>NC_139447.1:11436438-16436438 GCF_963924565.1 Ascidiella aspersa | reverse complement strand
GCTAAAAATGATTTCAGGCTAATAATCTTAAAACCAACCTTTAAATGTTTTAGTTTCATCTATTTTTCTAATTTGAGCATAAGAAGGTCAGCAATTTGTATCATAGCCAATTGCTGTACTGATATTTTCGGTATCGTATCCGTATGGGAATATAATGTCAAGTATCACACATCCCTAGTTGCAATCTTAAAAATCATTATAACTGAAAATGGCAATTAAGGTTTATTTTTGTTTTGAAAATAGTGTTTTTATGCCAAATTGTTATATGATGTGTTATGTTGACTTAACAAAAATATTTTATGTTTTTTATATTGAAAGACTGGTTTCTCTGGCAATATGATTATGCTATTGGTGTTATACAACGGTGGTCAAATGATGCACACTGGAAAGATATCTGTTGGTGATTTGTCAGCCTTTCTTCTCTACTCTGCTTATGTGTCTTTTTCCATTCGGGGCCTAAGTAATTTTTTTACGGCTATGAACAAGTCTATTGGGGCTAGCACCCGTCTGTGGGAATTGATTGACAGATCTCCAGAAATTTCCCTAAACGGTTAGTACGTTGTTGAAATATATTCTATTAAAAACTAAGAAGAATAACTTATATTTCTGTTCTGGAAGAACTGTACATTCATCAAAAAGTTCGAAAAAATATCTGGGGTGCATTTTTAGGTCATGGTGGTAAAAAATTAAATTAAATATTAAATATTATATTTTTGGAGTGAGGAAGGTTTTCCATGAGGTTGGTTAACATTGAGATATGTTTTTGCAGAGGATTAAGGGAACGATGTATTATGTTTTTAGGAATTGTAAAAATAACAAATGAACAATTTGAATATGGAATGTTTATTTGGCTGGTGGATGGTAGGTTTTGTGGGGTTGGGGAAAAATAGTTTGCTAGTTTGGGGTGTAAAGGGGGAAAAAAGTAAATTCAATAAATTTGGATAAAATGAGAGTATTGAATTTTAAAAACACAAGTGGAGAAATGTTTCAAAGTGGGGTTATGATGAGGCTTAATTTTTTAGAGGGTAATTAGAAATAAGAAAAATAATTTTGTATTATATATAAAAATGGTCATAAAGATATTATTTTTTTATTTAATTGTGCAAAAATGTTCAATTCAAATAAATATAAAGAATGCACTTAGTCGAAAAAACCCTTAGTCAAAAAGTGTAAAATAAAGTGGTTTATATCCTCAAGTTATATGAAAATCTATACCTACTCTTGTCCAGATTTGTCAATATAGCTGCTCTAATATGTCTGAATTGCTTACAACAGGAAAAAGAAAGTGTTTTTTTAGGGGTTATTTTAAATGAAATGCCACTCCGGGTATGCCACTTTACCATCTGAGCTATTACAGTCCTTATTTTTTGTGTGAGTAAAGCGAGTTGTAGAAAAACCATGATGCCTATGCTTGCTACATTGTGTTAGTACAAGAAACCTCACATTAAAGGGAATCTACATTATCATATCATTTTATGCAAGATACACACACATACATGTTCAACAACTGTGATTAGCCTTTTTAAAGTCTCGTTTTGACCAACGATAACGGCTTACGTATTATATAATACACCAAAATTCATTGCAGACTAACCGAGTCTGTCAATCAAAGATGCAGACGAGTCAGGCTAAAAAAACAACTAGCCTGCAGTGAGGTTCAAACTCCAGACCTCCAGCGATACCTCATAGGGTAATGTAGATCCTCTCTAATGTGAAGTTGCTTTTACTAACAGAATGTACCAAGCATGGCTGTTTGTCGACGGGCTCCCCTCTGGGCCCGTGTAGCTTAGTTGATAGAGTGATGGTCCCATTATGGCCGGAGATCATTCGTCCAAACCTCTCTGCGAGCTAGTTGTTTTTCTAGTATCATTGTTCAACAGACTCAGTTGGTTTGTGATGCCTTTCAGTGTGTAATGATATGTAAGCTATTATTAGGTTTGGTTAAAAGGCGACTTCAGAAACCTGGATCAAAGTTATTGAATATTATGTATGTGAATCTTTCATACTTGGGATATTTGTAGTTTTGAAAAATGGGTACTGATGGTGCTTGTATTAATAAACTTGTTTATATGCACCTTTCGCAGGCAGATTAGATTTAATTAAAGTTCAATCTGGATTAAAAAGTAATCCATTCCTGCATCATATTTATATGGCACAAAATTCAAGTGTACAAGCTGCACTGATATGCATATGTTTTTGTTGCAAAACAGGTAATTTTTCTGAAAATTTTGTAACCAATCTCTTGTATAATTTTGGTTCTTGAGACTCTCTTTCAACTGCAGATAATATTTTCTATTTCTTCCCACCTTGCAATCAATTTGATTAGTATTTGTTTTTTCCGCAATTAGATTTAAAAGCAACATAGTTTCTTCGTTTGACCAACTACTTTGGAAATTTCAGAGCTCATTTGGGCGCTGGTCTAGAATCCTACCACAGCATAGAGACAATTATTAGAGCAATGCACAATATTTGGGTGAGGTTGGGCCAAGTATTACTACTTAATAATATTGCTTGACCTACCCAAACCCTTCCTTACGATAAAAATAGCCTAACCAGTGCAAGATTTGCTATTCTTCTTTTTGTCAAACACTAGCAACTACGTTTGCCTTCGGAAATATTCTCGTTTACACTTTGTGGTCGTAACTGGTAAACTATTTAAACTTCAATGCCCGGTTTGGCTGTCAGACAAAGAATCACGCTATCAGCAGTGAATTGGTTAAGTGGCGGACAGATTGAAAACCATTCCTTTTGACGGATTGAGAAACAAGAGAACTTAACCAAAACGAGAGAGAATAGATTAACTAATGGTTTCGAATCCGGCTAAGACGTTCATATAAATCGGCTTAATGTCTCCATTTTGTAGGCTTTCATGCCTGTCCATTTTCTTTTCTGAATTTGCAGCGATTTGAAGTTAGTGTTATGTAAATCCAATGTGTAACTTTGCTATCACACTTTTAAGAACTACTTTCCATTGGCAACAAAAGTATTATTTAACAAGTACCATTTTTTACTGTGTTTATCTTTAGGTGTCAGGTGTTCTTCCACGGTGTGCTGTTATGTTGTACATCAATGTGTTTAATAGTGTAATTAAAGTAGTAAAACTTTTTTTAACAGAGGAGAGTGTACAGGGCTCCCTCACCTTACATAAATAACCCAAGCACCCTGGTTGGCATGAGCCTTGCAATCAAACACCAACAGGGTGCGGTTACTCTGTCAATATTTTATATATTTATATTGTCTTGTGGTACAACTAACACTTGTTTTTACAAAATGGTACTTCTTGTTCTTTTGCAGATGGAACAATCCCAGATTCTACTGTAATAAATGGAGATATACGTTTTGAAAATGTACATTTTAGATATCCATTACGAGAAGGGCATGCCATATTTTCAAATGTCAATTTTCATATTAAAGCAGGACAAATTACAGGTTAGATTGTTTTTATTAAAAAATATTTGTACTGACCTTTATTGTATTAACAGCAATTGTAGGTCCAAGTGGCTGTGGAAAATCAACTGTTTGTTCTTTGTTACTTCGTTTTTATGATCCTGTAAAGGGTGTGATAAGTTTAGGTGGTCAGAACATCAAAAACTTTAGTCCAGTGTGGTTAAGGAATCAAATTGGCTTTGTTTCACAGGTTAGTTTTTACAGATTAACCTTCTAGATAAGGGAAAATTACTCCACTAGAATTTATTGAATTCCTACTCTTTGTTTTAATATTTAGTAAAATATTTTAAAACTGTTTTTGGGGGGTGTTGACTAATTTCAAGTATTGACTAATTTGTGAACATAAAACACAAAGTGAGTATTTTTCACAAAAATATCTTGGTGGTGTGACATATGCTAGATTAGCCGTTGTAATATAAGTAATCAAATAAAAAGCTTGCAATTTGTCAAGGCTGTGTGTGCCATAAATAAACCCGATCATAAAGACTTATGCTGTTGCAATAATTTAAATGACTTGTGTTTCTGCAAAGTGAGTAAAAGTGTTTTGGAAATATAGCAAGGTAAACAGGAGTTTTAAACCTGATGCTAAAGCAAATTTAGGCTAGTAACCTAGGGAAAATCTATTTTAACTTTTTAATTTCATCCATTATGCTTGTTAGGAGCATAGTAATCACGTAATTTGGCACCGGTTGGATCACAATACTTGTCTTAAATTTCAGGTATCAGTATCCTTAAACTACCACAAGGGGGTTTACCCTTTATTACAGCAAATACATTAATTAATAGTCCCAGAGCGAAAACATTAGTTTCTTTTGTGGCTATGAATGAATCATATTATTGAAAGAGGTCGGGTGAATTTTAATAAATGATGATAAGGGGGCCCCACCCAAAGTGATTAAAGAACCTATGATCTAAAACCCTTGCTACATAAGAATGTTGGATTGTTGTTTTTTACCACTTATCTCTGAATAAGTTGGTTGTAAATAATAGTGTGTTTGAAAATACTATATACTAGACGAAATGCCCTATGTTGTCCTGGTTAAATATAATATTTACCAGTTGTCTAACTGCTAAAATATATTTGCGTTATCCCAATGTTTTTAAGTAATAAGTAATAACCACTGCAATATTTCCAATTATTTGCAAAATCTACGTGCTATGGACTCTTCTTCACTATTACATAACTACGTTGTAACATTTTCGTGTAAATTTGCTAGTTTCGTGTTATAGCCGAGGATTGGACAAAATACACTGCGTTGTCCCGGCGATAATTTTGGAAATCTATCTGAATTTTGCATGATTTAACAAAATGTAAGAACTTGAATACATCACACTATTAATCACTAATGTAGGCCTATATTAAGTTGTAACAGTCCGTGTAAATTTGCTCGCCTCGTTTTATAGCCGATAATTATAAAAACGAAAGTGGGAATGTTCATGTGAATCAAAAGTAATGTCACGGAAAGCAAAACATTTTCGTCGGGGCCCTAAATAATGCCAAAATATTGTTTAAAATAGCAATAAATTTCCTTAAATAGAAAAAAGCATATAATGTTTTTAGAATTTTGCGGTAACCAGAAAACACGTAGCCTATTGTAAACTACCAAGGCACCGGTCGTCCCTTAACCGTTTTGCCACGGATTGTGTCTGAAATGGGTTACACTAAAATACATCCAAAGAAATAGATAAAAAGTTAAATGTGGCAAATAACGTGTACACAAAAATATTAATTGCGTCTTCGTCATAGAGCTAAAAATGTATTTTTTTTAAATAGCCCGACCTTTTTACTTATGCTCAAACGTTGCACTACGCGGCACGTTCGAGGTAAATAGAAATTTGATAACATTTAAAGCTTTTTGTGCATTTCGCGGAAATCGAAAATCATGTTTGCGGTGACAGAAAAATTACGAAAACAATAACCGTGATCGACAAGCTGAAATCTGTTGCCAAAGGTTTTGGATTCCATAAAGATACGCCCTTCTGTATATAATATCCTACATTGTATAACACCACAGGCGCTAGTCGTACTTATTTTGTTTTTCTGACTGTGTCAGAAATGGGTTAACTAAATGCTTCTCCACAATAAGAATAATCCTTTATTTGGATACAGTTTGTGTGGAAGCGGCATTAGATCAACAAGCATTATATAAACTGTTGCTACCAGGCATGGTAATATAAATCAAAAACAGCTCCTCTGGTACTGTAATTGTTAACCAACGTTTCGGCAACCTATACAAGCCGCCTTCGTCAGGGTGGATGACACTGAACGCTCGTACAATAAATGGAAAGCAAAAAAAGGAAAAAAGAAGAAATAAACGCGAGCAACGAAACGATAAGAAAATAATTAGCGGCTGCCTCTAGTCCTTCAGCAGGTGCTTGTAGCATGCAGAAAGCATCACGTCAGTTTTGACGTTCATGGTGTTCCCTTCTTATGGATGTTCCAAGATTCCAAAAATAATCTTTTCCTGTAGTCTGATTCTCGTGCTATTATTGAAGCGCCACCAAAATCAATTTGGTGGCTTCGGGAAACAGCATGGTATGAGAGTGCAGACTTCTTTGCGTCGTTATTTGCCACGTCCCTTTGGTGTTCTTTTCGGCGAGTCTTGAATGACCTTCCGGTCTCGCCGATATAGACCAAATTACAATCCGCACAGGGGATTGAATATACCACACCTCGTTGGTCAAAGGAACTGATGGGATCTTTGGGGTGACTCAGGAGCTTTCGAAGAGTATTGGCAGGTTGCACACCAACCGCTATACCGAAGTCTCCCAACATACGTCTTAACACATCGTTTTTTTGATTTATATCAACAAGCATTGTTGCATAATTTATCACAAATATCTGCGTGTCTGTAAAAAATCAAAATAATTATTTTTCTACCTAAACCTAAATTTCTTATATTGCAAAATAGATAAAAAAAAAACTCAAAATACACATCGCGTCTCAAGGGAGCGCAATACCCATAGAAAGAGTTTCATTTTTTCTTTATCGCAATATTTTTTTGCGAGGTCAATATTTCAAATCAAAAGAGTCTTTTTTTCGAGAGGAAATTAGGATATTTCTATCAAGACGCCTTTTGCTTTCTGTATATTTATCTTGCGACCGACAAATTGACCGACTGGCCGACAAGTCTCTGAAAATTGATATTTCGATTATGATTTGTGTATATTTGCCTCGATAACGAACAAAAAAGTTCAATTAATTCTCAAAGGTGTATTTTGTATCATTATAGACCCCCGTTCTGTTTTCCGGAAGTATTAAGGAAAATATTTTGTATGGTTCTCGATCTACATATCCACCCAATGAGGAAGTTTTGCGTAATGTTGCAAATCAAGCCAATGCTCTTACATTTATTTGTGAATTGCAAAACGGCTTTGAGACGCCAGTTGGAGAAAGGGGAGTAACTTTATCTGGCGGCCAACAACAAAGAATTGCCATTGCAAGGGCTTTAATAAAAGATCCAAAGATTTTGTTGCTCGATGAGGCTACAAGGTAAAAACAGTGGTGATATTCAGTACATTAAAATAAGTTTATATAAAATAAAATTATGCTAAACTTCTTGTTATTTCCTATAATCGTGTAGGCGTGGGTTTTTATGGAAGCCGAAAGTTGTGGCTTTTCTGGTCTTAAACAAACTTAAAACAGCTACTTAGCATCAGGAGTGGAAAATAAAGCAGATAAAAATGTTTTATGTTTATTTGACCCTTGTAGCGTTTTGGAGCTTTCTTGTCAAACTACGTTGCATTGTTCTACGGACCACCACATTAGGAAAACTGCTTTAGATCATTAACTGCGAAAATCTGTGTCTATTTTTTTTTTTAACTTTTTCATTTTGAAAGACGCGCCTGGAAAAACTACAAAATCCCGTTCAAAAAAATTAAGTATGCATAATTCCTAATCGCTACGTGGTCTACATGGTACTATAGGTTAATGCTATGCATTCCTGCAACGAAAGTGTTTGGTCGGTGGAAGCATGTCTAGTTCTTGACATAATAGCCAAAAAGAACATGTTTTCGTTTCTATTAATCGTAAAAATCCGTAAAAGTGCAAAAATTGCCATAATTTTAAGAATGGATTAATAAATTTATGTTACGCATAATTATGGCGTTACACAATCCTCAAGGTATCAATAGTTTTAATAAATAGGCTAGCTATATGGACGTGTGTGTTTAAGAGTTTCTGATATGTTATGTGACTGACTGGCTGTGGTATTATTTTTAGAGTGTGGGAAGATAAAAAGCAAAAAGCCTCCAATAGATTTTGAAATACTGTAAACGTTCAATATTATGGTCGTGTTAAATGGCGAGGTTTTTAAGCAAAATATTGCCACTGGTCTGTTTAGGTGTGGCTTACATTGTCTGTCCTTTAGAGTTTTCACCAAAGACTTATCCAACCAAGGGATTTGTAAGGTAGCACCTATAAATTGGGACATCTATATATAGTTTTGTAAACAACCCATTTTAAAATAAGACGGAAAAAAACAAAGACTAAAACTGTTTACAAAGATTGATTTTAGGTATGCTATAGTATCTATTTAAAACCCTAATCGAGTTCCTCAAAATTATATTATAAGTATTTAACCTTAAACCACTCCAATTATTTGTCCACAATAAACTCTTCACAAATTGAGTCCGTTTTATGTAATATTGATGATACTGCTACCAGTAACGCATTACTATTAATTGACATTAAGCGGTGCGTAACCTAGCCAAACATTGGCCTTAAGCGGACCTTGAATAACTCCGAATGGCTGCGATACTTTCATAACGGTAAACGAGAAGCACGTGTCTTATATTTACATATAAATGTACCTCTTGAAAACATTCTTAATTTTGTAGTGCCCTGGATGTTGAAAGTGAAGACTTGGTAAGGGATGCCTTGGAGAAGGCTTCAATTGGCCGAACGACAATTACCATCGCTCATCGGCTTTCTACAGTGAGAAGGGCAGACAACATAATTGTTCTTGATGAGACTGGATCGGTTGCAGAAAGTGGAGATTATAAAGATTTGATGTTAATAAACAACGGCATTTTTCGAAGAATGGTTGAAAACCAGATGCTGTTATTTCAATAGATAATTTTATTTTATTTTAATCTCCAAAATGATCCTCGAATGTTGTAGTTGTATGTACGGACAGGATTCAGCTGGTAACCGTTGTTTTCTCAGTTCTCAATGAGCCCGTAGATCAGTCCGTTGAGCGACGTCACGGTTTGGCTGATGTCGTGTGTTTGAATCTCGCCGCAGGCCATAATTTTCTTGCTTGCAGTACAATCTTATTAGCCAACTGATTTTTGTAATAGCCTTTCTAAAATCATCTATACTAAAATGGAAATGTCGTTATAGTTGGTCAGTATTACTTGAACAGGGCTAAAGCAAAGTACCACGTGTGTTTATTGCGCAGTAGATTTAACTTTCCCGTATTTTCCCTGATTACAATCAGTATTTGTAACCTTCCTTTATGCGATTAACCTGATCCAAAAAATGTTAAACATCTGTGCGAATCTATTTTACCTGTCTGTTTGATATGCATTTATAATTATGTAATTGGAAATTGTTGCTACTACTTTTCAGGCTACATTAAAAATTTATACTTTAATCTGTCGTCTTCGTGTTGTAAATTCTTTGCTTTAAAATATGTGACATTATCTACGAAATATATTTTTTAATTGTTTGCTGGATAACTTGGGAAGTTGATTCCAAAATAGTAATAGTTTTTATCATCGATCGTTAACCGCCAGTAAGCCAATTTTCACAAACAGCAAAACAAAATTTGATACTCTCTCAACAAACATAAAATATTGCCACTCTCACGAGCTGAATAAAAGCACGAAGCTTTGTGAAAAACGAACAATGTTTACGATCTAAAAAACACATTATTTATATGTATGCTAAAAACAGATATTTTGCTCAAACCTTTTTAACGAATGTAGGCTCCCTTTCGTTGGACCGGTTATTTTTTCTAAAAACTTGTATTAGTTTTGTTGGTTAACTTTGTGACTTCTATATTTTGTTAGACCTTTAACAAAATGTAAATAACTAAGTAACAAAAACGGAGTGTTGTTCTTTTCTGCCCATGTGTAAAGCGTAATATGTTACTTTTTTATTTAATGGAGTAAAACACGGGTCGGCAACCTACGGCCCGCTGGCCGGATCGGCCCGCCAGTGAAAATCATTTGGCCCGCGAGTTCTTTTTCAAATCTGGACACCTGGTCATCAATGAGTAACGTAAATTTCATGTCATCAGAAGCACCTGTGATATTATTAGAGAGGCTATCGTTTCTTCAAAGAAATTCCTAAAAGGCGCGCAAGTTTGCGAATTAACATTCCTTTGTTCTCGCCCACTAGGTGGTCCGAGAAGTACAAGGGCATCCGAATCTCTAAATGTAACCTCAGCATTCCAAGTCTGGCGCTCGTGGAGTGCGGAGCGAAAAATGGCAAGCAGAGCAAGTTACGCTCAGGCAGTGAATAAAAATGCGGCCAGCTTTAAGAGGCCGAATTGCTTAAGTATGAGGACAGTTAATTTATTGAAAAGAGACGAAATTCTGAATCTTATAAAAAGTATGGATTATCCGCTGAATAAATTAGTTGGGATTGCAGAAATGCGAGGCCAAAACGTCGACATAACTTGCACCAATAGACAAAATGTTTTGGAATTTTTCACAAAGCTATGCGCAGCAGAATAAGTGAAATTTGTTAAACTATACGAAAATGACAAGATTAACATCGCAGTTGGCTGGGTGCCGCCTATCCCTTTCCCCACTGAACTCATGGCAGAGGAAATATCGGCAAAATATGGAAAAGTTGAAAAGGTGACACACAGGAAGGACAAGGTTGGGTTGCTAACCGGAATGAGAATCTTGACAATGAATTCAACGGACGTGGAAGAAAATCCTTTACCAAGTTATATTAGGATGGCGGACTGTGAATTTTACGTAACATATCATGGGCAAGTGTTCACTTGCAAGTATCAAACAAGCAAACTGACCCAAACGTCAAAAAGATTTTCCTCGGCTAGTAAAAAGACAAGAAGAGCACAAGCAAGCCAAAGCACACGGAGAGACAAACGATAACGCAGATGCCCCCCAATCTAGCGCTGGTGTCAACAACGCTGATAACAATCCACACTCTACAACAGCCGTAAGCAGCATTCTAAACGATGCTGATAAGAACCCCCTGGACTTCAACTCTGAAAACAACGCCAACATCAAGTCAAGCACACCGAAGCTTACCAACAACTGGTCAAGGAAAAGGCTGCAACGAAGCCCAGACGAGCTTCCTAACAGCAAATCTATTAGCCTATGTTAGACCAGAATTTCGCTGACATGCCCTGGCTGCCAAGCTGAAGCTGTTGTTTCGGCTTAGTCGAAAACTTTCGTTTGCTGGAGTTGTTGTTCCAACAAGTATTCCGTAGCAATGAAGTGCTGCACGGACGAGTTATTTCTGGTCGAAGAGTGTAAAGAAACATGTCAATGTCCTTCATGCGAAGGGACATTGAGACGTATGCCGTGCTGCGATGAGCTCCAGTCAGAATACAAGACGAAGGAAGATGTGCTTGAGTGCATACAGTGCGAAAGGTACTCTGTTGTCTGTAATTGTTTTACTGTTAACTCGCTACCTAAGGTTACCATGTGTAAAGCGTGTATAGTAATACCCATTGCAAGTATAAGATAGTCAACTGTAGTTGCGGGAAAAAGCATTCCTGTCTTATGGGTCCCAATGAAGCGTTTAGATGTGATTGTGGCATGGAGTACGAGTGGGACATTGATATTGGTGTCGAACGCGTTCAAATACTATTTTTATGTCTTTAAATATTATTTCACACAACGTTCGAGGTTTAAACATTGCTATGAAAAGAAAATCGATTTTTAATTTTTTACGTCGTAAAAAGTGTCACGTTGCCCTTTTGCAGGAAACCAATGGTAGTACTAAGCACGAAAAGTTATGGGCAGGGGAAGCGTTTTGGGCGCACGGCACCTCAAGCAGTAGAGGGGTGGCAATACTAATCGACAAAAACTTATCCTATTCCGTCTCAGGCACAAGGGTAGACCAAGAAGGTCGATACTTAATGGTTGAAATTACAATAAATGCAACCCCAATAGTAATTGTTAATGTTTACGCGCCGAATAAGGACGATCCAGAATTTTTCATCAATTTATTCGCCGAACTAGACAGCTTTTCTGATGCCCCAATAATCATGGGAGGGGACTTTAATCTAGTTCTGGACAATGTCCTAGATAAAAATGGAAGTAAAAAACATCGTAACCGAAAAGCAAGAGAAAGTCTTTTGCAATATATGACACATTACAAACTAACAGATATTTTTTGCCACAAATTTCCAACCGTTAAACAGTTCTCAAGGCTTCAGAAACTACCAGCGGCATCATCGCGTTTAGATTTCTTTTTAATTGTCGGATCACTCGTCGAAAACGTTAAAAATGTAGACATAGTCCCCGGTATAGTGTCCGACCATAATATAACAACTCTAGGGGCTGACATTAACCCAGGACCACGCGGTAGAGGCTACTGGAAATTTAATACATTACTATTAAATGACCAGCGTTACAGGGATAAAATAAGAAAGGTAATCACTTATTATAAAGCAGAAAACCATATAGGCGAAACCGACCCACATGTAATATGGGACGCCTTGAAAGCAGTTGTTCGGGGAGAAACTATTAGATATGCGACCGAACTAAAACGAAGGCTAAATATTAAGCAAATCGATTTGGTAAAACTGATTGGAGACGCAAGACGCTATTTTAAAAACTCTGTAACATAATTAGGTCCCTTGCACGAAAAAGTGTCCAAACTTAAATCGGAACTCGACCAACTAATGCTGCGCCAAACTAAAAGCGCCATAACGCGAAGTAAGGCTCGCTGAGCAGAGGAGGGCGAGAAAAATACAAAATACTTTTCAAATTTGGAAAAAAGACATTGCGAAAAAAAGGGTATTAACAGACTTTTTGTAGATGATAAAATAATAACTGACCAAAACAACATTTTGGACGGTCTAGCTGACTTTTACAAGCAACTCTACAAACAAAACGGAGATCTATTGAACAAAACCTTTATCGCCTCAAAATTAAAAACACTAAATCTCCCCTAAATTAAGGCAGAACAATCAAAACTATTAGAAGCGGAAACAACAGAAGCGGAATTCTTCACTGCTCTCTGCAACATGGGTAAAAATAAATGCCCTGGGCTAGACGGTTTTCCAGCAGAGCTTTATATCACCTTTTGGGACAATATCAAATGCGTCTACATGGCAGCTTGGCGACATACAGTAAATTCAGGTAGGCTATCAGCTTCTCAGTCAGAAGCAGTGGTAACTCTACTCCCAAAAGCTTATAAAGATCATCTTCAACCGGGAAATTTTAGACCGATAACGCTTTTGAATGTAGACTACAAAATTGCTTCAAAAGTAGTTAACACCAGGATCCGAGGGGTACTAAACGACATTATCTCGCCTGCGCAAAATGGTTTTATTCCAAAACGGTACATGGCCCTAATATTCGTCTTTCGTTCGATATCATTGACTGCGCCGACTATTACGACATACCTGGCGCGATATACCTGGCGCGATATTGTCTTTAGACATGTTCAAGGCCTTTGACACGATAAACTGGGACTTCATATATACAGTCTTAGCTGCTTTCGGGTTCGGGGACAAGATTATTAAATTGATCGAATGTTTTTATCAAAATCCTTCGTGCGTAATTGTTAACAACAACTTTTTATCAAAATCGTTTAACGTTGAACGTGGCGTATACGCCAGGGAGACCCTCTCTTTCCAACTTTATTTGTCCTGTGCATTGAATGCCTTGCCGCTGCGTTAAAACAGGGCCGCCAAAACGGCATCACAATAAATGGCAAAGAATTTAAAGTGTCCCTATTTGCTGACGACACTACAATATTTCTATCGGGTAGTGATCAGGATTTTACAGAATTCTTTCGGATTATCGACGACTTCGGCGAAATGTCAGGCTGCAAGGTCAACATGTCCAAATTAAACGCCTTTTTTATCGGAACAAATCGTGAAAACTGTCACAAACCCATGGAACAAATTGGCCTTGTATGGCCATCAGGTACTATCAAATACTATATCAAATATTTGGTCCGCGAGGGGTCTCTCTCTTCTCGGAAAAATAACAGTTATCAAGACCCTTATGATTCCAATCTTAACCTTTAAAATAAGTGTTGTCCCGGTTAATATACCCAAATGCTTTATCTCAAAAGTTAAACGAATCCTCTTTACATTCTTATGGGGGTCCAAATGGGAGAGGGTGAAAAGAGAGACTTTGAGTGCGAGTATTGCAAATGGGGGGGGGGCAGGAATGATCAATATAGATAATTACTTGTTAGCCTTACATACGAAATGGATCTCTAAACTACTTGACGAAAACGCGGAAGCTGATTGGAAACAAATCGAAGGCCCCTTTATCCAAGGTAACAGATTAGAAGCGCTTCTTAATGGGAACATAGGAACAAACAATGCAATCACAAGGCGTATACTTCCTATGCGAACGTTACGTTGCGCAATAACGGCGTGCAAACAACTCTTGGAAGTTATAGATCCAAAGTCAAACAGCCGTCCGCTTTGGCTAAACAAAAAAGTAAAATTCCGCTGAAATGTTTTTTTTATGCTATCACTTATAGATTCCAATATAGTTTTTCACCAGGATTTATTGAATAGAAACGGCGAGTATCTACAATATGACACATTAGTAAATAAATTTAGCTTTACACCTAACAACACAGATTTTGTCCAATTCATAAAATTAATATCGAGTCTCCCAGAAGACTGGGATTCGGGTAACGCAACAACGTTCCGATCGTATAGAACCCAAACATTAAAATTATTTATCCAGCAGTAGAACTCCACCAAATCGGTTTAGGAAAAAATACAAACAACATTTCTCTTTCCTCCAAAAGCTCAATTAAAATGGCACTGGACCTTAAATTGCGGGAGTGGACGTCTGCCATGGGAGAAAATTTACCGCAACCTCTACAATTCAACAATCGAAAACAAACTAAGAAGCTTTCAGATAAAGTTTAACTTGGGCGCAATTGTTACAAATGACTCTCTTTTTTCGTTTGGTAAAACCGAATCTAACCAATGTACATTTTGCAAAAAGGCTACGGAAACCCTGTACCACTTGTTTTATTTGTGTCCTGTTACGTGTCTATACTGGGAAAACGTGAGTGCGTGGTTAAGTACTAAACTACGAATATCGTGTATTTTTTCCCGCGATCAATTACATTTGGAGTGCACAAAAACGAACCGTGCAAAACATTTGTGAATTGTGCCCTTTTATGTGCGTGATGTGTTATTTATCAATGCAAATATGCCGACACTGTCCCGATTATGTTACGCTTTTTACTGTTGCTATCTTCTGTGCGAACTTCCGAGCGATATTCGGCTTTAAAAAGAGGAAGTATGACGATACACAAAATTAAATGGTCGTTAGATGCTTCAGAGCTTTACTGTTTTAATTTGTTTTTCTTGTCCGTTTTTTTTCGCTATTTATTTAAAAAAAAAATGTAACCTCAAGCCTATACTTGATTCTCCTGGTTTTATGATGCGAAAGGCAAGCAGTGAAACGATGGCGAAGACGCTTTCTTTGAAATATGCTCCAGAGAAGTCAGGTGTTACTTACGCTGTGTGTTTGATTGTGCGATTTTCGAAACTCATAGAACCATTAGCACGCAAGCTTCAGACTGTCGGTGTCAGTGTACTATTTGTGAAGAGCCCGATTTCTTCTCTCAAGAGCGTTCTCGACGAATAACGCATGGACTTCAACATTACATTTCGTCGAACACTTATAATCCAACTTGTGAAGTAGCTCGCATCAAAATGATGACAATGCCCAGAGTATAAGCTCAAGTTTATCATCATAGCATCTGCGCTGAATCGGCTTTACAGTATTTTCATCGTTCAGTTTATCTCCCATGCGTCGATGGCCTGATTTGCTCTCTCATGAAACGATTCCATGACAACCCTCAGTTTTTCCCTTTGTTATCAATCCCCCTTGTAATAAACCAATAAAAATAGATTATTAAATAGAGATTGAGTGCTTGTAGCCTACTCTTTGGATAACCTTGATAGCGAAGTAAGCCTGTGGAGATCTTCTTTGGGCCCTAAAGTCAACGAAAAATGCTTATAGGAGCTTCTTTTGAGCACTTAAGATTACCCAAGCAATAGAACCGCAATTGAAATTATCATGGCATAACTTGCAACAACCATTGAGGCTCCGCGTTTTTTTGTGTATGAAACTGGTCAAAACATGGCTAGGCTCAGCGATGACTTCCGATCGGCTCTCAGATTTATATGATCGTGAAAGGATAAATGAAAAGATCGATCTAGTTGCAAGGAGACTCGCTGGCAGTAAGCGACGAATGGACTTTTAATCGTAGGCTAGTGTCATTACTGATTCGTTGTAATTGTAAATAGTTATTTGTTTATGTTTTATCTAAAGTCGATTTATCTCTGTGAGGTAGCATCTTCAAGTTATTAAATTATAGTTTATTTAGCGTGTCTTTGTCTTTTTTAGTATCGATAGGCGGTGTCCCAAACCAATAGCCTACTCTTACTAGTCCAAGTTCAAATTTTGGCTGGCGACGCCACTGTATTTATCCCTAACGCCTTTTGCTTGGACAGCAGCAAGTTGTGTGTTTAATTAAGATAGCAAAATGCATATTTTCACTCGGCATTATGGGTTCTGTTGTGAGCAAGATTTTGTTGTGTGAAACACATACTAAACCTACTGTATATGCCGTATTTTAACCCAGGTGATTTTTGAACACTTCCCAATGCAATGAATAATGTAAGCAAGTTAACGATCGATCATAAAATAATTATTATTGTTATTAGTATTCTATGATTTTAGCTCACACTTATTTAAATGTTTTATGGTTTCCAACACAAAGTAATTTCCCTAATATGCTACTTCTAAACAGGTTGACCTTATTACCTCTAATAACTCGAAATTTGGCCTGTTTAAAATACGGTTGGTCGCATATTTTTTAATGTTTGGCCTTTAAAATACAGTTGTGGCGTGACTGGCGTCTAATGTCACTATTATTAAGCAATTTATGCGAATTAGGTCTAGCAACCTGGCACATTGTTGCATCATCTTGCCATTTCTTTTTTTCTTTTACCAGATGATCTTTTAGACCTTGAGTTCCTGGCAATGCACTAATTTGGACCTTTAGGTAAACTCCTGGCGTAGATAAATTGAAAATATTCGTTGAACGTTCACAAAAGTTGTTGCACTGAATATGTTAAAAATGGAAATCAAGCAAATCTAGCAATTCAGGTCAGACACATTAGCCAGATCTTTAAAGATATATATATATTTCGCCAACTAAGGCATCGTCAGTATGAATTGCTAGCTTTGCTAGATTATTTTGCTGTTACATTCACAAAAGATTACAAAAAGTGTGAGATAGCATTAATAACACTTGACTAGGGATGTTCAAAGTAGAATACCAAGGTATTCTAGAATAATAGGTTTTGAATCTAGAATAACGAATCCAGAATAGCGAATCCTAGTATATTTTTATTAAATTATTTAACCTCGATTTTGTTTGGGGAAGGGATTAATCTTAATCTACCATACAGGGCCCACAATCGCAGCAATAAATCGCCCAAACAATTTGCTAACATGTGTACATTATAATAAAAAATGTTTTACATTCTTAACAACTGTCATTTAAAGCAGTTGTGTAAACTGTAATATATGTCCACTGTTCAGGTTGTTGCCAAAACTTATATTTTTGCCAATAGTGAGTACAATGCAACACTGCACACAGAACTCTTTAGCAATTCCGTACAGTTTTTAAAAGCATTGTTGGGTCTTAGTGCTTCTTTTTTGACTAATTGATCTGTTATGCAGTCAAATATAGTACTGCAAAGAATACAAAGTTACTATTGACATAACAAATACTTGACAATTTACGCTGTGCATAACTGCATAACCTCGCTGAATATTGGCCTAAAGTTGACCTTAAGTAACCCTATAGCGCATTTTCTCGATGGCCAACATGTGTTACTATGGAACTTAACGCATTTAGGGAAATTGCGAACTCTGCTCCTGACATTACACGTTAGTCGCTCGCCCAATAACGCTTGATTGACACATAATTATTAGACGAACGTTATCGCCAGACGCGAAGTAATTGGTCGCCCGAAAAAACGCTGACACTGCACTACCAGGTTACATTAAAGCAAGCACTATAAATTGGTCGCCGCAGCGACATGCCAACTTACCACGCACGTTTGTGCAATTAGGCGCAACAATCCGTGGTAAAACATTAAATTATATCGGTTCCAATTACCCGAAATAAACGGCAGAATTGGATTTGAATCCCATCTGGATTCGAATCCAAGGATTCAATATTCTACTTAGAGCATCCCTACACTTGACCCACCCTAACCCAAACGCTAACCCGAACCCTAACCCAAATAATGTGCATTAATATAATAATTATTTGAATACTGGTGAAAAAGCCCAAACTCGGGTGGGCATAAGATAGTTTCTCGTCTATGGTACCATAGGATTGTTACGTCACAAATTGAGGTATTGGAGCCTAAAGCGTTTATGTAATTATTAATTCAATGCACATTATTTGGGTTAGGGTGCTGGTTAGCGTTTGGGTTTAGGTAGATAAAGTATTATTAAACTTAATCTTTTGAAGCACAATGTTAGTCAAATTAGTGCATTGTCCGAGACCTCAAAGTCTAAAAGTCGGACTTTTTGATCCTTTGGATGCACTAATTGTCGTAGACTTTTTTGCTTAGAAATGCACTAATTTCTAAAGGATCGGGTGAGATGATTGACCTATATTTTACATGTCTCTGCTAGCCGGGTAACACTAATTTACAGAATGATGAATGGTCGGAACGCTCACTAATTTAAGTGTTAGCCCGTTAAAACAATTATTAAACCAACGCACAATATTTGGGTTAGCGTTTGTGTGAAGGTGGGTCAAGTGTTATTATATTTAATAATATTACTGTGAGCGTTTAACCATTCATCATTCCGTAAATTAGTGTTACCCCTACTAGCGCAGTTAAAATGACAATCGTTTTTGTGTATTAGTTGTAATATATTTGTCGGACCAGCCGGAAAGTTGACGCGGACCAGTGGTTGAGAACCACTGAGTAAGAGTGTTTTTAAATTAGGTCTAGGGCAGTGGTTCCCAACACGTTTTAAGGCAACTCAGTTTATAACAAAAATTCAGTTCGTTAAAATCTTTCGACCCAAGCAAATTGCTGTAATATTTTAAAAGCCATACAAGATTGTGTTGCATACAAATAGCACTTCAAAAGCAGTAACTTTTTCCGAAAATAATATGTTCATCAAATCACTAAGAGATAGCTGTGCTCACTTGCTGTCAATGAGTTTTTGGAATATAGCCGCATGCTCAACTTCCAGCTTCATTAAATATGCTGTTGCTACCAGGCATAGTATATTTAAAACAGGTTCCTCTGGCAATATACATTATTTTCTACCAACTGAACGCCGGATACGATGAATATCAAAACGGACGTTTTGTTTCCAGCGCCGTACCGACAGGTGCTAAAAGATAACCTCTAAATTGCGCGTTGTCTTATCGCTTTGTATTTTGAACGTTGTTTTATCGCTGTGAATTTTGAACGCGTCTCGCACATTTTTATCCCCCTTTTTCTTATTGTGATTTTACTTTGTGTCTTGTTGGCTTTGTGTGTCAGTCCCTGACGAAGGCTTGCCGGATAGTAAGCCGAAACGTTGGTAGAAAATAATATATATTGCCAGAGGAACCTGTTTTAAATATTCCAGCTTCATTTTATGATCATTTTGCCATTTTTTGTAAGCTTAATAATTACTTGAAATATAGTTCACTCAGCAATAACAATGATAATAATAATAATAACTATAATAACAATAATTAAAAGAAAAACTGTTAAATTTTCTTGCACTATACTAACATGCTACAAAGCTTTCCGATGTCTAGACATGAAACGCTTCATGACTTATATTTAAATTTCCACTTTTGTGATCTCGTCCTGTTTTAAACTTTTTTTATTGTTTTTTTTTTCGCCCAAGATATGTTATGCTTAAAAACAAGCGACCCAACTTTGGGTCGCGACCCATGCGTTGGGAACCACTGGTCTAGGGCTCTAGGCTTCTGGAAGTTAGGCCTACAGTACCTTTAATTCGGCTCTGCCTCGTGCAATATCCGCTTGGGGTAAATAGGAATGAGCTATGCAGTTTGTTCTTATAGTAGCATACAGCATTAATCAGTGTTTCAGTGTTAAAAACTGCCTTTTTTAATTTTACATCTGGTCGCTCTGCCTCTAAACATAATTCAACACAAGAATAAAGAGACCTAAAGGCTCATTCCATGTCAATTTACCAGAAGAATTGAAAACCAACATTTCAGATTTTTATAAATATTAAAGTATAGATTGACCCTAAATCAGCGTTTCCCAACCTTTTTTGTCGCGACCCCCCAATTTTGGCGTATTATACATACCCAGATTACAATCATACAATTTTCAAGATGTTCACATTTCTATGTAAATGTTTTAAAATTTGACAAGAGTGTCACAGTTTACGTCATTAACACCTGCACAAGTAGTAACTAAAGTCAAATAACATTATACCGGAGCTTTAGTAATTTATTAAAAATAAAAGTAATCATAATGTCATAAACAGGATTGGATCACTAAGGCTAATGACATTACCACAATTGTTGAGCTAGCGGTTGTTTCTTAACGAATATTACATGCTCACCCTCATGGCTCCCTCTTGCGACTCCCTTGGGTGAGGGTATATTTTTTTTTTGTAACAAATTTTTTTAGTAAAACAGTGATGTTACACTACTATTGTACTTCTAAAGACCGTTGTAAATATCTTACAATGATTTTACAATATAAAACGTTTCTTTCACACTTGACAATAACAAATAATGTCAAAAAAAGTTTTGTCTTTGCTTAAGCCACTTCTAGCCACCCAGTTTAAAAAAAGCGGAAGGCTACCTTCAACTGCCCTTTTCTCTCCAACCTATATTTCGATTTTATCTTTAAGTACCTCAATCAAAAAATAAAAATGTACTTTTTTGTATTGAGTTTTTATTGAAGAATTATATTTTTGGTCCTAACTTTAATTATTTAATTTAAAAAAAATTATATACATGTTACTATATCAGTTGGTTTTAATCTGTACACTTTTATTGTAAAAATATAAAACCACAGCAAAAATAAAAAACAACTTGATTAATTATTTAAAGCATGACCATTTTTTATAATTAAATTTTGCTTTTATTTGTTTAGTTTGTGTTTTTTAGGTTCATTGAGGTGTGATCTAAATCCTTTAATGTTACCCCTAACGTGGTCAAACAGTACCCAATGAACATTTTATTCTGTTGCCAATAAAATGCTCTGATATCATGTTCAGCTTGAACAGCGTGATACATCCTTTAAATTTAACAAAATTATTTTCCATAGAACCTTTATCTTTTATATATGAACTGTTGCTCACATAACATTATTCAAAGAAAGCTCAATTAGTAATTATATTTTTTAACAAACCGTATGATATTTTCCTGTAGTTAGACTTAATTGTGCTATAACAGACACTCACTAAAATCAATATGGCTGCCTTGGTATGTAGCATGGCCTGAAAGCATAGACTTTTGGGGCCACATCCCGTTAAGATCCCTTTTAACGACTCTTGAATGATCGACTAGTCCCTGCGATTGGCTATACACTAATAAACAATGGGCAAATGGGATTTAATCAACAGAACAAATTTAGCATGATAAATTGTGTTAAGTTAGCAAAACTTAGATAACAGAGTGCCATGCTACACACAGGGCGTTTTTGATAAACATATTCTGTCAAACGGGCCAGAAGACACTTTTAAAAACAAACAGGATTTAAGAGAAGAGGTAAAAAATTACTATTTACGTCGTCCAAAAGTTCAGAAAGGGGCCATAGCAGAACATGCTAAGACAAGATGTTTAGATTAAACTGTGAGCCAAATTCATTCATTAAAGGAGCTATAGCCGACCATTGCTCCAGAGCTTACATTGTCACATTAACGACAACAACCAAAACTAGGTAACCCATTGCTGTATGCTGTTAATATCAAGCATAGCATTGCTTTGGATGCAAAATTTCATATGACATGCAATAATACTTTTTAAACAAGACTAATTGCAGCAAAATCAAAATATAGGTTTTGCAATATAAGCTAATTAAAAAAATTGAATGATTTTGTAAACTACGCTGCCAACAATAGATGATAAACATTATGTCCAATTGAAGAAATGACAAATGTCACAGTAACTTAAAAGGTGTCTGTCTGGATTTTTGTTAACAACTTATTTGAACTTTATACGAAGTGGCACCAAAGAGAAAACACAAGAAACAGACATTCCATCAAGTTTAACTTTTTTCAGTTACGCTTTAATGAGCACAAAGGTGAACTTAGGAAAGAGGGTCATAACCCCACATATGAAAAGTTTTAAAGTGAAATTAATACTTTCTCTTTAGAAAAAATGAATTGACAAAGGAATGACCAACCTAAAACATCTTACACATTCATTATTAACTCCACTTTTAAACAACAAATATTTATATTGAAACTTTTATAATAGTCAGTTTTTGACATATTTGATCTTTGTTGTATAACGTAAGTATGATGACAAATTCTCTTTCAGACCTTCACAAACCATGTCAACATACTGGAAAACAAGCATGCTAAAATAAACAGTTGAACAATTTTAATACTTTTAAAAAATAATTCAGCATAAGGACCAATTTTTAAGAAAATGTTTTCATTATCAGGGTGAAAATGTATAAATATTGCAAAAAGGCTTTCTTATTTTTAAAGTATGATTTATGTAGCCAACAACATTTCAACAACTGTAGATTACTTTCTACAACATCAAAAATATCAAACGAATATGATATTATCATTGTTGGAGGGGGAATGGTTGGAGGAGCAATGGCATGTGCAATTGGCAAGTTTTAAATAAATTGATTTATAATACCACAGGTAGAACTTTTTGTTTTGTTACAGGCCAGAGTGAACATTTAGCCAACAAAAGCATATTATTGCTTGATGGATCACCAATAAGCAACCTAAAAACACATGACAATGTACAATACCCATACAGTGCTAGAGTATGTGCAATATCACCAGGTAATGTGAAGTTTTTAAAGAAAATAAAATCATGGCAACACGTTACACGGCATTCAAATGTCAAGCGAATGCAGGTAACGTTTAACAAAGTTGTTAGCACAAACAATGCATTTCTACATTTTTGTCACAACATTTTAGGTGTGGGATGGTTGCTCAAGTGGTATGATAACATTTGAAAAGGACAACATGACAAAAAATCTTTGTACAATTGTTGAGAATGATATGATTGTTTCCAGTTTTTTTAAAGTTCTAAACAATGAGCTGAAAGGGAGAGTTGATATACTTCCAAGTTCCAAAGTTGTATCATGTGTAGTTCAGCAAGGTAAAGTGCTTGATAGTAAAAAACCTGTACCAAAAGCTACACTGAAACTAAGCGATGGAACTGAGCTCACAACCAAATTGTTGGTAAGTTTAATTAACATACTCAGTTTGTCATGCATCAAACATAAAATGTTTTTTACAGATTGCTGCAGATGGAGCAAACTCCTTTATTGCTCGAACACTGGAACTAGACAGTGTGTCATGGAACTATGATCAGTCTGCTGTAATTGCAAACTTGACCCTTCATGAACCGACTGAAAATATTGTAGCTTGGCAAAGATTTCTTCCAACAGGTATAATATACTTTCTAACATTAAAATAAATTGTTATCTATGGCAATGAGATCATTGTGTTAAAAAATCAATATGTATGTAATCTTTGTAGGTCCAATAGCCCTTCTACCATTAAATGATACAACAAGTTCTTTGGTTTGGAGCACTAGTCATAAACATTCCCAGGCATTGTTAAATATGAGCGAAGAGGATTTTGTGTTTGAAATTAACAATGCTTTTGTAAGTAGCTTCAGTTAAATCTTGCATAAATTGTATAAGAATATTGTTAATAAAGTAAAAAACGTAATAACTATAAAGATTTACAATTATTTGGATGTGATATATATGGGAACACACAATAAGACCTAAAAAGCAACAGTACATTAAGCAGAAAAATCTGCAAAACCACAGTATTAAAACGAAACACATAAAAAGTCAAAATACGTATTAATAGCCAGTACAGAATTACATTGAAATTTTTTACATCCTAAATTCATCAAAATAATGCCTGAAACTGTATGTAGAGGGTATGGGACGATCCGGGGCCATCGGTCTGGCATCGGCCATTATTGTGTCGATAATTGAATGGCCTAGTAGTTAGGCTGCCAATGTTGTAGCACCGGATTTTTTGCCCTGTTTGGGATTATTTGGGGGGTAATCGGTGGGGTTAGAAAATTGGGTAGGCTAAACTTATTACGGGAGTTCATGATGGTTTGGGGTTAGGTAAAGTGTCCTTTAGGCCTGATTCTGACCATTTGGGTCTTATTCCGAGGGGTTTAGAACTTATTCAGATTTAGATGGTTTTACGACTATTAGGCATTAGTCCTATTTTGGTCTTATTCCAAACAGTGTTTTATTCCGTCATTAATGTTGTTCTTATCTCGGTCTTATGGCTGGAGTCTATATATATGTTAAAAGCTTTCTGTTTTTAGTTAAAGGAAATGGATACAAATGAAGCACAAAAAGGCTTAGAGAAAATGCTTGGGGATGCTTTAAACTACCTATTTTCCGATGCCAGTAAGTAATTTTTATGATTTTGAGTTTGTTTTTATTGGATTGCTGCATTTAAGAACTTTCCCCAGGAACCTACTCATCTATGCAATATCCACCAAGCATTGCAGCAATTGCAGGAAAGCGCTTCAAATTTCCACTAGGCTGTTCACATGCGAATGAATATGTCAAACCAAGGGTGGCGTTTATTGGTGACACTATACACAGGTAAAAATTTGGATATTTTTATGAATTGAGTAATGATGGCTAAATTTTGTAGAAACAAGCTTGTTATCAAAAGTAGCTACAAAAATGCCTTACAAATGTAACCTGTTTGTCGTCAAATATTGTGCTTCAAATAAAATAAAGTTACTACTGCCAGTAATTTGTAACCGAAACCATAATTAACAATAACGCTGTGTGTAACCCTTTAGGATTCTAAATTTTATTTTGAACATCCCTATTCCATACACAGGTAAAAATTTGGATATTTTTATGAATTGAGTAATGATGGATAAATTTTGTAGAAACAAGCTTGTTATCAAAAGTAGCTACAAAAATGCCTTACAAATGTAACCTGTTTGTCGTCAAATATTGTGCTGCAAATAAAATAAAGTTACTACTGCCAGTAATTTGTATCCGAAACCATAATTAACAATTACACTGTGTGTAACCCTTTAGGATTCTAAATTTTATTTTGAACATCCCTATTCCCTAATTGCCACATTCATTTTTTTATAATTATCTGCTATAACACGAGGCTAACAAGTTTACATGGACATAGTAGAACAAAATATGGAATATGATAATGAATAGTCTGACAGCATAGCATGATGGATTCTTACATTTTGTTTAAGCACAAAAAATTAGGGTAGATTTTGACCAAGCGAGTAGTCCTTTAAAGGGTTGGCAAGCCTGTCAATTGACCGCACTTTAATTAACTGGTCAAATACTCATATTGGATTCAAATGTTGTAAATTTTGTTTTTAATAATCTTGATTGTAACTTTTTTAAAGAAATCAAATATGTAATGGTAGGGTTTTCCTGATGCAAACACATGTTCTGTGGTAATAACAAAGTGTTTGTAATAGCAAAGTAGATTTATTTTGTTTAGAATAGATGCACGTATATGATGAATCGCGTTTGTCATAAAAGGAATTTACACTAGTTGGGGTATACCACAATCTGAGGCTACTTAGAAATTTAAGAACCTTATCTCCAGCCTTATCTCCAGTGGACCCTGGTGATGATTCAGAAAATTGAGAGTGACAAAAGTTGTGACAAGGAGTAAAAATATTTTTTTACTGATGCATTTACTTGTTGTTAAATTTCGGTAATAAACTTGTTGGCTTAACTTGGTGGTTGTAGTAATCGTAAAATAGACTACAATACTGCTGTAGTATTGCTTGCAAGATGGGCATGGTTTTGCAAAAATTCTTATTAATAGTCAAAAAATAAATGTTTTTGTTTTACAAACCATTGAACTTGAACCAAAACGTATATATATTTATTTAAAGTTAAAATCAAGGTTTATTTGTAACTTCCAATTGCATTTTGATAGTGTGTATAGTATTTGACCAATTGACCAGATTTTATTTGACTGGTCAAATGCCCAACCCTAGTCCTTTACTCTATTTAACCTGGATATGTTGTATAGTTAAATGTCTCAGAACAGACTAATCAAAGGTACATCAATTAAATAGGCACAGAAATAATAAACATTGGTATATTAAAAACAAAAATTTAAAACAAACTTACTCTTTAGGTAACAAGCGTGTCACAACTATGCACTAATCAAAGTAGACTCAAACCAAAGGGCTTCCCCCCCTATTAATTATAGCTTAGGTTCACACTGAATACATTTATTTTGATTTTTACAATTAAATCAGTAACAAAGCTTAATGAACAATAGAGCAGTGCATAGTTCATGCTGATTTATCGTGTCTAATAATATTATTCCATTTTGAGGATAGTTTTGATGTTTTTGATCAAATTAAACTAGTAGTACATATTTTTGAGGTGTATGTTTTTACTGTTGTGGCAGTATATTTGGCTGTTGTTGATTTGAACTTTGTGTTTATAATGTTTTTAGAGTTCATCCGCTTGCTGGCCAAGGAGTTAATCTTGGATTCAGGGATGTGGAATGTTTAGTTAAAACCCTAAGTGAAGCTGCTTACAAAGGACATGACATTGGTATGGAATTAAATTTACAAGCTATGAACAGAAAATTGAAAATTGACATTTGTTTTAGGATCACTGGCACATTTATTGGACTATGAGGCAAAACAACAATTGCAAAATTTACCATTTGTTTCCATGGTTCATGGTCTTAAATACCTTTTTTCGACAAACAACTCAACCGCAATTCTGTTGCGATCATTTGGATTAACAGCATGTAATGTCAATAGCTCACTTAAAGTAAGTAGATTATTGCACTTTCTGTCTTTTAAATTTTACAAAGCTTTTATATTTTAGGAAATGTTTATTGAACAAGCAACAAAATAAAACAAGCATTATGACCTAGAGAAGAATGGAGTAACAAGTTTTAAATAAATTCTTTGAACAGCAACTTGGGCCATCAGAAGCAATAGTCTTCGGTTCATTTGTTTCCATTCCCTACTCAATACACATTTGTTATTTTTATGTTAAAATAGGTGGTTATTTAAACATTGTAACCTGTCATATCTGCGATGTTCCTTTTGATTGTTATGCAGAAAATCTCTATGAAAAACAGCCAAATCTTCAGGTTCAATTGCTTGGCGAGATCCATTATTTTTGGGTGCTTTTTGGTTGGAAACCCAGTTTTGTATGAACTTTTCCCTTGTCTAACCACATTAAAAACTCATAATTAATTAATTCCAAGTTATTTCAATAAATGACCACGAAAACTATTGGATGCAAGAATCTTTATGTTCTTGTTAATTAATTGGTCAATGTCAACCTCTATATTGTTTGTGTACATTAGCAACAACAATGAGGTGATTTAATGATTTGTATATCAACAATATAATGAAATTATTTGAAAGAGGTCATTTGCCTGGCAAACTGTAACTTCAAAATTTGCACTACTGTAAACAACGAAAGTAAGCAATAAACAAATAGCATTTTCCATATTCTTTTTAGACATACAAAATGTACCTAGTTTATAATTTTATTTAATTTGTTTTTTTTTATTTCTACATCTTTGGATACAAGTTTTTTTTAAGTATTTAAATTGCAGAAATCAAAGCTACTGTGTGTTGTTAATGAATCATAAATAAAACAAAAATAAAAACTTAAGCAGTATAAATACAAAGTTTTATCAGTTATTGTAGCGGAGCATACCTTATTGTATTTGAGATTGTGCTGTTGCCAGTAGTGGTGATGCCATTCTTGTGTTTTTATTTGCAAATCTTTCAGGCTTGTTTCCAATGCTGTATCACTGCTTTTATGTTCAACAACTATTGGGCGAATGTTTGATATCTTGTCAGGTTTACCAGTGTATACATCTTTTGAATAGAGTTTAAATCCAATTTTTGAGCGTGGAATAATTTTTCCAAAGTTATTCCAGGACATTTATAGAATTAATTAGCCAGAAACAAGCAGAAATATTCTAATTTAAAAGGTAAAGCATTGTAATGTTAAACTTCCCAATACTCTGTCATAAATTAAAAATTGGAGGCGCTCTTTCACTATTGTACGTAAAAATTAACAAAAAAAATTTTCTTGAAATGCCGGATACCACAACACATATTGTTTGGGTTAGGGTGCGGGTTAGCGTTTGGTTGAGGGTGGGTATTATTAATAATAAACATAATATTACTTGACCCACCCTCACCCAAACCCTAACCCAAACAATATGCGTTGTGGTATGCGGTATTATTATTTATTTTTTTTTGCATAATTTTTCACGTACAATAGTGAAAGAGCGCCAAATTGGACACTATCACAATCGCACTGCTTGCTAGAAATTGGCCAATGCGATAAAACAACCTAGTTTTTTTTGGTGGTACTAAATACCGAATCGAACCACATGGGATCGAATGCCAACAAAACTAAAAGTCTGTTTTAGTCGTAAATTTAATTATCATGACCCCTATTCCCTAGCTCCACACCCGATCCGTTAGAAATCAGTGCATTTCTAAGCAAAAAGGTCTACGACAATCAGGGCATCCAATGGCAGAAAAGTCTAGACTTTTAGACCTTGAGGTCCTGGCAATGCACTGATTTGGACCTTTAGGTAAACTCCCGGCGAAGATAAATTAAAAATATTCATTAAAAGTTCAGAAAAGATAACAAAAAATATGAGATAGGGTTAATAACACTTGACCCACCTAAACCCTAACGCTAACCCAAATAATGTGCGTTATTTTAATAATTCTTTAAATGCTGGGGAAAAAAGCCCAAACTCGGATGGTTTCTCGTCCATTGTATTTAAGATTATTACGTCACAAATTGATGTATTGGGGCCTGAAGCGTTATAATTATTAAATTATCGCACATTATTGGGGTTAGGGCGCTGGTTAGCGTTTGGTTGGGTCAAGTATTGTTAAACTTAATCTTCTTATGCACATTTGTTAATGCAAATTGGTGCATTGTCCAAGACCTCAAAGGATAATTCCATGTCAAAGCAACCAACCTATTTAACCCATATGTTTTCAAAATTGCTCAAATTTTGTACATGTGTAGAGTTTTCCATCCTGATTACAATAAACTTTATTTTACCAAAATTTTTTGAGGGGTTAAAAAGTTATGCTGTTTTGAAATATTGGGCATTTTGTGCTCGCTGAACCGTGAAACTCATTGATTTTTACTCATGCAAAGTTCAATCTAGCATAACTTTTTAATGGATTGGAGTTTTACTTTAAAATTAAGTTTATTTAAAAGATAATAACCTAATGTTAGATTTGTTACATTGTTTTGTTGTTTCAGCTCTAAGGTCAGAGGTCAAGTGCAGGTCAAACCAATGTGTATTTTAAAAATCAGTGAAGCGGAACCCAATTTAGAAGTGAAATATCTCAAAAGCATTGACTTAAATTTTTTTGTGTAAGGTGTCTATGGAGAGCTTATTCCAAGTACTTTCATTTAAACCAGGTTTCATTGCTCCTTTCAAGGAATACCACTGTCATAAACTGTGACATTTGTTTTTTAAATAAATTAATTTCTCAACATATTTTTTGTTCTTAAAATGTTTATGAAGAATATACTCCTCCAAATACTTTTTTAAAACATGGGTGGATAAAGTCCATTATATCATATTTTTTTTATTTCAGATTCATTACAAGTTGATAAATTCTGTAGTTTTGTGAATTGTTTATGTAAAATTATCGAAAAAGTACTCATCAAGTTATTGAAAACCCAGTTAATGAAGAGTTTAGTGCTTGTAGTGTTGGTTTACACACTAATGTGGATTCTGACTGTCATAAACTAACTATGGTAAAATAATATCGGCCTTATTGCAAAAAGAAAATTTGCTTGTATCACCATGCTTTTTCCTAAATAAATATGATCTGCCTCAAAAAGTCTGCTGCAATCCATTTAAATCACATAAAACAAATATTATGGCTAAATTACAAAAAATACAACTTGATTTTTCACAAAAAACTAAGCAAAATAATTTAAGCTTATCCCTGGACAAAAAATTGTAGTAATTGCAAAACAAAGCTAAAATTAATTTGTAGTGAAAATGAAATCATTTTATCAGAATCGTCAATTGATACGAATGTTAGTGTAGCTGCCTCTAGCACTAGTGACAACAGCGATTTATATCTTTCCACAAGTCAGCTTACACAAGCCTAAATGTGATTAGTCAATCCCATTAAAACTTCATAGCCTACCATCATCCAGCAAGATTGTATATAGAAAAAGGAAATTGGACTCTATTTATCAAGATTTAAAGAAGAGGTTTTCAACTGCTCTTAAACTTCCACACTTGGAAACTACTAATAGAGAAGAGAATGCAAAATTATTGTAAATATGCAAAAAGCCAAAGATTTTGACAAACTAATGGATAAAATTCAAACCAAACTGGTTACAGAAGAATCCTACTCAGCAAAAGTTCAACTTCTTACCTTTTCTCCAGACTCTTGGTCTAGAAAAAAAAGTTTCAGAATTTTTTGGAGTGCCAGAAAATATGATTCGTACAGCAAAGAATTTTTTAAAATTTACGAAAGTCCAAAAAAAATGTACACCAAAAGAGAAAACCATTGCCAGCAGGAAACATAGAAAGAAGCTGTGCTGATTTTTTACTGTGGCAATGACAACACACGTATAATGCCAGGAATTAGCGACAAAGTTAGTGTTGCAACTAAAGTATATGAACAGAAGAGGTTAATACTGTCTACATTAAAGGAGTTGTATCTTGTGTTTAAGAATAAAGCATAGTGATACAAGCAAATTTTATTCTTCAAATTTTTCTTATAATAAGGCTCTTATTAATAGCAACGATTTATCTTTTATAGGTAGTTCAGCAAATAGAATATACCCACATTCTTTTACCATAGTTAATCTATGGCAGTCAGAATCCTCATTAGTGTGTAACTGCGAGCACTAAACTCTTCATTAACTGGATTTTTAACAACTGGATGAGTACTTTTTCGACAATTTTAGATAAACAATTCACAAAACTACAGAAATTTCCATTTGTAATGACTCTGAAATAAAAAAACATGATATAATGCACTTTATTCACCCATGTTTTAAAAAAGTATTTGGAATATACTTCCATAAACATTTTAAGAATAAAATATATATTGTGAAAATAAATGTATTTAAAAACAAATGTCACAGTTTAGTAGTTGAAAAAATAATGTAATTCAGACTTTGTATTGAAATAAATTTGTAATTCGAACCAAAATGCTATTATTTAGACGGTCATGTAACACAGCTCATATGACAGTGGTATTCCTTGAAAGGAGCAATGAAACCTGGTTTAAATGAAAGTACTTGGAATAAGCTCTCCATAGACACCTTACACAAAAAATTTAAGTCAATGCTTTTGAGATATTCCGCTTTTTAATTGGGTTCCGCTTCACTGATTTAAAAAAAGACAAATATTCAACCTCTACATGACCTCTGACCTTCAGCCTCAAATGTCATAAAAATCTAAGCAATAGGACCTTAAATTATTATCTTTTAAATAAACTTTATTTCAAACACAAACTTCAATCCATCACAAAGATACAAGTTGACATAGCTGAAAATCAATGAATTTCATGGTTGACCGAGCACAAATTACCCCAAATTTTAAAATAACATAACTTTTTTACCCCTCAACCAATTTTGACAAAATAAAGTTTTCAATGATCTGGCTGAAAAACTCCACAAGTGTGGCAAATATAAAATAAATCCAAGGTGTAGTGGTTAAAATTTTCCTTTTTTCTGGTTGCTTTGACATGGAATATACCCAAAGTCTAAAAGTCGGACTTTTTGATCCTTTGAATGCACTGATTGTCGTAGACCTTTTCATCAGGGTTGGTAGCCGAGGTCGCATATACGGGCGTTTATGTCGCATATACGGGCGCTTGTAGGTCGCATATACGGGCGGAGATGTCGCATATACGGGCGTTCGCATAATGTCCACTGATCTCTATAAAACCTGGATAGCGCATCTAGTGGTTGGAAATTGAAGCCAATTAGAACGCTGAAACTCCATCTTGAAAAGGTCCTAAAGTGCGGAAAATACTTTTACCAAGTGTTGAGTGCCATTTGGGAAAATTACTGAGGCGTGTCGTAACGAGTGCCAGACTGGTAAATTACTGAGGCGTGTCGTAACCACATGTCTTTGTAGGAATAGGACGTAGTTCGCGCGAAATTGTTGGTGTGCGGCTGTGTGATGCTTACCTGTTTACCGATTTGTTAATGAATCTTTTTGTTTATTCAAAGATGTCCCCTATTTAGCAGAAATTTTTTTTCTCTAAACCATTACGAATAAGTATGCAGATTTACCCAGATTTTTACTGATGGGTGAAAAAATGAATTTTCTCCAGGTTGTGCCCTTTACATTCCTACACATAATGTTAAACAAGCCTTTAAACGAGGGATTCGAACCGGAACCCTATGAACCGGTTTTGATCCAATTTTTCCCGAACCTGAACCGTTTTTTAAAAAATTCTGAGGAGCCGAACTGGAAAACCTGAACCTTACCCGAACCTGTCAACAAAAGCGGTTCACTCCAGCATGACGTCACAACCTCTATTTTACAAGGTTAATCAATGCCATGTTCGAAATTTTATGAAAATAATGAATAGTGACTACATAAAACGTTAGTTTTTTTTATTTTTCAGATATTTCAATAACGAACAGCTTGTGTTTACGCCGCGTAACTCTAAATTTATTGACCCACATTTTCATATCATATTGCATCCGAACCGGAACTTTGTAAACCGGTTTTGAAAATAAATTTAGTCGAACCGGGCTGAACCGGAACTTTTAAAATGCTTGAAACCGGAACCGCAAAATTCCAACGGTTCGACTCCCTGCTTTAAACTAAGCCAATATGCCTCCATTTTTTTCGGCTGAGGGGTATGCAAAGCAAGCTGCCAAATGTTTTGATTATTTTAGACTCTTTCGGTGTTGACAGCCATATTATGGAATTTCAATATTCACAATGATGTCCTAATAAATAAAATTGTTAATCTAAATAATTAACAGGCTCATATACAAATTGCCTTGCAAAAATTACTACTGGTTTGAGTACCAGTCAACATTCCACGAGACTCGTACAATCTCTCTGTAAGTGAGACGAAAAAACGAAAAAAAAGAGCACTGTTCTGACCTATGGAATAAACAGTATAGGCCATTAAAAGTAGAGGACAAATATAAGATTTGGTTTAAGGATATTTACACTAGTGGAATTAATTTGAAAACCACTAAAAACATTTTTCAATGATGTACAGTATTTGTACAGGCCATAGCAAATTAAACTAGGTATAATAGGATTGTATGCCACCCAAATGGAATATGTGATTTTTGCTACACTCCAGAAACCACTGAACATTTTCTAGTTTATTGGAAAGGATACTATAACATTAAAAAATATCTTATAACTTGAAGAACCTTCTGCTTAATGAAAATAGTATTAAGCTACTAACTGAATTTGTACTAAACTGTGGTCGCAGATTGTGACTAATCACATAACATAATTTATTTGTTTTTTATTCTTCTTCAGTTTAGACCAGACCCGGTCAACAGACAGCCCGCGGTTTAATCCAACCCGCAGCTCATTTTCCTTAAAATGCATAGGCTAAGGAAAACAAGGACAAGTTTCTACATGTTTGGTTGTATCGTAAACAGGGGCGGATCTAGTCATGATCCACCCAAATTCTATTTTTAGCCTGTTTTAAATACTAAAATGAAAATTGTTTTTTGATTTTTCGGCAACTTTACAGACAACTAACGTCCTCTGCATTGTGGCACTCTCTCCAACAAAAGTTGAACAAACCTAACCTAATACTTGTATATTTTTAGCGCATCGAAAGTATTCCGTCATCGAAAGTATTCCCACTGTATTCTGAACTCTGAAATATACCGATTTACACTTTGTTAACCTAATTTAGTTACCGCCATGTTGTGTATTTCTTACGATTTATATCGTATTTGCCATATGGCTGTTGTACCGCAAGTAACACATCGGCAACTTGGACCTTTATAAAGCCAAAAAAATATAGTAAGAGTTTTTGAATGAAATTTTTTCGTGTTTTAATCTGAACTTTTGGGTCAACGCGCCCCACAACTTGATACCAATATATTAGCCAAAGTACTTTTTTGTCTGTTCTTTATGCTTCATGTCACCCTCTAAATCTAAATTCAACTTTCGATTTTAAAACAATCATAGTCGCAATTTTTTGCGCTTCGTGCGACTTCTTCTGCCCTTCTTTAAATTCGAGTTAAATTGCACATATTCGCATAACTCTAAACAGAATAATAAACTTGTTAGGTTATTTGTTTTATTCCGTCAGAGTTTGTGACATCATTTTGCGTGTATTTTATATCCTATTTGTGATCCGGCCCCCCACAACATTTTAAGTTTATCATGCAGCCCGCGGCTAAAAATAATTGCCTACCCCTGGTTCAGACTGAAGGTTGGTTTTCAGCTAGGTGCAAAATTGACCCGATTGGTTGTCTATTGCACTAAATAAACCCAAACAAACAAAGGTTTATAAAAAACAAGAGCATGTTTGGCCTCTTGCCTAATTTTGGAAGCGGCTTCAAATTACTGTCCATTTGAGGATCAGTGGTGCAACGTACCATTTGGGACACAAAAAGTTAATTTCGCTGAAGTGGAGTGGAAACCAGAGTCGAACTCTGGTATTTTTAACTGACTTCACAGCTCTGCTAACCATAGTTCTACAACATTACAATATAATCTATTGCTAAAGCTGTATACAGTATTTGGCAAAACTGATGGTCAATACACAGAAATTCGTGGATTTTAAAACAAGTTGGCCAAAGTTAGCCCAAAACTTTTAGTGTAAAATATTACCCTTGTGGTTCAAAACTGTACAATATTTTAAATGGAATGTTAATTTAAAGTCATTTAGGTTTCTAGTGTTCTAAAGAGTTAATGAAAGAGGCTATTTACAAGGACCTTTATTTAAATATATTACCACTATTCGGTGCAAACATAAAAGATTTTGACAAATATCCTATATCAGAGCGGTCCAAACCTAGGCCCGCGACATCGTTCTTCTGGCACGCGAAGCACTGTTCAGTTATTGCTGTGTGTCAATAAAGGTTTAATAAAAGAAATCTAAATAATCACCGAACAGGAAGCATACTGCAATTGTTTTGTTATGATTACATTTTCCAGTTATAAGATAAAATAAACGAGTTTCCAATCGCTCACCAAATTAGGTTCAAAAGGGTGGCAAAAACGCCTAATTTTTGGTTTGTGTTAGTCCGGTTTCATAGAAGCTGCAGTTTGTCTTATATGGAACTTTCTAAAATGGCTGTTTTGCGAACCTATAAGTTATATTTGCGTTTTTTTCCATATTTTTAATATAAACATAACATAAATAGTACACCCTATATAAATTACTGTTTTTGTGCAACTTTATACTAAATGATCGATAAATTATATCGCGCTGCTAGAAAGTATTGTTTAACAGGTTTTCGACTAAAGGCTAACCCTGACCTTTCCCTAGATGCGATTTCGCACAAGTCAACGATAACAGAAAGTCTCTTAGAGTTAAGAGTCTTTAAGAATGCTATGTGATGTCATTTTTTATTATTTGGCGCTCCGACTAAAGGAAATTCGTTGATCCGCTCCTACATGTAGCCTACTTTATGTGGCCCGCGATGTTCTCATCCTTGGACCATCCTGTCCTCTAGGCATTTCCTAAAGCTATTTGGGAATGATGCGCATGCAAATTATGCAAAACTCTGGAATTTAGATCTAATACTACCAACCAGGGCTGCGTAGTCGGACTCGGTGCTCAAGAAGTCGGTTTGTTTTGCTGGAGTCAAACTCGGGAATCTAGTAAGACCATGGAAAACTACCAGAGTCCCGATTCCGACGTGAGCATGCACAGTAAATTTTAAAACGGATATTGCCGCCAACTGTAAATTGTAAAGATGGAATAGCATAAGTTCGATATTTTCTAACCGTGTATTGTGAGTAAATGATTTATACGACACCCCTATAAGTGGATTGCTGAATAACCACATTATTTTAGTTGCGCCAATTGGCGGAATACAGGCTGTAAAGTCAGGGCCGGACTCGGGACTCTACAAAATTCACATTTGACCAGACTCGGACTCGGGTTGTTTTTAACCGACTCCGCATACCAACACCGAAACACTAACCCTATCCTAAATCAATTCTTAATCATGTATAGGTGCCAGTTAAAAGTTTGATCCAGGCAATTAGCTGCTTCCCTTAATTTTATAAATAAAAACAATTTTCATGTTGTATGTTGCCTTTATGGTATTTACCAAGTTTAGTTGTTTAACAGTAAAAAAAATTATTGACAAGGACTTAAAAGTGACTTGTTTATGACTTCAACTTGACTTGTGATTTATTCAAACAGACTTTACTTGGATTTACATTATTTTACAAATAACTTGACAGAGACTTTTTAAGATGACTTGCTTGCAACAGTAACTGTTTATGTCTTTTACCACATATGTATTTTATTTTTAGCTCACAATTTTATAAACATTGTAAAACAATCAAAAAAATATCCTATGATGGATTTTGTTCCTACAACCTCAGAAAGTCGCAAATGTCAGGAGTGTATGGATGTGCCTACTCCAAAGCTGATATCAGATGACAAAGTTCTACCGCAATACCTGTGCCAAGTATGACAAGTTTTAAGCTGCTCAGTTCCGAACATTGGTTCCTAGTGTGTTTAGGCATTGTGAATATCCTGTTTTTGGTCAACCCATCTAACTGCCTAAGTTCATCTTTGGTAATTTTATTTTACTAATTGCAAAATCAACTTTTTGATGAAACAAGGTGGTGCAGATTATTAGATCTAGTACTTCATTATTACAAAACAAATCTACAGTCACTGTAAAAAGTGTCACTATATAAGCATGCAATTTAAAAATTTATTTATATATTATTTTGTAATGAGTGAAAAACTTTTTAAAATATGTATGCACATGAAAAAATAATTCTTATTTACCTTCTTATCACCCTTTAATATGTAAAACTACAATAGATGCATACATGCAATGTGCATTGTTTTTTACGAAAAATGATGGCACAAGTAGGGATGTTCAAAGTAGAATACCAAGGTATTCTAGAATAATAGGTTTCGAATCTAGAATAACGAATCCAGAATAGCGAATCCTAGTATATTTTTATTAAATTATTTAACCTCGATTTTGTTTGGGGAATGGATTAATCTTTTTTCTACCCTTAAGGGCCCACATTCACAGCAATAAATCGCCCAAACAATTTGCTAACATGTGTACATTATAATAAAAAATGTTTTACATTCTTAACAACTGTCATTTGAAGCAGTTTTGTAAACTGTAAAACATGTCCACTGTCCAGGTTGTTGCCTAAACTTATATTTTTGCCAATCGTGAGTGAAATGTAACACTGCACACAGAACTCTTTAGCAATGTTGGGTCTTGGTGCTTCTTTTTTGACTAATTGGTCTGTTATGCAGTCAAATAATGTACTGCAAAGAATACAAAGTTACTATTGACATAACGAATACTTGACAAGTTACGCTGTGCATAACTACACAACCTCGCTGAATATTGGCCTAAAGTTGACCTTAAGTAACCCTATAGCGCATCTTCTCGTTCAGCAATGTTACTTTTGCAACTTCATGCATTTAGGGAAATTGCGAACTTCGCTCCTGACATTACACTTTAGTCGAATCTTTGTAAATTACGGTATTTGTCTAATTCTGAATAAGGTATAATCAGGTGGCATTATATAATGACAAATTGGGTTGATTCATTTCTACTTCTACTTGATACAGCACGGTTGACAGTTGTGCGAAAGCTTGTCGAGAATCAATACGATTTGTCTTACATAGTGCCATCTGATTTACCTAACGTTTAACACGATTTAAGCTGTAGTTGTTACACTACTTTAATGCTGAATTTTCTCTAATCACATAAAATCTTTTCAACCACTTATTCTTCTCTCTAACATTATCTAATTATTTGTTTTTTAAACATATCTTTTTCAATCACTTATTCTTCTTTAAAGTATTTTCTTATCACTTGTTTTTGGTTCTGATGAGGACTTACAATTTGTTTGGAAATCTTTTAATCTTGAAATACGGTCTACTCAACTGTAACATGTAATCAAAATCAAAGTTTAATTGGTATGTGCGTTTATTTCCTGCAATAACTATAATATATTTGCTTTCAGCTTTGAATGAGTCGTTGAAAAAGAGTGTTGTATTTTGACTGAATTATGTTGCTAAAGTCAATATATGCCATTCTGTGCACTTGAACCACAGTCTACTCAACTGTAACATTTAATCAAAATCAAAGTTTAATTTTTTATGTAAGTGACCATTAATTGGTATGTGCGTTTATTTCCTGCAATAACTATATTATATTTTCTTTCAGCTTTGAATGAGTCGTTGAAAAAGAGTGTTGTATTTTGACTGAATTATGTTGCTAAAGTCAATATATGCCATTCTGTGCACTTGAAATACAGTCTACTCAACTGTAAACGTTTAATCAAAATTAAACTTGAATTATTGATGTAAGTGACCATTAATTGGTATGTGCGTTTATTTCCTGCAATAACTATAATATATTTGCCTTCAGCTTTGAATGAGTCGTTGAAAAAGAGTGTTGTATTTTGACTGGATTATGTTGCTAAAGTCAATATATGCCATTCTGTGCACTTGAAATACAGTCTACTCAACTGTAAACGTTTAATCAAAATTAAACTTGAATTATTGATGTAAGTGACCATTAATTGGTATGTGCGTTTATTTCCTGCAATAACTATATTATATTTTCTTTCAGCTTTGAATGAGTCGTTGAAAAAGAGTGTTGTATTTTGACTGGATTATGTTGCTAAAGTCAATATATGCCATTCTGCGCACTTGAAACACAGTCTACTCAACTGTAAACATTTAATCAAAAAAAATTTTTGAAGATTCATGTAAGTGGCCTTTGGTTGATATGCGACTATTGGCGTTTCGCTCATTATAACAGTAGTGGTAGCTTTCGTTTTAGCTCTAAATGATGATGCATTGCAAAAATTTTTCTTTTTTCAGCAGCAAATTGCTCAGCTATGTATATTGCAACTTCAATGAACTTGCCCTGGACAAACTGCCAGAAATAAAATCAGCCACACGGGAAAAGCCATCCTTGCTCTACGGCATTTTGCGCACCCCGAATTCTATGAAAAAACGGCTCTTTTTAGAGCCAACTTTTGCACATTTTAGTGCATAAAAACCCCCCAAAAAAATTTCTGCATGGGCTTTTATTTGTTTTTTTGCATGTTTAAAACTTGTTTTAACATATAGAAATGACTATAGATTGCAATTTGTTTTTGTTTTTCTAAATTATATTGCTTCCCCCAAAAAATTATAATAAAAGGTTTATTTTGGCAGTTTTTAATTTTAATTGGCTGATGTTATTTTGGACCTATTTATTACTTTTTGTACCTGCCCTTGTTAATTTTATGTTCTTTGATGTTTTATTATTTTCGAGTTATTGTATGTTTTTGCATGAATTTGCATGCTGGGGAAGGAGATGGCAACCTTCACGTGGTCTTCCCTGTTAATTAAACTAATAGTCATTATTTTTTTATGCCTTGTTTAAAAGTATTTTTGTGTTGTTGCTTTTCACACATATAATATCTGAAGTATATTTTGTTGTTATTATGCAGCCTTATATTTTACTTTGGTTCCAGGTTATGCTTCGGGACACATCTGGCTTTTCCCATGTTTTCTTCTACATGCTTTTCAAATCAGGTAAGGTTTGATTATTGTTTTATTAAAATGTAAATTTTATCTTGATAACTTAATTGTGTGGTGCTATGTTTTCTATAGCAAATTAACAATGAAAGCATGTGAAAGTCTGGCTTGACTGCTATACTCTCCATAGAAAGTCTTCTATCGTTTGCAGTACTTTTTTAAAGTAACATTGAGTAATTGTTTTTAGTTTGAATTCCACAGTACCAGTGTTTTTTTATTAATTCTAAAATCAACATTTTATGATTTCAGGTTATGTTCTTGAAATGTCTGAAGCATCTTAAAATATGGATCTGAAAAGGATGATTACATTAAGGTCTACTCAACAAAACTGACAGTAGTAATACAGCAACGATTAAAGCCGAAACACTACAAAAAATATTTGGCTTAAAATGAGAGACTTATTGAGAGACTCAATAATTTAAACCAGACAGTATAGATCTCTATACTATGTATAGAGTGTATAAACCTTCAAAATAATGATTGTTGTTTTTGTTTATTTTTTCACCAATTTAATTTGTCAAATTTGTTTACTGTGCATGTATTGCTAAAATCCATTTTATATTGTTGTCACGCAAAAATAAAGTGGCGCTTTTGCAAACTATTTTTGTTAAAAGTGTCGTAATTATTTAGTGTAAACAGACATTGACAGATTTGGCTTGTGTTTCAAAGTTTTTTCAGATTTTCACCACTTTTCTGACTTTAGCGCAATTTAAAAGTTGTGGTTTCAATTTTTCAAAAACTGGTAAAAAACAATATTTTTTATGAGGTTGCATATATTTAGTGAAAGTTAAACCTGAAACTGTTAGTAAATAACTATATAAAACAATTATAACGTTCATCCTCTTGTCCCAAAAATGTTGTGGGTGACCAGGTCAACAAATGACTAAAAAAAATACATAATATTATCATTATTGGCATTTTTCTTACGGTAAACATCTAGAATTAAATCTAGAACTGAACATGACCAGTTATGAGATTTTTAAATTTATACCTCATTGATTGTTATTTTTCAATTAGCAAAGCTTATAAAATTACTAAAATATTCATCCTCGATAGTGAATCGGTCACCAATTTAGATTATGCAATATATATTACATATTAATCTAAACATCTAAATTTAGAATAAAGCAATGTAGAATGGCAACTATAATATTATTTAAATTATTTTTATCGTTTTGATACGCCTCAGTAGCTAGCCTCCGTCACAACATCCGACACGCCTCAGTAATTTTCCCAAATGGCACTCAACACTTGGTAAAAGTATTTTCCCTAAAGTGCGTAAATTTTGCATTACGGCTTATGGAGGAAGGTGCTAGTAACAGCGTTTTCCGACTATTTATTAACATTTATTACTTAAAATTAATGGTTTCTAAGGCTGCAAGCCATACTCTAATCATTTGGAAGAGAAAAAAACCTAATACTGTATAATTAACGCAAAAATCGGCATTTTTAGAACGACGAAACCCGTGCCTATATATATTCAATATATAGGCACGGCGCTGGTCTAGAATCCTACCACAATTATTAAATCAACGCACAATATTTGGGTTAGGGTGCGAGTTGGCCTTTGGATTTGGGTGGGTCAGGTATTATTATATTCATTATTGACCCACCCTAACCCAAAACGCTAACACACACCCTAACACAAATTATGTGCGTTCAATTCAATTTTATTATTTTGGCACATAACGTTAATACAACAACAAATGCAATAAGAATATTATGCCAGGAGGCACCGATACAACCAACAGGTTTACCAGTCAAGGTGCCCCATTTCACTATATATAATGATTTTAAATTGATATCAATATTTCCCCATACCACTGGTACTCGATAGCCAAGTGATCTCTGCTCTAGTGATGTGTTTGTGCGAGGTAAAAATAATTGCCTAGTATCCTTTAACCTAGTAACATGATCGTGTATATCAGAAATTTTGGCGCTGGTCTAGAATCCTACCACAACGAAACACCATTTGGGTTAGGGTACAGGTTAGCGTTTGGGTTAAGGTGGGTCAAGTATTATTATTAAATTAGGAATATAATATTACTTGACCCACCCACACCCAAACGCTAACCCGCATCCTAACTCAAATTTTGTGCGTTGATTTTAGAACTGTGGTAGGATTCTAGACCAGCGCCGAAATTTTAGTAAAGTAAGAGCTAAATGTGGGAGGTAGAGCATTGCTGTGGAATTTGTGCATAAATTTCCCAAATTCTAATTTATATATTTCTGAAATTTTAAGTAATTGCAATTCCTTAAAATGTTTTGTCGGGTCATCGTTTTGGTATAATTCTAGGTCAGTATGATTTTTTTCCCACTTCAATGCCACCCAACCTTTCAGCTTAGTTTTTGATTGAGAAGCTGCTGGTAAAACTCTGGAGTATAGACAGTTACCAGCCAGAAATTTATTAATAGTAATTTTGAGCACAACGTGAACAGATTGGCCATTTTCTGTCTTTTTTTCTTAGGAGGCACTGACAGTAGCATGTATATAAATACGTTTGAAGTAGCTATTTTTCACAAATTCAAACTAGATGGGTAACACTAATTTATGGAAAGATAAATGGTCGGAAAGCTCACAGTATTATTATTAAATATAATAACACTTGACCCACCTTCACCCAAGCGCTAACCCCCACTGTAACCCAAATATTGTGCGTTGGTTTAATAATTGTTTTAACGGGGTAACACTTAAATTATTGAGCGTTCCGACATTTCCGACCATTCATCATTCCGTAAATTAGTATTACCCAACTATAGATGGGTAGTGAGAATCGACTGCTGATGATAATATTTGAATATGTATTGCAGTTGACCAGTTTTGCTTTAACTATCCAAATAAAGTATAAAAATGCCAGGCATGCAATGCTGTGCGTTTGGTTGCCTAAAGCGCAAACGCAAAAAAGCTAGTAGAAGTGACAGTGATGGTAGCTCGGATGAAGAAACAGTCCTAAAGAGAAAATTTCCGAGAACTTTTCATAAGTATGATAATTATAATAGATGTCAGAAATATCCAGTTTGAGTGTTGTCTTACTGGTTATAAAACTCATAATAACTGTAGTAGTATAGCCAATCTTTGGAAATGGTTTTCTTGGTCAGTGTTGTAGATGTATTTCAATTTGGTACATCTTTACTATGCTGGTTGATAATACTGTTTTTGACCAACAACGCTTATAATCAGTTGGCCCTGTAAATATACATACTTTTAATAAATGCAGTTAGCTTAGATAGTTCCAGATTGAATATTAGTTTACCTACTCACTTAGCTAATTGAAAATATTAGTTCTTAATTTAGCTTAACTTTCAGTTACTAGTTACCTATAAGCTATGAGGACAGATTAAAGTCGTTAGTATTAGACAGGTTTTAATACTAGTAATTAGCATTTAGAAGTCACATCAATTTCTATATAATTATTACAAATCACTTCCGTAGAATTTTAGAAGTATTTCTCTATTATAGATGAGTTATGTAATAGTACTCTTGACAGATTTCCAGCAGATCAGGAAAGAAAAAATCTTTGGGTGGCAAACATTCACCGTAGCAATTGGGCGCCGACAAAACATTCGATGGTGTGTTCCGACCATTTTGCTGAGAAAAAAATAATTCGGACTGGATATAAAGTGCGACTTGCCAGCGATGCGGTTCCGACCAGACATAAAAAATTTCCAAAATACTTAAAAAAGGTAGATATATACATTCTATATATATATATGTATATAAACATACCATACTGATAATATCAGAGCTGATAGACATGTCTAATAACTAAATTACTATACTATACTATAGTAGTTTAGTTATTAGAAACCTCGCATCAGCTCCAAAATTACCTGGATAGTCATTCCATGCTTAATTTAAAGAGCCGGAAACCCAACACAGATTATTAATTTATAAATTTCAAATATTCACTAATATTGAATATTTATTAACTAGGTATAAAAAAATTTCAATTAAATGGTTTTGTTTCATGAAATACACATAATAATAAAGGAGCATTTTTCAAATGTGTCCCTCAGGCCCCAGGGGGCCACAAAGAAGTCTTCAGGGGGCAACAGACATGTCATATTTTAATTTTTAGTTAGTTAAACCATTCTGTTTTGGTTTGCGGTATGTCCAGAGGCCTGACTTATAAAAGGGGGCATGACTTATAAAAGGCTGAGAACCACTGGTCTTTATGTGGCAATATGCCTAATAATATTTATATTTTGTACAAATGTATTGATTAATTTAATTACTTTCTAGATTGTCCTGTAAAATATCTAGCTATTTCTAAATATAATTTTTTCGAACCCATTGATTTAGTTTGTCAAAGTTAGACAAGCCATAAAAATTAAAAGTGCCACTATAGCTGGAGTCTGTTGCAAAATTATTTTCCCTTTGAGGTCTTTGATAGATGGGTGCAAAAATTTTGAAAAACTTTAAATTAAATGTGGAATGACCCATATAACAAATTAGGGTATTACAATGAACGACATTTATAGTTAAACATTAAAAAATACTATGTAAAAAGTAAACATTTGTGACACACCACTGTGTATCCTAAGCAAAATGTATTAAATATTATTTAAAAAAAACTAAAGCACCCTAAGATTGAACATTAACTACATTGTAAACTAAAACACACTTGAAGTTTAAATAAAGTGTAAAACTTTTTTTAGCAAACAAAAGAAAGAAAACTACCAAATGCCAGACTACAAGTGCTAGGATCAACCAACCAACTTAAGATTCCCAAGAACTACATAACACATGACCATAATTACTGCTTGAACATTTATTCAAAAAACGAAGAGAACAAATTGAAAGAAAGCAATGAAAAAATTATACGATTAAAAAAGAAAATGAAAGTTGCAAGACAAAAAGCGAGAAGATTAAAATTGAAGGTCAATTCTTTAAAGGGGATTATTAGAATTTTAAAGGATAAAAATTTAATTTCAACTCGCTGTGAAGACATGTTAAAGCAGTGTTTATCAGAGGTACCATTTGAACTATTAACAAGAATCAAAAAAACAAAATCTGGCAAAGGATTTAAATATTCAGCAGCTTTAAAATCATTTGCACTTACTCTACAATTTTATTCCTCTAAAGCATATGAATTTGTCCGTAAAAGTTTCGATTTTTCATTACCCCACCAAGCCCAGATTCGAAAATGGTACGGCAAAATAGATGCGGATCCAGGATTTACAAAACCAGCTTTTATTGCAATTAAAGAAAAGGTGAGAATCGCCCACAACAATGGTAAACAAGTTATGTGCTCCCTTATGCTTGACGAGATGTCTATTAGGAAACATATTGCTTGGGATGGTAAAAAGTTTCGTGGTTTTGTAGATCATGGAAATGGTCTCTATGATGACGACTCTTTACCATATGCGAAGGATGTTCTCGTTTTAATGGTTGTATGTATTAATAGTGGTTGGAAGGTGCCATGTGCATATTTTTTTGTAGATGGCTTAAGTGGTGCAGAGCGTGCAAACATCGTCAAAATATGTATTCAGCGTGTTTCATACACTGGTGCAAAGGTAGTATCTCTGACATGCGACGGTCCTTCTTGTCATTTCACTATGTTACGAGAACTCGGTGCATCTATGATACCAGGTTGCTTAACAGCAAACTTTGAACATCCCTCGAACAAAACCGAGCGGATTTATGTTCTTCTTGATGTTTGCCATATGATTAAACTTGTGCGAAATACTTTTGCTGATTGGGGAATTTTGGTAGATGGAGATGGAGGAAAAATCAAATGGCAATACATTATTGCATTGCAAAAACTCCAACAAAATGAAGGTTTGCGTTTGGGCAACAAGCTTAAGCTTGCACACATCAAATGGCAGCAGCAAAAAATGAAGGTAAACCTTGCAGCACAGGCATTGAGTTCTAGTGTGGCTGATGCCATCCAATATTGTGCAGAGAATTTAAAACTAAAGGAATTTAAGGGATGTGCACCAACTGTCAGGTTCTTACGAATGTTTGATCGTTTATTTGACATTTTAAATTCAAGAAATCCCCTCGCCAAAGGTTTTAAGTCTGCCCTTCGGATTGCGAATAAGTTTGTATGGGATCCCTTTCTTTCAGAATGTTTTACTTACATAATGCAGTTAAAAACAACTGACAGCACTCCAATGCACATTTCCAGAAGAAAAACTGGTTTTGTTGGTTTTTTAGCCTGTATCCAGAGCACAAAAGGTTTGTTCGATAACTTAGTAGGCAGAGCCAATGCTCCACTAAGTTATTTGTTAATGTACAAGTTTAGCCAAGATCACCTAGAATTGTTTTTCAGTGCTGTCCGAACTGCTGGTGGCTGCAATAATAACCCAACAGCACAACAGTTCACAGCAGCCTTCAAGCGTCTTTTGATGAGAAGCTGTATTAAAGGTACAAATGGTAATTGCTCCAACCAGGATTCAACAACAATTCTGGATGCAATAAACGACACCTGTAAAACAAATTATACGGAGGTAAAGTTAACTGATGTGGCATTAATTAAAAAATATGACCTCATTGAACGTCTGCCCATTTCAACAGACCATGATTACTGTGACAGTCCAAACATAAAAATTTTATCAGAATATAAAAAAGCAGCTATTACATACATAGCTGGGTATGTTGCAAAGATGGCAAAAAAACAAACAACATGTTTTACCTGCTCCTTGGCACTTGGTTCCCAGAAAATGATAGCACAACCCAGTTTTTTGACATTCAAAGACAGAGGAGGTCTTATGAAACCATCAGAAAGTGTAATTAGGGTGTGCTCTGACACCGAAAAATGCTTCTTAAGATTGTTGGCATGTTCTGGTGGAAAATTACCGATTAATACAGGAATTCCAGATGCCATTGCAACATCAGTATTACACAGTATTAATGCATCCCAATTATTTCCTGATTTAGATAGTCACATGTTTGACAGTACAGTGATGGATAATCATGTCTTTCAACTGATCAAAGTTGTATCGAAGTGCTACAGTAAGATAAGGCTGTACCATCTTGGAAAGGAAACCTCTGAAAAAATAGTGGGAGAAAAAATAAGAAAAAAGCTAAGCAAGCTAGTTTTATTTAACAATCAATAAGTTTTATTAATCACATGTTCACTTGTTGTTTTAAATTTGTACTATTTGTTTATTGCTACTGTTGTTAAATATTTTTCAATTATTGCGTTTTTTCCTTTGCTGCAAGCAACCAAGTTACTTTTAAAACCGACTGTGTCAGTCTATAGAAGTATATGCAAAATTATGGCTAACCTTCAGGACATCCAATAAAATGCATCCTTGGGTTTTTTAAATTATAACCTGGTTAAGGATATCCTAGCCGAACACGAGTTTTGTTCCATGTCTGTCTACAAAATAAAATAAAACTTAAATAGAAGCCTTTACATAACAAAAATGCAGAGCATTATTTTAGTACTATTATAGTTTTAACTCAAAAGTAACAAACAAGCAGAAAGAATTGAACAAAAGATTTAATAAAAGATAAGTATAGTTGAGTGTAAAACTGTCATACTGGTTTAGTCTCGTAAAAAAACACAAAAAATAGGTGCTTTTAACGTTTTTTTATTTCTAAATAGTCAGATATTGGCTTGTCGCTTTAGAAACCACCAACTTTAAGTTATAAGTAGTCTAAAAATAAATGGGAAAAATACACTGGTTTAGTCGTCTTTAAAAAGCAGATTTTGCGTTAATTATACAGTTTTATTTATTTTTTCTCCTTTAAATAATTGAAGTATGGCTTGCGGCCTTAGAAACCACTAATTTTAAGTCACAAGCATTCCTAAATAGTCAGAAAACGCTGTCACTAACACCCTTCTCCATAAGGCGTAATGCAAATTTTGCGCATTTTAGGACCTTTACAAGATGGCGTTTCAGCCTTCTAATTGGCTTCAAAAACCGCTCACGCGTGCCGCTAGTTGCGCTATCCAGGTTTTATAGAGATCAGTGATAATGTCGCATATACGGGCGAATTTCTCTACCGAACATACTGTGTGGTGTAAGGCGTCGGAATGGCGTTCTATCAAATTTTAGTAGGCCATTATGAAGTGTTTGTGTTGCCTGACAGTTATGACGTCATATCATGTCTTCATCGTGACGTCACACTCATCAAGTGCTGTAGTAAATAGCTCATATTTGGCTAGGTCGCATATACGGGAGTTCGCATAATGTCGCATATACGGGCGAATTTCTCTACTGAACATACTGTGTGATTTAAGGCGTCAAAACGGCGTTCGAATGAATTTTAGTTGACCATTATAAAATGTTTGTGTTGCCTGACAGTTATAACGTCATATTATGTCTTCATAATTACGCCACACTAATCTAGTGGTGTAGTAAATTACCATACTGTAATACTGACGGTCCTAACGATTCTTGCTAACAAAATACAGCAGCTGCCAATTAACACACTCAAAATACATTTGTATTGGATAAATAAAAAATATAAACAAAACTATAAAACAAGACTATAAATTAGCAAACGGTTTATATAAGGTTATTTTGTTACATCATACATTCGATTTTTGTTCTGGTAATGTATTTCACATTTTGCTTGATTTCTTGTCGGTTAGCTGACCGTCATAAAATATGGCTTTGTCTCCATGGTAAATTTCGATATACAGCGAGCCAATCCAAAATTTGGCAGCAAAATCGTATAATCTTTTATTTAAAGAAAACAATTACCAAACAAATACTGTAAAACGTAAAATAAAATACCGCGAAATCCAAAAAAGAACGCAACGATATTGCAATAATAATAGTATATACTCACTTGCGGGAGGCTATTTGTATGTTTAAAACAACAGATAAGTAAATGAAAAATAAATAACAGGCGTAGTATATATCAAACTAGATTTTTTCATTAAACACAGTGTTTCTACTGAGGACCGCGACTGAAGTGACAAGAAGGATTAGGAACATAAAAAATGAATTTATTTAATTTTAAGTTAAAAAAATTATTCGAACGCCGTTTTGACGCCTTAAACCACACAGTATGTTCGGTAGAGAAATTCGCCCGTATATGCGACATTATGCGAACGCCCGTATATGCGACCTAGCCAAATATGAGCTATTTACTACAGCGCTTGATGAGTGTGACGTCACGATGAAGACATGATCTGACGTCATAACTGTCAGGCAACACAAACACTTCATAAAGGCCTACTAAAATCGGATAGAACGCCATTCCGACGCCTTACACCACACAGTATGTTCGGTAGAGAAATTCGCCCGTATGTGCGACATTATGCGAACGCCCGTATATGCGACCTAGCCAAATATATGGGTAATTTACTACACCACTAGATTCGTGTGACGTCACGATAAAGACATGATATGACGTCATAACTGTCAGGCAACACAAACATTTTATAATGGCCAACTAAAATTTATTCGAACGCCGTTTTGACGCCTTAAACCACACAGTGTGTTCAGTAGAGAAATTCGCCCGTATATGCGACATTATGCGAACGCCCGTATATGCGACCTAGCCAAATATGAGCTATTTACTACAGAACTTCATGAGAGTGACGTTACGATGAAGACATGATATGACGTCATAACTGTCAGGCAACACAAACACTTCATAATGGCCTACTAAAATCTGATAGAACGCCATTCCGACGCCTTACACCACACAGTATGTTCGGTAGAGAAATTCGCCCGTATATGCGACATTATGCGAACGCCCGTATATGCGACATCTCCGCCCGTATATGCGACCAACAACCGCCCGTATATGCGACATAAACGCCCGTATATGCGACCTCGGCTACCAACCCCTCTCGACCTTTTTGCTTAGAACTGCACTGATTTCTGAAGGATGGGGTGAGCTCCATAGAAATCAATTTCTATGGACTTTGTTTATGTCGCATGAAAGCATTTCAAAACGTATGAGACCTGAGGAGTGTTGCAAGCAAAGAGACTATATTATATTTTTTTTGGTTGCAAGTAACTCAAAATGACACAATATAAGCCAATAAAATTAAAGTGGTCCGTAAAAGCAATACTAAAAAGAGAATGAAACCCAAGGTAACTTGTAGGAAAATTCATAATACCGAATGGAAGCCAATGTAAATCGTAGGAGCGTCACGAAATACCTCATGTCCTAATGGTACCGAATGAGTCCCAATAAAACCCAATGTAATTTGTAGAAGATTCACTAAATACCAAATGGTACCGAATGGAACCCAATGTTACCGAATGGAATCCAATAGACCCAATGTAAATCCCAGATCCAATGTAGATTTATATTCGGTTGCTCTTTGTTGTGTTATTGTAATATATATAGTTGTTCAGGTTACGTTTTTATTTGCTTTGATTATATTATTGTTGTTAATATAGGCTCCTTCTTGTTTGTAAATATTGCACCGGATTGTTAAATGTTTATTAATTACGTTTTATTTTTGGCTGCCTTCCCCTGTAAAATTTTTTTTTTTTAATAAATAAAAATATATTGTGATATTAACAATGTACTTATTTATTTGTAGCTTAACAGTCACGCATATTTTACCAATGATTTTACGTACCGTAACGAAAACTCGTGAGATATATTAATCGGGAATTGCTAACAAACGTAAGGATAAGACGCAAGCAAACACGTAATCACTGCGTCCAATGCAAGAATAACCCCGTTTTTAAATGAAAATTGCTTACTGTTTAAACCGCAGCAATAAACGCAATATTTTGCGAACTCTTAAGTTTTCTTATGTTAAACATCATTGAAGAAGCCCTCAAGCTTAATCCTAAAGCATAGCCTATGTGTATCTAAATTAAAATATTGATAAATATATTGGTTTCTCCGCCGAACGCCGCACTGCAGATGTACGTTGCAAAAGAAAAACAGAATAATGAGCTTCCAATTAAGCATATTTTTTTTTTTTTTTTATAAAATAGATAGCGAAAAAAGCAAATCAAAATAGTGAAGCCCTCAAACAGCTAACGACCATTTACTTTTGTGTTTTGTCATACTTCCTCTTTTTAAAGCCGAATATCGCTCGGAAGTTCGCACAGAAGATAGCAACAGTAAAAAGCGTAACATAGTCGGGACAGTGTCGGCATATTTACATTGATAAATAACATATCGCGCGCATAAAAGGACACAATTCACAAATGTTTTGCACGGTTCGTTTTTGTGCACTCCAAAGAGTAATTGCTCGCGGGAAAAACACACGATATTCGTAGTTTAGTACTTAACCACGCACTCACGTTTTCCCAGTATAGACACGTAACAGGACACAAATAAAACAAGTGGTACAGGGTTTCCGTGGCCTTTTTGCAAAAAGTACATTGGTTAGATTCGGTTTTACCAAACGAAAAAAGGGAGTCATTTGTAACAATTGCACCCAAGTTAAACTTTATATGAAAGCTTCTTAGTTTGTTTTCGATTGTTGAATTGTAGAGGTTGCGGTAAATTTTCTCCCATGGCAGACGTGCACTCCCGCAATTTAAGGTCCTGTGCCATTTTAATTGAGCTTTTGGAGGAAAGAGAATTGTTGTTTGTATTTTTTCCTAAACCGACTTGGTGGAGTTATACTGCTGGATAAATAATTTTAATGTTTGGGTTCTATACGATCGGAACGTTGTTGTGCTACCCGAATCCCATTCTTCTGGGAGACTCGATATTAATTTTATGAATTGGACAAAATCTGTGTTGTTAGGTGTAAAGTTAAATTTATTTACTAATGTTTCATATTGTAGATACTCGCCGTTTCTATTCAATAAATCCTGGTGAAAAACTATATTGGAATCTACAAGTGATGGCATAAAAAAACATTTGAGCGGAATTTTACTTTTTTGTTTAGCCAAAGCGGACGGCTGTTTGACTTTGGATCTATAATTTCCAAGAGTTGTTTGCACGCCGTTATTGCGCAACGTAACGTTCGCATAGGACGCCTTGTGATTGTATTGTTTGTTCCTATGTTCCCATTAAGAAGCGCTTCTAATCTGTTACCTTGGATAAAGGGGCCTTCGATTTGTTTCCAATCAGCTTCCGCGTTTTCGTCAAGTAGTTTAGAGATCCATTTCGTATGTAAGGCTAACAAGTAATTATCTATATTGATCATTCCTGCCCCGCCATTTGCAATACTCGCACTCAAAGTCTCTCTTTTTACCCTCTCCCATTTGGACCCCCATAAGAATGTAAAGAGGATTCGTTTAACTTTTGAGATGAAGCATTTGGGTATATTAACCGGGACAACACTCATTTTAAAGGTTAAGATTGGAATCATAAGGGTCTTGATAACTGTTATTTTTCCGAGAAGAGAGAGACCCCTCGCGGACCAAATATTTGATACTATTTTAATTTTTTTCAGAAGTGGTGTAAAGATTTTTTCAATTAGATCGGCGTCGTTACTCGAGCTAGTGGGAATTTCAACGCATAAGTATTTAATAGTGCCTGATGGCCATAGAAGACCACTTTGTTCCATGGGTTTGTGACAGTTTTCACGATTTGTTCCGATAAAAAAGGCGTTTGATTTGGACATGTTGACCTTGCAGCCTGACATTTCGCCGAAGTCGTCAATAATCCGAAAGACTTTTGTAAAATCCTGATCACTACCCGATAGAAATATTGTAGTGTCGTTAGCAAATAGGGACACTTTAAATTCTTTGCCATTTATTGTGATGCCGTTTTGGCGGCCCTGTTTTTACGCAGCGGCAAGGCATTCAATGCACAGGACAAATAAAGTTGGAGAGAGAGGGTCTCCCTGGCGAACGCCACGTTCAACGTTAAACGATTTTGATAAAAACATTCGATCAATTTAATAATCTTGCCCCCGAAGCCGAAAGCAGCTAAGCCTGTATATATGAAGTCCCAGTTTACCGTGTCAAAGGCCTTGAACATGTCTAAAGACAGTATCGCGCCAGGTATATCGTAATAGTCGGCGCAGTCAATGATATTGAACAAAAGACGAATATTAGTGCCTATGTATCGTTTTGGAATAAAACCATTTTGCGCAGGCGAGATAATGTCGCTTAGTACCCCTCGGATCCTGATGGTGTTAACTACTTTTGAAGCAATTTTGTAGTCTACATTCAAAAGCGTTATCGGTCTAAAATTTCCCGGTTGAAGATGATCTTTATAAGCTTTTGGAAGTAGAGTTACCAATGCTTCTGACTGAGAAGCTGTTAGCCTACCTGAATTTACTGTATGTCGCCAAGGGGATTTATTTTTACCCATGTTGCAGAGAGCAGTGAAGAATTCCGCTTCTGTTGTTTCCGCTTCTAATAGTTTTGATTGTTCTGCCTTAATTTTGGGGAGATTTCGTGTTTTTAATTTTGAGGCGATTAAGGTTTTGTTCAATAGATCTCCATTTTGTTTGTAGAGTTGCTTGTAAAAGTCAACTAGACCGTCCAAAATGTTGTTTTGGTCAGTTATTATTTTATCATCTACAAAAAGTCTGTTAATACCCTTTTTTTCGCAATGTATTTTTTCCAAATTTAAAAAGTATTTTGTATTTTTCTCGCCCTCCTCTGCCCAGCGAGCCCTAGCTACTTCGCGTTATGGCGCTTTTAGTTTGGCGCAGCATTAGTTGGTCGAGTTCCGATTTAAGTTTGGACACTTTTTCGTGCAAGGGGCCTAATTCTGTTTCAAAGTTCTTTAAAATAGTGTCTTGCGTCTCGCCAATCAGTTTTTCCAAATCGATTTGCTTAATATTTAGCCTTCGTTTTAGTTCGGCCGCATATCTAATAGTTTCTCCCCGAACAACTGCTTTGGCGTCCCATCTTACATGTGGGTCGGTTTCGCCTATATGGTTTTCTGCTTTATAATAAGTGATTACCTTTCTTATTTTATCCTTATAACGCTGGTCATTTAGTAGTGATGTATTAAATTTCCAGTAGCCTCTACCGCGTGGTGCTGGGTTAATGTCAGCCCCTAGAGTTGCCATATTATGGTCGGACATTATACCGGGGACTATGTCTACATTTTTAACGTTTTCGACGAGAGATCCGTCAATTAAAAAGAAATCTAAACGCGATGATGCCGCTGGTAGTTTCTGAAGCCTTGAGAACTTTTCAACAGTTGGAAATTTGTGGCAAAAAATATCTGTTAGTTTGTAATGTGTCATATATTGCAAAAGACTTTCTCTTTGCTTTTCGGTTACAATGTTTTTTACTTCCGTTTTGGTCTAGGACATTGTCCAGAACTAGATTAAAGTCCCCTCCCATGATTATTGGGGCATCGGAAAAGCTGTCAAGTACGGCGAATAAATTGATGAAAAATTCTGGATCGTCCTTATTCGGCGCGTAAACATTAACAATTACTATTGGGGTTGCATTTATTGTAATTTCAACCATTAAGTATCGACCTTCTTGGTCTATCCTTGTGCCTGAGACTTCCTATTAAGCTCGAGGCATCGGAAAAGTCTTAAATATAAATACAGTCATTTTCTGGCGGACAGAAGTAGCTGTGAAGCAATGATGAGCGCCCGTCTCAAACGAGCGTTAAAAATTGCGATAGCAATTTTTACTTCATAAACGGTCACGGCTCACGCTTCTTACAGAATGATTAACCGCTTTAAAGTTAGGCAGGGTTTGTAAAATATGGCGTTTATTGAGAAGGTTTCAATAATAAGCAATTTGAACTTTTAAACGACAATGATTAATTGTTCTCAGCATCACCAACCGGGTCTCGTTAGCCGACGCAGAGACTGACACACAAAATGAAAGTTTAATGTCATGCTTGTTGTTAATTACTCGAGATTAACGGGAACATCTTACGTCTAAATTAGGGTTCCTCTTCGGGAATGATTCGACGGAAAATTCCCGAGGTTTCCCGCGAATTAACAATCCCGAATCTCGGAAATTTTTTTAAAATTACGGTTATTCGGCAACATAGCAAAACTTTTTAAAAACTTGTTGTTTTCGATTGATATTGTATATTTCAACAAGGGGACATGACCACCGTACTATCTGAACGCCACTATATCGAAACTAAAACAAACTGTCATTTTATTTCAAAGTGCATACTGTTAGGTCGCTTATAAATTTATTGTACATTCACATTATTCAGCATAGTTCGCTTTCAATAAAATAGCTTACAGCGCAGTAAAAACACGTGTTGCCAGTAAGGAGTGCATCTTTGACTGTTGTTTTTAGTAGAATACGGTTACGACTAACGTTGCAGTAAAACTGAATGCGTTGGGGATGAGCATGATGCTGGGAAAAGAAAATACGCCAGAACGTTTACAGACACTTAGCACATGCACAACGAACACAGTAAATAACAAATACAGACGCTGGGTCCTCTACAATATAAAGAAAAAAAATACTACCAAACCTATTAAATAAATCCAGTTGTCCAATATCGATACAATAAAATTTCTGGTAAACGGCATTAAAAACGGTCATAAAAGGTTTAAACTAAAAGCTGTATTTTTTTAACTCTAATTGTGAAACTGTAACCTATGATTTTTTTATGTCCAACATCGGTTGAAAATTGATACTTCAGCCCAGACTTGGACAACTAGATAATTCTAGTTTTCTATTTCATTGAATTAGAGCAAAATGCGACTAATTCTAGTTCTAATCTAATTTATGAATTATTTGTGTGCTATAATTCTAGTTCTAATCTAATTCGGATTTTTCCAAAACTGCTACTTTGTCCAACGGCATTTTTAGTCACTCAGTTGAAACACAGAATTTCAATTAAAACTTTTTGGTTGGAACGAGTTGTATGTAATTTTTACAGTCTTAAAAGCATAAAAAGGCTTAAAAATTAGCACACACATATTTACCATTCGCATTCTTATAAGAATACTTTGCGATTAAATTAAATTGGTTGTATGTGATTCTAGTTCAAATTCTAGTTGAAATTTGTTTTTGTAGGAATTCGGTAATTCTAATTCTAATCTAATTTGAAAAAACTCAAAACAATCTAATTTTAATTCTAATCTAATTTGAAAAAGCTAAAATGGGTAACACTAATTTACGGAATGATGAATGGTCGGAATAGTCGGAACGCTCACTAATTTACGGAATGGTCGGAATTGTCGGAATGGAATGAATAGGGCCAAAACTAATTTGATGAATGGTCGGAACGGAATGAACTGTCGGAATGAAAAAGCTATCCGGCAGCAACTAGTACACGGGTCGGCAACCTTTTTCTAGTCGCGGGCCTAAACCAAACTATATCTCTGCGGACCGCACAATAAGTTAACTAAGAAATGTGTTATTAAAATGTTAGAACAACTGTAAATCAGGCGGGTATCATGTTTTTGCACTTAAAGACATGTTTAATTACATTTAAGGAGGCAGTAAAGTGTTGGCGCAAAGCGCAAAAAAAAGCGTTTGTTTGGTTAAAATTCGAGTCCACACGTCGTCATCCATACTACTAATGAAAAGTGTAATGAAACTACTTTGAAGAAATGTGATAACATTAGTAGTTAGTCTAATTCAATATTTGCTAAGTTTTTAAAAGTCTGGGCCTGGCGAGCTAAGTGAGCACGTTTTTTTTGGTATACCGGTATTTCTTTTAAATTTCTTTCCAGTTTTTATTACGCTGCCGAAAATAATAAAATGTTTAAAAAAAGACAAAAAAATGTAAATACGTTTTCCGTTTGTCCGTGACGCACTTGTCAGCTTTCCACGCCGCAACGATAAAGAAGCTTTAATCTTTTGAAAAGATATTAAAAAATGTAAACCAACCGGATGTATGAAGATCATTCGCGCGTAGCGGGAAAATTTTTCGAACTTACGTAGTTAAAATAGTCAAAAAGTATGTGAAATAGACTCGTGTCTATTTTGTCAAATAGGCGGCGGGCCGGATGAATTACTTTGACGGGCCGTAGGTTGCCGACCCCTGAACTAGTACAACGACTTTGTAACTCACAAAACAACAAATGTTAAAGATTTAGCTATCGTAAGCTGGGGATATTTTGGCCCAGACTGGTCAGTGTTGTTTTCACAGTATAAGGCCATTATTTTCCTGTTTCAATATTAAACTAAGATTGTTTTAAAAGTTTCCGAAAATTTCCCAAAATTCCCGTTAATTCCCAAAATTTCCATGGAAAGTTTCCGCTCTGAAAATTCCCGGGAATTTTGCAACCCTACTTATACCCATTTTTTAAAGTCAGGTTTATAATAGTGAAAAAATACAAATGGTTAATGTTTTAGTTACTTTTTCAGTTGCCTATTCGGTTAAAAAAAAAACCTGTAACCGCACGTTATTTGTTACTGATTATATTAGAATTAGGTCTTTTCTCAATGGTTATTTAGGGAGCTTTATTTAATAAATGTAGGGATCTGTTACAATTTTGGTTGTTTAAGTTGTTCCCTGAACTTGAACTTTACGGTTGTGAATGGAGGAGGAGCAAGCTGCTATTCATATCCAAGTAAGTACAACCATATTAAGAATGCAGTTAATTGAATAGTTTACTTACTTTGTTTGCTTTAAGAGGCCAGGTACGGCAATAATCGCTTGCATTCATTCAAGTTAGGGATGTTCAAAGTAGTATATTGGATCCTTAAATTAGAATCCAAGCTGGATTAGTATCCAATTCTGCCATTTGTTTCGGGTAATTGAAACCAATATAATTTCTTACTTTTACCTGGATGGTTGCGTCTAACAGTTTTTGATTACGGACAATGTGCGTATGTTAGAAAATATTAATTTACTTTATGTTAGAAAAGTGTTTTGCGATTAATTACTGTCAATTTAGGGTATATTGTGATTAATTTCCGCCAACCCAAAAGTTAAAAAATTTAGTAAAAAGATATACTAGGATTCAATATCTAGATTTAAAACCTTTATTCAGAATGCCTTGAGATTCTACTTTGAACATCCCTAATTTAAGTGCATTGTAATTGCTAGGTCAGAGAATCTAAATAAAACCATTTAATTTTAAACCGTTATGTAGGTTGCCTGACCTAGGATATGTTTATTTTTTATGTTCACCTTTAAGATTATTTATTTAGAGGCAATGGAGAGGTTTTTGGGTCAGAAAATCCTTAAATCTGGTTTATAACTGGTACAATGAAGTTTTATGCTGCATTGATGATTCAAATGTTCTTACAACACAGCATCATAAAGCTGGCATTTTAAGCAGGCCAACTCATAGCGATCACGATCGGTTTCACTGCTTTCTTGATCGATCATCTGAACAGAACGATCAAACAACATCTGGTAATTTATTTATTAAACAGTTTTTTACCTGCCCAAAATGCATTTTGTTAGTTCCCGCCAATTTCATAAACTAATTTAGTAATGCGATACTATTTTCATCTTGCAATTTTGGAGCATAATGGTTGGAGGTTGTAGTAAGACATAATAAGAATATCAAAGCCCATACAGAAGTAGGCCTACTTCTGTATGGGCTTTGATATTCTTATTACATCTTGCAATTTGTTTTTCAGAACCTATATCTGGCTATGATTCAACATACAGCAATGATGAACTTGTACAGCATAACCTAAAACAGAGTTTTGACGAAAAAAGTTCTGCAGATAGTGAAAATGTTACTTCTGAAGATCAAGATGTCAAAGAAATCCTACTACAAAACAAGTGTGCCCTTTCTATGGAACTATTATGGGTTCAGCAAGCAATTGAAAGTAGAAGAAAATATTTACAAATTAAACATCAATTGGTCAGTTAGCTTTATTGCAGTCAATGTGGCAATTGCATGGTTATTGGTGTCATTTATTTTATATTTTTTTAATATTGTGTTTTTATGCAAATAAATATAATGTAGTAAATGAAATTAACCAGGGGGAGTGGGTGGCCAGCAAAAATTTTAGGTCAAATGTTCTTTTAATACCAAAATAGTAAGAAGGATTGAGTGAACTACTTGTCTATCCTTAATATCCTTAGCTAGATTGGAAAATTTTTGCTTAGTGGTAGATATTTATTAAGTTTTAAATTGTGTGACTTTTATCAAGTAATTTTTTAATTTTGGGCTGAATGTGTAGAGAAACGACGCATGTCTGTTTGTGCTTGTAATTATAGCGTGTTCGCCTGGTAAAGTGTTAAATATTTCACCTAGATACTCATTTCCTTTCGTGGCCGTTCTGGCAAATCTAGCCGACATTCGACTCAGCTAATCGCTGCTGTTGGATTAAACTACAGTCAACAATGCACACCTTACTAGCAACACGTGTTTTTACTGCGCTGTAAGCTCTTTTATTGAAAGCGAGCTATGCTAAATTATGTGAATGTACAATAAATCTATAAGCGACCTGACAGTATGCACTTTGAAATGCTATGACAGTTTGTTTAGTTTCGATTTAGTGGAGTTCAGATAGCACGGTGGTCATGTCTCACCTGTTGAAATATACAAATGATAAAGAAACCTTTGTCACAAATTTCCTACGTAATTGGTCCAATATTGATACGTGATAATAGTCAAGGGCCGGATGCCCCGATCGTTAAATTGCCTGAAAGTACAATTAAAATGTGCCAAAGGTTTTATATCTGTATATTTTTAACAAAGGATGGAAACGACCGAGTTTTATTAAATTTCACTCGAAATTGAACCGTTATTTGAGACTTGAGTTTCGAACTGCTAGTGAACCCAATAGTATAAATAGCATAACGAACTGCTAGTGAACCCAATTGTATACTACTTTGTAACCGGATCTGCAAAATAACAATACGATTTATCGCTAATAATATTGTATCAATAACTTGTTCGAATGCAATTTTTAATGAATCGTCCCAAACAAATGGGAAAATCATAAGTTTAATACAAAAAAGAAAAATCAAATAATAAGTTTGTATAATTTATTGGTATTTAGTAAATACCTTCATTGCACATGTCTGAACTGAACCCTATAATTTTATTTTTTACGAAAATACGCTACTTCCCCCTAAAAAGTACAATTTTCCCCGTAGGTAACCCCTACTTTAGGCGAAAATACCCGACCGTAGGGAATTATCCATACGAGTGGCAGCCTTGGTTTTAATTAGGGGCATATGGAACAATGATCCCGATTTTGTCTGAACTTAACCGCGGTATAATAAAATGATTCTAGAATCATAAATAGCATAATTTCCATAAATGCCCATTCCAACTAACTGTTGTAACTAATTAGGCTACCTTTAAATGACATGGTTCCCCAAAAGCTCAGTTTCGAAAATGTAATATTTCTTGTAAGGTTAAAAACAGGAAGTCGAACCGGAACTTTATAAACCGGTCTTGCGCCATTTTTTTCCCCAAACTTTTTTTTTTCCAAAGATAGTTGGTTACTATCTTACTAAGAGGCCAAAGTAATGAAAATCGCACCGCTTGCAATAGGGAACAGAGAACATTGAGGGCTTTTAATAGCATATTTGAAAAATAAAACCTGACAATTCTGTTTTGTACTTTTTTGCCTAATTTATTTTTCCATTTAAACTTTGGTGTAAAACAATTTCAGTAATAGGCTACTCCTATTCTAGGTAAGTTAGTTAAAACAAACTCGTTTGAAGTTTGACTTCCAGCAATTAAACGAAAATAGGTTTTAAAAAAGGTTAACTTTGGGAAAATCAATACAGTTTACTCCTGGGTTATTCCATAAGGTCAAAAAGCGTATATGCCTTGATGTTGGCTACCCTTTTCGTATTAATTCCACATATTATTAAAAAGTACCGTTAAAAGTAAAACACCTCCAGGACCGTCGCTACACACCTGACATAGTCTTGCGGCACACCAGTGTGCCGCGGCAGACCGGCTGGGGAGCATTGATCTAGTTTGGGCTATAGATATTTTTTAACGCTAGAATTACCGTGGTGGTCAATTTGGCCGTTTTTGATTTTTAATTGCTTGTATCTCCGCTTAGTTAACTGTTAGAATATTGCAACTTCCTGATTTTTTGTAAGTCTAGGACTCTAGGTCATCTTTTGAGATGTAATTTTTTATTAATAATATCCACAGTTTGAGATATGAATCAATTTACCTTAAATTACCGTCAACGTCTATGACGGTAAAGCAAATTGTAATTCCTTCACGCTTGAAATCGCCTTAAACCCGCGGTTCCTAACCTATGGGTGACTAATTATACCCACATGTGTGCGTCAATCAATCCCAATGTTCATGTTGTTGTAAAAACAAACAAAATACAAGTTCCCTCTACGCAGTTAAAAAGCAGGTTGAAGGCATAATGGAGCCTACAGCGTATCAATCTCACACCTACGAAGATTAAAGTCTCTCAATAGTTAAAAGAAACCTAGCTATAGCCCTAAAAAAGAGACCTATAGCTATAGGCAGGGCTGCGGAGTCGGGACTCGAGACTCGACGGAGTCGGTTTGTTTTGCCGGAGTCGGACTCGGGAGTCGGGACTCGAGTAAGACCGCGTAAAACTACCCGAGTCCCGAGTCCGACGTGCGCATGCGCAGTATCAAATGTTTTAACTGTTAAGGCAGCAAAATATCAGTTGTAAAAGTGTAATAGCAAATGTGAAATATTTTTAAATCATGTAATGCGGGTGGATCAATTATGACAATAATATGAGTGGATTGCAGAAAATCCACCTTAATTTAGTTGCGTAAATGGGTAAAATACAGGCTGTAGAGTCGGAGCTGGACTCGGGACTCGGGAGTCGGACTCGGGTGTATTTTTTTGGCCGGAGTCGGACTCGGGTTGTTTTCAACCGACTCCGCAGCCCTGGCTATAGGGATGTAAATTTCCCGCAAACAACACAGACAGTCATCAAGTTTATGCGCAAAGCGCGGAAAAAACGTTTGCTGCTATACCCAAATTAGATGGGTCGTTTCGTCGTGCCTATAGTTTAAAAAAAGGCGTCGAGTCGGTTGATTTAGCCTACGTTGGCGGGCCGTAGGCTGACCACCCCTGATCTAGGGCATCACGACGCAACTTTAAACCAGGGAGTCGAACCGGAACCGAACCGGAACTTTATGAACCGGTTTTAGGTCAATTTTTTCTGAACCGTAATCGAACCTGAACCGGTTTTTATGAGATTTTAAGGAGTCGAACCGGAACTGAACCGAATAATTTGAAAGTACCTGAACCTTAACCGAACCCGAACCTGTAAATAATAGCGGTTCGCTCCTGCATGACGCCACAACTTCTATTTTACAGTGTCAAGTTACGCCATGTTCGAAATTTTATGAAAAAAATATGAATACCGAATAAAAAAAATCGTTTATTTGTTATTTTTTTAGATATTTCAATATTGAGTTGCTGTTTTTTGAATAAGTCACGTAACCTAGATTAAATGACTTACAATTCAAAGATTATTCTCTACATTTATCGACCCACATTTTGAGATTTAACGCAAATTATATTGTATCTGAACCGGAACTTTATGAACCGGTTTTGAAATAACGATGGTTGTGTAGTGCACGGCTATAACTTACCGACTAAAAGATTGTGTTTACAGTAACTTTTGGGATGTATTTGCTTATGCCACAGATTTATCGCCTACTCGCTCCAAAGTGTAAATGCTAAATGTGCTGTTCCGCGATTATCTCGGCGGTCAGCAGTTCGATTGTCTGTGGCTACTTAAGGTCGCTATCCGCTTGTAAAAGAGGCCTCTTCTTAGTTAACGTGTTGTGCGGTTGACAGCGCGGTGCTGTTCACAGCGCTGTGTTGTTAACAGTGTTGATTATCCGCCTTCTATAGTTTCAACTGGGTGTTTCGCTTATCAGATAATACAATTAATAATCACCAGAGGTATTGTGGTTGGCTAACGAGTTATACGCACGCAACCTTCAAGCAACCTTAAAACGAGAGTCAGAAGCTTCAACTAAACTAATCTCGTGCCCCACAGTTGAACCGGAGCTGAACCGGAGCTGAACCGGAACTTTTAAATTACTCCGAACCGAAACCGGAACTGAACCGTATTCCAAAAAAATCCTTGAACCCGAACCGAACCTGAACCGGGAAAGTCGAACGGTTCGACTCCCTGCTTTAAACGGCCCTAATCTTTTTAATGTATAGGTGTTGTACAATGTATAGGTTTTGTATAAAATTACTTTCTAGAATTTTTTTAGATCAGGAGCGGCAATCTACGGCCCGTAGGATCCGTCCCGCCACTGGAAATCATCAGGCCTGTCCTCCCCTTTCCTAATTGGGCATGAGGCAATGCCCCCTATAAATTACTTTGTTTCGTTTCGTATAAATCGGAATACACTTTCGTCGAATAAAAAATCACTTGCTTTTGTAAACGATAGAAAGCTGGACTTATTTTTAAACAAAAAAAGGATACCATAGAGATCAGTGGTATAGTCACTCGATCTTTAGCGCTAACGTGGTAGTTGATGCATTTTACCGGTTGTTTTTAAATCAAAGTTGTCTTGGGTTGAAGTGCTAAAATTTGTATTAGCGGTTTCAGTCGAATAATTAAAAAAATGAATGTTGACACCCGATCCGTTAGAAATCAGTGCAGTTCTAAGCAAAAAGGTCTACGACAATCAGGGCATCCAATGGCAGAAAAGTCGAGACTTTTAGACCTTGAGGTCCTGGCAATGCACTGATTTGGACCTTTAGGTAAACTCCCGGCGTAGATAAATTAAAAATATTCATTAAAAGTTCAGAAAAGATAACAAAAACTACGAGATAGGATTAATAACACTTGACCCACCTAAACCCTAACGCTAACCCGAATCCTAACCCAAATAATGTGCGTTATTTTAATAATTCTTTAAATGCTGGGGAAGAAAGCCCAAACTCGGATGGTCATAAGATGGTTTCTCGTCCATTGTATTTAAGATTATTACGTCACAAATTGAGGTATTGGGGCCTGAAGCATTATAATTATGAAATTATTGCACATTATTTGGGTTAGGGCGATGGTTAGCGTTTGGGTTTGGTTGGGTCAAGTATTGTTAAACTTAATCTTCTTATGCACATTTGTTAATTCAAATTAGTGCATTGTCCAAGACCTAAAAGTCGGACTTTTTGATCCTTTGAATGCACTGATTGTCGTAGACCTTTTTGCTTAGAACTGCACTGATTTCTGACGGATCGGGTGATGTTGAAAACAAAGTTTTTCAAATTAGGCGACCCTTCTAGTTGTCTAGTAATATCAGATATCAGTGTTGTACCAACCTAGTCAATTTACATAAAATTTTTAAAAGAATAATTCCACTACTCTGGGCGCTGGTCTAGAATCCTACCACATTTACTAAATCAACGCACAATATTTGGGTCAAGGTGCGAGTTAGCGTTTGGGTGTGGGTGGGTCAAGTATTATTTTATTTATTATTTAATAATAATACTTGACCCACCCTAACCCAAAACGCTAACCCGCACCCTAACCCAATTAATGCGAGTTGTGGTAGGATTCTAGACCAGCGCCCTACTCTGTAGTATGATATGCCTTGGTAGATTTTAAAAATCAAGGTGGTCGGGTTCACAAAAGTACCTATGTCTCAAAATAGGGTTGTATATTTGAATTTGGTGGAAGAGACTATTTGACTGCTGCCGCTGGTAGTCCTTTGCCAATGAGAAAAAAAATGGTGTCAACTTTGGTAAATTGCAAAAAAACGTAATTGCTGGCATGAAAATCAGACGGGAAACCTAGCTCTCAACCACTGTGGAAAGTATGACACAGTGCACCCCGAAAAATGCAAAAGAAAAAGCATGTGTACCCTTCTTTATCGCATAGGGATACGTTTACAGTGCAATGTATGCAAAAAAGAGTGCACCGGAAATAGGGATGTTCAAAGTAGAATACCCAGGTATTCTAGAATAATAGGTTTCGAATCTAGAATACCGAATCCAGAATATATATTTTTATTAAATTATTTAACTTCGATTTTGTTTGGGGAAGGGATTAATCTTAATCTACCCTACAGGGCCCACAATCACAGCAATAAATCGCCCAAACAATTTGTTAACATGTGTACATTATAATAAAAAAAATCTGCCATATGTTTAACATTCTTAACAACTGTCATTTGAAGCAGTTGTGTAAACTGTAATATGTCAACTGTCCAAGTTGTTGCCAAAACTTATATTTTTGCCAATAGTGAGACAATGCAACACTGCACACAAAACTCTTTAGCAATTCGGTTCTGTTTTTTAAAGCATTGTTGGGTCTTGGTGCTTCTTTTTTGACTAACATGGTCTGTTATGCAGTCAAATAATGTACTGCAAAGAATACAAAGATACTATTGATATAACGATTACATGACAATTACGCTGGGCATAACTGCATAACCTCGCTGAATATTGGCCTTCAGTTGACCTTAAGTAACCCTATAGCGCATTTTGTGGCCGGCCAGCACGTTTTACAATGTAATGTTACTTAAAAACGCATTTAGGGAAATTGCGAACTCTGCACCTGGCATTACAAGTTAGTCGCTTGCTTGATTGACACTTAATTATTAGACGCGCGTTTATAGTAATTGGTCGCCCGAGAAAACGCTGACACTGCACTTCCAGGCTACATTTAAAGCAAATTGGTTGCCACAGCGACAGGCCAAATTACCACACGCGTTTGTACAATTAGGCGCAAAAATCGGCGGTGAAACATTAAATTATATCGGTTTCAATATGTAATTTGTTAACTGTCAAATGAGCCACACATAACAATTTGGCAAAGACTTTAAAAGCAAGTTACTTTGCGTTGACCACTACACATAAAAAGCAGCTTGCTTAGGCTGTGTATTTTAAAAGCAGCCTCTTTAGGCTGTGTATTTTAATTACACTTTATCTTGTGCCTAATATTCTTTTATATTGTAGTGTTGGTATTCTATTAAAAATTAGGAGTAGAGCTTGTATTAGAAATTAGGGTAGAGCTTGTATTACTAAAAAGATTTGTTTTATTATGCACCAGTTTATTTAGATTGTTTAAACCAAAGATGTGCTATTTTTTAAAAAGACATTTTATACCAAGATCTAAATAACTATTAAACAGAAACTTGGCATATGTCTGCTACTTTTTGATGATGTTTCATCGAACACATGGCGCCACACGCAAAAAGTCTGGTTTAATATCAAAAAGAATTCAAAAGAAAAAGTCTCTAAATCACCCAGAGTGGAATGTAAGTGCTTTAAATGTTAGCAAACTACAGGTATTAGTTGACCACCTTGTTGTTGCAATGTAACTATTGTTTTAATAAATTTAGTGATAATTTGAAAGATTCTGTAATTGTAAATAACATGCTAATGAATAAATTCAGAATAAACCTATGGATTATCCCTTAATTGTGGTAAAACAAAGTTTTTTACCTTGACCATACTATAATACATGGCTTAGGTTAAATATATATATTAATGCAACAGAATTATCTGTTTTACACTTATTTTTTGTCCTCTGATATTATATTTTTTTGTCCACTAAGCAATCCCAACTTTACGATTACATACTTTTAACCATCCAAGAAACAGGTATTCTGTTGTGCTTGTGCGATGTTCAACCTGGCCTTTTCTAGTCAGGATTTTTACTTTCAGAATTCAGAATGAAGACAAAGTATTTTTTTCTTTTGCAATTTTAACAACCTGTTGTCTTCTGAAAACCTGATATTGTTCTTATTTGAATATTATTACAACCCTTTTGACAGTAATTTTATGCCTGCAAATCTATAAAAAAAATTCACAGTAGAAGAGTGAAACTTTTTCACTTATATCTATATTTTTTTTTGTATGGCGGTAATACTGTGGCTTTCTGCTAAAACATATGATATAATAAAATACTACTTTATTTTTAGGACACTGTGAATGATTTGACTGTCCATGCTGCTTCGCATGAAGAGCAGGTAAATGTTACATATGGCTTCTTACAGTATTTACTCATTCATGAGATAGACAGAGTTTGCAAAAATCACCCTTTTCGCAGCCATTTTTAAAGTAAGCAATTATTGATTTTTCTTATGTATCCTTGTATTCTTTGCAGTACATTATTTGACTGCATAACCAATCACGTTAGTCAAAAAAGTAGAACTGAAACACAACAAGGTTTTAAAACATTAGACTGAAATACTGAAGAGTCCATTGTGCATTACAGTTTACACAACTTTTTTAAATGGGAGTTGTTAAGAATGTTAAACATTTGGGAATTTATTGTTTCATTACAATATACACATGCCAGCAAATTGTTGTGCGATTAATTGCTGTCACTGTAGGCCTTGTAGGGCATATTAAGATTAATCCCTTCCCCAAAACAAAATAGAAGTTTAATAATAAATTTTATCTAAAAATATACTAGGATTCAAAATTCTAGACTCGTTATTGTAGATTCGAAAAGTTCTAGAATCCCCTGGGATTTTTCCTGCCCGAATTCTTCATTTTTTGTGACCCTAAAGTTAAACGCTGTGTTGCGATTATCAAATGTATATACCTTGATTAAAGGATAAACAAGGAAACATATTGTAACCTAAGAGTTGCGCCTAAGGCGCAAATTGTTTTTTGATATTAAAAATACAAAATGCTGGGTATTTCATCTAGTATTAAATATAAAAAATACAATATATAAAAAATACAATGCACAAAAACAGTGTAAAAACCCCAACAATTGATAGAAACACGTTTTTCTGAAATTTACCTCGATTGTACATTACTATAATATTAGTAGGGCGATTATTTTTTAACTTGTCAAAAAAAGTAAAAATCTTGTCAAAATTTACACGTTAGGTCAAAATTTGTCAAAATTGTTTCTAGTCAAACTCAATTGAACATGCAATGATGCACATAAATAGTTTACAAAATTAAAAAAAACTATAGTCAGCTTTTTAAAATTGTCGTTCAGTTAAAATTTATCAAAAAAATTAGTTTTGATTTATATTCATTGACATTTTAACTGTATTGTATCTTCATTAGTGCAATATAAGGTATACGTGAGCTTGTAAAATTAACCACCTTGGCCTAGTTTGTCGCATTAGGTTCAGCTCGAACTACATTTTTGCATTATATAGTTGTTTATCTCTGATTTGGACAAATGTATTGAACAGTATTTGCTGTCTTTTTTCGCTTTAGAAATTTTATGCAATTATTTTTGCGTTGTGTGTAGGCCTATTTCAACTGTTTGCACATCATTTTTCTAAAATCACAAGCTTCTTGTTTTTTGGCTTTTTATAGTTTGTTTATCATCTAAGCCAGTGTTTCTCAACCTTTTTCATCCCAGGGCGCACTCGTAAACCTCGACTGCTAACTTTGTTTGGATATTTTGTTTTATGCTGGCAGTTGTTATTACATCAGGCTCCTAATTTTATTATCTATAAAGAAGCCTGCGGAGTCGGTTAAAAATAACCCGACTCCAACGCTCGAGTTCGACTCCGGCCAAATGTGCGATTTCGTCAAATTCTGAGTACGGCTGCCACTCTACAGCCTTTATTTCACCCATGTACGCAACTAAATTAAAGTGGATTTTCAACTATGCCCTCATAGGGGTGTCATATATCCCATCCACCCACAAACCATTGCTGGAAAATATCCACCATATATGCTGTTCCGCCTTTTCAATTTGCAGTTGGCCGCGTTATCAGTTTTAAAATTGTTACTGCGCACGTCGGACTCGGGACTCAGGCAGTCCGACTTTAGAAAAACAAATCGACTACGGTACGTCGAGTCTCAAATATGACTCCCGACTCCACAGCCCTGCTTTAAAATACGATGTGCTTAATAAGACAGGCCTAAATAAAAAAAAATTAAAATAGGCCTTTTATGTTGTAAATTATAAAAACACACGGTATGTTAGTTAGAGTTCGATGGAAACACAGAATAAGCCCCCAAAGCAACAACATCTAACTCGGAATAAATCCAAAATTTAACGGAATAAGACCTAAATGGACAAAATAACGCCAAAAATAGTAAAAACAGGGTATGGCCTGGGACGGTTAAGGGACATCTTCTTGGCATCGGCCGATTTGGTGTCAACGTTTGGGTGCCCTAGTTTAAAATGCCGTTAGGGCGCCGCTGTTTGGCACTGTATTGGTTGCCTCTGTTTGGGGTTAGGCGCGAGTAATGGGTAGAATAAGAATTTGGTTTATGGTTCAAATTATTAGGGGAGTTAGTGTTGAAGTCATGGGTGGGGTTTGAAGTTAAGTAAAAGGCTGTAAAGGCCTTATTCTTGCAGTTTAGGCCTTATTCGGACGAATTTAGGTCTTATTTTGATTTAAACGTTATTACGAGTATTAGGTATTAGTCCTATTTTGGTATTATTCCGAACTGTTTTTTATGCCGAAATTGATGTTGTTTTAATTGCGGTCTTTCGGCGAAAGCCCCACTAGATACATGTTGCAAAGTTTCTCTTTCTTTGTTAGCGAAAAGCCAACGTCAACCATTGGGACTTTAATAGGGGCTACGAATCCAGTCATATTGCTCAGTGTTTATTCACAGAAAATAGTGACTAGAGTTTATTTACAAACATAGTCCTTTATTAAAAAAGATAAATCTGAATGGTCATCTTTGATTTAAGTATCATTTCCAAATAGCCTAATTTAACTTTCCCTCTCTAGCTTTTTTAAGAAAAACTTTAATTTTATCTGTGGATGAGTGTTTTCATTTTGATTCTGCATTTACAATTTTAAACTATTCAAATTTTGGAATATGTCATTTAAATTTTTAACTTTGAATTCCAAATTTGACCAACGCCATAATAAAACCCAATACATTTTCGGCATAAAATCCAAGTGGCCTAAATAACTTCCTCATCCGCAGGAAATTGATATAAAACGATTAGGCGCCGCCACCACCTTATAAGGATCATGTTTTTGAAACGGCGGCGTTTGTAGACGCTGTTTTGACACTGAACTGTTGGTCCGATAGGGGTTTGGGTATGTTATCTATTGGTACTTTTTCGATCTTATTCCGAACTGTGTTTTATTCCGATGTTGATGTTTTTTGGTCTTATTGCTGGAATCCACTTTTAGTCGCAAATTCTAAAATAATACAGAATTTTTGTAACATTTTTTCCCATTTTCTCGCGGCGCACCTGGCAACCTTCCGCGGCGCACCGGTTGAGAAACGCTGATCTAAGCAGTAAGCATGTGTATGGATTTTGCATAAACTCCCCCCCAAAATGATTTGTGTTGACCGGTAGTCAGTAAAACATCTAAAATGTGTGGTGGACGACGCCAAGACTCTTTAAACCAAAGTATTTCTAATAGGTCAAACAAATATATTTTGAACATGTTCGCTGCGATCCTGAATTTTCGTTGTTTTCTTGTGTTGCGATTACCTTTAACTTTCTGTACTGCTAGCTGCCGACAGAGCTTCCCCGCCAAATTTTGTTGACATGTTTTCTTTGCTTTAAGTAGCCTTTCAGACAGTTTAATCGTTTGTACACCGGTGGGTCAGATCGCAGTAAATGCCAGCTATATTGTTGCCCACCGGTGGTCACATAATTTTAAGCAACTTATAGAGTAAAGCTTAACTATTTGCTTGTGTGATAGATCGAAGGTAATAATATTGTAAGTACTTTCTGTTTTAATTGTTGCAACGTTTTATGGGGTTGTGGTTGTCGTATATTTTTTCAGGGGGTATTTTTCAGGGTCTTATTTTCATGGTTGGTTCAACAATTGGGTCATTATAAATGGGGTTATTTACCTGGTTAATTTTGGTAATATTATATTTTACACTTTGGTTTATTTGTTTTATGGTTTTCAATATTTAAAAAATTTTTTTTTTTAACTCCTTTAAAAAAAATGCAACCCCAACCCTTGGGCCCAAACCACAAAAATTACAACCTTCTTGATCATTTTTTTATCTAAATTCTAGTAAGTACAACCTACAGTTTTCTTATAAATAAACTTTTTGTGTTAATTTGCAATAAACCACCCGATTGTTGGGTTGTTCACTCCTGAATCGCAAAGAACCAGATTAAAATCGCAAAGAACCAGATTATAAACCCTCAAAACTATTCGAGGCGCAACTAACATCACATCGCAGTGAACGTGAAAAAAAACAGTATTTTTTTTTGTACGACCCAACGGTGGGTCGCATCGCAGTGAACGTTTTAAAATATTTCTCATTTATTAGGTCAAAAAATAATCGCCCTAATTATTAGTAAAACTATCTTTAGAAAATCTGAGTAATATACTTTAAAAGATGTTTTTTTTAGAATAATAAGATATTTAACATTATTAAGATGGTGCTACTGCTACAGCCAGACTTGGACAACAAGATAATTTTAGTTTTCTAATTCAATAAATTAGAGCAAAGTGCGACTTTGTCCAATGGCATATTTAGTCTATTATTCAAAACTAAGAATTTGAACTAAAACTCTTTGGTTGAAACAACTTGTCTGAAATTTAAAATTGATTGTGAGTAATCAAATGTAACTATATTTCAAATTCTAGTTGAACTTCGCTTTTTTAAGAATTCAGTAATTCTAATTTTAATCTAATGTGGAAAAACTAGAATGTTCTAATTTCAATTCTATTCTAAATTTAAATGAATATAATTGTCCAAGTCTGGCTACAGCTAGGCTAACTGTATACAGCTGTAATTTTATAACTTTTACTTTTCACCGTTAGGAGCAAAGAAGGATTCGAAGAAAATCAAAGAATGTTGATGCAGCAAAAAGAGAGCTAAAAGCAAAAAAGCAAGGCATCCCTGTAGACTGTGTTTTGAGCCCAAGACAAGTTGAGCTAGAAATGCGAAAGCTGGCAGTATTGCGAGATGTAAGTATGCAGTTTTATACTTTTTTTTGTAAATTGAGTAGAATATTCTGTAGTTTTACTATGAGAGGTGTATGTGTCCTGGTCAGCTATTGTTGCCAGGTCGCGGTAGAAAAATGACAAAATATATAAAACATACATTCTTTATCATTTTTTACTTTTCAGCGGTAAAAATGGCAGTGTCCACAAACAGGGGCTGATCTAGGGTTTTTATTTGGGGTGGGCAATAAAAACTTTGTTCTGTCCTTAGCATCTTAAAACAAGTAATTATAAGAAATCTTCACCAAACTTTTGTGCAAGTTAGCGAGTCCAAGGGAAAAAGTGAAAATATGCAAATTGCTTATTATTTATTTAGATGAATATGACAAACATGTGGTGAGAGTCATTGACTTGACAGCTGTAGGCTGCATAGAAACCAATAAAAAGTCATTTATCTAAATTAGAAAAAAATTGTAAATTATATAAAGCAGTGTCATACACAGATTAATATGTCTGGAATAGTGTTCCACTGTTTGTGAACAAGTCATTTTGAAATGACTTAGGTCCCAGTCAAGTCAATGTCTTTGTCATAAAAGTAAATGTTACATTGCTAAACTTGTCCGATTATGAGCAACAACCAAACTAAAAATAACAAAAACCCAACATATAGCAAGCAAATTCTTTAACGAGAAAAATTAAGATAAATAATCTAATTTAGAAAAAAATGCTTAATGAAAACACCTGATTTCAACCTAAGTCATTTGTCCAAGAGACTTTAGTCAAGTCAAGTCATTGCAACCCTGTTGGGTACTATATCACTTGCATTATCCCAGAGATAGTGTAATTAACATATACTTCAGCAATATTATCGGTATGAACTTGTACTTTGGTGTTAATAATCAAAACTAATTTTGTTTCCTTGTGCAAAGCAAAGTTTGGCTTCGCAACATAGAAATGTAATATTTGGAAGTTTCTATTTTATTTATAATGCTTATTTAACAATGGTAATAACGTTATTGGGTATAAGATCGTAAGACAACAGGTTTGCCCAAATCACAAAAGTATTATATATCGTAGTTGTTACTTACTAGCTCTTTTTTTAGAGTATTTCTTTGCAATATTTTGACCACCTATCAATAAAATAGACAAGAATAGGGGCATGTTATTGCTACTGGAATGCAATTCACGTTTAACATTTATTTCTAGTATAAAAGCCCTTTAGTAATGTATTGCGTATAGCTTCTTCTTTTTATGTAAGAGACTATTTATATCACAATACAAATATAAGAACAACCCAGTCAATAAAATGCAGAGGATGGTTGTTAAGCAAGCCAAACAAATTTGTGATTTGGTACTGCACATCTGGCAGGCCAATATCTTTTTTTCTTTGAGTCTTTAAATCCTTGTCTAAAAATAGGTGTTATATGATCACAATGACTTTAATGAGGTGCTTCGAAGAACAGACAAAACAATGGCTTCAGTGAAAGACATGTCACATGACTATACAACCTTAAAATCAGGTAAAAAACATTCAACGTTTTAAAATTGTATAAATCATATGAACCAAGCAACAATTTTAAGGTACATATATGTGTCTTTTACTTTATTTTCCTGATTTACAGTATTTTTATTAGTTAATTATGTCTAGTTGTATATTTCTTTTTATCCTTTTGTATAGGTCACCCATTTATCACAAAGGCACCTGGTAAAGTTGCAGCACCAATATTTCAGGAAAATACTGAACAACCATCCAGATTGGATGCACTATCTGACTCTGTTATGGACAGCAAAGCATTAAATGACATGGTTAGTCTACAAGAACTTTTTTAAATATTTTTTTGTAGTTTAATAATTAATTTCTAGTTATTAAATGTAACATGCGATAGACAAATGGGTCATTAAGCTCTTCATTGTAATACTCCAACAAATCTATGGGACTGATCAAAGTGTGATGGCTTTATCAGATTTCGCATTTTATGTGTGTTAAGCTCTGATTTTATTCCATAAACATATTTTTAAATGCACACAGGTGACATGTAACATTAGAAAGTTTAATTTATATACAGATACATAAATTCACTCTATTTATTCTCTTTGTGGTTCTGTGCAGGGTTAAAGTCACCATAATTATAACTAAGACAAACTTTGCATACACGGCATAACCATGTTTCCTGTACATACGGACTTGAATATTGTTATATCAGTAAAAATAAATAATAGCAGCAAATTTACACTATTAATATTATATACTGTCAATTGTCAATAAAAAACTCTTTGTATTGACAGATGTCATCAGATAGTGAATATGAAGATGATGTTCAGTTTGAATCAAAGGTAGATTGTGAAAGATTTCTTAGTCTTTTAAAGGACACCATGAATCAGATGACAAGAAAAGGTAATGATTAGGGATTGCAGATACTTAGGATAAGTGCCTTATTTGCACCAAATGTAGCATCAAATCGTTTGCATTAGTTGTTTAAAAAAAGCAAAAAAACATCAGTGGGAATAATAAACTTTACTATATACTTCTTACTAAGAAACTTGCGGCAACAACAGACATTCGACAAGTCAAAAATGTTTAATGTTCACTGCAAAATTGTGCCTCACTGATGTCATTTGTTTTTCACCACGGATTTAACCTGGTTTATTTATTTACATGCTTGGATAAAATCATGGACAAATTGATTCATTGTAGCATGGTTTACATTTGAAGCTAAATAATATATTTATCGAAAACTCTCACATCACACTAGTAACTAAATCGGTTAAATTCACATTTGGTCAATTCTAAATTAGGCAAATTATTGTAGTTTATTAAAGGACAAAAGCTATAATTATTACAAATGCATGGCACCCCTAGTAATATTTTATTTATAGATCCAGTAAAAACACCAGAAAATAAGAAAACTGCTAAGGAAACAGGTACATCTCTTAATAGTACCAACAAAGTAAAAAGAACATTGTCAAGAGTTTCATCTAGCCAAAACAACGACAGTATAATTAAACATCCTGATTCATCTATCCAAATTGAAACACGGTAACACACATTTTTTTATCTAATATATTTGTAGTTGAGCTTTTAAAATTGTATGTGATTTTTAAAAATTAATTTAGCAAAATATTTTTAGCAAAATTGATGAGACAATCACTAGCATAACAAAAGACGCAACAAAACTTCAAAATAAATTAAATCTGTCATCTGTATCTGCAATTCTACCTCAAAAGCCACCAAGTCAAGTCAATATTTCTTCCTGCAACATGACATATGATCAGCTACAACGTTAGTTATGTTACTGTTTCAGTTAGCCTTGATAACAAACCAATCTTTTATGTTTAAATTGTTCAACTTTGTCTGAAATGTGGTGAATTGCTCATCCCAGGGTAAATGATTTTTTTTATATTGTGTTTGTTTGTAAACAACATGTTTTTCTTATGTCCCAAATTGAATAAACACCTATACCCACGAATAGTGGAAATACTGCAGTAACCTTAATCATGCAAAGCATCCCAGCCATGAGTTAAGAAATGCTTTCTTCTATAAATATTTTGTAATTTTTAGTGATTAATAAAATTTGCCTGGAATGTAACAGGTTTAGTAATTTCAACAGTTTAACATTACCTTTGGATGCAAACTACTTGACCTGTTTCATCACTGGGTTTTTACTGATTCTAATTTTTTTGGTAAATATTGTTATTTTTTTAAATAAATTGAATGATTAGATCTGATGGGTGACTCTGACTGTATACGTGGATTAATTTGTGTCTTCTTTTATTATATTTGCCAATTGCCACACATAGATATGATATAACATTACAATGCTGAAAGGTCATTATTAGGTCTATGTTTTTATGCATAGTTGGAATTTTACAGTATATTTAGGAAATTGAATGTACCATTCTGCGAGTGAACAAAAAAAAACAATTTCTGGTTTATCCCTTATTTTGCAGATGCTATGTCAAGTATTAAAAAGGGTATTGCTGAACTTGAAAAAAGAGGTGGAAGATACAGTTTGGAGAATAGTACTCCCCAAAATGATGGCCTGGCAGGTTTTACGGCAACATTGATAGATGCTGTTACAAGACTTACAGGATATGTCAATGAGGTGGGTCAATATTTAAGGTATATAGTCAAAAAGGTATTGATTTTGACCATCAAGAGATACTAAATTGATGTTATATTATGTATTTTAGATGACATCTAAACCAGGCATGAATATGGTATTGCTAAACCACCCCATCCGTCAGAAATCAGTGCAGTTCTAAGCAAAAAGGTCTACGACAATCAGTGCATTCAAAGGATCAAAAAGTCCGACTTTTATACTTTGAGGTCTTGGACAATGCACTAATTTGCATTAACAAATGTGCATAAGAAGTGTAAGTTTAACAATACTTGACCCAAACAAACCCAAACGCTAACCAGCGCCCTAACCCAAATAATATGCGATAATTCAATACTTATAACGCTTCAGGCCCCAATACCTCAATTTGTTACGTAATAATCTTAAATACAATTAACGAGAAACCATCTTATGACCATCCGAGTTTGGACCTTTTTCCCCAGCATTTAAAGAATTATTAAAATAACGCACATTATTTGGGTTAGGATTCGGGTTAGCGTTAGGGTTTAGGTGGGTCAAGTGTTATTAATCCTATCTCATATTTTTTGTTATCTTTTCTGAACTTTTAATGAATATTTTTAATTTATCTACGCCGGGAGTTTACCTAAAGGTCCAAATCAGTGCATTGCCAGGACCTCAAGTCTAAAAGTCTAGACTTTTCTGCCATTGGATGCCCTGATTGTCGTAGACCGTTTTGCACTGATTTCTAACGGATCGGGTGGCTAAACAGTTTGGCGACATGCATAATTAAAATTACAAAACAAGCAGTGAGTGTTTAAAGCCATTTTGTAGGAATCTTAACGCATTTAGTTAATTGCAGAAACGAAGTTGCCTTTTATTTATTGGGCATGGTGTAGCACTTGTAAAATAGCTGTTTCATATGGATTCAAACTTCTAATATCATATTCTTTACCTAATGGTGTTTTTTTTTCATTAAAATTACTTTTCGCTATGCAGTTTAGTGTGGAAAATGTAACTGCTACGGACCAGAAACCATTGGATATGTATTAAGTTGTGCTGAAGCTATATTGACTTTGTTCTTTAGTTTTGAGTATATTCTACTCTTTTTCAAACATCCCTACTTGACTACTCATATTTAGCTGTCAAGTCATGTTAGTTTAAAATGAATTAGCGTAAAATTACCTAATGTTGTACTTGTTCAGGGAGAAATTAAAATGCAGAATTTGGAGAAAGTAACTAATACATTACAATCAAAACTTGATCACCAAACTGCGTTGACAGATGCATTAACTCTTGAATTAATGAATACGCAAAACCAGGTGAACTAATTTAAATGGTGCCTTGGTAATTTATCTATTAAGTTTAATGGAGAAGTTAACTGTTGGATTTTTTTTGTTTTATGTTGATGGTAAAAAAAGTATACAAACCAATGCTATATGCATAAATGTTAGTTGTAAATTAGGTAAAAGAAGATGAAAAGATGCTACAAAAGTTACACCAAGAACTCAAATCTATGCAAACGAGTGAAATGTTGATGAAAAAGGAGCAATCTGAACTTAATAAAAAGCTTGAGTGTGTGTCTGACAAACTTAACAAACTGCCGAATACATTTAGTGAGATGCCTTGCAAATAATTTACTTAGGGTTGCCAGATGATTATATCAAACAAATTCTTTTAAAATTGCAGGCCAGTCTACAAATCATTCAATTGAATCTAATCTTCAAAATGATTTTGAAATTTCACAAGCTCAAGTAACTTTTTCTTGTTTATATATAATATTCATAATAATTATTTTTAGTAAAATATCATTTATTATTTTCTTAAAAAATGTCTTTAGACCACTTGTAGAAAAGAAGATTCAGGTCTAAAATCAGACATGTTGACGTTGTTAAATGCATTAAAAAGCAAAAATGATCAGGTAAGAGTTTGGCATCGATAGTATGGTTTACTTTTAATTTGCAAACATGCAAAGCAAATTTTTAGACCAAAGTTCAAGCAAACAACGATGCTGCTCTTCAAGTTAATCAAAGAATTTGTCCGCCTTTACCAAGTGGCCTTCTGTCTGAGGAAACACAAGAAGCTGCAGAAACTATTGCCACTGTGGAGAGCCATTTGCGACACCTAAAGTTGCAACACACTGAAGCTAAACATCGTATGAATGATCTCACCAGGCAAGCTCAGGTAACTTTTACTATTGTACCCTGTAGAGTTGTAAGAATTTTAGTAATGTTCAATTTGGTACAAGACATAATTAACAAAAAAATATTTGTTGCTTGTTGTAGTCTTTTGTTTTTGTGGAGGACTCTTTGACTGAATATTCTTCATGTGTGTCTCCTTCGGATGGAACAAGCGTGGCCTCATTGCCAGTCAGGATTACAGCACCAGGACATTTTAAGTTACAGAGTGCAGATTCTCCACCTAGCCGTGATTTACAGCATTTACCTCACCAAATTGGCTTTTCTGTTGATACCAACAATACGTATCCTGATAAATTAGACTTGTGTGACAGTCCAACCATTCAAGACAACTCCCCACAAACTATAAAGCAAATAATAAATCCTCAACAGTCACAAGTATGTTCTTCAGTTTAATATTCTACAAATTTGTATGAAACCTTAAATATTTATATACAAATTGTTTAACAGACAAGTCTTGAAGATAGAATATCAGAACTGAATAAACAGCACAGTGAGGCACAAAAGAGATTACAAAATCTGGTTGCAAAAAGAAGAAGTGGTAATAATAATGGCATGCAATTTTTGTTTTTAGTCCAGCAATTAACCAAATTAATAAATTATTTTTGTATTTTTAGAGCCAGCAAAAAGAATTCAAGTTAGTTTACCAACTACTGATGTTTTTTGAAAACTTCAGGATGAACATTATTTGAAATATATGCACATTTTTGACATACCTAAATTTTTAGACTATGAAGAAAGATTATTCTGATTACTGTCTTTCAATAAGGTTCTGCTCATATTTCATGGATAGCACTTTAACTATTCATTTTATTGATTTTTGTAACACAAGATGAAGGAGTTAACAGCAATGGTTTCTCCAGCCCTCTTTATTGTTTTGTTTGTTCACAAAACTTAGTCATGGTATGATTTCACTTGTTTCTTCCTTTTTGTCGCTTGGATTTTCTTAAAAACTTCCTAGTCTGTTTTGATGCTTTAGAGGAAACAAATTTGCTTCTTTTTGTAACAAGCCTTTGTTTCTTTTTTTCAAGTTTCTCAATATTTTTTCTGCAAATCATAAACGTTAATTATGGTGGTCATCACTTGATAAAAATATAATATGTCATCTAATGCAGTGCTCTTCAACCAGTGTAAACGGTGCACCTAGGGTGTACCAAAATATGCATGGGCTACATGTGCATCACAAACTTTTAATGAACCACTAATATTTGATTCAGTACTCGCAAGTCGCAAGCAGCCTGCAGCCATAATCGAACTCTCACCGACAGTGTAAAAAACTTTGGCAGCTCCGCTCGGTTTAATTGACATCGATGATATTAATATGCACCCGATCCGTCAGAAATCAGTGCAGTTCTAAGCAAAAAGGTCTACGACAATCAGTGCATTCAAAGGATCAAAAAGTCCGACTTTTAGACTTTGAGGTCTCGGACAATGCACTAATTTGCATTAACAAATGTGCATAAGAAGATTAAGTTTAACAATACTTGACCCAATCAAACCCAAACGCTAACCAGCGCCCTAACCCAAATAATGTGCGATAATTTAATAATTATAACGCTTCAGGCCCCAATACCTCAATTTGTGACGTAATAATCTTAAATACAATGGACGAGAAACCATCCGAGTTTGGGCTTTTTTCCCCAGCATTTAAAGAATTATTAAAATAACGCACATTATTTGGGTTAGGATTCGGGTTAGCGTTAGGGTTTAGGTGGGTCAAGTGTTATTAATCCTATCTCACATTTTTTGTTATCTTTTCTGAACTTTTAATGAATATTTTTAATTTATCTTCGCCGGGAGTTTACCTAAAGGTCCAAATCAGTGCATTGCCAGGACCTCAAGGTCTAAAAGTCTAGACTTTTCTGCCATTGGATGCCCTGATTGTCGTAGACCTTTTTGCTTATAAATGCACTGATTTCTAACGGATCGGGTGTAATATGCATAATGCTGTTTTATATCGCTTTTTACCTTCCAGGGTGCATGAGTTCGTCACAACAACTTTAGGGGTTCACCAAACCAAAAAAGGTTGAAGAGCACTGATCTAATGCACAGTGATTTAAGTTGCATATTTGTACACAAGTTTACCATAGAACAACAGAGTTTTTGTGTTTATTTTTGTATTGTTTGCAGTGAAATATACATGTTAGCTATTTCAACCACAAGCGATGTGAATTGTTGATGACTTTGGTGGATGGGAAACCAAATATATCAACTTTAATAAACATTGAAGTAAAACAATGTGTATTTATACCTAATGAACACATCAAAATGTAGAAAACTTGCTCTCTTCAGAACAAAATAGTGCCCTTGCCCTTTTGGTAAATTGTTTTTTGTCATCTGATGCATGCCCATGCACCCTTAATTTATTGAACCAATATTTAGTATATATAACACAAAATACAATTCTTATCTTTTGGGTTAAATATTATTAAGATAAATGCAAGAGATGACGTCCCAAAGCTAACATTGTAGTTCAATGTCAACAACATATTTAATTGTTCTTATTAAAAATCAAAACTTGTGTGCAGTTTATAATCAAAAATGCCCTTTACTGTATTTCTATATTTGTTTTACCTTATACTGGGCTTTGTTTGGACGATTTCGTCTTTCTTGTCACTATCCACTTTGTCTGTATTGCTACCCATGTAAAGGGTTTCAAAAGGGTTCATCATATCTGTTTCAACAACTGTAACTTGATGATTGGTGAGGTTAATTGTGGTTGTCTCTTTTATTTCTTCTCCATATCCAACCAGCTCATGATTATTTTTCTTAAAACATAAAATGTAAGTTTAGAAAACATGAAAAGGCCTTACAACAATTTGGCAATAAAAGTAATACTCTAGTAATTGGGAAACATGGCTGTATTATGTTGTTGGTCTTAATAGTATGGTTTTATAGATTTTCTGCTTTAGGAATTGCTGCTTTTTAGATCTTTTTGTGTGTTCCCGTTTAAAAGTACAAAAACCACTGGCTTCAATGGTACTTGGTTCCTGAAGACGAGAAACCTTCCATAACTCTTGTACAAGCTTCGATACCACCAGGTTTAATAAACATAAAATAAAAAGTAATAATAAAACATTTATATAAGTAGATCAATAATTTAAGTAGGATTTTTTTTCTCATAACCCACTATGAAAAATTTAGCAAGTGCACCCCAATTTTTTTTCAACAGACTAAAAGCTGTACCCATAGGCGCCGAACTTCAAAATTCCAGGTTGTTATTTTCTATACAATGCAAAATTGCTTATTAATTAGATAATCAGCTTTTGCCTATTATCACTTAGCCAACCAGTTTGCCGAAGTTTAAAACCTTATTTTTACACTTTTAGGCTTAATGTATCATAAATTTAAAAAAATGGCACAAAAGTTTGGGGATTCTATGGCATCATGTCTATATGGTAATTCAGGAAAGTCTTGAACACTATTGGTTAACTACGACTGTGCTACAGAAATTATTTTGGATATTTATTAATAACTTGGTCGATTTCTAGGGCGTTCTAAAACACTCTGCCACCCAAGTTCGGCGCCTATGCCTGTACTTCCAACTAAAGCATGGAATAAAATCAGGTTTATTAGTCAGCGTGTTTCCTGGTAATAAAAGATAACCCATCCCAAATGTATAGGCATTTGGGCGCTGGTGTAGAATCCTACCATATTTTAGTCTGGGGGTTTGTATTGCTAACATTATTTAGGATAGGTTGCAAATTAAGTATTAAATCATGTTGCCTGTTCAAAACTTTTTAAGTTTTTAATAAATTTCTGTTCGTTAATCCGTGGGCCTAACCATTTTTATTTCTTTGATTTCTTCTAAACGCTGTGAAATTTGTTTTCGTTTATCTTGCTTAATCTCTATTTTCTTTTCTTTAAGTTGCTTGTCCATTTGTTGCCTTGCATGTTTCTTTCGCGCTTCCTTCCGCTTGTGAAACCCAGTCAAAAAGTCTTTTCGTTTGCATTCATCAAACTTCAAGCTTATTTTATTGTAGGATTTACCCATTCTGCCTATAAACTCCTATCAATAATATGACAAGATAAGAACTGTTTTCTAAAAATAATTATGTAAAAGTCCTGATTTGAAACTTGAATATTGCGCGGGTACATCTTTGGATGGCTTTAAGCGGGCAGAAAATCAACAGGAGTACAAACGGGCTTTTTCAATTTGGTACGAAAAAACGGTTTACAACAACCGCATACCGCAACGCACATTATTTGGATTAGGGTGCGGGTTTCGATGGTTCAAGTAATGTTGTATTTATTAATAATAATAACAATGCTTGACTCCCCTAACCCAAATAATGTGCGTTGCGGTATGCGGTCGTTGTAAACCATACCTTTTTATTTTTTGTGTTACTTACTACGTACCAAATTGAAAGAGCCCTTAAAAAACACTGATCTCTGTAGAGATCAGTGGTAAAAACTACAACAGGGGTTGTGACTTTTTTAGTGACACCTGTCACTACTACTTGTCAGTGACAGGTGACAGTAAACTACTCACAGTTTGAGCCCAAACTGTCACTGCGACTGCCAGCTGTCAGTAGGGTGACAAAACTAACCAAAAGCTAGTCAGCAAATAATTTCTGGCAGATTATTTCAACGTCAAAATAAACTTAATTACGTATATTTTTTTCGAAAAAAAATGTTACCACCGTCTTGAGAATGGACTATATTTCTTAGATTTTGAAAAAAAAATTAATATTCGAAAAAATATTAAGATTCAATATTAATATTCGCCATAAAAAATAAATTAAAAATTTCATTCCAGGTTGAAACTCATTTTTTGAGTAGCGCAGGAGTAAACCTTTCCAATGATGCCTCGCTTGCTATAAATTTGTTGGGGAGTAAGGGTTTAATTCGGCAAAAACCGATATTAATATTCATGACATATCGCGATAATCTTTGAAAGTCTCTAGTACCCTTATTAAAAATCACAATCGAACGAAACTTTCACACGTTCATTTTTAAAGGCGTAGTTTGCCAAAGAACAAAAAAATTTAAAAAATTTTAAAGTTTTAAAAATTTTATATTAATCTATTAATAGTCCCGATATCTCGATTTTTCACCCAAAAAACATCCGACCACAATAGGCACAAATAACTTTCATCCCACCATAAAACGAAACACATTCCATAGACTTTGATCTCACCTTTCCAATGATGCCTCGCTTGCTATAAATTTGTTGGGGAGTAAGGGTTTAATTCGGCAAAAACCGATATTAATATTCATGACATATCGCGATAATCTTTGAAAGTATCTAGTACCCTCATTAAAAATCACAATCGAACAAAACTTTTACACGTTCATTTTCAAAGGCGTAGTTTGCCAAAGAACAAAAAAATAAAAATTTCATATTAATCTATTAATAATCCCGTAATAATTTTTTTTCGAAAAAAATATACGTAATTACGTTTATTTTGACGTTGAAATAATCTGCCAGAAATTATTTGCTGACTAGCTTTTGGTTAAAAACTAATGCGCGCACATTGTGCGCAAAATATTCATGTTAGAGCTAGCGATTTAAAGTCTTATTGCCGCATACCACAATTAAATATTTTTTGTGAATACAATATTTTAGTAAAAGAACTGACAATTTAACATATATGCTCGATAAAACGGTACCTAACATATTTTTATTAGATGGTAAAAAAATACCTATACAATATAAGCCTTGGTTTCGCATACACTGGCCAATTTGTCTACCGACTACCGAGCATACTGTGTGGTTTAAAACGTCGGAATGGCGTTCGAACATATTTTAGTTGGTAATTATGAAGTGCTTGTGTTGACTGACAGTTATGACGGTATTTTATCTTGTAGCGACTGGGGTCATTTAAGATGTTTTATTGAGTATTTAAGGCGTTTATTTGAGTTGTGTTCTTTTCACAATGTAATGATTGACGATTTTGTAAATCGTACATCCCTTTACCAAAACAACCCGTCGCTTGCGAACCAACCGCTTGGCACTTTCACACATGATAAATGTTTTTGTGTGACACATATATTTCCGTTATAGATAAAAGTATTTCACCTGTGTGAACGCGTTATTGTTGCAGTTCCCGGCTACCAAAAAGGCTCCGGGTTATAAATCATTTCCGCTTTTTGGTGTCGCCTTTTCTCTTTCATGCAAACCTTCAACTTATATATGCGAAGGCTTATATCAATATAACCAGTCTTCGCCAGTTAATACACCGGACGGTTATGTTGCTTGCCGGCTTCTGGCCGGCTTGCTAAACACCAGCCAACAAAAACTGTGTGGATTTGTAATCAGACTACAGCAATACTGATTGAAGGAGTGAGGTTAATTCATCAGGCAAAGACACTAATGAGACTTGTAATTAACACGCTTGCTTCAATGTCTTTATGATGACGTCACACTAATCAAGTGGTTTTGGAAATCTCACTTATTCGACTGACTAATTAACGACTAAAGATCGCATATACAGGCGAATTTGTGTAACTAATACATGAAGAGGTTTATGCCTATGGCGTCCTAACTTTCTTTATATGTCTTTTGTTTTAGTTTCTATACGTTTTTGCTCATCTTGATTTGTTATAGCAAAAACTTTTAGAACGAATGAAGAAAATATACTATAAAAGAACGATTTAAATACAAACATGTTGGCGCTTCGTGCGAACATTTTTAGCCTCCGTTTTCACTTTTTTGTGAGTAAATTTGTTGTCTAAAAGCCGTAAACTCTACAAAGTAAAAATTCTGTTAAATTAAAGAAACACTCCGTTAAATAAGCGATATGTGAATCTTTTGTATGAGCCTAGTGTGTCAGGTATCGTTTTAAATTTATTTTTTTGCAATTTCAACCTAATACGTACTATATAGTTTGAAGTGACTAAATTGAAATCAGTTTGGGAAACACTGATAAAAAGACACAACGAAACGACTGCGATAGAAAAAGAGGGGGGTAAAGCATATGTCCGAAAGCAACGATTTAGCAGAGGCCTTAAAATACAGCTGGGCAGTTTGGACTTAATTAGACTGGGTTTTAGAAGAGCCCTGTTCACTTGTAAAGAAAGTAATTTATTTTATCATTCTTATTGGCGATAAGAAGTTTCTATATCTGGACCGATTTGATCATTCCGATAAACACATTTAAATTCGGGACGGATTCGGCGTAGGCTACTTACATCGGTAAATAACAAAACGCGCACGCAACAAAATAATAAACAATTCGAGCCAGTGCCCTAATATGTGAGTACGTTTTTTTAACTGAGTCGAATTTTATCAAGAATTTAGTACAACCAAAGATGGGTCATGTATTTCATTTAAGTCCCATTCTCCAGCATAGGCGTAGCCAGGGGGGCCTGAGGGGCCATGCCCCCCCCCAAAAAAAAAATTATAAATATTTTACTCCTAATACTTTGTTTTTTAGCATTTGTGAGCAGTACCACAACAGTCGATCACAGACATGCCACACCTTCAATTGTCATGCACTGTTACGTCACAAACGATGTAGTTAATATTACATTTGCTATACATAAATGTAGTTTTACAACTTAAAAGTCAGTTTTTGCTGTTGAATGGTTCTCTTGAAAATGGAGTATTGCGTTAACACTCAGCCAGTTGTTGCTCGAAACGGTTTGCAAACATTGTTATTGTGTTCGTTACGGCGGTTAATACAATGACAAAAGCTAAACAAAAAGTTCAAACTTTTTGGTCCCCCCAAAAAATTTTAGGCTGGCTACGCCACTGTTCTCCAGGGATAGTCGAAATTAGTTTAAGATGTTTTAAAATATCCTTATTGTGTGTGGAAAGACTGTACTGTTGTGCGAGATTCACTTGATAACATTTTTTATTTTTTTTTTATTGATAAAATAGATAGCGAAAAAAACGAACAAGAAAAACAACTCAAAATAGTGAAGCTCTCAAGCAGCTAACGACCATTTACTTTTGTGTTTTGTCATACTTCCTCTTTTTAAAGCCGAATATCGCTCGGAAGTTCGCACAGAGTTGCGGTAAATTTTCTCCCATGGCAGACGTGCACTCCCGCAATTTAAGGTCCAGTGCCATTTTAATTAAGCTTTTGGAGGAAAACAACCGATTTGGTGGAGTTATACTGCTGGATAAATAATTTTAATGTTTGGGTTCTATACGATCGGAACGTTGTTGTGCTACCCGAATCCCATTCTTCTGGGAGACTCGATATTAATTTTATGAATTGGACAAAATCTGTGTTGTTAGGTGTAAAGTTAAATTTATTTACTAATGTGTCATATTGTAAATACTCGCCGTTTCTATTCAATAAATCCTGGTGAAAAATTATATTGGAATCTATAAGTGATGGCATAAAAAAACATTTGAGCGGAATTTTACTTTTTGTTTAGCCAAAGCGGACGGCTGTTTGACTTTGGATCTATAATTTCCAAGAGTTGTTTGCACGCCGTTATTGCGCAACATAACATTCGCATAGGAAGTATACGCCTTGTGATTGCATTGTTTGTTCCTATGTTCCCATTAAGAAGCGCTTCTAATCTGTTACCTTGGATAAAGGGGCCTTCGATTTGTTTCCAATCAGCTTCCGCGTTTTCGTCAAGTAGTTTAGAGATCCATTTCGTATGTAAGGCTAACAAGTAATTATCTATATTGATCATTCCTGCCCCCCCATTTGCAATACTCGCACTCAAAGTCTCTCTTTTTACCCTCTCCCATTTGGACCCCCATAAGAATGTAAAGAGGATTCGTTTAACTTTTGAGATAAAGCATTTGGGTATATTAACCGGGACAACACTAATTTTAAAGGTTAAGATTGGAATCATAAGGGTCTTGATAACTGTTATTTTTCCGAGAAGAGAGAGACCCCTCGCGGACCAAATATTTGATACTATTTTAATTTTTTTCAGAAGTGGTGTGAAGTTTTTTTCAATTAGATCGTCGTCATTACTCGAGCTAGTGGGAATTTCAACGCCTAAGTATTTAATAGTGCCTGATGGCCATAGAAGACCACTTTGTTCCATGGGTTTGTGACAGTTTTCACGATTTGTTCCGATAAAAAAGGCGTTTGATTTGGACATGTTGACCTTGCAGCCTGACATTTCGCCGAAGTCGTCAATAACCCGAAAGACTTCTGTAAAATCCTGATCACTACCCGATAGAAATATTGTAGTGTCGTCAGCAAATAGGGACACTTTAAATTCTTTGCCATTTATTGTGATGCCGTTTTGGCGGCCCTGTTTTAACGCAGCGGCAAGGCATTCAATGCACAGGACAAATAAAGTTGGAAAGAGAGGGTCTCCCTGGCGTACGCCACGTTCAACGTTAAAAACGATTTTGATAAAAAGTTGTCGTTAACAATTACGCACGAAGGATTTTTATAAAAACATTTGATCAATTTAATAATCTTGTCACCGAACCCAAAAGCAGCTAAGGCTGTATATATGAAGTCCCAGTTTACTGTGTCAAAGGCCTTGAACATGTCTAAAGACAGTATCGCGCCAGGTATATCGTAATAGTCGGCGCAGTCAATGATATCGAACAAAAGACGAATATTAGTGCCTATGTATCGTTTTGGAATAAAACCATTTTGCGCAGGCAAGATAATGTCGTTTAGTACCCCTCGGATTCTGGTGTTACTTTTGAAGCAATTTTGTAATCTACATTCAAAAGCGTTATCGGTCTAAAATTTCCCGGTTGAAGATGATCTTTATAAGCTTTTGGAAGTAGAGTTACCACTGCTTCTGACTGAGAAGCTGATAGCCTACCTGTATTTACTGTACGTCGCCAAGCTGCCATATAGACGCATTTGATATTGTCCCAAAAGGTGATATAAAACTCTGCTGGAAAACCGTCTAGACCAGGGGATTTATTTTTACCCATGTTGCAGAGAGCAGTGAAGAATTCCGCTTCTGTTGTTTCCGCTTCTAATAGTTTTGATTGTTCTGCCTTAATTTTGGGGAGATTTCGTGTTTTTAATTTTGAGGCGATTAAGGTTTTGTTCAATAGATCTCCGTTTTGTTTGTAGAGTTGCTTGTAAAAGTCAACTAGACCGTCCAAAATGTTGTTTTGGTCAGTTATTATTTTATCATCTACAAAAAGTCTGTTAATACCCTTTTTTTCGCAATGTCTTTTTTCTAAATTTAAAAAGTATTTTGTATTTTTCTCGCCTTCCTCTGCCCAGCGAGCCCTACTTCGCGTTATGGCGCTTTCAGTTTGGCGCAGCATTAGTTGGTCGAGTTCCGATTTAAGTTTGGACACTTTTTCGTGCAAGGGGCCTAATTCTGTTTCAGAGTTCTTTAAAATAGCGTCTTGCGTCTCGCCAATCAGTTTTTCCAAATCGATTTGCTTAATATTTAGCCTTCGTTTTAGTTCGGCCGCATATCTAATAGTTTCTCCCCGAACAACTGCTTTCAAGGCGTCCCATATTACATGTGGGTCGGTTTCGCCTATATGGTTTTCTGCTTTATAATAAGTGATTACCTTTCTTATTTTATCCTTGTAACGCTGGTCATTTAATAGTGATGTATTAAATTTCCAGTAGCCTCTACCGCGTGGTGCTGGGTTAATGTCAGCCCCTAGAGTTGCTATATTATGGTCGGATACTATACCGGGGACTATGTCTACATTTTTAACGTTTTCGACGAGTGATCCGTCAATTAAAAAGAAATCTAAACGCGATGATGCCGCTGGTAGTTTCTGAAGCCTTGAGAACTTCTTAACGATTGGAAATTTGTGGCGAAAAATATCTGTTAGTTTGTAATGTGTCATATATTGCAAAAGACTTTCTCTTGCTTTTCGGTTACAATGTTTTTTACTTCCATTTTGATCTAGGACATTGTCCAGAACTAGATTAAAGTCCCCTCCCATGATTATTGGGGCATCGGAAAAGCTGTCAAGTAGAACAAATAAATTGATGAAAAATTCTGGATCGTCCTTATTCGGCGCGTAAACATTAACAATTACTATTGGGGTTGCATTTATTGTAATTTCAACCATTAAGTATCGACCTTCTTGGTCTACCCTTGTACCTGAGACGGAATAGGATAAGTTTTTGTCGATTAGTATTGCCACCCCCCTACTGCTTGAGGTGCCGTGCGCCCAAAACGCTTCCCCTCCCCATTCCATACCCCATAACTGTTCGTGCTTAGCACTACCATGGGTTTCCTGCAAAAGGGCAACGTGACACTTTTTACGACGTAAATATTTAAAAATCGATTTTCTTTTCATAGCAATGTTTAAACCTCGAACGTTTTGTGAAATAAAATTTAAAGACATAAAAATAGTATTTAAACGCGTTCGACACCAATATCTATGTCCCATTCGTACTCCATGCCACATTCACATCTAAACGCTTTATTGTGACCCATACGACAGGAATGCTTTTTCCCGCAACTACAGTTGACTATCTTATACTTGCAATGGGTATTACTACACGCTTTACACATGGTAACCTTAGGTAGCGAGTTAACAGTAAAACAATTACAGACAACAGAGTACCTTTCGCACTGTATGCACTCAAGCACATCTTCCTTCGTCTTGTATTCTGGTTGAAGCTCATCGCAGCACGGCATACGTCTCAATGTCCCTTCGCATGAAGGACGTTAATATGTTTCTTTACCCTCTTCGACCAGAAACAACTTGTTCGTGCAGCACTTCATTGCTACGGAATACTTGTTGGAACAACTCCAGCAAACGAAAGTTTTCGACTGAGCCGAAACCACAGGTTCAGCTTGGCAGTCAGGGCATGTCAGCGAAATTCTGGTCGCACATAGGCTAATAGATTTGCTGTTAGGAAGCTCGTCTGGGCTTCGTTGCAGCCTTTTCCTTGACCAGTTGTTGGTAAGCTTCGGTGTGCTTGACTTGATGTTGGCGTTGTTTTCAGAGTTGAAGTCCGAGGAGTTCTTATCAGCATCGTTTAGAATGCTGCTTACGGCTGTTGTAGAGTGTGGATTGTTATCAGCGTTGTTGACGCCAGCGCCAGATTGGGGGGCAACTGCGTTATCGTTTGTCTCTCCGTGTGCTTTGGCTTGCTTGTGCTCTTCTTGTCTTTTTACTAGCCTGACGTTTGGGACAGTTTGCTTGTTTGTGACCTTTCTCGTCACAATACTTGCAAGTGATCACTTGCCCATGATATGTTACGTAAAATTCACAGTCCGCCATCCTTATATAACTTGGTAAAGGGCTTTCTTCCACGTCCGTTGAATTCATTGTCAAGATTCTCATTCCGGTTAGCAACCCAACCTTGTCCTTCCTGTGTGTCACCTTTTCAACTTTTCCATATTTTGCCGATATTTCCTCTGCCATGAGTTCACTGGGGAAAGGGATAGGCACCCAGCCAACTGCGATGTTAATCTTGTCATTTTCGTATAGTTTAACAAATTTTACTGATTCTGCTGCGCATAGCTTTGTGTAAAGTTCCAAAACATTTTGTCTATTGGTGCAAGTTATGTCGACGTTTTGGCCTCGCATTTCTGCAATCCCAACTAATTTCTTCAGCGGATAATCGATACTTTTTTTAAGATTCAGAATTTCGTCTCTTTTCAATAAATTAACTGTCGTCATACTTAAGTAATTCGGCCTCTTAAAGCTGGCCGCATTTTTATTCACTGCCTGAGCGTAACTTGCTCTGCTTGCCATTTTTCGCTCCGCACTCCACGAGCGCCAGACTTGGAATGTTCACTTGATAACATGGTGCAATACGTTAAGAAACTTAGCAAGGTGTGACCTCTAGTGGATTTTATTGTCTTTAAACCACGAAACAAATTTGCAAAACACATTGCCGGGCGAAAAAAAAAAAAAAATTAAAGGCATTCGAAGCATTTTCAGCGCGCTATCTATGGGTGCACGACTCATGTTGACTCGTAAACAAATTCGTTCTACTTAGTGGGATTTACCCTTAAACGAGAGCTAATCGAACATTGTACGTATATATCATGGGTGGCCAAACAGTGAGACAACAAGAGCCGCATTTCTTACTTGGTTAACCGCAAACAGCCACACCTCACACACATGGAAAGAAAAGAATGGCCTATCACTGTATTTCTTGCTCACTTCCACAAAGCGATCGCACGATGCGCGAATAAGAGTGCCTTTATTCGGTTAAATTGACAATTATTTCATTTAGAAGAAGACTCGACGCATTGGTTGAAAAAATTGACATTTAGCGATATAATGTCATTTATCACGAAGATCTGAACAAATAACCAGAGTTATTGACTCACAGCTTTATGGCTGTCGAAGTGCAAACATTTGCGAAGTGCAAACATCATACTTTTTGCGTTTATCATGTTTTAAAAGTGTTGCTAACGCTATAAAAATAACTTTGCCAAATGAAATCGACACATTCAAAGATGTCATAATTGTGCAACATGAACGTAAAGAGCCGCATAAAACTAGGTGAAGAGCCGCATGCGGCTCGCGAGCCGCGTGTTGGCCACCCCTGGTATATATGAAACTCTTTCAAATATTAATTATGTCAGCTGTGTTGACCATAGGTTGCCCAGCTTTCCACTGGAAAGAAGAATCCTTGTTGGCCGAGCTAATACCTGCACGGTGGGACATCAGGTTTTACCTAATTCTTCAAAATATTTCGTGTATGTTATTGTACCGTGAAACACAAATCACGCGTTATTGCAGCAATCGTTTTATAATACTTTGTTTAAATGTAAAAACAAGTCCCATTGTTGACAAATTGTGTTTAACTGTTGACGAGTTTTCGCACAACAGTGCATCATCAGGTTGGAGAAAAAATAACAAAAAACGCTGAAAATAAGAGAAGTAAAGGCACAAGCGCAAAGAGTGAATGGGGATAATGTAGACCAGGGGTGTCCAACCTTTCAGCTCTTGACGGCCGCATTGACAGTCTTATTTTCCTCACGGCCGCAAGTTAAATTTTTATAGGGATGACTTAAAAAGTTGTCAAATCGTGACGTCATAACATAATTAATCTTAAAAAGACGTTTTGTCTAACGAACTCGTGGTAAAATATGGAAAAATGCAGATTAATCGCGCGAAGTGCGAAAAAATGCGTTTAATACGTTTAGATTTGGCAAAACTTTTAATTCAATCGAAATGGGCTTAGGCACATAAAATAATCGCATATTGTTATAAACACAAGCATTTATGTAAGAATTGGATTTTATTACTAATGCGGCGCAATATTCCATGATATAAATAGCACTTTATTAACGGATTTACTTCAAAAAGACTAAAATACAATAAAGACAGATAGAAGAAGTGCGCGCAAAGCGCGAAAAAATAGCGTTTGCATTGAAATTTGTCAAAAATAATATTTTTAGGGAGCCTGCTCTAATGCTCTTAGCCAATCTATTGACCAGCAATGGTAGACGAATGTCTGGCTGGCCTATAACATGAAAACCCCGTCTAATTTTAGACCTGTCTCAAAGTTCCAATTTCAGCATTTTTTTCTATACTGGCATTTGTTTTAAATTTCGTGCAAGTTTTTATTACATTGCCAAAAATTAAAAACAAATTAAAAATAGCTTGATAATAAATTGCAAAGCCAAAAAGGTCGAGTAGATCGACAGCATCTTGATTAAGACGTTTCGATACGAGCAATTTATCATCAAGCTGCATTACAGATTCGTGCATCTGCATAGTGTACCCAAATTAAAAATATATGCCCAATATTTTTGAATACGGTTTCCGTTTGTCAGCAACCCACTTGTTAGCCTTCCACTGTTAAACAGTAAAGAAGCGCTGATCTAGTTCAAAAGACAGCCTCAAAACGTAAAAGAACCGGACGTACAAATATCATTCGCGCGAAGTGCGAAAAATTTTACGCACTTGCCTATTTAAAATAGTCAAAAAGTATTTGTAATGGACTCGTGTGTATAAGAGGCGGCGGGCCGGATAAATTACATTGGCGAGCCTATCCGGTCCGCGGGCCGTAGGTTGCCTACCCCTGTCATACACTGATTTTTTGTGCATCAATCAATCAATGAAATCAATTTTTTTTAGCGCACATAAGAAATCTGTTCACTGAGAATGTAGCGAAAGAGCTTAGCTCACTGATTTAACTGCACTCCATAAAGTCAAAAAAAAATTATAATCTGCATTTAGCATATCAACCATTAACGTATGCCAGCACGGTCACGGCCTCCAACACATGCGGGGACTGACTGTACAGCTTGCGTAGCAGCGCGTAAAACTGTTGGTTGGATTTCTGGCTGCATGTTGCGCCATGAAACCAAAATCACGATTTGAGTTCGGCGATCACGATAGAGTCCGGCAATTAAACTTTTTAGAATGTGGAGGTCTTTTAAATTGTGTGATTTTTCACTAAAATGTCCAACCGGTTTGTCGATATGGCCGAGTCGTATGTCACTTTAGTGGTTTTCTTATGCTTTGTCTAGATTTGCCGATGTATATTGTATTTGGGGCACACACAGTTCACATCGACTTCAATGTCCCAATCCGCACGTCAATATTACAAGCCTAGATCTTGTGAGGTGTGGCTGTTTGCGGTTAACCAAGTAAGAAATGCGGCTCTTGTTGTCTCACTGTTTGGCCACCCATGACTGTTTGGCCACCTCACTGTTTGGCCACCCTCGTTGAGCCTAAACTGGATATCAAAATGTTGCGCATGTTGTGTGGTTGTTGAGAATAAAGCAGCGGCGTTGATGGAAATACCGCAGCGGTTATTGTATTGGTGGCTAATATTGGTCCTTTTAGCGCTTTATTTATTGTTACAAGACCTGTTGTGCTGCTCTGTGGGCTATTTCTTAAAAACAAAGCTATGCTTAAATTTCAATATAAAAACAGATCTAAAAACAATTTGACAATATACACGTTGAATGGTCGAGCCACTTTTCCTGTTTTGATTTAAGAGTCGTACAGTAATCTAGCCAGAGTTTTTCCCTGTTGATATATATATATATATATATATATAAGTATATATATATATATATATATGGACGCCGACTCGATATGAACACGCAAATAAACCCCTTCTAAAATGACGTTTATGGATATTGTCAGATGAAGGATACACACACAATCACACATATGTGTTCAACAAAAGGATCTAATTCTAGCCCTTCTGAAGCTGCTTTTTGACCAACGGTTACGTATACCGAAAAGCCACGTCATGTTTTTTTCTTGACTTCGCTCCCGTTTGAGCCTGTGCAGCTTAGTAGGTAGAGCGGAGGTCGTGAGTTCGAACCTCACTGCAGGCTATTTGTCACAAATTTAATTATTGTAGCCCTTTTGAAGCATAACTAATGTCGGCTACCCGCCGCCTCGGTTTCTCCTCAGGGACAGAACTTTGTGTGAGTTTTGTAGCCTCGCTTTTCTCAGCGCTGCGTGATATCTTTGTGACGATTTCGTTTGCTATTGCGTGGTGTCGTTTTGATATTATTCGTCGGGTGGATACCGAGAGAATCGGACGCATTTTTTTGTTTGCAATCTCGTTGGTTAGAGACAAGCTGTAGCCTTATGCGAGCACTTGGTGTGCATGGTTATTTACCGTATACTGATTGTCGTTCTGTCCAATAAACGTCTTGCTCGAGAAAGTAAAGTCATTCCTATCCTTAGCAGCTACTTTGGGGATCGTGTCCCGATCTAGTCTGCGACACTATTTTTGTTAGATTGCGTAGAATTTTTGGATGAATAAAGTTGTATAAGACTGTTAAAGTAATTGTTGCAAAATGATGTCCCTTTTTTAAGGTTATATACCTCTCGTCAGGGTCGTATCCAAACATTGGCTTGGTGGCTCCCCCAAATATGTTTTTTTAACCATTTCCAATGTTTTAATCTCGAAGTCAATGAATGTATGGATCCTATCTGCAACCACTTACAGAAGTTGTGACAAAGCCATTACAAAATCTAAAGATATTCCGCAGAACATCGTAAAATTGTCTATGACGTGTGCCTTTAGAGCAGACCTGGGCAACATACGGCCCGCGGGCCGGATCCGCACGAAACACGAAACTCTTTCTCGTATATTTTCAGCAACTTTACAGACAAAATAGCGTCCTCTGCACTGTGACACTCTCTCCAAAATGTTAAACAACCTTAGCATAAATACTATTATATGTTTTTAGCCCATCAAAAGTATTCCGTCTTTAAAGTATGAGCGAAAAATCGACCGTTTTCTAAACTCTGAAATATACCGATTCGCATTTTGTTAACCTAATTTAGGTTAATGCCGTGTTGTGTTTTAGTTAATGCCATATCCGATTTATATTGTACCGCAAGTAACACATCTGTAACTTAAAGCTTTAAAAAGCCAAACAAACATTGCAAGTTATTTAGTATTAAATTTTTTCGTATTTTAATCTTAACTTTTGGGTCAACGCGCCCCACAACTTTAAAAACGCCAATATATCAAGCAATGTACCATTTTTGTCTGTTCTTATTGCTTCACGTCCTCCTCTAAATCTAAATTAAACTTTGCAGTTCAAAACAAACATAGTCAAAATTTTTTCGTTTTGTGACCTTCTTTTTGTGGCCTTCTTTAGATTGCACAATTTCACATTACTTCAAACGTAATAACTAATAACAAATCGTTACCTTATTCGTTTTATACCATCAGAGTTTCTGACGTCATATTGCGTGTATTTCAGATCCTATTTTTGACCCGGCCCGCCACAACATTTTAAGTTTCTCATGCGGCCCGCGGTCAAAAATAATTGCCCACCCCTGCTTTAGAGCATAGATGACACTAATGTGCATATAAGTGACGATTCGACTGTTGTTTTTCCTAAAAGTTACCCAGAACTAACTTAAACGTTGAAAGTTGTCAACCAGCTTAAAACATTGCTATATGTAGTGCCTTTTAAAACCAATTTAGCAGCTATAGTTCTTTAGCACAAATATGGATATTGGATAACTATGAAGTATTTTTGTTGTCCGTGATTTCATCATAGGTAAATCAATAAAATGTAAAATCTCCAGCTTGATCTAAGGCTTTTATTAAACTATTTGACTTTTAGACGCGACGCACCATGCTTTGCTGAAAAAAAAAAATTTTTTTTATGTACTTCATTTACCGCCACAATATATAGCTAATAGTTACAACCATCGATTATATTTTTAAGTTTGCAGAAAAAACAGATTTAAACGCCATATTGCTATACAGCAAAGTAGATAAAACTATAACAACTTTTATAAACATCCGCTTCGTAGGGTTAAGTAAGAATAAGCATTTTTAAGATCTTCTATACACCTTTTGTTCAACCACTTTTAACATCAAACAATGCATAGCAAGCAAAAAAATGCTGCTGTCCACTCGCGTAACATTCGAATCTCTTTTATGTGCCCTCGTACGTCATGTAAAGTTGGACAATTTAAAACAAATAAACGCAAATTTTTATTTTTTTTAATAATTTGCTTTACGCGATTAGACTGGGTCAAAGCATCACTCGGGAACAACATGTAATTTTAGAATTAAATATTTTGTGACGTCATTCTAAAATTTTCATGACCCCGCCTATTTGTTCGAAACTGGATAAAATATAACGCGAAACCAAGTTTAGGCAGCACCCTTGGCTAATCATATGTTTGATCTTCGAACTTTAATATCTTGCCTTTATTAACTTGATTTATGGCGTCATTTGGTATCGAAACAAACGTAGTCTATAGAAAGGGACGCCATAGGGTAGGTGCCTCCTATGCCAAATATCTACAGAAAGTTAAACCGAACCTAAATTATTTTTTGGATGACATAGATACACATGCTTCAGAACTGTTTTACAACATGATTTATTTAGAACACGATTTACATTGCGCAGATGGATTTTCCATGCATATTTAGGACTGACTGTAGGAAAGCGGTTTTGTAAAGTTATTTTATACTTCTAACTTCAAACCTTAATACTATCAATTTCCGCTCAAAAACACACGAAAAAATGTAATTTAAAAAATACAGCACTTCCTATAGATATGGTTTTAGGGGGTGTTCAAGACATAAGAATATATAACCTTTCTTCGCTTTGCTAAAGCGTAGATTATTTTTTGTCATCAATTCCCTGATGTATACGATTTCTCTCTTATACCCTATACTAGTGCTCCTCAACATTTTCCCACTTGCGGCACACCAACAGAGCTAACACAATTTGGCGACACACCTACGAAATGTATGTTGATCGACAATACACAATATCACCAAATGTCGTGGTATAGGTCATGGGAAGCCAATAGAAAAGTAACGATTTATGATAAAACGCGCCTAAGGTGCCGAAAATTTTATGTATTACATTCCTTTGTCTTCCGATTTTGCGGTTTTGCAGACATCCTAAAATTTCTGAAGCCAGTAAAATAAAGTTGCCATGTGAACTTTTTCTCACATTGATCGACAAATATATTTTTAAAAATATTTTGCAAACGGCGTCAAATCTTACACAAAACGGGTTCCTATACATCCAATTCAGGTTCGGTTCGACTGCATGGTTTTTAATATGACACCGCGCTATTTTATTTTAAACATCAGATCTTTAATTATTTTTTTTATAGCGCTTGTATTACTTTTTTATACAGAAGATTGAAGTTGCTACACCAATGGCAGGTTAGGAGTAAATTTAGAGGTGAATGTTGAAATTGCGTTTCGTTTCGGATCGTTAGGTCCCTAAAATATGTTTTATAGCATCTTATTTTTTGTTGCGACTTGTCTACCAGAAAATACAATTTGAGATCTGCCGCTAGAAAGCGACATACGAGCATATACCTAAAACAAAAGTTTCGTGACCCTCTGGTTTTAGGCTGGCGGTGTCCAGAACTTGTGCTAAAAGCGCAGCTGAAATCGAGTCTAAACGCGCTAAGCGCGAAGAAAATCCGTTTATTGGGTTTAATTGCCTAAACCAGGGATGTCCAACCTGCGGCCCGCGGGCCGCATTGCGGCCCGCCTGATGTTTACGTGCGGCCCACCACTAATTCTCACTTTCAGTAACCTTTATTAAAAACAGTTGTTTCGAATATCATCAAAACTTGAAGATCGCGCAGTATTTGATGTAGGCATAATCTTGTGTTTTTTATAATCGAGTCTAATGTCGCATTTCAACATCCATCGAGCACTTTGTGCACCCATCATTGCTAAGTAAGATGTTTGTTTTTCTGAATGTGTGTTTTTCCGGACCGTTTTAAGGAAATATGTCAGCCCAAACACGTGAAAACTTAAATTTTCGCATATTTGTGCATAAGTTCACTCTCGAAGAACGGGTGTTTATAAGTTAGGTTGTTTTATGACGTCACGATATGACGCAACTTATGACGTCACCCCTTTAATTTGAGAGATTTTGCGGCCCATCGAAATTTTTAAAGTGGCAATGCGGCCCATTCTGCTAAAAGGTTGGACATCCCTGGCCTAAACCATTGGTTCTTAACCCCTTTCCTTGTTGAACCCATGAATGAAAGACACACACAAACTTCGGTGTACTTGTTGAACCCCTTTCAAATCACTAACCAATTCTCGCACTCCCTTCTACACTTACTTAAATAACAAAACCATTGTAATTTTATTTTTATACAAGTAACAGATAGCACAGCAACAATACCAAAATGTGGGTTATAGTTTTACATATTACTGAGCAAAAAAATAAACTACAGTAATACATATTCTGTGTCTGATTCAGCATCTCCGCACCCCCTTGGAACAGTTCTCACACCCCCAAGGGGTGCCCCCTTGGTTAAGAAACCCTGGCCTAAACCTTTAATTCAAAAGAACACGTCGTGACACATTATATCAGTGGTTTCCAAACTTTTTTGGCGCCCGGCATGACTATTTCGCGGCAAACTTTTATCAGAACAACAGTAGAGAAATAGAGTAATTTTAGAATCACCCTTAACACAAGACGAACTATGTGTAAAGTCGTAAAATGATCAATTTGTGATGAATAGTGCGTATTTAAGTCTAAAATTCTTGCGTGTATGCCAATTGGTAATACAAATACTCTCTCTTTTTTGAAATTACAAAAAGTTTCGCGGCACACTTGACAATCTCTCGAGTCACACTGGTGTGCCGACGAACACAGTTTAGTGATCACTGAATTAGACACATAAATGAGATTCGCATTTGCTTGAAATAACGGGATTGATAGTCTGGGTCAGCATGGTCGAACTACAGGCTAGATTTTTCCAACAAACTATTTTTATTGGCCCACGATCTTATCTTTATGGACCAGAGATGAAACCATTTTTTTATATTAGCTTGCGATTAAATCGCTCGTCAAACATTACTGCATTTGCTCTTTTTTTCGCTGCTGTCATTGCAGCTTGAACCTATTTTTTGCCAAATTCAACCATTGCGTCATAAAGATACCTATTATTGGCAAAGTTAATGCGTCTGCAATTGAAGTAATTTGCTGAGCAGAGATTCTAGAACAGGGATTGGTAACCTAAGGCCCGCGGGCCGAATCGAGCATGGGAAAACATTGCTTTATCGAAATTTAACAAAAACATGAGGTTCTCCCGCAGAATGTGATTTGCATGAAAACACCCACTAATGGTGCAATGAAACCAAGTCTGGTTAAAGCGTCATATGACCTAACAATTTACTTTCAGGGCAGACGGTATACCTTTTTAGGTAAAGCAGACACAATGTACCAGAAAAGGTCAGAACATTTTGAAGCTTTATATAATTTAATAGCAAAAAAATGTCTTACATAAAATTACAATCGAACTAGGTGGTAAACGTCGCAATTGTTTTACCACAAAAAGGTTGGGAATCACTGTTCTAAGGTAAATATTTTGCCGAATATACACAAATTTTTCACACTTCGATTCACTAATGTTTAGTTGCATATAATTGCACATCAGTTTGTTTAAGAGCCACGTTTAGTAGAATTACTTAAATTCTCACGTAACGTTATGGCGTCACTTGTGACGTTTCATGTAAGATTTTTCTATGCTTTTCAATGCCCCCAAACTAAAATACTTTATCCACCCTTTCAACATTGACCCGTCTAATGAAACGAGTTGCCCCTGATGTCCCGTGACAGAATATACTTGGACTATGCTGGGATTGTTTAACAGAAATTACACTTCGTAGAGTTATTACCTATAAGTCACACGGCACAACATGCCAAAGTATGCATAGTGCGTTTAGGCAGAATAGATTTTTTAAAACGTACAAATTTTTGGATTTACACAGCAAAAAAAAAACAGGGAGTCGAACCGTTTGACTTTCCCGGTTCAGGTTCGGTTCAGTTCCGGTTGCGGTTTTGAGCAATTTAAAAGTTTCGGTTCAGCTCCGGTTGGACTAAATTTATTTTCAAAACCGGTTTATAAAGTTCCGGTTCGGATGCAATTTGAGATAAAAATGTTTGTCAAGTAGAGTTACGTGAGGTAAACAAGCAGTTCATTATTAAAGTATCTGAAAAATAAAAATCAACGTTTTAATTAATCAGTATTTATTTTATTTCATAAAATTTCTAACATGGCATAACTTGACTCTGTAAAATAAAGGTTGTGACGTCATGCTGGAGTGACCGCTTTTTATGACAGGTTCGGGTTCGGTTAAGGTTCAGGTTCTTTAAAAATATTCCGTTCAGTTGGGTTCGGCTCCTTAAAATCTTAGAAAAACGGTTTAGGTTCCGTAACGGTTCGGGAAAACTTGGACCGGTTCGGTTCCAGTTCTACTCCCTGAAAAAAATAGTATGGGATGGGGGTATATCAGGTGGACAGTGCTCTGGAACAACCATGGGTCCCAAGTTATCTGTTTAAGGTTTTCAGAAAATATAGTTTGGGTGACCAACACAGCAATGAAGTCAATTCATTGAGGAACATTTCACTTTGTCTTCTAAACCTGTATATCGCTTCTTTAATGCTACTTTTTTAATCCAGCGCTTAACCGGTGCGCCACGAGCATTTTTGTTACTTTTCTATTCGGTTTAACTCATTGATTCATCAGAACTTTCAAGATATGCAACTATGAAGCCTATGTAGTAAAAATATGCTAGCAATTCGTGAGAAATACCAGCATACTTTCACGCTCGCCAGGTGTGCAGCCACGTTTTAAAAAGTGCGTCCCGAAGTAGTCATAAAGGTTAAGAAACACTGACTTAATCTATCAACTAATGATATTTATTTGGCGATCTGTGGACTATGTAGCACAGCTTCCCCGTGGAAAATTCAATCGAACAATACGCTTTTGTATTAAAATACAATGCGATCCAGACAAACGCGCACTCACTCCAATTTCCAAACGGATTCAATAACGGTCACTTAAACGTAAACCGACATATTTTAAAATGCGTTAGATTACAATTTTCCGAATTACCCGTTGGTTCTGTAGTTATGCAATATTCATATTAACAATTTAAATTTGCGTTAGGAGTTAACAACAGGGCATTGTTTGACTTAATTTGTATTAGCCTATTATGCATTTTATAACAACCTCAATCAATGATATATTACTCGTAAATTACTTAGAAATATATAAATTGGTTGCAAAATGCACGCCTTAAAATTGAGTCAAGTTAAAATAGCTAAAATTCAACATATTGTTGATAAGAGTGCAACTGTACGCTCAGCCAGTTAGCTGCGCGTGCACATACTCACTTACCTTGCTGCTAACGCGTGTCAATAAAGAAACACTGAGAGAACACTACGCCCTTCGCTTTGTCACGTGACTGATCAACAAGCACGTATGCTATGTCTGTCGCTAGATGGAATAGACTGCGTGTGTGACGTCAATCTGGGCGTACCAATCACAAACTCTGCTTTCAGTCGTATTGGTATGCAAGCTGCGGATAGTTGATCGTTCGATTGCAACATTTGACTGATGAAATCGACGCTTTCTGCGGCAAAATCATACATTTATTCAACAAATCGACTTCAAATTTGAGGTATGTAGTCTTTAGTCAAATTTAGTATTGGCTATTCTTTATTGGAAAAAAAAAGTAAATAGCATAGTGACCAGCATTGCGCAGTGTAAGATTTCAGTTCCTCGTTGCATTTTTGTTCCTTCTAGGCGTTTTGAGATTAGGGGAAGGTTAACAAAGTTTGTCAGATTTTTTGGTATATTTGGTGAATATTAATCCTGTAATGGCGCTGGTCTAGAATTCTACAACATATACGTCCGCGGGTTTCTATTGCTTCCTAACAATATTTGGGTTAGGGTGAGAATTGGTGTTTTGGTTTGAGTTGGTCAAGTATTATTGTTATATTTATTATTACATATTTATGCCTTCCTTGACATTTCAAATTTGACAACTTGTTTTTTGTTACAGTTAAAATAAATGTGGTAGGATTCTAGACCAGCGCCCCTGTAATTTATAATTTCTAAAATATGAAGTTCATATATTATTAGGTAATGCCTGTGAAAGCCTGTGAAGTATGGCAGACTACAAATACAGCACCAAAAAAACTCCGGTACAGCACCAAAAAACATGGGGGTAACCTGGTGCACCAAAGGTCATAAGTGCACTCCCTCATGTAACACATAGGACAATCAGGGGCGCTCCATTGAATTTGTATGTAGAAAGTAAAGCAAAATAAAAGTCTGCATATACTGCATAACGCTACGTACATTATTTGGGTTAGGGTGCTGGTTCGCGTTTGGGTGGGTCAAGCATTATTATTAATAATAAATATAATAATACTGGTATTTGTAGACTGTTTTTTGCGTTACCTTCTACATAACCAATAGAAACAGCCCCCAATCAGAGTATACTAGATTTTAAGGGTGCAGGTTAGGTCTGTTTAAAAGAAAACTCACATGAGCACTTGCCATACTATCCACAGTAGGTTATGTGTTTGTGGTGCTGGTCTAGAATCCTACAACAGCATTAAAACAAATATTAAAGCGCACAATATTTAGGTAAGGGTGTTGGTTAGTGTTTGTCCGAAGGTGGGTCAAGTATTATTATTTAATAAAAATGCTTAACCTACTCAAACCCGAACGCTTACTCCAGGTTGGAAAGTAAGACCTCGCTCAAACGCGCATAACTTACGTCGCGCTAACGGTTTTCAGTTTAGTACATTTTCAGCTGTGAAAATTGTACAAATAACGTTATCACAGCGAATTTCGGCGAAAACGTAATTACGGCCGCGCAATTTTAAGCGGCAAAATCGTCTCCCCCACGCAAAATCCAAAGTTTCCAATCTGGCGCTTACTCGCCAGATTGGAAACTTTGGATATTGCGCGGGGGATATGTTTTGCCGCTGAAAAAATGCGCGGCTGAAAATAAAATTACGACTTGAACTTGCGCGGCTGAAAATAAACCATCAGGCTACCGAAAGTTGTAAATTGCGAATTTATATTAAACTTACAGCGTTCATAGAATACTTAAATCACTGCGCAATTTTTGGTTGGTGTGCGGGCGTAGTGCGCAGGTGAATATTTAAAAAGTTGGATAGTATAGCATTTAATATGCAATATTACTCGAAATTGTCTAATTTTACGTCACTAAACACGTGACCGTTGTCCACTGATGCGTGACCAAATCGCCGAACTATGCGTTTTTAGCGTTTCGCAGGTGATTCTATATGATGCATTATATTATATACGTCTTATAAACTAGCTTTAAAAAATGTTATGCAACTTCAGTATGCGGCCCGCCAATTTTTTGAGGGTTCGGACCCCCCCTTTTCGTAAGTGACAATATCGATTTTTGTTCGTTTTTCTCAGCATTTAAACTCACCGTCCGAAGCGGCGTCTTTTTTAATGTAATTGGGCCACGCATCTTAACCTAATGCGAAACCTAAATCAAACGCAAAACGCCGTTTTTTGTTTCTTGTTTGGTCGACCGTAAACGCAGGATATTTTTTATCTCGCATTTCCTTATTCGTTCAGGTTGGCTGAATAGCAAGTGTGTGTTCGACAATTAACAACAATAAATCAAGCGGTCCCCGCCTTTTTCTCGCTTATAACGTTGAGTTAGGCGGTGCTGATGTTTCTCGCAGTTTTTCATGTCATATACTTTTCGACTATTTTAACTACGTAAGTGCGAAAAATTTTCCCGCTTCGCGCGAATGACTTTTGTACGTCTGTTTTGTTTACAATTTAATGCTGTCTTTTGAACAGCGCTGCTTTACCGTTGCGCCGTGGAGGGATGCCAAGTGCGTCGCGAACAAATGAAAAAAGTATTCAAAAATTTGGACATATTTTTTTATTTTTTAGTTTCGGCAATGTAATAAAACTTGCAATAATATTAAAAGAAATGCTGTTATACCAAAAAAAAATTGCGCTCGCTTCGCTCACCACGTGTGCCCTCTCTTAAAAAGGTTAACAACACTGATTTTAGAACTATTTAAGTGGTGTTTTTATGTTGTGCTAGTCGAATAACACCCGGGAAAACGATCTTCGTTTAGTTTTAGTATTGCAGGTGGCGAAAGACGTGCTTGTAATTTAGCGTGATCCCGTACATGGACCTACCAAAATCAATCACAAATATTTCACGGTCTTGTTTTCGATTTACTCCTGAAGTTAACGATTGCACACTAAGCGGTATCATCTATTTTATGACGTCATATCCGTCACTATTTTATGACGTCATTAACGTCAGACGAAAAAGCGGGGAATTCCCCAAGTTGAAAATTCGGGACCCCCCCCTTTTCAAATTTTTGGCACATGTGTAATGAAAGAAGTTTAAATCAACACATGGATTTAAAGTTAACACATGCACTACGATTTTTTAATTTTCTTTAACACTTTTTTAATATACTCATTGCGCTCGTTTAAACTCCCGAGCGCAATGAAATCACTAAACTGCAGGAATTTTGTGAGTTATGACTACCCCGGAATAGGTTTAGGCGACCCCTTTAGGTCACGACCCACAGGTTGGAGAGATCACTGCCTTAATGGGCCCATCGATTTTGTTTTAAGGAACAACAGTCTTTGTTATATAATCGTAAACGTTTGTATTAACAACTCAAACTACTGGAATATAACAGTCTGTTTGGTAGCCAGGGATTTGCTAAGCATTATGAAATAAATGCTAGTTCAGGACTGCCAGAGCTGCACATATCAAAAAAAAAAAAAACGCACATATCAAAAAAAGTATTTACAGGAATGTTTGTGTCATTATATTTCAATCACTCACAATAGATTGGAAAATATCCACCATATGCTATTTCATCTTTACAATTTACAGTTGGTGGCCATATCAGTTTCAAAATTTGTACTGCGCCTGTCAGATTCAATACTGTGATAGTTTTACATGGTCTTACTCCTTGTGTCCAGAGTCCAGACTCTATTGAGTCCCGACTCCACAGCCCTTTTTAAAACTGCCACATTACTTATGTAAATGGTGTCATATACAATTGACAATAACCAACCCTCTGCGTGATAATGAAGCTGGTGTTTTTTTTTTGCTAACATAAACAAGTGGATTGAAAAATTAGATGTGTAAAGACAGTATTTCAAAGCTGTACCGATTGGGCTTGTGCATATTTCGTGGGAATAAGATTGAAGTTAGCTAAACATTGTACAGTTTAGTGATAGAGGCACTAAATAAAAGGCATTAATCAATCAAGGAATTTCTCCAAATAGACTAATAGCATGTTATTCATTTTTGCCCTCAGATATACAGCATTTTTTCCTTACGCTCCTAATATGCTTTAGGAAAACTTTTGCTTTGGTTTTGTTTTAGTACTGAGATGTATTATTTCTATTTTTGCATAAATGTTACGTTATCTTGTAAATATTATTTACTAATTTTCTCAACCCTAATATATTACATAATATTATTTTCAGCTGATTTGAAAATCAATCTTGTTACTTGCACTGTAATCAATACAAGTCGTGCGAAACAAGAATTGCTCAAAGAAGTTCGTGTTGGCATTTGCCTGTTCAAGGTTCCATTGCTTCTTCATTTAACAACTTATCAGCCAAGGGCCTTCCTTCACCTTAAGGTCCCCTTAGGACTGTGGTTCAGAGCTATCTAACTTGTGCACTTGTTGATAGATCTGACTGTTTGGAGTGTATTTTACTACCGCCAGTTTTTCTTTGTTCTTTTGTGTTTCTGGTATGTTTAGTTTTCATATTTCTGTATTTTAAGCTACCCTCTTATCTCAAAGCACTGTGGTCTGTATTTGCTGCCAAGTTGTCTTTTTCGCTTGCTTACTTTTGTCTGGGAAGTGCAGTGTTTAACCTAGTTTCATCTTCCCCAGCATATGTAATTTGGTTATATTTACCGCATTTTATTTTTATCCTATCATGCTGTCATAAGTTTATGTGTACACCTTGCGAAAATCCATAAGTTGATCAGATACTGTTCTCAGGGTAAAGTATACCATTGCTTTAGTGTAGGTACTAAGTCCCTTGGGCAAGTTTATATAAACACACTGTTGTTGTAAAGTAGCACATGCATAATAACCACATTGTCCTTTTTTGTACTATATCGCCTTATTCACTTGAACATGCAATGATCGAACTGTGTTAGTTATTGTGAGTGCATTGACAATTGCTTATCTAGTAGTTAGCTACATTGTGCAGACTCTTCAAAGAAGGTACAAGCGTGAACATTGAACAAAAACAATTTGTCACGAAGTTATCTACCCTTTAGTGTGTTGCTAACCCTTGCCACACTCAGCACTGTGTTTGCTTTTGGGTGCTTCAATCACTTTACAAACACAAAATAACATTTCAACAATATGATGAGATCAGAATATCCACCCCGTCCAAATTTGCCGATGCCGGGTGCACAGATGGACTCTTCAAAGGCTGTAGCAATACATGAACTACTTAAAGAGCCTGGAAATGAAGTTTGTGCTGATTGTTGTGCAACCCTTGGTATAGATTCTGCTTGGGCAGTTTTGTCCTTTGGTATATTGGTCTGTGATGACTGTAAATTGGTCCACATCGAACTTGAAAACCACTATAAACTGCCAGATGCTTCAGCACCCTCTGACAGTTCTTTAAAAGGTACATACTTGCAACTTAATTTTAAACTTATTATTTTATTGTACAAAAGGGCAAATTAGAACAGATTTAGGGTAATTTTAATAATAGAATATACATGCTAAAGTAAATATTATGTTGCTAAAAATTAGCACTGCACCTTTCTTCCCTGACTAAGTAGACAACAACCGCATACCCCATTACAGTTTTTCTTGGCTTTTTTTTAGGAATCTTGTCAACCAATATTCCTCAGTTATGGGAAGACAAAGATATAGCTCAAATTCACGCAAATGGAAACAAGCGTTCAAACAGCTGTTATTTGTCAAAATGCCCTGTCTGGCAATATCAGCCGTCCGGAAATGATGGCATTAAACTAAAAGTAAGAGTTTTGTGATGCACATTAAAAAGTGATTCTTTGGCAGTTATTAATTATGTGATTTTAGGAATACTGGATCAAATGCAAATATAGTGGAAACATAAGTGATGCTGCTGAAAACCCAAAGATGGCTGCCAAAAAATCCTTTATAGGTATCCAGTTCACCCGTCCAATGCCTAAAGGTATAGAAACCTGTTGTGTTGCTTTATAGTTTGCATTCAATTTGTGTATAAACATTGTTTTGTGTTGAACAGGAAATTATCCTTGCTGTGCTGTTCTGCAAAATGACACAATATATCTGACATCAGACATCCGCAATGAAGAGGTACCTGTTGAATGTGTGGAAACGCTTGTCGTGAATTCAAAGCGTATTGCACATGAAAATGGTGTTCAGCTCACATACAGAATCAATGGTGTTAATGGTAAATGCGTGTATACTTATGTAAAATGTATATTTTGATCAATTGTTATTTAGTTTTTTAACATGGTCATGTTTTTGATAGATGGAAACATAGTTGCATTCACCTATTTGCAACATGACAACATGGAAACTGTCATGGATTGGGTATGTCTTGTCTTGTACACAAAATACAATCTACTGAAAAGAAAGTATCCAACCATGATAGATCAAAATGTGGCCAAAATGCTCAACTGTGGTAGGACATTTTTAATCTTATTTGGTAAAAGTCCGGTTTGCTTTAACAATACATAAAATAAATAACATGAAGTCAATGCTAATAGGTTTAATATAATGTTTTGGACAAGTTAAATATGCAATTTCTTGACATAACGTTTAGGTATGATCAAAGAATCATATATGCATGTGTCTGGCCGTGGCTTGATTTACCTTAGCCTCAGCGAGGCACGATTGTCATGCTTCCAACACCATCTCGATGACAAACCCCTTTTCCAAATCGCAGTCAGCTCTGTGATGAATCTCACAGGTATGCTAGTGGCGATATTACTGTTTTAATTCTCTTTATCACAAGGTATATATATTATCTACCATTGTATACTATTTATCTTGTTGCAGCTAGCCAATATCTTGATGCTGTGGCATGCTTCTTTGATATTGATGCTGCCAAAATCCTAAGTTACAGTGATTGGCTAAATGCACTGGAGCAGGTTCTTAAAGTGGATAAAATAGCTGCAATGCCAGGTATAAAAAATAGTCAAGATTGTTTTGCACACTTTAAGTTATTTTATTAAATATTTGTTATCATCATAACCACTTCATGTAGATGACATTCCAAAGCCAACGTTCCCGTTTTCACTGCTAAAGAAAACTGAGAAACCTCCAGCACCTCCAGTTGAGCGCCCAGAGCCTCAAATACCTGTTAACCGACCTATCGTCACTGCTGTCACATCTGTTCCTGCTCCTGTTACTGTCGTTTCTCAGAGTATACAATTACAGTCAAGTAGGTCTAGTTTTGTGCACCCTTAAGGTTATGTATAGGAGTTATGCAAGGCAGTATTATTGTTAATCTAAGTTTACATTGATTGCCTATATATTGTTCCATATATTATTCTACTAAATTGGCGACATTAGTTTAAATGTTTCAAAATTCTTTATTTAAATAATTTCTTGTGTTTCAGAAGAGGAAGAGAAAGAAAATGACAATAAACCAAGCGACTATGCTTGCTATCCACCAATTGGTCCCATGGGAGAAATGGGAAAAGTATTTAGGGGTAAATTTGTTTACAGATTTGTCTAAACATAAAGTTATATAAATAATAAAAACGCTTTTTGTTTTGTAAGATTGACGCAATATAATATGTAAAACTAATTATTATTTAATGTATTGTATTTCAAAATGTCCATTCATACCATAGAATTGTTAATTGTAGATATTTGATTGCTACATAAAAAACCTATAACATTTTTTTTTCTTATTAATATAAAGGTGAATTGCCACCAGAGGCAATAAAGCCACCTGCTCCAAAAAATGAAATGACACGAATTGGGGTTTTTGGTGAATTTGTTCCAACTCTACCTACACAAGTTCCAATTCAGCAAATAAAACGTAAAGTTTAAGTTTAAAAACTGTTCAAACCTAATTGTATTTTCACATTTTCTCCTTGTTAAATGAGTTAACTGACTTTTTTAACATGTCTTTCTTACTTAATGTTTTTTAATTAAAACATAATTTATACCTAAATGTATGACATTATTTATCAAAGCATCTTTTGCTGATCTGGCATCGGTTGGTTTGACATCATATGCCACAACCTTGACATCATATGCTACAACCCTTAATTCAAGCATGAGTGGCATGATCCCTTCTGTTTCAAAGGATTGCTACCCTCCAATAGGGGGCCCAGCACAAGCTATGAAACTTCGATATGACATGTCAGTTTTGGCGCAAGCTCAACTTCGCAGGGGTATGCACCATACCTTTATTTAATAGAGTTAATACAGTTGGTAATCATGCAGAACAAAATTAACAAATATGTTACATTTGTTTTAAGAACAAGAAATGGAAGAATTACGAAACGGGGCAGCAAGTTTAAATCCATCATTATTCCGAACAACTGGCGTACCAAACAAACAAGTAAGGATATGTTAATTTAGAGGTTGTTTTTTTAAATAATACTATTTTTTAAATGTTTATTGTATAGTTGTTTGATGCTAATCGCTTTTCTGCAAACCTGTCAACTATTGGTCGCTTTCCTGAAGCTGATGCAGCAACTGCTGCAGCGATTGCAGCACAATCTGGCATGGCTCCACATTGTAAGTACAATAAAGTGTAGATTGTATAATAATGTTTGATTCATGCAACTGCGCTAATCCATAAAATTGATATAGTCACTACATTGTATGCAAAACAATTTGAAACAAGATGCCATTATATTGATTAGGACTAATTTTTTAGTTCCAAATGCTTTGTTTCTCCTAATTAAAGTTTAGCTAATTTAAAACAATTAAACCATTTCTTTCGGATTTTGCATGATTATTCAACCTTAGTATATTTTTATGTTGTTTCACTGATGATGTGAATCGGCAAATAACAAATTACTTTTGGCGTTAACCGTATTTAAAATCTGAAGTGCACGCGAAACACATGACAATTATAAAAGAAGGCCATGATAGAAAAGAGGTTAAGAACCGCTAGTCTTGTTATATAGTTTGAATGCATTGTCATTTTTGGAAAAACCTCATCAAAACCAAGCCTAACCTGGATATATTTTATCATTTTATTCAGACCAAGGTTGGGGAGATACAGCAACAGACAACATTTTAACTGTTCCTTGGAAACCAACACTAAGTGGATTTGAACCATCTCGTGCCTATGGTGGTCTTGCCTCTCAATACCAGGACCAAATTGCCTGGAACGCTGTTAAACTGCAAGGTGTGATATTTTTTTATACTAATCATAAATGTATAGTATTACAAACAGTGCTGTATATTGCCATATTTATGTTAGCATTTAAACAACCTCTCATATGATTTGCAGCTGCTGCATTAGAGAGGAAAATTCCATCACAAACCAGTAAGGGGCTTGCTTCATTTGGTGCTTGGGGTGCTACTGCAAGGCCACCAACAGATCTGCCACAACACGCTGCAGCTTCACTTACTAGAAGTGCGAGTTGGGCAGCCAATCCAAATTCTGGTAACCTTTTTGATATATTCTTTTCTGTGTTTCCCCCTTTTTTGTTTTTACTTTTTTAATTTTAATCTAATTGCAGTTGCAATGGATCACTGGCCAGCAAAATCACCGACTAGTCCAGTTGATACATTTGGATTGCCAGGTGTGCGTGACAGCCGCATCTCATCTGCAAGTGAGGTTCCAAACAGGTCTTTTGTTGGTATTAATGGAAAAGTGGGTAGATCTGAATCAACTTCAGCTTCGCCTTCTGGAGTGAACAGAGACCAGCAAGTGATTATTGAAAACCTTTACTGCCAATGGAAGTCTGCTGAGCACAAGCTGCTGAGTCTTATTCACAATGGCTATGTTCCTGCATCTGACATGGCCCCTGCAGGTTTGGCCCTGACACCTTTGAAACATTTGTTTGCTAGTTTTATCATTCAAACCGTTGGGCCATTGCCAAAATCTGGTGTAGTGGGTAATTTTCAAAATAAAACTTTCCAGTAGATAAGACTATGAACCCTTCACTGAAAATTTGTACTTGGGTTGCACATAACAGGTCCTTACCAAGTGTTTGTACATTTTTGTCATAATATGTCTGCAAAATATTATTTTTGTTATAATATCTGTCCCTGTTTATCTGTAATGGCAGTGTTTTATTTTAGTAAATATATATATATATATTCCATTATTATACCGGGTATGCATAACTGCCAGATACTTTCAAGTTTCTATATTTTAAAGAATTAAATAGGTTTGTGGAACTAAAGGTTCGCCACCTCTGACCTTTATATTACTTATGTTACCTTGAATATAAACTGCTTTTAGGTTTGGATAAAGACAGTGCTGAACATGCCTACACTTGTGTTTCTGAGCTTTTTGAGTTGTTGTGGAAGCAGCGATATGATCTAGCCCTGTCCTTTTTGCGTGGCTTTCGAGAGGTTTTTGCAAAGTCTGTTCATCCAGAGATACGCAATCTTTTTATTGGTATATTTTTTTCTCTTAACAATGGTTGTTTATTATTTGATTTTTTATTTTGCCACATATTATTACCAGGTGTGGGCGAGTTGGACACAATGAAACAAATCTTCATTCAGCAAGGCAAGGAAAAGTTCCTGTCTGGCAACTCTGGTGGCCCAGTTACCTGGAAACAGCCAACCCCGCCACCACCAGCAGCAACACCACAAACAGAAACAACTACATCATGGCCAAGTTCAAGTTAGTTTTTACGTTGTGTTTTGTATGTAATTGAACTTAAATGTTGTACTTTTTATTTGAAACTGAAACAGCAAATGAATAAAAATGTCTGACAATGTTAGGTACGTTGCCCACCAGGGAATCGCCAACTGACTTCTCACCATGGGGATATGGCACTTCAACTGATACAATGTCCTTTTGGGGAGCTTCTGCAGCCCCTGGCGTAAGTTCATCAAGCAGAACTCCGTCCCTCAGCTCGGACCCATGGAGCACTAGTGGAGTGTTTTCAAGCGCTTCAAGTATGCACCATTTAATTTATTCACCATTAGCATGCTGTAAACCTATTGTATACAAAACAGGCAATGATTGAAGTCCAATAAAGTGTAAACATCCTAAAGTGTGATGCTAATTTACAGGTGCTGCTGCTCCAAGCTCATCCTTTAATAGAGCACCTTCCCGCCCGGTTGCTACACGTTCAAGCCTGGGTGAAAACTCGCCACCTCAGGGATCATTTGGCTCTAAAACCTCTTCAAAGTAAGAGGCTGGCGGTTACTTGTTTCATTTGTCTTTTTTGCAAATCGTTGTTCAACTTTTGGAAGTGGGTGCTTGAAACAGGTTAACCGGATTTAAGTTAGCAGGATTTTATGTTGTTTTTTAGGTCGTCTTCCCCACGTGTCATTACGCCACCTACAGGATATGATTTAATTTCTACTTCTCTTAGTGGCATTGAGTCCACTCTTAAGAACATTTTCTGTAAGTAAAATTTTATTGGATACTTCTAAGTTAGATAAACTTTTTGTGGTTAAATAGGGGGTTTATATATCGCTACTATACCTAAATTTTTTTGATCATTAAATAACGATAATCATTTTATTTGAGTCTTATCAAGTTACATGTCGACAAGGTGATATTTTATGTTCGCATATATTGGCGCTTTGTTTACACTTCCATATAGCTTTTCCTCTAACATGCAAATTGCAAACCTCCTGCTTGCTTGCAGTGAATTCAACCGAATAGCGCCCAAGGCATCATTAGCTGGCTGCACTGGTTCAGACCTGTCACGGCTAAACCGTCCGACCAAAATTCAAGTAACATGTTTTATTTCTCTTATTGATTGTTGCCTTTTTCCCGTTGTAAGTGCTTCAAACGCCAAATCCTATGTTGCAGTGTTTCCATCCCTCGCATCTCCCGCCTACCCCGTGGCACCCTAGTACTCCCTATTATTTTCTTGTTCGCTCGCTCTTGCGCGCGTCCGTTTGTTGTGTGTGTTTGCGCGCGCTGAGCTTTTACGCCGCTCTCTTTCGCCCTTGCTTGCTCCCGAACACACCAAGCCAGTTTCTTTTCGCCTGTACAGTTAGTCGTTGGGCCATGATGGCCGCCATGGCGCCCGTCGTTTAGTGTTTAGTACTTGTTCCATTTCATTTTTTGTCGCTACTGTGTGGCTTGCACTCCCCCTTGTTTTCCTTAAGCGACTGTGTTTAACCACCCACTTAGTTTCGAAGCATTTATTTGCAAGGTTCGTCGTATTGGCTATTATTAGTTTCCAATGATTTTTGCACCCTGGACTCGCGATATTTTAACAACTAAAAAACAAAAAAATACAACGCATAAAAACGCTAAACAAATCGTTAAAATTACCTACATATTATTGCCTCTAATGTTTGATAAATAATGGATTACACGTCCTGTTTCCTTTAAGTACTTTGCAGCTGCAGCAACCTCGATTTGTCGTTCAATGAATCACGCGTCATATAACGTCGAACATCCGCCCGCCGCCCGTCCACTCACATTCCATTGCGTTTTCGCCTCGATGCGGTCGCGACGGGCGCGCTCAAATTGTGTGTGCGGAGTGCGCCGCACTTATCGCACAAAAGAGCCCCGTCGAAGAAACGCGTTAAGAGTATCGCTTACGTTAATGTTTATGTATAGGCACGCGTTCTGCTTTTTTATGCCTACCTGCACGATGAGCAATTGTTTCAATGTGTGCTACACCTGTTCCTTGCCACGTGCGTTGCTTTTGTTGCAAACCTTTCCTTACGTTGTGACTGTCTGCAAGGTGAATCCATTTTTCTGATATTATAGGTTCTTTCAGTTATTGTTTCAGTTAACTTTTACGCGTAGGCATCGTTTAAAAAAATTAAGAAGAATAACAACTTGGTTAGCGAACTGGATTTTTTTGTTATGCAAGTGGTCGTGAGATTGAATGGTAATACCTGGACCAATTCTACCTTTCCGGTGCTACGCGTTCATTTGGTAATTGTTTTGCACTTGATTTCTTTTGGATCAAAACAGATAATTGATATCTTAGTGAAGCGATACCTGGTTGCTCGTGTTGCACTAACACAATCTCTATTGGATCTCTTATATTTTGCCGTAGTCTTCTGCACAACGAGCTAGTATACACGTGGAAATGCAACAACTGTTTTTAAGTGTAATTTATAGACTTGAAATTATTGCGGTTGATTGTACACATCAAAAAGTTAAACAACAATTTATTAGCCTTTTGTGACCTAACATCCTAGCTATTAATGGAGCGTGTCAGTAACTTATTCGTTATGCAAGACCTTAATAATCCAATTGCAATTGTTCTGTGCAAGTGTTTGTAATTTATTTTATTGACAATAATGCAAGAATATTTCACAAAAATATGAAATACTTGCTTTTTTATTTCGAAATCCTTAATAAGGTTCAAAAAAGCATTCAGATGTCATAGCTCCTATTTAACCCTTGGTATTAAGGATATTTCATTAATTTTCATTAATTTACTTTTGCTTTGTTCTAACCTCAAGCGTACAAATAAGTTTGTCTTGAGCCACCCACCCTGCACAGTATAGTCGCATTTTTGTGTGTAATAGCCTGATGTGTGCAATAAACCTACACTTTCCGGTATTTGTAGTGCGGTCCATAAACACTTTGGTAAGATTTATATCGGGGCACCACCACCATCGAACAAACTTATTAGATTCCCACCACTTTTAATTCAGTCCTGCGTGGGCTCTGTTTACATATATTTAAACATTGTGTTACATGTGCCTTAAACTCTTCACTCATCAAAACTTACCCTTTACGTTTGTACACTTTCTACTGTGAGCTAAATGTGTTTTGCTGTTTTTTTCATACGATTGTTGCTGCCGGATTGTTTCGTTTATGGCAGAGCTTTAACGATCGATTTATTGCAGCACGTTGACAGGGTAGCAAGAACGCGGCGTTTTATAGTTAACGTGCCTTTTCTTGCATTTTAACAGCGCGTTGGGGATGTTCGCCGCTTACATCAGTATGAATAGGATTTGAATTGATATCGGTACATGTGCAGTGCTCCTCATCCTTACCCGCCCCATCTTATGTATTATCTCGCCCATTTTAGGGACTTTATCGCGAATGAGGTGCACGTAGGTGATGGGTTGCCCTTCGCCCGATTTTATACGTTTGCAGTAACGCAAACAGTTTCCTTAAAACGCTTATGTTCATGTGGCGTTTCTTACCTAATTTGCCCGAAGATCTTGACCATTACAATCGATTAGTAGATTTGTGTGATAGATGTGCTTAATGTTTTATTCCATTTGGTGTTACCACTCCGCCGCAGGGTTATTATACTTGCGCGAGAGTCGTGTCGATATTTTACGTTTTTTTCAGACAATCAAAAAATCTATGCGGTGGATAATTTGATTGCTGCATCTCAGTCGCACATTGACATAAGATAAAATAAACTACAGTAAAATCGAATATTTCCACTTATACATGACGTCGGTACATGTAGCGACTTAACTTCCATTTTTATCGCCCCTACGATGCGACGTGATTTTACCAATTGCGTAGCTTGTGTGTTTTATCCATCGTCCGCCGCCGAAACTTTGCAAGAATATTAGTAGACGGTTTGTGTTTTTTGCTGCGAGTGTGCATTGTAGCTTGTTCCCCTACGGGGGCTAAGCCATGTAAACGTTTTGTATCTAGCCCTTATTTTACTAGTGTCTTTCAGCCGGTTGTAGAGATTAAATTTCACGTTTGTCCGATTGTTTAGCCACTACATTTTGTTGATGTTAAACAAAAAGCAGAGCCAAATTGCCTTCTCGTTTTACGTTTGCGCCAGCGATTCCTGCGAATTGATAGTTTATATTGCATTATTTGCCATTATTTTGCGATCACTGTTTTAAACAAAGGTGTTCTACAAGATACAGTCAACAGAAAAAAATCAATTGTTTACTAACCAAATTGCTACTTAATGTAAAACAAACATGATTTTTTAGTTTTATTAACATAATATTTTTTAATTCAAAGTAAAGCTTGACCCCTAAAAGAAAACCTTCCCATGCGCTAAAGTTGTGCAATCCCTAACGTTTCCTTTCGTATGTTGCGATTCCTCTCGTGTTTCATGGTCAGTAATATTCGATTTAACTCCCCGCTCGCGACTGGTTTAAAAATAGTTCTTCCAAGTGCGAATATCCTTGCAAAATTAAATCTACCCTATAGTGCCAAATGAGCTATGCACAAGCCTGTTTTGTTTGCCGTGCATTACCAGTATTTGAAACTTGCAACCTTAGTGATATCATAGTTCACCAAAGTTGAAATATACACCTTGCTATTATAGTAAACACCTTTGTTTACTGGGGGAGTTAAATAACATTTTTAGTGAATGTCGTTAATTTTTAAAGGTGGTGATCAGGTGTTAGTGGGTGTTTTTACTGTATTTTCTTGTACATCAAGTTGCTAAGTCAGAAGCATTTTACAAACAGTTTTATGTTGCTGGAATTGGCATACAGCATTCTGTTGTACACCAAAACATCCACATTTTCTATACTACGTTCATTCGTTTGCGCGTGGCACTGTGTGACGAGCCTAGCAGTCGTAAATCATATTGAGATCAACTGTAAGTACACTGTAAAAGCGGTGGTTGTTTTTGTTCGCGACCCTTCCCTGTCCTATTTATGATCAATATATCTTGCACACAACCGCTGCAAAGAAGCTATCTGATACATATTATTAAGCAATTTTTCTATCCCAACAACAATACCATTGCCTTGGTTTTCATTTCTCATTCAGTTTTTATAATGGATACTATGGAGTAACATAGACCTGGTAACACAGTTCTGTAGACAAACTCTGTATTATAGCCAATGATCAAAATTTTGTTTGTGTAGTTTACTTTAAAAATGAGTCAATAATTAAACCCAAACTCTTCATATCATTCTTTTAATGGTATTTACAGTGGTCATTTTCAGTTCTTCAAACACAGTTCGCTGTTTGCGTTCAGGTCATTTGTGTTTAGTAAGCTTCGTTGATATGTCGATTTTTTCTGGAACCAATGAAGAGAACCCCAGCGGTTGTACGTGACTGATTTGGGGTTAAAATGTAGTCTGATCTGCCGTCTGCCGAAAATGAATGTCTCACTAATATTTCACTCTAAAATGTCAATTAGACTTTTCGAAAGTGTCAGTCTTCGCATTTTTTTTTACCTAACGCATTATTGTGTATTAGCGTTGTTGTCCAATACGCATTTTAAAAAGCGAATAAGGCAGACGCGTCTAGAAACCATGACAGATAAAGCGTTTTTCAACGTAATCTTGTTGTGCAGTTACAATTTCTCCTCGTCTTGATCTCTTGCCTCACGTAGGTATACACATGCATTACATAAATAATTACACAACATCATCACCCATCGTTTGTTGGCCAAACCAGGAAGTTGGAAATGCGCATTTTAATCTCGAGTCTAAAAAAAGTTTCAAACGTCAACACAAAAATTAGCAGTATTTTACCAGTCTCGTTTCAAGATATGGTTATAACGACCTTGCTTTGTAGTACGGGGAAGGCTAATTCGCTCCCTCGCCTTGTCGTTATACTGTTTACTTGATTGTTGTCTGGTTGGACAAACGTTTATTCGTGTCAATATTTGCCTGCTAACGAACGTTATAATGCATATCGCTTTTGTATAGCGCTACCTATATTTAAAAAAGTAAAAAAAATCGTTTGTACCCAGTGTTTTTTATTGTTGTTTACTCGTCTCTTTGTTTATTCGCTATGCATCTGTCGACGCGTACTTTATTATACGGGATAGATCAAAAACAAGATAGTTAGTTTTCCTGACCTTTCCGAACTTCCAAAAAGAGCCGTTGTTGTTATTGTGGTTGTTTAGTTTCTTTTAAAAACTTTGTGAGTCACGGTGATCCACATGCAGTCCCTTGTAAATTTGCTACAAACATTCGATCAAGCGTTTTTTTTGTAATATGGCGTTTTACCTGGCTACCATCAGTCAACTTGCAGTCCCAGTACTTCACGTGCTTTCAACCTTGCTCTGAAGCCAAATGAACAAAAAGGGAAAATGGTACTTAAACTTTACACTTATTACCCTAGCTTTAAAAAAACTGTCCAATATCAACTCGACTCAAACTTTAACCGCTTGTTAAAAATCCTACCGTAACATTAAAAAAAATGAATAAATTACCGAGCCTTTGCTATGATTTGCGTTTTGGTGCTTCCATTTGTGTTTTCTCATATATATGATGTCAATTACATTATCTACTTCCCCCGTTGCACACAGACAAGTCAGTGTTTCAAACTGCATTTTGTCCTTTGTTTGGTGCCCCCTCTTCAAATATCCCCACAATAGATCTCGTTCGAACTTCTTCAACAAGAAACTTGCTTTTACTGTTTGCCCTACCGCCAATTTTGTTCTTTGGTACCAACTCTTGGTCAAGAATCGTTAGATTGAAATAGTTACTTTTAGTTGTACCTACTATTACCACTGTTTACATTTGTATTGGGCCTGGGAATATTTTATACATAGCATTTAGCACTTATTCCCTTCAAAGCAGCGAACATTAGAAACGTAAGGTCATGGCATCATGTAATATATTTTAGTTCTACGTCCTCAAAAAATTAAATGCTTCGATTTCGATTTTTTACTACAAATTTATGCCGTGCAATATGACCTAATATAACGTATTGACTTGACATTGTATCTGCATTGGCGATTCAAAGTCGTCTTGAGCAAGTTCAAGGTAAATGACAAGCGAGCTATATTGCAACGCGTACTTTTTAATATTTTCATTATCATAATTATTGTTGACTACGGTGGCTTACGCGTCTTTACCTAAGTATAACACGTAACCGTCCCATTTCCACCTTAATTGATGGCTTACGATCTACAATATAGATTTTATGAAAACCTCGGCAATATTACAAAAAAGCCATACAAGTATGCAATCCATTGGCAGAACGTATTTGTTGACAGTTTAACTTGGACGATCCAACCATATTTCGTGCAACGGTCAAAACGGCACTGCCTAGTATCCCTGTTTTCTAGCAATGGCGAAAGATATGCTTTTCCGAATGTTTCTTTTTAACTTTCTATCGAACGTCTCATATTTCTCTTTGTCTCGTTTATTTGGCGAAAAATTCACAACTCTTTCCGCAAAGCATTTGCATTTCCAGTCGTATTTTGTACTGTGCCCGTTTTCGCCACGAATAATAATTATGATGCAGTTCCAAAGTACAGTGACTTTGATCGCTAAATTGAATCTCTCCACCATTGCGTGTAATGTATGTAGAGTTGTAGACGTTAGTATTAACTTATGTGCTTTATGAGTTTACCCCGTTTGAGCTACATTGTGTTCCTGGTGTTTTTGTATCATTATGTTGTTGTGGGTGAATCGGGGCTCAGTATATAACATTGTAAATATCAATAATACGTTGCCCCGTATAACACGCAATCACTTAACATTTCATTTCAAGACCCTCTGTGTTGTGCTTCAACCGAATGATTATGTGGCTGTAATGTACAGTAGTGTTCTGCTTGTAGTTGTATTGTTCAGTAGTTGCTTCATTAAATAAATTGTACAGCAAAGCTGTGTTGTTTTTTAACGATTATAAAAATGGAGCATGTGAAACCGGTAGAAAATTATTTTATGGAAATATGTTTACACTAATTTTTTTAAGGACGTTTCGTATTCACAGTTTATAGGTTAATACAAAATCTCTGTTGATTCCTTGCAGTGCGTTAGTCACAGCGACATTAACTACTTTTTACCCCCATGTTCAGATCCATTACGCCCATGATCAGATCCAGGATTTTTGTTTGGTTGAGCCCATTGGAATGTTGAAATAAAACAAAGTTATCGTACGTCGAAACATGACGTTATAAAGGAAGTAACCTTAAGAAAAACGGTTAAAAAACCCGCTGTACCGGCGAATCCAGGAAGGCAACCGCCCCCTCTTTGGATAAAGGCAAAATTTGGATAAAGGCAAAATAAATGTGTGTTTTGCAAAAATTCAATTACGATAAAATTGAAAGCACTTTGATAGAAGAATACTTCGTTTTGATAGATTTTAATCACCTTGGTGCGACCAATTTTCGACCCTCCGCGACCCATGTTTGGGTTGCGTCACATACTTTGGTAAAAATAAAACAAAACGCTGAATTCAGACAAAGCAAAAAATAATAATGCTTTTATTTTATTGTTTATATTCGGATCTCAGCCATTTCCAACACTGCCAGTTGTTCTTCATAAGATACAAAAGAACCACAAAAGTTAAAAAAAAATCTACAACTTTATTAAAATGCAGAATACTGCACTGAAAAAAAAAATATATATATTGAGGCATTTAATATTTCTTTTGCCCTACTAGTTTCACTACGTGGCGGCATACTTCGGTAAATATCAATTTTTTGCCATGTAAACAGCTTTTTGCATTTCGCGGTGGTTAAAGTATTCTCAATGCCAAATTGTTCTCGGGTAGATTTAGTAGAGACGCTGACGCAAACGGGCTCCAACGTATATCGCTCTTAAAGGTGCACTCCGTTATATACGTTCGGTAAAGAGAAATTTTAAATAATACCAGGCTAAGTTGGCAAAACAATAAACATGGGTGAAATTAGAATACTTTTTCTACCGGAACGCATGGAAAAATGTACAGATGACGTCACAAAGTTACCTCATAACGAAATGTCTAAAACAGTGGTTCTGAAAGGGAGCTACTTGGCTCACTTTGGGGGGAATTTTAAATTTTGGGGAGGAAATTTGTTCCAGGGAGGAATTGGGGAGGAAAAGTGGATGAAAATGGCCCATTTTTTATTATTTGATAATTATAACACATTTAACTAACTGCACAAAGTTTAAATGGGAACGTTACTTACTATAAGACTTAAATTAACCTATATCATATAGGCTATATGTGTGAAAACAATTATGCTGCTTTAACTGGTGGTGTTTCTTTGTTTTTTTTAACATGAAGCTCATGGTGCACATTAACAATATATATAAAGCTTTGTAAATACGTTATGTACACAGGACCGGATTAACCAATAGGCTAATAAGGCTATAGCCTTAGGCCCTGGAAAAATTCGGCCCTCAATTTGTTAAGGTTAAATTTTTGTAAGGCTGATAGTGATACAGAACCAGTATCAGTCAGTACAGTTTTTGCTTACTAATAACTGAGTCGAGTCTAATAACTGAGTCGAGACTAATAACTGAGTCGAGTCAATGCTAGCAACCGTTTAAGTGTCATCTGGACAACGCTAGCGTTTTGCGACAGACGACGCTAGAAGCAAAACGCATTTAGTGTGAACCAACCTATACTACTAGCTGTAAGGCAAGGAAAATGTAATTTTCCATATAAGCTACATTGTAATAGGGGAGATGTGGGACCAGTGACTTGAGAGCTGTTTTCCTCTTTCCATTTAAAATAGTTTTTGAGGATTTGAGACAATAAACGATTTTTGAGGCAAAAAAGTAAAATTATGTAATCTAATAGAATTTGTATTTTGTTCTAGAATCTAGAACAGGCTTTCTCAACCGTGGCTCTCGGTCCCCTTGGGGGGCCACGGGCATAACTCTCTAGCTAGGTCGTAGTTTGCAAAAACCAACTATACACAAGTGTCTTTATTTATAAAATTTGCCTGTTAACTTAAATTCGTGATTTTAGTTATGACCTTTCTTGTAACGTACAACAATGCTCATTTTTCTGACACGTTTTTTTATTTACTAGTAAGTAGGGATGTTCAAAGTAGAATGTTGTATCCTTTTATTACATTTTTTCGCGAAGTTTTAGGCCTAATCTTACGTTTGCGAGTGGCAAGATTGTGGGATAAAGGTCTGTCTATTACTGTGGTGCTTTATATGTAGCCATGTGTCAGCGTTTTTTCGGGAAGCCAATTACTTGACGATAATCTTCGCCTAATCTTTAAGTTTCCATCAAATGCTGTTGGGCAAGCAACTAACTTGTAATACCTGGTGCAGAGATTTCCCAATTTCCTTAAAGAGTTTGCAAAAGAACATTCCATCGTGAAACGCGTAAGGTACAATCTATTTCAAATAGGCCTATTTTTTTTGACTTTTTGACTATACGTAAGTGCGAAAAATTTTCGCGCTTCGCGCGAATTTCTTTCTACGTCCGGTTTGTTTACGTTTTGATGCTGCCTTTTCAAGTAGATCTGCGCTTAAAAAAGGTTAACAAACGCTGAATAGATTACCTATTAAGCTTGTTGCCTTTCCTGAAAGTAGTTTTATCACATTTTTCATAAGTAGTATAAATAACGAGGTTTGTACTCGAATTTTATTTTGCGCCAACACTTAACTTCCTCCGTAAATGTAATTAAACACATCTTTAGGTGCAAAAAAGATCCAAGACCCGCCTGATTTACAGTTGTTCCAACATTTTAATAACACAATTCTTAGTTAACATTTTGTGCGGCCCGCGGAGGCTTTTCTGAGTTTGGATTTGGCCAGCGACTAGAAATAAGTTTCTGCCCCTGAGCTAGCTTATGCACAGCGTATTTGCCAAACAATAGTAACGCATTATTAAAATAAAAATCTAGGAATCATCTCGGCGAATGTAGTGACAAAACATTAGTCGAATACAAAAAAACCTCGTCGGAGTCCAAAAACATGCCTGGCAATGACTAACTAAGTTAGTTTAATTTAAAACGACTGATTTGTTAAATAATTAGAAAGTAGGTGCACTTATTCAACTTTTCTCTTCTTACATTTTGAGTTAAATGCTATGGTATGTTGAAGAGTAGAGACCTCAAAATCTTATTTTACGAGGTAAATAAAAAACCTGCAGATGCAAAAACGTCAAAGGTGACCAACTGGTCCCACAGCTCCCCTACAATGAGTCTACTTAATTACATTTATTACATGTTTTTATATTATGTTTGTGTTATTTTGCAGTAGCCTAAATAATTTCAATTTTTCATGTATGGATTTTTACTACTTTTTGTAGCCTCGTTTGCAAAATTAGGCCCTTCCCTGGTAAATAGCCTTAGGCCCACAGTACCCTTAATCCGGCCCTGCTTGCACATCATATCCATATACTGTGAAATTTTGGCAATATTTCTTTTGGGGATTTTTCGGGGAGGAATTAACATTTTCTTTAAGGGAGGAAATACGAAAAGTCTTTAAGGGAGGAATACGAAAAAAAACTTTGAGAACCACTGGTCTAAAACAAGTAACCCGGTAATCGAGACGTCGGCGCCGAATACATATTTGTCAGAAGAATCCCTTTATAATTGATACAATGCCTAGCAGCAACAGTATATTCAATTAACCCGACGTTAGACGTTTATGTTGATGAACGGTAGACAGCAAAAATGAACAAGCATAAGTTAAAAAAAAATAGAAGTTGCAGCGCGATATACTTATGTATTTTTAAAGTGATCGACGACCAATTACCTAGAACTAGTATTGTTCTTCCCTGTCAGTAGTCACTGTATGTTATGCCATTTAGAATCGCTGCGCAACGGACAGAATCACTTTTTGTCGAAACTTCGGTTATCGGTATAGAAACAAAATGCGAATATCGGACACCTGTAATAACAACCATAAATGATTCATTTCCATTGTATTGCGTTTATTAACGAGTACACGAAGTTGTTCACAACAAAATAAAGAAAAAACACACACACACAGTGTAGATTGCGATCAAGCGCTTCGTTCAACTGTGAATTAAACCAACGTCAGTCATCGCTCTGTTTATTCAAACACAATGGCCAACTGACCAGGAAAGTGTCCAAACTTTTAGTTGTTTTCAGTTGAATAAAATCGGTATTTACTTTAGAAGTTGCAAAGTTTTAGATTAATTATTATTACTTTCAATTCGTAAATGTTGCTAATTTTGCGCTTTGCTTGGAACCACATTAAACTACCACAAAGGTAATTTAAAAACCAAACAGTGTTTTAATAATAGTTTTCAACAATATATCTCTAAGATTAATTTGTTCCTTTATTTTATTTGCCACATTTTCAACAAAGCGTGACACTCATATTTTTATAGACAGTTAGCCCTTCGTTCGAATAGACAACGAATCTAAATTGTATAGTTTCTGTGCATAAATCTTTGAAATTCTACCATATCTTTCTTCGAAAACGAAGGCATCTGTTCAAACTTATCGCGTAATGTCACTAGCTTTCGATTGCGTCCTCCGCGAGAAATCGATATTTAAATCGATGCAATATTTACTGCTGTCAGTTTGTTAATTAGATTTTTAGTTTTAGGTTTGAAGAAAAAAAAAATAGCTTTGAAAGCAAAAACAAGTGTTTAGCGCAATATAGCTGAAACCTGAAAACGATATGCGATATTTCTTTATTTCGAATTTACTTCTTTAGGCGGCCCTTTATCACGATCTTTAACAGGTATGTCTTGATCGACCTCAAATTGGTCACATTGCTTCACGTCGCAAACGGGTGTTGCAACATTTTCAGTCAAAATTGGTTCTACATCTACAACCACAACAGTGGGGATCGACATTTCGGCTAGACTACTTGTATTGTTTTTTTGGTTACTACAGTCTGTTTCTTCTGTTTGTTGCTGCAGATTAGTTCCATTAGACATAACAGTTTCTTCTGTTTGTACTTCGACGCTAAAATCACTTGACTCAATTTCTAAACTGTTTTGTTTTTTAGCGGAAAATTTTTGCCTTCCCCTACGCTTTGCCAAATTGACAAATGGCATTCCGATAGATTGTATCATTCCGGATGGCGACAATTTTTTCGACGGTCTTTCAGCTCCACTTAAGCTGTGTGAGCAAAATGAAAGCCGTTTTCTGGTTGGTGTGTTTCGCTCCGAATGTTCCTCAGATTGGAACAAGTGTGGCTTTTCAAAATGCTACAAATAAAGATCTTGTTTAGTTAAGGTGCTGTAATCAAGGTGAAGAACACTTTTATCTTGTTTATTTTAAAGTAGAAACAACGATAAAAAAATTTAAAGTAGAAACAACGATTGAATGAAAAAAGCGATTGGCAAAAAACTAGAAAAACAAACAATAGTTGTACAACCTCAAATTACACAAGCTTAATATTTTTACCTTAATAAGCAAGCGAAAGCTAAAATGTTAAAGCTAAAATTTTCATTTAACAAAGGAAAATATTTGTAATGTTGTGTCATGATAATTAATAAAAAGCGGCCCAATTATTGATGCCACTTACAGCTATTCTGACGATACAACCGATAATACTGAAGTTGGCTATCCAAGCGATCCTAGCAAAATAGGTTGTTCATCTAGATGTTCTTAAGAATTTTAGCTAGCAATATTTAAAAAGAATTGATGTGTGTCGACTGTGTTGTCACACATTTTCTTTGAGCTAGGAATGCCTGAAGAATATGTTACTGATTTTTACCCGTGCTTGTAACTAATTTTAATATTTGCACTAAAATTCAAAATTTGCCATAACCATGCAACAAATGACCAACAATTAGTTATACTCGAGATAATGTTTATATATTAAAAAAAATTATTTTATCACCAAAATACCCTAAAAATGTTTTAATGTCCCCGAAAGGCGAAGTCTTGTAAAATTAACGTGTTTAGGATTTTCATTGTTGAACAAATGACAGTGATATTCTCATTTTCCAGTATGTTAATAAATTTTTACCTTAGATAGAAATGAAGATTTTCGATGAGACGACGGCGTCGAAGAAGTAGAAACATTAATGTCTGCACCCACAGATTTGCTAAAGAAAAATTATAGCATTTTTTCTAAATTAACTTTGATGACCACTAAAGCCTTAAAACATTAATCGATTAGCTGCAAACAGACAAAAACAAAGTATGAAATAAAAATACTTTATTGAGAGTCGGACTTTTGCTCGTGTTTTTTTATATTGGTGCTCTATAGTGCTGGTAAAACTTTTAAATAAATACATCTATCACGAAATACAGGTAGGATATTTTGTGATATATATTAGTTTAATGGACAGGGGATTATTCATTCGGGTAGGGCACGAGTCCAATAGCTGTATTACATTATGATTTACAGTGCATGTTAAATTTTAGTATAATAAAACTATTCTAAAAACAAACAAAATACGTACAAAAAATGTCTGATAATAACTGTTTAATGCGCATTTGTGCATCATTATTTTATTTATGGCTCAAGTTAAATGTTTGCTATATACTTCCTTGGGGTGAATTCACACTGTTAATCACAATGGCTGTGCCCCACCTCACGGATTTCAGTTTTATTGCACGCTGGTTTATTTTATCGGCTATTAAATTTCTATTGGTGCTTATCTTTCTAAAATCTGTGCCGACGAAATATGGATAAAAACTACCAGCCCTCGAAGCCTATATTTTTATTATTAGTAATAAAAGGTTACATACATTTTTTTAATTACTTGCCTATACTTAAAGCTAACACTTTCTGTTTTTTTTCTATGTTCTTTTGTTGGCCTATGTGTTAGGCTAGTTACAAATCATTTCTGTCACACCTTTTTTGTGAATTGTAACTTAATCGGTTTGGTACCTTTGATACCGGATAGTTAATTTATATGGTTATGGATTTTTGCCAATCCACAAATATTTTTCCATCACTTTATCAAGCATGATCTAGTTCAACTAAAAGCACATATAGATGAGAGTTCTGATTTGTAAGCCGGGTTCGATTTAAAACAACCCGAATTCATTGCGGAAATTCAATAGTTCAAGCTGATATTTAATTACGATTTTAATTTAATTGGTACTTACACTTTGCCAATGTGCAGGCCAACAGGGTTAAGACCACTTTGAAAGTCAAGCGAGCCATATAGCGACATATGGCCTTGAGAGTGCCAACCAAATCAATAGACAATTCTTTTTCTATGTCCACAGCGTATCATTGAGTGGATTTAAACTTTACGAAATTAAATTTGTAAAAAATATCCATTTTATGCAATTTTACGGTTTGCGCTTATAACTCGTTTGTAATTTGGTTATTGGTTAGTGTATTGAGCATAACGCCTATTTAACTTTAAAAATATAATAAGCGCAATGTAGCCTAAGTTTTTCGCAGTTCACGCAATTTTTACGTGATTTGTGCTGATAATCTATTCATGAGATCAATGGGCCTACTATACTTTTGTGGTAAATGTTTTAACTGAAACCCATTAGACGCACTTTTTTCGCGCTTTCATCTGGTTATTCAAAGATAGAAATAAAAAGTCTACTATAGAAGTATCACGTAACTTCTGAGTTCATTTGTAAGGTTTTTCTATGCCTCCGCAATTAAAACCTTGGATACGCCCTTCTTCGGATCGCTATATGAAACATATTGCTTATAATGACCCGCGACAAAATATAGTTGGACCACACTGATCTAGAACATTGATTCTAGTATGGTTTAAATAGTTTAATTTCCACGAATGTGTGGAATTATGTTGCATTATGTAACCTTATTCACACAGATTAACCTGTTGTCGACTTAATTAGAATTCGTTAGATGTACCTCTTTTTAATTAGGCTCTCCCTGGCGATACGTTCTGCATAATATTGTCGTCGACTTCCAACGGCCACATTAGGAACCTATAAAAGTATTTTAAATAAGTGTATATATACGTTTATACCCTATATTGAACATTTACAATATACCACGCTTGCTGGTCGTTTGTCGTGTTTAACAATTTCCTCTACGATTTCGTTTGATTCTGAATAAAAATCGTTGGACTCTTTGACTCGTTCATCTAGAACAGTGCTGTGTTGACCTGCAATGATGCATGGTAAATCAGGGGTGGCGCTTAACATACATAAAATTTCCTATGCGAATGTTACCACCAAGCGAAAAAATAGTTAAAAAATCAGTGAAAGTTACAATTTAGATTCATTTTTATTAGTCATACTCAGTTATTCGTGTTTCTTGACCACAGAAAAGGTTGATCAACGAAGAAAATATTTTAGAATGTTAAGGTTTAAAAGAGCGTTTTATCAACTTGAATGAACAAAGTTTCATATGATACATTTACTAACCTAAACTGGATAATCGAGCGGCCGCAACCCGCTCTAGCGTTTGACGCATAACGGGATTGTTCGTCAATATGTCGTTGAAATCATCTACGTGAAGGGAGTAAGTCGAGCAGAAGCTAACAGCATTCACAGACGCTACTCGGCGATCATTTATTAGCAGGCAAATTTCTGGAAAAAACGTCGTATATAATATAGAGATATTGCTATCGTTGTTGGTGAAGGTAGCCTAATAAATTAATAAGCGCTTTAAACAATTGACAACAATTATAGATAACTACAAACGTTCACTGATTAGAAGACCCAACAAAGAAATGGTTTACAGTTTGTTTCGAGTGCTTTACATCAGTCATTTTGTCACAGCCGGACCGGTAAAAATATTAAAAAATTTTTTACGGATCAATAAACAGAATTCGGAAGGCACAATCTCTACTAAGACCGCTAAAGTTCTGTACTTAAGTGAAAAAAATCGGAAATGGTCGAAACGGTACGAAACGGCGTTCCAATAAAAAAATTGTAGCTATGGGATAGATAGGCCGTACCGGTAAAGAATATGATTTATTTCATGAAGCCTTGTCCAAACTTTTCTCGCCTCACTATCAAGCAACCATAAAAACGAAAACTTTTATTTTGAGCAATGCGCGAAAGTCCAATGGATTATACGTCCTTTTATTTTTTTGTGTTGTAATGACTTAATAAAAGACAAGTGTTTTTGGGTCACTAATTTTAAATGACTTGACATTATTTTGGACAAATGTCTTAACTTGGTCATAAGTCATTGTGTCAATTGTCTTGGGTTAAAATTAAGTGTTTACAATTAATATTTTTTAATGAAGTTGTTTTATTTTCCTTAGGTTGTGCACCTAAAACAATTTGCTTGCTTTATGGTAGGCTACGTTTTTGTATTTAAGGTAATGCTTATTATCCGACGAATTTATCAATTTTCCTAGTTTAGCGTTTTTTATGTCAATGATTTTACTTAAAGTTGAGTTGCTTTGATAATGAGTTAACTGGGACTCGCAAGAGACCGAGCGATAACCCCAGGGTTTGCTTTATTATCTCGCGTAATGACCTAACTTTGTGATCTCTCAAAACTTTTATGCATTCAGGTAAGAAAATAAAATTTTTACCCTTGCCTGTACTCATTTATGGACAACACCTAAAGGGGGGTATATAGTATTATACAGGGTGCTTAGGTGGTCTGGAGAGGTACTTTAGGGCATTTTAGTATAAATTATAAAATTTTAAGCGAAAAATTATTTTAACCTATAGTGCTTTAGTTAGCTATTGTAAGCTTGGCATAAATGTCAATTTAGAGCTAGATCTATGCCATGATCTACTCTTTGCGCTTTGGTTAAATAGAATCTTTCAAAGTAGACTTAAATGCGTGCCATAAACGGTAACTGAAAACGCACGAAGGCTAATGAAGATTGCATTTACATTTATAACGATTACAATATTTACAATTCGACACCATGGCCCCACCTCCAAAGTAGGATCCATCAGACAATTGCTTGATGGGCTCTTTCCTTTGACTATTTCGAACTTCAACGAGACCGTGTTGTATAAAATACATCTTCTTCCCGACTTCCCCTTCTCGTACTATGGTGTCTTTTAAACAAAATCATAACAACCAGTATTCAATATTGGTTAGACACTGCTTTAAAGTGATTCCTTTTTAGCTGTCATTTTTATTAGTAAGGCAAGTTGCTCAACTTCCTTATCTTTGGATTACGATATCGCCAGCTTGTTAAATCATAGAATCATAGAATGTTGAGGAAGCTTAAACACGGCGTAATATATAGCTAATATACTAATAAAAATATATTTGACGTTGTTATTTAATAAATATAAATTCCTGAAGTATTAAAATTTGGTTTCACTTTACCTTTCGGTTGAAAAAATTCGTATTTCAGTTTTTGAACAACGTCGGTAACAAAATCTGGTTCGGCATTCTTGAAAAACGGTACCGAAGCTACCAAGTGACGGCAATTGTAATTAACAATTTCCTGAAAATTAAGCAAAATTTCTAAAATCCTCTTATGACTAAATAAATTTCTAAAAGTTACCTCTCTTAGGTTTGTTGAGAGCTCGCTAAGTATTCCTTGTTCGTCGAACATTTTACCTTGGAACCTGTTTTCATAATACCCGTAGACACGGGCTCTCATCGCTTTCGGAAGCCTCCGGAATCTCATGTACTCTTTGACTTGCATATACTAAACCAAAGGTTAAGGTGATAAAGATGTTATTTATAACACCGTTATTTATAACAAATTATCACCTAAAAAACATTTACTTGTTTGTATAAAGTTTTATAAACTGATCAATATTAAATTAACATATTTCTACTTCTATTAGGCGATATTTTTGTTATGCAAAGATTTATATTAGCTGATACCTTTTCTTTATATTGACGCTTAGAAGAATCCATAGATTGAATTAGGGCTGTCGCGTGACCAATGAACATCGCAAAACAAACAGCACCTAGAAAGTTTTAAAGCTTCTCTTAGAAGGCGTTTACTTATACCTGGATCACACTTGTTTTTTATCCGCAAAAGACCCAAATTTATTCGACTTGAATTATTTTCCGGATTTCGATGCACTCGTTATTCGACTGAGATCAGCCTGGGCGAAAATGGTCATAGTCTCTATTATAATATCGAAACGGCACAAACTACTTGCGTAAAGTTGACATTTATAAGTTATTGGCCGCATAAAAATCATCTGATTCCAAAATAACCTGGGTCTCAAGAAATTTTTAGGACAAAAAATAAAAAAGCTGAAGATGTAAATAATCTTATTTTTGCACTTTCATCTGGTAGTGAAGGTAATACATTTAAAACATATTAAGTTTAAAATACCTACAAAACTTAAGCGCACCTGAAACCATTGATAACATTGTCATCCAAAGATCCATTAGGTTCACTGGTGGTTTCTGACCGTATCCAATACATAACATGTGGGACATTGCTTTAAACATGCACCACGAATATTGTTCCGGCCAAGGCTTTGTCTAAAACATTTTATTCAAGCACTTTAAACTGATATTTTATTCACTGATAAGCTACCTCGTTTATGTTTCATTAAAACCAAAATGTGTACGGAAGTAACACTTTAAACTAGAAGGTCAACACAGATGGTGTTTCAACTTCGTGCGTTTTGCAGTACAACCCATTTGACGCTCTTATCTATTGCACTGACGCAAGTGTGAGGGCTAGTTGCGAGCGAGATCGATGGCTGGTATGTGCAAATGTTGACAAGGCAAAAGATAAAACCAGCCAAACCTGGGCCAATCGATTGGATTGGGCAATTTTGTTAATTGATTCAAATAAATACTGTGCCTGAATTTCAGTTTTTTATATAATTTAACTTTTTGTAATGTTTTACTAAAACAAAGTAACCCACTCGCATAACAGAAAAAAAAATTCTAATGTATATGTTTAGTATCAATCCTAAACAAATAACTCTGATCATATGTGTTTGTATATCTATGAATGTCTAATTTTACGATAAAAGTTATTGAGTATTCCGTTATGAGCAAAATGTTTGTTGCGGAGTAGGATCTTTTCAATCGACATGGATTATTTTTAATTGTATTTATGAATTAACTGAATGTTTTAATTTTAACCCATGCCTTTAAATAACTCTTAACTTTTAGTTTAGTTTAAAACAACAGGTTTATGGGAAGTTATATTCAATAAGCATAGGAACTATAACAAAGCTCGTCTTATTTCATGTAGTTTTTTTCCGAATGCAAACATAATTTTATATCGTTTGAAGTAAACCAATAACTAAATATATACAAATAACAATGTTTTTTTTTTTTTTTTTTTTTTTTTTCATTGACTTTAGAACTATGCGCAACATTTTTTTAGGATCCTATAAAAACGATTTCAGTTAAGTTATTTGTTCAAATAACGTAAACCTAAGTCACAGAACCAATTGGCGAAGTTCACTGTTTCCCCTTAAAATGTAAAATAAGAATAAAATGCAATTTAAGTCAAATAATTTTGTTAATCCAATGCAACACTGGTTTACTCCTGCTATCTACAACGTCTAATATTGTTATACAGACCTACCATGCATTATTGATTGTATAAACAACCAGTTACCATAAAAGTCCTACCCGTAAACCATCCTCCACAATCCAGCTGTGTTCTGGGAAGTCGTACAGCATCGGGATAAGGAATTGTAAACAACCATTCCAATGACCAATTAACAACATCAGACATACCAGGTTAAAAATTCGCACTGCTGCCACAGCCAGATCATATTGCATTCCAACTATCTATCAAAAACAACCAGGCATAATCTGAGACGCCCACAGAAAATTTTCCAGGGGGGAATGTATATATACACATAATTTTTAACTTCAGTACCTATGATATTAATTATATTTTATTCCATTTATTACTATTTTTGTACTTACAAAGTTATCAATGGATAATGTATAATATTTCTAACTATTAAAAGTAATACATATTACACTTATAAACAATAATAATAACCGTATTTTTAAATTCCAGAGGGGGCAAGTGCCCCCTGCATTGAGCCCATGAGTTAAGAAACAATTTGTGTTCGTGATTAACTCTTTTTATATTTTGGCAAGCCTTATGGATTGTGATGTTATGTTTATACCAGTAGTTTGTTTTGCGTAGCAGTGCTTTGCGAAAAGTGTTTTACCATTATATTTAAGAGATTTTGCTTATAACACTGAAGTTACACAACGTGGTTGGTATGTTTGCGTTTAAATGTAATTTTGCTATACAATTATCACGATAAATATCATACTATCTATACCTAAATAAATCTTGCATATTTAATTTTGCCAAAAACAGTGTCACCTTGTAAAATATAATGGTAAAACACTAGATGTAGCATAATAGCGTTCTAATGCAACGCTCTTGTGTGATTGGCTTTAAGCTATTATGCCTCTCTCGTCGTGTGACGTTATTTTATCCTTGCCGTTCGTGCATATTGTTATTGATCCTTACTTGCTCCCACTGGTGAACGTATCTTATCAAACGGCTGATGCGTAAGAGACGCAGGAGACTGATGATTTTGGCGAAGCGAAAGAGTTTCATAGCCCGAGAAGCACTAGCGCCCGCTGACCCGCCACTGGTGAGCTAACGAACAAAATGTATTATTGTCTGAAGCCCAAAAGTGTAGGAAATAGAACTACAATTCAGGTTTAATACGACGTTTAACATTTTTTCTTGACAAACATTTTAAATATTTTGATGTCATTGTTATTGAAAATCCCTTCTAATAATATGTTTGTGGAGAAATAGTAAATAAAGCAATACTACTCCAAGTTGAATACCTGCAATATGTAATCGACTGGGAGGGTTGATATAAGGTCGATGGCAAACCACGATCGAAGATAGCGGGATCGAATCACAGTTAGGTCAAGTATGACTTCACAGTCACCAGATTCCACAATCAGACCAGTGTGAAAATTCATCACTATATCAGCAAGAAACCTAGATTTTTCAGTTACGTTATTAAGGATTAGGAAAAATATATTATTTCACACATCCTGAAAGAAAATATTCGTGTTTTTTACAATACGTATGTTAGCCGATGCAAATTTACATTATATGTCAAAAATTGCAAAGAACTTTACCGTCGGATTATGTTTTTTATGTTTCGTCAATTCAATTGGCCTTCTACCATATCTCATAAGATGAGAAATTTTAAACAAATTTCACGAAAGAATGATTAATAAATTTTGGCAAAGTGTATTTCAAATTTTCACGTAACTAAATTCACGCTAATTGTCTTTTCGGCTAAACAATTTAACGTACTAAAGCAGTGGTTCCCCAGAAAATTGAGCTCACCTTAATTCGTGAAATAACCACAGAGTACAGTATAGGGATTGATTCACCATCGGTTTATAATTCTAGGTCTGAAGCTAAACTGGTCTAAATAAGTAATACGAGGATATTTTATAGCAGTAATAAGTTTTCCTAAGTATGTTTTCATAATATCTTAAATATTGTTACAGAGAATTTAATTACGTGTAAATTTTGTTACAAATAGTTTTATGGAGCGACACAAAACGGGTATATAATCGAAAATTCGCCATAGTGTCTATTCTGTAGGACAAGACTGTTTGACTGAAGCTTTTAATGTAAATGGCAGTGTTATGAACAAGTCATTTCAAAATGACTTAAATCCCAGTCAAGTTATTTGTAAATTAACTAAAGTCCACGTCAAGTATTTTCAAAAAATGACTAGTGAAGTCCCAGTCCAAGTCCTCATTTGCCCAAGTTAAGTCTAACTGAAGCCATTTTCAGAGCAAGTTAATAATTGTTGAACTATATAAATTGATAAACTCTTCTTGTTAATTATGATTATTAATTTGTTAATTATGATTATAAACTCAACTAAAAATAAAACCCAACATATAGCCAGCTAATTTTTTTAAGTGCAAAAAATGTTATAAATAACACAATTTATTAAAGAATATTTGATGAAAATACATCATTTCAACCCAAGTTGTTTGACAATGGTTTTGACAATGGAAGTCCTATTTGACAATGGAAGTCCAAGTCAAGTCATTTGTCCAAAAGACGTGAGTCTAGTGAAATCATTTGGCTTTCACTTAAGTTACAACAACTGTAAAAGACCGACGTTGACTGTAAAGGGGCGGAATTGTGGCGCCATAAACACAAATATCTCTCTAGACTGGTGGATTGTATCGCTCCTTTTACTGCTAAATTGTTTATATATATATATATATTATTTTTTTTTGTTAGTTATTCGTTTAACAAATAATACACGGTCCCTAAAATCAAGCTTTTGCTACTCCCTTAGGGTTGCGATCCCCAGGTTGGAAATACTGCACTAAAGTAAAATGAACTCTAAGTTGCCTTGTCATATTTTTTTCCTTGTCATATAAAACACTTGATAAAACACTGTCTGATTGTTCTGTTACCAAAAGTCCATGCATAGATTGACTGTAATCCATCCAGTGTCAGTTGTCATCTTCTCGTTAAAGAACGTGATTGCAATGGGTATGATTAACATACTGATGATGAGTAAAATAAGAGTTACGAAATCCCAATAGAACCTAAGAATGAAATAAATGCAATAAGGAGTTTGATATCCAAAAGGAACACCAATTATCGAAAAACTATGAACCAGCGCTTCTCAACCGGTGCGCCATGGAAGGCTTCCAGGTGCGCCGCGAGTAACAGGAAAAATTAATTTAAAATATAAAACATGTATTTTTACTTTCCTAATAAGCTTAGCTCATTGAATCCACAGTACTTTCAAATAGAAAACACCATAAGACCTACAAAGAAACAATATCTAAATGAGATAATCTATAAAACCATAGTACTAAGGCCACCGACATAATAACTCTCCAAATTCGCAGAAATGACCACGACAGACTAAGATCTAAAATAGTCTAGATAATACCTAAGCATGTCGAATTAAGCCTAAAATTAATCGAAATTAAACTTAAATAGACAAAATTACGCCCAAGACTGTAGGGTAGCTTGGTTGCTATGCTACCCTGGAACCGCCCCTGTTTGTGAGCATGTTTTTACAAACTCACAGTGTTGTAGCCCCACAATAGACTATTCTGCGTGCCCGTACACCTGGTGAAAATCTCTACGCGTTAATCAACTCGATGCGACTATTTATTAACTATAGTGAATTTGAACTGCAATTCATGAACTAAAAAGTTTGTTTGGCCATAAATTGGTCTATCAGTAAATTGATCGCGGAATAAACAAGAAAATCTATACTCGTTTAACATAAAAGAGATTAGGCTAACCTAAAAATATTCTTACATCATGAACCAGGCGCGGGTCGCAATTCAAACGGGCAGTATATGTTATACAGGCCTAATCTACACAATGTTATGTCAGATATAAAATTGTCCATCGGGAGAACAAATTTACGTACTCGTTTTCTTGTTTTAAAATAAGAAAAGTATGCTATAGGCTTTATTACAGACCTGAAGTTGGAATAGGGATGAATGACAAAAAATCCAGCCTTCTCCTGTCTTTTTCGCTCCTGTTCAACTGCCTTCTGACTTCCGTACATTCGCAATGAAAACTTTGTGATTGGAACTGACATCGATCCTCCAGAGTACCTGTACGAAGTTAAAAAACAATAGTTTATAAAACTGTGCCACCCGTTAACATTTTCTTACAATCAACCATTTAGTTCAACCCATTTGTTACATATTAATGTGGTACTACCTGTTCTCTGTACACATTTCTTGAAAAATATCAGAGGCTGTTGCGAGACTGCTCAAACTACCAATTTGTGAATCGTTAGACTGCATTTTTCCTTTAAATGCCTTTGCAATATGGCTAACCACCGAAATTAAAAATTATGTTAGTGTCTTGATTTTGGTCTTTGAATGACATAAATCCATTGAGTGCTGCAGTATACTCCCGCTTTATGGTTCTTGTTTCATTTTCCACACCAGCTTCACCGTGTCATATCGGGAATAGCTCAATTTAGGCATGACTGCACGTAATTAGGAGGCGAATTAAAATCGATTTCTCTGCGCAACGCTGTTATTGTTTAAATGGATACCACTGTCGATCGTCATACATTGTACATTACCAATACTGCGAGTACTTGGGGCAAACATAAATAAGGCTGAAAATATCTTTGTATTTAAATGAACATTTTTAAAGCTATTGTGGAAAATACACTAATAATTTTAGTACGTCAAAAAATAAAGCGACTGTTCGTCAACAGTCATTATTTTGTAGTGCCAATTTAACGAAACCTAAAAACGATATTCATGTTTTAAGTGCTCCGACAATGTAGAACAATAACGTAAGATTATCCTAGCCGCGTAGCAGCTTTAAAAGTAGTGGTAATAAATCATAAAACTTTTTGAAATTTTAAGTTAATAAATAGTAATAAAAAAACGAAAAAAGCGAATAACGTGATTGACAGACTTAATCCGACACATTATATATAAAAAATACACAAAATCACGAAATAAAAATCTAGAATTTGTTCTATGATTTTATTTGAGGTGTTTTGAAGGTAGGAAGAAAACAAGCAATGCAATTTTTTGGACAAGGTGCCTTAGACTTACCACTGGTTATTCTTGTCCTCATAAATATTTAACGCTAAAGTGTCTTACGGGCAACTAATAAATATTGAATTATTTAGCGAAAGTCTCACAGTCTGATAGCCATGCCTTCAAATACACATGTAAAACGACAGTAATTTCCAAAAGAATGAGTGACAAGACTTAATGCAATTGTTTTTTGTAAAGTTTTAAAGGAGTTAAAGAAAACTCACCATGCCAAAGCTTGCAAAGCAGAGCCTCTTTTCTTTTTGCATATCGTCATTTTGCAAAAAATACATGTATAAGCTTACACATAAAAATACTTGATAAACAGACTTTACTCTAAAGATGTGTAGTAAACGTTAAGTACATCACACCACTAAATAATGTACCAACTGTCTGTTTCTGATCAAAATGTAAAAATACAGATAAATATTTTTGTTATTTAAAGTTAGCTTTTACCACATTTGGTGCTCGGACTGCCTAACCTCTCAGAATTTAACTTGAAAATATTCTTCCAAAAAGAAGCGACAATACAGTTCCCACATGACCAAACAGACAAAGTCGATCAATACTTGACACCGACTAATCTCGCTATGCAAGCATTCTCGTGTATCCATGGCCTTACTGCGTTGGCATTACGAGACGCAGCGCGCTGAAGGACTGGAAATTTATCGATATTTGGCCATTTGCTGTCAAGTGTCTCCCGATATACGTGTCGCACTTTCAGTGGCCAATAATTAAATAACATGTGGAAGTTTACTTATTTTAGTCATTTCACGACACACCGATTTGAGCAACACAACAAATTATGAGAATATTCAATGTTTTTGAAATCTACTTAATTCAAATCCTATATTTCTCTATTTTATCTTAAATGCTTTTGTTGTCTGGCTCTCAGCCACAGTAGAAAACGTAAGATATACGGTAGAAAAAACCTTTGCAACGTAGTCTGCTTTTTTATTTTGGTTAGTATTTTTTATGCGCATGCATTCGAGAACACCCTTAATTTGCAACTATGTTTGGGCTATGTGGTTTGCTGTTTAACTCTTTTTGGAATGCCGTCATATTGTTAGTTGGATTTCGTAAAGCGTTTTACAGTTGTGATCCAGGGCGGCTTTGTTTACTTCTAATTCAGATGCGAGACAAACTTTTATCCCGATTTATTTCTTTAAAATGTGAAGAGTTGAAACTTATTTAAACATTAGGATATTTCTAGAGAACGTCCTTATAGCCGAATTAGGAAAAATACTGCAACTTAACTAACAACGAAAAGTCGAAATAAGACCGAAAATAAGAACTAAACTCGGAATTAGAGTCCGCAGGAATAAACGCTGAAACGCCATCCTATGATACAAATTCTAAGCCTGCACCTTTTACACAACCCATGCGTCAACCCTAATTTCACCACCAACACCGCCAATAACTTCATCCTTTACACAATTTCTAACCCTAACCAAAAGGGCAAATCACCCGGTGTCTAAACAGCGGTGCGAAAATGCCGCGCTTAATTGTCCCATGCGCTATCGCTATGGTTCAAATAAACGTTAGAAGATATACACAGCGTTGCCCAGGTTTGTATTTACCAGCTTAATATTGCCTTAAACTTGGAATGATAAAAAATTATTTGACTATACTCACGTTGTCTCAGTGGTGTAAAGTAGGTCTAATTACCGTTGCAATAAACGCGATACTTTGCAATAAACGCGATACTTTATATTCATTGGGGGTTCGGTATTACCCTTTTTAAAGCTTGGTGTCGGTATGTGCGATTCAACTGACACAAACGCAGTAAAAATAAAGATAACTTGGAATATTTACAAAGTCGTGTAAGAAGTTTAGAAATTGGGTATATAAGCCCCAAAACAATATCGATCTACAGCTCAATAACATCCATGAGTTATTAGAAAGTTTATAATTGCGAACTTGTCATTGAAATCCGATGGACATTTAATACAGGCCTAATAAAACCTCAACACTGCTCGCACATATTTTGGTTAATTCTGCTTAATGGTAACTTTTAGTTTAATCTTATTTGGGCATGCCCTAATATTTTTGTTGCTTAAAAACATAATTTATTTACCGTTTTTCTGAGATTGTAACAACACTTGTGCTCACTGTTTCAAACTATCGACGAATAAAAATCAAGGAATTCGTGAAACAATTATGCTAATAAGTTGAAAGGAGCCATGTTCGCCATGCTTCTTGCCCGCAGTAAAACATTCAACGCTTCAAGTATTGTGATAATGTCGGCGGACCCTGTCCGTCACATTTGTCCAAGAAGTAAGCCTACACTGCAATTATTTAAATTGCCTTGTAAATGTTATTTTATCAACCAGATGTAATAATATAGTTTTAACATTTTATCGAATAAATACACTTACCAATTGTGTGATTTTCTCATATTTGAAAACAATTTCCCTCGGGTGGATCCTGTTGTTTTCGTAGTGCAAGCCAATGTTCAGCTTGTGCTCACTACAATCTGAAATTGATTGTGTCTTTCCAACGTCTGTCACTTTTGTTCCTAGTTGGCATTTTACTGCACCATCGAGTGGAAATTAAATGTTATCGAACCGGCCAAACGGCTTGTTATCGCAGATACCTAGACTTCGCTATAAATGTCTTGTTCACGTGATGGGTCAGGACAAATGGGCAAAGAATCCCACGATAAAAGTATATATAACACAAAACGTATTATTGAAGATACATGATTAGGATTTAAAAACTGCTCGATCCTAAGCATTTTAATATCACTTAAAACATGGATCACATTAATTTTGTTACTGTTAATATGGTCTATAATGATTTCTTGGATATAAACACAATAATCGTATTGATAAAGTTAATGTCATACTTGTCAGAATAAGGGGAATAAGATGCAACCATTTCGAAACCTAAATACGTTAAAATTCCAACCCAAAATGTTGTTTGAAAGGTAGCCATACATTCTTTTTTAGCATGTAAACAAGATTGCATTGATCTTGAGTCTGATTTAATGTAGGCCTACTTGCGCAAGAAATTTAACCATGTCAGCAAATATATAACTCGCCTATTATTATCTCGTTTTCCTTAGCGACACAATTGGTTTAACTTTTTTTTAACTTTTATATACACGTATATCGGATATACAGTTTACACCAAAATTATACATCACAATTCAGAACAGCAAAAACGCATTGTAACACAACATTATCCACAAAATTAACGGCATGCCTGTGAAATACAAGCATCAAAGGATTAATTTACACAACCACATCCCCAAATTTGGCCTTTGTATCTTTAGTATCCTCATCTTCGTCTTTATGTTCTAATGACGGGCCACTCATAGAACCTGTTTACATGGGAAGAGTGTACCAATTTTTTCTTGGAAAAAGCCGTTTTCAGTAACAATTAAGTTTTTTTGTTAAACAAGAATCCTAATAATTAAGGCGGCGCCTAGAACGCAGCACTTAATAGTGGTTTTTAGGTTGTTAACAATATGTTTTTATTGTTTTTGGCAAAAATCATTTTTTGTTAAAAGTACAGTTCTTTCTTACGTCGTTTGTTATCGTAGAAAAGACGTGTTTCCAGAAGCCGTTGTCGCCGAGACTGAATAACAAGATGCGGTGGAACGTCGGGAATCAAGGCGTCAACCAGTAATTTAAGACCAAATACCAAATGCTGTTATTAACAAAGTGCAAATTAAATTAATTGTCTTAGTTTTTGGCCAATTCTGCATATAAACTAGTTTGTTTAATCTCTCTGACGCTGCCGGTGACCGAGCTTGTATCATTCATGGTGTTTTTGTTTTTGTTTTTATTTAAGGTGTTAAGCTCGACCCACTTTCATGTAATTTAGAAGGCAGTGTGTTAGTTGCAAAGAATGCAATGGGAGGAAGATGCAATCCTCCCAACAAAATTTTTGAAACAAACTGTTTTGATTTTTCTATAACGTGAACGATCTGAACGATAAAATGTTTCTTAGTATAATTAGATGTTACCACCTTTTCTCTGTGTATGCATATTGCTACAAGTTGCGAAGCAAAATAACTAACTCGTTTGACATACTGTGGTGACTGAATACCATATAATAGTCACATTTATCACATTGCGCTTTGTGTACTTTCTGTTATTATCTATACGGGTGCGAAAGTTCGTTTTACTTAAATATCATTTAGAAAAGTTCATTACTAATAATAAGGAAATGTCCGATATTTTACATTTCATTCCGATGGCGACAACCCATATTTTGGAGACGGGGATGTGAACATTTTTTGCACAATGTGCGCAACGAGCGCACATTTTGAAACTGTTTTTAAAAATGTGCGCACTTTTTTCACAATGTTGGCACATTTTAAAATACCTTCAAAATGTGCGCACATTTTTAAGTTAGAGTTAGTTAGGGTTAGACTTAAAGTACAGTGTTTAGCTAACTGTAACTCTAAAAACTTTTACTCTAACTCTAACTCTAACTCTAACTCTAACTCTAACTCTAACTCTAACTCTAACTCTAACTCTAACTCTAACTCTAACTCTAACTCTAACTCTAACTCTAACTCTAACTCTAACTCTAACTCTAACTCTAACTCTAACTCTAACTCTAACTCTAACTCTAACTCTAACTCTAACTCTAACTCTAACTCTAACTCTAACTCTAACTCTAACTCTAACTCTAACTCTAACTCTAACTCTAACTCTAACTCTAACTCTAACTCTAACTCTAACTCTAACTCTAACTCTAACTCTAACTCTAACTCTAACTCTAACTCTAACTCTAACTCTAACTCTAACTCTAACTCTAACTCTAACTCTAACTCTAACTCTAACTCTAACTCTAACTCTAACTCTAACTCTAACTCTAACTCTAACTCTAACTCTAACTCTAACTCTAACTCTAACTCTAACTCTAACTCTAACTCTAACTCTAACTCTAACTCTAACTCTAACTCTAACTCTAACTCTAACTCTAACTCTAACTCTAACTCTAACTCTAACTCTAACTCTAACTCTAACTCTAACTCTAACTCTAACTCTAACTCTAACTCTAACTCTAACTCTAACTCTAACTCTAACTCTAACTCTAACTCTAACTCTAACTCTAACTCTAACTCTAACTCTAACTCTAACTCTAACTCTAACTCTAACTCTAACTCTAACTCTAACTCTAACTCTAACTCTAACTCTAACTCTAACTCTAACTCTAACTCTTACTCTAACTCTAAAAACTCTAAATTCAAAATGTGCGCACATTGTTAAAAAAAAAGTGCGCACATTTTTGAAGGCAGTTCAAAATGTGCGCACATTGTTAAAAAAAAGTGCGCACATTTTTGAAGGCAGTTTAAAATGTGCGCACATTTTTTGCACATTTTGGCGTGCACATTTTTGCGCACATTCTGCAAAATACCGCCAGGTCCCCTGTTAATATTTTGGGTAAAAAGTATCGCGATCCGATACCTATGACGTCATTACTATGACTAAACAAGCAAAATACATGAAATAGAAACGTAAAAGGGTATTTTTTCAGGTTATTAGGCTTAAATTTGCTATAGCGTTGAAAAGTCTAGTTACCTCGTATTGCTAACCTACTATTTTTTGATAAATTCATCTTTCAAGGTAGAATAGCTACAGTGATAATGGAAGAAATTACCTAAATTAATTTGGTATCGGATCGGCACGAGAATCGGACGAGTAATACACTTGGCATCGGGTATCGGTGCGATCCGATATTATCAGATATCCCTATATTAGGTGCTAATGTAGGAGCTGAAACGCTTTTCTATTCTGAAGAAGATATGTTATCTTGTGGAGTACAGATGTTAATTCGCTTCTTAAAAAAACAAGTTTCTGTAGGGGGAGTTTGGTGAGAATAGCAGTTAATAAGTGAAATCGTCAATAAGTAAAAAGTAAGATATCTAATTATTATGAGTTCGATGGGACTGCATTATAGCACACCGGCAATTTAAACATATTACATTTCTACGTTATTTTGTAACTTAAATTTTTAAACAACACATATTTTGATTTGTGCTGTCAGCTAGGATATTTCGCACCTCGAAAATGAAGATGAAAATGAATGTTGCAGCGTAAACATGCCAATGATTGACGACGCCTGTATAATGCTCATTTGGATCAGAAGTTTCGAACCTGGGGAAAATTTATATTTTAGGCTTATCCTATGTCCAATTGCGTACATCAGTATAAGGCTTTTTCCGAATATCTGCATTATGAAACAGACATAAAATGTAAAATAAGTAATCCATATGCCATTTTAACAAAGTATTATAATCAGGGGCGCCCATTTTACTCCAGCTGAGATTGGCTGCACCTAAATCACCCTCGCACGAAGCGCAAAAAATATATATTTAAAAGAGATGGATAGGTGTTACTCACGATCAGGGGTGAATCTAGGTGGAGCCACGGGGCTATGCTCTAAATTATATTATTGCCTATTTTCCCTACATAAATGCCAAAATGTTTTGGTCTTCGTGTGAATTTTGAATTTACCTAGACCGCCCTGCTCACGATACAAAGGCCACTACAAAAATGGTATAGATTTGCCTCCAAAAATATATGAACTTTAGACAATTTGACAAAAAGTCGCAAGTCTTAACATCCGAGGGTTGTGAACATATACAAAAACATTACATGGCTGAAACCATTCCTAGAATTTAAATTTAGAAACAAAATATATCATAAAATTTAAATATTAAAAAAATTGCATTAAAGACAGTTAATGTGGGAAAACATTAAATAATTTGGGGGGTACCTTGGCCTCGTGGCTGACTTGACTTAATTTGGCCTATTATCCTGACTAGGATTTTTGTCAAATAATGTGAATAAAAACAATTTGTTTGTCGCATAGCTTTCGAATGAATGTTTGTTGTTTGAACTAAAATTGCAGTTGTAACGAAAAGGGAAGGAAAAAGTCCGTCTGTTTTCAAACATTAAACTAAATGTATTTGCAGGTAAATAACTAATTAGCTATATATCAAAAATTGGACAGTAATTTTCTCCTGATTGGCATAATTGGGTTGTGAATTTATGATCTACATGTCTTACTTTATTATACTTTTTATTACAAAATTTGTCTTTAGCCGATGTTCATGGTCGTCAAACATGAAATTTATGTGTACTTTATTTTTTTCATTATACTGTATTTTTTGTTTATTTTTTGTGCTTCCATCGAAAGCGTAAACGAGTGTTTTAACGCACAAAAGCTGCATCAATATAAACCTCATTGCCAACTATAGTGCTACAGTACTGTATATATTCAGAAAAGAAACAATCCTGCTGTTTACCAACAATATTGAGGAACGTCAGGCAGTGAAACATTGTACTGGTGGCTTACAGTATCAATTTCTGTAACCGATATGTTGTTCAACGTGCTCATCACAAAACCATCAAGGCAACTTGAAACAAAAAACAATATTTCATTTTCAACATTTTACACCAAAATAATTTAGGGTTAGCGTTTAGGCGATAATATTCAGAAACGTTCTTTTCTTTAAACAAATACTCATCGTCGTACAAGCAGGGTTGCATATTGCTTTGGTGCCGGGGTGCAACTTTACATTTGTATGGTAATTTACTCAGTAAAAAATTAAATTTGCTGAGAAAAACTAAAAATCGTCAAATGCGTAGACTTCTGTTCAAAGAGTAATTTCGGCTCTCACACCGCTATACTAACTTGTGTATGGTATCTCGTGTTTTGACACAAGGACTGTAGAGAAACACGTAGACGGTCTTCTGTATAAAATTGCTGGTGATACCAATGAGCACAGCGTTGGTAATAACCGCGGCTGTACTGATTCCTTGCAATATCGAAAACCACATCCCTAAAACGTAATTTTTGTTTATTTTGATTGTTAGTGGAAAACGTGTTACAATTTACCAATGTCTCTGCTACGATTGGGCACAATTCTCCTGTATTGCGTCACAAACTTGTACGCATCTAACCGTATCTCGATCACGTTGTTTATCAGAGCAAATACCGGTCCAAGAGGAAACGCCGTGACGAACAATGTCACAAAACCATACTGAATTACTGAAAATCACAACAAAATGGTGAATACGTAGTTCAACACTAGCGCCTTTAAATCATTATAAACCTTTTACATTTTTTAAAACACTTACCCATTTCCAAGTATTCCGAAAAAAGACCAAGTTCTCCGAATGGCTCGAGAGTGAAATCTCGAAACGCCGGCTCTTTCGTCATGTTATTTTCCGCCTCGTTATCTATGTTGTCACCTGAGTCTGCAAGATTTTCTGTTTTTATATGTTTTATTTGACATTGCTCGTTGGTATATTCGTGAGTATTTTCATGAAGAAACTTATATTTAAGTTCTTATAATTTCCTAGAATAATTCCCAAGTAATTACTGTTTAATTATATGATGATAACAATTATAAGATACGCTACTGATGCTAATATAAAAGATAAAATCATCAATAGGAGTCAACACTCGAATCCAAAAAAAATTTAAGAATTATAGGCGAAATATAATTTGAAGTAATCAATTTATAGATGTCTATTCCAGACTTACCATGATATACTAATCTAGGCTATAAATATTCGAGATGGTATTCAAAAAGCGACAAATATAACAATATTTGCTTAATTGCGGTATGGTATACCCTTAGTGTCCCCCAGGTGTTCTTCTTTCAGTTTTTTACTCTGTCGACTTTTCATCCAATTTGATATAATTCTGAAAAACAATCGATTTTTGACGCATTACGTGAAGGCGGTACATTGGTGCGAAACTCCGTTGAAAGTCGTTTCATAAAAAAAAAACTGTTAATTTTCTTTGCCATTGTGGTGTTAATTCATTAGGTAACTGGGTTAGCACATATTGTAACCAATTTTTCTGTTGAGTTACATACGCTTTTCCGTGGTAAAGCCCTAGCTCCCAGGTTTATTGCTGGCTCGAAACTAAACGGATCTAAATGTTTTAAAACAAATAGTCAATGGTGACATCTTATAGGCAATATAGTTGTTGTAGGCCTATCTATATACTAGATTAACGTGGTTCCCAAACATTTTAATATATGGTCCAAGATTTTTTACAAAACTGTTTGTGTATTTCGTAAAATATTTGTGTACGGCGTTCGTCTAATAACTCAGTTATATCGGCCTGACAGATATACATATAGCAAATACCTGGGCACGACATCCTCTTTAGAAATTTACCGAACCTTTGTGTAATACAGAAGATTTTTATGTTTCGATTACGCGTCTTAGCAAAGTTTCTGAACAAATGAGTATGTAAGGTGCTAATTTTCACAAATTTTAGTATTTTCATAGTAATGTGTGAAGCACATCTTGAAGACCACGTTTAGGAAGCTAAAGCTTATGATTCCAGCAATGAGGGTCCTGTATAGGCCTATATAACGTTAGGCGCACATTTGTCCGAAATGTACTTTTAGATCGAAGCACTGCCGCACAGTCTACCCTCAGCTTTACAGAGCTAACTACGTAGTCTCATGGATCACTATAGCCATGGTCCACGGCGTGGGAACCACTGCACTAGAAAATTGCATTTTTCATGTATTTCAATCTAAGGTGATGTTCAGCAAAAGAGACCATCAAACCCTCATATACTATTTTCTTAACAATTATTTTGTTATAGTGGCTTACGGAATTAGAATCTCCTTAGTGTTGTTCAAGGCTTGCTTCAAAACCATAACCACTGCCAAATTGATGAAAACCTCAACAAGACATCCTGCTGGGTCGCACTAAAATGTAAAAAAAAAATTAATACATTTTTAAAGCGCAAGGTTTTCCAAATTCATATGTTAAACTCGTTAATTTCTATGTTATGAATCAATCCGAACAACCAATAATAAAACCACTGTTATGAAGGTTGTTTTTTATCTGTAGGCCACATTTCAGCGCATTAGAAATGCTGATGCATCGCTTTAAAAGTACCATGTCAAGTCTGAAACCGAAAAGTCGATGGTATTTCTTTGGTGTTCCTGCAAATCTTCCACGAAAGAAAGCTGCATAAAATGTTGATGAATAATAATTGACCGCTTGGAAGAGAAACATCTTCAACGTGTAGGAATCTTCAAACTCTTGTTGAGTCCGGGGTGCCTCTTTAAAATTAAGGAAACTTGTTTGATGTTAGTTATAAAAAGCAAAGCGAAAACAGTTAAACTGATCACTTTAAAAAATTGGAAAATTACTCTTTAATTTTGTTAGATATTATTCATAAACTTATTTATTTAAATATTACATATACTTACCCATATCTGTCAATCCCACTGCAATTTTTTGATAAATCTAATCACAAAAATAATTTAAGTTAATGAAACGTAACAAAAGTTTAGCATGTTATAATGGTTTTGACTATCGATAAATAATTTTTATCAGAAATTTCATGTCATTAAAGAAAGTTTTAATTGCTGGATATAATTTATTTAACTATATTGGAAAAACCTTATTGTAGGCTATCTACAGCACAAAACGTTTAGGTCCCTAAAACTTAATTAAGATATCGCAATTACCGGTATTACGCAAAAAAACAAAAGCAATTTTCCTAAAATTGAATGACAAAAAGTAAAAGGACAAAAAATCTGAAAGGTTATATTCACCCCCAAATTTATACGTCAAAACGTGGCTTCATAATACAAATAACATTTAAAACTGACTGCTCCTTGTCGAACTTGATCTGAAATGCGCAACTGAAATCGATTCTTAAAAATATATTTAAGTAGACGGCGAGAAAAGAAGCGCAAAAATATTTGCGTATGTGAGGTTGCGTAAAAATTGGCAAAACTTTTATTTTGGGAATCGTAGCACTCGTTTTATAAAGTACCGTTGACCTTACCACGCCTTTGGCTAAACTTTAGTTTTATTTACAAAAAAAAATGTATTTATCTTACGCTTTTTTATTTGTACAATGTAACTTACCACGTCCATGATGGTAATAATGATAAAATTTAAGAGTGATGCTGTGACCGAAATAATTAGTCTTGCGTTTTTGTGAATAAAACCACTCGTAGAGTAAAATGCCACTTCAGCGAGGATGGTGCGATAGACGATTATTCCAAACAATGCCGCCAGGACCAAAAGAATCTAAACAATCAACTTATTGTTTCTATCTTTTTTGCAATAACTTTATCTAAACAACAATATCTTATAAATCTAACAAATGTCTTTTATGAAATGTGTTATCAAATGTGTGTAAAATGTGGTATTTCGTTCTTATTTTAAAGACGGAATACTTTCGACCGAAGCGCAAAAAAATAGACTAAGCTCGTTAAAATTTCGTTGGAAAGAGTGCCAGAGTGCATAGGACGCCATTTGTTTGTAAAGATGCAAAAAAAATCGCGTGAAAAATACGAGAAAGACATAAGAGATTCACGCGAAGCGCGAAAACAATTTCTGTTTTAGCATTTAAAACAGTCTAAAAATAGAGTTTGACGGAGTCATGACTAGATCCGTCCCTGGAAAAAGTGTTTACGATACAACCAAACATATAGAAACTCGTTTTTTTCGAGACTTTGGTCCCCAAGAAGATTACCACTTAGATGGATGAATTTGGATGAAACATAAAAAGGGTGCATTTGTAAACAAGGAGAACCGTTTGGACCACCATATGTGCCCTTTTCCACCCATGGTTTGATCCAGTGACACGACCCGTAAAACATGAAGAATGGTGCCTATATGATAGGTTAATAAAATGTTTAACAGAATAAACAAATGACTTTTGCAAATTATCCCCATTAAAAGTTTCAAGTTCCCATCTACTTGAGAATCTTTCGCTCTAGATCATTTTTATGTGAAAATGATTTAGACATGGCGTCCCCAAACTGAGCTTTATATCATAATTAATTAAAAACATTTTTTTTAAAGATTGCCTTAAAATTATTCATGGATAAACTCACCATAAACAAGAAGGTGACAAACGAAGCACTGATCCTTTTATACTTCGATGCAGATGATAGATAAAACTCTTCCTTCCCAGTTACTGGATTCAGTTTCTTCTTGTTTGCAATTGTTTCATACTCAGGCCTAACTAAACCCTTATAATGCAAAAATGTTCTGATCAAGCGCTTCTCAGCCGGTGGACTATCAAACGCTTCCAAGTAAGTTACTCACGTTTCGGTTTTACCCAAGCAATTTAAATTTAAATCAGAGCTAAAACAACCTCGAACCTATAATTTTTTTTCATTTGAACTGCTATAGTTTACTGTTCGTCGATTACTGTGAAGCTTGAAATAAATAGTTTTTAAAAGTAAGGCCGGAATTCGAAAATAAATTAGTGAGGCAATATTATAATAATTTAAAACGTTGTGCTTTTAGTGACAAAATACATTTTTGTAGATAAAACAATGAAGAGTTTACAAAAATTGTTAATAAACTTACCTCCTCGTGACGAATAGAATTAGTGTCCCATAGATACCCCAATTCTGATCGCTTTCGCTTCCAAAATTCAAGAAAGAACTGACCTGAAAGTTTTACACTTTTAGCTAATATTATCTTCCTTGGCGATATTGGTTGGGATACGAATACCGCTATCCAAGTTAATGCTGGTGGCAGAAAACATTTTTCTTACCCCAAAGACACATTATAAAAGCAAATGCGACAGTCATTGTATTGTCAAACACATAAGTTATCTTGCTATAGGAACAAGAATGGTTGAGTGGATTAAACTTGCAAGTGTCGCACAGAGGGCACATTAGCAAATCCGAGTTGCAGATTTGTTTTCTAGAAAAATATAATTTATTACGTACAGTATGTCGGTTTGCGCAGTTTGACAAAACCATCCAATCACATTACGTTTTTTCTATGTTACTTCGATTTTCACCTACTGTATATCGTCGGCTTCCACGGTGGCTAAACCATAAATAAAAGTTAATAGGCCGAAAATTGCAACTGGTATCAGCGCCTCCGTGTAAAATCCAAGCCAAGCAAAATAAACACCGATTTTTTCGCCGAAGTACTGCCTGCGGAAAACTTAACTGTTTACATTGATTAATTAACGTTGTACGGTATATTGATTAACGTTGTACGGTATAAGCTTGCCTGATAAGTTCCAAGGGCTGATGATATATCCAAGCACCTGGACGGCTCCACAACCAGTACAACGTCTGCCTTGCATTTAATCGCACTTCTTATTACATAAAAATAAAGATTTGCAATATCGAAATTGTAATTGCTTTTTTTAAAAAAAAACAATTAAACTCATAAAATATATATGTGAAACATCTAGTTGTTCATTTTCGCAAACTAACATCTTACATTTTGTTGAAACAAAATTGCAACACTGGGGAACACAATTTTTGTTGACTTTGATCTAACAATCGCTTTTGACTAACTTTTGGGCGCTGAATCTAAAAATGACATCAGTTTTTCTCTATCACGTCAAGTTTTTGAGCTAGGTACCCACCACTTTTTTTGGAAAAATACAACGTTTAAGACATCTGCGTTCATTGTATAAAATGCTGTAAGAACTACATGCAACCGAAAGTAACTCAATGGTTTTCAAATAAACATTTGTACAACTTTATTCCGTTCCTTAAACGAATATTGCTTCTGCAGGACAAATAAAGTGCGAGTTTTAGGGCAACAAATTACGCTTGTAGGGGTAGCTTTTTCTGGCATGTTTGAGCTGTGGACAGTCTCGCCTTATACTCCAGCAATAGTCAGCCAGCATATGCAAGTCCAATCTTCCCTGATATGTTTCCTCCATCACCTTCAGATCTTGGTGGAATCTTTCTCCTTGCTCATCGCTGACTGCACCAAGGTTTCGGGAAAGCAAGATGGGTATGCAACAAAATGCATCTTGATGCTTCCGTTGCAGCCGAGTTCTTTGTACCTTTACAGTAGCTTCCGAACAATTTTGATATAATCTCTGCCAGTGTATTCCCAAGAAATCCCTTGATAATGATTTTAAATGTCAACCGCGCATTTTCTTTTTGGACATTAAACCACTGAAACGTTTATCTTTGATGAGTTACCGAAATGGTGGACCATCAAATACACCAGCCTTTTATTTGTTTGTGTTGCCAGACCAGGAAAAGCCAAAACGAGGGAATTAAAACAGTTGCTTTCTCAGTTGACAATTCTTTACCGAATTGCTTCATTGGTCCGAGCTTCATGTGCATCTCTGTTAACAAGTGGCTCATGTAGAATGATGGGATGGCCAGGTTAAGGTCAGATCTGTGAGGCCAGTTCTTCTCCACACAGTGCTGATCTCAAACACTGCTCTCCCACATACACAAATAGCAGGGGTACTTATGTATCCATGTTGCTGACCAAGAAGAAAACATACCATTTTAACGTCAACACATAAGGTCTAATTGTGCTTGTGATATTGTAACAATTCAAGGACTCTTTTTATGTTTCCGTATCCTTTAGGTAGACTAACTGAATGGGCAATTTAATTTAACAATTCAAGGACTCTTTTTATGTTTCCGTATCCTTTAGGTAGACTAACTGAATGGGCAATTTAAAGCAAAAGTCAATAAAGTTAAAATTTTTTAAGGACCTCGTCAGTCCACGAATCAAAGAATAAAGTGGTTTTCAGCACCTAGGGGACTGTTTCTAAAAAGTTTATAGGTTAAAATAAAGTTAAAATTTACAATAAAGTCAAAATTTGTCAAATTATGGCTTTTTACAAAGTTTTGTGTTTCTTGAGAGTAATTTTTGTAAAAATCGTCATGAAAGCATTGTAAATCAGGAACTGCGACACAATTAAACCATATTAACCCATAAAAGCAAGAAATATGTCACAATGCCCACTTGGATTAGCGATAACTTTTATCGCAAATTGTCCATTTTTTTATTTATTGTTACGTATTTAAATAATTCTTATAAAACACTTTATCTTCATAAACGTGCACTTTTCGAATATCAACAATTTGGTTTTTAGAAATAGCCTACTGACATTCTATATTACAAAAAGGCCTAAGCAAGCTAAATTTATCCAAAAACCCGATGTACTTTTTATAATCCATAAAAAATATTATGTTTGGGTCTGAAATCAATAAAAATATTATGTTTGGGTAACTGGCATCTATTCAAGGAAGAACTGTGGCCTCTACAAACAAGCAGTTTCGTTAGGTTAAAATAAAGTTAAAATTTGATAAAAATAAAGTTAAAAAATTTTTTTTTAGGTTAAAATAAAAATGGCCCTACTCATTAGCTTCGATTTTATTGTTTTTATTTACTTCTGCTTTTTGTTCTCGATTCCATATTGACATATTTCTTAAATCAAGTAACTACATTCCAAGCTTCTATGAAACTACAGCGAAGCAACACGTATTTTGAGTCAAGCTTTTTAAACGTGTATCGACCTAAATCAATGTCTGTGCCTTTTTTATTTTATAAATCAGTTGACCCTTTTTGTATATGACTTACTATATTATTAGCTTGTGCATTCCTATTACGTATGCAAAAGCAATACGGCTAAATTGGTGAAAAGTAGCTTATTTTGGATGTATGCTGTAGAGCAAAAACTTGACGTGATAGAGGAAAACTAGTGGCATTTTTGAAATGAGCACACCGGAATTAGCCTAAATCAAGTGCAAAATCAAAGTCAACAATTTTTTTTTGCCAAATTGTTCCCCAGTGTAATGTGTACTTATTTGAAATAAAACGACTAAATACCCAACGACTAAGCACGTCAAACATCTTTTACGTAACGAAAACCAGTGACATATATCGATAGGAAACCACTCACTAACGTAAAACCTAAGCTTGTTTAGCAGCCATTGTTCGCATTGCGTGAAATTCAGCAAATACGTAATCCTGGTACTATGCTGCGTCCAACGAAAGTAAAATCTCGTTTGAAACTAAAGATTGGTTACGATTAAAACCGCCGCATTAAATGCGAAATTTTGCGAACTCTACCTAGATTTTGCGCTGTAACAGACATCAAGAAGTTTAAGTCTCAAGTTGGAAACATTACAACTTATTTGCAAGGCAATCAGTATGTTATGACTTAAATTTGATTTTTAATGCTGAAAACCCGCGACATTTATCGGTCCAGAATTATTAACAAACGTTAAACTTTAAGTTGTAACAGCAATTGTTTAGACATGAGTAATATTCAAGCAAATAATACCGGCGCCAAACTGCGTCAGGACGTATGGCAAGCCTACCCTGCCTCCAAACTACAAAAACTACAAAAGCCTTGCATACTATGGCATGTTATGCTATCTAACTCAAAGAGCAATTTCTGTTTATTTAAACTAGAAATGCCGTTATTCCGAGTAAAATACAAATCTCTTCTATGTGCCTTATGCGTCATGTAGCGTTTTAAATAAAGTTTTTCCAATTAAAACAGGAAAAGGCATATTTTTCGCGCGATTAGACTAAATAGAGCTGCATATTTGCCCACGAGTTCACTCGAGAACATCAGGTGTTAAGGTTAACTGTTTTATGACGTCCCGTTACGACGAGTCCGTCATTCTAAAACATGTCTAGCCCAAGCAAAAACCTTAATCCGCCCCTGTTGTTGTAGTGTTTTCACGTAATGGGCCTATATTTGGGCTGCGTTAAAAAAAGATTGCCGACTATACTTGGTGCAGTTTATAGCCTACATGATCAACATCTATGACGCAAAATAAATGTCTTATTTTAGCATGTATTTGCTCAAATATTTTGTAAAAAACGTGTATTTTGTCAAAAACGCGACACAGGACTTCCCCAAACAGATAATTTTGCCAATTAAAGCAGTAAATATATGCAATTATTGTGATTATACATAACTTTTTAGTATGGTCATAGGGCCTCGGTTTCATGGTTTAATCATTCTCAGGGTCATACTTAGGTTAGTGATTATGATAAAAAGCTAGTAATTAGTATAAAAATGCCTTACTAGAATTTCGGCATATAAATGTATATTATTTTCTGACACATCTGTGTAGTAGAGTTTCGAACAGCGCGTTTCCATGTAAATCAAAAACTAAACACAATGGGGATCGTTTTATGTCGTAATTTGGTACGGTCAAGCCTGTCACGTTTGACAACTTGTTACCCCTCAACTATAATTTTACTTGGTTGTTCCTCATCACTTTTGCTTTTGCTGTTTGTCTCTGGGAGTTTCCACTTTCCCAGATGAAGTGGGTAAGCATCCAAATATGCTCCTACGCTGAGTAGTCGATGCATGCCCACGCCTGTTTCACTATATTTCGTCGTTTTGAGGATTGAATCAACCTGAATTGTTTTTGGTAAAAGTAGTTAGATAATAAATTTGTCACGCTAATAACAATGGTTTTAACGGTAAAAGCTTGTTGGATTTCTAGATTATATTTGTAGTACATGTCATCTCATTAAATGTATTTAAACTAAGACTGCGGTGGCACGTTTGCCCTACATCAATTATAACCTCAGGTTGTAAAAGGGTTACTTGTTTTAAACATCCCTTTATTACGTAAATTTGTGGCGTCCTAAAATGAAAATATTCTACTTTTACCTTTGCATTATACCTATTTTGTAATTTATAGGTTTCTTACGTACCAAACGAATTCGCTCTGTATTCGTGAAGAACGTTTTTTTATCATCTATCATGAATCTGAAACAAGAGTTTTTATTTTGTAAGTCTAAGTTTTTAATAAATTTTAGATGCTAAATGACAAAATATTTTCCAAAAGTTTAAAAAAAATCTCTTAAATATAAGTTAAGTCAATAATATGAACAAAGTCCAACTCAGATTCTTTGGCTGAAAAACTTGAAACAAGTCTCGTCACATGCCTAAAATACTACAGACTTGTTCAAAGTCAGTGACTTAAGTGCAGTCAAGTCAAGTCCTTGAACTACTTCATTAAAACACTGCTGCATAAAGCACACTCATACAACAATAAATGCACGCTATATTTATTATTCTTACCTTGCCTCCCTTTCTCGATCAAACGGCGAAGTAAAATACGACTTTTTATTTTGCTGTGTGTCGAACCCATACCCTTGTTCTGTCAAATGTTCAGAGTCGAGCATAAATCGTTTCATCCACCGCTGTACCCAAAAGCAATAATCTTACGTTTTTCTCCGTTTTCCAAGAAACGCCGCAAATATGAAATTTTAGTAAACGGTTGGATAAAAAATGTATCTATATGTTATATATTGGTTTATCCCGGTAAAATCGAGGTGGAATACTGATTAAAAGATATATTTGACGTTTAGATTATATATCACACATACCTTTCTACCCCATTTAGATGACTTGGCATTATCTGCTTGTATAACGTCGTTTTCTGCTATTGGTTTGTGCATACGTGTTAGCTCGGCCCACTTGCATAGCGTTTTCCACGGAGCGTGAAGCTTCACAAACATAATTCCATTGTTTTCATCTTCTGATTCAGCATTGTTCTCCTCGATAGATTTCTTTAATATTACACAATACGTTACGTTTGACGTATTAATACAGTATATTTCAACGATCAAATGTATTAGGACTCGTTTAAACACATTTTTTACTAAAGTGGATTATTTTTAACCATATAACTCCAAGATATTCATAAAACAAGATTAGAACGTAAAACTTAATATTAACTTTTTTGTTTTTTCGACATTTGGAAAATATTGAGGATTTCTTCTTTCTTTTTTTTGTTTCCTTGTTCTCCAACTTCTCATATTCAATTTCTATTCCTTCTAATCGTAAATGTTCCTCAAATGTTTTCCTCCATTCATTATACTCCTTATCGCTTGTATTGTGAAGAAGGACAAAGTCAATCGGTCGAATACCATCGCGAAATAAATTTTCTTTCTGGGATGCAAAAATACAATTTTATTAAAAGCACATTGTAAAATCTATCCAGCGTAAGTTGCGTGTGCTTTTATATGTGTGTTTGAGCTCACAAGCGTGATAAGGGCGAATATTTTTGAACGCACAACAATGGGACTTTTTTAAATCATGTGCATTGGTGTTTGGAGTTGTTTTGGAAAAATGTTGAGCAAACAGTTTGTTTGAAATTCAAGTTAAAAAGAATGGCAAAAGTTAACAATGACCTATTCCTTGTCATACCATTTTATCCAAATAGGAAATAGGATAATTGCAAATCACCACAAAAAATGCAAACCAAAATTTGATAAAATATTAAACTGAAAGACAATTTCAAAACGCTCACCACAGTGTTTGCTAATTTTGTGAACAGTTTTTCGTGTATTTTATAAACAATTTGTGACTTGAAATAAGCCCGTATAAAAAAAATGGGCTAAACAGTTTTTCTAAACTAGTTATCGCTTTTACTTTAAACCTATCCTATCTCAGTTTCGGCTTACTATAGCATCGTTTGAAGAATTGCTTGTCTGGTCGTCTGCTGTCTCATCCATGATAAAATTACAAAAACCCAAATCAGACAAATCAAGGTTTATGTGATCAAACCAAGCATTTAGATGGCACACTAAACTTTAAAACAGCACAACAATTATTTTAGTATAGATTTTGTAACTACTACCTACAAGAACTTTCTCTGTACCAATGCGTATTAAAATAGTGTTCCTATAAACTCTTGCTGCAGACTAATTTCGGGCGTAACACGTTTGTTCCTTTTGTGAACCGAAATATAACCAAAATTTAAGGAAGTTAAGCCAATTAATAATTTTCAACGATTAATCAATCAATGCGCAAATGTGGTCATGTGGGGGTTTTGCGGGAAGTACATGTTTATGTGCTGCACGCCGTTAGCATTTGTGATGAATATCTGACCTCGCATTGTGTTCAACGAAAAGCGCAAGTAATTATTCAACTCTTTATCCTTCATATACATCGCACTTTGCAGACGATAAAAATAAGTTTGTTTAAGCCTGTTCATTGTTTTGATTATATACGTTTTAGATACGTCTTGAGCCTCAAAAATAAGTATTCACATAATATCGTACTTTAAAATAGTTTATTGCAATTACAACGTCATTTTTTAATGTAATGCAACTTTTGGTTTTAAGGTAAAATTAGTTCGTAACTTGTTCACAACAATGTTTGTTAATGCGCGCTATATACTAAGAATTTCCGTGTGGGTGCAGCCTTACGGGGCAACGCCCACTTCCACTATGAAACGGGATCGCATTTCTACTGAAACAAGTTGTTCGACCCAGGACTGATACAATACTTCGTACGTCATCAGCTCGCTAGTATTTTATTTCACTTCCTTATGTTTTGGCGAAAACAATAGCGTGAGATTGTAACGAGCAGTGGCGGGCTTGTCGGGTGGTAAGATGACCGTGTTGTCGAGGACAACAGCAGCTCCTCGCGAATGCTGTTTGCTCCAATGAAATGAAAATCGTCCAATCAAAGCTGAGGACGGTGACGCTGTTTGGAGGTTGGGCATGTAGGATTTGCTCTCATACTAACAAGGCAATTCGTGTGCGACTCGTTTTGTTATCACAAAACAACTAGTAAAGCCTCCTCGCATAGATAAGCGCGTTTTGTATCGAGCGCAGTAGAGCGATGTGAAACAAACATCATTTGGAAGTGCTTTGAAGGGCGGCTTTGTAAATTTAATCCCTGTTAATTGTGCCTCTGGAACGAAAAGAATGCGATGACAAACTTTGTTACTACATTATTATCAGTTCAATCTCCGTATTCGGTGATTCTGGTGTGCTCAATTGACCATATTACAATTTTGAAAGTATACAAAATAGATGTTTTTGTTCTACGGAAAATATGTTATACTTATAATATTCTGTACTTGTGCAGCAAAGCATAAATAAGTAACGCAATCAGTAATAGGTACAGCTAATTACTAACACATATATTTAATTTGATAATATCGTGCTAACACCGTACGATTTGTAAGCTTCGGTATAATAGAAAAGTCAGCTCTGCAATTAAACCAAAGGCCAAGGCAAAGTTTAGCGCAAACATTGTAGGCTATTGAGTGTATAAATTCCAGTTTAGCAAAGCAATGGATAATTTCCCCCGTTCAATGTTGTACAGAGAAAAAATACACGTTAATTTATATGTCGAAACTTTTACGTTGAAGACCTAGAAAATATTTAGCATTTTTAGAAGAACTTTCTTTAATGAATGAAGCTCGCGAGTACGTCCGATTTAACCCCATAAAAAATAATTTATGATAAATGTTTTGTAATTTATGATAAATGTTTTGTATTTAGGGCTTTTGTCAGAGTATGGAAGGCGAATGTAAAAGGTATATACTCATAACTGTAATTATTAACTGTTGTCGGTAAATAGGTGACTTACAAATAAAATTGTATGTTTTATAAACATTTACATTTTGTCATGAATAGTAAAGCTTCGAAATGCATCGAATTGTCATTATTGCGGAGAAAACTAAAATGAAAGAAAATACCTGTCTTAAGCGATTTTAGTAACACTATGTGTTATACAAAGCCAAAATTAGGAATGTACCGATACCTTGTATATTGTTCCTACACTGATACCCGATATTTTGCGACAATCTTGATGGAAAACAATTGACATTATTACTATAGTATAGTCAAATAGGCAAGTTTTTTTAGGGGCAACGCCTAAAATCAATTTATCCAGGTTTGTTGCAGATATTTGCTTCAGGGATATGAAGCTTACTAACCTTCAATTTAAAATTTACTATTTCCTTTATTAATATTTATTAATATAGTTACAGTACCATAGTTTAAGCAAGAAATTTTTGTGTGGAGTGCGTGAAATACTTTATTTTGTAGGGTTTATTATTCTGTTAAAGGGTTTGTCTGAGAGGAGTCGCCGTGTATAGATATAGTTTAGCATTATAGAAGGTGCAAAAGCAACCGCCAGTCTAACATTTATGTTTACGTGGCTTTAGCTGCAGTGAACCGGCCGTGTTTATGACGTCACCATTACACTTTTCAATTAATGAGTCAAGCGTAGACTCAATCAAACAACGTGTAATAAAAATAGTGGACGCTCGAGCCGCAGGTTTAGCTTGTTGTGCATACTTAAATCCGGACATTTTACCAAAATTTTGTGCAATTTTGATTTTCCCAATTTGAATTTTGCCAATTTTTAAATGCATTTTTTGTTGACTCTGGTTTAAGTATCATACACTATAATTGCGGGGTCGCGCAAGTTATCGAAAACTCAAAAGGGGTCGCGAGAACAAAGAGGTTGGGACGCTGCGCTAGATTAATTGGTCAATAGGCTTATGTGTTGTGTAATAATTAGCCTATGTGTATCTACAAAAAAGTTTTCTATTTTCAATTTAGCAAAAAAAAAAAATTTTGATCAGGGTGGTAATACTTTCCAACTATTTTAATAATTGACACGGTAAACATATCATATTTGTGCCTTAGGTTTTATAAGATTTGCTCAACTGGGCTGTTCCTAAACATTTTGTGTGGCTAAACCTATTTCAAAGTTGCGTATGACCGAACATACAACTATGTAGATAAAATCGATTCTTTTATTGGCTCTCGCCTATTGTTTTTTATAGATGGTCAATCAAACTATACTTTGGTAACGGGTCATAAAGTAAAGCAGGCCGCGGGCAACATATTTTTGCTCTGCGGAACGCAGGTTGCACACTCCTGCTTTAAAAGATATGAGCAATTGCAAATCCACAAATATTTAGGCAAAAAAAAAAAAAACGTTTTACCATTTTTCTAAGATCTAACAAACATGTAGTTACGATTGAAGACATTATCTTAACTTAAAAGTTGACAAGGTTCATCGGAGCAAATTTGTATGAGTTATCGTTATTTGATTTTTGGTATTTGTTTTGAAACGATAAGTATTTGCGCGGATTCGTTTGTTTTCGTATGTTTATCGGGGCTTAGGTTGACCTCAACTTTTTTAATGGCCACTCTAACACAAGTGCTTTCACTTGAGCGTTCGCCGTTTAACCTCAAGTTGGAAAGTCATCAGACAATGCTAACGTGGCTTACAGCGCGTTTATACGTTTGCAGATTACTATTTTTATTTTAAGATCTAGATTCCACGTATACTATACTCATCTTGTTTACATGAAAAACACAACAGTATGAACTTGTGCACTATGCTCATTGCTCGTGCTACTTATAACTAAGTGTACATTATTTACACCGCTTTAATATACTTTTATATGACGAAACAAGATAATTTAATCCTAATCAAATATTTCACGAATAACAAAATAATAAATGTTTTGACATTAAAATTAAACTTTGAAAGAAATTAATCAAAATGCTATTACAGAACGCTTCTGGTTAAGAACATAATATAAGGCAAACAAATATAGACATATATAGAAGGAAATTGTTGAAAACATTTGTACCAGACGTTTAGTCGCGACGTGTCACGTGTCCGAGTCGGCCTGATCAACAAGCTCCTCATCGCACCAACCAGCGTGAGCCAACCGCCCGGACAACGACTTGTTTACGTTTTTCGGCGGGGTGAGCTTCTCGACTCATGACGTCGAAGCACGCGAGAACAATTGGAGAGGGAGAAGATTGCGCCTCGAATACAAAGGACGCCATCGTCGATGATTATGCGAGCGAGGGAAGACAGGGTCGAGAAAGCGAGGTTATTTCACTGAGCCGTGGGCAAACCACGGATCGAGCATTATTTGATTTACGCCAGACCGGCAACAGCAGTTCGTTCCCTTATAGCGACAGCCCTATTGAATTGGATCAAAGAAACTACTCGCCGATGACAAAACACTCGATGGGAGGACGCAATATTGCAAGTACACCTATCGACATTCCGAAATTAAAGGTTCGTTTTATTCATGTAGTTTTATACCGGTTAACACTAAGAATTGCGCTTTTTGGACTGTTTCTTCGTTATTTTAATTGTTTTCTTACTGTCACGTTTTTCAAACTTGCCCGACGAAGATCAGACATTTTATGCCTTTTACTACACACTGAAAAAACCGTTGCGTATTTTAAAATGTATGAACAGTTGATAAATATCAACAATTTACCGATAACGTTAAAGGTTTTCGTGAAATTAAAAAAAATTGAGTTCCTTGATACATTGCGGAAATCCAAAAAATTGAAGCAGTTTTTTAAAGTTCAGTTATAGAGCTTTTATGTGGCCCGCACAACCCTTGTCAAGTAGACAATTTAATCATTGTATCATAGGGTAGAGATTGTTTTGCTTGAACGGCCATTGGCGCGTCGCCATGCTTTCTTCATCTTAGTATTTATTGTAGTTCAATATAGAAAATAATTTCTACACAAGATGTTGTTTTGATACCAAACTTTGTCGTTTTATACACATTTACCGCGCTTTCTCGTGTTATAGATGTAAACAATCAAACTATATTATTTGATTAATTGCGCTAAAAGTATACTTACTCAAGGTATAATAGAATTTGTATAACTCGCGAATAAAAAAACTAAGTGCTCTCCTAATTTAAATAATTTTCGTAATGTGATATCTATGCTATTGTTACAAGTAATATAAGTCATTGGTAAAACTATATAATTATTTATAATAGGTTACATATTGTTGGCTATTATTTTAAACAACTCTTTAATAGCCAGCCCTACTACCTTTGTTGAAGTTATATGGTTGTGAACGCTATGGAGCTACAACAGGCTAGTCAATTTTTTTGTGCATACACACATTTCTGTACATGTTTGTTAATGGCTTACAACAGAAATGAAGTAATTCAAATCTACTGGTTGTATTTAAAAAACATATCATTTTTTTACAGATAACTAACGATACTGACAATGATGAATCCACGTTACGATATAGTCGTCGCGTCGACTGCCCAATCAATTCTGTTGGTGATGCAGCGTATGACTCACCCTCTCTACCTCGACCCTCTAAAGACTTTAGCCATGTGATGATAAAATTAAAGCGCGGGAGCGACATCCAGCGAGTACGCAGTTACGACAATGTTGGTGTTGACGACAGTGACTCGGAATCATGTAACAGCTCAATAAATGGACCCATTTCGTCCTCTCTTCCCCCTGTCGCCCTAGGAAGAATTAAAGGAAGGCGAACGGTCAGAAGCTTTATTTTTCTGCTACATCCATAACGTGTTTCGTTTGGTCTGTTATATAAACATTTAAAACTATAATCTGTGCCGTTTCGCAACTACTGGACGAAAAACAAAGTCGCGTGATAAATGTCATATATTTCAATTAGCGTTGTTTCCAAAGGTTCATTTCGATGAGAGAACAATCACAGTGACGGCCGATTTGGGAGAGTCTGCTGCCCGATTTCGCTCACAGTGGCGCAAGAAAAGAGCTGGTGTGAGTGCAAGCCCACCAACACGATTCGGAGAAAGCAAAAACATAAGTATGTGCCATGACGAAACCTCCTCGATAGATTCGCCAGTTTTGCAACGATCACTTAATGGCAAATCGATATTCGACGTCTGCCATTATTCGTCATACGGTAGATATACTTGAAGTGCTGCACACAAAAACTCCAGAAGGAACAATAACTGGTTTACTTATTGCATACCAAGGGTGATAGAAAGGGGGTTGCGAACAAAACTATTACATCAAACTATAAGCACCAACAACCACTAAGGAAATACATTATCCTAAACTTTCAACAACATTTATCGCAATCTTAAACGAAAAATCTTTTTTACACCTTTGAAGTTGTAAGTGCAACCGAAATGCCTTAGAAGACAAGTAAAATCCTGAAAAACGTTTACGCAAGTTTTCTCGAAATTCAAATGGCATTTGCTGCTTAGTATAGTAATACAGAATATACAGTATATGTACATATTGATAAGTTAATAGCGACCTGACTTGGTTAATAATATTGATTATCATTCCTACTAGTCAGCTATGATAATACGAACTGCATTTTATAGTTTTCTTTCATGTCTGCACTTACTTTAAATTCTGTGCAATTTCACTGTTTTCTTCCTACTTGTTGTTGGTTTCATGAACGTAATTTGCTGTTTATTGCGCCTCAAATACATATTTTTTCGATTGTCAAATGTAGCACATGGCGTACGATTGTCGATTGTTGCCGAAGTTTAATGGATTAACCAAAACAGGTTTGTTGCTAACTTGCTACACTCTGTCACATACAGCGCTGGTGAGCAACTGAACAGTAAATATGTGTTCAGTAAATAACATAGCTTGAAAAGGTTTTGTTTGACTCATTGACGTATTTGACTGTGGCGTGTTGAGGTGATGATTGTTCAAAAGGAAAACAGTAAAGGTTTTTAAAAGCATTTTCATACAACTAGCATTATCAAAATAAACTTTGCTAATTAATTAATCAATTAATTCAGCTAACCGAAACATAAGGCTTCCTTATCGTTCTGCTGTTTTCTGCAGTTGTTGGGCAGTCGTAAGGGATAGTTGAACTATAGGTTGTTTGTTGTTGTAGCACTTTTCTGGTCACAGCATTGAGTTTCAGATCCTTAGGGTATAAATACACCTGATATCTTTACTTACATCGATAAGCTAGTTTGTGGTTAAGTTTCCCAGTCAAAATATAGAGAAGATTGCATAGACCGTTAAGCCTTACTCACATACGTCAGAAATGTGACAAGAGATGTAAAATATTAAACTGGTACGATTTGATGTTTCAGTTTTATTTGACTTTATAAATAGTGTGATTTTGAAACAACAACTGTTGTTTTAAACATTCTATGGCCTCTGCTAGGCAAAATCAAAGATTGCACCACCAAGGCTGGCTGAATATTAAATTCACAACTTCAGTAGGTTTGCATGTAAACTCTATTATAAAACATATTTTTTAATAATATTTGTAATTTTAACGTCAGAAGGAATACAAGAAAGGTTATGTGAAACTCAAGGGAAATGAATTAATAATTTCAGAAAACGAAACTAAGGTAGTCACAGCCAATACAGTAAGTAACGTTTGTGTTTTTATCACATATAAATTCACTCCTAGAATAATCTTTGAAGGTAAAAATATTTATAAATCAGTTGTTCCTAGTAGTTTGTTTGATAATATTTGGTATACTTTTGAATTAGATGGCTTCGCAGCAAGCTTCTCAAAGAGTGGCACTGAAGGATATGGTTAATGTCAAGTTTGACATTTCACAGCGAGTTATTGTCAACAAGTCAAGTTTTCCTACGATATCGCTGGAACACAGGTGTTGTATTTTAACACATTGTAGCCCAACTATTTCTTCGTAGCAAACTAAAGTACAAGCTTTTTATTGGTTCAGCGTTTCGACAAAAGGCATTCGCATACGAGCGGAATCTAGCGAAGAACAGCAAAAGTGGTTTCGATATTTACATGTCATAATTTTGGTAAGTTGGAAACTACTCTAAATGGATTGTCATTTTACTTAAGGCTATATTTAAATTTAAACGTTGTATTAGCAAATGTTGCCGAACAACACAGAAAACATGCTGCCTGGACAAATTACGGAACTGAACGACATTCTTGATAATGCTAAACGGGTAAGAGTTTGTCATATTTACTTGTGTATAGTTTGATTTAATTGGAAAGACACTCAATTTTTTCATTGTACTTATATTTTTATCTACTTCTTAAGCGAAACGAAAACACATTAATTGTATATATTTAAAATTCCTTTTATATGTTTCATCACTTTATTCTACATTGGGTCATTTTATGTAAGAAACAGCGCAAAGAAGCCTACATTGTTTTGTACTGATATAAACGCATGCGAAGCTTATAGTTGAAATGAAAGTTGTGCTTGGGTAAACAGTTCCGTGGTTATTGTTTGCTCGCAGTAACGTGAACTGCCAAGGCTTACATCGACATGGGATTTATCCAGGTTAGCTAATTCGTTATCAATGGTAAACCATGTAAACTACATCTAATACCAGGAAGATATTTATCAGAAATCGATTTTAATATCTACATAATGTATTGTGTATTACAATGTAGGTTTTGTTTGAGAAAGATGTTGTGAATTTAGGATTTGTATCTGACACCAACAACACCCACCTCACCTACACTGATATCAAGCGAGTCCCCTGTTTTTTCTCCAGTATTGTCTCCCAGTTCTGGACGGTTTTCAAGCACACCATTGCCGAGAGTGCTGGTAATTGACGACGCAATTAAAAAATATACTTTTCAAAGCTATTATTTACTATGTTAAGGCGTCTAACAAATTCATGAGATCTGGAAGGTCTCATACCCGCAATATTCTTTAAACAAAAACTGTGTGTAGCATCGTTCGAATAGGTTTTAAATACGCTTGGAAGTAAACATTATTAAAATTCGACATTAGAATTGTTCGGCATTCACGTTCGAAAGCAGCCTTTGTTGAATTGCACTGCATTGGCGATTGTTGTGCAATTTAACAACATTTGCATTACTTTAAAAACGATTCGTATTCTTATATGACCTACAGTGCGTTGCTTGTAAAACATGAAGACATCGTATGTAGAATAAAAGCAAACATACCCCAATATATGCAAATGTTAAGAACATTTTAATAAACTTGTGCTTAATCTATATTTATAGAAAACATCTGTCGCTGAGTGGAAGGAAACACCAAAGTAAGAAAGATTCGTACGTTCGTTAATTGTTAGCATTTTTCAAAAAGGACAACATTATTCGTTTCGTATAAAACTTGCGATATCTCTGCAACTTTAAATTGAATATTTGCATTGTCGAATTACATCCATTCCCCAACAGTTAATGTTAGCAATAAGGTTCTACCAGTCTCTCTCTTTGTATTAACATCAGGCCTCGAGCCTGGGAATGGTTTAAAGATTAGGAGATAATTAACCGAGAATTTATGAGCAGCACGCTTTATAGATGTGATCAAATGGAATGGTCTAGTCTAGGCATTATTTGACCGAGATACGCGTATGGGAGGAAGGGGCCATTCGTATATTAAAGTCGCAACAAAGAAGTAACCTAGAAAACTACAATGCTCAGTCATCCCAAAAGAAAGTGTTAACGATATTCAAGCAAAATACTTTCAGGTTGATTCCGCCGAGGGCCATACAGCATTTGCTTATCTCGTTTAAAGTCGCAACTTGCAATTTTAAGGCAAAACGTATCGGCCTGAAGAAAATTATGTTTCAAAAACTTTTTTAAATTTGACTTATCTTGGTTATCATAAGGGGACGTTCATCTCAAATTGAGAAAATTTGTAACTTACAGTGCAACATTTAAAAGCGAGATTATGTTTTATGTTGGCAAAGATGAAAAGTATGATAGGCTATAAACTTTTAATCCTAGCGACCACATCGTAAAGCCGTAAAAAAATCGCGTATGTAGAAAGCATATTGATTATTGATTAACTTTGCCTAAGTTTTGTTTAATAATCGCGAGGTTTTTTCCTGGCCCCTTTTATCCGTATTAATAAATAGTCCAACTATATCGAAACAGTCAAGATTTTATTAATTACTTCATATTGAAGTTTAATGTAAATTTTTTTTGTAAATTTTAGCCATTAACTATGTTTTTTGTTTTTTTAACAGCATTGAATTTTGCTTTGGCAGGTGGTTTTTTAAAGAACCAATGAGCAGAGAAAACGCTCAAGAATTGTTACGTCAAAATGAGCAGGCCGGAAATATGATAGTCCGAATGCGAGATGCTGAAGACGAGGAATATAAATATGCCGTTTCAGTCAAGACACCCAATATGTAGATATATTAATTTGAAAAACTTAATCTTAATAATGATTTTCTTTGCAACTGTGTTCTATATGCTGATTTAAAGTACTTTCACCGGATACCTTTGAAAAGCTTTACCGATAGCAGTCGGCATTATCAGAATTATCATGTAAGCAAAGCCAGATTATAAAAACAACTAGCCTGCAATGAGGTTCGAACAAACGACCTCACGCCTTTACAGGACCATCGCTTACCGAATGCGCAACGCAGGCTATGTGGGACTGGTCGAGAAACGACTATAGCGTTTCTGCCTGCTGCATCCTGTTCGTATCCTTATTTAAATCAGGATTGCTCGTATTCAGCAACGTAAAAATTCATATAGAAATGTATATATTATGTTATCGAGCCCTTCTGGAGCCATACTGACCACTGGCGGCACACAACATATAGTACACCGGATGTATTTGGAAAGGCTAATATAAATCATTTATCATGAAAGCAAGCCAGGCTTACTAAAGACAATTATAGCCTGCGGAGAGATGTTTAAACTAACGAACCCCGGCTAACCTTTGGGACCCTCGATATACCGACTGAGCTCCTGTTTGTATCATTATCGTTGGTCCGAACGACTTGAAGATGGCTTGATCACGCAATGTACACATTGTGTATATTGTATATATGTTTCAGTTGATAAATGCGGGATTGTTCACAAAACATCTTTTTACATTTAGTGATGACTTTAAGCACTATAGAGTTAAGAAAACCTCAGTTGGTGCGAAGCATGACTTTCAAATCTACCTTGGAGGAAAGGTACATCCAAAATTGTCATCGTTTACCGAGGTTGTTGACTACTTTGTGAAAACGAGCGACGGGAAATACGTACCCCTGCAGCAAAATATATTAGATCGCAACACCCGTACTCCAGTATACGCTGAGAATTTAGGTATGCTGTAGGCCTACTCCATTTCAACATTTAATTACTTTCTTAACTCTTGCAAATAGTTGTAACATGGTACTAACCACAGTCACAGTGACCGTCTAACACAAAATAGCTCTTTTATCTTAACTTTTACAATAGTTTTGAGTTAACCTATTTTGGTTTTTGCATACACAAGTCAAGGTGTTTTATGTAACATACTGTAGGTTTTCTTTTAACGAGATGTTGCGGATTTCTGATATTTAATTGACACTAAATTATCGTATTTATGTATATATATATATTTTTTGCAGAAAAATCATCGACATATTACAATATGGCAGCAGCTCCCAAAGCAGGTGTATTTTATAACAAAAAATTGTAGTTTTGTTTAACATTATAAAAAAAGTTGGTCAATGAGGACTAGGCCCAAAGCATTTTTTTATCCAGAAGTCAATTATTGTAAAGTGAAAATAATTCTTTAAGATATGTGATATTCTGCGAAATATAATATTGTATTTTGTCATCTATTTTTTATTGTGAGCAACATTATTGAAACAAGAAGTGTATACGTTTCTTTTTTTCCTATATCTTTTTTACCCTTTTTAGTCAAATTTCTGAATTCATCATTTTTTGCAGTTTGCAAGTTTGCTCATATAACACTAAATCTTATATCACATAAAATTGAACCGGATTCAACAAATGAAAAAAATTATGATGATAACGTTTGCTTCAAGCACTAATTTTATAATATCCTGTAAAAGTTTTCCTCGTCGTTTAGATTTACCTTAACGTTTTAGTGTATATAGGTCCACGTCTACAACCTCGCAACTCTTGTCCTGTTTTCCCAACTGTGCGAGTGCTGGATGAGGAACAGGGATACATACCTAGTGGATATTCGTGATACAATTTTGTAAAATACGAAAACCTTTGTTGTTTAACTTTAAACTTATTTGTAATAAATTGCCTGATAGTTGATTTCTGTCTAACTCGGCACGATTACTTCTATGAACTAAAATTTATTACAAAAATCGAAATAAATTAGTTGTCGTTTATATTTTAGATGAATTAATTTTAGGAGGATCAAGTTTAACGAAAAAATACAAGTAAAATTTTACACTTTCCCAGCCTTATCACTATCCTTCTGTATTTAAGAAAATCATGCCCTTTATTTGTTTTTGTAATATTTCGCTGTCATTTAATTTGGTAATTTATCGTTTATGACTTTATAAAAATATTTAACCTTCTAGGCCATACATTGCTTTATTTGGTATTTTATTTGTATATGATTGCATGCTATTTTCCACTTCGTATATGCATATGCGAAGGTATTTCCATTTAAAAATCGATCATTTTAGAGCCTTGAAACTTGATATTAAAAAAGCAGAGATAATTGACAAAGACACGTGGTTAATTACGAGAAAACTATCCTGAAAATGTAAATCTAGCGAGACGTTTATAAATACTACTAAAACTAACCCAGGAGAAAATTCCATAAGAAAATGCTCACACTACTATATCACGGTAAATGACCATTAAATACATTTTAACTGTTCTTACAAGCTATCGCCAATAAATCAGCCTATCGCCAATAAATCAGCCTAACAAGCTATCGCCAATAAATCAGCCAAGTAAGGGTAAATTTTGTTCTTAACTCTTCGACACCGCTCAACCGGTAAAAAAATCTTTTTGCAGAACGGTTACTATGGAGTTTAAAAAACACGATTGTCTATTATATTAGCTTAAGCCTTAAGGGACAGTCATTAATAAATAACATTTACAAAGGAGTATCGTATTATAGGGTTGCTGAAGATAATATGTTAAGTTATACGGTATTATCCGTAAAAATTCGGACTTAGTTTCAACGTAGTGCGAGGCACCCAATTCAGGTAACTTTTCCTTGTGGGCGGCCAAAATCCCATTAAAAAAATAATTTTATGGATTAAACTTTAACAGTACTGCGAAAAGTATGACGTGCAAACCTATTTAGTTAACAAAAAAAACTTTCGGTCCGTCATGCAAACTTGTTGCCGTAACCAAGAACAAGATGAAAATGCATAACACTATACGATGTGTTCCTTCTTACTTTTGAATAAGAAATATTATGTAATTTCTCTGGACGAAAATTTCTAAACCGAAATTTTGTAAATATGATAACAGTAAATTATACACTTTTGGTACCTGTTAACTATTCTAAGCTTGGCATTATCGTCATCGTACGACTTAGGGTTGTTCAGATTTTAAAAATTTTTGAAAAGTTTAGCTAATCGAAGTTTTTCCCATGGTTTGGACCTTAAAAATAGGATTGACAAAAAAAATTTAAATTTGGGTCATGATTTCGCCCTCCTCAAAGCTCCCAAAGTTTAGCAGTTAAATCATCAAAATATGGGAATTCCCCTATTGCGAAAACTTGCTAAACTGGCTCTATTGTAAACAAACGATGACAAATAATATTGTAAAATGTTATTTGTGCTATATTAATGACGAATATGCATATATAACACAATAAAGCATTGCAAATTAGCTAAATAAAAATATTTTTTTTGCAATGATTGATTTTTTAAAGAGAAAACTATCACCGGTGTTCTACGACTTGCAGGAGGCTAGCGTGCTGCTGCGCATCATCAGTGATGTTTGCTGAGTAATCAGTGTTTAACTTGACCATTCTCTCAGTAACATCATTAACAACTTGAAGGTATTTACAAAGTTTTCCGCAACTTAGCAGTCTTTAGCTTGCGTCCAGTTACAAACTGGATGCCTCAGCAAGTTGCAATAAACGCTCAGAAAAGAAACAAGAAACCAGGAGTCCTAGCCGACTAAATTTTTGAATTCTGGTGCGTCCTGTTTCTTTTGAACGCATCACTGGCAACCCCAGGCGAAATTTACTTGGCTTGGGTGTATCCAAAGTTTTTCTTGCCAATGCCACTTTCCTATCTTCGTCCATAGTAGGGTGTTAACTGAACATATAAAACAATACAGTTTCTTTATTTATGTACCAATGATGAACTTCAGCAGCTTGTTGTAGGCAACCTATGCCACCTGGTTGTATTATTTTGAACACTCTTTCATGGTTTGCAAATTATCAGGTATTTATTAAAGCATCGGAACCAATACCTGTTTTTACCAAAGCTGAAACATAAAACAAGGCAATATACTGGTTGATGCGCGGCAGCTGGTTTACAAAATCTTGTTCGTAGCCCATCTGTTACATACCTACGCGAACTTGGCGCGCTGGAATAGGTTTTGGGCAATATCTCCGAAAGTTGTGACGATACACAGTTGAAATTTTTACACAGTCCTTGTATTGGCTACATCTTTCCAGCAATCACTTAGCAAAAAATATTTAAAAAAAAAATTAATATTCAAACATATGAATATTAATATTCAGCGATATTAACCCTTAACCGTTGAGCCAACAAGTTCAAATTTTAACGATATAAACTAGGAGGCACCACCTTCAAAATGAGACATAAATCATGTTTAAATTCATTCGGACTGGGTGTTTACTGTTTCTTTGAAAATTCATAACTGCCCATCCACATGAACATCGTTTGGCAAACCTGGTGCTACATGCAGTGCTCGATAAGTGAGCCAGCTCCTTTACTGCCAAAATATGTGGATGGAACAGATAAGCTACGAACAAGATTTTGTAAACCAGTTGCAGCGCATCAACCAGTCTATTGCCTTGTTTTATGTTTCAGCTTTGGTAAAAACGTATATTGGTTCCGATGCTCTAATAAATGATCAACGTTTTGGCAAACCATGAAAGAGCATTCAATAAGTTGCCTTCAACAAGCTGCTGAAGTTGATCATTGGTACCTAAATGAAGAAACTGTATTGTTTTATATGTTCAGTTAACACCCTACTATGGATGAAGATAGTAAAGCGGCATTGGCGAGAAAAACTTTGGATACACCCAAGCCAAGCAAATTTCGCCTGGGGTTGCCAGTGATGCGTTCAAAAGGAACAGGACGCACCAGATTTATAAAATTAGTCGGGTAGGAGTCCTGGTTTCTTGTTTCTTTTCTGGGCGTTTATTGCAACTTGCTGAGGCATCGCAAGATAAAGACTGCCAAGTTGCGGAAAACTTTGTAAATACCTTCAAGTTGTTAATGATGTTACTGAGAGAATGGTCAATTTGAACACTGATTACTCAGCAAACATCACTGATGATGCACAGCAGCACGCTAGCCTCCTGCAAGTCGTAGAACACCGGTGATAGTTTTCAGACTTTAAAACATCAATCATTGCAAAAAAAATGTTTTTATTTAGCTAATTTGCAATGCTTTTTGTGTTTTATATGCACATTCGTTATTAATATAGCACAAATAACATTTTACAATACTATTTGTCATCGTTTGGTTACAATAGAGCCAATTTAGCGATTTTTCGCAATAGGGGAATTCCTATATTTTGATGATTTAACTGCTAAACTTTGGGAGCTTTGAGGAGGGCGAAATCATGATCCAAATTTAAAATTTTTTTTGTCAATCCTATTTTTAAGGTCCAAACCATGGGAAAAACTTCGATTAGCTAAACTTTTCAAAAAATTTCAAAATCTGAACAACCCTATCGTACGTCTTTGCATTAATGTCATTGTATAGTTTGGCATAACTTTCAATTTAGAGCTAGGCTAGAGTATCATTAACTACTGGATGCTTTAGCGCTGAAAAGACTTCCCAAAGCGGGCTTGACGTACTTAAAAGGCAAATGTTTTTTTTAATTTTATGTTTGCTGTTAAGATAGAAATCTTAGAAAAAACATAGTTTGCCATCTGCACAGACCAGCAAAAAGTTATCGCTGGCCGGCAGTTAAGAAACCCAGTTTAAAGCATCGTTGTATAAATCGCATTTTAAATAAGTGACTATCTGTTATTTGACATTCTGTATCATCGGTGAAAGAGTAAAATTGGAGTCAAACAAATGAATGCGGTGAGTGTTTGATGTGGTCACCGCCTCATTTAAACGAACAAAACAAATACTAGGCCTAGTTATCGTGCTTTGTGTGACCGGCAACAAAAAAACGAATAACGTGTCATACAAAAAAATGCTAGGATATATGGTATTTTGGAAAATGTTTAATTGAACAGCGCAACATCCAGAAAAAATAACTTTAAGGCGCAATACTTACGCTCAGTGGCCTTTATCTATTGCGATTATTTTTGTACCGAAAAAGCAGGAAAGCCTAACGGCAAACTGTTTTATGACAAAAATTTGACTTAAAAATAACTCATTTCAACATTGTTATTTTAAACATCCATCGGACTATATTAATAGACATAAACAGTTTCCGTCGTTGCAGGCTTCAGTGTTTTGTTAACGAATTGTTGTTTTTTACTCTAAGACACTTGTAACAGTTGTAACGCTTAACAGTTGATTGTTCGGGTATATGAAAAACTTAAAAAATCGAGGTTTTTATTGTGCATAGAAAATATACAATGCATACGCGAAAATATCAATGGTTAAAGTTGGTAGATTTTTCATCTTAGACTTTAGAGATCCACGTTGCGATTAATTTCCACTTAAATAGTTGCCATGCATACGGCGCCCTTGGGCTGAGACAAAAATATAACAACTCAAATTTATACTTAAATTAGACGAAAAGATAGGACATCTCATGTCCAGTTTGTAAAAGAGATCGCGGGCTGTATATGAATTACATTGGCCGGTCGGATCACACCCGCGGCGGACTGTAGGTTACCGAGCCCTGGCCTAAAACATCAAAAACTCATGTACAAGTACATAAATAACTAATTTCTTCCATTGTATTTGAACTGTTTTTAGAAACCTTTACTACGTTTTTTTGTGTTTATTGTGACGTTAGTCAATTAGGTTTACTTGTTCGTCTTTTTCAGTGGATAAATGTCATGATCATTATTCTAGTTTTTTGTTCTTGATATATTTGCGTTTTTCCATTTATCCGAAAACGAACAAAGAGTTAACTTATCTTATTTTTATAAAGATCACCCAGGCAGAGTTAGGGCATCAATCCTTTTGGCACGACACTTAAAAATGGCTTTGTATTCGGGCCATCCAAATGTGCCAACAAGATTTTGGCAAAATAAATGTAAAATTTTAGTTTTTAGTATTTTAACAAGGCTTATAGCAACAAGTCGGTAAGCATTTTTTACTTTGGCACACCGATTATGAGAACCAGATACGTGCAATCATTTAAAAAGGCCCCGATTATATTTAAAAAAAGCATCCAATGAAACACTTCTGCACAACTGTTGTTCAAAACTTACAGTTTTAAAATCAGAATGGCAGCGTATTGTATTAAGTTGTGCTTACTTATATGTATGTTTTAAATGAAATACATGGCTTTTTTAGTGACTAACATGATGTATTGAGTCTGGGGTTGGTTGTCGCAAAACCTTTGCCGATTGCAAGCCAAAAATAAACTTAAAATGTTCTTTGGTTTCGTTTGTAATATTTCTATAACTAAGCTAGACCAAAAGTTTACCTCTTTAAAAACACAATACTTTCACCACCACTAAAAATTTCAGCCGTTTGAAAAATCACATATTTCTGAACAAATGTGACGCATTTTTTCTTATTTTGTCGTTCGATGGAGACAAACGTAAAACGCCGGCAAGCAAAGAAAAAGGTTGTCTTACAACATTTGAACTATCAGCTTAACCAGTGCTTCTCGTATAACAAAATGTAATACTGAGTCTCACGATCTGCATGTTGGATTTATAAACTTGTGGTAAATTACATTATTATCTTGTCATCAACAGTTGATCGATTTTTTAGATTATGCTACTCCAGGTTAACTGCAAGAGACGGTTATGTGTACGCATGAAAAAGTTGTTAGAAAAGTAAATAATGCATTGAATAATACTAATAATAATTAACAGTTAGTGTTAACGATTGAGTGTCCATGGGTCGATTGTCGACCTTGAAGACGATTTTAAAATATACTTTTATCGAGGTATAACAGCACTTAAGTATACAATTAAAATATTTCCGAGTTTAAAAGTAAAGTATTAAATAATTGAAGTCTTTGTGTCAGGCCAAACCACAAGTTAAACGTTCAGTATATAAGGATAATCTTTACCGCCTTGACTGCGCAAACATCCTGCGTGATCTGATATCTTGTGTCAACAGAAGCATGTACCGTACGGCGGTATAAGCGCTATATCGTTCAAGCAATCCCCCTTCTACCGCAACAGACTCGAAAATTTTAGCATTCGTTGCGTTGTCCGATATGAAACAGATTGACATTTGATATTTTAATAGAACTCTTAAAGTAAATTTGAAAAGATTTGCTTGTTTGTTCACTATGCTGTTGCGTTACATGTTTTAAGCGTAACTATATAACTTTGGTGGATTGGTGGAGCAGTTGGTGCTTACAACTGCAACGAAAGCATCATCTCGGATAAACTGAGAGTGGGATAATCTAAGCAAACATTGGTGAAAAGATTAATTGCCAAAACAAATAAACTTACTTTCATAGCATGGGGCTGTATGAACAAACGAAGCTTTCAAAGGGCTTGGCATTTGTGTTGCTGGTAATTTTTCTCGTTGTCAAAGAAACTGAAGCTGGATGTGAAGAAATAGAGCGTTGCTGTACAGGCCAAAACGTTGATTGCAAGTTTGTTTATGGGCTCAGCAGGAACAAATATTCGCGGTCGTGCTACTGCGATGAGTTTTGCCAGAAATCAGGGGACTGCTGCGATGACTACAAGTCCTACTGCCTAAGCAGAGGTATGGAAATTTTATGTTGTTTATAAGAAAAAATAGTTCGACTCTATTTTTCAAAATAGAGTTTGAATATATGTTAAATAAATGTGCTGTGGTGATTATACGTTCAATACGCATTGATTATGCTTTCAGTAAAAAAGAATATTTAATTTTTTTATATCTGTTCACCATTTTTTTGTATATCATTGTATATTAGTCTGTTTTGCAGTTCAGTTAAGGTTGTAAAGGTTTTTTTATATACCTATTTATTTTTGGTTTGGCGTTAAGTAGAGGAATGCGGGCTTTTTCTTGAATGTCCATAAACTAGATTTTTTTGTCGATAGCGCTTGAAATGCGCTAGCTAAACATCGTTGTGACTGTTTAACATTCTGCAGGGATTTCGTAACTGTCATTAAACAATACAATTATAAACGGATTATCAAAATCTACTATGTATAAGATATTCAATATTTTTAACAGCGTTTGTCTGTAAGCTATGTGTTCGTATGTTTGCTACATTAATAAGGCATTTGTAGTGAAAGGGCACTGGGTAATAACTTGGGTTGATAAACGATTGTGGGTATTTGAAAAGAGGTATAAATTTGAAGAAAAGAGTTTGCTCAATTTATTTTTTTAATGTTTAATAATTTACCCTTTAGATATAAACGAGCATTAATTATGGCCAATTTATATTTCAAATAAGGAAATTTCGCCACTCCTATTTGATTTTAAACCGTTTTAAAACGTTAAAAAACTCATGCGTAGTTATCCTCGTATGTTACTTACTTTAAATTTGACATCGCAAAAGTTATTCAGTAACTGCATCAGACGGTAACATGAAAAGGCCGCCTTTTCGATTGTTTAGTGATGCCATTGTGCAGGCTAACCGCTTTACAAATGTGATATTGTTGATATTTTGTCGCTCAAACAGGTGCAAATGAAATAGATTACAGAATGTTCAATGTTCAAAATATATCATTGCTAAAATCATTTGAAAATAAATCGTAGGATTATAAACATATACGTCATGGACTCATAGCATTCTTACAAAGGTAATTTAAGAAACCGCACTATATTCCTGGTGACGCTTGGGACTTGATCGACGCAATAACGGCATTTAAACGAAGCTGCATCAGCTGTCGTACTAATGCGACTCAGTGTCTATTCTAGTCAAGGCTTGGTCGCAAACTGCCAACTCTGTTAACAGCATTGCTGTGAAAGGTTAATGGACGGTCACTTTGCCTTGGCAACGTTATTATTCGGACTTTAATCAGTTAGAAAACATGTAGGGTATGGAAACGACAATTAGCGATAGCTTTAATTGTAATTGACGCTGAGGGGCGACGGCATTCCTAACACTCTACTGCTAACTTTGTTTGTAAATCAGCGCTTAAAGAAAACATGCCCGCTGCGTGAAATTGTCTGTTTGTTTGGAAAGCAATTAGACGTAACACAAAACCGTGGTTAGAAACCGGTCGTGTCAACACCTTTCCGATCCTGCGCTTTGTCAGGGAGCGTGGTGTTTATAGACGTTTTTGTTTACAGTTAATTTACGCGCCAGACTGCCAGGGACCACGTTACACACGCCAAGAATATTCATTTACTTGTTGTAAGCTACTGACGGACACAACACCGACATGTTTTCTCTCACTTCGTAATAATTTATTCTTTTAGGGAAATTATAGCCACATCTGAGAGCACAAGACTTTGTTTGGGCGGCTGTTTGCTTGATTTACGACTGTCATTCTTCGGGGATAGCTAATGTAGTTTATATTTTAACATCTATAAATAAGGCCACGTAAACCACTTTCTAGCAGAAAGCCAATATTTATTTTCTGACGGCGATGGAATACGTCGAGTCGTCGATCATGTGTTTTGTTTTCCAAAATATAATTCACTTATATTTGCATAGTCGTATGTCCAACACAATCATGAAAAGATTTCTTGACGCCTATCTTTCTGTATAAAACATTGCGAACCCGTTGGGGTAATTTTCTTTTCAGGCAATTTTACTAGTGTTTATGGCGGAGAGCTATCCCCTTGATCTTTTCAAATCGCAACGCACGGGTCGCCTTTGTGTCAACACAACGTCTTGCGATAATACCGCCATCTCTATGCGCTAGAGAAAGTGTAAGACGCTTACAAATTTGCCATGGAATTATAGTTGCACATCCGGTATAAAAACGTGGTATGTACTTTTAACGTTGGGTAAACTGAAGTAATAGTAAAAATTGCCCTTTTGTGGCTACAGCGATCCGTATGTGGTAGACAACTTTTCCACCTTTCGGCGTATCTTTGAGTTCCAACCAAAACAAAATAGAGTACAAAAATATACATCTGTGGTCAGTTTAGTAGCTTCCTTATGATAAACTGTCTATAAGATAAAAAGTGTATCTGTGTGAGAGAGCACAAAAATTTGGAAATATTCTTGCACGAGAACATTTTTGGGTTTAGGTTACGTCCGGTGTCTACCAAAATTCGCGTTGACCCAAAGCAAGATGGTTTATCTTATTAATTAACTCGCAAATATAAAATAAAACGGAAAGTGTGTATTTTTTTTAAACACGGGATTTGGTACTAAAGAGACGACGTTGCTATTTTTTATTCATTTAACAAGATATTAATCAATTATATCAACCAACCCGTAATGTTACCACGGTTCCTGTAATATGTGTCGGCTTGGAAAACAGTATACAAAAAAGAACGGGAATGTATGGCGAGGTATGCAATCGTAAATAGAACGCTTTAAATAGTTCTGACTGTGCCAGTTAGATTAAGCTATTCAAAACAACCAAGATAGCATTTTCAGCATAAAAAAAGAATTGCCGTTAACTCCCTCTGACCCGGTGATACGACGGCGGTACTCCATGTGGCTTTTATGTCTTATATTTTGGTTTCCGGTCCGCAATGGGCGGACAGAACTAAAGCCAATTCGCAAACTATATCCAACTGAAGGAATGGATCGAATGGATCGCAGTGCCACGAACAAACAGTGCTTTAATTTTACTTGTTCCAGTGTATGCCTAGCCGGCCTGGCCAGGTCGACCGCTGGCACACAGCGGGCGGTGGCATTTGCTTTGGGTCAATCCGGAATGCTATTTTACGGCGATTCGTTCTCTATATGTAGGCCTAACACGTGCCACCGTAAAGAGGCCGAACAATTTGTAAACGGGCATGTTTTTTCCTGTCACAGAATGCACCATAAAACTGAAGAATGGAAACACTGTGAGTAATGAAATGATGCAGTTCTCGACAACGTAGATTTTGACCATTTATTAGTCGTTGTCCAAGCGATTGTTTTTGACTCAAGATGTAATGAATTAAATACTATTCGAGGTAGACGGCATTATTCCAATAGTACCATTTAACATTTGCTGTGTTGATGTTATATATGCTGCACACATTGAGACGAATTATTATAACGACTATTTATTCAATTCGTTAGTAAATAATCGCACTATAACGATGCTTGGCCAAAAATCAACATGTAATGTACACAATGGCGGTAAAAAACATTTGCTTTAAGAGATCTTATTTAATGTAAAGTAACAGAAGGCGTATAGCAAATCCGCTTGTCCGTACACAATGTTATAGAGTAAGTTGACTTGCGTGTGTTGTGTGCGGCCAGTTGCCGCTGATCGAGCTGTCACAGATCATACAATTTACATTGGATCAAAATATTCCCTCCGAGATGAAACGAAGTTCATTTGGCGTAACTATTTAAATAAAGTAAGGAGAAAATCTCAAAGAAAGTAACGAACAAAACAATCCAAAAACCATACTAAATGCGCTTCAAATGTGAACGTAGTAGCTATTCGTCAGAAAGTACTGCATAGCAAAGCAACGGGTTTTCTGGCTATCGATTTATTTAACTTATCTTTCGTTTATCATGAAATCAACAAAGTATTTTCATAAACCGATAATTCTAATATTTATTGCAGAAGATCAGGTAACTAAAGCAGCGGTTGGCACAGCCTAAAAGGGTAACATAGGTAACATCCCACGAGAATTCGTAATTAGTGATAGCGTATATTGCCTTATTCGCTTGCAGCGTGGCTTGTGGCTTTTTAAGGCTGCCGCTTCACTAGCGTACAAACGGCAGATATACGATAATGTATGGTAAATGTATTGTGCAAAACGTAGTCATAACGGAATTTCTTATTATTTACGCTTCTAAAAATAAGGATATTTTGCCATACAAATTTTAAGTTCCATTAACCCTTGTTTAACTTTTTGAGTCCTAAAACAAAACCCAAAAATCCGCAAGATATCCTATTTGGGTGGTCACTTGTCTAGGCGTAAGAAACGGTTTTATGTTACTTTCGGGACTCTCTGATAACACAATACTACTCTTCCCACTCGAGCGCAAACCATGAAATGGATAAACAGGGCAAAATCCGCTTGTGTATTTAAACATATCCGCGCAGTTGCACACAAGTGGCCGCCCGCAACCCACACAGCCACACACCGATCGCTCACAGCAGCCGTAAGCCATGGCTTGTAAGTTTTACTTTTCTTGAATTGTTAAACCAAGAAATGGGCCATCACGTCAGGTTGGGTGGTCACAGGAGTGGTTTCTCGTTTTGCTGTTAGTACGGATGTGACATGACGCTAATTCCTTTACTGATAATAATTAATGTTACTTTAAAAAAAATTTTGAAAAAATATTTTACGACGCTTTAACACCTTGTCTATATCTGTTGGAATTCGAAGCTTGGTTGTCAGTATGTCGCTCATTGAATTTTGAACCATCACTTGAGATCCATGTAATAAATAACATAATTCATATCAAAACTATGTGTATTAGCTATCTTTTAGGAGAAACACCTTAAGGGACAAACATTTGTAAAGCTACTAAGTCTACTAATTCCTACATGTTGAACCTGCAGCGCAAGACTGCGTGATGACTTACTGGAGTCACTGGAGTCATTGTACGGCGCGATGTGGGCGTGGAACAAGAATGAGAAGACGAGATATTCACATTCCCGCTTCGGGAGGTGGAAAACCTTGCGGTCAACGTCAACAAACTCGGGCCTGTTACCATGACGACGCAAGGTGCAGGAACAGTGGTAAGATTACATAACTTCTATATCCAGGCCACCGGTGCATTTATATAACGTAATATTTCGTTACAAGTTTCTACAAGTTTAAGTGGACTTAAACATTTTAACATAAAATCGATATTTTAAAGTTTTTGTGCTTTTCAACCCTTTCCTATTTTTTTATATTATAGAAATAGCACAACTACTACCGGCATATTTGAATCGGCAGCGCAACATCCCTGACAAATACCAGCGCCCTACAGAAATAAAGAAAGTCGCCAAAAGACGGGACAGGTAATGCCAAAGATTGTTTTGCGTAAAATCCTAAAGCCTTGGGGATGAAAAAATATGCAAAAGCAGAAAAGTCATTCTTAAAAACACGTTCACGCATCGTAAAACGGTGAACGCAATTACCAATGCTCAAGGGTAAATATTGACATTTAAGTTGATCCTGATATGATCCAGCGGAGCGACCCGGCGATCTTATCACCGATGCGTTAACATATCGCAATCGATAATGGCCGTCGACATCGCATTGTTCGCTGCGTTAAAATGCAAACTGATTCTGTTTCGCGCCCCAGTGAAAAGTTCAAGGCGTGCGTTCACTTCAAGCAACCTCGGGCCTTCCGCCTTCTAAACGTGGCTCGGGGTGCTTACCTGGCACATAAGAGCGTCATCCACGCACTTACGGACAAATTACAGGTTCTTGGTAAAGTCTTCGCTGGCGTGCTCTGTGATTTATTTTATCACCTCGGCTTTATTTTATCACCCTGGCTTCAAATTTAGCCGACTTTGAGACTTTTTATTGCGGATCGTATATGTTATTCCAGAATATTGTTGAACTGTGCAATAAGTGATTTTGGTGTTTAGCTTTTCCATATGCTTTTGTTGCAGTTACTGCGTCAACTATCACGTTACATCAATAGCGTGGTCTTGCCGGTATGCATCTCCTTATCATGTTCTCAAAGTGGGCTCCCGTGTTTGCGTGGAATGCCACGACACAGCTATGGACAAGAAAGGACATTGTGCAGGTTTGCCACGTCCTTTGGCGCATGCATACTCTAGATCAGGGTGGTCCAAACCCAGGCCCGACATCATTTTTCGTGGCCCGCGAGCACTGTGAATTATTGCAATGCGTACCGTTGACTGTTTACTCAAAGAAATCTAAGTGACAAACGAACAGTAAGAATACTGCAATTGTTTGGTCATGATTACATTTTTCCAGTTATACCATGAAATAACCCAGATTCCTATCGCTCACCAAATTCGCAGCAGGGAGTAGCACGGACGCCTAATTTTGGTATGTGTTATAACTAATGACCGGTTTGAGCCGCAGTGCGTCTTATACGAAACTTTTCTAAAAATGTGGTTTTCACTGTGACTTTACCCTAACGCGCTGACCCATTCCAAGATGAAATTTCAGCTAAAATTATCTGGTTAATACCTTTTTGCGCAAAACGAAAACGTCTTTGTATTTGGCGATTGTGTAGTATGCGACATCTCTCTTAATTTTTTTTGTTTCCGTGAACATTGTACGCTTATAAAATGCTGTCTTCTAACTGAAAAGTATTGTCAAATACGCAAAAATTTTCGCGCTTCGCGTGCACCATTTTCCACAGTCTCTTACCCTACGATTTCATTGCGCACAAGTTCGACGGTAGTAGCAAGTTTGTGAAACTTATATGTCTTGGCCAATTATTTGTGACGTCGATGTTTAAACATTTCACGTCCTCGTACGGATGTAACCTTATGTTTGTGGCCCGCAAAGAATATGCAAGAAATATTGTGGCCCTCGATGCTGTCAACCTTGGACCACCCTGCTCTAGATGTCACTTAATAAAATAAAGTAAAATAAACCGTTCTTGATGAAAAGAGTTTTTAAGCTAAATCATTCAAAGCCTTAAGTGCACGAAACTCAAAAATATCTGACGAATGTTTGGGGTTGTTTTACATTATGTACACCGTGTGATTTTAAGTTATTATTTTTACATGTGAGGTGGGGAAGGATAAAAGTAAAAAAAATGTGTAGAAGGTTTGCGGCGTTGGTTCTTCCCGTTGGTCAAAAAAAGGGTGTAGCATTTCTGAACAGGTTTGGTCAATAACAGTTTAGGCCAAATCCTATGTATATATGTAATCCATGTTAGGCCACTGACAGTAGGGGAATCGTTTTTCCTTTTTATTTTGGGTTGGCTTAAGAATTGGTTAAGTACTAGGTAAGAGTAAAGTCAATATTGTTTAGAGTCTACCGCCCAGCCCAAGGAAAAAACTTTTCAAAAGAGTAGGAATCCACTGAACCAGAATGTCGCTAAAAATCAATTAACCCTTTTTTAAAACAAGGTTTAAGAAACTTTCTAAGGTTTTGCGTGTTGCTTTGCCTTTTTAGTTTGTTAAAATGCATTATGAATCACGTATTGTGTCAAAATATTACACAAAAACAAAGCATTTTAATAATGGGAGATACTTGCTAATTACAGGCAGCTTGATAGGAGTACGAAGCCGTTGGATGGCGCTCTTGGGTCGACCATGTCACGGAACATGGAAAAGTGAAGGTGAAAAACACACGAATTGCAAATGTGGCGAGCAACATGGAAAAGACTTTATTTTTGTGTGATTTGTTTTGAACTTTCATTAGTAATATACATAGACCTAATTTTAGACATGTATTTACTTAAAGGGCTTCGATTTAAACTAAAATTAGTACTAAACAAAAAAATCATTTTTTTAATCAGTGTTGTGTGACGTTTTTCTTCACTAATTCGACAACAATTTTACGAAATAGTTTGTGAAACTAATTTTGTTACTAACATTTCAATCTCTCTTTAACATTGCTACCTCGAAACATTTTTAAATAACACCCAACATAAGTGGGTTTTAACAGCGCTGTGTGGGAACACCGTGAATGCACTGTAACCTATTTATAGTTGATTTTAGTTTCAGCAATGTTTCTTCTTTGCATGCAATTTTATCTTCATGCATCTGTTGGTGTTTAAGTAAAGATTTTATTAGGGCTTTGGCTAATTTATATCAGATTGTGTCACGCCAATTATAGAAAAATGAATTCCAAAAATATAAAGGGTACCGGCTAATATTGCAGATGTAGAACAATGAATAATAAGTTACCATAATCGCCTAGTAATAGTTCCACTCACGGACTGCATGGTTTACACTGACTGCACAAGGAAGGGTTTAATTAACCGAAATGCATAAAGAATAGTTTATTAATATCAGCATAAATCAAATAAATTGGTGAAATTGCGTTTTTCTGCAATAATTTAAAAACAAGATTTACTACGACACAATCTCACTCCAAAAATATCTACAAATTTTCTTTGATCAAGTTGTAAACCCAAACAGAAATAAACCATTAAATTCGTGAAAGCCCATTCCTGGGTGAAGTCAGAATTTTATATTAAGCCATGCGCGTATCAGGTCAAAATGTCACTATACCTTTATTTCAGAATAAGATGTTATCTGCCTAATAACACATTTTGGAAAAAAACATTGCTTTATTTAAAAAGTATTGGTTGCAAACTAGTTTAAAATTTTCACTTATTCACGATTCGTAGTTTTTGGATTTCGTTTGTATGCGTTAAAACCTGTTATGTATACATGAGTCCTCAAGTTTGTATGTTTTTCAGTTGCATTTATTTAGTGTGAGATCATTGATTGGCTGAAGTTGTATAAGAGTCTTAAAGTATTTTAAAATCACCAACAGAAATACACCTCGATTTTCTTTGAAAAGTACATTATAGTTAAACATTTATTTTTTAATTTGCTGTTTTGCGTTACATGTACTTCACTACCATTTGCATAATATACGTTAAAAGAAGACGTGTCACTATTTATAGGCAAGCAAAAAAAAAGTTAAAAAGTTAAAAATGGCAACACAAGGTGTTTTTGTGATTCATCGCGACAAAGAATGCTTAACAACCGTCCTCAAAAAATACCCTGTCTAACATGTCCTAATAAAGCCTTTCATATTCAAATGGGCTGCAAAATTTAAATAACTTTTGACCAGGGGTCAGGAACCTTTTTAGCGAAGGGAGCCATAAAAACCGAATGTTTTTCGTTCTATTTCCAAGAGAGCCATATTTTTTAACAACTGTTAGGGTTGGCAAAACAGTAATTTGAAATGGACCTTTTAACAAGGCAACATAGTAAACGCGAAAAAATGCATTGGCTAAGTTTGCAAAACTTTGTTTACGGGACCATGGCACGAACATTAAGACCTTTTATCTGCAAAGAGATTTATTTAAATCGGCTGACACAAAAAGACAAATAGGAATAAGCGCGAAAAAATTGTTATTTAACTAGTTTTAAATTAAAAAAAATACGTTTTGAAAGAGGATCATTTTATTCAAGTCTTGATAATGAAGAAAAGCTTAGATTCATCTGCGAGCAAGATTAGCCTACTAATCAAAGAGCCATATGGCGTCACCAAAAGAGTCATATATGGCTCGCGAGCGATACGTTCCCGACACCTGTTTTAGACCCTGCCGGTCACAAAATAGTCAATTAGACCAAATCGACAACATTATACCACCATAAAGACGTCCTCAACATAAAATTGCTATAAATGACGTAAAATTCGCAATTTAGCCTAGGTCACTAGAAGTGATCACATTTAGATTAGAAAAAGACGAGCACAAAACAATAATTTGTAACCTAATCGCACAAGGCATGGTGTCACAGACTTGTAAAATAATTTGAATGGAAAAATAAACATTACAGCTACATAATTATATGTTATCAGCCTGTGTAATTGAGATCGTCGTCTTTTCTGACAACACGGTTGGTTGTGCAAGATATACAGTACCTTGCGTTGATCACATTCAATGGTGTATCGCAAATTGTGCCCCCTTTAATAATTTGACAATTCGTGCAAATGTTTTACGTATCCTCTTACACATCTATTTCTATGTGGTCATAGGCTAGCTCCAGGGATCGACTTAGTTTTGAAATCGTTTTATATTTGTATGAATCTATAAGGTCTTATCGCTATAAAGTAAGCAATATAACTCTTTCCAAAGCAAAAAAATCAGTATATTTCTTCACGAAATATTAGGAGCGTCATTGTGGCGTGATAAACACGATATTCTTTCGGTTACTTTTTCTTTAGGTATTCTACTCCCTGGCACTTTTCTCGTTATGTTATTTAACAGAACAAAAAAATGGGACACATTTTTTGACGCGATGAATTTAGAAGCATTTAATTACGTAATTAATCGAAATACATTTATAGGTCATCAGTTCAGGTGGTAAAGTTCAGATAAAGCTTAGAAAACTTTCAACTAAAGCTTGTAAATCTCGTCGAAGAGATCAATGAGAAAGTTATCTATAATTCCGTCGCTTGGAACTTTGGCCAGCATTCCATAAATTGCAGAATTTCCTTGAGAAGAATCCGCACCGTGTATCTACAGCAGAAAGTTAGCGATATAAACCTGTAGGTAGTAGACACCAAGTTCTTAACTTCTAAGCAAATGTTTTGAAATCATCGGTTATAACACGAGGCTTCAGCCAACTTAAATACAAGGGAAATAACTGCCGGGGGTGACACAACATACTATGTAATCCTGATGTTTTGCAAGACGTTACAATTTTTTAGAGATGACCTTACAAATTCAAATCATGGAATAACGTCATGAAACAAATAATGTTCAAAAACTTGCTGTTCTCGGTTTAACTGCGCAAAGGTGCAAGTTTATAACTGACAAACCTTTAAAATAGAGCCAAATGACGAAATACCACAGCTATATAAGAAAAAATGAAATAACTAAATTAAATTAGCAGAATGAGCACTGAACACGCGGCAAGGCAATGATTACATATAAAATATGTAACGAAAACACTTTTAAGAACGCAAAAGGATTTATCTTTCATATAGTCTAATTTAAGTTATCGAAAAATAGTTAATTTGAATTAAAGCTTGTAACTCTTGTTGGTAATTAAGAGACAAAAAAAACTTAAAAAATGCATTTGCTAAGTTAGAAAAACATTCATTAGAGATTGCCATGTTACGTACGGCGCCTTTGGGCTAAAAATATTCTTCCAAGTCGGGTAAACACATAAACAGACATAAGAATCGTGCAAGGAGTTATTTTATTTCCGTATTTTTCGAAGTTCGTGACTGTGTTATACGTGGATAATATAATGCACGGAGCAACTTTGCAAAATGTTAATGACGGTTAATTCTTGTCGGGCATTGATGTTCTCCGACTTTTGATATACTTATTCACTTACCCTGACATGCTCAACGGCATCTTTCAAATCAATTAACCACTGGTCGGCACTACGCACGTGCCCAGGTAGAATCGTACAGTGAATCGAATCTGGATTACGCTGCACTTCCATTTTCCAACCTAAAAGACAAAACATTGATTTTGCTTGATAATATTTAACCCAACACAAATATATCAAGCAAAGAAAACCTATCTAAAGTAAAGTTATGCAAATGGACACTATAGCTTAGTGTCAGCAAACCTTTTTTTTATAATATTCAATAATTCAAACGATTAAAAAGATGCAAAGCAAGTGTGCTCCAGACAAAATGTATCTGAAAATTAATTTACAATATATTTAGGGGACACCTTGAAACTTTCTCACGAAACCTTGCGCGTTCACCATTACAAATAATCCAGTAAATTGTCATGAATAGATTTCTGTTTTGTAAAAACAATTAATCTAATTTGGAAAAATAGTTGTCAGCTGCAACCCACGACAAGAAAAGCACGATGTAATTTATCACGCTGGTAACAGGCAGCAAGAGAATCAGCTACAGGAAAAAGTGAAAAACTTTTCCTTGCGCATATTGAATAATATGCTTGTCGTTGAAAGCAAAGCAGTTAGGCAACCGTATGGATAAAATTTGTTACTGAGATTAAATAGACACCACCTATAAAAATGTTTTTTTACTCGTGGTAGTCTCTATGTAAGATGGTTCTAATTATGGGAGTTAACAGCATTTAGGCTCTTATCCAAAATATACCAAAAAAATAAGACGTGCTGTATCGTGATTAAAGATGACTATTTGGGCAACACTATTTTACCTTTTTATCGTATTTTTTGCCAGTAAACAAATGAGACAATTGCAATAAATTAATAAAACAATTTAGCAAATTGGGGTATATTTGTGATTAATTTGATTACGTTCAACAGCAATTAAAAAAGGTAGTTTGTAATGTAATACAATTTTGTCGTCGAAGGGTCGGTTTCGCAAGGTTCAAGAAACGTGTCACTGAACCCAAGCACATTTAACAGCATGTCGACTATAAACGTGGTGTTATGTAAATCGGAAACTTATGATTAGACATTTGTGTAAAAAAAGGTGCCAAGTCGTAGAAGATTTCTCTGTATATTTCAAAAACAGCTAAAGCGCTTCGCCAATACTTGCATTCCCACGGTTTTTTGTAACTCAACCTGCTTTAGATACGCTTTTACTTGTCCGGGTCTGTGATGGATGACAGTATTATAATACTCCCCCAACGAAACATATTATCGCCAAATATCGCTTATTATTGTTCCACACAAGCAAACCAATGACTGAGAGCTAATTAGGAAGCCAGTCCGATCGAGTAGAATCGACATCCTGCGTTGTCGCTTTAAAGCCGACTGCAGGCATTTACAATTGTGGCTTGCCGCCATGCACATTGACAATCGTTCAGTTTTGTTCGGCGAAATTTCTAGCAGTTGTCCGACTCGTTCCTTTTTCGTTGAAAACCAGGACAGTAGACCTAAACGAGATTGACTAAAAGCGAAATATGCAGGAAGGGAAAAGTATTGGTCTAATCATTTATAGCCTAGTAACTGGTCACTATAGAATCGGAGTTGGATCCATTCGTACAAAGGTGGCAAGCGATACTCGCAGGAATAGAGCAGTTTAGGTATATTCCAAACGTGGAAGATCAGAAGTGCCCTCTTAAAAACAAGTAAACTGTTTGTTTTGATTAGGTTTGCGAACCATTTTGTCTTTGCTTTTACAAATTCTTTCGATGTGGAATTTACTTTTACCCGGTTTATTGCTGGCGACTGTGCACAACTCTTACCTTACAAAAGTCCAGGAAACGAAATCGGAACTTGGTAATTTTTACATAAAATGAAAGCTTTCATATCTAGTGAAATAACAACTATATTCTGTTCATATTTATGCTTCAGACTTAAAAATAAATTCGGAAATGCTTCACCATGATTTACATTGGAAATCCACCAACAACTCAAATCGATTTACAGTTAGTTGGAAAATTTTGTACGAGTAAGTTATGGTAAATTAACAATATTGGTAAACATATTTTTTATAATTGAGGTTTATTTGTCGCTAAAAAAATGCACGCAACGATTTATTTGTTTTTGTTTTCTAATGTGAAATCAAGGCGTTTTTGGACGATTGTCCCTAAATGTGCAAACATCAACAAGACTAGCTGCGATTTGAGCTCCATTTTGCCACACAGCGCATTGACGTACAAGCTTCGTGTTACGTCCAACAACGGAGATTCCGAAAACATTACATTTTGCCCCGAGTTCGACAGTAAGTGGAAGTGTCTGACAGATCAGGCTCAAACACTCAAAAACAACTCAAAGTATTTTTATCACCCACTGCGATTGTATTTAAAATAATCGCAAATTGCCGTAAAATATTTGTTTGTTAGTGGCTAAACAAAACTAAAGTTTGTTTGAATATATAATAATATGTGTCATCGTTTTGTTGCAGCAAAACTTTTGCCACCCACATTTAGCGTAACAAGAAGGGAAAACGTAATATTTCTGCGACCAGCAACTGTGATGAATCTTGGCACTGGAGAACCATTAGAAAATCAACTCATGACTCTTTCATATCAGGTAAAATTCGTAGTATACAGTAATTCGAATCCCTCCTTTACTTTACATCCATTCTTTCGGTACTACCTTTTACATATTTTACATTTATTACTTGTTTATCGGGACCTCGTCCAAAAGACCAAAACATTAAATTAATATCGGTATTGTTTCTTTTAAAGTTTTAATATACAGTAAATAATATACTTATTACCAACTTGTGTATAGGTGAAAATATGGCCGCGTCACGACAAAACAGCTTCAAATATTACACAGTTGTCACTCTTGCACAGTGAAATACATGTGACGGTAAGATCTGTTTGTCGATCGAAACAAGTCCCAATTAGTGATTTCGAATTGTTAGAATTTTCACGGAAAATTTGGTTGCAATATATAATGCAAGAAAAATAAGGCTCTTCGGTTTTCTGTTCACGTTTTGACCATTTATGTATTTTTCCATTGAATTTACAAGGACATGTAGTGACTTTAATTATACCTGTAGGTACCGGATAATCAGAAGGAATATTGTGTAACAATGCGCTTGTACGACGAGGATTACAGTACTCTCAACAAAACATCGGGCAGTAGTCCATGGGGAAGAGAACAGTGTGTCGAAGCTGGAGAGACCAACGCTTTCAACCAGACGTTGTTTCTTGCAAGCGTCCTTCCCATCGTTGGTCTTACACTCGTATCCGCTGGTGTGTTTTTAGCATTTCGCGCCTGGAATGTTCGAAGACGCCTCAAGACACAACAGTCGGCTTTTGTACGTCGATTAAAATGCATGTTTCCTAATGTTATCATTATCTTAAAAGCGTTACGATATGGTTACAACTGTATAATAACAGATTCAAATGATAGACGACGTGCTTGTCAACGAAACTGATTGCACAGCCATACACATTCCCAGTAGACGCGACAGCACATCTGACTTGATGGGAGCTGCTTGTCCATTAGAAACACGTGATAAATATGAAGCAAACAATATAAACGAAACCATCCAGTCGCTTCAGGGTTAGTATTTTTCTAAGAAACGAATACCAGAAAGGCAAACAATTGAAATAAAATTGTTTATCAAACTATTGATATTATCATGTGTACCACCACATTTTAAATGGACACATAAAGCTAATGTTCTTATTGCAATATTTATAGAAATAAAATTCATGGATGGTGTCCAAAAAGAATTGTGTGTCGATCGAACTAGGAGTGAAAGCGGTGGCTACTGCAGTGGGTCGTCGGTGAATGCGCCGACCACAAGTGACAGTTTGTGTGACGTTTTCGCTCAGTACGACGATGCCGATTACTTACCAGCAGACGCCGTTTTCCTTGACGACAACCTCAACCACGATTTCGAATACGTCAGTGATTGTCAAATTGCTCGCAGTTCTAGTTTTAGCGGTTTTCGCGATGAACTTTCATTAACGAGCCAACAGGGCAGTCTAACTTCAGTGGAACAGGAATACAAAGGGCCACCAATCAGCAAATATATTATGTATGAATGTCAATCAAATAACAACCTCTCGTCGCCGCATAAAAGTTATGTTTCGCTCAATGACGACGAACAGTATGAAGAGTTTCCCGGCTTAAATCCGACTTACTCTGCAGAGATATATCAGCCATAGTAAACGTCAACGAGCTTCTTAAACTTTTAACGTTCATGTTTAAACAGTTCTTAAGTGCTTACAGCATTAATTTGCTTCATCAAACCGCTGTAGGTCATAAGTTTTTGTCATAACTGTATAACCATTATAAAGACAGAAATATATGTTTAAAAGAAAGTAAGAGTTTTATCTCTGTTTGTTTTTTATTTGCAATGTTTAATATTACCTTTAGGTTCAATGAACTTTAATAATAGCATGTAGCTTACTAAGAGTGCTTGTAGCAAACATAAACTATACAATGCTGCTATGTGCTCCACTTTAACAGGCTACCGAGCATTTCCTTCTTGTATCCAATGACAAGCTATTGCCCTCCAGGTTGTAAATTCTTAATCGAAGTTTTATTTCAGATTTTTTATTTTTTCGGTGGACGAGAGACATTTAACCGGGTTTGTAAAACATTCATGAAAACAATATTCACTCGGAACTTTTAAGATATAGTCATTCATTTCTGCTGTGGTGCAAGATGTTTGAAAATCATTCAAACGTAAGATAAAGATAGTAAGACATCAAATATCATTTTTTTGTATAACCTATCATTCCGTACCAAAGGCCATCACCAGTGAGAGACAAAATACCATCTACTATATACTTTTATAAACATCACGAAATCATGGCCGCACGTCATTTTTTGAACACTTACAACAAAGTAAAATCTCAAAATATTTTTCAAAAATATAATAAAATATGTAATGAGATAAAATTTTTCACAAACGCAAATAGGAATGTTAATATTTAGGTTCGTGATTTTTGTCTTAAAAGGGCCTGGTTTAACTAAATAAAGTGATCCCAAAACAATTAGTTGAATTTCCCTCCCTATAATTGCAATTTACCAATGTAGAATATATTACTCAAAATCTCACTTTATTAAATATAGCATAGAAACATAATTAATATGACAACAATATGCCGTTTGCTATCACCTTTCTACAATTTTATGTAGATATGATCTAACTTTGACTTTAATATTCCATTATAAGTTGCATAACTCTATTTCAATCCAACACAGTTATTTGATTGTACGTGGGACTGCCTTTCTAGATTTATTTTAAACCCTATCACAATGAAACCAAGAAATATTGTAGATGAGCGCTTCTGTGCCGATACAACGGGTGCACCATTGAGGATTTGTCAGGTGCGCCCGCTGACAAAAAAAAATATATAAAATGTATTCTTTTTATAAATTGGTTGTTTAGTTCAGAGGTCGGCAACCTTTTTTGCACTGCGGACCGATGAAAAACTAAGATTTTATTACAGACCGGCCTTAAAAAAACAAATGTTCAGTAAAGGAAATTTATTACAACTTTTTCCAATGAAAACTTTGAGCTAGTTTTGCCGCAACGAGATGCTCCCACCTAATTTTTATTATACTTAATCAAACCCGTAATGTACCCCTCACGTCCAATCTGTTTTGCGGTTTCGTCTTTGTTGCTGCCATCGCAGAAAATCCATACTCGCATAAGTTACTTGTCACAAAGTTTTTTTTAGGCTTTTACAGCAAGGTCAGGGTTATCCAGCAAGACATTTATCAAAAACATTGGTAGAGTAATTGCAAAAAAAGCACATTTTATGCAACCATCATTTGCAATGTCCAGAATTTGGTCCTTCTGTCGCACAGCTAAGGTCGATTCACCGGTTTCGAAAATAAATGAAGCCTTTTACGGGTCCATTTATTTGCAGTCCTATAGGGTCTTTAGCGCTTGGAAAATAGCGTTTGAACTCTAGTAACTTAACACGCAAGTTACTGTTTACAAGGTCGGAGAAGGTTTAGATTTAGTTCGTTGAGCAGATTTAATAATGTCACACCAATATAGGCAAGTTTTAGCACCCATTTGTCGTCAATAAATTTGTTAGCAAATTTGAATGTTTTTCCAATACAAATCTTTGCAGTGTTTCACGCAATTCAAACACTATGTTCCATTATTTTTGTCGTGGGCCCCATCTCACTTCTGTGTGCAAAATAAGGCATTTGTGCTCTGCGTCCATATCCTCACATAGCTGCTCAAACAGCTGGGTGTTAAGTGCATGTGCTTTGATAAGGTTAATCATTTCAACTATATCATCGAACACCCTATGAAGCTTCAATAATAATTTTCTACTAGCCATCAGCATTCTCTGTCGATGACACAATAAGTGGCCTCGCGCTCTGTTGCAACCTCCTTCAACCGAACCGTTAAACCATAGAATCCCATCCGTGCACACAGCGACACAAAAAGACCAGTTAAAGCACGGTTTAGGTTTAACCAGAAATTTTAGTTTGGCAACCCTGCTTCGAACCGTTAACGAACTCCTCACGGAACGGCGGTTGCCGACCCCTGGTTTAGATTATGGTGTAATGTTGTTTTTTTTAATTCAGAACCAAAAAAAATATCGAGCTCGCTTCTTTTTCCTGTGAGTCATCACGTTTTTTTAGATCTATACATATGCACCCTGAGATAAAGAGTTTAGGAAGCACTGTTGTCGAGTGTCAAGCGAGGAGCGCAAACTGGCGGGAGTCATTTCCTCACCCTAAAAAAATGATTAAAACTAAACACAAAAAACTGTTTGGTGCTTTCCTGGCTTCGAGAAATCGAACGAAATAGCTCAGTGGCGAAGTACGCTGAATTCACAGTTACCTGTGGATCCTAATCGTACGTGGAACTTCAGTAAAGCGAAAATGAAACAAATGTGTGTTTCAATATATGTAAAATATAAGTATCTAATATTTAATTTCACGCCACATGTCGTTAACTCCAATAAATTACACGTAAAGAGGATAGTAGGAGGGTGGATAGGGTTTATTGTATAGTGTATTTCCAACAAAAACTAAACAGCATAACAAAAACAATATATTTAAAATATTTACACCAATTCAACCCCTACTACTGTAAGTAAGAATGTGTTTAACAAAATAAGTTTATTATTTATTCGTGAGTTACGATAAGTAGTATAAATGCTTTATCACCAGCATTTTAACGCACGCCCGTCAAAGTTCAACAATGCATGCACCGGCAAGCAACAACATCTTTGCATATATAATATGTATTTTCAAATAAACTAAAAATAAAACATTATAAGGGTGCATATTCAGTAATTACGCACACAACGTTCTACTGTACAAAACCACAACAACAGTGTTTTTCTTTCATATTTGAACTTATATTTTATATTTGCAGTAATCCTGCGAATTCAATTGACATTTACAACAGACATTTTAAATTTAAACTAAACATATCTGGCTACACCATCCTCGAAAGCCATTCCAGTTTCGCAATCTTCCAAACCAGAATCTGGTGAAAGTGGGGCTGATACGTACTCGGGAAAAGGATCTTCATCCTCAACGCAGGGAAGGGTAAGCACTGTCAAGGGTTGTTTAACCAAGCCACTTTGTTCGGGAAACCTTGTGTTTTCATAGACAGGTGGGCCTTCCACTTGTCGTTTTATATATAAACTGGGTTGCAATGATTCATTTGCGACGTGAGACCTGTTGCCTTTATCTCCCAGTGATTGATTGTCGAATCTGGGTGCGGAGAAATTAGTAAAACTTCTGTGAGGTGTGTCTATCACATTGGCACACTCGACGTCCATGTCATCATTCTTTTCAAATCGAAACCGACTTTCGCTGCGGTTCATCACGGAAGCCTGCAAAATATCATTTCTTACTGAAGTCACGATTAGCACCGACATCCGTATATTTTACATTGACAATTATAACCTAATTAAGGCATTGCAGATTATATCTTAGCTCGTCACACCTGAAATAAGAATACGTGTTGCTAAATCCTGACCTTAATCAGTAACACATCCCGTCACAGTGTGTTGTGCGCACATTAAATAATATTTAAACTTCCAGGAAAACGTTCAGTTAAGCAGTTTTAACCTATTACCACAGAACTTAATTTTTATGGTGGAAGGTATATGTCCAACATGGTTATGAATATTTTTAGCTTTTGTGGAAAGTCATTAAAATTGAAAACCTTACATCTATTGCGTCTAGCCGACTACATTTCACATCATACGTCAATTAATGAACGCATGAGCATTTGATTGATAATTTGGGAGTTTTGATGGCAACTCACAACTGTTCCGTAACGTATTTACCAAAACTATAGCAGTTTTGAAATAAAAAATGAAAAAAAAATGTTGTATTTGATTGTATGGTGACATTTTGTTTATGTTTATATTAATTTTTGTGAGAGCTAATTTTATCAGTCACGTATACCATATTTTATAATTCAGCGCTTTAGGTCAACCTTTCAATATACAAATAGCAGCTTTTAGGGCGGTTTGTGTGAAAATCACTAACACTAAATGTCTTCATTAAATATATAAACAAAACTAACTCCAATAATTGAACAAGGGTTTAGAACAGACCATAAATATGAACAGGAAATCTTGACGTGTAGTTTAATATTATGTATAAAATTATTAATTGTTGTTGTTAAAATTACAATGCAGTTTATCCTCAGATTATTTGACTTTAGTTTGAATTTTTTATTTTGCTTTTTACGATTTTTAACTTTTAACTAATGCTAATGACTAAAATACAGATTAAGGCCAGTCGCACCTATTAGAAAAGCATCATCAACAACAACACATGTTTATAGCTAGATTTTTGACACGTTTATTATGATATACAGCTAATATAATTTTATTTATATTATTTACTTACGAGTGATGGCGGGAGATCAAGGACGCTCTTGGCTCGAATGTAGTTGTTAAGCCGAATTGTAAGACTAACCAGAATAACACAGAGTGCCACGAACGCAGCCCCTCCCAAACAACCCAGTATAATCTGCATCAGCACTGCAGTACCCTGAGGTATTGCATGGGATGACTTGTCTGTAATAAAGTATGGGTGAACACAAATTAAACAAATTTACAAGAGATGCATTGTAGTTTTGAAGCCACACTATAATTAATTTGAGAAAGATTAAAAAAAGTATTCTATCGTTTTGGAAACAATTTATTGGTTTACGAATTGCAAATTTGCACATTCATTTCAAATTGAAGTGTTTATAAACTACATTATAAATATTCTATACGTTATAAATACTCTAAACTAACTGCACCAATAAAACATAGCAACCTTCCATGCACACGGGATCGGTCCAACCAACTGAGAGAAATTGAAAGCCGGAAAGCGACATACGAAAGCAATGTGGCGATGCTTTGCTTAGTGGTATGTGGAATGATAGCACATCTGCTCTTATTGTAAAAATTCGTGAATTTGCAGCAGTTTCGTTCTGAAAGATTAGGAAGCTTTCAATTTGACAAAAAGTTAAAAAAAATGTCATCTCACCTTTAACCAATACTGAATAGTGTACATGGGATTATCTGTTTCAAGAACTTCTGATAGAAGTTGTCCCGACCATCTAACTCTGGGAGGATCAGGTATAGACAATTTCGCCATCTTTCCGTCTGTTTCAACTGTAAAGTTTGGGGCTTGGAGATAACCTATTATAACATACGAGAAAATAAAGCACATTTCACTGAAAAAACTTGAATTTATACAAGAAAACATAGCTAAGAATCAAAATAAGTTTAGCAAAAAAGTTCATCAATCATCCACAGGTATGACTATAGTATTTTACGGGTATCATATTATTGGCTTGGAAAATAATTGAGTCATACATTAAAACCTCTTTATATTGGCGCTTTCTGCTCAATTTTAATAAATAAAACCACATAAAAAGAATAAATAAAATTTGACTGGACACGTACTTAACGGTGCTTAATGCTTTTTCTGATAAGGTTAGTGAGATAGCAAAATCGTTTAGACATTGAGCGATTGTGGAGGAGATAGTTGTTAATTTTACAAAAAAACAATGTCTATCGTCGCGTGCACAAGTAGAGGCTGCAACAACATTTCTTTGAAACGGCAATTTTTAGTGATAGCAGCGTTTGAGAAACGACGATGGGAAACGATGGTCGTTTATCAGCGTCACACAAATAATGCAGTCGCATAGCATCTTGGATTTCTTTTCCGCTCTCACATTACTATACTCGTAAAACACAACTAATCCCGCGAGTAACGAAACGATTCCGTTCGTAAATGTTCAAGTAAATATGTACACTGCCTTAATATAACTGTTATGTGTATTTTATGTTTTGTAGCATAAAATTAATATAGTTATTGGATAAAACTCTGCCTCCCTAATTCTTGCTATATTTTTGAATAGGTTTGGCACCCAAAACATTTTACACACAAAAAACTTACCATCCACAGAAGGAACAAAGTCATCGATTGTAACTGGGTTGCTGACATTATTTTCTCCAATCTTAAAATTAACGGCATATCCGTTGAACTCAAAAGGGAGAACTGGCACCGCAGAAACCCAACAGTAATGCTGCTCAATATTGATACATGTAGGAATGGGCTCCCAACTACAAAAAAAATATATATAAAGCTACACTTGATTTGGCCGCAAACACGCAAAATAGGCGCGCTTATAAAGCAAAGAAATATTGAGAATGTAATAAACAGCTTTAAAAAATATTTTTTCGAAATTTAAAAATGTCAACTGAAAGTGACAGAATAACCGAGACACCCTTTAAAAGCGTTGCTATGCGGCATGGATCAAAGTCATATAAACAATAGAATAGTATAAGGATAATAGTCAATTCAGTCCTTATGTGACATCCAAACACCGATAAAGATATGTAACAGCTTTTGTCACTGTTTGTTGTTCGTACAAAACAGCACAATCTAAACATGTCTGCACTATAAATTTAAAGAACTACCTCCACTTGTACGATGTTTCGTTGTACGTCAAATAGAATACCGAAAATTGCATGTTTACATCAGTATGGTTTTGAAATTCGCCAACCATAGAAAGAGGGCTGTTCCACATAAGCATTGTGTCCAAGTTGATGGAGATAAGCCTCACATTGACGACTCCTTCGGTTTTTGCTGATGAAATCAATTAAATAAAGTACAATAGGACGATAAATACATTTTCCATATGTACAACATTATTATAAAACTCACCTTGTGCTTTGATCTCCAACATTCCAGAAACAATAAATAGGAGAAAAGCAGTTCTATAAAATTGCATGCTGGCCAGCTTCTGATCAAACATATTCTTACTGAAATATCTAACGTCTTTACGTCGATTACCCTAACTACAGGGAATATCATACCACAAATTCTTTTAATAATATCCTGTTCTAAAAATTCTGACTTCTTCGAACCCTAGTTAATCATTTTATTAACCACACCGTATAGTGTCTCAAAGAAGGCACTATAATTTGACGTTTCCCTGATCAGTTAGTCGCAACGCGATACCATGACGCGTGTGCACAGAATGAAAATAGCTCGGTTTTATAAAAAAGAACGCCCAACAAAAAGGTCTACAGATTAAAAGCAAAAAAACTTTGTTGCGCAACTTAATTAGTTACTGTCGTATGAAATGTAATTTATATTCTTGGCATTAGTTCACTTTTTTCCAATCAATCGATACTTACATTTTCCAATCAATCGATACTTACTAAATAGTAACTTGGTAGCCTTTTTTAAGTTAGCTAACTTTGGTATTTTTTCAGACACAAATAATAAAAAGTAACATACATATTCATACAAAATACAGTGGCAACATGATGCAGTACAGCTTTTGGTACCTAAAACTAGTTTCCCTATACAACGCCGTCATTGAAACCAATACAAGCATCCTGCACCTGTCAGGTTAATGAGCGATATGTGGTTCGAAGTTTAGCTAGGATTAGTTACCAGGTAAATGCACCCAAAAAGTGCTGTTTAAAATATTATAAAGTTGTTAAATTTAAAAGCATGTAAAACATATGAAATCAATCAATTATTGTCTGTTACTCGTGCAGCAAACGTTCTACATCCTAACCTCATCGACTTACGCATTTCCATACAACTCTTCCGCATAACAGCGTGATGCATACCTGCGCTACAAACCTAAGAATATATGTTGTGACGGTATAAAGCGCACGCCACGTGGTCGGGTTTTGTGTTCAGTAAACGCTATCGAACCGAACAGTTTGTAACGTTTTGCATAAAACCTTTTTGTTCCATCTTGTCTGATACGCTGAAGATGCTAATGGAGTGATCTGTTGACGCGAAGGCAAATGCTGTCATCAGAGGTGTGCCCAAAACTGTCAGACCCTTAAATAGTAATTGCTTATATTGTTCATCAACACACTAAACAGATCTGATTTTAGTTTTATGTGAAATCAGCATCTGTATACTATTTGTAATTCGTAACGTTAATATGACCGATAAGTTATATGCTTTCAAACACACAATTAAATATATTTAAATTAAATTCAAATGTCGTATTTATCGTTTGTCTTTAATATTTCATATTTTTTGTCTGCTACTTGTCTAAAATATATATACTTAGATATTAGAGGTATAATGATTATAGTAACACAAACTAAACCCACATTAATACTTGCGATACCAGCTTTCATTTTATCTGCTGTGTTTAGCAACTTCTTCGCCATCTCCATATATCCATCTTCGCCCAAGGCACGTAAAGCAACCCAGGCTGCAGCCAAGTGACCACCTGTGGCATGTGGAAAAAATTAACAATAAAAATAACATTCCTCAAGTTAGGTAGACATTCGTAATGCGTTTTGGTCTACCTGGGCGTGTCCCAGCCATCGTGGGTGAAGCGAAGAGTCCACCAGCCCATCCGGAATACGCGAAGAACTGAAACTTGCGAATGCTACTGTCACGGTAGCACACAACACTCGCGCCTTTAGTTGCATAACCGTATTTATGAAGGTCGGCGGAAATAGAAGTGACTCCCGCTACCCGAAAGTCCCATGGCGGAATTGTCCGACCCAGCTGTTCTACCCTAGTGATGTTAAATAGGTTTGGAGACAATAAATAAAAAATATGCGAAAACAGAAAGATCACTGAACAAAAAAAAGAATTACATTAATAGTGCGTATAGCATAATATTATATTTTTGCAAGCATTACGTTGGCAGTAATTACGATTATTAAATAAAATTTCCTTTCGTTTTAAGTGCAAAATAAGTATGATTGACTGATTGGTTGAGTTATAAAAACTTATCTTTTTTAATAGACGCACCATGGCAACATAAATCCTCCAAAACAGGCGTCAACGTGAAAAGGCAGTCCGTGACGAATTGCTATCTTTGCTATTGATTCAATTGGATCAAGAATTGCCTATAAAAAATATTACATAAAATATACATGAGATTAGATTTAAATGAAAGGTAATAAGATGAACACCTGGGGATAAGAGGGGGCTGACGCAAGCACGAGTATTGTGTTGGAATCAATTTCATTCTCAAATTCTGAAACATCACAAGTAAGAGTTGATAGAGTGACAGGGACATGCTTAATTTTAAGTTGAAAGTAGTGAGCAGCTTTCTCAAAGGCAGGATGGATGGTGATCGGGGCAACCTGCAAAGTCAGGACAGAAAACAAGAAATTATAAAATCATATTTTTTTTTGTAAAAAATAAAACTTTTAACTATCTGTAATTGCGTTGAGAACTGGTATTTACTGGATTACTATAGGTGGGGACAACGTAATAATTGACCGGTTACCGAGCTCACTCGCCAGTAAAGTTAAGAATTCCGTAGGTTAAATGGCTGGCCATAAATTCAGTCCAAATATTGCAATATCCACTTCAAAACCTACTACTTTTTTTTCATTTTTTGGGCATCAGCTTGTAATTTACCGTGTCATACGTAATACAATAAACCAAAAATATTGTTCGCTGTCATTCATATTGTTCCACTAGGTTAAAAAAAATAAAAAAGTCATAAAAAGTCATCCAGCAGTGTTTTAAAGGTAATTAAATGTATGGTATTCTAAGATTTTGTTCCTTCGTTGATTTTTAGGGATTTTATTTATTATTTTGCTAAACAATTATCAATATTCTGAAACATTTTTAATAACAAAAATATTGTATTTTGTGCTGAGGAAAATGTTTTACTTATATGCCAACAAAAATTGAGCGCCAGTAGTGGTGCGTGTGCACCGGGCCCCAACTGACGAAGTGAATATTAGATAACATGGTAATCTTACCACATTTGGGTTAACAATCTTTGGGTTGAGGTGCTTTGCGCGATCCCGATATGTCTTCATCGCCATTAGAATGCTTTCGGTTCCTCCAGATGTGACGCTGCCAACAACATTACCGTCTCCGTTCAACATGTTGGCAGTCATTCCAACCACCTCGTTTTCAAATCGCCTACACATTGCAACAAAGACAAAACAATAAAGGAGTGAAGAACAACGAATATAAAATAGCTTATCAATTATTATCAATATTTGGCAAAAAAATACCAAATCAATGTTTTATTGAATAATAAGTTTCAATGTGAATGTAACAAAAGTTTTTATGTAACTCATACTTATATTAACCCGTTTAACTAAGTTCGAGTAAGTTTATATCTTTACTTGTCGTTTAAATATTTTGCGCATTTTTTCCAGGCAGCTAATACAAAAATCGTAAATTAGACAACAATTTATTAAATTAATTAACATTATATTTTAATAAACCATCAGATCCTATAGTAAAATACACCGCGATATTTTGTTTTGATCAGAACGAAGTTGGGTACCACTGACTATAAAGTGCGCCAAAGATTTTATTATACATAACAAAGCGTCACTGTAGCATTACTACACTTTTTACATGTTAAGACGTTGGTATAAATCTGCAAGTGTCCCACCAGAAGGAACTAACTTTCCTAATTTAAAGAGTTGGTAGGCACTAGGCATCCTAAAGGTTCGACATTGTACTTTTCTACGTAAAGCAAAATTTTTCTATTTGTATAAACATGTTACCTCAAAGCCGGGAAAACCACAGGGTTAAGTGCGTTATCGTGCATAAAAGCATCCAGAAAGGCGTGGATTACATCGGACCTGTCGTCATCAGCGCCATCTAGCGTCAGATCGGTAAACATGCGAAATGCTTCTTTCTGAAATAAAATTGAAATTTAAAGGCTTTGTGGATATGTAAAAGAAAATAAAAATTTGTGACCTTTTTAACATTTTAAATTTCCGTTTAAGGTTTAAGGTACCTACGTTTTTCATTAACGCACAACGCGTTCTTTGTGTTAAATAACCTTAAAACCCCAAAATACGAACCGCTTAAACTTCCTATCATCGGCATTTCTTTGCCCTTTTTATCGTATAAGCTTTTCTCTATGTATAATATTTATTACATGTGTATAACATTCTGCATAAATTGCCATCAATTGAGTCCTATGAAAAAATACTAGCCTTCATTACATGGATTGTATCACACAAAGGTTTGTTTAGAACTTTAACAGACGAAAAATATATTCAAAGTTTCCATACTCGAAAAGCGCGGATTCCATACTCGAAAAGCGGTTTATTCTCATTGGCTAACAATCATTTAGCACTTTTCCTAAAACTTTGTTAATAACAGAACATTAATTTTTTGTGGTGAGAAAAGTAAGTTATGTATAAAATATAGGAGGCTTCACAATGGAGCTTGCACCGGGCCCCAACTTACGAAGCTATGGCCCTGCGCCATGCTCTTTTTAACACCTACTTTATAATTTTCTGGTTGTGTGGTATTGCAACCACAAGAAACACGAGTGCTATGAAAGCTGTCACATTATATTAATTATTAACTTATTTTTATGCGACAGATATACCTGTAGTTCGAATCGCGGTCCCTCGGAAGTATAAACATACGCAAATAGTCTGCCATTTTCGGAGAGATGTTTTTCACCCGCTTTGAAATCTTTTAATTCCTGTTGCAAAGCTTCGATTGTGACGCCTGAAGTTCAAAAACACATTACGAGTTTGCTGTTTAAAACTGTAGAAACTTTTGTAGAAACATCACACGAGCATTTTAACATAATGCGATTCGAAAAGAATACTCTTACCTTTGTTGGGAATTCGTATAGCATTTTCCTTATTAGTGTTATCCTTTTGAAACGCTTGTGATACAAAGCCCGTAACTTCTTTTTTGGTAAACGCTTTCACCAACGAGTTTGACCCAGGCAACAGAAGAAGAAAATTGGCGAATGTCTTTAAAACGCCAATGGTTCCAAATTTGTAGAAAACGTCGATTAGGTGTACAGCCACGAGCGTAGTTATGAGGTAGGAAAGACAACTCGCTGCCTCTATTAAAAACATTTTAACTCCTTTTCAAGCAATAAGTGCTGTTTGCTGCTCCTTGCAACATACACTGAACTAAATGTCACGCTTCAAAGCACAACACACTCCAAATTGCACAGTACCACCGGGCTTGGTTAATAGTTACCCAAACATTGCAGTGATGACACGCCAAACAGCTATTTAATAGGCGTGTCAATAGATTGCAAAGAAAGATTTGATTCTGATTATGTTTTACCTAGTTGTTATCAATGAAAAAATGTGATGAAAGTATAATTAAAACCCATGATATTTAGACTGTTTATAAAAACAGATATAAAACGTAAAATAATTTCTTAAAATAATACAAAAACAACAACTTAGTGAACAGCTTCTGCTACACCAGTGGTCGGCAAACTTTTTTGTCGCGGCCCAAAGCACTCTTTTTAGAGCTGTAGAAGGCCCACTACGTAAAACCATTAGATAAACATTGGCGGATTCAGGATATTTGATTTTATGGTGAAATATTAAACAGCGCCTCAATGGCCAAAACACTGTTATACCATAAAGTAATTGTAGAACATACTTTAAAACGAACAATATACGCACCAACCGCGAATTTTTTTTCAATTACATACAGTTAAAGTTAGCAAAAAATATAGAAGACAGGCTCCCAGGACCACATTTGGCACGTGGGCCTTTCCAAGCTGAGCCAATTTAAAAATTCTATGACACACCAACTTTGAAAACCAAGTTCAATGTACGGCTATCACGCGGCCCACAACTACATGATAACACTAAACTTTTCGAAAGTAACTCGCCGCCCACTAAAAATGGCTCTGCGGAATACATTTGGGTCGCGGCCCACAGTTTGCCGACCAATGTGCTACACCGTTTGATAACATGCTTATCAGTTGCGTGCTCACTGCTCATACGTTTTACCTCGTTTTTTCCACCTTGTCGCTTATTGCCATTCGCTGTTGTTGTTTTTGCCTCTGACCTCTGCTGGTGTTTTATAAATTTATACGCGATATTATATATATATTTTACATTTTGAATACTATTCTCTAATTTTATCCTGGGTTGCTTTTTGTACAGAAACTGATAATGCCTATTCATAAGGCTATATATTTATTTATGAAAAATTTTAAGGAATGATTTTATGTTTTATGCCTGTGTTTATAAACGGTCTAAATATCAAGTGATACGAAAGCTAGACAATTATTTTACATTTTATTGTCTGTGGGAGATTCCTTATCTCCTAAAGTGTTTCAGCTTATAAAAATAGGAGCTGAATGCAAATGCTGTGCCCATATAACTTTTTTCTAACTAAACCCACAGTTAACGTTTGTGTGAAAAACATATTAACCAATATTCGCCAAGTCTTATGGTTAATACGCTCAATCAAACAAGTTTAGGTAAACAACTGCGTTTTGGTTGAACATGAAAAAGGTTTAAAACCCTGTGGCGCGCTTTACCTTATGTTCCCCGTCGAGTGACATTTCATGTCGCAGCGGGGTGTAAACTAAAAGAAATTCTCAATGAATACAAAACTTGTAAACGCAGTGAACGTTTAATATTTCACAATGAAGGGTTTTTAATACTGCACGATGCAACGCTCAGCATCCACTAATCAACTGGTGCAGACTATGTAAATGTGCTAACGCAAGTGTTGATTGACATTAGCTCGGCGTTAGCGCTTAAGGAGGTTGTTGTCGGATGTTGCCTTAGCGACGAACATCGAAGCTGGTAGCGTTGCGTAATATAATACAGAACGAGCCAGTAAAGCATTGTTATTCTTTTGAGGTAAACTCTGGACAATAGAAAAGGTTTAACTCAATACGTCGGCTAGGCGCAATCCACAGCTACGAACGATTGTTTCATTATACCTGTAGCGTTCTTCGGGTAGGTCGGTTTGCCAGGCAAGCCGTTGATTGTGAGTTGGCCTCAACATGTTAAAGGATTGAGATAACACTTTTTTCATAATGTTGCTTAGTGTTTAGGTAACCAGCTTAGTAAGCCATTCGTATTTTTCTTTTACTATACATTCAAACTATACAGAACCTGTTGAGAAAACTAAGTTTCATCTTTTGTGGCGATTTTCCAAAGTTCGTATAGTGTTCTTTTTCATAAGTGCCTTTGTATTGAGTTTACCGCATAGTGAATACCGTTGTTGAAGAACCTTTTATTTGCATTATAGTTGTGGGCTGAAGAGTTAGTTGAATATCAGTTTACGGCAGTTACCATGGGGGAAACTGCTGAAGACAAACGGTATGTTTTCCTTATGGAATATGTCTTAAAAACGCTAAAACTTAAGCCAGACAAGTGGCAAAAATGCATTGGAGTCGAAGAAAACAAAATCTTTATACAAGAGTTTTTTGACAAGGCTGACCAGCCTTTGCTTATATTGGGCCTCAACCAAGGAGGCTTGCTCCTTCCAACAAACGTATTTCCGCTATCCGGTAAAACAAAAGCGGTTTATTTCATCAAAAGGGCCAGGGAGCAGGTAACACCTGACGACATTCAAAATCAGTTGTTATTTGGCGATCTTTCTTACGCTCCACTGGATCAAATGTCGTCGTTGGTTGATGACGTAAGTATTAAATTTACCTTTACAGAAGAGGGCGTATTTTAAATGTTCGATGACTTTGTCAGTAGTTTCATTCACACAGTTTGTTTATCCGGAAAGTCATGGTGCTTCTTCAACATCAAAAGCCTTACAAAAACTCTCTATATCTATAGCGATGTTATTTTAGTTGAAGTACCTTGAGTCCTAGACTAAACAATGGGCAAGGATTTTGCCGAGCGCCTACGATGCCACACACAAGCCTATACTTAGCTATATCAGCTTATTAAAGTTACTTCTTTATTTGTTTAGTGCTTCGTATAAAAAGGCAAAACTCAATATCGCTTTTTGTCAATCATTAGTATTATCAATTTTGGTTAAACAATAATTGGACATTAATATGTATTATAGTATTAGACTTCTAAAATTCTATATTCAGTACGAAATCTATATAAATTGTCCCCGTATTAGCCTACTTGCGGCTAGGTCTCCATGGTGCTAGAGTGGCTTATCAACATTCAATCATAGTGAATGATTTGCTATGTTTCGAAACGGCGTATAGGTTACCTATCGAAGTACCTCGCGCGAAACCAGACTTGGACAACTAGATAATTCTAGTTTTCTAATTCAATAAATTAGAGCAAAATGCAGCTAAACCTAATTCTAATCTAGTTTGTGAATTGCTTGTGTGCTTCCCTCAGTCGAAACAAAAATTTTAATTTGCACGAATGATTTTTTCTACGTCCGGTTTGTTTACGTTACGGTGCTGTCTTATGAACTAGATCAGCGCTTCTCTACCGTTGTCCAGTGGAAGGCTGCAAAGTGCGTCGCGGACGAACGGAAAACGTTTTCACAAATATTGGACATATATTTTTTAACAGTTTTTTATTTTTAATTTTCGGTAATGTAATAAAAACTTGCAGGAAATTAAAAAAAGAAATACCAGTATGCCAAAAAAAAAATCGCGCTCGCCAGGTGTGCCCTCACTTAAAAACGTTATCAAACACTAAACTAGATTAACTATTGAAGTTATCGCGTTTCTTTAAAGTAGTTTTATTATACTTTTCATTAGTAGTATAGAACTATAGATGCGACGTGCGGACTCAAATTTTAAACCAAACAAACGCTTTTTTTCGCGCTTTGCGGCAACACTTTCCTGCCTCCTTAAATGTTATTAAACACGTTTTTTAGTGCAAAACAAGATGCGAGGCCCGCCTGATTCACAGTTGTTCTAACATTTAAATACCACAATTCTTAGTTAACATTTTGCCCGCAGAGACCTTGTTGAGTTTGATTTTAGCCCGCAACTTCGAAAAGGTTGCCGACCCCTGGCCTAAATGTTTAATTCAGCACTGGTCACAAAACTGGACTTCGGTGTGTCGAATGGCCACCGTTACTATTTTATAAAAAAGGCCATTAGACTGGGTTATGCTTTGGCCATTAATGCAAAGAAGAGTATTCATGACGTCATAAACAGGACTGTTTACTTAAGCAAAAATCATTCACGAAAGTAAAGAATTGACACCATTGCTCTTTATTCCAACAAAAATCATTCACACAAGTAAAGGATTGGTTGTTGTTGCTCCTTATCCTGCTAGATTTTTGGTTTATATTGTTTATTTTTGTTTTTTTATTTTTCGTTTACTAAATGCGTTCCAACAAAGACTTATTGTACACGGCGACCTCCCAGACAACCTCTTGCGACCCCCCTGTGGGTCGCGAGTCGCGACACTCCCAGGTTGGGGACCACTGAGTTACAGTGATCTGAATACGGCAGAATACCTATTATACGTACTGTCCAGTGTTGACAGGTCCTTTTAAGAGGCATATCAAGGGGGAGAAGCACACCATGGCGCCTTGCCCAACCGAAAACTACATTTTTGCCGCTATATAAGTGCAAAAAGTTTCGTGTTAGGCGCAACTTTTTTGTAAATTTTGGCATACTAAATCTTCTCAAAGACACCGCTCACACGATGTCATGTTGCGCCGTGTCAAATAATATATTCTCCAATCGAGAAAAGAAGGTGTTCGCTCGAGAACAGCAGGTGTTTTTAACATTATGACTTCACGTTATACTTAGTGTTGTCAACTGTGATTTTTTTCTGTTTTTGTCTTAAATTGCATTTAGCATAGACAAAAATACTTTTTTCGAATCCACTCAAAACTGAAAGTTTCATGTCTTGCTGTTTTGCTGTAACTATTGTAGGGCCCACAATATTTGCAGCCCCAGGACCGCGGTCGTTCCCAGACGCCTTTTTTGCGGCCAACTTCGCATATTAGACTTGTTTTTCACCTAATATTTTATTTGAATTTTACAAAATTATTAGTCTGCAACTAGTCTCAATCCAATTTTTAAATTGTACCGATTAACATAGGCCTAATTACATAGCCACACATACCAAACAACCTTGGCATAATTTGCGAGTTTTACACTTTAGCGTCTTTCTACGCTGTCTGTGCGACGTATTTTTTATCTGAAAACATTCCCTTTCAAATCTGACCATTTTACATGAAACGTTACTATGAAAGCACATTGGTTTTATGGCTATAAAAACATATTGTTTGGAGGAGCGAGCTTCGGTAAATTATGTCAAGGGGTGCGCGGCCCAAAATGTTTTGCAACAGTGATCTGAACTATATATACATACGAAAGGTAGAAGGACGTGGAATTGGTTTCATGAAAAGTCTGTTCACTTTATCGTCGGTTGTTTGTATAGTTTAGTGTGCTATGCGCTATTAAGTTTCACGAAGAATAATGGAACGTTTATTAAAAATAAAACAATGTCTCGCATTACCAGTATTTCGAGAGCGCTCCTTATAAAGTGTTTTTTTTACGTTCCAGGTGGTCGTTCCTTTGTTGTCAAACGATCGCAATCACGACACTTGGCCCCACGTCGTGTCTGGAGACGTGCTTCGTCATGTCCATAAGCTTAAGAGCAACGTATTCGTCGTATCGGGACAGGTAAACCGCCATGTTTGCTTGTTTGTTAACTTCGAGTCTGTTGAAAACATTTACAATAGAATTCCCTCTTATTTGTGACTATTATATTCGTAATTCTGTTTTTGTGTAGTTCGTATCTATCAAAAAAGCGATTTTTACAAAAATACTTATACTAAAACTGCGATGATCTCATTAAATTTCGAACATTTTTACAAAACCTCAATCTTACCTCTTTTGAATTACACAGGTTAAAGGAAAGACATTGCTACCGTTGCCACCCGGAACCGAAAAAATTCCAGATGAACAACCTGTCGCAGAAAAGCCAAAGTACGCCGAACATATTAATGTTTACCACTTATCTATACAAAGCACCAATTTTAACCGATACTATTATCAGCATGTGGAAACGTGCTGTTAAGTAATTCCATATGGACAAAATACAATTCTTTAAATTTTTTATTTTTTATTTTCGTCAGATTTGTAAGCATGGATTAAATTTTGTTTAGGACTCGCTGCTCTAACATTTATTTTTCTAGCCTGCTATTACTTTATGTTTGAAAAGTAAAGCGGTACTTGTGGTTAGAGTGCACTTGTTCAGCAAGTAAATATTGGTTCGCGCCTAATTCAATTTCAGAGACGACATAATAGATCGTCAAATATTGCACACTCTTGAGTCGGTGGTGATCGAGTGGAGCCACCAAGTACGTGACGTACTCAAACGCGATTCGTCTGAGTCCCTTTTGCAAGGGCTTAACCCCTTGCCTTCCACCGAACTGACCTTCTGGGCCGACCGATACGAAAACCTGCAATGCATTTATGACCAGGTGCTTGATTTGCGTCTTTAATTTTTAGTAAAGCTTCTTTTCTGGTTAAGGTTAATCGATAATAATAGGTACTACCAAATTGGAAAAGCAATATTGTTTTACGTTAGAAAATTAGTTAAACCAGCTATTATGAACTTATCTAATTAACACACCACTATTCAATAGATACATAAGTATACAATCATTTGAATTTGTTTTGTTCCATACTAAAATGATAAATTTTAGAAACTTTTTATGCTACTTATTTATTTTGTGATAAAAAAAGCAACAAATTGTTACATTTTGTTTAACTTGAATAAACAAACGTGACCTTTGTCAGCTCAAAATACCCAAAGTTAAAACGATGTCGGAAATCCTTCGTCGTGTGCAAAGCAGTTACTACCCAGCCTTCCAGCAGATGTTCCAGGATGTATTATCAGGTACTAACGTTAGCGATTCAAACAACATACAAGTAACTAGTCATAGTAACATCGCAAGGCTGATTATTTTGTAAAAGCTGATAAATCTTAATTAGTCAACATAACTTTGAACTTTCAATTAATTAATTATAAATTTATAATACAAACCGTTATGCACTTCCACAACACTTTATCTACAAATAAACACATAAACCAATTCACCAATTCTTTTTTAATGAACTTCGACAGGTGTTACCGAGGCTGAGGATATCCACAATCACTTGAAGGCGATAAAGTGGATCATCGAGGATTTAGAAGAGCGCGAGTTTGATGAGTTCCAGCTATACATCCGCCCTCTCTTTATCACCTTGTGCAAGTTGTGGGCCAACAGCAAGTTTTACTGCGTTCCAACAAGACTTATTGTACTTCTTCAGGAAGTCTGCAATCTCTTTATCAGCAAGGTAGCAAAAACGAAGGGTCTTTTGTTTTAATAAATTATTTGCAACGCTAATACAAAGTTGTCACAAACAAAACTAGTTTATGAAACAGGTAATATTTGGAAATGTTTTTATGTTAATTACCATTTATTTAAGAACCATTCCTCGTACTGCCTTAATATATTGACAAAAAGTAATGTCTAGTCATAATTAGTTCGTTTAAGTTTACTTCGTTTAAAAATGTCATGTTAAGTGCTTATGCTCTTGTAGTGTCGGTCATATCTCAATCCCGAAGAATTGTTTAAAACTGAGGTCGACGAGGTCATTCAGAAGGTTAAAGTTGCCATCAACGTTCTCGTCAGTTTCAGGTAAAACGTCGAAATTAATACCTGCCTTTATGCTATTTGCTTTGTCGAATAAAGTGTCCATTTGAAACAGAAATATTGGCATCGCTTAATGTGAATAGGCTTGAAGTACAACTTTAAGCCTTTAAGCATCCTTGTCCATAAGTTAAGTGTTATATGGTCAATTGATAGTAAAATTTTCCGTTTCAGAAGAAAGTCTCGACATCGATATAACATAACAATATATATATAGGGTTCACTTTTGCAAAACATAGAAGGATCATTACTTTTATAAAAAAGTAAAGTTAGCACCTTAAGCGCATGTACATAGGGGTTGTCGCATATTGAGGCTGTATAGCCCTTAATTGTAAAACATTTATTTGGTAACTCGGTAATACACGGCTTCATGACGTCATGGCGCTACAGGTTGTGTATATTGAAGTAAATAATCCATTAGGAAAATAACACTGAACTAAAAATTTCCAAAAAATTGATCAAGCTATAGTTGAAAACAACTTGAGCAACGTAATATAATAGAATCACAAACCTTAGTTTTGTATAAGCGAGTGCCTTCGCTATTTTGCAATAGGCTACTTGTTTTTGATCACCTCGAAATGTTAAAAAAACACATTACTGAAAGTTATTCATTTTAAACAATATTTTTGCATTACTTAGCCCTCTAACGAAGATAATACGCTATTCGTACCTTTTTGGTTTCATGTTAATTGCCACATTATTTTTTATAAACCTTCTATTTTTTATAAATCTGCTATAACACCAAGCTAGCAAGTTTGCACGTACATGTTACAACGCAATATACAATGGTAATGAACAGCGTGATGGATTCTTGCATTTTGTTTAACCACGCAAAATTTAGGTAGATGTCCCCAATATCGAGCTTATTGCAGTGATAATAAACTTACATCGCCAGGACAACGCAAGTTGCCTTTCACTAGTTAGAACTAAACCCCTATACCAGGGGTGGGCCTTTATTTTTAACCGCGGCCGCATGAGAAACTTGAAATGCTGTGGCGGGTCAGGTCTAAAATAAGATCTCAAATACATGCAATATGACGTCATACTCTGACGGGATAAAACAAATAAGCTAACGAATTTGTTATTACGTTTGTAGTTGTGCTAAAATTTGCAATTTAAGTCCAATTTAAAGAAGACGTCGCGCGAAGCGCGAAATAATTGCGTCTATATTTGTTTTAAATTTCCAACTTTAATTTAGATTTATAGGAGGGGACGTGACGCATTGAGCACAGATAAAAAATATAGACTACATATCTTGGTGTTATATTGGCATTTATCAAGTTGTGGGGCGCATTGACCCAAAAGTTAAGATTAAAATACGTAAAAATTTCTCACAAAAACTTTTTTTTTGCTGTTTGAGGCTTTAAGTTACCGATGTGTTACTTGCGGTACAACGGCCATATTGCAAAATCGGTATAAATCGGGTTCATTAACTAAATTAGGTTGACAACATGTAAATCGGTATGTTTCAGAGTTTAGAAAACGGCTGGTATTCAGTGCATATTTTAAAGACGGAATACATTCGACCGAAGCGCAAAAAATATATGAATATTAGGATAAGTTTGTTAAACTTTCGTTGGGAGAGCACCATAATGCAGAGGACGCTTTTTGTCTGTAAATATGCCAAACAATCGCGTGACACTTACGAGAAAGACAGAAGGGATTCGCGCGAATTGCGAAAATAATTTCCATTGTAGTATTTAAAACGGGCTAAAGAGTTTTGCGGGAAAGAGTCTGGAAAGAGTGTTTAAGATACCGTACAACCAAACGTGTAGAAACTCGCCTATTATTTCTGTATAAATGTTTTTATATCAAGTTTAATCGAGTGTCGCAAGACGCGTATTTGGTGATCGAATGGCAACTGTTCCTATTTATATTCGACAAGGCTATTAGATTGGAGCTACGCTACGGCCATGAACGTAAACAAGAATAATAGTGACGTCATAAATACGACTGTGTTCCAGAAAAAAAAAAAAAAATCTTGAAACAATTGTTATACTTGTGGGTGTTTTCCGCTCCTTCTACTACGTTTTATTTTACATGGTTTGTGTTTTCGTTACTCTTTCGTTTGACAAATACTACTCGGCTGATGTGCGGTATGGTATACATTTTGCTTCTCCTTTGGATTTGCGATTTGTTTGGCGTAAAATGATAATTACGTTTGTTATGCTATAAAAAAATTGACATTATTACACGACAGATCAGCATACGTGGAGCACAAAGAAAAGTTGTCAAGTTTCTTTGAAGAATCAGGTCGACCAGTGGTACATTGGGACTTCGACAATAGCCTAGTTTTTGCCCGATACGACAAGTTTACTAGTCGCCTGCGCGACATTCAGGTGAGTCAGCTTCATTTTCCGTTGGCCAACCCGAGTTACTAAAATTGGAAAAATGAAATATATTCCGTTTAGAGCAGATATCGCTGTTAGTATTTCTTCTTAGACTTGTGCTAAAACATTTCATTTAAATGTTATTACTTTTGTTATGAACTCGAAATATTATTTTACACACATATATGTTTGTAACTATAGCATCAGCCATTTCGGGTCTCAAAGTTGCTCGTGACGTCGCATTGAGATAATTATTTTTCTAGAATTGGCGAAAAATGTTAAACTTCTTTTTAACGTTTAGTTGCACCATAAAGTTAAATGTTGAGATCTTATTAGCGGAAAATTTTAAGTTACCAAAGTTTAGCTGGAGCATTTTTTACAGAATTTGTTCAGTGATGCGTACGATATGATGAAACTGGAAAAGATTGAATTCGGGGGTGTGAAGGGAGCTGCACTTAGTGGTCAAGTTGAAGCCTTGTTTGAAGAGTTCAACAACTCATTTAAAGTCTTCAGTGATCTAAAGTATGACCCCTTGGAACCGGAAAATGGGGTTAGTCCTATGAAATGTAAAACTTTTAGATTTAAAATTAGTTTTGGTTGGTTACGCCCACTGCGTACTGGCCTATTATATTATTGCAGATGCTGCCTGCGTATCTCAATTGGCAAAGCGACGGCCCAGTATGGCCGAGGTCGTGAGTTCTAACCTCATGATTAATGACTGACTTTGGTTAGCATTTTCAAGGACCCTGGTATACCGCTAAACGAATAAAATGAAATGTGATGTTTAATCGAGTCGTGACTTAAATTTGTATAGTATTAAAATATGTATACATTTAAACAATTTATTATACATTTTATCAATGCGTTTGTTTAAATTTAAATATTGTCGATAACTCTTGGAGCAAAAAACTGATTTACGGTGAACGAATAAAATATACAACCATGTAACCTGTTGAGCGTAGACTTAGTGTATAAACTAGCGGTAAAAGTGTACACATTGTTTTGATTCTTACGTAAGGAAGCTGCAGTCCGTCGCGATAATTTTTTTTGCTTGTGGTGGTGCTCGGTGGTACCATACAAACAATACATTCTGTTTGCTTGTGATTTTGTGTTATTAAAAAGTGAACAGTTTTAAGAGAATGGCCATATTTTTTTATGAAAAATAGTTTGTCGCGCGTCCGAATTTTCAGTTTTTATGTGATCTCCATTGAAAATGTTGCATCTCTGATTAACAGGCTTTCTACGACGACTTTGATGAGTTCAAAAGTCGTATCACGGACATCGATCGTCGTTTGGGAGCAATTTTGACGCAAGCCTTCGACGACTGTCCTTCTACAGAATCGGCTTTCAAACTTATCGCAATGTTTTCTTCGCTCCTTGACAGGCAAGCAGAACTTATCAAATACTTGCTTGGATGTGAAAGATTAGATTGGTCAATTATCACAATAGCGAAACGTTTAGGGTTTAAACAGTTTGCTTCCATAGGAAACAATATAATGATTCTCGTAATTTTACCAATGTTTTTAAACAGGGGAAGTTTATAAAAAAACATAATAATATATCACTTAAATTGACATCGTGACTCGTTTTATACTTGTTTTTAATACCAACTTCATCAAATTAAGTTCTTGGATTAATTTTGTGCTACCACCTAATATGCCAACTCAGTTGGGGTTGGGGGTAGAACAATGTTTTTTGTTTGGAAGAGGCCACGAAAAATTCACTAATGACCTCTCAAAAATAAACGCCAAAGGGTGACGTCAAAGAACAAGGGCCTTAGCTGTGCCCGAAATCCTAAAAGTGCTGGCAAAATAATAATTAAGAAGGAAACCTGACGCATAAGTAAATAAAAAGAATGACGTTTAGCATGATTGATTTCACAGTGCAAAAAATTCTGGTTGGGATTCTATGTTCGTATTTTGTAACACTTTAGCACCCTAAAATAAACCTAAACCCGTTTTGGGGTATCAAGTCATCGGTCGCCACCGTTTGCGACCGGCTGTTGAAACAAATGTCATCGCTATTTTCCCTTTTGTAAATTTCCAGGGATATAATCAGTGCTGACATCAGCCCAAAGTATCCAGTTCTACTTCAAATGTTCCATAGTGAGTTGGATGAAGCAAAGGTCATCTACGACCGACAAAAGTTATGCGGAGGAAACAACGAGGGTGAGAATCAAACTTAACATAAAGCAGAGAAACTGTTTTACACCATAAGCATAAGATTCATTCCTAAATCCAAAAATAAAACTAAAGGTTAACCGATTTCAGACCTAAATTTTATTTATAATGCTCCCTATTATTTTTTTAGCATTATGCTCATTTGTTACATACCTTAGCAGAATTTGCGTACATTCAAAGTTTGTGTTAACAGATTGTATATCGAACTCCGTAATCTATATGCATATCATACATAAAAGTTATTTCAAACATGCACATAGGATACATCCCAGTGAACAAGAACATGCCACGCGTAGCTGGAGCGATCAAATGGTCAAAGGAGCTAAGAGATCGTATACAGACCCCCTATGACAAATTTCAACACGTCGCCGTCCCGTAAGAATTCTTAAATTTTATATAAAAGTACCGGTACTGTAAGCTAGTCGATATTTGTCAGCTTGATGTAAATTTTCAATATAATTGCGTCAATCAATAGGTGTTTTATAACAGAATTCTGGAAAGCGAAGAAGGCAAAAGAATGGAGCTGAAGTACTCACAAATGATGCAGCTACTTAAACAGTTCGTGAATTTATAATTGCAATCAATTTAAAACTATTGTTTGGGGTGGTCTGGTTGTACCCGAAATTTCAGTTTCATATTAGTTTTTTTTAATAGAATTAAATAAACTATGAAGACATGATAGCCATAAAACGTTTTTAGACAGTCATAATTGGGGGAATATTTTTTTACCTAAAAATTGAGAAATTATGAGCTCCAGTATTAAAATTTTAAGGATTTGACCTAAAAATAAGTTATCGTTATTTAAAAAAATTGACCTATTAGGAATACATTGGTTTATTGTTGTATCAATTACCGCATTAGTGTCTTGTCGTCGCCAGTCACCTGTTTTTAATGTTTTACTGACAACCGGTGGGAGAAAAAAAAGTTTTTTCGGGCTTATGCAAAACCTTTGAAAATGCCTCGTCGACATATTTGTCATATCAAAACGACAGATGACTATTAAAATACAAACAAAATCGCTGGTTGTTTTAGAAAATTGTTGAGTAAACAGTTACTTAATAGCCGCTACATTAAAATAAAAGGTGAAAAGAATGGCGAAAATTTAACAAGACCTAGCATATTATCGAAAACGTAAATGGGATAATTGCAAATCATCGCTAATAAAGACACAGCAAATACTGTTTGATATGTTTGTCCAAATCAGAGATACACAACTATCAGAAGCGAAAACGAAGTTCAATTTTGTCAAGTCAAAATATAACCATTCGTAAATTTGCTTTCATAAAAACTAGTTTGCCATAATTTATATGAAGAGTCACACAAGATATTACAGTTGAGTAGACCGTAGACCTGACATACTTTATATCGCTCACTCAATTGGCATGCATTGTTTTGTCACAGATAATTCCAGTTATCACTTTTATCAGTCGTTTTGTTGTCGCTGTGAACTCAATTTTTTGTGTTTTGCTCCTACAGGCACTTTTGCGATTAGCGTTATGTAAAACCAGACACCACGAAAGGTTCGTAATTGCCAAGAATGTTTTTGATTTTTACCGTTTGTGGTAAAATGATAACCCTAGTCTAGTTGTTTCTGAAAGGCAGATATAACTTTTATAAATCTAAAATGGTGTTGAAGGTTTGAGGCAGACATCTACAAGGAGTGGACCGCATCGGTTGATGAGCGATCTCAGTACAACCTCACACAACCACTTATCACTAGAAACGAAGCAACTAAAATTATCAACGTAAACTTCAATCCACAGGTGGGACAAACAAACGTTATGCAATACAAAGTTGTGCTGCACTATTAAAAAAAGTTAAAAAAAAATGTTTTAAAAATTTGGACTGTCCCAAATAAAAGTCCGAAAGTTTGTTTACTTAGAAACCGATTCTTTTTTAAGTAATTAATTATTCTGTTGGATACTTAATTTGGTGTGATTTTAAAGAAAACGTTTCGTTTGGCGCCTTTATACAACTCTGCTAAGGCGAGAAATTAATTGCGTAAAACAGTAAAGCAGGGTAAGACATTGAAATTCGGTTGTTTTTGGAAAATGTTAAGTCGTTTATGCTGTTTACCATCAGAAAATGCAACAATAAAGTATACAACTATAATAAAACAGCCACTGCACGTGAAAGCTTAAGCCAGGCGTTCGCATATTATTGTTACAATCAATTGCTTACGCCAAAGTGTGTAAATCTATTAAGTTATATTGAAAAACATGAATTTTAGTTAAACTGGCGATAATTGAAATAATATGTTCGTGCCCCCTAGGCGGGCCGAGGGCCACGGTTGAGAAACCCTATAGTTTACAGTGTTATTTGTCGTTGTTAAACACTGCATTCTGATTTCTGGAATTGCGTTTTGTCTTTATAGTGTGTTCCTTTTTATATTGATAGTTTTATTTTGTTATTTGTTCATCGCTATTAAGTTACGTTTACATAACAAAATATAACAAGATATGATTATGTCAATTAGGCGAAACTGATATCCTTTGGGTTTTGTTTTGTATTCTGAAACTTTCTTTCCTACTTATATTTTTTAAAGATAAAATTGTTTTTTCTAAAAACGTTTTGTCACTGCATTTTCAGCTGGTCAGTGTTTTACGAGAAGTGAAATACCTAGAAGTAGGAGATAGCGATGATATTCCAGAAGAAGCCTCAAAAATATTTGCTGCAAAAGAATCTTACAGACAATACGTGGCCAATCTTGATCTTGCACAACAATGGTACAACAAGGTATATACCGTGAATCTGATGATGTTCGAATATTGCAAAATAATTCTGTAGGAAGAAGTATGCCTTTTGAAGTCTAAAATTAAATACGTGGTTTTGTTTATTTTTCCAAATAAGGTAAGAAATACGATCCTTGACGTGGAATATCCGTTAATTGAAGGGCAGTTGGACGCAATCGACGATAAACTCCAAAAAGCTGAAAAAGATCTTTGTTGGAAAAGCGAAGGCAAGTAGTTTCTATTATTGTGTAACATCACTTCCACTGTTGAATAACAAAAAGAGCGCAGATGTCTTTCGCAAATACGTAAAACTTGTGGTCCATAATAAATGCGTATTTGCGGTGCCACATCCATCTCGGGTATAGGTTAAACAAAATGTAGGCGACCATTAAGCTGTGACTTCTTAAGAACTATTATATATTATGCTGTACCGTCTCCGCATTAGTTTGCTAAAACCGCTTGTTATTGCTTATGACTAGGGCGATTATTTTTTGACTTGTCAAAAAGAGTTAAAATTTTGTCAAAATTTACATGTTAGGTCAAAATTTGTCAAAATTTTTTCAAGTCAAAATCCAATGAAAGGAACATAAATCGCTTACAAAATTAAAAAAACTATAGTCAGCTTTTTGAAATTGGTCGTTTAGTTTTTTGTTAAATTAATCTTTCAATTTTATCAAAAAAAATTAGTTTTGATTTATATTCAAAGTCATTTTAACCGTATTATATCTTCATTAGAGCAATATAAGGTATAAAAAACGTATGAATAACGACGCCTAGGTTATTTAAATCAATGTATTTCTAACAGGTCAAAATATTGTCAAATAAATTATTTTTAAGTCAAAATTTGTCAAAATTTCCTAATTTTTAGGTCAAAAAATAATCGCCCTACTGATGACAAATGACTGTGGCAATTTGAAATTTGAGCAACATCGTTAGACAAAATTTGCATTTACTTGGTAAAATTGGCCAAAAGTACAGTTTTCTTGGGGGGAGGGGCGGACATCGCCAGCAAAAAAACGTCTTCGCTCTACTGATAGCCGCTGAGTGCATGTGAAATGGGTTTACGAAATACCCCACAATAACAGTAAAATCTTTATGGATACGAAATGTAATGTTGGTACCAAATAGTTCTTGGTGGCCTTGTTGTTGCCTATTAATTACTATTTCATATTACGTTAGGCCATATCATGTTGGTGTGCTTATACCCCGTGTTACAACGGATGATATAACAAATTGACTTGTGGCCATTTAACATGTCTAAGAAAAGTAATGTTTCGTATTGCGTCCAAAATTGGTCGCGAAATAAACAATCGAACTAAAACCTTAAGGATACGGCCAATTTTAAATCAGGAACACCATTACATACTAACACAGGCAATGCTCGTCGTTAACAAATACGTATTATCGGTGCCAAATCATTCTCGGAAAGGTTTAGTAAATCAGCGCTGACGCAAACCGCCTATACAAAGTAACTAAATTCCGTGTCGTAAACTTTGTAAGGATAAAAAAACAAAAATACGTAAACTTTTTAAGGATACGACGAAACATTTTTATGTAAACGTCGCACTACGTGGCGCTACCCGTTTGTTAAGATAAATTTTGAAACATATGATGTTTTTTTTTTATTCTTTTGTATAGCCTCCATGTAAAATAGCGCTGATCGTCCCTTGACTGTTTGCCGCTGCCCCACAATAAGAGTAACACCCTATAACAGGGGTGGCCAGCCAATGAGATACCAAGAGCCGCTTTTGTAACTTGATTAACCACAAATAGCCACACCCTACACACATGGAACGAAAAGAATAGCCTATAACTCCATTTCGTATTCACCCCCACAAAACGATCGCACGAAGCGGGAAAAAAGTGCCTTTATTTCGTTAAATAGACAAATTTTAATTTAAAAGGAGACGCGACGCATTGGATAAAATACACATTTCTAGATATAGTGTCATTTATCAATACTATTTGGGCATAGTTTGTGCGTTTAAACAGTGTTACTACAAATACAATAGCCTAAAGGCAAACAGTCTGAGTCGGAACCGGCAATAATCCATAAAAAATTTAAAAAAATCATAAGTGCAACATGAACGTAAGCGCCGCACATAACTGGGTGAAGAGCCGGCCAACCCTGCCCTATAAGCTTACGGCCTGTATATTATTGGCATTTAATCGAATAACGTCTTATAAATTATCGCATTAATCTTCGTGGCTGCAAAACATTAGCATACATTTTTTCATTTGGTTAAAATTGTGTGTTTATTGAAATGAAACGACTAAATGCTCTACATTTGGCTAAGCACGTCTTACGCATTTTACGTAATAAAACCTGTGACATAAATATATTGTTCGAGAATCGCTAACAAACTTTTTTTACGACCACGTAGGTAGTTACGAGTAATAAGTTCATAACATAAGCTAAATTTCTCAAAAATTGCATAGTTTCGTAAGCTTATAGTGCATGGAACAAAATAAATCGTAACTGCTTTTGAATTTCCCAGGAGTGTGGGAATACATTCAAGAGGTAAGAGACCAGGTTCGCGATTTGGAGGAACGCGTTCAAAAATCCAAAGACAACGTTGGTCAAATCAACAAGGTCATGACGACATGGGTGCTGCCATTGTTTGAAAGGAAAGAAAATAAAAAGGTTTGTTTCATACAATTAACCCCAAGGAATTTTATTGTAAATGAAAATATGTTTATGAACGAAATAGTCGTCGTTGTCAGGTTTAATAGGTATATCCGTTTTGTGGATTACAACATATGTTATGATAAATAGTACAACAGAAGTTTTCCATTAAAATACTTGTCGTCGGTGGGGGTATTAAAATACTTGACGTAGGAAAACACCGATAGTAATTCTATTGCAAGGCCTTAAACTTAAACACTGTAAAATTGCTGTCCGAAGCACTGACAGTAGCATGCTATTAAATATTCCATATTTCAAGTTTTATGTAATGTCTATCGTCTAAAGCAGTGTTTCTTAACCTTTTTGGCTCTCGTACCCCTTTAGCTTTCATGAAATTTTCTCGTACCCCTGTCTACAATGACCGACGGAAGTAAATTAAATTGTAATGATAGGTATTAAACTCAATGTATTTCTAACTTCCGTGTTGAATGCATGCATTAAATACAGTCTTGTGAGCAACAATATTTACAACACACAAAAAATCAGTCAATTTAATATTGTTTTTTTATGTTGCTTTTCGTAGTTGCCGAAATACAAATATGCCTAAATGGTACACGTACCCTGGTTAAGAACCCCTGGTCTAAAGCGTTTTACCCGTTTTAAAAAAATTTGAAAAAAAAATTGAAAAATAGGAAAAAAATTTAAAAAATGTTTGAAAATAACTATATGAATTGTAAGGGATCTGAATGAAATGACCATTTCTTCTCTAACAGTTTACGCCAAAACATTCGCCTATCCCAAAACGCTAGCATTTTTGTTATTTGACGTATTCCTTGTACTCTTGTTTTTCTTTTGTCCTTCTTGTGATCTTCTCACTTGTTTGTTTAGGACAACTTGTTGAATCTGGATGACCGGGAAGATCGTTTAAATAAGCGCTATACGTTCATAAAGGAAAACGCAAATCAAGTTCATAATTTACTTCAGGTAAGTTGCATATTAATTAACACTAATGTGATGGTCCCAGGTTTTAAAAAAATTAATCTTCAATAAAAAAATAGATTTTTTATTAATACCAAATGCTGTAATTTCTTAGGAAAACATGGACCTTTTGAAAGCGTCTGACACAGACATGTGGAAAAATTATGTAATGTATGTTGACGACATGGTGATTGACGGCTGTTTTAACGCCATCGAGTGTTCAATGAAGTTTCTCCTCCAGCAGACCGACTCCAAACTAGGACTCAACCCCCTATTCCAGGCAACACTTGAGCTAAATGCTCCGGATATGATTTTCAAGTGAGTTGTTCTTGTCATTTTACGGGGTATTTAATAATTACTATAAAAATCATTAAATGCTTCTTTTAACTGCTTTAACTTATATTAGACCATCTATGGATGATGGAATGGAGGACGGATTCTATGAACAAGTTGAAGGCCTCTTAAAGGACATGTACACAATGTCTTCACTTATTCCCAGACTTGCTAAAGACAATAGCAGCGATCACTACCAAGTAAAACGCTTTGTATTTTTGAGAGACTGCACTCGTTGGGAACATATATAATGCGCGGTGGTTGCATATCTTGTTCTTTACAATATTATGCAAACACGTTACTCGGCGACTTGTGTTGGGTGGGAGAAAAAGATAACATCACATTCGGCACATTAAACCCCCTTATCTGGGTTATTGGGTATTGTTCACTCCGCCCCCCAACTGTATTAAAAATGCTACATTTAAAGAGAAAAGTTTGGAGGCCTATTGCTTTCACTATTTAAATAACGCCGACTTTATATAAAAAAGGCCTAATTTAAAAAATAGCTTATGAGAGATTTATCTGATAATAAGTCTACTTAGTAAGTCGAAAGCTTTGTTGTAAGAAGTCAAAGAACACGGATTTATGTTTGCTTAATAGGCTACAGCTATACGTAAAGTAAATTATGTTATTTATGTTTAAAGGCAGATATGGAAGACATGGCAGATCTGAACGACATGAAAAACGAGTTACTGGAACGAGTCCAAGCAGTTATGGACAAAGCATGCGAGTACAGGAACGGGTAACTAAATAATTGTTTTATGTTTTTTGTGAAATAAGGTCAGAGAAAAAATGTTTAGTTACTAATTCATTTTCGGTTGAGACGCCAACGTAAATATCAAAGTAGATTCCTTGTAGTAGTATGAAATATGAGTCCTGTTTTCCTGTTTCAGTGCAAGTCTGTTGCAAATAATTCATCACGTAACCTTCTTATTTGACACAGAATATATAAGCTAAACTTGCTTTTATTTCAGTTTCGATAACTACGCATATCTTTGGATTGACGACCGCAACGAATTTATGAAACAATTCCTTACTTATGGTCACGTGCTCACGTCGGAAGAGATCGAGGCTCATGCAGAGGAAGGTGTCCCAGAAAATCCTCCAACCCTAGATATGTTCAAAGAGCAGGTGAGCTCACATTTGTCCCAGTTATTAGGGTAAGCTAAATGCAATTGACATTTAAGACGTTGTTTAAGGTTCTTTTGAATTGGTTTTGACGCAAAAAACATCTTAGTATAGACCAAATATGTATAACATTCACAGGCTTCCTAAACCCAGAAATTATCCTGGTTAAAAATCAATAGCTAAAATTACTTCGCCTGTACCTGAATTTTGGTTAATTTATTGCTTTGACCAACTTTTTGTTTTCGTGTAGGTGGACACTTATGAGAAGATCTACTGTGAAGTAGAAGAAATCAACCCAGTGGCTGTGTTCGACTCTTGGTTCCGCGTCGATGCCAAACCTTTTAAACAGGCCTTGTTGAACATTATTAAAAGATGGAGTTTTATGTTCAAACAACATCTTATCGATCACGTCACGAACAGGTGTGAGGAAATTAAACGAGTTATGTTTTGTAAAAAACAGTGAGATAACAAATCAAATAGGAGCCAAATGATATTGTCTAATAATATTACATATATAAGTAATTTTACATTCTCCAAAAAACACTGCATTTGAACTGTATTTATTAAACATTTGATTTAAACTCATTTGTGCCTTACGTTTTGTAATATGTTTAACACGCGTTTTGTCTTAGTTTGGCGGACCTGGACAACTTCATAAAGGTTGTGGACAAAGGAATGACCGTCGAAATCAGCGAACAACTCGACTACGACAACTTAGTGGCTCTAATTGAAAACCTAAGGGTAAATTGTAATATAAGTATCAATACAAAAAATGTTTTTTTAATCTAAATCATGTGTTACTTTATGTTTGTTTATATTGCGACAAATCATTAAGCAAACCAACGTTTCAGATGTTAAACGTTGTTTCCTCTTTCTCAATTATTTTCGGTGTTTAGGATGTTAAATCTCGCCAAAGCACTACAGATGAGATGTTTGAGCCTCTAAAACAAACTATCGAACTTTTAAAGACCTATGACCAGGAAATGCCCGAAGACATTCACAAACAATTGGAGGTAATATAATTTGATTGTGATTTAATATTGACTTGTTTAATAAAATATTAAAATTACCTAAATTCCCAAATATGTTTTTTTTTCTGAAATTTGTTTTGTATATATTTGTAATACAATTACCGAATAGGGAGTTTGAATAAATGCTTGTCACGTGAAGTTCTATTGTTATGTTTGGAGTAGGAGTTACCTGAGAAATGGAACAATACCAAGAAAACTGCAGCAACTGTCAAGCAAGCAGTTGCTCCTTTGCAATCCAACGAAGTTGCGATTCTCAGAAGGAAATGTAGCACTTTTGATGTACGTTTAATACATAACCCATATATTTGAGAAAATGGTATTATTTAGTGTCGGAATGCAATTTATTTCAAATTTAATTGTAAAATAATTTCCGGAAACACTCTGGTTCAAGAAAAATCAGAACATTTAACAGTTATCGCTGAACCTAAAGTTCAGCAATGTCTTACTTTGTGCAACTAAAATTTTAAAGTTAAGTGTTGCCTTTTTAGCAAAAATAAGAACATTTTTATGTATCTTTACATTTTTGCTGAGTGAACCAATTAATCTTTGCTAAACATTGTGTTACTCTAAACATCTGTAGGTCCAGCAACACGAGTTTCGTGAGCGTTTCCGTAAGGATGCCCCGTTCCGCTTTGCGTCTGACCGGCCCTACCAACTGCTGGATCGCTGTCACGAGGAGATTATGGCTATGGAAGACGAGATGAAAAAACTTTACGACGCGGCCGCCATCTTTGAAATTAATGCTCCTGACTTCAAACAAATGAAGCAGTGTCGTAAGGAGGTAAAATTTACCTTTTAAAAAGAATTTTTTTTATTGTTTAAATAATTCATGTATGAAGTATGGCTGACCATAAATGCATATAAAAATATAACCAACAACTTCATTTAAAGTATTTTACGTTTGATGTGGACCAGGAGTGTCAAACTCAATCTTACCGTGAGTCGCATGACTTATTTTTGGGTACGCACCATTAAAACTAAGAATCAAAAACCGGTTTTATAATCAATTAAATTCAAGTATAGGAACTTACTGTAGCTTAATTTATAGTGTAGATATGCAAACAGATATTTTTGTAGCATTCATAAAAATAAATAAAATATAGTGGAATGCATTGTCGGATACCACAAGTTTGGCGCACCCATTTTTTTTTAATTTTACACAGGCAAACTGGTCAAGTTTATAATAATTATTTAGATTTGATTTGTAGCACATGGCAATAGTCTTAAAAAAAGCAAATGCGATAATATAATTGGCGTGTTGAAAATTCACGTGATTTTGAAGTACAAATGAAAAACAGCTTGATTCGCACAGAACATGCAAAACAATTTAAGCGCATGATAAAGTTTAAAAAAGTTTTTGAACTGGCGCTCTTGATGGTCCCGAGGACCGTTACTTTGACACCCCTGATTTAGAGTACATAATAATGACTGATGTTTCAAAGGTTGTCCTGCTGAAATGTTTGTGGGATATGATTACACTGGTTAAAACCAGCATCGAGGACTGGAAGACAACAAAATGGGCGAGCATCAACGTGGAGCAAATGGAACTTGACTGTAAAAAGTTTGCAAAAGACATAAGGGCTCTCGATAAGGAGGTATTACATGTATGAAATGTATATACTAACATAATACGATCAGCTAGCTGGTCTACCCAAACTATTAGTTATTATTTGTCCTGTCTAAGAGAAACATATGTTATTTTTGGTCAGATGAGAGCCTGGGATTCGTTCGGAGGACTTGATTCATTGGTGAAAAATATGCTAACTTCACTTCGCGCTGTCAGTGAGCTTCAAAACCCAGCGATTCGCGAACGTCATTGGCAGCAACTTATGCAGGCCACTAAGGTGAGGAAATTACAGTCTTGCCCCTAGGCGCACATTCTTCAAAAATAGCTATAATATGTATAAGATTGACTACAGTCATTTTCTAATTTGAATGAAAAACGATCCCAAAAATGTTTTAAGTAGCCTTTAATGAAAGTTCTATTTTTTATTAATTTTAGGTTAAGTTTGTGATGGACGACGACACGACTTTGGCCGATCTGCTTAAACTTAACCTACATAATTTTGAAGATGAAGTTCGGGGAATTGTAGACAAAGCTGTGAAAGAAATGGGCATGGAAAAGGTAAACCTATTTTCTTGTTTTCTTCTGTTTAATGATTTATGTATGATATCCTTTATGTCATCTTTTTCTTTTTCCAGATTTTAAAAGAGTTGGACGTAATTTGGAGCACAATGGAGTTTAAATATGAACCTCACACGCGTACGAAAATTCCTCTTTTGCAATCAGATGAAGAACTTATCGAAACCCTTGAAGAGAACCAGGTACGGCATGCCAGTGCACAGTTGGTTTAAATAACTGAAAAAAAAATTTAACTACAATTTTTATCGCAATTTTTTATTGTATTTATAAATAAACGGGGATTTATTTCTGTTATGTAGGTACAACTTCAAAACCTAATGACCTCCAAATATATCGCCTATTTCCTGGACCAAGTGTCTGGGTGGCAGAAAAGGCTCTCCACGGCTGACTCGGTCATCTCCATATGGTTTGAGGTGCAGAGGACCTGGTCATACCTAGAGGCGATCTTTATCGGCTCCGAGGACATCCGATCCCAACTTCCAGAAGATTCGAAGCGTTTTGAGGGAATCGATATTGACTTCAAGGTATGTAGTTGTTTTGGTGTTTGTGTGAGTACAACCTATACAAAATAGGGTTAACAGGAATGCTACTCTTGTAAACTGTGATATATAGTAGGCTACTATATCTGTTTAATTAGAAATAACTAAATAAATACTTTGACGGAAAATAAATAAATAAACACTTTGACGGAATTTTGTGTCAGTTCTTCATAAAATATCTGTTGATAAAATATACGCCTAACACAAAATATAATTTAAGTGACCTTTACATGCATTACAGGAGTTAGTAGCGTGGATGGAATCGACCCCAAATGTGGTTACCGCTACGAACAAAGCAGGACTTTACGACCGACTGGAAGATCTTCAGAAACGTCTTGCCATGTGCGAAAAAGCCTTAGCGGAATATTTGGATACAAAGCGTCTCGCCTTCCCGCGCTTTTATTTCGTTTCTTCTGCCGATCTGCTGGACATTTTATCCAACGGTGTGTTTCGATTCGGCATATCTAGTTTATTACACAAGGGATATCGACAGACATGCCACCTGGTCTTACATTAGGAACGTTTCCAAGAAGATAAAACATGCTTATCTTTCTAATTGTTTAAACCATGAGTGGAGGGAGCAAGTTTAGTCGCGGGGGAAAGCCCAAGTCGGTGGGCCGTAATAAAATATAATTGAAAAGTTTGTTGTTAAAACGTGTAGTTTCTAAGCTGTTTTTACAGCAACTGTTTATTTCGGGCGGACCTACGATTATATTTTCAATTGAAAATGGGCCTTACTAAATAAGAAAGTTGCAAAGCGTTTAAACCAAGCCCGAAAAAATTGCAAAATATGAGGAATGGCCTCATGCCCGTTTGTAAGGTGTGGCGGGCCGCATGCTTTACATTGGCAGTCCGGGCCGTAGATTACCGTACCCTGGTTTATACCCTACTGTGTATGTTAAAAAGAATAACTTTGTTCCTTTTTTAGGCGAAGCAGTCAACTTGCTTTCCCATTTTATCAAATATTGTCTAGCTCGTTTTTTTACAACTGTGTAAGACTTTATTGTTTATATTAACAAAACTTAGCTGTTTAACTACAAAGTGTGTATTTAATTAGTTTTTGATGATAAACATGTTTCTTAGGCACAAATCCTGTCGCTGTTTCGCGCCATCTCGCCAAGTTGTTTGATAATATGGCCAAGCTCAAATTTAAGCCGGATTCCGACGGAAATCCAACCAAGACTGCCCTTGGAATGTTCAGTAAAGAGAGCGAGTATGTATAAAAATTGCACTTATTCTCAATTTGCTGTGAAACTAATTTCATACAAAAATCCTTTCGGGTAGTTTTAATATCGTTTTAACATGATAATAGAAGAAGAAATTTCAGTAAAAAATATTTAAATTAAAAGATATGTCGACTTTGATGTACCGTGCGAATGTGTTGGTCCTGTCGAAACTTGGCTTTACCGCTTAATGGAGATTATGAGGTCAACCGTCCGTCAGCAGATGACCGAAGGTGTTGTGACTTATGAAGAAAAACCGCGTGAACAGTGGATATTTGACTATCCTGCCCAGGTTAGACATACTTTACGACATACATTAAAACAGGGGTTAGTAAACTGGGGTCGATGGACCCCTTGGGGTCCGTGAACAAGTTTTAGGGGGTCCATGAAGGCCTAAAGGAAATATTAGTGTATATTTAAGAAGTCATGAGTTTTTCAAAGAAAAGACTTTAATTCAACGGTTTTGCACTGAATGTTTTTAGACTCCATTTACCTCTCACATTTTTTGACCGAAATACGCAGATTTCAAAAGTCTATTTGTAGTGTGACGTCAATTTATAACGTGATATCTGAAAATGTTTTGCCTACTGTGGTCCACGCGAAGCAAAAAAACAAATTAGGAGTCCGCGGTAAAAAAAGTTTAATAACACCTGCATTAACATATCAATAATAAGGCATTGTTGTGCAATTGCATTCATCCTGCGAAACAACCTACAATATGTTAACGTATACCTTTCCGGCTTTTTATGACCTAAAACGCATCAAACACCGAGCCCGTTTAGCCAAGGTTACTCCAATGTTTACGCTATTTGCTTGGATTTTGAATTCGACATTCTTGTAGCTTGTTGCGCTTAGTGGTGCTGGTGCAACTATGTCTGTCAATTTGTGCGCTACATTAAACACAAATCTGGCTAACGTACTCGGTGTGACTTTTTCTGTCCGTCATGCGCGACCAGGCCAGTATCAAGAAATCACAGCTATTTAAAGAAAACTCATTTTTTATCCCGCAAGCACGATCCTATTTTTGTTATTTTGTGCATTTTAAATGTTGACCTTCTGTTAAAATTATTACAATGCAGGTTGCTCTTCTTGGGACTCAAATTTGGTGGACCACTGAAGTCAATATCGCTTTTTCCAGGCTCGAAGAAGGCTACGAAAACGCGATGAAAGATTACTACAAAAAACAGGTCTTTGAATCACTATAGCATTTCATATCAATACGCGGATTACAGTATCCATTGTCCTATTCAGTGTCAATAGTCAAATAATTATATCAACTTATTTTTTTATTCCTATACAAAAATGATAGAAATGCCTGTATATATATGTATACTGTATTACCAACCTACTATCGTTGTGCATTTACAGATTAATCAGTTAAACACCTTAATCGGTCTACTGATCCGGGACCTTAACTCCAGAGATCGTCAAAACGTCATGACGATCTGCACAATCGACGTGCACGCTAAGGACGTTGTCGGAAAGTTAATCGACCAAAAGGCAAGTAATAAGTCGCCATATTGTCCCAAATAAAAAACGATTATGTCACTAAAGGAAAGCTGTTAAGTTTTTCCTTATTTTTGTAGATTGACAGCGCGCAGGCATTTCTCTGGCTTTCACAACTCCGGCTACGATGGGACGACAAAGTGAATCACGGCTTTGGCAACATTTGTGACGCGCAGTTTCGCTATTCGTACGAGTACCTTGGTTGTACTCCCCGGCTTGTCATCACTCCACTCACTGACAGGTTTGTTAGAGCTTTATGTTATATCAAAATATCTTTAGAACCAATTCTTTAAAGGATTTAAAAACGGAATTCTTTTCCAAAATAAAAAAATTATAATTTTTTGACAAATATCCATTATTTATCCATCCCGTGAAAATGCAAGTGCTGTGTACCAAACAATTCATACTGGAACTTAATAGCAAAATGACACCCTTTAATTGTTTCATTATTATGCGTTTTTTTCTTAGTTGTGTTTTTAAAGTAGTAATATATATATAATATATATTATATATATATATTGGTTAAAATACGGTTTACATTCTAGGTGTTACATCACCTTGACTCAGTCTCTTCATCTAACCATGAGTGGGGCCCCTGCCGGGCCAGCTGGAACCGGTAAGACAGAAACCACAAAGGATCTGGGTCGAGCTTTGGGAATCATGGTGTATGTTTTCAATTGCTCCGAACAGATGGACTACAAGTCGATCGGAAACATCTACAAGGTAGCCAACAAACATAGCATTAGTCGTTTTTACTTTTGTATAGTTAAAAATAGGCTTGGATATAATTATTATCTTTGTGTTACCTTATACAAAGCGTTAAAATTCTCTTGTTTACCATTTAGGGTCTTGCCCAGACTGGAGCTTGGGGGTGCTTTGACGAGTTTAACCGAATTTCGGTTGAGGTGTTATCTGTCGTCGCTGTGCAGGTAATTGCGTTTTATAACTATTATAAAATCTAAAAACCGAAGATTTATTATTGTTCACCAATTATGGCTTATATGAAGGTGTAAGTGTATCCCTGACCGCAGACAAATTCAATATTGACATTTAATTGCATAACCTTTTATTATGTTGTGAAAAGCTAGCAAAAAGATAAAATCATACAAGTTTCAACAGAAGGTTTCTTGTTGATTTATGACGAGAACATCGTCAGAGTTTTAACTATATGTAAAATTAATTAAATTAATTTATTAATTACCAATGCTTTTATTCAATGTTAAAAATTAACATTACCGAAACATCATAATGTATCATCAGTTTGAGTAATTAGGATTACAGTTATAAAGAATGTTTATTTTACTTTGGTTTAAATAATTAAAACATTTGACGTCATAGCGTCGTCACGAATTGTATCACCTAGTAATCAAATTAATGTTTTTTTGGTTGTAGGCTTCAGTTTCCTTATGTATCCACTCCGGAGTGCCTATACGTTAAACTGCAAAATTAACCTGACACAAAGCATTTTTTTGTTAATGACGCATCGCTTTGATCCAGTAGAATGTTTTGTTACACTCAGTATACTATTTAATAAGAGACTAACCTCAAGGTTTTATAACCGTTTTAAATTTTAGTACGGACGAAGTTATTATTAAATCACATTTTTTTCTGGGACTTTTATGAGTTAGTTTCTTGCAGAATCAATAAAAACCTTTTTTTGGCAATTACTGACTTTCTGCAAAACAGGTAAAGACAATTCAGGACGCCATTCGCGAGAAACGCGAGAGGTTTGACTTTCTTGGCGAAGAGATACGACTTGTGCCCACTGTCGGACTCTTCATCACCATGAACCCTGGTTATGCTGGTCGCACAGAACTCCCTGAAAATTTAAAAGCACTCTTCAGGTGTGTGACGTCATAAGTCTTCTGTAATCCAAAAAGATCGAAAAAATAAGCGTTCACCCTTGCCCCGCAGATAGTTTAATGTTACATTTTAGAAATTCCATTCCTACATATAAAATTTAAAATTACATTAGTTTAACAAAGGCTCAAAATATATATTTTAATCATTAAATTTTTAATCTAAAATGTGGTTTGGCGACAGGCCATGTGCTATGGTTGTTCCCGACTTCGCCATGATTTGCGAGATCATGTTGGTGGCCGAGGGTTTCATCGACAATCGGTTGCTTGCTCGCAAGTTTATCACGCTTTACACGCTGTGCCGAGAACTCCTCTCTAAGCAAGATCACTACGATTGGGGACTGAGGGCAATCAAGTCCGTGTTAGTGGTTGCAGGTGCACTCAAGCGTAGCGACCCCGGACGAGCTGAAGACCAGGTGTTGTTTCATGCTAAAATGGATTTGTTTAAACATATAAAAACACGGATATAAAATAATTTGCATTAAAAAAACGGAATAGAATACTGTTGTCCACCGCCAAATTGCAAGACATTAATTGATTATTTGCTATACAACTATATTTTTTCAGTTGTGTAATGTAGCCTGTGTTTAATTTAGGTTCTGATGAGAGCTTTGCGTGATTTCAACATCCCAAAGATTGTCACTGACGATTTGCCAGTATTTATGGGTCTCATTGGAGATCTTTTCCCGGCATTGGATGTACCTAGGAAACGCGACCCCGACTTTGAAAAGCAAGTTAGGGTAAGCAATCTTGAATCCACCGAACTGCTGGAAAATGAAACGAAACTGTTTTTTATTGATTTATTACAAGGTTTAAAAAATACTTTTTCTTTCAGGAATCTATTCTGCAACTTAAATTGCAACCAGAAGACAACTTTCTACTTAAAATTGTCCAACTCGAGGAGTTGCTTGGTGTTCGTCACTCGGTGTTCGTAATCGGAAACGCTGGCACAGGAAAGTCACAGGTCGGTCATTCAAATTAATTTTTTAAATTGACTCCCCCTAAAGTAATGTCTCAAAATTCAATATATCTGATTGATGTAGGTCGTTTTAAAAAAACTTGTTTCTCTTTTAGATCTTGAAATCCTTAAACAAAACCTACCAGATTCAAAAACGCAAGCCGATGTGGGTAGACATAAATCCAAAGGCAGTTACAAACAACGAACTTTACGGTAAATAATATTTTAGTAAAAGAGTGGACATCTTTGGTCAGTTTTAAAACAACGAAAAATAGCTATTTATAGATTTTAAACTATGTATAAATATTTTGTTTTATTGACTAAGTAAACAAGTAGTGCTTTTTGCATTTTAAAGGTGTTATTAACCCGGCCACCCGTGAATGGAAAGATGGACTTTTTTCCACCATAATGCGAGATTTGTCAAACGTGCAACATGACGGCCCAAAATGGATTGTACTTGATGGCGATATTGATCCAATGTGGATTGAATCGCTCAACACTGTCATGGATGACAATAAGGTTGGCATCGAACACAACTACTGAACTAAACCATTGTTTAAAATCTTAAACTCGTCGACATTTAACTTGTTTTTAAATGTTAAGTTACTTATGATAGCAGTTTAGTCACTTATTATTTTTAAAACTGACACCAACAAAAGTTAAAGTGACTTTATCTTGTTGTAGGTTCTCACGCTCGCCAGTAATGAAAGAATTCCATTAACGCCAACGATGAGAATGCTGTTTGAAATCAGTCATTTAAAAGCAGCCACGCCAGCAACAGTATCAAGGTATATTCATATCAGCATTATTTTTTCCCCTAATTGTTTACTTTAAGCCACTAAATACGATATGAACTAATAAAAATCTTATTTAAAAGAAAATTATTTGCAGAGCCGGTATCTTGTTCGTAAATCCTGCGGATTTGGGTTGGAATCCTCCAGTGTCCAGTTGGATCGACGGTCGTGAGGTTCAATCTGAGAGAGCCAACCTCACAATTCTGTTTGACAAATATGTGCCTCCCATATTGGATGCACTCAAATTTAGGTGAGCGCTGACAGTCAAATGTGTTAACATACCTATTATACAACTAATATGTATATCGACACGAAAATGAGGAAAACAAATCGTCGGGCGGACAATAGAAGCAGAAGAATAAACTAAATTGTTTTCTCTTATTTAGGTTTAAAACGATCATCCCAATCCCGGAACAAAGTATGATCCAGATGTTGTGCTACTTGTTGGAAGTGATGCTGACACCTGAGAACACTCCTCCCGATTGTCCCAAGGACTTGTACGAACTTTACTTCGTCTTCGCTTGTGTGTGGGCCTTTGGTGGTGCAATGTTCCAAGACCAGGTAAATTGCAACAAACCAGGTCCTGCTAAATGAATTTAAAACGGTTTAAAACGTATGGCTTAATCAAAACTCGTAACAGGTAATAAAAACAAAATTGAATTCATTTTTTCATTTGCAGCTTGTTGACCATCGAGTAGAATTTAGCAAGTGGTGGACAACCGAGTTCAAAACCATCAAGTTTCCTAGTCACGATACAGTGTTCGATTACTACATTGATCCAGGGACCAAGAAATTCCAGCATTGGTCCGATCTTATTCCTCCGTTTGAGCTTGACCAAGAAATTCCTTTGCAGGTAATTTAAAGCTTTTTGAACAAAAAATAGGCTTTATAATTAAAACATCAATTTAATATTAAATAAAAAGCATTTATGTTGCATTTGCCACTTTAAGAGGTATTCGAAAATCCAAGGTATACCTACCTTCCTTAAGACTAACTCGCACTACCCCAAATTATAATTAAAAGGTGCTTTAAAAACAAGACAACAAAACGTTGCAACTTTCAGGCGGTTTTGGTACACAACAGCGAAACCATTCGCGTGAAATACTTCATGGACTTGCTGATGGCCAAACTTCGACCAGTTATGCTGGTTGGCACTGCCGGAACCGGAAAGTCAGTTTTGGTCAACAATAAACTGGCTAGTTTGGACGAAGAATACTTCGTGGTGGCAAACGTGCCCTTTAACTACTACACAACCTCACAAATGTTACAAAGTAAGTGAACTTTCGTATTTTTTTGTTATATTTATATACTTTTGGCTGCTACTAACTAGCAACATGTTGTTATTGGCATTCACTTTTTAACATTTTGAATTTTAACATTGATTTGTTGCTGCACATTAAATCAGTTATTCTACTTACAAAGCTGTTCTTGAGAAGCCCCTTGAGAAAAAAGCAGGAAGAAACTACGGTCCTCCCGGTACAAAGAAGCTAATCTACTTTATTGATGACATCAACATGCCTGAAGTAGACAAATATGGCACTGTGCAACCTCACACACTAATAAGGCAGCATATGGATTACAAGCATTGGTACGTAGCTCGTATTGTACCTTTAGTTATTTTCATACTTATAAATAAATGTTTATGTACTATAAGACAAAGTTTCCTATAAACAGAACGTGATTTAGCTTAAAAAGCACTCTGGTATCGTATAGCTATCAACTTTTAGGTATGATCGTCAGAAGCTTTCGTTAAAAGAAATTCACAATGTACAATATGTGGCGTGCATGAATCCAACATCCGGTTCATTCACCATCAGCTCTCGACTGCAGGTATGTATGTAACGTAATGTTCCACTTTTTGATACCTTAAGAAAACTAATGTCTTGTAACAACTCGGAATTGACGAAGAATGGATTTATGGTGCGCAATAATTAGTGAAAAGTTAACCAGGTTTACATCCCATCTGACACTCTTCTTATTAACAACAATGTTAAAGTTCTATTTAAGAATGGCACACGGAATCCCACATACCGAGAAAAATTACTATCGGTAACCTGTGCGCTAATATTCTGTGTTAAATTATTCAAACCATCCTGAACTACTTGTTTGCATTTGTAAAATACGACATGATTTACTTTTCCTAAACCTACTTCGAAACTAAATATTTTTCAACATGCTAAAGGTATGGTTATCAACGCGAGATGCCATTGTACTTACCACCTTCTTAACCAAAGAATTCTAAACACAATATATTTACTACTTTTTAGCGCCACTTCTGCGTATTCGCACTCAGCTTTCCAGGAAAGGAGGCGCTAAAAACAATCTACAGCAGCATCTATTCTCAGCATCTTAAAATCAACAAGTTCGCCATGGCCATTCAAAAGCATGCAGGAACGTTAGTGGATGCTGCCCTGGCTCTGCATCTGCGCATCAGCCAGGTTTTCTTACCCACAGCTATCAAATTCCATTACGTCTTTAACTTGCGAGATCTCTCCAACATCTTTCAGGTGAGTGATTACGTTTCATTTCAATTGGTGATAAAAAAAAAAAATGTCGTTTTCTTTCAGGGAATTCTATACGCGATGCCTGAAGCCATTAAAACTATGGGCGATTGTGTCAAGCTTTGGTTGCACGAGGCGTGCCGAGTATACAAAGATAAACTGATTGATGATAAAGACATGGAAAACTTCGACGACATATCTACTGACATCGCCAAAAAGTTTTTTGAGGTTTCCTATTTTTTTGCAGTAATGTTCAATTACAACTGCAATAAGCGCGATATTTGGCAAAATATACCTGAACTTTTCGTGGTTAAAGAAAACGAACCAATCCATCATGCCGTGGGTCTGTCATAACTATTGCGTATCACTATCAGGGCTGCGGAGTCGGTTAAAAAAAACCCGAGTCCGACTCCGGCCAAAAAAATAAACCCGAGTCCGACTCCCGAGTCCCGAGTCCGGCTCCGGCCAAATGTAAGATTTTGTCGAGTCCCGAGTCCAGCTCTGACTCTACAGTAGGCCTGCCATATGTCCTCTTTTAGGAGGATTTGTCCTCTTTCCTCAAGAAAACTGAATGATCCTCCGAGGACGCTCAAAAATGTCAAAATGTCCGCTTTTTTCGCATTTTGAATTAGTTGCTCATACTTTTTTTTTGCGCTAGCTCTTAGTTAATATTTGATTTTTGCAATGATTCCAATGGTTTCGCTGTGTTGTACACCACTCCTACAGCGCTGTATAAACTCTGTTTTTTCAACTTCAACATTAAAACGGCAAAAAATGTTTCGCGAAATTTTTTTTTTCTGCGAAAAAAATTCGCGTATCTTTTCTACTTGGAACTTCTTTCAGCACAAAGTCTATTTGAGTGCCACTGCATGTTTTCATATCATTGAAGGTATAACGGCCCTATTTAAAATTTTGCCAACTTATAGATAAACGATAAAATTCATCCACCGTTCGAACTATTTTTTATCCATGTTTTATTTAATTGGATAACAGGCTAGCAACAGGGACTCAAACTTTTTCGCGCAAATCGATAATGTTTTTGCAATATTGCTGCTGTTGTTGTGTGTTATCACATCTTTTGAAACACGATAACGCAAAGTTTAATTTTTGCGCTGACATCGCAGCCTTACAACTGTGGAGTGAATGCCCTCACGACACGTTTGTCAAAATCATCTCGTGCACGAGCAATTTATTGTGTGTCCAATGCTAAAATCATCCTGAATTTACAGTTTAGCGCCAATTAAACCTAATTTTTTTCGCGTCACTATTTTCAAGTTGTCTCAGTGATATTTAATTAAAAATGCCGAAGTGCTTTTCGTAGAGAGGGGGGGGGGGGGGGGGGGGGGGGGCGCAAGGCATGGAAAAATTACCAAGGGGGGCACGGCTGAAAAAGATTAAGAACCACTTGTCTATGGCATCAGGTGGTTCTCAGCAGACGCTTTCTTTAAATTTAGACAACAATAAAGAAAAATATAAGCTATACATTATAATGCTGAAAAAGAAAAATCTATTTACTGATGAGCTACGCCAGAAGTATCCGTGTTTCAGAAAAGGACGTGTTAATTTTCAAGCTGAATGCAATACTTGGATATGGCACGTTTTTCGTAACAATTCTACTTTCGTTTTACTTGCAGGCAAGAAAATGTCCTCTTTTAAGGTGCTGAAAATATGGTAGCCCTACTGTACAGCCTGTATTTTACCCATTTACGCAACTAAATGAAGGTGGATTTTTTGCAATCCACCCATATTAATGTCATAATTGTTCCACCCGCATTACATGGTTAAAAATATTTCACCATTAGCTATTACACTTTTACAACTTACATTTTTCCGCCTTAACAGTTTTAAAATTTGACACTGCGCATGCGCACGTCGGACTCGGGACTCGGGTATTTTTACGTGGTCTTACCCGAGTCCCGAGTCCGACTCCGGCAAAACAAACCGACTCCGTCGAGTCCCGAGTCCGACTCCGACTCCGCAGCCCCGATCACTATGCAATGTGTCCGTGTAAATTGGTTAAATCCTCGTAACCAGTTCACTTATGTTTTGTATACCATAATATATTCGTTAAAGTGCTAACTAATGCGAAAACATTGTTTAAAGTGGCTCAACTGTTTTCTTTACCACACTTTTAAGGGGGAATACGTGGCGTTACACGTTTGGTTAATAAAAAAATTATGTCCTGGGTTTATCACATCGTTACGTATGATGTATTGCTAATTTTTGTCTAAATAATCTTTACTTTATGTTTGTTTTCAGGACATGCCAGAGAACGTGATAAAGCCGGATCCGCACATATTTTGTCATTTTGCCAGTGGTATCGGCGAACCAAAGTACTTTTCCATTAGTACTTGGGACGCGCTTAATAAGTTGCTCACTGAAGCGCTCGACAACTACAACGAAATGAACGCCGTCATGAACCTTGTCCTCTTTGGGGACGCCATGTCACACGTGTAAGAAACAAGGCGCAAAATGTGTCCCTACAGATTAGTTCTGTGAAGGCCATTTTACTAATCTAAAGTACAACGATTATTTTAAATTTAAATAACCTCAATTCACTCTAGTGTACTATTGATTATTGTAACTGTGCTATTATCATTGGCCAGGACGACTACATCACAGAGAGGTCGGATTTAATTTTAAGTCGCATAAAATAGGCGACATGGTGAAAATGGGGTCGTCTAAATGGGTTTCTCAAGTGTTTCCCTTGTCCCCCACGAACATGTTTTTCAATTAATCGTCAGTTAAACTCATATTTGTTTTTTCATCATAATTTCATAATGGCTTCTCCATTGTGGCGTTCAGTGACATATTTTTGAAACGTAAGAAGGGGGAACACTAATTGAAGAAGTCGTGTAAAGAAAGCCACAAGCCACAAAATTTGAGAACCACTGGTTCAAACCAAATAAAAATACGTTTAATAAATCGTTTGCAGATATTCAGCTAGTAAATTGTTATATTTCCCTCTCAGATGTCGTATCAACCGAATTTTCGAGAGCCCACGTGGTTACGCTTTATTGGTCGGCGTCGGTGGCTCGGGCAAGCAAAGTTTGTCACGCTTGGCTGCATTTATCAGTAACTTAGACGTTTTCCAAATAACCCTAAGGAAAGGATACGGAATACCAGATTTAAAGGTGCGTAACATTTTGTTCGATAGCGTGAGAATTGTTATACACTTCAGATTTTTTTATAGGTTGACCTTGGTGCCTTGTATGTTAAAGCTGGCGTCAAGAATCTTGGAGTGTTGTTTCTTCTTACGGATGCACAGGTAGCCTATACAAATTACCAAGATAAGTAGCTTTAAAACCTTTTTTGGCAAATTCTTACACTTTAACTAATTTTTTTTTATCTCAAACACATATATAAAAACGTAACCAATTACTTTATCGTTGCTTTATACCAATAGGTGGCAGACGAACGTTTTCTGGTGTTGGTCAATGACATGTTGTCTACTGGGGAAATTCCTGACTTATTTCCTGAAGACGAAATTGAGAACATAATTAACGGGGTGAGGAATGAGGTGAAAGGAGCTGGATTGGTCGACACGAAAGAGACTTGTTGGAAATTTTTTATCGAACGATGTCGTCGTAATTTGAAGGTTTGTATAGTTGGAAATGCAATACAATACCGTACCTACAAAGCTAGACGATTTACAAAATGCCAGCAGAAATTTATTTAATAAAAGTTTTATAAAATATTGTTTTTTTATTGTTAGGTGGCGCTGTGCTTTTCACCCGTGGGAAGCACACTACGCGTCCGTGCCCGAAAGTTCCCTGGTGTAGTCAACTGCACTGCGATTGATTGGTTTCACGAATGGCCACAGGACGCTCTCGAATCTGTCAGTCTTCGGTTCTTGGGGGAAATCGAAACGATTTCAGTAAGATTATTGACAATGCAACGCGAAATTTTTGAAATTAATATAAAATCTAGTCAAGCTGTAGACGTAAAGTTATGCAAACCGTACTATTATTTTGTTTATGATTTTTAACTGTTTTTTAACAAGGGTCACCAAACTTGTTTCATAAAGGCCGATAACTCTAAAAACTAGCAATCGCGGGTCGGATAAATGTAAAGATTGGAAATCGCGGGCCACTAGTAAAGTTTTGCATCCACCTTATTTAACGTAGATATTACAAAACGAGGGAAAGATAAAAAATGTTTAATAAATATTATACTGCGCTGTATGAAATAGTCATTTAGTTTAAAATATCATAAAAATTAGCTTAGTTTTGCATTTTGCAAACATTTCGGTAATAGTATTATTACCCGTATTTTAGGAAATGATTTAAAAAATATGCCGCGGGTCCGGAGAAATAAACCGGCGGGCCGTTTCTGGCCCGCGGGCCGTAGTTTGGACACCTGGATAAAAAAACACAGTATTCCTTAAACATTATCTTTAAAAACCTACCTTGAGCTTTCTGTATATATGTTGCAGATCCTTTAAAACGTCTAGCTAACTTGTAATATAGTTGCTTTATCATTTAAAACTGGTATTCATTTAAGGATGACGAGCGTGGTTCCATTAGCAAGTTTATGTCTTACGTCCATATGAGTGTCAACACAGAGAGCAAGGATTATTTACTCAATGAAAGGTATTTTTTGAAAATCAACTAATTTCATTAAATCATATTATCTTTTCAATCTATATATGTCGATTTTACACAAATATTTTGCTATAAGGCGCTACAACTACACAACGCCCAAAAGCTTTCTAGAACAAATCGCTTTGTACGAGAAATTGTTACACGCCAAAAATACAGAGTTACAGTCCAACGTCGAACGATTGGAGAACGGTTTGCAGAAACTTAGAAGCACGGCATCACAGGTGGGAATGCATAGCCTAAATTATCATAGTCGGTAAAATATCAGCTTCAGTCACGCTGTATGTGTTTGTATTAACCGTTTTTTGACGACGGTGTTCTGGGTGATTTCAGGTGGACGATTTGAAAGCGAAGTTGGCTGCGCAAGAAATAGAATTGAAACAAAAGAACGAAGACGCCGACAAACTTATCCAGGTGCGTTCGCTGCTTTTATCCTAACTCAACATGTTTTGTCGGTGAATTAAACAATAGATCAGGGGTGTTCAAATGATTTCTGCCATGATCCACCACAGTCAAACCAGACAACATGATGATCCACCAAATACGAATAGTAAATATATTGGACACGCTTTAATTTTTATGGTGCTTTATTTATGTAAATGTACCCTACAACATATTGATAACTTTGTAAAACCCAAAAGTAAAGTGTGCTACAGCACCAAGATTTCAGTGAGAAAAAGGATGAGTTGGTTTAGACCAGGGGTCGGCAACCTTTTTCTAGTCGCGGGCCAACACCAAACACAGAAAGGTCTTTGTGGTCCGCAGAAAAATAAAAAAATGTTAAAAAATATATGTCTAATATTTTTTAATACGTTTTCCGTTAACGGTAATGAAGCGCTGATCTAGTTCAAAAGACAGCATCAAAACAAGTTGGGCGTAGAAAGATCATTCGACAAGAAACAAGTTTGGACGTAGAAAGATCAATTTTTTGCACTTACGTACCGGTAGTTAAAATAGTCAAAAAATACTCGTATCTAGTTTGCCAAAGAGGCGGCGGCCGAATGAATTACATTGGCGGGGCACATCCGGCCTTCGGGCCGTAGGTTGCCGACCTGATTTAGACTTCAGGTCTTACAATATCATCGAATTGGGGCTTTCTGTCGCTTACTGATATTGTCAAACGCTCACAAGGATTAGCATTTGGGAGTCTCGTTCTATGCTTGATTTTTTACAAAATTCATTAACACTGACAATCGGTATTCACATAAGACAATGTAAAAAGTTTTTTTTTTCAAGACTACATTGGAAGATCCGCACAAAACGTTGAAAAGATCCGGAACCGGATCGCGATCCGCCATTTGAACATAACCGCAATAGATCATATTTTCCATTTTTTTAACTAAATAATTCATACACTGTTTGCAGTTTTATCCCACTTTTAGGACAGCGACGTTCTTATATTGTAGGTCGTTGGAGTGGAGACCGAGAAGGTGAGCAAAGAAAAGGCAATCGCCGATGTCGAGGAAGAGAAAGTTACTGTGATTGAGATCGAGGTGTCGAAGAAAAAGACTGACTGTGAAACTGATCTTGCCAAAGCAGAACCTGCGCTAATTGCAGCTCAAGGCGCGCTTGACACATTGAATAAGGTTCGTAAAGTTGCCATAACGAAATATCGCATATCCATTTTTTTTGCTTGAACGATCAAAACATATTTCTACAGAACAACTTGACCGAGTTAAAGTCGTTTGGTGCTCCACCAGGAGCAGTAGTCAACGTCATCGCAGCTGTCATGACTTTAATGGCCCCAGGTGGCAAAGTACCTAAAGACAAGAGTTGGAAAGCTGGCAAGATTATGATGGCTAAGGTAACTTTGCCTATCTTAAAAAATATTGCAACGCGATACAGTGTTGTGACAAAGCCAAATGTACATTAAATATTTGTAATGCGGAGAACTTATGTGCTTCGATAATAACAATCTTGCCTGAATTGCGTCAGTAAAATAAATACACTTTTAGGTCGATCAATTTTTGAACGATTTGATCGTTTACGACAAAGAAAATATACACGAAAACTGTCTTAAAGCAATTAGGCCTTTCCTGGAGAATCCAGAATTCGACGCAGATTTCATTCGAGGCAAAGTAAGGACGTTTTTTAATTCATCTGCTATTGTATCTGGATATTTTTTAATGTTAGGCTAATGTGTTGTGCTAACTAATTTGTTTTCTTGTAGTCGCTTGCTGCTGCTGGTTTATGCGCTTGGGTAGTAAATATTGTGAAATTCTACGAGATCTTTTGTGATGTTGAACCCAAACGAATAGCTCTGGATAAAGCAGCACAGGAATTGAATTCTGCCCAGGAGAAACTTGCTGTAATCAAGAACAAGATTTCGGTATACCATTTACACCCAACCATTTTTTAAATAAAAATCTGTGTTTCTGTATATTTACTGTTTTATTTTACGAAGGTTTTGAATGCCAACTTGGCCGAGCTAACAGCGAAATTCGAGGCTGCAACAGCTGCTAAACTCAAGTGTCAACAGGAAGCTGAAGCGACGCAACTAACTATTTCTCTTGCCAATCGGTATATGATAAACATATTTTAAATATTTACAGTTTATTTGTTTAGTAGGCTAAAATTACATAGTTCACCTAGATATTAACATGTAAACCATAAAACACGTTAATTACACAATTAACTATCACAATTTAAATTGTAGCTTGGTCGGAGGTCTGACCAGCGAAAACGTACGTTGGGCACAATCTGTGCAAAACTTTAGAGAACAGGAGAAGAAACTAACCGGAAACGTACTTGTTATTACAGGTCTGCTATTACTAAAATATTTGCTTTTGTTTTAAGTAGGTAGTTTAACTAACGAATTCCTTAAAATAAAATGTCTTCTAATAACAGCAATATTGTTTCTCTTACAGCATTTGTGTCTTATGTTGGCTACTTTACCAAGCCTTATCGATTGAAACTTATGGAGGAACTCTGGCTTCCGTTTATGAAGTCACTCCCTGTAAGTCCTACTTAAACGATTTGGGGAAAACTTAGTTTGGAATTTTCGTTTTCGAATATTTTCGGGAAGATAGTCATATTTAATTTATTGAAGTTTGTGACAACCAATCAATTATTTTATTTGTCCCATATTGTCTTATCCAATAGACCCCAGTACCAATTACAGAAGACCTCGATTTTTTGACTTTGCTCACTGATGAAGCTGACATTGCAGCGTGGAACAACGAAAGTCTACCGTCTGACCGGATGTCTACAGAAAATGCCACCATTCTGGTAAAGTTGTTTTAAAAATTAATTTTTTTTGTAATATAACCTATATAAAAGTTGTTGATTTCCACTCTTTTTTGATTTCGTCGCAGTATATATATATTTAAAACTTTTAGACTAACTGCCAGCGTTGGCCGTTAATGATAGACCCACAGCTACAAGGAATCAAGTGGATTAAAACAAAATATGGATCAGATCTGAAGGTTGTGCGCATCGGTCAAAGAGGGTGGGTGACAAACAAATAATTATTACCTATACCAAAATTATTACTGTACTTTTTAAGTAAACATTTAACGATTAACGTTAACCGTTAGGTATCTGGATGTAATCGAGAATGCATTGGGAGTTGGTGATACGGTGTTAATTGAAAACATTGAGGAGTCGGTCGATCCTGTTCTTGGTCCACTTCTTGGCCGAGAAACTATCAAGAAAGGAAGGTTGGTATCACATATTTGTTTTATGTAAAGATATACTATTCAATTTTCGTTTAAACGCTTATCAACGCAATCATGCTGTACCGCAAAATCCCACTAACACAAGTTTGTTTGTTTTGCAGATACATAAAGATTGGTGACAAAGAATGCGAGTACCATAGTCAATTTCGTTTGGTCCTTCACACCAAACTTGCCAATCCTCATTACCAACCCGAAATGCAAGCCCAATGCACCCTTATCAACTTTACTGTGACAAGGGATGGCCTCGAAGATCAGCTACTTGCGGACGTTGTCGGAATGGAGAGACCAGACTTGGAAGCGCTTAAGGTGACTTTCTTCCCATTTTTGAAAGCATTAACGTTCGCCTGGTTCCTAAATAGAATCCATCATTCTGCATTGACTTTCTGCATTGTTTTTTTATTTATGAATAACATTGTGTTTTCTTTGATTAACTTAACGTCGGTGAAATTTTAATAAAATTTATTTTCCATACAGAGGTAAGTACAAGGCTATAGGTTCACTTGAATATATTTCCACCTCAAATGGTAATATATATTTTCTAACTTAACTGGTCCTACTTGTACTGCAAGTTGTACACTAGGGTTGTTCAAAAAAACACTTTTTTTGTCAAATTTCAGTGGGGACCCCCTGGAATTGTTAGGTTGCGTTTAAACACCCCACAAAACAAATCTGGGCACGTTTGGTTCAGTATTGACCGTGCTACGTAAATTTGAAAATTCAGATTTGGGCTAAAATTTTGAAAAAAAGTAATTGTCCTCCACCTAAAATTTTTTTTTTCTTCTTTTTTTGCATTGCTTTGCAATTGAATAGTCATAAATAAACCTGTTTTGTAGTAAAAAAGTGAGTAGTCATGGTACAAATGTCACATTTCAACAACATTTGTTAGGCTGTTTTGTACTATTATATTATTATATTACTATTATATACTATTATATTAATTTAATGTCATGGGTGCTGCATCTACTTTATTTTAAAATTTTAAGCCATTTTTCATACATAACAGCCTAACAAATATTGTTGAAATGTGACATTTGTACCATGACTACTCACTTTTTTACTGCAAAACAGGTTTATTTATGGCTATTCAATTGCAAAGCAATGCAAAAAAAGAAGAAAAAAAAAATTTTAGGGGGAGGACAATTAATTTTTTTCAAAATTTTAGACCCAAATCGGAATTTTCAAATTGACATAGCACGATCAATACTGAACCAAACGTGCTCAGATTTGGTTTGTGGGGTTTTTAGACGCAACCTAACAATTCCAGGGGGTCCCCACTGAAATTTGACAAAAAAGTGTTTTTTTGAACAACCCTATTGTACACACATATGTGACAACACAATTTTCATGACTCAAGAACCTCAGGGATAGTAGGGCTTGAGCATATTGCGAAAGCTTTCGGGCTCCCCAATCTTTGAAATATGTTACTAAAGCCCGGTGCGCATATTTTAAGAATAGACAAATGAGTAGTGTGCTGTTAATACTGGTCGAAAATATTGTTCTGGGTACTATTCAGTTAAACGAGAGATAGTGTAAAACATACAAAATGTGTTGAAGTCCATGCTGTTCGTTGAAGATAATAATATTACACGCCAAGGTTTCCACGCTATAGGTAATTGAGCAGAACACTGCGACTTTAAAATAGGACACAGATAGATTGAAAACGTCTTTCCTCAACTTATTTAATTCAAACTTATTTTTAAGTTCCTTTGTTCGTTTTTTAGAATTGTTGAACGCCATTCAACGTATTACTTAAAATGGCCTATTTTTTACACAGCTCGATTTGACCAAGCAGCAGAACGACTTTAAAATCACTCTGAAAAGACTTGAGGACGACTTGCTTGCCAGATTGTCAGCAGCCTCTGGAAACTTCCTCAGCGACACGGCTTTGGTTGAGAATTTGGAGAACACAAAAAAAACTGGTTAGATATGAGATTGAAATTGTCTGTTTTACGACGATAAACTCTCAAACCGAATAGATCAATACCCTCTAGCACAGTGGTTCTTACCTCGGGGGCCCGCCCTCTAAGGGGGGGGGGCAGTAAATTATCACGGGGGCACGAGTACTACTACAATGTTTAACTTTTTGTGTAGTATTTTAATGGTTGCTTGATGTTAATTCTGTTATTATGCTTTTCTATATGCTTTACATTAAAATTGCACACATGTGTAGTTTAATAACTGCGAACTACGTTTGTGATATTTGCAAGTTTTTGAGCTACCAATTTTTAAAGTTGTATGTGTCTATGCGCCTTTAGATTATATTTGCTGCTTTGACGGCGATTTGGGGTGCGTTTGGTCAGAACAATGTGCAGCAGGAACCTAAGTTATACACAGGGGTTGGACACAAGGTCATGGCCCTCAAAAAAACAAAATGTTTAGTAATTTGTAAATATTGTGTGCTCAATGCGCCATAGCCCTAAATTAAATTTTAGCCAATTTAAAGCAAATAAAACCCAAAATTTATAAGGAGTTACTGTGCTATTGTCATGTTGTCTTACTGATATCTAATCCACAAAAAAAATGTTTTCTTATGATACCTTGTAAATATCCGAAGCGGGGCGCAAGGCACAGAACATTTACAAAAGAGGGGCGCGCTGGAGAAAGGTTAAAAACCAATGCTTTAGCATTTTTGTATAGTAACCTGTTTTACATTTATAAAACCAATTCTCTTACAGCCGCCGAGGTCGAGGTGAAAGTTACCGAGGCAAAAACCACCGAAATTCAGATTAACGAAGCTCGCGAGCACTACAGGCCAGCTGCAGCTCGCGCATCTTTGCTTTATTTCATACTAAACGATCTGAACAAGATACACCCGATGTACCAGTTCTCTCTAAAGTCTTTCAAGATCGTATTTGAAAAGGCGGTGAAGAAAGCAGAACCCGATGAGAATCTCAAACTGCGAGTGAAAAACATCATCGAATCAATCACCTTCTCTGTTTTCCTTTACACTTCGCGTGGACTCTTTGAGAAGCACAAGATCATATTTACCGCGCAAGTCGCGTTCCAGGTTCGTCGCTTTATGTAATGTAATACCAAGCGAAATAAAATAATTTGTTTCTCTTTTACGTGAATACTGATAAATTACTAAAAAAATCTTAGTTTAAATGTATGTCGAAATGTTGCAGAAAATTGAATAATTGCCAACAACAACAATACATTTCACAAGAAGTACGTTTACCACATTTTTGCTCTTCAGGTCCTTCTCATGCAGCGTCAGATCAGTCCTGTTGAGTTGGACTTTTTGCTTCGTTTCCCATCACAACCAAACGCAACCAGCCCTGTTGATTTTCTCAGCAACCTTTCTTGGGGGTCGATTAAGGTACAATTATAAAGTACTAAAAATTAAAAACACAAATCAATTTAAAAGGGTTTTTGAGCGAATCTGGAAAGTTTTTAATGAGGTATAAAATTTTATTATATTTAATCCTGATTAGTTTATAGCTGCCAAGTGCTTTTTAAATTACGTTTGTGGTCTTGGTGGAAAGATTATACATCGCCAGCATTCATTGCATTTCATATTCGATTTTCCCTTTAATTCGGACCTTAGCTTTTATCGGAAATGGATGAGTTCCGTAACTTGGATCGTGACATCGAGGGATCGGCAAAGCGCTGGAAGAAACTTGTTGAGAGTGAGGCACCGGAGAAGGAGAAGCTTCCACAAGAGTGGAAGAACAAGAACGCCCTTCAGAAGCTATGCATCATGCGAGCACTAAGGGCTGACAGGATGACTTACGCTGTCAGGTAACTGTCTTTCTTGCCAGTTTGTCGATGCTTAACACAATTGTATGATCAATAAAACGTCCCAAAAAGTAATGCAACCATAGTCGAGGCAATTAGGTGAATATAAGTCCTCCATGTAAATCACTGAATGACAAGAGTACGGTAAACCGCTTTACACGTCTCTGATCTATACCAGCATATATTTATTTTTGCCCGACAGATTTGTTTTATGTCAACATTTTTAAGTTTGTAACGTGGTTATACCTTTTTTAAGTTTGTAACGTGGTTATACCTTTTAACCCGTAGCTTAGTTAAATCTCCGTAGGACGTGTTAGATAGTGTGAATAACCAAAGTTAATAGTTATGTGGTAAGATTGTTTGTTTGACCAGTTGCAAGAATATCGAAACTAAATCAAACAACCAACAAAGAATTCCCGGAACTTTCCAGTTCCCTGTTTTCATTACAATAATTTTATTCAAACCTAATGGTGCTTACGAATTTACAACTAGGGACTTCGTTGAGGACCGCTTGGGATCTGAGTTTGTGGAAACTCGGGGAATTTCGTTTGAGAAATCTTTTGAGGAAACCGGATCACAAACTCCTACGTTCTTCATTCTTTCACCAGGTTAATCTACAATGGCCTTGTAATTGTTTGACACGTGTAAAATATAGCTTATATTATATGTCAATAATTTGACACCGAAGTACCTGTACCAAGCGTATCGCAGTTCTAAACTTATTATAATACTTCCTACAGGGGTCGACCCACTTCAGGATGTAGAAAAGTTGGGCAAGAAACTTGGATTTACCCTTGACAATAAGAAGTTCCACAATGTGTCACTCGGTCAAGGTCAAGAAATCGTCGCCGAAACAGCTCTGGACATCGCTGCCGAGAACGGCCACTGGGTGGTGCTGCAGGTTAGAAAGTGCGCTTAATGGTAAAAAATGGATAGAATCGAACGCTAAGAAACCCCAGTCCTCCAGATGCCGAAATTCGTCTAAATAGGAAGTTTTGTTGAACACGTAATTTAGTGCTTAATACTGGGCTGTATGTTCATTGTTCAACATAGTGATTCTTAAACTGTGTGTGGCAAGTTGTTTTGTTAAAAGTGTGCCGCGAATGATTATTTTAATTTTTTAGTTTACTGCAAGCTAAAATGTTTCAGAATCACTGTTTAAGAAAAATGAGTTATTTTTGTACGCGGCTGGCTTTAAAATCCTCATTGCAAATTAGAAACAATTAATGCCTGATTGTCTTGTTATAGCGTTGCTGTGGTTGATATATTTTTACGGTTATTAAAGTAATTAGTTGTTTGGCAATATTTTTCAAACATTTATTATATTTTGGCTTAGAACATTCACTTGGTGGCTAAGTGGCTGATGGCGCTCCAGAACAAGCTCGAAAAGCACAGCTTGGGTAGTCACAATGACTTCCGTGTTTTCATGAGCGCTGAACCAGCTGCAACGGTGAGCAGTCACATCATTCCGCAGGGAATCCTCGAGAATGCCATTAAGATCACTAATGAACCTCCGACAGGAATGCATTCAAACGTCCATAAGGCTCTGGACAACTTTAACCAGGTAAACTAGGTTCAAAAATAGAATTTGTGTATTTCGGGATTTAACTCAAGTTGATAACCATTTTTCAGTTATTATCTAAATTTCATGTGTGTAGAACACTTTGGAGATGTGCGCGCGTGAAGTAGAATTCAAAAGCATTCTATTCTCTCTGTGTTACTTCCACGCTGTCGTGTCCGAAAGACGAAAGTTTGGTCCTCAAGGTTGGAATCGGGTGTACCCCTACAACACAGGGGATCTCATTATATCAGTCAATGTACTTTACAACTATCTGGAGGCTAACTCAAAGGTGAATTATTTGATAGCGCTTCCTTAAGGACAGACTCGTAAATGATTATCTTTTGATTAAAATACTCTAAGATAGTAGTAACGGTGAATGTACAAAACATAGCATTCGTTTGTTTAACCCAAACAGTTGTCCGGGTTCAGTGGTAATATTTCAATAATTGTTTACATATATGGGAATCGATATTAATATCATTGGCTAAGTGGTTATGCTTGTTGAATCGTGCATCAGGTTCCTTGGGATGATCTGCGTTACTTGTTTGGTGAAATCATGTACGGTGGACATATAACCGACGACTGGGACCGCCACCTGTGCCGCACTTACTTGCAGGAATTCATGAATCAGGACATGTTTGACAGTGTACTTTACCTTGCACCTGGATTCCCATTACCGCCAGCCCTCGACTACAACGGTAAAAATATTTTGTGCACCCGTATTTGTTTTTTTGATAAACACAGCTTTTAAAGTAAAAATTTACGATCGTATTAATCATTTGGTATGCTAAAAAGTTATTCTTATTTAAGGATATCATCAGTACCTTGACGACATGCTACCACCCGAAAGTCCTTACTTGTATGGCTTACATCCTAATGCTGAAATCGACTTTTTAACCTCAACCTCTGACAACCTTTTCCGTACCATTCTCGAGCTTATGCCTAGGGATTCAAGTTCAGGGGCTGGGTCCGGACCTACAAGAGAGGAAAAAGTTAGTGGTCTTCGGCTTAAAAATAGATATTGGCCCTACAAGCAACATATTTCTTATTGCCAATAAATGAGCTACTGTAATTGTGACCCAGCAACTAAAACACGTTCTGGTTTAGTTCAGTCGACACTAATCAAAACACCACTTTAAGGTAGTGTAATTTACTCTAAATAATTTTTTAGCGTATTTGTTTTGTTTTCAGATCAAAACAACATTGGATGAGATCCTTGAAAAACTCCCGGAGGCTTTTAATATGGTTGAGATGTTTGCTAAAGTTGAGCCTGCCGATCGCACACCTTATGTGGTTGTTGCTTTCCAAGAATGTGAAAGAATGAACACTCTCACCAACGAACTGCGGTATTCTTCTTTACCTCGTTTGAGTTAACACACAACTGTATGATTAAGTTTAATAAATAGGTCATTTTTCTATTGTCACCAGTGGTATGTTTAGCTTGTTTTAAATATTATAACGCAAATAATTTGCTCATTCTATCAGGTCCTCTTTGAAAACCCTGGACCTTGGATTGAAGGGTGAGCTAACCATAACTGCATCTATGGAAGCCTTGGGGAATTCGCTTTTCTTTGATCAAGTTCCGGATTCATGGACAGCTAAAGCATATCCATCAATGGCCGGGCTTTCTATTTGGTAAGTTGTTTAACATACGTTTATCATGAAACGTGTGTGCTCGATCATAGCAAAACTGAAGACGGATAAAACTCATCGGAGCTTCTGAAGTAAAAATGGGACTAAGGATTTATGCTAATTTATTTTTTATCAATACGGATAAATCTACTCAGGGTTGTGTATCTACTATGGCTTGTGTACATATAAAACAAAAAATGTTTTCTGGCCAGTTTTGATAGTTTTGCTTGTTTGTGATGTAAATTTAATGTTCAAATAAGAAAATGTTTTCAAAACTTACGTTTAATTATTCAGGTACGTAGATCTGCTTCTTCGTATCAAAGAATTAGAAAACTGGACTTCTGACTTTCAACTCCCGGCAGCAGTTTGGTTGGGAGGCTTTTTCAATCCACAAAGTTTCCTTACCGCTATTATGCAGGTAAAAGTGTGATTATTTAAGTCGTTATCAATTTCCTCCTAATTTGTTACAAAAATGGTAAATACACGTTCGACGAAAGGAAATTAAATTTATGTCAACGTCATCTCGATATATGTTAAATCCCGACCTAATTTTGAGTTTTCATGCATACCGGGTATCATATTAGAGCAGTGGTTATAACTTTTTTTCTGTCTCGTAATTTGCGGCAAATTACGAATTGGTGATATTTTTATTTTGTTTAAAAACTTGAAACACCCAATAAAGGTTTGCTGAGGTTATAATCTCTAAAGTCAGTCGTTCATCGCAGGCAATGGCTCGGAAAAACGAGTGGCCCTTGGATAAAATGTGCCTGCAGTGTGACGTGACAAAGAAGAACAAAGAAGATTTTAGCAGTTCCCCACGTGAAGGGGCGTATATCCACAGTTTGTTCATGGAAGGTACGTTGTTTATTGTTGTTTAACTCATTCTCGGCTAGCTTGAACAACGAAGGTCCTTTATTCCTCTAAAAATATCATTTTTAATTTTTGCTTAAAAGTATGGTTATATCCTAGGAGCACGCTGGGACACACAAACATCCCTTATTGCTGAAGGAATTCTGAAAGATCTTACACCAACTGTTCCAGTTATTTTCATAAAGGTATTTTAAATTGTTTATATTTTCGTACCCATATTTAAACCGTTACATCTAAAGGAATGAAACGTGGTTTAAATTTTTGTTTGATTGGAATTGGTTAGAAAGTGCTGCATGCCATGATTGCCACGTGTATTACAGAATTATGTTATACGCAGGCGATTACTGTTGACAAGCAGGAAACGCGCAACATATATGCTTGTCCAGTGTATAAAACCAAGATGAGAGGTCCAACTTTCGTTTGGACTTTTAATCTGAAGACTAAAGAGAAGCCAGCAAAGTGGACAATGGGAGGAGTTGCCATTCTGTTGCAAGTTTAATTGCCTCATTTATGCACGTATCCAATCACTGTGGTATTTTTAGTTTGAGCTGTTAGAACACAATAATTATTGTAGCAAATTTAGTGATTAATTTTTTTTAATATAGTATTTTTTATAGATTTGCTGGCCTTGAGTGTTTACTGTCAATTAAATTTCCAATTCCAAAACCTATATGCATAGTTTCACAACTGTAACTCAGTATAATTATTGCAGAAGAGTATAGCCAATGTCATACAGTAGGACTACATGAATAAACCTTTGCGATGTAACTTTTTTGCTTTTTCAAATTTTGTTAAATGAATAAATAAAGAATTTGGCCAACTTTGTTGCAATCTTTTTTCAAAAATACAAACAGCATCGATTAAGGATTAAACATAAAACGTACATTTAGTATAGAGAACTTCGTTATACAAATCCCTGATAAATTCTTCCTTAGATCTGGTTTACATATTCCATAATCCCTATTCAACTAATTTTTCTTGAGTCACATGCGTCTGCCCTAAAAAATGGAATATTCTCTGTTTAACTTATGGAAAAATAATAACGTTCATATCCTCTAATATGTAAAAGGATTGTAATATATTTTTGGCAATATTTGTGCTAGCTTTGTAAGGATACTACAAACGTTAAATGACTATATTTATTAGTAAGAAAATACCTAATCATTTAAGCGAATTTTAAACGTGAAAAAATAAAGAGAAGTTTGAGTTAGGCCTGCACATGTAAGATTTGTGATTTGGAAATGGAAAACGCTAGTTCGTAAGATTCTGGGTCGAACTCGTTTGCAATATTTGTGTTCTGTCAAAGATATCGCAACAATAAGAGTTAGTGCGACGCCCTATACATAATTTCGTTGATTATATAGTTTTAAATTTACAAAACTTTGTTCAAAGGGAGCCATGACACACTATTGACCTATTATACAATGTAAAAAAAAGAGTAGCCCATTATACAATGTAAAAAATCCAACAATTATACAATGTAAAAAATCATAGGCTTATAATGAAATAAATGTTAGGCCTACTAATGAGCATGTATGAGTATGACATGTGTTAAATATAGAAGTTCCACATTTTTTAACCACTTCGTAGGGTTGATAAATTATTTGAAAGCAAACGTTGATCCTTAAAAAATAGTTTTTGTTTGCATGGAAGAGGGCCGGCATGAAATTCTTTAGAGATGACGTCAAAAATCAAGTCGACCCAAGAAACCTGCTTTTTTCGTTCAAACAAATATGAAACTTACATAGGCCTACAGTCTAAATGCATTTAAGGCGAAGGGCGGCGATGAAACATTTTCTATTAGGCCTAAACTCTCTTTATTTGAAAAATGTATTCCATTTTCAAATAACACACAACAACTTAAGCCTATATGGGCCGCGTGAAACTAGTCCACGGAAATTTTATACAGTAGTCTAATATCAGCACAATGTACCTATTGGAAACACTGAATTCTCAATAACTTCAAAACATTGGGAAATAAATAAATAATTTAATAAATTATATTGAGCAATGCCACGGAAAGTTTAATAGTTTATAAATAAAAAATTGCTTAGCCTAATCTAGGTGTGCTTCCTTTGTGATTTTCCAGCAGTCGCGTAAAAAGAGTGACTGCGTTGGTGATTATTTGGTCAGTTGTGGACAACGGTTAACCAGATCACGACACATACGGGAGAACGATTTTAAACTGAGCTTTCGTCTAAACACGCGAAACAACACATATTTAAACATTTGTTCTTAAGTTGTAATTTTATAATGTCACTGTAAAGGCCCATTTACACTACAGCTGCTGCACTCGGCGGTGCTGGGCGTGAAATTGTTTTCACTACAGCTGCGCTGAGCAGGGTCACCAGATTGGCCTTTGTAAGGCCAAATTCCATGAATTTGGTCTGTTGGCCTTAGAAATTATACATTTGGCCTTAAATTTGGCTTTTTTAATTTAAAATCCACTACAAGTCATAAAATGTCGATAAATATGAATATTATAGACATCATTTTAGAATTATAGTGTCAGCTTTCAAAATTTGGTGTACAGAAACGGAAGGTGTTCACTTTTCAAATTATCGTTAGTCTAATCACAACCACCGACGCTTTCAAAAAATCAGTTGTTTAGCAAATACTTTTTTAATCACCGTTATTGTGATGTTATATCTAAATTTGTCATGAGTAAATAACATTAATGATCATAGACTTGTTTCAAAAGAATCTTTTGTTGGCGTAGCAGTGTATAACTTCTTCTGGGACACACAGACAGCGCAAGAAAACCTTTATGTTTTTTCACAAAACAATCTATTTTGTAACAAGTATATTAAGTAGTGTGGTAATATTCACTTAGTCTTAAATACATATATGAATTTAGCTTGATTTATTGATGACATTTTAATATTGATTGCTTTCATATTTGCCGTATTTATAAAATAGTGTTCAGCCCTATTTGACACAAGGACTCTTTCCTGTTGGACCATTCCTTGTTGCCTCCAAAGATAATTTCCCACCGATTTTTCCCCGCCATATGTATATTAAGTAATTTCGGTAAATTCCTAGTTAAATGCAAGTTGGAATTCAACTAGGATACTAAGCATAATACGGTAATAAATATTATAACTATGTATCTATGCAAGTTAACTTATAAATATTTCTATTGTTTTAACCTAACCTATTATTGTGGTTATCCTAGTTGATGTCAAGCTTGCACAAAAACTAGAAATTTACCACCCGATCCGTTAGAAATCAGTGCATTTCTAAGCAAAAAGGTCTACGACAATCAGGGCATCCAATGGCAGAAAAGTCGAGACTTTTAGACCTTGAGGTCCTGGCAAAGCACTGATTTGGACCTTTAGGTAAACTCCCGGCGAAGATCAAATAAAAATATTCATTAAAAGTTCAGAAAAGATAACAAAAATATGAGATAGGATTAATAACACTTGACCCACCTAAACCCTAACGCTAACTCGAATCCTAACCCAAATAATGTGCGTTATTTCAATAATTCTTTAAATGCTGGGGAAAAAAGCCCTAACTCGGATGGTTTCTCGTCCATTGTATTTAAGATTATTACGTCACAAATTGAGGTATTGGGGCCTGAAGCGTTATAATTAATAAATTATCGCACATTATTTGGGTTAGGGCGCTGGTTAGCGTTTGGGTTTGGTTGGGTCAAGTATTGTTAAACTTAATCTTCTTATGCACATTTGTTAATGCAAATTAAAGCATTGTCCAAGGCCTCAAAGTCTAAAAGTCGGACTTTTTGATCCTTTGAATGCACTGATTGTCGTAGACCTTTTTGCTTAGAACTGCACTGATTTCTGACGGATGGGGTGAATTTACTGTAATTTCAATTTGTAGTTGGTGTTAGTGTATTATATTTACTTATTATTATTTAGTGCTTTGTAAATTTGTACTTTATCACTTTATGTTTAATAGAAACGGGTAAATATTCATTTGGCCTTTTTTGACCTTTTTTTCGTATTATTTTGGCCTTAAGACCTTTTCATAGTCTGGCAACCCTGGCGCTGAGCCGAGCTGGGCGAAAAAATCGTTCCAAGCGTAACGTTTTTCTATAGTTGCACTGGGCTTGAGTTTAGCAAAGCTTGAAACGCTCGCCACAATAGAATTTAAATGTAAATTACGCTTTCCTTAGCTCAGCGCAGCTGTAGTGTAAACGGGGCTTAACGGTCTTAACGTCAATATTTAAAAAAAAATGCTCGTTTACTTTAGGGGGAGTACCCTGGGTGATATTTATGTTTGTACTCTATTGGTAAACAAAGGAGTTGCAGTATGCAGAGTCCACAACGTAAGCAGCATTAGAAATTAAATTGTCGAGCTTGGAATTAAATGAAATCGAATCAAGCAACAGTATGAATGTGTCGAAAAGTATTTAAAAATATAAAACCTAATTTGTTAAGTTGGAAAACAAATTATTAGAGAGTGCTATTGTGTACCAAAAGCTAGCCAACACACTAGCTAAACGAAGAAATTTCAAAGGCAAAAAAAACATATTTAACCTCATTTTTTTAGAAAAAAAATTTTACCACAACAATAAGAATGATCTATATTTAGAAAATAAAAATTAAAAAATTAAAAATTAAAAAAAATATTAATATTCAAAATTAATATTCGCAATAATTTTTAATAAAAATTAATTTACGCAACTAGAGACCAACAAAATCGCATAGCGCTTGATAATACCTTTCCAACGATGCCACACATGACTCGGTGATAGTTGAGGCCATACGCTTTTATCGGCGATAACCGATCCTAAAATTCATAAGCGATCGCGGTAATATTTAAACGCCCGTCACTTGCCCAATTTAAAGTGCAAGTGAACGAAATTTTATCAAGACATTTCTACAAACGTTATAATGCCATAGACAGAAAAAATAGTAAAAAATTTTAATGTTGAAAATATTTCAAACTTAGCATTTGTTATGCGTAATATCGAGTTTTTTCATCCCACCAACATCCGACCAAAAAAGACCCAAAAATCAATTTACGCAACTAGAGACCAACAAAATCGCATAGCGCTTAATAATACCTTTCCAACGATGCCACACATGACTCGGTGATAGTTGAGGCCATACGCTTTTATCGGCGATAACCGATCCTAAAATTCATAAGCGATCGCGGTAATGTTTAAACGCCCGTCACTTGTTGGTGGGATGAAAAAACTCGATATTACGCATAACAAATGCTAAATTTGAAATATTTTCGACATTAAAATTTTTTACTTTTTTTTCTTTCTATGGCATTATAAGGCTTGTAGAAATGTCTTGATAAAATTTCGTTCACTTGCACTTTCAATTGGGCAAGTGACGGGCGTTTAAAAATTACCGCGATCGCTTATGAATTTTAGGATCGGTTATCGACGATAAAAGCGTATGGCCTCAACTTTTACCGAGTCATGTGTGGCATCGTTGGAAAGGTATTATCAAGCGCTATGCGATTTTGTTGGTCTCTAGTTGCGTAAATTGATTTTTGGGTCTTTTTTGGTCGGATGTTGGTGGGATGAAAAAACTCGATATTACGCATAACAAATGCTAAATTTGAAATAGTTTCAACATTAAAATTTTTTACTTTTTTTTCTTTCTATGGCATTATAAGGTTTGTAGAAATGTCTTGATAAAATTTCGTTCACTTGCACTTTAAATTGGGCAAGTGACGGGCGTTTAAAAATTACCGCGATCGCTTATGAATTTTAGGATCGGTTATCGACGATAAAAGCGTATGGCCTCAACTATCACCGAGTCATGTGTGGCATCGTTGGAAAGGTATTATCAAGCGCTATGCGATTTTGTTGGTCTCTAGTTGCGTAAATTAATTTTTATTAAAAATTATTGCGAATATTAATTTTGAATATTAATATTTTTTTTAATTTTTAATTTTTTAATTTTTATTTTGTAAATATAGATCATTCTTATTGTTGTGGTAAAATTTTTTTTCTAAAAAAATGAGGTTAAATATGTTTTTTTTGCCTTTGAAATTTCTTCGTTTAGCTAGTGTGTTGGCTAGCTTTTGGTCTATTGTGTACACACAGTCTGTATTTCCAGTCTGCTCTTCATTGAACTTCAACACTTTAAAATCTCGGATGTGCATAACCAAATTTCAAGGTGTGAAGGTGTGCAATTATGTTATTTTGCACTCCTTAAGTTGGAAATTCTACGATAATTTAGCTCTTTTACAATTTTAAGTGCGCAATATACCAATTCAGGTGTTAACAGTTAATTCCTTTATGAAAAATATCTGTACAGCTTTTGTAACAGAAGCCTACAGAGCTATTTGGCGAAAAAAGGTTGTCCCAAATTGTGTAAACATAAAAGATAGCCATAAAATATTTATAACATTTTTGTATAAATGTTGTTAAAACAGGCATATATTGATATATTGTAGTTTAGAGGTCATGTCCTCATGTTCCTCCCTTTCCTGGATCACCTCAGCAGTTCACAAGAAGTAAAAAAATTAATAATTAATTGTTTAGTAAATATTGCAATGGGTCTGATGTCTGGCAAAAAACTTAGTGATTTCAAATAGGTTCTGAGATTAAAAAACATTACAATAAATAAAAAAATATTCTGTCGCAGTTGGGGTATGCACTAAAACTGACCTAATCTGAATACACTTTTGTTAGTTGTAGTTCTATACCACGGATTTTATCTGGTATACGTTTGGGTATAAAATATACCTGATAGAGCACTGTCCTAGAGCAGTGGTTCCTAAACTTATTCAGTTTTCTTTACCCCTATCATAGAATTTTTTTTTCAATAACCCAAGTGCAAAAAAGATATTACGGAATATCCTAACAATACATGAATGTGTTAAAATACTTAAAACAATGCCATTTTTAGGATGAATTTGGGGGACTAGGTTTATGAGATGGTAGCCTATCAGATCCTAGAAAATGTGAAACAAAATGTACTTTTTAATAGTGCTAAATTGTTCTTCATTTAGTTTAGGCTGCCGAAAATTTTGAATAAGGCTGTTTAGTGTTGTGTTTATATTTGAAAAACATAAACTATAATTAAAAATGCATTTGTACTAAAAAGATTTCCCTAAAGATCATTAAAAAAACATGGTACTAATGCACAAACGATTTGTGCCAGCAAGTAAACACGGAACAAATATATCGATTGCAACAAAGTCAAGTTTCCCCTTTGGACCCACCCTTAATATTTTATGATATTTGTTTGTTGTGCAAGATTTACTTTATTTGTGTTGCGATAGAAAACCTCCTTCATATCAACAGTCAAAAGGGTGCAAATTTACGACAGGAACTAACATAATCATCCAGTCTATTTTACTAACAACAACATTTAACAAAATGTTTTGATTGAGTGAAAGTAGAAATTACAAGCTTGGCATAACAACAACCAACATATCACTAAAAAAAAGTTTATGTAATTAAAACAGTAGACTAGTGATAAGAATGTTCCTTAAGGTTAGCATTTTTTTAAATTGCCCTTAAATTACATCTTCAGTTAATATTTAAATCAATTGATTGCACTTTGTTTGTGTTATTAGTTTCTGTTTAAAACACTCTTTTTTTTGCATTTAGTATCCAGGATAACCAATTGTGTAAATTGAGGCAATTAAACTGCTATTTCTGGTTGATGGTGTCTGTTGTTTATTTTTAAACTGTATTGGCAATGCGTACAAATAGCAAGTTAAAATCAAACTTTCATCCTTCATTCACCCCTATCGGTTGGTTAATTCTTCCAAAAAAATTATTTACCCAGGGGTCAACCACTCACTCAGTTTAAAAAACATTATTTTCGAGTACATTGCTGTTTAAATGATCTCAAAGCAGGAGTTGTGGTTTCCATCTGGGCAAGGAACAATACTAAGGTAAGAAGTAATGGATATAACACTTCACCATATAGTTCGATTGACAATTACATATACCAAAGAGATGTAATTAAGTTTATGAATTTTTAAATAACTTTTTTGTAACTATGTAAATTATCCATTTCTGCTGTTCAATTCAAGCTAATGTGATTTGAAATACATAATTATCCAAATACTATGTTTTTTCAGTTAAAGTTTATTATTTTAAAAGGGTAGGTTAGGGGAACCTTTAGGTTAAAAATATATCTAAAAACCTCTCTGTTTTTATGGCAACATTTTAAAACAAGATATTGTGTGAAAATTTAGTTGTAGATATTAAATTTGCTTTAAAGAACTTTATGTAAAAAAGTGACATAATCTTTTTTGTTCAAAGTTGCCGATTCTTGTGACGTGTTTAAAGTAGTGGTTGTTTAATTTGAAAACAGCCAATATTATTTTACTATTTTGCACTATACTAGTTAAAGGTTGGTTTTATAAGCACCTTTGCTCTGGATTGCCACAATATTTTTAAATAGCTTAATTAGTATGAGTGTCCTGCAGAATATGTATTTATACAATACTTTTTATGTGTGGTTGTTCATAAATATAACCTTAGGCTTCAAGATATATAACCTTAAGCTACTATAAATTCAATATAATTACTGCAGAATTTTACTCTGTGAAGAAGATGGATGTATATTGTATTCATGGAGAGATGATAAGGTTGGTACTTTTTTAGTAACCTGTGTATATTTTTATACAATTTCTACATCATGTTGTTTTCATTTTTATATTGTTCTTTTATTTAGATTACCTTTAGTGGAAAAGTTCCAACTTTTATACGTCTTTTTAATCCAACTTTTGGAAGAGATGTGATCATTCTTGCTTACAAATCGAATACTGACATTATATCTGCATCGTTGTCACCTGACCGGAAAGCTGTGGGTGGGTAAAAAAGTGTGATCCTACCTGGGATCATGAGAGGATTTATGGGAGTTTTACGAGACCATTTGTAACAACTTTTCAGTTATGTTTCGGTCACCTATTTTAATATCTTACTTATTTAGTATGTATACAACTGAAGCCGCTGTGAGTTCTATTTTCGGGTTAATATAAATAAATCCTAAATCCTATTCTGTCCTTAAGAGAATCAATCACCACAAATTTACTAATTCAAAATATACTGTGTTGTTATAAATGAGCGCTATTAATTATCACCAAATGAGAGATATTAATATTCGGCATTATACAAAGCCACTTACAATATTTTTATCAAATCCTTACACGTTACTACAAGACCACAAATTAAACACTGGCACGCACAGAACAGAATGTTACTCCAATATATAGCACTCAAAATCTATACTTAGCAAACTTTGCAATCCCAGAAGCCCATTAATGACCAGCGGTCACTTATCGACCGGCAGACGAGAAGGAAATTACTAAGTAAACACACCCGGCTTTCGGCGCCCAATTATTTCGCAGACTGACCACTACTTAGAACAGTGTGGTCCAACTAGAGGCCCGCAGGCCAAAATTGGCCCGCGAGCTCCGCTTTTTTGGCCCGCGAACTGTTAGTCAGCTTTGCTTCAATCTATCACTTCAATTTTTGTTATTGTAATTAACAAAAATACTTCGTAAATGATCCTTTGTGATTTCATGACTACCGTAGCTTGACAAAGGTGTACATTTCATAAAGTTAGTATATATGCCATAGGCCAGCGGTTCTTAACCTGGTGATCTTTTGAAACAAGATAACATACTCTTTAAATCAATGTGTCAAGCACGAGCAATTTGTTGTGTGGCTAATGTGAAAAGCCTTCTGAATTTACAGTTTAGCGCCTATTCAACCAATTAAACTAAAAAATGTTCGCGCTTCGCGCGACCAACAACACGCTTTCCTATTTTCAAATTGTCTAAGTGATATTTAATTGAAAATTCTGAATTGCTTTTTGTAGTGGGGCGAAAGGCATTGGAAAATTACCAAAGGAGCTGAGGCTGAAAAAAGGTTAAAAACCACTGCCATAGGCTATGTATAATTTGCCAGTAATAAGCCTAAGAATCGCTTTTTAAAAACATTGGCCCGCAAGATAAAAAAAAATTGTTTTTGCCCCGTGATGAAAAGAAGTTGGACCACGCTGACTTAGAACAACAAATGTTTCTGGCATACTAACCCCAAGGATAAAAATTACGTCATAAAACCATGCGATCATTTATAAAAAAAACATGGTAATGTATACGAAAATATAAAGGAACATATCTTTAATAACTAAATCGATTTCGAAATGCAAGAACACTATAGAATTATCGCCGTCCTAAAAACCTGTTTAACAATTCGCAATAATTCCTAATTTAGCAAGACCTTTGAGATTATATGCTGATGGCAATTGACAAATTTAGGTGTTTACTGTGTTGATAAACACGTAACACCATTGATGTTAAAACAATTTTCATAAAACAGGTTTAAAGCAAGTTTTTGATGTCCATTAAAAACATTGTCAATACGCTCACTAAATAATATGCTCATTTTTCTTTTGTCAAAAGAATGTTTAATTTTTTTCTTATCCTTTTTGTATCGAATATTATGACTTTAATAAGATTTAGGAAACAACTATACAAGTTTTATATTATTTTTATTTTTAAATGACGACCATATAATGCAGGGGTCGGGAACCTTTTTAGCTAAGGGAGCCATAAAAGCCTAATATTCTTGCTTGTATTTCCATGAGAGCCATATAATACTTTTTTAACAACTAGTTATAGGTCGGAAAAAATAGTAATTTGAACAGGGACTTTTATTTTAAAAGAATAGTACATACTATGCACTTTTACATTTTAAAGATAGTACATACTATGCACAAATAAATCAATTAGCTAAAAGTTTGCACAACTTTCATTACGGAGTTCCGTTAGAAAGGCAAGGCCTTTCGGATATAACGAGTTTCTATCAAATGGGATACCAGTCGAAACATTTACTATGTGTGTTAAAAAAGGAAAATAAACTTAGGGAAGCGGCCGTGGCCGCATGCAATTTTATTCAAATCATGCTAAGAAATGATAGAGTATAGATTTATCTGCAAGCAAGATTCTTTCATCAAAAGAGCCATTTGGCGTCACAGAAAAGCCAAATATGGCTAGCGGGCCACAGGTTTTTGACCCATGATATAGTCCATCTTTAATAGGAGTTTAATATGAAATAAACATTATTTATTTAATATCTATGGGCTGATTAATCAAATAAATACACAATTTAATTAAAAAGGCTATTTAACCATCTTTTGAAATCTTCTTACATCTTTTATGTCAGGATTTACTGTTTGGATAAGCCAGGAACCGCATGAGTGCAAAAACCATGTTAAAATAGCAACAGCCCTAAATTCCAGTCCAGAGTGGGAGAAAATAATCATTAAAGTTTCTGGTAAGAAGCTATCAAACACATGTATATTCTTTGTTTTGTTTAGATTGATTCAGTTATGTTATGAAATTAGACTTTTTCCTTAACACCTTGGATTGATAATAAAAAATCTCAACATCGTATTAATAATATTCAAAAATTTAATTTTATAGATTCAAATCCTATAACAACAAACAAGCCAGAGAATTTTGAACAGCATAAAAGGTAGTCCTGTTTATTTAACAAGTATATTTTCGATTTACTAATATTTCTATCTTAGGTTTAACATCAATCAGGTTTATCACAACGGCATCTATCACTCATTTTTGGCTGAAGTTTATCCAACTGGTAACAACTTTTATGTTTATTTGTAGCTTTTTTAAAATATTAATGCCCTATTGACAAATACATACTATTTAAGATTGGTCTATGAAGTTCACCACTGACAGAAAGTTGCATAAACAAGTTATGTTTACAAATCATGTCACTCAGAGCAATAGTGGTGACTTACAATTAATTACATATGAAGTAATTTTATGCATGCACAGGGAATATATTGGTAAGTTTGGCAATTAAATGACTTTTCATTGAGTAATAAATTTGCTGGAAACTAAATGTATTTATTGGTTGTTTTAAAAAAATATGTTTAGGCCTTTATAGTGTCAAAGTGCATGAAAACTCATCACAAAAAGCAACATGTAGTTCCAACAAACGATCATGTAACAGAGTATATGGCTGTCCTAAAGCAGAGGTAATTTATAATGCGAATTTTGTTTAGATATATTTGGCAAAATACCAATTTGAAACTAACAGTTTTGTTTAAGTTTATGGAATAAACTATGATACTTTATTAATATTTTAAATTCAGAATGTTTTATAATTTGGTTTAGTTTAAAAGGAAATTGCTCTTATTTTTTGTTTTTAGATGATAACTGACAAACTTATTTGGTGCCAATGGGACTCATTAACTCAAAGGCTTTACTATTTGGTCCCAGCCAAAAGAAATAAGGTATTAAAAAACACCACCTGACAGGTTCTTCATTTTTTGTTATTGTGCAACTACTACTTGATATGTGGGAGGGATTTAAATCAATATATAGATAGTTCCATTTGGGTACACTATGCACGGATCTGTAATGTAGCTTGATAATAAATTGCAAAGCCAAAAAGGTCGAGTAAATCAACAGCATCTTGGTTAAGACGTTTTGATACGAGCTTGTATCACCTTCAGTTGATGTGACTGAACTCAGACCGATAACAATTGCGTCCCATCTCTTATAAGTAATGCTTAATGTCCTTCTCAGTCACATCAACTGAAGATGATACAAGCTTGTATCTAAACGTCTTAATCAAGATGCTGTCGATTTACTCGACCTTTTTGGCTTTGCAATTTTTTATCAAGATAGTTTCATAGTTTTAAAAAAAGTCTCAAAAGATTATAAAAATAAATGCAATAATTATAGACCACCCTAATGTTTTTGTAGTTTAACATTTTTTAGCTTACGGCACCCTGTATAAAACATGTATAGTTTGCAGCATATTTGATAGCAATTTTGCTAAGTGGTTTACAATAATACACGATAGCATACAACACACATCAATTGTGCACAATTTAGAAAAAAACATTTTGGGCTTTGTACCAAGAAGCTTATCAAAAAGCAAAAATTGGAATCCAGAAGATTTTTCATTAATTCTTGGCGCCTGTGAGCATTAAAAACTGGACCAAAGGGTTAAGAACCACTGACCTAAGGTCTAATACATGTTTTAAATTTCTTAGAAACTTGTAGGTAAAAGCACTCACTTTGATGAAAGTCACCAAAGATTTTCCAGTTTTGGATGTGTGCAATTTTATCAGACTCTGCCACACAAAAAAGTTCTGGATATTAAGGTTGAATGTAGATAAAAAGAAATTAAATTTTTTTTTAATTATTTATTTCCTAATTTTTTATTTTTCTTACCTCTTAAATTTTAATTAAACAATCATATTTCAAGTGATTTGGTATTTTTTATCCCTTTTATCTTGTAACTAGAAATGTCTTATTTTTTTGTGCTGATACCAATAATATATAATTTTAGCAAACATTCTGCCTGCCCCGCATGATACCAAATGTTATGAATACTAAGTATTGATTAGCAACACAAAATAAATTTGAATATACTAAGGTATTTTAACCAAGCTATTATACTATGACTTGCTTTGGCAAACATAAGTTAAATTACCTTCACTTGTCACTTTTCTATTTCAAAAAAAGTTTTCTTTCTTAATTAGAAAACACTATAATTGTCTATATCAATTAGTAGTAAATCTATCGCAACATCCACATAGTGGACAAGTACGATACATTCACACAACAACATATTATCATTATTTCTAGTTAAAACCACATCTTAAAGTGCATAAAAAGTCTAGTTGGTCAGTTTAGGTTCTGCAATGCTTAAGTTTGGCTGCATCATTTAGTGGTAGCCTAATGATTGTACCTTAGATAGAATTAAACATACTATAATGCTTTTTTAATAAGCTGGATCTTGGAATTTCAAAAAGTACAATGTTCAGTAGAAGCTCGTATAAAACACATTCAGAACTTAATCCAACAATGTCCAGCCAAGAGTTAGTTATGAGAATACACACTTTCACTGAAACTGGTAAGATTATATTTTAGTGTTGTTCGTAATGTATAATTTCCATTTATTAATTTATTTTATGTTAATGACCCAGGAACAATGTGTGTTTGCTGGCAGGAGCTTCCATCTCAAGATGTTAGACCAATCTGGTATTACAGTATTGCAATTCTCAGCAAAGACCTTCTTATACGTTTTCCTTTAAATGTAAGTCATCCATATTGTTAAGTGAAATTAATAACCATTCATAATTAATAATCTCTAAATTATCTTCTAGAATTTGGAAAATGTGAATCAAGTAAGTTTTTTGCCTCTGGGTCATCTTCTTTTTGTGCACTCGGCTGGAGAGTTTCTTCACACTTTTGACATTGAATCTATGTCCTGTGAAAAACGCACAATTTGCAATGGACTCTATCACATGTTGTTACCAGGTGTGTGCAATTTAGGATTTATTTCAGTAAAATCTTCTTATTACAATACACATTTTTTAATCAGTGTTAACATATTTTAACTCCTTAGTGGTGTCTCTTTTAATTGTTTTGTTTATTCACTTACAGAATCCATGTTTTTGACATTTAAAAATTCTTCTTTTGAGTTTTTAATGCCTATTCATGGTACCAATCATAATGACTATACTTTTGAAACAACTAAGCCAAGTATTTCAAGTCAATCTGCTGATTATGTTCACTCAACGTTATTTAAAGCTTATCCAAAAATGGCTGTTGGCTTCGATAAAGTTTCTGGTTGTTGTGTTTCCATAGTTTTTGACTTACAACAATTTCATAAGTTGTTTAATGAAGAATCTTTAAACTTGAAAAACAGGTATAATTATTCTTTGATTCACTGTTTAAAGTCTTTTATGCAAATTCGGGTGTTGAAGTTTGTCTAAAGCAGTGGTTCTTAACCGCCGGTCTTCCAAATATATTACAATTTTATATCTCAATTACAAAATGCAAGATGTTAAAGGCTCGTCCATCAAATTTACAACTTCGCCAGTTCAGTAATTTGCAGCATTGTGACATAACATAAAGTGAATTGTCTACTTTTGTTTCATTGTACCTCACAAAGCTGCAAGTGTTGTGCCCATCAACTGTTTAAAAGTAGGCTACAACTCGTAAGTCTTAAACTTTAAGTCCAGTTTTATATGAAAAACTTCAATAGAACCATGCAGGCTGGCGGAATCTTGACAGCCTTCTGGTGACAAGCATTTTTGGCGTAAAATGTTCGGTTTTTTGGTCGTGCCCCAAAAGTTAAATGATGTGTTCGTGAAAAGAATATATCAACCTTGTCATGTTTGGGCGATAAACAAGAAAAGTAAATTAATTAGGGAAAAATTGCGCCAAAGGTGCAAATTTTTTTGTGACATAAAGAAATACATATGGGGTATGCTGAAGTACAGCCTGGGGGTGCACATGTTTGCTTTTCTTACTCTAACTCTGTTACATATATAAGCTGTTTTGAGGTGAACTCATGTGCACACATGCAGCTAAAATCAGATTCAAAAGCGAGAAAAAAATTCTTAGAATTGGGAGAAAAAATTTTTTTTTGAACTTAAAATTTTTAATAAAAATATAACGGTGTGTTGTAATCCAAGTTTTTTTAAATTGTTTACCGAAATTAGAGTCACACAGTGAAGTGCAACATGCCATAGGATGCATAATACATCTTGGCTGAATAGATATGCTTCAGAGACATAACAAGTGTTTTTTTTTAAGGTGTTTTGGGGAACCGAAACAGTCCCCCAAAGAAGTACTTGCCAAATCAAGTAAAACTACACAACAGTTCTATCGAAATTTACTACTTTTCAAACTAATAAACAATCTATATGCCAAACACTGGCCTTTCCCTGCTAAACAACGTGCTTCGTACTTTTTTCAGAATGGCACAAAAAAAATTTCCTGCCAATTTTTGTGCATAATGACCTACATATTCAGCATTTTTAAAATCATATCGGATTGAATATGTGTAGAACAAGCACACGTTTTTTAGGAAAATCGATCTTTCAAAAAAAATTAAATTTTTTTGGACCGATTTATTCGGTTTTCTGTCTGATTCTTCGGCCGACATAGTCGCCAAGTCGCCAGCTTGTTGCCAAGTCGCCAGCTTTATACTGGAACCATGTATGATATCAAAAATACAGCAGCATATTGCTTAGTAAATTAAAGTTTCTTTGCTTTTAAGTTGCATGCTTTTGTCATAATTTCATTTTGGGTAAATTTTGATTTTTGAAAGGTCGCCGTTCCGCAAAAGTTATTTTGAAATTTTCCGGTCGGTAAGCTAAAAAGGTTGAGAACCACTGGTCTAATGGCAAGACGGCAAATCAATAATATAAACAAGTTTGCCTCACTTTCTTTATGTCTGTGTTATGTGTAATTAGGGAAAATTTTGTTACAATTTTAGAATTTTCTTAACAAGATTTGCTGCAATTACATCAAGATCTTCGTATTCTCCAGAGGCTCTGTCTGATATACTAGAGCTAGTAATTGAAAATCCATCTAATCTTCATGTCACTGGAGTTTTGGCACAACTCATTATAAGTAATTCTATTTATAATTACATCATTTTGTTGTGAAAATAATGTATACCTAAAGTTTTATGCTAATCCATCCACTCTAAAATATGTTAAAGTGATTAACCTTCTGTTTAGCCATGACAACACTGGAGTTGAATGACTATAAAATTAATGTTCCTCCATCAGTTTTTCCCTTGTTTCCGGCAGCCCTTCCATCGTCATCTTTATCAAGATTGTTTTATGTGTAAGTTGTTTTATTGCTCACTTTTGCACTTGTTGTAGCAATTATTAAATATGGAATATTTTTAGATCAAGTGAAAAACCTGGTGTTGAATATTTTGATGTGGATATTTGCAAATATATGACTCTACAAATTGAACAAGTACTTTATTTGTTTTCTAAGTAATAACATATCAGTGGGGGTTTCTAGCAAAAAGTGGGCTAAGACTTACAGCACACTAAACAATTAAATTATTTACAAATGATTTTTCATTAATTTTTATAGGTATTTATCCAAGGTAAAGTTTTATCCCGTCGTTGTTGTGTAAAAAGTTGTTACAACACAACATTTTTTCATAAATATTTTGTTAGTATAGGTTAGAATTTTCCAGTAAAAGCTGTATTGTTTTTTCAATTGTTAAAAAACTGCCAGGGAATTGCAATTGTGCCCTTGGATAGGTGGAGACAGTTTAGGTGCATAGGAGCGGAACAGTACCACAGAAATAGATTAAGTATATAGTATATTCAAGTATAAATATTTATAGTCCTGATTTTTAAGCACTTAATAATAAAACAATAGAACATTTCATTTTTTGAACTGTAATAAAGGTTTTACATGCATGTATGTAGTATCTGTCCTCCATAAGCCTCAACTTGGGGTTTGTAGCAGAAGGTAGAGGCATCTTTCCATCGGTATTGTCTATTGATGATACAAGTGGCGGAAACCCTACTGACTTGGATGGTCTGTGGTACAGGAACTTGAATGCTTGTAAAACAGGTTTTTTCACCAACTATGATCTGGGGTGCATTAAAGAAGAAATGATGCTTTTGAAGGAGGCTATAATACATCTAGGTGATTTTAAAGTGATATTATAATACAGTGGTCATCATACTGTGAGTCGCGGCCCAAATGTTCGCCTTTTAGCCATTTTTAGTAGGCTATGTTATAGCCATACATTTGTTCTACTGTACTTTAAAAGTTGGTGTTGCTAAGAGTTTTTATCGGTACATCACAGGACCACCTGGCTATGCCCCACTACCCCTAAACTTGTAGCCAAGTTTTACTATACAAACATAAATGTTATCACCCTTCATGCAAATATTGATCTGTTTTACTTAAATCTATTCATCTCAAAGACGATACGCGTTTTATGGCATTTCGAATTTATGTTAAATTAGAATATACATACCGATATTGCGATCAATATTTAAATCTGTTTTATGTGCCTCATTCAGCATATATAATGTTATTTAAAGTTTTACCAATTTAAAACAAGTAAACAGAATTTGTTTCCTGCTATGCGCGATTTGACTACATTTCACCTGCATATTTGCGCACAAGTTTGCTAGAGAACAACAGGTGTTATTTATTGTTTTATAATGTAACTTTGTTTCGTAATTCTAAAAGTTTTATGCCTTCAACCCAAACAAAAATCGTGGATCCTCCCCTGATGCCAGTGTGCTTTCTCGTATTGGGCCTTTAATAGCTCTAGACATACGTATTTTAGCTGTGACAAAATAAGTTTGCCCACTACTGCTATAATACATCCAGACAAAGTAGAACATATAAATTTCCGAATTACTTAACCAAAAATGTTTTTCTTTAAATTCAAAATCCTGCGTGGCGATTGGCTATATTAGGGGTGGCTAACCTATGGCGCATATAGCGCATACACCATCAGTGCAGCTTTACACCCCAAAAATAACACAAGAAAAGGCAAGGTACTAATTGCTAGAAATACGTTTTACCTAGAATAATTCTTATCTAAAAATAGCAATAAATGTTGTTTTAGGATAACTGAAATTTTCTGTGGTGCATCCAAATAAGAAGTAAGAAAAATGGTGGATGGATACAAAAATGTTGGTCATCCCTGGCCTTATGCATAAAACCTGATAAATAATTTTTGAGTAGTGACATTTTTTAAAATCACTTTGTATAAAAAAATTATATTGTATATTTAAATACAAAAATATTACATTTTTTTTTAACAATTTATCAGGTCAACCAAACCCTGAAGCACCAAGTTTACAAAGTGGAGAGCTTCTTGCGCGCTTAGCAAGAATATTTGAAAAGTATGGCAACGTGTTGTACCTAATTTCACGCTAAACTATTTTAATAATTGAAAGTATGCCAAAAAATGTTAACCAAGCTTAACCATTCTATGCAGTGCGTTATAAGTGGTGTTTTATAAGCTTGACCTTTTTTATTTTTATGACCAGTGGTGGGATTCAGCTGGTTTGCACCGGTTCTATCAGACCATTTCACGAAATTTTATGAAATAAGCGAACCGCTTAGCATTACTGGTTTTTGTCAATGGAGCATCTTATCTGTAAAGTAGTTTCACCAAAAAATATGACTTTTTGGAACAGAACCGGCTGAAAAATATGAATTTTGTGATAGAACCAGCTGACAAATAATTTGAATCCCACCACTGCTTATGACTTAACTTAACTGTAAGGCCCTCAACCAAAACAGCAATAAGGATATAGGCATCAAAAAATATATATAATACTGGTAAGAAATGACTTTATTTAGTTTCTCAAGCTGTTCAAGTGCCTAAATTGAGTTTGTTAAATTGCCTAAATAAATAATATAAAAACAATAATCGTTTAGGTTTTACATTTACTTACTCAGAGATAAAACGTTTTATGGATTAAACATCTAAAAATAATCATAAGGTATTGAAGTAATTTTGGCAGTAATAGGTGCACTTTGTTTAAAAAAAACGTTTTCCATACCTCTTTGCCAAACATCTCTATCTTAGTGGATTTCTATTATTTTTAGAAAAATAGGACTTTCACTTTACAAATTGCAGGGACTTTTTGCAGACACCAACTGGTCGGTCCACAAGCATACATTTTCAAGGGTCTGAATCTAATATATTTCATGGAAGTATTTTGTCTTTTCTGAATGAAAATGAAGGAATTCAAACTTCCGAAAACATCATAGTCTTGGTTGGTTTATAAAATGATACAGGGATAAATAAAACACACTTTTCTTAAAATTGTGCTTTCATTTGAGATGCTAAAATGGCCAATATAAATTTCTACAATATTTAAGCATGTATGACAATGGCTTGATTCTTAAAAACCTTATATTCAGATGCCAACCGTATGTGTGTTGTTTTATAAAAAGTCCATTTGTGACCCAAATGTCAAAATAAACAAATTTTGTTATGACAGACAAGTGAAAAGCTGTGCGATCATTTGAGCGCATATTGGCATGATAACTCATCAACAGCTCAGACTCAATCTGATGTTATAGCAATCTCGCGCCATTATGTTTATGGCCAAATTCGGGCTGTGCATCACACACTAGTATTGCTAATGCTCAAGTCAGGGGTGGAAGATTTCGCAAGAGCGCTGTAAGCAAATCTAATTAAATGGCAATTATTTCTAACAGTGCTAGTGATTGGCTTACCTATTTTATTTAAGTTAAATTAAACATACAATGACATTGTCATTGTCTTATCTATGAATTAAATTCAATGTTTTAATCTTTCTGGTGAAGCACCTTGTTATGATTTCTCTAAAAGGAAAATATGTTTTTTTCCAAAATATTTGTTCTTAAGGTTTGAACCTGCATCAGCGAAGGAGCAAATTTTGCTAACAGTAATGAAGCAATTCCAACTAGCCTGCACTGTTATCTGGTTTCCACTACCAAATGGTTTTCATACATTCATGACATGTCTAACATTTCGCTGCTTGCTTGCCAAGTTTTCACCAACCAGTAAGCATTACACCAAATGATATTCAACCAAATAAGTAGGGATGTTCTAAGTAGAATATCGAATCCTTGGATTCGAATCCAGATGGGATTCCAATTCTGTCGTTTATTTCAGGTATTTGAAACCAATATAATTTAATGTTTTACCGCCGATTGTTGCACCTAATTCTACAAACGCAAGTAGTAAGTTGGCATGTCGTTGCGGCGGCACATTTATAGTGCTTGCTTAGAATGTAGCCTGGTAGTGCACTGTCAGCGTTTTTCAGGCGACCAATTACCTCAAGTCTCGCTATAACCCTTATCTAATAATTAAGTGTCAATGGAGCATTATAGGGCGATTGCATAACGTGTAATGCCAGGCTTAGTTCGCAATTTCCCTAAATGCGTTAAGTTGCAAAAGTAACATTACATTGTAAAACAGGCTGGACGTCAAAAAATGCGCTATAGGGTTACTTAAGGTCAACTTTAGGCCAATATTCATGCATTGTCAAGTATATGTCAATTTTAACTTTCTATTCTTTGCAGTACATTATTTGATTGCATAACAGATCATGTTAGTCAAAATAAAGCACTAAGACCTAAGACCCAACAATGGTTTAAAAAACAGGACCGAATTGCTAAAGAGTTCTTTGTGCAGTGTTTATATGAGCATAATATAAAGTTTGGGCAACATCCTGGACATGTATAACAGATTACACAACTGCTTCGAATGACAGTTGTTAAGAATGTTAAACATATGGGAGATTATTTTTTTTATTATAATATACACATGGTAGCAAATTGTTTGGGAGATTTATTGCTGTGATTGTAGGTCCTGTAGGGTATATGAAGATTAATCTCTCCCCCAAACAAAATCGAGGTTAAATAATAGAAATATACTAGCATTCGGTATTCTTGATTTGTTATTCTACATTCAAAATCTTTTATTCTAGAATACCTTGGGTTTTAAAACAATATGATTTAAAATAAACCTATTATGGGATTTCATGCAGTATTTGAGATGTATTATATGTTGGAACCCAAACCTTAAAATGAGACTAATGCATTTCTTTCCAATTGGAGGATCATTAAAACCAAAACAAAGAATCATATAACTCATTTCATTATAAGAATACTAAAAATAATTTAACACAAACCAGCACAGCTTTTATTCATTACTATTTTTGCCTAACTTACATATAGGACTTAATGGGTCTCTGATTAAAAAGATGCATTGTTCACAGTCAGGTTTCAGGTATCCTTTTTTGCTTGTGTCGATCGAGGTGAGATTGAACTAACGCCAGAATTTGTTGCAAGAGTTCTAGAGGAATTGGGTGAAAGGAAATATTTCAGGTTTAAATCTTAACCTAATTTCATAACTTTTTTGGCATTTTTGTTTGCTAAATGTTTAATGTACTTATTAAAGTTGGATAAATTTATTTTGTATTTAGTGAAATAGTGCACAACATATTGAAACGAACACGGCAGTTGAACAACATGACAAATATATGTGGAATTGATCAATGGAACCATCCAGTGTCAAGATCGCTCCAAGCAAAGGCATGTGTTAAAGTAAGTATTACATTTGTTTTTAGGTTTAAATTTTTTTAAGACAAGTATTATAAAAGTTCAACTTGATATGTATTTAGACCAGTGGTTCCCTTTTAATTGTCTGATTTACTATTATAACATGTACATCATTATTATGATTCTTGTACTTGTTCAGTCATTTATCACAATTTTAACAGTATGCAGGAAATATAACTGGGCTGATCAAATAAATTGAAAATCATTCAGTGAAACATTTCGGTTGTTTGCCGATTTCATATTACAATGATAAACAGTGATTCATACATTGAGTATGGGCTTACTTACATGAATATTGCTGGAGAAGAACAATGCATGATTTGTTACATAGTTCTATCTAGTTGCTCCATGGAGCCTTTAAAACATCATTTGGTTGCAAGCTTAACATTTGAAAAAAAGATGCCAGATGAGAAATACTTTGAAACGTTTCTCTAAGCTAACTGCCCTAAAAAAAAGTTATGTGCTATTTTCTCGATTTAATTGACAAATAACTGAATATGGTAAAAAATCCTTTTGGGTGTTCTATTAACAACATATCTGAAAAGCACCAGAATGATTTGCAAAATAATTTCATAGTGAAAGAGCTTTTTAGAAGACAACACTTTTATCTGAGTCCAGGTTCTCAACCAAACTTCTCGTCAAAACTGTACACTTATCAAGAACAAACAGTGTCAAATGTTTAAGTTGAATAAATGACAACTTAAATATCCCTTTGATGTGAATAAATATGTTTTATATGAGCCAGATCTTCTTAGACCCTTAGACTACTTTATACAATCAGACTTAATTGACTGCCTTTTGCAAACTAGATCACAAATGCAGGTAGTCTATTTAGACTAATTTACTTTTATGTTATGCATGCTATGCTCATAGACCTCCAGAATTGTTTCTGTGAACCCTTCGGGGTACATGGACCCAGGTTAGAAACCACTGGTCTACACCTAGAATATTAAAAACTTGAGATGTCTATGCTATTTTATACCACATTGCCGAGAACATACAATACCAAAACACTTAAAAAGCAAAGAATATTATTGAGTGGAAGGTGTACTAAGACATTAAAGTTACATTTTATATTTCAAATGCATTAAAGTCATTAAAACAAACCTATCGGTTTACCTATATTTTGGGTTTCAACTAAAATGTGTATAACTTTTCCAAACTACACATTTAATAATTAAGTTTACATTTATGTTATGGTAAACAGACACAATTGAAGGTCCACAGGAAAATGTGAAACATAAAAAGTAAAAGCCCAAGACACAAAGTTAATTTAATTTGTTTTTTTATTTAGTTAAACTTTTGTAATGCTTATGATAGATTCGGGTTGTTTTAAATTAAATTTAAGCATTTTTTAGGATATTTACGAACAATTAAATGTCATACATGGTGCATCAACCAATGGTAGTAAAGAAAAATCTAAGCAAACCAACACATTCAATGATCAATCATCATTCCAGGTTAGTTCTATTTCTGTAGGCATACTACCCTTTACAAATACCCACTGCACAATGTGGACTTATTCAATCCCGTCTACTAATTTTCTGGGTTACAGGGATTACCTTTTTATTATATTTCAGTAAAAGGCATAAACATTTTCCGGAAGGCTAGACATAAAAAAATAATAATTTAGCGTAAGCTATGATTTTTAGGTTGTGTAACAATTTAGGGAGTAAAGCGGCAAACAGCTTTTTTAAATGATTCCATGCCTTAAACACTAACCAGCATTGCATTTATCCAACTGAGTCAGACAAAAATGCTAAGCTTTTTGTCGAATTCAGTAGAACCCCATGTCGAACTCACTGTTGCCACAAAAGCTGCTTTAAATGTAATTTGCATGAAAATTCAACAAATCCGAACATGAGATAAAGACCCATTTTTAAAAGTCCCCATAACGTACACACCTCTTTAAAAGGATAGGGCCTTTGGCAAAATACAATATGTCTTTATTGTGGTTTACAAGTTTTATTTAAATCATAATAAAAATGTGTATGTATAAGTCCGTAATCAATTAATGCAACTGTTTGCAGATCGAAGATACTGTGGCTACATATTTAAAAAAGTTGTCAAACTCAAGGTCACCAAGCCCGACATCTGTTTCGTCAGGTAACCTTTACAATATGTTTTATTTTAGTTTTGCGTATGTGTGATAGTTTGTAAAAAAAAATCACAAAAATCTAAACTGGATTTGCATTAATGCTACAATTTCGTGACTTTGAGCAATTTCTTTGCGGTAATAACGGCGTCGGAGTTTCTCTAATTTGTTATCAATTACAAGATTTATACGATTTTACCTTTTTATTTAATGACATGAAAATATCAAACCTATTTTCGAGCGCCCATGCTATTACTTAAGATTTATGAATACTGGTAAAATGTCTGTAGTATGCATATCTGCACTCTAATGACGCAGATTGTAGATACAGCATAATTGATTATAAAACAGTTTTTGTTTATTAGTTCTGTTAGATCGACCCGCTTACGTTTTTAAATAAGGTAGTAGGGAAAGGCTGGCGAAACGTACCCCGTAAAAGGGATAAATGCTATTTTCCTAGTTTTACAAAATATTTTTTGATGGGTAGGGTAGCAACCGAAGGATCTTAAAGAAAGTTACTCCTATGCTAAAACAACTGAAAGAAGCGTGCCTTCTGAATAATTTAACCTTTTTGCCGATTTTTGCACAGGGCAAAACGGACACCGCTAATAAAAGATAATTTAATTGCCTTGTTGTGTGGAACTGGCGAAACAAGTATTTTTGTTTAACGGGCGCATAAAAAGTTGCGTCATAAGGTGACTTCATAATTCAACTAATGGTATAGCCTACAAGGCGACTTATATGTAGAAATTTTTTTACCAAAATGGACCAAAATATACAAGAAAACCAAAATAGCACTATATGCAGTACTAGGGTTCCTCTTTTTCCCGGATTTTTTCACTCCCGGGAAACGGGATTGAAAAATGAATATTCCCGGAAATCCCGGGATTCCCAAGACAAAAATTCTACCTAAAATTACGTCATTATGACGTTTAAAATTATTTTATATTAGCTCCAAAAATTTAATTAAGCTCATTTATGTTCTGTAGTCTCGCTTCTGCAATCTTACAAGACCTTCTCGTATTAAAGTCAGCACCTTTATTTGTTTTTATTTAAAAAAAAAGCGCATTTTCTAATAGAATAAATTTAATCAAGTTTTTTCCGCTGGTAAGCGCAAATAAAGCAACTCAGGCAACGACTTTAACAGGGTTGGTAATATTTTTTCTTTATATCAGTCAAAAACGACAATTTGTTTAAATTTTGCTATGTTGCCGAATACCCGGGATTAAAAAAAAATTTCCCGGTATTCGGGATTGTTAATTCGCGGGAAATCCCGGGAATTTCCCGTCGAAACATTCCCGGAGAGGAACCCTATGCAGTACATCAGTATATAAGTTACATGGTTATAAATAGGCCGTACATAAATTGCATTAAAGGCCGTACATAAATTGCATTGTTTTGGCGCAAAACTGAACTAAACATAAAATGATGATCTATTAACTAATTTTATTCCAGTTCCAAAATGTCTTACTGAAAGGCCAAGCATAAAAACAGTAAAGTTTTAGGTTGAGTTACACTATTAATAACAGACTGCCTTGTGGGGTCTGTTTTGTCCCGTTAAGGGGTAAAAACTCTTTCGGATTTATAAACAGGCCCTTATCCACAATTTATTCAGAAAAAAAGTAACTTCGCCTATACTTGAACTTTAGTAATAAACACATAAATTTACTGTTTTATCCTTATATCAAAATACTCTAAACATATTCTCCCATCCTGGTTTGTGCAAAATCAAATCTGCCTAATTTTTGGCCACAAACATTTTTTAGACGATAGTCACTGAAGTAAACAAATTTTGACTCAGGCAATTTTCGTTAACGAGAAAAGTGAAAGGTCCGTTTTGCCGTAAGAATTTAATTTGATACAACTGCTAAATATGCCGATCTACTTAATTGCATTGCCAAACTAACATTTGCTAAAGAAAACGGCACGTACCGAAACAACTTTCACATAATTTGCCAGGTTTACATTTAAGCGCCTCTTTGCACCGTCTGTGCATTGTTAAAAAAACGCTGCCTGTATAATGTAGATTTCAAAATAGTTAGAAAACCACATGGACTGTACGGCTACCAAACATATTATTCGGATAGGGAGGGGCGAGTTTCCACAAATGGTGTCAAGGGGAGCACCGCCCCGAAAGTTTAAAAACCCTGAACTAAAACGTTATGGGGGACATTCGAGAATCTTTATAAGCGCATAATATTTCTTATATTTTACGCCTCGATAGTTGGTCAGTAGTACGATGTTACTCGAATCACTTTAAATTATAGGCCTACTTTTATTGACATATTTGCTTGTGTTAAAACTTAACTTGGCACCAAGTCCACGAGTTTTGTTTGTAAACCAATCTTCATATTTCGGCTTAGGCCTATGCCATTAAATCTTGCTTTGAGACAAACGTCATCACTAAAAAAACATTCTTGTGCCTCGAATGTGCACCTGAAATTTAAAAGTTAGGCCCAATTTATATTTTAGAAGTGCAATGTCAGTTAAGCTTAAATATTTTTTTCTTGTAAATTTATTTGTTCATGTATTTATTACGCTGACAATAGTTTAGATCAGCGGTTCTCAACCGCCCCTAGGGGGGCGCCAAGCAATTCTAAGGGGGGCGCGATCTCGACTTCAATATTTTAACTATTTGCAGTGATTTTAATGGTTTCGTTTGGGTTAGGCATAATTCCTACTTACAAACTCTGTTTGTCGCCAACTTTAACATTAAAACTGCAAAAAATTTTCGCGAAGTCTTCTAGTTCCTTTTTAGAAAATCCACGGTATCACCGCCCTATTAAATTAACTTATAGATAAACGATAAAAGATATCGCCCTTTCGGACTATTTTTCATCCGTATTTTATATAGGATAACAGGCTATAGCAACAGGGGGAGTCGAACTTTTTTTGCGCGAAACTATATTGTTTTTGCAATATTGCCGTTGTATTGTGTGTCGTTGCATCTTTTGAAACACGATAACGCAATGTTTAATATTTGCGCTTGACATTTTTTGCGCTCGACATCATACAACTCTTACAACTGTGGAGTAAATGCCCTCGCAACACGTTCGTCAAAATCAGCTCGATAAAATCAATGTGTCGAGCTCGCGCAATTTGTTGTGTGCCCAATGCGAAACGCCTCTTCGGTTGCAGTTTAGCCAACTCGACCAAATAAAACTCAAAATTTTTCGCGCTTCGCGCGACCAACAACACCCGTCACTATTTTCTTAGTGATATTTAATTGCAAAATGTCGAAATATTTTCATAGGGGGGCGCAAGGCATGACAAAATTAACAAAGGGGGGCGCGGCTGAAAAAAGGTTAAGAACCACTGGTTTAGATCATGTTCTTGTAACCACCATCTGCAAAAATTCTTACTAGGGTCTGAACAAGTTCAAATTGAGCACGAAACAACGGCTCATGTGAAAAACTTCCCGCCTCTTCAGTCATTCATTGAGTTTGTGAAACATGCTGAACGCGGAACGATGCTTACAAAGAAGCGCACCAGTTCAAGTGGCGGGAAATCGACAATAGGTGAAAAACAACTGAATTGTTTAAATTAAACCCATTTGGCTATCTGGCCCTTCGGAAGTTTTTAGTGACAAGTGATGAAAACTTCAATAGTATACCAGGCGCTGTTTAAGAGGGGATTCCCTTTCTAGCAAAGCAAGTTAAACTAGCCGACAGTAGGTTTCTAACTTAAACGCAAAGCTAAGCAGACATAAAAGTCTGGAACCAATAACATATAGGTATAGATAAAACTTTAATAATATTTTTGTTCAATGTACTACACGTTTTTTTACTAAGTAGCTTGTTATTGTGTTCAGGTTTAGTGGTATATATTTTCTTTGTAACAACAAACCCAAAAAAAATTGGTTCTCGCAATCAGGTTTTTTTCAAGATAGTTTCCGCCCTTTTCTAGCCTTCACTAAAATTCGAAATGTGCCGACTTAGTTTGTTCAGCAACCCTGAAAGTGTACCATACTTGAAAAAATCAAACCCTACATATACATATATTATGCTGGTAAATCTAATTGTTCTATTGCAGATTTATTTACATCGTCATTGGCAGGCCCTGCTGGAAATGCGTGTTGAAGTTCTTTTGGTTGTAAATTGATTCGTATTTTTTGCGAAATTCCGTGCAATACTGAATATTTAACCATATTGCTGCAATATAGATTTTTTATTTTTGTAATTAATATTATTTTTCTTGCAAACTGATACGTTTTAAGCTGAACATTAATGGATGATATGTTTTCCTTTTTTGATATAATCTTTTTACTGCTGAATAATTACACTGTCGAATAGAGATGCAACTGTCCTTTTCGGATTCCATGATATTATTTGACATTTTCACCATTAAAAGGGAAATCTATTCCATAAAGGCGCTAACAGGAAAACTTTAGAGTATTATCCAATGTAAACTAATAAACCCTATTAACTGCAATTTCTGTTAAATTTGACTAAATGCCATTATTTGTAGCAATATCCCTCTTATGTGCCTGATGCGTCACGGATTTTTTAAGTTAAAAGTTGTGTTATAGTTAAACCACATGAACGCATTTTTTTCTCTATCGCGCAAATTGATTTCAGGAGCAAAGCAACAGGTGTTTTTAAGATTGTTGTTTTATTACATCACGTTATAACGTAACTTTGTGAAGTCATCTGAAAAATTTCATACCTCCCTGAGAACCACTGCTCTAAAATGTCACCTATTCGAAAATGAGTTAAACACTTCATTAAAAGGCGTGGATTCACCTCGTCAAATGTTTATAAATAATGATGATCATTTTTATTGTCAAAACTCTTGCAACAACACACAATTTATTAAAGCAAATACTTGATACCAAATGTATTTTCAAAATGATGGTTCAAAAGTTACAACATTTAGTGCCATAATTAAAATAAAGTGTGACCTAATGTATCATCAAGTGGTAAAAACTGAAAAATCTTTAGTAACCTTATTGGTGACTAATTCAGCCTTTAATCTATACTTTTCCGCTTCCGATTTCTTTATCCTTTATAACTTTTTGAATAATTTTCTCCACTTCTCCAACGAATGATGGAAAAGTCGGATCGGTGAAACAGAGCATTACCATTTGTTCCAAACCCGCCTTGTCAATTGCCCTGTTAAAAACATTTTGTAACTTTTTAACCCATTATCACATAAACAAACAAAAATGCAATGTTAGTTTTCTTTGGTTACCACTGCAAATCACAATAAGTAATATTATAATAAGACGATGAGCCACATCTTTTTTATTAACGTTAGATGCAGTAGCGTTATTTCGCCCCGTTATCGACTCTACCAGTCACTTAGCAACAATACAAAATTGTCAAAGCCCAAAGCTATAACAACCGTTGTAAAATCAACGTCAGGTATCCGTATCTCGTTTACGACCAGAAATTTAGGGCTTAAAACCTACTTTTACTCACCTATTGCTGGAGCATTGTTGGTATACAAGTGGGAGTTTGTCGCTCTCTTGGTTCATGATTGTTTTTACAAGTTGTGCTACGTTGGGTTCTGCGCTCTTACTGAAACTTTCACTCGCACCATCCTATTAAAATTAAGTAATGTAAAGTAGTGCCGTTACACTTCCTTTGGTGGTTGGTTAATATTTTAGATAAATCAACTGTATTAGGCAGGAATGCATATAACTTTATTATAAAGGTATATTACACATGTATAAGATGACGTAGTTACCAAGTAGCGTTGCTCAGTTTCGGCAAATCGAACGTTAACGTATTTGGCCAAACCCTGGGCACACTTTTTACAAGAATGGTTTGCATCGCAGATGTCGCGCCCTAAAAACTATAAAAATAATGCAGCAAACATATCTTAAAATTATAATAATGAAAAGAAATATGCGAAACAACGATCAAACGAATTAGCATTACTAAACGTTTCCTTAAAAAGACCGCCCTCGGTATACTTGATTCGCTTTATTATTAGTTTTGACGCTTAATAACCACTACAGGAGTATTAATTTTAATTTTAACTTAACCCTTTAAAGTGTAAACATTATCAGTTAGGTCAGGATTTTTTTGCTGCATTGCAGGATCAATTAATAATAATAATATTTAAAAAGAATCGCGGCGTTAAAAATCCGTGCTGAGAATTCAGACCTTGACTTTAAACATTCTTGATTCTTTCTGCAGTTTATACAAAAACATAATTGAATCCTTTTTGTGGAGCACTTTGCACGAACGAGAGTTTAGTGATGAAGTGGATAGTGAAATGCTTTCATACACTTCCTGTCCTTTTGTGACCAACAGGTGACCCTCGTGTGTCAACGACAAGCGTATTGTTTTGTTAGCAACCCCTGTACAAAACGTTATTTCAGCTTAAGCAAAAAATTGGAATGATATAAAAACTTATTAGACTCTTGTATAGGCTAATATTATGCAACGTCGTCCGTACAATATTATGCGTAAAGTAGTAGTTCTGAAAGAACGACTGCAGTGTCAAAAGTACGATAAAAATGACTAACCACCGTCGTAGTCTATCCATTCTCCTTTTGTTCCGCCACTTGCGTCCGCTGCTGGAACTATAAAACAAACATATGATATTGACAAAGTATAGAAAGTAGAAACAACAAAAAATATTGACCACAGTTATAGTTATACGGTTTCCTTGTTGAAATATTAAATTATTAATATATTAAATTATTTTTAGTCAATGTTAACAGTCTGTCGCATCCAAACGTTTTAGGGGGCACAGCAATACACACATATGGGTGGGCCTATATAAGCGCTGTAGTTAATTTTTCAACTTACGACTCAACCAAGCCAAACTGTTAGCAGACTTGTTTGCTTTTTTCAATTCGCGCTGATCGTACTCAGGGCCTATTTGTTAACCGTAGGCCTGTGCGAAGACATAAACCTGTCGGAATACGTTCTAAATTTATCGAATAAGGCCTAATTGGCCAAAATAACGAACTGTTGGAGCATTGTTTCTTAACCTTTTTATGGCTCCCTTGAGCTTTCACGAAAAGTTTCTCGTTGGGGTTATTAGTGGGTGGAGTTAGTGATGTACTTAGGGGTGGGGTTTGTCGCTATCTAAAGTGTTGGCCTCATTCTGGCCATTTAGGTGTTATTCCGACGGGTTTAGGTCTTGATCTGATTTTTTGTATTACGACTATTAGGAATTATAGTGCCATTTGGTCTTATTCCGACGTTGATGTTGTTCTTATTTCGGTCTTATGACTGGATTGATTTTAAACAACCCTTTGTCCTGCATTTGTTAGCAGTACTTATAATAAAGTCTTTGAGGTGGCTTGAGTCTTTTTAAGGAAAAATTAATTTATTCTTATTTACAATTGAACTTTTATCTATTGTTAAAAGTCAAACGCAAAGTTGAACACTTTAAATAACTGTAAATTTGGACATAGATTGTAAAACAATAACACAAAAGGTCCCCCAGTGGAGTTGCGGCAACAAGTCATGAAGCAGACAATATTCGTCCCTCTGAGAAAACAATCACAAACCCAAAAGTTTTATATTTGCATTTGTAGAAAACGCATATAATGTATGTCAACGTTGAAGTAATTAAATCAAAATTGGAAAACAACATTTATTTTAGGGTGTCAAATTAATAATTAAATGTACCCTATGTATTTGTTTAAAATACGCTAGTTCTTGCCACATAGGCTACTTCTGAATCTTTCATCAGTAATGATATTATAAATCTGTCATCAGCAAGTACGGTAACTTGTAGGCCTGCAAACCTGTACTGCCTTTTAATGCCAATAAACTATTATTTACATTGAAATACCAGTTCTGCAGTTGCAGTCGATTACCAAACACTCATGGATAGTGGATACATTATACTTGACACAGTATACCGTAATACACAACGCTCGGATTTTAAATTTAAATGGAGTCAAAGAGATATGTAGATTCATGATATTTAAATATAAATGTACCTTGCAATTTAAAATCCGGCTTGAAACGAGAGTATTGCAAAATAAACCAATGATCTGCTTGATTCGGTGTTTGCATGATAATTTCCAGTAAAATTAGCAAAACTTGCCTACAAAGACCTTCAAATCATTGAACAATCGTCAACAATTTCGACATCTCATTATAATTGTGACGCATGAATACTGTATCTCAGCTAGGAACACTTGTGACCATTAAGTTTGCAATGCCAACTTTTTGTTTTATTGAATTTCTGTGGGTCAAAAAATATATATATGTTTTGTTGGGCTCTTTAAGGTAATTTTTTGGTGTAATTAAAAGCACCAAACTGGGGAGTGCGTGGGTGAATACTGCCAGGCGGCGAAATATTGACCCATGAGCATATACTAGCCTACAGTTGAAATGTAATCGTATGAACTTTCAAACTAAATTTTGATAAAAACTTTTTCAAAACTTTCACTACAGTTTTTCAATGTTCATTTATTGGTAGGGTTACCATATGTTGAGATCAAAATATAACAACGCTGCTTTGTGAGGTAGATACTTAAACGTCCATAGTAGGATTCCAAATCCAAGCGTTTTTAGAACGCTTCCTATTGGCTGAAATTTTATGACGTCACAGATTCTTATTAAGCGCAAATGTACTGTATACTAGACGAAAAATAAAAAGTCGTTAAACACGCAAAACCATAAGACGTTACTCAAAACATCGTTTATTGTCGTGTCGGTAAATAGGAGAAAATTAATTGGCTTATGGGTAAATACTTTGACACCGTTTTGAATCTTACGCCCTAAAAGAAGCGCAAAATAACCACACCACTGTTCTGTTAAAAAACAAGCGTTAGCAGTATATGTCTCAAAAATTAGTTCAAGTGTGTTTAAATTTGATTAATAATATCCCTAGCCAAAACAGGCCATTACAAAAAAATTGTGTACAGTCTGCTTAACTGACCGTACGCAACTACGTACTAAACTTAATATCTTAGTTTTGTTTATTATTTATTAAAATATAAATATTTTTTGTCATGTGCGTTTGAACAACCAACTTAATTGGCAATTTTTTTTTTTTTGGCTGCCTTACTCATTTCTAGCTGCCATTTTAGTAACAATAGCCTGCAGTTTCCTGATTGCAAATATCATACAACTTGAATAAATAGGATTGAAAACTGCAGCCTTTACTGTAAAAGTAATGATGATCAAATCTGCAATTGTGTGACAAACTTTGTATTATTTACCAGGCGGCGTGCCACTTTCCTTTAGGTTAGAATTAGTTAATTATGAACTCTAATCTGTTGTGGTGGTCTAAGTAGGCTAAATGAAGCACACAACTTTAAATGAGTTGGAACTATATTAGTGTAAAAAGTCAATTTTACCCACCATTAGTGATTGTTAAACACATCTTAGGATTAGCTATATAAGACTGATTGAATTGATTGTATTTTAAGTTGGCACTTTGGTGCCATATCTAAAACACTTACAATTTTTGTTTCATTTTCTGATTTTCATTAAGATCTTAATTAGCAATTTTTGAGTATGATTAAAGTACAACAAATTAAGAAGGATTTTCTGCTTGTGTACTGTTTCAATCATAGTTACCATTTTTTCTAATGATAATAAATTAAATCAAAAACATCTAGATTTATTATAAAGAAATCTAAAAACTAGTTTTGAAAATATTTAATACGCTTGGACATAACGGGTTTTGCCTTAAGCTTTAGATTTGCTGTTTTAAAAAACATTTTACTGAATATGGACCAGTTATGGAAATCTTGATTTATTAACTCACTAATTAATTGTTTTTCAATTAGCAAAAAATGTAAACTTAAGAAATTACTAAAATAATTATCCTTGATATTAAATCTGCCACAATTTTAGATTACACAACATTTTTGTTATAATAATCTAAAGAAACATCTAAAATCTAAATTATATATTTAAGATCCTAAAGTCCCAAACAGTAAATCTCATTTAAAAAAAATGCCTGATTGATAGGAATGGGATGTTCAAAGTAGAATACCAGAGGTATTATTAAATGGTAGTTTCAAATCCAGAATGTTCTAAGTTTTTTAATTGCAAATATTGATTTGTTGGTCCATAACATGAATGACATTAAAGCAATTAGGATTCAAATTGTAAGAGTGCACTTACTTTACCGTTTGGTTACGACCTAAACGGGTGAAAACTAAACTATGATGTTCTTGTATATATAATATTTCTTTTGTGTTCTAATGCATTTTATTTCAACTTTCTTAAATTGATAGGCATTTCTATTTATAACTAACTAGGTTTCACATGCTATGAATAGTCTTTTAGATCATCTTCAATGGAGTTGTAAATGTAACAGAAGGGAGCAGGCAATGTGGTATGGTTGTTCCGTTCCCATGGAGCCTTATGTAGCTCAGGTGAAAAAGTAACTGTCCCTGTTGAGCCAAGATCTTGGATGCAAGCCTCATGTCATGGCTAGATGTTGCTTGCATCACAGCCTGAATTACTGAAACTGATTTTAAATGAATTATTTCAAATATTACAGTTTAATTTTAATCATATTAATTGCAAATTTACATAAGCCGGAGAATGTGTATGCAAAGTTTAAAGTCATTTTTATTTAATCTGTGAAGTGTTTTTTGTGATTTTTTCTGTTTTTTTAATACGTAAGTCTCCTTATCTAGTGTTGTCGATTTTTGGTGTAATAAAGAAAGCATGGTCAATGCATATGTTAGGTATGTGCACATTTAAAAACAAATACATTTTTTGTGAAAACAGTTGTTTCTAGAATATATATATCAGGGGTGGCCACATGCGGCTCTTTACCCAGTTGTGTACGGCTCTTCCGTTTAGGCCCGTTTACCCTACAGCTGCACTGAGCTGCGCTGGGCGTAATTTAAATTCTATTGTGGCGAGCGTTTCACGCTTTGCTAAACTCAAGCCCCGTGTAGCAGCTGCAGCTAGCTTAAAAATACGCTTTGGAGCGATTTTCACGCTTTGCTAAACTCAAGCCCCGTGCAGCTATAGAAAAACGTTACGTTTGGAGCGATTTTTACGCCCACCGCAGCTATAGTGAAAAAAATTCCACGCCCAGCGCAGCTCAGTGCAGCTGAAGTGTAAACGGGCCTTTCATGTTGCAAATATGATTTTTTAGAATGTTTCGATTTCGTTTGGTCAACTTTATGGTGTGGATTATTGCCGGTTCCGAGTTAGTCTGTTTGCCTTAAGGCCAACGTATCTTTAACAATACTTTTGTAACAAGATAAACGCAAACAAATCAAATAAAAAAAATAATAGGGAGAGGAAATATAATAATGCTTGACCCACGTAAGCCCAAACGCTAACACGAATAATGTTAGCAATATGGACGAAAATGTGGTACGGCAGCATTGCAGCGGATCGACGTGTCCTATTAACAGAGTTAAAAATATGTTCGAAATACCCGTTTGGTATTTTTCTTCTATAAGAAAACTAAATTATCTAGTAGGCCGTTCAGCTGATCGTCTGTTACGTCTTAAAATTTCATCTGTGACGTCATAAAATTTCAGCCAATAGGAAGCGTTCTGAAAACGCTTGGATTTAGAATCCTACTATGGACGTTTAAGTATCTACCGCTTTGTGATCGGTGCATTAATACCACTCGTAATTATTTAATGCACACTTCTATGCGATTCTTATGGCAAAGAAGTACAAACTTCTACCGTTTGAATAATAGCATTTACTAAAATTTTCTATGCTTAGTAATACGTACCGGTAGTTGCTTTTAAGCAATGAAAACAACCAAACAAAAGTGACCTTTTAATTTACTGTACACAGTGTTAAGCAAAAAAGAATAATACTGCCAAACTCAAAACCACCGTTGTTGCTAAATTATTTAAGTATAGTTTCCAATAAATATTCAACAACAAAATTTAAAAGCAGCCTGTTCATTACACACGTTTCGGCAAAGTAACGCAGCCAAGGGCAGTGTAGTGAAGTTTTTGTGAATTATCTCGCTTTGTAATAATGTTTTCAATGGCTTGTTATTCACAAACTAGTGATAAAACTATCTCGTCTATATATAACAGCACACCCGGAATATCCGTCCTGCTCGAAAGCTCTCATCGATTTCTGACGGTTCACACTGATTCACTTCTTTTGATTAGTTCACCCATGCAAAAAATGTATTCACCCTGGGGTGAACCATTCACCTGATTAAGAAACACTGACCTAAAAAAATCATTGGGATAAAAAGCATCCCCGAAGAAAGAATGATGATGCCAATGTTATTTCAGCCAAAAGAATACGATTCCCCCAGGAAGCGACGTTACCTTATTTTGGATTTTAAGTGTATTTATTCATTGGCTTTCGGTTATTCGGAGTGTTTTTTTATTACCGTGGTGAAATAAAATAAGTGAAACCACGTTAACACAATTCTAGATATTTGTTTTTACAATCGAAGGGGACCACGAGGATTTAAAGTAAAGCCTTTCGAAGGGGGCCATTTAGCATGAAAGTTTGAGAACCACTGACCTATACTAAACTTAACGTACGGAAGTAGAAACATTTTGATTTGCCTAGTGTCGAGAATAGAGTGACTCGATCCCCAAATGCCCCAAAGCTTAAAAGGCCAAGAAAAAAGAATAAATAGATTAACCCGCATTAACATAAAAAGTACAAGTCGGATGAACTTGATTAAATTGACGGTAGTAAACCGAGTGTCTTCAGAAAAGGGTACCGAAATAAGTCTATACCATGTAATTGATGAAATGGTGAGGTTGACTCACGCCTTGGACATATTGTAAACCTCGGTCTAAGTATTAAGGCAGAGCTTATAGTGGTAAGAAGAATCAATTGTACCGCCGGCTAGTACACATACTAGTTTGAAAGCAAAAATAGGATCAACAGATATGAGTACTGAGTAGGCAACCGAAAGGCTTGGGCGATTGATTATTTACTAATCTGTGACAAGGCGAACACAGTTTGTATATTAAATATTTTCAAGGCAAACATCATATGACAGTACGCAAACATCAGTACTCGGTTACAAAAACAAGCGACTGACATTTGCAGCGACACTCAATGCAACATTTTTCCACAAAGAGCAATGTGGAAAATACTGCTTATTGCCGTTATTGTTCTATTAACCGCAAACAGCTGTTTTGGAGCGGAATGCCATGGAAAGGTATGAATGAAGTAAACATATTTAGGTCGTGGAGTTGCGTTGTGGATATAAATACAGTATAAGTCCGCATGATTTCTCTGTGGTTATTTATTAAGTTTGGAATTTATTTCGTCTCTAATATCTTTATTGATTCGTTATTTTTAAATGTTCAATTTGTTTGCATTACCGTTCTGTGTATTTGTGTACACAGTCTATGTTTCAATATTGTTATCTTGTACTTTTTGGTTAAATTTGGTAAAAGTATTCGAATAAATTTTGTATGTCAGACGATTTTTATTGCAACTGTCTGTTTAATGTTTTTTTTTTCTGAATGATTAAGAACCTGTTTATATTATTTAGCCTGATCCAAACGCTAAGCCGAATTTGAATCCCATAATTACGCCACAATTGATTTTTTCTGAATGATTAAGAACCTGTTTATATTATTTAGCCTGATCCAAACGCTAAGCCGAATTTGAATCCCATAATTACGCCACAACTGAAATTGGTTTCAACAAGCAAAAATGGTAAACTGTACATGATGGAGAAAGATAACCCAGCCTTACATATTTTGCATCTTTGGGGTAAGTTGCAAAAGGTGATCTATTTTATATGTATTCTGATTAACAGTGTTTAAAGATAAGCGCTAGAGTTGTTTTTTATAGTTATAATTAATATATGTAAAATGCTGGTTTATTGGTGATGTAAAACAGTGTACATAATTTAATAAAGGGACGCCATATGAGATGGGTTATGCGCACGGTAAACTTCTAAAAAACGAAGTTACAAACTTTATGAATCAAGTTTGGGAATATTTGGAGGAGCAAGTGGTAATATTTTTAACTTTTCTACATTAGAAATTTATTTATTTATTTTACAAAGTTTAATATCCTTATACCTTTTAATATTATTATCCACAGGTGGTCGGCGTGACGCTTATAGAATATTTCTCGAATTTGTCTTGGTTAATGGAACTTATAGGGCGTTGCTACATAATTAAAAGGGAGGCCGAAAAACTTGTCAAGCGCGATGAACTCATTAAGCTCATTAAGTGCACAGGACATTTAGAGATTAGTCAACAAAAAAAATAAACTTGCAAGCAATTCAACAAAAATACCGTTTCACGTAAAACATTTTTCGCTAGCATGGTTTACCAGGTGCGCCTTGAAAGAAAAGGGGCTATTAAACAGTGCACAGATTTAACATATCTACAATGATTTAAACACACAAAACAAAATGTTTCCGCGCTTTGTTACCCTAAGCCTAAGTGTTTCGCGTTTAGCTTAAGAAAATTCAAATAAAAGGCATATAATAACAAAAGTAGCCTCTTCATTACCACGAGCAATATCGTGCTAACATTAGGAGTCCTGCAACTATACCTGCGTTTAACCAAGCCTATGTTTGAAAGTTCATTTAAAGTTCATTTGGAACTATTTTATTCAGATAGAAGCAATTAACGGCTCTGTAAAATGGAAGTTTCATGATTGGTTTTTGGAGGACGTGGCCAACTTAGGGTAAGTTTTAAATTATTGCTTCCCAGACTTTTTTGTCAAAACCCACTTTTGCAACTTGTTTACCGTGTCGCCCACTTTTACCTATACCGTTTACACTTAGCGGCTTACTTCGTTTATTTGGCCAAACTAGTTGAAAAATTTATATAGTTATGTTTTGCCAAAAATGCTATGTTCCATAACATTAATTGTAAAACTGTATTATTTATAGGATAGAGGCTGCGTGTGACCTGGAGGTTCTTGTTACTTCTAAATTCAGCGGTGCCTATTTTTTGGAAGAAATTAAGGGTATGGCGGACGCTACTGGTATGGATTACAAGGTTTGTTAGCGTTGACATCAGCATGCAAATAATTCATTTATGTACCAGCAATGTACCAGAGAAAAAACAAATGTGCCTCATATATAACCCACACACATGGGCGCCCCCACGGAGGGGCAAGGGGGCAAGTGAGTTTTTCTCTTTCGTTATTTGTTTAGGTTTAGTAGGTTGACAGATTAGTAAGTGTGCATTCGACAATTGACAACGTTAAGTCAAACCTTCTTCCTTCTTTTTTTCTCGCTAAAAATTTCGTGTTAGGCGCAGTTAATGTTCCCCACTGTTCTGTCTGTGCGCTAATATCCGATGTTGGTGTAACATCGACATTTGTTAAACTGAAGCAGATTCCTAAAAGGAGGTATAATGGCGACTGTCGTGCGCGTTTTAAAGTCTACTTTTAAGTAATATTAGGTAACCCAAAATTATGCTCTTTAAGGATACTCTAAGACAGTGGTTCTCAAACTGGGGTCCGTGAGACAATTTTCTGGGACCGCGAAGCACCTAATAAAAATCAACACGACGTACGCTCCTCAACAATAACATTCTTTATGCAATAAAATTTTCAGGCAACTTACTTTTCAAACCAAACTTAAACTATATAATAACTATGCCGTACATAGGCCCAAATTGTGGGACAAAAGAAGGAAAGCCAAACTCAGGCTCGACCTATACGCGCAAAGTGACATTGCTAACGTAATTCCAACGTGTTTGCGCTCGTCATCACAATTTACGATTAGTTGTTCATTCACGTGATTGCATGCTTTACTTTGAATTGTGCATTGTGACATAGTGTTGCATTGTGCTAATGAGAATTACGTTTTCACAGCTTGCTGCGCTGACACTGTAAGCTGTATGGTCACGGGTTTAAAACAGGGAGTCGAACCGGAATCGAACCGGAACTTTATGAACCGGTTTTGGGTCAATTTTTTCCGAAGCGTAACCGAACCAGAACCGGTTTTTATGAGATTTTAAGGAGCCGAACCGGAACTTAACCGAATAATTTGAAAAAACCCGAACCTTAACCGAACCCGAACCTGTAAACAAAAGCGGTTCGCTCCACCATAACGTCACAACTTCTATTTTACCGAGTCAAGTTACGCCATGTTCGAAATTTTATGCAAAAAATATGAATATTGAATAAAAAAATCGTTCATTTTTTATTTTTTAGATATTTCAATATTGAGTTGCTGTTTTTTAATAAGTCACGGAACTTAGATTAAATGACTTACAATGCAAAGATTATTCTCTACATTTATCGACCGACATTTTGAGATTTAAAGCAAATTATATTGTATCTGAACCGGAACTTTATGAACCGGTTTGAAATAACGATGTTCGAACCGGAGCTGAACCGGAACTTTTAAATTACTCCTAACCGAAACCGGAACTGAACCGGATTCCGAAAAAATCCTTGAACCCGAACCGAACCTGAACCGGAAAAGTCAAACGGTTCGACTCCCTGGTTTAAAACCTATCGTGATTGCTTCAATAAAGTTATTTCGTTAGCGTTACATAACTAAATACGGTATCAACAAGCTTATCTTAGACTGTAAGTGCCACCGCTTTATTTGATACCATTAAAAACAACGAGTTATTTTGTGTATATTTTTAACTGCCCTAAGACCACGCTCCAAGTGTGCAATGGACACAACTTATTTATTGACACAACTTCAATGGACACAACTTATACTTATTTTGTGCAATGGACACAACTCCCTTCAACCGCAGCTTGTAATTTAGCCAACTTGGCACACAGCTCGGAGCAGATGTTGCGCTTATCGTGGTATTATAACACCCGAGAAAAACGTTCTTTGTTCAGTATTGCACGTGGTGAAAGGCTTGTAATTTAGAATTGAGCGCTAGTTCCGTTCATGGAACTTGAAAACTGCGCTGCTGATACGAATTCTGTATGATTCTATCACAACTAATCACGCATATTTCACGGTCTTGATTTGATTTTTCGCCTGAAGTTAACGATTGCACACTGTGATTTCGCAGCTGGCGCCTGACAGGATTGTCGACGACGCACGTGCTTTCTTTTGTTGGACGTATTTGGCTGTTTCTGATGAGTTTTTTTATGACGTTTTGCATTCACCATTCTATGACGACATACTGTCACTGTTTTATGACGTCATTATTCATTACGTCAGACGAAAAATAGGGGAATTCCCAGTTGAAAATTCAGGACCCCCTTTTTGATTTTCTGGTTTCGCCCCTGATTGGTCTTATCGGATATCTATTTTGTCCATAAAACTGTATATAAAAAATCCACAGAAAATACTTCGAATTCACATGTTGGGGGAATTGACAAAGGGAAGCTGCTCAATGTTTGGGGCTTGGGACGAAGCCGTCCCAAAAGGCAACGGAATATTACAACTTCGATCGCTCGACTGGAACATGGATGGTAGGCTAAAGTAGAATATACTTCAAAGGACCAGGCCTACTAAAAAATAGCTTTGGCGAAAAACAAATAATGCATAGTTTTAACATTTTTATCCTCTGTCGCAGGACCGTTTAAAAACTTTCCACAGTTGACTGTTTATCACCCAAATGTTAACCAATCTCAACCAAAAAGCAAACAGCCTAACACTTTTGTCAACGTGGGGTGGACAGGTAATATTTACTAAATAAAACGAAAGTTTAACCTAAAAATAGTTGGTCAAGTTTAACTCTTCTCTATATTCCGTAGGTTGGATCGGATCAATTACTGGAATGTCGTCAGCTAAATTGGCGATTTCGGAAATCGGTGCTTCCTTTCCAGATGCTAGTTATGGAAAAGAATCTCGATTTGGTGTACCATTTACGGTATAAAATGGTTTATGTTTGCGAATACAGTTATCGCAGAAATGTGGTCACATTTTTACAGTACATTTTGAGAGACATTCTTCAATTCGACTACACATTGGATGATGCCATCAACAGAATCGCAAACGCTCATCGAACATGCAACCTCATTTTAGGGGTTGGAGATGGAAAGGTGTTTAAAAGTAAATCGTATTTGTTGCCATCGATATGCTTAATAATTTTGTTTGTAGGAAAATAGAGGATTTAGAGGAATACAGTACTCAGCAACGGTAGCCAACTTTTTTGACGACCAAAATATGAGACCAGTGGCCAAGTGGCATCCAAAAATTAAAGACGTCGTTTACTACGGTTTTCTAACAAAACTTTTTTTAATTTTTATTTTTTTAAATAACTTTAAGATTGGTTTTAGGAATGGACTGGCTTTGTCCGGGATATAATCAAGTTTTGGCAAACCAATTGTCAAAATATCACGGTCAACTAACGGCAGAGATTACAATCAAGGACGTCGTATCTATTGTACAAAGTGGTTCCACACACATTGCCTTGTACGATTTCGATAATGATCTGATTTATACTTCTTTTTCAAAAGCTGACGTTGAAAGTGGACCAGTGGCAGCTTACGACAGGTAGCACTCTTTATACTTTTAATGTTTTTAAGCCTTCTAGTTCTTAATAACCCTAGTTTCTATACTTAATTTTTATTTCCGAACAAAACGCGAGACATGCTCGACCTTTGGTGGCACAACTAATTCAGGAGAGGTTCGCAAACCAATGGCCCCCCAAACTATTTTCGCCAAATTGAATTACACGTAGGCCTGATGCAAAGACTTTTTTTCGCCCTTGGGGCGAATATCAATTTATACTTTCTAATACTTTTTCAGCCTGTTTAAAAATACTCTCATTTGGGCTGTGCGTCCAACGAATAGATTGGTTTGCTACATCTCCTTTTAACAGGTGTTTTGACAGCGATTGTAGGCCCAATTGGTATTTCCAACGATAGAAATTTATGACATTTTTTATTGTTTTATTCTCATCCGAATTAGGGATTTCCGATAAGATAGGAGACTATACCCGATGTCAAATATTAGGGTGGTATCGATCCGATACAACATTTATTTTGGAATGCGGTCAAACGCATTTTTCCTTAAAGTTTGAATGCATCAAAAGTGGTATGGTTAATAACTTGATCTGACTACACTACTTATTTACGCTATAGCTAAGTTAGGCTAATACCGTACAGAAGTAGCCTTTAAACAATTTATTCTTATCTATGCGCCCTTTTAGGAATATTATAACGGTATTTGGTAGGCTATATCGGATAGGATACTTTTTGTTAAAAATATCGGTTATCGGTATCAGAATAAAAAGTCATGTATCGGACATCCCTATAATTAAAATCTTCAAATGTTAAAACTATAGCTTCTGAGCAGAGCACGTTTTCTTTATATGAATTAAAGACTTTTTAAATTACTTTACGGAATGTATAACAACCTTTCATCCGCCATTGATTGAAGTCAAATATTGTTAAACTTTTTGCAGCGGAAACTAATGCATCGTTTACGAATTTTAGGGCCTTCATTCGATTTGATGCCGCTGGACTTTTCAACGAACCTACTCCCTGAGATGATCGTTTGCATTTCTATAGTTTTCATTATGCTTTGTTTATTAATTATTACAATCCTTACTTAAATACCATGTGCAGGCTATTACTATATTTCATTTTAGCATATGATAATAATCAACCAGTTGGTGGAATAAATGTAAAATGACAAAAATGTTGTCTAAAACTAAGCCGTAAGATTCGTTCAATACGTAAATTATTTAAACTGAAAACTTAAGGATTCAATTGGGTATTTTTGTTATTTGAATTCTTTGCCTCCGTGAATTACCAAAATCTTCAAGATGGTGGCAGAAGTTGTCGAAAATTGCTCATTCTACTGTTGCCTCATTCTGATATAGATTCCATACGAGTTTTTTGGCTAAAGGTCATCATGCAGGCAAGCCTACAAGCGATCTGTTTAATTCATATAAAGTTCTTGGTTATATAAAAGTTTAGAAGAGAAATCTAAACGAAAAAGGCAACATAAACAGTATAATATTTACGTAACCAATAACTACATTATTCTAATATATTGCGTATAGGAGTAACACGTGATAAAGGCGAGACAGCACATTAAGCCTGTTTATATGCACCTTTCTCAGGCAGATTAGATTAAGGTTCAAGCCGGCTTGAAAAGTAATCCGTTCCAGCGTCGTAATTACATGGCGCGAAATTCAAGCCAGCTTGAGTGTACAAACTGCACTGATATGCATTATTACGTAATATTCCAGTAAACCTCTAACGCACAACCAATTTTTCGGCTTAGACTACTCCTTGCGGTAGCAATTTATTGCTGCTTGTTCGTTTTTATTAACCTAACATTGAAAAAAACCCAAGAATTACTTGAGTTAGGTTTGCCGATTAAGTACGTTTTTGACTGTCTGTATTGTGCTTCAGTTTACCTGGCACACAGAATGTAAGTGCAGGAAAGTTAAGCTTATTTGTGCTGGCCAACGCTATATACAAGGCAAAGTGGATAAAAGAAGGTGATAAGATGTACCAAACATTAATGAAAACTGTATTTGGCGCTGGCCAAGAATCCTACCACAGCGTTGAGACAATTATTAAAGCAAAGTACAATATTTGGGTGAGGGTTGGCCAACTATTACTATTTAAACCTTCCCAAACCCGCATCCTAACCCAAATAATGTTATTAATGTTATATGTTGTGGATTCTAGACCAGCGCCTATGTCACAAATTAGTATCTGATTCTAACGAGTGTATGTAATGTTGTTTCCTTATGCGCTAAACTTGGTTTGTTGACGACAAGCCGTTCGTGTTACGTCATAATGCCCCAAAAGTGGCGTGATGTTTACTGCGTTAAAGCAGGTCATTCAACATCAAACAATTCCGGCCGTCAGCGAAACGAACAGATTAAGCGGAGAACGGATTGAAAACCACTCCTTTTGTCAGATTAGGAAACGAGAGAACTTAATTCATTCCAGCGCCAAAACGAGAGAGAATGAATTAACGAATCAGATTCGAATCCGGCTTAAACGTGCATATAAACGGGCTTAATTATGTTAACGGATACAGCTTTTGTCGAACCGGATAGGTGTCAAAACTCGCGGTTATTTTACTAGGAGGATGCTTTTGTTAGAAACGCTGATTTTGCAGTTTTTGCAAAACTGCTTGCTAAAAAAAAGTTGAAAAAAATTTCCGTTACGTCATAAACAGGGCCAAAATGCTTACAGCGCGAAAGGGCGTACAACACGATACAATTAAATATTTATTGGTGCTACAAAACAAACCATTTGAATATATGGATTGACATGAAACGTAACCAGTGTATTTCATCAGACTGCGATGGTAGCCTACTGATCGAAGGCAAGATTGGTGCTTCGCAACGTGCCGTGCCGTGCCGTGCCGTGCCGTGCCGTGCCGTGCCGTGAGACAATGCCAGGTAACGCGGTGTAACCGCTTTTTAGTTGCTCCGTTTTCTCTATTGTCTTATAGTTCCCATAGAATTGACGAGAAACGTTACCAAAGATACGCATTTTGATTGTAAAACTTAACATTCGTTAATGTTTCCAAAGACAATTTTTTTATTCGTAAAACCAGGACCGGATTAAGGTTTTCATGGACCTGGCATGTACAGGCCTATTGGTTGTTTTTATTATGTTTTTTTAATTTCATTTGGCATGTGTTCTAGCTTTAGTTTAGATAAAGCAAAGCTGTTAAAAACTTTATATCTGTCTATTTTTTTCTAAAATCTCGAGTAGAGCTAAGGAATGCAACCTATTTTGGTCCATAGACGAACGCATTTGGTTCAGTACTCTTTTAAAGACTGAAAATGAGCGTTCGCCTGAAATACTAGTAATCATCAAACAAAGATGCATCCTTAATAAAACAGATATGTTAGAAAACAGAAACATGAACTTATTTTCATGATTAATTTTAAACACTAGAGCTCCTTTGCTACTTTCGTCGTTAAAATGGCGTTCTTTTAGCAGTGCAGAAAAATGAATCAACTTTTCAGACAGTGATTTCCAGATCATCTGGGTAATACTGAAGCAAGGTTATTTCTTGAAATTTCTTCAGTAATGACAGACACTTAAAATCTTTCTTCAAATTAGTGATATCGGGACTTCAATTTCTGAACAAAATTATTAGTCCCTGAATGAAATTTGTCGCCTTATTCAAAGTCATTTTGCTACTGCAGTGCCGGACTATAGTTGCATGAGACCGTTCCATTACGAATTTTTGTTTTTTATAAAGTCAAATAAGCAGTAATATTGCAGTAAAGAATAAGATCAAAATCGTCTGAATAAGCATAAATCTGTCGGAATAATCCCTAAATTTATCGGAAAGGCTTAATGTCTATTTATCGGAAAGGCTTAATGTTAAATAGTTCCCAGAACTGTTCGTCGAGAGTATGGGACGATCGGGGGCCGTCGGTCAGGCATCGGCTGTTTTGGTTTGACGTCCTAGTTTGACCGGTGTCTTTATGGCTTCGCTGTTTTAGCACCGGATTTTTTGGTCTTGTTTTGGGTTATTGCTGGGTAATTGTTGGGATTATAAAATGGTTTAGGATTATAAGGGAAGTTAGTGATGTACTTAGGAGTGGGGTCTTCTACTTCCCTTTTAGAAAATCCACGGTATCACCGCCCTATTAAACTAACTTATAGATAAACGATAAAAGCTATCGCGCTTTCGGACTATTTTTCATCCATATTTTATATATGATAACAGGCTATAGCAACAGGGGGAGTCGAACTTTTTTTGCGCGAAACTATATTGTTTTTGCAATAATGCCGTTGCATTGTGTGTCGTTACATCTTTTGAAACACGATAACGCAATGTTTAATATTTGCGCTTGACATTTTTTTAAACTATGTAAGCCAAAACTTGTAAAAATCTTAGTAAACAACTGCAGTTTTTAACTTCTACAGCAGTGGTTGACAATCATTTTGTTTTGGAAAAAAAGTCAAAAAAGTCAGGGCAGGCCATAAAACACCAAGCCTGCGGTTGAGCTTGAACTCATGATTTCTGTTCATACAGGGACCGAGTCGTGAAACAACCAGAAAAGGGTACCGAAATAAGTCTATACCATGTAATTGATGAAATGGTAAGGTTGACTCACGTCTTGGACATATTGTAACCCTCGGTCTAAGTATTAAGGCAGAGCTTATAGTGGTAAAAAGAATCAATTGCACCGCCGGCTAGTACACATACTAGTTTGAAAGCAAAAATAGGATCAACAGATATGAGTACTGAGTAGGCAACCGAAAGGCTTGGGCGATTGATTATTTACTAATCTGTGACAAGGCGAACACAGTTTGTATATTAAATATTTTCAAGGCAAACATCATATGACAGTACGCAAACATCAGTACTCGGTTACAAAAACAAGCGACTGACATTTGCAGCGACACTCAATGCAACATTTTTCCACAAAGAGCAATGTGGAAAATACTGCTTATAGCCGTTATTGTTCTATTAACCGCAAACAGCTGTTTTGGAGCGGAATGCAATGAAAAGGTATGAATGAAGTAAACATATTTAGGTCGTGGAGTTGCGTTGTGGATATAAATACAATATAAGTCCGCATGATTTCTCTGTGGTTATTTATTAAGTTTGGAATTTATTTCGTCTCTAATATCTTTATTGATTCGTTATTTTTAAATGTTCAATTTGTTTGCATTACCGTTCTGTGTATTTGTGTACACAGTCTATGTTTCAATATTGTTATCTTGTACTTTTTGGTTAAATTTGGTAAAAGTATTCGAATAAATTTTGTATGTCAGACGATTTTTATTGCAACTGTCTGTTTAATGTTTTTTTTCTGAATGATTAAGAACCTGTTTATATTATTTAGCCTGATCCAAACGCTAAGCCGAATTTGAATCCCATAATTACGCCACAACTGAAATTGGTTTCAACAAGCAAAAATGGTAAACTGTACATGATGGAGAAAGATAACCCAGCCTTACATATTTTGCATCTTTGGGGTAAGTTGCAAAAGGTGATCTATTTTATATGTATTCTGATTAACAGTGTTTAAAGATAAGCGCTAGAGTTGTTTTTTATAGTTATAATTAATATATGTAAAATGCTGGTTTATTGGTGATGTAAAACAGTGTACATAATTTAATAAAGGGACGCCATATGAGATGGGTTATGCGCACGGTAAACTTCTAAAAAACGAAGTTACAAACTTTATGAATCAAGTTTGGGAATATTTGGAGGAGCAAGTGGTAATATTTTTAACTTTTCTACGTTAGAAATTTATTTATTTATTTTACAAAGTTTAATATCCTAATATACCTTTCAATATTATTATCCACAGGTGGTCGGCGTGTCGCTTATAGAATATTTCTCGAATTTGTCTTGGTTAATGGAACTTATAGGGCGTTGCTACATAATTAAAAGGGAGGCCGAAAAACTTGTCAAGCGCGATGAATATTCTTTAGCTTTGCTCATTAAGTGCACAGGACATTTAGAGATTAGTCAACAAAAAAAATAAACTTGCAAGCAATTCAACAAAAATACCGTTTCACGTAAAACAATTTTCGCTAGCATGGTTTGCCAGGTGCGCCTTGAAAGAAAAAGGGCTATTAAACAGTGCACAGATTTAACATATCTATAATGATTTAAACACACAAAACAAAATGTTTCCGCGCTTTGTTACCCTAAGCCTAAGTGTTTCGCGTTTAGCTTAAGAAAATTCAAATAAAAGGCATATAATAACAAAAGTAGCCTTTTCATTACCACGAGCAATATCGTGCTAACATTAGAAGTCCTGCAACTATACCTGCGTTTAACCAAGCCTATGTTTGAAAGTTCATTTAAAGTTCATTTGGAACTATTTTATTCAGATAGAAGCAATTAACGGCTCTGTAAAATGGAAGTTTCATGATTGGTTTTTGGAGGACGTGGCCAACTTAGGGTAAGTTTTAAATTATTGCTTCCCAGACTTTTTTGTCAAAACCCACTTTTGCAACTTGTTTACCGTGTCGCCCACTTTTACCTATACCGTTTACACTTAGCGGCTTACTTCGTTTATTTGGCCAAACTAGTTGAAATTTATATAGTTATGTTTTGCCAAAAAAGCTATGTTCCATAACATTAATTGTAAAACTGTATTATTTATAGGATAGAGGCTGCGTGTGACCTGGAGGTTCTTGTTACTTCTAAATTCAGCGGTGCCTATTTTTTGGAAGAAATTAAGGGTATGGCGGACGCTACTGGTATGGATTACAAGGTTTGTTAGCGTTGACATCAGCATGCAAATAATTCATTTATGTACCAGCAATGTACCAGAGAAAAAACAAATGTGCCTCATATATAACCCACACACATGGGCGCCCCCACGGAGGGGCAAGGGGGCAAGTGAGTTTTTCTCTTTCGTTATTTGTTTAGGTTTAGTAGGTTGACTGATTAGTAAGTGTGCATTCGACAATTGACAACGTTAAGTCAAACCTTCTTCCTTCTTTTTTTCTCGCTAAAAATTTCGTGTTAGGCGCAGTTAATGTTCCCCACTGTTCTGTCTGTGCGCTAATATCCGATGTTGGTGTAACATCGACATTTGTTAAACTGAAGCAGATTCCTAAAAGGAGGTATAATGGCGACTGTCGTGCGCGTTTTAAAGTCTATTTTTAAGTAATATTAGGTAACCCAAAATTATGCTCTTTAAGGATACTCTAAGACAGTGGTTCTCAAACTGGGGTCCGTGAGACAATTTTCTGGGACCGCGAAGCACCTAATAAAAATCAACACGACGTACGCTCCTCAACAATAACATTCTTTATGCAATAAAATTTTCAGGCAACTTACTTTTCAAACCAAACTTAAACTATATAATAACTATGCCGTACATAGGCCCAAATTGTGGGACAAAAGAAGGAAAGCCAAACTCAGGCTCGACCTATACGCGCAAAGTGACATTACGAACGTAATTCCAACGTGTTTGCGCTCGTCATCACAATTTACGATTAGTTGTCCATTCACGTGATTGCATGCTTTACTTTGAATTGTGCATTGTGACATAGTGTTGCATTGTGCTAATGAGAATTACGTTTTCACAGCTTGCTGCGCTGACACTGTAAGCTGTATGGTCACGGGTTTAAAACAGGGAGTCGAACCGGAATCGAAACGGAACTTTATGAACCGGTTTTGGGTCAATTTTTTCCGAAGCGTAACCGAACCAGAACCGGTTTTTATGAGATTTTAAGGAGCCGAACCGGAACTTAACCGAATAATTTAAAAAAACCTGAACCTTAACCGAACCCGAACCTGTAAACAAAAGCGGTTCGCTCCACCATAACGTCACAACTTCTATTTTACCGAGTCAAGTTACGCCATGTTCGAAATTTTATGCAAAAAATATGAATATTGAATAAAAAAATCGTTCATTTTTTATTTTTTAGATATTTCAATATTGAGTTGCTGTTTTTTAATAAGTCACGGAACTTAGATTAAATGACTTACAATGCAAAGATTATTCTCTACATTTATCGACCGACATTTTGAGATTTAAAGCAAATTATATTGTATCTGAACCGGAACTTTATGAACCGGTTTGAAATAACGATGTTCGAACCGGAGCTGAACCGGAACTTTTAAATTACTCCTAACCGAAACCGGAACTGAACCGGATTCCGAAAAAATCCTTGAACCCGAACCGAACCTGAACCGGAAAAGTCAAACGGTTCGACTCCCTGGTTTAAAACCTATCGTGATTGCTTCAATAAAGTTATTTCGTTAGCGTTACATAACTAAATACGGTATCAACAAGCTTATCTTAGACTGTAAGTGCCACCGCTTTATTTGATACCATTAAAAACAACGAGTTATTTTGTGTATATTTTTAACTGCCCTAAGACCACGCTCCAAGTGTGCAATGGACACAACTTATTTATTGACACAACTTCAATGGACACAACTTATACTTATTTTGTGCAATGGACACAACTCCCTTCAACCGCAGCTTGTAATTTAGCCAACTTGGCACACAGCTCGGAGCAGATGTTGCGCTTATCGTGGTATTATAACACCCGAGAAAAACGTTCTTTGTTCAGTATTGCACGTGGTGAAAGGCTTGTAATTTAGAATTGAGCGCTAGTTCCGTTCATGGAACTTGAAAACTGCGCTGCTGATACGAATTCTGTATGATTCTATCACAACTAATCACGCATATTTCACGGTCTTGATCTGATTTTTCGCCTGAAGTTAACGATTGCACACTGTGATTTCGCAGCTGGCGCCTGACAGGATTGTCGACGACGCACGTGCTTTCTTTTGTTGGACGTATTTGGCTGTTTCTGATGAGTTTTTTTTATGACGTTTTGCATTCACCATTCTATGACGACATACTGTCACTGTTTTATGACGTCATTATTCATTACGTCAGACGAAAAATAGGGGAATTCCCAGTTGAAAATTCAGGACCCCCTTTTTGATTTTCTGGTTTCGCCCCTGATTGGTCTTATCGGATATCTATTTTGTCCATAAAACTGTATATAAAAAATCCACAGAAAATACTTCGAATTCACATGTTGGGGGAATTGACAAAGGGAAGCTGCTCAATGTTTGGGGCTTGGGACGAAGCCGTCCCAAAAGGCAACGGAATATTACAACTTCGATCGCTCGACTGGAACATGGATGGTAGGCTAAAGTAGAATATACTTCAAAGGACCAGGCCTACTAAAAAATAGCTTTGGCGAAAAACAAATAATGCATAGTTTTAACATTTTTATCCTCTGTCGCAGGACCGTTTAAAAACTTTCCACAGTTGACTGTTTATCACCCAAATGTTAACCAATCTCAACCAAAAAGCAAACAGCCTAACACTTTTGTCAACGTGGGGTGGACAGGTAATATTTACTAAATAAAACGAAAGTTTAACCTAAAAATAGTTGGTCAAGTTTAACTCTTCTCTATATTCCGTAGGTTGGATCGGATCAATTACTGGAATGTCGTCAGCTAAATTGGCGATTTCGGAAATCGGTGCTTCCTTTCCAGATGCTGAAGAATCTCGATTTGGTGTACCATTTACGGTATAAAATGGTTTATGTTTGCGAATACAGTTATCGCAGAAATGTGATCACATTTTTTACAGTACATTTTGAGAGACATTCTTCAATTCGACTACACATTGGATGATGCCATCAACAGAATCGCAAACGCTCATCGAACATGCGACCTCATTTTAGGGGTTGGAGATGGAAAGGTGTTTAAAAGTAAATCGTATTTGTTGCCATCGATATGCTTAATAATTTTGTTTGTAGGAAAATAGAGGATTTAGAGGAATACAGTACTCAGCATCGGTAGCCAACTTTTTTGACGACCAAAATATGAGACCAGTGGCCAAGTGGCATCCAAAAATTAAAGACGTCGTTTACTACGGTTTTCTGACAAAACTTTTTTTAATTTTTATTTTTTTAAATAACTTTAAGATTGGTTTTAGGAATGGACTGGCTTTGTCCGGGATATAATCAAGTTTTGGCAAACCAATTGTCAAAATATCACGGTCAACTAACGGCAGAGATTACAATCAAGGACGTCGTATCTATTGTACAAAGTGGTTCCACACACATTGCCTTGTACGATTTCGATAATGATCTGATTTATACTTCTTTTTCAAAAGCTGACGTTGAAAGTGGACCAGTGGCAGCTTACGACAGGTAGCACTCTTTATACTTTTAATGTTTTTAAGCCTTCTAGTTCTTAATAACCCTAGTTTCTATACTTAATTTTTATTTCCGAACAAAACGCGAGACATGCTCGACCTTTGGTGGCACAACTAATTCAGGAGAGGTTCGCAAACCAATGGCCCCCCAAACTATTTTCGCCAAATTGAATTACACGTAGGCCTGATGCAAAGACTTTTTTTCGCCCTTGGGGCGAATATCAATTTATACTTTCTGATACTTTTTCAGCCTGTTTAAAAATACTCTTATTTGGGCTGTGCGTCCAACGAATAGATTGGTTTGCTACATCTCCTTTTAACAGGTGTTTTGACAGCGATTGTAGGCCCAATTGGTATTTCCAACGATAGAAATTTATGACATTTTTTATTGTTTTATTCTCATCCGAATTAGGGATTTCCGATAAGATAGGAGACTATACCCGATGTCAAATATTAGGGTGGTATCGATCCGATACAACATTTATTTTGGAATGCGGTCAAACGCATTTTTCCTTAAAGTTTGAATGCATCAAAAGTGGTATGGTTAATAACTTGATCTGACTACACTACTTATTTACGCTATAGCTAAGTTAGGCTAATACCGTACAGAAGTAGCCTTTAAACAATTTATTCTTATCTATGCGCCCTTTTAGGAATATTATAACGGTATTTGGTAGGCTATATCGGATAGGATACTTTTTGTTAAAAATATCGGTTATCGGTATCAGAATAAAATGTCATGTATCGGACATCCCTATAATTAAAATCTTCAAATGTTAAAACTATAGCTTCTGAGCAGAGCACGTTTTCTTAATATGAATTAAAGACTTTTTAAATTACTTTACGGAATGTATAACAACCTTTCATCCGCCATTGATTGAAGTCAAATATTGTTAAACTTTTTGCAGCGGAAACTAATGCATCGTTTACGAATTTTAGGGCCTTCATTCGATTTGATGCCGCTGGACTTTTCAACGAACCTACTCCCTGAGATGATCGTTTGCATTTCTATAGTTTTCATTATGCTTTGTTTATTAATTATTACAATCCTTACTTAAATACCATGTGCAGGCTATTACTATATTTCATTTTAGCATATGATAATAATCAACCAGTTGGTGGAATAAATGTAAAATGACAAAAATGTTGTCTAAAACTAAGCCGTAAGATTCGTTCAATACGTAAATTATTTAAACTGAAAACTTAAGGATTCAATTGGGTATTTTTGTTATTTGAATTCTTTGCCTCCGTGAATTACCAAAATCTTCAAGATGGTGGCAGAAGTTGTCGAAAATTGCTCATTCTACTGTTGACTCATTCTGATATAGATTCCACACGAGTTTTTTGGCTAAAGGTCATCATGCAGGCAAGCCTACAAGCGATCTGTTTAATTCATATAAAGTTCTCGCTTATATAAAAGTTTAGAAGAGAAATCTAAACGAAAAAGGCAACATAAACAGTATAATATTTACGTAACCAATAACTACATTATTCTAATATATTGCGTATAGGAGTAACACGTGATAAAGGCGAGACAGCACATTAAGCCTGTTTATATGCACCTTTCTCAGGCAGATTAGATTAAGGTACAAGCCGGCTTGAAAAGTAATCCGTTCCAGCGTCGTAATTACATGGCGCGAAATTCAAGCCAGCTTGAGTGTACAAACTGCACTGATATCCATTATTACGTAATATTCCAGTAAACCTCTAACGCACAACCAATTTTTCGGCTTAGGCTACTCCTTGCGGTAGCAATTTATTGCTGCTTGTTCGTTTTTATTAACCTAACATTGAAAAAAACCCAAGAATTACTTGAGTTAGGTTTGCCGATTAAGTACGTTTTTGACTGTCTGTATTGTGCTTCAGTTTACCTGGCACACAGAATGTAAGTGCAGGAAAGTTAAGCTTGTTTGTGCTGGCCAACGCTATATACGAGGCAAAGTGGACAAAAGAAGGTGATAAGATGTACCAAACATTAATGAAAACTGTATTTGGCGCTGGCCAAGAATCCTACCACAGCGTTGAGACAATTATTAAAGCAAAGCACAATATTTGGGTGAGGGTTGGCCAACTATTACTATTTAAACCTTCCCAAACCCGCATCCTAACCCAAATAATGTTATTAATGTTATATGTTGTGGATTCTAGACCAGCGCCTATGTCACAAATTAGTATCTGATTCTAACGAGTGTATGTAATGTTCTTTCCTTATGCGCTAAACTTGGTTTGTTGACGACTAGCCGTTCGTGTTACGTCATAATGCCCCAAAAGTGGCGTGATGTTTACTGCGTTAAAGCAGGTCATTCAACATCAAACAATTCCGGCCGTCAGCGAAACGAACAGATTAAGCGGAGAACGGATTGAAAACCACTCCTTTTGTCAGATTAGGAAACGAGAGAACTTAATTCATTCCCAGCGCCAAAACGAGAGAGAATGAATTAACGAATCAGATTCGAATGCGGCTTAAACGTGCATATAAACGGGCTTAATTATGTTAACGGATACAGCTTTTGTCGAACCGGATAGGTGTCAAAACTCGCGGTTATTTCACTAGGAGGATGCTTTTGTTAGAAACGCTGATTTTGCAGTTTTGCAAAACTGCTTGCTAAAAAAAAGTTGAAAAAAATTTCCGTTACGTCATAAACAGGGCCAAAATGCTTACAGCGCGAAAGGGCGTACAACACGATACAATTAAATATTTATTGGTGCTACAAAACAAACCATTTGAATATATGGATTGACATGAAACGTAACCAGTGTATTTCATCAGACTGCGATGGTAGCCTACTGATCGAAGGCAAGATTGGTGCTTCGCAACGTGCCGTGCCGTGCCGTGCCGTGCCGTGCCGTGCCGTGCCGTGCCGTGCCGTGCCGTGCCGTGAGACAATGCCAGGTAACGCGGTGTAACCGCTTTTTAGTTGCTCCGTTTTCTCAATTGTCTTATAGTTCCCATGGAATTGACGAGAAACGTTACCAAAGATACGCATTTTGATTGTAAAACTTAACATTCGTTAATGTTTCCAAAGACAATTTTTTTATTCGCAAAAGCAGGACCGGATTAAGGTTTTCATGGACCTGGGGCTGGGCATGTACAGGCCTATTGGTTGTTTTTATTATGTTTTTTTAATTTCATTTAGCATGTGTTCTAGCTTTAGTTTAGATAAAGCAAAGCTGTTAAAAACTTTATATCTGTCTATTTTTTTCTAAAATCTCGAGTAGAGCTAAGGAATGCAACCTATTTTGGTCCATAGACGAACGCATTTGGTTCAGTACTCTTAAAATACAATCATCAAACAAAGATGCATCCTTAATAAAACAGATATGTTAGAAAACAGAAACATGAACTTATTTTCATGATTAATTTTAAACACTAGAGCTCCTTTGCTACTTTCGTCGTTAAAATGGCGTTTTTTTTTAGCAGTGCAGAAAAATGAATCAACTTTTCAGGCAGTGATTTCCAGATCATCTGGGTAATACTGAAGCAAGGTTATTTCTTGAAATTTCTTCAGTAATGACAGACACAATCTTTCTTCAAATTCGTGATATCGGGACTTCAATTTCTGAACAAAATTATTAGTCCCTGAATGAAATTTGTCTTTCAGTAATGACAGACACAATCTTTATTCAAATTCGTGATATCGGGACTTCAATTTCTGAACAAAATTATTAGTCCCTGAATGAAATTTGTTGCCTTATTCAAAGTCATTTTGCTACTGCAGTGCCGGACTATAGTTGCTTGAGACCGTTCCATTACGAATTTTTGTTTTTTATAAAGTCAAATAAGCAGTAATATTGCAGTAAAGAATAAGATCAAAATCGTCTGAATAAGCATAAATCTGTCGGAATAAGCCCTAAATTTATCGGAAAGGCTTAATGTCTATTTATCGGAAAGGCTTAATGTTAAATAGTTCCCAGAACTGTTCGTCGAGAGTATGGGACGATCGGGGGCCGTCGGTCAGGCATCGGCTGTTTTGGTTTGACGTCCTAGTTTGACCGGTGTCTTTATGGCTTCGCTGTTTTAGCACCGGATTTTTTGGTCTTGTTTTGGGTTATTGCTGGGTAATTGTTGGGATTATAAAATGGTTTAGGATTATTAGGGAAGTTAGTGATGTACTTAGGGGTGGGGTTTGGGGTTTGGTTAAAGTGTTGTTTAGGCCTGATTCTGACCTATATAGGTCTTATTCCGACGGATTTCGGTTACAATTTAGACTGTAGTTCGACTATTGGGTATTAGTCTTATTTTGGTCTTATTCCTAACTGTGTTCCATTCCGACGTTGATGTTGTTCTTAACTCGGTCTTATTTACTGGAGTCCGTGGTAATATCTCGGTTTCAAAAAGTATTGTAGTGCAGTAACGATTCTTTCTAGAGTAACAACTTTTTAACTAATGCGAACAATTCGCTGACAGCGGATAGTAGGCTACAGCATAATATATGCTTTGTGATGTCACGAGAGACATCATAAAACCCGCTATATGATCGAATAATAAAGCATAACTAAAGACAATAATGATGACAGTTATAATGTTTAAAATGCTTAAAAACTTAAAGACTAATTCTCCTTGTGGACCTTCTAAAACTTGGGAACCGCTGCCCTGTGGAATATGACTTTTTATACAAAGATAACATCGGTTGGTCCTATTAAATTGTTAGTGATGGGCATATTTTTTGTGGGCCTGGGGCTGCAGCCCCCTCAGCCCCCGCCTTAATCCGCCCCTGCGTAAAAGTAGCCCAAAACGGCAATCTTTGTGTTGTCTTTTGTAAGTGTAAACTTAGAGGATGTATATCTTGTACTTTTGTATCCCAAGTTAAGCGGAAAAGTCAGGCTAAAAACATGATGAGTCCGTTTAGAACAGCGGTTGAAGTCATATTAGCTCGACTTCAATATTTTAACTTTTTGCAGTGATTTTAATGGTTTCGTTTGGGTTAAGCATAATTCCTACATAAAAACTCTGTTTTTTGCCAACTTTAACATTAAAACTGCAAAAATTTTTCGCGCTATGCGCGAATCTTCTACTTCCCTTTTAGAAAATCCACGCTATCACCACCCTATTAAACTAACTTATAGATAAACGATAAAAGCTATCGCGCTTTCGGACTATTTTTCATCCATATTTTATATATGATAACAGGCTATAGCAACAGGGGGAGTCGAACTTTTTTTGCGGGAAACTATATTGTTTTTGCAATAATGCCGTTGCATTGTGTGTCGTTACATCTTTTGAAACACGATAACGCAATGTTTAATATTTGCGCTTGATATTTATTTAAACTCTAAAACTTGTAAAAATCTTAGTAAACAACTGCAGCTTTTAACCTCTACAGCAGTGGTTGACAATCATTTTGTTTTGGAAAAAAAGTCAAAAAAGTCAGGGCAGGCCATAAAACACCAAGCCTGCGGTTGAGCTTGAACTCATGATTTCTGTTCATACCGGGACCGAGTCGTGAAACAACCATATGATACGGTGCAATTGCTTGCTGCATCCTAAAAAGATCACAGCGAAACCGTAGTATAAACGAAACGTTCAAGAACAAAAGTTTATTGTTGCATTTTATAGGTCTACTTAATACCTAAAAATGTTAAAGAACTTTCTTGTCGGAACAAAGAATTTTACTAGAACTCTCTCACGCTATTCTACTGCATAGGATTAAGTTTTACTTGACAGTTGATTGGTCGATTTGTATCCATGGTTACCAAGTTGGTAAAATAGTAAAAGCTTGTGAAGTAATTGCATTTCTTAAAATAAAAGCTTTTTACATTTGCATCACAGATCTGACAAACCATCATGTTTGGAAGATTTTTTCAAGATTTTCAAGAAGATCCATTTTTCAGGTGGGATGTGGTTTAACACCTGTCTCAGTCTATGGCTCTATCATGTCAAAACGATGATATAAGTTTTCAAGTTAAATCTTGTTACAGTTTCAGGTAACCATTATCACGTAAAAAAATTTGGGGCGCTGGTCTAGAATCCTACCACAACTATTCAATCAACGCACAATATTTGGATTGAGGTGCGAGAGTGGGTGTGTCAAGTATTATTGTATTCTTTATTTAATAATAATATTTGACCCACCCAAACCCGAATAATGTTCGTTGTGGTAGGATTGTTGGCAAAAGTTTGTAGCAATACTCCAGCAATCTTTAAAATGGTACCATTAAGTTCATAACATATTTTCTGACTACATCGGATCCTTAATAAATCTTAACCATGTCAGTGTTTTTTTGCCGTGCGTTAATTGTACCTCCCCTTTTTCGGGTTTTGAGTTTAATGCTGTTTCCTTGCTGATCTGTTGTTATCTTTTTCCCTTCTATCGTTCGTCATTTGATTTCCTTATCTGCCTAGGTGTTTCGTTACTTTACTGTTTCACATTCTTTGATTGACATAAAATGAAATCTTATCAAACATATTATAGAGAAATTCATGTGCTTTAAAAAACTGTTTTCTAATATTTTGGAAGCAAACACAATTTTTTTTTTATAACCCACAGATAAAAAAATATATTAAGATGCATAAGATTTCTCGAAAAAAAGGAATCAAAAGCAACTTGGAATACCTTTGGGGCAGTGGTTACAATTAAACAATGGTGTTATTTCAAGGTTGATAGCACTATAAAAACAGGCATTTTTTTTGTTTCTTAAAAGAATGCAAACTAGAATACAAAATGAAAACCTTTCTGACAGCAAAAAACAATAAAAAATATTATACGATTTTTTTTCGCACTTGAATTTAACAAAAATCATTCACATTTTAACTAAAGCAAAGTTTATAGAAAGCTACACAAGTTTGTGGAGTTTGTAGACCTAACCAACCAGGAAAAAAGTGTTTTACAATAACAAAACAATGTTTTACAATAACAAAAACATAATAATAAGGGGGTTGTTTTACAAGCGAAAAGTGGGGTAAAAAACTATTCCACCAAAAAGTATTTATAAACACTAAAGTATTTTGCATGCTGTTTGCCTCAAAAATGTAAGATTAAGTCAGGTGATTTGTCTAAAATACTGTATTAATTACAACACTGGTTCCCACCAAGTGAATTTTAAATTATTCTAGCTTGCTTAATTCAAATTCAAATTGTATGAAATTTTCACTGAATACTTATCAGTAGGGCAATTGTTTTTTGACTTGTTAAAAAAAGTCAAAATTTTGTCAAAATTTACTGGTTAGGTCAAAATTTGTCAAAATTATTTGAAGTCCAATCGAATAAAAATGCACATAAATTCTTTACAAAATAAAAAAAAAACTATAAGTCGGCTTTTTAAAATTGTCGTTCAGTTTTTGTGAAATTTGTCGTTCAATGGTATCAAAAAAATTTAGTTTTGATTTATATTCAACAATATTTTAACTGTATTATTTCTTCATTAGAGCAAAATATGGTATACGCGAGAAGAATTAACCACCGAGGCCTCTCTGATTTGGACAAATGTAATGAACAGTATTTGCTGTCTTTTTTTGCTTGTGATTTGCAATTGCCTATTTCCTATTTCAAAAACTGGGCCCACATTTTTCTAATTTGGCTTTTTTATAGTTGTTTGTCTTTTTGAAATGACAAAAATATCAACGGAGTATTTTCATGAGTTTTGCATTAACCGGAATAATAACTGATTTGTGTTCGACCGGTAGTCAGTAAAACACTTAAAACGTGTGATTGACGACGCCAAGACACTAATGCAGTACGTCAAACAACAATAGGTTATTTAAATCAATGTACTTTTAACAGGTCAAAATTTTGTCAAAATAAATTATTTTTAGGCCAAAATTTTTCAAAATTTTAATTTTTCAGGTAAAAATTGTCAATTTTTTGATGAAAAAAAATCACTCTACTTATCAGTAAAATTGCTGTTAATAAAATAATATAAGATAAAGCAATTTTAAACTTTATTTATTCTCAATTTATCCAACAATGTCATCTAGATTTGAAAATCTACTGCCATTTAAAACTTACAGCAGTCAAAAATATTTTCTGTTGTTAGAATAACCCCCCAAAACTTTCAAGAAGTTTGATATTGTTGAATAGTATAACAAAGTTGCTTTAAAATGTAAAAAAATCCAAATACACTGACAATAAACAATCATTTTTTTTAATAAAGATAGAATCACAAACCTATATGACTATTTTTTATGGGGGTCAGGTTGGTGCGTGAAGTACAAGAAAACTTTTAGCATTTTGTAAAGCAAGAGACACTGTATGTGAATCTAAATGCTTTCTCACTTTGGCAGCTGCTTTTTGTCCATCTTTTGTTTATATACCTCTTTTTTCTTAAATTTACAAAATTACACAAATAACACTCCGAATTTTCAGGAAGTCATATTACCAGTATATTGTATTTGACATTTTTTCTGTTGTTAATTTTCCTAACACAATAAATATAAGCTGTATAAGATTATTTAAATTTATTTGCAGTGAAAATCCACCTAAACTTCATGGAGAGTACCCCGTTGAAAGAATACTCAAGCATGAAAGTAACAAAGAAAGGTAAGACTTTATAACATATGTGCCGAACAAATCAAACGAAAGCATGCAGCTTAAAATTTCATTGTATAATATCTCCGGATGTAAACAAGGTATCAATCAGAAAAACATGTTACTCAAAGCAATCTAACCTAGCCAGCAATCAAACTTTAATAAAAAACTAACACTTAGTGAATGTTAATTACTGTTTTGATATGTCATCATAACTCGTGTGACAAAAACCTCAATCCCTTTGCATGCTGCTTGAAGTTCCCTACCCATAAAATATTTATATATCAATGTTAGTTGTTGTTATCGGTTTGTAAATAGTTGCACAGTCATTAAAAATGGACACTTGTAGACCCGATGTAGGTAGTAGGCTGTTAAATGGCTTTTTGTTAAACCTACTTTTAGACTGTCCTTGCATATTTTGGCCCCCTGCAACCCAGTTAAGGTCATTCTTTTGTTTTCTATTGTTAAATCTTTGCATCCTTTATTTTCTTGCTCCATAAACCTGTTGATATGTTGGTAGCTAGCACAGGACAATTCTACTCAAATATTGTTTATTAGTTAAACTTGGAATTCCACAAAGCGGAAAACATATTTTAGAGGTTTTACATTGACAAAATGGTTAAAAAGACTGATTTATATATAAAAAGCATGTCTATTCTCTATTTAAACCGTTATGAATTTTGCTAAAATATAGCTAATTTGTATTTTTCATTGGATATTTCTACAGAAAAACTAAAAATGGCGACCAATTTCACTCCATTTTCTCTGGAATGGACTTTATGTCGGATATGATGAATCAAATGCAGCGAGCAAAGGTCAGTTACCAAAACTAACTTCCTACTTAACCTGCAGTTTACACAATATGACCTGTTATAGAAACTAACAGTCAAATAACAAATTATATCGCCTATAATATAGATAATGTTTTACTTATATCAATTTATCAACAGGATGACCCAAATTCATACTGTTTTTCTTCCTCGTCTGTTATGTCCTACCAAAGCGATGGCAAGTCTCAACCAAAAATTTATCAAGCATCAACAGCAACTAAAAAAGCTCCTGGGCAGGTTTTGTTGCAATTGATTAATTCATTCAGAACATTGACTGGTGTCAGCAGCTGGTTTGGCGAATATTATACTGGGCAACTTATAACAATGCCAATATATTCTAAAATGAACAATTGTTTATTAACTGTATTTGATTTGGCTAGTGCTGAAGTTTGGATTGTAAAAATATGTATTTCTCTTATATTGATTATTATTTCTTTGATACTAACTACCCTAAGAAAAAAACAATAAAAAGTTTTTTGAGATTTTTGTTTTAATTTTAGAAACATTTTTGTTATGCTAACCTTTGTTAGACAGAAAGGTAATACTAATGGTAAAGAACTATACGCATAATAATAAAAAATATGTCTAACCCTTGTTATAACCTACCACCTTAAATACAAACTTGTTGTAAAACTGTTCATTGTTCACAACTTTCATTAATTATTATTATCAATTGTTTTAATTTGCCTTATAACAATACATAAGTACTTGTAATTAATTTATCTTTCCATACTATGTTTAATTGGATAAACAGCAATTCTGGATAGAATTAAATCCAAATATTTTGCGTTTAAGATCAAGGAAACCCGTCGTACATTAAGAGACAGTGAAGCCGGGCTTGAAAAAATGGCGATTGGACAATACTTGGGAGAAAAAGGTAGAGTAGTTGAGAGAAGAAGACAGCGGGGTGGAAGCTTAAATGAGGAAAAACAATATCTTCAAATGGATGAAGGTTTGCAACTAAACGCTTTGTGATCGGATAACATTTTCTCTAACTAGTTATTTTTTATGTTAAGGTGATGAAAAAAACTTTGAAAAAGAATGGAAAGAAAAGACCGGCGGTATAACTATACCATCGTTTGCTCGAACAGGTATTGGCAGTGGACCAATTCATAATACAAAAGCAAAACCACGGTAAGTTATGTAACGTGTTACTTTCCCAATAATCTAAATTTGAAGTACAATGTAGAGGTAATGTGTCAGACGAAATAATAAAAACACTTCATAACTTTGAGAACTATTGTTTCACCAGTTACATGGCTTATGGTATTATCCCTGCAATCCTAATTTGCGTGCATGATGCATATGTGCCACAAGCTTTTTTTGGTCTAATTTTACTAATATTTTCTTATTAATTTTACCAAGAATTAATTTATTTTAGAAGCAAAGTACTCTGAAATGAACTCGAGAGCATCTCGTAGCTGCAATTCTGCTTGTTGCGCAATTTCTGCTTTGTTTTTATAGTCTTTTAACGAATGTGCAGTGCCACATACAAACTTATGATAGATACTGTATTAAAATGATTATCTGTATAGTCAACTAAGAAAGCTATTAAGATCGCTAACGTGGACCCTTGGGACGGTATTGAATTGTTTTTCTGTGTGTTAGTGCATCTCAAAGTATATTAACCATTTAACACTGTGTTACAAAGGATTTATTTTTCACAGAAAAATTCAGAACTCTAATTCGGGCGCCGTAAGACCGCATGGACCAAGTCACAGTGGACGCAATAAGCACAGGCTTTAAGCTGATTTTATGTTTCAGATATAAGACAACTTTACAATAAATGTATATTGTATTGCGTAGCTTTGTACAGACGTAGTGTGTGTTTAAGGAGGTAATTACGGCGATTACTTGGTGTTGGTTGCAACCGTATGTAATACCTATCGTACACTGTCAGAACGGTGTTTAAACTTAAACACCAAAACGGTCTATACACGTTTAAAATCTAAACACTTAAACACCTAATTTAAACACCTTCGTGTTTAATTTTAGTTTTGATGTTTAAATTATAAACACCTGAACGTTTTTTTGCTAAACACCTGATATTTTGACGTGTTTAACAACGAATATTGGGAGATTTCAAGCACAAATGACGATTTTAAACATGTTGACGATTAAACACCTGATATTTCAACACGTCAATTATTAGACATGTTTATTTCGATGCATTCTTGTATATTTATTGCTGCAGACATTTATGTTGATGTGTGGCGATGTTGGTGAGAGGTTAAAGCTATTTTAAAGCACTGATTGGTTGTTTTATGAAAGATTTCGTCTATCGATTTTGTCCACTATTTAAATATACAAGTTGGCATGTAAGGTCGTAAAAGATCACAACAAAACTACTTAAATCATAGTTTCCTAACTTAACATTTGTTTGGCGAATATTTAATTTCATAAATGTAGCTTGCGAATAACTTTGAACTAAAGTACTAAGCGAGACTGTGTGGTTTTGTGCCGCCATGACCTACTTAATTCACGACAAAGATAAAGAACGCGCGACGAAAAGACAAATAGTAAGTATTGATTTAAGATATATTTTAACTATTTATAGTAATGTGTTATGTTTTGAAACAAAATTTCTGTTATATTATACATAAAAAATACACAAATGAATTCATGAGTTAAATTATTTGAAATTGATTCGTTCCGATGAACATTCACTGGCCTGTGACGAAAGGCGGACAGTTTGAACAGTGAGTGAAAAAGGTTTAAACTGGTACAAGTTATACATTACAGTTAAAGCCGTTTTTGCGTAATTTGGCTTTCGAGTTACTGAAATTGTGGTTAAACAAATACTAATGTGTATAGTGATGATTTCTATATAAAATTTATTGTAAATTGCTTGTTGATAAATGCGTATAGCAATAATAATGTTTCATTAGCTGTGCTAGACTGACAGGTCTAGGATGTGAAATGTATGTTAAAAAGAAATTTTCAAGCGAAATGACTAAAAGTGGATTTTTGTTTCAGAATTTTTTTATTTATAAATCCTAAAGCAATGAAAGTTATAAAAGTCTATTTCATGATGGTTTGTTGCTTACACTTTGTAGACATGAAAGGATTAAGCGAAACAGTCAAGGTGTGTATGCCATTTTTTAAACTTAAATAGCAATTTAAATGTTCTGCTAAAAATAATTAAGTATGCTTTTAATAGATTAATAATTAATAAAGTTTTTTAGATTACACTGCTTTGTTTCAGGGCGATCAATTACACCAAACCATTTGCTATTTTCGACTTCAAAAACAACTTCGTTAATAGAAGATTAACTGTGAAAATGTAAGTAAATTTTGATTACCTGTTTTACATTAATTTAGTTTTAAAACAGGTTTTATATTGTCCCTTTATTTAAATTTCGCTTTTATCTTTTAGTTTTAGAAGCCAACGGGAGAACTGTTTGCTTTTCCTAATCGAATAATATATATTTTTTAGACTATTACTCTAAACGATTTATCATAGAACACTAAAATATATGTTAAATAATATTCATTTTCACCATTTTTGATGTTGTTTTTAATCTTTACAAAATTTCTGAAGTACTTCAATATGTGTTTTAGCTTATCATTTCCATTGTTTTAGTTTTACATTCCATCTTTAAATGTAGAATTTAATCTGTAGTACTTTTGGTACACTACTGACCCCTTCAATAGAATTATATATTTTAATTAGATTTGTTTTATTTATTTACAGGAATTTTAATTGCAAAGTGTAAGATGGTAAAATTCAAGTCCAGGAAAAGTTCAAGCGGAAAACAACAAAAGAGTATAAAACTCCTAAAATTGATACACAAGGTGATTACTCTAAGTTTTTATCTAATTTTTAAATTTGTGGTAGATACATAATTAAAAATAGAGATTTAATTGTCATTGGGTCACTGTGTAACATAAATAATACATTTCCTAATGCTATGTTTCCAAAAGACTGCATTGCCTTATACTTATAGTACATGTCATAAGAATATGTTTTCGTATTGATTAGTGACAGACTAAAACATATTTTATGACATGACATGTAATGGTTCTGCTGAGTAAATTTGTAAATTTTATGAGGTTTAGCAAAAAGAGTTGTTCTACTCTGTGACAGCATATAATTTTATTCATTGCATAAAATTTATCAAAGTATATTTTATTTCTTAGGCATCCGTGCTCAACTTGTCTTCTAAAAAGAAAAGCTCTTCGAGGCCTTTACTGAGTGAACCTTTCGAACGACACAGCAGCATTTCTGCATTTGTATATTAGTGGATGGAATGAACGTTAAATAAGTGGAAAAACAACACTTGTCGAATAAATTGTTAGGTTAAGTTTATTGCTATTTGAGTCTGTTAATATGCCCAGTATTTAAGTTATACATCCAGTTGCCCTGTGTTTATATATGTTTTTAAACAACCCACGTATAGAAAATTATAAATGTTAAAAAATATATATCTTTTGTTGATTTTATTTACTTTTTCTCTTAACACTTTCATTGTACCCAATTCCAACATGTCATTTTGTGTATTATATATGTTTTCAGTTTTCCTACCTCTTCATTTCTGAAATGAGCTTTTAATTTTTTACGTAGAGTTTTCTTTTCCAAGTTTTACATTTTTTAAAACTGTTACTGTGTTGAGCTTTTTGTTGTTTTTCACCTTTTTCGCGCAATAAAATGGTTAACCCAATGAAATTTTTGTGGAATTGATTTGGAAACACTGAATACTAGCTCTAAACACCTGACCGAATAAACGGCAAAACGTCTAAACACCTGAAATTTAAACATGTTTATTTTTGAACATGTTACATTTTCGCCCATTTCAGGTGTTTAATTTTGGTGTTTAATCGAATGACAGTGTAGGGCGATAATTTTTTGATTATCAGCAAAAGTCAAAGTTTTGTCAAAATTTACACGTTATATCAAAATTATTTCAAGTCAAAATCGATTAAAAGTGAATATAAATCGTACAAAAAGTATATATGTATATATTGTAAGATTTTTATAATTGTCGTTTAGTTAAAATTGTATAAAAAAAATTAGTTTTGATTCAATGAAATTTCAACTGTATTGTATCTTTTTTTTTCGCAACTTTTTTTCGCAACTTTGTTAGTACCGGTTTCAAATGAATTTCAATTAAATGTGTGTCAGACTGAGAGATTGACTTCTAATTCATAAAAATAACTGCGCTTTCAACGAATACAGTTAGCAACACATCACGTCTTACAAGTATTGCCAAATTAGGAGTTGAGAATTTCTGTAGTACCGTTCCATTGGCGCCCTCACGGGAGGCTAAGGGGCACTTGCCCCCTGGAATTTTAAAATACGATTATTAGTATTATTTGTAAGTGTAATATCTATTACTTATGACGGTTAAAAATGTTACACATTATCCATTTGGCGTATCCAGGGGGGTGAGGGTTCTGGAATCCGTTACACGCTTAATTCTGCCATAATGTAACCTCATTGTAGAATTTGTGTCGTGACACCTTGGGAAGTAAAAGTTGCATAATTATTCTTTTTATTACACTGTTTAAGATTTGTTGACTCTAACGCGTGCTGCGCAGAACCTTATATTACAAAGGTATTAGTTTATTGTTGAAGGGACTCAAATAGCTCAGGAGCCATAAAATATCTTAATACGACTTAAGCACTTTTCTCTAAAAAAACTTGTTTTGACTGATGTTAGGTGTTTTTGTTAAAGACATATTATACTGTAGACCAAATAACCCCATATTTCAATTACTTCTGCATATGGTAAACAGACCCTGTAACGCGCAGTTGAAAGACCTCATGTTTAAAAACATTTTTGTCCAAAGACACTTGCTTGGTCCGAGCCAAAATTTGCGTAAACCCTCTTTATCGCCCTTTTCACATAGCAAATCAAGTTGAAAATGATTGCAGAGAAATCTGCTTTGCCAGCGACAAAGTGCAAGTCATGAATTGCTTAATAGGCGTTTGTTACTTGCCCGAGGCAGGCCTGCACAAATCAAAATGGTACAAGAGTCGCAACAAGCAAAACAAATCTTCACAGGCCGCACACTGAAGTTGATATATTAATTATTATTGTAACAAAAATTGCGGTCGGTATGTTTTGCAGGCCTGCTATAGGGCGACAGTTAGAAATAAAAAATGGAAGTTAAATTTACACGACGCACGTGTCGTACAATTATAAAATTAGAAATATCTGAGTTTAACAAAGCAACGCAGGGTAAACTTGCTTTTGTATAAAACAACTTTACAACTACAACAGTCAGTCTTATGATATCGGTTATAGTAGGCGAGGTAGCGAATGATAGGCTGTTAGTTTACAGATATGGTTTTGAATTATAAATCGGTAGGGGTGTTTGATTCACAAACCGAAGTCCTAATAGCAGTAATTGTCAAACTGCAGTGCCTTGATCAGCCTTTCTTAACCTGGGGTAAATTTCCTTATTTTATGAGCTATCAATTAAATTATCCACATTAGTTGACGGAACAGAAAAATTGTGCCAGATGTAGGTATTGGTAGCGTACTTTCCTAGTCCATATCAAGTGCTAATTCTAAGCTAGCCTATAGTAGCTTATTGATTCTTTATCGTCTAGTGTCGGTAACGTTATGCTACGCTAAATACTTTCTTAGTCCATATCAAATGCTAATTCTAACCTAGCCTATAGTGGCCTATTGATTCTTTATCGTCTAGTGTCGGTAACGTTATGCTACGCTAAATAATACTTCCTTAGTTTATTGGCAACATCCTCTGTCTTTTAGTTACTTCAGTTCAATCAAAGAGTTTTTATTCATGAGTTGAAACAATGACGCATCAATGGTGTTTTAAAATTTTTACTTCGACCTAGATAATATTTTTTTACTTTCGACCTAGAAATAGACAAACTCTGAATGAAATATGACCAAACATTAGGGGAAGTGATATATACCAGCTTCTAACCTCGAATTAAGCCAAAGCAGTTTAATCCGTCCCGCGGCTTAATTTCAATAAAATACATAGACTAAGCGAAACCCAGGGCAAGTTTGACAGATCTTGTCAACCCCGCCAAGTTCGATTTTTAGCCTGTTCTAAATGCTAAATCGGAAATTCTATTCGCGCTTTGCGCGAATCTCTTCTGTGTTGCTCGTATGTTCCACGCGATTTTTGGGCAACTTCACAGACTAATAGCGTCCTCTGGTCAGTGGCACTCTCTCCAACGAAAGTTTAACAAACTTTTTTAACAAACTTTTAGGATAAGTTTGTTAAACTTTGTAACACATCGGTAACTTAAAGTTTTAAAAAAGAAGAAAAAACATATAGGCAAGTTTTTCGTACGAAATTTTCACGTATTTTAATCTTAAGTTTTGGGTAAATCCGACTTAAATTGCACATTTTCGCACAACTCTAAACGTACACCGAAAGCCATCGCAGACTCACAGAGTCTGTTGATCTTTGATGCAAGCAGGGCAGACTAGAAAAACAACTAGCCTGCAGTGAGGTTCGTACTCACGACCTCCGGTCAAGCCGGGACCGTCGCTTTACCAACTGAGCTATGCAGGCTCAGAAGGGAACGAGTCGAGAAACAACCATACGCCAATGCTTGCTCAATTCGAGTCGAGAAACAACCTTCAATGAGGTTGCTTGTACTAACAAATTGAGCAAGCATTGGCGTATGGTTGTTTCTCGACTCGTTCCCTTCTGAGCCTGCATAGCTCAGTTGGTAGAGCGACGGTCCCGCCTTGACCGGAGGTCGTGAGTACGAACCTCACTGCAGGCTAGTTGTTTTTCTAGTCTGCCCTGCTTGCATCATAGATCAACAGACTCGGTGAGTCTGCGATAGCTTTCGGTGTACTAATTATACGTAAGCCGTAGTCGTTGGTCAAAAAGCAGCTTCGAAGGGCTAGATCTCAGCTATATTAACACAGATATGTGTGAATGTTTCATTGAATAAACTCTAAACGTAATAACAAATTGGTTGAATAATTGTTTTACACCGTCAGAGTATGACGTCATATTGTCCTATATTTGACCCGGCCCGCCACAAAATTTAAGGTTTCTCATGCGGCCCGCGGCTAAAAATAATTGCCCACCCCTGCTATAGAACTATAATTTTTTCCAACTTTATGTTAGCGCAAAATGTTTCGCGCTTCGCACGTATATTCTTCGTTTTAAACTGGTATGTTTTACATTATGGCATGGCAGTGTTTTGGGAATCAAGGCGCCCGTTTAACATCAAGGCGCCCGTTTAACATCAAGGCGCCGTTTAATGCAACTTATCTGAAAATAAATTGCTGTTCTGCCTTATGTTTTTTTATTTTGAAACAAGATGGGGCGCGAGTTTTGTTAAAATTGTAAAATGGGGGCGTGTCTCAAAAAGTTTAAGAACCACTGTTGTAAACTGACGACCAAGATGACCTTGTGTTTTATTGTCGTGCATTCAACCGTGACCAGGCCGAAGTAAAATAAAACAGGATATATGCGAAATGACGTCACAGTTTCAACTCATGGAATAAAAACTCTTTGGTTCAATTGTCGTTTCCAAAAAGCAATTTTTAATAAATTCTTTTTTTAATAAATGAGCACCATTTTATATATTGGGGGTAAATCTAATATTAATCTTTGTTGAAAGGGTAAAACATACAAAAATGGTTAAGAACCCCTGGCCTAGATAGATTGTCGAGGGGTCCGTTAAAAAACTTGAGTTTGTTTTCCATTAAAAAACGCACTGTCAAGAAGAGACATTATGACGAAACAGAGTGGTGCCAAACAGCAAGTGACACAGGAAACGACTTAATTAGTTTATGATAAGCTCCACAGGCGCGACTTGTATCGCAAGTCGTTTGCTTTGCGTCAACCGTTATGTGTTCACCTGACTGCGTTTATATATCTTTAGGCAGTACCAAATGAAACTTTTATTCGTATTACTTTTAAGTTTAAGTTGAAAATGAATGCTGAATACTTAATAGAGGACGGCTTCAATTAAATCAGGAGTGATGCTTTGATGCCTTTGTTCACGCAATACTGCACAGTAGCCTTGTTTGTTGGTTAATGTGTGTGCCGGAGTGCGCGGCTGCTCAATGGAGTACGCGTGTTGTGGCATTTAACGGTTTGAATGCACGAGTTGAAGTGACTAAGCGTTTGACATGGCTCAGCAAAAAGGCATGCAAAATGCTTCCTTAACCGAAAAACATTAATTGATTAGCTCACTGGGCTTTAAAAGAATTACGTTCTAGGCCTATTGTTATTTAAACATATGCCATGCGTTAACAATATTTAATCAAACGTGATACATTTGATCAGATCAGACTTCACCCTAGTAAAAGAAACTGATGACATTAGTATAGAAATGGTTACCTAAGCTAAGGGATAAAGGTTTTTACAGGGTACTTTTGCTTAAAAAGTAAAAATCGATAAGACCCTGGCATGGGCGCCCGTACTTGCCCCCCCCCCCCCTTGACAACGCCAAGTCAAACCTTCTTTTTTTCTCGCAAAAAAATCGAGTTAGGCGCAGTATGTGCTTTGCTTGTTCGGTCTCTGCGCTAATATCCGATGTTGGTGTAACATCGGCATTTGTTTAACTGAAGCAGATTCTTAAAAGGAGACTGTCGTGCGCGTTTCGAAATCTCCATTGTTTTGTAATGATAGTTAACGCAAAATTATGCTCTTTAAGGATATTTTAAGACGGTAGTTCTTAACCACGGTTCGACGCAGCTGTTTCAAGGGTTCATCGAGAACGTCCTTTGAAACAAAAATGCTTTTATTCCAAGTTAAATTCGAATCTCTTTTATGTTGCAAGGTGCCATGTAACGTTATAAAATGAAAGTTTGGCCAATTTAACCCATAGAAATGCAAGTTATTAATTTGATCATACCCAGTTTCAGCTGCTAGGAGGAAAAACGAAATACTGAGGAAATTTGATTCGACAGGTTATCAAAGGTAAAGAACCACTGCTCTAAGACCATGTGCTAAGTGTGCAATTGGCGCAACTTATTTTCCCTCCACCTTAATAGCTGCCTTGGCACACTGCTCGGCGCATCAAATGTTGCGCTAATCGTGGCATAATAACACCCGGAAAAAATATCTTCGTTTAGTATTGCAGGTGGCGAAAGCCGTGCTTGTAATTCAGCGCTAGTTTCGCTTATGCTAATAGTCGAATTATGTATGATTCTACCACAATTAATCACACATATTTCACGGTCTTGGTTTTTATATTGCCTGAAGTAAACGATTGCACACTAAGTTGTTTCGCAGCTGGCGCCTGACAGGATTGTCGACGACGCACGTGTTCGCGTTGCGTCTAAAGGTTCGCTTTTATTGGACGTTATTTGGCTGTTTCTGATTAGTCTTTTTTATGACGTCTTGCAATCACCATTCTATGACGTCATACTGTCACTGTTTTATGACGTCATTATTCAGTAACGTCAGACGGAAAATAGGGAAATTCCCTAAGTTGAAAATTTAGGACCCCTTATTGATTTTATGGATACGCCCCTGATTGCCCTCCCCCCTGGAAAATTTTCTGCGGGCGCCTCTGTGCCGTACCGTATTCGGTTATATCGCGCAAAAACAAGTGCGTTAGGGATTAGCCATGGTCATTTGCCGACAGTATTAGCCAGACTAGTCGGGCAAACAAAAGTAAAATTGGAGTGAAAAATTTAGCACTTCAGCTTAAAGCGAACACCCTATAATCACATTTTAGGACATGGTCTATGTGTCGGTACACTTACTGAAAGGAAGCGTAACCCATTAGCAGCTGTTTTCATCAGGAAGGTTTTAGTACTTTTGCTTGGGGGCGAGGCATGAAAATTTTCAAAGATGACTTTATTAAAGTAGTATGAAGAAATCTCCTGATTCGAGCAAACTATTGTTGGGTCTTGGTGAAAAAAACTTTATTTGGTTTAAATTGGGTAAAAAAATTGTAGAAAATCCATTACGCATCGGGCTTATAAATAGGATTTGCATAATTATTTGTTGCATATACTTTTTACAACACGTTTTAACGACATAACTGTCAGTAATAATTGATTACGATCCGCAGAGACCTTGTTGAGTTTGGCTTTGGCCGACCCCTGATACCGCATACCGCAACCCACATTATTTGGGTTAGTGTTAGCGTTTGGGTGTGGGCGGATCAAGTATTATTTTGTTTATTATACATGCATATTATTAATAATGTTTGGCTTACCCAAACCGAAACGCTAACCCGCATCATAAGTTCCTAACCCAATATGCGTTGCGGTATGCGGTATTTGTAGACCGTATTTCGCATTACTTTATACGTACCAAATCGATGGAGCGCCCAACATATGCACAATTGTGTTCTCTGTAACAAAATCTTTCTCCACCTTAACAATTCATAGAGAAACGATATAAGGTTATAATATCACACTTACATGAAAAACTCCTGCTGCAAAACATTTCTTTATAATATTTAAAGATCACTTTATTTTTACACTTAAAACTTGTAAATCAATTCTTATTGTTTTATTAAGGTACTTCACAAGTTTACGGCAGTCAATTTTCCAGTGTTACGTCCATCATAAGCGCACAATACATTTTTCGTTTGAATAACTAGATCGTTATTTCGCAAATAAACCTTAAACTGTAACTTTAGTTTTTTGTAATCTGGTTTATGTGTATTATGCAAAAATTAGGGGTCACACTAAGTTTTAGAAAACTGGAAAAGGGGGTTTGCTAGAACAAAAAGTTGTGGAACCACTGGGCTAAGCTAGGTAAATATGAATATGCGAGTAAGGTTATTTGCCGGTTACTGCAACAGTATCCAACCAAATAGGCCACTATCAACTGGAAAATATTTTTCTTTCAATCTTCAGATTAAAAAATGCGTGCCTTCCCACGCAAAAATTCTCGATACCGTTACGGTGAGCTTATTGGTCCGATATCATAGCTAGGATTAGTATCATACCGATCGATACCAAACAAATTAAAATAATTCATTATGGGATTGGGATTAAGCTTAACGTTTTCAACTATAAGTTAACAGCGCTAAAGTATTTTTTGCTTAAACTTGGAATGACGCGGCACCAGACCCTACTTTTTTTCGCCTTTTTATTTTCCATGCATCAAGCATCATTTTTCATTCAAGTTTTGCCAATTTAAAACAAATAAACGAGCTACGCGATTATACTGTCGCTCGAGAATAACAGTTGTTTTTAAGAATAATTGTTTTAGGACATCACGTTATAGCGTAACTTTGCAGCGACATTTTAATTTTTATAGTCCCCATTAACAATGCTGAATTCGCCCTGTTGTCACAGTGGTTTACCCTAGTTTGTCCTCAATAACTCTTGAAAGTGTTTTTAAGGCCCTACAAAAAAATTCTCGTCGACTGATTTAAAGCCTTATTTTAATCGTTGCCGGAAAACCAGCGCGTTGAACAAACCCCGTTGTAATAGAAACACCAATGTGTTGTGCACACTAATCTCTATGAATTCATAGAGATCAGTGGTTGTGCTATATGAATATGCGCTTCGCTTGAGTAGTCACAGTCACATGATCGTAAATAAAACAATAGAAGATACACAATAAGTTAGCTTGCGGTTTCGACATAGTTGTACATTGCAGCTGGCGAGGCTTTTTTCTATTGTTTTCTTTGCCATAGTAAGCACTATAAGCCGCGATAAAGCTGTTTGTAGATTCATATAAAGAGCATCGGGGTTCAATAATATGAATTTGACGTAAAGTCAGATAATGGTTTTAGTGGAACCTTGCTGGGAGTTGGGCGGGACTTGAACGTTGTGGCTGTGTGCTTGTGGCCTGTGGGTGCTTATTATTTGGTCGAATATGCTGCAGAAATGTTATTATTGACAAAATTATTTTTTTGTTTAATCCCTACTTTTATTTGTTTTTTTTTCAGTGTGTTTCGTTCATATTGTTTTTATTTTACTGTAAAATAGCAAAACAACTATGTGGACTCCATATCAGCTGTCAATTGCTCTTGGAATGGTGATAACAGGGTCTATCAATACCCTTGCAACAAAGTAAGATTTTTTACATTGTATTTTATGTATTTATTATTTGCAAATTCGCAGAAACACAATGAATCGGTTCAGCTTCTGCTGAATCACTCGTGGTTTAAGGCTTTCTTAATCTGTCAACAGTATTTACTTATTTACTTTGCAGGTTCATTGCATTGCATTGATCATCTGATAAGAACAAATAAAGTTAAAACTTCTATTGACTTTTTATTTGTTAAGCTGGGGTCGCACCCAGCCTGAATTTCATAGCACTTTTCATTGAGGTCTCGGGTGTGCACTGTGCAGCACAAAACTTTTAAGGCAGTGGTTCTTAAGCAGGGTTCGATCAAACCCTTGGGGTCGACGCAGCTGTCCTCTGAAACATAAACGCTGTTATTTCAAGCTAAATTCGAATCTCTTTTTTGTGCCAAGGTGTCATGTAACATTATAAATTAAAAGTTTGGCTAATTTAACCTATACAAATGCAAGTTTATAATTTTAACATTCCCAGTTTCAGCTGCTAGTAAGAAGAAACAAATACTGAGCGAAAATTTGGGGTTCAACGAAAGCTTGCAGAATAACATAGGCCAGTATGGCAGAATGCTGGCGACTTGACGACTATGTCGGCCGAAGAATCAGCCAGAAAACCGAAGAAATTGATGCAAAAAAAAATTTTGGTCAAAAAATTTTTTTGAAAATTACAAATTTTTTTCCAACGTCCAATTTACAATATACCTTGTGGTTGTTTCCACACATTTAATCACATCTATTTTTAAACAGCGGAAATATGTAATAACATTGCACACTACAATTGGTAGAAATTTATTTTGTTGTGTCATTTTGAAAAAAAGTTACTGTAGTGTGAAGCACGTTGTTTAGTGAGAAAAAGCCAGTGTAAGGCATATATAGATTGTTTATTATTTTAAAAAGTACACACTTTTGATCATACAATTGTTACGTAAATTGGCAGTTTTACTCTGAATTGGCAAGTACTTCTATATTGATTTGATTTCCTGTATATTGAATTGAATTCCCCATTCTTGTTAAATGTAGGCTTACAGGTATTACATTCTCATCAGCTTATAAAGGATCTACCAGGCTATGCTTCTCCACCTAAGACCTAAAGTTTATTTTTGGTTGTTTAATTATGCAAATGCAAAACATTTTTTCGCGCTCCCTGCAAAAATTAGCCTGGTTTTGCTAGGTTTATGTGTCTTTGTTTTCAACAAATCTATCCCAAACGTAATTTGCATACTATGGGGCATGTTGCACTGTGACTGTGACAATTTGTATTAAATTTTATTATAAATATCATTATTTTGAGCAATATAAATTGGAAATTTATCCAAAGACTATTATTTTGTGCTTTTGAATCTGGTTTTGAGCAGCCTGTTTTTACACAAGTTCGCCTGAAAACAACTTATCTATGTAACACTTTTAGAGTAAGAAAAGCAGACTTGAACTTTGTACTTGTACACCCCCAGGCCCCAGGTTGTACCTTGACATGTCCTTTATGTATTTGTTAATGACTTAATGTCACAAAAATTTTTGCTCCTTCGGTGCTATGTTTTGTTGTCTATTAACTTATTATAAGCCTTGTTTATCGCCAAAACATGGCAAGGTTCATACATTCCTTAGGCGAACACATCATTTAAGTTTAGGGGCGCGACAAAAAAACGAAGAATTTTCGCCAAAAATGCTTGACACCAGAAGGCAAGATTCTGCCAGCCTGACATAGGCTTTTGACAGCTTACCAAAAGTTAAGAACCACAGCTTTAAGGTATGCAAGTGTGCAACCATGGTTTTATGCACAGTGCACACCCGAGGTTTGGAATTGTACCAGAACTTGACCTTTGAAATTTATGTGTGCAATATACTAATTCATGTGTGCAAACAAATTTCTTAGAAAAAATCTCTGGTGTGTACCTGTCACAGAATGCTGACTGGGTTAACACTAGTAGTCAGTTTTTGGCATTATCCACTTGTGTCCACCCATTCACACATAAAATGTTATAGCTTTCCACTTCGAAAAACAGTTTTGTGCTTTTGATTTAGACGTTTTCTGTAGACGCACAACACATCTGGTGTTAACCAACCTTTAAAATGGCCATGCTTTGATTGTCAATACTTGTCATTTTGTTCGGATAGGATAGTGATATTTTGGACAAAACATATCCAATCTATTTACTATGCTTAAATTAACTTACCTTTGAAAGTAGCTATCACTACTTAGACAAGTACTGAGACTACTACTTGGCGTCAGCTACGATTATTAGACATCCCTAAATCCCTAATAGTCCATGCTTTACCACACACTTTTTTATTGTGTTATTTTTAGATATGCTGATATGCAGACAGCTCCTGGTCCAAATGGTGAAGACCATCTATTCCAGCACCCCTTTTTACAGGTACTTGTATGGAAGTCTATATTTAAATATATTGTACTGTATGCTGTTATTTTGTTGCATTTTAGGCAGTTGGGATGTTTATGGGTGAGTTTTCCTGCCTCATTGTATTCAAGATTTGGTTTTACTGGCATAGGTTTTATACCAAAAAGGAAGATGTGAACTATGGAAACCAAAACTTCAGTCCTGTTCTTTTTCTCGGTCCAGCTATGTGTGACATGACTGGAACATCACTTATGTAAATACAATTTGTTTATATATTATATATATATACATAAATACAAAAATAGATTTTTGACTTATTATTGTTTGTAATTAAGATATATACCTATTAAATCCTGTGCATAACTGTATACCCCAAAAAGTTTAAACTTTCAACTAACTTTACCGATTGTGTTGCCAGTAAAGCACCTGGTTGCTAAGACTTTGACTGATGGCTGTTTAAATCCTAGGTTGATGTCAATTTCCAAAGTTGATATTGCCCATTGCACATAGTTTAACAATTTTCACGGCACGCAATGGTGCTAACAGTACTCGTCTGATACTGGGATGGTATCGATGAAGATCTGGTATCAAATTAACACAACCAATAATGCTGTTATTTAGTATCAATGAGATCACAATACTTTATGCCCTAAATATCTGTTATCAAAATCTTATTAAAAACAAAGTTTTGAACTTTCCTGATAGAATATAATTCTTAATGACAAACCAAGCATTAAATATGCATAATGTTAGGCATAGATTATATAATCCAAACAACAACTATTATTTAATTTTGTGATATTTGTAACGTTTAAGTATATTATGCCTTCTTAAAAGCCAACACAGAAAACCTTATTTTGGGGCAATTTGAATCACTGTGACTTGTTTGTGCTTTAATGTATATAGTTAGGCATTTGTTATTAGCTGCAATTAAACTTCGGGATCACTGTAATTAAACTATTGCATACTAGTTTTACTTAGCAGGTTTATTGTTAATTCAAAGCCTGATTATTGGTAGTTTGTTTGATAAGCCATTATGATAAATTCACTTTCTATTGAATGATAATTTGATTTTGATCTGTTTTATTCAGGTACATTGGTCTGAACTATACTTATGCATCAAGTTTCCAAATGCTTCGAGGAGCAATTATTTGTTTTACTGCTTTGTTATCTGTTGCATTTTTGGGGCGTTTTATAAATCGGAAGCAATGGTCTGGTATTGCTATGGTCATTGTTGGCCTTGCCCTAGTTGGTATCTCAGACATTATTTTTGCAACCAATGATGAATATGGCATAAATGAAATTCTAACAGGTATTGCTAAAAATATTAGTTTTATTTGAGGTGAAATTGTTTACTACAAAAATAATTTTATTGTTAAGTGACAATTGTGAATTTTTGCATTATAAAATGTTATAGGTTTAAAAAACATAAACTAAACTCTTTCGGGATAAATTTCTAGTCTTACAAACATGTTTGTGTGGTATTATATTTATACAATTTGGTAGTTAAAATCTAACTGACACCTACTGGTCACTACACATCGTTAAATTGCGACACTTATGATGTGTAATTTTGTTTAAAATACCCACTAAGATAATGTTTTATTACACAAACATTTCGCAATGTTTATTTTAAGTGGTAATATGCATTAACTTTCAGGTGATATGATTATTTTGATTGCACAAGTGATCAGTGGTGTACAAATGGTAGTTGAAGAAAAGTTTGTGAGTGGAAAAGACATACATCCTTTACAAGCAGTAGGCTGGGAAGGTAAGTTCCTGTTTTTATGTCTAACGTTTTACAGTATCTGTAATCTGCATTGCAAAGTGATAAACATAACAAATGCCAATCACCTCATTGTGTTGAGGGTAATAACATTTTTATGATCTTTTGTTGTGAGAATAATAATTACCCTACTGTTTGACCTGTGACAACATGATTTTTAACCAACTTTCAGACTAAACCAAGCTAAGTTTAAGCTAATTTACAGTACTGACTTTTGCCATATATTTTCACCCACGTATTTTTACTGCTTAAACTCTTATTTCATTTCAATACCATCATTTTGGCGTATAAATTCACATTAATTTTGATGACTAGGTTTCTTTGGTATGACGATTCTTGGTGTTTTGCTTATTCCGATGTACTTTATCCCGGCTGGCGAGTTCAGTGGTAATCCACGTGGCGTTTTGGAAGATGCACTTGATGGATTGTATCAGATGGGCCACAACAATGTACTACTTGCTGCACAGCTAGGAAGCATTTTTAGTATCGCCTTCTTTAATTTCTTTGGGATCAGTGTTACAAAAGAGCTAAGTGCAACCACAAGGTAATTATTTTTGTTTTTCAACTTTAGTACTATTTTTTTAATTTTTAACTTTATTAACAGAATGGTTTTGGATAGTATTCGAACGCTTGTTATTTGGGGTGTTAGCCTTGCTCTTAAGTGGGAAGCCTTCCAGTATTTGCAGGTGAGGAACTTTTTTAATATTTTATTTATTTATTCTACAACAATCCCAAAAGCGCTTTTATTATTGCAATACATAGTTTAGATTGCCAGCAAGGCTGTAATTTTATAAACAGTTTCCATGCAACTCCAACTAAAATCTTGTTTATTGTCTTTACATTTTTTAAATTGAATTTTGTTTACACCCAGGTCATTGGATTTGTTATATTAATTCTCGGTACAGCCGTGTACAACAATTTGGTTCCAGTTCCCTGCCTTGGTACCAAAAATACGGATAATCTAGATATCAATGAAACGCCCAATTATGAAGAAGGTGCATCTGAGAAAACGCCTTTGCTGTACGACACTCAGGAAAAATCTGAAGCATGATCATGAATCAAGCAACCTTTTAACAAATTTTTAACTTTCGGATTTTAACTTTATCTGCAATTGCGAGTTTTATAGATATGGGCGTACATATATTTTATGTATGTTTGCCGTTTTATTCGCACTTACATGTTTCCAGATTTTAGTTCGTTTTAACAGAACGCACCAACAACTAACGTATATTGCAATGCTCTTAAGCTGTGATTTATTTCTTTATATAAGATAACAGAGTGCAATCGCTTTTTTGGCATCACCGCAGCAAAAGCGTTGAACTTTAAATGAGTTTCACTGTCACAAGACATCGCAAAATGTGTGTTTTTAGATTCCTTTAAAATCCAGCGTTTTTATTATCTGTAACCTTACAGAAACGTGTCATATAAGCCATCCTTTCTCGTTTAAGCCTTTTAAAAAATGTAATTGTTTTTTACCTTTACAAATCCTTGAAATATAATTATTGCTAATGTAATATGATTGCGTCCTTTTACAAATGATTTATTTTAATTTAGCAACCCTCTGTATTTGTTAAGGTTTGTGATTTCTTGCTGTTGAAAATTTAGGTAGCTTATAACATTGTTAATTTTCATTCTCTTTATGCTATTCAATTCCCACCTTCTCGCCTTAAACTTTCCATTAATTTAAACCGATTATATCGTTTCATTGTTATATCGTTTTCATCGTTTTCGTGTTTATCATAAATATGATTGTCATATTACGCAAAAGTTTTCTTTTGATTTGTCATGCAATTTATTATGTAACATTTCACAGTATAAAAAAACTCGGTGGTTTCACAGGGAAAATAGTGATGGTAAATACTTTAAGGTTTTTAAATTAGGGGATGTAAACCAAACTTGGACCACCTCCACCAAACAAGGCAAATCACCTTTTTATTTGTTTAGTTAGACTGAAAAGAAAAATACTTTCCACTGCTTGCCATGCCCACAGGCGAGGTGCTATGGCCTCGAAGATTAAATTAGCTTTAGTTTTATTAAAAGTCACTTTGTTGCCTAGGGGAAGTGCAGGACCCATGGAACACTGACATATTGCGCCCCTTGTTGGCGGAACTAAATCAAATTTTGTTTGTGGGAATAAGATTTTGTCTACAGAACTTTGTCCAAAGAGTTCTACAGCGTGCTTTTGGTAATGGTTGACTAATTTCAATTTTTCACTTTTCTAGGTGAAAAATGTACTTTTTAGCTTGATATTCGTAAGTTGTTTTGATAGTCTTTAGGTAATCGAAAGGCAGTGAATACTTTTTTGTGGAGAGAGAGGATATCAAGGTACACGTTGAAAGTTAGTTTGATTAATTTGGTTCCCAGTACTGGCAAGCCATGAGTGCTTTTGTTAAAAATGGCGATGGCGATGGCGATTAGAGGACCTTTGGAACAGTCTGTTCGATTAATCTCTCGATCATTTTGTGATCATATTCTTTGATTTAAAGGATATTAGTATGCCAACTTTTAAGACAGGAACATCTAATAAGGGGTTGTTCACTGATGACCAGGGCTACGGAGTCGGGGTCAGACTCGGGACTCGAAGAAGTCGGACTCGAGTAAGACCACGTAAAACTACCAGAGTCCCGAGTCTGACGTGCGCAGTACCAAAAACTTATATTGTCGTCAATTGCAGTTTATAATAGCGAAATAGCATATGATGGAAATTTTCGAACCATTTATTGTGGGTGGATGAATTATATGACATCCCTGTGACTGGAGCTGCATATCCACCGTATTTAGTTACGTAAATTGGCGAAATACAGGCTCTAGAGTCAAAGTCGGACTTGGGACTCGACGAAATCGCACATTAGACTATTATTATATTTGCAGATATGTTCTCCTAAATAGAAATACAATATTGATATCATAAACCTGGGTACCAAATTATAACAGAAATAAAAAAAATCATTTTAGGATTTCATGCTTGTTTCCATGTGTTTTTATTTTATTTCTGAAAATTCATTTTCTTGTGCTATTGTTTCTACACTATTAACTGAGTAGTTGCAGTTTCCTGAGTATGCACTTCAGGAATACTTAGCGCAGTGTTTTTAGATGCAGTCTTGCTCTGTTCCATAGGTCCCATTGGGTGTTCCTTAGGTCCTGTGGGGTGGGACCGATGAAACAAAAAGTTACGTTTTTTATATTTATAAAAAAACTTAGAAGGATATGTCAGATTTTAATTATTTTTTCCATGTAGTTACCCATAGCTCTAAGCTTTCCAAAGAAAATGACCGCGAGTGTTTTTGAGTTGTAATATGACAAAAAGATAGAACACTTTAAGGAAGATGCGCACGAGTTCAATTTTTCTTAGATATTCGGTTCATGGCGCCACGGTAATTATCATATGAGAAATGCACAGTTACTAATTCAACAAAACGTGATTTTAACAATATAGCGCAGCTGACTCGATGTACCTAACGGTCTCGCTGCCCCCTGCTGGGAACTTAGAACCATAATTTTCGTAGCTGTGTATTTGTATTAATATTTCTTTTGCGTTCGATGTTCCGAATAAATAATCTATCTATAGATTAAATTACTTAATTTATGCTGGTGTTATGGTACGGTATGATGTAAATGGGAGTATGCAAGGTCAATCAAAAAAGCTAAACATGGGTTTAGTTTAGGCTATATGGCTGTTGACTATACAACAGAACCGGTTATATTTGTTTAAGCATCAGATTAATACGACATCATAAAGGAAATAAATCATGACCAAAATATGGAAATTTACTCTGTTAGTAGGAGATTAATTTTATATGACTTTATCTTGGACTTCTCTGGGTTCAACCAAACATAACGCTCAAGGATTAGTTAGACATCATAGTAGAGCAACCCCATCCACCTTGATAGCTTTCTTTCTTTGTTCACCCTGCAGTTGAATAACGCCATATAACTTTTTTATTGGAATGTATCTTAAGGAGATTTCCGAATACGTCAATATGTTTGTTTTCCAAGGTCCTTGTAGAATTTTTGGCCCATAGAAAACTCCTCGTTAAACTTTTTCTGCACTTAAATCAGGAAATAGTCTACGTTACGGATGTATGATGAAACAAGCCTCGTTCTTTTTAGTGATTTGGTAAATTGCTTCAATAATCCCAATTTAATCTGTAATATAGTGGGTGGTAACGCTCAACCAAAGACTTATTTATCTTTTATAATAACAGTTAACAGTATATCCATTCACAATACTCTCACAAAGTAAGTTAGCGAAGTCTGTTTGTGCCGGGAATATGCCCAGACACAGCTATTCCATTTTTTGGCTACTCCGTTTCCCCATGGTTTTATTATCACTTCATTTAGCGCAGCCTAATGTAAGGGGGTGCAGTTTTTAATAGGCCAAATAGGCGGACCACTTCAATATACGATATAATGAATTAAAGAACTGGATGGAAAAAGCTTTGCGGTCACAAAAATCGGAAAGCAGTGCTTCTTAAACTTTTTTAGTTTTGTTCACCCCTAGCATCGATCTCCAGATTTTATTCACCCTTGTCTAATGATATGATAAAACTATCTCGTCTATAACAGCACAAAATGAATTAAGTTGTTTCGATTTTCGTTAAGATCAACTCAAGCTAAGTTTTACCATTGAAAATCTACAATTTCTCGGGTCCAGAAACATAAAGCTACAAAAGCACAAAACACATCCACCAAATTTTTGTACATAAACACTCAGTGCAAACCAACTTTACTATTACAATAAGTAAAAAACACACAAAAATACACCAGTCCAGTAGTCGATTTACTGCAGAGCTATCATACATTTCTGACGGTTCATCATTATTCACTCCTTTTGATTGGTTCATCCCTGCAAAAAATGTGTTCACCCTGGTTTGAGGAACACTGAGTTAAAGTGTTTTTTAGGCCTGATCTTGACCTTTTAGGACTTATTCCGATTTAGAAGGTACTAATACCATAGATAGGTAATAGTACTATTTTTTTTTCTCAAATAGCTCAGGAGCCATAAAATATCTTAATACGACTTAAGCACTTTTCTCTAAAAAAAAACTTGTTTTGACTGATGTTAGGTGTTTTTGTTAAAGACATATTATACTTTAGACCAAATAACCCAATATTTCATTTACTTCTGCATATGGTACACAGACCCGTTTCTTATTTCTGGCGCCATGTTACGCGCAGTTGAAAGACCTCATGTTTAAAAACATTCTTGTCCCAAGAAAATTGCTTGGTCCGAGCCAAAATTTGCGTAAACCCTCTTTATCGCCTTTCACATAGCAAAACAAGTTTTGAAAATGATTGTAGAGAAATCTGCTTTGCCAGCGACAAAGTGCAAGTCACGAATTGCTTAATAGGCGTTTGTTATTTGCCCGAGGGCAGGCCTGCACAAATCAAAATGGTACAAGAGTCGCAATAAGCAAAACAAATCTTCACGGGCCGCACACTGAAATTGATATATTATTATTGTAACAAAAAATTGCGGTCGGTATTTTTAGGGCGACAGTTAGAAATAAAAAAATGGAAGTTAAATTAACACGACGCACGTGTCGTACAATTATAAAATTAGAAATATCTGAGTTTAACAAAGCAACGCAGGGTGAACTTGCTTTTGTATAAAACAACTCTACAACTACAACAGTCGGTCTTATGATATCGGTTATAGTAGGCGAGGTAAATGATAGGCTGTTAGTTTACAGGAATGGTTTTGAATTATAAATCCGTAGGGGTGTTTGATTTACAAACCGAAGTCCTAATAGCAGTAATTGTCAAACTGCAGTGCCTAGATCAGCCTTTCTTAACCTGGGGTAAATTTCCTTGTTTTATGAGCTATCAATTAAATTATCCACATCAGTTGATGGGACAGAAAAATTGTGCCAGATGTAGTAGGTATTGGTAGCGTACTTTCCTAGTCCATATCAAGTGCTAATTCTAACCTAGCCTATAGTAGCTTATTGATTCTTTATCGTCTAGTGTCGGTAACGTTATGCTACGCTAAATAATACCTTTTTAGTTTATTGGCAACATCCTCTGTCTTTTAGTTACTTCAGTTCAATTGTCGTTGCCAAAAAGCAAAGGCAGCTGTCGCATTGAATTTAACTGATATAATTTGTTACTTTTGTTTTTTAATAAATGAGCACCATTTCATATATTGGGGGTAAATCTAATATTAATCTTTGTTAAAAGGGTAAAACATACAAAAATGGTTAAGAACCCCTGGCCTAGATAGATTGTCTAGGGTTTCGTTAAGAACTTGAGTTTGTTTTCCATTAAAAAACGCACTGTCAAGAAGAGACATTATGACGAAACAGAGTGGTGCCAAACAGCAAGTGACACTGACACAGGAAACGACGTGCCAATTAGTTTATGAAAAGCTCCACAGGCGCGACTTGTCGACTTGTATCGCAAGTCGTTTGCTTTGCGTCAACCGTTATGTGTTCAAATGAATGTTTATATATCTTTAGGCAGTACCAAATGTAACTTTTATTCGTATTACTTCTAAGTTTAAATTGAAAATGAATGCTGAATACTTAATAGAGGACGGCTTCAATCAAATCAGGAATGATGCTTTGATGGCTTTGTTCACGCAATACTGCACAGTAGCCTTGTTTGTTGGTGAATGTGTGTGCCGGAGTGCGCGGCTGCTCAATGGAGTACGCGTGTTGTGGCATGCATTTAACGGTTTGAATGCACGAGTTAAAGTGACTAAGCGTTTGACATGGCTCAGCAAAAAGGCATGCAAAATGCTTCCTTAACCGAAAAACATTAATTAATTAGCTCACTGGGCTTTAAAAGAATTACGTTCTAAGCCTATTGTTATTTAAACATCGATGCCATGCGTTAACAATATTTAATCAAACGTGATACATTTGATCAAATCAACGCCTATCTGTATATAGATAGGCGTTGATCAAATCAGACTCCACCCAAGTAAAAGAAACTGATGACATTAGTATAGAAATGGTTACCTAAGATAAGGGATAAAGGTTTTTACAGGGTACTTTTGCCTAAAAAGTAAAAAACAATAAGACCCTGGACATTAGTTGATTTCTAAATTTCTAAAACACAAACACGTGTTTAAAATGTTTAATGAATTGTTTGCAGCCTTTAGTCAAAGACTCAAAGTAGATTAACTTCTCACAATGATTAGCCTGTTTCATATAACGATTGTTATTGGAATGCTAGTATTTGGAACAGTCAACATCTTGCTTAGCAAGTAAGTTTTGTAGGATTGCTTCAAAGCAACGTTGCATAAAAAATTATTTGTCGTATGTTCGTTTTTGTAGATTTGCTGATAAACAGTTTTCCCCTGGTTCAAATGATAGTGGGAGTCACTTATTTCAACACCCTTTTTTGCAGGTAGGCTTTTCATGCTTCTATTAACTAAATTTAACAATCGATGTTGTCCTGTCCAGTGACCAGTGGTTCACTTTCTTAATTATTCCAATTTTATCCCCAGAAATAAAATATTGGGTTTGAATTACCAAACTGAAAATATACAAAATTTTGACGCTCAGCTAGAAGAGACCGGTTATGAGACGGGGATACCAGCTTTGGTATTTGCACAATATGTGCACATTTGAGGCAAAATAAGCGCATATTTTTATATATATAGCGGGCCAATGTTGGAAGGGCGGATCTAGGATTTCGGTTTGGAAAGGAGGGCGAATAAAAACTCTCCAGACGCCATTACTGGGGTAATGTTAAGAAACGTGCTGTTCTCGAAATACCTGGCCTGCGGTTATGCAACTAAAGCTAAGTTATTCGCACACAGGCCGAAAAGTTGTGTGTATTTGGTTAAAGTTGGCAAAAATTAACCTTAGGCTTAAAGGTATGATGGACGCACTCTATCGGCGCATAAAAAGGTTAGCACTATATTATCTGCACACAAATAGGCGTAGCCATGGGGCCTCAGGGGCCATGCCCCCCCTTACGTTTGCTATACATTAATGTCGTTTTATTACTTTTAAAGAAGTTTTTGCGCTTTGAATGGTGTTTGAGTATTGCGTTAACACTCAGTCAGTTGCTTCTCGAAACAGTTTGCTAGCATGTTCATTTGTATTCGTTACGGGTGTTAATACAATGGCAAAAGCTAAACAAAAAAGTTCAAACTTTTTTTGCCCCCCTAAAATTTTCGGCTGGGTACGCCACTGTCTGCACACCTGAATGGCTGCACAGTATTCACGTTAATAATTTGCACGAAGCGCCTATAAACTGCAGATATGACGTTGGTCGTTTTTAAAATCTCGGACCAATGAAAATAGGCCTGTATAGTTAGACCACGGTGGTGTAAAACATAAATATCTATAAATTTTGCTTCCCTAAAAGGCCAATACTCTGTGGAAAAATGTTAGGATTGTGGCTCTCAAAATAAATAACAAATGCTAACCAACATAAAACTGTGAAAGGTACTCAAAACAAAAAAATTAATCGTGTGATATAAAGGTAAATATTTGCAATACCATGACAACATGGTTACTTTTTACAGCGTGGATATTTTCATCCTGCAGTTCACAAACGAATGGTGAACTTTTTGGTCACAGAGTTCAGAATGTGATTTGGGCTGGCATTTGGTTCTGTTTAAGAGGACGATGGTCTTAACTTTCTGTTGTACTGTCACAAATTAACTAAGTTTTGAATGTATTGAAAAGTGATACCTCACGATTCAACTGGGAGAAGTTCCGAAATTATCAGCGTAAGCAAATTATCTTAGAAGTCACCATTTTCGCCAGAAAATAAAAGTCATGTCGACCACTTTCACAAAAGTTTGTGTTTTTTTCACACACTATGTTACCCTAAAAAAGTCTCGTTCAATAAAACTTATTTTGTTCAATAATTGCCGTGATTAAGCGTAAAAATTAAATTGTTAAAACGCTGATCTAAAGCAGTTTATTATACTATGTTTGTACGTTTAGGCATTTGGAATGTTTATTGGTGAGTTTTGTTGCCTGATGATGTACAAGATTTGGGTATGCTGGCACAATCGTTATTCAAAAGTTGAGGACATTGAAATTGGAAACCAGGATTTTAACCCAATGATTTTAATGGCTCCCGCTACGGTTGATCTTCTTGGATCTTCGCTCATGTATGTATACCTAAATGTTTTTCGCGATATTGTGTTTTGGCGCTGTACGTTATTCTCCACGTCGTTTATGTATTTGATGATCAAATAAAGACAGCAAATGAAATATATGATCAACTTAAACCCAAGAAAATAGCGTAACCTTTCCACAACAGGAAAAATGACATATTTAAATGAGATGGATGTGTCTGTTTTTAAGGAAACAATACAAACAGTAGTATTCTCATAGGCTTTACTATCTAATGCAGCGGATGCCAAACTGGGCGCCCGCCAGCATTGGGTAGCTTGGGTTCCATTTCAAATGCTCAAACCTGCCGAGCGATATTTGGAAATCTTTATCAATTTGATTTTTGTTCCATTAATGAGCCTCTTGATAAATTTTGTTGTACGATTAGAGAACAGTAAATCGAACTTTTTTTTTGAGTATATTTGTATTGTTCCAGTTTCATTTATCGAGAGATAACACTTTTAGTACCGGTAGTACGGTAGTTCCACCATTTCATTATTATTTCACATGGTGCTGTAAGCCATAAAAGGGTGGGTGTCATTGATTTGATAAAATGGGTTACTTTTCATAACAAATTTGGCGACACACCTAAATATCTCTCAAAGCACACAGTTTGAGAATCACCCTTCTAAACTGATTTTTGGTAAAAGCGATGTGCTTGCTTTTTGTAAAAATAATAATCACAACTTGTTCACCTTTTTTTTGCCAGAAAAGTAAAATGGAAACCTGGTTTAAAAAGACTATTTTCGTCCCTATTTTTTCGGTTGTTTTTATTGCCTTTAATTGCTGATTCAGTAGGGCCGTTGACTTTTTTTCGAACTTGTAAGCGTTCCTGTAATACTTTTATCAAAAGATGAGGTCAACAACACTTTGGTTTCGTTATTCACTAAAACATATCGTTTTCTAGGTTTATTGGACTAAACTACACGTACGCATCAAGTTTACAGATGCTTCGAGGTTCCATTGTCGTATTTACAGCGTTATTGTCTACGGCGTTTCTAGGCCGACTGTACTGCATGCGAGAATGGGGCGGGATGGCCGCTGTAATTGCTGGTCTAGTTTTGGTTGGCGTTTCCGACGTGGTATTTATGAGCGATGAGAATTACGGTGTCAATGAAGTACTAACAGGTAGTTCACCGAATGATAGGCATAACTCCAAACCAGTGCTTTTCAACCTTTAAAATTTCCATCCGCACTTTTTTATTTCGGAAAGTTTTCATCCACACTTAACATGCACAATAAGTTTGCAACTATTAGTTTTGTTTGTGAAATAACAATAAAAACGTTTGTGTATTAAAACCGTGTGGCTAAGCCTTGAACGATATAATATAAATATCTTAAGCTGCAATGGACCACTATACGAGACTATATTACTGTACCTGTAAGCTGTAACGCACAAGTGGGCGTACCAGATTACTGTATTACACATAATAAAAAATAACCCTTTTATTGTTATTTCAATAACATGAACAATTTTCATCCGCACATTCATCCGCACATTCATCCGCACAACGTTTGTCATCCGCATTACATTTTTTTTTCATCCGCACAAGTGCGTACCATTCCACTGGTTGAAAAGCACTAGACCAAACGTAGCAGGTAAAACTATATGTATTTCTTTTAGGTAGAACCAAAATTATATCCGCCTGTTTTAATACACACATCCCCTGTTGAATACAAATTCGTCTATCGTCTTGCATAACTCCAAAGATTCACTCCTTGCACATTGGCAGAATTCAATATCACCCTGCTTTTCCGTCTTTACCCACATACCTTTGCTCAGGTACATTTATTATAAACGTTGCACACTAACAATATTGCGCAAAGTAAGCGAAACATTTAACGTGTTTATTCTCACTGCATGACTTCTTAAATAAATTCGATTACGCTGTCTCTAAAAACTGTTTAAAGTTTCTAAAATATGTTGACTTGTTTTCAAAAAAAAAGATAGGAACAGTGCAGGAATGGATCCCGTGTTTCGTTTGAGAAATATGGTAAAAACGTAACGCCATAGAATAGGTGTTGTGCGCAAATATACAACGAAAATGCTATATTAAGTACTATATTAAGGGTAAGGCGGAAATTCAGCAAACAGCCATAAGATGCAATAAACGAGGTTATTCAAGAGTTGAAACAAGCCAATACGTTACTTAAAGTTAACAATATACACAAAAAGTCAAAAGCCAACTTAAGATTTTTAGATAAATTTATCTAAGAAAAAATATGGGACCATCGTTTGACCAAACTCTTTTGTAAGCTAAAAGATCACTTTGGAGCCCAGGAATTTAAAATTTTAGTTTTACAACTTGGTAGATTAACTTTGCAATTCGTACTTGGGTATGTTGTATTTTAAACGAAACTTACGGTAAACCAACTGTTGCGCCCGAATTACGAATATTGTTTATTTAGCAATTATTTTACTCAAAGTATAAAGTTATCGCTTTACAGGTGATATGATCATCGTTATTGCTCAAATTACTGGTGCCGTACAAATGGTTTTGGAAGAGAAGTTTGTTAGAAATAGAAATATCCATCCATTACAAGCGGTTGGGTGGGAAGGTTTCTACCTTTTATTTTGAACAAAAAAAAACTATTTTTTTTATATTTAGCCTCATCTGTTACATGTACTTTTAAGGGTTTTTTGGTATGACAATTCTTGGTGTTTTGCTTATTCCGATGTACTTCTTTCCGGCTGGCGAGTTCAGTGGTAATCCACGTGGCGTTTTGGAAGATGCACTTGATGGATTGTATCAGATGGGCCACAACAATGTACTACTTGCTGCACAGCTCGGATGCATTTTTAGCATTTCTTTTGTAAACTACTTTGGAATGAGTATTACGGTCGAATTTAGTGCAACCTCGAGGTAAACTCTTTAAAATTGTTGTTTGGAGTCGGTAAATTATTCTTTTTAGTATATATTTCATACTTTAAACAGCTAGTTTTTTTTTCAGACTAGTGTTGGACAACGCACGAACGATCATGATTTGGGCCATAAGTCTTGCCCTGCAGTGGGAAGTATTTCAATATTTGCAGGTAGGCTTAGATGGAAAAGTTGTAATTTTTAAATGTTGAACTTTTGTTAATATATAGAAGAATGTGATTATTTTGAAATAGCCAACGTCGTTATATTGATTACGTTTTCTGCAAAACGCAACACATTTTTCGCATTACTCGTCGTGTTATTTGTTGATATGCACTGGTTGAAGCTATACTTTCGAATTATATACCCACTTAAGGCTATAACTGCGCTATTAAAAATAATTAAACAAATACGGACTTTTTATGGTAGGTTTTATAGTCGCCATATAATAGTGCACCTTCACTATATTGAGTGTGTTTTTAATATTTTAAAAAAACTGTAGCCTACAACGTTGATTCAATTTAGCGTTCGTCAGATTGTAACATTTGTTTTTATGTAGATTATTGGGTTCCTCATAATGGTTTCGGGAATGTTGATCTATCACAACGTGCTACCTACTCGTCGCAATTTTTGCAATTACAAGAATACTGTGCAATAATTTTATTCATGACAAATGATTCATGGTTATCTGATAAAAAACATTTACATTGTTCGTTTTTTCGTGATTAGTTGCACTTCTTTATTGACGACCTCTTTGCTAGCACTGTGACAGCTTTGGCTATCCAAATCATGTCGCATAATGATTACAGCATCAACAAAAACGATTTTGCCACCGTAAATAGTGCTGGTTAACACAGCCTTTGTACCGTACAACTTCACCAATTTTACTTGTTTTAGGTTTACCAGTATGATATAGTTCGTGTTTGTTTAACTTTAAACAACCATACATTTTGCCCAAAATATCGAGTATCGTGACAAAATACGAACTGCCGGGCATCGCTATATATTTAGGTTCATGGGACGTTTTCATCCACTTTCATCGTATTCCAAGGTATATAATAACATCACCCTATCGTATGGGCTTGCACAGGAACAAGAACATTTCAAAATTTAGCTTAATTTTGAATTTAACAAATTTTTCTTTATATAGCCAAGAGTGCCTGTTTAAGTAATAAAAGCTGATACAATACATAAACATTCCCGATGTGCCGTTACACCGGTATAGTGTAAGACAGTTCTATAAATAAATCTAGCTTGGGTTTTAAAACGGTGATCGTTGTAGCATTAGGAAATAACTCATTTCGTCCACGTATTTTCAACATACAAGAGAAAAACCTCAAAATCCAACTTGTAAAACATTATTTTACTTCTATAAGTGATGCGGGAAGTTTCCAATTTAAATGTATGAAAATTATTTAGCTCATTACCCATTTTAACCCCATGATACTGGTCGCAATTTCCTATATTGGCCAGTAAAATAGGCCTAAAAAATACTAAAAAGCATGCAGAGTTAATAAAGTCGATTCATATATAGTTGAAGTTTTTCAAGTCGCGTTTTACAAACCACTTGCCAATGTTGATTTGTTCCTATTATTATTTATCCAAAGTGATATACACTTTACCGAGCAGCTGAAATAATTCAACACGGATTTGAGAGCCGTACTATATGACACTATACAACTTTGTTAAAATAAAAGTTAAGATATAAAAATTATTCGTATTGCATGCGGTTGCCAAACACCGTTATTTCATGTGCTTCCCATTTTATTTACTTTGTCTATGTTGATTGCTAAAATCCTAACAAAGATTTCAAAGAGCAAAACTAAAAAAATGGTTTCGTGGCGCAACCCAATTGCTCAGTTACCCACCTTGGAGGAAACACTGGTCTCAAGCACGAAAGCTTTTTGCATTCCTCCCAGCGATAAAATGATTGTTTAGCAACGCATCACAGTTTTCAGAAATGACGTCACAACGTTGCGTTATAACGTGACAGTAAACTTTGGGAAACTTGTGCGAATATGTGATATTGAAAGGTTTAATACATTAAAGAAGATGCTGGTAAAGCCTGGTGAAAAAGGGACAGCCCGGTCAAAAAGAACATTTTATTACCGGTAGTGCAAATAATTTAACCGAAACGCCGTTTCGGCAGCAATTGAAACGCCGTTCCAGACCGTTAATGCCTTTTTTCACCACAGATCCCACCTTGTTATGAACTAAAAACTCACGACTAGCTTCTGCTGGAAAGCGACCACGAAACACCGCATTAACAAACAACAGGGGGGCGCAAAAGTATAGTTTAGGGAGCATGTACTGTTGGCTCTGTGATGCAACAATAATGAGTAAAGATAAAACTTCTTAATCTTAACAACTTTTGAAATACAGTAGGCTTACATTTACGGCTATTACGCGGCCGAAAACTACATGATAAAACCGAAGCAACAATTAGCCCGCGACCTATCAAAATTCCTAATGGTACATTTGGACCGCGGCCCACAGTTGGCCGACCACTTTTCTATGGTATAATTTGATTGTTATCTTTTTACCTATTGAAGCCCACGCACTTGAATGTTTCGCCAGGAAATTTAGTGCTGCAATTTTGCCTCAGGAGAAACGTTAAAATGGGTTTAAAATTAAAAAAGTGCCGCACTGCCTTTTTGATTACCGTGAAACGCAAAAAAACATTACCCTATTCAGATGCAATAAGCGACAATCCAACCCAGCCCTTCTGCTGTTTTACAAAATAGGCCACATGTTTTTCGATCACGGCAAAATGCATCAAAGCACATCAGATGTTAAGGCATTTTGGTTTGCCGAACATGTAGAACCACATGTCGTGCAAAGTTTCGGCATAAGTAAAAAAGTTATGCCAGTGTTATGCAAGGGCCAACAAATTTACACGGACATGGTACGACGCCGGTTAGCATTAAACTGGTAATCTTTTATTTAAGCTAGGCAACGCCGCGTATTTCGTCTCATTACTGATATTTGATTACTTTTTTGTGATTATGCATTAGTTTATCTGTAATGGGTATTGGTGAGTGCAGATTAAAACGCCTCTTTATTTTAAACTACAATTCTAAAAGATTGGCACAGTAACAGGACACGCATAAAAAATAGGCTATTATTTTTTCTCTTTCACTTTTTCTTGTATATTTGATTAGTATCCCGAACCTGTACTTTATAATATCTATCCATTTATCACGAACAAATTTCAAGTAGGGGTGCAAGAATGCCATTTTATGGACATACAACAAACAATGTTTTTGTAAGTTTCTATTAAATTAAACACCATCTTTATTAGGGTCAGATTTTTGTTAGGGGGAAGGGGAGCATGGGTGTTTAAGAATGACGTAACATAGTACGTCATAACGCGATTTACCTGCTGTTTTTGAGCAAAACCATGTGAAAATATCCAATTTAAGTGTAGTCGAATCGCGCGGCGCGAAATTTCCATTTGTTTGCTATAAATGGCTTAAAGGGAGGTATGACACTTTAGGCTTATAAAACGATTTGAATATACCTCGATATAATGGCGTTTATTAATTCGGCAAAAAATGCGCTTTGTAAAGTATTCACACTGCTCAATATGCCATAGCAGGGCGACTTTAGGAAAAAATATTTTCTTTAAACGTGCACACAATTAAAATAAATCGCTTGATTCGAAAAAATGTGTGCATTTATATAATAAAAGTTGGCATAAGTATAGTTTGGTTGAGTCATGGCCTGCTGTCTTCTTTACACCAATACCAACGGATCTCAATTGTCGGTAGTGGCTATTACTAACCTGAATGTGAACCAAACATTCGTGCACTATCTTTTAAATTCTCTAAAAGAAGGGCGATAATTCCAAATAATGATAGAGTTCTTGTGTCCAACAATGATGGTTAAAAAACAGGAAAACCCAACCTAAGCATTTGTTGGGGCTATGGCCAACCTGCATCCTAACCTTTCGGATTGTTTGTTGGAAGTGTTACGGTGGACGATTTGACTTTTTCGGCAGCGAACCCGCAAGATTTATGTCGAACAGTTTACTTTAAAATAGTTCATTTCGACAGAAAATTATCGGCGGGAATACTATTAGTAGTCGACTTACTTTGCCTTAGGCGATTGCAAAATATTTACCCCTAAATCGATTGCAAAACCATCAAAGTAAGCATAACTAATTGGATTTTAGCATGAAAAATAGTGTTAAGTTTAATGCTTCGATTTTGTTACAATTAATCTTGTTTATCAGCTTTGCTGTTTTACAAGCATAATAACAAGATTGTTTAGCATAGCCTTCTTGCAAGCCATGAAAAACAAATTATTCTGAAATCGTCACACACGTCTACGATAAGTAAATGCTTGTAGGTATTATAAACATTGGACATTTGCATTCGAACTTATTATTACGGAAAAACGGACACAATGGATTTTTATTTTCGTGAACAAATAAATAAATAAATAGGCTTTGGTTTACAAATTGTAATAAAATTAAGTAGAAATCCACTGCTTTTGTGCGTCGCATGTCCAACAAACTTTGGGAAAAGAGACGCACGAAAATCGTTTGTGAACTGCAGATTAGGAAAATGCGCAATCATGCGTCAAATGTAATAATTTAACAGTTTGGGAGCGCGAAGAATTTTTTTATGATATTGATTTTGTTTAGTTTCAACAGGGTTTCACTCTTTGTGTGACAATTTTGCGTCTTTATGTCGGATTTTGTCAAGTAAAATGCCACGTAACACACGCAAAAAATGTCATTGTCAGCATATTCTTGCAAAACCTTGTTTTTTTTAAAATAAAACTAAAAAATAAAAATTAATTTCGGGGTTCACAAACATGTTTAGTCGGCGGTTCGTATACTGGGGGGTCGTGCCCCTAGATCAGGGGATATGGCTCTTTTTGTAACGCCATATGGCTCTTTTGATAAGAATCTTGCTTGAATATGTGGCTTTTATGGCTCCCTTAGCTAAAAAGGTTCCCGACTCCTGCCCTAGATCAGTGGTCTCCAACCCGAGTGGGGTCGCCTGAAATTTTTGTGGGGTCGCCATAACTCATCATCATTCTACTGTTTTAGTACAACAACTATGTATTTCGTTCTCTTTACGATGAACTCACACTAATAAATGTAAATGAGTGCGTAGATGAGACAAGCTTTTATTTCTTCTACATGAAATTGCTGTTTTTAGCTCTTAAGAGCTGCCAAATCAATGTGATCAACGCACCCCACTTTGTGCAATCAACGTACCCCACTTTGTCTAATTATTTATTTATTTAAATACTTATTCCGATTTCAGCCACATGGCTTTATAATGCTGGATTCAGCGCAATGAGCACATATTTAAAACGAAACTCCGTGAATCGCTTGGAAGTAAGGCATGACTTGCGGTTATGCTTACGCAAAGTGGAGACGCGTTTGCAAAAACTATAGTGGAATACTGTTCAGGCGCAACCATCGCACTTAGTGCAATATACTTTTAAAACAAATTTATTTTTTTGTGATTGGTCGTTTGTTAAATTCAAATTATTATGTTAACTACCACTTCCTAAAGGCAACACGTTTTGTACACATGTGTATAGCCACAGTTCTCTGCAATACGCATAATCGCTCGTGTTACTTTGTTCCAGCATTAATTTAAATATTTTTATTCGCATCCGACACCAAATGGGGTCGCAATGTAAATTCTGATTTTATTTTCTTCAAATTGGGGTCGCTTGTTAAAAAGGTTGAAGACCACTGCCCTATATCGTGCAAGAATAGGTGAATCTTTGTGAAACCCACTTTTGTTTGCCCTAATTTACTCAAAGCCCATATTTCAAATAAAACTGATTATTTTGAAAAAAATTATGTTATGTAACGTGATAGCTCGTCCGGTTATTGCGATGGTTGTTGTAGAACAGAGGTTCTTAAACTTTTTTTACCGCGGACCCCTGAAATTTATTTTGAGTCTTGCGTGGACCACGGTAGGGAAAAAAATTCAAAAATGACGTCACAATACAAATAAACTTCATAAATTTGCTGATTTTGGTCCAAAAATGTGAAAGTAAAATGGATTCTAAATACATACAGTGCAAATCCGTTTTATTAGCCTTCATGGACCCCCTAACACTAGTTCACCGACCCCTAAGGGGTCCATGGACCCCAGTTTAAGAACCCCTGCTGTAAAAGAAGCGATAAGACAAACACACACACAAACACACACACACACACACACACACACACACACACACACACACACACACACACACACACACACACACACACACAGTCATATGTGAACCCTTTTAATGTACACTGCATTAGGACAAGGTCAAAAACCGTAATTACTGGGTATCAAATAGACTGTGCGGGATTTAACCATAAGAAACAATTAGCAACAGTAAAGTAACATTAGTTCTCTGAAGCTATTGATAGAGTTGTAGCAAGCGAGTGAAGGTAGCCTTTATATAAGGAAAATATTGATTAATATAGTAAAAAGCCCGTTTAAAAACATTCTTTTTCAAAAATGTTGATAAAAAAGTAAAACCTAAATGCATCAAACAGTAGCTTTAAAAACAGCGAGGTAATGCGCTGTGTGTAATGTGTAGAGGCCGCAACAAGTAACCTTTCGTTTTCTTTTCAGTTATTAACCACAGTCGTGTAGCTCGAAAATTCAACATTTTGAAAAGTTTTATTTTAGTTTTTAGATCGACATGGTTAGGTTAAATATTCTTCTGTATGTATTGCTGTCTACCCTTTTTAAATGTAATTCTTACAAAAGACGGAACCGATGGAGTGACAGCGACCGTAAGAAAATTGATTATATATACCTGCAACAATAATCCTAGTATTAAACTGTCTTAAATGATTGTTTTGCTGACTTTTAAAGTGTGATTAGGTTTTGTTTTTTGATACTAGGTTAACTGTAGCAGTTATACAATGACTTTTTTAAAGAATTCTGTTCAACTAACATGCCTTACTAAGCTTCAACAAATCTTTTCCGACCCTTGTTATGGTTTAATCCGCTTGTTCAAGGCACCGTGTCGTCGGTTGCACTACCTATAATAAAACAAACTAACGTAAAATATCTGGTTTGCCAGTCCTGATCAACGGCCGAAATGTCATACAAGAGAATGTTTTTTGAAAAATTTTACGCAAATCGATTTTCTAGTATGGAAACTGTAGAGTTCTTTATTGCTTAACAAACCTAAGTGAGTACAAATTTTGCGTTTTTATCGAAATGATCTCGCATTTTAATTTAAGTCCATTTTGGAGATAACTGGAACCCCCTAAAGCGAAATATAATGCCACCTAATCTATATAAATTTAAGGCTGAAATATGTTCTATCCCCCGAAAAATATTGAAACCTAAACTTGCCTTGTTTTTGTGTCTCCATCTTGCTGTTACCTTTGCTAAACGTGCGAATGATTTTTTAAAAAGAGGCGATAAATCATTAAACACAAAATAAACGTTGCAGTGCGCTTTTTGTCCTTGTTTAGCGAAATTGCCCTTTTTATAAGTAATGAAAATATGGTTGACTTATATTAATCATTATCTTACAAGAAACACGTATTTTGAAAATGGTTAACTGAAATTGATGGTATAATTACGGTTTTTAATTTGCCATTTAACAATAAAATGCCAACTTAATATAATAAAATTCAACTCTTATATCACACAAAAATACTTTTTATACAACTCTTGCTTCAATGGCCCTGCTAACAAAAAATTTTGGCATGCGTGAACAAAATCGACTTACTACAAACAGTTTCTTAAGGCTACTTATGGTGTTTCCAGCTTGATAGATTAAATTGTCTTCACATGTTCGCTAATCGATTAGCATCAAAACTAGGAAACATTTCTTCGAATTGCTGGTACTTCGCGGTACGGCAGTAAAATCAGTCCAAAACTCCAATCGGCTTAACAGTAAATCGAGCTCTTCTCGCGTCATTTTATTCATTTTACAAAAAAAACTGCAGCTGTCAATTCCAACCTATAGAAATAGAGATATGCTTTAACGGTGCGAGAATTTTCCAAACAATTCTTTCCCATCAAAGAAACAAGCAATGAAAACGCGAATCAACATCGATAAGCCGGATGTAACACGGCCCGTAGGTCCTGTATGCCAAAAAATGTCCAGCTTCTTTACCAAATTCAAATAATTAAAAGCAACGCGGGAGACGCAATTCATGGAGATTTGATAAACACCGTGAGCCACTCTTTCCAATGTGACGCTGAATCTTGCGATAACCCCAACTATCACCTCTCTTACACAGGCTCTGAAGAAAAAGTTTAGCTTCGAGTGTGCATGGTGCCGCAAATACAAGTGGAACTTAAAGCAAGTTTATTGCCGACAAAATTCAACAACGAGTTATGAGAAGATTGAATTTATCTTATAGCACGTAACAGTGCAGCACAATGACTTGATCACTCATGTCGCCGTTAAAGCTTCAATCTCGTCAGCGTTGGACCTATCTTCTTCCGGACTTTCAGACAGAATCTCTTGGTTGTTGCCAATTTGTACAGCGGAATCTCCTACGGAACAGGATATATGTTAGGTTCGCACTGTTTGAGACTCTGCTGCCCACTCTGCAATTCCCAGGAAGAACTCTTCCTTTTCACCAACGCACCAGTCCAAAATTTTCGTAGCCGAATCCTCTTCTAGATTTCTTTGCAAGTATGAACTCGATAAGATCATGCTACTTCGTTTCAACAATTCTCACTGTTGCGAAGCAGCAAATATTCGGTTCAAATGTCGGCATCTTGCAACAAATTCTGAAGCGTACAGATCTGCTCCTATAAGGGCAATATTTTTTATCTTAACGATTTTCAGTGGGGTATAGCTATTTATTATATACTGTTAAATTAAACAGGAAGAAGTAAACTGACTTGCAGAAGTAGCGCTTCATACAAATACAACTTCCCTTCCGACTTGAAAGTAGCGGAAACGCATTTCAACTCGCAGTAATTAAAACATTTTACAATACTTAACTTTTATGCAAACCCAAAACATCCCACCTGATAAGTCTTACAAAAGAGGTTTTCACAATAAAAAACGGTGGTGGCAGTCTTCAAATCCTGGTGTAATGACTCCAAATTCACACAGACACTAGTGATTCCAAACTACTCTGGGCTCCAGAGAGATAACCATTAACCAGGCCATTCGTCCCCACCCCCAAACAATACTTTTTGCCAACTTTTACTATGTAAATACGAAAGGTTTTTGCGTTTTTGTTATATTACCAATGTTACATTATCTAAATCGGCTTTTTTTTAACACAATAAACTTCCGCCGATGTATAACACTATAAGTACGAGTCAATACAAGTGTAATATCATTTTTGTAGAATATTACGGAAACCGCTACTGGACAACGACCATTACAAGTAGCAAATCATCTTCACCAAAGACGACGACATATACCTCCACCACAGAAAAACTGACAGAATCCTCAATAAAAACTACTGAATCATCAATCAAGTTTACATCGACCTCAAAACAAAACACACATGTAGCTAACGGCTCTGGTTACAGTAAGCAAGTGACGACTAGTTCAAAAAACCCTCCAGCCGTACTTTCAACACAAAGTTTGATTCGAAATTTAAACGGTAGGCTATTTATCTGCTGTGGTTTACTTTTAGATTGCTTAAGTTTAGAGATAGTACTATAACGTTTAAATTTAGAAATTCTGCCTCAACTTCGCTTTAGCTAATTGAAAAAAACACAAACATAGGCTATATCTATTTTAGTGGTGGCCAAACCGCAGCTCGTTAGCCGCATGCGGTTCATACGTCCAGGTTTTATTTGAGTTTTAGGATACACAGTGCCAGTTATCGTGTAGGTATTTTTTACCTCTTTTAAACTTAACAGAAATTTGTCACTTCACGCAAACTCGTTTAACTTTGAAATGTATATAATAATCCGCTTTTTTATTTTATTTTAACATAAAAACGCAGTAGGCTATATGTCACGTTGTCATACATTTAAGGGGCAAACGCTTTTGACGCTTTAGAAAATTAATTTATAACAATATAAGTAAGTGTAACAAACAACGTTATGCTTTAACCTGTTGTTCATAGTGCATGACAGCGCCTAAATACACATTAAACTAATATTTATTAATTTAAAAAGAAAAAACCTGTTACATTCAGCCTTTTTTAGGCACTTTTTTTAATTTTTTGTTTTACTATGTTTTTTTTATTTTAAGGAAATCTATTGAACCCAAAGAAGCCATGCATACTATGACATGTTTGACGCTGTGAGCTCACAAACTCTATGCAGGGTTTTTGTGTTAAACCAATTTGTATTAAACTATAAATGCTGTAGTTTCGAGCAAAGTGCCAATCTCGTTTGTGTGCCTAATGCGTCACGTATCCTTTTAAATTGAAAGTTTTGCCAATTTAAATCAAATAAACGCATTTTTTTGCACTCCGCACGAATAAATTTGATTCACCTGCAAACTAACTACGAGGTCGCCTCAGAACAACAAGTTGTTTGGATGTTTTGTTTTATGGTGCCACGTTAAGACGCCACTTTGTGACTCCCTAAAAAAATGTAATACCTCGTTCAAACAAAAATCCTCTTTGCAGAGTCACGTCAACAGATTTTAGAAGCTTTCAACAAGGTCATAGCATTTGTTAAAAAATCCGCAGTGTGAATAAAAATTCGCTTTAATGTAGCCCTTACGCAATATTGTTAGTATGTAGCTTCAGTAACAAATCTTGCTAAATAAAGACAGCCTATTTGTGTGAGTGACGAAAAAATGGGTGATATTCATTTCGGTTCACGTGTAAGGTATTTTTATAATAACTTTACAATAAGGAAACGTTGTTCTTGTTTTCTGACTGGTTTGACCACCACTAAACTATACTGTGCGACTCCTTAAAATACAACGCCAGCACCAGGGCAATTACACTTTCTTTTGGGTACACGACGGTTTGAAAGGCATGACTCTTGTCAAAACAATTTCGACAAACTTATCCAGTTAAAATTTTGTTTGTAAATTTACAATGGTATTTTAGTGTAAATAATACCTTTCCAGTCTTAAAGTAGGTATATTAAAATAAAAGCACTTGATGGTACAAGGTTACTTCTTTATGTCGCCCCTTTAAATATAACATTTAGACGATCATTTTAGGTATAAACGAGCAAAAATGTTAAGTTTTCTTGTTTACTTTTTGTTTAGATGTGGAGGATGTTATTTATAGCCTAAATCATGAAGCACAAGGAGATAAAAATCAAATAATAGACGACATTCTTCTTCTCGAAAGAATTTTGATAAACGTATCGACGCTATGTTACGATAACACCTCGGCTTCAATTACAAGTGCAAACATGGATCTGCATGTAACAAACACAGCACATTTGATAGAAAGTAGTCAAACCAACACCAGTGTTGAACTACATCGAAACAATCCAGCAATGCATGATGCGACGAACTTAGTATCCGTTGCTTTCTTAAACCTTTCTTCATCTCGATTGGAAACCTTTTCAAACTCTGCTCAAAGAGCAGAGCAACTCAAAGCAGTCAAAGAGCATTTTTTCTTCGTTCCCACAGCACCGCACATTGCAGTCAATCTTATTTCCAAAAACAAAAATAAAACGTGGACTCCTGAAGTCAAAATCGTTTTTACAAACGATGCAAATGCAATGATAAATCAACAGGTTTTACCTTTTCTTGGGGATTCTAATAGGATGTTAAGCGCAAAATACGAATGCTCGTTCATCAACACTTCTACCAAACTTTATTCCGACTTTGGTTGTACCACTGGGGTCAATGCAACATCGATTACATGCATATGTAACCACACCACCATTTTTGCTGTTCTTCTTTCTGTAAGATACATAAAAGTGCCCCCAGGCATAAAGGTATCGGTATTAAATCATTATTTTTTGTTGTTTTAATGAAATAACGTCTATTTGAACGTTGATTCGTTATCTTTTGCTAAAGGGTTTTATTTATATAGGCCTACCATATAAAGGTCTAGCTAGAAAATATCTATTTTCACGTTTGTGTTTTTTATCTTTGAAAAACTATAAAGACGCGCTGTTTAATTATTAAAATATTCGATAAGCGGTGAGAGAATGTGTGCACTGAATATTAATGGGAAACATGCCCACAATTAAATCAGCAACATGTGCCTGTGCAGTAGCAGCACATCCCTTTTATGAAACAACTGCACAAAAATGTATTTTTGGTTTGTGTCTTTTAGGTTTCATCTGTGATCGCCGAAACGTTTTCTGTTATCAGCCTTGTTTTCACTATAGCGATCTTGACACACTTTAGAAGAAGCATTCGAAGTGACCGTACGTTCGTGCAAATCAACCTTTCGTTGTCGCTCTTATTCCTACACTTGTTCAACCTGTTGCACGATTACGCAAAATTGGTTAACCTCCTTTGTCAAGTGTTTGCCAGTTGCATACATTTCTTTCTTTTGGCTTCGGGTAAGAAATTTAAATACGAGCAAGTTTCACGTAGATTTATTGCAAATTATTATACAATATTATCAGGCTTGTGGATGATGCTCGAAGGAATCACCTTAGTGTTGAAAACGACCAACTCTTCGATGAATATTGCAAACCAAGACACAAAAAAGCGAAACGCCATACGATTTGCAATTGGTTGGGGCTTACCAATGACCATCGTGTCGCTAGCCCTTGCGATCGGGTATTCTTGGGACATCTACATGGACAGGATTTCAGTCACCACTGATGTGCCCATATACAACCGTTGCTGGTTACATCAAGAAATGTTACTGTACTTTGTCATAATACCAGTCGGCCTGGTGCTTCTTGCCAACACATCCATTTTGGTGAAGGTGGCTCACTTTGTTCATGTCAAATCGGCTCAATCAAATCGGTTCAAACCTACAATGAAAAGAAGAAGATCCTTTGCCAACCACGAAGACATTAGCGCAACTCTTAGAGCAGTTTTAACCCTGTTACCAGTGCTTGGACTTCCATGGATTATATCTTTTCTAGTTGGTAAGTTGCTAATTGCAATAAAGCAGTCCGCCGCCAATCAAAATATAAGAATAAAACTGTTCAAACTTATTTCATTACCAAAAAATTTAAAAAAGGTTTCATTGATACCATTACTTTATAAAAGTGATGTTTTTCAGCAGGGTCTGTTTTTTCTATGGAATGGGATAATAAAGTAAAACCGATATAATGTCATAATGGTGCCGTTCAGTAGAATGCATTAAATGTTTTTATTACGCTTAGGTTCTGGTGAGAACGCTGCTTCCGTGATCCTCATGTACGCCAACGTGCTAATGAACGGCCTGCAGGGATTTTTTCTCTTTGTTCTTTATTGCCTCAACTCGCGGGAAGTACGTCGCTTGTTGCTGCGCAGGAGCCCATTAGCAGCACTCGACAGACGGCGGCAGGCAACATCACGCACCACAAGCACCACAATTAGTCAGCTAGATGCATCGGCCACTGCGATGAAAGTTCGTGCTTCAAATGATGAAAGAGCTAGCACCAAGCCAACCTAAACCGACCTGCTGGTAATGGATTGGCCAATTAAGGACGCACATAACGCTGCTGCCATGAACAAATTGAGTTGTACATAAGCACAGTAATTCGACAGATTCGTGTTTCGTAAAGCTATATTGTTCAAATGTATATATAGGATTAAACTCACCGTTTGTAACATCCATGGACTTTCATCACCGTTCCGTCGATTCCCATTCCCAATGCTTTTTTGTTATTAAATTTAACATAATTATGTCATGGTGTAGCAAGGAAGAATCAGATAAATCACTTTTAATTTTCTTTGTTTGGCGAACATGGCAGGCGCGTTAGGCAACAAAAGATACATTGAAGCAAAGCATAAAGTAAACAGCGGCAAGAATAAAAATAAAATTCGAAGAAAACAACACTGTGCTTATTCTTTAACAATTAAGAAACAAAATCACCTATATGCTGTTTTATAAGAAATTTATTAACTGAAAACAATTTAGCACTTTACATGTTACTTTTGAAATTAAAAATAACCATTTTAAAAAGGTTAAGGTATGAAAGAATAAATAGTCCATATGAGTGGCATAAATGAAATAAATAGTTTTACATATTTTATTTACGTTAGTGAAACATATAAGATTAAATATTGTGTCAATGTAGGTACTTTTAGGTTCAAATGGGGGACAGCTATAGGATCCTCGATACTTATATTTTCATCGGCTAGCTATTCCCGATGTTTTGGACGAAGTACAGCTGTCCTATTTGATACCCAATGAAGTCATTACAGTTACACTTACAGTAACCTAATAAGCAAAATGCAAAAATACAAAAGTTTTGATGCAAAAATTAATATGTCAAGTTATAAGCCCAAAATTACTTTAGGGTTAAGACTTTCTTTTTAACCTTAGTTGGTATCCATTATTTTGTGAAAAATCTCTTATTTTAAGGTAGAAAACGCCGAGTTAGAATGCAAACCAAGGCTGAAAATAATGGTTTCGTATCTGATCAGCGCCGATACCAAATAGCTTCGAGCAAAGTTTTACCCTTTGTTCACAACTTAACCAAGTCAACTAAACTTCATGTCTAGCAGCGGCTTGGAGCAAATGCCAATAAATAACTGGTTGTCCCTCGCGTGCTAGGGCCTGCGACCACTGCAACTGGCCACTCCAGCTGTCAACAACATGACCCAATCTGACAGCACCGTACGGCAACCAGTGCCCCTTTACCCGATCCTTTATGAACAAAGTTGCGACAATTGCAGGTTGGTCAGAGGACATTGAAAAAATAAACGACTCTTCGAAAACTGGATCTTTTTCACGATGAGAGATTTTAGTTTGTTTTTTTGAACTTTTTTCCGCAGATGGTTCTTCGGTTAGTACCACGTAGCAATCTGTAGTTGATGACAGATGTTTAGTAGATATAAAAGAGGTACTGCTATAATACCAGATACCAGGTAATTATTAATTGTATAACTTTTAAGTATTACCGTGGTATCTACCAAGGGTTCCTTTGGGAACGTTTCTAACAGCTATAACATCAATTGTTACGAAACCAAGCATAGCATGATAGCACATCGATAGCTGAATATGTGGCCTTTCCTGCAAAAGAGATTGAATCATAACACGTTTGCTCAATCTTATTTTGTTTTAAATTAAAAAATATATAGTAAATGCTGAAATGCACGCTAATAAAATTTGAAGAAAATAAATTACATAATGTGTCAATAACAATAACATCACTCATTAACCTCAAGTTCAAAAGGTTGTAATTCTACCCATAAATCGTTTGAATCAGCAAGTTGTATATCACAAAGTGGAAGTATTGCTTTTCCCAAAGTCTTTTTGTGTTGCCGAATTCCACTTGATTTCTCTTTGAAAGAGATCTACAAAAATTCAAACAGAGAAGGACGAATGGCAGAAAGTCGATTAACCACATTATCTCAACTGTATTCCACACAAGGTTTATCGATCGACAACTTAAAAAGTTTATTTGATGTCCTAGACTGGTTTGTTCAAACCTTCACAAGTCCTCACCTCGAGTGACACATGTCCCACGTCATCTTTTGCAACAGAATTGAAAGAAAATCTTTCTCGAATGTCCAGTTTTCCCGGATTTAAACTTAAAAAATCGGTATGAAAACTACTGTAAACGCGGGGCAAGAGCGACATCTGTAAAAAAGGTTTAAGCGTTTCAAAAATAATATGCTTTCAAATAATGCTAAAATGAAAGGTATTTTCTTTAATCTAATATAATATTACGTACCATCGGTCGATAGGCGACGAAATTGAAATAATCGATAGAAATAATCGAGGAGCGTTAAAATAGAACGCCATATGTCGACAAGTGGTATCAACCAAGCGTCATAACAACAGCAGGCGTTGTTATACATTTTACGAATACGTTTGGCAAATGTGCAATAAAAGCAAACAGCACACTTTTATGAGGACGCATTTATGTTGTATATTAGATTCGTTTTTTCATATAACACACTTTTAAGTTTACACCAAAATTTACTTTTAAATATCCTACAAAACGTCCATCAGTGAGATTTTCGCACTCGACAATAGACGCATTAAGCTTTTGTTGATCCCGAAGATATGTGAGTATCATATGCACTCGCATCGTGCTGCTTATCGTTTCCGACTTCACTTCATCCCGCATTTTGACGCAGTGGGGTAATACGCTGGAAGCACTGCGACTTCGCTTCACTTTTTTTCCTGCAAATATCCAGAACCACTTGTGATATTGTTTTACAATTGGATTAAAATGTAGAAAAGGCCCGCGACATCATTTTTCGTGGCCCGCGAGCACTGTTGAATTATGGCAATGCGTATCGTTGACTGTTTACTCAAAGAAATAAAAGTGACAAACGAACAGTAAGAATACTGCAATTGTTTGGTCATGATTACATTTTTCAGTTATACGATGAAATAAACCAGATTCCTATCGCTCACCAAATTTGTAGCAGGGAGTAGCAAGGACGCCTAATTTTGGTATGTGTTATAATATAGGGCCGCAAAAGTCAATAAAGTTAAAAAATTTTAAGGAGCTCGTCTGTCCACGAAATAAAGAATAAAGTTGTTTTCAGCACCAGGGGACTGTTTCTAAGGAGTTTATAGGTCAAAATAAAGTCAAAATTTTCAATAAAGTCAAAAAGTGTCAAATTTTGGCTTTTGACAAAGTTTTTGTGTTTCTTGGGAGTAGTTTGTGTAAAAATCGTCGTGGAAGTATTGTAGATCAGGAACTGTGACACAATTTAACCATATTAACCCATAAAAGCAGGAAATATGTCACAATGCCCACTTGGATCAGCAGTAACTTTTATCGCAAATTGTCTATTTTTTTTATTCATAGTTACGTATTTAAATAATTCTTATAAAACCTTCCTCCTCATAAACGTGGTCTTTTCGAAGATGAACAGTTTGGATCTTAGAGAATAACCTACTGATATTCTGGCTAAATCTATAGCCAGAAAACACGACGCACTTTTTAAATCCATAAAACACCTGACTTTTCGACAAAATATTACGTTTGGGTCTGAAATCGACAAAATATTTTGTTTGGGTAACTGGCATCATTTCAAGGAAGAACTGTAGCCTCTACAAATAAGCAATTTCGTTAGGTTAAAATAAAGTTAAAATTTGATAAAAATGAAGTCAAAAAAAATTTTTTTTAGGTTAAAATAAAAATGGCCCTAGTTATAACTAATGACCGGTTTGAGCCGCAGTGCGTCTTATACGAAACTTTTCTAAAAATGTGTTTTTCACTGTGACTTTAGCCTAACGCGCTGACCCGTTCCAAGGTGAAATTTCAGCTAAATTGATGTGGTTAAAACTTTTTTGAGCAAAACGAAAACGTCTTTGTATTTGGCGATTGTCTAGTATGCAACATCTCTCTTAATTTTCTTTTGTTTCCGTGAACATTCTACGCTTACGCTTCGCGCGAACCATTTTCCACAGTGTCATACCCTACGATTTCATTGCGCACAAGTTCGACGATAGTAGCAAGTTTGTGAAACTTATATGTCTTGGACGATTATTTATGACGTCGATTTTTAAACATTCCACACCCTCGTACGGATGTAGCCTAATGTATGTGGCCCGCAAAGAATATGCAAGAAATATTGTGGCCCGCGATGCTGTCAATCTTGGACCACCCTGCTGAAGGCAGTGGTGGGATTTACCCGGTTCGCACCGGGTCTGTAGAACCGTCTCGCGAAATTTTATGAAATCCGAACCGGTTAGCATTACTGGTTACTGTCAATGGATTTTTGCATTTTGTCTCATACATTATTTTTTTGAGATCCAAGTAGCTCACGTTTTTTTTTCAAAATGTTGTAGTAATTTTTCATTTGTGATTGTTTGTCTAAAAATTTAATTGTTGCGTCATAAGTACAAGTCATGAGACGATTGCTGCTTTTTAGTGTGGCTGTTAGCAGTGATGGGATTCAGCCGGTTCGCAGTTCGCGGCATTCGCTGAAACCTGGGGTTGCATCCAGTTCTTGCAACTGCTTTAATTATTTGCCGGAAAAAATGAATCTTTGTAACAGAACCGGCTAAAATATATTACCTTTTGTGACACAACCGGCTGACAAAATATTTGAATCCCACCACTGGATGTAGGCCTAGCCTATAGAACGAATTTCAAAAAACGCTTTTTATTTTTCCGTGAAAAATTCCCTGATATCAATTTATAACATTAATTAATAAACTATTCACACGTTTCGAACTCTCAAAAGACTTTGAAGTTTTTTTGACGAATAGGCTACAAGGTGGCGTACGCAGGATAAGCCACAGATAAATCACATGCGATAATGCTATCTTGGTAAAAATTACATGATATATACCCTGTAAAAATGATTTCCAAGTAATAAGTACAAAGTCAAGTTTATTATGTCATTCGAGGTGAAGGTTTCCCGAAATGGGACCAAATTTATTCGTTTATAATTTATATTCGATTAAGAATTATAAATATAGCAAGTAGCTGGCCAGCGAGGAAGCTTCAAGACTTGGTGTTTCATAAAATAATAAAAAAGGCACCTTGCGTGTAGCCTACCTCACTGAATAAATAATTAGGGAGAAGACTGTGGATTTACATAGTTGAGACTTTATGTAAGCAGGGCCATAACATCAATTTAAAATCAATAACCCTTTGCCCGTAAAAAGGTAAAACCCATAGAGATAAATTTGTAGAAATACCAATTTGTAGAAAAAGGTGCTTTTACAGTAACATCTAAGATTTTACAATTAAAAGTTAAAGACAAATATTTTTACAAAATCGTTTTAAAAATAATTATAAATTTGACTGTAATATTCAAACTAAGTTAAATGTTAATATTGTATTAATACACACCTTAAAGGGCAATAGATAAACCAATTCTTTTTACATTTCCTAAAATTATTTTTTTGAAAGCTTGCAAAAAGAACTGCGCAAAGAACCAATTGATAGAAAAAGTCAGACAGCACATAATTAGGTGATGATATTTATAACTACGTAAAGTTGTACTTATATTGGACAACAAAATATATCACTACTTTTGTTTTATTAACAATTCTCATATTTATGACAAGTCTTACTGTTTAACCAAAAGTCAATTTGTCTTTTGTTTCGTCGTGACATGGTATACAGTTTTATCTCATATAAAGAGTGTAAAATTCAATAAAAAGTTAACCTTTATATTTCCTCAAATGGTGATCAAATGAAAAAGGTAAGAACCACTAATCCATAACGCGCACTTGTATTATCCATTTTATCGATTTTAGGCTGCGCAAACTTCCACCCTTCGGTTGCATTTTATTGTAATTGATTAGGCCAACCCTCAAGGGTCTCATGGATTCTTTTTCCTAGTGTCATGGTTATTCAGTGGCGATGGCATTATCTTACATACAAATCCTGTAGGCTGCTGAGTGAGCACTTGAACATTGTTCAAACAGAATTTTAACGCTTGCTTTTGTCAAAAACTTATTGTTTGTTTTTTAACTCAATTGTAAACCCAAAACGAAATAGTCTGTGCTTAAAAAATATTCACCGTATATCAACACCGAAAATTGCCGAATAAATTTAGTTTAACTTGTAATTTATTACGCTAACCATTTATTACCAAGTTGGTTTACCTTTTTTAATTGCATCAGTATTGCTAATGGTGTTTCGAGATGATCCAGGGGAATGCAGCTCGTGATTTGTTTTCGCTTGAATCTACACAGACAAGGGCACAAACACATTAGCTTGTGTCGCCGACGGTCCTCATGGCACTCATTAAAAATGCATAAAACTGTCTCGTGGGGAGCCTCGTACCTTGCGATGTTGGGCTGGGGAATGAAACGGCGAGGATGGGCAAGAAGAATTGCTGTCGCTATCCCCAACAACGTTTCTGAACAAAATACAATAATTTGCTTACAGACTACGGATACAATGTTAAACTACCAAGTTTCGGTCGATTTCCAAATGTCGCATTTTTACCGAAATTCACAATCTATGTGAAAAATGTGTTAAAAACACTATAATAAGTTCACGTTAATCGCTCACCTCCCAATAAATCGCTTTTGCTTAATTATGCCAATCATTGGAGAGGACGATGGCGAAGTACCTCTACTTAAGTCTGAGTCGGAACTTGTTTCCCGAATTACTTCATGGCTTCTAACAACAAAAAACGATTATTAACTAATATTTAGTATTTGTTGGTTGAGTAGTTATTATAAAATAACAAATGATTTCAAAATTACATTTGCTAAAATAGTAAAAACTACCCAACCTCAAAGTTATATATTTAAGTCACACTTATTCGGCTATAAAATGGTTAAGATTAAACCAATTCTATTACAACGTTTGTTTAAAACCATCTTTGGTGTTCGAAACTAAGTTAACATGATTAATGTTATGATCACGTGGCCATGGTCCGTATTTGTTGCCTATTATAACCCCTTAAAAGCAAAGAAGTTTTGCGCTCCCGGCAAATATCAAAGTTTTGAAGCATATATTTGCACAGTTTGATAAACTCGTTTATGCTCGAATGCGCCATGCGAAGCATTCAGCCCTCTAAAAAGAAGTTACTTGTGTGGAATAACAACGGGAGCAAATTATTACTATTGTAGACCCTATAGCAGGGGGGGGGGGGCAAATGTATTCAATGGAAGAGCCATTTGCAGAAAATTCAAGTTCCAGAGAGCCTCAAAAATATTTCAATACAAATCGGTAAATAATGCAAGTTCAGCAATAATAACAGAATTGTAATATAAAAACGATAATAACAAAATAACACGCACAATATTTATCAATTCCAGTCTTTTGTTTGATTTGCTAATCTCTGAAAATTTGGACCATATGTTGTTATAGCTGTGCGAATTAATTCTCCCAGGTGTTCACTTGTTAAGGTTGCACGCTGTTTTGTTTTCATAAACTTCATTACAAAGAATAAAGATTCACAGCAATATGTCGTTCGTGGTAAATAGACGTTCGTGAACGGTACTTTGGCACTTTACAATTTTTTGGCATTTTACGATTCGACTAAAAGAGCCACAAAAAACATGTCGGCGAGCCGCAGTTTGCCCACCCCTGCCCTATAGTTACCATTAACATAGATAGTAACTCGAAGTTATACCACTTTTGGTAACCAATTAACATTGATAGGTGAAAACCACTGCTTTATTGTAAGATTGATCGATACTGCATGACAGAATGTAATTATTTAATTGCCATATACGAAAATAATTGCAGATTGTATAACAAACAAGATTTACCCAGAATTTGAAAGAACCCCGCTATCAGCGACATGATATGAAGGAGAGGGTGAAAGAAACAGAGATTCCTTCCTCTTTGTCGTTGGGCTTTCTGTTAAAGTCGAGAATCCGGATTTTGTTGATAGTAGGTGTTGCAAGGTCAAACCCGGTTGGTGCTGCTAAGCAAAACATCACATTCGGTAGATATCTCTTGTTTAAATAACTAAGGTTCGTTTTTAAAATGACTGCAATATAGATTTAAAGTTTGACGAAAGACAAGTAATCTATTGATAAAATAATTGAAAGTTACACGGTCAATCGTAACTTCGGCGCTACAAATGTTGCTATTTTAAGCAACTACTTCACAAGAAAACATATTTTTTTCGCTTTCCTTTCATTGTTAGCAAATTAAGTTAGCCTATCCTAATTGTTTTAAGTTTTGCTTTGTCAAATCAGCTTGTTGCATTTTGCCGCACAATCAAATGTTATCTTTATATTGCTGGTGTACGCATAACAATATAACACATAAACATGTTTCATCATAAAGCCTGCAATATTTTTACCATTGAATTTAATTAAACATGTAAAAAAAATAAAAATAAATATGTTTTGTTCAGTTGCATGTCACAATCGTGCTGCACACAAAAGCCGAACGTTTTTCACGATAGTCTATATTTAACAAGTATATACAATAAATATCGTTTACTTACCAATTGTCCAAGTTTCTGCTGATCTCTACCTCTTTCTGTCGCTAAAATGTGTTCTGTGAAATAAATAGTAAAAGCTACCTGTAAGCCTCACGTGATTATAGGCCGTTTTATAAACGACGTTTAAGAGTCTGCTGTACTCTCTAACGTACAATTATCATACCTTTATTGTAAGCATTCGGGTTGGCAGACGATACCTTCGAAGTGTATTTTCGATTATCGCAAATGTTAGACAGGTCTCCTTCATCATCGCAATCCACCTCGTCTTTTTCATTGATATCTGGCGGAACTTCATAAGTAAACAGTGGTGGTAGGGTAAATTGAGGGATGCTGTTAGGGGTTACCACATTTTTCATGGCATTTTTCTGTAATTGCTGTCTATGTGAACTTTGATCTGCGTCAGTATGTGTGAATCGGTCTGAAATGTCACGGGCAAGGTGGCTTGCACGTGTTTGAACGCTGTCCTTCAGATGTTCCCACATGTTTCATAAACAGCACAACTTAACATAAACTATAACCTTGCTTTTGACCAATGTTTTGTTCACACTATCTCGTCTTAGAACAGCAGAAATCGCCGTTTTAAATCTACGATTAAATAAAACAAATTAACTTAACACTTCGATTAACATTAGCGCAGTATGTTACACTCAATTGGGTTTTCCGATTCTGACGCGCTGGCCGTTAGTCGCATGACAGCATAACCTGGAGAATTACTCTATGCGAATAAAATCGATGCGATTTCTTCATCTGCCTGTCTCAAATATCCTTCTAGTAGGTGCGTTTCTGTGGCATGGTAGGATCCTAATGACAAGGAAAGGTAAATTGAATTCTCGACAAAAAAACGATAAAGAATGTTTCACCACCAACTTTCTGAAATATTAACTTCTCACTCTTAAGACTACCAAAACCAAATAAAAAATGCAGGCATAAAGCAGCAGACCATAGCGTTAATATTTTATGAGTAACTAGGATTTTTCTGCTAAATCTATTTAAAGTGAGATTCCTGTCCTAAGTTTGAACAGACTGCTATCGTAGCACACCGATGCACGGATCTGCGACAATCCTTTTTATGACATGTTTGCTGTCACATTTCTCCGGTTGACAAATAAAATTTAACTTCGCCTGCAGTCTTGTCTTTAGCCTACCTATAGTGGTACAGTTGGTGTACAGACAAATGTATGACTGTTTATAGATTCCTTTGAAAATCGATATAAACCTATTACGTGTGTTCATAACACATAGACTGTTTCGGGAATAGGTTGTCCTTTAGGTAACAGTAATTGTTTGCCATTGCTATATAGATCTTTCATTCAGTCATGGCATGGTATGGCCTGTGATTAGGGTGCTAGTCGACGATGTAGGTTGCTTACTTGGCGCCTTTCATTAGGTGTAAATATTGACTTTTCCATCGTTATCGCATGGTATTGCAACTGAAATACCCTGTCTTGTACGTAAAAGAAGGATATTGTTAAAATTTATTAGCAATTTCTTCTTGATTTCTCTTTTCGATTTTGATTAAAATGTACTGCCAGCATCTAAAATCTTTATGACAAGGTTTCTTAGGCGCCAGCGTTGGGCTACTAGCTCATACGACTAATATCGAATGGGCTATAAACGCAATGTTAAAAAGGCTGATATATGCTTTAAGATTTACGTTTACAAAGTAAAATGTGTGCATGGTTCAAACATAAGCGCTGTAGCGCTACTTAGTGTCTAAGTTGATGATTTTAAAGCTATTTTAATACGCGAGAGAACATTTGTTAACTGTAAAATAGTATCATAACGACGTGTTATATGATGAGTTTGACTACCCACATGCAATGGTCCCTAAACTTTCCATACTTGTAAAACTTATTGTTGTGCGCTCTGACTATTCACCTGTTTTGAGAATTCGGCCTCATATATAGAATACGCAGTTGTAATTGTGGCCTTGGGTCAGGGGTGGGCAATAATTTTTAACCACAGGCCGCATGAGAAACTTAAAATGTTGTGGTGGGGTCAAAAAATAGGATCTCAAATAATAAAACGCAATATGACGCCATCGTCTGACGGTATAAAATCAATAAGCTAACGAACTTGTTGTTATTACATTTAAAACAGGTTCCTCTGGCAATATATATTATTTTCTACCAACGTTTCGGCTTACTATCCGGCAAGCCTTCGTCAGGGACTGACACACAAAGCCAACAAGACACAAAGTAAAATCACAATAAGAAAAAAAGAGATAAAAATGTGCGAGACGCGTTCAAAATTCACATCGATAAAACAACGTTCAAAATATAAAGCGATAAGACAACGCGCAATTTAGTGGTTAACAGCATATTTATTAATATACTATGCCTGGTAGCAACAGTATATTTATTGTTGTTATTACGTTTGTAATTGTGCGAAAATTTGCAATTTAAGTCGAATTTAAAGAAGGCGTCGCGCGAATCACGAAAAAATGCCACTCTATTTGTTTTAAAATGCCAACTTTACTTTAGATTTAGAGGGGGGCGTGACGCATTGGGCACAGATAAAAAAATGTACATATCTTGTTGATATATTGGCATTTATCAAGTTGTGGGGCGCGTTGACCCAACAGTTAGACTAAAAACTTACAATGTTTATTTTTTGCTTTTCGAGGCTTTAAGTTACCGATGTGTTACTTGCGGTACAACGGCCATATTGCATTGACGGTATATTATTTATTAACTAAATTAGGTTGACAAAATGTAAATCGGTATGTTTCAGAGTTTAGAAAACGACTGATATTTAGTTCATATTTTATAGAAGGAATACATTTGACCGAAGCGCAAAAAATATAGTGAAAATCTTAAACCCGTGATCTAGTGATTGCGGCCCGCAGACTAATTAAGTTATTTCATTTGCCCCCCAAAGAATTTGAGTTTAAGACCCTTATTATAGAGCAACGTGGTCCAACTATAATATTTCGCAGCCAGCCAAAGCAATTCGTTTCATATGGCGGGCTAATGTGGCCATAGCAAATCTAGGATTCTACTTTAAGGGCATAAAAAATTTCAAAAAGGGTCACCAGTTACGTCATAACATGATGCCGTAATTGAAGTAATCTTACGAAACGTACAGTTCTCGAAAGATTTGGTGTGCAATTAAGCAAATGAACCTAGGTTAATTGTGCGTCGCTCGGAAAAAATGTGTCCGTTTGTATTCAGCTGGCGCCGTTCATGTCATGGTATATATTTTCGTCCTTCTTATATTAACTATAAGCATTAAAATTTTTAGCCAATTCAAACTAGATAAATATTAAACCTTAACACCCCTCCTGAATTTTTTTTCAGTACCGGTACATAAATTTGTGCTAAATGAATTTATGTTATGCTTTTGTGTAGCACTTCGCTTAAATCTATTGCGTTTTTGCGGTACCGTACCGGAATGTTCATTGCAACTTGAGTAACATTTTCAAGATAAATGCAAGGTAGATTTTTTGGTACTTCGCACTAACTTTTCACCAGCTGTGGAGTTTATGACCGTCGCCAGTTGTTTGCTAAAATCATTGTGATAAAAAGCCATTTTAGGAGAAACGCGTCACGAATCACGATATGATGTTATCTCCGGACTAGTGTATGGTCCCAAAACAATAACCCTGTTTGTCAGCAGTAATAATTTACATCAATAACCCCATAACCCCTGTTTAAAGCAGTAATAATTTTACATCATAATTCTATACTTTGTCTACAGTATTCGCTAAGTAATGTAAAACGTTTGTTTTTTCAAGTATTTAAGCTATTATACCTATTTCAACCCATCCCTATAGTTGCGTAAAATACCTACACTGTTTAAGATAGATTTTGAAGTGGGCTATGCTCATATTGCCCCAATATGCGCAATTTGTGAATTGGTCAAAAAAATCATTCCTAACTAACTAGTGTGCGATTTCCTAACAGTGTCATTCGGTTTAAATTCATTCCGTTTAAAAATGAGTAGTTCGCAATCTATTTGATCTTGGGATATCCTTTTTTCATGCAGTGGTTCTTGTTGTTCGTGTCAGCAATTATTTTTTAGTATTCCGCGAGCTAGAGTTTAGGGCAGATGATGGCCATCCATTTATTGTTCGGTCGTTTAAAGTCTTCAGATCATGCACCTTATTCGGTGATCTGGACAATCCCTATAATGACGTGGTCTGCGGTTTGATCTTCGTCCCCGCAATCACAATCTCCTAACAGTGCCAGACCCATGGGCGCTTTTTTCCCCTCAACCACAGCTTGTAATTTAGCTGACTTGGCACACAGCTCGGCGCAATTGTTGCGCCAAACGTGGCATGATAACATCCGGGAAAAAACGATCTTCGTTTAGTATTGCACTTGTTGAAAGGCGTGCTTGTAATTTAGCGCCAGTTCCGTTCATGGAACTTGAAAACTGCGCTGCTGATAGTCGAATTATGTATGATTCTACCATAATTAATCACACATATTTCACGGTCTTGGTTTATATTTTCAAAGTTAACGATTGCACACTGTGGTTCCGCATCTGGCGCCTGACAGGATTGTTAACGACGCACGTGCTCGCTTTTGCTGGACATATTTGGCTGTTTCTGATTAGTTTTTTTAGGACGTCGTGCAATCACCATTCTATGACGTCATACTGTCACTGTTTTATGACGTCATTATTCATTAACATCAGACGAAAAATAGGGAAATTCCCTAAGTTGAAAATTGATGACCCTCCTTTTTGATTTTCTGGTTACGTCCCTGATTGCCCCCCCCTAGAAAATTTTCTGCGGGCGCCCCTGGCCAGACCCCATTATTTGTGCATTATTAACTAAACACCTAACACCTGTTCTTAACCAGTTCAGCCTATTCAATGAAGCTCTAGGAAAGGACAGCGCCATGGGTAGAGGTCCAGCATCATATACCAGGAATGAAAAGGAGTCAATTGCCGAGAGCCACTCTGTATTTTTAATTTGGTTCGTCCAGTGGGCCGCGTTGGTAACAACTTTTAAGGTATTAGTCAATTTTAGAAAAACGTATTTGTTGACGACCGAATGTAAATATAAATTTTGTGTTTACATTTTATATGCAGGGTTTCTACGTGATAGGCATTGCTGGTCTTTAATTTGGCTAAAATCATTGCGGAAAAGCAATACGAATAGCTTAATGCCACAATCAATGCATAACAACTATATCTCCAAAAGCTACTTGTGGAGTCGAGCAAACAAACAATGACCGACTTTAACGACTTTTATATCCTAATTTACTAGAATTGCTAAAAAATTCTCGTTTTAGAAGCACTGCAACTGCGTAGTAGCATTTAATTTAAGGACTGAAAACACAAATCCCCAATCGGAAAATAGGTTGTTCTATTTAAAAAAAATTGCCAAAAAAGAAGACGTTTTGTAAATTGTTTTCAATTTAACATAAAGTAAGGATATCGTTAACTAAAACATAATTACTTTCTTATAAAACATAGAAAAAATGTATTACCTACAACTGGTAGCTACAAGGATGTAAATAAACCAGGGCCAGGGACTTTCGAATATAAACATTGGAGCGAGAGAATAACGTTTGTATTTAAATTACTTCTTTTAATGTGTTGACATAGACCCTAAAAATGAACTTCTGCCAAATTTCTGTAAATAATATTTTGACCTAAAAACATTGTTAGCCTATTGCTTAAAAACAAGGAGATCAATATTCGATTTACAAACGATACGATATAGGAATATACCTGGCCAAATGATTCAAATACTGAGAAAATGTACGACCAGGGGCGCCCGCATAAAATTTTCCAGGGGGGGGGCAATCAGGGGCGTAACCAGAAAATCATAAAAGGGTCGTGAATTTTCAACTTAGGGAATTCCCCCTTTTCCGCCTGATGTTAATGAATAATGACGTCATTAAAACAGTGACAGTATGACATCACAGAATGGTGATTGCAAGAAGAGATAGAAAAAATCCAGAAACAGCCAAATACGTCTAGCAATAGCGACCACGTGTCAACAATCCTGTCAGGCGCCAGCTGCGAAACCACAGTGTGCAAACGTTAACTTTAGGCAATAAAACAAACCAAGACCAAATATGTGTGTTTAATTGTGGTAGAATCATACATAACTCAAATATCAGCAGCGCAGTTTTCAAGTTCCATGAACGGAACTAGCGCTCAATTCTAAATTACAAGGAAGCCTTTCACCACGTGCAATACTAAACGAAGATCGTTTTTACGGGGTGTTACTATGCCACGATTGGCGCAAAATCTGCGCCGAGCTGTGTAACACCAAGTCAGCTAATTACAAGCTGTGGTTGAGGGGAAATAAGTCGTGTCCATTGCACACTTAGCACGTGGTCTTAGAGTATGCTTAAAGAGCATAATTTTGCGTTAACTATCATTACTTAAAAATTCTATACTTTAAAACGCGCACGACAGTCATCATTATACCTCCTTTTAAGAATCTGCTTCATTTAAACAAATGTCGATGCTACACAAACATCGGATATTAGCGCAGAGACCGAACAGCGAGGAACATACTGCGTATAACTTGACGTGTTTTAGCGAGAAAAAAAGATATAAGGTTTGACTTAGCGTTGTCAATTGTCGAATACACACTTGCTAATCAGTCAACCTAAACCAGCGCTTCTCAACCAGTGGGGGCCATAAGAACATTTGAGGTGGGCCACAGACCAATTTAAAAAGCAAGATTTAGTTTCATTTGTGTCATTGTATTTAATTTTAAAGGAATAATGGTTTGGCAGAAATTAAAAAGGAATGTAAACTTATTGTTCAGCCGCAAGCATCTCACTAATGCACGGTTGATTAAATAATCTGTTTTGAAATATGTTCTGCCTATGTTTTGTTCTAAACCAGGGGTGGCACGCGACCTAATAAAAAATGGCACGCAAGCCCTCCTAAAATAGGCTACTTAATTTGTTATTCATCCAATTGTCAAAAAATACTTTATTTTGTACAATAAATTGCTAATTTTTTATACAGTAAAATCATTTTAATACTATTACAATATATTGTAGTGTAGGCTAGCATTTACATAAAGTTTTTAAACTATAAAGTTTGGTGTGAGGAAACAAGAAGTAAAATTCAGCTCACCAACGGACAGTTTGCTGCAGTAATGCGCACTGCTATACGTCTTTATTGTTTTTAAAAATTCGCTTTTATTATTAGAAAGAATTAGTTACTAAACTTTGGCACGGGAAGAAGTTATAGGATGAAAATTGGCACGCCGGCATGATTGAGTTGGACACCCCTGTTCTAAACCTATTTTAAAGGTTTTTCTTTCCTAAAAATTCTATTGGGCCACAGAATTTTTTTGCAACGTACATGGGCAACGAAATAAAAAAGGTTGAGAACCACTGACCTAAACAAACAATGAAAGAGAAAAACTATCCAGCGTTTACGGTCGACCAAACTAAAAACGAAAAACGGCGTTTTGCGCTTGATTTTGGCTTCGCATTAGATAAAGACGCGTGACCCAATTACTTAAAAAGCACACCGTTTCGAACAGTTTGCCAAACCATGACAAAAATGAACCAAAAACGATAATATCACTTACAAAAAGGGTGGGGGGGGGTAGGAACTCCCGCCCCTAAGTAATACATATTACACATACAAATAATACTAATAATCACATTTTGAAATTCCAGGGGGGGGGGCACGCCTTTTAAATAAATCATTTTTCTTCACGACTACAATTTTTACAAATTTACAATAGCATTATATTTGTCAGGGCGGCCACTTTTGATAATTTAAACTTTTCGCAGCCCATCTGACAGTAATAAATGTAACAATTTAACGCATTTGACGAGACTTGCTCGCTACTCCCCAAAACTTCTGTGGACCAGCGGTTTTTAAACATTTAGTATGTAGTATCAGGAGGAACAGTACAAATCCATGTACATATTGCACTCTCGATGTACATGTACATACCGTCCACTAATGTTTTGCACGTAGGCTTCTTGGTATTGTAACGAAACATTTTATACCACTGCATTATATACGCTAAGAGTTGGAGATTAAAAGTAAAGATTTACCCGTCCATAAAAAAATCTAGTTATGTACTAAATTCAAGTTGATTGAGTCACAGTGACTTGTATTGTATTGGTCGGCGCTATTGATTTGGCAGATAGTACGATTTAGTGCGTGCGCATGGCAATAACCACTTCAAGGGGGCTAGGTGAGACTTATTAACATGTTTTATTATATTTAAATCATTCGATAAATTATAATAAATATGATTGAAAAAAAGAGATAAATTATTATTTCGAAACTTATTGGGATGAACGCCCGTATTAGGCTATGCAAAATCCAAATATCCTTCTAATCTAAATACAATGGAAAATATATAGCCTACAGGAAGAAAAATATTGAAGCAGTTCTTACAAAGCGCTAAGGGTTGACAACTTTTGTTTTTGTATAAGTTCATAGTTTCTTTGTCTAGTAGGCCACTTAAGTTTATTATTAGCCATATGCGCTAGTTAATTTTTTTTTGCCTTCTAGTGAAACAGGCTTAAATTAATTTTGACAAATGTGTTATTGCGGATGCAACAACTATCTGTTTACACTTTGCATCACATGATGAGAAGAACCGTCGACAAATAGCTTTAAAGGTTGCAACGAAATGACTAGGAAGTTAAGTCGAGCTCACGTTTTAAATTCTCAATCTTTCATTACATAGTACTTTAATTTGGTTTGTTCGTCAACGAATGGGGATTTCGCACAGTAAACAACATTTTTTAATTTTAACTTATATCAAAAAGGCTACTGTTTTAGTAGACCAAACAACGGTCGCATCACGAATCAACTTTGTTGATTCTGATCACCCAGCTTCGCCATCTATCCTTTTGACAGCAATCGTGCTGTGAACATCCGTTAACAACCGACGCTCTCCGCGCAAAAGAGGAAGCCCTAAAGCCGTGAGCAGCTGCTCTAAATAAATTCGAAAATAGCTTTTAGTTTCGGCCAACGCCTCTCTCTACATCGAGTTAAAGTTTTTATAGTTTTGCAGTGGATTGCTATGTTGTCAATAGTTTAGGGTATATGTTAGATGTTAGTATTTATTGTACATGAAGCGCATTTATAGTTCATGGCATATATTTACAAACATGTCAACTTGTTTTGATTGTGTTTTGCTGTAGAAAAGTCTAATTAAAATTAAAATAGCATGATAGTATGTAGTAAGAACTGTAGCACAAGTTCTGTACATGAAAATAGAAAAATAAGTTCAGCTGTGATTTTTAAATATATTGTTTGATTTATATATTGTTAAAATTGTCTCAATCACACGAAATCATTTTACAACACAAAATATAAACTGAAAACCCTTTAAGCTTAGGTGAACAGTGGTGCTTAGAACGCATTTAATAGTTAGCCCTGTTTTTTAACAGGGGTAATATACCCTTGACTTCCCCAGTCTTAGTGGCGTAATGTTGCCTATAACAATTGAACATTAGAACTTGCATAGCCTTTTACTTTTACAAATCGTTTATTACGCGCACTACGCTATTAACAATGCTGAGTCCAGAGGTTCTCAAACTTAGCGTCTTTTCAATTTTTCAAGTCGTCGCACAATATTTCCGTTTCGCATCTATAGAAACAACTGCGGTGGAAAATGATTGCAGTCTGGTGCATTTTAACTCTTTAATACGAAACTGCAACAATTACTTATGTTTTAACAATAACATTTCTTAATTTTGATTTAGTTTGAGGTGACACAAATAGAAGCTGAATCAGTCAGTTTAAACAACTTTTGGGATTTTTAATGACATATCAATCAGTTGTGTTTTGCTTGCCTTCTGTTGTAGGTCTTCGATGCACATATTGATGAAGAAATATTATTTTAATTTCTATAACGTTATGTGCGTCGCAAAAACAGCAAACTTTTGCAAAGGCTTCGCAACAACTATAAGTATGACAACCATTGCGTAAGTCCGTCACTGCACTTTCAATCAGCCAACAGTAACACGTTTAGCAACTTTTACACCAGCAGCACATTTAGAGCTTTTATAACCAACTTAAAAGTAACGTTCTGTACGCTTTACAGTAACATACCTGTTTTGTATTTAAAATAAACTCTCTGAATTGTCATTATGTTGGATTCGTGCGGAAGCAAATGCCTGAAGTACTTTTTAGCAATATTCAACTTTCTCTTTTTTGCTGGTGGCCTGACTCTGGCAGGAATCGGTAAGCATGCTTCGATAATGTTTATTCATATGCTGCGTTGTATAAATGCCTTTAGTGAATAAACATTTTGACTTCAAACTTGTGCGGAATAAGTGAGTGCGTTTATCTGATAAATATTTAAATTAGCCACTCTAAACCAAGTTATGCATTAGGCGACTTTAAAAGATTATTTCGAGCGAAGCGCCAGCAATTACGAGCGAAAGCGCCAGCAGTTATAGTTGGTTCTAAACGTTTGTAGAGCAACCCCTGCTTTCCTTCTTGGTGCCCTACCATAGTGTAGTAACATTTTGCCTTCTCTTGCGTTAACATCCCACCCTTTTCTGCGTACACTTTCGATTAAGATGAAAACACTATGCATAAAAATACTCAACACTGTAATCAAATCGTTTTGCAGCTGGGTATGAAGCGTTCAGCAAAAACAGCATGCTTAACAGAATGATTGTTAGCTTGGACGCTCCAATCTTAAAAGATGGACTTTACATTCTCATGGCTGTGGGCCTCATGCTTGCAATGATATCGTAAGAAAAATGAAATAATTTATAATAATGCTTATTGAGCTTATATTGTGTTACGTTGGACCTTTTTTGTTTTAAATGTTCATCAATACGGGTACTTATGCAAGTCAAGACAAGTTTCATTTGCTCGATTTTGATAGTAAAATGGGTTTAGGTCTTGAAACCAAAATTTCGTACACCACCTCATAAAACTATATTTGCGATGGGGTAAAACGAGCTATGCATGGACAGAATTATAAGTGTAAAGTTATCCGTTCTTTGACTTTCGATAAAGGCTGACGATTTTAAAAATAATTAATCTTTGTGTACAGTCTTCGCTTCATGCCACATTGACTCCTGTTACTGCTTCCCGTACGCTTGCTTTGTCAAACCTGAATTATTTTCTCAGGTTTTTCGGTTGCTGGGGAGCTCTATCAGAGAACAAGTGCCTTCTAGTTTCCTACTTTGTCTTCATTTTGGTTATCTTCATTTTGCAACTTGCAGGGATTATCATTAGCTTGGTGAAATACAAACAGATTAAGGCAAGAAAACAGTAATTTAATTATAATTAAAAAAGGATAGTAATGCAACTGTTCCTTATTTTTAGAGCGTAATGATCTCTGACTTAAAAATGAAAACACCTAATCAAGTTGCCAAACTCTACGACACGGTAAGTCGATTTAGCTCAACTTAACTATTTTAAAGGTGTAATTTGTATTACTATATCATTTGTAAGGCTCTTGGATTGGTGGAAACGAAATTTCATTGCTGTGGAATCACTGGACCAAGCAACTATGCCGTTATTCCACCTACTTGCTACGCCCCTGCTCCCAGTAGAGCTCGAAGGTGACATTTGTTTAATTTACAGAATTTTACCAACCAATGTTATATTTTAGCTCTGGGGAGTTGCAGTATAATTTTTTAACTTTATACACTTTATTGTAACGCGTTCATTTGGCGAATTTGGACGCTCTTTTTACTCTTTTTCGCATTACTTTTACAATTCATCACAGATAAACAATTGAGAACCATTTTTTAATTTTTTAAATTACAAACAATATTTCAGAACTAATTTTTGGTTGTGTTATAGAGCTGCTGGGACTGATGTATCAACCGAAGGTATGCTATATGACGCTTAAAACTTTCTTTGTTTTTTTCTGTTTTCAATTACTTTTTTGTCTGAATGGCTGTCACCTTTATGTTTTGTTTTATAAAAAAGAAAACACGCCGATATTCCAAAAGGTCCACTGTTCTATAGAACATAGCCTTTACCAAACTCTCTAATTTAGTGGTGCATACATGAAAAACAATTCTACAAGTTAAGTAAAGTTTGGGCGTTTTATTACGTAATCCAACTTTCCAACGAATGTAATCCAACTTCCAACGAATTATTTCAAACAAAATTTATTGTGAATTACATAAGCTATTGCAATCAAAATAAAGCAATATGGCGTGACAACCACGAGCTCCAAACCAGTAGTCGTGTTCGCGCTTTATGCACTAAACATATATGGCTCTTTTCATGAAGTAATCTTGCTCGAAGATAAATTTAAGCTATCATGACCGAATACTGCTCGAGGTCATAACCCTTTATTTTTTTAACAAGTATAATAAAAAGATATTTCGGGCTTTGCGCGAATCCTGTTGGTATTTGTGGCTGTTAGCCGATTTGATAAAAGCCCTTTGCATAAAAAATGTTCTCTTCGTACCGTAATCAAAGTTTTGCAAACTTAGCTAATGCATCTTTAGCGCTTATTACTGTGTTGTATTTTTAAAGGGGCAAATTTAAATTCCTATTTTTGCCAACTTAAACTATAAATTTTAAAAATATATAATATGGCTCTCATGGAAATACAAGCAAAAACATTCGGCTTTTATGGCTCCCTAAAAAATGGTTCCCGACATAAAAATTGGTTCCCGACCCCTGCATTAAGTATATAGCGGGATTGAATGGTGGTAAAAAATAATCTTTTACCGGAACGTCACTCCGGACCGTTCTGGCTTACTTTCACCACTGCCTAACAGTATAAGGTAAACAATATCGTGCGGGTTATATCAAGTTGTTAGTAAGTGTGGAGAATAAATCGGCGTGTTTATTTTTTAAAAACATGTATTAAGGTGTTATATGAACTTTAAACATGTTTTAAAGTTTTTTGTTTTTAGGATGGCCACATGCATGTCCTCATTTTTATGCCATTGCAAAATACTCCCAATATAGAAAAATTTCAATTAAAATATGTTAATTGAAATTCTTATCAACTTTACATTTCTGCAATATTAAAACCAAAACAGCTGCTTTTTCGGGGACAAGTGCATCCATTACGACGAGTGTCACTGCCTCTGTCGGAGGTGGCAGCTCAACTGAGGCTAAAACAAATGCAGCTTCAACGACCCAAGCCTCAACCACCAGATATGCTTCGAACAGTGCGTCGTCTACAGCGTCGCCTACAGCTGGCTCTGTCGCTTCGTCTACCCAGGCTAATGTTGTTAGCGCCAGTCCAGTTGCCAGTTCTACGGTAGCATCAGAGCCACTTCCATCCATAGCTACGTCAGGTACCAGGGCACAACTTTCCATCAACAGGAAGACAAATTTCGCACCTGTTTTTCACTTGTCAAAAGTTTTGTGTTTTATCCTTGTTCTCGTTTATAATTTTACATTTAAAGTTTTGCTATCTTCAGTTTGGTTCTGCACGATAAAAAAATGCATGTTTGCACGACTTTTTATGACAAACAGTGGAGATTAAAGATGGTGTAAAAAAGGAGCAACGTGTTCACCTAATCTCCTTTACGGGAAATCTTAAGACCACCAACGACGCAAAGTTTGCGTTTTTTCGGGATAGTTTAAGTTAATGTAGGTGGCGTACAGTAAAAGGGATCATCATCCAGCACGGCTTTTCAAACAGTTGCAACGCGAACCTTTACATTTGTGATGACATTTTATTTTAATAAGCATGGTAACAAGTTTGTCTTTTAATACAAAAAATGGTTATTATCAACGCCATAATTTTATTCTAAAACCACATGTGTTTTATTAGCATAAGATTGCTAAAATATGTTTAATTTGTGATTTTAGCCGCACCAGTTGTTACGACTCACAAAATGACGACTAAAGCACCCACTACAACTGCATCTGCTGTACCCATGGTGCTATATGAGCAAGGTTGTGAGACAGCTATCCGGCCATACTTGTACGCAGCAGGAGGAATTGCAATCGGAATTTTGCTTCTGGAAATCCTGGTTATGCTGTTTGCATGTTGCCTTATCACGGCAATTAAGAAAGGTTACACTCCGGTGTGAGCCATCCGAATATCTTTTGAATTAAAATTGTCCAAATTTTTTTAATTAATAGTGCTTTGAACTTATTTGTACAGTTGTCCACAATATGTTTTTAGTATATACTAAAGAGTTTTTAAACCAATGAAAAACACTTCTTTTAATACAAACGGTGATTGTAATCTTGCCAAACATAGGCCCTTAACACTTTTAAAGCGGGTGATGTTAAACTATGTAATATTTCTATTTTTTAGTTTACGAATGATATGTCTATTTCGTATAATTTATGAACAATTAAATACACTATACACATCAACAAAATTCTTGATTTACACAATATATTTAATATAATTTTGTCTGATTTCGGTCAATGCGCTTGTTTTCTTCCCAATTATTTTCTCTTATTCAAGCTAAGAGAAGATGCCAACATACTTATACCTAAATCTACAATAGGCATGTGGGTAACCATTCAAAGAAATCAAACGAATTTTGATTACAATTACTTCTGCCTTCAAAATGTTTTTGGTTTACGATACTTTTGTGATGTATTAAGCATTTAAAGTCCTGGTAACCCATTACGTTGGCGAATCAGGAGACACTTTGGTATTCTAAAATCTAAATCACATTTTGGAAATAAAACTCCCCCTATTGTAATTATTCTTTTTGATTTTTTCGTTTCTTCAATAGCGATACTGTTAAGGCTAAAAAAAGTTCTGTAGTGATTTGCCATTACAGTAGTTTCAAAGGTACGTTAGTTTCCCAAAGTTTAAAACCTACAAATATTTAGGTGTCGTGAAGCCCACACGTCCGCTTATATTAGCGAATGGTCAGTATAACCGCAGGACATAAGCACGGTAGAACAAGACCAAAAAAAACAAAAAAAAACAAGCGTGTCCCGTGTGGTATGTCGCGCACGGTGGGTAATAAAATAAGAATACGCTACAAATATATGAAATTTATTAGTTTCACTTGAATTATTGCATCTTGTTTCAACGCCAGGCTTGGTGTACGTTTCTCGTGTTAGTTTTATACTGACTATAAGGCAGTAAACTCGGAAAAGCATAAATAAAAATATTTTCAGTTACACCGGTTGCGGAGCTCCGGAACAGGGGTAGGCCAAGTAGGACAAATAGAGCACTGTATACACCAGAGATGTAAAGAAAAACATGTCTGTTCGTAAAAAATAAAGGATTGCACAAGTGTATATAAAGTTAGTTATGCTTATCTTGTCTGATGTAATTTCTGCTTTATTTAAAATGGATAAAAGTTTTGATATATTATCATGCCTATAACGAAATAGATAATTTAAATAATTTAGAATCAGGTAGTGATGCAACAAATAAATGTTTGCTTCGCGCAAATACCCCTTTAAATGTCTCCAGCTTAAGATTGCAGTTACATATTCGAACGGGATCGACTGAAAACAGCATGTCGGGTTTTCCAGTTTTACGACGTCACGTCATTACGCAACCTTGATTGTATGCGCTCTGGTTAAAAAAATATTGTCTTTCACTTCCTGTTGTAGGATAAAGCAGGGGTCGGCAACCTTTTTGGTCCTGCGGACCGGTTTGAAACTAAAAATTTTCCGCGGACCGGCTTTAAAAAACAACAAATGTTCAGTAAAGGTAACTTATTGCATCTTTTTTTTTTAATGAACTAATTAAAATGCATGTGCTTGTTTCTAAAACTTTCTTGCCTGAACGTCAAATAATAAATCATTTTGCAATGCATCTTATATGGCCACAGCACACTGGTTTGTTTTGAACCTCACCAGTGCTTAATACTAATTAAGACTTTTTATCATACCAATCAACCGTGGAGTATGTTTAAACGAAAGTTACTGTGTTTTGAATAGAAAACTACATTTAATTGTTGTTTGCCTTATTTTTAAGTTTCTTGGCATTTTGCGTTCAGTTTGGGTTTAAATAAAAATTTAAATCTGGCAACCCTGCTACGGTAACGAACTCCTCGCGGACCGGCACCGGTCCGCGGACCGGCGGTTGCCGACCACTGGACTAAAGGGTATATATAGTCTATATATGATGTCCAACGGAAGGAAGGCACTAGTATTGAAAAATATGAAACATGAGCAACAAAATGTTGGCCGACCCTGGCTTAAAGCAATGTAAAGTTTTGCGGCAAGGAAAAATCGAATAAAGATAAAAAGGCAACTTCCTGTAATTTTGCAAACGACGGTGATTATAAACCAGGATGACTGTAATACAGTCTCAATCAGGTGAAACGGATTATACCTCGGTTTAACCTTTTTAGTACTTGTGAAAATCGAGATTTTTATCCCCTTAACGTTAATTTTATTAATTTTTTTAGCACAGCATTTTTAATAAACTTACCTGTAGCCTTCTTATAAAAGTCTACGGGGCAAATTTGAGGCTGAAAATACGGAATTATATAGGCCTACTATCAGGGTCGGATCAGGGAGAGGTGTCATGGTCTGATGCTTTTTGTTGCTTTTAAATATAAATGATAATATTTACTTAAATAGAGCTTTTTGAGTAGCCTACTACTGGGAATGGCACCCACAAGGGGTTGTTATTGACCACGTTAGGATCCCTGCATTTAACGAATATATGACGTCACAAAAAAAAGTTAATTCTAAGGAAAAAGGGTGGATTTACACAATAAATGTTTCAATATACTACCGTACCCTGTTGCATCCTACTAAAAAATTTCTATTAAGTGTTTGAGTTTTTTGAACGACAACTAACTGAACAATATAATTCAGATATTTTTACTAAATTTTTAAATAGCTTCCACGTGGTTACAAGATGAAAAGAGTTTGGATCTCGTCATACCATAAGTTTTTCTGATATTCTAGGTAAAATAAATTTGGTCAAAGTGAGCCACGACTCCTAAAAGGTGCCGGTTAATGCCAATATGTTTAGCATTATTTTAGAAAAATTAACTGATATGTACTAATTATACAAAAACCAGCCGGCAAACAAAGCTGCCTTCGCACGAAATAGATCACAGCAAAATCTCTTGCAAGAGATCCAGGGTGCTTACTTTTACAATTTTTTCGATAACATTAAAAGGCAGTGCCTTGGTTCAAGTCAAATCCTACTTCAAACGGACGCAAAATACCAAAATAATGTTTTTTTAGGGTTTACACGAACGCATAACAGTCATCGCCATAGACCAGTGGTTCCCAAAGTGGGCTTGCTTACAATTCGTTGTGTGATTCATCGGCAGCATTTGGTGGCCAAGAATATCAGTGGTCGTCTTAACCTCTTATTGAAGACTGTCACGAAAGCAGCAAATAAAATTAAAGCTCATGCGCTTAACACGCGCTTGTCTAAGCAATCGTGTAAAGTAAAGGGAACGACGAGGCCTTCTACACACGAAAATAAGATGGCTCTCCAAGGGAAATAGCCTACACACGGATAGATATTGTTGTGAAATTCTTAGAAAGCTATGACCTTGGCTTGCCAAAGAAATTATTGCTATAAAAAATGGTATCGCAAACTTGTCAGATATATTTTCCAAATTTAACGAATTGAATCTATCCCTTCAGGGCAACGAGGTAAATCTAATCAAGGTAAAATCAGCAGTGTGTGGATTCAAAACTTGTGTTGTATCGACGAAATGTAGCTAGTCGCGAATTCTTTCAGTTTTCCAGCTTACAACAACTTGCTATCAGCGACAAATGTATTTCTAATATTGATTTTGAGACATACAGCAAGTATATTCAGGAATTGCATGAAGACATGGAAGTTCGGTTTCAGGATGTATTACAATTGGAGATTCCTGACTGAATGTTCGACCCGTTCATTAATCTTTCCGAGCAAGGGATTCTTTCAGAGGAACTTATAACCTTGCAAAATCATTTTGAACTCAAACCAAAATTCCGTATCTCGTATCAATAATCATTTTGGCTGCAACGCGAAATTAAAGTGAAATATCCTCACGTGTGGGATCGGGTAATTTTTTTCCATGGCATTGCTCAGCTTATACTTGTTAGAGCGTTCGTTTAGTGCCGTCACAATGCTTCTAGATAACAAAAGAAACCGCCTGGACATAGTAAAACGGGGAGATTTAAACGAAAAATTGAACAGGATATCAAGAAGCTAATGCAATTGCACCAAGCTCATCCGTCATAGTCGACTAGACTAGAGACTAGAATTAAATAAACAATAATTTGTATTAATTCGATTTTATTTTTGTCAAGAGGGCGTTCGGTATAGTCAGTAAGTTACTTAAGGGGCAGTATTGCAAAAAAGTTTGGGAAACACTGCAATAGACCAACTGTTAGTTGAACAATAGAGCACTAGGTTTAACGGAAGCAGGAAGTAGGTTACTTCATTATGGCGTCACTGTATGTGCAAGTTAGTGAAGGCATCGCTGAGAATATTTATGCCCCGTCAAACAAAAATTCAAGATCCGCCCCTGACGAGCGTAATACTGAAATTGTAAACAATTGAATTGAATTTATTTGACACTCTGTCTTGTTTAGAAACAGTCTCCGTCTATGGCTTGGGGAGTTCTCCGTGACCCTGGCGAATGTCAAATTCGTACGTTGGATTTCTCTCTTCTATATGTGCCTAGATCAGACCCGGGCAAACTACGGCCGGTGGGCCGGATCCAGTCCGCCAAGCAATATAATCTGGCCCACGACTCATTGTGAATTAACCTTTTTAGGCAAAAATAATCCTTTTTTTGGGGGGATATTTTAAGCTTATTGAAAAATGTATCACACGTTGTATTATGTGTATTGGAGATCCAGTTTTTTACAGTACGGCCCGCCGAGACATTTTTTGTTTCTCATGCTTCATCCCGATGTCAAAAATAATTGCCCACTGCTGGCCTAGATGCTGGTCGCCAACATTAATTCTCAGCAACAATTAAACTAACCCTTATAACAAGATTTAATTTTGCGTTTTGTATTCAGCCAATATAGTCATTCGCCTGAAACCTAACGCTATATAGATCTCGGATTTGTGACCTTACACAAACAATCAGGGCTATATGCTGAATCCCCACCAGTTGGTCAAAAACGGTTTAAGACTATAGCTGATCGAAACTAATGAACGCTCGACTCTTTGTTATCGCTTCCCTAACACTCAGACTGTCATTATTCTTACGCGTAGCAGTCATTCATGCTTTAAGCAAGATCGTTAGGAACTGTTAGTCTGAAAAGTTTAGCAGCTAGTTTTTTAGACCTAAATGATTTTAAAAAACATTTTATTCCTGGACAGTGAGTAAACCTTTACTTTTCATCCCAACGGTGATATTTATAATATCCTAGCATCTTGAATATTAGGCTGTTTGTTGTTGTTAATTCATACAAAAAGAGTTTTTTTATCGAAAAGTTAAATTGCCCTGAATAAGATTTGGCCTGTTTTCCACTCTTAATAACTTGGGTCCCGATTGTGTCCTAACTAATATTAATTATTAAAATGGACACAACAAACCTTATTTAAGAAATTTCGTAGGGCAGGAGATCGACAACAACTTGAGCCTTACCCAAATTTTAAATAAAGAAGCTCACTTCACCATGACATTACAACTTACATTTTAAAGAGTTAAACTATATTATGTCTGAATTTGGCGCCGTTTAAAAAATATTAAAAAAATTGCTTGTAAAATAAGTGACAAAACACTAGTTAAATTTTATTGGTTAACTCAATTGTTGTCATGCTTATTAAATTAAATAAAAAATGCGCAGTACAAGTTTAAAACAGGTAGGCCTACCAAAGAGATAAAACATATATCTCTTGGAACTGATATAAAATGGAACTTCAATTAAATACGATTTGCTTTGGTCCAACCGGAACTGAACAGAAACTCCAAACAAAATGCGAAACGAAACCGGATTTAAAGATGATTTAAAAAAAAGTAGAACCCGAACCGAACTTGAACCAGAAAAGTTAAACGGTTCGACTCCCTGCTTTCGGGTTGACTTTCAGGACAGTTCACTTTTTTATCTGGATAAAAAAATCTGCATTTTTTTAAACATTGTGATTAACAAAAACACTACGTGTTGTGCTGAAAAGTATCTGCTCCAGGAAAATTTGAGGCTCATAGTGAATGAATGTCGAAGTTACGGCCCGGTCTGAAAATAGGTCAAAAGTGTTTACTTCGGATACAACATGGCGACCGACATTTCTGGTTTGACAACTTGCGCTTTATTATTCGTAAGTATTCTATTTTACTTCACCCACCTACCAATATAAAAACAAAATCCTCCAGGCACACTGCATTTCTTGCAGATTTTGCACCTAAGTTAAGAACGACAGCGTCGAAATGTATGTTTATAAAATAAAAAACACTACTTAACTGTGTTGTTAGTGACTAGTGTAAGGTATTTATAGTTCAACGTTACTTGAGGTAGCGAGTTACTCTAGATCAGATGTCCGAAAATACTTATTGGTGGGACCCAAATATTTCGCGAGGTATTTTTTATTTAAACGTATTGCTTATGAATTTTTGCTTTTAGCAATTTTTTTTTAAAACATTAAGCTTTTACCATATTGTAAAGACTTAACAGGATTGCATTTTAAGCAAAAATACATCTATATCAAGTTTACATTTATATTTTTGAAGTGCTACGTTCTCATGACGCTTTGCCTTTGCCTACTAAGAAAGTGCCAAAAAAGATTTCCTCAGAGCGAAATAAAACATACTAGGAAGCAAAATAGGTTTATCGACAAGTAAAAAGTTTGAATTTAGTTAGGTAGGTAATGTCGGCAACAGTTAGTTCCTCAGGGTACAAAGCTTTCCTTGACCGCCCCAAGTCAGCGCAACATTTGGCGCTCCTCCACTTTTATACGAAGAAAGTTATGCAATAAAACAAACAAAAAATACCACATGTACCACAACATACAGGGTAACACTAATTTACGGAATGATGAATGGTCGGAACGCTCACAGTATTATTATTAAATATAATAACACTTGACCCACCTTCACCCAAACGCTAACCCTCACCCAAATATTATGCGTTGGTTTAATAATTGTTTTAACAGGGTAACACTTGAATTAGTGAGCGTTCCGACCATTCATCATTTTGTAAATTAGTATTACCCAACACACATTATTTGGGGTAGTGCGCGGGTTAGCTTTTGGGTGAGGGTGGGTCAAGTCATTTAGTTCTGATAAATAATTAATATTGCCAATGGTATAAAATAGAAAAAACTGCACATAATTCAAGTGTTTACATTTTTATAACAATCTAGCTGCACATAAACTGAAAAAGTATAACTTAATATTTATGCTTTGTATTACTTGAACATTAATTTTTTAATTATTTGAGTTGGGCCTAAATAGAACCTTCCATATGCTGCAAAATTTTTTTTCTGTGAATGAATTAGGGGTGTAAAATGTTTCGGATATGTTTTGTATATGGTGCCACCAAAAATTAGATTCACAGGTGTTCTTCAAAACTAAAAATGTTTTGCGACGTCAAAAAGGTTGAAGAAGTTTTAATGAATGCTGATCTCTGTCAACATACAAACAATTGAGAAATGTAGCTTTTACATACCATTAATTTTTTTATATTTCTAGGGTTTGTTTGATAGTATATATACATTTTCAATATATTTCGGAAATGTAAATAAAATGGCTGGATTTTCTGGTTCTGTGCAGCTATCTGTCAAAGAAGCAGTTGACTTACGCCCAACAGCATTTAGCAAACGTTTACCTGGGATTAATGTTTCCACTTTGGACACATATGTTGAAATAAATGTTGATGACAATGTTATTGGAAAAACTACCACAAAGCCTAAAACTCTTTCTCCTGTATGGAATGAAGAATTTGGTGATGAGGTGAGGAAGTATGAAATGCAAATTGCTACTCTCATGATTTATGTAGTGTGACCCATGTATTAAGAATATAACAACATACCCTTTTCACTGTAAAAAAATACTTGGATTTGCAGTCGTATGCAGACATTTGCAGCAGTAGCTTTCACTATTAAAAAAATAATCCTGTTTTTTTATGTAAACTCAGTTGCGGTAATAAAAATGTAATATTATTATTCTCTAAAATGTAAATTCTAAATCATTGTCACGAAAAAACTACAGCGGGCTTTCATGTTATTACGAACAAACAAATAATAAAATTAGTAAAACACCCTATGCAGGGTACGCCATCCAAATAAATAAGTTTGAGAAACACTAGCCTTAACAAGGCATGTATTTTTAGACATATGATACTTACAACGTTTTCAATGTAACATTAGGGTGTATCTTTATAGAATCCAACACCATTGGCGTCAGGTTTTAGCCAGTCGATCACTGCTCCGCTGAGGCGTATATTAACAAGTAAAACTCATAGTTAAAAACATGAGTAAAAACAGGAACAGACATTTTGTAAGGAAAATATATTTCGCCAAGTGGCATCGTCAGTTCCTGTAAGAGTACAAATAAATACATAAAATCACAGCGCAGTCATCAACAAACCAATAAAAGTAAACAATGAAATATTGAAACTGGACATTAGACTAAAAAAGGTTTAAAACAAAAACGTAAGGAAAAGCATGTATAGCTTTGCAGGCAATACGACTAGGACATACGAGTTGGCAACGCAAATAAGTGATAGAAGGAAAAACTGCCCAGTGCGAGATGCTAGACGCTGAAATGCTGTATTTTTTATACCTTTTTTAGTTTGTCTAGGGATGTTCAAAGTAGAATCCCAAGGTATTCTAGAATAATAGGATTCGAATCTAAAATAACGAATCCAGAATATCGAATCCTAGTATATTTTTATTAAATTATTTAACCTCGATTTTGTTTGGGGAAGGGATTAATCTTAATCCACCCTACAGGGCCCACAATCACAGCAATAAATCGCCCAAACAATTTTCTAACATGTGTACATTATAATAAAACACCCCGTGTGTTTAACATTCTTAACAACTGTCATTTGAAGCAGTTATATGTCAACTGTCCAGGTTTTTGCCAAAACTTATATTTTTGCCAATAGTGAGTACAATGCAACACTGCACACAGAAGTCTCAAGCAATTCAGTCCTGTTTTTTAAGCATTGTTGGGTCTTAGTGCTTATTTTTTTACTAATGTGATCTGTTATGCAGTCAAATAATGTACTGCAAAGAATACAAAGTTACTATTGACTTAACGAATTCTTGACAATTACACTGCGCATAACTGCATAACCTCGCTGAATATTGTCCTAAAGTTGACCTTAAGTAACCCTATAGCGCATTTTGTGGACGGCCAGTACGTTTTGCAACGTAATGTTACTTTTGCAACTTAACGCATTTAGGGAAATTGCGAACTCCACACCAGACATTACACGTTGATCGCTCGCCCAATAACGCTTGATTGACACTTAATTATTAGACGAACGTTATCGCGAGACGCCGTAATTGGTCGCCCGAAAAAACGCTGACGCTGCATTACCAGGTTACATTTAAAGCAAGCACTGTAAATTGGTCGCTGCAGCAAGAGGCCAACTTACCACACGCGTTTGGGCGCAACAATCCGCGGTAAAACATTAAATTATATCGGTTCCAATTACCCGAAATAAATGGCAGAATTGGATTCGAATCCCATCTGGATTCGAATCCAAGGATTCGATATTCTACTTTGAACATCCCTACTATTGTCCTGTTTCAATATTTTATTGTTTGCTTTTATGGGTTTGGTGATGACTGCGTTCTGATTTTATTTATTTATTTGTACTCTTACAGGAACTGACGGTGCCACTTGGCGAAATATATTTTCCTTCTAAACAAAACGTCTGTTCCTGTTTTTGCTCACGTTTTTAACTATAAGTTTTACTTGTTTTCATTGTAAATTACATGGGATGTTGATATTCTATTTTGTCATTGTTAGCATATTGTTAGTATGAAGTTTTCTATTGATATATGTCACTTTATTTTTCAAGGAGATGATGAAATCTACTTTAAATGGGACCAATCACTTCACATTTACCTGTAGTATTAAGAAAATAAAAATAAAATGTGTTTGGATTCAATCCACCCCTAAGTTTTTCATATATTATAACAGAGGTTGTTGCTTCATTTGAAAATGTAGTCCACATTTTGTTGTTTTATCCGCAATAATAATATGTTTGACTAACCAAGTGGCCACACTCACAGAGCCCTGTAAATTTATGTCAACTGTTAAATACAAAAACATGTAAGACTTTAAACTAAAAAAACCTGAATTTTGGCAACCTTATCACCCAAAGTTAATATGCCTTTAAACCATTTAAAGTCATTTAGTTGTAAACAATGATCTCAATACTGAACACATTTTTGCCTAGTTATTGTTTGTAGTAATTTAGGTTTAATGTAAAAGGTAATTTGTGGTAAATTTGATGATTTTAGGTGGAAAATGCAAAAGCAATTACTTTTCGAGTGTTTCATGATGCAGCAGTTGGAGAAGATGACTTTGTAGCTGATACTGAAATCACCCTAGATCAAGTTTCAAATGATACTACCAATAGCAAGTCGAAAGATATTTGGGTAAATTAATGAATGGTTATAACTGCTGCTTTTAACCTACCTAGATAACATTCTACATAATATTCAATTCAATTAGATTTGAAATTGTTTTTGCAAAAAAATCCTACATAAACCAAACAATCAAACATGTGTCTTAAAGTTACCCCCCAAAAATACATGTTCGAGCTCAACCCAGGCCACTTTCCCTATTAAAAATGAAAAATTGAATAGTTTATACTTATTTTTCCTCAGTCAGCATTGATAAAACTGTCGGAAATCACTGATTAAGATCACAACAGATTGGTGCAGCACTATCTTGAACTGTTATTTCCTTTAATGGTTTTTAGTAGTTAGCATCTCATTCTATTAAATGTGCTATGTATTGAATTTAGTGACTAGTAGTACCAAGTTACTATTGTTTTTCGAATTGAAGTTTGTTGTCATATTTATTTTCTTGCAGCTTGACCTTGAACCAACTGGAAGAATTAAAGTTTCTATAAACCTCAAGAAAGGTTTGCATTGTTTCTAAAACCTATTGAATAATGTTGTTTCGAAACAACAAAGCTCTAATTTAATTAAATTGTATGTATAGGTTCAAAACCAAAACAGCAATTTAAACAAAAGGAGAGGAAGCGCGGGAGGAGAAATGCTGTTCGTCGAAGAATTCATCGTGTTAATGGGCATAAATTCCTGGCAACATTTTTGCGGCAGCCAACCTTTTGCTCCCACTGTAAAGAGTTCATATGGTAAGTATTGTAAACTAGCTATTCCATTAGCTTGTGTTTTTTAATATTAAATAAACAATAAAACTGTTTTACAGGGGTTTGGTCGGAAAACAAGGCTACCAATGCCAAGGTAAAGTTATTTGACAAAACTGAAACAGTTGCGACGTTAAAGTATTAATTTTATTTTACAGCTTGTACGTGTGTTGTACACAAGCGCTGCCATACTCAAGTTTTAAAGAAGTGTCTCGGCTGCAAAACAAACATACCTGTATGCATATTTTTAATTTATTGGCAACCAGTACTAAAAATCTAATGATATTGAATTTCTAAACTTTTTTAAGGATGATCCGATTTTGGGGAGACTCAACTTCAATGTTCCTCATAAATTCCGTTCGCACAACTATCCTTTCTTCACTTTCTGCGATCATTGTGGATCGCTTTTGTATGGTTTGTACTCCCAAGGCATGCAATGTAAAGGTAAATGACTGCAATTTATGGTTGTTTGTTTATCTTATTACCAAATTATTTGGAGCTTGTTACTGTTTTAACATATGGTTTGTTAATTTTAAATTATATTGGTCCTGTCCACTGTCAAAAGTTTAAAAAGTATATTTTCTTAACAATATCAATAGCATACCTTTTAACAATAAAGTCACTATGAAAGGCCATTTAACTGACCACAGCCATTGACCAAAATACGAACAATGTGAACATCGGATCACAGTTCGAAAGAAAACCAAAATAGGACTAATACTTAATAGTCGTACTATTGTTTAAATCAGAATAAGACCCGAACGGCCCAATTAAGGCCTATACAACCTTTTACTTTAAACCCTAACTTAACTACTAACTTCCCTATTAAAAACTAGGGTGCCCAAACGTGCACACAAAATCAGTCTCTTTCAGTTAAATTTGGTCTTATTCCGACAGGTTTAGGTTATAGATATTCAGATAAATTTTAGATTTTTTCTGTTGTGGTCATTACTGCCTATATGGCTTTATATTATGTTGTTGGTCTTAATAGCATGGTATTATACATTATTTTTCTTTAGATATTATTGCATTGTAGGTCTTATTTTGAGTTCATAATTTAATACCCACAATGAGAACATTATGTACCCAAATCAGACTTGGGGCACATGTCCAGCCATAAGATGGAATATCAAGATTGTCATATATGCATTTATTGACGTCATATGCAGTATGTAACTTCCTGAAAATCATTTTCAACAAGCACTCCCAAAATAGTAGTAAATATATAAATAGAACCCAACTCTCTTTAAACATAAACTTTCATGGCTATAATATGTTGGTGCCATTCTAAATATGTTGGCATATTTTTGAATATGACATAAATTAGAGAAAATTTATGGTAACTTCTAATGTTACATCATAATCACACTTCCTACTTGGCATAAACCTACAGCTGGCCACTTAAGTTAGTCGCAAATATATACCTTTTTTGTTTAATTTAGGTTTGCAAATATTAACCGGGTTAAGTCAAGCATTTTGACAGGTTATTGGCAATCTAGTTTAGGTTTTATACATACCCAACTCCCCCATGTTTTGTCACATTGGAATATCGCAAAAATTGATCTCTCAACTAACAATAGTAGATGCACCAGAGGAGGCTTGTATTTTAATATGTATATATAGTTGTGTGGTAGAAGTTCTGGTATTATTAGGATATATAGTTTCATAATGCCAATAAGTCTATAGCACCCTTTTATTAAAAGTGGTAATATTTTGATGAGAAATCTGGTGTTTCATTTTTATTACCCCACCAAGCTCACCGTGATGAATGAAAACTGGTTAGCCAGACCTACTTTTTGCACCAGTGGTTTTATGTATAAGACCAGCTTAAGTATCAGCAAATTTTAATCCTAATATTGTTTAGTACACTAAATATTTCTCGTAAATCATTTCAATTTATTAAGTCAGTTTTACTGATAAATTCCACTGTTTTCTATTTCAGCCTGTAAGTTAAATGTACATAAACGATGTGCAGCTAATATTCCTAATTCATGTGGCATAAATGAAAAGCAGTTGGCAGACATTTTAAAAGAAATTGGAAAAGTTGGAGAGAAAGATGATGTGAATAAAAGGGTGAGATTCATGTGATCATGGTTTCAATCTAATCTTCTTTGTAGAAAATAATGCCAGTAGTGAGAGAACATGTGGTTTATTTGTGTATTATTGGGTGTAAATAAATATAGTTGTGTTTTTAACATTGTGATGGTAATGATTATATGAAAGCAAGAGGTTTATTTAAACTAGCTTAAATATTACAAACTTTTAACCAAATGAGGTTTAAATTATTCACATTACATAACGTGTTATAACTTATTGATTATCACCGATCACGTTGAGTATCACCGATATACAACATAAGGTTAATACTGAATAAGAATTGTATTATTGTCTACTTTAATTGTATAACTATAGTTAGTTGCTTCAGGGTTTTTGACTTTATATGTTATTTTGCAGGTATCTGTTTCTTCAACTTCTTCTGGAGGTTTGTATTTTAACACTTTTTCCATTAAATAAAAGTTATGTCGCTAGTAATTGTCTAAAATGCCCTAATGCAATGCTTGCAGCTGTTTGTTCTCTTGAGAATAGTGTAGTGACACAGCTACAGGAAATGATTTGATAAAGCGCCCCACATAAGCAAGCCACCATATTATAAGAGTTGTTATTTGTTTGTTTAGCTTGTGTATGACTTCATCACTGTCTAGTAATTATATCTAAATAAAGGTGATGTAATATAAACAAAAAAGCAAACTGTGATCTATACTTCTAGCTAGAGATATTTTCGATTTTTATCTATTTTATTTAACTGTAAATATTGCAGTTTAATAACAGTAAAAAACATATTTTTAAATGCATTGTTGCCACACTGTAAATCACACACGAAAAAAGTTTCATTAATGTAATTTCAAGATTACGAATAATATTATTTTTGGTGTTGTCATCTTTTTATTAAACCAGAGAAATAATCAATCAAACAACTTTATTTAAAAATTGTAAACTTACAATTATGTTTCAGGTGGAACAATCAACAATGGCTCAGCTAGATCCGCACTTGCATCTACCTCAAGTGATAATGATAAAAAGCCTGTTAAAGTCACAGACTTTGGTTTTATTAAAGTACTCGGAAAAGGAAGTTTTGGCAAGGTAAGGTTAGGGTACGTAGCCGTGCACTTACTTACACTTCCCGGTTATTGTGTATGTAAATTTATACTAAATGTGTGCCAAACAAAGGATGCTGGGTTCTATTTGAATTTTCGTAAAACATAGGTAATGCTTGCTGAACACAAAGTGAACAAGGAAATATTTGCCATAAAAGTCTTGAAAAAGGATGTGATTAGTCAAGATGATGATGTTGATTGCACATTGACAGAGAAACGTGTCCTTGCTTTGGAACATCCATTTCTTACTTCGCTTCATTCCTGTTTTCAAACAAAGGTATTGTATTTTTAGGCACTTTTGAACGATGAAGCTTTAAATTACAAGAGCACTAACTATTAAATTGTAAAGGCATGTTAATGTCTATTATTACGAGAATTTTTTTTTTCTGTTTTTTTAATCTCAGCGTGTTTTTAATGTTGCATTTACTAATTTGTAATACATCAATGTAAAGGAAAGTTTTTTCACTTATTACCGTATTGTTATTAAGATACTTTAAAATTGACATCCTTAGCACAATAAATTCAGTCCGTTTTAGGTTACAAGTTGTAACTCAAATATAAACCAACTAAATTCTGTTACCAGTTGTGATTTAATACTAATTTTTTTACTTCCATGGAAGCATTTGCGCATGTTTGCAAACCTTGTTCTGCTGCAGCAATCATAGCAGAGTAGTCCTCAAATTTTTGTGGTTTAAATATCTTGCTGTCAACTCTGGTTTTAAGCGAATGTCAGCGGTTTTCTGCAGTAATGTGTTTATGTTAAACAGGAACGACTCTTTTTTGTTATGGAGTATGTTGGAGGAGGTGATCTTATGTTTCAAATTCAAAAGTCAAGAAAATTTTCTGAAGAACGTTCACGTTTTTATGCAGCTGAAGTAATTTTGGCCCTGATGTTTCTTCATAAGCATGGAATAGTTTACAGGTATTACATTTTAATTAAACTAGCTAGTTTACTTTTTCCCCCTTTGTTAATTGCTTGTCTTGGATTGTTTGGATTCCTAGTACTTTTAAAAACATTCTAAATATGCATTTAACAAATTCTCCAATAGAGACATCAAACTGGATAACATACTTTTGGACCATGATGGGCATTGCAAGTTGGCCGACTTTGGAATGTGTCGGGAAGGTGTAAAGGATGGAAACCTGGCCACTACGTTTTGCGGAACTCCTGACTACATCGCACCTGAGGTACCACCTATTTTTCACAAATATTACAAAATCATTCTTTGATTCTTCAAACAATACGTGTTTTAACCCTGTTGGGTTGAGCCTTTTGTGATATTGAACTTGAACTCTTTTAGTTCATTTATGTGTTCCCTGGGCCCGGAGCGCTGTTTGTTACTATTAAGACGTCTCTGTGTTTGTATTCTTAACTCAAGTCAGATTTCGTTTGTTAACTGAAACCCTGGCGCCTAATAATATAGAAGCTCGTCTCGTTCTTGTTACTCCATTAACCAATCAATTTTAATCATGACACGTTGTAAAAAACAAGACTTGCATACATCACTAACTGTCAAAACAAGTTAGTTCGTAATTGGCGTGGGAAAAGGACATACATACAGTAGATACACAACGAAAGGTCATGTAAGCAAATAATAGTAATTGAGGGATGGTTAGTTTAATTCATTACTTTTATCTGAAAGGGGGCGTTTATATATATGTTTTTCGTTGAAAAATGTGGGGCTTTTAATTTTTTGCAGATTCTTCAGGAGCTCGACTATGGCGTTTCGGTAGATTGGTGGGCGGTGGGCGTCCTAATGTATGAGATGTTAGCTGGACAGCCACCGTTTGAAGCTGATAATGAGGATGACCTGTTCGAGTCGATTATGAACGATGACGTCCTGTACCCTGTTTGGCTTACGAAGAACGCCGTCAACGTTCTCGAAATGGTAGTTTTATTTCATTTTTTTTAAATGGTAGTTAATTTCTTGGAATAACGGTGCGAACCAACAATCCGACGCGGTATGCTGTCACAGAACAGATATTCTCAACTAATTGTGTACTACCAGCAGGCGCGGATCCAGGATTTTTGTTTGATTGAGGGCAGTAACATTTTTATCGATGACGGTACAAAGTTACGTCTTGAGGTGACGTCATAAAACTTTTAATCTTAAAAACACTTGTTGTTCTCGAGCGAATTTGTGCGTAAATTGCAGATGAGTCCAGTATAAACGCGCAAACGCGAAATAAACGCGTTTAGTTGATTTAAAGTGACCAAAAAAATTCAAAAGGGTATGTGACGAATTGGGCACATAGTATATAAATAACAGCATTTATATAGTCTGTTTAAAAAGCCGCTTTGTAGTTTATGAATCCATACGCGACATTTTTGTGCTAATAGATTTCCTTAAACCGACAAAACGTAGTAAAAACGAAAAAAATTCGCGAAAAATTATTGTTTTTGCAGAGTAAAAGTTCAGAAATTACAGTTTTCGGGTCATAGCGTGCTACCCTCCCCCTGGATCCGCCCTGACTGCCAGCTATTCTTGCCCTTCTGTTGTTTTACAAGACGTGGTGTTTTAATAATGCCTGAGTGTTCGGTTTTAGTTACCATGTCCACATTGTCCAGTATAAATTTTGCAAGGCTTTTCAATCAATTGAGTAATAAAATATTCAACACTGCGATGCGAATAGGCTTCACAGCATTCACGAAAATTCCGACCGGATTGGCGAGTCGATAGTCGAATTTCAAATCTGTCCCCTAGAGCTCCGTCACAGGCGATCGATGCTAATCCGATTTCTCACATCTCCCTTTTTGCAGTTCATGACGAAAAATCCATCTCGACGCTTGGGCTGTGGCTCAGCTGGTGACTCTGCCATTTTGCAACATCCCTTCTTCGCAAGCGTCAATTGGGAACATCTCGAAGCCAAGAAAGTCACCCCACCATTTAAACCTAACATGGTAATGCAGTAAATTTACACTGTGTTTGCCTAAGAGTTTTGTATGTTTAGGTAGCAATATCACGAGGTTAGTTGGTTATGAGAATGCAAAGAGTCGCATTGTAGACGCTAGTGATGTGGACCGATTTTGCATTTTGTGTGTTTCGTGACTGCGTTGCTTTCATACGACTGGAGAGTGTCGTAAATTTTTTATGACCCATCGAATTGCGTTTGCCTTCGACTTCACATTAAAATATACGTGTAAGTGCAACGTTGGACGGCCGAACCCTTCCCTGGTACAGTGTTTTCACTGGACTACCGCCCAACTATGGCAAAGTGTATTGCCCGCGGCACTGCACATTTAAAACGGCCTAGTAAATAAACCTGGCGCAGCAAAAGTGTAACAATGTCATCGCAACCGCTTGGCATTGCGCTTCTTTGCAAACTTGTACCCAAGACATTTTTTTTTGTAGAAAAATCCGCGAGACACGACCAACTTCGATTCGGATTTCACTCGAATGACTCCGCGCTTCACTCCGATACCACAGCAAGCGCTTAGTGCTGTCGACCAATCAGACTTCAAGAGCTTTTCCTTCGTCAACGACAAGTACGCCTCAGACCGTCAGCCGGCCACCGCGCAAGCAGCGCCTGAAAAATCTACTTCATCGATTCCTTCCACTGACCTTTAAACGCGTTTGTAATAAACACAAAGTTATCATTTACCAGTGGAATAGCGCCGAGTTTATGTCTCTCGTGTGACAATGAAACACCAGAGCGCTACGAATATTAATTTGGCCAATCACCGAAATCGTCGACTGCTTTTCTTCAATCGTTGGTACTTGCAAAGTAACGTTGTGTTGTCATGCGCATAGATTTTAACTTGATTAATGCACTTAAGATTTTTATCATGTATCGCGATAAGCCACCAAGTTTCGATGAAATAGAATTATTCTTACATGCTGTTTCTTTCGTAGCATTATATTGTGTATTTTTGCAGCCCTTTATGATAAATTGGTTGTCGGGTCCTCCATCTTCGAAATAATTACAGTTCATGAATATTTAACCCGCCCATTATTCTCTATCCATTATATTAGGTGCGATATGCACATGACATTTGCATGTGAATCATGTTATGCCTGGGTGCACTAGGGATGGAATTACCGCCCCTTTGTAGAAATCTCGTCTGACCATCGCTGCCGTTGATAACACACCACTTGGCGTGAAATCGATAACAAACGCAATACATGGCCTCAAGCGCAAATGCCGGCCAGCCATGTTTAAAATGGTTCGTCACTGATCTACTGTTTTGCGCCGTAAAAAATATTCTCGCGCATTTTGTGTCGAATTCTTGTCTGTGACGGATTTGTAGGTTTGATTAAGTTTATTTTGTACATCTTATCGGAAAGTCATTATCGTCCTTATTTTGTATTGTTCCTAATTGCGCTTTTATCAAGTTATTGTCTTTGTGTTCGCTACAATGATTTTGTCGCCTCCTAGTCGTTTTATACTTGCCATGTATTATTTACTGGTTTGCCCAATGCGTCACTCACTGCAAAGCTTTTATTTTAATGAATGTCCTATTTCTTATTGCCACCTTGGCTAGCTTTAGAACGAAATTATTTGATCGATGTTGTTTACAATTTGTTGCGTAAAATTGCAGTACTTACTTAACTTTACTAATGTTGGCCTCTTGTATATCGATAAGACCGTAGCATTCCGTCTCTACCACGCATTGCCCTAAACAAGTTATAAGAGGGCAATTTATTTTAAAATTAGAATATTTCGCACTTCTTTCAGTTTAATATAGGCGTTCTGTGTGGCCACCAATTTGACCTTTTTATTGTCAGCCCTATATGAACAAACCTGAAGTCTTTGACAAGTTGGACTCATGAAAATAAAGAAAAAAATTCACCAGGTTGAATTATTTTCGCCGTCGTGGTCTAACGCACGAGCGTCCGAATAAGACAAATGCATGGGCAAAGGGCATTCTTCCTTAATGAGGCCACGAATGTAGTATTATCACTTCAGACTAAGCATCTGATCGATAAAAGAGTTGGTTTAGGTTATTGTGCGTACGTTTGTGAAACCCTAGTAAAAAAAAGTATTGTTGGGATATTTTTTTGTTTCTTAATAATTTATGATACAGTACGTTGTAATGATCATTAAATGTTAAACGTACGAGGTGATGCACAGAGCACAGGACGTATTAAAGTGTGGTTTGAGGTCGTGTTGTGATTATGCCTAATTTCAGACAAACGGTTATTAGCAGTATTACCAAATTACAATAAAAACATTAATTGCAATAGTTTATGGTATTGCTGGCAGGAAATAGTTTGGTTACGCTATTACTTTGCTGAATGATATTACCTAAGAAGTCACCCGGTCACATAGCATGGTTTTACAGATAACAATTCGTTATAGAATAAAAATAGGTACCGATGAGGATCAATAAAAATAGGTACCGATGGCGCTTCGACCTCAAAAGGCGTAGGCCTAATGTTAAGATAAGAGCTAAACATGATTTTATTTGGATTAGGCTATGCAGAGGTTATCAACCTGTGATACACGTACCATTATTGGTAATCAAAGGCTGTTCTTCTGCAAGCGTTTAAAACAATAGTATAATCTTACGTAAATTACATTTTCCTTTGCCACGTTAAATTAATATAGCCTATTATCAAAAGTTTTAATCAGTTTAGCGCGCTTTTGTTTAATTTTTTTCCTAAAAATATTAATAAACGTTACTAATTTAGACAGCCTTCAATTATATTTTGACTATAAAAATAAAATTTATTTTTGAATTTACATTATATTTTAGATTTAGACCCTTTTCATAATTATCAAATTAAGTATTTTTTTTCGCGCTACGGCAAATGTTTCCAGTTATTTTATCAAAAAAATAATCTTCAATTAAATAACGACCCTTTTTAGATGAAAAATATATGGAACTTTAAACAAATAAACTCGGAAATTTGTCGCCCTTTCCTTAAGTATTTTTTAAACCCTTTCTATTTCCCAAAGTACAATTTCTGCGTTTAGTTGGTGTAATTTTATTTCGCTTTGCGCTAATCGTAATGCTTTTGTATATTGTGACTTTCTATCGAAAATAACACCTCCCCAAACAAAATAAACGAACCGTATACGTTACTGCACTTGGTTTAAAGTTATGCGTGTTTTCCATAAATAAATTTTCGAGCAAAACTCATGTTCAACATACTTCTGTTTGAACATCAATAACATCATATTATTTTTAATCCCCGATTGACAAACCCATCACTAACTGATATTAAAAGATTCGTTTAAAAGTTTACATAAGTTGAATAGTATATGTACTGTAATTTTTAAACACAGCAGGGATATGCAACCTTTTAATCACAACTGGCCAAATATGTATATCCGAATGAGTCCAAGTGTGACAATGTGGAATAGGCCGCGGGCCAAAGACATTTTTGATCGAGCAGATTCAGCTTAAGTGAAGTGCTGCTACCTAAAGTCCGTTCTCCAGGTGTTCATTAGTCAGTAACGATCGATGAGGGGATATTTGTTTTACCCTATAGTTTGGAAAAATCTCACCAACGTACGTTAAACAAATTCCAATTTCGAAACAACGAGAGTTATGAAGGCCCTAGTCCAGCGGTTCTCAACCAGTGGGCCACAGACCAATTTTATAAAGCTAGATTTAATGAAGAATTAAGTTTTATTTGTGTCACTACACTTAATTTTACAGAAATAATGGCTTGGGGAGGAATTTAAAAGGAATGTAAATTTATTGTTCAGCAGCTAGTATCTCACGAATGCACGGTTAAAGAAATAATCTGTTTTGAAACATGTTCTGCTGTTTTTTTGTTCTAAACCTATTTCATAGTTGTTTTTTCATGAACATTTATTGGGCCACAGAATTTTTGTGCAACGAAAGAAAAAAAGGTTGAGAACCACTGCCCTAGTCCTATACCGCAGCAGTCCTGGCAACATAGTAAATAAAATTAGCGCTGTTACTCTTGGTAGACTTGCAATGGAAAATCCTACCCAACAACTATGCGATAACTAGGTCTTATTTAAATGCGACATAAAACTACACATGAGAGTATTTGCGTCACTGATGTAAAACCATTCGTCGCTCTGCGGGACGCAGTTGCTCATCTCTCCCTACAGATTACGTATTAGTGTTTTAATTATTATTACAACTTAGTCCAAAAACATTATTGGCGCACGAAAAACATGCATTTATTGTTGTTAACGCTAAAGTTGTACATTTTCTAGTTTAAACTTACAAGCAAGACCGAAAAGTGTGATAACATTTATTTTGTCAGCAAAGTGTACCACACTTGCACCAATGTTTTTGTACAATATTATAAAATGCTATTTCGTAAGATGGCGGCGCGATCAGCTGTAGTTTTCAGCTTGATCACGGACAACAAAACAACAACACAAGGAGATCGAGAGATAAAGAGGGGGTAAAACCCACTTGATTGAGTTGTGAAAATCGCTGGAAACAAACATTACTATTGTATATGCTTTTATAGATTAAACTTAAACACACCAAGCTTACAGGAGTCTTAAAGTGACTGCAAACCACGAAACAAGGTTATCGAAAAACACACAAGAGTATGCAGCATGACGAAGCAAGAAAGTAATCACAAAACAGTGTGAGAATGCGAGAGCGATGTGCCGCGATGGGAGACATTTTGACCAGAAGCTTCTTTCGAATTTGGAAGGAGCGGAATGTTGGTGGCAAATAAACAGTCTGTCCCCTGTACAATATTTACACCAAGAAAAGCTTCACAGTTTTACTGTTAGCGATCTGGCGAAAGCTTTGGACAAAAATTGGGCCGAAAACTGGATTTTTCGATGTAGAAAATGTTTGAATAAAACCAAATTGCAAAAAAAGAGTAAAAGCGACGAGTTCATCTGCTAAATAATCTATTTTCACTAATCGCCTAAAAATAGTAAAATTACAATGATTAACCAGAAATAAGGTACTCTCTACTTCATCAAATCGAAAAAACAACTCTAGATGTTAGCTTCGTTATGTTACATTAACAAAAGATATTTTCTACCGCGAACATTCGTAACGTAAAAAATCACCTAATGCGTGTCAGGTCAAGAAAACCGTAGTAAACATAGTAAAAACCAAAGATAATAGGCGCCCAAGTTAGGTTGTTTGTGGCGTCCGCAACCGGCGTCGAGAGAAAGCACTTGATTATACACTTAACGCATTCTGCAGTGAAAATAACAACAACAATAACACAACTCGACGTTTTTAACTACTTTTTATACAAATACAGGGTCACTTGCGAGTCCATAGAAGCGGAATTAGGTGGTGGCTATACCACTTGGCACGCCAATCAGTCCAAATTTGGCAAAAGCGCTTTTCTAGAGCCCTATCAAAAAGTGAGAAGCGTTTGTGGTCTTCTGACTTAAGCATGCGAAAATTCCAAGGCAGAAAGATGAGGAGGCCCCATGGAAAGCAGGAACTTGGACCAGTGGCAATATCCGACACTTGGAAGTTGTCGCTTTCTTTCAACTACAACTTCAGTTCATTGGCAATTTTCGAAGCAACGTTTTTAAAGGCGATGCTTGTTCCGGATATTCGCTATAAATGGAATGGAGGATTTGTCGTTTGAATTACAAAATAAATAAACACAATTATATTCCGTTGGTTATGATAAGGATAAACTTACTCTATAGATTCACGCAAAAGGGAGACGGCGTAAACCACTTAAAGCAGTAAAATATAATATTTCACAATCAAGAAAAAATTAATAGTTAAACGGTTTTCTGTCGTAAATAACATATAGCGTTAATTAAAAAAAAAATTAGACAACGTGTTATTCAAATGACGAAAATAGTGCTGCACAAGAAAATATAAGCATTTTTCATTGTTAAACTCTACACCTCTTTTTTAACTCCACAAAACTCACTTTAAACCGAACGCCATTGAGTGATAGCCGAGGAAGTTTGCAAACTTCCATCTCCCATTGTACAAGGTTGTCGGCGTGGCCACATCCATGGACACAGAACAACAAATATTTCTCACGCTGTTCGTAGTCGCAATTGTTGGCGTTGAGCACCTGCGATACAACAGATATAAGTGGCAGGCAGTGGGATAGTTATTTTTTATCGTATTTCTTATTCTTCACGCAGCTTATGAAACACAAATATAGGATACTGACACTATAAATCTCTGCCAGGCCAAACATAAATTGGTAGAACCGAAAAGCCTAGCTTACGGTGAGATGCGCTTTTGTAAACAAAAATAAGTCACCGATGCTTGATGTATCCCGAGTGTGCCAAAATATTTACCTTTCGTATTTCTTTCATCATATCTTTTGGTTCCATAGACGAAGTAGTTTTCATGGACCACGTAAAACGCAAGGACCTCGGCTTGGATTCCTTTTCAGTTTCTGGAACAGGTCTGGCGCTACTACTAGAATGCATGAAAAGGAGATGTGTAGTCACAAAACTGTGTATAATAATTCCCGTTCAAACGTTTAAGAAAAGTGAAAAATAGCTATTTTAGCGTTGAGCAATCGTGCCGTAGCAATGCATATTCAAAACTTCGCCAGGATTAGTTTGTTTAACAGCAAATCTCGGCGGACAGGTTAAAATGAATGTTTTAGCCTAATTTTAGGTAAAACGAATGACAACAATATTTGTCTTGCTATACGTAACACTGTTAGTAGAATAATTTTGGCGATAAAAAAGACACAGCGATCACCAAAACCTGTGTTATTCACCACCAAAGATTTATTCGTTCGGTATCTTTGGTTCACTACACCCAGCAAAAGGTTTTTGAGGTAATTTTGTTAGCTGGACATGCAAAAGTTGTTTTAGGTAGAAAGACTTCTACGTTTAATTGGAAAAACCTTTTAACTAACCGCTTTGTTTTGCTAAACTACCTTCAGAAATTAAATGTATCTCTATATTTTCGCTATGAAGTGTTTTTTACTAACGTTAGTTTGTGTTTTAAAAACACTGCTACCAGCCATTATTTGCGAAACTAAAAATAAATTACTTAAATAATTAAATTTAAAACAAGAAAAAACTTCAAAACCTAAAACTAAAACATTAACAAAAATTCAACCGTTTGCACTAGCTTTTACAATTTACAATTTGGTTTAAAAGATAAGTGATTAAGTTGATTTATGTCATATGTACGAAATAATTTGCAACAGAATTGCTCCTTCGTTAAAACTTCAACGAAAACAATTTGCAATGTGAACAGGCAAATGTATTGGATTTTGGACAGCGCAAAATGTAACGCAAAAATTACGGATTGCAAAGGCTTAATTATTATAAGTGTGGTGAAAATGGAAATGTAGAAGGTGAATTTCATGACTTCTGCAAAGACTTTCTTTCATATGCATATAAAATAGGAAACACATAGTATAGGGACATGTTCAAATTACACCAGATTAATATTTGATAACGCCAACAAGTCTTGAGTGAAAATTTACTGGTGTCATTATAGTCTGCTTAAGTGCTTTTCAATACTTTGTTGTTAAGGAAGGAAAATGTTAATTCATGAGTAGCCAAAACCATCAATATTTTTGAAGTTATAACATGCGTAAAATCATGCCAGTCAAGTTACTGACCGTTCACGTTCATAGCGACGTGAAATTCTCAATGATCTGAAAATAAAAATGGTAAGTTCCCACGGCAGATCGAAAGTCACAAAAAATAAGTTTGGGCAAGTGTTAGTAACCAAATGACGTTCAAAATATTACCTGCGGTTGAATTTGATCGAGAGCTTGCTTAAAAATCCGCCCGAACTGTCCCTCGACCCTTGAGCACCCTTCGACGAGACCCCAGCTCCGTCGTTACGACCCGAGGCCCCGGCCATGCAGTCGCTCACAGAAGGGGAAGTAGGGGGCGGTCCGTTGTAGGTCGCAGTACGCCGTTGTCGCTCGTGGGTTTGCGGGCCATGGTAAGTACGACGTTCCCTCGCATTCCTGGGAAAGGGTTGAGGGGCAGACTGGTTGTGACGTGCGTGAACCGACGCCCGGCTTCCCGGCGCCACGCTGGTGGTACGGATCACGGGTGACGGCAATTTGCCTCCAGGTGAGGTACTGCAATAGGAAATGGAAACGTTTGTTTTAACGTTTAGCCTGTGTTCGATTTGGACTCGTGATGGTACCAGTTCGGCTAATCGCAAGATAAGTAATCTTATTGTGTCAATAAAGTAAACGTTAACAGTTTCACAATTTATTTTAACAGTCTCACAATTTCAAGTTTAACAAGTGCATCTCACGTGTAAACATCATATTGTTTACTAAAACAATATGCAATGTGGTGTACTAATTGCACATAATGTGCAAATGATTGTAGCTTTATTGGCATTTTCTTACGTTGGCCTGGAATCGACATTGTTTGTTGCTGACAATAGTTTTCCACCAGTCGTAGTATGTGCTTTGTGGTGACGTGATCGCGTATTTGCCTCTTCTGGAGGACTGTGTTAACAAACAAGTATTCGTAAATTTCCTGGAAATTTCATTAATATAATTTTACTTCTGGATTTGATATTATTACACTAAAAAATATACGGAATTAGATTAAGAAAAACTAATCAAACTCCTATGTATAACTTCTGATTCGATATTACTAAAAAACTACGGTCGGTTTGACATAGCTGTTTTACCCGCAATACTCGAGAATTGACAAATAACACTATGAAGTTTAAATTACGGATTTTTGTTTTTGGTATAGGTTTTTTATTTCTTTGTTACTACTGGCCATAGTGTCCATCAGTGGCGTATCCGGGTAGAGGGCTGTCCATAGCTGACTTTTGTTTTTGTTTCGGTTCGACGTCCGAGGCGGGAATGTTTGGTAATGTAATTGTGTCAAGCGTCTTTAGTTAATGCGAAACCAAAATCAAACGTAAAACGTTGTCAGTCAACCGTAGGCGCAGTACATATTTTATCCGTTGAACGCCTTTCTCTATTCGTTGAGGTTGACTGATTGACAAGGGTACATTTGACACATCAGTTTATTATGGAATATTTTATTCCGTACGCAAAAATAAGTTCAATGAATTAGTAATTCGTGTACATAGAATAAAAAGACATAACACAAATCGCAATTAGAACAAATCTTCTTCCTTTTTTCTCGTCAAAAACGTCAACAAAGTGTTTATCAACTAGGACTAGAGTTAGCCGCAGTTGATTTCCTGGCTGCCTCTATCAGTGCTAATATCCGGTGTTCGTGTAACAACGACTTCTTTAACTCAAGCGGATTCTCTAAAAAGTGGTCTAACTTGATTTTCGAGCGCGTTTGCGGGCCTACAGGTCTCCATTTTTATGAAATAATAGTTACCACGAATTTCTTCTCTATAAGCATATAATAATACGTGATTTGTGTGCAATTGCGCAATTATTTTCCCCTACACGATTTTAACTGACTTAATGCACAGCAATGCAGGTGTTACGATAATCGTGGAATAATAACAACCGGAAAAAAATCTTTTTCGTATTTCAGGTGTTAGAGTGCTCGTAATTTAGCGTAGTCTCGTGGATGAAACGTATAAAACTGCGCTGCTGATAGTGGACTTTTTCCAAAATTAGTCTAACATATTTCGCGGCCTTCGTTTAGGTTTGGAACTCAAGGGAATAATTGCACTGTTTGCACATTAATCGGTTTCGCAGCTGGCAGCTGGCACCTGGCAGGAACGTCGACGTTGTTTATGGATAGGATATTTCCTAAAAAAATCGGGAATCCCCTTGTTGGATTCGTGGATACGCCCTCGGGGACAAATAAAAAAAAACATTAATTGAATATAAAGCAAACCTTGCATCTGGAGGCAGTGTATGAGCACCTTTCTTCTCCGTACACACATACGTATTTCTCCTCGTCATGTCAGCACCTTTCCACGACTAACATGTAAAAAACACATGTCCACTTAAAATCTCATAAAAACTACAAGAGCAACAGAAAAAAGAGTTATATTCAAGCCCAGCTAGAAATACCTTAGATTCTTCTGTGCGTTGAGATTGTGGAATTTCTGCTTTATTTGGATTACCGGCATTTGATAAAAGATCAGGAGGTTTGAGTGTTCTAATAAATCAAAAAATAGTTTGATTTAAACGCTAGACCTAAAAACGCACTATAAACTTAATCAAACCTCTTGCTGTCAACAAAACAAATTTATATCTAAAGTTTTACCCAGAGTCAGCGTCTTCAGATATGGCACCAATCGCTGTATGTTGTGAATCTCCATTGCGAACATTGTGGTGGTGGGCTGAAGTGGAGCGGGCTACCCCTTTAACAGCATTACTGCCACTCTTTGAATCTTCAATAAATAAATAAAATTTTTGGTTGTATTGATTGCCATTTTTCTGCCAACAAGCAGTTCTTAAAAAAATAAATTTAAACAATGTTAATTTAGGCCGGTGGCCTTGATTCACTGCAAATCAGGTCACGTGGCCACATGTGTAAACAGCAATATAAGTACTGGCTCTGTACCATCCACAAATATAGCGTTTATTTTTTTTTTACTTAGATGAACAAGTAACAACATTTCCTAATATATAAAATAAATGTATCTTGGGTGTAACAAGAACAAAGCTAAAAGTGTCTACCATCAGCATAATTAGTAGCCATAGGCATTTATCTTACTTGGACATGACAATGCTCGTAATAATATATCGGGAGCCTTTGAAAAGGATATCATTAAAGTGGGCCTAATCAGGATTGTAGTGCAAGCAAGGTAAGGCAAGTTGGTAGAGAGATGGTCACGGCATGAATTTTCGACAGAATTTTCTAACCTTGCTTTGCTTTTACTACAATCCTAACCAACTAGTATCAGTAAAAGCCTTTCTAAAGGCACCTGGCGTATTTCGTGAACTTAGTTTATTACCATGCCTAAACATATGTTAGTTCAGGCTTGCTAAATCTGATTCTGTTTTACGATATTAAAATGCTTTTAAATTCGAACTTTATGAACAACTATATGTTTATGAACAACTTTATGTTTTATATACAACAACTTAAAATTATAAAGTGTATTTTCTACCTGTTAATGTTGCTATGAATAAAATCTAACAATAAAATAACGTGGCTATAACTCATCTACAAACAAATATATGAAAATGTAAACAAATTCAATTCAATATTTGATTACCAAATTGGGATATTTTGAGAAAGTTGTCAATATATTTATTTGGCACCTGACATACTTGCAGCTGTGTCATCTGGAGCAGGCTTGTCTTCTAAAAATTCCCTCACTAACCTCATCTTATCTCTAGGTTGACATGTCCCTGGCCCAAGAGGAAAGTTACACGATCCTCCGGAAACTGGACTTACACTGGCTGAGTCTTCCCAGCGGCGATTAAAAAATGCATAAATTGTAAAATAGTTTAATCTAGGGCTGCATGTTTAAATTCGCCTGGTACTTGGAATTAACTCAGAAGCAAGTGGTGAATTTGGCATGATCTAAAATCATGTATAATTGTTTCCCTCTGGTATGGCAAGAATGAATTGACCTGTTATTTAGCATTATAATGTACAGTTTCTGCCTAAATTTAAAATATCTACTATTTATTTTACAAACCTTTCGCTGTTAATATTAAACATCTTTCATAAATATATAATTATTTTTCATACAATGTCTTACTTTCTGTGCTCATGCGTCGCTGCTTTTGATTGGCTGACACACTCCTGTGAACTTTTCGTGCTGCTTGGTTGCTTGAGGGTGATGGTTGACCGACTTGCTTGAGTGATAGGGCACTACTTGATCTTGATGCAGTTCCATCACACAACTGGAAGATACAACATTTCAAAAATTAATAGACCTAAAGTAAAAATGTTTGTGTCGTTGTGTTAATTTATCTAGTAGCCCCATGGGACTCTTTAATTCAGTTTATATGACTCTTAAATTTTCGTGAAGTTAAGTAAACAGACTTTAAAATAAGCTTAATGACAATAAATTGAGAAGGCCTGCAGAGGAAATAAAAATTCATGTATATGTCGCCTACGCAATATCATTAGTGTGCAACATGCCAACATCTATAATAAATCTAACTGAGCAAAGGTATGTGTGTAAGTGAGGAAGAAACAATGAAACAATGTGATATTCTTTTCTGTCCATGTGTAAGGTGTGGCTCTTTGCAGTTTAATTAAGTAAGAAATCTTGGTGTCTGACTGGTTGGCCATCAACGCAAATAGTAAGTGAAAGATTGGCATATATGTATAACTGTATAGTTAACTTAAAAACTGCAGAACTAAAAAATGTGGTAATAAACAATAATATTCAACTACATACTTCAGAAGGCTTGGTACCAAGGAGCAAGTAGGTTGCAAATGGGTCGTCGTATGCACGAGTTCGTAGTGATTTTTCAACCTCAGCTCTATCATAGCCCATTTCCACCATCGAATCTGTGTTGGAGAATGAAACAAAAATTAGAACAATAATTCCAACTTCCAAGTATCCACTATAAAGGTAGTTTTTGCATTTATTGCATCACTTTGAATTCATCCTGTCATGATTACCTTACAGTTGCAAAGCAATAAATACTATTCTAAATATATTTAGAAAAAAAAGTTATTTTGCACATTCTGTAAAATCAATTTTATGGCATTTTACCCAGTCTTCCATTGTCTTTGTCGTCAAATGGAGAATCACTGAAAGGTTTAAGTGGATCATCGTCATGTCCGATATTCATCCATTTATCCATCATTGCGGCCTTGTTAAAATATATGCAACACTAAACATCATCACTTAAGTATAAGAAGCTATGAAAGCACAACAAAACACCTGCACAGGAAGTACCCACACACATGCATGTTCCTAGTGCGCAAAAAGCAGAGTAAACTGTACCTACAACCATTACTAAGTCTAATATAAGATAACACCTCTCAAAAAGTATTGTTTGAAAATTAGAGCAATCCAACTGGTAACGTACAGTTAGAGTTCCCCTCTTCGAAGGAGTCAGGATAAGAAACTTCTTAAGAAGTTGTTCGCAATCGGTCGACATGTAGAATGGTATTCTGTATTTTCCTCGAAGAACTCTTTCACGAAGTTCCTGTAAAAATAAAAACGAATGTAAAAACAGTCAAAATACGGTTTAACGAAAACAATAATAAAGTTTATTAAAGTGATGAAAATCTTCGTAAAAGATGAGGTGTAGGAATGCAATTAGCAAAAGTCTCATGGATGCAATGAATGATATGTTTAATGTGACTAAAACTTGTAAATGTATAGTGCTAAAATCATTTTTTTTAATTTTACTGGAAAACAATAGTACATTTATTGTATTATTAAAAAAAATGTCAAATCACTGCATTGACATTAATTGACAGGTGTGACATTAATTTTTTCTTAACAGAAGGACAGGACCTGAGGGATTTACCTTTATTGATAGTTGTATTGACATTTACACAATTATAACAACACCCAGTGAGCACAAAAATAACAACACACACTGATACATTTAATAAAGCTATTGCATTATTTTATTGCATAAGACAACAATTCATGTATACCTTAAGATTTTGTCCGTCAAAAGGTAGTGATCCACTTACAAGGGTGTAAAGTATTACACCGAGTGACCAAACATCTACTTCAGGTCCATCATATTTCTTACCCTGATAAAGGTATAATAAAAAAAGTCAATGCAGAAACATTTGGGTGTGATTTTTGTTCATGGTGAATGTGCTCACCTGAAAGAGTTCAGGTGCAGCATAAGGAGGACTTCCACAAAATGTATCAAGTTTGCGACCAGGAGTAAATTCATTGCTGAAGCCAAAATCGGCAATTTTTATGTTCATGTCAGCATCAAGTAAAAGGTTTTCCGCCTTGTTAAAACAAAATGCAACCATCAAGAAGGAAATCATAAACAACTTAAACTGTTATAATGAGTTGTCTAAAACATAGACTGATAAACAGATTTTTTGTACCTTAAACTTGATAAAAGCTTAAAAAACACATATAAACAAATCTAATTTTACTTTTATGAGTTAGCAATAATATTTATACCTTAAGATCTCTATGGACTATGTTTTTGCTGTGAAGGTACTGAACTGAGGAGACAATCTAAAACACAACACAATACAGTTATTAACAAAGAAACTTTAAGCATAAATCTGCATATAAGCATTAAACATTACATTAGCTCACCTGTCTGAACTTAGCCCTGGCTTCTTTCTCCTTCATTCTTCCATGTGCCACTAAGTAATCAAATACTTCACCTGTAAAGAAACAATACTAGTTAGTTAGTTATTGATTCTCTGTCAAACTGTAAATCAATGCAGGAGTGCAAGCTTTTCTGACAAATGTAATTTAAAAAGAGTATTAAGGTAACAATCAGAAGAACACTTGATGTTTATGTTTAAGCTAGTCATTTTTTATTTTTGTGACAATGCACAACTTCATAAAGTGTAGATTTTATAATTGTACAGGAGTTGACTGAAACATCTACCATACAAGAAGTCAGTACATATGATACATTTCCCTAAAAATTACAAAATATTTCATTTTCCCTAAAAATTACAAAAATACTTAAAAAATATTCCAAAACTAAATCAAGAAATGTGAATTTTTATAGTACCTGTTTTTTTAACCTGTCATTTTTATGGTAAACAACAAGAATCCCTAGAAAAAATTCTAATGATATAGCAATTTAAGAATCTGAATTCAAATATTATTAAAGAATCTATTTTGAATAAATTATTTATATATTTAATTTGTGAAAAACAGGTTCGTAATTTTAAATGCTATAATAACATAACATATTTTGATAAGCTAAATAAAAAAAAAAGTAATAGTTTTGTAAGATTAGAAACACAAAGCATCATAAAAAACAGAAAATCCGTAAATAGTTTTTATTATGTTTGTGTAACCATTCAATTATTTTTACAAATACGCTTGTTGAGCAGTGCAGTAATTTACCTCAAACAAAACATCGCTTTTGTAAATCTAGTGTTTCATTGTGATATAATTTAGTTATTTAGTCATATGCCAAGAGTGGACAAACTTTTAGCCAAAAAGCCATAAAAAATTAAAAAGTTCAATTAAAAGAAACATATAGTGGATCAGACATGTTACTACAAGAGTTTTTAAAAAAACAGGGACACAAATGATAAGCATTATTGGGTTTAAACAAAACATGTAATTCACAACTATTGTAACAACCAAACAAATTCTTGGTTGGGCAACATGCTTTGCAGTAAACAACTTGATGTAATCAAAGGCAACATTTGAAAGCAACACTTTTTGTTTTTAACGATCAAACTAAGCAAAGCAATTGCAAGATGTAAAAGAGAACATACCACAACATATATATAAATATGATAAAATAAAAAAAGGTAAAATAATGTATCTACAGAGTAAAGTTGGCAAAAGTATAGTAAACCATACGCGTTAAACCTTTTTAGAATAATTATATTTGCTTTTTAAACATGTTAGCTGGCCCAAAATGAATAACACACATTAGCCGTTCGCATTATCTAAATAAAGTATGTTTTTCCAGTATATATTTTTTTCGAACATTTCTTAAATACCTTGTCGTATTACATTTCCTAAATACTTTTGTCATATTAATTTATTGTCGCGGTAATGCATAGAAACATGGCCATACAATGTAGTTTTGCCCATTGTAGAACGCAGGGAAGCATTACGAGAAGCTTCATTTATATGGCGTTCAAGAACTGTGTCACCAAAATAGACCAAACAAAACAAGCTTAAAAGTTTTCTTGGAAGGTATTAAAGCCTTTTAAGTGACAGTTTTCTGTCTCTGGGAATGGGATTTTAGTTTTGAGGCGGCAAAAATGAAAATAAATGTAAAGTTAATATTTTGATTGCACAATTTTTTTTTAAACTAACTTTCCTTTATCAAACTAATAAATAAGAAAATGAATCCCTTGAATAGAATTACAAGATTATAATGAAAATTCTAAAAACCTACATTCTCATTTAGGCATTCTTAAACCGGAAATCTCAAAGTGTTTTCAATTGTTTTACGTTTCATAAAAAACATGTATACTTTAATGTAATTGGTAACCATCACCAGCACTAGATAAGTAAAAGAAAACACAATTCACGCCAGCATTGTCTATATGGAATATAGGCAGGGAATAAATTTATAAAAACTTTGTACCTCCATTGGCATACTCCATAACCAAAAGAAGCTGCTTGCTGTTTTCAATAACCTCATACAACTTAACTGAAAAAAAACAAACACTAAATTTAGTTATTTCAAAAGTTAACAATTTCAGAAATTAAAAAGTATATTGTTGAAAATGTTAAGTGAATTAAACATAATTAAAATAAAAAACATTCTACTATAGTATGCAAAGCAATTTAATATACACTTGCTATCCTCACCAACACATAGAAGGCACACAGAATGGGTTTTAAATGAATTACAGCATAGAAAAAAAATCAATAATTACCAATATTCGGATGGTCCAAATTTTTCATGATACGTACTTCACGAAATAGCTGCATAAAACAAATTTGTATGGTTTTAATATAAGAACAAAACTAATCAGGAAACATTTTCAAATTGAATACCTTTTGTAAACTGCTTGGATTGAGTTGTTTCTTGTCAATTATCTTTATTGCCACCTAAATGCATTAACATTTTTTTTAATGTTAAAAAGTACAAATTGAACAAAGTAAAACAAATAAAATTTAAAAAAGCCACAAAGAAAAAAAAATGTTCACATTACTGCAAAGTGATAAAATAACAAATGATTTTTACCTCGCGCCCAGTCAAGACATGTCTGGCAAGCTTAACTTTGGCAAAATTTCCCTTTCCAATAGTTTTTAAAATTCGATAATGTCCGATGTGGGGTTGTTCATCACCATGCATGTTTCTTGAGCGCAGAATTTGGTTTGTGGTGGAAACACGGGTCCTTGACCTTGGTGCATCACCACTTGCCTTAATCAAGAAATGGTTTTATTAGGTTCTTCATATTAAGACTTTTTTGCTTGATCATTATCAATTATTTAAATAAAGCTGTTTCTGCAAATTATATTGCATTTCAGGCATTGTGATAGTGTTGTTTGTTTATAAGGCATACATACTTGTTTAAAAATCATCGAAAGACAAACTAGGTACACTTACACACATAAATTGAAATTTACAATTCAAAATTAGTATCTTGCCAAGCTTTTCAATATTTAACTGAATAGCATTTTTGATGACATGTTTCACATTATAAGTTGTTTACCATTGAATTTCATAAAAAAGAAGGATACAAATATAGACATACCCCTCTGTCTTCTGTGCTTGCATGAGACATGATAAGAGTTAAAATGTCATGATGGAGAAAGCAGTTGACCACTAAGTCTTGGTATTATTGTTAGTGTTTATCCAACAGTAATTCTTAAAGAAAAATACATTTAATTAAAAATTGTTCAAAAGTATATACCAGGGGTGTTCAAATAGTTTCTGCCATGAACCACTACAGCCAAACATGACAACATGATGATCCACCAAATACGAACAGTAAACATATTGGACACGGTTTAATTTTTATGGTGCTTTATTTATGTAAACGCGATAAGTTTAATAGTTAATCTTGTTTAGTGTTTGTTAACCTTTGTTAGTCAGGACGCACATGGCGAGCGAAGGGAGCGCGATTTTTTTAGGTATACGGCATTTCTTTTAAATTTCTTGCAAGTTTTTATTACATTACCGAAAATACAAAATGTTAAAAAATATGTCCAACATTTTTGAATGCGTTTTCCATTAACGGTAACGAAGCGCTGATCTCGTTCAAACGACCGCATCAAAACGTAAACAAGCCGGACGCAGAAAGATGATTCGCGCGAAACAGGAACATTTTTCGCACTTACGAGTTAAAATAGTCAAAAAGTATTTGAAATGGAGTCGTATCTAGTTTGTCAAAGAAGCGGCGGGCCGCATCCGGCCCGCGGGCCGTAGGTTGCCGAACTCTGTTTTAGACTTAAGGTCTTACAATAGCATCAAATTGGGGTTTTCTGTCGCTGACTGATATCCTTAAACGCAAAGATTAGCATTTGGGAGTCTCGTTCTATGCTTGATTTTTTACAAAATTCACAATTGGTATTCACATAAAAACACTGTAGTAAGTTTATTTTTTCAAGACTACAGTAGAAGATCCGCACAAAACGCTGAAAAGATCCGGAACCGGATCGCAATCCGCCATTTGAACATGACCGGTATATACTATATTAACAAGGTTAAAAAATGTTACAAATGTACAATTTCGTTAAATATGTTTTTCTATTTTGTGTGTGATTATATATGTGTATGGCTGTTTGACAGAGCAAAAATAGTCATTAAACATTTATATTTTAACTTTTATTTCACTATTTCTACTGCTGACTTTTTATAGCTAAATAAGCAAAAATGCTAATAGCAAGTGTTTTCTTAGGCACGAGCATGATTATGTAGATAGTGTTAATAAATAATGTAGATCAAAGTGTAACTGGTAAATGGTTAACCCCAGGGTAAATGATTTTTTTTGTAAGGGTAAACTAACAGATACAGGTGAATAATTTGTTTTCAATTTCATGTTTGTACATATTGCTCTCACAGTTTAAAATATTGGAAAACATCATCAAGTGTTAATCGTTTTCTATTTGCGACAAACTGAACAACCGGTTCTTATGCACATAAAATGTATATCAGAATAAGATTTTCTATGCTTGGTTCATCAAAAACAAATTACACAGAAAGCACTGAAATTGATGATTCCTCTGTGGGAGTGACAGAGAAAATCTAATTCAAAGTTCTGCAGTTTAAAAAAAACTGATCACTTAGCTTAGGAACAACCTTATCACTAGTCGACTTTAGATCAGTGTTTCTTAACCGTGGTCCTCAGCCCCCCTGGGGTGCCACAGAGCGGTTACTGGGGGGCCACGGGAATAACTTTCTATAGCTATTGCAAAACCGTACGTACGCGAGTAGCAAGTATGGATAAAGGCCAGTCGCTGTGGCGAAACAATTAATGTGCTGGATTGTTGTTAGTCAAGTATAGTGCGGCGTCAGTGTTTTTTTAAGGTGGCCAATAACTTTCCGATAACCTTTGCCTAATTATTAAGTGTCCATCAGCGTTGTTGGGCGAGCAAGTAACGCAACCTGGGCAAAATAAGTATTTAACCCATTGGCTTTTGGATTACCACCCCATTTACTTAATCAATGCATATCAAGTAATGTACCAACATATCAAGTAATGTACATATATTTTATCTGTTGTCAATGTGTCATGCCCCCCTTTAAATTGAAATCAGAGTTTCCATTTTATATCAAATATTGGTTATTTTTCGTGCTTCGCGCGATGTCTATCCCCTTCAAATAGACTTCGGTTATACATTTTCGCACAACTTCCAACATAATAACAGGTTCTTTACTCTACATGTGGTATGGAGTCATTTTGAGTGGATTTTAGATACGATTTTTGACCTGGCACCTCACAATATTTCATGTTTCTCATGCGGCCCACGGTAAAACTATAAGTGAACTAATGTGTATTGTCAGGTGCAAAGTTTAAGCAATTTACTTAAAGGGTGTTAAGTTGCAATTAAACATTTCATCGTAAAACGCATTAAGTACGCTACAGGGTTAGTCAAGGGCAACTTTAGGCCAATATTTAACAAGGTTATGCGCAGCGTATTTCTTAAGTAATAGTAATGCAAAAACACGAAAATCGACAACTCTTCTCGACGAATATAGTGACATTCGCTTGGTTCAGTACAAAACAGAGGTAAACTTTTTTAAGAGGTAAACTTTTAAAAAACAATTTGTTGAATTTTTAGAAAGCGCATTTGTTTGTTAATAGCTGTATTTGTTACTAACGTGAAGAAGTAAAACAAGTGTTTACACATAGGCTAAATAAAATGCTAATTATTTTTATAAGCAGAGGGCCAGTTAGGACTGAAATTCACAGACAGTGCAACAAATTTTAATGTGTGTTATTTCGTTCTGGCGAGCCCTGATTATAAGATATATTTTTGAAGGGCGGGCATAAATTTTAATTCAATACCAAGTTAGTAATCCTGTGTTGCTTGTTGTTATGGCAAGCTTGTGATTTAGATTTCACTCATTCTAAATATTTTGTTTATCCTTGTTGTTATTAAAAACAGAACGGATGACTACATTTGGAGCTTTTGTAGATGTTTACACTCCCTAACTGTTGATTTTGGGGAGGTATTTTTATCGCAATATGTAAACAAAACTGGAAAAGTAAAAAAAAAACTGATGTAGATGATAAAGCAATAAAAACGAATAGAACCTCCCGAAAAGTTACATTCAGATATGTTCCCGTTCAGTGTCCCCTATAATTTTTTACCACATTCGCAGGTGCCCAAAATGTTGCGCAAGAACCGAAAAATCAGTGCGGAAAGTGCCCACATTATAAAACGTAAAAGTGTTCAAATAGAGTCTGTGAAAGACCTTTTTTATGGTCTTCACTTTTTTAGTCTGTTAATCTGCCTGCATAGATTTACCCGAAGCGCCTTGAAAGACTACCTAATAACTGTGCTTAGCTTACTTGCCATTGAACAAAGCATCTTGTCTAACCTATAAATTCAAAACAAGTTGTTGCCAAACACAAAAAGTATAGTTTTAATTAACTTCTAAATATAATCAGTAATTATTTTTGGCTACATAATATGTTTTCGCAAGAAAGAGACAAAGCTATAACCACGGAAGAGCATGAGAGGTGTCGCAATGATGTTAAGCAGTACGCAATTTTCGCTTTTAAACAATTTACTGATTTTTCTTACGTTGATTACTTTGAATAAAATGAGATTTCGCTATTGCGTCTTTCCTGTTCATAATGACATAATTTAGGCTGGTCATTAAGTCAATCCATGTAGAACTCAAATAAACTGATAATGGCACTTTTTGATCATACATAGCTCAAATGAAATTAATTTGGGCACTTTTTTGTCCGTACTTAGCTCAAATAAAACTTACTTGGGCCCTTTTTTGTCTGTACGTAGCTCGGCTAAAACTAATTTGGGAACATTTTCGAAACTTTGGAAACTGTAAAAATGGAGTAAAAAAACCTCTTTCAATTATTTTTTTTGCCCCAAATTTTGAACAAATGCGCAAATAATATGCTTAGCAGGAACACTGCTCCCGATGCATTGACAGCACAAGATTAACATTGGCCTAATGCAGTGGTTTTTAACTTGGGGCTGGCAACCCTCTCAAGAGGTTGTCTAAAGATCACCATATACTTTATGCTAAACACAAAATTACCCCTCAAATGTCTACTTTTACAAATTTGTTTTATTGTGTATTGTAAGTATTTTTTGACATATGATGACTTAGTAGGTATCCTATTTGGTAGTAACCGGAGGTCAATAGCGTTTCAATTCTGGAACTTTTGAAGCTGATTTTGAAAATAAGAGTATATATTGAAACAGATATAAAACTGCATCAGTAAAAATAGAAACTTTAATTTTCACATTGTTTGTCAATGACCGAGTTTAATGATACTGATAGTAATTTATATAGTTTTATTTATATATTATATAGTTTTATTTATATATATATAAATCAACTACCACTTTTGGTGACCAATTAGGAACTTGTGTTTTGTTAGTAATTAATTTAAAGCAACACAAATTAAGCTGAACAAAGTTTAGCATTACCTTTGATACAGCTCAAAAATTTTACCCTGCCAAAACATCTCACCCAAGCAATATCTAAAGTTTCCAATCTGGTCTACACTGAGCGATAACACAAAACAAGGGCTATAATTGTTAAAAAGGCAGTATGAGAGACTGTTTCAACTTCTATAAATGCTCTAGAAGTTCTATGTTTATCCACTGGTTTTTAAGCAAAAAAGTTGTTAATACTGTGTCAGGAAAAATTACTAAACACAGGAATATGAAACACATAGTGTAAGCTTCTATCTTTTATTTAAAGATCAACTTTAATTTAAAAAGAAGCATTATAAATTATTAACAGGAACAGGTACATTTGTAAATCAAACATATCTAGTAAATTAAAATGACAGCCATTTGCTATTTTTCACACCCTTAAATTGGAAATAAGCTATTCTCCTGGTAATTAATATTAGTAATGTTAAAGACCGATGGATCAAAGTGCATATTTTAAAATGCAGTCTATTTGTTTGGCAAGAAGGTATAAAACTTCTAAATATAAACTAAACCTGGATGCAAATTTGACAAACGGTAAGAGAAATAGTTAGCAACATAGAAATGCGAAATTATGTTCATAAGGTTTTAAGCTAATGACAAAAAACAGAAATTGCAAGCATGTTTGGTCTTGCTCTCAGTGTTACTAAATGTTAGGTAAACCAGGGCCTTAATAATCACAAAACAAAAAAACTTGATGAATAACAAAGTTTTTTTAATATTACTTTAAAACACCTGAACTTAAATGTTAAATGACACCTTAACCCAGATATTGTATGTTGATTTAATAATAAGTGGCTAATTAACCGGATCGCTCTTTTACGATTGCACCCATACGTGATTATGCATTGATTTAAGTTAGGGTTAGCGTTTGGGTGGTGGTAGTATTTTTTTATGCATTATACAAAATCCATTTAATTTACTTTGTTAACCATGTAAATAGTCGCTGAAGGTGCCTATAGACTAATTAACTGGGTCACTTATTTACGGTTGCACCCGTTAGTGTGTATGTCAATTTGAACTTTAGTAGCAGGTTGGAAACTTTGGATTTTGGGCGGGGGAGACGATTTTACAGCTTAAAATTGCGCGGCTGTAATACCATTCCGTCCAAATTTGCGCGACTGTAATACCATTTTTGCCCAAATTTAACGTTATTTGTAAAATTTGCACGGCTGAAAATGGAGTACTATACTGAAAACCGTTAGCGCCACCAAAGTTTTGCGCGTTTGAGCGATTTTACATGAAATGCGCGGCTATGACTGCGACTAATTCGGAAATGACCACGAACCTGGCTTTAGTATCCCGGTGAATAGCCTCTTCATAAAAATAATTTAACAATGGAGAAAAAATGGGCACTCCTTCACTTTTGCACGTAGAAAGTTATGTAAAAAAACAAAACAAAAAATACCGCATACCACAACGCACATTGGGTTAGGGTTAGCATTTTGGTGGGTCAAGTGTTATTATATTTATTATTAATAATAACACTTGACCCACCCTCACCCAAATGCTAACCCTCAACCTAACCCAAATAATGTGCGTTGTGGTATGCGGTATTTGTAGACCTCTTTTTTGGTTAATTTCTATGTGCATAACTGAAGGAGCGCCAAAAAATGGGCATAAAACATTTTTTATTCAGGTTTTATAGGTGTGTCAATGGTGTATTAGGAGGAACAAGGGGATAAATCCGGACAAAAATGCAAAATTAGTTTAATAATATTTAGCTGGATATTAACTCCATCGTCTGTCGATGTTAAAATGTGGCTTGTTGCGATAGGTTATAACAATCTATAACTGCCGGGTAAAAATGATCAAATCAGTGTATGCAATATTTACTTCAATTTATTAACAGATATCCCTGTATAACTCAAATTTATGAAGTACTGTTCACAATTTAAGCAATAAAGTATTATAATTTAGCAAGTCCAAGGAAATTCGTGTGAATTCCAAATTTGAATCCCACCATGATTTTTAAATCAACGCACAATATTTGGGTTAGGGTGCGAGTTAGCGTTTGGGTCTAGTATTATTATATTCATTATTTAATAATAATACTTGACCCACCCTAACCCAAATAATGCGCATTGTGGTAAGATTCTAGACCAGCGCCAAAAAAACGAGTTGTTAAAATTGAAATTGCAAGAAAGAAAAAAAAATGGGATGAATAAATATAATAATAATACTCCAAATTTGACTTAAATATTGTTGGCAATATAAACCTTTGGACGAAAATGTGGTAGCACTACACATCTTTACGGATTACGTTAAAGATTAGTCAATGTCGAGTCTCTATTTAATCGTAGCCTTGTTAACAATATAAGCAATACATAGTAAATTAAAGCTCGCGGTTCGTTGTTCTGTAGTAAACACCAATAGCACGAACTAATTTAAAAACAATCACATCCAAGATTCTATACCACCGAATTGCAGTTGGCAAAAAGTCTGGTCACATATTTACAGATTTCAAATATATTGTATTATACAACTGCAAATTTGAGAAGTCTGGCAAAATTCTTGTAGAAAACAGAACAACCAAACCGGAAATGTTATCTTGGACTGACGCATGAGAAAAACCGCTGTAGCGAAAACTCGGTCACTGCGTCATAAAAGAACTTGAACAAATAGGTACATTTGGAAATAGAAACCAACAAATTAAAACCTAATACAGTAGTTGTTAATTACCATCTCTATTCGTATGTCTTTATTATATGATTTTTTTACTCAGCAAAAGTAACATAGAATATATATTTTCATGGATTTTTAATTTATTGCATGTTGACTCAATATTATTCCCTTTGGCAGAATTGGGCACAGGGACAAAGAACATGAAGCCCTTGAACTTTTTTGTCTTGTTTACGGAACGGTTTGTATTTTACATGACAGTTGGTATATTAAATCGATAGTAACATGACCTTATCCAGGGGCGCCCGCAGAAAATTTTCCAGGGGGGGCAATCAGGGGCGTAACCAGAAAATCAAAAAGGGGGGGTCCTGAATTTTCAACTTAGGGAATTCCCCTATTTTCGTCTTACGTTAATGAATAATGATGTCATAAAACAGTGACAGTATGACGCCATAGAATGGTGATTGCAAAACGTGATAAAAAAAACTAACCAGAAACAACCAAATAAGTCCAGCAAAAGCGACCACGTGCGTTGTCGACAATCCTGTCAGGCGCCAGCTGCGAAATCACGGTGTACAATCGTTAATTTCAGGCAAAAAAACAACCAAGACCGTGAAATATGTGTTATTAATTGTGGTAGAATCACACATAATTCGACTATCAGCAGGGTTGCCATACCGTGCTTATTTCTAAGATTTGTGCTTATTTTTGGGTGCAGTGTCTTAGAAAACACAAATGTGCTTATTTCTAAGAAACGTGCTTATTTTAGAATTGTGTGCTTAGTTTGTTTTATTATAGTTTTTAAAAGCGTTCTTTATCGATTCTTTTAACATTGACGGAGGAGTGAGAGACGTCATTTATTTCTATTTATTAAGTTTTTTAACCCAGATTATTACACAAATGCCTTAAATTACATATTAACAATAGATTGTGATGGTTATTCTAAATCCAAAATGTACATTTTAGCCCAGGGGTCGTGAACCTTTTTAGCTACGGGAGTCATATAAGCCCAATATTCGTGGTTTTATTTCCATGAGGGCCATATAATAGTTTTTTAACATCTAGTTATAGGTTAGAAAAAATAGTAAGTTAAGCAAGGCCGGTTATTTTGTTCTCATTTAAAGGACAGAACATGCTATGCACCAAGAATGAATTAGCTTAGTTTGCGCAACTTTGATTACGGACTTCCGTTGAAAGAATAGGGCCTTCTGGATACTAAGATATTCCTTCAAACGGGATGACAGTCTCGAAAAACAAATAGGATTCAGGCCTGTTATGTGTGTTAAAAAACTAAAAATAAAGTTAGGAAAGCAGTTATGGCCGCGTGCAGTTTTATTTTAGATCATGCTGAGAAATGATAGCTTGGATTTTTCTGAAAGCCAAATTCTTTTATTAAAAGAGCCATCCTGAATGCGCCACTGAGGGCTCCCGTCCACCTGGACGCGCCACTGAGGGAAATGGATAATGTATTATATTTTAACCTTCATAAGTAATACATATTACACTTATAAATAATACTAATATTCGCATTTTGAAATTCCAGTGGGGGGCAAGTGCACATTGTTTCAAACATTGCGCCAGAAAAAAAATTTAAAAATCGTGCAATTTTACTTTAGCATTATGGCCCATAATGCAAATTTTGAATGCATTTTTCTTTGATGTATCCACAATGGTGCAAAGAAAGAGACAGTCTATTGATTGGGTCAGTTTCGAGCATCTTGACCAGACCTGGGCAACACACGACCCGAGGGCCCGATTCGACCCGCGGCTTATTTTCCTTAAAATACATAGGCTAACATAAGCGAAACATTTCTACATGTTTGGTTGTATCGTAAACAATTTTTTCAGGTACGGATGTAGTCATGACTCTGCGAAATTCGATTTTTAGTCTGTTTCAAATACTAAAACGGTATTTGAAAACTACTAAAATTTTGCGCGAATCTCATCCGTTATATTTTGGCATCTTTTCAGACAAATAGCATCCTATGCAATGTGTTTAACAAACTTGGCCTAATTTTTATATATTTTTTGCGCTTCGGAAAATACCCCGTCTTTAAAATATGAATGAAATAACAACTGTTTGTAAGTACTCAAATTTCACATTTTGTTAACCTAATTTAGTTAATGTTCTGTGTTTCTCCTGATTTATATCGTCTTTGCAATATGGCCGTTGTACCGCAAGTAACACATGGGTAACAAAAGCCTCAAAAAGAAAAGTTTTTTGTGCGAAATGTTTACTTATTTTAATCTTAACTTTTGGATCTAAGCGGCCCACAAAATAATAAACGCCAATATATCGCAAGCAACGTACATTTTTTTCTGTCCTAAATGCCCCACGCCCCCTCTAAATCTACATTAGATTTTGCATTTTAAAACAAACGTAGATGCAATTTTTTCGCGCTTCGCGCGACGTCTTGTGGCCATTTTTAAATTTGACTTAACTTACACATTTTCGAACAACTCTAAACGTAATAATAAGTTCGTTACAGTCAGAGTAGGACGTTATATTGCGTGTACCGGTATTTGAGTTCCTATATTTGACTTGGCCCGCCACAACATTCTTAGTATCTCATGCGGCCCACGATTAAAAATAATTGCCCACCCCTGATCTTGACGGTTGTATATAATTTCAATGATATTTCGTGTAAACAATTTCACGATCTTGTTAAAATGATCATTCCTTATTGGTAAAAAGTTAAGGCAGACGGAAAGTATCCATGTGCTGAATCTAAAAATAAATTTAATTTTTTGTTTTTGTAAATTTTCTTTCCTTTGTTTTTGTAACTTTTGCCTAAAACTACCAAGGAAATGTAAAACATCATAAAACTCAAACGTAACAATCCTACTTTCGTTTTACTTGCCGACAAAAAATGTCCTCTTTTTAGGCGCTGAAAATATGGTAGCCCTATAGTCAACAGGAACTTTTTGAACCAAATCCGAAATTTGAAACAACCTGAACCTTAAAAAAAGTTAATTCAACATGACGTCAAAACTTATTTAATATTTTACTACCATGTTCAAATATGTCCCCGTTTGTAAAATACTAAAACAAATTGTTAAACAAATTGGCAATTATAATTATAACAATAAAAGCACAGGATATTTGGCACGCGTGAGGCGTGCAAAATGACCTTATAGTGAAAATTGCCTAAAGTTTTTCATTTTAGAACTAACGATGAGACACAAGGCGCACTTGCTGGACTGATATCAACAAAATTGATTCAGAAATACTAGACACCTATCCACCGCCGCCTTTTCCTGCGAACAATTTTCGGCGTGTGCGCTCGCCGTTATATTTACTTTCTGTCATTTTGATTTATATTAGCCTTTATTTAGCGTAACATGCGTTTGTAATTGAGGGTCGAAATTCCCAAGATGGAATCTATCCTTGTGCAGCTCCTATATTCCTTATGTAGAACCAAGAGTCAGCAGAATTTAGAAACTGTAACAGCGTGTTTATGGCGTTTATTTAAAGAAGAGCTGCAGTGTCAATAAAAGTTTGTTAAAAGTGGTCTACGCAATAATTTGGTAAAAGTAGTCTAAGCAATAATTCACAGAGTGCAACATTTTTAAAGGCGTGGCTTTTTATATCCATCAAGTAAGAAATGTGGACAGTTGTCTTTGACCACCCCTGGTTAGACTTTCCAAAGAAAGATGGATGGTCCTCCAAAGACACTGAAATATGCCCAAATGTCCCCTCTTTTACAAGTTGCGGTTTCTTGTTTATCTTTGTATCACAATTATATTTTATGTATCTGGCGCGCAATCTAGGCCTATACTGTAAGTTAAGGTAAATGACTTCGGCGATATTGTAATCCTTTTTCACGGCATTTTTAACTTTATTTCGACATGTAAAGGACTCGTCCGTCATAGATATTCTCGTGTGTGTGATTTAATAATGTGACTGTGACAGAAAGTGGACGTTTGGGGCGTCAGAAGTGGTGAAAGCTACCCAGAATGGTCTGTTCTCTTTTAAAACTTAGACACAAAAAAAATCATACCCAGACTTGGCCAGCTAGATAATACTAGTTTTCTAATTCAATAAGTTGTGACAAAATGTTTCTAACAAAATAATCCTAAATCTAATCGAATTAGTGATTGATTGATACGGTACTGTAGTAGATCCCCTTCAATGTTAAGTTGCTTGTCCTAACAGAATGTAGCAAAGTATTGGCGTGTGTTCGATTCTCGACTCGCTCTTCTCTGAGCCTGTGTAGCTCAGTTGATAGAGCGACGGTCCCAGTATGACCGGAGGACGCGAGTTCGAACCTTATTGCAGACTAGTTGTTTTTCTCTTCTGCCCTGCTTGCATCATAGATCGACAAATTCGGTGAGTCTGCGATGGATTTTCGGTGTACTATAATGATACGGAAGCCTTAATCGTTGGTAAAAACGGCTCAGATCACAGTTGTTAATAAGCACATATGTGCGTGTCTTTCATTCATTCCTTAATTAGTGAATTGATTGTGTGCTCTTAAGATAGTCGTAATCTAATTCGTATTTAACCCCCCCCAAAAAAAAATATCAGGAATATATTTTTAATTACGAATATTTTTTTTCTTATTACGTTTGCTGTTTTGACATTTAGCACCGTCACACTAGACATCGATGAAAATGACAACATCGTGCTAATTAGGCATTATTCAAACCAATACAATATCCTTGATATTTGTTAGATAGTGTTCAATAAATTCTAAAAGTTTGCTGACCGCCTTCGATAAAACTACGTTGTAATCTAAGTTGATTTATCAGGCAAGTGCCACGTTAGAAAAATCTTGGCGTATAACTTTTCAAATAGCCCTATTTACTTTCAGAAAGATGAACAACAATTACACGACGTATAAATATTTATTAAAATTGTTCGCGATTTTATTGCTGTTGCGTGTACTTTGCCTGACAACAACAACCTTACAAACTGGTTTGTTGCAAACAAAAGGTAAAAGGCACAAGGAACATTGAGAATCGTCCATCACAGTGACTTCTTATGGTTGGTCATCAATGGCGTAGCGAACTAACCTAAAATACAAAATCCTAAGTTGAAACAAAGGACTTAGACCGAAAATGAAACAGCTACCTTGCAATAGAGAAAATTTTTAAGGCAAAAAAAAAACTCGTGAGGAAAAGTACATCGTCATTTTTTCCTATGTTTCAGTAAATTTTAGCTTAGAAACACAACCCTTAAACTTCTTAAACCGATAATTTTTTATTAAATCATCCCTGCACCAGAAAAACAAATGATGGGAAATAGAAGAAACAAAAAAATATATGTTCCTAATTTACACAAAAACATTTGCGGTTTACCAAAATATGAAAAAATCAAACTTTAGATAAAAGCTAATCATAATAGAAGCAAAAGTGTTAGTTCCGTCTAAAAACGAAGGTATCATTAAATTTAGGAATGTGTTACAATACTCCCTAACTTGTTCAGTTTGTCACAATACCAATATATTATTAGAAAATAAAACCTGAGAAGTTTTATATTAAGGGGTGAGTGGTTATGAATCTACTTTTAAGCCGTCGATATTTATTACCAGTACAGTTAAATAACTGATGGTGCACTTTCATGATTAAACAAATAAACATACTTCTTACAAAATCCTATAAATCGACTGACTTTTGGTTTAGATTTAACTGGGGTTTGAAGAGCCTATTTTTAGCTATACAACTCTTACTTGTTCCAGGTTTATCAGTGGGCTGAGGTAAGTCCAACTCCACCTCATATTTATTGGGGCGAACTTTGAGGGGAACAAAAGCGTTAAATACCGGCTCAGAAGCTGAACTTCCCATCGTGAAAATGTCGTCGTTTGTCCCGTCCTGGATTTCCATCTATGTATAGGCAATAATACAACAAAAATTAAACATAGGATTTCAAAGTTTTGGGCAACGTAATGTAACAATGTACGTAAATTGCCTGTGTATGTTTTTAGCTCTGCTTTGATTTGAGCTTCTTGCGCAATTTTTTTGCCTACATTTCGAAAATGGTGAAGCCCTTATTGAATAACTGTTTATTTATTTATCACAAAATACTTAAATAAGAATTACTATACTCTAGGAGTCCACACCTAAAATTGACAGGTATTATGCACTACTCACAGGTATTGCGGAATTTATTTTAATTTTCTTCTAAAATTTTGATTCTTTGTACTTTGTTTGCTACCTGTACAACATTGTCGAGAAAGTCATTCATCTGCTTGAGCGAAAGTGAATTGTGCAACGTCTCCAACGGACGAATCGATGACGCGCTTGGGTGAATTTCGTAGCCACCTGTAGTTATAACGATTGGTCAGTCTTGTCGGAACTCAATTGCGTAATTGATTTACAGTGCAGTAATGACTCATAAATGAATTGCTTGAAATGTGAGGGACATGTGGAGTCATTGGGTCAGTGCTTGATTCGGACTGTTGATACCATAACATGAAGTTCAACGTACAAACAGGATAAAGCAGGCAACGGTGCTATGGTCGTTTCTTATTAGCTCAGTTTTTTAAAGCGATTGTCAGGATTTGGCCGAGATCGTGAGTTCGAACCTTACCGCAGGTCGGTAGTTTTTGGTAGGCTGGTCTATAAGGATAATTCTGTTTTAAGCGGGCCTAAATCAGTGGGCTGCGACTTGCGAGCTCTTTCAGGTGGGTTTTAAAATTTTAAGCGAGATATTTCAATTTTGGTTGGGGCAAATCACAGCTACAACCGATTCTACAGAAGCAAAGCATAAAAATCAAGAACAAAACCCTTATCTTGTTAAGAAAAAACAAACATTTAATAAACCTAAGTGGCTTTGATCTCAACATTTAAGGTCAATTTGGTGATCTTTTTAGCGATAACGAATCCATTGCTTAGAAAGGTTATGGACCACTGGACTCTGCAAATACATTTATCTTTTGTCAATTGACATGATAAATGTTTGACAATTGGTATACCAGAAGCAATGCTGAAAAAAAATGCACTTTTCCGATACTAGTTCGGGCAAAACGTTACGATCGTCCGATAAATTGACGTCATCGACTAATTACTTTGCTTAAGGTCAAATATGTTAAATATAAAACTAAAATGAGAATATTTTCAAGGAAAAAACTAAATGAGAATATTTTCAAGGAAAATATTCTTAGTTACCCTCGATACTATTTTATAATTTACATATTTTTTTGATAATTTTCGACAACCCTCTTTTTTAATTGAGATAGTGATTTGCACTTCTGTATTGAAGTTAGGTACGTTAGTGCAGCAACGTTGTGCACAAAAACAGGGAAGTTTAGCTAACAAAATTCAGCATGAGATTATGTAATTTTTAGCGGAAGAAAGTGCATTAAAGCGAAAGCTGAGTGACATACGATTTCAAATACTGGAATGATTGATTGAAAAGTTAATAACACAGCGTTTAATATTAATTGAAGTTATACTTTTGATGCTTCAGTGCAGCTGGATTGTTCATATCTTAGCTTAGATGACAGTATGTGTTTTGAGCAAACCTAAAATCGAGGCGACCTAAAATCCTAAACGTTAGTATTACTGCGTAGCTTTGCCGATCCAACTTTTCTAACTAAAGTTTTTTGTATAAGAACAAAACATACATAAATTCGAATTTAGTAAATATGTCCGATGTTTCGAATGTTTTTCACAATTAGAACAAATTTAAAAAATGTAACTATATAAAGTACGGCAGTCGGCGATCCAACCAAATTAAGCGGCGAACCAATTTTGGGTCACGACCTATAGGTTAAAAACACTGACTTAAACACTAAAATTTGACTATTTTAATCTAGCCCTTTAAATAGTAAATATAAATTTAAAGTGCATAAAAAATTATGAGGAGTTTGGCGTGTTTAAATTCGTTCAAGTTTTGTAAATTATATTTTGATTTAAGCTATACGTGTGCCAAGATATATTGCAAACAGTTCTGCGATACCGTATTTATATCGTGATTTTACATATCTAGTGGTTTACCTACCTTCACCAAGCTCTAGCTTTTGGACCGGCCTTTTCTTATTAAGTGTCGGAAATGAACTCGATGCGCTGCCAAGAACTCTGTTGCTGAAAAGCTTGCTTCGCGATCCTAACAAAAACACACAACATCAAAATCACCTGGTTCACATCGCGTTGTGAAGCGCTATAGGCATTGTTATAAATAAATCAAGAGTAATGCAATTCGCATTACGCAACATAATAGATAGAAATAAAACGTGAATGCTTAATCGGCTCTAAACTTACCTAAACCACCTTTAAACTCGTAAGGTCGCAGTGGGTTCATTCCATACAGATCTTCGTAGATGTGAGGTCGCACAAGACGGGCACTGTATTTTCGTCCTTGATCCTTTACAACAAGTTAGTTTTTATAATAACATTATTTTAAGTATCTAGGCTCAAATGAAACAAATTCTCTTTGAGAATTGTTTAGTCAGGGGTGTGCAACCCGTGGTCAACGTGCCAATTATGCCGCAGATCGAAAGTAGGGGCCCGCGGAACCAATATTTCTTACAATTAATCTTTTTTAAATATAACATGATATTGCACTGTTTATTATCTGCATAATTCGCAAGTTTTATCTGCATAAATTCCGAAAATAAAAGCATCAATTCTGCTGCAAACATATCATCAAGCTAATTTTCACCTGAAGCCCTACGACTAGCTATTCAGTTAAGATAAATCTGAATGAAGTAAATAGAAAAGCAAGCCATTTATTTAAAGCAGGAGTTCCCAACCTGTTCATGAAATGGTAATGCCATTGCTGTTGCCTTTCCCATTAACACATCGTTGTGAATGTGGGTTTACAACACTGTTACTTCTGAAGACAACGCAGCGCAGTGTCTTGGATATTCAATATGACAAGCGGCTGGCTCTTTTCACCACTAACGCACAAAATGCCAACTAAGAATTGTGTTATTAAAATGTTAGAACAACTGAATCAGGCCGGCCTCGTATCTTTTTTTGCACTTAAAAACGTGTTTAATTACATTTAAGGAGGCAGTAAAGTGTTGGAAACGTTTGTTTGGTTTAAAATTCGAGTTCACACGCCGTCATCCATACTACTAATAAAATGTAAACAAAACTACTTTAAGGAACGCGATAACCTTAATAGTTAGTCGAGTTCAGTTTTTATTAACCTTTTTGTGGCATGGCGCACCTGGCAAGCGAAGCAAGCTCGATTTTGGAGCATAATGGTTGAAGGTTGTAGTAAGACGTAATAAGAATATAAAAGCCCATACAGAAGTAGGTATCATCTTGAACGTTTCGAATAACTCTTTATTTATTTTCAACATCTAAAAAGCTCGATTTTGTTTGGTATACCAGCATTTCTTTTAAATTGCTTGCAAGTTTTTATTACATTGCTGAAAATAAAAAATAAAAAAGTTAAATATATGCCCAATATTTTTGAATGCGTTTTTCGTTTGTCCGCAAAATACTTGGCAGCTTTTCGCGGCGCAACGGTAAAGTAGCGCTGATCTAGTTTAAAAGACAGCATCAAAACGTAAACAAACCGCATGTTTATAAAGATCATTCGCGCAAAGCGTGAAAATTTTTCGCACTTACGTAGTTAAAATAGTCAAAAAGTATTTAAACAGGACTCGTGTCTAGTTTGTCAAAAAGGCGGCGGGCCGGATGAATTACATTGGTGGGCCCGATCTGGCCCGCGGGCCGTAGGTTGCCGACCCCTGGTATAAGCCAATATTAAATGTCGTTCCTTAATTTTTTCAAAAGGTTGAAAAAAATAGGGGGGCCATTGATTTCTCAAAATTTTCGAAGGGGGCCACGGTGTAAAAAAGGTTGGGAACCCCTGATTTAAAGCTTTGTTAAAGCAAATTTCAAAACTTTTGGTTTCGCATCAAACTAAATTGTGTAACCACCAATAAGCTTTCCATAAGAAATGTAAGACACGGTTTTAGCATCAAAAATAATAATTTTTAACCTTTAAGTATTCAGAAAGCAAACGAAAGGTGAGGCTTTAAGAATGTAACACTATTACAAAACCAAGTCACAAGTAGCAAATGCTAAGCGGATGCTGTAATTTTAAAGCTTTTTTTGTAGCACAATGCAATTAACTTTTCAAGCCCCTATATTTACTTTGTTTGCGGGGGCAACGACAAAAATTTTAAAAACAACAAAAAAATTTTAATGACAACGCGATAGTTATTTGTTCAAGAAGAAATGCAGACAAAAGTAATCATAGCATTTCTCTTCAGAGCTTCGTGCATGTTTTAATTATTTTATGTAAAAACGAGCCTTGAAGACAAAGTTTTCAGTGCGATCCTTCCCCAACTAACGTGCTATACCTTAATACGTGGTTACAATCCGGCGCAGGTAAATCGCATCAACAACTAACCGGTTGTTTCATGTAGAGTGCGGGTGGTGGAGCGGAACGGTGAGGCTTGCTGTTCCGCAAGAACGCGCGCACAGCTACTGACGTGTCCTTAAGCGATTCGTCGTCGTCATCTTCACCGTCGTCATCGTTAATCACTTCTTCTTCTTCGATGTCATCTTCCTCGTCGTCTGTACCGGTTGTGAACCTGGCGCGATGCTGAACAAAAACAGTTTTAAAATATATTATAGCTAGACCAGCGGTTGCCAAACTGTGGCTCTAAAGCGAACAACATGCGGTTCATGTTGTATTTTAGTTTTTTAGAATGTACACGGTGTCGATATTGTTTGCTTAGGTTAAAGATTAAATATTACTGGTTTCGATCGGTTTCTGTTTCTATGCCCTTTTCATAAAATCAAGTCAATAGAGAAACTTGGACATATTGATGGAGTTTTTTAGTCCAGCAGTTTCCATAACTATTTGCGTTTACGTAACCTCCTCAATATTGTTGGTGGGAGATATTTATAACACACTACCTCAGTAAAGACATGTGCGTGACCATAGGCGGATACAGCGGGGCCACAAGGTCACCTACATTAAGTTTTTTGCGAACTGAAACTAGATAAGTGATAAAATTCAACGCTTGCAAAATGTTTTTACACATGTTCTATGTGACCATAGGTCAGCGCCGTGTGTACTCAAAGACTTTCTTTAAAAAGTATTTTTTGCTAAATAAATCTATTTATAGCATTTTGTTCACTTGGTGACTCATTCCATCTTGGTACTAAGGCCATTGTGTGCAAGAAACCCCTTTGGAAACAAAATAACACACAGTGTATGGCTTTTTACGGAAAACTTTCTACGTGGTTTCTGTTCAGCCTTGTAGCAAAACGGGGATATAAGCTTTTTTTACACGTTCGTCAAACCGTGCACTCAGATATGTGGTCACATTTTGAGATAGGTAATGTGGGAATCCTTAAGTTATGTTACAGTTTATGGAGATACCAAGGTGTTTTATATAAAATATTGAAATATCAACAAACCTAAAAAAGGCATAATTTACGTTTTCTGGGAAAGAAACGGAGTGGTTTTTATTTTTGCCCCTATGTAAGCTGTACCTTTTTGCGGTTAACCAAGAAAGAAATGGTTGGACTGGTTGCCAAACCCTAAGCTAGACGTTCGAAAAGTGCACCACAATTATTGATGGAATGATTGAAACAATCTTCGCTGGAATGATAAAAATAAAAAAACAGCCGTGATAAACATCTGAACTTTTTGTATGAATTAAGCTTATGTTATAATGAGAAAAAAAACAACCACTTGTACTCCTATAACAATGTGAACAATAATTCAAAACAGGTACATACGCAAAATGACATGATAGGTTAAGGGTAACTTTATTATAAACATATAAAGTGTTTAACGCGTGTAGTAATGCTATGATTTGACCCAGGATAATAGAAGGAGTCACATGAGCAGTTTCCAGAATAGTATATGATCTTTATAAAACAAGTGTATTTAAATAATATTTCTCAAATAAGTGTAAGGTTGCTGTGTAGCTTTAAAACTATAACACCTGAACCTTTCCGATACGAACAATGATCCTGGTGATGGTCAGGTGATATAATTGATGGATCTATTTGGGTTAGGGTTTAAACTTTAAACTATCTGTATCACACCTTAAAACGCCAACTCAATGCTAATAAGAACGCTTACTCGGTGGTTTATGGTGCCACAAGACTGCGCTTTCGTGATAGCTGGTTGGCGTTCGCGATCTTCGTTTATTAACTCACTAGCTTCTTGTTCGTGGCTACTGGCGTTGCACACACTAGAAAAATGACGAGCTGCTGTAAACGACGCCAACACAACAGCCGTCCTTAGCATTCCTGTCAATTTCTCCACTTCACTGTCAAACTGCTCCTCCTGGTCAATTTCATCTTTCTCATCTCTCGAGTACTCATTTTGCGCTGATTCTTGCATTTGCTCACTGGGTAACTCATTTCCCAAACTACCCTGAATATTTCGAAACAAAAATAGTTTGTTTTTATTCGTTATTCTCTCATCCGACTCTCGGATTATTCTGACCCAAACCCTACTAAGATGTTATTGCTATAACGAATAAATTCCTCCAAAATGCAATGATTACAAATTAATCTATTTATGGCATTTTGTGCGTTTTGTCGAACTATTCTGTCTTGGTAGTTAGACCATTGTATTGAGTAACACTTTTAGAAAGAAAATAAACACAATGTCAACCCTTTTACGTTGTTTCTGTTCAGCCATGCAGCGAGACGGGAATGCAAGCTCTTGTGTACAAACACAAAACGTGCACGCAGATATATTCACACATTTTGAGATAAAAGTGTGCTCACATTTAAAAGTAAAAAAATGTTGGCACATTTTGAGACTTAATGTGTATACATTTGGAGATTGGTAATGGGAACATTATTTGAAATTGTGTTAAAGACTGGGGAGTTAGGACCAAGGTGCCTAACTCTGACCCTATAGTCAAACCCAAAGCGGCGGCATTGTTTTATTTTGAATTTTTTTTATCAAGATACTTAATTTGAATATTACCCTAACTCTAAGAAATATATTGTTTAATAGATGTCGAATCATGCAGAACAAGTTAACGTTTATATCATCAGAAATGGGAGGCCCACTTAAAATCATTGAATGAGGGCCAATGAACCGTTAACGTCAGCTAGTATGACTTTTAGAATAGCTGGACGTTTAGGCCTGCACACAAAATGTAGTATGTTCATATTCGGACGTGCTAATATTGCCATCAGTAAAAATGCGAAGAACTTCAACACCGCTTTTCATGTCTTGATTTTTTAGTCCGCCTATTGTTTGGTACAACACAGGTGGCAGTAAAGGATACAAACCTGTTTCTCTTGTGGTTTTGGCAGTGGGGGCTTGTCACGACCCGATGCTGGTGGTTCGTGAGATATGCTTCCCCTTCGTTCTGGGGAGTTTACCGGCGAGTCCTAAACAATATATTAAGCATGGCGCTATGTTTGCAACTATAGTTTAGGGTAATTACTAACTTCTTCTTTGCCTTTTTTTTTCAAAAAAAATGTAAATCTTAACCAATTTAAACAAGGAGTCACATAAGTAACATGGCAAAATATCATAGTTATGCTGAAACAAGTCAAGATTAATTATACTGATGAGCAGAGGGCGAGGCTACGTATGTTACAGATGTCTCTAAGGTGGGCAAGAACGATAATGGCCGACAACTTGCTATCACTATCGGTTAACATAACCACTTATGTTAACCGATAGAAGGACATACTGCGCGACTTGGCGGTTTAGATCCGGGACGAAATCCACCTCCCTGAGGAAAATCTTCCTCCAGCTGATTTCCCTTTGCTCCGGGACTAAAGTGAAGCTCGATGTGAAATCGCTTTTCCGATTGTGGGTCCTCGTTCGGGTCCTCGTACAACATAATCACGATCTGCGACAAATCGTGAGCTAATAAATATATTTCACGTATGGTGTTTTATTCAAGTTGGTTTAAGACGATTGAGCTAATGCAAAATCCAAATAAATCTGTTTCTAATGCTGCTAAGCTATTCGTGGCTTTATTTATTTGCATATTGGACAAGCACATATATTTCCCCTGAAAAGAAAATTTTAATGCGAAAAATAGAGAAGCAGATTTTCAGCTAATGTTCACGTATGCTATTACGTGAGTTCAACGGGCGTTTTTCGCTGGTGTTAATTGGCTTTTGGGCACGTAATTAGAAACAAAGGTGAAAAGTGTGTAATGTTGCTAAAAACGCTGCGCGAGACGTCTGTAAATTGACACCCATTATGAGATTAATGCTATTAAGACATTAGTTGTGGTTCCTTTTTTTAACCTTAGGAAGGTTCATTTTCTTTCAAAGAAACATTCAAATATTTACAGTGTCATTTAAAAATTCCTGTTTATTGCTGCCCTTCTTTGATATACCTGGGTCATATAGTTGAGTTCGGTGACGGCGTCAACATACTCCATTGCCGCTTTCCATTGAGGGTCGCAATTCTCCTTAAACGGAGAAAAATAGGTAATTTTTTTCAGACTGTCAGATACGTTTTTTGAGTGATGGTTTAAAATCAAGCTGTAACACATTTAAACTAGAAAACACATGTTCTTTGTAACTGAGGTCAGCTACCACTGAGTAACGATCACGACCCTTATCATAAAACACCGGGTGGCCAAATTGCAAGGATGGAAATTTTGTATTTTAGAGACGTCAACAAGAATGTAAATTTTCAGAAATGGCACATTTCTAACAAGTCACAAAATATATTGAAAATGATTGGATGACTAAGGCAACATATTGCTTCGCTTTCAGCATAAATATAAACTAGCTTACATTGCACAGACCACCGTAGTGGAGCACTGTCAGTAGGGAGTGGATGTGACTTTCGCTAGTGAAGTAGAGTCGGGTTCTGACGTGGCGACCAGGCGACAACACACCCCTCGAGTAACTGTCGACAACAAGTCAATATATTTCAGCTCCTAATTAGCACTTTGCGCATATTACTGTTTAGTGCTGGTAGATGAACTCTGGGTGTCGAAATCCCGAAGGTCGTCTAGTTTAGTAAAGTAGCTGTTATCAAACAATCTAAGGCAACTAATGTACGCTAGGAAAAAGTTACATACAAACTTTTGAATTAATGAAACACCAGATGACAATATACATTAAAAAGGGTGGTTTTAGATGTTGCGTGTAACACTAAAATTTAAGGACTGTTTAAAAATTACAAAAAAAATGTGATGACTAGAACTAAAAACGCAAAAGATTTAATTAAGATAGTTTTACGATGGATTTAAATCGTTTACCGTGGATTTAATCGATATGTATCTTCATCTAAATTTCGCTGCAAATCAACTCTGATTTTGCGAAGAAGAGGAACACAGCAACCAAGAGCAATTTCCAACTTTTCATGCCTCGTAATACCATATTCCTTAAGAACACAAATATATTTTTTAAGAGCTTTAAAAACTGTGACAACATTAAATTTTAATGGCAATAATTTGCTACTATAATAATTAAATATTGTAAACAAGTTGGCTTTTAAACATATTGTCACATTACTTACCTGTGGAATTACCACATCAGCAAGTGCTTTAGAATCAGTGTAAAGGTCAAGTGAGTTCTCTAAACCAAGCTTGCCATTGTGTTGTAAATCATATCTGTAAAACAACATACACTTTATGAATGTTTAACCATTACTCAAATACCTATATTTTTGACTATCAACTGTTAGGTTAAAGGCTTTTTCAAGTTAAACACAGCTTTTGAAAATAATTTTAACAAACATTATACCAAAATGTTGTGCCAATGAAGCTTAATCTAATATCATTTTCAAATTTATGCGCAATGCATTAATATTATTAATGTGTTATGTGATATGTTGTAACATGGTATAATGGTATTAATTTTGAACTTCCTTTTAATGGTTGATTCATAACCTAATGTTTTGAAGTAAGTGCAACAAATTTTACAATAAACATATTTATTGAAGTTCAATTCTGCAGAATTGTTTATTAACTATTAAACTGTAAAGCCTTACTTTATGCAATCATAAATATCCGGTATTTTGCTAATATCATATTGTCCAGATTTCAGCTTGAAATCCCGTTCCAATTTTGCCCATCTCTGCAGCATTATTTCAACTGATTCATTGTGGTAGAGTTTAACAGCTGTTAACACATTACATATAAAGACAACTCAAACAACTCTTAATACCAATATATATACAATATATTTACACTTTCGCTTATCAGTTGCCAAGACATCTTTCATTTGTGAGGTTAAAGATTTCATGTGTTGGTATATTTTCTCACATTGATCATGGGGGTTTACAACAAATTTAATTGCTTTGACAACAGAATGGGACTGTAGTGGAACAATCTGTAATAAGTAACATAAAGCAACTTAAATATTAGTATAAAGCAGCTTAAATAATAGGAAATATTATGAATGAATAGTGGAAAAACGATATACAGCTCTAACTCAACTATACAAACAAATGATTACAACCAAAGTAAACAAACAATTTACTTTGAAATTACAGTTATTAAAATAAGGTTACATTTTTTACAAGTTATGTTTACAATAACTTAGATTTAAAGTGCAATATTAAGAAGTAATATGCCTGTTTGTAGTCTTCCTCAGTCAAAGGCCCTGGTTTATTCAGAAGATCTTGTAACTTAGACTTTACTCTGTAAAAAAATATATATGTGTATTTGGTATAATTTTTATTGATAGTTGTATATATATAAACAATTATGTTTGTTTTATACTTTAATAGACAACTGATACACTTTTCAGTAGATTTATTTACTTAATCGCATTTTAGGAAAATCATGTTTGTAAATTGATTGAATTACCTATAACAATGCTGATTAGTGTGTTGTTAACTAGAACTCATGCTCAAATCTTTCACAAAATCAATAGATTTGTGGGCAAAAAGGGGATTTATTAAAAATATTTAAGTTAATCAGAAAGATTAGGGTGCAGACACTGGAATTTATAAACAAAAAACAATACTGCACAATTATCAATTAAAAACTGAAGCCCATAAGTATGACATAAAGGTTTTGTGTTGTATATGTCTATTTTGGTATTTAAAAAAATGATTTAGCACTGTTCAAATAAAGCTGAACAAAAAATTGCTGTAGGTGTGAGAAATGTGGCTCCACGCTAGGCCATACTGCACAATTTTTTTTACAGACAATTACTTTTTGACACATTAAACCAGTGATTCTCAAAATAAGTGCCAGACACACCAGTGTGTCTCAAAATATCCTTAATTTTTTCGATTTTGGAAGATAACCTAGTTGTTTTTATTTTACCAATATGCATGCGAACAAGTATACAAGACTTACTGAACAATGGCCATTCGATATCTGACAATATTATAGTATTTATGTCCCACATTGTTGCATAGTTAAGGTGATGATTAGGTTATAATTTAATGTATTTGTAAAACGCATGTGCAAATTTGTTTATATTTTTTAAGTTTGCTGCAGGATAAAAGATATCTTATTGTTGATAGGATCCATAGTGAGATACAAACTATAATTAAGGAAATATGTAACGTTTTAAAGATAGTGTACTCATCTCTTAGCAAACAAGATGACCCAATGTTGCACAGGTAAAAAGCCATCTATGTAATATAGACTATATAGTAACCGGCGCATAGAAGGTCAGAAGACAACAACAGAATTGTAGTACATAAAATTCCTAGTTGGAAAATGTTGTCAAAACTACTTACCACTATCACATAGAACCTGATAATAACCCAACCTTATAATAATTGTAATGCCTTGCCGAACACTCTGGTTTAATGAAAAAAATTAGTTTTAGGTGCACTGATATACATGATAAATTTTAATTATGACAGTATATAATGTACATGCTGATTGTGCATGCAAGGTGATAACTAAATGATGTGATTATCTTCAAAGTAGGTATTTAAATTAAAATTGTTGGTTTATATTGGGTAATTGCAACCACTCAATTACTTTTAAAACACACCTCTTAAAAGAGGAATGTTAATCTTGATTTGCATATACAGCAGTGCTAAGTTTAAATAAGTGCAGATGCTTAAAACATTTATAGTGCCTGTTTTAAATGTGGTTATGCAGTGGGACATTAACATTTTTCCGGATGACCAATTTGGTATCTGTTGCCTTATAATTTTGATATCAATAAAATTTTATAGGGCAATATGCTAACATGTAATGTCATGTGAAGATACCTTACAATTTCCCTTCTATAAATGCGTTTATGTTGCAAAAGTAACATTTCATTAATAATACAAAAGTAAAGTAGTATCATTGATTTCAACATTAAGCGCTATTGTCCCAGAAAAAAGCGATAATAGGTTACGCAAGAACAACTCTAGGCCAATATGCAACAAGGTAAGACACATAACGTAACTGCCAAGTCATAGAGTGCTAGCAGTATTATCATTCTTGTAAAATATTTGAATACAAACACAAATTGTTTTGATTTTATTTATTTGAAATGTTATTTTCCTCTACAATAAACATATTTTCTCAGATTGATTTGGCAACTTTTTGCTATTTTGTCATTAAAGGATTAAATATATTTACCCTCCTTAAAATAAACATAAGTGAAATACTTTAATAAAAACATAAAACATTTAAAATTATGGATCTGTTACTCTAGATTCCAAAACTTACTATTCTAAAATACCTAAGGATTCTACTTTGAACAACTAAGATGTGTTAAATGCTAGGTATAATTAATCAAATGTAATCAATACAAAATGGTAACTCATGTTTATATAAATGTACCTCTACCACTAAAAAGTAATCTAAGAGTTTCTCTGTTTAAAAAGTTTCTGAAACATTTACCACTATGAGTTAATGCCTAAAAAAATACATAAACTATATATGTTTACCACCCACAATCTAAACAAATTTAATCAGTTATACCTGGTAAAGGTACAGCCCTGGGACTAAAATGATATTTAATTTAACTTTAAACAAATTAAATGCATACAAGAAGGTATCCACAAAAAAAGTTGGTATCAACAAAAAAGGATACTAAACTTCTTAGATAAAATAATAATTTTAAGACATAAAAAATATCACTAATTAAGTGTAGTTATAAATGTGATTTTTTTTTTAATTCTGTCTGAGCTGTTGAGGTGGCTTGTGAAACTAGAGAGGTGGGTGCAAACACCATGCAAATCAAAGGCAAAACCATCAAGATCAACAAACACAACATACAATGACTGCTTTATTCCAACAGGATCATTGCTATCTTCATCTCGGTGAAGAAGACTGGTTACAAGAAAATGAGTAGAAGTAAATGGAATAGAAAAGAAAATATAACAACACAATTACAGCAAAAAAGAGAATAGTTAAATTAAAGTGAAGATAAGATACAACTTGTGCGAAAACCACCTAAAACCAAGATCAAACTCAACTTTCATATATTTGCTTTCTACTGCATACTTGGCTATCAACTTTTTTACCATAAATTGATACCAGGCCAGAAACTGCTAAACTGTGAAACACATTTCAACCTGAATGAAGAAAATCTTTGAGCACCAACAGCCTTCACTTTTTAACAGCAAAAAGCATTTCTGCAAACAAACCTAAGAAACCACTTACTTTTGCTGGCAGTTACTTAAGTTGTCTCCCTCATTGTCAAGGAGTCCATTCATGTTTGCACTCTTCACCATTTGAACCAAGATTGGGGTTAGTTCACCTTCTAATGCTAAAAGACCCTGAAAAATTAAAATATTAAAAAGCTATTGGAAGGCTTTTTAGTTAACTTATTTTAACAAACGAACTTTAGCAAAGGCAGCTGCAGTCATTTGAACTCTTCCCTCATCAGAGGCATATATTTTAAGGTCATGTCTGTATGTGCTGTGAAGTCGCAGTAATCCACAACCAGGAAATCCAGCATAGTCACCTATTAGACACATAAATAAACTAGTCACAAACATTAAACAAACTACTTAAACTTAATATAATAATTGTATATATGTTCAAATTTAATATGCTTTTCCATACTTTTTTTGTATCACATGATTTGCAATAAACTTATTGAAGCACAGCGAATTTAAAAAAAAAAACAGGGATAATAATGCTTTTAATGTGTATTTAAAAGTAAAGTTTACTGAAAAAGTATAGTAACTGAAATAAAGACAGAATAGGTAGGATAAAACAACATTTAACTTACCTTTAACTTCCCCGCTAACTGGGTAGAGATTAAAAAAGAATGGCGAAGAGATAAAGATGAAGAAGGGGAGTCAGTAGCAGAATAAGGAGAGAAAAGAAAGAAAACAATAAGTAGTATTAGAAAAGTGATGGTAAGATATACATTTAAAGGCAGTGGTTATTAAGTACACTTTGCCATATTACTTGAAAATTTTCTATTAATCATACAGTTTGCTCTTTGTGTTGTGTGGTGCTTTCATGATTTCCAAGTCACAAAACATAATTGTACACCCATGCACATCATAAAAAGTTTTAAAAAAACTTGGTGACACAAGAAATAAAAGGGTAAGAAGAAGGAAGGTACTGATGAGGGGTGTTCCAAGTGAAATTATGGATAGTTAGATTTGATGAGGGATGTTCCAAGTAAAGTTATCGATTGTTAGATTTAAATCTAATTTGGTTATTTATATTGGGTAATTGGAACCAATAAAATTTCTTTGTTTTACCACCAAAGGTGTGACTTAAAGTAAATACTGAAGTGCCAAGTTTGGATTAAGGCCTATAGCGGTGGCGAACTATTACTGTGCTTTCTTCAAATGTAGACATGTAGTGTGGTGACAGGTTTATTTCAGGCGGTGAATTACTTTGCAATAACCTTCATCTAACAATTAAGTGTCAATCAAGTGTTATTGTGCAATCAGCTAACGTGTAATGACAGGTGCAGAGATTTTAGAATTCCCTTAAACGCATTAAATTAAATAGTAACTTCCATTGAAATCTTCCCAAGTACTACAGAGGTTACTCAAGGTTCAACTTAACGTCAATAATAAGCAAGGTTATGTCATCTTGTAAGGGTCAAGGTGATTTCCAATATCATATACTCAGTGCAAGTGCAACATGAAGTATAGGTAACGCATTAATAGCAATAGTAAATTTGTATCTAGTACAGCATAATATTTGACTACTTAACTAACACATCATGTTGTTTAGAAGGTTAAACATTTGTAATTTAATTTTTTGACTACAATATGAATACATAAGCAAATAATAGTAAACCAAAACAGCTAGTTAACAAACGTTTCGGCAACATATTCAGTTTGCCTTCTTTCAAGGTGAATGACACCAACCTTTCATAATACAATATATGGAAAAACACAAAGGAAAAAATGGAAGAAAAAACTTGAGGAACAACACAATAAGAAAAAAATTGCGATCACAAATAGCCTCTAGTCCTTGAGCAGGTGTTTTTAACTTGCTGAGAGCATCACATCTGTTTTGATTTTCATCATGTTACCCTTCTTGTGAATGTTTCATGATTTCAATAATGATATTTTCCCATAGTCTGACTCTAGTGTTATTAAAGATACTGTACCGAATCATTTGTAGCCTTGGGGGATATTGTGGGTATAAAAGTGCAGACTTTCATGTCATTCTTCACAATATCCCATTGGTGTTCTTTAGACGATTCTTTAACGACCTTTGGTCTTCCCGATATACATCAAAATACAATCTGCATATTAAAACTAATCAAAGTCTTACGGCGTTGAGAGACTTCGGTTTAGCGGTTGGTATGCAACCTACCAATACTTTTCTACAAGCCTCAGAGTCACTCAAAAGACCACATAATTTTCTTTGACCAACAAGGATTGCATATTCTATCCCCTGTGCAGATTGTAGTTTGGTGTATATCGGAAGGTTGTTTAAGATTGCAGAAAATAACACCAAAGGAATGTTGCGAAGAATGGCGCAAAAAAGTCTGCCCTTTCGAACCATACAAAACCTCCCAAGGCTCTTCAATTAATTTTGGTGCAGGCTCTATAATGCCACGATAGTTAGACTATGGAAAAATATTATTTCTGGAATGTTGGAACATTCACAAGAAGTGTAACACCATGAACATCAAAACAGATATGAAGCTCTTAGCATGCTACAAACACCTACTTTAGTTGATATTAGTTTTTGCATTTTGTTTTAATATGTTGTTCCTCGCGTTTTTTCTTCCATTGTTTTTTTTCCATATATTGTACTACAAGCGTTCAGTGTTATTCACCCTAAAGAAGGCAATTTGAACAGGTTGCCGAAACATTGGTTAACAATTACAATTACCAGAGGAGCAGTTTTGGTTATTGTTATTATGCCTGGTAGCAGCAGTTTATATTATATAAATTAGAAGGTAAATATTTAACTAAAAATATTTTGGAAAACAAAGTTCTGGATTATCTCTGTAAATGGTAACAATTTTGGGGTATTGCATGTTCTGTTTCTAAAAAAGTTGCTAGAAAAGAGATAATTTTTTTTAAATGTTTTACCTGATCTTAAACAAACGGACACATAATTATCAACATTTGAACTATTTTTAAAAAGAATAAACTTTTGTTTTGCATGAGCAAATGAAATTTACCCATATTGCATTAATAGTGGGAGAGATCGCAAATAGTTAAACTACTCAATTGTCTCAAGTACTACAAAAAGTTGCAACACAATCAAAAGAAAGAAGACAACAAAATTGTAAGTATAACTATTGGTGTAATAAGAATAAAAACTGATAAAATTAGGTGCCACACTTTTCAAGTCGAGGCAGGGTGTGGCTGTTATGGTAATGCTTGTTTTATTTTCCTAACTAACAGCTGCAGTTATACTTGCAATCTTTTGGGATTTGGTAGTCTATCAAACACTCAGGCAGTGTTTTTAGTTGCTAAACTTAAATGTTTGAAGATCGGTATTCACATTTTTTATTGGCATATCTGAACTTATTTGCACACATAATGCTGTTAGAAAGGCATTTATAAATAAGGAATAAAACCAGTGATAACAGTATCCAACTTTTATACTTAAACTACATTACTTACTCCTCGTAACATTTCTTACTGTGAATCACAATTTTTTAATGGCTGACCCTGAGTCAATGCTTTACTGCATTTTGAGTATAAAAAATGATATCAAGAAGTATAGTGGTATTGAAATGTGATTAAAAAATTCAATGAAAACCATATTATGGGCACCGATGTTAAGGATCTGTACAAAAGTTAATGAAAACATTTTTTTTTGTAAGTAATTGAAAAATTGCTTGTTAAATTCGGTGGACATATATACATGGTAAGTAAATATATACTTAAAAACATGTAAAACTAAATTAAACCTTAACACAAAGCAGAATAAAATTGGAATGTTAAATTTCCTAAATTAACGAATATATAGCTCTACATTGTCAAAAAATGTTGGCTTGGCTTGTGAAGCACAGAATAGAAAACTGCCTTTTTTCCAAATACAATCAGACTGTTTGCATTAAGTAACATTAGAACAGAAAATTTCTGGCATCGCAAAAAACTATATTTACCTTGACCACCAGGATACATGCAGCGAAAAGCTTGACCCAGCTCCTCAGCTTGTTTTCTACCAGCAGGTGTAAGTTCCCCTCCCCACTTCAATATTAAAAGTAGAGAGGGTCCAGTGTATGATTGCAAATCTTAAATTTAAAAATAAATATTCAACGCTAAAATAAAATAAATATTTTTCTTTTACACCAGTTTCTACTTAATTAATCAAGTATGTTTTTTTAACATATGTTGTTTTTAAAAAAACAAATATCAAGCAAGGAAATGCTGTTTTTATATTATTATAAAAGTTATTTAGTTAATGTTATATCTTACTGAAATTAGTTGCTATAAAACAGTATAATACTTATTTCCTTTTAAATATTAGTACACTCACCATCTTCTGAACTTGATGTCATATTGCGAGATGACATGTATTTGAATTGAACTTTTCGATTTATTCCAGAAAAATGGCCATACCTACATTTATGAAATAGACAATATGTATCTATAAAATCTTAACAGCTATACAACACAGTTATGTAGAATAGGGGTGTCAAACTTAATTCTTACTAACACATGAAGTCATTTGAATATGTGAGCTGGCTGCAACAACAGAATGTAGAAAAAAAATCGTTTTTCAATCAATTAAATTTATTCATCTGCCCTACGCTTAATTTACAATAGATAAGCATACATATTCAATCTTCTTCTTCTTCTCTTAGCTGGGTGGTAGACAGTAACATGCTGTGAACACTTTTTTGGCTGGCCACATGTGTGTGAATGGCGGCAATGGGGCACCTTGTTTAGACCTAATTCCTCAATCTACAACAGGCCAACTAACCAAGTTTATAGAAAACATTTAGGTTTAAATTGCCAAATTTAAGTATTGGCGTGTTGAAAATTTTTCACACATTTTACAGAATACCAGCCTAAAACTGAAACAGCTTCATTTGCACAAGACTTGCAAAAAACTTAAGCGGTTTAAAAAAAAGCCGCCTGAAATGGTCATGCACGGCAGCATGTCTGATGCCCCGGGTGTGGATAGTTTAACAAAGGATAGACAAACCAAAAAAATCATTTATTTACATTTCCAAAACATTTTTCAGTTGCTCAAGTTTGTGTAGTTTCTCTTGAACAATGGTTTCAGGTTCAGCAAGTAGACATCTTGCCACATCCAAAACCTCCTGCAGCTGTTTGGGACGTTTTAACTTTAATTTTCCAGTTTTATGACCATTGTATTTTGTGAAAAGATCGAAAAACCTAAAAATAAAAATATTGATATTTAAGTTTAGCGACACAATATTCAATTATACTGTTAAACAGAGGTGGGCAACAAACGGCCCGTGGGCCAGATCCAGTCCGCCAATGCAAATCATGCGGCCTGTGACCTATTTTGCAAACTGGGCACAAGGCCATTTCATATTTTCTGGCCTCTTCAACTAAGTAAAAGCAAATTATTTGCTGCTTTGTGAAAATCTTGTTCCTGCAACGAAGGTACAAGTAGTTAGACCCCTGAAAAATAGCATACCCTAGTCATATTCAATGAAACATTAACACATATGTGTGTTAATAACTGAGATCTAGCCCTTCGAAGCTGCTTTTTGACCAACGACTACGGCTTACGTATAATTAGTACAATGCAAGCCATCGCAGACTCACCGAATCTGTTGATCTATGATGCAAGCAGAGCAGACTAGAAAAACAACTAGCCTGCAGTGAGTTTCGAACTCACGACCTCCGGTCAAGCCGGGACCGTCGCTCTACCAACTGAGCTATGCAGGCTCAGAAGGGAGCAAGTCGAGAAAACAACCATGCGCCAATGCTTGCTCAATCTGTTAGTACAAGCAACCTCATAGAAGGGGATCCACAGTACCATATCATTTATTCAATGAAACATTCACACATATGTGTGTTAATAACTGAGATCTAGCCCTTCGAAGCTGCTTTTTGACCAACGACTACGGCTTACGTATAATTAGTACACCGAAAGCCATCGCAGACTCACCGAATCTGTTGATCTATGATGCAAGCAGAGCAGACTAGAAAAACAACTAGCCTGCAGTGAGGTTCGAACTCACGACCTCCGGTCAAGCCGGGACCGTCGCTCTACCAACTGAGCTATGCAGGCTCAGAAACCCTAGTCCTAGAGTTATCCCTAATTAACAGTAGTGGTGGTTGTTATAACAAGATGTGTAAAGTCTATACAGTTCGGCTTGCAAAGACCTTTCTGTGGTTTTGGCCACCCTTGCTGTATAAGCTTGTTTTTCACTTTTTTATCTACATATATTCACTACAGTATATAGGCTAAGAATATAAAACAGTAGGGTTAATTTCTCCTAAAAAACATAAAATTGAATAAAGACTACAATCAACATAACACCTATAGATGACAAAACATGTAAATAAAAATGCTTTCTTACTTTTGATGCCTTACTTCCATTTTCATTTTTTGTTTTGGCGTACGGTCACCATGGCGAATAACAGCAATTACACACCTCAATTCCATCCTAAAAATGTTAAACAAGAAAACTCATTTTGATCAAATCCTGATAAAATATATTGGTATGCATGATTTTTACATAGTTCCTGAAGTTGTTGGGACAATTGGAATGTCTTCAGTATCTGATGAAATTTGCCAAGGAATTAAAAATTGAGGTGCCAAGTCTCTCATGATAATATTTCTGCACAACAAATGTAATAGTTAGACTCAAAATAACTTGTGTAAAACTTTCATAATCTTTGTCGGGTGCTCTAAGGCAGTGGTTCCCAACGAAGGGGGGGGGGATCTGTGCTATGTGCTATGTTAGAAAAATAAAGTTCTTGTATAGAGGCTTTACAGCTTATAATCGAGGGTTTAAGTTCTGTTCTAAGAATTACATGAAAATATTAATGTTAACGATATTTAGCAAAACAAATTCGTAGGGGGAATTAGATTTGAATATCGACTAGATGGGTAAACAGAACTAAACTGGTTGGGAACCACTAATCTAAGCGAAAAAAATGGTTCTCACCCTAAAACTTTAGCACAGTCATCATAATATTTCATGGAATTCTTAACAAAGCTAAATCCATTAACATCACATACAAAAGACTTTCCATGTGCTCTCAAAAAATCAAATCCACAAACAGTTTGCTGCAAATACAAAATTTAAACTTCAAAAAAGAAAAAAATAATTAAGGGAAAATCATGAGGAACATTGCACACCTTAAATGCAAGGCAAACTTGTCTAGCAATTAACTTCTCCTTTGCTGAAAGGATCACTGGAAATCTCACTTCTTTACCATCACTGTCTCTTTCTACTTTACCGTCAAGAGCTGGCGACTTCCGTGCTTCTGCATGTGCATAATCTGCACCAACAGTGTATACCTGGATGTTAAAATAATAAAAAAATAGTTTTAAGATATATATCTTGGCCCTGTTTTTAGAAACAATCATTTTTGTTAAACTTAGTGTAAAAAATAGTTACATTTTTAAGTAAAAAAACATTTGTTTTGTTTTTTTTAATCCGATTTTAATTTTAATCTAAATATTGTTCTTTAAACATCCCGTTGAACTATAATTAAAATAAAGTTTTTTTAAACAGTCATTAGCATAAAACTTCAATTTAGGAATATGTTTCATAAAATGAGCTATTCATTGTTTGCTAACCTTTACATCAGTTCCATCAGTTGGCATAAAGTCCTCATAAAGGTAAGAGCCAGTCCTTCTAACACAACTTTGCGTTGAATACTGACTGCTACGATTTCCAATCTGAAAAGACATCTGGAAAATTAAATTTCCTAAGAACCCAATGTCAAAAGTTTAAGTACGCCTTGGTATAATAGATGTCCGCCAAAATTTAAATGCATACTTTTCTGAAGAGTTTTTGACATCCTCCACCAGCAGAAGAAGGATAATAAATGTTGATATTATGATTTTCAGCATCAACAGGCTTTTCAACAAACGGTTTATGAAAAACTTCATTACCAACAACAATGTGATCTTCATACTCCTCAAAATGGCATTCTAAAAAAGTTTCCGTTTTTTGGATTAAATATGTCACTAACAACAACAATAATAATATTTAAAACCTTTTCCTGTGCTTCGATCACAGACAGCATATCTTGGTGTTTCAATACCATGTTGCTGTAGAGTTTTATACACTATTCGCCTATCTTGTAAGTGAAATTGTTCTTCAAGGTCATTTATTAGAAATGGTTGACGCAGTTTTGTGTATTCAACAGCTTTTCCCAGTGGAAAACCTAAATACAACATCATTTAAATAAAAGAAAACAATTTGCACAAGCTTTGCACAAATATCCTGACGAGAGACAATTAACCCAGTATAAAAAATAATAAATGTTTTTTCTTACCTGTAGACTGAAATGAAATTAAACAATCACAAAGAGGCCATTCTGTGACAGGCTTATCTAGAATTATATCTTCATCAAATACATCTATTGATATATATTCAAACATGTGTAGTCGATTCAGAATTTCCTGCATAGGTTTAGACTTGGTCTTCTTTGCCATTGCACAGATACCAACAATAATCTGCTTTTGTCCATCCTAAAACAACAATCACATTTAGTACTATTAAAGGGAAAACAAAAATAAAGGGGTTGCACATTAAGCAGTAACCATTTTTTGACATGCTGCACGCTAACTGATCTTAAAAAATGGCAGCACACCAACAAAAATATATGTTATTTAACAAACCACACATGAGCAACTAAAGGAGCATTTGATAAATAAATGCACCAAGGCGCAAATCCTTTGTTGTATTACAATACTTAACTTTCAATTTTATAACCTCAAACATATTTCTACTCCCTTATAATAGGGGATTACTGGACACTATATTGCAAGCTTTTAAATAGCATTATAAAATCTTACAATTATGCTTGCTATTTTTTTGGTTAATTTTTTGTCTCAGCAGCAACAAACATTAATTTATACAATGTAAACTAAGTCAATAATACTAAAACAAAATACCAAAAAATTATTCTAGTATTTTATGGGTTTCAAGCATATGAATATCTTCTGTTTCTGCTTAGTAATAAAAATTGTTACATACTTATATGCACTAATTGCTTCATAGTTAAATTTGTTAATAACCTATAAACTATTTAGAAATATGAGTGAACATACCATAACTTTTAAATAGGTATAAAGATTATTAAAAGTTATAAAACCTTTTTTTAGGAATACCAGGCTGAAACTTTTTTTTTAAATGTCTGCTACTTTTTTGAAATGGGTGGGGATTTTTACGGTATAAAATTTCTTTACTTATTTTGGCATTACAAACATTAAAATAAAGGTTGGCACTTGCAATAATTAAATCGTTGATGTTAGTTTCCATTGCAGCAGAAAAATTTAGGAATTGTTTGAAGTTAAAAATCTAAACAAAGGTTTTGGGTATAAAAATATTGGTAAATTAAATGATTATTCATTTGAATAAAATGTTTTAAAGGACAAAATACTCTAGTCTTTGAGATAGCCGGGCTGAATGTTCTTTAAATAGATGTGATGCCCGGAATATTGTCACAGCCATAAAGTGGGCACATCCTAGAGGGGAAAGCATCCTGTTTGCACAAACAACTAAATAGTAAAGGGGATATTCCACAGTATAACATGATTTAAATATTTTACCGGTAGGTTATACTTTTCTAAATTAAAATGTATATATATTCGAAAATGGTGCATTCAAGGCCAACAAGCCTATTACAAACAGTTTCCAAGATCACATACTGATAATTTTCGTGTAACACTGATGGTCCATTTATAAAAAGTGCAGTTGTAATTTTTAGTAGACAAACTTGCTACAAAAAAAGTTAGAAAATGCACCTATATTTGTGATTAGATTAGCAGGCAGGATACCAGTGTTGAGATTTGGTGTGCCCAATTATCCTGTTTTTTAAGTTATGTACCTATTAGACATCCTTGTGATTGTCATACTTTCCAAACGGGCTTAAAGTTTAGCCGCTCTTTCACTATTGTACGTGAAAACTTATGCAAAAAAAAATGATAATAATACCGCATACCACAATGCATATTGTTTGGGTTAGGGTGCGAAAGTATTGCTACCAATCTATAATATAATAAATGTCTTTATATTATTGGTTTGTACAGTGTAACTTAAACATTTTGGCATAACCGCTATAAACCTGTCATGGTGATCGGCGGATGGTTTTAGCTTTTTTTTTGTCTTATAATTTATCATTTACGAAGTACATACAAATCTCAAAACTACATCAAGAAATGTGCAAATTAACTAGCTAATTTCCCTTATCTTAGAACAAACACCTACGTTTTTCACTTCAGTTTCCATCATCCGGTTGCGTAATCGTAAACAGCGCTAGCAGCAAAACTGTTTCTGCATTAACAAACAAGCAATTTTATGGCAATTTGCAGCAACAAAGTTTTCACCACAAAGGGATTCCCCTGAATCGCTTCAGTGATTTTCTCATCATCAGCTTATTTTCACGAGAAACCAGTAAAACTTTTTTATACTCCAACATAGCGGTAGGAAATAGCATATTATATAGGATGTTTTATTCCTCAACAAAAAACTCGCGCGAGTGGGTGTTAAGAGCTCACATTGGCAATGTTAAGCTGTGCTGTTTGTTTTCATTGAAGTTATTAAAATGGTAAAAGGCTCTTATTTTTTGAACTATTTTGGGGGGCTTTTTCAGCTCAGCTCATTAAACAGTATTTACAACTATATGGATTATGAGAAAGCATTGTAAGAAGTTTTAAAAAATGCCAATATACCCTTAAAATCGCACACCGCCACATATTCAAAAGTACAAAAAAAAATTGGGTGAACCCTGTCCGATGGCGTCACGTCTCATTTTAAAAACAAAGTTTTGCCCAATCAACTAAATAAACGGAATTTTCAGCTCTTTGCGTAATTAAGAGCGCAGAGAACAACACGTGTTTTTAGGATTATTTGTATTTGTGGATGCCCCTTAAAAAATCGTGGATCCGCCCGAGTTATCAGTAGCGTGCTTATTCTTTGGTCTTGGCAAATGTGGTACCGGTAACCTGCCCAATGCTCATGGGTTTTAATTCTGGTTTTCTGCAAGTCATATTTATCAAAAAAATAACAAAAGTCATAAAGATGTGTAATTTATTGAAAAAAACAAACTTACACGTTATTTTGAACGTTCACAACACTGCTGTTTTACCAAAGACATTATATTTTAAAATTTAAATCTTTTAATAGTACTTATATTGTGCGTACAATGGTTTTTGGGATTTGTTTGTCTTCTAGTAAGCATGAATCTTTATTGCACATAAACTGATTTGTACAGCGAACTCTTTAATACTTGTAACCCAAAGTTTGAGAAAGTGCGCCTTAATCGTCTTTATGCGAGGACAAAAATTAACAGTTCAACAAACACAAAATCAGGGAAAAAATGTCAAATATGTTATATGAGCACAAAAAAGCTTTAAGGACACGAAGAGCAATACAATTTCCTTCAACATACACGTTAGGTTGCTATATAGCCTATCGTTACGCTTTAATCAGTTCATCGAGGTCAAGTAATCAATAAAAAGCTAATAGAGTGATAGTTAGTAATCCAAATAAAATGACTATAGCTGAATATAAATATTACCAGCGACCATTTGTATGTGGGTGGGTAAATCGGGGTCATATTTTAAATCAAATATTGAAATAGCAGTACAAAACTAAAAAGCAGCATTTTCTTTTCAAAAATCAGCTGATACAGTACTAAAATTTCGAAGAAAAAGAGCACAAAAATTCCGAAATAAGTTTGCACAGAAATCAACAATGGTAAATATGTTAAATATCACTAATTAAAAGAAAAGAGCGCACAAGGGGAGAATTACAAAAACGGACAACAACAAAAACATGATAAAGCAGAGGGGTATATTATGAAACAATGTTGACTTGACGTTACTTCCCGTCTGTATTTAATTCAGAGCACCTCGTCTTATAGTTTGGTTAATTTTTGTTTATTTTACGATTTATTGAAGTTTGCGCAAGTTGGGATTACCGGAATTCCCAAACATCGCGCCATATCACTTGCAGCTGACACCGTTTCGCGCACACACTCTGTCGCGCGATTCTTTGACTTGTTCAGTGAATCTCATTGCAATTTTACGTCACATTTCCTGACTTTACAAAACTTGGAATTTCCATCCCTGGGTTTGATCCTTGTAGTCAATACAATCAGACACTGACGAATAAGAATTGATGGCACCTGCGCCGCTCGCGTGGTACGGGTACGGCTGTGATATGAATTGGTGATGAGCGGCACCGTGCGGTTGCATTGAGGCAGCGTGGTGAGCGACGTGGTGCGTATTTTGTTGTCCGACCATAGACATGTCGCTCATCCCACTGGCATATCCACCTGCGTGGAAGGGCATCGACGGCAAGTAGGTCTCCATAGAGCCGAAGTAAGAGTGAGAGGAAGGGTAGTTCTGCGCGTGATAACCACCTGCCGCCGCTTGGGCGTTGCTGGACGATGCATAAGGAGAGTGTGTAGCATTGGCAACGGCAGCTGATGCAGCCATGTATGGCGAGCTGCTTGTAGATGGCGCACCTGCGTATCCTCCGATCGCTCCAACATGACCCGCACCGTCACTGCTTGCTCCTGGAGAAACTGAAGCCGGGCTCCAAATATTTCCAGAGTTGTTGTTCTGTACTATATTTCCGCCGCTGTGGCCATGCATACTTTGCTGATGTGTTGCAACGGTCGATCCACTACCGTTGATCATAGCAGATGATGAAACAGAGGGCACGGACTGTCCACTAGACGACGCTGGTGAGTCAGGAACTGGTGACGAGGAATGTGCTTGAGGCAGAGACAAATGGTTTGGCTGTATGGGCGCTTGGGTTGGTTGTTGCTGGGCAGATTGAAACGGCGATGTGCTGGCGGCTGGCCCATTGCTTGTTGGGGTTGGAGTTGTTGGGGGGCTTTTCTTTTTGTTATTGTTGTTGCTGTTTGTACTTGTTGCCGTCAAGCTGCTACTTCCGCTGCTGTTGGTATTGCTGTTGCTACTGCCGCTGCTGGTCGATTTTTGCTTTTGTTGTTGTTGTTGCACTTGTTGTCTGCATTTTGCGCGGCGGTTTTTGAACCAAACCTGGGAAATCAAAACATTGGTGTGATTGCACTGTGTCGCAACCTTTTTTGGCTTGCGGCACCTAACCGATAGTTCGCGGCACCCTTGCTCGTATTTTTGCTGAATTGATTAACTAAAGATTAAAACGTTACAATAAATGAGATTAAAAACAAGAAGCTCACTAATAGAGAAAAAAATGGAATCCCAAAGATTTTGAAATATTTCTCGTCACCCTTGAGCGTAAAAAATGGCACCCTAGAGTGCCGCGGCACCCCGGTTGAGAACCACTGTCTTATAGTGTCAAAAACCTAGCCCGTTTTACTTTTAATTAGGGTATTTCACTTAAGAGTTTTAATATTTTTAGGCCTTCGCTTTAATGCACAACGTGGGAAACACAAACATGGGCAGTAGGCTGATATAGCGCCATGGGGTATGAACGGCAAGTATTTAATAACTCGCTGGTATTCAAGTTTTCCCACAGTCTGCAACGCGAACGCCACTGTAAATTAATCACGCTCATGCTGATACAGCTTTCCCCCATTTTGGATTTTCTGTGCGCCAATCCCGCAGTTCGCCAATTCGCACACGCGGCCTTGACTGAACAATGAACGCCCGGCGTCGCAGCGCAGAGAAACGGGGTAGGGCGACGTGCGAATGCATGCGACTGTGAGTGACGTGCAGCAGTGAAAGGGTATTACGCAGCGGGGATAAACATATTATTCGGTGCACGGATAATCCGCAACGTAAGTGGAATAATCGTTCTTCGACCCACATGTTCCCATATACATACAACTCCGAGAAAAGTAAAGCACAAGAATTTGAGCTCAAAACATTCGATTTATAAGTAAAGGGTGTTAAACATCGCCTTAAAAATTTCGTAAATCTTTTTTTAGGTTTGACAAACGAATAATTCAATGAATTACTGCTTTATCGTGTTTTTTATTGGAATACTTTAGTAATCATGGTTATCCGGAACCCTGTCTTTATATTTACAAGAACAAGGTGACAGGAAAGGTGATGAAAGCAGAAACATCGGCTCACCTGCACTCGAGATTCTGGTAGGTTTATTTTTAACGCCACTTCCTCCCGCATGAAGATGTCCGGATATCTGGTCTTGCCAAACAATGCTTCAAGGATGTCCAGCTGCGCTCGGGTGAATGTTGTTCTCTCCCTGCGCTGTTTGCGAGTTGTACCTGCGGGAGGATACCATTGCTTGCACTTGTTGCTTTGCTCAAACAATACAAATAACTTGTCGAAATCACAATGCTTTGCTAAGACAAGAGTACTGTTTTCAGTAAAAATAATCTTTAATAATTTATTTAAAAAATATTCAGATAACGTTTAATGTTTTTTATTAGCTGACAACTGTTTAACACACACTTACTGTAAACTGGTGGAGCTCCAAACTGCATATTTTTCGCTCCTTGGTGCATTCCTTGGATTCCTATAAAACATTTCCATTTAACTATATGTTTATAATTTAAATAATCTCAAATTTTATTTTTTTACAATGAAATTTATATTAAAAGTAAACACAGTTGTTACACAATTTAACAAACTTACGTTGAAAATAGCAAGCTGCCGAATCTCCTGATGTTTATAAAGTTGATTGTGATGATCATTTTGAAGCAGCAAAAAAAAAGAAAAACAAAAAAAAAATTTAGTTAGATTTTTTTTAACTACTATACTAACACAGTCACAATTGAAATATATAATACGTTAAACTATTAAAAAAAATCTTTGTTGTAGTCTAAATATATCAAACAGCAGCCTTACCAGGATAAGTAACGGTTGGGTGCAAAAGATTCATATCATGTCCCAATCCGAGACCGTTCATGGCGTAATGTGGTGACTTAAGATAAGACATTTTTCTTGATATCCAAGTTCTGCGTATAAAGTATCAAAAGATAAAAATATAACATCGGTGAACCTATAACAACTTGCCCAAGGTACAACCTACAACCTCCTATCTATACAAAAGCCCAGTGCAATTTGTTCTAGTTTCGAAACGGTATTGTTTTTGCTCTTAATTGCATCACGCGTAGATGCGGCCTTGGAAAGCCGGTGCAACATCCACCGGCTCAAAAGTAAACAAACCAAGACAATACACCTTGTGGCGTGATAATGAGGCGAAGGAATCACACGCGCCATAGCGAATTAAAACACAAACCGAAATCGTGTAGGTGAGCATTACAACGTCGATCGCATATAATAAGCGCCCTGTCATAAGATTAGTAGGCTTATCCCTTGTATAATGTTATCGCGTTATGGTGGCCAACAAATTTCTATTGATACAAAACAAACATGTTGCCTACGTTCGAACATATAACGCTCACTTTTCTGGCATAAAAAAAAAACGATTTAAATTTCGTTTTCAAAAATATGTTTGCGTTCGATTATGTTTGTTTAATTCCCATGCGGACTGTACTTTTAAATCACCACTTGCAATCAAGTGAGATTTCTTCTCACGCTGTCCAATAGCCAATACCTGATCTTATCGGAGTTAAGACCAAAGCTGCGCGTTTTCACGCAACAGTCCGACTCGCGTGTCATATAATCAAATAAACAAACGCCCAACGCACTATGCAACTTGTTTATTAACAATGTGATGCCTATTCATTTGCAGAATTTTCCCAAAACAAATGACTTAAACACTGTAAACTTTATAACAATGGGTTAATATGTCCATTATAATATATAGCAGGGCAAAGGGGAGAAATGGTGGTTGCCGAAACGTTCAATAAAATAATTTTGCATTTATCAAAAATCAAACATATTTTTTTATCGTTTGCTTGCCAAAAACAAGCATATTACATTACTTAAAGTTATTAATTTTTGGGGAAAAAATAAGCGAAAATAGCGATCTATCCATATACAAAAATATGTGTGGTAAAGATTAATCCTAGGTTCCAAATAATAGAATACTAGTGGTAAAATAATCTTTGAAGTAAATATTAATAAAAATTCAGTGACCTTACAGCACTTATATTTTAAAACTATTTATTTTAATTTGCTTACCTGTAACTCCTTAGCAGGATATGCTCTTTGTTCTCCCACGAATATTTGACAAGCAAATGTTCAAGTTCAAGGATTATTTAAAGATTTTAAATTTTCTAAATGGAATGCTAAAAAATAATAATTGTTTTTATCACGAATAAAACAACTTTTGCATTTTTATGCAACTCCTTGATACCGATAATAATAATAATTAATCGTTAAAACAAGAAATGTTTTATTGGCTTGTTAAATTTTATACAAAGAACATTGATAGTAGTACATCAATATTAAAAAAAATAAGAAGAAAATAAAATTCGTTATTTTTCTACTTCTTTCGAAAAATTCGTTGATCTGCCCCTGAAAGCCGGTTCTAACTACACTATAGCTTAAAGCAAATCCTTTTTTTCTGGCACTTAATAATCCTAACAATCATTTTCTGTGACACTGAAAAATTCACTAACGAAAATCCATAAATGGTAAATTTCTTGAGAGATTTCTAACGTACTTCTGCAATTTCTAAACTTGAATAACATTCCAATGTTTGATGGAAACTAAAGGCGATTAAAACTGCATCTAATCCAACTCTTGCGTCACAATCGGATAAGACTGATATGTTGTCACGAGGATATCCGAGAGAGTAATAAAACTCCAAGCACTTGCACTCAGTTTAAGCCCATTTCAAGTGATTAAATAGGCGATGGAAAAAGGGGAGGGGATTGGAAAATTGAGCTGCATGAAAAAAGAAACAAAACGAGAGCGCGCGCCGGGCGGTCGCGGAGAGAAAAGAAAGAAACAAACAACGAAGAGTGTGAATTGAAGAAGGCCAGACAGGAATTGTCCGAGATTTCCACAAGGGTGAGAATCGACGCTAACGAGCGATATACGAAAGATGTTGCCCACAAATGGCGCACCGAAAATGGCACTCGGCAGGTGCAACAACCCACTGTGCCATTGTCCTTCCGGGCCTTACATAAAATAAAATTGGGCGTTCAGCTGGGACGTCCATGTTCTATTATCGCAGCCCTCTAATTGCCACAAACCTTGCTTTAGGTCATCGCAAAAATGGGCTATTTTCGATGCCCCAGATGGGGTTAAATCAAAGTTTTTAAAACGATGTAAATGCTATTGGACACTTGACTACTCGCTGTTGCGGATCTTTTACTGGTCATTGAAAGCCTTTGGAGGTTAAATTACCCCAGACACACGAGACAAAGCTGTTCAAGTACGGAACTGCTTCAAACCTGTGTCGACAAGCAAAGCCAGGCTGACCACTCGACGTTATTACTCTGCAATGTCGAAGTGCACAAAATAACCGTCGGTGAATACAATTTTCGGGACAACAACACTCGGCAATATCGTGCTTGTTAAGTTTGCAACGTTGGACTCAGTTTTCGTCATATTTGGTCACCGGCCATGATTCGCGCCCGCGACATGCAGGGTTCAAAGCGACAGACTGGTCAAACATAACTGAGCAATGAACAAATCGAAAACGGCGTTTCTGGTTAATTTGTCTGCAACCGCACAAACACAGACTACACACGAGACATGTCGGTATGTAAAATCAATTACATTTAGCGCAAATAGGAAATTTAAGTCGTCATCAATTATGCGCCATAAGGTGACTTCAGAAACGACATGTATGGTATTGAATAATATATAGAAAAATAGGAATCTTGATCATGACAGCGATAGCAACTGGAGGTTGGATTGTTTATGGTCATTTGATTTAACTAACCAAGCAAAAATTAATCTTATGGAAGTGAACCCAACGATAACTTATCTGTGACTTGGCGAAAGTGTCGTTAGTGCGAACGACATTTGCTCCAGTTAATTGCCAAAACTTCCACTTGCACCTGATAAGGTTGGGTCTTATTTCGCTGCAAACTTGGCACTTCGGCCAATGCGCTGACGAATAGGAAATTACGCAAGTGCCAGGTAATAGCTGCAGCACGCAGAAGCGGATGTAGTAGTTATCTCGGTGATCCAGCAAACACCGTGATAGCAGCGGATGCACAGCGGTAGCCTAATGATAAAACAATTGCCACAAGCCGACACCAATCACTTCTTGTTATCGCTCGTGTGTTCTGCGTTTGCAAATAATCGACACCGCTTCGCATTAAATCAACAAACGACAATTTGTCGTAGAAATGGAACGACCCAGACCCAACATATAATTACAATAATCCCTGAAAAGTTAAATAACCCCACGATACCGATACGACAGCTTGAGGTTTTAATAATTTAGTTAGAAAAATAGTTACGTGCTACGCGAGTAAAAATGCGCTTAGCATCAAGTTCAACGCAAAAACAAAATGGCGCCGAACACCCGGTCGCCGTTTTAATATTGTAGTACTTAAACTTTGCAATAGGAAAACTACAATATTTGTACAATTTGCATAATATTTAACATTATGACACTTTTCTTTCGATTTGATCGATGCCTTTGCTTTTTTGACACTAATAAAGTGCCTTTTCTTGATTTTTCAACCATAAAATAGTCGTTTTATCAATAAATGAACTTCACTAATAAAGTAATAAAGTAACACACGTTCGATTTGTGTTTGTATATCTCTTTGTTTATAGACAGTTATTTATTATAATTTCAAACGTGCAAAACTACGGTTTGTTACCTAAATAATTGCGGAGTGTTTTGACCTTAGGCCGAAAGGACATTGTGACCGTTGTTTACATGTGATAATGTGTTCAAAATTACACGAAAGAAAATCTTATATGATTTCTTTAAATCGTTTTATTTTAGCTATAAGATTGGCCAAAAGACAATGGAAGTAAAAACATCTTACGTAAACCATAGTTTGATTTCAGATGCTCTTGAGATATTTGCCACATAAGGTTTATGATACGATGAAATGATAGGTACGAAACGAGGCAATTAGCTTGCTTCGTGTGTGATCTGAGTTGTTGCCTGGAGGAGATGTGCAGTCGCACAACCAACTAATCCCTCTAACAAAAGAACTGCAAAGAACAAATTGGCCGCGTTGAGCAGTTATATGCCGCTGTGCCACTCTGTGGATGCCGACTTACAGCGGGCGCACGACAGCCCGCTAGCAGTGGGTAGGAGTAATAACTTTGTATAATGTCCCGCTGATATTTTCGTAATAAGGGGGAGCCAGTCTACAGCTTTGTCCAATCACCGATGCTGTTTAATGTCTCGCTACATCTGCTCGAGGCAAACGACTTCACCGTAAAACAATCACATTGTCAAGAAAAATTCCTTCTACGACCTTATGGGTTACAACATTATATTTTGTTGATTTTCACAAATATTAATGTCATCTTTCGTGTGTTTACTTTTAGTTCATTATGTAACAAGGTAATTTTCAGATACTAGTCGAAATTACAAAGCAAATTGTCGTTTATTTAGGTTTTTTAAATGATTATGGTTGTGGTTAGGAAACGTGAGTAACCTGTGAACGTCACAAAAATACGTTGAAAGGGAGTTTGTTCGTTTTTTTGCTCTGAGCTCATCGTGCTGTGTGTGACAGCGTGACAGGCGGTTTCTTGCTTTGTGCGATATCTGTCAAACACGTCATGCCCAGTGGTTCGCAAGCATTCGAGCGGACATGAAACAGCGGGGTTCGCTGATGTGAATATAACCATCTCGCTGCTGTTGTGCTCTCACACAATGTCCGAATATTTTGCACTCGCGTGCTCGTCACACCGTCCGAGCGAAACTAGCTACAAAAAGTACTAAATTGCCTGAAATTTATATGTAAACCATAAAGTCTTGAGGGCATTAGCATCAGCGCTACCCCAAAACAACATTCTGCTGTCACTTATTGCAAACTATCCTTCATTTTTTGTAAAGATAAAACCAATTTTACGCTGATGAAATTTAAAATACATCAGTTGATATGTTAAATACATAAAAAAAAAATAACCAAAACTAACGGATAACTCTTGCCAAATTACACATTTCAGACATTTCTATGTCATGTTGGATAAAACTAAATATTCTCATAAACAGAAAAACCCAAGCAAAATAGTTTTTTTTTTTATCATTTGCTGAATTAAACCAACTTGAAGTTTATTTATATATAATGTCCATCCAACTATTATACTTTATACCTTGTAATTGGTCAGACAGGACCACCATTGAAAGATCTATTTTAGGTCATACTACGCCATTCATTACTATATGCCAATAAAACATTACCAAAAAATTAATATTTTTAATTCTTTTAATTTAAGCTTTAATAGCACTGACAACTAACCCCTCAAAATTAATTTACCATTTTAAGTTGAGTCAGTAAGTATAACCATAAAGGCAACAGCTGAAATAAGCTGCTAATAAATACAAAAACACTTATTTCCACGAGGAAATAATTGAATTGTTAGTTGCTCAAGTTATTTAACCATAGATAATTTAAACCATGTTTTGTCCTTATCAACTATACGCGCCGCCATTTTTCAGTTGTTTTGCATTTACACTGCCAATACAAGAACCCAAAGGTAAAATAAATCTTGTCTAAATTCCAACACAGCTCTTTTAGTTATTAAACATAAATTTATATTTTGTTCGAATATTAGGAATATAAAACGAATGTTTCCTTTCAAAGTGACTAATAAAAAGGTGCCATTTTGTCAGATAATGCAAAAATTCTTTGCGGCGTACATATTGCATCACCACTGCCAAAGAGGTAATGATCCAGGCTTTTTTAAAAACATGATTTTTTTATGTACACCAGGGAAGGTGACGTATTATCTATATTTTTTGAATTGCTTTAAAGCAATTTCTAAAATAATTTAGAACCAACACTAAACGAAACCTGTTTATAGAACGTACTTTCGGCAACAAAAATTATATAGATTATAAGTGTGGCCAGGATTCGTATGCCTAAAATTAAAGCAAAAATAAAAAATTCACAATAACTTTTAACAAGTCTTCAATAATAGTTAATCACACCGTTAAACCTCGGCAATAAAGAAAAAAAACAAGCTGTTTGAATTACACACAACACAAGAACAGTCCAATGGATATGGCAGAAACAGTTGCTCACCAGTTCATTGTTGCAGACAAAGCGAAATAAAAAATAAAACGAGTTTCTTGAGGTGCGAGTTTGATAAAATAGAGATCGCAAAAAATACTTATCTGCAGAACTATTTTCTCAATTTAAATCGTATACTTACTATACATCTTGATTTTGTTCACATCGGTATCCTAAAACTTTTCTGAAAACTTTAAACACATTTGGATTTGTGAGTGCTGTGTTTGAGATATTCTCTTCTACATCTGCCTGCTCAAGTGCTGGTGCTGCTGAAGCAAGTGAAATATATAGAGCTCAATTGAAGTTCTGTCTGCCTCGCGCGCAGGCCAAAGTAAACAAGGGCAGGCCCCCACTTTAACCATTTACTGACCACAATGGAAGCCTGACCACAAAATATTAAAAGTACATTTTAAAGACAGTTACGTATATGCTAACCAGCTGGAACATAAGAATGTTGTTGTTGGGTGAAATTACTTCTGGATATTGTGTTGTTTATAATTACATACATTTTCGAATTATATCTGCTGTCTTGAGGTACAAAGTTGTGTTCTGCAGGCGCGTGTCCCAATCACGCGTAGATGCCAACTTACAAATATTTTAGGCATTGCTGTGACAACAAATCCCTTAACGCTTTTTAAAAACTGCGAAACGACGTACTTTAGATGTCATACGGTCGTAGGACAGTGATTAATTATGATCGATCGGTGTCTAGAGACAGAGACAGCCTGGGAGAATACAGCACCCCAACTTGGAGAGAGCGGCGCCGAAGCAACTCAAGCGTACGCTGGGCGTTTCGCGGCAGATATTCATCGCTTGTGCCCTGTTCATATTTTATTAATAAGCGCCTTTTTTGCTATGTGGGCGAGAAGTGATCATCCGCTTGTTAGGCAAGGGTAGCTTTGCCATGCTTGCACTCAACGAAGGCCAATTTTCATAGAAAATATTTTCATTCGGCAATGTTGCCTGTTCACGGTTCAGTAACACGTTGACCCAGGCTCATGTGAGAGCGAAAAATTGCCGCCATGTTCGATACAAAACAACTACCTTTTAAAAAAAGAGACAGGACGGCGCTTTTTGGAGCAAGGTAAAAGCAAGTCAACATGCACCTTCTCCCCCTTCTCTCGCCTAAAGGTCGACATCACTTAGAAGTGTCGATCCAAATCAATTGCCTTTGATTACCTGAAAGCTATACATGGCCAGGTAGGCACTGAAGACATGGTGGATTGACTTTCGTTTGGCAATTTTCTACCACGGAAAATAAAATTCGCATAAATTTGTTCCAAAACTGTTTTGTTTGTGGTAAGAGTAGAAATACTAAACATACAGGTTAATTGCAATTTTAATATGATAATTGCAAAATTCAACAAGATTTAAGAACGGACTTCGGTCAAACTTTCACACATTTTACAAATATACTGTTTGGCATGTAACTCATCCATACCGTGAACTAAATATGAAGTGCGAGGCATCACCTGACGGCAAAACACCCGAGGCACTATTTCTAAAGATAAAATTCCAAGCTTTACTTTTATAAGGGACGCCGTGTAATTTATATTAAAAAAAAACAAGAGTCAAGTTCAAGCATTGCCATTAAATAGGACCATGCAGTATTTATACATATCTTTAAATGTGTTACTCACACAACTACTGCTCAACCTGCGACATCGCAAAGTATAAGTTTATCAGGGTGCTCTGGACTGACCGAACGTCAGCTTTTTTATGGCGGAGCGCGTGAAAACAGGATTAATTTCACGCAAGACTCCCGAATAGTTGTCGTTTCAAAAATACTGTGAACTGTCGGGTGGAAAATGGCAGAAGCATGTGAGATCAAAGCGATCGGCGCTATAGTGTAATTGGATCCTGATTTAAAGTGGCCTATACAAATAAACCGAAAAACGATAAAAAACTGAACAGAAAACATCCTAAAAATGAGTGTATTTTAAACTATTTTAAAACAGAAATTAATTTTTATGTTTTTATGAATATTACTATGCTAAATTGAAATTTAATGGTATTACATTGTTTGCCCATGTTTTTTGTTATAAAGAGAAAGGTTTTTAAGAAATCGCACTTTTTTGCCTAGCAATAGAACATATTAATAGTGTTGGTGCCACATTTTCAATACACATCGGTAAGAACAAAATCAACCTGCTGACCACCATTTTGTCGCGGGGCTATTCACCACGGCTCCATCCTGGTCGTCTACGCGGGAAGATCGTGCAGGCTTCCCGGCACATGAAAATAAAGACGATGAAAGGAGCTAGAGAAGCACTTCGCAAAAAAAGAACACTTAACGAGCAAAAATATTAATAGATAATATCTGACACACTAAACGTAACTTTAACAATTATATGGCTCAGTATATGTCCTTAAACTGTACCGTTTATTTTACTTAACTATTTTCATTTTTTAAGACAGTTTTACTGCGTATAGTTTTCCAAAAAAAGTCAACTTTAAAACCTGCCTAGTCTGGCTATTCTGGCTATTCTGCCGAATTCGGGCGCTTCGATCTGTTTATCACATGAGCTGAGGACCTACTTGAATTTGTGCGGACAACAGAGCGATGAAGGCGCAGAATTATCGCTTGCTGCCGCGGGCGCGTGTATGGCCAAGGACAGCATATAATTAAAAGCATGACATATTACACCGGCGAATGTAAAAGTTTCTATAACGCGGGCTTATAATTAGCTCACCACACACACGAGTGGCGATTCAACGCCGCGAAGATTTCCACTTAAACTCGTTACCGCAAGACAATGCCACACTTTCAAACGCCCTTGTCAAGTCGAACGCAAATACTGTTTAAAACTAATTCAGTTAATCAAGTCTACCAGCTTACAATCTTCGCACATCCGAAGACAAAGCGCTTCATAACAAAATAATGTGACAACCTTTATTTCTTGTATCAAAAAAAAACTTTTGGGAATTCGTGTTCTATTCTTGTTTTCAAAAACTTGTTTAAAACTGCCAATTTGTACAGTTTTGAATTTCATCTATGCACCAATAAAGAAATCGATTAAGTCAAACAAGCTAAGTTAAAGAAGAATATGTTTTTTGCATTAAAAAATAAAATTATAAGGTCTTTTTTTCAATGCCATTTCCGTAAAAAAAATAGGAGAATACGATTTATAGGGCCATATAGTTTATTTCTGAAAACAATTTGGTAAATTTTGTATAGCACAAAACTAAGCATAAAATAACAAAGCAAACACTGATATTTTCTTAGAGTTATTCAACATTGTCTTGCCTTATCTGTTTCTATATCTAGACATATTTTATCCTCTCCTTGTTTTATCCTCTCTAATTATCATAAAGTTGATCTAAAACGCTGTTACGTTCGCGCGACCTTCCACAAGCGAAGTGAGGATAATCTTCGGCCATAAAGCTCACCGCTCTAAGAGCACCGGAGCTCGACTGGCCTTTTCTAAAGCGCGTTTTTCGTTTCAGTGCGCCTCTAGCTGCCGTCTTGCTCCATATGATCAGTGTGACACTGCGCACCTCTCGACCTATGTGCCAAATTAAATACCGGCGATTTTAATCGAAGTAAAGAAAAACTTCTCGAGTTTATTTATTTCGCGTGTAAAAGCGGACAATGGTTGGCATGGAACGATATGATCCAATGTTGTATTAAATTCAATGATTTCATTACGCGATTATATTGTTACCAATCCGTTACCTTTAAAAAATCTTGAACGTGGTTTATATATGTTTGACCGTTGATTTTTTATTGTAAATTCGCTCTCATTTGAGATTGCTCTAAGTCGCTGAAAGTGCTGAAAACTAAAGAATCACATTTTCGATTTTCATCAGTGACAGTGACAAAACTGAGTCGATTTACGAGATGAAAAGGGGTTTGCTCTGTGTCATCCCACTCATTGTTTTCACGAAGATTGACACGTCGAACGAGACTGGGCACAGAGCTCGGAAAAGTCAAGTGTACTCGACCGGCTTGCGTGCTGGGGCCTAGGGCTCTTTTATCATCCGGAGAGCGACAAGCTGTGAAATTGCATGCAACCCGATGTGTGTGTGTACTAGCTGTTGTTCAAAGTTATTTTAAATGCCCTTTCTGGTTAACACCTTTCTATGAACCTGACATATCTTGTGCACATGTACGTTAATTAAATTCAGTCCCATTATTTCAAAATTTTGGACATAAAATATACGATTGGCTTCTTAGTTTTGGTTAAACCAAGGAGAACCAGGCGAACTGTTGAGGTAGTTTCACGTGAAGTGGACTGGATTGGAACTACTTCAGACGTGTGAAAATTGGAGTTGGCTTAAAAAACAACGTGCGAACAGAGCGCCAGTCAAGAAGGTCGTTGTTTTGACACTGGACTCGTTCCCAAGCCGATCCATATTTAAGAGAAACAAAAATCGCAGGCCCACAAGTGGACCACTCCATCAGGTCCATTCACACAAGCATGTACTTCGAAATTTTCGCACCTCTGCCTATGCTTTCCAAAGGCGAATAAACTTAACCAGCGAATGCGAGATGCTGAATCCCAGCAGTCTTGGTTGCCTTCCCCTTAACGGGTTTATGTGTTTCGCACTGAGCTTCATAATGTTAATCTTATATATTATAAAAATACGTAAATCTATCGTTGAAATATTTAAATGTGCACAATTTTAAAACACTATTTACATAAATGGAACTGTATATAGTTTGTATACCGTTAGATTACAACCCATGCAAAAATAGTGGCAGTATCGAATTTTTAAATTGGAACAAGCTGATTAAACCGCGTGTCCGTTGAAAATTGTTTCCTGCTTGAACGATCGGCCGGCGACAAATCTTAGCATGAAACAGACAACCGCAATGGATATTAATCCCACAACGGGAATGCAATATTCTCTTGTACGATAATGCGCACCTAATCTCCTTGGCCTCAATATCCCATTCCGTGTCGCTGCGTGCATCTACTACTCGCATCGTGCGGGTCTGTATAGCGCAAATCGAATTCGAGTAATCTCCTCTGCATTGAATGACCAACAACGTCAATCGTATTGCATTGCTACTGCTTTTACAATAAAATTGTATGCTACTGCTTTTTTAAGAATAAGTTGCGTGTCGCAACTATACTAGCACAATGCCAGAACAATTCCTTCTAACGATTTCGCACACATCACAAAAGTTACCGTAAATACAAAACAACTATCTCAAGAGAATACACATGATGGTATGCTCTACTTAGCCATTAAATTCACACGCACCCTACTTTCGTCCTAACGGAAAATTTATTTTAAACTTCACATATTTCATAGTAGATATATAGCCTGTTTTTAATCTCACCTTACACAAAATACAAGTCCCTTGGGACTTCTTTAAAATCGTCTTTCATACCGAGGGTATAGCAAGGAAACGACTCTTATATTTTTGCTAAACATGCTTCAAAGCTTTAAAAAAATAAAAAATAAATATTTTACCAAATAAATCGTTCAATGTAAAGAGATGCTATTAAATGATGAAGTATTAGTTGCTGATATTAGTAGTTACATTAAATAATCACTCGGTGTTTTCAATTTCTATAGCGCAAAATATATTGTTTTGCGCAGATTTTCGTGACATTGTTGTGTACAGTAACAATATTACGATTCTGATTTCGCCAACCTCCCAGCCCATGTTTGTTTGTACCGTAAGCACGAATTTGCTTGTAAATCGTATTGATAAACTTATGAAATGCGATTAAAGTCTGCTGCCCAGCTAAAGAAATTCTCCTTCGAAGAGGCGCAGTCGCTTAAATGGGAGCGTAGCAATTACAACACATTTGAATTAAACTAAAACATTCCTCGCAAAATGCGTCGGCCTTCGATTGATTCGCTATTTCCAAGAAGGATTTGGCATCAAATGCGCGCACGTTCACACCACCGAATTAATAACAAGTTCATCTCAAGTGCCAACAGCATAGGTTGCCGATTTTCGGGACAAATGATTTCGAGGCACTATGTCGATGACTGTGTATAACTGCTTTTTTAGTAATTAAACAAACCACATGATTACCCAGTGCGAGATAATTTGGCCAATTATCAGCACACGTTGTTTGCAAGCGAACAAGTTGTGCACAGTGGGATGTCAATTATTTAGTTGCATGGCAAAAGACCGTAAACATAAAATATTTTGCAAAATTACGAAATACGTAATACGTGTCGAAACGATTTTTATCGAAATATACTTTGACTGTATGTAATTTTAATCTAGAACCTTTTTTATCGTTGGATTAACTATGTTTTACTCCAACATTTCTACTTAAATAATTAACTTTTCGTCAAACAAATCAGTTTTTATTTGTTGCAAATTGCACAACTTATGGACCTAAAAATAATATAAAAACGATTCGTTCGTACGACCTATAAAACATTTTTTTGAGTTTTGAATTATTATTTTTTTTAAACTAATAATTTTGTCCAGTTTAAACTATCGGCGGTGGGCTGAACAGTTTTGCAACGTATATGACGAGAACGCCGTTAACCAGTTAGAGGTGAATATACTCATATGATAAGGTTGGTAAGGTTGGTAAGTTGACAATTATTTTGCTTATTTAAAAAAAAAATGTTTGACAGAAAACGTAGAGACATTTTGGTACAAGCAAGCGGTTGAAGAAAACTGGCGCCATGCGGTCGCAAAAGGGCGGTACTTGTTTGGACAAGTTATGCCTTATAGGTTTACGATTTTTTTGACAACGAATTTTAACCCAAACAAATCACAAATTGGCGCCATTTAATATTAAAATTGTCGCAACAAAGTTATTTGTTCAAAACCAGTGTGCGTTCACATTCTGGGACGGAGTGATTGAAAAACAAATCACGTCACCTCTTTTAAACATTAGAGTTAATATACGCGAAAACAGTTTTAGCGATTTACTATGTTTCTCATTACATCACAACACATCGTCGTCGGGTTATCGTGTTTGTTTATTATTCGCTTACTTTCTCAACAGATGGCGTAAAACGGTTGCTCGATTGCTACTACTTCACAATATTATACCTCCCCACACCGGCCGTATACGCGACGGCTTTGAAATATCAATTAGTAAAACTCTATCTCGTTGAGCGGATTATGCATTCGATTTTCTAATGCCTAAACGCACCCAAGTGACAAATTAGTGCCGGGAGTTTTCCCATAGCTCAAATTAGACGACAAAATCCTGTTAAACTGAATATTCTCCTTCGTGGTCGGTGGTCTGTTTAATTCAGCAAATATAACACTTTTCATCTTTCCACACAACTTGTTTATCACAGTAAATCTTTCAGAGCTTGCTTCCGATACAAAATATGACCATTGATGAAATATTTAAATTGCTGATTTGCTCTTTTTCTATACAAAGCGCTTGCCTAGAAGGATGTCACTACAACGATGGAATAGCTTTCTGAAAGAGATCCTCTGAAACGAACTAGAATGACATTGAAGATTTGAGCAAGGTAAAATATCTGCTGTTTGTTTATGTGCTCATCTCTACACCAAAAGCAGACGCCTTAAAAGATAAACAACACTAAGCGCCCTGCCATCGCGTTTACTCAGCACCTATTGGACAACACGCAATTTAGTTTCTTTTACTTTCCATGTTGCAAATTAAGTTGTTTAAAGTACATGCTATTATAATACCGACCAAATAAGACTCAAGACAAAGTTTTAAATGATATATTAAATTACAAGTCAGCCATTTTGTTTTTGAAATTTCACTAGATAACGATCAATCACAACAAACAGTTTTTGCGATGGAAAATCCATTCTGGTATCTGCAGGTTTGTTAGATGCTTCAAATGCCGGTTTTCAACGTTTACATTTTGTATTGGTTTCTTAAAAGCTGTTTTTTGTAAATTAAAGTTAACATTTTGCAATTTTATTTGTGTTGTACAACGATCCTTCCCAAAAGATTTTGGACGCTTCATAAGATTCCAATTGAAGCAGATTTAAATATATTTGTCATTTACCGCACATTCACCTCGAAAGCGCTGCCACTGATGGTAATTAAAACTAATTTAGTGTTTAAAAATGTATATTTTAAGCTGATCGCTACAAGTATAAACAACAACGGGATATTTGCGGCTATGTTTAAGTGGAACACAACATAAGTTTTTTTTTATAAATGTGACAAGACATGTTTTAAATCAGAACCAGAATTTCTAAATTAATTTCATTTTAATGTTGTCATGTTTTTTTTTCAATATTTACACCAATATTTATGGGCGTTTTAGTTTATGTGAGAAAATAACGAAGAGTGTATATTTACCCTTGTTGTACAACATACAGATTTAACGCAAACCAGCAGGCTGCATAATCTCTGCAGGACCTGGTCGTTTGTATTTGTTTTACGCGATCGTCACTCTGGCACGCGCTGCACAAAACCAGTTTTCCAAAATAGAACAAAAGATCGCTGCAAATTGCGCAACAGAAAAGAGAGATTAATTTCAACGGTAATCGACCACATTCGTTAAATCCCTCACGATTGGTTGCCGACAAGAGCGACCTTTGTTTTCAATAATTCGAGCAAATGATGTCTAAAGCAGTTGCGGCGAAAGTGCGCGTGCCGAAAACTGGGTAAACGCCCCCCGCCTTGTGAATGGGACGATGGGCGTGCGAATCAGTAATTATTCTTTTAAAGAAATCCTTTGTCTGTTCGAAAATCTTTACTAATTTGTAACTGTGCATAAATAAAAAGAAAATCTTAACTCAAGATCTTATGTCGTGGGCGTCCCTTGCACCTTAATCCGATATATCGCGGACTTCAAAAATTCTGTACTTTTCAGTTATAACTAACTCCCGTGGTTAACAGTTATGTTTGTGGGCTTGAACTCTGTCGCCAATTTAACGTATCAGCTACGAAGCAAATCCACAATTAATTTACAATAAAATAACTCTTACGCTATAGCCGTTAGTAGCTTGTACTGACAAAGAAACAAAATAAACTGCCGAGAAGTTGTTTTTTTAAGTTGACCAAATATTATTTGCGAGTGGTCTGAATGCTTCTAAACGCCGGCTGCTTACTTACTCAAACAGTGATTTCTCGTCCGCCCGCCTAATCGCCTTAACGCAAGAGTTTGGGGCCGACGTTTGTGCAATACAGAAACATACGGGCCCTTTCATCTAAATGTATCCAAGTGTTTTTTTAATACACTAAACAAAATATTTTAGCATAAAAGGGAAAAAGTAAGTTTAGATATTCAGTAAAACAAGGTTCAGATATTAGAAAAAATAAAATATTCTGTTTGTGCTTAAAACCGCGCCATTTTGTACAAGGGTATTTCGGAAAGCATATATGGGGTCTGTTCTCAGAGGAATTGAAGGTAAGAAACAACGATAAACCATTTCTTATCTACGTATTGAATTGCATGTTAGTACCGGGATCCTTTTAAAGTCCAACCATGTTGAAGATCCATTAACATTTGACACCTTAATCCGGATTTGTGGTTTATAATTGTCCTTTCGGTATGGACTCTACATAAGAGAGGGCATATGGTTCCGAATGCGCTATCTTATCCATCTGTTATGTGCGCACCATCATCAACGAGTGATTTATTGCTAACTTATTGTAAACTGCTGTTTACCATGTAAATATAAAGGCCAAATGCATATTACGCCTAACTAATTTAGTAATTGAATTGCGTAATAAAAGAAAGTCATTTTTTTAGTTTCGTGATATAGTAAAGTGAAAAACGTATAGTTTTTGAAACTTCAATGCGATATCAGCGTGGGGTACTATTGTGACGTAGTCAGGTTTCAGCACTGTTAAAATATCTCGTCGCTAATCAGAAAGACAAACGTTGTGTCGGCACGTGTAAACGACTCCCTTTCAGCGTATTCGAGAATCAAACGTAGAAAACAACTTTGCAAGAAAAACAAGTTTTGCCCGCACGTGCGGAAACTACAGTAGCGCCGACCCAGAGGTGTCCGACACTTGTGCGTACAATTAAACAGCGACTGTTCAAGAGGTGGTCAAATTTGCTTCAGAAGCTGTCGGTTTCTTTAAACTAATTTGGGAGGGTGGTCACAGCGCTATTGTGGCCGTTAACGAAGGAACCGCGTAATGCAAACACGTTTTTATGCGCAAGACCTTCTGGGTATATCATTACCATAATTGTTCCAGTGCATAACATGCCACTGTTACAAGTGTCATAAACAAATGCGTGGCCGTGCGCGCTATAATCCGCCTAAGTATGTGGCACGAAGCATGGTGGCACATTTAACTTATCGTGGTTAAAAGATTCGGCCTACCAATAAATGGAATAGAAAGTCTCAAATCCCGCTTGACAGGCAGTAATTAAAGAACTACGCGTTGTCGTTCCTGCGACTCCTCTCGGCATATAGGTAAACAGTGTTTTCCACGTCCTGTGATTGGTACGGCGTTGTTTAGCTTTACAGCGTCGCACCTCACGATTTTTTCTCGATGAAAGCTCAACGTTTTTTTAGTTGTAGGTTGCCCTCAAACTAGCCGGCAATACGTGTAACCACAATTACCAAACAAAACCTAAAAACTGACAAAATAATAAAAAGTACAACTTAAAAAATCGTAACTTCTAGCTGTTCCTGCTTGGTAATTGTAGGGCAGTCCAGAGAAACCGATTTCTCGCATACGGAGATAAATCCTGAGATACGAGCAATTGTTTATGCTAATACCCTACTAAGACGCGTTTATCTATATGTACAAAACGAGTCTCTCTTTTCTGTTACTGTTTAGGTTCAGGGTGCTTAGCGCAAGACTCTTGTCCGTTTGAAACCTTTTCGGCGGCTCGCGGTCATTGCCAAAATCCCCTCCAGGTGACGTCACACATTTCGAGGGCGCCTGTTTTCGTGTAACGTACTACAAGCGAGTGATTCACTGTCCAGGAGTTGGGAGGGGAAAGCCGCAAGGTGATCAACAGAGTCTTTAGGTGATTATAGGGGCTGATCTCGTTTGTGTTGGCAATAAACAGCGGAATAAGATATATCGAGTCTTTGACGCGATAGGTGATGCTGCCTCAGCCTATTCTTGTCTGCTAGAGAAAGCTAATGGAATGCACCCCACAAATAGCAAACATTTGATTCATCATGGCTTTCTTTTTATTTCCGCGCTTCTGATTGAGAACGCAATATAGACATCTTAAAAAGAAATAAATGCACGTAATACAACATTGCAAGCACGATATAACACATACAATTAAAAAATTGAGAAGAAATGTAAAATCAAATAACACATTACCAATCCAGTAAACACCTAATTGATAGAATTCATGGCGCCTGTCAAATACTGTTTATCGCAATACTGCAATGCGCTTTATTCAAACATTAGTTTTTACGCTTGAGTGTTGCTACAAAAGTTGGTTGTAGCATACAAGGGCAAACTTGCATCGCAGTATGGAATGCAGGGTCGCGAATAAGAAAAAATACGACGAGTAAAACACATACAAACAATTCAAGAAAATTGCACGAAAAGGCTGCGAGCGAGCATATATGTGAAACATACATGCGATTATGGTGCACAACAATAGCAATGAGCGCAAGAAATCAGAGTGCAAGGACGCACTTGATAGGCTCATTGTTATATGGGCTGGAACAACACAAAACGCAGCCACGTTGCCGGCAGGATTACCGTTGTAAGGAACTTCGATTTGAAGCAAGGACTGTGGAGCAACACTTGTGCGAATACATGTTCGCACCTTTTCAGAGAACTTTAGGCAATTTAACACGTAAGGAAAACCAGCACGAAAACGACGATTCTGGCAGGAGATTGGCAACGAGATTGTAAAATGCTCGATTTGTTTCGAGATTGGCAAACATTAGGGCATTTTACGAAGAATAAATGAACTTCAGAAAATGTCACTTTTACCGCCTTTGCTAACATTCAAGCAAAGCTTACATAACCACACACTTTTCGTCGTCCTTGATCACCTTGGACATGTTCTCACCTAAACTCGTCTGGAGTCGTTCCTCTTCGTCTAGCGCCCTGGAAAAACAAATATAACATAATACTACTAGAGGAGCAACTTTTTAATACATATAATCAATTTATGGGTTATATTTTCTGAAATTAACTTATTTATTTACAGCGCAATTATACCATCATGGGTCTGTTCTGTCAATTTTCACAAAATTGAATATCTTGTTTGTTCACGTTTTATACATTAATATTTCACAAATTGTTTTCGAACAATGTGAATTTTTCCGAGGATTACGCATCAACCAACTAATTGAATGAACAGTTGATAATAATTTAGCTTACGTATGTGTCTTTAATGAAACAAAAACATTAAATTGAAATGTTTTAAAACTTTGTTAGTAATCTTAATAAACGGAGGGTTGCACAAAGCTTACACTCGCCTAACATCCACTTAAAGCGCACCATATAGTCCCACTTCCTAAGGTAAAGAAGATATCGAAATAAGTTGAGAAAGGGTTACAATTACCTTGGAAGAGCAATGCAATTAACCACGGGGACAAATATAAGGCATGTAAAATAGTCTAAAAATGACTTACATCTGCTCCTTTTCGTTCATGTCCTGCATGATTCGGTCGCGCTCGTTAACTAAGCGGAACTTTTCCTCCAGGAGAATCTGCTCGCGTTCTTGTTGCGCCAGCGTTTTCATCACGTCTGGAAGATAAAATAAAGGGGAGCTGATACATAACTACCCTCTCGAATTATAACTCCCTCAAACACAAGACAAAGTTTTCCGTTGGTGGCACTTTTCAAAAATTAATCTTCGAGAAAAGTTCAAAGAATCAGAAAAAGTTGCGCTCCGTAGTCGAGGAACTAAGCTAGTTTTAATGTACAAAAAGGTGTTTTTGTAGGCTGTTAATCACGTTAGAACAGAGGTTCTTAAACTTTTTTTTACCGCGGACCCCTAACATTTTTTTTGGCCTTGCGTTGACCACGGTAGCGGAAAAAAATTCAAAAATGATGTCACAATACAAATAAACTTCATAAATCTGCTGATTTCGGTCCAAAAATGTGAAAGTGAAATGAAGTCTAAATATATACAGTGCAAATCCGTTTTATTATTGATTAAACTGTTTTCTTTGAGAAAATGGTAACTTTTAAAATATACACTAATATTTCAAATAGGCCTTCATGGACGCCCTAAAACTAGTTCACGGACCCCCAAGGGGGTCCATGGACCCCAGTTTAAGAACCCCTGCGTTAGAAGTAGATTTGGTGTTGTAGTTTATATTTAGATTTGCGATTACATTTTACTGCCACATGTTGGCTAAAAATACGAAGGTGAATCTGCCGTTTAATTAATTTACTTAAGCAAATAGTTACATCTTCTTGAACTTTATTGAGGTCTAAAAAGTTTATAAGAGTGTTATATGTGCAGGACATTTGTCAAAAATCCACAACTTTGATTAGATCCAAAACTAGTACTGGAACACGACTGCTTCTTTATATAAATTGATTTATTTTTGACATAAAATGACTTGTTTATGGTAGTTTTTGGTGCAAAGAGTTCATGGGACACAAATAAAAAAATAAATTGTGATTGTGATAACAACGAACGTCGATAGAAATATATTATTCAAATAAAGAAGTTGCCTCGTCACAGGGGAGGTCTCTCACATAGCGCCTTGTGACAATGACATCGACGCAACAGACTTTTTTCAAACGTTGTCAAGCAGTAGAAGCATATGTGATGGACGAGGTACAATGTTCGCTGACAGATATCACTAACAAGTTCAAGTTACTGAGGCTCTCTACATCATAAACAAATGGCACGACGCGGGCACAAGCCAAACAAACGCGCCCAGTGCGCTGCAGCTTATCGCTGGCTGGCAAAAGCGGGCGGCAGAAAAGCAGGCGGCAAGCGGCGGCCAATGGTCGAACTTTGCTGCTCTTGTTGCGAGTCGATGTTAGGCGAGCGGCGGATGAACGTGCTTATTAGAAGCAACCGCAGCGCAAGAATGGAGCCACGCCCGCGGGAAAGCGACTAATTAAACGCCTGTGCGACTGCTGATGCCATGCTATTTTCTCGCCGCAAGTTTTTCAACGAAAACCAGATTCTATTTTAATACAAACATATACAAAACGATCTGCGCGTTAATGTCGCACCACCGTCAGTCGCCGGGCCCGGATAGAGTGGGCTTTTTGTGGGATCCGACCACAAGCGTTGACCAAGAAATGTCCACGCCTTTCTCGGAACGCGCAATTATGCTGATGAGAACAATGGGCTGCGCATTGAAATCTGCCATTTATCGCTAAAACAATGCAAGAGTGAGTGACCGTAAGACGCTTTCGAGGAATCGGATTGGCGATTATCAACAACAGGAGAAAATTTGGATAAAACCCAACTTAAAACTGAGACTACGTGATAGGAAAATTGGCACCCTATATGTCCGACATAAAGTCATTGCTCGACTGTTGAGTTTGTCACTGGCGGAATATGACCAGACACTTTTCGCCGGTCGACGGCACAACGCAATCCTTGTTCGGCGCTGCACAATCCAGCACGAAATTAATTACAGAATTCGCCATGTTATTTAGGCATAAACGGGCCGTATTCGAGTCTCGACACGGCGCTTTGCGAGCCATTGGCCAAACACAAACAAACACGAAACGATATACATAACGGCGCGTTTGTTTATGTATAAAACAAGGCGCGCGGTTCGGCGGGGACTGGGCGACGCGATGCACACGACCGCGAGCTACCCAGAATCGCGCCGGCATCGTTGGCGAAAAACATTTCCAAGAAAAGATGGTGGCACCGAGGCAGGCGCAGAAGACGACGGAAGCTGCGCGGAGCTTGGTCGTTCAGATTCCGATACTCGAATCTTTGATCGGCGTTTTAAAAGGTTTCAAAAAAAAGACAAAAAGTCGAGATCGATCGACTTGTATCCAGATCACCGTGAAGCGAATTGCTTCATAACCGAGTAAATTAAACAGACTCTCGAGTGAATCGGAATTAAATTTACCGATTAAGAGCGGTCACTCACAAAAATGTTACGTGATGCGCACCACGGCGAACGTCGGCGACAGTCAAAGTCGAAATAGTAAACAGAGCTCATAGACTTATTGCCGCCGATGTTTGTCGTGACGTCAAAAACCGGGAAAAACCAGCTGAAGACGGGTACGTCAGTGCCAGGATGAGCTGCCACGCGACCGAATGCCAAATATCAATCGAAACAAGCAAATGTCAACTCGCGAAGGAATGTCGACCTGCTACCGCGCGCCACACCACTTTTTTAACTTGTGTGACAAGGTTGCGACAAAGAAGACTGCGTCGATCAAAACAATCCGTAGATCATAATCAGGACTGGAGGCGCGCGACACACAGCCGTTGAGCTTAGCTGGGCTGAAGCAAGTGAATTAAGCCTCGGCTTATATCCCACGACGCCCTCAGCGTCTTTCTATATGGAAGGTGTACACAGATGAATGCAAGATTGGCCCGATAGCTTTGATCCGCCAATTGTAATCCGATTTGTGAAGACTTGAACGTGGCTTTGAGCTCTGGCGACGACGGCGGTGGCAGTAGACGGTGGATGGGAAAAGAACATCCGACCCGAATCGAGCGCCCGACCCACCACCAAGTTGCTGTGTTGATGCACAGCAACTTTAAGCTTAAAGATCAAGGGCGATCGTGGGTGATAAGGAGAAACTATGAACATTACTGCCGATAATCAGGTAAAGTGCTTGTAATAGCACGGAATAATGCGATTTAGACGACCCGCGCTGTGAGTGCGGCTAGCCAAGAGCAAAGTCCATTTTAGTCAAGTCCTATTTGGGGACGTGGAAAAAGCGGAAAATATTTAGGTTCAGTTATAAAAGAATCGTCATAAAAATTTCCATGTCTCGATGACGAAGTATTTAACAAAACGAGAAAAAATCCTTCACCAAATTCTCTTGCCGCGTGAACAAAGGCACTGTTCATTGCAAATCTTAAACTAACACGAAGCCGGTCGGAAGTCGGCTGGATTGGATAACACATGCATTTTGTGTAATCTTTTTGCAGCAGTTTCAATTCAAATTAGGCAGACATAAGGTTTGCTGTGTTGGGCAGGTTAACGATGGCAAAGCGAGAGACGGGGAATTCCCGGCCCGTTTCATGGAAGCCATATATGTGCATTGTGCAAGTATAAGCAGCGATGTGGGGCGGGCCAGTGGCGGCGTGCACGAAGCGACTAGCATGGACGCCGGCTTAGGCTGCCGCAATCAACCACTAAGCGTTTTTTGGGCGAGATGAATGACGAGAACGGCAAGAAGTATTTACCGAGCGTTTGTTTTGTACAAGCAGCGCGAAAGCACGAGTCCGGATTTAATTAAACACGTGAGATGTAAGCTGTACACACGAGGCCGTTGACCGGCACAAGGGATCGGTTTTACCGGTTCGCACTAGCCGACACTTGTTGTCACCAAGAGTGGCATTGGGTTCTGTGGAAGCCTTCGTCCATTTTGAATCAAACAGCGGGGATAAGAAATTGTTCAGGATGAACAAGTAGGTGGATACAGCTGGTCGTAATTGGGAAGTGTTTTTTGGTTGCACACCAATTTATTATTGAAACGAACTATTTTACAGATATGCCATTCGTAATAATATTTCTTAGATCGAAATTGTAAACTTTGTTAAATAATAGAACTGATAACACTTGTTATAATTCTGCATACTCCAATGACATATCGAACGTACTGTTTAAACCTAGATCTTACCTTCGATTTCCATAAGCGGAATGAGTTCTTTGTGAATTCGGTCGACCTTTTCCAGTATTTCTTGCTCTTCTTCCCTGCAAAATCAAACACGGGATTATGACGCAAACAAACAAGTAGCGTCGTTCAAATCGGCCTTCGGGCAGTGCAAATGAAAGACGCGGGGTTATCAAACGAATCGTGACCCTTGCTCGTTTGACGAGGGGCAGTTACGCACACCGCTCGTCATTGGGGGCTTTCTCCACAAGCCACTTCCGACAATCCCAATAAACGGCGCAAGGAACTGGCTGCAAGGTGCCAGCTTCGCTCCCATGCACGTCCGGCTTAAGCCCAAGTTTGATAGCGAACAAATAAATAGAGATGCATTCGTCGTCAGCACAGCGTTGATCACGTGTCGCTTGGATGAACAGTGCACAAGTGTGCGTTTGCGCATGAGTGTGCCTCGTGACGAGCGCAATTCATTTTATGCGGCACAAGTTTTAACCGGTCCGTAACTGGATTAGTTCCAGCCCCGCCGTTTCATCCTATCTCGTGTGGTGCATTTGCGAGTCCGAAAAGTTTTATCCAGGCGGCTTTTCCCATCGGGAATTTCTTCCCATATCGTTGAAGATCAGGCTTTTCCCGCCAAAAGCCAGTGAATGCGCAGTTAATTCAAGAGTAGGCAGCAAAATTGGGTTAATGCCGTATCAGCAAAGTTCAACATTCCGAGGCTTAATAAAATCACAACTATCACCGCATCAGTTGTGTGCAGCTTTGAACCCCCAAAAAATTATTTACTTTATAGGGAACACGAATATACAATTTTTTAAAGTAAAAAACTTCAATAATACACCTTACAGAAATAAAGCAAACCTAATATCCGTTTTAAACAAACTCACTTGGAACAACCTAAAAGGTAAAAGTAGATAATTTTTGCAAATAATGGAACAGGAAAAACAAATACTTACATTAGCGCGAGTTGATCTTGTTGCCTTAGTATGGCGTTCTTCTTATGAACAAGTTGAAACCACTCCTGCATGAGTTGTCCCTCGCGTTCTTTTCCACCACGACTACCTGGAAATAATTAAAGTAATTTTTAATCACAAAACTTACTTTTATATTAAGCCTATTGCAATTTTCAAAAAACAGTCAAGCGCGTGTGTCGGTTAGGGGCTTTAGTACTCAATACGTGGCGTTGAATTAAAAGTCGCAAAAGAAAAAATGAACTAGTTAACGCAATTCGTCCGGAATTACCCTGTATGCTTTGTGACATGCCGCAGTCAAGTTCACGCTCATTCAGGCTTCCTATTAGAAAAGTGGTATGACTAAAACTTGGCGCGGGCTGTTGAATCCCGGGCGGCAATGTTTAAACGGGCAGTGGTCGCCACCCCGACGTGGAGAGGTGCGCGCCTTTCTTTGAATGGCCTGTGTGGCGTCACAAAGGGCGCATGTAGGAGAGTGCTGGTGTGTAGGGTCGGTGGGCAGACGAGAGAAGCGCGATACAAGTCAACAGGCGTGGGAACCGAGCCATCCATCACAGTCGAGGTGTGAAAAGAAAACAGCAACAAGAATCAAACCAGCCATAAACTCGACAAGGACGGGCAATGATGGCGCCTGATGCCGCTATTGAGGGTTCTAGAGGGGCGAGGGCAGTGGTTGGCACATTGAGTCAAACAGCACGTTGGCACATCTGCGGACAACGTGTATTGATTTTTTTTAGCGATCCATCACCACTTTGTAAAAATTCGTTTCACCGCCAGCAAATTGATCGCGTCAAGGGGATTGTAATGTACATCAACGAAATCACGTTGGTGTTGAAATTAACTTCAACCTTTAACAAGTGATCCACCATATCGCCTGGAGCCGTTATTTGACACTGGGCAAAACAGTTTTTTATGTTATATCGACAAACCAACCAAACCGATATCACATGTTATGCAAATAACGAAACAACCCCGATATTATGCAAGACAAGGCACTTTATGTATGACAAGGAGCTGCATCGGTTTAACCCGCATGTGGCGCAGGGAGAAAAAGTTTACTCCACAATAACCACAACCATATTGTGGATATAAAGTGAGATCGTATCGGTACACGGAATATGAGAGATAGGCATCCAAACACGCATTTTAAAAATATATACATTTTACGTGAAACACCGATTCATGAAAAAAAACATTATATATAAATTAAAAACTTTTGATACTGCTATTACACAAGCGATAAAAATTTAGGTAATCAGAGTAAATCGCAATAAATTTCCCATGTGATATATTTCACCATGGAGCTTGCGTTCTAGTAAAAATCTAGCGGCGCCTTTGAGAGGTGCGATGACGTGTTCTGTCGGATGTGGATTAGCTTGGGCGGACAAAAATCTCACGAACAGCGCATTCAAACGTCCACGAAACGTTCACAACATGCCAGTGATTCACCGCTACACCAAATAAAGGTGACGTCATCATAGACAAGTTCTTATTAATTTCAGTATTCCAACAAAACTTGATTAAAATTTCATGCAGTTAAACAAGCAATGTGCTTGTAACTTGAAAACCTTAAGCTGCATAAATCGATATGTTTCTGAAATAATTTAATTACAACTGATGGTCATTAATCCATTTAAAATAATAGTTGGGCTTTTAAGCTACATTTAGTTGAAAAATGCGTAACATCCTACCCTTTTACATTACTTGCGGCCTGCGGGATTGCAACAAAGGCTCGCATAACGAATAGAAGAAACAAATAAGAAGCGCTGAACAAGGCATCACAATAAAACATTACGAATTTATTACGCGAATCTCAACATAACTTGCATTAGAACAAGTGACGCCCGGTCTGTGGTGGCTGATGCCCTGACGGTGTCGCTTTACGAAGGGCTGCAGATGGAGAGATTACGGCGGAATGAAATGTCGATGCTGTGCCTCGCATCACTGTAATTGAACCAGCTCACCGGTTAAAGCAATGATAGCTCGCTCTCACGCGAACTGCCCCACGATGTTCATCGAGAAAACGCTTTTTTGTTTATTTTTTGTGAATTACGACGATGCACCACAGCAATGTTTCGTAGTAACAACACAATAGAAAAGCTTACTGTATACGATCTACAATATTAAACATTATGGCAAGCAACCGTACTGATATTTTAGATATGTTTGTAATAAACGAAATATAATTGCACTACTCATAACGTATCCGAGTTACAAAAATATAAGTTTTGAGCATTTCAAAATGACGATGCCAAATTGATTGTTAAATGAAGAAGGTTCAATACGTCAACACGGGCAGCAACGAACAAGCAATCGACACGCCTACTTAATGGGCTGACAGGTCACTCTGGACGACCACAGCGGCTACAAGGGAGGCGGTCATTCCAAACGGACAGCAGGAGCCGGACACACAGGCAACTCGTCGACAAGAGGAGCGTTAAGAATGCTGGAATGAAGGCATTCTGGCGACCACCCACGCACCAGCGGCGCCACGTTTCCAGCACAAGCGAAATGAAGTCCTGTTATACAACTTGCTGCGACATCTGATGGAAAGGTGGAGACGGGCCGGGGCGCATATGCTCGCACCGCGAATAAAGTGCCCGGGCGCGGCCCGACAGCTGCTAGACCAACAAGGCATTGTCGCACTGTCAGCGACACAGACAGGCCCGTGACTTGAATGAATCGCGCCCGGTTAAAGGCACAACACATCAAAACACAAGAACACAACAAGGCGAGTAACTTCCACAATCTTTTTCTGTCCTGGTTGTAAGAAGCGCGTGGACGTTGCAGCTGCTTCTATCAGCAATGGGCGTAACGTAGAACAACAAACAGTAGGCCTGGGCAACACAGCATTCTCGAAACCGATTTGGTCCCGCGGAATAGCATTTGTTAGTGAAGCTTTGCAGATCAGATTAGCGCCCGATAAAGGGATTGGAATAATCTGCAAGTGTTTCGAATTTCCTTGGAGAAAGGAAATGCTGCGAACTGCACTCCGAAAGGTACAGAGTGCGTCCAGCAAGGGTGTTGTTTAAATTTATAGGTGAACAAGAAAAAACGCGGACTTGGTAATTACAAAACCGTGTTCGTCGAGTGAATCGATAAAATGGCCGACAAGTGGCATGCTGGCCTTGACATTATCACCTCTACGATCTCCGTTCCAAGTTCACTTACTGCATGTTATCCGCTAAAGTCGACTAGTGACACCTAGTGTCCATGGAGTCGAAATTACCAACTACATATATGCTCATGTTGAAAGAGGATCAGTTTTCATTGGGTAGGAAAAATATTTTTTACAAATTGTCCATAAATATTTTTTTTATCAAGTTTATGTCGATATGTACTGCAAAACAGATATTTAAATTACGAATAACAAAACATTTTGCAATCCCTATGATTCTCTATAAATGTATAATATATTATAGAATCCTATAGACTGCGTTACAAAGAGTTAAAATAACTGTTTTTATCAGCAAAGACCAAGTTATCTGACCAACATAATAAGGAGACGACTGTTCCATGCCCAACAAAATGCTGCAATTTTACTTTCTAAAAGCTGACTTATATTTTGCGTGTCCACCGGGTGGGGAGAAAAGACAAAATAAATTCTCTCGAAATTAATGGGTCTTTGGGCAAGCTGCCAAGATCCACTGTATCGCGCATCCACTTTCCAAAACAACAGGCGAAATTAAAGTCTTGTGTCATGATTGAAGCCGCGTAAAATGGTTGTGTGCCAGTTGTCACAAGAATACACACATAACATAGCTTGCTGCTACGCGCTTTTCCGTTTGTAAAGCTGGTGTTTGAAAGGTGGGCATAGATTGCAAGCGCAAGTCGAGGTCCCTTAATCCTGACTGACACGGGGTCGACCTTGGAGCTGACAGGGCGCTTGAGATAGCATCGAAAAACGTCGAATTCGCGACAAGTCGATAGGAAGAAGAGGGGGCACGAAAAAGGCGGGATGCACTTTTCGAAAGTTGATATTTCAATCGTCCCTCGCTCCCTGTCCGAACCGAAGTGCGTCACGAGTGGGGGAAATCGAAATTGGGTGGAGAAGAGCAAAATAGCGGATGGCTGAGAAAATTGCCACAGTTTGGTTGTTGCTCTTTTTTCTAAAGTAAATACTTTCTCGTATGACCGCGACAATTTCGAGGCGGCGAGGTTTGCAAGTCACCGCACGCAAACCAGCGACACCCCACTACTTAACAAAAGTCGACGAGAGAAACACACACCTGGCAACGTTTGAAGTGCCGATCATATCGACGTCAGTTAACACGGTAAACATACAACATTCCACCTACATAACAATTCGCCATCTTTCCGATATCGCTTGACTAGCACAGCAGAGAAAGGACTTTACTTCCAACAGTCGGAACGTTGCCGCCATTTTGTCTTGAATTAAACTTTAATAATTCTTAAGAATTAAAAACCTGGTATAGATTTAAACTTAAATCCGCAGCATTTTTCCGCCTAATATTTCACAATCACCAAAAAGTCTCATTTTACACAATCGTTATAACTGGTACCGGCTAAAGCCAACTGAGTCACAAAATAACAAAAATATTTTTTAAATGAGACAGTTTAAATAAGGGATCTAGTACCCATCTTGACCAGACTATTCAATGCACCTTCTGTAGTTGCCTTACTCCACTGGCGCGCCAAGCGTACAAGTGAAACACATTTAAAGGACAGATAGTTGTGGTAAGGGGATTTAGGAGCAAAAGTAGATCGACGGAGCCGATTATAATTTTCAACGAAAACCACCCAAATCGGATCAAGGATTTTCATGGCAGTAAGGCGCCTGGTTGGAATAGACCGCTTGCGATTACAGCAAACGGGCAAGGGTGTGTGCATAACTGCTATAGGGCGATGAATTAAGACAGCTGCAGGTGCGTCGGAGAAGATAAAAACCTTGATATGGGGCTTAGCAGACAGGGACGTGCCTGCAATAACGGGATCAGGGATCTGCTGTAAGGCGGATAGGGCGAGTACTAACCGCATCTTGTATTGTGGATTTAAGCTTTACAAGGTAGATAGGCAAGTACCAACACGACCTCAGTGTGAATGTTTGCTCTGGGACGAGACGTAGTGGATCGTAAAACATTATCATTTTAACGGTAAGAAGATACTTCAGGAAATGACTGGATTAAGTATGGATGTCGATGTATGTTAAAACAAAGTAATAGTAAAACCAAAAATAAAGGAATTCGGTAGAATGCTTTATAAAATGAATGCTCCATTGTTTTAACATACCGGTCCCGAAAAGTTGCTGTGTTGTGACCGATGTAGAAAATCAGGATAAAATCGATGAGCGGCCTTACACTGAATCGCAATTATACAATGGTCAAGTTAACTAGGGGCACGTGCAAGCGCTTTTAACGCTTAATAATGCATCACGCAGACCAGGGCAGGGCCAATTAAGTGCGGCCAGTATTTTCAATTAAGGAAAGCGCTTGAAAGCGGTGAACGATCGGAGCAGATTAGTGAAACCGAATCGCCTACTTCTGTGGTCGGATTAGGTCGTATAACATTACGAGATTAGCGTAAAATTTTAATGAGGTCGAATATGAAAGTGCGCATTTGAATGGGTCACATATGTGCGACAAAACGGTCGCAACTGCATCTCCTTCCAAATGCAACTCCACATCCGTAATGTATATATTATACCTTAATATCAAACACTGCCTTTCATAAAAATATATATTTTTTTTACCGTAATAAAATTGGAATTAGTTGCAAACACGACACATATCTCAAGTTTTCGAAGACGTCAATCCAATATTGCACCAAGAAGATAACTAAGGTAAATACACGCCTTTAAACACAAAAAACGCCTGGCCCTTTTTAAAAAAATCGGGAAAAAGAACTGTTTATTTTTTGTCTGAGACACGCGACCAATTTTCCACGGGAGAAATATTTATTTTGAGATAAGGATGTACTACGCACGCCACCACGTGGTTGCGCATAATTTAGCTGGTAGGGCTGACGCTAGCGTTGTTTCCTACGTGTTTGGCGCTAATGTTATTTCTCCGTGTGGAATATTAAACTTACTAGTTGACTTAAGATCCTGGAGCTCCAACTGAACTTCAGCGGATCTTTCCTCAACCAATTTCTGTTCTTTCTCCAGCGATAATCGTTCTTTCTCGAGCTTTAAAACAATAAATGAAGAAAATTTTTGTACGCAGCTTCAAATGCAACACGTAATGGATTTTAAATGATTGTAAACCAGTTGTTAATGTCAAAATACCACGAAACATTATGTTAATGGATTATAATAATTGCATTCTGCCCACCTCGGTAAGAAGAACATTGATTGTTGATCCATCTTTGTTCTGTAGAGCAGTGCTCAATCTACGATGAAGGTCTGACGTGCTGGCCACCGAAAGTCGGTCAACTATAAAATTGTTATGCATACAAAACTAGTGAAATAAAGAAAATTTACCTTCTTTTGAGATCGACCTATTGTTACGATGTATACCAAATAAAAATCCTAACAAAACCAAACAACATCAAAATAACAAAAAATATCTTTATTTGAACTAGCATTGTTTTAGATATTTTTAAACATTTTTAGTTTCTTTTAGATCCTGTTATTTGAAAAAAAACCCTCCACTGTCAGTTTTGGATTAGGCACAGATTCTAAAACAAAAATCATTGAACCTACTATGTTACTATTTATTGCAAATTTAATCAAAAACGACGGCAAAAAACAAACAAAGATAGCATATTTTAATTTGAGCGTCAAAGTCAAGTAGACGTTAGGTATAAAGCATGAGCTAGTAATATTTACATTGAAGATAGTGACAGTTGTTAGGATATATATAAATCTAAAATCTTGTTTATCTGTTCCCACACAGTTTACTGCTATTGATTCATGACTTACTTCAATGTTACTTAGTTGGAGCCACGCTTAATATAACATTCTCCGTCAGCATATACTTTTCAAGAGGCCCCTAATTCATATTTTCTAGTTTTCTTTAAGCACTAATAAAAAGGTCGTACCCAAAGAAGCTGATCCTGCATGACTCCTTCGCATCTCAACCTGTGGTTTTGGACTTAATGCGTTGGTGTCGAAGTCAATACCTTCGCCTTCAACAAAATATTCAGATACGTGATAAGTTACTACAACCCTACTGACCAAGGGTGGCCATTGGTCAAAACAACACAAAAACAAAGGTTACAACCAACTACAAACTTTTTATCTTAAAATTATTATAATTGTTAGGCGTGATTGCTATACTTTACCAATAAGGGCACGGTTGCATTTAAGGTGTACAAGGCTAACATGAGCAGGGGTGCGACCATTGTTTGCCACGTGTGGTTTTTACAAAAGCTGTGCTATGGCAGTTGATATAGAACAAATTATTGGACGATTAAAAAAAAGTAGGGTGCTTGCTAAGCAATATAGGTAGTATATACTATAGATCAGGGGTCGGCAACCTACGGCCCGCGGGCCAGATCCGGTCCGCCGATGTAATTCATCCGGCCCGCCGCCTCTTTGACAAATTAGACATGAGTCTATTTCACAAACGTTTTGATTATTTTAACCACGTAATTGCAAAAAATCTTCGCGCTTCGCGCGAATGTTTATCCTACGTCCGGTTTGTTTACGTTTTAATTCTGCCTTTTCAACTAGATCAGCGGTTCTTTACCGTTGCGCCGTGGAAGACTGACCAGTGCGTCACGGAAAACATATTAAAAAATATTGGACATATATTTTTTAACATTTTTTATTTTTTATTTTCGGCAATGTAATAAAAACTTCAATAAATTAAAATAAATACCGGTATACCCCAAAAAATTCGCGCTCGCTTCGCTCGCCAGGTGGGCCTCGACTAACGGTTAACAACAAACACAGCTAGATTAACTTTAAATGTTACCGCGATTCATCAAGGTAGTTTTATTACACTTTTCATTAGTAGTATGGATGAAGAACATGTGGACTCAAATTTGTAACCAAACAAACGTTTTTTTCGCCCTTTGCGTCAACACTTTATTGCCTCTGTAAATGTAATAAACACGTTTTTATGAGCAAAAAATATCCCAGTCCCGCCTGATTCCTAGGTGTTCTAACATGAAAATAACACAATTCTTAGTTAACATTTTGTGCGGCCCACAGAGACCTTTCTGAGTTTGGTTTGGGCCCGCAACTAGAAAAAGGTTGCCGACCCCTGATATAGATAAATACATAGCAATGCCAAAGAACAGTTTATAACTAAAATAATGATTAGTAAAGTAATCCACATTTTAATTATAGCAACCTTGAAGTGACGGGGTGACATTACTTTCGGAACTTCGCAAATCAAGATCATCGGAAACAATATCAACATTCATCACGAAACCTGAAAATGATGCTGTATTAAATGTAAAAATAGGATTTTTTGCATTTGCTTTAGGGCGAAACTATACCTTTGCCTTCTCCATCTGCCACATGAATCTTATCACTGTCTTCTGCAAGAAATGGGTTGAGAGGTGACACGATTTCGTGAAGCGGTGACTGCAGGGGATGGTAGCTGAGTAGTGGCGAAGAACCAACATGGGGCACCTCGGTTTCGCTTGGCTCCAGATCACGCGATTTTATTTCGGATGCGTCATCAATTGGATCTGCGGCGCCTTTGAGGGACTCACCACCGCCTAAGTTTGTTTCGCCGATGGGGCGCTCAACAGGAGGGTTTGCGTCAATTGTGCCGTTGGCGTGTTCGCACAGACTCTCGTCGGTGGTGTCACGTGTTTGCGACTCGTAGCCACTCGAGCTATTGCTTTTGGACAGCGAAGCGGAACTGCTGTTCTCCAGCGCGTTTACAACGCTATCCGATTCCGACTGCTTGGCTGTTGCTGGAATCGCGCCGATCCCGTTGAAAGGCGCGCCGCGTCCGTCAGTAGAATGTCGTTTTGTTGACGTTTCAGATGCGCATGACTGGGCGCCGAGCGATGGCGAGCCTGAAACACAGGAAGGTGCTTGTTTAAAGGTGGCCTCGAATGCCAGACGCAAATATAGACATGGGCTCTGTGTTTGGAGGTTCTTGTCAACCAGACCTACCTTGATCGTCTTTAGGCAGTTGCTTGATTGGTTTGTCAGTTCTCCCCAATGTGGCGCGAGCTTCGTCAATCAACTTCTGAGCTCGTTCGCTTACTTCCCGCTTGGGGCTCTGCAACAAACAAGAAACAAGTGCTACAACACATTTAGTTAACGATATTCTACAGGTATTTACTGGGTGACCGCGAATAGCACAACAACAAAATACCGTGAGAAAGTGTTTCACTGACGGCAATACTACTAAACACAAACAAACCTTTGCGATTCAGTTCAAGTTGCAAAGTTGTAGACAGACCAAAAATAACTTATAGACCGCTGGTAATAGGAAACTTTGATCAGCCTTAACCACGTTGACGTCACAAGTAAGGCAGGCAACCCCGAGACCCCTTGCCAATGTGAATGAGTGACAGGTAAGAGTTCGTGAACTCTCAGTAATAGGATTAGATCAATGACCGTGGCAGAGTACATAGCAGCTTGACTCCGTGTGGACACGAGGTTATTTGAACTGCATCGACTCTGATTGGAGGAGAATTCGACTTCGTTTCGTTGGTGAAGTAAAGAAAAGTTATCGCAATACTAAACGTGCATTAACGGGGTGATCACTGGACTCTCTTGGCGCCTGCCCGTGTGTCACGCTTTAACTGATAAAGTGGCAAATTAACGCGCTACAAAAACAAACTAGTTAGGAGAGCATTAAGTGAAACCGAATCCGCGGCCAAGTGGTCAGCCGGACGTGCTGTCAAGACATCTCTGTCCAACAAACCAGTGCAGGACACATATCAACGGGCCCCAGCCCTCCAATAAAGTACGGGATTACAGAGGGCACTCCAAGGTCACGGCGGCAGCCACGCGGAAAGATGTTGGCTTTGCGAGTCGAATAGCGTGCGATTTCGATCATAAATCGAAACGCAAACGTATACCTTATATGCATCGCCCTGACAGGATGCCACTAAAAAAATTGCGACCTGTAGTAAAACATTTCGACCTGTAGTAAACTTAACTTCGACCGGAAGTAAAACTTCACCGATCAAATACAGAACCCTGTCGTCAGGCGACAGGGTTGTTCAGATTTTGAAATTTTTTGAAAAGTTTAGCTAAACGAAGTTTTTCCCATGGTTTGGACCTTAAAAATAGGATTGACCGAAAAAATTTTAAATTTGGGTTATGATTTCGCCCTCCTCAAAGCCCCCAAAGTTTAGCAGTTAAATCATCGAAATATGGGAATTCCCCTATTACGAAAACTTGCTAAATTGGCTCTATTGTTACTAAACGGTGGCAAATAGTATTGTAAAATGTTATTTGTAATACATCAACAACAAATACACATATTCAACACAAAGAAGCATTGAAAATTAGCTAAAAAATATTTTTTTGCAACGATTGTTTTTTTAAATTCTGGAAACTATCGCCGGTGTTCTTCTACGACTTGCAGGAGGCTAGCATGCTGCCGTGCATCATCAGTGATGTTTGCTGGGTAATCAGTGTTTAACTTGACCATTCTCTCAGCAGCATCATAACAACTTGACAGTATTTACAAAATGTTCTGCAACTTGGTAGTCTTTATCTTGCGGCCAGTTGCTTCGTTTAGGGGGAAAAAAGAAACCAGGACACCTAGCCGACTGAATTTTCAATTGTGGTGCTCTTTTGAACGCATCACTGGCAAGTCCAGGGAAACTTTACTTGGCTATTGGATGTATCCAAACTTTTCTTGCCAATGCCGCTTTCCTATCTTCGTCCATAGTAGGGTGTTAACTGAACATAGAAAACAATACAGTTTCTTTATTTATGTACCAATGATGAACTTCAGCAGCTTGTTGTAGGCAACCTATGCCACCTGGTTGTCATATTTTGAACACTCTTTCATGGTTTGTAAATTGTCAGGTATTTTTTAAAGATTTGGAACCAATACCTGTTTTTACCAAGCTGAAACATAAAACAAGGCAATAAACTGGTTGTTGCGCTGCCGGTGGTTTACAAAATATAGTTCGTAGCCTATCTGTTACATCCACATGAACATTGTTTGGCAAACCTGGTGCTACATGCAGTGCTCGATGGATGAGCCAGGTCCTATACTGCCAAACAATGTTCATGTGGATGTAACATATGGGCTACGAACAAGATTTTGTAAACCACCGGCAGCGCATCAACCAGTTTATTGCCTTGTTTTATGTTTCAGCTTAGGTAAAAACAGGTATTGGTTCCGAATCTTTAATAAATACCTGACGTTTTGGCTGTCAAACTATGAAAGAGTATTCAGTAGGTTGCCTACAACAAGCTGCTAAAGTTGATCATTGGTACATAAATGCAGAAACTGTATTGTTTTCTATGTTCAGTTCTCACCCTACTATGGACGAAGATAGGAAATCGGCATTGGCAAGAAAAACTTTAGATACACCCAATCAATACCCAAGTAAATTTCCCCTGGAGTTGCCAGTAATGCGTTCAAAAGAAACAGGATGCACCAGAATTGAAAATTTAGTCGGCTAGGAGTCCTGGTTTCTTTTTTTATCTCTTGACATTCAGTGCAACTGGCTGAGGCTTCCAGTTTGTGACTGGCCGCAAGATAAAGACTACCAAGTTGCAGAAAATTTTGTAAATACTGTCAAGTTGTTATGATGCTGCTGAGAGAATGGTCAAGGTAAATACTGATTATTCAGCAAACATCACTGATGATGCACAGCAGCATGCTAGCCTCCTGCAAGTCGTAGAAGAACACCGGCGATAGTTTCCAGACTTTAAAAAATACAATCGTTGCAAAAAAAGTTTTTTTAGCTAATTTTCAATGCTCCTTTGTGTTAAATATGTGTATTTGTTGTTGATGTATTACAAATAACATTTTACAATACTATTTGCCACCGTTTGGTAACAATAGAGCAAATTTAGCAAGTTTTCGTAATAGGGGAATTCCCATATTTTGATGATTTTAACTGCTAAACTTTGGGGGCTTTGAGGAGGGCGAAATCATGACCCAAATTTAAATTTTTTTTCGTCAATCCTATTTTTAAGGTCCAAACCATGGGAAAAACTTCGATTAGCTAAACTTTTTAAAAATTTCAAAATCTCAACAACCCTATCAGGCGTGGCTGAAGGTAAGCCTGACTGGGCGTGTCGCAATAAGCTGCCATTTAAAAAATGGCGGGATAGTCTAGTAAAACTTTGGGAAAAAGAAAAAAAAAGGTCTGTAACCTGTGCAGAAGCCAACGCATCAGCCTTTGCTTTCTCTATAAGTTCCATCGTCTTCGTCTTTTTACTTCGTTCAGCGGATGCTTTCTGCATATGAAAACGATCTGGTTTAATGAAAGGGCAAAGCAGTGAGTACCTCCTAAAGCGCGTAGCTGTACCCACTCAATCAGTTTAATTTCGCAATTTAGGAAACATAACTAAAATAAAAATGTTGAAGTAATCTGCACCGCGAATGATGCACCATCATTGCAAAATCATTTTGATTTTGAACTGGCTTGGGATCTATTTCGCTATAAAAAATAGTCATACGTCTGATTCTGAGCCAAGTGCGCTAAAGGAAACCGTTTACTTAGTCATTTAAACAGTTGTTTTAGTATATTATAGTAATATATTTCTTCGATATACTCCTTTCACAGAAACAAACGAAGCCTAATTTTTTTGCACACCGCGATTTAGCGTCAGCAATAGTAACACTTTAATCTGCCGAATAATATTCGCTGGAAACGTTTTATTAACTGTGTTGGGTTTAACGAATTTTGCGTTGGATAACTAGCGCCAGGGTTATATCGGGCCAGAGGCTCAATAGATCGGGCGAATGCCACAAGTTTTAACTGGTAAGCCGTGTATGAACTTTTTTGTTCTTTTAAAGTGTATTTCTCAAAACAGCATTCTTAAATCATCAATCGTAAGTCCACGTAGAAGTTAAATTAAACAGATGTAAAGAAACACTATATTCGTTAATCGTCGTAACTTATATAAGTACCAGTTAAAGTTATTTTGTGTTAATAGCCGGTTTTAAATTACGAACAGCAAATTGTTAATAACAACTAAATACGTTAATAACAGCTAATTGCTGAACTGTAGTCAGAGTCCGTTATATTCAACTCTATAATTCACACATATTTCAAGTTAATAGATTTGAAAATTGAATTTATTGGGGGCAAGGTGATTTGATTTATTTTTATACGTAAAAGTAGATTACATTTTTTGAATGAGCAAATATTGTGTTAACTTATTAAAAATAAATCATGCTGCCCGTTTGCTTGATTAATATATAACTTTATATTCGTAAAAATTACCAATAACTGCTCGACAGTCTCTTGCAGGGGATCGTCCGCCTTCAGTCGTACAGTTTCTTCTTCGTTGAATGATTGGTGTTGGTTCAGGTTCGAATCAAACACGGCAGGTTCAAACGGAACGGGTTCAGAACAGGAATACTGTTGCGCTTTAGCGGAACATATCTATATATTAAGTATGGCGTAAAGGTATGATAAAAAAAAATATTTTAATTATCAGAAGAAAACAACTTAAAAACACAAGCATTCAACACGCATCAACAAAGCACAAACTTGCATTCCACGCTAATAACACACAAAAGTACAATGCACACCACACAGTTGCCTAACACATAAGCTAGGCCAGTGGTTCTCAAACTGCTAAGGTTTGCAAGTAAGATTTAAGTTGATTGAGAGGAGCTGGAGAACTAACAATTAAGTTAATGGGACGAAGTTAATGTTTTACAGCTCGTGTAGATAGTTAACTGATTTCATTGTAATGTTAATAGGAATTATTTTTTAGTGTTAAAACTAAATAGGGTCATCCATCAGAAAATTAAAGGGCTTTCGCCGTATAAAAAGTTTACCCACCGCAGATATTCACCAGCACATATAGTATGTAGACAAGCAATCCAAATTATAATAATAATTGTTATATATTTTTATCCTCACGGAAAGCCTTTACACTGACAAATCACTACAAAACACCAACAATTCCAAACCTTGGCAACACCATTTCCAACTTTAGTTAGTTTTGGAGATGTGTCAGGACTTGAATTGTTCGTGACATCAACACTTTCCCTTCCATCTATAACATCAGGACTTTCCGACAAATTTTCATTAGAATAAGCATCATCTACATGGAGTTCAAATACTGGAACTTCGTTTGAGGGTACTTCTACTTTCTCCAATAGATTACCAAGCGAATTACAATTGTTAATGGCAGTCGGGGAGTCTATACCTTTATTTGCAACCAAACTCAATCTTGTGGAATTTTGATCTTCGCACAAGTTTGAAGTGGTGGCCGACTGAACGACGTCAGTATTATCGTAATGCACAGACGGGGTATGTGTGTCAATGGGAGTAGAATTATTTTCGGGGTAGAAGTTTAATGACACGCATTGTGTAATATCTTCTTTAACATCGAAACTGACCTCTTCAGCTTTCATTTCAGGGGCGAAAGAGGTTGTTTCGAGCTTAATGTCGGCAACATTGTCCGACGATTGGTTGCTTATTTTGTCAACAGAAGTTACAGAGTTCGAAGTAACACCAGGTAAAATCTTCGGCTCGGCATTAACAGCGACTGGGCAAGTTACAGAGGTGTTAGAGGACCTAAACGCACAAGTGCTAGCTTCGGGACTGAACTGCTCTGATAAGGTTTCACTCTCCTGCTCAAGGACCTCATCAAGAGCAGCCGAGAAGACGTCATCTTCATCCTCCTTTTCTTCCAGGTCAGAAAGGAGTTTCACCCTTGCCATTTGACAAAGTACGGGACTGTTCAGGAGGTTGGGGCGGTTCGACAATTGTGACAGTGATCCATTCTGCGTGAAAAGTATAAAAAATATAGAAAATAACCGAACAAATAAAATGACTAGTGCCATTAACCAAACACAAGAAAAAAAAAGTACCTGGTCTCCTGCATCTTGTTCAAAAGCTTCTCTTATCTTGCTAAGGTAGAAGATAAGGCTACTTTTATCAGATATTGAAGATGTTGTTCGGTTTTGTAGAAAAGGTAAGCCAAGAGATCTGAATCCATCGAAAGCCTTAAACATTATAAAGCAATACGGTAATTCAACATACAATAAACATAAAGATGATGTTAAGACCGTTTATAAAAACAGGTATAAAACATAAAATAATTTCTTAAATGAAACGGGGAGAGCTTCCTTAATTCCTCGGGAAAACTAACCCAATCAGCCGATCAGGTAAACAGTTTTCATGCGATCAGGCACGTAAAAAAACTTGTCGGTGACTTTATATAGTAGAACTCCTTCAAAATGAAGATGCAACCGACAATGGTGCCATGGTTTTTGTTTGACTTGCTTTCCGGTTCCGGTTAAGTCTGTGTAGTTCAGTTGGTAGAGCGACGGTGCCGGCTTACCACAGGCTAATTTTTCTCAAGCCTGACCTTGCTTCAGAGGAGTAGCTAGGGGGGGTGCGGGGGGGTACATATGTCCCCGGGCGCCAAGGTAGAGGGGCGCCAAAATGAGGCTTACAAACTTTTCACAACAAGGGCAAAAAACGATTACAAGCAAGATCGCACCAGCGGCTGTGGCAGACGTCATCTGATACGCAACCCACACCCAGACTTATGCTATTACCAGCCATCACAGCAGCCAAGATACTGATTCTGCGTGCAGCTGGTTTCGTCTAGCTTAGTGTTCTTAACCTTTATTAAACCGCGCCCCCTTTGATAATTGTCCTGCGCTTCGCTCCCCCTACGAAAATCAATTCGGTATTTTGGAATTACATATTAGTTAGACAACATAAAAAAGAGTAAAGTGTACGTTGGTCGCACGTAGCGTGAAAAAGTTCTGCTTATTTGGTTAAATTAGCTAAAAAAGGGTTCGTGTCTCCGTGTTTCTAGCCTGTTATATATAAAATAGTTGAAAAAGGGATGACTTTTATCGTTTATATATAAGTTAGCCAAACTATAATTTACATAGGACCGTTTTTCTTCGAAAACATGCAATGGTACTCACAGAGACTCAATTGTGCTAAATACAACTGAAAAAAAACAAGAAAATAAACGAGAACTTTTCAGAAGTTTCAATCGTTGGGCAAAAAAACAGAGTTTGTACAGGCGTAATAGTGGTGCCAAACCCAATTGCACACTTATATGGTATAATTGTTCCGACTAAACATAGCCCTAGAATCGGTCGTAAAAGTAGCAATTATAGTCCAACAACTGAAAAACTATTAAAAATTAGTAGCGAAGTTCGCAAATCGCAAATCCATGAACTATGTCTTCAGTCACCTACACGTGCAATTTTAATGTAAAGTATAGGACATCATAAAAAACAAAATGAACACCAAACTAAACCATTAAAATCACTATAAAAGCCAAGACTCATTTCGTGATGGTTTGAGCCAAGCTGCTGTAAAAAAGGCCAAAACAAAATACTCAATCTGGGGATTGAGCTGAAGAAGAAATTCTGCGCGTTATGAAGAATGTATTTCATAGGCTTCAATATGAGATGTCAACACGTTTTTTCACGACTAAAAGACCTGAACAATAAATTTGGATATTTGTTGGACGTTAAGACTCTTCTATCTGACACAGATGAGGATGCAATGCGTCGAAATTGTGCAGATTTTGCAAATTTCTACGACACGAACATCAATGACAACGATCTTTTCATTGAAATTGGTGATTGCCGAATGCTGCTCAGTAACCGAACTCCTTTAGAGTTTGTTGGTTTTATTGTGTTTTATGATGATGACGTATTTCCAAATATGCGATGTTCACTACAAATTCTGCTAACAATAGCAGTTTCAATTGCAAGTTGTGAGTGGTCGTTCAGCAAATTGAAACTTATTTTGTCGTATCTGCGCGCAACGCCGTGCATCAATGGGACAGGATCGTCTCAAAGATTTTGCTATTCTTAGAGTTGAAAGAGAAACATTGGAAACAACAGATTTCGATGACGTGAAAAATAATCTATAGTTGTTAATCATTCATGTTTGACAGTGACTAGGTGAGTCATACGTGTAGTTTGTATAACTAAAACGCTTCTTAACTGTTTCCGTATAAAGTACGGTATAATATGTTAATTCAATAAAAAAATGTGATTGAACATGGAGGAGGGGACGCCAAATTTAAAGTTTGCCCCCGGGCGCAAAATACCCTCGCTACGCCTCTGCCTTGCTTGCACTAATTTTTTTAAGGAACGACTGATTCGGTTAGTCTTCAAAACTATGATATGTGCAGTTATCGTTAAAAAGGGGAATAAAAGGGCGACTCCTGTAGTGCTAGATTTCAGTTGTTGTTAACGGATGTGTTGTGTATGCATGTATATTTCAGCACGTTAAACATAAAAACAATACCTTGCCTAATCCGAACATATTTACCTTTTTTATATTCTGCTTCCCATCTAACGATTTCAAGTTTGTATAGTCTCTGCAAAAGCACAACGTTAAAAAAACACCTTAAGAGAAGCTTAAACAATTTAGGTTGGACCAGAAAACCATTTACGTCACCAGAGGATGTTAAAACAACAGATTTTTTTTAATTATGAAAAAAGCTCTTCAGTTGACTAGACACTTTGAAAGAAAGTTGTGATGTTGTAATATAGGAAATTAAACATCAACAACAAAAAATAAAAAAACGCCTAAATAAAAAAATCGTTAAAAGTGTACCTAACTGACATAACTAACGATTGTCTATAATTTCATGCATTTTTCTTCTTCAGCGCAATGTTAAAAAAATGGTCTTTTAAACTATGTACAACGCATATTGTCAAACGCTTCATGATTATATTTTTCACGAAAAAAAAACATCCGGAAACGATTTTCGGTAAATTTTAACATGAAATGTTGGGTGTTTTAAATATTATAAGATAACACAAGTAAATTAGTAAGTGTGCCATATCTAAACGATGCTGATAAATAGGCATCTATTTTGTTCTGTATAAACTAATGCGAGGTAAATAAAAGGAAATGTTTGGTAACGAGTTTCAGAGTAAGGTAACCTCCGAGTCTTCACCAGTAAACTTAGGGAAAAAACACGATAAACGTAGGATGTAAAAAATAGAGCGCATTTATTTAATATGAATATTTTAGGATTTTAAACACAGTGATTACATTTATATTTTAGCTTACATTAAATCGGGTTTATAGTGATGAAGTATGGCACAAAGTGCCAACCCGTTTCGCCAGGACGTTGTAAAGTTAGTGACCTTTACTCCCTGGTGTCCAGCAGTAACTCTCTGGCACCACCTAAGGAGTGCCTTCTGATTGTCTGTGGCTGGTGAATTTCCAACTGATGAAGGTTGATCAATCTAAATGAGGTTGTAACATTTTTAAAACTTTTATATAAACACTGTTTTTTTTACTATTTTCAATATGGTACTAATTCTGTGCCCAAAATATATTTTATATTTATGCATAATGTTTAATAACATGTAAAAAAAATTTCAAAGACCTACAAAGGGATTCCAGCCAAAAGACTGAAATAAGAACAACATCACTGTCGCAATAAAACACAGTTCGAAATAAGACCAAAATAGGACTGATACCTTATAGTCATAATAATGTATAAATCGAAATAAGTCCAGTCAGATGTCAGAATCATGCTTATACAAATTTCACCTAACAACAAACCCAACCCCCAAGTACATCACAAATTCCCTTAATAACCCATTTTGTAACTCCACCCTTAACCCCAAATCGGCCAAAAAATCGAGTTACAAATCCCAACAACGTCTATAAAACTACGGCGCTTAAACGTTGACACCAAAACTGTCAATCGATGCCAGACGGCCCCCAATCATTCCATATCCTCTCCTTGCAGTTTCAGGCCTAAATTTGTCTATTTTGGCTTTATTTCAATGAATTTAAGCTGTATCCCGAGTCCCGACAGATTTAGGTCTTATTCAGAGGATTTTAGATCTTAATCTGTCGTGGATATGGGTATTTGTTTTTTTATGCTCTTGGGCCTAATACTATGGTATTATAGATTTTTCTGCTTTAGGCATCGTTGCTTTTTAGGTCTTATTGTTTGTTCGCCTACAAAGGTTAAATATCATTCTGTATACGTAGTTCAAACCTGTTGTAAATTTTCACTTTCTTCAGATTGCAACTGGGGTAAGAAGTCTACTGAAGGTCGCAGTCTCCGTTTAAGCTTAGGAGTCGACGAATGGGAAGCTGTAATAGATGTATATAGTAGTATCAAACACGGCAAAATAGTAGAGTCAACAGCGTTCCCTTCTTTATTATATGTGGGTTGGGACAATCATTTGGGTTACAAGACTGTTGTTAAATTAAGAGGTTGTCAAGATAGAATGTTACTTAAAATTGCAACATAACACCTTTGAAAGTTTTAGAGTTGACATGCCAACACATATTTATGTCATAACATCATGTCATAAAACAAGCAACTGTCTGATACTGCAAAATGTAAGGTGAGCACTAGCACAATCCTGAAATACCATGCAGCTTCAAGTTACGTGTGTAGCACATTGCCTTTGCGACTATGCTGGGAAAGTAAAACGTCAATTAAAAGCACAAATTGCACAAGTCAAAAGTTGCAACGGTAAAAACAAAACCAGACAGGCAGAATTTTCTGCTTTTGGATACTAATCTCCGGATCTTGTATTGAGTTTGCTGCCTGGCATTTAGCACCTTAAGATTAAAAACTAATAAAAACTTTAGGTTCCAATACACCAATTTGTGACGTAACAATCCTATATACCCTGGACGAGAAGTTATCTTATGCCTACCCGAGTTTGGGCTTTTTCCCCAGTGTCAAATAATTATTACAATAACGCACTATATTTGGGTTAGGGTTTAAAGCTTTAATTAGCAAAAAAAAACATTGTAAGTGTTTTATACAAATGTTTTACGTATTTTAATGATGAGCTTTTGGGTCAATGCTACCCTTAAAAATTCCCAATATTTCCAACAATGTTCACATACCCCTCTAAAATCTAAATTAAAGTTAACTATTTTAAACAAATAGTGGCATTTTTCGTGCAAGATTCAACTTTTGTTGCACATTTATGCAGAATTCATAACATAAAAAGACTAATAAAAACGGGTGACAAAAAGTAATAAATACAAATCAAAAGTAGCCCAAACTGTAAAAAATGGTAGCTGAAAAACTAGATGATGGCAATATAAACAAGTTGTCAACATACTCAGGACAACTCCTGATGTGACACTGCAATTAACCAAAACAACTAAGCAAGCACAAATGCTTCATCATAATATATAATAGAAGGAATAAGAAAAATATCAAAAACTAAAAGGAAAACAACAGTGTCAATATACCAATATTTACACCAAAATTTGGCAAGACAGGTTAACCAAACAAGCGTGCAGGATTTGAGCATATATACAAATGGATTTTGGTGGACACTAAAAACACCTGCCAATGAGTGCCTAGTCTTCCATTAGGAAATGGATGTAGGTTATTTTGTGGAGAACACATATACCATTATATTCATGCAAAAATTCCAATAAATTTAGTTAGGCATAGGTTTGAGTCAAGAAACAGTTGTAGACACTTAAATTGTACCGTTTACACACAAAAAAATGATTAAATGTTTCTGGTCACCTTCGGATGATTGGCTTAACCTTTTTTCTTTAGAATGAGGCATGTTATCTGGAACATCGTTTTCCACAATCAAAGTTGAAGCATCTATTCTAAAGAATAAATACGGTAAACTCATTTTTTATTTCTGCATGGTGAATGAAATATAAATTAGTAATTTTTGGCCTTTTAAGTATTATTTTTAGATTATAAAATGCTATACCTCAATAAATTTAAGCTCTATCTTGATTTTATGTGAGATTTGTTTTTAAAGTGAAAAGAAGGAGGTCATCATTCATATAAAGGGAAGCTATAAATATTAAACTTCAAAGGGACACAAACCTTTTATTGTCATTACTAGAGCCATGACTGGTAGAAGTTTTCTCGGAGGGCACACTGCTTGTACTTGTATGCCTACTCCCTGACTTTGCACTTTGTACTGTAAAAGGTTATAAATTAGTTAAGTACTTCACGCATGGTTCTTGACAGCTAAACAATTAAGAAAACTCAGCAGTTTTAAAGCATCAACACATTAATTTGCCAAAATAGGAGTTTGAACTTTTAAAAACAGTGTATTGGACAGCAATGTAAATACATCACTTGTTAAGCTAATAAGAAGTTAATAAATTATATAAAACATAAAATTGTTTTTTTGTAAGTTATAATGAAGAAAATTGTGTTAAAAACCTTTTAACACAAAGTAATAATACCTCAGAAAATCATTATAGCGATAAAATGACAAAGTTCAAGATATTGGAGAAACAAACACTACCTTATGTGTATAGGCATTTGGCCTGTGGCCTCTCCCTAACAACTAATTTTTAATTTTAAACAATTTAGGTTGGACCAGAAAACCATTTTCGTCACCAGTGGATGTTAAAACAGATTTTTTTTTAATTATGAAAAAAGCTCTTCAGTTGACTAGACACTTTGAAAGAAAGTTGTGATGTTGTAATATAGGAAATTAAACAATAACGACAAAAAATTAAAAAAAACGCCTAAATAAAAACATCGTTAATAGTCTACCTAACTGACATAACTAAACGATTGTCTATAAATTCATGCATTTTTCTTTTAAACTATGTACAACGCATATTGTCAAACGCTTCATGATTATATATTTCACAAAAAATAAACATTTTTATGAAGCTACAACCGTCAATGACATCAACTGCAGAAGATGTTTTTTGTGAAGATGTGTCTAAATCACTCATTGGGAATTTAAAAGACTCTATTTGTTGTGTCAAGTCATGCAACTCTCGCTGAATGTTGTTTGAGGTTTTTGTTGTGTGGCCATCTAAAGTGCTACCACGTGAACTTCCTTCAACTAAGAAAACAAAAGAGAATGCAATGACAAAAAATAACCATGAACAAAAATCATGAACAATCACACAATGTTACATTGGTGATAATGTAGGGACAGTATTGCAAAACAAAGGATATAGCTCTGTTTACTAACTTACCTTCAGAATCATCAAAGTCATGCACATTAGCAATATCAATATCGCCCAAGTGGATTGTGTCTTCACTGGTTGTGCTGCCAGCCATTGAAGCTAAGTCAGCCTCACTATACAATAATTATTAATAGTTAGTTATGCTTAAAAACAGAGAAATGCTCAAAAGCCAATAAACTCAAGGACAAGTCAACTTACGTGGCAAGTTTTTCAGACATGAATATACAAGTAAGTGTAAACTTCAAAGTAGCTGATAGCAGCTTTCTGTTCAGAGGTTTCATCTGCACTTCAATGGGTTGCGGGGATGGGACATCCAATATATATTTACACATGTCCATTCGAACAGTTGCTATTGGTTTTCGTTTGCCATTCCGAGTTTCCTGTAACAAGCCAGTTGGAATGTATAATGAAAATCAATACATCATTGTAAACACTTAAATTACATTTTCCAAAACAAAAACCCAATCTTTTGGCTCAAAAGATTGTCCCGATTGCTCCCTGAAAAAGGTGACATGTATTTCAAGAGCTTCCTGATTGTGTCCTGACCAGGTCACAACACCATTATATGGGTTTTCCAGACTTGGTCGCCAGCTCTGTGCCTAAAGAGGAAAACATTCACAGTTAATGGAATGAAATCAATTTCAATATTTTATTGCTATCAGTGCTTTATATAGCGGGTGTAAAACCTACTTAGAACTGCTGGTCAAATAAATGGCATAGCATTTTTAAGTTTTATATGATATAGTTATGGGTGACAAATTTGCTGTTTGTGACTGAGGTGTAAGTGTTTTGTTGTTAAAAAAATGATGTTGTCACATTATATTACATAAAAACAGTGTCCGGCAACCTCTTTCACTTGCAGCACAGTTACATCAAATTAACATAAAACAATTACCTAAATCAACGAAATACACATGTAATGTATGTACAACATCTAAGAGGGGGAATGTTTAATAGTTAAATGACCCAAATCCACAAAAAGTTGACATATTTTGTATTCTTGAACTTTTTTTTGCAATTTTACGATCCCTTAAGAGTCTTAAGTCAATAGTCCTAGGTACCATTAATGGTGGATTATTTTTTTCTGTTTTTTTTACGCATTTAAATGAAAATTTAATCATGTCCTCAATGTCATATGCTCGTTTTATTAAACTTTACAATACGTGATCAGTTGTTCAAAACAAAATAAAATACAGTTGGTCAAAGCGCTGCGATTTAAAGAAATTAGTTAAATTTAAACTTAGCAAACCTAGTAAATACATTCTACTAAATTTCATATTATAGGGTTGGGCTTAAGCACTCGCCCGCTCGCCAATGCGAGTACAAATTGCTCCTGGCGAGTGCTGATTGACACCCACTTGCCCGACTGGCGAGAAATTTAATTAGTTGGTGTAGGTCAGGACAACTTGTGTTAAAGCACCACTACTAAGCCAAATATTACTTAACGCCAGTTATTTCCTTAAACACTAAAGACACAAATACATTCAGCACTACACAATTAATAAGGTCAATGGAAGTCATGTTCAAAGCTCGTAATAAGGACTCTCTGTCCCGTTGTATGATCGTAATAATGATTCTTTGTCCCGTTAAAAAAAAACGTTTACCGGCAAACCAAAGACGTCATTGCTGCAGTGGTTAATAGTTTTAGAAAAAAGGAAAACAGGTAGGCTGTGGCTACTAAATTGTCAGTGTTATTTTTTTACTAAAGATTTTATAAAATATTTCGGCTAAAACAAAATTGTTTTAAGCGTAAACTGCTTTATGGGTCGTTAATTTGTTCATCCACGCATGAAAATAAACGACCAGACTTTTAGAAAAACTAATGTTTACGTATAGAAACCAAAAGACAGCTTAACGATAGCCCAATAAATGACCTCGCTAGGACGTAAATGGGCAGGCGACGTGCCAACAAATTTGGCGAGTGTTATTTTGTCCGGGCGAGTGCTGATTGATAAGCGCTCGCCCCGCTGGCGAGTGTAAATTTTTGCTTAGGAACAACCCTGTATTACAATTATGATGATATCACGGTTACTGTATCCAAAAAAGCTATTCTTTGCCTCATATCGATTAGGATGAGATTCACTGCAGTTGTTTGTAACATTAAAAACTAATAACTCCATAAACTGTCCTTGAATTGTTCCACAAATTAAGGTTTATCAAGATTAAAGAACTCAGTTTTGTAGCTAAAATATGCCTTGAAATGCCTTTTCAGCCATAGGAACAAGCTTGCATAACATTGCTGGCTATGTTTATTTGCCTTCGTAAAATGACACTGGAGTACATGTAAGAAACCAAACCAGAAATAGTTTCCTACACTAAGTTATAGTTTTAAAAAGAGTAGTTACTACAAAACATTACAATATTCCCTCATAAAACTATAAAAAAGTTTACAAACCTGAGTAAAAGTGGTCATAAAAATACTTGTTTCGGTTTGTCCAAAACTAGCTTACCTTAAATATTTGTAATTATATTTTATTTATGATTCAAAGTTGAACAAATACTTCATGTTTTACTTTTAAACTCCATTTTTACTACAAGTTTGAAGTTGCAACAGTACATGTTTAAGGCCCTCTCGTTAGCAGTATTTTAAGTTATTACAAATAAAAACTGATAAATTACATTAATTAAAGCATATTTAAATAGTCAGTTCCAAAAAAGATTTGACAACAACGAAGCACAAAGACACATAATTTAGAACAATGGACAACCATTGTTTTATACAAGGCCTCTAGTGGTGGAAACCATCCCATTACACCGAGATGACACAAGAAAAGCTAATAGTGTTATAATGGGTCACAGCTTCATGGTTTCTTTGATGTTGACCAAGAAAAATGCAGCATTTATTGCTATGCATTTTGTTATTAATCCAAGTTTATGTGACATACTTTTATACTGGTAAATGCCCTATTAAACATGCGCAATGGCAGATATTTTGTCTAGTTTCATGTATAGTAGAAATTTAAAAAAATAGTTCAACAAGTAAAATTAGAAAACTATAAATATAAATAAGTATGAATGTATGTATGTTTGAAATTACTTTTCCAGAAATCCTCTTCTTTCTTCTTGTGCATACTATTGCAAGCTTAAACGGTTGCCTGCAAATACAAAACCTACACTTAATACCACATTTATTGTTTTACAGCACAGAATGGGTATTATCATAATAATCAAATAAACCAGGTTTAATGCCATAAACCTTGCGGGCCTTGGTAACGACTTACTAAGAAAAAAACGCTTTTTTTAACACAAACAACCTAGCCACCACTTCGAATTTTGAACTTTGATATGCTATGTGATTTTACATAATTCCATTGTCAAACTAACATTTAGTTAAAGAAAACAACAGATTTCATATATTCAATTTTTTTTCAGTTTTACCTTTAAGAGCCTATTTGCACTGTTTGTGTGATGTTTCTATTAATCTGCACTGCCTATAATAATGCAGATCATTACACACTGCCTATATAATGCAGATCATTACATATTGAAAGTATTTTGTGAAAGCACATTTTTGTGGCCATGACACATATTACGAGAGGGAGGGTGAAAGATCTGAAAAAATGGTTTCTTTCAGGTCAAAATCCAATAACTTTATTAGAATATATTTAATTACCATGCTTTGGTTCCATGGACATCAAGATGGTTCAGGGCGATGGTAAACTTATATTTGCAAGCCTTCTTTCCCACATGTTTTAATTTTCTTAACATAATTTAATTTAATTTACAATATCAAAAAATATTCAAAGATGCATTTTATAATGCACTGCAAATGAAATTAAAAATATGAATGTTTTAGATTCAAACAAAATAGGATTTAAACCAGTGTTCTCAAACTAGGATCCTCTGTCCTTTTGGGGTCCGCGAGACAATTTTCTGGGACCGCCAGGCACCTATCAAAAAATCAACACGACTTTACCGTACATAGGCCTAATTGTGGGACAAAAGAAATTAAGCCAAACTCAGGTTCGACCCAGGTTGGGATTTATCCCCCACGCAGTTTTCCGCTCAGTTGCGGTCATAGCCGTGCATTTTATGTAAAACCAACGTAAAATGTAGTCAGCCGCGAAAAATCGCTCAAACGTGCAAAACTTTTGTTGCGCTAACGGTTTTCAGTATAGTACTCCATTTTTAGCAGTGCAAATTATACAAATAACGTTATTTCAGCCGCTTAAATTTGGGCGAAAATTAGATTGCAGTCGCACCATTTTAAGCTGCAAAATCGTCTCCCCCGCGCAAAATCCAAAGTTTCCAAACTTGGATTCGACCTATACGCGCAAAGTGACAATTTTTTTATCTAATGTAATTTCCAACATGTTTGAGCTGCATTGTGACGTCATGGTGTTGCGTTGTGCTAATGAGAATTACGTTTTTTACAGCTTGCTGCGCTGCCACTTAGAGCTGTACGGTCGCGGTTTTTAAAACTGATTTCGTTAGAGTTATAATCCCAAATACGGTATCAACAAGCCTATCTAAGACTGCAAGTGCAGCTGACCCATTTGATACTATTAAAATCAACAGGTTATTGTGTGTATATTTTTAAGGGGACTGTGACCAATTTTAATTTAAAAAATTACTAGGGGACCGTTGCATAATTTTTTTTGAAGTTTGAGAACCAATGATTTAAACAAACAAAACTAAAAAATATATAACTATTTGACAAATTTAACTACTATACAACATCACACATTTTGATCATAGCTTGCATTTAATTCTGATCCATAAGTCTGCCACAGAAAATCCTGATGTCGATACATTAAGTTAAAAGTGTTTGAAATGTCTAAATCTTAATAAATTAGTCTGATTCTAACAACCACAATTTGTTTAAAGCAAACCTTCATAACTTGAGATTTATTTCACAGATTTAAAAGTTCAATATTACAAAAATCAACATAGTATAAGCTGAAACACTTTTGTATATAAGGAGACAATAAAATGTATAAAAAAGATGCTTGCTTTTAAATCAGATTGATCATATTAAATGTAGTGCGTTTTAACTTTTTTTTTGTGATACACCTTTAACAACTTATGAAGAACTTTGTGCAAGATGTAAAAAAATAATTAATCAGTACTTTAGTTGAATCGTCATGTTATAGTCTTATATACCAACCACAACAAATTGGGCATTAAAAACTGTATAAACATGACATTTCAATCTTAATTTTATGGCTAGCTTGTTTCGTTTATCTTGTTAATTTACTTATTAAAACCAACGTTCTCAAGGTAAATAACAAAAAAAGTGAATTTAATAATTGGGGTGTAGGATTCTAGACCAGCGTTCACTTAACCCACAAACACTAACATACACACTAATCTAAATAATGTGTGTAGCTTTAATAATTGTTTTAACGCTATGATAGGATTATAGACCAGTGCAGCAAGCTCTACTTTTTATTATGCAACAGAATAATTCATAAACACCACTGATAGTATTTAAATAATCATATAACTTTGTAATGCTTTTGCATAATAGTTTACTCCCATTGCATAATTCTAACTATAAGGTTTATAAACCGAAAATAAGCGCCATTTTTGGTCACAAAACTATGGTGGTTTGAAGCAGGGAGTCATACCGGAACCGAACCGGTTTTAAGTCAATTTTTTCCGAACCGTAGCCGAACCTGAAACTTTTATTGTAAGATTTTAAGGATCCGAACCGGAACTACACCGAATAGTTTGAAAGAACATGAACCTTAACCGAACCCGAGCCTGTAAACAAAAGCGGTTCACTCCAGCATGACGCCACAACTTGTATTTTACAGAGTTAAGTTAAGCCATGTTCGTTTTTAGATAATACAATATGGAGTTACTGGTTTTCTTAATACGTCACCTAACTTAGCTTAAATGACTTACAATTCAAAGATCATTCTTTATACATTTATTGAGCACATTTTTATATTTAACGCAACTGATATGGTATCCGAAACGGAACTTTATGAACCGGTTTTAAAATAACAATGGTCAAACCGAAGCTGAACCGGAACTTTTAAATTGCTCGAAACCGAAACCGGTACTGAACCGGATTCCGAAAAAATCCTTAAACCCGAAACGAACCTGAACCGGAAAAGTCAAACGGTTCGACTACCTGGTTTGAAGCCAAAGTACGAATAAAATAAAGGTTTAGGCCTACTTAGAATGTAGACTAACCAGACCAGGTAATTAAAACAAATCAGACAAAATTGCAACAACAGGCTATTCGTTGATTCGTGGCGAGAAAGGTGCCAAGAACTTTAAAAATAATACTGGGAAATATCATGTCTAAAACGTCATAATGACGTCATATCTATTCAGTATAAGCTCCTAAATTCAAGATGTCGATAGACACCCCTGATCAAAAAGAGATCAGTAATAGACACTCGATATCGGTCTCATAATAGAGAATAGGTACTATAAGGGGATCAAAAAAGTCAATTAGACTTAATCGATTAAACCAAGGTATGACGTCATGAAGGCGCCAAAATTAAAAAATTGCTATAAAATTTGCAATTCAGCGTACGAACTTAGTTTTGGATAGACCCACAATTAGGGGTCAGGAACCTTTTCTAGTCGCGATCCTACCAAAACTCAAGTTCTCCGCGGGCCGTAAATAAATTTCAACTAACAATTTCGGTATAAACACGTGTTGCTTTTAAGCATTTTAATATAATGACTCCTTATAAGGGACGGAAAATATTTTATGATACAATAGTAAATAAGTCTAACTTATATTAAAAAGTACACCGAAAAGCCATCGCAGACTCGCCGAATCTGTCGATCTACGATGCAAGCAGTTTTTCTGGCTTGCTCTGCTTGCATCATAGATCGACAGATTTATATGTTTGTGTGTGTCTTTCATTGATTGATACGGACTGATGATCCCCCAGTGTGAAGTTGCTTGTACTAACAAAATGTGCAAGTATTGGCGCATGGTTGTTTCTCGACTCGCTCCTCTCTGAGCCTGCATAGCTCAGTTGGTAGAGCGACGGTCCCGGCTGGACCGGAGGTCGTGAGTTCGAACCTCACTGCAGGCCAGTTGTTTTTCTGGCTTGCTCTGCTTGCATCATAGATCGACAGATTCGGCGAGTCTGCGAGGGCTTTTCGGTGTACTATTGATACGGAAGCCGTAATCGTTGGTCATAAAGCAACTTCCGAGGGGCTAGATCACAGTTGGTATTAAACACATATGTTTGTGTGTGTCTTTCATTATATTAAAAAGGTAACAACACGCAAATCGCGAAAAAAATGCTTTGTTTGGATTTGTGCCATTTCTCGCAGTAAAACAGTTCAAAATATTGGACATGTCTTTGTGTCCAATTTGAACCAGAGGTCGGGGCCTGGATGATTTTCACAGGAGAGTCAGAGCCGGCCGCCGTAGGTTGCCGACCCCTGCTTTAGACAGTATCGTTATCTATAGTAATTTCTACTTGTAGAGCAAAATTCGCTCGAAGTGCGAAAATGCTTCAAATTTACGGGGCCTACAGTTTATACTATAGTAGCTGAAAGTACGATGCATTGTATAGTGCACAAAAAGCAGTTTGTAAAATAGGTAGCAGGCCGAATGATTTACATTGGCTGGCCGTAAGTTGTACCACCGTTTATAGACATAACCTTGGAAGAAGAACTGCATGGACATTGCCTTTGTATACCGTCGTGTGTTCATTTAACGTTTAACCGTTCGCAGAGCTGTTTTGGCAGTATTAATAAGCTAAAAAACAGTTAGTGCAAGTCGGATATTTTTGGCCGGTGCGTTTTATCTGTGAACTTTATGTCTAATAATTCGGAGGTCATTGAATTGCCACGGCGTACGTACCTTGTTATAGCCTTTAGAAAAAGAACATAAATTTGTTTTTACAAAATGTAAAATTTTAGTTTACGAAGGTGAACAATTAGATGTTTCATAGTCACGCAGATAAATGCAATAATTTATACCACGCCATCCGATTAAATGCCGCTTTCACACTAAAAGGTGTGACTCCCAATTGTGGGGAAGTATTTCGTTAACCCATTTCAGGCACAATCAGCAAAAAATAGTCAAGGGACGACCAATGCCTATAGGGTTAGGCTCTATAATAATTAACGATTCCGGAATTTAAATGTTTTATTGAAGGATAATTAAAATGTTTACCACTTTACACACTATTTAGCACGTATTGGGGCTTTGCCTTTCGAAGTCATCATGGTTTGATCGTAAGAAATAAGCTTTCGTATTAATTTGTGACGTAACTGACAAGAACTACTGTAAAAATGATAAATATATCAGTTACTATTCTCCGCCATGCTGATTACCTGTCATTTTGAGCAATATGTGATTCATTAATGTGCATACCGGTATTGCTTCACTGTTTTTCAAAATTATTTATTTTATGATGTCACGTTATATATGGCGTAATTTTGTCATTCCTAAAAAAGTCATGGCCCCGAACAAAACTCCTGAATCCGACCCTGCTTTGAAGCTATAGAACTTATTCTCACCCAAACACACGTGCCTCGTATTTTAAATTCAAAGGGGCACACCCAGTGTTCCCTCTAAGAAAATTTTCTACTGCGCAAATATTTTTTCTAGTGCGCAAGAATATTTTTGTAGTGCGCAAGAATATTTTTGTAGTGCGCAAGATTATTTTAAGGCTGCGTTGGCAGGAGTAATCAGTGTTTTTTGTATTGGGGCAAGGCATGAAAATCTAAAAAATGGCGTCACAAAACGTGACGTCATAAAAACAACAATTTTCAATAAAATTGTATGTGCAACTGCAATCGAGTAAAATATGTTCAAGGATATGGAAACAAAACAGTCTCGCGAACAAAATATCCGAGTTTTTGGGTTAAATTGACAAAATGTCTATTTTTTTTAAATAGTATGGGTGATGCCCTTAGCACACAATAAAAAAAACGAACTAATCGCTCATTTGCATTTATCAAGATCATTTTGTCAATTTTTGAAGGCCATTTTTGACCCCACAAAAAATTACTTTCTAAAAATTGCATTTCGGTTTCATGATCCCGAATTATTGTCAAACACTCCACTGTTGTTTTCGGCACTGTTCTAAACTCATTGTTTTTCTTTACGTTGATAAGAAACATACACAGCATGGATAATGTAAAGTGTAACTGTAAACCGATTAGACAAAGTAATTTATTACGTCACAATCGTCAAGACAGATTTGATTTGTTTATGTGGCTTTTAGTTAAAAACATCAACGAAAATATGGCCAATGCGAAATGCTCAAACAGTTGTGGCAAAAATGTGAAGATATTTTAGTTTTTATTTTAGAATTTAAGTGCGCAAAAGCAAATTTTACTGTACAATTTGTCTGATGTGGCTGCGCAATTGCGCAGTTGCGCACCTTAGCGGGAACACTGGGCACACCATTGATGCAGATAAGTCGAAAGGACACGCAGCAAAGATTTTGAGTAACCCTGCCCTGTGCAGCTTCTGTGATAATGCGAGGCCCGCTAAAGGGTCAAAATGTGTTCACTTTGTAAAGGTGCTCTTTTCTAAAGAAAAGAAATGGTCTTCCGAGTACGGTACACCGTCGTTTTATTTGGTTTTTGCTTTTTTGTTGCTTACAGTTTTACAGAAATATAATTTGTGTGACGTTTTTGGAGAGGGTATAGTGTTAAGTTAAGTGACTTTTTCGGCGAAAACATCAGGTCTAATAATTTTCCTATCATCGTGTTTTTTCGAAAATAGTTAAGAAATTCACCAAATATTTGTTGTATGAAATAAAAAAATTCTTTTCAAATGACTTGAATAACTTTTAGCTCATTTTGGTAAAATGACTAGACTTAATTGACTCTTGGACTTAAGTCATTTAGTCAAATGGCTTGTGTTAAAATTGAGTATTTTTATTTATCATTTTGTAATAAAACTGATCTATTTATCTTAAGTTTCGTATGTAACATTTTTTAGTTAAATTATAATTGCTTACAATCGTATACGGGCGACTTTACCCATTTTACTGGTGTGTATTTGTCTTATTATATCAGTGATCTGACTTGAAGATCATTTGCTCTAGTTGCTCTAATCGCATTTTTTTTTAAATGACTTGACTTGGGCAAATAATAGCTTGGATTGGTACTTGGCTTTGTTCTTCTTTTTTTCTAATGACTTGAATTGAACTTGAGTTATTTCACAAATGGTTTAACTGAGACTTTTATCTTCAAAATGACTTCTTTACAGCACTGGCAATTAATTCTAGGTCATGTCCTGGCCTTATTACATGTACTAGTGATATAGCGATTACATTCCCATCGCGTATACCATTGGTCGGCAAACTGGGGCCGCGGCCCAAATGTGGGCCACAGAGTCATTTATAGTGGACCACGAGTTATTGTTGAATAGTTTATTAGTGTTATAATGTAGTTACGGGCCGCGTGATAGCCGTGCATTCATTGCACTGCGTTTTAAAAGATGATGTGGCTAAGAATTATAGTGTCTCAAGGTGGTTCATGTCCGCGTGCCAAATGTGGCCCTGAGAGTGCCTGTTAAACTATTTTTTTGCCAACTTTAACAATTAACGCAAACATTTTCGAGCTTCGCGCGTATTTTCTTCGTTTTATAGTATAATTTACATGACAATAACACGTTTCCTAAATTGCTTCAGCTGCGACGATACCTATGTGATGGCGTCCAATGCAAGAATTGCGTCCAATGCACTAAATGTATTTTTATCCGTTTTACTTATATCTATTCAGCCCAATCAAATCTTTGATGTGCCATATGCATAAGAAGGACGCATCATTTTAAATAAAGTTTTGACAATTTAAACAATTAAACCCAATTTGTTTTCCCATATGTCCATTTAAACACGATTTTAGCTTCATAATTGCGCGCGAGTTGGTTTGAAAACAACAGTATTTCTTAGAACAATCGTATTATGACGTAATTTGTGGCGTCAATCTAATGGCACCAACTCAAAACAAATATCCTGAATCCCCCTGTTTTTAGGGTGGTTTTATGCAGTGGGCCTTCAATAGCTCTGAAAAGAGTACTTTGGGCCGCAAAAAAAAGTTTGCCGACCACATAAAACCTAAAACATGGCAATTTACCAAAATATTTTTTAAAACCTCTGTTATATTTTGATGCCTGTGCTTAACGTACTTACTATTGTATCTTTGTTTTTGTGGTATTAAGCAATTTAGTTTAAATAAAATTGTTTTTGTGTCATTGTTCCGAGGTTGCAGGGCCGATACGTGGGTCGGCAATATTTCTTATATTTGTTTTCAGCATTACGATTACAACATATGCGGCCCATTACCTTGCTAAGGCTTATATAGTGCCTGTCCGAGTCCAGTCAAATAAAACGATTCCCTAGTTTCGAGCCCGACTTCGACTCCGGAGCCATGCAGTGTACAAATTAACACTACCTGGGTAAGCCCCTTAAGGTGTTTGAATGTACCGGTAGTTTGTTCGAACAAACGAGAGAGAGATATAGACCCTAGAATAAATAAACAATTGAAATATAATCTTGCCAAATTATGTGTTTTTAACCTTTTTATTCTCCCCGTTAAAGTGAAAATCGATATACCCCTTTCGCACTTATAAAACATCTTGTGATCAATACGAGATTGGCTGCTTTGAGTTTAAACTAATTATCATGTGAGCCTAATTACCCTTATCCTGAGCTAAATCGTTTAAATGCTAGCTTTGAAATAAATATTTTCTGCTTTTAATTTGCTGTAAAATGATATTAAATATTAATTTTACTGAGAAGGTAAACTGATTTTTAATTTAATTGGTGAGCAAAAACTGATTTTTAGTCTTATAGATTCAAAATTAGAATATTTTATACTTTGACGTACTCTGTTTGTTAGGATAATAATAGCCTATAACTCCGATCAACAGACCATAACAAAAATAAAAAGGATTACATTTTTTCTAACCTATAAATGTTAACTTGGTTAGCGTTATCGTCAGGTCGTAATAGATTTAGCAATTAAAATCAGTAAATTTAAATACCATTAACTTTATTAATGTTTACGTATAACAAAATGAAGGGCGCTGGCTGGTCTACAGTCCTACCACAGCGATATAACAATTATATATTAAAGCAATGCACAATTTTTGGGTTAAGGTGTCAAAGTGTTTGGGTGAGGGTGTTTTTTGTTATTTTAGAAACAAGAAAAAACAAACAAAGGCTTTATTAAAAAAACAAGCCCTAATTTGTTTTAATGATAAGCCAACGTTGTTTCCTATGTAAATTTTATATTTCCTTCCTAATGTACATTCATGCTAACAGTTGCAAAATTTAGAAATAACTTTATTACAGCCGTGCAAATTTCAGCCTAAGTTTTACTACAACCCACAATTGGGCGCTGGTCTAGAATCCTACCACAGTTATGAAATCAAGGCACAGAATTTGAGTTAGGGTGCGAGTTAGCGTTTGGTTGTGGGTGGGTGAAGTATTATAATATTCTTTATTTAATACTATTACTTGACCCACCCTAACCCAAACGCTAACCCGCGCCCTAACCCAAATAATGTTTGTTGTGGTAGGATTCTAGACCAGCGCCCACAATTGTAATCTGAAAAATCGTCTTCCCGGCACAATATTTTCAATCTGGTTGCCAACGCCCAACTATAGGTACACTATTGAATTATTAATTGAACTTCGATAATTTTAAAGGTTGTTGCATATTTATATTGAAGTAAGTTGTGTCTGACTCCACTAAAATGGGGAGCTTGTTCCGCTCTGAAGAAATGTGCTTGGCACAACTTTATTTGCAAAGTGAAGCAGCATTTGCCTGTGTCAGCGAGCTGGGTGAACTTGGGATGGCTCAATTTCGTGACGTAGGAGAACTTTTTTACATGTCTTATGTTTTATACCTATTTTTAACTCATAAAATCTAAAATCGTTATGCTTTTTTTAAATAGTTTGATTTTCTAAGATACACTGTTCTCAAATGTAACCTAATTAGTGAGTGTTAATATTAAATGTTAATTAAATATTTCTCGCAATTATCTTCAATTTAGTTGACATTTAATAATTGTTTTATAATGATATTCTTTAGCTCAACCCAGAGGTAAATGCTTTCCAACGAAAATTTGTGAATGAAGTTCGAAGATGTGATGAAATGGAAAGAAAACTAAGTAAGAATTTGATGAAATATTTAGCCAGTGTTTTACATGTTTTACCCAAATCACTTTTTATAAATAAATTTGATACAATTTCTTTCTTATATTGACATGAAATAAGGACAATATAGCATCAAAAATAATCAGAAACAGCCAACTAATGTACAGCATAAGCGAGCCTTTTGTTTAGACGCAAAAGCGAACACGTGCTTTGGTAATACTGCCAGGTGCCAGCTGCGAAACCGCTTGGTGTGCAGTCGTTAACTTTAGGAAAAATCTAAACCAAGACCGTGAAAATTGTGTGATTAATTGAGGTAGAATCATCATTCGACTAACAGCAGCCATGTTTTCCAAGTTTCATGTACGGGACTGGCGCTAAATTACAAGAAAGTCTTTCGCCACCTGCTATACTAAACAAAGATATTTCTTTTGGTGTTATTATGCCATGATTAGCGCAACATCTGCGCCAAGTTGTTTGCCAAGTCGCTAAAATACAAGAAAACAAGTGTCAATTGCACTAAACATGTGGTCTTAGAATATGCTTAAAGAGAACAATTTTTGTTAACTATCATAATTAAAAAAATGGTGAAATGCACATGACAGTCGCCATTATACCACCTTTAAGAATCTGCTTCAGCCCAATTACATTAAAAACATTGCCGCTTCGGACAGCTACCACCTTTAAGAATCTGCTTCAGCCCAATTACATTAAAAACATTGCCGCTTCGGACAGCGAATTACGCCCTGACAAAAAACGAACAAAAAATATATCACTTACAAAAAGGGGGGTCCAGACACACAACCCCTCGGATACGCCACTGGCGAAAGAAGATTTTGCCCGGTAATTATTATTTGATAAAATCAAGACCCCAAAACGCACACTGTAGTCAAAGTTAGACCACTTTTCTAGAGATCTGCCATAGGTGCCATAGGAGGCCGTTATTTCTTCCTTCATCTATAATAAACTATATAAAACTTCTATTCATTTGATGTGTTGAATGTACACTCGCTGATCAGCCAACCTAAACGATTTAAAAAAGGCGCTTTGCGTAGAAAAAATATAGGAAACTAGTGTTTGATTTGGTCACGCAAATTAGCTTAGAGACTTGACCCAATTACATTAAAAAAAAACATTTCCACTACAGACAGTGAGTTGGACCAAAATAGATATTGAGCAAAAGGTGGTGGATACACCTCTGGATCTGATAAATTCTGTCTTAAAATCGTATTTTATAAATGTTTTTAAGGGTTTCTTGAGCGTGAACTGAAAAAAGATAACATTCCAATAGATGACAATGGAGAAAATCCGCTTGCACCTCCACCAAAAGAAATGATAGACTTAGAGGTGAGTATCTTATATATAGAGGACAACCAATGTTTTGGTTGACCAATATAAAGATTATAGAAACAGTTCAAATTATAATTTTATTGATTGCAACTGACATTCACTGTTTTACTGTTGCATGCGATGTCAATTTTAAAACCCTTAGCTTCAAGCCCAGCCTTAGCCAAAGAATCCTACATTTTAAACTTTGCTTTTGCCAGCATTTCAATTCCTTTTAAGACCAGCATTTTGTGACATACAAAAAACTTGTGCTTTTGTATTACAATTCGCCTTGGGTACACTTATTTAATAAAAATTGTTCAGACCTCTGCTTAGGATTACCCTAAAATCGTGTTGTGTTTAGTATCATGGTTAATAATGCAGTGTAAATAGTTTTCCTTGAATAGGAAGGTGGGATGTATGTTACAATGTAGCAGGGTTGTTCCTAAGAAAAAAATTACACTCACCAGCGCGGCGAGCGGCTATCAATCAGCACTCGCCCAGATGAAATAACACTCGCCAAATTTGTTGGCACGCTGTCTGCAAATAACCGCCCTAGCGCGGTCATTTCTTGGGTTATCGTTAACCTGCCTTTTGGTTTCTATATGTAAACATAAGTAATTATAAAAGTCTGATCGTTTATTTCCATGCATGGATGAACAAATTAATGACCCATGAAGCAGTTTACGCTTTAATTTAAACAATGTTTTTAGCTGAGATATTTTTTACAGTCTTTAGTGAAAAAAATAACACTGACAATTTAGTAGCCACGGCCTGCCTGTTTTCCATTGTTTTTTAAATGCTCGCGCTCTTTTTTTCATATTCTGGTTTTTCTGTGCTTAAAGGACGTTTCACCGCAGGTTGCTTCGCACCACAAACAAACGCCACATTTCGCCTAACACTATAGTTACTGGTTGAACAGCAAATAATCACAAAATTATTCTAAATTTACAACTAAACAATTTTTTCGCACAGTTAACAACCATATGCCAGAGGTTCTGTGCTGTGCGACGCATGTCGTTTCAATTTTACAAGGGCGTCAGCTAGGGATGTTCAAAGTAGAATCCCAAGGTATTCTAGAATAATAGGTTTCGAATCTAGAATAACAAATCCAGAATAGCGAATCCTAGTATATTTTTATTAAATTATCTAACCTTGGTTTTGTTTGGGGAAGGGATTAATCTTAATCTACCCCACAGGACAGGGCCTACAATCACAGCAATAAATCGCCCAAACAATTTGCTAACATGTGTACATTATAATAAAAAAATCTCCCATATGTTTAACATTCTTAACAACTGTCATTTGAAGCAGTTTTGTAAACTGTATTATGATAACTGTCCAGGTTGTTGCCAAAACTTATATTTTTGCCAATAGTGAGTACAATGAAACACTGCACACAGAAGTTTTAAGCAATTCGGTCCTGTTTTTAAAGCATTGTTGGGTTTTAGTGCTTCTTTTTTGACTAACATGATCTGTTATGCAGTCAAATAATGTACTGCAAAGAATACAAAGTTACTATTGACATAACGAATCTTGACAATTACGCTGTGCATAACTGCATAACCTCGCTGAATATTGGCCTAAAGTTGACCTTAAGTAACCCTATAGCGCATTTTGTAGACGGCCAGCACGTTTTACAACGGAATATTACTTTTGCAACTTAACATTTAGGGCAATTGCGAACTCCACACCAGACATTACAAGTCGCCCGAAAAAACGCTGACACTGCACTACCAGGTTACATTTAAAGCAAGCACTATAAATTGGTCGCCGCAGCGACAGGCCAACTTACCACACGCGTTTGTACAATTAGGCGCAACAATTGGCGGTAAAACATTAAATTATATCGGTTCCAATTACCCGAAATAAAGGGCAGAATTGGATTTGAATTCCATCTGGATTCGAATCCAAGGATTCGATATTCTACTTTGAGCATCCCTAGCGTCCGCAATGGTTTCGATTCGTATCTAAACATAATCGCCATAGCCCATATAAAATATTTAGAGTCAGTTATTTTTTAAGCTTTGGCTTGGTTAACCGCTATGAACTTGAGATACGCAACAACATACTTACGTAGACTTATTGCTGATTCTCAGCTGTAGTTACACAAGTAGGCGATATTTTAAAATACCGTAGTGTTCAGTAGGCCATTTCGGTCCCTCAAAACATCTTAAAAAACACTACTTACAAATAATATAAGACATTTGAATTCGAACTTATTGTTACCAAAAACTGCAGCAATTGCTTATAGTTTTCTTATACAAACAATTTAATAAATACAGAGAAGTAAAATTCTTATCGCTGGGTACATCGCAGGTTTAGTAAACTTTTCCAAAGGCGTCAACGACTGGGTTAAACAATTAAAAATTAACAACGTTTAAGTTAAACAATAAACCTCATAACTATTTACCACTGCAGCAATAACGTCTTTGATTGTTTGCCGGTAAACGATTTTTTAAAACGGGACAATGAGTCTTTATTACGATCATACAACGGGACAAAGAATCTTTATTAAGAGCTTCAAACGTGACTCCGATTAACCTTATTTTTGTGTGTAGTGTTGAATGTATTTGCTCCTTAGTGTTTAACGAAATAACCGGCGCTAAGTAATATTTCGATAAGAAGTGGTGCTTAACGCAAGTTAAAAATTTCTCGCCGAAGCCACTCGGCAGTCGGGCGAGTGGGTGTGTCAATCAGCACTCGCCCGGAGCGATTTGCACTCGTGTGAGCGAGTGCTTAAGCCCAACCCTGATGTAGTAATATACTTAAAATCCATTGTAATTGCAAGGAAATCGGTTAAAAAATTGGTATGAGTTGTACTTGGTTTAAATAGCTAATATTGTTGGTGTATTAAATCATGTTTTATTATTATAATATACAAACATTTTAAAATATATATTTTATTTAGGCCAAATTTGAGAAACTGGAGAATGATATGAAAGAGGTTAATGTAAACCAAGAAGCACTGAAGAGAAATTTTCTTGAGCTTACTGAACTGAAGCATATACTCAGAAAAACACAAAACTTTTTTGAAGAGGTATAGTTTCATTTTTATGCTAGAAATGAGGGTCTTTATCTTTATTTATCCATGTTTAATTTAAATGTTAAGTTAAATGCAATAAAAAATATTTATGTATATTTTTTATCCATTATTTCAACATATACATTGATGTTATGATTAGTTATTTAACAAACCTTATATTTTATACTGTGTATTAAGATACTTCCAATGCATGTGTTTTAATGTTGTTGTTTGTTTCATTTCCAGTTCTATATAAATTTGTTTTTTCTTTCTGTATTTATATTAAAATACTGCTCTATCACTGCATGTGTTTTAAAATGTTATGATTTATCAATTAACCTTTAAAATATATTATTCTTTTACATTTGGGTTGTTTAAACTGAATCTGAGCACGTTTGGTTCAGTATTAACAGTGCTCCGTCAATTTGAAAATTTAGACATACAGTAAAATTTAAAAAAACATTATCCTCCCGTTGAATTTTTTTTTACTTTTTTGGCATCTACATTATTTTAAAACTGCAAATATCATTTCGTTAATAATCTTAGAATCTTATACAAAACTGTCAACCTGGTTTTTGTTATTTTAAAACTTCGGATAAGACATTGTTCGTCAGATGAAACAATTGCTAAATCATATGCTGTGACTTTTAGTCGTTCAATGCATTAAGAAAAAGTTATAATTTCCAAAGTGTTGAAGTTATTTATGATAATGATTTTGTAATAGTTTAGACAAAAACTCCCAAAAATTTTGAAAGTTTTTCGTATATGTAATACTGCAAATAATGATAAGGCACCTTAACTTAATAGCATGAATTTTATATTGTGTGCATGTTAAAAAAACAACAAAAAAATAAGATAGCTAATTTATTTAAAGTGTGCCTCACTGTCTGATTGGCTAAAGAGCAACTGCTTCTTTCGTATTGCTGGGTGTAATATGATGATAAGCATTTATCATATTTAGCCATCTTATGTTTAGAGTGAGACATTTATTTAAATGGGTTCGCTAGACTTTTATTCCAGATATACTTAAGAATAGGGAGGACTGCTTAATCTGTGCATGGTAATATTTTTTTTTGCATGCCTAAAGTTTTTTTTAGTTATGCAGATGTCAGGCTGTATATTTCCTTTAGTTTTTGTCAGTTTATTTACAGACCCCACTGTTTTCTTTTTATCCTATGGCATGTGAGTATAATAACAGATCAGAACTCCTATTACAGTATTTCATTTGTAGCTAAATAAAGGGCAGTGTATCTCTTTAATTAAATGTAAATTACTATATACCTACATGTTGTTGGAACTAGGCTGTGTTACGTCAAGATGAGTTCTTTGAAAATGAAGAGGAAAGTGCACTTATTGTTTCTGATGTTTCCCGTGGCTCTGGCTCAAAACTTGGGTAAGTGAATTGTTATTTTAGCGAAAAAGAGGAAAAGGAAGTTTAGTATGCAATCAAAACAAGCCTGCCAGGTTAGCTGTTGGAGATAGGAGAGTTTTATATGCAGAATAGAAAGGATCAAGACTTGGGCTATTTAAAGTTTGTTCATTTGCTTGCCTGGCTCACTATCTTCGGAGTGAGTTATCTGTCAGCTTTTATGTTGTGTGTAATAGTTGATCTTGGCTTGGTTTTCTAACATAAAATCACACTTACATTTGCTTCATTCTGCTAATACAACTGCTTGCCTGCATGCTTGTGAAAACCATAATATAAATTGCTGATTGTGGTCATCATGGTTAGCAATTTATTTTACCAGTGTGAAATATAATGTTAGATGGAAAATTATGAAAGTTATGAAGAAGATGCAATAAGTGAATTACGGAGCCAACAGCAAACTTCACTTAGACTTAGGTAAGATCAGAAAAGCACAAGATTGTATATATTAAAATGATGTTAGAGTTTGATGATTGTGTTTACCATAATTCTGACAAATGGCAATGATATAGCGTTTACTTGTTCACCTGTTATTGTTGATCTAATTCAGTAGTTCTTAACCAGGGTTCAACGGAAACGTTTCCTGAAACACTACCACCCAGCTTACTTATAGCTATAACAACCATTGTTTTTGAAATGAGCTATAGCCCCAACCAAACTATGTTTTTTTTCTTCAATTTTTACCATGTAAAGTTTTCTATGTTTTTATCCGTTTCTAGGAAATGAGCCCATTGGCCATGCATAATATTGACATGGACTCGTAGAACTATGAAGTGCAATTTCTGCTAAGAATATAAATTGGTTATATTAGGTTTTAGCTGCATATTTGCACATGGGTATAACAACAACAACCAGAGAACAATGGTGTTTTGGCACATCTGACCTAACTTCATTCCTAAAAACTTTCATGTTCTCCAGAAACAAAAATCCTGGATTCACCTGTTTAAAGGCAACATAGGAGAAAGTAACAGATCTCGATTGTCCTATTGTTGGTAACGCTGCTCAGTTCATGTCGATTTGCCATTAGCATAAAATATTAACATGCATATACTTAACAACATTTTTTTGGCTAATGTATGTTCATAGAAAGGAATTAGTAATAAGAAACCAGAAGACGAGTTTTTATAAATATAAAGAAGGTTATATTGTTGCGTTTTCAATTATTCTTAAGTTGGCCAATGCATGGTTAGTTGATCAAACTTGACTAATAATCATTTTTTTTAAGATTTGTGGCTGGAGTGATTCTCAGAGAAAAAGTTCCTGCCTTTGAACGAGTTTTATGGAGAGCATGCCGTGGAAATGTATTTTTACGATATGCAGAGATTGATACCCCCCTAGAAGACCCGCAAACTGTAAGTCTAAAACTACTAGCCACTATTCCTTTAATACAAGATTGTTTTTCATATGTGTTAGGCATTTGCATATGAATATATCTCTAATTTTTGGTAAGAACCTTGTGGTAATTTTTGTAGGGAGATGCCGTGAGCAAGAGTGTTTTCATTATATTTTTCCAAGGAGATCAATTGAAAAGTCGAGTTAAAAAGATTTGTGAAGGGTAAGTTTAATGTTATAACATTACTGTCTTTGTTATATAGACAAAATACGTATATGTTTTTTTTATGTTTAATTCTGCTTTTTCATGTTTTCATTATATTTATTCAACGCATATCCAAAAATTAATGTTCAGTCCGGAGTGTATAAATTGTTTTCAAATATAGTATAATAATAATAGATTTCAGGGTAGAGTTTATCCTTGCCCTGACTCGCCTCAGGATCGACATTCTGCAATATTCTAGGTGGTTGCATTGATCATATTCAAGTTGTAAATACTCAATGATTAAATGAATCCAACCCCAGTTTGCTCTGAATGATAGTTATCCCATGTTCATGCATTTCTGCCTATTTGTTATGCATTACAGCAACTATTAGGGATTGCTTTTATATTTATTTATTTTATTTTCATGTTATTGCATGTGTATGTGGTGTCGTTTTTATATGTCAGTGGAGGTTCTGTTCTATTGTTTTATTTGGCTCCTGCAACATATGATTTATTGTAGAAAAATCTGTTTACTTTCTTTACAGACAATTTTTTTTTGCAAACTGGAGTTGAAGTCACAATCCATTGATTTTTCAAAACAATTTATATCTTACATTCTTTGCAAATCTTTTCTGCAAAATAATTAGAAATTTTAATTTCAATTTTTGTCAGGTTTCGAGCTTCTGTTTATCCTTGTCCCGACAGTCCCCAAGAACGTCGTGAAATTGCTATTGGAGTTATGACTCGTATAGAAGACCTCCAAACTGTAATTAAACCAAGCATGTCAATTAGATGTTGTCTTGTTTTAATTTTGATGTTTTTGAAAGAAAAACAATCCAATGTTTTTTGAATCACCACATTTGTTTTACCCTTTAATAAAAAACAAATAGAAAGCATTCACATTTTTAGCTATAGATTTTTGAAAGGCCTCAATTTTGTATGTCCACTGACATATTTTAAAGCTTGATTTGTTTTTGGATTTGCTGTATATTATGGTTTGTATTTTAACAATTTTCAGGTTTTGAATCAAACTGAAGATCACCGTCGCTTGGTCCTCTCACAAGTAGCACGGAGCATTAGAGTCTGGTTTATCAAGGTGAGTTTTAGATTTTTTGACACGGTTATTGCTTAATGATTATCAAATTTTAAATCCACAAGGTGAGAAAAATCAAGGCTATATACCACACTCTGAACTTGTTTAATGTGAATATTGCCGAGAAATGTTTGATTGCTGAATGTTGGGTGCCAACTCCAGATCTTGACAAAGTTCAGTTGGCTTTGCGCCGAGGAACAGTAAGTTATTTTACATACAACATTTTTTTAGGTTTAAGTTATATAGACATGTTTTGTTTAAAATCTAGGAGATGAGTGGATCTTCAGTTCCTTCGATTCTTCAAAGAATGAAAACTGACCGGACACCACCAACTTATAACAGAACTGACATGTTTACAGAAGCATTTCAAAGCTTGGTTGATGCCTTTGGTATTGCAAACTATAGAGAGGTTAACCCTGGTAAATAAAGTAACAATATCTAAAATTGATAATATGGTAGCATATTAAGTTCTTGTCTGTCTACAGCCCCCTTTACGATTATCACATTTCCCTTTTTGTTTGGTGTTATGTTTGGTGATGTTGGTCATGGATTCCTAATGTTCTTGAGTGCTTTTTACATGGTTGTCAACCAAAAGAAGTTTCTGGCTGCAAAGTCTGATAATGAGGTGAGAGTAAACTAATTGATTTTCCTTTTTTAGTGTTGCCCAATAAATCTTGTATCCTGTTCAAATCCGTCTATCCACATTATCTTATTACTAAGCATATGGATTTAAACCCACTGCTTTGTTTGAGCCCGTAATTATGATGTTCAAAAGAGTATATTAATTCTGGAAAATAGGTTACAAGGTTATTTTGCATATTTAATTTTCCTATGGTTTTGTTCAAAAGTGTTGATGTTATTATTAATCAACATAAAATTAGGAAGCAAACCAAAATATTATTTGAAAACGTGCTATTCGAAAGGTACTCAAGTATAATTTCAATTGAAGTGTAGAGCAGCATTGTTTGACTACAGGTCAGTATACCAAAAACACTGGTCTAATGACTTTGTTATTTCAATATACAGTGTAAAAGTGAGGAAAGGACTAACACATTTTTGCTATTTTTCAGATTTGGGAAATGATGTTTGGTGGCAGATACCTCATTTTGTTAATGGGACTGTTTTCCATGTATTGTGGATTTTTATATAATGAAGTCTTTTCACGTTCACTGGATGTATTTGGTACATCTTGGAATGTTACCGCCATGAACTATACGTAAGTACTAATCTTAATATTTCTTCCAATAAAAGATCAACTACCTCTCAATTCTATGTGAAACGCTCTGAAATTTCAGGACATCTGATTTGAAAGCCACTACATTGACAATAAGTCCAACAGCACCTGGGGTATTCCGTGGTGTGGACATGGTAAACTCACCTTATCCTTATGGAATTGATCCTGTAAGTATTTTTAGTGTTTCTATTTATTACGCTGAAAAGGTATTCATGGGCAGATGAATAAAATTTTGAGTTTTTTGAAAAAAGAAAAAAGGTTGTATGGTATAAAGCAGTGATTCCCAAACTTTTTTTCTCGCGTACCATTTTGAGCTTTTGTACAGTGATCATGTACCACTAATTTAGGCCTACATCCGACTAGAATATCTTAAACTATAACTATTTTGGCATATAGATAAGAAAATGAGCATGTAGCTGTATTAAAGTTCAACAAATGTCATTTCAGGAAGACATAAAATCCAAAAATTAAACAAAACACAGCAAACAGTTTTAATGCGATTCATGTAGTTGTTTTTTCTCCACCAGCTGCTAACAATTAGAGTTTTATTACTTAACAAGATAAGTGTTACGTCATAAACATGCGGAACCTCAAATTAAAGGAAACTAAAACGCAACATCGCAAATTGCCCAATCTGAAAGTTTTAAAAGTTGAAAGTTGTCGGAAATTGATATAGATGCCTCAAAAAGTTTTCGCAAAATTTATACGTTGTCGCGTACCACCTAAAAGACTCTCGCGTACCACCGGTGGTACGCGTACCACAGTTTGGGAACCACTGGTATAAAGGTATAAAAATGGTTGAAGATTTCAAATCATGTAGTATCACATATTGTTTTTGTTACCACAGCAGACCAGTGGTTTCAGAATACCCTGTTTTGCTTACACTTATGTAATCACCATACCACACAAAACATAGGTGCAGTGTTGGTGGACTGAATTATGGGTGACTTCAATATTGCTAAAAGAACCACTTTCACATCAGTTGCAATATTACCTTCGCCTAATTATAACCACTAAAGCGGGCATGTAGTCCTCATCTACCGCAGGTTGACAACTGTCAAAATTTCCTTTGGAGATAAAATTAAATATGTTATTTGTAGAAGTGGTATATGTCATATGACTTTACCATGGCTAAGTTTTAAGCAGGTGTTTTCAAATTTAAAAAGAGAGATCTCTGTGTTTTTATCAGCGTTTTGCAGATGTTAATATGTTCTCTATGTCAGGTGTGGCAATCTGCATTGAACAAAATCACATTTGAAAACAGCTACAAGATGAAGGGAGCTGTTATTTTGGGTCTTGTCCAGATGGTGTTTGGTCTCTGCCTGGCTTTCTGCAACCATATGTATGTTGTTAAAACTGTTAGAAAGTGTTAACTTTTTTTTTAAGATTAACTTATCCTATTGGGTATCATACACACCAACTTTTGTTTACACTATTGTGCTTCGAAGTCTTAAACTGTTTATAAAAACAGGTAAAACATAAAATCATTCCTTAAATTTTAAGATAAATATATATTTGGCCTATAAGGCATCATCAGTTTCCTAATTTGAATGAATCAAATTCGAGTTTCATTCGAATTAAGAAACTGATGATGCATTATAGGCAAAATATATATTTCTGTTAAAATTTTGTCTGCTTTAGATTCGTTGCCTGCCCTCTTAATATGAGATATTGCACTAAAAGTAAAATATGAATATGCTTGCTAACTGAATAGTAAATTATGGCTTGAACTTAAAATTATTACTATTGCTCTTATTAATTTCGGTATTGAAATGCCAACAGGGGCGTATCCAGAAATCCAAAAAGGGGGTCCCGAATTTTCAACTTAATGCCGTCATAAAATAGCGATTATAATGACGTCATAAGTAATAAAAAAAATCATCAGAATCACCGAATTAACGTCCAGCAAAAGCGAACATGTGCGTCGTCCACACTCCTGCCAGGCGCCAGCTGCGAAACCGCTTATTGTGCAATCGTTAACTTCAGGAGAAAACGGAAACAAGACCGTGAAAGATATGTGATTGGTTTTGGTAGATCCATGTACGGGACTGCACTAAATTACAAGTATGTCTGTCGCCATCTGCAATACTACACAAAGATTGTTTTTCCTGGGTGTTATTCCATTAGCGCGACATCTGCGCCGAGCTGTTTACCGGTCAGCTAAAATGCAAGCATGTCTCACACCAGGGGGAGTCGGCAACCTTTATTTTCGCGATTTTTTTGGCATAACGGCATTTTGTTTAAATTTCTTGCAAGTTATTACATTGCCAACAAGAAAAAAGAAAATGTCCAATATTTTGGAATACGTTTTCCGTTTGTCCCCGCACTTGCCAGCCTTCCACGGCACAACGGTAAAGAAACACTGATCTAGTTAAAAAGACAGTATCAAAACGTAAACAAACCCGATCTAGAAGGATCATTCGCGCGGTGAGCGAAATTTTTTCGCAATTACGTAGTTAAATGGCCAAAAAAAAAAGTATTTGAAATTGACTCGTGTATAGTTTGTCAAAGAGGTGGTGGGCCGATCCGGCCCACAGGCGTAGGTTGCTGACCCCTGTCTTACACCGACATCTGATATTAACGCGGACAGCGAGAAACATCAACACCGCCTAACTCGACGTTTTCAGCGAAAAACAGGCGGAGACCGCTTTATTTATTGTTATTGATTGTCGAACACACACTTCCTGATCAGCCAACCTGAACGAATAACGAAACGCGAGAGAGAAAAAATATCCTGCGTTTACGGTCCACCAAACAAGAAACGAAAAACAGCGATTTGCGTTTGATTTTTTCACATCAGCGATTTGCGTTTGATTTTTTCACGCGTGACCCAATTACATTAAAAAAACATGCAGCTTCGGACGGTGAGCTAAAACCTTACAAAAAACGATAATGTCACTTGCAAAAAGGGGGGGTCCGAACCCCAAACACCCCTGGATACGCCACTGAATGCCAAGCATTGGACATCTCTAGCAGCTATATTATTTTTTATTAATTGAATGACTACTATGCTAATAATACAGTATGGTTTTTGAAAGTATTGACTTTATAGAGGGACAATTTCTGTTTTAATTCATTATATGCATTAACAGAATGTACAGTAGTTTACATGTGGATTTATCATTGTTAAAAAAGTCTGTGTTAGGTATATGTGTCAAAATACAATGAAGTGTCAATCTTTTGCTAGATATTTCAAAGACCGTTTAGCGCTGTATTGTGAATGGATGCCACAAATGCTATTTATGTGGTGCATGGTGGGCTACCTATGCATAGTTGTTTTCTACAAGTGGATTGTTTGGTCATCATATGATTCTCATGTAAGTTAACGTAATATATATTTTTATCATACCATTGGCTAGAAAGTGTTTTTATAAGGTGAAAATATACTAATACTTTTTATTTATAAGTAGTCTTTTAAAAGGCCTTTCTAAGGGTAAATGATAATAAATGATCCACCCAATAAAGAAGCCCTCATGTGATCGATAATTTTGTATGTTGAGTAAAACCTATTTGTCTTTTCCCTTTTAGACAGCACCCAGTCTTTTGATTGGCCTGATCAACATGTTTATGTTCACTCCTCCTTCCAAAGCACTCTTTACTTGGCTTTACAGTGGTCAAACAATTGTGCAATTGATTGTTGTACTTCTGGCACTTATTAGTGTGCCATGGATGCTTTTAACCAAACCTCTTATTCTTTACTATCGCCATAAGAAGCAATTAAAACAGGTTCCCACATATATTTTGTTAATTTTTTTGTTTGATTTTGCATGAGCTTTAACTTGTATACCATCTATTTTGAAAATACCTGTAGTGTAAACAGTCCTTTTTGTTTTTAATCATTGTTTTTATTTATCATAACAATCGCTTACTATAAAGATAAACCACTACATTAACATTATAAACAACAAACAAGTATTGAACTTTTCCATCAACGTAAGTTCACTTACCAGAGAATTAACTAAAAAAAAGTTACTATTGTAAAGGAAATTGGGTATTTGATTAGAATTCACTCTTCAGTGTTTCTTGATGTCAAGTTTATATTGTTTGTAAAGATCTGTATGTAGCTTGAAAATAAATGTCAACCAAATAGGTTGAGTAAATAGACATCATTTTAATCGAAAGACATTTGCTACACACTTGGATCATCATCAATTAATGATTGAAATCTGTTCAAACTTTACTTTTCAAAGGTGGGATGCTATTCTTGTATTTCAAGTGCATAAATTGGCTTTTTATAATTGAAGTTTGAATAGACGTTAGTCACATTAACTTATCATGATACAAGTGCATATCAAAATCTCCATTTACTCGGCCTATTTGGCTTTGACATTCATTTTTAAGATAATCTCTACATAGTGTATCTAAAGTTCTTTATTTTGTTGTAAAATGTCTGTTCTAGTATGTTGTCCATGTTGATCCTGTATACAACCCAGGCTGTGCTATACCATCTAACATACAACTGGGGGTAATGTGGTATGCTGGATTGCTATTATTCTGTCTTCATATGTTGAGCAAGCATGTTTTCAAAAAATATGAATATGAATATGAAAACATCATTGAATTAAGTCACTCAGTGATGGCAGTACCTACTTAGGGAAATTATAAAACAATTAGTCTGATTGCATGGAAAATTTGGGACGCTTGTGCAAATTGATAAGGAACTTGTCTAAATTGCTAATAAAACAAGCATAAATCTTGTCTTGGAACCATATGTTAGATCAAGGTGGTCCAAGAGTGCCAGTACCCTTGGCCACAACATTATTTGAACAACCTTAAGGCTATAAACTTACGTCAAACTTTTTTTAATATTTTGAATTTGTTTTAACATAAACAGTGTTTTGTGCAATTTTTTACCACATGCCAGGTGCCCAAAATTTTGCACTTTGGTTGAAAAACAATACGCAAAGTGCCAGGATTATCAAATTGTGACCATAAGGTGTCAGCAGAAGATATTGACCATAAGGTGCAACTGACCATAAGGTGTCAACGGAAGACTTTTTTGGTCTTCACTTTTCTTTACAAAAATTATTTGATATTTTATAAATTTATGTGGTACTCAAACATTGTAACCTTCTAAATGAAATCAAAAATCATTATTTGTTAAACAATGTTAAGCAGAGCACAGAACATGATGTTGTTTGCCACAAAAGCCCTGAGATAGGACCACCCTGTAGCATTATGTCCCATTCAATGTTCTTTGTTTAGCACTATTTGCTGCCAATTTTAAGTATTTTCAGTTCCAAACATGTGGCCTGTGTAAACATTTTGTGCCCCTCATCTGGCACTTTGCACTTCATTGTTTTTAGTATTGTTAGCACTAGCAACTTTTTAGTGTCATTTTAATTAATTCTAAATCTGAAGGCGGCCAACAAAGTTCTGCATCCTGTTACTGGTATTATAAATTTACATGTCAGTATGCTCGAGGGCATGAAGGGATATCAAGGGGCCAAAATTACCCACTAAAAATACCTTTCTGTTAATCTTTAGGGTAATTTTTTTAACCCTTTTTCCACTGTATATGCATTATTTTATGTAAATATGACATACCTCACTGTTTAATGCAGATTTTTTTTACCTTTAAGGTGTCATTAAAAGCGCATGGCCTTTGCCTGTATGAAAAATGTTATTCAAAGAAGGTGACATTGAATTTTAATGAAGGATAAAAAGTTTAAGAAATCCCTATTGTAAACAGACTAAATTGTGTTCCTGTTTTGGCGCAAAAGTCATTGGTGTTTTATAAAGCATGTACTTTAAGTTGCCTACTAAATAGTAAACTACTAAGTGCTTGATAAAGAATGTTTTAACACCACAGAGGGAGAGTAATTATTTTAACCTTAGTTTATTTCGTTGGAGAGGAAGAAATGTTAAGTAACATTGCTATAATATTCTAGAAAATTGGCTTGTTGATTATTTTTTTTTTGCATCTATTTTTCAAGAAAAATATTGTATAGCAATGTTCTCAAATCCCAAGTTGTGCTTTGTTATGAGTAGCAAGGAGGCAAAGGTTACTTTCTGTTGCTAATTGCAATCTTATTACAATTTTGTTAACCTAAATAAGTCATTCAATTAATTTTAAACTGTGATCCAGGGTTCTGCTAAACACGGCGAAACTTCAGATGGAGCTTCACTCCTACACCACGATGAACTTGATCAACAAGCCTCCATTAACTTTGGAATGGATGAAATCCCTCCTAAAGAAGAGGAAGAGGTATTGCTTTTGAAGTTGCGCTTGTATTAGTGGAAACCGTATTTTCGCAGATTAAAAGTTTATTTTGGTAATCATTGCAAACTTTTATTTAACACAGTTCGAAATGGGAGAGCTGATGATCCATCAAATAATCCACACAATTGAATATTGTCTGAGTTGTATTTCCCACACTGCATCTTACTTGAGGCTGTGGGCTCTCAGTTTGGCTCATGCTGGTACGTCTTTACCGGATAATTTCTGATTTACGATTGCATTTTAAGTTTTACAAAAATACTTTCAGAACTGTCAGAGGTTTTGTGGACAATGGTGATGCATATGGGGCTATCAATGAGAGGGATTATTGGTGCTTTTATGAGTTTCGCAATATTCTGGTTAGTATTTTGTATTTTACCGTTAACAGTTGCATTGCATGTTCAATATTCATGTACAACTAGCCCAATTTTCTACATGCCTGGTTATCGCTAATTTTTAAAGACTTCTGTAAGGTTTTTGTATTTAAGGTGCCTGACCATAAAATAAAATCTTGATTTATTTTGGGCCATAACTTAAGCTATTTCTTTACTTAGGATGTTTGCAGCACTGACTGTGAGCATTTTGTTGGTCATGGAAGGCCTGTCAGCGTTTCTGCATGCTCTTCGTTTGCACTGGGTCGAGTTTCAAAGCAAGTTTTACCACGGAGAGGGCTATTTATTTATCCCTTTCTCGTTTGCTGCCATTGTTGAAGGAAAAGTTGAAGAGTAAATGTTAACGTAGTTTGTCAGACTTAAATCGTTTAGAGCGTAAATCTTGTGACTTGTGCAATCGTCGTACATTTAATATTTATCAAATAGCATGTTGTTACCATCCGCCGCTTCTTGTAAGGTATGCAGTTCTGAATGCTTGTAAGATGCTGTTAAATAATTGTTAAAATCTTTTTTTTTGAAGCAATCATTTTGAGATTTGTGATCATTATTATCTAACACTGAAAGTTTCAACGAAATTTTCCGATATACCAGTTTAGTAGTTGCCCTGAGATTTTACTTAAACGATTTATACTGAGATTTGAAACGAATTTTGACCTTCGATTTATCATATCTTCTCCACTTTAATTCGTGACTGTTACATATTTCGATTGCTCTTTGAATTATAACATATTTTTCTAAAACAAAATCATGGCAATAGTAACATCGTGTATATGTTTAGTATAGCTATTTGTCTTGTATCCAGGAAATAAATGTTTATTGAGACTCTTTGTTTGTATATGTCCAGCGTTTTAAATTTCCAGCGATCGTTTAACAAAAAATGTTAGAAATAGATGTACCTCAAAGCACTACAAGAAAAAGTCCTGAAAAATGTAACTCGGGGGAAAAAAAGCGCAAAACATTGAAAGTCCTGAATGCGATCTTGCGACTTTTGACATAGACGCAGTTTTGGTCATATGAAGCTAGACAGTAGACATACAGCCTATACGTTAACACAATAGGTGCCTTCCAGGGGTTTTAAATAATGTAATTTTACCACAACGCCTTATAATTGCTACATCTGAGACCAGCCATTCTTAACCCGTGCGCCATGCATGAAGGCTTTCATGTGCGCCGGCTAAAGAAAAAAAACTATTTTGACACGTAAAACATATATTTTTTAGGTTGATTTCACACTAATTTTGAGGGTCACGAATTAGACAAAGCAACAATATTTAAATTAGAATAATCTATAATACCATAGTACTAAAACCACCGACATTATAAAGCTAAATTCGCAGTATTAACCACGGCAGAATACAGTCGTCTGAATAAGACATAAAAATATCGGAATAAGTCCTGAATTAATCGAAAAATGGTCTAAATTGGTAATTTAACGTTTAAAATTGTAGGGAGTGGGTTTGGAACGATCGAGGGACACCTGGCATCAACTGTTTTGTTGTCGCTGTTGCGGCGCCCTGGTTTGTACGGCGCCGCTGTTTTAACACCGGATTGATCCCTTTTGTATATTTCAACAGGGGAGGACATGACCACCGTGCTATCTGACTCCACTAAATCGAAACTAAAACAAACTGCCATTGTAATTTAAAGAGCATACTGTCAGGTCGCTTAAAGATTTATTGTATATTCACATAATTTAGCATATTTCGCTTTCAATAAAAGAGCTTACAGCGCAGTAAAACACGTGTTGCCAGTAAGGCGTGCATTGTTGACTGTATTGTTTTTAATCACGCAGCCGCGTGACAATATATAGCACAAGAGCGACTGCGTTGGGGATTAGCTAAGCCGAAATGCCGGCTGGATTTGCCAGAACGGCCAGGAAAGGAAAAGGGTATTGAGGTGAAATATTTAACACTTTACCAGGCAAACACGCTATAATTACAAGTACAAACAGACATGCGTCGTTTCTCTACATCATCCCCCTTCCCCCAGGAACACGAAAAAAGTTCCGAGCAGTTCGTTTGGCCGCGCTTCTTCTTTAAAACTTTCCAGGATCCGATCACGAGTCGACCAGAAACCGTAGAACGTCGGACATTTATGCAATATGAAAACAGCACGTGTTGGGATCGTGGTGTCCAATAGAGCGAAGATGGGTCATGAATTCCTTGTCTTGGCGGCCAACGAACAACTTCAGGGGTAGCTGATTGTACGACACGATGTAACGTCTGAAATAGTACTTGCAAGGCACAATAAACAAACAATGCAAAACACTTTTGAATAGCCTATAATGCAGAAACTTCGTCGTGTTGATTTTTGTTAGGTGCTTCGCGGTCCCAGAAAATTGTCTCGCGGACCCCAAAAGGACCGCGGACCCCAGTTTGAGAACCACTGATCTAGAATATCAATTGAAGGGAGTAAGGTGCTAATCTCAGAAACGCGAAAACAAATTACATCGCCTAGTCCACATTAGTTGGGTTCCCTAAAGCAGAAATAATAACCTTGGTGCAAAAGGTCATTCTAGAAAGTTCCTCTCTGCATGCTAGTAACTTCATGTGGGCTACATGACAGTTATCTCACACCGTCTGAAAGGTAAATGAGGCTTCAAAGGCCTTAAAAATCATGGGTTTATAATATCCAGAGCATGCTCGCTTGCAGTCACAAATGAGATAAATCTCGCGTTATGTTGGGAATTGGCAACAAGGTTTGGCCTTCTGCTCTGATTTCCTTCTAATAAATCATAACGGTTTAGTGATGCAGGGATTTCAGACAAAGTGATCAGGTTAATATGGGTGAGATATAAAAAAAATAATCACAATAACACGTGACCAGAGACTACAGCCGCAGTGGCCTTGACACTTTAGAAGTAACGACTTCTTTAAGTGCTGGTTGAGATAGAATCTATCCGTTTATTGGTTTCGAGATTAAGTATAACGAGAGGTGTTCACAGTCAACCTCGATCGTAATATTTTCACCTTTAAAACTTTACCAAAATAAGGCGATAATTTCGCAACAATAACTATAACAGTCTTGCGTAACCACTAATTTGAAGCGTCAAACGATTTTTCTCTGCATTACGTCTAATCAAATATCAATTTAACAAGCAAGAACGCTGGCATAATCTTGGTAACAAACGTTTTAACAAATCATAACTAATAGGCGCAGCTTAAAAGTACTTACAAACGAGAAACTGCGCTAGCAAACCAATTCAATTCATACTTTCTATGCAACCTGACAGTATGCATAAAATTTCATTCAGAAGGATTTATTTGCGTGTTCATATCTCAGTCGGGGTCTCCAATGTATATTTCAACAGGGGAGGACATGACCACCGTGCTATCTGACTCCACTAAATCGAAACTAAAACAAACTGCCATTGTATTTTAAAGAGCATACTGTCAGGTCGCTTAAAGATTTATCGTATATTCACACACTTTAGCATATTTCGCTTTCAATAAAAGAGCTTGCAGCGCAGTAAAAACACGTGTTGCCAGTAAGGCGTGCATTGTTGACTGTATTGTTTTTAATCACGCAGCCGCGTGACAATATATAGCTCAACGGGCAGGAAAGGAAAAGGGTATTGCGGTGAAATATTTAACACTTTACCAGGCAAACACGCTATAATTACAAGTACAAATAGACATGCGTCGTTTCTCTACACTTTTAGGAGTTAGAGAAGTTAGTGATAAAATTTGGAGTGGGGTTAGATATAAGGTTGTAGGTATATAGGCCTTATTCTGGCCATTTAGGTCTTAATCCGATTTAGAACGTATAACGACAAATGGTTTCTTGTCTTATTCCGAATTGTGTTTTATTTCGACATTGGTGTTGTTCTAAATTCGGTCTTAAGGCTGGAGTCCCTTTCAAGATAAGTAGGTAACCATGAAGCCTATGTTATACATAATTGCAAGCAATTTACGAAAATATACTCAAATTTAAAAAAAATATATATATGTTACTCAAAATTTTTTGCGTTTGCTTCGCTCGCCAGGTGCGCCGCCAACTTTTAAATATCTCCAAGTTACTCAATATATTTTTTTAAAACGAGCAAAGATATACTATAATTGGGTTGGCCAAACAGTCAGATACCAAGACAAATTCAAGTTTAACAAATATTTAAAACATTTTAAATTGCAGCTCTGTTTGAAGAGCTGTTCACCACCCCTGTAGGCCTACATAGAAAGGAATCGAAAATGCTTGAATGCTAACATGTGGTAAATTCCATATTTGCAAGTCGCACCACTAGCCTTTTAGCTAAAAATTTAGATACCAGTTTAAGTTTGCCCAAATTTACTTACAATGTTCGTCATACTGATATGGCAAAGAGCTAAATGTGTTATGTCCAACAAACGACTACACATTTCTATTTTCTAGTTATCGGGTCATAGCCGATTCCTGTCCAAAGTAGCGCCGTAACATCGGTGCCAGTCTGGCTCGAAATAAATGTCAGCATTTTAACTGCATAATGGCAGGCTGAATATTCCTAGATGTGCTCAGCCATATTTTTCCTACTTTAAACGGTAATATATTTTGGAAAAGTTTTCAAGCACTTCAAACATTTTCCGGCTCTACAGCTCAGAATACATGATGTTTGCAATTTTGAATTTAATAGATTTTACTGATTTGATCATCGCAATAATATCATAGCGTACCGGATCGGCGGTAGTGTTCCGCCAAAGATTTGATATCAAAATTAAATACAAAACGCTGGATATCCCTATAGTAATGATTTAGGTTAATAACTATACCAACACGACTTTCGCGAGATCTATATGTCGAAATTCGGAAATTTTCAACAAATCAGTGTTTGTTCAATGTAGGCTACTTCAGCCAAAGTATATTGCTCTACCCTAGGTGTCAGTGTTTCACGTGACAATCGTATTTCGACGCAGTTTAAGAGCATAATTAAGACGTGTCAGTTTTGTCGCATCGCAGGCTTGCTATTAAATTTTAGGTTTAAGTTCGTGGGTTGATCCTCCTGCCATATTCGTATGCAGTGCGATCTCAAACCAAACCAAGTGTGTGTGGAGACCCGTGACGTGTGTTAATAATCTTAAGAAGTCACAAGACGTGGAACGTCACTGAAAAAGGCATGTTTTTATCGCGTGATTAAATTGCTTGAACCACACGTCTTTAGAAGTCAACCTATTTAAGATGCCTCTGTTTTCTACATGAGAAAGAATTGGTTGTGGACCGAAGTTTACAATTGAAAAAGTTCCTGGTTGGACATTTTGCTTGTCAAAGTCAGTAGTATGATATTACACTCTGGACCAGATTAAAGATTTACAAGATTAAATAGAATTGGTTTCTGGTCTCGAATCCTACCACTTTTTTGGCGCTCTTCTAAAATCTTACCACATTTTGTCTGGGGGGTTATATTACCATCAATTTGGGTTAGGGTGCGAATTTGGGTTTGAGTTGGTCAAGTATTAATTATTATTATATTCATTCTTTCATATTTATTTTCCAATTGTAATTTTATTTTTGACAACATACTTTTGTTACTGTAAAAAAAGTGGTAGGATTCTAGACCAACGCTAAAAATAGTCGTAGGACATTCTAAGCATTTAAGTACAGAAGTGTTGATTTGGCAGTTACTATAAATCAACACTTCTTAAGTGAGCACCTTTGGTAAATGAAGTTTCAAGCAGCAGGGGTTCTTACTCTGGGGGTGCACCTTACTATACACACAGTGTGTATATCAAAATAGTTTTGAGGAAAGGCACCAGGCCACTATTTTTACTACTTTTTCGCCATTTTCTGTAAAATTAACAAAAACACGAGTGTTAAAAAATGGCATGAGTTTCGATAAATTGTGTATAGGTATGGCTCAAAAAATTTGAAAACCCCTTATATTTTTGTCAAAAAACAAGTTTTTAGTGTAAATATAATATATTGTTTAATGTTATAAACCAGGGGTCGGCAACCTACGGCCCGGCCCACCGATGTAATTCATCAGGCCCGCCGCCTCTTAGTCGAATTAGACGCGAATCAATTTCACATACATTTTAAGTATTTTAACTGTGACGTAAGTTCGAAAATTCTTTGCGCTCCACGTGAATGATCATTCTACACCGGTTTGTTTGCGTTTTGATGAGCTGCCTTTTGTACTAGATCAGCGCTTCTTTACCGTTGCGCCGTGGAAGGCTGCCAAGTGCGTTGCGGAAAAACGGAATACGTATTCAATAATATTGGACATATATTTTTTTTTATTTTTTATTTTCGGCAATATAATAAAAACTTGCAAGACATTTAAAAGAAATGCCGGTATACCCAAAAAAATTGCGCTCGCCAGCTGTCCCCTGGCTTAAAAGGTTAACAAACACCGAGCTAGATTAACTTTAAATGTTATCGCGTTCCCTCGAAGTAGTTTTATTATACGTTTCATTAGTAGGCTTCCAAGGATGACGACATGTGAACTCGAATTTTAAACCAAACAAACGCTTTTTTCGCACTTTGCGTCAACACTTTACTATCTTCTTAAATATAATTAAACACGTTTTTAAGTGAAAAAAAAACCGACGCCCGCCTGATTCACAGTTGTTCTAACATGAAAATAACACAATTCTTAGTATAAATTTTGTGCGGCCCGCAAAGACCTTTCTAAGTTTGGTTTTGGCCCGCGACTAGAAAAAGGTTGCCGACCCCTGTTATAAACAGTTAGAAAAATAGACCAGTGTTATACCTTTTATAATGCATCAGACGTAACCATACTATCACAAAAATGGCACTGCTGGGCTAAATGAAAAGCCTAAATTTATATGATTTGTATACCTTTTACAGTATATGTCTTTTATTAAAGAAAAATAAATGGTCCTCTTAGGACACTGAAAACGTGGTGTTGTAAACAAGTCATTTTAAAAGGACTTGTCAAAAGTCCAAAGGCAAGTCTTTTTAAATAAATAACAAGTCAAGTCCCAGTCCATGTCATCAGTTGCTCAAGTCAAGTCATAATTAGTGCAAGTCAACTTTAAGTCACGTCCTTTTCATAAAAATAACATTAAACTATTACCATTTTTAAACTAGAACGAATATGAAACAAAAACTCAAATATTAAATAAGAAAAACGCAACATATAGCAAGCGATTTGTTTTATATGCAAACATTTGGATAAATAGCTTAATTTTATACAAAAATTACTTGAAGAAAACTCTTCATTTCACCAAAGTCATTTGTCCGAAAGACTCAAGTCAAGCCAAGTTATTTTGCCCAAATGACTTGAAGTCAAGTCAGGTCATTTGAAAACAGTGACTTAAGTGCACTGAAGTTCATTCATTGACATTGACAAATGTCCACCTTTTTTGCATTTATATTTGTTGCTTACATTTCCAACAAAAATATATTTTTAGCCAGGGTGTAAATTAAATTAAATAACATTTTGGCCACAGCATCCGGTTTAAAGCTAGGTTATAAATTGTTATTACATGTAAAATTTCATTTTGCATTGTACCCCTTATATTTGTAGTTTCCGATTTTTGGGCAATGAAAGTGCTAACCTATTATTATACTAATTTGTATATCCTTCAAATAAAGAGAAAGAAATGCTGCAGCACGATGGTTATCTTATTGCACCCGCTAAAGTAATTTATCAGCAAAACCTATCCTATGCTTCATAAAAAACAAAGCAGGCGCAACCTTTGTGGTGATTTCTATTCAGATATTTCTGTTTTATTGTCATTTTTACCTAGTTCACAGTGAATTTTCCATCATGTATCAAAGATTAAAACATAAACTAGAAGGGATGTTCAAATTACATTTGTGGATTCTTCAGTTGAAATCCAAATTGGATTTGAATCCAATTCTGCCGTTTATAATGAAGATATATTACAGTTAATATGTTGTTAAATATAACTCAAACTAAATTTCTTGCTAAATTTTAACTGAATGATAATTTCCAAAAGCTGACTTAGAGTTTTTTCAATTTTTTGAACGATTTATGTGCATTGTTAAACGATTTTGACTTGAAATAATTTTGACCCAACTGTAAATTTTGACCTTTTTTACATCAAAAATATAATCGCCCTAATTATAAGGTAATAACAAAGGCCCTGCATACCCTGAAAGCTGAAACTATAAACAATTTAAGTTATGCCAACTTTTAACATTAATCCAAAGCAAAAGCTTTTAAGTGCAACCAACACAAAACAAATTGTCATTTAGTTATTTAAAAATAATCGATGTGACTTACGTAATAAAAAATTGCAAGCAATTAAGAAATATGGGTGTGCCACAAAAATTTTTCGCTTGCTTTACTGGCAATGTCTTCAGGTATGCTACGACTTTGTCAGCATTTTAACTTGAACGCTGTTATATGTAAGTATTTTGTATAAATATCGTGTAATAAGTATTGTATTAGACAGACATTGGTTAGACCAGTGGTTTCCAACCTGGGTGCATTTCTAATGCCCAAGGGAGTGCGATAAATGCCCAAGGGAGTGCGACACAATGTTGTCTCTACATTGTACACTGTTGATATTTTGATTTATGTTACTTCACAGTTAACCACTTAGCGAAAATACTGTACTTATAAGTTTTCTGCAAAATAGTTATATTTTATGAAAAAGTTGAGAACTTCTGGCTTGGACCATTTATGTTTTGGGAACAAAGTAGTTCGCACTATAATGTTGTCCTTAAAAAAATGCGTGTTGGCTATTTGTTATGACCAAATTACGAGAGATGGACCGCATTGGTTCAGTAATATTATATAGAAGCATTGATGTCTTTCAAAGGACAGTTACGTTTTGTTGGTGATATTGACAAGTAACCGTTTTGCACTGACTATAAAATCCCCTAGAATTTTAAAAGTTTAGTGCCTATGTGATTAATATCCCCCCTTTTGAAAAAAAGAATAAACTGTTTGGTAAAAAAAAGTATTTTATTGTCTGCCGGATATTCCTTATATATATGAAAGTGTTTCAGGTTAAAATGAGTAAAAAAGTTAAATACGTAAAACCAGGGGTTCACTATTCAGGATTCGTTATTTTAGATTCAAAACCTGAAATTCTAAAATCCCCTAAGTTTAAACTTGATAGAGGCAAAGTACCAGATCAGCAAGCAACCAGAATCTCAGTCACTAACTTACATTTTATATATTAGCTTTTTATGACTTTGAACATATTTAATTACTACAACTTTGTGAACTTGAAAGGTTGCTGCATATTTATATGGAAGTAAGGTGTGTCTGACACAATAAAATGGGCAACTTATTTCGCTCCGAAGAAATGTGTTTGACACAACTTTATTTGCAAAGTGAAGCAGCATTTGCCTGTGTCAGCGAGCTGGGTGAACTTGGGATGGCTCAATTTCGTGACGTAAGCTAAATTTTTAATTTTTGCTATTTATCTTTTTTTTGCAATTTTTTGCTATTTAAGGTAATTTTTAATTTTTTAAGATGCATGATGGTTGTAGCCTTCATGGTTTGTCTTAGGCAAGTTAACATGTAACTTCCTTTATATATTTGCACCGGTTTCCTGCTTCTGTGCTAAGTAACTTTATTTGATTAGGAAGTATATCATAAATCTTACCTGCTCAGTGTTCATCTACTGATATCCACAATATCCAATTGACAATCAAATTTATACCAAAAACTAATTCAAACTTTCACATTATAGCAATTCAAAAGCGTCAAGATGGGGTGCAGTCTATTTTTTTTAACAGCAGGAAAACTACAGCCATGCAATTTTTGACCTCCTGGTCAACACTACTTAAAATGTGATATTTTATTAACTATAAAAGTTAGGCATATATCATGAAAGAAAACACCTAATAGTTGCTGATTTTCCACTCCCTTGGCACATGCACACTAGGGTTGTTCAACTTTAATAATTTAATAAAGTTAAACATACAAAAGTTTCTCACATGGTTATAACCTTAAAATAGGATAAACAAAAAATTGTTAAATTATTTCATGTTTTCTCTAACTAGTTGTACCATTTTATTCTTCTATGATGGTAATACCTCCAGCTATTTAAATATTTTTAACAGCTTGACTTATCTACTATTCATTAGGATTGATGTTATTGCTCAGTTATTTCAAAATATACAAAGCATATTTCATTACTTGACCTGGAGTTAGCAGGCTTGATCTACTAGTTCATTGCAATGATGAACAATTAAGATAATAATCTCCTCCTGATCTTGTATTAAGTTTTGTTTTTTGAGAACGATTTGTCTTCACTTTTTTTTCTTATGATTTAAATAAATAATAATAATGATGAATATAACTTTACATCCCTTACAAATGTGAAACACAAACTTATTTCATCTAAATTCCGCAAACAACAGTCGAACCACAACGTTGCTGCCTTTTTATATTTTTTAGTTTATCTATACAGTTAAAAAGTGGTATTTTAAAACTTTTATTTGTAAAATGATTTTCACTCTAATTCATTTTAAATGTGTTTATATTTAGCTCAATTCTGATGTAAATGCATTTCAAAGAAAATTTGTCAACGAGGTTAGAAGATGTGATGAGATGGAAAGAAAGCTACGTAAGAACTACATTTTTTTTGAATAAAAATACAAAATTGCCTATTTAAACATAGTTTAGGATCTGACTGATAAATTTTTCTTGATGAAAAAAGTCAAATCACTGATTTTGTGATATTATGGTGCCTGATTTCTTCTGTATGCAAATGTCACCTTATGATCGGATTTTTGTAAGAGGTTTTGAGTTAGCGCTAAGTTTTGTCAGAACCCTAATTGATATAGTTCAAACATCTTACGCACAGCAGACAGACACGACTAAACGCGTTTTTAGCGATATAGCGCGTGCAATACTTTTTTACCATGTCTGAAGATGCTTTTTGATAGAAACCATTAGTTTTTTACGTGTTTTTGTAGGTTTTATATTAGGAATGTTATTTTAAAAGGTTAAGCAGGTTATTTTTTTTAATTCCAATAAAAATATATTCCTGGAAAGGTCGAAAAGCCTTTTAATTCGTATCTTTCTTTCCCATGTATGATTTTACCAGCTTGACTATAGTTTAAAAAACAAATTTGAAGACACCCTTGAGTACTTTTAAAACTTATCTTCATGTCTTAATAAAGTGTGAAAAAGTACATGGAAAGAAAACTCTCTTTACCTTTTTTTCACAAATAGAGTATACCCACTACTTGTGTTGTCGTATAAACTGCTGGTTACTAGGGATGCTCAAAGTAGAATATCGAATCCTTGGATTCGAATATTCTGCCATTTATTTCGGGTAATTGGAACCGATATAATTTAATGTTTTACCGAAACGCGTGTGGTAAGTTGGCCTGTCGCCGCGGCGACCAATTTATAGTGCTTGCTTTAAATGTAACCTCGTAGTGCAGTGTCAGCGTTTTTTCGGGCGACCAATTACGTTCGTCTAATAATTAAGTGTCAATCAAGCGTTATTGGGCGAGCGGCTAACGTGTAATGTCAGGTGTGGAGTTCGCAATTTCCCTAAATGCGTTAAGTTGCAAAAGTAACATAGCATTGCAAAACGTGCTGGCCGTCCACAAAATGCGCTATGGGGTTACTTAAGGTCAACTTTAGGCCAATATTCAGGGAAGTTATGCAGTTATGCACAACATAATTGTCAAGAATTCGTTATGTCAATAATAACTTTGTATTCTTTGCAGTACATCATTTGACTGCATAACAGATCATGTTAGTCAAAAAAGAAGCAATAAGACTTAACAATGCTTTCAAAATCAGGACCGAATTGCTTAAGCTTCTGTGTGGAGTGTTGCATTTTCTCACTATTGGCAAAAATATAAGTTTTGGACACAACCTGGACAGTTGACATATTACAGTTTACAGAACGGCTTCAGATGACAGTTATTAAGAATGTTAAACATATGAGAGAGTTTTTTAATTATAATGTACACATGTTAGAAAATTGTTTGGGCGATTTATTGCTGTGATTGTGGGCCCTGTAGGGTAGATTAAGATTAATCCCTTCCCCAAACAAAATCGAGGTTAAATAATTTAATAAAAATATACTAGGATTCGCTATTCTGGATTCGTTATTCTAGATTCGAAACCTATTATTCTAGAATACCTTGGGATTCTACTTTGAACATCCCTACTGGTTACGTTTCCAAATACATATTTCTTCCAAAGTTTCAATGTTATTTGCCTTCGACTAAATTATATAGTGTATAGCTTTGACCAGTTGAAGTTTCGTGCGCTTTGTCGGTGGGGATTGGACAGAGTCGCTTTCAGGCACGACGCGACAAGTCAACAGACAGACATGTTTTGTCGCGTCGTGTCTGAGGTCCGGTGGGGATCCAGCCTAAATGTCGCTGGGTAGAGCAAAAAACATGTGATTTAATGCCATTCTTTAGAAATGGCAGTGTAGAATTTTATCCAATCTAAAATAAACACATTGTAGCCTAGAGTTGACCTGGGGTAACCCACTGAAAGATGATATATTATATAAGGCCAATTCCTAACTATACAAGGCGCAGCGCTATTTTAATGAGTGGTTAGTGTTAAAGCAGTGCTCCACAATCTTTGGCAAACTAAACAAGCTAAAAAATATGCCACATTAAAAAAATGCCGCTGAAATGTCAATAACACATGGGCAATTATCCAAGGCAGTCCTTAGCAAATGAGCGTTTTCTAATTAAATTAAAAGCATTTAAACACATCAAATATTTGACGGATAGCTTTTCCTTTTTTATGACTCTTTTAAAATATCTTAAGTTGTCAAAGTACTGGAAATTGTACCCCCATTTGATAGAGGATTAAAAGGTCATTGACTCTTGAAAACAAACATAACACTTGTTTTTGCTATTTTATTGTTTTTAATGATATGATGTGAACCAAGCCATCATAAATTAGAACCCAAATCCAATATATTACAAAGATATTTTGTCGCTTCAAAAGTCTCCCTTTCTAATTTGGTATAAAGATTGAAAAACATTATTGTACAGTGGTTTTAAAAAAAGTTGTAAATATTAAGGAAAGTTCGATTGTTCCATACATTCAAAAGTACCTGTCTCAGTGTATAATTTTTGTGTTACCTTTGACAAAAAAACAAAGCCTCCAGTTAACAGCGCACATACCTATCATGGTCTTCTGGCATGCCAACTGCTTAAGTAACTGCAAAAGTTTACAGACCTTGTTTTGTTGTGTTTAAGTAAATAAAAATAAAGAATATCTAGTATACTATACATTGTAAACACTTTTGTTACCTTTGTATTATATTGTGTCACATTAAAATATATTGTGCTGCAATAAAAAACACCAATTATACTTCACAGGATTTTTGGAAAGGGAATTAAAAAAAGATAACATTCCTATTGATGATAGTGGTGAAAATCCTATTGCTCCGTTACCAAAGGAAATGTTTGAACTTGAGGTAATGAATGAAAAAGGTTTTTATTAACAGTTGGTTTAATGAAATCAAATTATATTTTAAGTCGAAGTTTGATCGACTTGAGATTGACATGAAAGAAGTTCTGACCAATCAGGATGCTTTAAAAAGAAACTTTCTGGAATTAACTGAACTGAAGCATATCTTAAGAAAGACTCAAAACTTTTTTGAAGAGGTGAAATTATTGTTATAACTGAATTCATAAACACATTTTGAGGATGTCCAGGATTATCAGGATAGTTTTACATTGCATGTTTAATAACAATATTAATTATAAGGTATTATGCTGTTGTTTTCTCTAGTGATATTATTTATTAAACTTAAGTGTGCAATTACCAAAACTTTTTAAAGATGTGTTGGAAATCTTAAACATGACTTTTAAGACAAATTATTTGTAATAAGTAACCTAAAAAAAGTGTTTAAAAATTGTAAAAGCCTATAGTCTTATCAACAATTAAACAATGTAATTATATACATACCTGGAAGCTGCATCTTAATTGTTCAAAGTACTAATTTACCTGCTGAAAAATACTATTATTAGTATAAATAAGATTTCAAAGTTACCATTTCTTGTTTCTAGGCTGCAATGTTTCATGAGCAACAGGAGTTTGCCCTTTCTGTTGAGGACGAAAGCACACAATCTCTATTGGAATCTGCTCGTTCACCTTTTAACAAATTGCGGTATATAAGCAAGTTGTCAAACTTGTGCATTGTTATAAAGCTAATTCATTAAACACTATCCAGGAATTGGATTTAATTTAGGCCCTAAAATAACTCATTTATCAGGTTGTAGCAAATTAAGACTTTTATAGTTTGAAGAATGCACCAGGCCATATTTAGAAAAATAGTTAAGAGTTATTTTAGGATTTTTGTATGGGCATGTCTGAAAATCAGTATGTAAAAACGGAAAGAGTTAATTTACAAAAATGAGAATATTTAATGATATATTCATGCAATTGCACATCTTTTAAAGCAGTGCACAACCTGCGACCATGTATGTGCTTAGTAAATCACGATTGTTGGCGGCCATATGTTGATACAAACTTTTTTTTCATACTGAAACAGTCAAAGAGTACACAGGTTTTTTATATTGTAGGCAAGACATGTGCTTCCTACAGTTGTTATCTTTGGATTCGCTGTTATTATTGAGATGTAATACGTTGTGTACCCCTAATCTTTAGAGTGGAAGTTTTCTTAAAATTTTCAGGCAAAAACATAATACTTTGTTTAAGAACTTAAAATCACCTAATGTTACCAAGTTAAGCTACAAAAGAAACAAATTAAAAACACTTGCGGATGTCTTGATATTATCCCATTCTGCTGTACATACTACAGTTTGTGCTGCCTGTAAATTTAAATCTTTTACTGCAGTTTTAAACAGAATGTATTTACTCAGGTTTGTCGCTGGTGTTGTTGCACGGGAGCAAATACCAGCATTTGAAAGAGTTCTCTGGAGAGCTTGCCGTGGAAATGTGTTTCTTCGCTACACAGAAATTGAAACTGATCTGGAGGATCCCCAGACAGTCAGTTAAAGTTGTTTTCTGTATAACCATTAATTGTTGGTCAGCATAAAATATTGGTAATGGTAGATATTAGCCAATGGTATGTTGGGGGTACTTTCAGTTGAGTTAGGGATTTTGTCTAAACATTAGGAGTGCTTTAACTAATTAGAAAAATATAACAACTGCATCTTTGTTTCATGATTAAAAGTAAAAAAAAACAGAGAAAGCAGCTTACCTTTAATTGGTGATTCCTAAAATTTGCCCCAGGAGAACACCAAAAACACAGCAAAAGTTGGCAAGGTTTATTATTTACAGTTTCTGAAATTTTACAGTTTAATTTACTCCTCCTTATTAAGTTAATTTACACAAAAAAATTTAAGTATAACAGTATTAGGTATAACAAAATTAAAATTGATGAGTTTATTATTAAATAACAATCTATAATGGTAAAGTAGGTATGTAAAACCGTTATGGTATCATGGTTTTTTCTCAACTTGCTCCCACCTAAGCATATCTAGCTCAGTTTTAGAGCGATGGTCCCAGTTAGGCCATGAGTTTGAACCTCAGTGCATGCTATTTTTTCTGGCCTGGCCTTGCTTGCATTAAAATCCGGATTTAATTGACTGATTCATTCTCCTGAAGGCACCCGGTTAGGATTGTTTAGATTTTGAATTTTTTTCAAATGTTACAGTTGCTGATGTTTCTCCCATGCTAGCCTCATAAGTTTTATAAAACATTGCATACTGCTTCCTGATGTAAGATATAAGCCCTTTGCATTTTTTTCATTGAAGTACCCGCCAATTTACATGGTTTGCTTAATAAGCTTTTGTATTTTAGTTTGGCATAAATCAGTTTGAATACCTTTTTGCTTACTTTTCAAGAATTTAAAGCGAAATTTATAAAAATATAATGTGCAAATTTCATTTTTAAAGTCCAAAACATGGGGAAAAGTTTGAAAACAAAACCTAAAAACTATCTGTAAACGAATAAATTAACTTATACATTTTTTATGATTGAAGGCCATGAAGGGATGCTATATCTTGTTTTTTTTTTATCAAGAGTAAAAAATAAACTCTTTGTGATGTTTCAACAGTAATTCGTTCAGGATGTATCTTACATAATAACAAAGTGTCTCCAGCAACATGACTAAAATTAGAATAACATCAATGTCATACTATAACACAGAGTAAGACTTCAATAGGACTACTACTGAATAGTCATAATATCATCCAAATCGGAATAAGACCTACCGGTAACCCTGTCAGAATAAGACCAAAACGACTAGAAAAAATTATTTTAACCTTGCCCCAAATTGTAATCCACTCCTAACCCCAAACATGGGCATCTCAAACCAGTCCCCAGTTATCCAATTCCTTCTTCCTAAAGTTTTAGGTGATATTTAGGCGCATTATGTCTTGTTTTGATGAGTTAAGAAGCTATTCAGACAGGGTTAGGTCTTATTCCATTGTAGATAGTGTTGTGCTTTTGGCTTTATTATATTGTTGGTCTTACTACTATGGAATTTTAGATAATTTTGTTTAGCAATGTTGCTTTATAGGTGATTGTGTGTTCTCTAAAAAGGGCAAGATAAATATAAAGTTTAAATATTGGTTTTGTGTATTTCAGGGAGACACTGTTTGTAAGAATGTTTTCATTATCTTCTTTCAAGGAGAACAGCTTAAATCAAGGGTCAAAAAGATATGTGAAGGGTAAGATAACTTTGTTTAAATAATAAATACTTTTTCTTATGTTTATCTGTTTTGCCAGGTTCCGGGCTACACTCTACCCTTGCCCAGAAACTCCACAGGAGAGGCGTGAAATTGCAATTGGAGTCATGACACGTATTGAAGATCTCCAGACTGTTAGTATCATGTTACTACCTTGATTTTGTATCAATTATAATTTGATAGTGTGCAGTATTGGTTCCCTAAAATTAAATAATATCTAACTATTTTATCATTTTCAGGTTTTGAACCAAACTGATGACCACCGTCGTCTGGTTTTGTCGCAAGTAGCTAGAAGTATAAGGGTGTGGTTTATTAAGGTAACATTTTAATTGAATTCACTATTTCTGTTGGTATGTAGTCAATTCTCCTGTTTAGTATTAAATTACCTTTAAAACCACAGCTTCCATTGGCATGTGCAACTTTAAACATTAAAAAAATAGATTTAAAAATTTGAGCACTTCAACTAAGAAGTAAGTGCTAGAGCAGAGGTTCCCAACGTGGGCGGTTCCGCCCCATTGTGGGCGTTGGCGAGTTACAAGGGGGCGTTTTTGGTCTTTTTCTCATTTGGGGGGCACTGAACCCACATAAGGGGGCGTTACATGAAAGTACGGATGGCAAAATTTTATAAAAAATTCACATAAAAATTGTAACAAACAGCACTTTCCTGAACAATGTTACGTAATAATTGGCTTTCTTATGTAAAGTTGTTGGTTGCTGTTGCGTTTCACCGTTTTTGGCAAAATGTTTGTACATTTAAAGCAGGGGTCGCCAACCTACGGCCCACGGGCCTGATTCGGCCAGCCGCGGCCCTTTGACAACTAGACACAAGTCCCATAAAAATACTTTTTGACTATTGTACTATAGTACAGGCGAAAAAATTTTCGCGCTTAACCGTTGCGCTGTGGATGGCTGCCAAGTGCGTCGCGGACAAACGGAAAACACATTCAAAAATATTACACATATAATTTTTTACATTTTCTTTGGCAATGTAATAATAAAACTAGCAGGAAATTTAAAACATATGCCGGTACACCCCCAAAAAATCGCGCTCGCTTTGCTCACCAGGTGCGCCCGGACTTAAAATAAGGTTTTTGCGTTTCCTCAAAGTAGCTTTATTACACTTTTCATTAGTAGTATGGATGAAAAAACGCGGCCCACAGACACCTTTCTGAGTTTGGTTGGCGACTAGAAAAGGTTGCCGACCCCTGATTAAAATTCTTGGTGCAGAAAGTTCAAATTTTCCTGGCAATGACATAACCTGGTGAAATAATGTATCTATAAATTCCTATAGTGAATGTATGTTAGACACCCTAAAATATGACTGACAGCTTATCGAAACGAAAGTGAAGTCAATATGATGTTAGACAACGATTAATATAATACTTTACTGTAAAACTAGATGAGGGGGAGATATGAAATAATATTGAGCCCAATGGGCCACTAGTGTAAAAAAGGTTGGGAAACACTGTGCTAGAGTAATTAACCAAGAGTGGAACACAAAACTTTCAAGTTACTAAAGATTACAAGTAAAGTACTTTTAATCTTATTTACTTTTTGTACCATTTTTGTTTTTTTTACACTTTACAGCCGACAGATTGCTGTTATTCATCCTAAAACACAGTTGATTTGTTATGGTTTATTTAGAACTCTTATAAATTTTATTTATGTAAAGGTAAGGAAAATCAAGGCAATTTACCACACACTGAATCTATTTAATGTTAATATTGCTGACAAATGCCTGATTGCTGAATGCTGGTGCCCAGTTATTGATCTTGACAAAATTCAGTTGGCTTTACGCCGTGGAACAGTAAGTGCTTAAGATTATCTATTGTTAGTATATATTTGTAGAACTGTAGGCAAACTGTTTGTTAGGGGACAAAATTTAGTTGGTTTTTAAAGTAACCAGGAAACTAATTTTATGCTAATTGAAAGTTGCTTTTACCTGTTGTGCATCTAATCTAGCGGAGTGTGCCATAATGAAGTTATTACTATTGTCAGGAATTAAGTGGATCTTCTGTTCCTTCAATTTTACAAAAAATGACAACTGACCGGCCTCCACCCACATATAATAGAACTGACATGTACACATCTGCCTTTCAAACTTTGATTGATGCTTTTGGCGTGGCTAATTACCAGGAAGTAAATCCAGGTACATGATAAAAAACACATTTACTGTAATTATTTAAAACTACATTTAACATCTAACTGAACATAATATTTACTTTGGTTTGTTTAGCACCTTACACCATTATCACTTTCCCGTTTCTGTTTGCCATGATGTTTGGGGATGTTGGTCATGGCCTATTAATGACTCTTTTTGCCATGTATATGGTCAGAAATCAGAGAAGGTTTATGGCTGAAAAATCAAATAATGAAGTAAATATTATGTTTTGTAATTTTTTGGTTTTATGTATGTGTTTAGTTTCATGTTGCAAGACGTTGTTTTGGTTGTGTATGTATAACAACTGCCTTAGTTTGTTTGAAACATTTAAACAATAAAATTTGAGTACAGTATAATATTGTGGATTTTAACTGAATATGTATTTCTCAGATTTGGTTAATGATGTTTGGTGGGCGTTTTCTGGTGCTGCTTATGGGAATATTTTCAATATATACAGGATTTTTGTATAACGATTGTTTTTCCCGATCAATCAACGTATTTGGATCAAGTTGGAATGTGTCAGCAATGAATTTGACGTACGTGTTGACACCTTTTTTAATTAGTCCTAGGTCTTGTTTGAACCATGAAAAAGGGTTGTGCTGATTCACTTTATCAATGTTTGGGATAAGAAGTTATACGTTTACTTATATGAATAATGTCCGATGCAATAGTGTACCACATGGCTAGTGTAGTTTTTGGGGTTTTTCTTGTTAAAATAGTAGTTAGGTTTTTAGAACACCTAATATCTTCTAGCATAAGCCCATATCTGAATATCCGTCTGTCCACTTATGTCAAGTTATAAAACAAATGGCAACAACTAAATATAACCAATAACTTAATCTGATGATAAATAACATGAAAAAAACAAAAACAAGGCCAGCTTTTTAAAATTAATGTAAAGGTATTTATTGCACATCACAATGGCTATTTTTACAAAAATATAAAATAGTTGTCACACTTTGTTTTCAGTTTATAATTTAGAACACACTAATTTACAACCTTTTTTGCAGGCAATATTAAAATGGTATTCTTGTCTATAGGAACAGCACCTTAGCCGAATACACAGAAATAATGATTGATCCCAAAAAGGAAGGTGTATCACGTGGTCCAGGTGGATGGGGTTCACCATATCCATACGGAATGGATCCTGTAAGTACCAATAATTTGTAAACTTTAGTTTTCTTGTCATTTAATAAAATATATTTTTCTAGATTTGGCAGTCCGCATTTAACAAAATTTCGTTTCAAAACAGTTACAAAATGAAAGGTGCTATTATTATGGGATTTGCACATATGGTGTTTGGGCTGATTTTGTCTCTTTTTAACCACTTGTAAGTTGGATTTGGTTGTTTAAAACGATTATTACAGCTTTAAATAATTCCCAATAATTATTCGTATTTTTAATTTCTATAACTTGTGTAAAAAATCTTAAACATGCATATGAAAAATGTGTATTTGCGTAATAAATTTTTTAAGCATTTCTAATTTAATTGATCATTTTGTAATATTTTGTTTGGTTAAAATTGATCTGCATCATATGTTTTTTAAATGTGTTTGGCAAAATGTTTTGTATGTTCAAGACATTTTAAAGACAGAATGACACTTTACTGCGAGTGGCTTCCCAAGATGATATTTTTGTGGTGCATGGTCGGGTATTTATGCATCATCGTATTCTGCAAATGGATAACTTGGCCATCGAGTGAATCAAATGTAAGTGGATAGTAAAACTCGTTTGTTAGCAACAGTGTTCACAATACTTTAAAAACTAAATATTTACAAATTTAGTCTATATTAGAAACATATTTGAGTTATTTAGCACTTTAGCTTTGTTTTTTGCCCCTGGTTAAATGCATTTAGTAACTTTTGTTTTATAAAAACTGCACAATACACAACTTTCTGCACAAAATCCTAAACCAAAGTATTAATGGCATTCACATTTATAGTTGGCTTACCTCGAGGTTGAACACTTTTTTCAACGAACATAAAATTTTAATATAACATTGATCTTATCATGAGTTTCAACTTCATTTATGGGAGGTTAAAAAATATTATTTTTTTATTGCATGAGCATTAAAGTAAATCTGTTTATGGTAATTGCCAATTTGGTACATCAAGTTAAATTTAAAACCAATCCACCAAATTTTAATAGTTATGTAGTTGGAGGTTTTAGTTAGAAGTAGTAGGAATATCAAAGCCCATATAGAAGTAGGTAACATTGTGAACGTTTTCGATTATTATTATTTATTTATTTATTGCAAGTTAGTGATTTACCATCCCTGTCTTGTATCATGCAAAGCTCTTTAGACGGGTGAAACATTTTTACCAGCAGTAAAGCTTTTTAACATATTTTATTGTTTTCTTTCAGAGTGCACCTGGTCTTCTAATTGGTTTAATCAACATGTTCATGTTCTCACATCCAGAAGAGGCGATTTGGTACCCAGGGCAGGCTGTTGTTGAGAATCTCATCGTGGCTATAGCAGTCATATGTGTGCCTTGGATGCTTCTGGCAAGGCCTATCATTCTGCGACGACAACATAGGCAATCCAGACAGGTATTTTAAAGTCAACTAACCATTATTATTTGATAATATTCTGTTTATTACATAAATTTCCATTTTGTGTACAGTTGGATTTAGGTTTTCAATAGAAAGAGAGTGACCCAAATAATAGATAAAAGATTCATTCTTTTATTAGCAAACGTTTCGACAAGTGCTTTTGCCATCATCAGTGCGGTCACTTGTCGAAACGTTTGCTAATAAAAGAATGAATCTTTTATCTGTTATTTGGGCCACTCTCTTTCTATTGAAGATTATGATCAGATCCGTGTTTAGTGTTCCTGGATTTAGGTTAATTGGCAAAATGGTATACATTTGCATACTTCATTCTGGTATAGTTTAATTTTATTCAAGTTATCATTGTGTCTTCAGAATAATATTATGCTATGCTATGCTAAGATTAATGTAAATATATTTTAGCTAATAGTCGAAGTTGATCCGGTGTACAACACTGACAGTGTCTTGCCGTTTAGGCGACGAGGGGTATGTGGTTTAATTATAATTTTTATGTGTGGTTTTGGGAATGTTTTTTGGTAAATTTATTTTGTAACCTAAATTTGTCATGATTTATTTTTTCCTTTGTTTTGTTTGGAGTGGTGAGTGAGAGGTTGGTGTTCATTTACTTTGTTTAAAACACTTTTTTTAATTTATGTTTTTGTGAGCTCAAGGTGCATGGTTGTTAGACTCTAAATACTGGCATTATATATAAAAGGAACTGTATTGGTTGGCTGCCCCAAATTTATGGTTTTGAGAAAACACATTTTAATGTTTTTTGTTTTAAAACAGAATAATTTAATATATATTATTAAGTACTACACAGTAAAAGTAGAAGTACAAGTTAAATTTCTCATTGCCTATTTAAGGCATTGGTTATTCCATGTTAAAGTAGTACTGTATAGAGCGGCAACAGTTTTTCATAATTGAATCATTTCTGTTTTACGTTTGGTGAAGAAGTTACAACACTTTTCAACAACTTACTACTTACTTTTTTTTAACAATTCGGGCGGTTATTTCATAAAACGATCGTAAATTTATAAAAAAACAAACACAAAATCTTAAAACTGTCATAAATGGATGGACACAAAAACAACACTATTAAGAAACATGAAGTCACTGAAGTGGTTCTACTACAATTTTAAAAATAAAAAATAATTTTGGCATTACCGGACAACTGTTTTTGGTATTAGCGACGATATATATTATAGAGTTTTTCTAGCGCAAATCTTTTTTTAAATGACAGTTTGTTGTGACTGACAAATATTAATTTATGTCAACCGCATATCAACTCTACTCAGGGTATATATATATTTTATCATACTATACACACAATACACAGTGTTGACAGATAAGTCATGGGGAGCCATGCGGGGAAGGCAGCAGGTCATCTCCTAAAACTATATTTTTGCCAACTTGTACTATATATAAACGAAAATATTTCTGCACCTTTTTGCGCAAACCATTTTTACCTTTTTAGTAAGTTGTTGCTTGTTTTAAGTAATTTTTTAAAATTGCCACAACATGCCATGCACACTATGCATGATATGTTGCTCTGTATAAATTCTGGTGTGTATACAATACATAGTTGTTAAACGGCAAATCTACAAGTTGATTTACATGCATGGATGTACAAATAGAATCACTTGGTGTTCATATTTGACACTTACTTTCATCGTAAAGTCTTTTGTGATGCAATAGGCATAACTATACCTTTGGTGTGTTCTAGAATATGCTGACACACATGAGCGCTGTTGTATTTCTTGTATTGTTCGCTCAAAGAGTAAAATAGAATGGAAGTAACGATTAAATGAAACCAGCTTTTGTAGCTTGGATAATTGCCAATTTACATAGCACAGACCAATAGTAAACACCATAGGCAAAACAGTAAAGAAATGCAGTTCAATTAACGGATCACGTGACTGTGAAATGCGCACGCGATTACTGCCTTAAGGAAAGTACACAAGGCGGGACCACAACAATCACATTGTTAAACTAACAGTTAGCTAAAGAAATTTCGATTTCCAGTTTTACTTTGGGCATCTTTTTGTAATGCAGCTTGTATAATCTAAAACACTCTACAATTAAATTTTTAAGTAATAGTGAAAGCATGTGGGCTTTGTGTTTGAAGAGGTGGCGAAAGTATTGGTAAATCATGTCAAGGGGCTGCAACACCAAAATTTCAAGGGGGCACTACTACAATATATAACTTTAAATAGGTACTAGATGCAAACCCTACACATCATAAATGAAAAAGTCCGAAATTTCCTTTACAGACATGACATTGACAACCAAGTTAAGCTTAAGCCTTAACACTAAGGCAGAGGTACTAAACCTGAGGGGGGAATTCCATCCTAAGGTTTAAGGGAGAATTTCAAAATCTTATTTTTGTTGTTTTTATAGTCAGTATTTGTATTACCGGTGAAAAAACTATGTTTCTTTTTTTTTTTGGTTAACAATTTTGTTCGGTGCCATCTCTGCACTTTTACTCACATGTTATTTTACTTCACCGATACTTTTAGCTTAACTAAAACTTCATACAGCTGTGTGGTTAATGGTCTTGCAACTAGTTCAAACCATCTTGAAAGTTTTGCCCGAATTATCCATTACGGGCTAATATTTTGGCCCAATACACCATGTGACCTCGTAAATCACTGAACTGAAAATGTGCAAAACCATTGAATGTAACCGGTAAATACATTTTTGCTTATGCTTTCTATAGGTAATAGAATTAATGTTAAAAACACCGAGGTATAGACATAACATGATCATAAATTAAATTACTATTTTAAACCAAACAAATCAGATTTTTAGTTTACCCTGTCTTACACCGACATCTATGGTGGCCCATGACTGCCATCCTGTTTTTTTTTCAATTTGACAAAAAAAAAATAATAATTTAAAAAAAAAAAAAAAAAAAAAGAAAAAAAAAAAAAATTATTGAAAAAAAAAAAAAATTATTAAAAAAAAAAAAAAAAAAAATTAAATTTCGACGTGGCCCAGTACTGCCATTCCCATATAAAACGCATTACGGTCGGACCATCACTGCCAATCATAGAATACCAAGTTGACCGCGCAAAACCAACTTAAACCTGATAACAACCTGTCAAGGTTTTCATAAAGCCTGATTGAAAGATCGGCCAGGTTGCTTAAGTGATGCAGCCTATAAACGTTTTGACAAAATTTGAAACTTTCGACCTTTATGAATTTTTGAAGGAATATTAATAACTTATCCCCGAATAATTGGTGGTCGAGTCATATCTTATTTTGAAGAGTAGACTCGTAGCTATCACCCTATGTAAGTCACTTAGGGCACATTTTAATTTAAGGGCCGAATATTACTGAATATTAATATCATAAATATGAATATTTTTATGTTTTTTTTTTTTAAAAGTCTGATTGCTGGCTAAGTTAGGTTGCTTTGAGTAATGTGTAAAAATTTCTAATCGATATCTTGTTTACTCTGCCAACTTCCCTTTGGTGAATCCCACCAGAAGGCCTAAAAGACTAAGTGGCAAACCTCCCTGCGCTGGCTTGGAACTGAACAGCACACAATAGAAGGTATTCTATGATTGGCAGTGACGGTCCGACCGTAATGCATTTTATATGGGAATGGCAGTCCTGGGCCACGTCGAAATTTTCAATAATTTTTTTTTTTTTTTTTTTTTTTTGTAATAATTTTTTTTTTTTTTTTATTTATTTTTTTTTTTCAATAATTTTTTTTTTTTTTTTTCAATAATTTTTTTTTTTTTTTATTTTTATATTTTTTTTAATTTTTTTTTTTTTTTTTTTAATTTTTTTTTTTTTTGTTAAATTAAAAAAAAAACAGGATGGCAGTCATGGGCCACCATAGACATCTGATATTAACGCGGACAGCAAACAGCGAAAAACATCAGCACCGCCCCTAAATCGTCGTTTTCAGCGAGAAAAAGGCGGAGACCGCTTGATTTATCGGTATTAATTGTCGAACACGCACTTGCTGATCAGCCAACCCGAACGAATAACGAAAGGGAAGAGAAAAACCATCTAGCGTTTACGGTCGACCAAAAAAAAAAGAAAAACGGTGTTTTGCGTTTGATTTTAGTTTCGCATTAGCTTAAGACGCGTGGCCTAATTACATTAAAAACTAAAACATTGCCGCTTAGGACGGCGAGTAAAACCCTGACAAAAAACGATAATTTCACTTACAAAAAGGGGGGGTCCGAACCCCAACCCCAACTCCCCCCCCCCCCCCCCCCCCCTGGATACGCCACTGACTAAAGTGTACAGTTCCTTATAATTGCGTCACAATGTGCTGTGTGCTCTGTTATATCCTGTCATGGTATCTATTGTTGTCATTAAAAACATTCAGCTATGTTTACTACTAATAAGTTCGAATTAATATAGCGAATCAAAAGCCTATAATTTTACAGACGTGTACTCAATTTTGTATGAACATATTGAAAGGTACAGATGCTGTTAATTTTCTTAGGGGCAATTGAATTTTGTATCCAAGGGAAGAGAAAGTTTAGGAAAACCACTGCACTAAGAGGACTTAATCTCAAAAACAGGTTCTTTCCAACAGAAAAAAAACAGGATAAACAATCCAAAGCTGCCTATGCCACTTTCAGAAACCCTATGCATCTTGTTACACAAGTGCATAACATTGCTGTTTGAAGTACATTCCTACATAGACTGGATCCAGTTGGGCCTTGCTCCCTGAGAACTATATTTTAAGACAGCCTTTACTGTATAAACACCAAAAAGTTACACATTTTTTAATGAATTTATTCACCCCAGCCATAAACTCTACTAAGTTCAATTTCTGTTTAATGCGGTTATGTTTGCCCATTAGTTGCCTTGAAAATCAACAGCTTTTATCAAATTAGTTGTTTTATGATGTAAGTTTGTGACATAATCTCTGAAAAAAAATAGTGAAGTATTATGCTATTAAAACATTTTCAACTCTTCGCTAAAAACTGACTAAATTCACTACAAACTAACTTAGTACGTCATATATATTAATTTATTGTATGTGTCTTGGGCACTTAGAGCTCTGAGGACTGGTGATCTCAGGCTGGGTATAAATAAAGTAATAATAAACCCTGGACTACATTGTTGTCTTATTTGTATTACAGGTAGAATTTTTTTCATTACAAAAAAATAGTCTTGTAAGATTAAACATTTAATATGTAGGGAATATCCCACAGACAATAAAATGTCAGTAATTCTTTCCTGCTTTCAATCTGAGTAATCTTTAGACTGTTTATAAAAAAACAGAAATTATTTCTCTAGATCAGGGTTTTTTAAACATGGGTACATGTACCCCGCTGCATGTAGAATAAATTGTATGTACATGAATTTCTTGGATTAGACCTTAAATCAATTTCCTGTTTTATATAGGGTTTCACTAAAACGTTGTTAACCTGTCCATACACAACATTATTATTTATAGAGCTTGCCATGAGCTTGTTTCTGCACTTCTATTAAGTTTTTTTGTTTTTTTTCTTTTAGCTTAAGAGTTATCTTAGCTAGTGGGTAATCTCTACACTTACAATAGTAAAGTTAAGTATGTCCCAAACTTTATCTGGGTTGAAGAGTCTATACTTGGTTTCTCAAAATGTTGTACCCACTGGCTTCATTGGGTGTGATGATTTTCCTGTACTCATATATCAATTTGTTTTTAATTCCCAAGAGAGGAAATTATGCTGCTCTCCCACAGGCAGCTGATGATACATCTGATGAAGCTTCCATCATTCATCACGATGAGTTGACTTCGTCCACTCAGATAGATGATCAGGACCCCCATGTGGAATTGAAAAATGAAGAGGTTTATTTGGCATGCATTACTATTTTTATCGTTTTATATAAAAATGTGCATGAAATAGTTCTACAACATTACAACATTTTGTGTATAAACATAATTTTTATATTACAGTTCGAAATGGGAGAGCTGATGATCCATCAGATAATCCACACAATTGAATATTGTCTAAGTTGTATTTCTCACACTGCGTCTTACTTGAGGCTGTGGGCTCTAAGTTTGGCTCACGCAGGTTTGTACAGTTGAGCTTATAGTTACAAAGTTATTGTATTTAATCTAAAAGAGACAATTAGTATTAAGCTAATCCTACGATCTTCAATAAACAAATTAAAATTGTAACCCGGTTTCAAGTTACCCCGGCAGTATACTATTTTAACCAAAGGGTTTGCTTGTAGACCATTTTGATGATAAACAAGAAAATTTAACCTAAGAAACCCCAGAAACGGAATGCAACAGACAAAGTTTCCCAGATGTTTGTTTAGGGGAGCCGTAAATTGTTTAGGTTTAATTCAGTGCTCCGCAACCTTTTTCCACTTGCGGCACACCAACAGATCTAACACAATTCGGCGGCACACCTACGAAGTATATGTCGATCGAAAATAGGGAACATCTGCAAATATCCTAGACAGCCAAGGAAAAATGAGCGATTTATAATGAAACGCGCCGAAGGCTCCAAAAATTTTACGTATCATATTCCTTTATCTCTCGAAATTTCTGAAACTGGTAGAAGTCCTGAAAAATGTTGCAATAGTTGATTGTAGAACAGAGGGCTTTTAATAGCATTTGGAAAATGAAACCTGACATTGGTGCTTTGAACCCTTTAGCCTAATTTAATTTTGAAAACAGCTCCCAAGACTAATAATACAATCACAAAATGCCAATAAAGTATTTAGGCTACAATGATTTTAGGCCTTAATCGTTGCCCAAAAAGAAGCTTTCCGAGGGGCTAGATCACATCAAACACATGTGTGTGTGTCTTTTATTGAATGATTTTAGGGGTTTCAAGCATATGGTTAATCTTGTTTTCCACTTTGGTGTAAAGTTTGAAAACAATTGTTGTATAGAGCAGTGCTTCTTAAACTTTTTTAGTTTTGTTCACCCCTAGCATCTATCTCCAGATTTCATTCACCCTTGTCTCATGATATGATAAAACTATCTTGTCTGTATATGACAGCACAAAATTACTTAAGTTGTTTCGATTTTTATTAAATCAACTTAAGTTAAGTTTTACCATTGCAAATCTACAATTTTTGAAGTCCAGAAATATAAATACAAAAGCACAACACACAATCACCAAACTTTTGTACTCATACACTCAGTGCAAACCAACTTCACTATTACAATAAGCACAAAAAACACCAAAAAACAACAGTTCAGTAGTTGATTTACTGCAGAGCTATCATCCATTTCTGACGGTTCACCCTTATTCACGCCTTTTGGTTGGTTCACCAGGCTGCAAAAAAATTATTAACCCTGGGTTGAACCATTCACCTGTTTAAGAAACACTGGTATATAAAGACAAAAAAACAAACACTAGCAACTGGAGCAATTGTTGTATATTTATACTACTAGTAGTTAAATCACTTAAATAACTATTTTGATTTTTGATTTCCGACTATAGAAGGTAACGTAGGTTTTAAAACAATTTTAAAAATGATGGCATGTTCATGAAATTACACCTGGGTTATAAGGTCGAAATACCTGCCTTAATAAGATATTCATTTTCGCGTAATTGATTATTATTAAAACTAGTTACTTGGAAAACGCAATGAAAGACACACACAAACATATGTGTTTAATAACATCTGTGATCTAGCCCCTCGGAAGTTGCTTTATGACCAACGATTACGGCTTCCTTATCAATAGTTGGAAAACGCAAGTAACACACCTCCAGAAACGTCGCGGCACACCGGTTGCGTAGCACTGGTTTTATCCACCTCTAGCAAAAATATGCACCTGAAATACAGTTTAATCCGCGCAAAGCTAAAAAAATCCACATAAAAGAGATATAATGCTGGAGATAACGGCATTCCAGACATGCCTTGAGTTTATGACCGTTGGGCCGAATACATTTGCTTTAAACGGAGAGAAACATAGTAAACTAGACGGGGGTGCGGTTGTTGTATATTTTGTCAGGGGGTATATTTTCGGGGCTTAGTGTTTATTTTTATTTTGTTTAAATTTTTTTTTTTAAATTGATTTTTTTTTTTTTTTTTAATTTTTTTTTTTCAATTTTTTTTTTTAATTTTTTTTATTTTTTTTATTTTATACTTTTTATTTTTTCATATTTTGTATTTTGTATTGTGTATTTTATATTATATATTTCATATTTTGTTTTTTATTTTCCTTAATTTGTTTCTGCAAGTAAAAACAGAAATGAGCCATAAACTTCCCCACTTTGATGCGAGAATGATCGAAACATATATTTGATAAATAAAATTTACGTAGATAATGCGTATGACCATTTTATTACATTTTGGTCAGATAGCATGTTTAAAAAGCCAATATTTTCATTTTCTCTAAATGATTTAACGTCTATGGTTTGCTATACATTTTCCAACTTTTACTGGGTAAATTTTTACCATGCCTTGGTCTGAGCAATCACTGTTGAAACAGACTTTAAATCTGTAGTTTTGAGCAATATGCAAACACGTTTATGTGCCTAATAAGCCACGTTTTATATTGAAAGTTTTGCCAATTTAAATCCAACAAACGCAAGATTTATTTATTTATGACGTTATGTTATGACGTAGCTTTGTAACGTCGTCGTTAAGAATGCGTTAAACTTAAGCCTTTTGTTGTTGCGGCCCTTGTATAATTATATTTGTTTAGGCCTGGTGTTGATATGTTTGAATGGTGCAACAATTACAACAGGTCCTAACAGAGATGTGTCCACTGCCTCAAGGATTCGCATTTAAATTTGCGGTGGTAAAATATTTTGTGTTGTAAGAGCAATATGTTTTTTTAACTTAGAGAGGCCTCAAAGGCAAGTCGCATGCGCCTAGTTTTACTAGGCAAGCCACTTCGAACAAAAACGTTGCACGCGCAGGATAATAAGGCACAGCAGGGATGCCAGCAGCCGCCTCATCGCGACGCGAGCTGAATAAAGCAAGTGAATGAAAGCATTCTGTATTGAAGTTTTTCTGCCGCTAGATAGTAGTATTTCTGCCGCTAGATAGTAGTTTTTTCTGCCGCTAGATAGTAGTATAGCTGTTATGAACTAAAACGATGACGTAACACTGTTGTTTTTTGTCCCCCAATTGGAGGTGCCTAGGGGTGCAGCCTCGTAAACCTCTACATAGCACCTTCATACCACTCTACGCCATGTCTGAAAATTTGAAAGTTCTACGATGTTCACTTTTTCTATAATGCTCTGGACAAAAATCGGTCTGAAACATGCCATAGCAAACCATAGCAAACCATATGAAACCAAAAAAAAACAACGACAAAAACAAGATATGTCCCGAAAATTGAATTTCGGCCCATATAATAACGGCAAAAACAAGATATGTCCCGAAAATAAATTTTCGGCCCATATAAATAGCGGCAAAAACAAGATATGTCCCGAAAATAAATTTTCGGCCCATATAATAATAAAGAACTTCACGCGAAGCGCGTTCAGCGTAAAATAATATTTGGGGTGGGGGTATGTCTTGGTTCCTTCTCCAAACAAAACTCAGTATACACTTTTGCAATGGGGATATTTATTGATAAAAAAATCTTTGGCAAATTCAATCTTGTGACCATATATCAGCTTGGGGGAAAAACAAACTAAAACAATTTGTTTAAAAAAAACACTCGAACAAAAACTAATTATGTAAGTTTATTTAAACAGAACTGTCCGAAGTCTTGTGGAGCATGATTATGCACATCGGACTTTCAATGCAAGGAGTTCTTGGTGCTGTCATGACTTTTGTTGTTTTCTGGTAATTAAAAGTTTATTATTATTTCATTGTTAGTAAATTTTATCTTTTTATTAATTTAGTTTTGTTCACAAAATTTTAGATTTTGAAAATTATGTGTAAACAGATATTAAATCTACATTCGAAATTAAATCTGTCTGAAATATTGTGCTTTAGGGCATTTGCTGGTCTCACAATCGGAATTTTACTTGTGATGGAAGGACTTTCTGCATTTCTGCATGCTATTCGTTTGCACTGGGTCGAGTTTCAGAGCAAGTTCTACAAAGGAGAGGGTTACATGTTTGCCCCCTTTTCTTTTGAGCTTATTGTGGAAGGGAAAGTAGAAGAGTAGCTTGCTTTTTAAGTATGGTGGCCTTGTTAATAGTGGTGTATGCAGATTTTTGTAGCAATTTAAGATGTTTGGTGATTTTTGAGCTTTGTGGACTTTTGTATATTAAAGACACTGATTCCGCTACTAATGTTATCCGCCTTTTTTTCGAACAGTGTTTAGGTTTGCTATTAAAGGCTTGAAGAATTTGTTTAAAATAAACGGCTATGTTTTTCTCTTCAACTGTGTAATTATTTAAGCCTGGTAACAAGTATAATCCAGTGTATTATTTGTCGCCCATCAATATATTTTAACCCAACCTACAATGGCAATTTGTTTTATTGCAGTTTATTGTTATAGACAGCCGAATTATAGCTGTTGTATTAACGTTAGTTGACAAAATCAACTACGCAATTGCCAGATCTTAAGGTGAAATGCAAAAGTTGTTTCTTTGTAGCAACTAGACCAGAGGTTTATTAAGTTATGGGTTGTAGTGAAATCAAGGAAGAGCAGTGCTTTTTTAGCTTGCAAAATTAAATTAATTTGCGGGACACTGTCTGGATAACCTCATACAGGTATTACTGACTAGGGAGATACTTGACATTTTATTTCGATAACCGATATTTTGGACACGATCGCGATCCTATACCAAATAACGTCATTAGTATGCTTAAAAAATCAAGATAGCCAAAATTAAAACGATAAAAGATTATTTTTGCGTTTTTGTATGCCAAAACGTGCTTTCGCGCTAAGAAGTTTAGTTATTTCTAGTTACCAACTACTTGGTAAAAGGTTTATACCTTTCATATTATAATCGCTGCGCTAAACCGTAAATCATACATTATCGGACATCCCTATTGCTGACCATCACATTTCTGCACACGGATCACCATTATACTAACGCCATTAAATCTGAACAAATAACATGTATAGTTGTTCATTATAGCTCACCGCGCAGCACAAACATGTTACTTTTGTATAGCGATCAAACATAAATGAAAAACTTTTTGCGTCTGTTAGCAGATCATTTTTGGTGATGAACGTAAATACTGATAGAGCATCAAATACCGAAATTATTTTTTTCGGCAACGTAAGCACTAAAAATAACACATTTGTGGCCATAACATCCTATCCATAGGCACCCACCTTCTACATTCAGGCTATGTGTAAGGTGGGTAAAACAAAGTCTTTTGGCATATGATTAATACTGTGATCAAAGGTAATCAGGAGAAATACACTGCACGTGGTTACTGTATTACCGGTTTAGTGCAGAGTTTTTTTATCTTTTGTGACCGAGCCTCCTTTACACATTTTTTTCAAATTCACCTAATAGCCTATATTTTATAGTCACGTCCATGTGCGTTTAATGCAAAATTATCTTCCGTTTTGTAAAATAGTAGCATTTAAAAACAAGGGAAAATATAACTGTCTTTACGGCGACTTTACAGAAGATTTTAAAGACATTCCACGTCTCCAGCACGCAAAATGCGCAGAAATGAAACAACGTGAACCGGGAGTTGTCGGAACCCCATGTTTTCATCCATGAAACATGAATTTGAATTGCAGATAAAATAGATTTGGGAGTGGCCATTAAAACACTGCTACACGAATAGTTTACCGCAGGCCTGCACAACATAGGCTGCGGCCTTCGATGTAAAACATTTTACAGTTCAACACAGTACTTTCTCTAGCCTTCAAACTAAAAAATTGCCAACTTTTACTCTTTGAAAACCATTCCTTAACTGGTATTCGTTTTTAATTATTATTTTTGTCAGTTTTAAGCAAATCTGTTCATCCCCAAAGCGCTTAGCGTCTTATGGCACTATAAATTCGAGCAATGCGGATGTATTTTATGTGCCTAATGCGTCACGTATCCTTATTAATTAAAACTTTTAAAAGATTCAACAAAACAAAAACATATTTTGGAGAACGTAGCCTATATCTCCAAAAAATTTGATAACATAGGCCCAACCAATAGCAATAAATATTGTAAACAGGGGTAAAAATCTAGATCAATTTTATAATAACTTGAATAATTTTATAAAATAATTTAATATTAACTAGTAGAACAATTTTCTTCCGAAACGATGAAAACAATTCTTACCAAAGCAAATAAAAAACTTTTAGAAATACGTCACAAGATACGTCATAAACGGACTTCAAAAAGTATAAAACCGTAAAAAGTTCTAGGCTTTGCGTTCGATGTCGTGCACAAATATGCAACTAAAACAAGCAATTACAGGTTTTGGCCGCGTGAAAAATAGACATATTTTTCGCGTAACGACGTCCTGCCTATATTTGTAACCTGAACGCTTTTCCGGCAGTAATTGTTTTGTCGTTCAGGGTTACTTTTTAACCTTTTAGGCTTACTCTTCCATTGATTTAATGCTCAAAACAAGATTGAACGGAGGTTTATTGGGCTGCAATGAATACCACTCATTTCTATTTGCAGTATTGTTAACAAAGGCATTTTAAAAGTCCCAGTTCAAGTCATCAGTTACCCAACTTAAGGCCATTCATTATTAGAGCAAGTAAACTCTTATATGGTAGAACCTATGGTCATGTGGCCAATTCTGGTTTATTTTTGTTTAATTAAAAGAGGAAAGAATTTACTTGCTATGCTAGGAGTCAGAAAATGTATTTTGTTAAGATAAATGTTTTAAAAGTAGATACCGACACCCCTCTCAACATATTTGCTTTGAGCTCTAAAAACTAAATGTAATCCTGATTTTATTTTTGACACCGATTTTCAAAATGTACTTACTTTAACTGTTAGAAAGGTGTTTCCCTCTATTAGCTATAAAGGAAAGTGTAAATAATTTCGATTTTAAATTTGGATTTTCTGTTTTAAAGGTTTCTTGTTATACTCGATAACCTAAAAACGAAATGCTTTTTTTAGTCTTGAGGATTTGATTTATTAGATTATTCATTCTCAAACGTTTCTTGCGACTGCCTTGAATAGCTTTTCTGAACGTGAAAATATTCAGGGATGACGACAAAGTTAACTAGGGCTGAAAAACGTCCAATGTATTGTTGCAATGCAAGAGCAACTAAATTGAATATTGAAACTGAGAGCTGTTAAAAGTAAAGTTTAAGGGAACCATGGCCTGGTGGCGGTGCCTATCATAATTAGGAATTCAGTGAAGCCCCTGGTAGAATAAAATGACGCACCAGGGCGTACACAGTTTGAGAACCTCGGGATTTTCTAAGCATTTATACAAAACACTACTTTTCTACCAAAGCTACTTTTTAAAAAACATGCCGTCATATCTGCACAACTAAATATATCATAAAGTGATAATTTGATTCTCTTATAATTCTTTAAAAGCAACACAGTACAGTTAATCTCTTAGCAATAAAAGCAAACACAAAATTGCACGTATAAAAACTTTCCCGCAGCAGTTTTAAAAAACAACGGATAAAATAAATCACATGTCATGTTACATGCAATTGTTAAATAACACAAGAAAAACCGTTAAAGCTCTGTATGTCGCATAGTATCTAATCGCGGCTCAGTTGACGGTGTCGTAGTTTTCGAATCAAATTGGGACCTGAATAAAAGACATATAGTAAACCATTTGCATGTGCCGACAACAAAAAACATTATAAGCAGCCGATCAAAGGTATTAACAAGTCTGTAAAATTTTTTTTTTTAACTATTAAAATTTGAGCGCCACTGCGAGTTAGAACCAGGGCTGCGGAGTCAGGGCTAGAGGTGAGAATCGACGGAGTCCGTTGGTAAATTTAACTGATAATCTTTGGATGTAGTTTTAACCATTATATTATCACAACTATTACTGAGGGGCGGACCTAGGATTTTTTGCATGTGACAAGGGTCCAATTAGCCTCAATTTACACAAAAATGTGCGTTTGTTTAATTGAAAATTCAAGTCAGCACAGAGCCATCCATGATTACAATGGAAAGGTTTAATAAAAATACTTGGGAAACACTATAAATACTTTAGTTTATTGTGTAATTTGGTGCGGTCTGTTAAACTCGTAATATTTATTTTAATATTTAAAAGACGCAAGAACTAGTGCGCAGCACAATAAAGTGTATTCAGATATACTAAGTTGGCAAAACTTTCTTTGTTGGTAGTTCCAGGTTAACGGCGCCTTTAGGCTATCAAATGTTACTCAAAACGTCAATATACTAAACGTCAAAATACTAAACGTGTAAACAAAATTTGGGCGAAGCGTGAATTTGTTTACATTTACGTAATTAAAATAGACAAAAAATATGGAGAACGGACTCCTGCCCAGTTTGCAAAAGAGGTGGCGGGCCAATCTAGCCGCGCGCCTATATAAGAAACCTATTTTGGTTACGGGAAATGGTGAGATTCAAACAAGTTAAGTTAACAACCAGTTCGCTCAACAGGGGACGATCTAGGCAGTGGCTTCCAAACTTTTATGGCTGGCGGCACATTAAAAATATTTAAATATTTCGCGGAACACTTTTAACACAACAACATTAGAGTCGTTTTACAATCGCCCTTAACACACGACAAACTATTTATAAATGTCTCAATACGATTAATTTGTAATGGAATGGATAGTGCTTATTTTAGTCTAAAATGCTTGTGTGTATGCCTATTGGTGATAAAAATAACTTATTTTCCAAAATTACAATAAGTTTCGCGGCAAACAGTTTGGGAATCACTGATCTAGGCTCTATAGGGTTTTTGTTTGGGTGGGCTTCAAAAAATCAGAAAAGTCGTCACAAAGTTGTTTCAAACGTGATGCACGGAGTAAGCCATTTTGTACTAGCCTAACCCCCATCTCATAAATTTTGAACTTTTATAATATTATTCAGTCTTCAAAATGTTTTATTTTTGACGAACTAATTTCAATTTCAAAATCTAATTTATGAAACGTGCACGCTTTTGACATGATGCCAGCATTCGCGAGAGTCAATTTATTAATTATTAAGCTAGGACCAAATATAACCTGTGCGTGATATTATTAACTGCTTTATCAAATAAAAGAAACAAAAGACGGGTATGGCACATCCTAAAACTATATATTTTCCCTATTCGAATGACCTAAACACAAAAATAGTTCACGTTTCGCATAGTGTTTTAGTCCGTATGGCACTCTTACATATAAGTTATATAAACGTATGCCCTTTTTCGCACTTTGCGCGAAAGTTTCTGTTTTAAATACCAACCAACATCGATAGTAGAACGGCGCTATCAAAATTCTTAACTTAAACTGGATAACCTATAAACCGGAGAGCATTCCAATTACACCTATTTTTTGTTTTGCAAAGTGTTGGTTACTGTTTCTTAAAGTCCACCCACTTTACAAAATAAAAGTAAACCAAAAAATTATCTTACGAGGATTTGTCCGTTGAATCTTGTCCTTCTTTATTTTTTTCACCAGAACTAGGCGGCAATACTCCGGATAAAGCCATCATGTTTAAAATGTCGTAACCAGGTATTCTCGCAACCCATTCGTGTTCACGTAACGTTGCTGCAAAGCACAAATGCGCAATGTTGTGTCAATGTTCTATTTGTAAATGGACAGAGATGAAAATTTATTTTACCAAAACAAAATAACTGTATTTTGGCTTTTAATATATCTAATTTGCAGAAACAAATTACATGTTGTTGGTTCTTTTCTTTTTATACAGTCTAATATCCAATTCAATAGTAGCTCTTCTGAGATTTTTTCACTGAAACTCCTGGAGACGACGTAGTTGTCCTTAATAAGAACAAATAGTCTCAATCAAATGCTTAAAAAAGCGTGGTTAAACTACCGGCCCGCGGGCCTAACGTTTTATTGGCCTGTGATCAAATGGCCCACCACACATTGCTACTGCTACATTTGCCCCCTTTACCGCAAAATTTCTGCATTATACTAAAGCATGGAGGCGTCCTGTAAAATTTCCACCTTTCTGTGAAGCGCTGTGTGGACAGGGACGTCGGAGCGATTTCAGGGCAAAGGGGGCGACTTTTTTGGTAAGGGCAGCATAGACCGCAGGCAAGCGTAGCGAGCCGAAATATTGGTGGGTCCGGGGGAACTCCCCCGGAAAAATTTTTGCGGCCACGCCCTCTAGATTGGCTTGAAATGGTACCAAAAATGTTTTAACAAATGTCAACCATGTCATTTTACGATTTTTTTTTGCATTTTTCCGTAGCTCAAGCCCTACTCCTGTCGGTCGCATAATATTTAACGTTGTGAAAGCAATATATCATTTTTCATGAAAAGGGCACTTTTGCACCCCCCTTAGCAAAGGGCAGGAGGGGCGCCTGCTTTAGCTGCACGCGATTAACTTAGCTAAGTTGAGTAATTGCACATCAGTTCTTTCGAGCACAGCACGTTTCTTAAGATTGCAATATTGGCTCGCTATATACGTGAATTGCTTCAGTAATCGCCCGCGTCAAAATATAGTTGGACCAAGCTGTCTTAAACGATTAACTTGGTGGAAATAAGTCATAAAACGAAATACATGATTTTCAGGCTAAATTTATGCTAACATGATGTAAATTTGCTCTATTTTATATATTGTGATATGGTAAAACTGCCAAAAGCTAGTCAGCAAATAATTTCTGGCAGATTATTTCAACGTCGAAATAAACTTGTTCACGTATGATTTTTTCGAAAAAAAATTACCACCGTCTTAAGAACGGTCTATATTTTTTAGATTTTGAAAAAAAAATTAATATTCGAACAAAAATATTAATATTTAATATTAATATTCGCCATAAAAAATAAATTAAAAATTTCATCCCAGGTTGAAACTCATTTTTTTGAGTAGCGCAGGAGTAAACCTTTCCAATGATATCTCGCTTGCTATAAATTTGTTGGGGAGTAAGGGTTTAATTCGGCAAAAAACGATATTAATATTCATGACATATCGCGATAATTTTTGAAAGTCTCTAGTACCCTCATTAAAAATCACAATCGAACGAATCTGTCACACGTTCATTTTCAAAGGCGTAGTTTGTCAAACAACAAAAAAAATTTAAATTTCAAAGTTTTAAAAATTTCATATTAATTTGTTAATAGTCCCGATATCGCGATTTTTCACCCCAAAAATATACGACCACAATAGGCATAAATAATTTTCATCCAACCATAAAACCAAACACATTGCATAGACATTGATCTCACCTTTCCAATGATACCTCGCTTGCTATAAATTTGTTGGGGAGTAAGGGTTTAATTCGGCAAAACCGATATTAATATTCATGATATATCGCGATAATTTAAGTCTCTAGTACCCTCATTAAAAATCACAATCGAACGAAACTTTCACACGTTCATTTCATTTTTTATGGCGAATATTTATATTGAATATTAATATTTTTTTGAATATTAATTTTTTTTTGAAAATCTAAAAAATATAGACCGTTCTTAAGACGGTGGTAAAATTTTTTTTCGAAAAAATTATACGTAAATAAGTTTATTTCGACGTTGAAATAATGACTAGCTTTTGGTGGAAAAACTTGTTGTTGTAACAGTAATATTAAGTTTTGTGATTTCATCACATATGGCTGAGACAAGCATGTTTACCTTACACAGAAACAATGTGATAAAACATTTTTACTCTCACCTTCTTATTTAAAAAAACAAGAGGAGCAGTGAGAAATCTTTCATTGTTATGAAGATGTAATGTGTATTCGCCAACAGAAGAAGGTGATCTGTGAAAATTTTTAGTGAAGTAAAATAATAGTATACTTTTTCAAAAAAAAAATGTTACCACAAGTAATGCAATATTATATTAGTTAATAAGCAAATAATTCTAACTTACGAATCCATCCAGGTTAGTAAGACTTCTGAATCAACTTTTTTACTTGAAGACAACTGCTCCATATATTGAAATAACTTTCTTTGTTGCTGAACTTCGTCTTGGCTACTAGACTTGTTTAAATATTGAATAACAAATGACTTGTTAGAATTCATTAACTCTTCATAATTTAATTCAGTGATTTCAACCTAAACAATCAACGGTAAAATAAATTTTAGTAAATCATAGACAATATAAATTAAACAACCTGTAGTATAAAATGCAAAGAAAAAATGTTATAAATAAATCTTACAAATTTTTTTCCATTTTGTGATTGTATGAAGTTCTCGATATCTACAATGGAGTTGAACTCCCTGTGTTCCACGAGATTACCACCAGATATTTTAACAAGTATATTTTTCTCCTTCCAGTTATTAATAGACATTACCTCCGCCCTGTAGTTATCAATGTAAAGGTATTAAAAAAAATACTTATAATGTTCTAAATTATGCTTGTTATTTACACATTATTTGCTATGTCTTCCTCGGCCAAAACAAAAACAAATTTTCCTCCATTTTTTCTTGAAGCATCATTGAATGCACTTTTACCTTTTAAAACAAAATTGTAATGCAATGATATTTGAATACTATATTGCCTCGTCAAGCTAACTTTATTAGTTAGCTGACAAGAAATATAATCACAGCAACACATTCCTTGTGTACCTTCATTTGTAGCAATGATTCCTAACATGAAATCCAAATCCTTCGGAAGCATGTCTAACATTTCTTGATCAGTAACTGTTATTGGCCAAGGCAATGAATGTCTATATTAAAACACAAAGTTTAAAATATATAATCTGTGTGCATACTTAGTATTAATAGGACCTCAAATCCATGTTGTAATAAAGAAGTGGACATTTACAATTTTATGTGTTGTTTAATTTACTATTACATTCCAATTACAAGAAATTAGCTATTTCCAGTAACTTTATGTTGTAGCAATATACGATTTTGCATAACCGTAAGAAGTTAATAACCATTATAAAAGTAGACAGTGCCCTATATTGTTTGCCATCTGGATTTGCTCGTTGGGCAGGAAGGCATTTTTAGAAGGAAATCATCAAGGAAGCAGACACAAGGATTTCACAGCTGCAAACTTACAGAGTTATGGCTTCTAGCATACTGCTTTCCTTCCAGGCACCACTGAATTCATGTGGCAGACGGTGGTTTTCATTTGGCCGATAAAAGTGCATTTGGGGAAATGTTGCAACATTGGCTTTTTTACAAATGTCAGGCCAATCAAAGCATTCAACCCTGTATAGAGGAGATGGCCCACCAGATGCTAAAATATGTAAAAGTAACTCAAGTCATTGAATTTTAGTCAACACCACGTCATGCTTGTTACTTGGTATATCATTTACATACCTTTGAATTTTTTGTGTATGTCAGCATACAATGATAAAGCTGCGAGAGACTTGGAATTAACTGCACATAAAAAACAATGATTAAATGAACTTAAAATTACTAGGTATTCACAAATAAAAAACTTACATTCGAGGGTAAACAAGATCACACCAAACTCCGACCCTTGAACAAGGTGAGAATAGGTTACATCCGTTAATCTTGGAAGAGTTTTAAAATCAAAAAGATACAGATCCTTCATTGCTTTGCTTTTATGAACAGAATAGACAACAGGGTCATCTTGGTGCATTTCAACTAAATGAAATCAACCAAAAGTAAACCAATTAAATACTATAAATTAGTTCTGTTTAGCATTTAGCCTATGTGAATAACTACTAAAACCTTTATAATATATTCAAATATTTTTTAGAGAATCCTTACTGCCTGAAGTACTATCCTCTTCTTCAGAATCACCATTTTCATCACCTTCCTTAACCTGTTCCCTGGATTCCATTTGGAAGGCCAGCCGGTTGTTCAAAATTTCTAATTGCTCTTTAACTTCACCATATGTTTCACTCAGTAGATCTTTGTCTTGTGTTAAGTTGTCATCCTATAAAATAAATTAAACTTTTTCAAGAAAATCCTATCAAAATCCAGTTTGGTTTTATATTTAAATAGTTCCATACTTTAACCAAGTTATTTAACAATCGCTTGGAACAAGATAAAGAAAACTATGTGTTTGGTTTATATATTACCAAGGTAAAAAAAATGTAAAGCTTTAAGGCTAAGAATAACACCACAACATATGTATTTTAAACAAACAGTTTACCTTTGGCAAAACAGTAAGGTGTATCCTATCAGCTTTGTTGAAGTTGTTTGCCACTACAGATCCATCCCTGACATGGTAAAGAGTTATGCTAGGTCTAAACCACCTAGTTAACAGAATAAATACCTGTTGAAGACAATACATTCCGCTAAAGTGTAAAGAATAGAACATGTCAACTTTGCCAAAGAAGTTGCTTTTTCCAATTTTCTTTTCCCAGCATTAAAAATAAAAATGTGTTCGAACTTCTTTCGTGCTTCATCTACAGCTGATTGAATATTTTCAGTGTCCTCTTGACCAGTAATAACATTCTGTAAAAATTAAAAAAAATACAAATGTTCATAGCAACTCATACAATTGATAGTTTTTATTAAAGACAACATTTCTTGTAAGGTAACAGAAATGCTTAAAGAGTAGATACTTACAGCTAATGGATGTTTTATCATGCCAGTCCACAATTTTGACAAATATTCGCTACTGAAAATATGTTTAAGTCTTAAGATGGGGCATTTACCCTTCACTTTTCCAGCAGAACACATAGAAATCCATATCTAAATCAACAAAATATTAATATGTAATTTATCTTTTGATTTCAAACCACTAATTCGAAGTATTTTATACTGAAATTAAATTTGCCAACAGTACAACCTCTATTAAGGAAATCAGTTAGCTTTATCAGGATGGTGGCGCAAGAAAAGCAAGGGGGAAAAAAACCTATGAGAGATTTGAACTCAAGATCTCTGCCATACTGGGAATATGGTTTTTAGAAATCAACAACTTAATAAATTACCTTTGATGTAAAATTTGAAAATAGGTTAAATTACTACTGCTGGGTGGGTTGCAAGTAAAAAAGTTTAAGAAATGCATACACTATTGCAGGGATGGCGAACCTTTTCATCGCGCGGGTCACAAACACGACCTTAATCCTTACAATATGCTCAAGTGGGTCATACTCATATATTTATTTGCTTATTTTATGCGAAACTCTTCTGCTGCGTCGTTTTAAGTGTTATTGTCTGGATTGGTAGTTCAAGGTTTTAGATAATTTACAAATTCGGATTCCCACAAATAGTAAGAAGCTAAAAACAAATGCTGCAGCATTTTTATTGGATTACAGGAGTTCAGCAGAAAGATTCCTAAAACACTTTTGTTTTTATATTAATCCTTTTATAAAAAAAGACCAGGGATTAATCTCATAAGTAGACTGCATGTACAATTGTAGCATAAAATTTACTTACTGCACCCAAACTGTCAACATTTTCACTTGAAGTCACTTGTTTTGCCAAACCAAGGTTGGATGTATGTACAAATAATAATTCACCTTTAAATTCAATTGCTTTTTTCTGTACAAAAGCTTGAACTACACCAAATGAATTGAATAGATTAAATTTGTTATATACACATACATACAGGCAATTACTTACACTTAGTCCCCAACTTTTTAAAATAAACAAAAACAAAATTTTTATTTCCTGCAACATCATCTTGAAATTCCATCCAATCATCTTCAGATTCAATGTTAACCAAAACGTCTTTATTTAGCCAGCTAATTAATATATATTGGTAAATTGCACATTGAGTTTCAAAGATAATATAGCAATGCAATGAATTGTAATATATATACTTACAAAAGAATTTTCCCTTCTGCCTCTTGCGTTGTAGATATGGCTTCTGGATGAAAATCAGACAATATTTTTCCGCTTCTGTAAAAACATTACAATGTAAAATTCAATTTTTTAATAAAGCAAAACTATGTGAGATGTGTAACACAATATTTTAAATTATTTTACTTTAGCATATCAATAAACAAAATAAAAAACATTAACCTGAATACAATTAATGTGTTTGAAGAAGTGTAAGATTTACAGACATCCAAATCCTTGCAGTTAAAAACTCCCACATTTGTTCCATACTTTAGAAGTGAATCCGAGGCATTTTCAAGGGCATGCAATGACTGCTTAACTGCTCTGTCAGAGTCTGTTGGCATAATATTATTATTTTTAACTAAGTAAGTTCTAGGTAACACAGGCATTTTATCTTGTGTAACCAAGCCCAACTGAATTCCAGTTGCTGGCCTAGTGAATTTACAAATGTAAAATGGCCATTATGGAATTCTGGCATAAAAATATTTTGCTGCAAAACTTTTAGTTTACATAAAACCAAAGAGCATTTGGGTTATTTTAAATTGGTAATTTTTGAGTAAAATAAAGCAATGTGTATTCTATAGTAGTTTATTATTGCTCATAAACAAATATAGTATAAACAATGACTGAAACACAAGAAATTAAGTACAATCATTAGAATCATGGATGCAATAACACACTTGAAGTTATTGAAAAAATAATATGTTTATATATTATATTTTTAAGATTTTTTTTATATTTCTTGTATATTAAATGCTAACAGGGCTAGGACTAACCTACTTGCTAATGAAAATTAATGTATTTTTAGGGTTCTAAAGAAAAATAATAATAATTATTAATGGTATATCTAACCTTCAGAGTAAATAAACATCACCGCACTCCCAGATTGAGATTTCTTCATTGTAGTTAGTTCATGGTCATTTAGAACGGGCAATGACAAGCCTAAAGTTTTGTCAATAGAAAATACCAGCAGGATTAGCCATATCAGGTCCATTTTTACCTTATATACCTACAGTGGTTAAATATGGCAGCCTCTGTTAAAAATATCATGGTACACAAAGGTTATAAAAGTTCAGTAAATGTTCCTAATACACAATATTGAACTATATTGGAGCCTTTAAAGTCATATATTCATTTATCCACAATAACTCTAGTATCATATATTCTGTTCGTCGCCAGTGGCAGAAGGCCAGACAGTGGAGCCGCGGACTGTCACTCTATAAACGCTAAATGCAACAACACAACAGACTGTGAACTGCTTATCAGACTATAAACAGGAAAAGCCAACCGACATACACTTTTTTAACTTTCAGAAAGCTTCTCCATCCCTACGACACCCCACGGTCTTTCGCGGGTCGGTATTGTCGCCCCATATGTTCGCCGGTATGGCATGTGGTTTTAGATATACAGAGCAACGTCGCTCTGAACCTCTGATTGCTCCCTCTTAAGCGTGAAGAGCCGGGCGATAGGGTAAAATAGAAGAAACTATACGGGGGTGCGGTTGTTGTATATTTTGTCAGGGGGTATATTTTCGGGGCTTAGTGTTTATTTTTATTTTGTTTTAATTTTTTTTTTTAAATTGATTTTACTTTTTTTATTTTTTATTTTTCAATTTTTATTTTTTCATATTCATTTTTTTATTTTTATTTTTTATTTTATACTTTCTATCTTTTAAGATTTTGTATTGTGTATTTTATATTATATATTTCATATTTTGTTTTTCATTTTCCTTAACTTGTTTCTGCAAGCAAAAACAGATATGGGCCGAAAACTTCCCCACTTAGCTTATGGCTTTGATGCGAAAGGCACCCGATTCGTCGGCAAGTTTGGCTTAGCCATGCCACAGCATACTGCATTTTTGTCGCAAAGATAAGCCAAAGGAATATGATTTCCTGATTCCAGGATCACGCCTGTTAGCATAGAAAGAGAAATGCCCGATTCCCGTTGGATGGGGACTCCCCTTTACCTTTTTGCGACTAAAACGCGAATCTAGGCTAAAAGGCGCTTTTTTCAAGCAACATAATTTTATAAACTAATAAAACAGACAAAAGAAAAATAGCCTGGAAAAGTAACTTGGCGCTGGTCTAGAATCCTACCACGATTTTGCAGCTTGAAATTGCGCGACTGTAATTCCTGTAATAACGTTATTTGTAAAATTAGCGCGACTGATAATGGAGTACAAGACTGAAAACCGTTATCGCGACGAAAGTTTTGCGCGTTTGAGCGATTTTTAGTGGCTGGCCGCATTATACGTTGATTTTACTTGTAATGCGCGGCTAAGCGGGAAATTGGCCTTACTTTCGAACCTGAGCGTGCGTGTGAGTGGGTTAAGTGTTGTTATATTCATTATTTAATTATTATACTTGACCCACCCTAACCCAAATAATGTGCGTTTAGGTAGGATTCTAGACCAGCGCCAGTAACTTCTTGTACTTGTAGTGTAGGTTATAGTTATAATGAAATGTAATAAATTGGCACAGAAGGGGCATATGCGGGGTTTCTGTAGTTTATGTAATTGGCTGCCCTCTCAACAAACAACAGGGAAGCTCTTTTAACATTGTAGCTTTATATGTTTTCTCATGGAAAGGTGCCATTAAGCGTACAAAATGGTAGCTTGCTATACAAACTTAGCAACGTTTAGGGGAAGTAGCAAATGTCCTGTACACCCATTAGCCACCATGAAGTACATAACCACCAGTCTGCTGTCTGAATTTGATTGCACTTTACGCCAAGATCTCTGGCATACAGAAACAACTTTTAAGGTGTGCAATTATGTTTTTACACACCTTGTGTTGGAAATCCTACCACAAAAACTTTTTTCAATATTTAAGTGTACAGTATACCAATTTAGAAGTTGGAAACTCTAGTTATTGCAGTGCTAAAATAAACCTGCACAGGCTCAGTGGGAGCTGTTTGAAACATGACAATTAACACAGATGCCTGCTGCATTTTGTTGGTTAATACAACTTTATTTGAAGAGGATCAACAGATCATATACAACAAATAAAACAATTTACCATTTAGTGACTAAGCCCTTCTGGAACTGTGCTGACTAGGGTTCCTCTTTTTCCCTGATTTTTTCACTCCTGAGAAACAGGATTGAAAAATGAAAATCCTGACGAATATATTTGTGCCTTATTTCATCATTATGATGTTTAAAACTATTTTATTTTAGCTCCAAACATTTAATTAATTCTCCCTAGTGCTGACCAACAACCCTAGTGCTGACCAATGATATTTCCACACATTATATACCATGCATCATGCCTTCGGGAAGGCTTACTGAAATTAGTTAGATCAGGATTTTAGTGCAAGCAAAGAAAGGCTATTTTCTAGCCTTGCTTGCATGCAAAACCTGATTAAGCTAACTGATTTTGGGGCACCAATTTTTTTCAATTTGGTAAGTAAAGAGTAACGCAAAGAAAAATGGTCTGCAAACACTGCAACACACATTGTTTCGGTTACCCTGCAGGTTGGGGTTTCAAGAGTTCACACATTTTTTAATTTACTATTAATAATAATGCTTGGCTAACACTAACCCAAACGCTAACTCAAATAATGTGCGTTGCGGTATGTGGTATTGTAGACCGTACCTTTTTTATTTTTTTTTGCCTTTTTTGATGTACCAAATTAAAAGAGCCCCCAATTTTTAGAAGCCTTTCTAAAGGCATGTGTACATTTGTAGAATCAATCATTTTGTTATGGCTCCTGGTCTGTTACATTCATTTTTTCAAATTCCTAAATTCATTGCATAACATACAACAAACAAGTGCTCTTAATACTATTGAAAGTTGTGTTTTCTTGGCATCAAATTTTGAAATTTGCAATACTGTCCACGGATCTGCAAAATTACAAAGTGATCCAGGGTTGATTTTGAAGTTAAATTTTCACTCGCCAGCAGGGCTGCGGAGTCGGACTCAGGACTCAAGGAGTCGGTTTGTTTTGGTTGGAGTCAGACTCTGGACTCGGGCAAGACCTTGTAAATCTACCCAAGTAGACTGATATGGCCGCCAAATGGAAATTGTAATGGTGTAATATTTTCCAACCATGTATTGTGAGTGAATGAATTATTTGATACCCCTATAGGTGGATTGCTGAATATCCACGTTATAAGAGTTACGCAATTTGGTGAAATACAGGCTGTAGAGTCCGGGCCAGGCTCGGTACTTGACAAAATCTCTCTTTTGACTGGCGTCGAAGTCGGATTCGGGTTGTTTTTAACCAACTCCGCAGCCCTGTCGGTCTGGTAAGTGCAAACAAATCAGTACTCACCTGCACAAAATGCCACATGCCAAAAATGTCAGTCTGTCATCTGCAAGTTTACATTCTATGCCATTGTTTAAGCAATGATTTAACCTGCCTTGTATTTCGGAGAGTTTACTTAGATCAGTGTTTCTCAACCTTTTTTAACCCGGGGCGCACCTGTAAACCTTTCAAAACGTGGTGGCGCACCTGACGAGCGAGTCGACTGCTAACTTTGTTTTTTGCTGGCAATTTTTATTACATCAGGCTCCCAATTCTATTATCTATTAAGCAGCTTGCGGAGTCGGTTAAAAATAACCCGACTTCCAACATTTAAAATAAATGGACTTCCAACATTTATTGTTTTTTATAATGCCTCACAATATTTGCTTTTGATTGCAGTTTAGTCAGAGCTAATTTGCAGATGTTTCAGTTTGAATGTTGTCCGGCTAAATATTCCTTAATTTGATTTTTCTCTTGATTAATACCCCTGTACCTAAAATATCAGTGTGTTAAGTAACAATGTCTGAATACAATTATGTCCACTCGAGCATTTTTCCAGTGTTTAAATCAGAGTCAGACTCGGACTCTGGATTTAAGGACTCTGTTTGTTTTGCTGGAGTCGGACTCAAGAGGAGTAAAACCATGTAAAACGACCAGAGCCTCGAATCCGACATGCGCATGCGCAGAACCAAATATTGAAACTGATATGGCCCTAACTAGAAATTGTAAAGGTGGAATATTTTCCAACCATGTGGAGTTAGGGCCGGACTCGGGGCTCAACGAAATCGCACATTTGACCGGGTTGGATTTGGGGTATTTTTGACCGACTTCGCAGCCCTGGTTTAAATAGTTGCACAACATTCTGGTTGGGTTCAGGTAGGTTAAATATTATGGGAGGTTAAAAAAATTAAAGATAAGATAGGTTAAAAAATATATCAAGATATGGTATTCCAGTTTTTCATTTTTGTGAATGTTAACACATAAAAGTGTGAATCAACCAATACATGCAAACAGAGACCATTTTATGTATTAGGATAGTTACCTAAAGTTATCTCACTTAATTTATTTTCCCAGTTTTCCTTCTTTGCGGTCTAGTGCAGTGCTATTTAACCTTTTTTGATTTGGTGAACCCCTAAAGTTGTTATGACGAACTCATGCACTCTGTTTACTTAAAAGTTAAACTGAGGTAAAAAAACAGTATGGAAAATCATTATGCATATCAATATAAATTGACATTGTGTCAATTAAACCGAGCAAATCTGCCGAAGTTTTATACACTCTTGGTGAGAGTTTGCCTGTAGGCTGCTTGCGAGTACTATTGAATGTCATAAAACAGCATTCCAACAAACTTGAAAAAATAACAAAGAAGCTATTTAATGACTGTTTTATCAAAAAAATTGTGGTATTAATGGTTCAATAAAATTTTGTGATGCACCAGTGTATACCTTTTCGTACTGGTGCACCCCATGCATATTTTGGTGTACTGGTCTAGTCTCTAGTGTACCAAATTTCTAAATGTTACGTAAGTACCACCTTCTCTCTAAAAACATATAATTTCAAAATTGTTTACATAACAAATCCTGCTAATCACCTCTAAAACCCCAGTTTAAGAAGGTTTAACAATGTTTTTTTAATTACACATGATTATTTCTCTAATTTGTTTTTCAGAATTAAGCAATATTATATTATATTATTTATATGAAATACTGAAAGTCAAAAATAAACATGATAATTTAAAAACCAAATGAGATGAGTCGATGACTTTGGAGGATAAATCGTTTAAAAAAGATTGATCAGTAAAAACAGGTATTATGAAATAACAATGGTCTAAATTTTACTATTTCTTTAAAACATAGTTTCAGGATAAAAATTAGAGTGTCTAAAAATAACTAATTGTATTTTCGAACTGCATTATCTTAAGCTTTAACCCTAATAGAGACATAATCGATTTTTTCACTATGTGATAGCACTTTTTTTCTGTTTCAGTGTTAATCTATGAATATTGGTATGTTTGCCACTTCATATACATATTAACAACTTTTATATATACAGAACAACTTTACGGATTCCACAGAACAACTTTACGGAACTGCTTTCAATGTTTAAAAATTAGTAAAGATTTTTTTAAAGATTCATCATTTGCTACCTACTTCTGTATAAATCTAACTACAACCTCCATCGTTTTTCTGCCCAAACGCATTGACTTATTTGCTGTGTAGAGTGGCTGTAAGAACAGTCTTTGGGAAGTCTCGGTCATTTTATATTTAAAATATTTGTTTCCTAAACACTGAAATGTAAGCGTAAAGGTCACAAGTTGTTGTGATTTTATGGAAGGAAACCACAGCTCATAAAAGGTTTAAAACCAGTGACATAACCCATGTTTTTTCTAAAACATTGGATCTGTTCTAAATGACAAACAGTTCCGTGCGCAATTGTCATATTCAGTGTCTCTAATAATTCTTTGTTTTTATTTTGAGCTTGGGTATTTCGGCTGGTTACGGCCTACTCCGTCATTGAATATGTTTTTTATGAAAACGTATTTTTACTGCTTTGTCACACTGGTGACGTTGTTTCCACTTTGTATGTATAACGGACAACGGTATAGAATTAGCAGGTATCTGTCATTGGTATAACAGAATTTTGGACGTTTGTTATTTTGACTAAATTGTTTCTCACTTATAAAATAAGTGCATATTTTGCATCTACAATTAGATATAAAACTATGCCTAGTTATTATTTGCAAATTTGAATATTGGATTTATTTTGTTTTGCTTTGGAAAATACTTTTCGTCTATTTGTGAAAATTTCTCGCGTTTGTCTTTTTCCTGTCGTTCTATTTAGAATAGTACCACAAACGTAATCAGTTGACCTTCTTGTTAACAATGGTTTGAGTATGTTCCTCTCTAAAAAACAAAACAATACAACCCTATTCGGTAACTTTATCAATTGTAAGATTGGTATTTTTTATTTATAACATAAAGAGTTACAAAAGAGTTATTTTTTGCGACCTGATAATAAACAAATCAGTTATTATTAAAAGGCGGTGATGTTGTGTTTACAGTGTTGTCAAGGCAAACAAGTCATTTAGAAAGTCTCCAAGTCCAATTTAAGTTAAGAAAACTGCTTTAAACAAGAGAATAATGCTCCTTTGCTAAAAATGTATTCAACTAAAACATTAAGTTTAAGACAAATCATTTTTACCAAAATACTTAATGTGAAATCATTTTAGGCAAAAGTTTAAGTGCAATTTTGAGGCAACCCAAAGTTTTAATATTTAACAAATAGTAAAGAGTTAGGCTGGATCCCCACCGGGCTTTAGACACGACGCGACGAAACATGTCTGTTTAATGAGTTGTCGCGTCGTGCTTGAAAGCGACTGTGTCCAATCCCCACCGACAAAGCGCGCGTAACTTGAACTGGCCAAAGCTAGGCAATATAATTCATTGTGGTCATGGCGGCAACAGGGGACGTGGCGTTATTTTGCACAATGTGCGCAAAAATGTGCAAAAAATGTGCGCACATTTTCAATTGCCTTCAAAAATGTGCGCACTTTTTTTTAACAATGTGCGCACATTTTAAAATGCCTTCAAAATGGGCGCACATTTTTAAGCTAGAGTTAGTGTTAGAGCAGGGGTCGGCAACCTACGGCCCGCCGATGAAATTCATCCGGCCCGACGTCTGTTTGATAAATTAGAAACGAGTCCATTTCACATACTTTTTGTCTATTTTAACTACGTAAGAGCAAAAAAATTTCGCGCTTCGCGCAAATGACCATTTGCGCCAGTTTGTTTACGTTTTGACGCTGTCTTTTGAACTAGATTAGCTCTTTATTACCGTTGCGCCGTGAAAGGTTGCCAAGTGCGTCGCGGAAAAACGGAAAACGTACTTATTTCAAAATATTGGACATATACTTTTTAACATTTTATTTATTTTTCATTTTCGGCAATGTAATAAAAACTTGAAAGAAATTTAAAAGAAATGCCCGTATACAAAAAAACGCGATCGCTTCGCTCGCCAGGTGCATTGACTTAAAATGGTTAACAAATACTGAGCTATAGATTACCTTTAAATGTTATCGAGTTCCATCAAAGTAGTTTTATTACACTTTTCATTCGTTGCACGGATGACAACGTGTAAACTCTAATTTTAAACCAAACAAACGCTTTTTTTCGCGTTTTGCGTCAACACTTTACTGCCTCCTTAAATGTGATTGAACACGTTTTTAGTGCAAAAAAGATCCGAGGCCCGCCTGATTCACATTTCTAAAATGTTAATAACACAATTCTTAGTATACACTTTGTGCGGCCCGCAAAGACCTTTCTGAGTTTGGTTTTGGCCCGCGACTAGAAAAAGGTTGCCGACCCCTGTGTTAGAGTAAGAGTTTTTGGAGTTAGAGCTAGAGTTAGTGATAGAGTTAGAGGTAGAACTAGAGGTAGAGGTAAAACTAGAGTTAGGGTTAGAATTAGAGTTAGAGTAAAAGTTTTTAGAGTTAGAGTTTGAGTAAAAGTTTTTAGAGTTAGAGTTAGCTAAATTCTGTACTTTAAGTCTAACTCTAACCCAAAAATGTGCGCACCTTTTTAAAGGCATTTTAAATTGTGCCAACATTGTGTAAAAAAGTGCGCACATTTTTAAAGACAGTTCAAAATGTGCGCACATTGTTGAAAAAGTGCGCGCATTTTACAAGGCAGTTCAAAATGTGCGCACATTGTTAAAAAATGTGCGCACCTTTTTGAAGCCAGTTTAAAATGTGCGCACATTGTTAAAAAAAGTGCGCACATTGTTAAAAGAAGTGCGCACATTGTTAAAAAAGTGCGCACACTTTGAAGGCAGTTCAAAATGTGCGCACATTGTTAAAGAAAAGTGCGCACTTTTTTGAAGCTATTTTAAAATGTGCGCACATTTTTTGCACATTTTGGCGTGCACATTTTTGCGCACATTGTGCAAAAAATGTTCACATCCCCGTCTCCATGGCGGGGGCAAATAACATGTAGATTTTGGAAGAAATATGTGTTTGGAAACGTAACCAGCAATTTCTACGACAACACAAGTAGTGGGTATACTCTAATTGTGAAAAAAGGTATAAAGAGGTTTCTTTCCATTTACATTGTCGAACTTTCTAAAATATGAAGATAAGTTTCAAAATTACGCAAGGATGTCTTAAAAATTGTTTTGAAACTAGCCAAGCTGGTAAAATCAGACATAGAAAAGAAAGATTCGAATTAAAAGGCTTTTCGACCGTTCAAGGAATATATTTTTATTGGAATTAAACATTCTTACCTGCTTAACTTTTTAAATAACATTCCTAATATAAAACCTACAAAAACCCGTAAAAAAACAATGGTTTCCATCAAAAAGCATCTTCAGACACGGTAAAAAAGTAGTGCACGCGCTATCTCGCTAAAAACGCGTTTAGTCGTGTCTGTCTGCTGTGCGTAAGATTTGCGTCAAGTCTGGTCGGTGGAGACGCGTCAACAAAAGAAATAGCGTTCAATCTCATTAGTCGCGATCAGACTGCTTTAAAGCGTTTTTGTAAGTTGTCGTACAATGGACGACACTTGAGTTGTTCGAGCCAAGTTTAAAACGTGTTTCATAACTTCGTTGACTAACATACTTAATTAAAAAAAAATCGTAAATAATTATTAATGAATCAGGGTTTTCACAAAACGTTGTTTTAAATGCAGCAATTCACATATTTGTTCACATATTATTGAACGTATAGTAGATGGTAGGTCATTTCCAACTGATCATTTAACATATACGACACGTCCTAAACATTTTGCTGTGTTTACACAAACGTTTTCGATGGATACTGCCATTACGAAAAATAAGCATTTTCTAGTGAAATTTATTTCTATCGGTATCAGGTTGCGAAAGACTTTCTAACTTGCATAATGTTAAGCGAAACAACAATTAATAATGGAAGACGGTACTAGTAATTAATGCATATTTGTTTTCAAATCATGCTGATTTGCCATGGTGGTTCAATAACCTGAGCGAAGACGTTTAATTTACCTTTCTTATTTATTAAAAACGACTTTGTTATATTGATAAGTTCTAGCGCCACCTAGCGGGTATGACAATTCTGCTGTAAATTAAATTTAGTTAAAATATTTTTGCAATATTTTTGTGACTAAAGATTATAACACGTAAATATATTCAGCACAGGCTTACAGCGCACTCCACTGTCGCTTAATGCCAGGATTAGTATTCAACTAAGAGTTATAACGTTTAGCGTTAAATAGGCCAAAAACTTCCTTTAACACAAAAGAAAATGTTAAAAAGCAAGTTTTAGCGAAAGCTTCTTCTCTAGGTTATGTTTTTTGTTACATTTTTAACAGTTTAAACAGGAAAAAGTTAACAATTTGACATTAAATATTTACTGCGACCTGCGCACATAGTCGATCTCGAGAAACTCGTCGTTTCGTAAATTTGTCTCGTTCAGTATGTCGGTCTTAAAGGCAAATTGTCGATCTTTAAAGGTTTGTTTCGATCATAATTAACTTAAATCAAATTCTATTAAATTGATATCTCGATCATAAGTTAATAAGTCTATTTCAAAAGCATTATTGAAAGTAATGCGTCAATCTAAAATGTTCGTCTGTATGTGAAGTAAATAATTCGAACTCGAAATCCATATCTCAATCGCGAACGTAATAAGTCGATCTTGAAATCTTTACTTCGAACATGAAAGTTATGCGTCGATCTAAACTGTTCGTACAGTTTGTGAAGTAAATAATTCGAAATCCATATCTCAATCGCGAACGTAATAAGTCGAACTCGAAATCTTTACGTCGAACATGAAAGCTATGCGTCGATCTAAAATGTTCGTACAGTTTATGAAGTAAATAATTCGAACCTGAAATCCATATCTCGATCGCGAACATAATAAGTCGATCTCAAATCTTTACTTCGAACATAAAAGTTATGCGTCAATCTAAAATGTTCGTACAGTTTAAGAAGTAAATAATTCGAACTCGAAATCCATACCTCGTTCGCGAACGTAATAAGTCGATCTCAAATCTTTACTTCGAACATAAAAGTTATGCGTCAATCTAAACTGTTCGTACAGTTTGTGAAGTAAATAATTCGAACTCGAAATCCATATCTCGATCGCGAACTTAATAAGTCGATCTCAAATCTTTACTTCGAACATAAAAGTTATGCGTCAATCTAAACTGTTCGTACAGTTTGTGAAGTAAATAATTCGAACTCGAAATCCATATCTCAATCGCGAACGTAATAAGTCGAACTCGAAATCTTTACTTCGAACATAAAAGCTATGCGTCGATCTAAACTGTTCGTACAGTTTATGAAGTAAATAATTCGAACACGAATCCATATCTCGATCGCGAACGTAATAAGTCGATCTCGAAATCTTTACTTCGAACATGAAAGCTATGCGTCGAGAACGAACAGTAAGCATACTGCAATTGTTTGTGTATGATTACATTTTTCTGTCATATCGTTAAATAAACCAGTTTCCTATCGCTCACAAAATTCGGACCCAAGCGGTGGCAAGAACGCTTACATTTTGACTGTGTTAGACCGGTTTAGGAAAAGCCGCAGTGCGTCCTATGATATGTAACTTTGTAAAATGAATGTTTTGCAAACTTATAAGTTATATTTGCGCTTTGTTTTTCGTTTTTTTGATATGAAGATTAAATAAAAAGTATGACCCTATATAAATTATTATTAATGAAAAAAATAGACCGTAAAATATATAACGCTGCTGAAAAGCATTGTTTTAAAGGTTTTCATGTGACTTTAGGCTAACGCTCTGTCCCTTTCTAAGATGCAATTTTACCCAAATTTATCTGGTTAATACATTTTTGCGCGGAATGATAACGTCTTTGTAATTTAGCGATTAGTAGCCTATGCAGCATCGCTCTTTAAACTTTACTAAGATTCGTACGGTTTCCGCGAACATTCCAAGCTTATAAAAAGCAGTCTTCTAAATTAAAAGTTTTGTCAAATACGCAAATTTTTCGCGCTTCGCGCACCATTTTTCCCAGTATCAATAATACTCCGTTTCATTTGCGCACAATCGGACTAATGCAGCATGCTTCTGGAACTTTTAAGTCTTTGACGATGCTTTGTGACGTCATTTTTTTAACATTTCTTGCCCCGATCAAACAAAAATCGTTGATCCGCTCCTGTAACCTTATGTTTGTGGTCCGCAATGAATATGCATGAAATATTGTGGCCCGCGATGCTGTCAACTTTAGATCACCCTGTTCTAAACTGTTCGTACAGTTTGTGAAGTAAATAATTCGAACTGAAATCTGTGTCTCAAGGTAATCATATGTTTCGTTTCGGTTGGGAAATAAATTAAACTAAAAATTTGCATTTTGATTTAAATTGTAATTATTGATATTACAAATCAACATGTCGAATGTAATGTGAATGAGGTAAGATCAAAGTGTATATTTTGGCCTCAAAATTCTCGTCTCGCAAGGTCGATCTCGACTGTTAACTTAATAGCTTGTTAGTTGTACCACCTTTCTGATTATTTCTGTTTATTAATTATAATGCTTAGACTTAACATTGTGATTGAAGCATTTTGTATACCTTTACTTTGAAGCATACCCGCAAGGTGGCGCTAGTATTCTTCAAAATTGCAAAGTCGTTATTCACAAATTTCTAGGGCAAGTTACATGTCTTTACTCTGGTCACTGGACCACCATATCACATTTTACCAAACCTAAGGTTAGTTATTATTTTTAAACGTGGCATAACCGTGGTTTGATACAAAATATGTATCAATAACTAACACCGTCTTCCAATATTATTTGTTTTTTGTTTAACTTAACATAACGCAAGACAAAGCGATCTTGTGGATCCTAAAGAAGCTAATAGCTGATGAATTAAGGTAGAAAGTAGAAAGTTTGGTGAGGACAGCATCAATCGAAAACAAAAGGCAAATACAGGAGCAGATATACAATTAGTAGTCAGAATGTCCAGTGATAAACACACTCATCGGTCAAAATGTTTTCATATTTTCAATAAACACACACATACGACATACGTGTACATTACAACCACTGCGATCCCTTCTGAAGCCGTCTTTTGATCAGAGATAACCTAATTGCAAACCAGGAACCTTCAAGTGACTAACCAAATCAGTCTATTAATTATGCAGTCTGGGCAAGATTAGAAAAATGTAGCCTGCGGCGAGTTTCGAACTTTTGACCTCGTCCCTACATTAAACTTCACTCTATAAGTTGTGCTACGGACGCTCAGAAGAATGCAAATAGATAAGCAGCCAACAACTTGTTTCGTATTTAACACTATAGTGTTAGAAGGATGGCGAATAAACCCGATTCTATTTAACAAAATACGTTTAGCCATTTTTAAATTTTTTTTTTTTATCTTGGCTAGAACAACTCAACGTCGTCCAGACAACTGGAACGCAACATTCCATATAACAATTTCTTTCCTAAATAGCCCCTCCCCCTTTATTTGAGACAATATACGTAAAACGCATCCGTGCTGTAGTACCGTAATTCAATGACTTTATGGGGCATTAACGTTTTGCTTTAAATGACTTGGCTTAGCTTAGTCATTAGTGTTTTATCAACTGTTTTATTGCTAACATTGCGTTATTTACATGATTTTTATAATGTAAAGCATTTTGTCAACTTTTTCCAATCTTGCAAAAACACTATCACCACCTTTCAATAAAATATTTTTTGTTTATTACATATTATAGTGCAAAAACAAACTCATTAGAAACTAATAAATTGTAAACTTGAAAATTCACAAGTTAAACAAGAAAAAATGTTTCGTAAAGACAGTATAAATAGATTAAGTTAGCAAATACAGTTGTATTGTTTCGTTATTTTTGGAAATAAGCATATTTAAAACACGGTTTAAGAAAAAGGTCACAAGAAATAGATAACCATCTAAAAGGCCTAAAAGAGGTTGAAAACAAGACAAACATAACAAATATTTAGAAATATAAACTAAACCCAATATTCAAATTTGCAAATAACTTTCACTGGGCATAGTTTTGTTTTAATTCTTGAAAAAAAAGATGAATTTCTTAAAAAATGTGAACCGATGTAAAGTCACGGCGGCCAAAATTCTAAAAATACAATATACACGAACAACAGGCTACACATTTGTAACAAATACAATGCCCAACAAAAAAGCATCCCTAGTCGGCAAATATTTAGGGCTTTCCTCAAATATACCATATATTTTTACATAAAATGCAAAAAATAGTCTATATGTAGGAACACTAAACACGGATCTGTTCACAATCTTCAGTAGAATATATGGCTTTGCATTATGTTTTAAATAGGAGTGAATGGAATGCAGAATTCTGACACAGGGGTTAACAGAATTGGAAAAGTTTAAGAAATGCTACAGCCCATATAAAGTAACATATTGTACTATTCAGAAAACAACAGATTTATTAAAATTGGCCCTGAAATGTGAGTGACAAAGGACATTTTCTGTTGGATATAATATAATTTAAGTGTGTATAGCATTACAACACATATGCAGGTTTATAGTTTCCCTGTGCACAATTCCATTTTAAGGACATTTGTTGAACCCTAAAGCATAGGTTCTTAACCCTTGATACCCTGTCGAACCCAAGCATTGTTAAACCCAATTTTCACTCGACATATGTTTGCCAATAAAACATTTTTTATGAGTCACGCGGAGCAACACGACATAAGCATTATTAGATTCCTTAAAATAAACAAATAAGAGAGAAAATAAGTTTGAAGGTCCCGCGGAGCTAAGTAAACAGTGTGGTAATGTTTCAGAGGCTGTTCTCGTCGAACCCCAGGTGTTTGATTGAAACCTGGTTAAGAACCACTGCCCCAAAGGGTTTATGGGCCAGAACATTTAAAACACATCGATTTAGGTCAGCCGAATTGATAGCTATTTTAGTTAATTGGCAACATCCTTATCTCTTACTTACTTCATTGTTACGTCACAACTGATATAGTTTGCTACTTTCGTTTAAAAGGGTAAACCATACAAAAAAGGTTAAGAACCCCTGATTTAGGTTATGTTATGGATATGGGCATTCAACAATTGTTGAGTCCAAAAGCTTCAATAAAGTTATTATAAACTATTAGATCTTGATGCCATTAAAGTTCCAAATTTTTTGGTGTATTATTGATTAAAAACAATCCACACGGCATATTAATCTATCTAGAGCTTTAGGCATAATCGCTGGATATTGTTGTTACATTTTTTTCATTTTCAATATAGTCTGTAAGCTCATGATTTGTGCTAAACTTAAAAGCAGTTGTCTTTGTGAAGTTGACATTGGGATCCGTAAAGTTGTTCTGTATATATAAAAGTTGTTAATATACTACAATGAAAAGTAATGTATTATGTTATGCAAACATATTAATATCCATGAGGGTTACACTTTAACTTTTAGAGTTGTGCTTTCAAACACAGAAAAAAATGTTGTTTATCATTAAGTAACAGCTAGGGGACTGTAAGATATTGATTAACTGTTTTGGTAAAGAAATGAATTTAGTATGTAGTTAAAAAATACAATTTGTTATATTTTAGGCACTATAAATTTTATTGTGAAATATATAAATAATAAAAGTTAAGCCATTTTAACTTTAAAATACCTGGTTGTATTAATCAATGCTTTTTCAAAGATTTATCCTCCAAATCCATTTCATCTTTTTTTTCATAACCATGTGTATCATTGACTGTCAGTACTTTACATAAACCACACTATATTATGATATACTATTGCTTAATTCTAAAAAGCAAATTGAAAAAAATTGCGATAAAAAACGGTTATATATACCCCATCTAAACTGGGTTTAGGAATTTGCTTTGATACTAAACTACAAGCTAAAAAAATCCTAAAAGAAGGTAGTTATTGAGACTCACTAGAAATTTAATATGATGCAAAATTCCTAAAAGCTGATTAAACTTGAAAATTTTATGTGCACATTAACATATTGCAGAATTTATTTAACATTAAAATAACTTAGCACACTAGGTTTAGGGGCTGTGTAGCTAAGGTCGTTCTCAAGACTAAACTGTAATGGTTTATTTAGCGCCAGACTCCCATAAGAAAGTTCACATTAGGTAACTAAAGAGATGGCCCTGCTAGGATTTTAGTGAATATAGCTCACAGCATAGCACAAACATGTCTTGTAAGTAGTGTGATTGAACAGGTGTGTCGTTCTACAACAATAGCACAAATAGTAAAAGGGCAAAAAACAAATGCTTTGGGATTACCATGTCACAATGCTGATCAACATAACCCTTTAAGAAAGAAGGAAATATGGAAAAATACATTAAGAGATTACTTTAGGTAACTCTCATAATATATAAAATGGTCTCCTGTGTGGATGTATTGGTTGATTCACTGTTCTATGGATTAAGAAAGGCTAAATAATCACAAAAATTAATAACTGTGAGACTAAATCTTAGAATATAATATAATTATCAAATTTAGACATTGTACACACTGATATTTTAGGTACAAGGGGATTGATCACAAGAAAAATCAAATTAGGGAATATTTAGCCAGACAACATTCAAACTGAAACATCTGCGGATGGGCTCAGACTAAACTGCAATCAAATGCAAAAATTATTTGGTATTATAAAAATCGATAAAGGCTGGTTGAAATCCATTAAATTAGTGTATGTGGTGTTTGTTTCACAGTATTTTTAACCCAATGATAAGATCTTTGACAAATTATAGAAAAGAATTAATGCAAGTTATTGAAATACCTGTGCTTTGGATATGGCAAAAAGTACTATACATTCAGTAGTTCCATAAACCATTATTTTATATAGTAAATAAAAAAAATGTGATTATTTTTAATAGTAAAAAAAACATCCTTATTATTAATAGTAAATAAAAAAATGTGTGAACTCTTGAAACCCCAACCAGCAGGGTAACCCAAACAATGTGCGTTGCAGTTTTGCAAACCATTTTTCTTTGCGTTACTCTTTTTTACTTTGCGTTTACTCTTTTTTACTTTGCGTTTACTCTTTTACCAAATTGAAAAAAATTGGTGCCTCAAAATCAGTTAGCTTAAACAGGATTTGCATGCAAGCAAGGCTAGAAAATAGCCTTTCTTTGCTTGCACTAAAATCCTGATCCAACTAATTTCAGTAAACCTTCCCGAAGGCATGATGCAAGGTATATAACAGGGGTGGCCAACCAATCACATACCAAGAGCCGCATTTGTTACTTGGTTAACCTCAAAGAGCCACACTTAACACACATGAAACGAAAAAAAGGTGTATCACTCCATTTGTTCTTCCTCCCACAAAAAATGCCTTTATTTCGTTAAATAGACAAAATATTAATCTAAAAGGAGACGCGACACATTGCATGATAAATTACACATTTCTTGATCTAATGTGATTTATCAATATTATTTGGGCATATATTTGCGTTTAACTTCTTTAAAAAGTGTTACTAAAAATACAATGGCCTTAAGATAAACAGTCGGGAGTCGGAACAGCAATATTCCATAACTTAACCCAGTAGTTCTCCAATTTTTTTACATAAATTTCGCAACGTTCCCCCAGCAATTTTTTTAATTGCTCACGGTTCCTTAAAAATATACACAAATAAACACAAAATTAAACGTTGTTTTTAATGGTATCAATGAGACGGCGCACTTGCTTCTTTGGTATTAGCTCGGCTGTGTTAACCTCTAACGAATCACTTAATTTGAGTGAAGAAATCACGAACAGTTTTAAAACCGTGACCGTATAGCCCACAGTGTCAGTGCTGCAAACGGTAAAAACGTAATTCTTATTAGCATAACGCAACACCATGACGTCACAATGGACAATTCAACTTAAAGCGAGCAATAACCTAAACTAATCAGCTTGGTTTGGAAAAGTAAGTTGCACAAAAAATTTCCTTCTTCGGGAGAGTCGTGTTATGTAACGTTACGTGGTTTGCGGTCACAGAAAATTATCTTGTGGACCCCAGTTTGAGAACCACTGGCTTAACCAAATGAAATCAAAATATTTAAAAAAAGTGCAACAGTAACGTAAGAGCCGCATATAACTGCGTGAAGGGTCGCATACGGCTCGCGCGTGTTGGCCACCCCTGGTATATAATGTGCGAAAATATCAGTGGTCAGCACTAGGGATGTTCAAAGTAGAATCCCAAGGTATTCTAGAATAATAGGTTTCGAATCTAGAATAACGAATCCAGAATAGCGAATCGTAGTATATTTTTATTAAATTATCTAACCTTGGTTTTGTTTGGGGAAGGGATTAACCTTAATCTACCCTACAGGGCCCACAATCACAGCAATAAATCGCCCAAACAATTTGCTAACATGTGTACATTATAATAAAAAAATCTCCCATATGTTTAACATTCTTAACAACTGTCAGTTGAAGCAGTTGTGTAAACTGTAATATGTCAACTGTCCAGGTTGTTGCCAAAACTTAAATTTTTAGTGAGTACAATGAAACACTGCACACAGAAGTCTTAAGCGATTCGGTCCTGTTTTTAAAGCATTGTTGGGTTTTAGTGCTTCTTTTTTGACTAACATGATCTGTTATGCAGTCAAATAATGTACTGCAAAGAATACAAATTTACTATTGACATAACGAATTCTTGACAATTACGCTGTGCATAACTGCATAACCTCGCTGAATATTGGCCTAAAGTTGACCTTAAGTAACCCTATAGCGCATTTTGTAGACGGCAAGCACGCTTTACAATGCAATATTAGTTTTGCAACTTAACGCATTTAGGGCAATTGCGAACTCCACACCAGACATTACCTGTTAGTCGCTCGCCCAATAATGCTTGATTCACACTTAATTATTAGACAAAAGTTATCGCAAGACGCGGTAATTGGTCGCCCGAAAAAACGCTGACACTGCACTACCAGGTTATATTTAAAGCAAGCCCTGTAAATTGGTCGCCGCAGACCATATGCGTTTGCCACATGCGTTTGTGCAATTAGGCGCAACATTTACATTAAATTATATTGGTTCCAATTACCCGAAATAAACGGCAGAATTGGATTCAATATTCTACTTTGAACATCCCTAGTTAGCACTAGGGTTGTTGGTCAGCACCAGGGAGAATTAATTAAATGTTTGGAGCTAAAATAAAATAGTTTTAAACATCATAATGATGAAATTAGGCACAAATATTTTCGTCAGGATTTTCATTTTTCAATCCTGTTTCCCCGGAGTGAAAAAATCTCAACCGTAGTCAGCACAGCTCCAGAAGGGCTTGGTCACAAATTGTAAATTGTTTTATTTGTTGTATATGGGCTGTTGATCCCCTTCAAATAAAGTTGTATGTAACAACAAAATGCAGCAGGCATCTGTGTTAATTGTCATGTTTTAAACAGCTCCCACTGAGCCTGTGCATGTCAGTTATAAAACGACAACAAATTTTAGACGTAGCTTTATTTTAGCACTGCAACAACCAGAGTTTCCAACTTCTAAATTGGTATACTGTACACTTAAATATTGAAAAAAGCTTTTGTGGTAGGATTTCCAACACAAGGTGTGTAAAAACATAATTGCACACCTTGAAAGTTGTTTCTGTATGCCAGAGATCTTGGCGTAAAGTGCAATGAAATTCAGACAGCAGACTGGTGCTTATGTACTGCATGGTGGCTAATGGGTAAACAACACATTTGCTACCTCCCTAAACGTTGCTAAGTTTGTATAGCAAGCTACCATTTTGTACGCTTAATGGCACCTTTTCATGAGAAAACATATAAAGCTACAGTGTTAAAAGAGCTTCCCTGTTGTTTGTTAGGAGGGCAGCCAATTACATAAACCCTGCATATGCCCCTTCTGTGCCAATTTATTACATTTCATTATAACTAACCTACACTACAAGTACAAGAAGTTACTGGCGCTGGTCTAGAATCCTACCAAAACGCACATTATTTGGGTTAGGGTGGGTCAAGTATAATAATTAAATAATGAATATAACAACACTTAACCCACCCACACGCACACCCAAAGCCCGCTCAGCCGCGGTTATAGCCGCGCGTTCCATGTAAAATCAACGTATAATGCGGCCAGCCACTAAAAATCGCTCAAACGCGCAAAACTTTCGTCGCGATAACGGTTTTCAGTCTTGTACTCCATTATCAGTCGCGCCTATTTTACAAATAACGTTATTATAGGAATTACAGCCGCGCAATTTCAAGCTGCAAAATCGTGGTAGGATTCTAGACCAGCGCCAATAAAATTTATAAAATTATGTTGCTTGAAAAATGCGCCTTTTAGCCTAGATTCGCGTTTTCCCGCGTTTTAGTCGCAAAAAGGTACAGGGGAGTCCCCATCCAACGGGAATCAGGCATTTCTCTTTCTATGCTAACAGGCGTGATCCTGGAATCAGGAAATCATATTCCTTTGGCTTATCTTTGCGACAAAAATGCAGTATGCTGTGGCATGGCTAAGCCAAATTTGCCGACGAATCGGGTGCGAAAGGGGTTCAAATATGGCGTAGTATTTGGGGAATGATTTACCTCTTTTTGTATTACCGCGACAATACGATGAAATACGATTTGAAGAATATTGTAAAAAATCGTATTTGGACAATATTTGCTATTTGCACCTGTATAGTATGTTACTCCAATCCAACTTATCAACACACAATTTTAAGTTGTGTAGGCCTGATGTTGATATGTTGGATTGGAGTTGCCACCAGATTTTGCATTTAAATTTGCGGCAGTAAAATAAGTTGTTTCTTAAGAGCATTAAGTAATTTTACTAAAGAGAAGCCTCTTTTTAAAATGCAAGTCGCACGAGCCCAGTTTTGGACGAGCCACTTCGCACAATGAAAGTCTCACGCGCGGGACAATAAAGCGCAGCAGGCGGTTATTCGCTTCGTCACTTCACAAGCTGGACAAAGCAGGCGAATATGAACGAATTCTGTATGAAAGTTTTTCTGCTGGTAAATGGCAGTCGTTAGCTACAAAGAGCTAAAACGCAATATTTCAGGTTTTTACCCCCCAAGCAAAGGCCCCTGGGGGTGCAGCCCCATAAACTTCTACAAAGCACCTACATACCACTCTACGCCATGTCTGAAAATTTGAAGGTTCTACGATGTATACTTTTACTATAAAGCTTCGGACAAAAATCGGTCTGAAACATGCCATAGGAAACCATAGGAAACCAAAAAAGACTAGACGGGGGTGCGGTTGTTGCTTATTTTGTCAGGGGGTATATTTTCAGGGCTTAGTGTTTATTTTTATTTTGTTTTAATTTTTTTTTTAAATTGATTTTATTTTATTTATTTATTTATTTTCAATTTTTATTTTTTCATATTCATTTTTTAATTTTTATTTTTTATTTTTTATCTTTTATTTTTTATTTTTTATTTTTTATTTTTTATTTTATACTTTTTATTTTTTAATATTTTGTATGGTGTATTTGATATTATATATTTGATATTTTGTTTTTCATTTTCCTTAACTTGTTTCTGCAAGCAAAAACAGATATGGGCCGAAAACTTCCCCACTTTGATGCGAAAGGGGTTCAAATATGGCGTAGTATTTGGGGAATGATCGAAACATATGTTTGATAAATAGAATTTACGTACATAATGCGTATGGCCATTTCATTACATTTTGACCAGATTACGTGTTTGAAAATCAAATATTATCATTCTCTTAAAGACTAAAAATGGTTTAACGCCTATGGTTTGCTATACTTTTGCAAACTTTTACTCGTAATTTTTTACCACGGCTTGGTCCGAGCAATCACTGTTAAAACAGACTTTAAATCTGTAGTTTCAAACAATATGAAAAACACTATTATGTTCTCAATACGCAAACTATTAAATCGAAAGTTTTGCTAGATGTTTAGGCCTCTGATGTTGGTAGTATGCTGGTTGGAGCAAGATGCACGACAGGTGCTAACAGAGAGGCGTAGACTGCCTTATGATTTCGCATTTAAACTTGCGGTGGTAAATACACCCTATTGACACTTAATTTTAGGCGAAGATTATCGCGAAGTAATTGGTCGCCCGAAACTAACGCCGCATTGAAAGCGAGCATTATAAATGAGTCGCCGATATTCTGCTTTGAACATCTCTACTCGCAATGCTTCCCTCCGTTAATTGTACAGTGGGTGAAACTTTATTCACGGCCTTACCTCTTTTTGTATTAGCGCGACAATACGATGAAATACGATTTGAAGAATATTTGAAAAAATCGTATTTGGAGAATATTTGCTATTTGCACCTGTATGGTATGTTACTCCAATCCAACTTATCAACTCACAATTTTAAGTTGTGTAGGCCTGGTATTGATATGTTGGATTGGAGCCACCAGATTTTGCATTTAAATTTGCGGCAGTAAAATAAGTTGTTTCTTAAGAGCATTAAGTAATTTTACTAAAGAGAAGCCTCTTTTTAAAATGCAAGTCGCACGAGCCCAGTTTTGGACGAGCCACTTCGCACAATGAAAGTCTCACGCGCGGGACAATAAAGCGCAGCAGGCGGTTATTCGCTTCGTCACTTCACAAGCTGGACAAAGCAGGCGAATATGAACGAATTCTGTATGAAAGTTTTTCTGCTGGTAAATGGCAGTCGTTAGCTACAAAAGAGCTAAAACGCAATATTTCAGGTTTTTGCCCCCCAAGCAAAGGCCCCTGGGGGTGCAGCCTCATAACTTCTACAAAGCACCTACATACCATTCTACGCCATGTCTAAAATTTTGAAGGTTCTACGATGTATACTTTTTCTATAAAACTTCGGACAAAAATCGGTCTGAAACATGCCATAGGAAACCATAGGAAACCAAAAAAGAAAAGAATAGCGGCAAAAACAAGATATGTCCCGAAAATAAATTTTCGGCCCATATAACTAGACGGGGGTGCGGTTGTTGTATATTTTGTCAGGGGGTATATTTTCAGGGCTTAGTGTTTATTTTCAATTTTTACTTTATTTTATTTATTTTTTTTATTCGTATTATTTTTTTGTATATATGCCTAACTTAATGTCCTTCATTTTTGTTGCACCTCTAATATACATCATTGAAACGCCCCACAAACCGCAAGAAAACCCCCGGCACTTGGCCGAAGAGGCATGAAACACATGATGAGGCCACCCATACCCAACCCATTATCCGCTGGCGCCTCCCCTCCCTGTATGGATTCCGTGCCTTTCCTCTTCGGAGGTTTGGTAGACGGTTGTCCGGAGGTGGAAGCCCTCACCTAAACAAATTTTTTGGTTACTATATTCCAATAATTTTATTCTGAGTTTTTTGCCTGACCAAAAAAAAAAACGATGTATGACATCATTCCAAGTCTGGCGTTCGTGGAGTGCGGAGCGAAAAATGGCAAGCAGAGCAAGTTACGCTCGGGCAGTGAATAAAAATGCGGCCAGCTTTAAGAGGCCGAATTGCTTAAGTATGAGGACAGTTAATTTATTGAAAAGAGACAAAATTCTGAATCTTATAAAAAGTATGGACTATCCGCTGAAGAAATTAGTTGGGATTGCAGAAATGCGAGGCCAAAACGTCGACATAACTTGCACCAATAGACAAAATGTTTTGGAACTTTACACAAAGCTATGCGCAGCAGAATCAGTAAAATTTGTTAAACTATACGAAAATGACAAGATTAACATCGCAGTTGGCTGGGTGCCTATCCCTTTCCCCAGTGAACTCATAGCAGAGGAAATATCGGCAAAATATGGAAAAGTTGAAAAGGTGACACACAGGAAGGACAAGATTGGGTTGCTAACCGGAATGAGAATCTTGACAATGAATTCAACGGACGTTGAAGAAAACCCTTTACCAAGTTATATTAGGATGGCGGACTGTGAATTTTACGTAACATATCATGGGCAAGTGTTCACTTGCAAGTATTGTGACGAGTAAGGTCACAAACAAGCAAACTGTCCCAAAAGTCAAAAAGATTTTACTCGGCTAGTAAAAAGACAAGAAGAGCACAAGCAAGCCAAAGCACACGGAGAGACAAACGATAACGCAGTTGCCCCCAACTCTAGCGCTGGCGTCAACAATGCTGATAACAATCCACACTCTACAACAGCCGTAAGCAGCATTCTAAACGATGCTGATAAGAACTCCCCGGACTTCAACTCTGAAAACAACGCCAACATCAAGTCAAGCACACTGAAGCTTACCAACAACTGGTCAAGGAAAAGGCTGCAACGAAGCCCAGACGAGCTTCCTAACAGCAAATCTATTAGCCTATGTGCGACCAGAATTTCGCTGACATGCCCTGGCTGCCAAGCTGAAGCTGTGGTTTCGGCTCAGTCGAAAACTTTCGTTTGCTGGATTTGTTCCAACAAGTATTCCGTAGCAATGAAGTGCTGCACGGACGAGTTATTTCTGGTCGAAGAGGGTAAAGAAACATGTCAATGTCCTTCATGCGAAGGGACATTGAGACGTATGCCGTGCTGCGATGATCTCCAGCCAGAATACAAGACGAAGGAAGATGTGCTTGAGTGCATACAGTGCGAAAGGTACTCTGTTGTTTGTAATTGTTTTACTGTTAACTCGCTACCTAAGGTTACCATATGTAAAGCGTGTAGTAATAATACCCATTGCAAGTATAAGATAGTCAACTGTAGTTGCGGGAAAAAGCATTCCTGTCTTATGGGTCCCAATAAAGCGTTTAGATGTGATTGTGGCATGGAGTACGAGTGGGACATTGATATTGGTGTCGAACGCGTTTAAATACTATTTGTATGTCTTTAAATATTATTTCACACAACGTTCGAGGTTTAAACATTGCTATGAAAAGAAAATCGATTTTTAATTTTTTACGTCGTAAAAAGTGTCACGTTGCCTTTTTGCAGGAAACCCATGGTAGTGCTAAGCACGAAAAGTTATGGGGTATGGAATGGGGAGGGGAAGCGTTTTGGGCGCACGGCACCTCAAGCAGTAGAGGGGTGGCAATACTAATCGACAAAAACTTATCCTATTCCGTCTCAGGCACACGGGTAGACCAAGAAGGTCGATACTTAATGGTTGAAATGACAATAAATGCAACCCCAATAGTAATTGTTAATGTTTACGCGCCGAATAAGGACGATCCAGAATTTTTCATCAATTTATTCGACGTACTTGACAGCTTTTCCGATGCCCCAATAATCATGGGAGGGGACTTTAATCTAGTTCTGGACAATGTCCTAGATCAAAATGGAAGTAAAAAACATCGTAACCGAAAAGCAAGAGAAAGTATTTTGCAATATATGACACATTACAAACTAACAGATATTTTTCGCCACAAATTTCCAACCGTTAAAAAGTTCTCAAGGCTTCAGAAACTACCAGCGGCATCATCGCGTTTAGATTTATTTTTAATTGACGGATCTCTCGTCGAAAACGTTAAAAATGTAGACATAGTCCCCGGTATTATGTCCGACCATAATATGGCAACTCTAGGGGCTGACATTAACCCAGCACCACGCGGTAGAGGCTACTGGAAATTTAATACATCACTATTAAATGACCAGCGTTACAAGGATAAAATAAGAAAGGTAATCACTTATTATAAAGCAGAAAACCATATAGGCGAAACCGACCCACAGTAAGATGGGACGCCTTGAAAGCAGTTGTTCGGGGAGAAACTATTAGATATGCGGCCGAACTAAAACGAAGGCTAAATATTAAGCAAATCGATTTGGAAAAACTGGCAACTCTACAAACAAAACGTAGATCTATTGAACAAAACCTTAATCGCCTCAAAATTAAAAACACTAAATCTCCCAAAAATTAAGGCAGAACAATCAAAACTATTAGAAGCGAAAACAACAGAAGCGGAATTCTTCACTGCTCTCTGCAACATGGGTGAAAATAAATCCCCTGGGCTAGACGGTTTTCCAGCAGAGTTTTATATCACCTTTTGGGACAATATCAAATGCGTCTATATGGCAGCTTGGCGACATACAGTAAATACAGGTAGGCTATCAGATTCTCAGTCCGAAGCAGTGGTAACTCTACTTCCAAAAGCTTATAAAGATCATCTTCAACCGGGAAATTTTAGACCGATAACGCTTTTGAATGTAGACTACAAAATTGCTTCAAAAGTAGTTAACACCAGGATCCGAGGGGTACTTAACGACATTATCTCGCCTGCGCAAAATGGTTTTATTCCAAAACGATACATAGGCACTAATATTCGTCTTTTGTTCGATATCATTGACTGCGCCGACTATTACGATATACCTGGCGCGATACTGTCTTTAGACATGTTCAAGGCCTTCGACACGGTAAACTGGGACTTCATATATACAGCCTTAGTTGCTTTCGGGTTCGGGGACAAGATTATTAAATCGATCGAATGTTTTTACCAAAATCCTTCATGCGTAATTGTTAACAACAACTTTTTATCAAAATCGTTTAACGTTGAACGTGGCGTACGCCAGGGAGACCCTCTCTCTCCAACTTTATTTGTCCTGTGCATTGAATGCCTTGCCGCTGCGTTAAAACAGGGCCGCCAAAACGGCATCACAATAAATGGCAAAGAATTTAAAGTGTCCCTATTTGCTGACGACACTACAATATTTCTATAGGGTAATGATCAGGATTTTACAGAAGTCTTTCGGATTATCGACGACTTCGGCGAAATGTCAGGCTGCAAGGTCAACATGTCCAAATCAAACGGCTTTTTAATCGGAACAAATCGTGAAAACTGTCACAAACCCATGGAACAAAGTGGACTTCTATGGCCATCAGGTACTATCAAATACTTAGGCGTTGAAATTCCCACTAGCTCGAGTAACGACGCCGAGGTAATTGAAAAAAATTTCACACCACTTCTGAAAAAAATTAAAATAGTATCAAATATTTGGTCCGCGAGGGGTCTCTCTCTTCTCGGAAAAATAACAGTTATCAAGACCCTCATGATTCCAATCTTAACCTTTAAAATGAGTGTTGTCCCGGTTAATATACCCAAATGCTTTATCTCAGAAGTTAAACGAATCCTCTTTACATTCTTATGGGGGTCCAAATGGGAGAGGGTGAAAAGAGAGACTTTGAGTGCGAGTATTGCAAATGGGGGAAATGATCAATATAGATAATTACTTGTTAGCCTTACATACGCGATGGATCTCTAAACTACTTGACGAAAACGCGGAAGCTGATTGGAAACAAATCGAAGGCCCCTTTATCCAAGGTAACAGATTAGAAGCGCTTCTTAATGGGAACATAGGAACAAACAATGCAATCACAAGGCGCATACTTCCTATGCGAAACAACATTACGTTGCGCAATAACGGCGTGCAAACAACTCTTGGAAATTATAGATCCAAAGTCAAACAGCCGTCCGCTTTGGCTGAACAAAAAAGTAAAATTCCGCTCAAATGTTTTTTTTATGTCATCACTTATAGATTCCAATATACTTTTTCACCAGGATTTATTGAATAGAAACGGCGAGTATCTACAATATGACACATTAGTAAATAAATTTAACTTTACACCTAACAACACAGATTTTGTCCAATTCATAAAATTAATATCGAGTCTCCCAGAAGAATGGGATTCGGGTAGCGCAACAACGTCCCATTCGTATAGAACCCCAACATTAAAATCATTTATCCAGCAGTATAACTCCACCAAATCGGTTTACGAAAAAATGCAAACAACAATTCTCTTTCCTCCAAAAGCTCAATTAAAATGGCACTGGACCTTAAATTGCGGGAGGGCACGTCTGCCATGGGAGAAAATTTACCGCAACCTCTACAATTCAACAATCGAAAACAAACTGAGAAGCTTTCAGATAAAGTTTAACTTGGGCGCAATTGTTACAAATGACCCCATTTATTCGTTTGGTAAAACCGAATCTAACCAATGTACTTTTTTGCAAAAAGGCTACGGAAACCCTGTACCACTTGTTTTATTTGTGTCCTGTTACGTGTCTATACTGGGAAAAGGTGAGTGCGTGGTTAAGTACTAAACTACGAATATCGTGTGTTTTTTCCCGCGAGCAATTACTCTTTGGAGTGCACAAAAACGAACCGTGCAAAACATTTGTGAATTGTGTCCTTTTATGCGCGCGATATGTTATTTATCAATGTAAATATGCCGACACTGTCCCGACTATGTTACGCTTTTTACTGTTGCTATCTTCTGTGCAAACTTCCGAGCGATATTCGGCTTTAAAAAGAGGAAGTATGACAAAACACAAAAGTAAATGGTCGTTAGCTGCTTGAGAGCTTTACTATTTTGATTTGTTTTTCTTGTTCGTTTTTTCGCTATATATTTTATTAATAAAAAAAAAAAAAAAAAATACTTCTTTGAACTCTATGTGTTTTATCTCGCCTCTTTTTTTCCCTTTCGCACTCGCTTTGTTGTGTCGTGATATAAATAAAACATAAAAGTTAAAAAAAAAAAAAAAAAAAAAAACGATGTATGACATGTTTAGCCAAGTGTTGTGTGTTATGGTCAATTATTTAGTAACTCCGCGAGTTCAAATACTGTTCATTCTTACGTCACACTACCAAGTTTATGGCTTTTTAATTATTTAGTTTTTTTCGTATATATCGTTCTACTGTATTTTAGTAAGCTCAGTTAGGAACTTTTACCCAAAATGTTTTTTTATTTTTGTACGGTACTGCAAGTTATATGATAGAAAATGCTAAACAAGCAAGAATATTTTTTTATCAAATATGGTTTTGCAGATAAACATCATTTGCCTACCGCTAAACGTACTGTGAAAACATGCTTGTTTTGAGTTCTTTAATGTCTAATTATTTGGTCACAAACTATTTTTTATTTGACCAAGCTGTGCTGTTTATTTTTTCGAATTGCTATGATAAACATTATCTCTTTTAAAGATTCGATCTGAAAGTAAAATATCCAAACTTCAGAAATGGTAGAATTTTAATGGGAACAGAATGTTTAGTTTGCAACCCAGGCACACATATCTCAGTTTCATACAAAGGTAGCGCAGATACATCAGCGATAATAACATAATAAAAAATAATGTGTGGGGGTAAAAAAAAGTATATCGGATCATCTGAAATGCGCGGTGTGTCTCATCGCAACATCGAAAAAAAAATTTGGGCAACTTAAACTATATTCAAAGGCATTTTTCACGCCATTGTTTTCCATCTTTTAATATAAAAAATACGTCGCGTTTAAGCATAACTTTTTGACGTCATTTCTCATTTTTGTTAGGTCCCTGATCTGCACTTATGGCCAATGCAACCGCGGTAATTGTGTCAGGGATTTCGCGTTACAAAATTTGGCAACCTTACGTTATGGTGATGTACCGTACTTAGGGTTTGGGTGGTTTGAGGTAAAGTGCTGTATTCTGACCATTTAGGACTAAGGTCTTATTGCGACGGGTTTAGGAATCCGATTTAGGTGGTAGGACTTACTATACGACTGTTAGGTATTAGTCCTGTTTTGGTCTTATTCTGAACTGTGTTTTATCCGACGTAGCGGTATAGTGGTTGTTTTTATTTCGATCTTTGGCTGAAGTCGGATTTAATTAAATTGTTGTGCATATTTGAAATCCGTCTTTCGCTGCTATATAGTGCATCAATATGGCTTGTTTTTCCGATGACATTTTTGATTGCAGCGTTTTGCATCTGCGACTATTATATGAACTCCAACGTGTTTCTTGGGACAGATCATATTTGATATGTATTAGTGTTACTAGTTACATTTGCAAATTTTTCGTTGACGCCACTTCTTAATATAAAACCTCGCTACAAGAGAGGACGTGCGTTATTCACTTTTGTTTATATATTGAGCTACTACTCGCCTTGGCGGTCTCAAGCCTGCACGCCATTAGCCTAAGTATCGGGCCAGGACCGGATTAAGGTTTTCATGAACCTGGGGCTGTAGGGCATTCAGAGGCCTATTGGTCTATTTTTATTATGTTTATTGTTCCGACAAAAATTAACATGAAAAAATATTTTTGATTCACTTATCAAACAGATTCATTTAACATGTTTTCTAACTTTAGATAAAGCAAAGCTGTTACTTTATAGCTGTCTATTTTTTCCAAAATCTCGAATAGATCAAAGGGATGCAACCTATTTTGGTCCATACACGAACGCATTTGGTTCAGTAATCTTTTAAGAACTGAAAATGAGCGTTCGCCTGAACAAGTGGTAGGCTAATCATCAGACAAAGATGCATCCTTAATGCAACAGATACACTAGAAAACGCATACATGAGCTTATTTTCATTAATATATCTAAACATTTGAGCTCTTTTTTGCTACTTTCGACGTTAAAATGACGTCATTTTAAGCAGTGCAGAAAAATGAACAGAATAAGATCGAAGTCGTCTGAATAAGACGTAAATTAGCCGGAATACGTCCTAAATTCATCCAAATAAGGCCTAAATGTTCAAAATAATTGCTGAAAGTGTAAGTAGAGGTATGGGACGATCGGGGGCCGTCAGTCTGGCATCGGCCGTTTTTCTTGGTTATTCCAATTTAGACGGTAATAGGTAGCCTATTAGTCCTATTTTGGGTCTTATTGCGACCTGTATTTCATTTCGACGTTGATGTTGTTCTTATCTCGGTCTTTTATGGCTGGAGTCCGTGGTTGATATCTCTAGAACAGCGGTTTCCAAAACTTTTCAGTAACAACTTTTTAACTGATGCGAACGATTTGCTGACAGCGAGTAAAACAGCATAATAGATGCTTAGTGATGTCACAAGAGACATCATAAAACACGCTATATGATATAATAATAAAGCGTAACTAAAGACAATAATGATGACAAATAAATGTTTAAAAGAACCGCTGCTCTAGATTCTAAAATATAACTTTTTATACAAAGATAACATCAGTTGGTCATACTAAATTGTTAGTGATGGGCCTATTTTTGGGGTGGGCCTGGGGCTGCAGCCCCCTTAGCCCCCGCTTAAATCCGGCCCTGTATCGGGCGACAATTTTAACCCTTTCCCCCCCATAAATCAGTCGCATCAAGTCCAATTGCATTCCAGTAGGCTCCAGATTGGAAACTTTGGATTTTGCGCGTGGGAGACGATTTTGCAGCTTGAAATTGCGCGGCTGTAATAACATTTCTGCCCAAATTTGCGCGGCTGTTAAACGTTATTTGTAAAATTTGCAGGCCTGAAGATGGAGTACTATTATGAAAAGCGCTACGAAAAGTTTTGCTCATTTAAGCGATTTTTCACAGGTGACCGCATTTTACGTTGGTTTTACACAAAATGCGCGGTTAAGCGGGAAACTGCGCGGGGGATAAAGTGGTCTTACTTTTAACAGGCGTAGGATTACCTTTCCGCCTAAGATCTTTGGCCTGAAACGCTGGTAAACAAAAATTTAGGCTTTAATTTTTATTTTGGCAAGCTAGAAGCCTAATCCGAAGTGCAAAAATTTGTTCGATTTTCACTCGCATTGAGCATGCTACGGACATTTGAAGATTATCGCGATCGGGTATTGATATCGATTAATTATTGTCACCGATTTAAGCCCTTTTTCGATACCCCGCGAAGTGTGGTATAGTTGGAAAGGTGTGATCAATGTCGGACCTGAATTTGTTAGTCTGGTGGTTGATATCTTGTATTTTATAGCAAATCTTTAATTTTGATATTTTTTTGGATTATAAAATATTTTTTTTGCTGTTAATAATCGGATAAAATTTTTCACTTTAATAAATATGAAAAAGTCCGGCAGCCACAAAAGATAAAAACTTGCGTTACAATTTAAATCTGCTCGCCTACTACTAGTGGTAGGTGTAGCACAGGTGAACTTAAAGTCATTATTTTATGCCAAACCAAAGTACATAGGCTTTATGCTTTTCTAATTTATTTAGCTCACTTGTGGCTTGAAGTGTCACATTTCGTTGTCATATCAACTGGCTTTAAATGTCATTATTCTCAGCAGACCCCAACGAGCAATATTAACAGAGAGAAGTGTCTCTATATATAAGATTCAAGAAATACAGGTGTTTTAATGGCCTGCGACTTTGATTCAATACACTCAGTAGTCAGATATATACAAGTGTTTGTTGGAAAGGTGTAACCAATGCAAGGACTGTGTAAAAACTTTAACTCTGTACGTCGCTATTAATTGCTTTTTGCATACTTTAATTGCAAAGGGCATTTTTTGGCGCTGGTCTAGAATCCTACCACAGTTATGAAATCAACGCACAAAATTGAGTTAGGTTGCGGGTTAGCGTTTGGGTGTGGGTGGGTCAAGTATTATTATATTCTTTATTTAATAATAATACTTGACCCACCTTAACCCAAACGCTAACCCGCAACCTAACCCAAATAATGCGCGTTGTGGTAGGATTCTAGACCAGCGCCCATTTTTTTAACCAAGTGAGCAGTTATAATTTTTTTAAAAGAAACATGAAACACCCCTTATGAGTTTGAAGATGTTGCCTCCAAGTTTATATCGTTAAAGTTTGAACTTGTTGGCTTGACAGTTATGGGGGAATATCGCTGTATGTTAGTATTCATATTTATATATATTATTTTTTGGCGCTGGTCTTGAATCCCACCACAGCATTAAAACAATTGTTAAAGCAACTGTAATATTGCTTTATAAAAGCATTATTACACAAGGAAGACGACTTTTCAGCGTATAATTGTGCGACTGAAATAACATTAACATTTTTTTATGAATCCCCCGCATAGGCATAGGCCATACTTTCCAACCCGGTTTAAAATATAAACCAGGGGTTCTTAAACTAGGGCATGTGAATGATGGTTTGCAAGGTGGCGTTGAGGACTATTCCCATTTATTATTGGGGCTTTTCAACAAAAATATGTCTTTTAACTACTTTAGTTGTGATTAACAAGACCTGTCTAAAAAACCTGGCTCTACAAACACTTATAATTCCGTAAATCTAACCATAAAAGGTTAAACGAATACAAAGGATTTGAAACAAGAAAAGTTCAAAAAAGGTTTTCTTGAATAAACATATGAGGAAGCCAAAAATAAAACCCACTTAGCCAAACAGATTGGTATTTCAGTAGCTATAGTTTGCCAAAAATGAGGACCCCATTTTATGTCATTTTTATGTACTTATGCAAACCAGAAACTTACCAATTAAACTTGTCATTATATTTATATTGTCTTGATCCACTATTTGCTAACCCCTGGCATATCTGACTTTTCTTACTAACTTGGTAGAAATTACAACTCTTTACTACTGATAGTTTTGCTTTATTATCAAATTACTCCAGCTGATTTATTTGTTCTGTCATTATTGCTTTGTATTGCAGAGAAAGTGGTTTAATAATTTTCCTATTGAGATTGCTAACATGTCTTTAAATGAGTTTGTTTGGTCGAGTTTGCCTCCAATGCAAGGTCCTCGGGTATATATGTCAGTAACTTTTCACAATGGCGTATTATATGTGATTGGAGGATGTGATGAAATGGGCCAACCAACAAATGTTGTTGAAGGGTACAATTTGTCTGATAATACTTGGTCAAAGTTGAAGTCTATGCCTACGAAGCGTGCTGCTCCAGTTGTGGCATCTGTTGATGGAAAAATCGTCACCATTGGTGGAGTTGGTCTTCAGCAAGCACCTGTTGATGCTGTTGAGCTTTACAACATCCTAGAAAATAAGTGGAAAAAATTAACTCCGCTTTCAGAGCCACTGATGGGCATGGCAAACTTTTTAAAGGACACTAGTGTTCACATTTTCGGAGGAATGGGTGTTGACACAAATCCCAAAGATCATTATAAGTGTTTGAAAATTAGTGGTTCTGGGGAGGGATGGAAAGCATTTGCTCCAATGCCTTCAGCTCGATATGCAGCTCAAGCATTTTACAAAAATAATAAAGCCTATGTATTGGGTGGGAGACAAGGGAAGATTCCAGTTTGTGCATTTGAAATGTATGACTTTGATCTAAGAGTTTGGACCAGATTTCCTGATATTCCCACAAAGCGGGTATTTCTGTGCTATGCTATCACAGACAAATATATCTTGACACTTGGGGGATTGAAGCAGACAACTCAACAAGGATTTTGCGATACATGTGAATTATTTCCACTTGAACAACATGATAAAGGTGAATGGCAAACCAACAAACGGTTGTCTATGCCCAACAAGCGTGGTGACTTTTCAGCTGTCACGGTTGACAACCAAGTTGTGGTTGTAGGTGGTCTCGGCAATGCAGGAAAACCGATGACTTCTGTTGAACTTTTTGACCCAGAAACGAGAAAATGGAAAAGGTTGTGTGACATGCCGAAAGAGCACAGTACTGCAGGATCAATTTTCTGCCAAGGAAGAGTGTTTATTGTTGGGGGAGTCACCTGTGATGGACCAACACCTAACTGTGAGGTTTTTCAATTACAAAACACCTCTTAAATGTCAAAAGTTTTTTTTTTCAGTTTTGCTAAAGAATTTTTTTTCTTATTGTTTATTTCAGGGTGGTCCAACTTCTTTTCATCGAAGGCCAAAAACAAGGTTTTTTTTATCTTGCGGGCCAATGTTTTTAAATTGCGATTTTTAGGCTTATTGCTGTTAAATTATACATAGTGTATGGCGTATATACTAACTTTATGGAATGTATACCTTTGTTCAGTTAAGGTAGTTATGAAATAATTTCAACACCAAAAAATTAAAAAAACAAAAATTGAAGTGATTGCTAGATTGAAGCAAAGCTGACTATCAGTTCGCGGGCCAAAAAAGCTGAACTCGCGGGCCAACTTTGGTCAGAGAACAGTAAAGAATGTTTTGTGTTTAGTTTTTATTAATCATGGTTGAAAAAGTTTTAATTGTTGTTGGAATACCGATTGCACTAGCATAACTGTGACCTTACTCCAAACACCTAATGAACATGTGATGTACTATATCATAAACAAGTATTATTGTAATAAACAAGTTTATTCAAAAGTTATGATTTTTAAAATGGTTATATAACATTCTTGCTATGGATTAAACATGATTGTCATATTTTAAAACATTACATTTTCAAGGTACTAAGTGTCAACAGTTATAATATCACATTGACACTTGTGAGTGCTAAACCAATCCAAGAGTATCTAAGGAACATAAAAAAAACAAATTATTTAGTTACGATTGTAAATAAAAATGTATTGTCATTTGGAATAAAAAAATTTACCTACGTTATGTGTCCACACCCAAGCTTACACTTATTCTTTTTAGAAACACTTTTTCTGATAAAAAAATGCTTCAATGTATAATTAATTTCTGAACACTTTTTTACCACAGCGGCATCAGGATTTTGTGTGCCGATGTTTTAGGTGTTTTATTGTTTCGTTTTTACATGTTTATTTGGCATCAAGTTTCTTGTTTACTATTATGTGTATGTATACTGATATAATTGCAATAAAGTCAACTGTAGCCAATACCCAATGCCTGTAGCATTAAACTGTTATGTGCACACTAATAGTAAGCTATCGAGTTTTGTCAACTTCCTGCGTTTTAATTGAAACAGTATCGGTTGCTATTGTTTATGAGCTACTGTTATCGACCTCTTAAAAGTAGTCACTGTAAAGTTTACTACATTATAGTGATACACGTAGATAGAGCGATACAACCAAAAATGACAAATCTTGGAAATGGACCAGTTGTATACTTTTAAATGTAAGTTAAAGTAATTTTGATACCCCAAAAATGTTCCTTTAAATACCAGTCGTTCTTAAACTTTTCAGCATGCGACACACTAAGAAAATGATATAAAAATGCGGTGCGGTTTTACTCTTTTAAGCAATTTTAAACACGGATTCTAACTGTTCTACTTTAGGACAGGCGCGGATCTAGGATTACAGTTTGGGGAGGGCCAAGATTTTTTTTCAGATATGACGTCACAAAAGTATACCAATGCGTGACGTCATAATTCAGGTAAAAATAACATCGGCTGGCCGAATAAACTAACTCCTGCAAAATAACGCGAAAAACAGACCTCTTGAAAGCACGAAAAAGTGATAAGGTTAGCCTCTACAGTTGGCCGGTTTCCTAGTTAGACCCGGTATGAAATATCGCTGACAGACGCTACCATGTCTATTGTCTACACATCTTGCATTTTCCCGAAAAGGCGAGAGCAACCGCACATGCCACCCAAAAAGCGCCGAGGCCACGTCGCAATAAAACCATAGCGTTGTCTGCTGCGGTCAGCTGTGGATCTTTCATGACACTTCTCTCAATTTTTAAGTTACTGTAGTTGGTTTTTGCCAAATAAGGTTGCTGAAATGAGCAAAACTCTATGCAGAGTTAATCCTAACATTGGATAGGTTATTCAAATCCTTACACAAGGGTCGGCAACCTTAGTGTAGTAGTCGCGGGCTAAAACCAAACTCAGAAAGGTATCTGCGGGCCGCACAACATATGCTAAATGAGATTTTGTGTTATTACAACTTTATAACAATTGTGAATCAGGTGGGCGTCGGATTTTTTTGCACTTTAAAAACGTGTTTATAATTACTTTTAAGGAGGCAGTAAAGTCTTGGCGCAAATTCGCTAAAAAAGCGTATACTTGGTTTAAAATTCGAGTCCACACGTCGTCATCCCCTGCTACTATTAAAAAAGTGTAATAAAACTACTTTAAGAAAACGCGATAAATTTTATAGTTAATCTATTTTAGTGTTTGTTAACCATTTGGGGCACACCTGGCGAGCGAAGCGAGCGCGATTTTTTTCGTATACCGGTATCTTTTTTTTAAGTTTCTTGTTTTTGTAACATTTAAAAAAAAATGGTTAAAAAATATTTGTCGATTATGTTTGAATACGTTTTTCGTTTGTCCGCGACGCACTTGGCAGCTTTCCACGGCGCAACAGTAAAGAAGCGCTTATCTAGTTCAAAAAGAGCATCAAAACGTAAACACACTGGATGGATAAAGATCATTAGCGCGAAGCGCGAAAATTTTTCGAATTTACACACTTAAAATAGTCAAAAAGTATTTAAAATGGACTCGTGTCTAATTTGTCAAAGAGGCGGCGGGCCGGATGAAGTATATTGGCAGGCTGGTTCTGATACAGATTTGCATTAACAGCAACAAAGCTTTTAATTGTACTTGGATATAAGTTGGTTGTTATATAGTCGGGGTCAACGTACGGTCACTTAAGCCGTCTCTGCAAATCTGAAAAACGCCGCTTTGCGCGAGTGTTTTTACCATTTTTTTGAAATATTCATTATATGGCGCCATAAGCTCGTACACCACTACAAAGCTTAAAAATATGTCTTATTTTGGCGAAAATAGGCCATACTACCCAGGGAACCGCGAAAATAAGCTGCCTATTAAGTAAAAAAATGAACATATTTTTTAGTTTGTTGGGGTGGGGGGGGGGGGGGCATTTCGCCCCACAAAGACTTTTTTTTTTTTTTTTTTTTTTTTTATAATAGATGCTTTATGATGTCACAAAAGACATCGTAAAATATGCTATAAGTAAGCCAAAAAGTTCTGTTTATTTGGTTAAATTAGCTAAAAGAAGGTTCGTGTCTCCGTGTTTCTAGCCTGTTATCATATATAAAATAGTTGGAAAAGGGATAACTTTTATCGTTTATCTATAAGTTAGCCAAACTATAATTTACATAGGACCGTTTTTCTTCGAAAAACATGCAAAGATACTCACAAAGACTTTTTGCTAAATACAACTGTCAACAAAACAGGAAAAAAAACGAGAACCTTTTTGAAGTTTCAATCGTTAAGTTGGCAAAAAAACAGAGTTTGTACAGGCGTAATAGTGGTGCCAAACCCAATTGCACACTTATACGGTATAATTGTTCCGACTAAACATAGCCCTAATCGGTCGTAAAAGTAGCAATTATAGTCCACCAACTAAAAAACTATTAAAAACTAGTAGCAAAGCTGCCGAATCGCAAATTCATGAACTATGTCTTCAGTCACCTACACGTGTAATTTTAATGTAAAGTATAGGACATTATAAAAAACAGAACACAAAACTAAACCATTAAAATCACTATAAAAGCCAAGACTCATTTCAAGTTTTAAGCCAAGCTGCTGTATAACAGGTCAAAAAAAAACTGCTCAGTAACTGAACTGAAGCACTACCAAAAACTCCTTTGGAGTTTCTTGGTTTTAGTATGTTTTATTGAGATAACGTATTTCCGAATCTGCGAATTCCGCTACAAATTCTGTTAACAATAGCAGTTTCAATTCCAAGCTGTTAGCGGTCGTTCAGCAAATTGAAACTCATTTTGTCTTATCTGCGTGCATCAATGGGACAGGATCGTCTCAGTAATCTTGCTATTCTTAGTGTAGCGCCTACTTCCGCGTCCAGGCCTACGCAGAAGCCCAATCGGGTACTTCAGGTTTACAATTCAAAAACGCGCTCCCCTACACAGTTCTCTCCCCCCAAACTCCACAAAGGTATCCAACCAAAACTTTATTACTGGTGACACGCTTTAAAGGCTTGAAATGGCAGGACGAGCAATAATATAGGCGAGTGAACGGTTTTCTAAATCAACGAATAGGCACATTATATATACATTTTTCAACACAAAACAACAAATCTCACCGAAACGTTTGTGCCTGGGTCTTCAGTTAAATGTGTCGGTACGAAGCCAAACTGTAATTATAACATGATATTTAGGCCAGCTATAGTTGGCACAATGAAAACAATCGCCGTAACAATGAACAATAATAACGATTCTTAAAATTACTTCACACTGAGTTATGTTTACATGTACATTTACAACAGTCAACACAACACTTACCAAAATACAGCTTGGGTTCAAATTACTTTCAATTAACACAGCAAACGTAACTTTACACAGTTAAGCTTTTAAATTACTGACATTAACAATAAAACATTAGCAGCTTAAAAATTCAGCAAACAAAACGGCTACATTTCCAACAAAAAACGAGGCGACATCGTGACGGCATGAGGCGGTGTATTGAACCATTTAAATTACACAAAACAGGGAACAGTTTACAATAATGTAGATTTGCGATGTAACACTTAGCGTTGAACGAGAAACATTGGAAACAACAGATTTCGATGACTTGATTAACCAGTTTGCGACAGTGAAATCAAGAAAAATAATCTATAGTTGTAAATCATTCATGCTTGACAGTGACTATACGTGTAGTTTGTATAACCAAAACGCTTCTTCTTTATATACCTTGTTTTACTAAAATTTGAACTGTTTTCCGTATAAAGTTAGGTATATTTTGTTAATTCAGTAAAAAATGTGATTAAACATGGAGGAGGGGGCGCCAAATTTATAGTTTGCCCCCGGGCGCAAAATACACTCGCTACGCCTCTGGTGCGGACCCCCGTTTGGTAACCGCTGTCAAAGGGGCTTATATGTGCTTTGTGTTGCTGATCAAACACTCCTTTGACGGGATTATGTTATGTTGGAGGCCGTTCGCGCTAGCGCTTTTACACAGACATGCACATGGTACCACATTATAATGCAAAAGTGACGCCCACAGATTGACGGTTTGTTTCCTATTTTAAGTAAAATTTAGGTAGATTTCGAAAATTATCGCACTTATTACAGCGGTTAACTGAATTAATCTTTATAAATTTAATTAAAAATCTTTCCAAAATTACGAATGAGTTTAATGAAAACAACAAATTAAAATTTCCTTTTCATTTGTAAAACGTATTAAAATATTCAAAAAATAGTTGATAAAAAATGGTGGCAATCGTAGCTATTTTTGGTTGCCTTTGTGCGACATAAATTTTGCTCTATCCTGGCCAGCCGATAAAACAGTCAACGTGGCCATTTTAATACCAGTTCATGTGTAATGTTGCTTAGCTTTAAAATTAAATGCTTTTAAGCGATTTACCATCGGTATAACTAAGTGTTGTACGAATCAATTATATTTTTTGTATATACCTGCCATCAGATTCTCAGATTATTTAAATTCTTTTGTAATATAGTGGTAAAGAATGAAAAAAGCAAAACTAGAATGTGTCGTTCTAGGGTGATAAATCTTTATGTAACCTACCCAAGCCGATTGCATTATAGTTGCTCTCCAGATTGGAACCTTTGTGCCGCTGGGAAGATGTTTATGCAGCTTAATATTGCACATCAGCTGTAATAAAGTTTCTGCCAAAATCTGCATTACTTTAATAAGATGTTTTTAAAAATAAAAGGACTATAAAGAAAAACGTTAGCGTCCCAAAATTTTTACGCGTTTGAGATATTTCTTGCAACTGAAACTTTTAATGGTGTCTTCCACCAAATGCGAGGCTATGGCCACGGCTGAGGGTACAACTGCGTGTTAAATTTATCCCTGCACAGGCCTAACTTTAAACCTGGGTCCTGCACAGCTTAAAAAAAATTGGGGTGACTGGGTGCAGCCGCGGTCAAAAGGGCACCTTGCTACTATAAAGATAAAGGAAAATCGAATGCATATTTATTTTTTTGGTGCAGGTTTATTATGTTGAAAAATAATCATGGGTGCACTCAGGGGCCTCGCGTATCCAGAAATTTGGGGGGGGGATTCCGAATTTTCAATTTAGGGAATTCCCTGTTATTTTTTCGTCTGACGTTAATGACGTCATAAATTAATAGCGATGGTAATGACGTCATAACTAAGAAAAAAAATCATCCGAAAAAGCCAATTAACGTCCAGCAAAAGCGAACATGTGCGTTGTCGACAATCCTGCCAGGCGCCAACTGCGAAACCGCTTAGTGTGCAATCGTTAACTTCAGGCGAAAAACTAAACCAAGACCGTGAAATATGTGTGATTGATTTTGATAGATCCATGTACGGGACTAGCTAAATTACAAGCACGTCTGTCACCACCTGCAATACTAAACAGAGATCGTTTTTTTTTTGGTATAACAGCATTTCTTTTTAAATTTCTTACCAGTTTTTATTACATTGCCGAAAATAAAAAATGTTATATATATAGACCTAAATACACACTATTCGTTACAAATTAATAATTTTGAGACATTTACATATCGTTTGTTGTGTGTAAAGGGCGATGGTAAAATTACTCTATTGTTGTTCTGTTAAAAGTGTGCCGTGAAATAGTTAAGATTTTTTTAGTGTGCCACGAGCCAAAAAAGTTTGGGAATCACTGGTCTAACTCGACGTTTTCAGGGAGAAAAAAGCGGAAACTGCTTGATTTATATTATTAATTGTCGAACACACATGCAGATTAGCCAACCCGAATGAATAACGAAAGCTAGCGTTTACGGTCGACCAAACAAAAGACAAAAAATGGCGTTTTGCGTTTGATTTTGGTTTCGCATTAGCTTTTTTGGTTTTCGCATTAATCCGACAAAAACGAACAAAAAACGATACGGTCACTTACAAAAAGGGGGGGTCCGAACCCCCAAACATCTCAAAATAGGCTGAACTTTCAAACCGGTATCATATATATATATTACATAATTTGTGTGCCGTAATTGTTAGTCCAATTGACTTCTGAAATGCTTTATCTCAGTTGATTCTTAATATGTGTAAGAATAAGCCGGAAAAAAAGTTTAATATATGGCCGTTGCGACCAATTAGGCATTTGTCCTCTAATGTAGTAAAGCAATATTGTTGGTACAGTTACAGAGAATCACATTCTATGCACCTTACTAAAATGCCTTTTTTGTAAAGTACTTTTTACACAGAGCATTGGCTTTGACCAATCACAATATAGGGTTACCCAAAGTCATATATATCCAAATACTTAGCATTATTTGCCTAATGTCATTGTTAACCAGTTGACTATGACTTCCCTTCATGATCATGCTGTAATAACCCATTATATGGGATTCTTGGACAAGGTTTTGTTTGCAAGCAAAACAATATGAACAGGGAAAGCTACCCTGATTTGGTAAATCGGGGCTATTTTTGAGCGTCGGATTTTGACTGAGCCATGCAGGCCTGTTAAAAAGCTGTTAAAAAATTATTGTCCTGCTGCATAATAAAATCATACTGCAAAAACTGATTTAATGGTTCCCATTTCCTAATAACCGGCTTGAAAACATAATATATAATGGGACCACTACATATGGTAATAAATTTGCACCTGATTTATCTAAAAATAAATTGCATATTTTGAATACAACCCCTATACCTGAAAAATATTATAATTCAATTCTAAATTAGGGATGGGTTTGAGTCCAAACTATACTTTTTATGGAACAGCAGTATATACTTTCACTATTTCTCATAGTTTAGCCCCAATGTAGGTTGTGCCGAGAGTAAAATATATTTTTTGTGCAGTAATTCCTAACAATGTTTCCATATTGAATTTATAAGCTAAATATGTAAAGAAAGCTAAATATCTAAGAAAACTTTTTTATGTGTAATAATTTGTGTTTACGTCAAGTTAAGTTGTTTATAAGTTAGAACTTATTATTAAGTCATTCCCGGTTCACCACATTCCATGTTGTTTAGTGACATGCTCTTAAATCATAAATTAATGCAATAAAAAACGATTATTGCATTAAAAATAAATTGATAATGTTGTTTAAAGAATGTTTTCTGTAATATACATAACATTTATTAAAAGCCACCCTGTACACAACTTTATAAGCACTATCATTAGGTAATTTGGGCAGTTTATTATTGACGTGACCAAGATCATTGTTGTTAAAATTTAGCAAGGTTTTTTTATAAATAATTATTAGGAAGTTCAAGCGCTGTTTTAAAAGAATCATTAATTTTATGTTCACCAGGAATAAAAAAATTTAAAACTGATTTGCTTGGCTAACACCAACTACTTTCTTGTTTATTACTTTCTGCAAAGACTCCAATCAAACAGATATGGTAAATAAAGTTGGACTTTTAAAATATGTAGCTCATATTATTTGCATGATTAGTTAGGTGCGTTGTTCAGATGTAATGTTATTTGTTATTAATGTTTAATAGGTCCTTCTTGCGGCAGCAGTGTGCAGTAAAAATGGCCGTGCCATAATTTCACGACAATTTGTTGAAATGACACGCTCAAGGATTGAAGGCTTATTGGCAGCTTTTCCTAAGCTAATGAATACAGGTAATTTCCTCCTTAGGTACCACCAATATTATTTACACCCAGACTGGAAGAATCACCCCCAAATTAATTTATTTAAGCTACACACAATCTAAAAATTGTCCATATTAGTTTTATTTGAACTACAAAGACAAAAAATGACCTAAACTTGTTTTATTTGAGATATGCGCTACTAAAAAAGGGCCCAAATGACTTTTATTTTAGATAGGTGTAAATAGAATAGTGCCCAAATTACTATTTCTCAAGAATTTTTTTCGTTTATCTGTTTTTATTTTATATTTTACTAGTTGAAATACCAGGTGTTGACCAGGTTCAGTGGAGTTAGTAACAGTTTATTTTTAACTGGTAAATGACTACTGATGTTGTTCCCATGAGTGGGCTAAATAAGTAGTTGTCAACCTTTTTTGGAACAGTACACCCAATGCACTGAACTTCCAGAAACATGCACCTTGTTTTACTTCAAAAAGAACTATACACCGTTATGAAGAACTAGTTGGTACCTTACAATAACGATTATCAAGAGAAATATTTGGTTATGATGTCACAAATAGAATATAGTATCTTACAAGCTATGTATGCCTAAATACATGTCGTTCCATGTATTGTATACTCCATTCAGTCTGATAAGTGGTAATAAACCTGTTTATTTATTCTGATACCTGATCATTGCCTTGTTGTACTCCCCAGTACACCCCATCAGTGTGGTCCGCCCTTTTTGTAGTACACCCTGAGGTGCAGAACACACCCAGTTGAAAAGCACTGGGCTAAATATTCAAATGGCATTATATTTTTACTTATGCCTAAAATTTGTACTAAGTGGCCCTACACCTTGGGTAAATAGAAAGTTCTTCTTTTTTCTTGTGTTAAGTTTTAACTTAAAATGTTAAGTCAGACACCGTTAAAGTACTTGGCTGTACACTGTCTGCACTAATATGCGGTGTTTGTATAACAACGTCATTGTAAACTAACGCAGATTCTCCTAAAAGGTGGTCTAACTGTGACGATCAGGCGCGATTTAATGCAGTGCTTAAACTTTTTTAGTTTTGTTTACCCCTATAGCATATATCTCCAGATTCCATTCACCCTTGTCTCATGTTATGATATTACTATCTGGTCTATATATAACAGCACAAAATGAACACCTTGAATATCCGCCCTGCTTGCAGGCTATCATCCATTTCTGATGGTTCACCCTTATTTTTTGCAGATGTTGTGATCAAAATAAGTTCTGTCTAAAAAATTAAAGCATTGTCAGACTTTTTTAGAATTTCATATCTTAAAACACACTCAATATGGCTAGCTTATGGCTCCATAACTGTCCACTTTATTCTTTTTATTTTTAAATCAGTTTACTAGAGCAAAGTATGATTTTCTTGCTGTATGCAATTATTAGGGATGTAAAAGTTGTCCTTAGTGAGTTATCATGTTATTATGAAGTGTCACAGGAAAATATAATTCAGTTAATAATTTGCGGTATGTGTGCAGTGTTCACTAATCACTGTTTACAAAAATAGTTAGAGTTACAATTTGCAGACAGTATGCCAACATGTAAATTCCCCAGGTAAGTGCTGATTGGTTGACACTTGCTTGACTGCTGAGTCAAAATTTCATCCAATATCAAGTCAGATTGGTTTGTTTAATTTTAAATACCAAAACTAAACAACACAAATGTGTTACTCTTTATTTATGTATTTTTTTTTAGGAAAGCAACACACTTTTGTGGAAACAGAATCTGTTCGCTATGTGTATCAACCATTGGAAAAAATGTACATGCTTCTTATTACCACAAAGAATAGCAACATTCTGGAGGACTTGGAAACATTACGACTATTCTCAAGAGTGGTAAGCATTGCAATACTTATTTGCTTACAACCTCTCTTTATATCCAATTGTAATCTCTGGTCATTTACATCTTTTTGTTATTATTACTTCAATATCATTTGCATTTTTTGTTTCCTTTGTAGATTCCTGAATACTGCAGAGTGATTGATGAAACAGACGTTCAGGATCATGCTTTTGAGTTAATTTTTGCATTTGATGAAGTAGTCGCCCTTGGATATAGAGAGAGTGTTAATCTGGCTCAGATCAGAACATTTACTGAAATGGACTCTCATGAAGAAAAGGTTTTCAAAGCAGTTAGAAAGGTAAACTTTGAGTTGCCATTTAATGGTTACAAAATTTTTTTAAGCACAACCTAAGTATGAGTTTTACAAACATCAGATGACCAATGCCTTATAAATATATTTTTAATGTAAACTCTGTTGTATCTACTATTATTTTGGATATGTATAAATTACACAACAACCAGTTGTAATACAAAATAATTAAATATCCTACCTTACCTCAAATTGCACCAATTGATTTGCTTGTTTCACTAAAAGCAAAAGTGTTATTTTGTTGTTTTTATTGAACTTCAAGATGTGGGGCTAACAGGTGTAACATTATTATTTAGAGTCAGGAGGATGAAACAAAAGCAACAATGCGTCGTAAGGCAAAGGAGCTTCAGCAAATGCGAAGAGATGCCAATCGAGGGAATCCAAGAATGTCTGGTTTGTGGTGTTTTTTTTTTGATTTAAACCATTGTTGTCTTAAAAGTTAATAACATGCAGGAAAATACTAACATTTAAATTGTTGTCTAGGCGTTCGTTCTTATGGAATGGAAGGAATGAAGTCCGAGGTAACCGCCCAGACCATTGCTCCAGAACCGACTAAGCCAAAGTCATCATTTACCAGGTAATGTTTTATTTTCATTTGAAATTACCTACACATTATATAAGGTCATTTCAGATTTTAAAGTATTCATCTTTTTCTGTATTTTAGTAAATTTGTTTGTATTTTTAAATATACAGTACCGTGAACTAGTATGCAGAATGATGGTGACTTGGCAACTATTTCGGCCAAAGAATTAGCTAAAAAAACAAAAAAATTGGTGCAAAAATTATTTAAAAGTGTGAACTAACCTTAACAGTGTTGGAGTAAGAAAAACTTGTGCACCCCCAGGTCCCAGGGTTGTACTTTAGCATGTCCCTACTTGTTAATAGCCTTGTGTATCGCCTAAACATGTCAAGGTTCATATATTCCTTAGGGAAATATTCAACCCTTATCTGTTTTTGCTTGCAGAAACAAGTTAAGGAAACTATATAAAATGCAACATATATACTAAACCACAAACCAAAGTCAAATTAATAATATTTCAAAGTTTCCCTGGAATGTAACGCTATTTATACTGTCCCACTGACACAAACTAAAAGTATACCCCCTGATAAAAATACAACAGCCGCACCCCCATCTAATTTTGCTTGTAAGTGGTTGTAACCACATGCTGCGACTGCCTACAATTCAACCTTTCGATATAAAGTATGACAATCAGCAATTTTATGCATCCATAAAGTGATAATGCCATTGTCACACAACAACATTACTGAGCAATTATGATAAAATACATTGCATAGTGCCACAGGCTTAGGCAGCAGTGGCTCATGAGCCAAATGTATTTTTTTATGTGTGATGGTCACTATCATCAGCAAATTGTTGTGTGGCTCTTGAGTTAACAAATTATGTGCAAGGAAGAAATAAGGCTCTTGATCTCTTACTGGTGTAAACAAAAACTATAACCTGTAAGCGTGCAGATCGCCTTTTTCCTATTTTGCCATTGTTCATTTATAAACGCGTGTTTGTGCTGAGCTATCCCTTTTTACCTGACTCAACCATGTCGCAGCTATAAGCAATAAAGTATCAACCGCTTTACTGGTGAGCCCGCATCTTCAAAACGATTTTTGAAGGTCAAAGAAGAACTTCCAACAACCGAGTCAAAGGAACGTTGGTTGCATGTGTTTCGCCTTTTCTGCAAAGCTGTCTACGTTCTGGGTATACAGTTAGGATTTCGGCTAATTCAGCAACAACGCAATAGATGAACGCTTGCTTTGGGCATCGGTGCTTTCCCGATAGGAACTCGCAGCGCAGCAGCCAATCAACATGCCTTCGCTTTTGGGACTACCAAAACGCAATGCTCTTTGCTTTAGTTGTTACTCTTTCCCAGCAGAACGTTCAGCGCAACTTCAGTATTCAACTTGCCTATTGATCGGACAACCAAGACGCAGCGTTCTTTACTTCAATTTTCTACCCGTTCCCGGTAGGATTTACCAGCGCGACTTTTTGTTCATTAACACGTTTTCTCGGGCCAACAGAAAAACATGTTTCGGAGGGAGTAGTTGCCCTCTACTTAAGACGTTTTCTTTTTTGCACACTCTTGGCTTCAACACATGCCGGAGGATATTCCATTGGAAAGGCCGCTACTGCTTTCATGCTAGTCTTGAACGTTGCACCAATCCGCAGGGTTCCGTTCTTAAGACCGCTAATGGAAGCTAGCCTACCCGCATTTGGTACTAGCTCTTCCACGCTCGTCTTGAACGTCGCACAAACCGTTCAAAGATTCCGTTCTCAAGACAGCTCATGCAAGCTCGCTACTGCCGTCGATGCAACCCGCGTTAATAACTACGTTACCCACGTGGCGTACTCAAGAGCGAGTCGAACTCGCTACACGCTAGGCATATAGTCGTTTAACTATGGCCACGTGTGGACTCCTCCGACGAATTTCACTGGAACCCTACGCAGCTTTACACATGCCCGCTACTGGAGGGGGGTCCTGTTGCCGAACCTACCGGTGTACATCCACGTTCATGGAAGCGTGCAGATCGCCTTTTTCCTATTTTGCCATTGTTCATTTATAAACGCGTGTTTGTGCTCAGCTATCCCTTTTTACCTGACTCAACCATGTTGCAGCTATAAGCAATAAAGTATCAACCGCTTTAATATAATTTTTTTGGTAGCCTTCCAAATGAAGAAAATACTCACAATTCCTACTTGTAACTATTTAACTTGGCCACAGGGTGGCGCTACTGCCCATTTTAAGAGACACTGTGTTAGTCCATGTAAATGTCCTATGAAGTAGACTGAAACACACGCAATATCAACTTGTTGCTTACAAAAAAAACTTGATTAAATTTAATCGGCAAAAAATCCAGTCAATAACAGTAAAAGACAAGGTTAGCCTTGGCTGCACTTGCCAAACTACTGTCTACAGGCCAAATTTACATTGCTGGTCACTGACCTCAACTTTAATTCTGTGCGCACAACACAAGAAACACTCCAGACCACTCACAATACAGCTTTGTTGACTAGCTAATTGCTTTATTACAACTAAGACTGACTAAAAAATAGTGTTAATCTCTAGGCTAAAAATGTTGCTCATTTGTTTTAACTTCTTATAGTTTGTTTGCAATAATCCACAAAAAATGTATGTTTTCTAAATATTAAGAATTATATGGGCCGAAAATTTATTTTTCGTTTTAGTTCATAACAGCTATCTACTCCTATCTAGCGGCCGAAAAACTTCAATACAGAATGCTTTCATATCACTTGCTTTAGTCAGCTCGCGTCGCGATGAGGCGGCTGCTGGCATCCCTGCTGTGCCTTATTGTCCAGCGCGTGCAACGTTTTTGTTCGAAGTCGCTTGCCTAGTAAAACTAGACACATGCGACTTGTGTTTTATAAAGAGGCCTCTCTAAGTAAAAAAACCTATTGCTCTTACAACACAAAATAATTTACCACCGCAAATTTAAATGCGAATCCTTGAGGCAGTGTACACATCTCTGTTAGCACCTGTTGTAATTGTTGCACCATTCAAACATATTAACACCAGGCCTAAACAAATATAATTATACAAGGGCCTCAGCAACAAAAAGCTTAAGTTTAACGCATTTTTAGCGACGACGTTACAAAGCTACGTCATAACATGGCGTCATAAATAAATAAATATTGCGTTTATTGGATTTTAATTGGCAAAACTTTCAATATAAAAGGTGGCTTATTAGGCACATAAACGTGTTTGCATATTGCTCAAAAGATTTAAACTCTGTTTCAACAGTGATTGCTCAGACCAAAGTTAAAGTCTCAAGGCATGGTAAAAATTTACCCAGTAAAAGTTGGAAAAAATATAGCAAACCATAGACGTTAAATCATTTACAGAGAATGAAAATATTTGCTTTTTAAACATGCTAGCTGACCAAAATGTAAGAACATGGCCGTAAGCATTATCTACGTAAAGTTTTATTGATCAAATATAAGTTTCGATCATTTCCCAAAATCTACGCCATATTTGAACCCCTTTCGCTTCAAAGCCATAAGTTAAGTGGGGAAATTTTCGGCCCATATCTGTTTTTGCCTGCACAAACAAGTTAAGGAAAATAAAAAGCAAAATATAAAATATATAATATAAAATATACAATACAAAATATAAAATATATAATATATAATATAAAATATACAATGCAATATATAAAGTTTAAAAAAAAAAAAATAAAAATAATAATAATAAAAAATAAAAAATGAAACACTAAGCCCTGAAAATATACCCCCTGACAAAATATACTACAACCGCACCCCCATCTAGTTCTATTTTTTTTTCTTTGACCAAAAATACGTCTTATAGTTTTGTGCCTCAACCACCCACAGTTAAAAAAATTATGCTAGTTAAATCCAATATTTTGGGGACGTTGTTTGGTGTATTGTTTTACTAGTGTTAAGTTAGTATAAATGCTGTAGCAAGCTGTTTAAGCAATAGTTGTTCAAAGTCAGCCTTCCAACAAAAATAAAAGAAATATATGTTCATTGTATATCACTTTATTAATAATATTTTAACCGAGGTTTAGACTTTGCTATAAACTTTTGCAATTTCGTAAAAATCAACTAATTAAATAACAAATAATTTTACCATATTATGTTTGAACAGAACACATGGCAAAGCAATGAAACTTGGTGCTAAATCAAAGGACGTAGACTCGTTTGTGGACAAGTTAATCTCAGAAGGGGAAAATGTCAGAGCTTCTGGTGCCAAATCGAAAAAAGCTGACGTCATAAAAACTTCAGTTCCTGCAGCTCTAACAGAAAGGTCAATTTAATTTGTGATTATAGAAAAATGTAACTAGTTTAACAAAGAATAAAACAAAATTTACCTATTGTGTAAGTTGTGTTAGTGATTTAGTGATTAGCCAGTATTTTTAACATTTATATGTTCTTACATAGTATAATTTGTTTCTCTTTTTACTAAGATCAGAATTCTTGTTTATTATTTGGGTTTTATAATCTTATTTAAAAATTTCTACTTTGACCTAATTAAACACAGTTTTGTGAAAGCTTGTCAAAAATCAATAAAATTTATCTTTAGTCCAAGCTGTAAAAATAGCATATTTCTTCCCTAGTACTATAAAAAAAATTAATGGTTTTTATTTTTATGTTATGTACAACTTTCCTTTTGTTTTGTTTGCATTAGTGTGCACATTCGGATTGAGGAGAAGCTAAGCATAATAGCGGGAAGAGATGGAGGATTACAAAACATGCTTCTCTTTGGCATGTGCATGTTACGCATAACAGACGATCAGTTTGGCTGTATTCGTCTGCACGTTGATAACAATGATGACAAGGGTTGTGCCATACAGGTACACAGGTTTCGTTTGTGGTAGTAAAAGTCTCATTTTTCATGAGCTCCTTTTTTCTTCTTTTTTATATTGAAAAATATATTTTTTTGTTTTATTAAGACCCACCCAAATGTTGACAAAAAAGCATTTCAATCGAAAGGAACCGTTGGACTAAAGAGTTCAGAGAAACCATTTCCTCTCAAGCAAGATGTCGGTGTTCTTAAATGGAGACTGCAGACCACTGATGAAAGCCTTCTTCCACTTACAAGTATATTAAACTAGCTTTTGCTTTTTGGCTTTCTTTACTGAATTTAGTTTAGTATTACCAAGTTGCTAAAACACAAGCTATGCGTTTAGCTTGTTTGAAGTTAAGTTGCTACAATGAACTATAAATGAAATCATGAGGAATATAATGGAACTGGATATGTCCCAAACCCAACTGCACCAGTACTGTCATAATATTTATTATATCTTCTATATTATGTCCAGCTTGCAAAATGTAATACAAGTTACATGTTGTTAAATAACCCACCCAATTGCTACGACTCAATTAAAATTTCAAAACCCCTGTCCCACCTAAAATATTTTCCCAGTCGGTCTAATGTAGCGGTTTCCAAACTTTCTAAAAAATTTGACTGGTTGACCCGTTGCAATTATTTTGATATTTCGCGGCCCTATAAAAGTTTAAGGTTCAGTTGAACCATGTTACATTTAGTAAACTAGTGCAGTCACGCTTCTTTCTAATGTCACAAGTTCACGACTTTCTAACTAATGCGAATGATTCGTTGATAGCGGGTAGTACAGCAAAATAGATGATTTATGATGTCACAAGAGACCTCATAAAACACGCTATATGATCGAATAATAAAGCATAACTAAAGACAATAATGATGACAGATAATGTTTAAAACATAGACTAATGCAGGGGTCGGGAACCTATGCCTATGGCTCTTTTTGTGACGCCATATGGCTCTTTTGATTATAGAATCTTGCTTGCAGAAAAATCTTCTAATCTATAACTTCGCAGCATGATCTGAGTAAAATTGCAAGCGGTCGTGACCGTTTTTCCAACTTTAGATTTACTTTTTTATTACACATAGTAGCAAATTTTCGGCGCTTCGCGCTAATCTCTTGTTGATGTCCAAAAGGATACTTTCTACAGAACTCCGTAATCAAAGTTGTGCAAACTTAGCTAATTGATTTTTGGTGCAAATCATGTCCCGTCCTTGCGAACAAAATAAACGGCCCTGCTCAATTTACTAGTTTTTGTATACGTAACCTATAACTAGATGTGTGTCCAACCTATAACTAGATGTTAAATGAATTGTATGGCTCTCATGGAAATACAACCAAGAATATTTGACTGTTAGGGCTCTCTTAGCTGAAAAGGTTCCCGACACCTGGACTAATGTTTAAAAACATTCGCTAAAGCCTAATGTTTGAAAAACTTAAAGACTAATTCTCCTTGCGGTACCTCTGAGATTGCTGCTGTACGGACCCCAGTTTGCGAACCGCTGGTCTAATCGAAGCAGTTTAATGCTACCGCAATGTATTTACAAGCTAATATAACCTTGCGCAGGCCTATACTGAACAATAACTGAGGGGCAGAGGCTTTAACGGCTTACTCGTACTAAGTAAAATGTTCGGTTTTTGTTTTCAGTTAACTGCTGGCCCACAGAGAATGCTGATGGTGGCTGCGACGTGAACATCGAGTATGAACTTCAGATGGAGGAGCTTGAGTTGGTTGACGTGGTGGTCAACATACCCTTGCCGTCGGGCGTTGGTGCACCAAACGTTGCCGATCTGGATGGAGAATTTAAGCACGATTCCAGAAAAAACATTCTGCAATGGTAATATGTTTCAGCTGAAGGATGACCATACTCCTTAACATCTTAACTCCCAAACCATCCAATCACCACATAACCATACTAACACAAAACCTCTACCCTTCTAACTTCAAACCTTCCATACCAGTGGTTCTTAACCTTTTTTCTCCCGCGCCCCCTCTTGGTACCTGTCCTGTGCCTTGCGCCCACTCTGATATCACATTAGTATCATACTAAAAGAAAATCGGTGTTTTTCGACTACATATCAGTGCTACAACATAAAAATGGCAAAGATGATTGTGACAAACATCTTGTGAAGGCATTGACTCCACATTTGTAAGGTTGCACAGAAACCACGTCAAAATGTCTCCCGAAGCGCAAAACTCAAACATTGCGGTAATCGTGTTTCAAAAGGTGTGATGACATACAATCCAAAGACTATATACACTGGAAATAACATTACAAATTGGCGGCAAAAAGTCTTGAGTTTCCCCCAATTTGTGATATACAAAAACAGGTTCGCGCGAAGCGCAACATTTTTTCGCAGTTTTTTTGTTGAAATTGGTAAAAAACAGTTTGTGGGGAAGGTGACATGGTTCCCACCCCCTTTGCACAACTTAGTTCTTAATCAACCACATCACACTGTTCTGACTAAACACCGCCCAAACTCGGCCGTAATAAATAGCCAATATTGTCCGAAACACGTAAAACTATAAACACATAGTAGCCCAAAGTTCGCAAATCGCAAAATTAACAAAATTACCAACAAACGCAACATGAAACCAATAAAATCATAATAAATAGTTTAATATTTTTTTCTCATGAACCCCCTTGAAATTGTTTACGTCCCCCGGTTAAGAACCACTGCTCTATACCAATCATTAATCCTGAACCCTCTAATCAACTACACCTAACCCTTGCCACTCTTTTTCCAAAATCCAACAACTGCCAATCATATAAACATAGGCCTAAGCAATAAGCATGGTCTAAATTCAATAATGATATAATGCAAAACGCTGCGGCATTTTTACTAGGAAAAAACTATTACAGACCTGTTCAAATTAGATTTATTTTCTAACCACGGTAAACCATAAAATGTTAACTACACTTTCTTTCGTTCCTGCTTTAAGTTGCTGCAGCCGACCGACTTGTAAACTTTTCGCTTGTGTGCTAGCTTTTTTCTAATCTTTGTTTATCGCCTTCACGAAACACAGTTGTGTAAGAGGTTATATAAGGTTTAAAATTTTAACAGATATGTTTACCAGGAAATTAAGCTACTGTGAATTATCATCATCTTTGTTATTTTAAGGAAGTTTGAAGTGTAGCAAAGCTATAGAAAGTCAATTATATTTACACATAAGAGGGTTGTGTTTACCACTGATGTCATTGTAATGTAGGTCTTTACCTGTTATCGACGCCAACAACAGCACTGGATCAATGGAATTCAGTATTGCCGGTTCACCTGATGACTTTTATCCTATCAACGTTTCATTTCACGCCACCAAAAAGTCGTTTACTGATATACAGGTAAAGGCACATTGATGTCGCTAAATAGTTATCTTGGCAAACGTTTAAATATACGTAAAATTTTTCAAATGCAGATATACAATTTTTTCAATAATTAAATATAGATGAATGTGTTTGAACTTCGAAGTGGCTGAAATTTTAAGTTAACCAAATAATCGTGTGGATACTAATTTAGACTCAATTTTGTTGCTTCGTTGGAATTATTTTTCGTTTAGTTTCAAGAGAAAACAATACGTTGTGCATGTATGACGTAAAACATTAAGTCCAATTAAACAAACTAAGTGTTTCAAAAATTATTTAAAAATTATAAATATAAAGTCAATAGAATGAAAATTGTCATAATTTTGTGGAGGTCGTATTGGTTAATTTCTACCTAGTAGTAATCACTCATTTAAATTTAATAAAGCATTCGATTTGGCAGGCTGATATCGAGTCTAAATCATATATTTTTTTGCTGATTAGGATCTCCAATATTCGTGGCTTTCCGTTAAACCTGGCTTTTAAAAGTGTAGTTTAGTGACATTGTGCATGTATGTTGCTTCTGATGCCGTGTATGTTTAACCATCTAACAATACGCTTATTTTTCAGATCTCTGGTGTAGAGTTGTGTGGCGACGGTTCCCCAGTGAAATATTCTACTGAAACTGCACTTCTTGTTGATAAATATGAAATTGTATAACTCTTTAACGACAAAAAATTGGCGTTAATAACGCACTTGAGGTTAATTGAAACTTGTAGATATATGTATTACGCGCCTTAGTGTCTACATAGTGTTGTTAATATGTTTGGCGCTGTTATCGTGGAGGATTGCGACCTGGCTAAAAACGACACAACACATCTCGAATATTAGCAAAGTTCGTGTGATAAGTTTTGTCAAATCCTACATTGCTTGTAGCAAGATTCAAGCCTCAGCTCGTGCAATATGTATTGTTACAGGGTTACAAATAACTATAAGAATAAAAGTAATGAACAGGATCTGCATTATTGGTTATGGCAGTCAAATGTTTTTTTAAATTATGCAAGCGACAGTACAATACATATTTGCAAACCATAACTGAATTAATAAAACGTTTAACATACACAAAACTGTTAACAAAACTGTACCCTGACAAACATCCTAATTTCTTTCTCTGAATTTTAGACTGATATCCCAGGAAGTTGAAAGAGTTTTATTGGTTAATTTATTTCAATGTAGTGTAAATAAGTACAGTTCAATGTTGCCACTCCTGATTTGTACCTATTTTTTATGTATTTGAAAAATGAGTCCCTAAAAATGTAAAAAAGAAAAAAGGCCTCTTCCAAGTGAGGTGGTTAAAAACATTGCTTTATAAGACCATTTACGAAATATATCCTACGTGTAAAACTTTGAATGTAGGAAACAGTAATCTGAACATTCCGAGGAATAATCGGTTTGTTTGCTGGAGTCGGTCTCAGAACTCTAGTAAAAACGCGTAAAACTACCAGAGTCACGAGTCCGACATGCGCATGAGCAGTAGCCTACCTAATTTAAAAACTGATATGGCCGCCAACTGGAAATTGTTAAGGTGGAATAGCATATGGTGGTAAATTTTCCAGCCATGTATTGTGAGTGAATGAGTTATAGGACACCCCTATAAGTGGATTGCTGTATTTACACGTTATATTTAGTTAGGTAAATTGTCGGAATACTGGCTGTAGACTGCACAGTCAGGGTCGGACGCGGGACTCGACGAAATCGCACATTTGACCGGAGTCGGAGGTCAAGGATTTATATTTTTGGTCGGACTCGGGTTATTTTTAAGCGACTCCGCAGCCCTGGTCTGTCGTCCAGACCAGAACAGCCTTCTCTGGACTTACTCATCCCCCATCTAACCTGCCATCTTCTGTGATGGAAAAAAACTAAACAAGCTAACTGTACGAGTAGTCGGTATACCTTTAATCTGCCCTACACCTTTGTCATTAAAAATATTTTTCTTATTTACTACACAGATGAATGGCTGCACCGCAGTCACGTTAAGGGTTCGCATAAAGCACAAAATATTTAAAGTTATTGAATAGGTCTCACTCAAGATACAATAGCCAATGGTCCAAGACTGTCTACAGCGGGGGAATAATACGATTTGAGTATTTTTTTGCTGGTCAAACACGATAGTGTGTACACTTCTATTGTAAAATGCGTTTAATATTTGGTAAACTGTTAAACATTTTATCTTTTTTCCTATACCGTATGTATATTTTTTAAGTTGAAAAAGATGTAAGCTAGTCGCCAACCCAAAGATCTTTAAGTTGTAAGCCAAGTGTGACCCGCGGGCCTATGATGTTCTTGCATTTATGTAGTTAAAGTTAGAGAAACATGGTTTAGGGGGGACCATAGCCTTGTTACCCGCCCCTGAATCATCAATTGGATTTTCACGGGCCAACCAATTGTTTTAAAAGCCCAAAGCCTTTGAAAAAAGAGCTGTGTTTGTATGATCTAGCCTAGTCGATTTATTTATCTTGCCTTATAGTCGATATTTTGCTTAACCAAAATGGTCCAATTTATTATTTAACTGTGTTACCCATAGGCTTTATCCGATATCCTTTTAGTTTATTGGAAAATAATAACAAGTGGTATAATAATGTAGCTTCAATACCACTCCCACGTTGTCCGATCCGATTAAGACTAATCCCGTTTCAAAATATCTGGTGTAACCTATATAGTAATTCTTACATTCAACGGAAACACGATTGACGTGAACATATATATATATTTTTTAAATAATTATGTTGTTGTATACGCTGCTTTTCCAATCATTTATTGTCAATTTTTCGGTGTAAAGGCACGCTCAGCTTATTTAATTTGCTACCATTGTTCAAGTAAAGCTAAGATTTAATTAAAAGGTATTGATATTTTAAAAATTCCATAGGTTGTAAGAATATAGTTGGTACCTATATAAGGATCATTAAGGCAAAGTTCATTGTAACAGTTCAACATGGATTCACCTATTAAGTATTTTTTAATGAGGCTGCAATACTAATGACAACTTTGCAATTCTTTTGTAATTTTGTAGCACAGGCAAACTGGCTTAATTAGTGTATAGGAATTATTTAGGGTAAAATTAATGCCATTTAAATGGAAATGATATAATGACAATAATGGTACCGGTATGAAAAGCAAAACGTAATCATTATGGGTGGGTTAAAATTCGTGAGCTTTTCGGTAAACAAACCTATACCTGATTTGCGCAGATTGTGCAAAAATGTAAGTTCTTAAAACAAAAAATTGTATTTTGAATATTTAGGTCTTGCGGGCCGCACGAAACAGTCTAGTTGGATTTATGCGGCTTGCATGTTCAACAACCTTGATCTACAGTTTTCAATATTTAAAAAGCGATTAAAATGACAGCATGTCGATTACCGCTCATATATAGGACAACAAGTTAACTGTGCCGCTGTGAACGTAACAACGAAATATCGAATTTCATAGATGCGTCGACTCTCAAAACATTGTATATACGGGTCGAAAGTTTATTTTCGAGACATATCTTGTTTTTGCCGCTATTCTTTTTTGGTTTGCTGTGGTATACTTCGGTCCGTTTCAGACCGATTTTTGTTTGGAGCCTTATAGAAGAAGTATATATTGTAAAACTTTTAAATTAGTTAGACACAACGTAGTGGTATGTATTTGCGCATATAAGAGGTTTATGAGACTGCACCCCTAGAGGCCTTATATTGGGGGACAAAAAACTAAAATATTGTTACGACATCGTTGTAGCTCTCTGTAGCTATCGACTCCTATCTAGCGGTAGAAAAACTTAAATACAGAATTCGTTCATATTCGCTTGCTTTGTTCAGCTCGGGAAGCGACGAATTCACCAGACACCTGCTGCGCCCTGCGCGTGCGACTTTCATGGTGCGAAGTGGCTCGCATTAGTAAAACACTAGACGAAATACCCAGAGTTGCCTAGATTAAAAAATGTATATACTTGTACGGTAACAATATTATGCAGCCTTTTGCAATACGCGCAATATATTATGTGCATTCGGGCAATGCCCCGATTTTGTGTGATTAAAACTGTATGAAGGAAGACATCAAGCTGTTGGTTGTTGATTACCACCGCATATTATAGTGTACCATTTCCATGTTAGTGTATAAATGAATGTGTATTTAACATGTAGCTGAAAGTAATATTCCGTATTGTGTATAGAATGGGTCGAGCAAATACTTTCTCACAATTAAAGTAGAATGCGGCCCTTGTTAAAACAGCAACAATATAAGGCCTCACATATTGGCAAAGTCTATAACAAATGCGTTTTATTGTTTTATAACTATATTTTTTGTCAGGACATCTAATCAGTAAAAGGTAAACATGTTTTGTAAAAAAATACATCTTTTTAAGTGTTAATTTTTACAGACCGAACAGCCTGAGGAAGAGTTTTGTTTTTGTACCTTAGTCCGTAATTTTGATGGCTCGGATTCCAGCTGTTTCGTTGTGTTTTGCCCTAATGTGGAAGTTTGGTTTTACAACAGGTTGGTTTCTATAATGATATAGAGATTAACGCCAATATAGAGCCAGTCAGAGGTCGACTTTCGATTATCCCAGTGCTAAAATTTTCCCAAAAATGTGCCGCCATAAAATGCCGCCGATTTGTCGTTTTTATAAGTAAAATCTATTTTACTTGCGGAATTTAATTATTTAATTCCCTAATAAATAAGAAAAACATTGAGACAAACGAATAACGCTCCTTATAACAAATAACGCTCTTTATGATACCACTTTACCTTTTCGTCGAACATAAAAGTACTATTTTATGAGAAGCTATTTAACTTAATTGAAGTAAGTGTTGTTACAAATACGAGATAGGATCTGACCTACTTAAATATTTAGTCATGATGTACCGTATTTTCTGCCAAAAGAAGATTTCCGCCGGAAAAAAGCTTTTCACGGCACTTAATGACAGTAGTACTGCAATAATTAAATCAAACCACGTCACGTCAAAATACAGGATAACTTGTGATAATTATAAATTGATGTGGCAAAAAAAGTAGCATGCCTTGTTTGTCATGGGAAATAACGCTGATTATAGGGTCCTAAATCGTAAAATTATGCTCGAAGCACCCCACATTTAACTCGGCGTCCATGGTGGCAGCCAATATATACAAGGCTTATGTACTGTACTTTTGTTATTCTACATTCCCGCGATCAAAGTGTAAAACGAATGTCACGCACGTAACTAAGTTATGCTGGCATCCACATTGGCATTATCATAGCCCTGCTTGAGTAGCACAACGATTACGAAATACTTATAACGTTATACCGGGTGCCTTCGGAAAGGCTAACTGTGTTGCAACTTGCAAGCAAGACAAGGCTAAAATTATCTAGAATTTCAAGACAAGGCTAAATTTATCTAGAATATCTTTAGAATTCACGACCTCCGTTGAAAAGTCGTTTGCGAAGGCACCCGGTACGTTACCCTACACTAAAACATATGAAAGTAGGTTTAAACTTTTTTTTCAAAAAACAGAATGCTACCACGGTGTAAATATAATTTAGTGTCCAAACTGTGCGTTTTGAAAAAAAAAATCAATATTAACTGTTTTGTTGTTTGACAAAAAATATAACATTTACCGTTATACTGCCTTTGTAGACTTCTGCAAACAAACCCTCGCCTGTGATGATTACGTTGATTGCATTGTGGAAGGAATTGATGAGACGGTTAAGCAAAACGTGTTGAGAAGCTGGCATGACATCCGAGTTCAAAGTTGCAATGATGCCCAATATTACCACGGTATTACCCTATATATTTGGCGACATCTGTGTCACGATAATAATTTACTAGCCATTCCAACTCAAACCTGTATTTTTTATTTTGATAACAGCAAATAATTTTTTATGATGCACTTTTAACACATTTTCTGGCACATTAATTAATTAGTAGCATTTACCAGTTGAACGTTTAAGCGAAAACTATACATTGATATAAAATGGCATGTCGTTGATATTTTGTTCTTCTTTAAATGTAATTGCTTTATTTTCGGCAAAAAAATAAAAAAACGGCAAAAAAGTTTTATTGTTTGAATTTCGATTAGAAATGAAATTATTCACTATGGTTTGTTATCACTAGACGCATATCATGCGTTACTCAGGTTAAATAATAGTGTATATACCAATATAATTTCCAATTGGTAAAGGACTACTGGCGTTGTCCAGTAGATGGTAAGAAATAACCGCTGCAATAGGTGTGATAAATTGGGAAATCTACCTAGGTTGTTTAAACAAAATGTAAGAATCCATTATGCAGTGGGCTCTTCATTACTTTGTACATTACGTTTAACATAATCGTATAAATATGCTAGCCTCGTGTTACAGCTGATGATAAATTTTAAGTGACAATTAAAATATAACCAAAAAGTGTTACGTACAGCGCATAATCTTCGTTAGAGGACTAAATAATGCGACCGAATTGTATAAAATAGCAAACTACTTTTAGCTATGTAAAACTTTGCACTACCACGCTACGTGACACGTTCGGTAATTAGCAATTTTATATTGTATGTAATGTGCTTTTTGCATTTCACAGTGATTGGAAAGCATGTAGCTTAGGCTACATTGGTAAACAGCAAAAGGCGCTGATCAAATCAATTGTTTATTATCGTAAAATATTTTTTTACGAACTCTTTGTATTTAACTCCCCAAATTAAGCCTAGTGATTTGTTAAATTAATCCACAATGTAATATTTGTATATAACGCAATGTTGAGTGTGTGTCTGAAATGGTTTGGGCTAAATTACAATCTTTGTGTAAGTTTGCTAACGGCCTTAACCGCAATTGAACCAAGTCGGTTTGGAAGTGAAAATGGCTCTGACCATTGGGTCCCTTCTGCGCGCTAAGCTTGGCTCAGTCCGGTACACATAGGCCTACTACCAAGAAATCGACAATCGACACTAAAGCCGTTTTTTATCACGGAGAAACGCCCAAATTACCCTTGAAACAAGATATAAATGCGGGAATGTCAAATATAAACGTAATAATACTTTTGTATTTTTGGCCTAAAATTGTTTTGTGGGGCATTTTTTAACAATTCTAAAATTAAAACTAATTATGTTGAAAAAAAATGTAGTACTGTTTTATCTTTCGATTTATGTTTTTATATGTTTTTGCCCTGTTACTACAGAAAACATTCATGTCCATCAAAATTTTGCCAGGCCCAACTTTAGTGTGCACGCCCCACTTTGAGGACCACTGGGTTAAAATAAAATAAATGCGTAGATGCTTATCTTTGATGCGTAATATTTTTTATTTTTTAAATATATATTTTATATTTGGTATTTCGAATAAAAAAAAACTTTGTTTTTTGCAGTTAAAGCTTATGTTTTGCACTTTTCTCGAGTTTTGTATAAAACGTTTTGTAAATACCGACATATTGAAGAAATAACAATCTTGGCTGGATATGAACTTTTTGCTCAATACCGAAATTTCAATATGCCCCATTAATTAATTAATTGAAAGTCGTTTGCAAAATCTCGATGTTAACTTAGACCTATACGTAAACGACCTATCTTTCTGCCATATGTTATTGTACAGGGGGAGTGGAATCCAAACATTGCATAAGTCTGCTAGATTCTACTGAAGTACAACTGGCATTTTTAATGCAAGGTGAGACATATCAAGTTATTAATTTTAATATGTTTATGGAGTGTAAAACAATTACGTAATTATGTTATTTTAAAACAATTGGGGATACTTGTTTTAACCCGAATGAACTACCCTGTGTCTACACCGGGGCTGCTTAACTGGCGGACCGCGGTCCGAATGCGGACCTATTTCGGTAAAGTTTTAGATTGGACGGGTACAAATTTTGCATTTACATAGTTAAAACATACCAAAAATTCATTTTTTGGCGAGAAGGGATGCCCCCCTGGGTCCTCCCCTGGTTGCTTAGTTAAATTTATTTTGTACATTTCAGAGCAGTAGCAAATGTGTTGGCTACATCAAGTTTTTTTGATATAAAACGAAAATGCAATCTTTAACAAAGCTTCTAATATCTAATGAAGTTAGTCTAATGAAGTTACTTTTAAAACAAAAAAAATTACAAATCAGTAGGCTAGGCCTAACTTAAGAAAACTTGCACCTTAAACTTTACACTACACATCCAATAATACACAAATATATAGCATCTTGCTAGACACGTTTGAGGCCCAAGTCGTCGTAAATGTGACTTAGAAGAAAGGTTCCGTTTATATTACAGGTGCCAATTAAAGATTTAGTCTGATTCCTGATATTATCTGTCTTCAACTTCTAGATAGAATTGAAGTTGTTTGTATGAAAATGCAACACTGTAAAAAATACTTCCCTATATTGTGCCGAGTTGATGAGCGTTGCTTTGGCAACCTTTACTGAGAGATTACAGAAAACCGCTATGCGAAAATGTTACATTTTGGGTACATTGTTACAACATAATATTTTTTTTTAATGGACACCTTAAATGTCAAAGATTTGCCTGTTTGAACATAGTTCGTATTAACTCTGGTGTAATACATTAAGTTGAGTTGGCATAAGTTTCTGAACTGTTTATTTAACGGGAGAGCTGATTTTAATAAATATTCTGCCTGGAAGCAACAGTTCATATAAAAAAAACTACATTTAACAAAATAACTATACCGATAATTTTAGACCGCCAATACCAAGCCCAATGCACTCACCCGATTCTATAGGGTGTTATTGGTATCAATCCAAAATTACTGGTGTGAGGCGTGCTTGTATTTTTTTGTTTCCAAACCTTACTTTCTAAAGACGGGACACAACAGCATTTTCTGTAAAATCATTAAACGAGAAAGGGTCGGAAGCTATAGGAAGGGTATCTTCAAAGTATTTCACAAACTAGATTTAGCTAAGAATTAGACATAGTGTTCTTTGAGTTGTCGGTTTAATTCAAGCTATTTCAATTCATTGGCAAACCTTTCCCGTATTGTGGAATTAGCTGTATTTAAAGTTGATCATCATACTTGGTCAATCAAAAGGGAATTTTGTATAGAATAGGTTTGATAAATTAATCTTTAATATCACCCACCAAACAGGATTAGAGTTCGACCTATTGGCGGACAGGAAGTTTTACTGGTTCGGAAACAATCCAGTACAATGGTATAAGGCAAAGGCAGCTTGTTCTAATGGAGGTGGAACTTTAGTCAAACTTGACAATCCCAATCAGGCGCTGGCCAACTGCAGTGTTTTAAAGACCAGAAATGACTCGAGTTTTAATAAAGCGTGGATTGGTACGTATCAAGTCTATTGATCCTACGGTCGTATATAAACGGATTTTAACGCATAGACTACAAACTTATTTGCTGTTTGCATATTATATTAATAATACGTCCATTTTTGAAAGAAAAAATAGAAAGAATTATTTCTTAACTAATTTATGTCAATTATGGTCAACATACTAACCTAAAAAAGTTCCAACTCATCCGACTTTGGGTAAGCCGCCATTTCCGAAATGCCTCCAGGTCATTCCGTAGCTATTAACCAGGCTACTGTATGTAATCCATAGTTTCATATTCTCCAAAAAAAAACTGGCAATAATAATTACCAAAAGTAAGTTTTTTTGTGAAGAATTAAATCTTTATATTTACCAAATGCTTTCATTATCCAGAGATATAGCTCTTTTTATTAGGTCACCTTTGTGTTTAATATAGCGTAATCGAAAAAGTAAAATTTTACGCACACTACATGCACAATTTCCATCGTGCAGCACCCCTCTGCTTGATATCGACGAGTTAAAATCAACATATAGCTTATATAGTTTAAAAGTTTACATCAGGCTAATCTAAGTTATCTTATTTAACAGGGATGAAAGTGAAACATAATGACACTGGATTTCCGATTGGATTCACCTGGATAGATAGTACTGAGGGCAAGTTGTATTTGTTCATACTTTTTGTTACCAAGTTGCCATAAAATGTAAATCTGGCCTAGTCGTTTGGAGCCAACTAGATTTCTCGAAATAAAACAAAAGCATTGCCCAGCCATTTTGTTGTGGCGACCCCTTGCCAGTTTCCAAAAACCTACGCGTCCCCCATTTCTTCTTTGATTAAAAACAAGAGTAAAGGTGACTCAAACTCAAACTCACGACTGGTTCACTAAAACAAATCCCATTAACATAATTGTAAGATCGGCGAATTCTTTTACTCCTTGCACTGCTAAATTGAATTGATTTGTTTTTGTTTCGTATAAAAAATTATATTTTTGAACAAAAACGTCATCCTGGTGAAACTAATTCTTATACTAACAAATGACGTAACATTAAGCCCGTTTATATGCACGCTTAAGCCGGATTCGAATCTGTTTCGTTAATTCATTCTCTCTCGTTTTGGTGCTGGAATGAATTAAGTTCTTTCGTTTCTTAATCGGTCATAAGGAGTGGTTTTCAATCCGTTTGCCGCTTAATCTGTTCGTTTCGCGGACGGTCGAAATCGTTTAATGTAGAATGACCTGCTTTAACGCAGTAAACATCACGCCACTTTTGGGGCATTATGACGGAACACGAACGGCTAGTCGTAAACAAAACAACAAGTTTAGCGCATAAGGAAAGAATATTACACACACTCGTTAGATACTAATTTGTGACAGAGTGGCTGGTCTAGAATTCACAAAGGATGCGGGTTTGGGTAGGTTTAAATAGTAATACTTGGCCCACCCTCACCCAAATATTGTACATTGCTTTAATAATTATCACAACGCTGTGGTAGGATTTTAGGCCAGCGCCAAATACAGTTTTCATTAGTGATGTTTGGTACATCTCATCACCTTCTTTTGTCCACTCTGCTTTGTATTAGCGTTGACCAGCACACATAAGCTTAACTTTCCTGCACTTATATTCTGTGTGCCAGGTAAACTGAAGCACTGAAGCACATACACTATACAGTCAAAAACATACTTCAGCAAACCAAACTTCATCGGCAAACCAAACTCAAGTAATTCTTGTTTTTTTTCAATTTTAGGTTTATAAAAACGAACAAGCAGCAATAGATTGCTATCGCAAGGAGTAGCCTAAGCCGAAAAATCGGTTGTGCGTCAGAGGTTTACTGGAATATTACGCAATAATGCATATCAGTGCAGTTTGTACACTCAAGCTGGCTTGAATTTTGCGCCATGTAATTACGACGCTGGAACGGATTACTTTTTAATCCGGATTGAACCTTAATCTAATCTGCCCGCGAAAGGTGCATATAAACGGGCTTAATGACATCGAAAACGTAAATTTATAGGGAAAAATGCATTCATACAAAACACTTGAATTTGTTTAGAACTTAATATCAAAATAGCTAAATTAACTTAATTGGCAACACGGACAGAAGTATTATCGCCTTAAAAATGATATAGCCTATCTGTGGTTTGGAATATTCAGTTTTGGTTCAACTGGGCAAGTGCGTGATCTGCATAGTTATTTAGGGGAAGCATAAAATGTTTTTAGGCAAGATGTCAGAAAATCAGGTCATAAAAGACGTCTTAAAACAGGAACTTAAATTCAAGATATGCTTTTATTTATGATATTAAACTATAGTTGATATTTTCGTTAAATATTAAACTATAGTTGATACTTACAAACTGACTTATCCGCCATGTACTGGTATGTCGCCTAATAAATGTTGGATAAAATTAAGTTAGTACGCCGAGAAATAAAAGTTCCAAGTTTGAGATGAACTAACTTTGATTTAAAATGGACCTTCACATTGTAGATATTCGCCTACAGATATTTTCCAATAAGTCTTAGGGTGATGCTTGCATTAATTCACTGCGGAACACGCCTTAAAAATAAATTATTTTTATAGAAACAGTGAGACGTAGAAAATATATATATATAAAGTATAGCAACTCACCAATAGTGGAAAGTCTGTTGGGAAAACAAAAACAGGGCCGATTTATATTTAGCCTACAGATTAGTCAAGGATATGTTATCACAAGTTGAATGTCGTGACTTTCATCCAATGATCAATAATGTTTGTTAGGGACTCTGTATCGAAACGCTGTAAAAATAATCCCGTGCAACTTTAATATGTGGGCATCGTTACCAAATCGCGTTGTTGCCCCAAAAAATCAATTGGATATAGAAGTGGGTCACACTGTTAATAATATATTATGTCCGATACCGATACCCGATATTTTGGGTGAAAGGTATCGTGATCCGATCTGACACCCAATCATGTAATTACTAGGCTTAACCAAGCAAAATCGACAAAGCGGAAACTTTTAATGCTAAAGTTATTAAGCCAACGTTTGGTTTTAACGATCTGAAGTCTAGTTACCTCTTTTTTAATAAATTTACCTTTTAAGATAGAAATCACTGCGTTGAATGCCAGACCATGGTAAAAAGTTATTTATTAATTTGGTATCGGATCGGCACGGATACCATTCTTCTATCGGAAACGTACCGGTACTAACACTATGTATCTAGGATCGGCTCCAATCCGATCCGATATTATCGGACATCCGTAGCCGTAAGGTTTACTTTTACGATATATACCCCACTGACCTTAAACAAAGGCAATCCATGTTTATTTACTTTATTTTGCCAAGTTAATAGTGCGATGTCATAACGACGTCATCTTACATTATTAGGTTACCAACTAATATTTTCTGCTTGTAGAGCTAACAAATGTGGCCACAACTAAATTCCTACGCTAAATTGCAAACAGTTTTTTACGTCATTTATAGCTTTTTAGTTAATGGCATCTTCATGACGTCATAACTTGGACTAATCGTTTCGGTTCAACCCTTTATAAGTATGTTGTTTAATGAGGCCAAAATCGAGTGTTCGTGTTTTTTAGGAGGAGTTACTGGCACCTTTCTCGCCTCGAATCGCAATTTTTTTTTATTTTTTACCTTTGGGTAACTGTCTTGAATTTATTCTTTGTTAAATGTATTGACCGTGTGTTGTTCTGTTCGGTCCGAATAATTTAATGAGTTTTATATGAATGAACATTTATGTAGTGTATTTTTGCCTCGTTTTAGTTAACAGACAAAACTTTTGGCTAAAACCCAAGAGGAATCTGTGTACAGCTGAAGTGCGATGTGATTGCATTTATGCAATGCTAAATAACACCCTGCGTTGGAGAGTGACAAGTTGTTTGGAAAACATCGACTACATTTGTTCTTACGACGGTAAATGCATGAATTTAGTTCATTAAATTACACAATTTTGTTCTACAGTAGATTAACCGCAGAGTATCAAAAAAATAAATTTGCACCTAAAATGTAGCCCCGTATGTCCTATTTCGACATAAAGCCTTAAAATGTTTGTGATTTCCAACTATTTTTTGCCATGCCCAACTTAATAACCTCGACAATCCCTTATGCCCCCCCCTCAACGTAAAAAACTATTTGAAAACTAAACGCTGTTTCGAGTAGAAACTTTAAACCGATAACTTAGGAAAAGTTGTTATGCCTGTTTTTCTGATTATAATTTCTTACCCAAATTAGAAGTGTTAAAAAAACAATTCTGAAACAACTGTGCATTAGGGGTGGCCTATATTTTGTATTTTATTTAGCGCTGATATTTTCACAAAACGTGCAGTACAATGGTCCGAACCGTCACCTTTAGTCATTATTAAAGTTCCCTGTCCATAATCAAACCGTTTCCTCGCAAATTATATTTACATTTACTGCATGGATTTTTTATACCAAAAACTAGCCACCACACAAAATTACCGAATAAATTTTAACGGCGAAATAAACATATTTGTTATGAATTTTTTTCCTCAATATTCACCGAGTCATGTGTGGCATAGTTGGAAAGGTCCGATCAAGCGCTACATGAACTATTTGGTCTCGTGGTAAGCAAATTATATTTTCTCTGAAACTATGGCGAATATTAATTTTGAATAATAATCTTTTCTTTTTTTTTAATTTTTATGTAGTTTTTTTATTAGGGAGAATATAGAGCATTTTCTCGTAATGATAAAAAATTCTTTCAAAGAATTTACGTCAAATATGTTTATTTCGCCGTTGAATTTTCTTTGCAAATTTTGTGTGCTGCCTAGCTTGTGGTATTTTTTTTATAAATAGCTGTTCTGTGCATTTATAGGTAAACAATAGGGACTTAGAATTTGTTCGTGATTTATTATTGAGTTGACACCGTTAACATAGTAATATCCTGTGCTACTCTGACCTTGTACGAAAATGTGTGATTTAACACGTTTTATTTTTTCAATAGTTGGCTTAAATCAAATCGCTCTGCAATATTACAATTCACTGACGAATGTTATAAGTTACCAAGCTCCCAATCCTGAGAATGTTGTCGAACTGCAAGGTAATTTCTCGGATGTTGCTGTGGATTCTAAGCACATTGAAAAACTTCAATTTATCAAGGAGAACTCGTATGACGTTATTATTGCTAAATGGCCAGTCTTAAACGCGACAAAGATCATACAGGAGGTTGCCCTTCAGTTGTCCAACGTATCTTACACAATTGAGGTAAAGATGTTACCTTCGTTTACTGGTCTAACGTAGGCCTATTTAAAACTGGCATTTTTCTTTAAAAAATTTATACCAAGAAAAAGCAGAATTATTTTAACTAACAACCAATATTTTCCATAATCTTTATAGATGTTTTAATTGCTTGCTAACCATATATGGAATGTCTGGATTAAATTCACGCATGTAACGGAGTTCATGCAAAATCAATGAATCTGCTTAGTTGATATTTTTTTCATTTTAAATAGACAAACAATTATAAAAAGGACAAAGAAAAGAAGACTCTGGGTATTTTAGAAAAATCTTGTGTAAATAGTTGAAATACAAAGTCAAAATAAATGCAGAAAATTAATAAGACCTAGTTATCGAAATATGCAATAGGATAATTGCAAATCGCAAGCAAAAATTACAGCAAATACGGTTCAATACATGTGTCTAAATCACAGATAAACAACTATGCAAAAACAAAGTTCAAGCTAAACCTAATGCGATAGACTAGGCCAGGCGGGTGGTTAATTCTGCAAGATCGCGTATAACTTATATTGCCCTAATGAAAATCTAACAGTTAGAAAATGTGCGTTTTGACAGAAATTTGACTTTTCAAAAAATAATCGCCCTACTTATTAGAATTATGCTAGGCATTTTTTCTTCTTCATTGCAAACGAAGGTAAAAATTTCTCTTGCTTTTATGTCTTTTTTGTTACTAAAGCTGTACATGCGTATAATTATCCAAAAATGGGTGATAAATTCTTGAAAAGTAGAACCCTATTTGCATTGTATTTCCATTTTTTAGGGGAGCAGGGGCCTATGAAAATATATGGACCTACGTTTTGTTGGTTTACAATTGACTACAAAATTACCGTCAAAACCGACAGAAGCTTTATCTTTTTTTTGACTGGTTACAAATTATAATTATTTCACGCGTTCGGCGCAAACGACTCAAGGTTACCTAACCTGATTATTCTTTTAAATCCGTGCTATAAGTCAATTTAACACATCATGTTTTATCACATGATGTATAAACTTCTTCCTAGAAAAATGCTGAACCCACTTGTATAGAACCTATTCCTTAAACAGGTGACGGGGGACAGGTTGCTCGTACCACTTAGCGAAGTTGAGGTAAACTTAACGGAATCTCAGCAGTTTATACCAAATCCAGACGAGCCGCTTGTCACTGAGGCTTTTATTCCTCCTGAAATTGTACCATTTGTTACACTCACTGGATTCGCCATCAATAACCTGTCCAATCTTGAACAAAACAATAGTCTCCAAGGAAGCTTGAAGCTGTTGACAAATACTTCGGTCGAGATACGGGCTTGCCGATTTATTGATAAGTATAAAACAAACAAAGGATTTCTGCAAACGTTTCAGCGTGTCGATGTCATTGATGACGTGTGTGTGTTCGTTGATCCAGCTACAAGCAACTATTCGAAATCAGGCTGCACAACCACAATATATAAGGATAATGGAATCGTGTCATGTAGTTGTAATCATTTTTCTGTGTTTGCTGTTTTGATGTCGGTAAAAATGACAAAGATTCCCATTGGAGTTAAGGTCAGAGTTTGTTGAGTGTGTTTAAACAACTGTACCAACCGCTTCATTATGAACAGTTTTTAATGCTAAAATAAATAAAAATGCTTTTAGGAGAATCAAGTACATGTAGCATAATCAAATATTTGAATAGATTTGGTTTATACGACGTTGAAAAGTTGTATTGCTTTATTTTTATTTTTATTTTACTCGAAAACACTTTAGTGGTATAAATGCACGACGGTCAACGTTGTTAAGGTATTACATGACATTTCCTTCGTTACACTAAAATATTTTGTAAAAAACTCTTTTTCTTGTTTTTAAGCTCTTTACCGCGTGTTTCTAGAAGTATTAACCTTCTTCTTGTTACAGATTTGCTCATTGGCAACTAGCTTGATATCAGATGCCGCACTGATTGCAACGGTAGCTATTCTTGTTCGATTTCGCAAGAAGAAAACGGATGACCGAATCTTGGTGAAAATCAACTTTTGTGTTTCACTCTTCGTTCTCCATGCCTTAAGTATTCTGCATGATTTGGCGCTTCCAATGGATAATGCTTGTATTGCATTCACCATCTTGACACATTACTTCTTGTTGACAACATGTAAGCATGTACTTAGTTGTCATAGCTTTATCAGTTTATTTTCACTTGCGGCACACTCATAGGGTTAACGAAATTTTTTGGCACATCTACAAAACTAGAAAAAAACGACAATACACACATATAGGTAGATATTCAAGGCAGTTCAGTACGGAAGACAGTTTTATGGTTAATTGTAAAGAATTTTTACATATTTAATAGTAATATCTTATCATTTTTGTGGTTTTATGGCTTTTGAAAAGACTTAAGTCACTTAATGTCCAAGTACTTTCATAGGGTTAGTCTTGCAATAGAATAAAAGGACAAAAGGGATTTTACATGGCATTCAGAATATGAAAGCCGAATTGTTATTGTACTTTTCTGCTTAACATTTCTTTAGAACCACCAAATAAGATTAACTTATAATAATGCGAACCGAGGGTTTGAAAATAAGGGCGAAATGCCTTTCTTTTTATAATGATATGCCACAGCTTTCGAACGTACACACAAAGTCCTCGTAGTCTACATATATCAATTAAGGATGGCCAACCTATGGCGCAGGCGTAAACAGTGACACATTGCGCGATTCCAAGTTTTGCACTTTACTTGCATTGTAAACAGTTTTTTTTTAAGGTTTGGTTTGGGTGACCGCAAAGTAGTTCTAAGAGACCGCCAGTGTTTCATTTAAATACCAAAACATAGCTACTGTAGTTGCAAGTCCAAATTTACACCCAAAACACCTTAAAAAAACACTGATTGTAAACACTCATTTTGTAATAACTTCAATCCCAGTCATTTGTAAAATAACTTAGGTCAAAGTCAAGTATTTTTTAATCAATAACAAGTCAAGGCCGAGTCAATAGCTGCCCAAGAAAATTCCAATCGAAGTCAACTCATTGACAAAAAGATAAAACATTAAACTATTAAATTGCTAACTCGTCCGATAAGCAACAACTTAAATAAAAATAACAAAAATACAACTTATGGCAAGTAAATTGCTTTATGTGCAAAAAATAGAATAAATAACCCAATTTCATAAAAATTGTTTATGTAAGACTCTTTATTTAAACCCAAGTAATATAACACAATGACTCCAGCCCAAGTATGCATTTGTTCAAAAGACTTAATCCAGGCCATTAAAACAGTCAATGACTTGACCTGTAATTACTGCACGTTACCGAATATACAATATAATACAAACCTCCAAAAGATCAATCAAGACTCAAAATAAATCAGTGGAATTTAATTTTACATTGCTAGATAGGCTACGAAAGATGCTGTTCAAATGCCTACACCAACTTTTGTGATGTAAAATAAAAGAACTATTTTATTTATTTTTAAACTTATTAAGCTGAACCAAAAACTTTCCTGATTTAAAATTTGTGCTGTCACCCAACGTTATGGTGTTCGTGCTTATATTGTCCTTCCACTGCATCGTGTTTAGGACAATCATATCTATAGAGAAAGCATAAATTTTTGCTTGTTCAAAACAATGTAATTTAAAAGCCGTGTTTTTAGCAATGTGGATGTTGGTGGAAGGAATCAGAGTCGTCATGGCAACATCTGATCCTATGAAATTCCACGTGCAGGACGAGATGAAACGCTTCTACGTGTTTCTCGGCATCGGCTGGCTTGTTCCTCTTGTCATTGTTGGCACGGCTGTGGGTGTTGGTTTTCACTTAAAAAATTACATAATTCCAAGCTCCTTCTACACCAAGTGCAATAAGTTTCGCTCACCAGCTAACCAGCTACCAAAGTTCGAATTGTGCTGGCTTGCACCAGCGACTGGGATATACTACGCTTCGGTCATGGTACCTTTGGCATCGGTAGTTTGTGTGAATATTGTGATTTGTGGGAAAGTCATGCACACCCTACTTGCTCCAAAGATTTCGCACAACAAACTGCCAGTGGATCGTGTGGATAAACTTATAAATGCTCTTAAGTCTTTATTGATGCTCGTCGTGCTCCTTGGAGTGCCCTGGGGTATTGGATTCTTTACTGGTAATTTTCTTTTTTATAACATACAGAAATTTTACTTAAAAGCGTTAAAATTGTTGAAAGAATAATCTTATTTCTGATAAAGGAATTGTCTTTTATTTTCTATTTAAAGCCTGAATCTTAAAGTTTTTTACACATCTTACCACCACGAAATATTTAAATGACGACTAACTATCGTATCATTTTGACGGTCTACTGAAAATTGATTTAACAGCAGAAAATTGGTTTGTATTTATGCGCCAATACCAGAGTGCCGATTCTACTAATTTACACCAGGTATCGGCTCAGATCCGATATTACCGATATTATAATATCCGATATTAAGTATCTGTACTACACAACCTGATAGAAAATTGAAAAAGGAATGCTTTGTCAAATGTTATCTTTTTTTAGTTAATCCGAACTAAATACAAAAATTTTTTTGTTCCTATTTAAAAATAAATATTGATTTTTAGGACTCGATAACAAAATATCAGGGGAAATTTTCATGTACATCCACGTGATGATAAATGGCATGCAGGGTGCTGCTCTTTTCTTCCTTTATTGCTTTCTGGATGATGAGATTCGAAAGCAGATTTTGCCCAAAAGAAAAAAGAAGAAACCAAAAACCAAGGATAGTCAGGTCATTTCTGAGGTAAAACGAATAGAGAGTAGTTCTTCTAAGGAGTTCTACACAAGAAGTCCAAGCAACACTACGGACGTCAAGCTACTAACGAGGATCGAGTCAAAGTACGTTAAATAGAACAGGGATCCTTTTGGTTGCACAACAATGCGTCATAGCGTGACATCAAAGCAAATCTAACTTTAAGAAGTTAATTGTTGTCAATAAAACTTACGTGAAAACATGTTTTTAAAATCACGACTAATACATCCATAAATAAGTTGTTTTCGCACGAACAGCGAGATGAGTTGCTCTTTCTTTCGTCTTTTTTTTTTGAGGGGGCATCCGATTTGTTTAACCATTATACATATAATTTGAGCGGTTTAAAGCAGCTCAAATGGTTCATATCTAAATTATCTTGGGTAAATTTACACTACTAAAAGAACACCTCCTCCTCCTGGAAAATCATTTCAACATATATGCTACTGCAGTGTTGCGGAACCGCTGACGATCTCTCACGGAACAGAAAAACAAATTCGGTGACTTGTTATAAATGTATGATATGTGACAAAAAAACGGTGCATATTATATTTACTTGTGTTATCCCTTGCCTCGTAAATTGACTCGCTTTTTTTCCTTAAAAATTGGTGCACCCTTATGAACATACCATAACTTTCAATTTTGTCAAGCAAGAAAAGGTTGCATATGCCAACAACTAACATTAACTAATAATAACGCTCATTCCTTATTTTCACTTGATAAAATCTTGATTGAATACTTTTTATGTGATCGCAATTGAAAATTTAAACCAATTTAAATATGATAAAGCACTTTAAATGTAGCCTACATCCTGATTGCTTGACTAAGTTATGACATTGAAATTAAAAAGCGTACTTTTATTTTATGGTCGATATAATAATGACGATAATATTTTTTGTGATTTTATAATTCTTGGTTTTGTGTACTTGCCCTATTGACCGGCAGTTTTGATTTATATTGAAGCTTGTTTTAAATGTGTTTCTGATGAAGTGCTTTGTTGTTGTCCGATACTTTGTGTTTTACTGCAAAACCCGTTTTGGGCAAAAAGTATAACCTTTTAATTCCCTATCAAACGTCATGACAAAAACAACTTTGAAAACCACTGGGTTGTTTCATAACGAAAATTACGAACTTTGCCATCTTTGACGACTATTCAGTAAGTGACAAGTTCCAACTCTCAAGACTAAAAAGGTTTCAACCAACTGATAATAGGTTCAGCCAACTATTTGACAGCTCAAAGCCTTCTGGAAAATACGCCGCCGTTTGATTTAGTCTTATTTAATCTTGCCTATACTGAAATGTTTCTTAACGTTGTGCGCTACGGAAGGTTGCCACGTGTGCCGGGGTAAAAATAATTTTTTTACAAAAAATTGGTATTATTTTTACATTTAGAAACGAAAGAATGTGTGTGTTTTAATTTGAGGCAATAAAGTAACACTTTTTAACTCTTACTTGGAGAGCATCGAACGAATTAAAAAGTATATGAAGTTGTTAACTAATACCAGGCGATTCAGGTTTTTTATTAAATTTAAATTAGCCTACCTGTGAACCCTTCGGGTAAGTGTCAGCCAACAGCACTAGCTCAGACGAAATTACACTCTTTTAAAATGTTAAAACGCCGTTTGCGAATTTCGGCTTTCGTAATATGTTTTGTTATTTTCTAATGATTTGACCTGTGCTTTTTTCGGTGCGTGCATAATTGTAAACTCCAAGCCGTTTATTTACAATGATTGCCTTGACAACTGGAATCCACCGTTGTTGTATATGCGCATGCGTAGGGCGTTTTAGCAATAATCTTAACCCGGCGGTCAAAAATAAAAGATATTGTTTAGTTTTGCTAAAAATTATGAGTAGCACCAATTAGTATAGTCCAGGGGTGGGCAAATGTATTCAATGGAAGAGCCATTTGAAGAAAATACAAGCACCAAAGAGACTCAAAATTATTTCAATACAAAAACGGTAAATAATGCAAGGCCAGCCGCAATAATAACAGAATTGTAATATAAAAAAACGGTAATAATCAGCACAATAATAACGGTAATAGAAAAATAACACGCACAATATATATTATTATCAGTCTTTTGTTAATTAACTCTTCGGACTTTATGTCTAGTGTTTCGTCTTAAACAAAATGCTGGCCTGAATAAAGAAAAGAAAAAGAGAGAAACGTTTATAAACGGTACTATTGGCAACCTTTACAATTTTTTTGAAATTTTACAATTCAACTAGAAGAGCCACAATAAACAGGCCGGAGAGCCGCATGCGGCTCGCGAGTCGCAGTTTGACCGCCCCTGGTATAGTCCAACTAAAGTAGATAATATTAGTTAAAATGAACTTCAAGCCTTACTGCGTTTACCCTGATTAAAATGGCCAGGCTCACTATATATCAGGGGTGGCCAACCATTCAGATACCAAGCAAGAGCCGCATTTAAGAGACACATCTTACACACATGGGACGAAATGAATGGACTATCACTCCATTTCGTACTAACTCCACAAAGCCATCGCGCGAAGCGCGAAAAAATTGCCTTATTTCGTTAAATAGACAAACTTTGATTTAGATGAGACGCGACGCATTGAATAAAAAGTTACATTTTTTGACATAATGTCGTATATAAATATTTTTTGGGCATATTTTTACGTTTATCTTGTTTGAAAACTATTACTAAAAATACAATGGCCTTAGGCAAAAAAACAGTGCTATATATTGTTCATTATTCTTATTTGTAAAGCTGTTTGCCGCTACTGGTTCGTAATTTAAAAAAAAAAATATCTATACCGCTGAAAATTCAAGCGAAGTCATAGCCTACGCTTAATTGCCTGTTTAATAAACCATAGCCTACTACAAGAACGTTCCCGTTTCAGTGTTATGTTGGTATTTTTATCATGTATGTTTTTAATATGTTTTCAGTTTTTGCTTAAAATGTGACATGTTTTTAAATGCAGATCCCATTTTTTAAATTAATGTAGGCCTGTTGTCTGTGTGTTTTCATGTATAAGTTATTATAATGGCAAAGGCTTTAGTTTTTTAATCATTCTTTTTATTTTCCGCTCAGCTTATTGAACATACAGTACATTTAAAGCATAAAACTTATGTAAAAACAAGCAATCAAGAGGATATATTGGTATACACTAAAAATTTTCTGGGACCGCGAAGCACCTAACAAAAAATCAACACGACGCTCTGAAAGAAGAAAATATTTTGTGCAATAAAATTTTCAGGCAACTTACTTTTCCAAACCAAGCTGAAAAAAACACAATTATAATACCTATGCCGTAGATATAGGCCTAATTGTGGAACAAAAGAAGGAAAGCCAAACTCAGGCTCGACCTATACGCGCAAAGGACATTACGCTACATAGTTCCAACGTTTTTTGAGCTCGTCATCACAAGCTACGGTTAATCGATCATTCACGTTATTGCACGATTTGAATTATGCATTGTGACGTCATAGTGTTGCATTGTGCTATAGATAGAGAATTACGTTTTTACAGCTTGCTGCGCTGACACTGTGGGCTCTGGGCTGTAAGGTCACGGTTTTAAAAGTGTTCGTGATTGCTTTACTCAAATAAAGTGATTCGTTAGAGGTTAACATATAGCCGAGCTGATAGCAAATATGCAAGAGCACCCGTCCCATTGATACCATTAAAACAACGTGTTTTTTGTGTTTATTTGTGTATATTTTTAAGGGACCGTATGGGGGACCTTTGTGTAGTTTTGTTAAAACAATTTGAGAACCACTTCACTAAAACACCGAGCTTGCCCAAGTCTACAGGTGTACCGTGAGGCCAAAGAGGTTAAGAACACTGCTGTAGTCGATTGTTTTGGCTAACAAATCGACAAAAAATTATTTATAGTACTGCACAACCCATACATATGTTTTGTCTGATATCCCTTTGGTTATTTGGAAAAATTGGGTTATAAGACTGTAACATTAACAACACGCGCACGTTGTCCAATTACCTCGAAGCTGTTGCGAAATATCAGGTGTAACCTATGAGGTTATCCATACATTCAACGGAAACATGATTGACGTAAATATTTTTTATAATTCTGTTTAATAATTATGTTCCTGTATATACGCTGCTTTTGCAAGCCTTTATTGTTAGTTGATTGGTGTAAATGGGTAAGCCACTTACAGCTGATTTGTTTAGCTTACTCTGCTCAAGCTCAGACTTTTGAAAAAGTTGTTGATATTTATTAAACAATATTCATTATAAACCCTACGTATTTGCGGTAAACTGTTTATTTTTTTGATCCGTTCCAACGAACGTGTGTTTTATTTGTAATGCCCAAACCGCGAAATATCACTGGTGAATGTTATTTTGGTATTTATTAAGCAAATATTTATGTTAAAGGTTTGACATGGTTTTACATATTAAGTTATACAATAGGATTGCAACAACGAATTTTATTTAGCCCATTGTTAATCATCTTTACACCCAACCCCACACGTGCCGTCTATGTTGTGATCGTAACGACTACTTTGCAATACATTTGTCTTATACATAATTGCGTAATTTGGCATATAAGATAACATCTATATTCAGAAGGGGCTATCAAGAAAAGTAAAGTACCGTAACGGGAAACATCCAGGCGGTAGGGAATCTAAGCCGAAAAAAATTGTTCGCTTTTCCTTGCATGGATTACAAAAAAATAGTACAGTATTCAAAACGTGATTGGATGGTGACTTTTACAGGGCACAACATATCGTACAAAAATCAGTGTATCTAGTGCATCCTAAAAAATTTTACGCCGCTGCTTCCACTGCTAACTTTTTTACTTCGCGTTTTATTTTACATGCCCATTTCACTCACTTTTCACTTCTTTAACCTGCCTATTTTGATATTCAAAATAAGATGGAGCGCTAAAACAATTACCACAAATAAAATATGTTTTGCAACATAAAGCACAGAAAATCAACTCAATAGCGTTTTTAAGATACAGAGATAGGCCAAAACTTGATTAATTTTTAACAACAAAAATAAATTAAATGTACTTTATCATTTAAAACGCAAAATCGATGGGCAGTTAAACGTCTGGGTGAAATTAAGACTACACTGTTGTAGGACCTAAAACAGTAATTTAATATTTTTATCTTATGGCAACCGCATTTAATGGACGGCAAGGCAAGAGGCAGAGGGTAGAATTTTAAGGAAATGGTAGGTTTTGAGTTGGAGTTCACAAAATGTAACAAAAATGTACACCTTCTTTAGTACACTTTTGGATTTATTATATTTTGTAATCGTTTGGCAAGCAGTTCTGCCGTTCTATAAGTTGTTATATTCGCCAAGCTTAGTAAATTTGTCATTAACCATGTTGCCCTTACATTCGCAAAACAGCAATGGCATTGGGAGTTCAACATGACAACGTATACCTTTCTGGTATGCCTTCCTTGTCGCATACTTTAAAAAAAACTTATAGTATTTTGCGGCTTTTGCATTTGATAGTTTTACGTTTATTATTTTCGTAGTAACATTTAGGCAGTGACTAAATACCTCTCTTTTAAGCTTTACAGAAAACTCCCTGAGGTGTAGTGTTATTTCTGTAGCTTTCCTGTGTAATTTTGATGGCTCGGATTCCAGCTCTTACGTTGTGTTTTGCTCTGATGTGGAAGTTTGCGTTTACAGCAGGTTGGTTTTATAACAATTAGGAATGTCTAGTAATGTCGTACTAAAGTCGATACCCGATCATCTGTTTTACGTTTTTGATGATAATAATGACGTCATTTGTTAATGGATCGCGATACTTTTCGCATAGAACATCGAGTTTTGGAATGAAAGGTCGAGCATTGGACATCTGTAATAATAATAAAGTCGAAATTAACGCTTATAGAGCGGCAGTCAATATATACAAGCCATTGGTATGCGACATTGACGCGATCAAAATCATTGAGCTCGCACTATGTTATGTATGTTTTGTAATACAATGAAAAAATAAAGATTTTTATCTTTTTTTGAAAAAAGAATTCTAACACTGCATGAAAATATTTTTATGTACGAATTTGCAATTTAAAAATATTGTCGTACTTTACTGATCGTTTGTTTTACAAGAAAATTTATGTATACCAGGGGTGCCAAATTTAATTTGACACCCCTGGTACGCATGAGATCATTTGAGTATATCAATGGGCCGCATTAACATAACTAAGAAATGTTTTAAAATCGAATGTATATTTATTGTATCTGCACTAACTTAATATATGGTGTAGAAGCGTCACATACGTTTTTTCCAGTATTTATAAATAAGAATAATATAGAGTGGCATGGCCAACGGCATAAATGCTTTTAGCACCGGTCTCACGGGCAGACTTGGACAACTATAAATAATTCTAGTTTTCTAATTCAATGAATTAGAGCAAAATCGGCTAATTCTAATTCTAATCCAGTTTGTAGACTGCTCGTATAATCTAGTTTGTAGACTGCTCGTATAATCTAGTTTGTAGACTGCTCGTGTCTAGTTTTAATTTAATTAGGACTTTACAAAATTGCCTCATATGTCCAACGGCATTTTTACTCTCGCAGTTGAAAAAAATAATTCGAATTAAACTCTTCGGTCGGAACGACTTGTAGTGATTTTTACAATCGGAGAAGTACAGACTGTGCTAAAACATTTAAAAATTAATACATAAATATCTACCATTCACGTTTTTATAAGAATAAGTTGCGATTTACATTAAATTGATGTGAATAATTAAATTTAGATTTAGTTCAAATTGTAGTTTAAATTATGGTTTTGTAAAATTCTGTAATTTTAATTGTAATTTAATTCGAGAAAACTAAAATGACCTAATCCTAATTGTTGTCTAATTGGGAAAACTCAAATGCTCTAATTCTTATTCTAATTTAATTTCAAATGGATAAAATAAGTCTAGTTGTCCAAGTCTGCTCTCAGGCCGACTATACGGCCTTGTCGGCCTCATGAAGCCCGTGGGCCGCTATAGTTTGACAACCCTGTTCTACATAATATTTTCTTACGACTTTTGTAGACTTCTGCAATAAGATTCTCACCTGTGATTATTACGTTGATTGCCTTGTGAAAGGAATTGATGAGACGGTTAAGCAAAACGTGTTGAACAGCTGGAATGAAATTCGAGTTCAAAGCTGCAATGAAGCCCAATTTTACCACGGTATTACCCTATGTCTGACAACACCTTTATGTTTCACGGTATTAATTATTAATAGCCAACTCAACGCATATCTATGCGTTTTTTCTTTGTCATTGATTACTTTGTGGCGCCTATTTTACCACATCTTTTGAACATTGTAATTAAATTATGAATTTGAATGGGGAACACACGCTAAGACCTAAAAGGCCATAATACCGAACGCATAAAAATCTATAAAATCATAGTATTAAGACAAACGACATAAAAAGCCCAATACGCGGCGCTGTAATATCCGCGATGAATACGAACTTAATCGTCTGAATAAGACATATATCTGTCGAAATGGGTCCTTAAGGCCTAAATGACGCCTAAAACTGTAGGTAGAGGGTATGGGACGATCGGGGACCATGGGTCTGGCATCAGTTTTGGTGTCGACGTTTAGGCGCCCTATAGTTTGAATGGCGCCGATAGGGTGCAGCGGTTTGAGCACCGGGTGCGGGTTATCGGTGGGTAACGGGTTGGGTTAGAAAATGGGTTAGAGTTGAATATATTTAGGGAGTTAGTGATGTACTTAGAAGTGAGGTTTAGGGTTAGGTAAAATATTGTATAGGCCTGATTCTGGCCATTTCGGTCTTATTCCGAACTGTGCTTCATTCCGAAGCTGATGCTGCTCTTTTTTAGGTCTTATGGCTGGAGTACGTTTTTTATGCATTGTTCAAGCAAATCGTAAATTGCATGCCAGTTCTCCTACTTTATAAAAGATATTCGACCTATACAAACTTTGACGATAAACAATTTCTTCACTACGATCGTCTAACATCCGAGCCGAATTCAAGCAATCGATTTTAAAGGAAGCCGCAGAAAGATCATACCGTAGAAACTAATACTGACCAAAAATTTGGGGTTCGACGAACGCTTGCAGAATCACACCCAGTCGGAAAATTATCCACGTGCCATGCACGTTTTATCCCCGCGCCTTGCAAGGGCCAACTACATATGTTCAGTGATAAATCGGTTATGTAAGCACGGAAATTCAACACCGGCAGGTACATGGCCCAGTCATGGCCATAAGGTATAAATATGGTTGGGCATCCTGTCAAATTACGACTATAAATCTGCAAAACACCATGGGTAAATTTACATTGAGCTTTTATTCATGCACGTTAAAAATATGGAAAGAAACAAAAAGAAACACAGAAATATAAACTGTACAAGGCAATAACAAACTGCAGTTTAAAATGACATCAATAATTGTCTAAAAGTTCCTTTTATATGATTTATTCACTGTCAGAAATATAGATTCTGAAAATGAGTCAGTCAACACAGGTTCAGCTATATCGGACTTGTGATTCGCAGGGAGTGGTCATCACAGGTTCTGTGCTTTCTTTATTAGCAATGGAATTGGCTTGTCTTCTTGCACCTCTGCCACCATCCCAGTCTATTGCACCTTGTAGTCGATAACAGATGCAGTTTGGTCTTTGTGACCTATGAACAGAAGAACGCCTAAAAAAATAGCTTGTAACTAACAAGTAGGGCGATTATTATTTTTTGACAAGTCAAAATTATTTTAAGTTAAAATCAGTCAAAAACACATAATTCGTTTACAAAATTAAAAAAAAATATTGACAAAACATTAGAGCCCAAAATATAAAATAATAAATAAAAATCACATGCACTTTATATAGTATGATATTTAACTAACTTACCTGCAAATTTTGATAAGCAGCCGCCCCAATGAGGAAAAGCTTTAACATTTATAAGCTTTAAATCCCAGAGGCCATGTTGGTTTTGGTATTTATTGGTACTTTTCGTCGATATCTTTAGTTTTTTTAAGATTTCCAGGTATTTAGTCAGGATTTTATGCTTACTTGATACAAATATTTAGATGTGCCTTTAGATTACTTAAAAATCTGGGATGTGCACCTGCCACACAAATAAACTTGTCCACAGATGTAAAATGGAGCTTGTTAAAACTTCAAATATAATTACAAATATAGCTTAGCCTACACTATGCTAAACATATATTTGATAGCTAACCTGATCTTTAGGGAACAAGGCAAAAAAAGAAAACAACAACTAACGAAAAAGTCTAACACTCAGCTGCCCTATAGCTTTCAACTGATTAGTGATTTCAATTGTCTTAACAATACACGTTCAAACTCGATTGTGATGTCATCCGCATATAGGCCAATCGGACGTCTGGAGATTAAAATTATGCGCGCCGTTTGTAAATGAAAAAAAAACGCAAAATATTAAATTGCAATGACAGCGGGGAAAGGTCGGCGCGAAGTTGAAGCAGCGGGTAGCCAGTATTGTTGCCTTAAGTAGGAAACCATGTGTATAGCGTTGGTACGAATAGTACTTTTCCAAAAGATTTGTGTTCAGGCAACTTACCCTTTACTAATGTAATAAATTTTATCAATTAACATCTTTTTTTCAGCATATCTAAATAAACCTTCTTAACTTTGCTAAATATGTTGCCTAAACAAGAAAACTATTAAGATTATAACAGCTAACTTATACCCAAGTAAAAATAGTAACCCCCAAAAACATTATTATATATGTGTATGGTATAGGTTAAAATTTTGGTTTAGCAAAGAAACTTTTAAAATAGGCGACCCTACAAAGTAAAAAAAAAAACTTTGTGGTTAGGTCCGATTTTTCCAAGAAAATATGGTAATCGCCGAATAAGTTATGAAAACCACATTTATCACCAAAATTCTGGGAAGCGCCGATGAGTATGAAGCTTTGACAGAAATAACCCAGAAAAATATGTCATATATCACCGATTATTGTCAGGGTTATATACCTTTAGCCGGATATAAATATTTTCCGTGATGGCCCGGGGATAAACGGGGAAAAATTTCCGACTGGGCATAGGGGTTCGACAGGTTAACAGAGGTTAAGAACTGGGCTAAAAGAACTTGTTTGCCCAAATCATCTCGTATGATTAATATTTTACGTTTCCTATAAATAACAAAAACTCATTGAATGTATTTCGACCCGGTTCTTTGGCACATTTGTCCACGAGTTTAACTGAAAACAGCAAGTTTCTAAAGTTGTTTAATGAAATTTTCTTTAAACTTGTTTAATGAAATTTTCTTTCGCGACCATGAAATATTTTCTGTGGAATGAATTGAAAATAGTTACCTAAAACCGGCAAAAACAAATCCAAAGTAAAAAGAAGATAAGCGTCAAGAGCGAAAAGGTTTATTTACAACGTAAAAATGGGCCAAATCTATAGTTTGGCGACTTGGCCTATGATGCCTCCTCCGCCCCTGGTTATGTGATACAAAACTGCACTTATATAGCAAGCCAAACAATAACCTAGTGTCATAAATAAGTAACACAAAAAAATTTTATACTGTTTTATACTGGTTTTATTGAAGTTTTTCTCATACAACTGATCTTAAAGTTTAAGAGACTTAAAAGGACTTAAAGAGTTGTAGCCTACTTTAAAGCAGATGGGCACAATTCTTCTCTTGTGCAGCCTTGTGACGCACCATAAAGTCTAGAGTAGCCCAATAACTGTATGTTACGTCACAATGCTGCAAATTGCGGAAAAGGTGAAGTTTTAAATTTGATGGACAAGCCTTAATACCTTGCATTTTGCAATTGATATATAAAATTGTAATCCATTTGGTGGACCGTCAGGAAAGTTGACGCGGACCGGCGGTTGAGAACCACCGCTTTAAAGTAAATAAGGTGCATGAGTTTCACACAATCTTTAAGTGTTCACCATGAAAAAGAACGCTTAGGAGCACTGTTATAGACTTATTGAATTTTAAAAGTAAAAAGTGAATAGGTTAAACTTTTTTAGGTTTTTGATTAAGGAATAATGGAATATAAAGTATTTTACAAACGGCAATAAAACAACGTGGTCAAGAGTCGCATGTCGTCAAGAGCCGCAATCTAAAATATCCCCATAAAACGGTAATTAAGATCTTGGGGCACCGTTTTCAAATCCTATAAATCTCTATACATTGCACGTTAGCTGCTCACCAAATACCATTCGAACGGTGTACCGGCAAGTAATAGTTTATTGCCCATAAAATGATAATATCTGACTAATTGAGACAACATTTAAGGAAAGCGCTATAAAGGTTTAATCACAACGATAGGTTATATTCGAAAATTTTTAATTACATATATGCAAATTAAGCACAGCCTTCTGCATCAAAATGAGTTTTTTTTAAACAAAATAGAAGTTTTATTTTTATTGACAAATAAATGTTTTAAAATAGCTTTGTATCTATTATATTAAATGCAAGATATTAAAGGAAATTAAAAACGATTGAAAACATTTTTATTATTATTTAAGTTAAAATTACATTTCACGCTCGTAACTCCAAAAAATAAATTAGTATTTTTTTTAAATAAATAACTTACTTTCCGCAGAGCAGGTGAACGCTGGAGTCGTTAAAAAAGTGCATGTGGCATCGCTAAAATTTCCGAACTATTTCGCCCAAAAGAAACGGTAGATTCTGAAAGCAGAAAAGTGTTTAAACGGGCCCTTTATAGGCTAATACAAAATGGCCCACACCTGGTCAGTGGCGAAATTATCTATTATAGGAGGGGCGGGCAACATACGGCCCGCAAAACATGCAAGCTTTGGCAGTACCTAATCCGGCTTGCCAAGTACTTTATTTTCCCATATCTGGCCCGCCGACCGGACAAGTTGCCCGCCCCTGTATTATAGCATAGTGTTAAGACTAACGATACAGTAAAGTCAAATAAGCAGTTATATATACTACGGAATAATACCTCAAATTGTCTAAAGCCCTAAACTTATTCCTAAATGGATTAAGCAACGCCTTATTGGCTTATACTGTATATGGAGAGAATATTGGACGTTTGGGGCCACCGGTCTGGTAGGCTATATGTCGTTTTGGTATCAATTTCTGAGCGTCCCAATTTGAACGGCGCAGCTGGGGTACCACTGTCTTATAATCGCACTGTTTGACCCTGTTTGGGCTCGGAGGTTGTTAATGGCCGGGGTTGGAATTGTTAGTGAAGCTGATGAGGTTAGGAGTGTGGTTCGGGGTAAGGTAAGGTTCTTTAGACCTCTGACGGTTTCGGACCCATTTTTTGTATGTGATTTTATTGTTTTTAACTCTTTTTTGTCAGGGTTTAACAAGCTGTTCAAAGCGGCAATGTTTTTAATATAATTGGGTCACGCGTCTTAAGGTATTCCGAAACCAAAATCGAGCACAAAACGCTGTTTTTCGTCTATTGTTTGGTCGACCGTAAATGTAGGATAGTTTTTCTCTTTTGTTATTCGTTCAGGTTGGCAGATTAGCAATTGCGTGTTTGACAATTAACAACGCTAAGTCAAACCTTCTTTCTTTTTTCTCGCAAAAAAACGTCTAGTTAGACGCAGTTAATGTTTCTCGCTGTTCTCTCTCTGCGCTATAAATATCCGATTTTGGTGTAACAAGGTGGTATAATGGTGACTGTCGTGCTCGTTTCAAAGTCGGCATTTTTAAGGTATGATATTTAACGCAAAACTATTCTCTATAAGCATATTCTAAGATCACGTGTTTAGTGTGCAACTGACAACTTATTTTGCCTCAACTGCAGCTTATATTTTAGCTGACTTGGCATACAGCTCAGCGCAGATGTTATGCTAATCGTGGCGTAATAAAGCCCGGTGAGATCATCTTTGCTTAGTATTGCAGGTGGCGAAAAGCCGTTCCTGTAATTTAGCTAGTCCCGTTCATGCAACTTAGGAAATTGCGCTACTGATCCAAATTATGATTCTACCACAAATAGTCATACATATTTTACGGTCAATGTTTGTTTTTTCGCCTAAAGTTACCGATTGCACAAAAAGTGGTTTCGCACGTGTTCGCTTTGCATCTAAAGCAGGGGTTCTTAAACTGTGGTCCATGGACCCCTTGGGGGTCCGTAAATTAGTTAAGGGATCCATGATGACCTAATTGAAATATTAGTGTATATTTAAAAGGTAATCATTTTTTCAAAGAAAGCAATTTAATTAAAAACAAAACGGTTTTGCACTTACTGTATTTAGACTCCATTTCACATCTTTAGACCAAAATCAACAGATTTATGAAGTTTATTTGTATTGTGACATCAATTTATGACGTCTTTTTTGAATTTTTTGCCTATTGTGGTTCACGCGACGTCAAAAATTTTTTAGGGGCCACGATAAAAAAGTTTAAGAACACCTTAAAGGTTCTTTTGCTCGACGTTAATTGTCCGTTACTAATTAGTTTTTTATAAAGTCATTACAATCACTATTTTATGACGTGATTATTCATTAAGGTCAGACAGAAAATAGGGAATTCCCTAAGTTGAAAATGCACGACCCCCATTTTGATTCTCTGGATACGCCCCTGTAAGCCCAGCCCACCGATGGGCCCAACGCACAACTTGAAGAACCACTACTTTAAAATAAAAATTTTTCTGGATATTTATCACATGCGTAATTAGTGTGACATCGTTACAAATTTCTGACATAATTATGTTGTATAGGTGGATCGGAATCCAAACATTGCATAAGCCTGCTAGATTCTACAGAAGTGCAACTGGCATTTTTAATGCAAGGTAAGATATATCAATGTATTAGTTTTAGTATGCATGAAACTATATGTGTTGAAACGTCAGCCATTTAAGGGTCTCTTTCTATTTGGTACCTAACGCAAAAAAATAACGCGAAAAAAGTAACGCGAAAAAAGGTCTATATACCGCATACGGCAACGCACAATATTTAGGTTAGGGTATCGGTTAGCGTTTGGGTGTTGGTGGGTCAAGTATTGTTATATTTATTAGTAAAAATAATGCTTGACCCACCAAAACACAAGCCCGCACCCTAGTTATTTTGTAGACCGTACCTTTTATTTATTTTTTTATTTTTATTTTTTGCGGTACTTTCTTCGTACCAAATAGAAGATACCCCATTTTAATTGCAGTCGCGCAGAGTATAGTTGGCACCAGTATGTTAAAACCGTAACGCAGTAATTGATGTATGTAAATTATATGTCACGTTGCCTATGCCTTGTTTTTTAAGTTGCACCTACGTCATTAATTTAGGTAATTTATATACATGCTTATTCCTGTAGTAAATTCCTGTAGTGAATGTATGTATGGGCGATATGAAATAATATAAAATCCAAGGGAGCACTACTATAAAAATGGGAAACAGGGAATTAAACGATTCAATACACGCTTTCCTACACGATTCTCTCCTACCCAAAACTTCACATAGATATCCAATCAAAGTTTTATATTCGGTGACACGCGTTATAGATTGATAGGAACGATGAACAAGTTTGCAGGCGTGTGAGCGGTTTTATAAAACTACTAATTGGCTTTTTAAATTTACATTTTACAATAACAAACCTTAAATATAGCAAAGACTCTCACTGAAACGTTTTTCCATCAGCCTCCGATTAAATTGATTTAGCTCTATATAACATAGTTACACTGTAACCATAATATTATACTTGGGCTAGTTATTTTTGGCATTATGAAAACAACCGACGTGGGTTATTGTTTACATATACATCTACAGCAGTTAACAAAGCACTTGCCAATAGTTAGCTTGGGTACGATTTACTTTTAAAAGCACGGCAAATATGACTTGACACAGTTCATTCAAAATTAGTTCTTCTATTACTTCTGTAAAAGTTTAGCCTTAATCCGTTTTAACAATGCAAAACGAAAACCGTGTGATCGCATTAGGCGGTGTGTGTTTATAATTGAAATTATACAAGCGGGGAACGGTTTACACAGTATTCGCGATGGAACAACAATTATAAGCTAGAATAAGAACAAAAAGTAAAAGCGCAAATAGAGTTTTACTTTAACAAAAATTATAATCCTAATTCGGTTAATTCTTATACGGATCTACAAACAAAGTATCAGGAAAAAGACATAAAAGCAAGGAAATGTTTTTGTTGGATTCACAACACAAACTTTTTTTTATCATTAAATATTTCAATAAAAAACATGGATAAGAATACTGATCGAAGCTCATTATTGTGCTGAAAATTGATTTGAGCTAACGGTACCATATTTTCAGCACCGAAAAAGAGGACAATTTTTTGCCGGCAAGTAAAACGAAAGTAGAATTGTTACGTTTGAGTTTGATGATGTTTTACATTTCCTTGGTAGTTGCAGCCAAAAGTTATAAAAACAAAGCAAAGCAAATTTATTTTTCAGATTAAGCCCATGAACACTTTGCGGTTCCCTTAACTTGTGCCAATAAGGAATGGTCGTTTTTAACGAGATCGTGAAATTGTTTACACACAATAAAATGATATACAACCGCCAAGACAGTATTTTTTAGGAATTAATTGCAACGTCTCGCCTAAAAGTCTTGTTGAAAGTAAAAGCAACTATCTCGAAATGCGAAAAAAGAGGACATTTGGGCATTTTTGAGCGTCCTCGGAGGACCATTCACTTTTCTTGAGAAAAGAGGACAAATCCTCCTAAAAGAGGATATATGGTAGGCCTAACGGTCTGCCAAAGTCACATAAAAGTAGCCTACAATTTTGATGAAATTATGGCAAGAAAACATTTATTCCAAAAGGGGACATTCGGACATCTTTCACTGTCCTCGTAGGACCATGTATTTTTCCTTAGAATAGAGGATAAATCCTCCTAAAAGAGGACTTATGGCAGCTACCTTTATTTCAAAGTCGGTCATGGTGTTATTTGGTTAAACAAAATGCTTTTTATTTAATCTATTATAACACAATCCTAATAAAGAGCAATAAACAGGTCTACAATACGACTTATTGGCGGACAGGCAATTTTACTGGTTTGAAAACAATCCACTTCCAAGAGATAGTGCACAAGCAGCATGTGCTAACGGAGGTGGAACTTTGGCAAAACTTCACAAGCCAAAGGAGGGCCTCGCCTATTGCAGTGTTATAAAGACCCGAAATCACTCGGATTCCTCTTCTGATAAAGCATGGATTGGTACGTACCGTGACTGTTATTTCAACAGTTATACATAAAGATTTTACAACGTAATTTATTTCATACAACAGGACGTCAGTGTAAACCATTTTAAGAATTCGAGAATAAATATTTTAAATATTTTGCCATAGCATGCATTTTAAACCATTATTGTTACTAGCTGGATAACTGCATTACAAGAATTTTCGAAAAAACACCGTTAATAAACTGTAAATAACCATATTTTACCTTTAACAAGGCGTTCTCTGTTATGGGCAGGAAAAAGTAATTAAGCACATCGCCACTGCCCCTCTAAATCTGTACGAATTCAGACCGTTTGATAAAACGCTGCTGTGTTTTAGTTTGACTTTACTGCAAACGAGATGCATAAAGTGAAACATGTTGACCTAAAAAGTAACTTTTGACATAAGAATACTTTTTGCGACAACATTAAAATAAACAAAAATACATTGATTTAAACAACCCGTGGAATTATTAATGACTTTATTAATGTCTATGGAGTCATCGGTCTACGTTGGTAAGAGCATTTCAAACGGTGAAACGCAAATCAGTTTTTTTGTCGTGCTTGATTTTGGCATATTAAAATGACGACACCCTGTTTGTCTTGCTGTCTCATAAAATTGCTTAATAAACACTTAGTTGAATTATAATGTTAAAAGAATGGCAAAACAATAACACAGATCAAGCATGTTTTGAAATTCGAAATGGGATAATTGCAAATTACCACTGAAAAATTAAGTCGCAAATCTTACCCAAGTCTAATTAAGAAGTACCGGTACGAGCTGGAACTAACGCGACAAAACAAGGGTTATTAAACTATACGCCTCATATGGTGTTCATAAGTTATTGTTGAAGTGCAATTAACTAATTCTTGGTGGAATTTTAAACTGAATGACAATTTGATAAAGCAATAAAGTTTTTGAAATAAATAATTTGCATTTTGTTCGTTTAACAATAAAATATTCAAAGAAATAGATCCACAAAAAAATTTCAAGAAAAAGGTTTGCTTACACCTGGGATGGTTAAATTGATCTGACAAATTTTGACCTACCGCGTAATCTTTTTTAAATTATGGCTGTCAAAAAGAATCGCTCTTCTTATATACCGCTCTCCAAAACTCATGTGTTAAAATTTATGTGAACAACCAAAACAAAAATAGTTGATTTTCGTCAGTCCCTAATTAAAATGTTTGGTGACACCAACCTTGACTCAAAAATTAAACATAGAATTTATTTATTTTGATTAGTTTGTCTGACAAAGCGGTAACGGCATGTGTCATTCACTCTATAGTGGATTGGCTCATGGAATGTCTATAGCAGTATTTGTCAACCTTTTATCCTTTGTGGCAGGGCTGCGGAGTCGGTTAAAAAAAACGAGTCCGACTCCGCCAAAAAAATAAGCCCGAGTCTGACTCCCGAGTCTCGAGTCCGACTCTGTAAGATTTTGTCGAGTCCCGAGTCCAGCTCTGACTCAGTAGGCCTACCATATGTCCTCTTTTAGGAGGATTTGTCTTCTTTTCTCAAGAAAACTGAATGATCCTCCGAGCATGCTGAAAAATGTCCAAGTTTCCGCTTTTTTCGCATTTTGAGTTAGTTGCTCATACCTTTTTTTGCGCTAGCTCTAAGTTAATATTTAATTTTTGCAATGATTCCAATGGTTTCGCTGTGTTGTACACCACTCTTACAGCGCTGTACAAACTCTGTTTTGCCAACTTTAACATTAAAACGACAAAAAAAATTTCGCGGGGCGCAAGGAATGGGAAAATTACCAAGGGGGACACGGCTGAAAAAGATTAAGAACCACTTGTCTATGGCATCAGGTGGTTCTCAGCAGACGCTTTCTTTAAATTTAGACAACAATAAAGCAAAATATAAGCTATACATTATAATGCTGAAAAGAAAAACTCTGTTTACTGATGAGCTACGCCAGAAGTAGGCTATCCGTTTTTCGGAAAAGGACGTGTTAATTTCGAATGGCCCGTTTTTCTCAAACGTAACAATTCTACTTTCGTTTTACTTGCAGGCAATAAAATGTCCTCTTTTAAGGTGCTGAAAATATGGTAGCCCTACTCTACAGCCTGTATTTTACCCATTTACGCAACTAAGTTAGGGTGGAGATTTTGCAATCCACTCATATTGATGTCATAATTGATTCACCCGCATTACATGGTTAAAAAATATTTCACCATTTGCTATTACACTGTTTCAACTTACATTTTGCCGCCTTAACAGTTTTAAAATTTGATAGTGCGTATGCGCACGTCGGACTCGGGACTCGTTTTACTTCTCCACATTATTAAGAAATAAAAACAAAGTCCAACGAATAAATGCACTTATACTTACTATCTAATAAATTAAAAAATCTGTCATATTGCTTTAAATTAACTTAGTTATTTGTCATGCAAAAGCTTATTCTTGTACCATGCCAAGGTATTTTGTATTCGTCCTGCTTTGTACTGAGCCAAGCGAATGTCATTAAATGCCTCGAGACGATTGGTGGATTGCGTTTTATGCACGCAAAATCATAATATTTAGCTTCGCAAACATAGTTATACTTGCGAATTAAACGCACATTAAGGATGGCCTCTGAGTAGTGAGTACAAATCTCGAACAGACACAAAAACTGGAGCCTTTTGTTTTCATATGGCAACTTCATTGCAGTTGTGAAAGTGAAAGTCTGTGTTTTATAACACCTAACGTTTTCAAGCCAGTCGAAGGTTTGAACTTTTCCGTGTTAAGCTATGGTGCCCACAATAATCCTAGCAATATTCCTAGAAAGTTTTTAACTGACGAGTAGGGATCTGCAAAGTTGAATTCAAAAGTATTTTAGGCGGCGTTAATCTAAACTTTCCGCGATAAAACGAATAAATTAAATCAGTTCCTTTCCGCCATCAACGGCAGAAGTTTTGTTATGCCATGCCTAGCTAGAGAGTTATGCCCGTGCCCCCCCAATCACCGCTCCGTGCCCCTCCAGGGGGTCGACGGCCACGGTTGAGAAACCCTGGTCTATATCATCATATGGTTATCTTAACCTAATGTATATTATTTTGTTTGACAGGTGCAAAAATTATGCCTGTTGGAACTTCGACTAAATTAGTTTGGTCAGACAATTCGGAAGGCAAGTTGTATTTATTAAAATTGTTTTATTTGAAAGCTACGTTACTACGAAACGTCGTTTGGAAAATTAAATTCGCTCATTTCACGGACCTGTATCCAAAATTTCGATGTCACGATTATTGAACGAGATAACTATAGGCTAGTTATTACTCATTATTTATTGAACACTTATGAGGAGTATAGTGTTATACACGGTTAGTATGTTATCTGGAAATGTTATTGCGATTTTCAGACATTTTAAGATAAATAATTTCTTTTGCATAAAATCCTAGTCAAGGTATTGGCCTAATGCTTTTCAAGTTTAATAAATTTTAAGGATTCATTTTGTACAGTGATGCAACAATAAAGCTTTTGGTTTTATTTAAAAACATACAAACATTTGAATTGGTTTTGCCAAACATATTACGCAAACCTTACACTTACTGTCATTTAAAATTGTCGCTTTAACCAACAAAATCAGAAATAATATATAACTATACGCAAATTGCTATGTATTTCAATTTAGACCTAAATTACCATCAACTAATCGGGGCCTGTTAAACAAATAGGCTATTTATAAAAGGGGCTTAACATACTGAAGAGGAGGCAAAAATCCTTTGAATTTACGTAGTTTATGCTGGTATAAAGCACATTTTTCAACTCCACAAATAAAAAAAACGTTTTGGTGAAACGACAAAAATTATCACGAACCGGCAGTTAAAAATCGCTGATCTATAGACATTCGTGGCTAGTGTCTACTTTTCTAGTTCTTTTCAGTTGAAAAAACAAACTATTGGAAGAAAGAAGTAACCAACTTATGTTCATCTACGCATCCATGTGATTGCGTATATGCAATGCTCAATAATAGCCTGCTTTGGAGAAGAACAATTTGTGCGGAAACAATCACATACATATGCTCCTATGACGGTAATTGCATGAAGTTTGTTCAAGAAAGGATAAGTTTATATAGTATAGTGTAGTATAGTACTCAATTCGTTTTTTTTAACTTTATAGCAATAAACACTTATTAAATTTTGAATTGAGTCCCTCACATTTAATTCTGCATCGAAGAATATAAATCTGTATACCAGGCCTGCACAAGATACAACCCACGCAACCTATTAATTTTTTTTCAGTAATATTCCATAAAGTAACAATTCATTGGAAAGAATTAAGTGTCGGGCGTTATTTCGGTCGCTTGAACAGGTGTGTTTGGGATATTTCTAAAAAATGAGACATTTACAAAACAAAATTGTTAATAATCAATATTGTGGAATCAAATGCGCGAGGCCAGGGCTCCACATCAAACTAGTTTTCTGCTTATTTGAGCTACGTAATAGCAACCTTTTTTCGCTGCTATTACAACACTTTTTTCCCGTTTAGCAAAAATATTTTAGCCTTAATGTCGCTGCCGTGCGTATAATGGCAATCTATAGTAAAACCTTTGCCAACTATAGTTGTTATATTTCTCAAATATTGATGCCACCCTTGTGCCATGTTGAGTTGTACAGATCTGCTATAGGCTATACAGCTCTTTGGCTACTTACATTTTGTTTAACTACGCAAAAGATCATGTTTATTGCAACGGAAATTACTTTAGATCGCTGGGAACTGCAATAGTTCAAGATTATTTTATTATTTCAAGTTTAAAGAGAAATGCCTTTAAACTGGTAAAAACCTTTTTAAACATAAGCAACGCCGGTATTAGTCTTGAGACTATAGTACAACATTTTTTAACGCGGTACTTTAAAAAAGAATTTGGTTCGCGTAGACGGGGTGGGCCAGAATTTTTTTCAATTAAAACAACAAGAAATAAGACACTTATTGCTTTTGGTTAAACTAGTATTAAACCTAAATAAAGTCTAAATACATTCTAGGATAATGCGATACAGCGTTTTTTTCTGTTCAACTCTATTTTTTTGAAAAATTGATTTCGTTTTTAAATAATAACTACTTTTGTCTTCATGGACCCCTAAAACTATCAACGCTCTCCGGTTTAAGAACCCCGGTCTAGTATAGTCCGTATATAACATATTTGCGTTATTTGTTTTTCAAACTAACAACAAAAGTTAAACAACATGTTGTGCAAATTGTTCACTGCTTAAAAGATAGGAGGTAACGAAATGGGATACAATTTTGTACCCTGAGTGCTGTGACAAACTGTGACGTTGGTTTGTCGTGGGACTGCCAGCTGCGTTTGACTGTGGTACGATAGGAGAACATAAATAAAGAATAAATACATGAACGCGGCTTGAAGTTTAAAGGGATGGGTGTGATACCAATAATCGAGTATATTGGGTAAACGCTTGCCAAAAACCTTTTTGTAAATTGACTATAAAATTAACATATTAAAAAAGCGCTGTGATTCCTTTGAATAAATCAGAATTAATTATATTATTAAAAACAAAGCATTAAACAAGTGCGTTAAATTTAACACATCATAAAGTTAGAGTGATTTAAACAAGGTTCGAGGAATTTTCAAGTATAGTTATTTTTGGAATGTGGCGAGCCTATATGGCTTTGCGTCATCGTAGGAATAAATTCTTCCGGAAAGATATATAACGGTATGCGTTCGTTAAATATCTTACAAGCTGTACAGTAAGATGTGCATTTAAAACTAAAATGCAATTAATTTAGATGTAACTGGTGTGATTTATTCGTTGCAGGGTCTGCATTTTTATAATGCGTTTTGTTTGCCGTTATATGTATATACTAGCTATGCACAAAAATCAGTGATTTATCTCCTTTTATTTTTTCTTTGAAGTTATCATAAATCAAATCGCTTTGCAATACTACAATTCACTGACGGCTGTTATCAGTCACCAAGCTCCTGATCCTGGAAACGTTGTCAAACTACAAAATCAGTTCTCTGATGTTGCTGTGGGTTCTAAGCACATTGAAAATCTTCAATTTGTAAAAGAAAATTCTTATGACGTTATAATTGCTAAATGGCCAGTCTTAAACGCGACACAGATCATACAGCAAGTTGCCCTTCAATTGTCCAATGTATCTTACACAATGAAGGTAAACATGATGCTTGTATTAACTGCTCAATTATATAAACATTGTATTTTTTAATTATATACACATTTCATAAACGAAATAATTTTATAAACCACCAACATCTTTCCTGAAGATATATTACCTTCGCTGACAATGTCGCTCAGTAAACGATTATTTTTATTCAATGATTTATACGATATGCTTTCCACATTAGTATACATCTATGTACTGGAGATGTCCGATGCATCGAGTCAGTATTCGTCCAAAACGAGGATGTCTATCCGATATTTATTTACTAGTGCATTTTACGCATGGTTTACAATTTAACACATAAGTTAGTGGTTTTATATTAGGTATCATACAACCGAAACAAATTGTGGGACTCCAGCAATAAGACCAAAATTGGAATAATATTAACATTGAAATTAATCACAGTTTAGAATAAGATCACAATAGGACTAATGTATGATGTTGGAATAATAGCTAAGACCTATAGCAGCAAATAAGACCTGAACAGCTAAACAACCTCTAAACATACCGGTCTCAAAACAACGGCGCGCAAAGCAAAAGCGAACCTTAAAAACACAAAGCGAACAGTGCGTCAAAAACGCTTAGTGTGCAATCGTTAACTTCAGGCGTAAATATATCACGACGGTAAAATATGTGTGATTGGTTTTGGTATAACTATAATGTTTCGACCAGTGTTCCCTCTAAGAAAATTTTCTACTGCGCAAATACTTGTAGTGCTCAAGAAATACTTTAAGACTGCTTTTTTAGAGATGACGTCACAACACGTGACGTCATGAACAAACATTTTTAAGGAACTTGTATGTGCAACTACAATCGGGTTTAAATACGTTTAAGGATATGGCAACAAAGCGGCCGCACGAAAAAGTATACGATTATTTGGGTTAAATTGACAAAACGTCCAATTTGGAAAAAGCCAAATTACTTTTCTTATAGTTTTAAATCTTTTTCCGACAAGTTTAGTTCTTATTTCGCTTTAGATACTATACTGTGAATTTTGTTTTACTATGATTTATTATGACGTACTATCGGACGTCAATAGTACTTGGACGGCTATACGTTTTTTTGCCAATAGATATATTTAAAAACTGCAGGGTGCAGTGTTGTAAACAATTAAGTCATTTTGAAATAAATTAATTGCCAGTCAAGTCATTTGTAAAATAACTTCAAGTCAAGTCATAGTTAAATCAAGTGAAGTATAAGTCAAGCTCTTGTCATAAAAATAAAACTTTAAACTATTAAAACTGGCAAACTCCTTCGATAACTGTAAAAAAAGTCAAAAATAACATTAGCGCGACATATAGCAAGCAAATTGTTTTATGTGCAAAGATTAAGATATATAAACCAATTTTATAAATAATTGCTTAATGAAAACAATTTATTTTAACCCAAGTCATTTGTCCAAATGACTTAAGTCAAGTCAAGTAATTTGCCCAAAAGACTTAAGTCAAGTCAAGTCATTTGGAAACAGTGACTTAAGTACACTTGACTTAAGTCATTACAACACTGGCAAGGTGTGTTAGGCTAGGTATATGAGTTTCAACTTCAAAGATGGCCAGCTAAACATATAAGAAAAAATACATATCTTGTAACGACTGGCAAACACAATTTTGACAATAAATTATTTATTGGGGTCGTGGTTTACTACTCAACATGGTAATAGACCTAAAACAATGTTATAAAACCCAAACTATTAGGACGATTTTTCGTAATACGGTTCACCTCGGGAAAAAAATTAAGGCATGTCTTTTTGGCAAAATTTGCGAGCTGAGGTTCCCACTAAACTGTAAAACGTTATGTATAAACATCGCCCTGTGTACCAAAATTATTGGATACGCTTACATATAGCACGTATTCATTGAACAGGTGACGGGGGACAGGTTGCTCGTACCACTTAGCGAAGTTGAGGTAAACTTAACGGAATCTCAGCAGTTTATACCAAATCCAGACGAGCCGCTTGTCACTGAGGCTTTTATTCCTCCTGAAGTGGTACCATTTGTTACCCTCACTGGATTTGCCATTGATGGCCTGTCCGATCTCGAACAAAACAATAGTCTCCAAGGAACCCTGAAATTGTTGAGAAATACTTCGGTCGAGATACGGGCTTGTCGATTTGTTGACAAATACAAAGGAAACGAAGGATTTCTGCAAACGTTTCAGCGTGTCGATGTCATTGATGACGTGTGTGTGTTCGTTGATCCAGCTACAAGCAACTACTCGAAATTAGGCTGCACAACTACAATAGATAAGGATAATGGAATCGTGTCGTGCAGCTGTAACCATCTTTCGGTGTTTGCTGTTTTGATGTCGGTGAGAATGACGAAGATACCTATTGGAGTTAAGGTCAGAGCTAGTTGATTGTGATTCTACTTCTGCATCATGCACTTCTTTATAAACGAACAGCTGTTGTTACTACTTGTTTATGGGTTTTTTATTCGTCACTAAAAAAATTATATTTGTCTTATTTAAAATTATTTCGCTTTCAGTGTAACAGCTCTTCAGTTTAGTTTAATGTCTTCAACACATATTTTTGAAAGTACTATCCTCCTGTTTGTTACAGATTTGCTCATTGGCAACTAGCTTGATATCAGATGCCGCACTGATTGCAACGGTAGCTATTCTTGTTCGATTTCGCAAGAAGAAAACGGATGACCGAATCTTGGTGAAAATCAACTTTTGTGTTTCACTCTTCGTTCTCCATGCCTTAAGTATTCTGCATGATTTGGCGCTTCCAATGGATAATGCCTGTATTGCATTCACCATCTTGACACATTACTTCTTGTTGACAACATGTGAGTGAGTGATAACTATATAAGCTTTATTTGTTTTACCGATTTTAAGGACCATTGGCCTAAATAATGGTCACTATAAATCAGGGTTTCTTAAATGGGGTAACACGCAAACATGTGGTAAAGATTTTCAAACATGTGGTAAAGATGTGTTAGGTGCCAAACGAAATTTTGGATTATTGAAAACTGTATTTTTTTATTCTATTGTAAGCCTCTTCATGCTAGTATACCGACATCATTCTTCCTGTCGAAAGTTGCTGTTATTTGTGCCTGATTAGCACAAATAAAGCATGCGAATGAAATATTTTTTTTTATTTTCACCGTTGTTCAACTCACAACGGCCACGATGCGAAAGACAAAGTACAATACAAACAAATTGAGTGCAAACAAGTCGAATAATTTTTTTTAGTTGTAAATTTATACATTTTAAGTCTAACAATTTCACACCTAGTATATTTTTCATGAGTTTTACCCTATTTCAAACGTACATAGAAAGCATGTGGATAAACGATAGTTTTCCATAATACACGTGTTAAATTTCCTGTGCTTAAATCAGATTTGTTAGAAGAAAAACAATAGTTATCGATTTTAAGTATTTAAAAAAAGTGTTATGGTTTAACGGTTTACGCTTGGAAGATTCCAAAATATTGACCTGTCATTGCATCATTTTTAGGGTAATCTTATATATTTACTCGTTCAAAACAACGTAATTTAAAAGCCGTGTTTTTAGCAATGTGGATGTTGGTGGAAGGAATCAGAGTCGTCATGGCAACATCGGATCCTATGAAATTCCACGTGCAGGACGAGATGAAACGCTTCTACGTGTTTCTCGGCATCGGCTGGCTAGTTCCCTTTGTAATAGTTGGCACGGCTGTGGGTGTTGGTTTTTACCTCAAAAATTACATAATTCCAAGCTCCTTTTACACCAAATGCAATAAGTTTCGCCCACCAGGCAACCAGTTACCAAAATTTGAATTATGTTGGCTTACACCAGCGACTGAGATATACTACGCTTCGGTCATGACACCTTTGGCATCGGTAGTTTGTGTGAATATTGTGATTTGTGGGAAAGTCATGCACACCCTACTTGCTCCGAAAATGTCGCACAACAAACAACCAGTTGATCGTGTAGATGAGGTAATAAATGCTCTCAAGTCTCTGATGGTTCTTATCGTTCTCCTTGGAGCGCCTTGGGGTATTGGATTCTTCACCGGTAATAATTATTCTTTTTTTAATATACATTGTACGTCAAAATGCTAAAAAAAAACTATTTATATATTATAGGAAATCTACTCATATGTTTGTATGCTCAGGTAGAATTCTTTCTTCTGACCTTATTGTAAGGTTGGGTGAATCATTTTTCTACAACCTTAATCATTAAATGCCCACTCAATGTCAGGGGCGGGTCCATGGATGGGGAGAATTGAGGGCCCAAACTATGTTTTTTGTTAGTTTTACTTACCTAAATGCAAATATATTTCATTTTGTGGTAATATGTTTAATGGAATCCGTTTACGAGAACTGTATTAGACTTAGAGCTTCGGGCGATTGGATTCTGTTTTTCACCAAATTTAAGTTGCACATGTGCGCACGCGGCCGGCAACAGGAAGATTCTTAAGGTTACTTGTATCATACCATCACGATATAAATGCATTAATAAGTCTGCTAATATACGATCAGATCCGATACTTGATGTCAAATAATAGTATCGTTATACCGAACAACCGATATTTAAGTCGCCGTTACTCAAGTCATTGGTCAAAACAAAATTTTACTTTACTTTTTAAACGAATTTGCAGATTTTAAAGTAGATTTATTTTTCGCGCTGATTCGTAATCTGTCTTTATTTTTGTCGCTAGCACATCATATTTCTAGAAGCTGTATCTGCATCTGAAATGAAAGACTCACTTAATTTTGAACCTTATTAAACCATCTTTCTTAATATACTGTTCTTTAACGATGTCGGTAAAACCAGATGATATTCTCCGTGAACGACATCACTATTAAAACACGTCGCAGTGCGCAATATGATTTCATAAATATCATACAACTAGCTGTAAATAACCCAAAAACCTTATGTGAAAGAAAAAAATAATTAGGGAAGTTTCAGAACAAGCGCCGAAAACCCTTTAAGAATCACCTGATCACAGTTCCTTTGAAATTTGCTGTTGACCAGTAAAATCATGGTTTTGGCGACATGATTTGGGGGGATTTTAAAACTTCGCTTAAATATCGGGGTAAAGGAGGGATATGTACCTTATTTATAGCAAAAAAAACAAATAAATTAAAAAAAACAAATAAATCAAGTGTTTGAAACAATGATGTTATGGAACAAGGGTAAGCCCAGAGGCTCTCCCACAAAAACTATATGCTCTCCCCCAAACTATATATATATATATTTTAAGTTTACTACATAAATGCAGCATTTGCTGGTTAATGCAACGGTAAATAAGATGATTACCTAAATTATATGTTTTTTTAAAATCCGTACAAAGAAGGAAAGTGAGCGATCTGGATGTAAATTATATTGAATCAAACCTCTGGGTGTAACTAAACACCTTAAAGCTAACGCATATTGTCCTGAATACCTGGAAATAACCACCTATAACATTCTATTTTAAAAGTTTGGCTTGTTTGAACATAATATATACGCCATTCGGTATCGGACCAAATCGCGACACTTTTTGTTTATAATACCGAGTATCGGAATAAAATCTGTATTGGACATCTCTAATATAGACTTTCTACCAGGGGAATTAAATTAATACTTTTTGTTAATTTTTACTTTGTAACTCCGCAAATTTTTCGTGCTTTGCGGTAAATTTTATCTGTTTTTCCCTTGTTTCTGTCTGTTTTGAGAAATCCATTCAGCCCAGTGTCCCTTTATAAAGCCAAATAAAGTTTAATCGAGAATATGATGACATACTATCTACGTCATAGTTATTTGTGGATTATAGTTATACAGAAAACAAAATAACAAAAGTCAAGCAAGGCATAAATAATTAATTTATATTTGCTATTCACGAAAAAAAAACGTATATAAAAAACCGGCAATCATTTAAAACTTCTTGTTTTCTAGTGAATTCGCGCGCTTAACTAAACGTATATGTCTCAACGCGTTAACCGAACCGCAAAAATATTTTGAGTTTTTTTGGTTAAAATTGGAAAAAAAATAGAATGAGGCCTGGCGCATTGGCACATAATGAATACTGGCACTTTATCTATATAGTGTGAAAGAAATGAAGAATATTTTGGTCAACTAGACATGAGGGCTATTAACTTCAATCAATTGTTTGGCAAACGAAATAAAAAGCGGGGTAATTTTTAAAATTTGTCTAGTCGAAGTTAACTTTGTTGAAGTGTTTATATTAAAAAACATTAATCATGCCCCTAAAAATTGAATTTACAGGACTCGATAACAAAATAACAGGACAGATATTCATGTACATCCACGTGGTAGTGAATGGCATGCAGGGTGCTGCTCTCTTCTTTCTCTATTGCTTTCTGGATGATGAGATTCGAGAGAAGATTTTTCCAAAAAGAAGAAAGAAGGAGAAGAAGGTGGCAGAAACCAAGGATGGTCGGGTCATTGCTGAGGTGAAACGAATAGAGGGAGGACCTTCTAAGGATTGCTACACACGAAATCCAAACAACACTGCCGAAATAATGGTACTAACGAAGATCGAGTCAAAGCAAGTTGATTAAAATAGACAACATACATGTTTCCACACAAACAGAGATTTTACAAACATAAATGTTTGTGAGTTTGATCTGAATATTTGTTAAACGTGTGTTGAAACGGTTTTAAATATGTATGAGCCTTCGTTCCGTTGATTTGTACGATTAACGTGTTATTTATCGTAGTTTTAAAGCGTGTTTTAAAACAGTAGCGCCACCTTTTTAAGGCATTTACTTCACAAATATTAAAAAGAAATATTAAAAAGTATTTTTGCCACCTAACTGAATGTACAATATTTTGGAATGACAGAAGTTGTATTCCACTGCAAATTCGTAGGACCCTAGAAAACACAGCTCAAGAATTGGGTTGCAGCAACGGAAAATAGTGTTTACAGGAAGTTGATCGAAAAAAATTGATTGGTTAAATTTATGTTAAGTATATATAAAATGTAACAAACATTGCATATTATTCTTGCTTATATTATCGCTCGATACTTTAATTGAATTGTTTTTGAAAAGTGATTCCAAATTTGTGCATTTTGAAATATGCTTGCACCAGTGGTGAAAGCAAGCCGGTCCGGAACTGCGTTCCGCTAAAGAATTGCAGCAGGAACGGCTTTTCGGTAAAACAATACTTTTTAGGGGTTAGCATCGGTAAAAAGAGTTCATTTTTTACCAGACAATTTCTTTTTAAACCAGGCCAGTCAACCATTTCTTTAAATACGTTTAAATTAGGTTTTAAGTTGCATATTTGCGAACTATATTGAGCGATACTCTCAGGTCGTAATGTTACTTGTTTTAGATGCGTCCCGTTATAAGCTAATTTTGTGACGTCCTTTCTTAAAAATTCCATGCGTTCCGGTAAAAAATTATTTTACTTTAACCTCTGGTTTGCACTTGCATTAACATTCCAACTTTGAGTTTTGTCAACCAGAAAAAGTTTGAACATGTTGTAAACTGTTAACATTAAAGAATTGCGCTCATTCCTTATTATTTTCACTTTGTAAATATCTCAAAGGAATACATTTATGTTGTCAATCCGTAATTGCAAACTTTACTTTGCATTTTATTCCGCTATACCTATACCCGATATTTTGGGCAAATGAGTACTGTCGTTTACTCCAATGCCGAATGTCATCATTAAAACGTTAAATAACCCAAATTTATCAAATAAAATTACAAATGTTGCGTGCAATTGTTTCGGTTTTGAAAGTTTATTTATCTTCGATTTTTATGCATTTTTTCTTGGAAATACAACTCACGTAGTTACTAACTAGCTGCTAATATACCTGGTATTAGCTACTAGCTTCAGGTGTAGCCTACTATCGGACATCCATAGTTGATGTAGTTCAAGTGTGTTTACATTGAATACCTTATGTATAAATATAATTTAATTATTTTTGTTTGATGAAATTTCAGAACTATTTATCATATTTACGCCGGTGCCGAATCTCTATTTAAGATTTTTAATCAAGAGCGCACTTCTGACAAATTTAAAAATTTAAATTAGATTTCACTGGGCTAGATAAGCTGGAACTTTTTTTGGTTCATAGATAGACCCCAAATTACCCAAATCAGTTATGAAACACTTGTTTCTAACTTTTTCCCTGCAAAAGTGAAAAATATGTATCCTACTACTCGGAGCGTTAAAATAGGTTAATAGATATCCTATAGTCGGCATCGATTGTTATATCGAAATATCATAGGAGGAGACTTGGCCCACTGGGCACATTAAAAAGTGAGCATATATTGGCTCTAGCCTATATAGATAAATGACTGCATCAAATTAATGTATAATTCGCACGAAGCGCAAAAAATATTCTTTGCGTGTATTTTGCTTGAACATTAAGTTGACCAGGTGTTACTCAAAATTCAGTATTAAAAAAACAAATCTAACTACAACTCACATTTCTAGAGGGTCTGATCCACACAGAGGCAGCGCTAGGCGTTGATAGTAAAGGTGATAATAACTCTGGCACGTTCAAAGGAGCGATCTATGCGTAAATCATACACATTTCAAGCAAAACCACAAAGGTTGTAAAAAAGATCCAAAACAACTTTATTCAACAAAAGCAGAATACTATAGTTACGCAAAAAGCATCGTCAGTTCTGTTAATATTCTACAAACACAACGACCAGGCCATGTTTTGCCTTGAAAGCATAATACTATGCAATAAGAACTGCTATTATAAACAAACGGAAGGCATCGTGACGGGAGACAATAATTCGGTTTCCTTGGCAAACATCGCCATGCACCATATCATGCGTTCAGTGGCAAACTTAGGAAAAAGATCAGAAATCTTTAAACGTTTCATCGATAATATTGTTTGGTTGTCATTTGGCGAAAAAAACACGAATACTGTCAAAAACCTGTTGACAAAAAAATTTGAAAGTTTTGGAATGTCATTGGTATTTAGACAAATTTCTACTAATCAAAAACAAGGTCCGTTAGAGTTCCTAGATGTGCTACATTCAATCAATAATCTTACACCAGAAGGTTTCACAACTAAGGATTTCACTAAAGAAACAGCACGAGATAGGTGCTTTCTACAAGCCACGTCACACCACCCGATGTCGATTTTCAAATCTATAGTTTTTGGTGAGGCAGTTCGGTTAAGAAGACTAAATGAAATATTTTCCGACTTCAAAGAAAGTCTCAGTAGACTATCTTTAAAAGCAAACAACTCGGGTTTCCCTAAAAACATGGTAGATGACATCATCCAGAAGGCTAGTTCCTGGAAAGAACGTTTCGGCCAACCCAAAAAAAAAAAAAAAAAGCAGAGAATATAACGGTTTGGCCCTCCCAGTTTCCCAAGATACTAAGGATGACGGTTAAAGAAAGGAAATTAGTACCTTCAACAACTATAACGTATAAAAACCCGCAAACACTCGGAGTAATCCTTACAAATTATCGCCGTTTAGCTTTCAACAGTCAAAATATTGAAGGCAAGTCGGGCCCATGTGGAAATTGTGCTTTGTGTGGCAATTATGGAAAATATAAAACTTCAATGGTTAAATCTTCTAAACAGTTCTACACTCCACAAGGTTATATCAAACTCAAACGCAATCTAACGTGTTCTAACTACGGTATTTATGTCGCGACATGTAAATTATGTAAAAATCAGTATGTCGGCCAAACAAAAAATAAATTTTCTACCAGATGGACCGCACATAGAAACCATTGGAAAAAGTTTGACATTTCAGGCAATAACGACCAATCTGCCCTCCTACGACATTACGCCACACATCACAGTAATGAACTAGAAAGAAAACCCCCAATACACGAGTGTTACAATGTAACATTTGTTGCACAACCCGAAATGGTCCAGCTCGACTTTCATGAGGATATCTGGTTAAATAAAATAGGAGCTACCATCAATATTCAGCATATTGTAACACCACCTATTAAATAATCCTTGTACGTTACGTTTTTTTCTCTTTTACTTGACCTACTTTTGCGCGACCTCAGAATTTCTTTGCGTTTTCTTGGCGGTGTTTTGCTTCAGGCATTGTGATTCCTTTTATTATAGTAGCTCTTTATTTTGCTATTCAGTATACAGGTTTACAGCTCGACTGAACTGTATTGTAATTCTGTTATTGGCTTTTTAAACTTTTGAATAGTTTTATTTATATATAATTTTGGTGTTTCGTTGTGTTTGTAGAATATTAGCAGAACTGACGATGCTTTTTGCGTAAAGTATTCTGCTTTTGTTGAATAAAGTTGTTTTGGATCTTTTTTACAACCTTTGTGGTTTTGCTTGAATCTTACGATATGGAGAAGAGATCAACAACTAGCAATGTTGGAGCAGGCTTAGATCCCAAAATTAACATTATTATTATTTCATCAATCATACACATTTCCGAAGAACTGTGGCTACATATCATATGTGCACCAAAATGATTTGTTTAGAAAGCTTCCTAGTTAAATTATGAATTTGAATTTTGCACACGAACGAACACCAAACTTTCAACTTGTTTCAACACTAAATTGCATCCAGTGCTATGGTTGCGCCTGCATAGTGTCCACCAGTTATAAAAAAACGCGGCTTCACTTGGCATAAGCATAATCGCATGGCATGCTCTACTTGGGACGATTTACGAGGTTTCGTTTTTAATATGCTCATTGCCCCCAATTTCTTTCAACAAAGCTATGTGGTTTAAAACGAAAAGAGTAGTTAACTCACAAATTTGGACAGAGTCGGGTAAGTTAATTGAAGTCCAAAAGTAAATATTTACTGAAAACAAACCGTAAGTTGAAAGGTGTTTCGCGCGAAGCGCGAAAATTTTTCGCGTTTACGTAGTTAAAATAGTCAAAAAGTATTTGAAATGGACCCGTGTCCAGTTTGTTAAAGAGGCGGCGGGCCGTAAGTTGCCGACCCTGATGTAGAAGAAACAAAAGATTATCTTTGCCATACATTCAGTGACGTTTATTTGTGACGTCACTGTAAAGAAAACGAAATACATAAATCGTACTACAACAGCAAAAATATGGTGAGGAATAGCGCGACCCCAGAAAACTTTTAGGCGACCCCACTTGGGGTCGCGACCCATAAGTTGGGGACCACTGGCCTAGGCTTATGAAAAAAGATTCGCGCGGATCGCAAAAGTTCAATAAAACACGTAGGCCTACTTTGGGTGGATAGCCTCGTTGTTCCATAGATTACGACATACCCACCGTGTTTTTGAGGTATAATAATAACCGGGCTGACATGTGATGTCTGTAAACGTAACTTAAAATTGTATATTGTAGTGTGCTAGCATTGTCTTTTCATTGAAGGCCTACCTTTAAATCTATGAAGTGGTAAACACGCACTGACAGCAAGACTATATAACGATTGTCTAAAAAATAAACATGATAGAATTTAATTTTTTTAGACAATAAAAGGGATTCAATCTAGTAGTCTATGTAATTGTAAATTTTAGATTTCATGTTAGGCCTATTTTTTATTAGACCTGGGCCGGCAGCCTGGTCAGTTCCAGCCTTAAACCGGCCCTTCACCTAGGTTAAAATAATTATTTTATCGCCCATGTTTACTCATGCATGACTGACGCAAAAGCCTTAAAACGGAACACGCCGACAATGGGAGATTTTCGATTGGATTTAGAGCAGTGGTCGGCAACCTTTTGTTAGTCGCGGACCTTAACTAACACTTTTGTTTAAACGTGTATAGTTTTAACCATTTCATTATAACAACTTTTAATCAGAGTCGGACTTAGGATGTGTTTTTGAAAATGAGTCTAATTAGCGTACATTGAAAAAACCTGCGTTTCTTCCATGTTGGAAAGTAAGGCCAGCGCGGGACCCGCGCAATTTGCCGCTCAGCCGCGATCATAGCCGCGCATTTAATGTAAAATCAACGTTAAATGCGGTTAGCCGCGAAAAATCGCTTTAACGTGCAAAACTTTTGTCGCGCTAACGGTTTTTAGTGTAGGACTCCATTTCCAGCTGTGCAAATTTTGAAAATAACGTTATTACAGGGTAACACTAATTTACGGAATGATGAATGGTCGGAATAGTCGGAACGCTCACTAATTTACGGAATGGTCGGAATTGTCGGAATGGATAGGGCCGAAACTAATTTGATGTAGGGCATAAATATGTAAGAATATATATAATAATGATACTTGACTCACCCAAACGTTAACTCTCATCCTAACCCTAATACTGTTAGCAATTTAAACCACCAGATGAAAATGTGGTAGGATTCTAGTACAGCACCGAAAATTGAATAGAACCTCAAACTCTCTATAAAATATTTAAATTGTGCAAGAACTAGTGCGAAGCACAATAACATGCATTCATATATATAATTTGGCTGGATTTAGTTCCAGATTACAGTATTGTGCCTTTGTTTAAGTTAAAAAGATTCTCTCAAAAGCCATACTATAGATGTGCATGTAAGATTTGCATAAAGCGCAATTTTTTTTTACATTTACGTAGTTAAAATAGACAAAAATATGGGAAACGGCCTCTTGCTCAGTTTGCAAAAGAGGTCGCGGGCCGGATGATTTACATGGGGCCGTAGGTTGCTGACCCCAGATTTAGACCTTAATAGTTGATTATTGTTTTACCTTGCTTGCGAAGCACTTAGTTAAAGATTACTGCCTTTGTTACAGATTGGAAACTTTAGATATTATGTGCGGGAAAGGTTTATGCAACCTAAAATTATGGTGGTTGAATTAATTGTAGTTTATTGTACAACATAGAAAAAGTTGTGACCTTTATTTAAAAGTTAGAAATTTGCTAATTCGTCCTTTGTAATTGTTTAAGGCTCATGGTTATTTATTTTTGCAGATATATAGCAACATTGTGACGTTGTTTCTAATGTAAAATGGAAGTTAGTATAAATAGTGATATTTCTTCAAAAGAAGAAAGTCACACTAAAATAATTGACCCTAACTCTAAACCATTAATTTGCATATTGCATACAAGGGCAGGATGTATTCCTCATTTAACTGCAGATACTTTGAACTATCTGGACAAGTCAATTCTCCCGAACATGTTTTGCATACCACTTCCATCCATTGTCAAACATCAAGAAACCATTTGTACATACAATGAAAATATTACTCAGTTATTTGCCCTCAACCCAAATGATCAAATTTATTTGTCAATTCAAGATTCCTCCTTGCATGTTAAAAAAGGTCACAATACCAAGAAAAGTGTTGCTGTTTGGGAAACTGGGGGCAAGGTTAATGTCACACCAGAAAGTTTCATGGAACTAGTTGAATCATTACAGCCTTTTCTTTATGAATGTTTAGCTGATGGTGACGTCAATGTTGAAGATACCCCAAAACGAGCAGCAAAGTCAGTCGATCGAACTATCCAACATCTGCAAGCCTGCCTGGCTCGCCATAAAAATAGTATACATTTAAAATCATCCAAACTGGTTTGTCTTATTGAAGGAGGTTACTGTAGTAAAGCAAGAATGCAGTGTGTTGAACTTACACTAAATGCAATAAAGCAATATGAATCACTTGTCTGGGGTTTTCTAATCGATGGACTACATTTTGAAGTGCCACTGCCAAATGATTCCACACATTTACTTTCACAAATAACATCTGCTCTTCCAAGTAACAAACCAATAGCTGTATTTGGTCAAGGACACCCTATAGTGGTTATTGAACTAATAAAACTGGGAGTTTCTGTATTCGATACATCCTATATCACAAAGCAGTCTGAAGAAAATAAAGCTTTTGTTTACCCTTTTCCTACCAGCATGAAAACATTTGAAGGAATCAAAACTCCCAAAAAACAGTCTGAATTTATGGAGGTTATTGACTTGTCTGTAGCTAAGTTTGCAGATAACTTTGCACCAATTGTGATTGACTGTACTTGCTACACATGCAACAATCATACAAGGGCATATATTCATCATTTAGTAAACACTAAAGAAATGCTTGCACCAGTACTTCTTATGTTGCACAATTTGCACCATTTTTTGCAGTTTTTCAGTGCCCTTAAAACATTTAAATCATTAAATGAACTTGATAATTTTAAATTAAGATTACTAGGAAACTAGTTTTGTATGGTGATATAATCTTTGTGGTTTTTAATAAGGTTTGGTTCAAAAGAAGAATCAAATATGCTGTTGTTGGTAAAACGCCATTTTTTCTACATCTTAGTTTTACCTTGACCGCAATTACATTATAGTTTTTCAGGTACATACTACTTATTGTCCAGGTGTATTAAATTTTAGAGGTATGTAATATGGCTCTTACAGTAAGTGTGTTAAAGCAAGAGATTGAAAAAGCTAAAGAAAACCTAAAAAGTGTGGATGAGAATATCAAAAAGGTGACCGGAAGAGATCCTAATGAGCTCAGGTCTGGTATTGATAAATTATATTTTTAAAACTCACTTGTTTATTATATAACATGTAGGGATGTTTAAACTAGAATCCCAAGCAGTGGGGATTCCGGACTGTTACTGTTGTGTGTGTTTTAAAGTACCCCCAAAATATTTTCTTTAAGCTGATATGTGTCGATTCAAGCTGAGTATTGACTAAAGTTGAGTAATCCCATGCATTGAGTTCAAGGCTTTCCCAACTTAGCAAATTTAACCCACTTGACATAACGTGTTAGCAGCTTACCCAATATTATTTGATTGACACTTATAATGTTTCTAGGCAAATGTCAGACCAACAAAACCTTGCCAGCCTTCTGGTGACAAGCTATCTTTGCCAAGATTGTTTTCTTTTTTTTGTTGCATCCTTAAAGTAAAATGCTGTGTCCTGTGTTGCCTAACCGATGTATAAACGTTGCCATGTTTAGGCTAAAAACAAGTCGATTAACTAGGAAATAGTGATCTCATAGTTGTGCCCAAGATTTTGTCAGCCTTCTGGTGACCACCATTTTTAATTTTGGGTTACGGCCCTGAAGTTAGTGCTGTGTTCGATAACGAATGTATAAATCTTGCCATATTTAGGTGATAAATAAGAAAAAATTCAAGCAATAGTCATGTTTTAGTGAATACATAGTGATGATGCGAAAGTACAACTTCTAGGAGCACATGTCTTATTTTCTCTTAAATAAAGATTTGCTAAATATGCACTATGCAGTCCATCTGGATAGCTTGTCCCATAGATCCCCACTGCCAATGTCATACTTGTATTTTTTCTATTTAACTAAATTTGTGATTAACATGTTTAATTTCTCATAAGGAGTACTTGTAAACACCAATTACACAAATCTAAAGGGTTTTATAACTTGTTTCGCATAAGATGTTTAATGAACTATATTTTTAAAAACTTTAAATTTTATTTTTAATTAAATATTTTTTGTACTAATTTCTTGTTTATTTGGCTGATTCTTTGCCTGACATAGTCAGCTAGTCACCAGCATTATATCATACCGGTTGCACCAAAGACTCTATATTTTTTTTTCGACGTTAAATAATACATGAAGAGCATGCAAAAATACAAGCTGCGGGTGCCCATGTCTGCTTTTATTGACACCGTTACATAGCTTGTGTGACCATAGGCGCCGAACGTGGGTGTGCAGAGCGTTTTTAGACACCCTGGATTTCTGGCAGGGCGTCAAAGCGCCCTGGGATTTGACCAAGTCGCACTTGTAAATAGAGTTGAACGGCTTTTTCTTATTTTAATTAGACCCATTTTAAATTGTCAGTTGAAATTAATACGGGCCCGTCGAGACATTTTAGGCTTAGCATTGACACGAGTCTAGAAAAAGGATGCCGAACTCCATTTTACACATTGCGTCGTGTGACGTAACAATTCCTAAATCTTAAAACAAGCTGTGGTGCTTGGTCGCTCAATACCAAAGCATAAGCTTCCAATCGCTACCAACATAAAGCAAATTTGTCGTTCAGTACTTTAAAGATACCGCAACGACGAAGCCTATGTTAAAAAATTTGCAGGCAATTTAAAATAATACGGGTTGACCACAAAAATTTCGCGCTTGCTTCGCATTCCAGATTTTTATGTATGTTATCACTTTGTCGGCAAGTATAACTTAAACCAGACCTGGGCAACATATGGCCCGCGGGCCAGATCCGGCCAGCCAAGCAGTTTAATCCGGCCCATGGCTTATTTTCAAAAAAATACATAGGCCAAGCGAAAACCAGGGCAAGTTTACGGATCTATTCAAGGCCCGCCAAATTCGATTTTTAGCCAGTTTTAAATACCAAAACGGAAATTCTTTTCGCGCTTAGCGCGAATCTCTTCAGTCTTTCTCGTGTGTTCCACCCGATTTTTGGCAACTTTACAGGCAAATAGCGTCATGTGCACTGCGGCACGCTTTCCAACGAAAGTTTAACAAACTTAGCCTAATATTTGTACATTTTTGCGCGTCAAGTGTATTTCTCCCGATTTATATCTTTCCAATATGGCCGTTATACTGCAAGTTACACATCGGTAAATTAAAGCTTTAAAAAAGAAGAAAAAATCAAGTAGGTATGCTTTTGTATAAAATTTTCACATATTTTAATCTTAACTTTTGGATCAACGCCCCACAACTTGGATAAACGCCAATCTATCAAGTAATGTATATTTTGTGTGGTGCTCTTCACATCCCCTCTAAATCTAAATTAAAGGTTTGCATTTTCAAACAAACATAGTCGCAAATTTTTTGGCCTTCGCGCAACGTTTGGTGGCTTTTTTGGAATTCAACTTAAATAGCACTCTTCCGCACAACTTTTTAACCTAATAACAAATTCGTTAGCCTATTTGTTTTATACCGTCAGAGTATGACGTCATATTTCATGTCTTTCTATTTTGACCCAGCCCGCCACAACATTTTAGGGTTCTCATGCGCCCGCGTCTGAAAATAATTGCCCACCCCTGACAAACGTTTACATTCAGCAGTGCAAATAAATAATCGAGGACAAATTATATTGTTCACTGACAGAGATCAGCGTGTAAGTCATTTCTATTTTGTGAAATGAGTAGTTCGCCTCTAAATGTTACACTTCATCATTTTAGAGTGCGCATTTGCTATTCATTACGAAGAAAATTACGATAGACACAACGGATTGTTTCAACAATAAAACACAGAAGCGCTAAATCGGTTTCGCAAATACTGTTAAAGTTTTGGTAGTGATTTCTGACAACTAAATATTTTGTACTGATTTTGAAAAACGCCCTTGATTTTTGAAAGTTGGGCGCCTATGAGTGTGACATGTATATTTTTGTTTTTGAGCAAAATACAATTTATTTGATTAAATTGACTGAGTTTTAAAAGATAATATGATGGAATATTTCTAAGAATATGCGACGAATTGGGCATGTAACAGAGATTTGCATATTGTTAAAAAAAAAACTTATATAGTATAATTTTATAGAAATCCGTGCAATGTCATGTGCAGGGTTTTTTTTAAGGTTTGGTGCAAGTGTTTTATTTAAATACCAAAAAGTTGCAAGTCCAAAATTTGGGAAACCGCTGGAGAAATTTGGGGGACCATTTTGGTCCCCCAAAACACCTTAAAAAAACACTGGTCATGTGATAGTTTTCATAGTCCCTGTGACCGAATAGATTTGCTTAACACAGAGACAGAAACATGGTAAAACTAGTTGAAAGTTTTTTTTTGCATTTTCATAGCTAAAACACAGAAAAATATAGTTTAGGGGCGGACAAACCATTGCCTGGTACCCATGGATTAAAAATAAAATTTTGTACCATTTTATCAGTTAGCTGGTTAATACTTCAACCAACATAGTTGCTAAGTTGCCAACAATCTGTTGTACTGGAAAACGTTATAGGCAAGCAATAGGCTGCCATAAAAATATTTACCCTGCTCAAGATGACTGCATTGTAAACAAGCACTGTACACAGCGACAAGGCTCAATCCAAACTTGCCCACTTGTTTATGCACATTTAGGTGCAACCTTCTGTATTTAGGTGCAACCTTCTGTATGAGACAAAGAAATTATAACTGTTCCAATCACCAGATATAAATAGCTAAACTGGTTTTGAATGCCTCAGGATTATAAAGGTGTAGGTATATACAGGATACGGCAGGCAAAGGTCCTATGGTCACTTCTAGGCCTACTATCTCTGAGCCTGTGTAGCTCAGTTGGTAAGGTGATGCTCCTGGTATGGCCAATGTCGTGAGTTCAAACCTCACTACCTTTTGGAACCAAATTGTTTGTCCCTGTTTGGGGTTAGTGTGGAGAAATGGTAGGTTATAGAAATTGGGTTAAGTTAAAACTATTAGGTGAGTTGGTGATGTACTTGGGGTGGGGTTTAGGCTTAGGCAAAAGAATATATGTATAGGCTTGATTCTGACCCTTTAGGTCTTATTCTGACGAATTTAGGACTTATTCCGATTTAGACAGTTTCACGATTATTAGGTATTAGTCCAACTTTTGGTCTTATTTAAAGTGTGTTTTTCCGATGTTGGCGTTGTGAAGTCCCTTTCTGAAGGCTGTTATTGGCTTAACACAAGAATTTTTTGAAATACAAAATGAATCCTGTTGAAACATAATTATTTTCTTTTCTAAGGTGTTACAATGTATTATATACATATACTGTGACCTCTATGTTTAAACTTTTCTTCATACTAATAGGAATGTACCCAATGAAAGAGGTCGAGGTGGAGCTGTGCGCTTGGGAAGGTTTGCTGTTTGATTTTTATTATTAGACTGTCTCCACAGGGTTGAAATTAAAGTTTTCACTCATCGACCAGCAAGTATGTACTGATCAGCACTCACTATAACACTCGCCAAAAATATGGTGAATGCCTGTCCTGCCTTTTTTAGTATTTTTTACCGATTCTGATAGGCTTGCTTGTTTCGTTTTTGTTTCAAAGCATACTTTTACAATATTTAAGGACAAAAATATGATATAGTTTTTTCCTGTAAAACAAACAAATTACCTTCTTTTTGCCCTAAAAATGGATTTAGTATCATGTCAAGTTGATATGCAAAATAAGAGTTTATTAAATATAGGTATATGTGATTTTATTTTCAATTAATTCAATTTTTGACCATAACATATACAAAAATTAGTATCTGCATCTGCTATAGGTTGACAATAATATAAAAAATCAGGTATCGTTATCGGCATACGCACCAAACGTTGGTGTGCAGAATGTTTTTAGATGCTCTGGATTTCTGGCAGGACATCAAAACACTTTGGAATTTGACTCACAATTGTTGTGCAAATTTCACTACTGAGAAAACTGTAATAAGCGCAATATATATACGCTGACAATGGCACAGTTTAGGCTTTCATAGGGTTGCAAAAAGTTTATTTAAATATTTCGCCAACCCGAAAATCAAAGATTAATTGTGTTCTATATTTAAATTAGGCGGCCATTTGACGATCACATGTTGGTGGAGCATCAACATCAACAACCACCTGCAAAACGATATGGTGGAATTCAACGCAGGTACCTGCTATGTTTGCATAAATGTGTTTAATGAATAATTTTATATGTAATGTATGAATTAAGATTTATTTCACATTTGGTATTCAATACTTGAACAAACATTAGTTCCTTAAATATGAAAAAAATCACTCTTTCACCCTTAGGGTATACCCATAATGTTCTTATGCGTTTCTTTTTAGTGTAAAACATGCTTAATGAGCACGCTGTAAACTGTTGTTAATATCACACAAACACCACTAGCAATATTTTTACATTGCAAGAGCTGTGTTTTAAAAATTTGCTTGTCACTGATAAACAAATTGACTCACCTAATTTATTTTCACTTGTGTAATTAATGATAACCAGAAATCTTTTTCTCATCATATTGCCCGAAATTTATTCAGACTGTCAATATAATTTTTTACTTCTTTAGAGACCATACTTAGGGTTTACCTACGTTTTATCTCTTAGCTGAAAAATCCTTGTAGTTTAGTATATTTTATCCATGGTTTTATCACAGTGTTATGGATGTAGTAAAATAATATTGCCTACACATATATATTTAATTTTCTTAGGGTTGTATCGGCAACTGAAGGAGGGGATAGACATGTGATTGTCACCAACAGGCGCCATTCCTACAAGCCACCACAGCCTGACAGTGATGGAAATGGGGATGAACCTCTTACTAGGGTAAGTCCATAAACAAATAAAAGCCAAAAAATGGCGGTATGAAACAAGATTGTTTTTGAAGAGCCTTCTATTTTATTTTTAATTCTATTAAATTAATACACTACCAGGAAATGATATCTAATGAAAAACTCTGCTAAAAGTTTATTCCAAGAAAGTCTTTCAAAACTAATTCATGCCATTAAGAATACTTGCGTTTTGCAATATTTGTTGCTAGCTTTTCAATTTGTAATTAAACTATGCCCTATTAGTTGGGTTTAACGTTTACAATGATTCTGTCTTCATTGTAATTGAATGCATTGTCTTAAAACAGTGGATTTTTGGAGTTAGATGAAGCTAACCACGGTTTGACGAAGCAGTTTCAGGGATTTGGTGTAAACGTACTTCTAAGAAATACCACACAGCCTACTTCTGATTGTTTTTTGAAAATCGGCCATGTCTCCTCGTAACTTATGTTTTTTGCCAACCCAAAGGCACTCTGCATATTACGTGTAAACATTATGTTGTCCAATGTCTGTTAAGTTTAACTTTAAATGCTAGAAAGTGTAAGATTGCCATTTTGACCAAAATAATGCAAATTTGTCAATTGATTATACTAGGTTTCAGAAGCATATTTTCGCACTGTTCCATTTAAGAGAACAACACAGATGTTAAGATTAATTGTTATCAGGGGCGCATCCAGAAATCCAAAAAGGGAGGGTTACAAATTTTCAACTTAGGGAATTCCCCATTTTTCCGTCTGACGGGTATGACGTCATAAAATAGTGATTCTAATGACGTCATAAATAAATGAAAAACTAATCAGAAACGGTTCATTAACGTCCAGCAAAAGTAAAACTTTAGACGCAAAGCGAACAGGTGCGTGGTCGACCATCCTGGGTCCGGACACCCACCCCCCAACCCCCCATCTGGATACGCCACTTATTGAAATATGACATTAGTCACGTCACATTAAAGGTAACTTTGTGACGTACCTAGAAACTTTCATGATCCCCCAAACATGAATCCTAAAACCTTCCATTTTAGTGGCAAACATATGAGGATTTCAGGTTCAACGAAAGTTTGCAGAATAACATAGCGGTTTGACATGTTAGCAAAGATTAACCACTCCCCTAAAGGGTGGACAGTAATTTTATAACTGTTAAAAAAATGTTTAAAAACTGTTTAAGCTTGCACAAATCCAAAGTCATCAATACAGTGTCTTTGTTCTATGTTTTTTGCAGCCTACTGTCCAGTCTTCTGTGGTTTCAACTGTTAAAAATATGACAAAGTCAGAATTAATCCATGCTCAAAATGGTGATGAAAAGGGCAAAGCCAGGTAAATGTCTCCAAATCACGAAACACATTATCAAATATGCATGATAAATATTGTGTTTATTTCAATTTGTTTTCAACTTAAAATGTAGATTTATGAACGGCATGATAAACTAATAAAATGTTACTTTTGTTTTGTTTAGAAATCGACGAATGTTTGGTATGCTTTTAGGAACCTTGGCTAAATTTCAATCTGAAGAAACCAAAACTGAACGAGCGGTATGCCAAATGAATGAACTTTAATTGATTAAGCATACACTATTTCTCATCACGTAGTAATTGATCGTCATTTGTTGCAGAGCAAACAGGAACAAAGGAGAAATGAAATTGAAAAACGTTTGGAGGAGAACACAGCTGCTGAAAGAAGAAAAGCTGCTGCTGAGCGGCGCGAACTGTTTACTGAGCGCAGGAAAGAGCAACGCAAGATTTCCTTGTTGGAACAAAAAGTTGCACTTGCTGGAGAGGTTTTTTACTACTTATTATGTATACCGATTGGATTAGGTCTATACTCTATATTGTGTATACTTTTTACTAGTTGGAAGAATGGGAAGTTGAATGGAACAAAAAAGTGAAATTTATTCTAACCAAGGCGTCACCTCCTATATTTTTCTTGCCAAAGGATACCACTGGTCGCACTATCAGAGCACTACAAGAAAGTCAGAAACTTATCAAAGGTAATGCTTTTAAAACAACTATTGTTACCACAGAACTATAGATGAAATAAAAAAATACCTAATGTTATATATAACTCATGTGATTGTATATACTATATCATTATAAGCTGTTTATAAATTAATACGAATTTAATTTTAGAAATCAATCAGATCAACTGCTTATGCGTTAATTGGATATATATGGCAGTGTACGTTCAATTCCCTATAAAACTGCAACAACTTTAAATATACACTCTTCCAACAAAATAAATAGAATAGGCTTTTCAGCTGACCATTCACACTCGTCATTTCCATTGACTATAACAAATCAAATTTTTTTTAAGTTTCAACACATATCACTCGTTCGCACCATTTTGAGCAGCACTTTTTAACCGGCAAGTAGCGAAGGTTTTCAGGTCGTGCTATTTAGCTGTGCTATTTAATTTTTTTTTAATGTTAACCATTTTAATTTTGTTTCGGATTGTAAATCTCTAAGCGGTTCCAACACATGTCTTTTGCATACATCCTGCATGCCATAGGCACCGTTCGTGTTAAGATGTACCGATTGTACAGGTTTCGCAATTGAGTTGAATTGCGTTTAAACTTTCTTGACACCTCGCTTTGTTTTGACCATGAATTAAATTTTTACAAAGTAAGCCGCGACCAAAAAATATTGGTTTGGACAACTGTTTGGAGGATATTTTTGTCTTATTCACGTATATTTGTTACTCAGATAGTCAGACTCGTAAAACCTGTTATTTTACCATTAGATAAAATTGATGCCAGTCGGGCCTCAATGCAAAGAACACTCGATGGATTGGATTCTGAAATTGCAATGTTAGATTCAAGCAAGAACAAGCCGGAACAGGTGCCCGTAAAGAAGGATGAGACCAACAACCAGAACATAGGTAAAACAGAAGAACCTGTTGACGACCTATCGCAAGAGCCAAATGTCGACATTGATGTTGAGTCTGACAACGATGCTGATAAGCTAAACGAAGCTCATATTGAATCGCCATCGGAAGACAAAAAGGATGAAGAAATGCCTTCTGTAGAAGCAGATGTTGAAAATGATGGTGACCAAGACCAAATTCAAGATACCGTTAATGAAATTGAAAAAGGCTCGAATGGCGATGACAAGCTTTCCATCAGCGAACCGGAATTAGTTGTGGAAACAAAAATGAAAGATGAAGATTCTTACGAGAAAGAAGCAGAAACCGACATTGTTGCTGTTGCGTTGGATTCTACTACAGATAATGCACCAGAAGCCAACGATGACAACGATGTTGTAAAAGATCCGACCCCAGCGTCTTTAGAGGACGAACAAGTTCAAAACTCTATCCAAATAAAAACTGAGGCGACGGTGGACGATAATAAAGCCGAAGATCACAAATCTCCACCAAATGACCCTCTTCAGTCAAAAATAGACTCCGATGCTGAGTCCCATTCTTCAAGTGGTGATGAATCTAGCAGCGAGAAATCTGTTGAAGAGAAAGCTTCTCCAGCGAAGTCACATGATAAAGAGGAGCCAGCACCAAATAATAACACTGAAAAGCCATCAGACCAAAAAGTAAATGAAGAAGCTACAAATCGCTTAGATAAACGTGTTTCAAGATCAGATAAGAGGAGCCATCATAGGTCCGCGCGCAAACAAAGTTCTTCCTCTTCATCATCTAGTTCTTCATCGTCGGAAAGCGCGTCACCTGTCCGTAAACCACGTCGCAAATCTAGATCAACATCCAGGGAGAGGAAAAGAACATCACGAGCATCAAGAGGGTCACGAAGGAGGAGATCTTCATCCCGGAGCAGATCCCCTCACTCGTCGCGACGCAGACGTCGCGATAGTAGCAGCGCAAGAAGGCGGCGCCGCAGCAGGAGCAGATCTCGACGATCTACGGAACGAAGAAGAAATTCTGACCGACGCCGTTAACGTTCGATCAAGCTACTGACAGTGAGTAACCGTAATAAACGTGCGTCGAACGACGCAATTATCGTTTTATGAAAAAAATTATTAAACGTGTTTTGTAGATCAAACAATTTTGCTTTGTTGGGTGTTCGGATGCGAATATCTGCAATCAACATTCTGGTAAATAATATTCTATTAAAGTGATTGTCTCAAACGTTGCTCGGGTAAGTATGACATCTCTCCCATAGTTTGGTAAGTATCACATGTCCCCTTTTTGCCCAGTTTTAATTAACAGGTTTGTTGTACATATCAGGAATGTAGCTCCTCGAAGGCCGGGATGCTGAATGTTATCTACGTTTCGATCGTCCCGTTTGATTATAATTCGTAATTACGTCGTTTCGAAAATAAAGTTGTTCGCTTACTTTGTTTTGTTACTTCCAGGTGACCTTTAGCTTAACAATTAGCTGTTAAAAGTTGTTCAGTGCTTAAAGATTATCCCGGATTTTTCAGTTTTATCTCTACTTTAGTTTAGGGCCTCAGTGAATGTTTCTGTAACGCAACGAGAAGTCACAAGAAGTAGTCAGTGTATTTCCATTATAAATTTAAACAAGTCGAAAATCCAAAATTTATTAAAAAAATTATTAAAAAAACTCGAATAAAAACGTCTATTGTAAATTTAAACATTTTTAAAGGTTTGGCTTTTTTGACCGCTAAGAAATTTTGAGAAACGCCATCCATTTTATCAAGTACTAACTGCTAATTCATGGCTGTAGTTGCAGAAGGAGGCTATGTTTTCGAGAGACGCGAGTGAGAACGCGATTAACATCCGATTTGTTTAGTTTTGATGTTGTCTTTTAAACTATAGATCAGCGCTTCTTTACCGTTGCGGCGTGAAAAGCTGACAAGTGCGTCGCGGACAAAGGGAAAACGTACTCAAAATATTGCACATATATTTTTTAACATTTTATTATTACCGGCAATGTAATAAAAACTTTATTAGCGAACTGCGAACCGGCTGAATCCCATCAATGCACCATTGTCATTTCGGCGAAATAATTTTTTTTATTTTTTGTTTATTTTTGAAAACACGTTTACCACAATTTTCTTTCGCATATCGCACATTAGCGCCAAAGAAAGGCAAAATAAACAACTTTCCGAACCGAGGAATTTTCTTAAATTTTAACACAACAGAGCAGACACATGTCTTAACTCAAATCCACTTTCATTTTTATGCAGCGCTGCAGGTATTTTCAACGAAATGGGTTTTCGTAGAACACTCGTTTTACTGCCATATACGGTACGGCCTATTGTGATTTGGCGAAGCGTATATTGGCGAGAAAGCAACGCCAAATAAAACAACTTTCCGAACCGAGGAATTTTCTTAAATTTTAACACAACAGAGCAGACACAGGTCTTAACTCAAATCCACTTTCATTTTTATGCAGCGGTTCAGGTATTTTCAACGAAATGGGTTTTCGTATAACACTCGTTTTACTGCCATATACGGCCTATTGTGATTTGGCGAAGCGTATATTGGCGAGAAAGTAACGCAAAATAAAACAACTTTCCGAACCGAGAAATTTTCTTAAATTTTAACACAACAGAGCAGACACATGTCTTAACTCAAATCCACTTTCATTTTTATGCAGCGCTTCAGGTATTTTCAACGAAATGGGTTTTCGTAGAACACTCGTTTTACTGCCATATACGGCCTATTGTGATTTGGCGAAGCGTATATTGGCGAGAAAGCAACGCCAAATAAAACAACTTTCCGAACCGAGGAATTTTCTTAAATTTTAACACAACAGAGCAGACACATGTCTTAACTCAAATCCACTTTCATGTTTATGCAGCGCTTCAGGTATTTTCAACGAAATGGGTTTTCGTATAACACTCGTTTTACTGCCATATACGGTACGGCCTATTGTGATTTGGCGAAGCGTATATTGGCGAGAAAGCAACGCCAAATAAAACAACTTTCCGAACCGAGGAATTTTCTTAAATATTAAAGCAACACAGCTAAAAATGGCATTTTTGGTGAAACACTTATTCCCATAAAATTTACGGGTCAATGTGAATTGAATCTTAGATACTTTGTTTTAATTTTGACGTAATAATCGGCTTGGTTTAAAATGCTTTTGTGTTTTTCAAATTTTTTCTCTTTTCAACATAATGACTTGTGGATTGGACGTGTTGTAATTGGCCACCCAATATTTGCAGATTTAGCATCATTTATGGAGTTATTTCTGTACACACTTTTCTTAACTGTTTTTTAGTTTATTATGCAGTGCAATTTTACTAAAAGTGTTGTAGTTAGGATTTAAGGCGTGCCTTAAGCTGTGCAGTATTCACCGCATATGCTTAATTACAAGTTGGGTACTTAGTATTCTTAGAGATTCTTGTGTTTTTTGTCTGTGTGACAGTCCATGAGAGTTAAGATTATAATATCGACGAATAAGATTATGTTTTTTTTATTTAAATTAAAGTTATTTTGAATTTTATTCAGCTTTGAATTTGAGCCCAATCTTAAATAAAACACGGCCATTAGGACAGACTACTTTGCACAATTTTAGACCAATTATATATTTCATAGGCAGGCTATACCTTTAAGAATAAAGTCCACCTGTAAGTGTGGAATTACAATGTATGGACTGACTGACCGATAAATTGCTGTATTAATTTGAACAGAACTTAATAATTAAATCACTCTTACTGTAACAAAGTGATTTCAAACAGTTAGTTTTGTTTTAAAGCCAGCAAGTTAGACTTAAGGAACTGACTTGTTATGGCAATTACTTGAGCTAGGACTTGACTTGGATGACAAATAATTTGGACTGGTAAATAATTTATTTTACCAATGACTTGACTTGTGACTTAATTTGAGTAACAAATGGCTTGGACTTGAATTGACTTCGGCAACTAATGATTGAACTTGACTTAAACTTGAGTACACTATTGAATTAAACTGAATTTAATTCATGGCTTAGGTGTGAGACTTGTGTTGGTATTGATTGAAAACGACTTTCCTGACTTGAATCATGTTAAATTGACTTTTTTTACATATGGTAACTGACAAAATTTTACCTTTAAAACATGGGTCACCAAATGGCTATCTAGCCTAAAAAAGTTTGATGACCCCTGCCCTAGAAGCCAGTTTTTTTCCCCTGTTCCAATTTTACCTATGAATATGGGGTTTTTATCTGGTTACAAAATAAAACCTGAACGAAGGGCAACTCCTTGACGCGGGGTTCAGGCTTATAAACTAAGATTGCCCGGTAATGAAATTTATACAAAAATAGCGATGATCAACAACACATTGCTTTATTTTTTCATTTACACGCGGCCAGATTCGAAAAGTTGTTTTATTTTGCGTTATTTTCTCGCCAATATACGCTTCGCCAAATCACAATAGGCCGTATATGGCAGTTAGACGAGTGTTCTACGAAAACCCATTTCGTTGAAAATACCTGAAGCGCTGCATAAAAATGAAAGTGGATTTGAGTTAAGACATGTGTCTGCTCTGTTGCGTTAAAATTTAATAAAATTCCTCGGTTCGCAAAGTTGTTTTATTTGGCGTTGCTTTCTCGCCATTATACGCTTCGCCAAATCACAATAGGCCGTATATGGCAGTAAAACGAGTGTTGTACGAAAACCCATTTCGTTGAAAATACCTGAAGCGCTGCATAAAAATGAAAGTGGATTTGAGTTGAGACATGTGTCTGCTCTGTTGTGTTAAAATTTAAGAAAATTCCTCGGTTCGGAAAGTTGTTTTATTTTGCGTTGCTTTCTCGCCAATATACGCTTCGCCAAATCACAATAGGCCGTACCGTATATATGGCAGTAAAACGAGTGTTCTACGAAAACCCATTTCGTTGAAAATACCTGAATCGCTGCATAAAAATGAAAGTGGATTTGAGTTAAGACCTGTGTCTGCTCTGTTGTGTTAAATTTAAGAAAATTCCTCGGTTTGGAAAGTTGTTTTTTTTTTGGCGTTGCTTTCTTGCCAACATACGCTTCGCCAAATGACAATAGGCCGTATGTGGCAGTAAAACGAGTGTTCTACGAAAACCCATTTCGTTGAAAATACCTGAAGCGCTGCATAAAAATTAAAGTGGATTTGAGTTAAGACACGTGTCTGCTCTGTTGTGTTAAAATTTAAGAAAATTCCTCGGTTCGGAAAGTTGTTTTATTTTGCGTTACTTTCTCGCCAATATACGCTTCGCTTAGTTCTACAAAAAACATTTCGTCGAAAATATCTGAAGCGCTGAATAAAAATGAAAGCGGATTAATGTTAAGGTATGTCCCTGTTATATTGTGTTAAAATTTAGAAATATTCCTCGGTTCGGAAAGTTGTTTATTTTGCCTTTCTTTGGCGCTAATGTGCGATATGCGAAAGAAAATTGTGGTAAACGTGTTAAAAAAAAAAAATAAATAAATAAAAAAAATTATTTCGCCGAAATGACAATGGTATCAATGCTAACAGCAACACTAAAAGCAGCAGTCGTCTCATGACTTGTACTTATGACGCAACAACTAGATAGACAATAAAACTAACACAATGTATGACTATGTTAGTTTTACTTGCGACCTTGACCATTGCACATTTTGAAGAAAAAAACACATGGGCTACTTTCTCAAAATCAATGTATGAGATAAGAAGCAAAAATCCATTGACAGTACAGTAATTCTAATCGGTTCGCTGATCTCATAACATCTCGCGAGACGGTTCCAATAGAACCGGTGCGAACCGGCTGAATCCCACCACTGTTTACCCCACAATTGTTAAGATAACCCCAAGCATGTCCGAATATACCCGGATGGGGGTAACTACAGACATAGGAGTGCCTTTCGGTTGATTAGTTTTTAGCGTAAGTCTGATTTATTTAAACTAAAGTGACTGTAATCCTACCATTTTTCGACAGAGGATTGGCCTATTGAGTCAAGCAAAATTTATAGACATTTGACTTTTCACAAAAAGATACACTATTAGAAAAATACCGTGCATTCCCAGTCTCCCCTACGCATTTAAACTGTTGGAATATCCCTTTCGGTTTGAAGGATCTTTCTTATAATATGGCTCTATCAGTCCCGGTTTCCGTTCGGAGCACCAACATTCCACTTATTAAGCTCCGGTTTGTAGCCAGCGGGAATCTGTATTTTTAATTGCAACCTGAACGTGGTAATTGCTACTCGTGTGTAGAAGTAACCTCTTTTTAAAACTCCCAATATTTCCTCACTTCGTCCTGCTTGCCTTTAGTCGGCAACTCACCAGCCTCGTCATCATTGGCTTCATATAACATCAATTAGCTTCTATACCACAACAGTGACGTGCGGTGAGGTTCCTAGATGGTGAGGCACAACCACAGCACAAACACGGTATAGTACTAATAAAAATAAAAAAAAAGTTTGAACTTTCTTTGTTTAGCTTTTGCCATTGTATGAACTGCGTATCGAACACAAATAAATATGCTAGCACAGGGGTCGGCAGCCTTTTGTACTCAGTGTGCCAGATTATAAATACTGTCAAAATATCAACAACTCGCGTGCCAAACATTTTTCTACGTTAAGTTTTGCACTGGCAACCAGGGCTACAGTTTTCTGCCTTATCAGTTTTGAAATTTTGTCATGCGCATGCGCACACGTCGGATTAAAGTTCCGGGTCCGACTCTGCAGCCCTGTGATCTGACATCTAATTTACGTATCTTTTGGGGAATACACTTCAATGTTTTTCAGCCGATACCTAGAAATGTTAGCTATAAGTTTCGCTTTTAGTTGGTTTCTCAGTCGCACAACAACACACGTGCTTGCTTTTAATGTAGAATAGTTCTCAACCTTTTTACCATACGGACCGGTAAACTTTAAAAACAAATTTTGCGAAGCGGTGAACCTTTAAAAATTAAAATCAACCCTAAATGTAATAACGACAAAAGTATGCAACTTAAAAGCAAATAACGTAAACTTCAATGTAATGAGCAATTTTGCTGTCTTTTTGATATCATACGTGTTATAAGTGGTTCTATTGAAGTTTTTTACGTACAACTGGTCTTAAAGTTTAAGACTTAAACGAGTTAATTGTAGCCTAATTTTAAACAGTTTGGCACAACACTTTCAGCATTGTGACGTACAATAAAGTCCAAAGTAGACGATTAACTATGTTACGTCACAATGCTGCAAATAACGGAACTGGCGAAGTTCAAAATTTGATGGACAAGCAGCCTTCAACATCTTGCATTTTGCAATTAGGATATAAAATTGTAATATATTTGACGGACAGGCAGGAAAGTTGACGCGAACCGGCCGTTGAGAACCAGTGTAGAACGTCCTGCATTAACACAGTGAACGTCACGCAACTTTTGGGGCAACAACACGGTTAGTCGTAAGCATCAAGTTTAACGCACACCAAAATAATGTGAAATACAACAGTTAAGACACATCCGTGATGCGAACTGGAAATGTGTTCAACCATTTAGTTAGCGCTAGTGTTAGTGATGTAATAGTTGTACTTTTTTAAGGTGATATAACATGAGCGTTGAATCAATTGGCGTACCCTGAAAAATCATCTCATGAGCCGTGCCAGGGGTTGCCGACCCCTGTGCTAGCAAACCGTTTTCGAGAAGCAACTGACTGAGTTTTTTAGCGCACTACTCCATTCAGAGAGCTAAAAGAAAATGACTAAAAAGTAGTATAACTACATTAATATAACAAACGTAATAATGACTACATCGTTTATGACGTAACTGTGCATGACAATTGAAGGTGTGACGCGCCTGTAATCGACTGTTGTGGTAGGCTACTGCTCATAAATGCTAAAAACAAATTATTATTAAAAGTAAATATTTATAAATTATTGAGGGGCCCATGGCCCCCCTGGCTACGCTCATGACATCCACACCGTCACTATTTTTTATCAATCTCTTTGAAAGTTACGTGCTATTTTTTTGTCCAGTCGTCTGATGCAAAACTTTTAAATTTGCAACAGGTCTGCCTTTATTTATGACTTCAACTTTAGAGCTTTACACTACAAGTAGTCAATGCACACACACTATCAGGGTTGCCAGATAAAAAATTTGAAAAAAAGCCAAACCGTGAATGAAAAAAGCCAGAAAAAGCCAGAAAAAGCCAAACGGTAATTAAATAAATCTAAAACACATAAAAGGCTATAAATAATACTATAAGTTTATTTTTATGATAATAAATAACCTTTAAGGTTCAAACTTGTGTGGTATGGCAATATGACAAACATAAATGTTCGTAACATACAAACCAAAATGAAAATTTTTATCTTTTGAAAAGCTCAGTTATCATATGATCTTTAGGCTGAAAATGTAAAATTTTCGTCAAGCTTTCTATTGGAAAATACTTGGTTTGATGAGCTCACCCTAAAGCGCGTGTTTCTAAACATTTTTGAGATGCCTGACAAAAGTAATAAAGCGGGGCTTTTTAATCCACTTCGCTGAACTGTTTAATCGACCAATGCTTAACGTAAAAATTTAAATTTAAGTATCATGTTTTCCGAGAGAATTCGCAAAAGAAAAAGGCACTCATAATGCAGTGTATGGAAGTTTTGTGATCTGAAGAAAGGCACGGCTTGGCGCTGCCTCACTTTGCGTATTTCAACGATTTTGACCGCGTGAACGCTTGATATGTATAACGCAACAGAAATAGAAGAAAAAATAAAGCACGCTTTAGGTATAACCTCCCCTGACTGCACGTCCCTGTACCACACATGTTTTATCATAGTGCCTCTTCCTAGCCATTGTGTAAACATTTCATTCCTAACAATATATCTTAATTTTTGCAATTACATATTATGTAGGAATACACTATCTTGTTGTTATTCCTTCAGCTAAACGTTTTTAGTCGGTTTGCGAACTATTTTTGACCAGCAAAAAAGAAAATAGTTAAATAACTCACCAAAAATATCTTTGAACCGCTGTAGCATATAAAAACTGTTCGATTACCAACCGGCTAAATAAATCGAGTGCCTGGCTACGTTATTGTGTTTAGATTTTTTTTTTGTTTTGAAGAAAAAAAAACTAGAAAAAAACCTAAATGAATTCAAAAACGTAGGTCTAGCTGAAAAACCTTTTTAACAGGTACAAGTTAAAATCTGTAAAACGTTAAATTATGACATCACAGTTACTCTTTCACCAGGTAATTATTTAGGTTTACAGGAAATGTTAGTGTTTTTGCGAAATGTATAATGGTGAAAAAAGCTAAAAAACGTGCTACTCAAAAGAAAAGGCCGGTTAACAAAAAAGTGAGTTGTTAGGTTAAGTGCATAGATTATATATTGTTTTTTTTTAAGTTGGTTACCCCAGTAAAAAAATATATGTTTTGGTGAGCAAATATATTAATTAGGAGCGTAATACGCCTGTTTGTTATAAGTCATATAGAAGGGTTTGCGAACCTTTTCATTGCGCGGGTCACAAACACGACCTTAGGCCTACTCGTCACCCCTAAAACACCTTTGCACGACCCACAGATTGGGTAGTCCTGATTTATATAGTGCGATGAATTGCTTTTCACATTTACTGTATCTATTCCTGAAAATGATGGATTCTGGTCTCTGCAGGCCGTAGTACTGCGGTTAACATTTTTTTTTAAAAAGTGCAAGTTTAAACTTTTTATTATATCGACTGCTAACCAGGGGCGTACTTAAGATTTTTGCCCCCAAAAAATAAAACTTTGTCTTTTATTTCAAGACTTTTGGGCATACACATTTGGTTATAACGGTACTCTCCATTTTAAATGTTTATCATAAAATATGGACCCGCGATAACGTTATGTGGAATAGCTGGAGAAATTTCCATTCAAGACAGTTCCACATACTACCAATAATTTCCATTTCGAAAATGTTCATGCGCACGGCGCGTTTGGGCTCGGAAGATACAAAAAACAAAAATACACATAAAAGCCATAAAAGATTTGTGCGAAGCACGAGTGTATTCTTTGTATTTATACAATATATCTAAAAAATACGCGGCATTGCCTTGGCCTATAGTTTGTAAAATAAGTCGCGGCCGAATGATTTACATTAGCGGGCCTGCTGCCCACGGGCTGCAAATTGTCGGCCCCCGGCTTAGTGCATGTTTATGTATAACGTACGTACGTGTATTACCAGGGGTACTCACTCTAACGCAGTGGTTCTTAACCGCCTTTTCCAGTCCACCAAAGGTGAAGTTTGAAACTATATTTGTTACCGCCTTTAACTGCGTTAATGTAAACAATTTCGCCTTCGTGCGAATTTCACCTCCTGTTTTTTACGCCTTACAGTTTATATTTTTATACTTTGTGACAAGCTTATCGAGAAATTGCTAACAGATTTTTTGTCGGTTGTCAGAATCGGAAAAAATGGAATGCACCAGAGTTTGTGTCGGAACTTAAAAAAAAGCTTACCGTATTAGATAAGCAGCAAGGCTGCTCAACGGGGCGCGTCTGGGCAAAGGTTAGTCGACATTTTAATTTCAAATTATATCGTCAACTTGTTTAACTATAAAAAAAATAAATGTTGTACAAAAGGAAGATGAGACCGCCACAGAACCTTCATCGAGTTCAAAAAGTTTTGATCAGTCGCTGGATTCGGAAGTAAGTTACTCGAATTTTGTAGGTTTCGTGTTTTAAGGGGGTCGTTATTATTGCAACATTTTAAAAAATCTTTAGGGTCAACAGCCACCTTGTAGTATATGTGCATTTTTGTATTTTTTTGTTACATGAAATAAGAGCATCCCGAATTCCTTAAATATATTGGCGATGTTACACAATCAAATCACTGCATTGGAGGTTCGTTTTCAACAAGAAACTTATGAAATGGAACAGCTGTATCTTCACAATTATTATTCACCACTACTGGAGTTGCGACAGTCGTTGCTTGGACTACAGCATAGAGATAGGTAAATGGCTTACAAGAATTTGTATATAATACATCTTACGTTAGGTTTGAATAACTCATTTTTTTTGTAGAAAATGCCCTTTCGTTAAAAAAGAGCTTAGCGGTTTAGTCGAAAAAGCACTTCCATGTTTTATGTTTAAAAGCGAAGAAACCGCCCGACTTAAAACAAACCTGCTTCGATATGTTGGCTACGGTGAGAAAAACAACAATACAAAATAAAAATTTTGTTAGTTTTTCTACCGCGCGCATGATTATTATTTTATAGATGGCGTTCGAAAGTTTAATGACTTTTGGCTTGAAGTGCTTCAACGATCCAGTCTATTTGTTAGTAATCTCATTCAATTGGAAGACATCGAACCTTTAAAAAGTTTGACAAATATAACCAGTGACCTTTTCTTTGTTGAAGATCAGTCTTTTATTCACGGAGGCAGTAAGTTTATTACCCGACCAATTGTGCTGTCCATAAACTGTCTTAATGCCCCATATATGTATATATTTTGTTTGAAGAAAATACCGTGGCTCGTTTGGAGTTAAAGTTTCACTTTGCACCCAACAAGTATTTCTCAAACCCAGTTCTACAGAAACAATATTTAGTCAATGCATTCCCTGATGCCGAGGATTACTTGCTAATAAACGGACCAGAAGGAGTCGAGTGTAATGGTGAGAATAGCAGTTTTATTATATTGGTATGAGGGGGACTTGCTTGCATGAAAATCCTTGATTGGTCGACCAATTTGGTTATTCTCCTTAAAGCTCCAGGTGAATTTAACAGATTAGGAGGTTCAAATAATCGTGGTTGCGTTAATTTTTTTCGCGCATTTTGATTTAGAATTATACAAGTTTCTTTTTTCCCCAACAATCTTTGGATTTTGTGGGCTTCTGCTAAACTGTAATTTATTACTCAAAATGCGTTGACTTGCTCCCTTCTTTATTGTTGTTATAACGTTTTTTAGATTTGATAGTTTCTTGCCATAAGCAGTGTCAACTAAACATATAAACTACACGGTCGAAATTAGTTTTGATGGTGAGCTAATTATTACCCAAAACTGTGCCATTGTGCTAAGTTGTGCATTACGTTAAATTGGTGCATCAGATCCACATTATTTAGGGATGTCTGATCATATCGGATCAAATGTAATACTCCCTGTCAAGTTGGGGTAGCTCGCTCGCCGCATGTGGCTCTTTGAAAATTATTGTGGTAATCTAGTGTTTGAAGAGTAATATCCAAAAATAAATGGAGGTTTATCTCTGATTTGAACTATGTTTTCGTTTATCTATGTTTCGATGGTTGTTAATAATTTTATATTGACAAAACGGTGGTTTTAATCACCCACTTTAAACTAGTTTACCCGGTTTGTAACATTACAGTGTTACTGCTTCCAAGAAACAAGATACATCAAAATCAATCATTTTTATCGTTTTTAATGTTTATTAAAATTTGTTGTGGCCCCAGAGCCCTTTCACACATGATGGTAAAATAATAAACGTTAATCCATTTTACAAACTTTCGTACATTGTATGAGGCTCTTTAAACTTTTTAATTTTGAAATGCGACTCGCGTTGCAGATATGTTCGCGAAACCTTGTCATGTGTTATCGGGTCGTGCTGACGTACTTTACGCCAACAAAATTGGTATTGGAATAAAATAGTAGGCTATGGGACTTCCTAGCATCAATATTGCATGAGTACACAAAGAGTACCAAGACTATCAATAATTAGCCTACATCTTTTTAGTCTGATATTGTCGGATATGCCTTGTTAGATGTTGGGACTTAAAAACAAGACTTTCCACAATCCGTTATTGAATAAAAGCTTTTCTTAAAACATTTCCAAAATGTAACGCTATTTTCATGTTGTAGGACATTTTTAAATCAACACTTTGTTTATGTTGACGTAGAAAAGTTGCTGTGCTACAAAGGACCTCTGCTTATTGCTGTAAAAGGATGCAAAATTAAATGGACACCTGAATCCACAACCTGTGGTTAGTACGAATTACTTTAGCCCAGTGGTTCTTAACCGGGGGGGGGGGGGGGGGGGGGCGCGCCCCTCTAGGAGAGGGGGCGCCAAAGCTAGAGGGGCGCCAAGGAATTCTATGGGGGGCGCGAGCTCGACTTCAATATTTTAACTTTTTGCAGTGATTTTAATGGTTTCGTTTGGGTTAGGCATAATTCCTACATACAAACTCTGTTTTTTGCCAACTTTAACATTAAAACTGCGAATCTTCTAATCCCCTTTCTGAAAATCCACGGTATCACCGCCCTATTAAATTAACTTATAGATAAACGATCAAAGCTATCGCCCTTTCGGACTATTTTTCATCCATATTTTATATATGATAACAGGCTATAGCAACAGGGGGAGTCGAACTTTTTTTGCGCGAAACTATATTGTTTTTGCAATATTGCCGTTGTATTGTGTGTCGTTACATCTTTTGAAACACGATAACGCAATGTTTAATATTTGCGCTTGACATTTCTTGCGCTCAACATCATAACTCTTACAACTGTGGAGTAAATGCCCTCGCAACACGTTTGTCAAAATCAGCTCGATAAAATCAATGTGTCGAGCCCGCGCAATTTGTTGTGTGTCCAATGCGAAACGCCTCTTCGGTTGCAGTTTAGCCAATTCGACCAAATAGAACTCAAAATTTTTCGCGCTTCGCGCGACCAACAACACCCTTCACTGTTTTTCTGTTTTCTCAGTGAGATTTGATTGCAAAATGTCGAAATATTTTCATAGGGGGGCGCAAGATCATGAGAAAATTACCAAAGGGGGGCGCGGCTGTCGGGCGATTATCTTAATCCATCCTTTTTTTGTATATTGTTATTTATTCTCATTAGATTCAAACTCTTCTCCTTCTGTACTTAGAAGTTTAAATGGAAGTTTTTTCGACTTTTTTGAAAGAAGTTGGGATCGACGATCGCAGGAGTGTAGCGAAGAAATTCAAAAGTAAATTACACTGTATAAAGTAGCTTTAGGAACCTTCGTCAAATGGTAATAATTGAATTAATAAGATGATGGATTTCAAAAAAGTTTTTGATTTTTTTTATGATCTTAACTTTGGTAATCTGTAAAAAGAAGAACTAGTTATCGTTTAAATATAGTATTTGACTCAATTCATAGCTACATTTTGGTATAATTGTTTTGAAATACCTAGAAAAAATCAACATTCGTTGACATATGGTAAAGGTTTATAGTTTACACGACATAATTACCAGGCCGCCATTTGCAAAATTGCTTTTCGCGCAGGGACTATAAAGTTGGTTCTTGCATTCGGGATGTAATTATTCCGCAAGCATTTGCGATTTATTGCAGTAGTAGCAAGGCCCATTCATCCAGCACCGGTGAGTGTTTCGAGGTGTATTGTAATATAGGCATTTTGATTTCGAAATATTATTTTTTTGTCTGCACGCAAAGACCTATCTAGCACACCAAATCTTATCCCGATATGCCAAATGGATAATGATCTTCGATCTCCTGAAAGCAGCACAACTTACAATAATGACGTTCCTGACCCCAATATCATAAACCAAGTTCTACAGAATATCTGTGAGGATGTTACGAGCGTCCAAAGCTTAACAAATCCTGTAAGTATGATCGCTTAAACTAATTGTTGTATGGTACAAATGTATCTTTCAAAAACATTCATTTAGACATGTAGTCCGAAACCGCTGTGCCTTGAGACCATGCCAGGTGTGCCGCGTTGTAAAAAAGCTTATTAATGGCGCTTTGTTACGAATAGAACTGTCTACATTACCAAAAACGTACAGTTTATACAGGCAATTCTGGTAAATTTACTTTCCGTACATTTAAAACTTTTTTAAAAACTATGGTACCTTTAATAGCAAAAAGTTGTAATTTGGAAATAATTTTGAAAAAACTCAATTACCAGGTCATATGCGCGTCTAAACAATACAACAATGATTTCCAACCTTTGTACAGAAGCGGGAACACACAATAAGACCTAAAAAGCAACAATACATAAAGCCCAAAAAACTATAAAACCATAGTATTAAGACAAACGACATAATAAAGCCAAATACGCAGTAATATCCAGTACAGCATACGATCAAAATCGTCTGACTAAGACCTAAATCTGTCGGAATAAGGCCTAAATTCATCAGAATTAGTTCTAAATTCATCGAAATAAGGCCTAAATTCAACGGAATGAGGCCTAAATTCTTTGGAATAAGTTCTAAATTCATCGCAATAAGGCCTAAATTCAACGGAAAAAGGCCTAAATTCATCGGAATAAGTTCTAATTTCATCGGAATAAGACCTAAGTTCATTGGAATAAGGCCTAAATTCATCGGAAGAAGGCCTAAATGGCCAGAATAACGCCCGAACCTGTAGGTAGAGGGTATGGGACGATCGGGGGCCATCGGTCTGGCATCGGCCGTTTTGGTGACTACGTTTGGACGCCCTAGTCTGACCGGCGCCGTCAGGGCGCCGCTGTTTCAGCACCGGATTTTTTGTCCTGTTTGGGGTTATTGGTGGGTAATGGGTGGGGTTAGAAAATGGGTTAGTGTTGAAACTTTTAGGGGAGTTAGTGGTGTACTTAGGGGTGGGGTTTGGGGTTAGTTAAAGTGTTGTTTAGGCCTGATTTTGACCTTTTAGGTCTTATTCCGACGGATTTAGGACTTATTACGATTTAGACGGTACTTATACCATAGGTATTAACCCTATTTTGGCCTTATTCCGAATTGTGTTTTATTCTGACGTTGGTGTTGTTCTTATCTTGGTCGTATGGCTGGAGTCCACAGAAGCGATGCCCCGAATATATTACCATACGCGGAAAACCCATGAAAATGCCAAGTAAAATAATAGACATTTCTGTTCTTATTAGTCGCCTCGTTTAGCACAGCAATTTTTTTTTCATTTTTAGTTGTTTTTGCATAAATGAATTTTGGTTGGCGTTTAAAAGACTGTTCGAACAAAGTACGAACTACAATGTTTGAGTGAGTTTAATTTTCTTGCCATTTAGAAGCCTTTTATATTCTCTGATCAACCATCGTGGGAGTAATGCAGGACTAATATTGGCCCATGTGTTTATTTTCGTTTTGGGTATACTTTTGTAGGTGTGCCGCAGAGCTTTCTTACGTAAGGGCGCACCTGTAGACTTGGTGGGGCACCGGGCGATCGAAGCGAGTGTCACTTTGGACCAACCTATTCCTCTTAAATGCGTTGCAGGGGTTTATTGCAAAAAGGCCTCATCGTTGTATTATATTGAAAGTACTTAGGGAGCCGAGCCGAAAGGGGAAAAAAATAATAATTAAATATAAATTTTGTATTTTAAAATATTTTGTCTATTTTCCTGCGGTGCACCTGACAACCTTTCATGGCGCACCATTAAGAAACGTTAATCTGTACCTTGAAGTTATTTTTTGCTTTATAATACATGGATATTTATCTAAAAACAATTTGCACAAGCTTAATACTTACAGACTCAGGAAAACAGTTGCTTTGAAAGATCTGTTTGTGACGTGGATTCAACTATTAGACAGTATTCTGGTTATTCTTCCGAAAGTGCAGCATGCCAGTTGGATAGTCGAGAATCAGTAAATTATTGCCACGAGGACTTTGGCAAAGACTATATCGAAAAGAAAGATTCAGAAATTTCTAATAAGCAATCGAATGAAAGTATTCGGCTCGGGGTACGAACATGCGAATTAGCTCAAGATGAAGATGTTGCTACACCTGAGATTACCCGACAGTCAACTTTCAGCACGGAAATGCTTCCATATAAGACGAACTACTTTGAACGTAACTATGACGATGTCGATGATGCAGTGGAAATAATGCCCGATTACGATGAGGTAGATGATTGTGTTATGATTCCGCCACCACCAAAGATTCTCTTTGCCACGCGTAAGTTAGTTTGCAATTTAAGTTACTTACTTTCACGGTGTTATAAATACTATAGGTTATCATAAATACTATAGGTTATCACATCAGAATATAACTTATAGTTTTGAATGTTGTTTTTGTAATTGTATATATTATTTTTGTTATTTTAACCTGTTTTTATATCATTTAATTTTGTTAATGGATCTTTCTGATTTTAAATATAGTTTATAAAAGCAGCCATAAATAACCTTGTATTGTAAATCTATACGAACTTAAAATGTTGCTATTGCATGAAATAATCATTTCTGTATTTCATAAAGAATATATATTTTTGTGTCGTTTACTTTCTGGTCTTGCAAACGTTAACCAAACGGTAATAACTATAGTTCTGATTCTAAATAACATAATTTTACTAGATCTATAGGCTATTATAATTACCAATTCTTCAAACAATAACCGACTCTTTGACGATTTTTAATTACCATAAAAAACTCTTTGACGATTTTTAATTACCATAAAATTAGACCCTATCGAAGAATTACAAGGACTGGCGATCACCGGCCGAATTTAACATTTTGTTTCAAACTCGATTATAAAAAAGAAAAATTTGATTATAAGTTAAAAAACACAAAAATATTATTTAAAACATGTTTAGAGAGCGTAGTTCAGAAATTAGTTTATATTGTTTCCCAAATTTCCAATATTAAACTTTTAATAGCCGTATTTTAGCTTAAGTACGCCGAGAGACGGAGTAATTAACTTCGCATGCTGCGCCGGGTCCGCGGGTAAATAATGTGGTGACTGCTGGTCTTTTTAACGCTTGGCGATTAAACGATCAATCGTGGCTTTTACGACGATCTGTGGTGGCTAAATTACAATGCCCACCTAGAAATAAGTTATGCAATGAGCGTTGCTTACAGGTTCTGAAATAATTCCTGGCCAACCGCTTAATGAGAGTGACATGTCAGATGGTCTCTACTCCGGGATCGGTTGTTATGGAGAGGACGAAGAAGATTGGTATGTATTATATGCTCTTGCGGAAATTGCGGCCACAACATAATCGTATCTTATTATAGATTTGCTTTATAAAAAAATACTACAAGTATGTTATCTATCAAACGCTTTTTTATACAAAACAACTTTCGTTTTGAGATTTTGCTATAGGCCTATTCATTATTACTTATCAGTTAATTGGCCATATGCCTGCTGTAATTCATTTAGGTCTGATACAACCGCACCAGTACCAGGAACTAAAGCCAATGACCTCTTCTTCACATTTAAAACTGAATCTCAGTAAGAAGTTTGTTTTAAAATCCCGAATATTTTAGAGCAGGATCATTTATCTATAACTTTTCTTTGTTTTGGGATGACTATTTTGCTTGAGTTAATTGTAATGTTGACATAATATGATTTATTATTGGAGTTTTGAAATATAGCCATAATTAATCTGTTTTAAATGAGTTGGTAATTACGATGGAATAATAATCGGTACTGGCTTAATGTATACGGTGTTCGTTAAATAAACCCCACTTATCTTACATGAAATATACCTTTACGTTCGATTTAACCTACAGCGGAACAATTTAACTATAGTCAGCCATATATAGATTGTTTTTTAAACTTTGGGTTTTGTTGTAATATAGATGTGTATCGGGCGTAAAACCCACAACAATTCTATATCCCAAACATCGATGCAATTGTACGACGCAGTGTTTTTTGCTTCTCAAGGTTGATGGAAAAAGCTACACCCGCCGAAGATGAACCATTCGGCTTTCGTAACGTGTCTCCCTATCCTGACGAAACACGTGGTCTATGTGACGTCAGTGACTTGGAGAGCTCAAGAGCAACGAGTACCCCTATCTCCGGTGAGCGACAAATGTAATCCAGTAAAACACGGTGTGATGATTGGTGAATATATTGTGGGGTAACAAATTCAGAAAACGCTGTCAAAAGTAACAAAAATGAAGTGAACCCTTCCTGTAAACGGAAGTAAGGGAGAAGGTAAATTGCTGTTTGCAGTTTCTTCACATAGTTCCATCTAAAAAAAATTGTGAGGCAACATATAATGCTACAATAGAAAATGCCCGCGTGTCGCGTCACTTGCTTCAGTTACGTCATTATTTCAGGTTGCCTTAAAACAGATTTGCTAATTTAGCTACAGCTTAATTTTAAGTACAGTTTTAAGTGACAACGGCGATTTAATAAAAATGATATACTGAAAATAAATGAATATATATATTAATATATATATATATATATATATATATATATATTACATATGCCATGTTCAGAGGGATTTTACAACGTTACAACACCAAGCTCCTCTTCGAGTGAAGGAGATATTTTGGAAGCAACTAACCGCGATGAAATTGTGCCACTTCTTAGCATGGGTTCACCGACCAACAAAAACGGTAAAGTGAAATATGACACCGTGAAATTGTTTTCAACATATTATTTAATACGTAAGACTATAGTTTCGTTTGTTCGGGATGTTTTGTTGATTATATAAATAGAATAGAAATTTACGGCCGCTAATCTTTAGGTGAAACTCCAGCCGGACCACCATTTTCATTCAATTCCCCCAATGTCCCAAAAGAAGATGTTGTGAAATTCCCCGCTGACTACGACAGCGAAGCTCCTTTACCAGATGCTGATGACGTAAACCTTTGTAAACAGCAATAAATTTCAATCGAGTTTGTGCGTCAATTAGACACATAGTGGTTGTCGTTTTATATTTGTTGTCCTTAATAAATCTGTGAATAGTCTTCATTTACCCGCTAAAGACTATTTATAACATATTTTAAAGTATTTTCTCTATCCCTGCGGTTGTTCAGCTCCGTCTGTTTGTGTACAAGGTGGTTGACAATGGAAGCATATAGAGAGCTCCCCCCCCCCCCCTCTTTACGCCAAGATAGTTCTAGATTTAGAGAATCACCTATGCCAGGCCAATTTAAGAAAAACAGTTAGCTTCTATAAACTAAAAAAAGATGAGGAAAATGTGCCATTCAGAAACCGCTTTATGGTTGATCACCTATATGCTCGCCAGTAACAGCTTCGTATAAACCAGTGGTTGGCAAACTTTTTTGTCGCGGCCCAAGGTACTCTTTTCAGAGCTATTGAAGGCCCACGACATAAAACCGCTACGAAAACAGTGGCGCTAAATATATCACGGCTTGATGCCCAAAAACTGCCTTGCCATAATGTAATACATAATATAAAAGAATAATAGACGCGCGAAGCGCAAAAAAATTTCGCGTTTATATACAATTAAAGTTGGCAAAAAATATAGTTTGATAGGCTCCCAGGCCACATTAGGCATGGGCGTTTCCAAGCTGAGCCAATTTAAAAATTATATGCCACACCAACTTTTGAAAATAAGGTGCAATGAATGTACGGTTATCACGCGACCCACAACTACATAATAGCACCAATTAAAAAGTAACTCGCGGCCCACTAAAAATGGCATTGAATCCCACATTTGAGCCGCGGCCCACAGTTTGCCGACCACTGCATCACAATTATCACATAAAAGGTGGGCTGCTGGGCTGGTCACTTCGTATAACTGCCGTTTTCAAATTCCTTATAAAGAAACAGGTCGAACATCATGCAATTATATGTAATGTTATTAAGAACGTTTCTTCTTTGCAAACGGAGTTGTCTTACGTTGCAGCGAGATATGCCTGATGATATCCGATCAAAGCGTATATTGCCCAGAGATAGTGTCTGTAAAAACTGGCAAATACCATATGCATCATGGAAAAATCCGGTGGTGTGTTGGCTGATTTAAATGAAAAAGTCTTACACCTGATCACACATTTTTTTTTCAAAAAGCACACTTTAAAAACCAACGCATCAACTGGAATGGCAAGTAAACTTCGCACACGCGTTTTTGTAGCCTCGGGCAATGCCACAACTGACGGTGACGCTGTATGCTCTAGTTTTGTCCAGTCGGTTCACATGAAAAAAGGTAAAGTTTATTCTCGAGGTGTTTGCTGGAAACAAATAGGCAAGATATTTATACTAAAATGGAATTCATTATGTATTTGCTTGGAGTTTTGTTGTGTTTTGCTGACGCCGTCAGCGCGGAAAATAGCGCAGGTTAGTTCGTCACAAACATAGTTAGTTGGTCTCATTCATTTTTGTCTCAACTTAAATTTTTTCATTTGGTTTACGTTTACGAGTAGACTTGTATATCGCACGAAACAAAATGTAGCATACATTAATTTAGCGTTCTAATAAGCAGGCCAAATCAGTACACTTTAGACACCGTGAACTTAGAGAGTAACTTTTGGTTGTAACACGGCAATTTCAACTAGGCCTACTTCACCTAAAGCTATATAGGTTCTTAAACAGTTTACGTAATTCAGCGACCTGGGGGTCGCCTTCCACCATTTGCCAAGAGGTTAAAAATAAGAAAAAAAACTATACAATCCAACAAGCAGGCAGCAGGAGGAGCAATACCATCACCAAACTAACAATTGTTAATGGCATTTGCCCTGGTGCTGGTGCCCAGCTGTGTTTATGACGTCACAATTGATTTTGTTTTACGGGCAAAAATCGCTTCTACCTAGCCTACCGAGTCCTGAAAAGTCCTAGTTTTGAATCGTACCAACTTAAGTAATCATCCGCATTTGCAGGTAATGCGGACGTGCAACACAACTGGACTCTTATTCTACTCGTCTTCATTATTTCATCCGCAATCGCAGCTGTTATTGGAATAGTAAGCCTTGCAGTAAAACCTTGCCTGCGTGAACCTCCCATTTTCAGCAATCCAACGTTTCTTGATACGGAATCAGATCTTGCTGTAAGTGTGAACCCTCGAAGCAGTAGACAGCCTGCAATGACCACCTACCGCCAGTTTCCCATGGAATACGGAAGTGAGAATTATGCCATGGATAATGTACATAACAGTCGCGCCAGCAGTCGCAGAGGTGCTCAGCGATCTTTCAGCAACCGACCCCAGCAACAGCCAATCATGATAACCACACAGAAAATGTGAGGTTTTGAAAACTTTTATTTGTACCTTTTTGTATGTGGGCCTGTATCGCTGATGAAACATTTAAACGATTGTGTTAACACTGGATTATACAATGTTTTGGTGTTATTTAAAGCCATTATGTGGCTAAGGAATAGTTGTATACCAAAAGTTATCCCCAAAAATATTTAAAAGCGTGTATGAGAGGTAATATTTAGTGTATTAAAAAACATCCTTACTGACGTACTTTAAATTAAACAATGTATCTACAATGCTACCTGGTGCCAATTGGGAGTATCGATACTCCTCACTCCTCAGACAAGGATAACATATGCAGATTTTATTTATAACAATTTGGTTATTTTGTCACAGTAATAACGATATTAGGTACCAGAAACCGCTGTACTTTTATTCCTAAATATCTTCCATAAGTATCGCAAAATATAAAGAGTTGGGCATAGCTAGTGTCAAGACAATTCTGCGTAATTTGATTTTTTAAACTGAACTTTTTTAATGCCAATTTGTGTTGCTGGTCGCGCGAAATCTTAAGAAAAATGTGAGTTTGTTCTTTTATTGAGCGATTTATTTTTTAGCACGTTTGTTTAGCCGCTCTCCAAATAAAAAAAAATGTTGAATAAACTATAGAAGGTTCCAAGTCTTTAAGTGACTTTGGACTATTTCGCACCTTTTCGAAAGCTAGAGACTATAGGCACGATTAAACTAGATTGGCTTGTGTACACTGGATATATCACTGGGTAATTATAAAATTGAGTTTTATTTTTCCCGTAGTGCATTTGTTTGAGTTGTTTTTAGACAAAACAACTAGAAGCAATTCACACACGGAATAGTTTGACGGGCAGAGCAATTTTTAATGAGTTTTTAGATTCAATTCTTATTGCTGTAGAATAGTTCTAGAAATCTAGAATCTATAGCAGTGGTTCCCAACCTGGGGGTATATTTTTACCCACTTCAACAATTCAGAGAAAACAAGATTAGCCTAAATGAAAAATCAATTAATAATAGTATTTTGTTTAAGTTACTTTTACGGTCAATCGATTTTTCATTGTTACGTCATAAGCCATATTACATTTTTCTCTTTTTGGATAAAAGTCGTTGAAGCAAGTAAAACCTTAAAAAACGTTACGTTAGTTACTCAGCACCAGGGTTGCCAGATTGGCTTTTTTGACGCCAAATTCTGCAAATTTGGCTCTTTTTGAACATGGTTGGCGTCAAAAAATTTAGTTAGCTTTTTGGCTTTTTTTTCTGTTTTTTTTGTAAAAGCTTGCTAATCTAGTCAAATTACATTGAGGTCTACTTTTTTGTTCTAAAACATTCGTTTTATAATCTGGGCCCTACCTTGCGTGATTTTTAAAATGATAAATCGTTACCGCAGGTCTCCACTCTCCAGATCGCAGTGTTTTTCAACTCATGGGTCGCCAACCCGTTGGATTTGGTTGGTTCGCTTTTTGATTTTTTAAGATTGGCATTGGTTCTAAGCAAGATATTTTACACACTTGGGAAATCGCAAGCAATACAACGAAAGTGACTAATATTTAAATTTGAATTTTTACGTAAAGTATTGGTCGCTTAAACAGTTCAGTGCAGTGGATTAAATTAGCTTAGTCCTGGTTTATTACTTTTGACAGGCAGCCTAAAAAGGTTGAGAAAACACCGCGCTTTAGGGTGAGCTTGGGGCTTTAAGCGCAATGAAGGAATATTTAGTGCAAATATCAACAAACAACAAACAGTACTTACACAGGTACTTACGATACATACAATAAATTACCTCCGTGTACGGTACGTAGCGATCTGACTCCAGCAGTGAACAGTTTGGACTGCTGCTTATGGCATGAATGCAATTCGTTTATATAAAATATTCCAGCTGGCGGCAATTAAATTCGTGATAACACGCTTTAAAACGAATAATGAAAACAGGAAATTGGACGATTGACTAAACCAGGGGTTCTTAAACTGGGGTCCATGGACCCTTGGGGGTATGTGAGCCAGTTTTAGGGGGTTCATGAAGGCCTAATTGAACTAGTAGTGTATATTCAAGCAATCTATTTTTCTAATAAAAGAGTAGGCTATAGTCAAAAATAAAACGTTTTTGCCTTGAATATACTTAGACTTTATTTCATTTCACTTTTTTTGGACCGAAAACAGCAAATTTCTGAACTCTGTTTGTATTATGACGTCATCACTAAATATTTCTTGCCTTCGCTGGTCCGTGAGAAGCAACAAAGTTTTTTAGGGGTCCACGGTAACAAAAAGTTTAAGAACCCCTGGACTAAACGCTTCCAGCAATTTACTGACAGTTTGAATTACACGCACCGACAGGCGTACGTGACGTCACAACCGGCCAGCCTGCTTCATCTGAATGGCCGATTAGCCGGGATTTTACCCGGTCATATGGAGCAAGATGCTACAAGCTTATCAAACCAAGTATTTTTTAATAGAAAGCTTGACAAAAAAAATGTTACATTTTCAGCCTAAAGATCGTAGGATAACTGAGCTTTTCGAAAGATAAATTTTTTGATTTTGGTTGTTATGTTGGAAACATGTTATGTTGTCATGTCGCCATACCACACATTTGAACCTTAAAGAATATTTATTATCATACAAATTAACTTCTGGCAACCCTGCTCAGCATGCCTATGGTGTTAATCCGAAAATTCTTTCCAAATTATGAAACAATCGGTCTAAAAAAGCGACCATTTTGCCATATTGTTTATGATTGTCGTATGGTTTATCGCTACATCAAGAAGGTTGGAAACTACTGATCTAGGGAAACACCTAAAACCTATACAAAGCGACAATATTTACAGTGGAATACCACAACGTAGTAACAACGACTAAACTCATTGAAACAAGTTCTGAATTGCTTTATTAAGATCAAAAACCACAGAAATAGGGTACGCGATAATTGTGTACCGCTTGATGGCACTGACCGTTCTGACTCGTTAATTTAGGCAACGCTCTTTGGCCGCATTGGAAAAACTGACTCCGACCAAAATGTTTTCTGTCCAAATGCCCCTGAAACTATACAGCGCATATATTTTATTATTGTCGTCATATTGGAATCTTTTGGAAAGAAATCACATCATGGATCTCTTTAAAACTTTAAATTTCTATACAAAACAACCTTTTTTTAAAAAGCTAGTTATTTTTCTAACCTGGCCTAGCTTGCCCGAAATCCTTGATAGAACAACTAATTTCGGTAAACCCTTGAAAAAAGGCTCTGGGTGTGCTTTGATGTATGAGCCGTTAATGTTGGTGAGTACGACGTTTGAAGTGTACTTAAGTCACTGTTTTTAAAACTTGATTTAAGTATTTTCGGTAAAATGAATGAACTTGACTTTAGTATTTGGCCAAATGACTTGACTTGCACTTATAAGTCATTAAGTCAAATTACCTAGATTGAAATTAGGCCTAACAGTTTTATAAAACATTTTATTATAAAATTTAGGTATTTATCTAAATTGTTGCACGTAAAATATTTTGCTTGCTTTTTTAGGGTTGAATTATTGCTCATATTAGGTCGAGTTTACCAATTTTATTAGTTTATCGTTTTATGTTTATACCAGTGACTTAACTGGAACTTGGGCAACTGAGACTTGGACTGGGACTTGTTATTTTTTAAAAAGACCTGGCTAAGACTTGTGTCATTTGACAAATGGCTTGACAAGACTTAAGTCTTTTTAAAATGACTTGCACAATGTTTGTTATACGCGTACCGGCCTATGATTCTTGTATGTAAAGCGCGTCTCCTATTTAAGCCACCAACAATCACACCAGTTTGTTTGAAACCTTGTTGCCGAAATCAAGAAAAAGTTAAAGATGTTGGCCCAGTACACGAAGGAGGCGGTGTTACAAAAGGTTACCCAAAAGGCAATGTGTCACATACAATTAACTCGTCGAACAAATTTATATATTATGCTTAACAACTATTTGGGAAACGGGGTGAATCTAGAGCAGGGTGGTCCAAGGTTGACAGCATCGCGGGCCACAATATTTCATACATATTCTTTGCGGGCCACAAACATAAGGTTACAGGAGCGGATCAACGATTTTTGTTTGATCGGGGCATGAAATGTTAAAAAATGACGTCACGATACATCGTTAAAGACTTGTAAGCTCTAGAAATTTGCTGCTTATGTCGAACATGTGCGCAAATGAAATGGCGTGTTATTGAGACTGGGAAAATTGGTGCGCGAGAAAATTGGTGAAGTGCGAAAAAAGTATTTGACAAAACTTTTAATTTAAAAGACTGCTTTTTATAAGCTTGGAATGTTTTTGAAATGTATCAACCAGATATATTTGGGTAAAATTGCTTCTTAGAAAGGGTCAGAGCGTTAGCCTAAAGTCACAATGAAAACCGCTTAAACAATACTTTCCAGCAGCGTGATATATTTTATCGTTTATTTATTTTTTTTTTCATTTAATAGTAATTTATATAGGGTCATACGTTTTATGTAATGTTCATATCAAAAAGACGAAAAACAAAACGCTAATATAACTTATAAGTTTGCAAAACATCCATTGTATAAAGTTCCATATAGGACGCACTTCGGCTTTTCTTAAACCGGTCTAACACATACCAAAAATTAGGCGTTCTTACCACCCCCTGGATCCAAATTGATGAGCGATAGGAAACTGGTTTATTTAATGGTAAAATGTAATCATACCCAAACAATTGCAGTATGCTTACTGTTTGTTGATCACTCATATTTCTTTGAACCCTCAAAGGTATTACAAATAATTCATTACAATAATTCAACAGTCTTCGCGGGTTGCGAAAATATGGCCCGCGGGCCTGGGCTTGGACCACCCTGATCTAGAGCAATCAGCGTCAGTTACATTTCCAACGCCTAAATAACACAAGCAATTTAACAATCAGACACAATGTAACAACTTGTTTACAACACTGTTTGTTTGTCGACCTGCTCCCCTCTGAGTAGAAAACACGGGGACTGTCTCTCTTTCTACTGACCTGTGTAGTTCAGTAGAAAGAGAGACAGTCCCCGTATCCCGATGAGGTGAGGAAGTTCGAACCCCACCGCCGGAGGGTAAGTGTTTTTCCGGCCTGGCCTTTCTTGTGCGAAATCCTTAAATGATCAAATGATTTCGGTTAGTTCCCCTGAAAGCTGCCAACGTTTACAAAAAACAGTGAACGTTTTTAATGTTACTGATATTTGCCTGTTGTTTTATTACGGTACTCATCAAGTATTCGTATATCTAAAATTATTAATTTTCTGACAAATAAAGACTAGTTTGATATGAAAATATATTGTATTACTTGCATTAACAGCTCACACATAGCGCTGAATATTTTTCAAAAATAAATTGGTCTTGTTGCCACAGTGTTGTGACTGTTCGACTTTGGGATTTTGCAGATTTAGCTTCATCTTAACGTAGAGATATTTGCGAAGGTCAGTTTCAAATTGATACTAAAAAACAAAACAGTGAAAATATGATGCTTTTGTAAACAAAAAAACTACAATTGTAAATAGGTTGGGTTTACCGACAGAAAAGATATTACCTCAGTCATTGCCTGATGTATAGCTCGAAATGCAGGTGCAAAATTATTCTGATATGTGTTGGCGTTTCCATGAATAACAGCTGCGCCGTTAATTTCTGCTTCACGACATTGCCTGTCCTCGTGTGTATCGATGCAAAACTTGTGGTGGTAATTGTAGGAACATGGGATAAAATATAATTTTTCTGCAAAAGATGACTTGGTTTCATATAAAAGTTTCCAACGTTCATATTTAATATTGAAACGCGACAGTTACTTGCAGCCAGGTGTACCGCTGTAACATGAATATTTAATTGTACAATTGCTCTTCCGGCAAAAAAAAGTATTAAAGTGTCAACGTATAATATATGTTTTCGCCGTTAGTTTCAATTATATTGCCCTGAAAAATATTGCCTGAATAGGTGGTCGAAACGTTAGCACTTCAATAAATTTTTTTGCCGGAAGAACAATTGTACAATTGAAGCAATGCCTGGCAGCAACAGCATATTCCTGAATATATATTTTGTAAACAAATAACTACTTTATCTTACCAACAGAACCTTTTAACAATAATGTAGCACAGTTTTGTATTACTATTGTGATTATGAAATAGAGATGCACAACACGATGGTGTTTTCCAGATAAAACATTTACCCTTTATACGGGTTAGATTATTTGTTTAAAGTCCATACAGGCCTCAAGGATGAACTCAAATTATTGTACCACTAATGGTTCTTTAAAGCATTAGTTATAGGCGGTATTATTTCTTTGACTTTATTTAACGATGTTTTCACTACAATTCTTTACAAACTTTTCAGTCTGCCACCACTTTAAATTTTGTAAAAAGCAAGGGTTGACAAAAGGTAACAAAATATTTCAAGTGGTCTGCTTTTTTTCTCGCATTTGTTAAAGTAATATGTAACTCGGCAGTTTAAAAGCGTCTTTTACAAGTCACTACATTTGCAACTCAAAAAACGTGCATATTACACTTGTGAAATTTTTGTGGGCCTAATTGGGATAACAAGTTTGAAAAGCTTGACGTATTGAGGTGGGTTATGGCAACTTTTTTTTCTCATAATATTTATAAACATTTGTTAGGTTACAATGCGGTTCAAGTCCAAGTTAAAAAAGCCGAACAACAAGTCCAGGTTGGAAGTTTTAACTGCTGTGTAAAAGAACCTGTGAAAATGCGTTCCCGTCAAGTTTTTTCGTATCTGGTGCAATATACCAACGCGTTCCACCGAAAGTGGAAACCTTTATTACGGGCTGCATATAAAAAATGTTGCGAAACACCGTCTTTATTTTGGGTTTTATAATTTAAAACTGATATAATTCTTTCGTTCAAACTGGTAATAACATAAATTGTCCAACAAATCTCAAGACAAAGATTTGTCTTACCTGGATTATAATGGAAAATGGTGTTAATGAGATTTTGATCTCCATGCATGTCAGCAATATGTTTACGGTACAGCGGCAGCAACATCGCGTCGTTCCAAGGCAGTTTCGAAAAACTCAGAACGGGATCCGTTTTGAAAACAGGAGTTCGCATTCGCGTTAAGTTCATTAGAAAAACCTGCATGTAATATAGGTGATAGTGAGAAAATAAGCATCGAAAACACGATCAGTTCATATCAAAAATGTCTTACCCCTGAGTTTACTTGGGTCATGTGCCCGTTTTTCATTTCGATGAAGTTTGGATTTGTTTTAGGAACTTTAAAGTCCCAACCAACTCGCTGAGCCAAACCGCCTACTTGGATGCTGTTGAAATGACAAAACTCGTCCCAAATTTTATCAACTGGACCAAGAAATGTTACATCGGTGTCAACATACAACACAGAATCAGTTGCTGCCATAACATCCTAAATTAAAAAGCATATTTTCGTTTACACCTAAGAACCACAAATAAAATTTTACAGTGCGGGCACCCAACAAAATGAGTAATGGGTGCAGTGTGGGTCAGTTTATGTTTTCAATTGCAAATTGAGTTGTAAAATACTCAATGAAAAACTGCTAAAAAAGTGTTATACGAAGATGTATTTTGTGTTAATCTCTTGGGATTTAAGACTTTCTTTTTTTATCTTTCCCTCTTGATTGGATCGAACGTAATGTTAGGGTTGAACGCCTTGCCGATCCTTGATCCGCGTGAAACTCGTAGTGCGAGGTATGTAAGCTTAATAATTACAGGTAGACCTACGTCGAGGGTTATAGATGATTTTATGACGCTTATGACGTAACTTTATCGCATTAAGTTTAATATCAAAAAACATCAAACAAAACTTACCGGAAGAAAAAGTCTGAAAGAGGCGCAGGGTCCCCACCAGTCTTTCATTTCATCTTTATCTTTTCTTGACAATGGATATATTACGTCTCGTATGTGAAGTTTCATTTTGTTTTGTATATGATTTGGCCAAGAGGAAATCTTAACAGACGATAATAAACACAGGTAAATCAGTGTTGGAGAATAAGCTAAAGTTTTCTTCATTCTTAAATTTGCCAACAAAATTATTTTACTAGACTCACGTGCTTTTCCAGAATAAATTTTAAGTCAGAAGTAAAGACATGAAATTCGACAATTCTTTTAGTGAAAAGGAGAGCACTTTTTATCATTGTCAAAGTCTCCATGGCAACCTCTTTCCCACAAGCCACAACAACTATTCGAATCACATTTCCGCATCTCACGTTCAAATCATTTTTCTGCAACCACCTCTCTCTTTCAAATCCAATTCGATAATATGAAGGCCTGTTAACATCATGTCTCTATGTTTAAAGACTTTATATCGAACCATTATTTTCAAAATAGGCATGTATCTATCTCTTACCGATGTGAGAAATAACCGCAAGCATTAGCAAGCAAATATATTGATAAAACTGCGCATCCGAAACAAAGCAACTTGAAAATGAATCTTTTTGGGTTGCGAAACCGAGCTGCTGGCATCGTATATACTAAACCATTGTTTAAAATAAACTGTTTTCGTGTTTACTAATACTCTGGTAAAACAACTAGGAATGTATAAATAACGAACTTTTATAATGTTGTCACACATAAAACTTGCTCTTCAAACGAAACAGAATAATTCGTCCGAGGGATTGGTTAAAATGTCTGTTACGCTTCAGGCATTGCCCGAAGCTCTACCTAGTAATCAGCTACCATACATTTCGTCACAGTAGTGCTTTCCATTCTATACGGTCGTCGTGGGAGAATGCATTGTGTAAAAAAATACACGTTTATACGGCTAAATTACAACCTATAGTGGGCTGCTAATGCTGTTATTTACTGTTTCGTCAGGAAGAAAGTGATTTTGTATTTTCTAACCATAGGCCTACACAGTAATCGACATTTCTAATCCAGAAAGTGTTTTTGAGAAAGGTTGGTGAATTCATTTTTACTGAGTAGGTTGTAAGGTTGAAACAACCTCATTGTTAATCATGGTATAACATAAGAGTAAAGATTATTTATGAGCTGTAATGTCAAGCATAGGCTAGTAGCACGGTGGCAAAGTGGAAACCTACGAAAATCTCCTTCGAAAGACGCATTCATAACTAAATAAATGCCTCGACTACTTCGCCGAAAAAGGCTGATTTTCGTGATCACTATTGTTTGCTTGACCGTGCTGTTGCTTCAACAAAATGTTATCAAGCAAAGTCGCTCTGTTTCAAGCTTGAACACAAATCAACGAAACAGAGAATCAAATCTTGCGCTGCATCTTCTTGACAACAAGGTATGTCTAAATAATATTTCTTTGTAAAATATATTTTAACGTCACAAATACATATATATATGTATGTGTTTTTAAATGCTATCTTTTGTTTGACTGTATATGGTTTAGTGTCCACCTGTTGTACACCATATTAATTTCTTGGTGTCTTACTAGTTTGTAATGTCAATAGGAATTTAAAATAGTTGTATACTACTTAATAAAAGGTAATTCCGCTGTAGATATTGTAGCTGCAGGAGGGGTATATGTTTATGCAAGGGTACTTTTAGTCAAGATAACCGACAAAAAGACTACACGTTTTAGCTGCTTATACAAATAAACAGTTTTTGTATAAACAAAGTGTTAAAAGAATAAAATTTAAAATCCAAATTTTCTCTCTAAATTATTATTGGACTTCTTGATTTGTCGCAAACAATCCGAATACATTTAGTCGAATTTATTTTTACATTCACTCGAGAATTTATAGCTGGACAGGCGTTAATAATATACTTGTTTTACGACGTTACATGGGGGGTGTTTAGCAGTGTTCAAAATATGTCATTTAGAAATAATTTTAGTTAAGTCAATTGGAAAAATATATCCTTAGTTTACCCTTACTGGAATATAATAAAATGTAATACTAATAAAGTGTACAGTCTCGTTTGACCCTGAGCAATATTTCGACAAGCAAACATCAAAAGCGCAACACATAAAGCAGGCAAATATGCAGGTGTAAAAATTCAATAACAGATCGCCGCTCCAAGGCAAATATCCTTGAATGAATTGGCCAATGTTCAAAAACAATATATATATGCGTAACTAGACGAAATACCCAGCGTTGCCCAGGTTAAATAGGGCATTTACGTGGAAAAATAATATGCAGCCGTTTGCAATTTAAGCGCGATATATCATGTGCATTCAGGCAATGCCCAGATTTTGCGTGGTTAAAGAGGGCTGGATCGAATAAATACTTGCTCACAATTAAAGCAGCAAACAGTATTAGGTCTAACTAAATTTCGCAACCAGCAAAATAGCAGCAATTACCAAACAAATAGTTTAAAAGTACCTAACCAAACAGCGATTCTGTCGCAGTGTTTAAACTGTACAGCAATATAAAGCCCGTAGTTCAGCTGCGCTTCTATATACAAACTGAAAGCATTTAACAAACCTAACTGTCTTTAGTTTTACGGTTGTCACTGAAGAGCGAGCAAACTTATTTTGGAACTTAGTATAATCCGACAAAATCTATTTTGCAAAAATCTAGCACGATTAAAGAACTGTTTTAAAAATTTACAAAAAATCGCACAGCGGGGTTAATATTTGTAATCTTGCAACTTTAGCAAAACTGCCGGCGCCACATCATTTTCAGGATGCTTTAGTAAATAAGCACTAACCTATCGGCTCCAACTTAACGATATTTCGTGATATGTATATATCGATCGAGAATCACTAACAAACCTAAACTTTATATTTTTTTACTTGGAACGACTAAATACCCAACGGCTAAGCACGTCAAACATTTTTCAGGTAAAGCAAACTTAAGTTGTAGCAGCCATCGTTCGCAATGCGTCATATTCAAGCAAATACGTAATCCCAGTATACTGCGTCCAACGTAAGTAAAATCTTGTTTAAAACTAAAAAAATGGTTACTATTAAAACCGCCGTAATAACTGCGATATTTTGCGAACTCTATATACCTAATTTTGCGCGGTAACATACTTCAAGGAGTTCTTAAACATAAAAGTCTTAAGTTCAAACATAACAATTTCTTTTTATTAAGCCAATACACTTAATTTTATTTTTATGTCCACGCGGGTAATTGCGCTTGAAAAAAAGTTTTGGACGGTTATGTTAGGAGGATGAAAGCAAAAATTTACCGGAATAGCGTAAATTCTTCGTAAAGGGCATAAATAATGCAGACATAGTTATTTAAAAGTCATAGCAAATTTGTGTATGCCTAAACGTTTGCACTGCGTGTCAAAATCGGTTAACCTAATGCTTCCCCACAATCAGAGTAACACCCCACAAGCCTGTTTGAAAGCGGCATTAATGTGAAAGCGGATTGGCGTGTTTAACTATGTGACATATCTGCGTGGCTTTAAAGATCTAATTCTTTGTCTCCGTAAATTTCCAGTGAATTGTTGATTTGGTTTAATTTAAACAGTGTAAAGATGAAAAATTAACGTATAACCTAAAAAGCAGTTTTGTGTCTGAAATAGTTTACAAAAAATCATTAATTCACGTGTTACCAGCATTGTATAAGCTTGCTGAAGCCGTATATTATAGCCGATAAGTAAAAAAAAATTGGGGTATTTAACAACAAACAAATTGCAACGTTGTGTGTTTTTTTAAATGGAGCTACTAATCACACAACCTTGGCTAAACACGTCTCGCATATTTTACCTAACGAAAACCCGTGACATATATCGAAAATCGCTAACAAACGTAAAGTCGTCACAGCAATTGTTCAAATTGGGGGAAATGCAAGCAAATACGTAATCCCGGTAGGTCCCATACTGCATCCAACGAAAGAAAATCCCGTTTGAAAAATAAATTTGCTTAGATTTCAAACTGCTGCAATAAACGCGATATTTAACTAACCTAGTCCAAACGTTGCGTAGTTTATACTCGGTTAGGGTCGCTGTGCGTATTTTGTGTAAATGTCTTAATGCCTCATGAAAGAATGTTGCGGAAAACGCTGCTATAAACGCACTTTTTTGCGAACTAAGACTATCTTTTACGTGTTAAAAAAAAAACTGCAAAAAGATATTAAACATAAAAGTATAAAATTTGCCACATGAAACTTTATTTCTACTAAGGCAATGTACTTCACGCAGGTTATTGCCTTAAAAATGTGTGAAAACGTTTAACCCGTATCGTCAAGAGGTTTTGCAAGTCGCACGCCCGGCCAAGTTAACATGCAACGAATGTTGTGTGATGTTTTTGAAATGGTATAAAAATTGCTCACCCGTGACCGGTTTGCGACGGCGCTCGCTTAAGATGCGCGACTTTCTCTCATAGAAAGAAACAAATTTTTTTCTGTCTGGGAGCACACGAGTTTCTTTCTATTTTTCCCACTTGCCCGACGACTCGCTTAAGAGGGAGCAAAATGAGCCACGGTTGCTCTGACTGTCTCCTTAAAACGCGAACATGCTAACGACCGACTCACAAACTTTCCATTTTATTATGGTTAGATGCCTTTGTTACTTGTTCATTCTCGTGGGAAACACTAGACAGCAATTTTATTTTTCTTACCTTACCAGGACCAACGATTCGTGGTGTACAACCGTGTTCCCAAATGCGGTAGTATGTCGATGACAACACTTTGCTATCGTCTGGGAGGAGCCAATAAGTTTAAAGTTGCCAGCCCATATGAGGAAGGGGAGAGGCCATCAAAATCGAAAATCGAAGAGAGCAAATTTGTGCACTTCATGCAGCAACAGTCATCGGGATATTTGTATATCAGACATCAATACTTCGTTGATTTCACAGAGTAGGAATCTTTAATGCATTTTGTTCAAGCGAACTATGATTGAATTCTGCTGTACAGAAGCTATACGCTGCTGTTTATTGTATGCAAGAGTAAAAGTCCCTTGCAATATGTGCACAGAGATTGATATTTTGAAGACGTTATGTCCGGCAAACTGTTCTCCGAATTTGCTCTGTAGTTTTTAGCGAATTTTTTTTATTACGACCCAATATAATAACTTACTGCTGGCGTATTATTCCACCTGCATTATTTTTTTGCAAATTTCTATAAAGTCGCCAGCTGCTCGCCTACGACGTATAGTCCTCAGCCAAAAATCTGCAATTCTAATTTTTTACCTAGGCTGATTTATTTAGTAGTCACGTGATACTTATAACGTGATTAGATCATCGCTGTATTTTGTTACCTTAAGTTCTACGTTATACTGAAATTTAAAGTTTAATTTAAAATATTTTTGACTGTACATACAAGTACAGTTTGTTGTAGATGTACTATAAAATAAAAATTTACGATACCCACAACAATATTTATGGATCTGCCGCTGATGTAGCCGTCGTTATTTTAAGGTTCGATGAGAAGCAGCCAATCTACATCAATATGATCCGCGATCCTATCGCCCGCTTTGAATCGTTTTACTATTTTACTCGATTTGGTAATCAATTAGGTGGTGGAGCAAGTGCTAAGATGAGCGATGTTCGTCGACATGAGGTTAAAAAGAAGTGATATAAATTGACGGACTGATTGTCGACATTTTCGTTTTAACTAAACTTTCTGTTTTTGTCCATTTAAAATGTAAATATAATTTTAATATAAAATTGTTGAACATCCTGGTTTTGGTTTCCTTTTAGCGCACGATCACTTTCTCTCATTAGCAAGATCGTATTTAAAATACGTATCGCATTAACTTTAAATGTTCATGTCGCGCTTGTTGTATTTTGGGCTGATAAAGCGATTTTCACCGAATCGTGTGATATTTTCAGACAATCGACGAGTGCGTTCAAAAACGGCGACAAGAGTGTCTTAAGCCCTACTGGCAAGTGGTGCCTTATTTTTGCGGACAACATCCTGGTTGCATGTAAGGTTTATTGTTAGAAAATGTCTTTCAAATCATAATTATAACATCCTTTATGACTAAATATAATTAGGTTTTGTTTCACACACAAATGGCGGATAGCCTTTTCAGTGTAGCTGGTCGCATTTTTTCGCAGAAACTTAGGGGAACTTTCTTCCTTGCTTCTTCCTTGTCGGTATTATGAATTGGATGATTCAAACTAATCACCGGCGATGCGTTTTTACAGGACGCGCTCGAAATGGGCACTCGATAAAGCAATGGAAAACATTGAACGACATTATGTTTTTGTGGGAACTATCGAAGAACTAGAAACCAGCCTTAAGATTTTGGAAAGTCTTCTTCCTAATTTTTTCCAGAACGCCAATGATCTTTACCACAATCCGGTAAAATTGCTTGATTTTGTTGGCTAACTGCTTAACGGAAATATAATATTCACTATCACTGTTTTTTTGCGTTATTAAATAATTCGTACTTCATGAAGGAAAACGAAAGAATGAGGCACGAAACATCAACGCGACAAAAACAGCAAACCTCTGAGGCAACGAAGGAGTTTTTGCGCTCAGAAACAAGTTTAAAGTTGGAATACAAACTATATGACTTTGTTAGCCGAAAAATAAGCAACATGAAGAGTTTGCTTCTGGTTTAGACATTCGTTTTATTCGTCAACTAATTTAATCTTGTTAGAAACATTGTGTTTACCAAACCTTATTCCCGGTTTGAGTCGTTTTCTATGCATTATATATTATGTCCGAATTTTCGTCGGTGAAAAATATTTTTTAATATAATGCACTTTTTGTTTAAGCAAGTTTTGTGTTACATTTTTTATTAAAGCAAAGCGTATCAAAGCGCTTTAAAACAATTGTGAATAATACCCTATAACGTTTTACCCAAAGCACAATATAGCACAACAAAAGAATGTTTTTAGAACCTGCCTCGTAAAACTAAGCTTTAAAAACACGTAATTTGACCTAAAAATTTATTTCAACGCATATTTGCAGCACAGTAGGCCTACACAACAACATCTATTAGGTATAGAGACACTTACAGATGCGTAACCAGGAACGAATCTAGGAAGGGGGCATCAGACCATACCACCCAAATGACAATTTTTGTTTACTATGTAAATACCAATTCTTTTTTGGGCTTCGCGCCAATTTTTTGCTCTTTTTGCTGTGTTTTTGTCTGCTCAGACACATTTATTTAGCCCAAATGTCATAAAATCGACATATAATCGAAATCGAAGTGGTATGTCAGGTCATGAAGGCTTCGGAAGGGGGTCGCGAAGGCCTCCCTGATAAAAAACTCAATTATTAGGAAAAATATATTTCTTAACTTCTTTTTGCCATAACTGACACATATTGTTTTATGCAAATCACTTCTTAGTTCTCCTTATGGATACAAATTTTGCTTTCTTGTTTTTTATAAGCAGTTAGAAAGAGACCACGGTCCATGTCTCCGAAACTATATCTTTTGTCAACTTTTAATATATAAACGCAATTATTTTTCGCCTTTGACGCGAACTTTTTTTACATTGTAGTATATTTTTGTCCGTTTGATATAAATCTCACCCTAAACCTAAACAGTATACCCCGCCGTGCACATTATTTATGTCACGCAGCGCCGTATGACATCATATACGACAGTATTCCTCAGCCTTTATGGCTATAGTGGCACCCCTCGGAAATAAAAAAATGGATTGCAGCATCGTTCCCAACAAAGTTTGTCCGTGGGTAATTCGCTAGAATGTCACAATAAACTGAAAGAAACAACACACATCAACTCTTCACAACATACGAAGTTATAATAGGATCTATTCCAGACTAATCGTTACAAAAAAATGGCAAGAGTTAAGCGAAAAACAGATTCTGAAAGATTCAGAAATATCTCTTGGCAGCCTTGGGCATAAGAATTGACACCTCAGGGTGCCGCGGCACACCGGTTGAGAACCACTGATATATGATAACAATTTTTGCAATGTTATTAAATGCGATAAGATTGAGTGCGTCCAACAATGCGTTACGTCTCAAGCCTATTTAAACCAAATATAAATGCAAATTTTCGCATTTGGCGTCGTTTGGCTTAACGTCTGCTACGCATCTTAATACAATTGGCCATTGTGACATAACAAAAGCTTTATTATGCTACAAATGCCGATTTACGTGACGGTACGTCCAAAGAGAATATAACCACTAGGACAAACTACTACTTTTGCTATTTTTCTTGTGCCTTTAAGGAATGCATTCTATTTTCGACAGGCGTCACACATACATAGGCCTAACGATAAGACAGGGAATCTATCTATCTGGTTATAAATAGAGTGATTATTTTTTGACTTGTCATAAAAAGTCAATGGGAGTCGATTAAAAATACACATAAATCGCTTAGTAGGCTATTTCAACTATTTACACAAGATTTAAAAAATAACATAACCATCGTGTTATTTTTTTTTGGCCACATTTGAAGTTGTTTGTCTTTTTACAACGACAAAAATGTTAACTAAGCGTTTTAATGAGTTTTGCTTACCCGAAATATAACTGACTGGTTTTCGACCGTTATTCAGCAAAACATCAAAAACGCGTGGTTAACGACGCCAAGACCAGTGCTTTCACTTTTAGGGATTTAGTTCCAAATTGAAACTTTTAACCCCTTTCAGAGACAAATCTGGGGATTTTGATGAACTAGCGCAGCGGTTCTCAACCAGTGGGGCATGGCTCATTAGTGGGTCATAAGAACATTTTCGGTGGGCCATAGACCAATTTTAAAAACCTAAATTTAGTTTCATTTGTGTCACTATATTTATTTTTCTAGGAATAATGGATTGTTCTGCTGTGTTTTGTTTTAAACCTATTTTACAGGTTTTTTTTCATAAAACTATTGGGCCACATAATTATTTTTCAATGTAAATGGGCCACGAAAGAAAAAGGTTGAGAACCACTGATCTAGGAATTTTTCGCCCTTTTTTGCAAATCGTATTGTATGACTTGTTAACCGAATTGCAATTTTGAAAAAAAAAACAGGTACAGAATATACTAGCCTACTTGTTTCTGCTCATTTGGAAGTTTATTTAAAATTTTAAAGAGTAACTGAAACTGCTTAGCGTATTTAAAACCTGGCATGAATTGTTGATTTTTGCGTTATTGTACATTATGCATAAATTTGTATGTTAGACCGGTTTGAGAGAAGCCGTAGTGCGTCTAATATGAAACTTTCTTAAATGGCTGTTTTGCGAACTTTTTTTAACCGTCAGAAATGGCTGATAGCTTGCGAGCAGGGCGGATACTCCGAGTGGTGTTATATATAAACAAGATAGTTTTATCATATCATGAGACAAGGGTGAATGAAATCTGGAGATAGATGCTAGGGGTGAACAAAATTAATAAGCAATGATCTAAATTAAAAGTTTTGTCCAATTCGCAAATTTTTTGCGCTTTGCGCGCACCATTTTCCCCAGTCTTATAACACTCCATTTCATTGGCGCACAAGTACGGCGATAGCAGCAAGTTTCTGGAGCTAATATGTATGTGACGATGCTTTGTGACGTCATTCTAACCTTTTCGTGTCCCGACCAAACGTAAATCGTTGATCCTCTTCAGTTACGCATGTAGTCTACGTTATGTGGTCCGTAGAATATATATATATATTTGTACCCCTACTATATTTTAGTTAATGTGATATTATAATAGTATAACGCGCTAATTTATGGCTTAAGGATTTTTCATGCCATCTAGGGATTTTTTGACATAGCTTCAGGGCAGGGGTGTCCAACAAGCGGCACGCGTGCCAAATGTGGCACGTGACGTAATAAAAAATGGCACGCAAGCCCCCCTAAAATACTTCATTTGTTATTCAGCCAATTGTCAAAAAATGCTAAATTTGTTATACAGCAAATTGCCAACCATTGTTTGTTTGTTCACATTATATAACAATCGCGGCAATTACAACAACTAAGAATTGTAGTGGAGGCAAGCATCACATAATTATATAGCTTGGTGTAAAGAAACAAGTAGCAAAGTCAGCTCACCGACGGACGCTGAGATGCAGTAATGCGCACTGCTACTGCACAGCTGAAGGTAATGCAGTGGTCGGCAAACTGTTGAATAGTTTAGTGTTATCGTGTAGTTGTGGGCCGCGTGATAGCCATACATTCATTGCACTTTGTTTTAAAAGTACATGTGGCTTAGAATTTTTATATTGTCTCAGCGTGGTTCAGACCCACGTGCCAAACATGGTCCTGAGCAGCCTACCCGTCGAACTATATTTTTTGCCAGCTCGAACTATATGTATACGCAAAACTTTTCGCGCTTCGCGCGTATATGCTTCGTTTTATAGTATGTTTTACATCATGCTATACCGACCACTGCCCTAATGGTTTGCTTGGTTAAATAAGAAAATGTTTTTCATGTGCTAATAAACCTTTTAATATTAGAAAAAAATTACTAAACTTTGGCACGGGAAGAAATTATAAGATAAAAATTGGCACGCCGGCATGTTTGAGTTGGACACCCCTGCTTTAGGGATTTTCTGGTTTACATTTGTGAGAGCCCTGGCCAAGACACTAATGCAGTACTTCAAATAACAATATATTATTTAAATCAGTTAGTATACAACGTTTACACCAAATAGACTTACAGTGATCCAAGGAAGGAGGTCAATTTCAACTCCAAGAAACACTCCTTCGAGGGATGTTTCAAGGACTTCTTTACTCAGAAGATCAGTTGCGCCAAGGTACCAGCTACTATAGAAAGTATGGCAAGTGCGTCCGCTATTTTTGTTCAACGTACTATACCTGCACCCCTAGAAAATGCATTTGTAGTTTTATCATATCATGAGACAAGGGTGAATGAAATCTGGAGATAGATGCTAGGGATGTGTTACGACTTTACTAGTAATTCTAGAAAATTACCTGGACCTCCTATAAAGTCGCTGTGAGTTCTTATTTCCGGGCAATAAATAACCTACCAAGGAGAACTTATATTAAAGACCACAACAAGAAAACCCAATGTACAGATGTATTGGTTGCAAGAGTAGAATATTACCACACCACAAACAATAATGACACTTAGACACACACAATTACTTACAAAGGCGACAGACAGAGCATAATGAAACTTAAGGTTTTACTCGCTAATTTCACAAGGCTACACCCAGACGTCTCTCTCCGCTGTAGGCGGTAAGCCGCTCGTAATATACGCTAAAACAAAACTCCTTTTCACGAGAACCGACGCCCTCCCGGAAACCCCAGGCCTGCCTTACAGGGCGGCCGTTTCGTGGAAAGATAACATTGGGCGGACCTTTTAGTGAGAAGTTAAACCGCGCCGAAAAACAAGCGATAAATGATTGTGAGATTTGCAGAAATGTTTGGAGACAGGAAAAAACATGTCTAAAGTTCAAATAACGGCGAACACCACAGCGCACAAGAATATTACGTTAATATACAATTATACATGTCTCGAAATGCGAAAACCTAATTCCTAGCCCTACATTTAAGAACAAAGGCGCAAAATTAATAATGAATGTTAGAATTTACAGTCGGCGTAATTAGCAACCGGTGATAATTTTGTAGTGCTAATTAAGCACGTAACAGGATGAACAAAATTAAGAAGCAATGATCTAAATTAGAAGTTTTGTCAAATTCGCAAATTTTTTGCGCTTTGCGCGCACCATTTTCCCAAGTCTTATAACACCCCATTTCATTTGAGCACAACTACGACGATAGCAGCAAGTTTCTGGAGCTTATATGTGACGATGCTTTGTGACGTCATTCTAACCTTTTCGTGCCCCGACCAAACGTAAATCGTCGATCCTCTTCGGTTACGCACGTAGTCTACGTTATGTGGCCCGTAAAATATATACAAGGATTATTGTGGCCCGCGATGCTGTCAACCTTGGACCACCCTGAGCTATACAATGCAGTTATTTAAAAAAAATATGGGAATATCTAAAGCTCACTTTTAGCATGTGAACAAGGTTAATTTGTTTGTCTTTTGTGTACGGTATATATATATTTGTACCCTTACTACATTTTAGTTAATGTGATATTATAATAGTATAACGCGCTAATTTATGGTTTAGGGATTTTTCATGCCATCTAGGATTTTTTGACATAGCTTTAGGGATTTTCTGGTTTACATTTGTGAGAGCCCTGGCCAAGACACTAATGCAGTTCTACAAATAACAATATATTATTTAAATCAATGTATTTTTAATAGGTCAAATTTTTCTCATTTTTCAGGTCAAATATAATCGCCCTAGTTATTAATAATAAATGCGTCAAATAATGTGCGTTGCGGTATGCGGTATTCGTAGACCGTTTTGTTGCTTTCTACGTACCAAATTGATGGAGCGCCAAAAATGTTATTAAGTTTATTATCAAGCTACATTACTGCTCCGTACATAGTGTACACATATACTCTAATACTAAAAAACACATCTGGGACATAACCGAACTATATTTAGTGCACCTATATATTGATAGAATAGAAACTCGCAGTGACAGGTAAAAATTCGTTCGTCATTGCGCAGTGACAGGTGTCAGTGACAGTGACAGTGACAGGCTACATAAAAAAGTCACGACTTCTGTTGCTATTAGGCGCGAAACGTTAAACCGTAATGTGAATGGATGGACTTTACACAAATACTTACAATAATACGTGTTAATATTAAACCCCCAAATGTTTTAATTAATTATATTTTTTAACTTGTGAATCACTATTTTTGGCGCTGGTCTAGAATCCTACCACAACGTTGAAATAAATATTAAGCAATGCATAATATCTGGGTTAGGGTGTCGGTTAGTGTTTGGGTGTGGGTAGGTCAAGTAATAATGTTTAACACTATTACTGGACTCACCCAAACCCAAACGCTAACCCGCAACCTAACCCAAATAATGCGCGTTGTGGTAGGATTCTAGACCAGCGCCCACAAAAATATTAACAATAATTTACTAGCATCTTGTATTTGCCAATATTCATTTCATGGAACTTCACATCTAGATCTCGGGTGTGCAGCGCCAAACTTTGAGATGTACAGATGTGCAATTAAAAGTTATATGTAAATTTGAGTTTCAGGAATCTAGCACAACCCAACCGTTTTGTGGAATTTAGGTGTGGAAGTTATTGAGTGTACTGTATACGGTACATAAATTGCTTTCAAAAAATCTTTTTTAATACAAATATTGAAAAAAATAGGGCGCTCGTCTAGAATCCTACCACAACGAACATTATTTGGGTTAGGGTGCCGGTTAGCGTTTGGGTTTGGGTGAGTCCAGTAATAGTGTTAAACATTATTACTTGACCTACCCACACCCAAACACTAACCCGCACCCTAACTCAAATTTTGTGTGTTGATTTCATAACTGTGGTAGGATTCTAGACCAGCGCTTTTTTGTGCTTCATTTCTAACGAAGGTTGTTTAAAGTGTTGTTTTCGTTAAGCTTTTTGCGGATGGTTATTTTTTTCCACCAGGCCAAATTAGCACTACAATTTCTTGCATATTCAACAATAATATTTTTTTTAGCTTAAATGAACATATTTTTTCTTACCTAGTGTTTCAGCAGTTATTATACAATGTTTACACCAAATAGACGTACAGTGATCCAAGGAAGGAGGTCAATTTCAACTCCAAGAAACACTCCTTCGAGGGATGTTTCAAGGACTTCTTTACTCAGAAGATCAGTTGCGCCAAGGTACCAGCTACTATAGAAAGTATGGCAAGTGAATCCGCTATTGATTGCAACCGGTCACTCTTTTTTTTCTGCTGTGCACCCGCTAGATCTTGTTAAGATCTGCTATACTTTCCAGATGGGGGTACCAGTAGAACTACTAATTTCAGCATGTCTAATTTATTGAAAACTGTTTACCCTGAGCCATTTTTTAAGTCAATGCAGACAAAAACAATATTATAAAGTCCCAGATTAATCTGAAAAATAGCTTATTTGAGTGTTACAAATTAATCATAAAAAAATCAATAAGAATAAAACTTATGCATCCAAAAAGTGTTATGTTTTGCAGAAGTCCTGCCTTAAATACTACATCTACACTGGCAACATCAACTGTTGTATTAAATTCAAGTTGTCACAACATTCAATCATATGAGTCCAATTTACCTGTCCTCATCTCAGAAGCGATTGCAAAGTCTGATGGTATGTTATTTCTGTATACATAAAAGAAAACTTTGAAAGCCATAGCGAATACACTATTGAAAGTCTTTACAATTTCAAGTGGATAAATATGTAAGTGTGTATATCACATCAGTAAGTTATAAATTTATAGTATTGTTAGGAAAAACTATGATCACTTCACATATAATATATATTGAAAAAATATATTTTTATATATACTATGTAAACTATTTTTTTGTTACAACAGACTTTTCCGAATTGTCAGTCAAAATATATGACAATGGTTGTTCATGTTTGGTTTTACGTCAAAAAGTTTTTGTCTGGCTGCACCGAAGGTCCGAAAGTTTGAAGGTACTGTTACTGATTATACTTTGTTCTAAACAAATTCTTTAAGTTTAAAAAATAAGTGCTTTTTGTATTAAAGGTATCTGTTTGCAAAGAGCTATCCTTGCCAAGTCATCTAGCTGGTATGTTCTGCTCAGAACTTGTCAGTGTCTTGTTGACAGAAAAAGGTTCCAAGTCCATGTCGGTTGTTGCTGTATCTCGCAAGGGCCATGTCATATACTGGGCAAATTGTTTAGTGTCAATATCTTCAAACTCAGAGACACACATAGATCTTGTGGCAAATGATGAAGAATGCTTCAGTCTTATTTTTTGCAAAGTTAGTTACTTCTCAGTTCTCAAACACATTTATATAATTATTTCTTCGAATTTACCTAATATTGCTTAATTTTCTCTTTTTAGCCATTTGGGTATATTGTCACCACAACAATAGGAGCTCTATACTTTCTGGAAATTAATAGTCTGGTAAGAATATATTTCCTATTTACCTGTCTATTTTATAATGGGAAGCTATATTAATTGGTTTAATTTTTATAATGTATATATGTACTAAACAATCCTAATAAATTTCATTAAGGGTGAGGTGAATTGTCGGCAGCTGCATTCTGCTTCTGGTATGTTAGGAGGCATTAGCAGGAGAGTGTCATCTTTCTTTTTCACTCCTCAGACACAAAATGTCAATGTAAGTGTTCTGTAAACCAACACATGTTCAGTGTTCACTAAACGATAACATTAAATAAATACTTACACTTTGATTATATTTTTGGTTATTTTTTTGGTTTAAAGGTTATAATAAGTCATTTGTCCTAACAACATTTATAAGAAAGGCTTTGTTTTAATCAATTGGTGAAGCACAAAATTATGTTGTTTATAAAATTTATGCAATGGTGACCACATATGCCCTTTAATCTGTATTATTTTAAAGGTAGCAACAAACTTCAAAAAAATGTTAAACAACATATACCTTTAAGTAAATTACTTATTACTTGTGTTACAGTTAATTCAGGCAATTGGAAGGCGTACAATTGGGAAAAAAGAGTTTGGACTTTATTTACTGACAAACAGCTCGCTTCAGTTTTGGACTGTTGGATTTGGTCAAAACAATGAAGTTTCAAATGTTCAATTGGTGCATGAGATTAATATTGCACAAGCTTTTGCTGTAAATATTTCACAGACCATATGGGTGAGTATCTTGAAAACATTATCACAAAATAATACCAAAACAAGGATAGTGTATGTGTATCAACTTTAAAAGAGCTGTTGCGTGGGTCGGCCACAATATAAAACATTTGCTTTTATGTGAACTTATTTGTAATAGCATCTTTCTCATACATTATTTTGCCTCAAAATTGGCCATTTTTGCCTGAGTTGCGGTTCTCCTCCAAATGTACTAAAGTGTATCCAAACTCGTAATAGTAAAAACTGTATTTATCTAACTTTAACTTCATGAAAGTTTTTTTCTCACAACTAAAATAATCTACCTTAAGTATATTCCTATTTATTGTTTGGTTAATTTACTTATTTTGAAAGGGGGTATTGATTTGCAAAATTACTACTTTGCTTTACACAAACAATACATATTTTATTTGAAAATATACTAAATTTTAAAAGCTTGAGAAGCGCACAGCTCCTAACAAAAACCAGTCAGCAAGGTCTAAAACTTTAATAAAACTTTTATCGTTGGCATTATGTGTTCTGTTGGAGGGCCAGATTCTGTTGTTAATACACATACACAGCTTACACTAAATTTTATTTTGAAAGTATACTTTTTTTATAAAAAAGCATTCATAGGTCAACTTTTGCATTGTGCACAGTCTTAAATTAGCAAGATGAAACAATAGTACCTGCTATGTTTATTTTGGTTATAACTCCACATTTGTCTAACAGTGTTAACAAAAAAATATTTTATTATTGTAGAAAACTGAAAGAACTGATTTTGAATTCTGGCCTCTGGATTTGCAAATTGCAACCTCTGGTGAACAGGTTGTCATGTTGGTTGCTGCATTGGACCCAAATGATCCATCAAAGAAACTCTATTATGCACTTTGCAAAATAAACCACTTTCAGAAATCTTCGCATGTGGAAGTTGTGTTATTTGAGTACTCTCGTACTTACAAGGTTTGTTTTACCATTGTATATTTGTATGTCTTACTTTCATGGACAATATCAGTATGTTTTTGAAAAATAACTGGTTTTCCTTGTCATGGAAACAGTCCAACCACAACCCTTTGTTTTATTCCTAAGATCGAACAAAAGTTTCCAATAGAGATAGACCTAAATATTGGTTTACTCATAATGTCGGCAATATACTCCTACTGATATATATCGGTATCGCTTAATTTGAACTGATATGTTATGATAATGGTATAGCTGTTTTTAAAAAAAAATGTCCTATTGTTTGCATAGTTGGTATTTTTGGCAAACAGCTATAAAAATTCCAAAGAAAAACAAAACGTGTGGTTAATTTAAAAAATTGTTGTGTAAACAGTTTAGCATAGTTAAAATCCAAGGTATAACAATCGGTAAATTAACAGACTTAGCATATTATTGCAATCAGAAGTGGGATAATTGCAAATCACTACCGACAAATACTACCCAATACCTTTCTCCAAATCTGAGATACACAACTATCTAAAGCAAAAGAGAAGAGCTAAACCTAATGCAATAAACCTGGTTGACATGCAGAATTTTCCTGGCTTGTGTTTACTTTATATATATTGGTCCAAAGCCATCTCGGTTCTAAATCAATTATTTTTAAAAGAGAAAAAACTTTTAGGCATTATACTTAATAATTAAAAACTTGCAATATTAATAATATAAAAACAATAATAAAAAAATGTTATCCACAAGTTTAAATGTTTTGTAAAATATCTTGGCTAAAGGGTGCCACGAGATATTTCAAATCTATTTCAATTTTAATTTATTATGTTGGTGAGCTTATTGATACATTTTGTGTATTATTGAAGTGCAACAAATTCTAAATGATTTTTTTGCCTTGTACACAGTTGATATGTACAGTTTGAAGTTATTTTATTGTGACATGACAATTAACCACTTGACGAAAATGCTAGTAAAGGTCCTGCGAACTGTTTATACTCTATGAAGGGTGCCATAAAGGAAACCAACTAGAACAAAGCTTTTATTTACTATTAAGTATACAAAAATATATTTTAGAAAAATGAGGAGGAGTCCCTTTTAGATTACGATTTAGTAATTGAAGACCCAAATGCCCAGAATTTGCATCACGTAATGATGTGCTCTGCTGATCGAATCGTTGCAAAGAACCTTGCTTGTGATAACATGGCAAAGGGTGAGGACAATATAAGGTTCAACACATCAGGTAAGTAATCGGAAAGTTGTATTTTAATTTCATTGCAAACTATAAACATATGCCCTTTAATCCAACCAAAGTTTTATTTAAATTAACATTTTAGCTAGATAAAGTACTTAGTATGCCTAGTATTTGCTAAAAGTGAAATAAATGTTTTTGTCTTTGTGTCCCCCTATCTGAAATTACCACAACTTTATCACGTGTATTGCTGGGCCCACTAGTTTTAATTCTTGAAATTAGCGCTTTAAAGCGTTTTTAGCTATACCAAAATGTTTGGAGGACTGAGGTTTATATTTGTAGTACAACCAAATGTACAAAGTTTTACATTCGTAGCACAAAAGCCAACTGTTTTTGTGTTGAACTCATTTCATTTTTAGTAGGGTGACAGATCGTTTTCTGTTTTTTTACGTTGACATGTTTGCCTTTGTGATACCACCTTAGAAAAACTAAGCAGAATACGCCCTTGCCCGAGATTGTTAAAGGTAATCATGACACTCAATTTGGCCAATAGTAAGGCTAAATAGCTTTATTTTTTTGTTTTGTTGACCAGTGCTAACAGCTGATAATTTTACACATGAAAGGGTAAATGAGTGACAATATCCGTTTGTTTCTAAGGTACAATGCTCCCCTGGACCCCTGTTAATCGTTTTTCTTGCGTACAGCGCTAAACACTTGCTTCGTAAGTCGGCTGTTAAACAAAGTATTTCAATTATTCAATTTTGAAGGTGATCGACTTCTTGGCTGGGGCCAAAGTGACGGTAAATACGTTTTACTTAGTGCTAGCCATGGACTAGTGACGTGTACAAGTACGGTTCAAAGTAGACTGCCACAATCTATGGAGGAGTCGTTGATGAACAACTCGATTGCCGACCCTCAGGTATTTGCAAACTATAGGGCAGAGTTTTTCCAACAAGATACGTTCCTCCAGGGTTATACGGCAGATAATTTTCGGGGGTACGCGAGCAAGTTTATTTTACTGGAACTATGACGGTTTTCCGTAACCGTGATTTAAAGACTTAGCTGGCAACGTTCATGTGAGCGAGAAAAACACCATTCTGCGCATGCTTATTTATTGACTTGCTGCGAGCCATCTACAAATCACTGTTATTGGAAAGCTCTTTTATTTAACTATTAAATGTTTCCAACATAACTAACGTTTTGTGTTTATACTATTTGCTCGCTCTTGTCATTATTTTTTTCAAATAATATTTTACATTACTTTGTGACGTTACCGGCCGCAAGTACATCAACTGCAACAAATTTCAGTTTATCCACTGACGCTTGCTGATGATGTAATCCGGGGCTCTACACGCGTTATTTGGCCAAAAATATATTTTGCCAAGTTTGTACTTTTATTTCAGATAGACCAAAGTTATGTCTTCCAACCTTGTGGTTTCAATTCGTGTTTTTGTATTTTGCAATTTGTTTTAATTTAATTATTAAGCGGTGAGAAACCACGTATTGAGTATTGTATAGAAAATCAAGAAAATATATTCCCTATTTATTGCGCGCTTAAAAACGTTAAAAATTGTCACTTTTGCCCAAAATAAAAGTTATCAAAAATCTGTTATTTTTTTGGCCATTTGAATAGAATAGCCAGAACGTTCTACAAACCAAACTCGTTCCTGTTGAAACAATAGACCAGTTTTTCCTCGTAAACTCATTGCGGTCCGTCGCAAACCTAGTATCTACTGCATTTTTTTCGTGAAATTTATTTTATAAATAACTTGATTTGACAACCAGCAAATTACATTAATGTCCGACTTGTCCGTATTTTTATTATTGCAAAAACCGCAAAACGTTTTGTATTTTAACATGCAAGTAAATTAATAGGTTAGTCACTTTCTTTGATATAATTCAAGCCATTTACATCGTTTCTGTTGCACCACTAGTTAAGCTTTTGAAACAATTACGCTGCAAATAATTAAATCAATTTTCAAAAAGTCAAAAACTAAAAAATTCCAAGTATAACTGCAAATTGCGAAATAAATATATAAGGTTGACCGTCAAGTATATCATTTTGGACCGATTTTAAAAGTTTAGGTTTATGATACATTTCCCTTTAACATAGCACTGTATCTGTTAAGATCGCTGGTTTAATAATATGGAACCTATGGGAGAATTAAATATCTTAGTTCCCACGGCAAAGTTATCTTTTCTCAACGGAATACCGATTTCCAACAAACTCTCCAGGGAGTAGCTTTTTTCCAGAACGTCTCGTGTTCAACCCAAACTATCACACTGATGTTTGCGTACCAACGTCTGACACTTCAACATACATAACTTGATTCATTCCTACGTTGGTCTCATCCCTACAATGGTTTGACACCTTGAAATGAAGGTTATCTTTTTTGATTGTCTTTGAAAACCTTCTGAGATCTCTTACAAGGGAAGACCTTGCGGGCTGTGTCAATTGAGCTGGAACTCCATCTTGTTTCGGTTTCTTTCTACATTGCAACTTCAGTTGATGTAATAGGGATAGGAGTTGTTTTAAATCGACGCCCATGTTGTCCACCAGCGAGTGCTGATTAGACGGGGTTCGTAAGTTTTCGATGATTTCGTGTCTTGATGGCGATTCATACCCTGCTTGCCAGAGCTGCTGTTCAAGTTGATCGGCGGTTGGTGTAGAACACGTTTTCCTCCATTCCACCAGCAGTACAAATTTGATTAACGTGTTAAGTTGCCGTTGCCGACTTTCTGAAAAAATAACAGTAAATCGATCAGAACTATAATGAATGTTTTAGTCACATGATTTATTTTATTTAATACTTAAGATTGACATTGTATAATTACCATTCATCAACACCAGTTGCTAGAAAAATATTAATGCACTTAAACCTTTATGTTGATTTAAACAACGAAATAATATTCTAGTTAGTTTCCGAGGATCTCCTAGTTTCAAATTCCTGACCTGATGCCACTTGGTTGATTGTGGAATGTAACCTTGTACATTTAAACGAGATTTCCTGTACACGACTTTTTGCTAATGTTAATGCGACCAAACCAAGATAAGACGGCGACCTTGGTAACATAACAGCAATTGCCTGTTGAATACATGTTGTTTAATTTATTTTACTGTTGTACAAATATACATTGGACAATCATATTTGACACTTTGGCAGTTTAAATAAACCAATTCAATCTTCATTACCTCCAATTGATTAACTTTGAGTCGTTCGGAGCTCAGCGACTTGCATTGTTCCATGGACTCACTTCGTTGCATATCGTTTCCCATCTAAAATACTGCCTCGACTTAAAAAGTATTGTTACGCAAAGTTCGGCTTTTGCGGGGTTTTCTTGCACCGGAGAATTCCAGTTATTAAAATCTCCCTCCACTTCTTACCCGAAAGCAGTTGTTTTCTGAAGTCGCTCTCTTTTTTTATGGTATTCTGTTTGGCACTTGCCGAAGAACTTTTTTTCTGACAAGGTAATTACGTGAGCGTCTGGATTGTATTTCGAGAGGAGCCTTTCCCCTGTGTAGCCGCCGTTGGCCCGAAATAGCCCTCAGTCGATGTTCGCTGGCTTTTTTGTTGCGGCTCGTCGCCTGCCATGCGTCACACAATGCAAGTCTGACATTCGCGAATTATTTTCAAACCTGCAGTGTGACGTAGGCCGAATCACTTAAGCTTATGGCGAAAAGGTCGGCGACCCCACTGGGAGAGCGGAATTTTGGTCGGCAAGATGACGTTCGTTCGAGTGAACTTACCACTTGGGTACCTTGCCAAAATATAGTTTTTGTATAAGTGTTTTTAATTAAGAAAAATTAGTGACGTACATTTCTAGTTTTTAAAATCGATTGGTGTTTTATACTTTGTGGGACACCAGATCTTGTTGCAGTTTAAATGTAGTGGATTAATATTGATTCAATTAGTGCCTTATATTGTAATAGTCGGAAATTGTCACAATATAGCGCTACTTTCCTGTATCTAAGAACATGTTATTTGCTGACCAACCGCGATGATATGTCGCATGCGCTTATTTCGAGTTACCTGTTTAACCCAATTACTGAAACCGAACAACATTCCTCGCTTTCTAAATTTAGCTACGTTTTTTCTTTACAAATCGCTCAAGTCAAGAAGTTTAGCATTTTGGGGTTTAGCGAAGTAAACAAGCTTTTCTATTTTGGGATCTGCTTGGGGAAAAATAACTTTATAGTCTTACCCTGCAGGTTTTGTACGATATTGTTTGGACATGTTTATTAAACCAAAGTCAAAAATCACGTTGCGTTTTTAGACCCCGGATTCTTCCATGGTACAAAGTATGCCGGGGACTCCGGTGATGACACAAGCAAGAATGAACCAGATGGAAACAAGCGACAATTGCGTCCAACGGTTGCAAGCCGCCTTCATCCACTACTGTCGACACAACTTGGTACCGCAGGACATTTTACATCCTCGTTGTTTGTTTAATGCATATATTAACTAGCTTTATTAGCAATAAACAAAAGTTTGCTTTTTAAAACCTACTTTAAACTTTTAGCGCGTTTAATATTTGCTTTACCAATTGACTAAACTTATTGTGAGTCTTGAAAATGCTAATAGAATTGTCACAAAACACGCGGTTATGCTGTCTTGACGTAAGATCCGCGTTTGGTCTAACTTTAGCAATTGAAAGTTAAAAGTTTATTCGTATTTCGCCTAACTGTAAAAATAACTGTAAAATTCGGAAATTCTACTGCGTCATGGCGACAATTTTGCACTGTTTATCAAACTATAGCTATTTTGCGGTAAAGTTGAGGCTGTTTCTGTTTAGAAACAAGCGAAGAGTCTTGTCTCGGAAGCGTTTCCCCCCGACCGTCAGCAAAGCACGCTAGACAATGCTGTGGCTGTTGTCAGCGCTGACCTTTTGGACGACTACCCCGCTTCAGACCCAAGATGGGCCGAATCAGTTCCCCACGGTAGATATGAGCCTTATACAGAAAATATACCTCTAAAATATTAGGCTTTTAAATGGGCATGCGTATGGGATTGTGCAAGCCTGTGCGTTCGCATTATTTTCTGTAATGAACCAAAAATTCCCTTTTTTCCATATCTATTTTTGGTTTGGTTTAGCTTTGGCGGAAGTTAAATTGTGTTTTTAGTCGACAGCATCCTTTTTATTATTGACTTATCTTTGTAGCAACTGATTGCAAACAAAAACTCAACAGCTGCCGAAATGAGAGGCACGTTTTTCCTACTAATTATATGCATTTTGTATTGCAGGTGGCCCCACTGACTACGCTGGTTCTGCCGGTTCATTAATTCTACAACATCAGTTGGAGGACAAGCAACAAGCCCACAACATGTTTCTTAAGTTTCTTTCCGAAGTGAGTTTCTTGAGTTAATAAAAATTACCTGTTTAACCAATAACTGTTAAGCTTAACTTTTTTACGTTTTGTTGAGTATATATTTTCCGACTATTTTAAATTGAAATAAAAAGAAGTATCAAGAAGATGTCTATATTGCTATTTGCTATTAATGTGTTTTTATATTTAATTCACCAAAAGTTTATTTTTTCCAATTAATTTGATTTCATTGAACTAGTGTTCTGCTATAGTAAGTGTCTTAACCTTATTTGTAAATTTTTTTGCTGATTAGGATAGTTTTTTCACTTCAGGTAGGCGTGTGGAGTTGCCTTAGTCAATTCATGAATGGAAAGGATAATGTCATAACGAGAAGACTTTTGTTGGAACACGCTGAAAAGTTGTCGGCAGCTATTAGCCTTATTCGTAAACACCCGACGCACCAAGGTTGGCATTTTTGTCTTGGTATAACCTTTTTATCGTGAATCTGTGTAAAATTTAACAGTGCAGAAAAGTTTGTTAGAACCGCAACTCCGCCTGTACTTATTACTGTATTTCCAAAATAATTGCTTAGTTTTTGAAAGTCAATATAAATCGTAATATACACTGTCACTAAAATTGAGTTTTACATTCTTACTGTATAATAATTACCAGCGACTTACATTTAATATTGTATATGGCCTTTTCGTCATTTTTTTACGTAGTAGTATTAAACTACGGTAACTTCACTTTTTACAATACTGCAAAATTAAGGTGTGGTGGATGCATCAATACGCCGTGTGCTGGCTAATAGAGGAAAAATGTCGATGTCAGGTGGACTGACACACAAAGATTTTTTTTACAGAGAGGTACTACTATTAAATATAAATTAACAAGGAGAAATTGACGAGTTATATTTGTCTTTTTTAATAAACCAAAGCAGTTTTAGGATGCTTCTACCTATTCGTTGTATTTGGAAACACTAATGATCGTGACCTTAAAATAAACTCTCACCTAGTAACGGATTTTATAACATTTCTTGCTTTGCTGCGGTCCTCGGTAAAATGTTATTCTACCTAGGTTTCTCGGATTCATGAGATATTTGAATATCTCGTTGAGGAAGAGGAAAAGGCGATCGTTAATTGCAAACTGTCTTCCAGGGAACGTCTTACAATTGTTTCTGGAGTCAACGCCGTTTTTGAGGTTTGAAGCTCTTACAGTGTTTCGATGTATTACCAACTTTGACTAATTTATTTTAATAAATTAAAAAAAGGATTTGTGTTACATTTTATGTTTGATATTTGTTTCAATAACTTTTAAGGAGTAGCTAAATGTTAGGTTGCATAGAAATAGGTGACGGCCTTTTAGTCAATATTTGCGCTTTTTATGCTTCTCAACGCCCCTAATACCTGATTATTACCGATTTATACGATTTCACCAAGATACACGCTGACATCCATATTTCTCAACATATACTCTCGGTAAAAGTCAATAAACTCTAGGTAATCGACATAACCTTTCCATATGTATTTTATTTTATGTTGCTTATCACAAAGCAGTTACGCTTCGTTCACTTCCAAGGTATTTTTGATTTTCAGACGATGTTGTCAAGCGCTCGCGTACTTCGCAGGGCTAGATCAATTGCAACAGAACATGTTGAGCTGCAGGTGGAATTCGTTCCTTGGACCATTGGATTTGGTCGCACCAGCGTACGAAACCTTACTGTGCAACAAGTGAGTCGCAAGTAGCTTTTTTAAATAGTTTGTTAAACGTTCGTGGTGGTCAATAGCGAATCTACATAGAACAGTTTGATAAATTAATTACCATGTCCTTGGCAGATAGCCGGGTGGTTAAAGAGTAACCGCTTTATACATTTTTTTCCTTCTGTATTTTTGAACGATTTGAAACCCGGCGGTAAGATACATTCTGACATCACCATTTTGATAGCTGTCAAAATATCATTAACTTTATCGGCAATATGATAGTGTTGAGATTTTGCCAGCTCTACAAAAATCGCAAGCCTGTCAAAAATGTTAACTGCTATTTGGGTAACATTGTGGTTTTACATTTAACCGTACCTCCGTTCCGCCAGCACAAAGTCGCTGTAGAACGTGGCGTTCCCGAGGCCGAAGACAGTCAACAGAGGGCGGTACTCTTCCAGTCTCTTGTGACGCTTACAGATCTCGTACTGGACGGTTACAAGGAGCAATTGTTATCGCTTGCAGACAACAACCTACGCTGGATTGAAGTTGACGCGGCCTACCAGCGACATCGTCAGCAACTTATCGAACCACTATGTGAGTAACGTTTCGTAGAACTTAAGGACTTGGCGTTATGACGCAAGTTGTAACATCATTTTTGAAAATTCAAAGTGTGTATTAGTATTAAAACACTTGTATAATGCAGATCATTCTACAATAAAAGTAAGGTGTAAGCATGTGGGTTGTGGGCTTTGCAGCTTCCAAAAATAATATTCAGAAAGGTGGGCGAGTTTCGCTTATTCGTGTCCAGGGGAAAGATTCGGGGAAATTGCAGCATAACTCATGTTGTTTAAATGCCTAACTTTTAGAATTTTATATTCACTTGTAGGGCGACGTTTTGAAAATCCGTCATCTTGCTGTCAGGCTACAGTTGTAGTAGCACTTTTGTTACATAGGGTATAGAGCTGTACCAAGTTTTCATTTTTGGTCGTTATTGCAGTAAAATTACAAAATTTGATCAAACATCTGGAGTAGGTCAATTTATTTTGGGCAACACGCCAACAACCATAAATGCTTGTTAATTATTTTTATGCCATTTTTTTTATTTGAAAGAGTAATCCAGTTTAGGTATATGGCAAGTAAATGGCGCTTTACTTATAATTCCTTAGAGACGTGGTGTTACCTTTCTCAATATTTAAGCTATTTTTGCGTTCTACATTTTCTTTCACTATTCACCACTTGATCTTGGTATTGTAGTTGTGTTGTACATTTTCAGTAAAGCTTGGTCAACTTGAGAAGGCGACGAACCTTGCTGAGAAATATCACGACTTCTCTGTCTTGGTGCGCGTGTGCGATGAAAACAACGACCAGGAGAAGTTGCACGACTATATGAACAAGTTCGTGACAGAAGTGAGTTTAGGCCATACCAACATTATGTTTTATTTAGAACGAAATACAACAGATGGTAAAAGTGATAACATTGTCGCACAGGCTTAGAAAATGTAAAGTGGTGTTTTATTCGCCGTCCAGAATGTAATACCGTTTTGCGTGACTTGAGTTCGTCGTTGCTGTGATCCATAGACCTATTTTACTGATCATCGGTGTCAATAACCATTTCCGTATTGACGAGACACCACTTTGAGTTAACACACCTTGGTGCTTTGTTTTTAAAATGGGTGTTTTTTTATACGTCGTCCCTCGGACAACACAGGATATTTAGTTAAAGCACGCCGGTTAAGAAACACTGTTTTAGGTTTTAACATGTCACTTAACCCCCCAAATTTTTTTTTATTGTCTAAAGTGAAAGAAATTCGAAGGTGTTTACTTGATTATTTGTGTGATGTAGTACATGGGACATCATGCCCTTAACGTAATTATGTGCTTGCAATTAACATATGTGTTGTGGATTAAAGTCGGCGAAATTGTTTAAACATTAAGCATAGAAACAACCTAATTTGGTCGTATAACGTAACCGTTTGATTGCAGGGCTTCTCCGATTTTTTGTTTAAATGGTATTTGGACCGAAAGGAATACCAAAAGTTACTTAATTCTTGTGGGGATAAGACTCCCCACAAAAAACAGTTGTCTGTTTTTCTGTCTGCTCATCCTAAACTTGCGTGGATGCACCAAATACGAACAGGTTTTATACTATTTTAGTACCTTTTGTTATTCTTTTAAAATGCACCAAAAAACGTGTTCATTTCTTTCACTTGTATTTTATTAACTACGATTAACTGTGAATCTCTTTGTTCTGTTTTATTTTGCGTACTTATTCTTAAAGTTATTATAATGCTGTTTAGTGAAAACAAAAATGTAACAGTAACACCTATTGATTAAATATTCGCATTAGTACCATTGATATACGTTTGTAATATAAAAACGAATTTTTTTGGAAATCTAAATCAAGCAGCTCAAGTATTATTTTTGTTTCACAGACCACTATCTAGAAGCTCACGACACACTGCGCCGCTTAGCTGCAGTAGAGAGCGAATCCTTGGCCACCAAGAAATGCATGTTAAGTCTCGGTAAACTGGCTGCCGTGTTTTCTGAACAAACGGAAGTAGAAGTTCAAGAAAAGGTTCAAGGTAACTATATTGTTCTAACGCACACTATTTTAAACATAACCTTAGCCATATTTATTTTGTTGCTCGCTCTTTTTAGATAGTTATTAACCATAGTTTCCATTCAGTTAAACCTTGTCACTGTTTTACCACAGATATTGACACTGAGCAACTGTTGATCCGATACCAAGAGAGCCTTCCGTCGTTGGTAATGGAAAAACTGCAGATGGCGCCTGATACGATGAGTGTCTTCTCGCCGCAGAAACTTATTGAGGTCTGGATCGAGTGTTACGTGACACTTTTTTTATAATTCGGGTTTCTGTTCGACCTTCGTCATATTTTATTATCTATCAGCTGTACGTTGGTGATGACAACATAAACTCCAACGAGGTCGACTTCAAGAAAGCGTTCGAGATAATTCCTTTTTTACAGCAGGGTGCGATGGACTCGGCGACAGGGTGCGATGGACTCGGCGACGGCGACAACGAGGTAAATCTCTGATTTTATAAAAACTGCAAAATCTAATATCTGTTTATGCGATCGAGTACCTATGTTAAGTAATACGGATTTTTGGTAATTTAAAAAATTAAGATATGTGACCAGCAGACGTCGCTTTAAACACACATCGTTATAAAATGTATTTAGAAAGTACTTGCTTTGTTTGTAGTAGGGCTGCGGAGTCGGTTTAAAATAACCCGAGCCGACTCACAGCGAAATAATGAACTCCCGTGTCCGACTCCTGCAAATTTGCCAAATCCATCGAGTCCCGAGTCCGGCGCCGACTATAAATATTTTTTCCAACTTTTTACAGCACTAAATCAGGCTGGATATAAAGAAATCCACTCACAGGGGCACGCTACACCTCATCCATCAGATACATGGATGAAATATTTACCATATGATATTCCATCTTTACTTACAGTTTGTGGCTTTATGCACACGTCGAACTCGGGACTATGGTAGTTTTACGTAGTCTTACTCTAGTCCCGGGTCCAACTCCAATGAAATCAACCGACTCCGCCGAGTCCGAGTTTGACTCCGACTGCGCAGTCCTACTTTTAACATCTTTCAATAGAATAGCACCATGGGTTCGTTAATTTTAATGTTTCTCAAGCACTTCTGTTGTTTTACTTTCAGGATAGCGACAGTAATACCGAAGCCGAGACGTGGAAGCTTTACATTTGGTGTAAGGCGATATTGAAAGATATGTGGCGTGACATTGACCCAGCTGCCAACCCGTTTGAGACCTGTAATCACACCGTACTCTTCAGGCTGCTTAAACTCGCTTACACGACCAGTATGTATACCCCTTGCGAAAGTTATGTTGCCAGTTTGTGCAGAGTTAGTATGTAACTCCTAAACAAAGTAGAAATAAAACAATGATGTTGTCGAATATTCATCGGTTGGTATCCCCTTTTGTAGACGTATTGGTTGACATACTTCCCGACGTGGACAGCTTACTGCGGCGCGACGAACTTCGCGAATTGCGCAAAAACACTTCGTTCCAGTATTTGTTGCGAGCCAGCTTTGAACAAGTGCAAAGGATGCAGCTCACGTCAATGGAGTCGATGGTTGCATGAAACAACCACTTTACCGAACTGAGATACATTTTCACTGCCATTTTTATTTGAAAGTGCCTACACAGCCAACTAACTGTGTTTATCTAAGTTGTTCTCTCATCTATTACTGCTGTTAATACATGAACAAGAAAAAGTTTACTCTGTTCTGAACATGATTTGCGGTCGGTTGCGCTAAAAAGAACTTAAAAACAAAAAACTTTTCAACAGAACGACCATTGTCAAATAAAAAAAAAACATGTTGGATCACGTATTTTGCTTCCATTTATCTGTATAGCCTTGTATAGGGCAGTGCTCCGCAACCGTTTTCTATGTGCGGCACATCAACAGAGCTAAAACAATTTGGCTGCACACCCCGAAATATATGTCGATCGACAATAAACAACAAATGCAAATATCTTAAACAGGCAAAGGGAAAAGAAGGAAATATGATAAAAGGCACCAAGGGCGCCGAAATTTTAACGTATTACATTCCTTTGTAGGCCTATTCGGATTTTGCAAACCTCGCAAAATTTCTGAAGCTGGTCGAAGTCCTAAAAATTGTACTCCCTTGCAATAGCTCAGTGGTTCTCAACCTTTTATGCTTCGTGGCCCCCTTTTGAAAGGATATCGACCCTCGTGGCCACCCTGCTGATAAAAGTACCAAGCATTGTGTTTAAAGTATTTTCACTTGTTTTAGTTCTTCACGTTAATAACACAAATAGTGCCAATAATAAACAAATAAATGCACTTAACCCTAGAACTACCGAATTTTTTTTCTACGTTAATTACCAAGAGGGTCAATTGACCCTTCTGTTTAATATGACTGAGATTTTTGATTACAGCACTAATATTTCTGCATTTATTTTTTAGAAATTAATTTGTGAAGTGTAACCTTTATCTGTAATGATGTTACAGTGTTTTAATTGTTTCGCTTTGCGCAGTACCAATGTGTTACAGTAGGTATACCCAGCAAGTATTTGAAGCTTTATAGAAGAGCGTTAAATTTTGAACCAAGCTTTTTGTTTCACAGATATCCTGGAGCTGTTTATGTAGAATAGAAATGTTTGTGTTTTAACTCATTTTAGTTTTATAAATATTTTACTGGAATCAGATCAGTGGATTTTAGAAAAAGCTGATGCAACAATACAGTGCACAAGAAGTGCTGCGAATTTTTCAAGTTGATGGCAATTCAGATAAGGAAGACGTTGATAAGCCTGAACCAAACATGAGCAATTGAGCAAGGGCGACGATGAGATTTGATATAGAATAGATCGAGATTTTGTGCAAGAAGAGAGTAGTTTGGACAATCAAATATAAACTTTGCAAAACAGAGAGCATAATCAGTAAAGATGGTACAATTGTGTATCTGACATTCCACTTCGAAATGGACAGGAACCTTAACGGCCAGGTGCTATACAGTTTGTTCTTACACGAGTAGACCATTCTAAAGATGTATTTCAAGAGTTGCGAGGGGCATAGAAACCTTTGTAACATTGTTGAGGAATTTACGTTAGCCGAAGTTCGGCAAATGGGCGATAGCGAATTCTCTCTCCGTAAAGAAGAGTTGGAAGCTTTTTGGGTCTGTGTCTTCAAGGAGTTTTGAAATGAAGAGATGAACCGTTAACAAATGTATTGAATGAATAATAAAGACGACCTATTTTTTAGAAACTATAGTAACAAATTCCAACCAATGATTCGCTACATACGTTTTGATGATAAAACTTCAAGGCGGCTTTGCCAAAAACTGACATTATGCTTCTTCGTTACAAAGCGAAGAAGAATAAAGTTGTGTAGTTCACAAATCGCCAGAGATAGCTAATGAAGCGTAGAAGAGGAAGCCTGGGAATATTCCAGACTACAATACCACTAAGGGTTGAGTGGATAAAGCAAAATCTAATTGAACAACGCAATATTTCTGGTTAGGGGTCATTTGACCCGTATGGTAATTCACCGTTTTCTACTTCAAAACATATGTTTGGAAAATAAATTTATTTTGTCGGGTTGATGTCGTGTTTAAAACACAGAAATATTAAAAGTAAAAAAGTATCAGTTTGCTTGCAAAAAGAACTTTTCGTAAAATTTAAAATGAAAATGTTAAAAGGGTCAATTGACCCGTATGATAGTTCTAGGGTAAATTTCTAAAATATTAATAAATATCATTTTAATTCAAACTAACTTAGTTAGTAATTACAAATTTTGTTCATCGACGCCGCCAAAGGTATTTTTTATATTCGGTCTGTTTTGTACTGATCCAAGCAATGTCACTACGTTAGTCGAGATGATTACTCGATTTTCGTTTTGTTATTAAAAAAATGACCTTTTGAATAGGCCTACCATATTGTCCTCTTTTCTCAAGAAATTTTTTCTTTTTCTTCTCAAGAAAAGTGAATGGTCCTCCAAGGACGCCTAAAAATGCCCAAATGACATTTTTTCGCACTTCGAGTTTTTCACACTTTTAGCCATAAAACATGCTGAATTGCTGGTTTAAAAAAGGTTTTCCAACAAATTGCCCTACCTTTTAAATTGTTATTGCAACATTGCGCCAGAAAAATTGCAACCGAACCTCACATGTAAAAAGGCCCATTAGTAAACCAAAGATGTGTGATTATATACTTTAAAACGTAGGATTTTAAATCGTCACTTAGGTCTATAACTCTCGCAGCCGTTTACAGCAAAAATAACGCGCTCGCAACAAATAGATTCCTATCGAAATTTTAGGATTTCCTATCGAAAATTAATCCGAGAATAGCAAAACAACCAAACATTCCGAAAATCAGCACAAAAGATATGGCCATGACCCAACAAACTAAAAAAAAATCTATATTTTTTTATTTAAAGCTGCTTTGAAGAAGCCTATTTTCGCCAAAATAAGACACAGTTTAAAGTTTTGTAGTGGTGTACGATCTCATAGCGCCATGTAGCAATATTTTGAAAAAAATTGTAAAATTTGTTTCGCGCACTCGCGCAAAGCGGCGTTTTTCACATTTTGCAATAAGTTGACCTCGATAATAGACGAACTTAAATTCAAGTACAATTAAAAGCTTTTTTGTTGGTACCGGTAATGCAAATCAGTATGAAAACCAGGTTAACACCAAAACATTGGAAAATTAATGATTTTAATTGAATTGATGAACGAAAAACAATAGAGGAATGAAACGTATGCAAATAATAGGAAATAAACATATTTAGGTGTAGGCATAAGAAGCAATGCCCCAAAACAGAATTCGCCTTTCACAAGAGAAGATTCATGCTCCTGGACTTCTTATCCGCAACTGCATTAATAATTTCTTCCGGCTTCGGAACTCTATCGCGGTGTGTTTGTAGCAACAACAAGGATTCCAGCCTTTCCTCTGACATTGTGGAACGAATTGCTGTCAAAGTGGTATTTAACTTTGAAAATACCCTTTCAGGTTCGGCAGTGGAAACAGGCAAAGCACAGAGAACGTTAAGGAGTTGATAAACATTTGGAAAAATAGTTTCCGGACAGTTTCTTAAAGCATTAATTACCGATTTTATTTCTCGAAAATTTTTGCTTTCTGCCCACTTCTGTTTCCATACTATATACTCTTCCTCGACAATAACTAATGGATCTAGAAAACTTGCGTATTTAGTTGCCGCAGGTAAAACATCAGCCCAAGTGGACCCTGATACAAAACACGGAATTAACCGTGAAAGAGTGTTTATCTTTTTTTGGTGTGAGCCAAACCTTGCTTGCATATCCTGCAGTATTTCATCCAAAAATAAAAAGTATACGTTTACGGGATAATAATCTGCAGCACCTTGACTTGATTCGCCAGCATTTGGTCGGAACGTTGATCTGCCAGCAGCGCGTGGACGTCTATTCAATATTCATTTCATCCTCACCTACAGTTTTTCTGCAAGAACTTCCGCTTATTTAAAAATTGACTTAAATGCGTGGTCATCGTCATTGCGCCACATTTCAATGGTTGACTGTGTTGTTCCAATAGTGTACATCGCATTGACAAGATTGTTCCCGACATGCTGCAAAGAACGAGAGACTGGCTCTAGGATAGCAGACACCCTTGCGGCTATAATAAGAGAAATTACAAATTGAGGGTCCTGCAAATTTTTTAACAATTTTCTAGCACCTTTTCTTGTTTCAGTTGAATCCTAGGTGAGCATTTCAGAGAGGCAAGAAACGATATGTGGTAACAGCTCTCTTGTAACAAATAGAGATTTGTGCCTTTCTACGAACCGAGTTTCACAAAGCCCGACTAATTGCTTGCGTTGCATACTGTTAGGGGATTCTTTTTCAATTATTCGTTTTAGGTGACTGTTTCTCTTAGCATATTTGAAAAATGTTTGAAGGTCTTTTATATCATCCATGCAATTTCGGATCGCGGTTACCTAGGTGGCTTTGCAAACACTTAGATTAAGGGCATGCATACAGCAATGAAAGTAATCGGCAAGAGGGACGATATTTTTAACTACAGAACAGACGCCAACTCGCTCACTGGACATGGACGCTGCGCCATCATATCCTTGTCCGATAAGATATCGTAGTTCTAGCCCAAGCTTGAGTACATTACGAACTATGGCCTCTCCTATTGCTTTTCCACTGAGTTTTATTTCGTTGTGATCATTCCGATAGACACATTTCAACGTTGATTGCGATATCACGTATCAAATCTAAAATGGCAACTGGGTCTTCTTTAATAATTGTTGCAGCAGCACTTGTTTCAACATAGCGGATGACTATAACAAGCTGTTCTCTTTTGGCACGATCCTGTGTTTCGTCTGCCATAATTGTCCAGAATTTCGCTTGTTTTACATCACTCACGATTATTTTTGGACACTTTCTCCTGCACACGTAATTAAATCATTTGTGTTGTTTTGCTTATTAAGGTAGAGTTACGTGTGCAGTTATTTACGTGATTTTGCAATTCGTTATCCCCCCCCCCTCTCAGCCTGAAGCGTAATAATGCCCTAAAGTTTCCATCATTTCTTCTGGTTCTGTTCCATTGCAATCTATAGCAGTGGTTCCCAACGCATGGGTCGCGACCCAAAGTTGGGTCGCCTGAATAATTTTTTGGGTCGCTTGTGTTTAGGCATTTCTTGGACGAAAAAATAACGATAAAAAAAATTAAAACATGAAGAGATTTTAAAACTGGAAATTTAAATATAAGTCCCGAAGCGTTTTATGTCGAGATATCGGAAAGCTTTGTAGCATGTTCGTAGTGCAATAACATTTAGCAGTTCCTTTTAATTATTGTTATTATAATATTAATATTGTTATTGCTGAGTGACCTATATTTCAATTAATTATTAGGCTTACGAAAAATTACAAAACGATCATACAATAAAGCTGGTAGTTGAAGCCAACATGTGGCTATATCCCAAAAATTCATTGACAGCAAGCGAGCACAGCTATCTCATTAGTGATTTAAAAAATATATTATTTTCGGAAAAAGTTACTGCTTTTGTTCAGTTTGTTTGTAACGCAATCTTGTATGGCTTTTAAAATATTACGACAATTTGCTTGGGTCGAAAGAATTACCGAACTGAATTTTTCTTATAAAATGGGTCGCCTTAAAAACGTGTTGGGAACCACTGATCTATAGGGCTAGCGTCCCGATGACCACGCATTGCGATATTTTGACTGGAACATGTAAGTATCGTATCAATAATAGGTTTTAATGCTGTCCTGTTTTTAGAATTTTTTTCCTGTCTTTTTTTATCAATAATTGACCGAATGTCTTCCTCACAACCAGGCTTAGCTCTGTTTAGGAATTCAGTGCATTTTATTGCACAAAATTTGTGAAAATCGCTTTGTTGGTGACGGGAAAGATGGCCCCTTTTTCCTGTCAAATTTGAAAAATCCCGTAGTGGCATGTTCACTAACTTACCCATCAACTGTCCCTCGCCTCCGCCATAATTCGAACCCCTTCCACCCCCGCTTTTTGATGTTTTGAATAAAACGCAATAGGCGCACCAAGCACCTAAAAACTCAGGCTATTTGCTTACAGCAAGCCAAAGGAAGGTCTTTAAATGATATTCACTAATGTAACGCCTTGTTGTTGGAGATTTACCTTGTGTCACTTCGCGTTTGGGCCTTCTCTTAAGAAAACGGAAAATCGTGTTTTTTTTTTCTGGGAACCATCTTTCCAATATTAACATTTTCTTTTCTTCGTAAGTAAAATTTTCCCCACTTTTTATTTTTTTCACCGCCTTGCCAATGTCGCTTTTAACAAACTGAGACTGAGATGTTGCTGCAATTTCATTTTTGTCTGATTCAGCTTTAGTTATCTTTCTTGGACTTTTGGATATTTTCAATCTGGCATTTCAAAATATTTATTGTAGATCAGGCCTAAACAACTCGAAATGTTACAAGGTCCGCAACAAGCCAAAAAGTTAACTGTTTAAGTCATTATTATGGTTGGTTGTGAATATCTCATTAAAAAAACAGGGCGCTTGTCTAGAATCCTACCACGTATATTTTTCAAATAGCGAAACGAGTTGTCAAAATTGAAATTGCAAGAAGGCATAAATATGTAAGAGTAAATATACCGTAATAATAATACTTGACCCATCCAAACCCAAACGGTAAGCTAACTCACACTCTAAAGCAGGGGTTCTTAAACTGGGTTCCATGGACCCCTTGGGGGTCCGCGAACTAGTTTTAGGTGGTCCATGAAGGCCTACTTAAAATATTAGTGTATATTTAAGAAGTAATCTTTTTTTAAAGAATCCTATTTTACTGAATCCTATTTAGACTCCATTTCACTTTCACATTTTTGGACCAAAATCAACAGATTTATCAAGTCTATTTGTACTGTGACATCAATCTATTATGTAATTTTGGATGTTTGTTGCCGACCGTGGTCCACGCTAGGTTAAAAAAAATTTAGGGGTCCGGGGTAAAAAAAGTTTAAGAACCCCTGCTCTAAAGGCTGGTTTACACTAGACGCGTTAACGTCTAGCGTCTGGCGTCTAACGTCGTCTAGTTAACACATGACGCGTTGCCAGCGTTAACGGCAAATTTCCTCGCTTCTAACCGAAAGCGTCAATTCAACTTTTCCGCAACCGAAAGCGTTTTTGAAAACGTTTGACGTTAACGCTAGACGCGTCTAGTGTGAACCAGCCTTAACCCAAATGTTGTTAGCAATATAAACCCCCAGACAAAAATGTTATAGGATTCTAGACCAGCGCCAAAAACAGTACTGGTTTTTATAGCCCCATATTAACCTGGTTTACCCACAATCAACAGAACAATGTTTGACTATTATAATCGTTTTGAAGAGAACAGTTTGTTAAAACTCGACATTACTCATAATTTGTGACTTTTGACCTTGTTTGTAAAAACTCTCTGTGTTGTGGCCCAACATCAAACTAATCCCACGTATTCTAGCCTGGCAAAAAATCTACCTAACTGTGGACTAGTCCATAACTAAACTATCGTAAGTTACAGTCACTTCAATCGTCTTATGATTGACTAAAATATTTGCATTGTTGTTTTCGCCAATTGTTACGGCCATTATGTGTCGTGTCAATTATTACAGCAATTAGCTCAATGGGGTCGTAAATGTAAGTACTGTATTTGAATCACCTACCAAATGTCAGAATTAACACTGCATAGAGTTTTGCTCATTTTAGCAACCTTATTTGGCAGAAACCAATTATAGTAACTTGAACATTGAGGGGAGTGTCGTGAGAGAAGCACAGCCGACCGCTGCAGACATCGCTATGGTTTTATTGCTCGTTTGTTCGGACAGTCGATGTTATTTTTACCTGAATTATGACGTCACGCAATGACGTCATTTTTTTTTTTTTTGATATGGCCATGACTAAAAAAAAAAATGTCCATTTTCTTTACCTAAAAGCAGCTTATTATCGCGCTTCCCTAGGTAGTATGGCCAATTTCCGCCAAAATAAGACATAGTTTTAAGCTTTGTAGTGGTGTACGAGCTTGTAGTGCCATAGTTAATATTTCAAAAAAATTGTAAAATTTGTTTCGCGCACTCGCGCAAAGCGGCGTTTTTCAGATTTGCAGCGACGCCTGAAGTGACTCTACGCTGACCTCGACTATATGATAAACGAACTTAAATCCAAGTACAATTAAAATATTTTTCTTTGTTGTTGTTAAAGTAAATCACCAGTCCGCCAATATAATTCGCCCGCCGCCTCACGAGTCCATTTTAAATACTTAGCTATTTTAAGTGTGTAAATGCAAAAAATTTTCGCGCTTCGCGCGAATGATCTTTCTAATTGCAGTGTGTTTACGGTTTGATGCTTTTTTTGAACTAGATCAGCGCTTCTTTACTGTTGCGCCGTGGAAACCTGTGCGGTCGCAGACAAACAAAAACGTATTCAAAAACAATAGACAAATATTTTTTACCATTTTTTTGAAAATGTAACAAAATCTTGCAGGAAATTTAGAAGAAATACCGTTTCCAAAAAAATCGCGCTCGCTTCGCTCGCCTGGTGTGCCACGAATGGTTAACAAACACTGAAATAGATTAACTATTAAACTTATCGCGTTTCCTTAAGGTACTTTTATTACACTTTTTTAATAGTAGTATGGATGACGACGTGTGGACTCGAATTTTAAACCGAGTAAGCGCTTTGCACTAAGACTTCACTGCCTCCTTAAAAGCAATTATAAACACGTTTTTAAGTGCAAAAAAATCCGAGGCCAACCTGATCAACAGTTGTTCTTAAGTTGCAATAACACAAAATATGATTTAACATATGTTGTGCGGTCCACAGAGACCTTTCTGAGTTTGCTTTTGGCCCGGGACTGCACATAGGTTGCCGACCCCTGCGTAAGGATTTGAACAACCTATCCAATGTTAGGATTAACGCTGCATAGAGTTTTCCTCATTTCAACAATCTTATTTGGCATAAACCAATTACAGTAACCTAAAAATTGAGAGAAGTGTCATGAAAGAACCACAGCCGACCGCAGAAGACAACGCTATGGTTTTATTGCGACATGGCCCCGGCGCTTTTTCGGAGAGCATGTGAAGTTGCTCTCGCTTTTTCGGGAAAAAGCAAGATATTTAGTTAGACAATAGACATGGTAGCGTCTTTCAGCAATAGTCTTCATACCGGGGCCATGTCGCAATAAAACCATAGCGTTTCGTCGTTTCAGCAATATTCTTATTACACTAGGAAACCGGCCAACTGTAGAGGCTAAACGTATTACTTTTTCGCGCCACGCGGAATGATTTGTTTAACAACCTGAATAATGTTATTTTGCACGAGTTAGTTTGTTTGGCCAGCCGATGGTATTTTTACCTGAATTATGACGTCACGCAATGATATACTTTTGTGACGTCATATCTGAAAAAAATGTGGCGTCATTTCTGAAAAAAAGTTCATGGCCCTCCCCAAACTAAAATTCCAGATCCGCGCCTGCTAGTGGCTACGCATAAAGCAGCACAGTAATTGCAGCGACAGGTCTCTAACCAAACTTGCCACTCGCGAACGACCAATTAGTCGTAATTTTCCGCGATAAAACGAATAAAAGGGATACAATATTCTACTTTTAAATATCCCTCCTGACTAGTCATAGCATGTGTCAGAAAAATATTTTAAAACTGGTAAATTTTGAAAATAGCGACACTTTGGTTTTCGCAATATCTAGCTGGAGAGTTATGCCGGTGCCGCCCCCAATGACCACTCCGTGGCCCCCTAGGGGGGCGAGGGCTACGGTTGAGAATCCCTGCAATAGCTGATTAGAAAACAAAGGCCTTTTAATAGAATTCAAAATTAAACCTGACCTTGGTCCTTTGTACTTTTTTGGCTTAATTAATTTTACGAAACAGCTGCCAAAACTAATTTTACAGTCACCTAATGCCAATAAAATTATGATGTTTCATGGGTTTTGAGTGTATGTTTAATATCCCTTTTTACTTTAGCTTACAAAATTTAAAAATACTTGTTGTAGGCTATGTTTGTACTCCTTGTAGTTGAATCAGTAAAAAATTATTTTGATATTTAATTTTCGGTGATAGAAGGTAAATACTTGTGTTTATCCGAATAAAAATACGCACAAACAGCTAAATTTTGTAGTTATGTGCTACTTGTTAGAGTCGTTTAAGATTAAATATTTTTTGGCGTCGGGCCTATAATTCAGAGGAGTTTGGTTTGCCGTTTTCTGACATAGAATAATTATATTAACAATGCCTCAAGTGGTAGAAGTTGTTGCTAGGGAACCAGGGAAATTCCCGTTTTTAAAACTGAGTTTATATTTGTAATGTAAATTCGTAAATATTCAAGTTGTTCTTACTGTCCCATCTTACTTCGCAACTATTCAAATCAGACTAACAATAATATATATTTCCTATTGGTGTTAGTTATAGAATGCAGCAGTCGGTAACATGCTATGAGGCATTCCAGGATCTTCTAAAAACACTTTGTCTAAAAGAATTTCCGTGTGGCTTTGGAACATGGGTAGGAGTGTTTCGTAATGATTTAACTGTTTGCTTGATTGAAGATAGTTACTAGACTGAATGAGTAAATCCTTACATTATTGGACTGAAGCTTGAGTTAGTGGAATAAAGGCTTTGACAGCGCTGGTCTAGAATCTTACCACAATGGATATTATTTGAGTTAGGGTGCGGGTTAGCGTTTGGGTGGGTCAAGTATTATTAATGAATAATGAATATAATAATACTTGACCCACCCACACCCAAGCGCTAACTCGCACCCTAACCCAAATATTTGTACGTTGTAGGATTCTAGACCAGCGCCGCTTTGACCTTTTGGTTACCTAAACAAGACTTGGAAATGTGTTGATATTGTGACATTGAATGCCTTATGGAATGGTGTTTTACCTGTTTTACTTTTTATTGGAAATCTGAAAACGTTGTACTTTTTATAGAGAAATCCCAATGACAAGTTTTCTGAAGGACAATATTCTATTACATTGAAAGGTTGGGAATATTTTTTTACCAAAAGATGCAACTTTCAATAATGGACTACCTAATAATATACTTTGTGTAGATTATGGAGTGCAATATGAAAAAATGGAAATATTGCAAGAGTATCTAAACTCTGGCACTTGGGATGTTGATACATCATGGAGCAATGAAGCAGCTGCGCTTAGAAGCTTGGCAGTTTCCCAACCTTGGAAGTTGGATGGACCATCTGGATTGAAATATATTTATGAATTTTTTAAAACATTGCGAGTTATAGACAAGCAGGTATGTGCAAAATCAGAGCCTTAAACCTTGTTATGAGCATTTTTCCTTAATTTTTAAGAAAAGTAATGGGGTTATACACTGTTTAGACAGTTACGATTATTTTGGGGCTTATTAATTCAAAATATGATTGAACATATTTTGCCTTTAAAATAATTACCTTTCTTAATACAAAAAAAATGTAATAAAAAAGAGAGATTTAACATAGATTAGAAAGATACCATTTTGTATAATAGTAGAATTGAACACATAACAGATATATCTAAACACATATCAAAGCCAAAATTTGTGTACTAGTGAACAACCTACCTTTACAAAAATAGTTGTCATATAAACAAAATGACAGAGCTATAAAGACTGGTGACATTTCCACATTACTACCATTTGTTATATCTTCAGATTAGAGGTCTGCCTTAACTCGTCTACTCTAGTCTGTGTTGCATTGTTTTCCATGCAGCTTATTACTAATTCATTTATGTTATTTAACATTTGCCACTAATTTTTTTGCAGGTAACTAGCATTGATAGCAACTTGTTGAAGCTATCAAACCTGGAAGATCTCACACTAAGTGTTAATCTATTGACTGAAGTTTCATCAGATTATCTTCCTCCCAAACTTAAGGTTTATAAAACAAATAAGCCATGGTTATGCCTATGGTCACCAGCTAATAAATGTATACAGTAACCAATTTTATGTTTTTGACATTACATTTTGGATCACTTTGTTCATTTTAATTATCCAGCCAGATATTTCTTTGCTTTTCTAATTCATAGTTTGTTAAGCTGTAGAAAGTCTATCACATATGTTTTTGTGTACAAATAAGTATTTTTTAAAGTATTCATCTGATTTTGCTTCTTCTTATACTAATGTATATTTTGTGAATGATGGTCTATGTTTATCCAAAATTTCTAGTAGCAATAAAAAATGTATTGCCAGTTTTTATTATTGTAGGTACTGGAACTTTGCACAAATTGCCTGGAAAGCATATCTTCTTTGTGCAAGCGCCCACCCCCTCTTCTTCATATTGGCCTTTCACATAACAAGCTTTTCAACACCGATGAATACAAATTTTTCTCTGTTGAATACTGGTATATGTTTGATAACACTTTGTTGATTATAGCATTCGGTAAATAAGCTAGATGCAGGAAAATGTTACAGGCCTTCACTGATGTCACTTGACCTGAGTTACAACAATCTGACAAGTTTGGTTGAGCTTGTTGATCGCCTTTCTTCTTTACACAATCTTAGAAATTTGGTGTTGCAAGGAAATCCACTTTCTGTAAGAATTATTTTTTGACAAATCTTCTTTAGTTCACCAAATAATTTTGGTTTAGTACCAAAATAAATTTTACATAAAATATAAATTTATAAACAAAAATTGTCAAGATACCCAAAGCAAAAAAAACATTCTGTGTGACATTTTCTTTCATGACATATTCAATCAAAAACACACTACATTCCTAATATAGCTAAATATTTATATTGTATAAATTATATACATATTGTTTTTCATTGTTTATAGCTCTATAATTTGAAGATGCTGTTAAATTTACATATGATTCACCAATTCTTAAAAAAATGTGTCAATGTTCATTTTTTTAGTTAGTTCCAGGGTACAGAGGCCATGTAATTGATGCTTTGAAAGAAATAACAATATTTGATGACATCAATGTTTCTGCTGATGAAAAACACCACTTTAAGGGTCTTGGTAAAAAAAAGGAATTGATCTTGGATGAAGCCCAAATTATAGTAACAGTTGGAAAGCTAAGTGGTATTCCAATGCCTGAAGAGCTTAAGGTAAAGGCATGGTGTGGTATGTCAATATCAAGTTAAATGGCTTGTCTGTTTTTACTTTCATAAGGAAGACGATGATAGGCCACAGTATCCTATTGTTTCAAGTCAATATGTGATCCAATATGAAATGCTAAAAGATTTTGTGCCGAAAACAAGGGATACAACAGGCAAGTACTTCATTAAAACTGTCTCTATTTGGTTGCCAATGATGATTATACAATCTAAATAAATTTCAACTAAAATATTAACAATATTTAAATACGCCCAACTTAATATTTTATAGGTTAGACAAATTTTGTAACTTTTTGAGCAAAGTAATATTATTTTTATTTTTTTATTTCACATATAAGCAAAACATTTTAATGGAATTTAAATATTCAATTAGTTCTGTTTATGTGGTTCAAGTATAGTCTGTAAATACAAAAGTAAAATTAACTGTTGACTTATTCCTTAAGACAAAGGTCGGCAACCTTTCCATCTTTGTAGGCTAAAACAAACTCTAGAAAGTCTCAGCGGACATACTAATTTTACTCTTTTTATTTAATTAAAACTTTATCTTTGTTCCTGTAAAAAAGTGCAACTTCCCACGAGGTAGATAAATGTCAGTTATTGCAAAGGTGACAGATGTACAACTTTAAGACCTCACTTTAAGTAATCTGCTTAAAATGTACTGAAAGTAAAGTTGTTGTATACAAGGCAAAGCAAAATTTCCACAATAATTAAAATATTATTGAAATATTGTAATCTTACAAATGTTTTTTATTTACGTTATCCTGATTAATTATGCTTAACCCAATTTTTAGCCCACAACATTACAACAACAAAAACAAATATTAATAATAAATTATTCTCACAGATGTAGTTACCAATCCAAATACCAGAGATTCACTTGCCATACTAAACAACGGGAATTTCGAAAAAGAAGCAGAGATTGTTTTTCATGAGACCCAAGCAAGAGAATGGGATGACACTGATATAGACTTTGAATACAAGTAAGAATTGGTATCATACAATAAATTTTGTAAAACTATTAGACGTTTTGAACTTCCATTAGAAAACTACACCTTGTGGACAAACTGGTGGATCTACGTGATGTCCTCATCAGAGAAATACAGTTCAAAATTTTATTAAAAAAAACTCTCACATGGCCAGTAACCCCCACCGAAACCCCTGATGCAATTGTTGAATCACCAGTCAAAAAATCTGCTAAAGATGGAAAAGACACACCAAGCAAAAAAGATGCAAAGGGAAAAGATAAAGTGAAATTTATTTTTATTTGTTTTTGTTGGAATATTGTTTGGGAACACACAATAAGACCTAAAAAGCAATATTACCTAAAGCAAAAATTCTATAAAACCATAGTAATAAGACCAACGACATAATACAGCCAAATACGCAGTAATATCGAGTACAGCATAAGATCAAAATCGTCTTACTAAGACCTAAATCTGTCGAAATAAGGCCTAAATTCTCGGAATAAGTGCTAAATTCATCGGAATTAGTCTTAAATTCATCGGAATAAGGCCTAAATTCATCGGAGTAAGTCCTAAATTAATCGGAAGAAGGCCTAAATGACCAAAATAACGCCCGAACCGGTGGGTAGAGGTATGGGACGATCTGGGATCAGCCGTTTTGGTAACTACGTTCGGACGCCCTAGTCTGACCGGAGACGTCAGGGCGTCGCTGTTTTTGCATATTAGTCCTATTTCGCCGTTTTTTTCGAATTGTATTTTATTCTGACGTTGCTGTTGTTCTTATCTCGGTTAAAAAACACCTTACAAGGCTTAAACGTTTTGTTTAATGTGGTTTCAAAATACAATATTTATAATTATGAACTAAAAATGACTCTAATACATGAACATATCCTCACATATGCTCATTCGGAAATGTTTTTTATAGATACATTTTTAATTGATCTATGTATGTGGTGTTAATTTGGACTCAAAGTAATAATAACAACCAGGTTGGAGCTACTGGAATAAAACTAAACCGACAGAATAAGATTTAAACAACCTCTTCCGTAACCCGAAACCTCATGCTCAACTTCATGGCTAACTCCAAAAATTATTACTTTACGCAGCCCTTTAATGCCACCCATAACCAAAAGCAAATAGTCCGATTCCCAAACCGAGGCGCCACAACGGCCGAGTCAACGGAGGTACCCAATCGGCCCTACACTGTTCAAACAGATTAAATAATTTTTACCAACTTGACAAATGTAAATTGGATATTGCTAAAGTTTAGCTATCGGTATTTTTATGTTGGGTTTAACTAGTTATTTATAATGCTTGAATAGTAGCTTAAACGTGTGATGTTTCATCCAGGGTGGAAAAGCTGATAAAGCTAAAAAGAAGACTGGCTCAAAAGAACCTGACAGTCAGCTACGAAGTGACCCTCCTACTTTTACAGAAATTGGTTCACAGGCGCTTTGCTTGTCTGGATTCCTGGAGGGCGATCACAAGGTTGAATTGACATGTCATTGTGGCGGGGGTCCGATGCAAACTGAAAGTGAATTGGCTAAACAGGAAAATAATATGCAGGTATTTCTCATTATTTTTTCATTAAAGTTTCTCATAAACCCTCTCAATATAATCACAAAAATCATAACTCCTTAACATTACTAAACGTGACTATTTACAAGAACGACCCAATGTTTTACTTAACAAACACCTTGGCGATATCCGATCCAGAGTTTTTTGGGCTATCAGGTGACAAAATGTCACAATTTAACGAACATTTTTTTTTCTTTATTTTCATTTATAACGGGGATTCTTAAACTGTTTTTAACGTCCACTCCGAACAAAATGTTTGGTTTGCTTTAACCCGGGGCGTAAGCAAATTTTAACATGACGTCATAAACCAAGTTTAGCCAACTTAAGAAACCTGCTGTTTTCGGGTAAACTCATTCGCAAATATTATACTAAAATCAAGTATAAATACATTTAAGGAGAAGGCAACAAAGTGTTCTATTTTTGTGGTTTGTAAACGCCAATTTAAAATTTAGGATTTTTATTAAGCCTTCAATGAACCCCACCCCCCAAACAATATATATTTAAATGAAACATTTGCCGCAACCTTTCCTTTACGACACCACTAAAGCGATACCTTATCATTAGTTTAAAAGTTTTAGTGTTGTTGACAAAAATTTCGTTCTATATTTATCTAGTGAGTGTTGTTTATTTAAAGAGATTCTCTATTTGCTCGCATTCGCAGTCTAATTTAGCAGAAATGTCCTGGTCCCCCAACCCGGGGACCGCCCCTTTTTGTGAGCATGGTTTTACAAACTTACTGTGTTGGTGTCTCGCAGCAGACTATACTCCGCGTACTCTTGCGTGACAAAAATTATTAACATATTTTTCCACTCTATGCTACTATGTTGCACTGAATATGTGAATAATAGAAATCACCTTGACCCTTGCAAGATAAATGTCGACCTTAATTCCTGATCAGTAACAGCAAAATAATCTAGCAAAGCTAGCAATTCAGGTCAGACACATTAACCAGATCTTAAAAAGATATATATATATTTCGCCAACTAAGGCATCGTCAGTATATCTGAATAAAAACAAACGCAACAGTATAAGAATGAGTCAGAAACATTAAAGATTAAATAAAACAAAGTAAAATAACTAAAATATAACTAAAATTATTAAGTAGTTGTCTGGTTCTTATCGTTTCCTTACGCCTCTACTCCATTTTTTCTTTTTGCCTTGCCGTTTTTGTGCCGTTGTTTTGCGTTGCCGCGTTTCTCTCGACCTGTTCTTATTGCTTCTGTACAGGGGTTGTACAACTTGGATGCCATTACTATTTAACAGCTTTTATTTTTTAGTTATATTTTAGTTATTTTACTTTGTTTTATTTAATCTTTAATGTTTCTGACTCATTCTTATACTGTTGCGTTTGTTTTTATTCAGATATACTGACGATGCCTTAGTTGGCGAAATATATATATATCTTTTTAAGATCTGGTTAATGTGTCTGACCTGAATTGCTAGCTTTGCTAGATTATTTTGCTCTATGCTACTATTTATTAAACTATAGGCGGCTGAATTTGAAATGCGCTGTAAGCCGCACACGGACCGTATGTTTAGAGGACATCAAATTTAAGGGTTACTGATGATTCAACTATTTCCAGTACCGGTAATTTGAAAACGAATAAATTTACGATTTTAATCAGTAGAGATTATTAAAAAATTGTCACCCGTAAACACATTGATTTATGATACCAGAGAAGCTGTTTTTTTGTTTATATTACCATGCCTGGTAGTAACAGTTTATATATTGATTCATGATACGTTACAGGATGAGGATAAAACAGAAGCTAAGGTTTCTCGTGGAAAATCTGGCAAACTTCGCACTCCTTCTGCTGAAAAGCCGAAGTCGAAGGGAAAACCTGGTTCTGCAGGAAAGAGAAAAGACAAAAAGGCGGAAGTTGTGTCAGAGGTTGAAGGTGCGGAAGATGCAGTTCCGCCACCCATCTGTGTTCACGTGTCATTCGAGTTGCACAAGTGGAAAACTGCAAGTGATAGCTTGAAACAAGTTGATGTGTAATAAACTTTGGTGGTCGGTTTCAGTGTAATTTTAATGTATGCCAAGATAAAATAAAATGAAGGACTTCTTTTTTGAATAAAGGTGCAATTTCTCGCATTTTTTATGGTAATATTTTTTTAACAGTTTTATTTTAATCCTAATTAAAGCAAATCATTTTTAGAGTCAGGGCCAGAAAATTAAGTCATGACACGACCTCATAAAACCAGTAAACTTTTGATGCCCGTTCAAATGTGCATCTGAAATTGAATAGATATACATTCGAAGAGATTGCGCCAAAACATTTAGGAAACAGTGTATATTAAAAACCAAAAAACGCGTTTAATTTGAAACATCTGAAAAGGCGTTTTCACGATGCCATATTGCAATGATGGTATAATTTGCCAGAAAATGTCGTTTATTTCGTATAAGTTGGCAAAAATTGTGTTTCAAAAAAAATTCTACTTTTTTATGTTAGTATTTAAAATACGTATATTTTTTTGTTTTAATAAAGTTAATATAGCCTAACTTTCATTTAATAAGATGTCATGGTTCCCAAGACCCTTAAAGACTATTTAATTGTCAAAGCGGTTGTAAACTTCCTATAGAAAGAAGAATAAAGTCGTTTGCATTCACGTGTGCCATAATGGGTTCTTTAGATTCCAAATTGCAGAATCAATTTACGAATAGGTTTAAATTTAACCACTTTATGATATTAGCTTTCGCAGTTCAGGGCCTGACCCCATGCCGACCAATAAGCCCACCTGGATGTACCTCGCACACTATTAACCTTGAATTCTCCAGTTTTAAACACTAAAATTTAGGCTATAAACATTTATGCATTATTTTAAACATATTTAATAATATGCAATCATCTGGAAAAATGCAATGACCAAGACATATTTGATTTGAATATATCAGTTTTTCATATGAAAGGATTTACATTGCAATTGGATTTATGATTGATAAATTCTGTCATATGTCAAATATAAATCATTAGCAACACTTCAAGTTGAAAAAAATGAATAAAGAATATTATTAACATAACCATGTAACATTAGGGAAAATATTTATAATGGTAAACTTATTTTGTGTAAAGTAAAAACTTTACGTTGGTAAAGACAAATTTTATTAAAAAACAAACACACTTTCACACTGCTTTATTTTGTCAGTTCATATTACGGCCATCTTCTGTTTTCATTTGATAAATTTTAGCCTTTTCCCGATCAGGTGAACACACTTTTTAACAATGATCTAACTTGTGAATTTTCACCCGATCCGTTAGAAATTAGTGCATTTCTAAGCAAAAAGGTCTACCACAATTAGGGCATCCTAAGGCAGAAAAGTCCTTGAGGTCGTGGCAATGTACTAATTTGGACCTTTAGATAAATTAAAAATATTTGTTGAAAATCCACAAAAGATAACAAAAAATGTGAGATAGGATTACTAACACTTCACCCACCTAAACCCAAACGCTAACCCGAATCCTAACCCAAGTATTGTGCTTCAATTTAAGAATTATTGAAACGCTGAAAAAAAGCCCAAACTCGGAGGGGCACAAGATAGTTTCTCGTCCATTGTATATAGGATTGTTACGCCACAAATTTAGGTATTGGGACCTGAAGCGTTATAATTATTAAATTAACGCACACTATTTGGGTTAGGGTGCTGGTTAGTGTTTGGGTTCGGGTCGGTCAAGTATTATTAAACTTAAGCTTCTTATGCACAATTGTTAAGTCAAATTAGTGCATTGTCCAAGACCTAAAAGTCGGACTTTTTCATCCTTTAAATGCACTAATTGTCGTAGACCGTTTTGCTTAGAACTGTATTAATTTCTGACGAATGGGGTGGAATTTTGCACTTCGGCCACGAGCTTTATGATGTATCACCTATAACGATTTAAAAACTCTTATTGCCAACTTGAGTACTTATTGGCCTAGTGCTCCCCCTTAAATACGCTCCAGGTGTGTGAAGTTTTATACTTTTGTTGCATTTAAAACAAAAGAATATATTAACAGCCTTTCAATAAACATACATTTAAACTGTTAGGTAAGCATTACAAGAAATATTATAACTTGATTTGTTTCGTTCTACCATTATGTAAGAACGTCTTTTTTCCAAAGGAAATGTTTTCCAACTCGATCAGAGTGCATATTTGGTATTGGCATTTTTATTAAAGAGAAGAAAATATAGGCCTACGTCGTTTAACGTGATGACCAAGGTAAAATAAAAAAGCAACAAAAGTACAAGATAAAAGTGCTACAAAAATTTTTAAAACAACTATTCAAAGCGAATAGCTCAGTTATACTAAGATTTGCTGACTGGACATTGCCAGTAATGTATTCGACATTCTACTCTTTGCGTTGAAGTAGATGTGTCGCTAGGCACAAGTTTTGCACAGATACATTTGTAGTAACGTTCTTCATTCCCGTCTTTGTCGGAAATCGTTCTACTGATTAAAGTGCCTATATAATTGCCAGTGGCTGAACATGTCGCACCGGTCACCACATAACCCTGTAAAAAAAGCGCTACAATGATTTAAGGCGATTCCATATAACCCCTATTTTCATTTTATACAAAAACTTTTATGCGTTTCGTTTTATTTTTTTGCCTTTTTCCTTTTATGTTAATTGGAAATAATTTTACAACTACTTGCACTACCATTATCTTATTTTACTGGGTAAAAAATTTAAGAAATATGTAACTCAGTAAGCTCTTACGTAACAAAGTTTACTAGGGCAAATTTTTAAATGATATATTTTACTGTACCAAATCAGCGCCATATTCGCCGCTTTCGGTTGAGTCTTGGTTGGAAGAGCTTCCAATCGAGAAGCTGTTGTATTTGCACGTAGACTTCAATCCTCCTAAAACAATCAGTATAACTTTGAACGTAAATGTTTGAACACCCTTCCCTCATACTATTGGATTGACTTGACAACAATCTCGTTAACACGATTCAATGAAAAACTTGTGTGACGCTATTGTTTAATTACAAAATCACCTGTAACGAGTCCGAAAATGTCATTTATGTCTGCGGGTGGAAGAGAATGCAGAAACTCCCAAAAACGTTTATTGATCAAAGTTTTGTTTTCGAACTTCGTCGCCAAGTGAGAAATCTACCAAACATGGGGAAAATAAAATAATTTTAAACCGGAAAGGGATCCAATAGGCTATGTCAGTTAGAATCTTTGGAAATTGCAAATCTGTGAGTTCTCTGACACAGAAACTAAATTATTTTTGTGTTCAATAGAGCGCTGCACGACCTTTTTATGTTATAGCCTGGAAGACATCAGCCACTATAGTTGTCTTCAGATTTTCTACGAGCAGTATGGGGAAACGCGAAAAGCTTTACGGAACAATGCATAACAGCGTGGCTTGTGAGCATGTAAATATTTTCTATGTATCCACACGTGACGTCATAAAACAAATAACCTACAAAACAAATAAACTACTTGTTTCTAAGAAAACTCGTACACAAAGCGCAGCAGAAAAAAGGGTCTAATTGCGCGAAGCGCGGGAAAAAATGCGTTTTGTTTAAGTTAATAAATTTTTATTTTAGCAGAACACGTAAAAAAATGCATGGCCCGGGGCAACTTTTTTCAGGTTGTGTAATTATATAATGTCTTTGCAATATAAACATTATTTCGTGAGTAACACCTATTATCTTTTGAAATAATAAGGCAATGTATGCATTTTTGCACTTCATGCGAACTTTTAAGTAATTTCGATGCACCCAATTATATGGGAGGCCAATAGTGCGAATCTTTTGATGTGTTGCCCACTTAAAACTTCAGTTGCATAATTCCACAGTAGATCGTTTAAAAACAGCAAGCTTCGAAAGATTCATTACTTGACCATACCATTAAAATAATAAAACTAATGTGCTTAAAGGAATTTTACAGGTTATTGGGTAACAATACTGTCGTTAATAAGTTGAGTTACCTAGAGTTGTTAACACACTATTTTTTGATAAATTTGCCTTTCAAGGTAGAAATCAGTGTGTTTAGGATTCAAAGCATGGCTGAAATTCCGGTAACAAACCGATATCTAATCGGCATCGATATCACCCCAGGATATGACCACTACCGGTACTTACTTTTGACATCGGGTATAGGATTCGATGTCTTGAGTTTTAGTGCACAGCGTAATTAATTTAATAAAGAAACTACTTTTATATTTTTTGATTTCATAAAGAAAGAGTATTATTTGATATAACAAGGACGGCAGACAATAAACAGGTACCTTGTTCAACTTTACGTTTATCTTAATTTAAAGCAATTAGCTACTGTGCATCATAGAGCAGATTACCAAATTGCTTTGATTTTGAACAGTCTGGCTGGTCTCTTCCTCGTGGATATTAACTTGATTTTGAAGTCGTTCTAAATCCGCTTTCAGATCACTAAGTTCTCCCTTTAAATCTGTGACACCTGCGTTTGAAGATAAAAAACTTCATAAGCATATTTTTTCGTTCTAGGCCCACGGTTGCCATTGCGGTGAAACTTTAAATCTCTTTCATGATAACATGATAACGATGGAAATCCGATTTTGTTTTTTATTGATTCCTATGAAAAAGCAATATACGCCCTTCACAAATCTGAAGACAATGACAAAAGCTTCGTTAATACTAATTGTATTTTTATGTTTCTGGCATTTATGTCATTAAATAACCTTTATATGATGGTAAAAGTGATTTAAGTCAAACAAACGTCGTTATAGTAAAAGCACATACGTTAGGCTACAAAACAATAGAACGCTGGTTTAGAATCCTACCACGCGTTTAAATAATAATTATTAAATAAACGCATATATGCCCACACAAGGGTACCCAACCAATAACCGCGAACTGATCAATCGTATACCCACAAAAAACAAACTTTATTTATCACTACGCAAGGCGCACACTTACCTTGTTCAGACAATGGCGAAACTATCCCGAGTAACATTAAAGACATTAGAGTTAGCGACAGGAGGCTGATTACAATTGCCAGTACAAATCCTATCACAAGAACACAAGCGCAGCGTTCCCCGATGGTTGCCGGGCGTTTGGAACTAACATCCTGGACATCACCAAACATCATATTAGAAGGCGAAGACGGAATAGTCCGAATACCAGAATACATCGGGTTTTGGCGTTCCCTAAATAAAGTGGGGTCTCAAAACGAAGCATATTCATTATATAAACTTTTGTTAAGGATATGTAACGTAAGGCCATATGTTACGTGGTTGGCTACTCGCAAATTGTGCACAAAGAAAACATTTTCCTAACTATATTAATCCCCAACAATGGGTTTGCGCAAATTATTGCGTAAAAAATATTTTAATATCATTAAAAATCTTGTATGTGGAAAAATACATCAACAAAACTGAAATTTAGGCCTATGCCAATTCGAACTAACCTAATGTTTCACAAGAATATCACCTTCTTCCATTTTAGACTAATCACTAGCCTTAGTTAGTCAATAAGGCAATGGTGCATGGAGTTGAAATATACATACCTTATTTTTAGTTAAATATGTAAAAAACATCTGGCAAGAAACTTAGATCCGCCTTAACAAGGCGTTAAACAGCGCAAATTAGGTAGAATATTAATAAACTTTTGAACAAACCTGGCTCCTCGAATACCAAAGGCTTAGTGGGTCTTGTTTAAACAACCAATAAAAGTAAGACACTATGAAACAGAACAAAACTTACCTTGGATAACCATCTTTTACGAGAGGTGAAGGTGATATCGTCGGTATTTCTGGTCGAGAGTTATAATTGGTGTCCTGTGAAATGGACATGTTTGCTAATCCAAGGCTGCTGAGGCGTTTTTTAAGTTATGTTAAATTTCTTATGAATACAAAGTTACTTTGACTAACGCTGTGACTCAGTCCAATAGTTTCTTTCTAAACCTTTAGGAAAGCAATGCCGTAGATTACCAACTAGAACGGCGAGAAAAAATCATGCCATCTGCAGGATAATCCGCCTTCAAACCCCATATGCTTTTGACGTCAGCTGATGTAATCTCTTCGTCATGGCGAGCCAATTAATGCAACTATTTTTTTGAACACGAAATCCGACAAAATTTGATCTATATTGGCGTAGATTTTTTGGCAACATATATACCAGGATATCAGAACTTTATTTAAATTTACAGCTATATATATATTTAGAATACATTACCAAATCTAATCGCATTATCATATTTATGTATTGCAGTATTTATGATTTAAACAGCCCTTATCAACAACAATAAACGCTAAAGATTAAATTTCTATAACTCGATTTTTTTGGTTTAGTTCAGTGGTCCTCAACCTTTTAAGGCTCAATTGCCGCACCCCTCGGAAATAATAATAAGATTGCGGCACCTCTACAAGTTTTTTCCGTAGGTAATTATTCACTAGAATATCACAATAAACGGAACTGGAACAACACACATCAACTCTACACAACGTAGAAAGTTTTAATTGGATTTATTCCACTCTAACCTTACACAAAAATTTGTAAGAGTTAGCAAAAATCAGATTCTTAAAGATTCTCAAATATCTCTCGGAACCCTTGGGCATTAGAAATGGCACCCGAGTGCCAGGGAGCCCCGGTTGAGAACCACAGGTTTAGCTAGTCGTCGCTAGCCCATACCGCCCAAGCATGTCGACTCCGCATTCGCAAAAATTGCGGCTAAATTGCAATAATTCATATTTGTTAAAAATATATATCTTCGGAAGTATAGTGATACCTTTTAGAAACAAAATTAGAATTTCGATAAATTTTTAATCGCTTCTGTTTTAATGAAAAGGTTGAAGTTGTTTTCACCTAACCCAAAGTTTTCGAATACTGAGAAAATGCATTTATGTGCTACGAAGCCATTAAATTTAGCAGTTATAACTATACGCTATATTAATGTAATTTATAAGCATACATTTTTATTCATCTTTTTTTAATTTTAGGCATTGAATTTTCCCTAAAGTCTTATTTTATAAAAAATGACCGGCATTTGAATGGTAAAAAATCGATCTTTTTAAAAACAGTGGTTCCCAACCTTGGGTCGCAAGAGGTATTGTCTGGGGGTCGCCGTTTACGGGTTGTAAACATAAAATATATAGTTTAGCAAGGCTTGCCATACGTTTAGCCAGTACAGTCCCGATTTGGAGGTCTTGTCCCGCCTGGTTAATCAATTTTTCCCGGACCTTTCAATTTAAAAAAAATGAAAAATGTAAAAACTCTGAGTCAGTTTTGTAAGTAATAGTTTTTACTCTATATTTTTGGTTGATTGGGCTGTCAAGCAAATTTCTTATAACATAGATTAATTATTTTCCAAGCAGGTGTTGAGAGGTGTGGTCAGTGGTGGGATTCGAATTTTCGTCTGCCCGTTCTATCACAAAAGTTCTGTTACAATAGTCATATTTTCCTGCAAATAATTTAGGTAGTTGCAAGAACAGTATGCAACCCTATAGGTTAAAGCGAATGTTGAGAACTGCGAACCGACTGAATCCAATCACCGCTAACAGCCTACACCAGGGGTTCTTAAACTGGGGTCCGTGAACTAGTTTTGGGGGTTCATGAAGGCCTAATTAAAATACTAGTGTATATTTAGGAAGTAATTAATTTTTCAAAGAAAACAGTTTAATTAAAAATAAAACGGCTTTGCACTGAATGTATAGTTACCCTTTTCCACTTTCACATTTTTCGGACCGAAATAAGATTTATGAAGTCTATTTGTATTGTGCGTCAATTTATGACGTCATTTTCAAGCATTTCTTGCCTACCGGGGTCCATGTGAAGCAAAAAAAATGTTAGGGGTCCGCGGTAAAAAAAGTTTAAGAACCCCTGGCCTACACACTACAGAAGTGGTCGGCAAACTTTTTTCGTCGCGGCCCAATATACTTTTTTCGAAGCTATTAAAGGCCCACTACGTGAAACCACTACGAAAACGGTGTCAGAAGTTTAAGGCATTAGAATGGCGTCGTAAAGTTAGAATCACTTGTTTTTTTCGAACGAACTTGTGGACAAATATGAGGCTAAAATTCAGTTTAATTGAGCAAAAAAAGGTAGGTTCGTTACATTTGCATTGGCAAAACTTCAATTAAAAGGATTCGTGAGGGATATGACCCTTTAAAAATTCCAATATTGCTCGAAATAGCGACATTTATAGTATAATTTAACAGAAATTGAACTGCACAGTTAAGAGACACACGACGCAAGAAATTATAGAATAACGCTTTTTGGCTGAATAGATTTAATAAAAAAATAAAAATAAAAAATAAAAAAAAATTAACATAAACGTACATACAAATCCTTGCATTTGACTTCAAAAGAAACATCGTAGTTCAAGTAATTTGGGAAACTTGTTGTTCTCCAACCAACCGGTGGGGCAGTGTTTTTTTTAAGGTGTTTTGGGGAACCGAAACGGTCGCCCAAATTTTGGACTTGCAACTTATTGGTATTTAAATGAAACACTTGCGGTCTCTTAAAACTACTTGGCGGTCACTCAAACAAACCTTAAAAAAAACCTGCGGTGGGGTATTGTGTAACTAAAGCAAGTCTATCGTGCAAAACATATTACCACTATATCATCTCCACAGCTGAATGGCGGCACCCGCAATCACGTAAAACGTTTGCACGAAACACGTAAAAGAAATCCATTACGTTAATCTTGTTTAAAAATTTGGATAAATGTTACTCATGATGCATTAGCCATATTGTAAAGTTGAATAGAAAATTATATTTCACTACATATATTTTGGTAGAAATTACAATTTGCAGGGAGTCTAAGTTTACACAGCGTTTGACTGTTGACACCAAGTAAAGGTGAAATATTACACGGCGCTTTGCCGAAAACACTGCCATACGATAATGCAAAAGAGCGGTAGTACAAAACGAAGAATATACGCGCAAAGCGAGAAATTTTTCGCGTTTATATATAGTTGACGTTGGCAAAAAATAGTTCGACAGGCACTCTCGAGGCCCCATTTGGCAAGCGGGCCTAAACAACGCTAGGAAATATAATTCTTAGACAAATGAACGTTTAAAATACAGAAATGAACGTACGGCTCTCAGCCGGCCCACAACTACATGATAACACTAAACTATTTAAAAGTAACTCTGCGGCCCACATTTGGGCCGCGGCCCACAGTTTGCCGATCACTGCAGTACAGCCATAGGGCAGCAGTCGTCGTCTTGTAGTTATGACGCAACAATAAAATTTTATAAAAACAATCACAAAAGGAAAATTACAAACACGTGAGCTACTTCGATCTCAAAAAGCAATGTATGAGATAAGTGGCAAAAATCCATTGACAGTAACCGGTAATGCTAACCGGTTCGCTGATTTCATAAAATTTCGCGAGACGGTGAACCGGCTGAATCCCACCACTGCCGGTGGTTGCTTGGGTTAGTATTATTCTCAGTGTGGTGGGTTAAACACTCTAAATAGATATAATCCGGTGGGTGCTGGCAGATCGAATAATTTTATTAAGACAGATTATTTTTTTTTGATGTTGGTGAACATCTTTTTTATGGTGTTCCCCTTAAGGGCCTTTAGTAAATCATAAAATAAGTCTAATGTCATCGTATAAGCTCTGTAAGCTCTTTACTCCTCAAGTGGTAGGCACTACCAATATCTCGTAAACAGGACTCTAAATTTCGTAGTAGTGTAGTGGGTTGGTATTTCTTTAAGAGCTTAAAATAATATTATTTTCTTACGTATTTGTATTGTGCCTATTACGTATAATTATGCTAAATTGTAACCGTTAGCAGCTCCGCATCAGTAAAGACATGTTAAAAAGGCTGAGAATTTTCGGCCAACTAGTTTTGCTAGAAGAAACAAAACGAAAGGAAACGTTTTGGGGTATTTAGGCCTATTTGTCTATTAAAGGAGCGTTTAAGGGGCATGGTTTGTAAGACTGAAACAAGCGATTAGGCCTATTGCATAGTCTTTTCAAAAGAAACTTACAGAAAATGTATCTCTTGACTAAACACACTTGCATCTAACTGTAAAGTCATAAGTGAAGGAAGGAAATTTTCGGCCCATATCTGTTTTTGCTTGCAGAAACAAGTTAAGGGAAAGTACATACCCTAAAATTAGCAAACCTAAGTGTGAAAAAATTACCCTATTTATTATGACGTCGGAACTTAGACAAACCACCCTTGCAAATACGGCACTTAAAAATCTTTTACAAAAAGTTTATTTGCAGTTTTTATTATGCGTCCCGGATTTTGCATTCTAAAAACGGCAAGCCTAACTTAAGCAGATGAAAGAGTCGTGCGCTTCACTATACCAGTCTTGTTTGTGACGTCACGTTTACTCTAGTTTTTATTCAACGGCGAAGCATAGCCTAAGTCGAATGGCCTTGTCTAATATAAATAGGAACGGTAGCTATTTTACCACTAAAAGACCTGTTTTGCGACACTCGATAAACCTTTCTGTAACACCATTTATGCACAATTGAACTCTCTGTATCAACATTTACTCCACTTGAACAATTCAGATAATAAATAAAGATAAAATAAAAATATATATATTTAATGTATATAAATATAGCTTTTATTTTTACAAAAAAATGAAGTATTGTTTTGTTATTATGGGAAGTCAATTTTACATTGTTACATCGTAAACGCATAACATATCTTTCTTATTTGCGATAAAACCGCCGTTAAACTTACGTTAAGCCTTAAATTTAAGTAGGTTAAGCGCATGCTTCCGGTGTAAGTAAGATCATTCTGACTAAAAAACATTCTTGTATATGATTGTTGTTAAACAACTTACATATGATTGTAATCTGGATTATGCATAACACACCCAAATTGGGGGGTCGCGTAGGTGTGAAACCTGAAATGAGGGTCGCGGCAAAAATGCTGCAAAACACTGCTCTTTTGCCAGGTTCAATGAGAAATAGAAAGTCGTCGATCGCGATCGACCGGTCGAACACTACATCTCAGCTGGTCGATCGCGTCGATCATGTGTCAAATTTTTAACAAAGCGTTCTTTAAGAAATATTTATTGGAACATAACTAAACGGCAATAAACTTGGATAAATTCGAGCAGCACAAAAGTGTAGTTATAGTACAGGGATGGCGAACCACTGACTTCGTGACCCACAACGCATTTTAAATAACCCAATTGTCACTGTAGAATTACCGAAATGTTATCAATCATTTTTAGGAAAGGATAAATTTAAACAAACAATTGTTGGTTAGATAGCACTATAGCAGGGGTCGGGAACCTATGGCTCTTTTAGTGGCGACGTATGGCTCTTTTGATGAAAGATTCTTGCTTGCAGAAAAATCTAAGCTATTATTTTTCAGCATGATAACAAATAAAACGGCACGCGGCCACGATCGCTTTCCTAACTTTACTGTATTTGTTCCGTTTTAACCCACATAAAAGCAAATTTTTGACGCTTCGCGCGAATCTGTTTGTAGGAGTTTTTAATATCCAAAATGTCCTATTCTTTCAACGGAACCAACAAATGCGTGCAGAAAAGCAGACAATTAAAAGCATTTTGTTTTGTGGCGATCCTTTAGGCTAACATCAGTTTGACGAAATAATAAGTAAATCAAGGAAAGTGGTATTTTTAAGATTTGATGTTTTATAATTACTCGTTATGACGCAACTTTTGACATCATCTCTGAAAAATGTCATGTCCCCCACCAAAAAGAAATCCTGGACTCGTCCCTGGTCCTATTTTTACATTGTTTTTTTTTTTTATATTCTGAAACTCCCACGACTGGGAAAACGGGGTTTATTGAGTAATTGCATCAAGGCCCAGGGCACTTGGTCGTTTTGCAAATTTTCTAAAACGGTGGAAATAACATATAAAAATAAATTTCAATACGAAGCAACTTAAAATAAAAATTTGAAGTATGTTGCTTGTAGGACTCAAAAAGGCGCAAATTAGACTTTTGTAGAAGTTTAATAACAAAATTAGTTATAGGTTTGTGAACCATTTGTTTAATTCCTGTAGCAAAAAACCGTAACATCACTTTGGTTCAGGTTTCCGACTCACCCGAAGATTTTGCTGGGCTGGAAGCTCCTCGTAATCATGAAGCGGAATGGTCTGGGTTGCATTTAATTTTCCCTCTCCAGTATCTACAGTCATGCTATAATTTTATCGTTGAATTAGCAATACCTGCGCTTCCTAGTTCGAACAACTTGAGTCATTATAAATGCTTGTGTGGCATTTTAATGTTATATTTTGTGATGTATTTATATATTTTAGCAATCGTAAAAATTGTAAATAAAAAATTACAAACCTTAAACCGAAAAAATAATTTATATTAACTCCAAACATACCTAATTGCAGTAGATAATTTAATTAATACAGCCTCAGTGAACAGCACATGTCTAGTTACTAGTTATCAACAACTTTGCAGAGGTCGAAATGTGACTACACGTTTACGGCGTGACAACGATTAAACAAAATATTTCTTATTGAAAGGACATATAGATCAGCGGTCTCCAAACTTTTTTTACAAGCGACCCCGATTTAAAAAAAATGAAATCAAAATTTACATCGCGACCATATGTTTTGTTTACTGATGGGAATAAATATACATATAATAATGCTGGAACTATGTAACACGAGCGAATATGCGTAAGTTACACGCATTTCCAGAGAACTGTGGCTATATGTCCACCAAAATGATTTCTTAAGTTTTATTTAAATTATGTTTTTTTAATTTAGCACACGCATTAACGAACACCAACATTTTAATTTGTTTCTACACTAAATTGCATTTAGTGCGATGGTTGCGCAAACACCTGTATAGTGCCCACCAGTTATAAACGCGGCTTCATAAGCATAATCGCATGGCATGCTCTACTTCCTATCGATTTACAATGTTTCGGTTTTAATATGCTATAATTGCGCTGAATTTTGTTGAAAAAGTAATGTGGTTAAAAACGGACAGAGTCGGGTAAGTGATTTAAGTCCAAAAGTAAATATTTGCTGAAATCTTTTTAACCTAGCAGCGAGATAAAAAACCTTGTTTATACAGAAGAACAAAAGCTTATCTTGGCTAGTAAACGAAAATCATCAATCGTATTAAAACAGCAAAATTATGGTGAGGTATAGCGCGACCCCCGAAAAAACTTAGGGCCCACTTAGGGTCACGACCCATAGGTTGGCGACCACTGATATAGATGACTGACATTATACATTGATCTCCAAAGGCATGAAGAGACACATTATGTTAACAGTGGTATTATTAAGCAAAAACTTGCCTTAGCAGCGAAATTGGAAGGCGGTGGGTACAGCCTATGATCGGGTATCGGCTTCGATTAATGTTATCGGAAATCCTATACGTATTAGGTGACCATATGACGCCATTGGTAAATAATGTTTACACAATTGAATACAACTTTTTTAACAACTTATAATTGTTTGGCATTTTAAATAAAACGATAAGTATTCGATCCGACAGCAATATTTTTTCGCTACCTCCACTGCCATCTTACCAACGGTCTTGGGCTCACTAAAATAAAGTTCAATCGGGCGTTTATGTATATCTACCGAAAAAGTGAATTTTACAACGCAATTTTAAATATATTTCGTTAGATTGTGTATAATACCTGTGCTGTTTATTCGTATACTTAAATAAGTCGACATTTTCTAGCATGTATGCAAACGCAAGTACCGTATTTATAACTTAATGGTTCATTTACGACCCTGATGGATGCTAAATTATGTATTGTTTTGTGTTAACGCCAATATCAGACCAGTTTGCCAACAGTAACAAAGCGAGTATTTTGACGAAGGGCAGCTTTTCTCCCTAGTGTGAACATAACATGAAAACTGTAAATCGATTGGCATTTGCTGATAATATATATTATAATATATATATATATATATATACTATACGACTTATCACCTTTTTTTCCTATAAGTGGCTGCATATCTGTTGGAATCATCATTAAGTCCATCGAAACCGTCCTGCTTGGCTTTGGTGGCGGAACATATGAATTGTTGTCCTGCACTTCGTTTTCAAGCAAATCACTACAGCTGTAGCTGAATGTACTTGTTAGCCGTTCCTTGCCCTTGAGAATTCCACGTTTAGCAGGCAAAGGCACGGCTGGTAATGGAGAGTTTAATCCTCTGCTTTCTCGATGGTGGTTGCCACCATTCCGTGATGCCAACATTTTTACAAAGTTATTTCGTTTAGTTTAATGTGTTATCTTTCATATCTTCCGCTCACCGGTCAATAATATGTTGCTATAGCGAGACGTTCTTGGGGAAAAGGCATATATAGTATCCAACCAAACCTGGCTAGAACATGACACACAAGAGTTAATTTTTAACACTGTACGCCTACGTTTACCTAGTCTGCTGTGATTTGCTGTCAATATCAGCAACCTGTCCTCTACCGTGTATAGTTCAGTTCCTTCTTGTGCTTTTTCTTCGTTTCGCCTTGGGGGCAATGATACGTTATGCTTGGTTGCTGCTACGAGTTGCCAAACAAACAGAACTGTAAGAACGGTGCCGAAAAGTGCACATGAAAGGAGAAACATTGTCATAGTCGGTATAAGTAAAAAATACCCAATATACCAAAATTGGTATACCATAAACATCTGGTTAAAACAAAATTCGTTATAAGATCAAAGTAGACTAATAACTAAAGGTTGGGATAAGATTTTAAATATCTCGATTGGTCACGTTATAACTTTTTTTTGAAGAAGCGTTATTCACTTATGGCTAAACAATATAAATTTGACTTCATGCAAACTTGTAAAATCACTTGAACTAAACATAATGAATTTATTTACTTTAGGTTTGCAAGCGTTTTGATATTATATTTAGTTATAGGCCTATATCTCTTTTTATCAGAATTGGGAAAAATTGTTGTTTCAGAGAATTCAGTTGTTGTGTGCTCGACGTGTTGTTTTCAAAAAGTTATCATTTCTCCCAAAACGGTTCTTCAGAACGGTTCTTTATGTCTACAGTTCGATTATTATTCAATAATATTCGAATGATGGACTTCAGCCATAAGACCGAACTTAAAACAATATCAACGCCAGAATAAAACACAGTTCGGAATAAGAACAAAGTAGGACTACTACCTAATATAAGTAATAACGTCTAAATCGGTAAACCTAAACCGTTCGAAATAAGACATATATGGTCGGAATGAATATAACCTTTAACCTAACCCCAAACCCCGCCCCTAACTTAATCACTAATTCTTCTAATAATTTTAACCCTCGATTTTTTCACTAAACGTGATAAAGGCCAAACAATAGCGCGAAGATGAAACCAAACATTTCCAATTTTTGAAAAGACAGCCCATTTTTATTGCTCAGCTTTCTATATAACTACTTATGTACCTCTTATTGATTTTTTACACTCTTCAATATTTATTTTTTACGCCTTTGGTTAAACCTAGGTGCACAATACTTTTTGTATGTTATTTACAGTAAAGACTAGTAGAACCCTAACCCGAACTTTGTAAGTCGGTTTTAAAAATACCTTTGGCCGTATCGAAGCTGAACCGGAACATTTAAATTTCTACAAACCGGAACTTGGTCGGATTTCGAAAAAATCCTAAACCAGAAGTCCGATCTGAACCTAAATCGGTTAAAGTCAAACGGTTCAACTCCCTGTTTTTGACGCTTTTATCCATAGTTGCCATTCTAGATTATTTTAATCTAGATTTAGATGTTTTGGTTTGAATCTAGATGTAGGATAATACAATCTAAATGTTAGATGTTTTTTTAGATTATTATAAAAAAATATTCTACAATCTAAATTAGTGACAGATTCGCTATCGACTATAAATATTTCAGTAATTTTAAAAGTTTAAAATTTTTTCGATTGAAAAATAAATAATGAGGTATAAAATCAAAAATTTCAGTAACTGGTCATGTTCAGTAAAATGTTTTATAAAACAGAAAATCTTAGTTCTAAAGCTTCGAGCAAGACCCTTTATACACTTTATACGGCATTAAGCTTTAAATGTTGATGTTTTTTGTCCAAAAGTATTGAATATTTTCAAAAATCCCTTTTAAATTATTTCTTTCTAAAAAATGTAGATGTTTTTAGATTAAATTTTTTGTATTTCTAGATGTTTACCGTAAGAAAAAATGGCAACTATGCTTTTATCAAAAGCTTGGTAATCATTTCGAACCCTGCAGCTAGCTTTATTTATAGTGAAAGAGAGCAGTCAAGCGAAAAAGATTTACCGCAACACTACTTTCAATGCTGAAGTCTCTATAAACGAGCGCTCTTTTATCTTACTTCCATTCCCATGGTTTGACTGCCGCAAGGCTTTAGTCTATGCTTTGGTAGTAGAGTATACTAATGTGGTTATTCAACAGTAAGTTGAACCTACTTCTGTATTCAATTGGTTGGCCTAAATTTTTTATTGGACTAATCAGGTTATTCATATTAGTTTTGCAGGAAATTATCACTACTGTTATATACATTATGTATGCTTAAATTCATGTTCCGGTTAGACTTTTAAGAGTTTTATGAACAATGCTATAGAATGTAATTTTACATAAAAGAGAAAGACCTAAAATGACAGACGTAGCTCATGGACTGAGGCAGCATAAGGTATCTCAGTCAAATAAGAAAAGGCGAACTTCAATTTCATTCAAAAGAAGAACCAGTAAAGATATAACAAATTCTAAAAGGTAAAGGAAAGAAAACATAGAAAAGATGGAAAATATTTAGAAATAACAAATTATTGTATCAGTAAAAAAGGAAATTTAAAGAACAATAAATATGTAATATGAAATATTTCATAAAATGTCGGCCTTTGTGTATTGCTTTCAAATCCACACTGCAGTAATAGATGAAATTATTGTTTCATTAAATATTTGGAGAATTCCTCCGAAGTATTCCACTCAATTAAAATATGAAATAAAGTCAAACAAATTTTCTTAAAATAAAACTTTACAGATTATAGCTAAAATACTAAATGAATCTATAGCTATTTTACTCTCTGTTGTTCAAAATTGTCCTAATAAAAGGGTGTAAAAACACTGCAGCAAACAGTATAAACAAAGTTTAGAATTTGAAAAAGTTAAAAACTTTTCGATGTTGAAGAGTCAATTGTAGTCCTCTGTGGAAAGCATAAAAAGGCACTTGATTTACAGACTAGATCTGCACCAGGTTGGAAAGTAAGGATAAATCTTCCGCGCAGTTTCCCGCTTAGCCACGGTCATAGCTGCGTATTTCATGTAAAATCAACGCAAAATGCGCTCAGCCGCGAAAAATCGTTTAAACGCGCAACATTTTTGTCGCGCCAACGATTTTCAGTATAGTACTCCATTTTCAGCCGTGCAAATTTTAAAAATAACGTTATTACAGCCATGCAAATTTGGGCGGAAATGTTATTACAGCCGCGCAATTTCAAGCTGCAAAATCGTCTCCCCCGCACTGGGAACTGCATCAGCTAAAAAAATATTGCTAAGTTCTTGTTTCATCAATAAGCAGTACATTATTTTAACTTTGGTTTACCCAGGCACTCGTTTACCTGTAATCTTTTTTTCTGCCTTACCTCCCAGAGATGGTTGTAATTTGTTATTTTAAATGTAAAAATTCAACTAAAAATGATGTGAAGAATTTCAACCATACATCAATTGTGGTCTATCTTTTTGAATAAAATCAAATTTGGTGACACCTGGCTGTAATTAATATGTTTATTTAATTTTTGCAATGGTATTTTCTAATTAAAAAAAATATATGAATGAGGCTCAAAATGTTATCTTGTTTCTGCTGTTTAAACTAGCTGAATTAGTTGTTAGGTATTTAAATATGCCTTACTACTACTCAAAGAAAACTGTTAGACGGACTGTTCCGGCATCGCCAACTGGTTACTCTTCTTATGGTAATAAGACTAGAGTTTCTCAGTATGGTGGCAGTGGTGGCGATAACACTGGTTACAATAGAAAAAATGGTGTAAGCAATGATAACGCAAAACCTGCTGGTACCCTTAAAAGGTAAGTAACTGCTACTACAACTGGTATTTATGAAGTATGCAAGAAAACTGAAAGTACTTTAAGACATTGTCTGTATAAAATTCTTAATTGAAATTTAGATACCAATGCTCCATCAAGAATAAGTCTGTTCCTGTGGAAGTCAGCGACAAATCATTTGATGAAATATTGAGCGAGTGCCTAAAGAAAGGAGTTTTGTTTGAAGACCCAGAGTTTCCTGCCAATGATGAGGCATTGTTTTTTAGTCAAAGGCCAAAAATGAACTTTCAGTGGAAACGTCCTCATGTATGTATGGGCACCAGGTTAAATTTAAATGGAAAATAACACCTGATATGTTTGGCTTTATAGGATTTGATAATTCCATTGGTTTATATTTAATTTTTTATACTAATAGGAAATCACTAATGATCCTCAACTCTTTGTTGGTGGAGCCAGCAGATTTGACATCATGCAGGGAGAGTTAGGTAATTATTGTGTTTATAGTGCTTAGTTTGACAGTTTGACCCAGTTTTTATTGTATTACTTAGTGCAATTTTTTTAGGCGATTGTTGGTTGCTTGCTGCCATTGCCTCATTGTCTCTTAACAACGACTTGCTTTACCGAATTATTCCCCCTGATCAGAGTTTTGATAAAGGAAAATATGCTGGTATATTTCACTTTCAATTTTGGCAGGTACAATATTTACATGTTATATATGTTTACAAAATTACCGATATACACAGTATATTATTATAGTAGCTCTCATTATTGAACCATTTTTTGATTTATGAAAAGCTGGAAAATATATATTTTTTAAATGTTAAAACATTCTTTTTAAACCCTACACTAGTTTAGTCTAATGTCGAATTTGTTAATTTATTTATATAACACTTCTTTTATCTTTTTATTAAACCAATATTGTAATAAAATGTTCTATTGAAATATCAGTATGGAGAATGGATGGATGTTGTAGTTGATGATTTATTACCAACCTACAATGGCCGGCTTATTTATTTACATTCTGCTGATAAAAACGAGTTTTGGAGTGCATTGCTGGAAAAAGCCTATGCAAAGTAAGAAAGTTTATATCTTTGAAACCTATTTAAACAGTTTAAAAAATAAATTTACCCTTTTCATGAAAATCCCTAACCTAATTTTGTTCAATTTTTTTGCCTTTTTTGGAATTATTTTACTATTCTCTGATAGGTTAAATGGTTCCTATGAAGCTCTCAAAGGAGGTAGCACCACTGAAGCTATGGAGGACTTTACTGGTGGAGTGACCGAAACTTTCATTCTTGCTGAAAGGCCAAAGAATCTTTTTAATGTTATGTTGAAGTCTTTGAAAAAGGGAGCACTGATGGGTTGTGCAGTTGAAGTAGGTTTAAATAGTTACATCTTGTGTTTTTTTAATAACATGCAAACGTTTAATACCACCTAGCTAACAGATATTTTATATCAATTTAGTTTAACCCTGGTGGCAATTTTAGTATGTTTATTAGCAAACTCACTTCCAATAGAAAAATTATCCACTATTTCCAGGTTTCCAATCAGCAGATTTGTTAAATTATTTATGATGGATGTAGGTAATTATTTTTATTCCCACCAAAAGCGTATCTGGGTGTTCTTATAATAAGTATGCTTTCCTTATGTAAAAAGCAACAATAGTCAGTTAAAAATCCAACATACTTTCATAGATTATCATAATCTATATATGGGGCAGCTTGATTTTCCCATAGGGTTTGGCAGCAACTGTTTCACTGATTGGCAGGTCCCTTGTGGTATGGTTTGGTTGAACCGATTTAGGTGGTCAACCAGGTTTCTTTGATTGATGCCACTTCAGTATTTACGTTTCATCATAGTAGATCGTACAAACAAATTTAATTTTTCAAATAGATATAAGTAATCTACAACCCATATAAATTTTTGATCACAGTTTATATTCGTAAGTGTCATTTAATTATTTGTTTTTTTAACTAGACAAAAAGTGCTTCACAACGAGAGGCAAAACTGCCCAATGGACTGCTAATGGGGCATGCATACAGCGTCACTGGTGTAGATACAGTAAGCATGATTTTGTGTTAAAAATAATGATAAACCTAACTTGTATGCAAACCTGATTGAACGTTAAGGCAAAGCTTTTTAGGCCACTCCTTTGTTTAAATAACTCAAACATTTACTAAGTTAGACAGTGCCACTTAGGGCTGGATAATCAATATATCCACTTTCTGGACAGTAGTTTCAAGGCCCTCTAATTGTGTTTTAAAAGTGCAGTTGTCCATAGACAAATTCGAATCATTTGATTTTTGATAAATATTTTTGTTTATTTCATAGAAATAACAACTACTCAATTTCTTAATGTGATTAAGAGATTTGTGCCCAAAGTTGTTTAAATCTTAAACTAAACTGGCCTTTACTCTTTATGATGTATGGTATCTGACCTTTGTTTGTTTATGTGTTTGCCTATGACAAAACACAAGATTAATTTAAGTTGTATGCCCCAAAGAAATGATACTCTTGTTCTAGATTCGTACAGGAGAAAAACTTGTACGAGTGCGAAACCCATGGGGCCAAGTGGAGTGGAACGGAGCATGGAGCGACAGGTAAATGTAGAACACCCACATACTGTATATGTTTACACTTGTTAAGACACTCATAGGTAGGAAGTAGGAAAGTTTATTTGACATTGACGCAACTTTGCCACCCTTTACTTTTCCCCATTGCATTGTATTTCGGGAATAGCGACGATATTGTAATAAATTAATAACAATTGTAAACTTAAATTACAGTTGTTCATGATATACTTTTTTTTACTTCGAAGAAAAGCCTACTACTTTTTAGGCTGTTGTGAAATAAAATTCTGATCAGGATTTTACACTTGGGCGTTGCTGTGCAAACAAATTTAACGCATCTGTAGACTGACTAAGAATGGTAATAATTCAATTTTCGTACTCCGCTGTTGTATTGAAATCGAAATAAAATATTGGAACAACCGCCAGACTATTGAACTATAAGACTGCGTCAAGCTAACATGAGCACAGAGTGCATATAAAATAAATTCACCTCGAAAGGAATTTCGGTCGTATTAATCACGCTTGGTCTGCTGCTAATGTATTTACAGGTCGTCCAAGTGGGATAGCGTGCCTGGTGAAAAGCAACGTCTCGCTGTCGAATTCAGTGACGATGGAGAATTCTGGTTGGTATTTAATTTTTTTGCTGTTACCACATAGTTTAAGTTGGCCTAATGGCGGTGCTCGAAAATTTTTAAAGCTGTTTTTTTGTTCTTCTTTTGTTGTAAGAAAGCCACAGAAGGCGTTAGTGTGAATAATTTTTAATTATTGATTTCGTAATGTGATTTGAAGGTAGTCATGGGTTGTTTGAAAGTGTTGGTAATTGTTTTTTTGTAATCCCGACACTTTTTCTGGAAACATTTCACCTAACAGTTTCCTTGTTTTGTAAACCCCAGCATACCCGCTATGTATGATTATGACTGTAGCTTGATAAAGACTAGCATAACGCCTTGCATATTCCCGAAAATTTATTTAAACTTTGTAACACAAAGCCTTGTCTATTTACAAAAACACCAAAAAATAAACTAAACCTTTGTTATCATATATACATTATATTTCTGTTCTGATTGGAAATAAAACTTTAAACCAATAAACAGTTGCCAGCTTTCAATATAGCGTTCCCTACCTAAGGAAATTATTTCACGAAATATAAATTGCTGAAGCTATTGTCTGTAATCTTCAAAACCTTTGTTACTTAAGAACAACAATAAGTTGAAATGCATTGTAATTCGCAAATAAATGTAATTTTGCATTGCCACATCGGTAATATCAAGTAATAAAGGAGTTTGAATAGAGATTTGGATTACCTAAAATTGAAACTATTGAGATAATGTTGTGTGATCACCAACAACTACTCCTTTTTGATAGGCAGGTACAACACATTCCTTAGCCACGTTTTATATTTGCTTAGTCTTGTTTGGATTCTTGAACGCACCCTAAATCCTCAAATTTGAACTATACCCAGAGCCGGATTTACCAATAGGCTAGGCAGGCTGAAGCCTAGGGCCTCAACGTCCAGGGGCCTCGAAATTCGGGTTCAAGTTTGTAATTTTTTTAAAAACGACAAATTTAAACCCTACCTAAAGTATGTATATATATCAAACTTTTCAGAGAAGAAAATTCTGTACACAACTGGTTTCAACCACGTTGTGAACAGTCATTATTACGGCTTTGCATCATAATAAAGGCAATTATTACGCGCATTCTGCTGGAAGCTTCTAAGTTAAAGTACCGTAGTCAGTCTTCTCTGCAAAAAAAAGTATCGGTAGTTGACATGTTGCTGAAATAACTAATAGACATTGTGTTGCTTACTGTTAATGTGGTAAATTAGACGTTTTATCAACTGAAATTTACTAATGTTATCGACTTATCTTATTATTAGACGTCTTGGTATTGCTAAACTGCGTTTAGTTTAAGGGTCGGCAACCTACGGCCCGCCAATGTAATTCATCCGGCCCGCTGCCGATTTGACAAACTAGACACGAGTCAATTTAAAATACTTTTTTACTACGCAATTGCCAAAAATTTTCTTTATTTGGTTTGTTTTATTATTTTCGGCAAGGTGATAAAAACTTGCAAGAAATTGAAAAGAAATGTCGGTATACCAAAAAAAATCGCGCTCGCTTCGCTCGCCACGAACGACCGGACTTATAAAGGTTAAAAAATACTTTCGAACTAGATTAACCAATAGAGTTATGGCGTATCTTCAAAGTAGTTTTATTTCACTTTTTATTATAGTATGGATGACGACGTGTTGACTCGCATTTTAAACAAAACAAACGCTTTTTTCGAGCTCTGCACCAACAGTTTACTGCCTAAATCCGAGGCCCGTGTGATTAAGAGTTGTTCTAACAGTTTAATAACACAATTCTTCATTACCCCTACGTGCAGCCCACAGAGACCTTTCTGAGTATGGTTTGGGCCCGCGACTAGAAAAAGATTGCCGACCCTGAGCTCAAAAATAGGGAGGGGCTTCACAAATGGAATAGCCTAGGGGTTTGATTTTCCCCATCCCTAGCTTTAATAGTCGGACTAATTTCGATAAGCCCTCCTGAAAACGCCCGATGTATTTTGTTCGTTTTTGCACTGTCAAAATTCTGCCTATAATGGTTTACATTACTCTACGTCATTTGTAGTATGGCAAGTTGCCGGCGGCTACATTACAGTTCCAACTCATAAGCTCTTTCGACGCACTGGAAGCTTTAGCGTGTTTAATGATCGAAGTACGCGGAAACCATTCGCTAAACTAAAACGAACGAAAATGTAAGCGGCAACATTCACTCGTTGTTTTATGACTCATGTGGCAGAAACAACCCAATCAAAATTTAACAAACCATTTAACCAGTTTCTTGTATCTTGCGCTACCTAGCATGTTTAAAGTTATCTCTAAAGTTATCCATCTATGTTGCACTGAATATGTGAATAATGGAAATCACCTTGATCCTTGCAAGAAAAATGTCGACTTTAATTCCTGATCAGTAACAGCAAAATACTGTAACAAAGCTAGTATTTCAGGTAAAACACAATAAACAGACGAATGGCATTCATTCGAATTAAGATATACTGACGATGCCTTGATTGGCGAAATATATATAAATCTTTTAAGATCTGTTTATTGTGTCTGACCTGAATTACTAGCTTTGCTAGAGTATTTTGCTGGAGTTATCCATCTATATACACATTCCTTAAATTTGTAGGATGTCTTTTGATGATTTTTGTCGGAACTACACGAAGCTTGAGATTTGTAATTTGGGTCCTGATGCTCTCGAAGATGACGACGTTAGTACGCAGTGGATTACGTCATTGCACGAGGGTCGTTGGGTCAGAGGTTGCACTGCAGGAGGGTGTCGAAACTTTCCCGGTATGTTTTAAACAACTGGAGTATGTATATATATTAAGTTATATTTCCTCCGAATGTTCTGCATTGCTGATTTCTTTACTAGTAGTATGCAAAGTTTGTTACCTTCGGTTAATGAAATTTTCGTCCCTTTCGACTGACTTTACATTCAGGCATGTGTGACGTGAAGGCGGAAGGGAGATTAACATTGAAATTTTTACAAGCAAATCCCTAACCTACCTGGTTTAGATGGACAGTTTGTCAAATCATAAGTTTTGCTATTTGTTTCACAAAAATAACCAAGTTTTCATTGCGCTAATCCCGTTTTGCATCAGCACTACCCTCCTAGTACATTGTATTGCTGCTTTCGTTCCACGTACTTTGTAAAGTAAAGTCAATTACCTCCGGTTGACGGTATTTGTGTTCATCGGCATCGACTGACTTTACATTCATCACGTGTGATATAGGAAGGAAAGGAGATTAACATTTAAAGTTTTACAACCAAATCCCTGACCTTCTTTGAATAAAATCGATAAATATTTTGATCTAAAGCAGAATATAACCTTACTTTTTGAAAACGTTTATGTATAGCCAAATATCTCTTATAATAAGTGGCAAAGTTTGCGCCGGACGAGTGTCGACGGCAGGAATGCACAATAAGACCCAAAAAGCAACAATACCTAAATCCGAAAAATCTATTAAACCATAGTATTTAGACCAGTGGTCGGCAAACTTTTTTCGTCGCGGCCCAAAGTACTCTTTTCCGAGGTATTGAAGGCCCACTATATAAAACCACTACGAAAACAGCGTCAGTATATGTGTTTTAAGTTGGAGGCATTAGAATGATGTCACAAACTTAGAAACACTTGTTTTTCTCGAACGAACTCGTGCGCAAAATGAGCGGTTATTAAAATAACAAAAAATAAATAAAAATTGGGTAAATTAGTTCTAAATTGACGAAATTTCAATTTTTCCAAAGGATACGTGACGCATATGGCACATAAATAGATTCGAATATTGCTCGAAATTACGGCATTTATAGAATACTTTAACAGAAATGGGACTTTACAGAAATTGTAGAATATCGCTTCTGGGCTTAATAAAATGAAGTATAAAACCTAAAGTACATAAAGTCCTTATATTGGTCGCCACAAGTAACGTCATAGATCAAGTAATTTAAAAAACGTGAAAAACGTGGTGTTCTTGAACCGACCGGTGTGGTATTATGCAACTAAAAAAATATAGTTTGCCGGTAGTCTAAGTTCACACAGCGTTAGGCTGTTGACACCAAGAAAAGGTGAAATGTTACACGGTGCCTCAATGCTGAAAACCTTTCCATGCCATAATGTAAAACAAACTATAAAACAAAAAATATAGGCGCGAAGCGCGAAAAAATTTGTGTTTAGATTTATAGTTAAAGTTGGCAAAAAGTATAGTTTGACAGGCACTCTCAGGGTCACATTTGGCAAGTGGCCCTGAACCCCGCTGAGACCATATAAAATTCTTAGCCACACCAACTTTTAAAATACAGTCCAATGAATGTACGACTAACACGCGGCCCACAACTACATGATAACAATGAACCATTCAAAAGTAACATGCGGTCCACTAAAAATGGCTCTGCGGCCCACAGTTTGCCGACCACTGATTTAGACCAACGACATAATATAAAGGCCTGATTCTGACCATTTAGGTCGTATTGACGACGGGTTTAGGACTTATTCCTATTTAAACAGTACTACGACTTAAAATTACGTATTGGTTCTATTTTGATTTTATTACAACCTGTGTTTTATTAGCAAAACACACAACATTACAATTTGGTTTGATGTTAAATACACCAATATTTATTTTAATTATCGGACATAACATGCGGATACAGCAAGCTTACACAATGCTGCTACCACGCGAATTAGTGATTAAATGCCAGTGGTCACAACGTGTTCGCGCCTTTTCTTTAGTGACCTATTTCAGACACAAAACACAAAATTGCTTTTTAGGTCATATTTTAATTTTTTATTTTATACTGTTTTAACCAAATTCAAAAGATTATGACTATTTACGGAGGCAAATAATTAGATTCTCTAGAGCCAGGCAGATAAGTGCGATAGGTAAACACGCCACTCCATTAATGCCGCTTTCACACAGGCTGTAAGGTGTTACTATGATTGTGGGTAAGCATCAAGTTAACCGACTTTACACACTCTTAGCGTCAAACAGAATAGGAACGACCAGCGCTTTGGCTTTTTACAGTAGGCGTGATACCTTTTTGATTACCGCGTCAAATCTAAAAACACATCACATGATTTAAAAATTTTATTCAGTGACGCGTACTGCAAACGTTTAGGCAAGTAAAATGTTATGTCCTTTAAAAGAAATATTTTCGCACTATTTATACCTCTGACGAAGATCTTGCGCTATCCCTAACATTATTTTTTGGTAATATGTTGATTGCCACAATTATTTTTCATAATCATGGAATAAAACACGAGGCTGGCATTTTAACATGTTACAACGTAATGTGCTGTTAAGAGCGCACAGCATGATGGATTGTTTCTTTTTGTTTAATAAGACAAAACTCCGGTAAACTTTGTACATTATCGTGGTTACTTTTTGTAGATGTAAATTACATCTTTACATCATGTAATTAATATCCATCGCCGTTCCAATTACGTTAGTCCTTTGCCAGTTATAATTAATCTGTTATATACTCTATTTAACCTGGGCAATGCCGGGTATTTCTTCATCATTTCTTATTGCCCACATATAATTGCATGGCATTACTTTTAAAAAAAACAAGCCAAGATAACGATTTACTTGTAGTGATTCAGTCAACTGTGAAACTTGTTAGCCTGTTGATAAATATTTATCTGAAGTACCCTTCTGACCACAAAGCTGTCTGTCTCTAACATTGTTTTGTTTAAGCTTAGAATGGCGAGTTGCTGGCTGCAGCTGTTAGGTCTTATGGGACTTTTTAAGTGCTGACATTTTAGACCTTTTTTATTTTAATAACCCTTTAATAAATCGAATTCAATCGACACGCAACGCAAAACTAATAAATCGTTTCTGCATATGGCGGCTACAAATCTAGGTACAGACATATCTAATATGTTTAATTTACAACATTAAGTCAAGCTTTCTGTTAAGTAGAATATACACATATTTACTACCTATAAATATTATTATAATTCTTTTCTTGTAAACCTTCAGAAAATAAAAGGCCTTTACAGATTTTTTCTAACAATTGTAATTTCGAAACTCCCATGTTATTTATATTTTTTGCTTAACTATAATATCTTAACTAGAAATGATACTATGAGTGTTAAAATTAGCATCATATTTCATTAGTTCAATGTTGCTTTGTTTTTCTTTGTTTCAAGTCGATGTTTAAATCTCTTACATCTCTACATCTCTACATCTCTACAGCCTTTTTCCAATGTATTGCTTTTAAATAGTAAATTAACATTTGAAGTATGAGTAATTTAGGGAGGTTAACTGTGAAACAGGGACGTTAAGTTGTCTACCAATAGGATACGATTAAGAATATGTTACTAACGGCCTTTAACTAACTCAAGCAATTCTGGGTACACTAATACACGGATCTGTATTGTAGTTTCATAATGAATTGCAAAACCACCAAGGTTCAGTAGATCAACATCATTATGATTAAGCTGTTTTAATACGAGCTTGTATCATCAGTTAATAGCTGTAGTGCTACTTTCTACGTTTTTCTGTCCCCAAATTTGCAATAAGCTTTAACCAACGGTCCATTGAAAAATACTGCTGCAATCTTCTAAAACGTGACTATCACGCAGACACGTTCTGGGTGAATCCCCAGTTCCGACTTGGTTTGGAGGAGGAGGACGATGATCCGGATGACGACGAGGAAGGATGCAGTTTCATTGTGTCACTGATGCAGAAGAACAGGAGGAAACAGAAAGCGAAGGGCCAAGGACTCCTCACCATCGGTTTTGCACTGTACAAGGTAAAGTAAAGTAGTCAATCAAGCTTTGAGATAAGACTGCTTTGTTATGTTTTCATATTTTGTAATGTAAAATCAACAATTTTGATTTGACTAATAAAAAATCTTTTTTGTTAAATATCTACAGTATTTCAAAACGCTAAATATTTTTACAGCTAAAAGAGGAAGCAAAATCGGACAGCACTCTCAAGAAGGACTTCTTCCTATACAACTCCTCAACTGCAAGGTCCAAGAACTACATCAACCTGAGGGAGAACTCACAACGATTCAAGTTGCCGGCTGGACACTACGTCATTGTGCCTTCTACCTTTCAACCAAACGAGGAAGCCGATTTCGTGCTCAGGATCTACACTGAGAAAAGAGCATCGACAACGTAAGCTTTGTGTACAATTAAATGGAACTCTATTTATAGTGAACTGAAGTGCGTCGGTGTTTCAGATCTTAAGTAATGTGTGACATACAGTATTTATATTTGTCTCAGTTGAACAGCTTCGCTGGATTTGCGATATTTAAAGGAAATTTTTTATCGAATTGTCTTTCTATTTTTTTAATTATCGTGTGTAAAAAAAACACTTACCATGATACAGTTCCGTTACTACAGTCAAGTAATCAGTGTGCTGTCTTCTATCATATTTGGTTATCTGTGTTTTGCAGTGAAATAGACGAAGAAACTAAGAGGACTGACAAGGTGGTCCCCGAGCCAGAACAGGATGTGAGTAAATCATTTGCCTTTTACGTGAAATATGCTTGAACTTTTTTCGACAGTAAAAAATCATGTGGAATAAAAATGGACTACATTGCAAAGCCTTTTTCACGGTCGTAGTCTATTTTCTTTCCTTTCGTTATTTTAAACCACATGCTCGCTGCCATCACGGCCACCCTATGTTTCTTGCATTTTTGATGTATGTTGTCTTCATAGTAATAACCTATGTTACTTCTGTAACATATAGGTGAATACACTCCTTGCGTAACTGGTCCATTTGATTTTTATATATTTACAAAAAAGCTTGTTTATGCGAATTGCTTTTAAAACAATTGTAGAACTAACCTTGATTTTTGCTTCAATGTTTATAACGTTTTATCGGAAGAAAGAAGTTTGCCTTGTAATTTATAAGAAAATTTGTTGTAATTTACGGATATTTAACTGAATTGATTTTGCGGCTGCTTCGTATTTTTAATTATTTAATATGTAGATTAGTGCAGCTCCTTCGCTAACCAATCGAAATAATAACTTAAATCTGTTTAATGCGCCTATTATTTTGTTTTAATAAAGTTGTAAGCGCATGGTATTTACTACTAAAATGTTAAATCTTGGTTATAATATAATCAATATTAACCCTCGCATTAAACAAGAAATATAAATGTTAAGTGGTTTAAAACTTTAAAAGTGTTAATTTCGATCCGGTTTTAAAGTGGTTGCACCTGTTTAATTTGCGGATTTTGTATTGTTTTGTGTAAATTTCAATAATGGACGATTTTGTGCGAAAGCAGTTTTATTATAAATCTTAACATAATATTTTGTCCGGCTTATCTGCACAATTAGAAGATTGCTTGCTGTATACTTAATGTTGATTTTTTGTTAATTTGTTTTTGAACGCCGGTTGGCCTTTCAGAAGAAGAGGGAAAAGTCGGTACCCAAGGTATATTCTTTACTGGATTACCAGCAGTTAAACTAATTACCCCTTAGTTAACCTTAATCAGGTGTTAATGTGTTATGGTACTTTTTGCATGTGCGCGATTTGCATGTTTATCATACGTTTTTCAACATTTTTAGTTTTTTACCACCAGTAATCAGTAGTCCTGCTGAACTAAAATGCGGAAATTTAATACCGTTAAATCACAAGGCGTTGAATATATATGTAAATTTATTGGACGTTTTATTTAATTGAGTTCCTTTTTTGCCTAAATTGTAAAATTATTATCTGTTGCAAGTTATAGACCTATGGCATTCAGTCGTTCCTCTATATTCGTAATTCCAAAAAAACAATTACATAGCCAAAATAAAGTTTCGATATTAAGGCTATGTGAACACGTTTAAAAAAAAGTGAAGTTATTGCCTAGTAAAACCCAGCATAAACCAAAGATCTAATAAATATGACTCCTAGAATTACTTCGTAAAAAGAATTTTATGGAGACTCTTTTCGTTGTATTAAAATCTGTTGTTTTCTTTTAGGCCATTGCTCATCAGGCTTTATAACTGTCTTAGAAGGAACACTGATTTGCACTAAGTTTGTTTACCTATGTTGTTGCATGCAGTTGTTGCACGCTTTTACAATCTTAAGTTTAGCTTTTGCTTTTGTGTTATAATTTTTTTCTTCAATTCTTTAGGAAGATGCTGTGAGATTTTTAGTTTTTGTTTTTTAAGTTATAATATTTTATTACTTCTTACCTTACGGAACAAAATATGACAGGTATAACGCAATTTAGTTTTACAATATAAAGAACACTTATCACAGAACTGAATGATGCTGGAGTTTGTTAGGTTAATTTCATTATAATTTTTTCACATGTTAATTCCATAAATTAACGTGTGTCGCAATTACGAAAACAACATAAAATTGTATTATTTAATTGTTTGTATTTCACGACTTGACCTTATTCCTGGCCATCTCTTGTGATACACGCCTAATAATCCTTGTTGTGCATTTTATCATAGTTTCTTATTTTTGCAACGCAGGAGGAATCAACTGAAAACGACAAACGATTTAAAAAGCTGTTTGATCAACTTACTGGAGAGGTATGTATCACGATTTACAGTGTTAAGAAATGTAACAGAAACCTATACAAAACTGTGACGGACATAATATGTTATTCTAAAAAATAAATTTACCTTAAAAATTTTACTTGGAATTGTCGTCGTGTTGACCACGTATAAAAAAACATGTGGTGCAGCGTGACAAATTATTTGATTGAACTTTGCGAAAAATCAGTATCGCTTACCATTTAATTACGTCATAGGTAGTATTGCATCAATAGAGATTTTTAATACAATCCCATAGCTGAAAGTTTTATATGCAATCTTGGTGATCAAACTTAATATTTTATATCTTCGTTTATTAATTTTATAATTAGCAATTATCTGTCTGATACTGGTAGAACATAGAGGCTATCAACTAACCTCTTACACTTTTATCTAGGACGGAGAGATTGATGCATTTGAATTACAGGATATTATCAATTCTGTTATGAAAAAGAGTAAGGCATTTTCCTGTATTAAATATGTTCTCCTAAATTACCGCTGTACTACTATCTATTTGTATTTAGATTCAAAAGCGAAGCATTTCAACGGTTTTGGCATGGAAGCCTGCAGAAGCATGGTTGCATTGATGGATGTATCCTTCCTAAAATACGGCCTGTTGTGATGTTATGTTTTAGGCTACCTGGCACTTTGTAAAAAGCAACAAGGTTTCGCAAACCATGCCGGTTTTTCGACCAAAAATAACTTTTATTTAGTCATTGCATACCAATAGGATATAAAGGCTTCAAGAGCGTTTCCAAGATGGGCCATTGTCCAGGGCTCAAAAATGCATCTACGAAATAAACGCACGCAATTTAAAACATTATACCCACTTTGTAGGTGTTTTTCCTCTTTGTGCCCAATACACTTGCTTCGGCACCACTCCTCCACACATTTAGACTCCAACTATACTAATGGATCCTACCAACCCAATAAAAAACGATGACAAGGCAGTGCATAGTTGCATACGACATATGAAATAAACGTAGATTTTATGCTTTGGTGAAACAACGTTCGACGGGGTTATACTTTTTTGGTAACAACATATTACAATGAATCATAGTTATATAAAAAAATACATTTAAAAAAATACGGCTTACATCTCAAAAATTAGCAAATACCTTTATTTTTACGGTTTATCCACTCTGTGTAGTATAGTGTTTTATAACTGCATGTTTTTTCTTAACATATCGCTACCTCGAAAGGTTACCAACTCCGGTAAACTTAATTACGACGAATTCAAATCTCTTTGGGTCCGCGTCAGGAAATGGATTGTACGTAGTTTTGTTCTATATCGTTAATTCGTTTTATTGTAATGGTAACTTGGAATTTTCTAACCTTTTTTTAAAAATAGGCGGTTTAGTGTAGTAGCGAAATGCTGATGTATATGTATTGTTTTCAGAATGTATTTAAGCAATTCGACAGGGACCATAATGGGAGTTTTGATGCGTTTGAGCTCAAGGAGGCTTTGGGAGATGCAGGTACTTTTTGAATGACATGCAAGGCATTTTTTCTAGTTTGTTGCTTTAGCGTGAAGAAATTCAGTTGACCACAGATGCTTTTCGTATATTTTGGTAAAATCTCTATAGCAGCGGTCCCCCTAGGGGCGCCAATGAATTCTAAGGGGGGCGCGAGCTCGACTTCAATATTTTAACTTTTTGCAGTGATTTGAATGGTTTCGTTTGGGTTAGGCATAATTCCTACATACAAACTCTGTTTTTTGCCAACTTTAACATTAAAACTGCAAAAATTTTCGCGAATCTTCTATTTCCCTTTTAGAAAATACACGGTATCACCGCCGTATTAAATTAACTTATAGATAAACGATAAAAGCTATCGCCCTTTCGGACTATTTTTCATCCATATTTTATATATGATAACAGGCTATAGAAACAGGGGGAGTCGAACTTTTTTTGCGCGGAACTATATTGTTTTTGCAATATTGCCGTTGTATTGTGTGTCATTACATCTTTTGAAACACGATAACGCAATGTTTAATATTTGCGCTCGACATCATAACTCTTACAACTGTGGAGTAAATGCCCTCGCAACACGTTTGTCAAAATCAGCTCGATAAAATCAATGTGTCGAGCTCGCGCAATTTGTTGTGTGCCCAATGCGAAACGCCTCTTCGGTTGCAGTTTAGCCAATTCGACCAAATAAAAGACAAAATTTACTAAGTAGGTATCCGCCAAGGGTTCTTCGCAACTGATTTTTTTTATCCCAAGCATTTAGAGTAGTTTAACTTTGTTGTACTTTTTGAAGGTTACAGCTTGAGCAACCGAATCTACCAGATGCTTTGTGTTCGTTACGCCAGCAAGGATCTTACTATTAATATGGATGACTTTGTTTTGTTATCAGTCAGACTGGAAGCCATGTTCAGTAAGATAAATCGTATATGAAGAAATATTTCGTACCCTTTTTACATATACTTAACACGACCGTCAGTTTAAAATCCGGTTATTACCTCATTAGAAATTCAAATAACTTAAATGGTTCGTAGAGGAAATGTAGTTTTTCCAATGTATTATAAATATTGCGTATAATTGGCAATCTCAACTGTCACAAAAAATCCGTGGTTATGTTTATGAAACGTAGTGTGGAATTAACGTTAACATTTTTTTTGTTCGTCATTGTTTAGATTCGTTCAACCAGTTTCGTGTCTCCAGCAAAAATGCCACTGTATCCCTCGAAGACGTAAGTATCTTATTATAATAGTAATGTGATTAGTACCAGTCAACCAACATACTTTTATTTATTTTTTATCTATACAGTGGCTGGTGACGACGATGTACTCATAAAATTGGAAGGAATGATTGTATTTTTGCTGCTGCCATCGTCACATTTTTGCATGAGCGTTTCAAAATAACCCATAAGCCGAAATCTGAAAATGTGTGCTATATGCGTGGATTTAATAATTGTATCTGTCATACGACTGCTTTCGTTTAGATTTATTATGCTTGTATGTAATTAGTTTACTTGAAAATGCCACGTGCTTTATCCACAGCCGAATTCTAAAGATGCTGGTTTTATCTAGTTTTTCTTGAACTGTGAAATAGATAGGTTTAACTAAGTTAGCCATGTTAAAAATATGTTACCTACACACATTCAAGTGAAGTGTAACACTTTAAAGTATGATTCAATTATTTTTGATATGTTTATTTTGTTCTGTTTGGATGTTTTATTCTCAAACTGCTACTTACACTGATGTTTTAACGACAACATGTACTTTTAGATGTAATTATTTGTTAATATTTTTTTGTTTCAGCCCTAATCTTAGTTTTCAATACATATTTTATAATTTTATAGCAAACCGAGGTAACGTGCGAATATATTTTTTGAGCTAGCCGCAGTTTTATTTACAATATACTGCTTAATAATATTTCCAAAAATCTACTTTTGTAACATTTGTTTGTGGAGTATCTTGGAGATTTTCCGTATGAACATATGCTGTTTTGTCATTTCAGTTTTCCTCTCTCTGTAACGCTTTTTTAACCTCTAAGCTAAGACGATATCTTACGCTATATATCTCTGTAGTTCTTTACATCGCACGTTTGCTGTTGCATTATTAAAACGCCATTATATTTTACAACCACTGTCCAGATTTTTCTATATTTCTTTATTCATCAACAGCCTATAGTGCGCATAATCACTATACATCACATGTGAAACCACAGTTGTTTGCGTCGAGGTTTAGCTAATCTTGCGTCGAGGTTTAGCTAAAGGCCATGAAATTTGTTGTTGCATCTATGACTCGCGGGACTTCCTATAAGTTTCAACTGATTTCATTCGTTTTAATTTATGGGACATTATGTCGCGGATGCTAGGTAGCCAGTGTGTAACAAAAATTTTTTTTATTAAAAACATCTTTTTTTTAAAACATTTTAAAACGCATCGTTGTATAGTTAATAGATATCACTGAAACACCGGGTGGTTTTCTGATGTTATTTTCATTGATTTATCATAACAGGTGAAAGGCAAATATACTGACCTCTTCTAAAAATTATAGGCCTACTTGTACGTAAAACGAACACTACAAATCTAGACAATTAAACGTAGCCTACACGAGATATTACTATTTTATTTACCAAATGTTTTGTATGTATTTAGTGCTATTGCGTTTGGTCCAATATTAATATGACTAGCTGTCGAACCATTTATATTGCTTCGAGTAGGCTATACCGGCAACACTTACTTTAAAAAAAATCCTGTCTGGCTTCCGACGTAAATAAAAACACGGTCAGTCGGTCAAGCAGGGCAGGCATGTAAGCCTAGAGTTATACACGCTTAGTAGAAAAATGTTGTGATGACACAATATACATTTCAGCAGCATTTCAGATTGCTGAACGATCGTGCGGTAAACTGGTAGCACTTTGATTGACCGGTTTTAGTAACGCTAAAAGTGCGACTGTGTTATAGCCGTTAGCCTCGATTTAGTTTGTTAAAGTTATATTCAATAATGATGTGTATGTTAGTATTATACATACACCTTGTAAAGCAATTTAATTACGTTTTAAGAAAAACAAAACACGCAAAACTCGTTCAGAAGTTTTTAAGTACTCTCATTCTAACGCTATTGTGCGACAGAGATTCGAAAACGGGAAAAATCACTTTATAGCGTCTTGTTTGTGTGAAATCTACAAACAATTGAAAACTCAATCTTGCTCTGTCACTATCATCGACAAAACACCTTACCTACGAATCCGTAGCAACAACAAACGAAGACAAAGTTATTAATCCTTCGCGTCGGCTTTAAAGGCTTGGTAGGCATTGAAAAGATTTTTTGACACGTAATAAATCGTGTCAGCCTACTACAAAGACTGGATTACTTTCGATCGGCAAGCGCAGAGCTGACAAATTGAGGTTGCTGAATATGTATTTTTATTTATATTGTACTTATTTTATTATTTTAAACTATGAAATAAGGTTTACGTTTTTAAGAATATAATCTAGTCTACATATACAAATTATACACAGTACCGGTATTGCAAATGTCAAGTGGCCCATCGGTAGAAGTGGCTGTCAATCTCGCCTTTCCCATGGCAATGTAATATTGTTGTGAAAATGCTGTTGCTAATGAAGTATCCACTTGATTGTGTTTGCGCTATCCAGCAGTCATTGATTAACAGGACCAATGGAGTGTGTAATGCCGCTCGAGAGCCATCACTGCCCGAGTGCCCGCCCAGGTCATATTAGTTTCATTGTTGAATTTATTGTTGGCCCATCCAGGCAGCCTATTGAAACTATATATCTTAAGCCGGCATATATCTTAAGCCATTAATTTAAAGTAAGTGCCCATAAGTTGCACCCGGGTCATCCCAAGAACAAATGTGTATCAATTGCCTAGATTGAGGAAATTTAATCTGGCTTGGTGATCATAATGGAATTGGTATATCTTGTGTCTACGTTTAAAACAATAGGCCTACAGGTCATCTGGTGTTGGCGCTATTAGAAAAAGTAATTGCTTAAGGAGGATCAGTTAAGGCGCAAATAAATCCTCTATAATAACTTAAACCAGGTCTTTTGAAGCACGTGTGGTGAGGCATAGACCAAGGGGCACATTTTCGTCCATTGTCAGATTGGGCAACAATGGTGCTTAGCTGCGAGTGAGAGTGCGCCAAACTTGAAAGTCAAGTAAAATTCATTCAACTAGGCAGCAATGTTAAATCAGAATTTGGTAACTGTAGGTTCGATGGATAATACTGGTAATATGTTTTACTTGGCCGACAGATAATTTCATTATGTTGTGGTCGTTAATAATTGTGAACTATAGTTTACTATTCGTTCACGATAATGTTCTTTACAGTGTTGCAAAACATAGGTTAAAATGAAAGACAGTGTCCAACCAAAGGTGTCTTCATCTCAAAACTTGCTTAGCACAATATACCGACAAAGTTGGCATCCAGTTGCATCAACTCTTAGGCAAAAAGCAAGGTAACCATTTAAAAATATTTTAACGACTTGTTTAAATATTGTTAGATGAGTTAATTAGAGTTCCATTTGGTCGTTATTTCGAATGTGTACATCACCTCACTAAATAATTTCAGATGCAAGTAAATTCAACTAATGTAGTGCGATAGGCCAGGCATAAAAAATCGATGGTCGTGTGTAAATAAATTGCGGGTGTGCAATATCGCATAAAACACGTTGTCCAGTGGGCCACATATGGTTGTATCACCAAGGAAAGACCCAATGGGGTCGTATTATACGGAAAACACAGAAAAACAACATATTTTAATATAGGGTGATTTTTGACTCATTTTTCCGAAAGCGTGGTAAAATTCTTTTGGGCCAACTGGTATTTTTAGTAACAATTATATATAGATAGATTTTAATTCATCTTTATAGTTAAAAAATTATAGGTTTAAGACGCTTTGGTTTGGTAATACTTAGTTATTTCATACCTTAATACAGGGGTGCCCAACCTTTTAGCTGTTGACAGCCGCATTGACCGTCTTTATTGATCTCACGGCCGCCAGTAAATATTTTTTTAGATTTGATGTCATAGAACAATTATTCGTAAACATATGCTTGTTGTTTTGTAATGATCTCGTGCAGAAATATAAAAAAAGAGTGCGTTTATTGTGTTTAAATATTGCGTTTTTGAATGTGACACGTGACGCAGCTGACCGGCGGGTCGTCAAAACGGCGCGCATGCAGTTCCAGGGTGGTATCAAGTCCGTCGACCTGCGACCCCGGGCCTACGGCCTGTCGTTTATGATTAAATCTTTTTCGGTTTTTGGCCTATTCACGAAATACAGAATTTTTTGTGTCTGGACATTTAATCCTACATGTATTTTCTGTCCATTTGCTCAATAACAGTTTAGAAACACTCAAACCACTTACTCGTTAAAACAAGGCTTTTCATAACTACCGCTCAACCTGTTTCATAGTTTTGTCATAATTCAACTCACAACTCGCTAACACATGCCTGCTCAGCAGTTAATAATATATCATCAATTCTTGTTTTATCTATTTATGTGACATAATCTTTCAGATTGTTACACATTTCCTAGAATGATTTATTTTTGCATCAGTCGTAAAAATTCTAATCGGCATTCAGCATATCAACCAATAACGCATGCCAGCACGGGCACATCCAACACCTGCTTTAAAAATAACGGCCGCATAACCATTCATCGACGGCCGCATGCGGCCGTAGGTTGAACACTGTTCCCTTAATATTATATTTCATTGATTTTTTTTAATTTGATGCGAAATTCTAACACATCGCACCAATACTTTATTTATAGGATTTCAGAAACTTTCCGTTAACAATATTAATTATGCGCTATGAATTTTCCAAATAATAATATTAAAATAAGTTTGGTTTCGGCAAAGTATATAGTCTGTGAGACAATATAGCCATTAAGGCAGATTTAGACACTAGATCATTTTAGTGGTTTAATTACGAATTATGTGCTATTTGTAATTCTAAGCTATAACTGTGGGGCTGGTGTGTTCTAATTTATTTTTTTTTAATTGTAAGTCGTAGCAATTTTTTTAGCCAAGCGGTAAATTATATAGACTATAGTTTAAATCTTGGCGTGCAAATCTTTGTCATTCACATTTTTGTCACAAAAATGTGATTTTATCTAGCTTAAATTTGATTGTGAAATGAATAAGTACGGAAGCCTATAATTTCTAGTTTATGAACTTTTAGCTATGTAAAATGTGATAAATTTTAATCTAATTTGAGAAAACTATATTCGCTGGCTATTCTAGTTTGGAACACAATTAAGGCGACACGCAACAATTTCAGGGAATGCAAACAGGCCTAATGTAAACTTTACATATAGTGTTGAAGTTGACCTAGGTTATTTTTAAAATGGAATTCCCTAAATGCAGAATTTTATTTACTATATGTAGCCTACATTCAGAATTGTTTTGCGCTTCGCGAGAACTTCTTAAGGAAATTTATTTGACTTTAAATTTCGTTATTTCAAGCAATTTGCGAATCTCTTTAATGTCCTGAAGGATTTTTCTGTCACATACTTTCATTTTGCCATTTTAAAGCAAATAAACGCAATCTTTTCGCGCTTCGCGCAATTAGACTGGGTTTCAGCTAATATTGCGCAAGAGTTTGCTGAGAACAAGGTGTTTTTAAGAGTAAATTTCCCAAAAGTCCTTAAACCAGCCCCTGGCTATACACTTTTCAAATCGTGAAATTGGGTCCTGAAGATGTTAAATTGCGAAATTGGTTCCTAAAGCTAATAATTTATAAAAAAAAATATAGTTCCTTTCATTTATCACAATACAAAACTATAGGGAGAAATCGAACAGAAAGAATAATGCGTGAACGACGCTATAAGGGTCTAGTAAAAGAGAAACTGAAAACAATACACATTTAGAAGAGTTTTTGTCAAAGTAACGCGTAAAAGAGTAATAATACACACTCAGGTTTAAGAGGTCTGGCTTAGGTTGTTGTAAACAAAATTGGGCCCTTGAAAGTTCAAGCGCCGGTTTAACACACTCAAGTGGAACAGCTGCCAGGGCTTTCAGCGAAAATATAACTCGGCCAAAAGGTATCGCCTATATCAAGTGTGTATCGCACCGAGACCCAAGATGATCTAAACCACATTAACGTTCAGTTAGGCTACATACATTATTATATCATATTAACGAAAATAACTTTGTCTTGTTATTCAATTAATACATTTTACGTAGAAAACCATTAACAACTACGGAAACTCAATCAATTGCTGGTAATCTACGATGTCCATCTCCCTTTCAATCACACACCTCACCACGTAAGCACCAGCCTGTTACAAAACCGGACACAATCAGACCGTACAAGATGTATGACCATTACAGATCTGTTGTAGATAATAGCGTAGATGCTGAAAACGAGTTGACTAAATCGATGAAGTATGTTACTGAACTTCTCTCTCACACATTACAGTCATCCTCACCAAGCACAGAAAACACAGCTGCTGCCAAAATTGGAAACGAAACAAACCTAAATATAAAATCGCGAAGCAGCGTTGAGCTTAATAGCTTTGGAGTGAAGCAAATGCATACACCGTTATCAGTTTGGCGTCGACGTTTAAAAACGTACGTCTCCAACTCTCATACACCAAACAGAAGAACTGACGAGTCACAAAGCGACAGCGCACCTCAGCTTATTGCAACCGCCACAAACCATTCATGGACGAACGTAACTAGCAGTGGAAAGGGTTACCGTGCATTAAAGTACCCTAACCCCACGTTGGCAGCAATGTGTCTTAAGGGTAAATCGCCTCCTGTACAATCGCGGCCTGATAAAATCGCGACCATTTCCAAAACAGAGTGTTTACACAGTCTCCTCTCGAGTTGTGTGGACTCACAAACCGCTAAAAATCATGAGAATAATTTTGAGGATAGTAGACATGTTATTGATACAGAGCACGAACAGCCGTGCAACACTATCTTTTCAAATGAAAGATGCAATGACTACGAAAATACAGCGGGGTCGGAAAAGCTGGAAGAAGGATATTCTAGTAAAGAAATACTTACACCATATTCTCCCGTTTTCGACGATGTGCCATCTACGTCCGCCGAAACAAGTCCAGTCAACGGGGAATGTGACGACATTCAGTATGATTGGTTTTCCGCTACGCAGTTTGAAGAGAATAATGAATTACCGGACCTTAAAAATTGCACCTACGAAACAGAATATTCTAATGTGCCGAGCAGTTCTGAATTTGATAATTCTGATTTATCTGAAAACGAATTGTATTCCGATAGTGAAGAAGAGGAAAATGAATCATCGTTAATTGGTCAAACCGTAGACGACGTAGAAATGTATAGGCGCCTTTATCAAAATGAAAACAATTCAGCAACAGAATCCCAAAATGAGATACTCGCCTTATGTGAAGACGTTGACGATAAAACTTTGTTATTTAGCGATGACCCCTTGTACAACAGTAATGAAGAATCCTCTGAAGTTGACTATCAGTTCGCTTTACCACTTCCCGCTGAGATGCAAAAGTATAATTTACATGAACTCTCTTTACTCCCCTCCGACGTCAATTGGAAATCGGTCGTGGACTTCTGTAAGGTTTTTCCACTGGTAAAATTCGCCTCACACGGTAAACGAGGAAAGGCTAAAAGTCGCCTCTACGCAAAAGCGAAAGAGAACAGAAAAGTTTTTGAATCGGTTGTTGAACGATTACTGGCAATGGAAAAGCTTCAAAGCCGAACTGCGCAACAGGAAGAGCAACGCAACTATCACAATATTCATCACCGGCCGAACATGACACGGGCAAAATCAGTAAATGGAAAATCAACTACATCATCGGAGCAGAAATGCAATGCCACTGAAGTTTCTCGGTCCAATCGTCGCAACTCAAATCCCAATGTCAGTTTGCGTATGGCATGGGCTACAGAAACAACACAGGGTCAATCAAGTATTTTTAAGAAGGCTTGCAAGGACGGTGATCTCACAATCCTACATAAACATTGGCTGGCCTGTTGTAAAAGCAGCACACGTCGGCATAGCATGGGAAGAAAACAATCTTTATCTGAGGGCAGTTGCACAAAACCCCAGTTAGACAGCGCCCAAAGACGTTCTAGAAGTTTTCGTTCTAGATCGAGTTCCTTGTCAACATATGTGTACCAAAATAGCGAAAGATCAAAAGACGACAGGATGCGATTTTACATGTTTTCAAATCACCAACCCAAGTCGTGCCAAGCTTGCAGAGAGCGCACGAGAAAAATGCGCTCAAGAGAAGTTACGGTGCCACAGAACATAGCTAGACCACGGTAAGGTCAACCATTTCTTTAGCATTATTGAATTTTTTGAGTTACAATACGCCATTTTTTAACATATCCTCCATTTAGGTTGGAAAATGTAAGAATATTTTTATATAGAACGCCTCGACCGAACTCACGTCCTGGTAAAAGCAGAAGCGATAAGCAACCTGTTCAGCGAGCAAGATCCCACACCGTGCCTTCGCCTGGGGCCAGACAAAGTCCAGTTTCGGCCTCGGTTGTTTCACCACTTCTCTGGCAGGACTGCCGTCCCGCGTACAGCAATCTACAAATGGCAAAAACTGCCTTTAAAAACTCTTGTAAGGAATATGACATTACGTCAAAACGCCTCCGTAGAAAGCATTTCCTTCCCGAAGGGCATTCTTTAACTGCAACAAACAAGTTTACATCTGCAGTAACAATTTCACCAGTTTTAATTAACAAACCGCTCATCTAGCAATTTAGCTGCGAGTTGTTTAATAAATTCAGTAAATCCAGAAAATTTGCATATTTTTGTTCGTAATAAAATAACGTCTTTGTAATATAAATACAGATTTTTTTATCTAATAAATACACAACAAAATAAAATAGGGACAATACAGAGATATCACAAAAAATTGAAAATAAATACTACTAACCTTATATTCGCACAAAAAACATGAGATGGCAAATGTAACTTAGTGTGGATACTGACGAGCAATATTGCACAAATAAGCAAGTCAATTGCTAACACATTTGTTAGTAATCTAACACATGTGAGCATATTTTTATACATTAATTCTTGTTGCCTAAGTGATTTGATGTTCCTGAACGAGTTCCTTAACAATAAAATTACATTCGCCTCAATCTTGTTTTGGGGAAACATTTTTTTTTGCCTTGGTATCCATCATTATTTTTATTAAATAAGGCCACAGCTTTGCTAATTGAATGTAGTTATTCAAACAAGGTGATATTATTTGTTGTTAATAACATACTGTATTAGGAATTGTTTTATTGAAGGGTAGTCAAAACTTTTAATTTTTCAATCATTTTAAAAATTTAATATTTTGTCAATTAAAATCTTTAGGATTTTATTTTTGTTGTCAGAATGACTTTAATACTTTTTTCAATGTCTGAAAATCCACCAACCAGAATATCATCAGCCTGGCTGAGCTCCTCAATAGATGAAACTCCTGTATCGACTGCAACACATGGCACATTGTTTGCATGGGCACATTCAATATCTCTAGGGCTGTCACCTATAATAAGCATATCATTTGGTGATATATCAGAGAGTCCCAAAAATTTTGCATAACGCTTCTGGGCAATTCGTACAAGTTCACTACGGTTGCCATGATCAGAACCAAATGCACCAAACAACTGTTCCTCATTTGGAACTTTGAACAATTCTGTATTGACTCCTGCACAATTCAACTTTAGAATAGCAGTGTCACGAAGATTTCCTGTCAGCAACGCCAGTTTAACTTCTGATATAGTTGACAATTGTTGCAGAAGCTTGTTAACATTTGGTAAAATATTCCATGAAAATCTGATATATTTAACAAAGAGTTTTGATGGCAAATTATTGTTACATAGCCTAAGAAATATATAATACCTCTTTTCTTTGATTCCTTTTTCAACTATTTCTGGTAAAATCTCAAATGAATGGTTAATATTTTTTTGATAATGTTCACAACTCAAGGGGGTAATTCCGTTCCTTGTCAAAACATCCTCTGTAATACTTGGATCTGTTCCACCTTTCAAAAAATACATGTAAGTATTTTTTATTGGTTTGCCCTAAACCAGTCATATGTACCTGAGAATATAGCCCCATTTTTTAAAATGGATTGCCCAAAAGAAATTGAAAGTGCATCAAGTAGCGAGCTTCCTCCAGGAGCTGACAAGTGGCAAGATTTTGTCAATGTTCCATCAATGTCAAACAGCAGAAGTCTTGGAATGTTTTTTGCCATTGCAGCTTAACATAAAATGCTCTAAGTTGATAACGAAACTTATCTGTGTGTACACCTGTAATAAATTTTAAATGCTTCTTGCAGTAGGAAGTTTTTTTGCATTGGGAGGGAACAAATTCTAGCAATTAAATAAATTCCACTAGGGATATTAGGCTAGTGAACTGGTTAGGCCTCATCTATAATTGATGTAATAAATAGGTTTTGTTGTAATATATACAACATAAACCATAATTAGGAGCAGGTTAGCCCAAGATTGGCCGCTTCTGGGGTCATCATAATATTTATATCGTTTGAGGGTACCAAAAATAGGCTACTGTAGTGCTACAAAAACTATACAGCATATTTAAAGTGTAACATTTTATATGTCTCATATTTTAATAATTGTTTTATATGTCTCATATTTTAATTTGCCGCACATATATATTAGAGACATCTTGCTTACATTTCAACACAGAAATTAGAGCAAATTTAAAATAAATCATTACAGGGGGTTTCCCGAAAATTTCATGAATAGTTATCCAGCTTGGCCGAAGTTTTTTTTTCTAAGCAGGAAGACAACCAATGATGCTTTTTCAACCGGGTATAGGCTGTAACCCAGGGCCAGGGGTAGACTATACCAGATCAAAGCTCGGGTATACGACTAACAAAAGGTATACGAAGGGTATATAGACTAGGTCAGCTTTAATGCACGCCACAACCGTGACAGAGTACTTTTTATTTATCCTGACTTATGTTGTAGTTTTAAAGCTAAGGACCTTTGTAATATCGCTCAGTTTTGTGGCCATAAGACCAGTGGTGGGATTCAATTCTTTTGTCAGCCGGTATCAAAAAAGTCATATTTTCCGGGAAATAATTAGAGTAGTTGCTAGAACAGGATGCAACACCATGTTCCAGCGAATGTTGCGAACTGCGAACCGGCTGTATCCCATCACTAGGGCGATTATTTTTTTACCTGAAAATTTGAAATTTTGACAAAATTTTGACCTATTAGATATAAATTGATTTAAACAACATAATTGTTGTTTGAAGTACTGTATAAGTGTCTTAATTGGCGTCGTTAATCACACGTTTTTGATGCTTTGCTGCCTGGTCGAACACAGTTAATATTTTTGTCAATTTAAAAAGACAAACTAGCCTACAAAGAAAAACAAGACGCTGATGGCTATTTAAAAAAATTAGTATAGTTGAAATACAACTTAAAAATATTTAATAACAAAGATGTAGTATAATAATGCAATAGGAAATAGGATAATTGCGTATGACAAGCGAAAAAATACAGCACTAATTTTGCAATACATTGGTCAAAATCAGAGATACTCAACTCTATAAAGCAAGATCGAAGTTCAAGCTGAACTTAATGCTATAATACCAGGCCTGCATGGTTAATTCTGCTGGCTCGCGTATATCGTGTAGGCCTATAACTTTAATGAAGATTTAATACACTTAAAATGTCATTGGATTGAATTCTAGACTAATATTTTTCTAAAATACAATTTTAAAAAGCTAAATATATTTTATTTTTGTAAGCGATTTATATGTATTTTTAATCGATTTTTATTTGAAATAATTTTGACAAATTTTGACCTAACGTGCAAATTTTGACAAAATTTTGACTTTTTTTACAAGTCAAAAATTAATCGCCCTACCCATCACTGCTAACAACCAAAACAGCAGTCGTCTCATGACTTGCATTAATGACGAAACAATTAAATTTTGTAGAACAAGTTTCTGACCGAAACGATGAAAATATGTACTTGTATGTATTGTGTGTTTTATAAGCAAGTTAGTTGGAATGAAAGATCTAGATTCTAAAAGAAATTTAAGAACGAAAAAAGTTTTACTTTGGATTATAATTATTTGTAGGCCAATTTACCGAAACTCCTGCATGAGAACGGTGTCAGGTACCGGTATATAAGTTTCCCTATATTTTGACATTTATTTGGCTGATAAAAAATATATAATAGTGGATCGGATGCCTTTCAGAAGGGCTTACCGAAATCAGTTAGCCTGATCAGGATTGTAGTACAAGCAAGGTCAGGCTAAAAAAACAACTGGCCTGCGGTGAGGTTGGAACTTGACCTCCGGTCGTACCGGGATCGTCGCTCTTCCAACTGAGCAACACAGGTTCATAGAACAGCAAGTTGAGAAACAGCCACAGCACGATTGCCGGCTGCATCCTGTCCGTACATACAACCTCAACTAAAGGGGATCAACAGCTGGTGTTCAGCAAACAAAAAGTACATATAAAAGCCAGTACTAGCCTGTATGACTCCAGAAGGGCTTAGTCACAGAATAAACATTGTTTACATGTACGTTTCAGGTTCAACTCGTGAAACTGTTTTACATTAAAATAAGTTTTACTTTTTAGCTTCATAATTGGCCCTTAGCCTATATCTTTTCGTATCTGACCAAAATTTGTCTTGGCTAGCTAAATGTGTCGAAATACGTGACATTTTAAACGAAGCAATTATTGCAATCACTTTTTGATTTTTTTACAGTCACAAAATAAGTTCGCCGAACCATTAATTTGAACTCGCATTTCGCGCACCTCTGCACTTGATGTGCTATCTTTTGCTATGTCACAACCATTTGCTATGTTACGTAGGTCATTGTAACAATGTACAGTCGTACATTATGTACCAGCATTTGTTTTGTGACAGGGAGCAGATTATTCGGGGGAGGGGAGAAGAGCAAGAGTTTTAATAAATGACGTCCGAGGGGTGATCTCCCAAAAGTTTAATAACCTGTGAATTCGATTAACTCCATTCGGTAAAAGCAGCCTATGAATGGGAGAAGCTGTTACTTTTACAAAAACATCACGAAGGCAAATATATTTTTGTATAATATTCAAAAGTTTTACTCGACATATTTTACTGTAGATTTAAAAAAGACTACTTTCTACTAAATCAGCTTTATACTTAATACGAAGAATGTAGCAAAGCTAGAAAATACAGCTATATGAAAAATGTAGTATAGAGGTCGATACGATACACAATTAGTTTTGCGAGAAATATAAAAAAAATATACTGCATTAAAAATACATGATGATAACAGCAGCTACCCATACACTTAACAATTAAATCGATAGAAAAGGTATACAGTTTCACATAAAAATGTTGACAGTTTATTAGACTTATCATAATAGTAATTAAGCACCAATTAAAATAAAAGATTATATTTCGAGCAGAAGGGGTACAGTAGGTGCATATATAAAGATAATAATACCGGTTTAAGCATGATAACGCGTATAAGTGCTTGTCATGTTTGTAAGGTAACAACCTCAAGGATGCCTTTTAGTGTGACTACATCTACTCCTTAGGCGAAACGCCAAAGACAAAATGCTGTTGAACCGTCGTCCTTCTGGTGACCACGTTCTTTTCTCCTCACAAGCATTTCCAAATAAAAACGCTACAATACATATCAGAAATGTAAAATATTTCTTTATGTCGTTTTTTAAACATCAGTTTTTATAGAAACATTACTTATAAAGGAACAGCAAGGCAGCCATTGAATAACATCGCATCAGATGTAAGCAAAATATCGAGATGTCAAAAACATATACTACAGTACTTATTTTTATTCGTATTTTTTTACATATTTTATTCTTTGCCTTAAAAACATGAATACGAGATGTTAACGTCTCCTATTTAACATTGGACATCAAAATAAAACTTCTTTCGCGCAAAATTTACAATTTCCGAAAAAGGGCTCCATGTGCATATAGAACAATGTGACTTACCAGCAATCGTCACCTCCTGTTGTTACCAGACGACTATCGTCTCTCACAAAACGAGCGTTGGTCACGTGAGCAGAATGGCCCACATATTTTTTTGGTTTTGTCTGCAATTAATATAGAAAACGACTGAATAGAAATATTTTTATTATTAATAGGTGTTTTTTTCCTTATTTGACCTTAAAGTTAATTAAGCTGGTCTCACTACGTAGTTTACTACTTACAAACTTTTCCTTGCATGGAAATTCAAACAACTTGACGAATCCGAAGTCGTCACCAGTCGCAACAGCATTTGCAGCGTGGCTTACGTCAGCACAGTTGACGTCACCACGATCACAGTTCTTAGGCCAAATTCCAATTACGTCATCGCCGAGTGGACTACAAAACAGTCAGGGTAATATAAATGTGTAAAAAGGGAAGAAATTTTACCCGATTTGCTGAATTTAAGCATAACTAGAATAACCTGAAAGACCACAAAAGGCCTGTTTTGTATACGAAGAAGCATGTTAGACAAAGTTTGCCTCATTCGTTTGGCTTAGTTGTGACTACTCGATTAGGTGTGATTGTTTCTTATTATAACGTCACAATGTGATTCGCGTATTTTTGTTCTTCATTACGTTAGGATTTGTTCTTTTAATTAAAATATAATTTAACTACTAATAAATGGGCACTAATACGGAAACTAAAATACCTATGAATTTTTAATTCACCGTGTGAACCCCTAATTGCTTAGGGCTCTTGGCACATTGAAATAATAAGAAAAAAAGTTTTACAGCCAGTCAAAGAGGACAAATGGAGAAGACAGTTGAGAGCAACTGCTTCAGGTCATTTTCAACTTTAAACGCAAAAAAATTTTGCGAAATTAAATGCATCTTAGCAAGAAAGTTTTGTACAGATGAAAAAATATAAATAACAACAAATTGTTAAATAATTCGTGGAAATTAAAGTAAGAACTGCCGTATTTGCACTAAAATTATACCTCGTCCACGTGTCCCAGCTTATTTTTTTGATGGTTTTAGTTTCGGTGACAGGATCTCCAGAAGGTACTTTAAACACAAGTTGTTGGTATGATCCGGTTCCAGCCTAAAGCAATAAAATGTTTATCTTAATGAAATTAAAGTGTAGTGTTATCATAACACACAATTAGGTCAAACATGCTTACATTGTTTACGCATTCAACAACCACGTAATAACTAAAAAGACAATTTAAATCAGTCAAAAGTTACCGCATGTTTATTGTTTAGCTACCTGGATGTACTTTCCGTCTTTTGAGAAATCAATTTGAAAAACGAAGCTTGGGATTTGCTTGCAGTAGCCGACACGGTTGAGCAGGTTCTCCAAGGTAAGTTCGTAGAAGTCCAATGTTTGTTCGGCAGATCCTACCGCAATAAGCTTGTCGTCAGGACTGAATCTAAAAAATACATACATATATATTAAAACAATCGCTGCCAAATACAGGGACAGTAGCAACTAGAAAACAAACAGGTACGCTGTAAGTTTTCGGATAATATCTTACAGTTGAACTAACTTTTGCTGTATATGTTTATAACACCGGACTTAAAGTTGGTAGAATATAAAGATTGGAACGTAAATAAAAATAAATACAATAAAATAAAACACGTATAACGATAGAGCAAACCTTATGTCGTAAATAGCGCCGCTTCGATCTCTTTTCTTAGTAAGAACCTTTAGTGAGACGACATCGAGCACCAAAATCTCACCATTGTTCTGACCAATCGCGACTCGCGTGCCATCATGGCTAAATGCACATGCACGTGACCCAGCAGTTAATGAAATCTTGTGTAACATAACCTGATTGAAAAAAAAATATTGTTTTATATTGAGCATCAGTTGAAAACGCATATTAAGTATATTTTTTAACCACAGGTTTGTCTTGCTGTTAAAAAAAAACAGAATCTACATTAAATCTAAATTAAACTTAAAACAAAACACACCACGTACTGTAATAGGCAAACTACTATGTTGTTTCAGACCAGTTACGGAATACCTTGTCTTTAACGTCCCATATCCTGGCGGTTTTGTCGTCTGAGGCAGTGCAGCACATCATAGATGTTGGGTGAGTAGCCAGGCCCCACAGCTCACCCTCGGTGTGGCCGTACACAACCGTGGTGCAAGCCCCATTTTTCTCACCTATTTCCATCACCTCAGAATCGCGAGTGCCGACAAGAATTTTACCCTGCGATAGTGCAAGCAAGTAAGTAATTAATATTGAAATATTCGTCTGTTATAACAGCTTACCAGGACGCATAAACTACATTTTCCAGTTCGGTGGTAGGAAACTTGATGAGAGGTATATTACACACGCAGCAATCCTATAGTATATTTATTACAGTTCTACAGCACCATCAAAAAGCTGTTGTTCTACGAACATTTTTCTTTGATATTTGGAAAACACAAAGTCTTAAAACACCTAGCAGCAAAAACGTAACCGCTGTCAATAATTTTTTGTTTATTCAATAAACAAAAAATATTTCGTTTTTTTAATATTCCACATAGGTTGTGGTAAAATACTGACGACTTACTTTTCCACGCGCAACCGACTTGACGACGTTAGTTGGGATTTGAAAGGCTCTGCATCGTCTCATGTCCTGATCCCACAGTTTGACAGCACCGCCTTCTTTGGTCCTGAAAAAAAAACTCGCTGTTGCAGTGGAAAACTAATACCAGCCACAACTACTAAATAATAATTAAACGAATTTATTCTTACATTTTTTCCTTCCCGCCCGTAACAATAAGGCCGTCTCGTAGTGTTGTGAACATGGAGAAGACGGGACCCACGTGCGCTTTGGCAACCGTACGCGACAGCACGTGATTCTTCCACACGTAAACGTCGCCGTTCATCGCACCAGTGAACGTAAGATTTTCCTGTCAGAGGAGTCATTACGTTGCACACTTGTTCTATTGCCAATCCCATTCAAACGTTTGTATATGTTTCTTAGTTTACTTCTCAATAACACAAATCCTGCTAAACTTACCGCACCGAAAGCAACGGACAACATGGTTTGCGACTGGATTCCCTCAGTGGCTCCCAGTACACCACGTTTGCCCAATATCGCCGTTCCGCACACCTGAAACAATTAATCCAAAATACGATGATAATACAATTTAATTGTCTTGAGAACTAAATGGCGACTGCGTGCTTTACCTGCCAGAACATGACATGCTTGACGCCAACAGTGACAAATGAGCTGTCAGAATCTGGTCGAAACTCGGCACAGAAAACTCGCTGCCTGCTGCACGGGTGGCTACACATCTTCGCACCTTTAGGGAAAATGACAATGTTTCGGATTAACATTTACTTAACAACGCGAGCAATGTAAGAGCCAACTACATCTGAATCCAGCTATAGGGCAACGAAAGCGTGTAAGGTAAGTATTAGCTGTTCGCTTGTTTCATGTAAACAAAACAAAACCTGTTGCAAGGCGTAATTATCAAAAACCAAATGTTTTATAAAACATACCTTCCTGCCACCTCCAGACCGCCACCTGGTGTTGAGGGTCGAGTCCCAAAGAAAGCAGAAGCTTTCCACTGGCGCTAAAGTTAAGTGAACAAACGCCAGTTGAGTGGAAACCCCGCAGGATAGAAAGCGTCTTTTTACTGGCGGCTTCCCAAACATGGATGGTAGGAGACCCGCCCAACTGACCTGCGCAAATTACAGCAATAAAAAAATTAGATTTGTTGTTGTTAAGGTTTTCCTATTTTAAATCCACGAACCTGTCGCGATAACGTTTGGGAATTTGGGATGTTGATTGACTGTCAGACTAATAATGTCGTCGGTGTGTTCTAAGTAAAAGCTTTGCTGGCCAGACGAAAGGTTTTGAACAATTCCAGCACCTGGAAAACAAACAACGAACAGAGATCAGTCATGTACTGCAGCTTAAAAAAACTAGCGAGTTGGTTCATAAAGAAATACAAGCAACAACTGGAGTTCCTATAACGACAGGCGTTTTTACCTGCAGCGTGATAAATGATCTGCTGACAGTCGTCCAAATAGTGTAAGTTGTTTCGACAATCAAATCCCCGATAACCGAACACGTGGTGTAGCTCGAGATCGGTGACATGCGACACAGCTACGTCATCACTTCGCGTTACTCGGTCTGTTTTTGGAATCCCACGGCTGACGGCAGGCCTGTAGTGCAAGATATTTTTGAAAGAATTTTCCTGCGCTTATAATTTTGTTGTTAAAAGTTTTTTTGTACTGTATTTGATAGTTTAATACTTTAGTGCGAAAAAATGCAAGGCCAAATATACAGGGTGTCCATAAAGTCTCTTTAAAATTTAAAAAAATTATTAAAAAGTGAAATGATGAGATATCGCAATGAGGTTTGTTTTATGTTAATCAGTATTTCATAAAGTTTTTATTGGCACATTAAACACACTTCTAAACATTTAATTAAAAATAATTAAAAATATCATTACTTTATTTAATACACTTTCTATGGGCACCATTAGTTGCACGAAGCTCATCTAAACGGTTAATTTAGAAATTTTGTCTGAAACAATAAATTTTAGTGTCAGTAAAAACTTTATGAAATACTGATTAACATAAAACAAACCTCATTGCGATATCTCATCATTTCATTTTTTAATATTTTTTTTAAATTGTAAAGAGACTTTATGGACACCCTGTACAATATTTTTCTCCTTACGTTTCACATTAAAAAAATCTTTTGTTTGCAACGCTTTACTCTTAGTATTACAAATATCAAACCTTTCAACATCTTCAACTTCCCGTGCATTGGGTTTAACCCCGCTGCTATCTCGGATGTTGGCACTGTATGTTTTTGTTGAGTAATCCATGTCTTTCTCTCTCGCCACGTCGCTGTCATATCCTGGCATTGAACAAGATTACGACGATAGATTTTTATAAGATTACATAAGTGCTAACGTCAACCAAAAACTGAACGATTCTCTGAGTTAAATAAAAACATTGTATTTAAAAAATAGCCACCTCCATCTTCTTCTGTGTCTGTATCAGAATCCTCGCTGTCGCCATGGTAATGAACATCCGCAGAGGTGGGCACCTTGCTCAGATCGCTGCTTCCGGAGATTTCAATGCTCTCCTTAGACCAGATGAAAAGCGCTGTATCTGCGCCACCTACCGACCCGAGTTGCGTCGAGTCATGTGACCAGCGTACGTTGGTGACGTGAGCGCTGTGACCAACGTACTTTTTGAACTTGGCGTGCTTCCCCTGGATGGAATAGAAACCAACGTGTTGCTTGGTTAAAGTAATGTAGGGCGACAAGGGTAATTGCTTTAAACGAAGGTGCCTCTGTTTTATGCGATTCAAAACGTTCTGAAACGACACTATATAAGACAGCAGGATCACAACAAATTTTATACAACTACATTTTTTTTAAATAAATTTAAAAAATCCAACTACAAAAACAAAATATACAAATACTTTTGCAAAGAACGCCAATAGTATTTTTTTTTTCAAATCTAAAAAATCGCCTCCTTTCATTTAAAGACATATCTCTCTCTACTCGAATAGCCTTGACATTGTTTTAGAAAAATGAGATATTGTATTGTATCAGAAGGATAAATTTAGTTATGCTGAGCGTTACTCACAGTCACAGGGAATGAGAAAAGTTTCACGAATCCGAAATCGTCTCCAGTCGCCAAAAGCTTTTTGTTGGATGACAAAGATGTTGCGTTTACATCAGTTACGTCACTGTATGAAGGCCAAATACCCTAGAAAACAGGAAATGTCCGTGTTTACACTGAACTTAAAAGTCTGGTGAACAAAAACTGAAAACAATAAAAAAGAAAGAAGTTGTTTTATCATACATATCCCAAACGTGCAATTGTGGCAAGCTGTTAAGAATTTCAGTTGCGTGTAACGTATCCAGACGGCCTTGCCTGTATCATTGTAACATTTTATTAGCGAGTGGTTTTGAAAGACTTGTTTTTCATAAATTAAGGGTCGCAGCTACAACGCAGAACAACACTTCATTAATTTATTAGGTTTCATTTAATGTAAAAACGGGCATGTTTTAAGTTGGTCGTTGAGTTAACAAAAATTTAAAAGTTGTGTACAGGTTTACGTACCTCACATGTCTTGCCAAGCACTCCTGACCAGGTACTCCACTCGATTGTTTCGTCACTGCTAATAGTCTGTCGCTTTCCACGGGGGGCTTCGAAGTAAAGAAGTTCTTTCGCGCCACTGTTCACACATAACAGTTTGCCTGAAAAAATTATAGCGAAGGTAAAACCTCGATTTTCTGTGGAAAAGAGATTTGATGTTAAATGCTAACATTTCCACTAAAAATCGACGGTAATATTATAAAGGGTAAAAAGTGATATTACTGAATTCGCAGCGTGATTAGTAACAAAGTGCGTTAGATCAGTGTTTCTCAACCTTTTCAGCATACGGACCGGTCAAGTTTCAAAACAAATTTTGCGGACCGGTGGACCTTCAAGAATCAAAATCAACCCAAAATTTAATTACGCAATAGTATACAACTAAAACACTTCTTAGCTTTCACATACGAGTTTAAGACTTAAACGAGTTGTAGCCTACTTTTAAACAGTTGCAGCATTGTGACGTACAATGAAGTCCAAGAATGTCATTAACTCTATTTACGTCACAATGCTGCAAATTACGGAGCTGGCGAAGTTTTAAATTTGATGGATAAGCCGGCCGGCACCGGCGGTTGAGAACCACTGCGTTAGATGAACTGTAATTGCTATGCCACGTTTAAACTAACCTCTGGCGTCCCAGTCTATATGCGTAATGTAGCTCGAAGCTCCCTTGCATATTCCCACCCGTTTGCTGCTCAGTACATTGTAGATATCAACCATGTTGTCGTGGGAAGCCACCGCGAGGTACTTTCCTGTGTCCGGAGAAAACCTACAAGTATGGTGGTTAAGGTTATACTGGTTTACTTCAATATGCATTTTAATAAAGTTAGCGGTCGCTTATTTTAAAACGTAGTGGAACCATACTGACTTGATATCTGAAATGGCTTCTTTACGATGATGAAATTCCACCAGCGTTTCAAGCGTAGTTGCGTTCACAACCATGAAGCTTCCTATACATAAAAGCATTGTATAGCAGAAATGCCAAAAAATATAACGCTAAAAAAGCGATAACAACATCTACTTTTAAGATCGTCATTAAAAACAACACACAATATTGAAATTTAACTTATTTCAATTTTTTTTTTAAAGTTATATTAAATTAAAAGTTGCACCATTGTTGCAGCCAATCGCAATTGAGTTTCCATCCGGGGAATAACCGCAGCACTGACCACCGAACTCGAGCCGACGCGCGTTGGTCATCCTCTGCTGACCGGCCTCGCTCAACCATGTCCGGACAGTCCGGTCGTTGGACACCGTACAGCACTCGGACTTGGACGGGTGAAACGCCAGACCCCAAAGCTCGCCTTCGCCGTTACCCTGTGATGCGCGAGGCAAACCATAGGGATACATAGTTAACATAACGTCTAAGGACCACACTTTGTCGCTAATATATTGTAGAATTATATCACTTGCTAAGACAATTTGTTTAAAAAACTTGTTTGCGACGTTTGTACAAACACACAAAATTTTTTTTGTACAAACACACACAAAAAAAAATTTAAGTTTGTCCCCTATTAGCAAATTACTTAAAAACAGTTAAGACATAGGTCGAAAACTCCTCAAAAAACTTTTAGGTGTGTATACCTGCATTAGCACTGCTATTGGACCACTTTTATCGATTTCGATAATCTCGCCATTCCTGCTTCCAACCAGTATCTTGCCGTGGCCTACAAATAAAGGCCTTTGTTATCTGACAAACTTAAACCAACTATATAAGGTCTACAGCTTAAACTCTGTATACGTGGCTGAACAGGCATGATTGTCTTACCGAGGTTGATTGCTCGAACAGATGGATTATTCTCCAGCAGCTTTCCCCTCGTTTCAGCTTGTAGATGTTCATTGGTAAGGGGGTAGGTTTTAAGACAGCGCTCGAAGTTTTCATCCCATAAGCACACCACACCGTCCTTGCCACCAGATACAAAACCCTGCATATTAGTGTTAGTTTAAAACGACCGAAAGCCGAAACTTTGCATCATTTGCAATACAATTTTCATAAGCAATACATCGAGTGACGAATAACGTGTACAAAAAATACGTCTCAGCCTAAATTAGTAAAACCTTGCTTCACCTTGTCCAGTGCATGCATTGCAAAACATGGGCCGTCGTGTGCTTTCTTGGTGCGAACCAACCGGTTACCTTCCCATATGTACACCTGGAACGTTATAAAGATTTTAAAGTAAATTTAGGGTTAAAGAACAAGTGACATTCAAGCTAAAGGTAAATGATTAAACAGCATTAAACAATCCCCAAATATGACAGATAAAAAATCCAGGCGAACCTGTCCATTGGCGGCCCCACTGTAGACATGTCCCTGCTTGCCGTAAGCAACACACAACATCGTGTCGAGTTTTCCAGCATTGCCAAATACACCCCGATGCGAAGTGCAGCCTCCTCCTGTGAGACACAAAGTATAAATGACAGCTTAATTAACGCCTTGATAAATTGTTATCCAAGCATTTAGCTCGTCTAAATACTAAAACATTTAAATCGAGACATTTTTTTCAACAGGTAAGATTAACAATGTTATAAAGGCAATAAAGATTTAACACATCAGCTCAGAAAAAAATTGGTTGAATATTTCTAAAATTTTCGGAGTTCCCAGTTACTTTTTGTCGAGTTAATCGTTAGCTCTTAAATTGTTCAGATGTGGATTTTTATTATGCAAATCACTGACTTCTTATTTCGAAATCTAACCTTAAACCAAGTACATCATAGCGCGAATTTCCATGTCTCACCTGCATGTTGCCAGAACTTGATGTGCTTTACTCCCACTGTGACAAGTTTATCGGGATTGAAAGGATTAAAGCGCGCGAGAAACACTTTGTCCTGATGCGTCTTGGTCGTTGCCAACTTGTTTCCCCGCTTCCAGTCCCAAATTACCATCGAGTGGTCATTGTCAAGTCCGATTGACACTAACTTTTTTCCGTCGCCTGAAAAACACAATGCGAAAACAGATTATAGCGATGGGGCTCGTTCAAAAAGGTGTTTGATATAACAAATGTTGTTAGGTTAAGTCAGTTGTTATGCTTGGTTTTGTCTGTGCCACACTTTGTCATTTTTAAATGTGTAATGGTCTCTAAATATTTAAATTTTTAACAGTAAAATCGGCTGTAATTTACGTAATTAAATCTTACAAGGTGGTGTCCACACAAGCCTTCATGGCTTAAAAAAAAATTCAAACATAACGAAACAAAAAACGCACAAATAACTGCAATCATACAAAGGAAAACCCAAAGGCGAATATATATCGACAAAAGTAAAAAAGTATGCAGACTCCGGCTTAGACTAATTACAAAACAACCTACTTTTTTGTAAAAAGTATAAGATTTATAGCCAAGAATCCAAAAGGGAGATCTTTGTATTTCAGGGTATTTTTTGGTGTGTTACTACAATTGACAAATAATAATCATGTCCATAATCAACCAACCTGAAAAATCTACTGAAGCAATTCCTCGTTCGTGAAAACCTTTCAGTACAGAAATTGTAGAAAGGGAATCCACGTCCCAAACGTGCACAGAGGGCTCCTTCCCAACCTAAATAAACAGTGGTCAAGTAACACAAAGCAGCTTAGGGCGTAAAAAGAAACACGGATGCAATATTGTATGGAAATGATACACGTGCTTTACATGCGTTGCACTCAGTCGTACACAATGAACTGTAGTAGTTCGATGAAGCCTGAAAAAAAAACGTATATTTACCTGTCCTGTGGCGACAAAGTCCTTAAGGGGATGCAGTGTTAAACACAAGATGTCGTCGTCGTGCTTGTCATAGAAACGCTGAACGCGATTGTCACGTGACAAAACGATCCCGAGCGCCGCCACGTGATAAACCACATCACCACGTTGTGTGTAGAAGAGGTTGTCGCGGCAATCGTAACCACGGTATCTGGATATTAACACTCGTTTTGGAAACAGAGATAGTGTATCGGTTCATATGGAAAATATCGGCTTGTGAATTTCAGTTATGGGGAGATCTATTCCAGTTGGGGTGAATGACAATATTTAATCACTATTTACACTGACCCGAATAGCGAGACAATCCGACAATGGGTTAATAACAGTAAATTACTTTTAAATTAGTCTAAGTTGGAGATTGTATACATTTGACGGCATATTTCTGCACGAGTTTTCTTGTTTTCCCTGCTAAAAACGTTGATACTATTATAAATATAATATCCGCCTAGTTCTTGGACCGATACAAAAATGCTTGAGAAATTAATTAACTGCTGGCACAAAAACAAATTATACACAAAACGCTTAAAATGTTGTCCTTGTTTAAAGGTTTTTAATATTGGTTCTCAGGAGAGAAGAGTGCCTGGGTGCGAGTGAGAACAAATTATAGAAAGCGATAAACTATCTATCCATGGGGGTTTAGTCGAAAATATCGATTGGACTCGTGGGTGACATTAAGTGCTTGTGATCGTTACACGACAGTTATTAGGTTTTCTTGTGGTTGGGCAAACCTGTCCCGACCATTTTCTCAATATTAATTGGAAATTTATCAAAATAATTGGCTTTTAGTATGTGAAGAAATCTTGTGACGCAACGGAACAAGTGATTAACCCACCCGAAAACAAACTGTAATTTCAGGCTTGTATTATCTGGCTTTTTGGTTCGTCGCCTTTGCTTGTTCACTTCCCCATCACCAGCTCTTGATGCTTGCTTTAAGGCACGAATGTCTTGCCTTGAAACATCGCGGTCGTAATTCACCTGGACAACCAAAGCAAACTTTATTAATAGGATTAGGAAGTGTACAAGAGCCTTCCAGTTCTTGTTTAATGATAATGGTATTTGAAGTTAAGATTAGTTGCACTTCGTGTGTTGTAAATTATACCAGATTACGTATTCACCTGGGCTTCCTGTTCGATCTCTGAGTCTACTTCAGCAACGTCCGACAAATCCGAATCCGACCCTTCGCTGCACGAATCGGTGTGCGTGTCTGAAATTATATTTATATAAGAGAGGGCCGTTTTTTACAGTCGCGAGCCTAAGCAAAACTCAGAAAGGTATTTTAGTTAAAATTAAAAACAAATAAAAATAGGGCCATAGCAAATGAACTTTGCATTTTTCATAACCTATATTTCTCATTTTTATCCGATTTTGCGATTTTCGGCAAATTTTCATCACATCAATACATGTTCAAATGAGCTAATTATGTATACAACGGTTTTAGGTGTCTATCTATCAAAATTCATTTGAGGCAAGTGGATTTAAAGATAAAGTGCTTTCGTGACCCGGCCTAGTATGTATGGCGCTTTAAGTTTAGGTAAAAAATATTCCTTTAAAAGGCAAACATATAGTAGATGCACAAAAGATTCGGGCAGAGCGCAAAATATTACGTATAGTCAAACTATATAGCCAAAATATATTCTGGGAAATGACCTCCCAGTTAAAAGGTAGCGGACCGGATGATTTACATGGCAGGCCGTAGGTTCACGACCCCCGGGCCCGATATAAGCCAACTTGGTGAAAAATATATCAGCTAGGACTTAAAATGTCAAAGAACGCAATATTAAGTTGAAAAAAAAACAGCAATTCAATTAGCTCAGTTGGAAGACGACAGTACTACAGCAAAACTTTTGCTTGCCTTGGCTGTTGGGTCCGTCGGTTTCGGTAAGATCGACATCGTCACTCACAACCTTCCACTGAAAAAGCGCGTGATCAGCACCGCCTGTGGAACACAGCCATCTGTTGTCGATGGAAAAGCGGACGTTGGTCACATGGGCAGAGTGGCCGACGTACTTTCGAAAACGAGCACCTGCAAAAAACATTATAATACCGAGATGCAACTAAATGAAGTGGGATATATTTTTCCACGCAGTATATCCGCACATACACTTCATGACAAAACCGTACTGTGTAAGTACAGCAAAAAGTTTGCAAAAACCATATGTTATATTGTTGTAAAGAGAAAAGACGCTATAGATGAATTTAATTTACTATACAATTCGAGCCAACAACCAATTAATCCAATTACCGGCTACGTATTTTGTGTTCAGGTTATTGGAATTTTGCCCACCAGGGCATAACCAGCAATGTAGATTTTAAATTGAAACAGAGCAGGCAGCTTAATCCGATTTGGCGATCGATGTTACTATTGGTTGAGGGGAGGGAGAGTTGTTTGTCAGGAGATCGATCGTTTGAAATTAGGAAAGACACGAGGAGCTAAACAACTTTCAAAAGCGCCGCCTAATCGCACCGAGTAACAAAAAAAGATTTATAAATTATACGACTGGCTGACAACAGCCACTATATACGTTGGGATGTGACAATGGTAGTAAATTAGGAAAGGGTTTTTTTCACGTGGCGAGCATTTAGGCGAGGCTTTCCAAAATGTTTTTATTTCAGAACAAAGCCAAAGCGTCAATAATATTCAGCTTACACAAATTATTTGGCAATTTTGATAAACTAAGTTACCTTTCTTGACGCTGGGAAAACGAAAAAGCTTAACGAGTCCAAAGTCGTCACCCGTTGCCGCCACCTGGTGAGCAAATGAAGTGTCGACAGCGTTGATGTCGTTAATCTGTGTATATTTCGGCCATATACCGTTCACTTCCGAGCCAAGAACTGATGTCCAAGTTTGCCACTCGATGGCGCGAATCTCCTCACCGTCAGTCACGTGTTTTCCCGCTAGACCAATCACAGTCCTCGTTAACATCTTAGCCGTGTTATCAGTTAATATACGATTGAATAGTTCGTTAAGATCGCGAGTCCCCATTCGCTACTCATACTTTAAACAAGTGACAACTGAATAAGTCTGTTAACGATTTATATTTAGATAGGAAAAAAAGATTAATTTCAAGTTAACATATAGAAATAAAATGTAAACCGCAAAACACGCGTTATACCAAACACAATAAAGATATCCCTACAAACAATTAGGTTTGGTGTGGTGTATTGCCAAAATATTAAAGAAAGCCACTTAAATAAAACAAAATAAAAACGACGACCAGCTAGAGAAAACTCAAGCTCGTAATTAGGACACGTTTTTTCCATAATGTAACCATCAATTATTCAAAGCATGCATGAGGTTCTGACGAAAACATAATCTCCACTAATGTGACAAGGTACGACTTGACCTTTTTCATACGCCCTAAAAACATTATAAGCAAAAAATGGGGCCATTTAAAAATAACTTTTCTCAAAAAATGTAATTGCTTTTTTCATCATACGTGTCGAATTGGAAAAATATATATCTAGCAAAATGAGTAACCCCTAAAAGCAATTACCATGAATATAAAGTCAACTCGTTCCCATATAAGGTAACTAACTTAATAATACTAAATGTTAAGTTGGAATAACAACTTTGAAACAAAAATACGCATAAAGAGTTTCAATCATTAGCTGGTTATAAAAATAAGTCCTACTTGGCATAGAATAGACCAGCCTTTCCCCTGCGCCATCGTTCGTTTGCAGAAAGCGCGAGTCCCTCGACCAATCGACGTGCGTAATAAAGCTGGATGACTTGCTGCAGGTTCCCACCTTTTTGTACCTTTATTAAAAAACGGCATATATATTGCATGCAACAGTGGGCTGGTAGGTTAGGTCGGCGTGATTAAGAAATCAGAAAGCTTTTGAATTTCTTGTGGCGATACTTTTAAAATCGTAATTTACTTAGCGTAAAAACGTGGTTCGTGATAACTTTAAAACGACTAACTTGAGAATTAAATTTTAGACGTTGTTAAAAAGGGTGAGGAAAAATAAAAACAACATTTCTACGTTTATTCTATTGGCCTGGTAATATTTTAACACCGTAATTTGCGTAGGGTGAAAAGAGGACTCCTTAACACGGTTAATTCGTGAATAATTGAGTGGCTTTTCAAAAAAGAGAAGAAAGTGAATAGCAAAAAATAAAAATAAAAAGGTACGCGACACAACATACGCTAAAACACAAATATAAAAGTCTAGTGTTTAGTGCAAACCTTTGTGTAACAGCATACACATCGACGAAGTTGTCGTTGGAAGCTACAGCCAGGTAAGATCCGTCGGGGGAATATTTCATCTCGTGAAGAACCTCTTTTCTTTCGTGAACCTTCACAACTTCGCTCATATCTCTGCGCGCACACACATATATATATATATATAAACATCTATGGAGGTGTGTTTCTTTGAAAATTTCAATAAATCTTTTCGTTTTATTACCACCACAAGAACGATTTAAAGTAATGTAGTTATTTGTTGGTTATAAAATAAAACACAAAAATAAATCGAAAGAAAATTGACGAACTCTGTACAGTTCATATATATGCAAACGCATGAAGAAAAATATACACTATACACTGTATACAGGCACAGTATTTCGTGCAAAACAAGCAATGTAACTGAAAATCATTAGTCACCGGACACTTGCGAAGCAAAAGCCAGGCAAACATCTAGGTGTTACTTACCGAACCCTGAGGACATAGAATGAGCCGTTATTGCAGCCGACTGCCAGCTGAGTTCCGTCGGCGTTGAAAGCGCACGAGCGAGCAGGGTTTGCCAAGTTGCATCGAGCCAACATCGCGTGGTCCACCAACGACCACAACCTGGCATAAAATCACTCCAAAATCGATACAAGCGTACGTAGCATCGACAACGATTTTATCATGCGGGTCGGGCAAAGTCTAGATTTCAGATACAAGTGACGCAAACCTGTTTTATGTAACTAGCAGTTACTATTCGGTTGGATTATAACTTTATATTTTATGACTAAACTTACTATCCACAGTACGATATTTACCTTACGGAGCAATCGTCACTTGCTGTTGCCACAATTGGCTTTCTAGGGTGAGGAGCCAAGCCCCAAAGTTCACCCTCACAGTGGCCCTGAGTAAGTGGGGCGGGATTATCACGATCGCGAACAAGAACCTCGAAGATTTCACTGTTTTGTGTTCCGACCAAAAGCCGGTCATTTTCCCAACACACTGAACGCACCGAAAGCCCTAAAAATAAAGCAAATCTTACCGCAAGAAACATTTTTGCAGTTGTACACATAAAATGCTGACAAGGGGACGCTGAGGTCAACTATGCATATCCATTAAAAGACTAAAGTAAAGTTTTTTGTTTACCTTTATATCCATAGGGCGAATCTTTGATGGCGAGTGTGGTGAGTGGGTTAAACCCGACATCCCACAACTTTACAGTTCCATCCCTGCTTCCTGTTGTATAACCTTCATCACACTTATAAATTGTAAACACACCACCCTACCAGAAGAAAAAAAATTATAAAAAAGACTGGAGAGGCATATAAATACCAAAGGGTTGTGTTATATTTTTAAGATGGTTTGGAAGGAACAGTCAATTTTTCACTTTTGTATATTCTGACAGCTTAGGCAAGGGGTTCTCAAATGGAGAGAAATGTCGGAGGTATGCTATGAAAGTTTATTTACTGCCACCGTGACCCTATTCAGAAATAAATAAATATAGTTGCTTACACTTACGTGACGAGCCAGAAGAAACTTTACACTTGCCAAGTAAAGTTTCACCTAAAGCCCGCATGCTGGTCATGTTTATGACTTGAACTAAAAAAAATGTAAACTTCAAAAAAATCTCTGTTTGGAATGCTATTATATTAAGCAAACTATTAAATCTTTTTACCATAACCAATGTTTTGTTTTGACACTATTTTATTGCCATTGGGAGCCAATATTGTTTCGCAACAAATTTGGTTTACATTGCTTTGTGCCGTTACTTGCCCAACTACAGTAACAGTACTAGTGAGTTTTAGTTTCCAGGTGGCAGTGTTAAAAATGTATGTCAGGGTATTTAAGGTAAAATTCTACACACGTTAATGGGCCGAAAATTATTTGGCCTTGAAGTTTTATAATTTTCTTGCAGATAGATCATTAAGACCAAAGTTAAGGCTTACAACCCTATAAACACAAGTTTAACTGTTTGACATCCTTTTTTTAGGGTGTACAATACATGCAGATATATCAAGAGGGTTACATCGCTATGAAAAAATTTAAGAACCACTGCCTGGCTAAGGCAGTGTAGTTTGTTGTAAGTTTTACTTTTACGGTTATTTTAAACAAACTTCAGAGCAAAAAGCAAAAAAAGAGAAAAAAATATGGAACATATTCCATAAACAAAATATAATAATTTCTTTCTTCGTTCCTTTGATACAATTTATACTAGTAATTTGCTTCAAGGCATAACTTAGTTTCCTTGAAATTGATAAGTAATGTTGTTGTAATGTATTGATAGTTGTACATAAATTTGTAATCAAATCATAAATTAGGTACTTATAAAAAAGTTTTAAAGCTTGAGAAAGATTAGCAGAAAATAATATAAAACAAATATACTTGTTTAGCTTTAAACATTTTACTAAATATTTGTTCTTAATAGTGATGTGGTTACATTCCACTAACCAATAACAGACCAGTTTATTGTTAAAAAAGTTATCGTAATACTCTCAGTGAGAAACAGTATTTATTCATTAACTGGCAATTTTTACTTACCGAGTGTGCAGAAGATATTGTTTTTTCTAAATTGTTATCTCTCCAAACATATATATCCCCATTTAAAGTTCCACTGTAGGTTAGTTGATCGTCAGCGCATGACACACATAGCACAGTCTGCAGGTCACCTGTTTTTCTGAACACTCCCCTCTTACCAGTAAGAGAATTTCCACATAATGTCCAAAACTTGAAAAATAGATGTGCGATTCATTTGTAATAACAAATATTGACAAAGCATCACCAACAAAGAAAAGAAAAGAAACTGATTAAACAGTTTTGTTTCTAAAAAAACTAAAAAAAATTTGGTGGCTCACCTTGATTAATTTTACACCACATATTACCAAACGCTGTTCTGAAGAAGGATCCCAAGACATATCAAAAACCTTTAAATAAAATAATATTTATATATATCTATGGTATTTGTTTGCACACAAATATATGTTTAGTGACTACTAGGGCGATTATTTATTTGACCTAAAAATGTGCAATTTTTAACTATAAAATTATATTTTGACCAATTTTGACCAAAAAATATTTTTTTTTTACAAAAATTTTATCTTTAGGAATACATTGATTGAAACAACGCATTATTGTTGTATTGAGTATCGCATTAGCGTCTTGTCATAGCCATTAACTTGATTTTAATATTTTACTGACAACAAATGGAACAAAAATATTTTTTAGGGGGTTTGCAAATCTTTTAAATATGCTTAGTTGATATTTTTTTATCACATCAAAACAACAAATGACTCAAAAAATCCGGAAAGTTTTAAAAATTTGTTAAGTAAACAGTAACTCAATAGCCGCCATATTGAAGTACAATCTAAAAGAATTTAAATTACCACAACCTATCATATTAAAGAAAAAATAGTAAATGAGACAATTGCAAACTACCACTGAAAACAACTCTACTAATTACTGTTTGATTCATTTGTCCAAATGGACTAAGTCAAAAAATAATCGCCTTAGTGATTACCAATTATTTTCAATAAATAAGTTAGTAAATTAGCTCAAAGATTATAAAATTATTGTTAGCATAACTGTTTGTGCACTGGTTGTGTCATATTGTAAACCATAGGAACGATTTGTCTATAGTTATTACAAGGGCGATTATTTTTTGAATTGTCAAAAAACAGCAAAATTTTGTCAAAATCAACATGTTAGGTGAAAATTTGTCTAAATGATTTCAAATCAAAATTGATTAAAAATGCACATAAATTATTTATAAAATTAAAAAAACTATATTCAACTTTTTAAAATTGCCTTTCAGTTAAAATTGGATACAAAAAAAAGTTTTAAATAACATTCACTGACATTTTAACTGTATTACATCTTTATTAGAGCAATATATGGTATACACTTGACATTTTATAGTTGTTAGTCTTTTTTGTGACAAAAATATAAAGTAAGCATTTTTAAGTTTTGCATAAACCTAAAAATATAACTAACTTCAACGATCCCAAGAATTTTCTTATTTTTAGATAAGAGTTATTACTTATATTGATTTTTAACTTATATTGTATATTTATCCTTGAATTGAAAAAATATATTCATACCCGATCTGTGTGACCTTTTGCAGTTGCTAGCATTCTACCCTTCTTCCAATCCCACACAACCAATGTGTTACTTCCATCTAAGCCAATTGATGCCAATTTCTGTCAAATTATAATGTGGGTTACCACTTGGATCAAAAGGAATATCACATATATTATTATACATATATTTGTAGACAGCATACATAAAGTAGAGCATTTATCCAGGTAAGTAGTTGATAAACACATTGTGCATGTTTATTGTAGTATAAATTTGAACAGGCACTCATTCACTTACAATAAATTTATAAAGTTTACCTCTCCTGAACAGCTAAAAGCAAGGCTTGCAACACCATGGGTGTGCTGGTCTTTGAGAAATGAAATCGTCTCCACTGAATCTGTTTTCCATATACATATATAGGGCTCTTTGCCAACTTGACCAGTCGCCACATACTGTTGATTAGGGTGGACGGCAAGACTAAAATTTTAATATGTTGTGTAACTTAAATACATCTAGGTATTAAAGGTATAAAGCAGTGATGTTAATACAATGCTATGATAACTTTAAACGTGTATAGATGTGAAGTGACTATAAGCAAGGTTACATTTTTTATGCTAAAGAGCATCAAATATCTTCTTACAAAATCTAACATTTATTAACCAGTTTTAAATTGAAAGTTGACTTACTTAAAAAAAAGGTAATATGTTAGGCTGCATTGGCATCATCAGACTTATATATTTGTTTATATAACAACAATAGTTAAAAAAATATTTGTAGGTTGTAAAACAAACCTGATGATGTCATCGTTGTGACCAAGATAAAACTTTTGGGAATGTTTCTGTGGATTGTATACTATACCAACACCAGCTACAAAATACACAATTTCATTGTTGTGAACATAGTAAAGGTTGTTTCTGCATTGATGTCCTCTGGAATTATAGAATAAATTGAATAATGTTAGTAAGGTAAAGTTAAATTTTAAATTTGGTTTGGAGAAAATGTTTTTTTTTGGCTTTGGAGAAATGTTTTTTAACATTAAATGAGACCATTAATATAAACAGCAATGCATTTATTTATGTACCACTATGACTTCTATGGTAACAAAAATTTGTAAAGTGTATCTGTATTTCTCTTAAATTGCTTGCTATTTTTCATTACATAGGCTTTATAGTTGCATATATTTAAAGAGACTCCAGCCTTGAGACCAAAATAAGAACAACATTAACTTCGGAATAAAAGACAGTTAGGAATAAGGCGTAAATAGGACTAATACCTAATAGTCGTAATAATAACGAAATCGGAATCAGACCTAAATGGCCAAACAGGGGCAAAAAATCCGGGGCCAAAACAGCGGCGCCCAACCCTTTCCCTTCAGTCTTGGGCGTAATTTTGTCTATTTAAGTCTTATTCTGATTAATTTGAGCATAATTCGACATATTTAGGTCTTATCTCTGAGACTATTTTAGATCTTATTTTGTTGTGGTCATTACTGCGAGTTTAGCGTTATTATGTCGGTGGTCTTAGTACTGGTATAATAGATTATCTTATTTAGATATTGTTGCTTTGTAGGTCTTATTGTGCTTTCTACTTCAAAGAACTGTGGAAATAATGAGCTAAGCTTAATAAAAAAGTAAAAGCACATGTTTTATATGTTAAAATATTTTTTTCTGTTGCTCGCGGCGCACCTGGCAGCCTTCCATGGCGCACCGGTTGAGAAGCGCTGTCATACTCTATAGGCAGTTAAATACTTCCAAAAGGTATTTGTTTTTGTTATTTGAAACTTGTGTATGTGTATAACTCAACTTAGTCACAGATTTTTAAATCGCCAAAACCATTTGTATTGTATAGCTGTAATTACAAGTTTGGTCCTTATTTTTTTATTTCAAGGATTTTGGTGAGGTACACTATGCACAGATCTGAAATGTAGCTTGATAATGAACCTTAAAGCCAAAAAGATTGAGTACACCAGCATTATCTTGATTAACACGTTTTAATATGTACCAAACCTTACTTTTAAAAAGTGGAATGCGATTCTTATTAATCTGGGTTTGTTAAAGCTCTAAACGATTAGAAACAATGAAAGACAAGAATTGCATTACATATTTTAAAAGTGTGGTATAGATATATTTTAGTCAATTTAACTGATCAATACAAAAGTATGTATTGAAACGTATTAATCAGAAGATGACAATTTACTTAACCTTTTTGGTTTTGAGATTCACAAGTTATTTTGGTCAGATTATTAAATGATGTATAAAACATGTGGAAATGTTGAAACATGGGGCAAGGTTGTCTAACTATATTAATGCAGATTTTTTTGTCAAATAGAGCATTTGATATTTTATTGCACCTATTCTAAACATAAACCTAGCGGGCATGATGGTAATATTCTGTAAGAATAAAATAATTTTTTAGGTCTAACAAAACTGTATTACAAATAAATTCGGACAAGGTTGAGTTTGTAAAGGTACATTAAAATAACTAAATTAAAAATATATGTAAAACATAAAAAAGTAACGGAATGTGTATAGCAGTTTATCTTTGCCATTTCTGTGAAATGAAGTAAGGTTTACACATAGCTGAAATTAAAACAAATAGTTATTTTACATTACATTTACTAATATTTTTTAAAGCAAAAACTATTTTAAACCGATTTATACATCATACTTACCGGTATCCATATACCCAGTCAAGACTTAGCTGTGCTTTGGGAGCTGTTTTATCAGCCATAAATATTACATTTAATACCTGAATGTTATACAACAAGCTATTTATTTTTACCAAAGTTGTATCATTTCCACAAGCTTTGACAACTCGTTTTGTTAAACGTCAGTTATTAAATCAACGCACGATATTTGGGTTAGGGTGCGTGTTAACGTTCGTGTGTGGATGGGGTCCAGTATTATTATATTCATATTTAATAATATAGCGTTTAATTTTTAACCCATCCCTAACCTATTGCAAACGTGCACACTAACCCAAAAATAAGCTTTATGGTGGTAGGATTCTAGATCAGCGCTCCGTCATGTTTAACTGTTAGATAACGTGCAAAATAACGTCCACCATAACTTTACTTTTCTACAACTACCGTATAACCAATACTGATTATGTTGAAAGAAACAGATTAACTTTCGCTGTGGTTTGAAATTCGCTGTTGTTATGATACGTTCCTTACACATTGATTCAAACAGGCATTTTAAAAGATTTAGTTAAGGAGTTTTTTAACTCTAGTAAATTGCGAATTTTTGACAGTGACAAAAATTGCATAGTGTAGAATTAAATATTTTGTGTGGTGCATTTTGACAATTGATTTTTTTAACATTTTTAGAATATGCGCACATTTCTGAAAGTAGCCTAATTTGAAATGTGCACACATTTCCCGCACATTACCGCTTGTACAATTTCGAGCACATTGTGCAAAATATGGTTGCATTCCTATCTCCACGGCATAAAATAGCGAAATTAAAATGTATTTTTTTGCCAGGTTGAGTCGGATAGGCACCGATACCACCCTTGTATTGGATGAGTAGGCTACTGTAGAGCGCACGACTATATTTGTGTTTATTGTGCAATTTACGCTGTAACGGCTTATGCCCCAGATTTATTGTCTACTCGCACCAAAGTGTAAATGCTAAATGTCCTGTTCCGCGATTATCTCGGCGGTCAGCAGTTTGATTGTCGGTAGCTTTTAAGACCGCTTTCCGCTTGTAAAAGGAACTTCTTCTATGTTTAACGTCTTGCGGTTCGCAACTTTGATATTGCAAGTAGCATCTGCTATATGCTAACTTGTCCGCCTTCTATAGTTTCAACTGGGTGTTCGCTTATCAGATAATACAATTAATAATCACCAGAAGTATTTTGGTTGGCTAACAAGTTATTGCATACCTACCGTACGCTAGAATGCAATCTTAACACCTCTACCACTTTACTATTACGGGATGCATGGCTGGCTGTTCTTGAGAATGTTCTTGAGACTGATTAGGTCGCGTAGAGCGTTACGCTAATATTTTTGTATAATTACTATTTTTTACCTTCAAATCGATAAGTGTTGTATTGCATGACAGGGCTGGATCCAGGTTTTTTATTTGGATATTTTTTTCTGAGAAGACGTCACAAAGTTACGTGAAAACGTAACGTCACAATTTTACGTTAAACGTGTCATCACAAAGTCACATACGACGTCATAAGAACACAACACATTGCGTTTATTTTGTTAACATTTTTGGTTGGAGTCGTGGAACCTAAACCAGTGCTCCGCAACCCTTTTTTTACTTGCACACCAACAGAGCTTAAAAAAATTCGGCGTCACACCTACGAAATATATACTTTCATTATTTTAGATTCTGATTTTGCAGTTTTAAGGTCTTCCTAAAACATTTTAAGACGACCAAAGGGACTTATGCCATAGGACCGAAATTAGAACAACAAGTCCTGAAACCCTGAATAAGACCTATAAGGCTTATCAACCTTTTAGAAAACCCCAAACCGCACTCCTAAATTGATCACCTACTCCCCTAATATTCTAACCCTAACTTAATTTATCACCCCAAACAGGAGCAAACAACCCAATGCCAAAACAGCGGCGACCCAACGGCGTCATAATTATAGAGCGCCGAAACGTCAACACCAAAACAACCGGTGCTGAGGCCGATGACCACGGATTGTCCCGTACCCGCTACCTACAGTTTCAGGCGTTATTTTACCCATTTAGGCCGTATTTCGGCGAATTTAAGACTTAGTGACGATTTTAGATATTATGTCGCTCATATTACTGTGCATTTGGCTTTATTTTGTCGTTAGCTTTGATACTATGGCACTGTAGATTATTCTACTATGTTGCTTTATAGGTCATATTGTGTTTTTCCGGCCAAAGTCATGTAAATTGCATCCCCTTGAAATCTTGGACAGAGAACATTGAGGCTTTTACTAGCATATTCGAAAAATGACCTGACAATAGTGCTTTGTAATTTTTTGCTTACCGTAATTTTTTTTCGGAGCAGCAGCCAAGATTAATTTTACCAAACACAAAATGCCAATATTACATGTAGGCCTAATTTCCCTTTTCACTTTGGTGTAGAGTTTGAAAATAATTGCTATATATTTCTTCTCCTGATACCTCCGGGAACGTCGCGGCACACCGGTTGCGGAACACTGAAATGTACAGTACAAAAGGCACATTACCAAAATAAAATTATATTATCGATTTACGCTAAGTGCGAACATTTAGATAAATTTGGCGAAAATTGCATTTTTGAAAGAGTCGCGGATTATACTTTGATGGTCACTAAAGAGATAAAACAACTTCCAGAAAACGTGATAAATTGTATCGTTATATCTAGTTAAAGGCATTAAAATGTTTTTTTTTTAATTAACTAATACGAGTCATTTATTCCTATTTCGTTTTAGTCCAGTATTGTTTATCGTCATTTAAAGGGGTAAAATATGTCATGTAGAAATTACTCTTATTGAATTGCAAGCCAGACTGTTAGTCCTTGTTTATGATTAAAGAGTGGGTTTATAATTTTGGGAATATTCAGGCCTCATTCTGACGTGATTAGGTCTTATTCCGATTTAGATCTTATTGCGACTACAAGCTACTTCGACGATGATGTTATTCTAATTTCGTACTTATTGTTGTATTCCATTAAAAAAACGCCTTAACAGTGGTCAGTGAGTTATACACTTTAAAGCAGTCACCACCTACCAAATTTTAAATTAGGGACAGTTTAAAAACACCATAAGCCTTTTAAAACCTAATCATTAGCTAAACGTTGGATTATAGGGACAAAACCTTCATATTGAAAACTGACCTATACCGTTACCTTTGTACAGTTGTCGGTTAATCAGTAACCTATTGCACAAGCGTCCGGATACAATCGTGCAATTGCATAGCGAGCGACTCAAATGTAAACTTGCAATTTGTTCTGTGCATGACTGTACTTGATTGTATAATACTTGGTGAAGTAAGCATTGTATTTCTTTGTTGAGTGTAAAAAAATATTGAAAAAATAGACGAAAAACATTTTGGGAATATGAAACGATTTATTGCGTCTGGAGTTCAAGCAGAGCGTCTACTTGAAAATGTACAAACTGGGTTGGATTTAAGCGTTCCACAGTTCAATATTGAGAACGTAAATTCGAGTTTGTTTGTAACCCCAGTCATCACGTTTACGTTGGTTGTGGTGACGGATAACCCGGTAATTGTAGAGTTGGTCAAAAACAAGACAACTGGTGAAAGTTTCGCCGAAGGAACTATAATTCACTTTACGCAAAATAAGACGTACGATGAGATTTGGGATTTAAGAAAACACTTGGATCGCAAGTACTCTGGAACATTCGTTCCTGAACTACCTAAGAAAATGGGTCGTGGTGGCAGCATTGTGTCATCGAAAAGTGCTCTGAGGACAGAAACTAGAAATCGGCAAACTAGTGCCGACAACTTCCTAAGATGGTGTTCCTCCACAACGAAAATTGCTGAATCTGAAATTTTACTGAAATTTATAGGTTGGCGCCGCAAAGCAGCAGATATTTCCCAGAAATCGGTAACCAACATTGACACTGATTATTTAACTGCCGAAACGGCAAAGGCGATATTCCAGACAAACAGTCTCCAAGAAAATGAAATAGAAACTACTCTCTTCGATCAAAATACAAATGACGGTGTAGATGAAGATTTGTTTGCAGCGGCGACATTATGTGAAACATCTAATACAGACGAAATACCAGCATCTCGACAAAAACAAGATCAGCTGGAAAATAACTTAGATTTTTTTAATGAAGAGAACAGTAACGCTGCAAAAACAGTACGGCTGTTTGATGCATTTTCTGAAAACGAATCCTGGAGCGATTTAAAAAGCAACGTGGAAGAACGCGTAATTGATGAGCAGAATTCACCAAGTGGCAGTCATGAACTTATTGAAGATATCAGTGATATAAATCTAAAAATGAAAGAGTTTAACCGCCAAAAAACACAGAGTAAGGCGACAAGTAAAATTAAGAACACCCTCAAGGTTACTGAGCCAACGACTGTTGATGCTGAACAGTTGGCAGAAGACGATTTACTTCAATATATTGCCGAACAAGAAATCGAAAGTGAAGATCTCGATCTTGGATTATAATGTGAACTATTGTCTTAGTCATTTTTTTTAACTCTTTATGTAGGCCCTATTTGGTGCCAAACAGTTATTTGTACATAAAATGATTTCTTTGGCTATAAAGTAAACTGACACCAAAGGTCAAAATTTTATATCGCGTTTTGCCGATCCGATACCAAATGACACTATTACTATGGTTAAATAAGTAAAAATTTGTTCAAATATTGCAATGCTAATGATTTTCAAGGTATTAAGCCGATTTTTTTAGCGTTAGGAAACCTCTTTGTCTGCTATTTTACATACAATGATTTTTCAGGTATTTATTTTTTAAACCACAAAACTATACGTTGGAGTGCAAAATATATATGGCTGTAATGCTAAATATAATTTGGTATCAGATCGACAGCGGTATATATCAGGCTTCTTATTATTGAGTATAGGCTGCAATTCGTTATAATCAGACATCCCTGTGTCATTTATTTGAGATTGAGCCTTTCTTAATATAGCTTAAACGACTTTATACTTAAATTTATTTATGTGGAGCTAAAAAATATTGCACGAAGTAGTGTTATGTAAACGATGTTGACTTTTTTTTACTATCTACATTTATTTTAAAATTTGTTTCAAAATTTTGAGAGCTTCGTAAACGTTGCTAAATGAGTGCATAATAAATAAAACAAGGGTCTAAAACACAAATTGCACTAAGGGCCGAATGAAACTGTATATAGTTTAACCTGAGGGCAGCAATTATATCAGGTTAGTGGTTTATAACCTTTTTCTATAATGTCTCGTATTGTAATTTTCCTTAGCTTTTGCGCTATTATTTGTTGATTACTTATCTTATCAATAAAATATTTGGCAAGATTCTCAGCAATTATATATTTTGATCGAGGTTTGATTTCCTAGGTGTGCATAACCAGTGCGCTTATGCAAATTATTAAAAATGTCATAAATAAAACAAGGAATCAGCAGAAATCTGTGGTCTCGAGCGAAGTTAAAAAAAGAAAAAGAAAGTGACAAATATACAAATATATAGGCCTATGTATACTTTTCAAGATGAATAGAAAGCAAGCGAAGCGCAAAAAGTGTTTCTTACTGCAATTGCCATGATGCAAATAAAACATCGATTCGCGTTAACGGCAAAAGGGACTTGAGTCTAACCAAAGATAAAATAATGGGTGACTTTTATGGTTTTCAACTTGGCCAAAATTTAAATCGAACCGTTTATTTTCATGAAAATTTATGTTTAAAAAATTGAAAACATTCCGTGGTATGCAGTAGATAAAAATATTTCTCCTTAAACAGCGAAAAGCGTTTTTGGCATTTACTATCTATACTTAAAGTTGGTAAAACTGTAATTTTTGGGACGAACAATCGGGTATCGCGCACAGTGGCGTAGCCAGCCGAAAATTTTTTTTGGGGGGGGGCAAAAAGTTTGAACATTTTGTTTAGCTTTTGTCATTATATTTACCGCCGTAACGAACACAATAACAATGTTAGCAAACCGTTTCGAGCAGCAACTGACTGAGTGTTACTCCGCCATGTGCGCCTGGACGCAATACTCCATTTCCAAGAAAACCATTCAAACAGCAAAAAGTGACTTTTAAGTAGTAAAACTACATTAATGTATAGCAAACGTAATATTAACTACATCGTTTGTGACGTAACAGTGCATCACAATTGAAGGTGTGGCATGCCTGTGATCGACTGTTGTGGTACTGCTCACAAATGCTAAAAAAAACAAAGTATTAAGAGTAAAATATTTATAAATTTGGGAAGGACATGGCCCCTCAGCCCCCCCCTCTCTGGCTACGCCTATGATCGCGCATGTTCCAGTTTGTTTCGACAAGCTTACAACATAGGAGAGCCCTCGACTACTAGGGATTGGTTTAAACAGGTAAAATTACAAACGGTAAAGAAAATCCAGTGAAAAACACCTTGTGATATTAAGTTTGAATTAATCGTTGAAGATTTGCTATTGGCCTAAAAGTGAAGCACACGAGGCTCTATAAGAAAAAATAATTATTCGAATTTTTTAAGTGCGTCAAGAGCCGCACAAAAAGTTCTTGAGGGTCGCGTGTATGGAGCCAAGTGTGTTTTTACTTTTGCCGGCGATATATATATATATTTTTTTTTTTCTATGGAATTTTTTTAAATTGTTTGTTGCGTTACGGGTAATAATTTCATTGTTACGTCATAAACGACAATACAGCGCTTTATTTGGGATACATGGAAGAGTGTATCTGGGCTAATAGCTGAAGGCCTTATATCTTGGTCGATTTGCAAAATTTAGAACATGTCTGAAACGATAAGAGCGTATATTCGCTGAAGAAAATTATAAAGAAGTAAAAGCAGTAGAAAAATAGCACAACAAGAAGTCTGTTGCAGACCAAATGAGAACTTGCATTCGTGTATTGCAATACAACATTTATTTTCTGTTTGTGTATAGTTTCGCGTTTATCCTTCTTTCACAAGAAAACAATGGCGGTAAAGTACTTTGGTAATATTCTAAAGTTGGTCAATGCAACTGAGGTAAATTTGTTATGGATTGCGCATTAACAAATATAGTAACCCTAGCCTAGAGATCACCAGAGGTCAAATCAGAGATGGCCCAATAACCTAGTGCGGTAATGTTCAAATGGCGGATCGCGATCCGGTTCCGGACTTTTCAGCGTTTTGTGCGGATCTTCCAATGTAGTCTTCAAAAAATGAACTTTCTACAGTGTTTTCGTGTGAATACCAACTGCCAGTGTCGATGAATTTTGTAAAAAAATCAAGCATAGAGCGAGACTCCCAAATGCTAATCTTTGTGAGCGTTTGAGGATATCAGTAAGCGACAGAAAGCCCCAATTCGATGCTATTGTAAGACCTAAAGTCTAAAACAGGGGTCGGCAACCTATGGCCCGCGGGCCGGATGCGCCCCGCCAATGTAATTCATTTGGTCCGCCACCACTTTGATAAACTGAATACGAGTCCATTTTAAATACTTTTCGACTATTTTAACTACGTAAGTGCGAAAAATTTTCCCGCTTCGCGCGAATGATCTTTCTACGTCCAACTTGTTTACGTTTTGATGCGGTCTTTTGAATTAGATCATCGCTTCTTTACCGTTAACGGAAAACGTATTATATTTTTAACATTTTTATTTTCGGCAATGTAATAAAAACTTGCCAGAAATTTAAAAGAAATGCTGGTATACCTAAAAAATCGCGCTCGCTTCGCTCGCCATGTGCGCCTGGCAGTTATCGCGTTGATCAGGTTTGGCTGTGGCAGAAATAATTTAAACACCCCTGGCCTGGTGAATTCACGACACTATGTTCAAAAATCCACTCCGGTATACAATGGTTAGGCAAAACATTGCTAGGGTGACGTCATATTGACAGACAATGTGTTCTTACCTCATTTTAAAAACCGCTAGTGGGGACTAAAGAGTGTCCGGATTTCAGGCCACGAAACTATGGTAACCCTACCATATTCATCTAAAGCAGGGGTGGGCCACTTTTTTAACACATGGGCCAGTTGAGAAATATAATGCTTACAGGAGGGCCGCACATCAAATAAACACTAATTCACATTTTCAGATTTTACTAGAAAAACACAAGTTCAGGCGGATATGAAATATCATAGCACACGCTTTTACCAATCCATCATTCAATTTTCTGCATTCTTCTGCAATAGTTATTTCCTTTAGTAGCCATGATAACCGTATGCAACAATTGACTGGTCAGCTAAGACAAATTCACACAGACTGGAGAACCTGCAGTGGTGCCAGGTTGTTTTACAAAAACAAGTCTAAAGCAAATTAGCACAAAAGGAAATACGCAAATTAGCACAAAATCAAACCTAAAACTAAAAAAGATTACATTGTACTGATTAATGAGCTCCTAGGCTGCAACTACGGCAGTTTTGTCAGTGCTGTCTACTTGTGAATTCGGAAATACCTTTTTCTACAATTCCAATGACGCCTTTCTCGTATGGATCGCCTCAGTACAATTTAATTAACAGCCTTAATTCAAAACCAGCTGTTAAACAAACAGATCAGTCAATATGCGTGGCAAAAGTCTGTTACACCTTGAACGTACCAGACAAGTGTAATTGTTGCAAAACAATTCTTTATCATAACAACGTGACACAAGTAAAACTTTATGAATGAATATTATTATGTAATAGATGCTTCCCAATCGGGTTCAACGGTGTAGGTATAGCATGGGTTACATCTCATTTCAAACAGGATAGAGCAGGGATGTCCAACCTTTTAGCAGAATGGGCCGCATTGCCACTTTAAAAATTTCGATGGGCCGCAAAATCTCTCAAATTAAAGGGGTGACGTCATAAGTTGCGTCATAAAACAACCTAACTTATAAACACCCGTTCTTCGAGAGTGAACTTATGCGCAAATATGCGAAAATTTAAGTTTTCACGTGTTTGGGCTGACATATTTCCTTAAAACGGTCGGGAAAAACACACATTCAGAAAAACAAACATCTCACTTAGCAATGATGGGTGCACAAAGTGCTCGATGGATGTTGAAATGCGACATTAGACTCGATTATAAAAAACACAAGATTATGCCTACATCAAATACTGCGCGATCTTCACGTTTTGATGATATTCGAAACAACTGTTTTTAATAAAGGTTACTGAAAGTGAGAATTAGTGGTGGGCCGCACGTAAATATCAGGCGGGCCGCAATGCGGCCCGCGGCCCGCAGGTTGGACATCCCTGGGATAGAGCAAATGTCCCAACATGGTGCACACTCATAGCCTTATTTAGAGAAAAATTAGCTGGAAGAAGGTGAAGGGCCGCACCAAAAAAGGAAAAGGGCCGCATGCGGCCCGCGGGCCGCACGTTGCCCATCCCTGATCTAAAGTTACGCTTATTTCAAATTTTGCATTCTTTTTCAAAATAGTGTCGCGGCTAAGGTGGGACCTCATAAAAAGTAACCTTCTGAAACACCACACATCAGTTCGTTTATTTGATTAAAGTTTTAGATTGGAAATGTTACTTTTTAAAACAAACGTCATTACGATATAATCGATTCGCGCAAAGCGCAAAATGGCTTTATAACGTTTAGCTTTCCAAAAGTTTTATTTTCGATGTTGCAGTAGGACACATGGCGTCTTTAGACTAAAACAATTTTACTAAAAAAGACATTTCAGCAAGCTAATTATAATAGTTAAATAAGGCTAGGCCGAAACAACACCCAACTTTTTTTTGCTAATCAACATTTCTCAACCTTTTATGCTTCGTGCCCCCCTTTGATAAGCTCTCAACCCTCGTGGCCCCCATGATTATAAAAAATACCTAGCATTTTATTTACGTTTTTTTAACTTATTTTACTTCTTCACGCTAATAACAATATGGCCATTTAACGAATTCCAACGAAAAAATGCACTTACTTCCTGATAATTTAACAAATCTAACTAAGTTAGTGGTCATTGCAAATCTCATTCTTGTACTCCGCTATTTTTTTCATTCGTCTCTGTTTTGCAAGATCAGAAAATCCAGCTTTGCGAAGATAGTTGTTGCGAATTAAATACATTACGACAGCCTTCTTGTTGCGTAGTGAGTAGGCTACGAATCTCAAATAGATACAAAAACTGAAGCCATGACTTTTGTTATCAAATGGCAGCTTTAAACTTCATTACAAATGTCATATGTTAATAAGACAGTTATTAAATGATATGGTACAAAGAATATCAAGAAATCTAATGATATTGCCATTGATGCGTTACTATAACCTCGCTGGGTATTGGCCAAAAGTTAACCTTGAGTAACCCCGTAGCGCACTTTGCGCGTTTTACGATGGAATGTTTGTTTTACAACTTAACGCCCTTGGCATGACACGCTAGTTGCTCGCCAGTCGGACACCTAATGACAAGGCGAAGGATATCGCTGCATTTGAAGCAGCACAGTAATTGTTTCGCCACAGCGATAAGCTGCGATAATACAAACTTTTCGCGGTAAAACGAATAAATGTTGTCGGTTCAAATCAGGACTGCGGAGTCGGCCGAGTCCGACTCCGGCCAAATGTAAGATTTTGTCGAGCCCCGAATCCAGCTCTGACACTACAGCCTGTATTTTACCCAAATCTGACATAAAAAGCAGAATTTTGTAATACCATGACCTAGTTAGAGAGTTATGCCCGTGCCCTCCAGGGAGGGCGAGGTCCGCGGTTGACAAACCCTGTTTAGCACATTTTGATAAACTCGTTTTAGCCCAAAGCCACCATGCGTCTCATCGCACCCTCGAAAATTAAAATCTCGGCAAACTAAACGATATAAAGCCGTTTTGCGCTTTGGACGAATCGATGACATCTTTGTTGTGTAGCATTGAAAAACACTTCAACCTAAACTTTAGCAAAATAAATGAACTGTGAAAAAATGTGTTTCCAAAGATAACCTTTCATAGAGATCAGTGTTCCGGACCCGCTGAGTATTCTATGTTTATGCCAAAGGCGGTTTTTAACTATGACGTAATGCACAGGTCCCTGCAGAGTTTAGAGTTCCACATTTAAGTTGTTGCAGAGCCGATTTGTTTTATACTGTCTTTTCAGCAAATAAATGGCGTGCCCAAAAGTGGATTTAATCGTTGGACCAGCCATATTGATATATTTAGCCACCTCGATTACTGAAATAGTGTCATCTGTGCCCATTGGCCTTATGCAGGTTAGTTAGTAATGCTACTACATTATACGTGTTTACTTTACTTTAAGGGCGCTGGTCTAAAATACTACCACATTTTCGTCCGGGGGTTTATATAACATTATTTGAGTTAGGGTGGGACAAGTATTGTTATTATATTTATTCTCCCATATTTACGTCTTCCTTGCAATTTCAATTTTGACAACTCACTGTAAAAAAGTTACTGTGAAACAAAAATTGCTAGGATATACATTTGACATTTTATTCCGATATTGACTTTTTGTAAATGGTGATTTTTCTATGTTTTAGAAATTATAAGGTTATTTGCCCCAAATGTTAAGTCACCTATAGTTGGTAACTTGCTATTCTTTCCTTTCAATTTAGAAATCTCTGCCTTGACTCGCAAATGAATACTTTACCAGTGTGAAAAGCAAAGCAAGTGCACGCACAAGTTTTGTCATCAGGCTAAACTTAAACAACAAAAATGAAATAACCATAGCGATTTCTCAAATTTTACACAAGCAAGGTGCACTTTTCACCTTTTGCTGCACCCCATAGGTGGCAAGTCACCAATATTTTGTCAGCTATGCAGTTATGCACCCGCTAATCTTGTCAAAGTCAGCCCTACTTGAAAAAAAATTGGGTGCCATTATTTGGTTTGGCGAAACACTTTTTGCTAAGATCCTAGTTGGGTATAGGGCTAAGTTTTTAAACTAAAGTGGTTTATTCTAATTGCATCTTAAACCTCGCTTAAACGTGGGTCAAAATAGGGGTGATCGGGTGCACCCATCTAGTGTAGCATAAGAAAATGAGGTTGCTAGGGATGTTCAAAGTAGAATCCCAAGGTATTCTAGAATAATAGGTTTCGAATCTAGAATAACGAATCCAGAATATCGAATCCTAGTATATTTTTATTAAATTATCTAACCTTGGTTTTGTTTGGGGAAGGATTAATCTTAATCTACCCCACAGGGCCTACAATTACATCAATAAAACGCCAAACAATTTGCTAACATGTGAACATTATAATAAAAAAATCTCACATATGTTTAACATTCTTAACAACTGTCATTTGAAGCAGTTCTGTAAACGGTATTATATCAACTGTCCAGGTTGTTGCCAAAACTTATATTTTTGCCAATAGTGAGTACAATGAAACACTGCACACAGAAGTCTTAAGCAATTCGGTCCTGTTTTTTAAAGCATTGTTGGGTTTTAGTGCTTCTTTTTTGACTAACATGATATGTTATGCAGTCAAATAATGTACTGCAAAGAATACAAAGTTACTATTGACATAGCGAATACTTGACAATTACGCTGTTCATAACTGCATAACCTCGCTGAATATTAGCCTAAAGTTGACCTTAAGTAACCCTATAGCACATTTTGTAGACGGCCAGCACGTTTTACAACGTAATATTACTTTTGCAACTTAACACATTTAGGGAAATTGCGAACTCCACACCAGACATTACACGTTAGTCGCTTGCCCAATAATGCTTGATTGACACTTAATTATTAGACGAACGTTATCGCGAGACGCGGTAATTGGTCGCCCGAAAAAAACGCTGACACTGCACTACCAGGTTACATTTAAAGCAAGCACTATAAATTGGTTTTCGCAGCGACAGGCCAACTTACCACACGCGTTTGTGCAATTAGGGGCAACAATCCGCGGTAAAACATTAAATTATATCGGTTCCAATTACCCGAAATAAACGGCAGAATTGGATTCGAATCCAAGGATTCGATATTCTACTTTGAACATCCCTAGAGGTTGCCTGGAGAAAAACCCTATATAAAGAGTCTGGTTTCTTACTTTAATGCAAGGATTCTTAACGTTTTTACTTTGGGCACACCTGAAGACCTCTAAAAATACTGTCTAGTGTGCGCGGTTCTAATGTAAAATATTAAATGCATGTCTTTGTAATGAGGAACATGCATTTGAAATATATGTGCCTTTTTGTGCCAAATCTGTATTCTGTAAAATTTCCACTACATTCTATTTGCCAAATCAAAAAAAAGAGTTCATTTTTAGTTTGTACAATCAAATCAATGGATTGATTTAAATATTAACGCCAACTTTTTTTAATAATGAAAATTGATTGATTTTAACATGAAGCAAGCATTGGCCGTCAAGAGTATTAAAGCAAGTTTTGTTCTATTTTATTTTACAGGATAACTTCAAAGGACATTGCGTTTTCTCAGCAAAAGTGGCTTATCAATCGGGTAACGATACAATGGCAGTCACAAGTTTTGGTTCTAATTCAACATGTCATTTTTGTACCTACCTGACTATTGTTACAGTGCTGTTTTCATTAATGTATGGAGGTTACTCTGCATATGCACTATACCATTCTGTTGAAAATGCGTAAGTAAAATTGTATCCTACTCCAGCATACCCAAAAACTTACTAATTAAAATAAATTGTAAAATTCTTGTGCAGATCACAAATGTGGGTTTTACCAGCTATGATGGTAAATGCTTTGCTTTTGGTTTTAAAGTTTATAAGTTCGTGTGTTCTTAGTGTTGGAATGTCACAGTTTTGTTCCTCTATTACCAAAGCTGCAGAAATAAAGTGAGTTGACTCTTAATCTCTAGTATATTCATATTATACTTTGTGTTTAAAAAAATATTTTTTGTTTCTACAGATCATGTCAGGCTGGCCAGGATGTAAAAGGAGGTTGGTATTATATGAATGATGACACAGCTGTAGACCTTAATGGGGGCAGCTACTACTCCTACTCTGCTACTGCGCAGGTTGGTGTACATAGTAGTGTATACAGAAAGTGTCAGTAAAATGTTAAACAATACACCAACTTTTGTTTATATAGTCTGCTTCCTGGTTCTGTGTTTTTGAGTGGGCTCTGCTTTGTGTTTTGGCTTTCCTACATTATCGAAGAAATATAGCGCTGCGGTCTTCAGGAACAGCTATGGGAGGACCGCCAGCTGGTTTGGGGTCTTCCGGATCTGACACGGCTGGCATTGTAGCAAATGAAGTTCTACCTGGTAACTCTGTTATCAATCCAAACTATAAAGAATAAATTTTTAACAGATCAACCGTTTTAAAACTCTCCAGGGCTCACAGGGGTGTGTATAGCCTTTAATATTAAATGTAGCACACAAATTGCTAATCGCTCTTAACTTTCCATTTTGTCATTTTTTAGCCTATATTATCAAGAACGAATGAATTTTCATCAATTTTTTTATTTTGTATCATATATCAATTTACTGTATTGTGCCTTATATTTTGTTTGTGCAATAAGTTGTTCTGTATGAATACTCACAAGTGACTGTCTGTAATTGTAAGTGTTGATTTTATTGTTGCCATTTTATACCTATTGTGTTAATACCAAGTGCAATTTATGATATTAAAAAGTTGGGCTTTTAGCCTGGTTATGCAGTTGATATTGTTGGATTTAAATAAAACATCACTGGAATTTAAACTGCTTGATTTATCCAGATGACTTTTCTATGAAAAAATAAATTCCTCTCAGTTGGAGTGGTGAATAGGGAAGTGATTTTCAGTGCATGGCAGAGCCCACATGTAGCGGTATCTTAACAGTAATTCCAATAGGATACAACACCACAACTTATATAATATAAATCATTTGGTTTGGAACAACGTCCATCTTTATTGAAATAATGTTTGGATAACAGCAAAAAATGCACAACAACAAAGAATCACAAAGCCAAAGATTGCAGAGATTAAGGAAACAACATTTCCTTAAACGTTAATTATTTCCTGGATTGTGCCCGCTTTAAAGAAGGGGTTGTTTGTGTTGTTGCATTTGACTTTGGCACATTCACCTTTCTTCTTCTTTGAATAACTATAAACAAATTTAAATAAAGTCAGGCAGAAGTAGGATTACCAACTGTTTTATTTTTGTACAAAAGCCAAAAAAAAACTATATATTGTGGAAATCCTATACACAAAGTTGATAGTTAATTAATGTATTGCACAACAATCTCCCAGATAAGTATCAAGTTTTAAAAAAGCATTATTCAAAGCACAGTTTTGTCGTTTCCATGTTTGGCAAAGTCACTTTAAATTAATTCTGGCTTATTAATTTTATAGTCAAAATATAGTTTGGTTACCTGGATGTTTTCCAGCAAATGCACCAGTTAGTTTGTCACTCTTGGTCAAAACACTTTTTGTGTGCAAAGGCATCATGGAGTGTCTACTGCTTCTTGACTGGCTTCTGCAAATAATACACTAGTTTATATTAAATCTGAATATTCTTGATGAAATGACTGATGATCATCAGTCGACAGACCACAGCAGACCGAATAACCAAGATTTTGTTGTTTTGTGATAGACATTTATCAAAAAACTTTTTCAATGTTATTTATTGGTATCTAATATATAAAATGGAAAAGTTTGTGAGCGAGCGCCGTCACAAACCGGTCACGGGTGAGCAACTTTTATTTTTAAGGCATTTGTTAGCAATTCTGGATCGATAAACGTTGCTACATATTTTGTTGCTGTGTGATTTTTGATCGATGTATGTCACGCCGTCACGGGTTTTCGTGAAGTAAAATATGCGAGACGTGTTAGCTGAAACAAAGGCTAACCCACTATGCTGTTTAATGTCATGCTATGTTGTGACTTACTGGAGATTAACGGGGAAGTCTTACATTTGAATGAATTAGAGGATGACTCCGCTTCTGTCATTCATAAACAGTTTTACTTTTATAACTGGATTTCAAACATCGAAAGCGGTTAATTGTTGTACCAGAAAAGCTATTATTTGTACAACAGCCTTTTTATTCTGCGAAATCAGGGCTTTTTTAGCTGCAAAGCAAACGCTTTTGGTTAAGTACTTAAAAAAAGTACTCAAGTACTAAATACAGTTTATTTCGTTAATTGCTGCAGGTTTTGTTAAAGTGTTGACAGTTTTGTATGTTAAATGCACGTCAGTTTATATAGTAGGTGCTGAACTACGGGCTTTATATTGTCGTACACTTTAAATACAGCGAAAGAATAACTTTTTAAAAACTAAATACTGTTTTGTTTATTTATTGCTAAAGTTACCAGGTTACAATTCTTAACTGCGATGTGCAATCCTCTGCAAATTTTAAAAACAGTTTGTTAATCGTGTTTGATTTTTATAAAAAGATAATTTTGGTCGGATCTCCAAGGCTGCATGCGTTACCGCCTCTTTATTTAACCTGCCCGACAATAACGTAATATATGCAATAGTGTTAAAGAACAGATTGTTTCATTTTGTTTAACCACGCAAATTTCAGGTTAATTTCGCCAACTTTTGTGCTTTAATTTACATAGCCGGTACAACTACATCAGCCCTTTATCAGTTGAAATTAAACTGGTATATACCCTACTTAATTTTTATAATCCCTTTCTGCAGAAACAATACATAATCAACAAAATATATTTTAATGTTTTACTGCCTTGTTTGTTTTGTTTAACTTTGTGGAACCGCCCACCCAAATTACTTTAAGGGGCAGGTTACAGTTACACATATTAGGGGTGTTCAAATTTATTTTTTTTGAAAATATAAATATTGCTGCACTTATTTTTATTATGATGAACAAAAATAGTGGATCATGAAAGTGCAAAAAATTATAAGATTAAACCGTGGGTCAATCAACTCAATATGCATTGATGACATGCTCACAATAACAGTATGTGTTTTCTAGACTTGTTTCGTCATCATAAAGTGGTAATCTAGTCTAGTGCCCTGAATAACTTCAACTGCTATTACTCACTATAATACTATTCCATTAATATTGCTGAAAGTAGTTTCTGTGATAAAAAATATAGGGATCATTGACAAATCAAAGCAATATTTTTTTACTTAATAGGTAAATATTTCGCTGTGAATGTATAATACTAGCAGGCATCTTCTGGGGCTAGATATTTGATAGCCAAATCTACCATTGTTTCACGGTTTGCAATCTTTCTCTAACTGGAGCTGGTAAAAAGTCAGAAATAGTACACAGAAAAAATATGATGATAAAATTCGCAACATTAGACACTGTCCGGAGATAATAAAATGCTTCCAGTTAGTATTATTCCCTGATATGTGTATTTGAGTTTTTACTAAACTGTACTAGTTAGTTAGTTAAGATTTACCAACCACATTTCTCAATTGTGATTCACTTCGGCATGCAACAAACAAAGGCTGGAAGAATTAGTTACATTAGTGCCTACTCCAGTGCAAGACCAATGATACTTAAATAATCTTACTTCCCCAGAAAATATACTTTAGAATGTTTAGTCTTCAGGATAAAAAATTATTGTTTTGCCAAAATTTTTAAATGCAGAAAATTAACAAGACCTAGCGAAATAGGAAATGAGATAATTGCAAATTACCAGTGAAAAAAGACAAGAAATACTGTTCAAATCACAAATACACTTCTATACAGCGAAACATTTGAGCTGAACCTCCTTGGTGGCTAATTCTGTTGGCTCGCGTATACCATAACGATTTGTGTGCATTTTCGATTTTGACCTAACGTGTAAATTTGGACAAAATTTAACATTTTTTGGACAAGTCAAATAATAATGCCCTAGTTATATAACAGGGGTCGGCAACATCTCTCTAGTCCCGGGCCAAAACCAAACTCAGAAAGGTCTTTGCGGGCCGCACAAAATGATAACTAAGAATTGTGTTATTGAAATGTTAGAACAACTGTGAATCCGGCGTGGCTGGGATATTTTTTGCACTTAAAAACGCGCTTAATTACATTCACAGAGGCAGTAAAGTGTTGACGAAAAGCGCGGAAAAAAACGTTTGTTTGGTTTAAAATTCTTCATCCACACTACTAATGAAAATTGTAATAAAACTACTTCGAGGGAACGTGATAAGATTTAAAGTTAATCTAGCTCAGTGTTTGTTAACCGTTTTAAGTCAATGCGCACCTGGCGAGAGAAGCGAGCACAATTTTTTGGGGGATACACCGGTTATTTTAATTTCTTGCAAATATTTTTCTTTAAACCATATAGTGCAAGGCGACCCCAAGGTTGGGAACCACTGGTCTAAACAAATTGTTCCATGTAACATTTTGGCTTTAAATGTTAGTTATGCTTTGATTTTGTTACAATTTTCTGTATTTTATTTACAGATAATAAAAAGGTTTGTATTGGATGTGATGTCAAGTGTTGACATATTTAGTTAATTCCTTTCAAATTTATGGAAATGACCTACTTTAAAACCATCTCTTGTTTGGGCGGTGAAGCAGAGACATGTCCATTTTTTTCTTGTTCACTTGGTACAATTTCTTCCTTTACTTTGTGATATTCCACCATTTCAAAGCTTTCTAAACTAGCATTATTGATAAGTTCATCAGATTCTATTGAAGATGATGATCTGTTTACACAAAGATTATTTTTGGAAAATCCTTAGTTATTTTACATAGAAAACTGATTTTATTTTGATGATACAGTATCCAATCAATGTTAGATTTTAGCAAGGTAAATTAAAATTACACTCACTTTTTATTTCTATTTTATACCTTAATGAAACTTTAGTGGAACGTTGGATTTTATCTTTGGTGTGATTCTTCTTGTTTTTACTATTGTTTACTATTGGTGCTGTTGTAGTCTTAATTCGCTTAACAGGTACAGAAATTTCACTTGCTGAAAAATCACTTGCATTATCTGTTTCGCTTGTTTCACTGATAGGTTTTCTTTTTTTTATCCTTGTGTTTTTTACAGGTTGCCTAGGTTTTTTGTCCACATCACTACAGGATGAGCTTTGTTTACTAGTTCTTTTCGATTTTACCACCTTCGGCCTTCCACGTTTAATGGGAGTTGCAGGACTGTCATTTAAAGTGAAGTCAGAACTTCTGGTAGAATCGTCAGACTGAGAAGTATTAGTTTTGCTTTGTAAAGGGGTTTTCACCTAAAGCAAAGAACATTCGCACTGTGAGCATTCCTGTGTGGGTTAAAATTTACCCTCTTTCTATTACATTAATTTCCTTTATCACTAGCTACTGAATCCACTGTATATGAAGGATATGGTAAATAAATGTGTAAATATGCTTATAGCAAAAAAAAAATTAAGTTACCTTGGCCTTTGTTTTCTTTGTGATTTTTTTAGGAGGTTCATGTGATGAGCCATTAGTCGCTGAACCAAAATCAATTGGCGAATGAAGATTAACATGAAGTGATTTCAGCGCTTTTTTAAAAATATTTCTTGTTTTGTCGTAGTCAGGCTTTTCATCATATTTCATATGGGAGACATACTGCAGAAATTCTATGATTTCATCTATGTAAAAGATATTTCATTTAAGAAATGCCAAAATTATGGCATATGGAAGAAGTTTTATATTATTTACGTGGTCCATCTGTGTCACAAGTGTTTTTAACAAAAGTGTCCACATCCTTCATGTTCTTAATTTTTTCATCCTTAACAAAATTTAGATTTTTAAGGTCTTTTTCCCACGGAAGTCTTCCAGCAAACCAATGCAATAAGACAAATCCAAGGATTTCAAAATCACCTCTCCTTGATGGACCTTTAGATTTAAATACATCCAAACAGCGCATTTATAAAAAATACAGTGCTTTTATCTTGTGATTAAACATCTATTGATTGAAAACATACTTACTTGCCCCTAAATGTGCATCACAACTTGTGTATTCAATAGTGCCATTGTGTGCTTTCTTAGGGTCAGGTTTAAATTCTTTATGAATCTGATCATTTGAAAACCTACTTGCTAAGCCATAGTCAACCAAGAATAGCTAAAGAAATATAAGCAAAGACTTATAATGCAACAACAAAAATAACAATCACTATATTGCATTATATATAGCAGGGGTCGGCAACCTACGGCCCGGATCCGCCCCCCGATGTAATTCATCCGGCCCGCCGCCTCTTTGACAAATTAGACACGAGTCCATTTTACATACTTTTTGACTATTTTAACTACGTAAGTGCAAAAAATTTTCCCGCTTCGCGCGAATCATCATTCTACCTGTGTTTTTTTTACGTTTTTATGCGGTGTTTTCACCTAGATCAGCGCTTCTTTACCGTTTCGTCGTGGAAGGCAGCCAAGTGCGTCAATTAATTTTCGGCAATGTAATAAAAACTTGCAAGAAATTTGAAAGAAATACCGGTATACCCCAAAAATCGCCCTCGCTTCGCTCGCCAGGTCTGCCCTAACTTAAAAAATTAAAAAACACTCAGCTAGAATTAACTTTAGATGTTATCGCGTCCCCTCAAAGTAGTTTTATTACACTTTTCATTAGTAGTATGGATGATGACGTGCAAACTCGAATTTTATACCAAACAAACGCTTTTTTCGCGCTTTGCGCCAACACTTTACTGCCTCCTAAAATGTAATTGAACTCGTTTTTAAGTGCAAAACGATCCGATTCCCGGCTGATTCACAGTTGTTCGAACATTTTAATAACACAATTCTTAGTTATCATTTTGTGCGACCCGCAGAGATCTTTTTGACTTTGGTTTTGGCCCGCGACTACAAAAAGGTTGCCGACCCCTGATATATAGAGATGTTTAAAATCTTATTTTATATAAATTTATTTTTAGTGGATTACTGTCCCAAGTATGCAAAATCTTATTTAACAATATTTTTTTTTAATTATGTACAAAACTTCTTTATAAAACTACTTTATTTGGATCTTTGTGATCACATAAAATATTCGATCCTTTGATATCAGCATGTGTGTATTCCCTACTGTGAATGTATTCCAAACAATCAATCTGTAAAAATAAATGTTCAATTGTTATCAATATAAAACATTAGGTATAATATACCTTTAAAATTTACCATTTGAATAGCGATTTGTGAAACTGTTGACCTTTTAAACCTTTTGTTGGCTTTAATCCATAGGTTGTGCAGGTCTGATCCAAATCTAGGCATAACCATAAACCTTAGATTTTCTCCGTTAACTTCATGCCTTCCTTGGGCAATGTATTTTGGAACACCAACAAATTTTACTTTTCGGTTTCGTGTCCATTCATCAACTATAAAATATATATATATATATATAACTGTGCAATTATGCCAATCATCCTTAAAAAAACGTGGAGTTTCTAATTGGTCGGCATACAACACCCCTTAACGGAAAAGTGAAAAGTTATAATTTTGTCTGTATGTAAAGCAAAAAGTTATCGTTGGTGTAAATTCTCATGAGACTCTTTTGAAAAAATAACTTTAGATAAGGCATGTTATTCAAGATAATACATGGTATGCTAGTTGGAACATCAAATTTTTACAACTGTTAAAGACCCTTCCAAATTTGTTTCTTATATAAAATTTTTGTGCCCTGGAACTAAGGGGTAGTTTTCAGGGGGGACCAAACTGCTGTTTTTTTGCTAGTTTCAGTTTTAAGCACTTTTCAGAGAATCGTAAACATTTTTAACCTAACCCCTGGGTTATTTATCCGGGGGGTATAAATGTACAACACTTCATGAAGTTTCAATGATATATTTACAATACAAAGAAAGGACATATAAATCTTAAAATTTCACAAATGTTAGAGAACAATTTAAACGTGATGTTGAAAAAACAGTTTAGGCAAAAGGGGAATATTTAGGGGGGCAAAAATAAATTACAGAAATTTTTTTAAATATTTTTCAATTATAAAGACAAATTATTGGTTTGCTTGTGCAGCAAAATTTTGACTCTCAACTAGAAATAATTAACCTATGGAGGAAAATAATTACCCAAAAATATAGAAATTAAAGTGCTTTTATTGATGGAATAAAAATTGCAAACAGAGAGGTGTACACTGCCTCCAGATTTTGCATTCAAATTTGCGGCTGTAAAGTATGTTATTTTGCAAAAGCAATAAGTTAATTTACTAAGAGAAGCCTCTTTCTAAACGGTAAGTCGCACGCGCCCATTTTTACTAAGTCGAGCCACTTTGCGCAATAAACGTTGCACGCGCGGGACAATCAATCGCAGCAGGATACCAGCCGATTCGCAAGCTGAATTAAGCAAGCAATATGAACAAATTCTGTATTAACATTTTTTTGTCGCTAGATAGAAGTAGATAGGTGTAAAGAACTAAAACGATGAAGCCACACAATTGTTTTTTGTCTCCCAATTAGAGGCGCATAGGGGTGCAAGAACAAAATGTTAAATATTTTTTAATTATAAAGACAAATTATAGGTTTGCTTCGCAGCAAAATTTTGACTTTCAACTCAAAATTATTAACCTACGAGGGGGGAATATAGAAAAATTTAACACGCACTAAAACAATCAGGTAATATTGTGTAAATCCTTAAGTTAAACCTGTAGACACTATTTACATTTGAATGAACTTATATGACAAGGACAACTGGCAACCATCTTGTAAAAGTGCACCATGGCCAACTAATAACACGCAACTTCGGGCCACATCCGCTTGTGCCTGCTAAAGCATCTAAACGCCAAAAAACATTGGGAGTATATGGACACTGACAAAATCCATTGGAAGAATATAGAATAACTACAGAAAATACCACTGCTACAATATAGCGAAACCGCGCTATAGGCCCTGGTATAATATAGTAGAACCGCGCTATACACCCCTGGCAAAATATACAAATACTGCACACTCTGTCTAGTTATTATTTCTTTTTTAACCTTAATATTTTGGATGTGCTTGCTGTTTAATAAGTCACATTATTCTGTGATAACATTATTTTCTAAAAAAACATTTTGTTTAAGACTATATTGCATGATTAATATCTTTAAATAGTTATCATTATGAACAAAGTTGAAATGTTATTTTATATGATTTTATCGAAAAAATTTGGGAAAATAGTTAAACAATAGAGTATAGCATTGTTGCAAATAATATATTGGTGACCAATATGCAATAGAGTTACACTGGATGAGTAGTTCTCAACCATACATATTAGTTTGTTTTTATACATAAAACAGTTGCCAGGTCAATTTACACAAATGTAATATTGGGACTGTTTCAAGTTAATATTATTTGCAATATTAAATTTAACCTACCTGGAATTATTTCTAGAAATGAAATCAACTTTTCGGTATATAATTTATTTGTGTGACATTCAAAGAAAGTTTGAGAAAAAGAGGTTTTCTAAGCAATGATCTAACAAAACATGTTTTTAACAATGGTTGTCATGACTATCTTGCTGCCTTTGTCAAAATTATCATATATGAATCTATATGTTATTTCAGAGAGGTGTAAAAATTTCTGAATGAGTAACTGTGGCAAAAAAGCCATTCTAGGAAAGGACTTTTGATTTATTGAGATTGGATTCTAAAACAATGCACCACATGAAAATTTAACGTAACATAACTTACTTTGCTCTGCTTTAGCAGCGCGATTGTAAAATGCTAACTCGCAAAACAATGGACCATTGCTTTCAGGCTCCTGAAAACAAAAAAGAATTAATTGTAATATACTCTCTGTTTATCCAGTAAAAATTACCAAGTATATTGTTACATAAGCCAACCACACTTTCCAGCATTTGTGCAGTTTTAGTTCCATCAAAAATAAATTATCTATTTGATAATGAGCAAATAATAATTTCACAATGCCTTTAAAAATAGGTGAGCTTTATTTGCTTCACAATTAATAAATCTTTCACAATTTGGGTATTATTAAATATATATACATTCTGTTCATATATGCTATAACTTGGCAATACTTACAATTTTAATTACATACAATGCATCATCTGCAACCTGAGGTTTGCTTCCTTCATCAGCTATAAGCGAGAATAAAGTACTGTGAATGAAATAACAATAAAAGGTGTTAATAGCAATAAACAGTATGTTGCAAACCTAAATAAATGAGGCCAAAACCGCCGGAGCCAATAGCTTTTCCAACTCGCCAAAGTTTTTTTCTAAGATCCGTTAAAAGTTCATCTTTAGGGAGAGTACTACAAAGCTTGTGTTGGTTTTTTGGAGCCCTGCCTCTGGCCTTAGGTTTTGCTGGCATTATATATTCAGATTTTTCAAAATTTTCACTATAGTTTTCATGCTTGAAAATAATAACAAAATGGTATAATATTAAATACAAAATTTAAAGTGGCTATTTTTATTAGCTAAGAAGTCTACTCCTTAACGGTTAAACATCATTGTACAGAAAAATCAGAAAACATACATTTCAAAGATAGCTCACTATTAATTACTATCAAGCACACAGTCACTTTCCAGGATAAATGTTTTGGCTTAAATGATTGGAAAAGCACATTATTCCTAAAAACAAATAGCAGCAAGAAGAAGTCACACAGAAAGTTACTCTTTTAACTGCTTTTCCAAAACATAAGCATCCGATGGTTCAATTCGCTTGTAATAGCGTTCTTTTGTTTCAACAATTTTAAAGCCAAAATGCTTGTAAAAATTTATTGCTGAATCATTGTTAATTTGAACATGTAAAAATATGCTATGAAATTTATCACATTCACATATTTTAAAAATATGATCCAAAAGTACAGTGCCAATTCCTTGTCTTCTGTATGGAGCTAAACATCCCAGTGTCATTATGTACAGTCTTCGTATTCCATCATGAACATCCACCCGACAACAAACAGCCCCAACAACAACATCATTGAAAAAGGCAAGTTTAGCTAAATCTCCTACTTCTAGTACATCTTTGTAAAACTTGTCATTGTAGGAAACCGGAAAAATGTATTGATTGAGACGTTTAAGCTGCTTGATGTTATGTTGAGTAATGCCACCTAGTTCAATGCGCACACCTTTCATTTTACCCATTTGGTTTTCAATTTTTTTTCAACTGTAAGATAAGAATAATTTTAATAATAAATTTTATTTAAGAAAAAGCTTTCTCGCGAACAAATAATATATTTAAAAAAACGAAATTATACAAAGTTGTGCTTTCGGCTCGGCGTGCGAGACATTGCGTAACCACAAATAACAGCCTAGTTTAACCACTTGCCTTTGACGTAGGAACTCTATTAACCTCATATAAATATATGTAATATATTATATAAAAGTGCTCATAGCTATAGTAACTACTGTTTATGTATATACTTTTTGATGTTTGTCCTTGAAGACACCTTACTCGTCAAGAATTAGAAAATAGCCTTTAAGATCGTAAATGCATTGTAAATACTTTTGACCTTGACGTACTATTTTGTGCATAACACCAGCTTTTCGCGCGCTGAAAAGAAGACCTTTTTTAAATCAGTTAATAAGAATCTTTTGTTTAAAAAAAAACGTTCGAAAACCGAGGGGTGAAGTTTTTTATTTATTATTTTAAATACTTTTTGTACCTTCATTTGCTCATTGTTACTAGTGGGCCTAAAGCCCTAAAACTTGTGTTAGCTATGTAACTAATGTTGTAATGTTGTTTCTTTCGATGGAATTATCCAGCGATCCAACGGCCGGACTCCAGCTTTTAGACCGAGATAAGAACAACACCAACGTCAGAATACAACACAATTCGGAATAAGGTCAAAATAGGACTAATACCTGATGGTATTAGTACCATCTAGATCGGAATGAGTCCAAAATCCGTCGAAATAAGACAAAAAAGGTCAGGATCAGGCCTACACAACACTTTAACTGACCCCAACCCCACCCCAAGTACATCACTAACTCCCCTAAAAATTTCAACACTAAAACCCATTTTCTAACCCCCCACGCCCCATACCCTCTGTCCACAGGTTCGGGCGTTATATTGGCCATTTAGGCATTTTTTTGATGAATTTAGGCCTTCTTTTGATGAATTTAGGCCTCGATGAATTTAGGACTTAGTCCGATGAATTTATAAGGCCTTATTCGGACAGATTTAGATCTTATTAAATGAGACGATTTTGATCTGATATATGCTGTACTGGATATTACTGCGTATATTTTTCTGTATTATGTCGTTGGTCTTAATACTATGGTTTTATAGATTTTTCTGCTTTGTGTATTGTTTTTTTTAGGTCTTATTGTGTGTATCCCCCACGTCGTTGTTGCGGGAAACGACGTTTGGACTTTTTTTCCACCTAATATTATATTTTAATTTTGCATAATATTTCGTCTGCGAATTATACAATTCGTAATTATGATTAACCGGCAACTCTGATGTGTGCTATGGATTTGCCAAACTCTTTCGTTCACAATCTAAATTCTAAATTTTCAAAAACTGTGCTCTTATTGCCGCTGTACCTATAAAAATCATATGTTCTTTTATAAAGAGTTAATGTTCTAAAACTACATTTTTTGTCTATTTTGCAACTTTGTTGGTATTTCTTAGCGGGAAATTTTATGTTTTTAAGATTGAAACCTTTGTCGGTAAGTTATTTTAGATGCAGTTCAGGCAAACTTGGACAACTAGATTTATTTTAGCTTTTTAAAATTAGATTAGAATTAAAATTAAAGCATTTCAGTTTATCCAAATTAGATTAGAATTAGACTTAGATCATTTTGAGTTTTCTCAAATTAGATTAGAATTACAGAATTCTTAAAAAACGAATTTGAACTAGAATTGAAAGTAGAATTACATTTTATTATTCACAATCAATTACATTTAAATCGAGAAGTATTTTAATAAGAATGTGAACGTCAATTATGTGCAGGGACGACGACGTGCAGTCAGGGGAGGCAGTGCCTTATATCTCTACCGCAAATAATATGTTACTATACCTAAAGCGTGCTTTATTTTTTCTTTTGTTTCTGTTGCGTTATTCATATCAAGCGTTCACGCGGTCAAAATTGTTGAAATACGCAAAGTGAGGCAGCGCCAAGCCGTGTCTCTCTTCAGATCACAAAACTTTCATACACTGCATTAAGCGTGCCTTGTTCTTTTGCGAGTTCTCTTGGAAAACACAATTTAGCTATGATTTGAGGCATGCCTCAATTGTGACTTCCAAGCTATGAAACCCTTCTTTGTCCAGCATGAATACCCGCATAGTGCGTGAACATTGACTTCTTGTAGTGTAAAGCTATAAAGTTGAAGTAATAAATAAAGGCAGACCTGTTGCAATTTGAAAAGTTTTGCATCAGACGACTGGACAAAAAAAATAACACGCAACTTTCAAAGAGATTGATAAAAAAATAGTGACGGTGTGATGTCATGGGCGTAGCCAGGGGGGACATGAGCCCCCCAATAATTAATATATATTGTACTCTTAATAATGTAATTTGTTTTGTAACATTTATAAGCAGTAGCCTACCACAATAGTCGATCACAGGCGTGTCACACCTTCAATTGTCATGAACATGCAGTTACGTCATAAACGATGTAGTCATTATTACGTTTGTTATATTAATGTAGTTTTACTATTTTTAGTCATTTTCTTTTTGCTCTCTGAATGGAGTATTACGCTAAAACCACCCGATCCGTTAAAAATCAGTGCATTTCTAAAAGGTCTACGACAATCAGGGCATCCAATGGCAGAAAAGTCTAGACTTTTAGACCTTGAGGTCCTGGCAATGCACTGATTTGGACCTTTAGGTAAACTCCCGGCGTAGATAAATTAAAAATACTCATTAAAAGTTCAGAAAAGATAACAAAAAATATAAGATAGGATTAATAACACTTGACCCACCTAAACCCTAACGCTAACCCGAATCCCAACCCAAATAATGTGCGTTATTTTAATAATTCTTTAAATGCTGGGGAAAAAGGCCCAAACTCGGATGGTCATAAGATGGTTTCTCGTCTATTGTATTTAAGATTATTACGTCACAAATTGAGGTATTGGGGCCTGAAGCGTTATAAGTATTAAATTATCGCACATTATTTGGGTTAGGGCGCTGGTTAGCGTTTGGGTTTGGTTGGGTCAAGTATTGTTAAACTTAATCTTCTTATTCACATTTGTTAATGCAAATTAGTGCATTGTCCAAGACCTCGAAGTCTAAAAGTCGGACTTTTTAATCCTTTGAATGCACTGATTGTCGTAGACCTTTTGCTTAGAACTGCACTGATTTCTGACGGATACGGTGCTAAAACTTAGTCAGTTGCTTCTCGAAACGGTTTGCTAGCATATTTATTTGTGTTCGATACGCAGTTCATACAATGGCAAAAGCTAAACAAAATAAGTTCAAACTTTTTTTTATTAGTACTATACCGTGTTTGTGTTGTGGTTGTTAAAGAAAAACGTGACCCGAAAAAAATTTGTGCCTCACCATCTAGGATCCTCAACGCACGTCACTGATTATGTGTGTGCTAATTTTTAGGCATTTTAGCATATACGTATGCTTTTTAGACAGTAAAAATTACGTTTCAACCAAAGAGTTTGAATTCAAGTTCTTTGTTTTGACTAAGAGACAAAGATGTTGTTGGACAAAGTAGGTTTTTTGGTAAAATCCGAATTAGATTGGAACTAGAATTAGAGCACACAAGCAATTCACGAATTAGACTAGAATTAGAATTAGCCGCATTATGCTCTAATTCATTGAATAACTAGAATTATCTAGTTGTCCAAGCAGGGCCGGATTAAGGCAGGGGCTAAGGGGGCTGCAGCCCCAGGCCCACCCAAAAAATAGGCCCATCACTAACAATTTAGTAGGAACAACTGATGTTATGTTTGTATAAAAAGTTATATTTTAGAATCTAGAGCAGCGGTTCTTTTAAACATTTATTTGTCATTATTGTCGTTACGCTTTATTATTAGACCATATAGCGTGTTTTATGATGTCTCTTTTGACATCACTATAAGCATCTATTATGCTGTTTTACTCGCTGTCAGCAAATCCTTCGCATCAGTTAGAAAGTTGTTACTCTAGAAAGAATCATGACTGCACTACAACAAATTAGGTCAACTGACCCTTAAATTTGTGTTAGGCCGCAAAATATCAAAATAATTGCAACGGGTTTACCTGGCAAATTTTTTAGAAAAGTTTTGGAACCGCTGTTCTAGAGATATCATCCACGGACTCCAGCCATAAAAGACCGATATAAGAACAACATTAACGTCGAAATGAAATACAGATCGCAATAAGACCCAAAATAGGACTAATAGGCTACCTATACCGTCTAAATTCGAATAACCAAAAAAAACGGCCGATGCCAGACCGACGGCCCCGATCGTCCCATACCCTCTACTTACACTTTCAGGAATTATTTTGAACATTTAGGCCTTATTTGGATGAATTTAGGACGTATTCCGGCTAATTTACGTCTTATTCAGACGACTTCGATCTTATTCTGTTCAGTTTTCTGCACTGCTTAAAATAACGTCATTTTAACGTCGAAAGTAGCAAAAGAGCTCAAATGTTTAGATATATTAATGAAAATTAAGTTCATGTATGCGTTTTCTAATGTATCTGTTGTATTAAGGGTGCATCTTTGTCTGAGGATTACCAGCTGTTCAGGCGAACGCTCGTTTTCAGTCCTTAAAAAAGTACTGAACCAAATGTGTTCGTTTATGGACCAAAATAGGTTACATCCCTTTGCTCTATTCGAGATTTTGGAAAAAATACACAGCTATAAAGTAACAGCTTTGCTTTATCTAAAGTTAGAAAACATGTTAAATGAATCTGTTTGATAAGTGAATCAAAAATATTATTTCATGTTAATTTTGGTCGGAACAATAAACATAATAAAAATAGACCAATAGGCCTCTGAATGCCCTACAGCCTCAGGTTCATGAAAACCTTAATCCGGTCCTGTGTCCAAGTCTGAGTTCAGGCAGCTTCTGTATTAGACCCTGAAATGTAATAATTGGTGGATGAGGAAGGTAACGAGGGTTCTCATGCTCACGAAGCATTGGCAATATTGTGCTTTGTTTCCTGATAACGTTTTTTCTGTGCTGTCAATTTGTATTGTGATACCATCCTGACCAGGGCTACCACTCCTAGCGGTTTTCTTGGAGAATCTAGTAGTTTTTATAACCTTGAAATAGAGTAATATACTTTATGTAATTTCCCGCCTACCATTGTTGAAAATGGTAGCTGAGTGAAAATTCTCTTTTTTAACCAAATATGAAAAGCCTGCTATGTTTGATGATCGTCGATGGCTAGGACTCCAAGGGTCAGTTATAATTAGTTATAGTGAATAGAACTGCCCCCCAAGCCAAAACCCAATCTTAGCGCTTGATAACTATAGACTGTACCCTTTTATTGTAGCCTACTTCAGGGGTCCGCAAATACGGGTCGCGACCCCAATTTGGGTCGCGGGACCATTCAGTTTGGGTCGCGAAAGCCTTAATAATAGAGGCCTATATTTTAAGTTTCGAATTGTTTCCATTAGTACACTGGATTGTATACAAGAGAGCCGCCTTACTTTGAGCGCGACTAAAATTGTCACCCGAAATATATACACTAAGCCCCGTAAAAAGTCGTGAGTGTTCGTTCGATCCAGGTGATGGCAAAAAGCGCTTGCAATCCAATACTATTTTGGCCATTACCACTCCAAACTGATCTACTTACCGCAATCTGGGTTTACTTCTTGGTATATGTTTTTAAAAAACATTTTTTTATCCCGTTTCTGTAACCAAAGCGTCGTAAGCTCGTTGTTCTCTTCGTTACATCGCGTCTTAAAACAGAGGTCGGCAACCTTCGGCCCGCAGGCCGGATCAGGCCCTCCAGTGAAAATCATCCTACCCGCAAACTCTTTAACAAACTGTACACAAGGCCAGCATGCTCAATATTTTTAACTGTTTTAACTATACGAAATTGCACAACAATTTTCCCCGCGCGTATCAAATTTGACTTTGAATTACACTGGCGTTTTGATGTAGTCTTCTCAGACCAAAGGTGACGTGCGCATGACAACTATAAGTAGGAAATTTTTCGTAGCATGAAACTCTCTAAAATCAATTTTTTCCAAATTAATTCGCTGATGTATTATTTAATGATAAACATTCATAAAAATAGCATAAGAAATATGTTCGTATTTTATTTAGTGTGTGGAAAATGCGTCACGTCTCCTTGTAAATTTAAAGGTTTACCAATTTCAACATTTTTTCGCGCTTCGCCCGTTGTTTCCTTGTTGTAGTGCAGGGGTGTTCAAATGATATCTGCCATGATCCACCACAGTCAAACCTGACAACATGATGATCCACCAAACACGAATAGTAAACATATAGGACACGCTTTAATCTTTATGGTGCTTTACTAATGTAAACGCGATAAGTTGAATAGTTAGGCTAATCTTGTTTAGTGTTTGTTAAACTTTGTAAGCCAGTTCGCACCTGGCTAGCGAAGCGAGCGCGATTTTTTTGGGTAAACCGGCATTTCTTTTAAATTTCTTGCAAGTTTTTATTACATTACCGAAAATACAAAATGTTAAAAAATATATGTCCAACATTTTTTAATGCGTTTTCCATTAACGGTAACAAACCGCTGATCTAGTTCAAACGACCGCATCAAAACGTAAACAAGCCGGAAGCAGAACAATGATTCGCGCGAAGCGGGAAAATTTTTCGCACTTACGAGTTAAAATAGTCAAAAAGTATTTGAAATGGACTCGTATTTAGTTTGTCAAAGAGGCGGCGGGCCGAATGAATTACATTGGCGGGGCGCATCCGGCCCGCGGGCCATAGGTTGCCGACCCCTGTTTTAGACTTTAGGTCTTACAATAGCATCGAATTGGGGCTTTCTGTCGCTTACTGATATCCTAAAACGCTCGCAAAGATTAGCATTTGGGAGTCTCGTTCTATGCTTGATTTTTTTGCAAAATTCATTAACACTGACAATTGGTGTTCACATGAAAACACTGTAGAAAGTTTAATTTTTTAAGACTATTGATCCGCACAAAACGCTGAAAAGATCCGGATCCGGATCGCGATCCGCCATTTGAACATGGCCGTTGTAGTGCATCTAGACTCATTTTCACTGCATCAAACATTTGGGTTTGTCCCTGATTAAGAGTTATTATATTAAAGTGCTTAAAGGCCACACGTTTTTATAAAAAAATTGTTAAAAAAAATTTTGAAATTTAATACGGCCCGCCGAGAACTTGCTGAGTTTGGTCTGGTCCGCGACTTGGTAAAGGTTGTCGACCTCTGTCTTAAAAATTTATATTGTCCTTTGAAAAACCTTAGATGCGAGCCTTATAATGTTGAGTTTCCTAAAACGATTGCGATGAGACGTCGGGCATTTTTGTGATTCGCGCCAAAAAATCATTACACACCTTGCCAGTAATTATTGCACCAAGAAAGCACAATAGCGGACGCGGGTTGGAAGGGTTATGGCGGGGAATTGGTGGGGCTGCAAGCCTGCCACCCATATTGGTTGCTAAATCATATTTGTCATCTGAATGAGACATCAAAAGTAATAAAACTCAAGGCTTCTTTTCAGGTGTGTTACAGAACCCTTTCTCTTTAAAAACGCATAACATATAGATCTGTCTTAATGAAGAGAAACACAATAAATTCCATTTTTTTGTTAGCAAAGCTATTTTATTAAAAAAATTCGAAGTAATTGGGTCGCGAGACCGCGGTACTAGTTATTTTGGGTCGCGCCAAAAAGTATTTGCGGACCCCTGGCCTACTTTAGACTTATTCGATTGATGTCATAGTCCATGGCAGTGGTTCTCAAAGTATGGGTCGCGACCCAAACAAGGTAAAAAAAATGGGTCGCTGTATGGTGATTCAATCCTGCGCAAACGAATTTTTTTCATTTCATTTTTCAAGTATTTTCAATTCAATCATAACTGAGTTATTGCATGATAAGCTTTTCACGTGGCTTCAAATCTGTAACCTGGATTATTGCATCATAAGTGGTTTTATGAACGTTTTGATGGCAGCCAGCTACAGTTAGCCATAGCCAACTACAGTAGCTGCTAAGAAAGCTTTTAGTCACCACAACAAGCCACGCTGATATTATAAAGGAAAAAAATCAGTTTCACCTATCACACTAAAATAAATTAATTTTTCATTGGTTTGTAATCAATCATTGTTTCATAGAACTGTGTAGGCAGCTAAGCTACTATATCTGGTTGTCGTGTCTTTTTTTATTTCATGCATCAGAAAAAATACATTTTTTGATGTTTGAGGCTTGGGTCGTGAGATGCTCATAAAACTCAGATTTGGGTCGCGCTCAAAAAAGTTTGAGAACCACTGTCATAGTCGGATACAGCAGACTTTGAGGATGTTGTAATTGGCGACTGAACTCAACGACGAAAAAACATGTTTTTATCGCCAACTTTTTTAACCTGAATTGGTTGAATAACGACAATTTCAAAGCCTGGCTGAAACTGGATAAGATATACAGCAATATGGCAAGTTTGCGATATAAAGTTAAAACAACCAAACAAATTTGACCTTTTAATGTACTACAAAGACAGCGTTAAGCATAAATGTAATAATACTGCCAAAGTCAAAACCACTGTTATTGTTGCTACATTTTTAAAGTATTGCCCAAGTAATATTCAACAAGAAAAAATAATAAAAGCAGAGATTTTGTTAGCTTGATTTATGGCTGAGCTTCACACAAGTTTTGGCAAAGTAACGCAGCCAAGGGCAATGTAGTGAAGGTTTTGTAAATTATCTCGCTATGTAATAATGTTTTTAAGTGCTTTTTATTCTTTGACTTTTCATGCGATAATAATGTACAGTATATTTAGAAAATAGTGGCTTTAATAAAGCAATTGTGGCACACAAACTTAAAACTAATCTAGTTTTTTACGCTGATTAAACGCCTGGCGATGTTAAACCGACATAAAAATGGCCATTTGTCGTCGCGATATAAATCTAGTGTTTTTTCTCTGGATCTAGTGTTTTTTTTTTTTTTTTTTTTTTTTTTTTTTTTTACTAATTTACACTCACTTGAATGTAAAAAATGCGTCATGCGTTTTATCACAACATAAAAAATTAAACTTTTGATACAAATGCGTTTTTTCAACTATTAATAAATGCATTTTTTCAACTATTAATAAATGCATTTTTTTGAAAATTAAAAACAGTTTTGTAAAGAAATTTTTGTATTGAAAGAATCACTTTTATTACCTAGAACACTTGACAAACTCTGTGTTGTAATTTTATAATGTCATGTTTAAAATGTAGGCTAACTGTGTAACGTATTAGTATCTGCAAAAACATTCATGACTTATGATTGCCTCGAAGGAAATATTTTGGTAGGCCTATTTAGAAAAGAATATTTTTTTGCTTGTTGCAAGTGACTTGATTTTCTATGAGAAGTTTTTTGCAGATGACTTGGGTAGTATTTTCTAATAAAGTTTTGCGTACCTAATCTATATAAATACAGTTATTAATAAGCTGAAAAACTTTAGAAAGTAAGGATCTCCCGCGGACAATAAAATGTAAAAGTAAGGCAGCTATTCGGCCAACAACGACCGAGCTGCGCTCTTACGGCATTATGTAGATCAGCATACCACGACACTTCAAAGAAAGCCGCACTTACACCAATGTTTTTCTGTTGTATTTGTACAAATGCCGCCAGTCAGTCTTTCGGATATTTTTGAAGATAAATGGCTTAATAAAACCAAAGCTGAAATAAATATCCAAAAAATGATACTACCACGCGTAAGGTAATTTTTTGCCCAGGGGAAACTTTTAAATAGAGGGAACTTTATCCTTTTAACGTAATTAAACAAAAACAAGCATCAGGCTGAGCAATTTGACTTCTGATTCTTTCGGTCCGCTTTTGTCAGATACAATGCTATAACCTTAATTTTGTTAAAGTTTTAAACTTAACGACAATCTAATAAAGCTCACTATACATTTTGGTATTTCTACTTATGTTGGTTTCCTAGGTTTAAAATAATAATCAAGTCAAATAAGTCAAAACAAAATTTTATGTCCGGCCCGCAATCTTCAATATTTGCTATCCAGCCCTTTATAAAAAGAAGTTTGGTGGACCCATGTAGATTAATCTGTGTATGCCAATGCCGAAACATTTTGGTTGACTGACCGGACGTCTGGAAAAACCCTTGAAAACTGGGACGGTGTCGATAAAATTGGGATCGGTACGATAAGCCTACAAATTTACATTATTTGCTAATTGTTGGGTTTTGTAGAAAAAACTGAAAGGTCACCAAGATCAGGTCTATACGATTTAATTTTAAGACAATTGTATTTTTTCTAGCTATGTCAGGTTTCAACACATGTTAGAAGACCAATTTTATTGTTAAACATTGGATTTAAAACGCTAAATTCCTAAATAAATTGTTCGAAAAACCCTGCTCACAGTTTTTACTAAGTTAGGAGAAACTGGGACATTAAACCAAGTTAATAGAATAAAAAAATGTAAAGTGTTTTTAGGGCTTAGTTTTGTTAGAAAAAACTCTCTAATATAATTATTCAACATTAATATCAATTTTATTCGCCTGTAAAGCAACGATTTATATACATAAAATGTGGTGAATAAACGGCTATTTAAGACATTAGAAAATAAGTTTTGATTAGGTTTGACTCTAAGCAAGTTCCCCAACCTGCTGATGTGTTAAATCAATTAGGTTACTACAACGCGGCAGTTTAAGAGGCCCAACGTAAAACACACAACAAGGATAAAGCATAATATAACATAAACAACACATACAGCGTTTTGATTTAATAGTAGGCTATTTCTAATAAATGGGCATATCATTTAAATGTAGCTGTAGCTATCCCACAGCGATTTCGTTGTTGACGGTATAAACATCCCATTCAGCTATTTGAAACAAAGTTTGTTTGTATTGAAATATAGAAGATTAGCATATAGAGCAGCAAGGTCAAGATCAACATTTTTCTATTGAAATTCTGATTTTAGGTATACCCTCGCTTTGTTTAATTTAACCTGGCTAGATCTTTATTCTTATTCATCAAAAGTTAACCAATACCAATTCAACTTATGGAAATACCATAATGTTTTACGTTAACCATTATTCATTTATAGCATAAGAGGTTTCGTGCAGCAGTTTATCTACACAGCGCAGTTTATCTACACAAGTTTCTGGTGTTAAGCAGCTACTTGTACAGTTGGCGTCGCTCGTGGTGTCATTCCTCTAGCGCCGTTGCGCGGTAGCATTCCTTGCCTTCTCCAGACATCTTCCTGCTGTTTTAGCCAGTCCGGTGTGGGGTAACGCTCAACGCTATCCATTGCCTTTGGTATGTAGCTGACTTTGTAGATGGTTCGATCGTCTATTGCCGTGTCGCTCATGAATGCCCGGTTGTCAGGTTTGCATGACTGAGCTGGGTAAGTACCAGGATGTGCGGTAAAATGCTGACGCGTGGTCGACAAACCCTCAAACTTTCCTGTAATAAGGTTTGGTAAATAAATTGTTGGTAACAGGGTTTTATGCTGATTTGGCTTATTAACTACGTGGTATATAAATATTTTGTTGAAGTTTTAAAATATAAATTTGAATATTGTAAATTTTACAATTTAACCCAATTGAATGTTTTTTTATGGTTTGGATCTTGATAATTTAACTAGTCGCAAACCTACCTCCACCGTGCATATTTTCTTGCCGGGGTTTACCAAGAGTACGGGGAACATTCCATTTCTTAAAATCCCTGCTGTAGTTGGTTACGCCTTCAAAGGGCATGGTTTGCGAACGTCGAACAGCGGGTCGTTTCGGCGATGCAGGACGGGCGTTATGAGACCGAAAATCGATGCGCTGTGTAGTTACAAGCTCCATGTTACCCTGTGGACCAGCGTATTTCAAGGGCTCTCTGCGCGTTGGCTTTGTCACCGGCCAAACGACAAAGCTGTCACGGAACTCGGAGGATGACGACAGCGGATCCTTGGATGCGAAATGGGTTTGGGACGGGCGCATACTTTCAGCAGGAAGAGATTTAGGGCCAGTAAAATCGGTTCGGAAGGTGGTGATAGATTGCATTGGTACAGTAGGCGGGATGAACCTGACCTTTTCTCGCTGAGACCTGGCCTCTAAAGCATGTGGAACGAAATCGACGCTATGCACAGTATGGCTCTGCAGTGGTTCGTCTGACTGGAAAGCAACGTTCGGAGGACGCGCTGACTCACGCGGAGGTGCGTAGCGATGTATAAAGTCCTGCATACATTGCAAAAGTGGTGGAATAAAACACTAGCAAGTGTTATGAACACTGACGTTCACATATTAAATATTCTGCAAATATATACTTTTCAAATAGTGTTTTTCTGTTAGGCCGTTTATTGAAACTTTATACCTGCTGAAATGTTGACGTTCCTTCCATTTTAACCTCGGGCTTTTTGTAGTCCTGCTCTGGTCCGTATTTTCCTCGAGCTGGGATAGCCCATCGTTTAAAATCACCTTGCAAGACAAATAAGGTATAGGTCGGTGTATACATATTTATCAACTGAATACTTATATATTTTGAAAGTTTTATTTGTTTACAAGCTTGTTCCGTTATACTGATAATACTGTCTGTCGCTATATTATATATTTTTATTTCATTTGCTTATTTAAGGATCGTTATTCGGTGTCGAATCGAATCGAGATTTTTTTATTCAGAATATCTGGTAGCTGTTTTTGGATAAAACGTCATGTAGCCTATTGGACATCACTATAGGCTAGCAGTGGTTTACTTATAGATGCGTTATGGCAGTGGTCCTTTAACTAACATATACCACTTATCGTTGTCTGCTTTCGCAGATTTTGGTAATAAAGTGATACAAGTGGTGTTTGTTTTGCCATTTTTACATCAAAAATCAGTTGTAATACATTGTGTTAAATAGGTAAAGACCGGGGTATGGACAACCTACGGCCCGCCTAAACCTACTTCAAGGACATCATTATAAGAATCATCGATTATTACTTGAAGAAAATATAAGTAAATTATTGGTGTATTTATGGTACTGCGCAATATAGCCTTGCTTGCATTGAAGACAGAATAAATTGTAAACGTGTTTTACAATTATAAAATCTGTCTGCCGCTAAACCTGAATAGTGTATAGGCTACTTACTTGTGTACGTTGGATTTGCTTCGAATTTGACCGCCGGAACGCTTCGCGCATCGCTACGCCTGGCCAGTTCTATCGGGCGTGTTTTGTGGCCGGGATAGTCCTGCTTGTACATACTCACACCCTGCATGGGAGTACCCGGCGGTTGGTAAAGCTCTTTCGGATGTGGTTCGTGGTGGGGAAGAGGGTGTGGAATATAGTCCCTCCTGTGGTAGGATTTATGCAGTTATCGCATGGCGTGTATTAATATATATATGGTTTCCGCCACCGTAAATAGTGAACATGAAAACTTTATTTCTTTGTCAGTTTTTGTAAACATGCCAGTAAGAAATAAATAAGTTGACTAATGCACGACCCTGCATTTCCATAAAAGCAAAACTATAGAACATACCAATCAAGTTTAGTAATCTACCATAGTTTTGCCCATAGTGGTTTGGTCATTGTGGATTAGTTTATCAGTAAAATAACTTACAATCGAATTTAACTAACCGCTTTACTATACCGCTATACCATATGTTGGCTTAACCCTAACCTGAATGTCGTCTCTTCTGAAACTTTCGCATCCGATTTTCTCATTTCTTCCGACGGTTTAAACGATTCAGAAGGCGGGATTCTATGTTTAATGTAGGTATCAACATATTCCGTTCCGTTATTAGGTTGGTGACCAAAGTTGAGAAATCCTGTTGGCCGAGGGCGGTGCCACCTGCCGAAAAATATGGTTACCCTTTATCACTAAAATAAATAATTTAAAAAAGTAATTCACTGTAGATTTAATTGCCGCCATATGTTTCTGCTAAAAAAATCAATTACCAAGCAACACACATAACCCTTTTAAATAAATTATGACCTCACTAGGCTACACAATAGAGTTGTAACCAAATTAACTTGGACGTGGACTAATTAACTTGCACTCTACACATTTTAATGTTCCACTTGTTCCTATACTTGAGTTATTCAGTACAAATTCGTGAAGCAATTTAAATTCTTCATAAAAGCCCGGTATTACTTTTCAAATTCTCTTTATTCACGTACTTGTCACGTCTGTATAAGTACACGCCATCGTGAATTGTAAAGAAGTTGGTTACGACACAAAAGTGCGGTGTTTGATAAATTGCTATCAACACAAGAGATTTAAAGGCCCCATTGAGTGGTAGCGACAGAACTGACAGTCCTCTTCCTTTGTTCTTTTGATTGTACAAGATCTTAGTGGCGGAATACGTATTCAAACCTGTGTTAACTGTAAACATGCCAGACTCTTGTCGCTTTCGAAAGCTGTTTAAATCGCCAGTTTTCAACAAAGGAGTTAGTTCGATAAGGGCGTTAAATTTTCCAAGGTCGTTATATAAACTTACCAAAAAAAAAAAAAAAATTGGCGCTTGGCGTACAAAAATATCATTCTATTGTTATTCGATTTTCAGAACAAAATTTCGTTTGTATATATTTACGACAGTTATCAAAATGCAACGGCAGAAATATATCACAGGTAGAAAAACACTAGCCTAATCTAAACTTTACCTAAAGAACATTAGCCTAACATTTCCAAAGGTCTACTTGCTTTGTGCATGTGCACTTCGGTTTTAGTAACATAGGCTACAATAATATTCTTACCATTTCTGTGTCTTCATTGTTGATCACTGATAGTTGATATCGCAGCACGTAAAATATGTTTTTGGTAGTCCTGGACTGATTTACAATTATTAAAGTGTAAAGTCTGGTACTCGCAATGGACGGAATAACTTCAACGTTAAAAGCGCATAATAGGATTGTTATCAATAAAAGTAACAATTAGTCGCAATTTATTACGCCATTGGGTAAAGAAGATGCAAATTATTATTTAAAACCTAGGTACGACCATGATACATAACTAACCACCAACAACAAAACCACATAGACGTAAAAAAACCTTTGTTTTTTTCTGTTTATAGCACTATGATGGCATTTAAAACCACCCTTCAGTCGACTAGGCTTAACCGCGCCAACTGGAGGGAACCGTAACTAAGAAGCTATTCGGTTGTCAAGCGCTTTCTCTCTCGGCCTCTCTCCAAATACGCTTGAGCGAACACAGCGTTACGCCTAAACACACACACCTCTCGCTTAGCTTTTTTACGAGGAGCGTCGCTATAGTATGTAGTGTCCAGTGTGCGTTACCTATGAGCAGGGGTCGGCAACTTTTGCTAGTTGCGGGTCAAACCAAACATAGCAACTTCTCGGCGGGCCGTAATAAATTTCCACTAACAATTTTTATTATAGAAACGTGTGGCTATTAATCTCTCTTATGCAGGGTAGGACATAATTTATGCTAAAAAAGTAGCAACGCGCGAAGCGCAAAAAAAGAGTTTCTTTGATTTAAATTGGCAAACTTTTTCATTTACAAAAAGACGTGACGCATTGCGCATACGGTACACAAAACATAATATGCACATATTTCTTATACACTTGTTTTTATATATTTGTCATTAAAGACGAATACATCAGAGAAGATATTATATAGATTAAGTTAAAGAAATGTTGTTTTAGAGAGTTTCATGCTACAAATAGTTTCCACTTATAGTTTTCATGTGTCCCGCCCTTTGGTATGAGAAAACTCGATAAAAAGAAAAAATGTACTTTAAAGGGAAACAAGATTTGCGCAAAGCGCGAAAATCTTTTGGAAAGGTCAAAATAGTTAAAACATATGAGACATGACCTTGTGTCCAGTTTGAAAAAGAGGTCGCGGGCCAGATGATTTTTACTGACGGGCTGGATCTGGCCGCGCGCGGGCCGTATGTCGCCCGGACATGCTGCGAGTTTGGTAAAGATAATTGAAAAAAAGAGAATTTCAATTCAAAAAAGCATCACGTGTTTAAAACAAAAACTAATAAACCAAGTGCGTAAAGTAGTTCGTTTTTGTTGTGTGTTGTTAAGATGTCCTGGCAGTAAATCAGTGCGGACGAATCTCAATTGACTTAGCAGTATGTTTTAGCCAAGGGATCGGCAACCCCTGGCACGCGTGCCAAAAGTGGAACGCAAGATGATTTTTCAGGGCACGCCAAATGATTTAACGCGCACGTACGTTATATCACATTGAAAAATACAGCCATTACACCATCACTATCGCATCACTAACACTTGCGCGAAATAAATGGTTGCACACAATTCCAGTTTGATCTGCAGCGTTCCTGTCACAATTTAGCGTCTCAACTGTTATTAACTTATATTTGTGGGCGTTAAACTTGTTGTTTACGACTAACCATTCGTATTACGTTACAATGCCCTAAAATTTGCGTGATGTTTACTGCGCTAAGGCAGGGTATTCTACATTAAAAGTAAGCACGTGTGTTTTGTGCGACTAAGAAACCAAGCGAAAATAACAGTTAACACCTCGGTATCGACTGAAAACAATCGTAGTATATTCCAAAGTAGCGGGCACAGTTATGTGTTCGTGACAGTTCGTTTTATTTTCAGTAGTTAGGGTATCTTTACAGAATTTAACTTCTGAAATTAGGTTTGTTGGCGACTCCCAAGATGCGTAAAATAGATGTCAGATAACAGCAGCGCTGAGAAGTCGGATGGGGCTCGAGTAAGACTGGGTAAAACTACCCGAGTCCGACGTGTGCGCATGCGCAGTACTAAATTTCGAAACTAATAACGCAGCAAACTGTAAATTTGGAAGGTGGAATAGCATGTGGTGGCATATTTTCTATGAACCTTATGAGTGGATTGCTGCAAAATTCATCTTATTTTAGTTACGCAAATCGGTGAAATAAGGCTGTAGACTAGAGTCTGATCCGGACTCGGGACTCATTGAAATTGCACATTTGGCCGGACCGACTCCGCCAGTGCAAAACTAAACATAGAAAAATGTTTGGCACGCGAGTTGGTAATATTTTGAAATTATTTATAAATTGGCACACTGTATACGAAAGGTTGCCGAGGCATAATTAGAAATATCTTTTGTGATGCGCGACAAACAGTAGGAGAATCGCTTGGGACGTTTTGAAACTTTTCACATAAACAGCATCACAAAATAATAATAACTAATAAAACGCGTGTGATTGCACGATGAGCAATAAAGTAACGTATTTACGAAACTCCAGTTAAAAACACTGTCAATTCGAAAAAAATCTGGCTATTATTATAAAGGCGTACAGCATTACCTAGGTTAGTTCGGCTCGATTTTGATTTCAAAAAGTCTTGATTCCACAGCTCTACGTGAATTGAAGTAGTAATGGGAACGCGCAATAAGACCTAGTAGGCAACAATATCTAAAGCAAAATCTCAGAATAGGTCCCAAATTTATCGTATAAGGCCTAAATAAAGTAGGGGGCCGTCGGTCTGACATCGGCCGTTTTGGTGTTGACGTTTGGCACGCCCTAGTTTCACCGGCGCTGCATTGGCATCAGGTTGTTTGAGGATAGTGGAGGGTAATGGTAGGGCTTAGAAATTGGGTTACGGTTAAAATAATTAGGGAAGTTAGTGATGTACTTACGGGTGGGGTTTGGTAAAAGTTGTATAGGACTATGATTATTACCATTTAGGTCTTATTCCGACGGTTTTGGATTTCTTTCGATTTATACATTACGACTAATAGGTATTAGTCCTGTTTTGGTCTTATTCCGAAATTTGTTTTATCCCGATGTTAAAGTTTTTAGTCCGTAGTCATATATTTCGAATAGTGTTTTAACATGTAGGCTACTATTTTGCTGTATAAGGTTGACCAAATTTTTCAAGCAACACAAGTGGTTTTGGTTATAAGTAGAATAACTTCCTTTTTAGTGATATGAAAAACGGATTCATAACAATAATTAGTTGATGTAAGTCCTCCCCCTAAGTTTTTTAAATAAAAGTTTTTGCGTATGTGAAAGTAAGTGTTGAGTGCGTTACCAATACAGGCAAGCGCACAAAACAAACATCGTTTATCCATCGAAACCTTACAAAAACAAGCAAATGTAGTTCAGTGACGCTCAAATTGTGCTTAAGGCAAGTTTAAACTTCAATTTTCAGATTCAATTATCTTTTAAAAATAAACGCAATTTTGCAGTATTTCACAAAAATGAGTTAATAGCGCAAAAAATGTTTTTATTAAGACTCTGCCTGCACGAAACTGACTGTATTTACATTGATACAAAATGTTGAGGAACAATGCAAGAAAAAGACAAGCTGACCAAGCATGACAACATACGACATACTAATAAAAATTAAGATAGGCGTATTTTTTTAGCAGGGCGAAACAACGTTTGATGAATTGGATTGCGTTTATATGCTTGAGATCTTGTTATGTCGATAACCAGTTTATGTATATACAAGGCTGTGCGAAATAACCCAGCACTATTACAGTTTTGCTGTATCTTAGACTCAACCAGAGTGCAATTAATTTTACTGATTGTTGGTAGTATCACAAAATTGACGTCTTGGAAATAGTGCGTGTCACATTTACCAACACAAGAGAAATGGCATTAAACGCTTACCAACTAATGGTGCATATTTCAATAACAATACCTCTGTAAAGTAAACTAATTGTTGTATCATCGAGCATTGCAAATGAGAGGATGAACAACACGAAAACAAAACAAAAATATAACATAGCATAAGCAAAGTCACCCAAAACGTGTCGTCTTGAACGTCTTTTGCCAACTGCTTAATAAAGAATAAATTCATCAGAATTTTAGGAAAAGTTTTTTTTAAAGCTATAACTTTCATTTTACTTTACTATGGAAACAGCATCCCCAGTAATTGGCTTTGACTGTACATATAGTTAACGTAGCACCAACAGACTCCACATTTTACTGGAAGCCATGATTAAACAACACTATTTTTTTAAATGCACGACAAAAAACATTGAACAAGATACTGTTCAAGCCGGGTTCTTGTGTGGGTTTAAACATTTTTAAGACTCGATCACGTGTGAAACACCAACTGTATAAACGTGTGTAAAACAAGATTTATACAACTGCAACTGATTTGTGTTAATCGAAGGGAAAAGGGGCAAATGAACACAGCTGAAGAGAGTATAACCAAAACAAAGTTGAATGTAGCAGCTAGCGCTGTTAAACTACGCTTTTGCTAAATAAAATATTAAAAACCGAAAAGTTGGTAATAAAATTTTAAAACTGAACGAAGATCTTAACAAGAATAGTTAAGCCCTTTTAAAAATAATAATTTATTTACAAAGGGAGAAAATCGAAAAAACAAGCAAAAGGCAAATGATAACTGCTCATTAAGAAGCAAATATAACACTTAACATAAGCACAACAGGTCGGAAGTCAATAGAGAAATACAAAAGCGAATATAAGAACCAGCATTTCTCAGCAAAGCGCGAAATATTAAGTGGTTAGTTACTGTCAACAACGTGAAACAGTTCGAAGGTAGCAAAGTCCTTGATGCAAAGGATTGTTAAATAATGTATTTTTTATATAAATTTAAGATCTTTTCGCGGTTTCGTTGAATATAACAAATGCTCGAAAATAGAAAGTAGTACACCGCCGGTGATGAAACAAACAAAATTAAAAATCTCATCGGACGTGCACCAATATCACATATTGGTGAAACGTGTTTGAAAGGAAGAGTATGATAAAGCCTCCTTAATCGCGAAATAAATGCTGACACGAGATGGAACACAAAAATAAATTTGATGGAAAGACTAGAGGAAAGTTTTGTTTAATAACTCATCTTTCAATTTGCCTGGTGACCGGCTGTCGAAGCAGAAGACATGATCCGGATGACACAATTGGGAGGTTGTTGTCACGATGAAAGGAAATGAGATGACCGACACTGTCGAACTGGCGATCCTTGGTCCGAACCTAAATAACATTGTAAGATTTCAAAAAACGTTCGGATAATTTTATTCTAATTTTAGAACGTAAGGATATTTCGTCCCACATTCTGCAAAGCAATATGAATACCTTAATAGCTGACACACTTGACACGGCGCAACACGTCCGTATTAGGGAGGTGAAAAGCATTTGTAGACAACTCACCACAAACGTCAACGTGATAGCATTAGCATATATAATCACACAACGACAATAATCCTTAATACTTAGTTTTGCAAAATAGATTTTCTCTTACGTAAAAACTCTTTAAAACACAAGCACACCCAAATGTGGATAGGCAAAATAAAATCGATAAGGTTAAACCTTAAATTGATAAAACTGAATTTAGCCATTAACTATGAAAAACAAAAAATGTACAATAGTGGTAAAACAAATTTTATTAGACTCAACCTAATTAGAACATTGAGATGGTCTCAACAATTAGGTTACAACGTTTTATTAACCTGCATACATATATATATATATATATATATTAAAACCTTAAAAACAGTGGTCTCAGCCTTTTATGGCTACGGCAGCCGAGAGAAAATAAATAGATTGCGGGATCATTCTGGAATTTTCGTTAAGTGGTTTCCTATAATGTACCACTCAACGAAACTGATACAATACAAAATAATAATACTCCAAACATACACAAAGAGGTATATCAAAAAGCTTTCCAACAATAGCAAAAATCAAATTCCTTAAGATTCCCCAAATCTCGCGGCACCCTTGGGCATTAGAAATGGCACCCCGGGGTGCCGCGGTACGACGGTTGAGAACCACCGTAAACCGACCACAAACTGATAAAAAGTGCAATCGCGGTTTTGAAATAAATAGAACGTTACCTCGGCCAGCGGGATACACTAAAGCACTGCTTAAAACATTCTGAAGAAAAATTCACCAAACAGAGCTTCACGGCTCACCAGCTAAGAAATGAACCAAGACAAGGCTAGGGGTTAAAGTAATTTACCTCGTTATAGGCTGGTTTTCCTTACGTTACTATAGACGCACGAAATCCAGTAAAAATATATATAATATAATAACCACACCGTCTTAATAGTTTAGCAAGACCATTCATTAGGATCACAGTCCGCATAAAAAATGTTAAGTGTAGCCAGTTTTCAGAAAAGAGTTTTTATATAACGCATAAATTGCGTCGAACTTAAGTCAAAGTCAATGATTGCAAATGGCTTGATCTGACTTTAACTTAAGTGCTTTATTTAAATAAAAAACTTTTTTGGTTTGCCTCCATTTTAACATGCAAAAAAGTTAACTTGCTAAATGTTTTTAATGATGCTTGCTTGGCACTTATAATTGATTTTGATGTAATATCACGACCTGATTTGCTGCGAAAATGGCTTTAACTGGGACTTGACTTGGGCAACTGAAACAATTTAGTGAACTTCAGTAATTTACAGATAATTAAATGTATTTGTCTAATTTTAAATAGGGTAATCAGGTGACACTGTATAAAAAGGTATATTGAAAATCTTGCCAGGCTTTCGCACAACCGTGCTTCATCAGGTCCAAGTAGAAATTTATACTTTGGTTACAACACGGCTACCGTTAACGATTCATGTTTTGATCAAAGCGTGAGAGGCATACTCACAACGCCATTGGGGTCGACCAGTAGCAGGTGCTTGAACTGGCCGTCTTGCACACCGCTCAACACAAACTGGCCCTTGGTGGTGTTCGACTCTCGAACCAGGAAGTCGCCGTCACATGTGAGTAACTTTTCGGCCTCCTTTCGCGTTACGTTGCCATGAAACCAAGGCTCACCCTGAAGAGCGTTGCTGGCCAGGGTGCCGGGGGTGGCGGGTGGGTGCAGTGAGTTGGCAAAGGGTCCTTAAAATGGTACACATTGAAATCATGATCTTCTATACTAGGGGTCGGCAACCCTTTTCTAGTCGCGGGCTAAAAACCAAACCCAGAAAGGTCTCTGTGGGCCGCACAAAATGTTAAATAAGAATTGTGATATTAAAATGTTAGAACAACTGTGAATCAGGCGGGCCTCGGATCTCTTTTTGCACTTAAAAAGTGTTTAAATACATTAAGGAGGCAGTAAAGTGATGGCGCATAACGCGAAAAAAAGCGTTTGCTTGGTTTAAAATTCGAGTCCACACGTCGCCATCCATACTACTAATGAAAAGTGTAATAAAAGTACTTAGAGGAAAAACTTCAATGTAATTAATCTAGTTCATTGTTTGTAAACCTTTAGAGTCCGGGCGAAAATGGCGAGCGAAACGAGCGCGATTTTTTTTGGTATGCCGACATTTATTTTAAGTTTCTTTGTTTTTATTACATAGCCTAAAATAAAAACATCAAAGAATGTTAAAAAATATATGTCCAATATTTTTGAATACGTTTTTCGTTTGTACGCGACGCACTTGGCAGCCTTGCACGGCGCAACGGTAAAGAGCGCTGGTCTAGTTTAAAAGACAGCATCCATCCAAACGTAAGCAAGCGGATGTAGAAAATACATTCGCGCGAAGCGCGAAAATTATTCGTACTTACGTAGTTAAAAAGTCAAAAAGTATTTGAAATGGACTCGTGTCTAGTTTGTCAAAGAGCCGGCGGGCCGGATAAATTACATTGGCGGGCCACATTGGCGGGCCGCACCCGCGGGCCCTAGGTTGTCGACCCTTGCCTTAACTGGTGTTTAGTAGTAGTTTTCATATGTCACCCAGTGGGATATATTGCGATTTTCATTGTTACACAGAGATTTAGCAGGTGTCTTATTAGGAGTTTGGACAAAATAATGACCACCTCGCTACAACACATTTCGACCATACATGTTAAGTTCTATGATTAGGACAATGGTTCCCAAACTGTGGGCCATGGCCCAGTAGTGGGCCACGAGATCATTTCCAGTGGGCCATAGAGCTATTTTCCTAAATATTGCAACCATATAATTTGAATCTTACCCTACAACTACCAATGAAAAAAGTTTCGACAACTCACATTATCGCGTTTTCAAAAACTTTTTTTATGAAATACGTTGACGCCTCGATCAGTGGGTAGATAGACTTACTTATGTTTTTTTCTCTACGCAATTAACACGACAGTGCACTTTTGAAATTCAGTCTGTTAAAAAAGATATTCAATTTCATTTAAAACTGAAAAAGGATTATTCAGTTACTGTTAGGTAAAAGTTCGCTTTATGTATTAGCCAGGGCGATAAGTCTTATTTGGTCAATTGGCTAAATGTCGTACAAGAAAAGATTTACGGCACATGGTGGGCCGCGAACTGTTTTACGAACCAAATTTGGGCCACGGAATAAAAAAGTTTGGGAACCACTGGATTAGGAGAACATATTTAAGCGATCTAGAAACGTAGCGGTCTTTAATTACATGAACAATGAGTCAAATCAAAGTAATCAACGAAGTTTGACGTAAATGTAGGCGTACAAAAGCGCATCCAGGGAATGATTCACATCACGAACATACGATGTTGAATGCAGAATATTCATCGGTAACCTTAGTTAATATTGATAAATACTAGTACTACAGTATGAGCCTTACGCATATCGAAGGCGTCCACGGAAGGTCTCTTCTGCTGGAGCTGCTCGTTTGGCCGTTCATCGCGAGTAACTCCTATCGCAGCAGCAATCGCAAGTGCTCCACCGACACCTGCATTCACATCTATCACGAAAAGACTGCATGTATATGAGATTCAAGTCGTTAGGTTAAAACTACGCTATACAACCTCTATTAAACGACACGGTAGAATACCTTAGAAATGTCGCTTGGCCACAACAGTTACGTTGACGCACAACAACGAGAGAATATATAATCAAAATAAATTGACATGCTGTGCTAGCAAAAAGTAGTTTCGTTAGTCGGGAGAGAAGGCCTAGGTTGCAAGCACCAAATACAAAAAACAGGGAATTGCAAAGTTTGCATTAACAGAATATTTAAGTACTCAGAACATAGCTTTTTAATTTTTTTAGTAGCTCGGGCTTTTTTTTATTTGTTAAGCTTTTCTGTTGTATTTTTTCTGGGTGTTCGCTTGTACTTTCTAAAATAAACTACAACTCAGGAGTGGATTGTGTTTTTTGCATTAGTTTTGTGTTTAAGCAACACGAACATCAAAATTTTACTGGAATGGATAGTTTCGGCATGCGCCAACAAATACTAACGAAGGTTTCAACTACTATCGCGAGTATTCCACAGTTGAAAAACAAAATGTTCAAGTTCATCAAACAACACTACATTTACGCATGTTTGGAAATGACAATAATTAAATACGTAACGAGTCAACCGCTCTGACAAATAACCAATACCCATGTCAAGTTGAACCACACAACATCAGCAAACTCACGTTTGTTTGGCGACATGGGTGGAGTGGAAAGTTCGATTAAATTTCTGTCCGATTGCTTTGCGTGCGAGGTCGAAGCTTGCTGGGCTAAACGAGCGTTTCCGGGTATCTGTAGCAAGAAACGCACGGTATGTAGCGGTATATAGATGTGCTCCCAGAAGTTTTATAAGCACAAAAGGCGGCTGTTAGCCATCACAACGATGCGGCAAAGGTTGCGCACGTCTCCAGGCTATATCTTGTTATTACTGTACAACGTGCACTGCTAAACGTGTAAATAATAATTTGCTCTTCGGCCTAACTAAAAACGAAAGTTGCCGCTTTGCAAACCTCATACGGTTTCAAGCTGGTGTTGACGTAGTTGTGATCTTCAAAGTTTCTAACATTTCGTCGTGGGGTAGGGGTTGGATTTGGGGTGGAAACAGGAGGTGAAGAACAGCTTTCAGCCTTAAAAATGTAATGTTTCAATATGGTAAAACAAAACCAAAATTACTGACAAGCCCTATATCTAAAGTAAAATTGTATTTTACTTAAAAAGCTTTGAACCACCCACACCCATTAAGGCCATTGTAAAAACTTTATTTAAAAATGTAGATAAAAACCAGGACACTAAGATTAATCAAATAAGCAGCATCTGATTGGAATAATATGTTATCAAATGATACAACACCATTAACTGTAAAAAAATTATTTTTTTTTTAAAAGGCAAGCTTTTTAGACTAGGGAAGTGTATAGTGAGAGAAATATTCTCAAAAATATTGTGCCTATGTTACTATGTATATTGGATTACTTTCTTTAGCAGAACGCTATAAAAAAACGAAAAAAACATCTATTTCCAGTGTACATAACATATAAAAAATAAGTAGTTGTCGTACATACAACTAAATGTAGTTGTAATGTTGTCAATAACTACCTGGTCATAAAATATAACAACAAAAGTAAATTTTAGAAAGTTGAACAAAAATGTAAAAGTAAAACCACAAGTTTTACCTGGACTCCATTGTTTATATATTCCTGAGAACGAGATGAGGTTGACGGATGTGGAGAGGTTACATCATCATCTAAACGTTTTAAACCAGATTCAGGTGCAAGTTTACCAGGAATTTCATTGTAGTACTCCGGTTCATCATCACCCCATCTGAAAAATTTGCATTGCAATAGAAAGGAATTTTCATTTTCTTTCATTTTTAAGTATGTAGAAGGCCACACAATCAGTTTAAAGTAATGATTGTACACTTATTTACAGCAAGAAGAAGTTAACACATTCTGTTACCTCGATTTTCCATCATGAAATAAAGGCTCAGTTCGATCTGGAGGAGTGACAGCTTTAGGTGGATTCTTTAAATACTCTTTAAATCGAAGTTCAAACGCTTGGCCAACAGTGTTTATAACGTCTTGGGCAAGACCATCAACACACTTCAAAACATGGCAAGCTGAAAAAAACAAACTTAATATCCATGTATACCATCTTTAAATAACACTGGGAAACAATTTTGCAAAAAAAAATTGTTGACTTGAATTTTGCACTTGATTTAAGGTAATTCCGGTGTGCTGATTTCAAAAATGCCGCCAGTTTTCTTCTATCACGTCAAGTTTTTGCTCTATGGCATACATCAAAAATATGCTACTTTTCACGAATTCAGCCGTATTGCTTTTCCATACGTAATAGGAATGCAGAAAGTAATCATATAGTAAGTCATATACAACAAGGTTTAACTGAATAATAATTAAGGGAAAAACGCACAGGCATCGATTTAGGTCGATATAGGTTTAAAAAGCTTGCTAACTACGCTGACTCAAATCATGTGTTGCCTCGCTGTAGTTTCATAAAATTTAAAAGATTTAAGAAATATATCCATATGGAATTGAGAACAGAAAGCAGAGAAGCCTTACCAAATATAAACAATAAAATCAAAGCGTATGAGCTAATTAAAATGTACATTCAGTTAGTCTTTGTGAAGAATCCTGAAACATAAAAAGAGTCATCGAATTGTTCCAACATCACAAGTGCAATTGGATCATATGTGTTAACCTTAAAATGGTATGTTTTCTTCTTGGTGAGCAACATGGATACACAAAGTATCCCTAATATTTGTCTATGTTTTTTACATGAGCCACTTGCTAACAGAGATGCACATAAAGCTCGGCCTAATGAAGCAATTTGATGAAGCAAAAGTATTGTCAACTGAAAGCAACTGTTTCAATTACCTCGTTTTGGCTTTTCCTGGCCTGTCAATACAAAAACTTAGGGCTGGTGTATTTGATGGTCGACTAACTCGGCATCTCATCAAAGATGAACGAATTGGAAGAAAATACGCGGTTATCATTAAAAAACATCATCAAGGGATTTCTTGGGAATACAAGGATAGAGAATTATGTCAAAATTGTTCAGAAGCTATTGGGAAGTTATAAAGAACTCGGCTGCAACATGAGTATCAAGAAGCATTTTGTTGCATAGCCATCTTGCTTTTCCGGAAAACCTTGGTGCTTTCAGCGATGAGCAAGGAGAAAGATCAGGGAAATAGGGACTTACATATGCTGGCTGACTATTGCTGGAATATTAAGTGAGACTGCCAACAGCTTAAACATGACAGGAAAAGCTACTCCTACAAGCGTCAATTGTTTGCCCTAAAACTCGCACTTTATTTGTCCTGCAGAAGCAATATCCGTTAAAGGAACAGAATAAAGCTGTACAAATTTTTATTTGAAAACAATTGAGTTACTTTTGGTTGCTTGTAGTTTTTAAAGCGTTTTATACAATAAACGCAGATGTCTTAAATGTTGCACTTTTCATGGGTTCTCAAAAAAATGGTGGGTGCCTAGCTCAAAAACTTGATGAGATAGACAAAAACTGATGTCATTTTTTTTTGCAGCGCCCAAAAGTTAGTCAAAAACAATTGTTAGATCGCAGTCAACCAAAATTGTGTTCCCCAGTATAATAGGTAATAAAGCAGATTTATGTGAAAGTACTGTGCAATGGTTAAAATGCATTACCTCTGTTATTAATAGGATCCTTTGCAACATAAGCCACGTAATCAATCGTGTCTGGGTCACCTCCCGATGCAAATGAAATTGATTGCATTTGATGGTTGGCAATAAACTGAAACCGAAATAAAATTTTTGCTACAGTAAAGAAATGTCAAAACCAAATAGGTCAAGTAAATTAACACCATTTCCCATTTGTAATCAAGATGTTTCACTACGCAATTGTGATTAACTGATAATGTCACAAGTGCATATCAAAACGTCTTTTTAAATAAGATAAAGATGTACTTCACCTATTTGGCTTTAAGATTTATTTTTTTTAAACTAAGTTTTGTTTGTTGTATCTTAATGTTAATGTCAATACCTGTCCTGTGTTGGTTACAACCAATGTAAGGCTTGCTGTTGAAATTGTTAGATTGATTATGGCCTGGGAAAACTGTAGGTTTGGTCGGTCTCCAAGAATTCGGGTAACATCTTTAGGGGGCTTTTTTCTTCTGGAAACCGCTGGTGGAAGTGGGTTTACCCCAGAAGCAGCTAAAACACGCCAGATAGCTTCCCTAGGAAATATAGTAGTCATGATAAACAACTGTATTTTGAGGTGTGAAATAACAATACTTTAAGTGTAACTGGTTAGACATTTTGGGATTACACTTAACTAGCATTTCTTTTCTAAATCTTTGTAACTATCACATGCAACTGGCAAAATTGAAAATACCTGGTAACAAACTACTATCAAGATGAGTTTTCTTAATACTAAAAAAGAATCCAACATTCCGCATACCAAAAGACATATTATTATGTTACAGTTTATAAGCTATATGTATTAAAGTATAACTAAAAAAACTAACAAACTTACTTTGTTGCTAGCGTTCTCATATCAAAATCCAATGTCCTCATACTTTGACGCACTTCAATACAGCCAAGGTACTAAATATAGTAGTATATTTAAGTTATTTAAAAATTTTAAATTAAAAATTGTAACAGAGTTTTTTTTTCTAAATACATATGGTATAGATCTATCATGTATAATATGACTTTCCGAGCCCAATGGCACCTAAAGGGCAAGTAAATATCCTGTTACATTATGCAGAGGGTGGTATGGTTTTTCTTTTAATTATAAAATGCCTAATGGTATTGTATTTTTTGTCAGATTTTAAGAAGTGCATTTTAATTTGATTAAGGTAGTTTAGCTTACATCTTAAAGCTCTTTAAAACATTTTTAATTGACGCCGGCTATGTTGCTTTGTTATGTTCCTGCATTGTTGTGTGAAAACTATACTTCACAGATATTTTACTTGCTATAATCAGCAAGATGACAGTTTTAAATGATGTTTTGGTAACAATGTGCGTTGGTGAAACAAAATAAAAAAGCATTAGTATTACTGGGTTTTGAGTTCAACTCCTGGGCCGATTGCTGATAACAAGTGACTGTCTATAGTTTAACTTGTGCCTTGAAGTAAAATGTTTTTGATTTAGATCATTTGATTACTATTTTTATCACTTATATATGTTGTATAATAAATAACTAACACAAAACTACGTGATTGTATGGCCAGTATTAGGTGTTTGGCATACTGGCACTCAAACCAAGTACACTAAGTATCAAGGACAATTATCCAGCTTAGAAATTGTTGACAGGCATGAATATCTCATACTCTGTATTTAGTTTGTTTGGATACCATTTACCCTCTCTTATGCAGAACTACAGTTTTCTGATAGAATCTAAATCCTTTCATTAACTGGGTAGAAAAAACATAAGAACAAGGTTTTTAGTCAAAATATTTCATACAAAAACCGAAAACTGACAAAATTTGACTTGTACAGAAACAGGAAACAAAGGCTGTTGTCGACATGGGAATGACCTAGTTTGAACGGCGGCTGTTTTGGCACCGGGTTTTAGTCGCGTTTGGGGTTATTGGTAAGGTTAGAAAATGGGTCAGGGTTGAAATTATTAGGATAGTTAGTAATGTACTTAGGGGCTGGGTTTGGGATTAAGTAAGTTGTTATATAGGCCTGATTCTTACCATTTAGGCCTTATTCCGACTGATGGTTTAGGACTTATTCCCATTTAGACTGACTGTAGTATTAGGTATTAGCCATATTTTGGGCTTATTCTGAACTGTGTTTTATTCCGACGTGGATGTTGGTATTTCGATCTTATGGCTGAAGTCCATTTAATGTATATATATTGGTCCTTATTTTTCTATTACATATACAATAGGGTGGAGTGAAAAAAATAAAAATCACTAATTCAAAAAAAGTCCCCACTCAATAGTTGCCTTTGGTCCAAAAACTAAGTTTAAAAATGTTTTTGGGAAGTTGCCTCGAATACTCAGGTGACAACCCTGATGCGAAGGTCATGTAGGGGTCAAATCCCATAAAAATGCTATAACTCTGTGACCACTGGTGCTAGAGAGTTAATTTTGATACCAAAAGAAGCGGAATGTGCCATTTCTTATCTGCCCTAAAAGAACTATTTGCCTAATTTCACTAAAAATATACTTAATTTAAAAAATATCGATTTCGAGTGCCTAAACCTAATGCCTAAATAAGTGGACTATCCAACATTTACTCACTATCAGTTACATTATAAAAGTTTTTTGTATAATAAGTGGATTAGTAAGTCTCATCAAAATCAAATGTTTTAGTAACTAGACTGATACCAGCACCAACAATGTTTAATTACTCATAAAAATGGTCTTGGATAGTCCACTTATTTCGGCATTAGGTTTAGGCACTCGAAATCGATATTTTCTAAATTAAGTATATTTTTAGTTAAATTAGGACAAATAGTTATTTTAGGACAGATAAGAAAGTACACATTCCGCTTCTTTTGGCATCAAAATTAACTCTCTAGCACCACCGGTCACAGAGTTATAGCATTTTTATGGGATTTGACCCCTGCATGACCTTTGCGTCAGGGTTGTCACCTGAGTATTCGAGGCAACTTCCTAAAAACATTTTTAAACTTAGTTTTGGGACCAAAGGCAACTATTCAGTGGGGACTTTTTTTGAATTAGTGATTTTTATTTTTTTCACTCCACCCTAATATACAATTGCTAGTGTTCGTGATTAGAATATTCAATTTAGGTATTTGTTGGCTTTGACACCCTACTCACTTACTTCTATTTTAGCTGTAAGTTTAAATACTATGTTTTGCTGGATATTTATTGTACATTTTTTATATTATACTTGTTATATTGTTGTGTGAACTCTGAACTGCGAAATAAAACAGTTTGAAATTTCTATATTATATAATCACATGTTGCTTGATAATGAATTGCAAAGCCAAATAGGTAGTGTAGATCGACATCATCTTGATTAAGATGTTTCAATACGAACAGTATCATCTTTAGTTAATGTGACTCGATACAAGCTTGTATTGGAACGTCTTAATCAAGATTATGTCAATCTACTGGAGCTTTTTGGCTTGACAATTCATTATCAGGCTACATTACAGATCCTTGCATAGTGCATCCAACTACCTAATCACGTGTTAACATGACACTACCAATCATATTTCTATTATATCTTATCATACAAAAGATGTACAGGGTTAAGTGCAATTTTGCTCTATGAGTACTGATTGACACCCACTTCCCGACTGGTGAGTGGCCTTAAGCAAACATTGTTTTTTGGTATCAGCTCTACTGGACTCAATGTGCTGATCTAGGATAACTTATATTAAATGCTAAAGACAATGCCAGCTTGCACAACTACTAAAAATGAAGAGGGCATGCCAACATCTTTGGCAAGTGTAAACTGGCCCTACTGGCAATCAAGCAAACTGATAATTAAACAACAAATAAACAAATCTAATTGTACAACATGCAAAAAACAAATGTTGGGAATGTAAAATCAGTCCACTGTGAGAGTTACACATCTGTCACATAAACAAATGATGAGAATGACGACACATTGCAAAACAAACAATTTAGTGATTGCCTAAAATTGGCAAAAACAAAAATTAAATTCATTTCTAAACTAAATTTTAACAAATTTTTTTCTTGCAGTGATTTCAACCAGACTGAAAGAACTGGTAAAAATCTTTAGACTAGAGAATAATATATATATTATTTTTTTAATGCTAAACAGCTTACCTGGACTGAATAAACTACTCCGGGTCCCATAACAGCATTGTCAGGGTGAAGCCATCCCCTTTGTGGCTTATTAACAAAGCTTCCAGATTTTCTCCATTCATTTGTCTGATCACCCTCAACGAGTTTTTTATTTTTTCGCATCATGTTGGGAATTCATTTATGTCAGGTTTAAATTTTGTTCTTTTTGTTCAAGCAATTGTAAAATCTGCCAATATAAAACTCCATAAATATTAACATAGAATCTTAAATTTCTCTCTTTATGGTTTACTGCTAAGTACCTATTTCTTACTATTTAATTACCAAGATGTTAAGACTGTTTATTTTATAAATAAACAGTCTTATAAGACAAGAATCTTTCTTTTACATTTTACTGTCCGCGGGAGATCCTTACTTTCTAAAGTGTTTCAGCTTAATTAATTACCATGTAGATATACCAATTTGATTGTTTTTGGAAAAAAAATTTAAAATCTTATAGGGCCTAAGATAAACGGTCGTAGATCATGTTTTAAGTAACTAATAAAACTAGGCATTTACAAAATTAATAGCAAACCACCGATTGAATGACAGCAATAAGAAAAACATTTTTTGTACCTCAATCTGAATATTATTGGCCTAAACTTATATAAACAACAATGGAATGTTACAACTCACTTAGAAAGTTGTTTATTTACAAAACAAACGAACAGCTCTGAAAATATTTAGAAGCAATCACTTTTCTAAAAGTGACCAGTCAAGTTCTTTTCACTAAGACGAGTGTACAGCGCCAACTGTTTTACACATAGGGGTTGTTAAAATGCTAACACGACATAATATATATATTTGCAATTTACTAAATCAGGGATGGACACAAAAAACTGGTAATAAAATGAGCTGCGCACCTGCGCACCTGCCAGAATGCTTTTATCAAAACAGTTAATTTTGTAACAATGATGGGGAGTTAAACATCATACCAAGGATAAAAAAGTAAAACAATATAAACATAAAAAAAATACCCAAGCCTTTATTAGTGTAAGAAAATACCAAGTTTGTGAACTAATACTAGTATATGAAAAGTGCTGATATGAAGGAACTGTTTTTAAATTTGAGGTCCCAATTTTGTATTCATTATATTATTTTTCAACACTTTGTTGTCCCTGTCCGCTATTAATAGATTTGAGACACATGATACTTGTAAAGTGGAGCCAATTAAAGACGGCATAAAAGTTTATTAAATTACTAAGGCAAGGTTGGTTTAGTCTTAAATATTCGTAAATCCTTTCAACGTTAAAAATTGTGCGATGATCTAAGAACTCTATGAGCGAGAACGAAAAAACTGTAAGCTCTGTAAATTGATCAATAATTTTTCCTTTTTTAGTTAAACTTGTTTATTTTTTTTAAACGTGTACCACATTCTGTCTTTGCTTTATCCTTGCTTTATCATTAGTATTCATCTCTGCAATGTTTTATATATTTTTATGAGGTAAATCTTTGTACAATATTTATGTTTCGTGTTGTCCTTCGCTGCCTAGAAATGTGCTGTTTGTGCAAAACTGTATCGTTTTATTGCAATATGGCAATGATTAAAATAACAAAACAATATAAACGCAATTAGGGTTTTGGGCTTTGTGCGAACTTTTAACGTGATTTCGGTGCAGTCATTTAGATGTGGAGTCCATAGTGCTAACTTTTTCTGCGAAACACAATAAGGCTCCTTCGAAAGCAAGGTTTCTCAATCCATTGGTCGCGACCAAACATTGGGTCGCCGTTTTATTCGATTGGTTCGCCAACTGCAGTAGTTACATCGGTTAAAGCAGGCTACACAAAAAATCTTAGCAAGATTAATCGGAATCCAGCCTTCAGACCTACTTTAAAGTCGGAATAATAACACACCTAAGAATAAGAACAAATTAGGACTGGTAGCTAATAGTCGTAGTAGGCTTCCGTCTAAATAAGTCCTAAACCCGTCGTAATCAGACCAAAATGGTCAGAATCAGGCCCTAAAAACACTTTACCTAACCCTAACCCCAAACTCCATCCCATAAGTAGATCACTAACTTACCTAATAATTTCAACCCTATTTCTAACCCCACTGATTACCCACCAATAGGCCTAACCCCCAAAAGAGCCAAAAATTATGCCAAAATAGCGACGCGGATTAAGGGTACTGTAGGCCTAAGGCTATTTACCAGGGAAGGGCCTAATTTTGCAAACGAAGCTACAAAAAATAACACAACAAATTATAAACATGTAATAAATGTAATTAAGTGTCCTAGACTCACAGTTTAGGCGAGATGTGGGACCAGTGGATCACTTTTAAACGTTTTTTCATCTGCAGGTTTTATTTGCGCCGTAAAATAGGATTTAGAGGTCGTAATGTGAAGTTTAATCTACCCTTCAACATACCACAGCATTTAATTCAAAATGTAAGAGAAAAGTTGAATAAATGCACCTATACTTTCAAAGCTTGTTTTTGGACTCCGCCGAGGTTTTTTGTATTCGAGTTTTGTCACTACATTCACCGAGATGATTCCTAGATTTTTTATTTAATAATTCGTTTCTATTATTTGCCAAATAACCTAGTCCAGGGGCGTGCAACCTTTCATACTGCCTGGCCAAATATGTGTATTCGGATTAGACCACGGGCCACTTGCATATCTCGTCGTCTACATGTTAGCGCAGTAGTCGGCAAACTTTTTGTTGCGGCCTAAAGTAGTCTTTTCAGAGCTACTTAAAGGCCCACTACGTAAAACCACTACGAAAACAGTGGCGGATTCAAGGGGATATTTGGTTTTAAGGTGAAATATTCTACGATGCTTAATGACCAAAACACTGCTATGCTATATAAAACATCATATAAAAAGAAATATACGCGCGAAGCGCGAAAAATTTGCGTTTACCTAGAGTTAAAGTTGGCAAAAAGTATAGTTTTACAGGCTTACCAGACCACATTTGGAACGTGCTGGGTCTTTCCAATCTGAGCAAATTTAAAACATTATGTGCCACACCAATTGTTAAAATAAAGTGCAATGAATGTACGGCTATACGGTACATGATAACACCAAGCTATTCGAAAATAACTCACGGACCACAGTTGGCCTACCACTGTGTTAGTGACTACCACAAAAAAATTGCTTACACACGTACGTTGAACCGAACAATGCCACCTTAAAAGCGATAAATTTTCTCAGCTGTGTAAACCTATTTAGATCGAAATGTTCGTGGTAAAAAACTACTTTTTAGCTGCGCTGAGAGAAATTTGTTTCTTTTTTTTACAACTCACATGAACATTGAAATTGAATATAAAACAATTACATTTCAAATGAGCGAAAAAGATCAAACGGACATTTTTAATATGCTTTCTTTACATGGCCTCAAATTAATTAGCTATTCTAAAGCATTTCAAGAACAAAAAAGTTGCAGCGCTTAGTTCACTTTCACACAAAGTTGTGCGCTTTCGCAACAGCATCCAAAACACATTTTGTAGTTTTATTTTGTTAGTAGGTCACCTTCTATTCTAATATGTTAGCAGGTCACATTCTGTTCTAATATGTTAGCAAGTCACATTCTATTGTAATTCTAATAAACTAAAAAAATACATGCTATATAAGGAGTAACAGTCAGCAAGTTTCAATATTTTAACAGTTACCTGAATGTTTAGTGGTGCGGGCCAAAAACCAAAGCATCCGCGGGCCACATATTTTGGTTCCGCGGGTCGCATTTGGCCCGCGGGCCGCAGGTTGCACGCCCCTGCCCTAGTCCATAACCCAGCTGGATATTGGCCTAAAAATTGACCTTGAGTAACCCTGTAGCATACCTTGCGCGTTTCACGATGTTCTTTTGCAAACTTGTTAAGGAAATTGGGAAATCTTTGACCCAGGCATTACAATTTAGTTGCTTGCCCAAATGCATTTGACGGAAACTTAAAGATTAGGCGAAGGTTATCGTCAAGTAATAGGCTGCACGAAAAAATGCTGACGCTGCACTGGATGGCTACGTAGGCTATAAAGTAGCACAATTGTTTCGTTCCATCGACAGGCCTTTATCCAATCTTGCCACTCGCAAACGTACGATTAGGCGCAAAACTTTGCGATAAAACGCAATAAAAGGATATAATATTCCACTTTGAACACCCAAACGAGTAAATAAGCTCCTGAGTCACTGATCCCATATCTCCCCTATTACAAAACGTAGCCTATATTTAAAATTACATTTTCCTCACCATACGTATACGTTTTTGGTTCACACTAGACACGTTTTGCTTTTAGCGTAGGCGTCTGGCATTCAACGCTAGCGGCGTCCAGTTCACACATAACACGTTAACAGCGTTAACGGCAAATTTCCTCGCTCCTAACAGAAAGCGTGAAAGTTGACTGCTTCAACTTCCGCAACCGAAAGCATTTTTTTTATAAACGTTGTACGTCAACGCCAGACACGTCTAGTGTTAAACAACCTTATGAATGATGTCGGCATTCAAACCTCTAACAACCATAAGACCGAAATGAGAACAACATCAACGTCGCAATAAAACACACTTCTGAATAAGACCAAAATAGGAGACCAATACCTAATAGTCGTAGTACCGTCTAAGTTTAAATAAGAATGGCCAGAATCAGGCATAAACAACACTTTACCTAATCTCAAACCTCAACCTTCAGTACATCACTAACACCCCTAATAATTTTAACCCACACCAATAACCCCAAACAGGGCCAAAAATCCAATACAAAAACAGCGGCGCCCTAATGGTGCCGGTGAAACTAGGGCGTCCAAACGTCGACACCAAAACGGCTAATGCCATACCTAACACAGCGCTCAATCGACCCATAGCCTTTCCCTACAGTTTATTTAGGCCATTTAGGCAATATTACGATGAATTTAGGGCGTATTTGGACAGATTTTGATCTTATTCTGTACTGGGCAGTAATCGGCGTTTTCGGCTTTATTATGTCATCGGTCTTAATACGAGTTTATAGATTTTTCTGCTTTAGGTATTGATTGCTGCTTTTTAGGTTTTATTTTGTGTTCCCCTTAAAAGTAAAAGCACATAATATGGAAAATTCTTCCTTGTTTGCAGCATAAATAAAACGATTTATTTATCTACTCACACACAAGGTACATAAAAGCAAAAACTATACTGTACCGGTACTGGATCTGTATCACTTCAGCCTTACAAAAATTTAACCTTAAACAATTGAGGGCCGAATTTTTCCAGGACCTAAGGCTATAGCCTTATTAGCCTATTGGTTAATCCGGCCCTGGTCATGGCTCATGTGAATCAAATTTGATCTTATATGCAATTGTTTTATTTGTGTTTCGTTCACTATAGGCTAACAAAAGTTTCAATGAAGAGAATTAGGTCGCCTAAGTTTCGCTCTTTTAATAAAATGCGCTTATTGGTATTTCGGTTATAGCAAAAAATAAAAAAAAACACGGTTTAACTTAGAAAGTTTTGTCACCTTAAACCAGCGGTTCTCAACCAGTGGGCCATGACTCACTAGTGGGCCATGGGAACATTTTGAGTGGGCCACAGACCAATTTTATAAAGCTAGATTTAATGAAAAATTAATTTTTGTTTTGTGTCAGTACACTTAATTTTACAAAAATAATGGCTTGGGGAGAAATTGAAGGAATGTAAATTTATTGTTCGGCAGCTATAGTATCTCACAAATGCACGGTTAAAGAAATATTCTGTTTTGAAACATGTTCTGCTGTTTTTTGTTCTAAACCTATTTCATAGTTGTTTTTTTCATAAACATTTAGTGGGCCACAGAATTTTTGTGCAACGAAAATGGGCCACGAAAGAAAAAAGGATGAGAACTGAGAAGCACTGCCTTAAACAAACGAAAAATGTTTTGTACAGGATTTAACTGCACTTCTGTTGCATATTTGCACGCCGAATAAAGAACAGGACGTTTCTTAGGACTACTTGAATCGTAACGTCACGTTGCAATGTAACATGTTACGTCACATCTGAAATAAAATTCATTAATCCTCCAAACAAAAATCCCGACGCAAAATGTTTTTTAAGCCTGCGCTAAAAGAATAATTAAAACTAAATTCGCGGCACTGCTTTTGCAAGACCAAACAATTATAACTTCGCGTCACTCAACAAACTGGACGGAAAGGTATCAAGTAAATTGTATAATATCAGTTATCTCGTGTACATCGAAGTCTCGCATATTTGACATATAAATTTATATTACTTTGTTTTGCAAAATTTACAAAATGTTTCCCGGAACACATAAGAATCTCTAAAGGCACAGGGTTTCCCGCGGCACGCAGCTTGAGAACCACTAATTAAGACTAATATTTTAGTTACGAGATCAAACCACAACCTCAGGTTTCTCAAGCTTTGTTTTTTAGTACACGAGATCGAACTTTTAGTACACAAAATCGAATTTTGTAGTGCACGAGATCGACCGACAAACAACAGTTTTCTCAAGCTTTGTTTTATACCGCTTCGTTATGACGTATCCTTGCGACGTTATCACTAATTAATTTCATGCGTTTTGCACAGAACAAAAGTTATCGTTCAAAAATCTGGTAAAATTAATTAGTAAATATATGCAGATATAGATAAAAAGAAAAAACAAAACTTTCTTGGCGATAATTCGTTTCCAATATATTTCACTGTCGTATAGGTGGCAATAATAGTAGATTAAAACTAGACGGGGGTGCGGTTGTAGTATATTTTGTCCTGGGGTATATTTTCAGGGCTTAGGGTGAATCCCCACCGGTTAGACAAAAACGCTTTAAAGCAGACTGATCGAGACCGATGAGATGGAACGCTATTTCTTTTGTTGTCGCGTCTCCACCGACCAGACTTGACGCAAATCTTACGCACAGCAGACAGACACGACTAAACGCGTTTTTTGCGAGATAGCGCGTGCATTACTTTTTACCGTGTCTGAAGATGCTTTTTGATAGAAACCATTAGTTTTTTGTAGGTTTTATATTAGGAATGTTATTTTAAAAGGTTAAGCAGGTTATTTTTTTCAAATTCCAATAAAAATATATTCCTGGAAAGGTCTAAAAGCCTTTTGATTCGTATTTTTCTTTTCCATGTATGATTTTACCAGCTTGACTAGTTAAAAAAACAATTTTGAAGACACCCTTGCGTACTTTTGAAATAGACAGAACCATATGTTTTCTCAAATAAATTATACAACATTTATTTTACTACGATTAAAGCAATATCTGTTGTGAGACTTTGTTTTACAAGCGTTAATTCTTGTATTCAGTTTGAAATTATTTATGAATAAAATAAAATGGACTATTTGGTCCATATCAGGGGTTGTTAAACTGGGGTCCATGGACCCCTTGGGTGTCCGTGAACTTGTTTTAGGGGGTCCATGAAGGCCTAATTAAAGAACTAGTGTATACTTAAAGATATTAATTTTTAAAAGAAAACACTTTAATTAAATTTAAACGGGTTTGTACTGAATGCACCGGTATAGTTAGACTCCATTTAAGTTTCACATTTTTCGGACCGAAATAACAGAGTCATGAAGTCTATTTGTATTTTTCTTTTGGAGCATTTCTTGTCTACCGGGGTTTTGGCAAAGCAAAACAAAAGTTAGGGGTCCGCGGTAAAAAAAAGTTTAAGAACCCCTGGTCTATATAGACAGAATATTTTCTTGCAAAATAGGCAGCAAGATAAAAAAAAATAGATTTATGGTAAATGATTGTTTTAAATTATCTACCAATGTATATCTTGCCCGCAGACCCCCAAAGGGTTTGTGTACAGAGTAAAAAGTGAAATTAGGAAACCCTGAATTAATTTCTTATGTTTGGCTATGATATATTTCTATAACTAAAAGTAAATTAGGCATTTATTTTTTATTCCGATGCTTTAACAAGGTATCTTTGGACTCCAGCCATAAGACCGAAATAAGACCAACATAAACTTTGGAATAAATCACGCTTCGGAATAAGACCAAAGTACTGTAGGACAAATACGTAACCGTCAAAATCGGTTAGTCCTAAACCCGACGAAAAAAAAACCCTAAATGACCAGAATCAGGCCTATGCAACATTTTACCTAACCCCAAACCCCACCTCTAAGTATACATCACTAACTCCCCTAATAATTTCAAAACAATGCTAAACCATCCGTTGCCAAAACAGCGGCGCCCTAACTGAGCCGTCAAACTAGGGCGTACGAATGTAAACACCAAAACGACCGATGCCAGACCGACGGCCCCGATCGTGCCATACTCGCTACCTACAGTTTAAGGGTTATTTTGGCCATTTAGTCCTTATCATTCCGGTGAATTTAGGACGTATTCCGGCAGGTTTAGGTCTTCTTCGGACGATTTCGATCCTATATTACTGCGTATTTGGCTTTATTATTTAGTTGGTCTTAACTCTTAATACTATTGTTTTATAGATTTTTCAGCTTTATATTGTTGCTTTTTAGGTCGTATTGAGTGTTCCTGTATCTTTATGCGTATAAAAAAATGCCTAAAAGTAACTGTGATAGGAATTTAAAACGGCTTGCTTGTCATTTAGATACCCTAAAAACAAAACAAAAAGAAAGAACTATACCCAGTAAATTTAAATCAGTACGAAATGCTTACTTATCAGTAGTAATCAGTAACCACCAACAAAGCGTCACAGTATAGTATTTAGCGCTTCGTGTTTTATCATTAAAACAATGCGTTGCGCCTCTCGTAGTTTCGTAGTAACAAATTTCAAATGCACGCTTAAAAACGATGTAAGACAGGGGTGTCCAACAAGCGGCACGCGTGCCAAATGTGGCATGCGACCTAATAAAAAATGGCACGCACGGCCCCCCAAAAAATTGTTATTTAGCCAATTGTAAAAAAAAGCTCAATTTGTTATTCAGGCAATTGTCAAGAAATACTAACTTTGTTATAGAGCAGTGGTTCCCAAACTGTGGTACGCGTACCACCGGTGGTACGCGAGAGTCTGTCAAGTGGTACGCGACTAACTTCAGCATACGTATCTATTTCGAAAACGTTCAACTTTTAAAACTTTCAGATTGGGTTATTTGCAATGCTGCATTTTAGTTACCTTCAACTTGAGGTTTCGCACGTTTATGACGTAACACTTATCGTGTTCAAGATAATAAAACGCTAATTGTTAGCTGGCTTAATATATATGTAGTAATAAACTAATAATGAGCGTTGTAGTATTGTCGTATGTATTGACCAGCTGGTGAAGAAAAAACAACTATCGCATTGAACCTTGGGTTTTGTTTAATTTATGGCTTCTTTGTCTTCCTGGTATGGCGTTTGGTAAAGTTTAATTCTGCTTACATGCTCATTTTCTTTTGTATACCGGTAATATGCTAAAATAGTTAAAGTTTGAGAAATTCTAGTAAGGTCTAACTTAGGTGGTACATCAACATTGCACAAAAGCTCAAAATGGTACGCGAGAAAAAAAGTTTGGAAATCACTATTATAGAGCCAATTGCCATTGTTTGTTCACAATATGAAACAATCGCGGCAATCACGAGTGGAGGCCAGGGCTGCCACTCCTTGGGATTTTTCCCAAGATCTTGGGATTTCAGCTTAGACCTTGGGATCTGGGGATATCCGTTCCATATCTTGGGAATTTTAATTCATAGCAGGTTGAAATTACAAATACCTTTTTGCTTGTATTTAAGGACTCATTTCCAAATACGAATAAGGAAATAGCTATTTACCAGCTCGTGGGTGTACTTATGTGACGTAACAATGCTATTACTTGCTTGTTAGACGAAACTGTTCATTTACTAGCTTGTGTGACGGCGCTAATTAAACAGACCCAATCGACAATGATAATTAGAGCTATTAGAGGGGTTGACAACCTACCGCCGGAACCGGCCCGCAAATGTAATTCATCCGCCCCGCCGCCTATTTGACAAACTAGACACGAGTCAATTTTACTTTTTGATTATTTTAACTATACGTTAGTGCAAAAAAGAGTCTTGCGATTCGCGCGAATGATCTTTGTGCATTCGGTTTGTTTATGCTTTGATGCTGTCTTTTAAACTATAGAACTCAGCGCTTCTTTACCGTTGCAACGTGGAAGGCTGGCTATTGCGTTGCGGACAAACTAAAAACGGATTAAAAAATATCAACATTTTTGTATTTTTGGCAATGTAATAAAAAACTTACAAGAAATTTATAAAAAAACACGGTTTACCTAAAAAAAAATCAAGCTCGCTTCGCTAGAGTGAAGTTATCGCGTTTCTTCGAAGTTTCTTCGTATGTATGGCGAGGTGTGGGCTCGAAAAAACAATTTACTGCCTACTTGAATGTGATCAAACACGTCTTCAAGTGCAAAAAAATCGAGGCCCGCGTGATTCACAGTTGTTCTAGCATTTTAATACCACGCTTCTTTGTAAACTTTGTGTGCTGCCCGCAGAGACCTTTATCAGTTTGATATTGGTCCGCGACTAGAAAAAAGGTTGCCAAAACCTGTGTTAGAGCTTCAATACACATGGATGCACACCTCAAAGTCCGCCACAGTCTCTTATATTTCAGCTTTTTTAATCTTGGGATTTTTTTCCAATTCTTGGGATTTTTAGACATGAAACCTTGGGATAAATTGAAAATCAGAGTGGCAGCCCTGGTGGAGGCTAGCATTCACAAACTAGCAGCTTGGTCATGGTGTGAATAAGCAAAAGTCGGCTCACCGACGGACACTTAACCGCAATAAAACGAATTCCTACTAGTTTTCCATGTGTAAATAAATAAACGTTTTTGTTATTTGTTAAAAAGCGCCTTTAAGATTAAAAAGAATCAGTTACGAAACTTTGGCACGGGAAGAAGTTATAAGATAAAAATTGGCACGCCGGCATGTTTGAGTTGGACACCCCTGATGTAAGACAACATTTAGTGGCTAACTTCTCATCTCACAACAAAGAAAGAATCTGTATGTCAGTGAACAATGTAATACTTCCGCGATTCACGATTATTTATTTATTTCCATACTGAATGATAATTAAAGCGAAATCAAACCTGTATTGTTTTCATTTTTTGCAAGTTTCTTTTACATGGGCCTCATTGTTGTGTTATCTTTAAAATATTGAACAAGAAATTTGTTTTATGCCGGCTGCGATTAAAATATTTATGCTTTCGTTTTCTTATCTTATTAATAGACCGAACGTCATAGCGTGTTTTAAGATTTAGGAATTATTACGTCACACGAAACAGTGTGTTACACGGCCTATTAAAATTAGAAATTAACAGGTTGAAAGTTCTGCTTATTTCAGGCTGAGTTGATGTATTGATTTTACCATGAAGAGGTTTTACCCCAAACACAGAATTGTTAAGAATGCGATTAAATGCATAAAGATATACAAAGTTGGCGAAACTTTGATTGTTTATAGTTTCAGGGTATGCTTCTGGTATTTAGGGTGAACAAATTCCTCACAAAGATACTTACCGGATGCTTAAAAAAGATTCGCGCTAAGCTAAGCGCAAAAAAAGGCATTTACGTAGTTCAAATACCCACAAAATGTGGAAATAGCCCCGTGCCTAGTTTGCAAAAAGGTTAATATCTACATTGCGAGATTAACCGGTTTATAAGCGCACTTCAGTCATGTCATTGACTGAAGTCATTACAACACTGCATACAGCGTATGGGTCTGGACCACCTTACACACGATGACCATAAAAGGCTAACAATCAAGAAAACACAATTACTAAACAATATTAGGTTTATATTCATTGCTATAGGCGTCGCGGGCCGCACAAAATGGGCTCACCGGTCGCCTGTTTGAGATCCCTTGCCTATACAAACTACATTCTGCAGCATGATTTCATATAGCCTTTTTGACGTCAGGCCCACCTGTAGACTTCTAAAAACATAGTGGCACAACAGGCGAGTGAGGCGTGCGCGAATTTGTTTTTTGGTACAAAATTCTCTTGAATTGTTTGTCAGTTTTTATAACATATGCATTAAAATAAATCTTTAAAGTACTGTAGGTTAAATGATGTTCGCCAAACGAGATAGTTAAAAAAACTTGTTTCTGTTTTAGATTATTTTTTTATATCCCATTCAAGATATTTTGCATGGCAGTAGTGATCCGCGGGGCACCGGTTAATAAATGCGCGTTGCCCGGCAGCGCCCACATTGCAGCGACCCCCTTTTTTCCGGATCAATGCTCTACAGCAGTGGTCGGCAACCGCCGGTCCGCGAGGAGTTTGCTACCGGTCCGTAGGAGGGTTGCCAAAATAAAATTTTGATTTAAACCCGAACTGTACATAAACACCTTGAAAAAACGGAAAAACAATTAAATGTTTTTTTATTATTAAAACACATTGACTTTCGTTCGAATATGCTCCATGGTTGGTTGGTATGGTCAAAAATCCCATTTAGTATCAAGCTCTCGTGAGGTTTAAAACAACTATTGTGCTGTGGCCATATAAGTTGCATAAATGCATTATACACCCTTGTGCATATTAATTGAAACAAAACGAGATTTTTTTATTTGTTATAAGTTAAATCACACTTCAAGTCCAGAAAACAGTACGTATCCATATGGCGTACTTGTCATTTTTATTGAATGTTTAAGTGTTATATCAGATGTTATTCGCATATAAAAAAATTGTTCTTTTCCCATGCGCCATCTATCAGGATGATGCAATCATTACATCAGCTAATATTGCGTCAGATTTCAGAAGGTGGTTATTGTTTCAACTGTGAATTATTTGAGTTCCAACCGTCGTCCGTGATGGACGTGACACCATGGAAACGTACGAAAATCGTTACGCTGTACGAACACACAATTAAAACGTATCGAGAGATAGCACAAGTGTGATGGTCAAGTTCGCACGTAACAGTTACACATGGTTCGCAAGTAACAGTTACACACGGTTAATTTTTACAGTTTCAGTAATTATTGCACTGCCTTCTATTTATCTTCATAAAACGAAGTTCTGCCTAATAATATGACTTTTTATAACAGAACCAGCTGAAAAATATGGCATTTGTAATAGAACCGGCTGACAAAATTTGAATCCCACCACTTTATACAAATGTAATTTAATGGTATACAATAAAGCAGTGGTTCTCAAGCGGGGCCGCGAACCCCTGGGGGTCTGCAAAAAGTTTTTAGGGGGTCCACAAAAACTTATAAATATACCATTATTAATTTAATTAACGCTAGGAAATAACTAACGCTTGGTAACATGCTTAATCACAATCTTGGTAAATGATAAAATCACAGTGTAACAACTGTAACATGTTGTAAATCGCATGAGTGTGACAGAGCACTTCCATTGTGATGTAACACAATAGATTGTAAAACGGAAGGCAGAGAAATTGCAACAGTTCATATGTACTGGATTTTGATTTATGCTATCATTTTCAAAGATAACGTCTAGCATTGTCAAAAACACTACCACGCATTTTAAGACTTGCTTCGGCGATGCAGCAACAGAAACCACTTAAACGTGTAATAAAGTAAATTGGTGTTGTGTGCTACTTTACTCAACACAGTGCACTAGACAGACATATACTAATTTACTAAAAATTAATAAACGCAGATATCACACCAGAAATATGTTAAGTGTCCGCGGCCATTTGAAAGCATCAAAAAGGGGTCACCGGTACAAAAAGGTTGAGAACCACTGCTATAAAGTGTAATTAGGAAAACGCCCGCGGGTTTCATTAAGTTTAATAATTAATTTCCAGACGGAAACACCTCTTTGCACAAAACAAGCTTAAACTTCGCATTGAAATTTTCTTTACTAAACATTTGTTTTTTTAAGGCCGGTCCGCCACAAAAATTTGAGTTTTAAACCGGTCCGCATTGCAAAAAAGGTTGCCGACCCCTGCTCTACAGGTATAAGTTTTAAACTAGGATGGAAAGTCAGTATACGTTGCCTTAAGTCTACAAATAACCTTTTTAAAAAATATTATTATAAACAAATTCCTGCTCCTTTTTCAACAAATATTCGTCGGATATCATATCCTATAAAGCAATATAAAACAAATCACTATAGTGGTTGAGGTGTTAAAGCCTATAGATTTTTTCTAAGCAAGATTTCTCCAAAATTTAAAATTTGTCCAAACAAATTTAAACAGGAGTTCTAAAACTGTGGTACTCGTGCCCCCAGTGGTCACAGTAAAAACTATAAGGTATAAGAAAACATATTTCCCGTATAAACGATTTTAGTTATATGGGCCGAAAATTTATTTTCGGGACATATCTTGTTTTTGCCGCTATTTATATGGGCCGAAAATTTATTTCTTAAACTTTTTTTTACCGCGGACCCCTAAATTTTGTTTTGCTTTGCCAAAACCCCGGTAGACAAGAAATGCTCCAAAAGAAAAATACAAATAGACTTCATGACTCTGTTATTTCGGTCCGAAAAATGTGAAACTTAAATGGAGTCTAACTATACCGGTGCATTCAGTACAAACCCGTTTAAATTTAATTAAAGTGTTTTCTTTTAAAAATTAATATCTTTAAGTATACACTAGTTCTTTAATTAGGCCTTCATGGACCCCCTAAAACAAGTTCACGGACACCCAAGGGGTCCATGGACCCCAGTTTAACAACCCCTGATATAGACCAAATAGTCCATTTTATTTTATTCATAAATAATTTCAAACTGAATACAAGAATTAACGCTTATAAAACAAAGTCTCACAACAGATATTGCTTTAATCGTAGTAAAATAAATGTTGTATAATTTATTTGAGAAAACATATGGTGCTGTCTATTTCACGTTCACTCGATTTGTCGCTTTTTGTTATTCTGAGTACACCTCTAACAGCCATTTTAGTCTTTAACATAACGGTTTAAGGTTAGGATAACTGCATGACGAATTATCAAATGTCGGATAACCTTCGCGGGGTACTTTCGTATTGGTCAGCCCTGTTATTCTTTTTTATGTCATGACGAACGTCATAGACAAAAGTGTATTCATCAAAAATCATCAGTTTCATTCTGTGTTTTATTATCATAGTCTGCGCACAGGGGCGGATCTAGGGGATGGGGCGATATGGCCATGCCCCCCCCCCAAACTAAAAAATATGTACATTTTTTTTACTTAATAGGCAGCTTATTTTCGCGGTTCCCTAGGTAGTATGGCCTATTTTCGCAAAAATAACACATAGTTTTAAGCTTTGTAGTGGTGTACGAGCTTATGGCGCCATATAATGAATATTTCAAAAAAATGGTAAAATTCGTTTCGCGCACTCGCGCAAAGCGGCGTTTTATAGATTTGCAGAGACGGCTTAAGTGACCGTACTCTGACCTCGACTATATAACAACTAACTTAAATCCAAATACAATTAAAAGCTTTTTTGTTGTTAAGGCAAATCTGTATCAGAACCATCCTGCCAACATACTTCATCCGGCCCGCCGCCTCTTTAAAAAATTAGACACGAGTCCATATTTTAAATACTTTTTGACTATTTTAAGTGTGTAAATGCGAAAAATTCTAGATCAGCGCTTCTTTACTGTTGCGCCGTGGAAAGCTGCCAAGTGCGTCGAGGAAAACGAAAAACGTATTCAAACATAAACGAAAAATATTTTTTAACAATTTTTTTTTAAATGTAACAAAAACAGGAAATTTAAAACAAATACCGGTATACCAAAAAAATCGCGCTCGCTTCGCTCGCCAGGTGTGCCCCAAATAGTTAACAAACACTAAAATATATTAACTATCAAATTTATCGCGTTTTCTCAAAGTAGTTTTATTACACTTAGGGGGGGTGACGACGTGTGGACTCGAATTTTAAACCAAGTATACGCTTTTTTAGCCAACTTGCTACAAGACTTTACTGCCTCCTTAAAAGTTATTATAAACACGTTTTCAAAGTGCAAAAAAATCCGAGGCCCACCTGATTCACAATTGTTATAAAGTTGTAATAACACAAAATCTCATTTAACATATGTTGTGCGGCCCGCAGAGTTTGGCCCGCGACTACTACACAAAGGTTGCCGACCCTTGTGTAAGGATTTGAATAACCTATCCAATGTTAGGATTAACTCTGCATAGAGTTTTTTCTCATTTCAGCAACCTTATTTGGCAAAAACCAACTACAGTAACTTAAAAATTGAGAGAAGTGTCATGAAAGAACCACAGCTGACCGCAGCAGACAACGCTATGATTTGATTGCGACGTGGCCTCGGCGCTTTTTCGGTGGCATGTGCGGTTGTTCTCGCCAAAATTGACATAACGTGTTTACAAAGTGTTTTCATTGTTAATGTGAACCATGAGCTTCATGTTTAAAAAAAGCATGTAAGTTTTGCCTGAAGATTTTCGCGTTTGCAAATCTTAAATGTTCCTCTTTTGGGTCAAAATATCTGTATGCCACTAAAACCACATTAAACTAAATATGTAGTCGGAAATGGAAAAAGTGTTTGCTCTACAACCGTTAATTTGGCATACTTAGCACAGACTTGTCGATCCAACCACATTAGCTGTTTTTTTAAATGAGTGAATTGGTTAAAGTTGCTCTCGAGGATTGACTTTGGCATTTTGCAAAATTTAAAATCTTATGTTTTACCCTTTCTTTATTACTTTTACGTACTTATAGCCATGCTAAAACAAACAAACAGTATAAAACAGACACCTGGTGCTAGTAAACGTTACTGAATGTGACGAAACAATCGAAATTGTAAACCAAACAGAGTCTATTATGACGTAGGTTACACAGTTAAAGCAGCGTATTGTCTTCAGTTCACATTAGGCTACTTAAGTCATATAGTAAGTAGACGTTCCCATTTAAACTTTATGTGTTAAATACCAAATAATAAAAAGTGATCCATTATCATCCACTTTTCCTCCCCAATTCTTCCCTTGAACAAATTTCCTCCTCAAAATTTTAAATTCCCCCCAAAGTGAGCCAAGTGGCGCCCTTTGAGAACTACTGCTTTAGCCTATTTTCCGAATAAGAAATATCGCCCTGGTTGAAATTAATTCTAACAATAACTCAATAATCCTTTTTACCTCCGGATTAGTTTTACATGGAATTGAATATCTTTATCAACAGACTGAGTTTAAAAAGTGGATTGCCGTGTTAACTGCGTAGCGAAACAAAATATAAGTGAGATACCAACCGACTCTTCGAGGCGGCAATGTATTTAGTATCTTTCATTCGTTATTTTGTGAAAAATGTTTTCAGCTTTTTCTATATTTCTCTACACACGCGATGACTAGTGCACATCGAATAAGACCAGTTTTGCATATAAGTATTTTGTCTCCACTTGATTCTAATTAAATTTAAGAAGGCAGTAAAGAAAAAATACGTTTGTTTCGTTTAAACTTGAGCGTTTTTCTTTGAATAGCTCTATGGGCCACTGAACATGGTCTCGAGGCCCACTACTGGACCGTGGCCCACAGTTTGGGAACCACTGCTCCAGTGTTTTTTTAAGGTGTTTTTCAAATTTCTCCAGCGGTTTACCAAAATTTGGACTTGCAACTAATATGGCTATTTTTTGGTATTTAAATGAAACACTTGCGGTCTCTTAAAACTACTTAGCGGTCACCCAAACCAAACCTTAAAAAACCCCTGCACTGCTCCAAGATTTGTTTTGATTGTTAAGGTTTTCTTTTATGAAAATTACTTCTTATCAAAAAAAACGTGACTTACGGATACGGCTTTATTGTGTCGAATTTGCCACAAAGCAAGTTTTGAATACAAACCCATCTACCCATCTACGCTTAATGTCATTGGATTGTTCGCTATAAAATATTATTTTGCCATTGGTCTTTTTTGGGTGGCATTAGACTAATGGCAACCCTGTATAGGCATAGCAGCATGACAAACATTTACGCGAGACAATTTTCAAACATATTTGAATTCACGTGTTGAAAGTCAATTGATTGCTGGCAAATTTTTCCGAGTTGCCTGGGGGCACGAAAGAAGCTAAGCTTCGCACATCAGCCTTGGATTCATTGTAAGTTTGCTTCAAGCTGCGGTGTACTAAATGCGAAGTGTGATAAGGCTTTGACCCTAGAACAAAACAGGATTTAGGAAAAAGGCAGACAGACGAGAATCGCGATTTTGGTCAATAAATCAAGACGTGAACGTAAAGTCTCAAAATAATAGTTTACAGATTACGAAGATTGTCTTTTATCAGATTACAAGGTGTAGTGATTTAACGCAGCACACGTTGTATTGTATTAAGGTCAACAGCTATTAAGAGTTTGTAACGTTAGTTTTGCGAAAAAGTATGGAATACCTTTGGAAATATTGAAATACGTGGATTAGGTAGAAAATGTGGAATACAGTTTCGTCGCGCGTTGGTGGATACATGAAAATCCACTTAACACTGTTTCTATCTATTTGTATATTCTTGTTTACGAACCATCAGCAATGTTTTGGTAAGGTTCTTTTTATTTCTTTGACATATTTTTGTGCTTTATTTTGGCATGTGTTTTGTAGTCGTGTTATGTGAGATGCAGTTTTGCTTGAGTTACAATTGTGCTCTAATATCATAGAAAAGTATAGTATATTAAAGCACACACGAATGAACCAATATAACTAGTGTAGCCATTACTTCACAATAACCCCACTCTCAAAGACACAGGACTGATACTAAAATAAAATTTTATAATCGCTTTAATAGTGCGTTATTCGCTAATCTTTGCGTTATTCTTTATTGTAATCATGGCGGTATTAAAAAACGATTTATAAAAAGAGAATTACAAACAAACTATTTTTTTAAGTAAGCTCAACTATATTAACAATTCTACTATAGTAGTTTAAACACATTATTAAAGCATTGTTTTTTTGCTTTGCGCGATTCCGTTCCACTATATTGTGTTATAACGTCACCACCATGTGGTACACGGGCTCGCAAGTGAACTTTAATTTTCGCAAATGAAAACTTATTAGGGTATGTTGTCCATACATGTTTTGTATCTACAACAGAAGACTATTTAAAAAGAAACTATTTCCGTCAAACTATAACCTTGGAGACCGTCACTATAATTTAAAAGAAAAAAAAACGGTTTCTAAACTACCTAATATTTCAGCAAAACACATTTTGTTCCAAAATGTAATGCTTTCCTTAATCGATTTGACCACTTTCTAAAATGAGTATGTTGTGTAAACTCTAGGAAGGCTAGCCTATTGTAGATTAAAAATCCTCCAAATATACAGACCCTTAAGCATTTTTTCGCTGTTTGACTTTTTATTGAAACATTACTAAATATTTGATCCAATATTGGCTTACTGTATAGCCACAACCTTTCGACCACCGATGGCAAAATTCGAAAACAACATGCCGATTGATGTCTGAAAACCCAAAATGTAACTGAGAAACAAACTATTAATAAATATTTAAAAACGATTATCGGTGTTTTGTCTCATCGTTGTCAAGTTTAATGAAGAATGAATTTTTACTAATGTGCCTATTTAGGATAACCGTTTGCCTTTCTAACCTTGTATGACCATTGACAATTTGTTCTACTAAATTAAAAATATTCCATCAATGACAGCTGAAGAATCAGGTAAATGGCATTTCGGCTGCTACAACATTTTCGATAATGCCTATCACTTCAACATCGAAAAATTGGAAACAAAAACAGCTACACCTGTTATTTGCTCAAGATATTGTCGTTTGGCTGGGTATGTATAATTTTGTACTGAATGACTATCAATTTGTAGGTTTGCTCTACAAGAATATATAATACTTAATAAATATTGGTATTTTGTTAGTTTTCAGTTGTGACCACAGGTTTTTTATGAACGTTTAAGAAATAAATATTGTTTGTTGTTTACTATTTGTTTTCGTTGGATACTAGGCGCTGTTATGTTTTTTTTTCTTCTTATATTTGGCATTCTAATGAACTAAACCTAAGACTTCAATATATATTGCACGAAATTATAAAAGCTAAAATGCGCGCTATTTGAAAACCTGGTATTTTGTCATTCTTCCACAAACGATGAACACAATTTAGCCTCGTACGCCCGAGGCGAATCGCTCACATGTTGAACTGTGATATTCATCAACAACGCAATTGGTGGCTTTGGCTTGATTTTGGTGCGCTGTATTTCACAATGTGTATTTCTTGTTTTTTTCAGCTTTGCACATAGTTTAATTAATGAATGAGAAGAGAAAACGTTATCATGAATATTTTGACGTTACCTTTTGATGTTTATATCGAGTAGTTCTGTCAACGGGAAAATAACGCAGCCTGTTTGCTTTTACGGGTATTAAATTTTTCTCAGTCACGCGAGAGATTATCTTGCAGAATATGAGAACCACTCTGATATGCGTTAAAAATTTAATGATGCCGTTCAATTAATCTATTATTAGCATTTATTTTAATTACTAATTTAATTACTAATTATGTCATCTAATTACATCCAAAGATATGTTTTACAACATATTTAGCCTGTGTTGGAAAGGACATAAAACAGTGGAAGGCCTAAACCAGCGGTTCTCAACCTTTTATGCCTCGTGTCCCCCTTAGAAAGCCTTTTAATACTCGTGGCTCCCCTCGATTATAAAAAAAATAGCTAGAATTTGTGGCGGCATCATTCTTTCTTCGAGAATGCTTTTTATCACGGTGATTTATAAGTTTTGAGGGTCGTAATGACGCACTTAACATCACCACGGATTTGCGAATTTTCGACATTTGATAGCACAAAACCTTGTGGCTCTCTGTAAAAACTTATTTTCAATAGTAAACATCTGAAAGTATGTTCAACTCAACTCTTCTTTGTCCTCTTAAGCTGGCTTTAACACAATTAAGTTTACAACAAAATTTATCAATGGAACAACAACAAATCTCTACGAGCCAAAATAGTAATACCGTTATTTTGACGAAAAAAATGTTCTGACTTGCTTGTATTAGTTTTGCTATCGTTCTAACTTGCCGTTTACAAACTAATTAAAATGCTGGTTAAACGTTCCAAATAAATACGGAGTAAACTAGAAAAACACAAATATTGGTTGTAAGTGACGTAACAATGTTTAGCAATTAGGCGACAGACAAAGAATTGCAAGCTTGAGGTCGACTGTTGCAAAACTTCTCACGAACAGCAGGCAGTAACATACTAGAAAAAATGCGTTACAATAGGTCAAAGTAGGTTTAACACTACAAATTTGAGTTTAACTGAAAAAATTTGAAATGGTGACACGATTTTGCAATACCACGACATTTCTACAGACTTATGCCCCAACGACAGCTCCCTGCCCCCCCCAGCCCCCCACATATTTTAACGCCGACCCTTAAAAAATATTTTGCTTCGACCAGGGTCGGCTTACAAATTTTCAGAGATGACGTCACAAAACGAGTAGACTCAAGAAACGTGCTGTATTTTGTTGTGATTCAATATGACTGAAATCGACCGAAATTTATCAAAAGAGGGCAAACCATTTTTTTTAATTCATCTATTTTTGTTTGAAAAAGTCACCTAATTTGTAATTAGCACTACGATTTGGTTTGGTTTTCATGGACTAAAAAACGTAGTTCACTTACGCCCATGGGGTCTTTTGACCCCAGTTTAAGAACCCCTGACATACAATCTTTGCCAAGCTCTGCAAATTGCATTTAAACGTTTTTCTTTTTTTGTTTGCGGGAATTTGTAAAAAAATTAACTTCCCTATACAAACATATAAATAAATTTAGTTATGTAAACGTGATCACCATAATAAAAATGATATTATTAACCACACATATTTCATTCAAATGTATCAGGAATATTTATAGATCATCGTATATACAAATATATTTTTAACCAGATATCCATTCACGGGTGTACTAAAGGGCACAATATGTTGTTGCATTCAAGATGTCACTGACTTAAGCAAAGTAGACGAAGGAGCTTGCCATCTCAGGTAATGTTATAAAGCTGACATTTACAGTCTGTTAGCCAAGTGCTTTGTCGTGAAGCTATTTATGGTGGGCCGCGAAGCATTTCTAAATGTAACACTTTTCTATTAGATCGGGAAACTATAGCATTATTATTACGTAACATTTATGCAACTATATCACAAATACATAACAATTAGATGTGTTGTGTCGCATTAACTATTTCAGTAGCCTACGTACGCCAGTAGTAAAGATGCAGGTTTTATGTTACTTTATTCGTTTGGTCATATCTTATTTTTAGGTCGCACAATAAAACTTGCATTAAAAGTGGATCGCGAACTGAAAAAGGTTGGGAAGCACTGTCATAGCCAATTTCGTAAAAAACTTAGACAATAATCTCAAACAGTGCTTTTCAACTTTTACAATTTCCATCCGCACTTTTTTTTTCGGAAAACTTCCTTCTGCACGAAACAAGTTCAGTGAGTTTGCAACCTTTAGTTTTATTTGTAAAATAACAATAAAAGTGTTTTTGTATTAAAACCGTGTGCCTAAGGCCTAAGCCTTGGCCGATATAAATTAGATATCTTAAGCTGCAATGAACCACTATACGAGATCATATTACTGTACCTGTAACGCATAAGTGGACGCACCAGCTTATTTGATTACTGTATTACACATAATAAAAAATGATACCATGCACCATTGTCATCCGCACGACGTTAATCATCCGCTTTACAATTTTTTTTAAACCGCACAAGTGCGTACCATCCCACGGGCTCAAAATCACTGATCTAATATTTATCAAATTGCGCTTTGTAGGTGTCTGGACGGAAATTATGACCTTCCATGTGGAGGATTGCGCGTTTTCAGTGTTTATAAAACGGATGCGCCATATATTACAAATGTTATCGTCCAAGCTTCTTCGATAACAGCCATGGCTAACCAAGATTTTCAAGTTGAAGTTGTCGTAAAAATGGGCTCTGGGCTTCAACGCTGGACAGGTATGTTTCATTCGTTCTTGCTGACAAATATGTTTTCTCGTATCGATACTTTGTAACTCGTGTTTTTTTTATGATACAAATCTAATTTAATTATCTGCAAAAACCCTTATTTATGTACCATCTTTGCATATTTTCTGCATCATTTAGACTTCAAGCCGGAATATGGCTTGTTTCGTAACGTAAACGTTTCAGTCGCCTACCCGAACAGCTCACCACGTCGCTATACGATGACAGTTGCCAATGCAGAGGCACGACTAACGGTAAAATACACGTTTACGAAAATGGGACCACGTAATATCCGTAAGTTATATATATTTTATTGACACTGCCTTGTCATATTTTTGCGAAAAATTCCAAAATTCACAACAATTGAAATAAATATAAATTTAAGCAAATCACGCTGTTCTGTTGATATTGTAAATGAACCAAGTTATTTTTAGAGGTGAATGCGTCCAACATATTGTCGAGTGACTCTGGCTTGCTAAAGATCATAGTACTATCTGAACGACCGCAGGATCTCCAAGTCAGATTTGCTTTGAACTACTCGCTTCAGCCTTCATGCACGTCGAAAACTGTCGCATCATCGGGTCTGTTTTTTCGTAAAATTTTTATTCTGACCTTAAAATCTTAGGACAAATTTTTTATATATACGACATGATTTCGTCCAACAGTTTTTAAGTCTTACGTTGCCGTGATGAAAGGTAATCGAGTGAAGCTGCGTGCGACTATTCAGCATGGAATTAACGTGACATTTAACTGGAACTTCTGCTTTCGAGAGCGACGTTCTTCAAGTCCTCACCTGCAGAAAGCCAGTTCTTGTGCAACCACTCCGGAGAGGTGCACTGTCGACGAACAGGTTCGTTTGCAAATGTGTGGCTTGGAAGAAATAATGTAGCCTATAACCTTAATTATAGTATTTTTGTTCCTTTCGTGGATTTGTGTTCAAGTTTACACCAACGTTGCGTGGTTTTAATAAAAAATGATTTTTGATCTTAAAAATCCGGATTTTTCGTCACAGGTGATTACGTTCAATCACAGCGGAGTGTGCTTTGTCATTGTTGAGGCCAGCAATCACTTGGGAAGGGCTACGGACACTTTATATCTTGTCATCATGACCCCTACCATAAAAAATGTCCAAGTTCAAACGGTAAGCTGTGCGGAAACTTGTCCGTCGCCCCCTATCCCCGACTGGCAGCAAACTCCAAGTCGGACTGTCTACTTGTCCAATAGTGTTTCAACCCAGTCTTCGCCGGAACCAGAACCTTCTCCAGTGATATCGAATGCCGTTTATCGTACTGGATCGAAAGTGTGCTTCAGGGTTAGCTATAATGTCTGGTGAAATTTTGTTTGTAGTTAACCTTTACTTGAACATTCTCTATGTCTACAGGCCACTGTCGAAGTAAATTTGCGAAAGTCAGTTCATGCTGAAATTCGTTTCGGCGACGATCGTTCCATGTCCATTGATTTGAGTCAACAAACCTTCTTAAATTGGGAAAGACACCTAGATTTTAACAATCGTGCCGCCCCGCAGTAAGTACAATATAATTATACCGGTACCAGGCATGCTAATGAAAGCAACATATTGTAATTAATCAGGGATTCCTTAACTTATGGGGGCCCTTGAGTCAAGGGCCTTGACACCATTTCTCGAAACTATAGCGCCTGTTCTCCGAATAATATTTGATAGCCACCATGATGTGCATAACGCAGGCAATGTTGTCAGATAAATTAAAGCACTGCACAGATAGTGTAAAGGGGTTTAAATGTAAACCTGGCAAACTATGCGAAAGCCCTTGATATCTGTGATTAACGTTAGTTTAACAATTTTATTATGTAAACCAGCACAATAAAGTTGTTTATTTTGTCACAATTACGAATTGTATTAGGGAAAGTTGTAAGTTTCTCAGCATAATGATATTTATTGACATTCTAGAATGAATAATTTCACAAAGCACAAAATATGTCATAGTGTGCATGGTGTCTATGCGCTGAAAATATTTCTTTCTAACGGAAAAAATGTAGTAAACGTGAACACTAGCGCATATGCATTTATATAGTAAAAGTTGGCTAAAATATGGTTTGGGTGATGATGCGGCCGTGGGGCAGTTATCTCTGGCAACACTGTATTGCACAGTGTGTACACATTTAGGTTACTGTACCTCAATTTAAGAAACTGCAGAACAAGATGAATATCACTGAGAAGGAGAGATTAAGCAATTGGAATAAAATGATATGTGTCAGTCACGACTAAAAAGGAGTTAAAAATAAATATTCGTGTACCCGGTAACAAAGACTTGAAAAAAATAAATCAAAACAAAGTTGTTCAGTTAGTTTTTCGTGCTCCCCTAGCTAACTCCTCAGGCCCTAGGGGGCCTCCCCTGACTGAAGATACCCTCAGACACGTATTTTTATACAGAGATATCGAGAATGAGGTTTTGCCACAAGAAAGTTTATGGCGAAGTGCACCATTACAACTAGGCTCTAACAAACCAAGGTAGGCTATTTATGAAAATGTTTTCAACCATGCAGTAATTTTACCGTATGTTTAACAACAATTATATATTTTTTGGCTCTAGTACCAACTGCACAATGTGCTACACCGATCACTGCACATTAAGCATTTATTTTTCGCACGTCTATAGAAAGTCAGGCTTCTATACAGTCGATGTTCAGGTAATGCACCAAGGGGTGTTTTTGCGATTGCTTATTTTAACACGTTTTTTGAAAGTCAACTCTATATAGCGGTATGGCCGTGGTCCTATTTTGCAAAATTTTGTTCTAGATTTCAAACTCGTCGTACCAAACAGCATCCAGGTTAGATCAAGCTGTTCGAGTAATCGGTGACAAAAAATCTACGGACACTCTTATATGCGACAACTTGGTTAGAACCGGTGACAGGACAACGTATGTAACTTAAGGCTTAAGGAATAATCATGTTGCAGAACTCACAGTTTGTTACGGTATTGCTACTAACGTTACAGGATGGAAGTGAGAGGGGCAAACGGAGTTGTGTTCTTATGGATTATAGACATTCGGGACGACCCCTACAACCCAAACGACCCCCAAGAAATTCGAACCTCAGCCCGATGGTAAACATAAAAAATATATACATAAAGCTTGCATGCAAAATAAAGTTAAATTGGTAGCGCTTTAAGTTCTATATTTAACCTCTATACCTCAACGTATGGCCTGCTGTACGCACAAGTCGGCTTGCTTGATAACACCTTAAATTTAGCAACTCAAAGCAACACAACTTACAAAATGCAATGTTTCAGGAAAAGGGTTTACAAAAAACCTCGGTCTTCGCCGTTAGGCTTTTCTTTCAATCAACCGGGAATGTACTTCGTTCGTGTCATCGAGTCCGGTCGCTACGACGTGGAACAAGAGTTTTGCCTCATATTTGTCGAAGAGGAACTGGGTGACGTCATTCTTGTGACGCAGCCGAGCGATCCTCACGTAAGAGTTGGTCAACAAGTGGAACTAAACGTACGAGTCGGGAAAGGTAAATTTTATAGCCGGCTTAACAAAACGCGATGAACGCCTGAATATCACACGGTTGATGTTGCAGGATCCAACTTCACGATATTTTGGCTTCTGAACGGGGCAAAAAACGGCACAGCATTAAGAGAGTTGGCACCTTATAATGAATCACAAATATTCGTGTAAGTATTCTGGAAACTGCTCAACTAAGTTTAAACAATGACTTTTACAGAGAGGCTATACTTTTTAAATATCCTTTTACCATTTTTGAATAGTTTAATTTTTTTCCTTGTCTTGGCATAGGCCGTCTCAACTTGGTTGCCACAAAATCAGGGTTTTTGTGCAAAACTCTGTTTCACGCATCGAACAAGAGGCAAATATTTGTTGTGAAGAACCCCTCACCGGTCTAAAGTTGGACACACCGAAGCACTTAAATATTGGAGACCGTGCAGAAATTACAGTTTCTTTAAAATCGTAAGTTACCGGTATGTGGTAAGATTATTTTCATTCATAATATATAATGCATATTTTACCTTTTGTGGCTCAGAGGAAGTCATTTTCAAATTAACATGGAAATTTCCTGCTTTATTGGATCTGGATTTCAGTCATTTCAGAACAAAACAGGAACATATTCGGGTAAAACATTTATACTAATACGTTTTTTCAAAGATTCTAAGCAATACTATGAAAAACCTATTAATTTCCGTTTTTTCTGTTTCAGGACCTTCCATTTTTCGATTTATGACTAAAGCGTTTCGAAGCGGTGGGATATTTCGAGTGTTTGTTAGGGTGAGAAATCACGTGACCAAGAAGGGCAGAAATTTGGTTGCGATGAATCGTGTTACCGTTGGAACCATGATAAATCAGTTGAAAGTGGTGAGATCCGACAACACCTATTCCTCGGCCATTTACAATGGAGTAGAAAATACTTTAATTGCAGTAATCAACGATGGTTAGTATTTGATGCAAAACCATATTATTAGGATTGTTGTTGCTTTAGGGATTTGAAACCTATTGTTGATTCATTTACAATAGGCGTTTGTATGACAACATCATATTTTTGCAAACTAAGTTAATTCCTATTTTGCTAGTTTTCCCAACCAAGTCGAAGGATGTCTTATACAAATGGATGTTCCATATTGGAACCGATGATCCACATTTGATGATAGAAACCGCGTCGGCACTGGTGACGATTTTCCCAAGCTGTCCCGGCAATGTTAACTGTTCAGCAACCGTAGAAGCAAAGTCGACAATAAGCACCGCTCAGCTTGTGTTACCGCTAAGATTAGTGATGGTAAAGCCTCCGTTTAAACTACTGCAACTACCGGATGTGGTCGCATTGGCCGCTGATGTTGCGATAAAGACGAATTGTCCTTTAGATGCCGGAAGAAAGTGTTTAGGTAAATGCATGAAAAAATTGAAGTCAATTTTCATTTGAATTGATAAAGTACATCATTATACAATATAACAACTGTGGTCTTAAAATATATTTGAACCCAGTCTTCTTCTCCGACGACAATTCGTCTCTACCTGTTGTTGGGGGAGCATCACATGTGCAACACGTGTTTCGATCTCCTGGACTATGGAAAGCATTGCTTCTAGCCCAGGGAACAGAAAACACTTTGTTCTCGACATACGTGACGGTTCAAGAACTAATTGGAAACATAAAAATTAAGGTAGCAATGGTAATTACTGTAGGACAAAATATTTAGTTTCATGTGTTTATTTAAAAAAGCAAGCATCCCTCTGTATATGACAGTATAATAGCCAACTGTGTGTGGCAAATAGCTCGAACCGTTTGATCCGCAATGTATGTTTTTCCAGGGTGACACTGTGCTATATTTGGATACAACACCTTTTGGAGAGTGGAAGGCTAAAGTGAAGCACGGCAGTCATTTAATTTTTGGCTGGAGCATTCGAAGAAAGAATGCGCCAACGCTAAACTTTTCGGAAAGCAAAGTTTCTTGCCAACGCGAGGTACACGTTAACGTTAGTGTATTTAGTACAGATATGTATTTGTTTTGCCCACTATTCATTGTAGCATTGCACTACGCGAAGATAAACAATAAGCATATTTACCTCTCAATTATAGTTTGGACATCATTTTAACCAATCTGGAAAGTATGAGTTGTGGTTGGAGGTACGCAATGATATCAGCAGCGCCAATGTTTCTCTCACTGTTAACGTTCGACAGGCTATTACTCAATTTAGAGTCAAGGTAAGATATTTTGCTTCTGAAAAGCATACACACAAGTAATTTATTGAACATTTTGCCACCACATTAATGGTTTATATTACATTGTCAGTCGGAACTTGCGTATCTCGGAGACTTTTCCGTTTTTTACCTTTGTGTCAACCTCAGTCGAGCATTCGAATTGCACGTTCGATGGTCTGACGATGGGTGGTCGCAAACGTTTGACCAGAAACAACTCACGCTTGTTAACGCTTCTATGTCCGAGAGCAAGTAAGAACATATATTATTTCGAAAAAAATTAATTGGATTTTATAACATTGCAAATAATATAGATATTTTTTTAAATCACATGTATTGATTGTTTTTTATTAAGGCATGTATTGATTGATTTTTTTATTTCATCTTTTTTTGCAAGTTTTAGGGGTTGAACGATACATAACCGATGTTATACTTTATTTGCCTTTACTTTCAGATGGGCAAAATACGTCCTGAAAAGGCGCTACAAAAACAGCGGAACACATAAAGTTGTCTTCACATTTCGGTGGTGGTCAGACGCGCTGGTCACGAGGGAAATTGTGCATTTCGTAACTGTCTATGACGTCACTACTACTCCTCCTTACTCTTTAGAAATACGACGCAAAAGCGACAACGGTTATGTTTCCAAACCATGCAAGTTTTTTGTTTTAATAGTGGTTGGTTTAGTAAAATGGTTCTCAAACAGACATAATATAAAATAGACTTAATTGAATAGACTAAGTTAAACAGAAAAAAATGGAGGAAATCTAATTTGTTTCTTCGTTAGACGGTTTTATATGAAACCGACGAGACCTTGCTTTTTCATGTCATTTTATCGAAATGTTTTTCCAAAGAAAGTTTTACCAATCACGGAACAAAGGCACATGTGATAATTAGTAGTAGTTACTAAACACTTTATTTCTACGTTGATTGATTTCCGTGATGGGTGAAGTAATAATTCTACCTACTCTATAAAACAACAACATGCTTTTTATATCGTTCTTCAGGTCTAAATTTAGCTGACTGTGATCTGAAATTAGGTCGCTTCTATATTTACTAAAAACCAGAACTCCTGACTGCTAGACCTATTAATTTCTCTTGTAAGACTGCAAGACTAATACATTGAGATGGTAACAAAAATTGTTTAAACCAACTCAGTTATTATAGAAAATATGGTAATTATGTTTACATGCATTGACTTTTTAAACAGATCGCGTCGGTATTGGAGAAGAGGTTTTCGTAGAACTAAAGGCCAACCAGCTTACCACAGCTTTAAGCTGTGTAATTTCTTGGAACCAAGACACTCTTACTAACTTTTCCACGGCAATTTTAAACCATGAAAGAAAGAAAACTTTCGTAGTTCCTTTTCATGTCTCGGAACCAGGTCGGTTAGATTATCATTTTTCGAACGAAAAAAAACAAAATTGAGTATGGCACGAAAAAATTAAAAAAATGTTTACGTTTTCCTGTTGATTTGTCAGGTCAATACAAGTGTGAGATTTCTTCAAAGCCTGCCAAATTGGTGACTGTTGTAACGATTTCAGCGTTTTACGACATCAACACAGTAATCGTCTCTCAACCTTACGTCAAAACAAGCGGAATACAATTAAAGTAATTTAATTTGGTATAATAACATGGGCAATAGGTACCATTTTTTCTTAATTACTCTTTTTAACGTTACTGTAATACAATATTTTACCAAACATTAGTTTCGATATTAAATCTGTTTCACTTACGAATTATAATTATTCGTGTATTTTAATCAGGTCGGTTCGGAAGTGCGAGCTCAAACCGACTACCAAAGGCAGATTTAAATGCAACGCAGTAACTTTCAAGGCCCAAAGCGACGGACACGGCGTTGCGTTTATTTTCCACATTAACAACACGCTCGACCGGAGCGCATCTGGCGAGAAGGTGCTGTATGTCAACTCAACACAAACAGCCGGGATGGGCCCGCTGGCTGTCTCCAACCAAGCGACGCTGGAATACACCTTCACAAGTTTGTTTATTGGTCCTAGTCTTACGGTCGTAAATAACGCGGCGAAAAAAATCCGATAAACGTGAATTTTCTTTTAAATGCTCAAACCAAACTTTTACCAGGAAATGTGTTGTATCATTTTTTCTTGTACGGATGCTTTTTTACCATTTGTGGTAATATTTAACAGACGAAGGTGCTTACAATGTGACCGTCACGGCTTACACGGTAGACTACCGAGACAAAACTAACGAGGTGGCGTCGCGGAGCAAATCGCTGCCTTATCTCTTCTACGCCCAAAGCAAACCAAATGTCTCGTTCGCTTCGAACAGTTCGTTTGTTTTCGAGGTGGGAAAAGTCGCTTTGATGCGATTGATCGGGGCCAAGCACGGACAACAGCTCACGGTTAATTGGACGATGGGAGATGGGAAGGTTTACAACAACGCAGGTACTAAGTAACGTTTAATTATAACAAACGAGAGCGAATTTGCTAAATTCAGGCAAGCTATATCACAGAAACCTTCTTTATTTTGTCTGCCACTAGGTCTTACTATGAATAAGCACAAATACACTAGGAGTGGAGATCATTGGTTGAGGGTCATTGTCTTCAACAAGATTGGCGGCGAAATATTAAGAAAGAAGGTTGTCGCCGAAAGAAAATTAGTCTGTGAGTATCTCACATTTTATACTCCGTCTCGCCAAAATAGCATTTAAATGTTGTTTTGAAAATGTGTTCCTGATTTAGATCGATCAAATGATTTCAAAGTGTACAATAAAAAACATAGCCGAAGAATGTCATACGAACTTTGGCCGAGTGGCCGGTTAAGCTACTTGATCAAAGATATAGCCTCGTGCTTTATCCATCTTTAAGGTACACGTTTGTGTTGCAGCGGCTGTTGTTCAGACAAAGTTCAACCAGTCCACAATGTTAGCAAGGCAATTTGCCGCCTTTACCGTTGAAGTCGTCCCGTGCAACGCTGGAAGTCGCTACTACAAATGGAGTTTCACGGATGCCAGTAACGTGACTAAACAAAGACCAGTCTATTACAGGAACTATACCGAGTATCGCTTCGCAAAAGCCGGCCGGTGAGAAATAGTTACATGTTTATATTTGCTCAAAAAAATATCCCAACTTTTACAAACAACTGACATTTTCCGTTTAGGTATAACGTGAGCTGTATAGTTAGCAACCAATTAAGTTCAGTGACTTCTGAGCCGCTGGAGGTGACACTGATAGACGATGTTTATCATGTAATGGTGGATGGACCTCCAAGTTGTAAAGTTGGAAGGAAAGTAACGTAAGTAGCTACGTTATAAATCTAAAGGGCTATTAAATAAAACATGAGGAAAATCTACCATTAAGTGTATTATACCAGCAAGATTAAACCTGTTTAATTTTCATATGGGTTGCTGTACAATGCAAAAGTGATTAATACTTTTCAACAAAGGTTTACTTCTTCGGTATCGCAAGGAGCTGCACACGAGTGGATAATGGGCGATGGAAAAATATTTCGCAACACCAGTGTGGTTCTACATGCTTTTAAAAGGTATGAGAATAGCAATGGGAGTGGTTTGGCCGATCGAAGACGCTATCTAGAATCGTACAGTTTTGAATGTTTGTATTTAACCTGTTTGAATAGAAGGTGATACACTGCTCTAGCATGCCCAGCAACCTAAATGTTTTGGGTTTGGGCAACCTTCCGAATTAACAAAATATAACAATATAGCAGTGGGTCAAACTTTTTTTTAGCCAACGGCAGTCAAACTTTTTAGGTGCTTGCTTAAGCTAATTTTCGGAACATTACTAATAGCACATTGCACATTCCACAATTTGGGTGCATAGAAAGAGATATGAGCATCTATTGTGATGTATCATTACTAGGGTGATTATTATTTGACTAGTCAAAAAAAGTCAAAATTTTGTCAAAATCCACACATTAGGTCAAAATTTGTCAAAAAAATTTTAAGTCAAAATCGAATAAAAATGCACATAAATCGTTTACAAAATTAAAAAAAAACTATAGTCAGCTTTTTGAAATTCGTCGTTCAATTTTATCAAAATAAACTAGTTTTGATTTATGTTCAAAGTTATTTTAACCGTATTAAATCTTTATTAGAGCAATATACGGTATAAAAAACGCGTGATTAACGACGCCTAGGTTATTTAAATCAATGTATTTCTAACAGGTCAAAATTTTGTCAAAATAAATTACTTTTAGGTCAAAATTTGTCAAAAATCATTACTCGCCCTAATCATTACTCATTATCATACGAACCTGTGTATCATATTTTAATATACAATTTTAAAAGACATGGTATTCATTTTGTTTTTTTGTAGACCTGGATTTTTCTTAGTTAACTACACGTACTGGAATGAGTTACAAACACTGCGGTTTCAAAAACAAGTATTTGTTATGAGACAAAATTGTCCAATCCCTACAGTTGTGATGACAGCGATGCCTACAAGAGTGGTAAGATTACATATGGATGACATAAAATAACGTAGCTGATTTTACAAGCATACTGAAAATTCTAACTTAGCAGTTGGTTAGATGCCTTGTATGCTCCCGAAATAGAGAGCAAAATTTAGGTGGAATAGATGACAAAAGTGTCTGTCCGATGACAAAAGTATTTTTCCAATTTCAAGAGACATGCGACAGAAATAATAGTTATGTCAGTAGGCCTATATAACAGAGAAAATGTTTTATTGTTTTAAATAATGCTGTTGTTTTGTGGCGTATTACTCTAATTAATAACGGTCGTTTTCCATGATATACCTAGCTTCGGTCGTATCCATTAAATCTGGAGGCCAATGTTGCTTTTAACTGCTCACACGTTGAACGAATCGACTACCAATGGACAGTACGAAAACGAACGGATTCAGTCAACTACTCGGGTGCCCTATTTAGTGGCACAAAGCACTTTTTTAATTTGCCGTCTGGAGCTCTTGAGTATGGAGCTTACCAACTTACAGTTAATGTAAGTGGCATTTTTTAATACCCTTCACTGCCTAACGATTTTAGTTTACCTTTATCTGAAAAATTTCATCCATTAGACAACACTGGTTGGGACCGTTCTGTTTGCGACCGCTCAAGTTGACTTTCTTGTCGAAGCTTCGCCGCTTGTGGCTTTAATAGACGGTGGGACCACTATGACTACATCACGTGACACTACTATAGAGCTCGATGCCTCTCACAGCTATGACCCAGATTTTCCGAAAGACTCACAATTAAGGTTTATGTTTTTCATGAAACGTTTTAAGTGAATGCAAATGACCGTACAAAATTGCCAAGATTCTATTATTTCCAATGTTGAAATTAGTGCTTCGCTTAAACTGTTTGAATCCAATGCTAGTTTTAAGGCATATAATAAAAGAAACCTCACTATATGGTTATTATTTTTAACTGTGGCATAATTTGCAGATATTCCTGGAAATGTTTTGTACTCCATGAACCTGAAAAATCGTGTTTCATGCCACTTCCAACGACTGCCCCCTCTTCTTTCTCAACCTCAACCAAATCGGACGAAGCTAGCGTCAGATCATACAATAGGGGTTGGTCGTACTTTGAACCTCAAACATTTGCCACATCAGCAGTGCCATTAAGCTACATCGATTTTAATGAACCGGTTTACGTCCTCAAGACCGAGAATCTCAATAGGGATTTTTCAACATTCGTTTTCCAGGTACTGAAGCTTATTGAGAAATGATCTGTTATCATAATGCTTCTTAAATCATTCCATCGCAGGTTGATGTTTCCAAACATGAAAGACAAACTGTCACCGCTACGGCTGTCGTCAAGATTGTTGACGAAAATGAAGTCGTACAGTAAGTTTATACTTTTTTGTCGCTAATAAACGCCGCATTTAACGTTTAATGATTAACTAAAATCCGTAAAGTTAAATGATGGTGTACTTTGTGTAGCGTAAACTTATAATAAATGCTTCATTATGCCAACCACGTATGTCATTTACAGCGTAAATATTCATTGTCCAACATGCACCAAGTCCTCAGTAAACCTGCAAGCTGAAACGTTGCTGTTTGCCGAATGCAGCAATTGCGACGGTGGTCATGTTCGTTTCGACTGGACCATCTCTCTTGTGGACGATGGCAATGAACCAAATTCAAATGGTAAGTAGAATAGTAAATTAAATAAACATATATAAAGAAAAAATCGTTCCATCTATTTTTCAATTATGATTATATCTCTATAAATTTTTCCTAGCATTATCCAATTGCGTTGAACCGAGTGTTGAGAACATTTACGGTTGGTCATCCAACTCCATCAACAATGGTAAGTAATACGGATTTGAGAATAATTTTAAAAACAGAATAATACACCCACAAAAATAATTTGCCCCCAACCTGGATCGACCCATACTACTGGCCAAGAAACACGATTTCTAACCAAAGACTTTGATGCAGCAGTATAATTAATTATAAACTTTCAGAATCAATTACCCAGTTCGATATTGACCAAGCTTTTTCGAACCAATCGTCTTTGGATGGCCCGAAGCCACAACACTGTAAGTAGGTTTATTTTAACTTGTATCAATAGTCATATAAAATAAGAGCCTTTATAGATGACGAAAACTTTCACGGACAGCTACCCACAAGTAAAGACAAGTTTCATCCCAAGGAGAACGAAAGCGACGGCGTGAGCGTCTCAAGTTTCACTTGGGAAGAAGTAGGAGGTACACGCAATTAGATAATAATAATATTGATTACTGAAAGCGTTTTAAGTGTTTAGCATTTAAATTTAGAAACGGGAATTCCAAACAACCCAGGTGGATTTGAGTTCCTTGACTTGGCGGAATTTGGGGCAACGCCTTCGGCTGGAGCTCTGCCAGCCAATCCTAACAGCTATAATATGTTTGGTAAGAAAAATGAGATGTTGCTCGTTTCCTTAAATTATCTTAAAAATCGAAGAACCTTTAGCAATGAATATTTTTGCAAAAATGTACACCAAAATATTACATAGCTACATTTTCGAGTATAGAAATATACGAGAGCAGCGGCACGCGTGATCAACCAACCTCCAGAGAAGCTGGCCCATCCGAAGGATTAGCGGGTGGAAGGTTTGCGACCCACATAAACAGAACACACGAGGGTAAGTTCGCCGTTACATTTTACGATTCATAAAGTTAGTTTCATCATATGGCTCATACTAAACTGTAACCTTTGAAACCTGCTATGCCAAATCACGCGCGCCGTTAACGTATAAGTTGAAACCCTTACAAAAAACCTGACCGAAGCGCTAACAATAATATGCATCAACTAATTAAATTGGCTAAAATTGTAAACCTATGAAACCTATAAAACGACAAATTAAATTTGCGCAAAGCGCAAAACTTTTGCCATTTACGAAGTAAAATAAATAACAGAATCCAAATTAGGAAGGCAAACTGGATAAAAGTTTGCTACATTTGGTTGCGTTTTACATTGACATTCGCAGTTAGAAGGGGCTGGCATACCGACAAACCAGTCTCCCCTATTGCGCCCCTGCATACAATTACAGTCTATCAACGACTTTTGTTGTTTAACAGCGTTTCGACAGCAACAAACAGATGCCAACTCGCCGGCCGGGTTGCAATTATTTGGAAACATGTCTGGTTTGGATCTCGTCAACCAGCTGCGCAATCAGAACCGGAACGCACATTTGGTTACTCCGCTAGATCTTGAAGGGGATCGACTGGTTAATGAGGATAAAATCGCCGGATTACCTCCGAATGTACATTTTCAGGTAGATCAGCGACATATTTTGACTGTTGATGGCATCTCACAATACAAAGCACTCATCAACTTTATGCATTTCAGGATTTTATCCAACAGAAACTAAAGCTGGAACAGTTTGGCAGAATTCCTGACGTTAATGGTAACAGAAGTTTGTCGGGTCAGATACTGCTTCTCATGAGCAACAAACTTGCTCAAGGTCGCACTTACGCCGTGAAGGCAGAAGCTACTCATTATACAGGTAACAATTAACAAAATTGTTATCAAAAATTGGAACTTTACTGTCTATTTAACTGAACTAAAACTTTCAAATAAAAAGTTTTGATAAATTTAAAAGGGTCACAGCCTTGCCTTATGAGACCACCTGAACTCAAACATCTGGTAACCTTCGCTCAAAAATCGAATTTACCGATATTTTAGTTGGTTTTCTGAAGAAGTAAAACCCATAGGAGGAATAATTCAATTTAACAACTGTCATTTGTACAGGTTTACTCATTTTTTGCAGCAACTGATGACTTTTTTTCTATTTGGCATTGCAGGCAAGCATAACGTGATAAAGCACGGAAGTAGAACATTTTACTTGCGTGCCAATAGAGGCCCCAGCATGGGTTGGTGCAGCGTGGTGAAAGAGGGCAACCAACAGTTTCGCTTCCATTGTGTCCAATGGAAAAACATCCAAAACAAACTTATCGACACCGTTGTCACGCAGGTGAGACAGACAAACAATAAAGTCTTTTAAGTTTATAGAGGTTTACTTCACTTTGTAAAATGTATTAATTTTTAATCTGCAGCAAGCAATGCTGAAGTACGACATTCGCTACAGCTTAGGAAAAGATGGCGAAACAAGGCCGATTTACTTCGGCTCTCATAACGAACGCTCATTCACTTTGCCTGTTTCAAAAAATGGAGGTATAGTTTCTTTAAAACGTAACTTTCTGTGTTTGAAATACTTCAGATATTTAAGGGCCTGATCACGTGTAATTATTTTTTAATTTGTTTTACTTGGCAGTATTTGTTCACGTTTCACTTGTCAACAACCTTGGTGCAATCACGAAAGTCTGTGTAATCCCAATGAATTTTACTAGTGGTGCAAATGCTTCAAGAAGCGAAGGGCTTTCTTTGGAATTGAATTTTGCGTAAGTTGTGATATGAGTTAAGACTGTTATGCAGTTTAATTGATGTGCTTTCATACAACACTATGCAACTTTTGAAATTCAGATATGAGCAAACTGTTGGAAAGAAAAGTAAGTTGCAACTTTTAATGGTTGAAGGAGACGACAACGCCATATTGAATTTCGTGAACATGATACTTGATTCCATGCCATCGGTATGATAAAGAACGTACATTACTGCAAAAAAGAAATTAAATTAAGTTTATTAGTTATCCTCTTAAACGCTTAAAGGTATAATAAATACTTTGTCGCAATACTGTCAGCATGCATAAGCAGGGGCGTATCCAGAAATTTAAAAAGGGGGGTCCCGAATTTTCAACTTGGGGAATTCCCCGCTTTTTCGTCACGTTAATGACGTCATAAAATAGTGACGGATATGACGTCGTAAAATAGCGATTGTGATAACGTCATAAATGATACCGCTTAGTGTACAATCGTTAACTTCAGGAGTAAATCGAAAACAAGACCGATAAGTATATATGATTGATTTTGGTAGATCCATGTACGGGACCACGCTAAATTACAAGCACGTCTTTCGCCACCTGCAATACTAAACGAAGATAGTTTTCCCGGGTGTTATTCGACTAGCACAACATAAAAACGCCACTTAAATAGTTGTAAAATCATTGATGTTAACCTTTTTAAGAGAGGGCAGACCTGGCGAGCGAAGCGAGCGCGATTTTTTTTGGTATAACGGCATTTCTTTTAAATTTATTGCAAGTTTTATCACATTGCCGAAACTAAAAAATAAAAAATATGTCCAATATTTTTGAATACGTTTTGTCCGCGACGCACTTGGCATTTGTCCGCGACGCACTTGGCAGCCCTCCACGGCGCAACGGTAAAGCAGCGCTGTTCAAAAGACAGCATTAAAATGTAAACAAAACGGACGTGTAAAAGTCATTCGCGCGAAGCGCGAAAATTTTTCGCACTTACGTAGTTAAAATAGTCGAAAAGTATATGAAATGGCAAACTGCGGGAAACATCAGCACCGCCTAACTCGACGTTATAAGCGAGAAAAAGGCGGAGACCGCTTGATTTATTGTTGTTAATTGTCGAACACACACTTGCTAATCAGCCAACCTGAACGAATAAGGAAATGCGAAAGAAAAAATATCCTGCGTTTACGGTCGACCAAACAACAAACGGCGTTTTGCGTTTGATTTTGGTTTCGCATTAGCTTAAGACGCTTGACCCAATTACATTGAAAAACACGCAGCTTCGGATGGTGAGTTTAAACGCTGACAAAAACGATCAAAAAACGATATTGTCACTTACGAAAAGGGGGGGGGGGGTCCGAACCCCCAACCCCCCCTGGATACGCCACTGTTCATGAGGTATAGCGGTTATTTGTGTTGTTCTTGCATTTGAATCAATTTGTTTGTACCAAAAACCAAACCATTGTGGGTATAGCTGTGTATGCTTTCAATGCGAGGGTCGTTATAATTGTCCATTGATTATGAACGACCTAATCCCTCGGGTACAAATCAACACGTGTTTACACAGTTTAGGTCCAGCAATTGTTACGTTTAGTAAATAGACCAATATTGGACAGTTTTGTTTTTATTTTAGGTATCCGAAGTGAACAACATGATGACAAAACACGATTTCGTCGGTAAACAAATACAAATCATAACGAAAGGATTGGTGGAAGCGCTGGCGAAATACAAGTGCTGCGCGCGACTGAGAGCAACCCACGATTTAATTGAGACGCTTTCGCGCGTCCTAACTTATAGCGAATTTATGTTGAGCATGACCCTAACTCAAACCTCAGATATTTTGACTCGAACTCTGGTAGTTAGCAGGCAAATGGCAACTGGTGCGAGAGAGCAAAAAATCAGGCACAAATATTTTGAGGAATCGGTCAACAAACAACTGTCAGCACTAGGTAAGATTTACTGTGTTAAAACAGGTTCTACATAACTTGAAAAAGCAGTTTAGATTTATAGTTTATAATTATACGATAAAACTGGTCTTAGGTGGTGAAATGGAGATCTTGAAAGAAGCAGAAGAAATTGTCAAACATTCGTTATGTGCTTTAAATGCTATACTCTCTTCGCGACAGCCTGCTACACGATCTGAGTTACGCTCGCGTCGAAGTATAAAAGATTCTCTAAATCACATTGGTTTGATCGAGAGGGATTTGCGTGATTTCTATTTTGGTTAGTAAATTGTTATCTTTCGACCTCTCGTCTGCAATCGTTATAGTGATATTGAATACCTACTCGTGCCGAGTCCTCTACAGGTACGGGTATTAATATAATTAATTTAATTCTTTTCAGATGTCGTAAAATACCGCAGCCTGTATTTTGGATCTTGTACTATTACCGCAGTTGGAATTCAAATATTGGTTCAACGAGCAAAAAGTTCGCTAATAATAGAGAAAGGTAAGATTTTTGTTAAACCTTTCATAAGATGACATAAGTTTAATGGATTTGTTAATATATTAATTGTATGTTTTGTCAGATTCTTTTCCAAAGGCAGAGATGCAATTTCCCTCATCAAGTCTTAGTCTTTACTTAAGCAAAAATACTACAACATTGTTTCAATCTTCAATTGCATTTATGAATAAAAATATTTTTTACCAGGCGAAGAACTCAATTCAAGTAAGTGTGGATTAACCATTTTTCAGTAAAACCTGAAAACAGCGAAACTTGTATTATGGTGATATTTTGACTTAGATGGACTCCAGTGCTCTTTCTCTGTGGATGATGAATGAACGTACCTCGGTGGTTAATGTTAGTCACTTGACAGAGCCCATCACGATACGCTTACCGCAAAGACCAATCTCGGTAATTTTTTTATCTAAATGTTGTTAATCATCTTATAGTAACATTTGACTCTGATTTAGCAAACCAATAATTCCGTTGACGGTTCCTACACTGTTGCACAAGACAGACTATCGCAGCATGAATTTAAATTCAACGAAGTGGAAAACATGACACTACATATTCTTCTTTCGGTAGATAATTCCTTCAACAGGTTTGTGGTAAACATTACGCTACTTGTACAACTTTGTCATTTATTCAGGGGTTACAACTTTTTTGTTTCTGTAGGCCATTTGAAATTGCTGTGGCTTTAACAGATCACCCTTTGTCGACTAAAGACCCTTTAAACGACACAGTAATTATCAAATTGGCTACAATACCAAAACAAAGCAGCCGCAGTGTTCTCAAATCTGGTAAGACTTTATATCTCTAACAGTTTTTTTTCGAAACGTTTTTTTTAAACAAAAAGTACTTTCAATTATCGTATAATTTAACCGGAGTACGAACTTGCTAAATCGTTTAAAAATATATTTTTCAGGATTGTAAACTGTTACGAAAATAATTTTTTATGTAAAGGCCTTGTCCTAACCGATATGCTAACAAAATGCGTTTGAACTAGAGTCTATACTGACGGTGTCTTTACAATTTTAGCATCCCTTCATTTGCAGGAACAACGCAATCTGTCAAGTTTATGTTATCACCTGGATACTTACTGGGACCCGGGATATTCTATGTTACTTTATTCGATCACAAAATCGGCAAAACTTACTTCAGACATCGCTCGTTAGCACCCAATATACCCTACACGTTAAAAATTTGGAACTCTGACTGCTTCTACTGGCAATCTGAGGCGAACACTTGGAGTACCGCCGGTTGCGAGGTTAGTAATCTTCTTGGTGTTCATCTGTAGGTAGCGCGAACATTTTAATCAACTGTTGTTACGTGACTTCAGGTGCTAAACGAATCAAGATTTGAGCAAACCGTATGTTCGGTAACACATCTTTCAACCTTTACCAGCTCGTTTCAAAGATTAAAGACAACTTTTATTTCAAAAGAAGCATTTCTAGTCGCAAAAGCATCAGCCCTTACTCCTACTTTAGTGGTACGGACTTATATTAAACCATTTATATATATATAGTGTGATGATCTCCGCGTATTTTCGGTCACAACATAAAAAAGGCATTTTCAAATGTTTGTTAAAATAACGACATTCGATTCGCAACATTTGCAATGCATCTGACCGTTGCAATAATGAATGAAATGTGTATAATATAGGTTCTGGTCTTTGTTATTTGTTCCTTCTGCTGCTTTTTTTGCATCCATCGCTTTCTTTTGCGGCGAAGCGGAAGCTTCCCGGAGGTGGATGATGTTACTGGTGAGCCAAAAGCTGTTGGCCTCGGAAGCTGGATGCGAAGGACTTTCGGGGCTGACGATCGAGGTGCAAGTGGCAGGGTGCCAATTATACATAAGGACAACAAACCCGATCACAATCAGGTATAGGGTCACAACCACATGTATAAATTGTATTACTTGGCGAACGAGTTACAATTGTGCAATTAGGCTAATTTTCTCGTTTGCCGAACCTATTTTTTATAGATATTTGAAATTACATTTCACACTGGAAATTGGCCGGGAAGTGGAACCTCTTCTTTAGTTCACATGGTAATATATGGTTCAGAGAAGAAGTACGAGGCCAGGGAGCTAAGGGTTCCATCTGATTACGACATGGAATCAATGACTGTTACGCAAAATGGAACATTCGTCTTTGAAACAGGTTTGTTAACGTGTGTTTTTGCTAATACAGTGTCGATTTTTACTTTGAGTCAAATCGAATTGTGATCCTCTATCCAGGTTCCATCAAAACCTTTATTGTCACCTTTCCCGAAAACTTCGGCTCTCCCAGAAAGATGTCGATATGGCATAGCCACACTGGACCTTGTCCACGATGGTTTCTCGACTACGTCATCATTCGTGACGTCACGAACGGTAATAGGTGGTTCTTTCCGTGTGATTCTTGGTTAGCCCTGGACAGGGGCGCCAACCGGATCAGCAGGAACCTGTGGCCGATGGAATGCAAACCGTCTTTTGTACGTCAAATGGCGATTCGTGGCAAAAATATGATACTTGATTATCACAGGTTAGCTTGCGTTGTAATATTATATTGGAAACCAATAAACTAATATAATAATGGTTATAAATTGGAAACTTTAAGAAACTAATAAAGTAAGTTTTTTTTTTATATTTTTTTAACAATCAGTGATGTATTTCCCGCAGCACCATTTCAATTTTTGCATGTGCAAGGTGGGGAATATTAAGTCGTGCGCAGAGAATAGCCCACGCCATGACTTTATGCATCGTTGTCATGGCTTTAGCTTCTGTCAAGACGATTATGACGGAGTCGAATGAGTACGGCTATGGTAAGTAAAATAACCAGTTAATTATTGTTTTTCCCTGTCATACAAATAATCAAGAGATTGTTCTTAGGAGTTTCTTGTTTTACTGGCGAAAATGTTGCTTGGGGCTTTATTATCGCAGTGTGTGCCACCGTTTTCCTTATTCCAGCACAGTTAATATTCAGGTACGCCATAGCGAAGCTACAATTTAACTCTTGTCGTTCGTCGGTAGTATATTAGTTGTGTTATTATTACATTTATACTATACAAACATTATTACAGGTACACAAAACGTGATGATCGAATCTCGGTAGTCATGGAAGACAGCACGAGTAACAGTACTCATTCTCCTTTTGCAAATTTTTATGGCGATTTACCAATGAACAAATCCGGTAACGACCAATACAACGACACACCACCAGGTAATTGTTAGGCTATTTTCCTTGTTTGAGTATTATGTGGATCCTACTTCGATCAGTAGTTATCAGGAAATCTATTTCTTTCAGGAAATCTACGAAAAACTGCCACGGTAATGCATAACTTTATTGAGCTTGACGACATCATCAACGAAACACCAAACAAGTTCGTTACCGAGTGGCTCCAGTGCAAAGAAATGGACGTGGAGACAGAAAACGGCACTTTCAACAAACCTGGCCACCACGAAATTTCCACTTTCCTTCCTGGAAGCGTGATCAGTTTAAAATCTGACGGAAGTTTATACAATGAGGAAATAGCGAGATGTATGGGGACACCATTTAGTGGTTCCACTGACTCCACTAATGTAACTCATACCAGAAGTATGTTGTGGGTATTATAGGATAGCATTTCAGAAGATTGTGCTGTCATTCTTTCAATCGTTTTATTTTAAAAATGCAATAAGTAAAGCAACGTTTCAATGATGTAACTTTATATAGGTCCAGATCATCGTTACGACTCATTGCAAGTGTTGAGTGACAGGTCGTCGCCACCTAACTCGAACTTACAAACGAATAAATCATTCGTTTCGTTTAGCGAACCTGAACGAGAAGAAATTCAAAAGCAAGATGGTGCATCCTTTAATAGGTATTTGCCTTTAAATATATAAATATCGGTTTTGCCTTTTCTTCTCTTCTAATAAATTGTAAGGCCATTTTATAGCCCATATATAGTTTCATGTAACAAATGTGATTTTTAAAAGTTGTACGGTTTACAAATAAAAGAAATCTCTGTTACAGCGCCAATAACGAATATGTCGACGAACTCGTGGATAATCCTTCATTTTTTGCCATGGACGGACCTGAGCTGGTCCCATGCGAAAAACTCAACCCTATCGTGCCAATCAACACAGCACCCCTGCCTCGTCAATGCAGCTACATTGCCTGGGCGTATTACATGATCATTGCTATGATCAGCGTCATGTGTACCGTTTATGGAGCGACAAAGTACCTAATCGACTCAGATTTCGACCGCTGGCTCGAAACCGCGTGCTTTGCAATCTTCTGGTCTGCAGTGGTAGTCGAGATTCTGTTTGTCCTTTGTTCTGCGCTGATTGCCACTATGCGCAACGTTGTGATGCGCCAGGATGCTACTCAAACCTTGGAGCAACTCTTTCCTACTGTCGACGCTGCGCCAGTGGACGATTACGCGTACAAGCACCGTGGTAAGTTAATTAACATATTTCCCATTTTATTTACACTTATATCAATGACATAAAAACACGCTTTTTACTCACATAAATTCCCCAATTTGACGATTACGAAACGCACAAATAATATGTCTAGGTATCTAACACCTTATACTATTGTTGTTTACCATAGACTTCGTTGTTGAAATAAATAGGCACATCGGCGTGCTTAACACTACTTTTGCACTCGAATTTTTTTTCCATTTTAGACCATTATTCTTTATTTGGACAACACGAAGAGGATGAAATAAGCAGCTCTGAGATTACAAAAAGGTTGTCCGAACGAAGAAGAATGCGGTATTTGCGCAACATCGCACCTCCATATAACGACAAAGGTAAATGGAAAATCAAGCAAAATCCACTGCAAAAACTTTCGAAGAAACTGAGGCGATATGCGGCGGCAAAATGTGCACTTTTTTCCTGGTTGCAACTTCTTTACCTGGCCTTGACACTTGCTGTTATTACTGCCACACAAAACGCCTGGAGCAAGGAAGCCAGTCAGCATAGAGCTCATTTTCGACAGCTCTTCGAAAGTGGTGTATGTATTGCCGGCAAGAATTTTCTCTCTACAAACTGCTCAAAAAACTCCAGCGTTTCTGGTTTTAGCGATATTAGAACGCTTCGAAATTGGCGAATTTGGTGCAAAAGGTTCCTTATGTCGAATGAAAATGAAAGACAGTTTGAAAACGTATCCAGTCGCATTCAAAGAAGCGAAAACACACTACTTCTTGGAACCGTTCAAATTACGAACTTGCACAAACGTGTAGAAGACAAATGCAGCACTCATTCAGCAAGAATGATTAAAATATTAAATCTTACTGAATGTAGCATTGGCAACGTTTCGTTGGGTGACAGTTTTACAAATAAACAATCTGGAAAAGTTTACCAAGTCAAAAAGAAATACGAGTTTAATCTGTTTCAACCGGACAAGTTTAATAACGACAATCTATTCACCACTGAACCTGATGCAATACGAATGCAGTTGCTTACTTATAACACAGTTACAAAACACTATACGACCGTTGTCGGTGTATTGGAGTTCAGATATGGAACCGAGCAGCCTCGCAGTTGGCTCCAATTTCGATCTGTGAATTTAACCGCCGGCGACAACAATCAACGCAATATGCTCGCATTTTGTCAGGTGTTACTTGTCATTTGGGTAGCTTGGTCTTCTGTTCGGTACGTTGTTTCGCTTATTGAGCGAAATGCGTCATCACCTGAAAATCATAAAGAATTGCGAGAACGCTTAGTTCTACCCAGCAATTTTTTCATGTCAATATTGGACCTGCTTATGTGGTCAGTGGTGGTATGCTACTTAGTTGCGTCTACAGTATTGCGATCAAGCCTGTTACGTTCGGCCGATTATTTTACCAGCAACGGGCACCTTGGAAGCAACTACCCAGAGTATCTTGACGCTATTATTACCAACGAAACAATCTCCCGCCATTTTATGGCCGCTTGGACAGTTTTGCTGGTCATTCAGTGCATTAACTTTGTGGTAACTTGGCACGGCTCAAATAGCAAATTCACCCGTGGTATGGCGGTTATGTTTGGCTCAGTGAAATCAGAAGCTACTGTTATATACCTAGTCTTCGTGGTATTGCTGTTTATGTTGGCCGCGCTCGGCTACCTTTTTTTTGGGTCAAACATGTTTTACCGCTCATCAATGGCAAGGTCATTCCAAGAAACTACTGGAAGGTCGTTGGGATTAAGATCCACTTTTATAAGCAATACGAATTCTGCTGGAAGTCGTGTGGGAGCCGCTTTGTGCATCTTTTACTTCTGCTTTGTGTTTTTTGCTATGAGGGTCATCATGCGAGCCCTTCTCGTTAAAGTCTATCAAAGACAAATTTCAACTTCTAAAACGACCGATAATGGTAATTCTAATAAAAAGTACAAATCTTACTTGCAACATGGATCATCACTCGCCTGGCAAATTTCCAAAGGTGGATCTCTTTCATCCGAACCTTGGCGAAATGCAAAGGATCAATTTCAACACGACCTTGGTCAGCAAATATCGTTTATCGACATGTGGCGGGCAGTTAAACAAGAAATGCACAAATTATCTAAATTGATTTTACCGAGTGTGTTCTGCGGCAGAATACCTGGGTTTCTTATGAAACGGAGTTCTGATACAGTTTCCACCGGGGATCAGCAGTCAACAAGTCGCGAATCATTGCGCACAATTAGCGACCGAAAGAGTTTCAAACATTCTAGTTTAGAAAAGAGAAAAATGGGCTTTGATAGCGGCATATCATCCACTGGCACTACTTCCGGTTTTATAGAAGACGGATTTGGAGTTCCAAACTTGCGTAAAAAAGAAATGCTCTATGCTAAAACATACGACGATTTCGAACTAACAGGCGATGTTGCATTGTCGGAGGTAACTTGTTAGTTGTACGGTTGCCATAAATTCTATACTTAACGTTTGTATGTGACTTGTTTTTGTTCCAGTCTTAACATGTCAATTAGGGTTACATCACTTATTTCACAGGCTGAACTTCAAGTGCAAGAGTTGTGCATTCGAGCATCGTATCTCATAGACGAAGAGATGGATCATTTAAATGATCAAACTGATGATCACGAAAGTATCGTGAAATCTATGTAAGTATTATGTTTTCAGTTTGGTTGTATTGTGTTTTGACTTTGCTTTTGTTTTCTACAGAAGCAAAACTATGTCAGCTGTTGAAGGAAATGCAAAACTAGAAAAAATATCGAAACGACTATCCGTGTTTGTGCAACGTCACACTGAAAGAGATTACGATGAAGAAACAGTTTACTCGGAGTCGACATTCGACCGCGGACTTAATTCTTCCTGGAATTTTTCCGACGACCTAAGATATGACACCGCACAATCGCTTTCTGCTTCACGCCACCATCTTGGCTCAGAAACCGTTTTATACTCGGAAACTCAAAACATGTCAGTTTGTATATTCGGAAAAAATTCAAGTAATTAAATTGTAGGCACACTTGAGCGATTTAGATGTAACGTAACTAATTCTATCAGTTTATAAATTAATTGCTTAACCTTTATGTTACAATTTGTAAAGTTTGTTCTGCCAAACGTAAAAGTTTAAGAAATTAATTTTTACGATTATTTTCAGGTCACTCAGCTCAAATTGCGAATTCTCGCAGGAAAACATATTAAAAAGTCGCACGCAGAAAAGTCCGGTAGTTGAGGATAATAAAAATGTTTGTGAGAAATCCAACGTTGGTCAAAGCTATTTAAAGGAGCAAAAAGCTCGTGAAGTGGCATGGTCTGCCGTTGACACCGTTGTCGGTCCGGAAACGGAGCAACCGTTACCGACAATAAGCGGGGATGATCTCCGCAAGGTCCAACAGGCGACAGGACTGACCGCTTTAAATTTAGCTCGTCACAATGATCACATTGTGTCGAAGTTGTGCGATCAAGAAAATCAACTAGCTCGAAATGATGCCGGAATTTTACTCGAGTCGATATCGTCAGACTCGTCAGAAAGTAAATCAAGCATACAGGTGAATCCATTTGAGATATATAGGTTTTGTCAGGCGCTTATTTAGACGACGTTCAAGAAAAAGTAATAAATAAAAAGACAACATAGCAATATAATGAGCAGTAAGCAGTTGGATTAATTCCTAAAATTTTAATTTTGCAAACAGGATAACAAAAAGAAGCCAACACTTTGGCGGACGTTACTGAAATCAAAGCACCGAAAAAAGAAAACGTCTATTAGCCCGGTCAAATGTAAGTGTATTGATTAATTTTACTCAAATCGTAAATTTGTTAAAAATCAATAGCACCAAATGCGCATTTTTAGTTTTCTTTTTATCTTTTTGCTAAAAAGCACACACCCCGAAATACCAATATCTTGCTATATTTAGTATATTTTGTCGGTCCATAGAAAATATCATTTAAATCGAATTTAAACTTAATAGCTAATCAAACTGAAACTCTGCAGCCAAGTTAAACAATATTTTGTGTTGTTTTAGCACGACCATTGCGACGTTCGCAAACAATTTTCGTCAATGCAACGAAACTTCCAGTGTCAGAGTTTTTGGCTGCGCGCTCAAAGCTTAACTTGGACGGTGAAAAGAGCGCCTGCAGTGAGCAGTCGCGAACTCCGCGTTTCTCGTACGCTTTTGGTGTGAAGCAGCCACAAGGCAGCACAACGCTAATCAGCAGTAGTGACTCGAGTCGCCAAACGCGTCGAACGAAGGACGTACACTCGGATTTTTGTGAAGAAGAAAGGTAAACTTGAATGATATTGTGTTGCCAATAAGAGTTAAAATATTAAAGGAAGTATTGACTTAAGGATCCTTCCTTAGAACAAATACCGAAAATCAGTTTGTTTTGATGTTGAGTGAGTTTATTCGAACTAAAAAACTGATTATGCTTTTAATAACAAAATATATTTATGATATTACCTCCAAACAAACTGATTTTCGGTTTACTAAGTTCTGTATATAGTTGAATCTTTATCATTGGTGTGCAACCGCAATCGTTTGTTTTAACCATTTGGATTCAGGCAGATTCTGTTATTCAGCAGAAAATTCTGATTAACAGCTTAATTAAGTTTTTTTTTCATTAGAAACCTTCCCGGTTTTATACCAGAAGAAAACTCCATATCGCAACAGCCATCTGTCATCAAAAAGTATCGGTACTAAAACATCGTGTTTTAACATGTTATTGTTTGATACACAATTAATTATGATATGTGTAAATTGTATAATAAACGTTATTTATTACATGTTTTTCATGTTGCGCAAGGTACCATCTGCTTTTCAATCGCGTGTCAATAAAAGTTACCAAAGTAAATCTTATCGAATCGATGGAACAATTAAGTGAGACCTATGTTTAGTTAAGTGAAGTTTCTATAAATAAGTTTCTCGAATGCGTAAGCCCGGTCTCACATAAATTCATCGGTCATCTTTAGATGCCCACCAAACAATAAACCTTGCCGAATTGGATTTATACAAATAACGATCAATGTTGTAATTGTTCAAATACAACATTTATTTAGACAGGTCGCCACTTATTAATTTTTTTGTGTTATTCGTGAACAAATATTTGGGGATTATCGAGTTAATATTAAGTTTAAACAAATAAACTAGCATATTGATCCAGTATTAGAATAAATCAATATGAGTCTGGAAAACTACGTAGCCTTAACGACAAAACAATTATGTCGAATTTAAAGTGACAGACAAATTGCTTTCTGTAGTCTGGTAAAAATGATACCAAAGTTAGAGTTTAGTTTTTGCTAGGGTTTGCCAAACGTCAGGAGTTTCGCTAACATTGTCAGGGCATTTAGTTTTAAAACTGCGTCAGGAAAAACGCTAAAAAGCAAAAAAGATGAAACCCTGTTTAAAATATTGATCCTTTAATCCTATAAGCCAAAAGTTGTATGGTTTCCGTGCAGACATACAGCTGTGGAGTTAATAGAACAGAGTGGCCCAACTACAGGCCCGTAGGCTAAATGTTACCCACGTTAATTTTGTTGGTCCGCGATCTTAGTTTTATTGGTCAGTAATGAAATAAAAAACTATTTTCTAAAGGGACGTTTCATATCGCCCGCCATCTCCTTCTTTTTTAATTCGCGTGTGTCTCAACCTTTTTTTCAAAGTTTAACCTCGTAAACGTAAACACTTTTCTGCACAATCGCATTGGCCAGGTTGATCAATATTTAACAATGGAATATAATTTATGCTTATATAAGTTTGACCAAGTAACGTAAAAGTACTAAACCTTTTTAATGAAATGTTTCTGCTGTTTCTACATGTTTTTCTGGTAATCATCAACTGTCCTTCAAAATCAGGTAAACTCCAAACAATGGTTCTCAACCTGTTATGCTTTGTGGCCTCTTTGAAAGGCTCTCAACTCTAGTGCCCCCCTTCTTATAAAAGTATCTATAGCGTTAATGTTTTCACTTGTTTATTTCTTCACGTTAATAATGCATACAACCATTCGTCAACGAATAAATGCACTTAGTTTCTAAAAAATTAACAAACCAGTCAATTTAATTTAAATTAACTTTGTTACTGTAAGTCATTAGAGAGCATGTCTTACCTAGGTATTTTTTATACTCAGCCCTGTTTTGTACTGAGCCAAGCGAATATTAATGCCGCACTATACATGGCTAGCAAGGACAATAGTTATTTCGCCACATATGCGTGCCCTAAGACAAAGTTGCCACTCACACATGTAAAATTAGGCCTAATTTTACATGCGAATCCCTAACAAATCGATGCTACGGAGGTGCGAGGTGCTTTCAACTTGACCAAATTTGCGACGGTCGTCAACACTGTGTAAGCGGGACAGACGAACAGTTTTGCTCGCAGCAAAACGTGCCTTGTCCCTGCGATCACGGCAAAGCAAAAGGCAAACGTATTCCGGTGCAAAACTTGCCTTTGACTTTGCATTGTGATGGAAAAATCGACTGCATTTACGGAAACGAATAACTTAATTGTCCATGTAAACCTGGTGACATACAATGTAATATTACTGCAGCAAATGTGCTGAATGCGAACTGCATCAATTCCACGTTATTTTGCGATGGAAACAATGATTGTGGGGATTGGGAGGATGAAATCGGCTGCAACTGTGCAGATAATCAATTTATGTAGCTGTTACTCAAAAAGAACTGCTCTGGGCCAATCGGATGTGCCGATGCGTCGCAGAGGTGTGATGGCAAATACCAGTGTACGATGGTAGCGACGAGTGGAACTGCAACTGTGGCGAAGATTTTTATAGGTGCGACTGCAGTAGAAATGGTGGTATTTGCATCGGCCCACCATGTGTTTGCTTTCAGCGATGTATTTCTCGTTATAGTGTGTGTGATGGCATTAACCAGTGTGGTAATTGGAGCGATGAGCGTGAATCTAAGTGTAGCCCAAAACATTTCAAATGTATGTGTAGTTACACCGAATCTTGTGAAAATCATCCAAACTGTATTCCAAATCTGGCGGTCTGCGATGGGCATAATGATTGTGAAGACTGAAGCGATGAAATGTATTGCAACTGCACATATTTAGATGAAATGTATTGCAACTGCACATATTTAGATGAAATGTATTGCAACTGCACATATTTAGATGAAATGTATTGCAACTGCACATATTTAGATGAAATGTATTGCAACTGCACATATTTAGATGAATGTATTGCAACTGCACACATTTAGATGTAAGGTTTGGCAAATTAGAGAAGGTACTGGAAAGTCTTGCATTATGAAAGAGTTGGCCTGCAATGGGAAAAACTAATGTGGCGATCGGAGTGACGAATTTGGGTGTACCTGCAAAAGTAATCAATTTCAGTGCTCTTGCGGACTTCATGGATCTTGTGCAGGTGGTCCATCTTGCGTTTCCATTGCCTCTACCTGTAACGGATTCAATGACTGTGGTGACTGGAGTGATGAATTCGCATGCGATTGTAGCAGTCAAGAAGTAAGGTGGGGATGTATTTTCCACCTTCCAGTCAAACATGCCCGAAATTGAATCGCTGTATCCATATTAGATTTCTTACCAACGGCGTTGTCGACTGCTTAGACAAAAGCGATGAGCCTTGCTTGACTGTGGTAAAAAACTGCTTAAACGTACCAACAAAAGTATCCCAATGTAATATCGCCGATGAGGCAAAGATGCTTGTAATTGTAAACATGTTAGCGACAAGAACAAACAAAACTTGCACAGTGGTAAAAAACTCGGCAAATCGCAACATATCTGTTTGTTTTTCCTCCTCAAATACTGACCCGAATGAAATACACGATTTCAATGTGAAAACGGAGAATTTATACCACTTCATCTTTTTTGTGATGGCAGAAAGGATTGTAACGATGGAAGCGACGAACTGGAAGCGAAATTCCCAGGTTTTAAATGTACTGCCAAATTTTCAAATAAAATATGATAAACCTGTATGATGATGTAGCACAATGTAACGACAATTCCGACCTGTGCTTCGGTAAAAGTGCTGTCGAAAAATGCTTTCAATGTTAGGACAAATTGCTTCTCATTGGGAGGCAAGTTTGCGACGGAATTGTCCACTGTTTTGATCTTTCCGACAAATGCTTTTGTGGGGACCAAACAATTTGCAATGACGTGTTTCGTAACTTTACCGCCGATTGCCCGGTAAATCAAGTGATATGCCATAGCGACAGAAGTTGTGTTAAAGTTTCCCGCGTAATTCTCAACGAAATAGCAGAATGCTACGTTGGTGTTGATGAGCGTTACTGTCAACTGCCAGATGACGTGGGTGAGAAAGATGATGATGAGGTTGCATGACCAAATACGGTAAAAAGACCGCAGCCCTATGTGACAAGAGGTCGGAATGTAATGATATAAGAGACGAATTTGACGATTGCGAAGAAACTCACTTATTCTGTTTGGATCCGTGTCGAATTATTTCCACATGAGGCTTGGCGCTATATTAACAGCATCGAATGCCCATTTCGATTTGGCGAACGCAATTGTCCGAAGCGTTTCATGTGCGATACTAAATCGTCAATAGACGTGAATCACGTTTGTGATGGAAAAATTGACTGTCGTTTTGGAATCGATGAGTTGGAGTCAGTTTGCCAAAATCGCTTTTATTGCATTGGTGGCTTTGCTTTATCGATTGAGGCAAAGCTCGTTAGCAAAGGCGTTTACCACTGCAGCGATGGAAGTGACAAGGTCGGGGATTTTGCATCTATATATAAAATGATATCCCCTTCTATATTGCGTGTTCTCTTGTGGGTATTGACCTTTCTCGCCTGCTTTGGAAATTTATTCATGATTATTCGAACGATTGTCTGAATCAAGACAGAGGGCCACATGTCTTTATTTACACAGTACAATCAAATTCTCATATTAAATTTAGCTATTTCCGACCTTTTAATGGGACTGTATATGGCTATAATGGCAATCACATCAGCCAAATACTCTTGAAATTTCTGGGTTCATGACAAGGAATGGCGTTTTAGCAAAACCTGTTCTTTCTTAGGATGTCTTGTCGTTATATCCAGTGAGAGTTCTGTACTTTTCATGGCTGCTAATACAAGTTTGAGACTTTCGATGACTTTAAATCCTTTTGCAGGCGTAAAACATATTCGGGTTAAAGCGTGCCTGATAATTGTCAGAATTTGGACCTTTGTAATCTCCCTAGCAATAGTGGCCCTCCTTTCATTCAGCCTACGCACAACTACTTTACTTCCGTGGTTTCCCAACTTATTCAACCAGGCCGATATAGTAAGTAAATATGAAGCAAATGCACTTGCTCAGCGCATTAACCGCTGGAAATACGATAACAACCTTGCTGTTGAAACATTGAATGACGCTGTGAACTATTTAAAACATCTTAAGTTGAATATAAAAGCTTACGTAGGATATTACAGCGAAAATAGCGTCTGTATAGCCTACCTCGATTTTTTAACTCTAAACAAGATAACTCCTGGCATTTTTCTACTATTCTTCTGACGATAAATTTCGCCTTATTTGTCTATATTGCCGTGGCGTATATACAAATTTACAGGCATGGTAAATCACGTGTTAAATCCACCAACACAACGCGCAATGACTCGTTGAAAAAGCGAATCACCCGATTAATATTTACCAACTTTTGCTGCTGGGTACCACTGTGTATACTGTCCCACATTCACCTCGCAGGCATTCCCATGTCTATTGTGGTCTATTCTGTGAGTGCGATTCTTCTAATGCCAATCAGTAGCGTCCTCAACCCGTTATTGTATTCTGCAATCGTTGAGAAGTGCTTTTCACGTGCATTTGTCAAATGCAAGTCTTTGTCGGCTATTCTAAGGAAACCAAGTTTGCAGAAAACCGCAGATGCAGAGTTGTAAAAAAGGCTGATGGGTGTTATTTATCCTATATAAGGTAGTGGTCGGCAAACTTTTTTTGTCGCGACCCAAAGCTTTTTTTCAGAGTTATTGTAGGTCCACTACATAAAACCACTACGAAAACAGTGGCGGATTCAGGATATTTGTTTTTAAGGTGAAATATTACACGTACCGGTACGGCTCCTTATTAATGCCCAAAACACTACCATGCCATATATCAAACATTCTACAAAGAAAAATATACGCGGTAAGCGCTAAAATATTTGCGTTTACATATAATTAAAGTTGGCAAAAATATAGTTCGACAGGCACTCGTCAGGACCACATGTACCACGTGGGTCTTAGCCACGCTGAGACAATATAAAAATTCTTAGTCACACGAACTTTTAAAATAAAGTGCAATGAATGTACGGCTATCACGCGGCCCACAACTGCATGGTAAGACTAAGCTATTCAAAAGTAACTCGCGGATTCGCACACATTCGGGCCGCGGCCCACAGTTTGCCGACCACTGCTATAGGGGGTGCTCGAGCCATGGCCGGGCCTAATGTAATAATATATAGCCTAGGTGTATTCAAGTACGAATTTACACTCCTTACATTTGATACGTGATGATTTAACTATATATTCACGAATATGGATATCCACAGGGTGCTGATAACAGTCTGCTAAAGCAAACTATAACTTTTAAAAAATAGTCAGAAACACTATGCCGTCGCTTTTTAACAGATGCGCCGCGGCGCACTAGTGTGGCAAACATTGCCACGTGCGGCGCGGGCAAGTAACAAACAAATTATAGAATATAAAACATATATGTAGCATATATGTAAAACAAAGCTAAATTACAGATCCGTACATGTATTCCCGACTATAACACATATTTTTTAACATTGTTTTCTCTTATTTTTTGCTTAGCTCACTTCAAGATAAAGAACTATGAGGCCTATTAATACATACTTGAAAGTATTTCACGAGAAATATTGGAATAGGGCCTACCCCCAAAATAAGGGGTCGCTTTCTGGCCTGGTGAGTCGCCAGGTTTTTAAAGGTTTACAGGTGGGTTGTGCGGTAAAAAAGATTAAGAAACGCTGCACTAGGCCTTCAAATAAAATTTCGGACTTGGTTAGGGTGTAAATATAAAGTCCAAATTAAAATCCTGCGCAGATTTCCAAGGGCACACCCTTCACTCAACACAACGCAAAACTTGTAATTGTTTTTTGTATGAATTGTATGCTTTCTTTCTCTTTAGAAAATTGTTTACCGTCCTGCTTTATCGTAAATAAATGAATGTATAGTGCGAAACATTTGTTTTTCAAGAGGTCGTATTGAACTCATTATTTATTTTCTCAAGTAAATCTGATCCTCTGGCGTAACCTAACCATGTAGTTCAGGGGTTCTTAAACTGGGGTCCAATGACCCATTGGGGTACGTGAACTAGTTTTAGGTTGCCCATTAAGGCCTAATTGAAATATTAGTCTATATTTGAAAAGTAACTCGTTTTTTTTTCGAAGTTTAAGAAAAAAGTTTAGCCTAATTAAAAATAAAACGCTTTTCCGCTGAATGTATTTAACACTTTATTTCACCTAAACTTTTTTTGTACTGAAAACAGAATATTTCTAAATTCAATTTGTATGGTGGAGTCAATTTATGACGTCATCCCTAAACATTTATGGCCTATCCTGGTCCACGCAAGCAAATGCATTTTTTAGGGGTCCGTGGCGAAAAAAGTTTAAGAACCCCCGATATAGTTTGTACAGCAGTGGTTTTTGATATGATTATTATGCCTGTGATCAACAGTTTAAATATGTAGTTTGAACACCAACGAGGTTTGGACAAAACAAACTTTTATTACTGGAAATCCTAAAGGTGGTCTACGGTTTTCTTTAAGGTTCTTCTGATCCAAAAGTCATTTTATAAAAAGTATTGACACGCTAAGTTTGGTTTAGAAAAGCTAGTGACATACGGGCATTTAACTCGTGGACCGTCGAATGGGATTTCCTCGCTTGTCAGAAATATCATTAAGAAAACCGAGTCACAAGATTAAACCGTTCAGTTGTTTAGGTTTAATTTTTGTTGACGTTTGTAACCAAAGTTCTGGTAAATGCAAAAACAAATGATCCTACAACAGTATACAAATCGCGAGTGTTCCTGGGATTGTTTGTTCAAGTAAAATTACTATATAATTGGAACCGTAAATGTCGTTTATTAACGATCTTAGAATTAACAGGACCAAACAAAAAACATCATGGCACAAACTTGGTAGAACTTTTTAATATTAACGAAGAAAACCAAATTCTTCAGCCACGAGTTACTAGAAAAGTGAATTTTAAATACGATTTGGTCAGCAAGTAGGCAACCAAAAAGATGGCTGGAACATGGGTGTTGGTAGACGAATTTGCGTTTTCAATACAATAAACGTTAAGACGGCAAAAGCCAATTAGGCACTGGCTTGAAAGGTCTTGACGAAATCCGCAACAATCTTTCTCAATTCCGCCTCCGTTGATTCCGAAAGTGCAGCCTCAGTTCTATAAATAATAAAATAAATAATGTGAGTGAAAAGAATGGAATATTAAGTAAACTAATTAGTGTTGTTTTACTATTAAAACCGTGTTTATATAGACCTGATAGTGTTCAACAATGATTCATTGTTAGCTCTCAAGTGAGTGAGAAAAGCTTCTTCAAACGCGGTGATTTTCGTTGGGTCAATTTTGTCTAGGAATCCTCTTACTCCACAAAATATGACGGCAACCTGCTCCGCAATATCCATAGGTGCTGGACGGAAAGAAAGCAATTCAGTTTTACCTTCACCATAATTTAGTAATGTACAACTTACCGTATTGAATCTGCTTAAGTAGCTCAGTAAGGCGAACACCTCTGTTGAGTAGCTGTTGGGTGGAAGCATCCATATCACTACCGAACTGGGCAAAAGCGGCCACCTCACGGTATTGGGCTAAATCCAGCTTCATGGTACCAGACACCTGATTTAAGAGTAACGAGTACAACAAACAATTCTCCAATGGTAAAAGAATAACAAAGATTCTTATGACACAGTAAACCAAAACGCAGTCCGCTATAAAAAGTTGTAGTGGCGCCTTAACAACACTCATAGCACCAGCAGGATTTTTTCCTTTTATAAATGGAATTATTTCGCTGGCCATTGAATGTAGGGATACAAGAGTTAAGTTCACGATAAAGAGTAGATTTTTTCGTATCTTAATGATGTATTACTCTTTCGTTTGTGGTGGTTAGAAACAACTAATAATTAATATTAGATCAACAGCTTCAAGACCTAATAACCTACTGGTTCAAACTACTTTAACAGTTTTGTAGCCTAGTACTTGGACATGCTACAGTCTAAAAAACACTGGACAAAAATAGATAGACCTAAGCAGTTTCAAGTCTGGTTACCTGCTTCATGGCCTTAATTTGAGCAGCAGAACCGACTCTGCTGACGGATAAACCAACGTTGATGGCAGGCCTGACACCCTTGTGGAAAAGTTCTGTTTCCAAAAAGATCTAAACAAATAAAATCTGTGAAGATATATTTTTTGTTTACATAGCACTATGTCTAATAATGGAGTGATTTTTAACAAACCTGTCCGTCAGTGATGGAGATGACGTTGGTTGGAATGTAGGCGGATACATCACCTGCTTGTGTTTCAATGACCGGGAGAGCAGTTAGCGAACCACCACCAAAAGCATCACTCATTTTTGCAGCTCTCTCAAGAAGACGGGAGTGAAGGTAAAATACATCACCAGGAAAAGCTTCACGACCAGGAGGACGGCGAAGCAACAAGGACATTTGACGGTAAGCTACAGCCTAAATGGGTAAAGAGATCATGACTTAAGTGTTTATGTCACTTCACTAAATAAATATGGGATATAAACAACATTTTTGTGTGTACACTAAATTTAAATTCAATGAACCCAGATGTAAGTATACTGTTTTATAAATAAACCCAAGTAAAACTTTTAGGTTTATTGCAATGGATCTCCTAAACTTGAAATCATTTTGATAGATTTTGTTAACAATAATTTTAATTTGTTCTTCAAACTTTCTGATGTTTGATGCAGTAAATATTGATTTACTAAATTTGTCTACCTGCTTGGATAAATCATCATATATGATGAGGGCATGTTTTCCATTATCTCTAAAGTATTCTCCCATGGATGTTGCAGAATATGGGGCAAGATACTGCAAGGGAGCAGCATATGCAGCGGAAGCAACAACCACAATGGAGTACTTCATTGAATCTACAAAAACGTAAGGTATTTTACCAAGACCGAATGTTTTGGTGTTACAACTGGTCAGCAACTCCTCTTCACTTACCAGTGGATTCAAGGCGGGTAATTAGCTGGGTGATCGTGGATTGTTTCTGGCCAACAGCTACATAGATGCAGTACAGTTTTTTCTTTTCATCTGCAGCATCATTGAATCGCTTCTGGTTAATGATGGTGTCAATAGCAACTGCAGTTTTACTGAAACAACACAAGAACATTAAATGTTAATATATGGTTTATTTTTTTCTATATATATATGGTTTATTTTTTTCACATAAATTAACAACAAAATGATTGTAAAGTAAAACACACACTTGATACTAAGAAATCAAAGCTGTTCAAAATTAAAGTAGGTTTTATATTCTATAAAAGTTAACTTTGTGACTTTAAATTACCCAGTTTGCCTGTCTCCAATGATAAGTTCTCTCTGTCCTCTTCCGATAGGTACAAGAGAGTCAATGGCTTTAAGACCAGTCTGCATAGGTTCACTTACGCTAATACGCGAAATAATTCCAGGGGCTTTTATATCAACTCTTCTTCGTGTTTTAGTGTTTAAAGGACCCTAAAATGTAACAAAAACAATTTATTACATGCAGTCGTGTACAGAGTCGCATCCTAGTTAGCAGAATTAAAGAGGTTTAAATCTGTTATGCTAAAGGGTGCAAAGAGATAATTGGGAATCTTATAAGACTCTTTTAACTCTTGTGTACGATTAGACTTGCCTAAATTGTATAGAATTGAATTTTAATTTTGTGACATTATAGTAAATTACTTAAATGAAAGTGCTGCAATTTTAAAAGGTTGGGAACTTGAGGGGCATAGGCGCCGAACATGGGTGTGCAGAGCGTTTTTTGACGCCCTGGATTTCTTGCAGGGTGTCAAAACGCCCTGTAATTTGACCAAGTTTTGTGTGCAATTAGTGTGCAACGCCACATCTGTGAACACTATATTAAAGCTAGCGCAATGTACACCGGAACACTGCTAGCACAATCGTGGTTCACTAACAGTATGCGGGACTTTCATGAATTACATGGGTACCATCTGCGAAAGTGTTCGTTCGCACTTATTAATAAATGGAGGCGGCGCTGAAAATACAAAATACCAGGTCGCGTTAACATCAAGCTAAAGCTGATGAGAAATTTGTGTTTAAAAATTTTTTCTTTGATAAAACATGTGCCAAGCGAATTACTGAGACTAAAATAGACAAGTGTTAACCTATTTCCTAATTTTTAAACGCCATATAACATAGTGCTTTGTCTCGCCTAGCGTCCCAATTCCTAATGTTTAATATGCCGAGACGTTTTGTCACTCAAATCGATAAATAAACTTAATATTTAGAACATAAGCTTTTAAATGCCAAACACATAAAAATTCTCGTTGAATAACGCCGACTCCTTACACACAAGTCTCTTTAATTTTTAATATCGTTATAGCCAAAAAATCCGCCCTTGCTTCGCTCGCTCCTTCTGCATGTATGCTATGGCAGATAATAAGTGAAGAACACTGCTTAAAGTAGTTTTACCTTAACCTTCGTCATTTGTCATTTGGGTCATTCCATTGCTACTGGTACAGTGGTGGCACCATATGTCATAGATTTTTTTAAATTTTATTTGTAGAAATCTCCCTGCAATACTATGAAAAGTGATACCAATTTTACCGAAATTGGTTAAGTACTTTTTTGAGATATCAGCGACTGAAAATTGGTCCTTTTCAGGCTTTTTCGTGATCGCTCATGCATAAAATTTAACTGCAAATTTTGTTTGACCTATTATGAAGGTGTTTTAAGTGGTAACTAAAAAATTCCACTGCATATAAGTTCTTCAAAGTAAGGAGATTCTAAAAAGATATATTGTTGTTTGTTTTTGTATCACTACAGGCCACCAAGTGGCTAGTTTTACACATGACTATTTGTGATCAGTCATGCATGACGGAACTTTGATCAGTTAGTGAAATTTTTCTGCAACTTCGATTTTTCTGCAACTTAGCTTAAATTAAAGGTAATTTTCTTGGTTTTCTAGCTTCCAAATATGAAGTGGGATATAGGATATTTGAGTAGAAATGACAAAATTTGATTGCTTTGTAATAGAATGCGAAAAAGCTTTATGACGCACTATTATAATGTATAATTATGAAATGTGATTGTCTGGTGCTTCCAGGAAGTCAAAAAAACTTATAGAAATCTGCTGGTACAGCAATGTACACTAGAAGCCAATACATAGACCAATAATTTTAATCAATGTATGGCAAAATTGCCATTAATTGTTTCGGTAAAATTGGTATCACTTTTCATAGAATTGCACGGAGATTCTACATATAAAATTAAAAAAAAATCTATGACATATGGTGCCACCACTGTACCAGTAGCAATGGAATGACCCATTTTTAACAGGACAAAGCATGCATAAGGTTCAAGTACATCCTACTACGTTATGTTGGTAATGAGCGGTGGCGAAAAGGGCTGGTTAGTTTCGCAGGTGGAGAAAGACGTGCTTGTAATTTAGCATAGTCCCGTACATAAAACTTGGGAAACTGTGCTGCTGAAAGTCAAAACATGATTCTACCAAAATGAATCACACATATTTTACCGTCTTAGTTTTTCATCTGAAGTTAGCAATTGCACACCGAACGGTTCCAACGCACATGTTCGCTTTGCGTTTTTTTATGACGTCATTACAATCACTATTTTATGACGTCATTATTCATTGCCGTCAAGGCGGAAAACCCTAGTTGAAATTTTGGGCCCCCCTTTTTAAGGACTGGTTTAAAAAACGCCCTGGGATTTTGAAAGTTCGGCGCCTATGTTAGGGGTAATATATTTTTCAGTGATTCTTTGTCTGTAAACAAGCCATACCTTTCCATCCAAAGGATTTCCAAGGCCATCAACAACTCTGCCCAAAATTTCCTCACCAACAGGAACATCTACAATGGCACCAGTTCGCTTGACAATATCACCTTCTTTGATGTTTCTGTCATTACCAAATACAACAATACCAACATTGTCTTTCTCCAAATTCAAGGCCATCCCCTGTTAATAAATATATTAGCATTAGCTGTATAATCGGTCTAACAAAGTTACTCAACAGAAAAAAACATTTAAATATTTTTTATATATTTTTTTGATAATACCTTTAAACCACTGCTAAACTCCACCATCTCTTCTGCTTGAATGTTTCGTAGACCATGAACACGAGCAATACCATCTCCAATTGTAAGCACTCTTCCGGTTTCAGTCAAGTCTTCTGAAGCAGCTGATCCCATAATTCTCTGTTCCAAAATTGAAGCCAGTTCTGCAGCTCCTGAAAACAAAATAAAGTTTTAAGAGTTGATTTAAACGAAGAATATGTACGTGCAACTAAGCTTCAGTACCTTGCTTTTCTGCATGATTCACCTGTGATGTGCTGAGGTTTCTTGATGCTACAAAGCTAGCAGCTTTAATAGAATTGTTAACCTGAAATGGAGTAATGAAAGTTTTCCTCCAGAATTTACATAAAATTCTGACTACAGTAACATTATGGTTTTACAAACATTATATTAGAAAAACATTTTAACATTTTAGCTACTTTCAGGCTCATTTTTGGGTAGAATATGTAGATTGCAAAAATCATTTTAGCAATAAAGCAAAGTAAGTTAGTTGTTTATGTTTAACATATAATGAAATGCAAAAAGGAATTAGCAGAAAAAGTGCCTTCTACTATTTCTTTGTGATAAACATCTTTATTTTATTTGAGAGCAAGACAAGCCTTTATAATGCTAGCTGTACCCTGCTCCGCTCCTGCTATGCCAGGTTAGAAAGTATGGCCTGCTAAATCCCCCGCGCATTTTAGCACTCAGCCGCGGTCATAGCCGCACATTTCGTGTAAAATCAACAATAAATGCGGCCGGCAGCGCATTTTTGCCCACTTGGAGACTAGGGTACTTCTATGATACCATTTTACTGCATGTGAATCCATTATGTTGTTGCAATAAGGACATTGAAATGCGTGTAAATACAAGCATAGTATAACTTCCAATTCTGCCATTTGGAAGTTCTGTTGATTCCGACACACTTATATTGCTTCCTTTAAACGTTTTGACCCAACTTTGAAATAACCTTCGCCAGATCATTAAGGGTTATTGTGCAAGTAGCCTGTGTAATGACAGGTACAGAGTTGAGAATTTCCTTGAAATCTGTTAACTTAAAGGTAGCCTTCATCATAAAACAAGCTGGTCTTGCACAAAATGCGCTTCTCCGGGTCTAATTTAGGCCAATATTGAGAAGGTTAGGCAGAGCATAATTATCAAGCATTGGTTATGCTGATACTGCAAATTTGTTTTTTGGGCTGACAAATATTTGAATGCATAACACAGGCACGTAATGTGGCTGTTTTAAAGGTGTCACCGGACCAGCAACCCAAATCACCTAAGGAGCTAATGGCTGTTTAGCTGTTCAATACTAGAACGCAACACCCGTTGACACATACAACTCGCATGATTTCAATTGCGTGCGAAACCCTATGGAATTGCGTGTCAGGACAGCCTCTGTGACGTATCAATCGCGAACTATTGCAATTATTTTCTTCATGTTTAATAGAGCGACCTACGACAAACGCGCTTGACCGGTTAAAAGCTAATGAATGTTAACCTGGACATTAACTATTCCGTGGATGACATTATACAGAAATTCATATAAAAAAAATCAAGGAATAAAATAATTTTGTTTAAAAAGGCACTTGGCTGGAGCTAACACGCCTGTTTTCTCTAGGTCATTCAGAAATCTGTTCGTTCCATCAGTAAAATATCTGTTCGTTATCAGGCCTGTTTAAAATTAGTTGAGTCAGTCACCAGCGAACTGCTAAATGATAAATAAGCAGTGGTTAGGCGCCAGGTTGAAAAGTTTGGCCTGCGCGGGGGATTTATCCCCCGCCCAGCAGCACTTTCAGCCGCGGTCACAGCCGCGCATTTTATAGAAAATGTGTTCAGCCGCGCAAATCTGACTCTAGCAAATGAGCAAAATTTCAGCTGCGCAAACTTCTGTATGAAACTTAACAAGCACAAAAAAAATTGGCGGGCCGCATACTGAAGTTGCATAACATTTTTTAACGCTAGTCTGTAAGACGGATATAATATAATGCATCGTAAAGAATCCCCTGCGAAACACTGAAAACGCACAGTTCGGCGTTATGGTCACGCATCAGTGGACAACGGTCACGTGTATAGTGACTTTAAATTAGGCAATATCGAGTAATATTGCATATTAAATGCTACACTATCAAACTTTTTAAATATTTAGCTGCGCCCGCACACCAACCAAAAATTGCGCAAAAGTATTCTATGAACGCTGTAAGTTTAATATAATTTCGCAATTTACAACTTTCGGTAGCCTGATGGTTTATTTTCAGCCGCGCAAGTTCAAGTCGAAATTTTATTTTCAGCCGCGCATTTTTTCAGCTGCAAAACATCTCCCCCGCGCAATATCCAAAGTTTCCAATCTGGGTTAGGCGGTGGCGGCGATAAGCACCGTCCAAGTGTTTAATGCCAGGGAGGTGCAATGTTTTTGATGTTAACTTCCCAGCAATCACGGGTTTTAGTTTTGTGATCATTGCACACTAGATTTCGGGGGGTGTCTAAACTCCTTGAGATTTGCGATTAACTGCGGTCAGTGAAGGCTATATTATGACGAATCCCCCAACCACCAATAAAAAATGGAAGTAAAAAATATATATACTAGGATTCAATATCCTGGATTCATTTCAAATTTGAAATCTAATATTCTAGAAGCGGCGCTGGTCTAGAATTCAACCACATTTCCGCTCGGGGGTTTATAGCTAACAAATAACAATATTTGGGCAAGGGTGAGAGTTAGCGTTTTGGTTGGTTTCAAGTATAATCTTATACAAACTCTATTTAATCAAGAAAATGACGACTCTTACATTTTTTGCTGCTGCGGGCAAAGTCCTTCGCAGAGAGGCAAGAAGCTTTGACGAAATCATACTTTAAACTCTGATGAACTAAACTTAAAACTTCCTTGCCAACGTTTTCCAAATGCTATAGCAAGACTTCTAAGCACGAATTTTACACACTTATCGGTTGATTGCGTATGACCGCCCCTGAAATCAGCTTTGTTGTTCCCAAGTTATAAAACCTACTCATTCGTTTCAAATGCCGGTTAATAAATTAGATATTTTAGCGATATTAAAAATTATAAAAAATAAACCAAGGTGCTGAACCAATCCCATACAGTAATTTTGAAGATTTTATGGATTTGAACAATAATTTAACCAAAGTTTTTAAGTCAAGTTAACCTAAACACAACTAGGGATGTCCGAAAGACACAACCAATACTAGATTTTGTTGTCTATTTTAACTAGATCTATGCAAAAATTCTGTTGTTTAGCCCAAAATAGTTATAACCCAAAGACACAGTAGCCTATACGTTTGAACCAGGGAGTCGAACCGTTTGACTTTTCCGGTTCAGGTTCAAGGATTTTTTTCGAAATCCGGTTCAGTTCCGGTTTCGGTTTCGAGCAATTTAAAAGTTTCGTTTCAGCTCCGGTTCGACCATCGTTATTTCAAAACCGGTTCAAAAAGTTCCGGTTCGGATACAATATAAGTTGCGTTAAATCTGAAAATGTGGGTCAATAAATGTAGACAATAATCTTTGAATTGTAAGTCATTTAATTTAAGTTACGTGACCTATTAAAAATCCGCAACTCATTACTGAAATATCGAAAAAATAAAAATATCAAGTTGTTTTAATCAATATTTATAATTTTTGTCATAAAATTGTTGTAAATTAAATAATTTCGAACATGTCGTAAATTAAATCTGTAATAAGAGGTTGTGACGTCATGCTGGAGTGAACCGCTTTTGTTTACGGGTAAAGGTTCGGTTAAGGTTCATGTTCTTTCCAATTATTCGGTTCAGTTCTGGTTTCAGCTCCTTAAAATCTCACAAAAAATGGTTCAGTTTCGGTTAAGGTTCGGATAAAATTGACCCAAAACCGGTTCATAAAGTTCCGGTTCGGTTTCGGTTCGACTTCCTGGTTTGAACCTTCGGAAAATGAAAATTTTGGCAACTATATTATTGCAAATAAACAACCGGTAAAGCAGTACTTACACTCATTATACAGGTTTACTTTTTACGATACGTTCAATAAATTCACCTTCGTAAAAGTGCGCAATTAAAACTCCACGATGGAACAGTACTGCGAGACTGCTGGTTTTAACGATTTTTACTGATTATTATATAGCCTACATGAGGGGTTCCCAATCTTTTTGACAACGTGGCCCCCTTTGAAAATTTTGAGAAATCAATGCCCCCCCCTCCCTATTTTTTCAATCTGACTCGAACCGGAACCTGTCCATAAAAACGGTTCACTCCAGCATGAAGCCATATCAGTGATCGACAAACATATTTATTTGTCGCCTTCCAAAATACTCTTTTAAAAACTAACGAAGTCGATGACAACAGGAGTGGATACCGGATATTGTTTGGGTGGGCACAAGAATTTTTAGAAAGATGTCAAAATTTTACGTCATAAAATAATTAATCTTAAAAAGGTGTTGTTTGTGTGCCGAACATGCAGCTGAATCCCAGTATGTTTTAAATTAGCAAAACGTCATTTAAAGATATACGTAATACAGGAAGCACATAAAAGAGATTCCAACCATGCTCAAAATAACGACATTTAACAGAAATTGCACTTTTTAAAGTTATTAGGCCTAAGTCACGCGGGCAACGTTCTATAGTAACCTAAACATACTGTCTTGTTCTTTGGATATATTTGTTTATATCAAGTATTGTTCTTTGGAAGGTGTCAGGCTGTCGCCATACTAATTCTCAAACTTTTTTATAAGTTGCTGAAGGTGTCCAAGTGTGGTGTTTTGGACAGACACATATCTATCGACCATATTGCTTATTTCGCTTTATATAGCTTTACCACAGAATAAGTTTTTCGAAAAAAGCGGTAATTTTGGCAATGTCGTCAATTATTGCATATAATGATGTAAACAACTCAGCGGATCAAATGTGTCGGCCAAGTAAGCCACGAATGAACTGTGAAACTGTATAGCCAAGGCCAAATTATTCTCTTTGTTTACGAACAAAATTATTTTTTTCGGTGTTTATAAACTCGCTAGAGAACTCGACCACGTGATAACCAACGCATTTCTGTATGTAATAGCAATACTGTGTGACCAGCACCCATCTCATCATACAAACAAGAAAATAGTAGGTAGGCTAACATGCTGCCACACCATCGGTACAAATTGCAGCACATTTTCCCCAAGATATCCAATTTTCGTTAAAGAACTTAAGACTTATAAATATATCTTCACCTTTAGTATGCAACTGCAGTAATGCTTTCATGACGCCTTCTTGTGATGCAAGAGATTCTATTTTACTTTAAAAAAAATCAGATTGTTTATTAACGCAGCCTGGATTTTTATTTCACTAAATTACTTTTAAGTTCATTTTTCTTCATGGATTCTTCTGCTAGAACTTTTAAACAGATTACACATTTTGGTTTGCAATTAAATTCAGTGAAGCCAAGTTTAAAAAAAACATCGTCCGATGATCCTTCTTTAGTGTTGTGCTGCTGCCATTTCTGTAACATAGCTATGCTACGGGATACAAAGTAGAATTACTAGCTGACAAGCAAACTAAATACCGCATCTCTTTGACACAAAAATACGCTTTTGATTATTGTAAATGTGACACAAGGTATCAATCTGTTCTACAAAGTCCGCAATAAATTTACTTTTTAATGACCAAAAAGAAACGAAAGTTTCTAATAAATCGTAAAAACGGCAGGAATATGAAGAGTAAAAAGATATTATAATCTTTTTTGGCTCGACCAAGCTTTTGAGCAAAGAGTTTTTTTCAAAGTTTTATTTCGTGGAATTAAAACTCTTTGCTTTGAGCGACTGTTCGCGCATCAGCGCAATTTACAGAGATTTTTCCTGAAATGTACGGCTATGGCCGCGGCGCAGCGGACATTACTTTCTAACCTGGAGCGAGCACAGTTGTGCAATTAAGGTTTTGTGCAAACTTGAGGTATGGAATCTTACATCAACTCAACCTATTTTTTTTAATTTAGGTGTGCAATTGACTAATTCAGGTATTCACATAAAGTGTACCGTGTTTTCAGAATAGCAAACTTGACCCCCCTAAATTCAACATAGACCCTGATTTTCCCATAAGTTTTAAGAAGTGCACTTTTGACGTTTAGTACTCTAGGTTGCTCCGATTTTTTCCAGCCGTGCACCTAGGACCGAGGTTCTAAACATGTTTTACTGCGGACGCCTAAATAATTTTTTGCTATCCATGGAGCACGTTAGGGAAGAAAGAGGTGAAATCACAACCCCTGTTGTAAATTCGCATCACAATAGGCTACAATCTACAAATGATCTTAGGAAATCTGCTGTTTTCGGACCGAAAAATGTGAAAGTGAAATGGAGTCTGAATACATTTAGAGCAAGAATGTTTTACTTTTATTAAATTTTTTTTTGAAAATTTGATTACATCTTATATACACTAATCTTTCAAAGGCTTAAATGGACCACCTAAAACGAGTTCACGAACCCCAAGGGGTCCATGGACCCAAGTTTTAGAACCCGTGACCTAGGCTGATCACCACGAGTCAACCTACAAAACCTCGTCCTACCTTTAAACAATTTGAATAGCAAAATAAACATATTTATGCAAGATTTATAATTGATCCACAGATTCGCTGAGTCTAATGGCTTTCGGTGTACCAATGATAGCTGTAATCGCTGGTCAAAAAGCAGCTTCAGGAGGGCTAGATCTCAGTTGTTATATGTTTTATGTTTCATTGAATATGGTACTGTGGATCCCCTTCAATATGAAGTTGCTTGTACTAAACAGATTGAGCAAGCATTGGCGTATAGTTGTTTCTCGACTCGTTCGTCTCTGAGCCTGCATAGCTCAGTTGGTAAAGCGACGGCCCCGGCTTGACCTCGGAGGAGTTCGAACCTCGCTACAGGCAAGTTGTTTTTCTAGCCTGTTCTGCTTGTATCATTGATCGACAGATTCCGTGAGTCTGTAATGGCTTTCGGAGTACTATTCAACACCTATATTCAATATTAATATTCTCCAAATATTACAAGATAAAAACATTTGTCAACCGTATAACTAACAAATTGGGATAGGCAGGGTCGTATCCAGAAAATCAAAAATGGAGGGTCCCAAATGTTAAACTTAGGGAATTCCCCTATTTTCAGTCCTACGTAATAAATAGTGACGTCATTTGTAACGGGTATGACGTCATAAAAATAGTGATTGTAATGACGTCATAAAAAATAATCAGAAACAACCAATTTACGTTCAACAAAAGCGAACTTTAAAACGCAAATCGAACACGCGCGTCGTGCGTGGAAAACGCTTAGTGTGAAGGTGAAATATGTGTAGTTGAAAGATAGAATCATGTTTTGACTATCAGCAGTGCAGTTTCCTAAGTTCCATGTAAGGTTGTGCGGGACTACGCTAAACTACAAACACGCCTTTGGCCACCTGCAATACACTCCATTCGCCAGAAATTAGTGCAGTTCTAAGCAAAAAGGTCTACGACAATTAGTGCATTCAAAAAATGAAAAAGTCCGACATTTAGACTTTGAGGTCTTGGACCAGTGGTCCCCAAACTTTTTTGGCTCGCGACACACTAAAAATATCTTAACTATTTCGCGGCACACTTTTAACAGAACAACAATAGAGAAATTTTACAATCGCCGTTAACACACGACAAACTATATGTAAATGTCTCAAACTTTTTAATTTGTAATGAACAGTGCGTATTAAAGTCTAAAATGCTTGCGTGTATGCCTATTGGTAATACAAATACTCTCTTTTCCAAATTTCAAACAGTTTCGCGGCACACTTGACAATCTCTCGAGGCACACTAGTGTGCCGTGGCATACAGTTTGGGAATCACTCTCTTGGACAATGCAGTAATTTCACTTAACAAATGTGCATAAGAAGCTTGATTTTAATAATACTTGACCCACCCGAACCCAAACACCAACCAGCACCATAACCCAAATATTGTGCGTTAATTTAATTGTTATAACGCTTCAAGTCTTCCTTAATTTGTGATGTAACAATCCTATACACACGTACAATGGATGAGAAGCTATCTTATGTCCATCCGAGTGTGGGGCACGGATTTTAGTTTGTTGAGCTTATAATAGTTTATTCAGCCGAAGAGTGATTCAGCCGAAAGATTATTCAGCCGAAGATTCAGTGCTCCGCAACCAGTGTGCCGAGACCATGCCAGGTGTGCCGCGACGTTCCCGGAGGAGTTTACTTGCGTTTATAAGAGTACTTTTTACAGTAGAATTAACACGAAAACGGTACATCAAGGCAGGAATTTTGACCTTATGCAATATTCCAGGTGTAACTTTTGTTATAAGAACTTTTCTCAATTATAAAAGTTTTGTAAAATCTGTATTATAGGTTCAATCGCCGTAAGTCGATTTTCTAAACGTGTTTGACTTATTCAACTAGCAGCAGTACAAATGAACATCAATTACTTTCAAATTTTACACCAAAGTGGAAAAGGAGATTGATTTAATTATCCATATGCTTAAAACCAATGAAATATCATATCTAACGCAGAATAATCTACAATGCCATAGTTTTAGGACAACCAAACTAATAAAGCCAAATACGCATAAATATAACTGACATACTAAGATCTAATAAACAAGAACTAAACGTTCGCCTGAAAGGTGTTGACGTTTTGGAGCTCTAGTTTGAAAGGCGGTTAAGGCGCCGTATGAGCCCCGGTGTTTAGACATAGAGTTGTTTGCCCCTGCGGGCCGTAGGTTGCCGACCCCTAATGTAGAGTTAGAAAATATATTAATGTTGGAATTATTAGGGGAGTTATTGATGAACTTAGGTTGAGCCGAGGGGTTAGGACTTCTGATTTAGATGTTATTAAGGCTAAGTGGTATTCGTCCTGTTTTGGTCTTAGTCCGAACTGTGTTTTATCCCGGCGTTGATGTTGTTCTAATTTCGGTCTTATGGCTGTAGTCCCTTTGGCCGTCTTAAAATATTTTAGGAAGCCTGTGAAACCGCAAAATCATAAGATAAAATAAAGTAAAACGTCAAATTTTTGGCGCCTTCGCCGCGTTTATTCAGAATTCGCTCCCTATTTTCTGGACAGCCCAGGATATTTGCTATTGTTGTTTATTGTCGAACGTCAGATATTTCGTTGTTGTGCCGCCGAATATTACTAGCCCGGTTGGTGTGCCGCAAGTGAAAAAAGGTTGCGAAGCACTGTTCTAATTGACCCTTTCGTTCTGACTCCCTCAGGTTGCGTATTTAACTCGTTAGCCAACCACAAGACGTACTGGTGATTACAATTGTATTAGTTGATAAACAAAACCAGTTTCAAACTATAGAGCGGCCAGCAATCAATGCTGTCAATAGCACAAGTCAAAAACAAAGAAGAAGTTAGTTTTCAAGCGGATAGCGGTATTAAGTACACAAGTCCAATTGCTGGCCGCACAGAGAAAATGCCGAACAAACCATGAAGCACTTCACACTTTGGTGTGAGTATACGTAGACCAGGGTTCGGCAACCTTTCTTATGCAGTGTGCCAGTTTATAAATAATTTCAAAATATCAACAACTCGCGTGTCAAATTTTTTTTCATATTTGGTTTTGCACTGGCAACCAGGACTTCAGGGTCGGTTAAAAACAACCCGAGTTCGACTCCTGCCAAATGTGCAATTTAATCGAGTCCCGATTCCGGCTTAGACTCTACAGTGTAGAGCAGTGGTTCTCAACCGCTCCGCGGACCGGTGCCTGTCCGCGTCAACTTTTCTGCCGGTCCGCCGAATATATTACAATTTTATATCTCAATTGCAAAATCCAAGATGTAAAGGCTTGTCCATCAAATTTAGAACTTCGCCGGTTCCGTAATTTGTAGTATTGTGACATAACATAGAGTTAATGGTATACTTTGGACTTCATCGTACGTCACAATGCTGCAAGCGTTGTGCCTAACTGCTTAAAAGTAGGTTACAGCTCATTAAAGTCTTGTGCTTAAGGACTATAGCTGTATATGTCAAAAATTTCAGTAGAACTACGTATAACACGTATCGGTATGATATCAAGAAGACAGCAGCAAATATCTCATTAAATCGAAGTTTCCATTGTTTGTTTTTACTTGCATAGTTTTGTCGGAATTACATTTTGGGTTGATTTTGATTTCGAAGGCCAACCGGTCCGCAAAATTTGTTTTGAAATTTTACCGGTCCGTACAACCTAATCCTACTGAAAATAAAACGAACTGTCACGAGCACAATACTTATTTTGGAATATACTTCGACGCTTTTCAGCCGATACCTGGAAGTGTTAACTATCAGTTTCGCTTTTAGTCACTCAAAAACTCACGTGCTCACTTTTAATGTATAATGTAAACATGACGCCAATTTTAGGGCATTGGAAATGTGTGCAACCATTTAGTTAGCGCTAGGGTTAGTGATGTAATAATAAAGTTAACGACGTGGTAGTGATGCAATGGTTGCACTTTTTAGTTAGCGCTAGGGTTAGTGATGTAATAATAAAGTTAACGACGTGGTAGTGATGCAATGGTTGCACTTTAATTGCGCGTTAAATCATTTGGCGTGCCCGCAAAAATCATCTCGCGTGCCACATGTGGCACGCGTGCCAGGGGTTGCCGACCCCTGACGTAGACAATAATTCTGTCACATTAGCCGATACAAAGCTCTTAGTCGGTATTAAATCAAGCCCTCTGCACGAGTTTGGGCTAATTTTTTAGCGTTCCAATAATTATTCAATTAAAGCAAATTATTTGGGTTAGGATTCGGGTTAGCGTTAGGGTTTAAGTATGGGTCAAGTGTTAGTAATCTTATCTCACATTTTTTGTTATCTTTTGCTCATTTTCAACGAATATTTTTAATTTATTTACGCCGGGAGTTTACCTTGAAGTTCCAAATTAGTGCATTGCCACGACCTCGAGGTCTAAAAGTCAGACTTTTCTGCCTTAGAATGCCCTAATTGTCGTAGACTTTCTAACGGATCGGGTGATTGGATGCCCTAATTGTCGTACACCTTTTTGCTCAAAACTAATTTCTAACGGATCGGGTGTGCAATACTAAACGAAGATCGGTGTTATTATGCCACGATTAACGCAACATCTGCGCTGAGTAGAGTGTCAATTAAGCCATAATACACGTGGTTTAGATGCGGTTTAGAGAAAATTAGTTGCTTCAATTAGAAACACGTGGTCTTAGAATCTAAGACTTAGATTCCTAAAGAGAATAATTTGCGGTAACAATCATTACATAAAAAGGTGACTTTGAACAGTCACAGTTAGCCTACCTTTTAAAAGAATCTGCTTCACAATAATTTCGTTGTTACATCAACACCGGTTATTGGCGAAGACAGCAAACAGCGAGAAACATTTAGCCTAACTTGACGTTTTTAGCGACAAAAATAGAAAAAGGTTTGACTTGGCATTGTCAATTGTTGAATACACCCTTGCTAATGAGTCATCTGAACGAATACACCCGATTCGTTACAAATTAGTGCATTTCTAAGCAAAAAGGTCTACGACAATTAGTGCACCCAAAGAATCAAAAAGTCCGACTTTTAGATTTTGAGGTCCGGACAATGCAATAATTTGACTTAACAATGTGCTTAAAAAGATTAAGTTTAATAATACTTGACCTATACCTAAACCCAAACGCAAACCAGCACCCTAACCCAAATAGTGTGCGTTGAATTAATAATACATAAACGCTTTAGGCCCCAATATCTCATTTTTATTGTGACGTAACAATCCTATATACAATGGACGAGAAACTATCTTATGCCTACCGAAAGTTTGTTTTTTCCCCAGCAATTAAATAATTATTACATTAACGCACCTTTTCAACATGCTACACTTGATGCCACTGTGGAAAGTGTAGCAAGCGCACCCGCAAGTTTTTTTCAACCTTTTAAAAGTGCACCCCGAAAAAAATCTAACCTGCACCCATGGGCTCCCCAGCGAGGGGGGGGGGGGGGCACTTAGGTGCAGGTTAGAGTTTTTGCCCCATCTGGAATTTAAAAATGCGATTATTATATTATTTGTAAGTGTAATACGTATTACTAATGGAGGATACATTTTTTATACATTATCCATTGCCTCCAGTGGCGTATCCAGGGGGTTGGGAGGTTTCTTACCCTATTTTTGTAACAAGCTGTTCGAAGCGGCGTGCTTTTTAAGTAGTTGGGTCACGCGTTTTCACCTAATGCAGCGTTTCTCAACCGGTGCGCCGCGGCGCACTGCTGCGCCATGGAAGGCTGCCATGTGCGCCGCGAGCAAAAGGAAAAAATAACGTAGGTCCTACTATATAAAACATGTATTTTTTACTTTCCTATTAAGCTTAGCTCATTAATTCTACAAACCTTTCAAGTAGAAAACGCAATAAGACCTACAAAGCAACAATACCTAAATCAGATAATTATTTGTCAAAATTTACAAGTTAGGTCAAAATTTGTCACCAATTTTCAAATCAAAATCGATTAAAAATGCACATAAATCGTTTACAAAATTAAAAAAATATCAGGACAGAATAAGATCTAAAATAGTCTAAATAGGACCTAAACATGTCGAAATAAGTCCAAAATTAATCGGAATAAGACTTAAATAGACAAAATAACATTGGCTGGAGTCCCTTTAAATATATGCAACTATAAAACCTAATAAAAAAATTGCAGACAATTTAAGAGAAATACCGAAACACCTAAAAAATTTCGCGCTCGCTTGGCGCAGTTACAGTAATGTTCCTCGCTGTTCGCTCTCTGTAGGTGTAACATCGCCATTTCAGATTCTTAAAAGGAGGTATAATGATGACTGTCGTGCGCGTTTCAAAGTCTCCAGTTTTATACATAGATAGTTAACGCAAAATTATGCTCTTCAAGCATATTCTAAGACCACGTGTTAAGTGTGCAATTGACACAACTTATTTTCCTCAATCGCAGCTTGTAATTTAGCTGACTTGGCACACAGCTCGGCGCAGATGTTGCCCTAATCGTGGCATAATAACAAACATGAAAAACGATCTTCGATTAGTATTGCAGGTGGCGAAAGACGTGCTTGTAATTTAGCGCTAGTCCTGTATGTTGAACTTAGGAAACTACGCTGCTGATAGTCAAATTATAATTCTTCCAAAATCAATCAGACATACTTCAACGTCTTGGTTTATTTTTCGCCTGAAGTTAACGATTACACACTCAGCGGTTTGCAGCTGGCGAGTGTTGACGACGCACGTGTTCAATCGTTAGTTGGCTGTTCTGAGTATTTTTTTTATGACGTTGTATATTTCAACAGGTGAGACATGACCAACGTGCTATCTGACTCCACTAAATCGAAACTAAAACAAACTGCCATTGTAATTTAAGGAGCATTCTGTCAGGTCGCTTATAGATTTATTGTACATTCACATAATTTAGAATAGCTCGCTTTCAATAAAAGAGCTTACAGCGCAGTAAAAACACGTGTTGCCAGTAAGGAGTGCATTGTTGACTGTTTTGCAGTAGAAAGGACACGACTAACGTTGCAGTAAAAGCGAATGCGTCGATGATTAAAACTGGCCAGTTAACGAGCAGGATGCAGGAAAAGGAAATATACCAGAACGACTTAAACAGGCATTTAGCGCACGCACAACAAACACAGTAAACAACAAATACAGACGGTGGGACCTCTACACCATTTCCCTCCTCCCTGGAACACGAAAAAAGTTCCGAGCAGTTCGTTGGGCCGCGCTTCTTCTTTAAAATCTTTCCAGGATCCGATCACGAGTCGACCAGCAAGGACATTCGTGCAATATGGAAGCAGCACGTGTTGGGGATCGTGGTGTTCACTAGAGCGAAGAGGTTTCATGAATTCCTTGTCTTGGCGGCCAACGAACAACTCCAGGAGTAGCTGATTGTACCACACGATGTAACGTCTGAAATAGTACTTCAACGGCACAATAAATAAACAATAAAAAACACTTTTGAATAGCATATAATGCAGAAAATGATCGTCTTAAAACGCAGTTCGAATTTCAAATCGCAAAACTAAAGTTAGTTGCTTAGAGTCTTTTTGCTCTAGAATACGAATTAAAAGGGGGTAAGGTGCTAATCTCAGAAACGCGAAAACAAATTACATCGCCTAGTCCACATTAAATGGGTTCCCTAAATAGCAGACATAATAACCTTGGCGCAAAAGGTTATTCTAGAAAGTTACTCTCTGCATGCTAGTATCTTCATGTGGACTACATGACGGTTATCTCACACCGTCTGAAAGGTAAATGAGGCATCAAAGGCCTTAAAAATCATGGGTTTATAATACCCAGAGCATGCTCGCTTGCAGTCACAGATGAGATAAATCTCGCGTTATGTTGGGAATTGGCAACAAGGTTTGGCCTTCTGCTCTGTTTTCCTTCTGTAATGAATCATAACGGTTAAGTGACGCAGGGATTTTAGACAAAGTGGTCAGGTTATTTTGGGTGAGATATAAAACATCAATCACCATAACACGTGACCAGAGACAATAGCCGCAATGGCTTTGACACTTTAGAAGTAACGACTTCTTTAAGTGCTGGTTGAGATAGAATCTATCCGTTTATTGGTTTTGAGATTAGATATCACGAGAGGTATTTAACCTCGATCGTAATATTTTCACCTTGAAGACTTTACCAAAAAGGGCCATAATTTTGCAACAATAACTATAACAGTCTTGCGTAACTACTAAATTAAAGCGTCAAACGATTTTTCTCTGCATTACATCTAATCAAACATCAAATTAACAAGCAATAACGCTGGCATAAACTTGTCAACAAACGTTTAAACAAATCATAACTGATCGGCGTAGCTTAAAAATACTTACAAACGAGAAACTGCACTAGCAAACCAAATTAATTCATACTTTCTATGCAACCTGACAGTATGCATAAAATTTTATTCAGAAGGATTTATTTGCGTGTTGTTATCTCAGTCGAGATCTCCAATGTATATTTCAACAGGTGAGACATGACCACCGTGCTATCTGACTCCACTAAATCGAAACTAAAACAAACTGCCATTGTAATTTAAGGAGCATACTGTCAGGTCGCTTATAGATTTATTGTACATTCACATAATTTAGCATAGCTCGCTTTCAATAAAAGAGCTTACAGCGCAGTAAAAACACGTGTTGCCAGTAAGGCGTGCATTGTTGACTGTTTTGCAGTAGAAAGGACACGACTAACGTTGCAGTAAAAACGAATGCGTCGAGGATTAAAACTGGCCAGTTAACGAGCAGGATACAGGGAAAGGAAATATACAACGTCTTGCAATCACTATTTTATGACGTCATAGGGTAACTATTTATGACGTCATTATTCATTAACGTCAGACGGAAAATAGGGGATTTCCCTAAGTTGAAAATGCAGAACACCCTTTTTTGATTTTTAGATACGCCCCTGATTGCCCCCCCTTGGAAAATTTTCTGCGGGCGCCTCTGCCTACACCCCAAATACGTAAAAGGTGCGGCAGACGTTTACAGACTTGGAATGATTACATCGGAAAATTAAAGGTGTACCCGAGGTCCCGAGGTGCAGTTTTTTGACCTTTGTTGCACCCGGTCACCCGGATTTTTTTGGCCAGGCACCCGTGAGATCTCGTTGAAATCTGCCATACTTTTCAGACTGGCTGATATGGGGAATTTTTATATGCGCAATATCGCGATGTTTGCTTCCAGTAGCATTACCTTGAAATGAACTAAAATAAAATATAGACCAGAGTCTATTGAGTTTTTTTTTTATAAATCCTGCATAAATATGTTTAGTTTGCCATTGAGATTGTAGGATGAGATACGACAAGATTGTGTAGGCTGACTAGCCTATAGCTCTTGGGAGGCAGATCTGCTAGTATTTGCCAGCCTGTATAGTCTGTCAATATTAATAATTGTTAGCATTATAGGAGTATGACTACTATGCTACAAATGTTTTCATATTATGCTAAATTTTATATTTCTTCCATTTGACAGGTCTAAATGAGTAATAATGGATTTATTTGATATGTAGTATGAGTGAAGAAATTGTGGAATCATTTTCGGACAGACAAAACAATGAGTTTGAGATTCTAAAATCCATATATGGTGATGATATTGCTGATTTACGCTTGAAAGATGCATGGAAGGTTCAAGTCATTATAAATTTATTTTTTTCAATTCTATTGTTAAAAAATATTTGGCTATTTGCACTTCAATGAACTTTTCTTTTTATGTAAGGTTCCGCGTCCACCTGAGTTTATGCTTTTACTTCAACCACAAGAAAGCATGGGTCAGAAAAAAAATGAACATGTCAATATAACAATGAAAGTGAAGTTCTTGCCAACTTACCCAGACTGGTAAATAAAAATAAAGAGTTTAACATATTTGCAAGAGATGTTTAAAGTAGAATCCCAAGATATTTTAGAATATTAGGTATTAACGTATATTTAATAGGGGTTGGGGTAATTACAGGGTTGTATCCAGAAATCCAAAATGGGGGCCTTAATTTTCAACTTAGGTAATTTTCCTATTTTCTATCTTTAATATTTTCTAATGTTAATGATTAATGACGTCATAAAATAGTGAGGGTATCATGCTTTAACTCCATTATTAGGATTATGCAAAATAACAAGCACACCTTTTGCCACCTGCAATACAAAACAAAGCTATTGTTCCTGGTGTTATTATATGTTTTCAGCAAAAAAGGGAAGATTGCTGATTTAATGTTGTCTATTGTTAAATACAAATTTGTCTAAAGTCTGACTTGAACCCTACGAAAACAAACAAACAAATAACGATAATACCACTTACAAATGGGTGGGATCCAAACACCCCTGGATACACCACTGATCATAATATACTCAAACCCCAATTATTGCAAAATAATTTGCTAACATTTGTCTGTTATAATGCAAAATAAAATGACAGATGGTTAAAGTTATAAACAATGGTCATTTGAAGCCATTTCACAAGGAATTTTGATGCATACCTACATAATATAGCAATACGAACACCCTAACTTGCCACAGCCTAATTTTATGGCCAATACAGTTAGTGCAACACAACACAATGAATCTTCTGTCCATTTTTATAAAACATTGATGTGTTTTATTTGTACTTTATTAGGTACATTATTGAATAATATGCTGCTAAACATTCAAAGTTACTACTGCCAGTAATACCATTATTTTGTCCAAATCCAGTTTATTTATGATAAAATGTTACTTTGAAACTAAATCTTTGCACCAGGGATCTAAATCTTTCAGGGACATTATAATGACACCAACAAATGATTAGTCCTGGCTACATTCAAACCAAGCACTGTTAATATGTTTTGGTACAGCGACAGCTAATTTTTTTTTTTTTTTTTTTTTTTTGTTTTCCAAGGTACTTATTTTAAATAAAATCATTAGGTAACAATAAGATTTCTTTTAAAAGCGAATACAAAACTTACCCCCATATATATTTTAGAAAAATATTTCAATATTCCAAAACTTGCAGTTGGTTGTAAACAATTATTAGGGGTAGGAGGTTATGTTTGACTAAATATAGTTCTGGTTGTTAAAGACCAAATGTTTCATAGTTTACCAGAGCTAAAGTTTGAAAATCCGAATGGTCTTTCTACTGAAGCGGTAAACACACTTTACAAACAAACTTTGGAACTTTCAGAAACTTTGTTAGGCGAAGTTATGATGTTGCAGATTGCTCAATTTGTTCAGGTAACATATGTCTGCATAATGTTGTTAGATTTTGTATTCAAATTTTCTAGTTGATTTAGTTACTAGCATTATTTTTGTATAACTTTTAATCCTTATATATATATATATATATATATTAATATTTTATATATATATATTATTATATATATATATTTTTTTTTTTTGGGGGGGGGGGGGGGGTGTACTTAAACAATAAGATTTGTATCTAGCTTACAAATTACCTTCTCGTTTTGTGTTTTGCGAGTCTAAATAGCTGGGTCAGTTTCATTGTCAGTAAAATGTCAAACAATTAATGTAGCTTGAAAATGACTACTCAAGCCAAATAGGTCAAGAAAATCAGATAGTGTCTTGTAGAATTGCTCTCTATCCAAGACTGCAATCCATAATTGAAAGTTGACACTGCATTAATGTTGCTGTTCCTGTACAGAAGGTGCTATTAAATCCCTACTCTGACTGATAAAAATCGCATTCTTTCATATGTGAGGGTTAAACAGTCATTAACTAAAGAAATGTTAGTGAACATGTAATAACACAAAATTATTTACTGTTCTGATTTGCCTAATATCATAACTTAAAATATATAATTTTGTTTTTAACTTGTGTGTAATTGACAATTATTTCCTGATTACTCTATGCCAGATGCTAAAAGAAAATTTCCCAGAAATGTTAATTAGGTGCCAACTATTTTTCTTTCTATAATAATGTTATATTTAGTCATTACTTGTATTTCTGAATATGAACATAACAAATTTATCCTTTGACACATAGAAAGTTGTGATTACAGTGGATTGAGTGGTGGATTTTATATTAAAAAAATGTTATTTTGACTATTTTTCAGGAACAGTTAAGTAAAACCACACTTACAGCCCTAGCCGCATATTTTAAATTATAAATTGTTTTGTTGTGGCTTGTTCCACTGGCCTCTGTGGTTAACTAATACTCGTGCTACTATACCACTACTCCTAAAGTGACCTTCCCAAATCAAGGCATACACCATACTTATGAATAATTTTATAAACAAATGTAGTTCAATTTTTAATATCAGGCAACAAAGTGTTTTATGTTTTTGAAGGAGTATTTGCATAAATTCAATGTACCACAGTTTTCATCTATACACGAGGAAATGGTTCACAATGAACAAAAACTTATAAATGAAAATGCCAAAAAAGAAGAGAAACAGAGAAAACTTAAACAACGCAAGAAAGAAATAATGGTAATGTAAAATGAAACAGAAACTCATGGTTTGACAGATTTTGGTGAAACTGTTGTGATTTTAAAGAGACAGGAAATAGAAGAGGAACTAGCCAGACGTAAGGAAGAGGAGAAAAGAGAAAAGCAAAATAGAAAATTGCTAAGGGATGAACGTGATGCTGCAACAGGTAGGTATAATAACAATATATGTTACTTTAATTGTTAATGTGTTCATTTAATGTTTATGGTAAAAATATTTTTAATTTGAGAACGAAGCCGCAACCTTTCTGAGAGTAGTTCACACAGCGCTGATTATGCAAAGAAGCCTACTGCTGCTGTTGAAATTAAGTTTCCAGGAAAACAGCCACGGTCCATACTGGTGGGACAAGAATTCGGCAAGATAATTTTTAATTGTATTGCAAGTTTGTTTTTTGAGAAATATTTTTGGTAACATTAAGATTTTCTTGTAGGCAAAGCATTTGAAGGTTTTACTTATCATGTTGGAATAGATCATTCAACAGGCAAAGTTTTCACTGTGCAGTACATGACAATTCCTTGCCCTGAGCGCAGTGCATTACTTACAAACACAGAGAGGACAAAACTTGACAAATGCTTAAAAGCTGTAAATACAATAGAGCAGGTATTTTTAGATATAAAATTGTGTCAAAAATTGATCATCATTGCCATTTCAACTTAAGTAACCTTTACATTTTTAGGAGATAAATTCTTTGCAAAAGCTTTCACATTGTAACATTGCCTTATATTTTGCTATGAAAACACAGCACTCTAATTCGGTTATTGAAATTCACATTTTGCAAGAGTTTATCCAAGGTAGCTGTATGTTTGTTGATTAAATTTCGGATTACGGTTTTTGAATGAACTTTACAGCAATAAAATACACAAATTAAGGTATTTCCTTGGATCAAAAACTTTCTAACAAGGAGAGAATAGAATTAGACACTGTCCGTGTGTACACACAGCAAATGCTGTTGGCACTGCAATATCTGCACCAGAAATCAGTAGTACACAAACAGTTTCAGGTTTGTAAACAGTGTTTGTCAATGTGTTGAAACAAATTGTAAATGCTTGTTCCATTTAGGCCAACTGTGTCTTTTTGGACAATCAAGGAACCATCAAAATTAGCAACTATAGCATTGGAAAAAGGTCTTTAATTTGAATATTACATTGATGTATTACATTTATTTCCATTTTATAGTTATTCTTTATTTCAGACTAGCTGATCTTCACAAGGAGACCCAAGTTGAGGTTCACAATGTGCGCTTTAGTGAAGATCGCATTCCAGCAAGGTTGACAAAGAAAGGAGATGTTTTACGTTTAGTATGTTTTGATAATTTTAACGACCTTATTCTTATGAAATAAAACTGTTTCTAATATCTAAATAGGGTATGGTTGTGCTGTCTTTGGCCAAAGGTCAATTGGTCGTAGATTACCCACCTGACACCCAAAGTGGCTTTCCTGCTGTGTTTTTGGATTTTTTGGACAAATGTCTTGTTGTGGAAGATCGATTTCGTCAGAGTGCATCAGAACTTTTGGAGCATGCATTTATCAAGGTTTTTGGGAAATTTCACCTTTATATAGACCTTTATATATCTTCGTTTTAAATTTTAGTAAAAAAAAATGAATATGTGCAGTACTATGTATTTATATGTGCATGATTAAAAATAATTGTTAAATTAACAATTCCATATCAATGCTGTACCATACAACAGACACCGCTGGAATCAAGTATAGCCAAATTTACTGAATTTCATGAAACTGTGCACAACGGTGACAATGCAGATGATTTGGAATACCAGAAGGCGGATGACAAGCTTTATCCAAGCCACTCATCCCCTGAAAGTATGTCAACCCCAGTCCAACTCTCAAGACTACACTCTGAATTTGAGGAACTTGAGTGGCTTGGAAAAGGCGGATATGGAGATGTCATAAAGGTTAGTTTTTTTTACATTTGATAATGTTTTTAAATTTTCTAATTAAAATTAACACAAAAAATGCAAAGAAAACTTTAGCAGACATGCTACAAGTTTGTTGACTTAGCTTTACTTTACAAAAACATTTATTTTTTACTGATATTTCCTTTTTAACCTTAAGGTTGGCTTGCATTTGACACATTGTTAAATGTTGGCACCTAAAGCATAAAATCGCTGTTGGTTGCTCAAGTATTTTATTTTGAGGCATTCGATTAGGCTGGCAACACATTACATGTTAGCTAAGTGGTAGTGCTTGATCTTGACACAAGACATAGGGTGGAGTGAAAAAAATAAAAATCACTAATTCAAAAAAAGTCCCCACTCAATAGTTGCCTTTGGTCCCAAAACTAAGTTTAAAAATGTTTTTGGGAAGTTGCCTCGAATACTCAGGTGACAACCCTGACGCGAAGGTCATGTAGGGGTCAAATCCCATAAAAATGCTATAACTCTGTGACCACTGGTGCTAGAGAGTTAATTTTGATACCAAAAGAAGCGGAATGTGCCATTTCTTATCTGTCCTAAAAGAACTATTTGTCCTAATTTTACTAAAAATATACTTAATTTAAAAAATATCGATTTCGAGTGCCTAAACCTAATGCCTAAATAAGTGGACTATCCAACATTTACTCACTATCAGTTACATTATAAAAGTTTTTTGTATAATAAGTGGATTAGTAAGTCTCATCAAAATCAAATGTTTTAGTAACTAGACTGATACCAGCACCCACAATGTTTAATTACTCATAAAAAATGGTCTTGGATAGTCCACTTATTTCGGCATTAGGTTTAGGCACTCGAAATCTAAATTTTCTAAATTAAGTATATTTTTAGTAAAATTAGGACAAATAGTTCTTTTAGGACAGATAAGAAAGTTCACATTCCGCTTCTTTTGGCATCAAAATTAACTCTCTAGCACCACCGGTCACAGAGTTATAGCATTTTTATGGGATTTGACCCCTGCATGACCTTTGCGTCAGGGTTGTCACCTGAGTATTCGAGGCAACTTCCCCAAAACATGTTTAAACTTAGTTTTGGGACCAAAGACAACTATTGAGTGGGGACTTTTTTTTGAATTAGTGATTTTTATTTTTTTCACTCCACCCTAAATTGTCGCTGACGTCCGGCTTCACACTGAATAATTTTCGTTCAACAATATCCTCTCACGATTGAGGAGACACATACTATTTCCAAACTTATGTGTTTATATATTTGTAATGCATTACACTAAAGTTTTTCTAAAGGTTAGAAATGTTTTGGATGACTGCCATTATGCCATAAAGCGAATACATTTAAATCCACATCGATCTCAATTTAACAAAAAGATTACAAGAGAAGTCAAACTTCTGTCAAGATTAAACCATGAAAACGTTGTCAGGTAAGTTAGTTTTAATTCCGAAAAAGTAACTTTTCCTTGGTGTAACTATACACAGCATACATTTAGCATTCAGGTTATTTCACTTATTTGTCATTCTTGTCTTTTTGGTTAAAGGTACTACAATTCATGGATAGAAAGCACCCAATGTAACAAAGATGATATTTCTGTTTCATCTTCTTCCAACATCACTGACACCGACAAAGTATGCGAAGTCTCTAAGAATTCACTTGGCATTTCAGGTATAATTTTTGAATAACATCAGTTTAAAAAGAATTAAACATGTAGTATGTAAATACAGTTCGTTAAATCACTTTGTTTTTTCTAGTTGTACTTTACCAACTTGAACTTTATGCTAGGTGTAGGGAATAATAATTTGAAGTGGTAATGTTATACAACCAGTCATAAAATGTTTTTTCTCTTAGACAACATTGAAAACCTGGCGCCTCCTCCAGCCCATTCAGTGGGTTCTGAGTGGAGCATATCGATGGAAGAAGTGAGTCGAGCTCATCAGTTTGAAGACGAAGACGACGATGATGAAGAAGATATGTTTAAAACCATATATGTGTAAGATGACTGAGAGCAGCTATAAATTCACTAACCCAGGGGTTACCAAACTAAGGCCCGCAGGCCAGACTACAGGTTTAATTCTTCTGGCCTGAAGCATATTTCTGCAATTTTCCTAAATACGATTATTATTAATACTTTATTAATGAACATGTTAATTGGATGTTAAACTAGGCTAAATTTAAACGACAATTTTATAAAGCTGACTATATATTTGAATAAATATTTTCTATGTTTGCTTTGTGTGTACGAAGTCAAACAAGTTCTATACAAAAATGTATTTGCGGCCTGCAATCTGCATTTCTTACAGGTTAACAGGCCCGTGTTTGCTAGTCCTTACACATAATCTGGCTCTAAAAAAGTTGCTAACCCTTTCCATAACCTAATATACAATATATAAATTTAAATTTCACACTGTAAAGTAATTTGAAAATAGAATTGTTTTTGGGTTACGAACTTGTTACAGTGGTTTATGTCTTTACTTTTTTTAATATGATTTAAAATTTTCGCAGAAGCCACTTTTATTAGTTTTTGTAAACTGGATCTGTGGAAATATTAATCACTGTAAAGTTTCCGGGGTCTTTCGGTTAAAATTTTTAAGATCACTACACTGGATATTTTTGTTACCTGTAAATATCAAAAATGATTGTGTTTAATGTTAGATTTTTTACTAATTTTTTAAAAACTGTTTGGTTTGTTTGGTTTTGCTATTAAAAAAATAGTATAGTTCTAATTCTTTTTTAAATACATATTAATGGTTTGTAGTGGCAAACAGGACTCTTCTTCTGAAAGCATTTTGTTTGATCATGATGAAGACTCCCACTCATCCAATGAGGATGACATAAGTAACAATTTTCTTTCCACCACTGATACAAATACAGCCAGCAGCTCGACTGGCCAAATTGTTTTACAAAGATTTCTTTACATTCAGGTATAACTTTTTTGCATGTATGTATATATATTTTTTAATATATCATTGTCAATAAGATATATATGTAAATTAATGTCTATACGATATAACAGGGGAACTATTGATTTTAACTTGCAGTTTTCAACGTAAAAATCCCTAAAAACCTCGAATTTACCTATTTTTTGTTAGATGGAATATTGTGAGAAGAGCACCTTGAGACAAACAATTGATTCGGGGCTATGCCATGAAACTGACAGAATGTGGCGCTTGTTTAGGTAACTAAAATAAATTTTAAATTACACGTTAAAACTTACGGTCGAAATACGGAAATATTTTTATACTCGCAGGGAAATATTGGAGGGTTTGGTTCACATTCACCAGCAGGGAATGATTCACCGAGATCTGAAGCCACAAAACATATTTTTAGATAAAAACGACCATGTCAAGATTGGTGATTTTGGACTTGCCACCGCACATTCAAGAGGGGTAAGTATGCAGCCAGCAAGGTTGAAAAAAACCTTTTATGGCAACTTTATCGTACACAAAAAAGTGTATCGAGAAGCTTACCATTAGAGCAAAAAATGGAATCCTAAAGAATTTGAAGTATCTCTCGGCACCCTAAAGCGTTAAAAATGGCACCCTAGAGTGCCGCAGCACATCGGTTGAGAACCACTGCATTAAGGTGTCATGTACTAAAAAAAAATGTGGTAGTATGGTCACTGCAGTCTGCCATTTATATTTGGTCCACCGCAGTTGTTCCGTGTTTTGTAGCAGTTAAATGACACTATGGAGGAATCCAGCAGCAAGTCCGACGTTGGTGAGAGTATGACTGGAGTTGTTGGGACCGCTCTTTACGTTGCCCCCGAACTTCTGGTAACGACAAAAAGGTCTGATTGTTGATTAATAAACCTGCACTTGGTGTTTAGTGCGTCCATAATTCGATAAACTTGGTTATTTTTGGTTTGTAGTTTAGTATGAAAAATGCAAAAGTTTTTTATTCAACGGAAGTATTTACAAAGCATGATTTGTTTTCCAGAGATATATGTTTAGTTGTCCTTATTATGGTGTAAACATTGGTTTATAACATTTATATCCGATTTGTACTTGCTCGCGGCTGGCAAAGTCGAAACGTTATGTAAATATGACTTTTACCAGATCGAAGCTTTGCAATTTATTTGTGTCTCACTTGTAGATAGCTGAAACGCCCTTTGTTCATTTATAAGTGATTTTTATTAGGGATATGAATTTTAACGATGAGTATTATATTTTGTGTAGGACGTTATACAGTCAAAAGGTGGATATCTACAGTCTGGGAATTATATTTTTTGAAATGATGTATACTGGTCTTGGTACGAAGATGGAAAGAGCCAAGGTGCTAAGCAACTTAAGACTGGTGAGTTGCTTGTAAATCGGTTGTTTTGCGTTACTTGGACTTTGCAAAAGATGTTTAATATCGAAGTAAATCTAGTAAAAATCGTAAATACATCCCACAATTAGTTTAAAGATAATAACCTCAAAAATCTGTTTTAAAAAAATCATACAACACTCAACATTTTTTTCATGCCAAGCCGACAATCAACTTCCCAGATGACTTCGACGAAGCCAAAAACGAACGGGAGTCCAACATTACACGTCTCTGTCTCAACCACGACCCAATTCAAAGACCAAGTGCAACTGACTTGCTTAAGGTATTTCGGATTTTCAATATGTTGACGTATATTTTTTATTTGAAAAAATACGTATTATATATTTTTTTCCATTAAGATTGTCTAAAAAGCGTCAAAATTTAAGGATCAATTTAAGATAACACAAATGCTGTAAAGTTGTTTTTAACACTTTTTTCAATGAAAACTTATTTGGTTAAAATCACTACTTCTGTAAAAAGCCAATATTGCTTCACTTTTGTTTCTCTAGGTAAAAAATAGGTTTGATAGCACTGTGTAATATAATCAGTTCTAACTACGCGCACTGTAATAGGAAATTTCAAACGAATTTTTTGTTTACTTTCCAGTCGAGGTGGGTTCCCACAGCGGTGCTTCAAGAAGGCGAGGTTTTGGATGCTGTAAGCGAAATGTTGTCCGATCCACGATCAAAAACTCACAAGCTCCTCATTGACGCTGTGTTCGACCAAGCGGATAATCCTACTACCTCCGTCATATACGACATCGATATGCATTTACATAGCAAGGTAATATTTCGTTTGGTTTTTCAACGTCAATTTTCGATTCTGACCCCGAAATGTTTTTAAATAAACAGTGGCATCCAAAACGAGTTCTTTAATTGTCGAAATTTCTTAGAAACGCCCATGTTATACGTTCTATTCTCCATTTGCTGTATTTTATTTATAGAGGCAATTTGTTTTAGAAGAATATTATTTAAAGCTCTGACTTTTTCAGATTTGCTTATAAATTCACCCCCTCCCGCACTTTTAGTTTTGAAATTTCATTGCGCACGTCTTAAAATATCTCTTAACATAACCCATTTGCCAACCTGGAGAGGCAGCTGCTGCGTGAAAAAGCCAGTTTTGCTTCAACAACTCCCGAAACGGCGCTTTTTGTCGCTTCTTTTTCAGCGCAATTTTTCGGCAAGCTCGAGCGTCGTCCAACACCAAGCACACGACAAAGTGGCCGCCATCTTGCAACGTCATGGCGCCACGACGGTCAACATCCCGCTGCTGGTGTCGCGTCAGGGTTGCGGCGTCGACGACTCGGAGGCTGCCACTTTCCTCGACCGAAGCGGGACCGTCGTGTCGCTGCCCCACAACCTCCGAGTTAGCCTTGTTGTGTTGTGTGATGCCGAGCGAAGAGTGTTATGTTAAACCAGTGGTTCTCAACCTGGGTGCCGCGGCACCCTTGGGTGCTATTTCTAATGCCCAAGGGTGCCGAGAGATATTTGAAAATCTTTGCGAATCAGATTTTTGTTTAACTCTTACAACTTTTTGGTGTAAGATCAGAGTGGAATATATCCAATTAAAACTTCCTACATTGTGAGTTGATGTGTGTCGTTCCAGTTCCGTTTACGGTGACATCGTATGGATTTACCTACGGAAAATAATTGTAAGGATGTCGTAATCTATTTATTATTTCTTAGGGGTGCCGCAAGCCATAAAAGGTTGAGAACCACTGTGTTAAACCATGTTAATAATAATGTGTTAAACATATCTTGTTAATAATGTTTCCGAACGGAGAGTGATGGTCATTATACTTGTTGCAAAAACACCGCGGGTTTAACGTTAACCATACTTACCTAAATCCGACAGAAGAATAGAAATAACTTAAATTTAATCTTTATCCAACCGGGTTTAACAAGAGGTCTATCGCTTTTACACTATGCGTAAAACTAACAAATCCGGTTACAAGCATATATTTTATTATAGAGTTATATTCTTTTTACGTCGAACACAATTACTAATTGTTCAGGTTCCATTCGCGAGGTTTGTGACGTGTGGTGGTCACGTGTCTGTAAAGAGATACGCGATTGGCAAAGTTTTTCGCGCGAGGAGAGTTCGAGGTTCAAAGCCGAAGGAGTTGTGGGAATGCTCGTTCGACCTTGTCACGCCAACTCCGTCTGGGTTAGTGTAAACTTATTGCATTTTTTACTTTTAATGTAAAAGTAAATTTGTGGTCGTTTAATGTTAAACAAATTCCTGTTTGAAAAAATAGATTTCTGAAAATGTTTATTGGTTTCTAAATCGTCATGTTTCAAGGATTCAAACGCTAGAACAGCTTTGGATGCCATTTAATTCTAATGCGATGGCTTTACTTGATGTAGTGATTACTAGGGATGTCCGATAATATCGGATTGGAGCCGATACCCAAAGTCAATTGGTAGTATGGGTAGCCGTCCGATACTAGGTTGGAATTGGTTCCGATCCGTTACTAAATTAATATAGGTATTTTGGCCATGATTTGCCACCCAATGCAGCAATTTCTACCTTAAAAGTAAATTCATTACAAAAAAATAGTAGTTTAACAAATGATTGTAATTAAACTTCTTTACGCTAAAGCGAATATTAATCCGAGAAAAAATGTCTTTGATAGTTTTAATTTAATCTAATTTTTTTTTAAGTTTTGTAATGGCGTCATTGGTATCGGATCTTATCGCGCTACATTTTGTCTAAAATATCGGGTGTCAGTATCCGATTAAAATGTCGGACATCCCTAATAATTTTTACCGTTTCGTATTGATCCTCATAAAAAGCTAAAAAAATGTGTCAATCGACGTAAGCTGGACAAAATTCTGTTTTTTGAAACAGTTTGGTGCCCGACGCTGAAGTAGTGTCAGCTGTTGCCGAGATCATCTCCCACTTTCCCGCGCTGACGTCACGAAAGTACGAGATCCGTATCAACCATTTGACGGCGCTGGAGGCCGTCTTACGTCACTGTGGCGTGGAAAGTGATCAGCATGACGTGGCACTAGACGCACTCGTTGGATGTGACCGCCTTAGTAAAGCGCAGGTGACATTTATATTTTGTTACATTGATATTGTTGCAGAGTGATTTCTGAAATTTAACTTAACGCGATCTCTCTAATCCGCCGAACGTTTTGTTTCTTTATTTAACCCAGTGATCGTACATGATTGACTCTAACCATACACGTATAACTTGTAGATTGAAGCTTGTCTGAGCAGCCTTCCCATCACTCAGCAGCAGGTTTCCAACCTCAGCACTTCTGTGCTCACCCACGGTTCGCTATCCAAGTTGCAGGCGGTCCTAAAGCCACTGGCGCGCAACAGCAGGCGTTCGAGCGTGTCGCTGGCTGGCAAGAAAGCTCTCCAGGAGCTAGAATCGATCCAGAAACATCTCACATCACTGCAGGTCGAACTTCCTATCGTTTACGACCTTGGATTTATTCCTAAGCATCATCGTCACTACAACGGTATAGTGTTTCAGGTGAGACTACGGTTTTTACGGTTGCTCAATTGGGATTGGAAAGTATTTTTGGTCAATTTTGGTCACTAGACAAATTATTCCACTGAAGAAACAATTGCTTTTTTTAGGAAATCCACTAAACTCCACAATATTAGGTTCTGGTCTACTCAAATATAAAAATAAGTATTATTATTAAATGAAACATACATACACTTATTAAAAAAGCATAGATAATTATGATTATATAATCGAATCAGTCATTTAATTAAAAAATTATGCTAGTAAAGTCAGGCAAACTATGCCCAAGGTCGTAAGTTCGAACATCACTGCAGGCTAGTTAGCTAGCCTGGCATTGCTCGCATGAAATTCTTAATTGATTGACTGACTGAATCGGGTATACTATATAAAGGCTGCCTGGTCTATTGAAGTACCCTATTATTATTAGTATTAACGTATATGCTTGCCTCGATATGTGAGCAGTGAGAGCTTCGCTGTTTACTGGAACCAAAATATTCTAATTAAAGTACTGCAAATTTTCATCTTGTAGTCAAAACGAGTTGTTATTAAACCTGATTTTAACCAAAATCGAGTTTTAAAAAACAAAAAACAGTTTAGATCTTGAACCTAATTCTGTTTTGTTTTATCCAATATGTCAATCAGTTTATCTTATTATTTTCCTACATAGTCGCCCATCCAACTGATTTCCAAGCGTTAATTAAGTGAAGCGATTTGGTCGAAAACACGCCGTTTATCTTTGCAGGTTTCGGCGGAAATACAGAAGAAGAAGCGAACCGCGATCGACATCCTTGCAGTCGGCGGTCGCTACGACAAGTTGCTTGCGAGCATGTCGCACCTCAGGATGACCGAGGTCGTCAACTCGCCCGACGGACAAACTTTTCACGCCATCGGCGTCAGCATTGCTATCGAAAAGGTTCGTGACGCTGTTGTCAAATTTTCATGTGCGATGCCGCGAGTCTTCAACTTCAAAATCCGACTCTTTCATTTGTTTTTTACTATGCAGGTCGTTGACTCGGTTTTGCACCATAGCGGCGAGAGCAGTTCCAGTCAAGGCCAGGGAGATCCTGTTTTGGAGCACGGATATCACCATCAGCAGCAGCCTGTCGTAGGGCGCCACCCGACGGTGAGCGTGCTCGTGTGCGCCATCGGGCGGTCCCAGCTTCTCCAGGAGCGATTAAGAATAGTGCGGAGTTTATGGGACGCAGGAATCGCGACAGAGACGCCCTACGAGCGATCACCGCACAGCTCGGTGCAAGACATGCAGGTTTGGTTTTCTGACTTATACCTACTAGTTAGGTGAAATGTATAGCACAGTCGATTTTCAATTTGCGGTAATGTTGTTTGTTTCTTCTATGTTTTAATCACCGTTCGATAATTTTTTAAGCACCATCAAGTAATTTAACTCGCTAAAATTATTTCACATTTAAGTTTTATTATGTTCTTCGACCTAATGTTTTGGACCAAACGAAAGCCTAGAACACTTTGTTAGACCTTTTCTATGTGGCAATAGGCTAGCGACGTGGTGATACAAAGTATAAGTGCATTGCACATACATATATATATATATAACGCTTTTATACTACATCATTTAATGTGACATGAGTAAATGACCTTTAAAACAATCTGCAAAACAAATATTCTGATACAAAAATGTATACTTTTACCTGTGCTGAGACACACAGTCTTGTTAATGTGCTTCCACATTTAAAATTATATAAACAGTATGGTTGCGACTAGGACAGTTTGAAAAGTATAAGTTGAACAAAATACAATTAAAGTGGTCTTGACGACTGTTATTGTATTTCATCTTGATCACAGTATTTGTTAAACCTAATACTGACAGGAGGTGGCGCAACAAAAGGGAATCGGCCATCTTGTTTACATCACGGAGAAGGACAGCGGCAAAGCTACGATAAAGTCCTTGACACACAGCGTCAACGGAAAGCTTGCGGAATGCAAAATACCGCTTGAACAACTGATTGAATACTTAAGCAAGAAGATAAATGAAGTCGACGATGTGTCGCCACGAGACAGTCAGCCGTAAGTTGACTTAATGTATTTAATTTCGCGATTTATTTTGGTCCGAACTTAACGTACCTTGGCTGTAAATTAAGTCGAAAACTCATAATATACTTATTGCTTATATGTGAAAACTCAGTTATAACTTATTAAAAAAACGAACCAAGTATAATAATCTGATCTATTGGGCGACATGTATTCCTCTAAGATATCTTTCATATATTTGTAGTGTGATTACGCGCTGTACGATTTACCAAGACAAAATATTTAACTTTGCTATGTGCTAACCCCTTTAGTTCATTAGTTAAAACATAATTTCTAGTAAACTTTAAGACTAATTGGTGGGTTTGAGCTTAAAGATTGTTTAAAAAATGGCTAACAGTTAATTTTAGTTTATTCTCCTCCCTTTTGACATAAATTTTGGCGGTTGTTGTTGTAGCCTCGAAGGTAGTTCTGTTTAATGATTTCAGGATTTGGTTTCGACATAAGTCCATATTGACAGTTACTCTGGCGTTTAAAACAAAAAAATCTAATTTTTTTTAAACTCATTTATTACACTTGACCCAACGATTTTCTCTCTACGATAACTATTGCCTGAAATAATAACAAAAAATTAGGACTGTAAAATTCTCTTGTTAAAACTTCATATTTTCGTTCCAGGAAAGCCGGCAGTTCCGCGATAAATTCATCGGTGTCCGAATCCCACTCGCACTCGAGCAGTGCGCAAACACAAGGGGGCACCAGACGTCTAACTGTGGAGCTGATTCCTCCCGAGAAACTGGCGTACAACATTCGCAAACGACATGAGATCGAAATCCGCACCAAGCTGTCCTCGCTACCACTACTCTCCCACGTTTCAAACAAGACTCACGTTTGTGCCATCGCTGTACGTGAAACTGTTTAATCGTTAATGGATATAAAAACCCAGCGCTTAACCTCTGCAATTTACGATTTCGTTGATACGTTTTGGAATACTAAGAGTATATTATTGTGTTTTAGTCGAATTATGAGCACTTTTTGTTTTATTTTTAGTTTTTTGATTACAAGCTTTTTTACCATTTAACTGCAATTGATTTGAAACAGCAATAAAACACGTAAAGATTTATAGCAGTTTTTGCAACAATACATTGTCGTTTTAGATCGAGCTACCTTCCGAGGTACTTCGAACGATGTCGATATCAGTCGACTTGAGAAACGGCGAAGAAGAGTTTAACTCAAGTGCTGTTGTGTTCTCCCAATCGGTACCCCGTCACAGAAAATATCTTTCCACCATTGCTGAGAAAATATGCGAAGCTAAATTTTCTAAAGAGTAAGTTTCACTTAGTTCAAATTTTTTCTAGGTAGTATTGTCGTATATTGCCACTTTAAACGCCCGTTGTCGTTGGTGTTCATACTATTACATTAAAACTTGCGTTTATATTTTGTACCGCAGAATAGTAATTTGCTGACTACGGCATACTGTGTCATGTTGCAGCACTAATGTAATCGCTTACCTTAAGTGGACATAAATATTATCCCACCACTGCCTCATATATTTACAGTCGATTTGTGTAGATTAAGTGCTTAAATTATAAAATGACTGGTACCCTTATATTACTGCCTAAATAAAAATATTGCCTAAAACCCATCCATATACCTCTATCGTTTTAGGATCCCATTCATTCTCCTCTACAGCTACAAAGATGATGATTATGTTTTTCTTCTATGAAGTCACTTTGGTCTTTTCGATTGTTAGCGTTTCGTTTTTCTATATTTATTTTCCTGTTTTTATTACCTGACTGCCGCCTGTTTTTTAACTATACGTTGCCATTTTAATCGTCAGTACGGAGAGTGATTAAACTATTTTTGTTTTGGAGACCCGTAGGTAGACCAGGGCTACTCGATTAGACTGCGGTTGCTTCAATCACTAAAATAATATTGTAGAGAATTTGGCGGCTTTGCCAAAGATTTAGAAAAATGCAAATTTTTTTAACAAGAAGCTCGCAACAATAAATGGCCTCCTATTTCTTAAACATGTTGCATTTGCTATTTTTAACATTAAAACTACCTACATTTTAAACTGAAGTGTTTGGAATTTAAAAACTAAAGGAGTAGTTCTGGTTTGCTCAAATTGTTTTGTTTTTAGTATTTTTGAGGAATTGGTTGCTAGTCCACGACTTATTGTGCCTTATAATGCCGACGACCTTTACGCCAGTTTCACTGTTGTTGCAATACATTTTCCCACTGTTTCTGATGGTTTGGTCGGATATTTTTTTAAACAGAATATTCCGACTCATTCTGGAGAATATTTTAGTAGCTGGCGTGTCCCTCATTCTACTTTAAATCGGAAATTATGTAAAATGATCAGTTGTAAGCGGTCCTTAGCAGAAACAGTTGTGCCAGCGAGACGGACTTTTTTAACTGTAATGGAAGTATTTGGCCCAAATTTTACTGGTTATTCCAGGCTACGTTTTCCTCTGTACGTGAGTGTTTTGGGTAAAAATTGAAAACACTCAAAAACCGTAATTTGACAGACTACGATTATTTAAACCAGTGGTCGGAAACCGCCGGCTGAAAATTATCACCGGAACTTCATCGAGTAATCGACGATGTAGTTAAAATGACCAACCTCAACAAGGCACATGCACTTAACACCCGGCGAAGCTATTTGAGGACATGGATGCAGAGCCTAAATTCCCTTTTTTGTACGTAGAAGTAAGGTGGCTTTCACGAGGAAATCAATAAACGAGTGTTTACATTACGTGAACCACTGCAAAGATTTTTATTGGAGAAACATTTAGATCTTGTCACAAATGTATTGTTAAAAAATGGGTTCTATAAAACTTGCCTACTTGTGTGTCATGTTCAATCTGCTGAAAGCTCAATATTTCACCTCAGGGGAAAATGACAAGCGTATTTCAGTTGGCAGACAGGGTGGCTTCATTTAAAGACAAACTTAATTTATGGGAGAAACGCGTTAACAAAGGGTCATTTGCACTTTTAGCAAAGACTTTGAAAGAAAACGAACCTAAGCAAGCGTTTTTTTTACCTTGAAAGGAGTCACTTGGGTGGTATATTACAATAGAGTTTAAGCGCTAAAGACCGTAGGACTGCAAATAGATGGATCCGTAATCGTTTTATTTTCGAAACTGGTGAATTGACTTTCACTGTTCGACAAGAGGACCAAGTGCTGGACATTGCAAATTGATGGTTGTCTAAAATGTACTTTGAATACAACTACTATAGCAATGTTTTGCCAGACAACTTTGACCTTTCCATAAAAGCCGTAAATACTTTTCTGCCATTTCCGACGTCTTGCGTATGCGAGATAATTCGTATAAGAGCATCTCCTTGCGGCAAAACAAGCTCAAAGTTCTCATTGGATAAAGGATGTAATAAATTTCGTTTACTGAATATTTGTTTTTTGAAGGCCGTTTTTAACCTTGTGATGGCCGTTTTTCAAATTTTTAACCGGTCCGCAGTGCAAAAAAGGTTGCCGACCTCCAGGGCCGGACTAAGGGTACTTCTAGGCCTAAGGCTATTCACCAGGGAAGGGCCTAATTTGCAAACAAAGCTACAAAAAGTAGTAAAAATACATACACAAAAAAATAGAAATTATTTACTGCAAAATAACACAAACATAATATAAAAACATGTAATAAATTTAATTAAGTGTCATAGACTTATAGTGTAGGGAATATGTGGGACCAGTGGGTCACTTTTGACGTTTTATATCTGCAGGTTTTATTTGCGTCGTAAAATAGGATTTAGAGGTCGTAACGTGAAGTGTAATCTACCCTTCAACATACCACAGCATTTAACTCAAAATGTTAGAAGAGAAAAGTTGAATAAATGCACCTACTTTATAATTATTTAACAAATCAGTCATTTTAACTTAAATAGTTTGTCATTGCAAAGCTTGTTTTTGGACTCCGCCGAGGTATTTTTTGTATTCGACTTTATTTTGTCACTACATTCGCCGAGATTATTCCTTTCCAAATTCGCTGTGCATAACATAGATGAATATTGGCTTTAAATTGACCTTGGGTAACCCAGTAGCATACCCTGCGCGTGTAGAGAAACGACGCATGTCTGTTTGTGCTTGATTTTTATAGCATGTTCGCCTGTTAAAGTGTTAAATATTTCACCTCAATACCCTTTTCCTTTCCTGGCCGTTCTGGCAAATCCAGCCGGCATTTCAGCTTAGCTAATCTCCAACGCTGTCGCTCTTGTACTATATAGTGTCACGCGGCTGCTCGGTTTAAAAAACCACAGTTAACGATGCATCCCTTACTGGCAACACATGTTTTTACTGCGCTATAAGCCATTTTATCGAAAGCGAGCTATACTGAATTATATGAATGTACAATAAATCTATAAGCGACCTGACAGTATGCTACGACAGTTTGTTTAGTTGCGATTTAGTGGAGTTCAGATTATAGTACGGTGGTCATGTCTCCCTGTTGAAATATACACGTATTTCACGATGGAGTGTTCTTTTGCAAACTCTTTAAGGAAATTGCGAAATCTCTTCACCAGGCATTACAAGTTAGTTGCTTGCCCAACAGCATTTGACGCAAACTTAAAGATTAGGCGAAGGTATCATCATGTAATTGGCTGCCCGAAAAAACTCTCACGCCGCACTACATGGCTGCATATAAAGCAACACAGTAATTGCTTCGCCACAGCAACAGGACTTTATCCAATATTGCCACTCGCAAACGTACGATTAGTCGTAAAACTTCCATTATAAAACGATACAATATTCTACTTTGAACATCTCTATTTGCGAGTAAATCAAAGAACGTGTCAGAAAAGTTCCAATACGTTACAAGAAAGGTCATAATTAAAATCACAAATTTAAGTTAACAGGCAAATTTTATAAATAAAGACATTGTGTAGTTGGGTTTTGCAAACTACGACCTAACTAGAGAGTTAGGCCCGTGGGCCCCTAATGACCTCTCCGTGCCCAGCTCAAAAACATAGATCTTTGTATAAAATATCATTTAATTTTTGCACCATTTTTATCTGCACATAGCCTAAGGTACATCCGCACGATGTTTGTCATCCGCATTACAAGTATTTTCATCCGCACAAGTGCGTAGCCTACCATCCCACGGGTTGAAAAGCACTGGCCCAGAATGTTCGTCGAATTTTGTTCACCGGTCGATCGAACTTGCGTTACCTCGGTGATTTAAGTAAAAGCGTTGTAATAACAGCGTTATTTTACGTGGTAACAGTATAGCTAACTGTTTATTAAAACGCTATTTTAGATGGCCGCTAAGACAAACACTACATTTGCAGATTTTGACTGTCGTCATCAAAAAAGAAAAACTATATAGCTAAAAACGGGACAAAAATATAAGTTCTTTATAAATCGTTCACCACACACAAATTAAATCGCAAACGATTTCTCTGTGAGGTTTAGCGCAGGGAAGTCCCGACGCCTACACATAATCCCCCAGGAGAAGAAAAGCGTAAAACCTACAGCGGGGATCTTGCCGGTCCTAGTATTCGATGTGTTAGCGCTTTACTTTTAAATCAGAAAAAGCGCACCAACATGGTGTGCAACAGTGCAAGGCAGTAACCGCTCGACAAAATATTTACAAATATTGTTTATTTTCAAAAAGCATGAAACGTTGTGTCTATAATTGTTACCTTGACAGAAACCAACGCTGAGACTAAATTTGGAAGAATTTGTTAAAAATACTTGACAATTTAACCGCAAATATTTATAAATGTCAGTAAGTGGAGACATTCCAACTACTAAGGATCTGCGATACAGTCAAATGGTCAACACATTAAAAGATCTTTCAACAACATCTGGGAAATCATCGAACGATGAACACCCTGAACTTAACCATGGCGAACCAGTATGAAGATTAACTTTCTTCGCATACTTTATTTTCATACAAACTATTGGCTATATTATTCTAAAATCTGTTCCTTTTTTTAATGTTCTTTGGGGTTGATATCGGGCTTGCCAGATCGTACTTTTGATGCCACACATATTAAATTTTGCGTTACTCCATAGGGCGCTGTTCTGGAATCCTAACACCAACAGGAATCCTCTGGTTTGTTACTGTACCAAAAATGGATTGTACTTTAAACTAGGGCCCTTGATAGGTGATGTAAAATTTTTTGGGGGCATTATTATAACATGTTTACCTAAAAACATATTACCCTGACCTTAATGAAATTATATTTTTTATAGCATTATATTTTAAAACCTTTATCCTATCATCACTTTCTGACTATACAAAAAAAAAATGCGATATTGATGTTAAATTCCTTATGAAGCATTTTTCATGTTATAGTTGTAGTTTTTACATAGCACTAAATCATATAAAAACTTAATAATTGACTTACTATTTTTGTAATTTCATGGACAATAGTGCAAATTTTAAAATTCAATAATCTGACTAGTTGGGCAACTAGTCATTTCCATCCATGGGTGCAAATTTGTACTCTTTTGTTGTAGCAGTACACGGGACCAGAGTAGGACCACATAAACAACCTGAGTCTCGAGTCCGACGTGCGCATGTACATAGCCTACCATATTTTGAAACTGATACGATCGCCAATTTTTAATTGTAAGAGTGTAATATAGAATATTATGAATATTTTCCAACCATGTATTATGGGTGAATGAATATACCCCTATTAGTGGATTGCTGGGTATCCACCATATTTAGTTCCATAAACAAATTTCACGCTGAGTCAGAACCAACAGGGGACATGGCGTTGTTTTGAAAAATTGTTCGCGGCCCTGTCTCGCCAGAGCCGGACTCGAATCGTACACTTTGGAGCCGGACTCTGGTCATTTTTAATCGACTCCGCAGCCCTGTTTTCATCCCACCCATAAATGTCCTTACACTTCAAATATTAACCCAAAACAGTTAAAAATTATCATAACTTTCTATAAAAATGTCTGATTGTTGGATTTATTGTGTGGAATTTTAATTCATTAGCTAATATACTTATATTTTAAATTTTACACTACATTCTTAGTTTTGAAGAGAACTAATAAAACTAAATTTATTAAGAGAATGTTCTATGTACCAGCATATTGTAATGTTTAGCCCTTTATTTTTTTTGAAGTGAAAGTGGATTGATTATTTAATTTTACTAATTTCAGCTAGAAGGTGGAGTTCCTCAGCTAATAAACAATAGTCAAAGCTCATCAGAGGATGAATCTGATGAGCCAGAAAGTGATTGTTCCTCTGATGATGAACCAATCAAAGCACCCATTGAACTTTTGTCAGAGTTTTTGCAATATGTCAGGTTGCAATTTTCTAATGTTTTGGTGAAGGCCATATCTACTTGGTAAACTATTTATACATTTACTTTGTAGGGCAGCTAATTGGGAGGATGCATCAAAGCTCTGTAAAATGATATTAATATACGAGCCACAGAATCCAGAGGCCTTAATGTTTGGCCCGTTAATACAGGAAAAAATGCAGGTAATCCAAAATTATATTCTCCATATGATTTAACTTTTAATAGAAAGTCTATATTTAATTGTGACATTGATCAACAAAAACGTTAAGGTGGAAGCAGAGCTTGCAAATGAGGAGGACACTGATAGTGAGTCATCTTCAGAAGATGAATCAGTTTCAGATGAAAGTGAAAATGAGGATGGTGAGGAGAGTGACAAAGAATGCAGTGAAAGTGAAGAAGATGATAGAACTCAGCATTTACCTAACAAACTTGTATTTTCACATCTATTTAAAGACACATCAGTATGGAAGCCATGATATCTTTAAAACCTTGCCTAACTCTTGTGCAATCTTTAGTTTTTAATTCCAGATGATAACATAAAAACATATTTATGTAACTTTGTTGCACTACTGGTTTGAAAACAATCAAACTGTTGTATTTTTTGTTTGAAAAACATTCTACTTGCATTCAGCTTGGTATACAAACTTTCATTTAAAGACTGTTACAAATTGTTATTTCTGTGTACTAAAATCTTCATTTGCATATGCTGTTGCTAAAAACGAAAATGTGTTGAATGTAATACATATTTATCAAAACTTTTATTAACTGAAATAAAAAATGGCAAGACAGAAAACATGGTTGTGTTAGGCAGGGTAGCTAAGGTAATAGAATTCAATATATGTGCAAATATTCTAAAATGTGTAAATAAAATATATTATAAATCATTGCAGAATATGGTTGGACTATCCGGATAGCACTTAACCAGTTAACTTACAGATTCTTCGCAATCCGATGCAGGGTTAATTTTTTTGGTTAACTGGATTGCAAAACATTAACCTCATTGTCGGCTTTTGTCACTGTGTTACTAGTTTTAGCAAATTTATACATAATATTTTTAAGATGCCAAGTTACTTAAACGAGCTAGAGAAATTGAGGTAATAGTCTTAAAAAGCTAAGCTTCATTATGTAAAGACTATTTAGAACTTCTATTTTACCCTTGCACTTTAAAATGAGGACTGTTTTGTAATTTTTTGACTGTGCTTTTCGATAGGATTTTCTGTATGGGCTATTTTTTATAGCCAGCTATATCTGTTATCCGGATGGTAAAAATTAAACCAACCTTATTGCAGAAGGTTAAAATGTACATTTAAAAGGTGTAAATATCATGGCAAACTGCTGACTACAATACCAGTGTAACAAAAGAAAACAGACTAAACAATAGTATCAATAACTATAACAGAAACCATGACAGTCTGTAACACTTAAACTAATGGAACAATTAGAAATGACAAAAACAATAAAAGCAACACTTTAAACTGACAAAAGCATTGGTCATTTCAACAACCATTGGTACAGCAACTGGCTTCATTTGAGACTTCCTTTCCATTACTGGATGCTACTTGTTTGGAAGTTTGTATCATATCATCCAGAACTGTCCACAAAATGTTTTCATTTGGGTAGTCGTTGTCAACCAAATTAACCAAGTAATAATTGTCAGCTATATATTCAATTATTTCTCTTGATTTTGAATCAATTTCATATAGTTTTGCCCACTTTTCTCTCCATAACGTAAAGGCTTCATCCTTAAAAATCATAAGTGAAGTTATTTTGCACAACAACGATAAACAATTAATATAACAACTACAGTGGTTTTTTGAGATTTGTTGTCTTGCTAACATTAGTAATGTTTTGCTTAATCAAGTTACTAAAACAGTATTTTTGTACCTACATTGTTTGTTGTAAGGTTCAGGTAAATTATGATGTTAACAATCATTAAACCTTAGAAACTAAATGAATTTTAAAAACACACATTTTTTTGAAAATATTTATTTTAATTAAAAAATAACTTCATACTTTAAGTTATACACATTCAGCATTAGGGATGTGGGATACTTAATATTTTATTACGATGACGATACCAGACATTTTAGTGAAAAGTGTTAAGTTCCGAAGAGATACCAAATTACATCAATACTATGCTCAAAAAAGCAAAATAGATGATATTGAAATGTTCTAAGAAATTTTTTCCTGGTTATTTGGTCGAAATTTTCTTTAGTGTTAAGAATTACCTTCAGTTGTTAACCCCTATTTTTTGATAAAGTTTCCTTCAATGCTAAAATTGCTGCATTGGAATTTTGGTGTCAACGTTTGGATGCCTTAGTTTGGGGTTATTGGTGGGTAATGTGTGGGGTTAGAAAATGGGTTAGGGTTTAAATTACTAGGGGAGTTGGGTGGGGTTTGGGGTAAGTGTTGCTAGGCCTGATTCTGGCCATAGGTCTTATTCCGATTTATTTCCGTAGCTATGGCTATTAGGTATTAGTCATATATTGGTCATATTCCGAACTGTGTTTTATTCCGACATTGATGTTGTTCGTATTTCTGTCATATGGCTGGAGTCCATATATTTATTCTAACATGTCAATTGTCAGTTGACCGACAAGCTGTAAGAATACCACCTGATAGGCACTTTGTGTTACAAGTGGTGCGTTTACCAAAGGTTAAGCCTATGTACTCCCAATTAGATGCCTTTTTAAAAAAAAACACTGTTTTTTTTTTGAGAAACTTATTTAAAACTCCAAACGATTGTCACATGATTTATTTTTATTTTTTTTTTTATGACCGTCATTAACATAAACATTATTAAATGCTAGTGTAATGCATGTAAACATGTATTTTATTATGAAAAACATTTATACAATTTATATAAAACACTTACTTTCCAAACTGTAAAACTAACAGAATCCACCACTGTGGGTTGAATAACTTCCTTTCCTCCAAATATACCCCATGTAACAGCATTTGGTACTTTTCTATCAGCATTTGTAAAGTCAACACGCCCACAATTGCTGATCATATGGTAAAGCACGCGCGGTTGATATTTTTTCAAAACACTTTTTAAAGATTCAGCAAAATGTTTGCTCACAAAGAACTCTAAGTATGCCTGAAGAACAAAACAATTAAATTTTACCTAAAATATTTAAACAGACACAAAAAATGGCATTGGCAGGAACAAAGTAAAATTTAATATTTAGGTGATTTACCTTTTGGTAAATATATCCTCCTTTATCTCCCCAGCCAAATATTGGATGGGTTGAGGGAACACCATTGACATTTGGCTGAGAGTTGATAGTCAAAACACCAAGGGAATTGTATTTCGCAAGATATTTACTTAAAAGATTTGTTTCTGGAGACAGACCATCATCACACCATGGAGTTTCAAGTACCTAGCAAATTTTGATTTCTGTAAATAAGGTCTTTGTCTTACCTTATGGTGAATTTATTCTTAATTATTGATTTAGGAGGTTTATATAATAGTCTTTGCTTAATTCACATAGTTCACTTAAATTTAGTTAATGCAAATATATTTATTAGTGTGAAAACATGTGTGAACATTTCAACAAATACAAATCACTTAGAATACCTTGGTTCCATTCTCATTTTTCTTTCCAGTAATAAAATTCTCGAAAACTTTCCAAACATCTGATTCTGTTTCCAGCTGTTGTCCCCACATTAATTTTAACTTTGAAGCCGGTGTACGCGAACGTAAGAAAAAGAGATGGTAGTCTTTTAGATCACCAAATGCTGGTGATGCAGAGTCGCCCCTGCAGTTAATCACTGTATTTAACAAACTACTTACTAATTTTACCTAAAAGTACTATGGTGTACCATCGTCCATTAGGAAATTCATCCCATTCTTGTGTTCGGTGAATATAGCTCTTTGGTCTGTCAACCCAAAATATTGGGCGTACTTCTTCATTCACCTTTCTTTCAGGATTACCTGAAGACCTCCAAGGTAAAGGTCTCTTAACTTCCTCCTGCCACAGTCCTAATGCAAAAAATGTTTGTTTAGAAAAACAACTTTAAAAACATGTTGTTTAACGTACCAAGATTTTTTAAAATCTGAATTGTTGCAGTTTCCAAATTTAAAGTGTACATGTGCAAGCCATCTACTTTTCCTGAATTTAACAAATTTCGACAAAGATCTGTTGCAAAGTCGATTCCATATCTGAAATTACATGATTATAAACATCCCTTTCTTAAGGTCATCTAAATGTTTATAGAATTCTACACACTTGCGAATAGCAGCATCATTATCTTTGATGGGCTCAATAATATTCTCAATCTCTGGAGGAATAGTTAACTTGGATAGTTTGGTAAGTTGGACAAGGGATCGATTTGTCTAAATAGTTGCAATAAAAACATCAAATTTTTTAATTAAATTAAACAAATATATTAATTTTAAATGAAGTATAACATGCAACAGATAATCCTATGCAACAAATTAAAAGGTAACACCTGAATTGGAAAAATCCCTGGTATTATTGGACAAGTGATGCCAACATAACGGCAATCATCGACAAATTTTAAAAAGTCCTCCGCTTTGAAGAACAGCTGTGTAATGATAAAATCAGCCCCAGCATCAACTTTTTGTTTAAGGTGTTTTAAGTCTTCTTCATAAGTTTCACTATCTGGATGTCCATTTGGATAACCTCAAATACAAATACAAGTGTTGCAAAAATCTGATTAGAATTGTTATGATATGCTGTGTTAAATAAAAAACAGGCCAACAAAAAAAATGGGAATTACTTTAACTTATGTTATGCAACACCACTCCTCTAATTCTAAAATACCATAGTAATGGACTCACCAGCAACACAAATGGTAAAATAATCCTTGTACATTTTCCTGATGTAATTGACTAGATCTACTGCATAATTGAAGCCACCTGGTTGAGGTTTCCATTCATCAGTATCACAATCTAAACATTCATCATTTATGTTATCTACTGTATGCATTATTATCATTCAAGTCCAGCTTGTATAGCATTGCTGACACAACAAGCGGACTCTGGTATAGTCAATTATGTATTCACAATGCATGGAGCGTACAGTTGTTTTAAAACTTTATCTGCTAAACATTATACTTTTTTATTCTTATTTATGTTTTGTTTGACTTATACAAGTTTATATGCTAGTCATTTTGCACAATCCTTTACCAAACTATTGGTAGCCACCAATTTTTATTGTTGAAGTTGCAAACCACTGTTTAAAGGACGTACAATAAAAATGACTTTTTTGTTAGGCTTTCCAAAACGATTAAATTTAAAAACATTGGTTATGTCTATATATACGAGTATTTAAATTTACCTCCACGGAGAGCTAATATGTTTCTTACTCCTGATTTTTTTGTTTTCTCCAGATGCTTATGCATAGTTTCTTCAGTTTGATTGACGCAAGTCATGTGTAACATTGTTTCAAGTCCACAGTAATTCAAAACAGTTCCAGCAATTTTAGTCGAAGAAGTAATTTTGTCTCCACCTGGATCACCTGATGGATGCCAAGTAATATCAACAAAAAGTGGTCCACCACGGCCCATGCGATCCAATCTATAAAGTAAACCTGTTACATTTTGTAATCAGAATATTATAAGTGCCAAAAATAGCAATCTTCAACTTGTAAAATACAATGTCAAACTGCTTAACTTGCAAAGTTATGAACCTATTTCTCTTAAAAAATATTGATTGAAAATCAACAACTTTAGTCAAATTAGTATAAAACATTCTTTTAAAAGTCATTTTAGCATGCATCAAATCAAATGTATTTTGTTTATATGTTGGAACTAGGGATGTTTAAAGTAGAATATTGAATCTTTGGATTCAAATCCAAATGGAATTTGTATCCAATTCTGCCAATTATTTCAGGTAATTGGAACCGATATAATTTAATATTTTACCACCTTTGGTTGCCTATAATTATAGAAACGCAAGTGGCAAGTTTAGATAAAGGCTTGTCGCTGCGTTGACACATTTATAGTGCTTGCCGAAATGTAACCTGTTAATGCAGTGTCGCTTCGTGTCTCATGATACCCTTTGCCTAATAAATAAGTGTCAATCAAGCGTTATTGGGCAAATGACTAACATTTAATGCCAGGTGTGGAGTTTGCAATTTTCTTAACTGCGTTAAATTGCAAAAGTAGCATTCCCTTTAGGGTTCCTCTCCGGGAATGTTTTGACAGGAAATTCCCGGGATTTCCCGCGAAATAACGATCCCCAATCCCGGGAAATTTTTTTATAATCCCGGTTATTCGGCAACGTAGCAAAACTTAAAAATAATTGTCATTTTTGATTAATATAAAGAAAAAAAATGTTACCAAATCTACTAAAGTCGTTGCTTGAGTTGCTTTTTTGCGCTTACCAGCGGAAAAACATAATTAAATTTATTTTACCAATAAAAATGCGCCTAGTATTATGCGTGTGTTTTCTAAAAAAACAAATAAGGGTGCTGACTTTACTACGAGAAGATTGCAGAAGCAATACTACAGAACATAAATGAGCTTAATTAATTGTTTGGAGCTAATATAAAGTAATTTTAATCATCATAATGACGTAATTAGGGCACGAAAATTTTGTCAGGATTCCCGGGAAGTTTCATTTGTCAATCCCGTTTCCCGGGAGTGAAAAAATCTGGGAAAAAGAGGAACCCTAATTCCCTTGTAAAAGTGCTGGCCGTGGACATATTTTCCTGGATAAAAGTAGAATTAACACACAACAATGTTTTAAAACACAGGACCAAATGGCTAAAGAGCTGAAAAGAGTTTGTGTAGTATTGCATTGTACTCACTATATTGGCTAAATATTAACTTTAGGCTACAACCTGCACTGGGATTACAGTTGACACAACTGCTTCAAATGAAAGTTGTTCAGAATGGTAAACATTTTGGAGATTTTTTTGTTATAATATACACATGTTAGCCAATTATTTTACAATTTATTGCTGTGACTGTGGGCCCAAATAAACCAGGATTCAATATTCTGGATTCGTTATCCTAGATTCGAAACCTAAAGTTCTAGAATCCCCTGGGATTCTACTTTGAAAATCCCTAGTTAGTACTTATGCCAATCAACCAAATAGCGATAGCTTTACCTATGATAAAAGCAAACAGTAGTGTTTGGTAGGCCGGAACATTTATCCAACACAATTTACCAAAACAAAATAACATTACTTCTAAATGTGTACATTAGGGTATACCTGCCGATAAGGTTAGATGCGCCCTGCTCTGTTCTGGGAGGAAAGTATTCAAGAGAAAAAAACTTGTCTCCTGAGGCGACCATCTTTCGAACACATTCTGCCAAGCTACTTGGTAAACTGTTTCCACGAACGTTCGTTTCGTTTGTGGGCGACATTTTTAAATTATAACACCTGAGGTTCACCTTTGGGTAACCCCCTTACGTGTTTCAAAAGTGGGATTCAACTGTAAAAGTAATTTACCATGTTATTGGTAAAACTACAGAAAAAACAAAATAATGCAAATAATAAACAGTCTAACAATAAATATTGTTTAAAACTAAAGCAAAAACCTCAAATTTATCTAGTTCCAACTTAACAGTACGTCGTTCACCAAAATAAGCTGCGCTGAGTAGACTTGTAATTTTGCGTTCGCTACTTATATACGCATGATTTTTTTCCTTTTTGCTCTCTGCCGCTTTTAGCGGTAAAGTTTAGTTGTACTCTTTCGGTCAAGCAAAGAGATTATAAGTTATAATCTCTTTGGGTCAAGTAAAGCGGCCGGAATTTGCACAAGAAAAGCTTTTTACGGCAATACATTTTAAGATTAGCATGTCTAAAAAATAAGAACAACTGCAAATCAGTTAAATAAAATAGTTCGAAGGAGAAGTCGCGGCACAATGGATATAAAGTAAAATTGGAGAGCCAAAAGCCTGAAAACGTTTTTTGATAAACCGGTTGAAGAATTATTGTGTTCCGAGCAGTAGTTAACCCTAAACCAGATTTTTAGGCTATTTAGCAGCCTAACCGTAACTGAACCGATTATTTAAACGTGACATAAACCTTAACCGAACAGGAACCTCACAAAACGCGTCTTACTCTAACATTTTGCCCTAGCTTACACTTAAACAACCAGAAGTCAATAGACACCCAACCCAAGCGGTTGGAAAAAGGTTGCTTGGATCCAGATTTGCACTGAAAGAACAAAAAAAAAACAAAAAAAACTAAAGTATATTTGTAAGACAGGCATCCTCGTTTAGTGCTACTCTTATCAGCTTGTCAAATCAAGGATATTAACAGTTTTCTTTTAAAAGGAATCATACTTTACATTAGGTCTATTACAGATCCGTTTTAACCTGGATGTTTTATGTTTTATGTACAGACTGCTTATTTTAAAGAATTGACCATACGATAAATCAAATATAAATAAATGCCTGGAAGCTGACAAAAACGTGACATGGGCCTATGCAGCAACAATCTTGCGAAAGTTGGTAACACTAGTTTACAGTGCACATTCATAAAATGGCGCTTTTTCATTTTTTAGCGGTTAAATTAAATAATTTCATCTTTCAGTTTTTGTTAGGCCTTATACTTCATGGAACTTACATCATTACTGATTATGTTACAACACATTATAATGCTGAGTTGCAATACATTATTGTATTTGTATACGTGAAAAGAATAACAGGTTTTTGGTTTAGCGAAACTTAAATCAAAAAAATTAAAATCAAACCAAAACGGGAATTTGATTAACCGTAAATCTGGTTATAAGTGTTGACATATAACAACATGCAATTTTGCAATAGCTGATCATTAAGTGCTTTATATTTTGCTTTTTTGCCAAAGGTTCATATTTATATTGCTGTTTATTGCCTTGCTTGGATGCAAAATCGTTAAAGAGCCTACCGATCTTGAAACAGTAAAACTTCAAAAAAGACTAATGTTACTAAAAAATAATACCAGTAAACACAACGATCGTCGGAGATGTTTTATTTTTTTAATAATTCATGCGCTAACATAATCGTTCACCCTCAAAAGCAGAACATCTTCAATAATTTTATTCGATTTTTCTGTATTTTGGTCTGGCTGCGACAACTCAAGGGCTGCTGTTGTCATAATCAGACTGGCTTCAGTGGCGGGAACAGCAAGGACTACCTTGGCAAGTTCGTATAGCTCGGGTTTGGAGGCACTTTCTTGATCCCAGTATTTCAGTACATTTCCGTCCTTTGGAAGCCTCTCCTCATCGACAAAAGCAGCAAGTAAAGTTTTCACGCGCTCAGGTAACACTTCACTGGTTGCCTTTAGTTTGGCGTATTCCGATTCCTTTTCCTTAAGCAATTTGTCCAGATCGTCTTCTGAAGTTGTAACAACATTCAAACCGCTCGACTCGAAATCGCTCCGACTAAATCCAATCATGCCCCAAGTTTTCAACAGATGGTCCTGGGCCCTTTTTCGCTGCGATTCGTTCAACAGCAGTTTGTACCTCGGGTCAAGATAGATACAACTGACAAACACGTCATTTTCCAGCAAAGCCTTTTCTTTTTCTACTACTGCAGACACAATTACTTCTCCAAATAGAGTACTTGGAAGGCGCGCCATTTGTAACTTAAATTTTAAAAGAGAGCCGTAAAAATCACCCAAAGTGCGTTGGTCATATTGCAACGAATTGGCAATTTCGGCAATACGAAGCAACGTACTCGTGACTTCCTCTATCACGTTCCAGTCATCTGAACTGAGTGTATTATCATGGGCATCCCTGCTTAATTCGTCGCACAAGTTTCGTAGTGCCAGAAGTTTTTGTAGCATTTGTAATGATGACTTCCAATTAGAAGGGCTATCTAAATTCGGGATGACTGTTGACTCGTTCGCTTCCGTACCGGTTTCTTCTTGCAAGTGACTGCACATAATCCTCGCTTTCCGCAAAACGTTTTGAACAAACTTTTCGCTCAGAGCCATGTCGACAGCAGATCTTAACTGTAGGGAAACGCACGGGACACCTTGCAAGGACTGCAAAGGATTAGAAAGTGGATTACCAGCAGCGGGCAGGTTTGTGCTGCCTTTGTAAACAGATACAACTGATAATTCGTCGCCGCTGACTTCGTCACAAGTAACTGGAGTATTTAAGTCATTACTAAAAGCGCATACACCATCTGTAACGTCGCAGGTTGGTAGACTGGCTATGTTATCTGTTGTTACGCCAAACACTTGGTTAGCGGTGATGCCGTAGGTCTCCAAAATTTCCATTAGAAGATATTGCAAATAGGTGGAAGACTGAAGCTGGGAAAACTTTTGTACGGCAAGAGAACGCAAAACGATTCTACCGTTGTTTACAAACTGGACATTTACTCCGATTGCAGAACACGTCGCATAAGTGACTATGTCAAATTTCAGACACACGACTTTGCCCGCGACCTCACGTTTGATTTTGTTTCGTGACGTTTGAGCCAAACTGCGAATATGGTCGCTTAGAATTCGACTGTTCAGTTGAGTAAGGTTGTTGCCTGATCTTTTTAATAAGGGTTCGACGATTTTGCGAAAGCCAGAGTCGTCAATGAGGTCTATGCCCCTTCCGTTTTTCACAACCAATTCTGTACAGGCACTGAGCAAACTATTTTTATCTTCCGTGACATTAACTGGCGTGCATGGTTGAGCCGAATAAATAGGCATGTTCGACACGATTTTCACCTCGGATAGTTTAATCCGTTTGGCAACCGGGCTTTCCAGACTTGCTCCATACCCTTTTTTCTCGCTTAAAAGCTTTTGGTGTGCGTCCTTGTGGTGTCGCTTCACATGGCGTTCCAAATTTGACGCGTGGCTACCCGACAATGCGCAGCCACACTTGTCGACCAAGCAGGTGGACGTGTTGTTTGACGCATCGTAAACAAAGTAGCTGCGAACCGGATTCAGCTTTCTGTTGACCATTATTAGTTTACACAGTATTATACTAACTATAACAGAATGTTCCAGAATAAAAATAACATTGATAACCTGTCGCCCGGTAAAGGGTTTAACTTTTATTAAACACGAATCTTATTGTTACAAATGTTAAGTACTTCCTAAAGTTAAGTTTACTTTTACTGCATTCTATAACAAAGACAAACTACTAATTGTTTTAAACACAAAACAGCAGTTATCAAAGTTTAAAATACTACAAACCGCTATAGCACAAACGCGCGACTGACCAGCTGTAGTTGCAACACTCTCCGAAACCTACCAGCAACAAAGCCGTTCTCTTACGTACTAAGTAGGCGTTGTCGCAGCCCAACCACTCCGGAGCGAACTAACGAGTCAGTTCCGTTCCGCTTGGCGTCACATGATCACGCGGGAGACGCGTGCTCGCCGCGTACGTTGTTCCTGTTTGTGACGAGCGTGAGTGTGCGACTGTGCGTCTGCATGTTTCTTATAGCAAATGGAGCGGACCCGGTAATTCATGAGACTACAGCTGGGCGAACCAGCAGGCAGCGTTATGGCGAACACTTCGGGGCGAACCCTCACTGTGGCACCGCGCCAAGCATCCCAATATGAATAGTGTTGATGCATGAGTACTAGTACTACCAATCAGAGAATAATTTTCGAACACCTTGAAATGTAATGGGCGTATATATTTTCCGCATTGACATGTCTATCTAACCAGTGTGATCTGTGGCAGCAGTTGGATTTCAGTGGTTCCCATACATTTTTGGCTCGCGGCATACTACAAAATTGGAACTAGTTCGTGACACACTTTTAACAGAACAATAATAGAGTAATTTTACAAACGCCCTTATCTCACGACAAACTATATATATATGTCTCAAAAGTATTGATTTGTAATGGATAGTGCGTATTTAAGTCTAAAATGCTTGCGTGTATTCCTATTGGTAATACAGATACCTTATTTTTCAAAATGACAAAAAGTTTTGCGGCGCACTTGACAATCTCTCGAGGCACACTAGTGTGTCGCGGCACACAGTTTGGGAATGGCTGATGCACTTCGACAGGTTTACGTCTTATTCAGACGAATTACATCTTATTCTGTCGTGTATATTACTATGTATTTGGCTTTATTATGTCGTTGGTCTTAATCCTTAATGCTATGGTAATTATTTTGATATGGTTGACTTGTAGGTATTTATCTGTATTCCCTGATAATTTCTTTCATTATTACCATCGGTACGGTATTCGACAAACCGACATATATTATGTATATTTATGACCTTTTTGCTATACAGTTTTTTTTAGTTGAACGATGTTTACGCTAGATTTTTTATATTGGTGGCACATCCAAACGAAAGGAAATAAAGAAAAAAATAAAACATGTAAGGATTGTGACGACTCCAGCCATAAGACCGAAATAAGAACAACACCAACGTCAGAATAAAACTCAATTCGGAATAAGGTCAAAATAGACTAATACCTAATGGTATTAGTACCTAATGGTATAAGTACCGTCTAAATTGGAATAAGTCCTAAAAGGTCAGAATCAGGCCTAAACAACACTTTAACTCCTAAGTACATCACTGACTCCTCAAATAATTTCAACACTAACCCCAAACAGGATAAAAAATCCGGTGCCAAAAACAGGCGCCGGTAACCTTTATACCCACAGACTCGGGCGTTATTTTAGCCATTTAGGCTTTCTTCTGATGAATTTAGGACTTATTCCGATGAATTTAGGCCTTATTCCAAAAAATTTAGGCCTTATTCCGATTAATTTAGGACTTATTCCGATGAATTTATGCCTTATTCCGATGAATTTGAGGCCTTATTCCGATGAATTTAGGCCTTATTCCGATGAATTTAGGACTTATTCCGAAGATTTTAGGAGTAATTCCGATGAATTTAGGCCTTATTCTGACGGATTTAAGTCTTGTTCAGATGACTTTGATCTTATGCTCTACTGGATATTACTGCGTAGCGTATTTGGCTGTATTTTTTCGTTGGTCTTAATACTATGGTTTTATAGATTTTTCAGCTTTAGGTATTGTTGCATTTCAGATCTTATTGTGTGTTCCCATTGTGACCTTGTTTTATTCCATTATCCAAAAACTTGGTTGGAAATTGTGAAAAAAAAGTAATGGCGTGGCTTAGTCCTCTGACAACCCGTCACCCCCGAGAGTGCAACTGCAAGGGCCTCCACGGATGTAGGGCCTGAACATTGCGCAGTGCAGCATTTAATCCTTTTTGTCCGTGATGGTAGTTGTAAATAGTGGCTATGTTGTAAATAGTGTTTGTGTTATTATTATTTTACCGCCACAAAACTTTCATCCTTTGTCAAGGTATGTAGCCTAAGGGCGAGTAGAACTTTTCTTACACAAAAAAAGTCAACTTCAACCTCGTCAAATGTCTACCACAGTGGATTGAAAAAAAAATTAGGGAGTGATAAAAAGAGTTTAGGACAAAGCGCCAAATGCGAAATGGGCGCATTGCTTTTTGCACAAACAAAGCACTATACTAAAATATATCTAAGCAACTACATAATACTGAATGCTGTCGCAAAGTGTGTAATTTGAATTAAACCACTAAACTAGTGTTTAGTTTCTTGTTTGTGTGATGAGATGGGTGGGCAATTAAATCGCCAGTAAAAATTAACCAAGATAAGCCCTCTGTATGCTTATTTTACCGCTTGCACTAACTTTTTACGCGGTTTCTGTGTAGCCTTACAGTGCCCTGATGCACACGGCGCCGTTGGGTTGAACAGGTCGCCCCTGTGTAAGATTTGATTGCCCTGAAAACTAAATATTATCCATATTCGCGCGCACTTTATATCGACTTCTGTGCAGTTCTTCGTTTCGTTCGTGTTTATGTCTTTAAAATCTGGGCAATACGCCGAAAGTACGATGTTCCTATAAAAATTGGACTTGACAGATTTAAACAGATAAACGATATAAATTATATTATAACCAAATAATTTAAAGCACACTTTTATGTGCTCATAAGGCTAGCGCTATGGTAATTCGGGGACTTAATTTTGTTGACTATATAAATTTAGTTTAGTTTAGGCTATGCACTGATCTGTGATGTTGCTAAAAAATGAATGTCAAGCCAAGTAGGTCCAAGTAAATCGACAGCATCTTGAAAAATACGTTTCGATACATATTTGTATCAGTATCAGTTAATATTTTTGAAATCTATTCAAAACCGTCAACAAATCCCACGATATTGATGTAGATGGGAATCCACCGGCTGCGACATCCATCTAAAAGCAACAACCTATACTATAGCTTGCGCGCTACTTGTTCGGTAATTGATATACCTAATAAGCAATATAAGCGTCAACCTGTGGAGAAATAAAACAAATTATGTTAAGATGTGACATAAATGCCCGTATAAACATAACTAATTTTTTCTGATGCAAAGGTCTTACAAGTTACAACATTGCTAACTTTTACAAGTTTTCCATGTAAACACTAGCAAGATCAAGCGAATGCTACTATGTAACGGATATCAATTGGAATTTCTCACAAGATGCATCGAGAAGTTCCATAATGATAAACACCGAGATGACATAGCACTCTCAGTAAGATGTAAAGAAAGCCATTACGTTGTAACTGATGCTGCTCCCAAACATATGCCCAGCTTCGCACCATATACGTTGTGAACTATACAGGTTCGTCCTTTGATCCAATGGTGGCAGAAGTGGATTTCGAACTTCGGTTGATACACGATACGACTAATATGAAGAAATATTTTCTCATTAGGGATCGCCAGCAATATTTGCAGCGATCTAGTGTCGTTTGCAAAATACTTGTTCGTGTTATCTGATATATCGTGCAAACCAAGCTCCAGGAAGAAATTATCAACGATCATAAAATAACATATGGTCATCGAAAAATCAGAAGTGTTTTGACCAGGGGTTCCCAACCTTTTTTGTTGCTCGCACCCCTTAGTCAGGTCAGAGCATTCTTAGTACCCCAAAAAATTCTGATGGTATTTTTGAGATATATATTTCTAAATTACATTTCTTTTATATCTCAATTAAACGTTAATCCGGTATATTTTCTCCTTTATCTGTGCATTTTCTTCCGAACTTTGTGCTTTGTTGTTTATTGCTGCAAGCAAGTAAATTCATATTCAGTTCTTATCTCTTAAAGTCGGACGCGCAGTTAAAAACCGCATTATTATGAGACAATGAGGTTTCATATTAAAATTTGTAGATAATTGTTTTCGTTTCCCAAATCAAAGACCGTATTGGCATAATATCATTTATAATTCAGAAATAAAACTGTACTGTGAAATCTGTTTAAAAATCGGTCCTATGGCCCGATTTTCGTACCACTTGATATTAAATCTCGCACCTCCAAGGAGTACGAGTACCCCCGGTTGGTAACCCCTGGTGTAGACATTTGCGGCAGCTTTTCCACGTTTTTTCGAACTTGATGTGCTTGGAGGAACTTCAGACGTCTTCAGATAGCGGATACTAAAGTCGCTATTTATCCAAGACTGTAGCCCCGAATCGAAAGTTGACAACGTATCACAACCTCTGTACCTGTCAAACATCTGAAGGTGCTAATATAATGCGCTCCGAATAATAAGAAACTCCTAATGTAAAGAATTGCGTTCCACCTTTATTAATTAAGGAAGGTTTGAATAAATTTCAGTCACACTAACTGACGATGATACGTGCGTATCGAAACGTCTTTTTCAAGGTGATGTCGATTTACTCGACCTATAGGCTTTGACTTTCTTTTCAGGGTTTTTATGAAATCGAGTTTTTACAATGTGGCCTTAGGGCAGGTAACCTAGTTTAACACAAACGATAAAAATGAACAAATTTATTGCGTTAAGTTTTTCATTTTTTTTCGCTTTACATGTGTAATGTCATTATGACGTCAAATGTGGTCTATTTTGTTTACCTAACTTTTTAGTCCAACTATGCCTTCGTATCACATATAGGAACAACATTATTTATGGCTTTTGTGACATTTTAACATATATTGTCAAGTCTAAATAAATTACTCCAAATCTAGTACGTCATAACAATATCATACCTAATTTAGGCTTAATCAACGCGTTGCTTTATTAATCAACTATTTTCAAAATTAATGTTGTACTATTTTGGGCTTTAGCTTGAATATCTGGCTGCTCCATAGGTATCTGTGAAAAATTGCACGAGTTTTACGTCATTTATAGCAACATAATGTTGGGGCAACTCCTCCCTACCCTAAAGCAGTGGTTTTAAACCTTTTATGAGTATTCGATCACTCTAGACTCTAAAGGCCTTTAACACTTTGTGGCTTCCGTTGCTAAAACTTTGAAAAAAAGTGCCAGAGAAACTTATAATAGAGGATTTTGTACACAGTCAATACTGGTAGGCTAGTGTGCTAAAATGTACATCTGATATAAGTGATCTGAAAAACTTACTTTTTTATACACTATAATATCGACTTGTTTATTCTCCGTCCAGGGTAGCTCTGGGTTATCAGCATACTATCTTTATATTAACACTGGGGTTCTGGGATTTCCCGCGAATTAACGATCTCGAAACTCGGGAAATGTTTTTTTAATCCCGGTTATTCGGCAACCTAGCAGAACTTTAAAAAAACTTCTCGTTTTTGTCTGATATACGAAAAAAAATATTGGCAATACTACAGAACATAAAGGATGTTTGGAGCTAATATAAAATAATTTTGAACATCCTAATGACGTAATTAGGTATAATTTTTTCGTCGGGACCCCGTGAATTTTTATTTTTCAATCCCGTTTTCCGGAAGTAAAAAATCCGGGAAAAAGAGGAACCCTAATCAACTCCCTCAAAAAAAAGTTTTCCTCCAAACCCGTGAAAATCAAATCCGCCTTATTTTGATCACCAACTTTTTTTTCTGCGTTAAATACGCATCAGCAAACAAATGGTGGCCCTATAGCAATTTTCGTTTTCGATAAAAGTTAGAGGCCCGTTTTGTCCCACTCTATTATACCTACATGACGGTTTAATGACGTCATAATTTTAACCAATCGGTTTGGTCCAACATATTTTTCTTCACCATCGGTATATTCTTTCATATTGAGACCAATCTTGAGTTTCTCTAAGCATTTAAATTTTCAATATGACGTGTCTAGACATGTTTTTCAGGGGATTTATTTTTGGAGTCCTTGGGAACTTTCCCGCGATAAATCAACAAAACAACTTCTGTTGCAATTTGTTCAATTTTGTCACATAAGTAGGCTTGCCATAAGTCCCGGTTTAGCCGGGACAGTCCCGGTTTTAAGGCCTTGTCCCGGTGTCCCACCCGGTTAACCAATTTGTCCCGGATTTTCCAATTTAAAATTTATAAAAAAAAATTTAAAAAATGTAAAACTCTTGAGATAGCCATTTAAGCAAAAAACTAAGTAGCCTAATACTTACTTTTCATTTTTGGTTTGTAAGGCTGTCAAGCAAATTTTTTTTTTAAACATAAATTTATTATTTTCCAGCGGGTGTTAAGAAATATTTTTCTGGGCTTAGGTTGATGGGGCTAGTTCCTTTTTTGTGTGTGGTGAGTAAAAGTGTGTGGTGAAAAATTAAATGGATATTATCCATCGGATGCTGGGAGATATATTTTCGAGCAGTACCAGGATTACGTATTTGCTGAATATCACGCAATGCGAACGATGACTGCTATACAACTTAAGGTTTTACGTTAGTGAGTGGTTCTGGTTTTCGTTACGTAAAAGATGTTTGACGTGTTTAGCCGTTGAGTATTTATCCGATTAAATGCTGCTTCCACACAGGCTAAAGAATGTGACTCCATTTGTGGGGAATCATTGAGTCAACCCATTTCAGGCACAATAAGCAAAAAAATAGTCAAGAGTCACCAACATATATACTGTATAACAATAAACGATTAGAGAAATTAAAATGTTTTGTTTACGACTTTACACACTAGATAGAACTCAAGCCAGGATATTACGTCATTCGTTACATTACTTTTTAGTAACATGGTATATGACCTTTTTAAATCATCGGCAATAATACGCGGCTCAAGCAAATGACGCAGTATGCAACATAATATATAATAGTTTTAAGAGGTCAGCTTGATGAAATCTTACATTATGCTTGAGAATGATTTGGTCCGGGGAATACGGATTTGTTATGGACACGGCGCCTTTGCCAACATGTACGGCCTAATATTGTTGCTGCTTTCACGAGGGCCGCGAGGGCCGTCCGGGGAATACGGATTTGTTATAGACATAGCGCCTTTGCCAACATGTACGGCCTAATATTGTTGCTGCTTTCACGAGGGCCCTACTTTAATTGCAGAAAGTATTTCTACGACTCATTTTATTCATAATACAGAACATTACTTTCGGTTACAATTTAAATTACTTAGACAAACCACCCTTAGAAATAGGGCCCTGTAAAATGCCCCTGACAAAATCTAAAACAACCGCAACCCCGTTAAGTTAATTATTGTCATTAAATTAATTTGTAGGCTATTAAGTCTACATTAAGTTTTTTTGCAGTTTAAATATGCCTCCCGGATTTACGTTTTTAAAAAATGGCAAGCCTACACATAAGGGGAAGGGCATTGATTACTTATTCCGCAATTAATCAACAAATTAATTTAACCAGCTGTTGCGATTACTTCGAGGCCTTTTTTAACTTAGATTTACTGTCCTGAGAACAACTAACATCCTCTGTATACAGTGCAATATATTAATAGTGAATAGACGAATAAGCTGGGTTTGTTGTCACAACACCTACTTTAAGTTTTAGAAAAATAGGTCGTAGGCAAGTCAGAATAACAATAGTCAGGTTAAGCTAAAACGAGCCAACACCGAGCATTTATCCGGAAGCCACTTCTTCTTAGTTTGATATACAACAGCATTTGAACAGCCTGGATCCAAAAATACCTTCATTCGTTCAATTGGTACGCGCCTCCGTTACATAATTTATCGAAACTCGCGCACCCTCTACGAATAATATGTTTTACAGTCACAAAGCCCATCTACATATACCCATACAGTCTGCATTATACAGGCAATGTTTTCAAGCCAAAATAAACAGCGCTTCTGGGAAAGTGGCGCTTAAAGTGCTAAACTCTTATATTATAATTATAACTTTTTTGTCCGTAGTTTTTAACAGGAAAACCTTATTCGGCAAGGTAACTATGTTAATCATCATGCAGTTCTCAGCAACCTTTTGTCAATTGCAGCACACCAACAGGGTTTAAAAGTCTTGGCGGCACACTTACAAAAATAAACTAAAAACGACGTTAAACACATGGGCAAATTGACATCTAATGCAGCCGAGGACGAATATATTGTTTTGAATTTTGACATTTCATATTCCCTTATCATCCAATTCTAGGCGTTTAAAATCTCAAAACAATCCGTTGTACGACATTTGCCTCTGTCACCCCCTTACGATAGTGTGTACCAGAGAACATTAAGGGCTCTGAAGCGTGTTTTGCACTTTAATGTTCGAATAGTCAAACGTTCACCAAACTGTGGTTCGCGAGCCCATGTGATTACTGTTCAACCAGTTTTATGCGGCACTTACGTTTAAAGCTGTATTTTATTTTTTTTGGGATGTCCAGTGTCAATTCACGTTTGCTTAATTTTTAAGTTTCTAAATGCAAAAAAAATGTAACTTGTTTTACTTTACAAGATGTCAGGCCTTTTTCGCTTCACGGCAGTTTGCATGTTGAGTTTCTAAATAGACACGATGTTTTTTAGGCAAATTTTTTTTGTCACATTTGGGGAGGGCAGTTGATGACTTATTCCGCAATGAATCAACAAATTAACTTAACCTTCTGTTGCGATTACTTCGAGGACTTTTTAACTTAAATTTACTGGCCTAAGAATAACAAACATCCTTTTGTATATTGTGCAAAATAAACGAATAAGCTGGGTTTGTTGTTATAACACCTACCTGAGGTTTAGAAAAATAATTCGCAGGCAAGTCAGAATAACAATAGTCACGCTAGCCTAAAACGAGCCAACACCGAGCGTTTATCCGGAAAGAACTTCTTCCTTAATTTTTATATGCAACGATATTTAAACAGCTGAATCAAACAATACCTTCATTTGTTCAATGCATAAGCAAAATTATGAAGTTTGGATTCTGGTTGTCGTTCGCTTTACTTATACTGTCAGCTACTCACTGTTCAGCCTGGTAAGTACCGTCCAAGAGTAGACCCGACTGGTGTTTTAACAGGCAGCTGTACTCGGGCGCTGGATATAAATTTTGTGTATAACTTGATTATCTTGATTATTGTCATTAAACGAAAAAAATATTAACTGTACAAAACAGTAATAACGGTCCACGGTCGGAACTTTGCACTCGCCCGCTCGCCAATGCAGATTGACACCGACTCGACCGACTAGCGACGGCGAGAAATTTAATTATTTTGTGTAGGCCAGGGGATATTGTGTTATGCACCACTACTAAGCTATACAACAAGTCAAGACCCAGTCCAAGTCAATAGCTGCGCAAGTCAAGTCCCAGTCAAGTTATAATTAGAGCAAGTCAACTTAAAGTCATGTCCTTGTCGTAAAACATAAAACGTCAAACTATTGGAATTATAAAACTCGTACGATTATGAGCAATAACTGAACTAAAAAAAAAAAAAAACGCTTCAGATAGCAAGTAAATTGTTTTATGTGCAAAAATTTGGATGAACAGCTCAATTTTATTGAAAAAAGACTTAATGATAAACACTTCATTTCAACTCAATTCATTTGCCCGAAAGACTAAGTCAAGTCAAGTCCTTTGTAAACAGTGACTTAAGTGCACTTCAGTCAAGTCACTGACTTAAGTCATTACAACAGTGCTTTATTTCCTTAAACACTTAATACAGTCAACACTACTTAAATACTAAGGTTAATCGAAGGTCACGTTCGGAGCAATGATCGTAATAGAGATTCTTTGTCCCATTTTAATCAGATCGTTAACCAGCAAACAATCAAAAATAACGTAGTTATTGTTTAACACAGTCGTTGACGCTTTTGAAAAAGTTTACTATTCTTGCGATATACCCAGGGATCAAAATTTTACTTTGTTGTATTAGAAAATTATAAGCAATTGCTGCAGTTTTTTTAACATTAAGTTCGAATGCAAACGTCTTATAATAATATTTCTAAGCAGTATTTTTTAGGATGTTTTAAGAGACCCCCAAACGGTCAACTGAACTCTAAAGGATTTTAAAATATCGCCTACTTGTTTAACTAGTCAGCTGAGAATTAGCAATTAGTCTACGAAAGTATGTTGTTGCGATCTTTTAAAGTTATAACGGTTAAGCAAGCAAAAACCTAAAAAATATCTGTTTGGGAATATTTTATATCGCAGTTATGTGTAGATACGAATCGAAACCATTGTGCGACGAAAAACTGAAACGACCCACTATGGGGCGTCGCGCAGCACAGAACCTCTTATACACTTTATTGTTAACTTTGCGAATGAATAGTTTAATTGTACATTTACACTTATTTTGTCATTATTTGCTGTTCAACCAGTAACTATAGTGTTAGGCGAAATGTGGCGTTTTGTTTCTGGCGTGAAGCAACCTGCGGTGAAACGTCCTTCGAGCACAGAAAAATTATTATAGAATACGAAAAAAAAGAAGCTAGATTACGAAAAAAAGCATTTTTGTTGTCTTAAGCGTAAACTGCTTTATGGGTTAGTAATTTGTTCATTCATGCATGAATAAAAACGAACATAATTTTATAAAAACTAATGTTCACATATAGAAACCACAAGACAGGTTAACGATAACTCGAAATGACCGCGCTAGGACGTAAATTTGTTGTCGGCGTGCCAACATTTTTGGCGAGTGTTATTTCGTCCGGGCGAGTGCTGATTGATGGCCGCTCACCCAACTGGCGAGTGTAATTTTTTTCTCAGGAACAACCCTGTAGCCTGCATTATACTGACAGTGTTTTTAAACCAAAATCAACAGCGCTTATTGGAAGGGAGGTGCTTAAAGTTTTCTTAAGCAAAACGTTATTTGGCAAGGTAACTATGTAAATCAGTATGCAGTACTCAGCGACCTTTTGTCAATTGCAGGACACCAACAGGGTTTAAAATTCTTGGCGACAACAGAATTATTAAATACAATAAAAACGCCTGCCTAATCTGTACGTTCTTTGTATTTTAAGTGCCGAATTTCGGTCTCGCGGAACACCGATTGCGGAGCACTTATCTATATGGCGCAATAAAGTTGCTTCTTATGTAACAATTGCCAATTGTATTAGGATGAGTTGCAGACGAACAATTATGCAAATGACAATAAAATATTACGTGAAAATACATTGTAAGCAGCGCGTAGTTTAATGAAGTCACATCACATTTTTACAAAACGAGGCACAACGAGACACAACGAGACGCAAGTCGCGTGCAGCGAATACAATAATTAAACGACACGCTACAATATTTTAAGTCCAATATGTGGAGTTGGCCGCCGGCCTTGGGGCTGCATGAAATTTTTGAGAGAGGATGCCACAATGTATAACGTATAGTCATAACACAACTATTCTTAAAACTGCTGTTCTTAAATTAGAGTTGCCATATTTTGAAACGCAAAATCCCTGACAAATTTTGGTTGCTTTGTCTAACTTTAGATCAGGGACCTTAAAAAAAACTAAGAAATAACATCAAAAAGATATGGCAAAACGTGACGTATTTTTTATATTAAGAAATGCTTCATACAAACATGCGTTGTTTAAATGAATTGTATTTCTAAGACGTCAAAATTTTGTCAACAAAAAATTATTTTTAGTCTAAAATATAATCGCCCTAGTAATAAAGCATGATCGTGTGTGACGTAAAGTGAGTGCCAATTGAACGAACAGATAAAGATATGACAAGCCTGAAAACCGAATGTTATGTTACTTCTCATAAATATAAAATCTAATAATAATTTCCAATAAAGAGTTTTTAACAAGTTTCCATATTTATCAATTTTGAAATGATTTTGGCAAAATTATTGCCAATATATCTTAAATTCCTTTTCAGCTTATTTTACAGTTTTTTTTCCAACGCAGATTGTAACACTTAATTTACAGAAATGTCGGTGAAAATCCGACGGATAGCAACCGCAAGCCTATAGATAAAGAAACTTTTTTAACTATTCCGCAGGCGTCGTCGCCGTCGAAAGTGCATTCCAGTAAGTTGTGCATGGACAGCAGGAAGCTGCAGTCAATCGTGCGGTGGGGGTACACACACTTACGTTAAGACACGTACTGAGCAATGTGGAGGAAAATGCGACCAGCCACCAAGCATTCCTTGCAATACTCATCCTTGTCCAGGTTGGTTTTACATTAATGTGTAGCATCTACTTCCGCGCCCCGGGCCTGCGCCGAAGCCCAATGGGTACTTCAGGCGTAACTATTCAAAAACTTGCTCTCCTACGGTTCTTTCCCCCAAAACTTCTCAAAGGTGTTTAACCAACGTTTTTAGTTGGTGACACACTTTTAATGCTTCATTTGGCAGGACGAGCAGTTATATGCACGCGAGGGAACGGTTTTATAAAATTAACGAATGGGCAGAAAATATATGCATTACAACAGCAAAACAACAAAATAGTAAGTCTCATTTCTACTGATACAAAATCGTATGTGCATATTACTAACATAGGTACTGAAGTAACACCCCCCCCTTCCCCCTCCCTGGAAAATTTTCTGCGGGCGCCTCTGCCTGTGTAGCCAAACAGTGGAGCGTTTTGTAATTGAAGTTAATTTTCTCTTTCGAAAATTTTGTAAAAAATGTCATTTTCGTGCCTGTCATATTTTGTTTATTTGCTAGTTGACTGCAGCACCTCTCCATGGGCTTTCTGGGGCACCTGTAACACCTTCTGCAGCCATATAGGTGTAAAAATAAGAACAAGGAAAGTGATTGAACATCCGAAACACAATGGACAAGCGTGTCCTTTACTACGGGTGAGAGTTTGTTCTTAATGGAGTAGAAATATAAGTAGGCTACATTTATTAGCATGATACTCAAGTACCGTCAATAGGTTTAGTTAGAGAACCAAAAGTTTTGACAGGTCGCTACTTGCCTTGTATTATATGTTAACAAACTTTCAACAACACAAAATTTAACTATATATATACTTTATTTTAATAACTGTCAAAAATTCGCTGTGCAAAAACATTTGTATTTATGCCGCTGATATCGAATATTTGTATTCGTTTTCTGCATTAATTTTAAAATCCAAGTTAGCTCAATTTACATTTTTTTCTAACTATAGAAAGTTACGATTTACGGTATCCAGCTTTCGGGGTTATTATGATATATCTGTAGTTCTTTAACTTTTTTTTACTATTAAATATAGTTAAATGCGTGACGCCTATTAAAACATCCTTATCTAAAACCACCCAAATGAAATTAATCACAAGTTTGTTTTGAAACTAACCTACTTCGATTGGCCGACGTAAATATATGTTTTTGTTTTTGTGTATTTAAAGGAAACAAAGTCCTGTTATAACAAGTTTGGGGGCGAGAAGCAAAAGTGCAAGTGGAAATGGTCGAAATGTGGAAAATGTCAGCTTTTCCGGAAACCTAAGATATTCGTTAACGCAAAATGTGGAGGGGAATGTCGTTTACCTCCAAAACGACGCTGTAGGTTGCGCTGGTGGAAATGGCTCAACTGCAAAAGGCGTCAAAAGGTGAAACCAAGGGAATTATGTACAACCAATATGGATTAGGTACACAAAACGATACCTGCGATTATAGTCAGCAAGAAAAAATTTAACATATAAACAAAAGAACACATCCCCTATATAGGGGATCCCTTTAACCCCATACAAGAAGGCATAAAAAATACAATTCTTCTCGACTTTTATTCCACGAACAAACACATGTTGTTGGATTGCTCTATCAATACAGTAAACACGTAAAAACACACCTGTCAGTTGCCTGTGCTGTATAGCATTATTTTATCAAGTTAACATACATTATTTGACCATTTAAAACCACTTTTTTGGCACAGAGCTTGAAAGAAACCTTTCTGTCCATTGATTAAACAAATCTGTTACGCACTTTCGAGTGGTCAAAAAGGGCACTGTTTCTCTCGGGCAGAAAATATCTCAAAAGGATATGGTATTTTAAAAACAGATTCCTTCAAACCATAAGATTTCGCGCTGCGGCTTATAATCTAACTTTATGCTTCTTATTTCACGCCCGACTGTTAATCGCTTCAACAAAAAATTGCTAAACCGCGATAGTATATTCTCGTAAAACTCGCATTTGGTGCAACTCGGCTGTATAGCTTCTTGAATTTTTCATGACTCACGCTATAGTTAGTATATAGCCTATGATTACGATTAAAATCGTTTGTTTGTATTCAGCAATATTATACGAACAGGACATTTTAAAATCAGGATAATAATTTCCTCTTGCTCGCAACAGTGTCTCGCTATAGCAAACACTTTGTGCGGCACCCAGTGGGTCTAATAAATTACAGCCAAGATATGGACATATTTTACGGCTAATCACACAATATCATCAATTTATTCTAAAAGTTTTTATGTATTTTTAGTAAACAACCAGGAATTACACCGAAGGAATACAAAGAGCAAGCAGAATTTCGCACAATAAATTACTAACCTTCATAATTTTACATGTAGACATATAGCGTTCGTTATCTTATAGAAACATGCTAAATTTAGATTTCAAATGTTTACGTTCACTTCAAATATGTGTTAGATTCAGTGATCAATTTTACGTTTGTATAATGATGTAAATAAAACACTACGAGTTTGTTAACTCCTTTCGGCCTACTTACTTAAGTCATTGTACATAGTTTTCCCTATTCCGCGTAAGTTATAACGCATTTATCTGTACTCCCAAATTAACCTTTTTTTTAGTTAACACGGTGTTTCTATACCTTTAGATTGTGACCAAAATTAAGTTGCCGTTTAAATTAGTTGGGTCCCGACTAAACTAGTTTTATATGGTTAAATTTATTGAAATTGGTTTTCAGCTATATTTTTTCAAAATTTACGAAAACTGCGGAAGCAATACGAAGACATAACTCATATTTAATGAAATTTAATTTCTTTGTGCTACTTTCTTATTTATTTTATGTCACTTTAAGTTTGGAAAAAGTTCAGTGAATATGAGGTCGCCGCGAAAAAACGTTGAGAAACACCGATTTAACACATTTCTCATCCCAAAAAAGAGTCAACATATTCCAATGTTTGCAAACAATGTCTCAGGCTAAAGAACAAATTTTAAGTATAGCATTTATTTTTTAATTATCGTTGTTTGTGTTTTGAGCAACAGATTTCCAATTTTTTTAATTATTAAGGGTAACTAGGTTACGCCCAGACTATATTATCCAACAACCTTAAAAATATCAATTTAACTTTGTGTAACAAAACTTTATTTCTATATCACATTCAACGTTTAGACTTAGTTTGTGCTTGTTATATTCCAGCATCTAAATAACAAGAAATTATGGACCTTTAGGTTTTTCATTTCTTTATATGGAGATTTGAGAGCGTACTTTCTGCGTAAGGTCTGAGGTTACACTACTAATGAAAATGTCTGTTATTGTAATAGATATATTAAATAATTTCATTTTGATAAAAAAAAACAAGAAGTATGTAACTAAAAAAGCAAACCTTTTTTGATCTACTTGTGCAGGTCGCTTACTAATTTAACCCTTGATGCGTATGTAACCCTACCCTAGTAATTAGAATGTTTGTCCAAGATTTTCCTACCCGACTAGGCAAAACAATTAGCCATAGGTTATTGGTTTAATGACGTTACACTATGACGTAATTTTTTATGTGATGTTTAAGGATTTTCATGGCCCACAATCGTACATGTTAAAGAAAATCACAGATAGACCTTTAAACGATAGCCTTTATTGAACATTTAATCAACGTGAAAACTGGTGTTGGATCATTTTGACTACTGAAAAGAAAACAACTAAACCAAATAGTTTGTTATGTTGAGTCTCACGAAAAAGATGGCCTATTATTTGTAACAAGTAAGAACTGTGTTTACCGTTTACACATCATAGAATTTGACCTTGCAAATCCATCAATTCCATCGTTATACACATATCTGAAGGCGAACAGTAAAATAACACAAAATAATACCGTATATATAGCAAAATAATATTTTCAATTAGTTACAATTTGTAAATGAGCGACTCGTTTAACAAGTTTAGTTAGCGAGTTAAAGCGATATAAAATCACCCTACATTATTTATTTAATTGTAAGTATTTTCGACAAATAGAACAATGTCGCTAGTATTTCCATAAACTACCATCTAAATCTACTAAACAATCCCATCCATTCCCAAAATTTCTTGCAGTTGGATAATATCATCCTCATTGAAGTCATCTTCTTTGTCGAGTGCTATCGATCTACATATGTGTGACATTCAATTAACAGAATGCCAGAACGAAAATGAACTTAACATTTCAAAATAAATGGTATGTTTAAAATAAATAAGAACTTTCATTCGGCAGATATTCTTAATGTCTTTATGTGGCATATTAAAACGGTATTTTAGAAAAAACAACTCATCACTAACAATTGTATTTAGCGTTATTTTTCGTTTTTTAAGAATTGCCTGGCGTATGGTGGCCCATGACTGCCATCCTGTTTTTTTTCAATTTAACAAAAAAAAAAAAATAATTTAAAAAAAAAAAAAAAAAATTTAAAAAAAAATGAAAATAAAAAAAAAAAAAATTATTAAAAAAAAAAAAAAAAATTATTATAAAAAAAAAAAAAAAAATTATTATAAAAAAAAAAAAAAAAAAAATATTATTAAAAAAAAAAAAAATTATAAAAAAAAAAAATAAATAAAAAAAAAAAAAATTATTGAAAATTTCGACGTGGCCCAGGACTGCCATTCCCATATAAAACGCATTACGGTCGGACCATCACTGCCAATCATAGAATACCTTCTATTGTGTGCTGTTAAGTTCCAAGCCAGCGCAGGGAGGTTTGCCACTTAGTCTTTTAGGCCTTCTGGTAGGATTCACCAAAGGGAAGTTGGCAGAGTAAACAAGATATCGATGAGAAATTTTTACACATTACTCAAAGCAACCTAACTTAGCCAGCAATCAGACTTTTTAAAAAAAAAAACATAAAAACATTCATATTTATGAATATTAATATTCAGTAATATTCGGCCCTTAAATTAAAATGTGCCCTAAGTGACTTACATAGGGTGATAGCTACGAGTCTACTCTTCAAAATGAGATAAGACTCGACCGCCAATTATTCGGAGATAAGTTATTATTATTCCTTCAAAAATTCATAAACGACGATAATTTCAAATCGGGCAAAAATGCAAAAATCCCATAACTCGAGAAATAAAGAAGATTTTTAGTCAAAATTTTTACACATCACTCAAAGCAACCTAACTTAGCCAGCAATCAAGCTTTTTTTTTAAAAAAATAACAATTATATATTTATGAAAATTAATATTCAGTAATATTCGGCCCCAAAATTAAAATGTGCCCTAAGTGACTTACATAGGGTGATAGCTACGAGTCTACTCTTCAAAATGAGATAAGACTCGACCGCCAATTATTCGGAGATAAGTTATTATTATTCCTTCAAAAATTCATAAACGACGATAATTTCAAATCGGGCAAAAATGCAAAAATCCCATAACTCGAGAAATAAAGAAGATTTTTAGTCAAAATTTTTACACATCACTCAAAGCAACCTAACTTAGCCAGCAATCAAGCTTTTTTTTTAAAAAAATAACAATTATATATTTATGAAAATTAATATTCAGTAATATTCGGCCCCAAAATTAAAATGTGCCCTAAGTGACTTACATAGGGTGATAGCTACGAGTCTACTCTTCAAAATGAGATAAGACTCGACCGCCAATTATTCGGAGATAAGTTATTATTATTCCTTCAAAAATTCATAAACGACGATAATTTCAAATCGGGCAAAAATGCAAAAATCCCATAACTCGAGAAATAAAGAAGATTTTTAGTCAAAATTTTTACACATCACTCAAAGCAACCTAACTTAGCCAGCAATCAAGCTTTTTTTTTAAAAAAATAACAATTATATATTTATGAAAATTAATATTCAGTAATATTCGGCCCCAAAATTAAAATGTGCCCTAAGTGACTTACATAGGGTGATAGCTACGAGTCTACTCTTCAAAATGAGATATGACTCGACCACCAATTATTCGGGGATAAGTTATTATTATTCCTTCAAAAATTCATAAAGGTCGAAAGTTTCAAATTTTGTCAAAACGTTTATAGGCTGCATCACTTAAGCAACCTGGCCCATCTTTCAATCAGGCTTTATCAAAACCTTGACAAGTTGTTATCAGGTTTAAGTTGGTTTTGCGCGGTCAACTTGTCAAGGTTTTGATAAAGCCTGATTGAAAGATCGGCCAGGTTGCTTAAGTGATGCAGCCTATAAACGTTTTGACAAAATTTGAAACTTTCGACGTTTATGAATTTTTGAAGGAATATTAATAACTTATCCCCGAATAATTGGCGGTCGAGTCTTATCTCATTTTGAAGAGTAGACTCGTAGCTATCACCCTATATAAGTCACTTAGGGCACATTTTAATTTAAGGGCCGAATATTACTGAATATTAATATTCATAAATATGAATATTTTTATGTTTTTTTTTTTTAAAGTCTGATTGCTGGCTAAGTTAGGTTGCTTTGAGTAATGTGTAAACATTTCTAATCGATATCTTGTTTACTCTGCCAACTTCCCTTTGGTGAATCCCACCAGAAGGCCTAAAAGACTAAGTGGCAAACCTCCCTGCGCTGGCTTGGAACTTAACAGCACACAATAGAAGGTATTCTATGATTGGCAGTGATGGTCCGACCGTAATGCGTTTTATATGGGAATGGCAGTCCTGGGCCACGTCGAAATTTTCAATAATTTTTTTTTTTTTTATTTATTTTTTTTTTTAATAATTTTTTTTTTTTTTAATAATTTTTTTTTTTTTTTTTTTTTATAATAAATTTTTTTTTTTTTTCTTTTTTTTTTTTTTATAATATTTTTTTTTTTTTTTTTTTTTTTAATAATTTTTTTTTTTTTTTTTTTTTTTTTTTAAATTTTTTTTTTTTTTTAATTATTTTTTTTTTATTGTTAAATTGAAAAAAAACAGGATGGCAGTCATGGGCCACCATACTGGCGTTCTAGCCTGTTATTAATTTTGAGGAATTCTAATTATTCACACGAGCAAACTTTAATTTACAGTTTAATTGGTGTCACAGCCCAAACCGGAGTGCTATTTTCAAAGTAAAAACAACACAGAATGCTTACCGGTGGTCGCCGTATCTTGGCCTTTTCCGACAACTTCTGGCTTTAGGAAGTCGACAGCAGCCCCCGTTCTTGGCTTTTCTTGTGACAACCGGCCGTTGTACGCCAATACATGAATAATGGCTTGATCCTTGGCAAGCTCCCCACTTCCAGACACAGTCTATTTTTCGACCACATCCGACCATTTTTTGCTGGATAACCAAAGTTTAATTTTTCAAAATATGGGTGAAATCCTAAATGTTTATCACTATAGGTTAAGGGAATTGTGTAATTTAGGATCAACATGATGACATCCGAGGCAGGCCTATTATAATAGTTCTACTATTGCTTCAACAGAATTATTTTGATTTAGGTTACAAAAATTACTGCCTTAAAGTTTCTAAAGGAATATTCGCGAGTTGAGTTATAAAAAACTTTAAATTTAACGCGGAAGTGTATGCCGTAGAAAATAAACGTTTTTTGTATGAAGTTATATGATATCAACTTTTGGGCGTTGGTAGGGAGACTTACCTTCAAAATCGGGCATTTGTTTCCTCCGTGTTTTGGTCGTTTTAACACTTTTCTGGTTCGAACTTTTACGTTTCCGACACATTTGGACCACCGGCTCCACGGCGAAACAGCGCAGTGAGCTAAATAGGCAACAGCATTTGAATTAATAAAATTGCTTCCGTAAACGTTTAATAGTTAGTATGCGAACCTTTGCACTTTCTTCCAAAACACGACACTTTTGCCGGAGGTATCTTGCAATTTCCGCAGTAATTTTTTTTAACAAGGTGATGAACTCGCCATCCTCGGCCACACTTCGCGCTGCAAGCCCCCAACCTCCAGTGACACTTTTCTTTTTCTGTTTTGCACACCTTTGTTTCCTAAAATAAATTTAATTAGTCCATAGTGAAACTCTTTATGAAAAGAATAACTAATGAAACTTGGCCACCGCCATATTTTCGGTCAGTAAGGTATTTTATGCATTCAGTTTGGTTTCAGTTTAACAGGTCATTTGGAAATGACTTAAGTCCAAGTTTTATGTGAAAAAATTATGATAAATATCCCATTTTACCAAAAAATGCTAAATATAAACATTTAATTTCTCAAAGTCTACGTTTTAGAATGAACTCTAAATAAAAAGTTAAAACTAACTTTAAGAACAGGACAGACATCTCCCTTGTGTCTTGCTTTCGTCATCACTCTTCTCTTTCTCTGTTGAATTCCAGCCAACCCACAAGTGTTCGAACACTTGCTCCACACACCCCAACTGGAAACTTTGCAATGAACTGAAACAAACAACTGTTTGATAGAACATTTAATATTACGATCTAACGGTAGGTGGAGGCGTGTCGGTAAATATTTATCTAAAGAAATCGAATTTGAACTAACATTTCTTTTGTTTCAATTAACTCCAAAGTATCCTAGCTCTTTTGCTAATTTGCTTGAAAACTCGAACCATTTTTTAAATATAACTAGTATGACATTGTACACACTGTTTGAAATACTTTTTAGTTTCGATAAATGGGTCGTCTATTTTCTCATCAAAAAATATACTTAAACTTTAGATAATTTGTTTGGGTTTAATCTACCTGGACAACGTGAAGGACGGCAAGTTTTGGTGTAATTTGATTTGCATGAAAGACAGGCGCTTTGTTTAACCAGTGTGAATGTTTGGGAACCCTTTCCGCATGTGACGCTGCAGGGGCCCTTGGTGTATTTGCATTTCTCCACAGCAGTTTTGCACTTTACGGTTTCCTGCAAAAAGTATATCATTTGTCATGCAAAGTCTCTGTACATTAACATATTAACATCTGTTAAGCAAATAGGGAGCCGATTGGCTTTTATAGTTATATATGAACACCAATATGGCAAACATCTTTTTACAAACTTAGCACATAACGTTAAAAGCTCTAACTTAATCAAGTTTAAAAAAGATTTGTAAACTTATCAATTGTTCGCAAAAGTGGTTGTCAAAATTAAAGAATGTGATTGTAATATCCCCATTTGTTAGGCAATATACATGCACATATATCATAATTACAAAACAACTTTTTGACGAAGTAAAATGAGTTGTATAGATTTGCATCAATTAGTTCAATTTGTATTTTATTTTTTCGAACGAAAGACTTTTCATGGCCACAAGGCTACTATGCCGACCTCACTTTAAGAACAATTGTTTTAAACCTATACGCAAAGAGGGTGTTTACCACTAACGCAGGACAGGCCTGGCCGGAGTGCATTGGTTGAGTTGTAATCGCTCGTTCCCTTTGCTTCTTTCCAATTTTGCCACAAGAGTGGGAACACTGACCCCAGGCACCCCACAAGCCAACTGTGCAGTTGACTGCAATATAAATCATCGGTTTTAATAACATAAAAAAAAATTAAACGATATGCAAGATTTGTTTTTTGGTGGACTTGTTTAAAGTACGCCTATTTTGCCGATTTTTCTAAAAAGCATCAAGAAAAATCCATTGACTTGACTTAGGCATAATTCTAAAAGTTTTTTCCGCGAAATTCTAAACTTTTTTGGCGCTTTGCGCGCTATCCGTTTTTCCAAATTTTTGGCCGTTTTAGGAAATGTGTTCAACCAAAAGGCGCTGATATTCATACTTTGGCATGTTGCGCCGTGTCACTCATAACCTCTGCAAAGTGCAACTTGTGTTAAATTAGACTATCAATCCCGTTATTTCGAGCGAAATGAGAATCTCATGCATATGTCTAATACGCCAGAAGTCGTTTTAAATCAAAAGCTCAGTCAATTTTAATCAAACAAACGCAAGGTTTTTTCGCGCTTCGCGTGATTAGGTCGTATTTTAGGTACGTTTCGTGCATGGCTTCGGCACATATTTTTAAATAGTGCGCCTTAATAGCACACTGAACTTGTCAAGCACTTTTTCTACCAATCTATTAAGAAATATAGGAGTTATTCTGTTTAATATGTTCCACACATATAAGAAGTAGGGCTTGTGTTTATACGTATATGTGTCTTACTTACTTTATAGTGAAAATTATCTTAGAAAAAGTTAAATAGAGTATCACATCGGTGTCAAAATAGCGCAAAAAAGTGTTTCAAGGAAAAATAGGCCGTGGGTCGGAATAAATTGCCTTATTTTAAACAAATTACTTCATACTAAATTATTTTTAAAACAAATATTACAGAATTTTACAATTACAATGCCTGGTAGCAACAGTATATTCAAATAGGCCTACGACAACATTTACAGCATATTTAGTGAGAAATAGATTACACTAATAAGTGATTTATACAGCGCCGTCATTGTCGGTTATAAGGCAGTGAAAACGCACAATGAAAAAATACTTTAAAAATGTAAAAAATAAAAATAGCAGAAAATCGGGATCTAATTCAAGTCTGTATACTCATAGTATGTTACGTTATAAAAACAAACAATAAAACAAACCTGGTGGACATTCTTTAACTTTACAGGGTGTTGGTTTTGGCACCACACATTTTCCTCCGCACGAGTTTGCGACGGTTTTAACGAAAACTTTGACTCCTGATCCGCACGTGGTGCTGCAGTGATGCTTCCATTTGCAGTTCACCGGCGAGCATTTAACACGACGTCTTCGCCTTCTGCGCCTGTGATATTGATTTTGATAACAGGCAACATGAAAACGGTATGTGTGAAAACAAGAAAAGATAAGCCATTTTGCAACTGAAGTTGTAAATGGCAATCTTGCACTAAATACTTTTAAAATTTTGAATAAAAGGGTTGACTATCAATCTCGTTAAGTAATGTTAATTTAGAGACCCATCACAATTTTTTAACTAATAAAAAAACTTTTGGACAAAAAGTTAATTTCTCACCGCCAAGAGTCACCGGGTTGCAAAAGCAGGACAAACATTAGAAAAACTATCAGCAAAAATGTGCGACGATTGTTTTTTGGCGACATTACTCATGCAGCACATGCCTAGCTCTCTTAATAATATAATCTAAAATAAATGGCACAAATGCCAGACCTTCTTATTGTTTATCGACAGGAAAACAGCCAACGCTTTAAGCTGCGGTATTAGTTTATTTTTGCACTATTTTGCCAACCGCGCGTGGTCAAATTTCATATATTGTTTGTATAAGGAATTCTGGAGGAGTGTGCCGGAATACGCGTGGTTCATCTATTTGTTAAAAAAACAGACACTTCTGTATTTTGAAAACACGTATTCATAGTCATTTATCCACCGGTACATCTGAGGTTAAAACACATGGAAAACATATGGCCACTAAGCGCCTTTGGCTAGCATATGTTTCCTTGTTTGGATTAGAAGCTAAGCTCTTTTTATTATACGCTAATTTATTCAAATCAACAGACATGAACATATATGCACTTGTTTAATAGTAGCTTAAACCTAAAATATACCCACATATTGTTTTTGTGATTCTTTAAAATCTACTCCGTTTTTTTGTTTTCTCTTTGTAGTTTTTGTACCGTTATGCGTTGCCGCGTCTCTCGATCTGTGTTTGGTTTTTAAAACAGGGGTTGTAGGCCTATATGTTGGATGTTACTACAGTTTTCTGCTTTTTTTATTTTATTTATCTGACTAATACTTATACTGTTGCGTTTGTTTATTTAGATATACTGACGATACCTTTGCTGGCGAAATATATTTATATATATATATATATGTATATCTTTTAAGATCTTTTATAGTGTCTGACCTGAATTACTAACTTTGCTAGAGTATTCTGCTGTTAATGTGTAACAATATAGGCAAATAGTTTTTCCAAATGATCATTTATGGCAAACTAAAAAAAGATGAAATACCCGGTCAAGCCTAAATAGACAATAGAGCAGGGGTCGGCAACCTTTTGTACTCAGTGTGCCAGTTTATGAATACTGTCAAAATATCAACAACTCGCGTGCCAAAGATATTTTTTCTATGTTTAGTTTGGCACTGTTTTTTGCCTTATCAGTTTCGAAACGCATGCGCACACGTCAGAGTCCGACTCTGCAGCCCTGTGATCTGACATCTAATTTACGCATCTTTTGTTTTTCAGGTGATACCTGTTTTTCAGCCGATACCTAGAAATGATAGATATAAGTTTCGCTTTTAGTTGGTTTTCACAAAAACACACGTGCTTCCTTTTAATGTAGAACAGTGGTTCTCAACCTTTTTTAGCATACGAACCGGTAAAATTTCAAAACAAATTTTGCGGACCGCTGAATCATTTAAAGTTAAAATCAACCCAAAATGTAATAACGACAAAAGTATGCAAACTGAAAGCAAATAACGGAAACTTAAAAGTAATGACTCGAGCAATTTTCTGCTGTCTTTTTGATATCATGCGTGTTTTACGTGGTTCTTTCACGTACAACTGGTCTTAAAGTTTAAACTTAAACTAGTTGTAGCATAATTTTAAACACTTTGGCAAAACACTTGCAGCATTGTGACGTACAATAAGGTCCAAAGTAGACCATTAACTCTATGTATCGTCACAATGCTGCAAATTACGGAACTGCCGAAGTTCTAAATTTGATGGACAAGCTGTTAACATCTTGCATTTTGCAATTAGGATATAAAATTGTAATATATTTGACGGGCAGGCAGGAAAGTTGACGCGAATCGGCGGTTAAGAACCATTGATGTACTGTAAAATGCCCTGCATTAACGCAGTGAACGTCACGCCACTTTCGGGGCATTGTGACGTAATACGAACGGTTAGTCGTAAACAACAAGTTTAACGCACACATAAAATAATGTTAAATACAACAGTTGAGACACATATTCGTGACACGATCTGGGAATGTTCAACCATTTAGTTAGCACTAGTTTTAGTGATGTAATAATAATGTGGATAATGTGGTAGTGATGTAATTGTTGTTCTTTCGTCAGGTGATGTAACATGAGCGTTGAATCAATTGGCGTGCCGTGAAAAATCATCTCGTGCCAGGGGTTGCCGACCCCTGCAATAGAGGATATACCAGCCGTTTAGTAGTTCGACTATGTAAATTAAAGCGCGATAATTTGCAAAATTAAACCTGATATTTGCGTGGTTAAACAAAATGAATTTATTACGTTATTGTTGGGTAGGTTTAATAAAGACACGGTAACGCATACGCCACGGCCTCCAACGTATATCGCCCGTGTTGCACTACATGGCGATAAACGTTCGGTAAAAGGAAATTTAACATAATACCAGAGTGATTTTGTCAAAGACACGTAGTATAAGCCAATACGCAGCATTTGAACGATGAAACACTTTAGGTAGTAAGAAATCTCCCGCAGACAATAAAATGGAAAAGAAAGATTCTTGTTTTCGTATTAGATAATCTTAAACTGTTTATAAAAACAGAAAAAATATAAAATTATTTCCTAAATTTTAACAGAAATATATATTTTTTTAAATATATATATCATCATCATTTTTTGTGCGAAAAGCAAACATGTAAAAATGCCAATAAGAAAAGTTGAAAGGTAAAATTTAAAAACATAAGATTGCGTGTAAAATCATAAAACACCAACAACTCAGCGAATGGCAACAAAGCGACAACGTGAAAAAACGGAGAAAAGAGAAAAAAAAAAAGGAAAAAGAAAGAGAAAGAGCACGCAACTTATAAGCATTATCAAACGGTGTCGCAGATCAATCACTGATGGAAAGAAATAAAACGGGACAAAAAAAAGCCCAAAGCAAAAAATTACCATACAAATTTCAGTGTTAAAGGACGAATTTTACTCACTCAACTTTTCGTATTCTGTTTGGCAAGCGTAATTACCGAGTACAATAAGGGCTCTTGCTACAAGCAAATAAACGGAATTGTAACAGGCAACAATCATTCAGTTTCAGTTGCCAATATAGCCGTCCATTATATCCGTGGTCGGCAAACGCCGGTCCGCGAGGAGTTGGTTACCGGTCCGTAGCAGGGTTGTAAGATTAAAATTTTGTTGAAAAACGAACTTAAATATCCTTATTTTGAGAAGCTGGTAAGAATATAGGAATTGGTAATTATGTTAAACCAGTGTAATTTAAGAAAAAAACGTAAAGGCCTAAAAGTTTTATTGAAATGAGCCGGGGGCTGGGTTAAACTAAATTGTTTGGGTGGCCGGATGCCGCTCGCGGGTTTCAGTAAGTTCAATAATTCTTAGATGGGAGCATATTATCTTTGCGGCAAAACAAGCATAAAGTTCGCATTGAAAGTTGTAATAAGTTTCCTTTCCTGAACATTTGTTGTTTTTTCAAGGCCGGTCCGCGACAAAATTTTAGTTTTAAACCGGTCCGCAGTGCAAAAAAGGTTGCCGACCCCTGCATTATATCATTCAATTTCTTAAGTCCATTATTTCAAAAGGTACATAGACGACATACTATGGATATCTTCAGGTACTCACAACACTAGACAGATACAAAGTTCTCTGCAAATAGGATTTAAACATTACGGCCTCTCTCTTACGTTTAGAAAGGTATCAACTGCACAAGAAGGAAAAGCTTTGGAATTTCTCGATGTCAATCACATTATGACAAAAAGCTCACCAAAAGGTTTCATTACAAGAGACTATACTAAACCAACGGCAAGCGGGCGCCATTTTCTCAATGGTTCGTCACATCGCCCATCGCATCAGTTTTTAAATCTATTGTTTTTGGCGAAGCGATTTGCATGCGCCGCTTAAACGAATTGGATGTGGATTACAAAAGCAGCCTCAACAGGCTAAAGCAAAAATGTATTGTTTCTGGTTTTCATCGGGGAATGACGCAGGACGCACTACACATCGCAGAGTTTTGGAAAGAACGTTTTGGACCAAAAGTTAAAACTAAGCCTCAAAATCGCATTGTTTGGGCTACAGCTTTTCCATCGCGGATTTCCCTATCCCAATAAGATAAAGTCAATGAGCCTTTTGCCTGTATCGCATAGCAAAGACCGCCGACATTGACACATTTTCTCACCAACTTTAAAGGAATGTCGAGGATGCAGACAGGCAATAAAATTGGTTCTTCAAGTCCATGTGGCAAATGTGCTCCTTGTGGAAATTTTAGCAAACACCAAACCATGGTGCCACACAATACGTTTTTAACTACACCTACAGGTAGTGTGCGGCTACGGCAAAGTTTGGCGTGGTGCCATTACGGCATTTACGTGGTGACCTGCAAGTGGTGTGGCAAGCAGTATGTCGGCCAAACTAAAACCAAGTTTTCCAGACGTTGGAATGCTCATCGAGCAACTTGAAAGACGTTTGATTATTCGGCCAACAACGACCGAGCTGCGCTCTTACGGCACTACGCAGATCAGCATATTACCACACTACAAAGAAAGCCGCACTTACACCAATGTTTTATTGTTGTATTTGTGCAAATGCCGCCAGTCTATCTTTTAGATATCTTTGAAGATAAGTGGCTGAATAAAATCAAAGCTGAAATAAATATCCAAAAAAATGATAGTACCACGCGTGAGGTAATTTTTTGCTCTGGGCTTTTTTTGTCCCGTTTTATTTCTTTCCATCAGTGGTCGCTCTGCGACACCGTTAGATAATGCTTAACAGTTGCGTGCTCTTTCTCTTTCCTTCCGTTTTTTCACGTAGTCGCTTTGTTTCCATTCGCTGAGTTGTTGTTTTTGCATCTGACATCAGCAGGTGTTTTATGATTTTACACGAAATCTTATGTTTTTAAATTTAATATTTTACCATTTAACTTTGGCATTTTTTCATGTTTGCTTATCGTACAGAAACTGATGATGCCTTATAGACGAAATACATATTTCTATTAAAATTTAAGAAATGATTTTATGTTTTATCTGTTTTTATAAACAGTTTAAGATCAGCATTTAAACGTGACGAATAACACTGTTTTGAAAACATAAGCATAAAAGTCTCAACTTCGCGAAGGCGCTGACTTTAAGTTGATCTTTACGGTTATGCAAAAGGTGCGTCCAGTAACGTCAGACAAACTCGTAATCCGTTTGAAATAAAAATTGTCTATTGTTAAAAACCGATGCAATAAACGCGATAATTTAGATTTTGCGTGGTTTAACACACTGTTATAAGTAGCCATTATAGGCTTTTACCCAAATTACTCCTAAATTTTTCTCGGGAAGGCTTGTTGTACGATCCGTGTATGTTTCCATATGCTGAATCAACGTATGTTGGGGATACGACCCGTTGCGGGTAGCAGTATTTGACTTGTGTCATATTCAAGCAAACCCGTAATCCCGGTACGAAAAGGCGTAAAACGTACGAAAAATCCGTATTGTGTTTAAAAGTGAAAATTGTTTAAAGGTAAACCGCCGCAATAAACGTGATACTTTGCAAACTCTATCAATTTTTTCATGGGTTAAAGCATACTGTAAAAAATAAATACGTTTTTAACCCTTGAACGTTTAAAAGTGAAAATTGCGATGACGATTTTCAAGAGTTTTGCAACGACGCGTGCTTGTTAATCCGTCTTTCTCTCATAGAAAGAGACTAACTTTTCGAACTATATTAGTCCAGAACTAATAACAAACGTAAAACTTTAAGTTGTAACAGCAATCGTTCAGACTTGCGTGATATTCAAGCAAATACGTAATTTCGGCAAACTGCGTCAACGTAAGAAAATAACCCTTTGAAAATAAAAATTGTTTACCTGTGACCGGTTTGCGACGACGCTAGCTTGAGATGCGCGACTTTTTCTGAGAAAAAATACTATTTTTTTTCTATCTGGGAGCACATGAATTATATTGGCCCAAAAATTTATTCTCGGGGCATGTCTTGTTTTTGCCGTTATTATATGGGCCGAAAATTTATTTTCGGATATAGCTTTATATGGAGTTCGTCAACCGTGTCGGCCAAATTGGACAATAAGTAAAAAAACTCGAAAGTTTTCACGGAGGTAAATTTAATATTTTTTAGGCGGCAATTTTCTATATTTGGTTTTAATTTGCAAAACTTTCGATTTAATAGGTAGCATATTAGGCACATAAAAGTGTTTGAAATATTGCTCGAAACAACAGATTCAAAGTATGTTTTAACAGTGATTACACAGATCAAGGCGTGATAAAAATTGACCAAGTAAAATTGGCATAAGTATAGCAAACCATAGACGTTAAATTTTTGAATGATTATTATATTTGCTTTTTTTAAATGTCACCTTGCCAAAATTTAATAACATGGCCTACGCATTATCTACGTAAATTCTATTTATCAAATATATTTTTCGATCATTTCCCAAATACCTTGCCGTATTTGAAATTTGAATTTATTTTCGCGGTATTGCATGAAGAGGCAAGGCCAGTAGCCTATGTAATAAAGTTTCACCCATTGTAAAGCAGGGAAGCATTGCTAGAAGCTTAATTTATATGACGTTCGTGAAACATGTCGCCAGATTGAATCATATGTTTTGAAGCGGCAAAAATAAAAATATATAAATGAATAAAATATTTTGATTGCAAGACGATTCTAAATTTAATTTTGCATAGTCTTTATCAAACTAACGTAAAATAAAATGAAACCCTGGCAACTACCCCTTTCGCATCTAAGACATAGTAAAGGCTTGAAATTTTCGGCCCATATCTGTTTTTGCTTGCGGAAACAAGTTAAGGAAACTATAGAACGTTTATACTAAACCACAAACCAAAGTCAAATTAATTATATTTGAAAGAAACCCTGATAAGTAACGCTATTTATAAAGCTCCACGACCCCCCCTCCAAAAAAAAAACAAAAAAAAACAATTGGATTTTAAATATACAACTAAACCCTGACAATATACCCCGCGATAAAATATACAACAACCGCACCCCCGTCTAGTTCTTTTTTTAGGTTGGATATGGTTTGCTTGGTATGTTTCAGACCGATTTTTCTCCAGAGCATTATAGAAAAAGTGCGTACATCTCAGAACTTTTAAATTTTCAGACAAGAAGTAGAATGGTATGTAGCTGCCCTGCTGCTTATAAGAGGTTTATACGTCTGTACCCCTAGAGGTCTTTGATTGGGGACAAAAAAAACCTAAAATTACGTGACGTTATCACCCTATCTCCCAGCTTAACGCTTAAGAGGGAGCAATAACAGCAACGTTGCTGTCTCTTTCTCTTTAAGACCACAGGACGGCGAACATAAGTCAACCGGCGGACAAAATTTGCATTTTATTTTAAGAGATATAAACTAGCAAACAATACAAATTTTCCAAAAAATTATTTGACCGAATATTGACCTTGAAATATATTTTTTTAAATAGTTTTTAAGGGTACTTCTTTTAATCAAGGTGTATCTTGTTGTTTGCAGAAACATTTGCAACAGAAAAAGCGATCTTTGAAAGGCGATGTCCATTGTTTCGAGATTTAAAAAACCAACCCTGAAATTTTAATATCATACTAGGGGAATTCCCGAAAATTTATTAAATAACATTTTTTTAGCTTTAGCTGGAATCCCAACTACTTTTTTTACAGTAACGAAGCGAGTTGACTTTGCCTAATGTGGCAAATACTATTTCCATTTCGTTCGACAATCTACTCTGTGCAACTTTTTATTAAACTACGAATTTTAAATTGCCTCAGCGAAAAACTTTTATTATCTAAAAACTTTGCCCGAATCTGAATTTGATGAAAATTAATATGCGTTTACATTTACTTGTAAGCGCATATTATTATATTTATTAAATGCCTTATTCATATTATTATTAAGTATTATAAGCTAAAGTAAACTATGCGCTCAATTATTACAGCAATTGAGTGTGATAGCCTATACCATACAGAACGACACAAACAAGTCTGCACTTATTTAGAATAAAAGTAATAAACCAAAAAATGGTATTACAGCATGCACTGTTCGTGGGCTGCATGTTGTGCAGGCCTGTTGTATGTCAACAACATTTTATACACTCATTCTTATAATAATTGAAATATTTACTTTAGTATATTCTATGGCGATTGGTAGAGGTGTGAAATTCAGGTTCACAACTTTACTATTGATAAAAAATTAATTATTAATTTAAAAAAAAAACATAAGGTGCATATAGATTGCCTGTGATAGAATACAGATTATCTGTAGCTTGTATTCATGCAAGATGCAAGGAGAGGCACTAAATGTACCTTTAATAGATTATAATTATTTGCCTTTTTAAGGGCCAGACCACGATTATCCTCTTTTGTCTTCAATTGTGGTCGACCTATGGCAATTTATACATACACCTCATTTGTAATCAGAATGTTTAATTTACAGCTATACAAATACAATTTTAAGAGTGTAATGATTTTACCTGCTTAATTTCATTAATAATGGGAAATGCTCTTGCTGCTACTGCTCCATCGCAGATCCAAACAGTGGAAAGCTGCCTGGCTGACGTCCCTGGATACACCTTTGACAAGAGCTTGGGAAGTACTCGGTTTATGAAAGTTGCCAGAGCAACATTTCATGAAGGATATGTTGTGATTAAAGTGTTTGTTATTCCAGATGCAACCATTGATTTAGATCACTACAAAAATGAAGTTATACATGTATCTGAAAAGTTAAAACAAGCATCCAACTGCCTGCCCTGTCAACAAAATATCATCACAGACCGTGCTGCATTGCTTGTTAGACAGTTTGTAAAACACAACCTATATGACAGGATAAGCACTCGGCCATTTTATAGCACCGTGGAACGCAAATGGGTAGCTTTTCAACTCCTTTGTGCTTTAAATCAAATGGCAAAGTTCAAAATTTGGCATGGGGACATAAAAAGTGAAAACGTTCTTATCACTAGTTGGAACTGGCTGCTGTTATCTGATTTTGCTGCCTACAAACCAACTTACTTACCGGATGACAATCCAGCTGATTTCAATTATTTTTTTGACACTTCAAGGCGCCGTACTTGTTATATTGCTCCTGAGAGATTTACAGATAACCCACAAACATGGGCTTCTAATGGAATGCAAATTTCTAATCGCAATAATACCGAAATTCATGCAATGGATATATTTTCTGCTGGTTGTGTTATTGCAGAGATCTTTACAGATGGTTCTGCTATGTTTGATTTGTCACAACTTTTGGCATACAGAGAAAACAAGTTTTATCCTGACAGTGTGCTACAAAAAATTGAGTGTCCAGAAGTAAGGACCCTTGTTGAGCACATGATACAAATTGACCCCTCAAAACGTCTTACAGCAGAACAGTATTTAACTTTATGGAAAGGAAAGGCATTTCCTGATTTGTTTTACTCGTATTTAAAGTATTACCTTGGACGATTTTGTGAACCTCCTTTAATGTCTGCAGATCAAATTGTGTCTACACTACATACAGATATGGATAAAATAATACAGAATCTAGTTTCTGCAGAGCAATCTTCTGAATGTTTGGTCATTGTTGCCTCGCTCTTGCTATCCTCTGTTAGACAACTTCAGTACTGCAACTCCAAACTAAAAGCCATGCATCTGATGGTAGAGTTCGCAAATCACCTGGAGTCAGATGTGATCTTGGAGAGATTCTGTCCTTATCTCATGGACATGCTAAAAGACAGTGTAACAAGAGTGCGAGCTCAGGCAATACAATCACTTGCTGTATGTTTGACATTTGTCTCTGAAGTCCCAAGAGGAGAATCAAATATCTTTGTTGAATACATTTTACCTGTAATTGGCATGTGTGCCCAGGATCCAGCTGTTCCTGTTCGACAAAGCTTTGCTGAACATGTAGCAGTTTTTGCAGAAAGAGCACTTAAATTCCTTGACAGTCCACAGCAAACCCAAAATTCCACATACATTTCAGCTGTTGGTGGTGACCCTCCTAATTATGATTCACAGCTGCAGGCGCTAAGGCACTCAACACAAAAGCGAGTAAAAGTTCTTCTCAGTGACAATGACAGCACCGTCCGCCAGTCACTATTGGAATACTCTGTGGCTCGTCTCTGTGTGTTTTTTGGAAAGCAAAAGGCTAATGATGTCTTACTAAGTCACATGATAACTTTTTTAAATGATAAACAGGATTGGCAACTAAGGGCTGCCTTTTTTTCTAGTTTAGTTTCAGTTGCGTCGTTTGTTGGATGGCAAAGTTCACTTTTTCTAAAGCCCTTGTTACAACAGGGTCTTAGTGACAGAGAAGAGTTTGTGGTCTCTGAAACATTAAAAACAATTACAAGTTTGGTAGAGCTTGGACTTATCCCTAAACAGGTTATTTGCGAATTTGTGAAAGACAATGCTGGATTTCTGATGCATCCTTGTCAATGGATTAGACAGAGTGCAGTAGCATTTATATGTGCCTGCACAAGTGTCTTAGATAGTGTTGATGTACATTGTTATATATTGCCTAATCTTTTAAAATACCTGAAGTACCCAATTATTCAAGCTGACCAAAACAATGTTTTACTGAGTGCACTGAAGCCCACCATAAAATTTGCAGTTTTTACCTTAATATCAAATACACCAAATGCTGCTGCAGTTTTTAAGGTTTTGCAACAAAGACAAACAAATAAAAGCAACTTGGATGAACAACCAGATACAAAAGAAGAAATTTATGAAGATGGTAAACAATCTATCCTCAGAAAATTAATCCTAAAAGAGATGTCAGATCATGATGAAGAAATGCTGTTGCAATTAGAAAACATTGTTTGTAAACAGCAGAAACGTTCTTTGGGAAATAGTACTGCTGTCAGTGCTGAATGGCACAGTGAAGACAAGGCAGATGGGAGTACTATTAATATTTTAAATCTAGGAACAAGTTTTGTACGCCGACATGCTGACATGGGCAAAGATTTAGAACCTGGCATTCACTTGGCAAATGCCAGTAAACCATCTGTTAAAAAGAACAATAAGAAAAAGGGTGAACAGAATCAAGACATGAACGAAGAATGGAAAACCATGTTTGGCAAGGATACATCCCGGTTTCAGCAGACTCCAACTAGTACTGGCACTCCGTCAAAAAGAGTCAATACTTCCAATCTTACAGTTTCAATGTCACAACTCGAGTCTGCTGCTACACAAACTCCAATTTCTACTCCCGATGTTAAGCAAACTGACATTCAGTACAAGTTTGCTTCTTGTAAGCTGGATTTACGTGCACTGGTTCATCACCAAAGAGATTTATGTAGAAAGGATGTCAGCCAAAGAAAGCTTGAACATATGGCAGATAGAGATAGTACGCTACCTCTATCTGACTGGCAGCCAAAGGGTGTACTTGTTGCACATATGTTTGAACATCGAGGCCCTATTCATAAAATAGCAGTTTCTCCATCTAATGAACACTTTGTGACTGTTTCATCAGACAAATCTCTTAGGTTATGGGATACTGCGAAATTGGAAGGGAAGTCCATTGTTAATCGTTCAAAGGCATCTTATCAAAAGTTTACTTCAGCAGTTCGTTGTGCTGCATTCTGTAATAACGATCAAATTATCTGTTCATCCGATGATGGTAATATACATTCTCTTTCTGTTCAAACTCTTGGATCCAAAGTTGCAGCTGAAAATCAGGACTCCAGTGGAATGTTTGACACTGGGCATCACTTTACTCATATGGTCAACCAACAAATCTATGGAAGAATAACTGATCTTAAAGCAATTGTTAACTCATCTGTGATTGTTTTTATTACAAGTTATGGACACATAATTGCTCTAGATGCGAGAGAGAAGCAACCAATATGGGAGCTAAAACAAGACCTTAGTCATGGGTTACCAACAACAGTGTGCATTGACCCAAAGCAACATTGGCTGTGTGTAGGTACTGTTCGAGGTGTGCACACTTGCTGGGATTTACGGTTTCAACTTCCAATTACAAAGTTTTCCCACCCATCACTGGCAGGGGTAAGAAAAGTTGTAACACATCCTACTGAACCATCCTGTGTTATTTCAGTTGTTACAGGTAACAATGAAGTGAGTGTTTGGGACATTGAGACTGGAACGAGACAAGTGACTCTCTGGGCAAGCACTGCACCACCACTGTCTTTAACCCAGAAGACCACAGACTCAATTAATGGGCTACAATTGACATCATTTGCTGACCGAATACACATGTACACTGCAGGAACTGATTGCAAAATTCGGCTGTGGGACATGAGCCAGGTGCAAAATTCTAAAGTGTTGTGTGGACCTGGCTATTCTTCCACTAGAAACATATATAATGTTTCCTATGATGTTCGTTTAGTGGACGGCACTAGGGTAATCCAGGAACAGCTAACCAGAACTAGGATTGAGGAAAATGAAGCGGCTAGCACTAGCTCATCTAATACCGAACATATTGGTGGTGAACAGAAAATATCCCGCTCTGGTGATCATGCTGTACCCATACATCACCATGACGTAATTACTGATTTAGCTATATTTCAGGTTAATCAGCAATTTCTTGTGTCATCTTCAAGGGATGGCGTAGTTAAAATATGGAAATAACTGGCTACATTGCATACCAGGCAAAATAAAAACCAACATAATGATTGATTATATTCTGTTTAAAATTTTAAATGTATGTATAAATATCCAAAAATTTTTCGGAAATTATAATTGTATTTAACAAATCCTATTTGTGGTTCTGTCTGTCTTATTTGTTCAAATATACCAAGACTGTTGAGATTTTTAATTTCGCTATTTTGTGATTATTGTTTTTATTAATTCTTTTATTAATGTTTATGCTTTTAAAATTACTCTCCATTCAAAAGAAAATTAAACATTATTAACCTAAAACATTTAGTAATTTATATACATTTTGATTGTTTTGTTTATAAATCTTCTTTCCACAACCTGGTAATTTTTATTTATGCTAGTGGTCAATGTTTTTATTCTGTCTGTTTTAATTGCATCCATTGGCTACAACCGCTTTACTGGTGATAATCACTACATATTCACTGTTTAATGTGCAATACTTTCTTTGTTTTCTTCTATGACAATATAAAGGTTACATAGTTGTTGTATGCATGTTTTAGTAACCCAACTTACTTAACTTATACTGGCCACATTTAGTTCTTAAGTTCAAAAAACAGATTTTTGTGATGTTAGAAGAAATATAACACACTACTACATAACTGTGTATTTGCCACTTAGTTATTGTCTGTTGAAGTGCTGCAATACATGATTGAACCAAAAAAAACAACAATCTGAATTAAATAAACAAAAAGGAAAACATTTAAAAAATATTCTTTAACAATTGTAAAGAAACAAAATATTTTTAAAGAGTGAATTAGGAAGCGTTATAAAGGACTTATTTTTAATAACTACAGCATGTATACCTTAAAAATATGTATATATATATAATACTATATAATAACTTATAAATAACTGCAGGTTGCGAAAAATTCAAGTTTGAATACCAATTGAAATGTTGCAATTGCACCTTGACCACCCTACATGATAGCATTTAATTGCACATTTCATTGGTGCAAGAAAATAGCTCATTAAAAGAGTTTCAAAACACACACATAGTATAAATAGTTTAGGCTGTCAAGACATTTTTTTGGTCACTGTTTTAAGCTTTTTAAAAAAGTCATCAAGTTCCAATGGATCGTCATGTGTTGCATCATTTGGCGGAATAAACCATGAACCAGTTGGGCCAGGTTCCCATCCATCACCCACACTTAATGACAATGCTGATATACTGTTCACAACTGATTTCACAGGGATTGCCAATTTGTTCGTAAGGACAGATTCTGTTTCTCTTGGATCAACTACAGCGTTATTAATGTTAACTTTGACGCTTGCGGTTCGAGTTTGACTTTTGCTTCGTTTATGGTTATGCACAGGCTTGTTTCTTAAACTGTTTCTTCGCTCTGGCAATTGTTTCCGCCTCTGTCGTTTTGCAGGTGAACTTGCAATACTTGTTACTTTATTATAACTTATATTTAAACACAAGTCATCTTCAGAATCACTCCACTTACGTTTGGGAGATTCTGGTAGTGTACTGGGCAAATCTCCAATTTGCATTAGGGCTATATCAATGTCATTATCAACACTTTCATGATCTGGTGAAAATCCATCTGATTGAGGAAAGGTGTTTTCTTTTTCAGTGCTGTTGTACTCCTCATCAAAAAAACTATCACAGTTCATGTCGCTGGTGATGTTAATGCCTTCATCATATTCGCCTCCATTATCACATGCTACCCTTGAAAGCAATGTTACTGATGACTTTTCTAAATCTTCCAATGTCGGAGATGATATTCTTCTCATGATCATTTCTGAGGATATCCTTTTTAGCGTTGCACTAAGTATAGCTTCTTTGCAAAAGTCTGGGGATCTGCGTTGTTTGTTGGCCTCTTTCTTCTCTACGGTCTCATGCCATAGTTTGTCAAGGTTGGAGTCAGAAACCCATTTTCTTTGAAATGCCATTCTCATTTACATACTAAAACAGCAAAATGTATTACCTATTTCAGTATTAAATTAAAAACAATTAAATTTAAAGAAACATGCTGCACCAAAGTCATTCACAGATAACCATAGATCCTGTTTTTAAGTATTGTAACTTGCGAAAGCTCTGAACAGAAACTTGAAACCCCCTTACTATTATACTTTAATAGCTTAATTGCTTAACATATAATTAACTGTGATTATTCGTTAACACCTAATTATAAATGATATTAAACAGTTAAAACTAGAAAATTCTGGCCCAAAAAATCACATTGTAAGACAGGAAACCAAAAATAGGGCACTGTAGAATCCCTACCACCTTTTTACAGTAATAAAATACGATTACCAAGCCAGTCGTCAAAATTGAAAACTAGAAGAATAAACAAATAATACTGACCTAACCCAAATAATGTGCGTTGATTAAATAATTTAAACGCTATGGTAGGTTTCCAGACCAGCGCCAAAAATGTTACTCAAATCACTGCCCAATCTACAAAAAACTTTATTTACCAGCTGACAAATATCAGTTTTAAAAAATGACAACATGGTTTATTTTTGTATGATATTTTAAGAAATTTATATTAACAGAATGACAGTTCAAAGTATACGCTGTCACTAGCAATCCGTTTAGGAACAAAGACCTATGATATCCATAGAAATCAAAAAATATGTCCTTAAAGTAACGGTTAAAGCATTAAAGTCTCTTTGGTGTAACTAAGCAAAAACAATGTATTCGACATTGGTTGTTTCACTATTTGTCGCCATTTACAATTCCAAGAAAACTATTTTTGTTAATTTAGATAGATTAATTCATTTTAAAAGTTATCTTGTGGTAACGACAACGACGGATTGTCATACCAAAGAGTTTGGTCATACTCATTTGACCATTGTCATTTGGGGAAATATTTTTTTTGAAATTTTTATATTTTTTTAATACAGTTTACAATAACTAACTTCCTGGTTTAAAATGAAAGTTAAAACAAAATTTAGACATGTTCACGTAATCTGTACTTTCAATCGTCACTGGTTTATTGCAAAATAACATTTTTCGAAGCAATAACATAAACGCAAATTGTAATAAAAATTCGACCGAAGTTAAGATCGATTCAAAACACTTTCCTCACCGACTTTTTTATTATTTTCACACTCCATAATAGGGATAGTCAAAAGTTCGCCCCATCAGTCGTTTTCCATCTAAATAGCCTTTTTAAAGGCTAATTCGATCAAGGCAGCAAAAAAGTAGATAAGTTTTAAACAAACAAATTTGTTAAAATCGCTATTACATATTTTAAAAAAATTTTTGAGAAGGAAAACGGCTAATGGAGCGAACTTTTAACTAACCTTATATTGTTCATTAATGTTTAAGTATATAATATAACGATTTAAAAAATTGTCGGTGAGGAAACTGTTTTAATACTTATCTACATTCCTCCCCCAAAAAATGTGTTTTGCGGGATTTTCACCCTGAATTACCTTTTGGAACGGTTGTTTAGATGAAAAACGGCTAATGGGGCGAAATTTTAACTATCTTTAGGTTGTTTAGTGATGTTTAAATATGCAATACAGCGATTTAAAAAAATGTCGTTGATTAAAGTGTTTAAACCTTTCCCAATTTTTCGCTGCCGTGATCGAGTTTGACTGGGTTTTAATTTTTACTATATGGTGACTTCCAGCCTAGAATTTGTTGAGAAACACGTGTCAATTTTATTTTAATTTTTAAACTATGTATGCTAGGGTTATGCAAAGAGATTATAATCTCTTTGGGTTATGGTAACAGCACTAATAAAATTATAAAAATTTCAAGAAATGTATTTTTTCAAGCATAAATATTTACGCTGTAACCTCGTTGTTAACTTTGTTCGAAGGGTTTTGTTTGGGTAACACTAATTTACGGAATGATGAATGGTCGGAACGCTCACAGTATTATTAATAAATAACACTTGACCCACCTCCACCCAAATATCGTGCGTTTGTTTATAATTGTTTTAACGGGGTAACACTTAAATTAGTGAGCGTTCCGACCATTCATCATTTCGTAAATTAGTATTACCCGTTTTGTTTTTATGCCGCTGGTCTAGATTCCTACCACATTTATTTTAACGCTAACGAAGCGAGTTGTCAAAGTTGAACTTTTAAGTAAGAGATAAATATGTTAGAATAAATATAATAATAATACTTGACCCACCCAAACTCGCACGCAGGTAACACTAATTCACGGAATGATGAATGGTCGGAACGCTCACAGTATTATTATTAAATATAATAACACTTGACCCACCTTCAGCCAAACGCTAACCCCCACCTAACTCAAATATTGTGCGTTGGTTTAATAATTGTTTTAACGGGTTAACACTTAAATTAGTGAGCGTTCCGACCATTCATCATTCTATAAATTAGTATTACCCTCGCACGCTAACCCAAATATTGTTAACAATATAAACCCCCGTATAGGAAAAAACGCACCTAAATAGTAAAGCAGTTAAGCTATTGAAAAACAATTTGGTAGGACGAAAATTAGCAGATGGCATGGTGTATTTTGGCGTGTGTTTTTCAGAGGGGCAAGTGTTGATTGGTTAGCACTGGCTAGTGCAAATTTTAGTAAGGCCAATCCTGGGTCCTTGGCTATACTCTAGGCTAGCAAATTTACACGTTCATGCTACAAAATGTATAATAGAGATGAATAGCCTGATGTATTCTTACATTTTTTCTAACCATGCAAAATCCAAGTAGAAGTACTGCACTTATTGCAGCTTAGTAATTAACTTACAACAAAATTAGTCCTTGCCTAAATATTTACAATTAAACTTTTAAAAACTGTTCTTAAGCTAGACAACTCCGGGTTAGAATTAAACTAGTTAATAGTCTATTCAACCCATACAACGTCGGGTATTTCATCTTAAAACGGAATGAACAGCACAAGAGTTCATTATGTTGAAATGTACTTCACTCTTTAGACAAAATATTATTTTTTGGCAACTACCTGGTATATGTATCGTGTTTCATTCCTAATACCAACAAATCTTGTTGCCATGACAGTAAATATTCCTGCAAACTAGATGGCAAAGGTTGCATTTAGACAAATGCTGATAGAGCTAGCTTATGGTCGGGAACGTAAAAAAGACCTAAAGAGCAACAATACCTAAAGCAGAAAAAATGTATAAATAGTATTAAGACCAGCGACATAATACAGCCAAATACCACAAGATCTGTTGGAAATTAGTGCATTTCTAAGCAAAAAGGTCTACGACAATTAGGGCATCCAATGGCAGAAAATTCTAGACTTTTTAGACCTTGAGGTCGTGGCAATGCACTAATTTGGACCTTTAGGTAAACTCCCGTCATAGGTAAATTGAAAATACTGCTGAAAATTTACAAAAGATAACAAATAGTGTGAGATTGCATTAATAATACTTGACCCACCCTAACCCAAATGCTAACCCAAACCCTAACCCAAATAAAGTGCAAAAATGTAATAATTATTTGAATGCTGGATAAAAAAACAAATTTTCGGTGGGCATAAGATAGTTTCTCGTCCATGGTATATAGGATTGTTACGTCACAAAATGAGATATTGGGTCCTAAAAGCGTTTATGTAATTGTTAATTCAACGCACATTATTTGGGTTCGTGTGCTGGTTAGCGTTTGGGTTTAGGTGGGTCAAGTATTATTAAACTTAATCTTTTTAAGAACACATTGTTAAGTTAAATTAGTCCATTGTCCGAGAACTAAAAGTCGGACTTTTTGATCCTTTGGATGCACTAATTCTAACGGATCAGGTGCAAATACGCAGTTTTAACCAGTACAGCATATTAAGATCAAAATTGTCTGAATAAGACCTAAATCTGTCGGAATCAAGGCCTAAATTTATCGGAATAAGGCCTAATTTCATTGGAATAAGGCCTTAATTCATCGAAATAAGTCTAAATTCAGCAGAATAAGGCCTACATTGATCGGAATGTGGCCTAAATTTATCGAAATAAGTCCTAAATTTGTTGGAATGAGGCCTAAATTCATCAGAATAAGGCCTAAATTCATCAGAATAAGTCCTAAACGCATCGGAAAAAGGCCTAAATTCATCGGAATAAGGCCTAAAATCATCGGAATAAGTCCTAAATTCATAGAAATAAGGCCTAAAATAATCGGAAGAAGGCCAAAATAGCCAAAATAACGCCGAAATCTGTGGGTAGAGGGTATGGGACAGGCATCGGCTGTTTTCATGACTATGTTTGGTCACCCTAGTCTGACCGGCATCGCCAGGGCACCGCTGATTTGGCACCAAATTTTTGGTCCTGTTTGGGGCTATTGGTGGGTAATGAGTGGGGTAAGAACATGGATTAGTTTTGAATTTATTAGGGGAGTTAGTGATGTACTTAGGGGTGGGGTTGAGGTTAGTTAAAGTGTTGTTTAGGCCTGATTCTGACCTTTTAGGTTTTATTCCGACGGATTTGGGACTTATTCCGATTTAGACTGTACTAATACCTTTTCAGGTATTAGTCTTATTTTGGCTCTATTCCGAATTGTGTTTTATTCTGACATTGGTGTTGTTCATATCTTGGTCTTATGGAGTCATTATAGTCACATTGAAAAGGTATAAAAACAATAATTTCAGGAGGTCATTTATCTGATTTAAGTCGGAAAATTGTTTTTAATAGACCATGAGTAATTGAGTAGTGCATTTATTACAAATGAGCTAATCATTTAAACCTAAATTCAGGTCATTTGTAAATTCATTCAATGCAGAACCATCACTTTTAATCTTTACTTTTACTTAAGCAAACTAAACCCCACAGATGTTAGACTCTGGTCCTTTTATTTCCAATTGAGCTAGCTTTTTATTTTCTCTACATTTTTTATATAGTGAGGCACCTAGGACAACTAAAAAATGGTTTATAAAATCTTGTTAAGAGGTTTTTTCCCATGTAAAAATTTCACTTTGCCCCAAAAGATGTCATTAACAGAGACAGAAAACCTTTGTATGCGATTCTAATAAAATCATAATAAACAAAACTTTAATTTGTTTGCTTGTGGGGCTAGCAATATCAGTAGCTTCTTCTTGGCTGCCAACTAACATACTGGACTTTATTTTTCCCCTATTTTTATTTGGCATAATTATTTGTCTGTAACGAGGGCTGGTCAGCCAGAGCTGGAGCCCGAACTCATGGACCAAGCATTTTTGATGGAACCCGTGCCATTTTGTTAATTATAAGAGCTATGAAATTTTTATCTGTTGTAGCGAAAAACGATTTTAAAATCCTCAAATGAAATTCCACTATGGAGCCAGAGCTGATGTTGTGTTTCGTGGCTCCGGAGCTGTAGTCGAAGTCACTGCATATATCTGTTTCGTGGCTACCGTGATTCCCCAACCATGTCAAAGTTTGGAATTTTAACATAACAAACAACCTTAATGTGCTAAGTTTATGTGTATCAATTTGTAAACACTGTCTATATAATGCAGATTGTTCTAAATAAAAAGTAACAGTGAAAGCACATGGAATTTGTGGCTAGGAAACATATTACTTAAAGAAAAGGGGTGGGATTTCGAAAATTTGTGTGAGGGTTGGTCAAAAAGAATCTTCTTGATTGTTATTGCAAACATTGCGCCAGAAAAATTGCAACAGAACCTCACATGTAAAAAGGCCCATTAATAAAGCAAAGGTGTCAGTTTTGTAGGCCTAGCCTAATATCAGTGTCACTGTTTGTCCAGCAATATTTTCAGCATTCTAGAACCGAAGAAATGTTTAGTGAACAGCAATTTTAATTTAGCATTATGGCCCATAGTGCAAATGTTGAACGCATTTTTTCTTTGATGCAGCCACAATGGTGCAAAGAAAGAGACAGCCTATTAGTTGGATCATTTTCGGGCATCTTGACGGTTGTATATAATTTTAAGGATAATTCGTGTAAACAATTTCACGATCTCGCTAAAAATGATCATTCCTTATTGGCAAAAGTTAAGGGAACTCAAAGTATTCATGGGCTGAAAAAATAAATAAATTTGATTTGTTGTTTTTGTGTCTGTTTTTGTAACTATTGCTTTGTTTTTGAATCTATTGCCTTCAACCACCAAGGAAATGTAAAACATCATCAAACTCAAACGTAACAATTCTACTTTCGTTTTACTTGCCGGCAAAAAATGTCCTCTTTTTGGGTGCTGAAAATATGGTAGCTATAGTTTCAAATGATCCAAAACTTCAATATCCACTGTTTAACTTTAAATCAAGCCATATGGTAGAGTTTTGGCCCAATAGACTAAATAACCACAACTTAAAAAAAAAAAAACTCCAGTTTGTGAGGTAAAATAAAGGGTCAGCTTGAAACAATTTGCTGTCCAAATACATAACTATTGTTTTACAAATGATATTGTGTATCCCATTCCATTGTTGTATTTTTTAAGGTATTTGTCATGTTTGGTCAGTGAGGCTTTGATTGTATTGATTTAACCTGAAGTATATTCTACTTGTATCATTAATTTAAAGTAAACAAACTGAGCAAGTAAAACAAACTAATTGCTGTTCACTTTTATCACCTGGTACTTTCTATTACGCCTACAGTTTGTAACTTAATTTTAACCATTATATTTTTACACCTGCTACTATCTTCACTTTTTTATTATCTCAAAAGAATTGCTGGATTTGTTGCTCAATGTATTTTTTCAAAATAAGATTGCAAATATCATTTTTATGTTGTTTAGCTCTTTTATATTTAGAATGTTTTAGGTATTTTTACTGATTATCAATTAGCAACCTAAGTAGTACACATAGTGTTATATAATGGAGGTGGATGAGCCATCCACATCAGCATCTTCAGGTGCTGTTACCAAAAAACGATTTGAAGTAAGTAAGGTTTAAATCAAGAATTAGTTTGAATTCTGTATCAACAAATTTTCACATCTTATACCAATATTCCTTAGTGTAGTTTTCATCAAACAATCCTACTATAGTTTTAAGGCAATGTAAAAATTTACCCTGATGTATGTTTCCTAAGGTGAAAAAATGGAATGCTGTCGCTCTTTGGGCATGGGACATTGTTGTCGACAACTGTGCGATTTGCCGCAATCATATTATGGATTTATGCATTGAATGCCAAGCAAATCAAGCTTCTGCCACCTCAGATGAATGTACTGTTGCCTGGGGAGTATGCAACCATGCTTTTCACTTCCATTGCATCTCAAGATGGCTAAAAACTCGCCAAGTAAGCCTTTGTTTTTTCAATTTGTGAAAAACAAAATATAAGTTGAACTTCTCTTGTACATGGTGTATAAAAAGTGGTCAATGGGATTGAACAAATGTTGACAAGTTTAACCATATCTTATGTCAGTAATACATAAACCATTTGGGGGTTAATTTGATTTGTTGATTAAAAGCTGGTACAATACAGTCGTTTACCAAATTAAAAGTTTTTTTTATATTATTCTCTACTTCATTAAACGTTTAAAGGTTTGGTAACTAGTCAGAAACCAAGAGCCGCATTCCTACCCTTATAAACCGCAATAAAACTCACTAACATATGGAAAAAATGAATATCAGAAAATTTCACCTTACTCACACACCTACATTTGCTTAGTCAGATTCATTATGCCATTACACTGCTGGAGCTACTAAAATCATTTGACTAAATTATACAAAAACATAGGATCTTAGTAGGAGCAGGCAATTAATCGACACTGTACACAAAAAGAAAACTGAAATACAAGTTAAAATATAAATAAAAGTTCCACATAAAGCATGTTGAAGAGCCGCATGGGGTCGCAACCTGCAGATTGGCCTTGTGTAATTAGTCAATTAAATGCGGACACACACAAAAAATCGTGTCGGACACAACTCTGCTTTTAGGTTGTATTGTGAATTGCTATGATAATTTTTTTTTAATTATTGTCCAAAACTCACAGGTTTATCAAACTTACACAGGAATGGTACAATTTAATATGTAATAACAATTAATGAATAAATATTTCCGTTTTTTAACACCTTAAATTCAGGGTGTTAACTGGTGTCCTGCTTTCAGCCTTTTTCCAATTTACACCATTGAATTATATTACTTACAAACCTGTGTCACAGTTTCTTCTTACATTTGAGACTGTTTGCAGTAGCAGCTCTTTAGTAAACCTACCTCAAATTAATTTGTCACTGGGATTCTGTATTTAAAAATTCAATTAATCAAATTATTATTGTATTGTTCTTGTACATGATATAAACCAATACTTTTCTTTTTTTTTTTTTAGGTTTGTCCTTTAGACAACCGTGAGTGGGAGTTTCAGAAGTATGGCCGATAAAAGTTGGATCTCCTGCTCAAAAAACCCAATAAAAACTTGTATTTATTTCCAACACCAACTGCTGCTTCTTGTGAAGAGTGAATTATTTCACAAATCAAACCATTGCCTGTTCTTGATATAAATAAATATATTTGGATGCTCTTCTTAATGTGTTACATAATATCTTGCTGTCAAAAGAACTGTTCTGGTAAATTTAGTCACATGCACCATTTATGATGTGTGCTTTATAGTAACCAACTCGTCACCAAAAGTTAGTATTTTTATTTCAAATCTGAGTAGAAACAGTTTTTTCCTTGTTAAATTAAATCTTTATGGTTTTACTTTGACAATGTTTACCTTAATTTCTTTTACACAAAAATGCTTTTTGCAAATAAATAAACATACTGTTTAAAAATTACCGATGTGTCCACAGAATAGTTAGTAGTCCTAACATTTTTTCACAAAAAAAATACCACTCCAGGTAAATAGCAGCACTTAAACATCTACATTTATATCCACTTTGTTAATTAAGTACTAATTTTTTAAACTTTTTAAAATGTTTTAGTTTTTGAATAAATGTCTGAGAATATTAAATAAAAGCTGACAGACATCCCATTGGCTGTGTTTATTTGTAATCCCCAGTGAAATAAAATTTACTTGTATTTCGCGCATTTGCCTTTCCATATGGTTGAATTCCATATTGCATGTAAACTTAAAATAAAGTTAAGAAGTGGAACATATAGTTAAAAAAAAACATTCATCTTTATCGAAAAGTAAACATTTTTATTATGATTTTTAATTTGCAACAGGTTACGAGGGAACTAACCCAGTAAACCGAAAATTGATATTGGGTATTGGTCCTGTGCCCCCCGATTTTAAGTACTGTACCCATAAATTTTAGTTATTTATCGACACCAGATCACATGAAAGTATTAAAGTTGATTCTTAATCGAGATTAGTTTGATGAAAAGCCTTTATTTGGTTCAATAAGCAAAAAATAGGGAGGCATAATGTAATGAACGCCCAAAATTTGCACATTGTTTAATACATTGACATTTATCTTCTAAATTTTACACGCTATATAAAAAATAAAAACCTCCAAAAATTAGAAATTGCGTTTATCATGTTTTATAAACGCTTTCTAAAGGGTTGTTGATTATAGATTTGCGCAATGCGCGCACAGAAAAATAGTCAAAGTCCTCTAGGTCAGTGATTCTCAACCTTTTTGTTCTCGCGACCCGTTTTAAGTTTTCGATAACTTGCGCGACCCCCCAATTATAGCGTGTGATACATAAACCTGAGCAAATAATAAACACACTTTAAATTTGCCAAAATTCATATAAGGAAAAAATTCAGTCTAGAATTGTATCGAAATTTGGCTAAAATGCGCTATGCACAACAAGCTAAAGTTACGGCTTGAGCCAGGGTTGCCCGAAATCTGCATTTTAGGTCAAATAATATTTAGCATAAACCTAGTGCGAGACCAAAGGGAATCAATGGAAGTAAGCAGCCAAAATTCCTTACAATTTACAAAACAGTTGTCGGTAACAGCAGTGCAGTTATAAAGCTTTCTGTAAATTTTATTTCCGTTTGCCAAAACGGCAACACCAAAATTTTATTACTGGCATTCTGCGGGTGTTTTGGAAAAGGCTATGTAAAAAGTTATGATACCGCTGAAAAGTAGAAATACTTTGCCTGCAACCTATTCTAAACCTAGCACAACTTTTATTGTTATTTGACCTAATTTTCAATTTGCAACCAATAAAGCGCCCTATACTATACCTGACGATTTTGTACTGCACAAAATTATTGTGAAAACACGCATCATATTCGCGCAAAGCGCGAACAATTTTTTGAATTTGCGTTGGTAAAGTTGGTATAAACAAAGTTTGGAGGCCTCGTGAGCACGTGGTTTACTTCATCCCACAGTGTTTCCAATAAATTCGGCCAAATTAGGACAGAAAGCTCACTGTCCTTAATGATTTACAAACCGCCGGACACAGCAGTTAAATTAGGACAATTTATTATTTTTGGTCCAAATTTTAGGCCATCTGGCAACCCTGACTTTGTGTGTCCATTCATTTTTTATTAGACATTGTTTGACTCAAGATACGCTTGATTAATTAATTTAAAAGTGTAATGGTGACGTCATAAGTGTAATGGTGACATCATAACATGTTCACTGCAGCAAAAGCCACACAAATATTAGCCTGGCGGTTGCTTTTGCTCCTTCTATACTGCTAAACTTTTAGTTCATATTGCCTAATTCTTATGATTATTTTCTTAATGCAATTCTACATGGCGACCCCTCAGACAACCCCTTGCGACCCCCTTGGGGGTCGTGACCCCCAGGTTGAGAACCACTGCTCTAGGTGCAAGGTGCAAGAAATATGTTTGGAAAGCGGGATAAATTTTTCGTTTATATAAGTTGGCCAAATGGTAATTCGGATAGGGCCGTTAATCTGTTATACTTCCGATATTACGTGCATTTTCACAAGACGGGGCTTGTAATGGTATATGCACAGTAGCTTCAAGATCAATTATTTTTATTAAACAAGATAAAACAAATATAGAAAATCAAAGGCTCGCATGAGCTCCAACACCCCTGTTCACGAAATATGTTTGCAATGCACAGAAACTTCAAGATCAATGACGAAATATGTTCGGAATTGTAGAGAGCGACGCATGTCTGTTTGTGCTTGTGATAGTAACAAGTTGACGTCACTAATTTTCGAGGGTGCGAAGAAATATTGAAAGTTGTGTCTACAGTTGCAAAATGTTTCTCACCCTAGTCCAAAAACTCCACATTCCGGAAATAATTTCGGAATAAATAATGCCGAAAGAGGCCACAGCACTGGTACTTTTTTGCTGTTGGAAAGGACTTAGCCATAAGATCGAAATAAGAACAGCGTTAAAGTTGGAAAAAGACAAAAATAAGCCTAATACCTATAGTCAAAATACCGTCTAAATTAGCAAATAAAAAGTTTCGCATTAAACGCTACTTAAACTATGGTTCCGCTCCAATAGTTACGTAAACTACGCTGCAAACAAGAAATAACGAACTTCAGCCATCAGGCCGAAATAAGAACAACATCAACGTCGGAATAAAACACAGTTCCGATTAAGACCAAAATATACAAACTAAACGAAATAGGTCCTAAATGCCTTCTAGAATCAGGCCTATACAACATTTTAGCTAACCCAAAACCTCATCCCTAAGTAGGTCTAGGCTACATCACTAACTCCCAAAATAATTTCAACCCTAACCCATTTTCTAACCCTACACTTTACTCAATAATACAGTTAGATTCGTTACAAGTTAATTTGATCGTTCTTGACGTATGAACGTTAATATATGCATGTACTTCAAGGTGTTCAAGTAAAAGTAAACCATCAAGATAAGTGTAGTAAAAAACGAGGAGTTTTCGTATTGTACCTTTGTTCGCCAGTTTGATTTATATAACGCTAAAAAGGCATAAAGCGATGGCACGCGTTTATTGTTTCTGCTTCAGCATTGCAAACCGCATATTTGCGAGAGGTTTACCGCTAAGGAGCCTGCAGATGGATAGGCCTTACAGGCTTGCATGGCAAACTTTGCCTGAACTTTATGGCCAACCGTAGGTAATAGCGCAACGATGTGAACAACTATTAAAGGATACTCCGTGGATTAGGGTGGATGACTGGCCTGATGGTTTAATGAACTATCGACTCTTGTGGACAATTAAGTGTTGCACCTCTTTGCGTTTTGTAAAGCCGTGCTGTTCAACCTTTTTGTCGGTTTGGTGAACCCTAATAGTTGTTGTGACGAACTCGTGCAGCCTGTTTACTTAAAAGATAAACTGAGGTAAAAAGCGATAGGAAAAATCATTATGCATATCAATAGTAAGATCATCATGTCAATTAAATCGAGCTGAGCTGCCGAAGTTTTACACACTGTCGGCGATAGTTTGATTACGAACTTCAAACTTTACACTACTGTAAACGCCAAACGGCTTTAGAAATCGTATGGTAATTTGCAGATCCGGTTACACTAGTACGAAGTTCGGATAGCCTCTTCCAACAAAATAGGAAATCGACGAAAACAGTATACAAAACAAAGGGACGTATTTAATCAATCGCCAAATATAACACAAGACGTGATTGAGGTATTGCTGTCTAACCGCGGATTATAAAACGCGGAATGACGGATATGTACTACGGAATTTTGATAGGAGTAAATTTATACAAAAAGGCATGAAATCCAAAAAAAATCTCGGCGCGCCAAGTTCGTCCAGGTTGAAAAGTGTCCGACTCCGGCAAAATGAGCGATTTTGTCGAGTCGAGAGTCTGGCTGCGGCTCTACTACCTGTATTTCACCCATTTACGTACCGGTAAGTAAATTAAGATCGCTTTTCAGCAATCCACTTAATAAAGGTGTTATATAATTATCCACCAACAATACATGGTTGGAAAATATCCATCATATGCTATGCTGCCTTTACAATTTACAGTTGGCGTCAAGATCATTTTAAAAAATTGGTACTGAGCATGCGCATGTCGGTCCGACTCCAGCAAAACAAACCAACTCCGTCGAGTCCCGAGTCCGCAGCCCTGGTCTGAAAACCATAATTTTCCTTTTTACGAATATATCCTACTTTCCCCTACAAAGTACAGAAAATACCCTACTGTAGGGGATTATCTCTACGATCATAGTGTTGCTTGTGTTAATGAGATTTTTGTTTTCACAGCTTGCTTGGCTGCCACTGTGAGCTGTACGGTCACGGATTCGTGCTTACTTCACAAAAATAAAGTAATCGTTCTAATTTCGACTGTACTAAATTCGTCACGCGCTATGCCGCACAGTACAACAAACAGTCTCTTGTAAATATTATGAATAGAGACAGGGTTACCAGTGAAAATATATAAAAAAAAACTATATTACAATTTAAAGAACCCTAAAATGGGCTGGAACTTAGCCTATTGTTTTATTCTAAATTGTTTCTCGCTTGCAACCTTCCTAATAGCCTATAAACTATGAAGTACTTACATCATTTATTTGAATTTAATGCCTTTATATAAACATTAATTAGCTACGTATATTTCACACAACTAATGTTTTTATTTACAGCGCCTCTTAGCTATTGTTTAAAAATTTCATCCACTAACAATACATCTTTAAATCGCTTAACTAAATGTTTTTAGTTGTCTTGCAAAAATTGATTTTGGCTAGCAAAAAAGAGAAGTATTTATAATTTAGAAATATGACAGATAAATATAAGGCAAACAGTAAATAACTCACGAAAAGTCATCTCTAAAATACTGCTAGCCCATTAAATGTGTCGCTAAAGAACAGAAAATTCTTTAAGGAAAATACAACTTCATTCCTGATTTGGCAACGTTGCAACTACCTAAAAAAAATTCAACTGAAGCACAGCTCCATCAATATTTAGTACGAGCTTTGTACGACCGCAAAATACAATTTTAACTTGAAAATATATTTAAATTGTTGTCATTTATTTTTAAGATTTCCTTTAATCAATAATATTCTTATCTTTCTAGATACAAAGTTATTGTAAAACATTCATTTATCAAAAAAACTATATTTTTTTTATTTTAAGAAACAAAATGGAAACCTAGATGAACCCCGAAGCACCTACATCTAGGACCTAGGTCAGGGGTCGACAACCTACGGCCCGCGGGCCGGATCCCGCCGATGTAATTCATCCGGCCCGCCGCCTCTTTGACAAATTGGACACAAATCAATTTCACATACATTTTAACTACTCAAGTTCAAAAATTTTCGCGCTTCGCGCGAATGATCATCCTGCATCCGGTATGTTTACGTTTTGATGCTGTCTTTTCAACTAGATTTCGCGCTTCCTTACCCTTGCGTCGTGGAAGGCTACTAAGTGCGACGCGGACAAACGGAAAACATATTCACAAATATTCTTTAATATATATTTTTTTATTTTCGGCAATGTAATGAAAACTTGCAAGAATTTTAAAAGAAATGCCGCTACACCAAAATAAAATCGCGCTCGCTTCGCTCGCGAAGTGAGCCCTCGCTTAAAAACGTTAACAAACACTAAGCAAGATTAACTTTAAATGTTATGGCGTTCCCTCAAAGTAGTTTTATTATACTTTTCATTAGTAGCATGCATGACGACGTGTGAACTCGAATTTCAAACCAAACAAACGCTTTTTTTATGCGCTTTGCGTCAACACTTACTGCCTCCTTATAATTAAAAACGAAGTGCAAAAAAGACTCGAGACCCGCCTGATTTACAGTTGTTCTAACATTTTAATAACACAATTCTTAGTACACACTTTGTGCGGCCCGATATCAGTGGCATCGTGTGTAGCATCGTTGGAAAGGTGTGATCAAGGTCTACCCCAATGTGATGGTTAAACGGTTGGCAAGTGAAAATTTCACTTTATTTTAAGGGGATGCTACTGGGAGCAAAAATTGCGATATTGCTCATATTCAATTATAAAAATGAAATTTTCTAAACTTTAAAATTTTTCGAATTTTCATTTTTCATTGGTCAGGTAAGCTAGACTAAAACGCCGTGCTGAAATTTCGCCCAGTTCCAATGCGAACTGTGTGAGCTACAGGCGTTTTACGATTATCGCGATCGGTTATGAATACGAATATCGGTTATCGTCGATTTAAACCCTTATCCCCCATATCAGTGGCATCGTGTGTAGCATCGTTGGAAAGGTATGATCAAGGTCTACCCCAATTTGTTGGTTAAACGGTTGGCAAGTGAAAATTTCTCTTTATTTTGAGGGGATGCTACTGGGAGCAAAAATGTCGATTATATCGCATGGTTAATTATGAATATAAATATCGGTTATCGTCGATTTAAACCCTTATCCCCCATATCAGTGGCATCGTGTGTAGCATCGTTGGAAAGGTATGATCAAGGTCTACCCCAATTTGTTGGTTAAACGGTTGGCAAGTAAAAATTTCACTTCATTTTAAGGGAATGCTACTGGGAGCAAAAATGGCGATTATATCGCATGGTTAATTATGAATATAAATATCGGTTATCGTCGATTCAAATCCTTATCCCCCATATCAGTGTCATCATGTGTAACATCGTTGGAAAGGTATGATCAAGGTCTACCCCAATTTGTTGGTTAAACGGTTCGTTTTTATATTTTAATATTCGGCAAATATTAATATTCAATATTAATATTTTTTTTAATTTTTAATTTTTTTTTTGATATTCCTAAAATATAGACCTGTTTTAGTGTGGTTGTAAAATATTTTTTTTCTAGGTGCTGAATAAATATGTTTATTTTGCCTTTGAAATTGTAGCATGAAATAGGGCGAGATTTTGTAGGTTGGCGAGCTCTTGGTGCTGGTAGGCTATCCCTGAATTGGGATCAGTGGCTGTAAACAATTCATCAGATTTATTTTTGAGAATTCGGACATTTTGTATAATTATTTTTTGTACCGAATACCACAACTTGGGTATATACTTTGCACCTGACGCTTTCGACTTCATTTCGAGCAAAGAGAGCCTAGATTTCAGCTTGATTTCGAGCCTAAATTTCAAAGTTTTGGAACATACACCAAATAATAAAATAAAGATTTTTTGCCTTTGCCCCGAGTCTTTTTTACAGGGAGGCCAACCGAAACGGAACTTTATTACCGGTTTTGGGCGTGTTTTCCCGAACCTGAACCGATTTTTGTAAGATTTTAAGGAGCCGAGCCGGAACTGAACGGAATATTTTGAAATGATGTAAACCTCAACCTAACCCGAACCTGTCAAAAAAGCGTTTCACTCCAGCATGACGTGACGAGTTGCATTTTTAGAGTCAAGTTATGCCATGTTCGAAATTTGTAAAATAATTAATATTTATTAAATAAAACGTTGCTTTTCAATTTTAAGATATTTTAAGAATGAACTGCTTTTTAATATGTCGCGAAACAGATTTCATACGAGTTACAATTTAATAAATATTTTCTACGTTTGTTAGCCAAATTTTTTTGATTTAACGCAACTTGCATTGTATACAAACCGAAACTTGTTTTTTAAAATAACAAATATCGAAAGCGGAGCTGAAACGAAACTTTTAATTTGCTCCAAACCTGAGCTGAACCGTATTCCGAAATATTTATTGAAGCCCAACCTAACCTGAACCGGAAAAGTCAAACCGTTTACGCCCTGTTTTTATCTAACAACTATTTTTGTGTTTATACTTTGGTGATAAAGTGGTTCCAATTGCAAAGAAACCACAATGAAAGCACCAAATTAAAATATGCTAGCATAGCTAGCGTGTAAAATCATGGTACTTTGAAGTTTGAACTATTTATCGGTAGTAAAAACATCCAACCAATATTAGTTTTTATTGGTTGCAGTGAACCACGGATGTCGAGGGTATCTAAAGAAGGAATCACGGGTTAGGCGTTTGTTTAGCACCAGTAATAATATAACGTTGACGCAGCTTTGTGGTAAACGGTTTTTATTTTTCTAATTATTTAAATAGTTTAAGAACTCAAAAAGGGTAGCGGTAGGAATAAATGAGTTTTGACCGCATTCAAACACCAAAACAGTTCAATCAGGCGTCGTACTGCAGCTTATAAATATTTGCCGAAGTATCTTGGCATCAAGCTGATTTCATACAAAGATTAGGAAATATTACCAGCTTTGAAAGAGGCCATATCCCCGGACAACAGAGTAATTTTAATCGTAATAATGGGGCTAGGGCTAGGCGTACCGGAGTGACTTTTCAGATTACAAACTTTGGATGTTCCGGGTAAAATGTTTTTGTAGCTTAAATTGTGTTGCATAATACTTTACGGTGCTGGTCTACATTCCTGCCGGGCTGTACATTTTTTTCCGAAATTTTCCTGGGTGTAAATTAAATATTAACCAATACTGTATACTCGACTGAAGTTTAGTGCTTTTGCCGATAAGTTTTTTGTGGCCTACAGCACCTCAAAGTGGTTTTCCAAATAAAATCATACCATATTATTCCACAAAATTTGCGCTTCCGCTACGACTGAGAGTGAAACTGTGCAGGGGATATATCCTCCTCTTTTCTTATTAGCTTGATTCTGTATTGGTATTTTTGTTAGTGCAACTAGTTGAAGAAAACTTTGTTTGTATTTTACTTTATTTATTTTTAGTTCAAATTATACCATAAAAAATATGAAATATACCTCATATAATTTTTAAAATCAAAATCAAAATGTACTGGTTTGCTGATAAAAGTATTTGTGTTAGCCGTTGATGTTTAGGATTACTTTAAGATTGATGTTATATTCGCATTGATTTTTGTTTAAACATAGGTGGTTAAATAATAAGGCAAACTGGTTTTCATTAAACCTGATTATATAAAAATTTATATATTTATATTCATCAATGTATATGTATATTTAACTGTTAAATTTACATATTAAAAAGAAATGGAAGCCTCCACAGTGAAAGAAGGATGGCTAATGAAAAGAGGTATTTATGTTTAAAGTTTGGTTGCTCTTTTATTCCTAAATATACTATTATTTTTCTAGTTCCAGGTACAAATTGTAAGTTCAAGTACAAACAATAATTGTATGTACTTCTTAATACGAACAGCTTATAAAAACAATGAAAATAAACATAATTGGTTGGAAATAAAAAATGTATTATGATAAGAGTTTCATCAATGCCCATTTTGGGGTGCTTACCCCTAGCAGAAACTTTGCGTGCACAGCTCCCCTAAACGGTGACAAATCTTCTTGTAATATAATACTTTTTATTTTGGTCTATACATGCGATTTGGGACTCAATTTTCCGCAAGGATTAGGATTGGATACTAAACGATAAATATATCTTACCTCATAGAACGTTATATTTAGTTGAAACTATGGTTGGCGTCCATAAAGAGTGACATACCAAAAAATTAAAACTTTGCTTTTCATGATTAAAATGTTGATTCATTTTGCCTGACGTTTGACATCTATGCATTGAACAAGGTTTGGCCAACCAGATGGAGACCAGGAGCCTTATTTAACACGGTTGATTAGAAAGATTATTTTAAATATTTACATCAACATTGTAGGCTAAATGCTAATTGTTGTTCCCCTGGGGTTTTGATAAAATTATAAGATTAAAACTTGTAATATGTAATTACTAGGTTTTATTTAGTAAAAAATCTTCGTTCTACAGAAAGTAATCTAATGTTAAGTTAAGTCAAAAAAATTTTATTTAAAAACTCACAAGAGAAGCAATATAACACACACTGCATCTTGAGATAGGTTGGGTTGTTCCCCCCCTGGGGGCCACAGACTCGTTATTGGGGGCCACAGGCATAAGTCTGGCATGGTCATGTTGTTACAAAACCTCTGCCGTTTATGACCGGTTAACACCGATATAATTTATTTGTTTTATCGCAGAAAGTTTGGATTAATGGCGCCTATAACTGTGACGCAACAATTATTGTGCTGCTTATATGTAGTCATATCTGCAGTGTAATCGTTTTTTTTTGGGGGGGGGGCGACCAATTACTGATCGATAACCTTCACCTTATCATTAAGTGTCCATCAAATGCTGTTGAATGAGCAATTAACGTTTAATACCAGGTACAAAGATTTCATAAAGGGCGTTAAGTTGCAAAACAAACATTCAATCGTAAATAGCTACAGGGTTACTCAAGGTCAACTTTAGGCCAATATTCAGCAAGGTGTTATGCACACCGTAATTGTTAAACAATAGTAACGCATCAATGGCAGTTAATTAGTTTGTATTCTTTGCAGCATATTATTTAACTGCCTACTTAACGTATCACATTTGTAATGAAGTATAATGAGCAAAACACAACATTGTTTTTATTGTAGTTTTGCATTCTAATTTAAACCACTTCTTTAGTGGCACTTATTTAGAAAATTATTAATTTGTAATTTAATTTTTCGATTACAATATGCTTATGCTAGCAATTGTATTAGCAATTAATTGCTGTTTTGTTAATCTCCCATTAATGTAGCGTGTTTTTTTCCTATGCTGTTTTCTTATGTTTTTTTAGGTGAATACATTAAAAATTGGAGAAGAAGATACTTCATTTTAAAAACCGATGGATCCTTTTTGGGATACAAAGAACGGCCAAGTCCTGATAATCACCAGGAACCATTAAATAATTTTAGCGTTTTAAGTAAGTATATTAAATCAAGATAGTATGTACGTATTTTTAAATTTTTGGTTTTCCGTTAAGTTGTACTGAAAACACACACATATGTATATGTATATGTATATGTATATATAATATTATAGGAAAAAAGCTTTCTAAAGCACATGTTGCTATATCAAATATAGTTCGGTTAAAACCTTACAATATAATGGGTATGTAACATAAAACTCTTATGGTGTTACACAGACATGCTGCATTTTTTTATATCATATAATTTATAACAGAGCTTAAAATATAACAGAACAAACTGCTACATCCCCAGTTCTAAAGGCTGGGAAATACTTTATTTTATGAACACAAAAAGTTAAAAATGTGTGCTGGTTGGATGTTTTTTGTGTGACATGCATTTTAAATATTTTTTATACATATACCAATTAACTATGTGCTGTCTCATTATGGTATTAGTTAGATGGATAACAAAACAAATAAATAGCAACTTGGCCCCACCTTAAAATCTTTATTTGCTTATACAGCAGTGCTTGTTAACCTTTTTATTAAGGGCGCACCTAGAGACATATAGAAATATGTAAACGCACTTGTGACGAGTGAAGCGAATGCAAAACATTTTGGGTATTTCTCTTAAATTGCTTGTAATTTTTTATTACATAGGCTTCATAGTTGCATAACTTGAAAAGGTCTCAACGTCAAAATAAACACAGTTCGCAATAAGGCATAAATAAGACTTAAACTAATTGTCGTTATAACTACTATATCTGAATAAGACCTTTATACAATACAACATTTAATCTAACCACACTACTAACCAACAATTTAGTTCCAAAGCAGTTGGCAACATTGACAACAAAAGAACGATTGAGACACTGGTCCGGCATCGTCTGTTTTGTACAACAAATAAATGTTTTGAGTTCAGTATCTTTAAAAATAAATGTGTATTTTCCCAAAAAGCTGGTCAGGCTTATTTTTTCTGTTGGATTAAAAAGTTTAAATTTTAAGTCATTTACTTTTCCCAGAGAAAAATCCTTGTCATGAAAATTGATGCAATTGACTGATCTTGTCAATCTAAATTTAAAAACGTTTAAAATGGTCCTTTGGTTTTCGCCACATCGTTGGTATTCCATATTTGCTCCCAATTTTTAAAAGCAACCCCCTCTACCTGATGTCATATTCTAAATCTTCATTGAATCTGCAATCACATCTGATACTCAATATATTCTGACTTCTGAGGGATATCAACACTAAAGTTTTGCAAAAGCTAGATCTACTTAAGTGAAATAAATACCAAAATTAACAACAAGTGGATCAGGATGGAAGTTTTGTTTACTACAGCTCTTTACTTTACCAATTTACGTGCCTGATATAAATATAAAGAGCAAGTGCCTGATATCCAATATATTTAAATGATAGCATGTCGCCATTCAGTGCAGTATGTAACTGCTCATTTTAATTCTCCTTGATTGGATCAGCCATGAGAGAAATGATACTTTCATTTAAAACACATAGTACTTAAAACCTTTGTTTGCAACTAAAGAAATTATTATTTACTAAATGCATACATTATTAAATAAAATATGATTCAACATTTATTACAATTTGTAATTATCTATATGATATGCACATGGCAATCCATAAACGATTAGATATTCTCTAAAAGTAAAAAAAATGCTTTTTTGAACCTACAAACATTGCATTGTACATAAAACCCTATTAGAAATGTGCTGGTGTAGATTGATAAATTAAGCAATATTTCAGAATCACAAGTGATGCGAAAAGATCAACAGAGAGAAAACACATTTGTATTTGTTGTTCGATGTTTACAGTGGACTACTATTATAGAGCGAACCTTTACAGCATCATCACATGAAGACAGGTAATTTTGCAGTCATTTACGAATGATAATATTGAAAGGTTAATTGGCCAGTTATAGGTTTTCTCACTCACTATGACCACTCTCCAAATAAATCACTGTTGTGTTAAGTTATTTAAAAAATATTTTTTTAGTAGCAAAGGCTATAATTAAAAGCGATGACATAAATTTGCAATCTATGGTCTGGATATACAGGGAAAGTGATGATAATATCTAATTCTAAATATTGATTATTAAATTGAAAAAGTTCTGTGTCACTTTGTGTTGTTGATTTCGTGGCATAACAATAAGCCCTGTGGAGTTACATAAAAGATGATTCACAGGGAGACCAGTCATATTTTCTGTTTATGACTCCATGTTGTGCCTAACTATCTAGCCCGGCGTTATTCAGGCTGGTGTCTGTGCCCCATACTTATTTTAAAGACTGTCTGACAAATTTGACACATTGTTTGGTTTATAAAGCATAATTTTGGGAAAATAATGTAAGATATCAGATGTTCTTCAATATGATGTGTTTACATTTCAACCTAAAAAATTGTTATTGCATGTATATTCTTTCTTGTGTTCAGGGTTGAATGGATGAAAGCAATTGAAACAGTGAGTGACCAATTGCAGCATTCCCCAGAGGAGAGGTCATCCACAGAGGAGGAAAATAAAAGGGCTTCACACAAAGTGGTAATTGCTTATTTCATTTTCAAAAAGTGGATCACAACATAGATGACCTAGGTTGTACAAAATTTTGTCCAATACCTTACATTTCAAGTGATTTATTCCCAAACTACTAAAGTCTGCAACGCAATGTCGTAGTTTTTCAAATAGTTGGTACATTATAACTTAACTTTTTGAATGATCTCCATTTTACCTAACAGTCAACAGCTTTATTCATAGGTATTCATTAAGTACATACAAATAAATAATCTCAATTGATATATACAACAAAATAAATTAACTGTGTGTATTTTTGGGTCTTTAAATATTTGACTTTTAGGTGTTTTATTATGGCCACATGGCAGTGTTTCATAAAGTTCTAAATTGCCTATGGTGACTAAACATAGTAAGATTTGATTTCGTTTTAAATTGCTTTACTTTCCTCACACTTTCGTTTTAAAAATTTCTTCTGCAAACATTAAAATCAAAAACGTTGCTTTAAATCAAGTTTAATATTTATTATAATGCATGTGGAACACTGCAATATACATATATATATGTATGTATATTCTTTATACAAAGACGAATTAAAAAATATATATTTTTCTGTAATTAGTTTATGAAACCCCCAAGTGGCTACAATCGGAAATATGAAGTTAAGAAATTGAAATAAATAAATTGTAAAACAGTGTAATTTACCACCACATATGTTAATACATTTCATATAAATGTACTTAAGTCTTATTCAATGTTTTCCATAACTCTTGCCCTAAAAAAAACTTGATATATACCAATTTAATGTTTTAACAAGCTATTGCAGGCGTCTCGAACTGATTGTATGCTGATATAAGTAGACAGGGTTGCAGTTTGTGTATTGTTTGTCAGTGGTATATTTGCAAGAACTAATATTTTATTGGGCTATTTCAAATAGTGGTATTTTTATGGTATACTTGGTTTGCTTCTTCAGGTTATGTATTGTTTTGTTCCACTTTTCCTTTTCCTTTGTCTGTTTCTGTCAGTGAAAGGAGATTGGGGTATAAAATCTCCAACCTCCTCAGATAGAAAGGTGTGCCAGGGATGAGTGTATTTTTAGTGATGATCTTAAAAAAATATACTAAACCTCATCCAACAACACAATCAGCATTTAGTATTTAAATTAATTTTTTTAAATTTTTGCCCCTCTCCCTTAATAAAAAATAAACCCAAACCACTTTAAACATATGATAAGTATAAATACCAAATTTATGGTACTTTTTTACTTTCCCCCCCTCCATAGTGGATCCCCAACCCAAAACTGTTCTACATTAATTTGTCAAATTTAAAAATCAACTAGAATAGACAGTTTTTCCCGAATCTTGAACCCTGTTAATAGTGACAGGAACAAATTATTGATTTATGTCAAGAGTTTGTAAAACTGATTTTCAGGAAAACTTTATTTTTGGGACACTGTATGAGAAAAAATGCATGCTATCCATTTAACAACTAATAATATAATGGACTTAACCTATAACTTTAAGTAGAAATCGTTAATTGTCACGTTGTAATTGTATTTAAATGTTCGGTAATAGTTCAAGCAGTTAATGGTTTATGCATAGGTACCAAACATGGGAGTGCAGAGTCAAAATGTCCTGGAATTCGACCAAGTTATCAATAAATGTGCAAAATAATTTTTGTAACACAGTCTTAGGTAGCCAAAAGTCTTTAAAACTTTTCTGAATTACCATGTATAGGCGCGAGGTTATAAAATCCCACACTCTGTTTTTTTATGTTTTTTCTATTTTTTTTTTCGAAATTATTGTTACGTTTTGCCCATTTTAATGAAAACTCTTTAGCCTAAAGGTGGGAAAATAAAGTTCTAAAAGGCAAAATGATTGGCTCAATGATAACAGGCAATGATTGTTATCTAAGAGCTCACATTTTTAATCTAATTAATAAGCAATTTTGCACTGTCTAGGAAATAACGCCCTGGAATTTTGAAACTTTGGCGCCTGGATTTATGGTTGTAGTATTCCAATATTAAAATATTGTTATCCACCCGTTAATCCTAAGCTAATTTTAAATTTTATGTTTTGCCCCAATTAAACCGATCTTCTTTGCCCAACAAAAATATTTTGAGGCTTATTTTTTAAATCATTCATTATTGTTTTTTGATTATTTGTATTGTAGCCAAGTAATGTTAACTTTATATTTTTGTAATATAGTCATTCTAATATTGTATACTTAGAGAGCACACATCACTACAAACAATTAAAACCAATCCTAACTTTGCAATAATAATTGGTCGCCCAGAAAAAAGCGGACATCGTAATAATTGCATTGCCACCACAACCGGCCTAATTTTTTTTTTAAACTTGCCACTTATGTATGTACAATTGGGCCCAACCTTCCACGGTAAAACAAATAAATTCTATTGGTTCCAATTACCTGATATAAACTGCAGAATTGAATTTGAATCTAAGGATCCGATGTTTTACTTTAGACATCCCTAGTAGTCACCCTTTATTTTTTGCTAAATCAAAATTAGATAGCTGGGCATGTGATATATATATATAATAATTTTGATCGAACGCTGTTTTGCAGCCTACCAAAAATTGGTTTGGAAACCCCTGTTCTGTTGCATGATACCTTCCTAAACAAAAACGGGTATTGTGGCACAAAATACATCATTATTATATGCTTTGTTTTAAAATGACTTCCCATAACACATTTGTAACTTAACATATTGATTACATTGCACCTTATCACTATAAATTTACACTTCCTTATGTCAAAGCATCAAGCAAGTGCATTCATCAAACCACTGCGAAGTACAAAGGTACGACTCCACCATTTTCACCCATCATTGAGTCCATTTATTACAATTTGTTTATGTTGTTGTCGTGCTTAGTTGTAATTGTTCAGTAAGCATTATCAAATCGCAATATGGCATACCTTATATATGTGCGTTTGCTGCATGCTCGTATGTTTGTGTTTATTTAATCAGCATTTTTGCATTAAAGATATATTTTTATCTTGATTTTAATTATTTAAAAATTCAATTTTTGTGTAATATCATAGTGACATGCTTTATCAGACATCAGTAATTTCGCATGTATTAGTTTGATAAGGTTTAAACGTGGGATATAAAACTGGCAAAGGACGAGCCAAATAGCGAGTCCAAATTTAGCTGGGACATTTGTGCGCTGATTGCAGTTGACAACCATCTTATAAGTTTATCTCTGACCTAAATTTGAAGTTTTACGTCTTCGATTTTCGTGCATAAATATGAGTTGTTTGTATTGAATTACAGACCCTCAGTGACTTCGAGTTTCTCGAAGTGCTCGGCAAAGGCACGTTCGGCAAAGTGATTTTGGTTAAGGAGAAAAAGACTGAAGAATTCCACGCCATGAAAATTCTCAAAAAGGAAGTGATCGTGGCGAAGGTATGCAACGCGTTTGCTGTCGATCTGAATTGGATATCCTCCCATCGGTCCAACAAACAAGCGCCTGCCCGCCGAAATGTTGTGGTTTAAGCTTGGCACATGGACCAGCCCAGCCATTCAGAAAAAATAACATAACAAAGCCTGAATTGTTATAATTGAGCGTGGTCAAATATCAAGGAAATTACTACGGCAATTTTTAGCAAAGAATCTGGTCCGCTTTAACAAGAATCTGGTTTAATTTGGGTTACAACGTAAAGCGAATATAATTAACGATACATTAACTCCGACAAGTGAAACCTTGCCAAATCTGCTTTAAAATTGTGGTTTTATGACCTCTAACCATGCGTATTCAGCGGCAGTATCGAAGTTCAGTTAAAACATTTTGTAATATTCAGTTGACTTTAATTTTATAATTACTTAATAACTTCGTAAAGCATACTTCTACGATAGGTATCAAACTAAATATTACCAACAGCCAACACAAACATTAATTTAGGGTAACATTTAATTCACCGCAAAACGAATATTAAAAACAATGCACAAAAATCTTGGTGAAGTACTTAGTGATGTGACTTCGTTGATAACGAAGAAGCAGTGGCCAAAGCTTGGTGTTTGCCTTGGCGCTTGCCACAGATGGGGCGAACCATGGGCGTGTTTAGCTGTTTATCAGAGCTTTAGGTCGTTGAACTATTGTTTTCGAGAGCTCCGTCCCTCGCGTCTAGACTTACTACGGCCCTGTTGCGCCCAACTCACGTACTATACATGTTGTAAATAACGCTCCAAGTTCTGCTCCACTCCACATGTAGACCTTTTAAAACTGTTTTTTTTTTTTTAAACTGGATTTAAAAAAAAAACTGGAATGGCATTTTTATGTCAATCAAAAGCACCAGGGCGGCGAAAAGAGGCCCTTTAGCATTATTTACATCAGTTAAAATTTGAAAACGATGCATATTTTCTAATAAGTTACCAACTCAAAAAGATACCGATAATGGTTTGCCCTCCACACGCTTTTCCCAATGGATAAATTGTATCACGATTTTGTGATAATTCAACTCACTTAATTTTCCTTTTGATTTTATTGTTATTATCAGTTGTATTATCAGTTTCATAAATTATAAATGACAATTTTTTGTTTACTGTAACGAATGCCACATTATAGGTTGGCACAATGTTCTGGTGCTTTTTAGTGGAGTTCTATAGGCTGTGTGTGTTCTGTTGTAGCACATTGGTTCACGTTTTAGTTTTGTATAAATATAAGGTTACACTTTCCTTGAATACTTGTAGACCAGCGAAGACTCGCTGGTCAGATATTTGAATGAAAACCATGTCAATTTGACTGCCGCCTATTGCATGGGCAGAAGGGGTGCATCGGACGCCCAGCCATCACATTTCAATAGCTGCTTTCACAACATCGAATAGTCAATGACTCAATTTAAGGAGGACGCTATTTCCTGCTGCCAATCGCGGTCCCCGCATTCATATGTGTTATTTGTTTCGCGTAAAGCGTTTCCGCTACTTGTTTTTAATAAAGATTCCGACTTGTTTTTCACCGATCAACTGTCTCCTCCAAGCATTTAGCTCGTTTGCACATTCGAAAATTACTAACTCTTGACATGCTATTTAACCGTTTAGGAAATAAAAATTGTACCACACATTTGTTTTATTTCAATTCACCGCTCTTTATATTTTCAGGACGAGGTAACCCACACACTGACAGAAAATAGGGTTCTGCAAGGAACGCGGCATCCATTTTTGACGGTAGGCCATCGTAATACAACCAAAGCTGATACACGTATTACGCATGCCCACTAAGTCACAACTACATCACACACGTATGCCGGCAACGCGAACGTTGTATCACTACGGGCTGTATCTGTGTCTGTCATTGACGTCAACATACTTGGTATTTTAAAACTGTCGTCCATCCTTTTTTATAATCTAAACAGCAAAGACAAAAGTCGTAACCTGCAACAGAAAACTCGCGGTTGCTGGCATACTATCAGTTTTGTAATAAGACTTATACAATACATGTTTGTTTTTCTCCTCAGGCGTTAAAGTACTCGTTTCAAACGACCGACTATCTCTGTTTTGTAATGGAGTACGTCAACGGAGGCGAGGTATGCCATGTTGCGTAGTTTAGACCCAGTACCAGGCGATTTTCCGTTGTGTAAATGTACATAAAATACCATTTATAAGTTATTTTTACATTCAAAATTACAAGTTAAAAGTTTTTTTTACATTTTTACGCTTTACAGTGATTGAGCAAACTATAATCTGTTTTTATTTAAACTTTAATTTAATCCTGTTGTAAATGTGACGAGACACTTTGAAAAAAGTACCTTGGATTTTATTTAAAAGGCTTCCTAAATTTTATGAAATTTTCATAAATAAAACTGTATTTTACCAATAATTGTTAGAACTATAGTTACGCGTAGTAGATAGTTTACTGTTTTTTCATTTTAATATTGTATACAAATATTTCATAAAATGTTATGTTTTTTTTTGAGATCTTCTTCCATTTATCCCGGGATCGCGTGTTTGCGGAGGACAGAGCGAGGTTCTACGGAGCCGAGATTATTTTGGCCCTCGACTACCTTCATCAGCAGGAAGTAATTTACCGAGATCTTAAGGTAAGTAGACGGGAAAGAACAGCACATCAATGCAAATGCAAATTCGACATCCCCTAGAATAGACTACATTCCAAGTTAGTCGTTCAAAGCTTCCTGTACAAACTTTGAAGTTGATTAGGCCTTTGATAGTGATCTGCCAGACCTCAGAAAGGATTGTTAAAATGCCAAGCGAAGTATTTGTAATTTCTATCAGTATACTTTTGGTTTAATATAAGTATACGTGAAAAATTTTACCAGTATGTATTTCTAGTATTTACTACTTATTTTGGTTGCTAGGGTCTAATGTTCTATTTTATTCTAGTTGGAAAACCTGCTGCTAGACTCAGAAGGACACATTAAGATCACTGACTTCGGTTTATGCAAAGAGGCGATTAGTTACGGCACAACTACCAAGACGTTTTGTGGTACACCAGAATACCTAGCACCCGAGGTATGGCCAAGTTGTCACTCCTATTTCCTTTTTAAAATATTTGCTAAAAATAAAAATGTAATGTTTTATTTTGCATGTACCAAAGTGTTTTACGTGGCAAATTTCCTTACCACCTTTTTCATTGTGAAACACCAAGTTGTACAAGGTTCCGTCTGTTCTTTTTCGGATAGGTCGACAAAACGTCCAGATATAGGCTTTTTCTGTGTTAGAATCAGTCATCCTAAACCAGTCGATATTGTTATGTTTCCTTATATGTTACCTTACTGTTCAAACCATGTGTGGGCTATAAAGGTAACTTCCTTTACACACTATTTAGAACAAAGTTATGTTCACACAGACCCGGGCGATTTTCCAAGACTTTGCTAAGCGTGAAGGTATTTTTTACAAACTAAAATATTTTGCTGTTGCGATGTCTATAGTTAAAAAAACGTAAACTTGTTAGTTGTGTCACTGCCACCTTGTAAAGTTTAACCCACCAATGCCGTAGTTTTCACAACGTAACACTTGCTATTGTCTAATGTTACGGATACTTTCGAAAGCTTAGATGGGCATATTTATAAAATGTTATAACATCTCGTGAAACATGCAACACCATCAAACTACTACTTCTGCTTAGGTGTTTTTTACAGTTACATAAATTAGTTTTGTGTTTATTATGACTTTCTAAAGTAACTTCAGGCTTAGTTTCTCCGCCTTTAATGTTTAGGTGTTAGAGGACAATGACTACGGTCGCTCAGTGGATTGGTGGGGACTCGGTGTGGTTATGTACGAGATGATGTGCGGACGACTCCCGTTCTACAGCCGGGATCACGACGTTTTGTTCGAGCTCATTCTGATGGACGAACTCCGTTTTCCGTGCGGACTCTCCAACGAGGGTAGAAGCCTCTTGTCCGAACTTCTGAGCAAAGACCCAACCTGCAGGTAAGTGAACGAACGGGTAGCTTGGTAGAAAAAGATTTTTCACGTACGTTTTCGGTTTCGAACAATACGATTTTACTTGTCTTTGTCCAATTTTCTAAATTTAAAAACTATGTCAATGATGACATAGCAAATATTGTCTGCATCATGATGGTAATCTTATATCAACAATTAGAATTTCTACCCAATCTTACGTGATAGTTCCGTTCTAATTAGATACCCGTTGCCGGTTGTTTCTTTGCCGACCTGATACCAAAATAATTTTTGCGTAAGGGCCTTGTTTTGCGATGCCACATAGAGTATTCTACTTTGAACGGTAAATTTTTGAGATAGTAAAAATCGAAGAAGGTTTCCTTATGAGAAACATATTTCGGTCTATTATCCTGAAATTACTATTGCACTGATCAACTTTTTTTTTTTTTATTCGACGGGTAATGACGTCATATGGTATCGGATCGGGTCGCGTTACTTCTTGCAAAATATCTTTATTTAAAATATCTTTATCAATACAAATAGCAAGTCTTGGGTATGTTTGACGGGTTATGCCTTCTAATTTGTAATGTTTTGTTTTTCACGGCGATAATGGTTTTTTAGCTTACTTTAATTTTGTTTATACAAAGGCGACCAAGCCTATTACTGTTTTCAATTTCTACGAGTATCAATAGTGTGTTGATCAATTACGACTAAGTAATATTTAGTAGCGCGTATTAACTGGGCTTCTGAGCAATGTATAGTTTATCTCAGCCCTTTATGGCTAGCGGCACCCCTCAGAAATAATAAATAGATTGCGGCACCCCTATAAGAATATTTTTTCACAATAAACGGAACTGGAGCGTCACTCATCAACTCTACACAACGTAGGAAGTTATAATTGGATTTATTCCACTCTAATCGTACACAAAAAGTTGTAAAAGTTAAGCAAAAATCAGATTCTTAAAGATTCCCAAATATGTCGCCTTAAGGATTAGAAATGTCACCCCGATTGAGAACCACTGGGTTAGTGTTAACACAATATGACCTATAAGGCAACAATATCTAAAGCGGGATTGTCAAAAAAAATAGTGATCCACGAATACCGTTTGGTGTTATAGTAGGGGATCAGCTACGAAAACAGTTATTAGTAATGTCTCTTTCTAGTGATAAATCTGGATTCGGTTAAATGAGGATAAAATACACAATATAGCTTATATAGACAAAACATTTTAGGAGGATATTGACCCCAAAGCTGTATATACGCACAGAAACCGAATAAAGATTCGCGCGAAGCGTATTAGTATAGCGCGTTTATACCATTAAGCTAGAAACGCTTTATTTGCTGAAAGTAAACAAACAACAATGGAGGCAGCTCTCTCTTTTAAACATTTTATTTGTAACAATGTAAGCCATCAATTTTAACGCAAATTCGTCGCTATATATAAATATTGAAATTTTCGTGACCCTAAGTTAACGGCTTTTCGAACCACTATTTGCTGACCCCTGGTCAATAATACCATAGTGTTAAGAACACCGACATATTACTCCAAGTACGCTGTAATATTTACGGAATACGACCTAAAAACGCGTCGAAATAAGACCTAAAGTGTTAAAATTACCAAGGGATATTTTAAATAAGTTAGGGGTGGGGTTTTGGGTTAGATCAAAGGTTGTTTTGATTATCCTAGCCGTTTAGTTTGTCCAAACTTTCGTATTTCGGGTCTTATTCCAATTTATACCTTATTTTGACTATAAGGTATAAAATTTATATTGATACTGACCACTACTAAATTTTATACTGACCACTAAATCAAAGGCAGGATAAACCTATCAACATAAACGTGTTTTCAGGTTAGGAAGTAGTGCCGCCGATGCAAAGGAAGTGATGGCTCACAAGTTCTTTGCCAATGTGAACTGGAAAGACGTTGCCGAGAAAAAGGTGACATTCTTGTTTTGTAATCATGTACTATAGTAAATATATTGTTTAACATTACAGTTATCTCGGGACTTCACCTGTTAAAATTTTTCAAATATGATGTTCCATTTGTAAAAAGACATTTGAATCATATTTCGTATTTTATTCTGTTTTATCCTCGTAGTATAGAGACACTAGGTTCAGTTAAAGGTGGCAATGCTTGTTTTAGGGGCACAACTGACGAAAAACCTTTAAAAACACGCCCTATGTATGTCTTCAGGGTTATCACGCCTTAAGGCAGCTCTGTGACTCAAAACTGACACAGTAAAAATAACTTTACTCTTACTTTATTTTGGAAATTTATACTGAATATAAATCTGTGGTTTGGGTCGTTTAAAGGCACTGATAAAAATGTTCAAATTACCATAAATATGCGGGAGTGAGATTTTCCGATAATGGTTAATCTTGCACATGACATTCCGGGTGATTCCATAATTATGTCAATCCCAGCATGTAAATAAACGCGCTGACCTGCTGTTTTTTTAGCTTCATATAGGCACCGCAGTTATAATGCAGGTTATATCATTGGTGAAACACATTGGGTATAAGGGTGTAATATTCGCAGACGGCGTGCAACATTTTATGGTGAGTGTAATTTCGTCCGGGCGAGTGCAAACTTTAATTTAATACCAATCCTTAGTATGTAAATCTATGATGCTCTCGTTTAACGTTTTTTTTTATGCAAGCCTCACTAACTCCACTCGTCGTATGCAGATTACTCCACCCTTCAAACCACAAGTGACGTCAATCAAAGATACTCGTTATTTCGACAAAGAGTTCACAGCTCAACCAGTGCAACTAACTCCACCTGACCACGGTAAAGATTGATTTTCTTCCGTAATTATTTAATCTCATTTCTCGTGTTAAAAAAAAATGTAAAAATCCTATTTTTGTTTTGGAAATGTGAAGGAAGGTTTGGAAATTAGTACCATAGGGTAATTTGGTGCCAAACACCATCGATTAATTTATTTGCTTTAAAGTGTCCGCCTGGTTTCTTAACCTATAATGTTTGATGTGTTTAGCGGCATCTTCGATTGACGACATAAACCGACCTCACTTTGAAGCCTTCTCTTACTCCTCCAGTGGAAGTCACTTTCGCAAATAGGTTGCGCTTCGGTGCATAATTGTCTCGTGCTTATGTGCTTTGGTCGTCCGTAGATCTTGACGCTTAAAATGCACATTTTATGTCTCAGGCAAAATATGTTTCATTCATTACGCAAACGCGTGCGATTTAACGAAGCTTAAAATTTTGTTTTGTTGGTTTATTGAACTTATCAAATATCAACCATGCAGCTCCCTTCTAAATTTAGTATTCTCCAATAGGTTTTCAGTAATCTGTATTGCAGTAAGAATTTTTTCGAGGGTGTGGATACCGTTAAAATATTTTTCCTGAGACCTGAAACTGTGCATTTGATTCTTATATCCTTTTGTTGATTACTGTATCGACATGCGAACAATTTATTTGTTCGCGTTTTGTTTCAAAAAGGCTATATTTCCTAAATTTGACTGCTTATCGCTCGAGGCTGTATTCGAAACTTCTTTTTTGCACGTGTTTCTGTATAAAAACCCTTTTCCACTTTTAGTGAAAGTCACTAAACATCATATTATGGTTGGTTTTGTCACAGCTGCTGGACCTTATTTACTTTGCAAACTCGTGGCAAAAAATAACTTAAAATTGCTGATAAGCGAAATTCTGTTTTTAAAGAGGGGAATATTTTAATAAAATATTTTTGGGGTTTGCTTTTGGTAAGCGAGTATTCTCATTTGGATTATGTCTAATGAATTAACGTAAAAAATTACCGATATTATACCAATAATTTATTCGATAGGCGTGTGTTGCGTGTAATCGTTCGTTTCTTGATGATATGTTCTGCCGTCCACTCTTTTTATCGTTAGAATCATTTTTCGCTTTGCGCTCTTTCTCTTATCATATGTAGTCCGTTTTACAAAGTCTCGCCAGATCTTCGTGTACCCTATATTGTCAGTGTAAATGCTATTTTTTTTAAAAGCCCAATGCATTGCGATTGCACAAACAGTGTACAGACATTTCCGTCAACTTTTCTTTGATTAAATCACAACGATTTTTTAAATGTAATATGTTTTACGATAATTCCTACTTTTCTTGTTATAAAACAAAAAAATTGTTTACTAACTCTATATTACGGTTAAAAAAATAATTTAATACCGATCTATTGTTGTTTGTCGCACCTTTGTTATATTGTTTCAATAGCTGGGTGTTTTATTTTTTATTTTTGAAGTAGCAACACCAATTTGACTGTCTTAAAGTGACAACTATTTTGGTTTTTTTCTACGTTTTATAGGCGGGGCTTAGGTGACCTAATTACAACCTTAACGATATAATTACCACATCACACCTATTAATTTTGACTACGGTAAGCTATTTTGGTTGCGCGTCACTGTTTTATAAATTCGACGCTTTTGCGTTTTTGTCATTTCAAGATGGATGTTAACGACGTTATTTTTTCATTAGAAATTTTTCGTTTGATTCGAAATAATTGTGTTGTTTAACAGCTTACCACTTCGTGGCGAGCTTGATCGTGTTGTGAGTGTAGTGGTGACATGTATGCGTTAAACCATCAATGCACTGTATATCATTCTATTAATCAGTTGCTCTTAGCCTCATATTTGGTGCTTATACGCCGTACCTGCCTTTCCATGGCTCTAAATGTAATTTTAGCAAAACTTACTGTCATAAAAAAGTAACCTAATAGGATCTTCATTTTCCAGATGCGTTTCTTTATTACTTTACACCAGTGGTCGGCAAATTTTGTAGGCCTTTGATCCATTTTTTGTGGGCCGCGAGCTATTGTGTAATATAGTCGTAGATTCATCGTACTGTATTTTAAGTTGGCGTGGCTAATCATTTTTATCTTGGCTCATTGTTGCATCACAGAGACTCCACTTTATCTGCTTTACTTTAATCTATATTCAGCCCAAACGCAATATGCATTCTTTGGCAAGTTGCGTTGTGTGACTCATAAACTTTACAGTTCCATTTCTGTTAAATTAAAGTAAACTATAAATGCCTTTTTGAAGAAATATTCGAATCTATTTACTATGCGTTGTGCATCACGTATCCTTTTAATTAAAGTTTTGCCAACTTTAAACAAAAAACGCATTTTTCGCGCTAGGCGCGATGAGACTGGATTTTAGCTATATACTTGCGCTTGAGAACAACAGGTGTTTTTGAGATTTATTGGTGACGTAATGTTTGACGTCATTCTAAAAAATGGTCTTTTCCTGTTTTCTTAGTGATTTAACGTGACGGGCCTTCAAAAGCTCTGAAATGAGTATTCTTGACCGCCACAAAAAAGTTTGCCGACCACTGCTTTACACATTCAAATCCTCGTGTAAAATGTTGAATTTATATCTCGTATTCCTGTCTTGTGCTTGTCGTTTTTATTGCTGTTGTTCGCTTACCAAAAGCCCGCCTATTATTTATCCCATATTTAAAAGTAAACAAATTAAATTGCGGTCTAGTCATCGGGCTGTTTAAAACTTTGTTCCGTCGCCGTGTACGCGTCTTGCGTTGTGTTTTGTGATCCTAACTTTTTAGATTTCGTGTGCGGGTGAAACTGTTTGGCGCGTTGTATTTCTTGCTTGTGTTCTACTTTACGAAAATCGCTTGCCGTGCAATGCTCTGTTGATCGCCTTACTCGTTTCGGCTGACCATCTCGTTCTGGGGTATTTCCCGAATCGAGTGCGCTGCGACGATCACACAAAAAATATATATTAAGATTCTGATAACGGAACATCGCTTGCGTATCCAATGTATCACTTCTGGAAATAAGTATATAATAGTAAACCGTTTTTTGAGGGAAAAATGCATTTATAAAAACTTGATTTTTCTTTCGGAAATATGTAAACTCATGTGCCGTATACAGTAGCAAGATTGTGATATCAATGCAAATGACAGGTATAGATGTAGCCTACGTTAAAACTGTGAAATCAGAATATTGTTTACCGTTCAAAGATGCGTGCCAAACCAGGTTATGTAAAGGCAAAGTAAGCATGAAACGTAGCTTAAGCCTGTTCTATAGAACACTAAATAAAAATAATGTAACTCGAAATGTTTAAAAGTTAGAACAAATGGAGTCATTTTAGCAGGTATATCGCGTATTTTATGTCATTCTCAATGTACCCTGGTGGTATTATTAGTGACATCGACCACTCGTAATATGTATGAGCCAAGATTGTTTACATTTTCTGGTAAGTTTTAGGGCAAGTGCTGGAACGCTTCGTCATCCAAGGACGTCAGAACACGTTCCTTAAAAGCTGCCCCAGAAGTTAGCTGTAACTATTTGTGCGATCCGTGGTTTGCTTGCCACGTCACTGACGGCCCTCTGATAAAACCAGATTTTACAAACGTTCCAACAAAAACACCCGATGCCAGTTCGAAAGCAGTTTAGGTTCAAATTCGCCTAAGAAAAATTTCGACGCTAGTTTTCCTACAACCCCATGAAACTGAGACAAAAGTTTATCCATGGTAAGTAACCGTGGGCTATGTTTATGGGATATCGTTAAAGAGAAATACACATCCTTACGCGATTTTCATAGTTGTCAAATCACCTTTTTCGCTTTTAGCGCAATAAATTGACTTTGTAGTAAAAAAATCGTTTGTGTTACGATGTCACAATTGCCATAACTCAAGAAATTACCTTTTTGCTCAAAAATATTAAATGTATGTTGCCACCCGGTGGCGATAACACTGTTTCTGTTATTTCTTTAAAAGTTTATAAAATGCTGTTCAAACAGAAAATAGTCCAAACTTTTAGACTGAAATTACATAAATACTTATAAAGGTGCCTTACAGGTTTATACTTTTGAAAAATTACCCTGTGAAAGTCATTACATCAGGCTTGCTTGTCCTATGCCGGTTTGCCATCATTCCAAATGTTGTACTTTTAGACGATACCCAAAAAAGTATTTTAAAGCTTTACTCTTGCAAATAAAATGACCACCGTAGACGGATAATCTTTCCAGTTTATAGAGCAACTCTGTGCAAGCTTCAGTTTAACCTACAAACTTTTTTTATACCGTACATTAACATCTATCCCGGACATGAAAAACGATCGCACTAAGAGCAATGAGCGGTTATGGTAATTTAAGTCGGGGCTAAACTGAGCCATTGAAACACAAACTTTCCGGCCATGCATTAGGGCTACTTGGAATATTTTTCTTGTATCATTAGGAAGCGTGGAGCGAATTGTGACCCGAGGTTCCGCGTGGGACCCTTTGCTTCAAGAGATTACTATCGCGCAATATCTTTTCATAAACTATCTAAAGGCTTAAGCACCAGCCTAACTCAAGATACAATTAATGTCTTTATACACACAACTTTTTCGCGGTGGTGATTGCAATATACTTGGGCTACTATAGTAGCTAGTGGCTAAGCAGGTAACATGACTTTTAAGGAATATCAAGCAAGTTACCAATGTGAAAATATATTAATTCTAAAAATAACGCTTTTAACATGTTTTTTTTTCATTTCACATTTTGTTTCGTTTTAGAAGTTGGTATGTAGTTTAAAACGCGCTTGCTTTGTTTCTAACGAGCTGGCATAGTGCCAAGCGGACCGCAGAGCCTTCGGTGACAAATTGCACGAAAGATTCCCGCGCGACGCTGGGCTGTGAAAAACAAGGGAAATTTTCAGCATGCACGATCACGATGTAGAGACTGGCGCCGCCGATGCGAACGCACATCCACCTCCTCTTAGTTTCTTTCATTGTGCACTTCAGGCTCTGCTCCTGTTTTCTCCTGCTGAAAAGGCTAAAACAATATTCTTTTTGGCGCGTGGGCCGCTTAAACTCGCCCGTACTGCTGAAGCTTGTGGCGCCCTGCTAAAGCGCATGCGCAGAAGCGATCACGTGACGTTTTTTGTACATTCACCTGCTTGCGTTCGGTCCTTTTTTTTGGCTGCGCTTATGCCATGCATGTTGCTTTAATGCGTGCACGCGACGCACGACGGTATGTTGTGCGTGATGGCGCCCGGCACCCCCACCCTCTGTTTCAAAAGTGCCGTTCTCACTCGGGGCGAGCGTCGTCGCAAACTGGAAGCCATAGCGGAAAATGTAGTCACATAAGCAGGAAACACAGGAAAAAGATCTTACGCATCAGATATCCTATGCAGCAGCAGGCGGGCACGATCGCCCTTGTACATTAAGCAAACAGGGAAACAGCGACGGGCTTACGGAATTCCGGTGTGGCCACGAAACGAAAGTTTATTAATTGTAAGACAAGTTTGTTCTCGCTGTTATATTTTTTAATAAATTAAATATATTACCTGAAGAGAATAATCTGGGCCGCATTAATCTTGATTAGATAAATAGTGGTTCGTACCAAATACGTTCTCTGTTATTAGGCAATTTAGTAAACCTAAACTGTTTTATAATATAAAATCAGTAAAACGCTTTCAGTGAATTTAATTATGGTCAATATTTATAACTTGTTTTATTTAATTTTTAACTCACTTATAATTGTGGTATGCTATAGGTCGACATTCGACTTTCAGACTTAGTCGGTTTAACAAACAATTTTCCTTTTTTAGCTTGACCGCATAAGTAAAAGAGGGTAGAATAGATGTCAGATCAACCACTGCCACAATGCCGCCATTTTGTTTCGGTGCGAGTAAAGAGCCAGTAAAATGTTTCTCTAAATTCGCTGTACAAGAATATGCTATTTTGGATAGCATCAGAGTGAATAAGTAATAATAAAATAAAAAATATATAACATCACACAACATATCTATATAATCGTTTCTAAAACTGACCAGAAGGTAATTTAAAAAATGAATAGTATTGATAAGCTGTTTTATATATTAAAATTTCAGGATTTTTTGTTACAGAATACTTACTTTTAGCGAGTTTGCACTACCAATTAAAGAAAGTCATCACCAAAAATTTCAAGAATTGTTTTTGGGCTCGTAATATGAAACATTTATCAGTTGCAACAACAAATGTCGTTGATGCTTAAACATAGGCTCTGCAATATATCTAACCTATTCCCATTTTCCCAGCTTAAAATTTCTATCAAGTTGAGTGGTACATATTGTGTTACCAACATTTTGTAAATTTATTATAAAAAGGTAAAACCTTAAAAAAATAATTAAAATCTGAAACAATTTAAAACAAACGCGTGTGCGGGTACACATGGTAAAAATAATTATTTCTGTCGAAGTCGTATTCTAAGTCTTGATAAAATATTTTCGCTGATGTTTTGCGACTGGTGGTTGGATTAAAAAATGCCCCCTTTCTTAACCGACGCATGCTGGATGGATTAAAGGCTGGACAAATACCGGCACAACATGTAGAAGGCATGGGTGCACGACTGTGTTGGCGCCCGGCCGTCAGACGTATTTCTGTGTTTGGTATTTAGCTGCTGTGCCTATTAACTTTTACCTACTACTATTCTGTTTTGTTTGTCTACCAAAAAAAAATCGACATGGCTCTATACTAAAGCGTGAGTTTGTATTCAACAGAACGTCATATTTGAAAAGAATGCAACATTAGAAATATATGATATAACTGTCAGAATTGCAAGCCTAACAAAACAGTAGCTTTATCAGAGCACTGCACGGTTTTATTGCAACAGTTCAATTTCTATCTTCCGACTGCTCAGGAAACCAGGAACGTCCAATCAGCTTCCTTGATATCCGGTAAGTTCTGCCTAGATATTTTTCTTTTTACATTAAATGTTAAACAGTTAAAGTTATAATACGCAAGAGTATGTCTGTGCTTCATAATTGAAAAATAAATTATGTTTTTAATCGTTTTCTGAATCGTAATGTAATTACAAAACAACAATTTCTTATTTATATTTTGTACAAAGTTAGAACAATAATTTTACAAAATTCGGATCCACCTTTAAGAATTTTATGTGCCATTTCTGCTTAATTCTCGAGTATTTTAAATAGGTTTTGAGGACATTTCTATATAGTTTGTTACACCCAATTAAAATGCCTAGACGTTAGTTTAAATGGTTTAAATAAAAAATTTTACTTTATTTAAATTCAACAATTTTGTTTTTAGTTATATAATTAAACAAATCTTGTATAATATGATGATGTGTCTAATTGGGTAAACCGCGTTTTCGTTGTATAAAAATCGTTGTAACCAGAACATAACATTTTGGATTGTTGCAAACTTGCGCGGTATAGCTGATGGTTATGTTATTAATGAATTGTGACAGCGAAATTCGATATTTCCCTTTTCATGTCTCCAAATTCTAGCGTTTCAAACGCTGGGAGGCCTTTTGAAAAAAACAAGCTCTTGGTACAAAGAAAAATAAAATGTTATGCTCTTTTCAACAATTAATTACATAAAAAAAAATTTTAAAGTCAATTCTACAAATGGTTTTACAAAAAAAATGTTTTTATAGTTGCCTGTTCTGAATAAATTCGAAACAAAAACTACAATTCTTTCGAAACAGTAAGCAAACGGCTCGCGAAAGCTCCTTAGCAGGTGACAATCTGCAACAATTTCCAGCAGTTTTGCACATGCCGCTTGCTTTTGTAAGCCACAAGCGGACATGGACTAAGGAAGTCAAGTTTTCCGATGCAATTCCGATTTCGGTGTTTATGTGAGCACTTCATGCCACTTTGCTCTAGGGAAGCAGAAGCTTCGACAGACTTCTCCGACCGGACACTAGGGCACGATTGATCAGACGTAATCCACGGCTTTGATTTTCCGCCTTTTCGCCTTTTGGCATTTGTTCGGCTTAGGTCGTGCCGCTGGGAGTGTGTTATTTGTAAACAAACCGCACGTGCTTCCTAAAGAGTTGTAGATTTATTTGTACAGCAGAACATCTCGGTCTGTGGCCATCCCATCATCAATTTATTGGTAAAGGCCATTCAATAATTTCTATCCCCATAACCAAACATAAATATATTAATAAGAAGACGAGAACAACACTGTTTGTCCATTTTGCTCAATGCATAGTAACAATTGCATCATTTTGATTTTTAGTATAAAATTAACATAGGGTAACAAGATAAGTCGAAACTTTTAGAAATCATAGTTTTGTTTGTTTTTGTTCGATGTATAACGTGCGAAAGCGCGAAATTCGCAGCTATTGCTGGGTTTGTGCAAGCTTGCAATCCTGCTAGTCGTTCGGTTGAGTTTCAGACAAATATGATCGTATCGGTGGTCGGCAAGTCTGCTGTTTCATAGCAACGATAGCCTAATACAAATCATCGTGCCACGCAAGCCGTTGCACGATGCGTTGCGCAGAGACGTGAGTGAGCCACGCTCGTGCGCGAGCTTGACTGGCACCACAGCGAACAATAAGCGAGCACTTCCTCTAATTTATAAAGTAACAGCGCCAACATCAGCAAGTCTGCTTCGGACACTAAGCCGCTACAACCTGGGATTATTAAAAGAAAAATTGCAAACAAATGAAATTAAACAGAAAACAAATAACCTATGACATGATTAGTTTACCGTGTTTACTATATTACCTTTTCAATCTAATTCATTTGTTTGAATAGTATAGAGCAAATTTTCAAATTAGGGTAAATTAATTCTTAAAGTGACATGAAAAGAGACTGTTAAACAAAAGAATAACTCCGTGACTTTGTTTTTCTGGAAATCGTCGATCTTCGTTGACCCAAGGACACAGAGTAAAAAATCTAAGCAAGGCTGACCTACAGCGGAAGTTAAAACCTATTGCAACTTCCACCGCTCACATGATAAGTCACACGGTATATTGCAAGGCCAGTGATCGATTGTATTACTTCAACAGTTTTTAACTTAGCCAGGTACAAAAGGGCAGAAGTCGCCAAACGTGAATACGGGTCCCAAATAGTTCTATTCACGATATTTTTTTTGTATTTTTAGCAGTTTAAAAAAAAATGTTTGTCCTTGCAAAACTAATTTCTTTTTTAGCCTCATGCGAGGCCGACCATCGTGGGTTCTCAGGCGATCCGACTCCAGGCCCATACTGTTGCAAGCCAGTCTGTCGTACTCTGAATACAGGATTACAGGATGTGACGCAATTTCCTCTATAGGCCTAGAACAATCCTCCATCGCGCGCTCCCGTCTCTTTTTCTCTCGCCTGGCGTGGCTCTTTCGGTGGTGCCGGGCGAGCTCCCAGCCCGATGAATGTGCGCCGTCGCTTCCTTTATAATCCTGCGCCCAGCTATATAGAGTAGCCTACTGCGACGGATTTGCAGACAAAATGACAAAGGCGAAAATCACCCCAAGCAAATATTGCATGGGAAAATTCCAAATGTTAAAACAATAATGAATAGAGCGAACAATTATTAGGTGAAAAGGCGAAAATTCCATCAACAATCTCTGAAAGACAATTTAAATATTTTATCATATTTTACAAGTTTATTTAACTGTAACTGTTTTTTAGGCGAAAGTCGAGTTGCTGATCAACCGAGATACAGACTTCAAGGTCCATCGAGGACCCAAATATGTTGAGGTAAAAATAACATTTGTAACCGATTGTCAAATAGCTGCCAGATTAAAACGGCCTTTACCCGCACCAGTGTTGTAAACAAGTTATTTTGTATTAACCATGTTGCAGTCAAGTCATTTGTTAAATACCTTAAGTTTAATTCAAGTCATTTGTAAAAATAATTTGTTTTTGAATAAATAAGAAGTCAAGTCCCCGTCAAGTAATAATTAAAGCAAGTCAATTCCTCGTCAGGTCGTTGTCATAAATATTAAACGTTAAACTATTAAAATATGTGAACTCGTCCCACTATGAGTAATTGAGTATGATAAATAACTAAAAAAATACCCAATAAAAACAGTTTATTTCCACCCTAGTCATTTGACCGAAAGACTTTTGACAAGTCAAGTCAAGTCATTAGAAAACAGTGACTAAAGTGCGCGTAATTTAAGTCATTACAACACTGACCCGCACTAAAGAAACGTAACCAAAAATATCATGCACAAGTAGAGGCCTGTTTATGTTAGGTGAAAAGACAGTAAGGCTTTTAACACAGGAGGACTATGAATAAACTATACGAACGTTTTAGATATAAAAATTCATTATAGAAAGGAAACAAAAGCGTTATATACGCCGAGTAACTTTGCTGGATGCGAAAACTTTTTGTTGGTTGCACCCAAGTAATATATGCAAAACTGCATTTAAGCACCCCTGTAAACATTTTTTTTGTTGTTGTAGCTACCTTTTTTATTCAGCGTAAATTTGCACAACCTCTGACATCAACCCTGATTTTCAAAGAACGCAATTGCTTTGTTTTCGCTAATATAACCCGTAACGAACGATTAGGATAAAAATGAAGAAGAATTATAATTGGCTAAGTATTGTATTTTAGCTTTGACTGTACTTTGGTACAGTTTAGTAAATTATAAAAGCCAAAAACGTTATAAAATGTCCTATTAGCTTTTTGCTTTGCACGTAAAGAAACCGTCTCGAAATTTGTGTCACGTTGAAACAGGGGGTAGTAATTGGCATGGATTTTTTTACCTAAAATACCGTGTCGAGTTAATTTTAACAAGATTAAAATACGCGATAGCGTTTGTAATAATTACGACATTGCAAAACTCCTGAAACAACAATCAGCGAAATGTTTATGCTATCACGTGAATAAAGAACTGGATACATGCTACATGACATAAGTCTATTCATAAGCAGGTCACTATGATACTTTTACGCCTCGATAGTGTGCATTGAACTGTTAATGGCGAAAATCTAACGCTAACCACAAAGTGATTCACGACTTTGAATATTTAATGTGCATACGGTACGATATTGGATATGCTTTCAATCACTCACATTAAATGTTGACATCTCACGAGTGAGTGTAGTTTTAAAACTTGCTTTAAACATCTTTACTTATCATTTAAAAACTCATTTTTGTATTTCCTTTCTATTCATACTCACAGCGTAAATGCTGTACCGGAAGACTTTTCAGTAAAATCAAGAAGGACGGCATCGGATCTAACATCTTCAGTGCACGGGGACGTTAAGCAGGAACCATCCTCTATCGATGGCCCCGTTAATGGATCGTTCGAATTGCCAACCGACGATCAAGCCACAGACCTCAGCTTCAACATGTACAACAACATAAAGCGAGGACCTAGCAGCCCAAACTCGCTCTTCCGCAACAATCCTGATCCTTATTTGGGTTCGAGCTCTCAGCGTTCGAACGGAGTGGATGACCTAAGTGGACGCGATGGATTCGACTTGAAATCGGACGCTGGCAGTCCCTTTGTTGCTCCTTCAACTGATTTAGGAGAATCACAAACTTTCTCATCGTTTCTTACTTCGAACCCGAGCACCACACACCAGCACATAAGCAGCAATAATGAGAACATCTCAAACAACCGGAACTCGCGCATGCGCACCACCCAGGGCGGCCATGTCCCTGTATATCGCCCCGCAAGCACCGAAAGCCATTACTCAAGTGCACGGAACTCACTTCAGCCAGCTGCCGATGTCCGATCGTCCCCGGCCTTGCCACAGTCGGCGCAAAACTCGGCGGGAAGTTTACCTTCACCTCCGTCTCCAAAGACGCAAAACGCCGGTGCCACCACTGGAAACGCATTAAGCACAGCAACCTCTTCCTTCACTCCCACAGGTTTCGATTTTAATGCTGCTGGTTCAGCTTTTAAGCCTTTGTCGAACAATTACCCACAAACTCATCACTACGCCAATCAGCCTTCCCCTGCTGGTTCTTATCACCACGGACCAAGTCCTCCTTTGCCCGGACAACCTGGCCACTTGAGTCAACAAAACTCAATTCATTCGCCGTCGAGCCTTCTAGATACCCATTGTTATCCTCCGGTGGATCCTGTCGGATACGAATACGAAACTAGCTACAACGGAGCCAGAAGGCGGCCCACTTCATCTGCTGAGAGTGACCAGCACAGGTCATCGGTACCAACCCCCACTGACAACTCGAACCATGGAAATACTGAAGGCGAACCGACGAAACGTGTCATTGTGCCAGCAGGTAGATAACCGTATTTCCTAAGGCAATATTTTGCCATCTTTAATGGTTTTATTCTAACAGATCCGATGGCATGGACATACGGACACGTGCAAGAGTGGGTTGAGTGGACGATTACTGAATACAACTTAAGCGGAGTAGACACCTCAGCTTTCACTGACTTGGACGGCAAAGGACTTTGTGGAATGACTAAGGAAGATTTTTACCGCATTACCAACTCTAAGAACGCCGACGTCTTTATGAGCCACCTCAATTATTTAAGAAGTAAGTGTATATAATTTTTAGGTGAAATCTCCCAGAAAAACGCCCCTAACAATGGTTCGAACGGTGCATACGGAAACAAACTTTGCACACTAAAGCTTTTTTCAGAGCAGAATCAAACAGTGTCATAAGAGATTGTTTGTTTCCCCTTAATAATAAATGAAGCTATAGTTCAACTAAAATATTGTTTAGGGAAGAAGTGTTTGTCCAAGGCGTATTTTTTAAGTACGCTATTGAATTGCTTCAGTTTTGCTTACAAAATCCTTTTGAACCTGAGTTCAATTAGTGTATTCATGGTATCGAACTATAACCACAAACGGTGTACTGCCTAATTGTATGTATGTATTTATTTTAAAGCAATCAACAATGTTGTACGTATGGCACAAATCATCTTGTATTACCTTCAGGACACACCGGACCCCTTCCCAACCTCAGCTCTGACGACGTAGAAAACATTATCCAGGGCGGTGGAGCGGCAGGCTACCGGTATCCAGGTGGACCGAATAGTCAAAGAGTGTGTTATCCTGCTGAATCGGGTTTCGCGGAAGTGGGGGGACCAGCTGCAAGGAATTCACGATATCCATCTTCAAACTATTCCAACAATTCTAACGATGGTAAAGGTAAAGACAAGTTGTATTACAACAAGAAGAGAGTTATTGATTTGAATAAAAATAAACTTGGATCATGGTATGTTATTACAACAGGCCGGCGAGACAGTTGTGCTTAAACGCTTTGCTTTGATCAGGCTTCCATGAATAGTCTTCGTCACCAAAGATTTTATATTTGCCATAATATCTATGCTTGTCATGATAAAAACCCAAAAACATAAGCACTGATCTCGGTTGACCATCGGAAAAAGATCATTTACGAAATGATTGTTTGTAGGAAACATGAATCAACTAAATTTCATATTGAAATCGATTTTAGTGCGAGGAATTTGACATAAAACTCAACAGTAATAACAGCTTATAACGCATAAGTTAGATCGTTTAAAAAGTAGTAAGAACGCTACACAACCTTGTCCGGTTACATCCACTACTTCTTCCTAGCGTAAACACGGGTTTGTTGTCATAGGTGCGCAACGCAATCCGACACCCAACAATCCTCCAAACATTGACCCCTACAAGCTGTTCGGTCCGACAAGCGCCAGGTTGTGCAATCCTGGAAGTGGACAGATTCAGCTCTGGCAGTTTTTGCTTGAGCTGCTTAGCGACCAGAACAACTCCATGTCGATCACGTGGGAGGGAACAAATGGGGAGTTTAAAATGGTTGATCCTGATGATGTGGCGCGCCGCTGGGGAGAGCGCAAGAGCAAGCCCAATATGAACTACGACAAGCTCAGTCGGGCGCTAAGGTAAGTGACTTTCGTTGCGCAATTTTAATATGCAAACTTGTTATGCATTGCTTTATAGATACTTGCAAACTTACATTTACAACAAATGCGTATGCGTTAAATCTTATAAGGTTTTCGTTAACAAACAGACGGCAATTCGTTTGTTAACCAGCAATGATAAAAAGAAAAAAGTATTTTATTAAAGATTCCTTAATTTCGAGCGTTTTTCCGTTATGTTTTCTCAAGTTTGTATACATTTTTACATTTATCTATTCATGCTGGAAGTGTTTTACCAAATACCAAACTCTTATCGTTTATTTCCAGGTATTACTATGACAAGAACATTATGACAAAGGTTCACGGAAAGCGCTACGCCTACAAATTTGACTTCCAAGGACTGGCCGCGTCGCTTAATCCCCAGCCTGACCAGCAGCCGTACGGATACCCCGACTTCAAGCATCCCATTTACCGCTCTCACGATATGCATTTCGCGCAACCTGGGCCCCACGCCTACCCCCCAATCACTCACCCCGCAGCTTACCAAGCACATCAGAAGCATCCATACATTCCGTCACCACCAGGACGCTCTCCTTCATATGCGCCACACCCAGGTGCATTGGGAGGCCAATACCCGTGGCACCCCGATCTGGCCGGGTATACGCATGTCACTTCAATTCCAGCGCCGTCTCATTTAGTTGACATCGATGTCCCGCTGCAGTCAACTGCCTCTAACCAGCCGTTGCCCCCCACGTCATTTTACAATTAACCCTCGGTAGCAGAAAAATGTGGTGTTGCATGATTAAGTAAAGAACGACCGATCAAAGTTCATTTGTGTTTTGTCGCTTGTGGCACGCGTGCCCAATACTAAAACAAGATTTTCAAATTGCAGTTTTGTTTCTTTTTAATACTAATATGTTGCTTTCTCAAGTGCCTAACTACCCTGATTTTGCCGGTTACATGTTCGTTCAAAATAAATCCCATATATCATAACACTGATTATAAAAAAGCAACACAAATTTTCCACTGAAGAAGTATCAAAAACAGCAAACTATTATACCCTTTAATAGCTTCTTTTATATCTATAACTTTCAAGTGTTCTCCACATTAACATTCCACATGATTTCATGATTTTCAAGGCTGTTTTCTGTCTATTTAACTTCGTTTCGTTGCATTGCAAAGACAAAATGTTCTTAATGACAAGTACCAGTGGGCGTTTTGTCGCCACCAAGTGCCAATTTTTCAAACGCTCATCTCGGCGACATTAAGAAAGCAAGCATATTCTATGGAGCTTTTGTCGGTGAAAGCTTCTCTAAGAAAACGAGTTTGACCTTTATAACACTCGCAATCTTTCGATAATTAAAGTTTGTTGTTATTTACTTACTAACCATAAACAAAAGAAACATTCCAGGTGCTTTTTGCCGCTTCGCTAGGTGTCAAGTGTGTCTTATTTTAACTTTTTTTCGCAGTGTGCTGCCTTGCTTGCTGTCAATTTTGAGGCCATTTCACACAGTTTATCTATATGTTATTATTGACTTTGTGGTTGTTGAAGTGACAACTATATAGAGAGCGATTTTGTCGATCGTGTTGAAAGGGTGGCCATCGCTTGCCTTGTTTTTTTTTAATTAGTGCTATTCGCCTTTATAATACAACCTACCACAGAAAGTTATGAATAACAATCGTTCCTTGACTGTATTCTGAAATAAAATATTTTATTTTGTATATTTGTAATAACGACATAAGAAAAGCTTTTAGTCGACTTTATACATTAAAGGATATTACTTATTTTGACATTCGACTTAAAGTATTAACTGACTCATTATATTGTTGATGTAAACCTGTTTTGGCAGTTTCCCTCTAACGAAAATTTACATAGCAAACATTTTGTTGATCAAAATAGTTTTTATATAATTTACGAATGCGAGTTTATATCATTAGAATATGACCTTCGCTAATTGTCGGTGCGAAACTATAACTACCCTTGCGATAATAATATATACAGTCGGAACTACGGCGAAATATTTGTGGAAAACTGTTATGCTCTGTGTTGTACGTTGCCTTTCGTCGTGCGTGTTTCATTTAAATGTCAACTCGTACTCTTGTTTTGTGTCTTTGTGTGCGTGAAATTTGCTTACAACTTTTGTTAAGTCCATGCTTAGTGATATATTTGAAGGTCGTCAAGTTCAATTGGCGATGCGACCCGTCGAGATTATAACTGCGTAGCGCAAATCCATGTAAATAAAGCGCATTTTAATTTACCGTCTTTGGTTTATTTTATCTGCCACAGCCTGATATTTCCTATTCAGACTCGTTTGCATACGCAGAAACTCGATAAATCGTTGTTGTATTCATTTAGTTGCCGCCGCCAGAGTTCGATGTTTTTTAACGTGCTGCCCTGATTCTCACCACTTCACTGCTGCGTGATAACTGTGGGTTTTAAACGCAGTTTGTGCAGCCGCAAGAATACAATCTAAAAACCCAGAGTGTGATGTTGATATTTATGGATAAAATGAAATCGCAATTATTGAACCACATTACCTATAATAAATTCATTGTACAAAACCATGACAGACCCTGACAAAAAATAATCATATAAATAGGGCTTTCTGTCCGATTTGGAAGTTAGACTGTTCAAAAACATTTAAATGAACATAACCCTTTTCCGAGTATAGCCTAGATAGCGGTTAAGCCGTGTTTTAAAGCGTATTTGCTTGTTTATTTGATATATGCAAATCATTTTATTTACCCTCAATGATTAGGGCCGGTTACGACTGAATATAAGTTTTCCTAAACAAAACAAGCATTATTTTATGACTATTTGTTAACAAAAGTGGTCGACAACCGCCGGCCCGCGGGCCGGTGCCGGTCCGTAGCAGGGTTGCTAGATTAAAACTTTTTTTTAAACCAAAACCGTTCGTAAAACGCAACAAAAAGTCAACAACAATTTAATGTATTTTATATTCAAAGCAATATAACTTTCGTTTAGATATACTCCATGGTTGATTGGTATGATAAAAATCACAATTAGTATCAAGCACTCGTGAGATTCAAAACAAACCACTGTGCTGTGGCCCTATGAGTTAGACCTAAATAGCACGTTCACAACATAGAAAAATGCTTTTTTTATTGTAAAATCTACTCCTCGTATGACAATACATCGAAAAGGTTATAATGTTTTTTTTAAGTTTAAGCTTTCTCACTTTAAAGTGCAATATAATCAAATCATGCAAACAGTGTTTATAAACATTGTCCCATAATAAAACGATTTATTATTTTGAAGTTCAACCAGGAAAGTTTTCGAAAAAAACGTAGGGGAGATATGGGATTAGTAACTCAGGAGCTTTTTCCTCTTTCCATTTAAAATAGATACCGGTTATTTAAGACAATAAAATGATTTTTGAGGCAAAAAATTAAATTTTTACATTGTATTTTGTGCTAAAACAAAGTGCTTATGGAATGTGGTTTAATAGGCAAATTCTAATTGCATTTTAGTTGGGTGATAGCAAATAGTACACCTGAGAAGCTAATCTAAGTTTCAACTCAATCCATGCCAAGTGCAAATTGCCGCCATGGGGACCAGTGGTTCACAACCCGGTGGGATTTGTTCGGTCCCGAGTAAACAAATTACAGAGATAAACAAATTTCCTAACATCTTTTCCACGGTATCCCTAAAGTCTAAACTTTGAAGTTGGTGTTAGCCTTAAGTGTTTACGCGCCACAATGCAATCATTAACTCGATAGTGATGACGTCAAAATTGCTTCTATGGGACATATTACGGACATACTGTTAGTAATTTCCAAATATACTTTTGTTGCTAGAAATATAAATTAAACTGCGAGTCCATGTAAAAGTAATAAAAATAAATTAGCAAATAATGCAGATAAAAACTGCAATTGTGATGGACGGTGCTAGAGTTTTCTTCAACACGATGTTGTAAACCAATAGTCCCCAACATTTGAACCAATGATCCCCATGTGTGATGGTTCACTTGAGTAGCATTTTTTTCTTCTGACCCACTGGTTCCAAATTTCCCTATATATTTTAATTAGTTTATTGAGAAAAGTTGTCATACCGATAAATTTCCTTTACTGAACATTTGTTGTTTTAGAAGGCCGGTCCGCGGTAAAATTTAAGTTTTAAACCGGTCCGCAATGCAAAACAGGTTGCCGACTCCTGTGTTAAATAACAAGGATGGCGCGGTCACATCTATGGTGATTCAATCCTGCGCAAACGAACTTTTTTCATTGTATTTTCAATTCAATCATAACTTAGTTATTGCATGATAAGCTTTTCACGTGGCTTCAAATCTGTAACCTGGATTATTGCATAAGTGGTTTTATGAACGTTTTGATGGCAGCCAGCTACAGTACAGTATCTGCTAAGAAAGCTTTTAGTCACCACAACAAGCCACGCTGATATTATAAAGGAAAAAATTCAGTTTCACCAATCACACTAAAATAAATCAATCATTGTTTCATAGAACTGTGTAGGCTACTATATCTGGTTGTCGTGTCTTTTTTTATTTCATGCATATCAGAAAAATTACATATTTTGATGTTTGAGGCTTGGGTCGTGAGATTCTCATAAAACTCAGATTTGGGTCGCGCTCAAAAAAGTTTGAGAACCACCGTCCTAAGAGAATCACCCCTCATACCGCCAAAGGCCACCGCGCAAGAGATTTAGATCCCGACAAAATTTCCTTGGTGCAGTCGATCCACTGGAGCAGGACGTGATATCAACACGGATGCAGCTTTGGCAAACTTGGCTTGGTACTGACGCCAAACGGCCAAGGCAACCTCAAGAACACGCCTTGAATATTGGAAGCCCACATTTTGACATTTTGAGAAACGAAGAAGAAGTTAATCATAATTATTTATTTTTATATAAAATCAGTGAGTCGAACCGAACCTTTGTGTCTATAGCGATTCTAGCAGTCTTTACGATTAGGTTAACCTTTCTAGCAGACTTTACGATTTATCCTAATAATCCTTGCGATTGATCCAGGCGGTTCTTGCGATTGGTAATTTTAATTTAATTTGTGAATTACTTGTGCGTTCTAATTTAAGTTTGAATTAAATTTTGTTTTTAACAAAGATGTTCCTTTTTCTAACAGTAATTGTTGTTTCCCAAGTCAGATTAATATATTGTTACCAATGTAGGTGAATTCAAAAACCTAAAAAAATTACAATCGTGCTGTTCTAAACTTTGACAAATACCTCCTATTTTCAATGAGATTTGAGCAAAAATTGCTGTGAGTTTATTACAGGTATTTTTATAGCCTCTATATCAGTGCTTCCGAAATTTTATGCCTTACGTTACCCTCATGAAATACTAAATAGAAGTACAATAACATCCATACTAAGATTTTCGTTAATTTGTTTATTGTAAAAATGTAACTATAGCGCCTTAGCTGTTTTACAGTAGGACTATGGGCAACCTGTTTTCCGATCGCCAAGAAGTGCAATAAAAACATGTTTTGAAAATTCTATTTACGTAACGTGTAACGCCACGAAGGGTGCAACGTTTGAGCATAAGTGGGAGTGGTAGCCCTCTGACAAAGATGATACGCTTTCTATAACATTACTATTTGATTACGGTTTAGTTACCACATTTATTTTTTATACACATAGGCTGTAACAGCAGGCTAGCAAAATTACACAGGCATGTTACATTTTTATAACGTAGCCTACCGTAATATGCAGTATTAGAAAAATCTTGAGGTATAAATCTAGCGATCCCTACGATTAGTGTTCGCCTAAGGTGCAAATGCGCAGCACCAGCAGACCATTTGCACAGAAATATTTGCCTATCGTGCACTTGCAGAATCCGATTTAGCATTAAACCTAATCGAAGTATCTGTTAGAAAAGGACAAAAACACAGAAATCTATCTGTATATTTTTTCGTTTATTTATTAAAAACTATATATTCGTTTCAGCTTAAACTTTATATTGTTACGTCAAACATTTTTTCATGTTTACCCTAGATTCTCTCCTGGATCCGCCTAACGGTAATGGCGTAATAGCAAAGGGTGGAAATTGAATTGAAATTAGATATTTTACATACGATTATACCTTTTGCCTAGACTGTCAATTTTGTTTTGAACAGACTATCAATTGCGTGATGATTGATATTGGTCGTTTATTTATTACTAAATTACCTTTGTAGAATTTTACTGCTCTAATATGTTTTAAACTAATTTTGGCCATTCTAGAAATTGCCTATACCGGTACTATATTAAATTAATCCTTTTTTAAACTAAAGTTACTTAGTGGGTTTAACTATTTAAAAAGCAACGTTAAAATAACTAAACCTAACTTCTATTAAATAGATTTTCAAATATTTTTAGGGAGTGTTTTTATGTTTTAAGCCTGTGTACGAAATTTTCTAACCATAAAACATATAAGTGGCTGTGGCGTAATTGACATCTAAGTCGAAAAGAGCGACTATTTTTTTGCTCACAAATGTTTTCCGTGTGACCTTCATCAACCAAAGGTAGATGAGCTGAAAATTTAACGATTAGTATCTAAGAAAGTAAAGGATACACCGATAGCCTACGATAATTTTACAGACAACACACAGTGCAGTAACAAAGCAGTGATGTTTTGCGTGTGTGGTCATTGGAGAGACGTCTAATTGTCCTCCAGGATTTGCGGCTGCTGTGGGTAAGATCAGTTGAGTTAAATCAATCATTTCTTGCCAGCCTTTTCTTGTCCTTTCTTCAGATGGCAGATATATATTCTTTCACATTTGAACGTTTGTTGCTTCGAACGGAGCTTGTTGAATTTTTTTGTGTATGTATGAGGGTATGAGGTACAGTTCCGTGCTGTTTTCCCAGTAGGTGGGTACATAACTTATTCGATAACGTAGCGGGATGTTACGCCTGGAAGAGCTGCGGACTAGAGATGGTGAGAATATCAAATTTGTGTTCGCTGCCCGCACCGCACTTTAATAAGTTGTTCGCAAGCTGCGCTGCACCGCAAAATTTAAGCACTATAAGCAATATATTCAAACACTTAAAAACACACTACAAACACCTAGAAAGATAGTTTAAACATAAAAGCACGGACAACAGATTTCTTTTTAGGGATGAAACATCCATGTGTAAACTGTTTGCTATTTCACTTCAATTACAGTACACCTCAATTAACTAAATAAAAAAACTTTTTCATGCCGCACGCGGTATGCGGCAATGCGCGGACAGATGTTTAGATTTATTTCACGTCGCTGTGCGTTTACTTGGTTAAACCGCGCAAGCGGCTGTTGACATCTTTACTGCCGACCTTATAAACTAATAAGATGTCTATGCTTGAATCATTGAAGCGCAGTCGACACGGTTGACCGCAGTCACGTTCATTTACCTGTTTTGTAAAAAAGGTGAAAATTGCCAGAAAATACTACTTTGACTAAATGTTACAGTTTGTATACAACTTGGTTTGTTACACATCCTTAGCAATTCTTCATGCAAATGTTGTCATGAAAACACTTAATTATTTTGTTTTTTCTGGATGCAAATCACATAATTGGCAAGAGATTGTAATACAAATTTTGAATTCTTTACATTGTTTAGCGTATAACAAAATTGAACGACTTTTAAACCAAAATCTTACCTTTATATACTAAAACCTATATTATCTACCTGTGGTGAAGCCTGAGCCATACATCAAACTACTTTAGGAAGTCATAAAACAGTCGTGTAAAAAGGGTGGTAATTTGTGAAATTTATTGAAATACAACTGTTAAATATATTTTGTCCATATTGTAAGCAAAAACAGGGAGTGTCTATATAGTTCCCTAGCCTGGTAGACGTGTTTGGGGATATAAACAAGTCTTGTTCAAAAATATTGTTATTATTTATATATATGTATATTCTTAAACTTAATGTGACTGTATTTATTCCAAAAATTGGCATAAGTAACTATTGGTGCTAATTAATTCCTTTTTTACAGGTGAGTCCAAAAGTTGATCAGTGTCAAAAAGTGTTTAAGCAACATGTCAGATAACATTGCCCCTAAAAGTGCTTGGCCAACCTGGAAATATGTGCTGGCAGCTGGAATACCTGTGACACTGTGTGGCATCGGCCTCTATATGTACCTTGGTTCTAAGAAACAGAATGATAAAAAAATCAGTCCGGTAAAGCGCTTTGAACCAGAAGGAAGCTCATCACCCCAACGGCTGCAAGAAACAGTAGTTGAAGTGAAAGATGAAACTCCATCAAAGGTTCATTTCTTTTTGTTTTTTAGATAACGATTATTAATTTCTTCAGAACATGAAATGTTTATCTAGGAATTTACCTAATAAATGCCAAAAAACTACACCAGTTTTACCTGTAAAGTGTGCAATTCATGCCTTTGTATATATTGATAAATTGCCTACATTTCTGACTTAAATGCCTTACAAAATTGAAAAAAACAAAAAAACAATTGTCTTTGTCTTAAAAATTTTATTTAAAAGTAATTCTAGAAAGTAGAAAATATGTACTTCCAACTGTCTTAAAACATATGACAAATAAATTAAAAAAACAGAAATATATTTACTTGTTTGTGAATTGTACGATAATCTTTCTTTCAATTTTCTTAATTCAAATTTCTTATTAGACAAAGCTACAGGAGGCTACTGACCTTAAGAATGAGGGAAATCGTTTGTTCAAGCAAGGAAAATTTGAGGAAGCAATTGTGAAGTATACTGACGCAATAAACGTTTGCCCCGATAAACACAACACCGAAAAGTCAACTTATCACCAGAACAAAGCCGCAGCTCTCGAGAAGATGGTAACTTCATCAAGTTGTTTACTTTTCAAAACATGTATATATTGTTTAATTATCCTGTTTGTGCATACAATTTGAATATAATTATATATACAATTAAATTAACACCCATGTATTCAGGGTCAAAACGAGTAGGAAATAATCTACTTTATTCAGCCATGGGTTTCAGAATTTTATAAAACGCCCACTTTAAAATGTGCTTAAAAAGTATTAAGATGTAAAATCATGTATAATTTTAGGTTTTTTAACAAAACATGATACTTATGTCAAATATATGAAAATTGTAAATCAACATTCAATCATTCATATCACAGTTAAATTTCATATCACAAATTATGAATTGTATAAAAAAATTAAAAGTCAATTAGGCTGAATCAGGGGCGTAGCGAGGGGGGGTGTCTAGGAGTCTTGGCACCCCCTTTGAAATCTCAGTTTTAAAACAATTATCACAAAACTAAAAAAAAACGGATTGCTGCAATGTTACATCGGAAACATTGCACCTGGCATTGAAAACATGTTAGTCATCGGTGCTAATCGCCGCCAACGCCTAATCACGCTCGTTATCGTTGTTTCATTTAGCAGTCGCCTGTCACCGACTCAAGTAATCTCAAGCAGGCCTGTTAACGAATATATATTTTATTGATAAAAATGAAAGTCTGTCTTCTCAACGATGTAGAGAAAACAGGCGTGTAAGCTACAGCAAACGTATTCACTGCAGGTCGTTCTATTGAATGTTTTTATTAGCGTAAATCTCGAAAAGAAGCGCTTGACCGTCGCATTTTGAAACATTGATTAAAACGTCGACAAACTATTGCCCGATAAATTCATAATAAATCGCTGTCTTAACTTCAGTAATATGTTTGTGTTTTTCTTGCACAGTTTCAGTTGAATAATTTATACAGAGTTCAAAAAGGGTGATTTTAAAGCCACGCTTCATACCATCGGCAAAATTAAAACTACAAATATCACCAAATTTTTTGATAAGCATCGTTAATTTTGCTGACAATGAAGTGCAACAGTTTGTGATTGATACGTCACAAAGGCTGTTCTGACACCGCAATTCCATAGCGTTTCGCGCGCAATTAAAATCACTTGAAAATCGGAAGTGAATAAGACAATCGGACTTGAATACGAGGTGTTGCAAATTTTTTATCGTAATCGCCGTTTTTAGCGTCTAAAATACACAAAACGTAAAATTTTTCAGGCTCCGCCCGTACCTTATAGGGGTGTTTATAACACACCTCCCCAGCCCCCTAGGGATTTAGGTTACTGATCATGTGACACAGCGGCGTATCGAGGGAGCCGTGGTTTGCTACCCCCCTTTTTGTGAGTAATATTATTGATTGTTGTTTGTTTTGGTCAGGGTTTAACAAACTGTCAGAAGCGGCAATGTTCTTAACGTATTTGGGATACGCGTCTTAAGCTAATGCGTAACCAAAATCTAATGCAAAACTTTGTTTTGGTCTATTTTTGGTCGACCGTAAAACGCAGTATATTTTTTCTCTTTCGTTATTTGTTTAGGTTGGGTGATTATATTATCAAGTGTGAATTCGACAATTAAAACGCGAAGACAAACCGTCTTTCTTTTTTCTTGCTAAAACGTTGAAGTTAGGCGCAGCTAATGTTCCTCTCTGTTCGCTGTCTTCTCTAATATTCAATATTGGTTAACAACGGATTTTTTTTTCAAACAGATTCTTAAAAGGTGGTATAATGATGACTGTCGTGCGCATTTTAAAGTCGCCCTTTTTTAAGTTAAGTTAGTTATTCTCTATAAGCATATTCTAAGTCTAAGACCACGTGTTTAGTGTGCAGTTGACACAACTTATTCCCCTCAACCGCAGCTTGTATTTTAACTGACTTGGCACACTGCTTGGCGCAGATGTTGCGCTAATTGTGGCATAATAACACCCAGGAAATGCTATCTTTGTTTAGTAATGCACATGGCGAAAGGCTTGCCTGTAATTTAACGCTAGTCCCGTACATGGAACTTAGGAAACTGCGCTGTTGATGGTTTAGGATTCTTCCCAAATCAATCACACATGTTTTACGGTCTTGGTTTAGTTTTTCGCCTGGCAGGAGTGTCAACGACGCACCTGTTCGCATTTGCTGGACGTTAGTTGTTTCTGACTAGAATGTTTGATGACGTCATTACCATCACTATTTTATGATGTTTACTGTTTTATGACGTTATTGTCCATTAATGTCAGACCAAAAATAGGGGAATTCCCTAAGTTGGAAATTCGGGACACCCCCCTTTGAAACGGTTACGCTACGCGCCTGGGCTGAATATAAAATCCTGTAGACTATGATTTCCGCTGCAAGTGTTGATTAAAGGAGCCACAGGCCTGGTATATAATAATACAAAACCACTGAAAAAGATTGTTTGTTTTTTGTAACTTGTGTCCATTTCTGGCAGGTATTTACCAAATATAAAATATCAAGAGTTTTTCACTAGAATTATGAACAACTAACTAACGTATGCAAAAACTCCAATAATTTATAGTGTTTTAAGTAATTATGTTAACGTAATCACAATGCAGGCCACTCACCTAGATATTCATGAAACTATAAAACTAAGATAAATAAGAGGACTATTTTGCTGGAGGGCTTTCACTTTTTACCTAAATGTCCACTTAATGCATGTTACTGATGAAAGTGTGCAAATATATATAGGTTAGTATTTGTGTTGCGTGTCAGATGCAGCACCTATTCTGTCTAAAATCAAAACTAATTGCCACCCTAAAGAGAGGCTTAATTTTAGCCAGGGTTCTTATGCAATAATGTACTTTGATGAGGTATATCTAATGGTGGATTTCAACCATTTTGCACCGGTTTGCGCGTACCACACTTTAAAAAGTAAAAAAAATTGCAAAATAGTTTCTTGACTAACTGCCTTTTAGTAGACTTTATGTATGTAGGGTTATCACTTAGGCGATTATTGTTTTATTTAAAAATAATAAATATTGACCAATAAAATAAAATGTTATCAAATTTTGACCTAAAAATATTTTTTAACATATTAGGAATGAATTGACTTGAACAATGCATGAAGAACATCATTAGTGTCTTGTATGAAGAACAGCATTAGTGTCTTGACTTTGCCAGGGATGTTCAAAGTAGAATCCCAAGAACCAAGCTATTTAAAAAAATATAAGGTTTAAAATCCAAAATAAAAGCAAGGCGCTTGATATACAAAGTAAAAAGAAAAAAATAACAAAGACCTAGCATATTTTTATAAGAGTAAACAGAATAATTGCAAATCAGCTCTGAAAAATACACATCAATAACTAGCTATTTAAAGCAGTGGTTTTTACCCTTTTTTCTCTTGTGCCTCTTGTTTGGTAATTGCCCTGTGCCTCGAGCCCCCCTTAGATATTAAATAATTGTCATACTAAAAATGTTTTTATTTTTTTATTATACATCACTAAGAGCAAGGGTTATCAATATTTTGTTGTTATTTAAAAAAAAAAAACATTTGTGAAATAAGGCATTTTTTATGTTTTTTTAAAACTCTCTGTGTAAGTGTCATGCAGAGCGCCTCTTACAAAGACTGCCTGAAACCGCCAGAAACACATTACCAAGCCAAATATAATTCACAAAAAGCAATTTTGTGTTTAGCTGAATTGCATATAAGCAAAATATTTTTTTTTATATATTACATATACAGTACATTAAAAAATTAAATTTTGTTATAGAATTTTTTTTATCTATACGCTGTAAAGCATCAAAACATATTACTCAAGTTCATAAGTCTTTGAAATGGGAGCCCTTTCGTTAATAAATTTGTGATGAAATTTCTAAAAAAATTGTTCAAGCCCCCTACCCCCACCCCAAACAAAAGAGCAAACCTGTTTTAACTAGATCTAGGTAAATCCAACCACTGAGTACATCCACACCTTTAAAAAGCTGCAGATTTGCTTTAATTAGATAGCTTTAATTATGTGACTATTTGTTTAACACTTCATTAAATGCATTTCTGGTTTATATGTTTGTTGTAACAACAGTTACTTTTGAAGTTGCTTTGATTAATGTTAACCACTTTTTTACCTTTAGCAAGATTGGCAAGGGGTTATAGATGAATGCTCAGCAGCTGTCAACCTAAATCAGCGTTATGTGAAAGCATTGTTCAGGAGGTCGAAAGGTTACGAAAAGTTAGAGAGAAAAGAAGAGTGCCTTGAAGGTAGGCTCATGTAGTAAAACTTACATTACAATTACAAAATTGTTAGAAAGTTTTTTTGTACATTGTCTCTCTTTTTTTGCCACAGGTACCAGGGCTTAAAAAAACCTAACACAAAAATAATTCAAATCATTTTTTTGTCATCAGAGTTTGATAACTTTTTTGTTGACATACATTTATATATAACTGATGTTTCTCTGTTTAGACATTACAACTGTCTGTATTCTGGAGGGTTTCCAAAATCAGGGGAGCATGATCTATGCAGACACCATGTTGAAGCAGATTGGAAAAGAAAAGGCAGTAAAAAAATATCAAGTAGGCATTTGTTGACGTTAATGTAATTTACATATTTTTTTACATGTATATTTGTTTGACCAAAATAAACCTGAACAATGTTTTTTTTGAGAAATGTCGGTTTACTTCTACTTCTCATATTAAACAGCAAGCATTAGGTATCTCTTGGTCACGACTCAAGATGCTATAAACCAGGGGTCGGCAACCTTTCGTACGCAGTGTGCCAGTTTATGAAAAATGTCAAAATATTAACAACTCGCGTGCCAAACATTTTTCTATGTTTGGTTTCGCACTAGCAATCAAGGCTGCAGAGTCGGTTAAAAACAACCCGAGTCCGACTCCGGCCAAACATCAGATTTCATCACGTCCCGAGTCCGACTCAGCCTCTGTGTTTCACCAATTTATGTGTAACTAAATTAAGGTGGATATTCCGCAATCCACTCTATAGGGTCATGGAAAATATGCCACGAGCATATGCTATTCCACCTTAACAATTTACAGTTTGCTGCCTTATTAGTTTCGAAATTTGGTTCTGCGTATACGCACACGTCGTACTCGGGTAGTTTTACTTACTCGACTCCCGAGTCCGACTCAGCAACCCTGCTGTGATCTGACATCTAATTTATGTATCTTTTTTGAAATATACTTCGATGCTTTTAAGCCGATACCTAGAAGTGTTAACTACCAGTTTCGCTTTTTGTTGGTTTCTCAGTCGCACAAAAACACACGTGCTTACTTTAAAAGTAGAACAGTGGTTCTCAACCTTAAAGTTTAGGATTTAAACGAGTTGTAGCCTACTTTTAAATAGTTGGGCACAACACTTGCAGCATTGTGACGTAAGATGAAGTCCAAAGTAGACCGTTAACTCTAGGTTGCATCACAATGCTGCAAATTACGGAACTGGCTAAGTTCTAAATTTGATGGACAAGCCGCCTTCAACATCTTGCTTTTTGCAATTGAGATATAAATTTGTAATATATGTGGTGGACCGGCAGGAAAGTTGACGCGGACCGGCAGTTGAGAACCACTAATTTAGAAAGCCCTGCTTTAACGTAGTAAACGTTACGCCAAATTTGGGGCATTGTGACGTTATACGAACTGTTGGTAAACAACAAGTACGCCCACAAAAAAATATTAAATACAACACATTACACAGTTAAGACACTTATTTGTGACACGAACTGGTAATGTGGGCAACCATTTCGTTAGCGCTAGTGTTAGTGATGTAATAGTAATATTAATGATGTGACAGTGATGTAATGGTTGCACTTTCTGAAGGTGATATTACGTAAGCGTTAAATCAATTGGCGTGCCATGCAAAATCATCTTGCGTGCCACAAGTGGCACGCGTGCCAGGGGTTGCCGACCCCTGCTATAAACGATTGTTTGACATAAAAACTATAATTACTTTGTCTGAAGAAAATTTAAACTGATGATGCCGTTTTTTCTTTACATTTTATTCAACTTTAAGCTTCAATTAACCACCCTTTATGTATGTGGTATTAACATCGTTCATAAACTTTGTTTACAGGATCGCAATCACATTATGCCTTCCACATTGTTTATAAAACAATATTTTGCCAGCTTTAATGACGATATTATATCAGACGATCTTTCTGATGAACAAAAAAATTATTCTCCCAACAGGTAATTTAACCTTCTTGCAGATAATGATTATTTGCGATAAATTGAATACCAAATATCACCTTTCTTTAGTTTTAATTACTGAATTTAATATGCGTATGCTTGTGTAATATGTTGTTCGCTTCCATCTACTGCAAATAATATGGCATTTTAGAAAACCGTGAGTGTGCATTTAACAATATTAAGTACAAGTCAGTTGGCACACACATTTCCATATACCAAACGTAGAGTAGCTTGTCGAATTTCTGTGTAACCGTCCTGCCACTTTTAGTGTTTACATTTTGTGTAACGGAAGTAAAAGCGACAAGCAATTATTTTGCAGCGGCTACGTTTGCGCGAAAATCGCAATGTCAGAATGTAATTACTCGTCCGTCATAAGCGAATGCACAAGAGAGATCGAAACGTCTGAGAAGGGCGCAGGAGAGGACAAGAATGACGAACAGCAACCTGGTACTTACAGCTTTTTTATTTATTGCGAATAATTGTTGCCATTATGAACAACGGTCACCAAACTACGGCACTCGGGGTTTGTTCTTCTGACGTGCGGCATATTTTCATACAGTACAACGGTTATTTAAAGTTTATTGTCTGAAAAGTTTGTAGGATGCAAATCTAATCTAATATTTGTTTTGTATCTAATCTATTTTTTATCGATTTGTAACTGAACAACATTTTTATAAGGCTTACTATGTTATTGATGAAATAATTTTTAATATTTGCTTCGTTTTATGATAATCAAGTCAATAAAATTGGACCCAAAATTTTATGCCCGGTCCGCGATCGCCAGTCCACAGCGATCCACTGATCCAGCCCATTTTGAAAAACATTTGTGACCACTGTCCTATTGTCTGTTTGCATATTTTACAAAATCATTTTGTATTGGGCTTTGCTTTCCATCAAAAAGTTAGTATACTATACTAATACTATCTGTGGCCAACCAGGGGTGAACTGGAGTTTAATTGATGGCCTTGGAGTTAATATATAAGTGTTTACTATATAGGCCAGGGATGTCCAACCTTTCAGCAGAATGGGCCGCATTGCCACTTTAGAAATTTCGATGGGCGACAAAACCTATTAAAATAAAGTTACGTCATATCTTGACGTCATAAAACAACTTAACTTATAAATACCCGCTCTTTGAGAGTGAACTTTTAGTATCTCATATCTCATAAATGTTAAGGCTTTTACATGTCCTTTTCCCCTAATTTTATTTGCACCAACCAAATAATTCTGTTGAGCAGAAAAAGGGATTCAACATGTGAAAAGCACAATGTGGTACAGTAAACTTGAAATTAAAGTCAAAAGATTGAACATCGCCCAGTTCTGCCATCTTTTACTACCGAGTTTCACAGTATTTAAATAAACGTTTTTTACTTTTAAAATTTATTTTTGAAATATGTATTTGAAAATAAACGACCTTTCTTTTAGAAAATAATTTTTTTGTTTTTTTTGTATAGCTATTTCAATCATATTCGGTTTCTGTAAATGTAAAAAATCATAACATCCATTGAAAAATGCAAAATTCAAAATTGGACGATATTTTTCCGTTTTATGTGAAATATAAAAAAGTGTATTTTGTTGAATTGAAACTTTTTTTTAAGCATATACCTGCGAAGCATATTTGTTGCGAGGAACGTTTAATCTTTTAATCGGCAACTCTGATGAAGCTAAAGCCGACCTTGAACAGGTCATCAAAATGAACGAAGCGAATGTTAAGGTAATATTTTTTTGTTAATAATTAAGCTGATTTCGTAAAAAAATCTGAAAATACGATCCAGATAATAACATATAAAATGAAATTTATCGCTATTTTGAAACATTCTAGTTTTTATAAAAAAAAATTCTGCGTTTGTCACATCTTGACGTTAAAAAGTGTGCTAAAAATATAGCTTTTGAATATCTAAATACCTTAGTGTTATTCTTGTTTCGTAACGACGTTGCGTACGTTAAGAAAAGGCTTAAGCATGTGCAGGGCTTATTTGTCGGTTGTTAATGATAGGTGTATTTTGTAAGTGTTTGCCCTTTTTACGTGTACAAAAAATCCAATCACATAACTAAAGCAGTCGGCATGTCAACCAGTCTTTAACGTGTAACGTCGATGCACTGTTTTTTGTGACGTAATAAACTGGTGTATAATACTGCATGTGCGTCTTGTCAGTAGCTGACAATTTGTACTTATCTCCTCCAGTTGCGCGCCAATGCACTGATCAAACGCGGCAGCATGCACATGCAGTTGCAGGAACCGCAACTAGCCGAAGCCGATTTCAACCAAGCTGTTGAACTAGATCCGGAAAACTCCGATGTTTTTCATCACAGAGGGCAGGTAGGCTTTTTGCAGTGTCGAAAATCGAAATATTACGACGAATGCGCGAAAAAGTTGAGGCATTTCCGATACTATGTGCTTAACTCCAATGCCATTAAAAATTTAAACGAAAAGTACGGTTTGACAAAAATGACCTCAATTTTATTAAACCGAACTTCGTTTTGTTAAAAATAACCTCAGTTTTATAATCAAATATTTCAAATTGGTGGGATTAGAACTTAAAAAGGTAGCTGACAGTTTATGAAATTTATAATTGCCCCATCCTTTACCTTAGACCTGTATAACCAAGTCATTTTGTTTTATATAAGAAAATACTTTTTAGTTCTTTTATATTTAATGATATTCTAATGTCGGATAAATACCGATATCATCCTACTTTCGGGCGCACTGCAGCTATTTCCACTTGAGGTCGGGTTTTGGCTCCCACCAATAATGTACGACATCCCGACACTAAGTGATTATCACGGAATTGCTTGTTACACTGCGCTTTAAAGTCCTATATCGTGAATGAAGTTTTACCTGGGTCCGATTTCTCTCACCCGCATCTATACATTCCAGCTTTACATCCTGCTCGACCAGGTTGACAAGGCTTTGGCTGATTTCGACAAATGCACACAACTTAAACCAGACTTCGCCATGGCTCATGCACAACGATGCTACACCATGTACAGGCAAGTATTATGCTACTTTTTGACCTTGTTTGTTCGGTTTTATTTAAGCGAATTTGGATGGGAGGTCAAAACATTAAATTGTTTAGAATAGCGTTAATGAAGGTTTATAATGTGCAAAATACCCTTTTATCAAAATCCAATTTGTCACCATTTTCTTTAGACAAGCGTTCGCGCAAAAGGACGTTGTTCAAACGCAGAGCGCCATTCAGCGTTTTGAAGACATAATCAAAGAATATCCTACCTGTTCGGAAACGTATGGTCTCTATGCACAAGTAAATATATGGTTGTGTTGCAATTTGCGTCATGTATTTATTTTTTTTAATAGTTTATTGACATGATAAATTCTTTTGCTAAAGTCTGACTTAAACTTTCTTTTAACTTTGTCTTTTTTTAATCAGGCCCTAACAGACAGTGGAAATTTTGAAAAGGCTGATCAACTTTTCAAAGACGCGATAAACATCGAACCAGAAAACGCCACATTATTTGTCCACCGCGGGTAGGTTTCTTCGTACTGTAGTAAATATTGCGATTGTAAATTTAGTTAAATTGAGATTGAATTTTTTTTATAATTTAAGACCTAAGCCAGATTTCGATCTAAATAGCCACAATTAGACCTAAACACATCATTAATAGACAACAACTACATTGCTAACCATAACTCATAAAAACATCCGGCGCCCAAACTGCTTTTGCATAATTGTTTCGTTTCCTATAACCACGGGTAAGGATGTTACCTGTGTTTCATAATTTATTTCTGTCTTTTTGCCTTGCAAATATTAAGGCCCTATAGATTTTATTTCGTCGAGTGTTTTTTTTTTTTTTAGAAGGGAGAGTTCTTCATTATTTCGCATTACTGGCCTTTGTGCCGCTGTTCGTTTGATCATTGGTATTAAACTGTGTTTTTGTAGTTTCCCCCAATGTTGATGAAATTTAAGTCATATTGTGGGTAATCGCTGCTCCTCTTTTTCCATAAGGCAAAATGTCAGTAAAGAACTCGGCTGTCAATGTGTACAGTACACCTTGATGAATTTACTGTATTATCCATTTTTAATTTTTTTTTTCTGATTACAGCAAATAATGTTTTAATTTTTTTAGTCTGTTAGCGCTTCAATGGAAACAAGACATCGATGAAGCAGTTCGACTAATTTCAAAAGCACTTACCGTCGATGACAAATGCGACTTTGCCCACGAAACAATGGGAACAATAGAAGTGCAAAGGTAAAATTTCTGTACAAAGTAACAGATTTCGCAGAAGTTACACAAGTTTCAGTTTCTGTACCCTTACGCTTTAGTTCATATAAAACGTCGTAAATGTAGAAAACCCAAAACGGACCGGTTCTTAAATTCCAACAGGGGTAACCTGGATAAGGCGATTGAACACTTCGGCGTAGCCATCGACTTTGCCAAGTCCGAGCTGGAAATGGCGCATCTCTTCGCTCTTCAAGCAGCCGCCCTCGCACAAGGCAACATCGCGCGCAAATACGGACTCAAACCGCCCATGCCACCAGGCATGTAGATCATGATGCCACTGCCTTTGGCCTTGCAATAGACTGCTGTCTGTCTGTCGTTCGTACCTGAATCTCTTAGCCGATCGCTTTGGCAATACAATCTACGCTTCAGATTTCTACAGTGGTTAACATTTCAAGCTATTATAGCATTTGCGATATACCGTTAGCTGTGCCAATCTCTGTTAGGTTCCGTAAAACCAAGTACATTTTTCTTGAAAGACACTATGCGAAGATGTTTTGCGACCAAATAAACATATAATTTTTATATTAGCAAAGCTATGTTATTAAATTAGTATTAAGATATGGTTTCAAATGATGGTGACATCGCGTCGATCTCCAATTTCTTCTTCGTAATTTTTAATTTACTGACATTTGACTTATAATATTTTTGCATCGCAATCATTGTGAATGTGTTGCTTCTACATACCCGCTTCAATAAATCCAAAGTCTTTTGATGCCTACTTAATTTTAAGATTGCTTTTCATTTTCACCAACAATCGCAGAAAATCAGTTTGAAACACAGAACTATTTGCTTTGGCATTTTTTTCTATAAAACTCCTGGTGATATTTAAACACTAAAGTTATTTCTGAACGTGGCGTTACAAAAAACCTTTTTAACGAAAGTTATCTGCTTTCATGTTTGGCTTGGCGGACCGTCGCAAAGAAATCGAAAATATGTGGTGATAGCGCATTTGGAACAGACATATAAGGCAAAATAGGACTCCAGCCATGAGACTGAAATTAGAACAACATGAACGTCAAAATAAAATAAGACCTTCCAAAGTAGACCTATAGGACTAATACGTATAATAGTCATAATGAAGTCTGAATCCGAATAATAGCTGAATGGCCAGAACAAGTCCATTATTACCAAACCCCTCATCTAACTCAATCACCAACTTGTTATTAATGCAACTCGATTTCTAACGACACCCATTACCCGGGCCGTAACCCCAGGCAGGGTCAAACAAAAAAGGGCGAAAATATGTGTTTAATTGGCTTGATATTTTTACTAATAAACGTTTCACTACGTGTCGCTACGGTGAACAGAAAGTTCATAACATGTTCTGTGTTTTTTTGCATTTAGCGGTGATCGAAAATCAAGTAGTATAAACATTCCATGGTACTTTTTTGTTTCTGGAATGGTTTAACTATATGCTTACTTTCCAACAATATGAGTAGTAACACCATGAAAGATACGGCCCGTGTGAAAGCGGCATTTTGTCGACTAGCGTGGTACTATAAATTATCTACAACGCAACAATCAGCAGCGACCTAATAACGCCAAATGCGTAGTAATAACCACGACAGACTAAATCTAAAATAGTCTAGATAAGGCCTATACATGTCGAAATAAGTCCAAAATTAATCGGAATATGACTAAACTGGACTGTATAGGGAAAGGGTATGGGATGATTGGGTACACCTGTCTGGCAATGGCCGTTTGCTGTCGACATTTGGGCGCGGCTGTTTTGGCCCTGAATTTTTTAGCTAATGGGCGGGTAGTTTGTGGTGTTAGCAATTGGGTTAGGTTTGAAAATATTTGGGGAGTTTTTGGGGGATTTTGGGGAGTGATAGTTATAGGTGGGGTTTGGGGTTAGGTTAAAGGTTGTATAGGCCTTAGTTTGCGATTTAGGTCTGATTCCGACTTCGTCATTATTGCGACTATTAGGTATTAGTCCTATTTTCGCGTTATTCCTAACTGTCTTTTGTTCCGAAGTTGATATTGTTTTTATTTTGGTCTCAAGGCTGAAGTCCCTTTAAAGATATACAACTATAAAGCCTATATAACAAAAAATTGCAAGCGATTGAAGAGAAATACTCTAAAAATTCGCGCTCGCTTTGCTCGCAAAGTGCGCCGCCACTCTTTTAAAGTCTCTAGGTGCGCCCCCAAGTCAAAAAGGTTGAGAAACACTGGTCTATAGAGATTTCATCAGATTTCTTTCTTATGGGTTTTGGTCGAAAAATATATTATGTAAAATATGTAATTTAAAAAGCCAAAATTAGTTAGTATGGATGTCGCTTTGGTTTATTTGAAATATTTACGTGGTAACATGTCATGCATAAAGGAAAATTCAATTCAAAATTGTTACCATTAAATTATAGGCGGGTTAAGGCAAAACAACGTAAGGGCGAAGTTGTTATTCTGTGAATTTTTCTTTACGTCGCTCTGCTATGTCTTTCGAATATTTCCGAACCTTCGTTCTGCCAGGATGTAGCCCAAACAAGCCGGGACCATGAAAGCAAACAAAAAGTAAATCTTTTGATACACACAAAGGGACCGGCTCGTTGAATATATTATGGAAGATCCAATTCCGCACAAAAGAGGGATGCTACTGTAAGCGGGCCCACCGTCGCTTCCAAAGTAGCCCACGTAGGTTGCTACAGGAAAAATACAATCGTTAAACTAGACCGAGACAAACTTAATAGATGCGGCAACCCTGCACAAATTACTTGCAGTATAGCAATGTTTCACGTTTACAATTCATTAATTTCTTTAAAACACAGGCTTAAAAAACATTAACCCCAAAATTATTATGTTAGCAATGTGGTCTCGGGCTCAATGTGCAAGTCATCACTCATCAGTCAGTTTGTTTCAGCAATATTTCGAATACATTTGTTTCGGTGGCTTCCAATTCACGTTGGCTGTTCAACAAATTTTGCTAAATCTAACCACGAACGTCGTTAATGTTGAACGTTAATAAAGAATTGTTTGAAACGTGAAACATACACATACATTTGTCTTCAACAATTGTGATATAGCCTTTCGAAGCTGCTTTTTGGCCAACAATTACGGTTACGTATCAATAGTCAACCGTAAGTCATCGCAGACTAAATCTGATGATCAATGAAGCAACGATGGCAGGTCGGCCGAAGGTCGTGCGTTTGAATCTCACTGCACGCTAGTTGTTTTTTTAGCCTGCCTTGCTTGTATGGTCGATCGAATTACCTGTTATAAGGGACTGTCGCAACCCGTCTGGGATACCAAGAAGGATCGCCATGAGAAAAGGAAGCCAAGTTTGTGACGAACCAACCTCACACATGAGAAGGAACAAAAGCACTCCGGCCTCAGACAGAAACATAATTGCCATAACGACATTTCTTCCTGTTATAGCTACAAGGCGGGTAAACGCTATACAGGTGAGAATCTCGGTTGCCCCAAGTACAGACATCACAAGACCTATCTGTAAAATGGGAATAAAGTTAACATAGTTCAAATGACATTTGCAAACATCCTATAGCTTAACTAGCAAACAGAAACGAACAAAAAATATGTGTAACCAATTTTATACCTATACCAAATTTATATTATTACTAAATATATTATTGCAGGTTTGTAAGTTTTTTAAAAACAGCATCTGTCTCGCATGTATGATATCAAAGTTTTCATGTTACCGGACTATTGCGGTATTAAAGCCTTTATAAGTTAAAACATTTGAACAAAACTCACTATATGTGTCTTTAAAATACGAAATGTCGATTCAAGTCCTACATTAAATTTTTAGTGGGCAAGATCTCTAATCACTCTACCTGTAATACACCAAACGTGCACGAAATGTAGGCTCGTGTGAAATCTCCAAAAATAAAGGCCATCACCATTCCGCTGTACATCGGCAGTGGTATCATCGCAGCTCCCTGCACGGTGGCAAGATGTCGCAATACGGAAAACACATCCGAAGCAAACGACGAAGCCTAACAGATTTGTAGCGACACGTTATCACATTGTTATTTATCACAGAAAAGTCTTTGTTTTATCGCTGGTCACCGTTTAATGTTTCGTCATGGAAAAATACTGTACTAAATCCCACCCCGCAAAACGTAAAGCAGAATTCTACGTTTCAAGATAGATTTTACTTATCTTTTCTAAAGGATACATAGAACACGCATTAGCTCTCACCGAGTGCTATAAATGTATTCCGCAAGTTACTAATGATTTTCGGTAACGTCAAATATCCTATTGCTTGCTCGTCACGAGTTTCATCGCTAACGTGTTGTTGCTACGTTGACCCTAATCTATCATGGTGGTTAATTCTACCATTTCCACGATAAGAAATTCTACTTATCCGCCTAGACCTATATGCGGTCGCAATTACAAAATAGTTGGACACAATTTTCCAACGTTGCCTGCCCTCCTTAACAGAAACCCCAAACCGTAGAGTTGCCACGCCAAAATCAAGTTATGATAAACCTCGACGACCCAGTCGAATGAAAATGCACGTTGCTCGCACTTTCGCACAAATGTTCACTTAAATTGTTATAACATTTAATCATTGTATGTATCGTCAATACAGTAAAAGTGTATATCGCTATATATGCAATGGCTATAAAATATATATATCATTGAATTTAATCGCAAAAGATGTGTAACGTGAGTAATTACAAATTTCAGTAATTAATTGTCTCAATCTTTAAATATAACCTAAAAGCGCCTATATGTAAAAAAAATACATATATATGTATCTATAACCAAAATTAAATAACCTAAATTTGAAGTGTTGCAACAAAAATGCTCCCGCGACATTTTGAACACACATCTGCCGAAAAATATTTTGACTTTTTCAGAAAACAAACACACAAACGTTGGACAAGCGAAGAGATCCACACGCAGCGCACAAAAAGAACGGCTTTCCGGTGACGTCAGAATTGCAAAGCACCGAACAGGGACTTCCCCTGCTGCCGCACAGATTTCCTGAAAAGCAAAAGCCACAGCAATGCTATGGCGTGTCGAGGACACAACAATTTCAAGCAATAACTTGAGATCGAACGAACGCTGACATCAAAATCCTCGTTGCCAGTTCAGGCACCTAAGAGAATACTTTCTCGAGGAATCAGGAATCGAATCAAAAACAATTCCGCAAATGCGTCAACAGATCGAACAATTTCACGTCCAACGTTCCACAAACATTTCACAACAGATAAACATAACTCACAGAAACAATTTGGCAAAGAAAGTTGTTCCTTGATATTCGGAACGACGAAAAAAAGATTTGCAAAAGGAGTGATTTGTAGCGACACGTCATCACATTGTTATTAATCACAGAACATTCTTTGTTTTATCGCTGATCACTGTTTAATGTTTCATCATGGAAAAATACTGTAAAAAAAACATTGCAGCAAAAGTTTGCAACGAAAGCTGTTTGACACCAATTTTATGCGTCAGAGCTGTATCTGATCTCACGCGCATCCGTTTCATAAAAATAACATATGTTTTAGAGCGCCGTCAAGCGCCGTGGTGTAAACAAAACTTATATTTTCGCAGCCTCGTGAAATGTACATTGTTTTTATTTGTGTGAGCCCAGCCCTATGTTGCAATCGCAATTTTTTGACGTAGAAATTGTATTTCACGTCAGAGATAAGTATAGAAAAATTTTTTTAGGAGATTTTTGTTAATTGTTGTAAGAATTGACTACGTAAATCCTTCTTCTTTCCACAAAAATTGTCTAACTGATTTTCGTCTATAAATAGTGTGCACAATCAATAAAGAATGCCCAATACGCAGACAACAAAGTCGAATGGTAGTTTTTTGAGCTAAGGCTTAATACGAAGCAGAAGATGAACAATTCAATTTGAATGCAGTATCTACCTTGTAGTTATGAGGTTGATACACCGAGGCACAAAAGACAATTAATGATTCTCATAATCCAACCTACTTCTACAGATTGAACAAGGTTTCGATTTAAATGTGAACAAACAACTAATACTGGAACGAATTTTCCACCAGGATGGTTGTTCACCCTATAGTCAGACTTGGACAACTATAGCTAATTCTAGTTTTCTAATTCAATAATTTAGAGCAAAATGCGGCTAATTCTAATTCTAATCTAATTTGTGAATTGCTTGTGAGCTCTGATTCTAGTTCTAATCTAATTCAGATTTTTACCAAAAATGCTACTTTGTCCAACGGTATTTTTAGTCTCTCAGTCAATACAAAGAATTTGAAATAAAACTCTTTGGATGTGAAGCAAGCGGGTTTAATTGCAAGTCTCATTAAACTAATTTGCCTCGACCAATCAACCTCACTATTACTTCAAGGTATTGTTGTAGTCTGATTACAAATCCACACAGTTTTTGTTGGCTGGTATGGGCAAGCCGGGCCGGCAAGCACAACCACTCACTATATTGACTAGACAAAACTGGTTATATTGATATAAGCTTTCGCATATATAAGTTGAAAGTTTGCATAAAAGAGGAAAGGCGACACCAAAAAGCGGAAATGATTTATAACCCGGAGCCTTTTTGGCAGCCGGGAACTGTAACAATAACGCGTTCACACAGGTGAAATACTTTTATCTGTTACCTACGGAAATATGTGTCACGATATAACATTTATCATGTGTGAAACAGTCGAATGCTCTGTTCTCAGAATGACAGCGAGTGTTTGGTAAAAGGCGTGAAAAAGTGACAAATCATAAATCCTAACATATTTGATAAATACACAATACAATAAATTCCAAATTATCCACTAATTATTACTCATGACGCTACAGATGGAACGACTTGTAGGTGTTTTTACCGTCTGAAAAGCATATGATATGCCAAAAGGCATAAAACTTAGTGCACACTTATTCACCATTCACATTCTTATTAGAATAATTCGCGATTTCAATGAAATTGATTGTGAATAATTGAATGTAATTCTAGTTCAAATTCGTTTTTTTGACAATTCGGTAATTCTAATTCTAATCTAATTTGAGAAAACTCAAAATAATCTAATTCTAATACTAATCTAATTTGGAAAATCTGAAATGTTCTAATTTTAATTCTAATCTAATTTCAAAAAGCTGAAATAAAACTAGTTGTCCAAGTCTGCCTATTGTAGAGATGTCAACCGCGCGGCGTTTATTGCCGCTTGCGCGGTTTGGTAAAGTTACCGCACAGCGCTGTGTAATTAAGTCTGAATATTTTGTCGCGTACCGTATACCGCGTGCTGTGCTATACCAGAGTTTACTGTTTATTTATTTGAAATAGAATAGCAAGCTGTTTGAACATAGACTGTTCATGCTTAAAATGCAGGCTGTTGTCATTACTTTTGTGTATTGACCGATTTTCTTCGAAACAGCGTCGCCCAAACGGCACCATTTCAATCAGCGTGGTCCAACTTCTTTTTATCGCGGGCCAAAAAAATTTTTTTTTTTATCTTGCGGGCCAATGTTTTTAAATAGCGATTCTAGGCTTATTGCTGGCAAATTATACATAGCCCATGGCAGTGGTTCTTGACCTTTTTTAAGCAGCGCTCCACTTTGGTAACTTTCATATGCCTTTCGCCCCCCTACGAAAAGCAATTCGGCGTTTTCTATTAAATATCACTGAGACAACTTAAAAATAGTAAAGGCTGTTGTCGGTCGCGCGAAGCGCGAAAAACATTGACTTTTCGCATCGTGCACACAACAAATTGCTCGTGCTCGACATATTGATTTAAACAGTACCGGTACGTTACCTTGTTTCAAAAGGTGTGACGACACACAATACAACGGCCATATTGCAAAAACATTATAGATTCGCTCAAAAAAGTTTGAGTCCCCCTGTTGCAAGCCTGTTGTCATATATAAAATATGAATAAAAAATAGTTTGAACGGGGTGGTGACTTTTATCGTTTATTTATAAGTTAGAAAAATTGTAATTAAATAGGGCAGTTATACATTCGATGACATGAAAACATGCAATGGCACTGAAAGAGACTTTGGGCTAAAACATAGTCAAGATAAGAAGAAAAAATAGATTCGCGCGAGGTGCGAACATTTTTTGCAGTTTCAATGTTAAACATGGCAAAAACAGAGTTTGTAGCCTACAGCGCTGTAGGAGTGGTGTACAACCCAAACAAACCATTAAAATCATGTCAAAAAATTTATATATTGACTTGGAGCTCGCACCCCCTAGGGGGGCGCGCCCACCAGGTTAAGAACCGCTGGCCTGAAATCTACACCTTTGTAGTTATGGGATCACAAAGGATGATTTACGAAGTTTTTTTGTCCATCACAATAACAAAGAAACAAAAATTGAAGTGATATTGCTAGATTGCAGCAAAGCTGACGCCCAGTTCGCGGGCCAAAAAAGTGGAACTCGCGGGACAACTTTGGCCCGCGAGCCTCATTGGACCACGCTGATTTAAATTATGGCGCCCGGAAGTCGAATCCAAAACGGCCAATGCCACCCAATTGTCCCACTCCCTCCAAATATAGTTTTAGTGGTTATTGTGTCCTAATACTATGATATTATACATTATCGTGCTTAAAATATTGTTGATTTGTAGGTCTTATTAAGTGGTCCTTTTTTAACATATTATGTAGGCCTAACGAAAGAGCATGAAGATTTAGCTGTGGAGATGTATATTTAGCTGTAGGAATCTAATTAACGACATTTAAGGTTTGCTGTGATCGACAATGTGCCACTTTAATAGGTTTTTACAGTATGTTCAACATTAAATTAGATTTATTAGTTTTAAAATCACAGATATCAATAGTGTTAGGCCACAAAACTTGTAACAGACTGTATTTAGCAGTAGCCTAGCCTGTAAGGGTCGAGTTTAGGGCCTGAGGCAAGCGATTGATTGTCCTAATTTTGACCGAATAGTCCTGTTATGAAACAAATACAGTGCAGTAAATCTAGATAAAAAGGCCTAAACCTTATGCTTTTCTTATTGTGAAGAATAATAAGTTAACCATACAGTCAACGGCATACAGCATTTGGGTTACCAACGCCTTTGTGACTTAGTGTGAATAAACCGTTTCAGCATGACGATATCTGCTAAAATATCACAATAACTATAATTATTGGAATTAATACCAAATAAAAAATAGTTATTCTTAACAAAAAATCAATTAGGTGAAAACATTTGGATATGGCATTATGATACTTTCACAAACGGAAATTTTAAGGATTAGTGTATAACACAAGGAAATTAAATGACGTGTAAGCAAGACATTTTTTTATGGATTTTTAGGGAGGTCTAGGGCTAGGCCACTATCCTGCGCCGAATAAACAAACAAACAAAAAACTTGTTTGATATCATTGAACCTGCATACTAGCCTAACTGTGGTGGTAAATTGATTTAAGTTCTTCATAAATGATATCAAAGTTTACTCACATTTTTTGAATCGGTTTTGGTAAAGCTTTCCGTTGTTTTTGCCTCCTTTTCTATGTTAAGGTCAGATTTAATTTCGCCATCTAGGCAGAGCGCGTTTTCCGAGTAACTAGTGTTCCACTCGTATGTTCGAGGATCGCGCAGGAGAAAAACGTGCATCGCCATTGCAATCGCTTGAATTGCGGAGAAACCCAAAAAAAGACAGAGACGTGTCCTCCAGTTTTGAATTTTGTATTTATCCAGATCTGCGTTATCCCCATCCACCTCCTTTCCGCTGGAGGCGCTGCACTGTGAGGCTCCACATTTGACATCAGAGTAGTTAGTGTACAAATCGCTGTTGACAACATTCCTGAAAAACATTCCCGTTTTAGATAAAATGTTGTAATAAACTTCAAATATGTTTTTAATTTTCCTATACCTATTTTAAGATCAAGGTCGATGTAACTCATACAAAAAGTAGTTTGTAAAGATTATTCTAAAACTATAAATCAACCTTAAATTAACTGCACCAGTTGCTAAATTTTTGTGCACTAATTTGCACTTCTAATTTAAAACGAACCTTTGATTCAAGTTTCCTGATTCCCCATATCTTAGAATTGCGTACGATGCCATATTTCCAAAAATCTAAAGCTCGAAAACATTAACAGAACATTAGAGTTATACACGGAGTTAAAATAGAGTAATTTGTTATCCAAACGAATGGAAAATTTCAGAGAAGACGTCACAAAGTTACGTCTTAGCATGACGTCATAAAACACCTTATAAAACCAATAAAAAAACTCTTGTTTTCGGTTTAACCAGAGCGCACAGATACAACTGAAATCTTGGGCTAAGTACATCTACAGTAGACGCATTTTCAAGAAACTATAAGATACACAAAATCTCCCAACGATTAATGTTGCTTTTTAAACATATTTAAAGGAAACCTGAACAATAGCGCTAAAACTTATCAAAAAGCATGAGGTATGCGTTAAGAAAATAAACGTCGATGTATTTTTGAAATTACATTTAATTTAAATTGGCAAAAAATAGGATTTGCCAAAGTGAAAAGAGACTAGTTTTTATCGGCACATCTTTCACCGGAACGCCGGCCTGGACCATTCTGTCTTATATAATCACTGAGTTGAATTAAAGCTATAAACCGATCACTCGATTACCAGTTTATTATTTTTAGGTTAGCTAACTTACCAGATATCCAGACAAAATTGCATAAAACATCCCAACAAATCGGTTTACGTAGATACCAACGAAGGGCTTTGTCTCTCCTTCACGTTGTTTCTGAACAAACTGCGTGTCACGCTTCTCGTCACATTGCGTTTGCACGATCCAAGCGTATTGCTTTCCAAAATGAGACGAAAAATGCGGGAATGCTGTCCATGCAAGCGATTGAGCGATTCCAATTAAAACGGCAGCGGGCATGAGAGTTGCCCAGGCTACAAAACATTTGACAATTTACATACAGAACGATCGCTATGAGAAGTACGTAACTTAATTGGTGTTAACAACAGCGTGCAGTAATCCGATAAAAATGACGACATTCGTGTCCAGTGGTGCAGCAGATAAACGCTTTTGAATTTAGATCTAAAAGTTGTTTCTGTATTTTTTTATTTCGTTTTGAGTTGTACAATAAATTACTAAACTGTTTGATTGCTGATGAATGCACAAGATTTCGGTAACTTTAAAAACAGCATACAACGAAACTATAAAGTAATGGTTTACATTCACAAACGAAAATATCCGTTGTATGAGCTTAAAACTTGCTATGACCAATAGAGTTAAACATATCGTAAACTAACCCATTGAAAAGGACTTCTATCCACTGGTAAAAACGAAAATTGTTACATAATTATACAATGCAGAATCTGAACGTGACTATTTTTGCAAGCACTCGTTACTGCACACAAAAACTTCCAAGCGGTATTTAGCTTGGTTTAACTGCGTTGCAGCTTTTGATATACCGTACATAGATAGGGTCCAGGTTAATTAATATGTTTTTGTGTGAATAATTTTGTTTTGTTTAAGCTCATTAAAACATAAAAAATTCTTTCTATTGCCTGGTAAAAATAAAATAGCATTTTGGAAAATACGCTGCTTGAAAAATGTATTAAGGTTGTGTCTTTTTTCGCAAACATTTGACATGGTTATTTATTATTGTCATTCGCAAAGAAAATTCATTGAACAGCTGGACTTTTCAAGCTGACTTGTTGACCTAATAACTCAGTTTTGAACAAAGTCTGTTTATGTAATCAGTTCAACATTTTGTTGTTACGCGCATGAGAAAAAGGGCTTCTTAAATGCATTACTTTTTACCGGAAAGGAGCACAACAATGAATAATAAAAGTCTCGAAGAAAGATGTTTAAAATAATTCCTTAATAACATGTTAACGGGGAATATTAATATTCTACACTATCTTAAATGAACATTTAAAAACACAACTGTCACTTACTTGGATAAATATTAGCCAAGGTGTAGACCATATAAAATACGTCGCTCATTAATAGCGCTTTTTTCGCTCCGACAGTTTTCAATATACTTGAAGTGAAAAGCAAATTCCAGATGGCAGTAACAGAGTACGTAACAGCAAGACATGTTGTTCCCAATTCAGACTCAATATTTATCGATGATTGCAGGCTAAGAACTCCTGCGAACGCCGCAAACGTACACACAGCCGATATGCCCAATACCCAATTTTGTTGACGAACGACTTTTTTTCTTGCTGCAGCTACCAAATCCATTTTAAAGGTTGTTAACACCCTTCAACGATCTGCGAAACTCGTCTACGGACGACGATTGAAATCGTTTAAAATAAACGTGAAGCAAACAATGGACTCCTTTAAAATATATTTCATTGCAAAACAAACATTTAATAAAACAAAAATTGAAGGAGGACATGGTTGACATCACTTTATACAGTCACTTAATATAATGAACGTCAACAATAATAACGTTTAAGAAAGTGAACCATATCGGAATGCGGTAATTGTAACTGTTGTTTTCGAAATTTAAATATTTTAAAGCCGCTTACAATGTAGCTTCCGAAATTTGTAGACGTGTATTAATGCGTGAATACAGTACGATTTTAGTAATACCAAACATATCGTAATTACATGGTGTAATGTAGTACTTCGTACCGTTGTTAAAACATGACGCCAAATACTTTCTGCATTTTGTTAGTACAAGCAACTTCACATTGAAGGGGATCCACAGAACCATATCATTCTTACGTATCATAGTACATCGGAAGGTATCATAGTACATTGGCTTACGTAACATAGTACATCTGAAGGCATGGCAGACTAACCGAATCTGTCGATCAATGATGCATGCTTGTTTCGGTCAGTCTGTGATGGCTTCCGCTTTACAATAATATGAAGGTCGTAATCGTTGGTCAAAAAGTGACTTCAGAATGGCTTGATCGCAATTGTTAAATACGTGTATGTATCTTTCATTGAATGATGCGTTATGTGCAGATCAGACCTGGGCAACATACGGCCCGCGGGACAAGTTTCTACATGTTTGGTTGTATGTATCTTTCATTGAATGATGCGTTGGTGTAGATCAGACCTGGGCAACATATGGCCCGCAAGGACAAGTTTCGACATGTTTGGTTGTATCGTAAACAGGGACGGATCTAGTCATGATCCCGCCAAATTCGATTTTTAGCCTGTTTTAAATACTAAAATGAAAATTGTTTTCGCACTTCGCGCGAATCTCTAGTGTCTTTCTCGTATGTTCCACGCGATTTTTCGGCAACTTTACAGACAATAACGTCCTCTGCATTGTGGCACTCTCTCCAACGAAAGTTGAAAAAACTTAACCTAATACTTGAATATTTTTAGCGCATCGAAAGTATTCCGTCTTTAAAATATGAGCGAAATACCGACTGTATTCTGAACTCTGAAATATACCGATTTACACTTTGCTAACCTAATTTAGTTACTGCCATGTTGTGTATTTCTTCCGATTTATATCGTATTTGCAATATGGCCATTGTACCGCAAGTAACACATCGGCAACTTAAAGCTTTATAAAGCCAAAAAAAACATAGTAAGATTTTTTTAATGAAATTTTTTGTATTTTAATCTGAACTTTTGGGTCAACGCGCCCCAAAACTTGATAAACGCCAATATATTAACCAATGTACTTTTTTTGTCTGTTCTTTATGCTTCACGTCACCCTCTTAATCTGAATTAAACTTTAGATTTTAAAACAATTATAGTCGCAATTTTTCGGGCTTCGCGCAACGACCTGTGGCCTTCTTTAAATTCGAATTAAATTGCACATATTCGCAAAGCTCTAAACGAATAATAAACTCGTTAGCTTATTCGTTTTATTCCGTCAGAGTTTCTGACATCATTTTGCGTGTATTTTAGATCCTATTGGTGATCCGGTCCACCACAACATTTTAAGTTTGTCATGCGGCCTGCGGCTAAAAATAATTGCCCACCCCGGGTGTAGATCCTCTTCAATGTGAAGTGGACTAACAGAATGTACCAAGCATTGGCGTCATGGTTGTTTCTCAACTCGCTCCTCTCTGAGCAGGCGTAGCTGAGTTGATAGAGCGATGGTTCCTATATGAGTTCGATCCTCACTGCGGGTTAGTTATTATTTTAGCCTGCCTTGTTTGCATTATTGATTGACAGATATTGTTAGTCTGCAATTGCTTCCAGTGTGCTATGATACGTAAGCTACTATCGTTGGTCAAAAATCGACTTCAGAAGGGCTAGATCACGTGTGTGTATCTTTTATTCATTTAATACGGACCACTTAATTAAGAAAACTTTTCATTTTTCACGGACATAAAAATGCACCATGTCACCTGTGCTGCAATTTGTAAAGCAGTTCGACTTTGTTACGCACAATGGCTTACCACACCACACAAGCTAATAACCTACTAGCATACAAGTTAATGTGTTGTTTGTCAGAAACTTCACTTACTGTTCAGCTACTTTGAAATTGCACTCGTTTAAAGCCGGTTAATATAATGCTAGACTGTTGATCTCTTTATTTATAGTAATTTATTTATAGTAATATCTTTATTTATAGTAAAAGTCTCGCAATTACTATCAACAAACAACTGTTAAACTTTATATTGACCGCAAACACCAAAATATGCAACGTACTTTGTTTTAAACTCGGTTTAAAAAAGGCCAACGGCTGCGGATTGCTAGGAAATGATTAGCACGTCGAGCTACATTTTTTTTAACCACGAGCTTGTGCACACATATGCTGAAAAAGTTCGTTTCCTAATATCGTACAATAATAACTCGCCCTTTATTAAGCATCAGTTGTTCGTATTTCACATTATTGTGATTTACAGTCCAGTTGAGACCAAATCTACACTTCAACTACAAATAACTTGTTTCTGTTAATTAACTATAAGCCTCATAGCTCAAATATGGATTGAAAGCCTAGTCTAGTACCAGATTGGAAACTTTGGATATTGCGCGGGGGAGATGTTTTTCAGCTGAAAAAATGCGCGGCTGAAAATAAAATTTCGACTTGAACTTGCGCGGCTGAAAATAAACCACCAGGCTACCGAACGTTGTAAGTTGCGATATAATAATAAACTTACAGGTTTACAGCGTTCATGGAATGCTTGAAGCACTGAGCAATTTTTGGTTGGTGTGCGGGCGCAGCTAAATATTTGAAAAGCTGGATTGTGTAGCATTTAATGTGCAATATTACTCGATATTGCCTAATTTGGGGTCACTAAACACGTGACCGTTGTCCACTGATGCGTGACCAAAACGCCGAACAGTGCGTTTCTAGCGTTTCGCAGGGGATTCTATATGATGCACTATATTACATACGTCTTATAAACTAGCGTTAAAAAATGTTATTGAACTTCAGTATGCGGCCCGCCAATTTTTTTTGTGCTTGTTGTGGCCCTTGTACCATTTTAGTTGTGCAGGCCTGATTTAAGGTGACACATTTTCGGTCATACACGAGTGATGAGTGAATAAATGTGACGTCAGTTTTATACTAACGTTTCTATTATGTTAATATACTTCTCGTAAATAGTAAAGTTTGGTAAAGCCCGTATTTATATTTTACCAGTATTACTCATTTTGAGGTAATTTAGTTTCATACAGAAGTTTGCGCGGCTGAAGTTTTGTGCGTTTGCTCGAGTCAGATTTGCGCGGCTGAACACATTTTCTATAAAATGCGCGGCTGTGACCGCGGCTGAAGGTGCTACTTTCCAACCTGGGTCTAGTATATACGTAGTTGCATTGAAGCTATTTTTTTTACTTAAGTTAGAAGACTTTCAAATCAAACCGTTGCTATAGACACAAAGCGTTACGCAGAAACCGTAAGCGCTGGTAAAGACCATGCAAATAAACTTGAAATCTCTACCATTCATGGCAGTCGCTCTAAAACTATTTACTTAGGGTTACAATCACAGGTGTACTTTTAAGCTGGTCCTAATTGTTCTCCAGTCTTTACCTATTTCAAACAGATTCTAAGAGTGACTGTGTGGGGCACGAGTTTGTTTTTTTGAACTCCTGACTCCAGTTTTAATAGTTGCGTGCGTTAACTCGTTAGCCAATCACAAGACGTACACTGTACAGGTTATGAGAATTGTAATAGTTGATAAACGAACACCCAGTTCAAACTATAGATGGGCAAACAATCAACACTGTAAACAGCACAGCGCTGTCAACAGCACAGCGCTGTCAACAGCACAGGACGATAACTGAGAAGAGATAGTTTTCAAGCAGATAGCGGGCTCAAGTACACAAATCCCTGTGCTGACCGCACAGAGAGAATGCAAGCCAGTAAGCAGTTTACAGTTTGGTGCGAGTAGACAATAAATCTGTGGCATAAGCCGATACAGCGTAAATTGCACTGTAAACACAAAAGCTCTTAGTCGGGAATTAATCGTGCGCTCTACACCTGTACATAGTGTATAAACATTACCAAGGAAATAAACAAATACTACCCGAGGAAAACATAAAAACAAGTTACCGTATTTAGTTATTTTTAGGTTCCACGAAACAATACAATAGGGTAGTAGGACACAATTAAATAACTTTGTGATATTATGCTAAAGTAATTACTCACATTCAAATATTTATGCACTGGATTTAGGATAATTCCGGTGTGCTGATTTCAAAAATGCCTCCAGTTTTCTTCTATCACGTCAAGTTTTTGCTCTACAGCATACATCCAAAATATTTTACTTTTCACGAATTTAACAGGGATACACAAAGTACCCTTGCTATTTATGTATGTGGGACAGCAGAGCTCGAGATCAGCACTGGGTGGAAGATGGGGTGGAATCTGACCTTAAACCTAGTGATTCTAATATTTTTACATGAGTCACTTGTGGACAGTGAAAAAATTATTTTCCCACCTCTGCACGTAAAGCTCGGCCTAATGAAGCAATTCGTTATAGCATTGTTAACTAAAAAGCAACTGTTTCACTTTCTTCGTTTTGGCGTTTCCTGGCCGGTCAATACAACAAATTAAGCCTGGTGTGTTTGATGGTCCACAAATTCGGCAACTCATCAAAGATGAACGTTTCAGTGGTTTAATGTCCGAATTAGAAGAAAATACGTGGTTATCATATAAAAACATTGTCAAGGAGTATTTCTTGGGAATACCCGGACAGAGAATCATATCGAAATTGTTCAGAAGCTATTGGAAAACTTCAAAGAACTCGGCTGCAACATGAGCATCAAAATACATTTTTTGCATAGCCATCTTGTTAATTTCCCGGATAACCTTGGTGCAGTTAGCGATGAGCATGGAGAAAGATTCCACCAAGATCTGAAGGTGATGGAGGAAATATATCAGGGAAGGTGGGACTAACATATTCTGGCTGACTATTGGTGGAGTATTAAGTGAGACTATACCCACAGCTCACACATTCCAGGAAAAGCTCCAAGCGTAAATTTTTGCCTAAAACTCGCACTTTATTTGTCCTGCAGAAAGAAAATCCGTTTTATGGAACAGAATAGAGCTATACAAATGGTTGAAAACCATTGAGTTCCTTTGGTTGCTTTGAAAACCATTGAGTTCCTTTGGTTGCTTGAAGTTTTTAAAACGTTTTATACAATAAACACAGATGTCTTAAATGTTGTACTTTTTTGTTGGTTCTGAAACCAAGTGGTGGGTGCCTACAGGGACGGTTAAGGCGGGGGCTGAAGGGGCTGCAACCCCAGGCTCACTAAAAAAATAGGCCCATCACTAACAATTTAATAGGACCAACCGATGTTATCCTTGTATAAGTTATATGCTAGAACAGCGGTTCTCAAAGTGGGTCCGTACAGTAGTTTCAAAGGGTCCGCAAGGAGAATTAATCCTTAAGTTTTTAAACATTAGTCTATCTCTTCATCCTTTTTTGGTTTGGTGAACCCTTAAAGTTGTTGTGACGAACTCATGCACCCTATTACTTAAAAGGTAAACTGAGGTAAAAAGCGATTTAAAAAATCATTATGCATATCAATATCATAGTTTCAATTAAACCGAGCGGAGCTACCGAAGTCGGTGAGAGTTCTATTATGGCTGCATGCTGCTTGCGAGTAGCTGCATGTCATAAAACAGCATTCAAACAAACTTAATATCAAATTAGTTGCATATCAAATATTGTGATTCACTCTTGTACACCCTTTCGTACTGGTGCACCCCATACATCACCCTAGGCTGCACCGTGCACACCGGTTGAAGAGCACAAGTTAAAAAGTCTTTGCTTTAGAAAGAATCGTGACTGCACTACTGTACTACAAAAAATAGGTCAACTGACCGTTGAATTTTTATAGGGCAGCAAAATATCAAAATAATTGCAACGGGTCCACCAAGAAAAAATTTTAGAAAAGTTTGACAACCGCTGTAGAGATATCACCACGAACTCCAGTAATAAGACCGAGATAAAAACAACATCAACGTCGGAATAAAACACAGTTCGAAATAAGACCAAAATAGGACTAATACCTAATAGTCGTATTACCGTCTATAATTGGAATAAGTCCGAAATCCGTCGGAATAAGACCTATATAGGTCAGAATCAGGCCTATGAATTCAACACTTTATCAACCCCAAACCCCACCCCTAGGTACATCACTAACTTCCCTAATAACCCTAAACCATTTTATAATCCCACCCATTACAGACCAATAACCCGAAACCAGACCAAAAATCCGGTACTAAAACAGCAAAGCCCTAACGGCGCCGATTAAACTAGGGCGTCCAAAACAAAACGGCGAGCCCAAATGTTTAGATTTAATAATTAAAATAAGTTCATGTTTTCTAAAGTATCTGTTGCATTAACAAAGCATCTTTATCTGATGATTATTAATTAATCAGGCGACGCTCATTTCCATTGCTTAAAAGAGTACTAAACCAAATGCGTTTGTCTATGGACCAAAATAGGTTGCATTCCTTATCTCTATTTGAGATTTTAGAAAAAATATACCGCTTTAAAGTTTTTAACAGCTTTGCTTTATCAAAGCAAGAACACATGTTAAATGAATCTGTTTGATAAGTGAAAAAATCTTATTTCATGTTAATTCTGGTTGGAACATAAACATAATAAAAACGACCAATAGGCCTCTGAATGCCCTACAGCCCCAGGTCTATGAAAACCTTAATCCGGTCCTGGGTGCCTAGGTTTAACGTGATAGAAAAAAAACTGATGTCATTTTTAGTTTCAGCTCCCAAAAGTTAGTCAGAAACAATTGTTAGATCGAAGTCAACAAAAAGTGTGTTCCCACATTTTTTTGGATATGTTTAGTAGGAATAGCATGCGAAACAGGTCTTAACAGAAAGGTCTACACTGCCACAAGATTACGCATTTATATTTGCGGCAGTAAAACATGTTTTTTGTAGGTTACTTTATTCGTTGTACGGGTATTTAAAAAAGAAATAATTTTGGTAATATTTTTATCAGCCTTACTACCTGTAGGCTATCCAGCTCGCCTTTAGGCCTAACCACAACTGATAACGGTATGTAAATTGACTATATTGGAATCATTAGGCCTGTAGCCTACTATAATATAAAGTTGGTGAGAAACCGGTTCTGCAAACTATTCGCTTATAGTAATCGGTTCGCGCGAACCATTGCAAAACGGTTGAATTCCACCACTGGACTCCTAATACTATGGTGGTATAGATAAATATAATATTGGCTACCGGTAATTTAAAAAATAGCTTCACTGCATGCAGGTTAGTCCCTTTGTTTAAATTAACCACAGTAACCCAGCGTTAAGTAGATCTCTACGGAATTGGCCAGGAACCGAGTATATGGGTCTATGTAGCTGTTTCGAGCGGTCGCAAGTTATAAAAATATCATCAGAGACATTTTCGATTGTTCAACTTTATCGATCAGATTTTTTTTTCTATCAAATCTAAATTCGATTTCGTTGCATCAGTCAGAACAACACAAAATTTACTCAAATAACACAATCGCAAAGATATACGTGACGAAAACAAGACTGTATAAAAAGCGAAAACATTTAAGATATTAGTATTACAAAAGACATAAACAATAAGGCATGAATATTGATTTTTTTAAATATCTTAAAAGTACGTTTTCATGCTTATATTTGAAATATAAAAATGGACAAGCTCGGCTGAAATATTATTAGAGGTAAAAATGGACCCTGAAACATATTATTATCATTCAACGGTTATAGAAAATGTAAGCATTTTTGTTAGGCGTTGATTGGTTTATAAAGCAGTGTTGTAATGACTTAAGTCATTGACTTCACTTAAATGCACTTAAGTCACTGTTTTCAAATGACTTGACTTGACTTAAGTCTTTTGACCAAACTGACTTGACTTGACTTAAGTCTTTTGGACAAATGACTTGACTTGGACTTAAGTCAAGTCATTATGTCAAATAACTTGAGATTAAATTAAGTGTTTTTCATTAAAATTTATTTTAAGTTTTGCACATTAAACAGTTTAAGTGCTGTATATTGCGTTTGTGTTAGTTTTTTAGTTAAATTCTTGCTTATGATCGGACAATTTTACCAATTTCAATAGTTTAACAATTTACTTTTATGTCAATGACATGACTTGAAATTGACTTGCTCTCATAATGACATGACTGGGACTTGACTTGGGCAACCGATGACTTGGACTGGGACTTGACTTGTTATTTTCGCAAAAGACTTGACTTGGACTTAAGTTATTTTTCAAATGACTTGACTGGGACTTAAGTTATTTCAAAATGACTTGTTTACAACACTGTTATAAAGTGTTGTTTGCAGCATATACTGTACATGTTGCCTGTATATTTTCTAGTTATACTCTAGATGTTTCATTTCTCCTCCTTCAACAACTTTGGGTAAATTCCACTTGAGTCGTTAGGCGAACTAGTTGATACCACTTTCCTTTTATCTGATTTATCATCGTAACACCCACTACCGCAGATTCTCCCTAACCTGTTAATAGAAATACTTAAGTTGTTATAAAACGGCACTTCAAGAACAAAGTATATTCCCTGTAAATGAAGGTTTCCTAAAGTTGCCCACATTAGTGGACATAAACGTGTTACGATGAAGAAGATGGTAAACCAATGTCAGCTATTTGCCCTACCTGTAAGTTCGCATATCTTCAAGGTTTTCTGGCATTGGATGTTTGCTAGTTTCAGGCAGAAAAAGCGTCCCAGCAGCTGATACAACTGCAAGTCCCATCATCACAACGTAAGGCACTTTATAGTTTGTTTCGCCTGGAACATCAACATAAAATCTTATTACCGGTAATAGTAATCTTGCAAAGCTAAAGGAAAATAAAAAAAAGTGGAAAGCCGTATGCAAATGCGATGGAAGAAATAAACACCAAAATTTGACCAACGGTAGCTTACGAAAACATATAAGCGGTTCTCAGAATGAAAGTTGTTAAATTTCATTTACATTTACATCGTAAACAAATTAAATTCAAAATTAACAATTAAAGTTTTAAAGATAAGCCGAAGTATAATGATCCATCATGAAGCTATATTGTGAACAATTTGTTTATTGGAGTTGTTTCGGCGGCATAGAAGCCCCTATTTAATTGCGTAGGTCACTGTCATAAAAACCAAGAGTGTAGCAAATGTTTTGGCCTGATTTTTTTGTTATTTAAATCCGTAATTTGGAACAGGTTTTGAAGACACGAGTTAAACATTTTGTGGGGAGTTTTTTAATGTAGCCTATCTTGACACGAAAAATTGGTTTAGTTACCTGCATAGTTGATTAATGGTGCAACAATGGCACCAACTCTGGCACACATAGACAACAATCCCACAACGCTATTCCTGGCCACTGTGGGAAAGAGCTCCGATGCATATATGTAGATGACCACGAAGCATAAAGAAATAGAAAACTTGCCGATCATCGCCATAGCAACCGACGCGGTCGTGTTCACTACAAAAATAAACAAATCTTTTAACGCTGTGTTTCGCTTTAATGGGGGCATTTTGGCATTGGAGGGTGCTTTGTGTTTTAAAGCACTGTTTTTACAGTGTATCGCGCATAATTTGTACTTTACCTTGTTGCGACCACACCACGATCAAATATGTCTTTTTGAGAATTTGTTTGTCAGGCATATGAAAAACCGCGACTGCAGGTAAACTACCAAGTGGCAAGTGTAATTCAAAAATACGAAGAAATACAACGTTCGTAACCGGTTTACCATTGTGTTGAAGTTTGTTTGTTTTTTGTCAGAAACTTATAAATAGCACATTATGCAAAAATAATTTACTTAAAATGTTAACTGAAAATGTTTAAAAACACTAGTCCAAGAAAAAAACATTGCCAACAAAAGTAATTGCAAATTCAACGCAATGTCAGGCAATTTACCTAAATATGGAAAATTGTCGACTTCATCAAACAAAGTTTCAAAGTGTGGGTTAAGTATTTTGACAATATACCAAAGTTTTTAGCTCCAAATTATACCAGGCAACATAAAACCCATATAATAAGTTGGGATATTAAGAGTTAAATTAAGTTGCACGTTTATTCTGCTAAATATTCGAACGTAAAACAAATTTTTAACTTTGCATAACTTAAAATTTATACAGTGGCAATTAGGAAATATATGATCTAGCAATTAAGGAAACAGAAATACACTAATCTTTGTATATGGCCGTATTTGTCCTAATTCTAAATAGAGAAATCAGGTGGCACTGTATAAAGACAAATTGTATTTGATTCTCGACAAGCTTTCGCACAACCGTGCTTTATCAGGTCAAAGTATAAATGAAAACAATTAAAATGCACGTAAAAGCACAGGCGTAAAAGCACAAATTATATAAAGGAAGCTTACAGGCAATTGAATGACACCACGCGATACCAACAGCTCTCGACCGACCCAGCACCGAAATTTAGGAAAGATCTACTCAAACTTTGCAAAACAATACCAGAAGACATGCAGTTAGACATTACATCCAATGTCCCACCAGATCCGCAACCTGGGGTCTTTTACCTGCTCCCCAAAATACACAAACAACAAAACCCGGGCAGACCTATAGTATCCTGCAAAGGGACACTGACGGAAAATATTTCAGGTTACGTTGAAGACATTCTGAAGCCGTACGCACAAGCAGCCAAAAGCTTTGTTCTCGACACAACGGACTTCCTGCGAAAATTAAAAACTGCATCGACCTTCCAAACGACACGATATTGGCTACGATGGACGTCGAGTCGCTGTATTCTAGCATTCCTCAAGGCGATGGCATTGACGCAATAATCAAGCGTCTGCCTAGTTTCCCACACACCACCGCCATCGGTAAACTAACAAAGTTCATTTTAGAACACAACAACTTCACGTTCGACGACCGTCACTTTCTACAGTTAAAAGGTACCGCCATGGGAACTAGAATGGCACCACAGTACGCCAATATATTCATGTCAGTATTGGAAGATGCCTTCCTCAGTTGCTGCCAGCTAAGACCAAGGCTCTATTTAAGATATATCGATGACATCTTTTTAGTTTGGACACACGGGGAGCAACAACTACAGGTGTTCTTTAACGATTTTAACTCGGCAAATCAAAACATCAAATTTACGTTGGAACACTCAACAACCAAAGTCAACTTTCTAGACACAACGGCGTCAATTGTAGGTGGATTAATACAGACCACGGTCTACCACAAGCCGGACAGTGGAAACTTTCTAAATCCAGATAGTTTTCATCCGAAACACATCTTCAGATCAATAGTCTACAGTCAAGCACTACGATACATCCGGATCTGTTCCGAAACCGAAGACAGAGCAGCACAACTAAAAAAGCTTGCATTGACGTTTGAGAATTTGAATTATAGAAAAAACTTAGTGCAAAGCCAGATCACCAAAGCCAGAATGAGCAACAGAAAAGACCTCCTGACGCCCACAACCAAAAAGGACAACAACCGGACCCCCATAGTTCTAACGTACAATCCGCGGCTCCAACACCTGAACCGCATAATCGCCGACCTGCAGCCAATACTGGATAACAATCCAATAACCGCTTCGATATTTCGTTTAAAGCCACTTATAAGTTATCGGCAACCGCGCAACATGCGCAACATAGTCGTCTCCAGCAAATTTAAAGACGAAAGGCAAAACTTTGGTACCCTGCCCTGCGGGAAAAGTCGTTGTGAACTGTGCTCACATATCAATAGAAGTCACATCATTGAAGGACCGAACGGCAGAAGCGTTGAAGTCGGCGGCAATTACAACTGCGATACCACCAATGCGGTTTACGCAATCACATGCGTCAAATGTCCCCGAACCATATACATTGGAGAAACTGGACAAACAATCAGAAAGCGCATGAATGGACATAAAAGTGACATAAGGCATGGACATATGGAGAAACCGGTTGGCGAACATTTTAACCAAGGATCACACAGTGTAAAAGACCTTAGAGTTTCGGTGATCAAAAAAGTAAGTAACGGCACCCAAGCGAGGCTCACAGTCGAACAAAACATAATTAAAAAGTTCGATGCCATTAATGTGGGGCTCAATCGGGATTTGGGCTTTATGTCACACTACACCTCATAGCAGGCTGTACTACACCCATCGTACCTTAAAGCGCAGGCATCGTAGCATAATTGTTTTTGCGTCGGTAACACGCTTTTGCGAGCATGTGCCTGTGGATATGTTAGACGTCACTACTCTTATCGCCTTTTACTTGCGCCTGTGCTTTTACGTGCATTTTAATTGTTTTCATTTATACTTTGACCTGATGAAGCACGGTTGTGCGAAAGCTTGTCGAGAATCAAATACAATTTGTCTTTATACAGTGCCACCTGATTTCTCTATTTAGAAATACACTAAAATATGTTTATGAATTGGAAATTTTCGACTCTGGTATTTTTTTTTATATTTACACATACAAAAGAAACACAGAGGTAGTTTTTATTCCAGGTTAAAGTTTTTGTGTGATGAAAAAAAAAACAAATTAATAAAAATCAAAACCTTCGTTAACAAAGGGAACAAGTCCACAGGCGACCCCTGAAACCAGAACTGAAGTAGCCACTGTAGTTTTCCTTCCGATTTTCTGCATTAAATCCGTGCCGTTTAGGGCAGTTTATTGTTAAAACTTAACTATGTTAAGACTAACGCAGAAAATGAACCGGAGACATACATTAAGTGTTGCCAGGACGAACGCATAAGCAGGAATTTCTACCAGAGCCGCCAGGAAGCAATTAAGATAGGCGTTGCCTCCCAAATTTGAAGTATTTAGCGACAAACCATAATAGATTATGGCATTTGCAAACCTGTTAATATAAAAATATATAGCTCGATTTTTGGTATACTTTGAACTATTTTGTCCCGTAAACACTTTCAAGGATAAGCGATTTTCGCAAAATATTTTACCTAATATGTGCTTTTGTTAATATGCGGATACATCGTATGTGTTGGTTTATTTCTCACTGAAGACAAACAAATTGAAATTTTAATTCACTTTTTAAGATTACTTAAAATTCGTCTAGTAGAGGTCAAGGCTACTAGGCTGGCAACCATTTAACGCGATATGGCACATTATACTATTTTTAAATGACTGCTAAAATACCGACATAGTTCGCGTACTTGATATCATAATGTTACCTGGTAAGGAGATTCATTTATCATAAGTAAAGTAAGTATCCAAGCATTTTGCCTCATCATTGGTTGTAAAATTTAACAATTTGCAACTTGGCCATAAATTCTGTTGGTTTATGGCAGTGCTTTTCAACCCGTGGTATGGTACGCACTTGCGGATTATAAAACTATTAAGCGGATGACTAACGTCGTGCGGATTAATGTGTGGATGCAAATGGTGCATTACTATCTTTTATTATGTGTAATACAGTAATCAAATAAGCTAATGCGACCACTTATGCGTTACAGGTACAATAATATAGTCTCTTATAGTGGTTCATTGCAGCTTAAGCTATTTATTTTATATCGGCCAAGGCTTAGGCACACGGTTTTAATACACAAACCCTTTCATTGAAAATAAACTAAAGGAAAAAAATAAAGGTTGCAAACTTACTGTGCTTGTTTCGTGCGGATGAAATTTTTCCGAAATAAAAAACTGCGGATGGAAATTTTAAAGGTTGAAAAGCACTGGTTTATGGGATATTTACATTTATCAGGTGTTGGTTCGCAAACATTTCGTTCAATAAAATTCATTTGAAAACAGTTAGGTTATCTTATCACATTTTTTTCGATGGTGGTAATGATGCAATAGTCACACTGAGTTGGGTAAAATTAATAAAATAATTTTGAGGTAAGTTCGATTTTGAGTGTTTAAACCTACCAAGTAAAGCTCATATTCAAGAAGCGGAAAGTTAATTCTTTGTGACAAATAAACCGCACGAATTCTTTCTTGAGCTTACGTTGAACATCGTTGGGCGGCTTTGATGTCTAAGATAAAAAAATCCAGTTTAGAACTTTTTTATATTTTTTTACTTGGTATGTTGCACTTTTTGGCATGAGTTTTCTGTCTATTTCTAAAGCGTAAATCAAGAGGGAATAAGTGTTGCACCGATTATTTCGTTTGTGTGTGCGTTATTGTTTCTCAGTTTTATCATTTGAACGCGTGTTTTCGTTTTCCTATTTCTTTCTCACTCACGTAAATTATATCGCTTTTCCACTTTTGCACCTCACCTTTCACGCTTTATTTCTTATCTTGTAACATTTTCCGTTGGTACCTAATAATTAGTTACGTTTGACACACACACCTTTTTTCCTCTCGTTATTGTAATTGGCGTACCCGAAAACCAATGCTGGCAGTCGTGTTTTGGGGCTAGCTTGGTATCATTATAAAAACCCTGGGAATTGACGTTTCTGTCACCTTTTGAAGCGTTGGCCGTTTTTCGTTGATTTAGTGTTTTATTATTTTACTTCACTAATTTTAATACAACTAAAAGACACGCATTGTAGCGCTTGGCAACCGACAAGCCGTGAAGTAGAGTTCTGAAATAGTTGAACGTAACATAAGTGTTACATCGCAAATCTACTTTATTGGTGAGAAACCTCATGCGGTCACGATGTCGCCTCGTTTTTTGTTGGAAACGTAGCCGTTTTGTTTGCTGAATTTTTAAGCTGCTAATGTTTTATTGTTAATGCCTTTACAGAAATAATTTAAAAGCTTAACTGTGTAAAGTTACGTTTGCTGTGTTTATTGAAAGTTATTTAAACCCAAGCTAATATTTTGGTAAGTGTTGTGTTGACTGTTGTAAAATAACTCAGGGTGTAGTAATTTTAAGAATCGCCATTAGTGTTCATTGTTACGGCAATTGTTTTCATGGTGCCAACAATAACTAGCCTAAATATAATGTTATAATTAATTACAGCGTGGCTTAACAACGACACATACTTAATTGAAGACCCAGGCACAAACGTTTCGGTGAGATTTGTTGTTTTGTGTTGTAAAATGTATATATAATGTGCCTATTCGTTGATTTTAGAAAACCGCTCACTCGCCAACATAATTGCTCGTCCTGCTATTTCAAGCCTGAAGCGTGTCACCAATAATAAAGTTTTGGTTGAATACCTTTGTGGAGTTTTTGGGGGAGAGAACTGTGTAGGAGAGTGCGTTTTCGAATTGTCAAACCTGAAGTAGGCCTGGACGCGGAAGTAGACGCTACAATAAGTACTACATCAAACGACTTTTTAGTTTTTGACTATAGTGGCGTAACTATAAGGTATCGTCATGTAATACAATTGATTCCAATCTACCAACCTGGGGAACCGGTGAATAGCTTGTAGAGTTAAAGCATCTTCCGTTGCGTTTTGCGATTTCTGACATTATTCTGTTATACTCTTCGGTTCGATTGTTGGCATAAAGCCACCGCGGAGACTCGGGAATTATCCTTCAAAGATACAGTAAAGGTAAAAATCAATGAACTTTTGCATTTTTGAACGTTGGCTTGGACCATGTAGCCCAGTGGTTTCCAACCAGGGAAAAATTTCCCACCAGGGGGAATTTTGTAATTTGTACGGGTAATAAGTGTCACAATATTATTCTCTTACTGGAGATCTTTGCTATGTGTTATTGCTGCATATGGTATATAGTACAAAGAGGTACCGACAAAAAGGTTGGAAACCACAGATTTAGCCGTTAGCCTACTCGAAATGTAAAAAACTCTAGGTTGGCCTTTTTTGAAAACAGATTCAGAAAACCGCAAATATTTTTATTACAACATCTGTTTTACCATGGAAAATCATTTTGACGCCGAAAACTAATAAACTTGTAAAATCGTCTCCATGTATTACACAGCTTGATAACGAAAGGGTATAGATCAGTGGTTCTCAAAGTTTTTTACGAATTCCTCCCATACAAGCCCAAATACTATTAATTTCCCCCAAGAAAAAAACACAAGGTGTTCTACCTTTTGGATGCGCTAATCGTCTGAAGTTCAGTTTGTTTGAACGTATAACGTAGGTATTGATGTAATATCAATGTAAAATGCCTGCAATGGTTTATATTTCTTTAATGGGTGTAACTGTGAAGAAACAATAGACCAGGGGTCGGCAACCTTTTTCTGGTTGCGGGCCAAAACCAAACTCAGAAGGGTCTCTGCGGGCCGCACAAAATGTTATTAAGAACTGTGTTATTAAAATTTTAGAACATATGTGAATCAAGTGGGCCTTGGATATTCTTTTGCATTTAAAAACGTGTTTAACTAAATATAAGGAGGCAGTAAATTGCTGGCGCAAAGCGCGAAACAAAGTGTTTGTTTGTTTAAAATTCGAGTTCACATGTCGCCGCAATACTTCTAATGAAAAGTGTAATAAAACTTGAGGAGACGCGATAACTTTAACAGTTAATCTAGTTCAGTGTTTGTTATAGTTTTTAATGTAAGGCACACCTGGCGAGCGAAGCGAGCTCAATTTTTTGTGGCATTTCTATTAAATTTCTTCTTGCAAGTTTTTACATTGCTGAAAAAAAAATGTTAAAAAATATATGTCGAATATTTAGTTCAAAATACAGCTTTAAAAAGTAAACAAACCGGATGTTTAAAGATGAGTCGCGCGAAGGGCGAAAAATTTTTGCACTTATCCCTACACAATTAAAATATAGTCAAAAAGTATGTTAAATGGACTCGTGCCTAGATAGTCAAATCGGCGGCAGGCCAAAAGAATTACATTGGCGGCCCGTGGGTTACCGAGCCCTGCAATAGATTAATATGTAACTGTGAACAAACAATGGACAGATTATAATTATGGGTCTAATACACTTTTTACAACACAATCACTACAGTCCACTGCGGAAAGTATGGTAAGTGCACCCGCGAGTTTTTTTCAACATTTCAAAAGTGCACCCAGAAAAATACCTGAACTGCACCCCAAATATGTAAAACGTTTACAGTGCTATGTATGCAATACGCAGTGCATCAAAAAAATTATCTATTTTTTCTCCCTGGAACAAATTTCCTCCCAAAATTTAAAAATTCCTCCCTAAGGGAGCCAAGTGGCTCACTTTGAGAACCACTGGTATAGATGGAATAAAAAATCGACGGTTCTTTGAAGTCCGCAAATGCACCAAAGTTTGTGGATTAAATAAAATGTATGTTACTTCAGTCAAATGTCATGTAAGACAATCAATTTAAATAAACAAAGCTGCATTGGACTGTCACTTGAACCTGAAACTATATAGTTAGGATCCATGACGTGAAACAATTTGAATCGCGAAATAAAGTGAAATGAATTGGTTTTCATAGTCGATTTGTAACGGTGTCCATATTATTAAAAAAAACTCTTTAAGGTAAGACGAAAAAATGGTTACCACTTTCAAATCTTTTATTTGTTTGGCGTATGTTTTAATTTGATTAAACTTTAGTATGCACTAACGAAATTAGTTTGCATGAAGTATGTACTTTTGAAGTTCTAGTTCGTAAACTGGATAAAGTTTAAAATTACCCTTACGTTACACAATAACCTAAAAATGTTCTCAAAAAAAAAAAAACAACGTCATATTTTCGTTTTAAACTCAACACAGACTTAATCGGGGATGCGAAGTTGGAGCCTCTTATGCAGCAGCCAGTTCGGAGACGATGAGACTGCAAAATTTAAGTTGTAAAGGTGTGTGGCATACGCTGGACATTTTTTCACTCCCGCTTTGTAAGTTGATGCGGTATATGACACACCTATGAGTGCATCTGACCATCAACCCTCCTTTAGTTGCATGGATGGGTTGAATATAAGTCTAATACTTTAAGGCGGACACGGGTTTAGACGAACTCGGTTTATTTTGTAGGAATCAGATTGGAGACTCTTTATTTTTTCGATCTGTAAACCAGGGGTGTCCAACTCAAATATGCCGGCGTGCTAATTTTTATCTTATAACTTCTTCCCGTGCCAAAGTTTCGTAACCGAACCAATTCTTTTTAATCATAGTAACAAGTAAAACTCATAGTTAAAAACATGAGTAAAAACAGGATCAGACGTTTTGTTAAAGGAAAATATATTTCGCCAAAGTGGCATCATCAGTTCCTGTAAGAGTACAAATAAATAAAATCAGAGCGCAGTCATCAACAAACCAATAAAAGTAAACAATAAAATATTAAAACATTATAATAGACTAAAAACGCAATGAAAAGCACTACAGCCTCGCAGGCAACACGACTGGGATAAATGAGTATAGGCGACGCAAATAAGTGGAGGAAGGGGAAAAAATACATATGAGCAGTGCGAGATGCTAGACGGTAAAATGCGGCTCGAATGGGTAGCGATAAGATAGCGGTTTATCTTATTCGCGGTAGAACCATTTTTTGGATGTTAATGGTTGCGTTGACTACCTTTAGCCACTTTGCTTCACATATGTCCAACTTATTAAAAGGTGGTTTTTCTAAAAATGTTATACTAAAACACTCTGCAATGGTAGGCCTCTGCCTCAGCATGGACATGTGTTTGTCAGCGTAGTGGCGCAGAAGTGCTGCTTTGTCGTTATTTTCTTTGTACTTGAAAGTTTTCCATACTGCTCTATGGCCTCTCCACCTTGTTGCAAATGAATTTTTTGTTTGCCCGACGTATCGTTCGCCACATTGCCGACAGGACGCCATGTAAATACGGTGGTCGGTGCAGCAAAGTGCTTGTTTCAGTGCTATGTTCCCATTGCGAGTGGGAACTGTGAAAACCTTCGAGACCATGCTCTCTGCCTGTTTATAATGACCGCATAAACAGCAGTGGCCGCACGGGATTGACTTTCCAGTGGAAAGGATGGTACTTGCCGGTTGACTAATTGCGCGGTAGTTGGTAAGTACGCTTCCAAGTGTCGGAGGTCTTTTGTAGACAAGCATCGCTTGTGGCTGCAGCCTTCTTTCGTCTAAGGTAGTTTTAAGCAGCTTTGGAAAGGCTGTGGGCCAAACTACAAGGTCCTTTCTGTTTTTCTTTGTCTGCCTTTGGCGCACTTTAGCTTCAAACTGTGCTGCAGTTTTTAACGTGACTTTAACCATCCTTGGAGGAAACTGCGACCGCAGACATTTCTTGCCGAGACTTTGAAGGCTCAGTGAGTAGTCTTCCTCCATCTCGTTTAGTCGTCTAAGGCGTGTCGCCTCTCCAGTTATGATTGATTTAAAAACGGAAATGGGGTGGTGGGAAGTTCCGTGTAAGAACTGCCGATGTTTTGCAGTTTCTTTTTTGAAATCCTTTAGTTTGAAGCCGAAGGGTGATTCTGCACATGGGACATGGAGTACGTCAAGAAACTCGACCTGTCCACGTACGTCGGTTGTACAGAGGGAACGAAATAGGAGACGGAGTCCATGTGCTGCAAGTGCCTTTTCCAAAGATGTTTGAATGTGTCTGTTTGCTGCTCCGCCTGCAACAATCCAGACAATGTCATCGATGAATCTTTTAAATACTTGTGCTTCCTTTAAGGTTTCAATCCATGGTTTTATTATATAATGCATTGTAATGTTAGCCAGCGATACTGAGTGGTTATCGCCTGTAACTATACCATCTTTCTGCTGGTAAAAATTATCTCCATGCTTCGTCACCACGCTCTGAAGCGTTAGAATCGTCAGATCTACAAGTTGGTTTTGCGCTGCCATGGTAAAGGTAGATTGCTCTTGTAAGGCTGCAGCTACAGCTTTCCTGACGGTTGCTCTTGGTAAGTTTGGGTACAGCCCCACCACATCTGCTGCTGTAACATATATTCGTTTTCCGATTTTACGTTTCTTTTGAATGCAGTTACCTTTCCATTTTTTCACTTCTTCTACGTATTGTCTACTGTCTGCACAGCATTCGTCTATTCCCGTTTTACAATATTTGACTGCAATAGGATGCAAAATATACTCAAGTAAGGCAGTGACGCGGGAAGTTGTGATGTTTCCTGCCGCTTGAACGAGCCGAATAGGAATGTCGCGTATCGTAGTTGATGCTAGCTGTTCTTCCGTCAACTTGTGTGTTTTAAATAAGGGATATTAACGCTAAATTATTGTTAGCAAAAGGGTTAAACTTTGCACCCACTCCGAACTGGAGTAATGCAATAAGGGACAAAGAATGGATTAACTTCCAATCGCACATTCGACGTATTGAATGGGCCAACGTATTCAAAGATAAGGAAGATTCTACCAATATTTTTATACCACCTTACAAATTGAAAATTCCCAAGTTTTCCAGACCCCACAGAGATCAATTAGATTTGGAAACAGTTATTTACGTGGAACTGGCTGAAGCTAAACTGCGAAACGTAGCTGCGACCGTGCGTAAAGAATACAAAGGCAGAAACAACCTATCATTCCCCCTCCGAAATAGCCTAGAGTACCTCAAGCGCCTTACCTCCAGTCGGACGCTAGTAATCTGTCGGGCTGACAAAGATGGCAAAACCATTGTGGTTGACTATGAAGATTATAACTTTATTGTGGAAAATGCACTTCATGATTTCCAAAGTTTAAACCTCAACCAAAGAACTTTTCAAGCCAGATGTACAGCGCTACGAAAGACGTGCGAAGATGCAGTGAAGATGTTGCATGCACAAGACGCCATTTCGGACGACCTACTTCTCTGTTCCGTTGGGGTTAAAATCACCGGGGGTATATACCACAAGGTATCCGGGCCGTCTGCGAAATATTTTTTCAATGACGAGCCGGCCTATGCGTACCCCTTATTTAAAACACACAAGTTGACGGAAGAACAGCTAGCATCAACTACGATACGCGACATTCCTATTCGGCTCGTTCAAGCGGCAGGAAACATCACCACTTCCCGCGTCACTGCCTTACTTGAGTATATTTTGCATCCTATTGCAGTCAAATATTGTAAAACGGGAATAGACGAATGCTGTGCAGACAGTAGACAATACGTAGAAGAAGTGAAAAAATGGAAAGGTAACTGCATTCAAAAGAAACGTAAAATCGGAAAACGAATATATGTTACAGCAGCAGATGTGGTGGGGCTGTACCCAAACTTACCAAGAGCAACCGTCAAGAAAGCTGTAGCTGCAGCCTTACAAGAGCAATCTACCTTTACCACGGCAGCGCAAAACCAACTTGTAGATCTGACGATTCTAACGCTTCAGAGCGTGGTGACGAAGCATGGAGATAATTTTTACCAGCAGAAAGATGGTATAGTTACAGGCGATAACCACTCAGTATCGCTGGCTAACATTACAATGCATTATATAATAAAACCATGGATTGAAACCTTAAAGGAAGCACAAGTATTTAAAAGATTCATCGATGACATTGTCTGGATTGTTGCCGGCGGAGCAGCAAACAGACACATTCAAACATCTTTGGAAAAGGCACTTGCTGGACTCCGTCTCCTATTTCGTTCCCTCTGTACAACCGACGTACGTGGACAGGTCGAGTTTCTTGACGTACTCCATGTCCCATGTGCAGAATCACCCTTCGGCTTCAAACTAAAGGATTTCAAAAAAGAAACTGCAAAACATCGGCAGTTCTTACACGGAACTTCCCACCACCCCATTTCCGTTTTTAAATCAATCATAACTGGAGAGGCGACACGCCTTAGACGACTAAACGAGATGGAGGAAGACTACTCACTGAGCCTTCAAAATCTCGGCAAGAAATGTCTGCGGTCGCAGTTTCCTCCAAGGATGGTTAAAGTCACGTTAAAAACTGCAGCACAGTTTGAATCTAAAGTGCGCCAAAGGCAGACAAAGAAAAACAGAAAGGATCTTGTAGTTTGGCCCACAGCCTTTCCAAAGCTGCTTAAAACTACCTTAGACAAAAGAAGGCTGCAGCCACAAGCGATGCTTGTCTACAAAAGACCTCCGACACTTGGAAGCGTACTTACCAACTACCGCGCAATTAGTCAACCGGCAAGTACCATCCCTTCCACTGGAAAGTCAATCCCGTGCGGCCACTGCTGTTTATGCGATCATTATAAACAGGCAGAGAGCATGGTCTCGAAGGTTTTCACAGTTCCCACTCGCAATGGGAACATAGCACTGAAACAAGCACTTTGCTGCAACGACCATGGTATTTACATGGCGTCCTGTCGGCAATGTGGCGAACGATACGTCGGGCAAACAAAAAATTCATTTGCAACAAGGTGAAGAGGCCATAGAGCAGTATGGAAAACTTTCAAGTACAAATAAAATAACGACAAAGCAGCACTTCTGCGCCACTTCGCTGACAAACACATGTCCATGCTGAGGCAGAGGCCTACCATTGCAGAGTGTTTCAGCATAACATTTTTAGAAAAACCACCTTTTAATAAGTTGGACATATGTGAAGCAAAGTGGCTAAAGGTAGTCAACGCAACCATTAACATCCAAAAAATGGTTTTACCGCGAATAAGATAAACCGCTATCTTATCGCTACCCATTCGAGCCGCATTTTACCGTCTAGCATCTCGCACTGCTCATATGTATTTTTTTCCCCTTCCTCCACTTATTTGCGTCGCCTACTCATTTATCCCAGTCGTGTTGCCTGCGAGGCTGTAGTGCTTTTCATTGCGTTTTTAGTCTATTATAATGTTTTAATTTTTTATTGTTTACTTTTATTGGTTTGTTGATGGCTGCGCTCTGATTTTATTTATTTGTACTCTTACAGGAACTGATGATGCCACTTTGGCGAAATATATTTTCCTTTAAACAAAACGTCTGATCCTGTTTTTACTCATGTTTTTAACTATGAGTTTTACTTGTTAATATACGCGTCAGCGGAGCAGTGATCGACTGGATAAAAAGCCGCCGATGGTTTGTGATTCTATAAAGATACACCCTATTGTCTTTTTAATCATAAAAGCGCTTTTTTACCAAAAATAAGAACGTTTATTTAAACTTGAAAAAAAACTGTCTAGTACAGCGGTTCTTAACCGGGGGGCGCCAAGCAATTCTAAGGGGGGCGAGAGCTCGACTTCAATATTTTAACTTTTTGCAGTGATTTTAATGGTTTCGTTTGGGTTAGGCATAATTCCTACATACAAACTCTGTTTTTTGCCAACTTTAACATTAAAACTGCAAAAATTTTCGCGCGCGAATCTTTTAATTCCTTTCACGGTATCACCGCCCTATTAAATTAACTTATAGATAAACGATAAAAGCTATCGCTCTTTCGGACTATTTTTCATCCATATTTTATATATGATAACAGGCTATAGCAACAGGGGGAGTCGAACTTTTTTTGCGCGAAACTATATTGTTTTTGCAATATTGCCGTTGTATTGTGTGTCGTTACATCTTTTGAAACAAGATAACGCAATGTTTAATATTTGCGCTTGACATTTTTTGCGCTCGACATCATACAACTCTTACAACTGTGGAGTAAATGCCCTCGCAACACGTTCGTCTAAATCAGCTCGATAAAATCAATGTGTCGAGCTCGCGCAATTTGTTGTGTGCCCAATGCGAAACGCCTCTTCGGTTGCAGTTTAGCCAATTCGAAATAAAACTCAAAATTTTTCGCGCTTCGCGCGACCAACAACACCGTTTACTATTTTCCTGTTTTCTTAGTGATATTTAATTGCAAAATGCCGAAATATTTTCATAGGGGGCGCAAGGCATGAGAAAATTACCAAAGGGGGGCGCGGCTGAAAAAAGGTTAAGAATCACTGGTCTAGTAGAAATGCGCATCACTACATCAAAGTGTCTCTCGGTGAGTTGACTTTTGTTTCTTCACACCAAGCTATATAGTATTATGTGAATGCTAGCCTCCACACAGTAATGTTACTATATCAAAAGTAATTGTTGGTTGTCGTGATTGCCGCGATTGTTTTATATTGTGAACAAACAATGGCATTTGGCTGTATAACAAACTTAGTATTTTCTGACAATTGGCTAAATACAAATTTAGCTTTTTTGGCAATTGGCTAAATAACACTTTTAGTATTTTGGGGGAGGGCTAGGGCTTGCGTGCCATTTTTTATTAGGTCGCGTGCCAAATGTGGCACGCCACGTAATAAAAAATGGCACGCAAGCCCCCCAAAAATATTTCATTTGTTATTCGGCCAATTGTCAAGAAATACTAAATTTGTTATACAGCCAATTACCATTGTTTGTTCACATTATATAACAATCGCGGGAATTACAACAACTAACAATTGGATTGGACGCAAGCCTTCATATAATTATATAGCTTGGTGTAAGTATCAAAGTCAGCTCACCGAAGGACACTTAGATGTAATAACGCGCACTGCTACTACACAGCTAAAGGTAATGTAGTGGTCGACAATCTGTTGAATAGTTTAGTGTTATCGTGTAGTTGTGTTGTGGACCGCGTGATAGCCATACATTTATTGCACTTTGTTTTAAAAGTACATGTGGCTTAGAATGTTCATATTGTCTCAGCGTGGTTCAGACCCACGTGCCAAATGTGGTCCTGAGCAGCCTACATGTCGAACTATATTTTTTGCCAACTTGAACTATATGTATACGCCAAATTTTCGCGCTTCGCGCGTATATTCTTTGTTTTATACTATGTTTTACATTATGGTATGGCAGTGTTATGGCCATCTAGGCGCCGTGTAATACTTCACCTTAAAAAGAGTGCAAAAAAAAAAAGGTTTGCCGACCACTGCCCTAATGGTTTGCTTGACTAAACAAGGAAATGTTTTTCATGTGGTTATAAACCTTTAAATGTTAGAAAAAAAAAAGTTACTAAACTTTGGCACGGAAAAAAGTTAAAAAAAAAAAAAAAAAAAACTTGGCACGCCGGCATGTTTGAGTTGGACACCCCTGGTCTAAACTATATTCAAACTTTCCCGACCCGTAGTAAAAATGCAGTTTTGTAATTAACGACTACTTTCTTAATTACGTTAAAACTCAGATTTCAACGAGAAAGTTTTTCGAGAGTTTTGCACCGAAAAAAAAAATTATTTGCGTTTCATCGCTCGTTAGCAAAACACCAAAAAATGCTCTGAACAAAAGACTGACCGCGTTCATAGAAAGACACTAACAAGTTTCTTCGTTTAGCAATGCATTACTTAACCTTACTTAACCAAATCTAAATAAGTTCTACCGCCAAAAGCATTTTGGGGTAAAATTTTTTTCAAGTTAGGTCAACAAAAGAAGTCTTATTATCGGCGAGTGCTGAATTCCAATGTCAAATGGTAATGCGCAACATCTTAAATACAAAAGCATAATGCTAAAAATTCGTCGTGTTTGTTTGTCAGTCTTTCGCAACCGTTTTTTTATTGACATCCCAGAAATGTTAGAAACTTACCTACCAAAATATATTTAACAAGACGCCATGGACCGTCAAAAAGGCCTACACAATTTCTACAGTCGACTAAATCACAAAACAGTTATGCGATAAATACACATAATGAGGGCAGCCGAGCGTTATTTTTGTTAATCTTTTAAATTTGCACGGACCTATACTACATAAAGTCTCAGCCCTGCAACGATCACGGGACTTGCCTCAGTTATCCTTCCTACATTCTCAGCCAGTGGTTCTCAACGGTGTCGTAACTTCTGGTAAGTGCTTAATGTTTTCCATTTAACCCCATTAAGGATAAAAAATGTTCTAATAAAAAAAAACAATCAGACTAGATAGTACGATAGCATCACGTATTATGTCAAAACTCCCTTTCCATAAAAGGACAAGTTATACGATTTAATAACCAATAACCACTGTTATAAACATTGCAATGTTTTTTAAGAGGAGCTATTTGGTGTTTATTCGGGGAACAAAGCTACAGGTAAAAGGTTTTAACAATTGTAAAAGTTCTACAAACTGTAATATTACATAAAAGTTTAATTCCGTTAAATATATACATTGGGGGCTAGGGCTACATTAGTGATTCTATTAATTTAAATATTTTGTATGTGTAGGCCAGGGGTGGGCAAACTGCGGCTCGCGAGCCGCATGCGGCTCCCCGGCATGTTTTTTGTGGCTCTTCTAGTCGAATCGTAAAATTCCAAAAAAATTGTGGCTACCAAGAATTCCGTTTATTAACGTTTTAGTTAGGTAAGCATTCGCTTATGGCGTAACATTAGACATATAATACAGGGGGTTAATAAGCTGCACGTTAAGGCAATTTCATTACTAAGGTTTCTGAGATTAGCAAATCAAACAAAAGCCTGACATTAAGAAAGGTTGTGCGTGTTATTTTGTTATTACCGTTATTATTATTTCGTTAATTTTTACCGTTTTGTTATATTACAATTATGTTATTATTGCTGAATTTACAATATTAACCGTTTTTGTATTGAAATAATTTTGAGGCTCTCTGGTACTTGTATTTTGTGCAAATGGCTCTTCCATTGAATATTTGCCCACCCCCGGTGTAGGCTTATTGAAAAAGGTCTCTAAACCAAAAAGCAATATTCCGGCAAACAGGTTGAAAAGCAGCTATTGTTTATCAATAGGCACTTCGTGATTGCGTCGTAAGTCGACATTTTTTTGGACCGTAAACCAGCTGTTGCAAACCTTTTGTCTGTCACAATTGAAGCGAGCTGTATATCCCTTACCAGTAAAATGGAATGAAGAATATGCCACTAGCAGAGATGGCGATATACAGGTGACGCCAGTTGCTTATGAAATATGCAACAGGAGGTACGATCATGTAACCCATTGCAAATCCACCAATGGTTAGGACTCCGGTTGTCACCCGACTTTCAGCCCGAGTGATTTCAGAGGCTGTTAGAAATACATTGCAATTCAAGGTTTACTCCCTTTTTGGTCACTCCAGGAGGTTTCAGCAGCTGTAAGAAATAGTAGGCCTCTAGCCACATTGTAATGTTCGACTTGGAATTCGTTCATAAATACGAAAGATTTACACGGTCTGAACTGTAATATTTATTGGTTTAAAAGCAAAACAAAAAAAAGTAATTTTCTAAGCTTTTTCTAAGTTAGACATACATGAATGTTATCATAACTGCAATTAAACGTCGAATAATTTATAATGTAGCGACTATTAAAGATAAACTTGTTCGAGAAGGGAATAGCTCGTACATGTGGACTCACCGAGTACAAATGCTGTGGCGTAGTTTATAAGGTTGAAGCCCCCAGCGAAAAATAAAAAGACGGCTAGCATCTCAACAGATGAGGCAAATCCGCACAGTCCAAAACACAAGAACATAAACACGGTTCCTATCAAAAACACCGGTCTTCGCCCGTACCTGCAAATGTTCAAGTCTAAATCTAAAAAGTTTAGGAAATGCTTGTTGAACAACTTGTAATGCACTATGTGGGGCGATAATTAAGAATATGTGCAATAAATTAATAATTATTAATTCGCAACAAAACAAATATATGTTTCAGAACTTGTTTCACTGACGATGAACTCCCGACCAAATAAAAACAGTTTAAAGTCCCGCGAAACCTAATGCCTACGGGGAACATGCAAGTTTGCCGCGCAACCGATTGGTGACAAAAAATAATTAATTAATCCATCAATCATTTACTTGTTAACCAGATTTTCGTAGATTTAGGTTCAACAAAGCTATTGCTTCTATAGGAACCTATAGGGTGGCAGGGTAATCGATGTTTCATTTTAACAATCGCCAGCTGTTTCCTGCAATTAACTTGTGTAGCGATAAGGGTGTCCAAACCGTGCTGTGCGAAAAGAGTTGGTCAAATGTAGTAAAACTGAATGTAGGACCCACCTGTCAGCGAAGAGACCACTTAAAGATGACCCAATCATGACACCAAACATCATAACTGATGTAAGCATGGGACGCATCGAAGCTCGAGAACAAACCAAGTTGAACTAAAAAAGTGGTAAAATAACCTTGCTTAATATCACGCATAGGCTATAGTTTGTATTGCTAAGCTTTTTGTGCTTCTAATGCCAACCCACATAAATCTATGCACTGAACACGCCATGCTAAAGGCATTTAAAAACGCAAACTTCTGAAATATTGCTACCAATGGGATATGCTGAGCCGTATGGTTTTACTATTTTCTGTATGTAAACAATATATTAAGTTCAAATATTGTTTAAAGATAGGGACGAAAAAATGTCTTGAATTCGCGGGCCAATCCAAACTGACAAGTGCTCAGCTGGCCGTAATGCTTTTTTTACTATTAATTTGTTAGACAAATGTGCTTGGGCTTTTAAGCATTTCATTTAAATTTAGTGGGGGACCTAGGATTTTTATGCAATTTAAAATCAGTTAAATTATACACACAAAAGCAGTAACTCGCACACCCTTAAGAAATGAGTGTGTTTGGTTTAAAGTTAAAAAACATTTCGGAAGAAGACGTAACGCATTGGGGACACAAAAATATGCACGAACGCTTATGGATGATACTCTCGTTGCTCTACGTTGCATCCGCGAAAAAGTATGTAGATTAAGCTGGAGAAACATTTTTTCAGAGAGTTTCTACTACGAATAATAGTTTCTACTAGGAAAATTAATTACCAATTGGAGAGTTTCCAGGCGCAAGGCGCGTTTGGACCGAGAAGATTCACTAAAAACGCATGCCAACTTCACAGGCAAATCAATTTTTTTGTATTTACATATAGTAGGAAAGCCAAAATATATAGGACAATGCCTTGCTTACAGTACAATGTCTTTACATATCCCTGTTTAATCTACCTTTAGCGCAGATTTAAATGCAAAAGTAGACATATCATATAGTGGTATTTTATCATAATGTTTTTTTGCAGCAAATGATGGTACCTCGGTAACAAAGGTCGATCGTCCGGGTTCTATGTCGTACGTGACTCCAAACAAACAACTTTTATTCAACGATGGAATTGAAAAATTATGACAATCCATAATTTGCTCAACCTTCCAAAATTCCTGAATCGGAAAAATGTAAATCAAATAATTATGCTCATTATAAAAAAATATATATTCAATTGTAATTCAATAATAAAAATCAAGTATCTCGACCGGTTTCCCAGGAGCATGAAATGGTACAAAGGGGTTGATTTAGTTTGTGAGTTATCACTGCGATCGTAACCGTCCGAACTGTAGAAAACCAACAACAAACCGAAGGCAAATCAGTCAGTTGAACGGTTGTGCCTTACTCGTTTTTGGTCATAACGCTATGCCATTAAGGTCGTACAATATAAAAGTGTGTGTAAAATTCACAATCTAAATGTGAGCACATCTCAACAGGCATATTAAGGAAAGTATTTTCAAAATATCAACGATTTTGAAAACCGCGTAAATAAAACAGGTTAGAGGTAAAAAAAATACCGTTTTGATTGTTGTAGCAACTGTCTGCGCCCTTTCCGTTACGTTCTCACCTATATTCAATTTACATTATGTTAAACGTCGTGCTTTTACGCTGATGTATAATTCATTAGAGTCAATTTGCAACAGCGGCTCTAACAGGATGTGACTTACCCGCGTCGTTCAACTCATAGCAGCGCAGTGGGGGATTGTAACCTGTGAAGATAATACTCAGCACCAAATAGCCGTTGGGGACAGAACTCAGCAAAAGATAAAAACATAGAAACTTCTGAAAACGACCGAATCCTCCCACCTCTCGAAGATGATCTTCGTATGACATAGTCAATGCAAGTTGCTAGCAAGAAGGCAAACCCTATGCTAGTTGGCTTATTGCTGTGGATAGGTGATACTTCAGCTAGTTAAAACAAATTTTCACATATTTGTGAAACCAAAATTACTGGATCTGACATTTTATATTTAAGGTAAGAAAATTTTGCCACGCTGTCATATTTAGTTTCGTAATTCATTATAACGTGCTCTTCTAAGGGGTTCGCACTAACAGTCGTCCGCTGCCTATAAAACTCCCATCTTCATTTGTAGGCATATAAAAAATTGCGCAATTAATTTCGCTCAAATACACGTTTAAACGCAGTTTACTTAGAGGCATGAAATTTATTTGTCATTTTAAATAAATCATTATGCACCGCGCCATATCAAAACAGTTAAGATCAACGCAAAACTTAACACCTATAAGTGAGAGCGAGGTTTCAAACTTCGCCAAGCGTACACCCAAAATGTTTTTCCCTTTTTCTTTATTTCACTACGAAGCTCACTTTTTTTTTTTCACTAACTTAACACACATGCCACGCGGGGCGCACAAACAGTTAGTGATTGTTTTGTCATGTGAGGCGGCAACGAGAAAAAATAAGACGGGCAGGAAAAGAAAAAGGTCGTTTAACGGTGCCCGCGGCGTTTAGCGTTTTCCGCGACCGCTTTGTTGCCATATCTATGGTGGCCCATGACTGCCATCCTGTTTTTTTCAATTTTTTCAAAAACATTAACAAATAAATAAAAAGCAACAAAAAACAAAGAAAATTATAAAAAAAAATAAAGAAAAAATTTTTTTTGAAAAAAAAAAAAAAATAATTAAAATTTTTTTTTTTTATAATGCATATTATATGGGAATGGCAGTCCTGGGCAACATCGAGTTTTTTTTTTTTAATTTTTAAATGATTATTTTTATATATATAAATTTTTGTGAAAAAATTGAAATAAAAACAGGATGGCAGTCATGGGCCACCATACATATCCTTGAACGTATTTAAACCCGATTGCAGTTGCACGTGCAAGTTTATTAAAATATTTGTTTTAGACGTCGCGCTTTGTGACGTCATCTTGAAAATTTTTACGCCTCGTCCCAAAACAAAAGACATTGATTTGCCGCGGGCCCCTGCCAACGCAGCCTTAAAATATTCTTGCGCACTACAAAAAAATATTTGAGCATTGGAAATTTTTTTACGCATTTAAAAATTGAGGGAACACTGCTTCACTCCTCCCTCTAAATCTAAATTGAAGTTTGCATTTTCAAACAAATATAGTCGCATTTTTTACGTCTAGTGGCCTTCCTTAAATTCGACTTAAATTGCACATTTCCGCACAACGTCAAATGTGATAACAATTTTGTTAGCTTAGTTGTTTTATACCGTCAGAGTTAGGACGTCATATTGCGTGTATTTGAGATCCTTTTTTGACCCGGCCCGACACAACATTGTAAGTTTTTCATGTGGCCCGCGGCTAAAAATAATTGCCAACCCCTGTGATAGAGTAAACCTTGAGTTTTGCAATTGAGATATGAAATTGTAATATATTTGGCGGACCGGCAAGAAAGTTGACGCGGACCGGCCGTTGTTAGACTGTTTTTTTTAATTTGGAAGGGCTCTAGGATTCTGGAAGTTATGGTAATTATGCCCTTCTTTAATAATTTACGCCCTTCGAAAGTAAAGAGCCTTAGGCCTATTGTGTTGTAAAATTCTAGACTGGGAACCGCACTATTACAAAAGACGGTTCATTGAATCATTCCGGATTGACAAATCTCCTAACACCATGAATAAAAAGGATTCATGGTATCCGGCAATCTACTCGTCGTTGTAGCTATACGCAATAACTGATAAACGCCCGTTGTCCGACGGCGCAGTACTGCACCGGATGACTCCGGCGCGTCACAGCTTATCGCATACTTCAGCGACGTCTAGAATTATTAATTTTAATCTACATTTTTTACTTCTCAGTATATAAGATGGCTACGCACTCTCGATTTAATTATTAACCCTGATGAGGTCAGCTGGTATCTGCTGCCGAAACGTCGGTTTATACTTCGTTTACACAAGAAGAGCGATTTATATTTTTTGATTATTACCTCTCGTTTGGTGATAATTAATAGCGCTCATTTATAACATATAACACAATATATTTTGAATTAGTAAATTGTGGTGTTTGATTCTCTTAAGGACAGAATAGGAATTATAATTACCCGAATAGAACTCATCAGCGACTTTAAGTTTCGTTACTTATTAAACGAATATAGGATATTACCATAGGTGACGAAACATAACTGATAAAATCGCTACACCTATAGTACCCTTAAACCGGCCCTGCTTTTCGGGTACATAGTTTCTTGCATTGTATAAAAAAAACTAGACAAAGAATTGAATTAGATTGATTACAGCCAAGCAGATTAGAGCGATAATAATAGTGCCGGGCTGTATCAAAGTTTATAACAGCGTGGCCCAACTACAGACCCATGAGGAATACAAAAGTGAAGTGCAAGTTGAACTTTAAACATATTGAAAATGTTATCACTTGTTTCTAAAATGTCCTTTGTCTAATATTCTTAATATCCAAGATGCTAATTATTAAAACATTATGAAAAAGCCAACTTCAACCTAAAAACCAAAACATTTACAAAAAACAATGGATTTAGGCCTAAAAACCTAACGTTGGCAACCCTGTATTGAAACAGGAAAAACTTGTTATTAAACCATTTACCTACGGAGCTGATGAGATTAAAAACGAAACATTAAGTACAAGACGTAAAACTTTTTTTAATTTCAACTGAGAACGTGCAATATATTTCTTATTCACGAACATTTATCCACAATATATACATCACAAGATGACGAGCTAGTGGCAGATGTTTGATTTAGACAAAATCACGGGTTTCGATTTATCTGTTATGCAGTTTTCGATGTATAAGTGATATTGTTTTTTTCTTTGTTTTATCTGATACACGGCGACTTTAGGGGTCACGACTTCCAAGATGGGAACCATGCACTGGCCTAGAGTGGTCACACACAGTCAACATATTGGCAACATATAGCTGAAAATAATTTTGTATTTTTCTGCATTTCTTGCGTCGGAATAGTGGTATTGTTACCAAATCAAAAGTAAATTCATTGTAAATATAGCCTTTGGCTAAGAGATTCACGACCTCCTCGTTCCTAAGCTCGGATCACAATATTCGTTTTACATTTGCCATTTTATCCGATCTATGAGAACGATCCGGATTTAAAATGCCATAAATGCTCCAAAGGCCCAAAAAATGTGTAATATCCGTTTGCGCAATGTGCGCAATTATACGATAGATTTGTTAGCAGTTTAAAGTCAGAGGGCAGCATGTTACCCTGTGTTGGGTCGTACAATGTACCTCGTTGAGATGTCGTACAAATGTACCTCGTTGAGGATCAACTTAACACCATATCGGTAATCAAAGTTTTTGTATTAATGTTTGGTAATTTCTCTCCAAAGGGGCAAGGCGACGTAAACTGTAAAACCTCGCAGTTTATAGTATAATTAAATCGCAACTCCATTTTCGATAAATAAATAACCAAATAACCATTTTGCTTACTTGGTTACGCCAGGGTTTCTCAACGGGGCACTCATTCCAACTTTAGAACCTAGCTTATGACGTTCCATGACGTATTTTCAGAAAAAAAAATTTGACAGCTTACGTCCTCCAAAATGTATGAAATCCGATCACCTCTTGGCTGTTGCCTAAAAAATGTCGCGCGTAGTTGTTAACTAAATCGCCTTACTTATGTGGTCAATAACTCCCGTCGTCGATTCACATCAAACATTTATTTAATTAATAGGTTATATTAAATATCCACGAATGAAGGTGGCGTTAAAATGGACGCTTGCCAGTGTTGCCTTTGTGAAACATAAAGGAAAGGAACAATACCGATACATGTTAGGCCCAGGCAGAGAAAAGCTATATTAAATCTGCTAAGATTCACTGCAGACATCCGATAATGCTTTTCTAAACAAGTTCTTAAGAGTACTGTGGTCCACTGAAAAATTGCTTTGACCATTTAAATAACTTTGTGCCTACAAACATGTGGTCAAATAAAACAGAGAAGTTTACGTAATCGATCGTGTATGTCGATTTTAGTGAAAAGGGAATACGGGGATAAACCGGACGCCAACGCTGCGGTGTGCAGCCAATTTCTTATAGCTCTATCCACCACCGTTTGATTAATTCGGTCAGTGGTTCCCAAACTGTTTTTATTCCGTGGCCCATTTTTTGTTATAAACCAGTACGTGGCCAACTGTGTGCCATAATCATTTTGTGTAGGGCCTTCAGCGCATCGTCCAAGATAGATATATCAGTCTGGCTGATATTGTGCTGTCTGCACTTGAACTGCCGATACGAATAAAACCATCAGTCTGGAGACTACAAACCGACTCATCGAGGCATTGAATTTCTTCTATTTAATTCGGTATTTTATGAAGAAACTCTTTTCAGTTTTGTCCTGAATTTTTACCTCTAGCGACGGCTAGTGCCCATTAATTAACAACAATTTTTTGAAACTAGAAGTATTTTCCTGCCTTGGTATTATTTGACAAACAAAAGAGACAATTTAGTAAGTTTTCGACTTAAATCACTAAACTAGACTGTTAAACTCCAACCACACCTGGGACTCTTGCAGTACAGTGATACTGAAACGCTCTGTCACACCAATTATGTTTTGTTAGTCACTCATATAGCTGCTAAAATCTAAAAAACATAGTCTCACACTCTTTCAATAGTGAATTTTGTAAAGGCGTATAATTATGTTTAACAGTCAAGATACTTAAATATGATGCTAACAATTATTTCAGTAAAACAAAATATGCATAATTGAAATCTTTCAAATAGCCCTATATATGGCCCTATGAAGTTTCGTGTCCCACTTCTGGACCTAGGCCCACAGTTTGGGAACCACTGGATTAGGCGATACTGTTGACACTGCAAAGCAGATTGATTTAGTTCGTATACTACCTAATCAGTAGGGCCCGCAAAAGTCAATAAAGTTAAAAATTTTTCAGGACCTCGTCTGTCCACGAATCACAGAATAAAGTTGTTTTCAGAACCTAGGGGACTGTTTTTAAGAAGTTTAGGTCAACATAAAGTCAACATTTACAATAAAGTTAAACATTTTTAATAAAGTCAAAATTTGTCAAATTATGGCTTTTGACAAAGTTTTTGTGTTTCTTGAAGGTAATTTTACTAAAAAATCGCCGTGGAAGCATTGTAAATCAGGAACTGCGACACAATTAAAACATTTATTGTTACGTATTTTTTAAACAATTTATTGTTACGTATTAAAATAATTCTTATAAAACACTTCATCTTCATAAACGTGGTCTTTTTGAAGATCAACAGTTTGGATTTTAGGAATAGCCTACTGACATTCTGTAACACAAAATGCCTAAGCAAGCTTAATCTATCGCCAAAAAACACCTTGACTTTTCGACAAAATATTACGTTTGGGTTAGAAACCGACTAAATATTGTTTGAGTAAGTGGCATCAATTCAAGGAATAACTGTGGCCTCTACAAACAAGCAATTTCGTTAGGTTAAAATAAAGTCAAAATTCGATAAAAATAAAGTCAAATGTTTTTTTTTAGGTTAAAATAAAAATAGCCCTAATAATCAGCAATCATACGGTAGCAAGATATGACCGAAAATGCAAAACGGCAAGTTTCCCACCGCCTAGAAGCAATCCCCTGAAAAGTGTTATTGCATACTATTTTAGCTTCCCATAAGCCAGGGGTGTCCAACTCAAACATGCCGGCGTATCTTGTAACTTCTTCCCGTGCCAAAGTTTCGTAACCGAACCAATTCTTTTTATTCATAAAAGCGCTTTTTACCAAAAATAAGAACGGTTATTTAAACTTGAAAAAAACTGTCCAGTAGAAATGCGCATCACTACATCAAAGTGTCTCTCGGTGAGCTCACTTTTGTTTCGCTTGTTGGACACCCCTGCCATAAGCATACTAGTTTAGCTTCCCATAAAAATGCAGCAAACGAAAAGTCCGGCTTTCTTTCTATGTTTTCACTTTTTGGCTGGCATTCAGCCAGTTTATATGAACGTTTAAGCCGGATTCGAATCTATTTTGTTAATTCATTCTCTCTCGTTTTAGCGCTGAAATGAATTAAGTTCTCTCGTTTCCTAATCGGTCAAAAGGAGTGGTTTTCAATCCGTTCGCCGTTAAATCTGTTCGTTTCGCGGACGGCCGAAATCGTTTAACGTAGAATGACCTGCTTTAACGCAGTAAACATCACGCCACTTTTGGGGCATTATGACGTAACACGAACGGCTAGTCGTAAACAAAACAACAAGTTTAGCGCACAAGGAAAGAATATTACATACACTTGACTAGATCAGTGGTTCTCAACCGCCGGTCCGCGTCAACTTTCCTGCCGGTCCGCCAAATATATTACAATCTTAAATCTCAACTACAAAATGCAAGATGCTGAAGGCTTGTCCATCAAATTTAAAACTTCGCCAGCTTCGTAATTTGCAACATTGTGACGTAACATAGAGTTAATCGTCTACTGGACTTAATCGTACGACACAATGCAAGTGTTGTGCCCAACTGTTTAAAAGTAGGCGTTTAAGTATTTTTTTTAGGATCGTTTAAGTATTTTTTTAGGATCAGTTGTATGTGAAAAACTTTAATAGAACCACGTATAACACGTATAATATCAAAGAGACAGCAGCAAATTGCTCATTGAATTTAAGTTTCCATTCTTTGCTTTTAAGTTGAATACTTTTGTCATATTTGCATTTTGGATTGATGAAATTTTACCGGTCCGTAAGATAGAAAAGGTTGAGAACCACTGCACTAGATACTAATTTGTGACAGAGGCGCTGGTCTAGAATACACAAAATCGAACATTATTTGGGTTAGGATGCGGGTTTGGGTATAGGTTTAAAGCACACATAAGCCTAACTTTCCTGCACTTACATTCTATGTGTCAGGTAAACTGAAGCACTATATAGAGTCAAAAACGTACTTAATCGGCAAACCTAACTCAAGTAGTTCTTTTTTTTCAATTTTAGGTTAATAAAAACAAATAAGCAGCAATAGACTGCTACCACAAGGAGTAGCCTAAGCCAAAAAAATCGGCTGTGCGTCAGAGGTTTTCTGGAATATTACGTAATAATGCATATCAGTGCAGTTTGTACACTCAAGCTGGCTTGACTTTCACGCCAAGTAACTACGACGCTGGAACGGATTACTTTTTACTCCGGGTTGAACCTTAATCTAATCTGCCCGCGAAAGGTGCATATAAACGGGCTTATTGTCCTATTTCTGTGAATCGGTTAGCTACATAGGCCTACAACAGAACCCAGTCCTGAGAGGACAGACTGATCTCAAGAAATCCCATATATTATAATTAAAGAGAAGTGCAAAGAATTATCACGACCTTAAAATAAACAATTATTGTTTTTTTCAAAACGAATAAAAAAACAAGAAACGAAGAAGGCAGAAGGAATCACTTTCTTTCCAGAAGAGAGATAGAGTCTAACATCGACCTGCAATATCCTGCTTAGAAAACAACTGACGCTGTTAACGCAAGAATGGTTTAAAAACTTTAAACGAAACGTTACCCTTGTTTGCTCTACGCGTGCACTGGTCGAATGCACAAAAAACGCATTGTTAGGCCCGGTGACTATTGGGAACACACAATAAGGCCCATAAAGCAACATAACAAAGGGGGCAAAAAACAATCTATAAACCCATAGTATTAAGACCAATGACATAACATAGCCAAATACGCAGTAATATCCAGTACAGAATGATATTAAAATCGTCTGAATAAGACCTAAATCTGTCGGAATAAGTCCTAAATTAAAATAGGACGATTGGAGGCCATCGGTTTGGCATCGGCCGTTTCGGTGAGAAAGTTTGGACGCCCTAGTCTGACACCGGATTTTTGGTCCTGTTTGGAATTATTGGTGGGTAATGGGTGGGGTTAAAAAATGGGTTAGTGTTGAAACTATTAGGAAAGTTAGTGATGTACTTAGGGCTGGGGAGTTAGTTAAAGTGTTGTTTACGCCTCATTCTGGCCATTTAGGTCTTATTTCGACGGATTTGGGACATGTTCCGATTTAGACGGTACTAATACCATTAGGTATAAGTCCTGTTTTGGCCTTATTCCGAACTGTGTTTTATTTTGACGTTGATGTTGTTCTTATCTCAGTGTTATCAATTATATAGTATTATTGGTGTTATGGCTGGAGTCCGAATGTTTCTTACACTATCATACTGCTGGTTATCCCCAACAGTTTTATGAGTATAAGTGTTGTTTCTTTGTAGTAAACGTCATCTCGGTGTTGGGAAGCCTTTTTAATGATTTTGGAAAGTCAATAGATGTTTTTTAGACCAAAGCAGCGTTTCTAATGTGCGCAGGCTACATCTTTCATAGGAATTGGATAAACATTAAATATCAATATTGTCTTGTGAAGGTGGAAGCTTATTTTATTTAATATCTCATATTCTACTTATTCTAGATACGAAGCTATTGATAAACGCTCATTAATTAAAACCTAGATTTCTATTATTTTGCAAAAAAAGTTAGAAACCTAGATGAATACGTCGTTTGTGACGTAACGGTACATGATAGTGTTAATCAACTGTTGTGCCGCTCGTAAATGGTGCAAAAAATATTTAAGAGTACAATAATTTTGGGGGATCATGACCCTTTCCTAGCTACGCCTATGGAAATACTCACAAGTTGATTTGCAAGTATTCAAGCATTATCACTGTTGGCAAACCTTAACCACTTGAAAGGCATGCGTCATGCCCAAGTGCGTCGGTTTAAGGCAGTGGTTACCAAACTTTTTTAATTCGTGGCCCAATGTTTTTTTACAAATCAGATTGTGGCCCATCGTTTTTTTCACCTCTAGTTATGACTAGTGCATATTGATAAACAAAAGTTTTTCAATATTATAAACATTTTTTCCTTGATACCATTTGTCTAACAACAAATGTAACTTTATTAAGTAAGTTTTTTTTATCAGTCTACTGAAGTTAAACAACTCGTTCGCACAGTTTAAGCCAGGGTTTCCCAACCTGTGGTACGCGTATAAAAATGTGGGACAGTGGACGTTAATTATGTCAAATAATTGCTCATGATAGAGATAGTCTCCTGATAGCTAAGCTTTAAAGCAGTGGTTTTTAACTTTTTTCATACCGCGACCCATTTTAACAACCCAAGGTAACAAATGACCCCCTCCCAAAAAAAAGATTTCTGCATATGTAAAACATTTGTGTATGCGCAATAGCACAAAAAAAATTATTAAAAATAACAAAAATTATAGTACCACTCTGTTCAAAAAAATACTTATTTATTAAATTCATGCACAAGGCAGCATCAGTGAGATGGCTAGTGTTTGCATGTTGGCGACAAGCTTGTCTATGCGTGCTCGCGTGGCGCTGTTGTTGCCAGAGCACACCTGAGATCTGGCTCTACTTGTGATATCATAGCCAAATATTTTTCGTGATAAAATGGTTATTGTGATGTAATAACTAGTTATTGTCACTACGCCGTCGTTGCTAGTTATTGTCACAACAGTTTTTTAATTGCAGTACAGTACAGAGGCGTAGCGAGGGTATTTTGCGCCCGGGGGCAAACTATAAATTTGGCGCCCCCTCCTCCATGTTTAATCACATTTTTTATGGAATTAACATAATATACCGTACTTTATGCGGAAAACAGTTAAGAAGCGTTATACAAACTACACGTATGACTCACTTAGTCACTGTCAAACATGAAGGATTAACAACTATAGATTATTTTACTTGATTTCACTGTCGCAACTGGTCAATCGCGTCATCGAAATTTATTGTTTCCCATGTTTCTCTTTTAACTCTAAGAATAGCTAAATCTTTCAGACGATCCTGTCTCATTGATGCACGGCGTTGCACGCAGACACGTCAAAATAAGTTTTAATTTGCTGAACGACTGCTCACAACTTGCAAAATTGAAACTGCTATTGTTAACAGAATTTGTAGTGAAGATCGCATATTTGGAATAAGTCATCATCAAAAATAAAACCAAAAAACTCTAAAGGAGAGCTTCAGTTCGGTTACTAAGCAGCATTCGGCAATCACCAATTTCAATAAAAAGATCGTTGCCACTAAAGTTCGTGTCGTAGAAATTCGCAAAATCTGCACAATTTCCACGCTTTGCACCCTCATCTGTGTCAGATAGAAGAGTCTTTAATGTCTAGCAAATATCCAATTTTATTGTTCAGGTCTTTTAGTCGTGAAAAACGTGTTGACATCTCATATTGAAGCCGATCAAATACATTCTTCATAACGCGCTCAATTTCATCTTCTAATGAAAGTCGTGCATCCTTTGCCAGTTTTCCAGGCATTTTTTACGTCAGCTGATTCTTTTGTCCAGCTCAATCCCCAGATCGCGTATTTTGTTTTGGCCTGTTTTACAGCAGCTTGGCTCAAACCATCACGAAATGAGTCTTAGCTTTTATGGTGATTTGAATGGTTTATTTTGGTGTTCATTCTGTTTTTTATGATGTCCTATACTTTACATTAAAATTACACGTGTAGGGAACTGAAGACATAGTTCGTGGATTTGCGATTTGCGAGCTTCGCTACTAAGTTTCAATTGTTTTCAGTTCCTGGACTAAAACTGCTACTTTTACGACCGATTAGGGATATGTTTAGTCGGAACAATTATACGGTATAGTTGTGCAATTGGGTTGGGCACCACTATTACGCCTGTACAAACTCCGTTTTTTTGCCCAACTTAACGATTGAAACTTCTAAAAAGAAAAAAAACGGTCCTATGTAAATTATAGTTTTAACCAAATAAACAGAACTTTTTCGCGCAACCAACGATACACTTTACTTTTTTTATGTTGTCTAACCAATATGTAATTCCAAAATACCGAATTGCTTTTGGTAGGGGGGCGCGAAGCGCAGGACAATTACCAAATGGGGGGCGCGGTTTAATAAAGGTTAAGAACACTAAGCTAGACGAAACCAGCTGCACGCAGAATCAGTATCTTCGCTGCTGTGATGTGTGGTAACAGCATCAGTCTGGTTGTGGGTTGCGTATCAGATGACGTCTGCCACAGCCGCTGGTGCGATCTTGCTTGTAATCGTTTTTTGCCCTTGTTGTGAAAAATTTGTAAACCTCATTTTGGCGCCCCTCTACCTTGGCGCCCGGGGACATATGTAATAGTGGAGGGCGGTGCAAGTCTCTGCGCACAAAAACATATTGCAAGTCTTCGAGACCTCGAGGTGTGAATGACCGGTGGGTGGAATGACGTGACATAGGGACCGGGGTAAACTCGAAATACCCTTCTGTAATAGTCTCCTGAAGCTGTTTGAGGAAATCTAGAGGAAGTGGTGCAGCCTGCTTAGCTGGAATATCTTCTACAACCATGATTTGTGAGCATTAAACTAACTCCAATTGAGATGTTTGCAAATCTTCTTTTAGGGCTGTTCTGATTCCGAAAGAACCCACGGTAGCTCGTCAATTCAGTTGGGACCTGCTAAACGCGAATTAAGGAGCTTTTCAAATGGCCATAAAACCTTTCTAGGAGGTCGTTAGATTGTGGGTGAAAAGCGGTGGTTGAAGCCGAGCAGTCTGTTTACCGATGAACATAGCTCCGATGTAAATCGCGTGCCGTGGTCTGATGCAACATTTGGCGAGATACCAAATCGTACCACCCAGTTGCAAACAATTGCCTTCGCGCATGCTATTGTTGTTGTTACATCTTTCAGCGGAATTGAAATAACATTAAAGATCAACATTACCTTGAGAAGGTGGAAGCGGGGCTATTATGTCGATATTCACATCGGCAAACCGAACGTTGGAAAACGAGTAATGTTGTAAGGGGCGCGCACATGTAGGTGAAACTTTGCTTTTCGGCAACATGTGCATTGTTTAGTCCAGCCGACATCTTTGTTGCTACCGTGCCATAAAAATTTGGAAGCCATGAGTCGTCGGGTGTCCGGATTGAGGGATCAGACAATCCGAGGACTACGTCAAAAACCTTTTTGCGCCGAGATTTTGGCATTATTGGTCGTGGCTTGCCTGCCCATTGCCCAATTTGCATTTGGCCCGTAGCAACATCCTCTAGTTTTGGGTTGGAAACTCCAGTTCGATAAACCTAAACTTCTTGTACCTGTTGCGCCCTCGCACGCTCGCTGTAGTCCTGGTCGACAGCGACACTGTTTACATTGTTGAATGTAGCGCGAGAACGTGCAACTGCAACAAGGTTGTACTTTCCTTGGATTTGTTGAACGTCGGGAGTAAAATCTGATATAGCGGTAAGATGACGTTGTTGACGACTGAACCATGGATGTGAAATCTTTGCAAGTGCAAACATTAAATATGATCGGTGAACGCGGTAATGGTACGACCTCCAAGAAAATAACGCAGATTTCTGATAGCTCAGTGCAAAGCCAACAGCTCACGGTTGAAAGCGCTGTATTTAATTTTGGATGGTCTTAATTGTTTCCGAAAAACGCCAAGGGTCGCTACATGTCTCGAATGAACTGTCACAGCAACCCACCGATTGAAGTTTCCAAAGCGTCGACCGCTAAAGCCATTTTAGCATACTGTTGAGGATAATTAGGTAAGGTCGCAATAGCCAACGTCACTTTAGCTCAGGGGTTCTTAAACTTTTTGTAGCGCGGACCCCATTTTTTTTTTGCTAAGCGTGGACAGTAGGCAAAGCAATTTTTAGCGATAACGTCGTAAATTGCCGTAACAATACAAATAGACTTTAGAACTCTGCTGATTTCGGTCCACAAAATGTCAAAGTGTATTGGAGTGTTGATTTCTTCTTACATATACACCAATATTTTCATTAGGCCTTCAGTGACCCCCTAAAACTAGTTTACGGACCCCCAATGGGTCCATGGACCCCAGTTTAAGAACCCCTGCCTTAGCTGCTTTGAAAGACATATCACAGTCATTTGTCCTTACAAGCGTTTTTGGTTTACCAACAAGCGCTTGACAAATCGGCGTCATAATGCGGGCTGCAGCGGGAACAAAGCGGTAATAAAAACTTGCCAAACCTGGGAACTCCTGTATAGACCTTTTATTGTTGTAGGTTGTTGAAACCATGTAATAGCTAAACCTTATCGGGCAGCACCGTTTTTACCATTTTATCCACGCGATGACCGAGAAAATTGATTCGCGATTTTCCGAACTGCCCCTTGTATAACATGTAACTGGGTAACAATCGCGAAAAATAGGCCAGAAAAAGGCAATTGTACGCTTCGCCATCTGCAGTGTGGTAACTTGAGTGTTAGGCCTACGCTGATTAGGTCACCCTAAAGCTGTTGCGCGCCAGCAAATGCTGAGGGAAAGTGTATGCATAGAGTCGCCACAGTGGCAGGCATGATCAATGTGGATAATCACTTGTTAGCCATACATATGAAATGGATCTCTAAAGTCTAAACTACTCGACGAAAATGCGGAGGCTGATTGGAAACAAAACGAAGGCACTTTTCTCCAAGTGGCAGACTGGAAGCGTTCCTTAATTTGAATAAAAATGCGGTCAGCTTTAAGAGGCCATTTAAGTATGAGGACAGTTAATTTGTTGAAAAGAGACGAAATTCTGAATCTTATGAAAAGTATGGATTATCCGCTGAAGAAATTAGTTGGGATTGCAGAAATGCGAGACCAAAACGTCAACATAATTTGCACCAATAGACAAAATGTTTTGGAACTTTTAGAATCAGTGAAATTTGTTAAACTATACGAAAATGACAAGATTAACATCGCAGTTGGCTGGGTGCCTATCGATTTCCCCAGTGAACTCATAGCAGAGGAAATGTCGGCAAAATATGGAAAAGTTGAAAAGGTGACGCACAGGAAGGACAAGGTTGGGTTGCTAACCGGTATGAGAATCTTGACAATGAATTCAACGGACGTGGTAGAAAACCCTTTACCAAGTTATATTAGGATGGCGGACTGTGAATTTTACGTAACATATCATGGGCAAGTGTTCACTTGCAAGTATTGTGACGAGAAAGGTCACAAACAAGCAAACAGTTTCAAACGCCAAAAAGATTTTCCTCGGCTAGTAAAAAGACAAGAAGAGCACAAGCAAGCCAAAGCACACGGAGAGACAAACGATAACGCAGTTGCCCCCCAATCTAGCGCTGGCGTCAACAACGCTGATAACAATCCACACTCTACAACAGCCGTAAGCAGCATTCTAAACGATGCTGATAAGAACTCCCCGGACTTCAACTCTGAAAACAACGCCAACATCAAGTCAAGCACACCGAAGCTTACCAACAACTGGTCAAGGAAAAGGCTGCAACGAAGCCCAGACGAGCTTCCTAACAGCAAATCTATTAGCCTATGTGCGACCAGAATTTCGCTGACATGCCCTGGCTGCCAAGCTGAAGCTGTGGTTTCGGCTCAGTCGAAAACTTTCGTTTGCTGGAGTTGTTCCAACAAGTATTCCGTAGCAATGAAGTGCTGCACGGACGAGTTATTTCTGGTCGAAAAGAGTAAAGAAACATGTCAATGTCCTTCATGCGAAGGGACATTGAGACGTATGCCGTGCTGCGATGAGCTCCAGCCAGAATACAAGACGAAGGAAGATGTGCTTGAGTGCATACAGTGCAAAAGGTACTCTGTTGTCTGTAATTGTTTTACAGTTAACTCGCTACCTAAGGTTACCATGTGTAAAGCGTGTAGTAATACCCACTGCAAGTATAAGATAGTCAACTGTAGTTGCGGGAAAAAGCATTCCTGTCTTATGGGTCCCAATAAAGCGTTTAGATGTGAATGTGGCATGGAGTACGAATGGGACATAGATATTGGTGTCGAACGCGTTTAAATACTATTTTTATGTCTTTAAATATTATTTCACACAACGTTCGAGGTTTAAACATCGCTATGAAAAGAAAATCGATTTTTAATTTTTTACGTCGTAAAAAGTGTCACGTTGCCCTTTTGCAGGAAACCCATGGTAGTGCTAAGCACGAAAAGTTATGGGGTATGGAATGGGGAGGGGAAGCGTTTTGGGCGCACGGCACCTCAAGCAGTAGAGGGATGGCAATACTAATCGACAAAAACTTATCCTATACGATCCAGAATTTGTCATCAATTTATTCGCCGTACTTGACAGCTTTTCCGATGCCCCAATAATCATGGGAGGGGACTTTAATCTAGTTCTGGACAATGTCCTAGATCAAAATGGAAGTAAAAAACATCGTAACCGAAAAGCAAGAGAAAGCCTTTTGCAATATATGATACATTACAAACTAACAGATATTTTTCGCCACAAATTTCCAACCGTTAAAAAGTTCTCAAGGCTTCAGAAACTACCAGCGGCATCATTGCGTTTAGATTTCTTTTTATTTGACGGATCTCTCGTCGAAAACGTTAAAAATGTAGACATAGTCCCCGGTATAATGTCCGACCATAATATGGCAACTCTAGGGGCTGACATTAACCCAGCACCACGCGGTAGAGGCTACTGGAAATTTAATACATCACTATTAAATGACCAGCGTTATAAGGATAAAATAAGAAAGGTAATCACTTATTATAAAGCACAAAACCATATAGGCGAAACCGACCCACATGAAAGATGAGACGCCTTGAAAGCAGTTGTTCGGGGAGAAACTATTAGATATGCGGCCGAACTAAAACGAAGGCTAAATATTAAGCAAATCGATTTGGAAAAACTGATTGGCGAGACGCAAGACGCTATTTTAAAGAACTCTGAAACAGAATTAGGCCCCTTGCACGAAAAATTGTTCAAACTTAAATCGGAACTCAACCAACTAATGCTGCGCCAAACTAAAAGCGCCATAACGCGAAGTAGGGCTCGCTGGGCAGAGGAGGGCGAGAAAAATACAAAATACTTTTTAAATTTGGAAAAAAGACATTGCGAAAAAAAGGGTATTACCAGACTTTTTGTAGATAATGAAATAATAACTGACCAAAACAACATTTTGGACGGCCTGGTTGACTTTACAAGCAACTCTACAAACAAAACGGAGATCTATTGAACAAAACCTTAGTCGCCTCAAAATTAAAAACACTAAATCTCCCAAAAATTAAGGCAGAACAATCAAAACTATTAGAAGCGGAAACAACAGAAGCGGAATTCTTTACTGCTGTCTGCAACATGAGTAAAAATAAATCCCCTGGGCTAGACGGTTTTCCAGCAGAGTTTTATATCACCTTTTGGGACAACATCAAATGCGTCTATATGGCAGCTTGGCGACATACAGTAAATACAGGTAGGCTATCAGCTTCAAAACGCTTTTGAATGTAGACTACAAAATTGCTTCAAAAGTAGTTAACACCAGGATCCGAGGGGTACTAAACGACATTATCTCGCCTGCGCAAAATGGTTTTATTCCAAAACGATACATAGGCCCTAATATTCGTCTTTTGTTCGATATCATTGACTGCGCCGACTATTACGATATACCTGGCGCGATACTGTCTTTAGACATGTTCAAGGCCTTTGACACGGTAAACTGGGACTTCATATATACAGCCTTAGCTGCTTTCGGGTTCGGGGACAAGATTATTAAATTGATCGAATGTTTTAATCAAAATCCTTCGTGCGTAATTGTTAACAACAACTTTTTATCAAAATCGTTTAACGTTGAACGTGGCGTACGCCAGGGAGACCCTCTCCTTCCAACTTTATTTGTCCTGTGCATTGAATGCCTTGCCGCTGCGTTAAAACAGGGCCGTCAAAACGGCATCACAATAAATGGCAAAGAATTTAAAGTGTCCCTATTTGCTGACGACACTACAATATTTCTATCGAGTAGTGATCAGGATTTTACAGAAGTCTTTCGGATTGTCGACGACTTCGGCGAAATGTCAGGCTGCTAGATCAACATGTTCAAATCAAACGCCTTTTTTTATCGGAACAAATCGTGAAAACTGTCACAAACCCATGGGACAAAGTGGCCTTCTATGGCCATCAGGTACTATCAAATACTTAGGCGTTGAAATTCCCACTAGCTCGAGTAACGACGCCGATTTAATTGAAAAAAACTTCACACCACTTCTGAAAAAAATTAAAATAGTATCAAATAATTGGTCCGCGACGGGTCTCTCTCTTCTCGGAAAAACAACAGTTATCAAGACCCTCATGATTCCAATCTTAACCTTTAAAATGAGTGTTGTCCCGGTTAATATACCCAAATGCTTTATCTCAAAAGTTAAACGAATCCTCTTTACATTTTTATGGGGGTCAAAATGGGAGAGGGTGAAAAGAGAGATTTGAGTGCGAGTATTGCAAATGAGGGGGCAGGAATGATCAATATAGATAATTACTTGTTAGCCTTACATACGAAATGGATCTCTAAACTACTTGACGAAAACGCGGAAGCTGATTGGAAACAAATCGAAGGCCCCTTTATCCAAGGTAACAGATTATAAGCGCTTCTTAATGGGAAGATAGGAACAAACAATGCAATCACAAGGCGTATACTTCCTATGCGAACGCTACGTTGCCCATTTTTTATGCCATCACTTATAGATTCCAATATAATTTTTCACCAGGATTTATTGAATAGAAACGGCGAGTATCTACAATATGACACATTAGTAAATAAATTTAACTTTACTCCTAACAACACAGATTTTGTCCAATTCATAAAATTAATATCGAGTCTCCCAGAAGACTGGGATTCGGGTAGCGCAACAACGTTCCGATCGTATAGAACCCAAACATTAAAATTATTTATCCAGCAGTATAACTCCACCAAATCGGTTTACGAAAAAATACAAACAACAATTCTCTTTCCTCCAAAATCTCAATTAAAATGGCACTGGACCTTAAATTGCGGGGGTGCACGTTTGCCATGGGAGAAAATTTACCGCAACCTCTACAATTCAACAATCGAAAACAAACTAAGAAGCTTTCAGATAAAGTTTAACTTGGGCGCAATTGTTACAAATGACTCCCTTTATTCGTTTGGTAAAACCGAATCTAACCAATGTACTTTTTGCAAAAAGGCCACGGAAACCCAGTACCACTTGTTTTATTTGTGTCCTGTTATACGTGTCTATACTGGGAAAACGTGAGTGATTGGTTAAGTACTAAACTACGAATATCGTGTATTTTTTCCCGCGATCAATTACTTTTTGGAGTGCATAAAAACGAACCGTGCAAAACATTTGTTAATTGTGTCCTTTTATGCGCGCGATATGTTATTTATCAATGTAAATATGCCGACACTGTCCCGACTATGTTACGCTTTTTACTGTTGCTATCTTCTGTGTGAACTTCCGAGCGATATTCGGCTTTAAAAAGAGGAAGTATGACGATACACAAAATTAAATGGTCGTTAGCTGTTTGAGAGCTTTACTGTTTTGATTTGTTTTTCTTGTCCGTTATTTTTCGCTATTTATTTTATTAATAATAAAAAAAACAAAAAAAAAACAATGTAGATTTTTTCATGCCATCACTTATGGACACTAACATAATTTGAATATAAACAGCGGGTAGCCTAACTACAATATGACGCATTGGCAAATAAATTAAGCTTTCCGTCAAACAACATACATTTTGTCAAATTCATTAAATTAATATCGAGTCTCCAAAAAAAGAAAATGGGATTCGGGTAGCACAACTACGTCACGATCGTGTAGAACCGAAACAAGTATTTATTCACCAGTTCAACTCTACCAAAACGGTTTACGAAAAATACAAACAATAATCCTCTTTCCACCTAGAGCTCAATAAGAATGGCACCGGACCTTAGGTGGCGGGAGTGCACGTCTGCCATAGAAAAGCATCTGTCGTAAACTGTACAATTCAACACTCGAAAACAAACTATAAGAAGCTTCCAAGTTTACCTTGGGTGCCATTGTAGCAAGTGACTCCCTTTATTCGTTTGGTGAAATAGAATCAACCTAATGTACTTTCTGCAAAAAGGTATGGAAACCGTATATCATCTGTTTTATTTGTGTCCTGTGACGTGTTTATACTGGGAAAATGTGAGTGCGTAGTTAAGTATGAAACTACGAATACCGTGTATTTTTTTCCCCGAGCAATAACTTTTCGGTGTGCACAAATATAAACCGTGAAAAACATTTGTGAATTGTGCGAGGTATGTAATTTATGAATGTAAAAATGCCGAAAGTGCCCCGACTATACTACGCTTTTTGGCGATGCGAATTTTCGAGCCAGTTCGGCTAAAAAGAAGTATGGCGATACGAAAAAGTAAATGGTGTTTGGCTGCATGAGAGCTCTCCTATTATAATTTATTTTCCTTATGATTTTTTGGCCATTTTATTTATAAAAAACAGAAAAAAAATTATTAGAACTGCTAGGGTCCATTCGCTTGGTCCGCAATAATGGCTAGGATCGATCCTAGAATCGCTAACATGAGATCCTTGCATTTTGCATGTTTCATACGCACCAAACAAATCAATATTCAAAATTGCGTTTTTCCTTTTGCAACCAATTAAAAAAAATAACTACCGAGGGAGTTTTGGGATTTTGACTGTACAAAAAACACCGTAGGTTTTGATTACATGATTCAACACTTAAATCCCAAGTATACCTTGTACAAAATTTATTTTTCCAATATAGTCCTATAGTTGTAGCCAAAGTATCTATAATAATTTCTATGAACTTTGGTTGTAGCTAAACCGGTAACTCCCCTAAATCATTAGTAAATATTCACTTCTTTATCCAAGTCTATAGAAATCATATAGACTTTATTCTTTATATGCATGGACGATAGATAATTAGTCTTAATATGGCAAAGACTGATATCAACTGGGGCTGTCGAAAATGTAATTTTTCCAGGTATGAATATTCAAGGCAAGCCATAAACTAGGGTTGGGTTAAAAGATTTGTAAATGTAATAACTAATAACGGCGCTGGTCTAGAATCCTACCACAGTTCTAAAATCAACGCACAAAATTTGAGTTAGGATGCGGGTTAGCGTTTGGGTGTGGGTGGGTCAAGTAATATTATATTCCTAATTTAATAATAATACTTGACCCACCTTAACTCAAACGCTAACCTGTACCCTAACCCAAATGGTGTTTCGTTGTGGTAGGATTCTAGACCAGCGCCCTAATAACATGCGAAATTTGACTCTACTGTAATAAAACTATTTTAAATGGTTTTGAAAAATGTTGTTGTGTTATACATCAACAAAAAACAGTCATAATAAACAAGTAAGAAAAAATCAAAAAAACTAATAACGTTTACTTTAAGAAAAGATCTTTTTAATTTTGCCAAATATCCAGCAACTAAACATAATCCCTCAATTTTTTTAAGTGATTTATTACCCAACTGCTACCAGACTTGTCTGGAAAAAGTTAATAGCATCTTTGATACTGCTGAAAAGTATGGCAAATTTCGACGAGATCTCGCAGGTGAATGGCCGAAACAATCTGGGTGACCGGGTGCAACAAAGATAAAAAAAAGTGCACCTCAGGTTTCGGGTGCAGTTCGGATGTTTTTCCGGGTACACTTTTAAAAGGTTGAAAAAAACTCGAGGGTGCACTTGCCATACTTTCCACAGTGGATCTTTGACACCTTAACAAAGAAATCGTTTTGTTGTCCACCAAGACAGAATATTTGGTTAGTTCGGCCTCCTACTTTTTGTTATACGCATTAAGTATAATTAGCAGGGGCTTTCAGTTTGTGAGGAGCGAAAAAAATTGACTACAAAGTTGTATTAAGCTTCATAAGTTTTGTTCTAGGTTGTAAAACATGTTCAAAAAATAGTTATCCACTGTGGAAAGTATGGAAACCTTGAAGTTTTTACTACAAATTGAACCTTGACCTAAAAAAAAGTCATCAAACAACATTCAAACTTTACACAAAAAACAGGAATACAACTTCGACAGTCAGGCAAAATAAAAAGGCTACATGTCTTAGAAAGTTAGTTCAGAACAACTACGGCACCATTGTTTCATAGAAGTAACATTAAAGGTTCATTAAAAATGTGTGATGCACCCTTGTATACCTTTTTGTACTGGTGCACTCCAGGCATATTTTAGTGGACCATGCACACCAGTTGAAGAGCACTGCCCTAGAGTACCGCAGCGCCTCGTTTCAGAACCACTGCCTTAGGGCATAACAGAATCTTGTACCAATTTTTTTGATGTCCAGACCAAGAGTTAAACTTTGGAAACCTAAACTTCAACATAAATGTCAAAATCTAAACAATCCTAATGGATACCATAATGCAATGACCACAACAGTTAACAAAATAAACGTTTCATTTTTAGTTTTTGTCTTTACTGAGAGCCCTAGCTTGGGAAAACTTCCTAAAAACAGTAATATGTTGCAATATTTTCCTGCATCGATTGTGTTGATCAGACATCGGACAATATATAAGAGCCCTTGGTTTTTGTCATTACAAAAATAATTTAAAATGATGGATTTTTTGGAAACATACAATAAGTATTGATTGGTGGGCAATTGTGATGTATGAAGTTGATCGTTACCAATTACCAAAACTAAGTGTATGGTTTACCTTAGAGAATCATAAATTGATTTAAGCTATTTAAAAATATCTGTAAAATGAAACGTTTGCTTATGTCAAACTGTAATCCATTTTTCATTGGCGGAGTTCATATGCAAGAGAATATCATTGCCAAGAGCAGAACATCACCTTGTAAAAGTTTAAATCTTATGCTACAAAGTGGCTTAATTGCTCCATCAGGCAATGGGCTGTTTCATTTAATGCCAATGCTTGTGAGATCATTGGAAAAACTCACCAACATTATTGATAAAAAGATGCAACAACTGAATTGTCAAAAGGTGATGCTATCCAACTTGGGAACCAAGCAGCTATGGCAGACATCTGGAAGATGGGATAGTTTTGGTAATGAACTTATAAAAACCAAAATTGGTGGAGTAGAACACTGTTTATGTCCAACCCACGAAGAAGCAGTTTGTAGTGTTATGATGAACTACACAAAGCAGTTGTCACATACGCATTGTCCTATGAGAATCTACCAAACGTCGCACAAGTTTCGTAATGAACCAAGACCCCACCATGGCCTGCTACGCTGCCGGGAGTTTATCATGAATGACTTGTACACTTTCGATGTGGACAAACACACTGCATTAAATACATACAACCAGGTCACTGACATGTACTCTGAACTTTTTGCATCCTTAGGAATACATGTTGTAAAAGCAAAGGCCCGATCTGGATCAATTGGTGGGGATTTTTCTCATGAATATCATATTTTGTCAGAAATTGGAGAGGATAGAATCGCTATAAATGAAACTACTGGAGAAGTATTTAGTGAAGAATACCTGATAGACAATAACATTGCTTCTAAAGGATTAAAACACTGTAGAGGAATTGAAGTGGGTCACACATTCTATTTGGGATCACTCTATTCTGACTATTTTAATTTGCAGTACGCTCAAGATGGAATGCCTTTACAAACTTTAAAAATGGGATGTTTTGGACTAGGAATTACACGGATTTTGGCTGCCTCTGTTGAAGTCTTGTCCAGTGACAAACAAATGGGTTGGCCAATATCTTTAGCTCCCTACAAAGTTTGTGTTATACTGCCTAAAACAGGCAGCAAGGAATATGATGTTAGTAATTCTTTGATTGAATCACTGTTTAGCAAAATGATTAAGCATCCTGAACTACAAAATGACATAATATTCGATGACAGAAGCAGCAGAACCATAGGTTGGAAACTCAACCATGCTAAATTGATGGGTTATCCCGTAGTTTTAATTCTCGGCAAAAGCATCATGGATGTCGAAAATCCTAAAATGGAACTGGTACTTCAAACTGGAGAACATTCTGTACAGATGGTTCCGATTAAAGATGTAGAACATACAGTTGTTAATGCAATTAAATGCATCTAAACAGGCAATTTTTTTTTTAGATATGTTTTTTTTATTTTAATCAAAAATTCTAGGCATGTCCAACTAAAACGTTAAAAAAATGATAAACATCATCAGAGTCATACATTGCCACTTCAGTTTCACATGAACTGCATTTGACAGGATGATAAATGTCTTCTAGACTGCTGGTTTGTTTTTCACTTTCAGTATGGGTAGTGTCTCTGTTTTTGTGCCTTTTAAATGTTCTTTTTCTTGTTTCCTTATATTTTAGAACTTCAGTGTTTTCGACCTTGCAGTTCATAACAAACATCGCACGGAACTGATTGTTGTACTTCTCATGCCTGCAATGAAAAAATAATTAGAGGCCAACATTTAAAAGGCCAAGGCAAAAAGAGATATACCTTTGACAGTTCATACATAGTGTGACCATGCAAGCGGGGCAACTCAGTACAGCATCACTTCCACGTGAAGATGTTACATTATTTGGTGACCCCGATGTTATGCATTCCACCTTTCTGAAGCATACTTAATTAGTTTCTTTTTTTTTGTAGGCAGAGACTAAGAAATAAAGGATTTAATCAGACACAAATACCTTTTTTTTTGTTTGTCAGCCCATTCCTGGTCATCATCATCAGCCTTTGGATCGTAAAATAGTTCTTCGTTAGACATTTCTTGAATTTTGTCTTGTTCAACATCTGTATCTGTGAGAGTTTATTAAGCATTAACATTAAGATATGCTACGCATGGATGTGTAATGCAGCTTGAAATTGAGTGTCAAAGCCAAATAGGTTGAGCAGTGGTGTATCCAGGGGGGTCACTTCATACCCCCTGTTTTTCTAAATGCTTATATTATCGTTTGTCAGGGATGAACTCACTGTTCAAAGAGGTGTTTTAATGTATTTGGGTCAAGAATCCTAAGCTAATGGAAAACCCAAATCAAATACAAAATGCTACATTCTGGTTGTCTATTGTTCGCACCTTGCACCTGGGTCATCGCTAAATTTTGCAATAAAAGAGGAGCTCATGTCATGTACAAAACTAAAAAAGGACAGACACAATTCATACTAAATCAAGAATTCCTTTTTCACTAAAAATGTTGAGTTTTGGTCTAGCTTTGACGGTAATGCGCTATTCAGGATATTTATATGTGCATATCGAACCTGCTTTATTGAGATGATGTTAACTTACTGGACCTATTTAGCTTTGACATTCACTTTTAAACATTATGTTGATAAGGAACATGGTTTCATTGGAATTTCAAAAGGACAAATAATACCCAGGAGCAGTGCTTTTTTTAAGGTGTTTTGTCCAGTGGTTTCCCAAATTTTTGACTTGCAACTTTTTGGTATTTAAATGAAACACTTGCGGTCTCTTAAAACTACTTAGCGGTCACCCAAACCAAACCTTAAAAAAAACCCTGCCCAGGAGTATTTAGTTGTTCAATACAATGGCTATGTTGCTTTATTTGCTAATGGGCCTACCAATTCCTAGTACTAATGGAAAGGCTTAAATAAATCAGTCAACCTGATCAGGATTATAGTGCAATCAAGGCCAGAAAAACAACTAGCCTGTGGTGAGGTTCGAACTCATGACCTCCGGTCATACCGGGATTGTTGCTCTACCAACAAAGCTACATAACCATAGCATTATTGGCTGCTGTGTCCTGTACCCACATTCTACAATTTCAAGGTGATCAACAGCCCATATTTGCAGCAACTGAAACATACATGTACACAATGTGTATTCTGTAATAACGGCACCCATATATAATACACAAGAGTTTTTTCTAGCCTGGTCCGCTTTCACAATAATCCTGATCAGGCTGACAAAATCACTTACCAACATCTTTAACAGGTTTATTAATATTAGCCTCTGCAGTGGTGCATTTTCTTGATTGGATACCTGAAATGCATACTGTTAAAAATATCTTTAGAACACAAATGTGTAATTGGACAAACCTAAACATGGTCATTAACAAATTCCTTTAAAAATGTTAAAATAGTCAAACTTATTGGGGCTAAATATAAACTTAATTTTTTATTTTATTTTTTGGCAGTACACTATTCAATTGTATTATTTTTTTATAAATGATGATAACTCAATATAAGTCTATTTTAAATTTCCGACTGTGAATTCACCTGGAAGCCATGATTTTTCTAGTTTGGTCATTTTTTTATCTAATTCATTTTTCATGTCCTTTTCAAATTCATCTTCTGATGAGGAAACATTTTCCCCTAAATCAACAAACTTAGTTTATGTATGAAGTAATAATAAATATATCTTGAAATTTATTAAAATATAACTTTATATTTGTATTTGTTTAGTGCTTTTTAAAACTGTAAGTTTATAAATACATTTAAAAACAGCCTTTCACAATCATATCACATTATAAAACAATATTACCTACCTGTAATTCTTTGTAAAACCTTATGCTGCTGTTTAGTTGTGCCATGCAAAAATGTATTCACATGGTTTGGTTCAGTCTCATCATCTGAACTATTAAAACAAAAAACTATTACTTCACATATTTGTTTGTCATGTAACAGAAATTGTAGTTGTTTATGTATGCCTTTAGACTAGTTTTAATGATTCACATTGGCGTTTTATCCGGTAACTTTCCAAAAATCATCAGATTTCACGGTTTACCTAGCAAAAAATACCTAAAATTTGAAAATGACATACCTTTTCAACCCTTTAACCAATTTTGACAAAACAAAGTTTATTGTAATCAGGTTACAATACTCTACACATGTACATATTTTATGCAATGGTAGAAAACATAAGGGTTTAATAGGTTAGCGGCTGCATAAATTTTATCAGAAAAATTTAAAGCTGCATACTATTTTTTTTTAATATAGTAAATGTGTTTTTTTTTAATATATAATTAATAGATAAGGCCCTTACAGAGCACTTGAAATTGATTTAATCTTTATTGAGTTACCTACAAAACTTTTGGCGCTGGTCTAGAATCCTACCACAACGAAACACCATTTGGGTTAGGTTAGCGTTTGGGTTAAGGTGGGTCAAGTAGTATATTAAATAAAGAATATAATAATACTTGACCCACCCACACCCAAACGCTAACCCGCACCCTAACTCAAGTTTTGTGCGTTGATTTTAGAACTGTGGTAGGATTCTAGACCAGCGCCAAACTTTTTGATGTATATGCTTTGTCCAAATGTGGAAGGATAGGTAAAATTTTCCTAAGTGATCAAAAGACCTTGTCAATGCAGCCCAATGGGCAATTTGGAATGGGATGCCAGTATATATGGCGCTCTTTCACTTATGTACTTGAAAAGTTATGCAAAAAACAAAATAATACCGCATACCACAACGCATATAGTTTGGGTTAGGGTTAGCGTTTGGGTGAGGGTGGGTCAAGTAATATTATGTTTATTATTAATAATAACTTGACCCACCCTCAACCAAACGCTAACCCAAACGATGCGTTGTGGTATGCGGCATTTGAAGAAAGTTTTTTTTTTATTAAATTTTACGTACAATAGTGAAAGAGCGCCGTATATATTTGCAGTCATTAGACAGACACACAGTGATTGCAAACTAACCTGGAAAGCCACTTATTGTCATCATCACTGTCATTTGATATGTAGTAGCTGTATCCATCAATGTGATTTGGAACTCTAGACATTATTATCTAATGGTAAAATATGTATATGTCTTAACTGGCAACCCTGATTTTTTTTATTCTAGGTATTATGTACGATTTTTTGTTACTCCATACCGCACTCTGCCGGACAACAAAATTTATTTATTAAAAAATTGTATTTAATACTAACGTAACCTAAACGCCAACCAAAACCCAATTCGCTCTGTTGGCCTGAAGATTTGTTAGCTAAAATAAGACAGTAAACTTTCTGTTGCGGGTCTAATATTCTCCTGCGCTGCTAGATTACAGTACTGTTCCTTACAGTTTAGGAGTCCTTAGGAGTAACTCTTAAAATGAATAAATGTCCACCTCTTTACACTTTGTTTCTAATGGTATATATATATATATATATAATAAGGTACATAATTTACTAAAACCTCCTAAACTTGTTTTTGTAATATATTTACATTCTTTAAAAAGTTTCATTCATGGGATGAAACTTCGTACACGGTACGTGCTTTGTCCAATCAGCCCGACGGCCCTCAAATTCAATAACAACTTTTCCGCGCTAACTGTTCAAAAAATCTTTTTATGTGGTTTATGTTTTATTACCATTATCAGGGCAGGGGTCGGCCAGTTTTTGCGGTTTTGAAGTTCAGAATTAAATGTTTTGCGGTTTGCTTTTATCTGGAACAGGGGTCGTCAACCTTTTGTACTCAGTGTGCCAGTTTATGAATACTGTCAAAATATCAACAACTCGCGTGCCAAGCATTTTTCTATATTTAGTTTTGCACTGGCAACCAAGGCTACAGTTTCTGCCTTATCAGCTTCAGAATTTTGTCGTGCGCATGCGCACACGCCGGATTTAAGTCCAGAATCCGACTCTGCATCTTTGATCTGACATCTAATTTACTTATCTTTTTTGGAATATACTTCAATGTTTTTCAGCCGATACCTACAAATTTTAGCTATAAGTTTTGCTTTCTGTTGGTTTCTCAGTCGCACAAAAACACACGTGCTTGCTTTTAATGTAGAACAGTGGTTCTCAACCTTTTTAGCATATGGACCGGTAAAACTTCAAAATAAATTTTGCGGACCGGTGGACCTTCAAAAATTAAAATCAACCCAAAATGTAGTAATGACAGAAGTATGCAACTTAAAGTGAAACCAATGCTTAAACTGAAACCAATGTAATGAGCAATTTGCTGCAGTATTTTTGATATCATAGGTGTTTTACGTGGTACGATTGAAGTTTTTCACGTACTAGTGGTCTTAAACTTTAAGACTTAAACGACCTGTAGCCTAATTTCAAACAGTTTGACACAACACTTGCAGCATTGTGACGTACAATAAAGTCCAAAGTAGACCATGAACTCTATGTTACGTCACAATGCTGTAAATTACGGAACTGGCGAAGTTCTTAATTTAATGAACAAGCAGGAAGCAGCCTTCAACGTCTTGAATTTTGCAAGTAAGATATAAAATTGTAATATATTTGACAGACAGGTAAAGTTGACGTGGACCGGCGGTTGAGAACCACTGATGTAGAATGCCCTGCATTAACCCGGTGAATGTCACGCCACTTGGGGCAATTGTTACGTTTACGAACGGTTAGTCGTAAACCACAAGTTTAACGCACACAAAAAATAATGTTAAATACAGCAGTTAAGACACATATTCGTGACACAAACTGGAAATGTGATCAACCATTTAGTTAACGCTAGTGTTAGTGATGTAATAATAATGTTAATAATGTGGTAGTGATGTAATGGTTGTACTTTCGTAAGGTGATATAACTATAGTGTTCCGCTGCCTAGTTCTGTGTCAAAGACTAGACATAACACAAGGTGGTTTGCTTAATTGCTTTCGCTATTGCTCATGCTTTTCTGAATCAATAGTACGTGATACATAATAATACTGGGTGTGGTCAATACAGTCACGTGATACAATGTTTACATAGAAATCAAGTAATACTGTATAATTTGTAAACACTACATTCCTCCCTAAGTTATAGATGTTAAATTACACGGTTGTTTAACATAATACAAAATGGCAGTTCACTTTAGGGTAACACAATGGCATTGTTCAGTACGCACAGATACTAAGAGGTAATTGAATAAAATTGGCAGGATAACACAGTTTGTTTGGCATTAGTACACTGGCTTTTTATAAAAGTAGAAAAGAATGTTTGAAGTAGGAAATGTGAAGAATAGCACTCTACAGCATAGGTAATGAAATACTGCAATATACAAGCATATGAAATACGAACAGTACAACTCATAAAAGTACCATCTCTCAGATATTGAGGGGGTCTACGATTACGAGTACGATAACGACAACAGGGTCATTTTCAATACAATCATTTGCTCCATTCTCTTCACATTGTGTTGTGTTATCATGGTTATCTGGAAAATTCAGGTGATCAACAACTGTGTGTACATCATGTTGTGATGTTTTGTTTATTTTCTTAAAGAATGATGAATTTCTTGTTGCAGTTTTGTGTGTGTTTTGTACTGTGACCGTTGTGCCTTTTATGTGTGTGATTTTAAATGATTGTGGATTATATGGAAGCATTAATTTGCCTTCCTTTTTTTTCTTTTAACAACACTGTATCACCTATTTGAAAATGTGATTCTTTTGCATGCGCTTTGCTGTCAGCATATTTCTTCATTTTTGATTTTGCATGCTTATCTGTAAGTCGAAGTTGTGAATCTTCTTTCATCTCATCAATTTGTGGAAAGGTGATTTTGATTTTTCTTCCAAATAGTAGTTCAGCAGGGCTCGCTTGTGTAGTAGAATGTGGTGTAGCTCTGTAATTTCTTAGAAATTGATGTAATCTACTTTTCCATAAGTCTCGAGTAGTCATCTATTAATACAAATAGATGTTCTCCTGTGAGAAATGGACCGCAGAGATCTAAGCTGAGTTCTTTCCATGGACTTTTGGGTAATTTAGACATTTTCAGTGGTTCATAATTGTTAGTTACTGTAGCAGCTTGGCATTAAATACAATCTTTTATTGCTGCTTCCACTGTATTGTCAATTCCAGGAAACCAAATATGTTCTCTGAGCAGTTTCTTGGTTTTCACAATTCCTTGATGTCCTTCATGGGCTAATGTTATTACCTTTTTCTGTAGTTCCTTAGGAATAATAATTTTTGAGCCTTTTAACAGTAAATTATCTTCTGTTAGTGATAATTTATTTCTGATAAGCCAGAAAGGTTTCAGGTTTGAAAAATCTAGATTTGTTTTCCATTTGTTGTTTTTTGTCAAATAAATTACTTTTTGAAGTAATTCATCATTTTGTGAGGATTGTTGAATTTCAGCTTTTGTTAATGCTGTTGGTATAGCTGATGTTGCAATAAAATTTATATATTTCTCGGTGTCATTTGTTTCTTCAACTGAATGATGCATAATCGGATGTCTCGACATGTAATCCGCTGGATTGTCTTTGCCAGGACGGTATACAACTTTAAAATTGTATGCTTGCAATCTTAAGTTCCATCGTTCAATTCTCGCTGGAGGTTTTGATGCTGGGTTTTTGAAAATAAGTTCCAATGGCTTATGGTCGGTTACAAGCGTAAATGGTTTTTGTATTCCGTACAGGTATTAATGAAAGTGTTCACATCCCCAAACAATTGCTAATGCTTCACGTTCTGTTTGTGAATATCTCTGTTCAACTAATGTAAGCACTTTGCTTGCATAAGCAACAATATGAAGATTTTTGTTTGTATCTCTTTGGGTAAGAACAGCTCCTAATCCAACTGGGCTTGCATCCACTATCAGTTCAGTGTCTTTTTGCTGATCAAAATAGCGTATAACAGATTTGTTTGTCAAACTATCTTTCAGTTTCTTTAATGCTTGTTCATGTTTTGTACTCCATTTCCATGAAGAACTTTTATGAGTGAGTTCTGTTAATGGTTGTGTAATGGTAGCATAATCTTTGATCAGTCTTGAGCAATAATTTGCTAATCCAAGTAAGCTTCCTACTTCTTGTACTGACTTGGGAGTTTCAGCATCTTTTATAGCTTCGATTTTCTTTTCTTGAGCATAGATTCCTGTTTTGCTCACAACAAATCCAAAGAATTCAAGTTTAGACTTGTTAAACTCACACTTTTTCTTGTTTAATGTAAGATTTTTCTCTCTCAATATAAGTACGGCAGTGAGACTCTTATCGTGGTCAGCTTTTGTTTTGCCAAATACAATAATGTCATCGCTTACATTTAATGCGCCTGGTATGCCTTCTATCAGCTGTTGTATGATTTTCTGAAATAATTCAGCAGCTGAGCAAACTCCAAAATTTAGCCGTTTATATCTATAAAGGCCATCATGTGTACAAAAAGTTGTGATGTACCTACTGTTTTCATCCAATTCAATTTGATGATATCCTTTGTTTAGATCCAACTTGGAGAATACTGTAGCTCCATTTAAACTGCGAATCATATCATCGAGTGTCGGACAGATGTGTCTTTCTCTGTGTATAGCTCTATTGGCTTGTCTCATGTCAACACAAATGCGAACTTCTTCTGGACTGTTTGGTTTTGGTGGGGTTACTATTGGAGAAATCCATGGGGTAGGACCTTTGATCTTTTCAATAATGTCATGCTTTTCAAGATACTCGAGTTCATTTTTACTTTGTCTTTTGTCAATGTGCAGCTTTGCTTTGTATCCTTTTAGTTTGCCAATTCCGTCAAATCGGTCAGCATATGTTTCAAGGATATTTTTGTCAGCAGCCTTTAGTATGGGGTTTGCAATTTCTACACGTGTAGCTTTTTTGATGTTTTGTAACTCAGCAAACAACCATGTCCACCTTTTACCACAAATAATCTTGTGTTGATTTTGTATGCTGGTGTTTTTACTTCAGCAAATATCTCCCACTATGGGCAATGGTTTATTTGATCCATATGCATGTATAACTGTTGTAGTATCCTTTACTTTGCAATCTTTTAATTTTCTGAGTGCTCTTTCATAGATTATGTTTACGGAAGCACCAGAATCAACTATGAAAGGAATTTCTTGATCTTTCAGAGTCATATGAAGCGTTTTATGATTTATACTTTTCACCGTGCTTTGTAAACACTACAATAACATGAGCGCTGAATCAATTGGCGTGCCACGAAAAATCATCTCGCGTGCCAGGGGTTGCCGACCCCTGATCTAGAATAATAAGAATATTGAATTTTAAAGGAAAGGTAAAACAAAATAAGTGAAAACATTTTAAATATTTTTTAAATTGCTAAATGTTTTATCATTTTGATGGTTATGAAATGCTTGTACTAAACATTAATATAGCCTGGAATGCTAGAATTACATTTGTAATAGTAGTTCAAGAGTTTCCATTTGAGAAATAAACCAACTTTAATTAGTGACATTTTTTATAAGCTATAGCCTATAGCAGTATTTTAGAGATGTTTTTATTTTTTTTATTTATTTATTTTTTTTTTGATTTAATTATTTTCCCTAGAAATATATGTTGTTAGTGTGCAAAATTTATACCAAGTTTTAAGCAAAGGCAAGTGTGTAAGTGAGAAAGAAGCAGGTCCATAGAATTATGTAATACGATTTGTGAATTTTGTTTAGATTAGCAAACTCTGAACTGTCAACCGATGCAAAATTTCAGTTTGATTTGTTGATTTATTGGTAAAGACAGTATAGTCCAAATTTATAACAAATAACTTGTTAACTGATTGCACGGTTTTCATCAAGCGTTTGTAGTTGTGGATACCGTACAATATTTGCATTAGGATGCAGGTTTATTAAAATCATGTAAGGGTGCCGCAAGCCATAAAAGGTTGGGAACCACTGTTTTAAACCCTGGGCAAAATTTTCATTTATAGTCTAAAAAATACGGTATATATTTTTTTGAGCCAAAACGTTAACAATAGCAAAAACTAATTTTTAAATAAAAGTTAGTCAAATAACAAGAAAATTGTTGATTGTGACAATTGTAATTAAAGCTAAAACAAAGGAAAATCCAAAAAGTTTAGTCAGTTTAAAAATAAAGATCTTTGCAATATATATCTCTCTACTAATCATGTGTGGCAGTGCTTGAGACTTTGGTTTTTGACTGTTTGCCAGTTAGCTATACTTGTAAAACAATCTTGCACCAATCATAGGCTGTATAAGTTTGGGTACTATTTCTCTAAATTTTGTGTGTTTTCATTCAACTTTCGGTAGTAAGGAACAAAAAAATATATGTTCATGTACAATGAAAGACAAAAGAGGTTACCTAATAACTTTCTACTTTCAGGTTTTTTATTTTAATTTAGAAAAAAAAAAAAAACGAACTAAAAGTTCTTGTTTGTAGCTTAATGTGGGTATGTAATTTGTTAAATTTTAGCACATAGTTTTTATCATTATAAATATGAGGTTAAAATGTCAAGTAGAAGTTCTAAATCGCAGTGTTGCATCCCAAGGCATGAGAGGGGGTTGTGGAAAAGCAGCTCAAGCAACATTGTTTCTGGCCAGAAAGCCGGGCGATCTGGTTTTCCTTATGTACTGTACTGCTCGAGACAAACATGGAACTAAATATAAAGTTAAGGAAAACATCCAAAACATTTTTGGAAAATTCGTTTCCAGTGGTAAAGCTACTATTCGTATGAAGGATCCAGCCGTTGATATTTGTGTTAAAAAGGCTGATCCAGATAATTTAAAACGTATTCTTAATTGTATTGCCATGGCACATGCTGGCAAGGAACTTTCAGGCCAAAGTGTTTTATCCTCCATGGAACCTGCAAAATCCACTCATGTAGAAAAACCTAAGACAAAGTTAACAATTACCTCCAAAAATGACTATCCAATTACCTCTTCATTTCCACCTAAATTGGAAAAACTAAAAGTGTCAGAATGTCGACTGTCCAAAATCGACTCGAGAATGTTTATATTAAAACATTTAAGAGTGTTGGATTTAAGTTCAAACAAAATAAAAACAATTCCAAAGGAGTTAGCCAACATGGAAACTCTTGCTGAATTGATTTTGTCACACAACCAAATAACTGAATTCCCATCAGATTTGTGTGATAAAACATTGATGCTCAGTCAAACTTTGCGATCTCTACAACTTGACCACAACAGTCTCACCACATTACCACCAAACTTCAGTAGTTTTCAAGAGCTGTGGCATCTTTCAATAAGTTATAACAAGATCCACTCACTACCGAAAGACATAGGGACATTGAAAAAACTAAAACGATTATCGGCCTCCAATAACTTGTTATCCTACTTGCCATTTTCATTTATTAACATGTCTCTAGAAAAACTAGACCTTTTTATGAATCCATTCTCCAATGCCATGCATCATCATAAACGATCGAATATTTGCAAAATTGTATCTCTTCAGGAAATGAGTGCCAAAGTAGTCAAAACCAATAATATTTTATACTCTAGCGATTCTGTGGTACCATATACATTGATCAGATATTTAAACAATGGTCAAAGATGCCCATGTAAAAGCTATTGCTTTGAATCATTTGCATACATAATGCTACAATTTGACCTTAGGCAGATTTGTGAACATCTTGTTGGTTTAGATTCTACAGGCCTAACAAGTTTGCCGGTTGAAGCCATTTTATGTTCAAATAAATGCATACAAAAATATCTTGGTTCTGGTTTGTATGTTTAGTTTTTTATGCTTGGTAATAATCATTTATATTTATTGCTGCCTGTTTTCTTGTCAATGTTTGATATATATTATTTGTGTCCGCTTTAAAGGCATACCTTTCATATTAAATCCTTGCAAATGTATTTTTAAATGGTTTCTTAATGTTGTGAAAAAATTCGAAATATAATGTAGTCCTTAAATAGAATGCAATTTCGTCAGAAGGCTCGCATTTTATATTTAAAAAATGCTTGCACCATATTAAGGTTTCTGATATATTCAATGCACCATTTTTTTAAAAACTTGCAGAAGTACATAAATCTTCTCGATTATATGCAAAAGCAAACTATGAAACAATGTGAATAACTGCACTGGAGAACAACAATTAATTAATAATTATTATTGCCACTACATGACGAAATAAATGAATATTCAAAACTTGTGATTTTTTCCAAATTTCATAATAGTGTCACATTTGCTTTCTCTAGGTTATAAAATAGTATTAAAACCTTTTGCTAAAATCTTTTTTAAGCAGTAAACAGAACCAAAAACTAAATGCGGACAATAGCGTGATAAGAATTTGTTTAAAAGTCGTTGTATCTAAATCTACATGATTACAAGGGACGTTATAGGATCAACTCCGACCCTTGTGTTCGAAATCCAAAGCGGGATGGGACTTCATATATGCAGCCTTAGCTGCTTTCGGGTTCGGCCATAAGATTATTAAATTAATCGAATGTTTTTATCAAAATCCGTCGTGCGTAATTGTCAATAACAACTTTCTATCACAATCATTCAACGTTGAACGTGGCGTACGCCAGGGAGATCCTCTATCTCCAACTTTGTTTGTTCTGTGCATTGAATGCCTTGCCGCTGCTTTAAGACAGGGCCTTTGCAACGGCATCACGATAAATGGCAAGGAATTTAAAGTGTCCCTATTTGTTGACGACACCACAGTATTTCTATCGGGTAGTGATCAGGATTTTACAGAAGTCTTTAGGATAATCGAAATGCGTTTTTCATCGGGACAAATCGTAAAAACAGTTGCAAACCCATGGAACAAAGTGGTCTTCTATGGCCATCAGGCACTATCAAATACTTAAGCGTTGAAATCCCACTGGCCCGTGTAACGACGCCGATCTAATTGAAAAAAAACTTCACACCACTTCTGAAAAAAATTCAAATAGTATCAAATATCTGGTCCGCAAGGGGTCTCTCGCTCCTCGGAAAAACAGCAGTTATTAAGAGCCTCTAGCTCATGATCCCAATTTTAACCTTTAAAATCAGTGTTGAAAGGGTGAAAAGAGAGACTTTGAGTGCGAGTATTGCAAATGGGGGGACAGGCATGATCAATATAGATAACTTTTTGTTAGCCCTACATACAAAATGGGTCTACACACTACTCGACGAAAACGCGGAAGCGGATTGGAAACAAATTGAAGCTCCCTTTATCCAAGGTAACAGATTGGAAGCGCTTCTTAATGGTAACATAGGAACAAACAATGCAATTACAAGGCGTATACTCCCCATGTGAACATTGCGTTGCGCAATAACGGTGTGCAAACAACTCCTGGAAATCATAGATACAAAGTCAAACAGCCGTCCGCTTTGGCTAAACAAAAAAGTAAAGTACCACTCAAATGTTTTTTTCATACCATCACTTATAGATCCCAATATAATTTTTCACCAGGATTTATTAAATACAAACGGCCAATACCTACAATATGACGCATTGGTAAATAAATTTAACTTTACTCCTAACACAGATTTTGTCCAATTCATAGAATTAATATCGAGTCTCCCAGAAGACTGGGATTCGAGTAGCGCAACAACGTCCCGATCGTATAGAACCCAAACATTAAAAGTATTTATCCAGCAGTATAACTCCACCAAATCAGTTTTACGAAAAAATACAAACAACAATCCCCTTTCCTCCAAAAGCTGAATTAGAATGGCACCGGACCTTAAGTTGCGGGAGTGCACGTCTGCCATGGGAAAAAAATTACCGCAACCTCTACAATTCAACAATCGAAAACAAACTAAGAAGCTTTCAGATAAAGTTTAACTTGGGCGCAATTGTTATAAATGACTCCCTTTATTCGTTTAGTAAAACCAAATATAACCAATGTACTTTTTGCAAAAAGGCCACGGAAACCCTATACCACTTGTTTTATTTGTGTCCTGTTACGTGTTTATTCTGGGAAAACGTGAGTGCGTGGTTAAGTACTAAACTTCGAATATCGTGTGTTTTTTCCCGCGAGCAATTACTCTTTGGAGTGCACAAAAATGAACCGTGCAAAACATTTGTGAATTGTGTCCTTTTATGCGCGCGATATGTTATTTATCAATACAAATATGCCGAATCTGTCCCGACTATGTTACGCTTTCTTATGATGTTATCTTCTGTGCGAACTTCCGAGCGATATTTGGCTTTAAAAAGAGGAAATATGACACAACACAAAAGTAAATGGTCGTTAGCTGCTTGAGAGCTTTACTATTTTGATTTGTTTTTCTTGTTCCTTTTTTCGCTATTTATTTTATTAATAAAAAAAACAAAATAAAATCCAAAGCGGTCAGCGATCTTTGCGAACGTCATCGATGAGAACTGACGACCATTGTCGGAAATAACCTCTTCTGAAATCCCATATCTTGCAAAAATGGATTTAGGATGAATATTAGCCTAAGGTTGTCCGACCCAATGTCTGTTTAGTAGACCTATCTCAATAAAAGGGGAAAAGTAATCTACGACAACAAAGTAATATTTACTGTTAAAGTAAAACAAGTCACGGCCGACACTTACTCACGAAAGATTCCACATCGGTGTTTAACCCCGGCGATCAAACCGCTGATTTGGCACGATTAACCCTCGTGGATGCTCGAAAGTACACTACCACGGAGATCCTCTGGTATCATAAACCGATTTCCATTCATAAGCAGTCCTCTGTGGTAGGCGAATCAAGAAACCCTAAAGTAGGCTAATCATAGGATAAAACCACGCTGATCTCATTCAGAAACGCTGAATTTTCAGAGACAATTCGTTAAGACTTTTCCTACCAAATGAACCGATTAATTAGCGGTTTGTGGTCGGTTTTAATGCAGAATCGTAAGCCTATAAGAAATTCTCTAAACTTTTCGCATGTCCTCTTTACCGCCAAAGCTTCTCTTGCTCACAACAATTTTAAACTTGGATATAAAGCACCATTTTGTCAACAGGTCTAGGTGGTTTCGTTATACCTGTTGCCAGGCCTGTGAAGTCGGACTCGGGACTTGACGGAGTCGGTTTGTTTTGTTGGAGTCGGACACGGGACTCGAGTCCGACATGCGCATGAGCAGCACGAAAATTTGAAACTGACATGCAATGCCCTAATCTGTAAATTGTAACGGTGGAATAGGAAATATGGTTGAATATTTTTTATTCATTTTTAGTTAGTGGATAAACTATATGACATCCCTATCAGTGGATTGCTGTACCCACCTTAACTAGGTTACGCGAATGGGTAAAATAAAACTGCCTTTGACGATCGCGGAATGGACTTTGAGAGTGAGTGCTGGTCAGTGGTCATACTAAGAAATTCTCAGACATTTTTTGTATTAGCCGGAAGTGACATTTCTCTTATGGCTCCTAATTTATCGGAGTCACTTAGAATTCCTATTTTGTCTAATATGTGACCCCATAATTGCTTAACCTTCGTAAAACTTTGAGAAGACGTTCATCATGTTCTTCTTGGCAACTTTCAAACACCAACGCAGCATCCATTTTGCACAGCACTCCGTCCAAACCCCCGGGAGTGGAAGTCATTTGTCGTGTTCAGGGGCGGAACAAATTCCAAACGGGTCTGTTGAAGTCCCACTATCGCAGTGGTTCTCACCCTGGGGGTCGCAAGGGGTTGTCTGGGGGGTCGCCGTGTAGAATTTCAAAAAAAAATAATCATAAGAATTAGGCAATATGAACTAAAAGTTTAGCAATATAGAAGGAGCAAAGGCAACCGCCAGTCTAACGTTTGTCTTTGTATGGCCTTTGCTGCAGTGAACCTGTCGCGTTTATGACGTCACAATTGCACTTTTAATTAATGAATCCAGCCTATCTTCAGTCAAACGATGTCTAATAAAAATGAATGGACGCTCAAACCAGGATTGCCAGAAGGCCTAAAATTCGAACCAAAAACGACAAATTGTTCTAATTTTAACTGCTGTGTCCGACGGTTTGTAAATCATTAGGACAGTAAGCTATCTGTCACAATTTTGCCGAATTTATTTGGAACATTGGATGAAGTAAAACCATGGGCTCACGAGGCCTTCAAAATAGTTTATACCCACTTTACAAACGTAAGGACAAAAATTTTTCGCGCTTCGGGCGATTTTGATGCGTATTTCTACAAGAATTCCTGTGCAGCACAAAAGCGTCAGGTGTACTATAGGGCGCTCTACTTTCGAATGGAAATTTAGGCCAACTTACAATAAAACTCGTGCTAGGTTTACAATAGGTTACAGGCAAACTATTTCTACTTTTCAGCGGTATTATAACTTTTTACATAGCCTTTTCTACAACATCCACAGAATTCCGAGAATAAAATTTTGGTGTTGCAGTTTTGGCAAAAGGAAATAAAATTTAGAGAAAGCTTTATTATTGCACTGCTGTTAACGACTAACCGTTTTGTAAATTTGTGAGAAATTTGGCTGCCCACCAAGAACATTTACCTCTACTGATTCCCTTTAGTCTCGCACTAGGTACATATTATTTGACCTAAAATGCGTGAATTTCGCACCAACAATGTCCTAACCCTAAACCAAGCATCTGGCAACCCTGGCTCAAACCGTAACTTTAGCTTGTTGTATGCATAGCGCATTTTAGCCAAATCTTAATACAATCCTAGTCTAAATTTTTTATCTCCATTTGAATTTTGCCAATTTTAATTTTTTTTTTATTTACTCAGGTTAAGTATCACACACTATAATTAGGGGGTCGCACAAGTTATCGAAAACTTAAAAGGGGTCGCGAGAACAAAAAGGTTGAGAAACACTGCACTATCGGCTATAAAAGTGGTTAATAATCTTGACTCTTTAAAAAGAGGAATTTGCAAAACGCCGAATTTGTATCGAGTTTGTTGAACACCGCAGCGCCAGTTTTGCTAGCGTTGCATCCTCAGTTGGCAACCTATAATTTTCTCGACATACGATTTGATTCAAATATGTGTGTAATCCACACATATACGCACCTTGCCATTATTTTTTCTAACAACAACCATTCCTGAACACCAGTGCGTTAGGTCCCGTTATCTTAGAAATCCCGTCTTGAGCATTTCCACCAATTCAACTTCGACCTCATCTTCTAGCGAAACAGGAACCCTGCGACTGCGAGGACTGGTCAAACAAAATGGTTTTGCATCCGGTTGAGGTTCGTCCGATATTGCTCACCTAACTAACTGAACCCCGTAAATAACAAAGGGGGAAAATTGCGATACCTCTGCGTTGCGTCGATCGCGCTTAAACATGACGGTAATACAATTCTATTAAGGAAGTGGGTATTTGACCGGATCGCTCCCTTAGTACCAATAAGTGATTAAATATTTATTGATTTGGGTTAGGGTTGGGGTTAGCGTTTGGGTGGCGTGGTGGTAGTATTAGATTTAATTTTTCTCAGTTTTGCATAACTTCAATTTTTTTCGGAAATCGATTTAAATTACTTTGTACGCCGGGTAAATAGCCATTTCACCGGACCGCACGCTTGCACCCGTTAGTGATTATGACGATTTGAACTACCTTGGTGTCCGGTTGAAAAGCCTCTTCTTTCAATGGCCGGCCATCCCAGTAAAGGCTGGTCACGAAAAACATAAATTTGTTCAGTAAGAGAAACCTCACCATGACACAAGGTGTCAATGAATCTACCTTTCCTCGGCAAATCTTCGTTATGAAGACCCTGCAGTGCCACAGCCACTAACCTAAACATGCCACAGCTACAAACCAAGTTTATCGTGATTGGTGTTTCAAGTGTGATAATCTAAAATCGTGAACTACGACAAATAACATATTAGTCTTCGACTCGGAGAATGGAATACACCGCAAATTACAAACATTTCTTCCCAGGGCGGTTTGATGACTTGAAAAAAGCAATAAACACATGCTTGTCTTGCAATAACATTAAAAAAATGTTGTGCGTGTGATTACAGGGGTAAACTGAATTTATCGAACAAATGCTGCTAGACTCAGCACCTTCGCCATTGTAAAAATTTGAGACTTCATCTGAGTCGGTCCGTGCACCCCTAGTGACAGAAAACTATCCCATTGATGTTGTGTTTGAACGCTAATACCAGCATCAACTTTTTTGCCAGGTTTAAATGTGTTGAGTTTGTCAGCATAAAATAATATGGTTATATCCCCGGAAATTAACGTGGCTTATTTTCACTGTTGGAAAACATGTATCAAATTAGGCCAAACTCCATAGATAATTTGAAATTCTTTTGATTTTTGAATCATAAAGAAGCTGACACAAGGATTATTCGGCACTGCGCACGCTGAATAAAATTTTGTTTTAGTAAAATGCCCGCCCGTCGCTGGTCAATGAAGAAGTTAATACAATGAATTTTCGGCATTGTGCACCAACAGAATTACATTAATAAATAGCCGTTTATTGCAGCAGTTTTAACAGAAAGCAGTTTTCTTTGTCAATCAAACAGTTTTTTTACGTTTGGTACCGGTAACACACAACATTGCTTTTTGGTTTCTTATATTATTTTTGCATTGTAGGTAGAAAAAACTGTGCGCCCTGTAATGCAACATTCAGGGTTAAGACTCCTAGGTTTAAATGGCAAATTCAGACAGAGTTCGCAAAATATCGCGTTTGGTGCAGCAGTTTACAGTATTTTTATTTCAAACGGGTTACGAGTTTTTTGACCGTAAAAATTAAGTTAAAGTCATTGCTTGTACGAAGTTTGTGAAAGTATGCTACAACAGTGGTATTATTAGGCGTAATCAGTCAATCTGTGGGTTAGATTGTTGTTTTTAAAGGCCTGTGGAACTTACTCTGGATTCTGGAATTATGTTAAATTACCGTTTAGGCCTACCTGACGACTGACGACTGACGACTGACCTGTATTGCTATGTAGTGCAAATTTTAGGACGATATATGTTGAAGGTTGTTTGCGTTACCCCTTCTTTATTAAACTGTCAGAGAAAAACAAAACATCCAATAGTGATAAAGAGCTCAATGCATATTGGATAGTTTTACTTGGTTTAATAAGCAATGTCATTGGTTTAAGCCACGCGCAATTCAGGTTGACTTCGCAAATTATCGCGCGTATTGCAGGAGTGATTAATTTCTCGTACAACTACTTTATTCTTTTGTCACTTAGAAAATATATTTAACCTGTGTAACGCCGGGTATTTTATCTAATCCAATCACTCAATAAAAGAAAAAAAGACAAAATATTTGATAAACTTGGCCTAATTTGGTTTAAAAACATGCGTTTTAAAACTAATACTTTTATCAACAGAAAATTGGTATTCCAAAAAAGTATATTGTGAAAAAAAATATATGTTTTTATTTGTGATATGTAACCAACGCCTGAGATATGCGTTGATGTAACGACGCTTTAATTCCCAGAGGAGAAAAATTACTGTTTAAGTCACGGTCGAGTGGATTAAATACATAAATTTGCAAGGTGGCGCAAATTTGCTAGTAAGTTTAAATGAACGATTTATGTAAACAGAAGGTTCCCACGTTATCTAAACATGAGTTTTTATAAACAGCTTTAGGCGCTGGTCTAGAATCCTACCACAACGTTGAAATGATTATTAAGCAATGCATAATATGTGGGTTAGGGTGTCGGTTAGTGTTTGGGTGTGGGTAGGTCAAGTAATATTGTTTAACACTATTACTGGACTCACCCAAACCCAAACGCTAACCGGCACCCTAACCAAAATAATGTTCGTTGTGGTAGGATTCTAGACGAGCGCCCAGCTTTATCCTATTTATGTAATTGCTTTTTAGGTACACCATGCACGGATCTGGGCACTGGTCTAGAATCCTACCACATTTATTTGGCGCTCTTTCACTATTGTACGTAAAAAGTTATGCAAAAAAAAAAAATAATAATACCGCATACCACAACGCATATTGTTTGGGTTAGGGTGCCGGTTATCGTTTGGGTGAGGGTGGGTCAAGTAATATTATGTTTATTATTAATAATAACTTGACCCACCCTCAACCAAACGCTAACCCAAACAATATGTGTTGTGGTATGCGGCATTTAAAGAAAATTTTTTTTTTATTAATTTTTACGTACAATAGTGAAAGAGCGCCATTTATTTTAACAGTAACAAAACCAGTTGTCAAAGTTGAATTTGCAAGGAAAGGCATAAATATGTGACAGTCATGTGCCACAGGATACAGACTGGCTTCGTCGCCAGCTATCAGATTAGAAACTTTGAGATTTTGCGCGGGGGGATTTTGGAGCTTTAAATTGCAGTTTGGAGCTTTAAATCCGTCTAAATTTGCGCGGCCGTAATAACGTTATTTGTAACATTTGCATGGATGAAAACGGAGTACTATATTCCAAAAAAACGTTAACCCGACGAAAGTTTCGCGCGTTTGAGCGATTATTTGACGCTGACCGCATTTTACATGCGCGGGGGATTTATCCCCGGCCTTACTTTCCAACCTGGGACAGCTGTAGCCTCGCCCCACCATTTCAATGAAAATCGCTTTGAAATTCGTTTAGCAATACAAAATTGAATGAGCTAAAATATAAAAAAAAAACTTCAGCTTTGCCTATATTTTTAGGTAGCTATTTATTTACAGACAGCTAAATTGTAGAAGTAGTGTTATTGCATCTGTACAAATTTTAGGAAGAGGGTATTCACCCAGAAACCAAAGTAGTTCAAATCCACATATAATGACTAATTGATGCAAGATTAAAAGAGAGGTCCGATCAAATACCCTATAGACACCTCCTGAGGCTATTTAAAAATACATTAAAATTATGCAAAACTTAGAAAAATAAATATAATTACCACCACCACACCAACCTAAATCAATGAATAATCATGTATTGGTGTAAACATAAAAGAGCGATCCGCTGAAATAGCAACTTCCCAAAATTTTAGCAGTAAGTTTATTACAGCCTTGAATTTTTAAACTGATTAAACGTCTTCCCAATATCGAAGTTATCAATCCCAGACATAGAAAACAAATATGGGTTATAAAAATATTAATCGTATCTAGAAACGAAATGCAATTTGCAATAATAAAATTGCCAACTATCTGAATAAAGCTATACAAGCATCTTTGATAAAACTAGGAACCTTGCATAAATTTGAGAAAGGTTCTGTCGTTTTGAATTGTACATATTTACTTTATTTAAGATTTAAATAAACTCAATTTTGGTTGTGTTACTTAGTTTTGTATTCTATATGCAAATGCATTTGTAAAGCTTGGTCTAAAACTTAAAAATTTAAGTGTAAACTACATTTTAAGTTGCTATAATGGATGAGGAAGAAAGGAAAAAAAAGCTAGAAGCTGGAAAGGCAAAGGTATTTTTTTAGAAATATAAATTTCAAGTAGCATAGTTTGAACAAGCAAATATTTTTCTTGGGTACACTATGCATGGATCTATAATGTAGCATGATAATTAGGGCGAATTTTTGACCTAAAAAAATAGGAAATTTTGACCTGAAAAGTTAAAATTTTGACCTAAAAATAATTTATTTTGACAAAATTTTGACCTGTTAGAAATACATAGATTTAAATAACCTAGGCGTCGTTAATCATACGTTTTTTATACCGTATATTGCTCTAATAAAGATATAATATGGTTAAAATGACTTTGAACATAAATCAAAACTAATTTTTTTTTGATAAAATTAAACGATAAATTTCAAAACAACTGAACGACGAAATTGTTATCATTCTGAGTTTCTATACTTGGAGCGCTAATGAGCTTAAGGTGTTGAACAGGTAAAGCAGTGTTGATAAGGTGTAAATTACAAGCCTAAGTTAGTAGTGCTTTAGTGGTTGGGGTTGCTAAGATAAGGTTCTGGTCCTTAAAGCCAAGACTGATTGCTGCTTATGTGTCTTACATGTTTCTTGCTTACTAATCTAACTTCTAAAGAGTTGGCCGCTAAAACACGAGTCTTTCAACTTCTTGAACTCTAGGCAGTCACTTCACTCAGTTGTCGTTGCTTGTTGTGTATATTGACATGTAAATCTCACATACAATAACTTAATGGTGTGATTCAAGCTGCTAGTATCAAGATAAATAAAATAGAATGATTTGCAAACGGCACAGATTGCTCACTTGGGGTGTTGGTCACACCTTAAAACACTGGTCACATGCATCAGGACATCATACTAGACAGTACAGTAGAAATACTCTGGGTAATATAAACACCACACTGCACTAAATAAATCAGCAATTTTAGTGCCCTGACTTGCATTTCAGTTAGTAAAAACAAATGTTATTTGAAGAAACTGTTATTAAACTTTGGCAAAATTGAACACATTACTCAGCCCGCTTTGGTACCACTACCACTAACTGCAATTGTTTTATTTCAGCTTGCTAGCTTCAGAAAAAAGAGGTCTTCGGCAAGCAAGAAAAAAAGAAGATCAAATGAACCTACGGCGGTCACCCCTCGTATGCAAAAACATACACATTACTAAAAATTACATTTAAGTTATATTATGTTATACTATTGTTGTGTATCATTATAGACAGACATTTAGACACACACACACACATATATATATATATACAATAGCAACTTATTTTGCTCTGCATACAATTTTACCATGATCAATAGTAAATCAATAATAGATCAAATTGCATATATGTGACAAATTAAATGACAGCTCCAAAAATGGGGCAAAGTAGGGATTTGGGGGCTTAAAGAATACATTTTAAGTTACATAAAACTGGAAAATAGATTAGTGATGCTTTCTTGCCATTGTTTAATATAAAAATTACAAGGTTCGGCGTTTTTTTGAGAAAAATGTACAGTATCGTATTAGGGGAAGTCCCAGATTTTAGTGTGGTAACTTTAGGGTGTCTGCGGAGCCCCTAAATGTTGTCCAATTGTTTTGAAAACTTACGAAACTTATTTTTATGTGACACATAATGGGAAATCAAGCAGAAAACATAAATTTTTTTAAAAGTTAAATCTGAACAACCCTAATGTATTACTAAATTTGGGCCCACTGAGTACTGTCAGCAGACAAAATTGTAATTGTGTTAAATATACTCTCAAAGGCAATTTAAAAGTAAACACAAACATATATGGTAGGTCAAGGCTGTTTATTAGAGATTGGCTAACTTTGCAAGCATGCATGAAACGATTTATGCTCACACACAGGGCAGAAATTGACTCGACTCAGTCATTCGTTTCTAAGTAAAAACTGTACTGTACTGGCACTGGATCTGGATCAGTATCAGCTTTACAAAAATTTAACCTTAAAAAATTAAGGGCCAAATGTTTCCAGGGCCTAAAGCTACAGCCTTAGTAGCCTAATTCTTAATCGGCCCTGTTTGCAGGTGACGGATCTCATTCTGAGGAGGTTGGAGCAGGAGACAGTACTGCTGTACAGACTGGCGATGACACAAGCTTGAGGGCTCTTTCACCATCTGATGAATCAGAACGATCCACCACCACGGCTGATGATATATCAACTGAGGTCCTTATTGTTGTTAACTAGTTATAAGCGCTTGATGTAGATATTATAGTTGAAAAATGCCAGCTCACTATCATTTGCCACAATCCTTAACTGACGCCGTCCAATTTAATTGTTTATTACAAAGGTGAGGGTAACTTCGTTGTCATACTTTTCCAGCATTGTTAGATGTTAACCAAACCATCCCTGACAGGGGCGTATCCAGAAATGCGTTGTTTTTTCGTCTGACGTTAATCACGTCATAAAATAGTGACAAATATGACATCATAAAATAGCGATGGTAATGACGTCATAAACAAGAAAAAATCATCTGAAACAGCCAATTAACGTCCTGGAAAACGGAACATTTAGACGCAAAGCGAACACGTGCGTTATCGACAATCCTGTCAGGCGCCAGCTGCAAAACGCGATTTTTTTTTTTGGTATAACGGCATTTCTTTTTTATTACATTGCCGAAAATAAAAAAATGTTGAAAAATGTATGTCAAATATTTTTGAATACGTTTTCGGTTTGTCCGCGACGCACTTAGCAGCTTTCCACGGCGCATCGGTAAAGAAGCGCTGATCTAGTTCAAAATACAGCATCAAAACGTTAACAAACCGAAAGTAGTAAGATGATTTGCGCGAATCGCGAAAATTTTTCGCACATACGTAGTTAAAAGAGTCAAAAAGTATTTGAAATGAACTCGTATATAGTTTGTCACAGAGGCGACGGGCCCGATGAATTGCAGTTGGTTGCTGACCCCAATCTTACACCAACATCTGATAGTAACGCAGACAACAAACAGCATGAAACATCAGCACCGTCTAACTCGACGTTTTCAAAGAAAAAAAAAAACGGAAACCGCTTGATTTATATTATTAATGGTCGAACACACACTTTCTGATAAGCCAACCCGAACGAATAACGAAAGGCGAAAGAGAAAAACTATCTAGCGTTTACGGTCGACCAAACAATGACGAAAAACGGCGACGCGTGACCCAATTACATTTAAAAACACGCAGCTTCGGACGGTGAGTAAAATTCAGAGAAAAACAAACAAAAAAACGATAATGTCACTTACGAAAAGGGTGGGGGGGGGGTCCGAAAGCTGTTTGTTATAAAATGCGATCACTTTATTACATTAAAATGCGAAGCTAAAAGCTATGTAATTGCAAAAGTATGCTGTTGAGATTTGTGTTCACGTTGTGATTTTTCATAGCGGTTGTTAAGATATGTCTTCCGTTCGATCAGTTGGAATGTTCACAAACTGGAGCAGGAAAAGAAGTTTATTGCAGGGCAAAGGGAGTAGCCTGCTAATAGTTCAAAGAGAATAAATTGACCCAGACAAACAGAGATAAATGGGGAACTCCCTTGAATGTGTGACATTCTTAGCCAAGTGTAGCGCACTATAACCAATTCATTTTAAACAAAATACATAACCCTGCTGTTTAGTTTCATGGTAAATTGCCTCCATGATTATTTAAAATCACCGGCTATAAAAAAATTTACATGAACATGTTAAAACATATGTAATAGTAGAGGCCACAGCTTTTTTTATTACACTGACAACCATTTTTCGTTAAGGAAACTTTGTTAACCTCACCACAAGGTTTTTAGCAGGATAATGTATTTTGTCTGTCAAGCCAATGGTAATGGATGAATGTCACATCCAAACAGTTTGTATTATTATAAGGTTACTCTTATTCTGGGGATTCCTACATTTTGTTGAACTACGCAAAATAAGGTAGATTCGTTAAATTAACACACTTATTGCAATGTTAATAACTTGACAATTGACATGGCTGGGGCAACGCCACTAGTACTGGGCCGCACAGTAGTCAAAGTATTTTTTATATCACATTTAAGGCAACTTAGTATTTTTTTTATTATTTATATAAGTAAAGATTTGCATGTGTGTTGTGTGTTTCTAATCAGTAGAGTTACCACACATACAATACCCTTTGTTCCTACTTGTTTGCTATTCAGAAATTGTACAACGAAATGGAATTGTCACTAAATATGTTTCTTATAAAACCAGCATAGCCCTTATCAACACTTATATTTAAATTGTAAACATTGTGTTATGTTTTTTTAAAGGAAGAATCTGGCTTTAACATTGGGCTATCACCAATTGAAAGAATTCAGGAGCTGGAACTGACTGTGTCAGATCAACAAGTAGCTTTACAAAAGTTGACAGTTGAAAACAAAGAACTGAGAAATAACAGTAAGATTAACTTTTACTTTTGAACATAGAATAAAATAGAAATTCTGAATTTTTTCCACTGTTTTTTTTATGGAATATATAACATGCTAAATTAGGTTGTATCTAGGGCGATTATTGTTTTACTTTTTGTCAAAATTTCCATGTTAGGTCTAAATTTGTTAAAATTGTTGTCATTCAAAATCTATAAAAAATTAACATAAATCGTTTACAAATTAAAAAAATATATATATAGTCAGCATTTTTAAATTGTTGTCCTGTTTAAAAAAAATAGTTCAAAATTATGTTTAACCACATTTTAACTGAATTATATCATTATCTGAGCAATATACAGTATACTTAAGCCAGCAGAATTAACCACCCAAGGCCTAGTTTATGTCATTAGGTGTAGTTTGAACTTCATTTTGCTTCAGATAGTTGTATCTGATTTGGACAAATGTATTGAAGAGTATTTTTTGCTGTCTTTTTTTGCTTGTGATTTGCAATTATCCCACTTTCTATTACGATAATAATAATACGCTAGGTCTTATTTAATTTTCTGCAGGTATTTTTACCTTGTATTTCAACTGTTTATACAACAAGTTTCTAAAATAACCAGTGTATTGTTTTTCTTTGACATGTTATAGTTGTTTGTCTTTTTAAAATGACAAAAAAATCAATTAAGCATTTTCCTAAGTTTTGCATAAGATAAAAACAAACACTGATTTGTCTTCGACCGGTTGTCAGTAAAACATCAAACATGCATAGTTGACAACGCCAAGACACTAATGCAGTGCTCAAAACAACAATATGTTGTTCAAATCAATGTATTTATAATAGATCAAAAAAATTGTCAGAAAATATATTTCTAGGGCAATTTTTAGGTCAAAATTTATTATTTTTTAGGTTAAAAAATAATCACCCAAGTTATATCTAATTATTGGAACGCTGGCAATAGGCGATCAATGTTAAACAAATAGGTAGATTTTCAAACATTTTCTATTTAAGGCAAAGTCGCAATGCTGGAATCCAGCATCTCAGAGAGAGATGGTGTCATCAGTGAGCTGCGTGATAGCGTTTCACACACCGTACAACAAGTACGACAACTTCAGCAACAGCTGACTCACACCACAAATGCTGTCATGCATTCTGAAACTGAGCCTAGCCAGGTTACTTTCCACTGTTTTACCCTTTATTGTTTTATTTATATTTTAACCAGAATCAAAACCATTTATGTTAAAATTAGGGTTCCGCTTTTTTACTCCCGGTAAACGGGATTGAAAAATGGAAATTCCAGGGAAAAATTATACCTAATTACGTCATTTTGATGTTTAAAATTATTTTATATTGGCTCCAAACATTTAATTAAGGTCATCTATGTTCTGTAGTACTGCTTCTGCAATCTTACAAGACCTTCTAGTATTTAAGGCTGCACCCTTATTAGTTTTTATTTAAAAAAAAGCGCATGCAAGGCGCATTTTTATTGGTAAAATAAACTTAGTTAAGTTTTTCCGCTGGTAAGCGCAGATAAAGCAACTCAGGCAACGACTTTAATAGGTTTGGTTATATATATATATTTTTCTTTATATCAGTCAAAAACGACAAGTTTTAAGTTTTGCTATGTTGCCGAATAACCGGGGCTATAAAAAATTTTATGAGATTCGGTGATCGTTAATGCGCGGGAAATCCCGGTAATTTCCCGTCAAAACATTCCCAGAGAGGAACCCTTGTTAAAATTAGTGCCGAGGGCATTAATATGGTTTCAAAGCTTGTTTTTCCTTTTTACAATTTTATGTTAAATCCCCAAACAAAAATCTCCACATTTAATTATAATACAATCGAGTGTTGTTGTTTTTCGATGACAAATTGTAGGAATCAAAACCTTCATCACTAGGTCGGTATATAAAAATGAGTCAATATTAAAAGTATAACAGTCAGTGTCACTCAAATTTATTTACTTGTTTTTGATGAAAACTAACTAAATGCTGGAACAATAAAAAAAATAATTGTTGATCCAGCTTTAAATAAACTGAGTGTTTAGGATGTAAGCCCTGAACCCCTGAAACAACAACCTTGATTAACAGCCACTACTCATAAGGCTGTTACATTTCATATAATTTATACAAAGAGTTAACAGTCAAGGCACGCAACATTGTAAACTTATTTTATAGATTGTTACGGAACTAACTGAGACCAGGAACCGGTTGGATGAGTACCGTGACTCGATGGCTAGGCAGGAAGAAGCTATGCAATTATTGGCTAAAAAACTGGCCGAAAAGAGCCTAGCTGCTGGAGAAGCGGAAGACAAATGTCGCTCCTTGCAGTCAGAACTTGAAAAAAGCTTAAGTCATATTGCTTCTTCAGAAGAGTATGCTTCAGGTAGTACATACAAAAAATTTAATCCAAAAATCATTTTTCTAAATGTAATGTTAGCATTTTTTTCAGCAAATTTTAAGTACATGTGGAGGACATTAGGAAATTTTAATGTATTTGTTTTGTATCATTTAATAGTTTGTTGTTCCTACTTGACTGGCCTGGCATCAGTAGTAACTTAAAATGTACTTTTGCTATTTTACAACGAGGACTCGAGGTCAAACAGTTTTAAATAGTAAAAAACAAGCGCAACCATCTTGTCATTAGTTATGGACCCATATTCTTTAATGCTTTTTTAAACCACAATTTTTTTTATAAGTCTTGCAAAATATATTACTAATTAGTGGCAAGTTGTAACATATAGAATTGTGATTTAAAAGCTGAATTGCAATCCCTGCATGAGAAGATTGAAAAAGAAAAATCCATTCTTCGAGCTGAGTTGGAAGAAGAACATGGAAGACAAATCATTGCTATCAAACAGGAACATGAGGAGGCGTTAAATACTGCTACAAAACAGTTCAAACAGGTTATAAAGAGTTATACTAAACACTGCTACATATGTTTTTAACTTTGGTTTTATGCAGTGATTCCGAACCTTTATATTAATAGGTCTTTCATTTTTACCTGTGGGACCTGTTGCAGCTGTAGAAAGCCATTTATATATTTTCTATAAAATATTTTTTTCAAGCCTGCCTAATCCATTGTTATGAATATTAACTGAAGTAAAACCATAAAAGGTTTTCCAGTAAAAGATGCTAAGGAAGATAATTTTAACAGTCAGTACAAGTATTAATTTAGTTATAATTTTGTTTTAGGGTGATTTAGTACATGTATTAGGGTGATTTAGTACAATTTATCCAAGAAATAAATAGCCAAATTGTGTTACCTGTATCAATACTTAAATGTTACTACATAAATACAGGGCTGCCCAGAACAAATTTTCCCATGTATCCATCTGATATTTGCCATTTGTTCCAGTTCGATTTAAATTTACCGGCTTTATTTGTTGTTGGCATGTCTGCCGTTGGTACAGTCACGCCTGATTGGGTTTCACTACGCTGCTCTTGTCTGAAAGAAAACAAAACCTGATAAAAGCATTGTAGCTTTTAAGTGAGAGTTTGGAGTGGGGCGTTTAAAAGTTTGATCGTTTGTTGAGCTTTTGTTTATACCTTTTTGTAGCACATTGCTGCGAACTGATACAACTTTGTCTTTAATTGGTTTACTCTGGGGAAAGTATGCCTTAACCTGATATCTTACACAAAGTTTTTATTATAAATTTTTTTCATTCGCAGTATTCATAGGTCTCTTATATTATAATTTATCAATAACTTTAATATATAATTGACATACTTGCAAAACTTAGATAAACGTTTAACAAAACCGCTATTTTAAATTTGATTTTGGTCTTTAGAATAATATATATCACCATGAAAGTGTTACAGAATATAAACAAAAAGTTCTGTTTTTTGTCAGCAGCTCACATTTTGTGTGGCTAACATAATATTGATATTTTGTTGGATTTGGCCATTTTTCAATTGTCACTTGACAGTTGGTACAATAGGCACTCTCTCCTCAACTCCTAATGTCAACACTCCTTAGTTTGCACAATCACAACTGTAGAGTGTTATGATTGGGTGCTTAGTCGTTCAGCACTCCAGCGTCATAGCTTTCAGTGATAGGCATATTTTCCAACTGCTGTTATTCAAACCATTGTGATGTTAGCTTCAATGGTTGGTTGACTGTTAAAGAGTTTTGATTTAGGTATGCTGCATTAACGGATATTCAAGGTAATATTTTGTATTAGGTGGAATTTTGTAACAAAGATTGTGCTTGATTCCTAAACTTTATGTTTTATATCTTGTATAAGCCTTGATTTACTCAGATTTTAGTAGACCCAAGTGTGCATCTTAATGTTAGATGAAAATCCCTACTAGAGAGTTTGTCAGGTTTCTGTCAATTTTAAATTCTAAATAAGAATCAATTTTACGTTATGCACATAATAATCTCTATATTTATTATGGTATAACTAGATGGAAAGACAGGGAAATCCAGCAGCGTATGACCCGGAGGATATCCGTGCATTTCGTGAGCAAGTTGCCATGCTTTCGTCTCAATTGGAAACATCATATCGAGATGTTGACAAACTGAAGCGAGATCATGACAAAGAGGTTAAAAAAGCTATTTTAAAAAATAGGACTTTGTCTTTAAAGCAACTTAAACTACCTATAAATAAAATATTATCTCGTCTTTCGTTTTATCTCTGGTATTTCTGGTAGGTAATTCAGTTAAACCAGCAGCTTGTCAGCACTGTTGATGAATATGAGACTAAGCTTCAGGAAGAAAAAACTCTTGTTGAGGACCTTGAACACAGATTGGAAATGTCTGATACTGGTAAGTTAATTGTAACTTTAGGTTAACGTATACCTTATTAAGTAGGTTTACTTTACTTATCAATTGTATTATTTTTATTTCTTCTTTACAGTAAGTTCTGAAATCCAGCAGTCATTTAGCAAACAACTTGAACTACTTGAAGAAGAGAGAGATACCCTGCGACAACAACTAAGGAATTCACAAACTAAAGCTAAGGATTCTGCAACATCTAAAAAACAGATTAAGGTTTTTCTTCAAAGATTTATATTATCAACAGAATTGTACAATTCGATTACATGAAATCAATTTTACATCTAAATTTTAGGATTTGGAAGATGAGCTCATAAGTTACCAAGGAGAGCTTGCGGATACCACACAACGTTTAGAGGAAGCTGAGAAACAGAAAAGACAACTGCGAGATGATCTTGAAAGAAAGGAAGAATCCAATGCCGCAACGGTCAGTGCAGTACAACGCAGTGATATTAAATGTTGGCCCAATATCTAGTTATTGTTAAATTTAATAACATGAATCTTTTGTGCTACACACTAAATAGTGTAAAAAAGTTGTACAGAAGTATTACCAATCCACTAATTTGTCTATTGGAATGTTATTGGAATTTAAAAGGCCACATCAAAACATGTGTTTACTATAGACAAAGAGAAAAACATTTGCTTGTCATTGCTAGAACACACTGGCTTTTATTTTTCTCCAAAAAAAAATTGCTAGGTTCAAGTTATCCATAATTGCTAGGTTCAACTTTTCCAGGTCATTAAGACGTCCTCACTGGAACATGAACTTCAGGCACTTAAAGACAGTTACGATAAATCTCAACTGATGGTAGAGCAACTCACAACTGAAGTTGACTTACAGACACAGAATGTGAGTTGATAAAAAATAAACTATTGTCTGGCAATAGAAGGTTTTTTTATGCACTTGCTACAGTGGTTACCTTTCGTCAAGTTTTTCAAGTGCATTATATAATATACAAATAAAAATTGCACAACTTAAACCTGAGGACTTTTTTTTTTAAATACGAATGTTTTTTTAATAAATTTTATACTGTTTGTCAAGAATGTAAACTATAATACAGCCTTTCTATTTTACCTTATATATATGTGTGTTTATTTGGAGCTACGCTTTATTTTATTATGTTTAATGTCACTTCAACTACTTAATATTCATAAATAATAAAACTAAACTCATTTTTCAGAACAACACATCTGTGAGTCGCCTGGAAGAGGAAATTTCTACTTTAAAAAATATCATTGATAAAGAAAAGCAAGAAAATGAGAAAAATCTTCAAGAAGTTAAAACAGAGCACTCAGAAGAGTTAAAACATCTTCACTCGCAACATCATAGACAGGTAATGCTAAAATTAGTAGACCTAGTTTTCATGACATTACGTATTTTTATTGATGTTGTATTGTTGGTTATGTAAACATTTTTTTCCAATGATACAAATGTATTTTAGTAACTTGCTATGTAAAGTGAACTTGACTGTGTCTGTTTGTTATGAGCAAAAGATATTTCTTGTTTATATAGTTGAATATTTTACTTGTATTTGTTAAACTTAACAGCTTTCTAGGTAACTGGTATTTAAGATAGAATACCCACAGAATCACAACTAGTAAAATTTTTAGTCACAGTTTAGATTTGAGCAGTAGGACTACTGTAAACATTTTCTCTCCACTGTGTCGGTTTTGCCAAATAAAGGTTGTATATTATTTAGTCTTAATTAAAATTATAAGAAGGTGTATTCAGCTTATCTTCCTAGTATGAGATAGCCTCGAAATAAGAAATTCCTTTGCTTGTTTACTTAATTTTATACCACATGGTTTTGCAAACCATCCTATTTGATCTTTATTTTTTATATCAAGCGCAAATGAAGGCAACAAGTTGTGTATGATGAGCTACACTATAACAACTAAGTGTTCCATAATTCAAAAACTAACCGACAAATATATAAAATTATACATCAGTTACGTGACTTACGTCCACTTAAATTAATGAGCTCCTTTATTGAAACCTGCATAAGGGTGGGTATCCGCTCTATACAGAGATCAAAATTTCAGTAAAAAATTAATAAGCGACAAATATTTCGTTTAATACTTAAACTCTTTTGGTGGCAAATATTTTATGATTAATTTTTATCTGCATCATAGGAGACACGCTTTCGGTAGAAAAATAAAAACTTTACGGCGAAATATATAAAATCTGAACATTTCGAGCCCTGTTTCCACACGAGCTCTTTCTCCACTCACCTGTGCATTATTGATATCTGCGCGCTGTTGGCAAATTAAACTTTCATGACTTTCCCGTTCACTTCTTTCCGCGTTTGCAAGCTGAGCGAAATGCGAGCGAAGCAGAAGTCCCAGTCGAGCATTTTTGCGTTCTCGTCTTCGTATTTGTCAGATTCAGGCGAAAGTTACAATGGACCGCTTTCACCCGGACGCACAGCGATTGTCGTCGTTACTGGACAGCAGCAATTCGGGCGACTCGCAGACAACGATGCGTCAGTGCGTTGCGTGCGGATGTGTTCGCGTAGTTTCGCGAATGTCCGACAGCGAACTGAGGCTGATAAAGTTCGGACCTGGAGCGCTAAGCCCGCGTCCTTTCTCGCCCGAGCTCGCTCAAAACAGCGACAGCACGGATATCGAGGAGCCGTCGTGCTGCTGCTTCTGTCACTTGGAAGACGCCTCGCACTCGAGGAGTCTGACCCCGACTTTGGCGGATGTGAGCGAGCACGAACACTTTCGTGGCTGCGCAGCTGCGAACGCCGTCGTTTCGGCCGCCGAGAAGTGCTGCAAATGCTACTTAGTGTGCCAGAACCTTATCGGAAAAGTAGGCCCGGGGGTTACCACGGTTGCCATTCTTTGCAACAAATAAGGTTCTGACACGTGATGCGGTTTGTCTTGTTTCAGATGGACGAGGTAAAGCAGGAGATGCAGAGACAGTTGGACGCTACCAGTCTCGAGATGGAAGAACACAGGAAAGAGCAACTCGAAAATGTCAAAGACGTAAGCTTTACCATTTTTGTTTAATTTATTCATAGTTCAGTATCTGTCGTGTAGGTTATGCAAATTAAATTGTAGGTTAAATAATTTTGTGCAACGGGATTACGTCTCCTCTTTTATTATCGTTTAAATTATGCATGGTTTGCATGAATTTTATTTTATTAAAATATAAAGTCTTATTTTCTATTTTTTTGACAATCTAATTCTCAGTTTGCTGTAAAAACAGCAGGTTTTAAACTTCATTAGGTTTAAGTTGACTACTATTTATTTTATAACGAATTCTAGATATAATTTTTTCAAGAAAAACACACAAATACGAAAACCCAACAACATGGCATCCAACGGATACGTTTTAATTTAACTTATTACATCCGACCATGCAGGTCCACGAGAAGTCAAGAGATCGCGAAATTGTGCGGATGGAGGAAGAGCACCAGAATAAGATGGATGAGTTGCTCTCTTCCCACCAGAGGGAGCTGGATGCACTCAGAGTTGAATCTAAGGAGGTTAAAGCTTTTGCGGAGGAGAGACTTCGACTCGAACAGAAGGTAAGTGATACCAAAACGTCATATAAAACTCAAGAGTGTGCGTTTCTTGAACATATTTATGCAGTTGATTGATCTGCGCAAATAGTTTTAAATATTACTTATATGATTGGACGTTACAATAAATACGTTTACGTTTTGCGCCAAATCAAGTATTTCCCATGTTAAATGCAACCGAGTTTATATAAGGATTTTCACTGCAAATCTGAATACTTTTCTACATACGCTTTCTCAGTTCGAAAAAAAAACGTTTTTTGTGTTGCAGCAGTCAGGAAATTACATGAGGACAAAACTCTTATGGACATTTAGTGATTTGCATTTTACAATTATTTTGTCTAACATGCTAACAGGAAGAATTTGACAATCGGCTAGAGATGGAACTTGAAACATTACGCCGTAGGTTGGAGCAGGAAAATGAACTTGTCCAAGTGGAACTTAACGAAAAACATGTTGACGACATGCGAAACCTAAAGTCGCAACATCAACAGGAACTAGATGGTAACACAAATGATATTTAAAATTAAACGTAACACATTCTTAGGTTTATATGGTTTCTCTATATACGTTGTATTTGCACATAATGCAAGTAACGTTATAAATTTTGTTTGAACAATATTTTAATCGTTTTTGGAAGGATTTTTACAAAGAAGTTTTTTCTGTTAAATTTCATCTGAAATTTGTTTTTATCGAATAACTTTTTCGATTAGATCGGCTTGCAGAGGCAAGGCAAGAACATGAAGCAAGTCGCCAAGCTTCTCTCGCAGAACAAAGGATAGAACTTGATCGAGCGGTCGCCGAGATGCAATCTAACTTCGACAATGCACGAGAGACATTACAGCACGAACACACCGAATATGTTGCGAAATTAGAGGTTTATGTTTTATTTACTTTTCATGCCCAACGTATTTACATTGAATCATTTTGCGTTTTTTTTCTATTTAATGTCGAATATAAGCATTTTGTTAATCTGGCACGTGGTTCGAATAATTTTTTTGTAATTTAATCTCCACCTCCGTACAAATCGGTGTTTTTTGCGTTGTGTTATATTCTCGAGAGTTGAAGTAAAACTTTCCTAATCCCGATAAGCACACGTTTTCTTTTGATTGCCAACTCTCTATTATTACTGTTTCCCCCACAGGACAACTTACAAAAGCAGCAGAGCGATAAAGAGGATTATGAAACCGAAGCCGTAAGTTCGGCAAGAGAAGAACTGGCCAAGGCTTGCCAGCGTTCAGAATCTTTAGACGCAGAGGTATAATTGTTTGCAAGTTGTTATCCCTTTTAATATAAAGTTTGCAATACAATACTATACTTTCAATACTTTAATTTTCTGCTTCTTATTTTTGCATTTTTCGTGTTAAAGCTTTTAAAAACAGTTTGGCACTAATTACCTCTCACCTCTGTACAAACTTTTTTTGCAGTAATACATCAGGTTTTCAAACGAAATTATAGTAATTTGATAAAGCAATCGGTACACTATGCACTGATCTGTAATGTAGCTTGATAATGAATTGCAAAGCTAAAAAGATCGAGTAGAAAAAAAAGAATATTGTTAACATAGTTAACATTAACTAAAGTTGATACGAGCTCGTATCGAAACATCTTTATAATCAAGATGATGTCGATCTACTCGACCTTTTTGGCTTTGCAATTCATTATCAAGCTTAATAAAGCGAGTTGTCATATTTGCCAAACCAATTACGTACGAAATCCTACGTTAGATCGTTCGACTACAAGCGGAGACGGAGAGGTTGTCAACAGAGTTGGAGGAGGCGAAGAAGGAGGCTAGTAACAGCCAAGACACGCTACAGCAGGAACTCGAAATACGTCGCGACACCGAGCAAGAACTTCGAACCGTCAAGGAAGAGCTGTCACTTGCACAACAGGAGCGCGACCAAATCTTCGCTCATGCTGAAAGTATGTCGACACTGATGTTTATCTGTTGCGTTCGTTAAAGTTTTAGGGTTCGTTGTTGTGTGTGCTTTCTGTCTTAGTTTTTTAGCTTTAGCAAGTCCTATGTTACATACAAACTGACGCTGAAATAGAACATAATACTGGTATATATTCCTAAAATCGAGTGGTTGTTTTTTTATTCCACACATACAAGCAGAAATTATGAAAATTTTTAATGAATATGTTAAAAATGAAAATCTTTGATTTTCGACCGGTTGTCTGAGCATATCTTTGGCATAGCGTTGCAAAATGTTTACAAGACTTTTGTTTTCCTTCTTAATTTTTATATTTTTTATATAGTGAGCCAGAAACGATTGGCCACTTTGCACGACGAACAAACTGGGAAGCTGGAAGAGGAACTTGCCGCACTTAAGGAACGTCATGAAAATACAGTCGAAACCATGAAGATCGAAATCGACGGTCTGCGAACATCACGTAATGACTTACAGGTAAATTTGTTAATTCAATCGCTCTTTAGGCGGCAAATGACGATTTTAAGTTACGGTTGTTTTTGACACCGGTGACATCGTTTCTGCGAATATTTTCTTGCCATGTTTCAGCAACCTTTTTTTTGCATTGTAATTTTGGCAGGATTTAAAGAGTCAGCTTCTGGCAAGAAATTCGTCGGTAGAAGACTTGGAAAAAATGAGAGAAGAGTTTGCAGAGGAGAAAGATGCCATAATCAAGGACCACAACAACGAGTTGGAGAAAATCAGGTTAGTTCTGATATTTCAGGCAAAATAAACTGAAGTTTAATGTAATACAACTTTTAACATGAAATCAGCTATTGAGAATGTTAAAATGGTCATTTAAACAGTTAATTCATATTCTTTGAAATTGTCAATGAAATTGCCCGAGAACGCTCACACAAATGGTAAAAAGGATTTGTTTTGAAAGCCTTGATTGTGTTAGTGGTGTCACTGAATTAAAAACTACGCCATGGACTTGCGTCGCGTTTTAGACTTGAGCACGAAGAAGAAACGAGGACCTACCAAGAGAAGTTGGAGCAGCTCTTGACAGACTTCAACGAGAGCCAGGATAAATTGGCGGAAATTAGTTCCTCTCCGATGCCGCTCGAGTCTTCCCCGATGCGTTCCGTGTCCGCAATGTCTGCCATGTCAGACTACGACTCCAGTAACGTTCACGCTCTCAACAAAGATTACAGAAGGCAAGAACGAGTGATTGGGTTGTATTATATTAGTTTCAATGGATGATGAACTTTAAAAACTTTGTTTTCATTGTCATATTGCTTGTCCTGAAACCTTTCAAGTATTGTTTTTGTTGACCATTTTTTTTATTCATACGAACAGATTCCCAATAAAGTTAAAAAAATTTAGGACATATCCCCTCCTAAAATTGTCCAAAGCACTTAAAAGAAAAACAATTACTTTTGGACGAATATACTAAATCCTAAAAAAATATTTTAATTATCCTTTGTTTTCGTTTCAAACTTATATTGTAAGCACTTTACATCTTTTCAGGATTGCTTTGAGTGATTCGCAAATGTGAGTTAAAGAATTCAATGCAAAAATGTAAAAATTCATTTTTGTGTAATACAACTAAATATAGTTTAAATTCTAATATAGCCAGTAGCCACCCCAAAACATTAGTTTTTAAACTGTCTACTACTAAATTTATTTTCTTGCTTACTAAAACGAAAACGAGACTAATTACTAAAACCTGTAGTAACATAAAATATGCCCAAATTGATTTAGCTGTTCTATTCGTGACACAACAAATCTTAACGAAAACTATATTTGTGTACTGCTTTTCCTGGTCAAACATTTTGATATTTTTCCTTGTTCCAGCGCTCTGACTTTGACTCACGTATCTGATATGTCCGGGATGAGCGAAACTCCCCTGGACCAAGAAGAGATCGACCTGGAAGAGCAGAAAAACAACGACAGTGATAGCAGCTCCTCATCTTCCTCAAGATCAAGTTCCGATAACAAAGCTGTCAGAATCCTCGAGCAACAATTGGACGAAATAAAGATGGTGCTGAGCGAAGTGCAAGAGGAATTAGAGAGGTGTGGAGTGGTATTACTTGTTTTTTGGAATATTTTATGTGCTTACAAACTTTAATAACTTAAATAAATTGGCTTGACAATGAATCTCAAAGCCAAAAAACTCGAGTAAAACGACGTTATCTTGATTTTTGCCAACTTGGTGTGCTCGAAGGGGCTCCAGACGTGTTTAGATTGCGGCTACTTGAGTCATTATCTATTCAAGACTCCAGCCCTAAATTGAAGGTTGACACTAAGCCCGTTTATATGCACGTTTAAGCCGGATTCGAATCTGTTTCGTTAATTCATTCTCTCTCGTTTGTTCATCGGTCAAAAGGAGTGGTTTTCAATCCGTTCGCCGCTTAATTTGTTCGTTTCGCTGACGGCCGAAATCGTTTAATGTAGAATGACCTGCTTTAACGCAGTAAACATCACGCCACTTTTGGGGCATTATGACGTAACACGAACGGCTAGTCGTAAACAAAACAACAAGTTTAGCGCATAAGGAAAGAATATTACATACACTCGTTGAATACTAATTGGTGACAGAGGGGCTGGTCTAGAACCCACAAAGGATGCGGGTCTGGGTAGGTTTAAATAGTAATAGTTGGCCCACCCTCACCCAAATATTGTACATTGCTTTAATAATTGTCTCAACGCTGTGGTAGGATTTTAGGCCAGCGCCAAATACAGTTTTCATTAGTCATGTTTGGTAAATCTCATCACCTTCATTTGTCCACTCCTTGTATATAGCGTTAACCAGCACACATAAGCTTAACTTTCCTGCTCTTATATTCTGTGTGCCAGGTAAACTGAAGCACTATACAAAACATACTTCGGCAAACCAAACTCAAGTAATTCTTGTTTTTTTTTTCAATTTTAGCAGCAATAGATTGCTACCACAAGGAGTTGCCTAAGCCGAAAAATCGGTTGTGCGTCAGAGGTTTACTTGAATATTACGTAATAATGCATATCAGTGCAGTTTGTACACTCAAGCTGGCTTGAATTTCGCGCCATGTAATTACGACGCTGTAACGGATTACTTTTCAATCCGGATTGAACCTTAATCTAATCTGCCCGCGAAAGGTGCATATAAACGGGCTTACTGTATCAACACCGCTGTACCTGTTTAACACCTGAAGGTGCTAATTGATGAGAAGCTCAGAATGATAAGAATTGCGTTCCACTATTTATAAGTGACGTTTGAATGTTTTTTAAGCACATTAACTGATGATGATATAAGTAGGTATCAAAACGTCTTGAGAAAGATGATGTCGATTCACTCGACCTTTTTGGCTCGTTATCAAGCTACATTGTGACTCTTGCAGAAAAAAAAATATGTTTGTTTGATATACAAAACTAACCATTTAAGATAATAACAAGCTTTTAAAACAGTTTTATTGTAATACTTCATTATTTTATTAAAAACAGACAATAAACACAATGATGTTAACAACAACTTAGTTCCTTATTCAAATAGAATTACACAAAGTTATCAACACTAATAATAATTAACACAGAATAAATATAAAACTTAACTTACACCGCAACAGAGTAGATGTTACCACTAACGCAGGCGCGTCTCAAATGAAGGACAAACGAGACACGTTTAAACGAGACACGTATCTAGGCAAAGCGCGCCACTAGGAGCAGTGTTTAAATAAAATAAAACAATAAGGTTAACAATGATGATCGTGGTGATGATCATTTGGTGTAACGTTTAACATTTTACGCGGTTCTACTTAAGAAACAATTCATCGCACGAGGGCGCCATTCAGTCGCTAGTTGATGAGCACACAAAGGTTTTGGAGGAACTCAAGCAACTTCATGAACAGGAGAAAGATTCAGCGCTGGAGGAATTGCAAACACAATTCGAACAAGGTAATATTGCTATATATTGTTTTGTAACATAATATTTTTGAACCGTACAATCTAACTCCAGTTGTTGATAAATTTTAGTTATCGAAGAATTGCGAGCGAAGCAGGAAACTGTTCTTGCCGAACTAAATGAGGAACATCAGCGGGAGATTAATCAAACTCGACTTCAGTGTGCATCTGATACAGCAAAGCAGGTTGGCTTTTCCTTCAATATATCTTCACTATTTAAGGATTTTTATAAAAGTGGTAATACGTTTCGATTAGTGTATCTATAATAGAACGCTTCGGACCTAACAATTGTGTTACTAACATTTTATTTCGATAGACATTGTTCACATGGTTATATTGGAATTTTAGCTCGTTTATTTGGCGACCGTAACAAATTCAAATAAGATAAAAATTATGCAATTGTTATTTTATTCTTGTCGCTCGCCCAGCAATATTTCAGCGTCTTAAGAAGACGAATTTCAATTATTATTTCCCATGTATCACATTTAATTAAACAATGACTTGTTTCATAATAGCTGTGAACAAGTCACTCAAATGTGCACAAAACTGCCTCTTGTCTTAAAGTGTAATTATTTTAAATGAATGTACGAATTTAAATCTTTCCTGTTTTTTAATTCGTTTTCCATTTTATCTTTTTGCGTGATACTATCTATATATATTTTGGAACACTATATACGGATCTGTTCATAAGTTTAATGGTGAAAATAACGGCCCAAATAGACGTAAAAAGCGACATGCTTTATTGTTAAAACGTTTCGGCAAATGCTCATGGCCACATTTTATCTATCCTTTTTATCTATCGTTTTTGCGACGCTTGTTTCGCACCTTTTTATCTTTCCTTTATGCGACTAAAGTGTATATAAACGGGTGTAACTGATGTGGCCTTCATATCACTAATGATGGCGTGAGCATTTGCCGAAACGTTTGAACAATAAAGCATGTCGCTTTTTACGTCTATTTGGGCCGTTATTTTCACCATTGAATATATATAGCTCATAAAAAAGTCATTTTTCTCTGATGTTATATTTTTAGGTCGAAGAGGAAACCGCTATTCTTAAAACGACTTTTGAGGCCGACATGGATTCCCTGAAGCACAAGATGGAGGCAGAAGCTCAGGAGAAACTCCAAGAAGAGAAAATTTCACACGTTGAAGGTTTGCCTACTGGAAATAAACTCTTTCTAAATAATAAGTACTCCAAAAAATGTGACTAGTTATTTATATTTTACTTTTAAACTGGGTAATGGACATGCTTTCCTAAGCAATTGCGTTACTTACTCGTTGTTTATAGAAATGAAAAAACAAGCTGACGAGATGTCAGCATCGATGGAGACCCGGTTAGCTGCAATGATGACTGAGCTACATCAACAAAAACAGGTAAAACGTTAAACTGCGATCGCACGTTTTACCTTGGACAACTCAAATGTAAATTATGCTTTGAATGTTTTTGTCTGGTTACCTTTTAGCACCGCTGTAAAGTTAAATTAATTGCTTTTTTACATATCGCTGGTTTGTAACACCGAATTACCTAAACTAATTTGCCAGTAGGGATTATTTGTAAACAAGATGTTGGTCGCTAGAAAGCAAGCTTGCGGTGATATTCGAACTCCTTATTTGGATTTATTAGACTGATTCGAAACCAAGGATCCTATACAAACAAGTTGTCATGCAATGAATTGCCTTCAAGTCAATCCTTATTGGCAAACTAATTTCGGCAATAACGCTAAATGGCGATCGTCTATGGCAGAGAGCCGTTATTGTTAGCCAGTTCGACTACCGAAGTTGCCGATCTTAGTTAAATAACAGACACACATGTTGCACATTGGTTTCAAGTCGTTTGGTGAAAGGTTTGTTTTTATTTGCTGGTTTAGCTTTCACTTGCAAAGCAGTCGGAAGAGAATACCGCCCAACTCGAGAAGCTCCAGGGAGAGCTTGAAGTCGCTATTCAAGGCAAAAAGGATAGAGAAGACGAGATACAAGCGACCTGGAAGAAGCAAAGAGAAGAAATGGAAAGTCAGGTTGAGCAGTAAGTTCACCAAGATTTTTTTCAACACTTGTTGTTAACACTTTTGGAACATTGCATATTTTCCATGTGAAATGTTTTATATTTGCGACAATGTTAAGATAATTGTCCATTTAAAACGTTAGCAACCAGTTTTTTACGTCAAGTTTTTTAAGGCTAAACGAAAAGCTTAAGGAGAGCATGGAATCGTACCAGAAGCTTGCTCAAGATTTGGATTCTGGAAACACCGAACATCTTCGGTAACTATTGTTGATAAAAAGCGGAAATATTCAGCACTGTGACATGACAAGTGTAAAAACAGACCACTATTACTTCATTTGTAATAATGTTTTTTTTTTCAATAAAACCTTTTTGCCACTAAATATCACCAACAAATAAATCACAACTACAGCGAAATGTCCATTATCTTGAGAAAATATTTTCACAAGTAAAACAAATTTGTTAGTGTTTTGGTCTGTTTGCTTCGATTTAAAAAATGTTTTCTCTTTTACGTTGCGTGTTTCCTATGAGCCAACAGAACAAGTTAACTGATATAAAAAATGTTTCCATTTTGCTTAGTAATAAACTGTCTTGGGTGATTTAGCTCTCTACAAAATCAACATGAAGATGAGATTGAGGCTTCGAGGAAACGCCTTGAAGAGGAACACGAACAAAGGCAAGAAGCAGCTTTGAATAAACAAGCTCAAGTATTTCAGCAGGTATAAGCAAGTCAAATAGTTTTGCAGTCATTTTTTAAACCGACTTCTGTCGAAAAATACGAAACAGTGAGTAAATAGAAACTTAAACTTCGGCATTAAAGAGAATGAATTTATATGAACGCACTACTGTTGTACTGAGAGTGAGAGTTAAAAAAAACACTTAGGCCCGGCTAGCGATTTGTTATTGGAACTTTGTTTAAAATTAAATTTTAAATGCCTTAATTCTGTACAGGTATGCGGTATTATTTTACGTAATAGCTCCAAATGATAAATTAATAAAATAACAAGAGCAACCAATAGCAATTTTTTATCAAATATTTCTAGCAGGCTCGCTTTTTGATTCATTTCCTGATTTTTCTTTATAAGTAAAATTAGTAGTAGGTTTTGCTGTAGTAGACAACTTAAATGATATCTTGATGACTCTCGGTTACTACGTCGTATTGACATTATCGGTGCCATTTATTTAGCAGCTTGTGATGTCATCGCTTGTCTCGTCGTCGTTGGAATTTAAAATTAGCAGTTTAGCGTTTTTTTTTGTAACTTTTTTTTTTGTTTTTTTTTTATAGCAAGGAAGTAAATCAGTGCTAATTATTCTGCCCACTATATATGTGTTTGCGCCTGTAGAACTTGTATAGTGCTTTTTGGGCAACCGGCAATCTAGAATTTTAATACACACGTTCTTGAAATGGAATTTCGATAGACTATGTAGTAATGCCGATTTGACTGATATTTTGCGTTAACTGCGACTGCCACTATTATTAAATAAAAGAAAATATAAATAAATTAGAATAACCATGTCCATCGGATTTCGTATCAAAATTTGCCAAACCGATTTGTAATAAGCTATTTTCTTTCAGGCTCAGGAGGAGTTCGTGAAGCTCCATCAACAGCAACTGGAACAATTCACTTCCTCGCAAAAGGAGGAAGCTCTGAGGAGAGAAGGAGAAATCGAAAAGAGGCTCAATCAAGTTAAACTGGAACTGACGGAAAAGCACCAGACAGATATTTCCAGCTTACAAGAAGCTCACAACGAGGAGGTAAGTTTTTGTGACAGCTTGTGAAAAGGAATTAACAAAACACTCTGAGGTAATACGTACAAAACTAACAATAAAGTAGACTGCTAAAATGCTTGACTATACTTCAGCAGTGCCGTTAATGCTGAGGAATATATTTGCTGAATGCTGAAGAACTTTTTTTATGTTGAATCAAAGTTCTTAATAAAATAAAATCTCTAAAACTAACACTAAAAGCTGAATAATAAAATATTAAATATAGTCTTGTAGACCAAACCATCACGGTTTACGTGTACATAGCATAGCGGATTAGGACAGTTAACGCATCGTATTTAACATGTATTAGTGTTTAAAACCTATGCCAATTATGCTTTTAATTGATTTGTTTGTTTATCAGTTAAAGGTTGTCGCAACCAAGCTGGTCGAGGTACATGAGGAAAAGCAACACGCCGAGGAGCTAAAGGTAACATTTACAGTTGAACAGTTTTATATGGATGCTTCTAATAGCGTATCTATATATAGACACGACTAAAATGGTGACATTGAGTATATCAACTATCGTATTACATTTTTTAAATTCTAAAAAAAACATTGACCATATTTGCATTTTATTATTAGAATTAAAGGTCGTGTCACAGTACTTTTTTAATGAATGAACAGTAAAATGGCAACCATGTTAAATTATCAAAAGTCTTATGTTTTGCATAATCTTTTTATTTCAGAACGAGCTTGGAAAACAATACGAAGAACTTCAAAGTGAGCAAGAAAAGCAGCTTGCTGACCTGAAGTCGTCACTTGTTTCCCAGCATATGCTGAAGTTCCAGGTACACAAATGGTGTTCGCGCTTGTTTAGCAGCCCATATCTATCGGTAGTGCCATAGAGTGGTGGCCAACCTAGTTTTCCTATGCTACTTGGGTGGGCGTATGCCGTATAGCTTTCGTCCAGTAGCCCATTTTAAAGGTATACTCTATGTTGTTGATTCTGATGAAACTGATTGGCATTTTTGACTTTGTTATATGTTACACTGCCAATAAATGCATTCTAAAGTTTCTACTGTTGGCCAATGGCCATGGCGTGCATATAGCTCTTTGTGATGAAATGAGGTATGCTTTCTTGATTCAAAATACGAAGCTAAAAAATGTAAAAAAGGGCGCATACGATAACTTTTGCAATTTATGTTGTTCTTTACATTCAAACTTCCTCCTTATAAAACATGAATAGCACGCGGCCATAGTTCATATTCGAATTTGGCCCGTCATGAGAAACTGTTGCACATGTATTACTTAGAGACATGGGAAATTTTCCGAACATTTTTGATGCAAAGCAACACTTAAAAAAATCATTTGTCTCGACAGGAGGTCACTGCCACCCTGGAACAACATCACAAGGACGAGATGGACGCAAGGATCGCGGAACACCAGCAGGAAGAGGCTAAACTCCGAGAAGGTCTTATCTCTTTACAAAGGAAGCTCGACTCCTTCGAAGAAGCACAAGTGTTGCGCACAGATGACGATGAAGAGAAGAAACTCATGATATCTGTGTCGGAGCACGAAGCAAAGATTAAATCTCTTCAGGAGGAATTTGACCAAGTGATGCTAGATGAAAAGAAAAAGAATGACGACCTTCTGGAACAAATAGAAAAAGTAGATTTTAATAATACTACTTGTTTTTGTATGGGTAACTTTACCCACTGACGAAGGGAGAAAATAATAATATTATTATTATTCATTTTATTTGTTAATATCGGAATCTAAGCTTGTTCCGACATTTCCAGTTGTTGGTCTTTTCTCCAGATCGCAAGATCCAAACAAAACCACAAAGGTAATAAAAAAAATCAAAATCAAAATCAACCATCTTCAACAAGAGCAGCTTGTTGAATAAAGTTGTTTTGGATATTTTTTGTAGTCTTTAAGGTTTTGTTTGGATCTATTATTATCAGTGAAGTCTACGATGTTTCCATAATTAAAACATTATACATGTAACTTGTAATTAAACAACACCTTTTTTCTAAATGTCATTAAAAGTTCAGTACTACTACAAAAATAAACTTTAAAAAAAAAGTGTTTTAAAAGGAAATTCAATCTCAAGAAGAGACCCACAAGTGCGGTTTGGACGAGATCCGTCAGGCTCACACTGAACAAATGGAAGTGGCAAAGAAGTGTGAGGAGTCGCTGAAACTCGCAAAGGAATTAAGCGAACAGGAAGCTAAGGTAGGTCAAGTGTCAATTTACTTGTAGGATCTTTAGAAAAGGCTATACCAGGCAGAGTACTAGGGTTACACAGGTTAAAAGGTTTTTACTATAGTTTTAAAAATTTAGTTTGATTTAAAGCCATTGGTTCCCAACCGGGGTGCCGCGTCACCCTGGGATGTGACATTTCTAATGCTCAAGGGTGCCACGAGATCTTTGGGAATCTTTAGGAATTTGTTTTTTGGTATAACTCGTGGTGTGCGATTAGAGACGAAAATATGGAAATATGTTTTCCTACATTGTTTAGCGTTGGCTCGTATTGTTCCAGTTACGTTTATTGTGACATTACAGTAAACCACCTAATGAAAATTAAGGTTTTAGTGACCCTATCTCTTTTTATTGGTGTAATGTCGTGTAAAATGTCATGTATAGTGCATTTTTTATTTTCTCGTTGTGCTGTTAAACTAGGTATATATAGCCTTTTTCCTTTCGCGTCAGACACGAATTTGTTTTGCTATACGCATGGCAGAATTTTTTCTGTTTATATCTCTTGTTGTTAAGCCCGACGCCCGAAACGCGTTTTTCGTTTCGATTTTATTAAACAATTTTAATTGTAAATTTAGTAACATTAGTTTACTATTGGATGTAAATTGTGCCCTCATATTCGATTGATATTAACTATTTTCCACTCTCACACCTTAAATGCAGGTGGTTGAAATTAATTTCGCGATTCTGTTTATTAAAATTAAGAGGTTTAAGTACAACGCCTTGTTTGTTTAAGTAGCCAAACAGTTAACTTTATGATCTAATCTAAACGAACTTGTGTTTTTCACTCAAGTGATGGCGTTGCCTACAAACCTATAAACCCATACACAGTATACCAGTACATTGTTAAGAAGCTTAGTTAAACCAATGGTTTGGTGCTTTCAACCTGTATTTGCCCGACTCATACCGCTAACGACCAACGCATTGTGTTTTATCCGCGCGTTTGTTCGCTGGTCAAGCGATTTTCAAATTGTTAGAATTTATCGACAATGTAGTGTATACTTCTCTAGAGTTTAATTGGACATTGTTAAAGGTTGGACGCTGTGTCGTAAGACAGCGCTCCTCTCCTTCTGTTTATTTAGTTAAAACTCGGTTTGGTAAACAAACTGGTGAAGGTTGGAGTTACTCAATAACCTTTGTAACGGTTTGGCTGTAAAACAAATTCAAACGTTGGCCAGGTAAGTCGTTGTATCTAGTAATGCGCGCAATGTCACTTGGTCTGAGAAGTAGATATTAAGTTAAAATATGACAGTACAGGACTATTTTTTTTTTTCCAGATAAAATTCTCAGGAAAGCTTTCTGTATGCGCTATGTTGTCTTTGAACTAAAACGAACTCACTGTTTTAAGGTTATAGCAAGTTGTAGAACCGAATGTAGGTAACATATGTTCGGTTACTTACAATAGACGAATAATGTCGAAAACGTCAAAACTTGTAGGCGTTTTGTTTTTAATGCTGTTAGTGGTATAATATATATATTTGTTTCAAGTGACCGATATGCCACCAATTTTCAGTCAAAATCGTATAAATATATTTACAATTGTAAAATCTTGTTGCAACAGGATATTCAATTTGTTTATTGAGTGACTAACGACGGCTAAGGAAACGCCTGTCGATTTTTTTGCTTAACAAAAATATATTTCTTGTGTTTCTAGAAACTTTGTTTTCACCATTTGCTATGTTCTTCGTTAGAAAGTTAGATTTTCTTATTCCATTTAGATATAAATTGACCCATGTTTAACACAGGGTGGCTCGAACAACTATTATTTAAACTGCCGTATTCAAGCAGTTCAAAAATATTTGAAAACTGAGTATGATGGGTAGTGGTCCCACTCACGAAGGCTTTTGGGTAACTTTTCAAAACGTTGATTACTAATTATGTTGCAGCGCTGGATAGTGTCTTCAGAGTTTTTTTAATAAATTACATGTTTTTAATAAAAAAAATTATTAATGATATTTATAAAAATTAAGGATATATCATTGACATAGTAATCGTTAAACATATCATAGCTTATTAGCGGTTTGATTTTTGACATTCGTGTTTTTGTCGAAAGCGCTTGTTTAACACCAATACTGTGAAGTTGCAAAGTAATAATTTATGTGAAAAGCAACTAAATCAATAAAAATATTAAAGCCATTATTTTCGATAAAATCGACATTTTGCTGTTACAAACGTTTCGGCAATACTTTATGCCATCATCAGTGTAAAAATACAAGTCAATTGATCTTTTATTGAAATTACTAAAGAAACCCGTGCATTGCGTTCCACAGCTAAATCAGCTTTTACTATACATGAATCTATTTGTGACCGACCTCGTTTCTTAGTTTCAAGTGCCGCTTACTTTTCCAGAAACTTGTCCTTCGAGTAGAAGAGCTGGAGACCGAGCTTCAGGAAGCAGACACCCTACAGAACGAGATGAGTGAGCTTCAGCGTCAGCGCTCTCAACTGGAGACACGGATCGCGGAAGAGGAAGCCCGGATGCGCAACTTCGAAGAGGAGCGAGAAGAGGAAAGAAAAGCGTATGAAGCAAAACTCGTAGAGGTAAATACGTTTTAGATGCTGGTCGTAATAGCTTTAAAAGGTCAACTGAAAAATAGTTAAATGAAAATTTAACAGTAACTATTTTGACTGGTAGCCCAATTATTTACTCATTATGTTTAAAGTTCTAACGTGTGACTTGCTTTTATCGGCCTTAGGTCACGCGTTTTTAAACTTCCTTTTAAAGATTTTATAAAGCCATTCTAGTGGCGAACTAACCTCCAGCTCTATAAGTACCAAGGCATTTGTATTATTGTTGTCAATAAGGGCCTCTATTTCCACACCACAATAGTTAAAAAAACTGCCTTCGCCCGATTTATTTTGCTTTGCGCATTTGATTTTGTGGGTATAGATCTCAGAGGCTCTAAACGCTTCCAAAGAAGACTACCAGGACTTGAACTCGAGGATCGAGTTTGAACGAGCCGAATATGAGACTGAAATTGAGAGCGCACAGGAAGATCTCCGCGTTAAGGAAGAGTCAGCTAAGGTACGAATGTGAGGTGTTAGCCAACTATATTTTAAACTACACCTAATGTTATTAAGTTAATGTTAATTGCAGATCAGGTAAAAATTACTTATGTTTTTTTAAGTTTTCTCGTAAAATTTAAGACCTTCTCGTAATGCGTTTGTGTAATATGCGCAACTTTCATTTAATAATATATGGGAGACTGTTAAGTGTTAAATGATTTGTGTGTTTTACATGTTATCTGACAGGAAGTGGTAAGTTTTGGCGCATGAATGAGTGTTTCATGGAATGTAGTTTTTTGAAAACAATCATAAATCAATGTGTGTCATCAATATATTTCAGTGGTGTATTTGCAACTGCTTGTTAAATAATACCAGTTAAGATTGCCTGACTTGTGATCACTTTTTACAAATATTCTTCGACAAGCTCTATGTGGTCAATTAAAAATTACGGTCATTGTTATTTTTTCCTGCATTATTCTTCTAGCATGCTTTAAACATTGTTTGAACACAAGATCAGCACGTGATGTTTGTATTAAAAGTTCAATGCTTTTCAGTCAAAACAACTACTAAGCTGTTTTGATTAACTAATCGCTAGGAGCTTGAGGCTGAGGTGGAGCACAAGTCGGCCGCCCTCGACAGTCTTCAGAAGCAACACGAACAACTGACGTCACGCCGCGAACGGGAAACACAAGAGGGTGACAACCTTCTGAAGATGCTAAGGGACGACCTCGACCAGCTTAGCAGGGAAAGGTATGTTATGCCTAAATGAAGGCACTTGTTCTATAGGCAAAACGTAGGCCTTGGTTGTGTTTTTGTTTACTTGAATTAAAACCTAACCCGATCACATCTCGTTTGTAATACAATATTTCTTGCACAATCACAGTGTTTAAATAGAAATGAATGATTCGTGAATAAACATCACCTAACCCTTCGCAAATATGCATTCATCGTCAGCGTATTTCTCATTCCCTAATTTCCCATGTATTGCCAGATATACTAAAATTATTACGCTTAACCAGTTTTCTCGACAAAACATATATTTCAACTTCTGATTTTAACGTACGAAAGTATTTCTGCGGTGCGCAACTTATCATTATGCATGACGTAAGTATTTTACCACAGGGACGCCATGAGCTCATCTAATGAGCAACTCCTGGCGAGCCTGACTGAACTGGTAAGAGCAAACCGCGATTGCGAGGAGGCCATAACTCGCAAACTGGAAGCTCTTCCGCTCATGGGAACATACCAAGGTAATCCGCAGGATGGCGTTGATGCTGCTATATCACAATCGGCTACCTCCAATACGGGTAAGTCTGTCGAACAAATATATTAACTCGGGATAATAATGTAGTATTAGGCCATGGATCAAATCGTGTCCCCTTTTTTCATGGAAATGTGAAAAAATAAACAACATTTTTTAAATTTAGAAAATTATCAAGTACGCAGCTCAAAAAAAGAATTGGTTATCGTAACTAACTGTAAATGAAAAGCCTAATCCAAAACTCCGAACTACAGTTTCGTCATGGCGCGAACCGTCTAAAATAAACCCTTAAAAGTCACATTAGCCCATTGCCCGTTTGCTGTGCTCGAAATGTTCGTACTTCGACCCGATATATTACGTCGCCTTGCCAAACTGCGACAGATACGCGTTTCGTAATCTGCTCACAAGTAGCGTTCCTATACTCGCTTCGCAGATGGAGACACGAGCGCGACCAACACGCCACTGAACACGAGTCTGAGCGGCAGCTTTGTGGACGAGGGACTGGATCTCTCTCAGCGACTTGTCGAGTCCATGTTCGTGGGACCAGAGTTGGACGCTTCGGCCCGGGAGGTGGTGACCATGTCGGGACAACGCGTCGGACAGGCCGTCCAACGACTTCTCACCATGCTTAACAGCACAGTGGAGCAGGTGCGTTTCCTAATTTTACTAAGTGGCATCTCGTGTGAATTGCAGAATTGTAGCCATCGGCTACGTCAGGGGTCGGGAACCTATGGCTCTTTTGATGGAAGAATCTTGCTTGCAAATAAATCTAAGCTGTCATTTCTTAGCATGATTTAAATAAACCCCACGCCGCCATCGCCCCTTTTCTAACTTTATTTTGCTTTTTTTTAACACATATATTAGTACATTTTTCGGCGATTTGCGCGAACCCTGTTTGAATTTTCGGGACTGTTGTCCCGTTTGATTGAATCATTTTATATCCTAAAGGCCTTGCTCTTCCGACGAGGCTCCGTAATGAAAGTTGTGCAAACTTAGCTAAATGATTTTTTCGTGCTCCGTATGAGCGATTGTGCGGTCTTTTAAATGAGAACAAAATAAAGGGCCCTGTTCAAATTGCTATTTTTCCAACCTATAACTTGATGTAAAAAGTGTTATATTGCTCAATAATATTTAGCTTTTATGGCTCCCTTAGCTAAAAAGGTTCCCGACCCCTGGTCTACGTCTTTAGTTCTGTGATTGTGTCTAATACCACTTGTTATGTAAAGCATATAACGAGGTAACTGTGCAACAAAGATTTTTTTAACTTTTTTTTTAAAGAAAATCCTAAAATATTTGTAGTTGTTAAAACATAGCTAAATTCTTTCTCTTTTTGCAGCCACTTCCAAAGAAAACCAAAAACATGCCAGTAATCCGTCGTTATCCCGGCGAATCCATATTCCGCAATTCTGTTAAAGCCCGCAGGCGCGAACAGCAGAGACTGTTTTACTGAGTTTAAAGCTCGGTTCGTTGCAGCCGCCATGTCCGCACTATTCGCATGCTGGCATACCCGCAGGCTCGCATAAAACTCGACTTCGTCCTATCATTTTAAATTGAGCCACTGTTTTGACGTTTCGCATTCTTGAGCTGTCTTCTTAGACGTTTTCGTATAAAATGTAGCTAACGCAAAAAGACAGCGTTAAAAGCTGTGGCGCGAGAAGTTTGGTTAGTAATTCGTTAGGTATGGAGTTTTTTTCAAGCGAGAGCAAGAATTACGAAATCAAGATAACTCCGCAGTCAACCAAGACCTGTCTCGTTTGGCACGTCAACGGAAAATATTTGTTAGAATTTATCAGCCAGGTTGAGTAATAATACTGATACAATTCAAATGCTATTCATGTTGCTGTAAACTTATTATACACGCTGTAAACTTATTGTACACACTTGTGTAGTAACCTATCCAACGGCGTTTTTACCTTACAGCTGAATGCAGCACAACAAGCACAAACCATATTGGGCGACGAATTGCAGCGAGTTGTAGAAGGAAGAAGTTCTTCACCGAACCTGGACCAATCTGGTTTGTTACACAGTTTTTATGCAATTATTAATACGAAAAAAATCTTTTTTTACTGTTCTAGCAAATTTCTCTGTTTTTCCTTTTACTGCATTTGTATACCATCGAGACGTGGTATGTTATAACAGTTAGGCGAACCAGGCAAAGTGACTGATGAGGTTTAACCGATTCAGTTTTTATAAGCGCGAACTCGCACTGCCACAACAAACAACATATATTTAAACTCCATTTCAAACATTTAGTCTCTATTTCCCGCTTGACTATCCCTATGGTCGTTAAAGTTGTTATTGGACGAAGCAAAACGTTTTCGTGAATGATCTGAAGTGGTTCAAAACATATTATTTTAATCCTGCAGATTTAGCAAGGGAACAAACAAATCGCGTCACGGAGTTGGAGCAGGCCATTAGGGATAAAGATGAAGTCCTTGCTTCCTTAATGGAGGAGAGGCAAAACGTGGAGCAGCGCGAAGTCTGGCTGAATGAAGAAAAATCTCTTCTGCAAAAGCAACGTGAAGCGTTGGTCGAAGGAAGAGATCAAACCGAAATAAGTAAATTCATAGTTGGTTTTCTTTTTCTTTTATATTATCACTAGCTAAAAACCATGTTTTGAAAATAAATGTAACCTGTTTTGTCTCAACATAAAAGATTACTTCCTAAAATACATGCATTATTTGCCAAAGTTATGTTATCACCAGAAAAAAAATTCAACTTTCTGCACCAGTCCAAGACTTTAAATGAACAAACACATTGTCGCGTATAAAACGGTAAAATGCAACAACAACTAACAACCTTACATAAGAAACCAATAATTAATTGTTTATAATGTTAACTTCTTGTATCGGAAGTGCGTATCTTATAAATCTATTAGGTTATTTTCCGATCGTTTCTAACCTTTGTGTTTCGCTAATTTTCCAAACCAAGCAACCCCTACTTTTCCAGACCTCCTGCGTGCAACAGAGGAGTTGGGAAGAGAGAAGCAGATCCTTGTTGAGATGCACCAGAAGGAGCAGGGTCGATTGGAGGAGTCGGCTCGTCAGCTGGAGGTTGCCATGGAAGAAGAGACCAGTCGGGCTCATGTCAAGGAACAGGATCTTAACGCACAAATTGAAGATCTTAAATCACAGGTTGATCACGTCATTTGTGTATCCTGTCGGAATACTAGTGTTTCTAATTCTAATACTGTCGACAAAATTGTTTTGGTTGTTAGTTATTAGTTAATAGCAATACAATTTTGTGAACAATTCCCAAATCCACCAATATTCACATTAATTGTAGTTTTTCTTGAAACTTGCTACTATTACCTCTTTCATAATTTTTTTCATGTTTGTTACTCGTTGTATTGTTTGACAACAAAAAGTGATAAAAGTAAGACGCATTGCCTCTGTGAGGGTTAGGTATATACTGCTATTCTCATCAGGCATTTTTTTAACTTAAAGCTTTGCTCTTGTGGAACAGATCAACGCTTTAAACAAACAGTCCGATTCGGACACTCGCCTCAACGAGGAGCTGGTAACGGATCGAGAAGCAGAACGTGAGCAGTTTGAAGATATGATGGAAAGAATGAGGGGAGAGATCGATCAGGCGAGGGACACCGCTAAAGCTGAGTCGCTTCTCGCTGAAAAGGTACGAAATGCCTGCAGTGCGGCCACGTACGGGCGGCTGTAACATTGGGATGGCCTTTGTGTGTTCCACGAGTGCATGGTTGCTTACAAATGTGCAAAAGGGGTTTTATTTTCTGTTGTGATACAGGACCAACCAACACCCTTAATTTCCTGCTCGCTGTCATGTATTTTTAATTGTCTCACAGCTGTGCATAGCCCAACAGACTCACAAATGACAGCAATAATTAATTTTAATTAAATGTTTTGGCTGACCTGTAATTGTTTTTTACTTCGTTTACACTTTCCGCTTTGTAATTGCTTCCCAGCGTCGAAACGAAGAGATTCAATCTTCCGAACCAGCAAAGGTGGTAAATGTTGGTAGATAATGGAATGTCAGTTTGCATGAAAAACTCATTTTAATAAAACGAACTGACTAATGAATATATATATATAGCGAAATGAGTTTTATCCAATTTTAAAAAACTCGCTTAAAATGCTATGCCTAAAATACCCGTAGGGAATAACAATTATGGCAGTCAGCCGTATAGGATGGTCATGCGGTTTAATCTGATGGGGAAATCCCCTGTGTCGTTACAACGAGACGACACCCTGAGGTTTGTAGCCAGCTGTCGATTTGCCGTTCCTGACATAGTTAGTTTAACTCGGTCTGCCCTTCGCAGTTGACAGTTATGCGTCAATAGTTACATGCTTGGAATGTTGTCAGCAATCGTAGCAGCCCACGCTGCTGGCAGAACTCACTATGTTAGAAGAATCAAATCTAAATCTAAATCTAAATCGAAGTTGGAGGTTAAAGTTTGCATGTTTAGTTTGATTAACGTAATGCGATGTAGAATCTGGATGTCTTTCTCAGTTAGCATATCCTTTTTTGGATTTAGGCGCTGTTATTACGATAGCTTTTTCTGCTAATGGACGTTTTTTTTATATTTTTTTACGACAACTGATTTGGCAACAGATTACAATTAGAGTGATTTTGGCATAACGTAAAAGGCTAAAAAACTATGTATGAGTAAAAAATGTAGCAGTGTGTTGTCAATCGAATATATCGTTGTTTTGATTAAGTATCAAAAAATGATTATGCGTGGTAGCCGAATTAAGACTTATTAGAAACTTTCGCAAGCTTGATTTTTTTTTATTTTGTCTTTCAATAGTGCCACAAATGTACAACCAAAACGATTTTATTTGAATATTCTTATCTGAAACATAAATTTGTTGCGATAGGTTGCACACTTGGAGAGTGACCTTGAAGCAAAGCATCAGCAGAACCAGGAGGCACAAGATCAAGTCGACAAGCTGCAGGAGAAAATTTCACAGCTCGAAAACATTATCGACGAACTTAAGGAGCAAGTTCAGGACGATGGCGAGGTAACTGATTAATACGTTAGTACCACCTGCGGTAAAAAAATCGACTCTTAACAAACTTGTTTTACCCTAGTTGAGAGAGCATATGTTATAACATTATCATATGTTTTCTCTTATTAATTTTCCCTGCGTCAGGTCGATAACCTCCGAAGTGAGGCATCAAACGCTCTATCCGAGCTGGAAGAGTCGAAACAGCAGCACGGCGTCCTGCAGCAAGAACTCTATGACAACATGCTCCGCATCTCGGCGCTCGAGGCTCAGCTGGATCGCTACAGACACGGAGTCGACGAGAACCTTCTGGCCTCCGCAGAGAGAAGCGAAGTGGAAGAGCGGATCAAAGAGGAACAGAAGAAAGAAGAGATGGAACACAAGGACAGTCAGGTGTTATGAACTTTTTGAATTTTTTTTAATACATACAAATGTACAACCAAAACCTTGAGGATGCCAATGTAGGAAACCGAATAGGTGTTTCTGTACTTTCAAGTGATTTGTCTTAACTTTACGCTTTTTATCTAATCCTGATAAACTTTATATTAAACGGTATGCATTTCTACATATATTAAGATCGAGGTTCTACTCGAACAACAGAACAACCTCCGCACTCAAATCATCGAGAAGGAAGAGCAAGTCGCTCAACTCCTTCAAGAGTTGGATCACGCCAAAGACACCGAGGCTGAAAACGCCAAACTAAAAGTTTGTGAAAAGAAGATAGTTTTTGAAAGAAATAACGCTGTTCAGTTTGTAATACGATCTTTCTGCTTTTGAATTTGTTCAACTTTAGAGTTGAAAAACTGCTGTCTATGCAGGATTTAATATTCAACATACTCAGCTCGCTTACCCGCATCAATAGTAGTTCTTAGCACATTTGAATTTTGAGCTTGTGTGCTTTGCACGCTTTTTTAACAAGTAACACATTTTGTTCAATAATGAATAACTATTGGCTCACAGGAGGATATAGACAATTTACAAAACCAGCGTTCCGAGGCCTACGCTCAAGATCCTCAAACGTCAAATTCCGAACAACTAGAAGCCCTCTCCCGACATCTGCTGGAAGAAAAGAACGCCGAAATTGACGAGCTGCGCCAGCAGATGTCGCTCTTGCGAAGTGAAACTGTGGATGGCGATTTGACTGTGTCAGAACAGGTGTGATATCATGATAGTGTTTTCTATTGTGGTATTCTGTTAACCTGTAACATATGTTTAAAACTTAAAAAAGCAATGTTAATCAGCTATTACGATGTTATATTTGGCTTGACCTATAGAAATCTGTTACCACTTTTTTTCAGATAATCGGCTCGCTTAAAAGTCAGCTTGATCAAGCCGCAGCAGAAAATGAAGCTTTAAAGGAGCAACTGCGCGAAACAGAACAACTGTTAGCATCCCGGTCTCAGGAAGAACAGCTTGTAGAGGTTTGTGAAGATGGGAGTCAGAATTATCCGGAGAAAGATGATCCTGAGGCAGAGGATGCAGACACTGGTATCCATGAAGTAGACTTGACCGTCGGCGATCTTACAAGACAAGAGGAAATCAACCGGCTCCGAGTCTTGGAAGAAGAGAATGCACATCTAAGAGAAGAAATAGATAAACTAAAAAGCAACGCAACCAACTTAATTCAGGATTTGTTCGAAAGGGACATTTTCAACCTCTCGTCGGACGTTAAAGAAAAAATCCGGGATCTTGAGGAAAGACTAGAAAAGGAAAGGGATTCCACTGAGAGCCAGGATACATCCTCTAGCTCTGAGTCCCCTTCAAGTGATGATGAAGACAGTAAGGAAAGCAGGGTCCATCCTAAACTAGTTTTCACTCACGTCAACGATGTGTCGAGGGAAGATGATAAGGAACCAATTAAGAAAGATACGAATATAATCAGAGGTTTGTGCTTTTCGTTTTAAAATATAGGCATACCTTTTTCTATCTGTGATGATTTTTCAACGTCTATAACCATATATTCCACCTGCAATCATTGAGCTCCAAAACATGTACAACTTCTTTTTAAACAAAATTAAAAAAAATGCTGAAACGTTGTTATGCCTTGACAGAAAAACTTCAGGAGATCGAACACGATCTTCGCTGTCAACACCCGAGTGTGCTCACCAGGATCTTGGGACGCAGGGAAGAAGAGGCCCAGGAGCGGATGCAAGTTGTGCAGAGGCTAGAAGGCCAACTCGCTGCAACTAACCAAACAATAAACTCTCTCAATAAGCAGGTTATTTAAAGTGTTTTAATTGTTAGTTTGGAGGCATTTTATTTTATAATGGAATACGGCGAGCTATTCTATCAATCGACTTTTCGCTTAAAGTAAAGCAGGGGTTTTTGAACGTTTTTTTACCGTGGACCCCACAAATGTTTTTTGTTGTTTCGCGTGGACCACGTAGGCAAGCAATTTCAGAGATGACGTCACAATTTGAATAGACTTCACAAATCTGCTATTTTCGGTCCGAAAAATGAAAGTGAAATGGAGTCTAAATACATTCAGTGCAAAACCGTTTTATTTTTTAATAAACTCTTCTCTTTCAAAAATTGATTACTTCTTAAACATACACTAACATTTCAATTAGGCCTTCATGGACCCCCTAAAACTAGTTCATGGACCTCAGTTTAACTACCCCTGAAGTGAAGCATCCTTTGATTAAATAGTTTAAATTTTTTATTTGATTTAAGGTTGCTGACCTACAGAGAGCGTTGGAGGAGCCGGACGTCCGCATCACGATGTCAGCGGATGAGACCAGGGACCCGAACAAAGATATCCAAGTGGACCAGGTGAGGCCGCACCGAGTGAAGGAACTAAAGACCGAGGTTACGCGAGTGCGAATCGTTGGCGGCAAGCCGGTGGCCACCAAGACAATCTGCCGCATTAAGTGCCACAAAGTGGCCATTCACTTTTGATCCTTCTGTCAACATGTTTGTGTCTTCCGTTTTCCACTCTACTTTTTTCTTTTTCCCGAAAAAAATATCCTGAATGAAGAAAAAACACTTTCTTTAAGGTATTCCAAAGCCCGGTGTCGTATTACTCTGCGCATGGAGTGCCTATATTTAAGTTATTGAAATTCGTGTTCATTAGCGTGACTGTGATATTCGTCGAAAATAAAACCACTACTTATTTTCATTTAAAGCGGATGTTTAACAAAACTAATGTTAGACGCACATAATGCATTAAAACGTGCCAAAATTCTACGTAGAGTGCACCACGCTATTACTATTTCAAAATGCCCCGCGGCTATTTTGATGTAAACACGCTGTTTTATTAGCTCTGAGTTGCCATCTTGCGGCCACGTTTATTGTCCTGTTTGCAAAACAATATTTACCCGCTTTGTAAATAATTATTGGCGAATACAAGTTTTTATTAGAATATTAAATTTAACTATATTTCTAGGATGAAGAGACTAATTTACTTCATGAAAACCTTGACCAGTCGTCAAGTTCCTCATCGTCAGAAAGTGATTCTGAAGTCGCTGAAGAAGATTCTGAAGTTCATCATTCACCAGATGAGGAGAGAGAAACTGAAGAACTTCAGGAGAAAACTGAAGATCGACCATCTTCTTCATCATCCACTTGCGTTGAAGACAGAGCTGACTTTGAACGTTTGTTACTTGCTAAAGACGAAGAGATTCGCTGTAATCAAGTGGAAATAAACGAAGCGCAGAACGCACTACAAGCGAAGGAGGCGTAAGTCGTGTATAATTTTTTATTATCTAACGTTTTTTTCATATTTTATTTATTATTAATACGCCCAATGATACCTTGGTAACGTAGTTGTCGGCTTTAGTGAGCTCAAGGAAACAAAAGAACAACTTGCAGACACTGAAAAGCAATGGAAGGAAACTGAAGCTAGTCTGGAAAGCAAGTAAGAGCGATTTTTATTCTCATTTCTAGTTTTATAGCGTCAGTGGGTAATTTGTTGACTTTCCAACTTTCAGATGGGATGAATTGCGGGAATTGCAAAATAAATTCGAGCAACTTTTGTCTGATGACGTTCCGGAGTTGCGCGCTGAAGCTGATGACCTAAATGAAAACATTGAATCTTTGAAGATTACGATCGCCGCCACTAAACAGGTTAGCTTAAGATATATAAAAACTTATAATTCGTAAAAATCGAAAAGTTTCGTGGGCGTTAGTAGAGTTAATCTCGGTTTAAACCTTTTTGTGTTACTTTCTCCTTATCTTCATTCTTTAAACCTGTTTTGGCAATAAAGTATAGGCAAAAATGTCTTCTATCTTTCTGACTATTAAACAAGTCCGGTATTTTTATTACTAAAACATCTCTAATATATGTATTGTATATCCGCCCCTAAATATAGCGTTTAATAACTTTTAGCAGTTAATTCGATTTAAGATTATTTAACAAATGAAATTATTGACCTCACAGGCACTTGTTTAAAGCTCACGGTCTTGGTTGAAAAACTCTTGGTTGTTCAACATGTATGTTGTGATTAGGAACGCGACCAGATCGCTCAGCAGCTTAACGACGTTCAGCGGGAGTGCTCCTCACTCCTGGAGGACAACATCCGACTCGAGGAGGAGAAGACCATCCTGGAGGATCGGAGCGAGGATCATGCTACTCGCATCCAGGAGATGGAGGACTTGATTGCCGAGAGAGAAGAGGAACTTCAACAGGTAAATAGAGTATTAGCATGTGTAGACATTATAACGCCTGATAACAATTTAAGAAACGAGAAAAATAAAATAGCCCATTTTGTTTTATTGGTACATATATTTTATGCAAATCACGTCTGTAAGAATCATTTTTTGCAAACCATGTCTTTAATATGTACTATGCACAATACACAGGCTCAAATCGAAGCAGGCGAATTACAGGGCAAAGTCAACGACCTCGCCGAGCAACTACAGTCTATGCAGGTTGCCATGGATTCAGCCGCGGAGAGCAAGAATGCGCTACAGGTTGTTTACTTTTGCTTCTGCTATAGTTAATAGTTGACTATAAAAACGATTGACAGTATTCCGTTCCAAAAATGAAATGTGTTGACGTTTTTAGTATTATCACATAGCTCCCTGGGTGCAAAAATAAAATAAATGCGTCACTAAGTTCAATCACTGTGGTGTTTAAAGCAGGGAGTCGAACCGGAACCGAACCGGAACTTTATGAACCGGTTTTGGGTCAATTTTTTCCGAACCGTAACCGAACCTGAACCGGTTTTTATAAGATTTTAAGGAGCCGAACCGGAACTGAAACGAATATTTCGAAAGTACCTGAACCTTAACCGAACCCGAACCTGTAAACAAAAGCGGTTCGCTCCTGCATGACGTCACAACTTCTATTTTACAAAGCCAAGTTATGCCATGTTCGAAATTGAATGAAAAAATAAGAATATTGAATGAAAAAATCATTTATTTTTTATTTTTTAGATATTTCAATAATGAGTTGCTGTTTTTTCAATAAGTCACGTTACTTAGATTAAATGACTTACAATTCAAACATTATTCTTTACATTTATCGACCCACATTTTGAGATTTAACGCAAATTATATTCTATCTGAACCGGAACTTTATGAACCGGTTTTGAAATAACGATGGTCGAACCGGAGCTGAACCGGAACTTTTAAATTCCTCCGAACCTAAACCGGAACTGAACCGGATTCCGAAAAAATCCTCGAACCCGAACCGAACCTGAACCGGAAAAGTCAAACGGTTCGACTTCCTGGTTTAAAGTTGTGAGGGCAAAATCTTTACATATAACTAGCTAAAAAATTATAATGTTTATTCAACGTGTTTAATGCGAGATTCAGTAGATGGGCAGCTCAAATGTAAAGGTATTTTACCTTGAAACGCCTCAAGTTAATTTACAGCATTCAATGAACAGGAGGAAGTACGAAGTATCTCGTTTGATCACAAACTTGCTGTGGACAAACTCAAGCAAGAGATCGAAAGACTATCCTTGGAGCAAGTACGTCACGTTGAGGACGGAAGAGGTGACGCGCAGATGCTATTTAATGAATCCAAAAACCAACAGGTAAACTGTTATTGACATTTTGCAATGAATTTAGCATGAAACAAAGTAATAATCGAGTAAAGTGTTATTTTAAGGCTTGTTGCAACAAAAAAAACGCGTCTGAACCAGAGAAGTTACAAAAAAATGTTTTGCACATGCCATCATCATCCATAATTTAGCAAGTTTTAACAAAATTTATCTGGTAGGGTTATTTTAATCACTATAAAGTCCTTCGATAAGTTACATATAAACTACACTAATTTGCTTTGTGTTCCGTTGCTTTTCGTCATGCAAGACTTGTCTTGTAATCCCAATTTCAATCGACGTCTCACTTTGAATGTCGCTAAAACTGTTCCAGCGTTTCGCCTCGATTAACACTATGAGCCATACGTGTTTAGGGCGAGGACGAGATTAACAAATTCGAGATCAACGACGAAGTTGAGAGGCTGACTACTGAGAACGAGACCTTGCGGTCGGAGATTCAAACCCTAACAATTAAAACCGAGGAATTGATGGTGGAACTTGGAGCAGTGAAACAGGTGTGTGCCGATATTAGGTGGACGTCAAAAGGTAGCATTAATAATTTACAAGTAGGTTTTGACAGACACGTTTTAAGCAGTGTACTAAACTGGGAGAGCTGATAAATAAGATAATAAGCTTATTTCAGTCATGTAGATGTTGAATATAAATGTGCCAATGTGTAGTTAGTTTTTATTATACCCGTTAAATAAAACTACATTGATGTGTGGGGTCCAACTGGATTCTAAATTATAGAAAGGTCGCTTACAGTGCTTACTTTACGCTCAGGATCAAGCTGAAGAACACACGAACCACAAATCGGAGGTTTTGCTTCTGCAGACGCAGATCGTCCAACTTTCATCGCCGCAACCAATCGAAACACAAATCATGGAAGAAGAGCTTCAAAAGTCGCCGCCTTCCATGCTGGTAGGTGCTGAATAACGGGATCTTGCCATACGTACAGTAAATAGCAAAATGTCCAAAACAGTCGTGTCTACATTGTACAACCGAGTTACGTTACTTGTTTAATACTTATCTTAGTAGCTTCAGAAAGGCCAAGTCAAAAAAATATCGATTTAAATAAAATTGAGTGCATTTTTATTGCACACGTTGGATTACAAGACATTATTTGTACAACAAAATACAAATCGGAGGCTCAATGTTCGCTTTTCCAGTATATAGTGCTACTTTGTATTAGGTTGAACGATCTGAGCAAAAAAAAATTGAAAGCTGTTTAGTTCTAAACCTTTTACTTTATTATTACTGCTTTTAGTTATTTTTTTAATTTTGATGATTTATGTGTTGTCAATACCTTTGCTATGCATATATATTTACTGTAGTTAGAGGGACTGAAGATGCCGTTTTATCCAAAATATATATTCCTCTCAACAAAGTTATAAACCTGTATTTTACTCAGTTTTGTAAACTTTATTTTTCTATATACAAGTACAAATCTGCTGTTATGGTTTCGGATTTTATAAAGATACACCCTTACAAGTGTTATATCCCCTCCCCACAAAATAACATAACGATTTTAGTAATATTTTCAGGATAGCAATCAAAACATATATGTAATGTGAGACACAATACAGGTGACGTATACATTTTACAAGGCTGCTGTGCATTTTGATTAGTACCACGTTAATATAGTGATTTTACACCATAATTCCTGCTGAAATGTATTGCGCTGATTATATTTATAACGAACATCAAAATCCCTGCAGTCACATTCGCGTTCTTCGTCAAGTAGCAGCAACAGTGCGTCAGATGAGGACCAAAATGTACACACAGAAATGGTTCAGTTAAAAGAGGAACACCAACGTAAAATGGATGAAATTAGGGTAAGCGTATTTCCTAATTAAGTATAAAAGGGTATTGCAACTGCGCACATAATCTTTTTATTGGTAGTTGCTAAGGTAATGTAAAAATTCGCTGTTATATCGTGCTTTTATATGAAAGGTTTAAAAAACTGTGTAACGTGTGTACATTGCGTGCTTTTTTTAATAGTGTTTTGCAGCTGTTAGATTTTGTTTATATGATGATTTCAATTTGACAGTGAGATTTTTCCGCGTTATATTTTCGCTGCTGCAATTTGTTCGACTATAAAAGTTCCAAATCAAACGTTAAAATAATGTAAGTCATTGTAAAACAGTCCACTTCGGCATGTTTTACATGTTTTTGTTTATATATGCTTAACCACAGCCGTGCCCTGAAACCATTTTTATATAATCGTAATTTTCGAGAAATAAGCATTAAAACTTAAAGTTTATTGTCACTTGACTGCAGAACAACTTCGCTGACGAGCTTCGTGAAGCAGTTGAAGCCGCCACAAGAGAGCAGCAGAGGCGCGACGAAGCGCGTTTAAGTGAAGTAGAGGAAAAACACAAAAAGGAGATTGCTGAGCTTATGTCAGAATCGCTAACAGGTGAACTGCTACTACTGCTTCTGTAATGAAATGTGCAAAGTTACTTATATTTTATCGGTGAACTCCAAGCTTCTCCACGCACTGGCTCCCATTATTTAAAAACAAATAAAAATGCGCCAGTAATTGATCTACCTAGCCAACTGTAATTAACACTTTGCCCATATTAAGACGAAACCGCCCTGTTTTATTGCCACTCGTCAAGAGGTGAGCCAGCAACACTTATTATAGCCTTGGGTCACTGAGAAAGTTGTTCAAACCAGTGTTTCTTAATCAGGTGAATGGTTCACCCCAGGGTGAATAAAATTTTTGCAGGGGTGAACCAACCAAAAGGGGTAAACAAGGGTGAACCGTCAGAAATGGATGATAGCTCTGCAGTAAATCGACTACTGAAATATTGTTGTTTGCTAAATGTAATAGTGAAGTTGTTTAGTAGAAAAAATTGGTGACTGTGCTTTTTTGTAGCTTTATATCTCTGGACTCGAAAAAATTGTAGATTGCAATGGTAAAACTTAGCTTGAGTCGATCTTAACAAACATCGAAACAACCTAAGTCATGTTGTGCTGTTATATATAGACGAGATAGTTTTATCATATTATGGGACAAGGGTGAATGAAATCTGAAGATAGATGTTAGGGGTGAACAAAACTAAAAAAGTTTAAGAAGCACTTGTTCAAACTGTTCCGTTCCAACAACGAAAAATGTTTTTTCAGTTGACAACGAGCTTGCGCGTCGTCTACGCGACGAACTCGATCTTGCTGATAAACTTGACAGTAACTTAATCGACCAACTGCAAGCCATTTCACCCGACGGTGCAGATCAAGCTTCGTTCGGGTCCTCTCCATCCAAGGACGCCGAGATTTCTTCGCGTTTACAGGTTTTTTATAATATCATATTTTTGCTGTTATTTTTGAAGTTATCATTACAAAACGCACTTGTGATATGCAAAATATACATTCTCATTTTTTTTGATTTGGGAATTTAACGGTCTTTTCTTGATAACTATTATTATAGATTAAATCACCTAAGCTTTGGTTAACTGCAAGATGTTCATTTAACGAAGTAATCGGAATCGCTATTAGTGGACCCCTGAGTTTCTGATTTTTTTTGTTTTGTTGAATTTTTTGCTTGTACTTTTATCAGCGATTGCTCTCGAAGCTTCACAGCGAAGGTGTCCAGGTGCTTTCCCTTTCCGAGCTTCAGTTTATCAAGCAACATCAAAGCTACTTAAACACATCCGCTCAAACAAGGTTTTAAGAAGTTTTCGTTATTTTTCGTATGAAAAGTTGACCTTATGTCGTTTTCCGTTATAATCCATTTTAAGGATTATTTCATGGATGTAAAATGTCCCTAAGTTTATGCACTTTACCAATGCAATAAAACGGTGTTATTTGTTAACATATTGCTTTGAAACACCTACAGTTTAAACATTTAATACTAGTTTACCAATAAAATATTCAAATATTCTTACTTTTCTGCCACTATTTTCTCTAAACTAACTAACTAAGCGGAATCCCAGCAGCGCAAACATAGAAGAGGAAGATTTATCCCATGAGCCGAACGTAGATGTCGAAGCACTGAAGCGAACTTGGGAGAACGAGAAGTTGGCTCTGTTGGACGCGATACAAGCGCTAAAGGAGCTGCTTATTCAAACCGCCAGCGAAGTTGCTGTAAGTTAATCTGAAATTTCTAGACCTTGTATTTCGTGATTACCCTGATTGTGTGTGGCGAAGTTACTTGACTTGATTTTAGTTATTTGGTGTAGTGTATTCATTTGGACCCATAATTTAGGTTAGCGCATGGCTAACTTTGTTTTGGGGAGGCAAACTATCAGTTGGTTTGTAGGGGATTTTCCTGCGTGCGAGATAAAACCAAAATAAACCAGCCTGCGTTAAAATTTTAACTTTTCTACCCCGGGTATACTTGGACAGCAAAGGTTAAGAAGAATCATTGCATAACAATCGACATCGGCATGTTGCATATTTCACTCTTTACCGTTTGTACAGCAATCGTCAGACGACGCGGACAACCTGCGTTGGAGGGGAGACTTCCTACGCGCCATCGCCGACCTTTTCGAACGCGAGCGACGCGCCCTGCTTGCCGAACTTCAGGCCAGTGTTATCGAGGCTCATGGACAAGCCGAAGCCAACGAGGAGATGTCGACCGCCTCGCGCTTGGAGGAGCTAGAGAGGAAGATACGCAACCAGGTTTGTGTTTTATTTACAGCTTTGCCTGGGATTTGAAATAGTTTTTGCTCTTCTTGCTAAATTATTTTTCAGCACAAAAACTTAGGGTTACAACAAAGTAACACAGGTTACAATAAAGTCTGTGAATCTTAAAAGTATTTGAATATTTTTGAATTGATTTACATAATGAAAATTCTTTGAAACCCCATTGTTTTTCCAAAGGTCTTCAAAAAGTCTTGAATTTATTATATACCAGGCTTAAGTTATGTGTTTAGAAAGTGACGTATGTCAAACTTTTTTTTACTTTTTTTTTTTTTTTTTACTTAACTATTTGTTAATGTGCTGACCATAGCATTTATACTGCTTTTTATCCGAATTTAAATTACAACATCATCATGCAAACCAATTTTTGCTCTTGAAAACCCTACAAATTTCATTAAAAAGTCAAATTTTCATTAAAAAGCCAATGTTTTTTTTGTTTTTTTTTAACTGTGTAGCAGCCCTGTAACAGAAAAAGGGGCGACCTTTAATTTATGCTCAAATATTTTCGTTTTCGGTATGGTCTATTTTTACTTAAGAAAAGTCTTACTGTGTATTCGTAATTGTATGTATAAAACAAACAAAAAATAAACTCGTTTAACAATTATTTTAGTTGTTCGGTAACTTTATATGACTTCATGTTTAACGTGCGTGTGAGGCATTAGAATGATGCCACAGTAAATATTTGCTGTATTTGAACTCATTTACATTCTCGCACGCATCTTAATCCAACGCCCAGCAATCGAAAGACCCTGTCGCCTGCTCACGTGTGTGGGACCTCGCCTTCACCTCCGAACTACTGCGATTACGTCACGACATCAGGCGCCTTACGTCACACTTCAGCACTGCCGCACAACGGGTCAGCAGCTGGCCGTGTACTGACCCTATCGCGCATGTTACACGCCCAGTTAAACGCATGACATCATACCTTTTTGGCTGATTTTGGTTTGCCTGTCAGGAAGGGAAAACACCTTTCACAGCAACAGCATGCTTGTCGCTGTCTTAACATAACGTTTAACCACGAACGAAAAATAACAGCTATTCGTAATGATTTTTAAGAGATTTTTAATAATTTTAGGCCATGTTTTAAATAAAAATGCTAAAAACCTAAAAATATTTTGCTAACGTAGTCATTTATGCTCGTCTTTGGGGAGTAAAAATATGTCAAATCGTCTTTGCAATGATTTGATAAGCCTTTCATCAGCTTTGCGTCTTATTAAATAAACAAAACAGTATGTTATAAAGTGTGGCAATGTTTAAAGAATGAACTTCAACTGTGGATGTTGACATTTTTACAAAAAAAATGCTTATTGCTTAGTCTTCTAGTTGCCCTACAATGTAGGTGGAGGTTCTATAAGAAGCAGTTTTCCGCATAGTTAACTCAGCAAGTATATATTTGCTTATTTTCTCATACGGTTATCTTTTACCACATGGCATATCTTATAACTGTATGTAAGGTTTGTATCTAACCACGAAATTGCCCATTCGACATGTCACTCAACCCTTGCATCAACACAAGAATTTATTTATATACAAACATATTAAAATAACCGTCAACGTGTTACTGTCAATTTTTCTTGACGGGTACACAATGCACACACTTTAAAGTACTTGTTATTTTCTCGGTACATGATTTCGTTGGATGGCCACCGCCTTGTCTTTGTTTTGCTAACTTTTGATTTGTTTCATGCTAACCATCTTATTTGTTTATGTTGCTCGGGTGCCCTTTTTATTTTCAAGCCTTGATTGCTATGTTGCTTGTTGGTGAATTATTTTGGGCTGTTGTTTTAAGCTACGTTTGTCTGCGTCACAGCATCGAATCTTGGTGAAGCATTTCTTTGTGGTTCAAGAATTTTAATTATTGCAAGGCTTGGCAAACTTTTGATATTTTTGTTCGTGTAGGGTACGCCAACGTATGCCGTGTTGTATTCTACGTGTACGCAAACAAACAAATCTCAAGATCTAATTGTGTTATTCAGGATCACAACCACCGTAGCGAGCTTGAGCGCCTCCTGGCGGCTGATCGTGACCAACTTGTAGAAGATATCACGCAACTGAAGATGGACCGCAAGGAACAGCTGTCACAGGTTTGCGAAGTTCTGATGTGTGTGTGTGTGTCGGGTTAAAAAAGTGCATTTAAATGTGTTTTTAAAAAGTTAAATACGATCTTTACTTTGCTTTCATCACGCTACTTCTAAATAAAATGACGGGATACTTTACATTTCAAGGCTCACAATCGCATTCAGGAATTGCAAGACCAAGGTCGAATGATGGAAGACGCTTCGAAGCTTGCTCAAGGAAACCTGAAGCAACAACGTATGTTCGTTTTGCATTTAAACATTTTCTAAACCGACGTACCACTAGGCTATTTTTTTTAATCCCACCCAAGAAGCGAAAAACGGAATTTTATATGCCCAATCCCGATTGATTATTTGGTACAGTGAAATTATATAAGAAAGCAAGCCTTGACTAAATATATCATTCATTTTTTTTAATATTCTATAAACTCAAATTTTAACAGAAAAATATGTCCTTATCGAATACTCTGACTTTTATTTATAATGAAATTTATACTTGAATTGAAATTAAATAAGACTTGCATCAAAATGTTGCTGTAACTAGCTTTAATAGAGAGAACATATTATACAAACCTAAACCGCCGCCTACGATTAATTAAATTAGTTGTCGGTCACAAAATGTTTGATGTCAAACTATAGTTAACTTGCTACAACTTGGCAAGCCGATATGTCTTGTACCGAAAGTAACGACTCCTTGATATCCAATTTAATTTTTCAATATTCTATAAAATTAGAAATATAACAGAAAAATATGCCCTTATCGAGTTTTCTGACTTCTATTTATATTAAACTAATACTTTAATTGAAATTGAATACCACTTTTTTAACTAGCCAAGTGATGTTAGTTGCATTCTAACTTACCGAAAGTTACAACTCCTTCACTCCTTGATATCCAATGTGTCAGCGTTGTTTTATTTTATTTCGTTCAGTGGAATGCTTCAAGTCGCGCCTTGAGCAGGAACAAGCGCTCGCCAACGACCTTCGATCGTCTCTAGACTCGGAGCAGCAGAAGTACCGATCCCTCCAGCCAACACTGGAGCGCGAGAGAGAACGCACGCTCGAGTTATCGTCGGAAATAGTCGCACTCAACGACCGAGCTGCGGCGCAAGACGCGGCCGCCCTGGAACGCATAGAGGCGCTTCAGTGAGTCCGGCTAGTTGTTTTTGCTGCAATTTCTGAGCCATGTACTTAGAACAAACACTCTACTCGAGACTGTTGGTTTATCCTTAGGAGTCGCCTACACCCTACAGCGAGCACTGCGAGTGTTCTACGTATTTTAAATCGTTACTCTACAGTCGTTAAATAATAAATTTGACATATTTAAAAACGGTTCTCTCCTTAAGTATTTTTTCCCTGCCTTGACTTTAAAAAAATAAATTTTACTTGTTCACCTTTTAAACGAGTGAACACGGAAACTTAATCAACGAAGTCCATTGCAAAGCGTAGACCTAAAATTTGCTGGGAAAAAGATTTATTTGAACCTAAATTTTGCGTAAAGAGCGCTTGACGTAATCTGTCTGCTTTAATTTTGAAACTATAATATGGAATCCTTTACCGAGCGCTCTTTCGTAATTTTTTCTAAATAATGTCCACTGTTTAATTTGCTGTGTAACAAACAGGTCAGCGCTGGAACAGGGCAGACAAAAGTTGGAAGTCGCCGAGGATAAACTGCAAACATTCCAGCAGGAGAGCGCAGAACACGGGCAGGAACTTGCGGAAGAAAGGAAGATAGTTGAAGAGGACCGTATTCGAAACGAGAGCCTAATCGCTGTAAGTTGTTTACAGTGGGTACATCCATATTGGTAGTTTGTGTGCAAGATGTTTACTGTCAAATTAAAATCTATTATTTACAATGAAAAAAACTGATAATTTGATTGCCTAAACGTACCACCTTTTGTCGTTTATTAAATTTGTTGTTTAGTTTGTTGGCAACCTTTCTGTTTTTGCTTTTATAGGAATTAAGGTTATACATATTGTTGTTCACTTAAATTCTCAAATTTTATGTGTTTAAAATTTGTCCTATAAATTTATGGAATGTATCCGTATTTGGCAAGAACGTTTGTTTGAAGTTTGGTGTCGCACGACAAACAATCTTGTTTTTTAGGACTTACAAGCCGCTCTCGCAACTGAAGAAAAAAGGCGGCTGGAAGCGATGCAAGCTGTTGAGGCGGAACGACAAAATGTCACTAAACTGCATCAGGATCTGGCCAATGAGAGGGCGGCAGCCTACGACGATGTTATTCAGTTGAAAAACAGGTAGTGCAAACTAAAACTTGCAATGATAATCTTAAGACTGTTTATAAAAACAGATAAAACATAAAATCATTTTTTAATTTTTATACTGATACGAAAACAAGAATCTTTCTTTATCATTTTGTAACAAATGTTTTGTGAAATCATGCTTACTAATGATATCTTGTTTTAGGCAACTTAAAAAAAATTATATTTGTCTTTGAAACAATAATCATAACTTTCTTATCATTTGCACACTTTTTGCTCACAGGCAGCGTTGGTAAGCACTGCTTGCAATTGTCAAACGTTGTTTTATTTATATCCGTTATATCTATATCAACCCCATTTTCAAAAGTTTTTGTTTTATGTAATTGTCCTGTCTGTTGTGTTGTCGTCGCGTCACCTGTATAACTTTTAATACATTTTTAAGTTTACCTTTAAGTTAATACTTGTTTAAGTTTACCAAAAAATATCATGTCAATATATAAAGTACTAAATCTTGGTATCTTACTCAAGGTGCGACGATTTGTCGGACGCTGTCAAGGGCGAACAAAACCGCTGCTCGGAGCTCCACGACGCGCTCCAGCGAGAGTCGGCTGCTTGCCAAGAAGCGCGTGAGGCGCTAGAGAGCGAGCGGGCCGTGACGACAGAAGCTCGAGAACACGACAGAGCGACCGTGGCCGACTTACAAGCTATTCTAGGTTAGTGTGCTAATCGTGGTATACATTTTAACTCGATCCACCATCAATCAGCATATTGTTCTGGTTTCTTTCATTGGTAGTTCTGTATAGGATGGATCTGTTTCGGCGTTAAGAGTTTAGGCCAGGGATGTCCAACATTTTATTATAGTGGGCCGCATTGACACTTGAAATAATTTAATGGGCCGCAGAACCTATTACGTTTCAAAAAAAGTATTATTCTTTAGAGTTATAACGGGCCTTTCGAGTTATATATATTTTTTTTTACCCAAACTATACTATTAGTGCGCCCCTAAAAGCTGACTGGAACATTTTAATTAGGCTAATATTGAACATTTAAAATACTACTTGGAGTGAAAATGACTAGCGGGCCGCACGAAAATTTCAGACGGGCCGCAATGTGGCCCGCGGGCCGCAGGTTGGACATCCCAGTTTTAGGAAAACAATAAACTATACTTAAACTTGTACCTTTTTACCACGTCAGTTTTGTCATTTTTTTTTCGGTATTTATAGACAAAGCCAAATTGTTATCAACCTCGTCTCACTCTTTCAAAGTTATTATTGCTGCTGGTTAACGCACCACTCTTCCTAAAACAACGTATTGGTGATCAACTCGCACAATTGTAACTAACTTTAAAGTTAAGGTATATTTAGCTTCTATTCTGTATTTTAGGGAACTATAGGTTAACAATAGGACTACATATCGCGATATCATACGTACGTTTATGAACCTTAACACAATTTTACAGAAAACGCCAGGAGGGAATCGGAACGCGTCCAGTCGCGAGTGGAGGAGGCGGAGCGAGAGCGAGAGGAGGCGCTTCGGGAGGCGGAGGAGAAGGAGATCACAGCCAATCACAAGCTCGAGATGGAGCGGGCGTCACGTGACGAGGCTGTGGCGAGAGAACGACGGGCAAGAGCCGAGCTACAGTCGGCCCTCGAAACCGAAAAGGTTTGTTTGTTGTTTTTTATTAATTGAAAATAAAATGCAATTGAGCAACTTGTGTACCCTTGTTAAGATTTCAAACAACCAGCTTGAACTTATCCAGATCGTCGTTATGTATTTTATCGATTTTTGCCAAAAAAATCAAAACAAAAGTGTGTTTGCTTTGTAGGACATAAAATTAAACTATAGCTATATAGAGCTGAAAGCTCGCTAGAACTCCCTTGGCTTTTATTTTACCTAATTTATTGAATCATTATCTACTATTGGCCGACGTTGCTATAGTTTATCTTTTAATTTACGACACAGATCCAAAAGAAAGAAATTCAAAAGCGACTTAAGGAACTTGAAGAAGCTAAGGGCTCCATCTACCGATCGCCGAGACAGTCAAACGAGGGTCTTCTTGCAAATCGCCGCCAGCTTGAATCTCTGCGACAACGATTGCAACTCGAAGCATCAAAGTTTCAGGTAACAGAATGCAAAAAATGGCTTGTATATTTACGGCATGTTGGTTGCTTGATTTATAACGTAAAGCCTACATTAAAATAACGCCAGGATCACCTGTCTTTTTTATCTGATAAATATTTTTGTCGAAAACAAAATGTTTTTTCGGTACATTTCATAAGAGATGCAGCAGCGCTAAAATTGCTAGGCTCTAACGCTAGAGTAAGTGGTTCGCTGGGATCCCTAAGTCATCTACGATATGTTGTATATTTGCATCTATAGGTGTGCTCTATGTGTTCGTAAATGGTGCTGTACAAGTGTACAAGGATAAATTTATACTATACACTTTATTTTATGTAAAATACGAAATACAGTAATACCACCCATGGTTAGTTATTTAATTGTTGATAAATTGTTTTATGTGACAAATCTCGTCTGAATGAGCTGTTTTCGTATTTCGGTCCTTCATTTCGATAGCAAGCTGTTCAACATCTTAGTAAGGAGGCGATTTAAACACTGGTAGACTTGCGTGGTGATTAGGCACATTCTCAAATTTCTGATAGAAAGTGTCTCTTGTACGTTGAACTGCTTTTTTTGGTGGAAAAAAACAGTAAAAGTTAAAAGTTATGTACGCGAACAAACAAAATACATTCTTTAAACGTGTACTTTTATTTAAATTAAATATCGTTTATGTAAAATGTTAGGATGAAGCTGAATATAGGCTACAAATGGTCCTAACTTTTTTTGCTGCTCAATTTTATGCACGTTCCTACCAAAGCACTAAACGCGAAAAATGCTATCGTTACGGTGACAATGCACTCCGTTTGTCTAAAAAAGAACATGTAAATTCCTAAATAAAAGCAACCCTTATAAAGTTTTTTTAAGGTAAAAACCGCCATCGTGTGGTGTTATTTGCAGGGGTCGGCAGCCCACTGACCGAATCCTGCCCGCCAATCCAAATCTTTCGGCTGTCACGTCTTACAAACTAGACACACGCCCATGCGTCAAATTTTCAGCTATTTAAAACTATACGTTAATGCACTTTTTTGCGCTGAGTGCGACTTAGTTGTGCATCAGGTATATTTGAGATTTTAGGGACTCTTCGACACTTTTTGCCAAGTTACATACTTAGAAAACATAAATAACCAATTAAGATCAACAGAACTAAAATATTTTTGTATAGTATGTTGCTTATTAAATATACATTGTTCCGGTTTTGGAATGTACTTACTTTTGGGAAGGATAGGGCCATATCGTTTTGTCGAAACATGTTTCATAATACGCACATATCCTTCCACCACACAGCTCTGGGTTCTTCATTATTGCTGTCGATATAATCCTACATCGAAAAACATGTTTAGGTTAAAATTGAATTCGCTATTAGTAGAATGTTATTTTTTAAATATTACCACTGTAATCGACGCAATAATTGCAATCCACTGCAGCTCCATCTACTAATAAAAATATTTCACTATATCGTTGGCATCTACTTGTGTATTACAAGCGTGTAATACATTCCAAACGTGAAACATAAGCATTTTATTTGCATGTTAAAACGATTAAAATATAATTGTACCAAAACCAAAAGAAAACCCAGTGCAGGGTCTTTTCCCGATCTGTCTGCAATTTGGTCAGTTGGTACATCTATGTTTAATTGTTTATACTCGTTAAATTGCTCGTCTTAAACTTCACATTTGCCATTCCGTTTTTGACATTGTAACCAACAAGGTGTTCTCTTTTCAGAACCTTGTTGATCGAACCGCATCCCGACCTTCACCACGTGACAGATCACGTGACTTCTCTGTTTCACCTTCAACCTCTCTGCTGTCCTCCGACGGCGAGAAGTTTGAGTCGCTCAAGCGCTCGCTGCAAGACATGCAAGGCGAACTTAAGGACCTCTACAGCGAACTGTCGATACCCACTACGGTAGGTGCTTAGGGTTGACCAATGGTCATTAGTGTTTCGCAACCTCTTTTGGCTTGCGGCAGCCTACAGATATTATAAATAGTACGCGGCACCCTTGCTTGTATTTTTGCTGAGTGGTTAACTGTAAAGTTACAATAAATGAGATTGAAACAGCACATCAAGTGTGCAACAAGGTTAAAAAATAATTTAATTTTTTGAACTTATATTGTACATACACAAAAAATTGGAATCCTAAATAATTTGAAATATCTCTCGGCACCCTTTAGCGTTAAAAATGACCCCCGGTTGAGAAACACTGGTTTACATATTCATAAAATATATGTTTTTTTTAAAAAAAACATTAAATTTGATACAAAATATTGTCACCAACAAGAATTTGTTTATCACGATTTCTCTTGTACTATTCAGGCAAACCTCAAAAGTACTTTAATCGTTTTTGTAATTCACAGCCACTACAATTTTCCTTTTATCTTTTTATCATAAACATCTTGATTTAAATTTTATGGAAATAAACACGTGTTAGTGCTTTCGGTCTATGTTTGTAGTAACCCATAGTTTTAAAAAAATTATAAAAGAGTCAGTTTTTGTAAATTATGTTTTTGCTTTTTACAAACTTCAATGAGTCGATTTTTTACTTTCTCGGGTTGCAGCAGTCGAGTGCGAGGGCGTCCGAGTTCAACGACCGACTCTTGCACGAGAACGGCGAGTTGGCCGAATACGCCGCGCGTTCAGCCAAAGAGGCTCGCGACATGATGGACGCCATCGCATCACTGGAGGAAGAAAATAAAAGGCAGCATCCGGTGAACGGGAGGGAGATCGTTGCACAGGTGGCTATGCGCGAGTAAAACACTTAATCAAACCTAGTAACAGCGCATACCGTCCTGTCGGGATCTTGACATTTCAACCACTGAGGCAGAATGTATTATTAACAGTTTGTAGTAGTATATTGCCACCTTTGATTTCGTACATAATACGTCCTCGATATGTTTTTGCGTTATCTGGTATATTCAATTAATTTTGGTTAACACAAACTAAGCGTATTGGAATTTAAAATTCCTAATAGTTTGTCCACTAGTTGCACTTATCATAAAATATGCGCTGTTATATTAATGCGTTGGATGTCGTACGTTAATTTTTTTATGATGACTTAAAATACGTGTTCCAAACAAGTTTTTATGGTGACTAAAATTATTTTGTGATAGATTCACTATGAAAACGCAATAATTTGAAGTTACAAATCGTTTTGTAGGTTTAAGCCTTAATATTATATTTCCTCTTTAGTCACCAACACAAGAAAACCAGCAAAAGATGGCTTCTCGCATGCACAAGCTATACACGCGATATCTGAGGGCTGAGAGCTTTAGGAAGTCTCTGGTTTACCAAAAGAAATACCTACTGCTGCTGCTCGGAGGCTTTCAGGTGAATTTATTGTGACATATTTTGCTTTCAGCAAAATACACTGGCAGCCTGTGACTACTGTAGTTTTACGCATATTTTTATCTTTTTAGCGATTTTCACCAATAATTATGGTTTAAATATGGTTTAATAGTTATGCACTCGATGGGTATTAAAGACAAGCTTGTTTGTACAATGCTGTTTAAAGGTAAATTAGGTTCCTTCCTAACAACATAGTGATTGCAGTTTTGGGTAGTGGTTTGATGTGTTACAACTGCAAACTAAACGGCTAGAAAAAGATTTAAACAACCTCTCGACTAACCCCAAACCGCTTACTCAAATGTATCACTTACTCAACCCAACTTTATATTGCTTACTGGTAAATATCACCCACAAATTTGTCCTTAAATGTCCATTCTCACAAAGAAAAGAAACGCAGTCTCGTGTAAAAAGCAATCCCCTTGTTTCCTCCAGGATTGCGAAGAGGCGACCCTAGCGCTGATCTCCCGCATGGGGGCGTACCCGAGCACTGACGCGTTACGACGTCAAATCCCGCACAGATCGCCCGCCTTTACTCGATTCAGAAGCGCCGTGAGGGTGGTGATCGCAGTGCAAAGGTATGGGCTCAAATGCTGTGCACGCAGCCAAGTTCTTTGTTTTATCTGTAAAGGTTTGAAGTTAATTGAAACTGCTTGGTGTATAGTATATATTGCCCAAATTCACACCGAATGCAGCTAGTTTCATGTAAACAATTAACCTTATCGGGCAATGTCGTTTTTTTTCGTTTTCATTTTTTACTTTAAATATATATATAATATATATTATATATGTAATCTCTATAGCAGCAACAGTGCTATAATTGTTGTTTGGCCGATATGCCTGCCCCCTTAGTTGGTATTACGACGGCCCGGGTTTTGCTGTCGTCGTGAGATTGAATCATGAAAATCCTTTTACATGTTCTGAGAAGCTGTGTTTTATATATATTTTTTTATTTTGGTAAAGGCAGGCGATGGTTAGCATTTGACTAGTAATAGTACAGTCTTACTACTCTGTTTTGTTTCCAGGTTAAAATTCTTGGTGCGTAAATGGAAGCGAGCTAGTAGCAATGTGTCGGCTGCCATCCACAGCAAACACGGAATCCCCGGCACATCTGCGCCACCTGCAGTCAACGGAAACCATCACCAAGGTACCAAGGCCCGATATGTTATGTAATTGTCTGTCTTAATTGGGCCTGGCAGGCCAAATCGCGTAAAAACATCAGCACTATTGCCGTTTCTTATAATTGCTTTTAGTATGTTGACCCCGCCTTAGTAGAATCTGTTCAGCACAACCATGCCGTGGTGATTTTATGGCAATCTCGCTCTTAAAATTCGTGCCAAATTACCATATCACAACTTATAGTCAATATAGTGTTATCTGATTACTGCTTTACGTTTGCATAACTGTATGATTACAGTTTTTCGCGATAGTGTTTGTCTGTTTCTAAACCGCACGAGCAAAGTTTACTAAAAGCTTTATTTTTGCATAAATTTAGCAACTTCTACGTATATTTTGCCGAAAACTAGAAACAATTACCTTGAATTTTTACTCAATTGTCAAGGGTTAGGAAGTTTAACCTAAATTTAACCCTAGGTGTTCCAACGAACCAATCGAGCCGCCACCGCAACAGCGACCACTTGCGGGCGCACCCACACAGCCGCCAGGTGTCGTCACGCACCCCCTCCCCGAGCTCCCTGGACAGCTCGGCCAGTTCCGGCAGTTACCGACCCACCGACCAACACTACATTAATGGAAGTTACGTCACTGATCCACCAGTCCATGACACGTCACCTTATTCGGAACGGCACCGGCCCTCCACGTCTCCGTATTTGGCCGGAGCGTCGTACGCGGGCAATTACGGACGCGACGTTTCGCACGCGTCATCTACGGACCGTCGTCATTTGTCGCCGTCCGTCGCCGCGGCTTACGCATCTCTGGATCGGTGAGTTGAACGATGTGCGAATCTAACTACACTGGAACAGACTTAATGTTCCGAGTTCTTACACGTGATTTAACTGTGCGTGTTTAATTAAAACAGGTTGTGTTCTTGGAAAAATATAGTTTAAGATTTACTGAGGATTATGTAGGGAGCGTTTAAGCTGTTGTCCCAATAGCAAGTTACTTACTAATCTACTGATTCCTTAGATCGCGACCTGGGGAATCCGACCCATCACTGAACGAGTACATACAAAAGCTGGAAAACATCCAACAAAAACTCGGCCAGGGCTCCTACCGATATCCCAGGTAAAGGAGGACACTTCTTCGTTTTACCTACAAACTGTTGTTTTCAATACGATATACTTTTAGATATATACAAACGGCCCTCAAACGGTTCCAGTGTTAGATATGTGCAGTAAACCATTAATTTACAAGCAACTTCTTTACAGCAATGTAGCTGCTCGTGGTGCTTCCCTAAAAGTAGCATAGGTTTCATGACTATTTTAAAATGTATAAAATCTTTGTTTAGCGACTGAACCTCCCTCAATCCTGTGACGTAACCATATTAGACTTATCCAGGTCGTTTTCTTCCATAGCGAGCCCTTAGCAGGAGTAGAACTGCATACTAAGCTACCTGAACCAGCTGTAAAGTTGGTATTTAGTATAGGCTGTAGAATATACATTTGATGGATTGTATAGAGTGCCATAACAGTTTTAAATGACGGTCTCCCACTCAACTGTGATACTGCACCTTTTAACGTATACTGTGTGAGCTGGCTATTTCCAACACATTGTATTGCTATAAAACGAAATTGAGTGAAATCGTTTTTCTGCTGAATTTCCTTGTTATTTGCTTTATCGAAGACAGTTTATATTTTTCTATTTGACTTACTTTATGTTGCCTAAGAGCTTTTACGCTAGCTCATCCATTTGTATCTGTTGTTCCGTAGTGTCTTTGGCGCCAGACTGTTATGTATCCGAACAAATCTATTTGTTTTCTAGTACGTTTAATGTTTTGTACACTGTTTCGCCGCTTGTATCTCGCCGTCCAATCGCAAACTTGTGTCAGATTTTCCTATTTTGTTACCGTAGTTTGTACAGACCCCGTCGTTCGCCTTTTTGTGTATCGAGAATAGAGACTTCAGCTGTACTACCACTGTCTGTTGTAAATCGGCTTCATTGCTACAAGTATGGTTGTTTAGTTAATTTGCTGAAGTGAAAACAATTTATACGCAGTGAAACAATATTGTAGCTTAACATAAAATTAATAAAAAAAAGTGAGAGTCTTGGGTATGTTTCCAAAATTTTGCAAGTAAAGCGAAAGAATAACGCTTTATGAATTCGTTCGTCGATAAAAGGTTTATTTAAGCACATCAAAAAACGATATAGGCTAAATTAAAAATTGTATTTAAGGTTCATCATTATTATAAGTAGGGCCAGTAAAAGTAAAAAAAAATATTTGGTGGTTCCAAAAGTAGTAAAACTGATAAAGTGAAAGAACTGGTTAATTTAAATTGTAGCAAGTCCTACAATGTCATATTTTTGTTTTAGGTCATAAAATTTGAGTTTTTTATACTTAAAACGAAAAGATTGAATCCTAATAGGCCTGAGCTTTCATATGTAGTTCTGGCAGCTCCTGGTGCTTAGTTTCACCAGGCATTGGAAGTTTATTGTTTTGGTTTTTGTAGTTTAATAGCGTGTGATGTCAATTCGCATTGTTATATCATCCTAATTCATTACCTTGCAACACACTATGCGGTCTCTGAATATTGTAAGTTCGTGTAGTAGATCACCTAATATTAGTCAGTCAGGCCAGAGTTAAAATCATTGTGTTCAGCAGTGCTGAGATTTTATAGGTGTCTTTTTCGCTTACTAGAAATTATTTAGGCTTTTTATATGAGTGCATTCTGTTCTCAAATTGGTAAAATTTCAACCTACTTTAGCTGCTGTGTGGAACGATCTTTTTCCGTTTCGAAATCAATGCTTTGCTCAAACTAATTTTTTGGCGACGCAAACATTGTATATTACATAAAATTGCAAGTGTTTGATTTAAAACATGTTAAAACTTGCATACGAGTTGTCACTTACTGATATTAAAATAACTTTATTTTGAAACAAATAAACTCTAAACTTCTTAATTGTTGTTGGTTACAACACTAAAACATAAACTTATATATGAAAAATAAGTTCCTAACTGTTTGATATACAAAACAGGAAGTTGGCGTTCGAAGACGTATGGAAATCCCTTTCTCAATCAACAATGACTATAGAATTGATCAAGCTTTTATAAAAAGCGCAGTGTTTTAGGTACCGGTATTAAACAAACCGTACGTTAAATAAGTTTTCGCTCGCTTGAGTACGATACAAATAAGTTGGATTTCTAAACTCTAAAGTGGGTTCTTTGGTTAAGAACAACCAGTTAAGACGACATGACGACGTGTGACACTTTTTATGGTGGTTGAGAACCGTCAGCTTCACTGCTGTGACTTGTGCTTTCGTGCTTGAGGCCTTTATTGAGGCAGCTCTTAAGGAGCAAGTTGGCGGATCGCAGGTCCTCTATCTTTTTCTCTGTTTCTTGCATCCATCTCGCGTATTTCTCATCGAACTGTTGACTTAACTACATAAGGGTAAACCGGTAGGCTTTTAGATTGGTTTATAATTATAACAAAAATCGGCAATTTTTTAATGACCTGTTACCAATCGTATATTTTTAGCAGGTCCTCAAGTAACACGTTTGTCTTCCACAGTTACAAAATAAACTAACCTTTGTTGTTTTTTGTTCCTCACTTTCAAGCCATTGCGCTTCTTTAACGCTCAATTCCAAAAAGAGGGACTCCACCTTTTCCCTCAGCACTACGTTTTCGGCCATCAGGTCATTGATGAAAGTTTCTCTCCCACTAAAAACAAAATGAAACCAAAGAAGAATTATTGAAGGTATTGAAACAAAAGGATTTTTCAACTTACCTGTTCTCGCGAGTTTTGTGTTCTTCCTGCATTGCCTTAACTTCGAGTCTTTCCCTCAATCTATCCAATTCATTTGCGTAATCGTCAGCCATGGCTGATTTGTCCCTCAGGTTGGCTCTTGCCTTTTCAAGTTCCAAGGCATGGCTTCGCTGTAAAGTCGCGAGCTCGTTCTGTATTTCTTCGCACTTGAACTTCCACTCGTCCCGTTCCTTTTCAATATTCAAGCGATTTTTGTTGCTTTCATCAAGTTTGTTTTGCAAGTCCTTGGCATCCGACTTGGCTTGTCTGCATGACTCCTCAGAAGCTGCAAGTTTTTGTTCAAGCTCCGTATACTTGGATGTCTCAACGCCAGTCCTTCCCATCTGGGGCTGTCCAGCTTGCAAGACCTCACGTTCGCGTTTCACGATAGTGTTGCTTTTCGCCTTGCGGAGATCTTCTAATCTCTGTATTAGGACCAAAGCGGCATTACGCTCATGCAGACAATGAACGCCAATAACGTATAGCCTAATGTTGTTTTAGCACCATATGTCAATAAACCCTATCGGCGATATTCATGCCTTATCAAAATATATGGCGTCGCCAGGGTACATGTTAATTATCTTCCCCAAATTGTCAATTTCAAGTATATTCTTGTTCCTTTTAATTCATTTTTTATTTTGAGTTCAATTGTCAATCTTATTTATTGAAAATTTAAGGACACTTTGCTGCCTATCCCACTTTTTCCTTCAGAGTAGGTAATAGTGTCTTCGTGGTAAAATAAACTTACAAAACAAGTTACGAAAATGTTTATTTGGTATCGTAACTATATGTGTTCACATTGAATTTAATGTATTAAATGGTGTTAAACAATTGTTTTTCCAAAACAACCCGATTGATTTTATCGTTTAAAATTTTCTTCTATGAGAGAACCGTCTGGAAATATGTTAGTCTGCTTTTTTAGGAAAAATGTTGTGTCCATTGAATCTTTGAGAACTACTTAAGCAAAGAATCTTAGTAGTTTACTGCGCAATGTGTTTGGCGTCAATGGTAATTAGGTAGGTTGCGCGGCTTAATCGACAGTAATGAGTGTCTTACGTAAACCTTTAATTGTCTTTCAATACAGTATTACGTTAACTAATGATGCAGGTTATACGAGGTAAGAACGTAATGTTTGTTCTTAACGCTGCATCGAGCTGAATGTGTACTTGTGGTTTGTATTGCTAACAGTACAAATTGTTTTTACATTTAGCCCTTCCCACGTCCTATCGTTCATTGCTATTCGTGTTTAAAGAGGTTAGCAGAAAAAGCACACCAATGTTTGGTTTGAACAATCACCAACTTGTTTCGGTAAATTTTCTACGTTTTTATGTCACGTAGGCATTCGTCCGGTTTAGCAAAGTTTTACCTGTTTCAGGCTCTGCACCTCTCCTTCCAAATCTTTGACTCTTGACTTTAACAACAACGCATTTTCTTCTTTCTTTTTAGCCGCATTCTTTTGATAGGTAGACATTACGCTAATTGAACCACAACAAACTTACGTGTCTAATATGCTGTTCTTTTTTGCCGTTTCAACTCATTCATATAATTATCTCATCTAAGACAAGCGATGTCCATTTATCATTTTTCTAAATTTAATAATTCGTAAATGTGAAAAGTACCAATAGCTATAGATTTACTGGATTATATTTTCTGTGTAGAAATGCTAAGACTTTACACTATTGTAACTTTATTACAAGTACCGCTATCCTATATCTGCAGATACATACACGAACATCCACAATGTTGTGGTACGCTCTCATATCAACTACAATAACATAGCCGCTTGTCAGAACAAAGGCATCTTGGGCTGCTGAAGTAAGTCTTTGGCTGGCTAGCCACTCACGCGATTCTCTCAATTGTCATTCAAAACGCAACAAAAGACACCATAGAATCATGGAACAAATTTACAACTTTTTGGATTGCCTTCGACAATACTGAACTGCTTCGTGACCTATAAAAACCGTTTAAAAAACTTAAACTCAAGGCTTTAAACGCTTATACTCACTTTTTGTATAAATTTGTGTATATAAATACTGTACAGAAGAATTTATTAAAATATTTTAATTGTTTAACACCGTCAAACATGTATGTTGTCAATGTACAAAATGTGTCTTATTTAAATTTTACAGTTTATAAACCAGACATTTTCAATAGTGGCTTACCCTGCAAAAACGATCAATACCACTTGATTTTAGCCGCGAAACACGCCAGGCCCGCCAGGGTACTGAGCAAACCTTTTCACTTTTAAAAATTCATTTTTACCACATACAGCGCTAAAGAGCTGGTATGCTTTCATTGGAAACAATCAGTAGCTAAACAACATATTCAAACAATGCTGGATTCGAAAAAAATAAAAAATTGCGCTTTGATGACCTGATACAATTGTAGACCAATAATTCTAAACTCTTATGATTTCTAAAATCGTCGTGACCCAAAATTCAGTCGCCTTTCGATTTGGCTGGGTCACCAACTGCACTAGTTCATATGCTTAGATTAAGATTACGCCAAATAAGAAAATTGCTGAACCATGAAGAAGGCATGGTTGTTGTTAATTTGAATTTATTAATGCTATCGTCTTGTTTGTGTTTTGTTCACTATAAGCTTAAAAACGTCAGTGAAGAAGGTTGGGTTAGCAAAACATCACTGTTGTACTTGCGCTTAGTACTTTTTTACGAACAAAGAAAAGTTGGTAAACTCTGTTTTAGACTTATGCTCCTAACACGACTACGTTTTCAGGCAAACTGAGTGGAGCATTTAAATTGCACAACTGGTAGTTATGCCCTTTCGCACCTTAACAACATATTTAACGACCCGATATTTTTTTAAGGAGAATTAAAAACAACATGGTTAAAAAAATTACTCAAACATTTAAATCATACTTCATGCAAACTGCATTGACTGTACAGAAGCTGTCCATTGACTTTTAGCATTATAAATCAATTATGAGGATGCGTACCAGCAATTAAAAAAAATGTTGCACAGATCCCTGGAAACTTCCTCACGGACCCGTTCTTTTTTGCCTAACAGGAAAAAACACATCCATGTAAAACAGGAGCGTATTCAGTGGTGAATCGGTTCTTAAAAGTAAAAAAAATTGCAGAATTAAAAAGTATAATGAGAATATATTCCTAATTTGAAAATAATATTTATCAAAAATTACATACGAAAGTCTTTTACACAAACATTTCATACAAAGTAAACGATTACATGGCGAAACACAATCTACGATAACAACAGTGATTTTCAACCTGGTCCACAGGCCGGGTTGTAATGACTTAAGTCAATGACCTAAATTGAGTGCACTTAAGTCACTGTTTACAAGCGACTCGACTTTAAGTAATTTGTGTAAAAAAATGACTTGACTTGACTTATGTCTTTTGAGCAAATGTCTTGACTTAACTTTGATTTTCTGCAAAGACTTGTGTTGAAGTGTTTTCATTAAGCATTTTTTTATAAAATTTGGCTATATATTTTAAATGTTCTACAAAAAACAATTTGCTAGCTATAAGTTGCATTTTTTGTTATTTTTAAGTCGAGTTATTTCTCGTAATCGAGCTAGTTTATCAAATAACGTTTACTTTTGATGCGAGAGCTTAACTTGCAATTGACTGCCAAATGTGGATCTTATGGCTCAGTTGCTTGACCCGGGTTGTTTAATAGATAACCTACTGTACGACTTGTACGTCTTAGCCTCACACGTATAGCTGTGTTATGTACGAACAGAATTCAGCTTACTTTGTTTACGGAGTTCTCGTGAGCTGAAAAAATCGGTGTGTTACTCTTATAGTTAAAACTTTTTGTTTTATTCAGTTTTTTATTTGTTCGTCATGGAAGACGATTTTAAATAAAATTCCGTTGGAGCGATATTTCAGTTGCGTTCCAAATATTTTGTTGAAGAACAATAGACTGTTGTGGTCTAGGTCATATTAAAAGAAGAAAAAAATGTATGTGTTAGTCATATTCTACTATTGTGTCCACGACAAACTAATATGGATAAAGATTCTACACTACAGTGATAAGCACCCCTGTTTCACGTTAATGTTAATTCTCTAGTTGACTTTGTGTTCGAGTAAAGTATACTTTTAATGACTTTTAGTGAAAAGCTTTACACTGTCCGAGGCATTTAAGAGCCTTATACCTAGGGACCGCTTAAATTTTTGTGATTTAATAGTAGATAAACGACGTTTTACCCTAAAAAGACACCTTAAACATTTATATTTCAGCGTCTCAGATGTTGGCTGTATCTAAGGCAATAAAAAGCATCTTTGTTAAACATTAATTTTTCGTGCGACGAAAGACAGTAAATCTCGACAAATGTAAACTTAATTATCTATCCTACAGAGCGTAATGTGCTTAAGGTTAATAACAGAAGCAAATGAGAAAAAACGAATTTTAAATGCAGAATAGGTAGTCCACCATCCATATGAAAATTTAAGCTCTTGTCGTCATTACTTGCTAACGAAGTCACCCACGCGAGTTGAGAACTGAAAAGCAGTGGCACTTATAGAGCACACTCCATATCAAGAGGGCATCTGTGAATTTAGCTCAGTGCAGCCCGCCAGTCAAGTTTTAAAAATAACAATCTTACGTTTTCACTAACTTAAAACTAAAATAACTTATGAGCTTGGCGTTAGATCGTTTGTGTGGCTTTATAAATTGTCACACGTCCCTCCGAGCTTTTTTAAGGGTAAACAAACGTTGCTTCTGTATCATGTTTCTACAAAAAGGCAACGAATCAATTTCGTTACCTATCAGGTTACTTTCATTGGGCTGAGGCTTTATCTCGTTATATATGTGGTTTAGTAGAGAGAGCACTTAACGTAATTAGGAATAGTACGGTTCTAGTGTAATGGACTGACAACATTTTTACAGCATCTAGAGTTCAAATATTTTGAAACTGTGACATCACAAATGATAACTAGATTAGTTTTGTTTCAAGTGAAACGTCAATGAGTGCCGCAAGAATGGATGGTCAGCCTTATGGCAGGCACAGGTTGGCAGTACTGCCTGGACTTTCTAGCTCTAAGTCACCAAGCGTAATCGGTGATAAGGAATATGGAACTACTTTGGCAACTGTTGGTGAACAAGCTACCAACAGAAACCTTATTCCGCTGTCCGCTACCAATTCAAAGCAACGGATTCCTCAGTTGTGGAATGGGACTAATTCTTTTACTGAAATACGGTATTTTCTTACACTTTGTAACTGTACTTTAACATTCAACTCTAAATATGTTTTATAAATATACTTTTTAAACTAAGGTTGCAAACAGAACAAAATTAAAAACAAGTATGATCTATATTCTATATAATTCTAACTCTACTGAAAAAATAAAACAATACGTTTTTTTAATTTGTTTTTAGGACTTAATAAATTACAAGAGAAACTCACTTTGTAGGATAGGTCAAGGCTGTAGTCGTCAACAGGCCCACGATTCACACCATTTTTTTTTTTTTTTTAAATTAAATAGAAGTCTCTGTTATTCAACACGGCGATTTACTAAAATATACATTTTTAAATAATTTTGCCTGCATTAATTGTGATATTTTTGCATTAGGTCACGCGATAGTGATGGGAGTGTTGGCGCTCACATTCAAGCTGTGGTCAATCGCGTTGCAATGCTTGAAGAGGCCAACAAAGCACTTCTCGAGGAGGTAGCGTACGCTAGTATTTTTTTATTTTGTTTAGAAAAACAGTGGCCGACGAGTGTGTCGTTACAATAAAAAACACTACCAGCTGCTTTTGCGTTTACCGGTAGCAGTATAACTTTAATTGATCCACGTTAACGTTCTTTTCGATGAAAAAGGCATATATACCTACTGTAGATTTCGTTTAACGACTACGGCTCGCTAGAAAACCTTGTCGAAGGGGTATTTTTATTATATTCCCGTTGTTATTCCCGTCTTGTATTTAGTTATGACACCCACAGCGGATTTCATTTTTCGTAGAACTAAATATACGCACAATATTTACACTTTTCTTTGCGCAACTTGTTTAGTCCAAACTAGGGTTGGCCGCATCACACCTCAGTTTCTGGCAATCTTAGACCACCCTCGTGCAAACCAACCGACAATTATTAGAATTATCTGAACTTGAAAAATGTTTTAGTGGCAGTCGCGGCACACTTTATTAAAAATTTGCATTATAAGAAATTTTGTGCCATGCGCAAGCCAATGGGTAAATACTAAATATTATCTGTTCATTTATTGGGTAGTATACAAAAAATTCCCACATGGTTGCTTTTATGCAGGGGTGAAAGTAAAATAGTTTTCTTACCTGAACAATGAAAAAATTTCTTACCGGAACGCATAGAAAGTTTTTAGAGATGACGTCACAAATTTACGTCATAACTGTGCGTCTAAAAACTAAAAAGTAACCTTTCGAAAACATAAAGTTATGTACTACACAAATATGCAACAAAAACTGACCGAGAGATCATATATTGATATTTTAATTGGTGGTGTTATATACAACAGATGTACCGGTTACAAAGCAATGTTCGCGCCTCAGAATTGAGCAAGAAAGAAACTGTAAAAGAAGAAAAGCAAAATCAACGCGAACTTATGGAAACCATTCGTTCGAGTAATGATGTCATCAGTCAGCTGACGTCTCGATTGCGTATAGCTGAAGAAAAATTGCACCGAGAAAAGGCAAACGTACAGACCCTTAATTCACACTCAAAGAAACTTGAGCAGGTGACGAATGGTTGTAAATTATTTTAAACGATTAACTGTTACAAGGAAAAAACAACTGTTGGTGAAATAACTGATATAATCTTACGCTATTCGCAACGATTTGAAACTCTCTATTCCAACATATATATGTAAGTTTATTAAAGTAAAAGTTTGAGATACAGTGAAATTTTAATACTGAATCTTATATTCCAAACATTCTCTTTTGCGATTAGATTCTTCTGAACGTCCAGAGGGAGTCAGACAGTCAGCGCGACACACAAACGTCACATGTGGCTGAATTACGTCATCGAATCGACGACATCTCGCGCAAATGGGAAAAGAGCGACCAAACCTCCGAGAACATCGTCGACGAATTTCACCAGCTAAAGAATAGGGTAGAAATGCAGGTATCCCAACAATTTTCCAACATTGTCAAACAATACACTTTAACAAATGTAAATAAAGACCCGTTTATACTACAGCTACACTGAGCTGAGCAAAGCGTAATTTGTATTTAAATTCTACTGTTTAGAGCTTTTCACGCTTTGCAAAACTCAAACCCAGTGCAGCTATACAAAAACGTTACGTTTTGAAGCGCTTTTCACGCCCAGCTCAGCTAAGAGCAGCTGATGTGTAAATGAGCCTTAAGGCTTAATTGTGTAGGCCATGGAGTTTGCACATCTTCAAAGCGAGACAAAGCAGAAATCGAAACGGATGGAAGATGAAATGAGACAGTCGCTTCAACAAGGACGCATGCAGAAGGACACTACGAGTATTGCTGAACAAAACAACCTTCAACTTCGGTGAGTTTTGCAACGTTCGCTTGTGATTATCAAACACTTTTTTTTTTTTTTTTTTTTTGTGAGGCCGACTTTCATTGATTTCGTAATTTACCATCCTAACAATAAATTCTGGTGTGCTAATTGTTACTAGCCACAATACTTACGATAAAGTGTCGTAGAAAGCATTATCATAAGTAAAATTATTTTACCTTTCCTTGATAACACATGCTTCTCCATGTACAAAAGTAACTTTTCAAAGAATGCAATATAGACGCCGCCTTTAAATCTAATAGAATTTGGCATTTTAATTTCGTTATTTGGTCAAACAAAATTAACACGTACAACTGCTGATTCTAACTATTTTGCAAGGCATTTACTGGAGTCTCGTCTGGCCGAAACACGCGACGCCCTTACAGAAATGCGAAGTCGGATTACTCAGACTGAGTCCGACGGACGGTCACAAGTCCAACAGGTATACGATAAAATAGATTTTTATGTAACTCACGTTCATATAACACACCAGACCTGGAAACTGACGTCCTCAAGTGGGGGTCGCCAAACCACAGCCCGTGGCCCGCGACGTTTATTTAATAAAGATATGGTAGAGTTGAAACTTTGTCAAAAGCAATTTCAAACGATTTTTTTCATTCAATTTTAAAATGAACAATCATTTATTAATACTTACTACTCTTTTTGTTACATGTAGTTATTAAAATTTTATTCTTTTAATAATAATCAATTTAATAAAAGTAGAAACAAATTTATGTTCGGCCAAGTTTGGTGACCACTGTCTTAACGGGATCTATATAAAAAAAAATGGGTCTATTTTGTCGGTCGTAATCTATAGATATTGTATGAATCCTGTAGGTTTCGTTCAATTTATGTGATAATTAAATGATTTTGTAATGATAGCCATCCTGTCTGTGAAGTATTTTCTGCACCAGGTATATATACATTTTCTGTCCAAACCCCTTTAAGTCTGTTTTTAGGTTAATACGTATAAAGCAGTTAAAATTAATCATTTGTTTGAGTCCAAACAATGTTTTCGGCATACGTATGTGCTGCGATGGTTAACCTTTACCCAGTTATTCCCTTTAACCCGACCTTGCGTGGTTTTCAGTTGACGTTGAAGCTGTCCGAGCAACAGACCGCAATCAACGACCTGGCGCACAAACGACAAGAGGAACTCCACTCCATCGAGAAATCGCGGCAGGATCACGATCACTCCGAGGCCAGCGAGAGGCTGAAACTACACAATAAGATCAAGGTGAGTCGCACCACTTGCGCTTGTCAGCTCTTTAGTTAAACCTATAACGTATAACGTACTCCTGCAATTGTGTTTTTGTGCAACGCTAAATCGATCTCCGAAAAAACAATACCAGTATGGCCGAAAAAATGACCTACGTTTTCTGAAAACGTTGAATATTTTACGTACATAAGTTAAAGCTTACTGTCCGTTTGCCTGAACTGAGAGTGGTTTATTCGAAGTTGCGCCTATCACCAGAATACGACTATTCCATTAGCGACTTAGTAAAGTTATTTCGTGGCTTTGTTTGTTTGGAATACATGCTTAGCCTCAGGCATGTTGTGACTTGCTCTTAACGATAGTGACTGATTTACTTAAAAAAATAAAAATGAAGCCATTGGAACACTTTATTTCGCGCAGGGCGACGGCCCATCCAGCATTTCGTAAAATTGTTTAACACCGTATCAATTGAGTGTTTATTACAATAATACATTTTTCCACATTCCTGTTTTGATCAGACGGCAGTGGAAGAAATGAGCGACAAGCTCCTACAAAAAGAAGTCCGACTCCGTGAAGAAGCGGTAAAGAAGTTCATCGACGTGGAAAAGCTCCTGCAGCGGGAGGAGGCCGCAAGAGTCGATTTCGAAAAGCGGCTCAGAGAAGAGACGGAAAACAGGTAAATGTGTTTTGCGTCGATCTCAATAGAAAAATGTTGTGGGCGCTGGTTTAGAATCCTACCTCAGCATTGAAACAATTATTAAAGCAACGCACAATATTTGGGTTAGGGTGTCGTTTAGTGTTTGGATGAGGGTGGACAAAGTATTATTATTTAATAATATTGCCTAATCTACTCAAACCCAAACGTACCCTAAACCAAATAATATCCGTTGTGGTAGGATTCTAGCCCAGCGCCAGGTTGTGTTCCCAAAAATACCGCTCTATTTTAATAACAATCTATTACTTATATATAATGTTTTTGAACTTAAAAAAATTAAAATAAGAAAATAAAAAAAATAAATTTTAAAGAGAGGTCCATAAATGAGTCACGTCGATTTAAAGGTGGAATCTGCAGCAAAAGATATACCTGGAAGAGATGCAGGCATTGAAGGAAATGCGGCGGACCGAGCGATCTAAGCAAGCCTCCAATCAGAGAAACGTTGAGGAGGGTTTTCATCATCTCGAGAAAAAGTTTTCTAACGATCGGTATAATTGCTTTATAAGTGTGACATCGTTAGCTTCAATAGAAATATCATCACATGTCAAATGTTTAATAAACATATCAGACAATAAGGTTTATTTTCAATAGAAAAGCACTTGAGAAGGTTTTGCTCGCTGAGATCAGGAAACGCGAAGAACAGTCGATCCGTGTGGTTTCGCAGATAGGTGGCGTGCAAGATCAGCTACGGATCGCCCTTTCCAGCCTCCAGCAAGCCATTGGTGGACTTCAGTTTCAGGTCGGCAAGGACAAGGACAAAACTTTAGCTGAGGTACGTATACACATGTTTTCATCAATTAGTATTTCATCTTGGTTTGCATTTGTTTCCATAAACCAGCGGTTCTCAAACTCTTTGAGCTTGCGGAACACTTGAAAAATTAAAATAATTAGCGGCACAGTTTCTACAAACAACAATATTACAACTCGACAACTGCTTCAAATAGACGACAGGTTAATTTGTGATAAACCTTATTATCATAAGTTGTCTAATGCAGGGTTTCCCAAACTGTGGTCCGCGGCGACTGCACAGGTGGTCCGTGGCGATATGACAAGAAAATAAAAAGTCACACATATACGTTGTGCAGTACGCACCATGTCAAAAAAATTGCCGCAGTTATTCACAATTAATGATTTCGAAAGCTTTTGTTATCCAGTATCGCAAATGTTACTTGTTGTGCCTTTGTTGTACTCAAAAAGTTGTTTACGAAAAATTCTCATATTCCTCGTCTATGACATAATAATATATTGTTATCTCCATTCGGAATGGCTGTTTTGTTGAGATTATTCCAGCCGTTTTCCTGCGCTACACAAAAGTCTGTCAGACGAAGCAGATAAAAGCAATCGGATCGTACCCATTGATGTTGTCAGTTTTGTAAATAAATAAACTTCGGTTTTATTTATTTTTTGCTTTGTATTGCGGTCCGCGAAAAAACAGATTCACCAATTGTGGTCCGTGGTTCCAAAAAGTTTGGGAAACCCTGGTCTAATGGATAGTGTGTGTTGTTGCATTAAAGTCTCGTATGCTTGCGTGCATGCCTATTTGTAATACGAATAACTTATTTTCCCAACATACAAAAAGTTGCTGATGGTCACACTTAAGAATCTCTTGAGGCACACTAGTTTATAAACCACTGCTATAAACATATGCTTCGAAAATATAAACATCGTTTTCAAGTAAAATTTAAACGATAGGCAACAACTAATAATATATTTTGTTCCTGAATGTATTTTACCGACGGTCCCACGTAAATTCTTTCATGATTAGTTTATATGTTGAAGATTAAGACTCGTTTTGCGGAAGAAGAGAAAAAGTTTTCCCTGGCAGTATCTGATGTTGGCACCAGACTAGCTGCAATAACAGTCCGCATGACGCAGCAGGTTAGACTGCCTTTATTTATTGGAAGGTCTGAAGTGATATATCTAACTCCTGAAATTAATATATTTGACTTTATATAGGAAGAGACATACGAGGCGAAAATGAGTGAATTTCAGTCAAAAGTTCGCGAAGAGCACAATGAGCTGGTGCATAGCGCCGCCGAGTGGAGAGAAACCCTCAATAAAGATATAAACATTTTACAGGATGCGTTGAGAGGTATAAAGCCCCATCATGCAGCTTTATGAACATTATTCAGCCTTTGATTAAATGTTTTTTCTGTTAAAGATTTTACTAAGAAACTTAATAAAATTAAAAATAATAAAAAAATAGGGTTTTGTTGAACGTTAATTTTTTTATTATTTTGTACTATATATATTTTTTTTGTATAATACTACGACAAAGCTTTGTGTCCGGACTTATCTACCGTGTTTTGTTACGTCCCTCATTTACATACCGCTTCCCTCTGGGCCGTGTTTTATTAGTGGCTTTCTGGGGCCACTTCACGTATCATGATTCTTATTTTTTTTACTTTAGTGGTTGGCGTTAAACGCAGCTTGTCTCTGTCCATGTCAGTCTTGGGTGTATTTTATTTATTTTACGTTTTATTATTTTAATATTTTTTTACTCTTTTATACAGATAAACTAATGATGCCATTTATTTATATAGCGAAGTGAAAATTTACATTAAAAGTTTTAGACCTTGCTAACTGATTTTTGTTCGAAGCGGTGCGCTTCTCAAGCCATTAAATTCGTTTAATTTTGTAGTTTACCACAAATAGATGGTTAACAATGCCCCAACATTGCTAAAAAATTGAAATAAACTTTGAAATTAGAGCTTCCACAAGATTTGAGGGAGACCCAGGAACGTCTTGATCTTCTCAAGAGTGATTCCGAGACGAAGTCAGTCATGCAGAACGAGTTGCGCATGAAAGAGCACGACGTCACCAAGAAGCAGTTGCAGCAGGTGACTCAGCGAATCGACGAGCATGACACGGCAGCAATCGAGGAAAGAAACCGGCACGAAAAAGTACATCGGGACTTAATTGAAGCGCAGGGGAAAATAGCTCAGGTAATGACATATAAAATATATTTGTGGTAAACGATTTTTTTTAGCTTAATATACCAGCTTTCATTTCTTATCAGTTCTATGTCTTATTCGGCTACGAGCAAATGTGGCCATTCTTTTATTTCGTAGCCAATGATAAATAAAAACTAAAAAAATCTGTCAAGAACCCCTAAAATCGAACGTACAATCAAAGCAATACATTTTCTTTTTTTAGACTTTTTCTATGTTTGAAAAAAATCAACACATTAAGATGTTCATTCACAAACAAATTCTACTGAGGGCACCAAGCCTATATTTTACCGTATAAATATTTAGAGCGGACAAGAGAAGAATGAAAGTTTTATTATAAGACTATTATTACTCAAATATGTTAAGGTTGAGCGCTTTCTCAACGACGCGCGATCAGGACTTAACATCCGGCTCAACTCTGAGACCAAGATGCGTCTGGAGGAGACCAGTTCTATCAAGCGTGACCTGGCGCGTCTCAAAGTTGACGTACAGCCATTGCTATGGCAACAGAGCAACCAAAGTCACCAGTTCATCAAAGATCCCACCTCTATCCTGAACGAATGGGGAATTTACCAATGCGCCAGGTAATAGAACGTTTAAATCGCTTCCATTACGAGTTGCGACACATTTGTTTACTGTTTGGACATTTGGTTTCTGTTTTCAAATACGTTTAAAAAACCTAATTTGGTCAGTATTGTATAATAAAAGGAAAGTCTTTTTATTAAAAAGATACAAAAAAGCAAAAGTCTTTTTATTAAAGGATACAAAAAAAGTAAAAGTATTTTCATAAAAAAAATATAAAAAGAAAGGTCTTTTTAACAAAAAGTTTAAAAAAAAACTAATAGTGCATGTTGTATAGAAAAAAAAACCTCAAACTGAAACCTTGAACGTTTTACATTCTCTTTTGTTTGTTTTTCTCAAGAGTTTAAAATAAACCCAAGTATGCCTTAATTTTATCGGGAATTGTACGTCATTTGCCCAGGTGGTACGATATCAAGATGCGTTGGTTGAGGTTGCTCGACCGCAGGAAGCAGAGAACTCTAAGACCCAAACCCCGCGCGACGTCGCCCCCGCTCACCCCCGCATCTATCCACAGCGTCAAACCGAAAAGTCCCCCACAAACCCCAGGTCCAAACGACGTCGTCGAAGCGAGCGCTGGAAATCGGCAATCTCGAATTGAAAGTGATAACCTCGATGTAAGTATGATTTATACTATTTTTGTTTTAGTTTTAAAATTGTTGCAAGGTGAATTAAAGTATTTCAGGATCAAATTTCCAAATCGCTTAGTTTGTTTGTCTTAGAGCACCACACAAGGATTCTAATGCAGAATAATATGCGTTTTAAATTTAAAATCGGCATTTTAATCTCGGTGTGTTTATCATATACGCACCAACCTCATCAAAACCACGATAAATACAAGTTTCCATTCGCAATTAGGTGTGCAAACGATTTTCTTTAGGTCAGTCGTAGACTGCATCACTTTGCATGGTTTTATAAAAATAAACAAGGACAAAAAAGCTTGTAAAATTAAGTTGACAAAGATTCTATATCAATTTACGCTTAGAGCGTTTTTAACCAGCATTTAATTCAATGTTCAGCGAAACGTGCCCGGTTCAGCCAGATCTCGTCCGGACACTCGCGAAACTTCCGACGATCCTTTGGATGTGGAGGAGGTGATCGGGGAAGTCTCTGATGAAGGGGATGAAGAGAGGCAGCGTCTGTCGTCCGCGCCATCACCACAACCAGCCTGGTACAACAAGGATCGGCTGGAAGTTGAAGGACAGGATGGGCGCTCGGATGACGGGGAAGAATCTTTTGGAGAAGAAACAGATCCGGAGCTGGATGCTGTTAGAACTGACCGCTCCGACGATGAGTCAGAGGAAACGAAGAGAGTCGCTGAACAACCCAACACAGGTTGTAATCAAGCTCTAGACTGCAATCTATAGTTATGAACATGACGTCTATACGTATTTATAACGTGCTTAGGGTTTTTCATTTTCATTTTTTTATAATGTTTTCTACTTTGTATAACAAGGCTATACTTGATTGCTCCGGCCGCCGACCACAGCCTTCATCCAGAAATTTGAATTATTGAGCTTAAATCACAGCAGTTATCCCGTTTATTAAAAAACAAATCACAGAAATATGAAAACACGTTTTCCCGCACAAAATGTAAAACAAAACAAAAACATGTTGTATTTAAAATATTTTAGGACCTGAACAAAACTTTCGTATAATTTATAGTTATGTGTCTTAACTATTTTTAGTTGCTCTGATGTAGACCTATCGAAGCGATTAACAACGAAAAGTTGTTAGGTGTTGCCTCGCTTGTTAATCCGGCAAACTATAACTTGTACTTTAAAATACGTTACGATTTACAAATAAACTAAACTTCACCAATGTTCGGCAAGGTTCAAAGCGCCAGTCACGACCAAGAAGCAAGCAAAACACACCTAGTCCTGCTGCACGAGTGCCACCTGGCGGTAGCGGTGGAAAAAGAAAAGCATCCACTACTAGTCGCACAAAGGCATTCGGATCCACTTCCGGTGGAACAGCCTATGACATGGAAGGAAGGAAGAACTAGTTAAACCGGCCTTTATTTCAATATTTCTGTACTTTGTATTTCGAGATGTGTTTATATCGTTCAAAACATTTTTGTATGTATATTTTCCATCATATATATTTTTATATCATTTTAACTGTGAGTTTTTTTGTACCTTTTTGTATTTTACAAAATAAATTTTGTACATTGATATTTTTGGGTTGCAGATACGATCTGGCCAACCACGCTCGTGGTAGTTTTTCATATTATTTTGTGCGTGCCCGTGGTCTAAAGCCCCTTGACCGAGTGAGTGCTCAGCTGTTTAGCCAAACATCCGACAAACAAAGGCGACAAGCGTTCGACCACGCCTGCGCGCCTTCCTATAACACGACGACACTCAAATGGCGACCGATTCGGAAAAGAGCTTTTCAATATCAGTTTTCTAGCGTCATTACCTCAGCCATTATGTACTGGGCGGTGTGGGGCCCTCCAGATGTTAAGGGTCTGCTCCAAGTGTCCTCTCGGGGCGCGGACTAAGCTAGCAACGCTCACGGCCCAGTCACAGTCGTCACTATATGGCCGAAACGCTATTTACATTATTACTTGTTATTGTGACAAAAGGCGCGGTGTTTTGGTTGTCAAGAATAGATGCAAAAACCTATAAGAGTTTAGGTCGTGAAAGGGCAATTTTTGTACAATAAAACTATATTTTGGTAATTAGAAAAACATCTGTGTTTCATAGAGAGCATATACAGGAATGTTGCCGAAGTTTGTGTTCAGCTTCGTTTTTTTAGTTATACTGGCAAGCACTGAGATTCGAGGGTGTCCGAATGGATGCAAATGCAATGCTGACCACACTGAGGTCACATGTCGAGTTCCACATGCGCGAAACATTCCACAACTACGTTTTCCGGAAAATATGACTAAACTTGATCTATCAGGTATAATTAGTTGACACAAGTTTGCTAACGACGCATAGCTAAAGTAGGTACACTACAATTTGTTAATAGTGGTTAATTACCACTTAATTTTAAAACCCATTAAAACATAGAAAACAAAAACACAAATGTCTTTTCTTGAATAAATGTATCAATCTTATATTTAAAGTAACCAAAATAATGATTTGTTTCGAAATACATAACTGAAAGGTAGGTTTGTTCTGTTAGCCAAAGTAATATTTATGTGTTATAGGTAACAACATTCTAAACGTTAAACCTGGATTTTTAAAGTCTTTGGCAAAACTAGAAGAACTAGTACTAGACGGAAATAAAATATACTTCTTGGAAAATGGAGCTTTTCAGGTTTGTTTGTTATTCATCACAACTGAAGAGTTAAAAACCTGTAATGTGAACATAACAATATTTGTTTAACAACTTTACTGCGCTGTATTAGGGCTGCGAAAAGCTGCAAAAGATCTCTTTGGCAAACAATAACATCCACTTCATTGAAAACGAAGTGTTTTCTGACGCTAAAAATCTCAAAGAACTTGTTCTCTACAACAATAAGCTGTCGGATTTTCCGAATCTGACCGAAAATGCACAACTTAACTCGTTATGCGTAACTTCAAACAAGATAAAGAGTATTCCGGCCAATGCTCTTTCAGGTAATTTGCAATCTTACCTATTAAAACTATATTTCGTGTCCTTTTATGTGCAATGATTGGTTTTGGGCCATTTGCAAAAATGGTCGCTGGAGTTGTATGTATATTTCGGCTAGTTTAACAAACTGTCAACTATACATCCTCAAAGTTTTGCATAAATTCTACATTTCCTTTTTAGACTATACCCGAATTACTAAAAATACCTTAGCATAGGCTTAGTATACAGCACAAAATATACGATGTATGGATAGTTTTGGATAGTATTGTGATTTCCAAAATGGACAGCGTTTGGTGTTGTAGGCTGTAATACATTATAAGTAAAAAATTCGTAAAAATTGTCGGGAAAACAATATCATCTTGAAAAAGAATTGCGGTCTAACTGATCTCTATGTAAAAGTGCACTTAGCCTACATGTCATCACATACACCCGCACAAAAACGCATGTTGGTAATTAAGAAGGTATGCTTATAACTTATAAAGAACTAACATGTTTGTGTACGACCCTCCAAATTTTGTTGATCAATTACAGCCTACTTAGTTGTTTCCCTAGAACAAATTGAACAAGCTTAGACCGCTTAGGTTTATAAGCTTGCCCTGCCTTTTAAAGAATTAATAACCTCAATTAAAAATCAAAAAAAACTTCAAGTGCTGCTCATTGAATTTGATCTCCGCCCTGGGGACAACAAAAGGACAAACAAGTTCCGAATTCGTTGTTAATAGTTTTATGGAATTTGTAATTCAATTTTTATGCAGGAAATGCTCTGCTTTCGGATCTAAATGTGAAAAGAAACCAGTTAACGGATTTACCCAGGAACGTCTTTCCTAAAAACGTTACGTCATATACGAAACTGAATTTGGTTGGTAACAATATAAAGCTTGTTCCGACGGTTGTCAAGGAAATGACCGAATTGCTAAGTTTGAGTATTTGCTTTAACCCGATTAAGGTAATCAAATCATATTTTCTGGTATCCTTAAATATACCCACTTGTTAAAAGTGACAAGTAATAATTTTGTTAAAAAAAAGTTAACTGTTGTTTCCGCAATATTATACAGTAGGTTAACAATCACTCAACGTAGCTCTTGCTGCCTTAGGTATTCAGCGTAAGTGATTTTCAACCGTTGGTCTCACTTCAAAATCTTTCAATGACTGACGTGGGGATGACCAGTTTCCCCACTGGAGTATTTGTGTTGCCAAGTCTGCAGCGCCTTTGGTTGGGCCAGAACAAAATCAGTCGACAAACTATATCCAACATCAACTTCCCCGAACTTGTTGAGCTTGATTTAAGCGAAGGAGACATTGATGTGCTTCCAGGTAGATTACACCTACATTTGAAAACCTGGCGAAATAAAATTGATTTATATTGAAAAAACAAAAGTGTAATTTTCAGTTGTTGACGCCATATCAAAGATAATGCGCAATGGCATACAATCTTATTTCGTCTGCATAAACAACTTTACATCACATCTTCTTATATTGTTCAATGTTTTGATATTTACTGTTTTACAACGTAATTTTCGGGTTAATTCATTAATCATGCAGAGTTAAAATACCAAACCAGTTTTACATCAAACCAAATTCGATTGGATTTGTTAACAATTTAGTGACAGAATTTTAGCAGATCTGAGAAACGCATTACAACGTTATGTTATAATTTTGCAGAAGGATTCAACAATGTTCCTAAGTTGGAACTACTTAATTTACGCAAGTCTCGCATAACAGGCAACATTCAGACGGCATTCAGACCTCTGTCGAATTTGAAGTGTCTCAATTTATGTAGCAATGAGTAGGTTAAAGTGTTTTATCATTTTGTGCAACGTTGCTAATAATTATTTTTCTGTAGGATAGTCGAAGTTCCTACTTTAGGCAATCACGATAAACTGGAAAAGCTCAATCTTAACAACAACAAATTGAAACTATTTCCAGTTGCAACTTTAAGGTAAAATCATTTTTTAAAACGTATTTTTTTTTATCGTACTAAATTCAATAAACCATGTTTTGCCTCTTTAGTGGTTTAAAAAATCTGAAAGAGTTACGTCTCTCTAACAATTCTTTGGAAGAATTTAGTGTCGAACAGCAGTCTACCATGGAACTATTAGATCTATCTTACAATAATCTTACAGATTTACAGCTTAATTCAAATTTGGGTTACCTGGAATCACTGAATATCTCACACAACCCGAACTTAGCTTCCATACAAAACGGTTTCACTGGTTAGTTGTTTCTATTGCAGTTTTTATTGTACGTAATTTCTGAAGCAACTTCTTGTTTTATGATTCCTTAAAGGTTTGACAAACCTTAGCACGCTTAATTTGCGCGGTAATAACTTGACGGAGATGTTACCTGCCATGTTTTCAAACTTAACAAACTTAAAAAACTTGCATCTCTGTCACAACCAACTGCGTGAGGTGAACTCTGATGCAATGTCTGGGTAAGATAGTACACTTTATATTGCATTATGGTTGTGAGAAGAGATATTGTATTATTAAACTATATCTATTGCAAATAATACTCCAATAATATACCCATAGTTTAACTTAAGTACTATTTTGCTGGGTGATAATAACTATACATCTGCAAAAGATAGCTTTGCACTATACATTTAACGTAAACCACCTTGTTTAGGTTGAAGGACCTGCGGACTTTTACTGCTGATGGAAATCAAATTAATGCAATCGAAGATGATGTTTTTGCCGAAAACCAAAACCTTATGATGCTATCTTTAAAGAACAACGGTTTAGGTTCTATCTCAAACCAGGCGTTTATTAAGCTTACAAAGCTCGAAGAATTGTGGCTCTTGTACAACGATTTGAAAGTAAAGTATTTAATCAGATGTGTATTCTATTTTACGTGTTATGCGCATCACTTTACAACAGAGTAAAAATTTGTGTAGTTCGAATCAAAATCCGAACACTACATTTGTCCTTTACGACAGGTCGCTCCAAACATTACACATAATACAAGGCTACGAATTTTGGGACTTTGCAAAAATCCTATTGGAAACCTGCACAAGGCTGCTCTTACTGGACCAAACTCGCTGGAGGTGTTGCTACTTAAGAGTGTGGGTCTGACAGAACTACCACGAAACGTATTTGGCAACATAAACCACATACGAGTGCTCAACTTGGCATCTCAAAACAACCTCACATCTGTCCCGCTAGTGGTATGTTTTAAATACTTGATTTCTTTACAATTAGTTATATAGCTGGCATATTACGACAATATGGTGGAGTTGTTACACGCGAGGGGACATTTCTGTTAGAAAAAAATGTACGATGAAGTTTATCGTCTTTAAAAAATATTTGAATTCTGTTAGGCGTCCAAGTTGAAAAAAAAAACAGTTTGTAGCCTTGTATCAGTACTAGCCAGGGTAAACTGCAACTCTTAACTATTAAAATCGTATAAGTATTGTTTTAATTAAAATTTAAGGCCATCATGAAATATTACCAAATTTTATTTTTAGGTTCGAGAAATGCCTGCTCTTCGTGTTGTAAAGCTTACAGAAAATCCTATTCGTGAAACGTGTATCAAGTCGTTTGCCGGTCTGAACAATCTACGGGAGATTCGATTGAACAATATGAAGTTACAAACACTTAGTGTGACCAAGTTTTTTCCAGCTCTGCCAGCACTAAGGTAAAATCGCTTAAAGAAATATATGATCCTCATACTTTCAAGTTAATTTAACAGATCAAAAGTCGTTTTTTTATAACTGCGCAAAACACTTGATGACTCAAGTATTCTCTAAATTGATGGTTCTCAAAGTTTTTTTTCAAATTATTTTCCTACAAACTGAAACACAGTAAATTTCTTCCTAGCAAAAATCAGACAAAGATTCCACATTTACATATAGTTTCTACGTATATTACCTTGCTGATAGAAAAATAAAACTGCAGCAAAATAGGCCACAACTATGCGCAAATAATCAAAATTTTATTTTCCCATATCTGTAAATTTTGCGGTTTAAGATCTTTCTGTAAATTGTCTGAAGTCCTTCCTAATCTTGTAACTGACATGCCGCGTTTACATTTTCACTCAGTTGACTATATATTTTAATCGTGCTAAATGGTGACCAGGTCGGTCTTCAATATCAAACTTGCTTGCATACCATCCACAGGACTCTTTATCTCGCCGGAAATCCTTGGCGCTGCGATTGTCATTTACAGTGGTACAGTTTGGGAATAAACGGAGGTAGGGCGATGATCACAACTGAAGATTTCGATATGCTTCGATGCGCTTCTCCTCCCAGACTCGCTGGAAAGCGATTCGACTTTTTACGCTTGGGTGATTTCAGGTGAGCATACCAATGACGATATAATCGGGTTAATTAATTGAGCTTTCAATTAAGGAAATAACAAGTTCACGTGAAATATTTAACTCTTAATGCTATTTTTGATTTAAATCATGATGTCTTTCTTAAGTAGCCATGGCGCAATTTGATTTTAGAAAAGTTAAGAAAGTAATACCAAGACCTGCATATTTTTAATTAAATTTAAACCTATGTAATCTATTTGTGTTTTGCGCCCTTTAAGATTGCAAAAGTTTTCTATTACTTTCATGCTTAGCGTATGGGTCACCGCGAAAAAGTTGTGAAAACGCTGCCCTAAAATAATCACCAGTAGCATATAAATAGTAAAATTAAAGAATGATATTTCAATAAATTCAATTTAAACTATTGTTCCCAAATATAACAACAAAATAAATTGTCTAATATTAAAATACATTTTTTTATTCAACTTGAAATATCCTGAAACGTACCCGCATTAACTTTTGACAAGTCATAATTATACTTTAATTTAAATTTTTCCAATTTCGGCGAACTTTATATTTTTTGTCGCTGTAGCAAAAAAACTCTTGTCTCAACACCCATTTTATCCATTTCTTTGTTCCTAATTATTCGAAATAACCAAACTAAAGTTGAGAGATTATGACTATACAGCACGCTGTTCTATTTTTGTTTTTAAATATGTTAGGATTTAACATAGTTTTCCTTTCATTCCCAGGCAATGTGTTGACAGCAAACTTGACAAGGTAACGGCGACAAGTGCTTTCATTTCACTTCCGTTTATCGGAGCTTTCGCATCTGACCTTGAAGACTCCTTTCATCAGATAACCTACGTTCCGATAAACGGCGGCCATTCAAAAAAAGTGAAACGAAATAAAATGGCAAGGTAGCCACAACTCTGTTATAACTTATAACCGTCAAGTATTCTAGTGCTTATCGATATATTTTCGTTTAAATAAACAAAAAAGCATTTTTGTTAAATCGTAAACATTCTAATTGTGTACTTAATTATGACCAATGTTTGCAGAGAAGCTCATCTGACAGGTTTATCGCCGAGTACCGATTATTTTGTCTGCGCGGAAATTGTTACAGTCCAAATTCAAGACAACATAACCACTGAAAACCAATATAAAGAATCTTGTTTTAAGGTAGGCCTACACTAAATATCTATCGTGTATTTTTTTGTCTCCGTATGTTTTGCAGTTCCATTTACAGCAGTTACTCCAATTTATGATTACACATATAAATAAAATTATGTCAACGTAGATGAAAACTCGAAGCATGCCTGACGAATACCACGGGGAAGGCGACAAGGACGTAAATACGTCCAATTCCCGTGATCTTGTCATAGTCTACGCGGTTCTGGGAGCTGCGATCGGATTTGTTTTATTGACGACCCTGGCTGTTCTTACCGTATGGTGTCGTAGGTGATCAGCGTCTATTCGGCATTCTAAATTATTAAATCCCAACATCCACCATTTTGGTAACAAATACTATTTTGGAGAAAAAAAACGCACAATCACTCAGACAAAACTAAACTACCTAAACTATACAACTTATTCATTTAGATTTTTTTACAAAGCGATTTGTACATTGTATAAACAGTTTGGTGTTTTTCAATAGTTCTTTGCAACACGGGAGCTAACAACAATATATTACAGATCCAGATTGCAGATGCGCGATCAATTTGTCAACATTAGTGAAATTAACAATGAAGGTCAGAATCAACTACATGAACATCAGCAAGAGATGAGAGCCACCAACGGACAGCACGGCAGGCAATCAACGCCCATTAAGAACGACGCTCTTCAGTCAACTGTTGTATCATCTGGTTTCCCAAGTCCTCCCCACGACGTCAACGGCAGGTCTGTTCAGAGTCTAGGCACGTCGGGTCACGTGAACCAAGCGTGTGACGTGAAGCAGCAACCGGTCCCAAGGGCTGCTCGTACCAAACTTTGAAGCAAAACACGTTGTTTTCGTTTCCAACTAACAGATCTGTCCATATAACTGCGGCACCAACAAAAAGCGACTGATATTGCTGCCTAATATTTTGCAATAAACTACTAAAAATTCGTTTTAAAACGGTTTAAGCTTGATATTTAATGGTTTTAAAAGTTGCATCTTACTTTCTGTTACAGTTTGAGTACTAAACCAAAAGTCAATGTGTAGAGCTTATAAAAAATATTTTACATGACGTTGCCATTTTTTGCAATTGTTTTTGTATCATGTAGCTACTGATTATCGCTTATAGTCTGCTTCTCACACGAACCGTGTTGTACATAAACGTGAATCGCTTTGTACATTTGTTATATTGGAAATAAAAAATCCAACATTAGATTTTCTACAGAGGATAAACTTCATTTATAATCATAATCTAGTGATTTTACAAAAATATTTTCAACTGTATGGATATGTCAATTTTTTCTGAACAACTGGGAAATGTTGAATATATACTCATACCACACGCATGGTCTTAACATCATAGTGATCTATTACTTGGCAATGCAGTTTCAATGACTACTATACAAACGACACGACGACAACGAAAAACTGACAGAGGGAATCGTTAGGAAGGTGTCACAAATAAATAAGTTGCAAAATTTGCAAAAGCGCTCACCGACGTTCAACAGCAGTTTCACATTAAAAACAATGGCAAAAATCGACGACACTGGCTGGTTTGGCAGTATTCTGAGAGGAAAAACGCACAACACACGATATTTTTTGTGAAAAAGGTATTAGATCGTTCAGCGGCAGTGGCAAAAGTTCGTAGTGGTAGTACGGCGAACAAAATCATTCGCAACAGATTGATCGCGGCATATAGTCCATCTCTTCTTGCGGGGATCCATTCAGCTAAGACTGATTCGTTTTTTCTTCGAAAATGAGCCATCAATGAAATACGTAAGAATATTTTGATTTCGTCAGGGATGAATGTTGTTTCAATAAGCGTGCTGCACGCTCGGGACGCCCCCCACTGGAAGAAGACCGAGCGCAACGCTGTGTTCTCGTGATTTCATGCGCAGAGCGGCAATGTCGGCGTTGCTGTAGTCGTTTGAGCCTGTCAATAAAAAATGCAATATGTTTAAGAGAAACAAATATGACTGCCAAAAACTAACTTGTTTCACTACAACAGCCATGTGTTTAAAGAAGGGGCATCTGTTTTTTATCCAGTTGGTACCTTGTCGTTTCTAAATTGATATGTTAGGCGGTAATTTTTAAACAATACGTTTCACTCCGACCTAAAAACTAAAAATACCCTCGTACAACTGTTTAAAAAACAACATTTTTATGTAACAGAATACTATGTTTCCTATGTTTTAGTCACAACATTTGAATATTTTAGTGTAAAATATTCGGACATAAAACACAAATATGTATATTTTTTTTATTGTTTTTTTATTTACACTAAATATTTAGTTAGACACACTTTATAGCTAGGCCTAATGTCGAATGTTGCCCTACCTAATAATATTAACTGCATGCTTCGCGCAATTTTTATGAATATGTACAATTTTCGCGACCCTTCGCTCTGTTTACTCGTCGACAAACACGCCAAACGAAAAAACAAGCGACTCACTTTGTCCGTAAGGCGAATACTGACACGACGAGGAGTAGGCATTCTGCGCCACTGCTGCAGCTGAGCCGTTGGCTGCGTGTCGACCGTCGGAAGAAAATCCAGCGGCTACTCCGTAGCTGGATTCGGTTGATGAGGGCGCAGAAGGACGCTGACCTTGAGTAGCGAAAGCGGAAGCTGAAGCGGAGTGTTCAGATGAGGAAGATGGTTGCTGACCTGCTGGCACTGTAAGGTTCTGCTGGTGGTGGTGACTAGAACCAGCAATTCCGTGCAGTTTCGGCGAGCGGTTGCTGCTGGACGACATTGTATTGTACCGGTGCTGGTTTACAAGGTCCAAACCTGGAAAAGGACAAGAGTTAAAGCTATAGAGGGGACGATAATAGAGGTTTTTTTGTGGACAAAAGTTATTGTAGATTCTAATAGCATGCCTGGGCATTAAACAAAAACGTTATAAATAAAACGTAATTTTACAATTAACATAGGTTTTCTTCGACAATATCTTTGTAAAAACTATGAAGCGTTATTCTCTAAATATAACACAAAAACAAATGCGGTTAACAAACTCGTTAAACTTGCGATTGCGTTACACGGTTACGACATTTGTAAAAAACGATTTGTAAAAAAGCTTTTATCGCGGTTTATATTTATTGTAGTAAAACTTTTTTTACCTGCTGCCAAGTGCGTTTCGCCGTTCGAAGGTGGGGATGATGACGATGGGTTTCGGTCCTGGCGCCTACTGCTTGTGCCATCAAAATTGCAATGTTGTTGGGACATGGCGTGATTCGGGCGGGCTACGTGCTGCTGATGCTGCTGGCTCATGTTGTAAGGCTGCTGCTGATGACTGGCCGACGAGGTGTGCGTTCCACTGTCAGCAGGTGAAAGCCCGTCGTTCGGGGAAAGCTTGGAAGCCAACTGCCGATCCGAGTTGCCAGTGTTGTTGCCACTTGCAACTGCCGCAGCTGATGCTGGTGGCAAGTAGCTGCCGCTGGCGGATGACGTAGATGCGGCGGTTGGACAGAATCCGAATATCTGGGGCAAAATATTACTATAAAACATTCGGTAAATCCACCTTCTACATTTTTGAATTATACGAAGGAACGTGTTGAAAATGCAAAACGCAGTTCTGTTTTATCTGGATGCTTACCATGTATAGAACACTAGCAGTATTATTCACGGTCAAACATCAGGATAAAACAAACATGCGTTTCTTATAGATAGAGCGAAAGAGTTACGGTTAAAAATGAGGTATATTTCAATAATTTTTGTCATGTTGTTCAATTCCAGGTAAGAAAAGTAGAAGTTGTCAAATAAAATAAAGTCTGATAAAATTCACGCGGTTTAAACATCGAATTTTAACTCGATCTGTTAAAACCTTTTAGAGTTCATTATTTTATTGACTTACCATGCCCCCTGTAGGCGGCGAAGTGGAGTGGTGGTAGGGGTGAATGGAGTAGTCACCGAAGGCGCTAGCGGCAGCGGCGTGGGCCGGGTACTGTCCGTATCGGGCTGCCGCAGCCGCTGCCGCTGCAGAGGCGCCCATCAGCCCGTAGGCTGCCGCTGCGCTCTGGTTTAGACTGTCGCTGCCGTCGTAACGCATCGTCTGGTGAGGATGGCTCATGGTGGGCGAGAGAACAGGCGGGTGGGAGCGATGAAGGCCCTGGTCTGTTTAAAAAAGCAAAAAAAAAAACTTTTTTTTTATTTTTTGTTAATGGTATTGTTCAGTGTTCTCAGCCTTTTATGGCTAGCGGCACCCCTCAGAAATGATAAATAGTTTGCGGCACCCATGTAAGATTTTTCCATAGATAATTCACTAGAACGTCACAATAAACGGAACTGGAACAACACACATCAACTCTACACAACGTACGAAGTGATAATTGGATTTATTCCACTCTAATCTTACAAAAAAGTTGTACGAGTTAAGCAAAATTCAGATTCTTAAAGACTCCCAAATATGTCGCGGCACCCTTGAGGATTACAAATGGCACCCGGTTGAGAACCACTGGTATGATTAATGGTTGTTGTTTATTAGGTTAAGTTTAATTATTACTGCGTTTCCTGACAAAAACAGCAATGTCTCAAAAAATGTGGTTGTGATAATCTAACATAATAAAACTGATATAAACGGCTTCTGTATTTATTCTCAGAATGCAATCAGTGTTATGCGACTCCAAAACAGTGAAATAGGTTTACCATTAGTGGAGCTGGCGAACGTGTCGTGCATCGACTGCGCTGCGGCGGCTGCGTGATGAGCTCCGGGGCTTTGCAGCATGTAGTTGTGCGCCGATCCCGCGGCTCCCATTCCCGCAGCGACCGCCGCCGACGGCATTGCGTGGCTGTAGGCAAGATGGGGCGGAATGTGATGGGGGTGGTGCGATGGAATTCCGTGCAACTGTTGCGCAGCCATTTGCTTGCGCCACCTCGCTCGTCGATTGCTGAACCAAACCTGTGTGTAGAGTTGACTTTAAATGCTTTGCAATTAATTAAGCGAACACGTTTGGTTTTTAAATAGAAAGCGATAAACCTTTTATAAATATTATGTAGTCATCTCCAAAGCTATTTGAAATCGCTTTAAGGAAAAAAATTAAGTCAAGCTTAATAACTTGGTCCAAATTGTGCCGCGTGCGAATTTAATACTTTGGCCGGCACCTGTTTCCCTCGCGGTTGAAAGTCGTTTGACATTTCGCACTCGCGCACTGATATCAATTTTGACCCTGATGGCCCGGCGTCGTTAGACCAAGACAAACGACTTCCGAAGCACCTGTCCAGTAGCCAAGTGCGGGACAGCGAGATTATATATGGCGGCAAATCTCGCAGCGACGATCGCTCGAAATGCTCTGCGATCGCCTGTCGCAATTCTAAATATTCACGCGAATAGACCCTGATAGTGGTTTTCATATTGAAAGCGCGACTGAATTTTACGTCGCCTTAGTTTAAAATCGATTCAATTGCGGCGGGGTCGTGCTTTTACGAGCGACATTGCGGAACATTGACTTTGCCACATTTGTGATATGCGAATCCACAAGCTGCTGTGCCGTGCGATGAGCGCGGCCACTGTTTGTGCTGCGTGTTCTGTCAAAATGTGGCAGCAACGCGAACGTAATTTGCAGACTTGATTGCTTACACGCCGCGGCAATCGAAAAATCGTTAAGGGTGTAAATGCGGCACGGTTTTTAAGCGGCCCGTAGCAGGAAAGTATAGCGTGCGATCGATATCTCGGCTCTCCTGGCCGAAAATTTGTTCTTTCCGCTTTCTGGCGCATGGGAGAAACCCTCCTCTGTTTGTTGTATAAACCTGATTAAAAACCAACCACGACGGTGCGTCAATAGCGCTACAATTAGGCCAGATTTTAATGTTGTCACCGCTCGTGTAAAAGTATAATTAAGATACTTGTTTTGCTACCTTCAAACTGGATCAAATTGTGGGTCAGCACCATTGCTTAGGATCTATTGAAAACTGTATTCGCAATTGATAGGGCCGTTTCGCTTAAAAGGAATTACAAACGCCTCAAATCGTGCGGTGATTACCAAGTCATAAATAGGAAACAGAGTGGCAAGGGACCTGAGCTTGATTGACAGTGAATCGCGGTCCATTTACGGAAAAGCGCGACGTGTCGAGAGGGTTGTTTATTACAAGAAACGCGACCGCAAAACTAGCCCTTTTGTGTTCAAAATTTCAGCGTTATTTAGGGCTGTGTGAGAGAGACAGACATTCTGATTGCTCACGTCCTGCTTTCCGCCTTGGATGAATTTAACGTCGACTAAATGCCAAGTTAAGCCCGCCTGCGATTTTCATCTTTTGCAAAACCACGCGTTCACATGTGCCGCCGCCTTATTTACTTTTTGTGCGAAATTGACAACACACAGTGCTGCGGGTCGCACAGCTGCGAAGTGGTGGCCGCTCATAAGTTGTCGTTGTACGTGGCCGTGATGACCGAGAGGTGCGAGATTCCGGACTTAATTACGTAAACACAAGAAATCGAAACAGTGGACAGCGGTTTATTTTGGCCGTGGGCTCCGTCCGAGCCGCCATCGCTCGTGATAGGCGAGCACACGTAAACGCAAGAGCCAGCGTTGCCGCCCGTAGGTGTCAATTGTCCAGCGCACCAAGCGAACGCCCGCCATCGCTACAGGACAAAGTGGGCGGTTTATTTATTGTTATTACGGCGGACATTATCCGCGTACGGGAACGCTTACGAAGACAGATCAGGTGGCGGCATAATGAAGGAAAAAAACTATCGCGCCGCTGCCGGCCTTCCACGGCCTTCCACTTGTCTCCCGCGCGACGAAGATTTACGCTTTTCTCGGGCTTATGGCGTTTTGCTCGATCGCTTTCACACTTCTGCGCAAATTCCTCACGACAATTTCACCGGAGCGCTGTTGAGCCCGTGGGCAATGCTCGGCCGATTTTCGCGACAGCGCTAGCAATTCGAAGAGCGGAAGCCTGCTCGGACAGCTGTATATGTACATGTCTCTCTCTATATATAAATACGTTAAACAGAACTCGGTAATTTGGTCGGGTTTTCGCACCTGAACTCTGGCCTCGGTGAGCCGCGTCCTTTGAGCGAGTTCCTCGCGAGTGTAAATGTCCGGATAGTGAGTCCGCTCGAAGCAGCGTTCTAACTCGTCGAGTTGCTCGGCGCTAAACGTCGTCCTGCTCCGTCTTTGCTTGCGCTTCAGTGGAAGATCCGGCTCCGACTCACTATCGCTTCCCTCTCCCTCAATGTGCTCGCCTCCTGACGAACCGGAACGATTTGCCGCTATTAAATATAAAAAAGAATAGATTTGTAACATATGCACAAAAATTGGTACATAAGGTCGTACAGTTCAATGGCCCGTTGCTAGTTGCACGATATGCAGTTTGAACCGTACAAAGTCGTACTTTGGAAGAGAGAGGGTGAGGTATACATCGCGCAGATGAAATCATAGTCCAACAAACAAATATTCCTTAAACTTCGCATAGATAAAAACGATAAGTTATTGGCCGCGGGCGATGCCTAAAATGAAGATACGGTTTGTTTTCCGACAGTGCGGTGATATTTTGGCTGTGCGGGTATCAGAGACGATGAGGGCGGTCATAACAACCAGCCAGGTGCTCATTGAGAAAACGTGTAAAAAAGTAGACCACACGTCACGTAAAAACATTCGCGTTTGCATCAGATAAACTGTTCGCTTCGCAGGACATGACTCCTTCAAATTCCGCACGTCAATTAACCGATAGAACGGAAAATGGCAAATTGTTGTGTAAAAGCAAGCACGTTTGGCTTTGCACCGCAGGAGTGGTGGCGAAATTAGAAAGGACAACCCCAAACTTGGCTGACGGCGGGCTATAACGGGGCCTTCAAATTATCGGCGGGCAAGCTTCAGAAACGTCTACATCGCCGATCAAAGTTAAGGGCACCCGAACATTAACATTGCAACGGGAGGCGCTCTTTATCTGATGAAGGCGACAGGAGCAGCACATGAATTGACACTGAGCCCGGTGCATGCCGAGGTCCCACAGCCCTCAAGTTGATAGAACGCTGTGCGCCAGCAACAAGGTTCTTCGTACGAGGAACCAAACACGACCGGGCGATGCGCATTATTAATTGATAAGTCATCGTGCGCGCATTTCTTATGGACGCGAGTCGCCGCCTGAGCAAAGACAGAAAACGAACTTGTTAATTTCCACCCGATTAAACCTTCCGGGACAAACGAAACAGACAAAAGTTTATCTTAAAAACTCATTGTAACTAACAAAATCGCGCCAGGCGTCAAATCGTAGAGATAATAACAAGCAGCCTACGCGCTTAACTAAAGCAAAGAAAGTTTGCGGGTCGCCCATTAGCGTTTGGCCGCCAACCAATCGTCTTCCCGGATCGCAACCTTATCGTCATAAGCCGGTTGTTGACTTGCTAAATACGTTTTTAGCAAATCTCCTTTTTGTGGCACTGTCAGTATCGGCGTCAAGGCATTTCCTGATTGCATCAACAGACGTTTTCGTTCATTCAATTAAGACAGCGAATGGCGCGATGGCCGGTGTTGTATAGGCGCTTGTGGTTTAGTACGACGGGCTTTCGCGGTGGTAACAATCCACCTGCTGGCGATTACCGACCCAGGCGCAAGGAAAAGCAACATCCAACACTCAAAAGAAGCTTAAGTTTTCACTTCGGCCGGGATTAAGCGACGGGGGTCCAGGAGCCATTCGCCTCTCACACGGCTGCGCGAAAAAAATGTAACGACTTCAAACACTTTTCAACGTGTGTTTCGCGGCAGGTCACAACTCTATTGTTAAATCCCTTGCTTGCTTTAATGAACAAGGAACTTCGTCGACCGAGTCACAACTAAGGTGTCCCGCTGATCCTACCGATCGTAATCTGCTCACACTGAGTTTAAACGTAGGTGATTGTAATATAATGTATTTTCGACAAAAAACGTCCGATTAGACATGAGGCGAATTGTGACTTTCTAATACATGTCCCTTTGCAAAGTCAGGGGAAATTTGCGCCGCTATGCCGTGTCCAGATTTTGTTTCAAATGCCAGCTTTAAAACGTCAGTTGCGTCGCGCCGATTAACGCACAATACGCGTGAATACATTTAGCGCAATTATCAATTTTCCACCTTGGGTCGCGCACGCTTCGAAGGGCGTGTGAACACACCTAGAGCCGGGACCTGGTCCCCGGTACCACTTTAATGCTCTTTCACACCTGGGCGGCACAACAAAATGGCCGCGATTTTGCCCCGCGGCCCTACAGCAGCGCAGCACGTTCGCCACGAAGCGAGCACCTGTATTGTGTGGTGCCGGATTTAGATCGCCTGTGAATGTTGACTTCGCTTCGGCCATTTCCGATTTCGATAGAAATCGAGCTCCAAGAGGCCGCATTTAAAAACGGAACAAAGCGAGACAAATCGCATAACGGCGCGGAAGAATTACGCGGTAATACACCTTCCTATAGCTACATCGTTGGGCGTTTGACAACACGGCGGATTATGGCGAAATCTCAATGGCTAATCCGTGTAATTAAGTGAACGCCGAGAATGCCAGAAAATAAAAACGTCAATATTATTTAATTACTCCAAAAAAAAAAAAATTTCGACTCTAGAACAAGTGCATTTCCTTTAAATTTTAAACTGAGCAGCGCGCAGGCGTCGAAAGGCAGCATGAGCAACTCGGTAGGCTTTGAAGCAAAGGCGGCTATTTCTACATACACGGAAGCCTCGGCGGGCGGTCAGCGGTTTTCAGTTGACTTGCCACGGCCTCGGCAGTCCTTCCGCAGCTCGTCGCCGCTCTTCCGTGTTTGCTGAGTTTAATGGCGAAAAATTGACACGCATTCCCAAGGCGAACGCGCGGCTCGAGACCTTGCCCCGGTTGCGCCTGCGCGCGAGCAGAAGGGGCGGAACAGTGGCGTAAAATTGGCGGCGAAAACACGGACGGCCAGGCTTAACTGCTTCCATATGCCACGAGTGCGTTTGTTTGAACTTGGTCCACACGCGCGTTCATCGACGGCCCTTGCGTTTGTCGCCTGTCGTTTCGAGGCGAACGTTGTTGGTTTTATTCCGGCGACAATGTGGGACGAGGGACGTGTCAATAAAAGGCAAAAACGTCTTTCAAGGCACGCTCGAATATGGATTAAATCCAGGTAATAAGCTACCAAATGCATTCGTACACCTTATTTTGTGTTTAAAACTTATCAAAAATGTATGTTAAAGGAATAAACTGATACAGCTTATATTCGAGCATATTCAATTTTCTTATCGCCATAGCTCATGTTTGCAGAGGTTTCGATCGATACTTGTAAGGAGAAAATTACATGAACTTCTTTTCCGCGTAGCAATCTATATACTAAGGATATTATAGGTAAGTACGAGAATTTAACCAATACAAAGAAATATTAAACGTTACAAAATGTATATATGTATATATTGTCGAAGTTAAAGCTCTATTATTGGGTGATAAAATGGTAACAATATAAACAAGTCACCGATTGTACCGCCTATGTGACGAGATTTGAATAACAATAACACGAAAAATGCCTTTCCGCAGCACAACATCTCTACATAAGCACACACGAAAATGAAGATGCCAGCATAAGGCAGCGCCCGAGATTTGCGAGATAGCTTTTGTGTACTTAAGGAAATAAGGAGAAAACCTCCTTAGCGCGACCTCGTGGTGCAACGCAGCAGGTGATACGATCCGGGAACGATGACCTTTCCCCTTTGCCGCTGCGCGCTTCGTTACCCACCAACCCGAACCGTTGGAAAAGCTTGAGCAGAAGATCAAGTGTATGGACTTTGCGGTCGCAGCGTAGTTTAAGTGCCCGGCGAAAGCGCTGGAGTTTAGACTATGGAGGGCTTGTCAGAAGTCGTCATTATCCCTTGCCCGGGAAAGGCACCGACGGTTCATTACGGAGACGCGAAAGGCACCCAGAGTCGACGGGACGCCGAATGTCATCTCCGCGCCACGCCGTGTCTCAATAAAGCCGACCAAACACCACTGCAGCACAAGACAATGCCTGGTTGCAACTTTACGAACTCCATGCGAGTTTGGTATTTTCTATTGCCGCTATACAGTAAGGCCACAGTTACTTTAAAAAGGCTTGAAATACGCCGGAAACCATCCGAGCATTTCCTGTTAGAGGACATTCGCACGCAATAAGGTAAATTTAGCAACATTCTTAACCCTTGCAATGAATTTTCTGTAGACCTGTGAAACTTTCTTGCATAGTTTTTATTTGAACTCCCGTCAAGCGATTTTTACGAATATAAAAATATGTAACATTGATTGATCTACGAGGCCTGCCAAGCGCCAAATCAGATTTTTGTATGACGATGTACTAGTCGGAATAAGAAGTCGCAGAAGCTCGACGTACGAATGTTGCACAGGCTCGTCGACCGTTATCGTTGTGTGCCTATTCGGGCGCCTTCGCCCCGGCGCTGGCCCGACAGCGATTGGCAAAACACGTGAATTGTATTAATTATTCAGGCTACAAAGCGCGACCCAGAGGAGACCATTGCTTAATCATATATCCCCACTCCTCCCAAATGCATAACCGGGCGACTGCGATGGTTCGCCAGCCTGTGCCGATGCCATTGATGTCAAACCAGCCAGTGTAATGACGTGGCGCACGTCCGGATGCAGTTGGAACGGCGGCAGACCATTTTGAAAGCCGTGCAATTTCATTCCAGCGTTATTGCGCGCGCAATGCTACCATTAAAATCTCACCCGACAGTTCTGCCTCGTTGTCCATGTCACATCCCTTGGCTCGCAGCGTTCTGCTGATCGAACTGACAGAGGGGGCGCTGTTGCGTTCGCAAATCCCTTCCTGGGGGAACGGAAACGAAAAAAACAAGAGTGAGAAAGTGCAATAACACGCAGGAAACAAAAACGAAAGTGTGATGCACCGGAATCAGGATGTGCTCCGAACCGTGCTTAATGCGAAGCGAATGTTAGACTATACGCGCAAATAGCTCCACATTCGTCTGCTGTCGAATCTAAAGCAACATGTGCTAAGCAGCAACGCGGCTTATGAGATCATATAACAAAATACTACTTTTAGTTAGACTATCTTTTATAGATTTTTGCACGAAAGAAAATCTTTAGAATAGCTTAACCAATTATATTATGCCGTCACCAGTAAACCTGTTGACGAAACGTAATGAACGACAATGATAGATATACCTTGATGAGTCGTTCTCTAATCTCCCAGCTGAATATACCGGGGTTGTCGTTTTTATATTCCTCAATCTTGTTCTCGACATCTACTGGCGTCACTTTAGGTTTGCTGCCTCCGATAGCACCAGGTTTGATTGATCCAGTTTCCTGATATCTGTTTATAGTATTCATGTTGACCAATTCGTATGCGTTGAATTAAAATTAATATTTTGCTCTTGTTGTCAATTAGTATATGTGTTGCTCGGGAATAATAATAATAAAAACGAGAATTCTTTGTCATGATTTGCAACCGTTTTTTAACAAACAAACATCAGAAAACACACAAAAGCTTTTTGACGGTGCTCAGTGTTTGTGAATATGTATACTTTTTTAGAAATACTAATTTGTCGTAAGCAAAGCAAAGCAAACACGGGATATTGCGTTTAACAGACAACTCGAGCAGTTGGTTTGGATATTGTTAGGTCTGTGTTGCTAGGTATATCGAGAATACAAACCTGCACAGAATCTTGCTGACACATCCGTGTGAGACGCGCAGTTGTCGGCTGATGACGCAAGGTCGCACGCCATGGGCGGCCATTTCGACGATCTTGTGGCGTATATGGTTGGGCAGCGGTCGTCCGTTGATAAACATACCACCGAGCTGGTTGACCCGGCCCTGGCCTAAAAAAATGTGCAAATAGCGTTGCAAAATGAGTCGATTAAATTTAAATCTCTGTACGTGTTTAAACTCTATATCTCTATTTTTCGTTTTTGCAAGTGAAAGCAAACACTGCTACGGAACTCTTTTTCGACTTGACGCTTAACATACAGTGTCAGCAATAAAACACTGTTATTGTTTTCTGTGTTACAGTTCGAAAGCTAAAAAAAACATTAGAACACGATAAGATGCTGTTACTAAGGTGTTTGAAATAATTGTGTTAAATCCACGACTGCAAAACTCACCAATCTGTCTCTTGTGTGTATTGCATACACACCAAATGTTTTTGTTTCGACAAAGACTGTTAAAAGTGGTTCGAAAAATCAGTTCCGGTCTGGCTGTTAATAAACAAATCCAGCGCGTCCGACACAACAGTCGTGCCGCCCACCCTTCGACGTTGCCGCCCGCAAAATCACGACTAGCAAAAACGCAAGCGCGCGCAAATCCCATTACTCATCGGGTGGACAGTCCAGCCCTTGTTTAGTCAAAGGCGTGTTGGTTGACAAAACATGTAAACACAGGTGACAAGACGGACGCTCGAAGCTGGCCGTGGTTCTGTATGGGGAAACTTTAATCTTGACACCTGCTAAAAATTCATCGTTCTTGACTAAGTGTACTATAGTGAATTTGAAATTTAACGAGTTGGCAGCTAATATTTAGCCATTTATTCGCAGGTCGCTAACAAAAAATTATTCCATACACTATTTAAATGGAAGCGAGAGTTTCGCGGGATTTTGGAATAACCGAAAATACACGACACCGATTTTTATCTATCTGTACGCGACACCTGTTTACTTTACCTACCCATACAACGCTGTACAGGTGTTGGTACGTTTTTATTATTTATTTAAAAATGAGGTTTCGGGCATGGAAAGCAACGTAACGATTGAACCTGCGGGGTTTCGGTTAGCTAATATAGGTTATTAATAAAAAAGTATTTTTCGGCAAATATGGCAAATATATGAATTTCACGAAACAACTCAAATCCTAAACATGTGTAAAAAAATCATCAAGAACAAAAAATCTTAATTTGAAACATTTTCTTGGTGGTGCGCCAATCGCTAAATACTTCGGAGAATAAAAACTAATTAAAAAAAAGATTCATAAAGGTTAACGGTTTTGACTCGTAGTCTTAACTCTTCGCGTAATGCCAACAGTTGGTCATCAAGATCTAGTGGCGTTGTAATATTGGAGATCTTGATATTCCCACGCTACAACAGCAAGGCCATATAGGCAACGCAAGCAAGGGCAGTGCGCTTGCTTGCCGCCGTCTGTATAGCTGGAGCGATAGCGCGGGACGTCTGGAGGTGCAGCATTGTTCGCGCCCGCTTTATTACAATGTAGCCAGCAATTAAGGTCCCGGCGCCGGGTCGGACGGAGAACAGTGCAATGGTCAATGCAATGAAACATATTTTAATCGATGTTTAATGACCTTAGCCTGGCGATTTCAAGTTTCACCCGATCGGCCCGAAACAATGCCCGTCATTTGACTGCAGCCTGAAAACGTGGGAAGTGGCCTTTGGGTGTGATATTCAAAATATCTGTTTGGTCATATTTGCTAGACGCGGTCTAGAGCCCTGGACCACGGGACAATACACGTTTTCCTGCGTATAACACCATTGTTTGTTTATCGTGTGCCGTTCCTTATAATTTATTGTTGAGTTATACTTGTAGTTTGCAAAACAGCTGAGCAATATTTGAAACCGGTAGGCCTACAAAAAATGACACAAACAATAGATAGCTAAAGCATACTTTTGTTAACTTAATTATGCGTTTTTCATTTGACCACACCACAATGGATGTCAACATTATATCCCGAATAACCTATACAGCGTTATCTACCAATTACCGTTTCTATATGTAGTGCGAAAATAAAATGTATTATGCAACGATTGCGGTACGTCTTGTATGTAATGGGGCCTATAATTTCCAGCCCAGCGATAATTCCGTGCAATTGTAAATGCACTGTGAAAACAACAAAACTGCGACTTGTCCTGCTTAGCCCGTCGCTGGCCGGTCGCATTAATTATGTATTATGCGCCAAAGTAATTGCCGATTGGGAACGCGAAGAATAAGTGCGTCGATTTAGCCATGAGTGTTGATGTATTCGACGTGCGAACCCATACCTAGATAGCGGTAGCACTAAATCTGATTTTTTTGTAATTTGAGCCGTCGTATAAACGCCTTTAGCTTGATTTTGCGTATATCGAACGATGTTTATCGTCGGTATTCTAAAGATTGCAGCGACTAAATAACTAAAATCCCACTTCTCTTTATCTATTTTGGGGTATGGTATTATGTTTGTAAAATAGGTCTGAATATAATAAAATCTATACAATTTTACCAACCTTCTAGCGGGAATGTAGGCCTGAAGTTTGTACTTGGGTGCATCATTCTTCAATTGTGATTCTTGCGAATGTCGTTACTGTGTTCAACTTCGATTAAAATTGAATATTTCTAGCAGTCTAGGAAATACAGGTAGACCGCAAAGTTTACGAGAACATAAACATCCCTGTAAAAGGCAGTAAAACTAATAGTTTTCGATTTTATCTTGAATTTGATTTAACTAAGGGTGTTGTTTAAATACATATGGGCGATTAGAATGAAAAGGCTGCCAAAAAATGCTGGTTGTGATTTTTGTCGTAACATTCGGAATAAGCTGAATATAACCTGATTCAAATATATTTTTTTTACAGATTGGCTGTAAGATAGCACTAGTTGTTTTAACCAGTATACTTTTTGACAAAATCTCGTTTTCAGGCGGTTGTATTTACAAAAGGCTATATTATGATACATACGTTCTGCCTACTAATTTTTCATGATTTTGCAGCACGCAACGTGTCACAAGTTGCGTATTTTTAAATATAACGCATTCGGTTTGCATAAAGTTTGGTTTGTAAACATATTTTATAGCTATGACAAACAATAAAATAAGTTTGCCAACCCAGCCAACCAAGTATAATAAAATGGGGAAAAATCGCAGTACGTATATACCGAATTCGTGAAGCCCAAGCGAGGCAGGTAAAAGTAAATAAATGCGACATGCATTCTTCAAAATGGCGGACGAAATTTCATTTTTAACTTACAACGCGTAAAATCAGCGTGAGAGGTATTCTTGGGTAATTTCTGGTTTAAGATTTAACCAAGATTTCATTGGATAATAACAATCGCTATAAACCATTAGTCTGTCACCGCGCAGTTCTTATCGAAATTTAACAAGCGTTAATTTTTTGTTGCAATGTGTGCTAACAGCAAAGTTTCCCCAAGGATGTTTTTGTTCCAAGAACGTAAGCACACTGGGATTTGTTTAATTCGCCAACAAGTTCAAATATATGTATATTGGTCATAAGAAAATTACGGTATCAGGTCCTGATTTTTTATCAGTCACGCTTACTTATAGATAACACCGACCATATCAAGTTTCTTCAAAACGATCCGGCAAATCGAGAAAGCGCCATATCGATCAGCAAACCAGCAAAACGCTTAGTGGCTTCAGTATTGCTAAAAACGTAAGATTTTGTGACACAGCAGGTACCGCCGCAGAGCACTAGCCTGCGACAAGTTAATCTGTTGACTGTTGCAGGCTCCGAAGAGCGGCGGTCATTTAAGCCGGTAGTGTAAGCACAGATTAACGTAATAAATGTTTAGCCAAAAGTTCAAGCCCACTTTAACAGACTGATACGTAGGCAGCACGGACTTATAGATGGCGTCAATTAAATGTGAAACAAACGAGAAGATACCAAACGCAATTACCATAGAAGACTGTATTTCAGGTCGCATCTAAAAATTGTACTATAAAATTGCTAGATAATGTCTCTGTCTCTTGTAAATTCGATATAGAATACAAACTCGTAAACAGTTTTAAAATTTATTTCATGCAACAAGTGTTCTTGACTAGGCTGCTTCTTCGCATTGACTGTCCTAGTAACAACTTTGTAAAATCTTTTAATAGCTAAAAAAAATACAACCCGAAGGAAAACAAAAAAGTACGCTAACCTTTGAGTCGGGCGAGTACCGCTCCGGACAGTGATTGTGCATTAACTGAGATGTAAAGATGCGTATCTGCACTAGTGACCAGCCCCGGGAAAAAAGGTTCGCCTCTCCCATTTCTGTGAGCCGCGTTGCCGCGGTCTGTAGGCTGCTAGAGTATAGGGTTCTCTCTCCTGTGTCTGGGTTCTGCTGTTGTGCACGGCTGTGGGCCTTCTCTCTCTTTCTTGCGTTGGGTTCTCGGCTTGATTAATATGGAGGACATTAATTACCCGGCTATCTCGCGTCTGGACCGTGACGTCCATTGTCAACGTTCGACCTATCGGCGTGCAGACTACAATAATAAACAAGCAAATGTTCCTATCGAAAATTACGGGGTGGAGCATCCAGCCTTGAAATCTTTCACAACCGAATGCAAACCCTGTTCGAATTGCATTTTCCTTTTACACCGAATCACAATGGCAAGATATTTTGTGGCCAAGAATAGCTGTTTCATGGAACTTTTAGGTTTGTATTGATGTTGTCGTTTTTTAAACATAAAATACTTTTTTCGAATAGTATGCAAATAACGTGAAAATTCAAATCCAAAGAAAACTGTACGCAATGTAAGTAATATAATCCGAGTCCCAGTAATGCAATTTTTTAGGACAGATCAACGAAATTTGCTAGAGCAAAAAATGCAGCGACCAAATTACTTGGCCGAGCGTCGAGCTCAGAAATCCCGCAGACGCGGCTTTTGGAGAACTGGTAGCCAGCAAGTAGCAACCGCCATGCACAAAATGGAGGTGCACAGTTGCATTAATTAACGATTTTCACGGCAGTTTATGAACAACGTTTAATGAATGGAAGCAGCATGATGGCGCTCGCCCATCATTCAGTGAAAATTAGAATGTTTTTTGAGGGTCGTTAGCACGGAACTGGTAACAGTCGATATATCCCGTGGACCGCGATAAAATACATCTAATATACGCAACCCTGAAAAAAGCTAACCTGATTACGTGTTCCATACAAAACTAAAGTAATTGTAATATTGTTTTAAAAGTGGGAATATCCTATGATGAGTAAAGAAAGAATATAAGACACAAATTCAAAATCGCAATAATATCTCAATCCTTACCAAAATGCTTTATTGGTTTCATTACACATGAGATACATGTATGTTACTTTATCTGTATCTAATATTCATACAAATTTCTGTTTTGGTAAACACATTTTCTGCATTTATAAAAACTGTACTTCAATTTAAAAACATTTAATTATTTTCTTTGTAAAAAAACATTCTTTACTCCAAGTGCATTCTTAACAGAACTCACAGAAATACTGTTTAACATCCTTTAAAAAACTGAAACAGACCTTGCTAATTTGAAGTTAGTCGCAAGCCGTTTATCCCAGCATAAGATACAGTTGTCCTACCGTATGATAACTGCCTTGTGGGCAATAATTTGTCACGCGACACGCGTTAAAACCCGCCTTGACAAAATTTACTCTGACGGTCTAACATCATGTTCGTAACCTGCATTCATATTATATAGGCTTCAAATTTTACAAAATTTAGCACTGGCTAAATTTTTTCCTATTTTGAACCGTCTTATACAATAAACCGTTTTTAACGCTTACCTCTGTTTTCAGCGTAAATCAAAAAGCTCTGTTTCGAAGAAACTAAGGAACTATTTGCAATAGGTTGATCACAAAGGTAAGGAAAAAAGTAAAGTTAATGTGGATCAAGATCGGGGGCGAAATTCACCTAATCATCAAATGTTGGCAAATGACGTATAACAGTGTATTATATAGGTAATTTCTTCTTTTCATTAAATATTAAAAACAACACTCATTGGATATCTTTTCCATATTGATGTTGTTGCAGTTGCCCCAATACCAAAAGCAATGTTTTTAATCAGGCCAATAACAAATAAATGAAACTGAATTGTGTAGTCAAGCTTTAGTAGCGTGTAAGGCACTCAATGGAAAATTACAGCCAAAGGCAGCATATTTCTCGCTGTCTAAATAACCATAGGGCAGAATTGAGAAGGAAATCTGACGTAGCCGTTGCTCACCTACGCGAAAAGTCCATTCTCAATATTTGTTTGCTGAGCCTCAAATTCGACAACTTGAGATATGGGTTTAAGGAGAATTCGATTAATGCTGGAATGCAAATAATATTTGCAGGAATGAAAAATCTTGATCACTCCTTTCTCATTTCCTTGCTACATGTCAATTATCAAATCTGATGACTAGACAAGTGGCATAGTAGTTCATTTTTACGGTTTAACAAAAGTTTACTTAATGATTAGGTTCAAGGTGTCCAAACCGGTAGTTGCAATTTATCTACAGAAAGCGAGAATAACTTTTATGAGCTTATAAAAATTATAATTTATAAAATAAATGGTGGCAAATAGTTCAAGTTTACCAAAACCTATTTTTGAAAAATCAATTTAGTGATTCCAAAGAACCATTACATGAATGTATATCGCAGAAATGCTTCCCGGATTTTCATAAAACACGTTGAATCAAATTAAGTTTCTGACTTAATTGTGCTGTTTTTAATTGAATAAATGCAGCCATCCTTGGGGGTGAAAACCGAAGATGTCATTCCAGCCATTAAACGTCAGTGTTTGAGAAGTTTATTTTGATTAGTCCGAATATAGTAGTTTGCATAAAAATTATGTTGGATCAGTATTCAGTAATACCTGTTATGTGGAGCACCATGTTTGTTTAAGTAATATATTAACGATTAAAATATATGCATTTTACTTAATTTAATTCGAAATAATTTATAGATTTGTCAGTTACATTCGCGTTGGAGTTGGATGGCTCTTGTCTTTCGATTAAACAAAAATTAAGATGGTGAGTCACTAAAAACAATAAAAAATAAGCAGCATTAATCGTTTAGGTTGGGAAGCGCAACAGCCCATGGAAAAGTCACAACTGTTGGCCATAATGCAAAAACGTCCGCGTAAAATATCATAACTCTCCTTAATGTGGACTCTCCTAAACCCTGTTGCACTCATAGTTAAACAAATTTAATTCTAAAAAGTTTCATTTTTATAAACCTTGATTGCCTTGTTTGATTTTTACAAAAACCTTGATTATTATGGTTAAATTTCGATATCTAAAAATATTAAAGTAGAAGTAAAAAATAAAATAGCAAAATGATGGCTTTTATAATGCGATGTAGTGTTTTACTGACATAAAACTTGTATATACTATGGGCTCAATCGCGGCCCACACAGCATAAGGGGACAGCAAGTTAAAGGATTATGCTGCGGGGAACCGTTCGGCTTGTATGAGCTGCGCACAATGCAGAGGAGCTAAAATCATATACACACTTTAGGCGTCGCTATATTTGCACCGGGCCATTACCCAAATTATGCCCTGTTGGGTGGTTTTCCACTTGGTCACCCAACCACAGCGAACGCTCGTGTTCGAGCTGACCCCTGAACTTTCGCACCCGTTTTTGACGAAGTGACAAGTCGTCATGGCGCCTCATGTCAGCGGGAATCTTACAATCCATCATTTTTGCGTTTTGCCGTTTTTGTTCAATACATGTTTTAGGCGATTTAGGGACGAGAAGTTTGCATACAAGCCCATTGGAATCACTTGCAGCCCCAGAGCATTTAATTTGCTCCATTAAAGAACAAAAACTTACTTAACCAAAAAACTTTACACTTGTTCTCCGTTCGAACGTGAATCGGACTAACTGCTGGGCTAGCCGTGGGAACACCGCTGATGGAGCCGTCAGCTAGCGATCGGTTTTGTCAAGCATTGTGGCGATTAGTTGCGCTAAAATAAAATGACTGCTCGAATTCATTTCGATCTCTGGCATATCGATCGCACTGCGAACTGCAACACAACCGGTCAAATTAAAACGGAAGAATTTGCCTTTCGAAGCGCACAACCTGTGTCAAAACGACGGTTTGTGGTTTCTATCACACAGGACACAATGGACAAATCCTGGCACGGCGCTGCGTGATGCAAAATAATAGCGACGCGCGGTTGACGCTCACCGGTGTGCCCGAATCGAGAATGATGCGGTATTTGGGCGGTCAGCTACATTTCCCCATTGTCCTTTGGCCTTATTGTTTGTAGAAGCGCCCAAGCGACGGTGTATTACGACGCGCTGGTCCGAGAGCGGGAGACACTGGGAGAGGCGGGCGTGCTTCCTCTAGCCGCGATAAACGCTCGAGGTGGACGTCGTTAAGCAACAGGCAGCTGCACTAGGCGCGTATTTCCGACTCGCTTGGGCGCGCGGAAGGCGAGCGCGGGTTGCGTATCGATTGTCTTTGCTCAGGCGCCTTGAACGCCTACTAGGGATCGTTAATGGACGGACGATGCCCATTGGAGCAAGCGTAAGTGCCTTGTCGATAAAGGCCAGTGGGGCGAAAAGGGCTGCTTGCGCGAGCCGCAATAAAGCGAGTGACAAATCTGCTTCCGTCGCGATGGCTTGTGACTTTCTGGGTCGGCCTGGATCGCGCTTGCGTGCCGATGGACCACGTGCGCGCCCCATCAACTTGCCCTGACCCCAGTGACCGACTCGCGAACCTCTCATTGTTCAACCGCCGTCGTATTAGCGTCGTAATATTGCCGTCGTGGGCCTTAAAATCTAGTGGGCGTTTCAATACGATTTTTTGGAAGATTTTCGCAGTAAAACTTTTGCGGTTAGGCGGTTTCTAGTTATAGGTCTCGGTGTCTAGGTAAGACTTTTCTTCCAAAAAATTACACTACCAATTTAAAATTCGTCACATAAGTTTATATGTTATTTTTGATAATAGTTGGCAAGAAAATACCGAGTAAATTAATAAACATTTCTCCGAAGAATTTGTTAGATGGATCGTCATATCAATTATACCGTTCTAATTATTTATTATCGAAAAATATATTTTACTGCTGCGATTTCTCTACCTTAAATAATGATGCAATTTAAAAAAATTAAGCACGAGCAATACCATAAATTTTGGACAAATGATCATCGATTATAGTAACAGTCATCATAAATGTGTAAACGAGGCTTGATAAACTAATCTCTCCCGCTGGGCCGACTCGCAACACGAGAGCAATCCACAACGCTCGACTTACTAATTAATGATACGACCGCATCCCAAACCAGTGTCGTTGTGTAAATTGACGAGTGGTCGTAAACGCCCCAAGAACTTTATGCATTTCAAACAGTGCGATAAGTAACAACCGATGTAATTTTTTACTTTTATAACACAAATTATTTATTCACTATTTTAACATTTTTTTGAATATATATTTAGTAGCAATCTATTTAAGCAGCGAATATACAAATGTATAAACCTACGAAATACGCCTTAATTTTTCAAAACCATGGATAAATGTTTTTTAAGGAAACAACATACCAAATTTAACTACAGGCCAAAACCCTAATATGTATTAACTTAAAATCATACTCATTTAAAAGAGAATATGATTACTTTCTTGTAGTATAAATTGTACGACCTTTACATCTTGGCATACCGCTACGCATTTAAATAATGCTATAAATCTAACTTTATATTTATATTAAATATATATATATATATACGATTTTAGCGTTGTAATTCATCATGTTGCCAATCTCCGACAGTGTAGCTGAAATTTATCAAAGTCAAATCCACTGGAGTCCCAATTTCGTTAACAGGCGGATCATGTCAAATAAGACAATTAATAAAGACATAACGCGCGCGTGTCACAGCGAGAATGCATCGGCAAAACAAAGTGCGACACGTTTCGCTAGAACGCGATTCATCGCCGGGCAAATCCCGAGTCTTTTGAATGCAAGGCCTCCCGCCAACTTGAAGTTCTAATAAGAAATCTTTATCCGAGCTTTTGTTAATTAAACTCGCGCGAGCGAGCGAGGTCGCACGAAACTTCGTCCCTCGTTCTATCGAAAAGATCGAGCTTTAATCCCTACAGAAGTAAACCGTGAAAACTAGTGACCTGTTACTGCCGCGCCATAGATGCGCATTCGCGTGATATCTTAGCCGCCCCGAATTATACCACAATCAAAGCCAAACCTATATAGTCGCTTTCGCTGGTGCAACAAAACAATAAAGCGCGCACGAACTGTTTACGCACATCAGCAGCCATTTTGGTTTTGTAATCGAAGCAATCCGCAGCAGAGGTCCCCGTTTTATTAACCAGTTTGAAAAATTAGAGAAAACAAGTTGGAAACATAAACGGAGTGGTGTGAGGAGCTAAGCCAAGTGTAAATAAATCTTGTTGAATAAGGCAGGGGGGCATGAAGGGAAGTTTGTAATGCGTGTTCACTTTCTCCTAACGCAGGTATAGGCAATACGCCACCAGTGTGTTCAATTAAAGTCTAAAAGTTTAAAATGATGGCAACATCAACTGTTGAATACCTTCAGTCAACAAAAATTATTTAAAATTCGTGGAATACGCATCGAATTTTTCGTAGAAGCCTATCTGAAAAAACTAATCGTTTTTAAAACAACATACCTTTTTCATTACACTGCTGTAAACGATAGTTTGTTGTAAAATCAAGGTTTCGAGAAAGCTTATCTTGGTCGACATTTGAGATACATAATAAAGGAACGATTTTAAATAAAGGAAGATACAAAATAAAGGACGATTTTTGTAAAATCTATCGTCGTCTAAATATGGTAGACATTTATCGTTTGGAAAAATGTTCATCTCTATTTCATACGACTCATCTCGTCTAAACTTTAAATCAGCATATTACTAACACTCTACGAAACTTTTCCAATGATCGCTACAACACATGGTACACTTCGCATAAGGTGTGACATTAACCCTGCTTCATTTTTCACCACTATTCCTGTCTGACAAAATTGTCTTGGCGGCGCTGTCAAGGTGTGAGGCGTGAAATCGCCTATCTATCACACCCTTCCTTACCTGGTGGACTTGCTCACGGGTATTGCACCATTTTGTTTCGCGCTCTGTCGATGAATTCGTCTACATACTAGTCATCGCGTTTCGTCTGTCAATTTATTTTAAACGATAGTAACACAAAAAATATTTACGCGTTTTCTGATATCCTATTTTAACAATTCCGACCAGGCATTTTCAACGTTTCGACGTCAAACACAGGTGGCCTTTCACAGGGTGAATGACACCAAACTCAAATTCTATGGTATCTTTAAATTTTATCTGTTTTATTTAATATTGTTTTAACGAAATCGCCAGTAAAATGTTAACCTGATTATGTAGTGTTGACTTAGTTTGAATTTAACTCTAAAACACCATTGTGAAAAGTCACCTCACTTGAAATTTAAAACGATCAATACAAATTGTTTATCTATTGTAAAACATCGTCTTATTTCAACCGCCGATAAATAACTGAATAAAAAAAAGGAAAATTCAATGTTGCTTGTGTTAAGTTTAAGTTTTCTTTATATATGAATGTAAATGTCCGTATATTTTCAAGCTTGTTGAAAATGCGCGAAATTATCTTAAATACGCGTTATTAACTTACAAATACCAAATTGAAAGAGAACAACAAGTATAACCTGGTGCTTTTAATGTTTACTACGACAACTATTAAGGCATGATAAACTAAAACAATTCTACCGAACAAACGCTTCTTTGATAGATATTCTATACAAGCTGTCGTTGACAAAAGTTATGGCAACACACAACTGTTTTACTGATGCGAAATTCTAATTAGCCTCTTCGTTCAGTCGAACATCGCAACCGTGTAGAGCACAGGCGAAAAATGCAAACGTATGAGGGTGTAACAGCACAACGAAATAACTTGCATGGACCTCATCCCGATGATTGAGCCATGGTAAACGATCTATAGCCCCAAACTATATTTATCGCGTAAGGGCATCGCTATCGGATGCTTCACGTACTCGCATCAGCTTTCCTTGGCAAATTAGATGTTTCCATTCCAGTAAAATGATAGTCCTTGTTTCTTACCTTTCCTAATATTTAAATGCCGCAGTGTTAAAGGATTGTGGTTATGATAAAAATAACTGGAATTCAGAGCTTATAGAACATTTATGTCGTTATTTGCAATTGTAATTTTTTAATATTTTAGTTAACTAATATATCGGCCTATATTTCGCTAATATATTTCGCTATAAAGCATCATCAGTATCAAAAAACATAACACAACATAAGTCAAGAAGTACGCTAATAAAAACCTAAACAAACTGTTCTAGGCAAGTGGTGCGCTACGCTGGTGCGCCTGTTGATTTGAGTAATAATATCCTATTTTCCCCAAAATAACATATTCGTAATTATTTATTAAAGTACCGTATATTGAATTAAATAAAAAATCAACAATTCCATATGGTTTAAAAACAATACGTTAAAATTGTAAATACCACCAGTTATAAATGAAGCCACGTGTTATACTAACAGACAGAAATGAAACAGTCAGCTCGTAATAGCTGTCAATACATCAGGGGTGGTCCATTTTAGAGCCTCCGGAAGGATTACCAATAAGGTGCCAAATAAACCCATTATCCCCCTAAAAATTTTGAGTTTTTAATGCGGTAAAGATTATAATCTTAACCAGCACCTGTTCGTTGGATAGTTTGCGCTGATCGTTGTGACTTTTCGTTACTTATTTCCGTAGACAGGACGTTAGTCATACATTTAGCAGCAGTTTTAAAAGGAAAAATATTGATCGGTTTGGGTTAATGAAACTTCGTTCGTATTGGCCTACCTATACCTTTACAAGACTTATTTGTAGAACAATAAGGTGTGCAAAAGTGATCAGTGAATAACTCAATCAGTTACAGTATATCGCGAATTAGGATTATATATTTCAATGATTCAAAGTATATATAAAAATGTGAAAATACCGAATTCGGCAAATATAGCGGCCGTATGTAGTTTGCACAAACTTGGGACAAAATATAACCAGGCGTGACTGGTGGTAATCAATCATTCGTCAAACGACGAAGTAGCCCTGACACCTGTCATAACACAGTTCGTTTCTTCCTAACCGACGCACTGTTTGAGGGGAAAACAAACCAAGCGCGGCCCGACAGGGCGACATTTTTTCTTACCACGTCAAAGTTTTGGGGCACAAATTAAGGTTTAATACCACCTGCGTACTCGTAAACGCGGACTTGGAGCACCGTGCGCTGTTTGTTTTGGTTATCCGGGATTGGATTTCCGTGACCGCAAATCTTGATGACTCTTCCCACCTTCTATATGACCGCTACAGGCTCAACCCGGCTTCAACACAGACGCCAGGTTTGTGTGCCGACCAATAACGTGCAAAGTTTCGCATGGCAACAGTTAAACAGCATATGGGCAGTTGCGCTTTGTACCTGTCGGCCTGCTTATCTTCTGACACGTTAGCGTGGCAACTATAAACTCACCTTATAACCTACCCCCCCACCACCCTTTGCCGAGAAGCAACGAACAAAGGCTGAAGTATGAGCGCTCACCTGCGCTGGAATCGCTCCGGTCCTTCAGGGATGCCCACTCACATTCCTCATTGGCCGAATATCAACTTGGCGTTAATGACGTGCCTGCTGCCCAGCGCGTTTCCAATGATTTTATCGTCTTATTTTTTATAGGATTAAGCGATACTGGTAGACTTCGCGTGATTCAGAGCGCACCTGCAAAACGCATCACTGCGACATCGCGCGAGCAAAACAAAGTCAATACGCTGTTTTTGGCAAAATCTTTAACATCCTTCACTTTTCGTTTACAACATAAAATGTACTTTCCAGGATTTTATTCATGCATTCTGAAATTAGACAAATGGTTTTCAGTTTTTTGTTGCATTTTGTTGATTTAATAAACATTAATTCTAAATATTAAACAGGAATTTTGATTTTTTTATGACGCTCTTATAATTTCAATAAATGTATATCAGTTTACCATTAAAAACGTATAGGAAACATAAGAAACGGTCTTGCAAGTCATTTCAATGTTTAGGTCACTACATGAAATCCCGAAACGAGTAATCCAAGTATATATATTTTTTTATTTATATTTATTGTTTTAAAAGTACATTGTTGGTAGTTGCTCTGTTTCCTCACAAAAAGGCCAAAATCTAAAGAACCCACTGTAAAATTTGAGATGCCAGCGACAAAATGAATGGATTACTTTGGAAAGGTCTGAAACGGTTGACCTCGCTACAGGATTAATGCCTTCAGTTGTGTTTTTACCGTGCGTCGGCTAGCCGCGTCGAACAAACGTCCACGACTGCCTTTACTGTAGCGGCTCGATTCTCCACATCAGCCACACCGTTAAAGCGGAGGACATGGCATGGGAGGACGGTCCGCTCCGAAGCCCGTTTGCTGCCGCCCGCCGGGATGTGGTTATACCGTATGGGCCGGAACAGTCGGCATGAAATCGGGATGGGATTCGCCGCGTGTCACTTGTCCCGCTCGCGGCACCCAGTCCCCTGCGCGGCCTCTTAACAGGCGCATCTGCTTGTTGGGCTGCCGCTGCTGCCCCTTCTTGGCTCACGTGCTTATGTTGGTTTTGCTGCTCAAGTCCCGACGCCGGAGCCGAGAGCCGCCGGGCTGCGTTTGATCTGATGAACGACGCGTTACACGCTCCCCTTGCACTCTCGTCGCTTGAGCAATTTTATGCCAATTGGCCTGGCTCGTGCTGCCGCTTGGCAACCTTGGGCAGGGCCCGAGAGTCCTATATTGAGCAAATCCGCTTTTTGATTAAATGGCGGAAAACGTCATTAAAAATCGCGGTCAAGGGTTGTAGTTTGATGTCGCAAATGCAATGGTCCATTTCTGACTGTTTATTTGAATGAAATATAATTATTCCATCTGCATAAGTGTTTGTATCCCTTTAGAAATATAAAAAAAAAATTCATCCAAATTTTATGTAAACATAAATCCGTACTGGAAATGCTGCGTATAAAGCTACATTGTATGTCAACTTTGTTGCCTCAAAACGAAACTATATCCTTAGCAGATAAATAGTTTGATATGTAATAATATTTGTTGCAATTATTATTGTTAAATAAAATTTGTACGCAGAACTATTGATTCCAGATGTTCCTTAGTGCCAATATAAGCAAGCAAATTTTAAATATTCAAAGGTAATTTTGACTACAAACCCGTAAGCCCGTCGTCAAAATATTTACTCACTCATGTTTTACAAAATTAAAATTTACACTTTAAAGTGGAATGGCTATTCTCATAGTTGAAAAAAATTTAATCCTAAAGCATGCATTGCCTAATATTTGTAATATTACATTTATTAGCTTTGATATTTTTTATTAGTTAATCGACTTCTTTATCGCTCTCTAACGGTCGCTGTGTTTTTCTCATGTAGTACAGCAATTCCATTCCTGGTATTTGTTATATACTCTAAACGTGTATGGAATTTAGACGTTTCTGTTTTTAAAAATATTTTCGGCAATCTGTCTTTAAAATGCAACAACTCTTGCAGTTTTTGGTGTACTTTTATTTTCTTCGGCGAAGCTGTTTTTGTCTAACACGCAATCAGATTTTGAAAAATTTCGATACACCTACCGGTTTTATTTTTAATAATCGTCTTAATCTTTTTGTTTTTCAGATTCTCGCAACAAACATACTTATCATTATTTTGAAAATATAAATACTATTAATTGAATGAAATAAATAGTTGACTAACATTTTGTATTGTACTTTAAAAAGGTCATCTTCAAATGTGTTGCAGGATATCTTATTTTAATCTCACAAAGAGCTAAATTCGCACAATCAAATGCCTGCATTTTTTATTTGCGACAAATAACCTTGGTCCGAATGTTTTTGTAATTCAAAGTTATACGTATTGCATTGTCTATATGCTGTTAGTTATCTAAGTTTTTCGTTTTGGTGTAATGCAGTAACTTGGATGGGTTTTGCACAAATTGCAGTTTGTAACACGGTAGGAAAAACAACCGATTATTTTGACTTGAAAACAATTTATTACTTTTCTCTCAATACCGCACAACGTTTGTTGAAATTAAACAACTTGTTGCAATAAATAAACTTAATTTAATACTAATCTCAAAAGCATTTTCTGTGAACAATGGATGGACCAGCTTCATCGTATTCTTGCTTGGTGATCCACATCTGCTGGAAGGTGGAGAGAGATGCGAGGATTGAGCCTCCAATCCAAACCGAGTATTTGCGCTCGGGAGGAGCAATGATCTTAATCTTCATAGTGCTTGGAGCAAGAGCGGTGATCTCTTTCTGCATCCTGTCGGCAATTCCGGGATACATGGTGGTTCCTCCTGAGAGAACGTTGTTGGCGTAAAGATCCTTACGGATGTCGATATCGCACTTCATGATTGAGTTGTAGGTCGTCTCGTGGATACCAGCCGATTCCATTCCTGGAGAATAAGTGATTTGAGACATATCTTTAGAAATGCTTTTAAAATTACGAAGACATGTATATCGATTCAGAACTTACCAATAAAAGATGGTTGGAACAAAGTTTCTGGGCAACGGAATCTCTCGTTTCCAATGGTGATAACCTGACCATCAGGCAGTTCGTAGCTTTTCTCAAGAGAGGTTGATGAGGCAGCAGTTGCCATCTCTTGCTCAAAGTCAAGGGCGACGTAGCAAAGTTTCTCTTTAATATCTCGAACGATTTCACGTTCGGCTGTAAATAAAATATATATCCATAGGCGTTTAATTTTAAACAAATTAGTTATTTTAAACAATAATAATAGGATTTCGGTATTGACCTGTGGTGACGAAAGAGTAGCCTCTTTCGGTAAGGATCTTCATCAAATAGTCGGTGAGATCGCGTCCAGCCAAGTCCAATCGGGCGATGGCGTGAGGGAGCGCGTATCCCTCGTAGATTGGGACATTGTGGGAAACACCGTCACCAGCATCAAGAACGATGCCGGTGGTTCTTCCTGAGGCGTAGAGGGAAAGCACAGCTTGGATGGCAACGTACATAGCTGGAACGTTGAAGGTCTCAAACATGATCTGGGTCATTTTTTCGCGGTTGGCCTTGGGGTTAAGTGGTGCCTCAGTAAGAAGTGTGGGGTGCTCTTCCGGGGCGACACGTAGCTCGTTGTAAAAAGTGTGATGCCAGATCTTCTCCATATCATCCCAGTTGGTGATGATTCCGTGCTCGATGGGATACTTGAGGGTGAGGATGCCACGCTTGCTCTGTGCTTCGTCGCCGACGTAGCTGTCCTTCTGACCCATACCGACCATGACACCCTGGTGTCTTGGTCTTCCAACAATGGAAGGGAATACAGCTCTTGGTGCATCATCACCAGCGAAACCAGACTTTACCAAACCGGATCCATTGTCGCACACCAGAGCGGTTTCATCAGCTTCAGAATCCGACATGTTGATAGTATATTCTTACTGCAAGAGAACATGGATGAATAAATTAATATTACACAAAGTGAATTAATATTAAAAACAGAGTAAATTAATATTAAAAAAAAAATTAGTTGTTTATACAAAAACAGTTGTTTATACAAAAACAGTTGTTTATACAAAAAACAAAACAAAAAAAAACAGTTGTTTATACAAAAGACGATTTTTGTGAACAAAAATATTATAGATGTAGCCGGGAAAATCAAAAAGGAAATCATTTCATAAAATACCGTAATAGCCTAGTTAGTAACAACATGTACCTCTAAATTCTCATACAAATCGTTAGGCCTATTAACCCATTTTTATACAAACACCGTTACAGGCCTGGTATATAAAATCATGTGAATTTTCATCAATGAAATTATTAACATTAAAGCTACATAAAACTATCATCAATCTCCGTAAACGTAAGCCAACCCTTAACACAAATAGTTTAACTTAACCTAGGTCATTGCATCTCTGTCAATTCAAAAACGCATCGCTTAGCAAAAAGGACGATGACAATATTCATAATACTGTTTTTCCTAAGTAGGCTAACTGGTTTATGTACGTTAAGGACCCGGTATAACTTACAGGAATTTGCATATCTGTTTACTTTTTACTTGTTCTGCTTTATAACTTTGATACACTAACAGAGTTTTAATTGCTAATCATAATAACTATCATACTACACAGAATCGAAAACACTCCTTGATGCTGTTTTTTTTTTATTTCAAATTATCTGAAACCTTCAGTAATTAAGCTCCGCACTAGTCCAGCATTAACATATAAACTTACCTTGCAATGTTTGTGATGCAGAAATGAATCAGATAGCAAAGTTAATTCACGTTGATTAGCATTTTACCACCAGGCTTATATACTCACCAATGGAAAGAAGGCAATGCCGTATATGGTGTTATTGGTTCCAGCTGTCATTCAAACAGATTTAGCAAGTTTGTTTCGCATCAGTGAGGTGCGAACAACTGACCACAAAAACAGTTGGTAACGAACAGTGATGCTTGCCCATATTGTCACTTACTGTAAATAGGAATTTTGTTTTGTTTGAAAAAATATTTTATAATTTAACGTTGCTATCCTTTATTTTCTCATGGAATCCTAGTACATCGTTCAGTTTTTACATATATGATGTAAGAAAACGATCAATTACAACAGTATCGGGATTTAGATAAACGTGCAGTTGTCTTTTTAAAATTAAACCGGTGTTCATATAAAAATATTGTTTTGTTATCCTAGTACGCTATACCAAAAATGTTTGGTATATGAAAATCCTTGTTTTTAAAAACTACGTTATGTTTAAAATAAATTAGAATTGTTTAAAAGCATGTAAAGTATATTTAACTCAAATTCAGTATCGGGGACGTGTTTAGTTACCCGAAAAAAATCTAGCGCAATCCTGCTGGAAGGGTCAACCAATAAAATTATTAAAACGAACAAATCATAAGCATGAACCATTATATGTTGCGTTTCCATGTAAAAAAAATAACCTAAAACAATTTTATAGCATCTGGATCGGTTTAGTCTTGAGATATTCTATATTTAGATCTAAACGCATTGCAAACAAAAGAATGGCCAAATATGGACAAGGCAATAGTTAATACTATATAGGGCGCCGACTGTCATTACCTTCGCAAGAAACGAGCCAACTGTCATGACGTGTGGGAGGCAGCGAAAGCAGCTGACGACAGCTTGATATCTTTGCAGCTTTAGCTCATAGCCAGTATAAAAAGAAACATTTCCTATTGTAACCCATCAATTGCATCTTACCTCTTTAGCTATTCAGAAAGCAACAGCATACTAACACAGGTAAACTTACAGTATAATGGTGAATCGATGTAATGAAAAAAGCAACATTTTTACTTCGTTGGATTAAACAGTGGAAAACTATATTAGATAAATGATAATTGCTTAATATTTGTATATGCAATCAGTCTGGTATAAAATATTATGAATTAAAGACATATGTTATTTGTTTGCAGGAAAAATCAATATGTCGGATTCTGAAGCTGATGAAACCGCTCTGGTGTGCGACAATGGATCCGGTTTGGTAAAGTCTGGTTTCGCTGGTGATGATGCACCAAGAGCCGTATTCCCTTCCATTGTTGGAAGACCAAGACACCAGGGTGTCATGGTCGGTATGGGTCAGAAGGACAGCTACGTCGGCGACGAAGCACAGAGCAAGCGTGGTATCCTCACCCTCAAGTATCCCATTGAGCACGGAATCATCACCAACTGGGATGATATGGAGAAGATCTGGCATCACACTTTTTATAACGAGCTACGTGTCGCCCCGGAAGAGCACCCCACACTTCTTACCGAAGCTCCACTCAACCCCAAGGCCAACCGCGAAAAGATGACCCAGATCATGTTTGAGACCTTCAACGTTCCAGCTATGTACGTTGCCATCCAAGCTGTGCTTTCCCTCTACGCCTCAGGAAGAACCACCGGCATTGTTCTTGATGCTGGCGACGGTGTCTCCCACAATGTCCCAATCTACGAGGGATACGCGCTCCCTCACGCCATCGCCCGATTGGACTTGGCTGGACGTGATCTCACCGACTATTTGATGAAGATCCTTACCGAAAGAGGCTACTCTTTCGTCACCACAGGTCAATACCGAAATCCTATTATTATTGTTTAAAATAACTAATTTGTTTAAAATTAAACGCCTATGGATATATATTTGATTTACAGCCGAACGTGAAATCGTTCGAGATATTAAAGAGAAACTTTGCTACGTCGCCCTTGACTTTGAGCAAGAGATGGCAACTGCTGCCTCATCAACCTCTCTTGAGAAAAGCTACGAACTGCCTGATGGTCAGGTTATCACCATTGGAAACGAGAGATTCCGTTGCCCAGAAACTTTGTTCCAACCATCTTTTATTGGTAAGTTCCGAATCGATATACATGTCTTCGTAATTTTAAAAGCATTTCTAAATATATGTCTCAAATCACTTATTCTCCAGGAATGGAATCGGCTGGTATCCACGAGACGACCTACAACTCAATCATGAAGTGCGATATCGACATCCGTAAGGATCTTTACGCCAACAACGTTCTCTCAGGAGGAACCACCATGTATCCCGGAATTGCCGACAGGATGCAGAAAGAGATCACCGCTCTTGCTCCAAGCACTATGAAGATTAAGATCATTGCTCCTCCCGAGCGCAAATACTCGGTCTGGATTGGAGGCTCAATCCTCGCATCTCTCTCCACCTTCCAGCAGATGTGGATCACCAAGCAAGAATACGATGAAGCTGGTCCATCCATTGTTCACAGAAAATGCTTTTAAATTTTTTTACGCTTTTTGTTGTGTTATTTAAATTTAACACATTATCTAATAAACAATTCATCAAAACCTTATTTTTTATTTTGTACTTGATTGTAAAAATAATTTATTGGTAGCAAATTATATTCAACGCCATGTTGGGCAACTGATGTTAATAATGTGGTAGGTTTACACATCACCCGGTGCAGTGGTAATATAAATATGATGCTTTACGGGTATCGATGTTAATCAGATTATCCTATCAGTTATGACTATACCATTAGAAAGATTGCCATACAGATTAGATCATTAAATAGATTAGGCCTTCCAATTATAAAACAATATTCTTGTCTTCCAATATTCAAGTCCGGATAGCTATATTTCCAACTGGAAATTCAATAAAAATCTATATGAGAAGATCTGAGAAAAACAACCCCGTTAGACAATTCCAGGGAGAAATTTCTTACCGAACGTATCCCAAACGTGCAGGCGAAAGTGAAATAATTTTCTTGCTGGAACGTCAACTTCGCTTTGCGCAAATTAATTTGTATTATCTTGGTTATTAGCAGTGTGAAAACTAGAACTTACTGCAATCATTATTAGGTAAACCTCAAATTAAAAAGTATGTACTTTGTACGAGTGATGAGCATTTCAACGAGTAGGTCAATTGTGTTACAGTAAGTGGTGAAAATAATCTGTAGGCCTAACGTTTTGGGGTAAAACGGCGTTTCCGAAAATAAAAATGTATTCTTTTTGTGTCCACATTTTGTTGCCTATTTAACCAATTGCTTTTTCGCAATCTTCTGAAATGTAGCCTATTAAGACTAAGAGTTTAGTGCAGTGGTCTGCAAACTTTTTGTACTCTTTACCTTTTTCAGGGCTATTGAAGGCCCACTTTGTTGAAATACTACGAAAACAGTGGGATTAAGGATATTTGTTTTGAGTTGGAGCCATTAGAAAGACGTCACAAAGTTACGTAATAAAACAATTGTTCATAGAAACACCTGTTGTTCTCGAACGAACTTGTGTGCAAATATGAAGCTGAAATGCAGTTTAATTGCGCGTATCTCGAAAAAATAAGGTTTATTGGTTTTAAATTGACAAAACTTCAATTGAAAGGATACATGGCACATAAAAGGATTCACATATTGCCAGTGTTGTAAACAAGTCATTTCAAAATGAAGTCCCAGTCATGTCATTTAAAAAAAAAAAACTCACCGGTTTGTCCAAGTCAACTCTTTTTGAATAAATAACAAGTCAAGTCCCAGCCCAAGTCATCAGTTGCTTAAGTCAAGTCATAATTAGAGCAAGTCAACTTCAAGTCATGTCCTTGTCATAAAAACACAACGTCAAACTATTATAATTTTTAAACTCATACGATTAAGAACTATAACTGAACTACAAAATAACAAAAACGCAACATATAGCAAGCAATTTGTTTTAAGTGCAAAAAATGGATAAATAGCTCAATTTTAAAAAAATACCTAAAGAAAACACTTCATTTCAACCCAAGTCATTTGTCCAAAAGACTCAGGCCAGGTCAAGTCATTTGTCCGGAAGACTTAAGTCAAGTTAAGTCATTTAAAAACAGTAACTTAACTGCACTCATTAACTAGAGTCTTACAACACTGGATATTGCTCAAAATAACGCAATATAGTACAATTCAACAGAAATTGGATGAGTCACACGACGCAAGAAATTACAAAATATCGCTTTTGGCCTGAATAGATTTAAGTATAAAACTTAATAAAAGTACGTAAAAATCCTTACATTTGACTTCACAAGTAATATCGTAGTTATTTTACAAGTAACGTGGTAGTAATTTAAGAAACGTATTGTTCTTGAACCAACCGGTGTGGCATATGGCAACTAAAATAAGTTTATCGCGTAAAACGCAAAAAAAAATTGCCTCTATTTGTGTTTAATTGTCAAATCGTTTACCTTAAACGTGTACTCAATGCATAAAAGATTAACACTATATAATTTCCACAGCTGAATGGCGACAGTCGCAATCACGTATAAAGTTCGCATGAAAGACATGAAAGAAATCCATTATGTTAATCTTGTTTTAAAATTTCGATAAATGTTACTCATTGAGTCATGATACAAAAGCCATATTACAAAGTTGAATAGAAAATAACATTCAACTTAAAATATTTTGGTAGAAATTGCATTTTGCAGGGAGTTCACACCGCATTGGACTGTACACACGAATGTAAGGTGAAATATTACACGGCGCCTCGATGCCGAAAACACTGCCATGTCATAATGTAAAACATACTCTTAGTATAGTCTACAAGAACAATATACCTAGGCTACGTGCGAGGGGCTAAACTAAAATTGGCTCTGCGGCCCACATTTGGGACAAGGCCCACAGTTGCCGACCACTGGTTTAGTGCATATTTGCGCACAAGATTGAACGATAACTTCAGGTTTCTTAATGTTACCGGTAGTAGTTTTATGATGTCCTGCTATGACGTAACTCTGTGACGTATCTGTGAAAATTGTCATGCGGTCGGGTAAGAACAATTTTCAATCGTTCCGTCATGAAAATTATTCAAAATTCACCCCTAATTATACACCTCTCAAAAAAGGTAACCAGTGGGATGTGCAGTATAATCAGCTTTTATATGCTAGCAATCGGGTTGAGCGTCAATTTGCCGCTATGCAATATAAAGATTTTGCCATCGCAAAACAAACAAATGCTGCTTTCTTGATCTCGTAAGGTAAATGAGTCACCATCGCAATTTATCTTAATTTACTTAACAAATAAGTCTGAATTGTTAACGATTTGAGCAAATAATGTCACTTTCGGTGAGAACACACAATAAGATCTAAAAAGCAACAATACCTAAAGCAGTAAGACCAACGATATAATACAGCCAAATACGAAGTAATATCCAGTAGGTACTGCATAAGATCAAAATCGTCTGAATAAGACCTAAACCTATCGGAATAAGGTCTAAATTCATCAGAATAAGGCCTACATTCATCGAAATAAAGCCTAAATTAATCGGAATAAGGCCTAAATGGCCAAAATAACGCCCGAACCTGTGGATAGAGGTATGGGACGATCGGGGGCCATCGGTTTGGCATCGGGCCTTTTTTGGACTATACGTTTGGACGCCCTAGTCTGACCGGCGCCGTCAGGGCGCCGCTTGTTTGGCACCGGATTTTTTATCCTGTTTGGGATTAGTGGTGGGTGATGGGTGGGGTTAGAAATGGGTTATTGTTGAAATTATTAGGGGAGTTAGTGATGTACTTAGGGGTGGGGTTTTGGGTTAGTTAAAGTGTTGTTTAGGACTGATTTTGACTTTTTAAATCCTGTTCCGACGGATTTAGGACTTATTCCGATTTAGACGGTACTACTTCCATTAGGTATTATCCTATTTGGGCCTTATTCCGAATTGTGTTTGATTCTGACGTTGGTGTTGTTCTTATCTCGGTGTTGTCGGTGTAAGTGTAAACTTATTTTACACACGGATTTCACCATTCGTGTACAAGTTCTTCGTGCTAAATCTGATTTCAAACCTACGTAATGTCTGAACCAGGGGTGTCCAATATAAGGCACGCGTGCCAAATGTGGCACGCAACCTAATAAAAATGACACGCAAGCCAAAAAAGCCAATTGTCAAAAAAGCTAAATTTGTTATACAGCCAATTGTCATTGTTTATTCACAATGCAAAACAATCCCAGCAATTACGACAACAAACAACTGCTCCTGATATTACAACATTCTACTGTTTTATTTTTTTGTATAAAAGCGCTTTTAATATTAGAAAAAAAATAGTTGCTAAACTTTGGCACGGGAAGAAGTTATAAGATAAAAATTGGCACGTCGGCATGTTTGAGTTGGTAACCCCTTGTCTAAACTGTTACTAAACCCCTTAACGAAAACCTGGAAACCCATCAGACCAGCAGAAAAAAAATACTCTGTTTATTCCAAAGCCTTATGATCTCTTTGGTTTATTCAAACTACTGTAGTTACTCGAGTTTTAAGGATTTCTATTGTACTAAAACATTACCATTGGTTGGAGAAATGACAACAATTACATTTCTATCTGTAAAGTCGAATAACATTCAGTGTAAGTACCGGCTTTGCCATGTTGGCCTTTTCGACGCTAATTTCCGGTGTTATAAATTCATTTGACTTTTGGGATTTTTTGCAGAAACGTACTTAAAACTACAAATAATTAATATTTTTCTGAAACCATTTCCTTTAAAACTGTAGGCTTTAAAATTTTCTCTCCACAGCCAAGTCTGGAAAGTATGGCAGATTTCGACGAGATCTCGCGGGTGCACGGCCGAAAAAATCCGGGTGACCGGGTGCAAGAAACGTCAAAAAAGTACACCTCGGGTGCACTTTGTGATTTTCCAAACCACTCTGTATTGCATACATTGCACTGTAAACGTATTCCGCACAAGCGTTTTACATAATTGGGGTGCAGTTTAGATATTTTTCAGGGTGCACTTTTAAAAGGTTGAAAAAATCTCGCGGGTGCACTTGCCATACTTTCCACAGTGGTCCACAGCCACCGAAATAATCACCCGATCCGCTAGAAATTAGTGCAGTTTTAAGTAAAAAGGTCTACGATAATTAAGCATCCAAGGGCAGAAGAGTCTGACTTATAGACACCGAGGCCGCGGCAATGCACCAGTTGGACCTATAGGTGAACTACTGGCGTAGATAAAGTGAAATTATTCGCTAAAAATTTGCAGAAGATAAAAATAAAATGTGAGAATTGATAAAACCTAACCTAGCTAAACCCAAACGCTAACCCTAACCCAACAATGTGCGTTATTTAATAATTATTTAAACAATGGGGAAAAAGCCCAAACTGTGGTGGTCAATGATAATTTCTTGTCCAGGATGCATATAAGATTACGTCACATATTGATGTAATGGGACCTAAAGCGATGATGTAATTAATAAATCAACGCACAATATTTGTGCCACTATGCAAAGCATGGCAAGTGCACCTGAAATATTTTTTTTCTAAACCTCCACCTACCCGAATAAATATGTACCCCATTTTATCTTTGGCGGCTACAAATTATTGAATATAGTCGGGTGCTGCCAGGCACTACATCAATTTGGTACATACAGTAACGCAAAAAAATGGTCTACAGTACGTCATACCACAACGCACATTATTTGGTTATTATTTTGGCCAGTGATGTCATTTGGCATGGAATATCGCTGGCCTTGTGAATTTACCAAAAAAATTGTGGTTTTTGGTATATATTGTCATTGTTGGCATAGGATTTTAGCCAAAAACATTTTTGGCATAAATTTTTGGCGACCACAATTTATGGAATGCAGTCAGGCTGCCCTAGATGCTTTCAAAAAAAATTACACAGTTTAGTTGAGGAACTCAAAATATGGTTCTTGATTTGGGTTGGGCCAGGCTGTGCAACCTAAACTGCAATTTTTACCAACTTTAGTAAAGTAACTCCGCACGATTCTTTTCTTTTGTAGTTTTTTTTTACAATGTCTTGAGGACATTATTTAGCTCAAAGTTTCTAAATCTGTTCATACCATTGCATGTTTTCTGTTTTCAAAAAATACACATGGTGTAATGATTGTTTCTCGGCCTTCAGCTCTGTGGGCCTGCATAGCTCTGTTGGTAGATCAGTGGTTCCAGTATGTCCAAGGTCATTAGTTCAAAATTTACAGCAGTCTTGGCTTTGCTTGCATAATTGATTGGCTGACTATTTTAGTGTGATACTTATTTGATATGAGGGGGACCAAGGCACAACTACAAAAGGGGATAAAAAAGGTTAAGAATCACTGTTCTATGCCCACCAACCCCTGAAGATTTGAGCCCTAACCAATAGCTAGATTTTCATTTGGGATTTGTAAACTAGTTTTATGACTTATGTGGCTATAGCACATTTGTTCAAACCCCCCTAATCCACTGTTAATGTATTTTTCACATGTTTCATAGGATAAAAAAAAAAGTAAACTGAGGTTCTTTTCTTGTGTGGTTTGGCCCAAAATTTGAGTTTAATCTATCTGTATGTGTATACTGCAGAATACAAACATCTTCGAAGTAATTATATTCTAAAAAGCATCAATTTTTATCATAAACCGGTTGAGTACAAATTGTTTTTGCTATAATGCAAAACTCGGAAAAGTGAATTTAATATCTTAATTCACCTTACCCAAATGATAACCCTAAGTGTAACTCAAATCTATCTATATTCATTTTTGGGTACATGTATACCTGAGCAACCTGGGAAAATAGCCAGTTTCTAACAAATTTGGTGCTGGATAACTACAAATCATTGTCTTAAAAAACTGAAAAGACCTAATATTTTAAGTTTCATAAAAAAATGAATTCTAAATAATTTATTGTGTAATAATGTAGTAATTGATTTATCTTAAATATTAAAATTAAAGATAAATCATTTAGAATGTGTTATTTTACCCAGAAGTTTTTTGCATAAGTTTGCTTAATTGCTTCCTTAAAAACACTTGTTTTGTAATTAACTCATAAGGATTTTTGCCATTGTTAAACATTTTCAACTAGAAATAAGATGTAGACATGAGTTCCATATCAAACACCCCTTTTTTATTTCCCTGTTAAAGTCTAAACAAATTTTGGAAATAAACTACATTTTGTCTTTATTTTTTTGAAATAATATGCTTATATATTTGTATTAATACTAACAATTTACAATATTTTTACAGCATTTTGTGCTATTCTGTCGCTATGACAGATCGCGTGGTTGCTTGGATATGTGATAAAGAATGGATAGAAACATACAACAACCTGTTTTATGGTAATGTTGCTGATCAATATGACAGTTTGTCTATAATTAATGTCTGGAGGGTGAGATTTGCTGGTCGTATACCTGTTGCAATCGATGCTACCTCAAGATTGCTTGAAGCCTGGTTGGAAGCAAAGCAAATATCCAAAGATGCACAACGCCAATTATTATCTGCTGCTATTACACAATTTGTTGGTCTAATTACAGAGCATGGCCTGAAGGGGAACACCAGAAAACCTATTCACGAGATCGGTGAAGATCTTGGAGTGCCTGAATGGCTGATAAATCTCAGGCATGAAATGGCACATGGCCCTCTACCAACTCTTTCTATGCTTGAAAAAGCAGTCTTGTTTGGCCTTGACTGGTTAAAAGATAACCACTGGGATGTGCAGTATAAAATCATGATGAATAATTCTAAACTTGTATCTACAGAGGAAGACATAGAATCTGTTGACAAAACTATTACAGAACTCTTAAGCAATTACTTTACAGCATCTTTACAAAAAGTTGTAAAAGGCACTATAAGAAAAAAACGTCAAAAGGAAAATAACTTTTTAAAAAAAATTGAATGTTATTTACAAACTAAGAATAAAGTAAGGAGATTTTGTTTTATTCTTATAAACAAACTTTATTTAACAAGTTTTCCTAGAGATCTGGTGGATAAATCTTTTGATGACAAAGAGGTTAAGTCAAAATATTTTTTATATTGGATTACACTTTTCAAATTTATCAAAAGTCAAAATGAACTGCTCTATTTTTTGGTTCTTATTATTAAAGAATTGCAATACCCTTCTTGCAATTTTAATTCTCAGGGAGTTCTTACTGCCTGGATGGAGTACATTTTAATTGATTTAAAGAATGATGACTATGTGCCACAGCAAGACTTGGAGATTTACAGTTGGAAAAGCATAATTTCCTGCTTGTTATTAGACTTTAAAAACAAATTTGTCGCAAACAATATCCTAAAAACTTTGCAAGAATGTGTTCCTGCTTTGTTTTCATATCCTTCAGTTTCAATCCTGACTGAGCCTAATAATGTTGTAAGAACTTCCAGTACTTCAAACCATGTAGTTGCTAAAACATTCACTGTTGATGATGTTTTACAAGCAGTTAACAACTTTATGTTTATACCTTCACAAGAAAAATATAACATTGCAGACTCCCAATGGAAAGTTTATGATGGTTATCGGAGTAATTGTCTCATAGGATTAATGCCTGGTCAAACAATTGAGTCATTGTTTTGTTTGGCTGCAACTGAGCAAGATCAAAGTGATGCATGTGTTATTGACTGCACTAAAGAATATAATACAAAAAAGTTGGAAACAATGCCTGACCCGGATATTGACCAACTACAAACAACAACTTGCGGATTAGACAAATTTGTTGAAAAGGATTGGTTAAACCTTAGTGAAGCTCTGAACTCAGAACTTTAACTTTTTAGTGTGTATTTTAAGTTAATTTTATTGGTTGTATATACTTGGTTCATTGTATTGTCAATTACCTGCCTTTTAGAGATGGTCCCTGGTGCTGTTTTGATAAAACCCTTTACTGTTTGAGGTGTAATTGTGCCTTACTCTGTAAAAGCTAAAAATGTATGACTTACTCTTTGTAAAACTATGATTAGTATTAACAACTGTTATGCACAGATATTCTCACAGCAACTTTATTTATACTATAAGTTTTCATCTATGTTAATAATTTAGGCTGCATGCTATCGCATGCAGTTCATCATCCATCTTTAAATATGGCAAAGCTAGTACAAAACCTTGTCAATGTATCAAGCAAATACCCTGTTGTTTGGAGCAAACTTGGACCATGCTTGCCAGTTACAAGTTTAATTAAAAGGTAAAAGCATTTAGTTTGTTGCCGTATGATTTAGATGTATGATTTGCTTAAAATCATTTACAATGTACAATTATAGAAATAATTAATGCATAGTACAGTAGAATTCACTTAATAGTAAAATCTGTATATATATTTATGGATGATGGATACATGACATATACAATGCTAAGTAACAAAATTTTAAACCTTACCCCTGAACTGTTTATCCGGGGGGTCAAAATGCACAACACTTTAGGAAATTTCAATGATATATTTACACTAGAAGGAAATGACATAAAAATCTGAAAATTTCACAAATGTTAGAGAACCATTTAAAGCTGATGTTAAAATAAACATTTTACCTCTTGAAAAATAGGGGAGTATTTTAGGGGGGCAAAATTAAAATTCGGCCATTTTTGTGTTTAGAGGTGTCTAAAAAACTAAAGAAAACATTGTTAAATAGTTTTCAATTATAAAGACAAATTATAGGTTGCTTCACAGCAAAATTTTGACCTTCAACTCGAAATAATTAACCCATGGGGGAAAATAATTAACCAAAAATATAGAAATTAAAGTGATTTTTTGATGGAAAAAAAATTGCAAACAAAGTGGTTGTACACAGGCAGATTTTTTATTTAGACTTGCGGCGGTAAAATATGTTGTTTTGTAAGAGCAATAAGTTAATTCACTAAGACGAGACACTTTGCACAATGGATGTTGCACGCGCTGGAGCCAGCCGCTTCGCGGCCAGAATAAGGCAAGCGATATGAACAAATTCTGTATTGAAGGTTTTCTGCTGCTAGATTAGAGTAGATAGCTGTAAAGAACTAAATCGAACACATCACACTATTGATTTTTGTCCACAATTAGAGGCATATAGGGGTGCAAGAAAAAATTGTCAAATATTTTTCAATTATAAAGACAAGTTATAGGTTTGCTTCGCAGCCAAATTTATATTAAGACCACTGGCAATCAATCTTGTAAAAGTGCACCATGTCCAACCTATAACACGCAACTTCGGGCCACATCCGCTTTTGCCTGCTAAAGCACCGAAACTGGAAGCACAACATTGGGAGTATATGGACACTGACAAATAAGACCCGTTGAAAGAATATAGAATAACCAAGGAATAACACCCTGGTAAAGTATAGTGGAACTGCGCTATACCCCCCCCTGGTATAATATAGTAGAACCGCGCTATAACCCCCTAGCAAAATATACAAAAACCGCACACCCTGTCTAGTTTAACTTGTTTTTCCCTAAAGCAGGGGCGGGCAACATACGGCCCCGCGGGCCGGACCCGACGGGATTTTGAGCGTCTCGCAGACAGTTTCCGGTTGTGGCCTACGGCCACATTCTGCCACAAATAATAGTTATTGCTAGTTATTGTTTAGTTCTTTGTTTTCTTTGTGTTTTTAGGTTCTTTGTTTTGTGTTAACATTATGTTTAGAATTTGAAATAAATATTTTCCCATTGATTTACTAAGAAACGTAAGTTTGACGAAGGGTGTCGCGAATTTAACAAGGATTGAATGCAAAAATACTTTTTCACTCCAGTCGGCAATAATCAGAATTTTCTTTCAAATGACAAAATTAGCCTGAATCCGAATGGTGGAAACAAACGATTATGGTTGCACATCAATCATAAAGAATGTTTGGATGTTATAAGATGAATATATTTCACTACTAAATACATGATTAGTATTGATGCTTTTAGTAGCGAAATATTGTTGTCTTATAACATTCAAACATACTGATTTTTGGTTTCCCAAGTTCTGTACTTAGTTTATTTTTTACGTCGGGAAGAAATCAGTATGTTTGATGTGCAATAAAAGTGTTTCCGTGTTTAAATAGTACAATTTTAGCCGCAATTATGCGCCAAAACATGCAAGCTTTGGCAGTACCTAATCTGGCCCGCCAAGTACTTTATTTTCCCATATCTGGCCCGCCGACCGGACAAGTTGCCCGCCCCTGCCCTAAAGGGACTGGAAGAATTGGTTCGGTGTATATGGTTGTCGATTATATGTGTCCATTGTATGCAAGTTCTACTGTAGCGTACATAGCGATTGAATATGGAGCAGTATTTCTCCACACACAACTAGATTTTCTGTTTTAAGCCTCTTTAAGTAAAAGCTTGTCATTCGTCTTCATCTTCAAATTTGTGCGTTCATTGCCTTTAAATTTGAGTGTTTCAAATGCTTTTATGCTCTAAAATAATGACATCCTAGTTTTGCATATCTTAATTACGGACCTTCTTGGCATGACATAGGCATTCAGCAACAGACTTTTTGCTACGCTCCCTTTTTCTATAACTTCATTCCCTCCTTTAACGATATGCTACTTTTTTAAAGGGACATGTGAAGGTACAACCTGGGGCCTGGGGGTGTACATACATGTCTGCTTTTCTTGCTTTAAAACTGCTACATAAATTGCTGTTTTCAGTTTTAAATAGTTTAATTTACAAGGTATTTTGTAAATTGGATGTTGGAAAAAAAATTTTCAAAAAAAATTTTTCGAAAAAAAAGAAAAATTGATTTTCAAATTTTTTTTTTTTTGCACCAATTTCTTCGGTTTTCTGGCTGATTCTTCCGACATAATCGCCAAGTCGCCAGCATTCTGCCATACTGGATTAAGTATACAGTATTTCATCATTAACTTACAAACTGGAATGCAGATTCTGTTTAAAATAGCTGAGTCCGACCCCAACCATAAAAAACCTAAGTCCTGTGTAAGTCTCCTGCCAAATGAGTTATTTCGCCGAGTCCTGAATCCGGCTCACACCCTGCAGCCTGTATTCCACCAGTTTATGTAACTAATTATGGTGGATATTCAGCAATCTACCTGTAGGAGTGTCAACATATGCTACTCAACATTTACATTTAAAGTTGGTTGCCATATCAGTTTCAAAATTTAGTACTATGTATCCGCACCTCAGACTAGTTGTACATGATCTTACTCGAGTCCAGAGTCAGACTCCAGCAAAACAGGCACTCGTCCGAGTCAGACTCTGCAGCCCTGCTTACAAGTGTCTTTATAGAGAATTTTAAGCCAAGGAGCACAAAAGGGGTGTCACTATGATCAACGTGTTTTGTACACAAATGTCCGAAGTCACTATAGGCAAATTCTACTGAATATCAAAACTATATTTATAAGAAAAAAAAATTATTGTTACATTGAACAGCAAAAAACTAGATGATGGTAAGGTTCATAGTACCATAAAAATGTATTTAATAATTTTCAGAAATGCATCCAAGTGGAATTTAAACCATGAATACCTAAAGGAGTTCGTCAAACCGCAAGTGTTGTTTCCAAACTGTCCAGAACATGATGATGGCGACCTTAGAAAGATGTTTAGTAAGTCCATATAACTGACAGACATGCTGTAAAACTAAATTGAATATTTTTTAAGACAGACAATTTGGCAGTAGATGTCATTACAGGTCATAAATCGACTTTTTTCAAGTTATTATAAGAAACGCCAATTTCAAACATTTATGTTTTTTCTCTGTAACAACAAGTTGCAATATTAGTTTAAAGTTGTCATTACTTGAGGGGTTTTACTTTAATGGTATACATTTTTTTCAATGGTATACATTTTATTGCATAATATAGATCCAGCACCAATAAGACGCAAAGACCAGTTTGGTGGTTTGGACACTATGCAAGTCAACTTTGGGCCTCAGCATCCAGCTGCCCATGGTGTGCTTCGTCTCATATTGGAAATGTCTGGGGAGGTAATAACACTTTATTGTTTTTCATGTTTGCCAACACTATAAGTCCATTTTGTCTATAAAACAGGTTGTTATCAGAGCTGATCCTCATATTGGTTTGCTACATCGAGGCACGGAAAAACTGATTGAATACAAAACCTACACTCAGGTGAATGTCGCTTGTTATTGACTTACTTTTGCAAATATTATATATTATTTATTTTTAAATCTCATATAAAATTTTACTTCCAAAATATTAAATTCTCCCTGTTTTAATGTGTTGTTATTTGCTAAACTTAATGTTAACCTGTATTTCCCAAAGGCTCTGCCCTACTTTGATCGACTGGACTATGTATCCATGATGGTAAATGAGCAGTGTTACTCAATCGCTGTTGAACGGCTTCTTGGAATAACTCCACCTCCACGTGCTCAGTGGATTAGAGGTTAACATTCCATGTCTGATCAGTTACTTTGTTGTATAATTTGACCCAGTTAACTGAACTAATTTTCCCTTTAAAATAGCAATATCCTAAATTTTCTGCTTCTCAACAGATAAGTTTCGGTCTGGTCAACTTTCTCGCATGTCCGCTAAATGTATTAAAATTTTATATCTCAATCAATTGCAAAATGTGTGATGTTGAAGGCTTGTCTATCAAATTTATAACTTTGCCAGTTCATAATTTGCAGCATTTTGTTGTGACGTAACATAGAGTTGATGGTCTACTTTGTACTTTATTGTATGTCACAATGCTGCAAGTGTTGTGCCAAACTTTTTAAAAGTAGGCCCTTTAAGTCTTGAACTTTAAAACCAGTTGTAAAACTTTAATAGAACCACGTATAACATGTATGGCATCAAAACGACAACAGAAAATTGCTCATTAAATTGAAGTTTACATTCTTTGCTTTTATGTTACATACTTTTGTTGTAATTACATTTTTGATTGCTTTTGATTTTTGAAGGTCCACCGGTACGTTAACTAAAAATGTTGAAAACCACTGGTTTAGTGGATGTATCTTGCACATCAATTGTTTATGACAGTTGAATTAAACAAAACGATAATGTTGTCTTTAAATAATTTTGTTGTTTTGGTAGTGTTTTTTGCTGAACAAACACGAATCCTGAATCACATCATGGGTATAACAACTCACGCTCTTGATGTTGGAGCCATGACTCCCTTCTTCTGGCTCTTTGAAGAAAGAGAAAAGGTTTAATATTAGTTTAGCATACTGTAAGATTTGCAATAACAATCAACTTGAAACTATCTTTTATACCCAAGTTATGAATCACAACTAATATTTGTATTAAATAAAGTCAACACCCTTCAATAAGTTAATGTGTGTTGTTACCCTTTTCACTATATATATATTAAACGAATTCTTGTATAATAACTTAAACATTAACATAAACTTGTTTGTCACCAGATGATGGAGTTTTACGAGCGTGTATGTGGTGCTCGAATGCATGCTGCCTACATTCGACCAGGCGGTGTCAGCCAGGATCTTCCGTTGGGCCTCATGGATGACATTTATGATTGGGCAATTCGATTTTCAGCACGAATAGATGAACTAGAAGAGGTTTAGTTAACCTAATAATTTTAGTTCTACTCTATTCAGAAGACATATTATAACCAGACTAGAATAACTAAGATGCTTTAACTAGGTGGTAACTGAGAATCGTATATGGCGCACAAGGACGGTTGATATAGGAACGATTACTGCTCAGCAGGCATTGGAATGGGGTTGCAGGTATTAAATGTCGCCATAATATTACGACAATCTACCATAGACATAGGTCTTTATTTTGACCTAACTGTGTTTCGTTTCAGTGGTGTCGTCTTGCGTGGATCTGGCGTCAAATGGGACTTGCGTAAGACCCAGCCTTACGATTGCTACGACCAGGTAGAATTCGATGTTCCCATTGGATCGAGAGGAGACACCTATGACAGGTGCGTTCATACAAGTCATGAGAGTTCATTCAAAGATATACTTATAAAAGTCACCAAATGTTTAAATACGAATTTTATTATAAGGAATGTATGAAAATGTTGATTTAAGAGCTTATTTTATTTACCTGCGCCGTATTGTTTCTGAACTCGTATTACCGCAATGGGTGTGACACGAGTTTTCTATCTAAAACTGTGCTTATACCAAAAGTCGTTCTCCGAACATGTATTACTATCAGCGTTTAGGTTATTCTTCCCTATTGTAGCAAGACTTGCAGTCGTCCTACACGTTTATGACGACTCTGTTCGCAGGTACTTGTGTCGTGTCGAGGAGATGCGCCAGTCGCTTCGAATAATTCACCAGTGCCTCAACAAGATGCCGACCGGCGAGGTCAAGCTCGACGACAACAAACTTACACCGCCTTCCCGGGCCGCAATGAAGGTAAAAGGCATTGCACAATGCACACCTGCTTGGGCGGAACTTAGCGCTTGGCCTTTTCAGTCTAGTTTAGGAGATACCTGACTTTTCTATATTTAAATGTTCATGCTACTTCCTGAATAATGTAAATGTTTTGCGCCAAGGTGGTAGTTATCCACCAATGATAATTGAATGTTGCCGTTTGTAAATCGCAAATTTGTATCCCCTCAAGGATTCCATGGAGGCTGTGATTCACCATTTCAAGCTTTTCACTGAAGGTTATCAAGTCCCTGCTGGCTCAACCTACACGGCTGTGGAAGCACCTAAGGTCGGTTAAGAAGTGGATAAGTCTAGCTGTTATCCAATGACTACTTAAGAGGTTTTTTTTCCAAAGTAGTCCACCTTGTAAAATATTATGGTATTACAATATGTATATTTCCATATTAACAGGAAACAATAAATCCTAACTTGTTCAGCAAGGTTTGGTGCTTCTTGGGCACCAACACAATTTCTAAAGCGCCCTAGTGTGTTTGTTGTTAAGAATGGCCTGTTTCCTTTTGCAGGGAGAATTTGGTGTATATTTGGTGTCTGATGGTACGAGCAAACCCTACAGATGCAAGATCAAGGCGCCGGGATTTGCTCATTTGGTATTGCTTCATTTTTCAGCTAGTTGTTTTATCATTTGTTTTAAATAACATTTTTTTTGCTTTAAAATTTCCTAAATTATTATTTTCTGATGTATGCCTTTTGATTTACCAGGCCTGTATGGAACATGTTTCGCCTGGACTACAACTACCTGACATTGTTGCATTGATAGGTAAGAAAAAAGCTCCGTTACTACCACCTATTCTATATAATCAAACTATTACTTAACAAAAAGTCAGTGGTGATTTCACAAAAATATCAATTTTTAAATATTAAGATTTTTTACAGTGGTGAGTTGATTTGACATAGTGTTGTTGTGTTACTCGATTATCAAAATCTAAAATAATGAATCTATTTTCAGACCTCGATTTTAACTTGTACTAGCGCAGGTTAAACCTAAAACGCGAATAAAGCATTGACAAGTAGTAACCCTGCTAGAAGTGTTATACAGCTAAAAAGGGTTCAGCTAGGAAAAAATAGAAACAAATGATTCTCACCTGGTTTGTGTGATTTGGGGTCTACATATCAGCCCAAAAAGTTTCAGGTAATCTGGCATGGGGAAAGTCGCTACTTTGAATTTTTAGTATGGCCTTTCGGGTCCATTTCAATTCACCAGTCCATGTAACAAATGTTTTCACATTCTTAAATTTAGTGTTAAATTACGTAGAACTTCTTTATGAGAAAAATTACGTATTTATTTTACTAAAATACTTTATATTCGGAAATATAGCGTTTTTCGTAAAGTCACTTTTATTATAACTTTCGAGATTTTCTATGTGAAATTGCTTTAACAAGAGCGACCTTACAAAAAAGATTGTCTCCTGATACCGAAATTATTTAAGTAAAATAAATATGTCATTTTCATAAGGGAAAAAAACTTTTCTATACAATTTAATACCAAATTTGAGAATCTAAGTTCATTGGTTACAAGACCTAGTAAATTAACGAAGAATGATCCTGGCGGCCATTTTGAAAATCCAAAATGACGATGTTTCCAAGATCAGATGAGCTGAAACTTTTATTGGTGGTTATGTAGACCCCATTTGAAACTTTTCAGTGGAGAAACATTTGTTTCTATGTTTTCCTAAATTTGAGGGACTAAAAACCCCCTTTGGTAGAGGCAAAATTGTATAACTATAGAAAACATCTCTTTGTTTTTAATTCAGGAACACTCGACGTTGTGTTTGGTGAAGTCGACAGATGAAAGATAAGGAATCCGCTGACAGTTGTTTCGTTGTTATCAAATTTATAATATTTTCTGGTAAAAGTTCATCCATCTATCGTAACGGTGAACAATTTATATATTGAAAATAAGACTTCGCATTGGCTGAGTGTCTTGTTGTTTTTTTTTGCCAACAAAATCTGAATAAATGTATTGCCTTCCTGTTTCGCTTTTATATTATCTATATTCAAGGCAGTTAAGTAAGATCGAAAAATATTTAAGGCCCAGGTGCTAGTTTTGTCTTTCAATATAATAAAAAACGTCTAAAACAGTACGTCATACTTTGTCAATAATGTTCAGTTTATATTTACTTTAGTTGCTGTTTGGTCAGTTTCAGGTCTGTTGTGTCGAATTATTGTTAGTTATAACAGTTGCGCAATACAATCGTGTATTTTAAATAGACAAACAACAATTCTGTACAGTTATTAGGCTACTCATATTGCCAGCCCAAAATAACAGTTAACAAAAACGTTTCTTTAATATAATATCAGTTAGATTTGCGAAATTGGTTATGCAATGGGTCACTTTATTGGTATTTTAAAATGATTTCAAAAAATATTGCCATTGTCTTCTTCTGATTAGCCAAACTTTCAGTTTAGGAATGTGATGCCCCCAATTACGACTTATTCTAAGCCTCTTTCAAATCGTCCATGACACTGGTGGCAACCACTGCTAGTCTTGATATACGTTAAATATGCAACATTCTATTTAACATGCAGGGGACATTGACTCGGCATCACAAGGTAGCTGGTATAAGTCGAAGTATGCCTCGAGCAAAATCAAAGCGGACAAGCTCCTTTCACATGCGTCCTGCTGATTCACGAACGAGTAGCATTGGCGTCCTCGGTTCGATTTATAATCTACACATCTACATGTCCACGAGGTGTCGGTAGGGCGCAACAACCCTTTCTCTGGTGGATGTGGTTGGATGCACCTGACTTCACGTCCTTGATAAAAGATAGACTGCAAATAAATAAGTCAATATTAATTTAGAGAAGCGTAGGCGGACTGACGCCAGGATGGTTTACAGTCACTCTACGTTGAATTTGCCGGTAAAAATCAACCCCAATCGTTCAAAACATATAAAATACTAAAGGTTGTATCATGGCCAAGCAATCGAATCCATGCCACTCACTGCGCGGCAAGTAAGGCGTTAACAAAAAAAGAAAAACACATTTTAAACGTTTTTTAACCGTTATTGTCTCAGTTGGTATGGCGTGGGCGTATTTAGTCACTCCCACATGTACGTATTACTTTTCGCTTCATAATGGAGCGCGCTTGTGGGAAATGTGCGGGACTTACCAGAGGGAGGGGCATAGATTGATTTAGTTCCTGTTTAAGGCCAGCCCACGTGCAGTTGTACTGGCACCGGTAACCACACCTGCAAGCAGGACAAATACAACGGGGCGGTCGAAATGTCCACCTGAGGTTCGATTTGCACGAAGTTCGTAGTTTGCCCTTTAGAAAAATATATTTTACTATGATCGAAAAATAAGGCAGATAAATGCATATAAAACACAGTCATTACAAATGTCCGCGTAATTATGATAAACTAATGAAAAATATCAGAAACATACTATAGTTTTTCGCGTTTTGACATACTGTATCGGTTCTAAGTTCATAACAATGCGATTTTTTGTGTTTAACCACAGCTTACCAACAAGATGTAGTGAGCTTCACATTCGAAAGTACACACGGAGAGGACAAATCGTTGGTGCGTGCACGAATAATTGCTGTGAAATGGAGAAGCGAGATGCGGACAAGCTGTCAAAAGTAGTTCTATAATTTAGGGTTGTTAAGCTTTTTTTAGTTACACTGAAACGTATACAGCTAAAATGATGGGACCACACGTGTTTCTCAATTAAGTAAATTACTGTTGTCTTACTGCTATGTTGATAACATTTCGTTTGACTGTTTTTTCTGTTTGATTTGTTGGATTGACGTAGGATAAAAAAGTTGGGATTGGATTGCCAGTCGTGTTTCGTAGCAATGCACAACACAATGTTGCATACGCTATGCATATCACCAATTATATCCTACTTCTCTAGCAAGAAACTCATTTAAGGGCATTATCCATTTAAGATAGATGAGATACTAAAAAATCTGAGGTTTCGTCGTCCCTACTCGGTAACACTTACTTTTGGCTCCATTACATTTTGTTACTTTAAGGAGTTTATTTTTCGTTTACTATAATCAATAAATCATCATTACCAGGTTTACAGGTCTGTGAAGTGTCATTCCATTCGCCAGTGTTGAGGCAAACAATCTCAGTCGAGCCAAATACTGCATTTTCAGGCGGACAACTCAACATGCAGGATGTGCCGTTTTTATGTGTTTGGCCAGCGTAATCTATTCCTCTGGGAATGCGATCGTCACAAGTGTAAGTGCCAATTGAGCTGGGCATACCCTTACAGGTCACTTCTGTAGAAAAAATCGACTGCTGGTAGCTCAAAAAAAACATGACCGGGCAACAACGCAATTATTTTTTTTAATCATATCTCACTTACAGCGGAAATATTTGTTTACCTTGCTCGCAATAAGGCACCGGATTAGACCAGGCTGTTTGGTTAAGATTTTCTCCAACTCGCTGACAAGTCGATAAATTGCTAATACATCCAGCGGGTCCAGTCCGAAGTCGATAATCCACGGGACAAGAAAACGAGCACACCGACATCTCGTAAAAAAGATTAGTACATTTCATCGATCCCTTGTTTGCAGGAGCGTTCAGCTTGCTGCAGATTCCCACTAAATCGAAGACTAATATTAACTTTACCGGAAGTTGTTTGTTTAAGTGAAGTTTGAAACCGGTAAAGAATAAATAGCATATCCACAACTTTTTGTCACGAACCAGTTACCCTAAATCTTAATTTTCTAAGCCTTATTAAAATAAGTTACCGACTAATTATTCTGCTTTACATGTGATTTTTGATATGATGTAACCAATGTAAACTTTTAAATACTTTGCTGTTAATTACTACGCATTTATTAGTTATAAGTACGGTACATCACTCTATTATCACAATTTTAAATTCTTTCGGTCAGTAATATTAACAATGGTACAGAGAAATGTTATTAAATTGCTACAGTTTTACTTCCAAAGGGAGCGGCATTCCTACAACATACGTTTTGCACAGGGATGGAGTGGTGTTGACCAAGTGGAAGATGCAACACAGCTCAGTAACGTACTCCCATTTCGAATTCCGTAGCCTCTGTCACAGGTGATCCGACATTTGGTACCACGCGGTAACAAACTACTGTTTGTCGAGGCATGATCGCACGATATATGTTGATGATTGCCGGCAATCAAATGTTGGCAAAACTCTTAGGCATAAAGGGAAAACTTCAATTTTCAAAAATAAGTGATTGAAACTGCTTTAAAGGCAAATAGTAGAATAGTTTAAAAACTTGTGGCGAACAATGAGACCTAAAGGGATTGGTTAAAATGAGACCTTCAGTGGTGGTTACATGAACGAAAACATTTACACACGTAATATATTGCACCTTGTCTCAAAAAGAAATATAGTCCAAGCGACACACCCGCTACAACCAGTATCGCCAAAAGTATAAGTCCACAGCACCTTTTGTGTGACGAACTCCTAACTGTAGTAGCAGACGAATCAATTGTTCCTGCGAACAGCATAGTTCAATTATAGGCTACAGCTAACCGCATATTTGCGCCCACAAAACGCAGCGCACAGCATGGTTGATATGTTATAAAAATCAGTTTGCGCCATAGAGCCCGAAGTGGACTATGTAACTCAGAACAGGCCTACTAATTACTGATTTTATTACCTTTATATTAAAGCAAATATGTTTCAGAAAAGCACATTAAAATGCAAGTATGCGACACCAATTTTATTATCGTAAAAACAACGGCATTAGGGACGGATTTTTTAGTATTCTTAAAAGCGTCCTGTTCTCAACGAACCGGTATGCAATTATAAGACTGAAATGCGCAAAACATACTATAAAACACATAAGGGAGTTAAATTTAGCAAAAAATATAGTTTGGGTACCATGGCCTCCTGTAAATTTGTGCCCATGGCGTCTTATGCGAAACTGCATAAAAGGCTTATTCGTAATGAAACAACTCGTTATTGCAGGCTACCTACCTGTACTTTCCACAAGCGGGTGCACATCACTGGTGTCGCCCTGTGTGTCCACTGTAACGTCAGATATAAGTATTCCATGTTTGAATTCTTGTTGCTGTTGCAGAGTGTCGAAGCTCGCGTTTCCAGAGTCTCTGTCTCCTTCACAGCCACTTATGGTGGGATTTTGCGTGGGCACAATGTTGCCCACATCAGGAACTTGAAGAGCTCGGTGATAAAGATCTTTCGGCCTAGTCTGACCATCTGTTTGCGAGAAAAATCTTGGGCGACTGAAACCAAAAGAGAGGGCAGTTGTTGCAATGGACAAACTTTTTAATTGAATACAACCATGTTGATAACTGTAAAATATCTACGACATTGGAAAGTAGTGGTTACCAGCAAGTGGCAAGATTAATTTATTTTTGATTTGATTTTATAATTGCAATTGTGAAAAAGTGATACTTTTATATGAATAAACAACGGTCAAAAGTTTGTAGTCCTATAATTTTATAGCTTGTATGTGAACAAAAATTAACTAAACGAAAAACAAATTAGTTGGCAGTCAGTACCAATGTTTAAAGATTTCGGGACGTATCACCTTTTAATTCATTAGACAGAAAAGCCACTAGCTGTGCTTTATCTGTAGAAAAACGTTTTGCTTCAGAGTTATTTTGGTATTAATAACATTACGAAGTCCTATTATAAAGTATACAGTAAATTACTTAGGCTGTCGATCAAAAAAATAGTATTGGCATCACTATATTCTGCAACAAAATTGCATGTTTTGCAAGACTATACTGATGTGGCGATTTTGTTAAAAGTGTATGCACGTGGTAGAAGGGGGGATGCTTCTAGCGATGTAATTCATTCGGCCCGCCGCCTCTTCAAATCTTCAAATCACACAATTCAAGATCAAGTCCGCATTTTTGGCAAAAACTAAGATTAATTTAGTTTCAGGCCTTCACGTAAAATTTAACATTTGTAAAATTCTTGACAAAACTCGCTCGTTTCCGGCATGTGTATATTGTGTGGCTATTGTGGTTAAATCAACACATGATTGGATGGCCACACCAACGCTAGGACCGGGCTAGGTTATCCTAATGACTTCTCTTGAGAGCAATTGGACTCACGGAAATATTGCGTATTCTAGAAAAACATATTTCCTGAAAAAATATTCTTACAGTAAGCGCTCTTCAATCTGACGTCGGTTGTAGGTTTCGCCATTTTCGCTTCTTGATGACGTTGATGGAGAGATAGAGCACTGTTAATATACCAAACAACGCAAATTATGGTTATATATAGCGTAGCCTATTTGGGGCTATGCATTCTGGTCGCCTAGCCATTACCTTGGCCAAAAGTGAATCCACCACCTGTTCAACAGAGCTTTCTGAATACGGCATCGGTGTCAGTTCAGCACAAATATCTGCCAACGCACTAGGTTAAATAAAAACCCGTTGGCAAAACCAAATATCAGATGTCAATAAAACATATTTAAATATATTTAAAAAAAATTGTGCAAAACCTGATATAACATTGAAATGTATTCGCTTTCAAAATGTATCGGAACCCTGCACTTAAATAACATATAAAACTCCGACAAGGTAACTGACTAGAAAAGGTGCATCTATTGCTAATATTGGTGCAGCCGAAAACTGTTGCTCTCGACACGAGTTGACGATGGTTTAATACAGAAAAATGAATGTATGATTTCATATGCGTAAAAAATTACTGGGTTGTTGCCAACGAAAATATTGTTTCAATTAAAAGTGAATGGCCTAAATAAAGCACAATGCGCTAGTATATAGTGTAAATGGCGCAACCTGCAAACTCCGGTCGTTCTGTTGGTTCGCTGTTCCACGCTTTCTCCATTACCGTTAAAAAATTTTTTGGAATCACAATCGGAATATCATTTTTGTCCGGACGACTTCCATTGATAATGTTTTCTTGCAAGACTTTCGGGTTAAGTGCGTCTACAACAAACAACTCCTATTAATTATTATTTATTAATGATATTTTTCTCACTAGTAAGAAATTTAATTAGTTTGTTACATTCACAGTTAACACAACTTCGTTGTAGTTACACAACGATCGTGAACAATAAGTGATTTGCAAAACAAAAACTCTACTAATTAAACAGCTGAGAAAACCGTCGTTAAACTCACTTGAAAAAGGTTCCTTGCCGGCCATCAATTCCCATTGGAAAATACCATAACTGTCAAAAATATAAGCATCCTAATATGATTTTTAATCAAAATGAGTAAACATTATCAAAGTTAAACACCTGTAAACGTCCGATTTAGATGTAGGCTTGGAATTAGGATTTGCTAAATGCTCTGGCGCGATGTGCGTGATTGTACCGCCTGCATTTCCATGTTTGCCTGCCAGGTACAAAGATAGATAAATGTTTTTTATAGTACTAACGATTCACATTCTAATTCTCCAGTAAGGATGCCTGATAATATCGGCGCCGATACCGTAAATCAAGTGATAGTATAGCAGTTAGCAGTACTCAATAATAGGATGGTATTGGTGTCACAAATTAGAATCTAACCATGTAACTTTTCCTTGTGCGTTAAACTTTGTTATGTTGTTTACAATTTGCCTTTGTGTTACGTCATAATGCCCCAAAAGTGGCGTGATGTTTACCGGTTAAAACTGGTCATTCTACATTAAACGTGGCTGTGAAAACATGTGTTTTTGAGTGCTTCAGAAATCTAACTGCAGGGTAACACTTCTGGGTATTCAGACCGGAAAAAACGTCGAAGCATTTCTCTAAATAACGCGCACAATATTTGTGTTCGTGACAATTGGTTCCCATAAATAGTGGGCTGCCCAACGCAAGTGCACATTTCGGCCCAATACCCTAAAAATCATTACCATATAGTACTCTTTAATTTAAACATTTTTTCATATTTAGCCATAAAAAGGCGTCACGTGGTTTTGGTTGTGGATCGCGGTACTTTTTGCCCAAAGTATCGGTTACCGGTAGCGGAAAAAATACCAAGCATCGGACATCCCAAACTCTCGGTACCTTCTAGTAATACGGATAATAAATCGTTATTACTATCGTTTGGTATTTCAGATTATAGTATGCACTAGACCAGTGGTTCTTATCCCGTTTTGTACGGCGCCCTATCGTAGGCTACTAACCTGCGACTTCCGCACAGACAAAAAAGCAATTCGGTATTTTTCGATTACATGTCAGTGATACAACGGCCACTATGCGAAAAACATTAAATATTCAGGCAAAGAAAAGGTCTAGCCTGTTGTCGTATATAAAATATGTATGAAACAATAATTTGGAAGAGATAACTCTAATAGTTCATCTAAGTTGGCAAAACTGTAATTTGAATTGCCCAAGATATCAACAAATCAGGATGAAAACAAAAACAGAAAATAAAAAATCCACACAGTTTCATTGTTAACGTCCAATCTTTTTATTGCTCGACCCCAGTTTAGATAAACCGAAACCAGCATTTACATGCGACCCAAGTTACTTTTCAGATATGTAATACTTAATCGAAACAAATCAAACAAGCAATTAGGGGCGTATCCAGGGGTCCCGAATTTTCAACTTAGGGAATTCCGCTATTTTCCGTCTGACGTTAATGATTAATGACGTCATAAAATAGTGGCGGGTATGACATCATAAAAAAGTGATGGTAATGATAATGCCGTCATAAATAGGAAAAAAAACAATCAGAAACAACCAAGTGCAGTGTTCTAAATGTACGGGACTAAATTACAAGCACACGTTTTGCAATATAAAGGGAAGTTATTTTTGCAGTGTGTTGTTATGCCACGATAATCCTAACATCAGCACCGCAGCTGTGTGCCAAGTCAGCTAATATCCAAGCTGAGGTTAAAGTTCATCAGTTACCCGCTAACCAAGTCGTCTGAAAATATGCTTATATAGAGAATAATTTTGCAGTAACTATCATTACATAAAAATTAGGCCTTAAAAACGCACACGACACAGTTAGACCATTTTTGGGTAATGCGTTGCTTAACAAAATACCTTTGTTGCACCAACGCCGGATATTAAGGCAGACAGCGAAAAGCCAGGAACATTTAGCTGTGCCGATAACTGGGAGTAAAAACACTGTCTGGAAAGAAATCGCCTTTTTTTTTTATTTGGAATCTTGTGATGCTGCCCCTGTCACCCGTTTCATTCTTCTAGCCTATTCCTTGCTATACGAACAGCCAAACCAACCAAAATATATATATGATACACGTGAAAACATTCAGATATTGTACATACACGTGTCGTGTCGTACTGTATTCAGAAAAAATTATACTTTATATAGAAATTGAAAGTAAATGCCGATGGCGGTTTGATTTTCAATAAACACAGCTGGTGTGAAAACGGCACGATCCCTCATCTAAACAAACACAACATTACGCGTCTGGCCCTAGAACAGTTCGATCAGCCCATATAAGTCAGCTTACACATGCATTACCTGTTGATTTCTGCGTTAATCGGCTGACGGTATGAAGTTGAGCAAGCCCGAAGTCGCAAATCTAAACGGCAATTTAATCACAAAATAGAAAATACAAATGTATGAAGAAACGTAACTAAAATCGCTTTGATTAACAATTTTATATTTAGGGGTGTTCGAGAATATCAGTTCATAGCCGATATCATGACAAATGGTAAAATCGGTATTCGTTTGATACAACTGACACAAACATCTCTGGCATTTTCTGGGATCGAATACCGCAATGTCTGCGTTGAAATGCTTATTTCTTTGAAAATATAAAGTAACTTAAGGTAACTAAACCTCGTAACGATAATTTTGGCCAAGCTACCTGAAAAAAATTAGCTTACCTTTTAATTCAATCAATTTCGACTATATTACTAAACTATAACATCACCGACAGAAAGTTTTTTTCTCAAAAGTTAACTGACAGAAATGTTTTTTATTTTTTACAAATATTGGGTATCGTCATTCGAAAAACTACAATATATCGGACAATTATTATACCTTTACATTTAACTTATCATCTAGAAGCACGTTAGCTGCCTTCAAATCCAAATGTAGCATTTTGGGCTTTTGGTTGTGCAAATATTGCATTGTTTCAGAAACCTATAAATGGTGAAGCAACATATATTCAGCGTTACATTCACAAGAAAAACAAATGATTTTGTTAACATACCTGAAGACTGATTCGGTACTTTATGGGAATGATTTCGTGAGTATGTTTTCCTTTGAAAAAACCATTGCATGAACCATGTTTCATATATTCCATGACTAAACAGAATTGGTTTCCAGAGGTAAAACGAACCCCGAAGAGCTTTACAACGTGTTTGTGTTGTATCGTATGAAGAATTCGCGCTTCCTGTTCCAAATCGCACTTTTCACTGTAGCGATCAACATAGTAAAATTAGTCTGCTGTACGACTTCCTTTGTCGAAATAATTTGTATCAAAAAAAGATTTAGCTATAAATATATCAAATAAAGATATTTCCGTATGCAAATCTGAGCTATTTCATTGCAATGTGGTCTTCGGGCAACAACTGAACGTTCCTTCTGATTACTTTGCATTAAATCATAATTTACTGCTACCTAGATGGGTACCACGTCTTCCCAAACTCTTAGTCTGCCATCACTGAAGGTCATTTGTACTAACCTTCGATGGTAATAAAAAAACTTGTTGTTTGCTTTTGTACGAGTTAGAACTTAAGTAGAATTTTGTGTTTTGCATTACTTTTGAGTTGAATTTCGAATGTAACAAAATACAATATGTTTAGATGTAAAATTTTGTGTAAACTTTATGTACGTCCTTCACGACCCTAAAACTGGTTACACTACACAATTCAGGGTCGCTCACGACCCGCAGTTTGAAAAGTTTTGATGCAGCCTAACCCAGTGCTTTACATTTAGTTCAAGTTAGCAAAAAATAGTCTTGAAAGTCGATGACCTTCTAGGTGTGGGCAGAGCAGATTTAGACAACTAGATTATTTCTCGTTCAACGTATTAGGGCGATATTGCCGATATAGGTTTTAGCTGCATATTTTCTCCCCAGTTAGCTCGAGACCAATAGGTGTTTTTAAAGTGAATTGTTTTCTGACGTAACTTTGTGACGTCATCCTAAAAGTTTTTATGTCCTCCTTGTTTGTCGTAGTGTGGCCGCGACAAAAAAAGTTTGCCGACCACTGCTTTAAATCTAAAACAGCATAAACGTTTTTAATGCCGTGCAAACAAAATTTTACGACACGCGTACCATTTGTCCGACGTCCTTAAGTTTAGGCATCGTTTACGCTACGGTGTGCGGAGCTTTGGCGTCATTGGGATCAATAGATAACCTTTTGTAAAATATAACAAACACATTCACCCACCCGGTATTGCTATACGTAACGAGCTTCTTTTCGGCTACATACAACGTTCTCATTTCACGTTTCCATTTTCTTTTCACGACCAATCCGAATCCCCCGTTTCCCACATAATCGTCGCCGCTGAGCTCATCTTCTTCGAAAACGTGCAGGCCGCTTGGAAGATTGCCATGCTGTACATGTTTATCCATTGCCGTTTTCCTATACTTCAGTAGCTCCTTACATTTCGCTAGGTAGTTTTCAACGTTAACGACTGTAGAGGCTGTTAATTTAAAGAAAACTTAACAAAAATGTTAGCTATAGATAAAAATATATGTATAATTGTATGTATATATCTGTAAATATATCCAGAAATTGAAAAATTCACCATCGAATCTTCAATATTATATACTATTGGCAAGCGAACTTGTTCAATGAACGAATTAGTTGGGAAAAACAACAACAGAAATAAAAACAAAACAATCACCATAATGAAAATTAGGCTCGTGTTTAATTGACAATTACTGAAAATTCCATCTACTAGTAGACAACGCTCTTTCATGCTTTACCAACTTCTGACAAATCGTTTGGATGGATCAGTGGTTCCCAACCTTTTTGTTCTAGCGACCCCCTTTCCAGTATTCTGAAACATGTGCGCCTCCCAATTTTGGTGTTTATCCTTAAACCAGATTACATACACATACAATTTGAAAAACTGTTCAAATTTATGGACAGATTGTTTCCAAATGTTTTTTTTTCGATTTTACACCAAAATCATGCACAAAGAACTAAATTTATGGTTTAATGTTGTTTTGCGTCATTACGACTTTTTTCCCCAAAGAAAAAAATGTATTGTGTCCTTATATCGTAACAAATCACTTTTTCAAGTTTAAGACTAAATTGCTAAATGTCGATTAAGGCAGTGGTCGGCAAACTTTGGCGCAGAATACTCTTTCAAGAGCTATTAAGGTTCCACTACGTAAAACCACAACAACTTTTAAAGATTTTGTTTGAGACTGCCATGAAAACGTTTTGCTTGGGGGTATTTTAGACTTTTAGCAGTATTTTTATGTATGTGTTTTGTTTTTGTATAAGACCATTAGACTGGAGCTATGCCTCGGCCATTGTTTGAAAATGAGAGTAATGGTGAAGTCAATAATCGACTGGTTTACGGAAGCAAATGTCATTAACACCATTATAAGACTGGCGGTTGTTCTTCCTCCTTTTACTGCTCGTTGTTTCTTTGTTTTTTTGTCAATTTTTCGATAAAAAAAATAGTGCACGACGACGTGCCAGATTACCTCTGGCAAACCCCTCGAGGGTCGCGAGCCCCAGGTTGGGAAAAACTGGGCTAGATTATTTTGCATTGACTATAACGTGGGTTATTTAATACTATAGCTATACCAAAACAAATGATTGTTTAATTACATAAAAAGTTGTTCTACCACGCCCTATGGTAATCGTACTATCGGATATTAAAAAAGTTTGCGCAAAACGCAGAAAAATCAAATTGTGTTTACTTGTTTCAAAAAGTGTTACCCATAATGCAATGGCCATATCCCAATAACATTAGGGATTTCCGCAAATGGCTAAACGGTGTGAACTGTGCACAATGTATCTCCATGAACTGTAAGAGATTGTTACATGACTAAACGCTGCCCTAATCGATCATATAAAGCAACAAATGGAAATAAAAGAAATCCAAATACCAAAAAACTATAAATTCCATAGCTTAAAACACGAAAATCGTAAAATAATGAATCTTATTTTTCAGTTACTTAGTAAAGCAAAGGACAGCATAAAAGCAAAATTAACACCAAGCGAACACAATACCATTAAAATCAATGTAAATTATATGGTAGTAGAGCAATAACCACTATACACGGGGAACATGTAACTAAAAACGTTTTTCTATTTGCACTGCCCTAATTTTTTTCTCCGATACGTCATATGAATATTTCAGTTTTTTAGTCTTTTCTTAGTTAGACGAAAACACCTTACCAAATAGCTGTCATGCAAGGCTGACTGTTATAAGGAACGCCATATGTCCTTGTGCCTCAGTTTCCTCTATCATTCAAAACGGCACGCTGTCAAAACAAACTCTAGCACTGATACATTGTCAACACTCGGTTTCTTCAACCCTTCAGCGAATTAAGTTGATAAACAACTTCAATTTTAAGTTTATGCACTGGAATCAGAACATAATCTTGAGGTTAAATCTATTGTTTGCTTTTTCCAATGCCACACAAGTACCTGTACATTAGTATATTATCGACTCTTTATAGCTACTCCTTAGGCTACGGTACGGGCCTTTTTCTTTTTTTCTGCCTCGTTGACGATAAAGGTCGATCGATTTGAAGTACCATCGACTTGAATTACCAACATAGAAACCTACATGGTTTTACTTATTTTATTGTTTATACCTTTAAATCCGAGCTAAACTAGTACAATACTCAGACTACCGGTACCAGGATTGTGTAGAAGTAACCCTGATTTACAAGCCCAGTGATCTATTGAAGCTCAGATGCAATAGAAATATTCTAACTTAAACAGCTATTCCTAGCTAATGTTGCTAGAGGTTGGCCCGTCTACGGCACAGTTTACAAAGTCGTAGGCCTACTAATGTTGACATAGCCTAAACTCCGAGCACCAGACAATGTGCACTATAGGCAGTGGTGGGATTCAGCCGGTTCGCACCGGTTCTATAGAACCAATACCTATACAATACATGCCTGGACACGACTGAGATTCGTCAAAAATGCTTCTGCCGTGTTACGCTTCACTGAATTTACCACGCCTCGTTGATTTCTTAGCGCTCTTGGCCTCTTCGTCAAACCAAAGAGATTATAACCATGAGGACAAACTCTCACTTTTGCCTTTTTTCTTTTGCGTTTAAGCAATGCATTCTACTTTCGACAGCCGTTACGGTCTGATTCACAATAAGAAAAACATCATCTTTCCCATTTAAGCCTGTTATAAAAATGTACGCTTTTGGCGTAATTTGTTGTTTAATGACCCCTAGTCCTAATTTAAACCGTTTTCTGTTTACAAAATTGACTTGGTAGGACAGGCAAGGTTATCACAAGTTGCGTGACACTTTCTTAGGATCCTACTGTACTTTTTTGGAAGGCGTGTTACTCTTAAAATGTACGCGATTGAGCTATGTCGTTGATTTCGGGGCTCTTTCCATTTGGTACGTAGAAAGTAACGCAAAAAACGGTCTACAAATGCCGCATAACGCAACGCACATCATTATTTTATTAATAATAATAATGCTCTACCAGCCCAAACTCAAACCCGCACCGTAACCTGTTGCCGTATGCGGTATTTGTTGACCGTTTTTTGCGTTACTTTCTACGTTAAGATTTGTGTGAGGAGTTGGCGTATAAATTAAATTAATATCACTTAGTTTGTTGTTAACCTCAAGGTGCCGAACTCATTAAACTTAACTGTATGGCGGTGTTAATTGTTAGCTTCTTAATGTTTAATGTAAATGATATAGGTATTTTGCGTTGTACACTGTACACTACAGAGCCTATTACAGAAAAAGAAACTTTTGGTAAACCAAACCCTTAAATGAATTGGCTTTAGTGTATAAATTTTAGTAAAAATTGTAGAATTCCAAATTTGATAAGTGCGCCGCAAATCAAAATTCTTTTTTGAGGGCGTCGCAAAAAAGGTTGCGAACCACTGCCTTACATTACTATTGGAATAAATACAAATGTATCTATTTCTATACTACTGTTTAAGATCCCAAATTTAGCGGTGGGGCGCAGTAGTGCTATGCAGCTTGCGAACAATTTTTTGAAGTGCAAATTTTGTCTGCCCCTTGGTGGTAATTCCAGCTTTTCTTACATAAAGTAAGTTGGAGTAATATTTGGTTGTATACCAATTTAATTTAAATAAAAAAATTTGCTCTGCTTGGTAAATGGTAACAGCCGTTGTTCATTTAGGAAATGTTCTTTACGCAAACATATCCTTATCCTAAAGAATACTTTCCATACAGTAATTTTTCTTTAGTATGCCAGTGTTCAGTGCGCAAAATAAATTTATGCTGTACTGCTGCTCTAAATAGTCTTCTATATACTTGTTCCAGTGTTACAAATTAAGACACATTGAAATTGATACCATAAACTGAAAATTAATACCAAATTCTTTGAAAACATCGTTCAAACAAAAAATTTTTGCACCTCAGTTTGCTGTGTGTAATATTTAACTAGCAAATATTATTGGTGGTGTGCTGTTTGTGCGAGTGAAGAAAGCAATTAGCATTTGTAGTTACATTTAAAAAAGGTAGTTACATTTGAAATCAGTAGTTACCAAATGTCACTGAATTCAGTTAATAATTTTGCAAATTATATTATAGTCAAGTGGGGTAAAAAAAACAATTTTAGCTAACTTTGGTGCTAAACTTTTATTTTTAGTGACAGAAGTTTAGTTTTTCTTTCTAATTGTGCTGATGGGACTACCTTTCTAACTATGTAAGGGATTTTTGATTTTAGTTTGAAATAAATAAAATATTTGACAAAATCCATTGTTTTTTTTTACCCTGATAAAGGTACAAAAAAAAACAATGTCGGGGTAAAAAAAAACAATAGCACATTACTATTATTTATGCTAAGTTGTAGTCACCGGTTTGACTCTAAATTAAGTACATGGACTGAGGATACCTTTTCAAAGTCACAAAAATATATATTTTTTTAACTTTATTGTAACAAACACGTCATGTGAAAAATAATTTTGCTATAAAATTATTTTAGGCCAAACTTGCAGCAGTTGGAATATATTTGATTGCTCAGTATTGGAGTATGTTATTTTAATGTTAAACTTCTCCACTTGGTTTATTTTTATAGAACTTGCTCGTATTTACTAGTTAAACTATAATAAGAACACATATTCGTCTATAACTGTGATTTAGCCATTCTGGGATTATGTTGGACATTGCTTAAAGACATATCAACAGTACACTGGCAAAATAAAAAAATAGTCAGTCTATTCCTCAAAGATACAACTGTGGTGGTGTGGTCCGATTAATGAGTCTTCATTTATATAATTGCCAAGATGAATCGACCACACTCCTACAAGATTTGAGATGGCCTGTCTTCGTGAGGCCATTCAGGTCCAATTCTTTCCTTTAGTTCAGATACATGAACAGTCAATTTTGCTGTCTTAGTAAAAGCTGTAAAAGCCTCCTCTGCACTAGGCAGTACTGGGTGATACTGGTTCAGTCACAAAAGCACTCAAGTTTGCTGTCTGAGTAGAAGCTATATAAGCCTCTATCTCTCTCCCTCTCTTTTCGATTCATATTGATTGAACACGCTATTTATAGACGAGAATCAGTTAAGAAAATTTCTGCGATAAAGAAAGATTTACGTCATTAATTCTTATAATACTTAACAAAATATCACGTGATAACAAGGCGTGGTCTAAACCTTTTTCTCTCGACTCTTATAGACGGAAATAATATTTTTGTCCAAATATGGCTTGAACAAAAGCGCTTCGATCTACATTGTGACGTAACTGGCGTTCGATTCTAAAATAATGGATTGTTGACAATAAGGCGAATTTCAAAACAAAGCGCTCACATTAAACGGATATACGTAACATCACATTCAGCTCTGACGCATAAAAATTGGTGTAACAAGGCATTCGTTGCAAGAAATCTACGTAACGGAATTTTACCGAAAACTTTCCGCTTATCGTTTGCACATTGGCTGCAAGGAGTGACGTAAACATTACATATGGTTACAAAGAATTTAGGCCATAGATTTTTACTGAAAATTTTCCGTTACGACACATCGATTAAAAAACAAAAATTCTCTGTGTAAACACAATATGACAAAATGGCTTCTACAAATATTCCCACGCTAGATTTTGGAACAGCTTGCATATTAAAAGCTGGTTATTTGTTTGTGAAATGTGTGTGGACACGTGGACGCGAAAATTGTTCGATCACATAACGCATTTGCGCAATTGTTTTAGTCAGATTCCTGATTCCTCGAGAAAGTTTTCTCTTTGGTGCCTGAATTAGCAACCGAGGACTTTGATGTCAGCGTTCGCTGAGTTGCTCGAAATTGTTGTGTGCTTGACACACCATTGCATTGCTGTGGATTGAGCTTTTCAGGCGATCTGTGCGGCAGCAGGGGAAACTCCCTGTTTGGTGCGTTGTAATTTTGACGTCACCGGAAAGCCATTCATTGTGCGCTGCGCTGTGCTGTGACCTTTCGCTGTCCAACGTGCTTTTGTATTCTGAAAAATGCGAAATATTTTTCGGCAGATGTGTGTTCGTATGTCTGGAACATTTTTATTGCAACACTTCAAACTTAGGTTATTAACATTTTGGTTATAGACACACATATTTTCTATACTTATATATATATATAGGCGCGACAGGTTACACTTAAAGTTTGAGACAATTAATTACTGCAATATATATTTACTCACGTTACACATCTTTTGCAATTCAATACAATTTTAAATTTTATTGATTTTTAACATTGAGCAACATTTCCTTAAAAATTTGCATTTTTTTTTTTAGTTTGCACAATTCGTTCAATGTAAGTTTTAAAATAACGACGCATCACAAGAAAATACGCTTTGAAGTTGCTGCTTATTCACTATTGCTTTCAACAAAAGGCAGGAAATGGGGTGTTCCTAAAGTTGTGATTTGAAAGCTAATGTTTCGCGTGTGGATAAATCATTATGCTTGATACGAGATGTTTAAACTCGTGTGTAGACGCGGCTGCGTGATGAGAGAAAAACAGACAAAAACCCAAAACGTACCAAATGTTTAAAAGAATTCGGAAATTTAACACAAAATTATTTCGTGCACAACAAAATTAAATCATGATTCACAAGTTTAACGCGTTGATTTCAAACTATTGAGCTCCAAGCACAAAAATTAAGCTCCTTTAACATTTATCAAAATATCGTGCGATCGACGTTTAAGCTTAGACTTCATAGATATAGACTATACATAATTTGCGAAATGCGATACATAATGGTTTAATAAAAAGTCGCATTAAAGCAATTTACAGACCTTTCAGTCGATATTTTTACTTATTATATATATAATTTTGTTTTTATTTTAAAAGTATAACAGATTTTTCACCTGATAAACTAGGCAGAATCAGTTATTGTGAAATCCATAATTCCGTTTCGTTTTCCATGATTCCAAACAGTGGTGATGTCTTTATCGGCAACGCTTGTTTGTATTTCGTGTTTCGAATTCCAAGCAAATGCTTTGCTGACGCTATGGAGCGTCTCTTCACGTATCTTTCGATGAGATTAATTTCTTCTAAAGCTGGCTTCTTGCAAGTTCCAAACATGACAGTTTTTAGGCGGCCGTTTGTAGGTGGTCCATACAGATTAAGGCACATATTTTTTCTTTGAGCTTCGTTTCTTCAGTCTTCTTGGGAAAGTAGTTTGCAGGTGGTTCGTTCCTCACACGCGGGCATCAATTTGTGGAGGGTATGGGTCCGATAATGAGTTTGCAGGTGGTTCGTTCCTCACTCGCGGGCATCAATTTGTAGAAACAAGACTTGTTACAAGACGTAATGGAACACTAAGGAATATTCTTAATGCCAAGAACGTCTCTGTTAAGACCTTGCCTTCAATAGATGTTGGAGTATGACTTGATCGCCACACGAACACGTCTCCTGGTTCGTTGTTGGCTTGCAGAGAATGCACAGCCACAATTCCAAGATTGTCTATATTGCTGATATGCCGGAATTCTCTGATGCTAGGAATAGCAAAATGGTCAAAGGCCGTCCTCTTGATAATGGCCTCAAAAGATCCGTTTTGAAGTCTGATTTGTTGGGTAGTTACTGCACGAGCTTTGAAATAAGAATCGACAAAAGGGCAAGATTCCTGATTTTCAAGTAGCCGATCGGAAGCAACTTGCTCTCTTGATGTGCCTGCACTAAACGGGACGTGGATTCGCCACGAAGGTCTTGGAGCTGGCGGGAGATACAGTTCGTAAGAATCTTCGGATTCCGGGGAACGTTCGTGGCTATTTCTTCTGTAATTGTTTCTTCTTTCCGATGGATATCTTCTTATTGGTTGTGATCTTCTGCTTGATGGTGATCTAGATCTTATGGGCGATCTGGATCCTGAAATTCGTCTAATCAAAGGTGGAGTTCTTGGACCTCGAGATGGCTTGCTCAATTGTATTTTCGCTGTATGATTAGCAGCTGCTGAAGTAGATGCTTGAAGTCTATCAAGATTAACGAAGGGTTTACGTACCTTCTGGACAGGAGAATTTCTGCTTGAATCTGAGCTTGCAGAACTGATTGGCGAGAACTCTGGTTCTCGGCGTACAAACCCTGTTCTGTCCGCTTGCTGCGGTTCGGGTGAGTAGCCTCTATCTGGTTCAGTCACAAAAGCACTCGAGTTTGCTGTCTGAGTAGTAGCTATAAAAAGCCTCTATCTCTCTCCCTCTCTCTCTCTCTCTGAACACGCTATTTATAGACGAGAATCAGTTAAGAAAATTTCTGCGATAAAGAAAGATTTACGTCATCAATTCTTATAATACTTAACAAAATATCACGTGATAACAAGGCGTGGTCTAAACCTTTTTCTCTCGACTCTTATAGACGGAAATAATATTTTTGTCCAAATATGGCTTGAACAAAAGCGCTTCGATCTACATTGTGACGTAACTGGCGTTCGATTCTAAAATAATGGATTGTTGACAATAAGGCGAATTTCAAAACAAAGCGCTCACATTAAACGGATATACGTAACATCACATACAGCTCTGACGCATAAAAATTGGTGTAACAAGGCATTCGTTGCAAACTCTAGCAAGAGATATCGGCAATCGAATTTAAACAAAAACTTTCATGACGCAACATTAAGGCGATAAAACAAAGAATTAATTTGATGTGCTGACGTGTTGCGACACAACAAATCTCTGGTAAGATTATTGTGACAATGAGATCATAGTGTAATGCAAACCATTATAGAGTATTTATTTTACTTATAAACAAAACTTTAAACTGCCATCTGTCCATGGGTAAAGTTTAGGCCTATCTAGTTTAGGGCTACCCAAACTTTTCAGTCTGTGACTGCTTTTATTGTATTAAAATTTTTGACCCACTAGGTTTAACATTTTAAAACATAACATTTCTCGATGTCTGCTTTGGCATGTATTTATTGAAGTAATGTGCATTACATAATTTGCCATTAACATACCAAACAAAAAAAATAACAATTTTATAAATTTAGCACTTTGTATAAAATTTAACTCCATGAGCAACCCCCAGTTTGGAAAGCCCTGGTCTAGTTATACAAAACTTCCGAGTACTTTTACCAATGTTTTGTTTGTGACTTACTGGCATATTTTAAGTATTTATTTATTTAAAATCTTTTTCTATTTTAGTATGTTACACTATTTTTCTATTATACAGGTTGGAAAACTGATCGGGAACCTCCACTTAAAAAGTTCTGGTCACAGACTGAGCAGATTAAAGAGTAAAACACAATAAATTCCTTCAAATTTTCCACCCTTTTACCATTTGTTGTGCTGCAAGAAGCCTATTAATTAATGTGAAACTTTATTCTCTTGTGGATAACATATGACACTGCTTTACACAAATTCCTACTGGCAATTGTTTTGGGCTTTTGATTTTGGGGTGGTCCAAGGTTGCACAATATTTCTTACATATTCTTTACGGGCCACAAAGCAGGCTACATGCAGGCCAGGAGCGGATAAACGATTTTCGTTAGGTCGGAGCATGAAGGGGTTTACAGATGACGGCACAAAGCATTGTCAAAAAGTAACTGTCGAAAGATATATAAACTGCACAAACTTTCTGCTATCACCAAATTGTGCACAAATAAAATCGAGCGATACTAATCAGACTGGCAGAATGGTGCGCTCCAAACACGCAAAATTGCATATTTGACAACACTTAATTTCGAAAAAGACTGCATTTATAAGTGAACACAAATATAACTTGCATTGCAAAACAGCCATTTTAGAAAGTTCCATATAGGACGCACTGCGACTTTCAAACCTGTCTGACACATACAAAAAATTAGGCTTTTTTTGCCAAGTTATAGTGAACTGGTTTATTTAATAGTGTAATCGCAAAAATGTAACCCTAACCAAACCATTGCAGTATGCTTACTGATTGTTGGTCACTTATATTTCTTTAAAATAAACCCTGTACGCATTACGATAATTTAACAGTGCATCGCGGGCCACAAACAATGATGTTGGGCCTGGGTTTTGGACCACCCTGTCTTAAGTAATCAATTCTTGTTAAAAGTGTCATTATTTTCCTACTTCTTTGGTAATATGCAAACTCAGGCAAGCAAAACAAAATAATGTTTATTTAAAATTTATTTGGTTAAACATGGCAGGAATCAGTCAATTTAAGAAATGAATAAAGTTCTTGATTGACACCAGATTCCAGAGTCCATTTCAGTATTGTACTCTTTTGTGTAGTACCTGGTCAACAGCGTCTGTAAGAACACAATTTATCAACCAATATATTACAAATGTTTTTTATAATTTTATTAAATTATCTCTCTTTGCACTGATATATTATATTTATATTTCCAAGTGTGTATTACATAGTAAACGTTTTGTTTTATATGAATAAAATATTTATAAATTTTTACTTTTTCGTCAAAAGAGTTGTTGAGTCATTACTTATTCTGAATAAATTATAGACTGTAAAAATATAGTGACTTAATTTAGAGTAAATAAAAAATTCCACACAGAACTAGGTAGCATATTGTACAGGTTTGAAATCAGGACTGTGGAGTCTGCCTCGAAGAGTCGGTTTGTTTTGCTGGAGTCAGGCTCGGGACTCGAGTAAGACCATGTAAAACTACCCAACTCCCAAGTCTGACATGCGCAGTAAACTAATATGATCGCCAACTGAAAATTGTAAAGGTGGAATATAGCATGTGGTGGAATATTTTCCAACCATGTATTATGAATGAATGAATTATATGACACCCCTATAAGTGTATAGCTGAATATCCATTGTTAAACAGGCTTTAGTCAGGGCCAGACTCGGGACTCAATGAAATGCCACATTTAACCGGAGTCGGACTCGGGTTATTTTTAACCGACTCCGCAGCCCTGTTTGAAATAGATATTTTTTGTCATTTTCAATGTAAGTTTGCGAAAAGTATTTTTTACCTTCAGTGCTTCTCATCTCTTTTCTCCCTAATAGCTGATAACAAAAGTTTGGAGCTTAACTGCTGGAGGATGTAGTTGAATGAATATCAAAGCCCATGTATAGAAATAGGTGACATCTTGTAAACAGCTTAAATATATATCTTTATTCAGTTTAAACTTGATTGGATAACTGGCAGTAAAATAATAAAGGTTATTATTACATTTAATTTCAACAGATTACAAAGCTGCATAATCTGGTGCTTTCCTTTTTCAATGAACAATATTACACACCAAGTTTGTGTTCACCGAACCCTATCCAGTACCAAAATGTGTAATGTTAATATTCCTTAACACCAAAAATAAAGAATAATTGAATATATTACAAGATCCCTACTCTAATTTTCTTTAAGTTTTTTACTGTAATGCTAAAATAAACGAAACTGGGGCAATAAAAATAACTTTAAGCAATATTGTAATATTTTGTTTATTGTACTATAAAAGCAAACACAAAAAGATGTACCAAAAGGCTTACTAGTAATAATAAAAAATGTAAATTCCTTTCCGGCACCCCGGTTTGGAACCACTGGTCTACTCTACAGAAACGCGTTGTACGCTTCCGCAGTCATTAACTTGACGACGTTGGCGCGCCAACGAGTGTGTTAACCATATTATATACCGGTAGTACTTATGGTTAACTGATATTGTATGCCCTACGGACATTTTTAAGTGTGTTTACACGAAACTCGGCAATGAAAGTTTGACACCTAATTCAAACATAACTTTTAACCTGTCAGAAATTTCGAACCTTAATATATATAAGCCGGTTGCTCCAAAATTTAAGCTCACCAACATGCAAGTCAAACCCAGTTGTTTACGTTTTACTATTATGCACTAGAGCGGAACGTTGTCGAAAGTAGAACAATGGGCTACGTCACAGTTTGTCCTCATGGTTATAATCTCTTTGGTCAAACCAACCAGACGAAAAGTATATATGCGAATCGTGTAAAAAATCCTTTTGTACATCACGAGGTCGTCAGTCTCATATCAATAGACTGCATATTGTTTCGGAATGCGACGCCATCACTATTGATAAATTAATGTCTCTTTGGAAAATTGCTGAAGAAAAATGTAAAATATACATTTCTTCATTAATATTAGAAGATTTCGAGTTAACTTTGGATAGTGTATTGCAAATTTATAATCAAAATATAAAAATGGAGGATTTTAGCCAAAATTTTATGTTGACGGTTCACAATCAAAACTTAAATACCAGGTCAGTGCTGATAGAGCTTTTTCCAGCTTTGTTGAAGAAAAAGGGCAAAAATTGCACTGATTTTGAAAAACAACATGCTTCCATCAATGATACTGAAAGAGATATTTGCTACTACATAGGGGGGAGAGTTCTACGTTCCCTGTATTACAAAACGGGCGAGGTTTTAATACTGCAACTAAAAGGAGAAAATCCCAGCAGTGTTAAAAATCTTTGGGGTATAAATGAAGTTGCAAAAAATATTTTTCTGCAGTCTGAATTAAATGTAAAATCAGTACTTCAACAGGAATCTGCACGTGAACTTGATCCTGCATTGATTGCCGAAGAAGTTTTGCTTTCACAGAAAAAGTTAATTGAAAAATGGGTTCAAGACTTGCCAGTGGATGTCAACCAAACGCATTACTATGTGTTTTCAATTTTGTCTAATATTATTAAAAAATATGTCCGGACTAGAGGGCATTCATATGCCACCCACTTTACACAACTGTTTCACAGAGCCCAAGTGTTCAGGGTGCATCATTTCGTCAACAGTTGGCTTCTTCATCAAAATCTACAGTTTGATAATTTCAAGCTACATAACTGCTTTCATAGCAACAGCCAAGAGTAACCAGTTTAATTTTCCATAGTTTCCGAATTTGCCTATGGAGCTATGGGTTTCAGTTCTGGAATATAAAAAAATTGAAAACCTGGACAAAGGGCGACTCCTTGACGATGGGGTCCAGGCTTATTTACCAAGTTCGCCCGGCAAACAACCTGGTTTAAAGTTTATTATGCTCTTCAATAAAACAAAGGTGAATAACATGAATAAAAGTATATAAAACACAAAAAATGTATATATGTCATGGCGTGCAACATAAATCGGTTTGTAGCCCACCTCTATAGGGTGGGAAGGAAAAACAAAGCTAGGTCCTTATCATTTTGAACCTACTACTTGTGTTATAAATATTTGAATTACACCATACTTCCCTCAGAAATTACATTGCCAAATACTGAACGTTTCAAGCCCCTTGTTACATTCAGTGCATGAGCCCGTTGGCTAAATTCCCTTAAATTTGGATTTAAATTACAACCACCCTGTTGCCGCACCTGTCCGAAAAACGCCTCCAAGACATCCTGGGATAGACGTCTCAGAATAACATATTTGGCACCACTAGACAAAATAATTTTTGTAATAGCAACTAAGGATTTCGCAGTGAAAATCAACCCATTTTTTGTTGCATGGGAAATCTTCATTTTTTCTTTTTCTGGTGCCGTAAAACTTTCTCCATTCTGTTTTTTTCTTGCTTCCACGACTCTGTCCCATTCCTGAAAATAACTTATAAAATCCTGCTCCAACCACTTTAGTCTCCAGTCATTAACATCACAGAATGGTGCTTTTAAAGGGTTGCCTTTTCCTGTACTGGAGTTGCAGATATCAAAGAAATCATTTATGAGTTGGCAAAACTTAGAAAGTGCCTCGTCACCTTTCTGTTTCAGGGCTGCAGCAACAGACCCTGACAACACCTGAGCAGCCAGATTAACCTTCATTTTGTCAAATCCATTGGGATACATGTGCCGTACTGTTAACTTGTGGAGCATCGTTAAGCACTCAGCACCAGGTTCACAGTTGTTATGATAAAGTGACAAAAGTGATGACCAGGTTAAATAGCCACTATTCCATAGGAGCTTGGATCCCGAACGACTGTTACATAGGTTGTTTCTTGCGGTTTTAATCAAGTGACTTGGGTCACTCACGAAGAATAAAGTCCTACAAAGCATAAAATGTTTTATAAAACTTTATAATCATAACGACAGAACTCTTAGATAACTCAATACTCACTTATGTGGTTCAACTGGGTTCGGAGCACAGTGTGGAATTGGGCTTCCATCTGGTAATGCTGCCAGCATGCAAAACATTTTTCTGTTCATCTGACACCCATCACCTACATTAGTTTCTCAAAAGTATTTATTTGCAATATATATGAAATTAATTAAAATAACATGCTGTATGATAATATTTAACCAACATGTAAACCTGAATTTTACAATTATTAAACTTTTAATAAATGTAGGACATACCAATAAGTGCCAAACAACGAAGGTTAGAAATATGGAACAGAAGACTAATTGCTTGCATCACAAGCGACAACAATTCTTGTCCATTGGCAGTTGTCGTGGCAAAATGTCCCAACAGCACAGAAATGTTTGAGTTAGTTATACCTAAAATATAAAACTAGGTGCAATTTGTTTTTAGAAATATGAAAAATGACAGTAATTTTAGACATTAAACCGATTACTGTAGTCTTTTAAACCATACAAACAAAGACATTTTACCTTTAACATAAATTCCTAAAGCATTGCTCGCTAACGATTGATTTTCCAATGTTAGGTTGCTGCCCAGATCAACAAATCCCAAAAATTTTGATGATGAGGCTTGAAATACCAATTCCTCTAAAATTAAACTTTTACCATTCATATTTTGTAAAACCGAATTTACCACCTTGATAATTTTACTTACCACGAATTTTCATCTCATCAACAATAAGCATCACTTGATGGCTGTGGTCATCAATATCGCCTGGTAGATTTAGATTTTTCAAAATGTCATGATCAAATCCAACATTTGGCCGTGTGGCATTTCTTTTAACACATAACAAATAAATTAATAAATATCTATACATCTATAAATATATGTATATCCACTTTTATATGTCCATATAGCAACAGTTAAAATATATATATATATACAGTATATCTCACTCATCTGAAAATGAAAATCAGTTGTTTACCTATATCTGCGGAGTGTTCTTGAAGATGGAAGAACAAGAATGTCAGTTTCCTGGAGCATTTGATATGCTTTTGGTCCTTTAGCATAGAGAAGTAAACAATACCTGTAAACATGTAACCATTATTTTATTTTTAAATAAAAACCCAGCAGCAAAACTTACTTTATTAAATCAGGATGATATCGATTGGTTTTTCTACTTTGGTGATTAAGAGAAAGTTGTTGTTTCCAAAATTCTTCATAGAAAGGCGAAATTCCTTTTTTTCCTTTAACTATAATATTCCAAGTATAATTTTATATATATATATATATATATATATATACATAGGATATCCAAAAGCTGTAAGTGTGAATTACAAACTGACCTTCTTGCATACAACTTTGGATATCAAAAGATTGATTATCGTCCAGTAGTATGTGTTTGCTTTGATCCTTTAGTAGCTCCGAAATTTGATTTTGCAGGTTTGCAATGCTAAAATATTTTTCAATTAACATATAATCAATACTACGATCACATTTATTGATTTTAATATTTTATTTTTCACCTTTCATTTTTATCCTTTATGGTGTTTTTTACACGTTGTGGTAGTGAACGAGCATCTACTTTGCGAAGGGGAATACCTTCAACTTTGGCAACATACCTCTGCTTTTGTTGCAGTCTTTTTTTGTTTGTCATTGATACCATCACACATTTTGGACAAAATCCAGCAAAAAATAGTTCACACTGCAATGACCTAGATTTGATGAAGTTTACAAATACATTACTATACCAATATATTTTTAGTAGTTTTTTGGCAAAAAATATAATCTTTTTATGAGCTGATTATCTCTATTTAAAACTTCCAAAAATTTTACATTTATTTTCATATATATATATATTATATCCTGTTCTAACTGGCTTCTTCTAACAAAATGTAATGTTCTTAACCTTAATATTAATCTATATTTAGAACTCTCAATAGGGATGTCTGATACTTGATATTTAATACCGATACCCAGTATTTCGAGCAAAAAGAATCGCGATCTGATCTGTTACCCAATATGGCTGTTAAGCACAAATGAACTGGTATCGGATCGGCACCGATACCAACGGGTGAGTACCGACACTATCACATCAGCTATAGGCTACGATCCTATATTATCGGACATACCAACTCTCAAATAATCCTGTAAGTGCTTAATATTTAAATAACAGTAAACTCAAATTCCTGACTAATTATGCATATACCAATTTTATCTGTTCTGGGGTAAATAAAATAAAAAGGTTTGAACATATTATCTAAATACTATATTTTACAAAAGTTCTGTATAAAACACCTAACAGCCAATGTTACTGATTGAAGAGGTTTGCAGTGATCAAACGCTTGACTTGATTTTGTTACAATATGTGAAGCTGTCATATTGCTATCTTCTCCATCTGCTAACACAGACACTCCTCCACAAATTGGTAGGTTCGAAATAAAATTTAAAAGATCTCTTACAGATTTGGACCTAACGTTATACTCAAAAATTTCTTTAGAGAGGCCAGACCATCCAAAGTAGTGCACATCTAATTGAAAATTTTCATTAACAAATATTTTATATTTTTGTTGATCGAATTCAGAGACGTGGGAAATGCAAATTTGTGAGAAATCTTTTGCATGTATTTTCCATGTATCACTTTTTGAAACAAGACATTTAGCTTGTTTTAGAAATGAACTAAAAGTTTTAAAGACAATAGAATTTTCTGGATTTCGTGGAGTGGGTGGTCTGCGAGCTACCTTTGTACTGGCTGCTAACTTCACTGGCATGTTTAATGTTGGAATTGATCCAAATTTTAACGTATCTCGTTTCTGTCCTGTAGATAAATAATAATTTATGTTTTTTAAGTAAACTAACATAATGACTATTTCTAAAATACACAAACTTTTCCAATCCAGGAATACAATACAGGTGTAGAATAGTTAAGAAATTGTTTAAACTAACCATGAATAAACTGGTCTGCTTTAAAATGACGACCACATATCTTTACTACATCTCGTTTATATAAATCCCCAATTGCTTTGTCAGCCCTGAGGCCAAGAATAATTTTTTCCAAATCATTTGCCCACTTGAGTTTGTCGCCTGAACAGAATCTTTTTGCTGGCACATGGTAAAGTTGGTCGGGATATTTACCATCACAATCAGGAATACAGCAATGTTTACTCATTTTTAACTAGTCTATGAAAATAGGAACAAAAGTTACTTTGACCAAGGTAGTGAAATCTTGCTCAAGGTTTACAAATACTGGACCAGTAAATAAAAGTCATTGTTAAAGGTAAGTAGGTCTACATGTACACATGTAAGAAGAAGTTTGTTTTCGCCGACGACCAGTCTGTACTGCAAAGCACTTTACGCAAAAATCACCGAGATCTCCTGTGCACACAACTTGCCTAAAAAAATTTTGGGCATGCGTTTGCCACACCATACAGACTGGGCCAACGAAATCTCGTTACTGTTGTATTACTTTGCCCACAATCCAAATAAAAAGTAACTATATTGTAATTTTTTCGTTCGTGTCGAAACAATGTAAATATTTTGGTCTTTACCTAACTTTATAAACTGCAATCCTAATAAACATATTACAAAATCTAATGAATCTCGCAGACTACAACCAACGTTAATTGTTGCTTTTGGTAAATTCAGTCAAGCGTGAGACGGCAGACTCAAATATACAACAAATAATACAGCTACAATGGGCGGGGGAATTCCCGTGTCCATGCCTGTGATATAAGCCTTGATAGAACCGTCTCGCGGAATATCAGCGAACCGGTTAGCACAGTAGTTCTCAACCTTTTTTCTTTTGTGGCCCATTTTCGTTGCACAAAAATTCTGTGGCCCAATTAATTTTTTGAATGGACAAACTACAAAAGGTTTAGGAACAAAAAATAGCGGAGCATATGTTAAAACAGATTAATTATTTATTCAACCAATAAGTTTACGTTTAATATACATTCCAAGCCATTATTTCTGTAAAATTAGGTATAGTGACACAAATGGAACTGAATTCTTCAATAAATCTAGCTTTTCAAATTGGTCTGTGGCCCACCTAAAAAGTTTCCATGGCCCACCAGTGAGCCATGGCCCACTGGTTGAGAACCGCTGGGTCAGCATTACTGGTTACTGTCAGTGAATTTTTGCATCTTATTCCTTACATTGATTTTTGAGATCCAAGTAGCTCACGTGTTTGTTTTTAACAAAATGTACAATGGTCAAGGTCGCACGTAACAGTCATACATTTTATTAATTTTTATAATTGTAGCAATTTTCTATTTGTGGTTGTTTGTCTGAAAATGTAGTTGTTGCGTCAGAAGTACAAACCATCTTGTTCTTACAGCTACTTTAATTATTTCTCGGAAAATATGACTTTTGTAACAGAACCGGTTGAACTATATGACTTTTGTGATAGAACCGGCTGACAAAAAATTTGAATCCTACCACTGACTATAGGTAGCAATTATTAACTTGAATTGACTGAGTAAATTCACAAGACATTAAAAAATGTGTAATATTTTCCGATTTATGGAAAAAATCTTGATCATGCGAATTCAGAAAAACATATTCGAATTGGTAGTAACATGAAAATTAGGACTCGTTTAACGAAACTCGCATTATGCAAAATGTTGTGTGATTTGCGGTACTTGTCATTTTCTTTAGCTAAACATCAGTTTACCGACATAATTATTTGAGAAACGCCATCTATTTCAAATAGGGTTGTTTATGCTGTCACAATTACGAATTATGCGAAGATGAATTGCAGACGAAGAATTCGACTGAGTACAAATATATAGGCCAAAATAGAATACCGTTTTACTTCATTAGGAATTTTGCTAAAAACTTATGTTCGTGACCATTTGGGCACGCATTGGAAAGAAGAAGTCGCCAGGGTCTTTAAGAACGGCAACGAGTCCAGCAGGCTGGTAATATTCTAAGCCCCATAGCAATACATGATATTTTGAATTTTAGTTACTTGGCAAAAAAGTATATCCATCTATCTATGTTCATTGCAGCTTTAGGCATAAAAGTGCTGTTTTCATCCTATCCACCATTTTTTTGTTAATATTTATTCACGACCAAATCGCAATTTATTCTCATAGGAATGTGAACAGCACATATTCCTGCACTAATTGGTTATTTTTTGCATATCCTATGCTTTTCAGAGAGTAAAGTTCAAGTAGCCTACACTACAAGGATCGTTCCGACTAAAGAGTAGGCCTGTTAGACTAATTCAAAATTAGCCAATTTGTTCCGACTGAGAGACTAAAATGCCGTTGTACAAAGTAGCACTTTAAAAGTAGATTAGAACTCTAATTAGAAAACACCAGCGATAACAAATCAAATTAGAATTAAAGTTAGTCGCATTTTGATCGAATTCAGTGGTTCGCAGCTTATTGTTGTCGCGACCCCCTTTCCAGTTTCACATTTCCAGATAGATTGTTTCCATAGATGGCAAGAATTTTCGGATTTACGCCAAAAGTATGCATATGTGACTAAAGTTACAGGTTAAAACTTATAGTTTATGGGCCACATGCGGCCCGCGACATCATTGTTCGTGGCCCTCGAAGCCCTGTTGAATTATTGTAATGCGTAGCCTATAGGTGAGGGTTTATAATCATCAGCAAGCATACTGCAATAGTTTGGGTATGATTGGGCCTACATATTTCCGGTTAGCGTACACCATTAAATAAACCACTTTACTATAGCTTATCAAGTTCGGATTCAGGAGCATGGGCGCCCGCACGGGGGGAGGCAAGGGGGGGCACTTGCCCCCCCTGGAATTTCAAAATGCGATTATTAGTATTATTTATAAGTGTAATATGTATTACTTAAGAAGTTTAAAAATATTATACATTATCCATTGCCCCCAGTGGCGTATCCAGGGGGGCGGGGGTTCTTACCCCCTTTTTGTAAGTGATATTATCGTTTTTTGTTCGTTGTCATCGTAACAAATTGTTCAAAGCGGCGTGCTTTTTAAGTAATTGGGTCACGCGTCTTAATATTATGCGAAACCAAAATCGAGCGCAAAACGCCGTTTTTCGTCTTTTGTTTGGTCGACCGTAAACGCTGGAAGTTTTTCTCTTTCGTTATTTGTTTAGGTTGACTGATTAGCAAGTGTGTATTCGACAGTTGACAACGCTAAGTCAAACCTTCTTTCTTTTTTTCTCGCTAAAAAACGTCGAGTTATACGCAGTATGTTGCTCGCCATTCGGTCTCTGCCCTAATATCCGATGTTCGTGTAACACCGACATTTGTTTAACTGAAGCAGATTCTTTAAAGGAGGTATAATGGTGACTGTCGTGCGCGTTTCAAAATCTCCATTTTTAAGTAATGATGGTTAACGCAAAATTATGCTCTTTAAGCATACTCTAAGACCACATGCTAAGTGTGCAATGGACACAACTTATTTCCCCTCAACCGCAGCTTGTAATTTAGCTGACTTTCACACAGCTCGGCGCAGATGTTGCGCTAATCGTGGCATAATAACACCCGGAAAAAATGATCTTCGTTTAGTATTGCAGGTGGTGAAAGACGTGCTTGTAATTAAGCGCTCGTTCCGTTCATGGAACTTGAAAACTGCGCTGCTGATGGTCGAATTATGTGTGATTCTACCACAATTAATCACACATATTTCACGGTCTTGCTGGTTTGTTTTTTTTGCTTGAAGTTAACGATTGCACACCGTGATTTCGCAGCTGGCGCCTGACAGGATTGTCGATGACGCACGTGGTCGCTTTTGCTGGACGTATTTGGCTGTTTCTGATTAGTTTTTTTCTCACGTCTGGATATCACCATTCTATGACGTCATACTGTCACTGTTTTATGACGTCATTATTCAATAACGTCAGACGAAAAATAGGGTAATTCCCTAAGCTGAAAATTCCGGACCCACTTTTTTATTTTCTGGTTACGCCCCTGATTGCCCCCCTGGAAAAATTTCTGCGGGCGCCCCTGTTCAGGAGGTATAGCAATTGGCAAGAACGCCCATTTTTTGGTACCGGCATGTGTTAGACCGGTTTGAAAGTCACAGTACGCCCTATACTGTTTTGCTAAAATATATCGCGCTTCTGTAAAGTATTGTTTTACAACTATGACTAAAGGCTGGCGCCCTGGCCCTTTTCATGGTGCAATTTCGGCCAAATTGATCTAGATAAAAAACATTCATACTCTTATAAATGCAGCCTTCTTCTATAAACTAACTTTTTGTCAAATCGGCTACCAATTTTTTCGCGCATCCCGCCACCACATTTCCTGTCTCATTATATCACTCGATTTCATTTGCGCACAATTCGACGATAGCAGCAAGTTTTTGGAGCTTATATGTGTTTCAACGTTAATTTTTGACGATGCCTCGTGGCTTCATCTTTAAACATTTTATGCCTGGCCTAACGAAAATTGTTGATCGGCTCCTGGCACGCATGATAGCCTGCTTTATGTAGCGCGCAAATAATAGGCATAAAATATTGTGACCCGCGATATGCTGTCAACCAGAGTTGGATCAATTGTGATTTGTAATTGATGTAATTAGTTGCAGTTTTTAATGTAATTGAGGCATGTTTATTCTGTGTAATTCTAATTGTAATTGTAATTTGTTAAAATTTTGGCTCAATTTCATTGATATTGAGAAAATTGAAGTTTCAATAATATTCCACGTTGTTTATTTTATTTGAAAAGCAATGAGACATAAACTGTTTTCCATATTTCAGCAGCAATAGAAAACTTAGCAAATTGCAATAGCCTATAGGCAAATGCATAGTATTTTTAAAATGGATTTGTAATTGTAATTGATGTATTTAATTACAGTTTTCAATGCAATTAAAACATTTAGCGGAGTAATTGCGGTCCGGGGCCAAAACTGATCCGGTCGGATCAATTTTGGCGTTGGAACAGCCGCTAAAACAGGTCCAGCTAGGCCAAAACTGGTCCGGCCTTCAAAACCGCTTATTTATTCTTAAACCCTAACCCTAACCCTAACTCTATAACGTTCTATATTTTATTATTAATCATTATTGAATAGGCCTAATAAAGACGTTTTCAGTTTGTACATAATATCTAGATCTTAGACAGAATATAAAATTACTAGAGGGCGCTATTAGTTTTAAACGAACTGAACAATAGAATCTCCCAAAAGCCGATTAGAGTTTCTTTATAATAGTGTTTCGATAATTTCTTTTCGTTTGTACTGTAATATTCAGTATATTTACTTTACGCATAGTTTACTTTAACCATCTGAACTGTTTGCAAGCTTCTTATCAGATTTTAAAGAATAAATAAGGGATTTTAAAGGCCGGACCAGTTTTGGCCTAGCCAGACCTGTTTTAGCGGGTGTTCCAACGCCAAAATCGGACCGGACCAGTTTTGGCGCTTGATTACGACCAAAGCCGGACCAATTTTGGCGTGACAGGACCACCCTGGCTTAATGCGTGGACCGTGGATTGTCGAAAAATTTTGAAGGGGACTGTTTCGAAAATAAATTAAAAACGCTTTGAGAATCGAGTATTATGGCTTTGAAAGTCTAGTTATTTAAAAACACTGAGCAGCCTTTGCTCTTATGTCCAAAGGTCCAAACAAGTTTTTTTAGGTTTCTGCCAACGGGTAACCCCTTGAAAACACTAATGGTCCTTAATTCGGGATTTTTAAGTTATACTGAATGAACTCAGCCAATGATTAAACTGGTATGCCGCGAGACCATGATAGGTGTGCCGAGGTGTAACTTGTTTTTTACTTGCGCTTTTACCCACGTGTCGGTTGTGGATTTCGGTTTATTTTTTAAGTGTGCCGTAAAAAAAATCCTACGATTATGGGGAAAAGGGTGAGCTTACAAACTCATTTACTTAAAAATGCCAATGACTGCCGTTGTCTCGCAGAACTTTTTTCCTGTCGCTATTAATTATTTAGAATATATTTTTCCAACGGCGTTAGATGTCGCCATTACTTTATTACTGGCGAAAATTAAGCGGTTGTGGATTTAGGGGGCGGTTTGGGGGCGGGACTTTCAAACATAGCACTGAAGCACAACTATGGCGAAATCTGAACCTATGTTACGAAAATGAACGGAAATCATTTTAAAACTCAAAAACAATCCCGCGAAATTTGGCTATAAGTAGCTAAAAAATCTCTGTGTTGCCAGTAATAAAATGTAAGCTACTGGCTATGCAAGTAGTTAAACTCTATTTGGACTATTTGTTTTCGTTCTATTGTACCCCCGCTAGGTTAAGGTACAAATGAGCTTTATATTCACAGAAAGCATGCTCAGTATATCGCAAGAGCATAAATTAGCTTATTAAAATCTTGGAACTCAACTTTTCTAGCCATGAAATTGCGATTTTGACGTGTTATTACAGACGTTGGCGACTGGTGTGACACCATGTTAGCATAGCTATACCCCACTCAGATTTGACACAAATCTTTGGCGGCCACAAATTATGTAATGCAGTAGAACGTGCACCTGGTCGCCTTAATGTTTTCAGATGTGTACCAGTAAGATCTGTCATATTTTCCAGACTGGTATTATGTTAGCAGGTTGTGTTGTTGTTGACTATACCTAATAATGTAAAGCCCTAAATGTTTGGTTACTATCCAGGCCAATTAATCTATATAATTGTTGTGGTGACCATTTCAGTCTTAAACATTATTTTTATCATAGCATGCATTTAACAAGGAATGGTGTAAACTTCCCATTTATGGTTCACATTTAAAAAATATTATTTGTTGGAACCTGTTCTCTTTTTTAATACTATGAGTTCACAAAGATCAATATTGTTTATTTTATGATTTATTTTTGTAAATATGTAAAATCCAAACGGCACAGCATGCTTAAATGCCTTTTAGACCCCTTGTGTGACGGCCATGTTAAGGATGCAGTTTATTTTTCCGTTAACAGTTGCTTATCCTTACTGTGGTAGCACCATTAGTATATTAATTATTTTTTAATACTTAAATCAGTGGTTTTCAATCAGGGTTCCGCTTGTACAGTCCAGGTGTTTCGCAATTTCTAAATTCTTTAGCTAATTGAGGTGTTTTTATTACACTGGGGTTCCTCGAGCCAGTGGAATGTTTTCATAGGGTTCCACTCCAGCAAAAAGGTTGAAAAGCACTGACTTAAATGCATATATACATATACCACTGTGGAAAGTATGGCAAATGCACCAGTGTGAGTTTTTATCAAAAAATTAAACCTGAACCCTTAAATATTGAATATGCACCTTTTTCCCCAAACATTCTTTAGCAGGTTTTTTACTTTGGTGCACCCGGTTACTCCCATTGTTTCAGCTATGCACTGGCGTGTGCCAAACTTTCCAAATTGGTAGTATTAAAAAGTATGTTTTATTGTCAATACTTATTGTAATGCATTTAATGGTTATATTGCAGTCCTATAGCCATAACAATAAAATGAGTGATACCTCAAATTTTATGTGTGACTATGCCAAAAGAAAAGCAAACTGCAAAAAGTGCAAACAACCAATCGAAAAAGGTTCTGCAAGAATTGCTAAATTGGTTCCAAACCATTTTAATGACGGAGATGGAATGATGAAACAATACCATCATATTGAATGTATGTTTCAAGTGTTCAGCAAGGCTAGGGCGACAACAAAAGTTATTGAAGATGTTGGTGATTTGGAGGGATTTGCAGAAATGAATGATGGGGATAAGGAAACCATTAGAAAGTTGGCAAAAGAACTGTCAATGAATAGAGCTCAAAAAACCACACCAAAAAAGTCTACCCCAAAGAAAAGAAAAGCAACAACTCCACCTGATGTTCCTGCAGCCAAAATACCATTGGATGTAAAGCCATCAACCAGCGAATTGACAGCAGCAACAAATTCACCTACAACCTTAAAAATCAAAGACAATCAGTTTCGTGAGTTCCGCCGACTTTGTGCAATGATTGCAGAAGAGTCTAGTTATAATGAAAAGACCAACATTGTGAAGAATTTCTTTGTTAAAGGTACTTCTGGTGATGGTTTTATTGGTGACTTGTACACCATCACAAAACTGCTACTTCCAGGAGCTATTAAAAGAATATATAACCTACAAAGTAAACAATTGGTAAAGTTATTCAGTCAAATTTTTAATGAAGACATGGATGGCATGGTTGAAGATCTTGAGCAGGGGGATGTTTCAGAAACTATTTTTAATTTTTTTGAAAACAATACTGGATGTCCAGCTAGCAAAAAGAGTTCACTGACAATACATGATGTTGACAAATTTCTGGACAACCTATCGCTAATGACAAAAGAGGAAGATCAAAAAAACAGTTTGGAAAAAATCACCAAGAAGTGTACTGCTAACGATTTAAAAACTATTATTCGGTTGATTAAAGGTGACCTTAGGATAACAGCAGGACCAAAACATATATTGGATGCTTTAGATCCTAATGCACATGAAGCATTTAAAGCATCGAGGGATTTAAAAGATGTAATAAACCGGATCTTGAACAAAAAGAAAACTGGTGTTAAGACCCTGGAGGTAAGAGCATCATTGATGACTCCTGTTGCTCCGATGCTTGCTGAAGCTTGTAAGTCTGTGGAACAAGCAATGAAGAAATGCCCGAAAGGAATGTACTCCGAAATCAAATATGATGGAGAAAGAGTTCAACTTCATATGTCTGGTAACAGTTTTCAGTTCTTTAGCAGAAGTCTAAAGCCCGTGCAACAACACAAAGTACAGCATTTTAACAAATACATACCTGATGCTTTTCCAGATGGAAATAATATTATTCTTGACAGTGAGGTGTTGTTGGTTGACAACAAAACAGGAAATCCACTTCCTTTTGGAACCCTTGGAGTCCACAAGAAGTCAAAATTCCAAGATGCTAGTGTTTGCTTATTCGTGTTTGATATTTTGCATTTTAATGGTGAAAATCTAATGAAAAAAACGCTGACAGAAAGACGAAAATTGTTGGAAAAAAACATGAAACAAATCCCGAATCGTGTCATGTTTTCAGAAATGAAGTTTGTCAACAAACCAGACGACCTTAAAAATATGATTATCAGGGTCATTAAAGAAGGCTTGGAAGGTTTGGTTTTGAAAGATATCGGTGGAATTTATGAGCCTGGGAAGCGGCACTGGCTGAAAGTAAAGAAGGATTATTTAATGCAAGGTCAGATGGCAGACACTGCAGACTTGGTTGTTCTTGGGGCATATTATGGCACTGGCAACAAAGGTGGCATGATGTCCATTTTCCTTATGGGTGTTTATGATGAAACCTTCAAGCGCTGGTGTACTGTCACTAAGGTTGGGAATGGGCATGATGATAAGACTTTGGAGCGAATCAACAAACAGCTGACAACTGTCAAGATAGGTAGAGACTTCAGCAAAGTTCCAAAATGGTTACATGTGAATCGACAACATGTGCCCGATTTGGTAGTGGAAGACCCTAAGACTGCCCCAGTATGGGAAATTACAGGTACAGAATTCAGCAAATCTGATGCACATACTGCTGCGGGAATTTCAATTCGATTCCCAAGGGTTACCAAAATCAGAAAAGACAAGTCTTGGGACACAGCCACTTCGCTACAACGGCTAAAGGTTTTGTTTGAAAAATCAAAAGAGGAATCAGATGTTTCTGCATTGCTTGGTGGTAGTAAGCCTCATACTTCAAAGTTGGACAATGATGTGAAAATTCCTCCAGTTGATTTTCTTAATAACAGCTTTACAGGGCTTCGGTTTCACATTTCTGATAGCATCAGTGATCGAAGTTTGATGGTCCGGCATGTAGTTGCTGGCAATGGTGACATGGTAGAGGAGTATGACATTGAAAATGCAACACATGTAGTTTTGGGTAAACAAAAAGTTGATACTGAACTACCAAATAATGTAAAAGTGATTTCTGCCGAGGAGTTTTGGAAGTGTGTCAAAACCCAATCGTGCCCTTAAAACTTTGTTGATGCAATGTGTTTTTTAGTTTAGTTTGTTTGCTCTTTATTATCGTTGTACAATTTTTTTTATTAATTTGCTATGTATATCTCATTTAGAAAAGTTTCAGATTTTTGGTATCCCTGCCGTTTACTGAATAAAATGTTGTGTGATTCATATTTTTGTTACTCTTAAGCGGAGAATGTAGCAAAAAAAAATTAACAAGATTTAATATGACAGTGTATCTACAGAAATTTGTATATCACATAGTATTACATAGGTTGTGCTGACACTTGTTCTGGCATGTAGTGCCATAAACCAAATATTAAATTATTTTTTTAAATATATGTTCAGTAAATAAAAAAAAGTTAAACATGTCAAAATTAAAATGTTTGTTTGAGTGAGTGAATAATATTATGTGTAGCAGTTAGCACAACATTGTTAAATTCATTTCAAACAGAAAACAATTAATTAAAAAGAGTCATTTATTTTGTATTGCACAATTTTGAAAAACCTGGCCAACTTTGCATATAAAACAGTGGTTCTTAAACTAAAGGCCTTGTCTAGCCTGCATTCTGTGACAGGTGCACGCCCGAGAGTTTTTCAGGATATTGTGTGCACATCTCAATTAGTAAATACCTAAATCAGGAAAAAAACAATTGTGGTATGCTTCTGATTTCTGAACCTCTCCAGTGCAAATAAACATGATTGCACACTTCAAAATTTGGTGCTAAACACCAGATAGCTTGTTGAAAAGTACTGTGAAATGCTGGGAGGCAAACAACTACAAGACCTAATAGATAGATGATCAAAATATACCCCTTTATGACAAATGATGTAAAACTAGTCATTTTATATTGTACTAAACCAGTGGTTCTCAATCGGGGTGCCGCAGCGCCCTGGTGTGCCACTTCTAATGCTCTTGTAAGAAACCTATTTTTGCTCAACTGGTAAGCTTCCTGATAAAACTATTTGTGTACCATAAGAGACCATCATATCAAATGACAAGTGTTCCAGTTCCCTTTAAAGTGGCATTTCAGTTTTATACTCAACAAAAATTCCAGTCAGTGTGCCGAAAATCTATTTATTATTTTTTAGGGGTGCCATAAGCTATGAAAGGTTAGTAAGCATTAACCTTATAGTTATTTAAAGAATAGTAGACAGACTGTGTAGAGAGTTAAGGTTATATGCCATGTCTTGATAACCCAGAATGTATGTAGGTAAGTACAGTATGGACCGTTCAATATGTTGTTTTTGTTGCTAAAAACGTAGATCGTTGAAACTTCCGAAAAGCCACCATAATCATCATCAAGAAAGTACACACATTAAAGGCACTTTTTGTTGATAACCTTAGGTGGCCCCCAGAATATCACGCCCACCGCTTTGCACCGTTGCCGGTGACAGCGCGGTCGCTGTGGGCGATCAATCTAAGGACCGGTGTGGAAGGGACTTTGGTTTCTCCGAAGAGAAAAGTTTGTGGACCTACATGAAAGTAGAATCCAGTAACGAAGAACGCATTGAGTTAATGTTATCTGTATTTATCTTTCCAGTGGCCAAATTGAGAAGTAAGCGTGAACGAGATTGGAATCGCCATGACTGAAGCCCTTCCACCTCATAACGAAATCGCGCTGCTTACTCAGGCCATGTCTCGTATTTTATAGTCAGCGCTGATCACGTGCCGGCTGAAGTAAAGAAGGCATTTCGCGTTACCAAACATGTGTCGTCATTGTTGGTTGCGCCATGCCAATGAAAAAAAGAGTTCCTTTAACTTTAACCTAAATAAAAAGTTAAGTAGTAACCTACTATTGAAAATTAGCCTACTATTGAAAATTAACCTACTATTGAAAATAAGTAATGGTCAATTTTAACTTAATTTATTAAACAATTTCATTCCTGCATAAAACAACCCCAAATTTAATGAAATGTACAACTTTGTTCCACGTTATTAAAGTATGGTTAATGCAGTGCTTTTTTTAACCGGTTGACGGGGCCATTAAGTTGGGCCATTATTTAGCACCTTCAGGTGTTAAACAGGTACAGCGGTGTTCATAAGGTGTCAACGTTCAGTTCGGGGCTGCAGTCTTGGATAGATAGCGACTCGAGTAGCCGCAATCTAAAAACGCCTGAAGCCCAACCGAGAACTTCGGGTTTGCCAAAATCAACCTTGTGATCGGAATTTTGCAGAAGATGCCTGCAAACCTCTGATTTCTCATCGACCCTATGTTCTTTGACCCTCGTTAACAGGTTCCGTCGGGTTTGGCCAATGTAAGAAGCACCACATGAACAACTTAATTTGTACACGACACTAGATCGCTGTAAATGTTCTTGGCGATCCTTGATTGCAAAGTATTTCGTCATCTTAGTTGTGTCGTGAATTAACCGAAACGCAACTTTGCCCCAGTTGAGCGGAGTATAAACCTATGTAATTCACGACGTATATGATGTGAGGCTGGGCCTAAGTATGGTAGCCGCATCAATATATAGCGTAATGGGTTGTCCTTGCACTGTGTTGAAGGTGCTTTTTCTAGTCGGTGTTTGTTATTAAAAAACTGCTCGATGCACTTGTCGAGAAACTCCAACGGATATCCGTTGATCTTGTTGATGTCCAGATGGATAACCTTGTAGGAGTTAGCGATCCTGTAAGCCCTTGTAACAAAGAAAAAAACAAATTACGTTTGTAAAGTCGAGGTGTAAAGCTACACCATTTAGTGTAGAGACCTGTGTGCGTTGGTTTTCGAAATGTCGATGTTCGGGCTATTCCACTGGTATTTTCCACTAAAACGTCTAGAAAACTGATAGTGTTGTTGTGTTCTAGCTCCTTAGTGAAGGATAGTCTGGGGTGAATGGAGTTAATGCAGTCAAAAAACACATTCAGAGATTTAGCATTAGAAAACACCAAAAACATGTCGTCAACGTAACGACAAAGTACCTCAGGCCTGTGATCCGGCTTGGTCTTGTCGATTGCCTTCTGTTTAACGTGGTTCATCATAACGTCTGCCATCATCGGGGCTATTGGAGAGCCCATTGCTACACCATCTATTTGTTTATAAAACTTACCATTGAACTGGAATGTAGTATGTTTAGAGACCCAACATAGAAGCTTCTTGAGGCGACTCTTGTTAAGACCTTTGAATGTTGTAACTCCGTTACTAAAAACGGAATCAAGGATAAGTTTGATGGTGTAATCAGCCGGGATATTGGTAAAGAGGCGCTTGACGTCAAAGGTCACCATGATTTTGCCTGAAAATGACCTGTTTTGAACAAGTGACGTAAAAGCGAACGTGTCTGCAAGGTTGGTAGGGTGCTGACGTATATGGTTGAGCGATTTTGATAACCATGTGGCACAGGCGTGAGTGGAACTTCCAACGGATGCTAGTATAGACCTCAACGGTACTGAAGTTTTGTGGATTTTGGGTAGCCCGTACATGCTGGGAGTGCAAGCAGCGACTGGATGTATTCGGTGGTAATCTTCTTCGCTGAGGGCATTTACTTTCTTCAAGTAGCGGAGGCAGTTCTGAAATCTCGATAGATTTGTAATGTTGTCATTCGAGGCACAACGGGTGAACTTACAGTAATCAGATATAATTTGCAGCATTTTGAATATGTATGTATTGCGATTCAATACCACCACGCCGTTGCCCTTATCCGGTTTGCTGATAACGATGTTAAGATCAGAACGAATTAAGCGATTGCAAGGTGTCATGTTCGCTGGGCGACATCGCGGATGGATGCGTCTTCCGTTCTCTAAAGAAGGTGGATACATATTTACCATATAGGTTTCTGTTTAAATCGAATACGAAGAGTATTACGCAAATGGTGACATAATTCATGGTAGATGTATGCTCGGATAGCATTGATGTTGAGCTTGGTTGGGAAGAAGGCGTAGTCCAGACCTTTGTTTAAAACAGTGATCGGCAAACTGTGGGCCGCGGCCCAAATGTGGGCCGCAGAGCCATTTTTAGTGGGCCGCGAGTTACTTTTGAATAGTTTAGTGTTATCATGTAGTTGTGGGCCGGCTGAGAGCCGTACGTTGATTTCTGTATTTTAAGAGTTCATGTGGCTAAGAATTATATTTCCTAGCGTTGTTCAGGCCCGCTTGCCAAATGGGGCCCCGAGAGTGCCTGTTTAACTATATTTTTTGCCAACGTTAACTATATTTAAACGCAAAATTTTTCACGCTTCGCGCGTATATTCTTTGTTTTGAACTACCGCTATGTTTTACATTATCGTATGGCAGTGATTTCGGCATCAAAGCACCGTGTAATATTTCACCTTTACTTGGTGTCAACAGTCTAACGCTGTGTAAACTTAGACTCTCTGCAAATTGTAATTTCTACCAAAATATATGTAGTTTAATATAATTTTCTATTCAACTTTGCAATATGGCTATTGTATCATGAGTAACATTTATCCAAATTTTAAAACAAGATTAACGTAATGGAGTTCTTTCTACGTGTTTCGTGCGAACGTTTTACGTAATTGCGGGTGCCGCCATTCAGCTGTGGAGATGATATAGTGGTAAACTTTTTCGCGCGATAAACTTGCTTTGTGTTGCACAATACCACACTGGTTGGTTGGAGAACAAGTTTCCCAAATTACTTGAACTACGATGTTACTTTTGAAGTCAAATGCAAGGATTTTTATGTACGTTTATGTTAAGTTTTATACTTAAATCTACTCAGCCAAAAAGCGACATTCTATAATTTCTTGCGTCGTGTGTCTCATAACTGTACAGTTCAATTTCTGTTAACTTATACTATAAATGCCGTTATTTCGAGCAATATTGGAAATTTTTAAGTGCCATATGCCTCACGTATCCTTTTAATTGAAGTTTTGCCAATGTAAATTCAATAGCTCCGAAAAGAGTATTTTGGGCCGCGACGAAAAAAGTTTGCCGACCACTGGTTTAGAAGGTTGATCTCTGCAGGCAAAAGCTTTCTGTCAGACAGATTTTGGATGATCTATCCAAGATTTTGGATGATCTATCCTATCTATCCAAGACTGCAGCCCCGAACTGAACGTTGACACCTTATCAACACCGCTGTACCTGTTTAACACCTGAAGGTGCTAAATAATGGCCCAACTTTTGAAACTCAGACCGATAACAATTGCGTTCCATCTCTTATAAGTGATGCTTAATGTGCTTCTCAGTCACATCAACTGAAGATGATACGTATCGAAACGTCTTAATCAAGATGCTGTCGATCTACTCGACCTTTTTGGCTTGCAATTTATTATCAAGCTACATTACAGACCCGTGCATAGTGTACCCAAAAATTAGGGTATATATTATACTTATACAACTTAAAAAAAATGCGAAGGGTATGTATTTCATGCATGTAAAATGCGCGCACCTCACATGTAACAACTGTAAAAGGGGATTTTTCTATGTTATATTATAATGCTATCAGCAACGCCTTCCCTATCAGAAAGTTGGGCATCCTGGCCTGTATGAAATCGCTATGTTTTTGTGGCCGGTTGTAAGAACAATAGAATAACTTTACCGAACAACTAATAGTTGTTTCTTTACTTTATATACATTGCTATAATTTGTGTGGTATACGAAGTGATTAAAAACTGATTAACGTCGAAGAGCTTTGCTTTCCTAGGCTCCTGTAGCTGTAGGCTAAACATATAGATTCCGTCAACAGAAATGATCAACAAAACACTGCTTCGGATATTACCACTGGCAATTGGTTGGAGAGTGTTAGGGAATCATTAACATTTAGGTTCTTGTATAGTTAGTCGACGCGTTAGTGTGTTAGTGCTGGTGTAGCCAACAAATATTTTTTAAGAATCGCACAATGATTGAGTTAGGGCCCGGATTTGTCATGGACTCAGCTTTCTTATGCTGTATCTAGGCTATGTGTGGATCATTGTCAAAATGCATTCAGCTAAACTTCTGTGTGAATACATTCGACTAACAGAAGTTTTGGCTTAGCACAGCATTATGTCGTAGCCTATCCATAGAGCCCTACCAGATTACACATTCGATAGTTAATGCTTACCATACAGTGAAAGACTACAGTACCAGAAATCAGCAAAAATATTACAATTCAAAAAAGTAGCATACAAAATATGACCTGCGTTACTATGAACTTTTTCACGAATTACAATTTGTCGATTTCTCCATTGAGCCACCGCAAATTCACCAGCAAAACTATGCTGAAGAAGCATAGGCTTAGGCTGATAAACTCAGGTGGCCCCTGGAATATCACGCCCACCGCTTTGCACCGTTGCCGGTGACAGCGCGGTCGCTGCGGGCGATCAATCTAGGGACCGGTGTGGAAGGGACTTTGGGGGTTGGACCTACTTGAAAGTAGAGTCCATTGACGATGAAAGCCGTGGTATCTTGTATTTATCTTTGTATCTGCCGAAACGAGAAGTAAGCGTGAACGAGATTGTGCCTGCCATGACTGATGCCCTTCCAAGTCATAACAGAATCACGTTGCGAACCTCAGCTTTTCAGGCTGTTTTATAAGCCCAATTCCAGAGTGAGAAAAAGGCACGCTACGCGTCAAAGAAGACATCCTGTAGTTTGTGTCATGACGCATTTCACTTTCAGGTGGTTGTGCAATATTCGTTACTTTCAGGTGGTTGTGCAACATTGTAATCTGAGCAAATAAAATATAAAGAGGCTTTTTAATTATTTAACTCTAGCGTCATAACACTCATAACTTTAGCACATCGGACAAAGGTATATAACAAGTTACCCTAAATTTACAGTAAGCACTCAAACAGCATTCTTCTATTTTCGTTTGGACGATCTATTTTCCCAGTTCAGACGTCCAGGCAGCAGTCGTCCAAGACTGTCACGCCATTTTTCCCACTTGGTTGAGGGCATATGGGGCATAGTGAGAATTGCTATATACAGTAAAAGAAGGGGTCCCGTAAAAGCACACGCATTATACTTAGACTTTGAATCGTTTTTGTGGCACAAATGAATTAAACGTAAAAACTTGGCGCATGGGAAACAACGGCTGACCACTCCTAGTCTAAACTAAACAGAAACCATGAACATAAAGGCAAAGTTTCGGATAGGCCAGTTCCACATGACATTCTAATATATTTTAATATTACAACTACTGCAAGGACAGCAGTCGAATACTGAACATGTAAAACTGTCTAAAATTAAGACAGCAATATTAAGTTACAATACCACATTCTAATTAAAATTAGCCTAATTTACACTCGGCTTATTATGACAATTAACCGAAACTCTCACGTTCCAATTTAAGGGCTTAAATAGTAGACTGTTTTATTGTACAAAAGCAAATTAACAATGCAATAACAAAAACAGAACTGTTGAACCGCATAGCTTTTCGTTCCAGTGATTTGAAAAATGTTCTTTTAAGTTGAGATTCTTTTTATTAAATGAACGTTTTCATGAGGGCGTACAGTTGACGACAGCCGCATGAACGACATTGTGACAACACAAAGCGGAACAAACACAAAAAAATGACAAAAGTGTAAAGACGCGCTTGAACAATGGCCACAGTCGGCGTCGCTAAGCAATCGACAAAATACTGCCAAAACAAACACGCGTATCTTACAATGACCGCGATAGTTCTATACTGCTGGTGTTATTATGTGCAAATAAAACGAACCTTACACTATAGACTCCGTACCTTAGGTTAAAAATATTAGTTTTGCCAAGTCTTGTTATGATGAGAGTGCTCTAAACAATGAGCACGTATCGTTTATATTGCACCGCGCACGAATACACCAAACATTCACAGCGAAAAACGCAGAGCATGTTGTCTCAACAAGTTAACGTGTCAGTAACACATTTAAATCACTTCATTTGAATAATAATAATTTAACGGAATTTTAAACAGAATACCATCTGAAACATATACAGCTGTAACAATATCAAAAACAGAATACCATCTGAAACATATACAGCTGTAACAATATCAATAACTTCGGCATTACTAAACAAATTTCATACCGACAGTAACCCAGCAAATGAGTAACAAAATTTATCAGAAATGTATATTAGAGCACCCTCCAACCCTGTTAATGTCAGGCCAAAGAAACGGTGCGGTGGAACTTTATTATTTATATTCTAATATTGGAATGCAAAACGGAATGTAGGACGCAGTTCAATGGTCACAGATTCAATTGCTGAAGAATTTTTAAATCTTTATCTCGTCACAGTGAAATTAATTTGACGTCAACACGGTTTGCTACGCGCGGGAATGTAGCACCGGACTAGCCAATCCCAGCTTTCATACAAAATATTTGTTACGGAACCGGATGCAATACGTTCAACCGACATGCAAATCAAAAGTTTACAACATCATAATGGTGTCACAACGTAACGGGCATGTAAAATTCATAAACAAGGGCGTACGATTCGATTGAACTTCAAATGCCTTAGTCAAGGAGATGTTAAGCAAAAATAATAAAACTTAACACAATCGTTTAACAACAATACAGCTGATAAAACATAGTTTGTATTTTTAGACAGACAACACCTTGAATGCGATACAAAAAAGATATATTAAACCCAAGACAAGCCAGCTACAGGTGCGCAGGAGGTCGCCAGTTCATGATTAGCGTCGAAATGCCGTGGAGCTATTAATGGCTTTTGGGGCAAACTTCTCCCGTCGTACGAGCGACATCCAGTGACCAAAGAAATGCGATTGTTCATTGCGCTCGATGGTGCCTGGTTGGAATTATGGTGGTTAGGTTGCGCGGCTTGCTGCTTGACGTAGTATGGCTCGTTATGGGAGTAGGCATCGACATAGTCGTAAGTCATGTTGCTGTATGATTGCGGCCGAAAAGCTTCGCGATTTGTATCAAGATGGGGCCGACCAGTGCAAGGGACGTCGCGAGAAATTCTTGCCGCGTTGGAAGGAGGTTTATAAATTCGCCTCGACGAGGTTCTCGGAAGTGGAACGGGCCTTGTTCCGCATTCGGAGTCTTGGCGACTGAGGGGGTCGCCGGCCGAGAATGAACGGTAATGTTTTCGCGGAGCAGGTATCGGATAATACACAGAACGCGACTCGCTGTAGCGGGGGTGCCCGTTTACCGAAGGGCACGGGGAAGTACCATGATGGGATCCCATCGAACTTAACGTCCGGTTAAACGAGGAGTGCTTGGAATCTGGAATTTGCCTCTCGTAGGAATCAGCGCTTTTTGATCGGCAGTGAGGTGCTTTGAGCGCTTGGTCGCAATCAGACAACGGTACCGTGTACTTGTTAGTTCGCTGGTGGGTCAGTCCGTCGAAGTAGTCCTGCCTCTGCCTGCCAGACGGATCAAACGTGTCCAGTCGTGGCGAAAATATCTGAGCGTGGCTATTCGGGGAATATCCTGTCGATTGTCTGTCTGACACTGCTTCGCCATATTCAACTGGTGACAATGTACTATGGCTTCTTGTTGAAGCTGTTGTTGATGTCAAAGAACCAACTTGATCCGATCGTGATGTTCTGAATTTATTCGATTCAACAAAATCGTTGCTGTTACCGTCAGAACGGAAATGGTCTGAAGGGTTGTCTGCTTCGCCCTCGGTACCGTCGTACATTTTCCCGACCAGAGCCACAAACGAACCGTAATGTCGATTCCGCTGCAGGTGCGGGTCCTGAGGAATGGAGTAATACTCAACACTCACACTGGTGGACGTGCGACTTTCCGAAAAGCGAACGTGCGACTGCGAGGTGACTGGAAGACTTGGCAGGTCGCGGGGTTCCTTGCCAAAGTTGTTATTATTATTCGAGGCAACAGGTATTATGGGCGGTACACGATAGTGCTTTACTGCGCCGCGACTGGCCGACACAATGCCCAGCAGTTCAGCGGCTGACTTTTTCCTGGTAAGCGATCGCCTCGCGTCGTGCGCTGCCGGCTTGGGCGGTGACGTGCAGTTAGCGGCGGTAAGCTGATCCAGTTGGTTCTTGCCTTCTATGGATTTGCTTACGTCACGAACGCCATTTCGTGCAGCCGGGTCGTGAGCGCCAACGTCAGCAACAGACGGGCAAGTGGCGCTATTGCGATCCGAATAGCTGTTGCAGCCGTTACGCCGCGCTGCTGAGACAAGGCTCGTGGGTTTGCGTCGTGACGGGTCGTTAGATACGGCCACGAATATTGTTTCCCCTTTAACCATTTGGTTAGAGTCCACATGCCGAACTGAGACAGTGGTGGAAGTGGCAGGTGTCGAAGCAGCCGCTTCTTCGCCTAAAGGACTTCTGCTTTGTCGCTTTGTCGATTTCTTTTCTGAAATAGAGATTGCAACACTTTCGATTTCTGAATGCAAGAAGCATATCAAAGAACTTGACGAAACGTTGGGTGGTATGTAGCAACTTTTGTAAAAGATAACGTGCAATCTTACCAGTGTTAAGTGCCTTGTAGCTAAGCGGGTCGAAGTCCAGGCCAACATCACCCATGATGACGGGAAAGTCGGGATTGAGCTCGCCGAAGGGACTGGTGCTATCGCGCTTCGGCTTGCCACATGTCGAACTTTTCGCCTTGTCGATGTTGTGGTTCCTAATAATAGTGGCGTTTACATCTCTGGCCGAACTCGAGGCGGACATTTTTGCCCCGAATTGTTGCAAATTTTAAGAACGTTTTAGAGATGGAGAAAGGCCCTATGGTACATGCATAATTGCATATAATCGTTGAAAAAATTCTACGCCGGAGATTCGTGACTGGTGTTAATTACGGAGTCGTTTCCGCTGTACACCATGATAATACTTAAGGAGTAGCGCAACCATGGTAGGACAATAAACGTACACATCATTTCACAAAACTTGATTGAGCTTAGCCTTATTATTAAATATTTGATTATTATTCAATTCTAAGTATCTCGTATGGGCAGTTTTCAAGGGAGATTATATACTACACAATGTAAAAAGGGCTAAAAAATAAAGTAAACATCTCACTCTTTTATTGTTTTGCGGGCGTCATTTCCGGTCGGCTCACGGTCGTCATAAACGCCTCCTAGTGGCCGACATTTCGTGGAACCACTAGACCGACCAGGACAATGGGGAACCTGAGGCTCCGGTTTGCCCCGCTCGTAGTCCTAATAGATAAATAAAACGATATTTTTAACAAATTTTAAACACTTAACACTAAATCGCTTGTCAGAAACTTGTTTAACAAAGTGTCATAAAAACATTAATTCGGTTGTCAGTGAAAGATACACTAACATACGTGTACAAACATTGTAATCTAGCCCTTCTGAAAGTAAAAAAGCGTTATCTTTCGCACAAACTGACAAACAATACGGCTTCGTACCATTTTTATAATAATGCGTACGCCATAGTTGTTACCAAATAAGGGTTAGGCAAAAGCCGCCGATATTGCAGCAGTGCTAAACTGCTAAGTGTTAAATGCTTCGGGATTAGTTATTTAGGGTGTGTAAAGTCGAAAGGATATTCGTGAGAGCATGCACGTTATATCCTATGATCAGAAATCCATTAGGTCACGGGGTGAGTAACCACCAGCAGCATGATCAAATTGTATTCATACTGTTACTTGCATACATTTGTAGCGTTTTGAGGAAGCAGTGATGCTCGTGAAAAGTTAAGCGTCCTGCGAGTGGAAGATGTTTGACCCAACTTGTTTTGCGACACAAGGGAATCTTCGCTTTGACACCGGCGAAGAGAGGCTGCAAGTATAAACTCGCGCTGTTACAGTGATAAACACAAAAAATCCGATAAAATAAAAAGTAGAACATGGAAAGGTGGTACATCCAAAACTGCACAAATGCCACTTGGATTAGGATTTATATACATCGCAATGCGTGTCTCAAAACGAAACAGTATTTTGTTCAAATTTTAGTTATGGTCAACCAACGCAGACAAAGAGAATGGATAAGCACAGTAACAACTTAATAAAGTGTTATTTAACTTTATCAAAACCGGAATTATTACTTTAAATTGGCCGCAATTGAGCAAACAAACTTTTTTTCTTGTCAAAAAAATATTTGTTAAAGGTTTGTAATCTCTTTTGCCTGACGATATAAATTGTAATTTACTACATAATTTGAAAGGTCGTTCAGAACAGTTCTACGCAAGTGGTGTGCCGCGAAGGCTTTTTAACTTCATTTGATTTAAAAGGTCAACTATTTTTATACACTTGAAACCCATGAAATATCACTGTAAAATTATATTGGCGTTTATGTCCTTATTACTGTAAATTCGCCTCAGTTCGCATGGTGTTATAAATCTTGGCTGGTGTTTCGAAAAAAATTTAAGCAAAAAGAACAAAATACTAATGTCACATTTAATTTTCGAAATGCGATTTAGAGGTTGCCAATTGCATCTGTTCCGCTATAAAAAGAAAAAGGAAAGTATTTTTAATTATTATACAAGAACAACATCCTGCAAATACTTTTGTTGTGTGCGGTTTGATTTTATGCATAGTGTTAGTTCATCGTGAAGTCATTCAGGTTGGGAAACACTAAGCACGCCAGAACAATGAATAAAGCCTAAAGCTGAAACGACCTAAATAGCTGGCAAAGCAGGAGTTATTCAAATTAGGTAAGGTTACACGGACCGGCTTTATTTAGGAAAATTGCATCATCGATTTACAATAAATATTTTCTGTAGCGCTAAAATAAGCCTTTCTACTGGGTGATCCAAGATAATAAATGTTCGGAAAGTCAAGCAGACTTACACTTACAAGGCGGTACAATACAAACGTTACGAAAATCGATATTCGCCAGTAGATTAGGGATTTTGGGACTTAATGGTCGTTAGTTTTTCGCCAAGCTTGAATAAATCATTGGGACGGCGGCCATCATAGTGTATCTATAAGTACAACTAAAATGAAAAACAACAAGTAATACAGGTGACGAACAAACTATTAGTATATATGTCATACCAACAACTCGTGTTCTGGATAAATAACGGACCTTAATTCAAGACCAACGGAAAACGACAAACCCAAATAAAACGTTAGAATCAGAAGGTCGCAATATTACCTTGTCTTTGCACAGTATTGGTAGCAGATTTTTTTAACAGGCTGCCCAGTTTAACTTTCCAGCCTGAACCATTGCTTGGTGGCTGCTTGCTGGTGTTGAGTGTCGCTTCACACTTTGCTGGTACAGAAGAGCTCAGCGGAATGGCATCAACAAGGTGGCTTTGTGCTGAAGTACAAGGTCGCATTATCAGTGCGCTGAGATTTTAAGCGGGAGAAAGTCAAATAAATTAAACATTTTTGACAAATTTGCATTTTTACCTAAACTGTGGGTAATGATTTAAATAAAACCTATATTGCAGATGAAAAGTCGGTTTTGTTATTCATAACCCTATATCATAGATTAACATTAATAGGAAAATGTAAAAAAAATGTTGAGTCAAAAGGAACGGTAAACAAATCTTATAAAAATATCCATTCTTTGTATTTAAAAATATCCATTCTTTGTATTTTCTTTAAAATTGTAATAAACTACCTGGATTTTGTGCGCTGGTAGAATGTGAAACAGAGGTAGTAGAAGAATGTCCCCTTTTGTGCAACCATCTTCTGAACAAAGAAATTCTCATAAGACAAAACACAACTTAATAATCAAATTTGCAGACAGGAAATTAGGTTTATGTATCAGCATGATGATACAAAGATATAATTAAAACTGGATTGAATGATGTAATGACTTAGCTTAACACTTGGATTCGAAATATATCTGTCACAAGATAATCAATTAATGTATGCAATGAAATCAACTTACTGTAATGGGGTGCCAGAATCTCTTTTTTCCAGTGTAATGCAAACAAATCTCATAGGCAAAATTTTGTGGTCAGTCATAGAAATTACTTTATAGGTTAGTAAGAAAATAGCTCATGCTTAGGCTCTCAGTTCATCGAATTAACTAAAACTAATCCAAATTTTTTGTTTTTGCACAGAAGGTGAAAAGTAACATTACAATGGCTTTAGAAAATCTGATCAGTCAGTATACAAAAAAAAAACAACAGCAACAACAACAACAACAACCAAGAGAGATCGGTTGCATGCACATTCATGCATTTAAACAAATACCTATCATAAAAAAGCAACAAAAGTGAACAAGGATTTCATGCAAAAAATAAAACATTCATAGAGTGTAACATAATAGAAAAGGAATGACGTTAGGCGTGAGAGATGATTGTCATCACAGCATCATGCAAATCAGGATCAATTTGGTGTCTGGCTAATCACTTGCCCTGACAACCAAAATCAATTTCTATCAGTGGTAGAACAAACTCAAAGAAATGCTATATAAGCTTGTAATTAATCAGTAACCTGACACTTAAAGGCCTTCTTTAAATATGAATTAAAAAAACTACTAGATTATTAAAACATTAATCAATTAGTTGTTAATTAAGTGCAAGAGATTGGGAGACATCTACAACTGGGAAGATTTTCTGCGGGACTCTTTTTCAACACTTTCACTTTCAGGGGCTTCAGCCTCATTGGTGTTGATAGGGGTAAAGATGCGGCTTATAGTAATTTGCCGGTTTCGGCGCTTTTGAGTGAAGTCACCATACGAACGCCGCCTATACAAGTCACAAACAAGATACAGCACCATTACAATAAAGTAAACGAACCACCAAAATATATTTAAAAAAATATATGTTATAAGATGAAATACTAACCACCTTTAGCATTATGGGTGTACAAACGTACTACTAAATCTACATGTGCAGTTTATTATAAGTGTTTGAGATTTTAGGATAAAAAAGTGTTCGTCATACACCTAAGAACTGCACAGTGCAATGATTTTACCAAAATGTTAACTTAACAAGTTAAGTGAACTGAAAACTAATATGCAAAAATCACTAGTTATATTTACTCTACAAATGTTTTGGTTAATGAGTTGGTGTAAGAAATTACAAAAACATAGTTTATTTACTGAGAAAGTTAATGTTTCTCAAACCATTTAGTGTAACAAACCTATCAGTAAGATTCTACCAGATTTAAAGTAAGTACTAGATGACTTGAGTGCTATTGTATATATTTTCATTGTACTGCAAAACTATAATAAATATAAATATAAGTAAAAAAATAAAAACAAAATTTGGTATATGATAAATGCTTTTGATAACAAAAACAAAAATAAAAAGTGCAGCATAAATATTGTGACAAGTGGTATACATTCCACAACATTTACTGAAAAGGGTGCATACATACACAAACACATATTTGCAATGAGCCCACTAACCTTCTGTCATTTGATGACTTTGACCCCGGCATAGGATTGCGCATTGACACTTCCATACTGCTGTTTTCTGCATGGAATGATGAACTGTAACTGTCAGATGACGATGGCGTTGTGTAAGTCCTAGTTCTTGACCTGGCCTGTGCTTCCTCCAGGCTAATTAGTTTTGTAGTTGAATACATCATTAAAGAACGAGGCCTGGGTGGTTTGTGTTCTAAACAAAACAAAAAACAGTTATTTGCACACATAAAAAATGTACAAGTAATTTTTTTTCAAATTTTAATTGTAAGAAACGTTATTAGGAATCATTATTCTGTCTCATATAGAATTAAAACATAATATTATTTGTGCATCAACTGAAGCATTCACAAGAAATAACATTTTAACAAATGAAGATAGCAGCAGTGAAGCATACATTGTACTAAATGTGGAACACAACTATAGTAAGACAAATGAATTAGCTGCTGGAAATACTTGACGCATTACCAGCATCATATTGCTTAGTCTGCAGCTGATCACTGAACAGCATGTCGCCATTAACAATCATGAATTCCAGTACAACAGATTGAACCCTTGCTTCTGTGAAAGCAGCCAGTCCAGCTTCTATTTCACGAGATCGAAGTAGGTTTGGTGCCCAAACAATTGCTAGGTTTCTACAATGCATGGAGGTGTGTGCATCCTGATTGGCCATGTAGCGCAGGTGTGTAATTAAGTGCTTAAGAGTTCTAAACACAAATATAACAAGAAACAAATTATGCCTTTTAACATGACTCATGGTAAGCAAGAGCATATATGTTAACATAGAATCAAAGAAAATCACATTTCACCTATATTTGATGATGCAAATGAAAGTAATTATTTTAGGAAAGCATTTCCACCCACCTGTAATGAGGAGGTGGCAGTTGCTGAATTGCATCATGAACTTTTAACAGTCGCTCTTCAGCTTCAAAATCAGTAACAGCACTTGCAAACCGATTATAAAGTTGATAGGTTAGAAGTGGATTGGGCATCTCTCTGCAAATTTATTATTATTTTACATGAATATAAATGGTTCATAATGATAGAAAATCAATAAATTACAAAACTCAACCAAAACACAGTTGAAATGCAGTAACATACTAAAAGCACTAAGTTAACTCTATTCTGTATTAGTTGTTATTAAACAACCTTTACTATAAAAACGTTTACCTGAAAAACAGTTTGCATAGCCCTGCAATGCTGTGTGGATCACAGACCATACTCCGCTCTTTTGACATTCCTGGTACATGCCCTGTTTTAGGTAAACCTTCCACAACTCTCTCTAGGTCTGGTTGATGGTCGGAATCAAATTCATAGCGCAGGAATCGAATATGAGAGGCAACACCAGATATCCTGTATATGCCATCAACAACGCCATGCTGCTCAACAAAACGTGTGCAGTCCAACACAACAGAAGGTACTAAAATTGTAAAACAATATTTTTTTTAATTAACCAAATATACAAGAAAAACACAGTTTAATTTTTCTGATTCACATTGAACTCTCTGTATACCCAGGACCACAGTACTTTAACTACCACTCTGCCAGCAATGTAAAAAGTATAATAACCCATTTAGGAAATAATTGAATTAGACAATGTTTGTTTAAATCTCCAAAATTCTGCAAGGCCTACCTTCTTCACCAGTTCTGTGAAGAAGTTCTCCCAGGTCACATCCAAATACTCTTTCTTTTAAAATTCCTTTTTGTTTTAATTGGGCCTTGGATGGGCGACTAGCGAGAAATGACCTCAAAAAATCCATGATCTTACCATGTTTTTTACCAACTGTAATAAAAAAAAATAAAGTAATATATTATTTTAATTACTGCAACAGATAGCAAATTAAGAAAAGTAAATGTTGATAATTAATGATGTATGCGGGTTGCCGACGATGTTCAGAATAGTTTGCAAGGTGCTCATTTACTTGGACCAGGTGATGTAGTCCCATGGTACGATGGTGGAGAAAAGGGCCTCTCATGGGTCGCTATAACGTCAGTTGCACTGTTGATCCTACGAACACACTGAGCAGGAAAAGCACCAACTCTGAGGCCCTGCTTTCCACGCCACCAACCTGTTGCACCCATTTCAATGATGGAAACCATATCACCAACCTGAATATATTTTTATTATATGTTTTAAAAATAACTTAATAATAACGGGTAATTTTGGTAGTTTTGTCAAATATTTTAGTAGTACAGTATTTAGTACAACTTACATCCAAACTGAGCTCATCTTCATTACAAGCATTGTAACGTTTTACAACTCTCGCTGCTGCCACAGCTGGAATGTTGATGTCAGCAACATCGCCAAGAGCATGTGGGGCCAGGTTCCGTCCATGATTGTCTGTTTCCAACCAGTGCAGAACAGGCCCACATGATATCTGACCTCCAGAGTTACTGTCATCAACTTCAGTGATGTCTGACAACCTGGTTGTGTACAAGCGAAGGGTTTCCTGGATTTCCTGGCGGTATAAGCATTGGAAAATAAGGCACAAATCAGGGATATTCTGAAAGCAACTGATTCAGTAATATTGTGCTCAACTAAGACATTCATGCCATATAACACTGATTTTAATGTAATATTAAATATATAACTGCAAAGAACTATTTACAGTTATGCTTCCTACTTAGGATTTACTTTTTAAGTGTCATTAAAAACAACTTTTTATACTTCTAATGGCTGAGAACGAAGAGATTCTTCTTGCAATTGTTGTAGCTTTGAAAACTTTCTATCATATATACACTCATGCAATAAGGTATCAAGTTTCTCAAAGTGCAATAAATTTCTTCTGACAATCCACGATTTTCCCTGCAATTCAAAAAATAAATTTATGTAAAAAACACTTTTACTTTAAATTGTGATCAAGATTAATTACTGTTTCATTACTGTAATTATTTAAATCAATAAGTTAAATACATTGTGGACAAAATATCTTTTTTTTTCTGTTGAGTTGTAAAGTAGATAACTTCAGGATATTTTTAATTTTGCAAAATGAATCTTACATTTACAAGTTACAAACCTTTCTAAAACAAATGAGTGCAAAAAATATATCAGCAACTAACAAAAATCATTTCAGAAATATATGTATACCATAAAGATAAATATATCTGTTTTGAAATATAAAATTAATTATAGACTAATTAAATACCACTGTCAAGATTACAACTGAATACAGATATTACCTTGCATTGAACGCGTACACAAAAGGCAGGTTTAAACCCTTCAAAGACAAATGATCCATTGATATGTAATCCATCGCCAGATTCTTCTACTAAGGATAGCTTGTGAAAAAAAAAAAAAATACAATATAAATAAATACCCAAATAAATAAATTTGTAACGAAAAAGTATAACAAAACACTTTTCTCCAAGAATAATATAAGGTTCGGCCACACAGTTTTCTGAAAAAAAAAAAAATGTTAGAGCCTTTTTAAAGATCTGAAATTGGGTTGCTTAATGTTTTTTAATATAATCCGAAACAAAACAGTATAAATGCCATGGTCAGCACAATTAGAAAAAATTAACTGCACTTACTTAACAAATAACTTATAGTTGCACATAAAATAAATTCAAACACTGTTCACAGACTTTTGGAGTCACACAGGGTTTGTTCTTTAAATACTTAATAAACAAATTTAAAGACTTTTAAAGATTTAAACTTTGTGGCAACCATGAACATCTTGTATATATATATAAGAAGATTCAGCAAATCAAAAATAGGGTCTGTTTACAATACTAGCAGTAATAAAAACAAAATGTTTAGGTATAATATTTTTCATAAAATGTGAGAGTACATTTGCAGAAACTTTGAACTAAAAACTAAAAATGGTATGTACCTTAATATGCCCATAATCTACATTCTCATAATGAAAATGTGCACAATCTTCAATGCGTGGGAATTTGATATCAGCAGTTGAACCATCTACAGATAGTTGCCTAAACAAAATAAGTATAATAATGTTAAATAAATAATGCACACAGAAGACAGAAGTATTAGTTCTCAATTAAGGTAGACTTCTTATTTTATTCCATTATTTATATATAAAATTTTGAGAAAAAGCATCTCTGTATGATCCGATACAGTCAATTACAAAAAATGATAAAATGAAAACTTGCAAAGGGTATGTGCATTAGTATTGTTGCAAACAACAGATAATATAACACATTTTGGTTTTGTATCAGCAGAGATCCCAACTAAGTATGTGCCAAAATATGGTATGGCAGAATGCTGGCGACTATGTTAGCCGAAAAATGAGCTAGAAAACCGAAGAACTAAGTGCAAAAAAATTATGAAATTTTTTTTGATCCATTTTACAAAAAAATAAAACTTGTGATGGTTTCTACACATATATTTTTGAAATGCTGAATATGTAGAAACATTACCCACAATTGGCAGGAATTTAATTTTGTTGTGCCATTCTGAAAAAAAATTGGAATTGCGAAGCATGTTGTAAAATTTCGTTCCTAGAATTGTTGTGTATTCCTATATTGAATTAAAAAAACAATTACAATGGCTGCCATTCCTGTTAAATAGACAGGTATGACATTTGCATGGGAAAATCCAGGTTGTACTATGAAACTATATTTTGTGATGTTTTAATTACGTGTTTTAATCAAGCGCAAAAAAACTTCACTGTTCATGTGCCTTTTGTCCTTGTTTTACTGGACTATGTTATATATATTATTCAGCCCTGGGCATTATGCATATGGCATGTTGTACTTGAGACTGGAGTGTGCTACTCTAACCTCTGCAAACAATTTCTACTATTTGTACTAAATTGAATTATATATATTGTTATGCCAAGCAATACATATTAAAAATTTCTCCCAATTTAACCAAAGAATTGTTTTCTCCCTTTTCAATCTGGTTTTGAGCTACCTGTTTGCACCGGAGTTTGCCCAAAACAGCTTATCTAATGTAGCAGTGTTAGAGTAAGAAAAGCAGACATGTGCCCCCTAGGCTCCAGGTTATACTGCCCCTTATGGATTTGTTTATGTCACAAAATGTACTTGTTAAAACCCTTGTTTATCGCCTAGACATGGACAGGTTAAAGGCAAACACATCATTTAAGTTTAGTGGCGCAACCAAAAAAATTAGACAAAAAATGCTTGTCACCCGAAGGCTGGTTCTGTCAGTCTGCCATTGGCTATCTTCTGCAAATAATATTGTATATTCTCAGCTGCAAATATACTTTAATAGAAGATTTCAGAATTAATTTTAAACAATGATAATCACAGTAGTGCAAATAGAATACAGAATACCTTGGACTAATGGTTATAGAGCTTTTTACTTTGGGTATTCTTGAATGAGCAGAAGCAGATCCATAGTCAGCACTCATAATGTAAAAACATTGTAAGGAATCTATATTTATACTTGGTTACGTTGCCGTCAGTCTTACGCATCTGTAGGTAATGCAAAAATTGCTACCAAAATTATTCTCACGGAGCCATGAATCTTTTTTTTGTACGAATTTTCCTGGCCCACACAGTATATATTTGTTTGTATGATATTAAATTGAGTTAAACTCTTAAATTATGTATTTTTTATACCATATGAAATTTTACAAAGTGAGATTCGCTTCCACATAATGGACAACATCTTGGAACCCAGTAAAAACAATGTTTTGTGTAGAGTTTTGTTATTAATAAGAATTGACTACCCTATAGTAATTAAACAGAGCTGGTCTAGAATCCTACCACAGCATTGAAACAATTATTAAACAACACAGTGTTTGGATAACACAAGTACTATTATATTTATTTATTTTAAAATATTGCTTAACCTACCCATAACCATATGCTAACCCGTACCCTAACATTTTGTTGTGTTAATTAAATTTCTATAGCTGTTCACTAGTCTGGAAAGTATGGCAGATCTTGCGGGTGCACGGCGGAAAATATCAAACATTTTTTGGGGGGCAGTTCAGATTTTTTTGGGAGTGCAACTTTGGAAAGGTTGCAAAAACTACCGGGTGCACTTGCCATACTTTCCACAGTAAGCTGTTCACAGAGCAGCTGAATTCACGAAAGACAAGTCAAGAACCCTAGCCAAAAAAAATGGTTTTAACCCAGCATCGTAAATACAATAATAATCATTAGGTAATATATTTAATAAGTGACAACTAGGGTTCCTCTCCGGGAATGTTTCGACGGGAAATTCCCGGGATTTCCCGCAAAATAACAATCCCGAATCCCGGGAATTTTTTTTATAATCCCGGGTATTCGGCAACATAGCAAAACTTAAAAAAATTGTCGTTGTTGACAAATAAAAAGAAAAAAATAGGGTGCTCCTTCACTTTGTACTAGGGTTCCTCTTTTTCCCGGATTTTTTCACTCCCGGGAAACGGGATTGAAAAATGAAACTTCCCGGGAATCCCGGGATCCCGACGAACAAATTACACATAAAATTACGTCATTTTGATGTTGGCATTTTTTTTTTATTTTAGCTTCAAACATTTTATTAAGCTCATTTATGGGCGTTCTTTCACTTATGTACGTAGAAAGTTATGCAAAAAAACAAAAGAAAGAAATAGCGCATACCACAACGCATATTGTTTGGGTTAAGGTGAGGGTTAGCGTTTGGGTGAGGGTGGGTCAAGTATTATTATGTTTATTATTAATAATACTGCTTGACCCACCCTCACCCAAACGCTAACCTGCATTCTAACCCAAATAATTTGTGTTGTGGCAAGCGGTATTTAAAGACCGTTTTCTTTATTAATTTATACGTTCATAACTGAAGGAGCACCAGACCTTCTCTAATACGAGTTAGGACCCTTGTTTGTGACGCATTTTTTTGTTAGAAAAATTTAATTAGGTTTTTCCGCTGGTAAGCGCAAATAAAACAATTCAGTCACTATTTTTTTTCTTTATATTAGGTAAAAACGGCAATATTTTTAAAGTTTTGCTAGGTTGCCGAATACCCGGGATTATAGAAAAAAATTCCCGGGATTCGGTATTGTTAATTCGCGGGAAATCCCGGGAATTTCCCGTCGAAACATTCCCGGAGAGGAACCCTACTTTGCACAGAGAAAGTTACGCCAAAACACGGTCTACAAATACCGCATACCATAACGCACATTATTTGGGTTGGGGTGCGCATTAGCGTTTGAATGAGGGTGGTTCAGGTGGTATTATTAATAATAAATATAATGACACTTGACCCACCCTCAACCGAACGCTAACACGCACCCTAACCCAAATAATGTGCATTATATGGTATGCGGTATTTTTGTTTTTTTTGCATAAATTTCTACGTGCAGAAGTGAAGGAGCGCGAAAAATAGTACCTAACCATGTTAACGTCATTGCCTGCCTGTTACATTATTTGCGCTTACCAGCGGAAAACAAATTCTTCTACCAATAAAATGCGCCCTGCATGAGCTTTTTTAAATTAAAACAAATAAGGGTCCTGACTTTAAAACGAGAAGGTCTTGCAAGATTGCAGAAGCAATACTACAGAACATAATTCAGCTTAATTTTAGATATAATTTTTTCGTCGGGATTCCCGGGAAGTTTCATTTTTCAATCCCGTTTCCCGGGAGTGAAGAAATCCGGGAAAAAGAAGAACCCTAGTGACAACAGCAACAATAAAAACAATGTTTAAGGAATTGATCTTGGTGCACTTAAATTACTGTTTTAGGGCTGGTCTAGAATCCTACCACAATTTCGCCCGGGAGTTTATCCCACTAACATTGTTTGGGTTAGGGTGCGAGTTAACGTATGGGTAAGGGTGGGTGAAGTAATTGGCGCTCTTTCACTATTGTACGTGAAAAGTTATGCAAAAAAAACAACAAAATAATACTGCATACCACAAAACACATTGTTTGGATTAGCGTTTGGGTGAGGGTGGGTCAAGTAATATTATGTTTAGGCGCTGGTCTAGAATCCTACCATAGTTGTAAAATCAACGCACAAAATTTGAGTTAGGGTGCGGGTTAGCGTTTGGGTGGGTCAAGTATTATTATATTCTTTGTTTAATAATAATACTTGACTTACTTAACCCAAACGCTAACCTGTACCCTAACCCAAATGGTGTTTCATTGTGGTAGGATTCTAGACCAGCGCCTTATGTTTATTATTAATAATAACTTGACCCACCCTCAACCAAACGCTAACCCGCACCCTAACCCAAACAATGTGTTGTGGTATGCGGCATTTGAACAAAATTTTTTCTTTATTAATTTTTACGTACAATAGTGAAAGAGCGCCAAGTATTTTTATTTAATAATATTTCTTTAATCTTCCCAGCTCAACTCTAACCAGCATCCTAACCCAAATAATAATATTCTGGTTGTATAGGATTCTAGACCAGCTTCAACGACTTCCATACAGACACATCTTAGATTAAAACAATATAAACTGTTGTAAAAAGTGCAATAGCAGTTGTATCAGTGCCTACATATATTTATATTGCACTGTTAGTTTGTTACGCTAAATTGCTTTCGCTGAAGCTAATTCTCGCAATAATGTGCGCTCACCAATAGAGATCTAACTGGTCACTATTAGTGTCCACGAGCGCAAATTGCTCAACAAATTAGCGCCACCTAGTAAAATTCAAATTTGTAAGCAATATCTCTTTTATTATCGAGTGGGTGCACCGGCGACAATGATTTCCTAATTTTTTGTTTAACCCCAGTTTAAAGCGGCCAAAAATACAACTGGTATCAAACCAAAAACAGCGTTGTAATGACTTAAGTCAATGACTTGACCTAAGTATGTTTACACTTTAAGTTACTAATCTTAATTGAATTGACTTGGACTTTTAATTGAATTGACTTTGGAATTTAATAGTTAGTTATTTATGTCTATTTTCACACGTAAAACAATTTGTTTGCTGTTAATTGTTGCTTTTCTGTTATTTTCTATTTGTTGCGTTTCTATTATTTTTATTTATTTATTGCTTATAAATGGGCGAGTTTGCCAATTTTAATAGTTTACGTAAAATCTTATAGTAGCCTAATAACTTTACGTTATTTTTCAAATGACTTGAATGCGACTTAAAAAAATCACTTTCAAATGACTTGTTTAGAACACAAAAAAACGTGTTTATCAAGTCACTGTTAGCGTATTTGTCTATTCCAGGGATGACCAACCATAGACCCGCTAGTCACGGAGTGACCCACTACAGATTTTTTTTAATGACCCACTTGTCTCTCTAGAAATACCGAAATGTTATTATTTATCAACCCTTTTTAGGAAAGGATAAATGTAAAAACAACAATTCTTCGTTAGATAGCACTATTACTGTTTAAATCAGGGCTGCCCAATTTGTTGGTTGTGCAAAAGTGTTTTAGGGGTGACGAGTAGGCCTACATTAACTGCACTTCAACTAATGCGTGCAAAAAAACAGACAACTAAAAGAATTTCTTTTATCGCTGTAAAACGGTGGCAATTCTCTAAAATTCTGAAAAACCTGGTTAACCATACTGAAAAGCTTACTGCTGAACTCCTGTAATCTCATAAAAATGCTGCAGCATTTGTTAACTATTTAGATTATTATAGGCTAATATTCGTGAGAATATGAATTTGAAAATCGTCCAAAAATTAGTATAAACTTAAATATATGACCCACCCTAGCATTTTGTAAGGATTAAGGTTGTGTTTGTGACCCGCGCGATAAAAAGGTTTGCCATACCTGATGGTCTATGCCTATGGCATTCTGAATTCGCAGCTCTGTCAACATAACTTGTACGGTACGGTATGTAAACCGTTAATTATAATATCGTTTAAATTGGATAGACTTTCCAAAAGCTACCGACTGCCGATATGATAGCTGCAAGGCCTACGTTTTTTTCTTGTTTGTAATATTACTTTTAATTGCCATCATGTATTATTAGGCTAATAAAATTACCAATTTTTAGTTTAGTGGGTATTTAAAGATATTAGAATAACATATGATCGGGGGCGTATCTAGGACGTTTTTTCACGACAAAAAGACCTGAACAATAAGTTTGCATATTTGCTGGACGTTAAAGACTCTTCTATCTGAAACAGATGAGGACGCAACGCAGGGTTGTTCCTAAGCAAAAAATGTACACTCGCCAGCCTAAAGTCTGGTCGTTTATTTCCAATGAAGCAGTGTACGCTTAAAACAATGTTTTTTTTGCGAAATATTTGTTGCAATCTTCAGTGAAAAAATAACGCCATTTTTCTAAAAATGCTCGCGCTCGCGCTCTCGTTTTTTCGTATTTTTATTTTCTGTGCTTGAAGGACGTTTCACCACAGGTTGCTTCGCGCCACAAACAAAACGCCACATTTCACCTAACACCATAGTTACTGGTTGAACAGCAAATACTGACAAAATAGTCAAATTTACATCTAAACATTCATTCGAAAAGTTAACAACCACAAGCACCAGAGGTTCTATGCTGCGACGCCCTATAGTGGGTCATTTCAATTTCCCAAGGGTGTCCGCAATGGTTCGGTTTGTATCTTAACATAATTCCCATAAAAAATATTTTTATCCCATAAAAAATATTATTTTTTAAGCTTTGTCTTGGTTGACCGCTATTAACTTAAAAGATCGCAACACATGGTTACGTAGACTAATTGTTAATTCTCAGCTGTAGTTACACAAGTAGGCGACAAAAGATGACGTCTTTGATTGTTTGCCGGTAACGATTTTTGTTTAAAACGGGACAAAGAGTCTTTATTACGAGCTTCGAACGTGACTTCGATTAACCTTATTATTTGTGTAGTGTTGAATGTATTTGCGTCTTGGTGTTTAAGGAAATAACTGGCGCTAAGTAATATTTCGCTTAGTAGTGGTGCTTACCACAAGTTGTGCTACACAAACTAATTAAATTTCTCGCCGAAGCCACTCGTCAGTCGGGCGAGTGAGTGTCAATCAGCACTCGCCAGGAGCGATTTGCACTCGCATTGGCGAGCGGGCGAGTGCTTATGCCCAACCCTGCAACGCGTCAAAATTGTGCAGATTTTGAAAATTTCTACGACACGAACATCAATGGCAACGATCTTTTCATTGAATTTGGTAATTGCCGAATGCTGCTCAGTAACCGAACTGAAGCTCTACCAAAAACTCCTTTAGAGTTTATTGGTTTTATTGTGTTTTATGATGATGACGTATTTCCAAATATGCGATCTTCACTACAAATTCTGTTAACAATAGCTGTTTCAATTGCAAGTTGTGAGCGGTTGTCAGCAAATTGAACCTTATTTTGTCGTATCGGCGTGCAGTACGCCGTGTATCAATGGGGCAGGATCGTCTCAAAGATTTTGCTATTCTTAAAGTTGAAAGAGAAACATTGGAAACAACAGATTTCGATGACGTGATGACCAGTTTGCGACAGTGAAATCTAGAAAAAATCTATAGTTGTTAATCATTCATGTTTGACTGTGACTAAGTGAGTCATGCGTGTAGTTTGTATAACCAAAACGCTTTTTAACTGCTTTTCGTATAAAGTACTGTCCTTATATTATGTTAATTCAATAAAAAATGTGATTAAACATGGAGGAGGGGGGGGGCAAATTTATAGTTTGCTCCTGGGCGCAAAATACCCTCACTACGCCTTTGCATATGATGGCAATAATTTTTGGTAAAAGAGCCACATGCGACTCCCGAGCCGCTTGGTAACCATGTACAAGACTATATTCAAATATGGTAACCAGTGACGTGCGGTGAGGTTCCTAGATGGTGAGGTACAATTTTTTTCGAGTCACGTTTTTCTTTAACAACCACAAAAACGGTATCGTAATAATAAAAATAAAAAGAAAGTTTGAACTCTTTTTGTTTAGCTTTTGCCATTGTATAAACTGCGTAACGAACACAAATAAATATGCTAGCAAACCGTTTCGAGCAGCAACTGACTAAGTGTTAACGCAACACTCAAAAACCATTCAGAGGGCAAAAACTAAATGACTGAAAAGTAGTAAAACTACATTAATATAGCAAACGTAATAATGACTACATCGTTTATGACGTAACAGTGCATGACAATTGAAGGTGTGACATGCCTGTGATCGTTGTGGTAGGTTACTGCTCATAAAAGCAACAAAACAAATTATTATTAAGAGTACAATATTTATTAATTTTTGGGTGGACATGGCCCCCTGGCTACGCCCATGACAGCAACACATCTACTCCTTTTTTTACCAATCTCTTTGAAAGTTGTGCAGTTGTGTGTTTTTTTTTTGTCCAGTCGTCTGATGCAAAATTTTTTAATTTGCAACAGGTCTGCCTTTATTTATGACTTCAACTTTAGAGCTTTGCACTACAAGAAGTCAATGTACGTGCGGGCATCCAAGCTGCGGACAAATAAACGTTTCATAGCGTGAACGTCACAATTAAGGCATGCCTCAAATCATAGCTAAATTCATCATGTTTTCCGAGAGAATTTGCGAAAGAAAAAAGCACGCATAATGCAGTGTATGGCACTTTTGTGACCTGAAGAGAGGCACAGCTTGGCGCTGACTCTCTTCGCGGATTTTAACAATTTTTACCGCGTGAAGGTTTGATACTAATAACGCAACAGAAATAGAAGAAAAAAATAAAGTACATTATAGGTATAGAAACGTGAAATTTGCGGTAGACATATAACTTTGCAGTGCCTCACCTGCCTCCCCTGACTGCCCGTCCCTTACGGTAACACACAAAGACCTACCGGTATATTAAGCCAGTAGTGCATTTTCTTGACAGATAAGACTAAAATAACAACAGGGGCCAGCAACCAAGGCAACAAAATCGATTAAAACCAACCCGAATACAACCTCGACCGAAAAAATGATTCCACATTAGCACTTTTAATTACAGTTCCGGATACGGACCGCGGTCCGCGTGTTATAAGTAGATCTGCATTAAAATAATGTTCAAGTTCTTTTTCGTAATCTCTTTAAATGTATTTAGCTTTAAGATTTTAATTTCAAGTTCCCGCCCTGGATCGACGGAGACCAGCAGGTTAATTGAGCTTGCCTGTTTATGACGTCACGTTGTGACGTACCTTTGTTACGTGATATGTATTTTTTTCATTTCAAGCACGTTCACTACTGCACTGATTTCTGACGGATGGGGTGCCGCATAGGAGTATATTTAATGGCACTGTATCTAATGGATATTGGTTTATTGGTGTGACGTAATGCGACAAAAAGGCTAATATTCCTGCTAGAAATAACAACATATGACATAATGGTTAAATTAACTACAAGCAAAATTAAAGTTCTACAAACTGCGAAATATTTCCCGGCACCCTTAAGTATTTCAAACTGCACGTCATGGCACCGTTTTGGGGAACCATTGCGTAGTCCAAATGCAATGTAACCTATTCAACAGTATCGTTATATCCATGTCGGTGTTTTAGTATTAACACATTCTATTTTGTACGTTAATGTACCCATTGGTTGGTTATTTTCACGTGTAGATGTTGGGCGGCGAAAATATATTGAATATTTCTAACACAATAACGCAGTGTTTAGGTGTATTGCAAATTGAAAATTAACGTTAAACAAGAGAGTTTTTAAGTGGTTTGTTGCTTAACGTAACATATGGAATCGGATTAAAATTCTGTAAGGTAATTGGTTAATCAGTTAAAACCTTGCCTTAAAATATACCTCCGAGCCACTGTGGAAAGTATGGCAAGAGCACCCGGGAGTTTTTTTCAACCATTTAAAAGTGCACCCCGAAAAATATCTAAACTGCACCCCAATTATGTACAAAATTTGTGCGGCATACATTTACAGTGCAATGTATGCAATACACAATGCATTGGAAAATCATAAAGTGCACCCGAGGTACACTTTTTTGACCTTTGTTGCACCCGGTCACCCGGATTTTTTCGGCCGTGCACCCGCGAGATCTCGTTAAAATCTGCCGTACTTTCCAGACTTGCCTATGAGTTATGAAAAAAAGGCCCTGGTCTAGAATCCTACCACAATTGTTTTACAGTAACGAAACGAAAATCAAAACTGCAAGTAAGACATAAATATGGGGGAATAAATATAATGATAATGCTTCAGCCGCCCAAATGAAACGCTAATTAAACCGGTGCTGGTCTAGAATCCTACCACAGTTATGAAATCAACGCACAAAATTGAGTTAGGTTGCAGGTTTAGGTGTGGGTGGGTCAAGTATTATTATATTCTTTATTAATAATAATACTTGACCCACCTTAACCCAAACGCTAATCCCGCAACCTAACCCAAATAATGCCTGTTGTGGTAGGATTCTAGACCAGCGCCATTAAACCAAATAATGTTAGCGAAAATCTGATAGGATTCTAGACCAGGGCCTAATTTGTTAATTCCACTCTACAGACCAATGCAATAGCATGCCATATCATGTTAGATTTTATAGGACAAGAGCAGTGTTGTAATTACTTTAGACAATAACTTTTGCACAACTGACTTTGGTTGAAATTAGGTGTTTACATTTGGCTTTTTTTTATTAAATTGGGTTACTTATCTCTTTTTTTGCACGTAAAATAATTTGCTTGCTACATGTTGCGTTTTTGCCAACCCTACACTTTTTGTAATAAATTCAATTAGGGATTCCAAATTTTTGAATTAAATGTTGAAACAGCTGTTCAAATTTCAGCAGTAAGCTTTACAGCCTTACAATTTTAAGCTGTTTAAACCTTCCTCTGCACAAAATCAGATTTTTCGATTTAGATGTCACCTACCTAAACTTGAATGTTTGCAATAGGCAACTACCAACTTATTACTTATCCAGAATGTGTTATTGAACACCTTACGTCTAAATTGATTTTTGACATTTGTAATGAAGCAATTAGTATCTTAACACGCATATATAGGGTGTTAATATTGCACAATGTATAGTAAAAACCTCCCTCATTCTACTGATTAACCTTTTTCTATTATTTTTAGTTTACTCCACATTCGTATGTATTAGTCTACAGTAGTACTTGTTATGTCAACTTCTAAGTTTTATGCTGCTGAATCAAGCAGTGAAACAGATGACTCCTCATCATCAGATGAAGAAACTCAAATTGTTTCCCGCCCAAAACCATCAGCTCAGAAGATATACCTACCTAGTGATGATGAAGAAGAAACACAACGTGTTGTCAGAAGTGGTAAAGAGAAGCGCTGGGAAGGATTACAAGATATCATTAAACTCATGCAAAATGCACGAAAGATTAGAGATATGTCAAAGTTAGTTGATGAATTTGATAATCTTTGCAAACTTTACGTAAAATCCAAGTCAGTTATCTTGAAAGAGGGTATTCCACGGTTTTATATACGAAATCTTGTTGAAACAGAAGATTATGTAAATGAGTTGTGGCAAGATAAGGAATTTCGTAAAAAAACCAGCAAGTTAAACTCCAAGGGCCTGAGCAGCTTGCGTCAAAAGCTGCGAAAATATCTACGGGACTTTGAGAACGAAGTGACAAAGTATCGCGAAAATCCAGATGTTGACGAAAAAGTGGTAGACAAGACACTTAGTGAAGAAGAGGAAGAAGATGATGTGCAGGACATTGATCAATTTTTAAGCTCACCTATAAAGGTAGCAACATTACCCCCACCAAAAGAACAACTCGATGGCTCAGATAGTGATAGCGATTGGTCAGATGATGATAGTGATATTTCTTCTGATGATTCCGATGAAGGGGGAGTCGGTGGCAGACAGTTAACAGCTGAATATTTTCTCAAGAAGGTTCCTGGTAAAGATGGTGCTGGTGATAAGTCTAAGAAGAAGGACAGGGGTCAACAAAAAGAAACCAAGTCTAAAAAAAAAGATGGTGACTGGGAAGAGGTAAAGCGTGCTGGGAAAGCAAAGGTTACTCTTTTTGATAAAGATACTGAAATTACCCATCCTGTTGTAATAAAAAAGCTTAATGAAATCATATTGAACCGTGGCAGGCGTTCTACAGTTCGCAAAGATCAGGTAGACTTGCTAAAGCAGCTTAGGCAAGTTGCCGAAGATAATGATCTTGGCCCAGCAATGACTATTAGGATTACATTTGATTTAGTTTCTGCATATTTTGATTACAACTCCAAAATTTTGGATTGTATGAAATCAGAGCCATGGAATGACGTTCTCCAGTATGTTGAGGAAATTCTGGACATGCTTGAAGAACATCCTGATATAGCGGTATCCGAAAATATATCACAGGAATCTGAGAATGTGTCCGATGAGGCTGCTGGTTATCGTCTGAATGGAAGTGCAGTAACTATGGTTGAGAAGTTACACTCGGAGTACATCAAAATTCTTCAAAACTCAGATGCTCACTCTACTGAATATGTTAAGCATTTAAGGGAAGAAATTAAAATGATAAATATTATTGAAAAGCTTAGAACTTATGTTGAACGCATAGGATCTTCTCAAAATATCTGTAGCACATATCTTTTGCTCATAGAATACATCTACTTTAGGTATGACTACAAATCTGTCACTAAGAAAAATGAGGAAAAGGCCGAAGAAATTAAAACAGATAACAAATCATCTGCTGAAATAATGAAAGAGCTTTGTCAGTATATTTATACAAAGGACTCATCAGATCGTCTTCGTACTAGAGCAATTTTGCATCAAATTTATCATCACTGCCTCCATGACCGCTGGTATGAAGCAAGAGATCTTATGCTTATGTCTCACCTTCAAGAAACCATCCATTACTCAGATGTACCAACCCAAATCATTTATAATCGCACTATTGTGCAGTTGGGACTCTGTGCATTTAGAAGAGGACTTATGAAAGAAGCTCACAATGCCCTCGTTGATATTCAATCTACTGGCCGCGCTAAGGAGCTCCTTGCCCAAGGTTTGTTACTGCAAAGACAAGGAGAGAGAATTAGTCCTGAGCAGGAAAAAGTGGAAAAAAGACGCCAAATACCATTCCACATGCATATCAATCTAGAGCTTCTTGAATGTGTTTATTTGGTATCTGCTATGCTTTTAGAAATTCCATATGTTTCTGCTCATGAATTTGATGCACGGAGAAGGATGATTTCCAAGCAGTTTCACCATCAGTTGAGGGTTAGTGAAAGGCAATCCCTTTTAGGACCCCCTGACAATATGAGGGAGCATGTTGTCGCAGCTGCCAAAGCTTTGAAAATGGGCGATTATCGTGCTTGTCTCAATTTTGTTATAAATGAAAAAATGAACAACAAGGTGTGGAATCTTTTCCACAATAAAGAGGCAGTCATGGAGATGTTGGAAACTAAAATAAAGGAGGAATCTCTTTGTACATACCTCTTTACATACAGTCAGTTCTACGATAACATGAGTCTTGACTGGTTTTCCTCCATGTTTGAACTGGACAAGGCATCCTGCCATCGTATTGTGAGCAGACTAATAATCAATGAGGAGTTGTCTGCGTCATGGGATGAACCCTCCTCAAGTCTTGTGCTTCATCGCACTGATCCAACCAGATTGCAGAACATGGCGATACAACTTGCTGAAAAGGTATCAACTCTTGTTGACATCAATGAAAGGATCCTGGAAGCTCGAACAACAGGGGGAGGTTTCCAGAACTATCGTCAAGATCAGGGATACCAAGGTAATCGCTATCAAGGAAACCGTGGCAATTCATACAATAATAACAGAAGTGGTGGCTCTTCATATCAAGGAAACCGCAGTGGATACCATGGACAACGCAGTGGTTACCAGTCAAGGGGTAACTATCATCATAACAGAAATGAAGGATACGGTGGCTACCGAAAAGATGGATACAAGGCTCGCTAATTGTAACAAAATATTTTAGTTGCCGTTTATGAAAAGCGTGTGTAACTTTTTTGGTTGTTTGTATAAATATTAAGTAATTTTCTATGTTGGGTTTTTGGGATGATAAATTGATATGTGAATTTGGCAACTTTCTCTTTCTCTGTTGTGCTATATTTAATTTTAAGTAAAGGGCTAATTGGATATGTTTTTTGTGGATTTAATAGAGTAAATCAAGTATTGCAAATCTTATTTGTGTCAGATTGCAAAGGAAAATAAAGAAACCTGAACTTTTTATATTGTTTAAATGCAGCCATAAAGCTATAGCGACTGAAATGTTAGTGCTGCACAGTTCTGGGATCAGTGTTTCTCAACCTTTCTTGTCCATTTTATTGATTCTCAAAAAATTATTGCGCCCTCCTGCATCTGTTTTAGAAAAAACATGTCACAAAACACCATAAGGAAGGTCACTAAAGGGATAATTAAAACCAAAAATTTAGTTTAACTCGACATATAGGGAGTTTTTCTTGAAAACACATTTTAACAACTTACTTTCTACATGTAGCGTCAAAACAGTTAATTCTGGCTGGATATATTATCGTTGTACCATAGAGCAGTGCTTGTTAACCAGGTGTATCGTACACCCCAGGGTGTACCATAATTTTTAAAGGGTGTACCACTTTGATGGAGTGTACCAGAAAACGCATGACAACAGGCCGATGACTAGCTGTGATAGCAGTTGCGTTACTTTTCCGTCCCTCACTGAAAATTGTGAGGTAGTATTCCTATTAAATTATCGTGCGACCAGTTTGACCTGTAGTAACCTGTTGTTTCGACGTGACTTTGTGGCTATTCCACATAAACAACGTAAACGATGTTAAAGTAAACATCTGCAGTTTTTGCTGTACACGTTTAAAGTTTGCCAGCACAAATTAGTAACTTAAGGAAATCTGAATTAAAAGTTTGTGACACTCTAGTTAGGGCAAAATATGGTTGCAACGATGCCCGGAAGCAATTTCAAAAGCCTGCAACTGAATGTTTGTGGTGCGGGTCAAAAACCAAAGCACACCGCGGGCCACATATTTTGGTTTTGCGGGGCGTATTTGGAAGAGTACCTTGGGCTACTTAATATTATTTGGAAAGAGTAACTTGGGATACTTTTATTGAACTACGACCATATTTGGTTCAAAAGGCAGAATTTAAACAGTTTAAAAACTATACTCAACTTTCACCCGATCCATAAAATTAGGGCAGTTTTAAGCAAAAAGGTCTATGACAATTAGGGCATCAAAAAGGATAAAAAAAGAGTCTTTTAGATCTTAAACAATGCACTAATTTGACAAAACCTGCATAAGAAGATTAAGTGATACAATACTTGGAACTCAAATATTGTGCGTTGATTTAATTATTACATAAACGCTTTAGGTCCCATGCAATACATTAATGTGTGACGTAACAATCCTACTGTATATACCCCGGACGAGAAATTATCTTATGCCCACCAGAGTTAGGTTAAGTATTATTAATTCTATTTGATATTTTTTTTTATGTTTTGTGAATTTTCAGCGAAAATTCTTTTCAGATGAATCTTTACTGATGTTACGAAAGAACGTTATTTAGTGTATTTAAATATAAACATAATTTGCCCATCTATATATTTTTGCTATTGTTCAGCATTTAGTCTCTCAAAACGCTATTTTTAGTCATACAACTATTGGGTCATGTGTGCAGCCAAACGGCTGTAAAGTCAATTCAATACTCAATGGCGTTAATAACACTTTTGCAAAATCATCCTGATAAAGGTCATTATTAGGGCGATTATTTTTGACCTAAAAATAGGAAATTTTGACATAAAAATTTATTTTTTTGACAACATATTTGACCTATTAGAAATACATTAATTTAAACAACATATAATTGTTTTCTGAAGTAGGCCTACTGCATTTAGCGTCTTGGCGTCGTCACCCACACGTTTTAGATGTTTTACTGACGATTGGTGGTTCACAAATCTAATATTTTATGAAGAACTCTCAATAGCTTGTTGATATTTTTTGCATATCAAAAATACAAACAGCTATAAAAATGCCGAAGAAAAACAAGACGCTGGTTATTTTAGAAAAATATTGTGTAAACCAGTGGTTCTCAAAGTTTTTTTCGTATTCCTCCCTTAAAGACTTAAACAATGTTAATTCCTCCCCAAATATTCCAAAAGGAACATTGCCAAAATTTCACAGTATACGGATATGATTTGCCAGGTGAGTTTTTCTGATTCATCTCGGAGATAACAGTGAACAAGTGGGGTACAATGCGTTATTCATTGTTAATGTAAACCAGTGTTTCTTAACCTTTTTTACCCCAGGGTGCACTTGTAAACATTTGAAAACGTGGCGGCGCACCTAAGCGAGCGCAAACTTTGTTTGGGCATCTTGTTATATCTCTTCGATTGCTAGAAAGTTTTCATTACATAGGCCTAATTATATTATACATAAAATACACAGTCTCCGTGAGTTAGAGCTGCGATGGAAACACACAACAAGACCCACAAAGCAACAACATTTAAATCAAAAAAATCTATATTAGCATAGCATTAAAACTAACGATATAAAGCCAAATACGCAGAAAAACCACGACAGAATAAGTTCTAAAATCGTCTGAATAAGACCTAAATCTGTCGGATGAAGTCCTAAATGTAACGGAATAAGACCTAAATAGACAAAATTACGCTCAAAACTGTAGGGACAGGGTATGGTTTAGGGGAGTTAGTGATGAAATTAGGGTGGGTAAAAGGTTGTAAAAGCCTTATTCCGGCGATTTGAGTCTTATTCCGACGAACTTCGATTTAAACGTTTTTATGACTAGCCTACTGTATAGGTAAAAGTCCTATTTTTTTAAGTTTTATGCCCACTTTAATGTTGTCCTCATTTTAGTCTTATGGCTGGATCCCGCTATATGTTGGCTAATACCATTCCTCTTCCTCAGCCAATATGATTTCAATGAAAGGGCTACGCGCATCCAGTAATATTATTCAGTGTTTATTGATAGTAAGTCAAGTATATTTCCAGTCGAGGTCCTTTATAAAAAAATGTAAATCTCGATAGTCATTTTTGATTAAACAATTATCCCTAAACTGCTTAATTTAACTTTTCTTTTCCAAATTCCTATTTATCCAGAAAAGCTTTGAAATTAACTGTGGAAGAAAGAATCTTTTTATTTTTATTCTACATTAACAACTTTAAACTATTCATGTGTTGGATTGTCATTAAAATATTTCAATTTGGAATTCCAAAATTCATATTAAAAAGTTTCTAAGGTTAAAAACTATATAAATAAGACCAACGTCCAAATAAAACCCAATAAATTTTCGGCATAACATCTAATTGTCCTAAATTACATCCTTTTCCTAATGTAATGGGTACGAGCGGTTAGGCGCCGCCGCCGCCGTGGCATTGGCTGTTATTGTGTTGACGTAGGCCTATATGCTCCATGTTTTAAACGGCGACGTTTTGACACGGGACTGCTTGCCCTCGATAGAGGTTTGGGTATGGGTGGAATTTGGGTTCAGAGTGGGGTTTGGGGGGAGTAAGTGGTGAAGTTATGGGGCTTTGGGATTATGTAAAACGTTGTTTAAGTCTTATTTTGGCCGTTCAGGTCTTATTCCGACTTTTAGCTATTGGTCCTATTTCGAACTGTGTTTTATTACGACGTTAATGTATTTCTAATTTAGGTCTTATTGCTAGAATCCACTTTCAGTCGCTAATCCTAAAACAAATATAGAATTTTTGTAATATTTTTTTCATCTTTCGCGGCGCACCGGTTGAGAAACGCTGATCTAAACCATGAGCTTCATGTTTAAAACAAAAAAACAATGAAAATTGAGGATAAAAGCATGTCAGTTTTTCGCGAAGATCACCGCGTTTGCAAATGTAAAGTGTTCCTTTTTTTGGTTAAAATATCACTAAAACCACATTCAACTTAATATGTAGTCGAAAATTGAAGAAGTGTTTGCTCTGCAACGGTTAATTTGGCATACTTAGCACAAACTTGTGGATCCAACCACATGTTTTTTAAATGAATGATTTGAAAAAAGTCGCTCTCGAGCATTTGCTTTGGCATTTTGCAGAATTTATAATATATACTGGATCTGGGCAATCTTACACTGTCAGAACGGTGTTTAAATTTGAACACCAAAACGGTCTAAGCACGTTTAAAATCTAAACACTTAAACACCTAATTTAAACACCTTTGTGTTTAATTTGAATTTTGATGTTTAAATTCTAAACACCTGAACGATTGTATGCTAAACACCTGATATTTTGACGTGTTTAACATAGAATATTGGGAGATTTTAAGCACAATTAACGATTTTAAACATGTTGACGATTAAACACTTGATATTTTAACATGTTGATTGTTAGACATGTTTAGTTCGATACATTCTTGCAAAGTTATAGCTTAAGCCATTTATGTTGATGTGATGAGACGTTGTTGAGAGAGGTATTGTTATTTTAAAGCACTGAGCGGTTGTTTTATGTACGATTGCGTCTATCGATTTCGTCAAATATTTAACAAGTTAGCATATATGGTCGTAACAGATCACAATAAACAAAATTACTTAAATCATGGTTTCCTAACTTAACATATGTTCGGCCTATTTGGCATTATGTTAAAATTATAAATATACGGGTTAGTGTGCTTAACGCGCCATTAAATCCAATATATGATTTCATTAATGTAGCTTGCCTATAGCTTTGTACCAAAGTACAAACTCGAGGCTGTGCTGTCTTGTGCCGCCATGACCTACTTAAATTGGGCCAGCAATAAAAATACGCGCGATGAAAACAATCTACGGCACGAATTTTTTCTAGAGAAAAGCTGTATCGCCATGAAGCTTGTATATTTTTCAAGAATAAATTGTTTGACATATGACGAACAGTAAGTATTCTTTATTAAGTGTTCGATTTACGATATATTTTAACTAATTATAGTAATTATTTTTTGTTTCAAAACAATTTTCTGTGTACATATAAAGGTAATTCAATAAATAATGTTATAAGGTATTTGAAATTGATTCGGTCCGCTGAACAACGCACTGGCCTGTGACGAACGCGGGATATTGAAACATCAAAAAGAAAAAAAAGCTTAGAACTTTTACAAGTTATACATTACAGTTAAAGCCGGTTTTGCGTATATTTGGCTTTCGAGTTACTAACAATTATGTTAAACAAATACTATAAAGTGTATAGTGGTGACATATTTACTTTAATTTGCATTTTGATAAATGTGTAGTAATAATGTTTTATTAGCTGTGCAAGACTGTCAGGTTTAGAATCTAAAATGTATGTTACAAAAGCCTTGTCTTGGAAAACGAAGTGACTGAATTTGGATTTTTGTTTCAGAATTTAGGTATTTCATTCATAAATCCAAAAGCAATGAAAGTTGCAAAGACTATTTCATGATGATTTGTTGCTTTACACTTTATGAAAGGATTAAATTAAATGAATCATTTAAGGTTTGTATGTTTTTTTATCCTAAATAGAAATTTAATTTTTCTGTTAAACAATCAAGTATGCTTTTAACAATTTAACAATATTAAAGATACTAAGATTACACTGCTTTGTTTCAGGGCAATCAATGACAGCCAACCGATTGCTCTTTTCGACTTCAAAAATTACTTGCTTCATGGACGATTAAGGTTAAAAATGTAAGTAAATTTTACTTACATGTTTTACATTAATATAGTTTATTCACATTTGGCTTTTATTTTGTATGTAGCGGCCAGCGAGGAGAACTATTGCTTTTCAAAATTGACTAATATATAAGTTTTTGCTTAGAACCTTTCATCATAGAATATGTAAAAAAATATGGGAAATATTATTCCAACATTTTCACCAATTTTGATGTTTTTTCAATCCCTAAAATTTACTTGAATATGTGTTACGCCTAAAAAAATCTTTTAACTTTGATATTTCCTTAGCGTACTTCTTGACTTATGTTGTGTTATGTTTTCAGATACTGACGATGATTTTAATAGCGAAATATATTTATCAATTTATAACATCCAAACAAACTGATTTTCGGTTTACATTTCCATTGTTTCAATATTACTTTGAAGCTTTAAATGTAAAATTTAATCTGTAGTACTTTGGAATGCTACTGGACCTTTAATAAATTATATAGTTTACATAACTTTTTATTTATTTACAGGATTTTAACTGCCAAGTGTAAGATGGGAAAATAAAAGTCTGTGACAAAGTTCAAGTGGAAATCAACAAAAGAGTATAGATCACAAGGTAAAAAAACTCAAATTTTCTTTTTCTTAATCTTAAGTTCATTTATCCAATTTTTAAATTTGTGGTAAATACATTTAATTTATATGTGTTGTGTCTAATGTTTGGTGTGCATATCCCAGTAATGGGCAACTTTTTTGGGTTAGACTGTTGTATCACTAGTTTAAGCACAAATTTCAATAGAACATAATGTCCAATACAATAATCTGGAACACATATTACCTTTTTGTATGAAATTATTTAATGATTTAATTTGTTTTCAAAGTAGGGTGAACCTTTTTATTAATTTTAGTGGGTTATGAAGATATCAATTACAATAAAAATGAACTTGTTTCGCAATCATTGCACTGTCATTCAGTTAAAGTGTAACATAAATAATACATTTCTTAATGCTATGCTTAAAGAATGTATTGCCACAAACTTAGTACAAGTCATAATAATATGTTTTTGTGGTAGTTAATGACAGACTAAAACATGTTTTTATGACATGACTTGTAGTGGTTCTAGTCGGTAACTTGAAAATTTTACTATGTTTAGCAAGTAAAAAAAAAGTTGTTCAGTGACAGTGTATAATTTAATTATTGCAGTATATTATATTGATCTAAATGTTATTTTTTAGGCAGCCATGCTCAACTCGTCTGATAGAAAAGCTCTTCTTCAAGGCCTTTATTGGGCAAACCTTTGTAGGGCACAGCAGCATTTCTGCATTTGTATATTAGTGGATGGAATGGACATTAAATTTGTGGAAGAACAACACTTGTTGAACAAATTGTTTAGTTATATTTTCATTGATATTCAAGCCTGTTAATATACACAGGATTTAAGTTATCCACCCTGTTGCTCTGTGTTTATATGTTTTTAAACCACCTACTTAAGGCCCCACCTTGGAAATTTGCCAAGCATAGCAATTATAAATATTATAAAAAGTGTTTCAACTTTGTAAAATATCTCCTTTTCTGTGTTATTTTAACTTTTTCTGTTTTTTTTTACTGTTTATCACATACACAGTTTTGTTTGCATTAACGCCTTCATTGTATTTAATATGCGATATTTATACTATTACTAAATATGGTTTTAAACAACCCACCAAAGACCCCATCTTGAAAAATTTGCTAAGTATAGAAATTATAAATATTAAAACATATATATATTTTTTTTGTTTTTATTTACTTTTTCTCTTTTTTAATTTTTGTTGCAGATATATTTTTGTTTGCGTAAACACTTTCATTGTATCCAATTCCAACATGTTATTTGGTGTATTATATATGTTTTCCGTTTTCCTACTTCTTTTCATTTCTAATATAAGCTCTTCTATTTTTAATGTATAGTTTTCTTTTCCAAGTTTGACCTTTTTTGAAACTTTGACTGTGTTGAGCTTTTTGTGTTGTTTTTCACCTTTTTCGCGCAATAAAATGGTTTACCCAATGAGATTTTTGTGGAATTGATTTGGAAACACTGAATACTAGCCCTAAACACCTGAACGAATAAACGGCAAAACGTCTAAACACCTGAAATTTAAACACGTTTATTTTTAAACATGTTACATTTTCGCCCATTTCAGGTGTTTAATTTTGGTGTTTAATCGAATGACAGTGTATGTTTTATCCTTTCTTTACTTTACTTTTACGTTTACTTTTACCATGCTTTTACAACCATGCTAAAACAAATAAACAGTATAAAACAGACACCTGGTGCTAGTCAACTTTACTTACTGTAACGAAACAATTGATATTGTAAAGCAAACAGAGTCTATTATGACGTAAAACCTATTTAAACTTTGAGCAGTTAGTTATGTGTTATAATTATCAAATAATAATTCATCCACTTTTCCTCCCCAATTCCTCCCTGGAACAAATTTCCTCCCCAAAATTTAAAATTCCCCTCAAAGAGGCTCCCTTCTCCCTTTGAGAACCACTGGTGTAAACAGTTGAAAAAACGTAAAAATTATTGCTAAAAATTCACCAAAAAGAAACTGTAAATGGGATAATTGCATATAACAAGCGACAAAAGACAGCAATATACCTTTTAATACATTTCTTCAAACCAGAAATACGAAACTATATAAGACAAGAACGAAGTTCGAGCTTAACCTAATGCGGTAAACTAGGCCTCGGTGGTTAATTTTGCCAGCTCGCTATATACCCTATATTGCTCTAATGAAGATATACACTTAAAACATCGTTGAATATAATTAAAAACTAATTTATTTTGATAAAAATTTTTGCTGAACGACAAGTTAAAAAATATGACTAGAGGTGTTTTTTTTTAATTTTGCAATCGATTTTGACTTCACAAAATGTTGACAAATTTTGACCTAACGTGTAAGTTTTGACAAAATTTTGACTTTTTTGTCACGTCAAAAAATAATCGACCTAGTCATTATATAGAGCAGGGGTGTTCAAATGATTTCTGCCATGATCCACCACAGTCAAACCTGACAGCATGATGATCCACCAAATACGAATAGTAAACATATTGGACACGCTTTAATTTTAATCGTGCTTTTATGTTAACGCGATAACTTTAATAGTTAATCTTGTTTAGTGTTTATTACCCTTTCTAAATCAGGGCGCACGTGGCGAGCAAAGCGAGCCCAATTTTTTTAGGTATACCGGCATTTCTTTTAAATTTATTGCAAGTTTTTATTACATTGCCCAAATACAAAATTTAAAAAATATATGTCCAATATTTTTGAATAAGTTTTCCATTAACGGTAACGAAGCGCTGATCTAGTTAAAAAGACCGCATCAAAACGTAAACAAATCGGACGTGGAAAGCTCATTCGCGGGGAAAATTTTTTCGCACTTACGTAGTTAAAATAGTCAAAAAGTATTTGAAATGTACTCGTATCTAGTTTGTCAAAGAGGCGGCGGGCCGAATGAATTACATTGGCGGGGCGCATCCGGCGGGCCGTAGGTTGCCGACCCCTGTTTTAGACTTTAGGTCTCACAATAGCATCGAATTGGGGCTTTCTGTCGCTTTTCTGTCGCCGCTCACAAAGATTAGCATTTGGGAGTCTTGTTCTATGCTTGATTATTTACAAAATTCATTAACACTGACAATTGGTATTCACATAAGACACTGAAGAAAGTTTATTTTTTTAAAACTACGTTAGAAGATCCGCACAAAAGGTTGAAAAGATCCGGAACCGGATCGTGATCCGCCATTTGAACATGACCGATATAGAGCATTGTGTGAATATTTGTTTTTGTATTCTGAATGCCTATAACGCCTCGTTGTAAATTAAAAGTTTTTTTAAATAACTAAAGAAACGAAAATTATTTCAGTTTATAATGTAGCATAATTTTAACCGACAATTAATAGGAGCCCCTTTAAGGATTTTTGCCTAAGACTGTTATGAATTGGGCAAATATTTTTTGACGTAAAAAATCAAACAGTTGACCTACAAAATTGAAATTGTGACAACTTGACCTAACAACATTTTTTTGACAAAATTTTGACCTTTCAGGAATAGGCTACATTTATAAAACAACGCACTGTGGTATAGTAAATTTGTTTTTAGGCCTACTATTTTTGGCATATCGAAACGACAAACAACTATAAAAATCCGAACAAAAACAAGACGCGGTTGTTTAAATTTGAGCAAACAGTTTAGTTGAAATAAAAGGTAAAAATAATTGCAAAGAGCTAGCATTTTATCTAAATAGAAAATAGGCAATGACAAATCACCACGGAAAATAGACTTAACAAAATACATAATACATCCGTCCAAATCAGAGATGCACAACTGTTTAAGCAAATACTAAAGTTCGAGATGAACATATAATGCGATTAACCAGGCCTGCGTGGGTAATTATGCCGGCTTATGTAGGCCTATCCCGTAGCGTAGCTTAGCCCTATAGTGCTTTATTGAAGACATATAGGCTACAGTTCAAATGTTGTGGATGTAGTTCAAAGCTAAATTTTAAAAATGTTTTTTTTAACTGAACGACAATTTCTAAAAGCTAATAACAATTTATGTGAATTTGGTAACGATTTTTGTGCATTTTATAAACGAATTTGATTTTAAATAATTTTGACATGTCTTGACCTAATAACGTGTAAATTTTGAGTTTTTTTGCCAAGTTAAAAAATAGTTGCTCTAAGTATGAAGTAATTTTGTGACATAACCTTAGAACAGTGCTCCGCAACCGTGTGCCGCGAGACCATGCCAGGTGTGCCGCGGCGTTCCCTGAGATGAACTTTTAATGATCAGTCGAATTAACGCGAAAAAATGTATGTCATCTGGGCAGGTATAGTTTGATCTGATGCAATAATCCAGGTGTATTTTTATAAACTCTCCATAATATTTTAAACTTTTCTAAAACTTAAAACATGTGTTACTTTCTATAACCGGAAATCAAATATCAAAATAGTTTTTTTTACTAAATTAACTACCAGGAACAACCAGGAGTACGAACATACAACGAATGTTTTTGAACTTTAAACCAAAGTGAAAAGGGATAAAACATCGTTGTAAATATATTATTGACAATATGTGATCGTATCATTTAGTCTTTGCAGCAAAATCCCTCTGTTATCATCTTTTGCAAGGGGCCCACTTTTCAGGACGTTGACCGGGAAATTTTAGTAAGTTTGCAAAAACGCAAAATCAGAAGATAAAGGAAAGTATTACGTAAAAATTTCGGCGCCTTCAGCGCGTTTTAGCATACATAGCTCGTTTTTCTTTTCGCTGCCTCCGATATTTCCTGATTTTGTCTATTGTCGACCGACACATTTTGTGCCGCCAAATTGTTTTATCTCTGTTGGTGTTCCGCAAGTGAAAAAAGGCTGCGGAGCACTGCCCTAGAACAGGGGTGGGCAAATGTATTCAATGGAAGAGCCATTTGCAGAAATTACAAGTAGGTACCAAAAAGCCTCAAAACTTTTTCAATACAAAAACGATAAATAATGCAAGGTCACCCACAATAATAACAGAATAGTCATATAACCAAACGGTAATAATCAACTCAATAATAATAACGGTATTAGCAAAATAACACGCATAATATTTATTAATATCAGTCTTTTGTTAACTAACTCTTCGGACTCTATGTCTAGTGTTACGCCATAAACGAAATTGTGGCCTAAATAAAGAAAAAAGGGAGAAACGTTTATAAAGGGTACTCTTGGTAACCTAAGTAGCCTTTACAATTTTTTAGAATTTTACGATTCAACTAGAAGAGCCACAAAAAACATGCCGGGGAGCCGCATGCGGCTCGCGAGCCGCAGTTTGCCCACCCCTGCCCTAAAACAATAGCCCTTTTTAAACAAGCCATAGATCCGCTCCTGCAATTAACTGGTTTCGTTAGGGGGACAATAGCTTTTAGCCAAAGCTTTAAACGAGTCCATCGCACTGAAATGATTGGAAACCACTGGTCTAGATCCTATAAATCAAACTTAGGTTTATAGTAAAATCCTAAAATTTTTAGTTATATTTTTTATCTAGTACATTGGCATTGAATGACCCATTTATTCTGCATGAAACCTAAAAGCTACTAGGTACGTATTAACTAAAAAGTCCTCGTGTACTACCAGTGGTCACGTGTTGCACTTATTCATATTGAGAACAACTCTTTGCGCAACAATTCTTGGGCTCACTTGCAGATTCTAACAAAGAAAGACTATATCATTAAACAAACTATTGCACCAATGAAATAATCACATAAAAAGAGTACCGGTAGGTGTGTACTTTGATCTTCAACGTATATGTAAAAAAGTCTTCACTGCTTTATACAATTTCGAAGATGCAAAGAGGATTTAAGTTAATATTTCTGTCTGTCGTGGGGTATGGTGTACCCTGTAATATTACGTCAACAATTTAATGTTTCTATGAATATAACTATTAAAAAAAATCAGTCATTTATGACGATTTTTGTTTAGGAATTTCACGTTTTATAATTTTTTTTACGTCTTGTAGTTTTGAAAGTCCTTGAACGGATTTTCAAGCAAAGTCGTTCAAAATGAATCGACCTTTGGCAGGAGGTTTGTCAAATATGGATTCTTCCGGTAATCGAAATTCTGCAACACATTCAATGATGAATCAGCAACAAGTTTTACAAACTAATGCAACTGGTTCCCAACAGGTATAAGAGCTAGGGTTCCTCTTTTTGCCATATTTTATCAGTTCTGGGAAACGGGATTGAAAAATAAAATTTCCCGGGAACGGGATTCCCGACGAAATTGTTTGACTTTTCGTGCCTAATTACTTTGTCAAATGATGTTTAAAATTACTTTATATTAGCTCAAAACATTTAATTAAACTCATTTATGTCCTGTAGTATTGCTTCGGCAATCTTACAAGACCTATTCTTGTTAAAGGCTGCACTCTTATTTGTTTGCTTTTGAAAAACGCGCAAGCAGGGCGCACTTTTGGCGTTCCATCAGTTATGTACATTGAAATTAACTTTTCCCGTCAAAACATTCCAGGAGAGGAACCCTAGTTAGAGCTCAGTTAATCCCAATGTGGGTAAAGCGTGATGTGCAAAAAACGCCTAAATGAACAACTATTTTTGAGGTATATATCTTGAGTTGCTATATACAAATCTTTTACGTTTTAGTAATTTTAACCAGGTGTCACCAAACTCGTTTTATTAAGGGCCCCTGATGATTCTATAGACTGGCGATTGCAGGTCGGATACCTGTTAATATGAAAGATCACGAATGTAAATTAAAATTTTGAGCAACAGACAGTTGCTACAAAAACAAAAAAACAAAAAAAAAACTTGTGGATGCATTTGCCATACTTTCCACAATGGATGTTTGGTTAAGGGTTGTCAAGTAATGTTATTTAATAATATATATTACTTACCCAAACCAAACTCTAACCCACACCCTAACTCAAATAATGTTTGTTGTGGTAGGATTCTAGACCACCACCAAATTTTGTATTTACCTTGGTTATTATAAAATTATAAAACAAAAGAAACCAAATGCTAACTCACACCCTAACAATTAATATTTCTCAAAATATATAGTGAGATTTATGAAATCGTTGTTTAGTTTAAAATGTGATTCATCAAACATTTAGGTTAATTAGGTATTTTTGTCAAATTGGCTCTAACATCCTTCAAAGGAAAGACATTTTAATGCCACTTCCACACGGGCTGTAACGTGTTACTCTAAACTCTAATTCAGTGGTTTTTTAACCAGGGGTCCGCTAGTACAGGGGTTCCGCAATTTCGAAATTGTTTAGCTAATTGAGGTGTGTTTACAACACTGGGCTTCCTCGAGCCAGTGAAATGTTTCCATAATGTTCCACTCCAGCAAAAAGGTTGAAAAGCACTGCTCTAATTGTATCTGATTTTAGACACAATCAGCGGCAACCACTGAAGAGACAACCAGCACCTTGTTACATCACACACCTTTGCTATTTTGCAATAAGCAACATGTTTAATCACTATGACATGCTAAAAACACCTCATGTTTAAATGTTTTAAAGTTTCTGTTTACCAAACGTAATTTCCATTTTAAACAATATTTATGCATTATTTAGCCCTCTGACGAAAATGTTATGCTATTCGTAACATTACTTTTTGGTTATATGTATGTTAATTGCACATGAGGCTAGAAAATTTATACAGACATGTTGCAACTTTTTTAATATACAATAGTAATGATGAATAGCATGATAGATTCTTATTTTTTTGTTTAACCACAATATTTCAGGTAGATTTGCAAATTACCACACTTATTGTAGGGGTAATTAACTTAAATCGCCAGGACATCACCAGTAGTACTTTAACAGTTTTAAAAAACGTATTTAACCGGACAAAGTCGTGTATTTTGTCTAGTATTGACTAAAATAAAGTAAAGACCCCAAAATTGTGTTTTACGTTTGATAATTTGTGCACTTCGTGCACAGATTTTTCACTTTGTGCCATTTGAGGGAACAATGGACTGGTCCACGTTGTAATATGACTTATACAATAACACAAGTGTTTGATGCTACAATTACTTTTCTTCTTCAATTAAACGTAAAAATCTGCAAATCATACTCCTGCCAGTCACAATGAGAGTCTGCTACCAAAATAGTTTACCAACTTCAACTGATAATTTAGTTTTTTCAATGCTTCTGAAATGTATGGATACATGACTATGTATAATAATTATCTGGGATGATGTCAATGTTCATATATATTGTTATTATGTTTGGAAGAAATTGTTTTTTTTTTTTTTTTGCATATAGAGATGGCATAACCATTTTTCAATTACAGTTGGGTGCTGGAAATTCGTTACATTTACCAAACCCAAGTGGTTATGGTCAGCAGAGGGTACAGCAACCTGGTTCTCACATGATGGCATACAAGAATCCTTACAACATGCAGACACAACGGGAAAACTCTGGTAAGAACAAATGCTTTGATAGCTACTACGAAATCACTTTAATTGGTAAAATAGTTTTTTAAACAATACATTGCTTACAACATTTTAAAACATTGATGGTCCATTAACCTTTAGAATTTATAATTAATACTTTCAGGAAAGTGTTTAAACCTAAATAAACGATTGTTTTGCATTATGGCTCTATTTTTTTAGAGGAAAATCATCCACAAGAATTTCAAAGACCAACAACAGTTCCTGCAAGAACACCGGTAAGCAAAACTATAGTAAGTTACAAGTTAGTTTGTTAAACTAAATTTTGTTGCTCTATTCATATTTGAAGGGCCCACCATCGGTTGCAGCTTCATATCACCTTTCTTCTGCCACTCCCCGCACACCAAGAACACCTGCTGATTTTGGTGTTGGCCCACCACAATTGCAGTAAGTTCTTTTCTGTCAATGAAATATGTTAAATATTTGTTCAATTTTTAGCATAACACAATTAAATTGGGCAATAATTGTTCAACTTTTAACAACTATTTGTTTATTGAATTTGTGTAGATATTAGTATCAACAAATTGTACTGCTTTTATTTCCAGAAACATTGTGTCAACTGTAAATTTAGATTCCAAACTGGACTTGAAAAGAATAGCATTGCATGCCAGAAATGCAGAATACAATCCAAAGGTAAATTTGTATGAGTAAAAAGTTTTGAGGCGTGTGTGAGTGACACCACATTTTAATTTTAATTATATAATATATATATTAGCCAGTTAAACTCAAAGTTGTGGTTTACATGTAGCTTCACAGTAACACATTTTCCTTGCAGTGTGAGCAAGGGTCCACCACACATAAAAGGCTGGTCTAGATTAGTACAAAATATATTCATAAAAAGGCGATAAACATATCTGCTATTATCCGAAGCAGCTGATAGCGAATCGACTACATTTATTTTAGTATGTAGTATGCGTCAAAGGCTTGTAATCTTCTTACGTTCAAAGGTTGAAAACCACTGTTGTGTAATTTGAACACGCTAAATTCCTGGAAGTAGAGTTTGTATCAAAATTATTTCGAAATTAGAACCTTTTTCTGTTGAAGGTAACCAATAGGTTTAAAAAAAGTTATAAAGATAAATAAAGAAAGTTAACCAGGTTATTGCATACTATTAGAATTACTGCCTAAGCTGTACATTTAACCTAATATTAGTACTGAATTTTTTACTGTGCCTTTGGAAAGCGCAAGTAAAAAAGTCTGGTTACTTTGTGCCACACCTGACATGGTCTTGCGGCACATCGGTTGCAAAGCACTGGTCTGGTTCTCAACATGTGGTTTGTACACTAATTGGTGTTTATGAAGTAGTTTTTTAGAGGGTCTGCTTACGAAAGTTTTTAATCCTAAACGCAACCAAAATTTGGCAAATTAGTGGTTTGGTATGACGAACCAAACTGACCAAGAAGTGAAAGCCTGAAGAAATTTTCATTGTAAAATAATTACATAAGTTTTCCATCAATATTGTTTTATTAAAGTAAATGCTTTTGACACCTATTCATTGATAATCATCAAGATGTTAAGGATTAGACTACCAACTTGTTTAGTTTTTTCTTCGTTCATTTATAAGCAACATTTTCCTGCTATAATAATCTTGCCAGCACCACAGGTAACAGGACCGTTAATAATAATTGTAAATTAACATAAAAGCTAAAATTAAGAAACAACATTTATGTAAAGTAGGAAGTGTGAGCTTTGTAATGTAGCAAATTAGACTGCTACTATTTTAGAAAGCTATTCTAAATTGCATTTATAGACTGATTAATAAGATGCTAAAAAGCGAAACGATTGCAATAAGAATAGTCATTATCCGTGTTGTACCCCACCTCACCCAGAGCATTTATTTTTGTTGTAGCGATTTGCCGCTGTTATCATGCGCATTCGAGAGCCTCGTACAACGGCGCTGATCTTCAGTTCGGGAAAGATGGTTTGCACTGGCGCCAAAAGTGAGAACGACTCGAGACTTGCAGCAAGAAAGTACGCCAGAGTTGTCCAAAAACTCGGTTTTCCGGCCAAGTTTCTCGACTTTAAGATACAGAACATGGTTGGAAGTGTTGATGTGAAGTTTCCTATTCGACTTGAAGGGCTGGTGTTAACACATAGTCAGTTCTCCAGGTATGCCTAATTGTTTATGCTTAGTGTTTTTAGCAGTTAAACTGCGCCATGTGGCTATTAAAGTCAGCAAACCTAAAGATATTAATTTTAACTTGTTTGCAAGTGCTAATTGTACAAACGTCGGCAACCTATCAATTTAAGGTATATGTTTATAGGTAACAGTTAAGCTTAAAAGAAATATCTAAACATAGAAAATTTGTAACTTTGTGTGAACGTTTGTAATAAATCTTTTTTTCCTTTATCTAGTATTGATTTATTAACCTACGTTAAAACAAAATAATCATCGTTTGCAGTTACGAACCAGAGCTTTTCCCCGGATTGATCTACAGAATGGTGAAGCCAAGAATCGTTCTACTAATATTTGTGTCTGGAAAGGTCGTCCTAACAGGTTAAGCCGCGTTGCTTTTGCGTTTCAAATCTGTTTACCGTGTTTGAGGCAAATCTGTTTTAACGTGTTTCTTTGAACTTTTTTTTTAGGTGCAAAGGTTCGCCACGAAATCGACGAAGCTTTTAACAACATTTATCCGATACTTAAGGGATTCCGTAAAACCTCTTGAACAGACGAGCGATGTCTACCGAAAACACTTTGCGATTGCAAGAATGCAGAGTAAGGGATCCTTATCTGTGGGACGACTTTCGGTTGACATTTGTGTTCCATCACAATAACGATGTGCAGTTGTTTATCTGTAATGTTTCAGCCATTTTTGTTGTGGCTTGGGTAAGGTATAGTTCGAAGGATCCTGTTTAGGACAAAAAATACTTAACCTAAAGAAGTAAGACACAGTACTGAGTCTACAAACGACAGTCGATGCAGAACTAACTGATGTCTCGTTTTGCGATTAGAAGTTAATTGTTTTATAATTAGCTTAATTAGGTCATTTGGGTTTATTTCCCGCGTTTGTGTTTTCTGATTATAGTGCATATATGTCTGAGCTAATTTGAGGTGCCTGATGTGCTGCCAAGAAGTATTTTTTTGGTATTAAAAATGCTAATACGTAAAGTAAATGATCTATAAACAGGTTAAAAAGTATAGGTATGTAGTATACTCTTTCCGCATTTTACAATTTCATGTCAACCATTTAGAATAACATACCGGTCCGTTAGAGCGTTTACATAGTGCCTCTTTGTTGTTGCTAACAAGAATCTAAAACTGCCGTTTTCGTTCGGATATTATTGAAAAGCTATTGTTTGTTCCCGAGCTTTTCTTTTTTTCTTTCTTATCGCTTTCTCACTGACGATTGCCTTGTTAATAAATTCATTGCAACCCGCACTGTTGTGTCGAAACAAATCTTCGACAACAATGAATTCAAAAAAAAAGTTTTTGTTTGTGCTGTCTGCGTGATTTAGAACATTACTACACCAATTGGCAATGAAGGTGTTTTTTTATCTAGATAAAAAAAAGGATTTGTTGATCAATAGAAAATGTGCTGTTAAAACATTTGAAGTGCTGTTTAATATTTCGAAGCTTAAATACCCTGTGGGTTCGGTAGCAGAAGTAGGCCTACAGAAAAATAAACATCTGTGCTAAAAATGATTATTAGTCTAATCCCATTCATACCAATAAGCTGCTTCAAGCAGAATTTCTTTAAAATGAAGGCTCAATTACAGGGATGAAAGTAAAATTGGTTTCTTACCCAAACTATGGAAATTTTTACTACCAGAACGCATAAAAAATTTCGGAGCTGACGTCACAAAGTTACGTCTAAAACAAGTAACTTTATAGGAACTGGAGATAACGTTTGATGTTGTTCACAAATATGCAAACTGGAGGCTATCATTTAATGTCGTGCACAAATATGCAACTCAAATGTTACTCTAAACATATTCAAGAAGATGGCCTGGTAAGTAAAGGGACATGGCCTGGTCAAAAAGAAGCTTTTTACCCTAAGTGCGACCCTTGAAAATTTATTTTACCGAAGCACCGTTTCGGAGCCACTCTTTTATCGGAAGGAACGCCTTTCCGGACCATTCTGCCTTACTTTTACCACTGGACTGGTCTATTGGAATTATGTGGTTTGTGATAAATGATTTGCGTGACAGAATTATTATAAATGTCCTGCATTTCAAGGGTGTTTTCAAACTTAAATACACTTGTGTTGTGGTGTTCAACAAATTACTTTATATTTTATACTATCACGTTTTGCGGCACAGCATTTTTTTAGAATAGTTATACAGTAGTTAAAACCAGGATTCTTAACCGACCAATGTTTTTCTTATAACGTAAAAGACCTCACTTGTGATGTACGTGACGCATTTTTCTCAAATGGGACCAAAAATGTTAAGAGCCTATTGGACGGGATTAAACTTGAATAGCGGAAAACCACTGTATTATTAAACTTTAAAAGAAATCGACATATTCGGATGTTTGATATTAATATATTATTGAATTTTTCAAATCATATTTTGATATTTGATTTTGGACAAACCCGCTGTATTCGGACAACCTTCTATCCGCCCACAATTGTTAACCAATCAACACGAAACTCGCTACGCTTGACTAATTTTGCAATTGATTGTGCTGTTAGCAAGTTTACTTTGGGTATTCTCAAGTTTCAACTGCGTTTCGTATATTTCCTTGTTTTCTTTAAACAAAGTATGCATGCCTATTTTGGAGGTCTTCTTTCTATTGGAAAACACGTAACTAGGTAATTATTATTATTATGTATGCTTCTCACACACAAGAAACACCGGCGCTGGTCTAGATCCTACCACAACGCATCTTCTTGGGTTAGGTTGCGGGTTAGTGTTTGGGTGGGTTTAGCATTATTGTTGAAAATAAATATAATAATACTTGGCCCACCCTAACCCAAATAATGTGCATTGCTTTAATAATTGTTTTAACGCTGTGGTAGGATTCTAGACCAGCTCAACAACACCTAAAATACATTGTTGCAAATAAGTGAATATATTGTCTTAATTCACTGTTTTAAATGACCTTTTGCAGAACTTAAAATATATGTATGAGAATATAAGCTTAATTTTCCCCAATTTCTGTTTGTAAAACAGTTTGCTCTCTATATGTTATGAACCTGACATACGCTAGTCTGGAAAGTATGGCAGATCTCGATGCGATCTTGGGGGTGCACGGCCAAAAAATCTGTAAAATATATATAACATTTATTCTGGAAATAATATTATGTGAATTATGACATGGTGGGAAACGAGAATGATTTGACTTACGAATCATATATTGCAACATTTCTTTTAAGGCACAATGCTCTTCGAACCTTTGCACTACAAAATGAGCCAATTTATTCCTTTGCACCTAAGTCAAAGGAGCGTCAAGATGTAGAGGAAGCTTTGAAAGCAATTCAATCAAAAACTGAGGAAATTCCAATTGTGATTGGTGGTAAAAAGATATGGACTGATGATATTCATTACCAAGTTTCGGTATTATGTTTATTACTGTATAACAAAAATTAAAGTATAACAATGTTATTAAGTAGTAGTTTTCTAATCAATGGTTGAACAATTTAGCCATACAGACATCAGCAGAGGATTGCAAAATTTAGTTATGCCACTACCAAACTTATAAATGATGCAATTGAAAACTCGTTGTCAGTGAGAAAAGAATGGGAGGCCAAGCCAGTGGCTGACAGAGTCCAAGTGTTTTTGAAAGCAGCAGACATGCTAAGCAATGAAAAGCGCCCAGATATACTTGCAACGACGATGGCTGGCCAGGTACATTACTTTGTCTTTTTTAAATTGACTGGCTGCCATATTTTATAAATTACCATAACTCTATATTTAAAGGCGAAAAACGTAGTCCAGGCTGAAATTGATGCTGCTCCTGAATTGATAGATTTTTGGCGATTTAATGCCCACTACGCCTTGGAAATGGAAAAGCAACAACCAATTAATCCAGACCCAACAGTAGAAAACAAAATTGAGTACAGGGGACTTGAAGTAAATTATTTTGATGATATTATTCATTACAGACCTTGTTTCTCTTGTTTGTTTGTAGTTTTTTAAATCCTAATTAACATTTCTAGGGATTTGTAGCTGCAATTTCACCATTCAATTTCACAGCCATTGGAGGAAACCTTGCAGGTACACCAGCTATGTTGGTAAGTCAAAAACTATGATTGTAATGATTTTATTGGGCATTAGCGTAATTCCATATGTAATATTTAATTTCAATTGTTGATACAAAAACATAAAGTATTTTTTTTAATTAGGATACATAACAATAAGTTTAGTTGAATGTTTGTTAAAAGGAATGCTTAAATATGAATGAAAGACACACACAAACATTTGTGCAACTTTCGAGGGGCTAGATCATAGATGCTTTTAAACACATATGTTTGTGTGTGTCTTTCATTGATTGATACGGACTGATGATCCCCCAGTGTGAAGTTGCTTGTACTAACAAAATGTGAAAGTATTGGCGCATGGTTGTTTCTCGACTCGCTCCTCTCTGAGCCTGCATAGCTCAGTTGGTAGAGCGACGGTCCTGGCTTGACCGGAGGTCGTGAGTTCTAACCTCACCGCAGGCCAGTTGTTTTTGGCTTGCTCTGCTTGCATCATAGATCGACAGATTCGGCGAGTCTGCGATGGCTTTTCGGAATGCTTAAATACTAATACATTACAATTTTAGTACTAATGACCTTTACCAAAATCTTAACTTTGTCCTTGACCTTGCCCCAGGCACATGCTTTTTTATGCTAAAACAAGGTAAAACATCTTCAAAACAAAAACAGTGCAAATGCAAAGCCACTAAAAATATAACGTTTCATAAAAGTGTTGTTTTTTTATATTAAAATGTTAAGTTATGCCAGAATCACAGTCAAATATAAAACAGTTCAAAAAAAAAACTTCTGATTTTATTATTTTTTGGCTTTTATATTATTACACGAAAACGTTTGCTTTCCGAACACTGTGTTTAAGTTGTAGTAAAAATGACATAGTTCAATGCCCTCTTAGTATTCTTACCACCAGTCGCCAATAGGATGTCTTAACCATTTTTTTAAGAAGGCAAAGCTAAATACTGATTTTTTTAAATTTATTTGTGCTAAATATGACTCTTTTTAATTAAATTATGTATAGCTGTTATGGTAAAATAATTTAAGCCACTGTAATTATTTTGACTTATGAATACATTTATTTATTTGTTTTATTACACAACTCATTTATTTATCGGTAAATGTTGCTACAACTTTTAGGGTAATGTGGTTCTGTGGAAACCTAGTGACACTGCAATGCTTGCCAGTTGGGTTGTGTATCAAACACTTTGTGAAAGTGGTTTGCCTCCTGGTGTTATACAATTTTTACCTGCTGATGGTCCAGTGTTTGGTGATGCTGTAACGGGATCTGAGCACTTAGCTGGAATAAACTTTACTGGCAGCGTTCCGTAAGCATTTTCTAACAACTAATAATTTGTAATGTTTTATTTACGCCGTAGTACATCCAGTAATAAAGTGCTAATATATTTTTTATGTGTTTTACTAATTGCCATACAATTACCCCTAGAAAAATTATTCTTATGGCATTATGTTGTATTCATTAATCAGTTATTATACATTAACCTAATATAGCATGGAATCTAAAACACTTCTTGTTGTGGTATCTATGAAAGTAATAATCTATATATATCATAAAAGTGTAATTATCTTTTATATCTAAGTTTGTAATTTTTTTACTTTAAAATTTTATTTTAGAACATTTACGCGCCTATGGCAACAGGTGGGAACCAACTTGAACAAGTATCGCACTTTTCCAAGATTGGCTGGTGAATGTGGTGGAAAAAATTTTCATTTTGTGCATTCTTCAGCTGATGTTGAAAGGTAAATAAGTTATTGATTTTGAGTTAAAAACTATGTGATTTTCGTTATCAAAAAACAAAAATCCTGTTTTATACCAGTGCTCAACAACTTATTTCCACATACAGTGTTAGATCATATAACTTTGCAAGGAAGCCACCTGCTCTGTAGACCCAATTTTTAGAACAGTGTATTAGGTATACAGATGCACATTTGAAGGTGCATTTATTGTTTGTTTTGTATGCTTTGCAACATTCGTATGAGTGTGTCCCAAGTTTCAAAACAAACTTTCAAATACTAAGGATAATATTAAACATATGTCATTGTTGGTGGTCATAGTATTGGCAAGTCAAACAAGACTCACACACTTATAAAAAGCATAAAACAGTCTAAGGTGGCTAAAATTAGCGGAACCTTGCTTATATAGGTCGGTCCCCGTGTAAAGTATTTGGCACAAAGATATTAAACTTAATTGCTCTGAGGGCCAAATAAACCCATGTTGATTAGCTCGCGGGCCTCAATCAATAGATCAGGGCGGTCGTTTACTACCAACCATTTGGCTGACGCTATTCTTTAGGTTTATTTTTCGCGAGCTTTACGTTTATCCTTCGCGGACGCAGTATTATAATGTTTTATTTGTTACGTTATAACGTGACGTAATAAAACAAGTAAATCTAAAAAAACGCCCTTGAGCAGAGTTATTCAAACAATCCTCTGTAGTCAGGTTTAATTACGCAAAGTGCGAAAAATGACACTTATTTGGTTTAAATTCGAATAACTTGCACTTTGGAAACAGACTTCATTGGACACACCAACCTACTTGATACAACGATATTTATCGCGATGATTTTGGAAACAAATTAATTGTTAAAGCCATTTACTTTACATATCCACAGAAACCGCGTGAAAAGTAAGAAAGCGTTAAATCGTTTATTAAGTTTCGAAATTTGTGAGGTGTCATTTCAGTACAATGATCAAGTTGCTAAGACGTTACTGACTTGCGCAACCAGCAAAATTACATGATTGCCTTGGATAAAGTAGATACTTCACACAAACTGCATTTTGTAGATAGCTAGTCTACACGACGCTAGTCGTTGGTCGGGAGAAACATACTTCCAGGAAGCGGAATTCTTTTTATCGTTTACCGCAGTTCAGGTTGGCAAAAACATGCTATGATATGTTAGGCGCCTGAAAAATATTGCATAAAGATTTATATCGAGCTGAAAATATTGCAAGTGCTAATTACATATTAAGTTGACAAAAATATTTTAGAGATGCCAATGCCTGGTGCCCCCACCCCTATGTGCGATCAGTTTAATGTACATTTTGGATGGTTTCAGTGTTTAGTTTGGACATGAACGCTGTAACTTTAAGTTTGGGCATTACTGAATCAAACAATGTTCCATGGGCCTGGGTGTGGACCACCCTGCAGTAGGTGGCAAGGCATTTCAAAGCGTCAATAACCAGTAAAACACAGTAAATAACACATCTAAATATTAGGTTAAATACCACCATCAATAGAGTTTTGTTAATGGCCTAAGAAAACTGAAAGAGATAATTGATTATTTTATAATTTGAAGTGCGTCGCTGGCCCCACAAAATGTTCTCATAGACCGCAGTTGTTTGACATCTGATTTAGCACTACACTACAAGCATATGAATGTTCCGAATGGATAGTGGGGATACAGTTACATTAGTTTGGGAACCGCCTTTGATCCGGCTTGAAATGCTATGCAACATGGTATTTTATAAAAAAAAAACATGTTTTTAATACAACAGCTAAATAGATCCTCAACTATTTTTTAACAGTGTTGTAAATGGAAGCATCCGTTCAGCGTTCGAGTTTAGTGGACAAAAATGCTCCGCCTGTTCCAGGGCTTACATTCCACAATCACTGTGGCCAGAAATAAAAAAAGGACTGCTTGATACATACAGCAAAATTAAACTTGGAGATGTAAGCAACATGTTGAGAATTGCATGACAATACTTGCGTTAAAATAACATCTAACTAATTGTGTTTTCATTTAAATGTATTTCACCTTCTTTGTCTTGACAGGTCTCATCTTTAAAAAAAAATTATTGATATTTGGGTTTCCTTGCGGTTCTTTTTTTTCATTCCTATAGCATTAATTAATTACTCAAACTTTTTTACGTATTTTTGTTTGTAAGGCCGACGACTTTTCCGTTTTTCTGTCCGCTGTCATCGATAAAGCCTCGTTCAATCGCAATAAGAGTTATTTGGATCATGCTAAAAACTCGAAAGATGTCGAAGTTTTGGCAGGCGGTGGCTGTGACGATTCTGTGGGTTATTTTGTCGAGCCGACGATTGTACTTTGCAAAAATCCGGACGACAAGCTTATGAAAGAGGTTGGCAATTGGTACTTAGCGGGTTACGCGTCCCATATTGTATTAAACAGCCTAGTGGCATCAGTGTATTTAAAGTTTTAAAGTACATCAAACCAACAAAGGTTATGAATCCAGGTATGTCGAACCTGGTACCAATAATGAAAGATGTGTTTCACCATTCTATTTCAGTCACCAACGAATTAAGACATTTCAAAATGTTTCCGGATTACGTGCTGTTTAACTTAACCCTATATTACACACTTACAAACGCACTGTTGTTAACTCCTGTAAGAGAATAGTTTACATTACTTGGAAGCTTAGTGGTTCTGTCAGATGCGCTATTGATTTATAGGCGGAAACACACAAGACTAATTTGTTGCTTTGAAAACTTTTCTGCCAGAAAACTCCCAGCCATAAGCACAAGCATTCTCAAATATTACACTAGTCATGCGTTGCGTTCATTATGAATATGGCAATAAAAGGATAATGATGAATCTTGATGCTTGTCAATTATCCATTGGGGTTTAAGATTATTGCGACAAAAAATATTTTAGCTTCTTCAAAATCGCGACACGATTTCTCCACCATACGCAAGATTTTGTTTATCTGTGTTCGCGGCATTTAATAGTCCCAATATAAAACAACGGATACGCTGTTCGCAGTGAATAGTGTTATGACTTGGGTAAACGCATAAGGTTTGTGATTTAACTTTGTCTAAAACAGTTAAATGTACGTGCAATTCGTACAATTCGTACAGCCGTTATTTAGCCCTTGAGAAGGCGTACTGACCAACAAATTACCTATATGTCTTGTTGGAAACCATTTGAGAGCTAACCGAAACAAACCAAAATTGTGTGTTTGCCAACGGGATACAGCAGGTGAAGGTTCTAATTGTTTTACTTCTAGCATAGCTCAGTCAGTAGTTCTACTGCCCTGATATGGCAGATGTCGTTATTTTTAACCTCACTGCAGACTAATTTTTTCTCCGTTAAATCCTTGATAAATTAACTGATTTCGGTTGCCCCACTGAAATCTTCCAATTTAACTGCATCTATATACATTAACAATCACCTTTTTCAAGTGAACACCAAACACGTGTAGGCATGCTTTATTTTCTACCGTAACATTCCTTAACATAGTGCTGCATGCTAATAAGTGGATTAGGTTGTTCGAGAATAACCCACCCGATGATTTTAACAGGAAATCTTCGGACCTGTTTTGTCATGCTACGTTTATGACGATGCCAAGTACAAGGACATACTGAAACTGATAGATTCGACTTCCGAATACGGCTTAACAGGATCGGTTTTCTCTAAGGACGAGTAAGCCATTAGTTTGTTGTGAGATTTTTTTAATATACACTATCTTTTCTTCTGACAGATGAAAACTGGTTCAATGTAAACGACCAATTGCCCTCCTGACTGTTTATACTGGTTACCAGTTTAAAATACATTTTTACTATATTTTTATAGAGTATTGAGGCGGACCAATGCCGATAACGCTTTGCCGGATGTTAGGCTTGTTTTGTTCACAATATATTTTTAAATCTTTCTCATTTATCACTGCGTTTTCTGATGCAATGTGCATGTCAACAGGTCGATTGTGCAAGAGGCAAAGGCAACCCTGCGCAACTCGGCTGGAAACTTTTACGTCAACGACAAGTCGACAGGCTCAGTGGTCGGTCAGCAGTGGTTCGGCGGATCGAGGAAGTCTGGCACCAACGACAAGCCGGGCGGACCTCACTACGTTCTTAAGTGGGTTTCCCCACAAGCGATCAAGCGCTCGAAGGTGCCGTTGAAACAATGGAGGTACCCGTCAATGGACTAACATTTTGCTGGTACGGTTTTTCGGTGTCTGTTTCTTATTGTAATCACTGAACCTGTTATACATTGTGGATTGCATACTTTATGAAATCGCTTAAAGTTCCGTTGAGAATATTTGAATGTGTCTTCAAATTATGTATTATTTCACATAGGTTTTTAATTTGCTTATTTTCTTTATACACAAATGTCATATGTTTCGCTTAGTCACGCAATAAACCCTTTATTATATTGAAAATCGCCATAATAAACGCCCAGACAGCCTATATTACCTTTAACTTACAGCTTTCGAGCCTGTTCGTAAATAAATATAACCATGTATTTTGGACATTTATAGGCCTTACCTAAGACGGCAGGTGTAGCTCGTGGTTTGTTATCTTGAATCGTCGATGATGCCTTACAGTCCAAAACTCTAAAATAACCATGTTTACATCTAACCATATACATTTTTTAATAACTATTGTTTAGTGCAGGGGTTGGCAACCTACAGCCGCCAATGTATTTCATCGCAACCTCTTTTACAAACTGGGCACGGGGCCATTTCTCCTATTTTTAGGATATTTAAATGCGAAATTTTTTCGCGCCTCGCGCACACGCTAAAAAAAGCGTACACGCTAAAAAAGTACTTAATTTTAATTTACAAAAACATTCTAGGTCCTTCTGGTTCACAGTTGCTCTAATAAATTGTCTAAAAATTGTACGCTTTAATAACAAAAATCTCAGTTAAAATTTTGTGCGGCCCATAAAGAGTTTGGTTTTGACTCGCGACTAAAAAAGGGTTGCCAACCCCTGGTTTGCATTTACAGCAGCCAATAATACAACTTTTAGGTCAGTGGTTCTCATCCTTTTTTCTTCGGGGCCCATTTACGTTGCAAAAAATTATGTGGCCCAAAACCTTTTTATGAAAGAAGAAATTGTAAAATAGGTTTAGAACAAAACACAGCAGAACATATTTCAAAACAGATAATTTAATCAACTGTGGATTAATGAAATACTTGCGGCAGAGCAATAAATTTACATTCCTTTTTAATTCCTCCTCAAGCCATTATTCCTGCAAAATAAAATATAGTGACACAAATGAAACTAAATCTGGCTTTTTTTACGTTGGTCTGCGGCCCACCTCAAATGTTCTTATGGCCCACTGGTTGAGAACGGCTGTTCTAGGTAAACTTGCACCTTGCCAAATTGTACATAACATCGTTTTATCCGCCTCCACACTGTATTACACAACAACACACGTGATGTTTTCAATAAAAAACAAGTATGCTTGCTTGTTGTATTGTGAATAAATTCAATTTTTTTAGTTTTGTCGCATTGACAATTGAGATGGCATTTATCGAGAAGGTTTTGGTCAAAAAAGTTATTTACCCAACAGTTGTATGGCTGCAAACAAATCATCGTACGAGTTTTGGTTGAGCCCAAAAAAAGCATACAGTGCGTTTATATTGTTAAACTTATAGAGGTTGTAATTAAAATAAACTGGCCATATTAAATGAGCTCAGTTAAATAACTTGCATTTACTATAGATTAAGTTTACCAAAATTGAATTCAGGATGATACAGTATCGAGTACACATGGTTTCAGCCCTGCGGTTCCCAAGTGGTTTCGTAAATCAGTTTTAGGGGGCCGACAATAATAAGTGTTTCATTGTAAATCGAACTCAAAACATAAAGAGGTTTGTTGTCCGACAGTTGTAACGTCATATAACTTTTTTACATTTTAGTTGACGAACATAATACTTCTTGTTGGTTGGTACTCGTGACGTCAAAACATTACTTCATCGTAAAGTTACTCCTATAGCTTGGTATAGCAAAACTTCAATAAAGGCTACGAGCAGGATAGTAAATGCCAATTTAGGTTTGCATTATAATGATACCTTTAATTCAAAGAAACGCGTGATGCATTAGGCATATAAAACGATTCCCATACTTTTAAATTAATTAGCAGCCTGAGTTTTGTCATTATAAACAGGGAAGATGCGAGTGAGTGCAATTTATCATCAAAAGCCATTACCAGTATGATTTTATTCAAAGTCATAAACTGTGGCCTCCGTGTCCAACACTATGCGTGTTGGCGTGTTGTACTATACCTCTATAAGTTTCCTGAAGCAAGTCCAAAAATGATGGTGGCACATACATTTAACCAAATTATAATGTTGTTTATTGTACACCAAAAGCCATTGCAGTTGTTTATTGTTTCTAAAATGAATCAACTAAAAATCCTTTTCGGCTATAGCACGACTAAGCACGTCACACATAGTTTATGAAACGAAACCGGCGACATAAATCGAACGAGAATTACTAACAAACGTAATCAATTTATTTGGCTTGCGTGATATTCAAGCAAACACTTAATTCCGGTACAAAACTAGACCTACGTCAAACGTAACAAAAATCCGTATCCCGTTGCGACTGAAACCCAATTGAACCAGTGACCGTGTAAAAGGAAATTTCGCTTAGGCCAGACCTGAGCAAAATACGGCCCGCGAGCCGCATAGCAAATTCAGTTAATTAATCCTGCCCGCGGCTTATTTTTTTAATACCAACGTGAAAACAAGTAAATAGACACTTTCTAGATTTTTGATGGTAACATATTTGTATACACCACTCTTTTAAGGGACGGATCCAGATATAACCCCGCCAAACTCTGTTTTTAGCCTGTTTTAAATATCAAAAAGAAGTTGTTTTTGCGTTTCGCGCGAACTTTATCTTTCTTTCTGGTATGTTCATTTGTTTTTTTAAAACTTTTATAGACAAAAGCATACTCTGCACTGTGACAATATTTTAAAAACGAAAGTTTGTAAACCTAATAGGCCTATTTGAAAATGCATTTTTGCGCTTGGATCAGGTGAATTACATCTTTTAAATACGGACAAAAGACGACCATATAACGGCCATTTTCCAATCTCTGAAACAATCTGATTCACATTTTTTCAACCTTATTTAGTTAATGCGATTTTATGTATTTGCGTGATTTATACTGTCTTTGAAACATGACCATGGGGTCGCAAGTAACACATCGACAAAAAGGCCTCAAAAGAACGCATCTCTAATAATAAAAGAGAAAGTTTGTTAGATGTGTGTGTGTGTGGCAACATATTCGCCCGGTTGGTCGCTGGCAGAGCAACGTCGACGTCGACTAGGGCCGGCACCCCGTCGTGCACTCGATTCTCCACATGCGCGGGCAAAAAAAAATCGTAAATATGTAACCGCGCACAACTTTTTTCAAGCGCAATTACCTGCGTGGACATAAAATCAAATTAGGTTTATTGCCCTAATAAAAAAATAAATTTTAATGTTTTTCACTTAAAAGATGTTTGACGTGCTTAGCCGTTGGGTATTTAATCCTTCCAGCGGTTTTAATAGCAACCAATTTTCAGTTTCAAGCGAGATTTTACTTATTGTGAAAGAAATGTTACCAGGATTACGTAAAAAGCACATCACATGCTATAATCCATGACCCATGTTAACAAACGTGTGCAACGTTCCAAGTAAAGAATTAAGTTTAACAATGCCAAATTTAGACAGAGTTCGCAAAACATCGCGTTTGTTGTCGCAGTTTTAACAGTAAGCAATTTATATTTTCAACGGGTTACAGGTTTGTCTGACGTTGGACGCAGCTTAATTTGGCGTTTAGTGCAAAGGTTTAGAAATTTTCACTTTTTTGAATAAACATCAGGAAACCTACACAGATACCGTACAACAAACCTTCCCAACAATATTGTGAATGTTATTGAGGCAAAAACCTAATGGCTTCTTACAATGTGTCTATCCATGCAATACTTGTTCGCAAAATATTGCGTTTTATGCAGCAGTTTAACAGTAAACATGTTTTTATTTCCAATAAGGATATTTCTAACGTTTGACGCAGTCAAGCAGGTCTAAACAATTGCTGATACAACCTAAAGTTTTACGTCTGAGAGTCATTCTCATTTGACAAATGTTACGGTGTTTCGTTACGTAAAAGATTGGCGACATGCTTACCCAAGTGACGTGTGATATAGTCGATTAATTAGTCGTACCATTGCAAAAACATCACGCAGCGTTGTATTTTGTTTGCATGTTAAATCCGGGCGCGCGTGCGACTTTCTTGACCTATAAGGGTAAAACGTTTCCAAACATTTATAGGGAAATAATCTGGGTGAAAGTCTTCTACATTTCCTTGGTAAAAATAAAATTCCGTGTGGCAAAATTAATACTTTTATGTTTAATAGCTTTTTGCAGTTTGTTAACCTACGTAAATAGAGCCTAAGTTCGCAAAATATTGCGTTTATTGCAGCGTTTCCCTTAACATTCTTTCATGAGGTTTTAAGACACTTACTCAGACAACGTACAGCAACCCCAGCCGAAGATAAACTACGCAACATTTAGACTGAGTTTGCAAAATATCGCGTTTATTGTAGCAGTTTGAACACTAAGCAAATTTACTTTTCAAACGGAATTTTCTTTCGTTGGATGCAGTATGGAGTATGGTACCTACCGGGATTACGTATTTGCTTGAATTTCGCGAATTTAAAAAACTGCTGCTACGACATTTTTACGTTTGTTAGTGATTTTCGATCGACATATGTCACGGGTTTTCGTTACGTAAAATATGCGAGACGTGTTTACTGTTAGCCAAGGTTGTGTGTTTAGTAGCTCCATTAAAACGCTCCAAACGTTGTAAGTTGGTTTGATGTTAAATACGCCAATATTTTTTTAAATCATCTGCTATAACATGCGGCTTCAGGAAGGTTGTACAATGCTGCTAACACGTGATTAGTGATTAAATAGTCAAAGCACGTTAATTTTTTTAGGGAAGCGCGTTCGTTTCTTTAGTGAACTATTTCAGACACAAAACTGTTTTTTAGGTTATACGATGATTTTTCATTTTTACACTGTTTCAACCAAATGCAAAAAGAATGAGAATTTACCGAGACCAAGAATTTGATCTTTAGAGCTACACAGATATGTCACGTAATTAACACGCAATTCCATCAATGCCGCTTTCACACAGGCTGTGGGGTGTCATTAGGTTAACCGATTTTAACCACACGATATGACATGATTTGAAACACATCACATAATTTGAAATTTCAATTTAGTGACACGCAGTGCAAACGTTTAGGCATAAGTAAAATGTTATGCCGTTTAAAAAAATATGTTTGCATAATTTTTGCCTCTAACGAATATCTCGTGCTATCCGCAACATTACTTTTTGTGTATATGCTGATAACCACATTTATCTTTTAATCATGGGCTATAACATGAGGCTAGCAGTTCAATATGTTACAACGTAATGTGCAAGGCGTCGCAAGTAACACATCGACAAAAAGGCCTCAAAAGAACGCATACTTTGATCAAACTATTTACATGTTTTCTGTGCAAACTTTTAGCTCTTGGGTCAACGGCCCACAAAACTGGATAAATATCGTATTGAGCAAATGTACATATATTTTATCTATGCTCAATGCGTCACGCCCCTTACATTTTTTGTCGCAATTTTTTTATCAAAAAATTTGACTTCATTTGCAAATTTGCGCACAAATCCCAACAAAAACAAGTTCTTAATCTTATTTGTCTTATAACATCTCAGTATGACGTCATATTGTGTGTATGTGAGATACTATCTTGACCCGGTCCGCCACTACAGTTTATTTTATGCGGCCCGCGGTAAAAAATAATTGCCCACCCCTGGAGAGCGCTCGCTTGAGGCGCGCGTTAGGCCTACGCGCACTTTGCTCCGTATCTCATCTGCTAGACGTGAAAAACCCGATGCCGCCCGGCGGACCAACCAAGCCTCAGAAATTACACTTTCTAGGGTTTATGAATTTACAGGAAACAACATGCCCGGCGCCATTGGGCTGAAAGGAAATTATCAAAACTACCAACAACATAGGCTACTACAATATCGACAAAGTTAGTGCGAAGCGCTAATGATTTTGCATAATAAAGTTGGAAAAATATAGAGATTTGGGCGGCATAGCCTTGTGCCAACTCTTCACCCTGCTGTATAAAACACTAATTCTAAAAAAATTGTCCGGGAACTGTTTTTCTTTAACTTTCTCGCTTTTAGAAAGCGGTTTGCGCCACCGGTTAAGTCCAACCACAGGTCAAAATCATCACATTATATGAGCGGCTGGTCGGCTATAGGACACATAAGCCAATGATACTGTATCATTGCATAAACATCGTTATATAGTGACGGAACGATGAAGTCACGGTGACGTCACAACTACCATGCAAAACAGAAGTGGAAGAGGTCTACCAATTAAGTGAAATGTTAAAAAAATTTTAATTAACCATAGCAATTCGCTCAAAAACGCACACCTCTTAATATTGCTTGAATTATAACACCACAGCTAATTTTTATTGAGATTTTGTTAATAGAAAATGAATAGGCCTCTACACAAGCACAGCGCTTTGGTATAGGGTTCAGAACCGGTTTCGGTTCGGAGCATTTTAAAAGTTCCTGTTCAGCTTCGGTTCAAACATCGTTATTTTAGAAACCAGTTCATAAAGTGCCGATTCAGATACATTATAAGTTGTTGCGTTATCTAAAGATGTTGGTTAATAAATGTAGGCTAGAGAACGAAAGTAATTTAATAAAAATACCGATAACTAGGCCTGTCATACGTCCCGGTTTAGCCGGGACAGTCCCGGTTTGAAGGCCTTGTCCCGGTGTCCCGCCCGGTTAACCAATTTGTCCCGGATTTTTTAATTTGAGATTTACAAAAAAATTAAAAAAATGTACACTTGAGTTAGCAATTAAGCAATTCTTACTTTTAAGTTTTGGTTGGTAAGGCTGTCAAGCAAATTTTTTTAACATAAATTAATTAATTTTCCAACCGGTGTTAAGAAATATTTTTCTGGGGGTTAGGTTTCTGGGCTAGTTTCTTTTTTGTGTGTGGTGAGTAAAAAAAAATAAATGGATATTATCCGGCGGGTGTTAGGAGATATCTTTTAAAGTAAGGTAAGCGAGCGCCGTCGTTAAGAATCGCTGGTTTTGCCTTTGCCAACATGTACGGCCTAATATTGTTGCTGGTTTCACGAGGCCCGCATTCTACTTTAATTGTAGAAAGTATTTACCCGACTCATTTTATTCACAATACAGAACATTACTTTCGGTTACAATTTAAATTACTTACAAACCACCCTTAAAATAGGGCCTTGAAAATACCCCCTGACAAAATATAAAAAACCGCAACCCCGTTAAGTTAATTAGTTGCAATAAATTCTTTTGTATTAGGGCTACAGTAAGTTTATTTGCAGTTTTCAATATGCGTCCCGGATTTACGTTTATAAAAATGGCAAGCCTACCGATAACCCTAAAAAAATTGTGCTAACGTTGCTCACAATGTGCGCCTTTACGTTTGTAGAGGCCTATAGGTGCGCCCTGGCGTACATAAAGGATAAGAAACACTCCACTGGCATAAAGCCCAAGGTCCACTTAAACCAGTGGTTCTCAACCTTTTGGTTCGTGGCTCCCTTTTAAAGGCAATCGACCCTCGTGGCCCCCTGCTTATAAAAATACCTAGCGTTGTGATTAACTGTTTTTACTTGTTTAACTTCTTTTTTCACCTTAATAACAAATATGGCTATTAATCAACGAATAAATGTACTTAGATTCTAAAGATTTCTAAAAATTTAACAAAATCAGTAATTTTCTAAAAAATAAAAAACCAGGCATTATAATTTAAATTAACATAGTAGTCATTATAAAGCTTTATCTTACAAAGGTATTTTTTACATTCGGCTCTGTTTTGTACTGAGCCAAGCGAACGGTACTAGATTCGTCGAGATGATTTATGAATTTTCGTTTTATAAATGCGTTACTATTACTTGCGAAATACGCTGTGGATAACCTCTCTAGATATTGGTCTAAAATTCACCTTGAGTAACCCTGCACCATACTTTCGTTTTACCAGTTTATTTTGCAAGTTAACACCCTAAGAAAATTGCGAATTTCTGCAACTGGCATTAGGCTACACCAGTATTTGGCAATTTTTTTTGGCGTGGCCTTAAGTACGCTTTACAGAGTCCCACTACGTAAAACCACTACGAAACAATAGATACGTGACGCACATGGCACATGAAAGGACTCGAAAAAATCATTTATAGTAAAAGTTAACAGAACTTGAACTGTACAGTTAAAAGTCATACGACTTTCCCGGCGCCTTGATATCAAAAACACCGGGAAGCCATAATGATAATATAAAAGAAAAAAACAGGTTACGCGCGAAGCGCGACAAAATTATTGCGTTCACCTTCACATATAAGTTCGCAAAAAATATAGCTTAATAGGCACTCCTCTCAGAGCCACATTTGGCACGCGGGCCTTAACCACGCTGAGACAATATAAAAATTATTTGCCACACCAACTTTTGAAATACAGTGCAACAAATGTAGGGTTACCACACGGCACAAAACTACATGGTAACACTAAGCAATTCAAAAGTAACTCGGGACCCATCAAATATAACTCTGCGGCCCACAGTTTACCGACCACTGGGCTACACAAGTTTTACCGACCACTGGGCCACGAAAGCGAAATATGCTAAATTATGTGAATGTACAATAAATCTATAAGCGACCTGACAGTATGCTCCTTAAATTACAATGAAGGTTTGTCTTAGTTTCGATTTAGTGGAGTCAGATAGCACGGTGGTCATGTCTCACCTGTTGAAATATACAGTTGCTTGCCCAACAGCATTCGACGCACACTTTATGATTAGGCGAAGGGTAATGGAAAGTAATAGGCCGCCTGAAAAAAGCTAGCTCCGCACTACTTGGCTACATATAAAGCAGCAAAGTAATTAGCCATAGCGATCGGCCTTTATCCAAACTTGCCAATGGCGAACGTTCGATTAAGCGTAACTTTTCGTGATAGAACGAATCCAATATTATGCTTTAAACATGCCTGCTGACGCGTCAAAGAACGTGTCAGAATAATTTGTCACGAACGTTACAAAAAAGTTTTACAGTAATAGTAAAAATTACATATTTAAGTTTAACTTGCAAATTTCGAACATAGTGATGCATTGGTCTTGCAATACTTGTAGTTACAGAGTTATGCCCGTGGCCCCCCAAGAGGGCCACGGTTGAGAAACCCTGACTTAAACCTAAAATATGACCCGACACTGCTCTCTGATAATTAATTAACAAGTTCGCAAGAACCAACCCTGAAAAGCAAACGAATTTCTTGACAATATGTAGTCCGTAATACGTCGAACTCCCAGGGTGATTTAAAATAAAAGAAGGTATACGTTTTTTTTTATCCTATCTTGTATATTATTAAACAATTATATGCCTTATAGTCCTATATCTACAGTAAGTTTGTGTGACTAAAGTTTACTCAAACATTTAGGCGAATATTTTGTTTTATCTTTAGAAAGTTGTACTATAATATTGGTCACAGGTTCGAAGTTTATACACCGTGATATCTTGATGTTTTAATCACCAGTACCACTAAGAAAGAAATTAACTGGAAGCAACTCAGTGTTAATCTCGTTGACTGTATTTGAGACCGCTTTACATATTATCTAGTATTCTAGTGTTTTCAAACTCCCTTGAAGAATTTTGGCGCTGGTCTTGAATCCTACCACAGCGTTCAATTATTAAATCAACGGGCGCTCGTCTAGAATCCTACCACAACGAACATTATTTGGGTTAGGGTGCCGGTTAGCGTTTGGGTTTGGGTGAGTCCAGTAATAGTGTTAAACAATATACTACAACACACCCTAACCCACATATTATGCATTGCTTAATAATTATTTCAACGTTGTGGTAGGATTCTAGACCAGCGCCAATCAACGCACAATATTTGGGTTAGGGTGCGGGTTTGGGGGGTAATACTAATTTACGGAATGATGAATGGTCGGAACGCTCACTAATTTACGGAATGGTCGGAATTGTCGGAATGGAATGAATAGGGCCGAAACTAATTTGATGAATGGTCGGAACGGAATTAACTGTCGGAATGAAAAGAACGAAGCTGTAGGAACAGAATGAACTGTTGGAATGAAATGAACGAAGCTGTAGGAACAGAATGAACTGTCGGAATGAGATGAACGAAGCTGTTAGGGTTGGGGTTAGGTTAGGTTAGGGTTAGGGTTAAACTTTCGAAATGAAATGAACGAAGCTGTAGGAACAGAATGAACTGTCGGAAAGCTTTGTTCATCTCATTCCGACAGTTCATTCGGTTCCTACAGCTTCGTTCATTCCATACCGTCAGTTCATTCTATTCCGACAGTTCATTCTGTTCCTACAGCTTCGTTCATTTCATTCTGACAGTTCATTCTGCTACTACAGCGTCATACATTCTATTCCGACAGTTCATTCTATTCCGACAGTTCATTCCGTTCCGACCATTCATCAAATTAGTTTCTGCCCTATTCATTCCATTCCGACCATTCCGTAAATTAGTGAGCGTTCCGACTATTCCGACCATTCATCATTCCGTAAATTAGTGTTACCCGGTTTGGGTGGGTCAAGTATTATTTAATAACTTTGTTATTTAATAATAATACTTCACCCACCCAAACCGATAAACTAACTCACACCCTGATGTACGTTGTGGTAGGATTCTAGACTACAGCGCATATTTTTTTGTCAAATAGGAGTGACAATGTATGTATGACCAATTTAAATATGACCCACTATGGAAAGTATGGCAGGCACAGTTGCTTTGGCATATACATTTACAGTACAATGTATGCATAATAGAGTGCATCGGAAAATCCTAAAAGGCACCCGGAAATTTGAAAGTGCACTTTTTTACCTTTGTTGCACCCATTCACCCGGATTTTTTCGGCCATGCCCCCGCAAGATCAAAAAATACGCTGTAAAGTATGTTCAGCCACAAAAATGGCACAACAAAAAAAGGAACAAAAACATTTTTGTTGCTGTTTTTGTACAGTCCTTTCTTTTCAGTCATGTAAGTTTTGGAATTAAGTTACCCGCAAATTTTAGTTACGGGTAACTTACTTACATTCGCTTTGCTGAATAAACATGTCCATGCATAAAAGTTTCCAATCTGGCACAAATAAAAAGTTTTACACACCATAGTTAAGGGCACTAGTACAGCATCCTACCACTCCTTTTTACTGTAACAAACGTAATGAAATTGCATATTAAGTTTTACGTCATTGAGGTGTTCTACAGTAAAGTATGTGCTTATAATATTGTTTTGAAAAAAATATGTTTGCTCTGTCAATAAAATTGACTTCATATATCATAGATGCTATTTACTTAGATATAATCCAATTTGAGAATATGTATGTTCTATTTCCAGTAGACTGAAATATTTAGTTGCAATTTATGCATAAGGTTCTGAATTTAACAAACAATAAACTGGTCAAAAAAGTTGAGTCAAAGGTAAACCAAAACAACAGACTCTGTTAAGTCCTGTGTTTAGCTAACATTCAATAGCCCTGTTCTCCACCCTTCTCCATAACCAAGATTGTTGGAATATAAAGCAATTCACTTATTGGGCCGTCATACAACTCACTTGCCCGAATAATGTTTTGTTTACCCAATGCTATTCCATCTTTCTGATTTACAAAGTGCTACCTTGTCACTTTCGAACTTGCTTCTCTGCATATGTCATACTCAGGACTTGTTTGACTCCATACAAAACAAAACACTCTGTTGAGTCCTCAAATCCAGAACCTTCAGCTTTGGGCTCATTGTCATAATAGACACTAAACTTAATTTTTTTAGGTTTAGAAAGTTAGCTGCAAACGAAATGTCCCACCCTCTAACATAGTGTTCCTTAACTGAGCCCCATGGTCTCCATGAAGGGTTGTCAAGTATAGAGAGGCAAATGTTAGAAAAAGAATATTTTTTAGTTTAGTTTTGTGTATACAGTATTTTATAAAGATTATGCAACTCTGGAGCCTATGTAATGAAAAAATTTAAAAGAAATACAGGGAACCCAAAAAAATTTGTTCGTGTTTTCCTGGCAAGCTGCACCACCACGTTTTAGAGGTCTAAAGGTGTGCCCTGAGAAAAAAACAACAAGGAACAATGCTCTAACATGTTATGCTTCTTGCTTATATTTAACTATGTAAGCTTACATACAGAACTGGTAAATTATTTTGAATATTTATTAATACTTCATTCTATGTCTACTTACAACAATATTGAAAATGAAATAGTTCAAAGTAAGTTAAAATCAAAGGTATCCTGGTCAAACCTATTAACGCATCATCAGTATGTATAGCGAGCTAAACAAAAAAAATTCTGAGTAAAGGAAAGACAACACACAGCTGTTGCCTAGTATTTACCATATAATGCATACCCAACAGTTTACATATACATATGTTTCAAGCATATACCATTTAAAAAATTAGTAAATATGCACCGTGCAGGCTTCTCTGTATAAATTCCCCTGCATGTGGTAATCTGTGGTGTTAGTTTTTTGCAGTTTAGGTAACCAACTTATCTGAATAGTCTGTTATTTATTCGCCAAAAAATGTTAAATATATTAAAATGGGCCTTGTTAAAAAATTTGTAGTTATACAGTTTGATGTTTTTGTGTTATGTAGTCAATTGCCAAGTCATTTTCTGTATTTTAGAAAACAACTGGTTAACAGATATTTTTTGCCTAATTACAGTGTGTTATAGAAGTTTACCAGTTACAGTAAAAAGGACTGCTGGTAATCATGACAAAGTAGGGAATTGTTGAATTACATCTGAAATAATCTTCCTGCAAAATACTGCTGCATTAAGATATACAGTACAAGTAAAAATGGCCAGCGGTGTTACAAATGGCCAACAGCCCGCACAGCGACCAGCTCCCAGAACAGGATTAAACATCCTAAACCATTTTCGAGGGTAAGTAAATCACTTTTATGGGTTATGTTTTGATTGTACATATGATTTTAAAGGGTAATACTGCTGAAATTTAAACAAACAATTCTTATTGTGCATTTTAATATTTAAAATTGTTAGTCCCAGTTCAGGGACTACAGTGAGTTAGGGAGTTTTGTTGCCTAAGCACAGCCAGAGATAACACCATTAGTCACAAATATCCAACGACGTTGGTTCAGATTGACTTAAAATTCAGTTGAACTTTTTCTCTAAACATGCTTAAGTGTGTTTGTTAATCCTGTTTTTTGATTTCAGTTTACATGATGCTTTAAATGATGCTACGCCTCACCACCAACGTGTGGTAATTGACAAAAAACACATTGAGAAAACATCCAAGCTTATGGATAAGGTAAGGCACTAATAAAATCAGATGTAGCGCATTGGAGTATGCTGTTTGAAAATGTTGTCCATACTGTTGTGGACAAAGTTGAAAAAAGACTTTTTAGAATTTGCAGAAATTCACAATTATCTACCAGGTATACTACCTGTATAGACAATTTGAAGTGTTTACACTATTTTTGTTGTTTGTTTGTTTGTGACAATATTTTGAAAAAGTTAATCATGTTTGAAAAACAAAGTATCACTTATTATTTCTCACTAAGATAAGTTATAGATTCTGAACATTGTATTATTATTAAACAATTAGTTGCAAGCATAGGCGCCAAACATGGGTGTGCAAACTGTTTTCAGATGCTCTGTCAAAAAGACACAAAGCCCTGAAATTTGACGAAGTTGCACTCATGTTAGCCAATTCGCACCTGAAGTTATAAAAATCGGCTAAACTCGCAAAATATGGCCCAATAATGTAAATTACCCGGCCTGCAACCTTTTACTAATTGCGCATGAGGCGGTCCCACATTTTCTGTTTTGTTATTTCAATTCCATATGTACAATTTTTAACTTCATATGAATCTGATTTGTGCATCTGTTTTTTCTCACCTAAATGCGCCATGCATACACTAAAACTATATATAAACAATTATTGTTTTGACAAATCGCTAAATATCCTAATGCATTTAACCACATTCTTAGGAATTCTGTGTTTGGGGTAAAAGCATAGACCCATAAAGTGAGCCTGAAATAGGCAGAACTGTCAACCAAACATTAAAACACCGTATAAACAACCGCTTCATGTGACAGCACCTAGGTCAATTCTTTGGTATAAGAGTAGATTGCCGCTGTATGTTGTCCTTTATTGGCTTAGAGCTCACTAATTTGCAAGTTGGTACTACAAAATTACACAGCGCACACATTGTTTTAATGATAATACAAAATCGCTAATTAAATCGCTTTCCCAAGTATTACGCTTTTTTACACGTTGTCGGTGACTTGGTGATCATTACTAAGTAATAAATAAGCATTTTGAACTGATTTTATAAAAACGCCCCTGGAATTTTGAAAGTTTGGCGCCTAGGGTTGCAAGCTATATGTTACTTGACAATATGTACTAACAGCTATTTTGCAAAAGAAGTAAAACAACATAATATAATGCAAAGCACTTCATTAAGTTTATATTTGTAACATGTCTTGTTTGGTTTTTATTCTTTTCATTTCAAGATCAAATTGATTTGTAGAAATGTCACTTCACTATAGTTATGTGGGTTACTATGAAAAAGTGATTGTTGTTAGGTCATACAGAATATAAATGTTAGTGTGATACTTCATAATAATAGAATTGTTAATGCCAGTTTGACCCCGAAAAACACCCCAAATTACAGTTATCGGTTTAAAGTTTTGGTTATCAATTGTTACTACAATAGAAATGCCTAACAATTTGCTTTACATCTGTGAATTTATGTTTTGCAAGGTTGCCAAATTTTGTCATCAATCCAAAATGAACTTAAAGAACAGTCCACCATATATATTGGATATTTTACCTGATACGTACAATCATCTTCGCCTTATAATGTCCAGGTATATTTGACAGTGTTTATAATGTGGCACAACACATCAATGTGTTAAATAATAAATATTTACTTGTTTTTTTGCTGTTGATATCCTGTGAATGTGATATACATAGATCATAAATCTGCTTAAATATTTACAATGTAATTTTTTGTTGGTCTGACATAATTGGCATTTTAAACGTGTTTTAAAGTTTTCAAACGTAGTAACAAGTCTTTAATAATATGTTGAATATAGTATTTATTAGTTATATATGTACAATCTTTCAGGAATTTGTATTCTTTTAATTTTTTTTTTTTATTAAGGTATGAAGACAGGCTACAGGTACTAAATGACTGTGAATATTTCAGAATTTTTTTGGACAACCTTACTAGAAAATGTAAAGAGGCAAGTGTTATTATACAATTTAGTTCACTTTCCTAAACTAATAGTTTTTCATGTCATTTAACTAAAATAATGTTTCTTGAAATTATGATATTTGCTTTTTATGGAAACTCTAATTCAGTATTATTGTTGAGTAAGGTTTACTACACTGTGATTCATGTCCTATTAAAGACAATAAGATAAGTTAAAAAATTTAAATTCATTATTCATAAAGTTCATAAATGTATATAATACAGGGTTGGCATTGAATAAAATTATGAATGAGTAAATTAATACCATTAGTAGGTCTGAAAATAACAACAACAAAAACAATTTTTACTTGAGAACACTCACCAATCAGGCGAGTTTGTGTCAATCAGCACTCCATCCATTGACCAGTGGGTGGGAGCAAAATCCCAATGCTGTAGTATATATGAGCAAAACAGCATTTTTAACATAATTTTTGATTTATTCGTTTGTATACATATGTGGTCAAATTTCATAAGAGAAATACAAATGTAATCAACAGCTTTCGTAAAACAGTTTAATAATTAGAAATATTTTAGTAATTTATTTCCCAGCTAAATTAACTGCAATTGTTATATTCAGAAAAACATTTTATCCCCGATTTCTTTCTAGCACTTCATATTTATGTTTTGTTATTTGAATTGAATCATAGTAAAATAGTAACAGAGCTTTTTGTATGTTTTCAGGCAATTAAACTGTTCAAAGAAGGTCGAGAAAGAATGTTTGATGAGACATCCCAGCAAAGGCGGAGTCTTACTAAGCTCTCTTTAGTGTTTAGCCACATGCTAGCTGAGCTTAAAGCAGAATTCCCAGATGGTCGCTTTGTCGGAGATGAGTACAGGATTACCAAGTCTGAAGCAGCACAATTCTGGAGGACTACTTTTGGAACAAGGCAAGTTAAAGTTGTGCTAATTTTGAATACCATTTTTATTTTGTTTTTGCCCCTTCGTCTGTTGTGTCCTGCTTTTATAACTGTCTTATGCTTTACGCCCCTAGAAGTTTATTGTCACACACTCGCAAGCAATTCTGGTATCAAACCATCTCCTTTGGGGTTTAAACCTATAAAAATGTTACTAAACAATAGTTACTTAACTACACATTCAGCTTTTTTATGTAAATTCAGCATAAACGAGAGCTTTTCATCAATGCTAAATTTATTACAAAAATGAAATATTTTTGATGACCATAGCTTCCCAAAAATTGTTTACACCTGCCCTTAGGGTCATGCTGCTCTATTTAGTTAACAGTTCTTTCAGGCGTTGAGTAACAGTATTTTCATTTTTTAGAACCATTGTGCCTTGGAAAACTTTCAGACAAGAATTAAACAAGGTTCATGCCATATCATCTGGTTTGGAATGCATTGCCCTCAAGTCAACTATAGATCTTGTATGCAACGACTACATTTCAAATTTTGAATTTGACGTTTTTACTCGACTTTTTCAGGTACATGATCGGTTAAGAATCTGTTAATATTGAATTATGCCAAATATTACGGTTGTATTTTGTAAGTAAATTCTATGAAATGTCCATCCAAATTTATTATGTAGTATAAAAGCATTTGTGCTGTAAAAGTTAAAACACATGTCAACTCTTGTTGTGTAATAGTCTGTCCATCTTAATTAAATGAGTTCAGGTAAGTGAAGTTTGCAGGATGTGTGTCAGTCTAACTTCTCTGCCACTATGCAAAAAAGTGACTCATCCAGCATTTTGATTTGTCTTTGTTCCATTACTATTGGTACTGTCCCCTGTGCTGTGGCATACATCTCAGTTAAACATTACCCCGTTTAAGGAAGTTGTGCCGTTTCATAGTTTATCTCATATTGCTAATTTCCTGCTGATACCATTTCTTAAGTTAACTTCAAATGAACCTTCCTTTTTTGTGCGTGTTGTTAAGTGTATCTTATTTGAACTATATTATTTACTAAATTGAGTTTTGTTGGGTATTGTGTCAGCTTAATCATTAGTATTATATAATTATTTATATAGAACCCATAGAAGATTAATACTGACTTCTCTTTTTCAGACTAAATATTTTTCATTTGGCATAACTCATTGTGTTTTTATCCTGTTTAACAAAATTATCAGTTTTATTCTTATTGATTTAATGTTAAATCCAGAAGACTTATGTCATATTTTGACTGACTTGTGCTTAATTCTTAGTTAATACAGAAATATATTTTTGCCTTACGAATAGGCCTCATCAGCTTCTGTACAAAAAACAAACATGTATAAAATGCCAAAAATAGTAGTTAAAATTTAAAATATATATATTAGATTGCCTATAAAATTATAAAAAGTTTTTATTATTTTATTTGTCAAATTTGTTGTCCACAGTGATATGTAACAAGGAAAAGTATCCAACAAAAGGTAAAAGGTGGCGCAACCTAAGTTTAGATTGTTCTTGAAGTTGCTTTCTCTTATGGACTAATCTGGCACATTTGTCACAAAATAATGTAAATATTGTGAATCATGTAAAAACAGGGTTGCCACAAAGTCTTTGAATTTTTAAAAGCCCTTTAATGTCTTTCAATTGATTTGCATATTGAATAGTCTTCAAATAGTCTTTAACATTATTTATGTCCAGCTTAAGTTATGTGTCCTGAAAGTGCCATTAACATAGCAATTAAATAATGTTTTTAATTGTGTTATCAATTATCCATTGCATTTATAACGTTTTGTTTTCAAATTATTTTCAAAAATTTTTGAGAGATTCAATTTACAAATAATCTTTGAAAAGTATTTAAATCCTTCCAATTTTTTTCGTAAAAATGTGTAACAACTGGCAACCCTGAAAAAAGTTTGGTCCAAGATATCAAATTTTATGGTCAATATTTGGGGTTTCAGAGATCCATATTTTGGGTGTCGTCAGATGCAATATATATTTTTTTATCCATGAACTGATTGAATATGATAACACATTCAATCAAAAATAAATAACTTTCATTTCCAAGTCTTTAGGGAAGGTTTATTTGACATCAAGTGAAAACAACCTTTTCACACTAGTAAAGTGGTTTTGTTTTCAGGAATTGTTTTATTGTATCTGCAAGGTTTTCAAACTTTTGTTGCTTTGCAGCCATGGCCAACCCTGCTAAAGAATTGGAATATTTTGGCTGTGACACACCCAGGATATATGGCTTTTCTGACCTACGATGAAGTCAAGGCTCGCTTACAGAAGTATATCAACAAACCAGGAAGGTAAATATTAATCCTAATAGTAGCATAGCTCAAATATATGTATGCTACATCCAGATTTTAATTCTGGTCTTGCTGTTATTATAGCATAATACAATATTTATTTTTTTAAGTGTGAAAAACTTAATTCAAAAAAGTTAAACATTACTCATATTTTTCAGCATGTGTGATAAATTTATGGTGATAAAAAGCTATACAGTGCTTATTTTTTTTATCACTTATACTGAAGATTTTGTAATATTTGTTATAGTGCATTTCATAAGTAATTTCTTGCTGAGCCATTTGTTTTTACTGTTAATTGTTTATGTGTCTTTTTTTCAAAAATCCTGGGCAAAATCAGTTTCAGCACACACTTCACGGTTCTGCTGTTTGTAGCAAAACTGAATACAATCTATTTTTGTAGTTACATATTTCGTTTGAGCTGCACAAGGCTGGGCCAGTGGGCTGTTGGCTATGTCACATGCGATGGACAAATACTTCAAACCATTCCTCAAAACAAATCATTGTGCCAAGCATTAATTGATGGTTGTAAGGAGGGATTGTAAGTTCACTGGTGATATCTATTTATATTTTGACTAGAGATATATATAAACCAATGAGATAAGTTAATAATACATAACCATTTCCTGAGTTTTAGTAATTTCGTATTAGTAACTTCATATATATACATAATAAATTTATGCTTTCTGAATATGTTGTTCTATATATTTTACTAAAAGGACCATTTTTTTAATTTACTATGCATGTCTCAGTTTTATGGGTTTCTGCAAGCAGTTATATTATGACCAGTGATTTTAGTAAAATAGGGTAAGTAATTAAGATATTATTTTCAGTCAAAAATTTGGAATTGTAAAATGTTAAATTATTGGCAATCCAACTGATGATGCCAAAAATCGATTTAAAAAAACTTGGCATACACTGGCATGTTTTCCTAGTTTATTCCTAGGAAAATATAACACTTTGATTTTTAGTGCTAAATGCAAATTCATGTTATAAAATAAGGATCACAAATATTTTTGAAACATAATAATGGTTGGAGGTGTTAGTTAGACGTATTAGCGTCTGAATCAAAAGACATAAAAATGACAGCAAAAAAAAAGCAGCAAAAAACACAAATTAGCAGTGTAAGGAATAAAATTTATGTTAATGACATTTGCTTTAGTGAACCAGTCATGTTTTTAAGTCATCTTTACTCTTGTTTTCAATCAATGGAAGAAGAAGTGGGGGTCGTGTAGGTTTTAACAAAATTGCAAGGGGGTGCGATTACAAAAAGGTTGGGAACCACTGGTCTAAATCGACCTGCTTCTAAATGGACTTCATTAGTTAACTACACAATTTTTTTGAATAGCAATCAAACATTTTAAGTACCTTACATTTGTAATATAAATTATTTATTATATATATTTTAATTAAGAACAAATTAAATCATGTCATCAAACTTTATGAGCATAATACATAATATATATCCCAAACATCTGTTAGGGCACTTAATAAAAGCCTAAAATTATCATTCACCTTTAAAGTCTATTATCACATGACAGACTATTTATCTACTGAACATATTACTAGTATGATGCTATATAATTTATGCAGTGTTAACATGGAGTAGTCTGATTTTCATATCCAACGAGTGCTAATTAAAATAACCACTTTCACTTTTACGTAACCAGTGTTACTTCTAATGTTTTACCTACCAACTTAATTCTTTTTTTTTTTGCGGCAGTAATTTGCATTTTGGTACTTGGTCGCTGGAATTAGTAAATCTAGAATTTTTGTTTTAGCATTGCCAATACATGCAAGGTAATGACAAATTCTACTGGGAGGATATGGGTTATTTGCAAGAACTGTTTTTCCTTTTTTAGAACTTTGCTTTGTTTGTGTGGCAGGGGAAGACAAAATAAGGCAATTTCTATTATTTTTGGATTTACTAGAAGATATAATGATCTTTTAAATTGCATTATTTTTGTTTACGTAAACTTTAAGGGAGTACAGACAGTGAGTGCTTGGTTTGCTAAAAACGTATTTGGTTTGTGTTAAAATTTGCTGTAAATTTTTAAAGGTAATTATTTGTAATAAGACTTCACCTGCTTAAAATAAAGTTTGAGCAAAAGTTAAAAATGTTAAACATTTAAAGCAAAACATTTAATACTTTTGAATGATTAAAAAATGCTTTGACTACTATCAATGTCCCTGCGATCTAAAGTAATTAGTTGTAATAAACGCAATAGTGGTTAAACAAAATGTGATGCCATGAAGCTGTGGCTTTTTAGTCATCAACAAATATTATATTGTGCAACTCAGTGTAAAAAGTACAGTTAAGGATAGTTGCATAATTTTAAGAGGTTAAATAATGCAAAAATATTGTTTCAAATGGCATACCATTTTCTTTCACCCTAAACGTTACACTATGTGGCACTACATGTTAGGTTAATGAAAAATTGTATATTACATGATGTTTTTGGCTTTTTGCCGCAATTCAAAATTATGTAGCCTACATTATAGCACAGCAAAAGTGGCTATCATCCCTATGTTATATGCCACCTAATGTGTCTAATATCGGTTAGCTAAAAAATAGTACTAAAATCGTCTTCTTGTTTCTTATAGAGTACTCTCTGTATATTATATTGGGAAAATGAGGTCGCATGGCTTTGGATAAGGTGGACGGTGGCTTTTGATAAAAAAAATTTCCTACTAATTTTGGTTACTTGCAAGTTTACTCACTAATTTCCCACTGACCGAAAGTCAAATTACCAAAAATATATATAAGATCAAAGTTTACTTCAAAGTTTACTTTCTACTGCTTTCACAGTATAGTACACTTGGTTTTGTGTTTGACCTAAAATGCCACTTATTTTAATCAAATCAACCATTAAAAGGGGTCCTTATAAGTTTAGATTTTGTCTATGCTAGTGCAATGCAATAAGTTTCAGCCTAATTTTCTAATGTAGCCATCAATAAATTAAAAGGGGCAAATTGTTTGCTTTAAAATTTTTTCTACTTTAGTTTTTTATTTCTCTTTTGTTTAATGTTTGAATTGTATAAATGCACAAATTTATGATGTACTTTATTGTTTTTGACATAAGTAAGGTTATGTTTGATGTATCTGGTGATTGTCCCCTTCATCCCATCTATTGGAGAAATTTACTTTGTTTTTTTATTATCCAAGTCATGGTAGTTTAAGCCACTCAACCCTGCAAGCACAAGTGATTGTGGCTTGATCATCTTTTTTATGTGTTCCGCTGTGACTCCAGATACATGTGTTCTTGTACCACAATGATCTTAGTTATGAACCATTTATAAAAATTATTTACAACTGCAATTTTTAAGTTAGAATACTTTGTCAAACAGGTCTTTTAAATTGCAGTTACCTGTTTCCGGATGGCCGTCAGGTCAACCAGGATCTTACCACTCTACTGGAGCAATCTGAAGATGAGGAAGAACACATTCTTGTCAGCCAGGAGCAGTATGAGCTTTACTGTGAAATGGGATCAACTTTCCAACTGTGCAAGATCTGTGCAGAGAACAATAAGGATGTTAAAATCGAACCCTGTGGCCATCTTATATGCAAGTCTTGTCTTGAATCCTGGCAGGTGTGTGTTCTTTAGTGTTTCTTAGCATTTGGCATAATTTAAGGGCTGTAGTTTGTTCTTTTAACTATTATTTGCGGCCAGATATTGTAGTAATTAGAGTAAAAATTTGGATTAAAACACATCTGTGTTAGGCCAACTCTTCATTGTGCAAAATAAGTTTACATGTCGGATGAGTCGGTTTCTGGTAATTTCACTTCACTGAACAACAAACACACTAAGGAATGTCTGTTATATTTGATCTTGTAATAAACATTTTCTCCTGCTTTAAAATTTTTTGTTTGGTCATTGTTCTTCCTTCACCAGACAAGGAACTAATAATAATATAACGTAATTAGAACCGTTATCCATTGTGTTGAAGTCTGCTTTAACAAAACTGTGACTAAGGTTCACTTTAGTTTGATTGATATCATGTCGTAGGTGGTAAACAACTGTGTTCAACACATACTGTTGCAGCATTTTAATGTCTGAAATAATTCAAGGTCTTACTATGATCTATAAAATTTGGGTTTGGTAACCAATGTAACTAAACTTTTTTATTAAGGTATGTTAAACATTCCAAAAAATTTGTTTTGTCCATGCATTGCTTAATATGATCTATGTGAACGATGTGAATGCACACACTGTCAGTAAATTAAAAAAAAACATTTCACATTTAGGAAATGGACAATTCACCATTTCCCACTTGTCCTTGGTGTCGGTGTGAGATCAAAGGAACAGAATCTGTTGTAATTGAACCTTTCAACAAAGAAAGTGACGGAAACTCGACAGTTTCTAGTGATTCTGCAAATGCAACAAAGTAAACTTTTTTCCTTCTTTAGTTTAATATGCCGGTTTATTGGATATTTCTTGTAAAATAGATTACAACAACACATTTTTAACTTTTCCTTGGTACCTTGGACGGTACATTTAACACTTTTTTATCTCTAATCTATTTGTTCATTTTTAAAACTTAAGATCGTCATCTCATCAAAACAATGAACTTTCTGTTACTGGTGAGAATGATGATGATGATGAAGATTTGTTTGGCGAAGTAGGGGTGTCAGTACATGGTGTAAGTCCTTATCACTTGCCTAAAATCTTACAACGCATTTGTTAGTGAATGATTATTTTAAAATTAAAAATTATTCTTATTTCATATTTTGGAAAATATAGGTTTAGTCCAGACCTTTATGTGTAATGAGTATTGATTTGGGTATGCTGTTATATATTTTTTAACTTAACTTTGTTTTGCCCAAATATAATATATTTTGAAGTTACAAGATTAATATAATATTCTTTTGTGTTATGCAGTAAAAGTTGAAATTTCGCATGTGATTCTGTATTATTTCCCTACTCTCTATTACTCAGAATCGAATTACCACCAACCTAACTCCGCTGCCAACATCCAACAATGAACCCATTCAACTGGTCCACCCATCCCCAAACATGCCCCGGCGTGTGCCACCTCAACCCTCAACAGGATCACAGTCGCCTCTGCTTGGCTCAGAACATCCAGGAGGAACATCTAGCAAAGAGGTAGAAACGTTTAAACTAAATTCGTTGTTTATATTTGCTGCCTGCTTTTGTTTGTGTCTTATAATGCATTGCTGACAAAGTAATTTACCACTGACGCATTTTAATAACTGTGTGTATTGCGTTTAATTAGGCCGACCCAGGACCCGTGGTTCCACCACGACCTTCGTCTCAATCGCCCAACATGATGGAGCGCAGTAGGTAAGCACAGTTTGCTCAGCCGCCATCGCTATGCTCGCCCCCATATTTTTACCTCCGCTTATTGCAACCTCTTAATACGCAGGAGTCTGGAGCGGAAGCACCAGTCGGCCTTCAGCAAAGCGTCTGACTCCGGTGACTTGCCACCTACTCACGGAACGGTGAGTGACTGAACGCAGACAATTCCGCCTTGTCCTGTTTGGATATCCATTTTAATTGCAATTGTAACGGAGCGGCAATTTACCGGTTTCCTATCTGGAGTTTTATACTAACATTGTTAAATGTTTTACGTTGTTTCTTACAGATACTCGGCATCCTTGACCCAGCAAAGCGTGGCAAACAAAGGCCTATGTCGAGCATTCTTGATACTGCAGTTGCAAGTACAATATACCCCGCGTTGTATTTAAACCATGTTTTTACTGATAACAATGCCTATTTTAACTTATAGTGCGGGATCGAAGGATACCTACGATGAAAACTCCATCTCGGCAAAACTCTAATGCGACGGTAAGACTTTGTGTAAGTTTGCCATTACCATGGATTGTTATCAACACGTGAAAAACAAACACCACTCCACTCCTTTGAAAAAAACAGCAGTTCTGTCAAGTTAACTTGCAACCATCAGCATGAGTTAATTTTTAAATATAATTGTTCGACCTATGCAATTTCTACAGCAATTTGGCAAAAATACCACCATTACCATTTGATTCGGAATCAGTGAAATGACTGTTTTAGATTAATAATTTGTGTTTTATGTTTTATCAATTCAACTCGACTTAAATCCATCATATATGTATATTCAAATTAAATTTTACTTTTCCAATTGAAAATGCTGCAATATTGTATTATTTAAACAGTGAATTGCTTTAACAGCTCGCATTCACGTGGATTTTGGATATGAACTTAATATTTTTAACAGTTGTTTAGCAGTGTAGTATAGATTTACTGTTTATCCATTCTATTTTAATGTTAATAAAATTATAGCCGATTTTAAGTCAATAAACATATATATGGTAGCGTGTTTTTTTATTAATTACTTTACGTGACAGTTTTACTTGATTTATCAAAATAAACACATAGTATCACTAACACAGCCTAGGCCCTAAAACAGTGGTTCTCAAACTTAAAAAAAAATTACCCAACGGTCCCCTTAAAAATACAAACACAAAATAACACGTTGTTTCAACGGTATCTATGGGACGGGTGAACTTACTTCTTTGCTATTAGCTCGGCTGTGTTTGGTTCTGTTTTGGACAACGCAACCCTCATCATGAATCGCATCCAACCAGTTTCTAGCTTTTGGCTTAATGGAAAGTAGTGCCGAAAATGCAGATTCACACTCCTATGTTGTTGGGAATGGAATTAGACATTCAAGGCCATTATTAGCACAACGCAACACCATGACGTCACAATGCAATTCAATTCAAAGCACGCAATCACGTGAATGAACAACTAATCGTAGCTTGTGACGACGAGCGCAAACACGTTGGAATTACGTTAGCGTAATGTCACTATGCGCGTATTGGTCGACGTCGAGCCTGAGTTTTTTTCTTTCTTTTGTCCCACAATTAGGCCTATGTACGGCATAATTAATATTTTTGTGTTTGTTAAGCTTGGTTTGAAAAAGTAAGTTGCCGGAAAATGTTAATGCCCAAACAAATTTTCTTCAGGAGCGTCGTGTTGATTTTTTGGTAGGTGCTTCGCGGTCCCAGAAATTTGTCTCGCGGACCCCCGTTTGAGAACCACTGCCCTAGAATGTAACAGGATTTATGCTAAAAAATCCGTGTTACGCTTTATAAAAACATGTGAATCATAGAGTTCTGAAAACGGTGAAGCTGGCCCTGTGCCGACTTTTTCTACCGACGTGTACGACTTTGCGGAGGAGATTCCTAGCAACTGGGGGCCAAAAGTGGGCCCCAGACCCCCTACGAGTCAACCAGGAGCCCCCGTAGCTGCAACCCGCTCGCAACCCAACTCAGAAGGTCGACACCGCGTGCCCAGCGAATACGACTGGATTATGCCCAAGTAACACAATTTAATATAAATTTTCATATGGAGCTAACGTTTAAAATTTATCTTTAACTAACGTTAAAAGGCCACCCAAAAAATGTGATAATATTGTACAGTAGAGCGTTTGTTTTAAGTAGCGCTTCTCAAGTGAGCAAGAGCGAACCAGCAACATCATCCGGTTCCTCCGCTCCAGCGATTCCTCCTCGTCCACCGACCTCAACTCTCGCCCCACTTCACTCTTCTCCTAACCCTTCTGGGCCCACCCCCAAATCTTCACCGCGTACCCAGGCTCCACCAAGGAATCCATCGATGGATACGGGACCCCAACTTCCGCCCAGGACCAAAGGAATGGAATCCTCGGTGGATCCTCCACCTGCGGTGCCTCCTCCGCGCCCGCCCAAGAGCGGGAATACAAGCGGAGTCCACAACGCTCCTCCGATTCCATCTAGAAGCGCGATGCCGCAAGTCTCGCGACAGGTTCCTCCTCCCAACGCCCCATCCGCACCGCCCAATGCACCGCACAACCCCGCCGTTCCGGCCAACCTGGATGCTGAGATTGCTCGCCTCATGGAGATCGGCTACTCATATGAAGACGTTCACCGAGCACTAGCTATCGCCAACAACAACCTCTCGATCGCGACACAGATTTTGAGCAATTTCATGCCGACGTTTACTTGACCGACGCGAATTGCCTTGGTACGCCCGCAATTGTCGTTTTTTAACTATCGGTTGCATGAAACATGCGAGAAACTACGACATAGTTACAAAAGTTATGACTTCTACTCACATATTTCGTTAACTTACTGTGTCAAGTCGTTCATTATTAGTTAACCACAACTTTTGAGCTAAACTGGGATGAAAATTGCCGTGAAATCAAAATATCTATGCGCGTCTTTTAAGAATTGATAGTTTTCAATTTGTTGCTGTTTCATTGTTTTCCATTACACTATTTTTCGTCTCATCCTGTTTGGTCTTGGGAAGAAATATATATATATTCGCAAAGTTCACGTTGCTAAGAAAGGTACCTTGTATATCCTGGAAACGAGTTTATTATTAACCACTTTTTCGTAAATTTCGATAGAATTGATCGTATATGGTCGTTATAGCAGATTAGTTTACCCTCAGGTCTCTTATATCGCTCATTGTCGTCATTCAGCTTCCCGTGCATATTCTGTTTTTAATTAAAGTTTTCTAAATTTTGTTTTAGTAGAAATTGACTCTTCTGGACGCATTACTTAAGCAGGTTGCTATTCGTTTTACTTTTTTGAAAATGCGAGCCGCGTTTGTAATATATTTGTCGTATTCCCGTCTCATCTGACATCAGTTGGATTTTCTTGACAACTCTTGCCGCATGTTGTTTCGTATCTTGACGCTAACCTGAAACGTTGTCGTCTAGTCGGTATTATAGAGCAAGACGTTTACAAAAAATGTTCCACGTTGCACTTACGCCCTTGATGTGTTTTTTCTGCGCCTTTCAGATTTAACGTCGTAATTGGAGTGACTGCGCTCCGGCACATCGTTTAAAATGCCTTAAACCGATTCGGCGTCTCTTGGCGCAGAGTGAATCAGCTTCAATTACACTGTGTGCGAATTACTCTTGCGGTTCGAGTGTCTTAACTCATCGCTCGCCGGGCCTGCTGACCGGTAAGGAGAAACTCGCATTGCGTTTAACCGCCCTATATTCGATATTCCGCAGCGGGTCACCGCCGTTGCAAGTGACGTCAAACCGTGTTTTACGCCTCTCATTACGGCGGATGATTGTTGGTGGTCACGGCTTTTCGGCTCCTGTCGTAAACAAAGTCCGACGCGCGTCTCTCGAATTGGACGGCGTCGCCGCACGCAGTAGGGCAGCATGTCTTTCAATCATCACGCGATCTTTTTTTTTTGAGTTATTTACTGTAATTTGCCATTTTGCTTGTGTAACAGTATGGATTGCGTCCTTTTTGACCCGTTTTGGTTTTTGCTTTTGCCTTTTTTGTTTTGTCGTGCGTAATTTTGGACACTTTTAATAGTTAACACTAGCAGACAAACAGTCGACATTCCAATAACCACATAGACCGATACTGACCAAAGAGCTGTACTATACTTAACAAAATCCATATTGCAATATCTTATACACGATTTTGTCGACAAATTATTGAAATGCCATCGTGGCCTGGCTGTGTACTTCTTCAATGGCCGACTAATCCGTCCTACATTTATTCGCTTTAATTCGTTCTTTTTTAAAGATCTGAAAAAATCGTGTAAAAATTGCTGCCCAAACGCGTGATTTTTATTTTCATTTCTTTAAATGCCCTACGCGATGTTTTACAAAGCATTGGTTGCGACTTTTTAGGAAGGTATATAGGTTTATAGACGTCAACGGTACTAGGCAACGACCAATAATAATCGCACAACCTATAAGCTTTTCGTGCCTTTCTGCGTGCAATAACAGTTCCAGTTGACTTTTTGCGCGAACTAAAAAGGTCATTGTTACTCCAAAAGTTAAAACTAGCGCAGTTTAAACTGACGCTGCTGCAGCTGTTTGTTTCGTGCTGTTTCTCACTTTTTTAACGTTTTAATACCACACGGACTCCACTGTCGGCTCTCCTAGCAAAGGTTTTCTACGCGTCAGTACGTTTTAAAGCTGATCCGTCAAAAAGTGTGAAAACATCGCAACTTCTATCCATCCTTTTGTGGCGCAGGTGTTTTTGCTGCTGCGTTGTACGTTTTCCAAATTACAAATATTCTTCACGGCCTGCCCCACGTGTTCATAGAAATGTCCCGATAGGATTCCATGTATAATATGTATTGTATCGTGTTTTTTTTGTAATTTAAGCGCGTGACTGTTTTTGATTCCTCTTATCTTCCTAATGTGTAATAAAAGTATCCAAGTAGGAACAATGAACGACAAGTCGACAAGTGTTTTACAGTGAACATTCCGCTGAAATTATTTTATATGTTCTATCCATCAGACAATGATAATGCTGCTGGTATGGATGTAAGTAACGTTTTTATTGTACATTATATTGTTAACTGTTTTCCAAACAGGTTCAGGTTTTTTTTAGTTAACAAAACCAGGAACAGCTTGACTGCCATCGGATAGTTGTCGAGCATAAATTGTCGATGTTATTAGTTAATCTTAATGTCCTTATTTATTTTTGCTTAGCGCAACACCAACGTTTTAAGGTTTAAGTTGTTATTAAAGGATAATCTATATAAACTTTTACGTATTTGTTTGTTTGACCCAACACAACTTAGCCGTTTCGTATCCAGCAATAATGAATGGTTTATCAAAAATAAAATTACGGATTTGCCTTTCATTTCTATTAATTTGCAGACATTTTGTCCTAGTAAAAAGCACTGAACTGAACTTATAGCGTAACACTTCGGCATCGGTTAGCTGCAACTAAACCAGGTAAATCCGGATCACCCTGAACTCGATAGGTATTGATTTTCAAATAACCCTGAATGGTGTGAATAAAAATGCGCAACATGCTAGTCAAAAGGTATTCAAAATAACTATTTCTCGTCATACACTTTGATAGAAACCGTATTCTCTATCCTAATAGAGTCTGGTTTCTTTTTTGTATAACTATACCAGCATTATATATGTCCGCGTTTCTCAAACGTTTTTTTCGTGCGACGCCTTTGAAAATATTTATTGGACGTGTGACGCTACCAGAGATAGGAATTTTACTATATTTTTTATTTGTTTGTACCAGAAAATCATAATCAATCAATGTGTTTTTTCGAAAGAATAATTTTGAATGCACATGTCGGCCTTGTCGGGCGATAATTACTAAATAATAGCATATTTGCAACGTTTCTTCACTTTGGATGCTTTGGTAGCACCTAACATATTTTTTGCATTGTACAAAAAACTGTGTACTGGTACAAAGAGTGACTTAACCTCGCAAAACGAAGAATTAAATATGATTTGTTACGGTCACGCAGATAATACCGATAATAATTTGTACCACGCCAGTCGATTCAATGTAGCTTCCACAAAGACCTTGGTGATAGTCTTATTGTGGGGAAGCATTAACCCGTTTAAGACTCAATCAGTTCCAAGTAATGACTTTCAAGTTTAAAACTCCTTGCAGTATCCCAGCAAACACAAAACGTTATACAACCATTTTACAACGTTACCAATTGGTTGTAAAGTGGTAATACGTCAATACACAACAGAGTAAATGTTATATCTTGTTTTTTCCCGAACGTTGATGTGTTTACCAAGCTAAAATTAATGTTCAAACGTTATTATAACGTGAACATGAAGTTTTAAAAAACCCGAAAACTTCAAACGTTAATGTAACGTTAAACAAGCGTTTAAAAATCGTAAGTCCTGAACATTTATTATTACATTAACGTTGCGTTTTTTATGACGTTCGTGTTACTTTAATAGGCAACATTTAAATGCAAATTTTTTAACATTTTTTCCATAACGTTTGAAAGTCCTACATTTTAAAGGTATTTAATCATACGTTAACGATAAGAATTTAATTACGTTATATCAACGCTATAAAGCAACACATAAAAAGTAGTTTTAATTTTTATTTCATATTACGTTAAAAAAACGTAACACACTATAGGTTTTACTAAAGATCCTATTTAACGTATGTGATTAGACGTTAATGTTATAAAAAACGTTATGTAAACCTTAATAAGTAACTTTAAATGAATATAGCTTTGTTTTAATCGTAAATAACGTTTAAAATCCGTACCTTTTTAACAGAGTTATTTAAATGTCTGAGTGAGTTGTGAATAAAATACCGTTACTTAAACGTCTATATGTAACTTATACATTTATAAAATAAAGTCACGCTTATATAACGTTTTACTTATGACCTTATTTTACGTATATCGTTCAACGTTAAAGTTTTGAAAAAAACGTACTTTATGTAAACCTTGCTGAGTGATGTTATAAAATATAATATTATTTTAACTATAAACAAGATTATGTCACGAAAATAAATTTTCGGCCCATATAATAACGTTTAATATCCGTACTCTTTCAACGGAGTTATTTAAACGTTTAAGTTGTGAATAAAATACCGTTAGCTAAACGTTTACATGAAATTTATAAATGTATAAAATAAAGTCACTCTTATATAACGTTTTACTTCGACTTATTATATGGGGCGAAAATTTATTTTAGGGACATATCTTGTTTTTGCCGTTGTTATATGGGCCGAAAATTTATTTTCGGGACATATCTTGTTTTTGCCGTTATTCTTTTTTGGTTTCCTATGGTTTCCTATGGTTTCCTGTGGTTTCCTATGGTTTCCTATGGTTTCCTATGGTTTCCTATGGTTTCCTATGGTTTCCTATGGTTTCCTATGGTTTCCCATGGTTTCCTATGGTTTCCTATGGTTTCCTATGGTATGTTTCAGACCGAGTTTTGTCCGAAGCTTTATAGAAAAAATAGACATCGTAGAACCTTCAAATATTCAGACATGGCGTAGAGTGGTATGTAGGTGCTTTGTAAAAGTTTATGAGGCTGCACTCCCAGGGGCCTTTGCTTGGGGGGTAAAAACCTGAAATATTGCGTTTTAGAACTTTGTAGCTAACGACAGCCATCTAGCAGCAGAAAAACTTTCATACAGAATTCGTTCATATTCGCTTGCTTTGTCCAGCTTGTGAAGTGACGAAGCGACTTACCGCCTGCTGGGCTTTATTGTCCCGCGCGTGAGACTTTCATTGTGCGAAGTGGCACGTCCTAAACTGGGCTCGTGCGACTTGCATTTTAAAACGAGGTTTCTCTTTAGTAAAATTACTTAATGCTCTTAAGAAACAACTTATTTTACCGCCGCAAATTTAAATGCGAAATCTGGTGGCAACTCTAATCCAACATATCAACACCAGGCCTACACAACTTAAAATTGAGTGTTGATATGTTGGATTGGAGTAACATACCATACAGGTGCAAACACCAAATATTCTCCAAATACGATTTTTTCAAATATTCTCCAAATCGTATTTCATCGTATTGTCGCGGTAATACACAAAGAGGTAAGGCCGTGAATAAAGTTTCACCCACCGTACAATTAACGGAGGGAAGCATTTCAAGTAGGGATGTTCAAGGCAGAATATCGGCGACACATTTATAATGCTTGCTTTAAATGCGGCGTCAGCATTTTTTCGGGCGACCAATTACTTCGCGATAAGCTTCGCCTAAGTGTCAAATAGGGTGTATTTACCGCCGCAAATTTAAATGCGAAATCTTGAGGCACTCTACGCCTCTCTGTTAGCACATGTTGTGCATCTTGCTCCAATCAGCATACCAACACAGGCCTAAACATATCTAGCAAAACTTTCGATTTAATAGTTTGCGTATTAGGCACATAATAGTGTTTTTCATATTGTTTGAAACGACAGATTTAAAGCCTGTTTTAACAGTGATTGCTCGGACCAAGCTATGGTAAAAAATTACCTAGTGAAAGTTTGCAAAAGTATAGCAAACGATAGGCGTTAAACCATTTTTAGTCTTTAAGAGAATGATAATATTTGATTTTCAAACACGTAAGCTGGTCAAAATTTAATAAAATAGCCATATGCATTATCTAAGTAAATTCTATTTATCAAATATATGTTTCGATCATTCCCCAAATTCTACGCCATATCTGAACCCCTTTCGCATCAAAGGCATATTTTAAGTGGGGAAGTTTTCGGCCCATATCTGTTTTTGCTTGCAGAAACAAGTTAAGGAAAATGAAAAACAAAATATATAATATAAAGTACACAATACAAAATATTAAAAAAAAAATTAAAAAAAAAAAAATTAAAATAAAGTAAAAATTGAAAATAAACACTAAGCCCTGAAAATATACCCCCTGACAAAATATACAACAGACACACCCCCGTCTAGTTTTTTTTTGGTTTCATATGGTTTGCTATGGTTTGCTATGGTTTGCTATGGCATGTTTCAGACCGATTTTTGTCCAGAGCATTATAGGAAAAGTGAACATCGTAGAACTTTCAAATTTTCAGACATGGCGTAGAGTGGTATGAAGGTGCTATGTAGAGGTTTATGAGGCTGCACCCCTAGGCACCTCCAATTGGGGGACAAAAAACAAAAGCGTTACGTCATCGTTTTAGTTCATAACAGCTATCTACTACTATCTAGCCTAGCGGCAGAAAAACTTCAATACAGTATGCTTTCATTCACTTGCTTTATTCAGCTCGCATCGCGACGAGGCGGCTGCTGGCATCCCTGCTGTGCCTCATTGTCCTGCGCGTGAAACGTTTTCGTTCGAAGTGGCTTGCCTAGTAAAACTAGGCGCATGCGACTTACCTTTCATAAAGAGGCCTATCTAAGTAAAAAACCTATTGCTCTTACAACACAAAATATTTTACCACCGCAAATTTAAATGCGAATCCTTGAGGCAGTGGACACATCTCTGTTAGCACCTGCTGTAATTTTGCACCATTCAAACATATCAACACCAGGCCTAAACAAATATAATTATACAAGGGCCGCAACAAGAAGAAGCTTAAGTTTAACGCATTCTTAACGACGACGTTACAAAGCTACGTCATAACATGGCGTCATAAATAAATAAATCTTGCGTTTATTGGATTTAAATTGGAAAAACTTTCAATATAAAACGTGGCTTATTAGGCACATAAACGTGTTTGCATATTGCTCAAAACTACAGATTTAAACTCTGTTTCAACAGTGATTGCTCAGACCAAGGCATGGTAAAAATTTACCCAGTAAAAGTTGGAAAAAGTATAGCAAACCATAGACGTTAAATCATTTAGAGAGAATGAAAATATTGGCTTTTTAAACATGCTAGCTGACCAAAATGTAATAACATGGCCGTAAGCATTATCGACGTAAATTTTTATTGATCAAATATATGTTTCGATCATTTCCCAAAATCTACGCCATATTTGAACCCCGCGCCTTCGCTTCAAAGCCATAAGTTAATATATTATTATACACAACTTATAATCAGGGCTGGGGAGCCACCGTAAAATAGCATTAGCTCCGGCTCCAGCTCCGGAGCCATCAGGCAATTATTAAATGGCTCCGGCTCCAGCTCCGGAGTCGTAAAACTCAATCCTTTGGCTCCGGCTCCAGCTCCGGAGTAGTAAAACTCATAGCCTTTGGCTCCGGCTCCAGCTCCGGAGCCATCAAACACACACCCAATGACTTCGGCTCCAGCTCCGGTGCCACCAGTCACTTATTCAATGGCAAGTTTTAAAAATTGCTTTCGGCTAACTAACGTTGGAAATGGAACAAAATATAATTTCTTAGCTTTAGCACCACAAATTAGTCATGGTACGGCCATCCGGTATAGCGATTGTTTTTGTAGGAAACATTTTGGCCTGTGCAAAATAAAGTCAAGACAGACGACAAATTACCACTATTTAAAAATACCATCTGAATGTCTATTATAATATTATAATTTGATTTTAGGTAATAGACGACTGGTGCCGCATTGGCATTGCCAAACATTTATTCACAACAGTACAAATGGCAGTATTCAGAGTTAAAGAAATTTTCTGGAATAGCAGAACAGTTTCATCGTTGATTCAAAAACTGTGTTGAAATGTGTAACCCAAATGTATTATATATACCCTTACTTTGCAGGCCAATCCCCAACCCAAATATACAACTTATTTTCTGCGTTTCTGTATTGAGGCTAGGGATGTTCAAAGTAGAATCCCAAGGTATTCTAGAATAATAGGTTTCGAATCCAGAATAACGAATCCAGAATAGCGAATCCTAGTATACTTTTATTAAATTATCTAACCTTGGTTTTGTTTGGGGAAGGGATTCATCTTAATCTACCCCACAGGGCCTACAATCACAGCAATAAATCGCCCAAACAATTTGCTAACATGTGTACATTACAATAAAAAAATCTCCCATATGTTTAATTCTTAACAACTGTCATTTGAAGCAGTTCTGTAAAAGGAATTCGATATTCTACTTTGAACATCCCTAATTGAGGCACATACATTTGTCTAGGTTCGGCTCCCGAGTAGTTCCACATTTCGATATATAGTATGTTGAATAATGATATACTCGCAGCTTGGCCGGGTTGAACGGAAGGGCGATTAAACACAGCAGTCATTATTCCTCAAGTAAAAATTGAAACGACTCGCACGAGTCACATTCTAAATTAACAGAAGTTCGCCAAAACTCAAACTCGTATAGAAAATCTAAGCTTCTCTTTTTCACGCAAATAAGAAATTGAGCGTAGCCAATTTAAAAGCCCCCAAAGAGTGACAGTACCCAATTGAAAAGCCCCCAAAAGAGTTTAAGTCGCAAAAAATGACAGTACCCAAATCAAAATCCCTAAAAGAGTATAAGTCGCCAAAAACGAACGTAAAGTGAAACAATAAACTGGTACCGGTACCTGGTGGAAGGACTTGAGTTGTTCTTTGGTGAGAAAGAAGATCTCGCTTGTCTCGGCCTGTTTGCAAACAGTCCAGCCAGGATCGATCGGAAGCCAGTATCCCTCGTCCTCAATACCAGCCTCGTCTGGTTTGCAGCAGCCGCACAGGATACGCGAGGCGCTGGGGTAGGCGTGCGCTGTAAAGGCTCGCATCTTGTGCACGTCTAGGTAGTAGATCACGCAGAAGATGCAGCCCGCCGCGTTCAACAGCAGGTCGGTGGCCATCAGGGCGTAGTACCTATGGATGGGTGTGTTTGTTTGGTTAAAATAGTCCTTATATACGACCTGTGAACGTCGTTGCGTACTTGGAGAGCACAGCACGATGTTGGATAAAGTAGCATTTTTGTTAAAAATAATTTAATTAATTAGGAACAAGAATCAAATAACTAGAATTATGTAGTTACCAAAATATGAACGTGGGGAATCCTTGTGTAAAGGGGTGTTACTATGTCCTCTTGACCTCTTCTATTTCACTTTAGCTTCGACAAATCGCGGCAATAAAAATATAGTATTCAATGAAACATTCACACATATGTGTGTTAATAACTGAGATCTAGCCCTTCGAAGCTGCTTTTTGACCAACGACTACGGCTTACGTATAATTAGTACACCGAAAGCCATCGCAGACTCACCGAATCTGTTGATCTATGATGCAAGCAGAGCAGACTAGAAAAAAAACTAGCCTGCAGTAAGGTTCGAACTCACGACCTCCGGTCAAGCCGGGACCGTCGCTCTACCAAATGAGCTATGCAGGCTCAGAAAGGAACGAGTCGAGATACAACCATGCGCCAATGCTTGCTCAATCTGTTAGTACAAGCAACCTCGTAGAAGGGGATCCACAGTACCATTTCATTTATTCAATGAAACATTCACACATACGTGTGTGTTAATAACTGAGATCTAGCCCTTCGAAGCTGCTTTTTGACCAACGACTACCGCTTACGTATAATTAGTAAACCGAAAGCCATCGCAGACTCACCGAATCTGTTGATCTATGATAAAAAACAACTTGCCTGCAGTGAGGTTCGAACTCACGACCTCCGGTCAAGCCGGGACCGTCGCTCTACCAACTGAGCTATGCAGGCTCAGAAGGGAACGAGTCGATATACAACCATGCGCCAATGCTTGCTGTATATATGGTACTGTGGATCCCCTTCTATGAGGTTGCTTGTACTAACAGATTGAGCAAGCATTGGCGCATGGTTGTATCTCGACTCGTTCCATTCTGAGCCTGCATAGCTCAGTTGGTAGAGCGACGGTCCCGGCTTGACCGGAGGTCGTGAGTTCGAACCTCACTACAGGCTAGTTGTTTTTCTAGTTCTTTTTTGGTTTCCTATGGTATGTTTCAGACCGATTTTTGTACGAAGCTTTAAAGAAAAAGTAGACATCGTAGAACCTTGAAATTTTCAGACATGGCGTAGAGTGGTATGTAGGTTCTTTGTAGAAGTTTATGAGGCTGCACCTCCAGGGACCTTTGCTTGGGGGGAAAAAACCTGAAATATTGCGTTTTAGCTCTTTCTAGCTAACGACTGCCATCTAGCAGCAAAAAAATTTCATACAGAATTCGTTTATATTCGCTTGCTTTGTCCAGCTTGTGAAGTGACGAAGCGACTCACCGCCTGCTGCGCTTTATTGTCCCGCGCGTGAGACTTTCATTGTGCGAAGTGGCTCGTCCAACACTGGGCTCGTGCGACTTGCATTTCAAAAAGAGGTTTCTCTTTAGTAAAATTACTTAATGCTCTTAAGAAACAACTTATTTTACCGCCGCAAATTTAAATGCGAAATCTGGTGGCAACTCCAATCCAACATATCAACACCAGGCCTACACAACTTAAAATTGTGTGTTGATATGTTGGATTGGAGTAACATACCATACAGGTGCAAACACCAAATATTCTCCAAATACGATTTTTTCAAATATTCTCCAAATCGTATTTCATCGTATTGTCGCGGTAATACACAAAGAGGTAAGGCCGTGAATAAAGTTTCACCCACCGTACAATTAACGGAGGGAAGCATTGCGAGTAGAGATGTTCAAAGCAGAATATCGGCGACTCATTTATAATGCTTGCTTTCAATGCGGCGTTAGCTTTTTTTCGGGAGACCAATAACTTCGCGATAAGCTTCGCCTAATAATCAAGTGTCAATAGGGTGTATTTACCGCCGCAAATTTAAATGCGAAATCTTGAGGCAGTCTACGCTTCTCTGTTAGCACCTGTCGTGCATCTTGCTCCCACCAGCATACCAACATCAGGCCTAAACATCTAGCAAAACTTTCGATTTAATAGTTTGCGTATTGAGCACATAATAGTGTTTTTCATATTGTTTGAAACTACAGATTTAAAGCCTGTTTTAACAGCGATTGCTCGGACCAAGCCATGGTAAAAAATTACCGAGTAAAAGTTTGCAAAAGTAAAGCAAACCATAGGCGTTAAACCATTTTTAGTCTTTAAGAGAATGATAATATTTGATTTTCAAACACGTAAGCTGGTCAAAATTTAATAAAATGACCATACGCATTATCTACGTAAATTCAATTTATCAAATATATGTTTCGATCATTCCCCAAAATCTACGCCATATTTGAACCCCTTTCGCATCAAAGGCATAAGTTAAGTGGGGAAGTTTTCGGCCCATATCTGTTTTTGCTTGCAGAAACAAGTTAAGGAAAATGAAAAACAAAATATATAACATAAAAAACACAATACAAAATATTAAAAAAAAAATTAAAAACAAAAAAAAAAATTAAAAGAAAGTAAAAATTGAAAATAAACACTAAGCCCTGAAAATATACCCCCTGATAAAATATACAACAACCGCACCCCCGTCTAGTTTTACGGATGTTATTAAACGTTGGAGTTTTGACAAAAAAAAAAACGTTATTTAAACCTTCTTAGGAAACATTTAAATTTAGTTTCATTTTAACGTATGATAAACTCTTAAAAACGTTTTGCTTATGATCTTATTTAACGTTTATGATTAAACGTCTAGGTTTTGAAAAAAAATGCGTTATTTAAAGCGTTTCAACAAAGAGATTTCCGAAGTAACATTTAAATATATAGCTCACTTTAATTTTGGGGCAATTACGTTTAGAATCCTAACAGTTGGAATCGAATAAATTAACATTTAAGGTGCGCAAAAAGCATTACCAAATTGATTGTTGGAAAAAATATACATGCCATATAAATTGTATTTTTTCTTATTCAAGTGATTTGTCAAACAAACACTTATTTGGTAAGTTTATTAAGCATATTGCATATGTTCTGACAATAGATATATGTTGCTGTATTTAAAGATATAATATTCGTTAACCTTGCCTTGACATCAAACAAATCGCATGTAATTTTTTTGTGCCCCGTGGGATACAGCGCTATTGGCATGAATGGCCTCCTGCTGGCTCGCAACAACCTCCCACCCCGTCCCTCTTGGCTACCGCGCATATAATTTTACTCCACACGACGTCCGATTGGCCGATATGCGGATGACACCATCACAATCGAGTTTGAACGTGTTTTGCGCGAACATGTAAACTTTGAGGAAGTGCAAGTTAGGGCAGCTTTGCGCTGGAGTTTCCGGTTAGCAGTTTATCTTATTCGCCTAAAACTTAGACTTTATTATCAAATATGTGTTTAGGTTAATAGGCTAAGTTGTATTTCTTAGCTTCCTTTACAGGTTTCTATAGGTAAAATGGTGCAGTGTTTATTGAATATGATGAATTTTGTGATGTTTATGAACATATTGCACCTAGATGTAACGTTTGAAACAAGCTTTATCTGCGGAAAGTTTGCATATCTGGGATATTGACAATGGATATATCGGCAAAAAGTGTCATTAAATAGAGACTATTCTGTGGAATTTGAAGACTCCTGAACATTTTACATGATTCCTAATTAAGTCGGCTGCTAATCAAGGTAACGTTGTAATATTTTTTAATCTTAATTTACCTAAATAGCATATTTAATAAATTTATTACATAACATGTACGATTTTTATTCATTTTATATTTGCAACAGATTTTTTTTTACACTTTTAACACTTTTTCTTCTATTTGAGTTGTGCCCAAACCGCTATTATAAGACACATGTGCATTGCCCGTTTCAGAATTTTGCACGTCCAAAATTTTTACCCACGCAGTATCCCTTCTGCATTTACTTTCTTTATTTGGCGGATCCAAGCTCCCATTTTTAGTAACAGGCACAAAATGTCACCATGATAGAATTGATGGAATGCCTTCACAGACTATGACAAATTACTTCATTTAAATATTTTTTAATGTAAGCGTAAAGAATGCCACATTTGTTTAACTTTTACCCATAAGTAAACATTAGGATTTTTGAATATTATATTTACATGCAGTTTAAATATTGAAAAATTCAAATCAAAAACATTGTGTATTGCACTATATATTATAGATTTTAACTAAAATTTAAGGCAGATTTACAGGACTGCTTAACAGATTACGTTTATAACCAAGTATATCACAGATTACGTTTCTTACCAAGCAGCACAAAAGGCTTAAACAAAAAAATGTGTTAATTGTGTTGTGTGGCACTTTCTTCATAGGACAAAATATATTTGACAACACCTGGTTATTTTTTTGTGTATTTATCAGATGAAATGGCTTAAAACTGCATTTTTTATTTTTTTATAATTTATCCCCCATGCCATTGACCCTATAATTTAACTTTTTTTTCAAACTATATAGATTTACTTTATTAAATTTATAAAAAGGTAAAATGTTTTAAAATATGGATTGTAATAAAAAAAAAAAAAAGAAAGTTTTGGCTAATTGTAATCGACATTACGTTCAATGTGCAGTATAGGTCTATATAAAACCATAATTATTTGTATGAGCAACTTTTAGTTTAAAGTGTTTTAAAACTAATTTTTTTATCTTTCTCCGGAACCAGTAAAAATCAACTATTTGCGGTTGAAAAAGAGAACATTCAACCCAAATATATTCCTTAAGGTAAACTATACACAGTTGTCAATGTTTTTGTGCTAAATGGTGTACGCAATTCCAATGTAATCAAATATTTGCAAGCTTTTAGTATTGCGTTTTTTATTTAAACAATTTATTACTTAAGCCAGGAAAATGACGCAACGTTATGACGTCAATAATATTCTGCTGGCGGCCGTGAGAAAAATAAAGACTATCAATAGGGCTGTTACAGCTAAAAGCTTATGCACCCCTGACTTAAGCAAATAAATCGTAATTATATAAAAATGTATATGTAACATATATATATTTCAGAATTTCATTATTTCATTTCCATTATAACACAGAGTTATTTTTAGGAACATCGAGATGCCAGTATCCAGCAGCGATATGTCCTCATCCTGCACAGCAGTAGAGGCTACCCCCTACGTTGGATGAATCCGATTGAACATGCCATTGATGAAGATGGGGCGAGACTCATATTTTTTTAGTTTACGTCAGATGTCACCTAATATGCCATCCAAACACGAATAATACCTCGGGTTCTACTGTTTCGTTACTTTTCTCAACTTTGATTTGTAATGAAATTTTAAAGCAAACACAACGTTGTGAATACGTTTCTGGTAGTCTACACATTTACGCACATTTTTCGTACAACATTATACAACATTTTCGTACAACGTTATAGGAAAGTCAGTAATAAACGTTTGCGTTTTACGTTTGTAATATTTATCGTTTTACCAACGGTAGTTAGAGTCTACACAATTACGTCCATACAACATTCCCGTACAACGTTATAGGAAAGTCAGTAATAAATGTTTGTGTTTTACGTTTTTAGAAAGTCATAATTGACGTAATATATGTCGTTTTAAAAACGATGCTGGGAGTCTACACTTTACGGCAAAACAACGGTCCGGAAAAACGTTATTGGTAGTTTAAATAGTCCCATAAAAACGTTTTCGCAACGGTAAATTGTTTGCTGGGATGTTTAAACTAGTAAAATCAGAATTCGCAAAATATCGCGTTTATTGTCGGAGTTTAAACAGTAAAAACGATTTATGTTTCAAACGGTATAAAAGGGCGTATATCTTAATGGAATCCAAAACCATTGGCAGCAGGTTTTTGCTTGTCGATCAAATCCGCTTACGCGTATGTGTTATTTGTTTATATTTCAAACGGGTTATTGGTTTGTTTTTTTCGTAACCGATAAATCAAAATTAAGGTCATCTCATCACTTTTGCGAAATTAAAACTTTTATGCCTAATAGTGTTTTCAACACAGTGTGGAACTATAAAGCGTTATCAGTAAATTTGCGGATTAGTTTGAAAAAAATTAGTCTCATTCTATGAGAAAAAGATTTCGGTACCGGATTACGGGTTTGCTTGAATATCACACAAGTCGAACAAATACTGCTACTACACGCCACGGATCGTAGGCTATCCTAATCAGTAATAATATTTTAATTCAACGTGACTGTAAAAATCAAATTATAGTCATCGCGTTTGCAAAGTTAAGGTTTTTATGCTCGGAGTTTTCGAAACAGTTATAAATTACAAAGCGTAATCAGTAAAATTGCCAATAATACGCGGCTTTAAAAAACTTAATTTAGAATTATGTTAAATTTTTGATTTACCTACCGTGTATCGCTAATCGCTGGGCGATATATGTTGTAGGACGGTCGCGTTTAACCCCTCTCTTTATTAAACCTACCCGAGAATATAATAACGTAATATTATATGCAATAGTGATGAAGACCTCACAGCATAATGGATTGTTTCATTTGATTTAACCACGCAAAATTCAGGTTGATTTTGCAAATTATCGCGCGTATTGCGGATGTAATTTATTAACATGTCAGATACAACTATGTATTATAGTCATTTAAATTATCAGTTAGAAAATCTATTTCACCTGGGAAACCCAGGGTATTTCATCTAGTGTAGAATAAACTACGTTGTACAGCCAGGGGCCCAGAATATTCGATTATTACAACAGCCTCAATGTGATTCCCAACCTTTATTGTTGTCGCGAACCCCTTTCCAGTTTTCGAAAAGCTATGCGACCCCCCAATTTTGGTGCATTGATTAAATTTGTCGTCAAACAGTGCTACCTGATTTTTAGATCTTTATGGTATTTTATTAAACTCCAGCATAACTACCGAAATAATAGTAACATCGATGTCAGAATAAAATAAAAATTCCAAAATTAGACTATAACCGCTATAAGTCGTAATAGGACTTAGGCTACATTTAAATAAGACCTATACTGCGAATTGTTCCGTCAGGTTTGTTTTGTTTATTCTGACGAGTTTAGGTCTTATTTAAATGTAAGTCTTATTATTCCTACGTGTTTTATCTTTTTCGTCGACTTTTACATTAGGACTTAGCCAACTCCAACGAGTTTGGGTATTATTCTGCCATACATTTTATGCGCATTTGTTTTATAATGTTGTTGGTCGCAATACCCTGGCGTTATAGATTATACTATTATAGCCTATCTATAGTGTTGCTTCATATGTTTTATCGTGTGTTTCCCTCACAATTTTTATTTGTGTGTTTCCCTCTTAAGTCGCTCTACCAACTGAGCTATGCAGGCTCAGAGAGAAGCGAGTCGAGAAACATGATACTGATGATATGGTACTGTGAATCCCCTTCAATATGAAGTTGCTTGTACTAACAGATTGAGCAAGCATTGTCGTATGGTTGTTTCTCGACTCCCTCCTCTACAAGCCTGCATAGCTCAGTTGGTAGAGCGACGGTCCCGGCTTGACCGGAGGTCGTGAGTTCGAACCTCACTGCAAGCTAGTTGTTTTTCTAGTCTGCTCTGCTTGCATCATGGATCGACAGATTCGGTGTGTCTGCAATGCTTTCAGTGTATTGATTAAAACAACGTTGATTTTTTTTATTTTTAACATATTTCAATAATGAGTTACTGTTTTGTTTATAGGCCTACGTCACGTAACTTAGATTAAATGACTTAGGCATATAATTCAAAGATTAATTAGTCTTTACATTTATTGATCCTAATTTTTAGATTTAACGCAACTTATAATGTATCCGAACCGCAACTTTATGAGCCGGTTTTGAAACAACGATGGTCGAACCGGAGCTGAACTGGAACTTTTAAATTGCTCAAATCCGAAACCGAAACTGAACAGGATTCCGAAATAATCCTTAAACCCGAACCGAACCTGAACCGGAAAAATCAAACGGTTCGACTCCCTGCTCCTACCAGTCAAAAATCCTAGATCTCCTGTTGTCCGGGTGTCCAAGCTTGCTCTAAATTTGGATGCTAAATGTGTCTGATGTATTTTGACTAGATTCAATATGTATATTTACTGACGGGTTTAATCCAGAACAGCAAGTTTCTTGTTGTATGACGTTACGTTATGACGTATATTTGTGACGTAATCTGAATAAAAAAAATTGTGGTCCACCAAATCCTCACCTACACCTGCCTTGATTTTTTACTACTTTCTTGCCTACTACACATATTGTATGTTTCTCATGTGGCCCTCTATCAAAAATAATTGATCCTACCTTTAGTAGATATTATAGTAATCCTATTAAAGGGCTAAAAAGAGGCACTATGGAAAAAAGTAGAGGTCCCAGTAGTTATTTTAAAAATCCATTCTAAAGAGTTCTAGGCAATTTTTTTGTGTGTTTTGGGGTCAGCTGTAGGTCTTGTTGCACCATAGAGCACTAAATGGTTGCACCATGTGCTAAACTACCAAGCTGAGCTGATTTTGTTTGAAATTTATATATTACTATGTAGTTTGTCTTGAAGTTGTTTCATAGACAACTTCACTGTAGTACTGTAGTTGTTACTTTGGTCTTCATGTGTGTTCCTAAAACACCTTGTTTTCTTTTTTCAATATTCGTATTATTTGTCGGTACTTCATGGTTCGATGGATTTTAGATACGCATTTCTGATTTCTATACACGTCAATTCTTTAGCGTTTGTTGAGCGGTTGAGGGAAATTATGCGCAAAATGGTACATCAGTAAAATATATAAATTAATAGTAAAAGTATGTTTAAGGATAAAAAGTTGCAGATTTGCATAACTTTTAGAGGCGATTTCGAAATCCCCGATTTACCTTTATAAGGTATTTTGAAAAAACAAAGAGGCTATCTGCACTGCTTCTAGTCTCTATTTCATGGGACTTCACGCACGCCGAGATCTCTGATATGCAAACCAAATTTTGAGGTGTGCAATTATGGGCGCTCTTTCACTATTGTGCGTAAAAATTAATAAAAAAAAAACTTTCTTCAAATGCCGCATATACCACAACGCATATTGTTTGGGTTAGCAAGTAAAACTCATAGTTAAAAACATGAGTAAAAACAGGATCAGACGTTTTGTTTAAAGGAAAATATATTTCGCCAAAGTGGCATCATCAGTTCCTGTAAGAGTACAAATAAATAAAATCAGAGCGCAGCCATCAACAAACCAATAAAAGTAAACAATAAAAAAAAAAAAAAAACGTCTGATCCTGTTTTTACTCATGTTTTTAACTATGAGTTTTACTTATTAATGTACGCGTCAGCGGCAGTGATCGACTGGCTAAAGCCTGCCGCCGATGGTTTTCGATTCTATAAAGATACACCCTATTGTTGTTTGGGTTAGGGTGCGGGTTAGCGTTTGGTTGAGGGTGCATGGGTCAAGTTATTATTAATAATAAACATAATATTACTTACCCACCCTCAACCAAACGCTAACCCTAACCCAAACAATATGCGTTGTGGTATGCAGTATTATTTTGTTTTGTTTTTTGCATAACTTTTCACGTACATAAGTGAAAGAGTGCCCAATTATGTTCTTATTGTACACCTTAGGTTGAAAATCCGAACACAATTTTGAATTTTACGAAAATCGGGTGTGCACCTGCCACAGAATGCAGAATGGATTTAAATGGCAACAGAATGGATTTAAATGGCTACGTTGCACAATTAATTGTTTTTCGGGACAGAAGTTCTATATAAAGGGGATGTTGGCTAAAACCCAAACCAAAAGTTTGCTACATTGTAAGCAATTCATGAACACTGGGCAAGAAACTGGTCTATGTGCAAATAAATGGTTCTGGTCTAGAATCATATCATAACGCACATTACTTGGGTTAGGTTGCAGGTTAGCATTTGGGTTTGGGTGGGTCAAGCAGGGCTGCGGAGTCGGTTAAAAATAACCGAAGTCTGACTCCAGCCAAAAAACTAAACCCGAGTCCCGAGTAAGACTCGGGTCAAATGTTCGATTTTGTCTAACGCCGAGTCCGGCCCAGACTCTACAGCCTGTATTCCACCAATTTACGTAACTAAAGCCAAAGGAATATTCAGCAAGCCACTTATAGAGTGTTATATAATTCATTCACTTGAAATACATGTATGGAAAATATTCCACCATATGCTATTTCCAGTTGACGGCCATATCAGCTTTGAAAATTGGTACTGCGCATGTAGGACTCTTTTATATGGTCTTACTCAGAGTCTCGACTCCCGAGTCCGACTCCAGCAAAACAAACCGACTCTTCGAGTCCCAAGTCCGAACCAAAATTCACACTAGTATTCACGGCTCTGCAAAACTACTTTACAATTTATGGCGCTGGTCTAGAATCCTACCACTTTTTTACAATAACAAAACTTTGTCAAACATTAAAATTATAAAAGAAAAATTAATACGGGAAAATAAATAAAATACTACTATTTGAACCTCCTGAACCTAAATGCTAAATATCAAATTCCAAAATTAGACCAACCGCTAAGTCATAATAAAACTTGCATTTAAATAAGACCTCAACTGCCTTGTTCTGACATGTTTGTTTTGTTTATTTTGACGAGTTTAGGTCCTATTTAAATGTTAAATCTTATTCCTGTGTGTTTTTTCTTTTTCATTCAGGCAACTTTTGCTTTAAGACTTCTACCAGTATATATTAAATCAGGGGTGTCAAACATGTGACTAAGTATACAACCAATTAAATGCTACATAATTGCGTTATTTTAACACTATTGCCAATTTACTTCCAACAAAAACCCTGAATAACTATTATAATTGGCCAGTTTATATGATTAGAATTGAGAATATCTGTCAGAACCAGGGGTTCTTAAACTGGGGACCGTGGACCCCTTGGTGGTACGTGAACTAGTTTCAGGCGTCCCTGAAGGTATTATTAAAATACTATAAAAAAAAAATGTCAGCGGTCTGCGGTAAAAAAATTTCAAGAACCCCTGGTCTAAACGAAGTGTTTTAAGCATACAGCCTCCTTTTTCTGTGCCACAGCCTTAAAAAGGTTGGGAACCACTGCTCTAGTGGAAGGTGTTGGCTGGCTGGTGACAGTTGATTGCACTATTTTCTCTATTTCGCATTGCAATTATTACTTAATCACTAATACCAAGCTTTACCTACATTGCCCCAATATAAACAAACTTGGTGAACTGCATTACACTGCCTGGTTGATTTGTTTATTTACCATTTTTTAAATCTTTTTGAGTTTACCATCATTCTTCTGGATGCATGTGGCTTTACTGCACCCCACTTGCCGAAAAAGTTTCCACTAAAACTAAAGTATTTAGAGTTTCAAAAACATTCCTTATGTATATCAGGGTGAGCTTGCGAGTGCAATTCACTCCGCCAGCTTGGTTAGTGTCTACCAATCAGCACTTTCCTGGACAAATAGCACTCTGTAAAAATTGTTCCATGCTTGGAGCAAATTTCCGCCCTGTCTAACATTTTTGCGTCAATAAATTTAATGTTATTTTTTTTCTGTCATATACACAATTGTAATGTGGCAAGTGAGCAAGTTTGTTTAATTTTGGGTGGAGAAATGTAGTTTCTCAAAATGTACTACATGATGATTATTCCTAGTTATCTAATTTGGTTTGTTACAAATAACTACTCAAACTAAAGTTGCATGTGAGTTCTTAATTCGGGTTATAGATTAATCTAATTATAAAAGAAATATCTGGACAACCACACCCTTATGCTCACAAGAAGAACTGTTTAGAGATTAGAGGTTAACTGTCAGATCTGACACACAGCGAACGGACGGTGATTTATACGTAAATAAATTAGTTTACCGAAAGTTCATGAATTTTGCGATTAAATCAACAAGTTTTAACTGGAACCGTAACCACACGCAAATCATTACATTATAAAATTACTCATTTTTATCACTCAAGATGCAAAAACTTAATCTCTTTTTTACAATGTGCCTTGTGTTAAGTCAATTTGTAGTTGTGTAGTGCCACAAGCATGTACGGTATGGTATTTATGCAAAAAATGGCCTTCAGTCAGTTGAAGTTTAGTGCAATTTGTACCAATTAAGAGCGCAACTAGGTATGATAACAATGACCAATCTTTGCCTTAAGGCACTTGCCAATTAGGTGAATGGGTGTCAATCAGCACTCGCATTGGCGGGCAAGCGCAAAATATCAACTCTGCATAAAAATCAAAGCAAGTGACAGGGAAGCTTAAATTAAAAAAAATTGTTCATTTTAATGAAGGGAAAGTAAAATAGTAAAAAATATGGCAACTTTTTTTTTAGTATTTTAACCTTGAGCTTTTAGGTCAATACCACCAGAACTTGATAAATCCCAATATTTGCAACAATGTACACACATATTATCTGTGCTAAATGTGTCACAGTCCCCTCTAAATCTTATTTTAAGTTTTACGATTTTTTTTTTAATTTTTTCGCCCAACATTCGACTTCTGTTGCACATTTGCATTCAACTCATAACATATCAACAGGTTATTTGGCTTACTTGTTTTATAGTGTCACAGTATGACTTCTGTTTGAGATCCTATTTTCTCATGCGGCCCGTAGTAGGATATCCGTGGAAAATGTCAGTAAACTAAAAGTAGGTGGGTATACTTCACTAATAACATTTGGATGGAAACTCCCAGCCTTCCACAAAATCTTTTTTGCAGTTAATATGTCAAACCTATTCTCAATGTAAACAGTCTTAAACTATTTTTTTTGTATTATATATTTGTTACTTGGATAAGTTTCTGTCATGTTTTTGATTGGAGAGAATGATTTGAAGGAAATTCCTTTTTTTAGAAATTAACTCAACCTGTTTGATTTCTATACTTTGTTGGTTACTTGGTAGTATTTTGTTTTAATTATTGTATCCTGAAAAGCCCTTACATTAAGTGCAGCTTCTGGTGCTTTCATCATATCATCATGTTCAAGGGAAGCTTTGGGTAATTAAATTTGGTTTATTTGAAATCAGCTTTTCTAATATTTTTTTGCTTTTATTTCGAAGATATGTTTTATTTGTAGTATTCAATAATTTTATCATCCATTTACAGGGTTTAAATTTAAAATGAATTTAAAACCTAGTCCATTTGTACATCATTATTCTTGTTAGGTCAGCACAGTACAAATCAGATTCTAGTGTTTAACCCTGGGTCTTATCTAATATGGTCTGAACTTTGTTCTCCAATAATGAAAGGCTAATTTCATTGAAAAAATAACACTGATTTTTTTACATAATATTTTAATGTTGGTTTATCACAAGTTTTAATCCATACTTGTATCTACACAATCCCTTTGCTGGCAGCATAACCATTTGACGGAAGTTTGACCTGCAAATTAATTACAATAATTTCTCTATTGAAATTTCTAAGAAACTTGATATTACACTAAACAGTTAAAAACTTTACCTTTTTAATTTTGTTATTTTGTTATTTTTTTATGCATGGTAAAAGATTTTGTTTCTTTTTTAAGCATTTACAGTATACATTTATTTTAAAATTAAATTAATTTACAATCGTTGTGTTTTTTTAGATTGCTTTTTTGTCTCGTAATGTCTGTAACTGTTGATGATTCAAGTACATTTGATGCAAGCAATTTCAAAAGATGTGACCAAAGTGCTTTTTGCCAGTAAGTTTTTTCAACAGTTATCTTCAATTAACAACTGAAAAAGTTAAATGTTTGCTCTAGTGAGCGTGATGGTTGAAGATTGTGGTTAGATGTAGTGAGAATATCAAAGCCTTTGATATTCTTACTTCATACTTAACAATTGCTCTTTAAGTAGTTAAACAGAACTAACTTCGTTAAATTAAAAAAAAATAATAAATGTATTTTATGTACAGTGTTTATATAATGACTTTTCTGCAAGCTAAAATTTAAATCTAACAAATTTTGTTCAGGCGACAGCGGAATTTCAAACCAGAAGTTTCCCCATATGTAGCAAATTTGGATTCACTCCGAACACTGGGCAGCAATCACGTTGCTCTGGATATTACCAATAATAAAAATGGGAAACCATTTATTCTTGAATTATTTGGTTATGCAGATGCAACATTGCGACTAAAAATCAATGAAGTTTCGCCATTGCTTCCCAGATATGAAGTTCCTGATACAATTGAGGAAGTTCCAGCTCAAAAGTAAACTCTATCAAATATTGTTGAATAAAATGTTTTTTTTTTTTTTTTGGTATCAAATGTTATCGAGTATATCTGTTTTAATATTGCACTTTCACTACATATTCACATGTTGTGCTTAAAGCTATTTAAATAAGCTGCTGTTTCATAAACACAACACTATATTAATACTGGCAAATCTTGCTGGCCTTAAATTGTGTTGTATTTTAAATATGTTGTTATATTGATCATTTGTAGCATATACAGTCGGCCCAACAAATCCGATGGAACAGCAGTTGTTTTAATGGCCAACAACACTGATCTTAAAGTTGTGATATCTTGCAATCCTTTTCGACTTGATATTTTTGATGATGATGAACCAGTTTTCAGTGTAAACTCTAGAAATCTGCTTGAGATTGAGCATCTGCGTACCAAACCTGAACCAAAGATGTGAGTTTAAGGCACCAGGCATAATGTGTTTGAAATAAAACTATATACTATATGTTGTTTTTTGCATGCAACCAGAAAATTTTATTAACCTAATACAAAATAATACTCAGTTTAACCATACTAATAAATGTCTGTTGCTCAGTAATGGAACTTGCCATTCCATCTTAACTAATACTAGTAAAAGTAAATTGTAGAAGTAGTAGCTCAGTTTTTACCATTTCCTTTTTTTTTAAATCTCTGAACTTCAGCTCTGGAAAATATCTGTTCATAAAAACATGGCCAACTGTCCAAAAAAATAATTTGTTTTTTAATTTCCATTCCTGATTTTTGGTTTCTTATAGTGTTTGTTTTTTTAAATGCAAAAGTGTTTTTTTTTTTGGCAAAGAGTAGTGTGCTTGCTTCTAAACTATTTTGCTTTGCAATCTCTGATTTGGTTTGAAATTATGAACTTCATATGATTGTGTTTTTCACCTAATTTACTTTTTTGCTTGCAAGACATTCACCCATGAAGCTTGTTACAGAGTCAGCATCAACCTTTCACTCAATTTACTGCACTATCTTTTCCTGGTACTTACTGGTGAATTTATTTTCATAGTAAATTTTTTCGGTGTTTTTTGTACCAGCATAAAGTGAATGTCAAGAAAAATGGCCCATAGCTTAAAATATGGTTTGATGGCTGTTTACATATTTTTTTACTAATATCACAAACAAAGCTTAGTTTATTGCATGTCAATTTGTGCCAGTGTGATTTGCGGTGGGGTAGAAGTAGCAAAATGTTTAACGTGTAACACAAGCATGACTTTTTTATTCTCCTCTCTTTGCATGACAGCCTAAATCTGCTCTGAAGGAAAAGTGCTTTACTCAAAACAGATTCTTACTGCTCTAGTCTGCTAAATTTTTATAATTTGAAATACTTTTTAGAAATATACCCGACACATGGTTTAGAAAACATTGTAATATTTATTGCTATTGCCTATACCTGTCTAACATCAAGAATAGCATGCCATCCTTAGTTATGGTAGATCATCTTACAGCAGTGGTTCCCAACTTTAACCTCCTTTCTTGTTTTACCTATTAACCCCTCCCATTTTTGGTGTATTGCACATAACAATAAACCAGATTTCAATCATATTTCATTTAGCATATGTTTTATTGTTTTATTTGAAAAATTGACTTCTGGATGTAACATGAACAAAACAATAAAAGTTTATGTAGAAGTCTCAAAAAATATGGATAGAAAATTTAATTTATAGCAGTATGTATTGATAATTGTTTTTTTATTAACTCGTTTTTCTCTGAGTTGGTCAAGTGGGAAAAATGTTGTTAAATGCTGTTCTATAGATTAACGCCAACAGATACAAAAGTAATTTTTGCTTAACAATAGCACAAAACAACAGAAGAAGATCCACAAGGAGAACATGGCCTTTTGTCTATTTTAACATGTTTATCTAAGAAAAGTTTGCACTCCAAGAAAATATATAATGTTTCCAGTATGTCTAAGCCTACTTTTTAATGCTTTTAGTAAAAAGGCGTCATGTGATTCATTGCACAGTCTAAAAAAAGGCCTTTTTTCGCTTTAAGCGAATTGATAAATTCTTTGTAATGTAGGTTTTATTTTAAAAGTAAACCTCTTTCAGTCCTTAAATTTCAGGCTTTAAGAATATAAACTTACTGTATGGTGTTTTTAAGTTATCTTTTTTTATGAAATCATATTAAGATGCATTTTGTGATGTAATGTTGTGATGTAGCGATTTACCTTTGTGACCACCAGGTTGCGAACCACTGTCTGTTAGGTATTGGTTTATTACCTTAATATTGCAAATAGCAACTAGGTTCCTAAAATGTAGAAGTGATTTAGACATTACATTGCCTCTGATGAATCATAGTCGCTAAACAACACTTTAATGACTAACATATAAAGGTGCGAAAAAATCTAATTTTATAGTGAAGAAGAAAAACCTACTGAACCGGAGCCAAATGAAGGGGCTGAACCAGTTGAGGAGGTAATATGTAAGACAGTGTGATAATAATTAATAATAATCAACAACAAAACAAAGAGTATTTTATGTGTAAACAATAGTGTAGTATTTTGGTTGAATAATGCTTTTCCATTAAAAACTTGTTTGTGCAAGGCATCAATGTCCTGTTGCATTATTTGGCTAAACAATAGTAAATTCCCCCAAAAATGTGCATTTCTCCAGAATATAAAAATGGTCTAATATTTTATTATTAGTTTATATACAAAATAATTTTATATTTATTCATACAGGAAAAAAAGTGAATAACAATAATATTTCAGCGAAAATGATATTATAGAAAATTGATTGCAAAATTATTTTTTAGTGCAAACATTATTTTATTGGATAAATAAAATATATTCGTATTGGTTAGGGTGAATCACCCCCAGAAGAAAACGATGAAAGAGAGGAGGATAATGAATCGGACAAAAAAGACGAAAATGAGGACAATCAAAAAGGAATGTGGGAGGAAACCTTCAAAACTCACACTGATTCTAAACCAAGAGGTTTGTAAAAATGATCTTTCTGGTTTTGGTACATAATAATATATAGGTAAAGCATAGGAGCAAAAATTCAAGGGCATTTATCACACTTCGTGATCTCAAAGGTTCTAAATGCTGTTGACCTAAGATGTTAACAAACTGATGTAAGACATGTGACTTGTTTATGCTGGCAAGGTTTCTTAAAACAAGCGAGACATACAGGAAAGTTAAAATTTGTTTATGCAAAGCGCAAAAATGTTTGCATTTGTTGAGTTAAAATAGGCCGAAAACAAGTACACAAAAATTGACCTAAACATAATCTCCACATAAAACTTGTTGACGAGCTACATTTGACCACGCCGCTGTTTGTCCACCACTTTGAGGCCACAGTGTAACATTACTTTGTAGCATCATCTTTAAAAATGCCCCCCCATAAAAAAAATCCTGGGTTTGCCGTGCTTGCTTCGTGCAAGTCATGTACAATCTGAGGAGATAATATTGTTGCTCCAGAAGATTTTTAGCCATAATGGGATTGCTACTAAAGCAAAGAAATCATCTTTTTATTAGGAATGAGACATAAATTGTATTTCGGCATCATATTTGCACACCAGTTTGCTAAAAAACAACACACGTTTTAAACTTAAATTTTGTTATAACATCAAATGTGGGGAGAGGGTAGATGGTGATATATAAGTTGTTGCAAGAGGGAAAAGTGGACATATGAGTTTGTAAGTATACAAAAGTGGACATATGAGTTTGTAAGTATATTTTCAGAGTAAGGCAAGATAGATAATTTGTGTGAAATATCCTAGTATTGTGAAACCATTTTTTTCCTTTTTTAAGTATACAATATAACTTTCTTTTTGATAATTTTTACTGTTAAAATTACCTTAGCTGACCTATGGAATGGATATTAGTGTTTTTTTTTTAATTGTTTAGTGTAACTGGTTTTAAAATAGTTAATGAAATTTATACATTCCAATATTACAATTGTATTTCTAATTTCATGACAAAGGTATTGATGTACATCTGACACTGTCTGTGCATCATATGCACCATCATATGTATTATATATATACTGATGGGAATTTGATTTTCAGGTCCTGAGTCCATTGGTCTGGATACTTCATTTGTAAATTTTGCCCATGTTTATGGCATACCAGAACATGCTGATCACTTTGCTCTAAAATCGACAGTTGGTGCTGAACCTTACAGACTTTACAATCTTGATGTTTTTGAATATGACCTTGACAGTCGTGCAGCACTTTATGGTTCAATACCATTTATGGTTGGACATAAGTAAGTATTTTAACATAAAAAATGCAATAATTAAATCAAATTTAACATTTTATTATAGTCTATTAATATATACCAATTGTGCATTGTGAAGAAAAATATAGATATATAATATACAAAAATTATTTTTCTTAACAGCAACAAACGCACCGTTGGCTTATTATGGGTCAATTCTGCAGAAACTTGGGTGGACGTCGACTCCAGTGAAGACAACAAGGGGGTTTTGGGAACTTTATTTGGGTACTTTGCTAGTCAGGAGGCAGTTCCAGAGGTATTTGTCTTCTAACTAAAGTATTTTTTGTTTAGTTCAAACTATGTCATTATGCATTGCAAAAATATCCCTACCTAGTTCTAGCTAAAGTTGTTGACAATGCATGTTGCAATATCCTGTAGGCAGGGTTGTCATTTCATGCTGAAGTATATTATCAAGTAATATGCATGGGGTATTTCTATAAAATAATAAAGCCATAAAATTCCATAGAATCGACATTTCGTTGTTTATAAGCATTAAAATTTCACTTTAAATTTTTACACTTATTTTAGTTTTTTTTTTTAATAAGTTATATGAATTTGTCAGTTGAGTTAATTTTTGAAGTGAAAAGTTTTAACCGTATTTTGTTAGGAAAATATGCCATAGGTCGAGTAAACAAACCTAAAGGGCCACACACGACTGGTAGACTCTAGTTTGGTTACCCCGGGTCTACAACCCTAGGTCCTAGGCTGACAGTGCATGTTTACATGTTTATCCCCCGGCTGATATATTTAAACATAAGGTTGTTACTACTGACTAAAAATAATTTAGAGCAGCATGGTCCAACTATATTTTTTTCAGGCCTTTAGAAGCAATTTGTTTCATTCGCTAGGCTTATGTTGCAGGGAGTGTAGGGGCATATCCAGGTTTTAGTTTTATGGGGGTTGGGCTGTTTAAATAAAAAAAAATGGTTGGGCTTTTTAAATAAAAAAAAATGGTTGGGCTGTTTGCTGTTTAAAATAACTGGTGTGCAATGTGCAACTATGCAATCAAAGCTAAGCTAAATGTGAAGTGCAAAAATAATTGCATCTTTTGGGTTTCAGCTGGCATAACTTTAAACTTTATACTTGACATATTAGGCACATAAAAATATATGCGCTGTTGATTTTTTTTATGCATAGCAGTTGGTAACCCTGCCTGTAAGTAAATATAAAAACTAACAGTGGTTTTAATTACTATGTTTAATCATTTCTAGGTTAATGTTCATTGGATGTCAGAAAGTGGAGTAATTGATGTTTATTTCATGCTTGGACGGTCGCCTTCAGATGTGATGAGGCAATACACATCGTTAACTGGTCGGTCTTACATGCCCCCGATGTGGGCTACCACCTACCACCAATGCAGGTTTAAAATAGTTGTATTTAACATAATCCGTAGGATGTAATGTTCAATTGTGTTCAACAAGTTTGAAAATATTTACAGTAATTATATAATGTATTACTGTAATCTTAGCCTGATTATGAAAAAAAAATTGCACAATTGTAATATGCAACAAATATTCTGGAACCACCAGGGACGTATCCAGAAATTCAAAAAGGGGGGGGTGCGAATTTTCAACTTAGGGAATTCCCCGTTGTTTTTTCGTCTGACGTTAATGACGTCATAAAATAGTGACGGATAGGACGTCATAAAATAGCGATGGTGATGACGTCATTAACAAGAAAAAAATTTATCCAAAACAGTCAATTAACGTCCAGCAAAAGCGAACATTTAGACGGAAAGCGAACACCGCTTAGTGTGCAATCGTTAACTTCAGGCGAAAAACTAAACCAAGACCGTGAAATATGTGTGATTGATTTTGGTAGATCCATGTACGGGACTAGGCTATGTTACAAGCACGTCTTTCGCCATCTGCAATACTAAACGGGAGTTTTTCCCGGGTGTTTTTTCGATTAGCGCAACATGTAAAACTATTTCGAAAAAACGGTCTAACTTTGATAGTTAGTTAATTTAGTTCAGCGTTTGATAACCGTTTTAAGTTTTGGCGCCCCTGGCGAGCGAAGCGAGCGCGATTTTTTTTTGGTATAACGGCGTTTCTTTTAAATTTCTTGCAAGTTTTTATTACATTGCCGAAAATGAAAAATGTTAAAAAATATATGTCAAATATGTTTGAATACGTTTTCGATTTGTCCGCGACGCAATTGACAGCTTTCCACGGCGCAACGGTAAAGAAGCGCTGATCTAGTTCAAAATACAGAAAACGTTAACAAATGGGACGTAGTAAGACCATTCGCGCCTTGCGCGAAAAATTTTCGCACTTGCGTAGTTAAAATAGTCAAAAAGTATTTGAAATGAACTCGTGTATAGTTTGTCAAAGAGGCGACGGGCCCGATACAGTAGGTTGCCGACCCCAGTCTTACACCAACATCTGATATTAACGCAGACAACAAACAGCGAGAAACATCAGCACCGTCTAACTCGACGTTTTCAGAGAGAAAAAAGCGGAAACCGCTTGATTTATATTATTAATTGTCGAACACACACTTGCTGATTAGCCAACCCGAACGAATAACGAAAGGCGAAAGAGAAAAACTATCTAGCGTTTACGGTCGACCAAACAAAAGACGAAAAACGGCGTTTTGCTTTTGATTTTGGTTTGGCATTAGCTCAAGACGCGTGACCCAATTACACTTAAAAACACGCAGCTTCGGACGGTGAGTAAAACTCCGACAAAAACGACGAAAAACGATAGTGTCACTTACGAAAAGGGGGGGGGGGGGGGGGGTCCGAACCCCCCCCCCCCCCCCTGGATACGCCACTGGGAACCACTGTATGTAGCTTAAATTTGTTTAAGTGTTTTGTCTGTTAACCATCCTTTTGTAAACATACAGGAAATACATAACATGGATGCATGTACAGTAGAGTACACTTATTTAACTTTTTTGCAAAGGTGGAATTACAAAGATGAAAAGGATGTACAGCAGGTTGATGCCGGATTTGACGAACATGACATTCCATATGATTGTTTATGGTTGGATATTGAACACACAAATGGCAAAAGGTGAATTAGGTTTACTTAAAACATATTTAACAGACTTACGAAAAAATACCCGTTGTTTGAAGTGTTAAAAAAATGTTTTACCATGCAATTTTGTTAATTTCAGATATTTTACTTGGGACTCTTTGAAGTTTCCAAATCCAATTGAAATGCAAAATTCTTTGGCTGCCAAAGGAAGAAAGATGGTGACAATCATCGATCCCCATATCAAAGTGGACACCAACTACCATATATACCGGTAAGAAAACGTCAAAATAAATATTATGTAGACACTGCAGTGTGCCTTTAATTCCCATAGGTGTGCAAGTAGGCACAATCAGCACTCGGCCGAAGCGAATTACACTGTGAAAAATCCCAATCCTAGATTTGATAACAATTCCAATTATGCAAGCTATTTATGTACATTGCTCTTCAAACAAATTTTTATTCATTACTACAGGGAGGCACAAAACAAAGGATACTTCATCAAGAATAGGGATGGCAGTGAGTTTAAAGGATGGTGTTGGCCCGGAGACTCCGCTTACTTGGATTTCACTCTACCAGAAGTTCGGTAAAGCTGTTAAAATATCTACATTTAAATTTAAAAAAATCTTCATTTGTAGTCTGTATTTTAATGAAATGTGTATAAACACAAACAAAAGCTTGAATAATCTTACGTTAGCTATTATTATTTTAATAAAATTAACGAAATGGTGCAATTAGAGTACAACCTTAGCTTGTATTAAAACAGCACTAATTGCTTTTCGTGTTAAAATTAGGAAATGGTGGGCAAGTCAGTTCGTTCCCGAGGTTTATCAGGGCTCCACGATGCACCTTTTCACCTGGAATGACATGAACGAACCAAGTGTGTTCAACGGACCCGAAATAACGATGCACAAAGACATAACGCACGGCGGTGGTTGGGAACACAGACATGTACACAACATGTATGGCATACTTTTGGTAAGTACAGGTTTAATGCTTGCTTTCCTTCACATAACTCGCCCAAATAATGTTTACGCTTACCTCTAGTTTTCTAATAGAACACGTCTACATAAAACATGCACGAGATGCAAAATTTAGCTAATTTGTTATTTCCACGTTACGAAGTTGATTCGAGTTAAACACCCATTTTAATTGCGTTGTTTTGTTCTGCGTTTTTTATACAGCAAAAGTCGACAGTGGAAGGGCAGATCGCGCGGTCGGGAGGCACAGAAAGACCATTCGTCCTTTCTCGCGCCTTCTTCATCGGAACACAGAAATATGGTATGGCACGCGAACCCGCTGTTTGGAAATTGTCCTGTGTCAATGTCCCTGAAAATTTTTTTTTTTTGAAGACCAAATAATTTCCACAGAGTAAATTTCAAACATACACTGTTAATTCGCATATTTTAAAGGATGTGCTCAGCGATAATGTAGGTACGGTAAAACAGGCAAAAATTTAGTTTATTATGTGTGTAGCATGGCCTGGTACCGCTGGATCCGCCATTGCAAATGTCATGCTTGTCTATTTATATGCTATTAACTATCGTGTTTGCTTTTTTAGGTCAATATAGAAATACTTAAGCGCTGTCATTCAAGACAAAAATGCAAACACACAACAATTCTATGATCGAACTTAAGTACTTTTTAAAATACTAAACATTACAATTTAATTGCCTAGCACTACCTTTCCCAGTAAACAACGTGCTTCGCACTTCAGTTACATTTTTCAGAATGGCACAACAAAATTAACTACCGCCAACTAAAGTGCGGAGTGTTCCTTCCTATTCGTGCTTAAAAATGTGTTAGATTGAATAGGAATTAAAACATCAACAAGTATTTTTTGTGAAATGGATCTTTCAAATAAATATATTTTTTGCACTAATTAATATGGCCGACATAATCGGGAGGTCGTCAGAATTCTGCTATTCTGTTGGTCACCATTCACCGAAGTTTTGTAAATATACGGCACATTTCTTTTCCAATGCCGATTAGAATAAGTCCTTACATAGGTAGAATAGCTATCACATAACACATACCAATTCCGCGACATGTTGTCTTGTATCAGATTCAGTATAAAATTACACACGTACGTTTTGACACTTGCTTGTTTCTAGGTGCGATTTGGACTGGCGACAACACAGCGGAGTGGGGCCATCTCGAGTACAGCGTACCTATGCTACTTTCAGTCTCACTTTGCGGCATCGCTCATTCCGGAGGTGATTTTTTTCTCTGTGCATGTCTACCAGGACTTCCCATTAGTCGGCCACCAATTTTTTATATTGGTTTAGTCTTTTTACAACCCTTTAGGTTAAAGATTGAAATATAGGACATTTTTTGCTTTTTTCTTTGCACCTATATGTAAAAAACAACAGCAAGCTACTGTAGTTGGGGATCGTATTTTTCTGGTTTTCCTTAATGAATCTCTGTTGTAAGTACTGTAAAACCATAAGGGTACTTTTGTTTTCACGAACAAACAAAATTGGACGCGCGATTTTTTTAACTTGGATAGCTTCAAATGATTTTTAAAAATAAAATTTAGGCTGACCTACGCAAATAATTCAAATATATACGTCGGTACCATTATTTCTGCCAAGTCGTTATCTGTCCGCTATGCGGAACACCTGTTCTTGCCTTTTAGCTGACGTTGGTGGATTTTTTAAAAATCCCGATCCCGAGCTGTTGACGCGTTGGTACCAAGCCGGTGCTTACCAGCCTTTCTTCAGAGCCCACGCACATATCGATACTTCACGTCGCGAGCCTTGGCTGTTCGACGATAAGTACAAGCAAGTAATCAGGGACTCTGTGCGGGAACGATACGAGCTGTCGCCTTACTGGTAAGAAATTTCAGATTACAACTGATTATAACGGAATTTTCTTTCGAATAACAGAATCAGCCTGAGAGTCATTTTACGTCATTTAGTCGCAGCAGTTGCGGCTTGCGTAATGCATCACTTATAACAGTTAATTTGGGTTTTTATGAGCGTACTTCTTGATTAAAATTGTATTGTGTTAAGTTTTTAGTTACTGATGATGCTTTTAGTAGCGCAATATATTTTTCATATAACTTCTAAACAAACTGATTTGCGGTTTACTATGTTCTGTACTTGGTTTATTTTTTACAACTGATTATATAATTTATTTAATAATTTAATAAATGGCTTCCTTCAAGTTTATAGGCATCCTTTTTACTTTTAGTCGCTAACGAAATTGAATTTTTTTGGCTCACTTTATAAAGTGGGTTTAATTGACGTTACGTCGTATTTTAAGAGTTTTATCATCTCTAGTATTACGTTGTTCGAACTGTTAAACCTCAAACAAACGATTCCTCGCAGGTATACCTTGTTCTATCAAGCCCACACCACTGGTGAACCCCCTATGCGCCCGCTCTGGTACGAATTTCCCACAGAAACTTCAGTGTTCGACAAGGACGACTCTCACATGGTCGGCTCTGCCCTGTTAGTGCAGCCAGTGTCCAAACCCAACACCCAGGTCTCGTCTGTTTATTTACCGGGTGAGAAAAGGTTTAATTTTGAATTATCAGTGGCGGTAGATCGGTAACCGCAATTCGCATTTAATATAACTGCCATAAGCTGTGGCCTGGTTTAGGTGTAAGCTCTATTTCGCGGATTTTAGGATATCGGGTTTGAATTTGGTTTTTGCGTAAGATTTTAAAACATTTTTTCCAATTTTGTGTCTTGGGTTTTGTTTAGTTTGAAGTCCACCGTTATCGAGCACGATTCACTTTACAGTTTTATTTGTTAACTGAATATATTTAGTTCTCTTTTTTAGATATGGGCAACGTGCGACCACCCTTATTGTGCCAGTTTGGTCCATCTTAATACTTTAAAAAAATCTTTTAAAGTAATAGAAACTAATTTTTATCGTGGCATTTTCTAATCATGACGGATGAAGAAATGACGAGTAATTTTGCTCTCGAAGTTCCAAATAGTTTGCAACTATTTCACGTCAATATTTATCTGTCAATAAATCCGTATAAAAGGTTTATAGCAGCTTGTAAATATTTCTTATGTCTTATGCTTTATGTTTTACCTCAATCAGATTTTAGTTTGCCTACTTGTAATACACAAGAGTTAAAGCGGTGGCAACAAAGTTTTAATGTAGCCCAGTTAAATCTTAAATCACTGAGAAATTCATTGGCATTGGTATATCGTTTCAGGAACAAGCGGATGGTTTGATGTGAAAACGTACCAGTTTTACCCGAGCCCGACCACTGTTTCGATAGCAACACCACTAAATAAGGTAATACTTTTCCAAATTAAAACAACCGGTAAAAATGTTTTTATCGTGCTTTTTAATCACTTGCCTATCTTTTAACTTCACCGTACGTCTTTCAGATCGCGGTACTGCAGCGTGGTGGTACGATCGTTCCTCGGAAAATGAGAGTTCGAAGATGCTCGGCGCTGATGACCCATGACCCCTACACTCTTACAGTCGCTGTCAGCCCCAAGGTCAGGCGATTTTAGGTTTATTAGGATTAGGTTTGCGCAAATCATTTTAGTACACAACTTTGCCACAAGTTTTATGCAGTTGAAATACACCCCAAATTCATATTGGGCTATATGAATAGCAGTAACTTAAACAAACCTAATTTTGGAAAATATATGTAATGCAGTGTTTTTGTGCGTTCATTTTATAAACTCTCCTTAATACTACTGGTTGAAACAGTGCTTACCATTAAACAATATTAATATAACTTGTATAACACTCTATGTAGTTATTTTTGGATACTGTTGGCAATATTTTGGCCCAAACAACTTTAAATGAGTTTGTATACGAAGCCCTAACTCCTACTTTCCTTTATCTAGGGCACTGCAGCAGGAGAGCTTTATATGGATGATGGACATAGCTTTGACTACCAGAAAAAGCAGTACAACTACATGTCTCTCATCTACCAAGATAACGTTCTTTCCTGCAGGTACTTATTTTTGTTTTACATGTTTGGCTTTATTTATTGTATAAAGTCAAAACTATCGCTCTACTTACGCGCAGGTCAATGAACCCATCGGCTTCGTGGGAAACCGAATCGTGGATTGAACGAGTCATAATTCTTGGTGTTCCAAAACCATCCAAGGTCCAGCTGACCGTTGGTAAGTAGTTGTCTGTTCCACGATTTATGTAATATGAGCAAATTAGAAATATATCTGGTTTAAACAAGGTACTGTTTGGTTATACAATAGTTCTGTTTGCGAATTTTCTGTGCGTGACTGGCCGAAATTCGTGTTCCAAAGTAAATACCACAGTTGCGCGGATATGGTGCCCTATATTGTTGTCGTCAATCTTTACTTATATGTGTTATCTTGCAGCTGACGGTGCAGCCAACGAGCTAGACTTCAGCCACGATTCGACGACTCGTGTCCTCACCATTCGCAAACCTGGCGTCAACGCGCAAAAGGAGTGGTATATCACTATCACCAGATGATCAGTAGCAATTACATTTAGGCAAAACAAGACAAAATTATTCGAAGCAGTGATTTTTTTGCTCCTTGTTATCAAGTATCCATTATCGACCTATTTTTTGACCTACGTATGATGTGTAATTTTGCGCGCAGTCAATTGCACAGGAGTAAGTCTTACTCCACGCTTTAAATTGATGGTTTTGAAATTTAACGGCCTTATTTGGTACACGTCGCAGTTGTCGTTTGTTTTTGTTTTCGAAAAGTTCAAATCGTTTTCGCCGCCGGTATAGCTCGCTTCAAATTGGAATTGGATTCTCTGAACATTGTGCAATGAACGATCCGAGCAAATGCTTTCTTTTTGTGCTATTTTTCTGCAGCACATATCATTTATTCGCTTTTTTTAAAGGAAAAAGCCTTTTCTGTGCCAGCAAATTGTTAAATCCAGTAGAACATTTGTGCAAGTTACTCATGTACTACTATAGCGTGAAAGGTAGATTAAACTATGCCAGTCAAGATTTTGTCTTACTAAATATTTGCTTAAACCTTACATTTAAAGTATACATCTTTTTTATCTTGCTCACGACAGCTAAAACGAAAGAAGTTACAAACAGGTTTTTAAAGAGTATACAATCTGTCCAATTTAAGGACGCGAGTAGGCTGGTCGTACGCAAAGTGTCACGTAAATAAAAACGGAAATAATACAATCCTCAATCAGTTATTAAACAAATGCTTGCGGATGCAGAAATTAGAAAACGTTTGTTAATGTATATGCCAAAACTAAGCTGTGTCGTTAAACTTAATTAATAAATACAAGAAGTCCTGATAAATAATGAATAATTTCGATGAAAAAATTGTTCAATTAACAGTTTATATTTTCGTTTTGTCAACAGAATGATATAACAAATACGTTTTTGATAATTTAGGTCTACAAATTTCTTAGAACAGTGTATCTCATCACGAACGAGATTTGGAGTTCTCGACTAACAAGTTTCACAGATTTTGAACTGACACTGTTACTCAAAATTCAGTCTTGAAGAGTACAAATCTGTTGCAACTTTCACAGTTTCGCTCCTGTAAAATAGAAAACCCTTGGTTTTTCAGACCAAATTTGTTGGCCTGGGTATCATAAAGATAAATTTTACGGTGAGCTGTAACCGTGGAAAATTTGTCTTTAGCTGTAATCATAAAAGAAATTGGTCATGATAGGTGATAGGTGGTACTAATGCACTTATAGGGTTACGTGGGACCAATATTCACCAAATATAGGGTTAACGTGTATGTTTTCCTTTAATCCGTCTCTTTTTACGGATTAATCGACAGTCCTTTTTCAGTTCGCGATCCGCTTTCAATAAAAGTTTCACTGTGCGACCCACAATAAGATATGACCAAACAAAAAAAGTTACATAAAATTTCGAATAATTTATTTATCAATATTTTCTATTGAAAAGACAAACCCTAAATGGGCTATGTATTATGTAAATGTGCCCAATACATTTGTTTTGTTTGAATATCATTTTTGCCGTATATTCTTTTCTCGTAGCCTATAATTACCCCAAAACAGGTGATAAATTCTTTAAAAATAAACTACATTTGCAATACGTTTTGTTCTGTTGGGACGAAATTGTCTTCTTTTTGGGCAATGAAAATGTAATAGGCAAAGCTGATATATAGTTTTCCCGTTTTTTCAACAAGTTGCCTCAGTAGCAATATAGGCTACGTGTAAAATATTTTTTTAGTTTGTATGAAACATATCTATTTCAAGTCAAAATTGTGGTCTTCGTACGAACTTACTACAGCCATTGAGAGTAACAACAGACGACTTTAACAAGTAACATTTTCTTTTTTAAATTCTAAAAGCGCGACACGCAGAAAGGGATGTGTGATCACCATACGCCAAAAGTACATAAACGAACCAGAATATAGTAATATTGCACACCAGGAATTCATTTATGCGCTTGCGTGATACATTTCCTAAATCGAAAAGCTTGCGACGTCTTTATTTACAATCATTTTCGATTTTATTCTCTCAAGGAAAAGGGAATTTTAGCCTCGAAGTTAACTTGTCTCTACCAACACACATTTAAAATTAACTGTACACAGTCGTATGGCGTTTGGATGTACATAAAGTAATCGAGGACGCTGAAACGACACAAAACGTTCCAAAGTCCACAAAAAACAATACCAAAAATGATACCGTATTAAAGGCGGACTTCTACATTTAAATCATAAGAGTAATGTTTTAAAAGTGTGGCTTTGGTTTGGACATTAAAAGTGGTTATCACATCATGTTATTATGACCTGCATTTTCATCAGCTATTGGATGGACACCGCATATTCCGAATAGGGTTTTCGATCAAAATAAATTGCATTTACAACAGGGTATGGCAATATATACCACATATGAAAACCTTTAGGAGTTTTAATGTGCTATCCAACAAAAAACGACCGAAATTATGACCGGTATGCAACAACCCAACGAAAATGTAATTTATACAGTGGAAGGGTTAGCGGACCACCACTGAATCCCATGCATGTTTAAAGTATTAGGTGAAGTGCGCCGATATAAGTTGAGGGACTCGCACCGCACGCGAATAATTTACAAAGCAACAAAACAAATTGGATTTGGCAAAACCGTGTTCGTAAAAAGTCGATCTCACTACCTGTCGATATCACACACCAACCAGGCCAATTCTTAAGAATAATATAGAATACGATGTTCAAATTGGTTTACTTCATTGATGAACCATACGTTTGATTGCCTATACAAATTAATTCTATGGATCATTTTAAATACACTGGTAGAAGTAACAATCTATGAGCGAAGTATATTATGTACGAATGTTTACCAGTTTGAATTATATAACGTTTAGGTATTTAAACTAATTAATTACCGACAACGAAGTTTTAATAAGGTTCATTTTTTCTTACAAGATAATTTCCGCAATAGGAAAAGCAGGTAATTTTTTTACATTAAACGGGCTTTTCAAAAGTTATCTCGACTTTTTTTTTCGCTAAATTTAGGACAATACTGAATAGGGATAACAATAAAAGAAATAAACTAAGCAAAGAAAACGACAAAAACAATAAAAAATACAATAAGAACAAGAAAAATTTTAATCATAAGCCATCTGTTGGAAGTAATGCCTTGGAAGTATTTAAGGATTTCTGTGTGGGCAGCTTCAATGTTCAATTCACTTTCTTCCGTATTTGTGTCAATTCTGTAAATTAAAATAAAAAAAATAAATCCGAATACTGTGCACTTTGTCAGTTTTCAGTGGACCTGTGACGGTATCTCGTTTTTTTTTTATTTAAATGCAGCGGTGGAAAATCCCTCTATAAATATGTTTTAACGTTACCTTTGAACTTGTTCCTCCTGTTCTTTTACCATGGTTGCAAGTTGTTGGAAGATGTTTCCCAGCTCAACAATGGTTGATTCAATCGTTTCCATGGTGTTGGCTCTTTCTGAGATGTAGGAGTCCTGTTGCTCCACCAGTTGCATCGTTTGGCTGCTGGAACCTCCATCCATTGATATTGCAACAGATCCAGACTTGTTTGCTTCTGACCGATGTTCGTCCATTAAAAGCACTGAACCACCAGCTGAATCAAATGGCAAAAGGTAAATTCCAGTTAAAACAACCTTTTAAGTCAAACTATAACCTAATTTTTTTTAGTTATAAAATGTAAAAACATATTTTATGTTGCAGATTATGATTTAATTTATGACATGTGTACGTCCAAGAAAGTGAGAACAGATGCATGGGCTTGACACACAGTTTGTCTTGTTTAGTGCAATTAATTCACAATATATTGCATCTGATATGTAATTGGATTAAAATTTCTCTCCGGATCTGTAAAACTCACTGTTGCCTTGAGTGGCAGAAGGGGGCATAGATGCAGAAAGATTGCTGCTGCTAAATTGATCCTTTCGTAGTTTTTGTTGCTTCATATTTTCACGTCTTACTTCAAGAACTGATTTGAAATTTTCCGACATATGGGCAAGTTTGGACTACAGAACAGTACATTAGTTAGAAGAAAAATATCAAATACTTATTTACAGCAACATTCAAAATTTACCAACACAATTGTACTGAACAATAATTAAATCCAAGTATCAGAACAAAATTATAACAAAACACTCTTTACCCTTAATGTTCGCACAATAGATGTTGTGTGTTTTTGGGCATCCTTTTTGGTATTAGGTTGATATGACATGCGATTTTCTTCAAGCTTTTGGATTTTTCTCTTCAGCGAGTCAATGTCTTTCTTTATAATATATGTAAGTTCTTGGATTTCCACTGGTCTATCATCAAACAGGGTCCTCTTTTTGCACACTTTTGAAATTAAAAAAAAAATTGGACAACTTTGTCGATAAGGCAACTTTAAAAAAGAATACTTACGTAAGGTCAATTTTTCCAACTTTTCATATGTGCGTGACAAATCTTGACCAATGGATCTGTAAAATAGAATAAAATATGTTAAATTTGAGGTAACTAGAGCATTCTTTAAAAAAAAAACACCCACAGGAAACAATAACAAAACCAAAAGCATTATGTATACATTCCTATTTAAACATTTTAGCTTGGCTGAGCATAGTGAATGATTTAAATTGGTATCAGTATATAGAAATAGAATACAAGATTTTGGACATCACTAGTTATATGTTTATAAATTGTTCAATTAAGTTTATTTGATATACACATAAGTGTTAGATTTTTTATATGACTTAATATGTGGCCAAATATTGGGTAATCTAAAATTCTAAAAATATTTTAGTAAATAACATTTTAATATTACTACAGTTACTTTTGTTAATAAAATAAAGCCTATTACAGATACAAAAAAAAAAGATATATAATAGCCGTGTGTGCTTTAAAAAATTTTGGTTATTGAAATCTTCCAATACTGCATTTGTCATTTCACAATAATACAGTATGTCAACTTACCGAGCAAACTTTGAAAACTCAGAATGCTTCCTTAATGAATTTCTTGGATTTTGATGCAAAGCTGTACCATTTTGCTAAAGGTAAAAATAAAATTTGGATATTCTAATCATATTTAAAATAATAATGAAGATAAAAGCAAAGTGTAACAGCATCAAGGGTTAGAAGTGATAAAAAAATCTGAAATGTGCCCTATCACAGTGATTACCCTAATTTACAGAAACATATTTTGTATAATCATTTATCCGGGACGACGCCTGATAGCTGATACCATGTGACAGTATCAGTACTCGTCCATTACTAGTGGTATTCTCGCAAAAAAAAAACATTTGACTTTTCAATGTAATCAATAAACCTTTCTTGACCACATTAATGATGTAATTTGTTATTGGATAAGACAGTCATACTTTTTGTCAAAAATATTATATATCTTAAAATTTTTTTATTATGTGGCCCGAAAAAAAAAATTTTTTTTTGGACACATGTTGTTTTTGTCCGAATTATTATTATTTTTTTTTTTTTTTCAGTTAATTTTTTATGGCTCACTTTTGACAAGGAAAAAAACATAGTTGGAACATGAAATTTTCACAACTGTTAAATACCCTTCCAAAGTTGTTTCTAATATAAAAAAAAATTGCCTAGGTTCTAAGGGGTGGTTTTTAGGGGGGTAAAACTGTCATTTTTTGTTAATTTTGGTTTTCGGCACTTTTCAGAGATGAAAAAATGTAAAAAAAATCTGATATATTTATGGATGATGGATACATGACATATACAATGCTAAGTAACAAAATTTTAAACATTAGCCCTGAACTGTTTATCCGGGGGGTCAAAATGCACAACACTTTAGGAAATTTCCATGATATATTTACACTAGAAGGAAATGACATAAAAATCTGAAAATTTCACAAATGTTAGAGAACCATTTAAAGCTGATGTTAAAATAAACATTTTACCTCTTGAAAATAGGGGAGTATTTTAGGGGGGCAAAATTAAAATTCGGCCATTTTTGTGTTTAGAGGTGTCTAAAAAACTAAAGAAAACATTGTTAAATAGTTTTCAATTATGAAGACAAATTATAGGTTGCTTCACAGCAAAATTTTGACCTTCAACTCAAAATAATTAACCCATGGGGGAAAATAATTAACCAAAAATATAGAAATTAAAGTGATTTTTTGATGGAAAAAAAATTGCAAACAAAGTGGTGTACACTGCCTGGCAGATTTTTTATTTAAACTTGCGGCGGTAAAATATGTTGTTTTGTAAGAGCAATAAGTTAACTAGACGGGGGTGCGGTTGTTGTATATTTTGCCAGGGGGTATATTTTTAGGGCTTAGTGTTTATTTTCAATTTTTACTTTATTTTTTTTTATTTTATTTATTTTTTTTTTTAATATTTTGTATTGTGTACTTTATATTATATATTTTGTTTTTTATTTTCCTTAACTTGTTTCTGCAAGCAAAAACAGATATGGGCCGAAAACTTCCCCACTTAACTTATGCCTTTGATGCGAAAGGGGTTCAAATATGGCGTAGAATTTGGGGAATGATCGAAACATATAGTTGATAAATAGAATTTACGTAGATAATGCGTATGGTCATTTTATTAAATTTTGACCAGCTTACGTGTTTGAAAAGCAAATATTATTATTCTCATAAAGACTAAAAATGGTTTAACGCCTATGGTTTGCTATACTTTTGCAAACTTTTACTCGGTAATTTTTTACCATGGCTTGGGCCGAGCAATCACTGTTAAAACAGGCTTTAAATCTGTAGTTTTAAACAATATGAAAAACACTATTATGTGCCTAATACGCAAACTATTAAATCGAAAGTTTTGCTAGATGTTTAGGCCTGATGTTGGTAGTATGCTGGTTGGAGCAAGATGCACGACAGGTGCTAACAGAGAGGCGTAGACTGCCTCAAGATTTTGCATTTAAATTTGCCGGGGTAAATACACCCTATTGACACTTAATTATTAGGCGAAGATTATCGCGAAGTAATTGGTTGCCCGAAAAAAACTAACGCCGCATTGAAAGCAAGCATTATAAATGATTCGCCGATATTCTGCTTTGAACATCTCTACTGTATAGTATGTTACTCCAACACAATTTTAAGTTGTGTAGGCCTGGTGTTGATATGTTGGATTAGAGTTGCCACCAGATTTTGCATTTAAATTTGCGGCGGTAAAATAAGATGTTTCTTAACAGCATTAGGTAATTTTAGTAAAGAGAAGCCTCGTTTTAAAATGCAAGTCGCACGAGCCCAGTTTAGGAGGTGCCACTTCGCACAATGAAAGTCTCACGCGCGGGACAATAAAGCCCAGCACGCGGTAAGTCGCTTCGTCACTTCACAAGCTGGACAAAGCAAGCGAATATGAACGAATTCTGTATGAAATTTTTTCTGCTGCTAGATGGCTGTCGTTAGCTACAAAGTGCTAAAACGCAATATTTCAGGTTTTTACCCCCCAAGCAAAGGCCCCTGGGAGTGCAGCCTCATAAACTTTTACAAAGCACCTACATACCACTCTACGCCATGTCTGAAAATTTGAAGGTTCTACAATGTCTACTTTTTCTATAAAGCTTCGGACAAAACTCGGTCTGAAACATACCATAGGAAACCATAGGAAACCATAGGAAACCATAGGAAACCAAAAAAGAATAACGGCAAAAACAAGATATGTCCCGAAAATAAATTTTCGGCCCATATAATTCACTAAGACCGAGACTATTTGCACAATGGATGTTGCACGCGCTGGACAAAAAAAGCACAGCAGGGAGCCAGCCGCTTCGCGGCCAGAATAAGGCAAGTGATATGAACAAATTCTGTATTGAAGGTTTTCTGCCGCTATATTAGAGTAGATAGCTGTAAAGAACTAAATCGAACACATCACACTATTGATTTTTGTCCCCAATTAGAGGCGTATAGGGGTGCAAGAAAAAATTGTCAAATATTTTTCAATTATAAAGACAAGTTATAGGTTTGCTTCGCAGCCAAATTTATATTAAGACCACTGGCAATCAATCTTGTAAAAGTGCACCATGTCTAACCTATAACACGCAACTTCGGGCCACATCCGCTTTTGCCTGCTAAAGCACCGAAACTGGAAGCACAACATTGGGAGTATATGGACACTGACAAATAAGACCCGTTGAAAGAATATAGAATAACACCCTGGTGAAGTATAGTGGAACTGCGCTATCCCCCCCCTGGTATAATATAGTAGAACCGCGCTATAACCCCCTAGCAAAATATACAAAAACCGCACACCCTGTCTAGTTTAAATTGTTTTTAAATAATTTTTTAACCAAGTGTTGGATATACATATAATATATAAACTCTCTTAATTACAAATGGCCACAAAAATGCAAACCTGTCTGTTTTTTAAAGATTTCATAACAGCATGAAATTCAGAAGTGCGATCTCTGCTTGCAATACTCATATTTAAAAGTGGATCTTCCTCTCCGTCGCTTTGATGGTGATCTGAATCAGTTTCTTTGCTGCTAAATGACGAGGAAATTGTCTGTGTAATACTCCAGCTCCCTAATAGAAAACAGCGATTATTATTTAGTTATTTAATTAATATGTTCATACTAATCATACACATATAGTTAACTGTGTCCATACTGAAAAAAATCGCATGATTTTTTTTCTATAAACAAATTACAAACTGTAGTCTTAGATATTATTTTTAGCAAAAGGCTCTTTGTTATTGTAAAATGCTGTTGTTTTATATAATCAACCATTTGTTTAACTTTTGTCTCATTTAAAAACCTTGCATTACCATAGCATTCTAAATAAATAAAATGCATACCTGAGGATTGGTTATTGGAGGAAAAGCGGTTTCGAGCTGCCATTTGCACAAATAGAATACATTTGATATGATTATTTACTATCTAAATCTTAACAAAATACATAAAATACTCCAAGTTAAAATATTGACAACAAACTATCTCACAATATTAGCAACCCTAGAGCCTGTCAGCAGCCAACTACCAGTCTGCGTTTCAAGGCACTTTACACAACGATCCCAGTTGGGCAGCACCAGTTTCAGGTATGTATTAGTGCAGACTTGAAAAACTAGATATTTAAAAAAAACTAGAGCAAAGTGTTGCTAATTCTTATTTATGAAATTGCTTGTGTGCCATATTTCTAGTTCTAATCTAATTTGTGTTTTACCAAAAATGCTACGTTGAACAACAGCATTTTTAGTTTCTTAGTCAAAAACCACAAGTTTTAGTCATTTTTAGTTTCTTAAGTCCTATGAGAATAAATTGCCTAATTTAAGAATAATAAAAAGAAATATATATTTCTAATCCATTTTGGAAATACTGAAATACTCCATTTTTATTCAAAACTTAAAAAGCTAAAATATATCTAGTTGTCCAAGTCTGCATTAGGAAAGTCCCGATCAGATTTTTTATAATACCTTATATTTAAACTAAATGTTATAGTGACACCGATATATACCAATATTTTTGACCGATAGTCAACCCCTACTATGAGCTGTAATTTTTGCCTATATTTTGTTATAATAATATGGTAAAGCTTTTCCCTTTTTGCACACCGCAGTTCAAGACAATAACAAAATTCAACCATTTTCTACAGATTAGGTGCGCAATGATGACTACCAATTCAGGTGTACACACTACACATAATTTTTTAGAATAAATATATGGTGTTCACCTGTCACAAAAATGCAGACCATCTATTACTTTATTTTGATTGTGCATAATAATTAAGGAAGATGCTATTTACCAGGATACAAAAGTAGTTCTAATCTACATATAATCATTATAGCGGGTGCAAGCGTAAAAGAGTGATCCAATCAAATAGCAACTTCCAATAATAATTAAATGACTGCTTAACTAATGCTAATACAATCAGAATTGTGACATAACAAACAACTTTAATGTGCTTCAGATGCTTGATATGACAACGTTGCCAAACTAACATTGAGCTAAAAAAAAACGACATAAACTAAACTAAATTTTCACAAACTGCTAGTTTTACATTTAAGCCCTTCTTTGGACGGTCTGTGCTTTGTGGCTGTTTTTTAGAATTTTTAGAAAGAGGGGCGCGAGTTTTCGTAAATTGTTTAAGAGGTTCCCGGACAAGAAGTAAAGAACCCTCGTCCTATTACAATATTTAGGTTAAAGTTAAAGACCCAAACTCAAAACAATAATTTCTTACAGTTTGTCTGCTGAGTTGCGCCTTGTCATGCGGAACGACACGTCAATAGCGTTTTCTCATTAGTTGAAAATATTTTCTGCAAGCTACGATTGAATTGATATATTTGTCTCGAGGCCAGTGTTAAAAACAGGGAGTCGAACCGTTTGACTTTTCCGGTTCAGGTTCGGTTCGGGTTCAAGGATTTTTTCAGAATCCGGTTCAGTTCCGGTTTCGGTTCGGAGTAATTTAAAAGTTCCGATTTAGGTCCGGTTCGACCATCGCTATTTCAAAACCGGTTCATAAAGCTCCGGTTCAGATACAATATAATTTGCGTTAAATCTCAAAATGTGGGTCGATAAATGTAGAGCTAAGTTACGTGACGTATTAAAAAAACAGCAACTCATTATTGAAATATCTAAAAAATAAAAAATAAACGATTTATCCATTCAATATTCATATATTTCTCATGAAATTTCGAATATGGCGTAACTTGACTCGGTAAAATACAAGTTGTGACGTCATGGAGGAGCGAACCGCTTTTATTTACAGGTTTGGGTTCGGTTAAGGTTCAGGTACTTTTAAATTATTCGGTTCAGTTCCGGTTCGGCTCCTTAAAATCTTATAAAAACCGGTTCAGGTTCGGTTACGGTTCGGATAAAATTGACCCAAAACCGGTTCATAAAGTTCCGGTTCGACTCCCTGGTTAAAAAGAATTCATTTGCGAAAATAGCAGGTCGAATCATAGTCATTGTAGTAGAAAATTAAGCAAAATTCAAGTCATTTGTATCCTAATAAAGTGTCAAATTATTATAGGTAAATCCAAAGAGATTATAACCTATATTCTCTTTGGTAAATCTTAACATATAGCGACCAAATTTTAAGTCATTTGTCCGAAAGACTTACGTCAAGTCAAGTCTTTATGCCCGAAAGCTAAAAGACAAACCAAATCATAAAAAACAGGCAACTTAAGTACGCTTAATCGAAGTCATGACTAATTAATTAAGTAAATTGTTGTAACACTGCTAGAGGTAAATTAGAGTTAATAACTTAAAACACAAAATATGGATTAAATGAAAAAGCACCGAAGAAATTGTGGAAGTTTATTGTTTTAAATAGGTTAAAAATTCGCTCTGCACTGCTTGATCAGGCCCTTTTAACGACGTTTCAACTAATAATTAAACATATGCACAAACGCATTTATGTCATTTACCTGGTTTGTTGTTCAACCTAGACACAAAATGGCGCGGATCGATCAATGCGACTAACACGTTAATGCGTTTTAAAATCACAACGAAGGTCACAATTACAACCGCACTTTTGGTTTTGGGAATAGTTGCATTCTGGACTGTTTTAATCTAGATCCAGGTGTTTGGTATGATTTTAGATGTAGATATAAGTTTTGCGCATTTGATTAGAAATAAGCGGAACTGATTTCTTCCGCTGCATGATATTTGAACTGATTTCTGCCGCGACTAAGATTGTTTTACACAAAATTACCAGTTTGTTTTGTCTTGAGGCCTGTGTGATAATTTCCCTAGTTTTTGGGTATAAAGTAAAAGCTGGAACCGGGCATTTAAAATCGAGGCATACAATCAAACACACCGACTGCTATACACTTGAATAGCGGTATTTGTATAATTGTAAGAAATATCGTCCGGTCTTGGAAGTATGGCATATCCCACCACAATACTACTTCTATGATGGAATTTTCAACTATTCCCCTTTATAAAATCCTTGGTAACAGGATTTTAAAGCTTAAAATGTCGTTTTTGTTTGTCTCCCAGATTGGAAACTTTGGATATTGCGCGGGGGAGATGTTTTGCAGCTGAAAAAATGCGCGGCTGAAACTAAAATTTCGACTTGAACTTGCGCGGCTGAAAATAAACCATTAGGCTACCGAAAGTTGTAAATTGCGAATTTACATTAAACTTACAGCGTTCATAGAATACTTGAATCACTGCGCAATTTTTGGTTGGTGTGCGGGCGCAGTGCGCAGGTAAATATTTAAAAAGTTGGATAGTGTAGCATTTAATATGCAATATTGCTCGATATTGCCTAATTTGACGTCACTATACACGTGACTGTTGTCCACTGATGCGTGACCAAAACGCCGAACTGTGCGTTTTTAGCGTTTCGCAGGGGATTCTATTTGATGCATTATATTATATACGTCTTATAGACTAGCGTTAAAACATGTTATGCAACTTCAGTATGCGGCCCGCCAATTTTTTTTGTGCTTGTTAAGTTTCATACAGAAGTTTGCGCGGCTGAACACATTTTCTATAAAATGCGCCGCTGTGACGGCGGCTGAAAGTGCTACTGTGCGGGGGATAAATCCCCTGCGCAGGCCAAACTTTCCAACCTGGTTTGTCTCTAACGGAACCAAGGTTTTCTGGAAAGAAGTTCAACTAAGTGTGCAGAAAATGCATTTTGAGTGGCATACATAACCCATCTATATGCTGAGCTAAGCAGATCATAAACACTGACTGGAAAATAGTGCAATTTTTATTTTCTAAAAAGTACAGTCACCAAATGGCGGCCAAGAGCGTAATTTCACCTTTTTACATTGTGCATCGTTCATAATTTTACTAATATTTTTTTCCGTCAAGATTCCTATCGTTTTGCTTAGCTTAGTAGTGAAAACTTTTTGAAGAGGAATGCTAAACATAAAACCCCACTTTTCTATTGCTAGAGCAAAAACATTTTCTAAGGGGAACGTTTGTGATATTATCCACTTACAGTTCTTTATAGACTTAATCTCTTAGTAATGCAGAAGTTGGTAGCACAACTGTTGTAACAAAAAGGACCATCTACTGTAGGTTGTGTAAGTTTTATTTCCTTTATGTCTTAATACTACATCAACCTCAAGCAAGTGGTTTTATTTTAATCCTAATACAAGCAGTTATAACTTTTATTTTGAAAAATATCTATAGTAAGGCTGTTTAAATCTGTCTGGAAAACATAATTGGTTTTAAACTTTTGTTTTGTTCTTATTAACTCCATTCACCAACAGCTTTTAACAGTGAAAAAAATTCAAGAAATTCCCCCCTTTTATCAGGGACAATTCAAGACTTCCATGAGGAGGAAGTGAAACACACATTTGGGCGTTGTGTGGTACAGGTCTTCTTGCTAAATCTAACAGCTTAAGTACAATTGTCCAACTTATTGATATCTGAAGTGATTCATTGCTTGTCTTTGGTCACACAAATCTAAAAGGATAAGCAACAAAAATGCTGATTAAAATCTAGCATCACCAAACATCGTTTTGATTTTGTTCTGCTATGAGAAATTGTTTAAACAACATTTATGCTCAGCTCAGGAGGTAATTTTACATCTGGAAATTCACTACTTAATTACAAAAACGTTAATAAAGATCTTTACTATACTGCTTTTGGAGATATCGGTAAAACACACAGATAGAGTGGTGCGTGAGTCACATTAAAGTTGGATAAGGTCACAGTGCGCAATGTGCCTATAATAATAATCAGCAAAACATCGAACAAAATTAAAATACGAATATTTCAAAAACTTGATAGAAAAAAGATGGGCATTTTCAGGATCAGCGCCGAAAATACATTAGGAATCAATTTATCACATCTCCATTTGAAATTTGCTGTTGACCAGTGTTATTGTCTAAACTAGTGGTTAACATTTTTTCAATAATCAAATGGCTATTAATGTTGTTGTTAATGTTTGCATAGACAACATTTAAAAACTCCTGCAAAGCATGACTATACACATTTATCATTAAACTGTAACGGTTTATTCTTACTATTGTCCGCTATAACCAGCGAATTATATTTTGATTCATAGTTTATTTTCTACATTAATTCCAAAATTTTAATTTGATGTTTGTTTTAGGAGTTTAGTTGTCAATTTTGCGTTTGTAAATAATGGGAAAATACACCAGATATTCGCAAGGTTTCCCTACAAAGTGGAGCCATTGGATGTACCCACCTAAAGGGGTGTCTTCAATTCAATATTTCTCTGCAGCCCTTAAAGGAGTGTTTAATGCACATCAAGGAACACTCCGTGCAAACTGGCCGCTGTTGCCACTTTCTGCCCTAATGTTGTGTGGCCTTTACAAAATTTCCAAAAATGGAAGTAAGTGTCAAATGATTTTAATGTTACAATGAAAAGAAGTCGGTTGCTTATAAATGGGTAATAATTTCTAATAAAAGGTATATTAGAATTAACTTGTACTCTTAAGCATTTATGAACCACAACCTAGGGCTGCACAATGTAAAACTGAGTTGGTTTTGGACTCTGGACTTGATTGGGACTATATAAGGCTACCTGCAAATTCGGAGTTTGACATGCGCCTATACAGTACCACAACCTGTAAATAGTTAAGGTTGAATTTCAAATTGTCAAATTTTTTTTCAACCCTGTTTGTAAGTGAATGATTTCATATCAACCCCCCCCAACCGCAAAGCATTACCTGCCCAAAATTAGTACATTGGCTAAAGCCCAAACACTCACTCCTAGTTTTAATTTTATAAAATTGAAGTACTTTTCAAGAAACTATTAAATTATAGCAATTTTGCCACAGGATGGCGATATTTATTTTATTTTCTTGTTAACCCAGCCATTTTGTTCTTAATTTTTAGGATTATCACTTGATTTAATGGCTAAGATTTGTTCTGTTAGCAGATATGCAATTAAGGAGATTGATCCAAAAACTTGACTTTGATGTTATCTGTTTAATTGTTAGAATGTATTAGAATTGTCAGCCACAATTTGTCATCATTCTCTTCTGTTATATACCCAAAAGTTTCACTCTTACAAATGGGAGAGTAATTCAAAAGTGCATCTCATGATAAAGAAGCTGTAGTAAAAACCTTTAAGATGATACTTTTGTTTTATGAGCCCTTAAAGCAGTGCTTCTCAACCTTTTATGGCTTGCGGCACCCCTCAAAAATAAGAAATAGATTTTGACACCCCTGCAAGATTTTTCCGTAGGTAAATCACTAGAATCTCACAATAAACATAACTGGAACAACACGCGTCAACTCTACACAAAGTGGGAAGCTATAAGTGGATATATTCCACTCTAATCTTAAACCAAAATTTGAAAGAGTTAAGCAAAATCAGAATTGTCAAAATTCTCAAATATCTCACGGCACCCTTGGGCATTAGAAATGGCACCTAAGTGTGTCGCGGCACCACAGTGTAGAACCACTGCCTTGAAGGTTAACAATAACATTTTCTTGACTGGTTCCAATTCAAATTTTATTCGATAAATGGCATGTATGATTAGTTAGGCAGTGTCTTGTGCATCCAAATGAGTTCAAACTTGTAGAAATCCAATAAGAAATGGCTAAGATATTAGTAAAAAACAATATATCTATCATCGACTAGTGGCAAATTCATGCGAACTTCAGCTGAGATATCTTGAAAGGTATTTTGAGCGTTTTGGGGTATATTATTATCCTCGGGTTGCTGTTTATATTTTAATAAATTTAAAAGAGGTCCGGTCAGAAATGAGAGTCAAATTGGTGATTTGATATAAAATCACTCTTATATGACACCTTTATGAGTGGCTTGTGTATATCCAACTTATTTTAGTAACGTAAAAGGTGAAATACAGACGTAGAATCTGAGCTGTGGTTAGCCTATGGTTATTTGTAACCTGACTCTGCAGCCCTGCCACAAACACGTGTTTGCATTTTGAAGTAAGTCGTTTGTAATGCAGAATGCAGTGTAAAATTTTGTGAAGCTTTTTTAGACAAAGTATTCCAAGGTAATTTTGCAATTATTATTTTTTCACAGAGGATTCAACATTCTCTGTGAGTCTGCGATCTGAAAAGGGAAACTGGTTGTATGGTAAGTGAATTATTTACGGTTACTGACAAAATTTAAAGGATATTAATGCCAGTGTTTTTTCAATTTTTTTAACTTGTTTTTCAGTGTACAAAATGTGTTTCAGTGTACAAATATATTTTATAGAGATCAACCGATATCACCTAATTGTCAGATCACCAATAAACCATTGTTTTAAAAATACAATCACAATTCGTGTTTAAACTGAAAAGGAAAGTTGAGAAACCTTAATTACAATCCATATTGCCTTCTGCAGTATATATGCCATAAGTCATTTTAATATCATTATCATTGTTTTACATAGTTGTTCTAAACTTTTTTTAACAATATTTGTATTTATACAGGCCCCCCTAGTCCCAAGGCAACACACGAGAGGGAAGAACACCACATTCTACATGCACCTCATAAATAAATTATTTTCTATTATTTTAAAGGAATTTGATGTTTAAAATTAAAAAAAATAAACTTGTCTGAAACACAAAAATAATTCACTTTCATTGATTACATAAACCAGTAGCTTTGAAACTAATTTGTTTTTTGTTTTTATCCTAGATTTTTATCAATTTTAACTTCGAACCTCAAGTGAAAGTTTAGAAATCTCAAACAAATTCAAGTTAGTCAATAAAAAAAATAAAACCACTTAAGAAGATATCAGAAACATGTAAACACCAAAGTTTTCAAGTTTGCTTCACTTCTGGCCTCTAAAAGAGCACTTAATTTTTAAAGCTGTAAAATCGCAGGCGTAATGTATTTGATATGTGCATTGTGCAACAACTAAAGTAAAATGTCTTGCAGAAGACGTTGTTTACAATAAGTTAGTAATTACGTTTAAATATCGGGAAGTCAAAACTAGAAGATTGCTCGACGAGCGTGCTTAGTAACTTGTTTATTAATCCCCTGTCTTACTCTTAAGAAAATCACCCAATTAAAAAAGTTGCCCAAACGAGGAGTGCTCGGCGAACATGCCGAGTTTATTGAACAACTATATCATGAAAGTTAATTGCCCAGGTTTTCGGTTGTTTGGTCAATAAATCTGTAGCAATACTCGTTGTCGTTAGCCTGCGTAAATTACATGACCTGGGAAAAATACTAAATTTATACGGACACGGTGTTCCTGAAAATATTATTTTCTGAAACGCCCCGCTTTATTGTGTTGTTAGTCGTAATACCGTGGCTTTATGGATAATATTTCTGTAGCTAATGTTTCTTTATAGGGTTTATTGTGTGTACCTTTCTCAATCTTTACAATCTAATAGATGTGATCGGCAATTATAAGTGCATAGTTTATATGCCCATAATTTAAAAGCAATATTTATTACAAAATTAGAACACCTGAAAAAAAAACTTAAAAAAAAAACATTCAAATTATTCAATCATATATGTAGTGTCAATATATGTTTCAAACAAGAAAATTTGCAGCAAACTCTCGGAATATAGGTTTTCCAATAGGTGGTGATTAGAATAACGTTTCACTTTTAATGATTTCTTAAACTATGCTGAAAACCTAAGCAACTACTTTTAACCTTATTGAAAGACGTGTCACAGAGAAAAAGACAATGACATTAAATGTTAATGTTTCAGTTAATTCACAATAAGCGCCTTACGAAAAACGCTTTCTTTCTAAATACAACAACCAATTGAGTAAAACAAATACGCTATTTTTGAGACTTGTTCTTAAAAGTTTAATAAAAGTTAAATTGACATGGAATTACTCCGCTGTCCTAACTTAGGCAACGTCCCATCTTGCTCAACATTTCCCAACAAAAGTGCATTGTTTATGTAAAACGCAGAACAGCATGAAAGCAACAGCAATCATAATTTGTTGGCGAACCACAGGGAGGTTAGGGGCACAAGGCCATATGCCACACCAAACTATATTATTTTGCCTTATTTAACTACGCAAATGCAAATAATCGAATCTTAAATGTCCGTTTAGGTTTACTCGATTTGGTATAGGCTAGGGTTACCATATTTTCGGGGCCTAAAATCCGGACACTCTTTAGTCCCCACTAGCGGTTTTTAAAATGAGGTATGAACACATTGACTGTCAATATGACGTCACACTGGCAATGCTTTGCCTATCCATTGTATACCGGAGCGGATTTTTGAACATAGTGTAGTGAATTCACTAGACTATTGGGTCATCTCTGATTTGACCTCTGGTAATCTCTAGGCTAGGGTTACGATATTTGATACTGCGCAATCCATAACAAATTTACCTCAGCTGCATGGTAAACCAACTTTAGAATATTACCAAAGTCCTTTACCGCCATTGTTTGTTTTTTGTGAAAGAAGGATAAACAAGAAACTATACACGAACAGAAAATAAATGTTGTAGTCATGGGCGCCCGCACGGGGGGTGGCAAGGGGGGGGGACACTTGCCGCAACCCCTGGAATTTCAAAATGCGATTATTAGTATTATTGATAAGTGTAATATATATTACTTATGACGGTTAAAAATATTATACATTATCCATTGCCCCAGTGGCGTATCCAGGGGGCGGGAGTTCTTACCCCCTTTTTGTAAGTGATATTATCGTTTTGGTCATGGTTTAACAAACTGTTCGAAGCGGCGTGCTTTTTAAGTAATTGGGTCACGCGTCTTAATTTAATGCGAAACCAATATCGAGCGCAAAACGCCGTTTTTCGTTTTTCGTCTTTCGTTTGGTCGACCGTAAACGCTGGAAGTTTTTCTCTTTCGTTATTTGTTTAGGTTGACTGATTAGCAAGTGTGTATTCGACAAATGACAACGCTAAGTCAAACCTTCTTTCTTTTTTTCTCGCTGAAAACGTCGAGTTATACGCAGTATGTTCCTCGCTGTTCGGTCTCTGCGCTAATATCCGATGTTGGTGTAACATCGCCATTTGTTTAACTGAAGCAGATTTTTAAAAGGAGGTATAATGGTGACTGTCGTGCACGTTTTAAAGTCTCCATTTTTAAGTAATGATGGTTAACGCAAAATTTTGCTCTTTAAGCATACTCTAAGACCACGTGCTAAGTGTGCAATGGACACAACTTATTTCCCCTCAACCGCAGCTTGTAATTTAGCTGACTTGGCACACAGCTCGGGACAGATGTTGCGCTAATCGCGGCATAATTACACCCGGAAAAAACGATCTCCGTTTAGTATTGCAGGTGGTGAACTTGTAATTTAGCGCTCGTTCCGTTCATGGAGCTTGAAATCTGCGCTGCTGATAGTCGAATTTTGTGTGATTCCACTACGATTAATCACACATATTTCACGGCCTTGGTTTGTTTTTTTGCCTAAAGTTAACGATTGCACAGCGTGATTTCGCAGCTGGCGCCTGACAGGATTGTCGACGACGCACGTGGTCGCTTTTGCTGGACGTATTTTGCTGTTTCTGATTAGTTTTTTTTATCACGTCTTGCAATCACCATTCTATGATGTCATACTGTCACTGTTTTATGACGTCATTATTCAATAACGTCAGACGAAAAATAGGGGAATTCCCTAAGTTGAAAATTCACGACCCCCCCTCTTTTTGATTTTCTGGTTACGCTCCTAATTGCCCCCCCCCTGGAATATTTTCTGCGGGCGCCCCTGCTTACTTATATATTATAATAAATAAAAAAGGTTGTCGTGTTCCTTGACGTTTTTTCTTACCCATTTCATATGCGATCTCTCAGCAAACAATTTACCGTTTCTGGCTTTTCCACGACGTTTTGTGGTTCACGTTATATGGACGTAAACGTGTTAACTCCCAGAAAGATCTGGTACCCGCTTTCCTATATGCTACTCAAAAACGCCACATTTATCCAATGTGAATAGAAGGATTTAGTTAGCCTACAGATGTTTTGGGCTTTTGTGTAAATTATTTTCTCTTGGACCAGTTATCTTGTTCCTAATACAGTACTTTGTTTAGCTCTACAAACTATTCCATAGACATAAAAAGCATGAAGATTGCTTTATGTTTTACCCCTTTAGCTGACGCCCATGTTACCTGTGGCATTGGTCTCCGACCTTTTTATTGTTAAACCGACGCAAATTTAAATAAATAAACCAAAATTGAAATAAAATTACCATTTACGTGCGACTATACTATATCAAAACACTTTTAATATACTATAGTGCGACCCAGTTTGTGTTCGATAATTAAGTAGCCTAGGCCTAATGCTTAGACTAAATAACACGAGCGTCAAAAATGGTACGAATCATTAGATTTTAATAACAAGCTACCGTTTTTTGTTATAGTTTACCAGTTTTTAACTATAAAAAAAAAAATGTTTATCCGGTTAAATTGGATCACCGTATCAACATGTTCAGCGTGGTCCAACTGCAGGCCCGCGGGCCAAACGGTGTTGAAATTAAAAAAAAAAAAAAACTTGTTTTTGGCCCGCGATGAAAAGAAGTTGGACCACCCTGAACATGTTTATGAGAAATATTGCAAAAGCATTCAAAACTTCACTATACAGAACCACACATATCGAATTAAAACAAAATTAATGTTCAGAAGTCCGTACAAACAACAACGAGCAAACAGACAAGATTTAGCCTAACGTCGCCGTGTGAGATGAAAGCTATCAACACAGGCAAAATATTGAATATAATGTATCCAATTTATAAAATAGACACAACATAACTAATATGCCTAGACCCTAGACCAGTGGTTCTTAACCTTTGACAACCTGTCGAACCCCCTATGTCATTCTGCAAGCTTTCGTCGAACCCCAAATTTTCGCTCAGTATTCCTTTCTTCCTCCTATGTTTGCCGTCAAATTGGCCAGCTCCACGATTTTTGTTTCGGGGGAACGTGAAAGTTGCATGGATGACTTAAACATGACGACATAAAATATTTCGTATTAAAACACCTGTTGTTTTGTAGCCAACCCGTGCGCTAATATGCAACTGAAACTAGGCATAATCAAATTTTAAACTCGCATTTATATAGGATGAATTGGCAAACCTTCCAATTTAAAAGGTTACATGACATCTATCTTTGGCACATAAGAGATTCGATTTAGCTTGTAATAACAGCATTTATATTTCTGAGGACGTTCTCGCCGAACCCCTAAACACCTTCGACGAACCCCAAGGGTTCGATCGAACCCTGGTTAAGAACCACTGTCCTAGACAGTCGCTCTTTACATGTGACTTATGATAAGTCACTTATCCATATAACTTGGCACTTGTCCTATTTACCATTTTCATTTTTGCTCATCACAACAAATTCGTTGCGCGATTATGGGAGATCGTTTAAAACATGTTAGTTTTACACTTGTGTAGTGTAGCAGGTGAAGTTAAAGTTGATTTTATTTGAAATCACACTATCCTAGTCGCATTATTTGAAACTCTGGTTTCTAAAGACGGGACACAATACCATTTATTCTAAGACGATTTAATAAAAAAGACAAAAGCTATAGGGTAGCTAGTCAAAGATATTTTTCAAGCGTTTAGGGCAGAGGTATCAAGTAGGCACATAGGCGTAGCCAGGAGGGCTAATTGCATTGTATGATTTTTGCGCTTAAAGCACGAGTTCCATGACTTTTTAACTGCTCTTTTTTTTGGTTAATATGGACAAAGTTTTTTTTTTTTTTGGTTAATATGGACAAAGGAATGACGTCAAAAAACAAGTGGTCTCATGCGTAAATGTTAATTCGAGTATAAATACATTTAAGGAGGGCCGCCGAAACTAGTCTTTGTACAACGACAGCAGGGGTTAAAGTAGAACAATTTTCTTACTGGAACGGTTTTAACTTTTTTAAAGTAAGGTCGCGAAATTACTCGATTACGGGACTTCGTAAAACGATTAAACTTACGGAACCTGAAGTTATCGTATTTTACATCGTGCCAAATATGCAATTGATATCTTAGTCCAGCTAAGCTACATTCAAGGAATTTGCTTTCGTTTAATATAAAACGCATTTAGGCTTTCCTTGAATGCGTTTGGACTTTACTTGTACACGAGTTTCACAGATAGCATCAATTTTCTTAAGGTTATTAATTTGAAGGGCGTAAGATTGTATTATCATCTCTAAGAATGGCCTAACCTAAACAAAAATCCTGGATCCGCCCCTGGCCATTACCACTGTTTTTTTAGGCAAAAACAAAACCTTTTGTTCTACCCTTAGGTGTGGCCAGAGCGATGGCTATCATGGTCCTATCGGTAGTGAAATTTTGGCAAATATTTTGTTTGAAAGTTTCGCCAACATTACGCCAAGTAAACAATTGCGAAATCAGTTTTTATCAACATTATATCAAATAGTTCTCGTGTACATGTAAAAACGCTGACAATCTTGCCCAAATTATGTATATTACGGAAGCAAAAAATATCTGTTTTTATCTTTCGCAAAAAGTTTTACATGAAACTTTTTGCAAGGTAGGGTCATTTTGGAAGCAAAAGCTAGTTTGGATAGAAATATGATTTTATTCAAACAATAGGTAAGAAAATGATTTGCAGACAGCAAAGTATATTTGCAATATCAGGATAGATATTTTACAAATGGAAAATCAACAGTTGCTCATACCATATAGAAAAGCATGTGTAACAATTTCACTGCGATTTAAAGCAATTGTCACAAAATACCAAGTACTATTTACTGTTTGCATGAAAAGGTTTAAAATAGTCAAAAACTTGCACAAAAACTATTTTCATCCACCATTTCCTGCCATAGAGAAAAGCTTTGAAACCAAACGCAATGGCAATGCATCCTGTTTGTCCTTCCACGAATTTGTGTTAGTTGATAACACCTCTAAACACAACCTGAAAAAAGCATAAAAAGGCTTACATATCTTACAAAAAAGAATAGCTCAAATATTAAACCCTTACAACAACAAAGATTTTGGCTGGATATTGAACACCACCAAACTGTTGCAATGTTGCTGCACAAAAATATAAAAATATTTATTAATCCATGTACAAAAACGCACACTTGTATAAGCAGTACAGAAGTATTATCATGGTTTAAACTTACTGGATCAGATGAGAAAATACTGCTTTTACATCCACCAAACACTACAACTTCACTAAGGTATGCACCCCTACAAGCCGTGTGCCAGAGACGGGGGTGATTTTGGCAAGGAGCCTCTTTCCAACTAGTATTACCAGTTGAAAAGTGCCAGCAGTCATCTTCAATTTGAAATACATTGTTACCAAAACTGTACCAAAAACGCCCTTCAAGTCTCACTCAAAACTAGTGTTGGTTAAAAGTGGAATAGGCAGGACAAATGATGTTATAATAGTTTTTGCCATTCATTGATAACACTGTCTACCCTCTTTTGGTTTGTTGTAGTCATTTGTAAATTTTTTTTTGGAAGGGGACAATTCACAACTCTTTCATATATTTAATAATTATGTTGTTTAGTTACCATTTAAAAAGGAGTTAACAGTAGAAATTTCTTAAGTAAATTTCACAGTACATGCCTTTGTTATTATGACAACTTTAACTTGTTGGAGACTTAAATACTTGATATACCAACATAAAATGTAAAATACTTTAGTAAATTAGCTAAAAGGACATCATTTTAGGCCACAGTAAATGTAGCTGTCATAAAACCCTATGGCGAAGTCGTATGAAAATAAGTACTTTAGGATAAAGTTCGTATCTTTACCTAAAATATTTTCATCCGTATCCAAACCACCAAATAAGAGCAATGTATTTTCACTTGTCACATTCAAAGAGTGCCAAGAACGTCCAGTTGGCAAATTTGAGTGCTTTCTAAGGTAATTGTTTTTTAGTATATCACTTTGTAACTTTAGAAAACTTGAATATACACTTACTTTACTTGTGTCCAAACAAAGGTGTTCAAACACAAAATATGCATGTCATCAAGTCTTTTATCCTATAGGTGAGAAATACAGTAAAGGTTTCATTCCACATAAATGTGTTTACTTTTTACCTTATGTCTTCCTCCATGAATAAATGCTCTATCTCCTAGTGCTGCACAGGCATGGGCTGCCCTTGATGATGGCTTTACACCCTACAATATGCACAATTGTTATTACAGAATTATCACAAAAAACAATTTTAAAAAACACACTAATGCCCTACTGCATTGGCAAGTGTTATCCAACAATTTTCATCAATATCAAATGCAAACAGATGATTATTCCAACCTCTTTTATAAATCTAAATTGGCACAAGAAAAGTTAGTTTACATAAAAATGCACAGCACAGCACAGATACAGAAATAAGAAAAACTTACAGAGGTTATATCTTCATCAAATTGTCCATTTTGAATCTGACAATCCTTTGGCAATGGACCATAACCACCAAAGTATATGACCCTTTATTGGCAAATAATAATTGTTAATTTATAAAACAGCAGGTTTAGTTATATATACAATAAACCAGATTGTATTACTTGTTTTTGTAAACGCAACAGGTTAGTTTATTTCTCCCACTTGGTGTGGTTCCTGACAAATTAATCTTTTTCCATTTCATTTTTATGAGATCTAAACTGTAAACCTATAAAAAGAAAATATAAAATGAAATCATGGTCAGATTTTTTCCTATTTATGTAAGTGCTTATGGTAAAAACTGCAATTATAACTATAAACTAAAAGCATGAAACAGACATTATTGTCATCCCCAGAATATGAAATGCCGCCAAACACAATCATTTGATCTTGATAACATGTGCAGCAACTTCCAAGTAACGATGGTGGGACAAATCCTTCAGTTTTTACCATGGACCTATATATAAAGCACAACATATAAAATAGTATTGGTGCTACAACATGAAAGGCATCATTTTTTTGTTATGTACCATATTTTTTGATCCAGATAGTATTTCCAAATAGTTTGAGGAGAGTGTCGACGCTCAAACATGTCGTTTTCAACATCCTGAATTTGTTTTTATTAACAAGTCAACATCGATTTATCACCCCATTAGCATTACTATAAATCTTACTGTGTAATATCCACCCCATACAAAAATGATGCCATTCCACACAACAGCAACATGCCCACTTCTTTTTTGAGGATAAATTTCTTCCATTGTGTTGTTAAAAAGCGACCGGAAAAAGGCCAGCATTCCACTTTCACATTTCAATTTTTTAGGTATTGACTTATTATATAATATACCAAAAACAAAACTTAAAATAAAAATACCCAGTTTTCATGAAAGTGTCTCAAAAGTTGGCTTTGCAGTGTGACAAAACACAGTTGCAGTTTTGTTGATTATTGTCTTTCTTAAAAATAGAATTACAAATAGACATTTAGGTTTAAATTATCATTCTTTCGATATGTATTGGCTTAATTGAAACAATAATAAATAAAACTTGTAAAAATTAAAAGTTATAAATAGCATATTATGTAATGTTGAAGTATGTTATGCCATTAATGAAACAAATAAACTAAGGACTTGGAAAAGTAAATTGTAAATACATTTATAGACAACATTACACATTTATTGGGATAAACATAAAAACAAATAAATATACAGGTAGAAATAACTATTACACAATATGTATAACAAATAGATAACAACATTATTTATGTTGTAAACAGGGGGAAGGTTGTTGGCTTAAGAAAACCAACTAAACAGTGCAAAAATTCAGTTGGCTTTTCACTATGAATCCAGTGCCCTCCTTCAGGAATATGGGAAATCATTGCTTTCGGAAAAAGTCTCTTTATGATTGGATAGTCATTAAATCTGTATTTAATCAAACAATAATAATTAGAAAAAACACACATAGAATACAAACTTAAATTTTACCCTATGTAATGAGAATTTCCACCACCAATAAAATAGGTTTCTTTTTGATAGTTTAACCCACTAGCAGGAGTGTCAATATGTGATGATTGTTCTAAATGCTCACAAATGGCATGCAGGTTTACCCTCCAACCAAAATTTCCTTGCGACTTTTCTTCAACATTGGTTAGGATAAATGCCCTTATGCCTGGATCCTAAAAACAAATTTTTTACCTATTTTGTTGGGACCTCAGAAGTGAGCATTTCAATCTTTTAATTATGAAAAAAATATTTCTGATATATGTATTAAAGTTATTATTTTCATAAATTCACAATCAGAAACTGTCACATAAAATACTGCAAGTCAATGTTAAAACTTTAGTCTACACACACTTTTTTAAAAACAGAAACCTAAACTGTTAAAACTTTAGTCTACACACACTTTTTTAAAAACAGAAACCTACTCTAGTTAATAAGTGCTGTATTTCTACCAGAAACAAAAAAGCTTAGCATTTGTAGTTATTGGATGCAAACAGAAAGTTTTTCTATAAATAAAAGAGTTCACAACAGTACCGTGACAACAGGTTTAATTTGAGCATCAGCCCCACTTCTAGCTTCAGATAAGGTTTTAAAATTTGACCAAGTAACAAGTTTCATAGCTTTGACATATTTCACAACTGAAGCTGTAAAGTAATATGTTGATCCAATGTTTGCAATTTACATTCAAAATAAAGTTGGAAATAACCTCTAAACAGTACATATTTTGCTCGTTTTTACACAACAATAATAATTATTATTAATTAATCAAAAGAATTATGTTTATTTGTAAACATAAACCATAAACAAACTTACATCTATCACTTGTTGAAGCAAGGTTGAAAGGTGCAACAGGAGATGAATCAACCACCACCAATTTATTAATGTATTCTGGCTGCATATTTTAGTCAAACATGTTATATTTCTGAAAGAGTAGCAACTGCTTAAAGTGAATAACTTACATAATTTAAAGCAGTGTACATTGCGACTCTTCCACCCATGCTATGTCCTAACAATATGCATTCAGAGATTTTTAACTTTTCGAGCAATTCAACCAAATCTTCACTCATACTTGATAAGGTCATCACATTGCTGTGGTCACTTTTACCATGATTTCTTGCATCATATGAAATTACCTGTAGAAATTGCACATCTGTTTCAAAATAATTAACTTTACAGCATTTCAAATTGAACAGATATTTATGTTTGTTAATATTAAACTATATATATATATTAGTTATTTTTTTTAATTCTTACTTTATATACTTACTTAAATAAAAAATAATAACAAATGTAATCAATTACTTACTGATCTTCCAGTATTCTCAAGAAGTTTTTTGGCGAGAGAATTAAAATTGTTCTTGTTTCCTAAAACCCCATGAGCTAACACAACAGGTGGTTTTGTAGAACTTGCTTTTAAAATATTACAGGAAAGTTGTGTCGAGTAATATTTTCTGAAACAATATAAGTACAAAAATTACAATGGAAAAAAGTATAATACTAATAGACAGTGTTTTAGGCATAATGTAAACACTGAATTTCCTGTGTGAAATAAAATAATTGCGTGATCAATATTTGGGTAATTGTTTTGGAAAAATAAAAAAAAATTATATTTTAAATATATACCAAAGATTACTCCTATTAATATGCCATTTTATATACGAATATATACCAAAATTATATATTTATCCATGTTTTAATAGGATGAGGCGTTCAAAACATACTTTAGTAATGAAAACATACTTAAGTAATAGTGTAATATGTCATTGAAACAAAACAAAAATAGAATGTCATTGATAGGCTGACAGAATCTTGCCAGTCTTTCTGGTGGCATTTTTCTCCTAAATTCTTCTTTTTTGGTTGTGAGCCTAAACTTAAATGATTTGTTCGCATAAGGAGTGTATCAGCCTTGCCATGCTTAGGCAATTAAGAAGGCTATTAATAAGTAAACTAGTTAAAGAAAAATAATAGTGCATAATGTTGCTACATAATCTGCATTTTAAAAATATATGTGATTGAATGTGTGTAGAAACAACACGTTTTCTTTCTGAAATGTATCTTTAAAAAAAATAAAAGAAATTTAAAAATTTAAAAAAAAAATAATAATTTTATATATTTATTTTTTTAATTCTCTTTTGCACCAATTTCTTCTGCTTTCTGGCTCATTCTTCGGCCAACATAGTCATCAAGTCGCCAGCATTCTGCCATACTGGTTATCGACATAAAAGCAAAACATTAAAACAGGCTGGAAGAAACTTTCCAGCCTTAAGGTGACTAGCATTTTTGGCCCAATTTCTACGTTTTTTGTTGTCCTCCCTAAAGTTAGATGCTGTGCTTGCCTAATGAATGTATAAACCTTACCATGTTTATGGGATATACAACGCAATTTAAAAATATAAGATTTTGTGATATTAATACTAGTATATAAGAGGGCTGCGAAAGTACAATCTGCAGATGCTTTTATCTGCTTTTCTTACTCACTTTTACATAGATAAGCAGAACTTAAGAGAAATTGTTTGCCGTGTTTATCACACAGCGCAACATGTCTCAATATGCAAATGGGCACAATAGATTTTCTAAACACAGCACCACAAACCTGGTATAAGGTTCGCACAAAGTGCAATTTTTTGCATTTATGAAATTAAAACCGACAAAAACATAGTTTGAAGTGGAATATAGAATCCTTAGATCAGAATCCATATTGGATTCAAATCCAGTTCTGATGCTTATATTGGGTAATTGGGACCAATACAATTTATTTATTTCACCATGGAAGGTTGCACCTAATTGCACATATAGCAGAATACAAGATTCATGTGATGTTACTGATCGGTAGGGCGATTATTTTTTGACCTAAAATGAGTAATTTTGACATCAAAAATACATTGATTTAAACTACACAATGTTGCATGAAGTACTGCTTTAGTGTCCTGGTGTCGTCAGGCATTTAATTTTGATGTTTTACTGACCACTGATGAAACACGAATTAGCTATTTTTTCGGGTTTAAAATATTTAGTTGATTTTTTTGCTATATATAAAAATGACAAATAACTCAAAAGACAAGAAAAAAAAATGTTGAATATGCTTAATTCAAACCTGAATCATATCAAATTAAGTCATGTAAAAACAATTACTTAATTATTACAACATTGTTACAAATTTCACATTTCAACTACTTTGATTGAAAAAGATTTACCTGGTGTAAGCCAGCTGTACATATTTCAAATAGGATGGAGTATGCACCATACACTGAAGTTGGGTAAGCACCATCCGGTTCAACTGTAAAAACTTGCCAGAGGACTAAACTTACCTATTTGTCTGACAATTTTACAAATCAAAAGTTCCTAAATCAAAATGTACCTTTGTGCGAAAATAGGCTACTTGTTTATATTTATATATGTATATATATATATATATAATAGTGAAACACATCAAAACAACATAACATTAACATGTTAAGTAATAGGGTCGTTTGCGCCCAGGTTGGAAAGTAAGTCCGGGGGATTTATCCCCCGCGCAGTTTCTCGCTCAGCCGCGGTCATAGCCGCGCATTTCATGTTAAATCAACGTAAAATGCGGTCAGCCGCGTAAAATCGCTCAAACGCATAAAACTTTCGTCGCGCTAACGGTTTTCGGTCATAGTACTCCATTTTGGCGTGCAAATTTTACAAATAACGTTATTGCAGCCGCGCATATTTGGGCAGAAATGTTATTACAGCAGCGCATTTTAAGCTGCAAAATCGTCTACCCCGCGCAAAATCCAAAGTTTCCCATCTGGTGTCGGACAAAATATTTCAATGTTACTTCTTTAATACACCCAAACCTTCACCCTAACCCCCATTAATGTGCACATTTATAAACGCTAACTCTCAACTTAACCCAAATATTTTTAGCAACATAAATTGTAGACCAGCGCCAAAAATTGTATTACGAAGCTTGTAAAAAGAGCAAAATTTGGAAGTCAAAAGATTCTTAACTCGCCATTATTGGCTTTAAGCTTTAGGCCTAATCTGCACTGGGAACTGTTCGCACTCAATCGCAAAATTATCGCCAGAGTTGGCCACACCGTCGGAGTCTCGCTTGGCGTGCTGCCAAGACAGCTGATCAGTGATCACCTTATGGCACTACACGTGCTAAAACACACGAACCTGTTACTTACAACTTTTTAGGAAAATACATTAATCAAAGAAAGCTTTTGTGCGAGGTTTTAGCACACCCCCCCCCCCCAAATGAACAAAAGCTGCCCAGCACAATAAATATTTGTAAGATTGGTCTATTATTTTCCTATTAAAAAATAATAATATTCGCCATAATTTCCGAGAAAAAAATCATTTACGCACCAAGAGACCAAAAAATTTGGGTAGCGGTTGATCAAACCTTTCCAACCAGGGCTGCCACTCTCAAAATTAAAAAAACACTAGATTGGACTATAAAAAACCACTAGATCCGGAGAAAAACCACTAGATTGTTATCGCGACAACCTATTGCCATTTTTATGTTGATTTAACATCTCCAGACGTTTAATCAATGTAAAAACAGACTATTTTTTAAGTCTGTGTGCCTTAATTGCGTTATTAAAGTTACTATTTGCTAAATATACAAAACAAAAGCTCTGCTTTTATTACCGTTTTTTGTTGAATACTAAGGCACCTACTTAAAAAAATGTAGCAACAGTGGTTTTGAGTTTGGCAGTATTATTCTTTTATGCTTAACACTGTCTTTGTACGTTAAACGCCACTTGTGTTTGGTTGTTTTAACTTTATATAGCAAGCTTGGCATATTGCTGTATATCTATCAGTCTTGTCAGTTTTCAGTCTGGCTTTAAATTGTCATTATTCAACTAATTCACGGTAAAACAGGCGATAAAAACTTGTTTTTTTCGTGGCGGAGTTACGTCACACTCCGACTATGATATCAATTGAACTGTAAAGTACAATAAAAGGGCCAATCGCAAAGATTGGGTTTGGGCCCTGGGGGCAGTTCTATTCACTATAAATGAGTATAACTGACCCTGGGGGTCCTAGCCAGAGATTGCCAAAAATTCCTCCCAAGAGGTCGACTTTTTTAAAAAGGAATTTTTATTTTGCCGGCTAATTTATCAGCTTTACCTATATACCCTATACCTAGACCTGCTCCTTCCTCTCACTCCCCTCTTCTCCCTTTAGCACCTTTGGTTGGCAAGCGGTGATAGGCCAACACCCTACAGTGCAGCACTACAGCTGTACAAACTTCTAAATATAGTCTGCTGCCCGACAATAACAGTAATCAGTATAGAAACTTGTTATTAACAAGCATCGAGCCATCGACGATCACCAAACATAATCAGGCTTTTACATTTCATTTAAAAAATGGGATTTTTCATTCACTTTACCATTTTTAACAATGGAAGCCGGGAAATAACTTACGGTTTATTACTCCATTTCAAGGTTATAAAAACCACTAGATTCTCCAAGAAAACCACTAAACCACTAGATTATTTAAAAAAACACTAGATCTAGTGGAAAACCACTAAGAGTGGCAGCCCTGTTTCCAACGATGCCACACATGACTCGGTGATGACTCGGTGAATATTGACTATTGAGGCCATGCATTTTTATCGTCGATAACCGATACGCTTCCTAATATTCCAAAGCGATCGCGGTAATTTTAAAGCGCCTGTCACTTGCAAATTCGAATTGGAATCCAACAAAATTTTATTAGACACATCTATAAACCTTGTAATGCCAAAGAAAGAAAAAAAATTAAAAATATTAATGTTTTATCAGCCTAATAAATAATGTTGGCTTTTGCAACATTGCAAAATTCACCTGCAGATCTGGAATCAAACAAAACACGACGACTTAATTTGCACATTACTGGTAAATAAACCTACTTACTTATTGCTTAATCAAACAAAACACGACGACTTAATTTGCACATTACTGGTAAATAAACCTACTTACTTATTGCTTGCTAATATTTTCTGGTTTACTCTTTGCTCTCCCAGTCTGAATTCTGTGGCAGGGGTACACCGAATTTTTTTTTCCTATACCAACCCACATTCGTCTGATCATAGTTTAACAGAGCTGTATAGCGGTAGGCTAAAGCGGATAGCATATCAAACCAAACAAAAGTAGTGGCACATGGCCTACAATTAAAAAAGGGACGATTTATTGTTAGACAAGTTCGACAACACAAGAAATACCTTTCTGCTGATTTTGTAAATGTGGAAATCGGCAACAAAACATTTTGCATGCAAAATCATAATGCATTTTCCGAATTAGAGATCTATTATTAAAACAAATTGTACCGTAATAAAGTTTTAGCATCTTTCCCTTCGATCATTCTTTAAATATATTTTAATCATTCGTTATAAAAGTTATGATTTAACAAATTAAGATGATTAGAATCTAAAAGCTTTAACAAAAAACATAAAGCAAATTACGACTCTATACCTTGTATATTATTTAGACAAATCGCCCGTATAGGCTGTGCAACATCGCCCGTATATGAGCTCTCTTAACTTACGAAAAATACGAAATTGTGATAGGATTTCCAATTAAACTAACGTGTGTAAAAAACATAATTGCACAACTGCACATTTTAAAATGTAGGCGCTACACACCCGACAACTTTGGTTTCCAGCTCTTACTTCCATATATGGATATAATAATGGATCGAGCACCGAAGTTCAAATTTGAAAGTTTGATACAGGGCTTGGAAAACAACTTTTTTTCGATGAAAAATCGAGATGGTCTCGCGGACTAGGAAATAATTATTTTGCTGACCCTCTTGTTTTGTTAAATAATATTTCAGAGGGATTTTTACTCTAGAGATAACAAAAATATCACAAACCTATATAGGCTATTTTTTGGCACCGGCGTAACCTACCAAAAACATCATTGTGGTTATAATTGCGCCGAAACTGAACCTCAAAATAGGCTAAAAGATCTGTCATTCGTGCTTTTGGTACCGTTAGCCTTCCATATGTGTCATTATTTAGTGCTGAAATTAGCAAGCTTTCTGAAAAATTAGCTTCTGGGTCTTTGAGATCTAAAATAATCTGTAAATGGGACTCTTTTTTGCATGCCTTAGATAATTTGTGCAAAATATATCCACCAATATATTCCAAAATATGCCGGTCATCAACAGTAATAGAATTTATTTTTTGATTTGTTTCCAGATCTAACTTCTTAAACTTTGCTATGTATTTATGAAACAATTTTCTTGTTAAATCTAAACTGTCATCTTTCGATAAATGTTGGAGGAGATTAGGAATGACAAACATTCCATCTATGCTGAATTTTAAAAGAAGAAAATTGCCGTCTGGTTTTGATCTGAAAATAGTAAAAAAATATTCCCAAGCTTTATCTGGCATATTTAAAGCTTCTCCCCCAACTTGGCTCCACCACATCTTTATCTCCTCCACTAACAATTCTTCGTAGACCTCCTCCACACTCTCACTTTCAAATTTTATCTCTGCGACTCCAGAAAATTCATCCTCAACTTCGTTTGAGATAGCTTCTAGCTGCCGTATTGTAACTGAGTCCAAAAATATATCAGAACCAGAACTACCCTCAAGACTGCTCATTTTGAAAAAAGTGGTAATAAACCTAAACCTTTATAACAATTTAATGAACAAGGTTGTCTATTTACACATTTCACTGGTTGGTATATAAACCAGAGAAATGGTTTTCGCAAACAGCACAACAATTTTAACAGCAATAAAAAACTTCACACGTTTCGCTTATTCCTTATAACAGGAAATATTGCGTAACTAAGACGTAACCAAGGCTTTCTTCATATGCAGCGAACCGTATCATACGACCAAACCAAAATGCATTTGTTAAACGGGGAAAAGGATCACGTGACTAGGAGTTGCATCTCATTTGTTAAAGTCTCTTTGGTATAGCCTATACGTCTCGTCGCACCCTTAAAAAAACGTTTTAGCAACTTTAACACATTAAAGGAGATTTTCGCTTTGCACGAATTGATAACATCTTCCTTTTGCATTAAAAGTAACACCTTCTCCAACCATTAAAACAAAATAAAAAACATTTGAGGCGTTCTTAAGGTTACTTTTTTGTGAAGTCACGTTTTGACGTTACTTTCTGACTATACACGTTATGACGTAATTTTGTGACGTAAATTCAAGAGCCCTAAACAAAAGTCCTGGATCCGCGCCTGCCCAGGACATACAACTAAGACTAAGCAGACCGCCATCGTGGCGTGTTCACCTGAATTCGAACCTCCCTACTAATCACAGCGTTATTAAACTTATTCGCCAATGTAGGATTGATGCCTTATACTTATATTATTTTATTGTGAAAATTTGTACCGACTGCTCGGCCCTGTTTAAACCTAAGTGGCTTTGTATGACAGTACAGTTGTATCTTGTTACGATTACGACACGTCACGTAAAGTAGATTTGTAGAGCCTCACTTTTATTACACGCTCATGTAAAAACTGACTTGAAAAACTTACAATAAAAAATATATATATTTTCCAGTTCTTTTCAACTATTTATGTATATTACATAATCAAAATGCTTTATGTGCAAAATTGAAAGATAAAATCTAATTATATAAATGTTTTATTAATAAACTGAATAATTATAAGTCAAGTAATTTAATTGTTCCTTTTGTATCTCATTGTTAAATCATTAAAAAAAAGTCATTCAAGTGAAATTAAATCAAGTGATTGACCTTGTGTCATAACAACACCTTTGTGTTACTCAAGCCGAACCACCTGCTGTCCATCAGTCCAAGTTGAAGCTGGTCTGACGCTTAACAGCGGAGACGCGGATGCCAGTTTTTTGCACAATGTGAGACAAAATGTGCACGTCGAAAAATTCGTATGCATAGGCAGATTTACTTCGATAGTTTAAATTTAAGATATTATGGTCATTATCAGACCTGTCACGTGTTTCTTATGCCAATGTACGTAAAGTCGTAGACCTACAAGCAGCAGCGTCACAGAAAGCAAATATCGTCCGTATTTACAGTATTTGTTCAAAGCTGAAGGAAATTGTTAAAATAATAACAAAGTATCACTTATAACTTCAGCCCTAAGGTTCCATAGAACCGCCTCTCATAATTTTATAAGATCAGCTAACCGGTTAACCATTGCTGGTTACTGCCAATAGATTTTGTTATCTGATACACCGATTTTTGAGATCCAATTAATTAGCTAACGAGTTTTTTGCAATGGTCAAGTTCGCACGTAACAGTTAAACACATGTGGCAATTTTTATAGTTGTAGTAATTTTCCTTTTGTGTATGTTTGTCTGATAATTGAATTGTTGCGTCATAAGTATAAAGTCACGAGACGTCTGATGCTTTTTAGTGTGGCTGTTAGCATGATTGGAGGGGGTGGTTTACTCAGAAGACGTAAACTGTGTTGTTCGAACCCTAAAAAAATGTTTTATTACATTGCATTTCAAGGACAATAATATTTTTTTTTTTATTATAACGCCCAAAGATAGCTTACATGTATTTTACCAAGTGTGGCCGCCCATAAATTCTACGTATAGTTTAAACAGCAAAACGAAGAATTACGACGTAAAAAATATACTTTACTGATTTCTAATTACAAGACAAAGGTGGGTTACTTCTAATGCTAGTTTTACCAATTATCTGTTTACGAAATGTTTTCATGAAAAGAATAGGATTTTTATAATGATGACTTTATAGCCTAAGGCCATTTAAACGTTTCTCGCCGCATCTCTCCACGTCGCCAGAGAACTAGACGAACGCTTGCTTTGTAGTTCAGGGTTATCAACTTAACTGTTTGACAATAATATGATAAGAATAACTGAAAGAAACCGAAATTTTTGGACAACTTTACTTGTTTTTTACTGTGTTATAGCTATATATTATGTTGGACTTATTACGCCAAACACCTCAGATCAACAGGTATGCTAATTGTAGGAAAATTCGTGCAAGCTGATTGAAGTAGTTTGTTGGACGTGCGAAGCAGTCTAATTTTTATTTATTTGTTTGTTTGAAACAAATAAGATCAATCGCTATAGTTTTTTAACAATGATTTAGAACAAGGGTCTCAAACTCAAATTGCTCTGAGGGCCAAATGAGGACGTGTAAAATGCCCAAGGGCCGCAATTTACAATAAATAAGAACACAATAAAATATAAACACGTGTAGGCTGATTTTAGGCTATAGTTATTTGTTCTGGCTACTTTACTGGCAGCGTTTATCAAGGACAGGGATATCGATATTGGGCTTCAAATTGTCAGCAGAAACAAATCTTAGAGTTGCCTTATATTTTTTTACTTTGCCCTGGTAAGCATATTATTTATCGCGGTGCATTGTTTCAAAGTGCAAACCCTTGTTATACTTCTTCATAACAGAGATCTTCTGCCGGCTAATAAGGCAATAACTAGTACCTCTGACCGCGGTGACAAAATATAACTCCTCCCACTTATCTTGAAAAACTTTTCCTTCGTCTGTGATTTTTCTCATTTTTGAAGCAAAAGACAAGTGTAATTTAGCTTTTTAAGCTATAGAAATTTATTTCAATACTAGGCTAGAACAATCAAAGCCTACAACTCGACAATGAACAACTGCACAGAGTTGAATAGGCAATGTGACGTAATAGTAGATCTTTTACCGCATAAATGGTAGCGTTTGAAAGTGATATGACAGTGAAGTTTGGTAAGTATAGTTTCAGTTTTTTGAAGCAATTTTAGAGTGAATTTTAACTTTTAAATCTGATGAAAAAAGATATGTGGCACTTAAATATTGTTAAATACTTGGAAATCCAAAATTTTTACACGGGCCGCACAAAATGTTCTCGCGGGCCGCATGCGGCCCGCGGGCCGCGTGTTTGAGACCCTTGATTTAGAATGTACTTGTCGAGGGATAAAAATAATAATATTTTGCACGCAATCATTTTATTCTATCGCAATCGTTTAGATACGAAACAGTATTATTGTGTGACCCCCTTGAAAAATGTAAACGACGCACCAGGGCGTCGCGACACGTCGTTTGAGAACCTTTAGTATACCAAAACCCCCTACACGAGAGGATTATTGTATGTTATGGTATAAACAATATTATTTACAGGTATAGTACATGGCTAGTAACAACTCAACTATATAGATTTAGCAGAGATAGAGCTGCAAATGTTCAAACAAATCCTTTAAACTGGTCAACTGGTCCCCCCCCCCCATTTTCTTATGGTTTTGCTAAAAAAAAAAAAAAAAAAATAAGTGTTGATCTACTTCTAATAGACATAGGCCCTGATGTGGACCGCACTCCGCTATCAGTTGAGTGTAGGCGTATTACAGTAAGCGGGCCAGGGGTGGCCAACATATAGCGAATCCACATGATTACAAATGGCGAACTATACTCCAGTGATAACAGAAGGAGAGAGCATGCATAGATGTAGAATAATAATAACCCATCTATGAGGTATTTAAGTATAACTGATAGTAAGAAACTAAAGATAGCAGCAAGTTTTCGGGCGCTAATGAAAATATTTGTGACCTTCTCAACAAGAGGCAAAAAAAGTGCATAGAAGCAAACAGTTGGCCTTCATTGATGTGAGCAGTCAATATTTACAGTTTTCTATTGCATACGTTTAACGTCGTTTTCAATTTAGAAAGAAAAAATTCCTGCCAAACTTGAGGTGACAATACCCCCCAAGAAGCACCAACCTGAACCAAAAAAGGAGATCAAATATTCCCAACAGATGCCATCCTACGTCTCAGCTTCTTTGGGAAACTTGACCCACCCAAAACCTGGCTTTAGAGCAGGATTCCGTCCGAAAGGGAAGCCGAAGTTGGTCATGGGAATTCCTACTGTTAAGGTATGCATATGGATGTAACGTTAGGCTACAACAGAGGTCGGCAACCTTTTGTACTCAGTGTGCCAGTTTATGATTACTGTCATAATATCAACAACTTGCGTGCCAAACATTTTTCTTTGTTTAGTTTTGCACTGGCAACCAGAGCTACAGTTTTCTGCCTTGTCAGTTTCGAAATTTTGTCATGCGCATGCGCACAAGTCCGAGTCCGACTCTGCAGCCCTGTAATCTAACATCTAATTTACGTATCTTTTTTAGAATATACTTCAATGTTTTTCAGCCGATACCTAGAAATGTTAGCTATAAGTTTCGCTTTGAGTTGGTTTCTCAATCGCACAAAAACACACGGGCTTGCTTTTAATGTAGAATAATGGTTCTCAAATTTTAGCATACGGTTCGGTAAAATTTCAAAACAAATTTTGCGCACCGGTGGAACTTCAAAAATTAAAATCAACCAAAAATGTAATATTGACAAAAGTATGCAACTTAAAAGCGAATAACGGAAACTTTAATGTAATGAGCAATTTGCTGCTGTCTTTTTGATTTTTTTTTGAACCACAATTGTAGAATGCCCTGCGCAGTGAACGTCACGCCACTTTTGGGGCATTGTGACGTAATACGAACGGTTAGTCGTAAACAACAAGTTTAACGCACACATAAAATAATGGTAAATACAACAGTTAAGACACTTATTCGTGACACGAACTGGAAATGTGTTCAACCATTAAGTTAGCCCTAGTGTTAGTGATGCAATACTAATGTTATTAATGTGGTAGTGATGTAATGGTTGTACTTTCGTAAGGTGACATAATATGAGCGTTGAATCAATTGGCGTGCCAGGGGTTGCCGACCCCTGGGCTACAATATGGCATGTATTTACGTTAACTCCAAAAAGGCCATTTTTCAGTGAAAAAATAATCAGGTGTTTATATGTTGGGCAGCTTGACTCATGTCAGTAAAGCATTTTTTTTTTTTTTTTTCTGTGTGATATTATTGTGTTCTTTGTTTTTTTAAGTTCTTAATTTTCACAAAAAAATAGAACTGATACTGAATCTGGTTGTCACTTTTTTTTCTTTACAAATTTGCATAAAAGCATACAAAATGTTATGTAATAGTAGTGGTTGATATATCATCTAAGCCAGTTCTTCTTAAACTTTTTTATTCACCCTTGTCTCATGATATGATAAAACTATCTCATCTATATATAACAGCACAAAATGAAGTTGTTTCGATTTTTGTTAAGATCAACTCAAGCTAACCAATGCAAATGTACAATTACTCGAGTCCAGGGATATAAAGCTACAAAAGCACAAAACACAGTCACAAAGTTTAGAAAAATAATGGACTAATATCCATATCTGGCGGTTCAACCCTGCAAAAATTTTAACCATTTACCTGATTAAAAAAAAATCATCTAAGCTTTCTTTCAACTGGCACATTTATACTTAGTCTTAATTGGTGTCATAGTTGTTGTCACAAAGTGTTGTTTTATTTCAAAATTGTGTCTTTATCCAGCGCAAAGAGAAAAATTACCTAATAACAACTATAAAATCGTTGCTGGAAAACATGGTACCCAAGAGAGACGACGTGAGAATTATTGTTTACGTTGGAGAAACGGACCAAACATTTGTTCGCAAACAAGCCAATCTCATTGCAGACAAATTTGAAGAGGAATTGTCAGGTGGAATACTGGAGGTACAATGCATTTTTTCAAATACGCTTTATAATGTAAATCTTTAGGTAGATGAATATCGAAGCCCCACGGGCAGTGAAATATAGTCTACATATAAAAACATTGGCATACCTGTAACCTTCGGAAAGTGTCGCTGTAAAGTGTAATTAACTCTCTGCTGCATTTTAATATTCTACCGCCAGACCGACCACATAAAATTTAACAATTTAATGAATTAAACTGTGTATACAAATATTATCAGCAAATATCAATGTAGCGAAAATGTCCACCCTTTAACAAATTGTTCAAAAAAGCTTCATAAATATAATATAGCATTGTTAAGTATTTAAAGCAACTGTTTCTAACGACGTTGAACACAAAATTAACCTACAAAAAGGTGTATGTTGTAGGAAAATGTCCTATTTTAATTGCATTGTGTTTTACTTTTTGTACTGTTAATCGACAGATAATAGCACCACCCGAGGACTTTTACCCGGATTTCGACAGAACTGTGAATCCTAGTTTCGGAGACAAAATTGATCGTGTTAAATGGAGGTCTAAACAAAACCTAGACCAAGTATTTCTGATGATGTACATTTACAATCTATCGCCTGAATATTACTTGATGTTGGAAGACGATGTCCTTGCGAAAAAGGGATATGTGGAAACAATACTAAATGTACGTTTGTCTGAATTCATGTTACTATTTTTTATGGTTACATGGAAAAACGAGTACTGGACGCCACACTTTTAAACAACAACAAAAATTATTATGCCCCGCCATAAACCTTCTGAGTAAACTAGGAAACGCAACTAGGAAAACGTTGTCGACCCTTGGTATATCCAGTAATCGATCATGGATTGACTTATATTGTTAAAAAATGTTTTATCGTAAGGCATTTGGTTACATTTCTTGAAACGTATTTCATTTAAAAATTTAACTTGTGTTTTTGTTAAAGGCCTCTTTGTTTAGAGGTGGTACAAATATAATTATGAAATCAAATAAGTGTAATAATTTATTTGCCAAAAGGAACTTTTGGTTTGAATAAAAAGGGTTCGACTAACAATATATTTAAATGGTACTAGCCATATCGGGTATTACGTATTTTATTCCGATACCCATACCCTATAGTAGGGGTTGGAAATCTTTTCCCAGTCGCGGCTTAGTCATTGAAAACAACCAACTCATAATACTAATAAAGTAATGTGCAATGTTGTGTTTGTAGAAAGTTGAGAAATCCAATAATGAATGGTTTTACGTCTCATTTTGTACACTGGGCGCTATCGGCAAACTGTTTCGCAGCCGCAGTTTGCCTTCTTACGCCGGTTTTATTCATATGTTCTGGAACCGCAAACCGTTGGACTGGTTGCAGGTGATTTGTAAGATGTATTTGTAAGCATGTTTAACTTAATATTACAATAAACCTTTACCCAAAGTATAATAAAATGAAAAACATTTCCCTCTATTACTTACAGCTGGACTACGCTAAAATTTTAGCTTGTAGTTACGATGAAAATGAGGAACAATGTCATATAAGAATGGGCCAATATATACTGAATCACGCTACCTCCCTCTTTCAACATATGGGAAAGTATGTATTTCGCTTCCAGGATGTTATCGCAAGCTGTTTTTCGCGTGGGATTGAAATCTGTCTAAAAATTTATAGCAATTGCATTTTTCTTTTTTTATTACTCCAGGGGCTTCGAAGGCAAATTATAATAAACCAATCGTATACTTTAAGCTAGGGTGCTTTTAAAGCGCAGACTAGGTGTTGTAAATTATGAGGCCCGGTGTTTTAAACAAATCATTTTGAAACAACTGAGTCCCACTCAAGTCATTTGCAAAATTACTCCAGTTTAAGTCAAATCATTTGCATAAGAATGGCAAATAAGGTCTTGGTCGAAGTCATTGTCCTAACAAGTTAAGTTTACAAGTTAAATTTAAATTTTAAAATGGGCAAACTCTCACGATCTTAAGCAATATTTCGATACCCTAATGAAAAATTATATAGCAAATAAACAACATTGTGCAAAAATCGTAAATTTTCCATTTTATCAAAATAATGCTTATTGCAAAATTTTGGCCAAACGACTTGGATCAAGTCAAATTATTCGACAACTGCGACATAAGTGCAACTAAGTCAACTCAATATATTTTAACTAATTGTTCCAGTCAAATCATTTGCAAAATAATTACGACCTGTACGTTATTTTTAAGAAATACAAATCGAGTCCCAAACAACGTCATCAGCTGTCCAAGTCAAGTTCCAGTGCAAAAACTTGACATAACGCATTACAAACCCTAAGATAAAATAGATATATTGCAAGGAAACGATTTTGTGTGTACAAATTCAGTATATGACAATTTTCTTAAAATATGTTCAATTAAAACACATCAGTGGAAGACAAGTACTTTTTGCAAATGACTATGAAACATTGAATTAGAGATACAATTTAGTTTATGATTTAAGTCCTTACAGAATTGGCAATTCGCACAAACTGCTTTTTTAGCAAGTGTAGCCTAAATATGTTTAAAATTACTTTACACTAAGATTATAACAATTAATCAACACAAGAAATGCGTTAATTTTAATTCAATTATTTTAACATAATTATAGGATATCTTCACTGGAAGGGAAGAAACAGTTGTTGCGAGATCCGTTGTACTCTGTCGCGAAAAAGAAAAAGTTAAACAAGACACTGTAACATTTTTATATTCGTTAGAGTTTATAGTAAATGATTGGCTGCTTGTGTACTGTGATTCGTTCGTTTTTGAATCACCAACATGTGGACAGGCGCGGATATAGGAAGTTTTAACTTTCACACAAGTGTTAGTTTCAATACAAAAGTTACAACGATGTTATCAATTTATGCAAAGCGCAAAACGCCTTTATATCGTTTAAGTTGCCCAACTTTTATTTTTGAGTGTGCAATGGGACACACGACGCCTTTGGGTTAAAACAATTTGTTTCAAGTTGGACTTTCTAGAAAAAGAAGATTTAAGAAAAAAATATTTTCGCGGAGCACTATTTGCACATTTTATGTGAATTGGGCCCGTTTAAATGTCTCAAGTACTGTTGAAGATTACGGTACTTAACAGCAATAAGGAAAAACTTTTCTGCAGTCCTGCACACACCTAGTTTTTAACAAAGTGTTTTTTACGTTTTTGTTATTTACCTAATAAAGAGACATTTTTTGCAAAAGGACCATTTTTCATTTGAATCAATTTGTTCACATACAGAATTTTTTTAGCTAAATGCATGTAGCCAGCTTATGATGTCTGATATTCCCGTTAACGCTTTATGTGTACTTTAGTATTATATTTAATTATTAGGCTATACCTCATCCTTCTTCTTTACTAATACCTATAGCTGTCGCTGGTTTAAAGTACAAATATATATATTATTAGGCTATACCTCATCCTTCTTCTTTAGTAATACCTATAGCTGTCGCTCGTTTAAAGTACAAATATATATATAGTCTATAAGACTCTATATATTAGGTTTGTTCAAAAAAAAAAAAAATTATGTCCAATATTAATGGAGGCCCTAGAATTGTTAGGTTGCGTCTAAAAAAAAAACACATAACAAATATGAGCACTCTCAGATTTAAGTTAAATTTAAAAATAAAAAAATTATCTTCCCCCTGAATTTTTTGTTAACTTTTTTGCATGGCTTGCAATGGAATAGTTATAAATAAATCTGTTTTACAGTTTAAAACTAAGCAGTTACATAAATGTCACATTTTAACAACATTTTCTAGGTTGTTTTATCCAAAAAATGTTTTTTAGCATAATTTTATGAACTTAAGATAACTAATTGATATCATTTTGTGAGTACTAAATGCACAATATGAAGTTGCTTGCACTAACAGAATGTGACAAGCATTGGCGTATTAACCCGGGAACTAGCAGAGACTTAAATAGCATGTAGAGTACAAAAGGTTTGACTATTTAGAGCAGTGGTCTCCAACCTTTTTAATAAGCGACCCCAATTTGAATAAAATGCAATCAGAATTTACATTGCGACCCCATTTTGTGTTCAGATAGGAATAAAAATATTTTAATGCTGGAACTAAGTAACGCGACGAATAAGCGTAAATTATACACATTTCCTGAGAACTGTGGATACATATGTGCTCCGAAATGATTTCGTTTAGGTAGTTTTATTCAAATTATGAATTCGAATTTGGCACACGAACGAATACAAAAATTTCAATTTGTTTCAACAGTAAATTGCATTTAGTGTGGTCGTTGGGCCAGCATAGTGTCCACCAGTATTTGAAGACGCGGCTCCAATTTGCATATGCATAACCGTCATACTTAATACTTCAAGATATTTTCGGTGTTTCGTTTTTAATATGCTCGTAGCGAGGAATTCGCTAAAAAACAAAGCCACGTGGTTGAAAACGGAAAGTGTATAGTTAACTCACGAAATTAGACAGTTTAGCGAATGTGGGTGTGTATACGTGTATACGAGTAAGAAGGCACTGGCTCTTAAGGCAAGAGCAAGTCGCTCACACGTGCTTGTTGCATCAAAATTCAAAAGTAAACATTTATTTGCTGAAATCTTTGTAACCTACCAGATTTTAGAGCTGCCTATAACACCTATTTTATTTAGAAGAAACAAACTTATCTTTGCTCTGTACTCAGTCACGTTCATTGGTGTGACGTCATTGTAAAGTAAACAAAATATATAAATCATAGTAAAACAGACATTTAGTGAGTTATGGCGACCCCGGACAAATTTTAGGCGACCCCACTTGGGGTCGCGACCCACAGGTTGGAGACCACTGATCTAGAGCATATAAGGGCCCCACATGGACCCCCAAAAGGCCGGTATTAAGTTATGAATTTGGTGCGTTTAGAAAGGGGGGCTGTTGAAAAAAACCCAAAATTTCGGTTTAAATAGCATGTCGAGTACATCGATCAAACCTATCTTAAATGTTGCGCCACATATCAGAAATGCCGATAGAGGGCGCTATGTTTATTTTTGTATTAATTCAGATTTCCCCATAAACTGGAATGTTGCTGTTTTTGCTGTTCTTTTGATGAAAAAATGTTTTAAGAACGATTACACATACATAACTTTATTGTCATGGTTAAGAAAGAGAAATGAAATGCCAATGAAGGAGGTTGTCGAATCTTAACAAATACAAAAAGAAGAAATCTGTCTGATCAAAATGCCATGATATAACATAATTTTATTTGAACATATATTATATATTCGTTTGACTGGCAACCTGTTTAAAATGTTAATTTTGAATTTCAATGTCAATATTATTCATGTTATCTCTTTATAAATTAGTTTGTTCGTCAATATAGCATTCATCGTCGCTTAGTCGTTTCAATAAAGAGAGCATAGCACGAACGAAAGTCGCTCCCGAGTTAACCACCCCATATGGCATTTTAAGAAATTCGTACCGCAGTGCGTAACGAAATCCGTTGTGTGAATGTCCTCCTTAGCAACGGGTACCTGCCAGTTTCGTAAGATCCAGTTTAGTAAAGCATTTTCTGATAGACAGTCTTTGGAAAACCTCTTTGGCTGTTGGCATCGGTTCCGGATCGAGCAGGGATATATTGTTCAACTTTCTATAGTCGATACAAATCCGTTAGAACCATTTTTTTTCTTCACGACAACCACAGGCGATGCATATGCTGAGCGGGATCGTCGTATTATTCCCAGTTGTAACATCTCGTCGATCTCGAGCTTTAATCCATCCCTCATGTGGTAAGGAACGGTATATGGTTTCGACCGCACCGGCCGATCATCCTTAAGCTGAATACGATGTTCGAGAAAACCAACATTTCCCGGTTAATCGCTAAACAAGTCCACATAAGCATTTGCAGCCGCTAACGCCTCCCTCTTCTGTTTCGGCGTCAACTCTTCGCCAAACTGGATAAACTATAGTGACGTCATCATGGTTGTGTTATCTTTATTCACAGCCGTACAACCCTCGTGGACCAGTGATATATCTTGTTTACCGGTGGTCGGCATTCTAGAGACATGCTTTTTAAGAATGTTCGCATGGAAAACACGATTTATTCCATTCACATTCAGAACATAATCACACTGTTCTCGTTCCTCCACAATTGTTAAAGGGCAATTTCCACTTCAGCAGCAGTAGAGTTTTGTCGCCTACTTCCATCCGTCGTGGTTTGGCCTTTTTGTTATAATACCTCTTGTATGCTTCTCTTGAGCTCTTCTTCGGCCAGTGATAGAGAATCAATCTTTTTTCTTAGATCAATAACATACTGGTAGCTTGACCTCCTTTTCGTATCCGTGTTTGGGTTAGTCCACATTTCCTTTAGTACGGTCATTGAACCGCAAACCGTCCTCCCGTAAAGTAGTTAAATGTGTGAAAATCCCGTTGATTCTTGAGGAAATACCCATATGCAACCTTTAATAACGCTTCTTTTAGATTATACTTGGCACAACAAGTTGTTTCATCCATTCTCCTCTGCTGTGTTTCGGGTTTGAAATATTCGCATAGCAGTCCGTCTTCTTCTACAAGTTTGGTTGCTTGTTCCCTCTTAACCACTACGTCCGCTGTGCCATTTAGTTTAACAATTGACGTATCTTCTCTCCGTGCCCTTTCGAATTCGGCCTTGACCGTCACAGGCCATTCATCACATTTTGGCACAACTAACGGTTTCTCTTTATCTTTCTTAGGTCTCTATTAAAAACGTGTTTGGACAGCATTCGCTTCTTCCCACAATGGATCGGGGTCTTCCGCTCCTTTAGCGCCCTGAATGTTTCCGATTTACAGATCATGCAAAGGATCCGCCTGTGTAACATTCCTCGGTGCGCATGCGGTCAAGTTTAAGATTCTCGTCGGCCTCGGCGGCATTGCGCTGTAATTGCAATCCTTGTCTAGATGCCCTATCTTATCGCATATAAGCACCTTCTCGTGGGTCTGTTGTCAGTATTATACCTTTGACAATTTTCACACTGACACACGTCCAGGGCCAACTCACGGTTGTGTGCCGCCTGGAACTGCCTAGCAACACTGGGTATAACAATAGAGACTCCCAAGGACTTTGGTGGCTGTTCTTTTCGGTAAGTCGACAACTCTTTAGGACACGACTTTAGAAATTGCTCTTTGACGAATAGCTCACTCACATCGACCCAGTCGAGAAACTTACTAAGGTTAGTTCTTCGTTTATATCAGTGGTTCCCAACCTTTTTGTTGTCACGGACCCCTTTAGACAGATTATTAATTCTGCGGACCCCTACGTAAATTTTGACTGAAACTCAATTAAAATTCTATTGACTCTTATAATATGCTACTCAACTACTTTACTGTGTCAAATTGTTGCTGAAAAAAGAAAGAACTTGAAATTTTAAACGTGAAATGGTGACCCCATAAAGGGTGGTCTTAAATGGGTTTTGCACCATTTCCCGCACTTAAGATCGGCCATTTATTGACCACTGATATGTGGCGCAACATTTAAAATAGGTTTGATCGATGTGCTCAATCTGATATTTAAATCGAATTTTTTTTTTTTTTCAACAGCCCCCTTTCTAAACGCACCAAATTCATAACCTAAGACCGGCCTTTTGGGGGTCCATGTGGGGCCCTATATGCTCTAAATAGTCAAACCTTTTGTACTCGACATGCTATTTAAATCTCTGCTAGCTCCCGGACTATATGGTTGTTTCTCAACTCGCGAGTCTTCGAGCCTGTGTAGCTCAGTTGATAGAGCGACGATCCCGGCATGACCGGAGGTCGGAGTTCAAACCTCACTCAGGCTAGTGTTTTTTCTAGCCTTGCTTGCACCAGTGGTTGACAGATTCGGTGAGTCTGCAATGGCTTTAGGTGTAGGCTTACTAAAGCACTATTTTATTTATTTCATGTCATATGCTGCATACATTATTTTTACACTAAAAATATATTTTTACTATTTGGCAGATTTTTTTGCCATTATAGGCCTACTCCTTCGCTATAGTCTAGAAACCACTGTTGATTGATCATCAGGCTTAATTATGCAGCTTATGGGCAATCTTGGCAGAAAGCCTGAACACCACGTCAATGTGTTGCTCATAGTTCAGGTTTACTTTTTGTTTTACTCAGGCAAGGAAACCTTGTCCTATGTCTATAAGAAAATAGTATTGATGCTGAGCCGATTGCATCTGAATTGATAGAGAACTAGATTAATCCTATCAGTGTGGATTTTCTGAAATCTGTTAGCAACCTCTGTGCGGTTTATACAAACTGGAGAATTAGATTTTGATGCTGTTGGTCTTGCGTTGCCAATAGTATATTCTTGTAGTCTTCCATAATTTTTAATCCACGTCCGGCAACATCGATGACAACTTTAAGCTTCGTCAACACCTTGTGAAGACGTTGGTATACCGTACCTGGGAAAAACACTTGCCAATTAGCCAACCTGAACTAATAATGAAAGGCAAAAAAGAAAAAATATCCTGCGATTAAGGTCGACCCTTGTGCAAACAGGAGACGAAATGGCGTTTTGCGTTCAATTTTTGTTTCGCATTAACTTCAGAAGGGTGGATAAATTACATTAAAATACGTTTCCGCTTGTGACAGTTAGTTAAACCCTGATAAAAAAACGAACAAAAACAAACAAAAACGGTAAAACCAGTCACAAAAAGGTGTGGGAGGTCCATATCCCTATATTGGAAAAAAACGATAATACGCCACCTACCATAAGAGAACTAAAAAAAATGAATTCTTTGAAAGACGTGTTGGCGTCAAAACGCTGCCTTATGACCACTCATTTTGACTGCAACTTTCAATTCAACACTCTGTTTAGAAAATAAAAACAATTTCAAAAGTTTTGAAAAGCGGGGTTATTGAATCTAAGTAAATTTCTAATATTGTCTTTTTTAGCTAACTGCTGGTCTCCGCTCATAGAATAGTTACGCTGCACAATAATGGATAGACTGGTAGAGGCATAGATCGTCAATAAAATTTACAATAACCTCAACCCTGACCAAAAAGTTATGCGATGAGATAAAATTATAAGAACTCTGGACTATCCATTTGGTGCGAATATAGTGAATGGTGGGAAAACGGACCCTTTAATTAAGGAATAAATCCTATTTTTTTAGTTTTACGAAATATTTTTTGATGGAAAGGGTAGCAACCGAAAGGTATCTTTGTAGGTTACCCTTGTACTAAAAGCGCAACAGAAAGAAGCATACCTTCTGAAAAACGGACGCCACTAATAAAAGATAATTTAATTGCTTTGGTGCGTGGAAGTTCCGGAAAAGGGGCGCATAAAATTTTTCAAAGATTTGTCACGATTTACGTCACAACGTGACGTCATAATTCAAGTAATAGTATACATGGCGCCTAATAGGCTAAACATATTGAATAAAACTAGGCCCAAACATACTAGAAAGCCAAAATAGCACTATGTGTTTTGTAAGTACCATTGCATGGAAGCACACTGCAACAATATCTAAAGCATAATAATATATAATGGGCCCTTTCTACTATGTGCGTAGAAAGTAACGCAAAAAAATGTCTACAAATACCGCATACCGCAACGCATATTATTTAAGTTAGGGTGCGGGTTAGCGTTTGGATGTGGGTGGGTAAAGTATAATTATATATAATATTAATAATAATGCTTAATTCACCCAAACCCAAACGCTAACCCGCACCCTAATATAAATAATGTGCGTTGCCGTATGCGGTATTTGTGGACCGAATATTTTTTCTTTTTTTTGCGATACTTTCTACGTACCAAATGGTTACAAAGTAAATGGTAACCGTACCAAATAGAATGGGCCCCACCTATAATTACCCGATCCGTTAGAAATCAGTGCATTTCTAAGCAAAAAGGTCTACGACAATCAGGGCATCCAATGGCAGAAAAGTCTAGACTTTTAGACCTTGAGGTCCTGGCAATGCACTGATTTGGACCTTTAGGTAAACTCCCGGCGAAGATAAATTAAAAATATTCATTAAAAGTTCAGAAAAGATAACAAAAAATATGAGATAGGATTAATAACACTTGACCCACCTAAACCCTAACGCTAACCCGAATCCTAACCCAAATAATGTGCGTTATTTTAATAATTCTTTAAATTTCTGGGGAAAAAGGCCCAAACTCGGATGGTCATAAGACGGTTTCTCGTCCATTGTATTTAAGATTATTACGTCACAAATTGAGGTATTGGGGCCTGAAGCATTACAGGTATTAAATTATCGCACATTATTTGGGTTAGGGCGCTGGTTAGCGTTTGGGTTTGTTTGGGTCAATCTTCTTATGCACATTTGTTAGTGCAAATTAGTGCATTGTTCAAGACCTCAAAGTCTAAAAGTCGGACTTTTTCATCAGGGTTGGTAGCCGAGGTCGCATATACGGGCGGAGATGTCGCATATACGGGCGAATTTCTCTACTGAACATACTGTGTGGTGTAAGGCGTCGGAATGGCGTTCTATCAGATTTTAGTAGGCCATTATGAAGTGTTTGTGTTGCCTGACAGTTATGACGTCATATTATGTCTTCATCGTAACGTCACACTCATCAAGTGCTGTAGTAAATAGATCATATTTGGATAGGTCGCATATACGGGCGTTCGCATAATGTCGCATATACGGGCGAATTTCTCTACCGAACATACTGTGTGGTGTAAGGCGTCGGAAAGACGTTTGAACAGATTTTAGTAGGCCATTATGAAGTGTTTGTGTTGCCTGACAGTTATGACGTCATATTATGTCTTCATCGTAACGTCACACTCATCAAGTGCTTTAGTAAATAGATCATATTTGGCTAGGTCGCATATACGGGCGTTCGCATAATGTCGCATATACGGGCGAATTTCTCTACCGAACATACTGTGTGGTGTAATGCGTCGGAAAGACGTTTGAACAGATTTTAGTTGGCCATTATGAAGTGTTTGTGTTGCCTGACAGTTATGACATCATATCATGTCTTCATCGTAACGTCACACTCATCAAGTGCTGTAGTAAATAGATCATATTTGGCTAGGTCGCATATACGGGCGTTCGCATAATGTCGCATATACGGGCGAATTTCTCTACCGAACATACTGTGTGGTGTAAGGCGTCGGAAAGACGTTTGAACAGATTTTAGTTGGCCATTATGAAGTGTTTGTGTTGCCTGACAGTTATGACATCATATCATGTCTTCATCGTGACGTCACACCAATCTAGTAGTGTAGTAAATTACTCATATATTTGGCTAGGTCGCATATACGGGCGTTCGCATAATGTCGCATATACGGGCGAATTTCTCTACCGAACATGCTGTGTGGTGTAAGGCGTCAAAACGGCGTTCGAATAAATTTTAGTTGGCCATTATAAGGTGTTTGTGTTGCCTAACAGTAATAACGTCATATCATGTCTTTATCGTAACGTCACACTAATCTAGTGGTGTAGTAAATTACCCATATATTTGGCTAGGTCGCATATACGGGCGTTTCGCATAATGTAGTTTTGGAATTCTTGAGAACTTTTTAACGTTTGGAAATTTGTGGCGAAAAAAGTCTGTAGGTTTGTAATATGTCATGTATTGCAAAAACTTTCTCTTGCTTTTCGGTTACGGTGATTTTTACTTCCGTTTTAGTCTAGGACATTGTCCAGAACTATAAGATTAAAGTCACCTCCCATATCGGGGCATCGCAAAAGCTGTCAAGTACGGCGAATAAATTGGCAAAAAATCCTGGATCGTCCTTATTTGGCGCGTAAACGTTAACAATTACTATTGGGGTTGCATTTATTGTAATTTGGAGTGCACAAAAACGAACCGTTCAAAACATTTGTGAATTGTGTCCTAATATGCCCGCGATAATGTAAATATGCCGAAACTGTCCCGACTATGTTACGCTTTTTTTGATGTTATCTTCTGTGCGAACTTCCGAGCGATATTCGGCTTTAAAAAGAGGAAGTATGACTAGGCTTGCCATACGTCCTGGTTTAGCCGGGACAGTCCCGGTTTTAAGGCCTTGTCCCGGTGTCCCGCCCGGTTAACCAATTTGTCCCGGATTTTTCAAATTTAAGAAAAAAATTAAAAAATGTAAAACTCTTGAGTTAGCCATTTAGCATTTCTTTCTCAAAATTACGTAATACTTTTTACTTTTCATTTTTGGTTGGCAAAGCTGCCAAGCAAATTTTTTTAACTTAAATTAATTATTTTCCTACGGGTGTTGAAAAATATTTTTCTGGGGGCGGTTGCTGGGGCTAGATTCATTTTTTGTGTGGTGAGTAAAAAAATAAATGGATATTATCCGGCGGGTTCTGGGAGACATCTTTTTGAGGAAGGTAAGCGAGCGCCGTCGCAAACCGGTCACCGTTAAGCAATTTTTATTTTCAAGGATTTTTTTCACGTATGACGCAGTTTGGTGCCGGTATTATTAAGTCTAAGCAATTGTTGTTACAACCTAAAGTTTAACGTTTGTTAGTAATCTGGATCGATAAATGTCGCGAGTTTTCAGCATTACAAATCAAATTGAAGTCATAACATATTAATTGCCTTAACAAAAATATTTTAATGTTTCCAACTTAAGACTTATATGTTTAAAAACTTCTTGATGTCTATTACCGCACAAAATTTAGGTAGAATTTGCAAAATTTCGCATTTAAAGCGGTGGTTTTAATAATAACCAATTTTCAGTTTCAAACGAGATTTTAATTACGTTGTACGCAGTATAGTTCCAGGATTACGTATTTGCTGAATGCGAACAATGGCTGCTATACAACTTAAGGTTTTACGTTAGTGAGTGGTTTCCTATCGATATATGTCACTGGTTTTCGTTACGTGAAAGATGTTTGACGTGCTTAGCCATTGGGTATTTGCCCGTTTTATTTCAAACAAGCACACGTTATTTGGCATTTTGTTTCAACAAATGTAAAATTTTAGTTTGCGAAGATGAACAAATAGAAGTTTCACAGTCACGCAGATAAATGCGATAAATTATAACACGTCATCCGATTAAATGCGGCTTCCACACAGGCTAAAGAATGTGACTCTATTTGTGAGGAATCATTTAGTTAACCCATTTCAGGCACAAAAAGCAAAATAAATAGTCAAGGGACGACCAACATATATGCTTTATAATAATTAACGATTAGATAAATTAAAATGTTTTATTTAAAAAAAACTAAAATGTTTTCGACTTTACACATTAGTTAGCACTCAAGCCAAACATTACTTTTTAGTAACATGATAACTTACCTTTTTAAATCATAGACAATAACACGCGGCTCAAGCAAATGACGTAGAATACAACCTAATATGTAATAGTTTTGACAGGCCAGCTTGATGGAATCTTGCATTTTGTTTAATTTATGCTTGAGAATGATTTGGTCCGGGAAATAAGAATTTGTTATGGACACAGTGCCTTTGGCTACGGCCTAAAATTGTTGCTGCTTTCACGAGGGCCGCATCCTACTTTAATTGTAGAAAGTATTTACCCAACTCATTTATTCACAATACAGACATTATACTTTCGGCTACAATTTAAATTACTTAGGCAAACCAACCTTAAAACTAGGGCCCTGACAAAATACCCCCTGACAAAATATAAAACAACCGCAACCCCCTTAAGTTAATTATTTGCATTAAATTATTTTGTATTAGGTCTACACTAAGTTTATTCACAGTTTTCAAAATGCGTCCCGGATTTACGTTTCTAAAAAATGGCAAGCCTATAAGTATGACTATAAACACAAAGGTAAATGGTCGTTAGCTGCTTGAGAGCTTTACTATTTTGATTTGTTTTCCTTGTTCGTTTTTTCACTATCTATTTTATTAATAGAAAAAAGGCTACACGAGAGGATGGCGTCCTAATTTACTATATTTTATTTTTTGGTTTCTACATTCTACCTATCTTAATTTTTTAAGTCAAAACATTTTAGAACGAATGATGAAAATATATTTAAAGAACAAAGGAAAGACGCTAATACACTCTATCACATTTTTTTAAACAATACATATGTTATTGTGTAGGGGGTGTGTCGGATTAATGAGTCTTCATTTATATAATTGCCAAGATGAATCGACCACACTCCTATAAGATTTGAGATGGCCTGTCTTCGTGAGGCCATTCAGGTCCAATTCTTTCCTTTAGTTCAGATACATGAACAGTCAATTTTGCTGTCTTCTGTCACAAAAGCACTCGAGTTAGCTGTCTGAGTTAAAAGCTGTAAAAGCCTCCTTTATATTGATTGAACACGCTATTTATAGACGAGAATCAGTTAAGAAAATTTCTGCGAACAAAGAAAGATTTACGTCATTAATTCTTATAATACTTAACAAAATACCACGTGACAAAAAGGGCGTGGTCTAAACCTTTTTCACACTTATTTCTGACGCGAAACATACAAATTTTACGTCAAAATGCGATTGCGAAACAGCTTCTGACTTCAGTTAAATGTCAACAGTTTGAAAATCACACGACCGGGGAAACCGACTAATGTTCAGACCGCGGTGTTTTGAAACATATACAAAAAAACGGATGTAAATACCTTGACGCATAAAAATTGGTGTCAGCAATTTGAATTTTTGCAAATTCGCTGCAAGGATATCGCAAACATTAGAATGTGGTTGCAAGAAATCTACGTAACGGAATTTTACCGAAAACTTTCCGTTTATCGTTTGCACATTGGCTGCAAGGAGTAACGCAAACATTGAAAGGATTGCAAAGAATTTAGGCCATAGATTTTTACTGAAAATTTTCCGTTACGACACATTGATTAAAACAAAAATTCTCTGTGTAAACACAATATGACGAAGTGGCTGCTATAATTGTAAGAATAATTTACGTTAAGCATTATGACTTTGCATCCAAAATATTCTTATTGTTAATTTCTACATGCACAAAGTTAGCAGGAAGACGTTTTTTGTTTTGCCGAACTTTTCTAACAATGAACCGTCCCTTCTTTTGAAATTCTGGGCCATGTGCCACTACTTCTATATCCATAATCCCTCGATTGGGTTGATTTTAGTCCAAACATTTTTAAATATTCGTTTTCCTCCAGACAGCCAATGTGGTTTTTGCCTGGTGGAAAATTAATTTCCGGGATTATTTACCGAATAGAACCAAATAGCGACACAAGTAAAACTCAACATTTCCGTCTTTATTTGCTATTTTTACAAATTCCTGAAATGTTTGGTGATGTTTGGTATTTTTGGACGGACATAGATTACATACCCAGAAATTTTAAAAATCACCAGTTACACAATTCTGGTGGAACCATTTTCGGCACTGTTCACATCGAACCATCACTCCTCCGTCATCGGGCATACGGCAGTGGCAACAAAGATAACATACCCAGCGAAATGCCACAGATCGCGACTGTGCATTCATTGATTCTGCTAAGACTTCCTCCACGAAACATTTTATATTACTTTGCTTCAATGCGTATGTTAAAGATGTCCTCATTTTTTGTTGGAACATAGTGACTGTAGATGGATTCATGTTTTGCGACAAAAGCGCAGCATATCCGATTGCAAATAGGCCACAGTCATTAGTACCGGTTTGCTGCTGAACTGTTTCTACAGACATAATAATGTTGGCTTTGGGTTTTGGGAATTCACAAGCAGCTTTTTCAATGCTTATGGGATATAATCCCTCCGACTTTGCAACTTGATTTTTGCCATCTGTCATAAACAATAACTTCATTCATCTTTGCAAATACATTTGAAATACACACCCAATGGTTACCTCTCACATTTACAATTTGTATAAACTTTTTAATTCCATTTTTTTTTGGAAAAACCATAGGCGATGCCTAATATTACATCGCTCAGTCCATTTAAGTCTTTGTTTTCCATTAACATCATGGCAGCATTTATTAATCTATCATCCAACAACTTTTCGGAATCCAATGTGGCGAGATCTGTTGTCGTTAAGTGGTACTTGTGTTTAGAAGACTCTATATTAATTTTAGTTGCTTCTGCTACCATTCCGTTATGTGGCTAAAACATTCCTGGATTTCTTTTGTTGCCATGAGCCACTACCATATTGGCCATATCAATGATAATAATATTCGGAGGACGCTTCATTGATAAAATAATGTCAACAAAATCGCGAGGACTTTCAGCTCGCAAAACAAACTTTAGCGAATAGACAACACCATGCTGGCAGGTTGCTGATGCCCAGTCACCAGAACAACCCCATAGCTTGCTAAAAGCCTTTTTAAAAGTAGCTTTGTCTTTGTTAAGTGCTTTGTTCACTGCAACAATAATATCAAGTTTAGATCCTTTAAATGGGGCGCCTATACTTTCAGCAAACGCTACAACTTTTTTCGCTGTAGAATGGCTAAGCAACTAAATAATTCTTTCTTCGGTAATTTTTCTGCAGTCATCTTCAAGATTTTTAATCTTTCCGTCGCTGCATTTTCGATGCTCTGTGTTCAATAACATATCACTCTTTCGTGTATGTCTTCCAATAAATGGGGCCCAGCACAAAAGATCAGGTACCACTGGATATGGTAGATTTGCTTTAGCTGCAAGAAAACCACGTAATAACACAGTTGTTTCCACATTTGTCCAAAATTGCTCACAATTTCCAGTATCTGATTCGATTTTGTCATAGTTCTCTGGTAACGTTAAACTGGAAAGCGGACAGGGAAAAGCAATTATTCTGTTAAGGTCAAAGGTTAAAATTGTTGGATGGTGACCACAAATATTACCGGTACAATAAAAGTCATACGTGTGATCGCACAAGCAGTCAAAATGCAAATATGCATCAAGCACAGTTTGAGATGGCAAGTTTTCCTTAAAATTTTAACCACTGATCCCACGGGAACATGTTGCATTAAGCAAAATCTTATAAATAAGGCAACTTCCATGCTTAAAAGAAAATTGTCATTGCTATGGATAATATCTTTATCCGTTTGATATCTGTAACATGAATTTATAAACCCAACCAAACTTGCAATCCCAGTGACCCTAGCGATTCCAGCGATCCCAGCTATCAGAGCGACTCACCGATTCTAGCGATCCAAGCAATTCATTTGATCTTGGCTACCACGGACTACGGTACCCAAGGACACGATCCCTAGGTTCTGCTAACGACAGGGTTTGCCTTTACTTTCTCGAACCAGACGAATAGGATAAAACATCGAGTCAGTTTAAAACACGCCCGCTTTATTCTGGTGTCGCGACTGACCATTAACATAACATGCCTGCTATGCACTGCCTAAAGAAACATACATCAAAGGCGGAAGACCGATCTAGAACGGTGGTTCCTGCGGCCAAAGGCATTGCTCAAATTTTTGGCACAAAGTCACGATAATTAAACGCTTGGATCGCATAAACGTAGCCCAGAAATTTCCCTTGCCAATAGGCATCTGTACAAATTGGTACGTTCCTCGGTTGTAAACAATGGCGGTTTGTGCCCGCCCTCTTCGGTATTACAAGTTTCCTTTCGACAGACCAACCCTGGTAAACTAAATTGCTCCTTGTAAAGTTGTTAATTTCTGGTGAACCTTATCGTCCATAGGCATCGGTTTACGGTCAAAAATTGACATTTTGTTTAGATTGCCGTAACAGAGGCATATCCTGTTTGAGTTTTTTCACAATTGCTACGCGAATCGCGACCTCCGGATAACCCCGAGCCGTAGCATGTCATCGATGTATTATTGCATGTGCTTACCTATGCTAACAGACAAGGTGTAGGTTTTTGGGTAAATGTGCTTGTCCGTCAGCATAATGCCTGCTTGATAAAGTCAACGTCTCACAGAGATTCGCCGAAAATATCACAAAACCAGTCCTGAAGTGCTGCCATTGCCTGCGACCTCCTGCGAAGTTCCGCGGGGCGTCAACTCATCCTATCTCGCCGAGGTTCAACGACCAGAGAAGCTATTTATTTAACATGTTGGCTTTGAATGTTTGATTCTATCGTCCGAAAACGTAGTAGATGATGTCAATCTGGTCATTCACCCGGAATAGCCGTTTCAATTGCAGAAGTAGCTTGTTGCTTTCCGTCTAAAGCAACATACGTGCAGTTCAAGGCGAAAATCCCGTAGGATCTTGAGAGATTTCCCTGAAGGCGAACAATGCATTGATATAGGCTTTCTGTTCAATTGTTCGGGCCGATCGCAACCCAGGCTCCAGCTTTGAGCACCCTTTTGCACATCGGATGATACGTGGTTGTGCTGGATAGATGTTTTATTATGCTGACGGTCCTAACGATTTTTGCTAACAAAATACAGCAGCTGCCAATTAACACACCCAAAATATACATTTGTATTGGATGAATAAAAAATAATTTATCCCCCGCGCAGTAGCACTTTCAGCCGCGGTCACAGCCGCGCATTTAATAGAAAATGTGTTCAGCCGCGCAAATCTGACTCGAGCAAACGCGCAAAACTTCAGCCGCGCAAACTTCTGTATGAAACTTAACAAGCACAAAAAAATTGGCGGGCCGCATACTGAAGTTGCATAACATTTTTTGACGTAAATCTATAAGACGTATATAATGTAATGCATCATATAGAATCCCTTGCGAAACGCTAAAAACGCACAGTTCGGCGTTTTGGTCACGCATCAGTGGACAACGGTCACGTGTTTAGTGACGTCAAATTAGGCAATATCGAGTTATATTGCATATTAAATGCTACACTATCAAACGTTTTAAATATTTTTTAGCTGCGCCCGCACACCAAACAAAAATTGCGCAAAAGTATTCTTTGAACGCTGTAAGTTTAATATAATTTCGCAATTTACAGCTTTCGGTAGCCTGATGGTTTATTTCCAGCCGCGCATTTTTTCAGCTGCAAACATCTCCCCCACGCAATATCCAAAGTTTCCAATCTGGGGGGTGCTATAATAATACCATAGCATTAAGACCAACATAATTAATCCAAATACATATCCAAGATAGAATGAGACCTGGCCAAAACCTGTCGAAATACGTCCTAAATTCAGCGAATAAAAGCTCCACTTATTAAGCTTTTTTCTCGTTTGTCACATAAACCGTATCAACAGTCAAGTTGGGTCAACAACATTGTCATTTGCGTTGTGTACAACCAATTTTCTCTAGTAGCCCAGTTTAAGAACCCTTGTTCTAGTTATGGTACACTGTTTGTTGTAGTTATGGTACACTGTTTAGACTGGGGTGAATTTTGACCCACAAACTGTTGGGTTGATATTGCAAGTTATGATACAGATCTTCTGACTGTTTTTGTTGGCAACCCATTTATTGTATATCAAATCAATTGTTGAAAATATGTTTTATTTACAGTAATTTAAGCACAAGTTTATCATTAGACTATCATATACAAGCAAATGAAAACTTGATCAGCCAGATGATTTCTGAAGATGAAGAACATTTCGGAAGATCTGAGATTGTTCTTGAAAATAAACCTGTTGTAGTAGAAAAAGTTCACATCACAGGTCTAAAGCGAACAAAGGCTGATTTTGTGCTTGAGGATGTTAAACCAGTTTTTAAAGCAGTCACCTTTATTGAGGCTTATGCCAAGGCCTTGGTTTGCAAGGAAACTCTTATGGCAAAAGGAATTTTCAAAGATGTCAAGATAATGATTGACACTACAGATGCATATAAAAGTGGATTGCCTAATGGAATACAAGTCATATTTAAAGCAAGTGAAAAAAGAGTAATAGGTGGTGAAGTAAGAACAGAAATGTCAAACACTGAAAAACCACGCTGGGTTATGAGAATTGTTTCTCCTAATATCTTTGGTCGAGGTGAAACTATATCTACCTCTATTTCTCGCAGTCTTTCTTCAGTTTCAGGTTCACAAATCTATCAGCCAAATGAATTTTACAGCTCTTTCGCAAAACCAATTGGCAAGGGAAAAACTTATGGTACATTTCTCACAGAAAAACAGAGCTGCGATTGGTCCTCATTTAATTTAACAACCCGAGGTATTGAAGCCGGACTTTCATTTCCTTTCCTAGGCAATGAACACCAAATTTCATGGCAAGGACACTGGAGGGAGCTTCTTTCTTCTAAAACCTCTTCATTTGCTGTCCGACAGCAAATGGGCCATTCATTGAAGTCATCACTAAACCATACAATGGTAATTGATAAAACTGATGATCATCTTCTTCCGACCTCTGGTGCTTTTTTTAAAATGAATGAGGAATTAGCTGGTTTAGGAGGTGATGTGAAGTACATGAAGGAAACTATTGAAGGAAAGCTTGCTGCCACTTTGCTCAAGAAAATCACGTTTTCACTTGGTTTTAATGCAGGTTTTATGTTAGGTTACAGTAATAAACCTCTCCTAATAAATGACAAATTTTTCATTGGGGGCCCACTTACTTTAAGAGGCTTTCAAAACAATTCAGTTGGAAATCAAGATGTTGGAGACTATTTAGGTTCAACTAGTTTCTGGATTGCTGGCTGTCATGTTTATACGCCAATGCCATTTTATTGGTCAAAGTTTGGTAGTGGCTCCTGGTTGGATAATTTCCGAATTCATGGTTTTGTCAATGCTGGAAACTCAGTGAATATTGACACAATGGAAAGTTTTAAATTCAACTGCACAAAGTTAGCAGACAATATACGTTTGTCTTGCGGTTTTGGTTTGGTGTATAAATTTATGCAAGCGGCACGACTGGAACTTAATTTTTGCTTTCCACTTCGTGCTGCAAAGTCTGACAAACTGTGTGATGGAATCCAATTTGGTATTGGTCTAAGCTCAGTTTAAGTATTAAATCTTGTCATGTTGATTGGTATTTATGTTCCAATTTTGTTGTTTAGTGCTTGTTATACTTTGTCCTAAATTACTAATTGTCTTTCTAACCACATTTAACAAATAATGACACATATTAATTTACTATTTAAAAATGTTGGCTGTGATACTGATTTTAAACATAGTTGTTGTCACGCCCGACTTTGTTGCCAAGATTCTCTCAATTGGTTATTGACTTATATGTGTTTATTTGTACCCTGACCATTTATAAAAGTCTTGTCAAAATTAGTCGGCTAAGGACTACATGCAGGCAAGGTTTAAATATTTGACCAAGATATCATACCCCACTCAGTAAAGCAACGCTATGCTGTGAACCAGCATAAAACCGCTGTCTTGTAGATTTGTGTAGATTGAAGAGTACCAACAAAACAGTACCATCAGGCAATGAAGTCACACCTCTAATACTAGACGAAATTGCGTTGCCCAGGTTAAATAGGGTAGTTATAACCAATTTAATACTATCTCGCCTTAAACTTTGTATGATACAAAAAGTACTTACGCTACTTGCATTGACCTGGCAAAATAAAGTAATTACCACTGCCCAGTGTTGTAATGACTTAAGTCACTGTTTTTAAATGACTTGACTTGACTTAAGTCTTTTGGGCAAAATGACTTGACTTGACTTGACTTAAGTGTTTTCGGCAAATGACTTGACTTGACTTAAGACATTTGGACAAATAACTTTGGTTAAAATATTTTTTTTAATTAAGCAATTATTTATAAAATTGCATGATTTAACCCAATCTTTGCACATAAAAGAATTTGCTTGTAATATGCTGCTTTTATGTTTTTTTTTACTTGAGTTGCTCATAATAATCGGAGGAGTTTGCCGGTTTTCATAATTTAAAGTTTTATTTTTTTGACAAGGGCTGGACTTGAAGTTGACTTGCTCTAATTGTGACTTGACTGGGACTTGACTTGGGCAACCGATGACTTGGACTGGGACTTGACTTGTCATTTATTCAAAAAGACTTGACTTGGACTTGAGTTATTTTACGAATGACTTGACTGGGACTTAAGTCATTTCAAAATGACTTGTTTACAACACTGCCACTGCCATATACAGGGTAATTTACCATATCTACCTAAATTTTTGCGTGTTCAACATAAAACAATTCATCAAGTTGTTGGCTCTAAATTACTACTGCCTATTATGTTGTACCATATCGTGTAAGTTTGCTTAAACCCCCTGTTTTTGTTCAGGGTAATCCAAATCCGGGCCCAACTTCATTTTTGTGACCTGTTGTTCAATTCAATTATTCCCAATCCCAGGGCCGGATTAAGGTTTTCATAGACCTAGAACTGTATAATAGTCAGAGGCCTATTATTCTTTTTTCTGTTTATTGTTCAAACCAGAATTTACTTGAAATAGCATTGTTCACTTATAACAGATTCAATTAACACGTTTTTTTAGCTTTAGATACAGTAAAGCTGTTGATAACTTCATCGCTATTTATTTTTTCAAAAATCTCGATTTTAATAAAGTAGAGGAAACGAATGCAACCTATTTTTGCGTATAAAGAAACGCATTTGATTCTTTACTCTTGAAAATGAACGTTCGCCTGAACAATTATCATCATCCAAAGATACATTCTTAATACAAAAGATACGTTAGAAAATGCATACATAAATTCATTTTCGCTAATGATAAACATTTGAGCTTCTTTTCTACTTTCGACGTTAAAATGGTGTCAAAAATAATATATATTCCTCTTTTCAGGCAGTGCTTCTTCCAGATCATCTGATCTGGGTAATATTCAAGCAAGGATGTTAGCATTCCCTTTAATATTAAGGTTAGACGTGGTATCTAGTTCCGCAAGAAACGAAAATCTTTGTTGAACACGATCGTAGGCTGCAATTCGGGATTTCATACATAAAAAAAGTAACTTAGTCAATAATCGAAAAATACGAATCTTTTTTAAATCTGCTCGGTGTGTCAAGCGACGTGTTTTTAGATTTCCCTTCAATATCACTAAATGCACTTTTCTTCTTTCTTAAAATTCCTGATATGTGATTGTGAATAGACAACGTAGGTTTCAGAAGATTCGGTTGAGTGGTGCATGATTCCAATCGCCGTAACCAACCGATGAAAGTCTGCTTTTGTCAGAATTACATGCAAACCACATGAAGCAGTAAAGTATTTGTCATGATGGTGAAAAACACAACCAATCGCGATTATTTTGCCTCTTTTTTAGATTTTTGCTCTTGTCTTATATTTAAACAAAATTAGTTTGACTTTAATACTTACATCACCTTTTGACATTTTTATAATCTGCATAAATACTTCTTCGAACGTAGCCTGCTAAGGCTAATTGTTACCTTTTTACGACACGCTAATCAAAACATTCACGACTTGAAGGTATTATGACAGTTTGACTGAGCTAATGTGTGAACATAATTTGAGGTGGGTCGTTGGGATTTGTTTTAGCATTGTCTTCGCGTAGTATTATAATAGCTTCATATTCTGAAGTAACAAATATGCACTGACGCTTATGATGGTATCAAAATAAATATAATGGTATTTTACTTTTTAAAGTTTAAACCATAAAACGATGTGACACCAGCGGTGATATCGCTAAATTAAAACTTTACATTTTTTTAACAAGATTACGTGATTGATCTTATTATTTAAGTTGTTGCGGTGGGCCTGGGGCTTCAGCCCCCGCTTTAATCCGACCCTGCCCAAACGTTATTTTATTCTGCCTGTTAGACAGGTTAAATCAAAAATGGGTAATCTAAAAACATTAAAGATGCTTAAATTGTCTGCTTATGGTTAAGGTTAATCTATTACATAATACGAAAATAAACTTTTCCGTGTTCGTAGCACTCAAGCAGCATACTTAGGTGACCTGCGAACAATGCGCGTAATTTTTTGGCCCGCGAGCAACTCTGGATAAAATAGCCGATGATATATAAATATTAGTGCAACAGATTCAACAAAATAGGCCAAGTCATTCTAAAAACATGTGTGGGTATTAGTCGATCACGATATGTTCATATTGCAAAACTGTATAAAAAATTGCACTTAGAAATAATTTGACGCCCAGTACAGAATAAGATCAAAATCGTCTAAATAAGACCTAAATCTGTCAAAATACGTCCTAAATTCATCGTAATATTGCCTAAACGGCCGAAATAACCCTAAAACTGTAGGGAGAGGGTAAGGGTCGATCGGGCTCTGTAGGTCTGGGCCGTTTTGGTGTCGACGTTTGGACGCCCTATAGTTTGATCGGCGCCATTAGGGCGCGCTATTTTTGCATTGGATTTTTTGCCCTTTTGTGGGTTATTGGTGGGTATTAACGGGTATGGTTAGAAAATGGGTAGGGGTTAAAATTATTAGGGGAGTTAGTGATGTACCTAGGGCCCAGGGGTGAGGTTTGAGGTTAGGTAAAGTGTCGTTTAGGCCTGATTCTGGTGGGTTTTGGACTTATTTCAATTTAGACGGTACTACGACTTTTAGGTATTGATCCTATTTTAGTCTTATTCAGAAGTGTGTTTTATTGCGACATTGATGTTGTTCTTATTACGGTCTTATGGCTGGAGTCCCTTTAAAGCATAGATAGTGATGTTGTTAGAGGTTTGAATGTCGATAACATCATTCATAAGGTTGGTTCACACTAGCCCTAGTGTACATATAGCCTACTAGCGCGTCTATAGACAAGTCTGGCGTTAACGTTAAATGTTTTTAAATTTAGGTTGCGGAAGTTGAAAAAGTTCAACGACGCTTTCGTTTAGGAGCGAGGAAATTTGCCGTTAACACTGGCAACCCTTCAAGTGTGAACTGGACGACGCTAGGGTGAACCAACCTATACGTATGCTAGCTGTAAGGCAAGGAAAATACAATTTTTAAATATAGGCAACCTTGTAATAGGGGAGATGTAGGACCAGTGGATCATAGGGACCAGTGACTCGGTAGCTTTTCTATCCATTTAAAATAGTTAATTGAAGATTTGAGACAAAAAAACGATTTTTGAGGCAAAAAAGTTAATTATGTCATCTAATAGAATTTGTATTTTGTTCTAGAACAGCGGTTCTCAACCAGTGGGCCATGGCTCACTGGTGGGCCATAAGAACATTTGAGGTGGGCCACAGACCAATTTAAAAAAGCTAGATTTATTTTCATTTGTGTCATTATATTTAATTTTACAGGAATAATGGCTTGGGGAGGAATTAAAAAGGAATGTAAATTTATTGTTCAGCCGCAAGTATCTCACTAATGCACGACTGAATAAATAATCTGTTTTAAAATATGTTCTGCTGTGTTTTGTTCTAAACCGATTTTAAAGTTTTTTCTTTCATAAAAATTCTATTGGGCCACAGATTTTTTTTGCAACGTAAATAGGCCACGAAAGAAAAAAGGTTGAGAACCACTGTTCTAGAATCTAGAACAGGGTTTCTCAAACCGTAGCCCTCGGCCCCCTTAGGGGGCCACGGGCATAACCCTCTAGCTAGGTCATAGTTCGCAAAACCCAACTACACAAGTGTCTTTATGTATAAAATTTGCCAGTTAACTTAAATTTGTGATTTTAATTATGACCTTTCTTGTAACGTATTGTAACTCATTTTTCTGAAACGTTCTATGATTTACTCGCAAGTAGGGATGTTCAAAGTAGAATATTGTATCCTTTTATTGCTTTTTATCGCAAAGTTTTACGCCTAATCGTACGTTTGCGAGTGGCAAGATTGGATAAAGGCCTGTCGTTGAAACGAAACAATTACTGTGCTGCTTTATATATGTAGACATGTGGTGCAACGTCAGCGTTTTTTTCGGGCAGCCAATTACTTGACGATAACCTTCGCCTAATCTTTAAGTTTCGGTCAAATGCTGTTGGGCAAGAAACTTGTAATGCCTGGTGCAGTGATTTCCCAATTTCATTAAATAGTTAGCAAAAGAACATTCCATCGTGAAACGCGCAAGGTATGCTACGGGGTTACTCATGGTCAACTTTTAGTCCAATATTCACCTAGGTTATGCACAGCGTATTTGGCAAATAATAGTAACGCATTATTAAAATTAAAATCTAGGAGTCATCTCGGCGAATGTAGTGACAAATCAGAGTCGAATCTTGAAGGGTAGATTAAACTTCACGTTACGACCTCTAAATCCTATTTTACGTCGCAAATAAAATCAGTTGGACCACGCTAAAATAGATTATAGACTAGAGCAGGGGTCGGTATAACCTTTTGAGCCAAGAGAGCCATACAAGCCGTATATATTTGTTTGTATTTTCAGCAATGTCATACAGTATTTTACCGTTCATTTTGTTCGTATGTAAAAGGCAGGACATATTATGCGCAAAAAATGCACTGGATAACTTGCAAAACTTCAAAACGGTGTGCCATGATACGCACGGAGCTTTTTAGATAAAAATATTCTTTGAATGGGCTAAACACCAAAATACGGATAGGTATCGCGTGAAACGCGAAAAACTAATACTGTTCTACGTGGTTTAAACTTCAAACATGTCAAAATTAAGTTTGGATTTCAAAGAGTGGTTATTGTCGCGTTTATTTTATTTTGAAAATTCATGCCGAGAAATGTTAGCTTAGATTTATCTCTCAGCCAAATTCACTCATCAAAAACTTTTATACATCAAAAACTTTTTTATTTATACAAGCGTCAAGTTATAAAAATATAAATTAAAGTTTCTAAAATATAAATTAAACGTTTTGCTTTAACGAAAAATTAGTCGCGCTTCGCTGATCACATCAATCTTAGATGACTTGTTTACGCCTGCTTTGCGTGAGAACAACCTTTTTATTTCTGAACATTCAAAAAAGTTATGACGTCTCCGACTTTTTTATGGCCCCCAAAACTTCATCCTGTTAGTCAGCGATTGTGCGTTATTAAATATGACAACCCTAGTTTAGGCGACTGGCGCAATATAAATTATCGCAATTATCTGCGTGAAATGAAATTATATTCTTCGCTTTCGAAAAGCTAGAATTCCCACAAAGCTTCGAAAAACATGTAATAAATATTTTGGCTCACTGTTTTTTTAACTAAAAATCAATGTTTGATGTTGTGTCTTTTGACTTACTGTTTTGTTAAAACATTGCTAACAGTATTAACATATACGCCTAGAGCAGGGTGATTATTATTTTGACAGTGGCCGCATGAGAAAAAAAATTATCTTCGCGGGCCGGGGCAAAAAAGGGATCTAAAATACACATAATACATCGTGTGATTAATTTTTAAATAATCTTTATACATCCTTGTTTTGACAAGCCGGTGGGAGTATAGGAAGAGGTAACAAGAGTAATTTATTCAATAACATATTCTGAACTCAATACAAAAATATTAAGGCTCATTTTTGCCAAAAAAGCAAAGTTGTGTGGTGTTTTTTAAATGGATTGGATAAATACTTTCCTAAGGCGCGCTATACACTTGACTAATCATGTCACACATAGTATTAAAATCGTGTGGAATATACATTTATCTTTATAATATTTTGGAGCAAGTGAAGCCGCTCGAAACGGCTCACGACAATTTTTTTTCCTGCTTATGTTCGTTTCTTACCACGCGCGAATATCCTGACCGACCGACATATCTCGACAAATATAAAAGAAGAAGTTTTTAGTTGCCTGTCTTCTTCTTCTTTCGTGTTGCTTAAATATCTGGGCAGTGGCTTGTGAGCCACTTCGTGGTAGAGGATTTCGCGGTCAATATTGCTGTCCAACCACCGGGACAGGAAAACTGTGGACATTCTTCCACGATGTGCTTTGCCGTTTGTGTGGCTCCGCACTCACATAGTGGGAAAGAGGCAAGGCCCCATTGAAACATAGAGGAGGTAAAACGGCCGACTCCTGTTAATAAGTGGTTGCGTCTCACATTCGCTGTTTTCGGCAGCTTTGGGGCGTGGTAGCGAGCCGCGGAGATGGATGCATGTAGCTTTGTCTTGTTTGTTAACAATTTTTCTTTCCAGGTTTCCTACTTCCATTCTGAGGCAGTTTGGCCATCAAGGATTGCTTTCTTGAATGACTGTGCTGCGGTTGCAAAGGAGTGTCGTGACTTCAGTCGCGTTGCCTGCGCACAGCCTGAAATTTTGCTGTGCAGTGGATTGTCAGGGCACAAGAGTGCCTTGCGGGATTGAGCAAAGGTTGCCCCCTCCCGCCTTATGTTGGTTGGCTCTATCCTTGCTAGCACTAGGAGGTTATTTACTGGGGTCGCTCTTAGACAGCCGGGGATGGTCCGTAAGCCGTTATTTATTGGCACATCCAGTAGTTTGGTGTGTGCTCTCCTGGACCGCGCAGCCGCACAGTATTCTGCTGGCGCGTATACAAGCGCAAGTGCCGTAGATCGCAAAACTTTGGTGTTGGAACCCCACGTTGTGCCAGTGAGTCTCCTAATTAGAGCAGCTCGGGATGAGAACTTGTTCCTTAAACCCTCAAGGTGTTTTCGAAAAGTGAGGGAACGGTCCAGTATCACTCCAAGGTAGGTGGGGCACGGGTCAAAGGGAAGGTTGGAACCGTTACATAGGATGCGTAGCTCCCTGAAGGCTTCCCAGTTGTTCAATTGGAAGGCTGAGGCGACAGAATTTGTTTCGCTCAGCAACAGTTTCCATTTTTCAAGGTATGTTGAGAGTGTACCGACATCCTTGTTGAGGGTACTTTCGACAGTTTCCCAACTCCGGCATGACGTTAGTATGGCGATGTCATCTGCGTATGAGTATTTTCGGGCAGTGGTTTGGGGAAGGTCATACATGTATATGTTGAAGAGCATCTGTGCTAGCACAGAACCCTGTGGGACCCTATTTCTTAGCAGGCTCAATCGACTTTGTTGGCCGTCGCTGATACGGAGAATGAAACTTCTGTTGGATATCAGTTTCATGATAAAGTGTACCATGCGTTTGTCAAGGGACGGTTTTCAGGAGCCTGTAGGTTAGGCCCTGGTGCCATATGGTGTCATAGGCAGTTGTCAGGTCTAAGAATACAGCGTCTGTTTTGGTGTTGGCTTGGTGACCATCTTCAATATCCTGCGTCAGGAGGGTGACTTGGTCTGATGTGCACCTACCACGCCTGAAGCCTGCTTGCTCTGGTGGTAACTGGGAATCAACGACAGGTTCTAATCGAGAGTGCATGGTCAAGGATCTTGAAAGGGATGCTTAGCAGGGATATTGGGCGGTAGCTTCGATTCGTCGAGTGGCTTGGTTGACTTTGGGTATGGTTATCACTAGGATTTTTTGCCGGTTCATACACGATGAGTGGAACTTTGCAAGTCAATGAATTGCACAGTCCCCCATGTGTATGAGGAATTTTTGATGTAGGCGATCGGGGCCTGGCCCTTTACCGGAATTTAGCTTCCGAAGGGCGTTGCGGACTGCTTCGGGTGTAAACTCGCTAGAGAGGTTTGCATCTGCAGTCGGTGATTTCCAAAGCTATAAAAGTTTCTTACCAGACTTGTCTTGGATTGCCAATGGATTTTGGCATTGCGGCCATTTTTCACCAGACGCGAAGCTATAGCGTTTGGTGTGACAGGACACTTTCCCGGAGCAGCCTTGCCATGGCCCGTGAGTCGATTGATGGTAAGCCACGCCTTTCGACTTGAGTGAGTGAAGTCGATGGACTCTACTGTCTCGATCCAGCGAGTTTGGCGCTTTCGGTCTGGATGGTTTACCAGTTCATCGGCTGCTGATTTGTTTTTTTCAATATTGCTGGAGCGTTTAAACTGGGTATACAGGTCCTGACAGTCTTGGTCCTAGCATGGGACGTAGTTATTGCGGAATCCCCGCGGGATTGTCTGTTTTGCCGCGCGTGTCAGCATTCCTGCGAAAGCGTGGTCTTGCGAGTCTGGGCTTGGCAAAGTTTGTGCCATATGGTGCGTTGCCTTGTTGTACAGCAACCAACGTGCCTTGCGGAAATTCCACCGCCTCACAGGTTTGCTTGGGGTGGGTTTTAAAGGACCGGCCGTTGATGTTATTGAAACTCTGTGCTGTGACCGAGGGAACCGACTGGTGACGTGTCGTTCAGAATGGGCTTGTCCAGAAGGCACTTTAGCAAAAGCAAGGTCAGGATTGCTTCCGGTGGTCCAGTGTCCCCAAGGTAAAACTGTCGGGGTCTTTTGGGTCATACAAGAGCGACAGGTTGTTAGTTGATGCCAGTTGGAAAGGGTTTCTCCATCGCGATTGCTGGTATGGTACCCCCAGTCCTTGTGGTGACAATTAAAGTCACCTATACATGCCGGCAAGGGGCAGGGAGTATGGGCAGCGAATTTATCGCAAGTGTTACAGGTGGCGGCTTGTAGACGTTAACGCAAGTGGTTCCTTCAACAGCGTGGCATTTAATTTCGCTTTCTTTAGGGCATCTTGCTTTGATGGTGTAGTAGCAATTTTTAACAAATGTGTCAATTCCATGTTTCCGGCTAGTGGGATGGGCCACGAGGCGATATTGTTGGATCTTTAGCCTAGCATCTGTGTCGCAGTGGGGTTCTTGGAGTAGAATCAAGGCTGCATCATGTTCTTCGGCCAGTGTTGCGATTACTTCCAGCTTAGCGTTGGTGAGGCCCTCTATACATTCAACTGGAGAAACGACATCCTCTTATCTTTGACAATTGTCCGCCCTGAAAAGGGCGCAATGCGGTATTCGTGGATGTGGTTCGACGTTGAAGCACTGGACGTTTTCATATCTTCGCAGAAGTAGCAAGTTTCGTTTCTCGGGACTGTTTCTCGGATTAACTCGCGTTTCTCTGATAGGCTCTGATACTTACGGGGACGACCACGTGAAGGTACTTGCTTTCAGCTCCAGTGGCCTGTCATTTAGCTGTAAAAAAGTACGGCGAAGGCAAAAACGCATAGAGTTAAAAAAATAAATTAAATTTACTTCGTATGTCTTGCGCGCTTCGGTGGGTATTGGCCATATGCATAACGTGCTCAGCCAAGCATAGCACATAGTAATCAATTCTGCCGGTATTAGTTTCCGCAAGTAACAAATATATAAACAAATCTTAAAATTGTACGCGAGTGTATAACATAATATGTAATTGTGATTTAGGACAAAGCCAAAAGATTCTTATTGTCTACTTATAATTTAAATTGCCCCTGAAAAATTCTTAGATCCGCGCCTTATAATGTTAAACTTATAATGTTGAGTTTCCTAAAAGGATTGTGAGACATCGGACAATTTTAGTGAGTCGTGCCAAAAATAATTACACACCTTGCCAGTAATTATTGCACTAAGCAAAGTAGTGGACGGGGGTTAATGGGGCTGCTACCCCAGAAACACATATTGGTTGCTAAATCATATTTGTCATCCGAATGAGATATCATAAGTAGTACAACTCAAAGCTTCTTTTCAGTTGTGTTACAGAACCCTTTCCCCTTTAAAATGAATAAAACGCATAATACAGATAAGCCCTAATAAATAGAGACACAACAAGTTACTGTGTTTTTTGCAATAAAGCTATTTTATTGAAAACGATTCTAAGTATTTCGGTCGCGAGATCCCAAAAAAAGTATTTGACTCTACAATACTCCATTCTAAAATTTTCAGAACCAACCAATCTTATCATATTATAAAACTTCTGCAGTCGGCGCCTAAACCAAGTCCAACGGTTACCCATGTGCTGAGAAACACAGCTTCGCGCAAACAACTTCAATACTTCAGCCAGTCTACGACACTTTTGCTTGAAATTATTAGGTTGGTTTACTTGATTGGTCAAAAGCTTTGACATGTTGCTTGATTCAAAAGTATACCGCGCTTTTTGCGTCCTCCCTGTAATGTTTTTATTAGACCCGTATTTATTTCGCTATATCTCATACAGTGTTACTGTTATTGTAGAAATGTATTGGGTCGATCTATGTCACGATTGGCGACGATGAAGGACGATATATGAAGCTTTTGTTATTTTACAAGTATTCAAATTATAGCATTCCTATATATAGAATGTGTTGCACCACGTATAGTACAACTATATGAGGGTGAAACAAACTAGCGTTTTTTTTTGGCAAAATTTAGGGCACGAGGGAATCCCCGTAATCTATAAATTTATGTTGGCAGTTCGCAAGAGACTAACACAGGGATTCTTAAACTTTTTTTACTGCGGACTCGTATAGGCTAATTTGTTTGTTTTTTGCTTCGCGTGCCATGGATCACGCTAGGCAAGAAATTTTCAGAGATGACGTCATAAGTTGACGTCACAATATAAATAGACTTCTAAAATGTGCTGATTTTGGTAAAGATTTTGGTAAGAGTCTAAATACATTCGCAAAAAAAAAGTTTTATTTTTACTTAAGATCATTTCTTTGAAAAAGTGATTACTTAAATATACTCTAATATTTTACTTAGGACTTCATCGACCCCCTAAAACAAGTGTACGGATCCCCAACGGGTTTATGGACCCCAGTTTAAGAACCCCTGGACTGATCGGAGCAGAGAACAGTTTATGCGAGCCATATCAAAAGTTCTCGCGATCCTAAATAGTACAATAAAAAAATGAGTTTATCCCAGAAGGTATTAGTAGTACACTTTTTAGAATCATATCTGATGGAGTAATCAAGTTATTTTTATGATTATATCTAATGAAGTAATGAACATTTTTGAAGAATATATCTGATAAAGAAAAGTATTGTTACGACAAATACGTATTTCCAGGAGTTAAGGTTGTGAAAAACTTTTCCCGAAAGCTATTTTGAATTTTTGCACAAGAACTCCTCGTGGGGCTATTTGCGCATGTAGCACAATCCACGGTTTTCTGTGTCAATAAGTGAATTTTGCACCTTATTTTAGGCAAGTGGAAAAGTCGTGAAATTGAAAGATAAACGTTTCATTCGATAAACGGTTTCTTGAGTGAACTTGGATGACACTCAAGCTGAATCGGACGCATTTTTTTCGCCGAACTCTTGTACGAACGCCGTAAACGCAACCTGCGCAACAACATTTGCCCGGTATAATGTTTCCTGACGTCATCACCCATTCATTACTACGCAATTCGGCATTTCAAGTGGAAAGGAATGTCACGTGCGTCAGTCAACTTTAGCTAATCATTGTGCTTCCGTAGCAGTTAAGTACCAACAACCACCACAAATAAGTTAAGTTCATCCTATGTGCTCAAAAGTTTGCACGTTAAAGACTTGGTTTCGAAAACAGTTTCGATTAGCACGCAAGTCTAGCCATTACATCATAACACATTATAAAATGCAATTTCAGCCAAATAAATCTAGTTTATGAATTTACGAGAATTGATAATGTCTTGTAATTTGGTCACTTTATCGTGAGCACCTATTTACAAACTGGCAAAAATAGTCTTCACAAATTGTTTGCTCCAAACCATCTTGAGTTATATCCTTTTATCGACCAATGGAGAAAATTTTTGTGTGCTATATTGAATCACGTCTTCTTCTGAACTCACAGATTCGTCAAAGATACGCAATTTGTTTTGAACGATATATGTAAATAATATATTCGAAATGTTTTTCAACGATTTTTCCTAACGCTCGATTTTAGATTACGGCGCACGAGTTCGACGATAGCAGCCTTTTTTTTAAGCTTATATGCTTTACGACGTTACGCTTTGACTAGACTTTTTGACGTTATCTTTAAAGATAGGTAATTTTATGATACGATTGTGATGACGGGTTTGTTTTATGTGATACAACGTCGTACTTTGTAAAGTCCTAATTTGCGATTTATGTAAGAATTGTCATGACTATTACATACCCAAAACAAGATATCGGTAACTAAAATAGGAAATTATTTTCGTAATGTGTATATAGAGACAATTAAAACAATTTAAAACCAAAATGCTGATACTGATGCAGACAGGTGTCATAATAATTCTATTGTACTACTAATTATTACTGACCGACTTCGTCAAATAAAAGTTTAGTAATCATTGTCAACTTTTAGTCTTTTGTAAACTTTTTTTGCAATTATTTACACTTTTCTCTAATAAACACCCTTGTGGATTGATAATAAACAAAAAAGACTGTGGTCCGCATTTGTCCCTTAATTAAAGGAGGATTATTAGGCTAAAACTGTGGGAATTGTGGTCGATGCAAACGAAAAACAATTCGTCAAGCAATGAAGTCGTAAACCCAAACGACGATCACTTATGGACTGTATGCATGGCAGCCGAGGCATGCGTCAAGTTTTACAATGCGACGCACTCGACTGACAGTGACAGCGGTCGTAACTCACAGTTAGGCAAGCGGGATATTTAGGGTCGAACGAGCGAAAGGCAGTTGGCAGTGGCGGAAAAACAAGTCCGACACCTCAAGCAGCGAGGCCTTTACCGACACGCTGCCGTTCACGGTCGCTTGTTGACGAGTCTGAAGCGAGCGTTCTCTGAAGGGTTCTGCGAAGTCATAGCTAAAAGCGAAGAAAATCGGCACTGGCATTTAAGGTATGCGCCCGTGACGTGAGTTTTCGTAACAATTCAGCTGCCAAACGTGCCTGTTCTGACGATTTGACATCGCCAAATTTGGTTTCCGCCAGTGCCCCTTGTTTACCGCTACCGCTTATAAATAAAGCCCCGAACTTCGAAATCGGATCATAAGCACTTTAACATCCTACCAAGTTGCAGGCGGTCGTGGAGAGCAATACGCAGTGGGAAAATATGAAGTGGTCAATACGGAGTTTTTTGTTTTGTGTGATCGCGTTGCATCATCGTGGAAGTTTGGCGATTCCAACAGGTAAATTATCAAAGATGTTACGTGTATAGATCATAGCGAACAGATAAAGGTAGCCTTTTACACAACCATCTTTTTGTACATACAGACGAATTAATTGTTAATAAAACATACCAAGGTGCTTGAATTGAACCTAAGAAAAGTGTTCAAATAGATAATAACTCATACCACGTACGTTTTATAGTTCCGTTTGTAATATACTTGAAAAGTTCGTAAGTCATAAAAACCTAGGAACAGTGTTTATAGCCATGAGCGAATACGACCCTAACCGGACAAATTTTGTTTCCCGAACAGTGGCCTGTCCGAACGGCTACCACTTCATGGCGCAAAACTCCTGTTTCAAATACGTGACGAGCGAGATGTTCCAGTACGACGGCGCGCGATCATTCTGCGAAGACCGCGAGGGGGGCCAACTTGCCGTCCTCGACACCAGGGTAAAAGTCAAGACCGCCCTGGCCTACTTCAACAGCATTTTCGCCCAGGAGGAGCGCGAAGGGGGCGTCCCCACAGCTTGGGTGGACGGCAGGTGGATTCGCAGTAGCAGGCATGTTCGGTACGAAGGCGGCATAATCAACCGGCGACCGCACTGGATGACCTCGACACGCAACAACGTGACTGGAAAGCTTTTCAAGTGGCCGAATTTGAATATTTTCGGACCGCAAGCCACCTGCCTCGCCGTGTCTTTGTGGCACCGAAAAACTGAAACGTCAAAAGAGTTTTCCGGCGTCTATAACGTGCCTTGTAATAGTTACTACTGGACAAATGCGCTTTGCGAACTGAAGATCTTGTGATTGTTTTTTTTTAATATTTTTTATTACTTTTGTTTTGCGTTTCATATTGCTTTCGTACATTTTTGATTGATATAAATAAATCAAATACACCGAAAGGTTAATCGAATTTCTAAAGTAGGCCTAATAACAGACAGCAGCATATAAACAGGAACACACAAAATGGTCTATAAAGAAACAATATCTATAGCGGAATAAATTAAAAAGGTATTAGGACCGATGACATATTAAAACCAAATAAACAATATTATTTTTAACGGAATGAGACCTTGACTAGGGATGTTCAAAAATGTCGGATCGGAGATAACAAGGTGGCCGATAGGCCTACCATAATTAACATAAGAATTTAAACTATAATTTGCGATAGAAAACAGAGATTTCTAGTTTTAAATATATATATTTTTTAAATAGTAGCTTAACAACAAAGGCGGATATAGGAGGGGGCATGTGGTTATTAAGCCCCGAACTGTATTTTATTTTATTTAAATTTTTACCATCTTTAACATTGACCCATCAGAATAAGTTTTGAATAACTGGCCGTTCTTTTAACATCTCCGGTTGGGCACTCAGTTGTTTAGAGTTTGAAGTTGGGTGATGAATTAATTATTGGTTAGGTCTTTTTCTGGCGGATTGGTTTTAATAAACTAAAAAATGGAGAGGATTGGTAAGGAATTTATTGTTAAGTTTGACAACAGCAAATTGGGCGGATTTACATATTTTCTCAAGAAAAATAAATGGCCTCCCAAAGACACTTAACTTGGTTATCTTTTTACTAGAAAGATATTTTCATGTGACATGAAAAAAATTTCTCATGTGACATACTCTTTGTCCTCCTTTTGGACAATGAAAGTATGATGCGCCTAATGTTGGATTACCAGATTAAGCACGGTGGACATTGTTTAGGAAAAATGGAAGAAAACACGTTGAAAAAGTCTCGCCCTGTGCGTTAAATCAGTTTTATAAAAGAAAGAAATTTTTTTTTTACATTTGCGACACAACTCTGAACACCTTTCAAAAATATATACTCTCACCGTTTTCTAGTTACACGACGCACAACTTTAGGGGCGTGGAATAAAAGAGCATAACAACTGTATCGAGGCACTTTATTCTGGCTATACACAGCAGCAAAACAATTAAGCGCACCTGGTAACAGTAACGAACATACACATAAAAATCATTACAGGTATGTTTTAGGGCTACCATATTTGCTTTTAACAAAAACGATTTGAAAAAAAACGATAGGTCCACCATAAATGTACTAAAAAAATGCTCAACTCGAATTACGCATTTTGCGTATTGTTAATTACCTTTTTTAAGAAATATTTGTTTATGTAAGTTATAAGATAAGTCAAATCCTGTAGGATAAGTCAAACAACTCTTCGGTGACAAGTTTAAATTTTAATAATTTTTATGGTGAATTTGCCAAAAAAGTTTGGTTTGGTTTATGTCTTTTCGGGCGTTTCTATTAATGTATATGCGTATAATTCATAATCTTTAAAAGGAAAACATAATTTGCCATGTACTTTTTGAACGATGAAAATATGGTAGCCCTGGTTTATTTAGATTGAAGATGGCTTAAGGATCACCTATATTTTACAGCCAAAATATAAAACTGAATGCGTTACTTGCATCAGATGGTTAAAATTGTAAACATGTAAAACAGAAACGATTTGGAAAAGAAACGGCATAATTAAAAACTTGTTTTATTTTTGTATAGTAGCGAGCTTGGAATTTTTTTTTATAATGTTAGCTATTGTATCAGGTCATTGTAGTGGAATGAGGGGGGAAAAATATTACAATGCTATAATTTCGTACGAGGAAAAAAAGCTTAAAACAAGCTAAAAATTAAAAAACACACAGCACAATTGGGGCCCCTAACACACAAGCAAAACGAGCTAAAAAATCAATCAAAAAATAAGATATCCAGTGCTGTAATAACAGTTAAGCAGGTCTGGTCTATGTCTTTCGCCACAAGGATCCCTTCTCCTGAAATTCAGTTGTAACAAGCGAGGAACGCAGTTCAATCACTTGCGCATAGTTGACTTGAGGGTGGGATACTCGGATGTGTCGATGGCGTAGTCACGACACGTTGGACAGGTGCGGTTCCTGGTAAGCCACTTGTTCAGGCATTCGCGGTGAAAACTACGTAAAAATTTAGGAAATTACGCTTCAGTTCGTCAAGAAAAATTTTTTTTAGCCATTCATGGAAATCATTTTTAAAGGGATTTCTTAAAGAGAAATAGTACTGGTTTACTCACGGAAAGCTCGAAAACCACATAACGTACGTAAAATGCCTGTTTTAAACAGGAAACAACAGAACTGTGGCGCCACCGTATCGCGAAACATTACATATGTAGATAGGAATTAACTTAATCCACTTCAACGGAAGTTTTTTGTGGTCTCTACTACGTAATTGCAACTCGCTTTCTCGGTGACAATAATATTATTTCATAAGCAAAATACCCAACTCTAGAACAAAGTTTATTTTTATCATTCAAATTGGTAAATCGAAAAATATGTATAAAAGATATACTGTATATTAACCATCTTGTCTACATAAATAAACACACAAAAGCCTTTTCCTTGAACGCATTACCTAAGTTCGTAATCACAAAACAACAAAATTTGCGATAACCGCTCAATAAAAGCTATAACATAAGTTTTATTTGTAGATCACTTTAAAGTCGTGACTGGAACTGCAGGAAAATTTATGACAAAACTCCTTGTCATGATTCGCTTTGGTGGTAAAGGCAAAAGGGTGTAAGCGGGGACAAGAGTTTTAAAAATTCCGCGGCCCAATCGACAAACCTTCCTACAGTAGATCAGCTAGCAAAACGCGGGTGATTTAAGAGGCGAAGAGTGGCAGTGGGACATACCTTGTAAGGCTATTAAGTCGAGAGACAGCGGCAGGTTCGGGTGAGGCCAGAGCAGAAACAAGCGACAGGCGAGACAGGTTTGATTTACGAGCAAAACATAGACGAGGCAGAAGCCATCGACGACCTTTTGCCCGTTTATCGCTATACAGCATCGGTTTCACATCGCGCCAGCAAATTGCCAGCATACCTAAGCTTTCAATGCAGCGTGGCGAAAATGCAATCGTTACGCGAAAAGCAAAAATCGATGCGCGATTAGATAACTAGATGGGTTTGACGTAAAGCGTTATGCAATAATAAGTCTACAATTTGAACCAAAAATCTATCTAAATCCAATTTTGTATTGCTATTGAGAATGCACTGGAAACTTTTAGTCAAAACCTATAAAATCATTGTTGGTTAACCTGTGAAAATTCATCTTCATACTTATTGTTATAATTCTTATAACATTTTGAGTTTAATTCAGCAAACAACTTTGAAATAAGTCAAGGCCTTATTTTCTAAATCATGTCGTTTAGTTTATACTTATAAAGCAAAATAAAATAAAACAAGTGGGTAAAGCTCTTCTACTTTGTTCCAAGCCATAAAGGCAGTAAGAGAGCAACACAACTTACACATGTCCACAAAGAAGTCGGTGGGTGTTGTTGCTATCGAGTGGGTCGTGGCAAATAACACACGGTTCGTCGTCGCTACTATCAGTTCCGATAATCTGAAACAAGAAAAAAAAACAAATTTATCCAAATGCATTTTTTGCCCTTGTATTTTGGCCGTACGTTAACTTTGAAATCGAATTAATGTGCAAATTACCATAAGTCAATTAAAATTTTTGTTCCGAACGGTATAGTCATTTCGAATAATTAGCCAGAAGGCGAACAAAGTGGATCCGTATAACGTTGATTTCAGTTATATCAATAAATCGCAAATAGAAATAAACTGCAATATTTCTTTGTAAAATTATTAAATAGATAAATTAAAGAAATACAATTGGAAACAATTAGGTTTAGTATTCAAAGAAGCATGGCAAATACATTTCTTACCCCCGACTTGGGCTTTTTGCCTTGTATCCAGGGGGCTACCGAAGATGACGTCATTGGTCTGGCTGGGGCCGCGGTGGAAGGCACCGTTGTGGCCTGCAAAACATTTTACCATCAAAATTATTAGGGAATATAACTTTAAAAGTGTAATGCTTGTTGGGTACATAAAAATCCTTTGTAATTTCAGAGCCTCGTTTATTGCCAAATACGTCAAGTGAATAACCTGCAGCGATCATATTCAGGGCTATACTTACTTAGAAATGTTAATCAATATACCAAGCGGGATGGGTTACCTTGCGAAAGCTTGCCTTCTTGCTAATGACTTGCGATGCTTGTTTGACAATTTCCTCAAGCGAGAGTCCGGTTAAGGAATTGTTGTTGTTTTGACGAACCTCCTTGATGCACTGTGCAAGCTCGCTCCTAATATAACAATGTACAAACAATTTAAAAAAAAAGATTTTTTTTTTACAAAAAGAAAACTACGAACAACAAGATTAATTAGGTTATCGTGAATCATAAAACGTCAAAGTGAAGTGTTGTATAATAAATTCATTACAGGAATTCAAAACTTAATTGTGAAATCTAATTTATTGGGAAAAGTGCGGGAAACGACGAGGTTGTATAAACGAGGTTAAAATAAACACGCATGGCGTCTTACAACGGAGTGGAAGTTACTGATATTTTTGCAGAGATCCGTGAGTCCGAATTCAAGAGAACCTATTTCACAGATAACGATCGGCGTTTGGAATAAACGCATAAACCTCGAAAACTGTTGTCGGCGAATTTCGCAGAAACTCGCAAGGTTAACTAGTTTTTCGTAGAGCCGCCGTATTGTGCATCACCATTTACAAACGAGCGTATCGCGCGTATGATCTAACCGCCGCACGTAAAAGTCTTTTTTTTATAAGTTGAGCAGTTTAAGATTAGCGAAAACTTAGCGAAAAGGTGCACACTCGGCCTTTGCTTCACCGGTATGTGCGTCACGTCGTGCGTAGGTTCGATGCACGTAGCAGATTAAAAAAGACACGTCTGGCAGGTTTGCTGTTAAATATTTTGAAAAGCATCTTCTATGTTGTAAGACGCCACGTACACCCTTTAAAATGACTTTAGGTAAAGAAAAATTTAAACTAGATTCGGTTGGTATAATTGTATCCAGCTTGTTGATTTTACGTTTTTGTGGATACGATGACAATGGTCGAAGAGGTAATACCAATGGCATAAAAGCAGTCGCTACACACAATACAAATTGTGAAAAAAATAAAAAAATAGTTGTAACGGTTTTTGAAGCCTGTATTGCCCTATTGTAAAAAAAACGTTTGGAGAATAGTTGAATCTAAAAATATCTCTTAAAATCATACCTGGAAAAGCTGGGATACATCTTCTCCAACTGGCCCATGATCCTCTCGAAGCTTCCCTTGTGTTGCGGAGGAGCGGGACTGGATGAAGACGGGCGTTTCACGTGACCGATGGGAGGAGTGTGATTGGTCGAAGAGACCGCAGGCTGTTTAAGCTGATTGGTCGAGGCAGAAACGGGGACCTGCTGTCTGGCGTAGTCTTGCACGGGCATTTGGTTTGTTGTGGTGACTGGGTTTGGCATGGTTGCCGGTTTCGACATGACCGTTTGCTGTTGGTGGTGATTTTGAAAAAAGGCCGTCGTGGTAGCATCTCGGTCACTCTGCCAATGCAACAAATAAATTTACGCTTTAGGCATGTATTGCGTTACCACTACAAAGACAAACACATTTTTAAAGCAACTGACGACACCGCAAAGCCTTGTTTAAAAGTCAACCGAAATCAGTTGGCCTGAAACAGTAATCTAAGGACAAATAAGGTATTTGTGCTGTAAAACGTTGCCCAAGTCAAGTAAAACAAAGTGAGAATTAGAAAAGTCATCTGTCTGTTTAACTGTAAGTACATGTGCTTTTTGCAATTATTACCAACAGCTTTTAAAGGCGAAATGATCAACAATTAATTTTATCGCCAAAATGTAGTAGGACAACTACTAGTGCAGCAGGCAACATATTAGTATATGGCATCGAACAAAGCACTAACTTATAAAATGTTGCACCATATTAAAACAATTAAAAACAAAATAAACAAACAATTAAAACGCATGTCAGTTTTTACTTACCGATACGCTGGGTTCGGTAACTGGATGGCTCGGCCACAGCGGTTGCTGCTCCGACCCAACGGGGGTTAGAGGGGCTCTCACGGGGGCATCGTTCCACGGACTCTGGGGAATTCCCATTTGTGGGCGCTGGTGGACCTTTGTTGTGTCTATTCCATTGTTAACGTGCATCATCCTTTACATGTAAAAACACGTTAAAGGAAAACACCCTGGCGTACAGGAGGTATATTAAGCTATTCGAAATGCAAGATGTGGTCTTCACACATTGTGCTAGGACAACGGCGGTTGTTTTGTTCTGGCATGAATTACACTATTGAATATTTCAAATAATAAAATAGGTTCATGCTTTGAAAGTTTTACTCATAATAATTATTCCCATCGTTATTGTACACTAAATACAGTAGCAAAACTGTTTTTAAAGCAATCGCGCAAAGTTCGAGTACTAACGGTTGCGTTATGTTCTTCATATCCACCGAGAGCGGCATGTTGGCAAACTTGTTGGAGGCGAAGAACTGTGGCGGGTTGCGCATCAGCAACATGGAAAGCTGGTGCAGGTTGGGTCCAGGTGGGGGCGGGCTGGGTACGTTGATGAGGGGCAACTCGGAAAGCACCTGGCCGCGGCGGACTTGAAGCGACTGATCGGCGAAGAGTTTCTGGAACGAAAAGTCAGTACTTGTGCGCCGTCACCCAACTTGGTTTGCTAAAAAAGCTTGTAACGCAAACATATGTTCCTGGGCACAGCAAATCATCTTTAAAAATGAAAAATAAACCAACCATTTATATAAACGGTGGCAAGAAGGTTGGTAAATATTAACACCAAATCCCCCTTGTAACTCTACCACCAGTCTTTTCGCAGAGAGCGAGCAATGGAATTAAGAGAGTTATTCGAAACGCAAACACACCAAATTTAATTTAAATAGCAAAAATTAAATATGAAAGCTTGCTGCCTGTCGAGAAACTCGAGACGCAAAACGCAAAAACAACGCCAAACACTGTAAAAACGTATATATCTGTAAGTGTATACTAATGAAAAAAATGCAACTTAGAGATTAATACGCTATTCATAAACGTTTTTCATAGTCCTAGAAACAAAAAGCGAAGCAGTGCGACCCTATCACACACCCTGGTCTGGTCGAGTCGCCGCTGACACTCGTCGGCGTTTTTCTTCCACTGCAGACTGGCCTCAAGCACCTTGCTCTTCATGGCAGGGTTTTGCGCGTGCTGGTGCGAGAGCTGCTCCAGGTCGCCGGCAAATTTGTCGCATTCGGCCTTCGCTCGACGCAGGTTGATCACGCCGAAGTTCTCCTGGGTTTCGAGGGTTGTGAGCTGCGCAAGAGAGGTACGTAGAAATTGGTTAGGGCGCTTTGTGCTCTGTGCGACCGGTTTATCGCGTTTCGTAGCCAGCTTATCTTACACAGAGAGCAACTGAATATGATGAATCAGCACGTTTTTGTATGCTTGCCCACTACTGTGATTTAATCGGTAAAATACCCTGTGGTTGGCCACAGACAAAATCCTTCTTCAGTACAAGTAATGTAGTAAACTTTTGATCATTCAAAGAAGGGCGGAAAATTATTGTCCTAATTGATGTTACATTTGTAAATAATTAAATAAATGAGAGCATGTGAAGTTTAATGTTTATTTGCGGCTTTTAGATTGCAAATTGCTTTTCCAACAGAGCTTCGATGTCAGGTTAGCCTAGTCTTCTAAAAAAACGCCGTTTAGTTCTACATAACCATTAACCAACTATAGGGTTTGTGGTGTTGGAAAAGCCTAGTCGACACTACTGGTGATTGATTGATTTATTTTCGCATTTCTGTCGAGTTAAAGAAAAATCAGTTTTCACCGACCTCGGCCAGCACGGCTCGCTCCTTGGTCTCCTTAATCGTCTCCTCCAGTTTCCTCACTTCAGTCGTGTGCTCGAAGTTGTACTTGTAACCATCCTCCCGCTGCCGTTGGATGGCGGCCGAGAGCTTATCCAGCTCCTTCTGTTTCTCGGTGACTTGATTCTGCGCGTTGATCTGCGAGTCTTGAGCCTACGCACAACAAAAAACAAGGATCGTTCTAAGTCAGTGTTCCTTCTTAACTTTTTATGGCTAGCGGCATCCCTCAGAAATACCAAATAGATTGCGGCACCTCTACAAGATTTTCCATAAGTAATTCACCAGAATGTCACAATAAACGGAACTGGAACAACACACATCAACTCTGCACAACGTAAAGATTCTCAAAATATCTCTCGGCACCCTTGAGTATTAGAAATTGCACCCCGGTTAAGAACCACTTGTTCGGAATGCCGGGTTTAGCAAAGACGAAAAAGTCTGATGACGAAGTACGGCTACAAAGTTGTATGACGGGACAGTTACTTTACCACCGAGTATCAATTTTAATCTGACACGACTTTAATACCTCTAAAACAGAGCGAACGAGTTGTAAAAACTGTCAAGCGTAGGAAGTACAACCTGAAAACAGGTCAACCAGTTTTCTGTTTTGCATTCTAAGTTATAAACTCCCTGTCTAGCAGATTTGTTTAAAATGAAATTTTTAATTAAGTGGTAGAGATCCTCAATAATTAAACGACTTTACAAAGAATTTTAGCTCATGTTTTGAGTAAAAAAATCCCGAACAACAGTCCCGAAAATTAAGGTTACGATGTTGACATCAACAAACCTCTTTTAGCTGCTTCTTAAGGACCTTGGCCGTTTCCTGCCAGGACGACTTGTCTTTTTGCGCCTTCTTCACCTCGGTATCGCAACTTTGCGTGGCGCTGGTCGCCTCCACCATCGCTGCTCCAAGCTGCGCCTTCAGTTCTCTCACCTCCTTGCTGAGAGCGCTCAACTCCGTGCGCGAAGTCTTGGTCAGGCAGGTGAGCTTGTCTTCCTGCTCCTATATAAAACGGTGCAAAGTGATTGGCAACAAGAGGCCTGGGTCGGCGTGCGAATGGGCGAATATTTTGGGACAGATTTATTACCCCGAGAATTTCAAGATTTGTAAGAAATTATTTGTCTGTGAATGGTTGTACACGCCCCCCTTGTATAAACAACCCAGAGGGCAATATTTTCAATGCGGATCTTTTTAATGTAAAATTTTAGGAATATGTGCTGGAATTAAAAACATGTACAACTAAAAAACATACAATCAAAAGGTATACTTCGCGCCGCATTTAAAATCGTGTTAAGATAAATAAAAAATCACTTTGACAGACGTTAGCTGTCGCTTAAACGACACTTCACTATATATTGTAAACGTTTATATCGTAAGAGGTTTTAGTCTTTAAAAATATTTATAAAGACTAACCGATATGCGTTCCTGCAACAGACGTTTATCGCCCTCAAGCGTCTCAATCAGTTTCTCATACGAAGGTATTAATTCAGTTTGCGTCGCATTTGAACTGGTTTGCAACTTCGGCTAAAAACGGTAATGTTAAAATAATAAAGTTGCAATATTATATAGCTGACATTAACAAACATTTTTTTAATAACACTGGTCAACACCAAACTTTAAACAGAGATGTGATAACTTGATGCTTAAAGGGTTTTTGGCGCTGATTCTGAAACTGCCATTTTTGTATAGTACATCAGGTTTTTGAGATACTTGCATTTTAATTTTTTTAATGTTTTGTTATAAATACAGGCAGATTGCGTATAATCCAGTAGCGATGTAATATGTCACAAAGCATTCCATCTTTTGGGGATATTTTGCTGATGTATTTGCTTAAAACGTGTATATTGAGTAGTTAAATCCAGGTGTAGATAAAGTGCTTCAGGATAAGTATAAATGCCTTTGAAGAAGTATCCAATATAGCACTGTACAGAACAAATCAAAATAAATTAAAGTTTGTTTATGCGAGATGCTGGTCAATATGATTGTGCCATGCTTTTATAGGCCAACAAAAAAATACAAGAGCAAATAATGACCTGATTTGAATGGTTGTTGAACCAAAGACAAGTAATGGACCACCACCACTACATATATCAAAAGTTGTATAATTCTACTTTCGCTGTTAGTTAGGAGACCAAAAGAAAATCGAAACGCATCCCCGTGTTATACCGAGAACACCACATTCAGGACTGCTCTCTTTTTGCGTTGTCCATGTTAAATGGTTTTCTTTCAAAAGAAGAAATTTGCATATATCAACTTCTGAGCTTCGGTAGCTGTTCCGCGTCCTCCCACGAAAGTCTTAAATTGTTTCTGATAAAGCTGAAAGGTGTTGTGTAAAGGAGTTTAACAAAGTGAACCTGGTGAGTTCGCATAAGAACCAAACAAAAGTTCAAACCAATTCTGTTTCCCAGAAAAGTTCGAAAATACAACTGGGAGCTGTAGACATATCTTTTTGTTACCACCATAACATTAATTCATAAGAAAGCAAGTAGGATTAATAAAGCTCCGCTGTTTGGTGTGCTTGTGAAACAGTGGTGCTACCAAACAGCATTAGTTTGGAAGATATCGGCCTACAAACAGAAGCGTTGTAAGTGGCTGACATCGAAATATTACAGTATTCCGCTCAGAAATTTCTGCTACAGAAATAGAAAGTGCACTTCTAAAAGGCTTAGGATTTCTCCATAAAAAGAAACCAAGCAAGCTGAGGGATCAACAAGGGGTCTTGGAGAGCCAATATATTAGAAAAGTGCCAAGCAAATTGAAAATGTTTCAGTTATGTGTGCTTTAACGGCTGCGTGCTAACTTTACTGCTAAATCGCATTATTTTTCGGTGGTGGTTAATAATCTGGTTGGGATTATGTATTACTGGGTTACTACATTTCACTCAAAACGTCGTTTCTGCACCCTTTAAATTTATTTCCAGAAAACTTTGAAGCTAGTCTTGAACAAGTTGAACACAATGTAACGATGACATTTAAGATATGGAATTTGTCACCAACGTTTTAAGAATAAGTGAACAATTTTGAAGACATCTGATAGATGTTATATCGTGAAGACGTCATGTGTACGAAAAAGTCATATTTTAGACATGTTCAACAGTCATGTATCACAGCTGTGTACAGTTTTAATTATGTTTTGTTTTTCTGTAAACACCAATTTGTCGATATCTTAAAAATTTGATGCGAGAGAAACAGATTTCGAAAAACTTCGAGATTCGGAATCAGCGCAAAAAATACTTATATTCTCGTTACAAAATAAAGTGAAATTTTGTTGACCAGTGTATTGCGACATACTTTGAATTAATATTAATCCATTTTATTCTTACAAAAGACACTCACAAACACAAGTTTAATAAAAAAATTTTTAGACTTACCATTTTGGTCTTGTCAACTGTTACAGTTTTCGAGTTCTGTAGACATAAGTTTGGAGGTTAAAGAACTGCATCGATCAAGCAAACTTTTCAAGCCTGGCAAAAAATTATTGCGGAACGGCAGTTCTAAATCAAGGGTTGGTAAACTGCTGCTGTGACACGTTTTTGTGGCTTAATAAACGAAAAAAAATGTTACTCAAATTTACAGAGAGATGATGTTTCATTTCAAAAACAGTAATTTTTATACCCCGGTGTTTATCTGGTTAACTGTGATGTAACTTTGTAGTGTGAGTGCCACAAATTACCGAATCAGAAATAAATGTTTTAATAATACAATGGTTTTAAAGATCCCTGTTTATTAAAGATCTGTAAGATCAACTAGAAATGTTCGATAATATCGGATCATGGCCTATATATGATACAAGGTAATAGTATCGGTGGTGGCCCGATACTATAGGTTGATATCGGTGCTGATCAAATACTTTTATTGCACTTGTTACAAGTTAACAAAGTTTCTCTATTCATTACCCAAATCTTAAAGCAAATTCCGCTAATATAATATATTTAGGGCTAAATTAATGCTACGAGGTATCAAACACAGGCAAAAATAATTTATGATGAATAAATTAAAATGTCAGATCATTTGTAATTATGCTTGATGGTATTCTATTCGTAATTTAAACTCACTAGTTTTTTGAGTTTCACTTTACCAGAAGCCCGGTTCTATCAAAAGAAAAACATCAATAATAATAATTAATAATTGGGTCGAAACTCTCACGAGAACAAGAAAGATCAATATACCTATATAAGACAAACCACTATAAAGTATTAAACAAAGCATGATATATTACACACTATATATGGCTTTATAAAAGATGGGCGGTACATTTCAGGGCCAAAGCTTGCAATCACTGTGAGGTTCGTTGCAACTAAAAGTTACAAAAATTATCTGTGAAAAAATTTACATAAAAAACTTTCGCCAAGATTAAGATTAACCCACCCCAGTATGTGAACTCGACCCCGATCCATTGCCAGATGAGGAGGGAGCCATGGCTACATTCGAAGGTTCTGGAAGTGATTTTTCTATTTCAAAAATAAAGATTGTCGTCATGAAAAAAGCTGCTTACATTTAGCTCAATTTGTGCTGAAAAACTGACTGTTAGAAAAATACAAATTCACAACAAAACGATAAAACAGGACGTTTTTCCTGTGTGGGATTCAATAGTGTTGTTTAGAAAAATAAATCTATAAAATATGCCCTGTTGTGTGAACATACTGTTTACGATAGATTTCAGTATACTAAAAACAAGCATAGTTTAGTTCAGTGCTTTTTAACTACTGAATACTCAAACTCAATCGAAAAGCTAGGTGATACAAAAAAAATGTATACTAATACAGGTGTTTCCTGGCCAATGTTGTATTTGTTTTTGAGGGCATATAATAACGACATATAATAACCCATATACCACCGATTTACTAAACAACTATTATTAGATTGATGCACAACTGATAGAATAGGTTGTAAGCACGGATTTAGTACATCTTGCAACTCTATTGGTGAATTCCACATGCAATACTTACTTGCTGTAGTGGGCTCGATGTTATCGTTATTCGAGCTATTGTTTGTGGACAGTTCGGCCATTCGAGGGTTCAACGTTTTGCCTATTCCATGTGATATAGCACCGCTAGCACCAGATAACATTTCATCTAATAAAGAGAGTTGATTTTAATTGAGTGACTGTAGAACTTCGACAAAAAGTAAAAATAGGGATTTTGAGTATTCAAAGGAATTATCTACTGTATATAAGACAATAATTTAAACACTATAGTTCCATAAGCATTGTTGCCAGAAACGCTTACAGTACGCCACTATACGTACCACAAGAAAAGGCTAACCAACAGACTGGCACAGAACACGTAGTTACTGCAATAGTGTGGAAAAATGGAGCAATTCGAACACATGTTAAAAGGACGAAGGCCCAATAATAATTTAAACTCAACAAACTCACCTAATTTCTTCTGCACGTCAAGTCCGTTTAACTTCATCATCCTGCCTAGGTCGCCCTTGTTAACATTTTCTTTGCTCGCTTGTTTAACAGGTTTTACGGAAAGTTTTTTGAGCTTCTTACCGTCACCGCCTTCCGGCTTGGAAATTTTTAAAACTGTCTTGTTCTGCTGGAAAACTTGACCAGCAGGGGTCGGGTCCTTTTTCGGCTTTCCCGTAATGTTCTTTATATCGTTCAGCGGCACGTCGCCAACCTTTAAAAATTCCTCCAAAAATTCCGAATTCGACGATGATTTGGACTGAATAAAAAAAATCGAAAGATTCAAAATTAAGTATCGCATTTTAGCGCGGGGTTTCACGAAGTTAAAACATTGAGTCGTCAGAATAGATTTAAATGTTAAGTAACTTTTTTTCTTGGTGTACGATGGTTTTATTGAAAATTACTTTAGCTTACCGGTCCAGCTGAAGTTGTATTCGTCTTTAAGGACCTCGTTTTCATAATTTCTTCCTGATTCTTTAAAAACGCTACACTCTCTTTTATCACGAAACTGAAAGCAAAAAGAAGAGCAACACAATAAATAAATTCGAAGCGGTTACCAGGTGATATACAACTGTTTTTTTATATACGGTGGTGGTGTGAAATTTAACATAGTGATATGTCTTTGCAACTTATGTCAGACATCTTAAAAGCAACACAGCACAAAGCATAATCCATTTATCTACTCACGTTGAGTTGCTTTTAATGAATGATTCGAAATTAGAAAAACGTTGTAAAATAATTGACAATCTTTCAGTTGTTATTTCTTTTCTGAGAGCATTATCATCGAGGCGTGTCGGACCGTTACGCTTGAAAAACTCTTCAAAAAAACTGTAAAAAAACGGAAAATTATTAAATGTTTTTTATATCTCAAATTTACATTTATATCCATTCCTTTTTTATTCAACGTTCGTAGGCCATGTTACTGTATTAGTTTCTACGAATGTTTGCTGCGCTACGGAACGTATATATATATGTGTGTGTTACAGGTATAAACAAAATTCCATCGAATAAAAAAAAATTGGATTTTAGTTCCAACCTGTATAATGACGCCAACTTGAATTGCTCCTCTTCGGCATTCGAACTTTCAATATTCATTTCAAATTGAAAATCATCGGGTGATTTAAAAGGAGTTTTCGAATTGTTTATTCTGCCGAGTAAGAAACCGATATTTACTAACTATAAGTATGTAAAACGTACAAACTTATAAAATCTATAACCTAAAGTCTTGTTATTTTTCAATTTATAAGGATGTTATAACACATGTAGTTGGTTACATATTGGTTATAGCATTTTAAAACTATTGTCTTTACAATAAAGGTGTTGAGTGTTTATGAAGTTGCAACAACGACCATGCTGGCCAAAAACCAAAATTTAAAATCTACGTTTTTTTACAAGATGTCGAACTGGAACACTAATGGCATTTGCGTATTACGCAAACCATAAAAGAGCATGAGAGCAATATTTGGACACTACGATTTAGTGTCAAAGGTATTTATTTTTATTGAGCCTTCGTTATTAATGTTACCTTTCAATCGCTTGTTTTGCGTCATCTATTGCTTTTGAGTTGCTTTCCGATAAAAATGTTTGCAACGACATATTATTAGATTTCTTCTTGGATTTACCTTTTCCTTTCGACTTTAATTTAACATTCTGCAAATTAATCAAGTCAAAAGTACGACCCGATTGTAAAACACAAGGCGGACTGTAGAAAACTATGGTTACTTGTTACCCTTCGATAATACTGAAGGGTCATACTCATTAGGATCTAACCTTTTACTTAAACAATATTTTATTCAACTAAAGAATAAAGCACTTATTTGCCTTTGGCGTTAAATTTGAACGGATATAAATACAAAAAAGCGTCATAGCGCCTTGAAAATAACATGTATCTTAAAAACATATATAACCTTTTAGTGTAACAACTTCGTCACGGGACCTTTTTCCTCACAAACTAAAAAACTATCTTTTTTTACAAATGTTTTTTGCGAGAATTAGTTTAAGATTTTTTGCTAGTATCCCCCACTCACCTCTTGCACAGTTTCATCATCCTTTTTGATAATCTTTGCTATTGCAATATCACTTTCTGAAACTTCTGGAAACAAAACAAGCAATTTATCAAAATCCCTTGTACGGTTTAAATTTAAATGAATTAAACGAACTATAAATCTACTCACTTCTTACGTTTTCCTTTTCCTTTGTGGTTTGCGTTTCCTGCACAAATATTTTTACAATTTTAAAGCTCAGCAGTTAACAAATTTTAATTCCACCAATAAAGACATTTAGGATATAAGCAGGTTCACTGCTTGGGCAATTAAAAGTTTTGTTGTTAGTCTGATTTTATTCAAAACAACCAAAAATGGGATCATATACATAAATAGATATACATTGTATTTATAATTATATTAGATAGCATACCACCAATCTTATTATGTATTAAAATTCGAATTAAATCGCCTTTTCAGCAAATTGATTTTTTTACAAAAATTTTAAATTTTAATAAATTAAAATCGCATGTTGTATCTAACATTAACAAAAATATTTCAACATTCGATTTTGCTCCACCGGGCAACCTATCATTAGATAAAAATCGCGCGGTGTAAACGAAGTAATTAACCTACGTTTCAGCAAACTGACTTCACGCGGGTTAAAAACTAAGATTAAAACGAGAATACATTAGGCAGCTTATATACTGTAGAAATAATAGAATAAAAATACTATAGATTGACGGTAAATCTAGACGACGATAAGCTGCGGCGAGACGAGGTCATCCGGTGCAAAAATGCACACAAGGCGACGTTTATCAATTATGGTGCCCAGCTACAGCGATTACTTGATCGCCGGCAAGTCCTCTTTGTTCATGGTGTTAATGACCTTAGTCAATCGGACAATTCACTGAACCATCTTTGGTAATAGTGCGGTACTGGGCCTAAGATATTTTTCTGCTGCGTAAACGTTGGTTAATAACTTCGTTTACAACAGAAGAAATATATTTATCTATTGATAGGTTGCCTAGTTAAGCAATATCCAATTTTGAATATTTTCATTTAAAAACTTTTTTTGTGAATTTTAGATACAATAAACTAAATTAAGGATAAGTCTAAAAAACTTTTAAGAGCATTGGTTTAAAAAGAATATCTATTCAATACATTTTTTAATCAACAACAAAAAATACATGTAAACAATACCATTTCTTCAACGTTTAAACTAAAATTTGCGGCCTCCTTATATGCTGCTCTCTTTTCTTTGGCTTCTTGAATAGAACGTTTTCGCGCAAGTAAATTCCGTTCGCTTTTTGACGGTCGAATATAACTCGTATCACCATTAACTTTTTCCATTTTTCTTCGGCGAATATTAACCTAAAATAAAAGTTATATTATTTGAATAGATTGAGTGCAAGATAAGGTCAAAACATAAAAGTTGTGCTATAGTCTGTAAAAGACTAAACAAAATCCGCAAGGTGGCCTAGCAGAGCAGTAATAAATTTAAACAACACCAAACCCGAATACTAGGCCCCCTTTTAATGGTTTATTTAAAAAATGTTGATATGTGAACCACTGTAGCCCTCTTACCTCTTTTTTAACAAGATTCTCTTCATTCATCATTCGTATTTCACAAATTAAACCCAAACAACCATCGGTAAAACAGGAAAGACCGAGCAACTCCTGCATAAAATTTAGCGAGTTTAATTTGGCAAAGCATATAAAAAGTTGAACAAAAAACAGTGTACCCGGCAGTATTATACAGCAGTCATAATAAATGTTAACAAACCTTGTCGCCGGACTTTTGAAAATTATCATGCTTGAACTTTGACCAACACTTGTAATGAAATCTAGTTTCACATTGCCAATCACAAAGTATATAAATAAAACCCTAAAACAAAGTAAAAAAGTTGACTATTGTTACAATAAAACAAACAATTTTTTTTATTATTTGGATTTAGCAAACCTCAAAATCCAAATCGCTGAAATAAATTTCTCTTTTCGCGTATTCCTTACTACAATTATCATAGCGACACACTACATCTGGTCTTGGTGGATCTTGACTGTTCGACAATAAAGCTTTCATCCGTTGCTTCAGATAATCCACGTTTGACTCCGGAATCACTTCGCTAATGCCTTGTAAAAATAATTCAGAAGGATTAATGTAAAACATAAATTTGGATTTTTACAGCAATAACGGGCCCAGCCGGAACGTGTATTTATAAAACCAGCGAGGTGAATAAAAATTTCAACGCCAGATTCCATCGTTCTGAATATATTATGTGAAACAAGTCGACTTTAGGTTATATACAATTGCAGGGCTTGCGTGTTTTTGTTTTATTGCTTTAACGAGCACTTAAGAGTCATGTGGCGGGTGGGTAAAGGCTTCGCGGTTTGCTTATTCGCTGCATGGCGCAATACACGGAAAATGTCGACTTTGTAAAGTATCTATACTTTGGGAGATGTAGCAACATTTAAAAAAATACGTGAACAAAAACATTTCATCAACACCGAACCGCGGTCGATCGTCCTGAGAATCCAAAATAAAACGTTGTGCAGACGAAAAAAATCGGTATACCTGGCCAGGTCAAAACCCCTGGAAAACTTTTGTTTTTTATCTGTTCCATTCCTTTTTCGATCTCAGAAGGAACTTTAGAAAAGCTGAAAATTAAGAAACAGTTTTTTATTTATTTTTTTTTGTTAAACTTAAGGGACATTGTTCTATCTGAATCAAAATATCAATTAAAGTACTTTCTTACTTGTTAAGATTATACTGGGCCCGTGCAGAGGCGTAGGCGGCCATAGGGTGACAATATTCCTTTGGATTTTGCGGTCGTATTATGCGCGAGAAAAAGTCCAGCGATTTGCCGATCTCCAGTGGACGCCCAGTGTCCAGCGAGCATATGCCTCGGGCATAAATTAGCACGAAGTTTTCGACAGCTGTAATTTTCCATTCCTGGTAAATACACATAAACTAGTAAAAAACCTAAAGCAAACTTTGTTTGACTTGTATATTTAACAACAAGTTTACTGCAATTCAAAAGATCGTACGGACCTACAATCATGGTACACGATTTCGAAATCGATTTCATGAGAACTTCAATAATGTAGAGTTACTGAATTTCCTATTAAAAGTTTCATGTAGGATTAAAAACCAACACCAGTTTTTTGAAGGAAATTATTCGATTTTTTTGCAAGTGTCATGAACTATACCTTAAACCGGTTTTAGTCAGAGTTGGAGGAATTTCAAGGAAAAAGTTAACAAATTTTGACTTAAAAAAAGCCTTTATAAGAGAAGGAACAAAAATATATTCAGTGAATTGGTCCACAGTAAAGTATTTTCTGCGTGCAAACGAAGTGCAACCGCCATATGGATGACAACATCCGCTGCTGCGCTTTCACACGATATTGCGCCAGATGTAAGGCGAGGAGCCTTGGTGCGATTTTTCCCACGTGCTGATTCACGCAATGTTGCAAAATGCAATCACTGACAATAAGGCAATATGCAACAGTCGAGTAGCGCTTTATCAGTTGGTCAGGCGCCACAACAAGATATTTTTATAGGTCGCAGTTTGTGTACGTGGCTTTTAACCTGTGGTATGTGACGAAGTGAAATGAGGCCAACAATTCACGACGGTCGAGAAAAAAGTCGACTGAAATCTAAATTAAATAAGGATAAAATACTACACGCTATATTATTTTGGTAACACAATATTTTGAAACCCTTCCGATGTTGTATTGCTTTAACCTAAAATTTGTTCAAACAGGCATTTTTCATAATATTAATGTACGTATCGAAGTAGTTAGTTTGGGTTACACAACTATGGAAATAGGTAGACATTGCTAATGTCAAAATTGTAGGTTATTGATTTAAAGAAATCCATAATGACTTTGGCAATCATACTTAGGTTTTTTACTGATAAATGTTGCTTTAAAACAATTTTTATGTAACAGTACACCTTTCAGTCAACGTTACTCAAGAAAACAATTCCAACTGTAAACAAAACATGTTGTTGCGTAAGTAGCATAGCGGGTCGGATATTTCAAAAACATATTTTAAACCGTCTGGAGATGCCATGTTTTGCCATAAGTCAATTGAATTAACTCACAAATCAGATTACGGGAATTTTTAAGATCGATGACTCGTCTCGTGAATTTTTTTACGATCGTTCGCTTCAAAGCAAGGGGTCACTGGCAGTTCTTACAAGAACAAAAATGTCGCTTTGCGGTCTAGTGATTATTTTAAGCCAAAGATCTACTGGTAGCACCACAAGCAGTAGTGTGATGGCTAAAACAGGGCTTAGAACATTGGTTTTCGAGTTGTTAGTAATTTTGGAAATATCACCAAAGATTTAGACGAATAAAATCGGAAAGCGATGGCATTACAGAAATTTGGCAGCTAGGGAAAATGCAAAATTCTTTTTCTACCTAATAAATTGCAGTATTCGCAAAAAAATAAGGCACTTTTAGACCAGTAATCATATATGGTAAAAAGCACAACCAATCTTTTGGCCCTGGCGTGAAACTTCTCAATTCGGTACACCTAGAAAGCCATAAAATTCAAGCCAGCGAATTTAATTTCAATAGTTGGATGCTTTTTAACAAATAATATTACGGGTTCTCCTAGGTCGGACTTTTTACGAGATGATAAGGTGAAGCAGGCGTTTATCTTTCGCAATTCTCTGCAATTTAAACACTCTATTTGTACTGTTTTGAGACTGTCGGATAGTTTTATGAAGCTTTTGCAAAAATATGCGTTTTCGTGAGGAGAAAGTCCAGTATAATCGTTAACCGACAGCCGATCGCGACTTTGATAAGAAGAAGTTTATTCTAAGGCAAACAGAACCAGCCCATCTTACGATCTCGCAGGCGATAAAACCTGTTGTTAGATGAGCTTATTTACTAAAAAACTGTCGAGCTAGGCGCAAATACGAAAATTACGCAAAAAAACAACATATGTTCTACTATTCACCGCAAAGAAGCGAGATAAGCTCCGCGAGAAACACAAAGTACTAAAATACTTATTTTAAAATGAAAATCAACCCATCAAGTGGATAAAACTCAACAAACTAATAAATATGATTTAATGGCTTTTCTAAGGTGCTTTAAAATGCTATGTTTATTAAAAGTGGTATTAAACAGAACCAATTTAAGCACGCCGAAACATATGAAAACGGTGTTGGGTTTTATTAAACTAAAAAAACAATATTTAAATATTATCAACCGTTGTATCTCGGAGTACACGGGACCCCATATATATATATGCATTTGCCGCCAGCAGGAAGCAATATCACCGCATCACAGGCACATTTCGTTCATGTCTAACCTTCCATTCAACCTGCGCCAGCCTTACCCGGTGATTCGACTCGTTCACGATCTTTAGCGCTACGTCATAATCGGAAATCGCGTCGTAATGACGTTTCTCAAAGAGGGCTCGTGACGCGATCGACACGTGACTGTGATAGACGTCGCCAACAAAAACTTTGGTGTCGACGGCCAATGGTCTTTCTATCTTATTCTGTTGTTGCTTTTGTTGTTGTTGTTGTTGTAGCTGCTGTTGCTGTTTCCTTTTCTTCTTTTTTTCTTCTTCTTTCGCTTTTGCTTTGTTTTCCTGAAAGTGCAGGGAAAAAGTTGAAATACAACAGTGAGAGTTATGTATAGCACAAGTTAATCAAAAGTACCACTATTCAGTAAATTTTACGTATATGACACAATTGTCTTGTAAACATAATACAGAAGACTCACACTCGAGCGAGCCCATCGGGAAATAACCGCCAATATTTACTGAAGATAAAAAAGCAAATTCCAGAACCAACATTATTAACAGAGAGATGAACCTTAGTGGTAAAGCGAGCAATGTAACTAGTCAAAAATCCTACTGGTAAAACAGGGCGCTTTTGGAGTGCTTTTGTACCTTTTCGGTTGATTCTTTTTTGCTTTCGCTCGATGTTCTTTGTTTAACATGTTCTCCAGAATTTTGTTTCGAGATTTTCGTGAATCTTTCTTTTGGTGCCTGTAATAAACAATAATTTTTTTAAGGCTAATGTATACGGCTAGCTTTTGATATGGTTCGAACTCCCGACCGTCGCTTTTCTATCACAACGACTCAGTAAAGCTTTAACGTCATAGGCGGATCCGGAAAACACGAAAGGCAAACAACGGGGTTTTAAAGCGGGCGTAAGAGCAAACTGTCAAATATTGATTCTCGCCCGGTACGCAATGCGCGCACACGCAAGCCTGTCTTTGTTGAGGCGGACAAAAACGGACAACAGCTCCTGAAGGTTGCGAAGATGCGCAAGTGGTTGCCCGGCTAAGAAAGTGCTTTAAGAGAACGCTTGTTTAATTGTCGTGCAAACGCACACAGGAAAGCTACTGTTGCGTGGTCGCGTCGCCCAGACCCACGGTGTGTGAAGCCTCGATAAGCGCTCCATATAGAGTCTAGCCACACACAGGCGCGCGCTTTCCTGCCGTGCAAAAGGTGTGCAGTTACAACGACCGCTTGCTTGTTTTGTGGGCCGCGGGGCGAATTACGTCATCCATGTGCCGGCGGATTTCGATGCGACGTGAACTTGAGATTTAGTGTTGGCCAAGCTTAAAAACCGAGGTCGAGAGCGGCTTTCGTGTGAGGCACCTTTAGAGAAGTTTGCAGCTTGCAGGTGCCCAGATGAGGTTGGGACTGATTGGTGCTTTTAAGTTTCTGCGAGGCGCGGCTGGTTTCGGCGAAAAACCGCCACTTGTCAGTTGAAAATTGCCGCGGGATGCCAGGACTCGAGGTTCGAGGGTTCTCGAGTGTTCGAGCTCGATTTGAGCGCGAAGACTCTTGACCCCCACGCAGCGATGAAAAAGCTAGTAATGATGGGGCGACATCCTTTTTCAAACCCTTTCTCTTTGTGAAATGTAAAGTGCTGAAGTCCTTGCCAATTAGATCCCTTAATTAGGCAAAATCCGTCGTAAATCAACATATGCTTCAACAAAATTAAAATTTTATATTTCGTTTTTAAACTTTGTAATGATTGGAAATAATTATATAATCCTAGGTCACAGCCAGTGTTGTAATAACCTTCAATGACTTGTCACTGTTGTCAAATGACTGGACTTGACTGGAGTCATTTTGGTAAAATGACTTGACTTGATTTAAGTCTTTTAGGCAAATTTCTTGACTTGGACTTAAGTTATTGAGTTAAATGACTTGTGTTGAAATTGAAATTAAGTTTTTTCATTTAACATTTTACTATAGAAGTGAACTTTTAATCTCAAATTTTGCACGTAAAACCATTAGATTGCTACGTTGTTTTTTGGTTATTTTTTAGTTGAATTACTGCTCATAATCGGGCGAGTTTACCAATTTTAGTGGTATATTGTTTATTATTATATTAGTGTTTGACTTGGAGATGACTTGCTATAATAATTACTTGGCTGGGACTTTACTTGCTATTTTTTGAAAAGACTTGACTTGGACTTAAGTTATTTCACAAATGACTTAACTGGGACTTCAGTCATTTCCAAATGACTTGTTTACAACACTGGTCACAGCATTATCATTGTAGAAGGTTCGACAGCAAGAAATATGTAAACAATGGTGTGGCAAAAAGGTTAAACTGTATATCAAAAACTAGTTTGATTTCTGTATCTACATATTTCAAGCTAAGGTTTGGAGCTGCTATGGCGGAATAAAAAGCGCTTAAGTGGAGAAAAAAGGTCTGATGCAACGACAGATAGTAACAAGCTTTTATCAGAGTCCGCTCCTAGCGTGATTTAAGACGACGAACGAGCAATGTGGCTTTGAAATCGACACGGCTCTGTATGCTTGTGCTGACGTAAAACTACGTTGAATTTCACCAACAGCGGAAAGAGACACTTAGAGTATGTGTTTGCAATGCGGTATCGAGTTCTTGTGGCCTTAGGCAAATTGTTTGTATAAGAGGCTATTTTTTCAGAACAAAGCAAGTAGATTAAAGTAAAAAACTGTTTGACAAATTGTCAGCTGGTAATATTAAAATACTAAGAGCAGAGCACGCAAACTGTAATGTTTAGCAATCTATGTATGACATCACCAAACGGCATCCCCCCCCCAAAAAAAAAATAATTATTAGATATGCACCAATATACCCAATAGAAAAGTACCTGAATACGGTAGGCAAGGGGCTGTTTTCAACGTGTTAGTATATAGTTTTTTTGCTGGGTTAAACAGTCGAATTGCGTATTGCGTTCGTGTAAGGCGTTTTCTGTAAAGTCAACGAAGCAATGCTGAACTGCACCAAGACGTGTGGGATTGGCTAGGGGAGTGCTCTACATAGGCGTGTTTGCAAACAAGCATTAGTCTGTGGTGTGATGACTTTATTTTAGGCGGAGCGCTGCGCTAATAAGGGGGAACAAGAAAGGTTTTGAACGTCAGCAGCGACTAAGCTGAATTTTAAGCGGGTTCGCGCCATCGCAAGCTATATTAAAGCAACAAAAGGAGGCGCCTTCCGCCGGTTTGCTTTCTATCTTTTAGTTTAATCGGCGATAGCGGTTTCAGTCGTCAGACAACAGGCGCATTGTGACGTCACAAAACGCCCCAAGGTGAGTCGGCCAGCATAGCATTGCGCTAAATTGATGCAATCGCACAAATAGACCTGTGTAGCGCCAAAACGGAGATTAATTCGGCCAGGTGGCTGTGAAATAAATCGAAACATTATTATTTTTGCCACAATGCGCGAGCAGTTTAAAGTCGACTGAGATACGACTGCGATCGGCTTTTCTTCGTAAATCGATCATGATTTAGCGAAGCAGATAGCTTTCAGGTGGTGAGGATTAGAGTCCACTTGGTAGCCGAAGGTCAAGTTTATGTCGCGACCAATCGCTAGACTTTATTAATTCGTTGAAAGTATTTTCTGATACGTGAACTATTTTAGGAGAGCCAAATTGTTTTTTCATGGACTACGAGTGTTTCAAACCTGAAACTATTGCAATTAGTCATTATTTCAGTCTATTTTAAACCGATACTGTTTGTAACACAAGCGACGGAAATACCCAGGTGTGTCGCTTCGCGCGTACGTTGGTCGTTTACACGAAATCCGGCCCCAGTTTAGCGATCCATTCAAAGTGCCCCAACGGCCAAAAGTTGTGCCTAAATCCTGAAAGACAAAACTGCGACAGGATGCGGTAAGATTTTGCAACAACCACGGATCGCGTTTCAAGACGACACAAGAGTCAAGCGTTGCGCGTCCAAGAGGAACCTGCGCGTCTTTGAAGATAAAACAAAAAAACGAATGCAAAATCTTAACCGGATGGCGACAAGACGGAATTCCAAATGTCCCTGCTACAAAGAAGTCGATAGCTGCAAGTGGCTCGCGAAGACCAAAATAGATTCGTCGAAGTTGCAATATTTGCGCCACTCAACGAAGCGTGACCCCTGCGTTTCATGACGTCATAGAAGGCATTTTACGAGCATTGTGCGAGCCATATAACCACAGATGGTAAAAATCAAAGCGCGGCCCGATGCATGTACGCGACCAGCCTTCCTGTGGTTTCGGCAAAATGACGCAGAAGCAAAGCAACTTTGGTTCTGGGGCTTTACTCTGAGATCGCAAGCGCTGATAAACAGCACCCTGAAACTTGGGTATGAGGATCGCCAAACACCGAAAGTTCGGAAACAATTTTCCTGCCAAGCTATAGTAGCTTGATCGTGGGCTAAGGCTGGTCCAACGAACAAGAACAAATCGTCTTTGACCCCATAATTGATGGTTTCAGGTGTCATGTTGCCCATGTCATTGACCCATGAAAATAGGACGTTGCGTCCCTCTTAGTTTTATTTAAGGTTTGTGTAGGGCGTTTTCAGAGCTGCCAGTGAATCGAATTCCGCTGTTCTAAAAAGCCGGCACTTAGCAATCCCAATATTACGCGCGAAACTTTTCCCATCGCCTTCCCCGACATGATGACGTCAACAAAATTAGAGTGTAAGTTCCGCGTCCATGGTAAACAGCGGGGTCACGCAGGATGGTTAAAGCCGCATAACCTTTGCCGTGACATACACAAACTCTGCAAAGCTGGTAATTGGAGTCAGATCGGATTCCGACATCGCGAAAATTGTGAGCGAAGACTTTTCTTCCCGAGTTTTTCCTCGCAGATACGAGAGTCTTCAAATTCGTTGTAACAAGGTGCCGCGTAATTTTGGTCTTTTTGTTGCCAGAATTTACAAAATAGACGTATCCCAGGAACGCTTTGATTTCGAGGGAGACACAAAAAGCGACTTGGATCGGTTCACGCGTGACTGGCTACGGTCGGGTGCTGACAATTCGCCGCTTGTATTTCGCTCGGACCGGGGACCGAGGGCGTGTTTTGGCCCTCTTACCGATATTTTGAGAATGGGCGGAATGTAGCTTTGTGCGTTTCGCGGACCGGGGCTGGCAAAGAAAGAAGCACCTGCGCTTGTATGATAAGCGGCGATTAGTTGGAGGTTGGGTTTGGGAAGATAAAGTCCAAATAAGGACATGTTAGGTTGGGAGAAAGTGTACGGTATACCGGCGAAAACATGTGCAGAAAACAGGGCAATTTTGTTAAATTGTCAAAAATAGGTTAGCTCAAGCTAAGAACAGTTTGGGCTTCCCAAAAATTTAAGAGAGCGAAAATTGTAACTAACAAAAACCACCACGCTTAATTCGAGGCAAGGTCATTGTCGCTCGTTTGTGAAGAACACCGCCCTTTAGTGGTGAACCAACAAACAAAGCGCCTCTGCCTTCAGGACTCGGCCGCGGTCGATTACACTCCAACTCCTTGCCGCGTATTTCCATGTGAAAGCGTGTCGGAGGGCGACCAAGAATCGTTTTGACACGCGCAACAAAAAAGGCTCAGATGCGGACGATTTATCGTGTCGTCACGGTGCGTGAACACGTCCCGGGAGCGGGGACAGCAGCGGCGGTGAGTAAGCAGTCGCCGCTCGTGCTTTCTTGCCGCGGTCGGTGGTTTGCTTTGACTGTTGATACTCGAGATGCCTTACGTAAACCGTCAGTTGAGCAACGATGATCGCACGCGATCTCCTGTTTACAGTTGTTGGCGCGTTTTGGGCCGAGCGGCAACAATCGAATGCACGACAGATGTGGATGGTAGGAAAAATATAGTGCGTTTTGCTTTTGCTATCAGTTTGTGTCTGCAAAGGTGGTAAAAACGATTCAAAGAGTTTTGCGTATTTTGCTAAAAAAGAGTTTTGCGTATTTGCTAATTAGGTCGTGAACAGCATATGGCGAGGACTTTTTTGAAATAATACGTTTTTTCGGTCAATGCAAGGCAAGCTTTAGTTAGTATTGGATGGCACAGATAAGATGTTGAAGTTGTTGTATGCGGAAAGTGAGTTAACTAGTAATAAATTGAATCAGCTAATGGCATAAAGTGGATAACAGTAACCGAGAAAATTTCTGGTAATTATTGCAGACAGCATTGTGGAGAGTCAATTGAAACTCAAAGCTTCATATCAGTAATTGTCGGATATACAAAGGCCAACTATCGTTCCTTCCGCCCAACGACAAAGAAGCCCAAACACTTTACGAAAAGCAAATGTTTTTCCAGGCATTGTTAAGGAGCTTCGCTTCCAGACCCCGCTCACCGCAGAAGCATTACGGGGAAGTAACGGCGATAATTGGTGCTCTGGTCAAGCGATTTTAAGCCAGGTTAGCAGCAGTAAGGCATATCTGATCGCGATGGCAATCTAGATTTTACCGGCTACAAGTTGAGAGAAACAGCCCCACCCGCCTCAACCCATCTCAGTGTCGCGCGAGATTTGGCACCACGGTCGCAAACAATAGCCGCGAAGGTCTCTTGGTTTTCTCGCCAGTCGTTTGTTTGTGTTTACTTTGGCAAATGTAACATGCTGCCCGCAAACTTTCAACAAGCAAGGACGGAGTTGAATGCAAAGGGTGTGGTGTTTGCTGGGCGCGACGTGTTGTTTGTTCCCTCGACAACGCTCGATTGTGGTGTGGAACAGACGCAGATGTGACTGAATAAGTAATGCTATAACGTGGTTACCACGCATCTTGGGCGTATTTACACCTTTGACAATGCGAAAGCGAAAATGTATTGTTCAGGGATAGATTAAAACTTTTCTGAGTGAAGTCTTGCGGAATTGTTTTTAGTATGATTTTAAGCTCTCCTATATTGTGTGTTTTATCCATCTTTGGTTTTAAATACAGTAGATCTGAACTATAGAGCCTCAACAATGGGGCCTAAGTTAAAACTTGTGGGTTAAAGAAAGAAAAAGCGCCATTTCAACTATTTTTTTCTTTTAAATATAAATTTATAAATACTAGTATATAATATTTTTAGATTGAAGGGCGAAGGTATGCCCTGGAGGCAACGGCGAGGAAACGATAACCTAGTGTGTGTTACATAACGTTATAATCAAAACACAGCAAAATGTATTGTGTGAATTGAATTCCAATTCAACAAGTACTTCACTCATATAAGGCGAGACATTGTTGCGCACACACTAGAGGTTTGGCGAAAACATTTCCGTAAAAGCACGGAACCTCTATAGTCGTTCCGAGTGGCATATGTGCGTTTTTATGTGCGTTGGGCGACGTTTCGCCACTTAGCCAAGCCGCGAGACCCGAGTAATGACGTCACAGTTCTGTTGTTGAAATTCGACAACAGAGTACGGGGGGGTGTTGCGTTACAGTTTCTTCGCCACCGCGAGCTATTGAGACCGTAACAAGCTTAACCTCGGCCGAACCCGGCGCCAAACATATTAAAAAAAACGACGCCATTGCTTAACGCAAAGGAACCCATAGGATGTTCGAGCTTGCCAGATGCTGATTGTTACGTCAGAATCGAATTATCGCGCGGCGTGCGTGGCTTCACGTACGTAAGTTACTTAACGATGCGGGTGTCGAGCGGGCAGACGCAGCTGTAAAGCGGCGAACGATGGAAATTGGGCGCTTCTCTCATAACTAATCGACAAAATCCGAGGATATTCGCCACCAGGGGCTTCAAGGGTTTGTGTCCTTAATCGAAACACCCGCAGTGTAATCCAGATGAACCGCAGTTATTTGGTCTGGTAGTTGTTTTGAGCACTCGCATGAAACAGCGCTGTAAAACATTGCAAATTTTGACAACCAACAAAACGCCACTAGCGAAGGAGGTTAACTCAAAAGCCACATAGATTTTTCGCCACCCCTGGACAATATTTCCTCCCACGCATGTAGGCTCTGAAATGCACCGCAGGGCAAATATATCACGACAGATAAAATATTACCGAATGCACCGGCACACATTTCTCAATCTTGTATACAAATCCTCATCTACAAAGTTTACGGTAAAGAAACAAACGTGGTAACTGACAAAACAGGTTTCCGATGTACGAAGAAAATGTTTTAAAGAGCGCAGAAGTGTTCTCAATGTTGGTATAAAATAAACACTAAACAGCCTAACAGTAGTTCGAGTGGGTCGCGAATTGTAACTGTTCCTGTGTTGAACAGGTTAGATACGAGCGACAAGTTATGGTGCATAAAGGTGGATTTAAATTTTGCCATTGTACCGGTCGAGTGGCAATCGTATGTAACTTCAGGCTTGTTTGTATTGCTTTTTCTAACGCTTGATGGCGGCTCGGGTTGTTTCAACAATGGTATTTGTTGCGGTAATCTAAACTTACTGTCGAGAGTTTACACCACAGCAGTTGGAAAATTTCTAATTATATCAACATAAACGCCAGAATCTTTACAAAAAATCCGTAAAAGGCCCAAGTGACATTCAGCAAAAAAGGCTGTTTTATACTAGTAAAAATAGCTGTTTTATACTAGTCTAAAATAATTAGCGTTGAGCATGAGCTTGCAGTTTTACATTCTGATTCATTTAGATGTTCAACGGATCGGTTGACTGACCAAGGTTGCGGTCTTTTAAGTAGCAATTCGGGGATTAGCAGAACAATTTATCATTCCAATCCAGCTGTCATGGACGGATTTACGAAACTTTGTTTTACCGCATTGCACAGGTTTCCAATTAAAAAAAAAGCTGTATTAGTTTGAAACTACGGTGCATATTGGCTTGAAGTTTTTCGTGGGCAAGTGAACAGTTCCGCATCCGTCGTAGAAAGGAAAGGTAGTGGCACAAGCCATTTTCGAAGTGAAAGAAAACAACGGTGAAATGGCTCACCGGGCTAATGAAGGCCGAGGATTTAAACTCGCCACTTCACGCGCGCATGTTAAGCCGCAGAACAGCAAAGGCAGCGTCGGGCATTATCCGTTAGCCCCCGAGGCTGAATAAAGCGAGAACATAAACAGAGCTTGGTGTAAGGCAAGGCAAGGAAGAGAGTCCGGGAACGTCTCCTCTTTCCTTGTCTAGGCACAACAGTACAAACGGCTCGCCTCAGTAGCGAGGTTGCAGATGATGATAGGGGCGGTGAGATCCGGCCATGCGTTAAACACTGTTACGAGCGTAGCGAACGGGCTAATCACCGGGTAAATATGCGGCTCTGCGTTGCGCCTTTCGTTCGGTTTTCAGTAAAGGCTTCTGGATGCCTTAAGTTGCAAAGATTTCGCCTATCCGAGTAATGTAAAAATGTTGCAGATGTAAGTTGTAGGTTGTTTCGCTCGTTGTCGTCGGATTCGCTACTAAAACTGTTTGCAGAACATTGTACAAGCGTTTGAGCAAAATAGTACGGTATTATTAATAAGTTAATCGGTCGAAACAATCAGGAGTGTTTACTATTTGGAAAAAATGATTTAATAGTTTTGTTAATGTAATTCGAAGTTGAGATAATTAGTGCAGCGTGTTGTAACAATCATAATCTGTATAAAATAATGATTGTTTGCAACAGTAGTGAAAACTTGCGTAAATGTGAATTCACGTCAAACTATATTAACCTTAACTTTGTAAGTATGTCATAAAATTCAACAAAATCGAAATAAAACTAAATATATGGCAGAAACCAACAAGTTATCGAAATCTCGTTTGAAGTCTTTACGAGAAATGGTTGCCTGACGTCTAGTGTATATAGAGACTCCAAAAGGTCAGCTAATCGTTTAAGAGCCGCTTCTTTACCCAAAGCAAGAGTAAAAACGTCTGTCAGCAGTGATGCGTGGGACAAAAATCGGCCCCAGGGTAAAGCCTTGTGCAGTTGAGCGCTGGGGTAAATCGAAGCCGAAACTCAATCGTTGTGTGAAAATTTTAACGAGCGGCGGCAACTGCAAAGGGAGGAAGAACCTCTGGTTTAGTAGTGAATGGAAAGATAAAACGGATTATCCAAAGTTTCCAATTGGGCTTTGTTGGAAAATAGGTTCCAAGACTAACTTGTCGAAAGTGGATTTCAATATTTCGGGTAATGTCGGATACGGAGAACCTGGGTTATATTTACTGATACGCTCGCGCTCTAGGTCATACAAAATTGTCGGGCTATTACATCACCACAATCAGTAGCGACGTGTCGACTTCAGGCACTTGAAAAGCTGTGGGCAAAAGTACCGCCGACTGTCAGCAAAGAAAAGGCTTAAGTCTATTGTTGTTTTCGGGGAATGACGAGCCTCCTCGTAAACGTCACGCTTGTTGTTATTCGTTGCAGAGCCAAGCCAGGCGGCAGCTCGCGGATTATCGCAAGTTCATTTGGCAAAAAGCCGCGCCAAGTTTGTAAATAATGTTTACGTGAAAAAGGGTTACTGGAATAAGCGAGTTTTAGTGTCAAGGAGAATCGCCGTAGTGCAATCGGTCACTGACAAAATGAGCCAAGTATAACAAATGGCATCGAAAAGAATAAGAGAAAGAAAGTGCAAACGATGCAAAATTAAATTTCTGGTCATTTGATCAGTTCGCGCGATGGACACAAGTGGCCTATTTTTTCTTGATTAGATTTTGTAGAAGAAGATTTTGTAGAAGAAATCAAAGCGCAAAAACGACACGGTTCGGTGTGAGCGGGTGAGTGGGTGGGCCAACATTTAATCCTGGACACACTGTGCGGTTTCAGCTCGTCGCTGGTAGATGGCGGGAAGGTAGAAGCGAAGTAAAGTGTGCGGCTTAAACCGCCTCTGGACTTGCTCAACGACTCTTGTGAGCTGTCTTAAGGACTGACTAGCGGCCAAAAGATTAACGGCCTGAAGAGAGCTCAGCCGGAAGGCGAGCACTCCACGGCGAATCCAATCAACATCGACCGACAGCCGATCACTTACAGTTACATTATTCGTTCCTGGCTGAACGGACAAACAGGGAAATGGAATAATATTTTTGTTGCCTTGCTTGTCATTTCGCAGTAAACAAGAACTGCACAGCAGTGAGGGACTGAGAGTATAAAACATCCGTCAAGAGTTGGTTTCGAGTCAGTTGGATTCGTAACACAATCAGAAGAACGTGATTGTTCACGTTAAAATGTGTAACAAACCAGTACTTAGCATCGTTGTTAAAATGTGTCAAACAGTTGGCGCTGACTTTAGGCGTAGAACGTATTTCAAACCAGTACTTAGCACCATTTCTTAAAAGCATCAGTCTGCGGCTTTAAATTACAAGAGGCTTATGTCAGTTCTGTGGCAGCACTTCGCGGGTTTTTGTCAGCCTGCAGCACCAGAACCAGTTCAAAAAGTAGAAACACGAAAGCTACACAAATGAATACTTAGGGTGTCGCGGTGGTATAGTGTGAAAAACTTGTACCGTTTTCAAAAAAGTCTAAAACTCCTAACCAGGAGTGCCAACAGTTACGTATTGCTATAGCCAAGCGAATACTAGAAAAATCATCACTAAATAGAATGATTTTTGTTTAAATTAATTACGTCGTGTGCGTATATTCAACTGCAGAAAGTTTTTGCGACGCATCTTTAGTAAAAGTAAAAAAATGGCACATTGCAAAAAAAGTTGTTTAACTCCTACTCTTAAATATATAACAGAAAGTGTGTTGGACCTATATTTAATTGAAACATCCCCAAAAATATTCGCAAGGCAATTTGTTTACACGCCACTGCTATAAGCATAACTAAAGGTTTGGCTTCCATCAAATGGCGTGGTATTTGTTGTGCTGCGAAAGTCAGGATGGCAAAAATATTGAAAAAGCCTTTCGCATGTCGGGTGTTGTGAGGCACTGTTGTATCCAAAATAGACTGAAGTTCGTTGTGTCGATCGGGAAAGGGTATCTGTAGCTCAGTTTTTGCAGCCTTATTCGTAATAATTACTCTGAACTGTGGAAAAAAAAATTAAGTTGACATGGGATTACTAATACTAGGAAAGAGTTGCTTTCAGACTGTTTGACAATGGTAAACAAAATACTTGAATGAAGATATTTTGCTGATAAGACGGGCACTGCTGTAAGTTCGTGAGGCGCGTTGTCATGGGTGCAATCAAACCTCTCGTATTTTTAAATAAGAGTGGTTTAACAATAATGTTAGGTCGGACTTAGCTTCACACAGCACGGTTAGAGTTAACTGAGGACTTTTCTAAATACGTATCCAAAGAAATAACAATCTTGTTTTGTGATACAGCAATGTTCCGGCGATAGTCACGCACTTATATTAAGAGCAAGTGGGCAAATGATTTACTTGAAACGAAATCTCCAACTGACGTAGTGCGGAACATCGCAACAACAGTCTGTCCGTCACCAGAACAAAAGAAGCACCACGGAATGGAGGGTATAGCGGTGTACGATAGCCACGTTAAGCTGGCCCTGTGGCAGCATATCGGAGTAATCACGTTGTGTGTGTTCGGCATCGTTCTCAACATGGCGATGCTGATGATTTTTGTCGCAAAAAAGCAGGTGAGCCGTGAGAGCATGCACACTTAATCTGTCTGCTAGAAAACGCTGTGGCCAACTAAATTTGCCTTGGGGTGAAGATAAGAGCATTCCAATTAAAAGTAGTGAATGTAACCTGCAAACTCACTGTAGGTGACATTTGCTCCCGTATACCGATTTATTTGATTGGGACGCCAGCAATTTGGGCAAAGGTAATAAACAGAAAAAAACACAAATAAACAACTTGGGAGATTAACATCGCGAAGGCAGCAGTATCTTGCAATATTGTAGTTTTTTCGCTTCTCTGGGTGCATTTTATATATCTAACGATCAATCGCCAAAATAAACAATAGTGACAAAATCTATCCTAGCAAGTCGAACATGCTGAAAAAATGCCGAAAATGTTCTGTCCATTAGTCGTCAGATTCGGTGTCGTTACATATACCTCATCAAGTACTACAACAAAACATATAAAGAAAATCTTGGGAAGAGTTACACACTAACCACTCAACACATTAGTCATACGACAAAATAGTAATATCGCCTTGCACACTGCACAGCACACCGCGACAAAACACGCTGTTTACAGTAAAACAATACCGCATTTGTTCTGCACAAAATGGCTGTTTTCGCATTTTGCCGTCGGCAAATAAGTTAACTTTATCCGAATTCAGCGCGGTCTAGTAACAAGGTTTTTACGCGTGCTTGCAAATCGTGAAAAAATTCCCTGTCCGGCATAGTTGCCGGTATTTGTAGTCGATGGGTTTCCTGTAGCTTACCATATACAAACAAGTGCGCAACAACGTGTATACGCAGTCAAGAAACACTCGCCAAAGAAGCAATTCGCTGGATAAACTGTTTGGCTATAATTTGAGGTCGATAATGGTTTGAAAAATATACTCACGCTCTAGACTAGACGACCTAGAAGTCGTGGTTATTTTTGACATAGATCCTACTTGGTTTAATTTTCGTCGAATCAGTCTCATTCTAAAAATGAAATTGTTTAATTTGATTTTCATTAAAACAACACACTTTTCTGCTTGCAGGTTAGAGGTTCAGTATATACGACGTACATGATCCAGATCGCCATAACCGACTTATTGGTGTGCGTTATCTGGCTCATCATGTCGTCTCTCTACATCGCAGATCTACCTCGAATGTCTTCCGACATACAGACACAGCCAGGTAAAACACAACTTTTAAACGTTGCTGTTGGTAGTTCGGTATGATGAACTTCAAGCGCTTAATCTTAAACATTGCACGAAATATTGGCGTGGGATTTCGGCCGTCCAGATTGAGAAGCATTTCGCAGTCGAACGTTTTTGACGGTTTAGTTTATTTTGACGCTGCTATGAAAGTCGGCCTTTGCTACTGACACGTGACCACCTTTGATCAGACAGCTGCAACGTCGCGAAACCAAACAAATATCTCGACCCACCTGCTATGTACTTAAAGCAAGGGGTAAGGCCAAACAAAGCGGCAGAGCGTTCTGCCAAGCGAAAGTCACCTGTTTGTGGCGATCATTGTTGCAGGCGTTTGTGACGTGACAAACGACATGTTTAAACGAAAGCATGGTTCAAAAAAGGCGACCGGAAACAACTTTATGGCCGATATGTGCGCGGGTCGCCCGTAGTGCAAATGTAATTGTAGGTGCAAACACGTCACCCGTTTGTACGCATGGCCCGAGTAAAAAGTTACACACTTAGTAATTATAACTCAGTTTGATCTGAACTGCAATTTAACAGCACCCTATTAAACATTACGGTAAAATAAATCGCGTGACTTTACGGCGAGTTTAAATCACTTAAAAACACATTTCACCATGAGACCTTACCAATAATATAGCGATATGACGAGATTTGGACACGCAAGTTGAGGTTGTATTGCGGCGTTTCACCACTTTTATTCCCATCATCACGTGCGATTGAAACGCGTCTATCAGCGTTCAAATAAATTCGTGTCAGTCAGTCTTCCAATCAATCTTTGACGTTTATGTTTTTCAACGCCTTTTTTGACCACGCAGTTAAGATTCTACAAAGTGTCGAGAATTTTAACTGCTTAGGCGAATTTGAACGGCTCCATTTTCGTCGGCCACGGGTTTAGACCCTTGCTGTTGTTGACGGAGCGCATTTGCAGGAATTCGGTTTAGCGTGCAAGTTAGGGGCGTTACGTCCATAACGGTTGCGGTTTTCGCCCGAGTATAAATAGCGGTTTTGTGCATTATCGATCTGCGTGCCATTTTTTCAAAAGGCAACCAAGCCCCATTTCCTAAAGTGCCGGAAGGTGTCGTGACACGGAACAGTCGCATGCAACTTAACTTTTTAACGCAGGCGGGGGCTAATGGCGTGTTTGTTTCCGAACGATAATCCTACAAAGGAGTATTCAAAGCCTCGCCTTGAAGAAGGGCAAAACGAGGTTAAGTAAGCTCCGGCTCGGCGCTTCTAGGTCCACTCGCGACCGTGCCGCTTTAATTGTTCGCCGCACGGACGAGCGAAGGTGCAAAAGGCGTTTGGTGATTTGGGCCCCACATGAGGCTTTTTGTTGAACGCGGGTGATGGGCCGTGAAAAATTTCGCGGCGACAAACTCAACAAATGACGTCAGTGCCATTGCCGCACTGATGATGAGGGTTTATAGGAGCGGGGATTCGCTTGAATTCCTAGAGTAGTGTTAAAAATACAGCTAATTGGTAGATAAGTTTAAAAAAACAACAAAGTAATTAATGGATATTTCCGGAAATTGTTGGCCATTTTTGGCTGAGTTCTTCACGAGTCTGATACACAAACTTTCAAAGTGAGAAACTGGAGTAAGACGCAAACGTTTTATAATGGCTTAACGGAAATGACTACACACGAGATTCTAAACCGTGAAGGAATCCGTGTGAAAAATACCCGACTCTCTCCCTGCTGTGGTGTTAGGTCGAGTTGAGTCGGTTCGTTTTACTCGGGTCTTCAAGTGCTCGGCGGCCGCTAAGTGTGGCGTTACGAATAACACGAGGCCGTAATTAGTGCATCGCATAAGCGCTCATATAACTGGTATGCGCTTTGGCATGACGTGCGATACACTCCAAATTGGCAACATGTAACTATATCGTTGGGAAATAAAACGTCAGCAAATCCAGGTGTTTCAAACTATAAGGTGTGGACCATTCCGCTCATAAATGAAAAAATCCATTTCGTCACACCAAAAAAGGGAAAAACTCTTAAGTTGGCAAAATTCTACACGTTTAGCTGTTGCTCGTTGAATTGATTGTATTTTAATCCCTTTTGTTATTTTCCTTCAGGGGAAGTTGAGCTGATGAAACTGCAGGACGCACGCGGCGGAACTGCCAACTACGCTTTCTACCGCTTCACGTTCGCCTTCTACTACCTGCACTACTATTTCAACATTTTTCTGCTGGCCACCATGAGCGTGGAGCGGTGCGTGGCAGTGTGGAAGTCGCTGCGATGCCAGCGCTACGAGTTCAACGTAAGCATACAATTCTTGGTAAATTTTTTTAATTCAATAACTTAAAAAAATCACCTTGTGTAGCGCGCACAGTGGCTTAAAGAAAACTACCATAAAATTAAAACTGCCCAACAAAAAACGCCAAAGGTCGCGAACTAAAACCAAATCGTTTTTATGGCCGTCACGTCATGCCGACCAGTCCATGCAATCATGCATCAAAGCGAAAGGCACAGGTGTGAAATCGGTGTCAACAAACCCGATACAAAGCAACTTCAGCGAAAAGCAACACAGCCTTAGGTGGTCTAAACACACCGGTGCGAGAATAAAGGAAAGACGGGGAACTACACCACCGCGGCATTTCGCTGTCGGGTTTATTGCTCTTAGATTGATAGCCATTAGCTCCTCCATTAGCTCCTAACTCTTAAATGCAGCCCACCCCAGCTTGCATCCCAGAGTTTGTTTGCGACTAGGTGGGCGATAAAAGCCGACTTTCCGCAATAAAATCGGCGACCTTATGGGGGTAAACAGGAGCGTTTGAGTTATGACGCATGTTAGAACTGGGTCACCATGTCGATGTCATCAAACTTGCGCCCAACATTTTAGAATGAATTAGGTAAATGTGAAAATTTAACAAGCTAAGCAAGTTAAAAGCCACCTTTTCGTAACAGACACAAACTAAACTAGATAATTGCATAGTTTGCAAGGGTACGAGCGAAATTTTAACAATAAAATGTCAAATTCGTCTCATAAAACCAACCAAACCGACCAGTCGGTGGAACAAAGATAAATTTGCACACGATTTGGCAGCGCAAGTTCATCGTGGTGGTGAGCGTGGCGATGGGGGTGGCGGCGATCGCGTGTGCGCTGCCGAGCATGCTCGACCCAAACCTGGTGATGCAGAACGAATGGGAGGAGCACTCAGTCAACAACATCAGCGACAAGTAAGTTGTTGGTCTGGCATGGGTCGAACCCTATTATGTTTTTGTTTTGATGTGTGTGGTTTTTAATGTGTGCACAGGCGTTTCTATTTAATTATATGAAATGGTGTCAGGAAAATTCATTAAACTGAAATTTCCCAATTAATTGGCAAACGTAATGAGAATTGAAAACCAAATTCAGCTTAATGAAGTATTGCGGCGAATGTGATATTGAGTCGTTCACTTTGCAATCCTGTTATTTTCAATCGCAGCAAGAATTCGATACAGCGGAAGTTCGCAAACTACCACCGCTGCTTTCAGCCGCTGCGGGTGGCCATGGAGCGAAACCAAAGTTTTGTGATGGACTTCGAGGGCGTCTCGGTCAGCCATTGCGTCGACTTCATGACCAACGAGACCCTGGAGCAGCTGGAGGGCGGCGGCAGCGACAGCCTCAAGAATCTCGACGACGCGCTGCTCTTCGACGACTTAGAGAGCATGACAAACCTCAGCGTGCAGGAGGAGATGCAGTACTTCGACAGCGCATACGGAATCGACGAAAAGTACGACCTGGCCGCCTACGACGAGAACTACGAAAACGACGCCGAGTTCAGCGTGGTGTACGACATGGTGTGGCCGGAGGGCGGCGCCAGCACAGTGAAGGTGGCAAACCGGCCGCTCTACCACGAACTACTCGCCATGGCGTGGAAGCTCTTCCCGACTGACGCGGTGAACATGAGCTCGCTCTGCCATCCGATGCAGTCGCAGCGGGCGCGGGTCTACTCGATCGTGGTCAACTTGGTGATCGGCTTTTTTATTCCCTTCGCCGCCATCGTGGTGAGCTACCTCTACATCGCGTATATGATCGGCAAGCGGGCCAAGGAACGCTTAGAGGCCGAGCCTAATACTACGGGCGAGGAGACGCTGGGAAGGCGGATGTCGGACTTTCTCAAGCAGTTTGTCACCGGAGGGGGAAGTACAAGCAAGGCAGAAGGCGACCGGACCCCGCCGTATCACTGCGGCAGCGGCTCGCCCATGCTGCGACGCAGTTTGCGCCAGAAGCACAAGAAGACGGAAATGTCGCTGACGGTCCTAATTCCGCCCGAGTCGGCAGTGGACGCTAACGGCGCGACGAAAGCTGAGACACCAAACACCAATCAATCATCGTCGATCGTGAAGACCAACGAGCCGCGCATTAACGGTGTCGCTCAACCAGTTGTACTGGGGGCCAGCACGAGGCCAACGCCTTCTGTAGTGGTCCCCGGAGGTCCAAAGGCGCGCCTGTCGTCGTTGGGAAAGGCAGCGAACCAGCGACGTATCAGCGGCGGCTCGGCAAGCTCTGCCGAGAGCTTTCAAACGGACCAGACCTCTGTTCACACGACTAGCCCCAGTCCCGGGGTGAGGTTATCGCAGCCAAACTTCGGCGTTCACGAGAAGGTGGGTCTCGGCTAGTTATTTTCCGCCTTTTGCGGCTGTGTTTTACGAATCGATCACCGTTCGCGTGACGGGCATTGGGGGTTAAGTGCAAAAACATGGTAGGGGATATTTTAAACAATGCTAGGTGGCCGGAAGAGGAATGCGAAAGTGGATTAGGGCGCGAAGTAGACGAATGTGTTTTGCGCTGGTCGGTAATGGCGGAATAGATTAGGACGGCTCACACGGCCGGATGCATTTCCTAAGGAGCCACATACAGAAACCGCGAGCCAAACAAATACAGTAGTATTGACTTGCGAAAAACAAGCGTAGCTTTCTAATGACATTCCTTTTTGCCTGATGGTTAATTTTAACATTAACTAATGCCCATATACTCATTTTAATCAGGCGATGTTGAAGCGACATAGTTCAACCGATAAGCGTTCCAGCTCGAGTTCAGGGACTCTCCCGGGAACCCCGCAGTATCAACAGCAGCTTGGGCAGCCCAGGTGGTCCGGCGAGGTCTTCCGCAGCAATTCACATGACGAAGAAAACAAGCAACAGACGCCAGATCCAAAAGCGGCGCCACACGAAGGTGAATTATGTTTGTTAGTTTTACGTAAGTAAATATTTGCAATGAACTTTTTAGTCGAATAACCTATGCATGAAAATATATATTGTGGATAGTGCATGCCTGTTGGGCGTAAAGTTGTATTCGAAATAGTGGTGCTTTAAATATCTTTTTGAGATCACATTTAGAAAAATGTCTCTGTTCAGATGTGCCTAACAACTTATTACGTTTTACCTTGTAAGATATAGAATGGCTCAATTTTGCTTTTGACATAGTAAATAAATTTTATAGCTTAGTCCTAGAAGTTTTCGTTTACAACTTTATTTCAAGTCACAAGCAAAGTTTAAACCGTTTCTCCTGTTTTTGCAATACATCAGATCTGGAGTCGTCGTATGACAACCACGAGACAGATTCGCTGTCAAACAAACGTGTGCACGGGGCGCCATCACGTGGTAGCGGCGGGGCGAGGTTGGGTTCGTCCCAAGAGCTCTGGCAGGGAAGCCACAGCCGCATTTACACGCAAAAGCCTAGAAACTTCAACCGGCAGATGTCGTCGACGTCCAACTACTACAGGGCCAGGGCGTATTCGGCTGCGTCCAAGGGCAGCACAGGTGAATTTTGCGGACTAAAGTTTGTTCTACCCAACGACTGGGCATGCGTTGGCAACTTGCATATTAGGTTTCCCGTCACGAAAAAAGTTTACCAACCGGGCTGCAAATGAGTCCAGGCTTACATCGGTATCCGAAGAACAGTTTAACTTTTAACATCGCCGTGCCTATACGAAAGAATATACGTGTGCACAAACATCAAACGATGCAAATTCCAGGCTTACATCGGTATCCGAAGAACAGTTTAACTTTCAACATCGCCGTGCCTATACGAAAGAATATACGTGTGCACAAACATCAAACGATGCAAATTCATCAAATGCATCTGTTTCGTCGCACGAACCTAAAATTCAGTTTACATTTTAAACTCTGGATAATAAGATAAATTTCGAACGACTTAATACAAAAGGAAAATCGGCCATTTTTTGTATCACTGATCACGGATGTGCGGTTTAATACTCTGCCCTTATTTGGATTAGCGATGGCAAGTTTGGATATTTATGCCAAATATTATTTCCAGGAACAGGTACGGGTGGTGGAACAATGGGCACTTCGCACAAGACGATCGTGCACAAGTACGCCGAGCGCAATATGAGGGTTTCCAAGACGGTGCTGGCTTACGTGTTTGTGTTTGCCCTCTGCTGGCTACCCGAGCGTATCTTCCAAACCCTTTACATCACCGAGGTAATAATTCATTTGCGATAAATTATCATGTGAAATATTGTTGTGGGATTGTTTGCTGCAATGTTTCCTACAAATGCATAACGTTAATGGATTTATTTAAATGCCAAGACCACCGTAAGTAATCCATGTTTGTTCACAGGGGCTGGTCGGCAAGGACGGCTACTTTTGTCACGCGTTTAACGCCTGGACGCGAATCCTCAGCTTCCTCAGCGTGCTGCTCAACCCGGTCATGTACGCGATCACGCAGCGTGAGGTGCGGGTATACTTGCGCAAGCTGGCCAGGCGGATGTTCAAGCGAGGCGCCAAGAGCAAGACTAAGCGGCCCAAGAAGGGATGCAACCGCGCGCTCATCAACAACGCGTCGGAGAACGTCGACTTCTCGGTGGTAGCCGAGCACAACCTAACGAGCGATGACGTGTCACGACGCGAGCGCCACCAGCGGAACCGCGAGCTCTGGTCCCGCATGGTGGCGCGCCTGGGCCGCAAGAGTCTGCGAACGTCGTTCACCGGGAGCGGCATTACCGGCGGCGGTGTGCTGGGCGACGAAAAGCAAAGCGACGGTACGATCGACGAGGAAAAGAGCGACGAAAAGGGCCAGAGCTCCAAGGGTCAGAGCTCGTCCAACTCGTACAAACTGATCAGCAACTGGGAGGATTGGAAGCAGCTGATCGACATGGCGGGCACCAAGAACGGCGCCAACCCGACAATGGGCGAAAGCTTTCTGTGACGCGCACGCGAGAAAACCTCGTACGATAAAGTTACTTCAGCGCTTTTCAATGCGCTTTTCACGAGTGCAGAGCGTTATCGCGATAAAGAAGATGGGCGCCATTCAAAGCAGTACGACAAAACCTGCCACTACCTCGAGCGTAACCGAATTCTCAAGCAATCAAGAGGCGGAACATTTCCTGACTGACGACAGCGCAGCGTTTAGACAAGTTAACACGTGGTTTTACCGCCCTTTCCCATTCGCAAAGTTGTCGATGTTGTTGCGAGCGCCAACACAATTGCCCGCTTCCTTTATTTTTTAATTCGAAATAAATTTATTAATATTATTCTGGTTTTCTTACTGTACACGAACGGAAAAATTGCAGTTTCACAGCCTTCTAGAGGGGTACCAAGCAAACAATTTAACATTTAAAGCAAAAAATTCCGTTCTTAATACTAATTGTTTTATATTTATTGATTTTTCAAACTTATATTCATTCGAGATTTTTCACGTATAGGTGGCACGTCAACAGTGTACGAAACATCCCAATAGTACGAATGCTTTACTAAAAACTATAGGATCCGCGGTTAACAGATAAAGGTGCCGTAAGTCACCTTAAGCCCGAAACACCCAGATTTGGACATAGTTCAAAACACGAACAGTCGAACTGATCGTGGATTTATGCGTTTACGGTTGGGCAAACACGCGCCTATTGCATAGGACTAACTCAACATAGAAATCATTATTTAATAAAAACCATACAAAAAAAAAGATTGGTTAATGAGTTTAAACAGCTTAGTTACTGTTGCCGATCTTACCGATACAATTTCTATGAAGAGGCGCATTAAAAATTTAAGACGTTATTTTAATTGTTTAAGACTAAAGTATTAAAACTTACCAAAACTGTAACAATACGTATATGCTTGAAATAAGTAGCACAGATAACAAACCAATACACAGTTATTGGTATTCATTCCAGTATAGAAAACACACAAACTGATTTAAGTACATGTCAATTAAAACGAAATTGTGTAAATCTCGTCTCACTTTCACTCACCTTGCTTCACATGCCCTAAAATCGGGCTGGGCAACCTTTTTCTAGACGTGGTCCAAAACAGAACTCAGAAAGCAATTGAAAAGGTTCTAACTATCATCAAAGAAAACAAAATAATAACGGTTTTGCACTGGTGCATTAAAAGTCCATTTCACTTTCACATTTTTGGACCGAAATCAGCAGATTTATGAAGTCTATTTGTATTGTGCCGTGAATTTATGACGTCATTTTTGAAATTTGTGCCCACTGTGGTCGAGGCGAGACAAAAAACAATTTTAGGGGTCCTCGTTAAAAAAAGATTAAGAACCCCTGTGCTACACTGATGCAGGAACAAAATGTGCGAAAAGCGTAAAACAATTTTGCTTCTACGTATAGTTAAAATAGCCAAAAAATAAGTAATAGCCTCGTGCCCAGTTTGTCAAATAGGTGTTGACAGGGCGGATTTGGCCTGCAGGCCGTAAGTTGTCAACCCCTGTATTAAAAGAACACACCAGTTCAGCATTTTAAACGTCTAGTTCAGCCGTCATAATCTGCTATTGTTGTAAACCTTTTGTTAAATTGTTGCTGAAAATCGGTATAAAGCGGCATTTATTATAAGATAAGTGCCGTTTAAAAATAGCTTAGAAAGTAATAACTTACCGGGCTGCTACTGGAAGTTCGTTCTTTCTTGATTATGCCCTCTTTCGTTTTCATCGATTTGCCTTTAGGGGCGCTCTGATAAAAATATTAAATCGGAAGGTTTTTTTTTATTAAATTACAAATAAAAGAAAAAAAGTTGGTTTAAAAGTGATTACAATTTAAAAAAATATGAAGTCATAAATTGCCTCTTACTGAATGTACAAGGTATACCATAAAGCTATGTAAATGCCTTTCAGCTGTATTGACGATTCCAAACTATTTATAAAGTTTTGACTTTCTCACCTGTTGTGCCTTTTGCTTTTTAAGTTCCGTTTTTTTCTGTTTCTTTTGAGCTACGTTAGACGACTCGCCGTCAGAAAAATCTGCCAGAAAACATACGTTTAGGAAGTTTCAAATCAACGTAATCTCATAGAACAGAAGAGGTCTGGTTCTAATGTGATCAAAGACATTTTGTTTTCAATTATGCGGGAAAACCAAAGATCGCTTTTCCAATAAGGACTTAGAATTACCATAATTATCGTATTATATAAGTATTAGTTAAAAATGAGTGCACTCATTAGTCAAAATGAGTGCACTACGTAACTCGATGTATTCGTAGGAAATGACAGATTACCTTTAACAGAGTCGTCCTCCGAAACTAATTCTGGCAACTCTCCCTGTTAACAAAAACAGACTGGTTAATTGCTCATCAAATAACAGAAAACAGTATATTACAAGTTAAAAACACTTTTTGGACAATTGCGAGCTGTCTGACATTTAATACGAATTTCAATTAATCAATATTGTTTACAATAATACCGCCATCATATTGTTAAACAATTTCAATAAACGTAATAAAACCAACAGTTTTTTGAATCAAATGAGAGTAATCTTAACGACCATATGAGTTTAGTCATGTTTTATTTTTTCAACAATCCGATACTGAGAGTTAAAAATGTATGTTAAAATTGCCTGCTATTAACAACTGCCTTCCGATGTTCTTAAACTTTTTTTACCGCGAACCACTAAAATTTGTTTTGGCTTCGCGTGAACCACGGTAGGCAAGAACATTAAAAAAAAATTACGCCATATTTACTTTACAATACAAATAGACTTCATTAACTGTTGATTTCAGTCCAAAAAACGTGAAAGTGAAATGAAGTCTAAATACATTCAGTTCAAAACCGATCCATTTTTAGTTAAATTGTTTTGTTTAAAAAACTTAATACTTCTTAAATATGCACTAATATTTCCATTAGGCCTTCATGGGCCCCCTAAAACTAGTTCGCGGATCCCCAAGTGGTCTATGGACCCCAGTTTAAGAACCCCTGGCTTAGTGGTTTGCTTGAGCATTTGAGCAACAATTACCTGGGAAATAATGCTGCCATTTTTGGAAATTGAACGTATTGGTGCTTTACCGTTTTGGTCTCTCTGCTCCATTTTGTTCTTTTGTGATTCAATTTCGCCTGCAACAAAATTAAACGTTGCCATAGCTCCGAACATAGGCAATTAACAGCTATTGCGCTAAGTATTGGTTTACACTCTACAACACGTTTCTATAACGAAGTACTTGGCACCTTGACATTGTGATTGACCTTAAGGCAGGTGATGACATTGCCCTGACGCGGAGGAGCATACTTTGTTAATTACTTGTTAGTGTTTGACAATGAAATTTCAACCTACACTGTTATTTATTTATAACATTATTTTATATGACTGTATTTCATTCGTTTAATTTTAGGATATAAAATCACTTATATAAGTCATTGTGCTACTAATAAATTTCCGTACACCAATCACAACATAAACGTGACTAAATATCCCATATTAAAACAAAATATAAATATAAATACAAACGTTTATACGCGGTTTTGTTTTAAGGAATTGCCATTATGCAAGAAAATACAAATACAAAAGTTTTACACCTTGGAATTTAAAAGGAATGATAAGTATTACAGCTAACTTACGAAATGAGGCTAGTTGTTTCTGTAAATCGATTCGTTCGGACGGATTGCGGCAATTCTCCAGTCCTTCGAGGTCTGTTTCAATTGCCAACTGAAGTCGGCCAGTGTTTTTTAACGCTTCTGCCCTCCTGTGATACGCCTTACCCCAATCCGGCTGCAACGAAGTCGCCCGGTAACCGTCCAAAACCGCTAAACTGCAATCGAAAAAACGTATATTGACAATATGCTAAATTGCAACTCGACCTCAAAAATAATTTGACCTCAAAAAAACTTCGAAATATAAAATCCAGTTTAAAACACATGATTATTTCTACTGTAATCTATTAAGTTTATACCCTCTTTCTATTTTGTTTACCGAGGTTGTTAGTTCAATGCAAGTTTAAATTTTATAGTTGTTATAAAATCGATCAATGTATTTCTGCATTGCCTAATATTTGAGAATCGGATGCAGGGTAAAAAAATAACAAAAATCATGTACCACATGGCACTAATTTTTTTCGCTAGTGCATAGTTATTTAATAAATACGTATGGTTTGGACAAATGTTATAATTGTATGCAACACATAAATAAACAATAGTAGACAATACATGTTTTGAATTACAAGTAATTTTCATTTTAACATTTTGCTTAAAGTTAGCCCAATAGAGGTACTACGGCGTGGCCGCACTTACTCGTAAATCGTTAACTTAAGGGCGGCGATGCAACGATTGCAGAAGAGAACAGGACTGTAAGGGTATGTTTCAATAGCTTCCGTGTAAACTTTTAACGCTTGCATGTAGTCTTGCTTTTTAAAGAACTCATTACCCATGTCTTTAAACCTCAGCATTTTGCCCTGCAATAAATAATAAATAGATAATATCACAGGTTAGAACGATGAGAGATAACAAGTAGAACGATGAAGTTAACCTACATGATGTTAATAAACAATCCTTTTACCTGTATATATGAAAATAGCGTCTTAAGAATCAAATTTTGGTGAGCCCATTTTTAATAAAAAATGCCTCTATTTTATCGCTAAATATATCTTTTTCATAATCATTAGAGGTAAAATAAGAGCCAGGTACATATTTAACCGCATCTTATTAGGCTGAAAAATAACCGTTTGGTCGCAACAGCGTTAAAAAGGCGATTGTAGAATACCGATAATAAATAAAAACAGACAAATTACCCCACTTTTTTGGGCAAATTCTTGCAATACAAATGCAAAAAAAAAACTTGTGTCCAAAAAAATTGTTTTTGAGCAAACACTTTAAACTAGAAGTAAAATCGCGACGTGTGTGGCGCTAGCAACCCGAATGTAATTGTTAGAAAGTAATGTTTAACACATTGTTGGACTTGACACCACATTTATTTATGTAAATTTTTGTGAAGTCATGTTATTATCATATAAATGTCATTCAAGAAAAATCCACGGACCCTACAAAACCCGACCCTTGATGAGATAAGCTGAGTTTAAATTGGCAAAATTACGATGTGTTTGAAATAAATAAAACTCATTAGTGTTTTTTGTCATTTCTCTTGATATTTTACGTATATATGCAGGGGAGAAAAAACAGTCCGTCAAATTAAAAAACTTTTAAAAGAAAATGTTTACCTTTCTGCTCTAAATTTTGTATTAAAAAAAACGCATTGTTATTTGCAACAAGTGGTAGCTCAACTTCCAAACTAGTGATATGGAGTTGTTTCTTTATAAAAGTTATTTTGTGTGTCAGATTTTAAATGCTTTCAGCAAATTAATATCGCCATGCCGTCTTAAAACGGTAAAAATGATTCAACAGGCCGTTTTTGATGTCAAACTATAAACCATAGCCAAATTGGCTGAGGAATACACATTTCTCGAGTTAGACTTCCCAGTTAATATTAATAACATTTGTGATCTCTCAAAAAAAAAGTTATGAAAGCTCATGGTGATTTATATCCTGAATTCTGTGATTTGTGAGAGGTTGGTAATTAGCTAAAGAACGTAACAGACCATGATAAACTACTTTTTAACAGACGCGAAAAACAGTTTGTTGTTCATGTTGTGCACACAAGTTTTACTTATGTTGAAGTGTGCAAACAACTCCGAGAAAAGTCTACAAACCGCCAATGTTTATGGTCCTATGAAGGCAGGTCGCTTAAAATTTTCCCGTGCAGGTTTTATCTGTCCCAACACCCCAAGTCATAAACTAGAGCTTCGCTTACACACAAATTTTGTGCAGATTTTACATATTTTTCGGCGACGTAAGAAATTCCCAACAAAGGCAAATCTACGACCGGCGTCCAACTTAAACAACACGAAAAGGTTTGTGTCAACTTACAGTGTCGGCGCGCACCAGATTGGATTCCCGCACCACATCTCGGCCTTCGTAAGCGATTGTGTCCAGAACGTCGGCGAACTGCTTGGTAACCACGAGTGCTACATAGAGGCTACTATCCTTGTAGGTTTTTCCACGCGTTTTCTCGTTCAAGACGATGGCTTCCCTGTCGCCGTACGACTGAACAGCTGCCTGTATGCAGTCGCTGTGGAAAACATTTTTTTAAATGACGGTGAACAGGGTAAAAACAGAAGTCAAGACGAATTTTCTGCTAATCTGAAAGGCAGTTAGAATCGGCACCTTCAACATTTAAAATAAGGATTGTTGGTAAAACGCAAGGAAGTGTTGCGTTGCTTCAGTGTTCATTTGGTTGTTTAGCTGCTAAGGTGGGACTATCTAGGTCTAGGCAATTGTCACATTAGGATAAAAACGAGAGCTAAAATGTACAACATACAATCTTCACATTTTCACATTCACATAATGGTTAACTAAAACAACATGTGACAAATATACAGTGTATATACTTTATCTGGTAGTTAGTTACATTTTTTACAGGCTGGAAAATGTACTTACCAAACTAATTGAAATTGAGCATGGCCATGTGCATGTAATAGCAAAGGTATTTCTATCTCCTCATCCTCTGCCTAAAACAAAAATAACGTTAGTTAAACACATTGAAAAACAGCTTTCTTCTTCGTCAGATTAAAATGCTAAAAGTGCAGCTGGAGCATATCTTTATATTACTTATGAATGCTGTTTTCCTGATAGGTAAAACAGAAAGAGTTCAATAAAATGTCATGTTTTAAAATATATGAACCACCGGGGTAAATTGGTCACCTGCAAGGCTGACAATGCTCACTATTTGCATTCATAGTTTATCCACTTTCTAAACATTTATTATTTGTTATGCATTTAAGCATGGAAAACTTAGTCATAAATTATTCAACTAAATTTGAAATCAACGTTTGTTGTTTACACTACTGTTAAAAATGTTCTTGTATGAAGGCTAACATTGGGTTTTGGGATAAGTAACATGTAAATGCGGGTAAATGGCATACCTCAGAAGCTTTCTGTACAAAATTTAAAATTTCAATCAACTCTGTTTGTCTTTTTGCAATTGAGAACATCTTCACATTAGCTTTTTGCATCATCCTCCACATGACCATTTCTTCTTCTAAACGGTCAGCAGTTGTAATCCCACTGAAAATCCAAAATAAGTAGACAGATTACAAAAAACAGGCTCTTGCACTTCTTTTTAAAATTCTGTAAACATAATATGTGTATAATTGAATTTTTTAAACAGAAATTTTTTAAACTTACACTGGTAATGGGTCTCTGATACGCAAAAGTGTCTTTGCCCATGTGTGACACTTGGCAGACAGAAACATTGTGGGGGATTTCTTGCCAATGCAAAGTGACGTGAGGTTTATAACTGCAAGCTCCTTGACCCCTTTTACATACTCCTCATCCAACTGCATCCACATATTAACCTGCTGCTCTGTAGGTAAATATTGCTGTTTTAAACAGTATACAAAATGTAGGATTTTTTGTCCATTAAGAGTGGTAATTATTATTTTCACTCTAAACAATTACATTTCAGACCTAGTTAGGTTAAGTTTAAAGTTGAGACAGGATGATTCCAAAATAAGTCGCTCAAGGCTTAGTGACAGTATGTGTGAAGCCAACATAAAACAAAGGCAAAGAACAGTGCCCCAAAACACATGATATATAAAAAAATAAATTCACTTACTAATTCGCTTTGTTCTTTTCCTACCCCATGGAAACCTTCCAAAATACTTCTCTGGAAAGTCATCCAGCTGAAAGAGTTTTATAATTTAACTATGTTCTTAAACTGCCATGAGCATTTACAAAAAAAAATCTGAATGTAGTTGTAAAATATCACAACAAGATAAATAACAAAAGAGATGTCATGCAAATAAAAATCATGCTTGAAACTTACCATGTCACTATCATCATCTGAAGATTCAGCCAAAGCTGGAGGCATGTCACTTGCATCCATTGCAAGACAGCAGAGGTTTGTTTTTGAATTAAAAACACCAACTTTTAAAAATACTCAGCTAAAAACACCTACGTGAATTGAAAGTATATAAACCATGTTAAATAACACTGACAACATATTAATATTGAATCATTTTTAAACTTGTTTTGGTAAAAGTGCAACTTTGTATATAAAGACAGTCTCCATTACTTTGCTGAACAACATGACACTTTCATTATGTTTCAAAGCTTGTATATGTCTTATCTTAAAATTGACAAGTGTGACTTCAGACAACATAGTAAACTTATGGATTGGTTTTGGTATTTATTCCTACCTTTTTACTTAAAATTTACTAGCGTTTCATTGAGACTAGTCGACTACAGACAAGCAGATACCAGCCAACTGGGACTTATCCACAGGGGAAGTACCTAAAGGTGAAATAGCTATTGTGTTGGAAGCCATTATTTCATATTGTCTTTAGCTGGCGCATAAAATGACAGTAAATATTAAACTTTACAAAACAGTAAATATTAAACCTTACACACGGAAAGGAATAGCACATGATCAAGAAAAAAACATAGAAATAGTTTTTAAATCAGGGCTTGACTCTTGTAAAGAAAAAAAAACGGAACCACCTTTTTCAATTACAGAAGTGAAAAATGAATAAAAGACATTAAACATTGTGATTTCTACAGCCTAATTTTAGGCAAAGAAAGGTAACCAATTAGCTTGTTATTTAACAACTGCCCTGTGCTCACATAAAGCATTTTCAAAATATTTCAATAAGATTTAAAAATATAAATTATATTATGTAAATGTACATTGTACAGAATAACCCTAAGCTTATGTGGGTCCAAATTGACCTGAGCTGTGCATTTTTATCACATAATTGGGCACCTATCAGCAACATGTGTGACTTCAAGTATTTCCAAAGCATTTAATAATCTACCATTTCACATTTAAAAAATAATCCATTAATTAGTAAAAGAATGACAGAGGCAAAAATCTCATAGGGCCTCAGAAACTTATGTTAGGTAATGGCTTATTTTTGTAAAGAACTAATTTTGACAGAAATAATTTTAGTATTACAAAATACTAAATTTAATTTAAGCACAATTCATTATCTTTTGAAGTAATTGTCACAAGTTATGTATAGTATACTTGAATCCTTGACAGACTAACCAAATCAGATTTAGATGCAAACAAGGCAGGTTAAAAGAAATGTTTTACTTGTAGTTTAACAGTTTGCAATGTTGCGCTTAAATTTGGTTACTTATGAACAAAGACAAAAATAAAGCACCCGTTCTTTTGCAAAACTTTTAGTTCTTATTAAAGTTCTAAACCTTTAGATGGATCAGCAAAATAATCTAGCAAAGCTAGCAATTCAGGTCAGACAAAACAGAAAGTGTATACTGATGATGCCTTAGTTGGCGAAATATATATATATCTTTTAAGATCTGGTTAATGTGTCTGGCCTGAATTGCTAGCTTTGCTAGATTATTTTGCTGTTACTGATCAGGAATTAAGGTCGACATTTATCTTGCAAGGGTCAAGGTGATTTCCATTTTTAACATATTCAGTGCAAACACCTTTAGATGGATGGCAGTAAATTTGCAACATGATGATTAGTTTCATAACTATGTTTATGAAAGCAAACTTAAAACATAAAATCCTTTTATTGGAGAAACAGATAAATAATAATATTTGGTGAATCACTTGGGAGTTAAAAGAGTCAAAAATACAGTTTTTTAACATACAAAAACTCTACAGACCCTATACCCAGTCTGCATTTTCATGGCATGTCAAGATCTTGTGAGTGTACCAAATTTTAGGTTCTCAATCCCACCACAAATTTCCTTTTTCAGAAATTTAAGTGTACATATACTGATTTAGGTGTGTACACATAAATTTATTTAAAAAATATGAGGTGTGTATCTGACAGTAAGCAGACTGGCCTTATAAGAAAACATGTCAAGGCAATGCAAATTTTAATGACAGTAGTGTAACTTAGGGTTTTCTAGCAGTTTATCCAAAATATGCCAACAAAAGCATGCTACAGAAAAACAATGCAGGATAGTAATGACATTATTACTAGGAGTTGAATAATTTGTGTCTAACATATACTTGGAAAATACTAAAAATAGTTTTGTTTGCCAGGGCGCAGGTTACTGTACATCAGTGTTTCTTAATGAATGGTTCACCCCAGGGTGAATAAAATTTTTGCAGGGGTGAACCAACCAAAAGGGATGAATAAGGGAAAGTGAAAAGTTCAGGAGCATCCTATAGTCACTAGTAAACAACTTTCTGAAGTAAATCGACTACTGAACTGTTGTTATTTTGCTTATTGTAATAGTTAAGTTGGTTTGCACTGAGTGTATAAGTTAGGCCTACCATATGTCCTCTTTTAGGAGGATTTATCCCCTTTTCTTGAGAAAACTGAATGGTCCTCCGAGGACCCAAAAATGTCCAAATTTCCTATTTTTTCGCATTTCGAGTTAGTTGCTTATACTTCTAATAAGACTTTTAGCCGAGAGGTTGTATTTATTTCTAAAAAATACTTGAGCCATGAAAGATGCTGAATTGCTGGTTTAAAAAGGGTTTCTAGGGGGGCTTCAAACAATTCCCAAGAGGGGAGGAGAGCTGTGAAAAAGTTAATATTTAAATTTCTTGCTATGATTCTGATGGTATCGTTTTCGTTTTGGTTGTACACCACTCCTACTGCGCTGAACAAACTTTGTTTTTGCCAACTTTAACATAAAAACTACCAAAAAAAATTTGTGAATCTTCTGTTATTACTTTGTTGAGCACAAAGTTTCTTTGAGTGCCATTCCATGTTTTCATATCATCGATGGTATAACGGCCATATTTAATTATAATTTTTCTAACTTATAGATAAACGATAAAAGTCATCCACCGTTTGAACTATTTTTTATCCATATTTTATATAAGTGGATAACAGGCTAGCAACAGGGGGACGGAATGTTTTGCAAAAAGCCTCCGGATTTTACAGTTTAGCGCCAATTCAACCAATTAAATCCAATTTTGTTTCGTGCTTCGCGCGACCGACAACAAATTTCACTATTTTCAAGTTGCCTCAGTGAAATTTAATTAAAAATTTCGAATTGCTTTTCGTAGGGATCATAGGAAAATTACAAAGGGTGTCGCTGCTGAAAAAAGTTGTGGATATTGCATGTATTTCTCAAACGTAACAATTCTATTTTCGTTTTACTTGCAGGCAAAAAATGTCATCTTTTTGGGTGCTAATAGTATGGTAGCCCTAGGGATAAGTACAACAATTTGGTGACTTTGTTTTGTGCTTTTGTTGCTTTATATTTCTGGACTCGAGAAATTGTAGATTTGCAATTGTAAAACTTAGCTGGAGTTGATCTTAACAAAAATCAAAACAATCCAAGTCATTTTGAGCTGTTATGTATAGACGAGATAGTTTAATCATATCATGAGACGGGTGAATGAAATCTGGAGATAGATGCTAAGGGTGAACAAAACTAAAAAAGTTTAAGAAGCACTGCTGTACACCCCTAACTGCATTCCATAATTTGTGGCTGCCAAAGATTTACGCACATTTTTTTTATGATACAATTTGCGGTTTTAACGCATATTTATGTAAACAAAAATGATCCAGCAAGGACCCCTGTTACTAACAACACTGAAAAAAGTGAATATCATTTGAAAGATATAATAAACAATAAAGTGTACTTTGCAACACAATTAGAGAAAATGAGACTTTTAATCTTGCAAATGAGAAAAATCCTGACAGACCTCATGTAAGTTTGCAAAATATGCATGAAAGAGAAGGGGTTAAATAAAGACATTTTTAAAAAAATATTTAGGCCTTTACTTAAACATACTTTTCTGAATTAAATGGCATCATAAAAGAAAAAGGGGCGCTGGTCTAGAATCCTACCACAACGAAACACCATTTGGGTTAGGGTTAGTGTTTGGGTTAAGGTGGGTCAAGTATTATTATTAAACAAAGAATATAATAATACTTGACCCACCCACACCCAAACGCTAACCCGCACCCTAACTCAAACTTTGTGCGTTGATTTTAGAACTGTGGTAGGATTCTAGACCAGCGCCGAAAAAGGCACAAGCAAATATCAAAAAAGTTACAAAATACTATCTTAAAAATGTGGCGAACCATGGGGAATTTTATAGGCACACAAAGTTGCACCCTAATTTATAGTGCTGCTATTCTTTAAACAGCATCCACAAACAAACAAAACTAAAGTGGTAATGGAAACGTCTTGCAACCTAGATGGTTACTCCATTTTGTTCACTTTTTAATATGGATATGCATTTAACAGTTTTAAAAGTTGCACTTGTTAAAAAGTATAAATCTTTCGTCGTGCTATACTAAAGCACCACTGGTGAAAAGTTTTGCTCAGTCCAGGTATGATATTAAAATATTTTGTAAATTTCAACATGTAGTCTGGCCGGCAACAACTAATATTCTTAGTGGGGTTTGCATACAAGCATTCGCTGCGTTACAAACGACAATTCAAAAAACAGAAGCAACGAACACCACGGCTTTGTGCATTACTGCACAGTGAAGAGAGCAAAATCCCCGTTTCGTCATGTGTGATTGCACACATCTCAGCGGTACAACATGAACACTTTTTTCAGCTCTCACAGGCTTTGTGACTGTGTGTTATTTACTCATTGGGTTAAATTGGCTATAGCACTAATCAAACATATGTGCTTATGGCAGGTTGTATTGATTATCAGACATGAAGTCAGATACAGATTACGAACAGGGATACTTATAATTATTGTTATTAATTGCTCAAGACTGATGGGCTTGTGGCTTTATGCGTACAGGCTTTTAACAATTTGTGTCTCCTACTGTTGTTTCAGAAGATTTGATTAGGAACATTGCTATAGAGCAGCGCTTCTCAGCCTCCTTTCCAGGTGCGCCGCGAGCAAAAGGAAAAGAACAATTTAATATATGAAACATGTATTTTTACTTTCCTACTAAGCTTAGCTCATTGATTCCACAGTACTTTCAAGTATAACACAATAAGCCCTACAAAGCAACAATATCTGAACAGACAATCTATAACACCATAGTGCAAAGACCACCGACATCATAACGCCAAATACGCAGTAATGACCACGACAGAATAAGATCTAAAATAGTCTAGATAAGAGCTAAACATGTCAAATTAAGCCCACGACTATAGGGAAAGAGTATGGGATGACTTGGGAACACCAGTTTGTCATTGGCCGTTTGCTGTCTACATTTTGGGCGCCGTTATTTTTTTTTGCCCGTGATTGGGCTCATGGGCGGGTAGTTAGTGATAGTTATGGATGGGGTTTGGGGTTAGATAAAAGGTTTTATAGGCCTTATTTTGGCCGTTTAGGTCTGATTCCGATTTCGTCATTATTACGACTGTTAGGTATTAGTCCTATTTACGCCTTATTCCTAACTGTATTTTATTCCGAAGCTGATGTTGTTCTTCTTTTGGTTTTAAGGCTGGAGTCTCTTTAAACATACACAACTAGAAAACCTATATTATAGTAAACGATTGCAAGCAATTTAAGAGAAATAGAGGTACACCGCAAAAATTTCGCGATCGCTTCGCTCGCGAGGTGCGCCGCCACGTTTTCAAATGTCTTTACGTGCGCCCCAAGTAAAAAAGGTTAAGAAACACTGCTATAGAGGCATAGGCGCCCGCAGAAAATTTTCCAGGTTGGGACAATCATGGGCGTATCTAGAAAATCAAAAAGGTGGTTCTGCATTTTTAACTTAGGCAAGTACCCTATTTTCTGTCTGACGTTAATGAATAATGAGTCAATGACGTCATAAAATAATGACCGTATGGCGTCATAAATGGTGATTGCAAGACGCCGTTATAAAAATTAATCAGAAACAGCCAATTAACGTCCAAGCAAAAGCGAACTTTTAGGACGCAAATCGAACACGCGCGTCGTCGACCTTTCTGCCAGGCGCCAGAAGGACTTGATGTGATATCGTTAACTTTAGGCGAAAAAATAAACCAAGACCGTGAAATATGTGTGATTAATTGTGGTAGAATCATTATTGGGCTTAGCAGCGCAGTTTCCTAATTTCTATAAACGGGACTAGCGCTAAATTTTAAGCACGTCTCTCGCCACCTGCAATGCTAAACACCGATTGTTTTTCCCGGGTGCTATTATGCCACGCATTGCAATATCTGCGCAGAGCAGTGTGCCAAGTCAACTAAATTGCAATCTGCGTTTAAGGAAAAAAAATTGTGTCAATTGCACACTTAACACGTGGTCTTAGAATATGCTTTAAGAGCATAATTTTGAGTTACCTATCTAATAGTATCCATGCATAAAAATGGAGACTTTGAAACGCGCACGACAGTCACCATTATATCTCCTTTTAAGAATTTTTTTATCTGCTTTAAACATATGCCGATGTCACACCAACAACGGATATTAGCGCAGAGAGCGAACAGCGAGGAACATTAACTGCCGCCAAACTTGCGGTTTTATCAAGAAAAAACGTTTGACTTAGCGTTGTCAATTGTCGAATACACACTTTGCATGATTTGGTTTTGCATTAGATTAAGACGCGTGACGGTACTACTTAAAAGCACGTCGCTTCGAAACCGTGCAAAAACGAATAAAAATGATAATATTACTTGCAAAAAGGGGGGTAAGAACCCCCAACCCCCTGGATACGCCACTGGGGCAATGGATAATGTATAATATTTTTAACTTTCATTAGTAATACATATTATACTTACGAATAATATAATAATCGCTTTTTTAAATTCCAGGGGGGGAGTTCCCCCCCCCCCTTGCCCCCTCGTGGGGGCGCCCATGTATAGCGGGAAGTCATACTAAAAATCATACATTCAGATTTAACTGCCGGATAATTAAAATGTTGTAGGCCTATTCTCGTCAAGGGCTGTCGGTCAAAAACAGCCCGAGTACGACGCAGTCTACAACTGCCATACAACTCATCCACAATCAGTTGGTTGAAAAATGGTATGAAAAATATTTTCCAAAATTCACAAATTTCGGCCATTCGGTTTCGAATTTAGTTTTGCGCATGCGTAAATCGGACTTCGACACTACAAAAATAAACCGACTTAGTCAGCCGAGTCCCAAGTACGACTCCGCAGCCCTGGCGAAAACAACGGCGTACCCGAACGGCGACGTTTAACTGGGGCACCCAAATGAGTCGTACCATACCCTTCCCCTGCTGTTCTGGTGCCTTTTAGGTCATTTAGGTCTGTTCTGGTGCTTTTTAGGTCATTTGTTAGCACCTGTATTGTGCCTAATAAACTCGCAATATCAACTAAATGCTGGTTAGCTCAAGGCCCAGTGAAGCCCTTACTGTTGCTGTAAGTAACGAACGTTATGGTCACGATTCGATCGTATACGTGTAACAATTGGTATGGTTTTTTTAACGGAAACGAATGAAGAATGGAATAAACTCGCACACCTCCCTCAAACATTGTCCAGTAATTCCAATCGCTTCCTGCCATCAATAACTGGTTTATCAATGGCATGTTCAATATCTAATCGCGAAATAGCATCCGAAAGTAATTCAAAAGTCTGGGAGATTTGTTACCCTGTCTTGTCGAGGCTATTTCTGATTCTGAATTTTCCGAGGCCGTTTTGCGTTTTAGCAAAAATATGCGTTTATTTTATTACCTCGCTTCATTTTAAACAATAGTAGCCTACGTTTAATCTATCAACACAGTTCTTTCTAACAGGGATTGCCTCTTAATCATATTGTGAATTATCTTCACTTGTATGAATGTGACATAACAAAGCTATTATAAAATCCCTTGTTACGTCATACGCGCAGTTGGACGCCAAGTGGCCTAGATTGACATGCATTGTTACTGAGAAGTGTGACGTGCATGAATGCGTTACGCACATTGAACAAAATAGCGCACATTGCTATTTACAGTTTTGTCTTGAATTGCAAGATTTAATACAAAAACAGCCGGTCAAAATTTCATAAGGGGGGGCATGACACGATGCCCCCCTCCACTAAATACGCTAGTGGTAATATGTTATATAGACCCTTGTCAAGGTCAATTCCTTAAGGCTGTTAACCATAAAATTCCTTGTCGCCTAACTTTGGAATGCTAAAAAATAATTGGACTGCTGTCGGTCATGAAGCTGTGGTTACTTAAATTACTACAACATCAGTTGGCCGGCTAGCGTAACGGTATAAAACTTTGTAGGTCAGTCAAAAAAGGTAAAAGACGGCTAGCATAGATTCATTAAGAGTCCACCTGATTAACAAAACAATAGTTCAGGCCTTAAAGGGGCAATTAATAACTTAGATTTGTTTAAGAAAGTGTGACTGCTGCATTTCAGTTATAAGGGAAAATTGTCAAAAATTACTTTACGAAGAAAATTCGCAAATAAATTACCAACAACTTCGGTGACTGTTAGGCCGAGTGCTAATTGTTACGCAATACACACTCTCCTGACTAGAGAGTGCAAATTTTAGTTTGACAAATTTTTTATCAACCCTCGATTGCTATTTATCACACAAAATATCCTGGATTTGCTGATGCTTTCCGGTTTAAAGTGGACAGCCTTTCGGTTTTAACTAAAATATTGACATGCCTTTATAATTTCAATAACAACTTATAAGCTGTAGTCTTATGCGTTACCCACCACTTTCCCAAATTAGGTTAAGGGTAAACAGTGCCCGAACAGTGGCAAATTGACCAAAGGAAAAACATGCGCCTAACGTCGGCGCCTAAACGTATCTATAGGCCTACCCTTTATCAGTCGAGGACGCTTCACAATGAATGAAACGCACTAAATCTTACGAAAAAATTAAATAAAATAACCTGTTTACGTTGGGCGGTACATTTAATCTAAGCTTATCACGGAATCCATTTGGGAGCCTTTGCTATAGAATAGATGCTTTTACACCACTAGCTTAAATAGTAAATTATATAAATATAGTAAATTATTACCAAATAATCACACTATTGTAATATATCATTGCCACACATAGCCTAACCCTAGATTGAAGATAATTATTGCGAGCCTTGCATTTATCCGAGCCTTTGCTTGAAAACAATCATATAAAGATTTATTGGCTTCCTGTTTTGGTCGTTTCGATTGGCGAGCAAGATTTTTTGCAGTTTTGGCTAAACATATGGAACAGCTTTGAGTTTGTATTGGTCTGTGGATCCTTATTTTTTTCTGTTTAATTTTTTTCACTACTTTTTGCCCTGTGTGACATCTTCTGCGAATGCATTGGAGCAGAATTTTTTTTCATAGACCCTTACATTTTTCTTCATCAAACCAAAATTTTTTTAATAAAGTGACTTATTTGATCAAAAATGTCATTTTACCAGATGTTGCAATACCGCAGCGTTAATAGTGTTTCTTTTTATAGAAAAGTATCAGTTATCGTGGACACCACGCCAATAACGTTTTGACTACAAGTCCAACGTCAAATGTGTACGTCCAAAGATTGCACTAAGTTTAAACGTTATTAAGGTGTTCTATAAACCACAATAATACATCAGTGAGTGGTGTTAAAAGTTAATTGAGAAATATTATTATAGACCAATGCAAATAGATATTGTCTTATGCGAGAAAACGAAATGATGTTTAGGTTTAAACCAAGGTTCCTGACTCGGTAAACTATTAAATTACGGGTAAACGTTAATTCCCTACTAATAATCTATAATCAGAAAAGGGACTTCCTTTTGATGGCAAACCTTCGACTATTTTATTAGCGGTTATATAGGGTTTGTACACGTATTTCCAAAGCCGACACCCCGTATCTCACAAAAAGTATACAAATTACGACCGTCCATTCCGTTGAAAAACGGTCTTCCAAATTAATACCAAACCAAATACTGAATATTTTTGATTTCTAGGAAATCTGCCTACAATATCTGCTTCAGTTCCTCAAATGCTACTTTGGTTACATTTTTTCCCGATCCCTTACTTAGAGGCACGTTTTCTGCGGTGAAATCCAGCTAGTGTCTTTAGATGCCAATATAACATCAACACTGAATACAGGATCTGAAACTTACATACTCACACATGTACAACAACTGGAATCCAGGCCTTAATTTGTGGTTTTCATAAAACACTTCTTCCAAGTGATGTTTCATGACGCATTTGTCCTAAACATGAACAAGGGGGTCACAAGGCGTTGAGTGCTAAAGAAAGATGTCGACCATTTAGAAAAGTTGGAGAACCACTTAGTGTGTCTTTTGATAATACTTCAAATTCTTGACATTTTGCATATAGTTCGACGCATTCAAATCAACACGTAACGTTAGTATGCATGAACCAACTACGGAGTGCGATTCTGTGTCTATAATATTATAAATAATAATTGATAAATGGAACATTTTCCAACCAGCTTCATATGAACCGCCTGATGAGAAATATTTCAAGTTAAGATCAAAGATATTTTTTTACTTGCGTTTGTCGATAATTTTTGATTTAGTAATACCTTTCTTCTCAGGCTCAAATTAAACCTCGCAAAAATAAGGACTTAACGTCCCTCCTACGTTGTGCAATCTTGTTTTGACAAATTATTTTATTCATTTGTATTACATTTAAGTCAACAGATTAGTTAAGTGACAAAATAACTGTTTGGGATATCTGCCGGTTTGGGCGGTACTACGGGGTGACAGTATCTTGGCATTTTCTTTTGCGGAAGGTATTCCATCAATAGTCATGTATTTGCGTGTTGGTTCTTCGCTTGTAAACTGTTACGCAACCGTGTTCCTTATGTTTTTTACCATTTTTATGGTAACATTTTAGCAGAATTACGACTATATATGTATACCAATTGGCATTTTGACCGTATACAATATAATTGTAACATTATGAACTTTATGATTTCACTATAATATTTAAACTATTTTCAAACCTATGTTACTCTCCAGCGACTAAAGTCATGTTTCAAAATAGTCTTTAAACAAAACGAACAATATCAGAGGGTTGGCCCTTAAAAACATACAATAATATGTTCTTAGACTCTCTGCAAAAGCATGTTCTGTCAAACAATCCAGTCCATGATTTGTGCAAATTTATAACGTCTGAATATGGCCACTTCATCATGAATAACACCAAACCAACTTTTTTGCGCTTCATGCTATGTTTTAGGTTGGCTCGGTGCTGCCATTTAGCTGAAGTTAATATTCCTAATTGTTTTATTAGCCTAACTAAACTTCAGTTGCATAACTCCGAAGGCAGTCTCCTCAATAACGCTCGCTTCCTAATATTACTTAAATTATATTATCACGTTATGACTTACTTTTAGACGTCAACGTTAAATTTTTTTTTTTGCAAAAGTGCATTTTGTCCATTTTTTGCATCGCTTCGGATCGCATTTGTATCATTTGTATTGGCTGCTGTTCCGTAAAAAGAATTAAAAAAGTGCGAAAACAAAATTGTCAGGTTTCGTTTTCCGAAAGCATTTAAAAGCCTTAAATGTCCTCTGATTCGCCATTGTAAAAAATAAACTATTTTTTAGAATTTAAGAAAATTTTTTAATTAAAAAATGCTGGTCTAGCTTGGATCATATTTTTATGGTCGAATAACATTTGTTGGTGTGCCGCCGAATTTTGTTAGCTCGGTTATAGTGTGCCGCAAGTGTAGTGCTCTAGTACAGGGCTCGGCAAACGTTTTTGCATTGCGGACCGGTTTAAAACTGAAATTTTGTCGCGGACCGGCCTTAAAAAACAACAAATATTCAGTAAAGGAAATTTATTAGAACTTTTATCAATGCGAACTTTAAGCTTGTTTTGCCGCAAAAAGATGCTCCCATCTAGGAATTATTGAACCTAATGAAACCCGCCGTTGGCATTAGGCCCGCCAAGCAATTGAACCCGGCCCGCGGCTTAAATAAAACTTTTTGGCATTTACGTTTTATCTTGAGAACACTTGTACCATGAAATCACACTTGTATAGCCTACCATTATTACCTATTCTACACCAGCTTTGTGTCACCAGCTTGGGACCGAAACGGTCCCCCGAATTTCTCCAGCGGTTTCACAAATTTTGGATTTGCAACTTTTTGGTATTTAAATGAAACACTTGCGGTATCTTAAAACTACTTAGCGGTCACCCAAACCAAACCTTAAAAAAAAACTGGTCACAACACACTAATTGTTTTGATCCTCAACGAGAACTTGATACTAATTGTGATTTTTTATCATATCGATCAACCGTGATGTATATTTAAACAAAAGTTAATGTGAATATAAAACGCAATTAATTGTTTTGGACTTTTTTTTAGGTTTGCACGTACAGTTAAATCAAAAAAACATTTTTTTGTTTAAATCAAAATTTTATTTTGACAACCCTGCTACGGACCGGTAATATACATCTCGCGGACCGGTACCGGTCCGCGGACCGGCGGTTGCCGACCACTGCTCTAGTAGATAATCAACAATCTCTTTTCTAAGCTTACGAAATATAAGGACATCGCATAACTTATTGGGAAATTGGCCTCCAGATTTTTATACTATTAAAACTTACAGTATACCTTAACATACTCGGAATATGGTATATTTTGGTTTAGAAAATTCAATGTATTTTGAATGTATCACGCGTTTTGTACACATAAAAATCGTTTAGATTGGCGAACGCAACAGCGTGATTTGTTTTGACACATTGTCTTGGCTAAGGATGATTAAGTATTATTAACTAATTGGAGCCTTAAGTTATAAATTGGTTAATCTTGGTGAATTTTTGACTTTGGCGAAGTTCACTGTTATAACCAAGCCTAAAATATACTCACTATATTTTATTAATAGCATTTTTAATAGACAAAACAATTCAACAACAACCCTAAAAGTTAACAAACACTTTAATCTCGATTGTTAAATTAGAATTTCTTTACCCACAAACGGTGTGGGCTTTGAATCGTTAGATGCATTCTTCTTTCGGTTAAGCAAACATTCAGGAGCTATCTGTTGTTCGCGATTGTTCATGCATTAAAGGCAGCTAATGTAAATAACAAGAAAAGAACAGCAACCAGCTGGCTTTCGCTCATCAGATGAAGTGTATGGGTCGCAGGTTAAAGGTGTAATTGCACAAATCCTACATCGTAGCCTTTAGCAAAAAAGATTAAAGTTTAGTTGTCTCAGAGATGGCAGACGCAACTACGGAGGTGGCAGCAACCACCCCAGAATATGGAATTGATCCGGTGCGTCTAGAAACATGGGATATTGTGACCGTGGTGCTGTATTTCGTCCTTGTGGTGGGAGTTGGCCTATTCGTGAGTACATTTAACAGTACGGTTATTATTAAGAAAACAATAAGAAAAAGTACACTTAAAATCTATCACCTGCCAAAAAATAATTTATTTCAATCGCTGTATACCTGCACACGCAGAAATGTAAAATAAACCTGATTTTATGCAGATGAGTATGAGAAAACTCGGCTTTATTCCGTATTTCATTCCTATGGTGGTGTAAGGTACACCCAAAACCTTTGTAAGTTACTTTGAAGTATGTGCTTTTACGATTTCTCAGTTAGAGTGGATTCTTGCATGGGTAAAACGAAACCTATTTGTAAAACAGGAAATAAATCTAAGTTCCGAACGATTGTTGCTTACTTGAACCAAAGTATATTTCATAATGCAATGTCGTTATCTTATACCCACAAAAACAGGAGAATAAGGAACCCCGATTAGGACTATGCGTTTCTATATAATCAAGCCTCCCACTGCATTGCAAACAAAAACGAGCTGTAGGCCTACATAGCAAATATTTGAAGAGCCCTACTATTTATTGAAAGAAATGTTAGTTCGGGGCGATTCAAAAGATTATTTGGACATCACGGGCTAATCAGGCGTTGCATGCGTGTTGGGTTGGGTCGTAAGCATTTACCCTTATTCCCTTAAAAAATATTGAATTTGCGTGTAAACATTTGTCAATGAGCAGGCCTGAAACCTAAAAAGTCTAGTTCGAAGATCTATACATTCTTTCACTAAACGCTAAAATGCATTTTAAGGAGAGCTTTTTAATGAAATATGTTTGCATTTAAAAGTGTTCTTTGTTTAGATTGAATGTTTTATGGAATTGTAATTTAACAACATTACTTTTTTTAGGCTATGTGTCGTTCAAACAGAGGAACCGTAAGCGGATATTTCCTGGCAGGCCGCTCCATGATCTGGCTTCCGGTGTGTTGAAAACAAAATGTGGCTTATTCACAAAACTTTTTGTGACATAAAACAGTTTTACATGAAAACACAAAAAATACGCAAAACATAAAGTGTTACCTCCTCGTCAAAGAAAGCTATTCAGCAATGCTGTTAAATTCTCTGGGAAACATGTCACGAAATATTATATTATCAATATATATTAACTATAGATGTTTTTTTTTCAAAAACAAAACTTGGTATAATAACGATGCAACTGTATGCGTGTTTCTGTTTTGTCAACAATTGCACATATTGCAAAAAGTTAAATGACCAACTTAAGTAGAAACATAAACCTTGCAAAGCACACAAATATGTCCGGTAGACTGCAACTACATTTTTTTACTTCTGCTAGGTCGGAGCCTCTCTATTCGTCAGCAATATAGGAAGTGAGCACTTCATCGGCCTCGCAGGATCTGGGGCAGCTATTGGCCTGGCAGTGGGTGCATGGGAACTGAATGTAAGAAATAACGCCTTTTTTCATCACCAGTGCCCTTTTTAAATTTTGTTCGAAAACTTTACGCAATTAAAAACTTTGGGGAATGTTTTTTGTTAATAGTTAAAACCAAGGGGTGGCACTTATATGACACGTGCTGTTAATAATCCCTACAAGCATTGTATATGGACTTGCCTCAATGGTAAAAGTCTAAAGCAGGAAAGGTAACCTACGGCAGCGGGTTGGTTCCGGCCTGTCAATGGTAATAATGCCGCCTGTCATATCTTTAAAGAACTGGATTCGCAAGAATTTATTGTATCGTTTAAATACGAGAAAAGAACGTCGTGCTGACGCAATTTTTATATCAAACAAATCCAAAATTTTCTCGCTTAGCGAAAACGCATTCACGCCTTGTTTTTAGAAGGTATTATAACATACTTTTAGAATTAGATAGAAAATATTCTGTTTTGGCCTTAGTGTTCGACTAGCATGATTTTTGTTGTATTCTTGTATTGTTCGCTCGAAGAGTAGAATTGAAAAGGGCGTAAGAATAGAAAGGCACAAGCTTACATAGCTTGGATAATTGGCAATTTACAACAGTAAAGAAATGCGGTACAATTAACGAAACACGTGACTGTAAAATTCGCGTACGGACCACAACATCTCCCCTTCGAAGATCGAAATACCCTCATCAGAAGTGAAATCGCTCGGGACGCGATCTCTTCGTTCGTCGAGGATTGTCGGGACCGAATGAAGGAGAGCTGTGATTCAGTGACATGTCTGAATCTGCACTAGCAGTGAGGCCCTGCGGAATACTTGCTTCCGCTCCCGGTTCCAAATCCTCATCGGACGCGTATCGAGCGCGTAGTTGGTCGATATGACGTCTCCCAATTGGACCACGTGGAAGAACCTTAACATGAAAAGTACGGCTGCCACATCGTTTAATAATGGTGGCAGGAACCCAGCGAACATCCTCGGTACGTCTTGGACCAAGATACAAAGCGTAACATGGGTCTACAATGTTAAAAGAAGTGATCTTCACGGGTTGTCGTGTTCCCTGTGTTTGTTTACGTTGCATCAGGTGTGCTGGCGAAGGCAACAGAGTATCTATTTTTGCCCGAATGTCTGCCGTTAAGTAATCCACTTGGTGAAAATCCACTGGCGTTCGGAATACGCCTGTATTGCAATAGAAACTCTTGCAATGCCTCTTTGGGAAGTTTAGAAGACTTCTTAAGTGCCTTTTTGAAAGTTTGCACTAATCGTTCTGCCGCACCATTTGTAGCAGGAAAGTATGGAGCTCCGGTCAAATGAACGATGCCCCTTTGTTTGCAGAAGTCTTGAAACTCGGCGGACATAAAAGCTTGCGCATTGTCGGAAACAATAGCATGGGGGTAACCAAAATGGGCAAAATCTTGTTCCAACAACTCCATAGTTGTTCTCGATGACATAGATTGCGTTTGATGTACACATGGGTATTTTGAGTGAGCATCTATCATCACAAGCCAGTTACTTCCCAGAAAGTTAACCGCGTGATCAATGTGTAATCGACTCCATGGCTTTTCCGGCATCATCCATGGATGTACAGGTGCCTTGGGTGGAGCGTTTTGATGTTCAGCACAAGTTTGGCACTTGTGGCAAAGAACAGTAATGTCGTTATCGATATTTAGCCAATAGACTGCAGTTCTTGCTAGTTGCTTCATTCGTTGAATCCCAAAATGTCCTTGATGAAGGATCTGTAGAACTGCAGGACGAAGTCTTTGTATATGGCCGTATTTGTCCTAATTCTAAATAGAGAAATCAGGTGTCAACCGCGCAACATGCGCAACATAGTCGTCTCCAGTAAATTTAAAGACGAAAAGCAAAACTTTGGTACCCTGCCCTGCGGGAAAAATCGTTGTGAACTGTGCTCACATATCAATAGAAGTCACATCATTGAAGGACCGAACGGCAGCAGCGTTGAAGTCGGCGGAAATTACAACTGCGATACCACCAATGCGGTTTACGCAATCACATGCGTAAAATGTCCCCGAACCATATACATTGGAGAAACTGGACAAACAATCAGAAAGCGCATGAATGGACATAAAAGTGACATAAGGCATGGACATATGGAGAAACCGGTCGGCAAACATTTTAACCAAGGATCACACAGTGTAAAAGACCTTAGAGTTTCGGTGATCAAAAAAGAAAGTAACGGCACCCAAGCGAGACTCACAGTCGAACAAAACATAATTAAAAAGTTTGATGCCATTAATGTGGGGCACAATCGGGATTTGGGCTTTATGTCACACTACACCTCATAGCAGGCTGTACTACACCCATCGTACCTTGAAGCGCAGGCATCGTAGCATAATTGTTTTTGCGTCAGTAACACGCTTTTGCGAGCATGTGCCTGTGGATATGTTAGACGTCACCATTCTTATCGCCTTTTACTTGCGCCTGTGCTTTAATTTTAATTGTTTTCATTTATACTTTGACCTGATGAAGCACGGTTGTGCGAAAGCTTGTCGAGAATCAAATACAATTTGTCTTTATACAGTGCCACCTGATTTCTCTATGCAGAACGAAGTGATTCCGGTATGACTAACCGTGAACCATACAGTAGACACCCATAACTGGTACTCAACGAATCTACAACCTTGCGGAACTTTGCAACTGGATCGTTGTATGCAATAGTAAATGGCCAACCTTCTCTAGTAAAACGCATAACTTTGGAAAAAGTTGGATCTTTTCCACTTTCCTTTCGGAGTAACGCCGAATCGGTGGGTTGCACTTGTAAACTAAGACTGGTGATTGCACAAACCGTGTCGCTGTCATGTGCACATTCCTCTCTGTCGAAGTCAGCATCCTCACCACCTGGTAAACGACTGAATGCATCGGCGTTTTCATGTTGCGATGTCTTTCGATATTCAATATCGTATTGAAATTGGCCAAAAAAAATGCCCACCTTGCTAAGCGATTTGCAGCTAGAGCAGGCGTAGCTTTAGTAGGACAGAACAATGCCAGTAGTGGCTTGTGGTCTGTCAGTAGAATAAATTTCCTACCATATAGATATTGGTAGAATTTCTTCAGCGCAAAGATGATAGCAAGAGCCTCCTTCTGAATTTGGCTGTAGTTGGGCTGGGTTTTAGTTAGTGATTTGGATACGTTGGCAATCGGTCTTTCGCTTCCATCTTGATAGCGGTGAAACAAAACTGCTCCAATTCCAACGTTTGATGCATCGCAGGAAATCCCAATAGGTAACATTGGGTTAAAATGTATCAGAACTGTATCAGCTGTCAGCAATTCTTTTAATCTGCAAAATGCAGCTTGCTCTTTATGACCCCATTCCCATGCGATGTTCGACCGGGTAAGTCGATACACTGACTCTGCCACGCTTGAAAATTGCGATGGCAGAAATTTACTGTAGAATTGAACCGAACCAAGAAAAGAACGTAAGCTTGAAACATTTTTTGGTGATGACATATTAATAACGGCATCAACCTTTGATCCTTTGGAAATACCATCTTTTGACAAAATGTGTCCCAAGTATTCCACTTGTGCTAGCGCGAATTTACATTTTTTCAAAGACAGCGTAGACCTTTGTCGTTAAGCCGTTGAAGAAGTTGGCGAAGATTGTAAACATGCTCTTCAGCCGTTGATCCGCTAACTAAAAGATCATCGAGATAAACTGTAACACCTCGTAGATCACTTGTAATCTCGTCTATGATGGATTGAAAATACCCAGGAGCAGATGTTATACCGAAAGGTAAAACATTTTGCAATAGCACCCCTCGGTGTGTACTAATAGCTAGTCGCTTTCGACTTTCTGGTCCCAACCGAATTTGGTTGTAGGCATCAGCTAAATCAATCTTTGTAAAGCCGTAACCAACACTTAACTTGCGCATCAAGTCTTCAGGAAGGGGAAGTGGATGGCGGTGTGTAGATAGCTGCGGGTTAACTGTTACAGAATAGTCTCCGCAAACTCGTATCTTGGCTTTGGTTTGTCCGGGAAGCGGTGACTTTCGTATAGGAACTACTGGTGTTCCCCACTCGTTAAATTTCGCCGGAGTCCAAATACCTTTTGCGATGCCAGCATCGTATGCGTGATTGACATCATTCTGTAGAGCAAATGGAACAGGTCTTGGCTTGCGGAAAATGGGCTTTACGTCGTTATTGAATTTCACTTCTAGTTCGAAATCCTTCAAACACCCCAAATCTTCCTTGAAAAGGTCCGGATATTCCTCGCAAAGCTTTTTGCCAGCATGTTGTAATGGTGCGTCTACTTGGGTGTTGGCGTCAGATAAATAAGTTTACCTTATCATCGGTACGATAAAGTAACTTGTCCAACGATATGTGCAACGCCTCGATTCCGCATCGACCAAGTAGATTTAAATGCGGCACTTCGGAGACAAACATTGTAAGACTATACATGTAGATGTCCTGTGCTTGACGTCTGCCTCAAATGCGCCCAGTATCGGCACCGGATGTTTCGTTGCCGGAGTTGAAACGCTGATTAGTCTCCTTTAAACTCGGTTTGCCAATTTTCTTCCAGAAATTGACAGAAATGAAATTGCCGCTGGTTGCTGTGTCAACCTCTAGCAGAAAAGCTTTACCGTTTATGCTGACGGTGATCTCAAGTTTCGGACTGAAATCTGCTTCTGGCTTCATCGAAAGTAGCGAATTTACATGTTGAACCGGAGAAGTAGACGCCTGTTTCTTCCTGCAAACACTTTCTAAATGGCCTATACGTTTACAAAATTTGCAAGTGCCTTTTTTATAACGGCAATCGGGTGCCAGGTGATCAGGTTTTCCACATCGGTAACAAGATGTATTCTTCCTAAACCTGTCAATTGTGGGTGTGGACGTATCGAAACGTTTCTTTTAACTCGCGCACCTTGTGTACAGATCCGCGAGTTCCATACACGGTTTCCTTTGCAACCTTTGCAGCGTCTTCGGTTTGCATTCCCACTTCAATTGCACGTGTAAAGCTTAACTCGTCGGCGTTGATTTTGAAGATTGCCTTTAGCACTGCTTCATTGCCTACAGAGCAAATGAACCTTGTACGCAAAGCTTCGTCCAGCGGGTCTTGAATTGAAGGAAAATCGCACGTGCCTGCATCGTGACGAATGCGTGCAGCTAACTCTTGCACTGTTTCCCCGGGCTTGCGTTGCATGTTGCTCCAAAACTTAAAGCGCTCCCGAATAACAAACCTTTTCGGGTCGAACTGTTCCTTCATGAAGCCTTCAATATCTTTAATAGAAAGTTCGTTTACCGTCTTGGCTGGAGAGCTTTGACCAGCTAGATTTGATAGAAGCTTGTACGTCGTAGGGGTTTGATTGGTGAGAAAAACTTGAGCCACCCTCGTTTCTGGTACAGCATGTGCCTGTATAAACGTTGTAAACCTGGACCAGTAGTCGTCCCACAGCTCCGATGTGGAGTCGAATGAAGCAAAGCTTGGTGTAGCAGCAACGGAAGATGCAGCGTTTTGACTTGAACCGGCTTTCTCGACTAGGGCAAGAAGGAGCTTCATTTGTTCATCATGACGTCTTTGCTGCTCTTGTAGTTGTTCTTGCATCAGCTTTGCAACTTTCTCCATCGTTGAAAACAATATCTTCGATACCAAACTGCGTAGAACTCGTTCAGTTGGTAGAACCCCCTTCGAGTCCCCGTACTGGCCACCAATAACTCTGTTGTATTCTTGTATTGTTCGCTCGAAGAGTAGAATTGAAAAGGGCGTAAGAATAAAAAGGCACAAGCTTATATAGCTTGGATAATTGGCAATTTACATAGCACACACGAGTGGTAATCACCACAGGCAAAACAGTAAAGAAATGCGGTACAATTAACGAAACACGTGACTGTAAAATGCGCGTACGCGATTATTGCCTTAAGGACAGTAAACGAAGCGGGACCACAACAATTTTCCACCCCTGATCTGTAACAAGATTAAAGCGGACAGTTATTGGAGCATAAATATATCGTTTAATAGTATCCCTATTTTTCACTTTGTCTGGGAAAAAAATAACAAAGGTTTCTCAACCGATTTATGTAATTTGGGCTCTATAAATCAATCCAAAAACTTAACCCGCCTGGAAAACGCGGTTATTTTGAGTTTTTAAAATAGCATCTATTTCAGTTTATGTCAATTCACCAGGCCATGTAACACATGGTTTTAGATGCTAAAACACGCCTTTTTAGGAAATATAACTGATTTATTTTCCTCAAATGCTTTCTATATCTGGAGATACGACCTTTTTCGTAGAGTCACTTTTGTGCTATATGAAGCGAAACTGAAAAAAGTAAAAGTTGCTATCTTGTCAGTTTCTTGCATTTTCTTTGTGATATGACTTTCGGTTCAAATGAATTGAACAAACATGTTAATGTAAAGTAGAATTTGTTGTTGTTTATTCGAGTTTTCTAATTGTTTTGTTTACTAAACAACAAATTTCACAGTATGTCAAACCCACACGCCTCGGTGATTGTTTACCACTTATTTGAAACTTATCATATCACAAAAGAAAATGCGAGAACATTACATTACATTAAATTTTACTTTTCCAGTTACGCTTTAACGCACACAGAAGTGAATTACGAAATCGCCGAAATATAGAAAGTATTTCAGTAAAACAAAAATGTCTATTTTCTCAGACTTGCTATACGCAATTTTGTAATAATTTAAAAAATGGGTGGATATAAAGACGTAAAATGACACAAATCAGTTGAGAAACAGTTGTTTCTAATTTTCCCAGATTGGTCGTTATAAAACTGTAGGGGAATTGGCCTTCAAGCTCAGAACGAAAAGTTCTGTTTGTGAAGTGTTACTAGTAATAACACGTGACAAAAAAGAAAATGCTGGATGTAAAAAATAAAATTGCAAAAGACGATTTTCAGCCGTGCATTTGTGGCGCATTCATTTCATATGCCATTACTAAATCGGTGTTATTGCATGGGTGTATAACCGTAGAACAACACTTACATTATACTATTTTCGCAGGCTTTGATTGTTCTTCAGATGCTTGGATTCATTTTTGTTCCCATCTACATCGCAAGTGGAGTAAGAAATGAATTAACAGCGATTGGTATGCTGTAAAAACGTTGCAATTTTTCAACTATTTGTTTTGTAGGTGGTCACCATGCCTGAATATCTGGCTAAGCGCTTTGGTGGAAAACGACTCCGCGTCTTTGTCGCCATACTATCGTTGCTGCTTTATATCTTCACGAAAGTTTCGGTAAATCTTTGTGACCATTTTTTAACGACATATCGTCAAACATTTTTGTGACATCATGACAATATAAAGTCAGACATGTTTAAACATATCATCGGAGGCATAATATTTGTCCAGTATCTGTAGCTTGCCGCTATATTAAGTTTACATAGTTTCCTATTGCTTCGGGAAAAGTAACACAATAAATTTGCCGCATTTTTATGCAGGTTAACTTGTACTCCGGTGGTTTGTTCATTCAGCAATCTCTTGGTTGGAACTTGTACGTTTCGATGATTGGCCTAATCCTTATAACGGCTTTATTAACGGTCACTGGTGGACTGGCGGCAGTCATTTACACCGACACCCTTCAAGCCGTTCTCATGGTTGCCGGGGCTACGACCTTGACCACTTTAAGTACGTCTGTCGAATTTTTTTAATTATGAGTCATCATTCAGACCCTTTGTTTTGTGTTAATTTATTTAAGTGCTACATAATCAGGTGTGTATACAAAGTTTTTTTGTTGGGTGGAGCATACATCATAAATGGCTTAATGTAGAAAGACACCAGTCTTATAATAATGCCCTACAAAGGTAACACTAATACAATATATTTAACATGGGTTAACATTTTGATTTATATGGTCCACTCCAAATAAAATAGAAGTTTTTTTGTTAAACACAGGTTTCATACAAGTAGGAGGTTATGAAGCAATGAAGGAAAAATACATGAAGGCCATTCCTTCGACCACATTAAGAGGAGAAACACCAGGTAATATTATAAAGATCCATAATGGATAAGAGTAAGGAACACAACATGGAGAATAATCTATGAAAATGACAAAGTTACAGTTTGTCGTATCCAAACATTTTCGGGTGTTACTCCATCGTTAACAATAAAACTAACCGTTTTCTTATTAATTTAAATATAACTTTGCTATATATATGTTTTTAATTTCATTTAGGAATCGACGATGCCAGTATAGGCGAAATATACATTCCTTTAACAAATGTCCGATCATGGTTTAATTAGGGTTTTTAAACTTCGAATTTTTTTATTGTTAATACATGGGTCAGCGAAACAGTGATCGACAAACAGAAACCTTCTGTCAATGGTTTTGGATTTCATAAAGATACATCTTTTTACTCCATTATTAGTACGACTTGCGTATATTCCGAATAGTTGCAGTTAAGTTATACAAAACAAGTTGATTTACAAATAGGTAATGGGTAGAGAGTTATGTGCAGTACATTTTTTTGGCAACCCAATCCTATACAGTTCGATCTAGCTATTCTACACATCAAGTACGGTAAATACAGTGGACAGCAATCACGTCACAGCATCCAAAATTAGTTGTTTATTTTTACCGCAGAACGATAGTAAAAAACTGAAGTCCATCTTTAAACCTGATTTCGTTGCAAAGGTATAGACCAGGGGTCGGCAACCCCTGGCACGCGTGCCAAAAGTGGCACGCGAGCTGATTTTCCAGGGCACGCCAAATGATTTAACGCGCACGTTATACAGCCTTAAGAAAGTGCATTACATCACTACTACATCATTAACATTATTATTACATTACCAACACTAGCACCAACCAAATGGTTACACACATTTCCAGTTCGTGTCACAAATTAGTATCTTAACTGTTGTATTTAACATTATTTTTGTGGGCGTTAAACTTGTTGCTTACGACTAATAACGACTAACCGTTCGTATTGAGTTTAGTGCGTTAAAGCAGGACATTCTAAATTAAAAGTTGGAACATGTGCTTTTGTGCGACTGGGAAACTAAGCTAAAAGCGAAACTGGTAGTTAACACTTCTGTCTTCTATATAGATATCGGCTGAAAAGCGTCAAAGTATATTTCAAAATAGCGGGCACAGTATTATGTTCGTTTTTTTAGCAGGGTAAGCAAGAGGCCCTCAGGGTATGTTTACAGAATTTAACTTATGAAATAAGAATTAATATCGTCTTCCAAGATACGTGAATTAGATATCAGATCATTCGTAAATTAGATGTCAGATCACAGCAGGACTGTGGAATCGTATTCGAGAAAGACTAGGTAAAACTACACGATTTCGACGTGTGCGCATGCGAAACTGATAAATCGATTTAAAACAGACCTCGACAACATGCGGTCCACCGGCCGGATCCGGCCAGTCAACCAGTTTAGTCCGGCCCGCGGCTTATTTTCCTTGCGAGTTTTCACATATTTGGTTGTATCGTAAACAGTTTTTTCAGGAACGGATTTAGTAATGACCTGGCCAAATTTGATTTTTAGCCTGTTTTAAATACTAGAACGTAAATTATTTTCGCGCTTCGCGCGAATCTCTTTTGTCTTTCTCTTTGTCCCACGTGCATCTTTACAAAAAAATTGCGTCCTCTGCACTGTGGCAGTTTAACAAACTTGGTCTAATATTTATATATTTTTGCGCTTCGGTCGAAAGTACTACGCCTTCAACGGTTTTCTGAACTCTGAAATATACCGTTTCACATTTTGTCAATCTAATTTGGTTAACGTTTTTTAAACATTCTTGGCACGCGAGTTATTGATATTTTGAAATTATTCCTAAACTGGCACACTGCATACGAAAGGTTGCCGACCCCTGGTATAGACTTTCGACTAAGGCGAACTACTTGTTGACGCACCTTGGTATCAACAAGATTTAATATACGTTCAATTCAAACCAGTGTTCAAATGACGTAGCCTAAGTACATGACTTGACTCGTGCACTCAAGTCACTGATTTAAAATAACTTAACTTGGGTCAATTGGGCAAAACAACTTGACTTGACTTCAGTCTTTAAAAAAAAAGACCTTACTCGGACTTACTCATTAGTGTGTTTTCACCAAATAGTTTTGGAAAATTGTTTTTATCCAAGTTTCTGTCTGCGAAACAGTTTCCTCGCAATCTTCTACGTTTTTTTGTGTTGGCAAATAAAAGTATCGCTCTTGATTAGACGCGTTTACAAATTTTATGTATTGACAATTTATTTTGATTAAAATGACGTGACTTATAGACTTGACATGTTATGATAATAAATTGGACTGTGATTATTCGCTAATGAATTGGACAGTGATATTACGAGTTCAGTCATTTTTAACCGACTTGTTTACAACACTGTTAAAACTGTTCAAAGTTTAATATTTACGTCATATTGGAGTATCAAATAATCGCAGGCTATAATTGTCATGTTGTTTCGCTTAATGTATGTTTTTTTTTTTAACTCAGGATGCGGGATTCCCTTGAATGACTCGTTTGTGATGTTAAGGGAGCCAACTGATCCGGACGTGCCCTGGCCGGGATTTTTGTTTGGGCAAACACCGGCGTCCATATGGTACTGGTGCGCTGATCAGGTATGTAACTTAAATGACAGATTAACGACTAATTTATTTTCGCCTAAATAACCACGTTGAACTTCCTGGCATAAATTTACCAATGAAATTGTGGTTTGCCAACAATTACTCATTACAAAGCAGTAATATTAATTTAATAGGTAATTGTGCAAAGAGCATTAGCGGCTAAGAGTCTCTCTCACGCCAAAGGTGCAACGATCATGGCAGGCTTCATCAAAGTGCTTCCTTTGTTTATTATGGTCATGCCTGGATTGATCAGCCGCATACTCTACACAGGTTGTATGGTCTAAAATTACTGAAAAAAAAAGACAGTTATGAGTCTAAAGCAGTGGTCATAAATCATATCGTCGCCACGCGCAGTTTGAGATTCCTCAGGGGTGATGGGACAAACAAAAATGCAAGCAAAAAAATGGTTTGGGCTTATTGGTAAATTGTAATATTTTGTTGTGTAACGTTCACTAACATGACGCATCAGTCCAAAGGTTGAGCTAATAACGCTGTGGTGTGGACCGAACACTTGTGTGGCGTGTTATTCAAACAAAGTAATATTTTGTTGCGATTTTAAATTTATATAGCAAGAGTTTTAAAATTAACAACCGGCTTTGAATAATAAGTAGTGCTTTGAAAATCAAGCATGTACCAAATTCCCAATACATTTAACCATTATGTCATAACGTACTTATTTTGGTTAGCTAAGAAAAAAAACTACCATGTACCAATGTTTTATATTTAAACATTTTAACTCATAAACGTAGCAGATATTTAATAAACATCAAATTGTGATGACCTGTTTAACATATCGTCGTTGTATGTAACGCGAATATTTCTCAACATATACGAATAAAAAAAATGCCAGATAGGTTGTGTGTCTTGCGAGGAATTTCTAGGCCCCTTTTGTTTTTTTTAAATAATTTTTTAAAAGCGAATTAAAGCTATGCCCAACTTTGATATAAAGGGCACAAAAACAAGAATTTAAAATGTCTTAACTAAAGGATCATGTAATGACTAGATTAGATGTAAAAAAATCGAAAGCGATCGGGGCCGAACGTCTCAAAAATCGACTGAACGCTTTTGAATCGAGCAGAGTAATTCGTTACACATGGAAATTTGGCAACGCACATAAGCTCTTTGTAGGCTAGCTACACTTCTAAACCATTGTTGTTCTCTTTAAAACGCACCCTCTTAACGTTTTAGATGAAGTTGCTTGTGTCGATCCTGACATTTGTAAAGCAGTTTGTGATAGCGCATCTGGTTGTACCAACATCGCATTTCCCAGACTTGTTCTTGGGGTCATGCCAGTCGGTAAGTTAAGCTAATTATAATTTGTAATTACTTAAAACACTATCTACGCCCTAATATATATTCGTAAGTAGAAGAATTCCTGGGTACGAAAAAATCCGGCCGGTCACAATATTTTAACTAAAGCAGATGATTTTTTATAAGAATATCAGAGAAGGATCTTAGGTGTATCCTTAAAGCCAAAACAACTCGTTGGTATATAAATTCAAAATAGACAAAAAAATTTACAAAAAAAAAAACGTTCATTAACAACATGGTGGCCAACAATACCAAAAAAAATAGAAATTTGTTAAAATATATGAAATTTTACAAAATTCTCGAAACGACTTTTAACAAAGCATTTGTTTAAAGTTAAACAATTACAGTAAACCAGTGATTGCCAAACTGTGTGCCTCGAGAGATCGTCAAGTGTGCTGCGAAAATTTTTTTAATTTTGGAAAATAAGTTTTCTATAATTACCAACTATACGCGCAAGCTTTTTAGACTTAATTACACATTACAAATCAATAATATTGAGACATTTACTGATAGTTTGTCTTGTGTTAACGGCGATTATAAAATTACGCTATCGTTGTTCTGTTCAAAGTGTGTCGCGAAATATTTAAAACAAATTTAGTGTGCCACAAGCTAAAAAAGTTTGAAAACCACTAAACTTATCGTTCAAAGCATAGGATTTCACGTTATTATGATGGGATATTAGTGGTAAAGTGATACTTTGTTTCTCTTATACAATTTAGGTGCCCGAGGTCTTATGATGTCCGTAATGATAGCAGCTTTGATGAGCGATCTGGATTCCATTTTTAATAGGTAATGTCGTACAATTCGCTTTTATTATTGTTGTTCGCACCACGGCTTTGTATAAACTTAAACTCACAACTTATGTTTTAGCTCCAGCACCATTTTCACAATAGACATTTGGAAGCGAGTTATTAGGCCAAAGGCAAATGTACGTGAAATGATGATAGTTGGAAGGTTGTGGATTGTAGTTATGGTTTGTCTCAGTATAGCTTGGGTAAGTATATACCTTGTAACCTTATTTATAAAATAATAAAACAATGAACATATTAGAACTGATATATTATTTAAGGTTCCAGTGATGCTTTTGCTGCAAGACGGCCAACTGTTTCTTTCCATCCAGGAAATAAGTGGTTACTTATCACCTCCTATAGCCGCAATATTCTTACTGGGCTTGTTTTGGAATCGTTGCAATGAACAAGTATGTCGGCCTATGCCAAGCGCTAAAATAAAACGATGATTTATCGAAGAATGAATTTCACGTGACGACAAATGCTTTAGAATTTTATATCATTATAAAGTTTTTGAATCTAATCTTATGGGAATAAGTTTAGGGTGTAAGTTATTTAATGTTGAGGTATCCGATACTTACTCATTTTGCTTAGCCCCTTTAAATTTGGATAACGTTCAAACATGTGTTAGTATAAGCTTTTCAAGCAATGGTCAACCTGCGTTATATGTACCTATAGTTCTGTATTGGGTACTACTACAGAATGAGAAAATTTGACAATACCGTATTTAAACCAACAAATTCCTGAAACAGGATTGTTTATGTCGGGTATACACACAGTTCCTCATTCATGAGATAAAATTACACTATTAGGTATCGCAAATGTTAAAAACTTAATAATTGCATCACAGGGTGCATTTTGGGGGATGATGGCAGGATTCCTTGTCGGAAGTATACGCATGATAATGGTATTTTCATTACAAAGCCAAGCTGGAAGCTGCTTAACGCCAGACACAAGGTATAGTTAAAAAATTAATTGCTGAATCAAACCTAGCAAAAAAGTTCATGTTTTTCAGACCAGATTGGTACCACACTCTGATTGGAAATGTTCACTTCATGTATTTTGCGTTTCTCATATTTGGCATCACAATAATTGTTGCTGTGGTTGTTAGTCTTTTTACTAAACCGCCAACAAAAGATCAGGTAAATTTCATGATTGTATTTGACTCATTGTTGATAACAGTTGGTAATATTAATAAATTTTGTTTTGTAGCTTCGCCGATCAACCTGGTGGACAAAGCACTGGAGCAAACCGCGATCTGATCACCTTGAAACTGAACTAAGGTCAGACAAGACAGCACATGATTTAAAGGAGAAAGGACTTGGAGAAACTAACCATGAAGGTAACGTTTGTGTTTGCCATAAAAGTTTAAGTAAGTCCAATTGTTATTGATTTAACAGAGCTTAAATATCGCCTAAAACAAAAGTTAATATAAAAATCATATATGCCCTAAAAACGCACATTGGCCATACAGCTGCCACGTCGATTATCTATGGGCTACATTGTTTGGTCAAAAAAATTACGTAATGAATTAAATAAATTATGTAAAAGTTAATTACATCACCAAACCACCACAGAAAGTTTGAATAGATTTAAATTTTGTAGTAGCTTGCAAAGTTGGACAAATGCATAATTAAAAGTTAAATAATCCGCAGAACTCTAACATATTGTGACGTTGAAACCTATGTTTTGGGCCTTCTACATAGCCTACAACTGACGATAGCGTTTTTTTTACAATATAACAATACAAATTACCCCTAATGTTAAAAACTGTCTATAATGGGACTCCAGCCAGAAATAAGAACACCATTAACGTCGGAAAAAACACAATTTGGTATAAGACCAAAATAGGACTAATACCTAACAGTCGTAATAACGTTCAAATCGAAATAAGTCGTAAATTCGTCGGAATACGACCTAATGGTCAGAATCCCCTATACAAACCTTTTACCTACTCCCAAACTCCACCCCTAAGTATATCACTAACTCCCCTAATAATTTTAACTCTAACCTAATTTCTAACTCTACCATTACCCCCCAATAACCCCAAACAGGGGCAAACGATCCGGTGCCAAAGCAAAACAGCGGCACTCTAACGGCGCCAACTAGAGCGACCAAACGTCGACGAAGAGCCAGCCGTTGCCAGACCGATGACCCCCGATCGTTCCATACCCTCTCCTTACAGTTTCAGGCGCTATGTTGACATTTCTGTTTTATTCCAAAGAATTTAGAACTTATTCCGACAGGTTTAGGTGTTGTTCAATCGATTTAGAATGGATGTTCTTATGTCGTGGATATTATTACTGCGAATTTGGCTTTATTAGGTCGTTGGTCTTAAGTCAGTGGTCAGCAAACTTTGGGCCGCGAGTTACTTTTGAATAGCTTAATGAAGTGGTCGGCAAACTTTGTTTGTCGCGCCGCATAGTACTCTTTTCAAAGCTATTAAAGGCCCACTTCGTAAAACCATTATACGAAAACAGTGGCGGATTCAGGATATTTAATGTTAAGGTATAACATAAGCCGGCGCCTTGATTGCCAAAACACTGCCAAGGCATCATGTAAAACATTCATTAAAACTAAGAATCTATACTATAAAACAAAGAACATTTTCGTTTACATGTACAGTAGTTGTACGGCAATCACGCGGCATACAACTACATGATTACACTAAAAAGCTATTCAAAAGTAACTCGCAGCCCACTAGAAATGGCTCTGCGGCCCACATTTGGGCCGCGGCCCACAGTTTGCCGACCACTGGCTTAGTGTTATCTTGTAGTTGTGACTGCGTTGTGACTGCGTGATAGCCGAATATTCATTTTAGTTTATTTTAAAAGTTGGTGTTGCATAGAATTTTGAAATATCGGCTTAGCTTGAAAAGGCCTTTGGTTACTTGCCGTTGTTAACGTACATTGTTTTGTTAATTAACCTTTTAAGGTTAAAATCAATATGTTTGCCGCCAATCATGATTTAAATTATGATAATATATTAATTTGGTACCTGTATCGGATCGGCACTAATACTAACCGATGTATCGGATGATTACCAATTACCAATTAGCATCGGGTAGCGGACCCGATCAGATATGATCAAACATCCCATATATATACTTAACATATATTTCCTGGCCGGTATTCCAGCTTACATAAAATTAAAACATTGATTTTTGTTTAGTTGATGTTGAAGACACACAGCAGAGCATATTTCGGCGAGGGTACGATTGGTTTTGTGGCTACAGTAATGCGAAAGATCCCGAAACGACAGAGCAGGAAAGATTGGAGAGACTCAACAAAATTACCAGTCTCGAGCAGAACTCCGATGCTAGTTTACTGCTCAACTGTTTGCTGATAGTTGTACTTGCTGTATCGGTTTACTTATACGCATTTTACTCCACGCCGTACTAAAAATGGATAAAATTTGTGTAACATGCAGCTCGAATTATAAATCAAAGAAGGTATTTCATATTTAGTTATCACGTAAAAATTAGATGGGTAAACATTATAATGGTATAAGCCTATTTTGTATAGTGAAATCCTGTAATTTAATTTCTCGTAAATTATAATTTAGTTAACTTGCGAGGTCACCTATAACTATCCTATTAAAAATATTAGTTGTGGAGTAGACGAAATGGCCAATGTTAAATAAAAATGCGTCATTTTATACTTTGTTGTGAATATAATGTAGTGTGATACGTTTAAATGAACACGCTGCAATAGGCTGAACTTGTTATTGAAACTTCACGTTTTATTTTGTTTTGCTAATTTATAGACGTGATTCAGTGTTGTATAACTTAAGTCAGCGATCTCTCTTTTTCACGTCCTCTAAACTTTAACTTTATCGTAGGCCCTATTGCAAACTAATCATTTTTTTCAGTTAAATATAGACATTTTGAGGTCCACATCGAACACTTCAAAAGTCCACCAGTTGAGTAGACCTGTAAGAAACGAATGTTGGCTTCGTGCAACAACTTCTTCCAATGTATTTTAATGCAGTTTGCCTAAAATTTTAGTTGCATAATTATTTGTGCGCGAGAGCGACCGAAAACAGCATGTTTCGTGATATATGTCTGTTTTATGACGCTAAGCTATGGCGTAATATGTAATCCTATATACAGCGGTGGTTTTCAAACTTTTTAGTTGCTGCACACTAAAAAAATCTTAAATATTTTGCGGCACACTTTTAACAGAACAACAATAGAGTAATTTTACAATCGCCCTTAACACACGACAAACTATATGTAAATGTCTCAATATTATTAATTTGTAATGGATAGTGCGCATTTAAGTCTAAAATGCTTGCGTGTATATAACTATTGGTGATAATATGCCCCTATTTTCAAAAAAAGTTTTGCGGCACACTTGACAATCTCTCGAGGCACACAGCTTGACAGTTAGCTTTGACAGTAGGCCTACGCATATTTAGCAAAACTATTTCGGAATATTATACGCATATTTAGCAAAATGAAAGTGCAAATACACAGAAAAATAAAGCAAATTTGTTTGACAGAATTTTACACCATAAAAATCGTTTGACTGGAAAAATTAAGTATTAGACCTGCTGCTGTTGCTGAAAAAATACTCAACTTAACTTGTGTGGATTCTGTTAAAAGAAAACTAAGGCAGCACTCGCTATATACCGGTACTTAAATTCCTGCTTATTTTTTTACAAATCATACAATGCACCACTATTAGAAAAAAATACCTGATAATTTTTAATGCTGATATTATACAAGTAATGAGTAAAATTGCTAGACGTTAACCCCATATTCAAAGTTGCGGACAATTTTTTGCCTTCATTTTGCACGAAGCACCAAACATCATTTATTTTCAATGCGTATTATATAGATCATTCACAATAAGTAATGATTGGCAAACATAAGATTTATGGTTTAAATTAGGTGTGTCCAACCTTTTATTACACTGGATCACATTGTCACTGTAGGTAGAGTTCAGTTTGGCGCAGAACCTATTAAAATTAAATTACATGAAAAAATGGTTCCATATTCGGGGTCAGGCCCAGGATTTTGGAGATTAGAAATTACGCAGATGACATCATAAGGTTAATTATGCCATATCGTGAGGTCATAAAACAACCAATTTTAAAAACACCCGCTCTTCTCGAGATAACTGTAAGTGCTCAATTATGCAAGTGAATTTCAGGCTAATCGCGAAAATTAAGGTCACACGGCGGAACATGTAATATGGTGCAGTGCCTTTGGGCAGAAAGTATTTCGTTAAAAAGGTCAAAAATACAGTTTAATTTTTTATTTTTATATAGTACAAATGAGCAAAAAACATATTTGAATTAAAAAACACTAATAATATAAACAAGTTTTAAAGTAACAAAATATTTTTTGGTCATTGAATAGGCTATTATGTTTTCTTTTTTTTCCTCCCCTATACCTTCCTTTTTTAATGTTTAACCACATTATCAAAATAATGACGATAAAATTAAATTACAGATAGGCCTATCTATACAAACAATCTGCCATTATATTTTAATCTTTGTTTAGAAGTTTTATAAAAAACACTTTTAGTTTATCTTTATTTCATCGACAATAAAAGTTGCACAAGAGGTGCACCATTGCGGAATAAATAACAGAAATATATATACCGCTAGGCAATCACAGAGCACACACCTACACAAACAACTCTCGCTTAACACTGGTAGCTGCAACGTCACAGTGTAAGTGGGTGGTGGTGATTTGTGACAATTTGGCATTAGACACACAAAAAATCTATAAGATGACGTCAGATACTAAAAAACCTTTTAAAGTAACCGCGGAAAGCTCTTTAAACACTGTTAACGCAGTTACCTGCGTGACCGTAAAATAAATATTTATCTCGTATTGGTAAGAATAAAATGTAATGTTTCCAACTTAAGACTTTTATGTTTAATAACTTTCTACAATCTACAGCATGTTGAACCACGCAAAATTTAAGCAAAGTTTTGCAAAATACCACGTTTATTGCACCGGTTTTAACAGTAAGCAATATTCATTTTTAAAGGGGATTTTCTTAGGTTGGATGTATAGAAGTGCGGTACCGGGGATTAAGTATTTGCTTTGAATAATACACAATTCGAACAATTGCTGCTTAAATTTAAGGTTTTGCGTTTACTTTTCGGTTGCATATATTATATTACATAATCTTTGTTTTTAAATCATCGGCTATAATACGATGTATAAACAGTAAACACACTTACACGGAAATGGTACAAATATGCAATGGGATCAACAGGCAATGATGGCTTCATACATTTTAACCACGCAAAATCGGGGCATTGTGCGACACGTAAAATATCACGCCTATTGCGAAAGACTGCATGTATTGCTACACGTAAATATCATTTTTAACCTAGGCAACTCCGGGTATTTCGTTTAGTCTACAACAGGGGTCGGCAACCTTTTTCTAGTCGCGGGCCCAAATTATAACTCAAAGGTCTCTGCGGGCCGCACAAAATGTTAACTAAGATTTGTGTTATTAAAATGTTACAACTGTAAATCAGGCAGGCCTCGGATTTTTTTGCACTTCACGACGTGTTTAATTACAATTAAGGAGGCAGTAAAGTGCTAAAGCGCGAAAAAAGCGTTTGCTTGGTTTAAAATTCGAGCTCACACTAATGAAAAATGTACTAAAAGTACTTTGAGGAAACGCGCTAAGTTTAAAAGTTAATCTAGTTCAGTAGATGAAGTCGCAAACGCGATTTTTTTGGTATACTGGAATTTATTTATACCAACTTTCTTGCGAGTTTTTATTAAATTTTCAAAAAAAAATGTTTAAAAAATATTTGTCCAATATTTTGAATACGTCTTCCGTTTGTCCACGACGCACTTGGCAGCTTTCCACAGCGCAACGGTAAATAAGCGCTGGTCTAGTTGAAAAACAGCATCAAAAACTAAACAAACTGTATGTAGAAAGATCATTGGCGCGAAGCGCGAAAATTTTTCGTATTTACGTTTTTAAAATAGTCAAACAGTATTTGAAATGGACTCGTGTCTAACTTGTCAAAGAGGTGGCGGGCCGGATGAATTACATTGTCGGGCCGTAGGTTGCCGACCCCTGGTCTAGAAGGTCATTATTATTTTAAACGTTTGAGATGCATTTCACCCTCGGGTCATAACGAAACGGTAAAGGATGTAATAAAAAGACAGTAGAAAACTCGCTACATATAGCCTTTTAACCAGCTTCCGAAAGTAACCATATATCAGGTTTAGCACTACAGCGTAATTGACTTTTAAGCGAATGGAGAATTTGTTTTTGACAGAAGAACAAATAAATCTCCCAAGGCTAGACACCATTCAAAAAAAATGCTCGGTGGTTTTTGTGGAATGTGGAATCACTCTGTATTGAGGCGAAGAGAAACAGCACCATAACAGTATCTGTTAAGTGGTGCTTGGCAGAAAATCAATGCTTATCACAACACGTTGTTGCCGACTTGCCGTTATTAATATTAGCACGAAGCGTGCAACGCCGTTGTCTAAAACAAACAGACATGGACGCATGCACGCAATGTCAGTTCTTTGTTTCAATAACGGTAACAATGGTACTTAAAAAATAGCCTAAATATCTTTCTTCGCAATTCTTCCTGCGGTAACTCCTTTTACTAATTTATGTGAAACGGCTTGCCACACAAATTTGTCAAAATTTGAGTCCGTTTTGGATCACGCTTGCAAAAGACAAATGTATCACTTTGCGTTTATTGAAAATATTGCACATAGGCAGGTTGGATTTGAAAATCGAAAACAACTTGATTTTTATTACAAACACGTAAAAATCTTGTTGTTAACAACAGAAAAATTACATGTGTGTGCTGTAGTGCAAGTTCAATACTAATGCAATAAAATACATGTATTGATATAATACGCTGAACAGCAAGATTGCCTAACGCGGTTCAAATAAGTTACCAAATAAATACATAAAAAGCAAAAGCTATACCCTAGTGCACCACAGAAGTCAAACGCCAATGTACAACCCAATGAGCTTTGCGAAACACATGCGGTAGAAAGGTAAAAACAAAATTGGCAAATTGACCATTTTAAAGTTTTACGCAAGCACAAAATGCTGGTTTGCCACAAATGTTCTGTTGGATTTTTATCAAAACTCGCAATAATTAACATTATAGAAAATATAAAAAATATGCATTCTTTTGCTATATCATCTTGAAGTAATGAATATGAGAGTAGTTTGCACTTTACGATTTTGGAAATTATACTCACAGGGGATTTGCAGAAGTACACCAAAATTGGATAAAATTAATTTTATGATTTAATTAAAACTTGGGTAATATTAGAAATAATATTCAGCAAAAACGTAAACCCGATGTAATAAATATTACTGTTTCATTGATTGATATACCACTAAAAGTAATAATTTGGTACTTGGTTCTTAATCAAAACAGATAGACTTTACTTGACATATACAGTTGCCAAACCAAACATAAACTTGTAAAAATTGTTCCTGATCAGCGACTATGAAGCGGGTATTGAAAAAACATTGGTGTCATATGTGGTAAAAATATTAGTCTGTAAAATGTTACAATACCTCCATGGCGGCAAATATAACAATAAACAATGCCAAAGTGTTTTTGCAGTTGAGAATACAGTTTAAAGAATAAGGCATTAACTAACTAGACCTTATACCATTTCTGTGTAATTTAACATTGACTGTCTTGGCAAAATATTTGCCTAATGTAGAAACAGGACAAAACAAATAAATAAATTCAAACAAAAAAGTACTTTTTAGGATGGCTTTCAGCCAACTGGAAACCTATAGATGTTTAGAAATAAGAAGAGTGTCTGTTTATTGTACCATTAAGCAGTGATTAATGACATCCTAGTATAAAAAAGGAACCGCTGTACTTAACAGCAGGTCTGCTGCTGATAAAATGAGGAATGTTAGCAGGAAACCACCATACTTCCTCTGAAGAGCAGGGCAACTGCTTGCCTTTCGTTTATAAAAGTACCACTTAAGGTCATATTACTATCACTTACATTAAAGGTGTTTTTTTCTGTGGATTTAAAATAAAGTAAATCCTTTATGGGGATTACAACAGATAAATATATTTATAATATTAAAATTTATTAGAATAATTTGTATGCGCTATCCTGTTTTTGGATCGCTTGTGGCTCCATTAACCGTCAGCAGATATTGATGATTAAGATAGAGCTCAATACCCACAACAATGATAATAACAAAAACAAACACAAAGCATAAGAACAAAACCCACCACTTAAAACCCCAATCAGCACCATCGCAGTCATCAGTTCTATTCCCAGAGCCAGGGGGGAGTAAAGGCCTATAACCAATTGAACCTAAGGATGAAACAACTTCTTCTAAAACCTCATTTCTTTCGCATTGCATTTCATCAGTTTTTCGTACAGTCTTTCTGATTTCTTTATCAACTTTCTTTAGATATTTGCTAGCATCGTTTTTGTCAACAGCAATTTGTTTAAAAACGGTTGTGCTACCACTGTTTGCCGCTAAAAGATTGATGTTTTCATTAGAACTTATTTCGCTGTCCTCTACATGATATACATCACTTGGCAAATTTTCTGCTGTAGTTTTCCCTTGCTTTGAGGTTGAAGGATGATCTGAACCAGTCTTTAATGGTGTACCACCTAATGATGTTGTTTTAAATGAACTACGTCTCCTTGATTCTTCAACTTGTTCGGTAAGCAGTCCATGCCGCTTCACAGGTATCTTTATATACCTCAATGCATAGAAATCTTGATCACTTACTAAAGTGTTTGCTCTTTTTAGTTCATTTACCTGGTAAAAATATTATTAAATTAATACAACTAATGAAACAAAAAAACTAATTTTTTTTTTCTAAGCAAATGAAAAGATAATAATGTATAATAACAACCATACTATTACACAATAAATGACTCGTTTCAAGAAGGCTAACTAAAACTAGCCAGTTAACATACATTTAAGTAAGTTTTATTATCAATATATATCTAGGATAGTTTTTGCCGAAGAATTTGAATTTTTGTAGGTTAACTAGCATTTATTAGTCTTTTTGCAATTATATGGCGGACTATTGTCAAGAAGTTATTGTCATAAACGAGTGCACCTTTTGGAAGAATGGGTTAACTTTAATTATATAATCTTTAAACATATAATTCCTAATAATATCTTAATATGTAGGAATATTTAGCATGTAATTTGAGTATAAAGCAAAACTTACAGTGCAGCCATACAGTAGCGCAAAAGACTGGAGTGTGTCGGTTGGCAGAATTTCCCTTTCTAGGTAGACAACATCATCAGGGGGTGGTGCCCTATAAACTTCTGCAGTGTATGATGTTAAATTGTTTGCGCTTGAGCGTGCTCGCAAGCTAGTAAGTTCTGTAGCACTGCTTGAGTTGGTGGTCAAATCTTTTTTTTCAGTTAGCACAGAAGTGTTCCCATTCCGATTTTTTAATGTTGGTGCTTTACTGGTTGTGTCAGAGTTTTCTGTTGGAATGGAAGAATACTGAAATTTCCGATTCGAATTTAGATTGTGATTAAATGTTTTTCTTGATATCTCCATAGTAAGATTGACTGGTTACAATACACAAAACCTTTGTCCCTGAATTCCTAAACTTGATTTTTTGTCCACAATATCTTTAACCAACTTTTAGTAAAAACATATTCTTAAAATAATGTATGACATCCCCAAAACACCTGCAAGTAGAAAATCAGCATTAACTGTGAAAGTAATTAACACTCCTTTCAAATAAAAAGCTAACAACTTTTTTTCTTACAGTAGACATAAATCAGTAAAACAAAAAAGATGAAAAGCAGTGCCACAAAGTTTTACTTAAAAAGTAACAAAGTGTACACTTTGTTACAACTGATTTTGTTTATTTTAAATACATTTTTTATCAAGTCCTATATTGTGTTTTCTTTTGATTCACTCTTCTTCCTTTTAAGTTATAATAAACTTATATTAGTGAAATGTGTTTTAGATTCAGTAGTTTCAATACAGCAAATGTTTGGTTTGTGTTAGTTGGCAGGACTTTAAATTTGAAACACTTTGCCAATAAAACTGTGAATCTGTTCCAAATACAGCTGGTAATAGCTGGCTCTTTAATAAAATAAAACATGGTTAGTTGACATAAATATATCTCAAGTGTATTGACCGTTTAATATCATTTTTTTTATATTAAAACCGAACGCTAATCTGCAACCTAACCCAAAAATATTTGTTGCATGGTAAGATTGTTCACCAGCACCTTTTATTGTTTTTTTCTTTTTGTACAAAGCAAACTATCAACAACTCACTGACCACTTTAACAATATACACTTAAACAAGCATAAACCACAGCAAAAACATTCTGCAGCCAGTAGGGGAATGGAAAGTCGTCTCTTTAATATATAACACAAATTATGTTTAAATTTTAGGATGCCTGTTTTTAGATTTAAAGGCTGTATCAGTTCTTAATTAATATCTGATTCAACAGTCTTCTTCTTATTGCTACTGGCAAAATCAACAAGTAAAATTTTTTGTTTTTAATTTATTCCAGTAAATTTTCTCTACACACGTATACAACATGATAACGTTTTGACGTTAACAATCACATTGACAAATATAGTTTGCCGCTTATTTATCTCGAAGTCATTTGAGTAGGTAGCATTAAGTTGAGGTGAAAACTTTTATAATATCATAGTAACACGCATACATAACCTAAAACAAAGCCGCTAAATGCTATCTACAGTGAAACTTTCTTTAGGCTACGTCAGAACGTCTTATCGCTTCACTGAACACAGCTGGAAAGGTATTCAGACGTAATTTTTTCTGTAAGATTAAAAATCAAAAATATCTATCTATCTATCTTGAACAAAAATAAGTCGTTTCTATCAGGAAGTCGAACCGTTTGACTTATCCGCTTTTTCGAAGCAATTTAAAAGTTACAATTAAGCTCCAGTTTAAAGTTATTCTAAACATTGATTTATAAAGTTTAGGTTCGGATTTAATGTAAATATTTTAAACCAAACTAAAACTAATAGGCCTAGTCTTTACCAGAAATAAAAATCATAAAGTACCGTAAACCTATGTTTAATGATATACTGATGGTTCCCAATCTTTGTTAGCATCCGAGCCAAGTTTAAACAGTTTACTTTATTTAATAGGTGGCAACAAAAAGATTATGCAGCTGAACAAGAGTATTTTTTAACATAAATAAGGCAAGGCACTATTTTGTTTGAAAATGTTTCTCTTGCTATATCTTAACCTAACCGGGTGAATTACCTTCCTTCGAAAGTTGTTTCGAATTTGTGGTATGTCTTGTGCAAGGGTGGATCAAGAATTGTTGTTTGGAGGGAGGCATGGAAGTTTTCAGCCTTGACTCCAGATACTTAAAAACGCTACCTCACGAAACAATTTATTTAAAGAATAACTACTTTTCTCGAACGAACTCAAGCGCAAATGCAGGTGAAATCCAGTCTAATCGGCCGAGCACGAAAAAAATGTGTTTATTTGATTTAACTATGAAAAACTTTTACATTAAAGGATGTCACATAAAAGACATTCACATATTGATCGATATATATATATTTTTTTTTATTACGCTGAAACAACAAAATAGAAAGACGGACGAGAATAAAAAATAGCACCTATCAAGAAGCGACAGGGCTAAAGGCCAGCCCACTTAACTTTATGAATTGCGAGATTTTCTGAATTTAAAGCACAGATATACTCAGAGTGTTTTACAGACTTGATCATAAAAACAAACATGGAAAGCGTCGGTAATGTCTTTCCATACTTAGAATAGTAGGCCCTATATAACGAAGCGCGCACATAACAGTAAGCAATTCAGCAAATCATTGTCAACACCAGTTCCAAACAGGAGAGTTACAGGGTCGTTTTGCAATGAAATTTAAAGTTTTAAAGATATCCAAGATGTTATTTCTTCCCAATAGCTTTCAATATGAAGACAATAATAAAATACGTGTGAAATAGTTTCAGGGGCATTTCGACAGAAAACACATTGGTCGGAGTCAGTTTTCCCAAAGGAGTGTATGCTTCGTTTGTTACTATCGCACGTAGGTTAAGTTTGATTTGAAAAGAGCGTAGCTTGGTTTCAGTTGTTGAATTATAGACATTACAATACAGCTTTTGCCAGGGAGTTGTATTTGGAGAAAGGCATAAGTCCCGCTCCCAATTTTTTTGTTGCTTTTCCGTGGGAACCGATGCATACAGCCTAATTTTATTGTAAAGCGTCTTTTGAGTGTCACATATTTGAAACAGCTCCGCACATTTGCTAACTAAACACACTTTAGGTTTCGAATGTCGTCAGTATGGTCCCATTCGGGTGGTAAGGCAGCAATCATTTTAATGAAGGATTTGAAGTCTTCGTTATTCGGTTTAAAGTCGTATTTTATTGCCAATTGGTCATACTTAAGGTATTCTCCCTCCGAATCGAGTAAGTCTGAGTGTTCGACTGTTCGTGTATTCCCGCATCGATGAGAGGCTTCAAGTAAAATGTTTGGCTTTTAAATTTGACGCTCTTTGACACCCACAGTGACCTGCGGTGCGTTTTAGTTGAATGGACAATTTGGATTATGGCTCTGAGGTCAAATATTATTTTTCGTATTGTTCGCAGGGGGACAATTTTTTCGCTTTGTTTTGAGTTTATTCCCAGGTTGCCTCGAACCCAGCACTCTAGCTGCATTATAGATAACTCATTTTTTCTAAAAGTTTCCAAGGGGCTGTGTAGTTAACATCCCAAAATTTAGCTGTCCATTTAAGGTTTAAAGCTAAAAATATACGAATCGACATCTAACATATTTGCACCTCCTAGTTCAATGTTTGCAGTCAGTTTGTTTCTTTTTACTCTTTCCCAGCTGGAGCCCCAGATAAATTGAAGTAATTTGGTTTTTAATTGACGAACATATTGATCGATATAAGGCAGTGCTTTTCAACCCGTGGGATGGCACGCACTTATGCGGATGAAATAAATTGTAATGCGGAGGACAAACGTCGCGCGGATGAAAATTTTATTATTTTTCACTATGTGTAATACAATAATCTAGTAAGCTGGTGCGCCAACTTATTCGTTACAGGTGTAATATAGTCTCTCAGTGGTTGATTACAGTTCAAGCTATGGTTTATGGTTTGAATACACAAAGCCTCATATTGTTATTTCACAAATCGGAAAATTAAAGGTTTCAAACTTACTGTTCTTGTTTCGTGCGAAAAAAAAAATTCGTAAATAAAAAGTGCGAACGGTTCTTTTAAAGGTTTAAAAGCACTGATATAAGGCATTTTTCAAAATAATTTGTAAGGCTTGGCCTGCTGACACTTTGGGATTCGCCATTGGTTATATGGTATTAAATTTGAACATCGAAAGTATAGTAGTTTTTACCACGCCCTCATACATTGATTTGTTGTAATGTGACTGACGATTTTTGCTACCTACTCGAGCGTTTCATTAATCACTGTTTCAATAAATCTATTTTATGCGAAGCGCGTAGGCTAAGTACTACAGATTACTGAATATTAAATTACAACATGTAATTCCAACTGTATTAGGATTAATATTTATTGATTAAAATATACTGGTATATGGAGTCTTTCACTAAGGCAATGACTGATTTTTTTAATCTTAATCGGAAACGATAAAATTATGGGTTAAGAGCCGTATGCTGCTCTCGGACTCGCGGTTGAGCACCACTGTAAGAGACTGAATTAACATCTCTACAAAAAGATAGAATTTATGTGGAGGGGGGATGATTCTCCACCTTCCTCCTACATCCGCCTCTGGTCATGGATTACACGAGGCCATGGTTAAACTAGAAATGTGTTACCGGTACTAAAAAGAAAAAAAAGTGAAAATAAGTCAAAAGATGAACACACTGATAAATACAAGTTGTGGTTGTGGTTCGTGTGGGTTTCATTTGGCCGCAAAAAAACTCTTAATAAACCTTCTGAAAATATAACTCTTTCAATAAAGTTACCAGCAGTTTGTTATGTAGTAATCAAGCTTCACGAAAAAGTAGCTACACGTCTAATAAGAATTATACGTTTGAAACGACAGCGAAAAATCGTTTACAGCGTTTCTAGGGGGGCAAATTTACACCCAAAACAGCAGTAAAACTTAAATGGAAAATAGATTTCATGAAACACTACGTTGTTACGCTCCTGAATAGTTAAAATACAATCAAGTAAAAAAATGCGCTAGAATGTTGTTTTGATTAATTATGCTAAAGTAACATATTAGTGAAAGTTGTACCTTGCACAATATTAAAATTATTACTATAAAAAAATTGGAAAGAGATGACAAACACAAGAGTGATACTTTGGGAATGTTGATAGACGAATAATGAACGCTACGCTGAATTTAAACAGTGGAAGCGGATGAGCTTTAGAGATGTTGAAATTTGGCATTGTTTGAAAATCGTTTTGAGAAAAAAAGACGGCATTTTATTTTCTCAAACGTTCCAGAAATATATATAAATGGATTTTTTCAGCCGCAGCAACTTCTCATACAGAAACACGCCTTAAATTCAAATTAGGAGCGAACTACAGGAGAAAATAGGAGTTTTAAAAAATAATGACATAAACTAAAATATCCGTACAACATATAAAGTAACAATACTAGCAAACGTACACTCTCGATTTGTTCGACATCCTTGAAATAAATAGGAAGTGCACTTAATTGAGTAAGTTTACGTAGTGCAATCTAATTATCGATGACCATTGGGAATTATATGATTGACAGTGCTAGCAAAATACGTGGCGCTATAACCGCCAAAAAGCGGGTCAATGGCCACAAGGCATTGCATAAACGCGGCGCTTGGGCACTGCATAACACAATCAACATAAAAACAGGAAAGGCTTTTGATACTTATATACAGCAAACACGGTACTTGATTAGTAAAAGTTTATAAGATTTTTAGAGTTAATGGGGCGCGATAGAAAGTGAACAAATTAGACACGGCAGCGTCAGACAGTGAAGAAAATTCAAACAGAATTTTCTTCATAAAGGCGAGCGACCTTTCAATGATCGCGGCTGTGAATCGTCGCAGTGTACGTTTTAAGCAGCACTCTTTCGGCTTAAACCTTTTCCACGTAATTGCCTGGAAAAAGGCCCTCCCGTCCGTTGTTAAGACGACCGGTCCACCATCCAGAAGGATCTGAAACGTTTAAATTTTCATTTAGTTGCATTGTAATGCCGTCGAAAATGTACATATTACCCCTACCTTGATGATGCCAACTAAATTATGTCTCTTAAATATCTCATAAAACGACTACCTTTAATTAGTTGCCACTTACCCTCCTTTAAGATTTCAATTATATCGTTGGCGCCAAAACTAATTTCATCAGTGTCTTGAGCATCGTACGCATAAAGAGCCTAAAAACGAAATACAAATATACAATGTTAATATTTAATCATAAACCAAACTGAAATTGTTAAAGGAGAAGAACCGCATTCGTACCGATGTTGAATGGCCTAAATGACTGGACTTAACGCAAAAATTTGGGCAGAATTACTGGAGTCGCACTTTTGTTTATTAAATTGGGTTATTTATATCATTTTTTCACCTAACAAATTGGCTTGTTATGTGTTGCTTCCTGGAACTTTTCAGTTGAGTTAATTTTAATTTTAAAAGTTTACCAATATTTGAACAATAGTTTAACTTTTTTAAAGTTGTTGACTTGACTTGGAGATGGCTGCCTCGAATAATAATTACATGGGCTTGGACTTGATTTGGGCAAACGATTATGTGGATTGTACCTTGCACTTGGGCAGAGCGGGCTTGGGCCTTGGCTTGGGACGATCTCCGCCTGGAACTGGTCGGTTTCTCTGACTTCTCTGCTGAGACATGCGACGTTGAAGTCTGCAAACATTCGCCATGATTTAACAGTGATGAAAAGCGGATTTAATCAGACGGTTGCTCGAACCAGAACTGAAAATCTTCCTTAAGTAAAAGTTGCGGTATAACCCGGTGCTTATTGATAAGGGCCATATCTAGCGGGGTTTGGAACAAGTTTAATTTTTTGTCATTGTATAGGAAAAAAGAGCAGTCAGAGAGGGGTTATACAGAAAAATTGATTTTCCGTATAACCCCTCCCTGACTGCTCTTTTTTAGGGATACTGCTCAAATAAAACAGTATCGTTGGAGGTAGATTACAAAAACCGTCAGGGCTATTAGTTTAACTATTGGTTTTACCCAGCGGCTCCCGCATCAGGTGTGCGCATAAACGCAAGGTCGTTCCCTTGTGACGTGCTTGGTGCACGGGCCCGGCGCTGTTGACCCATCTGGGGCAGCTGGGGGTGAGCACTGGTCGAGGGGTGGCGGTCACCTGAATTGATGTGCAACTGAATGGTTATCCCTGATCGAGGAAACAAACGCACCATTATCTAATTTTGAAAGAAAAGTGTAAGTTTAAAGGGTATAAAAGCGAAGGTTTAATTAACAGAAAAATTAGGCCAGCTTTTTAAACACCACATGCAGAAAGGAAGCCAAGCAGGATTTTGTTAAACTAGGTTGAACGCCAAGAAAGTTTTCGAGAAACTGTCAGCTAAGGAGAGGCATGCCAAAAATTAATTTTACGACAAATTTATAAATCGAAACAATGAGGAAACGTTGAATATTTATATACATAAATTCACAATGGTATATAAATACGGGACATTTTGGGTAAATAATGGAGTTAATTGAAAAAAGTCTCCAATTATGAAATAAAATCAAGAAGCTTTTAAGCGAACCAGCATGATAATCCAGATGACAGCAGAGACAACTTGGAAGCGGTTATTGGTTATTACTCCTACCAAAACAACAACAATCTTATTGAACATACCACCCCTTCCTCGCGCTGTAGCTGTAGGAGGAGCACCTTGTCGGGGAATTCCTGGGGCTGGGTAGGCTGGCCGGCCCCTACCACCCATAGGGGGGTTCGATTGGGGCCTGCCAGGTTGCTGCTGCTGGGGCGCGACCACGGAGAAAACTGGTCGGGAGTGGGAATAGACATTGATGGGGCCATTGTGACGTACGGCGTTTTAAATATTCAAATCATAACAAATGAAATATACCGGGTGAGTGAAGGCATGCAAACGTAATGGTTTTAATGCCGAGTGAGTTAAAAAAAACACTATAAACTTTAAAAGCGCAATCTGATAATCAGGATTACAGCATTACGATCTGTACGTGCTTTGTTAATAGCAAATAAAGAAAAATTTAAACAAAAAACAATAGCATCCGAGGCAGGGTAGCCTTTCCAACAAAATACCTCGCAGCATCAAGAATAATTAGACAGAGTAGGAAGTTAGAATAACACGAGGAAAATCAATCCTCAATATGCTGTTGAACAATTACGTCGATGCAAAAATTAAGTAGAATGCGTCTCATTTTGGTGAGTTGTACCCCATTCATATTTTTAAAATCAACTTACTATTATCTGATATTTTGAGTAAACAAAAGAAACAATGAAAACTAACCTCTTCCTTGTTGCGTGTAAGACGATGCCACATTGGAGGGCATGCCATGAGACTGGGGTCCATGGGACGGGGGTCCATGGGACGGGGGCCCATGGGACGGGGGTCCATGAGACGGGGGTCCATGGGAGGGGGGTCCTTGTTGGTGCCTGTATCCAGACTGTGGCGGTCCCCTGTTGTTGGGCTGTGGTATTGTTGGAGCTTGACGGCCGGGACCTCGATTGTACTGTGGGGCTTGTTGTTGGGGCGGTGGGGGCTGGTTGTATTGCTGATGATGCTGTTGTTGCTGGGGTCTATGATGCTGTTGGGGCGCGGGTCGATGGCCTCCACCACCGCCCCTTGGCGCTCGACGATTCTGCATTAAGTTGCGTACTTCCGGCTCTGCGAAAAAAAAAAAAAAAAATTCCGCCAGACTTCTTTCATAATCGGAATCAGAGCTTTTTAGATTTTGCTAGACAGATTTTCAAAATCGAAAATGCATCCATTATAATTTTGACAAAATGGATCAAACAAATCCATCCCATTAAAAAAACAAAACAAAGTTGAATGTTAAACCAAAACGACATAAGTGATCAACCGATAATAGAGCCACTTTCTTACTCGAATTCTTGGGCAGTCCAGGTCCGATTGAGACAGCCAGGGCCTTGCCGGAAGGTTTAAGCGTGGGAACATCACCCGCACCGGTAGCGAAGTTGATTTGTCTAGTTCCGCCTCCACCCCAACCCTCTTTTTTCACATTAAACTCGATCCTAAAAGGTGGAAATACATGAATTATTAAGACAGCTAATTTATACTTTAGAAACGATACTGTCTGAATACGAACTAGGGATAGGGATTTTTGAACTTTTTTTACCGCGGACCCCTAACATATTTTTGCTTCGCGTGGACCACGGTAGGCAATAATATTTCAAAAATGAAGTCAGCAATTGACGTCACAATACAACTAGACCTGAGAAATCTGCCTATTTCGGTTCAAAATTATAAAAGTGTAATGGAGTCTACATTCAGTGCAAAACCGTTTTATTTTTAATTAAAGTTATTTTAAAAATTGATTACCTTCTAATTATACACTACTATTTCCATTAGGCCTTCATGGACCCACTAAAACTAGTTCACGTACCCCAAGGCAAGGGGTTTATGGACTCCAGTTTAAGAACCCCTGAACTACATTGATTTTTTCGTTATACATTTTTAATGACAAAGCAAGCGTTCAACACAGGGTTGTTGCTTATCACCTCTGCGAAAAGTTGATCTCGAGCTGCCTCTTTGTTCTTGCTTCGTACTTCTTTGAGAGAACGTGGAGAAACTCGGTCTTAAACATCGATTCCAGTACAGAGTCGTAATCGTTAACCACGTGTACAACGAAGAAGTCGTCCTGCAGCGAGCTGTGGGACAAGTTAAGGGTAGGCAATATGAATGTGTTTAGCGTGGTGCAGATTAAGGTTGCCGAACCAAGTTTATCTTTCCTTGGTTACGCGTCCTTTGGTTTATCAAGACGGTGCATTACTGATTGTGTAAAATCGAATAATTGAAAAGCGCGATATTTCGAATATTAAATAATATAAACAACTATAATATTGCTAGGGCAATACTTTTCATAGTTTTAAACAAATTTGGCAGGAAGCATCCCTTTGTAATTATTAAAATTTTAGAATTGTTTGTAACACCAGGGACCAGGGCCTTTATTTCAAACTAGACGAAATACCCGGCGTTGCCCAGGTTACATAGAATATTTACCAGTTATTTTAACTTATTAAAAATTAATCACACCACAATAATCACCATAATGTAAGAAGCCTACATGATTTTTTTCTGGTTAAACAAAATGAAACAATCCAACATACTGTGGGCTCTTTATCACTATTGCACATTACGTTACATGTTAAACTGCTAGCCTCATGTTATAGCCCATGATTATGAAAGATAAATGTGGTAATCAAAATATACCCACAATGTAATGTTACAGATTTTCTTAAAGAGGCATAAATAATGCAAACATATTTTTGTAATGTCATAACAAATTTGCATGCCTAAACGTTTGCACTGCGTGTCCCTAAATGAAAAATTCAAATCATAAGGTGTGTTTCAAATCACGTCATATCGTGTTGATGTCTCTAAAAAAATGTTAACCTAATGCTTCCCCACCATTAAAGTAACACCCCACAGCCTGTGTGAAAGCGGCATTAATGCAATGGTGTGTTTAATTAAGTGACTTATCTGTGTGGCTCTAAAGATGTAATTCTTGGTCTTCGTAATTTCTCATTAAATTTTGTATTTGGTTAAAACAGTGTAAAACGTATGAAAAGCAGTTTTGTGTCTGAAATAGGTCACTAAAGGAAAGCTCTGACCACTTAATCACTAATCATATGTTACCAGCATTGTATAACCTTCTAATTGAAGCCGCATGTTATAGCAGATACTTTAAAAAAATATATTTAACATCAAACCAAATTGGAACATTGTGTGTGTTTTTAAAATAGAGCTACTAAACACACAACCTTGGCTTAACACGTCTCGTATAATTTACGTAAGGAAAACCCGTAACATATGTCGATCAAAAATTACGAACAAACGTTAAAAAATCGTAGCGCCAATTCTGGTGCGCGAAATTCAGGCAAATACGTATTCCCGGTAAGTACCATACTGCATCCAACGAACCGCTGCAATAAACGCTATATTTTGCAAACTCAGTCCAAAGGTGGCGTAGGTTATACTCGGTTAAGATTGCTGTTCGTTATCTGTGTAAGTGTCTTAATTCCCCATGAAAGAATGTTAAGGAAAACGCTGTAATAAACGCATTTTTTTGCAAACTTAGGTTCCATTAACGTGGTTAAACAAGCTGAAAAAGCTATTAAACATAAAAGTATAAATTTTGCTACGTAAAATTTTATTTTTACCAAGGCAATGTTCTTGACTTGATTTTTCGCAAGTTATTGCCCTATACATTTTCGGAAACGTTTTACCCTTAGATAAGCGAAGAGGTTTTGCGAGAAGTCGCTCGCGCGCCCTTTGTATTTACATGCAAACAAACTACAATGCTGCATGATGTTTTTGAAATGGTACGACTAAACTATATCACACGTCACTTGGTTAAGCATGTCATACATCTTCTAAGTAACGAAACCCCGTAACATTTGTCGATTAAGAATAACTCTCGGACGTAAAACTTTAGGTTGCAGCAGCAATTGCTTAGACTTGCTAGATAGCGTCATGTTTAAGCAAATACGTAATCCCGGCGCTAAACTGCGTCAAACGTGAGAAAATCCTCATTGAAAAAACAAATGCTGATTGTTAAACTGCTGCAACAAACGCAATATTTTGCGAACTCTGCCAAATATTGCGTAAATACCCAACGGATAAGCACGTCAAACATATTTTAAGTTTAAAACATTTAAATTGACGACGGCGTTGCTCTGCCAGCGACAGACCGGGCGAACATGTTGCCACACACATCTCACAAATCTTCTATTTTATTATGTAGATATTTTGTAAAACAATTATTCAGTGCTGAAGTAATGATTTGTGGAAAATTATTTCAAGACAAGTGGGTCAGGAATCGCTCTAATACAACAAGCATATTTCCCCCTAAATATGTTGTTTATCGTAAAGTAAATGTTACTGAAACAAAAATAGTTTGTGATGGTTTTAAAAGCCTTTACTAAAATATTTATACTCGAAACTCTTCAATTGACACCGATTGGCGCCCTTAGCAATCAAGTGAACCATCGCTATTGTTTAATTCACACAATGCAAAATGATGGCGTAGGCCTAATACGTTACAGTTATTTTGCTCATGGCTATAAAGCAAAACAAAAGCGAAATGTTACTCATAGAGCACACAAGACACAATAGAAGTTCCTCAATAAGAAAAAAACTCCCCAATTGTCTCAACATACAAAATCAACTGGCTTTAATTTGTTGTCAATAAATAAACTTTGGGTTTCTACAAAACAAGAACGGTATATTTTCGTTGTTGTTCACAGTGAGTGATATTTCTAAACCGTAAAGTCATCATTTTTATAAAATGTAGGACCTGCGTCGCTTGCTTGGCAGACCGGGAGTTAGAGGACTTATATATACCTATCATAAAATATATACCTTATATATATCTTTTCAAGTTTACATTCATATAACTTGATCTTTTTAATCTTGAGCCTGGCTTACCACTGCGCTATATATGGAATTTATTTATACAATGGTTGCACAATGCACACAGAGTAGGCTTCTGTTTCACATGAAAAAAACCTTAATCGACAGTTTTGTTGTTTACTATCATACCTTGTGGAAATAGCGCGAATCTGCTCAAGGTCAATGTGCCTTTTTAGCACCTCTTTAATCTGTCCCTTCTCCGGCCCCTTCTTCACCACTTCACGACCGATCAAGTAAATGCACTTGGGCGACAACATTAGATCACGCTTCGTCGTCTGCAAAAATTGAGCAAAAGAGGATTCAGTTTGTTTATTTATGCAACGTAAGTGCGAAGGCCACCAAGTAATCATAATTTGAAAATACCCTTGGTGTTGTCACAAAATTAGTTTTAACACCCTATAGTATGTTTTGTATCAAAATGAACACCTTTGTTTTTAGAACAATTTTAAAAATTAAATTATATTTGACATAACCGGTCAATTGCATTGCCAACCCGTAATAAGGATCATCATCATGCAAAAAAATGCGCGTCCCGTCCCTACTGGCTAGAAAACCTGCGAAAGCGCATTAAAAGTCGTTCGCACCTTGAATCTGCGGTCGTACTTGACCACGGTGTCGGCAAACTCGATTCTTTCCCGCTTGCCGGCGAACTGACGCAGCTCCGGGTGCGAGTCGAGTCCGATGTAGTCGCCCACGAAGTTGCGGTTGATGCTGTTGCGGCGTCGCTCCTTGCGCCCGAACACGATCTACAAGCGCGCAAGTACGTTTCATGGAATGTTTGCTGAGCCACACAAGCCAGACGGCCGACAGCCTCGTGGGCTTACAAAGCACGAAGGTGTGCACGGAAACATAAACAAAATTTAGGGGCATAATGGTTGGAGGTTAAAGGCCTTCTTACTATGTTGAAAATGAATAGTTATTCGAAACGTTCAAAATGATACCTACTTCTGTACGGACTTTGATATTATTATGGCGTATAAACAAAATTGTATACGGTTCGTGGGTTAAAAAGTAATTTCAAACCAAGCTGTATTAAACAAAATTATGCCGAACTAGACGACAATGAACCCAGATCAACGCAGTTGATTAAGGTATGTCATGTTATAAAACATTAGTCGCCATGAAACGGCTCCACCAGTTTCCAAATTACAATCAATAATACTTCATTCGGGTCTGGTGTATTTTTATAGGCACAGCATTAGTTTTGTTGTGAAAAACTGACACTTGAGAGTTAAGTCCAAAATAGTTAGCGTTCACCGAAAAGGTGTTTCTAGGGATTAACCTGCGAAGCTTCCTCCTTGATCTGCTGGTACTTCTTCCTGGCGTTGTATTGCCGGAACGCTTTCTGGATTGTCCTGGCATAGCCGTCAAATTTCCGATCGCGCATTTCTTCAAGCAAGAAGAGCTGGAAAGACAGGGGTCGAGTTTAAAACTCGGTAAAAAAGTTTGGTCAACAATGATATGGGACTGCGAAATTGTGAGTAACCGAGCTACAAGCTAATATTTTTTTTATACGTTACTGTTTAGGATTTTACGTTAACTAAAATAGCGTGCGACGAAAAGATTATCGTCGTTTTACAAAATAAGGCATTCGGATAATTTTCACCAGTGAACTACAGCCCAACAAAATTACAACCCATTTTCCATCAAAACTAAAATAATCCCGAAAGAGAACACTCTTCATATCACGCGACCTTCATTTTACATACACTTATCAAAAAGTGTTGCAAAGATGCGGCAAAATACCGATTCGGGGTTCTTGACGAAGAGCTTTGTCTTCCCGCACTGCCACTGGTCCGGGTCCATGTTGACGCAGTTCATGAGGTGCTTGATGCCTTGACGCTCGTCGCCGCGCCACATCGGCCAAGTCTCGGGCGTAAGGATGGCGTACCTGGACGAACAAGGGACATGAGGGGGGCATTAGCTGACATACAACAAACAAAACACAAGTCGTAGAGCATTAGACGTCTGCAGTAGGTATGGGCCCGCCTTCCGTTGTTTGCTTTATTTACTGCAATAGTGGGTGACACTTGTAATGGATTATGTTGGCAAAGACAAAAGCTTCTTGAATTCTCGAATTATTATATTGCCAGTTTTACATGATCTGATGGTAAAGCAGAAGATATACAAAAGAACAGTTTGTAGATTTAATGAATCATGCACACACATATGTGTGTTAACAACTGTGATCTAGCCCTTCTAAGCTGCTTACTTATCATTAGTACACCGAAAGCCATCACAGACTCACCGTCTGTCGATCTATGATGGAAGCAGAACAGGCTAAAAACAACTAGTCTGCAGTGAGGCTACCTACTGAGCTACGCAGGCTTGAGAAACGAGCCGAGAAACAACCATACGCCAATGCTTTCAACATACTGTTAGTACAAGCAACTTCACTTTGAAGGAGATCTACACTACCATATCTATAGGATTCGGTTAGTCTGCGATGGTTTTTAGTGTACTAACATTTTGAACATGTACAATTTTTGCTCAAATTATTCTTTTAACGAATTTTTATAAATAAAAACGAACGTCACCGTCATGTTAAAGGCAAAACGATTCCAACCAAACTATGCCCAATGTTTATTCTTAAGCTATACCTCTGCAGGAACTTGTGAAAGGGCCTCCTGTAGGCGAAGCCTGCTCGGCGAACCCGGACGTTCTCTTTCAAGCCGAGGTACTCGACCTGATGCTTGGAGCGGGATTCCTCCCAGTCGTGCGCCCTCTTCGTCTCGTTGGGTTTGATGCAGCGAATGTAATGCGGTGTGCACTGTTTGAATGGTCATAGCGCTTATATTTGTTTGGAAAACACTTCTTAGCGCCATTTATTGTCACGTTCTGAACTTTTTAATTTGTAAAAAGGAACACTAATGCAACTAGCGGTTATTCTTTACGCGTTTTTAAAATATTTTTTGTTTTTTAAGTTTAGATAGTTTGTAGGAATATTTTAGTTTGTCAAAGGATGTATCAAATGTTTAAATGTAATGTAATAGGCGTGTGATTAAAACTTCCATCTTGGCCGAATGCCATTAATTGGGCTAATCATAAACTCTTGACTGACCCCGCTGAACTATTTAACCAATTGTTTAGCAAATAATAAGATAGAAAGTGTATTGAGGGTATATAAAAGGTGCAAGTGATACGGAAAATCGGCTGACCAACGGACAAACATACATTGCTAAACTTATACCTTCATAAGCGTTTGTACGAGCACATTGCACTGGGTCTTGATCTTTTGCGACGCTGTGGTCGGCTTCTTTTGCTTCGATACATCTTCGGGGAAAAGGTTGCGAATGAAATCGCTGCAAATACAGGAAAGCGGACTTTTATAAGAGTAAGGAAAGCTGACAAACTTGGGTACTTGGTTGACAAGGCAAATTGCCTGAACAGCCCTAAACTGGTTATATAGTGTTGTTTGATCGTTTGCTGCGTTTTTATGGTGTGCTCGACAATAATTAAAAGTACTAACATCACAATTATTTTAACGTACCTTCAGCACGATATTTTTTATAAGTTTTAGAAATTCTGGTTTATGACACAAAAGGTGCGAGTAGGCCCATTTCCTGAAATCTTAAAAAGGATCACAATTACTATGTTTATATTTTTGTTAACCAATAATGGCGACAAAAGATTTTAATGAAACGCACCGTTACATAAACCATAATATGTAGAAAAATAAAATAAAAATCGGGGTTAGTAAGTTTGTGCTAATTAAAAATTACAATTAGGAACGAATAATTCATTCCACGTTTAATGTGCAAAATACACTTACTACTCGCTCTGTTGCATGAGCTCAACAAGATCCTTGAATAGGACGTCCCTGTTTCGCTCACAGAAGCCTTCAACTTCGTACGTTACTTTGCCCGCGTAGTGATGTACAATAAAACCCGCGCTACACAAGCACAAAACAATCATCATCATTTAGATTTATTGCGCACTTTTCTATAGATGTTTTACTAACTTAAAACATTATTCCCAAATCTAAATGCTTGTGCAAATAATGATACAATGTATGAATATTTCAGGGTTTGGCAAAAGAGTTTCTTGTGATTTTTTTACTATCAGTGAAGCTTCAAGTTACCTAATACTTTGCAAAAAAAGCCAAATTAGTCCCAAATTAGGTTATTAAGCAAAAAACAATAACAATCAAAAACCTCCTCTAAAAATGTCAATTTACTTAAAAAAAAAAGGGTGTGTAACTGTGTATATTCATTGTGAACTTATCTAGAGATGTTTACCTAACTTGAAAGATTATTCTAAATGCTGGTGCAAATAATGACACACTGTATCATCATTTCAGGGTTCTGCAAAAGAGTCTGTTAAACTCGTAGATGATACTCATGAGTTGTTTTACTATTAATGAAGATTCAAGTTACGTAATCTTTGCAAATAAATCCAAATTAGGCCAGATTAGGTTGTAAACAATACATACAACAATTCCGACAAAAGATTGGCTTTAATATTAAAACACAATCGAAAACCTCATCTAAAAATTTACATGTACTTCGAAAAGGGTGTGTCATTTAAGACTCAGTTTGTCAAGAGTTTGAACAAACTAACAATTTGTAGTTATGTCTAAGTTTTTCGGAAAATATAACAATAGCGATTTTATAATGAAACGCAAATATCAAGATGACCGCTATTAACCATACATGGCCAGCTGGACACTGCGGGTGATGTCAGTGTGATTCAGAGCGACTAAAAATAACTCGATGAAGAATTCCGTGATTACGAGGGGCGTGCCTGGCCGATTACGTAACTAAAGTTTAAAAGTGCGCGCTCAACGTTTTTAAAAGGGACTTGTTAAATTTTAAAAGTACTTGCTTACGTTATATAAAAGGTACAATCGTCCGTAATAATATTTTAGCATTTGCACCACAATAAGTTTGTTAAATCTACCCATCTTGTGGCAGCCTAAATGACATTCACAGTCAACGTTAAGCATTAAACGGCAAAGCTTTAAGAAACTTGCTTTTAAACTGTTAATATACAGTCAAAGTTTGTTTTTATATAATTATTGAATTGTTATTTGTGCTATTTGCTCGTTAGAATGTTAGCCGAACGTTTTATTGTCAGATTCGCCATCTTAGGTGCTGCCCACTTCCGACCTTTGCAATATCATTTTAGGCCAAAACGTAATAGACGGAAAGGTTCAGGGTGCAAATTGGCAGGTAGCAGGAAGCAACAGATAAACAGAAGATTAGCAACGGGGTATACAAAAAACAGAGTTGCTTAAGCTGTGATGCGCGTACCGGGCTACGGTTGTCCGATGCAAACCCGAAATAAGCTACTGCACAGCTAAACAGTATACATTTAAACAATGAATAAATCGCGTTTGTGAAGTTGCGTATTTTGCGTAAAGGTACGCCGAAGTACGAAAAATGCGCTTACGGTAAACTGGTTTAAAGAATACAGATAACAGAATTGGTGCTTAGATTCAAAGAGCTTTAACCGAAAGTGGCTCTACGTCGTTATCTAACCGAACCAAACAAGCAATGTTTTATTTGCAGTTATTTTTACCTTGTTAGGTAGTAATATATACCTGAAGTCTTGGTAATGCTCGTGTTTTCCGACAGCTCCGTTCAGCTTGCCGAGGAACTTCTGGTCGGCACCCTCGCTTACAGCGTGCATGGTTGCGCAAGTGTCGTCCAACACGCACATGATACCCAGCGGTGACTGAATAAAAGCGTAAAACGATAAATACGGGAGACTTGGGTTTGTGTGCAACGATTGAAAGTGACAGGCCCTTAGCATGGTTGCACACACAAACTAAGCAGGGCAACACCGTGTCCGCGGGTAACAGATCGCTTAACAGTGCCCAATAAAGCGTAAACACTCCAAGTATAAAAAAATTAAATTAAGAATTGATGTTTTAGTCGGAACAGTATTTATAAAATGTAAAAGTCTACATGAGTATCATTAATCATTCAAAATATTATATGACTGTAACTATACAGACTGAGAAAGTTTGTTATTTCATAAGAGTGTATCGAAATGGGCGCTCTTCGTATAACCCGGCTACCATCAGCAGCACTAAAGTCAAAACGAACATTTCGATCGCTGCAGCCGAACCACGTGAATGGTCATGCAACAGGACTAGCACAAATGGAGATTCCGTATAATTATGTTTTGTATAAGACTCTAGCATTTAAAGCTGTCAATGTTCAGAAAGATTTTCTCGAAAAACGACAACGTTAGTTGAACTGATTAGGTTCTCTAATACGATCCTCAAAACACATAAGACATTGGAGGTCGTCCAACTTGAATTAAATATGGTTTAAGCGCCTAAGCGTTTGTGCAGTCTATTGTTTAAGACATCGTGTGTTGCGTTTTGCATTTGAAAACCAGCGTAATGTCATGGTACATGAACGGATTTTGTGATATGAGTACCTTCAAAACACTTCTTGGAACATAACTAGGAAATCAAACTTGAGTGTTTTGTTAATTTAAAGTTGCGAAGTATCAATGTTAACATTTGTATTTCTCTTTTAGCTTGAACAAGACCGGGTTGTTTCGGCAGATTTGGTTTCATATAAAACTTGTGAGTGTACAAACAGTGAGAAACAAAGTAAATTGGAAGCAGCTTAATAGAAGGCGACGCTAATAGAAGTTGTAATACAACACTTTCGTTTGCCTACCCTGCACTGTACAGTCCATTTTATTTTTACATGGCAACGTATACAATGGGCTGCGATGCAATCTATAAATTCTCCATTATTATTATTATTATTATTTGGGTTTTAAGGCACTTCAGTTATTTGCTTAAGGTTATTCAACTAGAACTTAAAACTAGTTTAACCGATATTAACAATATTGTTTGAACAATTCTTTTCATTCTTTTCACGGTTTTGTTATGGTAGTCTGTGGACAATCCTAAAAAAATGTTGTACAAGATTTTACGATTACTTCATTACACGAGAGCAATCAAATTCGACCTGTTAAAACAAAGTTTACAGGAGCGAAAAGTCCAGAAACAAACAAAAAATCCAGGATGACGTTGCGCCTATGCGTCGTACGTTCATTTAATGCTGTACCAACCTTGCTTTCGACGAGGTCACAGACCACTTTGTTGTTGAAGTAATCGATGGGTGTCCACCTGATGCCCTCCTGCACATATTCCTCTTGCTCAGCCTTCAGTGTCAGCTCGATGAAGATCTGTTGTAGTTTCTCGTTCACGAAGTTGATACAGAACTGCTCAAAGCCATTTTTCTGAGGAAGACGAGTTAACATTGCAAAGTGGATAGCAGTAAGGTTGGGTGAAATCCTAATTTAAACGATTGTCTAGGACATTAACAAATTTAACGCTGACACTGGGTTATTATGGGTTATAAAAAGTGGTCATTTGATAAGGTTTAAACTATTCGTACTTTGTTTATAACGGCAAATCATGGTAGATATCCAATGTGCATATATCTTAAGTAACACGAAACTGGACATTCCTCCAAACAATGATTTTACAGTTGTAAAACAAACACAAAAATTTGTGTTATGCAATCTTAAAAATATTCCAGGTAAAGAAAAAACGTTTTGAAAAACAAAACAACTTTAAAATCACCTTTGAAGTCGGCTTTGATTAGACAATTTTTAAATTCGCATTTACTTACTGTAATAAACAAATGTTTGCTCTACCATGGCACCAAACTGCGAACGACCAGCGAGTTATAACAGGGTAGTCTTTAAATGATCTGAAAGCGTCTCGAGGCGAAATTAAGCAATAACATCCCGATTGCTCACCTGAAAGATTTCAAAGCCGTATATGTCCAATACTCCAATGTTAAATTCGTCAAAGTCTTTTCGTATCGCGTTGTTGACCGCTTGGACAAGAAAGTCGAAGAGGCGAGAGTGCAGAGCTTTCGCCAGGGCGTCCCTGCAATAATGTTTTATTTTGACAAATTTGTTTGCAGCTAAGACAGGGGACTGGTGTCCATGATCTAGTTTTGGGGGTCCATAAAGGCCTACTTGACATAGTAGTGTATATTTAAGAAGTAGGGTCTAATATTTTTTTAAAGAAAACATTTTGATTAAAAATAAACGGTTTTGCATTGAATGTATTTTAATTTCATTTCAGTTTAGCATTTTTTGACCGAAATCAGCAGATTCAAGAAGTCTATTTGCACTGTGACGTCAATTTACGACGTCACTTTTGAATTATTATTACCTACCACGCGAAGCAAAGGGTAAAAAAGTTTAAGAACCCCTAAGCTAAGAGATGTATTATTGGAACTACGTGGTGCACAACAGCAGACAATGTAATAGAACAACACAAAAATGCTACTTAAAAGGAAATCTATCTAACTATTTTAGAACTTTGAACTACAAACATGTTTTAAAGAGATACTTGAACTGAAAACAAAGCCAAACACGCAGGTAACATGAAACAAATTGCATATGACATCATATACTGAAAGCGAAGCTGTCAACAAATCAATACGGCACAATTGCCAAAACGACCCCAATAAAACGTCGATAGGCCGTCAATTGCGCGACAATCACCCAAACTACGCGAGTAGTAGTCACCTGGTGTAGGCGGATTGCTCGACGTTGAGTGTGACGTTGATGATCTCGGACTTGCCGCCCCACTTGCTGTCCATCACGCGACTGGTGAGCTTGGTACGCAGTGCGTCCTGACTCACGCCGATCAAGTAGGCCGGGTAGGCAAGGACTGTGACGCAGGGCAAAGTAAGTAAGCTGCTGATGCCGCTATTGACAGGCTCCTAGTCATGAGTCGCACAGGAAACAATAGCGCCGCGACCCGACTGCGCTTTCTTGTGTTGTTGCATAACCATAGTGCGCCTTGATACTGATCTCTAAGAGTTATATTTTAAAGGTTCGGGCGACGTAGATTGCCAGCAACAGGCAATTGCTTTTAGCATTCTACAGATTTAGAATTGTTTGAAGCGGCCGAGAGTAAGTTAAACGCTGGGCAAAAGGCTAGAACGGATGTGACATCACAGATTCAAAGTAACAACAGTGTTTGGGTGCACTGTACATTAATTGGGCTCACAAATAAAACTTAAGTTCTCTAAATATATAGATGTAACCACCTGGTTATTTAAGTCATTTAATGTGCGACTCATATATTAAACATAAAGGCTAATAGAAGAAATTCAAACATACCACACCATTTAATGTAAACAAAGCGTTACCCAATTTCATCAAGGTTTGAATATTACCTCACACTTTTAGGTTAAAAACTTTCTCTGTCAACTTACAATCTTCATTTTCAACAGCAGCGTAGTTTCCACTTTCAACAAAGCTGATGTTCCCAAGATGCAAAACACCACAGGTTATTTGTAAGACTGAATTCTCCTGGTCTGGGGTTAGACCTAACCAAAAAAAGATTACATTTTTAAGTCTGCTTGGGCAAACAAACATGATTTAGCACGACTAGCATTGACAGTTCTTTTTATGTAAACTTTTGATTCATATAAGCCAAAGAGGGTTGAGAAATAAATGGTAACAGTGTTATAAATATTGCGCATAATGCTGAGAAAACATAGGAGCATATTATTTACTCTGATAAATGAATAATGTGAAAATCATATAGATATGCAAAAATGCATTTGTTTTTCCGGGCAGTTAAAAACTTTTTTACTACCTATAAAATCAAAAGAACTAAGTAGACCAGAATTTCCAGGTTGAATCAAAATTACTGTTTTTAAAAACTACATTTAAATAAATAAAACAGACCTTATATATAATAAATTAATAACCAATAAAAATAATCATGTCTATTGTCTATATAAGCAAAATTATACTACATTGCTTTGATAAGATAAATCTTTAGGAAACATGAATAAACAAGAATATAGTACTAAACTAAAACATCAGTAAGATGCTTGAATAATGCTTAAGCCAGAGTTTCCCAAACTTTTTGGGACCACGGACCACTATTTGTGAATCAGTTTATTCACAGACCTCAATACAAAGCAAAAATAAATAAAACCAAAAATTATGTTTTTTTTTTAAACTGACAACATCAATTTGACGGAAACTTTTGCGTAGGCACTAACTTTTTCATAGGCAAACGGTTGGAATGATCTCAACGAAACCGCAAATTCCGAATGGCGGTAAGAATATATTATTACGTCATAGACGAGAAATACGAGAAAAATGTTCAAAATCATTAAGTTGTGAAATAACTGCGGCAATTCTCTTTAAAAGGGTACATACTGTACAATGTATATGTGTGACTTTTCAATTTCTTGTCATATTGCCACGGACCCTGTGCACTCGTCGCGGCTCACAGTTTGGAAAACCCTGGCTTAAGCTAGCCACGGATAAGGCTTTTGATAGTGGCGGTCCATTAAGTCTGTTTATGTTTTTTTACCTGAAAAGCCCACTTACTATAACTATTACTATTAGTAAAATATAACATGCTTTAATCAGCTCAAACATATATCAGAAGTTTTACATTTTAACCTGAAATCAGATACTTCTGAAAGAGCAAGGGCTAACAATAAGATGTTCATATTATTTCAACATTGGATACCCAGGCTAAACGAAAAGAGTTTGCTGACAGAAAAGCTAGCAACTGCCTGACAGAAAAGTTAGCATGTTTTTTTTTCAGGTTGTAAATTTAAACCTCCAGACAGGCTTGCTTTACAATCCTAAAGGCCTTGCATATAAACAAACTTTCTCACCCAACTGATTTTTTGTATTATGAAAAGCGGTCACATGTCCAATCTTAGACACATTAGTATTAGGTATTCTCAACAATTTAACACAGGAATTTTTAAATATATTTACCTTATCTTTTAAATAATTGCCAAAACATATAAAAATGCTTTATACCTATAACTCTCATAGCTTCTCGTGTTTCGCTGAATTCAGCAACATCATCAAGCTCATCTACAGTGTAGCATCCACTTTGATTGAGATAGTAGTAGTAGTCTGGAGTTGCGATTCCAAGTTGGTCTAACAATAAATAAACATTGCTCTACTTGAAAGGCCAATGCAAAATATACTGTTTTTGCAAATATGCTTAGCTAGTCAATTGATTTTAGGGATAAGATTACCAATAAAAACAGATAAACAAATTGTCACCTTTCATTTCTTGTGGAGCACCATTTAATATTTGATAAAAAATATGAAAATTCCTCTCGTTTTGATTTTGGCTGACTACCCTTGATTTTTCAAGAAGGAAATTAGAAATTTTGCCACCATCTGGTTCGCCTCCACGACTGAATTGGATTTCAAAGTATTTGCCCTTTAAAAGAGATGTTTTGCAGTTAAAAAGCCTATATCTCATATATTAAATTAATTTAAGAAAGTTTATTGAGTGAATTTAAACTGCCACGAAAATCTCAAAGAATACATGTTGTACATTAGGAATCAGTGATGTGGTCATCAATGACATATGATTCAGTTGGTAACTAAATTGACAGTGTCACTGTATAGGACATGATGTCATGCCAAGTTGCCATTTCCTGTGTTGCCAGTGGTTGTTCAATTCTAACCTCCATAGTTTCCTACTTTTATTTATACTACCCTTTGTACTAACCCGATTTTCCACAGATTCAAACTTAAATATTGTTGATATATATATACAAATTTAACTGTTATCTTATAAAACATTTTAATATAAGGGCAAAATATAAAATAAGAAATTGTCAATGATATATACATTCATTAATATCTTCTAATTTCCTATTTAAACTTACAAATCGACTGCTATTGTTATTTCGGACAGTCTTCGCATTTCCAAATGCCTCAAGTAAAGGGTTACTCTTTAGAATAATATCCTTAACATGTTGCACCCTAGGTCCACCACCAGACACCTAAAACAAATTAAAAGAACATTTTATAATTAAATTCTTTACTTGACAAAGCAGCAATCAAACTAAACTCATATTTTCTAGAAAGATCATAGTAAATCTCACATATTAGGAAAGCTCTATGAAAAGACTATAAATAAATTTATTCGGATAACTTCGGCAAGGTACAAAAAGCTGTTTTGAAACCAAATCGTCACACTATAATACAGAATCATACCTTTGAAATGTAAGCCATTATAAACTTGGCTGCCACTGTCTTTCCAGCTCCAGACTCCCCACTGATAATGACACACTGGTTTTCCATGTCAATTAACATGTTTCTGTACATATCATCGGCCAAAGCATATATGTGTGGAGGATTTTCATATGGCGCCTAAAAGTGATTAATAAATAAACAATATGGAAGACAATTCACATTTACACCATAATTTAATTGTAGCATGTAGGAAAAGCATATGCCAAATAAAAACAGGTGGGAGAAAAACTTATACAATGCACACAGTGGTGTGCCTAAATTAAATAAGGCATAAGTTAAAATAAGACGGAGCTTTACAACTCATTTTGGCCACCATGACTTTTCAAAATAACTCTGTCGACCCCAAGCTTATAAAAGTAAAGGCAGTTTCACAAACAAAACGTGAAAAGCAAAACAGCCACTTGATCCATTGACAGGCATGTAGTAAACAGTAATTACTCCTATTGGTTTTGCTTATTAAAGTTTTATGTACAAGTCGATTAGTTTGCATGTTAAATGGGTTTACATAAAAAATCAGTAATGACTCATATAAAAATGTCAATAATATGCAGAACAACCTAAGTAAAATGATGTGTTCACCAATTAACCTGTACGATAACCGATTAAATAACTTACAGCTCCTTGATAAAGTTCCACTTCTCTGTCAGTGAAGTACGGCATTGGTTTAAATGGATTCACAGAAACCAAAACAGGGCCAATATAAGTCTACACAAAAACGCTAAGGAACAAATTCAACCAAAAAAATAACGCAGGTAATTTAAAGTTGCTCTGCACAATTGTGTTGATTAAAAAACATTATATAACATTGATTTCTATCATAAAACAACTACAAACCAAAAGGATACAAAAATTTGGTCGTCCATGTAACGCTTTTTAAGATTTTCAACAATAGCAGATTCTGATATTTTGGTCAGCAGGACCATGTCATCAACACCACTCTGTTTCACATTGTGGCTCTGCCAGTGATGCTTCACCATGTTCTGAATATATCAAATAACATCAACATAATAAATTAAATTACAAACATATCCAGATTTGGAAATCTTGAAAGCTGATTTAGAACTTCACAAGCTACATAATAAGAATATTTACTAAATTTCACAAGTAACGGGTAACACATTTAGGGATAAAGTACTAATTTGTGTTTAAACAATAGGGTGTATCTTTATAGAATCCAAAACCATCGGCGGCAGGTTATAGCCAGTCGATCACTGCTTCACTGCTCCATTGACGCGTATATTAACAAGTAAAACTCATAGTTAAAAACATGAGTAAAAACAGGATCAGGCGTTTTGTTTAAAAGAAAAATATATTTCGCCAAGCGACATCATCAGTTCCTTAATTCGAATTCATTTGAATTAAACAAAACATCTAATCCTGTTTTTACTAATGTTTTTAACTATGAGTTTTACTTGTTAATTTGTGTTTAATGTTCTACTCATAAATGGTAGTTTTATATTTATTCCAAAGTGGCAGTTATTAACAAGAAAACATTGTGGTTTATAAGCATGTTAAATAAAAATGGTCCTAATAATTGGAGATCAAAACATCCATATTTTTTAATAGGAGTAATAATGGTAGATGCATTTCAGGAAACATCATTTAACTTACCGCTTGTGACATATTGCCAGTCTTTTGGTAAAAATGCTACAATATCAATAAATGGTTTAGTAAGATGTTTTACAGGAGAAGCGGTAAACAATAAACAACATCACAAAACCCCAATTAACAACATGGCCTGAAAAAAATCCTGTTAACAATTTAAACAATCTCTCTTTTATTAAATCTAAACCTTTTTATATCTGAACATTGTTTCAGTAGGAATTACATTATCATGACACAGATTACCACTTTCACATTGGCAAGCTATGTTTTTAAATAGCACTAGCATATCATCCTTTTACTGGCTGTACACAAAGTAAACATAAAATTGTGGGCCGCCTAGCTTCAACACAATACATATTCACCTTCTGGCACTTCCTATCACATCACTAGATTACGCGTAACAGGGTTTAGCCTGAGAAGGTCTGGGACAGGAAAGAAGAAGGCAGTTTAGGAGATGTGACTCATTGTATAGTAGCAGTCAATAGATAAAATAAACAGGCATTGGTTGAAGTATGTAGCAATAGAAGTACAGGAAAGCAAGAACTTAAGCTGTATAAAAATGTCATTTTAGGACAAGTATGATTTGCATTATATAATGATGATAAAGATTAAAGTGAATGTATGTGGTTAAAAAGTATAAATGTTAACATGTTTGTGACAAAAATGTTTGTATAAGGATGTGGAAGAGCATTTTATTTTAAACACATTTAGCTGTTTTGTGAGATCATAACATTAGAGGTATGTATGAACTGTTGCTACCATGTGCAATACTATTCATAAATTTATACTTGATATCAAAGTTTTGTTGAACAATTAATTACAAGAGGAACTTTTTGAATAATAGGAGTATGTATTTCATTATTTCATAACCATGAATTTTAAACTTGTGCTAAGAATATAAACCTACCATACCTCAAAATTTTATAAAAAAGTATATATCTGGCCCTAGAAACTAGGCTAGGAATCTAAACAATAATTTGCTACTTAAAAAAAAAAAATATATATATATATACAAAACTGTTTTCTGCCATACAATAGATACAATTCTCAAAACAAGACACTGTTTAAAAGTGGACATGGATAGATCGTTTTGGTTCAAATTGATTAATCTTTTCTAAATAAATTTAAGTACATGCTATATATTATTATAATTTACTAATTAACAAAATAATCAGCTAAAAAACTTGGGCATTTGTGTTTAATTAGCACAAACAATTAAAAAATATGCTAGGCTAAGTTAACCTGTCAATTGTCATCACAAGCTATTTTGCAAAATAGTATTTTTCTACTGGTTTTCATCTTTTGTCATAAAAATCCTATGTCACACATTTATGATTTAGAAACAGAGCTATAAATAAGAAGATCACAAACTTTTAAAACAAAATTGAAGTAACCATTTAATACAAATGTTTGCTTTGAGATACGATTCCTTGAATCCTAACAAAAATATTTAGCTGTTTAAAATGTGTTTAAATGCAGTACAAAAAAGCACACTTTTGCAATAGTTTACTATCTTTTACTTACGTTTTTAGGTTATTGATCCAAACAAAAGTTTCACTGTTGTTAAAGGTGAAAAGAATCGCTGATCATCAGCGTTTTGAAAATATTCTTTCCTGTCCAATTATAAATATGTTTTCATAAACAAAACTTACTTGTGGTTACACTAAATCAAAAATCAAATGCGTATTACAAATTCTGGAAAATAGAGGTTAAACTTGAGCAATACTAGTTATGACATTGTGCCTATATAAGAACGGCGCTGGTCTACAACGACAATCCTACCATACCGTTGAAACAATTAATAAAGCAACGCACAATGTTTGGGTTAGGGTGTCGGTTAGTGTTTGGGTGAGGGTGGGTCAAGTATTATTAATTAATAACATTGCTTGACCTACCCACACGCTAACCAGCACCCTGACCCATATAATGTTCGTTGTGGTAAGATTTTAGATGAGCGCCATAATAACACGCCTTTTAGACTTAATTACGTTTGTTGTCGCTATAATCGTATTTTTCTAAAATATCATCTTTTGATTACAGTGGCTGTTATTTATAGGAGTAGAAAACGCTGTTTACTAAATCAACAACAACCCACTACGTCAATGAGATGTTTTCTCTTTAATTGCCGATTGTTACTTCCGGCCGGCGATTACGCGTAATTTGATTGACAACTTTTTTTCTATGACACTTTAGCTCCTCAAGTGTCTAGTTTTAAATTTTAAAGAAAGAGTAGGCGGTGCCAGAACCCAGTACGGCGCATATATGCAATACTTTTGCACCTGCGGCATACTAGCAGAAATTAACAAATTTGGTGGCATACACACACGAATATATTTTGAATAGGCCTACAACATGTCCTCTTTTAGGAGGATTTGTCCTATTTTTTCAAGAAAATTGAATGAGGACGCTCAAAAACGCTCGAATGTCCTCTTTTTTCGCATTTCGAGTAAGCCCTACTAGGCCTAACTTTTTAAGTGTTATTGCAAACATTTGCGCCAGAAAAAAAACCGAACTTCACACGTAAAAAGGCTCATTAATAAAGCAAAGGTGTGTAATTATTCACTTTAAAACGTGGATTTTAAATCGTCACTTATTAATCTTTTCGTAACCGTAAACAGCAAAACCATATCACGCTCGCAACAAATAGCGCTCGAGTCGCCAGCAACGCCAAATTTCCTATCGAAAGCTAATCCAAGAATCCCAAAACAACCAAACATCCCGAAAATCAGCATAAAACATCATTAAACTCAAATTAAACATTTCTACTTTCGTTTTACTGCACCAGCAAAAAAATGTCCTCTTTTTTGGTGCTGAAAAGATGGTAGCCCTACCCTTGCGAATGATCATTTTCGTGTTTAAAGAGGCGTAAGGCGAATTTTTATAATTTTAATTTATCTATCTAATAAGAAAATTGAATTTTGTGTAGCCTACACGGAAACGGATCCAATGCAAACAGACTACACGTTTATCAAGTCAATGATAACAAAAATGCCAATTATGTTTAAACATATGTTCCGTTTGTTTCGTTATAAATAAGGGAATGCGGGGAAAAATACTCCGAGGGCAAATCGGACCCCTCACTTAATTATCTTGTTAACGAAAATTCCCAGCGTCAATACTTGTTTGCTGAAGAGTGACTAAATTACCAGAAAACGTTCGTGGACAAAAATCAGACTGATTCGATTTTGTACAAATCAGGGAGGGGAGAAAATGTGTTTGGGGGATTTTAATATACCGTTAAGCGGTAAGGATAGTAAGTGAAATTATATTTGGGTGACCATTACTAGAACTATACAGTAGAACGGACCCCTTAATTACAACAAAAACGGACCCCTTACAAGGTACTGGTAGTCCTATATTGCTAGTGTAACTTAACTTCAAACTTTACTAAGGCATTCTTAACTTCAAACTTTTAGTAAGGCATTTTCAAACGAGAATAGAATTACCATCTTATTATTTTATGTTTGGAACAGTTTAGCAGGAATGCTAGACAACGAGAAAATTTAAAAGATCTCGTAAAAAAGATTAATTGATATTTGTTTTAATACTAAATAGTTGGTATAGAATAAGATAATAAGGCGGTTTATGTACGCCCTATTTATAACCATTCAACTTCTATATTGATGCACTGCGACTTTCGCATAGCGCCATTTTGGTTTTCTAGATTGTTTTTGGTCACTTTTATAAAATACCCATGAGGCTCTATGTATTGTATACCTTTACTTGAATTATGACGTCACGTTGTGGCGCAACTGGTGATAATACCGCTCGACATTTGTATGCGCCACTAAACAAAATTCCTTAATCCGTCAGTTCCTCACAACAAAGCAATTAAATTATCTTTTATTATGGAAGTCCGTTTTGCCCCGTCCAAAAATCGGCAACAAAGGTAAATTTATTCAGAAGGTATTCTTCTTTAAAGTTTTTTTTATCATTTCTTTCAAGTGTTATTTTTTTTTAAGTCAACATCAAGTCAACCCCAAGATGAATAACTCAAGTTTACAAAAAAATGCTTAATGAAAACTTTATTGAAACTCAAGTGATGTGTCAAAAAGACTTAAATCAAGTAAAGTCATTTGTTCAAAAGACTTAAGTCAAGTGGTGTTCGACCGGTTGTCAGAAAAAACATATTAATGCAATAGGCTACCTCATACAACTATTAAATACCTGGGCGAACTTGGCGCGACGGAATTGGTTTCGGGCAATATCTTCGAAAGTTGTGACGATACAGAGTTGAAATTTTTACACAGTCCTTGTAATGTATGGGTTACATCTTTCCAGCAATCACAATTTTAGCAAGTAATATTAAAAAAAAATTGATATTTAAAAATATGAATTTTAATATTCAGCGATATTAACCCTTAACTGTTGAGCCAACAAGTTTAAATTTTAACAATATAAACTCGGAGTACACTGTTTATAACTTTGTAATCCTATTAGGTCAAAATTTTGTTCAAAAAATACATTTCTATGTCCGAATTTCTCATATTTTATGTCAAAAAATAATTGCTTTACTGGTAATTCTTTTTATGGTAGCCTTTTTTGGCTGCCAGGTTAAAAGTTTTTTAATTAGCTATGATGACCGCTACATCAGGGTGGTCCAAGGTTGACAACATCGCGGGCCACAATGTTCCTTGCATATTCTTCGCGGGTCACATAAAGTGCTACATGCGTGCCAGGGTAGGATCAACCATTTTGTTTGGTAGGGGTATGAAATATGTAAAGATGACGCCGCAAAGCATCATCAAAAAGTAACGTCGAATAACATATAAGCTAAAAAAACCTGGTGGTCTCGTCGGGCTGTTGCGCAAATGAAATCGAGTGATAATGAGACGGGCAAAATTGTGCGCGCGAAGCGCAAAAAAATTCGCGTATTTAACAAAGTTTTTAATTTAGAATACTGCATTTTATAAGCATAGAATGTTTTTTTTAATTAGATCAATTTTTTCAGGCGTTAGCCTTTAGTTGCAGTGAAAATCTGTAAAATAATACTTTCTAGAAGCGCGATATATTTTATCGTTCATTTACTTTAAAGTTGCAAAAATAGTAATTTGTATAGGGTCGTACTTTCTTATGTTTTGTTGATATTAAAAATATGGAAAACCAAATGCAACTATAACTTTTAAGTTCGCAAATCAGCCATTTAAAACAAATTCCACATAGGACGTACTGCGACTTTCAATCCGGGCTACAACATTCCAAAAATTAGGCAAACATGTAATCATAACCAAACAATTCAAACAATCAAACATGCTTGTTGTTCGTTGGTCACTTATATTTTTTTTGATTAAACCAGTGGTTCTCAAACTTTTTTCTTTCGTGGCCCATTTTCGTTGCACATAAATTTTGTGGCCCAAAAATTTTTTATGAAAAAAAAAACTATAAAAAAGGTTTAGAACAAAAAATAGCAGAGCATATATCAAAACAGATTATTATTTATTTAACCGTGCATTAGTGAGGTACTTGCTTCTGAATAATAAATTTACGTTTCATTTACATTCCAAACCATTATTCCTGTAAAATTAGGTATAGTGAAACAAATGAAACTAAATTTTTCAATAAATCTAGCTTTTTAAAATTTGTCTGTGGCCTACCTAAAAAGCTTTTTTGAGAGGTTCGGTTAAGGTTCAGGTGCTCTCAAAATATTCGGTACACAATTACAGCTCCTTAAAATCTTTCGAAAACGGTTCGGGAAAAATGAGCTCAAAACCGATTTTCCAATTCGACTTCCTGGTTATTTTTTCGAATTTAAAGCTTTCTTATTAATAAAAAGGTATGAACAGCGTTCAGTGCTTTGTGCATTGAAGAAAGTTAACTGCATCGTCGTTAATTTAACAAAAAAGTATGCAATATTATCTTTGATCGTAAAAAATAAAAACGGAAAAAGCTGCAGTCATAATAGCGGGAAAAAGCAAGAAGGGGTTTTGAATATGTGTCGTATTTCACACTATTAAAACTTCACGGAGTAAGTTTTTTCGGGTTTGTTTTTGTTGGTGGGTTCCAGGTCTTCCACCGATGGTGGGGGAACCACCTCCAACAGTTCTTGCAAGAAAGTCGTCAATGGGTCTATAGAAAATAGCAGTAATCTGTTTTTATGTGATTTCTGTAGTAAATGCGATATCAAGATGTTTCAATTTCGTTTTTAGCGAAAACTATTTCTTGTTCTAGGCCAGGAGTATAAACTCATTGTGTAAAGGTTGGATTAAGATCGCGGGCAGGATATATATTTTGTCTTGAACTTATTGGCTTTGGTTATTTAAAATCGAGAATGTAGAAATATAAAATAGATTAAAAAAAAGTATTTGTTGAGCTTTATAAAATAGTTGGTTACAATCTTGCTTGGAATTCCCTCAAACATTTCCTTTAATTAAGTATTAGTAACTGTTGGTTGGAGATCATTTAGGACATTGCCGTCGGCCGTCGGGAATTACACGGACGCGCCGAAACTGACCCAGAGGTCGCACAGTTTGATAACTCCTGTGTAAACTCATGCATGGAGTTTAATTAACCTGCAATCTTTCCGACAAAGCACATGGAACAAAAAAATCGTCTTTAAAATTCCAAAATCACAAAGCCGATATTACCAATAAACGGAGCATTCAGTTTGAAGTGTACGAAGGGAAAATAGAAGATGAGGCCGGCTAGTATGAAGATAGCCGCGTAGAGGTAGGTGAGCGACGGGTTTTGTAAGAAGGGCGCCACGATCAAGTACAGCGAGATTAGGAAGCATATCGCTGGAATCGGGATGAAAATCTGCAGCGGCAAAACATATTTTTATTTTAAGGTCTTTAGTGACAGCTTGGGGCATTACCTGCAAATATGTATACACAATTCGTGAATATACCTTTTGGAAACACACATTTCACTGCAGTTAACGTTCGACTGCTATATCGCCACTTTCGCCGAAGCTTCCAAAATTAAATGCTCTATTTTTACCATATTTTGTTCGATTGTGGATGATAGGACGTCATTATAATGTAAAATGTAAGCATTTCTCGCATTCTTCAAGCTTGCTTATAAAATTGTTTTAAATTTTATAGACCATTTTCCAAATCGTGGTAGCATTACAACATAACGTTTATTGGAATATTTATCTACTTAAATATTTTCACGTCACAAAATCAATTACACGTCACAAATCAGTAAAACTATTTTGTGTCTTATAATATGGACCAATGTGGTCCAAACTACGGGATGTAGGACAATGTTTGATCCCAATGCTAGTTTTCACTATCCGTACTAGTACAATACGTATATAATAAGAGAATTCTAGCCATGCGCTTATCAAATGAAATTTTTAAAATAACCTGTTTGTCGATCGGTTAGACCAGTGTTTCTTAATCCGGTGAATGCTTCACCCCAGGGTGGATAAGATTTATGCAGGGGTGAACCAACCAAAAGGGGTGAATATGGGTGAACCGTCAGCAATGAACGATAGTTTGCGAGCAGGGGAGATATTCCGGGTGTTCAACCTGTTCAGTGAACAGGTGAGAATTTCCAAAAACAAGATCAATTCTAAGTTTTTCATTTTTTAATCGATACAGACGAGATAGTTAGTTTTATCATATCATGAGACAAGGGTGAATGAAATCTGGAGATAGATTCTAGGGGTGGACAAAACTAAAAAAGTTGGAGCACTGGGTTAGACAACATGAATAAACCATAAGGCCGATTCCAAATTACGCTAAGCGGAAAAATTCCGTTTTATTCTTATCTTATTTACATCTCTGGGTTTCATCTGGACTATATAGTAATTCTGGTTTTGTGTTTTTTTTTGTTATTGTATATGTATGCCTTTTTTCTTACTTCAGGGGTGTTGGAGAGGAATTCGCCAAAGGTTTTGTAAATGTTAAAAAACAGGAGTTAATAACCCACACCTTGCGCTTTGACCGCAAAATGCATTAATGGTGCGACCTCAGAGCCTGATATATTTCATACACTCATACCGCGTTGGATAATACTATTAAAAGAACTTTGGTGTTTTCATCTTGCTGAAAGAATTAAAAAATTATAAAAAGTCATATATACAATAATGATTAACCGCCCGGATTAGTAACAACTAACTTACCTTGGAAGGTCGTTCCCATTTTAAGCTGAGACCGTAAAAGATCCACGATGCGAAAGTAAAGTAGTTGACTAGAGTAAAGAAATTAGCCGCATCCGGAATGATCATTATCAGCGCGATGATTGACTAAAATGTTAAAAACAATTGTAACGACTAGCCACGATTGTTCGTCATTGACTTAAAGTGACTCTTTTATAATAACGGATAACATATTATTCCCATTTGCAGCTTGTAACCAAACTTAACGAATAGAATAAGTGTTTGACTATACAGTCTATAAATAATTCCCCTCGTTCCGCAAATGCTAGTTTTAGAATTTGACTGATGGTTGCGTATCGTGGTGACCTTTATTATTGTTGTCCCGACCGTATAACATTTTCGTTCTTATGACTAACTCGTTCGCTGTCGACTGTTCAACGTCAGTGCGCCAGATAGTGGTGTTTAAGTAATATTTAATTAAACTGCGCCGCCATGAGGCTATACGGCTACGTCCCCTCAATAAAGTATTTGGTCAGAGATTTGCATTTTTTATAATGACTTTAAAGTTTAGACACACTCGGGTTTATATCTCATGATCAGAGATAGCATGTAAGGAAGCCAAGAACCTGGGCGCTTCCATTACAGGCAACGTTACAACGATAGTTTTTTTACGTTGAAGATAATAGCAGGTGAGGGAGTACGGCAAGTAACGCTAATGTAGGATAATATCTGCAGAGTGTGTCCGTTCCTTCCGGCGGCGAACGAGAGTCTGTAAATAATTTTTTTGTGTATACGATAGTCACGCTTGAAATGAAGAAGAGTGATATTGAGTATTGACAATATTACAAACACATTTTACCAGCTACTAACTATTTTTGAATTGGACAAAAACGGCTATAACAGTTGTTTGTTTTTCGGGTAAAACCATGTTTAGTTTCAAACACTGTTGCAAACATCCGTAGGTAATTTTACAATTTTGTTTCGTTTACCTCCAAATTCAAACATTGTGCACAAAAAGACGCTTTATGTATGAGATATTAGAGACATTCCAAAAAAATACATTTAAACAAAATACACCATGTTTTTATTCGGTTGGTTCGCCGTAATTTTATCCAAATTATTGTGTCGGCATTTGCCAGTGATTTGTTTATAAACGGAATATTCAACATTTTTGGAAGTTTAGCCCTTTTCGAAGTTGCTATTGCGTAATCCGGGACCCTTTTGAGTGCGTCACAGAAGATACTTTTGTTGTTACCTAAACCAGGGGACGGCAACCTTCTTTGCACTGCGGACTGGTTAAAAACTAAGATTTTATCTCGGACCGGCCTACAAAAAACAAATGTTCAGTAAAATAAATTTATTACAACATTTTTCCAATGAGAAATTTGAGCTTGTTTTGCCGCAACGAGATACTCCCACCTAGGAATTATTATACATAATGAAAACCGCAATACGCCCCTCACGTCCAGTCTGTTTCGTGGTTAGCGTCTTCGTTGCTGCCATCACAGAAAAGCCACAGGCTCGCATAAGTAAGATGTCGGAAATGGCAGAAAAGTATTTACGACTTTTATGGAAAGGTTAGAGTTGTCTGGCAAGACCATCATCGAAACAATGCTAAAGTAGTTGTATTAAAATACATTTTAGACAACCATATTTTGCAATGTACAGCACTTGGTCCTCTTGTTGCACAGTTAAGGTCGATTCATCGGTTTCGAAAATAAATTGATTACGGATCCATCTATTTGTAGGCTTAGGGATTTTAGCGCTTGGACTCTATAGTTATATACCACCCAAGTGACCGAGAACGCTTGCTTAGGTTCGTTTGCTTTCAAAGTCTCTGCTAAAGTTTGAAACGTGTCAAATGCCCCTTTGTTAACGCGTTTCTCCCATAAATTAAGTTGGTCGTTAAATGCAGCCACGCTGTCTGCCAACTTAAATACGCTTGTCATTTACCCCTGAGGTGAAATATTTAGTTCGGTAAGCTGATTAAATATGTCACTCAAGAAGGCAAGTTTTTGAACCCATTATTTATCAATAAATTTGTTGCAAGATCTGAATGTTTCTCCAATAGAAATCTTTCAAGTGGTTCACGAAATTCTAACACTCTGTTTATTGATTTCCTCGTGAGAGACACCTTACTTCTATGTTCAATAAAGGGGATTTGTGCTCTGCATTCATGTCCTCACTTAGCTACTCAAAGAGCCGGGTGTTAAGTGCATGTGCTTTGATGAGGTTGACTGTCAAACCAGACAGGCGGACAATCAAGGCTGAAGCCCCGTCCGTGCACAAACCGACACAAAAAGACCAGTACGTACGGTTTGGGTTGAAATCAAAATTATAATTTGGCAACCCTGCTACGCACCGGTAACGAACTCCTCGCGGACCGGCACTTTGATTCAGAATCAAAACCGGTCTATAATAACGACCGGTTGCCAGAACTTCATGCTTGAGTGATGATGACGTATAATATCAACAAGCTGTCAATCAAATTTAGAAGCAAATGGCTTAAGATTAAAGTTGTTGGGTACACGGCAGCCGGTTACGCAAAACACGTGTGGGAACAACACTTGTGTGGTTTTGGTTGTACACTTGAGCAGAGATGAGGCCAGATTTTTAATAAAAAACGTTTAAGGGGTTCATTGTCACATGCAGTCCCTGCACTTGAGACTAATTGATCAATCTGGGGCAGCTGACTTCCTAAGTAGTTTTGATCGCAGTATAGTTACCTGCCAGCAGTAAAAGCGGCCCCGTTGGCTGCTCCAAACGTGGAACAAGCAACTGCAATGGGGACGACGAAGCTTGCAGGTCCAAATACCCTGTCTCCATATGTCTATTTGATGCACAAATATACCTTTGTGAGCATAAAAAATAGCATAAACATTTTTTGTTAGCATGCTGTAAAATTAGGCTATTTCTTATATTTAAGTCAACCTTTCGAGCTTTTCGTAACCATCAAAAACTAATAGTTTATAGTAATGTTTTAACAAAAACAAAGATTTACCAGATAAGATATAAGTTTCACTCTATGCAAATATTGTTATTTACAATGGATAACAAAACATTGAAGGAATGCATTTAAACAACATTAAAATTTACTAGGCTGTTAAATCTACAAGCATGCAAAATTTAATTCAAACAAAGTTATTAAACATGTTAATTGACTGGCAAAAAGTCAAAGGTTACTGTTGAAAGATATTTTCTAAAAAACAAATCCTGACCAGTGCAACAGCTGCAGAGGACATGATCTCGTTGGGTGTCATTACTGTGAAGTAGGAGATATTCACCAGGATGTAGATAACTGTCACCATGGGAATACCTAAACAAATGATGATGGGAAAGTTTCTATGACCACAAAAAGAGCAACTAAATCAGCCAGCCATTGCACATCTGGATAGATATACACATCCGTTTAAATTCATCCTTTTTCAAAATATGATTGAAACACGTAGCTTTTAAATTGTGGTAATACAAGTGGGAATGTAATATATCTATAGCTTTAATAAAAATTCGGTGCAGATAATATAATATATTATCGGAAACTACATAACATACCTGACAGGGTTTTCCAGCTCTTCGGTGACAACATTCAACTGTTTCCTATAGAACAATAACAAAATATACGCATAAAAATAGGAACACTAAATCACAATCGGATTGGACTTAATTCGATTTACTTTGGAAGTTAATTAACATCACTTTATTTATGGTATAGATCAGCAAATGATGGTTTCTTACCATCCGTCATACGACCAAAGTCCGCTGTAGAATGCCAAAGCTATCCCCGAAAACGAAGATACTGTTCCTTCAAAAGGGTCCTCGAAGTTTTCAGTCTTTCCCTGCCCCAACATAACCATGCCGCTGATCACTATGGCAGCGATAATTGCCAGCTTTGCAATCGTGAAAATGATCTGCACGGCGTTGCTCAGTTTCACGCTGAAGCAGTTGATAACATAATTAAGGACTACACAATTAAAAAACAAAATTGGTGTGTTGGAAAATTCACGGGCTTTTGGATGTAAAACTCCAAAGCTAGCCAGATTCATTTCTACAGAATGTACGAAATATTTCAAGTTCTTGAAGAAAACATATTTTTTTGGATGGGGGCGCATAATTTAAGCAACACATTCACCGAATGCTTTATGTAAAAGTCATACAAATAATCCTATCATCAAGAAATCCTATCATCTGGCCGGACGAATCGTGCTTACGTATGCATAAAGCGGCAGCGCACTTCTGTATGATAGTGGGTGGCGTGCATCCAGGGTAGAAGGGATAGGTCACATATTCGGCGAATCCCACCGCGATTGTAGCAAATCCAGCTGGCTTAGTGACGACAATTGCGGTCCAGGCCAACAGAAGGCCACCATATCGCCGAACGCCGCTCGGAGGTATTGGTAATCTCCACCCGATTTGCGGATCATTAGACCAAGCTCGATGCCGCTCAAGGAACCTTTTGACAGATTAACACAGTGGTTGAATTGATTTTATGTAATTCAAAGGGATAAGGTTTTCCCTACATCTTACATGATATATGTGGAAAAGTTGATATTAGTGACGTCATGGGGTCATAATACTTTAGATCAGGGGTCGGGAACCTTTTTAGCTAAGGGAGCCATAAAAGCCAAACATTCCTGGTTGTATTTCCATAATAGCCATATAAAACTTTTAAATCTAGTTATAGGTTGGAAAAAATAGCAATTTGAAAAGGGTCTTTTATTTTGTTCCCATTTAAAAGACAGCACATACTTACCACGAAAAAAATCTATTAGCTAAGTTTACACAACTTTCATTATGGAGCCCCGTTGGAAGAGCAAGGCCTTTTGGATATAAAAAGATTCCATCAAACGGGATAACAGAAATTCGCGCGAATCGCCGAGAAAACTTACTATTATGAGTGTTAAAAAAAGAAGAAAAAAAATATTCGGAAACGGCCGTTGCCGCGTGGAGTTTTATTCAAATCATGCTAAGAAATGATAGTTTAGATTTATCTGCAAGCAAGATTATTTTATGAAAAGAGCCATATGGCGTTATAACAAGAGCCATATATGGCTCACCTGCCATAGGTTCCCGACCCCTGCTTTAGATCATGTTTATATTTGCAGAAACGATTTTAGAAAACATTACTCCCAGCATACTTTTATAATAATTTAAAGATTTTACTCATTTTACGTTTATTCGGGAGTGTTTTTATTTTTCCAGGTCTGCCAAAAATTATCGTATGAAAAGCTACCGAATAGCTTGTTACAATAAATGCACATTCGTAAAGAGAACGTAAAACACCACTTCCGCGTTTGTTCTGCAATACATCACTGCATGTAAGCGTTTTAAGAAACAGTATAACTTTTTGTTTCTTCTATCGACCTTTCAGCAACAAGGCCCCAACTTACAATCAGTGATAAGTAGAAAACCACACCACGCTTTTATTTCAAAACTCACTTACAAGCATATATTTCGACAACCAAAAAATTCGAAGGGATCGTTCTACTCACCGAGGGTAGTCAGAAGACCGCATCCGGCCCAAATGCACAGACTGGCTCCAACCGAGCCCGCATTTATGAGGATGCCAGCTGGGGAAAGGAAGATACCGGACCCGATCATCGTTCCAACAACCAAAGATAGTCCACCAAAAACTCCAAGCTGTTGATCCACAAACCATTATTTGAACGCTACTTTTATTTAAATTGTGCACAGAAATGCTTAAAATGTGGAAAAGAAACAAGACTCTCCATTCGGAATAACATAGCCAAGGACATGCCCACGCCATTCTGCGAGAGTCTTCATGCGGAAGTTAATGAGGAATGTAGCGTGTGGAAAACCCCTGGAAATACTATCTGGTGTTAACCGCTCCAAGGCTTATAACACAAAGTGGGGCCATAGTTTTCAGATTCTTTCGTCAGGTCACAGCAATGGGAAATGCAATAGCATATGCATGTGGGATAAAGTTCGCGTTTCGCGGGTACAATAGGTAACGTATTAATGACCGTCGTGTTGACTGGCCATCTTGTAAACATTGACACTGCATCTGCTTTTATGTTCTTACTAGACCAGATTGCTTTGACTTTTGTGCATTACATTCGCCAACTGTCGACGTTTTGGTCACAAAGCTTGTACTGCATAAAACGAATGTATTTCGGAACATTTTTTATTATTTGTCGTTGAATTTTATGCTTACATGCGGTTAACAAGCACTTCATAGTTTTGACAAAGGAAACAATACTCAAACGAGTATAAGCTTATTTTTTCACAGAATAGCCAAATATTTCGGGCGATAATATTTAATGACTATAAGCGCTTAATTGGTGTCATTCTTGTATTAACTTTTTTATGTTGGCTGTACCGTATTTAACAAAACTAGTTTTCGTTCGAGTAAGGTATATAATGACATATCTAAGCTCCCTCTTCAGTTCGACTATGTCGCTTCCGTAATCTGCCTCGCTGTTCTCGTTCAACAAAACCTTGTTTCGCTTTCGTAATTCCGTTCCCATCCTTTCTGAGATTATTGGTTTAACTACTAAATAGAAAATATATGTAAAGAAAATTTACCAAAAGCCACAAATGAAAGCTAATTTTAGTAAAACAGCTTTACCTATATTACAATTACGGTACGCAATACCAATAATAATTGTTCTGCTCATGCAGCCAAAATCTATTTAGTGCGCCTCGCAAACTTTGTTACCCAAGTTTGCCACAAGCTTGACAACAAGTTCCGTTGGGTATGGGAAAAGCAAAGACGCCAAAGGAACCTCATTGGCGCTGCAGTCAATGGAAGAAAAAATCGAAACAGACGAAGCAGACAAAGGTATCGTGCACGCAAAGCTGGAATTAAGGCGCGGGAAGAGAGACAAAATGCTAATATGATGATTATTAACAAATCAGGTCAAATGCTTGATATTAACGCTAAATTATTGTTAGCAAAAGGGTTAAACTTTGCACCAACTCCGAACTGGAGTAATGCAATAAGGGACAAAGAATGGATTAACTTCCAATCGCACATTCGACGTATTGAATGGGCCAACGTATTCAAAGATAAGGAAGATTCTACCAATATTTTTATACCACCTTACAAATTGAAAATTCCCAAGTTTTCCAGACCCCACAGAGACCAATTAGATTTGGAAACAGTTATTTACGTGGAACTGGCTGAAGCTAAACTGCGAAACGTAGCTGCGACCGTGCGTAAAGAATACAGAGGCAGAAACAACCTATCATTCCCCCTCCGAAATAGCCTAGAGTACCTCAAGCGCCTTACCTCCAGTCGGACGCTAGTAATCTGTCGGGCTGACAAAGATGGCAAAACCATTGTGGTTGACTATGAAGATTATAACTTTATTGTGGAAAATGCACTTCATGATTTCCAAAGTTCAAACCTCAACCAAAGAACTTTTCAAGCCAGATGTGCAGCGCTACGAAAGACGTGCGAAGATGCAGTGAAGATGTTGCATGCACAAGACGCCATTTCGGACGATCTACTTCTCTGTTCCGTTGGGGTTAAAATCACCGGGGGTATATACCACAACGTATCCGGGCCGTCTGCGAAATATTTTTCCAATGACGAGCCGGCCTATGCGTACCCCTTATTTAAAACACACAAGTTGACGGAAGAACAGCTAGCATCAACTACGATACGCGACATTCCTATTCGTCTCGTTCAAGCGGCAGGAAACATCACCACTTCCCGCGTCACTGCCTTACTTGAGTATATTTTGCATCCTATTGCAGTCAAATATTGTAAAACGGGAATAGACGAATGCTGTGCAGACAGTAGACAATACGTAGAAAAGTGAAAAAATGGAAAGGTAACTGCATTCAAAAGACACGTAAAATCGGAAAACGAATATATGTTACAGCAGCAGATGTGGTGGGGCTGTACCCAAACTTACCAAGAGCAACCGTCAAGAAAGCTGTAGCTGCAGCTTACAAGAGCAATCTACACCTTTACCTCCGTCTCCTATTTCGTTCCTTCTGTACAACCGACGTACGTGGACAGGTCGAGTTTCTTGACGTACTTCATGTCCCATGTGCAGAATCACCCTTCGGCAACTAAAGGATTTCAAAAAAGAAACTGCAAAACATCGGCAGTTCTTACACGGAACTTCCAACCACCCCATTTCCGTTTTTAAATCAATCATAACTGGAGAGGCGACACGCCTTAGACGACTAAACGAGATGGACGAAGACTACTCACTGAGCCTTCAAAATCTCGGCAAGAAATGTCTGCGGTCGCAGTTTTCTCCAAGGATGGTTAAAGTCACGTTAAAAACTGCAGCACAGTTTGAAGCTAAAGTGCGCCAAAGGCAGACAAAGAAAAACAGAAAGGACCTTGTAGTTTGGCCCACAGCCTTTCCAAAGCTGCTTAAAACTACCTTAGACGAAAGAAGGCTGCAGCCACAAGCGATGCTTGTCTACAAAAGACCTCCGACACTTGGAAGCGTACTTACCAACTACCGCGCAATTAGTCAACCGGCAAGTACCATCCCTTCCACTAGAAAGTCAATCCCGTGCGGCCACTGCTGTTTATGCCAGTGATTCCCAAACTTTTTTTCTCGCGTACCATTTTGAGCTTTTGTACAGTGTTCATGTACCACCTAAGTTAGGCCTACATCTGACTAGAATATCCTAAACTATAAACTATTTTAGCATATAGATAAGAAAATGAGCATGTAGCTGCATTAAAGTTTAACAAATGTCATTCCAGGAAGATATAAAAGCCATAAATTATACAAAACGCAGCAAATTGTTTTAATGCGATGGATGTGAGAGCCAGCGCACCTCTGTGTAAAAACACAGGTGTAATTGGAACTGAGATTCTCACAAAAACGTTTAAACGACCGAGTATTAAGGGCAGATGTTTTGACGAAATGTAATCGTTCGATCGCTCGGTTCAAGCATGATGATAACATATTTCGTACAAATACACATTGCGGAAGAACTTCTCCTTTGTTATCAATAGCTACAAACCCGTACTTTATGTAAGCCTGACTGTACTTTCGTTTAGACATGTTCCTAATTTTTTAACAAAATTTAGTTCTCTTACTATTCCTCTATTTACGAAGAAATTACAGTAGTTTAAAATGATTGAAATATCACTATACATACGACAATACTACACTGCTGCTATCGGTTCATTATTATTACATACATATTAAACCAGCTAACAATTAGCGTTTTATTATCTTGTACAAGAGAAGTGTTACGTCATAAACGTGCGAAACCAAATGTAACTAAAATGACATTAAAATTACCCAATCTGAAAGTTTTCGCAAATTTATACGTATGCTGAAGTTAGTCGCGTACCACCTGCAAGACTCTCGCGTACCACCAGTGGTACGCGTACCACAGTTTGGGAACCACTGGTTTATGCGGTCATTATAAACAGGCAGAGAGCATGGTCTCGAAGGTTTTCACAGTTCCCACCCGCAATGGGAACATAGCACTGAAACAAGCACTTTGCTGCACCGACCACGGTATTTACATGGCGTCCTGTCGGCAATGTGGCGAACGATACGTCGGGCAAACAAAAAATTCATTTGCAACAAGGTGGAGAGGCCATAGAGCAGTTTGGAAAACTTTCAAGTACAAAGAAAATAACGACAAAGCAGCACTTCTGCGCCACTACGCTGACAAACACATGTCCATGCTGAGGCAGAGGCCTACCATTGCAGAGTGTTTGAGCATAACATTTTTAGAAAACCCACCTTTTAATAAGTTGGACATATGTGAAGCGAAGTGTCTAAAGGTAGTCAACGCAACCATTAACATCCAAAAAATGGTTCTACCGCGAATAAGATAAACCGCTATCTTATCGCTACCCATTCGAGCCGCATTTTACCGTCTAGCATCTCGCACTGCTCATATGTATTTTTTCCCCTTCCTCCACTTATTTGCGTCGCCTACTCATTTATCCAGCCTGCGAGGCTGTAGTGCTTTTCATTGCGTTTTTAGTCTATTATAATGTTTTAATATTTTATTGTTTACTTTTATTGGTTTGTTGATGGCTGCGCTCTGATTTTATTTATTTGTACTCTTACAGGAACTGATGATGCCACTTTGGCGAAATATATTTTCCTTTAAACAAAACGTCTGATCCTGTTTTTACTCATGTTTTTAACTATGAGTTTTACTTGTTACCTAAGTTAACGAATACATTAGCGAGGTAATTCGAGATACGTAATTAAACGATGAAAACACTATGCGCCAACAAAATGTCGCCGAAACAATCTTTTTATTATTTACTTTTAACTTTCTAGTAACAGCAATCGTGGCTAATTCTACAGCATTCTTTAAGCAGACATAAAATGTTTTTGGATAAAGGTATAAACACCCATGCTCCAGCGGTCGCCTGCATTTGCCAACCACTGCACATTCGAATGACGTCTTTTGTTCCCTTTTGTTTGGTCTGAACGTAAAATGTTGTAACGCGGTTGCTGACTCACGCTGCGACAGATTTCGATTATTTGATTGTTTGGCATTGTCTGACAGGGTTCCGGGTTCAATTACATGATCCAATAACCATATAAATTAAATAAAATTAAATTGCCAGGCAAATGCTTACTAAATTCTAACTAGCCTATATATTCCGGCACCTAAAATCGAACTATATTCCGGCAATCTAGCTATAGACCGGCATTTACCGATAAAAGGCTTTTATTCGCGCTGCGCACGACCGTTTATCGTCTTTTTTTATATAAAAAAATGCTTGTGTTTTGACGAACTCGCTGACGTACTTGGTGACGTTTTGTTTCGACGTAACCCCGCTCCACGAAACATAAGAAGGGTGGGGCATGGTCTCTGCGAGTCGGCGAAATCGCAGGACGCAGGCCTGGTTTATCGCATTAGGTTCCGATCAAACTTCTTCACAGACTGTTCTGTCTCTCATTTGAAAAAATGTAGGCATATACAGTATTTGCTGTATCTTTTTTTACGTTAGTGGCTTTGCATTTGTCCCATATCCTATTTCGATCAAAAATAGGTGATACTCGTTCGTGTCAAGTTTTTGCAGTTCTTTTTAAGTAGCATTTCCACGTTTAACCTACACTACAATTTTTAAAATAAAAGCGCGAATTCTATTTTCAAAAGTTTTTCATACACCCGAAAATAACTGATTTGTGTTCTACCGGTCGGCAACAAAACACCAAGATTTTTTTAGGTAATGCTACTTTCATAGCCAGTAATATTAGTATTGCATACAACTATTCACGATTATATGAGAACAGGCTCTTTAAATATTGTTTTAGAATGTTTTGGGAGTTTTTATTGTTCGCGCGCGGCACCAAGCGGTATTTGCATTTTTTCTTGGTGCCTTAAAAAGTGTTTGGAGTTGACCAATGATACAGTCGTTATCACCTGGGCGATGTTGGCGCGCTGGATTGGTTTTGGGCAATATCTCCAAAAGTTGTGACGATACAAAGTTGAAATTTCTACACAATCCTTATATTGCTTACATCTTTCCAGCAATCACACTTTTAACGAAAAATATTAATATTCATTTTTATGAATATTAATATTCAGCTATATCAACACCTAATTTTCAAACTTTCTCGCTAATTTTTTCACGAAATAAACTACAAGACATACTCTTCAAAATGAGCCATCGCTTGTAGTCAATATCAATCGGGCCTTGCTTAAATATGCGATCAAAAATTTCATAACTGCTCAAATTCGACATATGGCCTTTCGATTTCAAATGCCCCAAATACCATCTAATATTCACGTTAGAGATCTGAAATTTTCACACACGCCTTATAATAGCTTCAGCAATCCAGCAATCACACTTTTAGAAAAAAATATTAAAAAAATATTAGTATTCATTTTTATGAATATTAATATTCAGCTATATTAACACCTAATTTTCAAACTTTCTCGCTAATTTTTTCACGAAATAAACTACAAGACATACTCTTCAAAATGTTCATAAAAATGAATATTAATATTTTTTCGTTAAAAGTGTGATTGCTGGAAAGATGTAAGCAATATAAGGATTGTGTAGAAATTTCAACTTTGTATCGTCACAACTTTTGGAGATATTGCCCAAAACCAATCCAGCGCGCCAACTTCGCCCAGGTGTCGTTATCGTTAGTTTCGCCTCCTGGTTAAGAGAGCCTTGATGCTAGGCTGGGACGCAGCGAAATGCATATATTCTCTAGGCGCTCGTCTAGAATCCTACCACAACGAACATTATTTGGGTTAGGGTGCCGGTTAGCGTTTGGGTTTGGGTGACTCCAGTAATAGTGTTAAACAATATTACTTGACCTACCCACACCCAAACACTAACCGACACCCTAACCCACATATTAGGCATTGCTTAATAATTATTTCAATTTTGTGGTAGGATTCTAGACCAGCGCCATTCTCTACCCTGGTGTAGTGCTTCGATGTCATGTCTTAGAGCAGCTGCCAGCTATATAATTCTTCATATAATAAAAAAAATGATCGGAACCGAAACACAATACCAAACCACCAAGCATATATGCAGCTCGAACTTTCATCGTGTAATATTTCCGGAAGTAAACAAGATATCGACCAGCAATTTTTGCACATCCCTTAAAGCAACCTAACTTAGCCATCAACCAGAATTTTATCAAACAAACAAATAATAAAATATTCATATTTTTTTGTTCAGTCATTTTCGGCCTTAAATTTTAAACCTGCTCGAAGTGACTCACATATTGTGATACCTACGAGTCTACTCTTTAAAATAAGCCATGACCTGACCGCTAGTTATTCAGGGATAGATTAATAATTAATATTCATTCAAAAATTCATATATGTCAAAAATTTCAAATTGAGCTAAAAAAACAGAAGTCTAACTAAACATATAAATTGTTTGTTTATATGACTTAGGTTCAGTCAAGTAATTTTACCTGAACGACTTCAGTCAAGTCATTGAGTCAAGCTATTGACCTACGTCAGTGTGGTCCAACTTCTTTTCATCGCGGGCCAAAAACAAGGTTTATTTTATCTTGCGGGCCAATGTTTTTAAATTGCCATTCTTAGGCGTATTGCTGGCAAATTATACATAGTCTATGGCGTATATACTAACTTTATGGAATGTATACCTTTGTTAGGGTAGTTATGAAATAATTTCAACACCAAAAAAAAAAAAAAAAAAAAATTGGAGTGATATTGCTAGATTGAAGCAAAGCTGACTATCAGTTCGCGGGCCAAAAAAGCTGGACTCGGGCCTGCAGTTGGACCACGCTGACCTACGTCATTGCAACACTGTTATATTAAGCATAGGCAATAGTGTCTATCTGATTTTTATTAGCATGTAATTGTATGCTTATTATTTTTTCTTATATTTTAATATTGGTAGAATTTTGATAGGTAGAACATTGCAATGGTCACTGTGCTGCTAGGATCTGTATACCAACGGGTCTTGGGATGGATATTGCTTTGGTTTGTTCTTTATCGCACTCTAAATAAATTGCTGAGGTACAATCATTATTTTACATTGCTTTTTAAATATAGTAATACAGACTTTTTATTTACCAATTTATTAACATTTGAGTTTACCATTGTTTATTAATCCTTCATATTAAAAATTACATATAAATTACTTACTACTTTGCTATACAAATATAGTAGCTAAATGTTCTGAGCTTTTATGTAGTTGGTTTAAAATGCAAAAATTATTTATAAAAGTATGTTTTGTTGTTTATTTTTAGACACAGAAGTGCAGAGTACAGCTGCAGAATTATAACTTTATTTCATGCTGTGGTTATAGCAGCTTTGGCTTGTTATGTTACATTTTTCAGTGGAATCAGTCCATACAAATCATTAGGTATATATATATATACATATATATATATATATAGTTATATATATATAGTTAAATATTAAGATGTCTCTTATGCCTGTGTTAAAAAAGGTTAAGATTTCTCTTATGCCTTGTGCACATTTGTTTTTGCATGACATTTATATATAATGTATCAATTGGGGATGAAGGATATAATTATATATTAACAGGTACACAAATCCTGAACCTGAAGAGGCTATGACTATCTGGCATCATTATTTTAGAAAGTCTATATTCAATGGTCAAATATTTTGTAAGACTGTGTTGTCAAAAAGCAGTATGCGGACATTGATAACAGAAAATCTTTACCAAACTTATATAGGTTAAGTCCAAATTTGTATAAAACACCTGGCCATTAAACAAATTTATAGAGATGTTAGTGACTTTTAAACTAGTGCAACTTAAGTGTTTTATATCTGTAGCCATAACCTTACTTTATTTCTCATCCCTGCCCTGGTCTGATTTAATGTGTTTATAGGATTTCAGAACACTAATGAACAACTATGGATCATAACTACATCTTTAGGATATTTTTGCTATGATTTTACATGGTAAGTTTTGATAGTTGGTGCTATGGTAGTTTGAAAGTGATGGTATATGTATTGTAGTTCGAAATCAGGTGGCACTGTTTATTGACAAATGGTATGACAATGTTGGCAGCTAGCAACAAATATGGCTAAATGTTTTTTTTGTTTTTTTTAATTGTTGATTGCAAGTACCTGGCTGTTCTATCAAATGGTTAAAGTGTTTGTCCAACCAATCCATAGGGATATGTGCATTTTCGTGTTAAATTATATTAACATGAAAAACTAACCTCTCACTCCTAATAGGTGCTTGTACTACAGAACTGAAGGGCCAATAATGCTTTTACATCATATTGTTAGTATCACCCAAATGTCAATTTGTCTCTATTTGGAAGTGTCTGGAACAGAAATTGTAGCCACTATATTTGGAAGTGAAGTAACTTCAGTATTTCTTAATGTGAGTCACCTATTTATTAAATTAATTCTATTTAACATTAACAGTAGTTATTTGTTTAAAATTTAGTTCCATTAATCCTAAATAGTTTTTATGATTAATAAGTATTGTTGATCTTCAATATTTTTCTGTCTACAGATAAGGTGGTTTCTCAAAGAACATGACCAATACAATGACAAGCCTGCTGGTTTTCTGATAGACCTTGTGTTTGTTTCTTTATTTATTATTGTTCGAATATGTGTTGGAGGACATTTGGCAGTTTCAGTGTGGTATTCAGACCTTTCACCTCTTGTGGTCAAACTTGGAGGAATAGTATTTTGGAGCATCAATTTTGTTTTCTTATTGCAGATTGTATCTTTTGCGAGGTAAGACAACATTTTGCTTCAATAACTAGCATGTTTGTTCAATGTTGATTCATATTTTGTGTCATGGAATCTATCTACCGTGATTCATACAAACCAGAAATGCGGAGTCTGTTTAAAATAACCTGAGTCTGACTCCCTCTAAATGTGCGATTTTATCGAGTCCCAAGGCTGGCTCTGACTCTACAGCCAGCATTTCATCCATTTACTTAACTAAAATAATGTGGATATTAAGCAATCCTCTTCCACCCACACTATGGTTGGACAATATTCCACTTTTTACAATTTACAGTTTGTTGTACTTTTACAGTTGTGAAATTTGGTAATGTGCATGCGCACGTCGGACTCTATTCTTAATAAGGTCCCAAGTCCGACTCCAGCGAAACAAATCGACTCCGTAGAGTCCAGAGTCCAATTCCGCAGCCCTGATACAAACCTTAATACAAAATGTTTTTGAACCAATTTAATTTCACAGTGGATCAAAAAAATTGATTTGTAATATTTTTTTAAAAAATCAAAATTTGTTTACGTTCAATTAACTAAATGTACAAATAGGATTAATTAAGTAGAATGTGTTTCCATCCAGTAGATAGATTTTACATGTTAAATTTTAGTTAAAAAAATGATTTCCTTTCTCATTAAAATACCAATACCACTGAGAAATAATTAAAGTTAAAGAAAGTTTTATTAAGGGTTAATAACGTGCTTTCATTTAATGTAATGAAACATTGTTTTGATTTTAGATATCGTTTAAGATCATGGAAAAAACAACAATTTAAAAACAAAACTTCCGCTTGTAAAAAAGGTACTGCTGCTTATCCCACTGTTCAGAATGGGGTAAGGCATCGAGCAACTAATGACTTGCAAAAGACACTTGTTACTCCTTGTATTGGTGCTAAACTTGCTAGCCACACTTTTGACCAGATTTACCTTTGATTTCTTAGTTAGTTGTATCAATATGTTTGCTAGATTGCATATTCCAGTTTTGTAGTAGACAAATTTTATGTTTATTAATGCACTATAAATTGCAACTATTGATACCAGTCACATTTTTGATACACAATTAGACTTTATAACATTTTAATATGCAGTGTCAGTGGTAATTCATTTCTCAATTTGTGCTCCAGTTGCTTTTTAGATTTGTATTGTATTTATTTGTGTTGTGAAGTTGCGATATCTATGCTGTAGACAGAAGATGTTCTTTTTGTCAATTATATTTTATTTTTTATACTGTGAAAAATAACTTGAATTTAAGTCCAGGGTTTTTTTGCTATATTCAACACATTCCAATCAAATTTACAGAAATTTTTTATTATGAAAATTGCTTTTATAGATGTATTTTAGGTTTGGTTGGTACCAATTTCGTTGGACATCTAGCTGAAAACCCCTGTATTGATTTTTTTTTACTTGTGCCTTACTATTTCCAAAATGCCTTTCTCCAAAACGTCACACCAAAATGTTTTATCAGATTTTTGAAATACCCCTGAACTTCTACAACTGTTGAATAAGACACACTTCAATCGCACATTTACTTTTCGTTTTGACAAAAATAACTATTTCAAGTGAATTTTTTGGTTAAAATTATTTTTTACAGTTTACATTGATCATGTAGAATTTCTCTCGTATTTGCATTTTATGTTAGTCGTAAATCTGCTATGTTAACGACATTCTGTTAGCAACAAAATAAATAAAGGTACGGTAATGTAATAACCACTCTTTTTTTTAGAAAAAATATTATCCTATTAGTCTCTCTTTGTTGAGCTTTCTTTGAAATTATGAGCTAGTTTTACTGTTGTGTGTGTGTTTACATAATATTGCCAAAAGTTGCCTTCTCCAATAAGACAATTCAAAGTGTTGATGTGTTTAGCAGCTTGTAATTAGCAATATTGACTAGACTAGACCATAAACTCGCAGCCTCAAAGTTCAACGCAAGTTATCCCAGGGTGTGTACTCACACGTCACTCTGAGTAACACGACTGTTTAGCAACCACAAATTATAAAAAAAATATATTGTTGATAAATTGTTATTAAAATTACTTGGTGCTGGCGGTCTATTTGTTTGCCTATTGCTACTACGAATGCAGAACTATTTTGCGGAATCTTATTTTACTTTCTGTTTTTAGTACCGATTCAAGAGAATCCTTTTAGTCCGCCATGAGTCTCTAAAACAGGGGTCGGCACCTTACGGCCCGTCGATGTAATTCATCCGGCCCGCCGCCTCTTTGGCAAATTAGACACGAGTCTATTTCACATACGTTTTGACTATTTTAACTACGTAATTGCGAAAAATGTTGTTCATTAACACGTCCCCCCGCGAATGTTCATTACACGTCCGGTTTGTTACATTTTGATGCTGCCTTTTCAACTAGATCAGCGATTCTTTACCGTTGCGCGGTGGAAGCCTGCCAAGTAAGTATCGCAAAATGGGAAAAAGTATTAAAAAATATTGGATATATATTTTTTAACATTTTTCTATTTTCGGCAATGTAATAAAAACTTGCCAAAAATTAAATAAAATACCGGTAGGCCTATACCAAAAAAAAATCGCGCTCACTTCGCTCGCCACGAGCGCCTTGACTTGAAACATTTAACAGACACTGGGCTACTTTAACTGTTATCGCTTTCCCTCAAAGTAGTTTTATTACACTTTTCATTCGCTTTGCGTCAACACTCTGCTGCCTCTGTAAATGTAGTTAAACACGTTTTTAAATGCAAAAAATATCCAAGGCCTGTCTGATTTACAATTGTTCTAACATTTTAATAACACAATTCTTAGTTATCATTTTGTGCGGCCCGCAGAGACCTTTTTAAGTTTGGTTTGGGCCCGCGACTAGAAAAAGGTTGTCAACCCCTGCTCTAAAATGTTAGTTTTGCACATAATCGATATATATATATATATATAATTTTTTTGTCCATTTCTCATCAGCATATCATTTGCATTGTAGCTATTGTATCGCAGGCAAGCATTAAGATAAAAGTGCCTTCATGCCCTTTGTGCGAACTTTTTACGTGGTTTCTGCCAGGGCTGCGGAGTCTAGCTCAGACTTGGGACTCGGTGGAGTCGGTATGTTTTGCTGAAGTCGGACTCTCGACTCGAGTAACCTTCGTAAAGCGAAATCACACATTTAACCGAAGTCGGCCTGGTGACTCGGGCTTATTTTTTAGCGGCAGTTGGACTCGGGTTATTTTCAACCGACTCTGCAGACATGGTTTTGTTCAGCCATACATCTCGTAAATGATCGTCAAAATTGATTCTAAATTATACCGGAAAATACGCGAATATTTTCAGGTGCCTCACGAGTGTAGTCTTCTAAATCAGCGGTTCTGATGTCCCATCAGGGCATGTAAAACTCGACCGCGTAATCTTGTAATTTGAATTTATGATCATTCTGTACAATTTTTATTTCTTTTTTTATCAGCACCAAACATTATATTTTTTATTCTGCTACAACAACAACAAAATCCATCGTTTTGATTGCACATAACTAATTTAGAGTTAATTAGGCCAGGGCTCTTCAAACTATTTTCCGTTGTACGCCTTTAAAAAAACTAATAATTAGTTGCTTTATAAAATAATCATAACAAAAAATAGAGATACGTCAAAAAATTGCTTAATAAACAAGGAATCTTAAAACATTTGTTGTTCTGTATGCGAACTCCATAGCTTAAAACTTGAAACTTCTGCGCAAAACACAGCAGCAAGATGCCATCTAGTCTCATCGGTCAAAACGCAAAAAATGCGTTTACATTTGGTATAAGTTAACAATCTCGTTATTGAAATAAAGTATCTGTAAAATAGAAAACCAACGTTTTATTTATTGGATATTCATTTTTTTTTAATTTCGAAAATGGAATAACTTGATTCTGTAAAAAACAAGTTGTGACATCATGCTGGAGCTGGAGTGAACCGTTTTTTATAGGTTTGGGTTCGGTTCGACTCCCTGTAGACTTTTTTTTTTTTTTGCCTGATAATATATTACACAGTGGAAAAACAGGCAAAGAAAAAATAGAGCATTTAATAAGAAACGATACTTTAAAATATCGGTCTATTTTAAATTTGTATGCTAATCCTTGTTAAAATATATTTATCATTTTAATATGTGGCGACGTTAGTGTACGGTTTACCGCACAATTTATCCGCATAAGTTCGCTAGAGCGTCACTATGCAACATGTAAATAATTTGTAAATATTTTATTGATTTTTGTTCAGTTTTGGTAAATAGTTTTTTTCGCGTTAATGTAATCTTAAAAAACATGGCGTTTTTGTCAAAGTGCTGGTTAATCGTAGCCTCGGCAAACGATTTGGGCTGAAGTAGAAACCTACCGCTTTTTTACAGAAACAAAACGAGTTGTCACAACTGAAATTGCAAGGGGGGCATAAATATGTAAGAATAATAATAATACTTGAACCACCCAAACCCTAATGCTAACTCTCACCCTCAACCCAAATAATGTGCGTTGTGGTAGGATTCTAGACCAGCGCCGTTTCTTATTGAACTTGTAAGAAGGCTTATAAAAGATTGACTACAGATACAGACATCATTCCAGTTACAAGGTTCAGCATTTTGCGTTTGTGCTCAGTTTAAAAAAGCTATATAGATGATAATTTTATATTTACATTTTGTAAGAAAAAACGCAGACTGTTTTACCATTTAATATAAAAACCACTTGTATCTGACGATGTGGTATTATTTTTACTCTCATTGCATTTATCATTTGACCAGATGGTTACCCCAAAACAACCGCATTAAGTTGTAAGTATAAATTGCATTTTATTGTTTAACATGTTAAAATCGTTAATCACTTGTGTTTATAGCCGGATTATTGTCGTTCTTCTGTCAGCTGCATTACTGATTCCAGAACTAATTGTTTTAAATCTGCCAAAAACTTCCCGAGCATGTGATCAACCACTTTTAAGCCTGCTGGTTGCAAGTCTAATATTTTTATTCTTTTCAGTTGGTAAGTGAAAAACAGATATGTATTGAATAAAAATAACCATAAGCAAACATAACAACCACTAAAACACCGGCATATTACAAAAGACAAGACACATGTTGTAGATAAATCACATCACTTAGCTTAAATACAAGAAGCTACACTGTTGTACAACAGTTTTTGGCGCTGGTCTAGAATCCTACCACAATTATAAAATCAACGCACAATATTTGAGTTAGGGTGCCGGTTAGTGTTTGGGTGTGGGTGGGTCAAGTATTATTATATTCTTTATTTAATAATAACACTTGACCCACCCTAACCCAAAACGCTAACCTGCACCCTAACCCAAACAATGTGCGTTGTGGTAGGATTCTAGACCAGCGCCCAGTTTTTTTTAAACAAACAGGTTTACCAAAATCAGTGGGTAAAGATTGGCAGAATAGTTCCATTGTAATTGGACAAACATAATTGGATTGGTCCCTTAATTTGGCTTTGTTCCCTCAAAAAAATTGTTTAAAACAGAATCACGAGACTAATAATAAGTGTTTTATTTTGATGCCAACATCTTTTTTTTTTAATTACACAAATATCAATAAAGTTTTGTTTTAACAATATCTTTAACTTTTATCAGGATTTGCATTATTATTTTCCATTATGGATCCAGTGCCAAAGTTAGTCAAAATTGTATTCCATGTCTTTGGCGTAAGTTCTCTTATACTCGGAGCAATTACCGCCTTGTTCACCTTTCAGTCGGAGGCTTGTGTAAGTAATGTAAAAACTAGCAAATATAAACATAGAGCTGACAGGTTAGAAATGTTTGTTTTTAGGCTACATCAACAGTTGAACTGTATTACTGGTGTCTGACAAGCTCCTACTTGGCACTGATAACTACAGGTAAATTGAAACAAAAATAACTTATTTTAAGCTGAAAGACCTTTCATATAAAAACTGTTTCACATCTTATTTATTTAGGGTATTTCATCTTGGCTTTTCCATTTTGGATTATAAATCATGTTAAACCAAGGTCTGTGCTGGACTGGAAAAAGAGAAGCGGTGTATGCTATGAGCCAGTTATTTGTTGCTCTTGTATTTGGCATATTTGAGTTGTTGAATCCAAAATTTATGTATTATATGGCGGTAACATGTTTCCATAAAGATTTATTTTTGTATGTAGTATAAGTGTAGTGACTTAACAATTTTGTTTCAAATCAGAATAATCATGCATACAATTTTAAGGCAATGTTACTGTGATGTTTAGTACTCATTTTTTTGTTCATGCCTTTTTATGCAATTGAATATTATCACTGTCATTTTTTCACATTTTATGAAACCAACCAGGTTTGATACGCTTTCTTAAAATTCTTTACACACAAACAAAATTCTTTTCATTGCTTTTAAATACACACAGCAGTAAGTCATGTTGGTATTGTTGAAGTATTGATTAGCTTTTCATTAAGAGCAACTTGACTTTTCACAACGTTGGTGAGATATTGCACCATTAAAACATCCTGCAGCAAAAAAGTTCTAGGATTAGACAAAACTTAAATGATTTGCTTTTTAAATTTAGTGCATACTTACATTAATGCTATTATTTAACATAGCATCAAACTCATCTTCTTCCATGTGTGGTACAGTGGACACTAAATCCATTAAAAATCGACCAACTTTGCTATCCATGGGTATTTTTCCTTCCTGATAAACACAATTTAAAAAAAAATTATTTAAGTTGACACTATAAATTTGCTGTTTGTCATGCCGTCCCATGTCAGAAATATTTGCCTAGGGCCATTAACACTGTATGTTCACATAAAGCCTACTAGTAAATTTAGACATACAGGTGTTATTACAGTAAATTTAATTTAGATGATGATTAACAGTAAATTTAATTTAGATGATGATTAAGGCGCATATTAGGCAGTAAGTACAAAAAAGATTTGCTAATAATTTCAATTCAACATTAAAAACAGTGTATTGCTTAGTAAAGTTAATAACTAGTCTACTAATTCTTATCCCAAATTCCCAAGTATAAATATGCCCAATATAATATAATATTTAGCATTAAATAATTTTTGATGTTAAACTAGTATGTCACCACAGAGCAGTTTGCCTAATTTTTGGTGTTAGCAGATAATAACCCTGGTTATAGATCATCAGTCATCATCTTTATCAAAATTTTAAAATTAACTTACCAAAACGTTATTCACATATTTTGATACTGATTCCAGTATGGCGGATAACTGACTGGTTGATTCAATCACATTTTCAAACTCATTTGGAAGAGTGATTAAACTGTTTCGGTTGGGAATCTTTTGTAAACACTAGAAAACAGAAATTAATGCTTTGTTGGTTTGGCAAACTCTTTGGTTTAACATAAAAAAAACTTAAAACATCAAATACTAACATTTTGCACTCTGTCTACTCCAACCCTTTCAGTATTATAGAAATCAACAACAATGCGCACTGGAGTAAACATCATCCCTTGCGTTTTTCCAGGAACACCGATTGATGTGCTGATGAAAATATACAAAACAAAAACTGACTAATGATAATTAATTCCAGATGCAATGAGCATTAAATAAACAAATATTAATGATATAACAGGGCAGGGGCGTATCCAGAAATTTAAAAGGGGGGGTCCCGAATTTTCAACTTGGGGAATTCCCCGCTTTTTCGTCGGACGTTAATGACGTCATAAATGATATGTGCAATCGTTAACTTCAGGAGTAAATCGAAAACAAGACCATGAAATATATGCAGGGTTGTTCCTAAGCAAAAAATTACACTCGCCAGTTTGGCGAGCGGCTATCAATCAGCACTCGCCAGGACGAAATAACACTCGCCAAATTTTTGGCACGCTGTCTGCAAATTTCCGTCCTAGCGCGGTCATTTCTTGGGTTATCGTTAACCTGTATTTTTCTATACGTAAACACCAGATTGTAAACTTTAGATTTTGCGCGGGAGAGACAATTTTGCATCTTTAAATTGCGCCGCTGTAATAAAGTTATCTGTAAAATTTGCACGGCTGAAAATGCAGCACTATACTGAAAACCGTTAGCGCACATTTGTTTTTTTATAAAAGTTTGGTCGTTTATTTTTATGCATGGATGAACAAACAAATGAATGACCTATAAAGCAGTTTACGCTTAAAACAATGTTTTTCAGCCGAAGTATTCTTTAGTGAAAAAATAACACTGTCAATTCCTTGCGCTCTCTTTTTTTTGTATTCTGTTTTTTCTGTGCTTCAAATACGTTTCATCCAGGTTGCTTCGCGCCACAAACAAAACGCCACATTTCGCCTAACACTATAGTTACTGTTTGAACAGATAAAATAATGACAAAATAATTGTAAATTTACAACTAAACCATTTATTCGCTGAGTTAACAACCATATGCATCAGAGGTTCTGTGTGGCGCGATGCCCTATAGTGGGTCGTTTCTATTTTCCAAGGGCGTCCGCAATGGTTTCGATTCGTATCTATTTTAAATACGGTATAAAATATTTACATACAGTTTTTCAACATACTTACGTAGACTAATTACTAATGCTCAGCTGTAGTTACACAAGTAAGCGATATTTCAAATATCGTAGTGTTCAGTGGTCCGTTTTAGTCCCTCAAAATATTTAAAAAAACATTGCTTACAAATATTATTAAAATAAATTTGCTTTGAACTTATTGTTACCCAAAACTGCACGTCCAATAAACTTTTCCAAAGGCGTCAACGACGTTGAAGTTGAACAATAAACCACATAACTGTTTACCACTGCAGCAATTACGTTATTGATTGTTCGCCGGTAAACGAACTTTGAACGTGACTTCGATTAACCTTATTATTTGTGTAGTGTTGAATGTATTTGCACCTTAGTGTTTAAGAAAATAATTTTAGTAGTGGCGCTTAACACAAGTTGTCTTGCACCAACTAATTACATTTTTCGCCGAAGCCACTCGCCAGTCGGGCGAGTGGGTGTCAATCAGCACTCGCCAAGAGCAATTTGTACTCGCATTGGCGAGTGGGCGAGTGCTTAAGTCCAACACTGATATGTGATTGATTTTAGTAGATCCATGTATTTTTTTTTCGCACTTGGCAGCCCTCCACAGCACAACGGTAAAGCAGCGCTGTTCAAAGGACAGCATTAAAATGTAAACAAAACGGACGTATAAAAGTCATTCGCGCTAAGCGCGAGAAACATCAGCACCGCCTAACTCGACGTTATAAGCAAGAAAAAGGCGGAGACCGCTTGATTTATTGTTGTTAATTGTCAAACACACACTTGCTAATCAGCCAACCTGAACGAATAACGAAATGCGAGGGAAAATATATCCTGCGTTCAACAAGAAACGAAAAACAGCGTTTTGCGTTTGATTTTGGTTTCCCATTACCTTAAGAAGCGTGACCCAATTACATTAAAAAACACTTTTCGCCGTCGAAAGCACTGAAGAACCTCCCGTCAAAATGGCTGCAAGACAAGAAATTTTTTCAAGAGTACATTTACGCAGTGCTCGAATTACATTTACGCAGTGCTCGAATTTATTGCATTCGAGACAAGTAACCTCGAGGAAATTGTTGAAAGAAAAAACGGTTACGTCGACTTCACATGCCATACTGGAGCTCAGGCTCAAGAGCTAGTGTGCAAACTGAAGAAAATCCCCGAAGTTGAGTTCGCCAGAAGATACGAAGCCGAATTCACCAGCGTGGAACTCGCTCACGTGCCTCCACGCTTCAACATTGCCAAGCTCATCGAAGTTATCCAAAGCAAGCATGGGTTTATAAAAGAAACCAAAAGAAACACAGATCGCCATGCAGGACTCCCTGACGGGAGAGTCACACAAGAAATATAAACAAAAGACCTCAAAGAGAATCCGATCCCGGGTACAATCTGGTGCAAGGGCCTCACCTTCCCGAGCAAACAAGTAAAAGAAGACCAACTGACGAGCACCTCCTCATTGTCAACCCAAGCTTCAACCCCAACGACCCCTTCCACAGAGGACCCTACATTGAATTGTATGTATTGCTGCCGACCCACCAAACACCAAGAAGGTGAAAAAACATACCACTGTCAAAAATGCTACAGCTTTTTTGAAAGATGTATGGATTGCGGTGAACTATTTGAGCGCAACGCCATTTGCCGTTGCGGATTTTAATAACCCACATTTTAACCCGATGCCAAGAAAGAAACCCAAGTATGCCATCAGAAGAATTTACATAATATCCCCACATTCTTTCCCCCTTTGTTATTTGTTCTACCATCATGTACTTGTTCACAAATTTTCGCGTCCCCAAATAAACTCCCCCCCTCAGCATCCAAGGATGCTGCAAAAAAAACAAAAAAAAAAACAATATTGTCACTTGCGAAAAGGGGGGGGGTCCGAACCCCCAACACTCCCCCCTCCCCCCTGGATACGCCACTGTAACAGGGTTGCCACACTTATAAGAAAAAAAAATAATAGACATTGAAAGACTTTTCAAAAAAAAAATTATAGCTTTGTACAGGCTAAATATTTTAACTGCAGGAAGTTTTTTTCTATATTTTAAACAAAATATTTTATAACATAAATATATTTTTAATTTGAAAATTTGCCTTTGGAAATCTGGTTTAAAAAAAAAAAAAAAAGTTAGGGTTTGGTTTACAAAATATGTCAAACTAAAGTGTATGTTATAAACGACATTTTAAGTGTCAACTGATCAAGAATGTATTACCTCACATAAGCCTTATAGTTTATTTCCCCTCCACGTAGCTCAGTATCAACAGTTAAGTGCACAGGACTTTTACACTCCCTGCTGTAATATTCGTGTATCAAAACAGAATGCTCTGTAATGTCCTGGCCAGTTGCATACCTGAAATTGGAACTATTTAAAAACAGAAACAAAAACAGATAAAACCTCAATGGTTATAAAATATAAGATTTTCATTACAGTTTGGTCACTTTAAATATGAAGTGTTATTTTACCCGACAGAAAAACCTACAATCAGCTACTGCAAGTTAACAAAAAGAGATAAGTTGGGTACACTATGCACAGATTTGTAATGTAACTTGATAATGAATTGCAACTTGGACAAAAAGGTTGAGTAGATCGTAGGGATGTTCAAAGTAGAATACCTAGGTATTCTAGAATAATAGGTTTTGAATCTAGAATAACGAATCCAGAATATCGAATCCTAGTATAATTTTATTAAATTATTTAACCTTGTTTGGGGAAGGGATTTTTTGCTAACATGTGTACATTATAATAAAAAAATCTCCCATATGTTTAACATTCTTAACAACTGTCATTTGAAGCAGTTGTGTAAACTGTAATATGTCCACTGTCCAGGTTGTTGCCAAAACTTATATGTTTGGCAATAGTGAGTACAATGCAACACCGAATACTGAACTCTTTAGCAATTTGGTCCTGTTTTTAAAGCATTGTTGGGTTTTTGTGCTTCTTTTTTTGACTAAAATGATCTGTTATGCAGTCAAATAACCTACTGCAAAGAATAACTATTGACATAACAAATACTTGACAATTACCCTGTGCATTACTGTATAACCTCGCTGAATATTGGCCTAAAGTTGGCCTCAAGTTGACCTTAAGTAACCCTATAGCGCATTTGGTCGACATCCAGCACCTCTTACAACGTAATGTTACGTTCAGTGTTTTTTTTAAGGCGTTTAAATTTCTCCAGCGGTTTCCCAAATTTTGGACTTGCAACTTTCTGGTATTTAAATGAAACACTTGCGGTCTCTTAAAACTACTTAGCGGTCACCCAAACCAAACCTTAAAAAACCCTGGTTTCGTTTGCAACTTAACGCATTTAGGGAAATTGGGAACTCCCCACCTGAAATTACACGTTAGTCGCTCGCCCAATAATGCTTGATTGACACCTAATTATTAGACGAACGTTATCGCGAGACGCGAAGTAATTGGTCGCCCAAAAAACGCTGACACTGCACTACCTGGTTACATTTAAAGCAACCGCCGCAGTGACAGGCCAACTTACCACACGCGTTTGTACAATTAGATTCGAATCCAAGGATTCGATATTCTACTTTGAACATCCCTAGTAGATCGTCACCATCCTGTTCGATTGAGATACAAGACTTTGCAAAACTGCTATTTAAATGTTCAAAACATAGGCAACATTATTTTTAAGTGTAATCATTCAAATCTTAAATCCAGATAATCAAATTAAAAGCTGTTTTGTTGGGCTGTTTATTAACAGTTAATTTAAAAAAAACAGCAGCGCAATAAGCAAACCAAATCTACCCCCAGTTTATTAATGTTGCCAATATACGAAATTGGTTCACCTTATCAGTATATCATTTACAAATTCACTTACAAAAATTAATTAAGTTAGAAAAATGTTTTATAATGATCTTTGTAAACTGTAGCATAATTTCTGCTTACAAACCCAAACTTACCAGCCAACAATACTTTCGGTGGGATTAACTTTTTTGTGAAGTTCAAACATATTTCGTGCAAATTCCATATCAAAAGCCACTTCATCTTCGGATTCAGTGTGAGGAACACAAAATGTGTTGGTTATGGTCACAGAAGTTGCATCAACTGTGCCTTAATTTTGAAATAAATTAAAAATTAACCTCTTTTTAACTACACCTCCGAAGATAACAACAAACAGGGCTGTGGTGTCCCGAGTAGGGATGTTCAAAGTACAATCCCAAGGTATTCTAGAATAATAGATTTCGAATCTAGAATAACGAATCCAGAATTGCGAATCCTAGTATATTTTTATTAAATTATTTAATCTTGATTTTGTTTGGGAAAGGGGTTAATCTTAATCTACCCCATAGGGCCCACAATCACAGCAACAAATCGCCCAAACAATTTGCTTACATGTATATATTATAATAAAAAAATCTCCCATGTGTTTAACATTCTTAACAACTGTCATTTGAAGCAGTTCTGTACACTGCAATACGTCAAATGTCCAGGTTGTTGCCAAAAATGAAACACTGCACACAAGTCTTATAAGCAATTCGGTGCTGTTTTTTAAAGCATTGTTGAGTCTTAGTGCTTCTTTTTTGACTAACATGATCTGTTATGCAGTCAAATAATGTACTGCAAGAATACAAACACCCTAACCCAAATAATATGCAGAAAAAAGTACTTAGTTTTAAACTAATTCTATAGCCGTTTACCGAACTTTATATTTTGAATTTATGGACCAGCTCTGGTCTAGAATAAAGCTCAAAGGCCAATAATGGCGAGTCAAGAATCTTTTGAGTTCGAAATTTTGCTCTTTTTATAAGCTTCGTAATACAATTTTTGGCACTGGTCTAGAATCCTACCACATTTTCGTCCAGGGGTTTCAATTGCTAACAATATTTGGGTTAGGGGTATGAGAGTTAGCGTTTGGATGGGTAAGTATTATTATTATACATATTTTTACAAATTTATGCTTTCCTTGCAATTTTAACTTTGACAACTCGTTTCCTTCGTGTTAAAATAAATGTGGTAGGATTCTAGACCAGCGCCATTAGGCACAACGTTGAAATAAATATTAAGCAATGCATAATATGTGGGTTAGGGTGTCGGTTAGTGTTTGGGTGTGGGTAGGTCAAGTAATATTGTTTAACACTATTACTGGACTCACCCAAACCCAAACGCTAACCGGCACCCTAACCCAAATAATGTTCGTTGTGGTAGGATTCTAGACGAGCGCCTAATAATTACCTAAAAGGGTTCCAATAACTCTTTTAGCATCTTCTTTTCGACGTTCAAAGCTGTCAATTATGGAAAAAAGGACAACAGGGTGAACGTTAACTTTTCTGCCTTCCGCCATCTTTCGCTGTGGTGCTGAAAACCCACGTGACACGCGTACATTCATAATCGACTTGTATGTTTACCAATTATGTAAATGTGTTCAGGGCAAAAACTAGCCCTTAACTTCAACTAAAATGATGTCTAAAAATAAAAAATAAAAACAGTGGAGTTTAAGTTTGGGTGCTGTTTGATTCTCTTACCATATATTTGTCATAAAATATGAATTTAAAATAACAAAACTTGAATAATGCAATGTTTTTTACAATGTTGCGGTATTTATAGTAAGCATAGCATGAGTACACGAGTTTGAAATGTCGCTACCATACAATGAAACTTGTTTGAACCACATCTGCAACGATAATCAAAGGTGTGGAATGTGGAAAATTTACAATAATCTGTTGCACTCATCAGGTTAACCCACCTATTAGTTTAACTCTACTTTAATTGCCTCATCAATATGGAAACAAAACATCATTGTCTAAACTAAATATGAGCATTTTCATGCAAGCTAAAATAAAAATAGCAAATTTAATTCATTGTTTACCTAATATCGTCTATTTTATGGTTTGTTTGTATTTAAGTGACAGGAAATTTTAGTCAGCAGAAAATCTTAACTATATAGACACAAAATGGAGGTCCGATACTAAAATATTTTCCAATTGCTGCAAGGTAAAAAAACACGTGGGATGTCACAATGGGAGTTAATGTCGATCTGGTTGGCGTCTTATATTTTTTATACATTACTATGCACACGCAATACATTATAATTTGTTTGAAATTGTTTATATTTTTTTATTGTGGCATTTCTGATCATGCGTAGTCTTTGTTCTAGGCCAGCTTGCAAATTGATATCGAAAGATATAGAACTAAGGTATACACTTTTTTCATTTTTGTTGCGCATTTTCTATCTTTCAGTGTGACTCTGTTTCTATAAGTTGACAAGAGAGTCATCAGTGAAATATGGGAAGACCAGGTAATATGTCATTTATAATAATTTTTTTAAACTTATTTTCTTAATTAATTGTTTAATTTTTAGGTTTCGGAGGTGGTGGTGGAAGAGGAGGCTTTCGCGGTGGTAAGTAATTATTTTGATGTTAACATAGTACTAATAGTTGACAGTAAAATACTTCACTATCTCATCTAACAAACATAAGAATAAAATCTTCTCTAAAAAAGAGTTTTTGTAGTAAATATCAAAGTGCAGTTGATCAATTGAAATTACGATGCCTTATTTTGTGAGTTTGTTGTCCTTTAAGTGAAACCTGAGAAACAAACCATCAGAACTATTCTGTTTATTACTGTAAATATTATATATTTTGGATGTAAGGTGGGGGCCAGTCTGCATTCCATGTAAAGTTCTACAATGTTGATAAACGTGCACTAGGGTTCCTCTTTTTCCCAGATTTTTTCACTCCCCGGAAACGGAATTGAAAAATGAAACTTCCTGGGATCCCAACGAAAAAATTATACATAAACTTACGTCATTATGACGTTTGAATTTTTTTCTTTTAGCTCCAAACATTTAATTAAGCTCATTTATTGGCGTTCTTTCACTTATGTACTGGAAAGTTATTCAAAAAACAAAACAAAAATACTGCATGGGTGAGGGTTGGTCAAGTATTGGCGCTGTTTTACTTATGTACGTGAAAATTAATAAAAAAAAAACTTTCTTCAAATGCCGCATACCACAACGCATATTGTTTGGGTTAGGGTACTGCTTAGCGTTTGGTTGAGGGTGGGTCAAGTTATTATTAATAATAAACATAAAAAAACATAATATTACTTGACCCACCCTCACCCAATCGCTAACCTGCACCCTAACCCAAACAATATGCGTTGTGGTATGCCGTATTATTTTGTTTTGTTTTTTGCATAACTTTTCACGTACATAAGTAAAAGAGCGCCCAAGTATTATTATGTTTATTATTAATAATAACGCTTGACCAACCCTCACCCAAACGCTAACTCGCACCCTAACCCAAATAATTTGCGTTGTGGTATGCGGTATTTGAAGACCGTTTTTTTATTAATTTATACGTTCATAACTGAAGAAGTGCCCATTTATGTTCTGTAGTACTGCTTCTGCAATCTTACAAGACCTTCTCGTATTCAAGTCAGGACCTTTATTTGTTTTTATTTAAAAAAAAGCGCATGCATTTTTGTTGGTAGAATAAATTTAATTAAGTTTTTGCGCTATTAAGCGCGAATAAAGCAACTCAGGCAACGACTTTAACATGGTTGGTACTATTTTTTTCTTTATATTACTCAAAAAACAACAATTTTTTTTCAAGTTTTGCTATGTCGCCGAATACCCGGGATTATAAAAAAAATTTCCCGGGATTCGGGATCATTAATTCGCGGCAACTTGGCCTTTGTTCGATATTTAAGTGTGCAGTATACCAATTAAGATGTGTAATACACAAATTTCTTTGAAAAAATCATCTAGTGTGCACCTGCCAGAGACAGAATGTAAACTGTGGTGAGAGAGCCAGCTTAAAATTGGTGGCTGTAATAAAGTTACTGCAAAATTATTCCCCGTCTATATTAAAATAATTAGCAAAAATATGTGTATGTAACAAAGTTGCTGCAAAAATACTTATAAACTTTATTCTAAAATTAAAAGCCATAAGCAAAACTGAAGTAAACTCATTTTCCCTGGCTAAATGCATTTCACAAAGTTTGCAGCTACTTCGTCAGTTACGTATAAAACCAACTCTCTGACGTTAATGAAACTTCCCCTCTGACGTTAATGAATAGTGATGTCATAAAACAGTGACGGGTGTGACGTCATTAAATTGTGATTTTAATGACGTCATAAAACAGTCTAATCAGAAACAACTAACGTCCAGCAAATGTGAACACGTGCGTCGTACAGAGTTTTGCGTTAGATTTTGGTTACCCATTAGCTTAAGACGAGTGACCCAATTACATAAAAAAAACATTGCCACTTCGGACAGTTTACTAAACCTTGACAAAAACACGATAATATCACTCACAAAAAGGGGGGTCACAACCACCAGCCTCACTGAATACGCCACTGTGTCACATGATCAGTAACCCTAGAGGGGATCTGGGGTGTGTTATGAACACCCCTAGCGGGTACGGGCCCGAAAATTTTTACGTGTTGTGTATTCTAGACACTAAAACGGTGATTATTAGGAGCTTACAGTTGTTTAAAGTTGTCTATTAGACGTTAGAAAAATTTCAACACCTCGTATTCAAGTCCGATTGTCTTATTCACATCCAATGGTCAAGTTATTTCGATTGTGCGCGAAGCGCTATGGAATTGCGGTGTCAGAACAGCGTCTTTGACGTATCAATCACCAACTGTTGCACTTTGTTGTCAGCAAAAATAAAGATGCTTATCAACAAATTTGGTGATATTTGTAGTTTAATTTCGCCGATGGTATGAAGCATGGCTTCAAAATTGCCCTTTTTAAACTCTGTATAATTAGTAAATTATTCAGCTAAAACTGTGCAAGAAAAACACAAACATGGCTTACTAAGGTTAAGATGGCCATTTATCATCAGTTTAGCGGAAACCTAAAGTTCGTCGACGTTTTAATTTTTTTCAAAAGGCGACGGTCAAGCGCTCCTTTTCAAGATTGAAGCGAATAACAACATTCAATAGAGCGATCTGCGGTGAAGACATTTGCTGTAGCTTACACGCTTGTTTTGTACATAGTTAAGAATGTTCGTTTCAACAATAAAATATATTTTCGTTATCAGGCTTGTTTGAGACTTTAAGATTACTTGAGTCGGTGACAGGCGACTGCTAAATGAAACAACGATAACGAGCGGTGATTAGGCGTTGGCGGCGATAAGCACCGACATGTTTTCAATGCCGGGTGCAATGTTGTCGATGTAACATTGCAGCAATCACGGTTTTAGTTTTGTGATAATTAGGGCGATTATAAAAAGTCAAAATTTACATGTTAGGTTAAAATGTGTCAAATTTTTTAAAGTCAAAATCGAATAAAAATGCACATAAATCGCTTACAAAATTTAAAAAAGATCTAAAAAAAAAGTTTTTTTTTTATGAACAATGCGCAACAGAATCTATAACCTGTTAACTTTGCATTTCTTAAGGTGGTGGCCGAGGAGGAGGAGGAGGTAGAGGAGGGGTGAGAGGAGGTCGCGGTGGTGGAGGTCGCGGTGGTGGAGGTCGTGGATTTGGAGGCCGTGGTGGAGGTTTGTAGCTTTTTTTTACCATGTGCGCAGGTGTCCAAATTATCAAGTTCTGTAAAAGCGCCCAAAATTCCCTTGGATTGTTTTAAAACCGTTCATCATTACATGGTATATCTTTTCTGTGATGTCATGATAATTCTAGGAATTCACCTAACTTGTAAATTTTGTAAAAGTTACCAGACCAAAAAGTATTGCTATTTTAAATACTTTCGTTTCTAATAACTCTAAATATAATAAAATGTCATCAAAAGGCACCTTTTTTGTTCATACTCCGTGCTAGAGGCAGATATCAGTAAAAAAAAACTATATTTTTGCAGTTATTTTACTGAAAAATAGTATACAGCCTTCTCTAAAAAAACCCTACAAATTTCTATATTAGAACTAATTTGTCTTGGGTTTGTATTTATAAAAGCATTATGCAAAGTTAATATTCTAAACAAGACTTAATATAATTAATTAGGTAAATACTGAATGTTTTTTTTTAAGTATTGTCATATATTAGGTATAAAAATTCAATTGGCAAAAACTTAAAAAATCGCTTGTGAAAACATGTTATAAAAAATTTAGGCCGTGGTCGAGGAGGCTTTAGGGGTGGAAGAACCACAGTCGTTGAACCTCATCGTCACTCCGGAGTTTTTATTGCAAGAGGAAAGGAGGATGCTCTGGTGACGAAAAACCTTGTTCCCGGTGATACAGTTTATGGAGAGAAGAAAGTTGAAGTTGAAGTGGGTGCTTGTATTTTCATTGGTTTGCTGTAACAAATTATAACGAAGGTGATCATTTTTGACTTTGCATAAAAAGTCAAAAATTTTGTCAAAATTATTTCTCAAGTCAAAAACATTCATGAAATGAACCAAAAGGTTTACAAAATTAACAAAAACTATAGTGAGCTGTCACTTAGTTCAATATTTTATCAAATATTGTTTTGAATTACAGCCCAAAACATTTTAGGTGTTTTATATTCCATTAGAGCAAATTATATAATATACACAAGCTTGCAGAATTAACCATGCAGGCCTGGTATATATTGCATTAGACTCAGTTCAAACTTCGTTTGTGCTTCAGATAGTTGTGTATCTCTGAGGTGGACAAATGTAAATTCAGCATTACTGGTGGATTTTTAGCTGTTTATTTGCAGTTATCCCATTTCCTATTCCGATGATATGCTAGGTCATTGTTATTTTTGTCCATTGTTTTAAAATATGTCCTGTTTTTCTTTGGCATATTTTTACTTGCTTGTATAAAATATAAATGTCTGTTTAAAAGCCAATATTATCTACTAAACATTTTAAAGAGTTTTACATTTGTGTTCCACTGGTTGTCAGTAAAACTTAAAAACAAATGACTGTTGACGCCCTGTCATAAATGCAGTACTTCATACAACAATGCATTGTTATTGTATGTCAAAATTTCTCATTTTAGGTCAAAAAATAATCTCCTGACTTATAACTAATCCCTAACTAATCCCCAAGACAGATTAACATTGCCCTAAAAAAAACATGGAAAGTTTTGCGTTTTAATTATCAAAAATATTTTTTTATTAGTAAATTCATTAATTGATAATTGTTTTGAAGGTTGATGGAAACAAAATTGAATACCGTGCATGGAATCCTTTCCGATCAAAGCTTGCCGCAGCGATTCTTGGTGGCATTGAGTCTGTACACATGAAACCAGGATCCAAAGTATTGTATCTTGGAGCTGCTTCTGGAACTACAGTATCACATGTATCTGACATTGTTGGACCGGTATGTAACTGATTTATTACATTAAGGTTTTATCTTTTCAAATATTTTTAATCACGAAAATTGCTGTTACACAGGTGTCATATTATCAGTAAAAAAACAACAAATACATTGCTTATTGTCTGATTTTTTTTATTACCTACCTTATGACAAAAATCCAGTACTGCCATTTTAATAGGGAGAATTAACTGACTCTAGGCCAGATCCTATTAGTGACAAAACAGCCATAAATATTTTTTATTGTATTTTATTAAAAAGCATTACAAGTTATCATATTTTTAATATCTCACATGGATTCAAAAAAGAGCATAGATTTTCCTCAAGTTGCAACTAAAGGGTAAACAAAATATATTTCAGAAAAGTGCAATAAAAAATGCCCCAGCCCTGAACCCAGTGTCTTGGAAAAGACCACTATTAACCAATTTTACCATCCACAAAATTTAAATGCAAATGTTGTAGAACGTATAAGATGTGCATATTAATTTCCAGGTGTGCATAAACTATTATGAGAACACAATATATATGCGAACCGGCCATCGAAAGAGCAACATTTGACTTGTTTTAAAACTTTTAATGAGTAGTGTTTATTAACAGGATGGCCTCGTTTATGCTGTTGAATTTTCCCACCGATCTGGCCGTGATCTGCTCAATGTGGCTAAAAAGCGAACCAACATTATTCCTATCATCGAAGACGCCAGACATCCACACAAGTATAGAATGCTAGTTGGTAAGTAGCTGCTTGGCCTGAAAATGAGTGTTGGTATCTAATTTGGTATGTTAAATATTATAGTAAAATATTTAACAAGGAAGTATCATTGTCAGGTCCAGAACATAGTAGTAGGGGTGTTTAAAATTATGCGATCCAATACCTAATACTAGATTGTAATATTGGTACTTGTCAGATTGTAGTATTGGTACTTTGTCTAGTTTTGGCGATAACATTATTATTGGAAACCAAATCGGATTCGGGGCCCAATAACTTGTAACCGGACTTTAACATTTTTAACTTGTCTTGGTTTTAGTATCATGCCCCATAATTTTTGTTGCTGTTAGAAAGGCATTTTGAAACAAAAACTTAAACAATTTGATAGTGGTTAAATACAAACCAAAATTGGATTGAATCTTCCCTTTTACTTGGTTTAAATGCGTCACTGCGACTTGCAAATGCGTGCAGAAACCAATTGTTTTGGGCTCTTTCCTGTCTGTTTCTGGCTACGAATTGGTTTGCGGTTTGTTATGACAAGGGTTATAAATAGTCACCTGCAGCCAGCAACTAGGCGGTATTGTTTTTTTGCTTAAATGAACTCTCGACACACAGGTATGGTGGACACTATTTTCGCCGATGTCGCACAACCCGACCAGGTCCGAATCGTCGCTATCAACGCGCACAACTTCCTCAAAAACGGTGGCAACTTTGTTATTTCGATAAAGGTGAGGTGAACGAGAGGTCGCAGCCCGCTATCAACAGCCAGCGCTGCTCTTCTGAGCTCGATTATTATTTGCTTTTCCGGTCACGCCCAAAGCTCGAGCGATTGTGATTTATTATAAAGAACGCCAGCGTTGCGCAGACACGTAACCGCTCCAGTTTTAAAGAAGATCTAAATAAAGTTTTTACATCACTTACATAGGCCCGTTAGCACATCATCGACTTCACTGCATGCCCGTTGCTTTTTTGGTAACTTGTTTTGTCGAGTGGCAACCTATGCTGCGGAGGAGGCAAAAAGCCCAAGCCACGTCATCAACTACAAATTTAAGAGAAGTTTTCACCGATATGTTCCGTGATTACACGTGCCCCTCGAGAAGTTTCGATTGCTTTAAAAAAAAATGTCTTGCTTGTTTTTGCTTACCCATCTAACAAGTCGATTCCATAGCAAGCGTTATGTTGGTAAACAGACTTTTCAATGTTAGGCATTGGCATTGGGCAACAGTCTTTTGAAGAGGGGCAAACCGTGAAATGTTCAGAACACTATATGCTTCATGTGTAATAGTTTGCGTGCCTAGAAAAACACCGATGAGAATAAATCTACTGGTAAAAGCTAAACTTTGGGGCGAAATATATAGTTATGCTTTTCTAATTTGGACAAATAAATTATCTTTGTTATGTAAATTGCAGCCGCATATTACACAGCAGACAACTGCTATTCGTTTTCGTAAACTAGGCGGCCATAACTTATAAAATATATAAAATAAAATAAATAAAAATATGTTTTTATTCTTAGGCTTCCTGCATAGATTCCACTGCGAAACCAGAAGCCGTGTTCGCATCCGAGGTCAAGAAAATGCAATCTGAAAAGATGAAACCGAAGGAACAAATGACCTTGGAACCGTACGAGAGAGACCACGCTGTCGTGGTGGGAGTTTACCGCCCACCTCCCAAGAAGTGAAAGCTCTTTGTTGACACAACTTTTTTATTAGCTTCGGTGACAACTAAAAACACCTGTTACTACTGATTCACGAGTTTCGCCGCCGTGTAAACTCGTCTCTATAATTTGCCCCGCTGTTTTTTTATCATGTCTTTTTAGGGTTTGGTTTCATGTTTCATCTTGTTGAGGTTGCGGTTGCGGCTGCAGCGAACGCCCATCCGCGCGCAGGTTGCACGCGACTTGATTGTCCAGCGCCTTTTAAGGCAAACACACTTGCAGCAAAGGGAATACCCTCCGCCGGTGTTAACATTTTTCAGGTTTCGTACGACAAATCGTGCGACCGACTTTAAGGGCGAACAGTTCGGGTTTCGCTTACCACAAACAACTGTTTCACGGCCTCTTGGCTGTAGAGCGAATCCGTGTCGCCACTTCCGTGATTTTTAACTTCTTCTCTGCCCGACCGACCTCGTCGGCTCGAACAAGTGTGCTTTTACGTCGAATTCGTCCGCGGTGCCGATTTCTGCTGCACTGCCAGTACATTTTCGAGTGGAATTTCCCTTTGTGTGATAAAACAAACTGCCAGCTGTAGGCGTGTTTGTTTGTGGAAGTCGACCGTAGTAAACGTAGTTTCGCTCATATCCAGAATTTTGTGTGCAGGGATAGCCGCGGATACATAACGGGATTCAGTCGTTGAGGTTACGCTTTGGTGAATTCCTGTATAAATGGTATACCGAACAATGTTAAGTGTACGGGCACTAGCTTTTCGGATTTTATGTCCGGTTAACCTGCGTTCTAGCCGTTTAGTAAATTTAATCACAGTCGCGATTATACTTTTGAAAAAAAACGCCAAACGTGCCTGTAACTTCACTTCGACGAAATGATAGCCAGTGAACTACCTTAATTGGTAACACGCACGCATAGGTGCTGCTCATCGTGCCTGTAATTAATGATCCGCTGTATGCTTTAAACAAGCAACTGTTTTCGCGGCCAGTTATAAGCAAAGGCAGTGCATGGAAGCTTCTTAGTTCAAAAGTGGAACTCGTGCCGAACACAAGGTGATTTTTTAAACATTGCAGTTTAGCGAAGTTTGCAAAATTTTTGAGGTTTTAGAAAATGAAGTGCTTGCAGCGGGGCGGGACTGGAAGGTGGTATATACAACAGCTTTGTAGGCGATTTACATGCAGCGCATGAGCTGTTCAGCTTCATCATATTAAAATAATCTAATTTTTCGAGTAACTGCCTAAAACCTTAAAAATTGGAATACCCGCTGTTACTGTAGACCAGTGTTTCTCAACCTTTTTTACTTGTGGGCGCACCTCGCGAGCGCGTAATATGGCGTTATTATGTCAGTGGTCTTAATAGGCCTACTATGGTAGCCTATTGATAGACTAATTATCTGATTTAGATATTGTTGCTTTGTAGGTCTTATTGCGTTTTCTACTCGAAAGGCTTGTGGAATCAATGAGCTAAGCTTAATAGAAAAGTAAAAAATATGTTTCATATAATAGGACCCACACTGTATTTTTTCCTTTTGCTCGTGGCGCACTTGGCACCCTTCCATGGCGCACCGGTTGAGAAACGCTGCTGTAGACATAGGCTTACCATGCGTCGGTCTTAGCCGGGACTCTTACAGTTTGTAGGACTTTTGTTCTTGCTTCCCAGTAAACCAACCAGAAAGTTTATTTGGTCATCCAACATAGCTTACACACGGCCCATGACGTATTTTTTCGGTGAATTTCTTCTATCAGTGGGACTTGCTTGTGTATCGAGTCATTAATGATCATACATGATCATTGTTGTAGTGTTTAGTGAAAACAACAATGCGCATATTTTCGTTATGCAAATAATTTAGTTGAAGCAACTCTAGGCGTAATAGTATATGAAAGACCAATCGAAGGCTAGGCAAACTTCGGTCCCGCGAGGTGCATTTTAAAATGATTGGTTAAATCAAGGGTTCTTAAACTTTTTTTACCGCAGACCCTACATTTTTTGTTGCTTGGAGTGGACCACGGTAGGCAAAAATGTCGTCAAAATTTACGTCACAATACAAATAGACTTCATAAATCTGCTGATTTCGGCCCAAAAATGTCAAAGTGAAATGAAGTCTTAATGCATTCAGTGCAAAACCGTTTCATTTTTTTCCTTTAAAAATATAATACTTCTTAAATATACACTAATATTTCAATTGGGCTTTCATGGACCCCCAAGGGGTCCATGCACCCGAGTTTGAAAAACCCTGGGTTTAAAGAGTCGCGTAGAGTGGATTGGCCACAACACTGTGAGTTTGTAAAAGTTTAGTCACAAAAAGGGAAATAGGTCACCGGGTCAAGGTCCCCAAAGCTTCATTTTGGCCCTTTTTCGTTAATTTTACTGTTTTTTTGTCCGAGCAAAAAATCAGACAGTAAATTTTGTTATTTGGAGAAATATGCAAATTTCGTTTATTGAGGCCTTCCTAATGGAAATATTAGTGCAGTGGTCGGCAAACGCCGGTCCGCGGACCGGTACCGGTCAGCAAGGAGTTGGTTACCGGTCCGCAGCAGGGTTGTCAGTTTAAAATTTTGTTTAAACACGAACTGCACGTAAAAACCTTTGTAAAAAGTCAGAAATAATGAAATGTATTTTTATATTTAAAACACATTTACCTTCGTGTTAATATAGCCCAGTGCTCCATGGTTGATTAGTATGATCAAAAATCACAATAAGTATCAAGCTCTTGTGAGGTCCAAAACAACTAGTGTGCTTTGGCCCTATGAGTAACATAGCCATCCAAAAAGGCATAGAAATCTAACTTCTAGTAAGTACTTTAAATATATCGAAAAATGGGCTAAAATATCATGTGTTTTAATTTTAAGCGTGCTCACCTTAAAGTATAATAGAATTTTAGGCAAACAATATTTATTAACTATGTCCGATAATGAAATAATTCATTATTTTGATATTTTGGTTGAAAGGTTTCGCAAAAACGTGTATATTAATTATTATAGCCTCTATACTAGTTTTAGTCTCGACAAAAATGACAAAAAACTACAAAGCCTAAAGATTTTTCTGACATCAACCTCGTTAAAAAAAATTATTTATTTTGTCAAAAAAGCCATTCTGGCAAGCCTTGTACGTATGTCTATCCCAGGGATGGCGAACCAATGACTTCAGGTGTCGGTCTGTGGTTCGTACTTTTCCAAATTATTGCCATTTATTTTTTGTCGTTTTATGTTACGTTGGCTAACTATTAAAAGTGTCGTGTAGGGCCTGGTTAAAAATGGGATCATACATTATTATATGGTAATGTTATACAAAAGTGTAACTTCTTTTGAAAGAATGCTTTAAATATCCTTATTTTGACAAGCTGGTAAGAATATAGGAATTGGTAATAATGGTATACCGGTACGAGTGTAATTTAAGAAAAAACGTAAAGGCCCTGAAGTTTTATTGAAATGAGCCGCGAGCTGGGTTAAACTAAATTGTTTGGTTGGCCGGATGCCGCCCGCGGTTTTCAGTAAAGTCAATAATTTCTAGATGGGAGCATCTCTTTGCGGAACATGCATAAAGTTCGCATTACAAAAGTGTTAAAAAATCACCTTTCCAGAACATTTGTTATTTTTTAAGGCCGGTCCGCGACAAAATTTTAGTTTTAAACCGGTCCGCAGTGCAAAAAAGGTTGCCGACCCCTGTATTAGTGTATATTTGAAAAGTAATCATTTAATCATAAAAAAGAGTTCAATTAAAAATAAAACGTTTTTTTAACTAAATGTATATTTAGACTTCTTTGCACTTTCACATTTTTGGACCGAAAGTAGCAGATTCTGAAGTGTATTTGTAGTGTGTGAGTGTGACATCAATTAATGACGTCATTTTTAAAATCCTTGCCTAAGAACGCCTATTTTAAACCAAATTAGCGCATTTTTTTGTCGCGCTTCGGTGATTAGCCTGGGTTTTAGCTAATTGTTTTTTTTTGTTGCGGCCCCATTTTGAATTGTGCGGGTCTACACGAATATTTAGAATGTATTTTTTTTCTGAAGAGTTTTTAACTTCACTTAAGCAGATAATTTCAGTACTAATGATTGCGTTGGCTATTGTAGCAACAATAGGCCATCGAGAGGATTTATTTTTGAAGTGTAGGTTTGTTCAAGAGAAACTCCGCGTTTCTTGCCCCCACACCTAACACAATTTATCAAAACTCACCCCTAAAAAGCCGGTTTATACTTACGTTTATGTGCACAAAGCAGTTTCAAAAGTATAATGATAAACGTTAGCTTATGTAACAATTCGTAAACCAGCGTATAAACCAGCGTATAACCACAGATATTTTTTCTCGTGCCTTAAAAGAAAAAAAAATGTGTTGGTCAAACTTTTACCTTAGTAGAAGATTTAATGCGATCGACACAGAAAACGACAAGACTATAGCTTCGATAGATAAAAGATTAGCACATTTGATCGAGAAAAAAATTCATTTTTTTAGAGAGCTAGGCTGAGGTGGGGCCGTCAAAGCCTCTTTAAGCTGAAAAGATTCGGTTTATATTGCAATACCTTATTTAAAATCGAAAAATATTCCAGTTTCAGCAAAACATATAGATCTCAGCAAAACATATAGATCGTATGGAGGGCATGGAGTAGTTATAACGTATTTATTTACCTGTCTAACGTATTTAGTTGCCTGCTCTACAAAATATCCTTAAAACACATTTTTAGTTATTATATAGTATTAACAAGGGGATACCAAATTATTTTATGTAGGAACATCGATCTCGTCCAAAAAATGTGCATACGGCGCTCAAACTCGCTACATTTCATTATATATTATGCTTGTACGATTAGCAAAATGGAACAAACTCTATCCGAATAGAAAATTTGATTGAGGACCGTAATAACACGTTCTAATAAAAAAAATCATCTATTAAGTTGTAAACATCGTTTTTTAAACTTAGTCGAATGTGTATTACGAAGGCTGATCAAAATGCAATTTTAATATAAGCGTCATAGATATTCAATTTTTCTTTGTTTTTTTATCGTTGCAGGTTCGCACAAAATAAATAAATTAAATCGATATTCAGCTTGTAATTTTGGCGTTTTAATTATTATACCTACTCATTATAATTGTGTATACACTAATAGCTCCACTCAAAAGAGTTTTTGCACCAGAATATTTTTTTAATGTCCTGGGGAATACAAAATGGCTTTTGGTTTCGGGCACTTAACTAAAATGCTTGCGTGCCTGTGGTGTATACGGAAGTGGTTGTTTTGCTATCGGCAGGATGGACATGACGAATGAATGGCCACTTAAAATTTGACTGGTCGTTAAAATCCTCTGCCGTTTGGCTTATCAGCAAATCTCCCCAAGAGTTGAATTCCACTATAAATGTCATTTGCCGCAAACCGCTGTTCAACTATTTTACGTGGACATACATGACTTATTCAGTGAATTGTTGAGAAAAATGCCGTGATCTAAATTAATTGATGTTCGTACGTAAGACCACAATTTGTCTATAAAATGATGTTGGTATAATTTACCCCTTGTTTTATGACGTTTGTAGGTGTGGTGGGCACAGCCGCAGTATTTTTGTAAGTACTATAAAATCAACTTTTATAACTGCGGTTTGCTCTCCGTCACCGCAGGAAACTATATGGGCCTATTTCGCCCAGAATTGCTGCGTGTTTTTATTTGAAACTTTGAAATGACGTCTGTGATCCGATAGCACAGGAAGCGTTTGCTGAAAGAACGGATCTATAAGGCAATTAAGTGTTTGGTAATAATCAATCTTATATTTCTATTGGTTGATGGCATTTTATCGGCAAGTCGCCTAAGCGCTAATACAAGGGTTCCAAGGAATTTGTAGGAATTGCCATTTCATTTTTAAGCACTCATTCAAATATTTCAAGTTTAACTAATAGCGCCAGCTTTTCGTTTCACAAGCAAATTCACATGGCAGATGTGCGACTGCAAGGTTGAAAAGCAGTATGAAGTTGCAGAAAGTGTTATAAGGTTACGTTGACACCTGAATCGACGGCTTGTCGTTATCACTTGAGTTTGTCGTCTATCGCATCGCAGGCTTCGGTATAAACTACTGAAGGTCAATCGCTTAGAACTTCAAAGCTTGTTTACCAAACAAAATCGTGTCCGCTTCAGTTTTCGCGATAAAGACGCCATACAGTCGCACGCAGCAGTGACATTTCGACTTGTGTTTTATAGCCCGTGACCAACACTTAGAAATGGCACTGTTATGTGGTGGCGACATAAACTTTAATATGACGAAGAGTCAACTGAAAAAAGCTCTTTACACTTGCTCCGTTGCATTTATGATGAATTATGCAGCCTACGGAGGTTAGTTCTCATTTATTTTCTTGCATGATTTAACTTATTGATTAGGCCGATTGCTATTAATTTGGTATCTAACGGCAACAGCGTTGTGAAATCGAGTTACCCACTAATCTTTAAACAGTTCGATTTCTCATGGCCAATTTAATTTTATAATCCTGTGTGTAATATCACCTTGTGTTACAATGTGGTAAAAAACATTTTCTTGAGTAATCAAACTTAAATTCATAGACTTTGCCTGGTATAGGCTATGTAATTTAGGTCATATCTCTATCATACCTTCGATTCGTTTAGAGAGGCTATTATTCTGCAATTATACAAGTCAGTTGGTAGTTTTAAAAGACAAGGTTTTATTTGTGGAATTGACAAGCTTTTCTTCAACTGAGTTTATAAAGTCAATAAGGTCCAATTAGCAACAAGATTAACATAAACCAACAAAAGGATAAAAAGCAATAAAACGCTGTCAACGTAGTCCGCCAGGTTATGCATGGCTGGTGCTTAGTATTTCTTTACCGATGGCAGATTTTAGGCAAAAAGAAAGGACGTCCGATTCAATTGAATGACGCCATTTTTATGGCCAAATAACACAGGTAATTACATCGAAACGTACAAAGTTATAATTCTCCAGGATATGAACTATAAAATTAGGCGTAGCATCTATAAGCTTAGTTTACGTTGATTGCTAACGTCTTAAAATAAAATTATACGGTGAATTGCGACGAGTATGCATTGCGTCGGATGACGCTCAGCAGCGTTAGTTCAGTGCAGTGGGGTTCTCAACCTCATGGGTTGTGGTCCACTTACATGGGCTCTCAACAATTTTTACCCCCGTCCCGCTCACGTTTCAGAAAAATGCGTTACGGAACGTCACAAGAGGTCTCTGGAGTCACAATGAAAACCACAAATTTGATTTTAACTAATTGCTAATAATTAAAACAGTTAACACTTGTGCCCCTCCGAAGGCTGTCCCATGTCCCCAAGGAGCCAGAGGTTCACTTTGTTGAAACCCATGTTTGGAGCAAGACTGTTACTGTACGACAGCGACAGTGTGTCATGAAGCCTCGCGGCGTCAAACTTTATTATTATGCCTTTTCTATTGCATCCTCCCTACTATATACGATTCTTGCCTTTTAGTTTGTTTGCTTTAATTCGTACTACGAAGTTATAATTTACGGATGACTGATTTGTTTTGTGGTGCAATTAATTGTTTTTAAAGCAGTAAATAATTAAATTTATGCGTCGCCTTTAATCGCCTGCTATAAACTTTTAGAATAAATCTAATCGTAGTTCGAACAGAAGTTTTTCAAATGTCGAATGGTAAAAAATGCGATCGCACTTCATTCGTAGGAATTTGTCGTTACAGGTCTCTTGTTTCTGCAAACAAGCATCAACATCGAGGGTGGCCTAGGCAACACCGGACTTTTCACAATCTTCGCTACCTCGGCTTTTTCGACTATATTTTTTATTCCGTTTCTGATCGACTTCAAGGGCGCAAAGGCGGCCATTGTAGCCGGAGAAATCGGAGCTATGACATACACCATTGCTAACTTTTATCCACGTGAGTTCCTCACCTATTTAACATAATCGAGTTTTTAGATATGCAGGTTAAAGATATCTTTATAAATTTCAGTGCTATGTATCCTTTTGTCACTTGTGGCACGCTAAACGAGCTTAAAAAGATCGGCGGTACACCTACGAAATATATGCTAATTAATAATTTACCACTTAGGCAATTAATCAAGGCAACTAAGAGCAATAGGAGCGTTTCATATTTAATGCAATGGAGGCGCCAAAAAATTGACGTTTTACATTCATTTTCATTGGTTTATGGTCTTCCTAAAACAGGGGTCGGCAACCTACGGCCCGCGGGCCGGATCCGGCCCGCCGATGTAATTGATCCGGCCCGCCGCCTCTTTGACAAATTAGACACGAGTCTATTTCACATACCTTTTGACTATTTTAACTACGTAATTGCGAAAAATTTTCGTGCTTTGCGCGAATTTTATTTTTCGTCCGGTTTGTTTACGTTATGATGCTGCCTTTTCAACTAGATCAGCGATTTTTTACCGTTGCGCCGTGGAAGACTGCCAAGCGCGTAGCGCAAAATGGGAAAAAGTATTAAAAAATATTGGATAGGTTTAAAATTAATACCGGTATACCAAAAAAAATCGCGCTCGCTTCGCTCGCCAGGTGCGCCTTGACTTGAAAACAGTTAACAAACACTCAGCTAGATTGACTTTACATGTTATCGTGTTCCCTCAAAGTAGTGTTATTACACTTTTCATTCGCTTTGCGTCAACACTTTACTGCCTCGGTAAATGTAATTGAACACGTTTTCAAGGGCAAAAAATATCCAAGGCATGCCTGATTCACAGTTGTTCTAACATTTCAAAAACACAATTCTTAGTTATTATTTTGTGCGGCCCGCAGAGACCTTTTCAAGTTGGTTTTGGCCCGCGACTAGAAAAAGGTTGCCGACCCCTGTCCTAAAATATCCTAAACTGGTTAAAGCCCGGAAAATTGTACTCCATTATGATAGCGGATCGGAAGACTTTGAGGGTTTTATATAGCATTCAGAAAATTCATTTTTTGTTGGAACAGCAGCCAAATTTAATTTATACAATGCGAACCTAGGAGATAATAATGAACAATAATTTTACAATGAAATTTCGTGGTTTACAAGGGCATGGATAATCATTCCTTTTCCGACTTGGTATAAAGAATTCTATTTCGAAATTTGACAAACATAACATCGGTTTAAAAAAAGTTAAAATATTAGTGAAAATCCTTAATGTTACACCTCGATTATTGCATACGGTAAGCATTCCCGCTTTGATGTACATTTTTGTGGTAATTCTATAGAATATCCGAATGTAGTCATGATAAAAACGCAGACGTTACGCCTCTGGGAACGTCGCCGAACACCACGGCATGGTCTCGCTGCACAATGTCATTGTTCGTGGTATCAACATACATTCCAAACTTAACTGTTCCATTACTTTAAGGTTAAATTGTATTACTTGTTTTTAGCTAAACAAGAATGACTGTGACGCGGCGATATGCGCTATTGAGCACAAAGAATGTCAGGAAATGCAAGCAAATCTCAATTTTAGGTAGCCTACCAAAGCATGTCCGGGATTCACCGCCTTTCTTATATGCTGAATATTTAGTGATAAATAACTCTAGGCTTGAGTATTGCTTAACACTTATCTTTAGCGTCTAATACCATCCGCCCAAAATATTACACTTTAACATGTGTTTTCCTCATAAACGTGCTCAATAGAAAATTTAATCGATGAACATTTAGTTTAGAAATTGCAAAATCTTCTTAACATTAGATAATGGCGAGAACTTAAATACGCTTTTTTTTTCATTCTAATATGCGATTGTAGAATAATTAATTATACGTGGCTGCGTATTTTACGCGAGCCCGGGGATTTGATGCAAGTAAGCAAACGCTTTGACGTTTACAACTTAAGGTTGGTTCACCATCATACCGGCGGCAATCTGCCATGGCGTGGTGGAAAGTGCACCCTGGGCTGGTAGTTCTGTCTACGTCACCACTTTGGGTGAGAGGTATAGCAAAGCATGTTGCGGACAGCAAGTGGAAAAGGCCACTATGAAAAGGGGCCTCAAGGAGTCCTGCGTCTACCGCTTTTTCTGCATCTTCTACGTTTTCGTATATTGTTCGCAGGTTAGTTGAGCACCTTTCGCGACAGTTTTTTTTTTAAATCCATAAACGGCTTTTCAAGCTAATGTTTTGTCGAAGATATAATTGTCTTTGTACTGCAATCCCTGTAGTTTAAGACGCCTCCTAATTTCGAACAATTTCAAGTAGTTGTTAGGCGCTTCCCATAAATTTATCGCACTGTTGACTGTCGATGTGTAGGTGCTTGGAAATGGCTTGGTTAGTATCGTGTTTCGCTCCATGACTGACCGAAGCCAGCAAGGAGACTTCTTGGGAACAGCTTATAGCAATATCAGCGGCAATATCTCCAACACGTTATCGATTCCCACAGAGAGCGACGATGCGTGGAAAATGTGTGGCGCCAACGAATGCCAGGTATGCTTCCAAAAGATACGCCCTACACTTGTCCGAATGAATGCGGTTATTTGGATGACGGGCGTCATGTTACGGCGGCGTATTTACAGAATAAATACGCCAGTTGCTCCGTATGCTTTAAGTTTTGCTTTCTTAAATATAAATGTTCACAAAATGCAAACAACTTCTGTATGGGCTTTGATATTTATTCTACGCTTAACTACAACCTCCAGTTTGGTTTATCTCTTGAGCCTTGCGTGATTCTACAGAATAAGGTCTAGGAAATGTGGCAATTGAAAATTGTAAAGTAGTCTTCTCCACATTAACGTTTCCCCCTTCTTTCAATTAAAACCTATTTACGTTTGGATTAACGCATCATGACTTGATACGCATAATTTTATTGATCGTGCTTTGCGCGATGTATTTCATGGTTATTTTAAGTCATGCATGTGTGGTGTCAACTGTCAATGTACCATCTAGACCGGTGGTTCCAAGCTTTGTTAGCATCTTAACAAAATGTAAGCAGTCATATAGTGTTCCGCTGCATAGCTCTGTGTCAAAGACTATAGACATAACACAAGGAATTTTAAGAAAAGCCCAGATATATCATACATGCAGTTTAACAAGTAAATTTTAACAAAAATAAGGCAATGTGCTATTTTGCTATTTTTTTTTTAATTTGGAAATATTCCTTATATAATTTACTTTGAAACGTCCAATTTTCTTGCTGAATAATGCGAACTTTTTTCATATAAAGATGGATTCAGAATTTTTGTCTAGAGAGGAGCTGTGCACATTTTCAGGGATGACTCCAGTTACGCAATAACGTTAAGTCACAAAACAAGTTTTTTTAAAAAAATACCTCCTGTTCTCAAACGTACTTGTGCGCAAAGCAGCTGTAATCCAGAATTATCGCGAAAAAAATACCTTTGCTGTATTTGGTTTAAATTCGTAAAAAAATAAATTAAAGGATACGGGATACATTAGGCACATAAAAGAGATTCGCATATTGATAGATATAATGGCATATATGGTTTATTAAATATTTAACAGAAACTGTATTTTTTATGAATTAACACCGTAGAACATGGATATAGCTTTCTGGCGCCATTTGGCTGAAATAAAAAGATTTTTCTAAATTTGGCAACTACTCATTAACAACAGAAAGATGTTCGCGCAAAAAAACACGCAAGAAAATATTTTACAAAGTAAAAACTGTCCTATTTCATCGATGTATTTTGATGTCACAAAAGGTTTAGGTTATATAGTTAAACCCAGGGGCGTATCCAGAAATCAAAGAAAGGGGGTCCCGAATTTTCAACTTGAAATTCCCCGTTTTCCGCCTGACGTTAATGAAGTCATAAAATTATGATGGATATGACGTCATAAAACAGCGATTGTAATGATGTCATCAATATTGAAAAACTAATTAGAAACCATCCATTGACGTCCAGCAAAAGCGAACCTTTTGACGCAAAGCGAACATGTGCGTCGTCCAAAGGGACAACGCTAAATTACAAGCACGTCTTTGGCCACCTGCAATACTAAACGAAGATATTTGTGTTTTGGAAATATTAGAACAACTGTAAATCAGGCGGGGCTAGGATCTATTTTACACTTAAAAACGTGTTTAATTACATTAAAGGAGGCTGGAAAGTGTTAGAGCAAAGCGCGAAAAAAACTAATCCAGTTAAAAAGACAGCAACCAAGCGTAAACAAACCGGACGTAGAAAGATCATTAAATTGTTTGCACCTGGCCGTAGGTTGGGACCCCTGTCTTACACCAACACATAACGCGGACAGCAAACAGCGAGAAACATGAGCACCGCCTAACTCGACGTTTTCAGCGAGAAAAAAGCGGAGACCGCTTGATTGATGGTTGTTTGTCGAACACACACTTGCTAATCAGCCAACCCGAACGAATAACGAAAGGCGAAAGAGAAAAAATATCCTGCGATTAAGGTCGACCAAACAAAAACCGAAAAACGTTGTTTTGCGTTTGATTTTGGTTTCTCATTCGCTTAAGACAGGTGACCCAATTACATTAAAAAACACGCAGCTTCTGACGGTGAGTCAAACCCTGACAAAAACGAACAAAAAACGATAATGTCAAAATCTATAGGATTTCTTTTTTGTGATGCCACCTTAAATTTGATGAGTTCATATCTTTACATTTTTTAAAGCCTTTCCCAACAAAAATCCTGTTGCTGAATAGGCCGACTTTATTTACAACTCTACCGCGGAAGATTTGGAGAACTACCACCCGGACAACATGGCCGTCTATCTCCTGCTATCCATTTTTCTCACCATGCAGATAAGCTTTACTGCGATGTTCGCTTTCTGCCTACCCGACGTCAGACCACAACCTGCCCATCAATCGTCTTGCAACAACAACCCCCCGCCTGACGTCATCCCGGTCGATGGTAAGAGAAGCGTTGAAATGGTGCTTGTTGGTTGGACGCAATTTCGGTGCTGTGCAATGTGCATGCTTCATTACCCTTTTAACTCGAAATTGTATTGGCCTGTGGCCTTTTCAATTGCCTTACAAATCATGCAACACAATCATTGTTTTTGCTGCTTGGATTCTGTAATGGCTTTTAGATTCTCTAATAAAATTACAGTGTTGGTTCAGTTATACAAACCATGGTGGAACGCAATCTTTATTTGCCGTTAATATTTGTTATATTATAAAATGCTCTCTTATATCAGACTTAAATCGAAATGATGATACTTTTCAGGCAGCAATTTAAAGGACAAACTACGGTTTATCGCCCCTTACTACCGACAATAGTGTTTACCTAGCTTTTTATTTTGTGTGTGTTTGTGTACATCACAATATCTAACTAATAAATCCAGGAAGTATTTCCCTTTTTTTTTTAAATAAAGTAGTTATTTTTATTAAACGTCAAATATACCCAAACACCGCGGTGCCAACTAAGCTTATTAATTTAGAAGCCACACTCAAGACGAAATTGAAGATATTGTCCAGCGCTGTCAAGATTGAACTGAAGCAAACTTTTCGCCACGTGATGTCACCACTGCACCTATTAATTTTCCCTTTTGTTTTCTATTCTGGAGTCTTTATTGCATTTTCTGTTGGAGAATTTACTCGGGCATACGTATCCTGCACCCTCGGAGTCGAATTTGTAAGTAACCAAGAGTGTTGCCTATATACAGGATTATAATTTATTATACGTTTTGAGCAGGGGTTCTTAGCCCCTTTAATATGATTTATCCTTTTAACAAAGATGAATATCAGATTTACCCCAATATATAAAATGGTACTCATTTAGTAACAAATTACATCAGTTTCAATGCGACGGCTGCCCTTGCTTTTTGGCAACGAGACTACTAATTAATAAAGCAGTTAAAGCCCGCTATCAGTGAACTTTCTAGGCCTAAACAGCTCAAAAATTAAACTTAAAACACACTGTCTGCTCGCAGAAACGAAATCTATGTCGTGACTGCCGACAAAGCTGATAAATTCAAACATGACTTAACAATGAAGTAACTAAGAGATAAGGATGTTGCCAATAAGCTAAAAAAGTATCAATTCGCGAAGCATAACGTTACCGACACTAGACGACAAAGAATCAATAGGCTTGGACAGCTTCGAATTACCAGTTAATCTGAATTAGGAAAGTAGGCTATGAATGCAATATTTTTCTGTCTCCTCAACTGATGTGTATATTTTGATTGAAAGCTCTTTTACCCCGTAAAACGAGGAAATTAACCCATTTGGGTAAATTTAATCCCAGGTTAAGAAAGGCTGGTTTAGAGCTACAGGTGTTGCGACATGTTTTTCATTAATCGCCCGAAATTTATCAAGGTCGGTTTTGCCGCGGTGGTGTACGGATCGTCTAGTATGGTGACCTCGGCCATCTCAACCAAGCTTATTCCACTTCTTGGTCGGAACGTCTTCATCGGACTCATGTTCTTGGCACACAGTCTGGTTTTCTTCCTGTGCTGCTTTTGGGCGCCAACCGTCGCCACAACGTGGCTTATTTTCGTGTGCGCCGCCTGCCTCGGTATTTGCGACGGGATGATGACAAACACCACACAAGGTTTGTCGATTTTGCGTGAGCTAAATTCATCAGCTGCCCTTGGTATCCCAATGGCTAAATATTGTTTTGTTTAGTTCTAAATATACAGTAAATGTTGTGAAGATATACTGATTAATTACTTTAAATGCCTATCGCAAGCAAACCATTGTTTTTTAATACTATGTATACCAAATGTTAGCAGTTGTGGTGTACCATAAATTGAGAGGCCAACCTTACAATTATATGCGATGTTTGTTATCGTATTTTAAATTTTACATTATATCCGAGGTAAATGTAAAACGTAATTTTTTTACCACAAGGCACGATACAGTGATACACGTTAACCACCCAATACTACTTCACATTTAACAAAATCTGTTGTTATTTTTAAATTTTTTTTTTTCAAATCGTGGACATTATTTTTTTTTAAATCGTGGACGTTATTTTTAAATCGTGGACATTTGGAGCCAATCACTAAACTTAAAAATGAACAGCACTAATCACTAAAATAAAAATGAACACGTAAACGGTCATTAATTTGTTATACACATGCCAATTGTTTCAACAGGTATGTTTGCTACCTACTTCGAGGGCCGCCTGGCGATTGCGTTCAGCATAAAAAACTTTGCCACCAATCTTGGCATCGTTGCCGGAACAGGCTGGAGCACTTACTTGTGTGTCGACCAAAAAATATACATTCTTTTTGCTCTGTTGGTGTTCAGCGCAATAACATACATAGGCGCCGATAGAACACATCGCCGGAATCTCTCGATACGTACAACGGTCGAAATAGAACCTTTGCACGACTTAGAATTCAGGACAGCAAGTTCTGCCTAAGTTTCGCAAGTGGCTTTCTACTATGTATTTATGTACACTGATCAGCGTGTTCAACTCTAACTGTTTTCTCTCAGTTTTTTTTTACAAATTTCTGTTTAAATAGTATGTGCAATATGCAAATAAAATTATTTACCGATTTATGTAAAGTTGAACTTTTAAAACGCAATATACCAGGCCTGCAGAACAGGACATCATAAACTTTTTGTGCGGCCCGCGTGGGTTTGGTAAACCATTTTAGCAGCCGATCAGTGTTGTGGTTGGGTTATTTAAAGTGCTGGGTAAACACACGGACTACGGGGCTATGAAAATATAAAAAAATTTTTGAAATGATAAGCGTAGAGTCGGAGCCGGGAGTCGGGTCTGGAAATAATCGGCAAGTTCGGCCGGAGTTGGACTCGTGAGTCGATTGATTTTAGTCGACTTCGCAGTCTGGCTTTACAATCTTGGTAAAAGCACGCTTGTCTATCGTTCATATCTTTAAGGTTGTCTTACAGGAAAATGGCTAATATTTTAATTATAAGTGTTAATAACAAATCAAGTTTTCAGTAAAAAAACAATGGGTTATATTTAAATTGCATAAGGGTCAACATTTCAATCACAAATCATCAATTTATTAACATGCATTTTCACACATTTTTATTGTCCTATATCCTCGTTACCCAGCGACGTTTTTCTAAAAGTACGCGTTTTGTTCCAAATTGCATGTCTGCTGAATTGGCTACTTTCTGCTAAATAACACTTGGCTACTTTCTGCAAAATAAAGCAACAAGCCAAAGTTAATGGATTCCAGGAAATATTTGTTGGCGCCCAGCAGTATGAGATTGTACAAAGTTCATCAGACAAAACATTCGGATATAAATCTAACAACTTGTGGTGCCAATTGGTTTTATATTATTTATTTCTTTATGCCCAATAATCTTGGGCCAAAAGTACGTCAATCAATGTTTTACTGAACACAAGGTGGCAGTTGTATGACCAAAGATGTCTATTTTTCGTGATGAGGATATACCTGAACATAATATATTGCTTAAACCTAAATAGAATATTAGGATAAAACCGCTCAGACTAAAGACAATATATTTCTGTCTAAAAATGTTTGTAGACTAAGATCAAATAGGACTTGCAATGGGACGTGCCTTTTATGCGCCCAGTATTAGTTTAGCTTCATTTAACTAAACACTTTAATATGTCATTGCCGAACCTCTTGGGTTGAAGATGAGAGATCGGGTTTTTGAAGAATGGAACAATATAAGCTTTGACAGAAAAGTCAGTATTGTGTGGCGCAGAACAGTTTATGGGATTTTGTGCATAATATTTAGACAAATAAGGTATAAATTTGTAAAAATGTTTTTCTTACGAAAGAATAATACCTGTTGTTCGGAAAGTCACTGTACACCATATTTATTAACAGACACGTTTCAGTACGGAATCCAGAAGGTATGAATGACAATTATAAATAATGTTGAAAGTGTCCCCCTTTTTCTTTTTTTCCAAAGCGCATGTCTGGTGCTTCAACAACTTAGCTACTTTCTGCGAAATAAAGCAACGAGCAAACACTCCAATGTTAATGGATTCTAGGAAATATTTGTTGGCGCCCAGCAGTACGAGATTGTATGCAATTACAGTAATTGGAACATCAGATCAGACAAAACATTCGGTTTTGAATCTAACAACACTTACAAAGCAATTAGTCTTTTTATCAAGTTTTAGGAAAAGGCATTCGCAGTTATAGCCAAGCCCACACCAATGTCTATATCACGCCCTGCAAATTGGTTTCTTCAATGTCAAGGTCAATAAATGAAGCAATGATAAATTAAAACAGATTAGTACTTGGGTGAGGATGCCGCTTAAAATCGATACTGTTCACTTTAAAGAAAGGGTTATTACGTTTTTCTCTAATTCGCCTCTTTTGTAATTGTCCCTTTTCCTTGTGCCCGCCCCTCAGATGTTATATATACCAAACGAAATTTGGTATTTGTCGAGTACAAATTAGCGAAACAACATAAATATAGTTAGGTCGATTCTCAGTATCGCAAAGCGCGGATAAAATGCGTTGATTTGGTTATAACTGACTAAATTTTAATTTAGATGATGACGACTAATTACTAATTAGTAGATAAAAACTTGCAAATCGCAAAAACATGAACAAATTTTTTTAGCTACTCAACCACACATGTGGAATCATGAGGTAAAGCATATCACAGCATAAAATTAAAACTATAAGCGTAGCATGGAACCATTAAAATTATTGTACGAAAGCCCGGTGAACGGCAATATTTGTCAAGTGGCTCCCTTTGAGAATCAATGGTCTACTCTATTTTGTTAAAGAAAGAAATTAAAAAAATATTGAAGTTAAACAAAATCATATTCATAACTACATAGGCGCAATTAATAGTGATTTTGCATTCTGGTAACACCTGGTCAAAATGATTCGATATTGCCAATTAACTGCCCTAGCAGGGACCTATATTATTATAATAATATATATTATCACTATATTATCTCAACAGCATTATGTATAATAAAATACATTTACTAAACGGAGAAATGAAGCTATTCCCAACGTAATTTTACTTATGTTGAATTAACAATGCTTTAGCAACAATAAAAGTCGTTAACCTGCTATTGACTGGGCAAAGATAAACATTACACCCGCATTTATAACAACCAAAACTGTACGATGAAAAAGCTGTAGTCCGCATCGCTTGGCAACGTTTCGTTATGTATGATTAGTCTGCGAATTCGGTGTTCACCTTTATCCAGTTGTAACACAGTTCGCTTCAAGCGTATAATTGCTAACACGTGTTCTAACACAGACGCTACAAAGCGTCGAATTATCCTAACTTGAGCGTTACAAGCGTTAAAAACGAATAAAATCGGGTGTAAAACATGACCGTTGTAACGTAAGTAACACCTCTTCAAGTCCAACCAAGAATTTAACAGGATAAACGCTTAATTTCAATGCATTACAAGAACTTTTTACTGGATTTCTGCAGAGCAATAAATCTTTGGGCCAATTAACCTCAATTTTTTAAAACCCTTTGCCCTTGTTTTCTTTAATATATAATTATACATAGAAATGCTAAATTAGTCTCCGATTGAGAGTAATTATATAACATCGCTTAAAATCATGCTTATAGCTACAAAATGACCTTGCTGAGTTAGGCGTATGATCTATATTACTTGCTTTGGATTTATTTTTAATTTAATTTCTTCAAAAGACCACAATTTAGCGCTCCGCCACGGTAAGGGTGAACCGAGAAATTCCGCAATAGTCTTCGATGAGCCGGGCCTCACCAAAAAGACCGTAAAACTGCGTAAGTAGACAAGGAACAGGAAACGTCATTTTGCCCTTTTCCAAATTGATATGCTGTCCTATAAGGTTCGCCAAATCATTAATTAAATTCTTTGCGCACCAGTGTGAATTATAAGTATGTGTATTTTTTTTTCAAAACTAGCGGTCAGTTAATTCTCAGCTTTTTTCTTACTTTCGCGAGCCGTCCAGTGTACTTCAGTGGGTCGCACTTTAAACAGGCCATAAGTCGAAACCAACAAATTGTTTTCCAACACAAAATAACGAAGTCGATTACAATACCGCCAGGGTTGTTTGGGACTTTATACACAAAGTCTGATTTTTTGCCCCAGGCAATTTATCAGGCGTCATGCAGCTTACACAGTTTAAGGTCACCCCTATGTTTGCATTAAACCAACTAACCGGGTTAAGTTTGATTACTTAATCACGCGTCTAGTGATGCATCGCGTTATGTGGCTTGAACCAGTCTAAAAACTTGCTTGGTAGTTACAGGCCGTTGGTTAAGACATCGGAGTTTTAATTAGATTTTGTGGCATTCTCGTAACGTCATGTATTTTTCACACCAGAATAGATACAATTAATAGGAAATGTAGTTGGTGGTTTACTGTTTTTTCACTGATATATATCGAATTTAGTCTTGGGCACAGCATTGACCGTTTTAAAGCAACGATGGATTCAGGTAATTAAGTAAAAGTTGCAATTATAGTTACTTAATACGTTACTTGGACACCGCTCTGCTTATTAGCGCGACAAAAATCCCTGCTATATAAATAAAACTTTTACAGAGAATCGACCGGATTCAAAATGGAGTGTGGTAAAAGATATGTTGGTGCTTACTCTGACGTTTTTAATAATCATGGCTGCATATGGAAGTAAGTTTAATTATGTTCTATCATATGAAGAATAAATTAAAACGTTTAAAAAGAGTCCACCTTATGGACTTTTTTGGAAATAGATTTATTTCCGATACATATTATATAAATATTTTATTATAAAAATAATATTTTTTGGGTCTAAAGCAGTGCTACTTAAACTTTTTTAGTTTTGTTCACCCCTAGCGTCTATCTCCAGTTTTCATTCACCCTTGTCTCATGATATGAGAAAACTATCTCATATATCAGGGGTGGCATATACCAAGAGCCGCATTTGTTACTTGATTAACCACAAAGAGCCACACTTTACACACATGAAACGTAAAGAATAGCCTACAACTCCGTTTCTTATTCACTCCCACAAAGCGATCGCACGAAACGGGAAAAAAGTGCATTTGTTTCGTTAAATAGACAAATAATTTTGATTTAAAAGCAGACGCAACGCATTGGATAACAAAATACACATTTCTCGATATAGTGTTATTTATCAATACTATTTGGGTATAGTTTTTGCGTATAAAAAGTGTTACCAAAATACAATAGCCTTAAGGCAAACAGTCTGAGTTGGAACCGGCAATAATCCATAAAAACGAAACATTCTAAAAAATCATAAGTGCAACAGGAACGTAAGAGCCTCACATAACTGGGTGAAGAGCCGCATGCGGCTCGCGAGCCGCGTGTTGGCCACCCCAAGCTACGAAAGCACAAAAAAACACAGAAAATCCGCCCTGTTCGCAAGCTATCATCCATTTCTGACAGTTCACCCCTATTCACCCATTTTGGCTGGTTCAAGCCGTAAAATACCTTTGCAAAAAATTGGATGAATTTTAACGTTAACGATAATTCAAAAATGACAACATGTCGACTTATTTTTCCAAGTAAAAATAATCGCTCTACCAATAACCTTTATATATAATCAATTATTGCATCTTATAAGTAGCGTACAAAACAACGTACTATCGCTGGTAGAATTCGATTGCGATTTTGTTACTGAAATCTTATATAAATACTGTATGTTAAAAATAAACGTGTACCTAGGTGCAAATTTATTTATGTTTTATAGTATATTTCACAAATACGTTGTATTTACGAAGCTATGATAAATGCAACGATTTTGATTATATTCAACGGCGATCGAGAAGGACTTTAAAGATTAGTGTTCTTTAAGGTAGATATAATTCTTTAGAAATGATTATACGAAATCCAAAGTTAGCTAAACAAAAATAAGTGTTTTTTACCCAATAGGCAAATTTCAGTTCACCAGCTACACGAGACATGCCTGATTCGAAGTCTTGTCATTAAAAGGCTATTTCAAGGCATTGCCATCAAACAACAAAATTAGATAATTAACTATCCAAAATCTAGGACTGATTCCAATTTAACCTAATTAACTTTTAACGTTTATTTTTGGTTATTTGTTTGACCCCCGTCAAGTCAATTGTCCTAAACCAGGGGTGTCCAACAAGCGGCACGCGTGCCAAATGTGGCACGCAACCTAATAAAAAAATGGCACGCAAGCTCTCCCCAAAAAATACTAAAATTGTTATTTAGCCAATTGCCAAAAAAGCTCAATTTGTTATTCAGCCAATTGTCAGAAAATACTAAGTTTGTTATACAGCAAATTTGTTTGTTCACAATATACCATTGTTTTTCATAATATACCATTGTTTGTTCACAATATAAAACAATCGCGGCAATCACGACAACCAACAATTACTTTTGATATAGTAACATTACTGTGTGGAGGCTAACATTTACATAATATTATATAGCTTGGTGTGAAGAAACAAAAGTCAGCTCACCGAAAGACACTTTGATGTAGTGATGCGGATTTCTACTAGACAGTTTTTTTCAAGTTTAAATAAACGTTCTTATTTTTGGTAAAATAAGCGCTTTTATGATTAAAAAGAACTGGTTCGGTTACGAAACTTTGGCACGGGAAGAAGTTATAAGATAAAAATTGGCACGCCGGCATGTTTGAGACTATTTTTTAAGTCTGTGTGCCATAATTGCGTTATTAAAGTTACTATTTGCTAAATATACCCAACAAAAGCTCTGCTTTTATTACCGTTTTTTGTTGAATACTAAGGCACCTACTTAAAAAAATGTAGCAACAGTGGTTTTGAGTTTGGCAGTATTATTCTTTTATGCTTAACACTGTCTTTGTACGTTAAACGCCACTTGTTTTTGGTTGTTTTAACTTTATATAGCAAGCTTGGCATGTTGCTGTATATCTATCAGTCTTGTCAGGTTTCAGTCTGGCTTTAAATTGTCATTATTCAACTAATTCACGGTAAAACAGGCGATAAAAACTTGTTTTTTTCGTGGCGGAGTTACGTCACACTACGACTATGATATCAATTGTACTGTAAAGTACAATAAAAGGGCCAATCGCAAAGATTGGGTTTGGGCCCTGGGGGCAGTTCTATTCACTATAAATGAGTATAACTGACCCTGGGGGTCCTAGCCAGAGATTGCCAAAAATTCCTCCCAAGAGGTCGACCTTTTGAAAAAGGAATTTTTATTTTGCCGGCTAATTTATCAGCTTTACCTATATACCCTATACCTAGACCTGCTCCTTCCTCTCACTCCCCTCTTCTCCCTTTAGCACCTTTGGTTGGCAAGCGGTGATAGGCCAACACCCTACAGTGCAGCACTACAGCTGTACAAACTTCTAAATATAGTCTGCTGCCCGACAATAACAGTAATCAGTATAGAAACTTGTTATTAACATGCATCGAGCCATCGACGATCACCAAACATAATCAGGCTTTTACATTTCATTTAAAAAATGGGATTTTTCATTCACTTTACCATTTTTAACAATGGAAGCCGGGAAATAACTTAAGGTTTATTACTCCATTTCAAGGTTATAAAAACCACTAGATTCTCCAAGAAAACCACTAAACCACTAGATCAGGGTGGTCCAAGGTTGACAGCATCGCGGGCCACAATTTTTCATACATATTCTTTGCGGGCCACAAACATAAGGTTACAGGAGCGGATCAACGATTTTTGTTTGATCGGAGCATGAAATGTTACAAAATGACGTCACCAAGCATCGTCAAAGACTTTTAAGCTCCAGAAACTTGCTACTATAGTCGGACCTGTGCGCAAATGAAATGGAGTGTTGTTGAGACTGGGAAAAATCGTGCGCGCGAAGCGCGAAAAAATTGCGTATTTGACAAAACTTTTAATTTAAAACTGCTTTTCATAAGCTTGAAATGTTTGCGGAAACCGTACGTATCTTCGTATAAGTTTTAAGAGCGATGTTGCATACAACACTATCGCTAAATTACAAAGACGTTATGGTTTCGCGCAAAAATGTATTAACCAGATAAATTTGGGTAAAATTGCTTCTTAGAAAGGGTCAGAGCGTTAGCCTAAAGTCACAATGAAAACCGCTTAAACAATACTTTCCAGCAGCGTGATATATTTTATCGTTTATTTATTTTATTTCATTTAATTGTAATTTATATAGGGTCATACATTTATGTAATGTTCATATCAAAAAGACGAAAAACAAAACGCAAATATAACTTATAAGTTTGCAAAGCATCCATTTTAGAAAGTTCCATATACGACTTTTTTTAACCGGTGCGGCTTTTTATTCTAACCGGTCTAACACATACCAAAAATTAGGTGTTCTTGCCACCCCCTGGATCCAAATTTGATGATCGATAGGAAATTGGTTTATTCAATGGTAAAATGTAATCTACCCAAACAGTTGCAGTATGCTTACTGTTCGTTGATCACTCATATTTCTTTAAACCCTCAAAGATATTACAAATAATTCATAACAATAATTCCGTATTACAACAATTCAACAGTGCTCGCGGGCCACGAAAAATGATGTCGCGGGCCACATGTGGCCCGCGGGCCTGGGTTTAGACCACCCTGCACTAGATTATTTAAAAAACCACTAGATCTAGTGGAAAACCACTAAGAGTGGCAGCCCTGCTTGACATTTGCCTTATAGTTCGTTTGTTTTAGTCTGGTTGATTGTCGCTTCTATACGGAACACTTATAACCATTTACCTGTTTGTTTACTTTGATATATTTGTCTATATAACTATTGACAGGTGTTCTGAACTTGCAAAGCAGTATAAATATTGAGGAGGGCCTTGGCACAACAAGTGTGCTTATTATTTTCGTTACTTCAGCTGTGTCCTGCATTTGTTTTATTCCATTCCTAGTTGATTATCTAGGACCAAAACTGGCGCTGATCTTTGGGGAAATCGGATGTGCGGTATACATAGCCGGCAACTTTTATCCAAGTAAGACGGTTTACCTTTTCCTTTTAGAAACGCCTACCAACTTAAAATGTTTGTGTTTAACTCATTTTTATCTGTAAACATACAACAAAGTGATAAGCATACTTATAATCTAAAAAACAACCTGAATTATGTAGATGACACAACTAGAAAAATTGCTCAAAATAAATCAGATATTCTGGAAGCTACGATAGAGAATCAAACAAACAAATCACAAGGGTTACTAGGATAAAAATTACCTGAAGTAATATTAACCTGCAAAATTTACGTGTTTTTTTTCACGACCATGTTTTCGTGGATTGATTGTATAAACGATAAATATTATTTTAGCATGGGCAGTTCTCATTGTTTGCTCGGTTGTTCATGGCATCCTGGAAAGCGCTTCATTTGCAGCAGTATCTGTTTTTGTTTCCTACCTTGCTCAACAGTATTGGTTAAAAGTTGTACAAGAATCGCCTAACCTTTCAAATAAACAACTCTTAGCTTCCTACACTCAACGTGCGTTCGGATATTTCTACGCCACTACGTATTTTGGACAGGTGGATTTTTTATGTTGGTCAGTAACAAAATAAGAAAAAGGGCGTTACCAAATAGGATGTTTTCGTAACAAGGTCATCGGAAACACTTTCTCCTCAGCAGTGTTTTTGATTTTTAATGACAAGGATGAAGGAATTGCAAATTTTACTTACCTTAACTCTACAGAAGAGTTGACGCCACTTCCAAATATAACGAATAAGAAAGAACCCGATCTAAATATCTGTGGAGCAAACGATTGCCAGGTAGAACTTCATTTACCCTATGATCTATTTCTATGTTTTTTTAGAAAACTTGGAAACTGAAAACAATCATTTGCTTTCAATTTTTTAATATTATTTTTGTAATTTGTAGGTTTTCAGCGACATTATTTTCATCTATATAAATGTTAACCCCGTCAACCAACATATCCGTCGGCTAATCAATTTTCAAAAGTTACTTTTTGTATTATCTTAATGAATTAAAACGCATATATCCAGGCAGATTATGTTTTCAATGGAAGTGCAGCAGAACTTAGCAAATATCAAGCCAGCCTTACTGGGACATATTTGTTGATAGCATTATTTCTTGTCATGGTTATTAGTGGGGTGGCTGTGCAAGGCATTTGGCTACCTTCCCCGCCTTCGAAGCACGAAGAGAAAAAAAAGGAAAAAGGTAAATTCTACCTTAATAAAACTAAACTAAAGAATCGCTGGTAATCAAAATTGTCAAGATTCAATGTGCCCCAAAATGGATATTCGTAACAGCCTAACAATCTTGCTTAACAATTAGACAGGGGTCGGCATCCTTTTTCTAAAGTCGAAAGCCAAACTTAGAGGTCTCGGCGGCCGTAATAAGTTTCAACTTTGTTGTTTAAGTGTGTAGTTCTGAAATATTTCATGACATCATCACAAGGAAGGGCGAAATACAATACTCAGGGAAAACGCCATTTAAATTGAGCCGTACTAAATTCTTGTGAAGACGTACTAAATTTTTATGCAGTGCATTAAAATGCATTCAGATATAGCCTACTTAGTTTTTCGGACCGTAGGTTGCCGACCCCTGATTTAAAACTTTTTTGCTTAAAAATTAGAACAATTTAAAATAAAGATCCTTATTTTTTTATTTTCTTTAGCAGCCGAAGCAAACGACGACGAAACGTTCTCGCTTCGTTTAAATATTAAGCATTATTTTTTTGACATCGCTACTCACGCTCTTTCTCCATTAAATCTGTTGATGATTACGACCTACTTCTATTACGGCCTTGTTTACGGTTACAACATCGCAGAATACACGCGCGCTTATGTGTCGTGTACGGTTGGTGTTGAGCAGGTAAAGGGTAAAGGGTCTTAGCTTTTCTTTATGAATCACATTAGCACATATGCTACATAAATATTATTTACTACAGTAGCGCTATAAGTAAAATTGCAAAATAAAATTACGGCCGTCCAATCCGTTACCTAAATGACCTAAGTGTTAGGGTTATGTTTTCAGTTTATCAAGCCTGGCTCTAAGTTTTTAATCGTAATTTTCCATTTACGACGAAATATTCCCATAGCGTGAAATTGCAAACTATAACCTAACTGCGCTATTTGTTTGGTATAAAAATGTCACCATCCGTCTACCACCCTAGTTGGGCAAGATGCGCTGCACAAATATTAAGATATTTTAATGATAATGCAACACAGGCTAAAAACTTTGCGAAAAGACAAACTCCGTTTGATACCAATTAAGGAAAAGGAAAGGACAAGTTAAACAAGATTTGTGAATGAGGTGTTACCTTCTTGCCTTGTCTTATAGATTGACCATACTTCAGGCATGCAGTAATTGTTATTTTTTGTATAGGTTGGAATAGTTATGACGGTTATGGGCATTAGTTGTGGTGTGTCGTGCGCCTTATTCGGCTACATTCAACCTCGGATCGGAACCCGTAGCTTTGCTACTTTAATGGGTGGCCTTCATATGGCAACTTACCTTGTATCCTTGCTTTGGCAACCCAGTCATAACACCATATGGGTTGTCTATTTACTGGCCGTTATGTATGGAATCAACGAAAGCTCTATCTTGTGTCTTAGCGAAGGTTTGCTTGTTTATATATATAAAATTTCAAAAGATTATTTTTACCAAAACAACTAGTGCAGGTATAACTTTAAAGTTCTATAAATTAGTTAAAACAATAATTGAATCGATCTAAAGATATATACGTTATATATATATATGTATATATATATATACATGTGTGTGTGTGAGCTTTTCTGTCGTTATCGAACTTGGTCGCCCTGACTTTAGAACAGCGGTTCCCAAACTTTTCTAAAAATTTTGCCTGGCGGACCCCTTGCAATTATTTTGATATTTCGCGGCCCTATAAAATTTCAAGGGTCAGTTGACCCATTTTTCTTTTAATGCACTAGTGCAGTCACGATTCTTTCTAATGTAACAACCTTCTAACTCAGGGTGGTCCACGGTTGACTGCATCGCGGGCCACAATATTTCTTGCATATTCTTTGCGGGCCACATAAAGTAGGCTAAATGCGTACCAGGAGCGGATCAACGTTTTTCGTTTGGTCGAGGCATGAAATGTTTAAAGATAACGTCACAAAGTAGCATCGAAAGACAGATACGCTCCAGAAACTTGCTTCTGTCGTCGAACATGTGCGCAAATAAAATGGAATGTTATGAGACCGAGAAAACTGGTGTGCACGAAGCGCGAAAAATTTGCGTATGACAAAAATTTTAATTAGAAGACTGCATTTTATAAGCATAGAATGTTCGCGTAAAGAGATGTTGCATATTCCCCAATTGCTAAATTACAAAGACGTTATCATTTCGCGCAAAAAGGTTTAATTAACCAGATATATTTGGCTGAAATTGCAACTGGGTTTGGACCACCCTGTTCTAACTAATGCGAACGATTCGCTGATAGCAGGTAGTGCAGCATATTAGATGCTTTATGATGTCACAATAGACATCATAAAACACGTTATATGATCGAATAATAAAGCATAACTAAAGACAATAAAGATGACAGATAATGAAAAACTTAAAAGACTAATTCTCCTTGCGGACCCTCTGAAACTGCTGTACGGACCCCATTTGCTCCGCAGACCCCAGTTTGGGAACCGCTGCTTTAGAACATGGCTGCGGAGTCGTAGTTGAACTCGACATTCGGGACTCGACGGAGTCTCTGAATTTCGCTTAAGTCGAACTCCGGACTCGAGTAAGACTGTGTAAGGCTACCCGAGTACCGAGTCCGACGTGAAATAGCGCAGAACCGAATTAGAAACTAATAACTGTAAATCATAAAGGTAGATTAGGATATAGTTGAGTAGTTTTTTAAACCACTTATTGTGATACTGATTGGGTGAGTTATATGATATTGCTATAAGCGCATTGCTGTATATCCATTCTATTTACGTAAATTTGTGGAATACAGCCTGTAGAGTAGGACTTGGAGTGCGGACTCGACATAATGAGCTAATTTGGCCAAAGTCGGACTTGGGACTCGGGAGTCGGACTAGGGATGTTTTCGACCGACTCCGTAGGACTGTTTTAGAAGACAACGATAAGTTTTTAATGAAAAGTTCAGTTGCTAGACGAAAGCTGATATATTTCGCTTGAAAAATGTTTCATTTACTAAATATATGTAATAGTGAAAAGGGAAACGATAGAAAAAGCAGACTGTGCTTTTGGATTTACAAATGTTTTTTAAACTGTACACAATAAAGTAAATAATTTTATTTGCACCTTATGGGATTAAGACACATCAAATTTTGTTTTGTAGGTTTAACTGCGGTGTACTTCAAAAACCGATTAGGCATTGCGTTCAGCTTTAAAAATCTCGTGACGAATCTTGGCATTACCACAACCACTGGGTGGAGTACCGCACTATGCGTTTCCACTAAGTTATACATCCACATCGGGATCTTGGCTGTATGTGTCATAACACTATACATTTCCGACTGGAAGTTCAACAAAGAGAAGCAATCTATGGTAAAAATAGAAGATCAAATTAAGCAAAAGAATATCGAAGTTGAGGAAAAGCTGTTACCAAAAAATGTTAAGCAGCACACTTCCCAACCTAAATCAATTGCGTGAAATAACAGCGCAATATTTGAAGGTAAAACTGCTTGTTGAGCTTACCATTCTATGTCGTTTATGACTGTGTAAACCTTCCTTTGTGGTTTTGTCTGCCAATGTTTCATACAAATCAAATTCGTTAGAATTTTTCAGGGCAGTATCTTTTACATATACTAAAAGTTTTGCTCTGATCACCTTTAACTTTATTTTTTGCCGTCTTCCCATACGCGGTTTTCTTTTTCGTGTTAATACCATTTAACAGCAGTATTGTATACTTTTTAGATTGAATGAAAATGTGTGTCTTTACGAAATTCGAAACCATTGACAACAGGGGTGTATTTGTCGATCACTGATCGTTGACGCGTATATATGGTAAAACTCTAACTAAATATTTAACTTAAGGATCGGGCGTATAATATAAAACAGGTATAGTGATGATAATACCATTTAAACGGAAGAATTTATTCTTTTCCTGAAGTTTGTTCGAGTTCTTTATTTTGGTTTTTATTTGTTTACTTTCTCATTTGTGGCCGTTCGCGTTGTTCTTTTGGCAGTTGTTATTTGGACTCCAGCCATGAAGTTGTTGGTCTTTAACACTATGGTAGGCATAGATTGATTTGCTTTTTAGGTCTTGTTATGTGAGCCCGATGTCGCCTCTTTCTATTGCATTGTTATATCTTGATTCGTTGCAATACAAGTAGGCTACCGAACTAATGCCCAATTTACTATTTTTTGCCTAACTATAACTAGATGTTAAAAAAGTATTATATGGCTCTCTAGAAATACAACCACGAATATTCGGCTTATATGATTCCCTTAGCTAAAAAGGTTCCCGACCCCTGCATTATTGGCTATTGTTTAAATTAGGGCTGCCCTATCTCTAGGTCGTGCAAAACTGTCTTGGGGGTGATGATTAGGCCAACATTAACTGCACTTCTACAAAAAAAGGTTCGCCATCCCTGCTCTGATATATTAAGGAAGCTATAGATTTTGAGATCCGGTCTTAGATATACAAACCTATAGACTAAGCGTACACACGCACGAACGAAAGACGGCGCATACACCTCCACATGATCACGAATTCACATGCCTTTTGGCGCCACAAGTTTATTATAGGCACTGTCTTGGTTTGCTAATAGACGTTTTAATATTAATATGAAACCTGAACAACGGGATTGCTTTATTCGGGATTAGTGATTTTAGGCATGAAAAAACTTACTTTTTTGAAAAAGCAGTGGAAAATGTCTGAAAACCTATAAAAGTGTATATTAGTGTCATGGCCACAACGGCGTCATATAGTAAAATCTAATAATATAAATTTGTCAAATTCTAAAATTGCAAAACTTGCCAAAGGCTCCCAAAAGAGCCACTAAGTTATAACAACCGATAAAACATTAACTGGCAATGTTGGGACAGGCTAAGATACGAATATAAACAAAATAATACGGTAATATCATTATTTTTTGTTATGTTGAATTTTGTACGCTCAGTGGTAGTTTATGGCGCGCATTGAAACCGTTATTTAACAAACAGTATATAGTTGCAACTTGGCAAGTTAACAGTTCAGTTTAGTGTGAAATACGCACATCTTTTTTTGCAATACTGTGTTCAAATAGCGCGCTAAAAAAATAATAACCAATTGTTATATGAACAAAGTTTATAGCCAAATTGTTACAAATTAATTAGACGCGATTAGAATATCACCCGAGGCAGTTGGTTGAACGTAGCGCATTAAAATCATGTACGGCAGATTAAAGTTTCCAGCAGTACAACCACAACCAACGTTTAGATGAATATTTAGTCTACTTAAAATGCAATGTTTTATGAACTTCGATTTTAAAACTTGAAATTGTAGTTATTTTTTATTGGAGAGCAGAACAAGTTGGAAAAAAATAGTAACTAATCAGAAGATTTAGAAAGGAGTGAGTTTTATAAACTTCTTGTGTTTGCTGCGCCGTATACTGCGCCCAACAACAAAATACTACTAAATGCGAACATATTAAACTGAGTTTGGCAAATTACAGACATATTGCAGCATTTTATTTGGAATAACAAACTATAATATTTGGTAATATTTGATTTTGTCCAGCTGTAATGTTTGTACTATAAATGTAGTAATAAAAGGTCGAGTAAATCGACATCTTCTTGATACAGACGTTTTGATACGTACTTTGTATCATCATCAGAATGTTATATTTTTTGGGTATGAGATTCATTATGACACTTACTGTAAATCCAATGGAAAGAGTAAACAGCAGACGTCAAAAACAAGAACCGTGTGTAAAACCAGAACATATTTTAGGTGAGTGAAGTTTAAAACAATATAAATGCTACTAGTTGTGATCCAATTTTCCTTTTAATCCTTTAAGGTTGCGATACGTCAGGATTTTCCCTGACGTGTCAGGGAACTTTAGTGTTGAAAATCAGGAAAATGACAAAGTCTGCATATATCTCCGGGATTTAACCGTACTGTGTAAAATATATGTCCAATACATTCACAGTAAGTTTTTAATATTTTACCTATTGTGTTGCAGTGTATTGGTGTTATTTTTTTACTGTTTTTTAGGAAGCGTGCCGCGATTATGTTTTTTTGTGCCGCAAGCCCCAAAAGTTTGAGAACCGTTATCGCATAACAGACGAACAACGAGGCGTCGACTAGGTTAGTAGGGCATTTGCAGTTTTAATCATTCAATGTTTGATTTATAAAGCTTTGCGTGAAAAAAAAACCCAACATATTAATTATAATTAGGCTATTGGGCGCCAAGCAATTCTAAGGGGGGCGCGAGCTCGACTTCAATATTTTAACTTTTTGTAGTGATTTTAATGGTTTCGTTTGGGTTAGGCATAATTCCTACAAACTCTGTTTTTGCCAACTTAAACATTAAAACTGCAATTTTTTTTCGCGCTGCACGCGAATCTTCTATTTCCTTTTTAGAAAATCCACGGTATCACTGCCCTATTAAATTAACTTATAGATAAACGATAAAAGCTATCGACCTTTCGGACTATTTTTCATCCATATTTTATACCGATGATAACAGGCTATAACAACAGGGGGAGGCGAACTTTTTTTGCGCGAAACTATATTGTTTTTGCAATATTGCCGTTGTATTGTGTGTCGTTACATCTTTTGAAACACGATAACGCAATGTTTAATATTTGCGCTTGACATTTTTGCGCTCGACATCATACAACTCTTACAACTGTGGAGTAAATGCCCTCGCAACACGTTCGTCAAAATCAGCTCGATAAAATCAATGTGTCGAGCTCGCGCGATTTGTTGTGTGCCCAATGCGAAACTCCTCTTCGGTTGCAGTTTAGCCAATTCGACCAAATAAAACTCAAAAATTTTCGCGCTTCGCGCGACCAACAACACCCTTCACTATTTTCCTGTTTTCTTAGTGATATTTAATTGCAAAATGTCGAAATATTTTTATAGGGGGGCGCAAGGCATGAGAAAATTAAAGAGGCGCGGCTGAAAAAAGGTTAAGAACCACTGCTATAGCATGAATCAATTTATGGAGGTTATATTTCGTAAGCAATGTTTTACCTCGCTAGTTTGTACTTTGCAATAGAGAAAACTGAAGTAAAACTTAAATTAAAAAATAAGTTACAGGATCAGACATTTCTTCAAAAAGAATTAAAATACATTTAGCGTTTACGTGTCAGCGAAGCGATTATATCGTTAAGCGGGCATCTGCTGCCAATGGTTTCACATATCATTAAGCTATGCAAATGAGCGTTTTGTAGCCTATATTTGACCATTATTTGCAACATGAAAATATATTTCTACTATTGTAATTTCACGCAGCATTATTGTTTAAAATAATTAACTGCTGTTTGTGATTATAGTTGCTTTAAACTGAGGGCATAGTATCAAAATAAGAGGAATACACTTTTATTTTAAAAAATACAAACAGGTTTATAAAACTCAGCCAATCAAACATAAAATTTTAGTCGAGTGTTATCAGCTACCAAAAAGATAGAAAAAATATATGCATAAAAATCACCTATAGTTTAGTTCGTTTCAAAATATTTTTTTGCGAGGGACTTACATTTTGACTGTTAGCCGCGTGTTTAAGAAGTGCCTTGAATAACGATTTAACGGCAGACCGCAAAAAATGCCAAAGTTCATAACACCTTCAAGATAAAAGTTTATGTTTTTCGTGAAAGCAATTTTTCCAGGGTCGGATTGATGATATTTGTTCAAGGAGCGACGGTGAAATTTTTTCAGAAATGAAATCAAAACGGCGCAATATTCCATATAAAGAACTGTGCCACTGATCTAGTAGATACCAATCCTAACATGTTAACGTAACATTGCCTAATTAGTTAAACATGCCCGATATGTGATATTTTAGAAAGCAAGTATGGGTTGACATACTTAGTTAAAAAAATACTATTTCGGTTTGGTGAAACGTCCATGGCGATTGTTTGCAATCATAAACAATAAACATGGCAATTACGACTCGGCTTTCCTTTATACCAGTGGTCGGCAAACTGTCGGCCGCGGCCAAACCTTTTGCCATTTTTAGTTGGGCCGCGAGCTGTTTTTTAATAGTTTAGTTTTATCACGAAGTTGTGCGCCGCGTGATAGCCTATTATATTTCATTGGATTTTAAAAGTTGGTATGGCTAAAAGTTGTTATTTTGGCTCATTAGTCCATCACAGAGCATCCAAGAGGCCGTTTCACCAATCTAAAACATAGTAACGTGTATTTTTTAGCGCGCATTTTTTCCGCGCGATTAGACTGGCTTTTAGCTATATATTTGTGCACAAGTTCGCTCGAGGACAACATGTGTATTTAAGATTAATTTAAAAAGTTTGCATGCTCCAAACACAAACAAATATGCTGTATTTTCCCCTGTTTTCGTAGTAAGCCTTCAATAGCTCTGAAAACAGTAAATTGGACCGCGACAAAAAAGGTATAGCTGTACTCAATATCCCGGATAGTGAAAAATGTGTTTATTGAGTAACTCTATGGACGCTCGGTGACGAAACGGAATATACAATAAACTTGTCCGAATATTTACTTTACTTATGGCAATTACCGTTACTGTAATAAATTTGCAAACAGAAAGACCAGCAAACGTCAAAAATCATTATAAGCGTTACTTAGTTTACGTTCTAACTGTGAATATCTTAACGACTCAACAGATGTTAAAGGGGAATTTGGCCGCTGTTTTATATATATTCCAAAGAACTTCCCCCAAATGTTTTGACTCCTGATGGACAAATAGGGAGTGCTTCTCTATGGTTACTTGCTTGTAGTAAAACATTACTCCGAACAGGTACGGTATAGGATGGTTGTTAAGGGGACCACGAAAGATGTTACAAATTTACGTCATAGCGTGACGCCATAAAGTTACAACTAAACGCGACGTCATAAATAAGTTACCCTAAAACACGCAGTTTCGTTTATTTTGTTTTTGAGTGAACAGCTAATACTTTGAATACCAAAAAATTATGTTAACGATTCACGCAAACTGAAAGTCGCTTTAATTTCGTTTAAGTTGCCAAAACTTTAATTTTTGAGGGTGCTCAAGAAGCCCAACGCCTTTGATCAAACGATTTTCTTAAAATGGGTTAATTAAGACATTTACTAGAAGCATTATTGTAGCCTAATTCATTTCTCGCGGAGTGCAAAAACTTTGCATGTATGTAGTATGCCTAGCTTAAAACATTTTTGGGGGGTGCATGGCACCTAGCCCCCTGATTCCGCCCACAACTCTAAAATACCTGATGCTAGTCTTCCTTCATTGGCGGTTGAGGTATAGGCTATAGCCTATCTGGATATTCTAGCGGGGTGTCACTGACCACTGTTCTGACTGACTTCATTAAATCGAGACTGAACAAACTGTCACGGCATTTCGAAGTGAATATTGTAAGACTGCGGATTTTAATTTACATTAAAAAATCAGCATAACTATGCTTTTAATGAATACAGTTCACAGCGCAGAACATCACGTCTCACGAGTATAGCGTTCGAACAGTTAGATCTATAGTGGAGTCTGAGTTGTATCAGCATCGCTGTAGAAGAAAAAGCTCAAAAGCCACTGAGTTAAGGATAAGCTGATTAGTTGCCGCCTGAGTTAGTCATACCGTCCCAGGAAGGAAAATGAATTCGAAGGACATATTTAACACTTTACCAAGCCAACACGCTATAATTATATGCAGACAATCGGGCATGCGCGTTGGCCGTTGCTGCTATACATATTCTACTAGCGATTCATGCGATTGATTCTATCATCTATCGATCCTTGAAATACTTGAGACCGGAGTAAGCGCCTCATTTTTATTACTTGAAAACATTAGTATTTGGTATCATAGCCTAGTGTGACTTTAAATTGTAAGACTCGGGATAAAATTTAACTAATTATCATTAAGCCTTGAACCAAAGAGATTATAATCTCTTTGCCTGAACATAACCTGTTATTGGTAAAAAAATAACTTTACTTATGCACGAGATATTCACCCGATCCGTTAGAAATCATTTCTAAGCAAAAAGGTCTACGACAATTAGTGCATCCAATGGCAGAAAAGTCTAGACTTTTAGACCTTGAGGTCCTGGCAATGCACTAATTTGGACCTTTAGGTAAACTCCCGGCGTAGATAAATTGAAAATATTCGCTGAACATTCACAAAAGATTACAAAAAGTATGAGATAGCATTAATAACACTTGACCCACCCTAACCCAAACGCTAACCCGAACCCGAACCCAAATATTGTGCGTTAATGTAATAATTATTTGAATGCTGGTGAAAAAGCCCAAACTCGGGTGGGCATAAGATAGTTTCTCGTCTATGGTACCATAGGATTGTTACGTCACAAATTGAGGTATTGGAGCCTAAAGCCTTTATGTAATTATTAATTCAATGCACATTATTTGGGTTGGGGTGCTGCTGGTTAGCGTTTGGGTTTAGGTAGGTATTATTAAACTTAATCTTTTGAAGCACATTGTTAAGCCAAATTAGTTCATTATCCGAGACCTTAAAGTCTAAAAGTCGGATTTTTTTATCCTTTGGATGCACTAATTGTCGTAGACCTTTTTGCTTAGAAATGCACTAATTTCAACACTGATAAATGGACAAGAATGGAGAACTTAATGTGGCAATTTCTTAACACCAAATATTCTTAGAAATATTTGCTTTTTCTTCGGTTGTGGCATTTAAGGGGGAACCCCCAAAGTGGTCTTTTTGTTGAATCTATTAAATAAATTTGTATTGCGGTTGGTTACTACCATATTCAACATAGGAACAATATTGTACAATTTAAAACGTTGAATTATCTCCAGCTTTTAGGTAGTTCTGCTACAACCAATAAAATGTAGATTATACTTCTTCAAAATAAACAAATACAAAACTGCATAAATCAAAGTATAACATAGTAGATATAACGCCAATTATTTTTGTTAATATATTGATTTTTTTATGTATGCTAATTAGCAGTACCAACCTACTTCCAGTAAAGATCCACAACATACTGCGCTCTAACAATTCTTTCATCATACATGCAATATTTATCAAGCTTGGTGGTAAAAAAACGTGAGCAGAATGTGCACTTGGTGAATTTTTCTTTGAAAATCTCTTTTTGAGTGATACACAAGTTTAATATGGGCGCAAGATAAATAAATTCCTTCTACATAAACATATTCATTTAATAAATCCATATATCTCTAACTAACAGCTGTTTAAATACAAGTAATAGATTCAGCTGTACTTCAACATTACTTGTAAATGTATTTATCTCTTAGTCACTGCAATCTTTTTTGGTTTTATAATTAGCAGTACACTTTCTGCCATTGGACCATTTTCGAAACAATTATACAATGGCAAGATAGATAACCTAAAAGTTTAAAAAAATCCATTTTACTTTTTTTTTAAATAACTCTTTAACCCCACATTCCAAGCTCCGTGGCTATACCATGAAGGTTAACAGTTGTGGTGTAATTTTTAATGCATTGTTACAATGCATACAGTTACCGAAAAGATAAAAAAATGCAGTGCTTTTTTGAAATGTGTATCATAGTTTAAGAAGCACTTTAAATCCACTATTTTATGTAAATTTGGTGTTTTTTCATAAAATGTAACCAGTGTTATTTCTTGCCCTTTTAAGTGTCTTGAACTTGACAATTAACACTTTATGATAAAAAAGTACATCCAAGGTTACATATTATAATTATATATATATTTTTTTATTTCATGTCTGCTATTTGTTTGGCATATAACAAAAACATTTGCCCTAATCTTAATCTTCTTGACTGTCTGTAGTTTTCCTTATTACAATAGTGCTTCTAAACTTTGTTTGTTGCTGCCCACTTTAGTCAAGCTTTAATTTAATCGCCTTTCTAAGAAGTCAGTTTCTGGAACCAAATTAGGGTTGATCTTTAATACCAGAAGCAAACATTTTTTGTAGTATTGCTTAAATTTTTTTTATATAGCTTGCATTTAAAAAAATTATATAGCTTTCATTAACAGCAGAAGTTTAGGTTTTTTATTATTAATTTAAGTTTTTTATCATTGAAGTTTAGGTTTTTTATCATTGATTTTAGAAGTTTTATCATTCATTTTTCCGTTTTTTTTTTATGTAGAAATGTGGAAATAACAAATTTCAGTTTTGATGTAATTGTTTGCTAAATTCAAAAAAGCATTTGGCAGCAGCAGCAGCAGCAGCAGCTATAGAAAATACACTCGTATAACCAAATTGGAATTTGAAATTTTGTTAAATACATTATGTAAGAAAATCACTTTTATTACAACATTTTGATTTTTTTGTTGCAAGTGCAATCATTTATAAAGGCAAAACCATATTTTACATTATCAGTGAAAACAAACATCCAGAATAATAGTTTACATTAATATGCTATATTTGGTCTTATTTTACTAAAACAGTTGCTTTTAAACTTAGTAAACATTTAACATGGTTGAACCAGAGACCCTTCTTAAAACACCATATGGACGTTAGAATTAAGTGGCTTGGTCCTCTTATTCAGGTTCTATGCTCATGAGACGCCTCTTTCATTTTAAAGGCCTACACATAGAAAACATTTTTTTACTTTTTTGAAATTTACAGAGTTCCATTAGGTGTATGTATTGGCTATTTAAAATTAACATCATAATACGAGCAATTCAGGTTATTAAAAAATGACAGGGTGATTATCATTTGTTTTTAAATAAACAGCTTATGTTTCTCTAATTTTTTTAGATTTTCTTGTTTCACAAAATATTTTGTAAAACTACTGAATTTAATATGCTTTAACACTTACTTACATTTTAAATTGTTGGCATTGTGTTTATTTGACTTAATACTTTTTGTTTTGTAGTTTTTGTAACATTTTTTCTTTCTAGTAAACGCTACTAAATTATTAGATGTCTTGTGTTGTTTGCAATGTAAAGGACCATACTATGAAAAGATGTGTTCGCTGCAAAAGTGTGTTATACTGGTAGGTATTCATAGTAATTGTTTTGTCATTTTAAATTTAAAAAATAGCTAAAATTATTTTGTCATTTTTTTATACATTTCAGTTCTAAAAAGTGTCAAATACAAGATTGGCCGGTGCATAGAGCATTATGCAATACAACGAATTTCCCACTTTCAATAGGTGATACCGATCTCAATAAATCATGGAAAAACAGAGAAACTTTAAATTCTAATAACTTACGTAAAATTTTTATAAAATTCAAACAAAATAAATTTACTTTGGTCATTCCTAATTGTTCTGACGACCCAAAACTTGCATTTGAACTGATTTGCAAGAAACTTCACATTCCAATGGACAAATTAAAACTAATAACCAAAGGAAAAGTGGTGAATGAAGATAATGTAATTGACTTCATTTTTAACAAGAACTTGACAAGTTATATGGTATTATTAATAGACATTTGTATTTTCTTAGTATTTTAAGTAGCACTTTGTTTACCATTGTTGTTATAGCATTTGTCCTAATTTCTATTCATGTTAGATTGCTGTTTTGCTAGCTTTACAGCAATGATTATTTATTATTTACTAGCAAAAAATATTTTGTCAATCAAAATTAAACCAAGTTATATGCCTAAATGTCTTGTGTGTTTATGTTGTCATTTCAAAACTTGACAATACTGAATAGCTTTACTTAAGAAAAATACAAACATTTATTTAATTGACTATGCCCAAAGTGTTATGCAAAATTTATCAATATTATTTTGTTATTATAGGCCGTAGGGAAAGAAAGTGAAGATGAAACTGGACTAAATCAAGTCGATATTGACACTATAGTACGACAATTAAATGTGAATCGAAACAAGGCAATAAGAGGTCTAAGGCACTGTGATGGAAACTTAATTGACGCTATTCTTTTTATTGGAGATACTCTTTGATGTTAAATTATTTGGGAAAAATCGAATATTTTTTAGCATCTTTGCCTATTGAGTGTAATGCAAGCTATTTTTAGCTATGTTTCTTTATTTTTTATTTTATTGTCAACAATTACTGTAGAAAAGTGTTACCAGTTGTTTTAATATTTATCAATTTATATGTGCTAATTCACCATAAGTGTATTACTGTAGTACAGACTTTCTTGACACTTAAGTTGAGTTATTAACCTAATAAATTATTTTATAAAACAGTGAACTATAATTCACTAAAATGTTTAAAATAATACTTTAGTTAAAAGTGTATTTTGTTAGTAACTGAATAAAACAGTAACAATATATCTGTTTATCATATTTGACTGTTCAGAAAAAAATTAGGTGTAACATAAAAATATACACTTTTTTTTATCAGTTAATGACAAAGAAATATAAATATGTTTGCTATGTATAATGTTTGTGTATACAGTTTATTTTTAAAACTGTCAGTCAGTATATAACATATAGCTGTAGTCCTAACTCAAGCATATTTAACCAAAGACTATAAAAGTTCTTGATATAAATTGATGTTCCATCCCTAACTATATCAACAGTTGCTTTTGCCTAATTATAAATGTTTATAATTGGATATTGTTATTTATTGCAAGGCCACTTGTTTTACTTGATGTATTTAGTTTGTATAAAATGTACCATCAACGACATGCTTACACAGTATGCTTAAAAAAAGTCATCATTTTGTAAAAATAGTTTTGTTGAGTGCATGTAAATTTGTTTTGCACTTCACTACTGAACAAAGCAAATACTTGGTTGTTTGGAAGTTCACTGCAGCTATAAACGTAATTGTTAACAATTATTGTTACACTTTTATGTATGAGAACGTTTTTTTTTAATGAAAAACTATCAGCATTATATTTTTAACACACAAATGTTTTCAAGCTTAAGGCGTAACTTCAATTCTGGAAACGCTTCTGACATTTGTTTACCCATTGAGTAGCTAATAATTAACACTGGTAACATTTTATTACACTCTTTGATTTTGTAGACATATTTTGGTAGTTGATTACGGATATAATCTCTCTTTGGTAATACCTAAATTTATAATGGATTCTGATGAAATTATTAGTGGCAATTTTAGAAAAGATTTTCTATGGGGTACTGCAACTGCCTCATATCAAATTGAAGGTATGAATTTACTTTTTATGTGGGTACATTAGTTAAAGGTGTGATAATAGTGTAATGCAAAGTTACTGGAAGCAAAGGTTAATAATGTCACAGGAGCTTGGAATGAGGATGGAAAAGGCCCAAGTACATGGGATACTCACTCTCATAAAAAAGGAATCATTGAAGATGGTCAAACTGGAGATGTTGCATGTGATTCTTACCACAAATATGAAGATGACATAAAGATAATGAAGGTTCAATTTTGTTTGACAAATTATTCCAAAGTATTGTTGTTGTTATATCAATATCTCTCTTTAAACAATTTTATAAAGGACATGAATGTGAATTCCTATCGCTTCTCGTTGTCTTGGTCTCGACTACTTCCAACTGCTGACAGTTTATCCCCAAATCCGTCTGGCATTGCCTACTACAATAAGCTAATTGATGGTTTGTTGGCTAAAAACATCAAACCATGTGTGACATTGTTTCACTGGGATTTACCGCAATGGTAAGTGAGGCTTATGGGATTGTCTGGTACATTTTTTTCTTAAACAGTAGTCAATTAAAAAAATTTAACCAGTCATTGTATAACTGAAATATAGGCATAACATATATATAATTGGTTTTATTTCCTGTCAATTTTAGGAAAGAAGTGCATAAAAGTTACTTCTGTGTGTTTAAATTTTATATAAAATTCTCCGTAAAATTTGATTAAACCTATATTCCTTATGTTTTTAAGTTATGCACCTATGTCATTAATTTAGTTCGATTTCTACACATGCTCACATAAATTCCTGTAGTGAATATATGTTAGACAACTCGAAACATGACCGACGGCCCGTAGAAACAAAGGTGCAGACAGTATAATGTTAGACAGCGATTAAAGCCAACTATCTATTTGGGCACTACAGGCCCATATATAATACTGTACTGTAAAGCAAGATGGGGGGTATGAAATATTATGAAGCCAAAGTGGACTAGTACAAAAGGTTGGGAAACACTGCTAAAGAGCCACATTAAGGTCTTACCTACATCCGTGTACCAGGAATTAGTGGGTTCAAGTTCGGCATATACTGTACAATACATGCAAAACTAATTGTAATGTTTTTTCATGGAAGATTTCTTTGGACAGACCTTGCTATTTTTAAGTAGGCTTTTAAACTAAGCAATAAATATATAGGATGTGATGTTCACCAAGTTATTAAAGTATTAAATGTTAATTTGAAAAAATGATTTAACAACCAAGTCTCCCTAACACTTATACCATATCAATTTTAAAACTGTCTGCTAACAATGCTGCGAAATTTGGGGATCAATGATTTTAAAAATATTTTAAAAGGCAATGAATGAAAAATAAATATCAATATTGCTTCAAGTTATTTGTCTATGACTAAATATTGTTCAGTGATCAGTTCATGTAATATTTTTTTCAGTTTACAAGACAATGGTGGGTTTCAAAATGAAGACATTGTTTGCAAGTTTGAAGAGTATGCAGACTTCTGTTTCAACACATTTGGGGATCGTGTGAAGATGTGGATAACAATAAATGAGCCCCACATCTTTGCTACTTTAGGATATGCTTATGGGCATCATGCCCCTGGAATTGTAGGTATGTAACCTATATACATGGATTACCTTCTCATGTAGTACCTAACCCAATCACAATATAAACATTTTAAGATCCAACATCTGCTTGTTACAAAGTGTCCAGAACATTAATATTATCACATGCAAAGGCTTGGCGTAAATATGATACCATCTACCGGTCAAAGCAAAACGGCATCATTTCTATTACCCTTAACAGTGATTGGGCAGAAGCCAAAGATGCCAAAAAAACAGAAGACAAACTTGCAGCCACACAGTACCTTGAGGTAACTTGATTAAAATAAAAAAAATATGAGATTTAATTTTGTAATCTGAAGCATTGCACCAGTACCAGTGATATGTAAAGCTAAATTGGCTGTTATATTTTGTAGTGCACCCTTGGGTGGTTTGCCCACCCTATATATGTTGATGGTGACTACCCCCCATTTATGATACAAGCTGTACAAAATAAAAGCAACCTGGAGGGTCTTAAAATGTCACGACTTCCAAAATTTACTGAAGAAGAAAAGGCATTAATTAAAGGCAAGACAACTATTTAAATAAACTATAAAAGCTGATGATGGACATAAATTTAGTGTAAAATGCTTTTTTTATTTCAAAGGAACCCATGATTTTTTTGGACTTAATCACTACACAACGCGATTGTGTGAGACAATTACAGAGAGCACAAAGGACATGCAATTGCATCCTGATTTGGATCTTCGTGTTTTCCCCAACCCTGAATGGGAGCGGGCTGGTAAATAAATTAATTATCAATAGATGCATAAATTGTACTGGCAGTCAGCAAATATTTATATATGCTAGAGTGTCTTGAACTGTGGGATGCAACATAACTGAAACAGTGGATCGAAATTTTAATTTCATATATATTTTTTTAAATTCTGAATCACTTTGGTTCAAGACAAATAATTGCTAGAGAAGTCAGGTATGGGGATAGAAGAGATCTAGGGACTAATGTCACTGTCAAATCACAAATCCACAAGTGAAGTTGATCGGGCAAAATAAACAACTCGCGAGTACAATGACTGTCAAACAGGATTTAGATTTTACAGTCATCTAAAAATATGACAAAAACACCTCTTAGCAACACGCTATACAAGCTTAGACATTATCTCACACTTTTGCAATTGGTAATCAAATATTCAATAAGAGTTTTTTGCTTAAAATTATTGGTTTGTACTGTGCTAGAACATACAGATTCGTTTTACTTGTTTTCCGATGTTTGTTTCTGAAATAAATAACAACTATCTGGGTATGTCTCAAGTCCAGCAAATTTCCTAAAGGTGTCGCTACAAACAAGGTTTAAGAATCACTGAAGTATGCAATTGTATAACTCCTTTTTTTACAGATAACCAAATTTTATTTTACAGATAACCAAATTTTATTTTACAGATAACCAAATGTTTTTTTTATGAAATTGTGTAGATGGTTTGTAAAACAAGTGTAAAATTTATTAATTATTATATAATTTATAGGTTCAGAATGGTTGTTTATTTTCCCATGTGGTCTTCGTCGGTTGTTAAAACATATTAAAGAAACTTATGGCGAGCAACCCATTTACATTACTGAAAACGGTTGTTCAACCAAGCACAAGCCAAATTTATCATCAGGTTGTGAAGTCTTGGAAGACACTCAAAGGTGTAGATATCTTAAATCCTACATAAACGAAGCACTTAAAGGTAATTATAGTACAACTTTTAACTGAATCAATAGACTAAATCACCTTTTATAATCTTGGTTTTACCTGATATGTTTTTCACTCAACTTAATAATTACACAGTCCATATTCACATTGGTAAAACTTTTAGCAGAAATTCCTAAAAAACATACCAGGGCAGTTTTATCGTACACAGAACAAAATGTTTACCAATCATTATGATTGTTTTTTCTGATATAGTGAGAACATACAAGGACCTTTAATAAACAAAATGGATTCATATATTTAAGATTGGTAAATGTAAAACTAAGGTAACCCACATGTTAGCAAAGCGAGATGCCATTGCTGTTTTTCTCGTAAAAGTTTAGCATGAATAAATTGCTGTGCCAGTTTGCATACATAGGCAGGTTTTAACTATGAAGGTGAATGATTTGCTGATATTTCACAAGCAGGTACAAAATTTTGTGGATGAAAAAAATTCAGTATGAGCTGCTTTGGTATTTTAAATATCTATAGTAAGAAATTTTACTAAGTTTCTCACCACTGAGTCGGATTAATACACCACTTGTGTTCAGCCCGACAAAACTTCCACCCAACTGTACGATATATTCTTCCTATAATATTGGAAATTTGGCTGAAAAAGTTATCCTGAATTCTTGATGTATTATTGTTTTTAATTTAAAAATTACCTTTTACAACAAACAAATATGCTATTTTGTCTATCTAGTCAATAGTGAAATATCCCATGATTTTATATTCAATTCAGGCCTAGTGGACAATTATATCAAGAGATTAAAATACAAAATAATATTCTATGTAAAAAATGCCAAAGGTTTACAATTATATATATTATTTTTTTAAATATTTGGTGAAGCTTTAATTGGTGCAAAGACCCACATGATCTGACAGCAGTTCTCTTGTTCATGCAAAAATGACCTTTGCTCAACACAGTTGTTTGCTTAAATCCATTATCGGAATTTTAAAAATATATTTTGACATTGTTTTCTTACCACTTGACATACAACAAATATTGGGCAATTTATCAACTTCATAGCATGAATACAAATTATAATTTAAAAGAACTTCACATGCCTGTCAATTGATTAGAGCTTGATGGCTTGTGTCTGCATCAAAACTTTGTTTAAAGTGTTCAACATAGCATAAAAAACAATAAATGTTTACGAACAGAAGTTAACTTTGGCACTATTGGTGATTTTATAAATAGTTACATACCAAGTTAGTGTTCATGCCTTTACAAGTAAATGGCTTTAAATTAAAGCAAATACTCGTTAGATTTTCTGTCAAAATCAAAGTCAATCATTTTATTGGATTTTAAGACAAATTTATTTTACCATAAGGCATCTTCAATGAAGAACGTCCAAATAATATTAAATATTGGTATGCCTTTAACACTTGCTGTATATATGTGTGCAATTATGTAGCCTACAACATAAAGTAAGTGGGATAAGTACTACCACCTATACTACAACTCAGTCCAACCAACTTTTATTAGAATTGTTTTCCACAAGTTTATGTTATATTTCCAGCTACACTACTGGACAAAGTAGACCTTAGGGGATACTTTGTTTGGAGTCTTATGGACAACTTTGAATGGAAAACTGGTTATACAGAAAGATTTGGTTTGCACTACGTTGATTTTAACGACCCTGAAAGGAAGAGAGTACCAAGACAGTCTTCCAAAGTTTATAAATCTATTGTGGATAAAAATGGATTCTAACATTAATTTTTGTCAGACATTTGAATCTTTTGCTGTTTTTTAATTGATTTTAATATTTATAATATGTTATTTTACAAAAATGAAAATTATTACTTAACTTTTCTATAAGTTTCTTTTGTGATTAAACATTTGTTTTGTGCAATTATGCTTACAATTCAAACTAATTGTGAATTGATAGTCGTTATATAAGGCTGCTAATAAACCACACAAGTTGCATATTTATATGGTAGGTTATTTTACAAAAAAACAAAAATAAGACACATGAAAAAATATATTTTATTGTTTTTTAAAAAGAAAAACAGGTATTGGGTATGTTGAGTTACTCAGTGGCTGGTTTATTCTCGTTTGATTCTGGAGGGTCGTCCGCTTTCACCTCACTGGATGCCTCGGGGGCTTTGGTTTCGCCCGTACTATCCTCTACTATGGGCTCGGTGTTTTCAGTCACATTTGCTTCAGAAGATTCTGGCTTTTCGGTGCTCGCCGCAGCCTTAGCTTCTGTATCAAGTTCCTCGGTCTGCTCTGGTTTATTTTCTTCATGTTCGACCTGTAAGACTTCACTTCCATCTGTAACCTCAGGGGCTACTTCCTCCTTATCTTCAGTAGCTGAATGAGTGGGCTGTGCAACATCTTCGTTGGTTGCTGGTGCACTTTCAGTTGCAGATGGTTCTTGGGTGTTGCTCTCTTCAGTAGCAACTTCCCCCTGGTTGGTCTTTTCAGCAGCAACCTCATTGGTGCTTTCTTCAACAGCAACCACTTCAGGGCTGGTCTCTCCAATAGCTTCTTCGGTAATTTCCACTGCTGGTTCAGGGGCATTATCAGCCGCTGCCGGTGCATCTGTAGGGGTGTCAGCTTCTAAACCATTTACTTCAGGTGCCACAGCTTCTACTTGCTCGGGTTGGCTATTTGCTGGTTGTTCTTGAGAGATTTCCTCTTCCGTTGCAGCAGGTTGGGTAATTGAGGTTTCTTCACCAGCCTTCTCATCCTTCGCAATCTCTGATGCCTAATTTAATAGAGGATGAATAAATAGTAGTATGTAAATTATTTTAAGTATAATTTTGCAAACCTCTTCAGGCACAGAAGGTTCATCTTTTGTTTCCTCAGTAGGCTCCACTTTTTCTGTAACCATAAAAAACAATATAGTTGACACTGTTAAAATTAGTCTTAAAGTAAGCCGATTTTGGTCTACCTTTCAAATAACATAAAGGATCTAAAAAAAATCATATTTTACAAAATCTGTTTTTTTTACCCTGATGAAGGGGCAAAAAAAGTGTATATTAGGATTTATAATAATTTATAGGAGCAGGTTTGACTTTATTTGAAGTACATAGACCAAAGATACCCTTTCAAAGCCACAAGAACATGTTTTTTTTTTATAAAATACCTTTATTTTTATGAAAACCTTTATTGTAAAGAGTATTTGAGTAAAAAACATTTTTATGATTACATTATGCTACCCCTTATTTGCTCCAGTTTTTGGCAACTGGAAAGAACTTTTTAGCAACTAATTTCTACTTGGTAAATTAAAACTGTGCGTTTCCACAGTTTCTAGTCCCCAGAAGCAGTAAATTACATCAAAAAATGAGTTTTAAGACTTGTGGGCCAGTCCCACGACAACCTGGAATTATCTGCTTTCTCATCCTTTTTATGTATTTTACTTTTTTTTTAAAGAAAATTGTTAAGTTGCCTTTATTTCATCCTCAACATCACAAAACATCTTCAACACTTTACCCTATGTTATGAGACAAGTCTAAAATACTTGCCCAAGTCATCTCTAATCTGCATTGTTTAGGTTCTAGGACACTTATTATATATTCTAAAAATAGTTTTTCTACAAAGGTAAATTTATAGAAGTTTAACATCTCAAGGTAATTACTCTTCATTTTAGGGCAAATTTTGATCAATTAACCTGAAAAAACCCTATAAGTTTCAATTTAATCTATTTTGCTTATTTGAGCATAGTAATACCTTCATGTGGTATTGTATTGGATAGCAGTACATTTTGTTCAAAATATTTAGTATCGGTATTCAAAATATTTAGTATTGGTATCAAAATAAAATGTTGAGTCCCAATTCATGACCGAATAATTTCTTTAAATGTTTCACGTTTCTCTGGCACTAATGTGACCTGGTATTTCATTTCTTTTTGTGCATAGCTTTGAATTTGCTAAATAAGACTAATAAGTTTGGTTATTTTACCTCAAGTACATGCCTGTTAGTTGACTGCCTTAGTGTTTTTTTGGCTCATGGTCTACATACCGCCTCAATATATAGCTTTGGTGTGGGTGCATATTTGCTAGGTCTATTTAGTTTACTTTATAAATCAAAGGTTACAAAATTAAATTATGGGGTAAAAAAAACTTATAAACAGCAAAGTAAGGTATTTTTTGTTTAATAGATCAATGTTATGACACAACACAGAATAAAGACGATTGCCATAAGCTAAGAATGTTTTTTTTTACCCCAAAGAGATTAAAATAAATTTATTTATATGTGATGGCATTGTGTTTTTTACCCTAACATCAGCAAATTTTTTTTACCTGAAGTGACTATACCTTGCTATTGAGTGTTTATTATGGTTGTTTTTTCAAAAAAACACTTTTTTGTCAAATTTTAGTGGGGACCCCCTGGAATTGTTAGATTGCGTCTAAAAACCCGACAAACCAAATCTGAGCACATTTAGTTCAGTATTGACCGTGCTGCGTCAATTTGAAAATTCAGATTTGGGCTAAAATTTTTGAAAAAAATTAATTGTCCTCCCCTAAAAAAATTTTTTTCTCCTTTTTTTGCATTGCGTTGCAATTGAATAGCCATAAATAAACCTGTTTTGCAGTAAAAAAGTGAGTAGTCATGGTAGAAATGTCACATTTCAACAACATTTGTCAGGCTGTTTTGTATGAAAAATGAAAGACCTATTAACTTAAAATTGAAATTGATTGTTACTTCAATTTATTATAAATAAAATAAAAATATAAACCTACTGGTCTTGACATTATTTTTACTCACTTGAATTATCTCCAGGGGTATAACTGACTTGTATTTTTGCATAAAAGAAAAGACATACTGCCCCAACGGATTAGGGGAAGTTTAAGATATAATTATGAAAAATAGGGTCAAGACATCAGCACTTTACACAATAATTAAATATATATATAACTTAAATACCTTGGTTTGCATCTTCCTGGCTTAATGGTTCTTGTGATTTATCTGATGGTGACTGTAAAAACAAATGTTGCAATTCAGATGCAAAACAAATAAATTTTGCACAGTTTAATCTAGAAATCGAAGGTTTGTACACAAAACTTGTACAAAAACAAAATGCTATCTGATTATACCTCAACTAGAGCAGTTTCCTCAACTTGGACAGTCTCCTCAACTTGAGCAACTTCCTCGACTGGAGCAGCCTCCTCAACTGGAGCAACCTCCTCAACTGGAGCAGCCTCCTCAACTGGGACAGTCTCCTCAACTTGAGTAACCTCATCAACTGGGACAGTCTCCTCAACTTGAGCAACTTCCTCACCTGGAGCAACCTCCTCAACTGAAGCAACCTCCTTAAGTGGACCAACCTCCTCAACTTGGACAGCCTCCTCAACTGGAGCAACTTCCTCAACTGGAGCAGCCTCCTCAACTGGAACAACCTCCTCAACTGGGGCAACCTCCTCAACTTGGACAGTCTCCTCAACTGGAGCGACTTCCTTAACTGGAGCAGCCTCATCAACTTGATCAACTTCCTCAACTTGAGCAACCTCCTCAACTTGGACAGTCTTCTCAACTTGAGCAACCTTCTCAACTGAAGCGACTTCCTCAACTGGAGCAGCTTCCTCAACTGGGACTGTTTCCTCAACTAGAGCAACCTCCTCAACTGGAGCAGCTTCCTCAACTGGAAGTGTTTCCTCAACTGGAGAAACCTCCTCAACAGGAGCAACCTCCTCAACTGGAGCATCCTTCTCAACTGGAGCAGACTCCTCAACTGGGACAGTCTCCCTAACTTGAGCAGCCTCCTCAACTTGAGCAGCCTTCTCAACTGCAGCAGCTTCCTCAACTGAAACCGTTTCCACAACTGGAGCAACCTCCTCAACTTGAGCGACTTCCTCAACTGGAGCAGCCTCCTCAACTTGAGCAACTTCCTCAACTGGAGCAACCTCCTCAACTGGGACAGTCTCCTCAACTGGAGCTACCTTCTCAACTTGGACAGTCTTCTCAGCTGAAGCAACCTCCTCAACTGGGACAGTCTCCTCAACTGGAGCTACCTCCTCAACTGGAGCTACCTCCTCAACTGGAGCAACCTCCTCAACTGGAGCAACCTCCTCAACTGGGACAGTCTCATTAACTGCGTCTACCGTTTCACTGTTTGTTATTTCGACCTCTTCGAACTGTCTGTTTTCAGCATTTGTTTGCTTTTGCTCAGTGTTGAGTTCTAAGTTTGTCGCTGAAGGTTCAATTAGGTTAATATTTATGATATTCAGGCCAAGACTGTCGCAAACTGGCGCAACCTGTGCTTGACTTTTTTCAACAGCTTGAGTTCCACCTGTTGAATCAACTGAATCTGAGGAAGACGAGCTCCCAAAACTTGAACTCGATCCATAGTTCACTGAAGTCTGAGCTCGCGAAACCACCTCTGAGGCCAGCACTGACACCGGATCATTGGTCTTATCTGAGTCGTGCTGTGAAAGAATTAAAACCCCACAATCAATTTAAATACCAACCAACACACTTTGTCAACCCACACAGTCTAAAAGCAAACCAAATAGCAAAAATCTGAAACTTAAAAATATTTATCTTACCAGATCATTACTGAATGCGGGTGACCTAAAATATAGTGGTCAAATTACTTTTAAAAGTTTAAATCAATTAGTTCATACCTTGACCCCTTCCATGGGAACAACTTCTGGGGATTGAGTGCGTTCACTGGCATCGATCTGTTTCAAAAAGCATTTCAAATTATTGTCAAGCCAGTATTAATAGATATATAACATAATTTTTCAATGGTAATTAACGTTACAAACAATATAAACGCCGAGTTCAGGTTGTTTCATACAGCCAATTAACACTAGTTTTTTCAATAATGTAGCAACTGCCAAAATATGTTAATTAATTAGTCAAACCCACGCTAAATTATCCAAAATGGTTTCGCTTTAGGTAAGTTTCTACGTCGACTGGTTGGGGAAATTGTTCAAGGCAAGCAGCAAGTCAAAAGAATATTCCTAAATGCTGGGATGAAACCATTGTTTACTCATCCTAAGGGTCGCGACCCAAAATTTTGTTGGGTAGCCTGAGTAAGATTTATTCAAAAATTTAGGGAAATTACGAACCCAATAATTAAATCGCCAAACGTTCGCTGGGATACTTATGTTTAGGTCGCTGCAAAAAACGTTAATAAACACTAGTAAATTTAAGGTTAATTTAAAAATGCCAAATAAACTGGCGAATATAAGTATCCATTGGTCACTATTTTAACTCAAAAATAGGCTAATTTTAGCGACGTCAGGTGACTAGGCGCAAAACGGTTTTAGCTTTAATGCTTTATGAAAGATAGGTGTATTCTGCTATTGTTAAAGTTGCGCGTATAATTGACCGCAAAACAAACATATTACAATAATAAATCATTTTACGTGCGACAATCAAGAACAGCTATCAAAATATCTTGATTAGGTAACGTTCTTAGTTGAAACTATTTTTTATTTAAAAGGTTACAGTTAGTGTAACCTTTGTGAAGTCATATTTTTATTTTCACAGAAAACTCCAGTGCTTTTGTTTTTATTATCGAAAATATGTTTAGGTAACAGGACTGATTTTTTTCGTGACGTAAAACGAGCCCGGGAAGTCGCTTTGCTATAGAAAACGCTTATACAGAATTTTGCCTACCGTTTCTTCATTTAACGGAGTTTCAATGACAGTGGCAGTCGGCGCGGTGTCCGTTTCTTCCGCCGTTACTGCGCTATCCCGCCACTGCTCGACAGGTGCAGATTCTTGTACAGCATCAAATGACTGCTCCACAGCTTCATCCGGCAGTGGGACGGCGGTCGACTGGCTCCCCGAGGCTTGCTCCCCAAGCGGGTCTTCGTTCAAACTGCTTTCCTCGATCAAAGCGTTTACGAGGGAGGCCTGGGCCAGCAGCTTGTCCGACGTGCCGCCTGCCCCGCTTTCGTTCTGTATCTTCTGCAAGCCCGTGATGTCCTTGTTGGTCTACAGGCGGAATTTAAGGCACGGTCTCAGGCACGCAGGTTAGACGAACGCAACGGCAGTCGGGTTAGTTACACATTTCAGCACGCAAAAAACAATGCCGGGATTTTTAAGAACGCTTACCGGGGCTTTATCTGGCGTGACCGATTGTCGGACCTTGAAGCCGCGGAAGCTTGCTTGTATTAGGGTTGCGGCCTTTGCCACATCAGGATCCTCTGGCAATTCAAAATAGTCGATTTATTTCGAAAGCAGTGTATATATATATTTGAAAAGTATGTTGACTATTCTGTTTGGTTGGCAATATTACGACGGTTTGTCAAACGGTCATAGAGATTAAACAAGTTTGAAGCGATTCTTACATTTATTTAAACAGTAAATTATAATCTGACGATCGAGCAGACGGAGAATCATGACATTTCGTTCTTTGGGCTAATGTACGCAAAAATACTTCAAGGATAAAAATGTGCTACTATGCGCAAAAGACTTACCAAGATCCGGCATTTCCTCTTCTTCTTCTTCTGCTGCTTGAGGAGCCGGTGGTGCCGGCGCTGCTTCTTCTTCGACTGCAACTGCAACTTTGGCAGCTTCCTCCGCCACAGGAACAGCATGATCCGATTCAACAATTCGTTCCGACACCGGAAAACCGTCGGCGTAACCTTCTGCAAATCACAAAAATGACGCATTTACTTTTTACGAAAGCGATATTATTTAAACTCGAATTGTTTTTATAACTAACTCTTTTTACACCCGATGGTGACAAAAATTACTGTAGCCGAAATTTTATCGATAATATGGGTTGTTCAGGCAGCCTGGTAAACCGCTTTTGCGAAAACGGACTGGGCACTTGGCCTGATTGTCAATATTCTTAAATGTGAAGCATAAAGCAGATGCCACTTGTAAATATGAACACTGTTAACAGTACAAGTCGATAACTAAGAAGGTTCTTGTTTTGGCCAAGATAAGATACTTTCAAAAAAACTTTTGAAACAAAACACTATATTTAGCATCACAGAGCTAAATTATAAAAGAAAGAACCAAGGTAAACAAACTTACTAAACTTGATACTTGGTAGGATAGAGATAATTGTTTAGTTGTGCCAGGATTTGAAATTGAGATAAAATTAATTATAGAAACACGGGAAAAATATAATTTTCGATAAAATTATAAGAAACACGGGAAATATAAGTTTTTCTGTGGAAACTGCGCGGGGGATTTATCCCCTGCGCTGCCTTACTTTCCAACCTGGTAGACCAGTGCTGTTCAAAATGATATATAATCGCAAATGGGTGTACTGAGTGGTGACAATGTCAATATTCATAAATGTGACTATTGGTAAATAAAAAAGTCGCATGTCCAGAATAGTTATGTCAATTGAAGTAATGTGTGAAAACTTACTTTTTGGTACGCTTTTTCGTTCAAAGGAAATCTCGTTTTAGCCCAAAAGGCGCCATGCTATGGCATATGTTTCGTTTACAAATTACACAGTCAATGCTTCACTGAAATAGTAAACTACATATGGCTAAATATTTTGTTAACTAAGGAAGACAAAGAATAACACAAAACAAACTTACGCTCTCTTCTTTCTAACAAGCGATTGAAGTAAGCTGCCGCAAATTGCGGTATGTTCTTGGGTTGCTCACGCAGAACTTCTCTGGATAAGTTTTCCAGCAGTTGCTTGAAGCCCGGGGGCACCTGGAGTTTCACTGCGCCGTATCGAACAGACATTTCTTCGTAGTCAACACTATTTGCGAAAACAATTGAGAGTCTGACAGAGTTTACATCAATTATTGAAAGTCACTGCAACAAAAAGGGCAGGATGTTATGCGCGTTTTCACAATGCCTGGCCTCACAATTTTAAATTCAATGCGGTAAATCGAAACTGCTTTTTCTGCCCGACGCCGCCTACATAGCCAAAGAGCGCTCGAACACATAGACAAATAAACAACACGCCGTCACCAAGGGCTAGTTTACTTTCACGCTAACTGCGCTAACGAGGCCGCCAGTAAATCAATTCTTTGTCAGTTTAATACGCACTTCAAGCGTTTCTCAATCCGCAAACGTCTACAGCTTATGGACGAACAGTGCGAACCAACGAACCAATCGTTGCCAGTAGCAACCGGTACAACTAAACAGCCATGTTGTACCATGGGCTACCTGACTGGCCTAGCCTAGGGTATATCATATTATGTAGTAAGATTGTCTCTGCATAAATGGTATATATATAACTCTTTTAATAGTTGTTCTATAAAGTTATGTTAAACTGCTGCCATCTGCCAACGTTCTTTTACGTTCCCTGCTGTTGATTCAGGGATGCGCTACAGCGTCTAGCACAAAAGCACGCCCGTTGTATTGTTAGACCGCTGAGTTTTTGTTGGGCGTGAAATCAGATCCAGGCGTACTATATACTTACGTTAGCGGTGCCGTCAGTCGGCGCGTCGAGTACGGGCGACACGCACTTGTCGCTATTTGTCCAACGTTAGTCAAACATGCAAGAAATAGTTGTACCAAAGTTAGAAACAAACTTATTGTGTTACGCGCGGATGGCTAGTTATTTATTGTTGGGAATCATAAATTAAAAACATTTAGCGTGAGCTCCACTAGTAATGACCTTTCCGACCACCTAACGAAATAAATCTAATAGTTTTGTTGAATATAAACACTCTATGGTATATGGGGTAGCCAGGTTAATCGCTACATTTCCCCTGGTCGATCGCGTCGAATATGTGTTACGTCATTACAGTGTCTGGACAAGCCTGATAAAGCGTTGTTTGAAATAACAGATTATAACATCCATTACTGGCTTGGAATGCGATAAACGCTCAAAATGTTTAATAGTGTTCTTGTGACTTTTTTACTGAACCAGTCGAACGCGAGTCTCTAAAAATATTTCATTAGATTGCAATCAAACATAATTTGGCTACACCTGGATATTAAAATCCAATAAATGCAACAGCATTTTTAGTATCAACAAAAAAAACAAGTCAATTTTTGCGTTTGATTAGCCCATTCTATGAATGAGACGCAATCTTCATAAGATGAAATAACAAATAATACTTAGAAATATTTTTTTAAATAAATACTTTATTGTTTTTTACAACTTACTTGTTGAACTTTCTTTAGGAAAAACTGTTCTTTAAGTTTGTTTACATATCTACAAATTATCATACTTGTAGCATGTTCTAGTGGCCATGCGCCAGATGGCACACTCAGAATAAAAGTTTTGCCACTTTAACAAGTTTTTCGTCTTTTAAATATGAACATAACATGTAGAGTATATAACGTCCTAATTCATCTTACAATTTTAGCCAACTTCAGATAAATAAACAATATAACTTATCAAGTTATCAGTTATCTCACTTTTAATAAATATTTTTTTAACATATTTATGTGAACGTATGCAATAGCACCACGTACGTGCCTAATCTTTTTTGGTGCTCAATTTTTTTTTTTTTTTTTTTTCTTGAATAAAGATTGCAGATTGGCTTGCGAGTTTGACACGAGAGCAGCATGCTTCTTTAAGCATATTTGTTTTATAACGCAACTAAGTAATGTCACTTATCTATTTTTTCATTAACCCCTCCTTCCCCTAAAAAACTACTGGATATTCCCTTCACTGACTTAGTTTAGCTATTTGGTAATCCAATCTGTTTGTAACTGTTCACCACCTTAGTACTCAGCGTTGACTGCCAAAATTTTAAAATAGCGCAACTATTCAACCAAGTAAAAGTAACCATACTTTCTAAAACGAATAATTATGGCTATCTTTGAGAGACAAGAAAATGCTTTATTAAGTCAGTTGTTTTTTGTTCCCACACACTTCCTAAACCAGCATACCATTTATGTAATTATGTGTGTATGTTGGTGCATTTCTGTTGAAATGCATATTGTCCTACAGTAGGACATAAAACTACAATATTTTACAAGTTTTGATAGCACACTTTCCAAGTAAACGCAAACTGGGTTTAAAGTGTCTAATTGATTTGAGGCTGGTACATTGCCTAACAAAACTTTTTTTGACAGTTTTACCTTCTAAAACAACTTTGTCTTATTTTATACAGCAACACAATCTTTGTTACTACAAAATAAACATCTTATTTTATTTGTCCTTATACTTACACGGCCCTAGAACGTCGTCTTCTACGCCTTCTTCGACTACTTTCCAGGCCTGCCTGAACTCCAACAGTGGTTCCATTTTGAAGATTTCCACCTTCACCCGACATTTTAATTTTTATATGTCAAACTAAAAAAATCCACCAAATTATAATAATGTTAACTACTACACGTCCCGCCTGTGGGAGGTTCAACTTAGTTTCCTTAATGCACAAAACTTTGCACTTTACATTTGATTACTTTTACGTTATTGTGGTATTTGTTCAACACAAGCTCTTTAATGATGTCATAATACCCTTAAATTAACCTAAATGAGCCACGTTAATAAAATATCTAACCTAATCTCAATAAAATGAAATAAACCCAAAACATCGGAGAAGATGGCTATAAATAGGCCAAGAGTTGATACTACTAATGTAGCAAGAACCAGCGTTGTTCTCGGACATTACCAGGTATACTGCTAGCTGTAATAAAACCTGTATTCGTTTTATAATGCATTGAAGTTTGTGACCTGCATATCATAAAGTAACATATGATAAGCCTGGATTATTTGAGATCGGTTGTTTCTTTGAAAAGTCTATATTATTTATCGTAAAGGCAAATTAGTTAATTAAATGTATAGTAATATGTGGTATTTTATTCGATTTAAGGCCAAGTTTTGAACATATTGTATACTTTGCTAACGGTTACCCGAGATATTCAAGGTCTTCGAACGCTAAGCCGCTCTCGCAGCTTTAAACTTTAAAGGATACGTAACTTTCTTAGAAATGCGGAATTGAAAAGCCATCCTAAATGTCTTTTTAACAAAACAAGACGCTGGTTATACTAAGAGAGTGTTGAGTAAACTATACAAGGTAAATATTGTGATAAAATTGAGCAATTTTAACTGAACGACAATTTTAGTCCGTTTTTTTTTAATTTACATCCGGCCCGCGAGTTAATCCTACAATGATGCGGCGTTAGGCCTGTTTTATTAGTGTTACAGTGTATTTAAATAGCGTCAAAACTTCATTACAAGTATATCTTACAAGGCCGGGTTTATCTAGTTAATGACGACAAAACCTTGATTTACAAGGACCCATTGTCCTTACAGATTTTTACGGTCACACAGCAAACAAGCAAAATAATACAAAGGTGTGTTTATTTCGTTTGACGAAACAAAACGTAGCACGAACGTGATAAAACACAATAAAAATCCTCATAATTGTAAGTTATAAATAGAGTATTTTTATGTTTTACTGAACTCAACTAACTATCATGTAATACACTTTTGACTTGATTGCGTCAAGTAAAAGTTTAATTTTTTTCGATAGGAGCCGAAAACTACCACATATCACGAATGCTTTGAACTTGGAAGGCCATCACTGGCCAGCAAACACAAGCGGTTCGAATTGGAACCGGCGGAGGTATATTTTCTGCCGTTAATTATGTTATTATTTTTTACCATTTTAACTGCGTAGTTAGTCCTATTATATATATATGTCTTTTTACTAGATATATTATTTTCCGCATAACAAAAGTGCGGCTTGCGATATTAAAATCACTCTGATGTCCGGTTATTATGCTAGCGCGCAAATAAATTAACGTATCCTATAGCCTTTGGTTGAGAAGTGTTCAACAAAAATGAAACTTCAGGTTTTTTACATAGCCAATCGTCAAGCGCTAGTGATCGGTATTGATTGCTCTATATGTCAAGTCGAAGAGATAGCCATCTGTTTCCATATGTCTTACTTAAAAAATTTACCTAGATTTTTCACCGTACTCAACGAGGTTATCCCAAGAGCATTGCACAAGAGTCATTTGGCAAGCTTTCACCCGAAACGACTTCGACGGTGTACTTTCATCGAAAAAAAGATCTCAAAACTGTCATGGTAAATCCAAATTTTGAGTAACCTTTACGTAAACGTAATAAACTTAATGTCTCAAATAAAAGAGACTGCATGTTCGGTGATTTAAGTATGGTGCATATTTATGCCAAGGTCTTAATGTAAATTGTCCAAATTTTCCCACTTCACTTAAATGTAATAACTTGTATTGGGTGTTTAGTTGGAGACCCATTAAAGAGTTGGCTAATTATGTGGCCTAAAAAATGTTGTTGTTTTTTCTTTTGGACACATGCTGTTTTTTGCCTTATATGTTTATAATATCAAAGTTTGTTGAAAACTTTTGGACGCCTTTTGTTAAAAACTCCACTCATGTGTGGTCCGTGACCAATTGTTCGGTCATCGTACTCGGCTGCCCTCGTCACAAAAGTACAGTAGGTATATTTCTGCCGACATTTACCGACATGGGTGGAACCAGAAAATGAATAATGACTTACGGACACCCTATAATATTACGTGATCCCGATATAAAAAGTAGGAATTCAGATATACTAGTTGTAGCCCACCCCCCCCCCCCCCCCCCCCGTAAATAAAGTATGAACATGTGGTGCACAAAGGTGGCATCTTTTTAGCACCCGGTTAGTTTTAAGCATTTATTTAATTTGAAAAGATAACAAGGGTTAGAGTGCTGAACGTGTCATAATTCAATGCTGTCGAAAACAAGTTTTTTTGCATGGTAATTTAAAAAAAGGACACGAAATAGCTGAAGAATGCTCTGATTTAATAACAAAAAAAGGTCTTCAATTGGTCACATTTTTTAAGTAAATATATCGAGCAGACTCTCTATTGATGACCGAAGTGGTATTTACAGCATGTTATTAATCTTGCAGAATTTTTCTTATAAAAAACTCAAATTCATACATGAGGTGTTTTTTGGTACTGACGTTGGGCTAACATGCTTATTTCAGGATATACATCTGCTAAATGGGGTGCCCATCGGTCCGCAGCCTAGGCACTATAAACGTGACTGCAAAACAGATACGTCTTTGATGAAGACCGATTATTCGGACAGACATCATATTCTACATCGCTGGGCGGATGTGCAGACATCTGCACTTCTTAAGCTGCCACCGATTACAGCAAGTCAGGTTGGTTAGATACCTTGCTTGAAAATTATACTTACTAGTACCAGAACTCTGCTTCTAGCATGTTAGACTAAATGTGCTATGTTAAAAAAGATGAATTCGCATTAACCAGGTGCCGGATTGATTTTTTACCAACCACAATATTATGGTTCCAAAAAAGAGTTTATCATAACAGTTATGCGTTTAGGGTAAGTATGTATATGAACCAAATTAGATATTAATAAAACTGCCCATATCTAAGGGCGCTGGCGCGACAGGGTATGTTTCTAGTGATTTAAAACATATTTTTATTATGTGTAGTAGTTCTGGTGGGGCCTGATAGTTTTTAAAAACATAGTGGGACCTGGCTCAAAAATTTCAAAACCACTACTCTAGACACAAAGTCGTATCTGATGAGTTTCTATGTGATATTGTTTTCATAAGTCTAAAAACACAATTTTTTTTATATTTGTAAGAGTTGTAATTTTATTTAATTGCTGTGCAAACGTTTTCGAAGATTGTAGTTAAATATTACAGAAATATATAGAGCTATTTATCAAACATATGTTTTTATATTGGTAAGGGGTGAAATCGTAGACGTCTACGTTTTATACTTTCGTGTTTTTTTAGCAACAACATTGCTTTGGTTTCGGCGGTCAGACGGAAGCTGCTCACCAGTTCCAGTGGCCGAAACGAGATCCGAACCTTATTTATCAGGTTCTTTCCAATAAGAACCGCAAGCCGTAATTGCGATGTACGAATGCTACGTCACTCACGTGAAAATAAATATACGTCAACTTTGTCGACAATTCTGAATAATTCATGGAGTTTACAAACACAAAGTGTATTAATGTTTTCAATCCACTTATTTAAAAAGGAGATTATGTGCGGACCAAGAAAATTGTCAATACGCCAACAGACAAAAACTTGTAAAGTGTAAGTTTTTATAATCGCAATGGCGAGTGCTCAATTTTGCCGTACAGACGGGCAACGTCGTTGCATACTTGATCGCAGTCGAACGTGTGATCGTAAGTGCAAGATGCAAACACGCGGCAACCAGGTTTGTCGTTCGACTTTGGTTCGTAAAGTTTATCCTCCCATACGAACTGCGCTAGGCTCTCGCCACAAGTGGAAAGTAGCACGTTTTCGACTTCCGCCGTTGTCAGCTGATTGCTGGTCGCCCGTGCACTCACGTAAGCAACATATTTTCCCTTGGGCGCCACGCTGTGGTGATTTCCAAGCAGACACATCTTGATTGCGCTGCAGCCGCTGTTGCTTGGAATTGTGACGAGCGACGCTTTGCTGGACTGTAAAGCTGGTGGAAAGGGTTGATTAAACAGCGCAATACATCTAATAACTCCGCCACAACTATTTACGGAACCAGGCAAGTAGCTGGGGCTGCCTATAAGCCAGGGCGCCTTGGCGTATAATCCGGGCGCCTTGACGTACACGTAACCGTCTCGTTTTTGTTGAACGTCGATCACCGCCCTGTTCAACATGCATCGGGCACCAAGCGTTTGCGCCAGTCGTAGTAATTCCTGTATAACCTCACCGGTGCCAAACAACGGATAGAGATGTGCAGACGTTTGTGAATTGGGGATCGTGAAGTTTCGTGCGATGCGGTTCAACATCCCGTCGCAGGTTTGCTCGTCACTGCATGAATCGTTAGCGAATATGTGTTGCAAAACTGTTTTGGTTTTCTGACCTATTGCAAATCTGTCGAAGATGTTGGAGGCCAAATCAAGGCCGCTTATTCCTCTTGAGCATTTTGTTTTGTTGCTTGTCGCTCGTTTCTTTGCGAAAACAACTAAATCCTGAAAAGCTTTCGCGTCTCCCTCAAATAATTTGTTGTAAGCTATGTCCAGTAGTTTACAGGGTAACTTTGTTAATGTGCCATCTTGAAAATAAAATTCACCGTGGATAGACTTGGTAAGACGATTAATGTCGACACCGACAAACTTTAGCATTTCACACATTTCATCTCCCAACATAAACATTTTTGGCACCAAATCTATCGACCATTCCTCTCTGCCGCCAAACTTCAGTTCCTTCCAGCCAAATTGGTTGTACAGACAGCTTAGCGACGTAATCGATCCATTAGCTCCTCCACAAAACCGTTCCCTGTCGATGAAAAGAACTCGCTTTCCCTCTTTGGCAAGGATTGCTGCCAGCAAACATTCAGTAAGGCCTGTGCCCAACAACAGAACATCGTAGCGATTGCAGACCTCCATACAACCGGCTTAAAATCGATTTGCAACTGATCAGATAATTAATTAATGACACAAACTTAATAATAAGTACCCTGCCAAAAATGCAAAACTGTATGACTGTACAGGTTTGCATTTATCTATTTAAAAAATGTGTTTATTTGTATGACTGCTATTCAGAACTAACTTTAACCGTGCTTATCGGTCAATTTGTCATGAAATCATCAGTCAATTTGTCATGAACTCTTCGCATTGCCTCGCAATATTACTAATACTAACGCGCTATATATGCGATGTATGAATCGCTTGACCAATTCGACTTCTCCTGCTTGTGACTACTCATTTCAGGTTCTAACTTTTTATTACTGAATTTTTCTAATACTCTTAGACAATATTGTTTAAGCAGATTATCCGGTGCCGATGTATGCCATGTATCTTAGGAATGATATGCAACTCCAAGTGTGAGCGTCGTGATACAGATTAAAGATTTGGTGAATCTTATTTCATATCACATAGTGTGTGAAAGTTGTACTGCAAAATAAATAAAAACAATTGTTCCATTTAAACGAGTGCGAGGTGGGGCATGTCAACGCAAGTGCTGTACCGACTCCCCCAACAGACACAACAGGGGTTATCCGCAATACCAACTTCTCGGCGAGGAAAAGTTAAGGGGCGGACAGGCAGTTTACTCAAGGTACGACGGCGCACATTGCGATGATTTTTAAACAAAGGCGATGCTTCGGTTTCGACTCGATGCCGCGCAACCTGTCGATGTGTTGTTAATAACCAGTCGGATGCGCGAGGCGCAAGGGCCTTTCGTCATCGGCTGGCTTTTCAGCAAGTAGGCAGCCCGGCGGCACTTGAGCAGATCAAGCCCCCTCGATGCTAAGAGCTCTCGCTTTTCGAACGAATCGGTTGCCCCGGTAACGGACTCGGGCGACGTGTGTACACCGCGACCGATAAAGCAATTTCTCTTCCTCAATTATCTGCAAACTGTGTTTTTATTTCGTAACGGAGGACATGCCAGGGCAAGTTTATTGGGCTAGAGCCCGTCTAACTATTTAGCTCACTTCACGTTGATATTGACGGATCAATTACGCCACAGTTGCGTGGCTTGAAGTTCAATGTAATTAAATAGCTACTGTGGACAAAAGGTAAACATGCTTCTGGCAATTATTTGTTGATTAGACTTGTTGGTATACTGAGTAAAGCACGGTGCAGAAAACATTGTGTAAAAATAACTATACAAACTTTGATAGACATAATCGAAAATCTTCACGTGGCAAATATATTTTCTTTATCGATGATAATGTGAAAATATGTGTCAAGAAGCACATCTTTCAATCTAAACATTGATAAAATCGCAATTAGAAAAGTGCTGCCGAAATTGTAAGACGCTAATTAGATAACGATGCTAATCCGGTAAGTGTTGTTTGATTCGGTGAAGTTAGATTTGCAGGCGCCACTATCAGGTCGAACGGTCAGCTTTTACGCGTGCTCCAGTCAGTTAATTGGGCGTCGCGAACATGTCGCGGTCGCCACTAAGCAGGAAAGAAAACATGGAAAGTAGACGTCGTTGCACCGTTCTCTCTTGCTAATAGGCATCCGGCCGAAAACCCTAATCAACACGTCTGCTTTTTGGTTCGTGCTGCACCTGGCACTTCGGCTTTGGAAATACCACCCTGGTGGGTTTTGCCGGTGCAGTTCAAGCACCGACACAAACCGTAGACGCCATGGACTGTTTTGCTGGCCTCGGTTGCGTGTGGTACCTAGCTTTGTTTATCAAACCGCAAATCCTTCTAGGTCGATAGAAAAACATGTTGTGAGGGTAAACAGAAATCTGATTACCTGATTAATCGTACTAGCTTCGCCTGGTAAAGAACAAATGACTAGTCAAGTGCCAAAAAGCGCACAGACAAAACAATCTGTAAATTCGAACAACTCCGGGATCGTGAATTCTGACGATAGACATTCATGTCCAAAGCAAGCTTAAACAGTCCTTGATTATAGTGTTCTAATTTAGCAGTTGTTTCCTAATAGCAATAACACGATTATCACCAAAATAATATGTTACTAACTAAAGTAGCAGCAGTTACTAATTTAGTTGATGAACGCAGCAATGTCTTAAAAAATGTATAGTGTTGTAGTGAAGAATGTATAGGGAAAACCAGGGCTTTGCAAAACAAAAGATACAAATTGTTTTGTGTGGCGTCGAGCAATTCGTTTACAGTCAGGATTAGCGCGCCAAGCGACAAGGTTAATTCCGTTTGTCAAACAACGGCGTTCCCCACAATGAACAAATGAACTAATTTAGCGCGCCCGGCCGAAAAAACGATACACGCCGACCTGGCTTCATAAAAGCGCGGCGCTCATTAGCACCGAAAAAAACATTTGTTCCATTCTTTGTTAGTTCGCCGCCGCGTCCCCACTTCACCCTTTATAAGCGTTCAAAGCACGGCGATGGGCTCTCGTGCGCTCAATGACCGCCGAACATACGGAAGAGGGGCGAAACAAGGATCGCCCGCCGCGCTTTCGGTTGGAGTCGGTCACGTGACGCGCGGCTAAAAGGGCGCGTTTTGTGGTCGGATCACGTCACGGCAATTGGGTCGCGCACAATACCCATTATAACCAGCTCGCTCTTTTAATGGCGGCAGCAGCGGCAGTGGTGGTGTGCTGAATACTGGGCCAAGGGGAAAGCAGGAGAAGAAGGCAGCACCTTGCGTGGGAATTCAAAGATTATATTGTGGATTGCAGATGGTGAGGATCAGTGTCGATTAAGGTTTAACTGGCCAGTGGTCGTGCACACGTAACATTGCGCGTTACAGTAAGTTTCGGTGATAACTAGACTGGAGGAAAAGTCAAAACCCGAGTAAAAAACGAGAGGGCAACCAAAATGTTACGTGAGGTTTAACCAATGTTTCAAATTGTTTTACCAGAGTAGGTAATTACTGTGTGTATTATACTGTGTTGTTCTGCAAAAATCTAGTTCGAAAAGTGTTTAAAGTAAAGTCATCTCGGGAGCCAGAAAGAAGTTGAAGTCTCATGATGCTTCTCATCGCCTTTACAACGCTTTTGTTTCTTTCAACAGGTAAGTGCTTTAAGTTTCCAATTGCAATACAATTTGCGCCACGTAGGTTTTTTGAATTGTGTAATATCAAACTACGCTAAAAGTTTTTAATTTTCCTTCGTTACATGATAAGAAGTATTCACTATGCGCAGCAAAAACTGTTAAAAAACGTGTCGCATATGTTGCACATTTCTTAAATATATCTCCAAATGTTTAAACAATATTTTTATAGACTACTTACCAACAATTTTAAACAATCGTAGGTGGCATGGTGGGTATTTTCAGTTGTATCCAAAATGTTTTTAATTCGCCATCTAGGGTTTTTAAATCTCATATTAAAAACCAATTAAAACTACGCAACTGTGGCGTAACATTTTTTATTGTAAATAAAGTTGGTCAATTTACATTTTTTGCTGTTGTTTTGTTTACTTTTGAATACTAGGGTTTAAACAAACTACGTTTTAATTTTGCAATTAAAACTTCAGAGCAATCTACTTATACAATTGACCGGCTTTGGATTAATCCGACTAAGACAGAAGTTTCATTCAGAAGTTTTCTCACCGCTAAGGCGATTTATTACTTAAATACTTATGTGGTATAAAAGACTTTGATGAACCGCGTTAGTTCTAATAGGATTGATTTTTGGTCAGCGTCCTGCTTCGGAAGACATCGCCCTACCGTTTGTAGTAAATTAAAGTGTGTGATCACGTGGTCCGGGACTGTCGTGTCTATGGGACCCCGTGGATGACGGACGAGTTTGTGAGGCATGAAATATTTATAACGGCTAGCCCAACGTCGCATATGCGGGGCTGGCATGTGTATGGGAAGAGGCACAGAGTGCACGATGCCTCCCGTTGCGCGACCTAGCTACGGCAATCGGCGCAGTATTGTTGTTGTCGTGGGAATGCGCGAGCAAAATCTGTGAGTGGCCGCGACTTGAACTGTCGCTTCTTAGATAGCGTTTTGCGTATAGACTTGTGCAAAACGATTTCCTTTGTGTCTGAAGTGCTGTGTTTTGGCAGGTTGTCAGCTCGTGAGCAGCGAAGATGTGGTGGCGGAACTCGGCACCTCCGCCTCTTTGCCTTGTAACTACACCGCACAACCGGTACGAGTAAAAAGATATATTCCAACAATTTGATTGTATCGCCCATCTATATTTAGACTTACTAAAAAACTATTTTTAATTCACAAAAGTGGACGTTTAAAATATTAAGTTTTAAGTCTGTGTGCTTTTGTGCGAAGGGCGAACAAGTGTTTGCTGTGAGTTGGAAACACGACGGAGAGGCTGTGGTCACTTACGGAGGAACCGGAGGAGCCTTTTATCAGGGAGACTATAAGTGAGTATAATCTGGGTGTGTTCCATTTGACACAGGCAATCTTCTTTTATTTTCGACGATTCCTAATGTAATCAACTTACCGCATTTAATCTAGTGTCGTTTTTTTTAAAGCACTAGGGCTTCATTTGATGAATCCAATTTTACGTTGACCCTGGACAATCTTATGCTAACCGATGACGGAAGCTATGAATGCAGCATCACTTCCTCAGTCTCAACACCAGCCACTTCTTCCAGTCTTCGTGTTCTTGGTAACAAAATACAATACAAGACTTTTGCTCGTGTTGTTTTTGAAGTAAAATTACCACGTCTTGAAGCTCGCGTGCTTCATGTATAATTTACATTCTTTACATTTTGCCTTCCTTGTGTACTTTATTAAATAAACCTTTCTAAAGTCTGGATTGATTACATGTAAACCTATAGATGTTTTCTAAAGTGCAACAACTGCTTAAGCAATTACATAAAATATTATTTATTACATCGTGACTTGGGTCTATGTTTGCGGTCTAGGCCTTTATTTGATTATTAAATTGCTCTATTTGCGAAACATTTCAATGTTTTAAATTGATACATAATGTTAGAATTGCAATATACTCACATTTTTTGTATTTTTTAATATTTAAGCTTCACCTTCTTTGGCAACCAAAGTGTTTAATTTCCTTGACGAGGGCAACAACGAACCTGTAACTTTGGCCGAATGTACCGCTACTGGCGCTAGCAAGCCTTACACCATGCAATGGTAAACTTATTTATTATCTTTTTAAAACTTTTAAGAACCTGTATTATTAGGTTCACTTTTTAATTGTTTAAATTTTGTTTGATCGACTAAATTCCTGTTGTTTGGATTGCTTACGACTTCTTGCTTTTATGTAGGATCGTAAACACAGATGATCCAGTAGTGCAGGACAGTTTCAAGATCGAGTCGCAAAACCCGTCAGAGAGCTCCTTGTTTGACGCTGTTCTTCCTCTAAGGATCTTTCCTGATCCTGAGCGAAACAACGGTAGAACTTTCACTTGCGAGGTTACAGATGCACTCGGCAAAATTAAGACCGCCAAAGCTGTACTTAGCGTTACAGGTAAGAACCATATGAAATGGTTTACACATATCGATTGCATCTATTACTTTATAAAAGTATTGCTCGTTGAATGCTGCTTGTCGTTCATTATGCAATATTATGAACACACGTTTTCACACGTTTGTCAGAGCTGGTGTACCTATGTTTTTTTAATGTATAGCAGTTTTTACAATATGGTAGACTAGTGATTCTAAAATGCTGGGCGTAAAGTCAACAGCAAGCGTTAGAATTTCTACCAATCAGAATTTGTTTCCTTATAAAACCTAATTTACTGTTTGCCTGCAAAAATTGTTGAAATACAACCTATAACATAATTGCTTGAAATTATGTCACTTTACCTTTCATTATGGACGAATATGTTTAGAAACATGAACTGATATTATACGAAACACTGGGCTACTGTTGTAAAAGTACGACATCGTGTTAAAACAATTGTAAGCCCTAATACATAAATTTATTTTATATTGGCTATGATAGCTGGATTTAATGTTATTCAATGTTTATTAAAAATTCTTGCCATGTTACAACCTCTGTCAATATATTGCTAACATAAGTTGTTCATCAATTACACACAGCCACGACTACCACACCCCAAACCACGACCATTCAGGGTAAGTTTGTCACCGAGATGATTGTTGCATGATGCATGACTTGGTGTGTCGTCTCAAATCGAATTAAGTTTATTGCTACCTTATGATAAATTTAAATAAAAATAATTGAAAGGCTTTAATTTGTTTGTTGTTAAATACAAACAACAACCTTGTGGTAATTTATTGCCTAATCGCTTCTGTAATCTTGAGGTTTTTATTGTCACCTTCAGTACACACCCGTTTTCTAACGAAAAATTAATTTAAGAACATTTGTTAAATCCCAAAAGAAGTATGTCAATTACATTTTGGAATGGTTCAAACGGCAAGGGATAGAAGGATTAGAAGGCGAATCCATATTGATTTTTATTATCGTCTATCTCAGAAGAATATTGATCTTCAAAGCTTAGGTCCGGATAATTTGCTTAAATAAGTGTGTAGTCAGCTGCGAATGGAAGTCAATCGAAGGCCCGTTAGACTAAGGTATTCACGACACATGCAGAACAGCACGCTGTAATCCCTCGCCGAAACGGGCACAATATGCGTTTAACCCCAATGGCGTTCGACTGTACGTGCCTAATTGGTCGTGAACAACACGACGGGAGCAAGGCACAAAAGATAACGTCCAAGAAAGTGGGTCGACAACGCCGATATCTTTTTAATCTTTGGACGCCGATGTAGAGCGGCAAAGGACCCCTGACGGGGCTGCCCTCGTTGCAATTCACGCGACTAAGATTGTTTTAACGATGCACTACGCTTGACCGCTAATCAATCGGCAGATAGTTGCACTAATTTCTGCTATCGTACTCCGTTTGTTGGGTAGCAAAATTATTAATGCAACAACTAATAGCAAAATTAACTTGAATTTAGGTTATTATAAATCCCCTCCGTAAGGTTATGCATTCACAATTAAGATAGAAAGAAATGTTTAACATGAAAAATTTGTTTGTAATGCTATTTATGTCACGTCACTACCTAACTTAAATTCCATATTAGATCTACTACAGCTTTTAACATATATCTTATGTCCACTTGGGTACTAATTATATTAAATATGCATCTAAGAACATGCATACTTTTCTGAGTCGAATCAACGCCATGATTACTTTCCAGCCGAACCAAAGATTGTTGATTTTCCAACCCGTGACGGAGGATCAATTACAATGGTGGTCGGTGAAAAACAAGAACTGAGATGCGAAATTACGGGAGTACCAAGTCCTGTCGTGTCTTGGTTTAAAAAAGACCAAGAGGTGTGTGTATGAAATAAGCTAGGTGTGTGTATGTGTGTGTTTACAGTTTGTATGACTAAATTGCCTCACTATAACCTATTTACAGAAAAATATTACCTTAAATATAAAACATTTGTTTTTCACAGACTGAGCGATAAAGCATTATGTAAAATATTAATAGCGAAAATAAGAAAACAAAAGTTGTTTGTCTTTTTAATAACTTTGTTTTTTAGGTTGAGTCTGGAATTGGCGCAGTAAATCTCAAACTTGTGCCCGAATCTTTAAAAGACTCAGAAACTTACAGCTGTAAGGGACACAACAGCGAAGGTGAAGACTCCAGGTCGTTTCATCTTAATGTTCAAGGTAAACATAAATATTGAAAGTCAAAATAAGTGTGCTACGTCCTAGATACAATAGCGAAGAAACGCACATAAAACAATATCACAAATATTTCAATTTATTATGTAGATCTATTACTGTTTTAAACATGAGATTCTCTTATTTGACAAGTATTTCAAATAGTTCATGCGTTTTAAGCAAACTTTTGGTCACTTTTTAATAAAAGCATGACGAGGTATTTTAAAACAACTTGAGCCTTTAAAATCATATTCTTAAATTCAATGTTCATATACAAGAATGACCCCATTCTCTTTTTAAAACTGTTCAGTAGACTTTTTAAAGAGACTGGCTAAGAAGCCCTTTAAACAAGCACACACTTGAACCTCTCGGTGGCGGTCGGCTGAAGCTCAGTGAAAAGCGTTACGCTTTTGCGGGTAGAAAACATGTTCAAGAGCTGAGCTCGCCAATATCGATTGAGCCACTGCCTGTAGTTGTTCAAGTTTAAATCCGAACTTTCTATTTCTTTTTTACTGTTTTTTTATGAAGCCCGAACTAACTAAATGTCTGATTTCAGGGCCGCCTTTGATCATCGACGAGTACGAGTCTAATAACGTGACAGAAGAAATTACTATAGATACCGATTTGGAAAGCATCGAGCTCTTGTGTCAAGTCACAGCGAACCCTTCGCCACGTAAGGACGTTTGTTTGGTGTTAACTATGCTAGAGTAAGTTCAAATTTTGTGAAAAGGTCTCACAAATGGTGAAAGTCCACCTGTGATAAGCTGATTACGCGTTGGCAACAAATAGTTCCGTAATAATGCACTGCGACTCCTTTGTTCAATAATGGCTTGTGGTTTCAGGAATCCTGTGGACGGTTGAAGGATTGAACGATACTGATTTTCTGGTTTACGAAGAGGTAGATGGCATGGGAGATGTCGATAGCAGTGTGCTCAACAGCGTGCTCAATATCAGCTCCTACAAGTTCAACAACAAACCCACCATAGTGGAATGCACAGCGATCAACAACCACGGACAAAAGAGCAAGAAATTTAACGTTGTTTTCAGTAAGCTTTTAGGAGTTATGCAAACATTACGTTTGAGCTTTATACTTTACTCATTACAAATTCAACAGATACATGTTTTCCATAAATCAACAAATGCACCATAACCACTGCCAAAGTTATCATATCATATCATTACCAAAATGCCGTGAACCACCTAGCTTATAAGGATGCGGACCCAACATATACGTGCAAACCCAGCAAAGTCTGTGGACCTCTTAGATAGGTCACTTTGTACACCTTCATCTCGACTTATTGGCCGGTGAATTAACACTTCATCAGCTATAAAATGCTTACAGTAGAAATTACTATATCGGCATATATAACTATGCTCACCAAATTTTGTATATTATTGGTGGTGCTATAAGGCTGTTATTTCCGCAAAGTCCTATCTCTTATGTTATAACTAATTATTCTTCCACTTTTGATTTATTTCATCAACTTTTTATAGAAAACTAATACATAGCACTATATTCCTGTTGTAAAAATATAGTGAGTTTGAATTTTTGTTTGTGCTTTATAGAGACTGTCGAAGCGAGCACGGGTCTTGTTATCGGGGTTGTGATGGCGGTCATCATCGTGCTGGTTCTCATCTTTCTCGTTGTCTTCTTCACGCTCACGCGCCGACAGAAGAAGTCCGCTGACGTGTCTTCGCCCAGCGAAGCGGAAGGGGGTTGCATGCCATGCGTACCTGGATGCCTTGCAACGTCGCCGTGTGGAGCTTCACCGCCCAAGGAGGAATTGCAGTGAGTTGATTTTACAAGCTTCGTGAACGTCAGATTTGCAGGAGTGATAGGATGTGCCGTTACCCGACGAAGCCCAAAAAATCGAATGGATTTAATTAACGTTTCTTTCTCGTTTAGGGAAGAAGTGTCTGGTGACCAAGTGAAGGAAGTCAAAGAGGAAGGAACTTCTGACGAAAAGCAGAAGTTAACTTCAGCAGAAGAAAAACCGGCCGAAGACTCCGGTGATGAGAAGAAAGAAGGTTAATTTTGTTATTAAAATAAAACAAATTCTACCACTTTGCTAACTACACACTTTTTTTAACTTTAGACAAATTATTGTGTATTTTTTAGAAACTACAGAGTCAATGGATGAAAAACCAGAGGTTGCTACAGAAAAAAAGAACAAGCGTAAAATCAGTGTTTCGTTTCCGTCGAATTGCTGTAAAGGAAACAAACAAGAACTGAAAGAGGAAAAGTAATAAATGTTTATGATATTAACCAACGTACACTTTTATCTATGCTAGATAATGTATTTGGTTGTTTAAGCTGCCCATGCAATTTTGGTCCAACAAGTTAATAACAATCTTTTAATTATAGCGACGAAGAAGAAGGCAATGATGCAAACGGACATACCCCACAGGATAAATCCGAAGAAAAGGCCCCTGAACAAGCAGATAAAGATTCTGGAAAAGGCGACACTCTTGAAAAAGTAGTTGAAGGAACGACCGAAGAAAAGTAGACGAAAACACTCACAAACGAACTAAAGGCAAATGTGGCTTCAAAGAAATAGGCTATAGCTTTAGGTACGCAACGCTAAAACTAATCCAAGCTGCAGTTGATCCTTTCTCGAACTAATGCCACTGTGGTTACTTGGTGCTGCCTACATGTCAACATATCAGTTCACCTTTTTTATTTGAACAACTAATAGGGTTTTCTGTTAAAACATTCCGCAAAATCTACCCATGCCATAAACCAACGCAAAACTTGGGGGGCGTTTGACATATAATATGTATGCTTTCGTCGTATTTTTGTGTGGCATTTGATTTGTTAACGACTCCTATGTGCTTTACAGGCGTAGATGGTGATATGTGTAATTTTACCTTCTGTATATAAAATAGGCTTCAAAGTAGCTGCTATTTCAATGTAACTCTCCTTATTCCAGTGATATATTTTTTCGTGTCGTTCATTTGAAGGATTTGAATTTGTAATATAAAAGCATCAAACATTATTGTTGAATAAATAAATGTACAAAAACAAAATTTGTAAGAACAAAATTGCCAGTTTTTATGTTGTTTTAAAATTATTTAGAAATGAAATATAAAAACAAATCTACCTATAAGCTGCATAGGCTTGAGAAGTGCATCTCTTTGAACAAAACTCACTAAGAAAGTGCAATTTGCCATATCGGCTAAAATATGCATTTCGCCGGTTTAATGGCATCATCAGCTTTTCTATATAAATAAATAGTAAAAAGTAACGTAAATAAATAAATAAAATACAAACACGAACTATGATAAGCTGCGTGAAGCGTCAATCACCAAAATAAAGTAAGGTCCATGTTATCGTGCAACCGAGCGTCACTGATAAAAACAAAGCCCAGCAGAGAAAAGCGATATGTAAATCAGTTACGTAACGAGAAAAGAGGCAAATGATGAAAAATCAACAGACGGTGAAAGGGATACAGAGATCAGCAAAAAAGAGACACAAAAAAAACACAGAAAAAAGGGCGGTACAACCCAAATGGAAAAATTGAAAAAGAACAATCGAATTTATTGTTATATCATTTTTCAATGTTAATTGAGCCTTAGGTAAGTTTGAGCCATTTAACCTCACATTCGTTGAGCTTCTGCTGTCTACTCCTTAGCAAAATTAACCGTTAAACCTTTAGCAATAGGCTACTTGGGCGTTTATTCAAATTCCTAAATTCCTGCGACATTACGATACGTTTCGGTCGCCGTTTGTTTTGAATGTATTTTATTTATTAATATTTTACTCCTTGTTGGTCGAGTAAAACTGATAATGCCATTTATCAGTAGAACTGCATATTTTACATTTTTTATTACGGTCGTATTTTTTACTTGGTTGAAAAGTATTTTACTGGTTGAAACCTTGACCCAAACTTTCCACAATTACGCAAGAATCTTGTTAAACGTTAGGATTTTACCTTAGTACCCAAGGTAAGTAGTAATATGTTCTTACTGGGCACTACGGCAAGGTATACAAAGCCAAATCATGTCACGTTTGAGCGTTGTTGAATAAGCTGTTTTTTTTTCGATACGCCGTACTATATAGTAAAAGATAGATTATTACGAGATATTGTCTCCAAAGAATATATCAGCCTATTTTTGCAGCCAATTCCAAAAATAGCACTTTTTTGTTCGCTCGATTTTCACTTTGCTTTTGAAATTGTTATGCAACGATCGTTTATCCCACACACCGTGCCCCCAACGGACACTTTCTAAAATAACAGATTTGCTCATCTAATAGATTTAAATGCGCTTTTTGTACTTCGCGCTAACTTCTGGCTTGGTTTCTGTGCTGGTCACAGAACCTCACAGATGGTTTGCCTAAAATGTTTGATTAATACCAACGTCCAACGAAATACTATATTAAATGAAAAAAGGATTTTGTTTATAGGCATAGGCGTATAAACACAACGAAATATATCTTGACCGGATATCCATGGAAATTTTATCTGTTTGTAGGAAACTCATTTTGTTGATCTTATAATAGCTGGTGACCTCTCCTGGCACAAAACACGCCTAGCCTACGCGTAAGTCATTTACGTGATAACGTGACAATCTTAAAAAACACCCCACTAAAAAAAAAAAAAAAAACAAAAAAAAAAAACAGCGAATTTAAAAAACAAACAGCGAATTCGCGCGTAAGTATGCAAGAGAATACAACAATTGTCTTTTATTTTGTTGAAACTGTACATTTTGAATTTATAACGAGATGTGATGAATTCCCCACCCTGCTAGATTGAAATACAAGTTCTTGCCAAAGTACGTTCTTGGTCACGTTACCATAATGTAGCAAAGTCACCTTCAAATTCTATAGATGAATATATGCACCACTAATTAGATTGGTATATCAGAAAAGCCAATATTTTGTGTGTTTTGTTAAAGCTAAATGTCTTACAAAGTGGTTGAGCAGGTTGAGTTAGCTTCGATTTAAAAGCCTAATTAACTTTGGGCTGAAAATTTGCAGTTGCCGCAAACATAAGATCTTCACTATTATGATTACTCGGGTTACTCTCTGTCGTGTCTGTCGTATTTATTCCTGCGGAAAATCGTCACTTCAGGCAAGATATGGTAAAAAAATTGAGTACGAACTTCTGTGCAACTTGGCTCTAAATCAGGGGCGGGCAACTTCTCCAGTAGGCGGGCCTGATATGGGAAAAAAAGTACTTGGCGGGCCGGATTCCTGATCGATATATTAAAAGTACTGCCATAGCCTACATGTTTTGTCACATAATGGCGAATAATGTTGTGACTCTTTAAACACGGCAACACTTTCATTGCACAGGAAACATATTGTTGTTTTTTTGCCGACCTGAGTGAAAAAGTACTTCGGCATCCAATCCCTAAATTTGCAACTTTTTTTCTCAAGAAAATCCAAGTAAAAATATTAATTCTAAATTCTAAATCGAATTTGGGAACACACAATCGACTTAAAAAGCAACACTACCTAAAGCAGAAAAAACAGTAATACCATAGCATTAACACTAACGACATAATAAAGCCAAATACAGCCTACGTAGTATTTCCCACGACAGAATAAGAACTTAATCGTCTGAAATAAGACGTAAATATGTCGAAATAAGTTCTAAATTCTTCGGAATAAGGCCTAAATGGCCAAAGTAATGGCTGAAACTGTAGGGAGAGGGTAAGGGACGATAGGGGGCCATGGGTATGGCATCGGCCGTTTCGGTGTCGAATTTTGGGCGCCGCGCCCCTGCTTTGGCATCTGATTTTCTGGCCCTGTTTGGGGTTATGCTTGGGTTAGAAAATGGGTTAGGGTTGAAAATATTAGGGGAGTTAGTGATTGGGGTTAGGTGCAATGTTTTATAGGCCTGATTCTGGTCATTAAGGTCTTATTCCGACGGGTTTATGACTTATTCCGATTTAGACGGTATTACGACTATTATATATTAGTCGTATTTTGGTCTTATTTCGAACTGTGTGTTATTCCGATGTTGATTTTGTTCTTGTTTCGATCTTATGACAGGGTTGTCTAATTTTAACCCAAACAAAGAACTAAAGAATAACTAACAGTCACTATTATTTCACGAAGTAAGCAAGTAGTGGGAAATCGCGGACTGTTGCCGCTGGCCACATTATCATCGAAGACCGGAAACTGTCTGCGGGCCGCTCAAAATCCCTACGCGGGCCTGACCCGGCCCGCGGGCAGTATGTTGCCCACCCCTGCTTTAAATCAAGACAATATAGCCTACCATGAACAATTGTTATTTGAATTCCTTGCGGACATGTTTACCATGCAGAGGTAGTAATACTCGCATGGTTTCGTTTTTTTTTTCCACACAATTTAAGGTTTTCGCCACACTTTAAACTTTATTGCTCATCCAATACCAATGGTTTAAGTGTAGAATTTACACACTGTATGAGTAACCCAGAAATTGTCTTGATATCCCAGCATATATCATGCTAGAGCAGTGGTTCTCAAACTGGGGTCCGCGAGACAATTTTCTGGGACCGCGAAGCACCTAACAAAAAATCAGCACAGCGCTCCTAAAGAAGATAATTTTTAGTGCAATAAAATTTTCAGGCAACTTACTTTTCCAAACCAAGCTCATTAGTTGTTCATTCACGTTATTGCACACTTTGAGTTGAATTGTCCAATATGACGTCATAGTGATGCGTTGTCAGAAATTACGTTTTTATAGCTTGCTGCGCTGACACTGTAGGCCAGAGGTTCCCAACGTGGGCGTTGGAGTTTCAAGGGAGCGTTTTGGGTCTTTTTCTCATTTCGGGGGCTCTGAACGCACATAAGGGGGCGATATATGAAAGTACTTATGGCAAAATTTTATGAAAAGTTCACATAAAAATAGTAACAAACAGCACTGTAGGTAACTTTTAATCTTAAATGGCAACTTACGTATTGCGAACTTGTAGTAGTTTCCCGACCATTGTTACGTAATAATTGACTTTTGTATGTAAATCTGTTGGTTGTTGTTGCGTTTCACCATTTTATACGCGGCCAAATGGTTGTGTATTTAAAGCAGGTGTCGCCAACCTACGGCAAACGGGCCTGATTCGGCCCGTGGCTTTTTTGACAACTAGACACGAGTCCTTTTCAAATGCTTTTTGACTTTTTAACTTATTACCGGCAAAAAACTTTCGCGAACGATCATTCAACGTCCGATTTGCTTACGTTTGATGCTGTCTTTGGACTAGATCAGCGTTTCTTTACAGTTGCGCCGTGGAAGGCTGCCAAGTGCGTCGCGGACAAACGGAAAACGTATTAAAAAATATTAGACATTTATATTTTTAACAGTTTTTGATTTTTTTTCGGCAATATAATAAAAACTAGCAGGAAATTTGAAAAAAAAATACCGGTATACCCACAAAAAATCGTGCTCCCTTAGCTCGCCAGGTGCGCCCGGACTTACAAACATAAACAAACACTGAATTACACTATCTATTGAGGATATCGCGTGTCCTCAAAGTAGCTTTATTACACTTTTCATTAGTAGTATGAATGAAAAAAATCCGAGGACCGCCAGATTCGTTGTTCTAACATTTTAATTACACAATTCTTAGTCAACATTTTTCACGGCCCACAGAGACCTTTTTGAGTTTGGTTGGTGCCCGCGACTAGAGAAGGTTGCCGACCCCTGATTTAAAGTCTTGGTCCAGAAAGTTGAATTTTTCCAGGTAATGACATAACTTGTTTGAAATGTCTTTCACTTTTCGAAACGAAAGTGAAGACAATATAATGTTAGACAACGTTAATATAATACTTTACTGTAAAGCAAGATGAGGGGGGCGATATGAAATAATAGTGAGCGCAAGGGGGCACTAGTGTAAAAAAGGTTGGGAAACACTGCTGTAGGCGGTACAGTGTACGGTCACGGTTTAAAACTGTTCGTGATTGCTTCACTCAAATAAAATGATTCATTAGAGGTTAACATTGCCGAGCTGATAGCAAAGAAGCAAGTGCACCTGTCTCATTGATACCATTAAGATCAACGTTTTATTTTGTGTTTACAGTATTTGTGTATATTTTTAAGGGACCGTGAGCAATTAAAAAAAATTCTGGGGGGCCGTTGCGTCATTTTTTACAAAAAGTTTGAGAACCACTGTGCTAGAGTAAGCTTGGAAAACGCTGTTAAAATCCACATATAAAAACGCTGCTTCGTTGTCATACACTCGGTGTAATTATTTTTGTTTTTAATTTGTGTTTTTAATCCGTACGTTAGCTTAAAAGTAAATTACTTAAAAAAGGTATCGCAAAACCTTAGAATCAAAGTGCCACAATTTTCACAATATTTTCAACCATAAGCTGCATAGGCCTACATTTGGTATCTAATGTCCCTGTTTAAGTTTGGGAATCTTATGTGATGATTGATTGATTTTGCCTAGGAAACATTACCGGCCACCTACCGGTCCCAATTTATTTGGGAATTGCGCTTTTTTAGCCCCAATTTATTTGGGAAATGGTTTTCCCAATTTATTTGGGAATTGCGCTTCTTTCTTCTTTGGGGGTAACATTATGAGTAGTTAATTAAAAGTTGTATTGTTTAAACTTTAAACCTTTTATTACACTCTGTGCGGTTGGTTAACTCAAATTTATGCTGCGCAGAACCTCGTATCACAATAGCATAATTATGTCGAACGGAATAAAAAGCCTTTGAGTTAATATCAAAATTAATTTCAAGGTGGAAAATTTACAAAAAAAGAGCCAAATTATAAAACCTGAAGGCATTTTCAGGTCCAGGAACCCCGAAATATATTGCAAAGCGACTGTAGTATATTATGTTCCCAAAAGTCGCGTTGAAGTACAAGGAGGTGTTTTCTCTAGTGTAAAGTTAGAGATGTCCGAAAAAAAAATCAATTTTTTGCTGTTTTTGAATCCGTATCGTATGAAAAACTTGTCGCTTAAATAGGAATTCAGCTTAAAAATAGAGTAAACAATTTTAACCTTTATGTTGTATAGTTAAATTTATAAAAACTTTGACCCATAACCATATATGATTTTTAGCTTAAAGCGTCAAGCAACACGGGCTTGCCTGCTTTAACTTGTGTGAAAATAACTTACGCCTGCGTGCACGCGAAACGCTTTCTTTCTTTTTCCTGTGTGTTTCGCAAAAAGTCAGTAAGATTTAGTATATTTATTCATTAATTGTTTAATTAGTATTCAACATATATAATTTAAACTGTTTTGTACTCAGTATTTATAAACTATTTAAAAAATATGTATTTGCTATAAATAGTCGTTTCAGCGCGGTAAACTGCAAAATGAAAATAATTCAAGTTTTCACGTTCAAAATTATTCCAGAGCGCCATGCAGATCTTTGTGAAAACATTGACTGGCAAGACCATAACCTTGGAGGTTGAGTCGTCTGATAGCATCGAGAATGTAAAATCCAAAATTCAAGACAAGGAAGGTTAGTAAATCTGCTGCTACGGCTAAATAGGGGTAATACTAATTTATGGAATGATGAATGGTCGGAACGCTCACTAATTTAAGTGTTACCCCGTTGAAACAATTATTAAACCAACGCACGGCACAATATTTGGCGCTGGTCTAGAATCCTACCACAACGAAACACCATTTGGGTTAGGGTACAGGTTAGCGTTTGGGTTAAGGTGGGTCAAGTATTATTAATAAATTTGGAATATAATAATACTTGACCCACCCACACCCAAACGCTAACCCGCATCCTAACTCAAATTTTTTGCGTTGATTTTAGAACTGTGGTAGGATTCTAGACCAGCGCCCAATATTTGGGTTAGGGTGGGGTTAGCGTTTGGGTAAAGGTGGGTCAAGTGTTATTATATTTAATAATAATACTGTGAGCGTTCTGACCATTCATCATTTCGTAAATTAGTGTTACCTGCTAAATACTGGTCAAATAGATATTTTTTTTTACGCCGATCTAGAATCCTATCACAGCATTAAAACAATTATTAAAGCAACGCACAATATTTGGGTTAAGGGAGTCGTTAGTGTTTTGGTCAGGTTGCATCCGGTATTATTATTGCTTGACCAACCCTAATGCTGACCCGTACCCTAACCCAAATAATGTTTGTTGTGGTAGGATTCTAGAGCAGTGCCATATAAATATAAGCTTTTTCTGCGGTTATTTTGGAGGTTTGGATTGCCCGAAATATTCTTGTTTTAAAGTCTGATATGTGCATTGTTTGTTTTATTGCATTCTAACTAGGGTTCCTCTTTTTCTTGGATTTTTTCCCAACAAAATTTTTTGACTTTTTTTTTGAGAGATCCAAGGCGTAAGAGATTATGACGTCAATGAATATTCCGATATACTGCAAATAAAGCAACTCAGGCAACGACTTTAATAGGTTTGGTAATGTTTATTTTTTATCAGTCAAAACGACAAGTTATTCAAAGTTTTGCTATGTTCACAAATAACCGGGATCATAAAACAAATCTTAAATCCCTAGAATTTCCCATTGAAACATTCCCTGAGAGGAACCGTGATTTAATGGATTTGTTTAGAAAATCTAGTTTTATATTTTCTCTACAATAAATTTTTTAGGTTTGTTCCTGTTCCTTCAAAATTGTCATTGTAAAAGTGTATGTTGGGTGCTGGTCTAGAATCCTAACACATTTATTTTTAAAATCAATACATTATTTGGGTTGGGGTGCCCTAACACTTTCAAGTCCAGAGATTATGGCAGAATCTTCCCAGCTTTCTGGTGACAAGCATTTTGGGCGTAAATTCTTCCGGTTTTTTGGTTGTGCCCCAAAACTTAAATGATGTGTTCGTCAAAGGAATGTATCAACCTTGCCATGTAGCCACATGAAGCGTGAAAATTTTTTTTAAGCCTTAGATGGAACAGCATGGCCTAGTACATCCTTGTTATGCCCATGCCTATGTCATACCTGTCTATTTAACAGGAATGGTGACTATCATGATTGCTTTTTTAACTCCATAAGTATTTGCCAAATCAAGTAAAACTGCAAATACATAACAGTTCTATCGAAATTTAGTACTTTTTAAACTAATAAATAGGGATGTTCAAAGTAGAATATCGAATCCAATTCTGCCGTTTATTTCTTATTTCGGGTAATTGGAATCGATATAATTTAATGTTTTATCGCCGATTGTTGCGCCTAATTGTACAAACGCGTGTGGTAAGTTAGCCTGTCGCTGCGGTGACCAATTTATAGTGCTTTCTTTAAACGTAGCCTCATAGTGCAGTGTCAGCGTTTTTTCGGGCGACCAATTACCGCGTCTCGCGATAAAGTTCGTCTAATAATTAAGTGTCAATCAAGCGTTATTGGGCGAGCGGCAACGTGTAATGTCTGGTGTGGAATTTGCAATTTCCCTAAATGCATTAAGTTGAAAAAGTAACATTACATTGCAAAACGTGCTGGCCCTCCACAAAATGCGCTATAGGGTTCCTTAAGGTCAAATTTAGGCCAATATTCAGCGAAGTTATGGAGTTATGCACAACGTAATTGTCAAGAATTCGTTATGTCAATAGTAACTTATTTCTTTGCAGTACATTATTTGACTGCATAACAGATCGTGCTAGTCAAAAAAGAAGCACTAAGACCCAACAATGCTTTCAAAAACAGGGCCGAATTTCTTAAGACTTATGTGTGCAGTGTTGCATTGTAAAAATAGAAGTTTTGGCAACAACCTGGACAGTTGACATATCACAGTTTACATAACTGCTTCAAATGACAGTTGTTAAGAATGTTAAACATATGGGAGATTTAAAAAAAAATTATAATGTACACATGTTAGCAAATTGTTTGGGCGATTTATTGCTGTGATTGTGGGCCCTGTAGGGTAGATTAAGATTAATCCGATCCCCAAACAAAATCGAGGCTAAATAATTTAATAAAAATATACCAGGATTCGCTATTCTGGATTCGTTATTCTAGGTTCGAAACCTATTATTCTAGAATACCTTGGGATTCTACTTTGAACATCCCTACTAATAAACAATCTATATGCCAAACATTGGCTTTTCCCTGCTAAACAACATGCTTCGTACTTTTTTCAGAATGGCACAAAAGTATTTTCTGCGGATTTTAGTGCAAAATGTTCCTACATATTCAGCATTTAAAAAAAATTTTGTATTGAATATGTGTAGAACAAGCACACGTTTGTTTGGAAAATCGATCTTTCCAAAAAAAATTAAAATTAAAATTTTGTTTTTTGGACTAATTTCTTTGGTTTTCTGTCTGATTCTTCGGTCGACATAGTTGCCAGCTTTCTGCCATACTGGGTGGTTGTTTTTCTAGCTTAGGCTTAACTTGCACAAAAATCCTGACTATGCCAACTGATTTGTGTAAGCCTTTTTTGAGCCATCAACTGTATATAAATAAAACAAAATTAATTTATTTAGACTGTACTTGCAAGAAAACAATGTCAGCCAATTGCCTTCACTTACACTGTCCGTTAAAATGATTTTTTAACTGGCATTAAGTGCAGAAAAATAAAGATAGGGCCTAAATAAATCATGCCACGACATTTACTGTGTTTAGATGAAAATGGTCTGATTAAACTAAAGGTTACCATAAAAAAAATACTTTGATTTTATATGGTGTAAAGACTTTATATTTTGGCAGGAATTCCTCCTGATCAGCAGCGTTTGATTTTTGCTGGCAAGCAATTAGAGGATGGAAGAACTTTAAGTGATTACAACATTCAAAAAGGTATGTTACACCAATAGTTATGGATCTTATTGAGATTAACTCTTAATATAAACTTGGTCAGAACAGCTTTGCAATTCATGCCTGCATTAATTACTCTGAAGGTAAAAATAAGATTGAACCCTTTTTTTTCTATTTCATGTATAAAAACTGTTTTTATTTTTGCTCTAGAATCTACACTTCACTTGGTGCTACGTCTCCGTGGTGGTGTCATTGAGCCCAGTTTAAAAATTCTTGCTCAGAAGTACAATTGTGACAAGATGATTTGCCGCAAGTATGCTTATTAAACAAATTTTCTATAGAGTTTAACTCTTTTTTGAAATATATGTAATCAACAATGATGCCAGTTTCACTTTTGTTATCTTAATTTTAGGTGTTTTAATGAATAAACCTTTATAAATTTTGTAAACAGGCAACATAAACTTGCTGTATACTCTAGCCTTGCACAAATGCACATTCTTTTCGATACCAGTATTCCATTTTTGACTGTGAAATTCGATCTGTTAGTATGTCAGAATCTTGTCAACTAAGTAAAATTAATAGGAAAAAATCTAACCTGCAAAGATCAATTTCCGGTTATAAGCATTAAGAACAGCCTTGGTTACAATTGATTGTTAGTTTACTATCTTCCAAAACAGGAGTTCTTGAAACTTTTTCAGGTGCCCCCCTCTTTACACAATTTATTGAAACTCTCAGAATAATATGTATTGTAGGCGCGTGGCCAAAAATCTCAATATTTTTTCTATCAATATAAACAACAATTGCAGAAAGGTGGTTAAAATGTTAAACTTGAATTATAAACATTTTTTTATACCTTTGGTTTTCTGAACAAAACTTTTTTGGGGGGCAATGTAATTATAAAAATCAGCATCTATAGCACATGAGAATTGTGTTAAGATACTTTACAGACGAATAATTATGCCAAAAAAAATGAGGTAAAAATAAATTTCACCTCCCAGTATGTTAACTTGGCTGTGGCCAGGCCCTTGGTTAAGTCATACCATAATTCTTAAAACAACTGATTTTGAAAATGTGCTGTTCATTATGGTAGGGCAGTGTGATCCAACTGCAGGCCCGCGAACTGGTGGTCAGCTTCACTGCAATCTAGCAATATCACTTCAATTTTTGTTGCTTTGTTATTATAATGGTCAAAAAACTTCGTAAATGATCCTTGTGATTTCATAACTACCGTAGCTGAACAAAGGTGTAGATTTCAAAGTTAGTATATATGCCATAGGTTCTTACCTGGTGGGCGCGCCCCACTGGGGGGGCCAAGCAATTCCTAGGGGGGTTGGGCGTGCTCCAAGTTAATATTTAAATTTTTTATATGACAACAGGCTTGTAACAGGAGGACTCAAACTTTTTTGCGCGAATCTATACTATTTTTGCAATATGGCCGTTGTATTGTGTGTTGTCATATCTTTTGAAACAAGATAACGTGCTGTTTAAATCAATGTGTGAAGCACGAGCAATTTGTTGTGTGCCCAATGCGAAAAGCCTCCTAAATTTATAGTTTAGCGCCAATTCAACCAATTCAACTCAATTTTTTTCGCGCTTCGCCTTTTTTCAAGATGTCTTAGTGATATTTAAATAGAAAATGTCGAATTGCTTTTCGTAGGGTGGCGAAAGGCATATGAAAATTACCAAAGTGGGGCGCGGCTGAAAAAAGGTTAAGTACCACTGCCATGGGCTATGTATAATTTGCCAGCAGTAAGCCTAGAATCGCTATTTAAAAACATCGGGCCGCAAGATAACAAACTTAGGTGACCCTGTTTAAATTAATCCTGGTTGGGTTGTGTTTGCTGTGTTTACCTGATGTTAACGTACTTAGGTGCTACGCACGCCTCCACCAGAGGGCCACCAACTGTCGTAAGAAGAAGTGCGGACACACCAATCACTTGCGACCCAAAAAGAAGCTGAAGTAATCGCTCTTGTCATATGTTGCTGCTGTGGTAATAACTCTGGTGGCGCGCTAAAATAAACAAAACAAAAAACATTTCGTTAAGTCTGGATTTTGTTTTGGGTTTTATTACTAGGGATGTTGAAAGTAGAATCCCAAGTGATTCTAGAATTTTAGGTTAACTCTTTTACCGCGGACCCCTAAAAAATTTTTTTGTCCCGCGTTAACCACGGTAGGTAAAATGACGTCATAAATTTACGTCGCAATACAGATACACTTCATAAATCGGCTGATTTCGGTCCAGTAAGTTAAATGAAGTTTTATCGCATTCAATGCAAAACTGTTTTATTTATTTTTCTTCGATAAATATTTTACTTCTTAGATATACACTAATATTTCAATTAGGCTTTCATGTACCCCAGTTTAAGAGCCCCTGATCTAAGATACAAGTCCAGTATATTTTTATTAAATTATATTAAGCTCGATTTTAATTATTCTTAATATACCCTACAGTAGGGTTGCCATACGTTAAGATTTTCCCTGACATGTCCGGGAATTTAGTATTAAAATATGCATCCGGGAGAAATGGCAAAATCTGCTGATATGTCCGGGATTTTATAGTACCACCAGTGTTGTAAACAAGTCATTTTGAACTGACTTAAGTCCAAATCAAGTCATTTGAAAAATAACTTACAGTCAAGTCCCAGTCCAAGTCATCGGTTGCCCAAGTCAAGTCATTATGAGAGCAAGTCATGTCATTGACATAAAAGTAAATTATTAAACTATTAAAATTGGTAAACTCGTCCGATTATAAGCAACAATTATAACTAAAAAAACACATACGCAATACACTGCAATTAAAGTGTTTAATATGCAAAACTTGAGATAAATTTGAATGAAAAACACTTAATTTACTCTTAAGTTATTTTCCAAAATGACTTAAGTTCAAGTCAAGTCATTTGACCAAAAGACTTAAGTCAAGTCAAGTCATTTTGGTCAAAGGGCTTAAGTCAAGTCAAGTCATTTGAAAACAGTGACTTAAGTCATTACAACACTGAGTACCACTGTATAATAAAACATATCGCCAATACATTCACAATATCAAAAACGATATTTGCTTATACTAAAATTGTAATGTTTAATAAATAGCTCAAATATTCACAGAGAATAACTCGCGAGTCTAAATACTCTTCATTGTTACGTCACACACTACCAAGGTTATGGCTTTTTACCCAGTTTGTTTTCGCTTTTAAAGAGTTTTCGCGTATTGCGTTATATATCACTAAGCTCAGTGAAAAAGTTTTACCCAGCATGTTTTTTCATTTTGGAATGCATTTTTGGTAAGGTAAATGCTCGCCAACCTTAAACAAGCAAGATTATATATTTTTCTTCAACAAACATGGAGTTGCACGTAAACGTCATTTGCCAATCATTAAACCTACTGTGGAAACAAACTTGTTTTGGGCTGGGAGTCGAATCGGAACCGAACCGAAACTTTATGAACCGGTTTTAGGTCAATTTTTTCCGAACCTGGACCGTTTTTGTACGATTTTAACGAGCCTAATTTTAAAGAATAATTTAAAGAGCCTGAACCTTAACCAAACTCGAACCTGTAAACGAAAGCGGTTCACTGCAGCATGAGGTCTCAACTTGTATTTCACAGTCGAGTTACGCCATGTTCGATATTGTATGAGAAAACTATGAACATTGATTAAATTAAACGTGAATTTTTTTAGTTTTTAGATATTTCGATAATAATGAGTTGCTGTTTTTTTAATACGTCACGTAACTTAGATTAAATGACTTACAATTCAATTATTGACCCACATTTTTAGATTTAACGCAACCTATTGTAGCCGAACCGGAACTTTATAAATCGGTTTTAAAATAACGATGGTCGAACAGGAACTTTTAAAATGCTCAAAACCGAAACTGAACCGGATTCCGAAAAAATCCTTGAACCCGAACCTGAACCGGAAAAGTCAAACGGACTCCCTGGTTTTGGGTTGTTTAAAGTATAATAATTCAGCTACACACAAAGTTTTATCTGGCCAAGCTGCTGTTGATTAGCCGAATTGCTATAATATACATTCTCTTTCAAACATTAGAGTTTGTTAATATCTTAAACTTACTTTTGAGAGAAAGTGTAAATTGACTGGTGAAATACAAGTTGAATATCCATGCTTCAGAAATGGTAGAATTTAAATAGGAAGCAGAATGTTTAGTTTGCAACCCAGGTACACATATCTCAGTTTTATACAAAGGTAGCGCGGATTTAAACTCGCATCATTTCTGATAAACTTAGTAAAAAATATATTAATGAATAAGCGCGAAATCCATGTCTAGCTCGTACTTTGTTGAAATCATACGAGCCAGAATGCGCCGTGCGTCTCATCGCACCATCGAAAATGAAAATTTGGGCGACTTAAACTACAAAGGTATTTTTCAAGCAGCACGCCATTGTTTTCCATCTTTTAATATGAAAAATACGTCACGTTTTGACATAGCTTTTTGACGTCTTTGCTGAGTTTTTTTAAGGTCCCTGATCTGGAGTTGGCCAATGCAACCGAGGAAAATTTGTCGATTTCGCGTTTTAAAATATGGCTCGCGTTTCAAAATATGGCCTACCCTCCACAGTCACAACAATAAAGCGCAAAACAGTTTGCTAACATAGTTATATTGTAATAAAGAAATAATCTCCCAATCGGGGGTGGCCAACACGCGGCTCGCTAGTCGCATAAGCTAAATCACATTCAAAGGCCAGAAAACAATATCCATATGGCATACTTGTCATTTTTATTGATTGTTTAATTGTTATATCAGATTTTATTCGCATATAAAAAAAATTCGTCATTGCCCATGCGCCATTGATCAGGATGATGCAGTCATTACATTAGGTGTAATTGCGTCAGATTTCAGAACGTGGTTATTGTTTCAACTGTGAATTATTTGAGTTCCAACCATCGTCCGCGATGGACATGACACCAAGGAAACGTACGAAAATCGTTACGCTGCACGAACACACAATTAAAACGCATCGAGAGATAGCACAAGTGCGATGGTCAAGTTCGCACGTAACAATTACACATGATGTTAATTTTTACAGTTTTAGTAATTTTCCTTTTGGGATTGTTTGTCTGAAATTTGAATTGTTGCGTCATAATTACAACTCATGAGGCGACTGCTGCTTTATTTTGTTATTGTATGCTTTCTATTTATCTTCATAAAACGAAGTTCTGCCGTATATATAAAAAATAATCAGTTCATTTGCCTAATAATATGACTTTTTATAACAGAACCAGCTGAAAAATTTGACATTTGTAATAGAACCGGCTGACAAAATTTGAATCCCACCACTGTATACAAATGTAATTTAATGGTATACTATAAAGTGTAATTAGGAAAACGCCCGCCAGTTTCATTAAGTTTAATAATTTCCAGACGGGAACATCTCTTTGCGCAAAACAAGCTTAAACTTCGCATTGAAATTTTCTTTACTAAACATTTGTTTTTTTAAGGCCGGTCCGCCACAAAAATTTCAGTTTTAAACCGGTCCGCATTGCAAAAAAGGTTGCCGACCCCTGGGTTAAGGTATGGATTATTGCCGATTCCGACTCAGATTATTTGCCTTAAGGTCAATGTATTTCTTGAGCAATAATTTTGAAACAAGATAAACGCCAAAAATATGCCCAAATAACATTGATGAATGACATTATTACGAGAAATGTGTATTTCTTTATCCAACGCTTCGCGTCACCTTATAAATTAAAATTTTGTCTAATTTACGAAATTAAGGCACTTTTTTCGCGCTTCGTGTGATATCTTTTTGGAAGTGAGTAAGAAATGGAGTGATACTCTATTATTTTCGTTCCATGTGTGTAATGGTGGCTATTTGCGGTTAACCAAGAAGCAAATGCAGCTGTTAGTATCTGATCGGTTGGCCACCCCTGTTTCCAACCGTTTAACATTCTTAACAACTGTCATTTGAAGCAGTTGTGTAAATTGTAATACATGTTCAGGTTGTTGCCAAAACGGAATATTTTGTCGATATAGTGAGTAGGCCTACAGTGCAACACTACACAATGAACTCCTAAAACATTGCTTTGTGACAGTTCTACTTTTTTCGACTAACATGATCTGTTATTGTTATGCTACCAATTAATGCACTCCAAAGAATACAACGTTACTATTGCCATAACCAGTACTTGACAATTACATTGTGCATAACCTCGCTGAATATTGGGCTAAAGTTGACCTTGAGGAACATTTTGTCCAAGGCCAGCACGTTTTACGAGGGAATAATAGTTTTGTAACTTAACGCATTGAAGAGAATCGCGAACCCTGCACCTTTTTAGGGAGCGAACTCTGCACACGTTGGTTGCTCGCCTAAGGCTTGATTGACACTTAATTATTAGTCGCAGGTTATCGGGAGACGCCAGCAATTGGTCGCCCCAGAAAATGCTGACTCCGCACTACATAGCTAGATTTGAAGCAAGCACTATAAATGTGTCGCTACAACGACAGGCCTTAATTTAAACTTGCCACTCGCGTGTGTATAATTGGGCGAACCATCTGCGGTAAAACTAAAAAATTATATTGGTTCCAATTACCCGATATAAACGGCAAAATTGGATCAAATTTCAGTTGGATTCAAACCCAAGGATCCGATATTCTACTTTGAACATCCCTAGTTATTACTGTGTTCAGTAAAAATTAGTTTTTTTGTCTTACATTAAGTTGTAAAACTGATAACACTGAACAACCCCGTTGTTTTGGGCTCTATGATCTATGCAAGAAGTTTTCCTATTTTCTGTTTTGGCAAATTTACCGTCCGATTTAAATATCGTACAAGTATACAGTCATCTTGAGAGAATGTAAGAAGCACTGAAGCATTATTGCAATGACTTTTAAGTCTGTGGTTATTATCTTTTGCTACCCTGTCGAACCCCTATATGTTATTCTGCAAGCTAACATCGAGCCCCAAATTGTTGCTCAGTAACTACTCACACAGATATTAGCCTAAATATTGGATGGAATCTAAAGATTTGTAATAAAATTAAAATATATATGAATAATATGATATCTTTATAATTTAGCTGCATGGAAAAAGGTGCAAAGTTCTGCTTTCTGCACTTGGAATTACCTGGGCTATATGTTAATTTTTTGTAATTTCATTTTTGTATAAAGCAGATAAGGAAAATTGAATTCAATACCATTTACCATTTTTACTGGTCGAAGTTTTACAAACTTGTAAAAACTTTTACTTAAAAAAAATTATTGGGTATACTTTGGAAGGCATGAATGATGCGCGTCTAAAAACAGTTAAAAAGTGTAACCTAAATCCCATTTTTGATTGGGTAAATTTTCAAATCAAAAATAGATACTCGAATTACTTAACTAAAATGTCGTAAACACAGACGCAAATGCGTATATAGTAACTCCCGCCATACGTCAGTGACATTGCGGGGAGTTTCTTCTAACTGTAAACGTTTATAATATTCTGTTACTCATCGAATCGATCGCCAAAGACATTTTTCAATATTCTCCTCACGAAGTTTGAAAATAGTCTAGGGTGATTCGAATAATTGTTTATAATGATGGGAAGGTTGTTGATGTCAGAATCGTCGGTTGTTATGAGTATATCAAGGTGTAATTTTTTCATATCATTTAAAATTTAAAAGTACCCTTTATGAAAGAACCACATGATGTGTCGTAACAATTAATTATTTATATATATATATATATATATATATAATCAACACTATATTTCTCTATTTTTTTAAAAAAATGTGTTACAAATTATTCTTTAAATTAAGATTAGTGAAATAAAATAACAAAAAAGTAAAAAAAATACTAAAAAAAAAAGTTTTTATCAGCCCATTTGGTCGCCCTTTAAATTGTTTCCGTCACCGACTGAAGTAGTTCACATGGATATTTAGTCAGATTGGCTCTGAGAAAGATTGCTCAAATTTAAGTAAACCGCGGATGAAATATGAACGCATGGCTCATATTAATTAAATTCGAACTTATTTTAGCTAATTTCTTATGTTTACTTAATTTGGGCGTAAAGGTTAAGAAACATTGCTTTAAAATATCCGAATGAAAAAACAAGTTCTTGCAGCATGACTGTGCATTATTTACCCCACAACTTCTAGTAAGTTCGGATTTAAGTGTGCACCTACCTAAAGAATGTGCTCCGCCTAAATCGCTGGTAAACATGAGGTCAAAGACCCATTCAATTAGACCGTGATTCATTTCAAGAAGGGGATACAAGATGACGTTGCTTCCTTCGATTTCTTCTTTTTCTCATATGGTTAAGTGTTAACCAAAGAAGGGCGTTTTAAAGCATTGCCTTGACGATATGGCCTATTTAAGCGATGGTTTCAGTAGATACAATCATTAAAAAGTTTGTGATTCCAAAGGTGAAATCGTGTACAAGTCCAGAAGAATGAAGTTGGTTATCATCGTTACTCTTATGTGTCTTTTTGCAGAAATAAGTGCGGTAAGAATCAAATTTCAGATATTATTAAACCATACGCTTTTCTTTAGTTATATAATATAATATACGTCAACTTTAGTTGTCAACGTCTATTGTAGGCGTTTAGAAGATATTTATTGGGAACACACCAAACCAACCTAATAAAGTAGCTAGGTCAATTGTTGTAGCTTTCAGGAGGTATTTTTTGCCGTATAAAATCTAGAATAGATAGACCAATAGAATAGATAGACCTCCGCAACCGGTGTGCGAGACCATGCCAGGTGTGCCGTGGTGTAAAAACTATTTTTCCAAAGGCACTGTCTAAAATTCAGTACAAAAATTATTAAAAACGTACAGCTCAGGTATAGGCATTTTGATAGTATGCAATATTTCTGTTAAACTTACTTTTCTGATGTTCAAAACGGGTTTAAAACCTATGTTATCTTAAAATGGTATCACTAAGTTTAAGATTAGTAGGGGGTCGCCGTGCACTATTTGTCAAACGAAAAACAAGAAAAAAAAATTAATAAGAAATATAAATCAATATATAAACCAAAACTTAAGCAATAGAAGGAGTGCAGTTTCGGCGGCCATTCAATAACCGAAGAACCGTTCTGCGACACTTTATACAATTGAGTTCTCTGTAACAACTTTTTGCCCCAACATTCCAGAGAAAAATGACATTGCATAAAGACATATGGTACATGCAAAAATAATGCAATTTACAGATTTTTTATCTACATTAAGATCACTTTAGTTTTAGACCTAAAAATACTAAGCTAAATTATTTTTTATTGTTTTGGTAAAGTTAGCGGTACTTTTATGAGTTAACGGCAGTTAAATTGTTTTGATGCATCATAGGCACACAATTTTTGTTCTTTCGGATAAAAGGGTATGACTTAAAAACCTTAAACCGTATAACTTAAGTAACTTGTGCATGCTGCTTATGGCGTAAACAAGGACATTCTTATCCATTTTTTATCTGTCTTGAAATGCAAATATTTTGCCAAACTACATGTGATTGTAGTCTAGTCTAAGACATCAAAATAGGGGTTTGAGTAGGTTTTCAAAAACTGGAAAGTAGGTCGCCACACCAAAATTGTAGGGAACCACTGATCTACTTCAAACCAATAAATGTATTTTAAATCATTTGTTTGTTTTTAGTCTAATTTCTGTCAAGATTATGCGCTCTGTTGGACTGAATGTGATTATCTCCAAAACACCTTGAGTAAGTACGAATATATGTTAATACAGCGGTTATATATGTATGCTTTAGTTCAATGAGATACCTATAAATGTTACCGATGCAATCGAAAAACATATAGTAAAATAATATGATACTATACAGATAGCATGGGAAAGCGTTGTCTACTGCTGTTGCCTGGCATAGGCTTTAAAAATTAGATCAAAGGTCGGCAACCTTTTTCTGGTGACAGGCCAAAACCAAACTTAGAAAGGTTTCTGTGGGCCGCACAAAATGTTAACCAAGAATTGTGTTATTAAAATTTTAGAACAACTGTAAATCAGGAGGGCCTCGGATTTATTTTTGCACTTAAAGCCGTCTTTAATTCATTTAAGGTGGCAGTAAAGTGTTTGCGCAAAGCGCGAAAAAAAGCGTTTATTTGGTTTAGGCCAGGGGTGTCCAACACAACCATGCCGGCGTGCCAATTTTTATCTTATACCTTCTTCCCGTGCCAAAGTTTCGTAACCGAACCAATTCTTTTTAATCATAAAAGCGCTTTTTTAGTTTGTTCACACCAAGCTATATAATATTTCGTGAATGCTCGCCTCCACACAGTATACTGTTACTATATCAAAATTAATTGTTGGTTGTCGTGATTGCCGCGATTGTTTTATATTGTGAACAAACAATGGCAATTGGCTGTATAACAAACTTAGTATTTTCTGACAATTGGCTGAATAACAAATTGAGCTTTTTTGACAATTGGCTGAATAACAATTTTAGTATTTTTGGGGGAGGGCTTGCGTGCCATTTTTTATTAGGTCGCGTGCCACATTTGGCACGCGTGCCGCTTGTTGGACACCCCTGGTTTAGGCTAATATAATATTCGAGTCCACATGTCGTCATCCATACTACTAAGGGAAAATTTAATAAAACTTTAAGCACGATGACTTTACAGGTTAATCTAGTTCAGTATATGATAACCTTTTTAAGTCCGGGCGCACCTGGCGAGCGAAGCGGGCGCGATTTTTTTTTTTGAATACCGGCATTTCTTTCAAATTTCTTGCAATTTTTTATTACTTTACCGAAAATAATCAAATGTTAAAAAGTGTATGCCCAATATCTTTGAATACTTTTCCGTTTGTCCGCGTCGCAGCCTTTCAGGCGACAACGGTAAAGAAGCGCTGACCTATTTTAAACGACAGCATCAAAACGTAAACAAACCGGATGTAGAAAATGATCATTCGCGCGAATCTCGAACATTTTTCGCACTTACATAGTTAAAATAGTCAAAAGTATGTGAAATGAATTCGTGTCTAGTTTGTCAAATATGGCGGTTGGCCGGAAGCGTTACATTGGCGGGCCGCCCGCGGATAATAGTCTAATTTTGGTGTTGGGTCATATTTGTTAATTTGAGAACACACAATAAAACCTATTAAGCAACACGGAATATCTATAATACCATAGTATAAGACCAACGGCATAATAAAACTAAATACGCTGCAATACTATGAAGAAATAGGACCTAAATCTATAGGAATTCGATCTAAATCGCCTAAGTAACATTTCAAACAGTATAGGAAGAGGGCATAAAGCAATTAACGCCATAATTCTGGAATTGGCGGTTAAAGTCGTATTCCGACTAATAGCTATTAGCCTTTTTTGGTCTTATTCCGAACTTTGTGTCATTCCGACGTTGATGTTTTTCTAATTCAGGCCAATTGTTACTGGAGTTCGTTAAATTAAAAATGTCCAATCCACATACTTTTTAAATAAAAAATTCATCGCTAAAAACGCAACACTTACTCTCAATAGTAATGTGCAAAGCTGTGTCATGCTATCTTAAAGTGTTTATTAACCAAATTGTCTTCTTCGCATGGCAACTAACTATACATACAGGAAACTGTTTTGCTTGGACAAGTAAAATTCAGTAAAGTCAATATCCTGAGCAATCACTTTGTAGGCCTATATGTCAAAGTTACAGAAGTGTGTTACATAAAAATAAAATAACCGTGTTTTAATCTGCCTCCGGTATCGTGATTTTATTGGCATATGAATATTTAAAAGAATTATGTTGTTTTGTTGCAGTGAAGATTTTGTGCAATTACTGCAAAGAAAATGTCTATCTATGTCGAAATGAAATACTTGCATCAGTTCAAGAACCGAATCAAAATCTGTCAAAATAAGAAGAATTCAAGTTTTAGCATTTTGTGCAGTGTTTTATGTCTTGTTGCGTCATTGTAGCTGTTGTATATTTTTATCACTTTTTTTTCAATTACATTTAACCCGAGGACAAAAGATGTATAATGTGGTTGGTTGATAACGTGGCGAATTTTTGCATCAACTCTAGATTTATTGAGTGTATATAGCTGTGCTAAGCGTGATTGTCTGGCATCCTTGATCCTTTTTATTCAACGTACAAAAAATTGGCGGGTCTCGTTGTTTACCAAAAAATTATGTACAGCTTCGGTTGTTGACCAAATACTCGCCAACGGTCAGGATTTCAAGATAATGTTAAAGAGTTATGTTTAAAAAAATGTTAAAAAGTTGCGTCAGAATTCAAGTAAAGAATCGTGCTGTTCTTAAGCGAACTTATATCGCGTTTATACGATTAATATTAAATTCGGATAGGTGTTAATTGATACAAATTCAAGCGTTATGTAGAATAGGTTAAAACATAACCCGGTGCCTTTAAATTGAGAATATTTTCTGTAAATAACAGTTTTAGCTGCCGTGGCCTCGTGAGGTGGTCCACTTTTTTATCAGTATTAACCTAACTTTTGGTAGTTATTTATGTATTGATGGTTACACACAAGCCCCTTAGGGGTTTCCAACCTGTGGTACGTTTACCACTTAGTGGTACGCGAAGGTTTCTTTAGGTAGTACGCGAGTAGCTTTCGTTTTTTACGCAAAAACCTGAATTCACAATTTTATAATTGTTTATCTGGTTTTGTTTACAAAAAAAGCCCCAAGCCTATTCTTATTGTTACGTAATTAGTCCTGTTATTTCGTGCATTTCCGATCTTCAGAATACAGGTCATGTCCATTGTCAAGCCGTATCACACTGTGGGACAGTGGTCGTTATGTCAAATAATTGATCCTGATAGATACCATCTACTGTTTTATAGCTTAAGCTACAAATAGCATTAAATAATGCCAGTTTTAAGCTAAAAATAGATCGGAATAAAATGTTCAATAACAGTTATGGTACGCGTGGCATTACAGAGCGTCCAAGGGGTACGAGACCGTAAAAAGGTTGGGAACCCCTGGCGTAGAGAAAGCATATATATTTAAAGTGTATAATAGTTATTATTATTCCTGCTAGCAGCAGTATAGTTATCAACCTAGGGGTCGCAAGAGGTATACTATTTGTTAATCAGAAAAATGGCGAGAAAAATAATAGCAGAAGAAGAAGCAAGAACCACCGCCACTTGAACAAATCAAAAAAAAACAAGAACACTTTTCATAAAAAAGTAAATTCCTATTGTTTTGTTCAAATTACTTTACGCAGTCAACTTATTTCTTGTCACGTCATAAGCACACACTACATTTTTCTCCTTTGAGAAAAGTCGTTATGAAGGAAACAAACCGTAAATCGTAGCTTAAGGTACTTAAACAAGCCTATGACGTAGATTTGTAAATGTCTGCCAAATTTTGAAACAATCGGTATAGAAATGCGAACATTTTGCCTAATTGTTATATGGTCGTAATATGGTTTATGTGTATTTAATTAATACGCCAGATTGGGAACCACTGGTCTAAGGTGTATATTTGGTGCTTCCTATATCATTAGAAATGATAAAATCAATGTAGACAAAGTCAATTAAAAGCTTTGTTTTCTGTTAGACGCATTCTTAGTGTGTCATCAGTTGTATACTGTTGGTAACGAAATGCCACATTGTTAGTTTCGAAATACCATCCTTTTTATTGTTTCTTTTATTTTTTACTCTCTCTCGAATTCTTTACTTTCATATATATTTAAAATCACAATTCAAGTACACAGTTTCATATTTGGTTTTACATCTATATAATTACTAATTAGTCCAAACCGAATTAATAGTAAACTTTTGTTTCGCATTTTCGTTCCGTACAAGACGATTAATGCTAGTTCTTTATGACCAGAATTTTCAATTATTCTAATATCAGTAAATAACATCTCGCATGCAAGTTTTTACATGTTTTTTGATCCTGTTATGCTTTTTGAAACCTGGGGCAACTTTTAGGTTTGAATGGCACTAGGAAACTTACTATTATAATATCAAGTTTGGCTTTTAGGTTTACTTTGTTTTTGCCCTTATTTATTAGAAAAATGTTTGGCTGTGATCTATGAACGAATGGCATGGAAATTTAATGAGCGCAGTTCCAAAAATCCATACCTTAACAGTAACTCCATACCTTAACAATAACTCCATACCTTAACAATAAGTTTAAAAACTATTATTTGGAAGTTAATATTTTCTCTATACCTTATCTCAGCACAATGCATAGTGTTTCATAATGACACTATGTGTACAAAAGAGTGTATTTTTATAAATGAAAAAAAGTAGGACGATAGGCACTGGCTAGCTTTCCGGAAAACAGAAAATACGAGAAAAGGGAAAGAAACGTGAGATGAAACATATGTACACACATATGTGTGCTTACAACTGAGATCTAGCCCTTCTGAAGCTGCTTTTTGACCAACGATAACGGCTTACGTATTATTAGTACACCGAAAAGCCATTTACGTGAGATGTGATAAAACCACTATTATGAAAGAAAAACGGTTCGTATGCATTAAAGCAATCTTTTCAGCTAAAGGAGCTATGAAAGCTAATATTTGTTTATTTTTTTCGTAGGACCTTAAATATTTTTTAGCATCATGGTTGGATCTTTTATTTTGTTAAAATATGTAGTTTTTATACATAATATCTGTTTCTCTTATACGTAAGCCGGTCGCTGGCCCAGCGCGTCATCGCAAAAAAAAACAAGCTCTGTCGCGCACGTTACTCCGTCTCAACCAAGGGGCTTCGCGATACTTAAATACTCATTTTTTTCCCAAACAAGAAAAAATCACTCACTTTTATGAGAAATATAGACGGAGCAATGAGTACGTGCGTCTAAAGCGAGAGGTTTTTGCAATTCTCATCAAATATATCAATTTTATTTATTAAATGGTCACGTGTAAAGTCTCAAATGCTTTTTACAGTAGGCTAAGTTTAAACCACGCAAAATTTAGTCAGACCTCGCAACAAACCGCGATTTTCGCAACGGGTTTAACACAAAGCAATTTGAACAAGTTAAGATTTTTACCTTGGACGTCGTTTGATGCCAGGTTTACCTGTTTGCTCCAATATTAAGTCGAACAATATCCTTTTAGTTGTCAAATTACATGTCAAATTGCCACAAGTCATTTTTTAAATCATCGGTTATAAGAGGAGATATAAGCATATTCAACATGATACGCTGTTGTGGTGATTACCAGGCAACAACTTCTAAACGAGACCGATTTCGCACCGGGATGACATATGTTTTTTTAAATATTAGGCCAGTCGCTAAATTGCCTCTTTCATACGGGCCGTATTCTTACAAGAGTTTGATGTTAATGCGAGAAAGTCGTTAAGCGACCCATTTCACACACTATTAGTGGCTAACCGCATGGGGACGGCAAGCTACCAGTGCCGTGGCTGTTTTATAACTATAGCTATCATGCTTTCCTACCAACGCAAAATGCCAAAAATACATTATATACCAAGGATATTTTTTTTACCGAACGTGTACAGCGCCACGTATATAGTGCAACATTTAGGAAAGATAAAAAAGTTACGCCCTTTTACACACTATTTTCGCAATATTTAGCACCCTAACAAGAATATTACGCTGTTCGAAACATTACTTTTTGTTAACATGTTATTGCCGCAATTCACTCTTTTAAATCATCGGCAATTAACCCACGGCTTTCGAAACTTAGGCGGGTAGGGTACTTTATAATAGGCCACGGTTTGTTACACTTTGAGATGTTCTTAAACTTTTTTTACCGCGGACCCCTAAAATTTTGTGTTGCTTCGCGTGCACCACGGTAGGCAAGAGATTTCAAAAAGCGCGTCATAAACTGACGTCACAATACAAATTGACTTCATAAAAAAAAAGTGAAATTGATTAAACTGTTTTCTTTAAAAAATTGATTACTTCTTAAATATACGCTGATTTTTCAATTAGACTTTTATGGACCCCCTAAAACTAGTCCACGGACCCCCAAGGGGTCCATGGAACCCAGTTTAGGAACCCCTGGTTTAACCTATACCCGAAGAAGATTAAGCGCCGGGAATAAGCATCTATTATATTTTTGACGTACAGCGCCTTTGCTAACATGTATCGTTACTGCTTCCACAAGTGAGGGCCGCATCCTATTTTAATTGTGAGAAAGCATAAACTGGACCGATTTTAGACGCAGTACGGAACTTTACCTTTCGGTTACCTGTTAAATTACACGTTGTTTTAAATCATCGACTAAACACGACGTATCAGAGTACATAAAAAAAAAAAAACGGAAATGTTAGAACATTATATGCAATGGTAATCAACAGGCAACAGCTCGATGGCTACATACATTTTACCACGCAAAATCGGGCCATTGTTCGTAAAATATAAGAGCAATATACGGTATACGCAAGCCGGAAGAATTATAACCACGCAAGCGTATAGTTCAGGGGTGGGCAAATGTATTCAATGGAAGAGCCATTTGCAGAAAATACAAGCACCAAAGAGCCTCAAAATTATTTCAATACAAAAACGATAAATAATGCAAGGCCAGCCGCAAAAACAACAGAGTTGTAATATAACAAAATGGTAATATTTAAAACAATAATAACGGTAATAGCAAAAAAACATGCACAATATTTATTAATATCAGTCTTATGTTAACTAACTCTTCGGGCTCTATGTCTAGTGTTACGTCATAAACGAAATGCTGGCCTAAATAAAGAAAAAAAAAGAGAGAAACGTTTATAAACGGTACTCTTGGTGGTTAAGCACGTAACAGTGACCTTTACAATTTTTTTGAAATTTTACGATTCAACTAGAAAAGCCACAAAAACATGCCGGAGAGCCGCAGTTTGCCCACCCCTGGTATAGTTTATCTCATTAGGTTCAACTAGAACAGTGGTTTTCAACCTTGGGATTGCGACTCGCGGGTTGGTTGTTTGCCTTTTATCTGGGGGTCGCGAAGACAAAAATATAAGCATTTTTTTATGTTTTGAACAAACCCGAAAAAATAACTGACATGTGTGACTGCAAGTCGGTAAATCATCAACAACGTGTGGTCGACAACGACAATATACTAATGCAGTACTTCAAGCAACAAGATGTTGCCTAACTTAAACCAATGTTTTTTTAATAAATTAAAAACTTATTTTTCAAGTTAACTCTTATAAAAATAAAGCACAATGCATAGTGTTTTATGATGACACTATGTGGTGTCTGTGTGACAAGAACCTAATACAGTAGGTTACTTCAAACAACAAGATGTTGCTTAAATCAATGTTTTTTTTAATAGATTAAAAAATATTTTTTCAGGTTAACTTCAAGTTAACTACTTGTCATAATAATAAAATGAAGGAGGTTTAGTAAATTAAGCGCACGTATAAATCAAGTCATTAACTTAAGTCTTAAGCCATTACATTACTGCTATTTTGCATTAAAATTGCTAGGGGAGGTGCAAGTAAACATTAAAATGCAATTACATTTATTGGTTTATTTCCAGAACAAACTTTAGTTAATTTAGGAAACTGGTTGCAATTAATATCTGTATGATTAGTATGACATTTCTTTATCTCATTAAACACATAAAAGTGAAATAAAATACATTTCTTGAACTTACTTAAAATGCTTTGGTGTTATTCTTTATTCATAGGCTCCCATTATTTTACCTTTAAGAAATCCTAGCTCCATCCCCAAATGTTGTAAGCAAGTGGTGGTGTGGCGGCGTTAGAAAATTATGTCAAGTTAAAGGGGGCGCTATAGTAGAAAAAATATTGGAAACATTGGTTTAGGCCAGGGGTGTCCAACCTTTTTAGCTGTTGACGGCCCCATTGACCGTCTTAATTGATCTCCCGGCCGCCAGTACTCTTATTTGGGGGATATGACGTCAGAAAGTTAAGTCATAACGTGACGTCATAGAACAATTATTCTTAAACATATAGTTGTTGTTTCCTAATGACCTCGTGCAAAAATATAGAACTGAAATATATTGAAATCGCGCGAAGCGCGAAAAATGCGTTTGTTGTTTTGTTTTTCAATATGACAGTGTGACACGTAACGCAGCTGAGCGGCTGATCGTCGAAACCGCGCGCATGCAGTTCCAGGGTGGCACCAATTCGTTAACCTGGTACCCCAGGCCTACTCTCTGTGGTTTATGATTTAATCTTTTTTGGTTTTGGTCTATTAACAAACACACAGAATTTTATTGTGTCTGGACATTTAATGCTTAATGTATTTTCTCTCCATTTGCTCAAAAACAGTTTAAGAAACCTTCACACAATCTTATTCGTTTAAACAAAGCTTTCTATAACTATCGCTCAACCTGTCCCACAGTTTTGCCATATTTTTGGTAATTATGTATCATCGATTCTTATTTTATCTTTACGTGACATCACCATTCAGATTGCTACACATCTTCTCCACTGATTTCTCTTTGCATCAGTCGTAAAAATTTATGATCTTCGTTTAGCATATCAACCATAAACGCATGCCAGCACGGGCACGGCCACCAACACATGCTTATTAAAATATGTGTTAACGGCCGCAGATTGAAAACCGTTGGTTTAGACCTTGGTTTAGAAATGTTCGTTAGATAAAAAACACCTTATTGCAACAAAAAATTATAAAATAAAATAAAATATTGTTGTTGCTACCCCATGACTAAATAATATGGATTGTCTTGATTTACCTGGTGTATTTAGTTGCCTCTGTTTAAAATCATTTACTTCCTCGCGCACTCGTTTCAGCATGTCGTAAATTGATTATTGTTAATTTGCATGATATAGAAAAAATTACAGTGTGTAAGATTCGAATCGGTAAAATCATAAATCGTGCTTGTTTGCTATCGAAGCTAGGCCCACGTCATTGTGATCGCAACCGTATAACGTAAACTAGCCTGCGCGTTATAAGATTAAAATATGGCAGCATGATATAAGTTACTATACAGTTCTACTTTCCATAGATGTATGTTACCGCGAAAGACTTTCGCAAAAGTTTGGTTTTATTCTTCGCCATTTTTTCCATATGTACTCCCAAAAGGCTGTTTTTCTTTGAAAATTTATAATAGTGGCCATCTTTCAAACCAAATAACGTCACTCAAGATGTTTGGGGCACGCATATCACTCCAATTTTTTTGGGCAAAAAGCGACTGGGATGCAGTAGCGTTGGTACACAGTTACGTTTGCTTTCTTAAGTTTGAATGGTTGTGACGCTCGAAACGCTGTGTGTACAAGTTGCTTATCTTAAAATAACTTGCTGGCATTTAAGGTAAGTGTTTATTTTGGGGGTTTATTAAAATAGAGTGCATAGTTGTGGCTTCCGATTTATTTTAAGTTTATTCAACTTTGAGAATAAGAGGCTTGACATGTTTTTGCAAATGGCTGATATTTTAGAACGGAAATGACCTGATACATCACGATTTTGCTATGCAGCTTTGATTAATCCTACTAGACTGTATATTCACTGAAATATAGTCATCTTAATCTTAAAGTTCGGTGGTTATCTTGAAGCGTTGGATAACAATATACTATATTAATTATGAAGTGATTTACCGTAGAAACAATGACAAACTATTTTTCTTTTATTTTCTTTCCAAAACGTACTTAGGTATAACGCTATGCAATTAAGTATTACCAGCGGCAAAATCTACGTAACACGGTGAACCAGTGTGGTCATGTGCATGGCGAAAAAACTAATTTTGGCCTGCACCCGATCGATTAGTTTTGGGAGCGTGTACTTGTTAAATCCATGGGAATTAAATTTATCCGTGAGAGCGTGGCAGCTGCTGCGTCAGACAATCTTAGTTGCTCCTGGTAACGCGCAATGACGTCAATGCGTTAATGAGGTGGCAATCAATGCGCGCTGTAGATATACAACGAAATGCAGTGGCTGAGGGCTTGTTAATAAGGTCACGTTAAACACCTGAGTAAAACAAAGCATACACGTCCTTCAATGTTTTGTTTCTCAATGTGGCGATGAGGGTTTTACCTAACATTTACCGAAAGGCAAACTGAGGACAGTATGAAAAAATTACTTCGCTATCAAAACGATGTGTTAATACAGGAGTTCTTAATCTTTTTTGTATGTTTTACCCTTTCAACAAAGATGAATATCAGATTTACCCCCAATATAAAAAATGGTGCTTATTTATTAAAAAACGAAAGTAACAAATTGCATCAGGTATAGTGAAGAAACCAGAAAATTCAAATAAACTTAAAACACATAGTCTGCTGGCAGACACATTACCAGAATCTATGCCGTGACTGCCGAAAAAGTTGATTAACCAAACAGCAAAGTAAGAGTTAATCTAAACTAGGAAAGTAGGCTACCAATACCTGCAACGGTCATATTATTTCTGTCCCATCAACTCATGTGGATATTTTGATTGATAGCTTATTTACCTCCTACAACGATAAAATTTAGTCCTGGGTTAAATTTACAGCAGGTTAGGAAATGCTGTTTTAATACATAATCCTTGAATATATTAGTAAGGGAGAAGATTTAGGTTGAGTTTTCCAAGTTTGGCCACGAATTACGTGCTTTGTGAATAATGAGCAACGCATGATGCTAATGGTCTGTCGGTCCGACACTGCGAAAGTTTGCGGAGAGCTGAGCACGCCAGCTGCGCGTCATTAAAAAGAAGGCGCGTGTCAGCATAGGCTCTCGCCTCCGTTCCACTTTGAAGGCAGCGGCAGCTCCGCTACGTATTTCGCAGCTTTGTAGAAATGCGCGTGGCAGCTAATTTTAGATTGCCGTCCAAATTAGCGAGTTTGTCAACAGTTTAGTGTTGAGTAGAAGGCAAGACAGAACAGGTTGCTAAACTTATGTTTATGTAAATTTTATTGTGTAGAAAGTTTTAGGCTAATCACTTCTTTAAGACTTATATAAAAATGCTTAATTTAAACATTCACAACCCGAAAAAATTTCGCTTAAATGATATTATACAATTTATTTAAGTGTCCTATTGGGCAATTCACAGCGCTTCAGCTGAAACACGAAAAGCAAGTCCTTGACCGTCATTTGCTGCGTTGGCCAGTCCCTGATCCAGTCACAGTTACTTGTCACACTGCTTCTTTAAATTCAACTCATAAGCGCGACCTTGCAATTGCAGGAGACATATACAACGAGTTAAGTCGTCTCAAGTAGGGCTACATCAATTTCACACAAAATGTAACATCTATAAATATTGTTTCGGACTTTATATATGGAAACTTTAATACTAATAAAGCATAATTTGAGTTGCATATAAATGAAATGGGGTATCAGGCAAAATATTTCAAGAAGTCCTGCTCAGTGGGGCAACATTTATCATGAGAGAACGCAATATAATACCCCAAACGTTTTCCAAATAATACTTTTCATAGCATTCGCTTAAATGGGTGAAACTTTATTGGGATAGCACTGAAGTGTGGATATAGGTTAGCATCACATTTCAAACAGATTTTAGATTTTAATTGCCTCTTTTTAATTACAGTGCCGAAAATGTTACCAATGTAATTATAGGAACAGGAAAGTTTTTACAAATCCGCGTTAGGAAATAACAATTGTTTGCATTGAAAAATCTCTTGTAAAATGGAACTAATGTTTGTTCACAAAAATTGTACACAGTTAGACAGGCATGATTTGAAAAATATTAATCTCTTACACAGCATAGTGAACCTTTTTGCAACACTTTTCTCACTTCAATGATAGTCCCAATCTTTAGAGTGGTAGGTCAAATCAAACAAATTAAAGCTATTGAACTTAGTTTTTGTTTCACAATAAAACAATAATATAATTTTGAATTGAAGTAGGTTAAAAAAATGTTTGGGTACGCCATTGCCTCGTGTGATGAATGACTTAAACTTTACCTAATTTATTTGGACGTTGACTTGAACTGGAGTTAAGTTGTTACGTGAGACCAAAGACTAGCGTTCGAATGTATAGGGTTTTTATTAAATATCATGTTGATAATCTTAAATAAAAAAAAATTGTTACACATAAACAGTTAGCGTGCTTATTTTCTAGGTATGCGATTACCAGTAGGCCTACTGTATAAAAGTGTGCTTTAAGTGTAATGTGTTAATCTATTTTATCGTTTTTGTAAAAACTACCTTATGATATGTTTATATTTGATGCTCAAGTCTTGACCTGGACTGGATTTTTATTGAAAATTAATTACGGTAACTTTAGAGCATATTGGTTAGAGGTTATAATAAAACGGTATACAGAAAAACCCATACAGAGAGAGGTATCAGAGTTACTTTTCTCACTATGTTGAAAATTAGCAAAAAGTTATTCGAAACACACACTTTTATACAGAAGAGCTATTTATTAAATACTTTTTCTTAAAAATCAAACGATTCCTTACAAAATATATTTAAAGCTAAAATGGTCACTTGTTTTACGGCAGATATTCTTAAAGCTTATTTAATTTTTTGCGTAACAACAAAATGTTTATTCGGTGATTATATATTCAGGCCACGTAAAAAGACAAGCATTTAGAAACAAGCTCCCAAAAATATTCGTTAGAAAAGTTTCAAAAATTGTTTTTGCAATAGGTTTATGTCCGAGTCATACCTGTCGTCTTTTCAGCATGCGTGTCTCCATTACTCATAGCCTGATGGCTGTCATAGGGATCACGGGCTTCAACAAAATGGATAAAGGCTATAGGCTTAAACTGAACCCGATAGCCTAAAGTTGTATTTCAGCCTTCTGTGTTGAAATTTTATTTATTAATCGGCGCCTTATGGCAACTTTTATTATAGTTGAAAAGGTTGAACAACTCTGATTTGTCGTGTGAGGACGTAGGCTACTGTCAAAACTAGGGAACGTGGTGCCTGTTTAACACTCTGTAAGTTAAATCTCTTTAGGCGGTTAAGCGTAACAAAAATGCAAATAAATTATGTACCATTCTAAACTTTTATTTAGAAAATAGGAAACTTCACAAAAGTCAGTTTTCGATTGCACTGCGTAGCATAGCATGGTCTTGCGGTAGATATGCAGTACGGAAATGTACAAAACTCCTTACTTGAATTAAAAAAAATCATGTTGGTATAGCTTAATCATACTGTGTACAAACAATCACAAGAACCGCGATAATACAAGTCAAACAACTGTATTACAATTGAAGCTTTTAGTTTTTAGTTGGCGTATTTTATTTTTTTCTTATGACAGGCTTCATAAAAATATATTTAATATCGACTGTGAATTGATCCATTGTGTGCGCATTCTCAGTTTGCAGAAATTTGGACGAGAAAGGCGAGACGGTTTTCTAGTACGGTGTTCTAAATATAGATTTATGTATGTTATCGAAATCGGGGAAGTTTTTGTGTTTTAAGCCAACGCTAAAGTTTAATATTCTGTCAAGTTGATTAATAACGCTGTTCAAACAATTGTTTTTTATTTGGTGGGAAATTACGAGGCAATAAACTATGCCGCAAAAGTGTTTCCTCAATTTTCAGCAGGCCGTCATTTTTAAGTTCAAATTTCGCCTTGGTAAACAATATCGCCTGCGTGTTAACTATACCGGACTGAAATCGGTAAGATTTGATTATAATTTTTGTTAAATATACCTTCGAAGTAAACTTGCCTGCGTCACCGAAAAAATAATTTATTAGTTTTTTAATGTGTGTTATGTTATCAAACTACATGTAACAAAATACTTCTGCAAAATTACTTACATATTAAGTCATTTGTAAAACAATTGTATTTTGTTTTAATTATTTCAATGTGTGACAGCTATAGTCATTGCCATTGCCAATTGTAAATATATTTCTTAATGACTGTTTTGTCTCTAATTTGTAACAGTTTTAGGTTGACAAAATAAATATGAATTAGGGATTGCCCTTTTTTCAAACAAATACATGTTTGGGTATTTATCTACCACATAAATATCTTGACAATGCTGACAGCCTTTGTTAGTGTTGAAGTATTTCAATACAATATTGGTTTTCAGTATTTTAAAAAGATGTTTAATTGACCAAATAATATTGCATGTTAAGTTCAATGGTAGTCAAGTGCATTTTGTGGAAGATTAACATCCAGGATTTTTTTGCAGTTTGTGTGCACACCTAAATTAGTAAATTGTACAACAATTCTTTTAATGATAAAAGACTTAATTGTAGTATAATTGTAAACCCAGGTGCGCATAAAATCCCGCACATCGTTTAAGTGGGTGCTACATACCTCAAGTGTCAGCAAAAATTCCATGTTGCAGACTGACATAGAGTGTGTTATTTGCATATAGACCTTTCTCTTAATGTGGTTGGTTTTGCTACATTTATCAAATTTTTGTTTTGAAAAAATAAACTGCAAACCATGAAGTTTTCTAGGCACCAGTTTAGAAAGTTAAGCCTTCAGTTGAATTTGCAGTCAGAGTTGTACATTTTGTGGAAAATAGGTTAACTATGCAAAACTTTATTCTGCTTACTGTCATTTTTTACCATGCAAATTTTAGAGATAATTTCATTATAGTTATGCCAAATTTTGCAGTTATATTTTTACAAACGCACAATTTTTAGCTGCATAAACATCTCCCCTTGCAACATCAAAGTTTTCCTTTCCTTGTGAGCTAGGCATGCATTTATGGTACCTTGATAGTGTACTGTTGGTAACAAATATTAAAGCTAAACACAATAAACATTTAATGTTTTAAATAAACTTCTTGCATCCAGCATTTTTCACAGTGTGAATGAGTTATCCTGCAATGAATGCTTTCCCACAACTGGTCAAATGTATTGGCAGCAATGTAGTAAGATATACCCTGTATACCCTGCTTGAAAAGTTGGTAAAATGTACATATAATTTTGCATTTAAATTTGAGTCTGTCTATTTAAAATCAAAATTTAACCAACTGTGGTAATGTTTGCTTAACAGGATCTCTATCTTGCAAGTGGAAATGTGGGTGTGTGTTCTTTTCATAACATAAATAGTTGTCTTGGGCAATTAATACATCCTGCTGCTTTATTTTTGTCCATGTAAATATTATTATGTCTAATTATACATATCATTAAGGCCGGTTTAAGTATACTGACTAATATTTTAATATACTTATGTTTATATTTTTGTGCTACACAAGTGTGGAGGTGCTGTAAACTTAGTTTAGGTCTGGCAGGAATTTGTACCTTGCACTTTGTAACAATGTTTATAAGTGTTTCATGTTGCCAGTCAATTTAATGCCCACAATAAAACTTCCTATTGCTCCACAGTTGATTTTTATGATTTTTGAAATAATTTAACTTCCATTTATGTCTAGATGCAAATAAACATATAATCCACAAAATCAATTAATTATTACAAATAATTTTTCTTTGAATCTGCAGTTTAACGATCACATTTGTGTCTGGCCATGCTAAATAGAATAAACAATTCTTTTATCAATAATTTAAATGATATTATTTTTAGCATACCGTGCAACAAACACGAAATTTTGCCAAACGCGCATTTTCACTGAACCGGTCCTAATTGGTGTTCGTGTGCGCGCTTCACGCAACAGGGCGCACATTATTACGTACCGGAAACTTTACGTCACAAGTGAGGCAGGAAAGGGCCTTGGGCGCCTGTGGTAAAATCACGACGGTTTTGCGCTTCGCTCGCCGTGGTCGTCTGTTGGTAGTCGCAAGGCTTGCAGCAGCAGCTGGACGCAGTTAATAACAAAGCGCTATGCGAGTAAGAACAGACAAAAAATGAATATTTTTTATATCCTATTGTTTATCACGAGCTGCGTTTGTTCGAACTCGCGTTTTGTTGAAAAGAGCAATAACAAATTGTCACTAGGTTAGTTCTTAGCGCCTATCGTTAGACAGCATGCAGTTGCCAGGAAAGACATTTATTAGCGTTGCTGTTAGGTTGCTTAGCTAATACAGATAAAAAAATTAACCGCCTACTTGGCTAACTTCCATTTAACTATTTGCCAAGCTCGATTGTTTGCGCTACGCTGAATCGGTCATGCGCAACGCGAAACGGCGCACATTTTACAGGCATCTGTAGTGGAGTGTGTAGTCCGTGACAAATTTAGAAGTGAGCTCGTTATTTGCGTACGACCCTGGCTAATAATACGCACTAATTGACCAAATAATATTGCATGTCAAGTTCAATGATAGCCAACTGCATTTTGTGAAAGATTAACATCCAGTATTTCTTTGCAGTTGGTGTGCACAACTAAATTAGCGAAACGGCGCACAACGCGAAACGGCGCACATTTTACAGGCATCTGTAGTGGAGTGTGTAGTCCGTGACAAATTTAGAAGTGAGCGCGTTATTTGCGTACGGCCCTGGCTAATAATAAGCACTCCCTTTCTGTATGAACGCGCAACTGCGCCGCAAGGTAATCACCCTTATAAGATTCCCAGGTGCCAAGATATTAACTAACTTACGACCTGATGTTCCTAACTTCCCTCAAAAAATGTTTTTATATACAATTTTGTTTATGTATGGAAGTTAAAGAACTGTCATAACAACATTCTATTGTTGTTTGATGGTATTTTTGGTTTTATGGTAGATTTATTTGAAATACATAAATATATTTTGGAACATGGTAAATTTATTATATGATTTGTTTAAACAGTCGCACTTTTTATCTTGAAAATTGCTAGTCTGAGACAAAGGTAACCAATGAGTTTGGTTTATATTTGCAGATTGTGTCTAAATTAAATTGGAGTATATATATTGTTACGTTTACATTAGTAAGCCTAATCTGGATTCCTGGATTTTTGCTAATGAAACAGAGGTTTCAACCCCAAAACTTCTGAGAAACCCCACACTTAAAGCCAAACACTTATAGCATCTGTTTGTTTGATTTTTTACAACTGAGGATCATGGGAAGAAAGAAAATACAAATCTCTAGAATTGGTGATGAAAGAAACCGACAGGTGATTTAATTCGCATTTTGTTTGTTATACCTATTTTAAAGAAAGAAAATTAGCTGCCTCTTGTGTTGAACTCCATTATTTAACTGTGGTAAACTGACTTAACTATTGACAAAATCGTATTATTGGTGTCACTGAAAAAAGGTTGAAGCAAATAGAAAGCAGTAAATTGTTGTTCGGAAATAGAACCAGGCATTCTGAACTTATAAATTGATTTCAATGCAACTTTAAATATCAATATATATATCTCAGTTTTGTTTTCCTTTAATTGAAGTTATATTTCTAGTTTTATTTTAAACTATGAGTTAAAGTTTAAAACAAACTTAAGCATATCTACATAATTTGAGTCTAACCTTTTTTCAATCATGAGCCTGTTTTGGCACCATTGTGTTTTTGATTCAACCACCTTATTGTCTTATTTTTTTATTGTTGAACTTAGATATGTCTATTGTTAGTAAAACAAGAATAGCTGACCATATGGAAATTTTTACCATATTTGATCCAAGTGTTGGAGAAATTTATTGTTGTTAAAAACCTTAAGATAAAAGTTTTGGAAATAATACATTCTTGTATCTTCTGTTTTTTAAAGATTTAACTAAATTCAACATTTTTGCGGTTAAACTTTAATAGTTTGTGGAATGATGGTACATTGTTAAGTTCAACTTTATTTCCTAGAAATGCTTTCATTCATGTGCTATTTAATTGTTGATATAAATTATTATTAAAGCAGTTGATTAAATGTTCTGTAACCTTTTTAATTTCAGCGGTAATTCTATTATGTAGCATAACATGTGTATTTCTTTTTAGGTGACATTTACCAAACGCAAGTTTGGATTGATGAAGAAGGCGTATGAATTATCCGTGCTTTGTGACTGCGAAATTGCACTTATAATCTTTAACAGTTCAAATAAATTGTTTCAGTATGCAAGCACAGATATGGATAAGGTTTTGCTCAAATATACAGAATATAATGAGCCCCATGAGAGTCGTACCAATGCTGATATAATTGAGGTGTGTATTTCTCATGTGTAAGGTTTTTGATCTTCTTTTCTTTTAATAAGTAAGATTTAGTAAAAATTGCTTTCAGTTTTTATGTAAGATTAACTTTTCTGATTGTAATGTTTGGTTTTAAATTTGTAGTCCTGACTAATTTAAAATTATGTACATAGCGAGTTTAAATAATATATTATAGTTAATGATGCCATTTAATACAGGATTATTAGCGTTATTTTATATAGAAGCTTTACTATAAATATGAAAATGACCAACTGTAAAAAAATAGTTATTCTTGCTAATTTTACTAAATTTAGCTAATTTTAACCATAGATTCTCAGAAGGCTGCCCAAAAAAGAAACTGAGTTGTTTACAATCTAAAATTGAAACAGCCTTGTGTGTGTGTGTGACGTACTTGGCATGTAGTAATCTGTTGCCATGGATTAAAAGCCTGTAAAGCAAGTCATCCACTATTTTCTGGCGGTCTAATATTACACATTTCTCACGTTCTGTGGTCATCAGAGGGTCGAATGTAGTGTTCGTGGCATTTTTCATGCTTGTCCTGCTAAACGTCCTCTGACTTCATGTCCCCTAACTACGTCCGCAGCGTGCGCTTTCGAGACTTGGCCCGTTTGTTAACAGCGCAGCAAAACTGCTGTCTTAGCTCCCCAAACAAAGTGATTTGTCACGTACGCTGACTGCGTGTTCCTGTTGTGACGTTCAAGTGTAACTGCTCTTTTCACCATTCTGTTTCACTCCCCCGTCGACAGCGTGCGTTGGTTGCCTGATTTAGCGGTTGCTGTTTTGCTCAGCTTTAACGCTTTACCATTGCAGTGCTTTGATCGACGAAATACGTAAGATTTTTAGTTCCACTTTTTAAGAAGTTGTCATTATTAAAATTTTAATGGTATGGTCCGGTCCTTTCCACGAACGGATGTTTTATGTCAAACAAACGATTCAAGTATTTAGATAAATTACTACTACGATGAACGATGTTTTACAATACTCGATTTAAAAAATGTTTCGACGCGGTTCCATCCGTGCTTTTCGCGAATCGGCAGCGGCAGCGGCAGCGACAGCGGCAGCGGGTTAGAGTTACTTGAGGCGCGTAACAACGGCCGTTTTCTCCTACAACTTAGTTTGACTTCTAATTAACGAAGGCCGGTGTAAATGGCGCTACCCTCTTTCGGGACACTCCTGGCCTCCGAAAAGCCATAAATATTAGAGAACAGCAGGGTGCTCACCTTCGCATACCCCGAAGGCTGTGGCGGGTCTTTAAAAATAGCCTTGCTAGCGTCGAGTTTACGCATCCTGTTGACGATCTAAAAATCTGCACCAACATGTTGTATTGATTAATCGATAACGCTCCCTTCGTGACCAAGCTATCATTAGAGATTGTTACGCGGATGCCGTCCTTATACCTTGGTCTAGTTCTAGGCTCGACTGCGTTTCGGCATGACAGTCAGGCTACCACAACTCATCCCCGCTCAACTTGGCGGTTTTCTTTTCCTAATTCCCTCCAGTGACTCTAAACGATTGCCCTTCTAAGTGGCATCTTCTAGAACAGTTTGCTAGTGGAATTGCTTTAATAGAGATATTATATATGTCTTGCGAAGCTGGTTTGCGGTATATTAACATTTACAACGCGGTGTTTTGCGAAGTATTGTTGGTCTGTGCTATCATGTCATTCACTAAGCGATAGATTAGATGCAATCATCGAATTATGTAAGGCAACAACTATTTTTACTTAGCCGTGTCATGGTCATTTTGCTGCATGCGTTTGTGGAATGGCCTGTAACTCACCCAAAATTTACATAGGTCCGAAAATACTTGAGATTTTGCCTGACGAAAATTTACAGCTCCGCCTTCCCGCGGTGGCAGTCTGCCATTAGCGTCGAGCCCAGCCCGCGTGCGTGGTTGCTAAATCGGTTAAGCGCATGCCCGATATAATGAAAACTACTATTCTTAGCGCGCCGAGCCTGGCTGGCGATTATTCTTAGGAAACGGTGTCATTATCGGTCCATCTTCCACCTTTCTCAATCGCGTGCTTCGAAGCCCGCAATGTGCGTCAACCGACGTCAGAGCCAGCGCAAATGGCCCGTTGGCATCGGCCCGTCCGTTTTTGATGGCGACGCGGCGCGATATTTGAACGCGCTCGGGCGTGAAACAGCAGCGCGGGAGGGTCGGCGCTGATAGAAAAGAACAAGAGACGAAACTGCTGCTGTTGCTGCTGTCGCCGCGGCTGCGCTCACATGCCACGCTCGCGCACGATTTTCGCACACTCACTCAAGCGTGCTTCACTGCACTGGCGTGCTATGCGCCTTGTTGCTGCTTTAAGTTTATCTGGACGTTTTCTTTTGCGACTTTGTCAAAGCTGCTATGTAGAATGTTAAGCATATTTTGCAGCTGTTTTATGCGCTGATGTTGCGTTAAGCCAATATTTTTCAACCATTTTAGAGCATTAAAACAAACAACACAATTATGCATCAAAACAAACAACACAAAAATAAACCTGTTTTGATAATCACAAAATAGATATTTGTACTGTAACGGACTTAAGCAGCAACATGTCCACGCCTTTTTTCACTATTATAAAGTCGTGTTCTTACATAACAATAAATTAAGCCAATCACAATAAAAAATTCAAGCTGGTACTGAATAATTACAGAAAATAAAAACTACTTAAATCCATTGTTGTATAACAGTGATTTTTAAACGCTGGTGTGTTCCGTGGAACATTTGCAAAATTAATACATTTTTGCGAAACACCTGATGATCTGTCATGTTATACCAGTTAAATAACTGTGTTACTGGACATTACCAATATACTGTTTCATTGAAGTTTGAAATTTATTTGATATTATGTTGAATGTTAATAATCAGTTTTAAATTAAATACTGGGGTTTTTTGATCAATTTGGTATCAAAAAACAAAAACAATCACCTTCTAATATTCATCATTTGTTTCTCATTGACAGATGCTTCACAAGAAAGACAATAAAAATTGTGATAGCCCAGATGTTAGTGACCACCACCATCCCCAGATTACCCCAGGCACTGAGCAACGTTATGAAAACATCAATAGGGAGTTTGAAGACATGATGCGCACAATGAGACAACAACCTATTCCGGTGTGATTTTAACAGCAATTGAGTCAAAATCCAATGAATAGAACAATAACAGTAGAACTTTTATTATTTTGCTATATAAAATCATAATATCTCAAGATGAGTTTTTGTAACAAGTAAAATTTTGTGTTAGGTGTTTTCGTTTCCCATTTTTATTTAAATTATCGTGATTTTACAATAGATGTGTCTTGAATCTCTTTATAAGAAAATTTTATAAATTACCAAAAAATCACAAAATTACAGCATCCTGGTATGTCTGAGATGCCTGTCACTGTCCCAGTCTCAAGTCTTCCAGTCATGCCTGGCTACCAACAGGTCAACGATCCCAACCTACTTTACCCCCACCACCATCATGCACAAAGCAGGCGAAGTCCACTGCCTAGAAGTCCCCTAGCTAGAGGACACAGTCCCAGTCGCTCACCATCAGGTATATTTACACTTAAGGCTGAAAAATGATCTAACCAAAAACAATTTGACACTGTAGATGATGAATTCCTGTTAGATAACTTAGTCATTTCTTACTAAACTTTACAATCAATGTATATATTTAATATTTGACTGGATAAAGATGCTTGTTATTTGTTTATTAACATCGTAGATTGCTCAGTAACATCATAAATGTCTAGATAATAGTCAGGTTACTTTGTCATATTTCCTAACTAATAGTTTTCTTATGTTGTCATTTTTCAATATAGATTTATTCACTAATATTTACCATGTTATAATTTTGCTTGTGTATACTAAATTACATTAGTTTTTATTTGGTGAAAAATAACAATTACACAGTGGTCTTTGGTGATCTGGCATGGCAGTTAATCAACTAACATTAGCAAATTGTCATTCAGGCCAAATGTATAGCCCAGATGTGGGCATGATCTCTGATGCTTCTTCTCCTGGTGGTAAGAAAATTAATAACTAATAAATTAAACGTTTTACAAATATATTAATAAAAAATATACCCTTTTTTAAATGCCTTTTTTCAAATTACCAAAGTAAAATTTTATTTTTTTAAAAAAGACTGCTTTTAAGTTTTCAAAACACTGAAAGAAACACTTTCCAAAAAAAAAGATGCAAGACATAACAATAATTCATTTTGCACATCAATTGCCAACTTGTAAAATAATCTAACTGTGATACTTTAATGCAACAGCTAGAGATTGACTGATATCACTTTTTTGGCCTGATACCAATACCCGATTTGATTTTTTACAATTTTGTCAACCGATCTGATACCGATACCTTTTTTTATACCTGGGAAATGTTCAAAATAACTTGATCTAATTGAAAATAAAATTTCAAAAAACATTTTAGTTGATAATACCTTTATTAATTAAAAATTATTAAACTATTGTTTTGCATGTTAACTTGGCGTGATGCTAAACCCAATTTTTTTTTGTCTAAAAATGGGTAAGTTATGTGTTGTACAGGAAAAATTTGATCTCCTTTTTGTACAAAAATATCGGCCTACATTTACCGATATATTGGTAGAAGCCAAATATCAGCCAATAATATCGGTAAACCGATATATCGGTCCATCTCTAGCAACAAACTTTAAGTAAAAATTATTTTTTTGTTTAGCTGATGATACGTAATAAGAATGTAACAAGGTTTTTAATTTCTCATGTCCCTTAACTGCCTGTGAGGTTTACTGAAACAATGCTATTCCTTGGCTTAAATACCACATTGGTACAGACAAGTCACTCTGTTTCCACTATGTTAGTCCACTACCACTCTGATTCCTTTATATAACCATTTTATTATGTAAATATGAATAACAACAACTTTTCCTTTTTGTCTCACTACTCTTTTAGGAAACGGCTACTCTCAGCAACAACAGCAACAGCAGCAAAGGGTAACTTCACCCATGCATATGCCCGGACGCACCTCACCCATGGCACACAAGCAGCCACACCAACAACAACAACAACAGCAGCAGCAGCAGCAGCAGCAGCAGCAACAACAGCAACAACAACAACAGCAGCAACAGATACAACATAATCCACCCTCACCAAGTCATGTGGGTAACCGGCCCGACTTGAGGGTGGTTATTCCTCCTTCACGCTTGATCTCTGGAATGGTGAGAGAACATTTTTTAATTGAAAAGATCCTTTAAGATAAAGAAGTGTTACAGTTGTGAGTTGTGACCTGTCAACTTAAAACATTTTTTCCTAAAATGGAGTAAAGTAAGGCTAGAAATTTATTCCAAGGATTAGGCGAAAGTTTAATTTTAATCTCTGCTTGCACTTCTGCTCACACTATTAATAATGGATTTTGAATTCTGATATTGATGCATATTTTTTAAGTCGGTCTGAAGCACAGAAATCTGAATCACTTGTAAAGTTATTCTCTAACACATGTTTCAATTGTTTCAGGATCCGGAAAACCAGCAGTTGTCAACGCCTATAGTTAGTCTTGAAACGCCTGGTATCGTACAATATCATCCACATCAGCCACCAGCTTACAACCCCGGTACTTTATAGTGAATACAAGCTGATAGTATTATATACCGTAGCGGTGCAGAGCAGAGTATACCTGCCACTGCATAATATTCTGGGTAGGTGATACCGACCACCTTTTTAAATAAAAATCCTGCTAGTTTAAGTATGGCTAATAAAAAACAAACTGCCGGCCCTAGCATTTTTCTCTTTTCATTTAACTGATACATGGCCGCTCGTTTTTGCGTCGTGAAAAAAAGATTACATATTTTAAACCACATTTCTTTAGTAGCCATAGTTTTAAAGTGCCCAGCACATATACATACCTTAAATAAATTCCTTTAATCTATTGCCACCATCTAAATTTAACGGCATATCGCCTCATTTCAACAGTCCTGAATGATAAAGTTTTCTTTTGTAATATTTGACTAATTGTTATCGCAACTTGGTGGAGTTACGTTTGAATATCTTTCAATTTATCTGCTATGTATCGTATTCGTTAATGGCTTCGAAACACGAGTTGATTATTACCAAAGCCTCTGGAGACTGTGTATAAAGACCATTTGCCAGTTGCCAAACCTATATGGTTTGAATCGCTAACTGAGAATCGCATTGTGGAGCCATCTGTTTTTCGCCGCCGTCTGGATCGGCCATAAGGAGAATTTGTTGTCTAATAAATATATTATGTTCGTCTAGTCTAAAATAAACACCTATTGTATTTTCTTACGAATGTGTCGCAAAGTTAAAATCAATTACAACTTCCCTGTAACAAGTACGCTACCTTAATTATCAATATCTAGGAATCATGCAGCATTTTTTCACAATGACGTGCCGCAAAAGTAAAATTGCCAAAAAAGTAATTACAGCTTTACCATTTAACTTTTAACCCATTGTGTTACAACAAAAATGATTTCTAAATAAAATTTCCGATTTTATTGTGTAAAACAGCTAATTTAAAGCCTTTCCATTAATTTTTTTCACAGGGGAATACCAAGTGCTGCAGAGCGATGTGGCTGGTTTTGGATCGCCTGCCCTGCTTCAACAGTGGCCGCTGCACAACCATCCTTTAGCACACAACCTATCAACGCCGCACATTATATCGCATTCCAGGTAAGCAGCATTGTTTGGTATCTTCTTTTATTCTCCATTTTGTATATACGTTTGCTACGCCTGTTTTTTGCCATCAGTTAGCCGTCAAACATTCTAAACTTATGGAAGACGATTTGTTTCATTGTCCAAAAGTCGATATTTTTCATTCATTTGTCAGAAAAACAACCATGATTTGAATTGCATATGTTATAGCAGTAAATAGCACAATTAAATTTATTTCCTGAGCGTCTCGTAAATCAGCTATCGCTTTACATCTTTCCAGTTTTATTCCATGACATGCACTTTTTGAACATTGTCTGTTAAGCATTTTTTTTAATTAAACACGCCCAAATGAAAATCACCTGATGAGTAGGATACGTCTGTAAGTGGCCAGAGGATTTTACAAAGCATAAATTCACTCTCCGGCGTCTTACTCACGGTCTTTCCCTGTCAGTAAAGTATCTGTTGTTGAGTCCTCCACTTTCTACTGCCACGATTGTGATGTAAACTTTCCTTTTGTTTAGTCCCCAAGCTCACGGCCCAGTTCCAACGGTAACGATCAAGCGCGAACCAGCCTCGCCACCAAACAAGATGTCCGACGCCCCTGTGCGGAGGCCTGCTTCTGGCAGGTAAGAACTTGACCTTGTGCAGCTTTTACATCGTTATTTTGTAATGCTGAATGCACTGATTGTTAGCGGGTATCACAGGGATGCCCCTTACGGGCATTTTGTTCCGATGCCCGATATTTTGGACACTAAGTATCGCGATGTGATTTGATACCATTTGACGTCATTTCTATGTTTAAAACAATCAAAATAGACCAAATTAAAACCTTAAAAGGTCATTTATCCCATTTATTAGGTCAAAAGTTGCTTTAGCGTTAAGACGTTTAGTTATTTCTAGTTGCTAACCTACCTTTTTTGAAAAGGTTACCTTTTTCATTATTATCGCTGAATTGAATCGCAAATCATTGGACTCTTGCACTAATTTGGTTTTTGACCGGCACCGATGCCCCCTAGTATGCGCCGAGTACTGATACTGCTGCTTGGCATCGGGTATCGTCACTGGTCCGATATTATCGAACATCCCTAGTGTGTCATACGACTAGTGATGTCTGAGATTCACCGTGTCGCCTTTAATGATTTACGCAGACATTAGTAAGGTCTTAAAATGCAATGAGATTTTTACACACAGTTTGCAAACAATTTTAAAGTTTTTTTAGGCTAAAAAACAACATATTTTCCATACGTAATAAATAAGAATATTATATACCGCTTAATAAATGATATCAGATTTATAAAGCAAGTTTGTCATAGAACAAAATCCCAGTCATCACATTTTTCTTTGTGTTTTATTAGTAAACGCGTATTTTCGATTTTGAACCCGTTTCCAAATCACGAAACGTCAATAATGCCACGATTCTAGGAACTGGGTTGGTAAAAAAATCCCCAATACACCAAGTAAACAAAACGATGGTCGTTACGTTGTTTGCTTTGCAAAAAATATGGTCATGGGCATTGGGCAGTACCCACCGTGGATTGGAAAATAACTGCTGCAAGCCATGCAGAAAAATGTTAACCATTTTCAAAATTTATGTCTATAACTGATTCTAAGTTTCAAACCGTTTATTTCTTGTTATTTTAGTGATAACTCGTCATTTTGTTGCTAAATTTTTTGAAGCGTTTTTGATAGGAAACTCTTATGTGAGTACCGTTGACCCACATTAAGACAATTTTGCAACGCGATACACCTAAACTTTATCAGCATACATCTATCTAGTTTAATCACCCAAAGGTTGCTTGCCAATTTTTCTAACATCTCGTATTTGATTTTTTGTAGCTCCCAAGTTTTAAACTGTCATGGAGCTTAAATATGCTTGCCAATTTTTATAACATCTCGTATTTGATTTTTTGTAGCTCCCAAGTTTTAAACTGTCATGGAGCTTAAATATGGCAATTACATTGTCCACCTTCTATGTTTCTTAAATATTATAAAAAATAGCAGTAATCGGGTGTAATTATTTCGACATATACTTGTATCTAATTACAGCAGGTATATGTTAAAATACATAAAACAACCCTTTGCGTCAACATGAAGGTGTTATGTTCGGGACAAGATGAATTGTTGTGACGAATAATTGTTAAAATTAGTAACTCAAAAAATTAGTAAAATCAGTAAGTATTAAATAATGATACACCAGAGTTTTCACAAAGATTTACATGGTCACTGAAAATACGCCACTGCGTTGTATTTCTCACAAGGAGAGTGTTCAATGCAGCCAGTCAAACCAACAGTTGTAATCCCATTGACAAGTGTTGGCAGTTATAAGAGGTCACCAAACTACTGCTCGTGGTTTGGCCCGCGGGGTAAATTCTGTCGGCCTGCGGCATATTGCATCAATTAAGGTAAAAATACAGTTGAAATATTGTCGGGTGCAATTCAACACTGCATTTGGATGAAACAATATACTGATTGACGATTTCATTAAACTTACTACAGTTTTTGGTAAATAGTTATATTTATTTCCTTCGTTCCCGGTAATCAACGTAATTAAGTTCCACCAAAAAAGTATTTCTAGGATTATAGCATTGATAAGGCGTTAAGTTCAACCTAAAGAAATCTACAAACTATAAAAGCGGGCCACAGATCTAAATCCGGTTGTTTCGATTGAACCAAAGCAGCATCTTCGTCTTTCTTTCCAAACGCTTTTGAGAAAGCAATTCTTGGTCAAACATTATGAATTAAGCACATTAACTCGACGAATAATCTTTCCTTATATATCTATTTTTATTTTTAAACTTCTTCAAACGGTATACTTGTAAAATGCCTGCACTATTTAAATGATTTTAAAAAAGTTGAGTGACAAGCACAACGCACCCTTTTCACCGGATACTCATCGCCGTCATATCATGCATTACGTGCAAAAATTATTGCAATAAAAACTAACGTTCTCATGATTTTTAGTGTTAAAAAGCCGGGCACAAAATTGTTCCTTACCCTCCCAACCGCGCAGTGCATTCCCCACATCAGCAAAGCTTTCACCACATGACGAACAGTGATCCTGTCATAATGTGCGTCGCACCGATCGATTGCAAACCTTTAAAGCAATGTTTCTCCACCTTTTTGTACCCGTGGCCCCCTTTTGATGCTTTCAAATAGTCGCGGACCGCTTACGTTTTTCTGGTGTAGTATATGAGTTGTTTTTTTAAATTCAGTATATCTGTCTAGTGCACATTATGTTGAGTATAGTAACAGACAACACCAAATTACTTTATGACACGTTTATTTTAATGTGATTTCTGCTGCACTTCGAAGCAAGCTTTAAATACTTGGGTTGTGTTTTCGATAATCCTAGACACATCATCTTTGCGAACGATAATGCTTCCTTCCATTTTACAATCTATTTGTGTTACTGTGTTACATTGCGTCACACTCGACGCGATTTACAACATTTTTTACAAGTTATTTGATCACCTACCAAGATTGTGATTAAACATGTTTACCAGTGTTAATCAATTTAACAAAGGTTTAGTTAGTAATTTCTGGCGGACCCCCTGAAAACGTTTTGCGAACCCCCAGGGGTCCATATACCCGTGGTTGAGAACCACTGCTTTAAAGTATTCTAAACAGAAAATGCAAAGTTAACAAATGTAATGAACGCTGGCCTTTTCCACTCACAGCAGGTCGCCGATGGAAGTGATGCCGGGATATGATTCGATGGACGACAGAGGCGGGATGATGATGGAAAACGGGGACACCCCCACAAGCAAAAGGCAGCGAATCGACGCGGGGCCTAGTACGTCGGCGGGCTGGACCACTTGACCCCGTGCTGGCCCCGGGCCAACGGAGTGAGTTCGAAACTCAATTTCCCGCCCGCGCCCCTCTAAATTTCGCCGAGTGGCGCCGTTTCCTGATACGTGGCTCGGACAGCACGCGGGCCCGTAACGTTCCGCCACCATTCGTGTTTGTGTTTTAAAAGAAAACTCGAAACTGCCAGACCGCCGCCGCCGCCTGGTGTAGCACCACCTGCCGAGCGCCTGCTTTTGCTTGGCGAGCCGTAATTATTTGATGTTTTTAAACTAATTTTTTGTCAAAAAAGTAAAACTATCGCTCTGCCTACTGTAAATCGATCGACGTGCTTTTACGTGTGTTCACTTTTTTACCGCCCGCACGCGGGCAGCACAGATTCGCTTTTTTGTACATACATGTAACGTTATTAATGCTCGGAGGTTTTGTTCAACGAAAAGGATAGGCCGTTTTTCGCTGTCAAAGTTTTTTCCTGCCAAGTTCCCCGCGTATCCTTTTTTCGCCGTCAGTCGCCGCACTATTTTTACCCCCATTTTAAACTGCTTGCTTTAGTCCGCGTTGGTGTCGTTTTTTGACAACGTCCGCGTTTGTGTTTACCGAAGCATAACCTCAAATCCCGAAAATTGTTCCGCACTCTGTTTCGAGAGCACAGTTACGGTTTTTAGACTTTTTACATTTTGAATCATGCACGAGATTACTACTTTTTACTTGGCGTGTTTGCAGCACCCGGCAGTTGGGTTCCCGCTTTTATCACAAGGTTCGTCAGCAATGTGTATTTCATAATGCCTTTCTTATTAAACATAAGCAGTTTATCTCGCTGAATTAGTACAACAATATTCACTGGGTTCGCGTTAGGCCACTGTAAAGAAGATATGCCCAATAGAACAGCATGATGTGAAATGCCAGCATGAAAGAAAAATATTCTGTACATTGTTCTACCTGCGCTAGGTGGGTGCCCTTATATACGTTTTGATACAGCCTTGACGTTGTGTTGTCAATATGTCACCAGTCGCAGGTCATTTAATTTTCATACAGCATACGATTAGCCAATATCCGCTAGTTATTATAAACGAGTATCCGCTACACGCCTTTGGCTGTAACTAAAGTTATTTTGGTGAAGCGACTAAAACAAATAAATTTTAAGATACTTCCTTATTTCTACTGATTTGATTTTGTCGCGGCTTTGGCACAAGGTGAAAAGGTTGTAGATGTTTATTTCGATTAATGTTGCTGTTTTTCGTCGTTTATACCCCCTCGCAATCGGTGTGTCGAAATTGTTTCTGGTGGGTGTGTTAACATGATCTATGTGGCCGATGGCAGGTTCTGTGCCTTGGACATGAGAAGCCTTTTGCCGGTTTAGAAATATATATATTGTAAACAGAAGGCGACAGTTTATGATTCATTTCTCTCTATTCGGAAACTTCTTCACGCTCTGCTTTTAAAGTCGTACCATGTTTTGTAAAAAGTAAGATAATCTAAACCAGGCTCTTGCCCATCGCAGGCTTTCTTTGTATTGTAATGCCTTTCTGTGTTTGGTCATTGTGTTTTTTGCACCACGTTTTACCAAACAATATGAAATTACCTGTAACTGAGGAGGCATAAATTCGACGCAAATTCTAGAGTCGGTAGGATTTTTATAGCATCTACCCGTTTGCTGTCTTGAAGCGACGATTAAGTGGTGTATTGCTTAACAAAAAATTATTGAAAATAAGACTATTGGATAAAATTCTTAACCAGATAGCTAATAATATGCCTACCACTAATCACGGGCAGCCTAAAATGTGTCAAAAAATTTAACGAAACTACAAAAAATGGGATTATACGAATTGTATGAAACGCTATTACCAAAGCAATACACCACTGATTGTCGTACGGCTACAGTTGCGCCACGAAAAGTGTATATTTTTATATATCTCAAATTACGTTTCGGCGAAGTTCAACGTAATCGCCTCTGGGATCACCGCGTTGAACTTGCAATCTTAGCAAATTGTAACTCGAACTTTTTCAAATGTGTTTTTCTTTTAGGTCAAAGATCCTTTTTACCAAAATCGCGTGTCGTCGTTTTTTCCACTTTTCCTTCGTTTTTCTTTGATCACCCTCACCACTAATGAAATGGCTACAGAAAAGTTGCAAAGCAAGCTTGTTAATATAAGTGTTCGCCTTGTCGTCTTTGTGTTCGGTGTCCTGCTCTATTTGCAGAAATTGTAATGCAGTGTCACGGAAAAATGTATTTGTAACACTCCTTTGGAGACGCTTTATAATATGATGTTAAAGTCAGTTGGAAGAAATCCTGAAAAAAATGTATTAGAAAGCGATTCGAGAGAAATATCATAGTTGCTGTTGCATACTGATTCTTCAAAACAAGGTTCGTTAATTATGAATGAATAACTTAGGAACTTATTAAAATCATGACATGTAGGTAAATTTTTTGTTCTTAGTTTGAAAGAGAAAACCGGGTAAACCTGAACCAACACAAAAATTAAAATTACTTTTTATCCGTGCTGGCATTTTTAAATATCCGTTGTGATTCACATTTAAACCAACCTGTAGATAATCGGGACCCTACAAAATAAATGAATTTGCGCTCTTCTCTTATGTATTAACATCGTTAACATGTAATCACGCAGGAAGTTAACCCAAACCAGTCATTTGCATAAAAAAATAATGCCAAAGTATGATTTACGGACTACTACATATTTTCGATAAACTTCCGGGGTCCTACAAGCGTTCACGTCGCAACTGTGTCAGGCAAGTTTGCATTTCGCGGTGTTTTTCCCAGCCAAATTCTGTAAACCACTCATCTAAAAGTGAGTCATTTTCAGGGCCATGTTTTATTCAACGGAATACAAGGTTTTTCCACAACAAAATTATACTTCCAACACAACCGTGGCGTGCAATACAGACAGAAGACGCCTCAAACTGTCCCTCTCCGGAGTACGGCTACATGCTGACTACAACAAGATTTGTCTTGGACAACATACTCTTCTTGCTCATTGCAATATGGGCGAGTCAAATAGCCACGGTAGGCTATACGATTTGAGGATACAAGGATACGTACACCGGAAAAGCATTTGACGCTGGAAGAGAAGATCCAATCCGGACTTACCATTTGTCAGCGACATCATTACTTGTGTGTAGTCTATATAAAACACCTACCTCGCACACAACATCGACCGATATGTCTTGATGTAAAGGTGTCACTTCGAAGACCATCACGTTACGGCGACGTTTTAATTTGCTGCATTTTACAATATAGCGAGAAGTTTCAAGTTTCTTTTTGTCCCTATCCGGTCAATGCAAAGCACACAGAGAGTAAGAAACTGCGAGAATTAATTAACATGAGGTAAAAATTGAATTCCATAATTTGACTAATGAGACACTCATAAAAACTGACCATTCCGGTTCCATATTATTTCATACATGGAAGCAAAGTTTGGGGTGAAGGGTGCCCAGTTCCCATTAAAAAATGGCGAATCTCCCTGTTGAATACTTTCGTTTGATGCGTGTGATTTAGGACACTGACAGTAAGTCAAACAACCTTTCAGCAGGGTAGCGGAGTCTGTTTGTTTTGCTGGAGTCGGACTCGGGACTCGAGTATGGCTATAAAACTACCCGAGCCTGATTTTCACATTACCAAATTTCGAAACCGCAAACTGTAAATTGTAAAACTATAATAGCAAATAGTGGAATATCATCTAGCCATATATTGTGGTTGGATGAATTAAATGACACCATATGAGTAGATTGCTGAATTATTTTAGTTGCGGCACGTAAATGGGTAGAACACAAACAGCAGATTCGGCCGAACTCGGTACTCGACAAAACAGAACATTTAGCTGGAGTCGTAGGCCTACTTGGGTCCATTTGTTTAGCCGGAATCGGACTGGAGTTATTTTTAACTGACTCTGCAGCCCTGCCTTTTAGTAGCCTATTATTTTTCGAGTCCCATTCAGCAAAATACCTTCCTAGCAAATAAACTATTATTTCCAAGTAGTTTAATTGGGTTATAAATACTGCCTTAGGCCTACTTTTATGTAGGTATCCAGTGTTAGACATATTCCTTTTGAACATGCGCCTTAAAAAGTTCCAGTTTGTTGACAGACTCAAACACGCTTTGCACTAGGTCAGGTAGAATTTTAAACTTGTCTTCATATTAAAGTTTAAATTATCCAAGTGACACAGCATGTCGACTATATAGGCCATATCTTTAATCCTCTCGGTGTCTGAGAGCTCGGGATGTTTTCTTTTACTCTATCAAGAACAGCTTTACGACATCTTAAAGTTAAAATAAGTGAGAAGGTACCTGCCTTTTTGACATCCATCTTACATTATAGCGCATGGAGAGGCAGGTCAGCTGGAAGATTTTGGCCCAACTCAGTGAAGATTCTTAAATTGTCGGGGATTTAGCGCACATGTACGAATGTGGTTAACTATTTCTACCACAGGTTTACAAAGTGGTCTGAATGTAATGAGTTAGATTTAAGTTGGTTTAGTGGATTTTACGGAAATTCTCATCGCTCGAAACTAGTCCCAAACCAGGAATATAAGAATTCCATGAACGCTTGGCCAAAAACTCCGAACTAAATGTATATAAGTAATGGATCTATGCGTAACAAGAGCAATTTTTAATTAAAGTTTTGTCCAAGATTTTTGTTGTTATTTAAAAAAATTAGATGTTTTTTCTATTAACGTGTAATACGCTTGTTTTCTTTTGGTTTTGATAAAGATAAATTGCGCCCTGTGCTCATAGAGTTCTTATGCCCGATTTACTGGCTCAGAATGGGAGAGTTAATAATAAAGATATAGTGTAAAAATAGACTTTTAAAAGTAATTTAATAATATCTTTATCCAGCCAACAAACGTTTATGAACTATCCTACACCTTAACCCCCAATATGTGCTCCTTGTAAATATTCCATCGTGCATTTTAAATTGGCCACATCCTGGTCCGCAAGATTCTAAACACTTATTTTAATAAATGTAATAAACACGCATTTTCGGATGTTTGCAAAAGCGTGGGGGTTCTTCTCACGACTCTCCCACACACTTAAACCTAACTGCGTTTCACTTTCAAGGCCTTTTGGAGAACATCGAGACATTTTATTTATTGTTCATTTTGTTATGATAGGTGCTTTAATTGTAGTTAACTATTAAATGACAGAAAAAGTAAAAAGTATGTGTGAGACATTCGATGAAGACAGTTTGCTGTCGGAGAGATTGATACACCTGGTGTCCGGCTATCCAGAGTTGTATGACCGAAGCAACAACAATCACCACAATGCAGAGGTTAAATATGAAATATGGAGAGCAATTGGAGAAGAGTTAGACATGAGTTATGGTAAACGATTATTAAATAAATTGTATAGGTTATGAGTAAGAATGTTTGATATGATTTAAGGTCAGATAAAGTCCAAGGCGGGCTCCAAAAAAATGTGCACATTCCTGAATGTGCAATTTATGTGCACTGAAGGTGCAATGTACGCGGAATGTGTGTTTGAATTAGCTTTTGGGTAGGTTAAGCAATGTCAATAAATAATAAATATAATAATGCCTGACCCACCCTCACCCAAAGGTGCAAACTAATTCTTTATCGAACTTCCGGGACCGGCTGATTGTTATATGACAAATGGGTTAGTTACCATACTTTTCATTCGGAAACCGGGTGCCGGGCAAATAGCCTTTTCCATAACATACTACTTTGCTCTAAGGTCCATATTTTGCCGTAGTGCACTTCAAATGTGTACTGTTAGGTGCAAATACCGTTAGTGCACATTATGTGCACTGAACCGTCCACATATGGCAAGTGCACAATGTGCACATTTCGGTTTTAAGTCCTGTTGCCTAGTCTACTGAACTTTTCAAAAGATTTTGGGTGTGCAGCGCCACATTATGCAGTATAAAATTAACGTTTTATACACACCTGAGGTTTGCAATCAGACAAAAATTTAACCATTTTACAAAATTAGGTAAGCAATTTACTAAATTAGATGTGAACACAGTTTTTTTTCAAAAAAACTGTGTGTGCATCTGTTACAGTAATACAGACTGACGCAAAACCAAGTTGTATTCAACTTGTTAAAATACTTTTGATAACTGTTTGTCACTGAAGTTTGTAATGGTATTGGTAGACATACTTTTGTAACTGGTATCAAAAAAGAACTATCTATTTAGTATATATTAAATGTTTAATACTAAATAAGTTTCCAAGGTTAAGTACATGTCTCTTCTTTGTCAGAGGGTGCTATGAAAAAGTGGAAAGCACTTCGCGATGCCTACAACCGAAGTCTGCGTGAGATTAATTTAATTAAAAGTGGAAGAAAAATTAAGTCAAAATGCACTCCTTACAAATTCTCAAATCAAATGAACTTCTTGGATCATCATTTGAAGAAAAGGGGGTAATTCCTTATTTTAGGATTTGTATATATTCGGTAAAGTGTTTCCCACTGGGTTAATATTATAAATTTATTCAAATTCTTTGTACTGCTATTCCTAGTTTTTGCATGTCCAAGTTTGTTTTAAAAAGCACCAAATATTGTGTATTTGTGTTGTTGCTAAGCATTATGTTTTCAGAAAATATTTTTCAAAAAAGTATTTGGAAGAAATTGAAGCTGCACAGCAAGAGGAAGTTGAAGAATATGTGGATGATTCAATCGACATTAAACCAGGAGATGCTCCAAAGTCCTATGTAATTGTACATTATTCTCCAGATGATGGTAATCCAGAAATTGAAACCAAGCCAGGTATACATAGGTTTTATTTATTATAGTGTGAATGGCATCTTTCAAATGCCAGTCATAACATGAGCTTTTAACAAAATAAATCTATTGTTAAAAATTATTGTTTAATGCGCATTTCTTACCTACAATATTTTTATTTTTTTAGATATCCGTCTACATTCTGCGTCAAAGCGGCCAAGAACCAACAAGTTTCATCCATATTCTAATTCCACAAAACAAATAAAATCGAGGAGTGATGAAGATGAGCTATGGTTACTCAGCCTTGTTCCTGTATTTAAACGCCTATCTGGCTATCAGCGAGGTATTTTAGTGTAAAACTAGTTGTTGTATTCTGCAATGCATATATTTGCTATACTGCTCTGCTAAACCAATTAGAAGTAAATGAATATTACAGCAGTAGTACTTTGTCCATTAAACAGCAGTTTAAAAAAATCTGTTTGGCAAAAAATATTTGCATTGTCATACATTAATGTACCCCCCAGTACAATATGAAATAGTTTCTCATTATAAGTCACCATGGGCAAATCTGAAAGACCCCTTTAAACCACTTCCCCGCAACCTTTTTCCACTTGCCGCATTGCAACAGAGCTAAAACAATTCAATGGCACACCTTCTAAATATGTAGATAGACAGTAGAATATTCTAGGCAGCCAAGAGTAAAAGGAGCAATTTATGATGAAAGATGCCCAAAGCACCGACAATTTCCTTCGTCTTCTGATTTTGCGATTTTGCAGATTTCGTAAATTTCTAAAACTGGCCAAAGTTATGAAAATTGAACTCCTTTTCAATAGCTGATTACATAATCACAAAATGCCAATAATATATTCGCATGATATTTTATGGGTTTTAAGCGTATGGTTAATCTCACTTTCCACTTCGGTGTGCAGTTTGAAAACAATTGTATGTTTATTAGGGTTGTTCAAAAAAACACTTTTTTGTCAAATTTCAGTGGGGACCCCCTGGAATTGTTAGGTTGCGTCTAAAAACCCCACAAAACAAATCTGAGGTTTGGTTCAGTATTTGACCGTGCTACGATTCGGGCTAAAATTTTGAAAAAAATTAATTGTCCTATTCCCCTAAAAAAAATTTTTTTTTTTTTTTTTGCGTTGCTTTGCAATTGAATAGCCATAAATTAACCTGTTTTGCAGTAAAAAAGTGAGTAACATTTCAACAACATTTATTAGGCTGTTTTGTACAAAAAATGGCTTTTTAGCACATTTTTTAACTTTAGATAAGTAATTAATATAATTGTGTCAATTACTAAATGCACTATTATATTAATTTGAAGTCATGTTTGCTGCATTAAATTTAAAAATTTTAAACCATTTTTCATACATAACAGCCTAACAAATATTGTTGAAATGTGACATTTGTACCATGACTACTCACTTTTTTACTGCAAAACAGGTTTATCTATGGCTATTCAATTTCAAAGCAATGCAAAAAAAGAAAAAAAAAATTTTTTTAGGGGGATGACAATTCATTTTTTTCAAAATTTTAGCCCAAATCTGAATTTTCAAATTGGCGTAGCACGGTCAATACTGAACCAAACGTGCTCAGATTTGGTTTGTGGGGTTTTTAGACGCAACCTAACAATTCCAGGGGGTCTCCACTGAAATTTGACAAAAAAGTGTTTTTTTGAACAACCCTAATGTTTATACTCCTGATAGTTGGTTTAAAAAAAGTTTTAAATATAATTGAAAGTTTATAAAATTACACCTGGATTATTGCACCCTTAAACGCAACTAAAACACCTCTGGTACTGTAATGGCCACCTGGCATGGTCTTGCGGCACACTAGTGTACATCGCTTGCGGAGCACTGCTCTAAACCACACTAAATGTGGTAAAATGAACTAGAAAGTTTTCTTGTTTGTGAATCTTTGTACGTTTTCCTAGTGTGATTTTGATTTTTTTCAAGTGTATGTGTGATCTTAACAAACTGTGGCACAATGTTTTTCTCGGTTTCATGAATCTATAATTTTCAGTTTAACTTTATCATTATAAAAAGCCTGTCCATAAACAAAGATTGACTAATGTTATTTGCCAAGACTAGCCGACAGAGCTGCTCGGGGCTGATTTAAAACAACTCTAGTCCAAATGTGACCTAAGAAATAAATTTAACGCATAAAGCCAATTATCAAGTCACTCTTTGTTGTATTTTGTCTTTTTGTAACTATAAAGAAGTAGCAGGTAATAAATACAGCAATAGAGGAGTCATAGGGATCACATTATTGATTTACCCATATTACTAGGGTGGAAAATATTCCAGCCTATTGTAGTTCACCTTTAGAGGTTAGAGTGTGCCACCATTTTGGTTGCAAACTTGCTGCTGCTCAAGCTCACAAACTCTGTGTTTAACTAGTCTTACATAGACTTACTCGATTCCGAATCCGACTACAGCTAGATAAACTGACCTAAGCCACTAGTAAAGTTTGATCTATCCACAAGGTAAAACTTTTACTCTCAAAACGATCTTTGGAGATCTATCTTCCACTATTTAACATGTAAATAATGTTGTTCTTTCAGGCCTGGCAAAAATTAAAATACAGCAGCTCCTATTGGACATTGAATACGGTGATCAACCACAACAGATGTTAGACTTTACTGAAGAAATTAATGATAAATAACTGTGCAATATTATGCTTGCTCTTTGAGCATAAAAGCGTTTTGAATTACTTTGTTTGCGATATTTTGATGAAAATGCAGCGTTGTTTTGAAGTTCTATTTTGTGTCGAATAAAGTTTGCTGAATACAAGACATTTGTGGTCATTGCATAATTTTCTTTGTGTAAGAGGTTGTCGGTGTGGACAGTGGCGGGTTCAGGGTTTGGGGAATTAGAAGTCCTAAGTGGCCAGAAAAACGCCTCAAACTTTTTTTTAGCCTTGTCAAGGTTATTGTTGGGTAATTGGTGGGGTTACAAAATGTGTTTATGAGGGGAGTTAGCGATGTACTTACGGGTGGGGTTTGGGGTTAGGTAATATGTTGTATAGGCCTGATTTAGGTTTTGTTCCGTTCAGTTTAGGACTCATTTTCGATTTAGACGGTACTATTGGGTATTAGTCCTTTTTTGGTCTTATTTCGAACGTATTCCTACGTTGATGTTGTTCTTTTTTCGGTGTTATGACTTGGGTCTGCACAGACGTCACGTAAAAAAATCACTACGCGCGAAATACAGGCCGTTCATCGTGTTAAATTTCAAGATGGAGATTTGTTACCCACCATAGGCCTATGTGCTACAATACAATGGCAATATAGCCAAAAGGTTATTAAGATTGGCGCAAAGCGCGAGAAAAACTTTAACTTGACATAGGCTACTTGACAAAAATTGCCATTATGTGTGACTCCATCCTGCGCTAGCCTTTGGCCACAAATAAAATGTGTAATTATAATGCTTTCTGTAGGCCGCCTTATTCTTTTTCGTTTATCTAGTTGAATTTGGTAAAATTTGTAACCTAAATGGGGCCCTTTTGCTCTGGATGCTCTATTCATGGGCGATAAAATACAGATGTGGTAAAAATATAGGCTACCCCGAAAATGCATTCCGGTTTCATGTACCGAATTATTGTCAAACACTCCACTGCGCTGTTCAGCACTCTTCTAAACTTTTTTTCCTTTTTGCTTGGTTTTCCTGTGTAAGATAAAAAGCGTGCAGCATGATTGATAAAAAAACGAATAGGCAAAGTAATTTTGGCTACATAAGTAGCAATGAAAAAATAACTAATGCAAAGTAGCCTACTCGAAACTGCTGTGGCAAAAAAATGGAAGATTTTTTAGTTTCAATTTGAGAATAATGTAAGTTCGCAATAAGCAAATTTCACTGCGCAAATTGTCATGTCCGGTTTATCTCCCGTTAGACTAAAAATTTGTTTTCAAAGCGATTTATAAAGTTTATAAATGTAGAGAAAATTTATAGAATTATAGAATTATACCCGTATTTAATTTAATTTTCGTGACGTATTAAAAAACAGCAAAAATATAAAGCAACGTTTTATTCACTGAATATCTCTTTTTTCTAAAATTTTAGACAGGGCATAACGTGACTGAGTTAAACCAAAGAGATTTTGTTATAATCTCTTTGGTTAAACCAAGTGGTGACGACATGGTGGAGTGAACTGCATTTTTGGGTTTAGTTAAGATTCATTTTTTTTCAAAATTTGGGGTTCAGTTCCGGTTCGGCTCCTTAAAATAAAATAGGGAAATACCCGTAGGTAAATCCATAAGTTGTTCAATTACATATATATTGCATTATACAAAGAGATTGCTATTATACAACAATTAGTTATTGGAAATCGCAAAATTGTTTATTTGAAGCATTGGTATGTCATGCAACTTATATACAGATGACAGTTTTCCAAATTTAGTTGAAGCACTTCACGGAGAAGAACTGTTTTATCCACAATATTTAAACATCAGTTGGAAGCGACCTAAGGTATTCTTGGGGGTGTACCGGTACTTTTGTTTATACCAGAACATATTACTTGTAAAAGTATATTGTTTGTATAGGAATTGTCCGAAAATCCATCTCTAATTGGGAAAAACGAGCCAAGCCTACCAGTACAAGGGCTTCTTGGAAATTGCTGGCTTTTTACATCCTTTTTCTTTTTAAGTAAAAATGTCCACCACTTGCAGCAATTGTTTTTGAATAAAAATGGTAAACATTCAATGTGAAGTTGTAAATAAAACTTATCTTATATATATATGTATATATATATAGTAGTTTTAATTGAGTAATTTAAACATGTATTTTGTAGATTTTGAGAAAGAATATAATGGTCGGTTTAATTTCCAACTTTGGAATTCCTCCACTGGTTCTTGGACATCTGTTACAATAGATGACAGATTGCCCACTGTTAGCAGTCAACTTATAGCAGGTTCTTGCGCAAATAAAAATCAATTTTGGGTGCCTTTGCTTGAAAAAGCTTGTGCTAAGTCAGTGTAATCTGATTTTAATCAATATTAAGTATATATTTTTACTATCATATTTAATTTATTAGGTTTTATGGTTCCTATCAAGCATTATCATCAGGGCTTGCTTCAGAGGGTTATATGTTGCTAACTGGTGGTTACTGTTGGAAGAAAGAAATTTCATTACAAAAAAAGAATGAACTGGACCATTTCAAACTACAGATAAAAAAAGCTTTAAAAAATCCCCATTCCATGATTGTATTTGTATCAGTTAATCATAATGTTGGTATGCATTTATTCTTTTAGTCTAGTTTTACCGCGTTTTAGAACATTTATTGATTTTTAATAGATTTTCTCGTTGCTCATCATTATTATGCCATGGTTGAAATGAATGAATCACAACAAACAGAAAGCAACTTGGTAACTATTATTTTCATCCTGTATTCTTGTTATAAGCTATCTACACACTAGAGTGAAGTCTATCCAATTTATTCATCTAAAAAGGTGTTTACAGAAATAAGTGCATGAAATAAATTGCATGAAATCGCAATATTTTCTCTTTAAGGTGAAATATTTTTTTCCGTTTTTTTAATGACTTACTTTCATGAACTAATTTTATTTTAAATCATTGTCTAAATTAATGTGTATAGGTTCAGTTTGAATATTCTGGCAAATATGCAGTTAAATATGGTAGTGTTACTCTACATTTTAGATAAAACTGTGGAATCCATGGAATGGTGAGAAAAAGCAGAATGTTTCTTTGTCACTACTTTTCCAGGGTTTACCAAGTTTCACATTTGCTACATTGTCATTAAATTCAATAGAAGGTAGGAAGTTGTCTAAATAGAACTTTAGCAAGAAAAGTGCAGTGTACTATGACTCAAATGTATTAATTTATTTATTACAGTAATTTGTTACATATCAAACGAACAAAAAAAATTGTTGTTAAAATAGTTTAAAAGATTTAGTAGAAAGTGTTTGCAAAAACTTATTTTACAGATCAACCAAATAAATGGCAAGACAATGCTGTGATTGGAAGATGGGAGGCAGGACAGAACTGTGGGGGTTTCCATCACACAGAGACGTTTTATAAGAACATGCAATATTTAGTTTCTATGCAAAGCTGTGAATGTAGGAGAACTGTAAATACATGACAAGATATGGCTTGGTTTATCATAACATAAAATATTTAAACAGGCATTTTGTTTGTGTGTTTAATTCAAAAGAACAAAAGGGAATTTAAAAAGAGGAAAAGTCTTCAACAAGCAATTGGATTATCTATTTGGAGTGTAAATATTTATTTAGCATCTGATGAAAGGTTTTAATTTTCATTACTGGCCCAATTGACTAACATTTTGTTTTATTTCTAGTTTCCAGAAGAGCCAAAGGCAAAACTTGACCAACTGTACTTGACGACAAACCAACCTACCTTTTCTTATCAACCTAGATACCAAGGTGACATTTTCTTGAAGAAAACTTTCATTGTATTAATGTATTTATTGTACATTTTTATACAAATATATATATCTTTTAGGCGAGGATAAATGCCGTATAAGGCTTATTTCCTAAAATTGGTACACCAAATGTGATTAATCCTAATCACAATTAAGATAGCAAAATTGTGTTGTTTAAGTAGTAAGTAGTTTTTAACAAAATACCTAAGTAACTTAAGTAATTCGAGTAAATGTTGTGACTGACAATCAGGCTAAAAAAAACGTCCATCAAAATTGTCAAAACACACAATATTAATCATAAAAAATAGACAAATGGTTGTTTATTTTTTAGAATATTTTTGTACAAAACACAAAATGCAGATCTTTCTTAACATTATTTTCAGTATTTGAAATTTTACATTGGTTAGGTTAGGACAATGTTTTACGCAAACGAATCTAACCCAAAAGTCACAGTAAGTTTCTAGCAAAATAGTAAATAACAATCTGATGGTATTTAAGATAATTACAAAAGTCCGTTTTTACATTGCAAGTAACGTTTGCCTAACTCATGGGTGACCAAACTATGGCTGAAGGCAGTATCCAGAAATCCAAAAAGGGGATCCCGAATTTCCAAATAAGAGAATTCCCCTAATTTCCGTCTGACGTTAAAAAACAATGACGTCATAATATGGTGACGGGTATGACGTCATAAATACGACAAAACTAATTAGAAAATTAACGTCCAGCAAAAGAGAAGACGAACAGCGAACATGTGCGTCGTCGGCGTTACCTTTAGGCAAAAAACTGAAACAAGTATGTAAAACATGTGTGTTTAATTTTGGTAAACTCATAATTCGACTATCAGCCGCGCAGTTTACTAGGTTTCACGGAACAATGCTAAATTACAAGAACGTCTTTTGCCACCTGCAATGCTAAACGAAGATCGTTTTACCATGTGTTATTATGCCTCCATTAGCACAACATCTGCGCGGACTGTGTCCCAAGTGAGCTAAAGTACAAGCGTTGGTTGAGTGAAAATGAGTTGCGTCGATTGCGCACTAATCACGTGGTTTGATAATTTGCTTATCGAGAATACTTTTGCAGTCACTATAATCACATAAAAATGTCGACTTTAACATGCGCAGGACAGTTAGACCTTCTTTAAGAGAATCTGCTTTAGTTAAAAAATGTAACGGATGCGAACTGCGAGTACATTAGCTGCGCCCAACTCGACGTTTTTAGAAAGAGACAAACAAAACAGGTTTTACTTAGTCTTGTCAATTGTCCTCGAACACACACTTGTTAATTAGCCGACCTGAACGAATAACGAAAAAAATAACCTGCGTTTACGGTCTGCCCTTCAAACAAGAGACGAAAAACGGCGTTTTGCGTTTGATTGTGGTTTCTCGTTAGCTTGAGACGCGTGACCCTATTACATTGAAACATTGCTTCGTCGGACAGTGAGTTAAACCCTGATATAAACGAACAAAAAACGATAATTTCAGTTACAAAAAGTGGTCGAAGGTCCGAATCCCGAACTATGAATGTTACTTTTTTATGTTTTTCTCGTTTAATAATAGGATATATCCTGTCGATGAAGTTTGAATCAAAATTTAACTTTCGGCTTGGTAATTCCTGGTTGAACAAAATGACATGTGATGTTATGCAATGTAGCTTCTGATGTTGAATAAGTAAATCACCTGAAAATAAATACCAAGTCATGGGAAAATTGCCAAAAGTTTTTAAGTAAGTAATTATTTAATTCTACCTACCCTAATCACAATATAAAACATCTACCCCAGTAATTCTCAACCTTTTATGGTCAACGGCACCCCTCAAAAATAATAAATAGATTTTCGGCATCCCAACTGGAATTTTCGTTGAGTATTTACTGAAATGTAACTAAAAATGAAACCGGAACAACAATCAACTTAAAACATGTAGGAAAATGTCATTAGATATGGTCTATAATCGTACGCAAATAGTTGTATCAAGAAGCTTACCGATTGAGCAAAATTCAGATTCTTAAAAAGTCTGAAATACCTATCCACACCTTTGGGCATTAAAAATGGCACACCAGGGCGCCGCGGCACCCCGGTTGAGAACCACTGATCTACCCTGTTGCCAGTGGGTCTAGTCCAACTATGGTTCTCCTAAACATGATTAAGTTCGTTATACATAACTAACGGAAATAGTTGTGATTCAAACTTGTATAAATGCATTGAAAATTTAATTTTAAAAGGAATTAGAATGCGCATACAGGGAGTTGAACTGAACCTAAACTTTATGAACCGGTTTTTGGTCGATTTTTTTTCAAGTTGTATTTTTGCATAGTCAAGTTATGCCATGTTCGATTTTTTTTTATTGAAAAAAACATTTATTAAAACATTTATTAAATAAAACGTTGCTTTTTATTTTTTCAGATATTTAAATAATGAGCTGCTTGCTTTTTAATACGTCACGAAACTCAGATTTAATTCGAGTTAGGCCTACAATATAATCATTATTATTCTTTACATTTGTTGACCAACATTTTTAGATTTAACGCAACTTCTACTGTATTTTAAGTGGAACTTTAGAAACCGGTTTTGAAATAACAATGGTCGAACCGGTACTTTTGATTTGCTCCCAACCGAAACCGGAACTGAACCAATATTCCGAATCGACTGCCTGATAAAATCAATTTTGAGAAATGATTGAGAATATTGTAATAGACTTTATAGACCAACTATTACAGGCATCGAACTAGAGTTATGTGTGTATATTTTAACTCTAAAAAGTAACTCTAGAATGAAACTTATATAAATAGCATATTGAAAATCGTTGCAAATGTGAATATAATTTTTTCGTATACTCATAACTTATTTGTTTTACTAGGTGACATATCAATGTTCTGTTCGCCTGCAGCAAGACACAAACACGTTCTAATTATTCCCAGTACGTTCGCGCCTGATGTAAATTGCAGCTTCCTTTTGCGGATTTGTACATCGCAACCATCAAGAACGAGACAATTTTGAAGTTGTATTGCGTTTAACAACAAGTTGATGAAAATAAACAAGAACAGAATACGCGACAGCCACATTTGTCGTGCTTGGCATGATAAATAAATACGCAAATTTATTCGTGAGTGGCATAGAAAATCATTAGCACATGGATATACAGTGTTTGATTCAAAGATTATTCTTTTCATTTTCCACGATTGCCCTCAATCACAGCGCACCCACGAACACAGTTAGTGAGACGAGCAAAGTGTGTAATAAAAACGATTTTAAGCAAACAAAACAGCAACGCTTTTTCATCACTTCATCTTCTTCCCATATGTCGATTGGGCGTACCCTCCACCAATCATGTTTTGATAGAGAAAAGTAACTATTAAAAAAATTAACTGTTAGCAGAAAATACAGTACAATATTTTGAATACTACAATGCAATATTAACTAGCAAGAATGATCACAAATACAGTAACTGACTTAAAAAAAATAATTTATAATATAGGACAGCTAAACACTAGTGATCAATTAAGATATACCTTTCACTTAGTTTTTTATAACGAGGAAAATCAAAAACCTTCTGGAAGGTTAAACTTACATGCCACTACGATTCCAGCTGTTGCGGCACATAACCACCAAGAACCGCTCGACAATATCCACGATAGGAGAAAGCCAATCGGTATTAGATACGCCAATGTGCAGCCAATCATAAATACCAACGATCTAGCAAAGTTTAAATAATTAACCAAAATCGCAAAAAGGTTTCGGCAGCGGCAAAATTTAGAAAAAAAATACAACAACCTAAAATCATTTAAACTTGAACAAAAAAATTTAAACTTGAACAAAAAGAAATTTATAACAAAAAAATAATCGCTAACCGTATCTAAAATTTCTGGACATCGCAAGCATCTTTTTACTTATTATAATTAGAATATTAATGTTCAACAGTAGTAAACACAACTCACGATTATAAGTAGTAAACCTTATATAATGAAGCATACTTAATAAATGAATAGTCACGCGACCAGTGTTCCGTCTAGTTTTTTTTACCACGTGCACAGGTGCCCAAAAATACAAAAAAGCAGTGCGCAAAGTGCCCAAATTAATTATCAAGTGTAAAAGTACTTAAATGTGCTTCGCTGTAAGACTTTGTTATTTGTTTTGGTCGTCAATTAATTGAAGCCTGCTAACGTCAAGGTTCATGGAAGACCTAGCGGGACCACCGCTACTTTTAATAGAAAATAAAGTACAATGTGGGGATCAAACAAACAAGCCTAAATGCTAATCTATTCGTCAAGGATGTCGATATAATAAGGTTTAATGTTGATTTTGGTGAGACCCTTTCTTGTAATTTTGTATTTGAACTTAACTCGAATAAAACTAATTTTGGGACTTCTTTGTTCGTGTACCCTCAAAAAAACTTTGGCTCGTACGTGACTACAAAAACTAATTTGGGCACTCTTTTGTGCGTACGGTTAACTTGTTTCTTTATTAAAATACGCCTATCCCATACCTGTAGTGCTTAGAAATGTGTACGGTTGCGATGTCATTGCTCTCCTTTAGTTCTCCGTTCGTCGGAAACGTCTGGTGTTGTTGATAATATTCACACAGTTCATCCTGTAGATCCCACATAAATATTCGTTTAATTGATGTTGCCCCCTATCAGTACCTTCAGCAAACACCAAAATGCGTATTTCTACAGGTACCTTATCCTGATACATCTGGTGTATGAATTCTGTGCATTCCTGGTGGTCGTTGGGTATGTTTTCCATTGGAATTCTCCTAAGAATAACAAAGCGTTAGCCTGCCGTACCTTATTATACAAGTGTAACTCGCTGAGTAGTACCGGATTAACATAGTAACAGATGTAGCAGCTGCTTCGGGCCCGCGCTTGGTGAGCAAAACATGTTTTTTTGCAAAAAATGTCGAACATAGTTGGTAAGTAATTTTTGGCTTGCAAACTGGAATGGCATTACGCATTTATCTATATGTATGATAGTAAATAATTGTACAGCAGAGAGATCATTTTCAAAATTGAAGTTGATTAAAAAACATTTGTGAAACACAATAGGGTCAGAGCGGCACTATTTCACTATTTTGAATATTGAAAATGACGTTCTGAAGTCACTGAACCCAGTATGGCAGAAAGCTGGCGACTATGTCGGCCGAAGAATCAGACCTAAAACCGAAGAAGTTGGTCCAAAAAAAAGTTAAAAAAAAGGCGTATTTGACAAAACTTTTAATTTAGATGACTGCGTTTTATAAGCGTAGAATATTTTCGGAAACCATGCGTACCTTACTAAAATGAGGTGTTGCAAACCACACAATCGCCAAATTACAAAAATTTTATCGCGCAAAAACTGGTTTATAACCGAAAAATTTATATATTTAAACAATTGCAGTACGCTTACTGTCCGTTGGTCACTTAGAGTTCTTTGATTCAACTCTCAACGGTGTTGATTCAACTATCAATTAATTCAGCATTGCTTCGCGGCCACGAACAATCATGTTGCGGGCCTGGGTTTGGACCACCCTGGTATAGCCTATAGGTCTACTCTAGACTACTATTGTCCATTATGTCCAGCTACTCTTTTGAGCAGCAATGTGCTGACATACTTTACCACCTGGTGCCATTTTAATTAAAATTATATCTTGCACCTGACCACATTAAGAAAAAATTTAGCTAAGCTAGTAGTATAATGCATTACGTCCAATAGCGCAAAAATCAACAAATTCATGCCAGGTTTGAAATAGGCAAGCAGTTTCAGTTACTCTTTAAAATTTCATATAAACTTCCAAATGAGCAGAAACAAGTAGGCTAGGCTAGCATATTCTGAACCTGATTTTTTAAAACTGCACTTCGGTAAACATTTACTACTTAACAAATTATACAATACAATTTGCAAAAATATGGCGAAAAATCCCCCAAAAATCCCTACATCATCAAAATCCCCAGATTTGTCCCTAAAAGGGGCTTAAAGTTGCAATTTGGAACTAAATCCTTAAAAGTGAGAGCACTGATCATGATAGTCGCCATTCCTGTTAAATAGACAGGTATGACATTCCCATGGGCATATCAAGGATCTACCAGGCCATGCTTCTCCACCTAAGGCTAAAACTATATTTTGGGCTGTTTTAATTATGTAAACGCAAAAAATGTTCACGCTACACGCGAATCCGGCCTCGTTTCGCTATGGTTGTGTCTCTGAAGAATATCTATTCAGCCAAAAGGCACTATCCATACTATGGTATGTTGCACTTCAGTGTGTGACTCTATATGGTATGTTGCACTTCAGTGTGTGATTTCGACAAAGAATTTCTATTAACTTGGTTTACAAATATCGTTCAACAAAAAAAAATTCTTTCAATTTTAAGAATTTTTTTCTCGCTATTTGATCCGATTTTGAGCTGCATGTGTGCAGATGAGTTCACCCCAAAACAGCTTACCTATGTAACAGTGTTAGATCAAAAAAACAGACATGTCACAAAAAAATTTCCGCCTACGACGCAACTATTTGCTAATTTATTTACTTGTTGATAGTCTTGTTTATCGCCTAAACATGCCAAGGTTGATAGATTCCTGTGGCGAACACATGATTTAAGTTCAGTGACACGACCAAAAAAACCGAAGAATTTAGCCCAAAAATACTCGTCACCAGAAGGCAGGCTAGATTCTGCCAGCCTGACCGAACCTATCTGAAGCAATTGCCACATTTGCAGAGATCAAAATGCGTCGAAAAGACCTTTGAATGATATTGTTGAAGTTGAATATTTCTCCTTGCAAATAAAACATTACATTAGACTTTTGTTGTTGTAGAATGTAGATCAAATCTATAAATATTCAATTACTTCCCGGTCATCATCTGTTCATCAAAATAATCTGCTACAGGCCGCGCAATTAATTAATCTGGCACTGTCGCTGAGGGCTGGTCGCTCACTTAATAAAGATGTCGGCTTTGATCGTGTTTCCTTGAAGGTAATCCTTGAGCGTTGGGTCGCCTCCTCCGCCGAAGCACACCGTGTAATCATAGATCGCCGGAACTGAAATGTATGTAAAAAACAAACTAAATAAAGGTCATAAACATTTTTGTAATGTTTTACATTTTTACATCTATATATATATAAATTTGAAAGTTTGCCGGCTGGTCGGTAGGTCGACAAATCACACGTGTTCGCCGCTCAGTCACTGACACGCGATCTTAGGAAGACAGACAGAGCAACATCGCTCCTACTGCTCCCTCTTATAAGCGGGGGTAAAATAGGAAGAAACTTGTGTGCTCCCAGACAGAAAAAAATTGTTCTTTTCTATGAGAGAAAGTAACGCATCTCAAGCGAGCGGCGTCGCAAACCTGTCACGGGTAAGCAATTTTTATTTTTAAGGGTTTTTTGACGTATGACGCAGTTTGGTGCCGGGATTATTTGCTTGAATATTACGCAAGTCTAAACAATCACTGTTACAACCTATAGTTTTACGGTTGTTAGTAATTCTGGATCGATAAATGTCGCGGGTTTTCACCATTACGGAAACAACACATAACGTTGCACTTTGATCTTCTTCAGCAAACTTTTATACCACGCCAGTCGATTAGATGCCGCTTTCACACAGGCCGTATCCTTATAGGGGGATAGTCTTATTGTTTTTGGTTAGATATGTTGTTTCCGTGTATAAAAAAACGTGTGAAAAGTGTAACTTAATTTCACAAGACAAAGAATTGAATTTGATTTTTTACAGTCACGCAGATTAGAGCGATAACCGTATCCTTATAAGTCGAAAGACGACCGCGCCTTTGCTGTTTTATACAGAACGTGTGAAACGTTTAACAGTAAAGACTTAAGTTGAAAACTTCTAGCAGTATGTTTAACCACGCACAATTTAGGCAGAGTTCAAAAAATATCGCGATATCGCGTTATCGCGTTTGTTATCGAAGTTTGAACACTAAGCAAAATTACTTTTCAAACAAAGTTTTCTTTCGTTGGACGCAGAAGGGTACCTATCGGGTTTACGTATTTGCTTGAATTTCGCGCAATTTGAACTATTGCTGCTACGAATTAAGGCTTTACGTTAGTTAAATATTTTCGATCGATATATGTCACTTGTTACGGGTTTCCGTTACGTAAAATATGCGAGACGTGTTTATATAGCTAGAAAGCTTACACAATGCTAGCTGGTAAACAACTGGCATCCCAAAAAATTGCTAATCACAAAACCTATAGCATACTATAGGACAGCATAAACTTCACTGCCAAAGGAAAGTATATGATCAAATACTAAATTGTATTACAGATCGAACGCTTTAAGAATTTCTTAAAAGCATGTGTAAGAGAATGAGTCTGTTCAAACAGACCCAAATTTCAGTATCAAACCAATTAAAATGGACATTTTTTCACCAGACTTTTATTCTTAGCTGTAGGTCTGGGCATCTTAAATAACTAAAAAAAAAATTCTTTGCGACAGCCGTCCTGGGTATACAACTTTTCACAAAAAAATATATTATAAGTAAATCTTATGATTACATACAGACAAACGACGCCGTTTTTGGAGAAACTGGAGTGATGCGCCATGAAAGAGAAAAGTAGTCATTTTAGAACGCCAGCGGGGTCCGGCCCGCGGGCCGTATGTTGCCCACTCCTGTCCCAGGGTGTACCATGATTTTTAAATGGTGTACCACTTTGCCAGGTAACACATTACAATAGGCCGATGACTAGCTATCTGATGTTGTGTTACTTTGCCATCTCTTGCTGACTATTGTGACATAATATTTCTATTGTGATATATTATCGTACGACCAGTTTGACCTGTAGTAACCTGATGTTTTGACATGACTTTGTGGCTGGCTATTCGACATAAACTACGTTAAAGTAAGCATCTGCAGCTTTTGCTGTATTTTCTGCTCTTTTTGAAGGTAAATCCGAAAGTAAAAAAATTCTATCAATGATGTTGGGAGCACTCGAAACAAGGCTATCACCTCGCTTCGCCCAACTGACTAAAGAAATTCAACAGCAACGCTCACATTAAATGACTGATAAATTTTGTATTTGTATAAATATAGCTGCACATTTCCCATACCTTGCAGCCTTGATCATCCTTAATTCGATTACGATTACCAAAGATTCGGTGTATTGTGACTGGGGAATATAAGTTTTGAGTAAACGTTAAAAGTGTGTACTATTCCGAAAAAGGTTGAAAAGCACTGCACTTGACTACTAGAATTAAATGAACATAAAAAATATTTGTTTGTCAATTGCCTGAGTATCAGTTTACGAGAAACTTTTAACTAACCCCGAATGCCTAATACAGTGGTTCTCAACCTTTTTTGGCTTGCGGAACCCTACAGGAACTATAAATAGTTCGCGGCCCCCTTGCTCGTATTTTCGCTAAATGGATAACTGTAACGTTAGATTAAACAAGATTCAAACAGCACATTAACTGTTTAAGGTTAAAAATACCCTTTTAATTTTTGTCACTTTTATCTTACACAAAAAATTGTATTAAGAAGCCTGCCAATATAGCAAAACGTTGAATCCTGAAAAAATAAAAATAATATCTCTCAGCACCCTTTGAGCGTTAAAAAGGGCACACCAAAGTGCCGCGGCAACCGGTTGACAACCACTGGCCTAATATAAGGTGGTCTTTTTTCATAAAAATGCTAACCATCCATAAAACTAAGAAAGTTTAGTTGCGGTTGCCCAATGTACGAGTCCCACAATACATTGATCTTAATTAATTTTCAAAGAGATGTTTTTATCGGAACATTTACGCTGAAATGGCGCAATATTCGAGCGCACAATTTTGCTTCCTGGTTTAAAGTAGTAAACTTAGGTGATGAACAAAGTAAACCAGAAGGCTGGCAAGATTCAGCAAAAGCGGACTGTTTAATAAACTTTTTTTCATTTTTTACTGGTTTTATTCCTAAAAGAAATAAAAATAGGACTAATGATCACACAAATTTTGTTCCTCAAATAACACAACATAGTCAGAAATAGTCCATTTTTACAAAAACATTTACCACGGCAAGAAAAATTCAGTTAAGAGCTAATCAAGCTAAGACAGTTGCACCAGTCATACGCAAAACTAAAGAAATCCTATATCATTAATCTACCACCACATAATTATTTACTTTTTTACTTTCTTGTTTTGTTAGTTTTCATTGGTAAACAAAAAAATCAAAGAATTCCAGGGCTGAAAAGATTACACCCAATATGTCAACGACCCACAGAGAAGCATCGAGAAAAACGCAAGTGCTAGTTAATTGTTTACGAGGTCTATCAATCAATATTTTGTCAACAAACTGCATGACATAATTTATCAGTACGGTGGCATGCAAGTGGCATCTGACAAGCTTTATGTTTGTTTAGTGTCAATAAACAGCCGCTGTTGGTTAAGTAATGCCACGTAGTTGACAAAGTACAGACCATATGCGTAAAGTTCACATTATTGCCGTAATTGTTTGCGCCGTTCCGTGAAAAACAACTTACCCGAACAGCGCATGCCTTCTATCGTGGATATAAAACCCTTTGTCCTGGGCGTTAAGTGGTGCTTAAGCGGCTGGAGGCCGTTGTTTTTCGCAAACTCGACGCTTAGCTTGTGCTTTTCGGGCGTGAAGCGCGTACCCTCGCAGAAAAACAAGAGCTGCAAAAAACGCAAGCTTCAAATTTGCTTTTTTAAAAGGCGGGTAGAAAAGTATGAACAGTGATATAATGCTAATTATCAGATGGCAGAAAGACAGGACGAAAATCAATTTAATTTGGTACAAAATGCCTAATAGGTCTGTGACTAATGTTGATTGGCAACAGTACAGGTGTTTCCATTATTATTCATGTTCTTTATTTAAACACGACTTACGGCAAACATTCAACAAAACTAGTTAACTAGAAAAACTTGTGTACTGTTAACATGGGGCAAACAAGCGACACTTACAAATCCCAATGATTATTATTTTACGGAGAAAATAAGGTTTAAACATGTGACGGTGTAATAAAACCTAATGTGCTGAATGTAATTGCTATTCCATATAACGTTTATTGAAATGGATCTCTGTAAAAAGCCCCAAACTGGACAATCGAGGAAACGTTTTAGTTCTAAATTTGTTCCGATTTTTCATGTGCAATTAAAACAGCTGTGTTCATTTGACCTCGCGCCATTTACGACGGTAAAAAAATAAGACGTGAAAGCGAAATAGAAAACATCCTAAGTTGTTAAAGAAAAACTTTTTTAGGGTGATGCCGGAGCAAAGAACTTTTTGGACACGACAAAAAATGAAAAAAAAGTATTGATATGAAAAAAAGTATTGATATGAAACAAACGTTTATCTTGTTTAAGCTGCCGAATTCTAGGAATTTGAAGAGGGCAAGTTGGACCACGATAACATCGCCAAATTGTAAGGGAGTACAAAATGGCAAATAATAAGGTCAGACAACGGCCAAATAACATGCGTTGAGTTAAGAAAAAAACAATTGCGCGAAGGGACATATTCCTATTATGGAAAAGGTCATGACGTTATAGCAAAGGGAAGTAAAACTTATTTTTTTTCTATTAATATACTTTAAGGTAAACAATCGCCATTTGCTTACCCAGAAGTTGTATTTGAAAGATCCATATGTGACAGCGCTTTTAGCTAGGATATTCTTGTCTTCCGCGAAATTTCTTCTTATAAAAATGAACTCGTTCAGCCAAAACGCCGGACCCACAACAGGAACAAATATTAGATTCTTTTTGGCTACAGCTTTAATGTTCTGAAAATCACAGCAATGAATAAATAAATATAATAACTATACAAACTTAAAAATATATAGATGCTTCGTCGATTGTTTTTGTCAATAGAATGTTAATTATACAAAGGTATGAACCGACGCTCCCTAATAAAGAAACTCATTTTGGGAAGTTATATAATATATAATTTTTTTTTTTTTCAAGTTTGTATAATTTAGTTAAGCACTGTTAAACTAAATTTATGTAAACACCGTGTTTTGGTTCAGCTTTTAATATGTTGCACATGGACATGGCACATGGGTACTAAAAATATATTTTAGGAATTTTTTGATGACAATCAATAAAAAGGACAAGATAACACAGGGCTGTTTTTGTGTACTTTAAATGCTACAGTACACAACTTCAATTATTTCAAAAACTTCCCATTTTGTTGCGATGTAGATACTCGTGTGCCTAGACTTGCCTTGCAACAGGATCTGTTGATCGCACATGAAATTTCAAAACGCCTATATCGAGCTTACGTTATCGACCTTTTTACACTATGCTTACTTGCATAACGCCAAAATGCTCGCCAAGCATCCAGGTTGTAATCCAATCCAATTGGGATTTATGATTCATCAACAGGACGGCTTTCTCGTTGCCAAGACGTGTCAAGTCTTGCTTCTTGACGTACAATCGCAAATCGATGTTGGCCCACCAATGAGCATAAGCAGGGACAACTGTTAAAAGCTAGAGCAACGTTAAACTTCATGTCACACAAAATTTGCGATTTGTACATCACAAACGAAGAACTTACGTATCCAGTGAATGTACGTCAGCTTGCCCAGCAGGTACCTTTGCTGATCGATTAGGCCGATCCATCGTAATGGGATTGTGAATAGTTGGGCGAAATTTACAATAAGTGAGGTCCATACAAAAACGAAGCCTAAAGTGGCTTGAAACACCGTATTTTTCTTAAATTGTACAAACGTAAAAGACATTGCCAGCTGCTAAACAGCTTTGTCAATCTTACATTAAGCTAAAAATTAACACAACATCAAGGTCTCTGAAATACAGTCATCTCTACTGACATATTTGCTATAAATATACAGCAACCAAGCACATGTGTACAACTAGCATGCAAATCATGAGCCAAGTTAAACTGCGCGAAATAGGTCTGCTGGTTCACAAGCCTTATAAAACGGCGTACGTCATTACTCTCTAGCCACAAGTCTGTCTGAGTAAGCTTCATATTAAATTACAATACAAAGTGAAATGCTCTTACGGCGCATGCTCAGCGTGTGCGTCGCAGCGCGCATGCCTACTGCAGCCGATAAACGAGATCATAGTTCAACGCAGATCAAATATAAGAGATCTTTACCTGGCTGTTTCAGACCATTTCTTTTTTGCTTTTCTCCAACATAGTACAGTATCTGTCTTCTCTAGGTTTAAGATAGACACCATGTTTTATCAAGGCGTTAAATAAATGATTACTAGTAGGCGAGTGCTAGTCAATTACCTAGCACTGCGACTGTGATTGTGACGTCACATCTTGTTTTACCTTTTGCTACATTTGTAATATAAACTTAATTTTCTAATTATGCTGTTTTTAACTCAATACATTTTAGCAAAAGGTATTTTTATACGTTATAGTTACTGAAGTTTAAGCGAACTAACATATCAACCTGAACCCCCTACATATTTTTGAGCTTGTAGCATTTATTCAGGTTAAAGTACCTGCAGTCTAAGAACTTTAAATATTTACCCTCGCTGAAATAAAAGCTTCTGTCGTTTTAACACACAACTAAATCAGAAAGTCGCATTAACGTTGTCTCCGCGTTGCAAAACTATATAATTGGCTGTCACCCGTTGTGTTTGCAGGCGTATTTGCCTAGTTTCCTGCGGTTGTAATTTTAAGTCGAGACGCAACGCCAATCGGCGACCTACTTCACAGCGTGCCAAGTGGTATTCAAAAGCAGTTGATGTAAGTTATCTGGGAGAGAACGTACTTTTTCTTTCTTTACTTCATTGCAATGTTTATAAAATCCGATTCGTTAACTACGGATGAGGAAGCAACGGGAATCAGGTTTTTACTTTCTGGTTGGGTTATGACTGTAAGGCTTTTTTAAGTCGATCACTTTTGAGAGTCATGTAAAAGTATAGATGCAAACATTTCAATAAGGTATTGGTTACCAATTCAAAAGGCGAAGTTCACATTTAACACTTTATTAAATCGCGCCCAGTTATGTTACAAAAAAACGAGGATGAGCAAGTAAGTTTGCAAATATTTACATTAGTTACTTTTGCGTGCACGCATAACTGTTTGCGTGCAACACGAACTATGCGCGCTCAAACAGTGTACGAATAGTCGCACACAAACACTCCGAAATGACGATGGCTAATTACGCTTGTACGCCCAATTTTTTAAATCTATTTATCGTCATATCTCTTATAAAAAATGGCAAAGTTTGTCCGCTGGTGGCCGGTCGCCAAATGTTCGCCGCTCTGTCGCTGACGTGTGATCTTAAAAACGAAAGGAGCCGCGACACTGTGTGCTCGAGTTAGGGAGTGAATCGTAGCCCTATAAAAGGAGCGACGACGTCAAATTACGCGGCGGTTTTAATAGCAACCAATTCCGGAAATACACATTTGCTTTAATATCACGCAATGCGAACAATGGCTGAGTTGTGTGCTATAGTCGAGTATTTTGTCGTACAATTACGGAAACAACACACAACGCTGCATTTTGGTTGCATATCAAATTGTCACAATATTTTTAAACCATCGGCTGTAACATCAAAAAACTTTTACACCACGCCAGTCGAGAAAGTATTTAGTTAAACCCTTTCAGACACAATCGGCGTTCAACAGTCAAGAGACAATCATCGCCTTTTCTGTTTTACAACGTAAGTTAGCCCAGTGCTTCTTAATCTTTTTTTGTTTTGTTTACCCTAAGCATCTATCTCCAGATTTCATTCAACCTTGTCTCATAAAAAATGAAAAACTTAGAATTGATTTTCTTTTTGGAAATTCTCACTTATTCACTGAATAGGTTGAATGCCACGGAATACCTGCCCTGCTCGCAAACTATCATCCATTTATGACGGTTAACCCTTATTCACCCCTTTTGGTTGGTTCACCCCTGCAAAAATTTTATTCACCCTGGGGTGAACCATTCACCTGATTAAGAAACACTGGGTTAGCCTACATAAATAGTTACATGTGAATTGCCGCATTCATCTTTTATAGACATGATCTATCCACGAGGCAAACACATTTTTTTGAGGCTAGCCAATTTAAACGTACATATTAGGCTACAACGTAATGTGGAATAGTGATAAGGAGCCCACATCATAATGAAATGTTTTTATGTATAGGCCTCACCACAAAATTTAGATATATTTCGCAAACTATTGCGGTTATTGCAGTTGTAATTGATTAACATCGCCGGAAGAACGCCAATAGTCTCTTACCAGGTAGAATTAAACAGGTAAAAACTGCGTTTTGGGGGCAGTTTTAACAGAAATCAATTTTTATTTTTAAACGGGGTTATTTTTACGTTGGATGTCGTTTGGTAGCACACAACATTCAGACACAAAATTTGTCTTTATATAGTGCCACCTAATTAGTAATTACTCTATTTATAATTAGACAACTACGGCCGTTTAGCACGACTTGTTTTATACTGTCACAGTATGACGTAATATTCTGTGTATTTGAAATCCTATTATTTAAACCGGCCCGCCACAACGTTTTATCCTTCTCATGCGGCCCGCTGTAAAAGAAATTTGCCCACCCCTGAAATATAATATATGTAAAAACTACATTTTAGGAGTTATAGTTCAAATCTTTTTAAGATTCAAGTTGAACTAAACTTGAATTCTAATTTAAATCCTAAACAACTTTAAAGCGAAATTTTTCATTAGGAAAACCTTGAAAAAATGACAAAGCATGCAAAACGAATACTTAATCCTAGCATGTTAGCTGCACATATGAGAACCAGGGCTGCGGACTCGGGACTCGAGGAGTCGGTTTGTTTTGCTGAAGTCGAACTCAGGACTCGAGTAAGACCTCGTAAAACTACCCGAGTCCCGAGTCCGACATGCGCATGCGCAGTACCAAATTTTAAAACCGATATGGCCGCCAAGTGGTAATTGTAAAGGTGGAATATTATATGGAGGAATACGTTCCAACCATGTATTGTGAGTGAATGAATTCCACGACACCCCTATAAGTGGATTGCTGAATATTCACGTTATTTTAGTTACGTAAATTGGTAAAATACAGTCCGTAGAGTCCGGGCCGGACTCGGGACTCGACAAAATCGCACATTTGACCGGAGTATGCCTTGGGTTTATTTTTTTGGCCGCAGTCCGACTCAGGTTATTTTTAACCGACTCCGCAGCCCTGAAACGATAACTTTCGTAAGGTTACTTGTTTGAGACGTCACATAATATATTTTGTGCATTATGTGTGTGCTGCTTAAATTAACTTGAAATTATAGTCCCGGTATGGCGGAGGTCGTGTGTTTGAATCTTACCACAGGCTAATTTTTTTGTGATGGGCTTGTTGATGATTAATCGATTGATTCAGTTAGCCTCTTAAAGGCTCCCATTATTGCCCAGGTAGTATTATGAAATCATTCAATAAATTATACGTAACATTAAAACACGATAGTGTTATCAAACATATTCTTCGGAGAAGGGGACACGAGTTTAAATAGATAATGTCAATGAAAGCGACCAAAAATTGTACGAATTATATAGCTAATATACATCAACATTTCTATATTTTAAATCACTGAGATTATATTAAATCACTGAGATATCAAAAGGGGCTGAAAATACATGAATATGCTCAGCGGGAAATTGATTTTTGTTAAGGTGACTTGTAAAATATTAAAAAGTGTTTCAGAGTTAAACGAGTTTTAGACAAAAATATAAATTACAGAGAAACGATTGTACATATTCACACATTATTTATATTCCTACGTATATCATATTCATATTCCTACGTATAATTCACCAATAAAAGACGTTTTATAGTGGGAAGGCAAGGAAACCAATCGAGTTTCAATCTGCCCCTACAATTGCTAAAAATCTTACATATTTCGGGCAATAATCCATCATCCTGGTTAATTGGCTACCTATTGCTTCGATTCCACCACAAGTTTCACCCTATGTAAAGTTGGTAAAAGGGTTTAAATTTTAATAATTTACCATATTTTCCGGAAATCTATTGCAGTTATTCTAGAAAGAATTGTCATGTATAACCATTCTTAGAGATGAACATTTCCGAAAAATAAAAAATACCCGTATAAACACAAAAAACATTTTTTTTGCTTTAAACGTTATTTAGACCAGAACTGCGCAGTCAGAGACGTACTCGGGGCTCGACGGAGTCGGTTTATTTCGCTGGAATCGGACTCGGAACTCCAGTACGGCTATATGACTATACCCGACTCCAGAGTCCGACTTACGCATGCGCAATTGCGCAGTACCAAATAGGAAACCGATACGATAGCAAAGTTTATATTCCAAAAGCGGAACACAATATAGTGGAGTATTTTCCAAACCAGTGCCGTGGTTGCATGGATGAATTGTATGACAACCCTTTAAGTGGTTTTCTGAATATCCACCTTATTTTTGTTAAATTGGTGGAAATCCAGGCTTTTGGAGTCGAAGCCGGACTCAGGACTCGACGAAATCGCACATTTGTCCAGAGTCGGATTCGAGTTTTTCAACTGACTCCGCAGATCTATATGGCATGAAGTGGTTACACAAAAATCCATAAAACTTTACACATTAAACCGAGCGGTCAACTAATGTGTATTAAGCCAGTGGTTCTCAACCTTCGGTCCGCGTCAACTTTCCTGCCGGTCCTCCAAATATATTACAATCTTAAATCTCAACTACAAAATGCAAGATGCTGAAGGCTTGTCCATCAAATCTATAACTTCGCCAGGTTCGTAATTTGCAAGATTGTGACGTAACATAGAGCTAATGGTCTACTTTGGACTAAATCAGAGGTTCCCAACGTGGGCGGTACCGCCCCTTTGTTGGCGTTGGCGAGTTACAAGGGGCGTTTTGGATCTTTTTCTCATTTGGGGGGCACTGAAGGCACATAAGGGGGCGTCACATAAAATAACTTTTCGCAAAATTTTATAAAAAGTTCACATAAAAATGGTAACAAACAGCACTGTATTTCGCCAATTTTTTTTTTTATTTTTTTTTATTTTTTTTTATTACGCGATAATAAGTTACACGGCGGAAGAAAATGACGCACGAGAGATAAAAGATGGATAACACTTAATAAGAAGCGACAGGTATACGTTTGCATACTGGACCATTTAACTCGAAAAGCAGCAAGATTCTTATTTCCTAGCGCAATATGGTATTCTGATTTTTTCACTGTTTTTACCATGTTCTTGAACATTAATAAAAAAGGAAAAGTTTTGGCGTATTTACATCGATAAATCACAAAGCGAGCACAAATCAGTAAACAGTTTAGCAAATCATCCTCATTTACAGTACCAAACAGAACAGTTACTGGAATGGTTTGTAGGGATATAAAGAGTTTTGCTGAAATCCAAGCAGTGACTTCTTCCCCAAACTTTACAACATGTTCGCAATAGAAAAACACATGAGAAATTGTTTCAACATTTAAATTGCAAAAAACACACCGGTTGGTTTCAGTTATATCAAAAGAGAATAGCGCATCATTTCACAAATCGCACGAAGATTAAGTTTAATTTGAAAGGATCGCAGTTTAGATTCAATTGTGGCTTTACGAGTGTTTTCATGTAACCTGTCCCAAGGAATTGTGTTCGGTACAAGATTTAAATCCCGTTCCCACTTGCGTTGTTCTTTATGCGGACGATCAGTAGTGTAGGTTTTTATCTCATTGTATAAAGTTTTTGATGAGTTATGTACCTGAAGTATCTGCCTTAAAGTGGTGACTATAGTTTAGTATCGGGTGGAGATCCTGCCGTGGAGTGGTCCCGTTCAGGTGGGAGAGCAGCGATCATTTTAATAAAGGTTTTAAAATCTATATTGTTTGGGTGGAATTTGTACTTAACTGCCAGTTGGTCATAGGTCATATAGTGTCCCGAGTCGTTTAGTAGATCATTGTGGTCAAAAACTCCCACATTGATAGTGGCTTTGCATGAAACGTTTCTGTCTTGAGTCGGGCGTTTTTGTTTACTCATAAAGGACGGGCCTTGAGTGTTTGCAATTGTGTTATTGTCATATACTTCCTACAGTCTGATATTGCCTTTCTAGTAGTGCGTAAAGGTATTGGTTTAGAACATTGCTTCGATGCGACAGATAAGTCTCCTCGCAGCCAGCATTCGAGTTCTTTGTCTGTTAGAACGCCTTTTTCAAGCGTTTTCCACGGTGCATTATACTCGTCGTCAAAAAGTTTTGACACCCATTTAATATTCAGCGACATAATATATGCGTCAACGTCCAACATATTTGCTCCTCCGTGTTCAGTATTTGCGCATATTTTTGTTCGCTTAACTCTCTCCCATCTAGACCCCCATATAAACTGAAATAATTTCGTTTTTAGTTTACGCATCCATGCTTCGGGCAGGTTGACCGGAAGAACACTAATTTTGTAAATTAGTGTGGGAATCACTAAGCTTTTTAGGATACAAATTCGTCCCAGAAGAATTAGCTCACGAGCGGACCAAATGTTTAAGACTGCACTAATTTTATTTATAACTTCACGAAAGTTAAGCGGAAACAGTTCCTTTGGGTTTTTAGTGGAATTTTTACACCTAAGTACTTAAATGAGGATTCTGGCCACTTGAGGCCTTTGTTAACGTATGTTTTTTCTGTCGAAGAGCGATTGGCTCCTACATGGAATGCAAGCGATTTTTGCATATTGATTTTACATCCGGACATGTCTCCAAATTTATCTAGCACACCAAATATTCGTTCGAAATCTTTCTGTTCGCCTCTTAAAAAGACTAACGTATCATCAGCAAGTAGAGATACTTTAAATTCGTCGTTATTCAGTTGTATTCCTACAAATTCGTCTTTTCGCAACGCCGTTGCTAGACATTAGATACATAGCAAAAAAGCGTCGGAGATAATAGGTCTCCTTGCCGGACACCTCTTTCGATTTTAAATTCGCGCGACAAAAAGTTGTTGTTGGTTATTTTACAGGTAGGTTCCGCATAACAACATTTTATCCAGTTTATTAGGTTATGTCCGAAGCCAAAATTTCCTAATGCTGCGTAAATAAAATCCCAACCAACAGTGTCAAACGCTTTGTAAATGTCCAAAGATAGTATATGGAACCCGGAATTTTATAAAAATCGGAGGAATCGATAATATCAAAAGAGCAGGCGAAGATTATCCCCAATATATATGCCATTTTGGTCTCGACTGATTAGGAACTCGATATTGGATTTTAACCTGTTGTTTATAACTTTTGACATAATTTTATAGTCCACATTAAGCAAAGAGATGGGGCGGTGATTATTTATCAGCGAAGGATCTTTATGTGCCTTGGGGATCAGTGTTACTACACCTTGCGCTTGACTTTGACTAAATTTACCGGTTTCTTCAGTATACATCCAAGCGTCGTAAAACAAGGTTTTTATCTCATGCCAAAAAGTCTGATAAAATTCTACCGGCAATCCATCAAGGCCCGGGGATTTATTTCTAGGCATAGTGTCAATTGCCGCTAGAATTTCCTCAAGCGTGATTGGGCGCTCGGTCGATTCTTTCTGCATTGCGTCTAGCCTCGGCAGATTTAATGTCGATAAGTGTACGTTAATTTGTGTCTTAGTATATTTAGCATCGCATCGTTTGTATAGACTTTCAAAAAAATTGGCCAGTTCTTTTAGAATGTTCTTTGGATCTGTTTGGATTTGATCACCCACTTTTAGGCGGTTGATTGATTTTTTTTGGACGTGGCGTTTCTCTAAGTTTAGAAAGTAGTTTGTGTTTTTTTCACCCATCTCTGCCTAGCGCGCTCTGCTTCTAATAATAGCACCTTGTGTACGTCTTTTAATCAAGTTATCTAACTCCAGTTTTAATTTGGCCAACTTATCGCTTTGAACCGTGTTGGGTTGATTCGTCAGCGTTAATTCTCGTTCAATGTCTTCTATCGCCCGTTCTAAATATTGTTGTGGGCTGCAGTTTGCTCGTTTTACTTTGGCGCTGTGTTTAATGGACTCCCCACGGATTACTGCTTTAAGAGCATCCCACCGAATGTGTGGATTCACCTCATGTTTAGGATTGTTGGCCACATAATCACATTGTGCGCCTCGTGTTTTTTATGTATTCGTTGTTGAGCAAGAGATTTGTGTTTAGCTTTCCAGTATCCTTTGCCACGAGGAAAACTCGAGACTGTCATCGAAAGGGTTACTATTTTATGATCTGATTTAATGCCTTGTGTGATATTTGCGGAATTTAGGTAATTTATTAATGACTCCGATATTAAAAAGAAATCAATACGCGTCGCGGTCAAGGGGTTCACCTGAAACCTTGAGTATTGGCGGGTTGCTGGGTGCAAATATCGAAACACATCACTTAACTTGTAGGACTGCGTGTGCGATACAACTCTGGCACGAGAGTTTCGGTTAGAATGAGAGGGACCCTGGTTTTTATATAAGTTCCCCTGCAAAATCGTATTAAAATCACCCTCCAAAATTAACACTGAGTTGTCAATAGATGCCAGTTTCGCAAATAGTCGATCAAAAAACTTAGGATCGTCGTTGTTTGGGGCGTAAACCTTGCACAATTTAAACTCTTTGCCTTCAACCGTTAACGAGGCAACTATAGATACTTCCCTTCGAGGTCTATTTCTAGCTCCTTAATCGACATCGAGGTATTTTTTGTCAATAGAATGGCAACTCCTTTACTACGAGTAGAGCCATGTGCCCATAATATTTTAGATCCCCACTCCATTTCCCATAATTTTTCGTCCTTTACTGAGGAGTGTGTTTCCTGCAAAAGGACAATAATGAAGTTTTTTTCTCTAAGAAAGTTAAATATTGGCTTTCGTTTGCGCGGTGTATTTCACCAATTGGTAACTTCTGCGGGACGGATTTCGCCCGATGCCTCATTGAAAACTAAACACGAGTCCATTTCCAATACATTTTGGCTATTTTAACTACGTGCGTGCAAAACAGTTTTTTCGAATCATCTTTCTCGGTCCGGTTTGTGTACACTTTGATGCTGTATTTTGACCTATATCAGCGCTTCTTTAGCATTGCGCCGTATAAGTATAAGGCTGCCAAATGCGTTGCGGACAAACGGAAAACGTATCCAAAAATATTGAACATATATTTTTTAACATTTTTTAATTTTTTCGGCAATGTAATGAAAACTACCAAGAAATTTAAAAGAAATGCCGCCGCGACTGCAAAACGTTTCCGACTCCTGATTTATAATCTTGGTGCGGAAAGTTGAATTTTTCCTGGTTATATGACATAACCTTTTGAAATTATGTATATATTAGGAATTAATCTTTTATGTTGAGCTGACGACAAAACTGGATTTCATTATGAAACGTAATGTTGAATCGTCAGATATTTTACTTGCAGTATAGCGCAAAGTAGTTTGCACAATTGTGTTTAAACAACAACGCATATATTGTTGTATGTAAATTATATGTTTTGTTACCTACATGCCTTAGTTTTTAATAGGCACCTACGTCATTAATTCCAGTTGTATGTGAAAAACTTTAATAGAACCACGTATAACACGTATGATATCAAAGAGACAGCACCAAATTGCTCATTGAATTTAAGTTTCCATTCTTTGCTTTTAAGTTGCATACTTTTGTCATATTTGCATTTTGGGTTGATTTTGATTCTTGAAGGTCCACCAGTCCGCAAAATTTGTTTTGAAATTTTACCGGTCCGTAAGATAAAAAAAGGTTGAGAACCACTGTATTAAGCTGCTTACATGCTTAAAGGTTTGTCTATGTCAGTGCTATGTTTAATGGTTTCTTGTTTTTAACGTCGGAGATTTTCTATAACTATTAACCTACATGCTATTCTTTATATCGCTCATGTTTTGAATACAACTTGGTCAGTTGGTCAAGTTGAAAGCGGTGTGTTTTGTTTGTTGTTTATTATTAGCTATGGAAACTGTGCCACTTGTACGTTATCTAGCTTTTTGTCCTCCTTTGCTGCTTATTGTAGATCTCATGCTTTGTTCTGAATGGATAGAAGTTTCCGGTGTCTAGCTCAGTATATGATATTAAGTCTGACCACACCGGCCATATAAACCGAAACGAAATACCATCCCTACAAGAAAGCAATGTGAAACAATTTCCACCTATTTGTACAACGAACCCCGTTCTGTAAGCAGCGACTCTTTAAGCCTATACAACCTAAATTTGATGAATTTTGCTGTTTACAGTAATGTTCATTCTATGTACTCCATTACGCGGCTAAAAAAGTACAAATTTTCACGTCGAATTTTTATTTTCCCCAAGATAATATCACTCAATATTGCAAATGTGTGGTAATTGTTTACCCTAGTTGTAGATGTTTAAAAAATGTATAGCCACAATCGCCTTATTATTTTATTTTGCTTGTTGTGTATCAGGCTGAGAACCGGAAGTACTAGATTCTCCCTCAACATGCTGAACCGGGAGTGTCTGGGGTCCTTCGATGGCCTTCTTTTTTATCGGCGCTTCAATTGTTAAAAATCCATCTTGTGACAGCGATGACGTCACTGTTAGAGGGTCGACATCTGCAACGTAAATAAATATTTAAAAAATTATAAAAGTCAAAATTCATTTTTATGATTTACGACAAGCAAAGTATTATAAACATAACGAAAATCAGCAAACAATTGTCCAAGCCCCTACCTAAGGTATACAGATAAAAATAGATATGTGTCAAGTTAGTTTAATTCGTGTTTATTTGAAGTCAGTAGCCTTTTTTTCTGTAATACACCATTACTAACTTACTTGCTTGTACCAAATTGATCTGTATTGAACGCAAAGTTTCCTTATTTACTGCATTAGTGTTTATCTCATCTCGGTTTGGACACTGTCATTGAAAAATGATATATGTCCAAATAATCTATTTAAAGGAATAATTTTTAAAGCCGATTGGGGCGAACAAACTGCGAGAGACAGGCCTCTAAACTAAAGAGTTAAATACTTATATTGTTAGGCATATATTTAGTTACTTGGTGGTATTGTGTATTTCCTGGTAAAGTCCCTGGACACAACGCCGTGGTCGTCCTGCTTCTCCTCGTGCTTTCCGTGTACTTCGATCGCGTTTCCAATCGTCTTCACTTTGATCTCTTCGGGAAGAAAATGCTTCACATCAAGCGTCACCTTGAAGACTTCTCCTTCGGTTGAAACCTGCCAGAGATATAGTAGTTTGGAAAAAGCACGGCTTTATCGGTTCGACATGTAATCAATCTTAAACAATAACACATGTTAAAAGATGCATGCACTACCTCAAAATTAACAAATGAGCAAAACTGAAAACCGCATTTTGTACGTAATAATATTGGGACAGTCAGTGTTTTTTTAAGGTGTTTTGGGGGACCGAAACGGTTTCCTAAATTTTGGACTTGCAACTTTTGGTATTTAAATGAAACACTTGCGGTCTTTTAAAACTACTTAGCGGTCACCCAAACCAAACCTTAAAAAAACCTGGGGACAGCTACGAGTGTACTTTGGGTATGTTTGCTATTTAACTAAATTCTGTAAGCTTTGCAATTTATTGTCTATTACAGCTATATTACAGATCCGTGCATAGTGCCTAAACTCTAATGGAAGTCACATTTAGTGGCTAAAGTAAGAACAACTTTGACCTGTGATAGACCACCACTAAGTTGACGCGTGAGCGGGGCAGGTCGCATTGCAGCGGTTGGCATAGCAACGCCCATCTGCTGAGCACCCCAGGGATTCTGAAAGAAACGCTGTCTTTGCATTTCGAATCCGGCGTCATTTGTGGGCATTCCGAAGTCCTGAATCATACGTTTAATATTAAACTTACATGAAGCGCAGAACAGAAATTATGTCTTGTAAAATGTAAACAACTATGATAATATTATAAAAACTATACCAAAATTAACGCGATTTTGACAAAACAAAACAGTTCTTTATAATCACAATGCAGAAATCAGCAACTTTGCATTTATAAATCACTTTTGTTGAGTTATATGAAACGCTTTACTTTACTGCCATAAAATCAAACCTATTGCGTTTGATTACTTCCGTTGTTAAAAAGAGATAAGGAGATACCCTGAGGCCTCCAAACTTCGTAAGACACGGTTACTGGACAAGTGGCCGTTATCATATCGGGTTACCGAATAACATCGCAATAGAACTAAGCGCAATAAAACTAACAATTTTTCAAATAAAAAAAAAATGACAAATAAGTATTAGCTGTATAAATCGCGAAGTTTTGGTCATTGCAGCAGTATGACAGAGCCCACACGAGAAAACTGATCATTTTTGGATAATTTTACATTTACGTCTAAAGATACCTGATCAAACAATCTTGAGGTTGGCCAATCATTAAAGGGTTCCCATGACGGTTGCCTGAAGTACGGGCTGACACGGACGTGTCGTTCTGTGCGCTGCCTTTGTTGTTCAGACATAGAAACGATGTTTTACTATATATAAGAGTAGTTAATTTAACGTTTTGTACAACGGCTACCTGTACAAACAAAGTAAGTACTGTCTTAACGTAAAGCGTTTGTAGCCTAACCACAAGCATGTATCTCTAATATTTCTTATTTCAGGTTACTTCAACTCGTAAACGAAGCCTTTAGCGGTATTCTTAGAATACGGTCAACCTTGCCCTTCGTTTAGATCCCTCTGTTATGCGCCAATTGTGCAACTTGAGCTGAATGAACCGTCTAAACAATTTATATTAACCAACTGTGATCCCTTTCGTTCATCTGACAAGAGACGCTTCTCTCCCATTGGTACCTTAATGAGGCGATGCCTCATACAGCTGTTACGTCACTTTCTACTTCGAACATTTGGTTGACAGTCGCAGGCAGCGCGCAAGTGGAAAAGTGATAACTTATCCCGACCTTATCAACTTTCACAGTAAGGCTACTGCTTTACGTGTCGTGGCACTTTTTAGAATTACAACAATTAGCTAACTGCCTTAAACTAAAATACAAATGTTTCATAAAAGTAAATTTAGGCTGTGTTCCCAAACTGAGCGTCGTTTAAACTTCCAAAAAGCGTCATAACGATTTCGCTTCAGAGTATTATATTCGCTGGAATTTGCTGTTGAAACTATAATTACGAAACCGTAGCAACAGTTATGATTAAAAATATATATTTACATTCCTAATTAACTTTGGCGCGAGGCAAATGTCGGCTGGAGCCAGACTAGGGCAACTAGATAATTCTAGTTTTCTTATTTCCCAAATGATATCAAAATGCGGCTAATTCTAATCTAATTTCTAAATTGCTTATATGTTCTTTAATTCGAGTTTTACAAAAAATACTAATTTGCCCAACGGAAATTTTTAGCCTCTCAGTCGACACAAAGAATTTGAATTAAAACTCTTTGGTCCGAACTACATGTAGGTGATTACTAGGGTCGTAAAAACACAGGCTATGCTAAAATGTTGGCCTACTACAGTTAACATACAAACATTTACCATTCACATTCCTACTATCGGTATACAATAAATTACGATTTAAATTAATGAAGAATTAAATGTAATTCTAAATTAAATTTAAATTTAAATTGCCGTTTTCGAAAATTCGGTAATTCTAAAATCTAATTTAAGAAAACTAAAAAGATCTAATTCTAATTGTAATCTACTTTTTTTTTATTCTAATTTAATTAAAAAACTAAGATAAATCTAGTTGTCCAAGTCTGGCTGCAGCACTCAAGGGTGTGGATAAAAGAAAAAGCAAACCTTGTTGTTAAATCACAAAGCTATACGACCAAAGACAAAGGGGTATAACTTTTCGACTTGAATCGGCCCAAAAAGAAAGCTCGTGAGTGCAATGACTCTCAAGCGAATGTAGGATTTTTGTTTTGGGAGCATTTTCAAGAATGTTTTCATAAAGTAAGATGATAACTTGGCGTCAAATAACAATAAATCTTAAAAGCAAATATGTTGTTCTCGAGCAAACTCGTGCGCAAAAATGCAGCTGAAATCCAGTCCAATCGCACGAAGCGCGAAAATTTGATTGATTTACTAAAATTTCACATTTTTTGTTGTACACAAATCAACCATTCCTGATTAGACAGGAATGGCACCATAAATGGTTCCAGTCTGAAGCAAACCAAATTTTAAGATCATTTTCGAACATTCAATAAAGAGTCTTCCCTCACTAGACCTACGGTATATGCCGCAGTCCCATAGCAGAAAGAAGCGCCTTGACATTATTACATTAGTTGGCCATTCTAACGTATTTTCCTCTTTCATACGATAGTTAGAAACACTTGTACCGCATTGCGAAGATTTTGCTCTTACGGTCTGGAAGCCAACAGTCATCAGACCATTTAGGCAAATTCAAGTCACGAACAACGGACAAGATCAGGGTTCTCAACCATGGCCCTCGGCCCCCCTGGGGTATAAGTCTGTAGTAATGACGTGTATTGCAAAACCGTGTCACTACTTTCAGTTTTTTAGTTAAACTCAGACTTGTAGTGTTAAACCTTCTTTGACCTATTGTAACGCATTTTTTCTTACAAGTTACTATCTGCTGTTCGTGAGAAGTTTTGCAACAGTCGACCTCAAGCTTGCAATTATTGGTCTATCGCAGTGGTTCTTAACCTTTTTTCAGCCGCGCCCCCCTTTGGTAATTTTCTCATGCCTTGCGCCCCCCTATGAAAGCATTTCGACATTTTGCGATTAAATATCACTGAAAAAACAGGAAAAAAAATAAAGGGGGTTGTTGGTCGCGCGAAGCGCGAAAAATTTTAAGTTTTATTTGGTCGAATTGGCTAAACTGCAACCGAAGAGGCGTTTCGCATTGGGCACACAACAAATTGCGCGAGCTCGACACATTGATTTTATCGAGCTGATTTTGACAAACGTGTTGTGAGGACATTGACTCCACAGTTGTAAGAGTTGTATGATGTCGAGCGCAAAAAGGTCAAGCGCAAATATTAAACATTGCGTTATCGTGTTTCAAAAGATGTAACCACACACAATACAACGGCAATATTGCAAAAACAATATAGTTTCGCGCAAAAAAAGTTCGACTCCCCCCGTTGCTATAGCCTGTTATGATATATAAAATATGGATGAAAAATAGTCCGATAGCTTTTATCGTTTATCTAAAAGTTAATTTAATAGGGCGGTGATACCGTTGATTTTCTAAAAGGGAAATATAAGAATCGCGCGGAGCGCGAACAATTTTTGCAGTTTTAATGTAAAAGTTGGCAAAAAACAGAGTTTGTATGTAGGAATTATGCCTAACCCAAACGAAACCATTAAAATCACTACAAAAATGTAAAATATTAAAGTCGAGCTCGCGCCTCCCTTAGAATTGCTTGGCGCCCCCCCGTTAAGAACCGCTGGTCTATCGCCTAATTGCTTTTGTTATGTCACTTACAACCAACATTTGTGTTTTTCTAGTTTACTTAGTTATTCTTAGTAACGTTTAACCAGCATTTTAATTAGTTTTGTAAACCACAAGTTAGAATGATACCAAAACTAATACAAGCAAGTTGAATATTTTTCAAAATAACGATATTACCGTTTTGGCTCGTAAAGATAGATTTGTTGTTGTTCCATTGATAAATTTCGTTGTAAAATTAATTGTGTTAAGTGGTCAAAGCAAGCTTAACAGAACAAAGAGGGTTGAATTGCACATACTTTCAGAAGTTTACTATTAAAAATACGTTTTTACACAAAGCTTAAAAAGGTTTTGTGTTGTCAAATGTCGAAAATTCGCAAATGGTGCAAGAGTTACGTCTCTTTTGGCTTCACAAAAGTTAGACGAGACACCCATAATTGTGCGCAGTGTCTGAACTGCTCTGTGGTGATGTCAAATGCGTCATTACTAGCCTCAAAACTTGAAAATCACCGTGATATAAAGCATTTTTGGCGAAAGAATGATGCCGCAACAAGTTCTAGATTTTTTTATAATCGAGGGGGGCCACGAGGATTAAAAGCCTTTCGAAGGGGGCCACGAGGCATAAAAGGTTGAGAACCACTGGACAAGATCATTCAGTTTAGATCGACTGTAGAGAAAAGGTAGACTAAGATTCAACGCCTGGTGCTCATGTGCTTCTTCATCAGGATCAGTAGATAAACTAGTAGTCGTGGCTCCCATGAGGGACTTAAAAGTTTGCCTTATTTTATTGGTTGAAAAGTGCTTCCTTGCTTTGGCTAAAGAAAATAGCTAAATGGGGTGAAACAAAATTAATTAAAACTTATTAGAAAGCAAAATAGGATTTCCGCTAAGCGAAAGCCTTCGAATGTTCGGTAGTTATATATAGTTAGCCTGAAAAAGAGTGACGATTCCAGCCTCGCTTGAGTAGTGAAAACTATTCAGGATATCTGCTGTGTAAACTTTTTTACTTGTTCAAATCAAAAAAACTTTCATGCCGCTATTTTAATATGAAAGTTTATCCGACACAAAATAAATAGTTTCGCGACTTAAATTTGGTTCACTTCCCACTATTCGGACTCCTGTAGTAGGTTATTGCTCATGCTTGTTAGATGTCAGCGCAGTTTACATGATTAAGTCGGAGAAATTTGTGGAAGATTCTATGTGTCTACATAACGAATTAAATTTGCACAATATTTCTGCTGCCATCGTCGTTGATGTAAGCGCTCTTAAAGATTTGGCAAACAATAGACTGATGCCGATGACCAAGTACTTTTTCACACGAAAAAAAGATAGTTGCAAGTTTACCAATTCATGAATAAATAAAATATTTTGTTGGCTAACCAAAATTAATTATAAATAAAAAGAAGTAGTTTATGAAATTATTTAAACTTTAACTGGTAAAGGATGAAACATTTTAACAATATCTATGAAGAGGCACTGTGAATAAAAATAATAGTTATGGAATGTATACGAAACTAATAGTGTAAATGGCAAAGTTTGCCCGCCGGTCGCCGGCTTATGTTCGCCGGCCGGTCGCTGGGATGTGATTTTGAAGAGACAGACAGCGCAACATCGCTCACACTGCTCCCTCTTAAGCAAGAAGGCGGGCGATATAAAAAGAAAAAACATTATATGCTCCCAGAAGGAAAAAATAGTCTCTTTCTATGAGAGAAAGTCGGATTAATGAGCGGCTGAGCGCGCATCTCAAGCGAGCACCGTCGCAAACCAGTCACGGGTAAGCAATTTTTATTTTCAAAGTTTTTTTCGTACGTATGACACAGTTTGGTGCCGGGATTACGTATTTCCTTAAATATCACGCAAGTCTAAACAATTGCTGTTACAAGCTGAAGTTTTACGTTTTTTAGTAATTCTGGATCGATAAACGTCACGAGTTTTTATTATTACAGAAACAACACAGAACATTGCACTTTGGTTGCATGTTAAATTGTAACAATATTTTTTTAAACCATCGACTGTAATATGTTGCTTCAGCAAACATTTATACCACGCCAGTCGATTAGATGCCGCTTCCCCACAGGCCGTATCCTTACAAGGTGATAGTCTTATTGTGATAAAGCATTTAGTTAAACGCTTTCAGACACAATCAGCGGTCAGTACATGAACGATAAATGCCTTCTTTGTTTTACAATGTAAGTTAAAGTTCTCCGATCACATCGAAATAAAAAACACATAGGCCCACGCCTACCATACATGTTATGAAATTTATATTTAGTAGCGCCACGTAGTACAACTGCAACGTTTAGGCTTAAGAAAAACTGTTATGCTATTTGAAAATTTATTTTCACATTATTTAGCCCTTTGACGCATCCGTAACATCACTTCTTGATGGTTACATGTGTATTGCCACATTTATCTTTTATATAGCTATGGTCTATCCACGAGGCAAAACTTTTATGTTGTGTCCAACGGACGACCAGCGCCTTTGATGTTTTACAATAGGCTACACGTAAAAGCAAAAAACACCTCACATATTATGAAATTTATTGTTACCGAACGAGTGCAACGTTTCAAGTAAGTTTATAACTTCTTGCAGGATGTTTAACTGCGTTTATTGTCGCAGTTTAAACCGCAAGCAACTTAAATTTCAAAGGGTTTGTCTGACGCTGGGCGCAGCTTTTTTACCTATCCGTAAAAATAAAGTTAATGTCATCACATTTGCGAAGACAAGATTTTATGCTCAGTGTTTTCACAAAGTGCGGAATTATAAAGCGTAATCCGCAATGAATTTGTGGACTACCGTAGTTTGAAAGTCCCTTTCTATGATAGAAAGACAGAGCAACGACCTCGCGTCTAAAGAGCGTCGTATCCACACTCTTCAACATGATCCTACCAATTTTCACTTTTAAATGGACACGGATTGAACACTAATTTACTTTTTACAGTGCAGTATGTTTGCCCACACAAAATTTAAATGGGTTTAGAAATACGGCGTTTATGGCAGAAGTTTGGCAATTTTTTACTTTAAAACACCACGGATTTTTGTTACGCCATTTGGTACCGGGATAACGTGTTTGCTTGAGTAGGCCTATCATACAAGTCGAACAAATACTGCTACTACACGGGTTGTATCCTAAACATAGTTTTATAAAACATCAGAACATCTACCCGGATGTCGTACAACAAACCTTTCCAAGATAAATTGAAAGGGATTGAGGCCAAAGACTAATGGCTTCCTACAATGTCTTTAACAAAAGATTGCGTTTATTGCAGCAGTTTAACAGTAAGAATTTTTTATTTTCAGTGTAGATTTTTCTCACGTTTGACGCAGTTTAGCACAGGGGCCACGCATTTGCTTGAATATCACGCTATCATGCAAGTCTGTGCTACCGTCTATAGTTTTACGTCTGAGAGTTTTTCCCCATCTAAAAATGTCACGGGCTTTTGTTACCTAAACCACGAGTCGGCAACCTTTTTAGCACCGCGGACCGGTTTAAAACTAAAATTTTGTCGCGGACCGGCCTTAAAAAAACTTTTTTTAAGCGAAATTTATGCTTTTTTGCCGCAAAGGGATACTTCCATGTATAGGAATTATTCAACTTACTAAAACCCGCGGGTTCATTCGGTCCGCCGAGCAATTTAACCGATCCCATTTCAATAAAACATTTAGGCCTTTGCGTTTCTTAGAATACACTTGTATATCATTATTACCAATTTATACTCTTACTAGCCTGTCAAAATAAGGATATTTAAAGTATTCTTTCAAAAGAAGGTACACCTCGTATAACATATATAATTTATTTCCGATCCCATTTTTGACAGTCCCTACACGACACTTTCTTTAGTTAACTAACATAAAAACTAAAAAAAATAATGGCAATATGAAAAAGTACGGACCACAGACCGACAACTATAAAGTATAGAAAAGACAGTAATGTAGTCATACGTACAAGGCTAGCCAGATTGTCTTTATTAAGAACAATTTTGAAAAATGTGTCTCTTTTTCATCGTGGTCGATTTTAGAAAAATCATTAGGCTTTTTGACTTTTTCTGTCATGTTTTTGTAGAGTCTAAAACTAAAATTATAGAGTGTAAAACTTTCTTAAGGTAATTAAAATGCATACGTTTTATCTTAAGCTATCCTGCTTAAATATCAAAATAAAAAATCATTTTATTATGGGGCATTGCTTATAAACATTTGTTATGAATGTATTCTATTGTACTTTACGGTAAGCACTTTTAAATAAACAACATGTATTTTTCGATGTATCGTAAACGAGTTAGATTTTGTAATAATAGAGTGTGCACTTTTGGATGTTGTGAACGTGCTATGTAACTCATATGGCCACAGCACACTAATTGTTTTGAACCTCACAAGAGCTTGATACTAATTGCGATTTTTTTATCATACTAATTAACCGTGGAGTATACCTAAACGACAGTGATTGTGTTTGAATTATAAAAATACATAATTGTTTTGACTTTTTCCAGGTTTTTACGTTCAGTTCGTGTTTAAACAAATTTTTAATCTGGAAACCCTGCTACGAATCGGTAGCAAACTCCTCGCTGACCGGTAGCTGGGTTTTCGTTACTTAAACGATGTATGACACGCTTAGTAAAGTGTATATGTTGATTGCCACAATCATTTTTATTACCATGGGCTATAACACGAGGCTAGCAGTTAAACATGTTACAACGTTAATGTGCAATAGATGATGAAGAGCCTCGTGATGGATTGTTTCATTTTGTTTAACCAGACAAAATTCAGGTAGACTTCGTACATTATCGTGGTTATTTTAGGTGTAATTAACTTGCATCGCCGTTCGAACTACATTAGTCCAGTTATTGAACTGGTGAATACTTTATTTTTATAGTTTACAGTAGGAAGATGACAATTAAGCGTAATATAGGCTAAGATAAAATAATAAATCTGTATTATATGTTTATTTTGCAAAAAATCTAGGTTTTTATGAATTGAAGTCTAGGTTTTTTTTAATTTTTCGCTGGCAACCAAGTTAAGACCGGAAACTGTCTGCGGGCCGCTTAAAATCTCGTCGCGGACCGTATTTTGCCCACACCTGGTATATAGGCCTACAAAGCGCAACAAGAAAATTTTAGGCAAAAAGTATACATTTTTTGTTCAAACCTTTTAAAAAACTACTTTACTTAGCAAGCTTAACACTTAGCTATGCATAACACAACTCGCGATTGCGGAATATACCTTCCCATTACATCGTGGGTCCCAACTAGTATAAGCTTAATTATTTTTTAATGCTATTAATAGGTTATAAAATGCAGTCCAAATAGTATAACAAAAATTGATTTTTAACGAAAAAATCTGTACAATCAAAGGACTTAATTTGCTCCCTAAAGGCGTAATTTGCTTCGTAAACCAAACCAACATACTCGGCGGATGTGCGCTATTCGTGCTACCACATTATTGCCCCAAGAAGGTTAACGTATTTCTAATCAACAAGGTCATAGCAACGTCTACGCATTTCCAAGCTCTGTGATATGGTTCTCCCCCTTGACTTTGTTTACGCCTATTCCTGTGGTGGAATGACGTTGCACATCACGTGAAAACCGTTCATGCGTTTATATTCATCCGCTTGATACTAGAACGCTCGTATTGTCTTTTATTAGAAAGTAAAAGTTTATTTCAATGTTAATTTGTTAAATATTAAATTATATTGCTGCTTATAGTATGTTATTTATGCGTTTATCATTCTAAAGAAACAGACTAAATTTGAATCGGACTAATTATCACGTGACTAACTAGCCAAGCGTACCGTCGCCATTTCCTTGTTCAGTTTCTCAAACAATATTTGAATTCAAGGTAAAGAGAAAGCTATATTTTTGCATTGAATAATGTGAAGAAGTATTGCTCTGGCAACAAGATTTTAACACCGGTAAGTACGTGTTTAGCATAGCTTAATTGTTTAGCAAAACGGTTTATAGTAGAGATTTTTTTTATTTCTACTGATCAACTTTTTTGCTTAGCATACGGGTTAGTTGATATGTGCCCTGCACTATATGACGTCAAAGGGCGCGTCGCGTAATTTTCAGGAGGGGTAAAATTTGCGCGCTAAATAAAATTGCAAAATAGCCTAGTTATTGTAATGAAACTTTCTTATAAGCCCGAAAACAATTTATTTAAATAAGAAATTTTATCTTTATTTTTTTACACTGTATATCCTGTATGAAGTATTCATATACTTTAACGTTCTTGCAGTCTCAATAAAATCTAAAATCAATAATTACGGAGTGTTTTCAGTAACTAAATACCTAATTTAGTCCTACAATTTGTTAAAGTTGGTTAATAATAGTAATAAGCTTTAAAATTAGTTTGCTTAAATAACTGAGGTATGTTACAATATCTTTTTTGGTTTTAACTAGTTTATTATTAAAGAAAAGAAGCCATGGTTGTCTCTGCTACAACTACATTTCCATCAAAGACAAACACACAAACCAGCAGATATGCACCGTCAACCAATATGACTGCCAGAGAACTGTGTGACAATGATGACTTGGCGACATCACTAGTTTTGGATCCTTACCTAGGTTTCACCACCCATAAGATGAATCTTAGGTTAGTAAATGGCCAAGGCATGTTAACTATGTTAAATCATCATTCCCACACTTTGCTTCAGCACCCAAATTAGTACTAAAACAACATGGGTGTAATAATTGCCTTATATTTTAGAAATTGTTATCAGAACTAAACTACTGGGTATGGAACATCTAAAATTGTCAGATATGCATTTATCTCTTTCGTCGCTAACGTATCTTGTTTTCCCAAAGATTTCGACCAATTAAAGGAAAAACCGATGTTTTATCAAACACTGTTTCGGAATTTACAAAGCATCCAGACTATAACCTCACATACAACCAACTTCTATCTGGAGATTGGTCAAGAAGTTATTTCTTGAATAAAAGTTCCAAACAAAAACAAGTGTGTATTAAATTAACCCTCTTTTCTCATAATTGCTTATTTAATTGTATTATATACATTTATATATTAAGACCTCCAACTTTCTTTCAGGTATTCAGAGATCATGTTTACCGTTACCTTGGCATGTTTCACCCAAATTGTGGTTTTGTTATAAATCGGTGCAACAGATATAGCTTGGAAGATGGAGGGGCAAAAATAACTGCCTCTAAAGATTGGTAGGGTCTAAAGACAACTAAGTTTATATACAATATTGTTTTAAATAGGTTTGTAATCTTTATTTTGCAATTAGGTACAAGAATGATAAAATGAATTTACTGGTGGGATGCATTGCTGAGCTAACACCAGAAGAGGAGGCTACTCTTCTTGTTCCTGGACAAAATGATTTTAGTGTAATGTTTTCCACAAGAAAAAATTGTGCTCAGCTTTGGCTTGGTCCAGCTTCATTTATAAACCATGGTAATTTAACAAAGACTTTTTGATATGTCTTCAGTTTCAAAAAGTGTAGCTAAATTGTGCCTATTTTAGACTGTCGTCCAAACTGTTGCTTTGTGTCAACTGGCCGTGACACTGCTTGTGTCAGAGTGCTTCGTGACATCTCTCCTGGTGAAGAGATTACTTGTTTCTATGGGGAATCATTTTTTGGGGACAAAAATTGCTTCTGTGAATGTGAAACTTGTGAAAGGTGAGATGGCCAACAACATAACTTGGAAGTGTTAACATGTTTATGGTATAAAAAACTTAAATAAGCAAATTAAACATACTTTTTTAGGCGTAAAACTGGTGCCTTTCGACCAAAAGACGGCTCAGCCAAACAGTCTGACATTCCTATGACTTTCCATAAGAAATATGGTTTCAGAGAAACTGACAAGCGACTTAACAGACTGTTACGCAAATCCTCTTCTGCAGCACATGCAAAGGTTAGCATAAGACTAAATGTTGTTCTGTAATGCTTAAAAACATGACGCATTTCCAGCAATTCAAGCAGTTCATGTGGTTTTTGCTTATGTGCAAAAGAATATTGAGCAACAGTTCAAATTGTCTTTCGCAAGTCAGTTTTTTTATCAATCTAGCTTCTCCATATTTATAAGACCATTTGTATCTATAAGATTTTAACTAGTTGGTTTTTACAGTATGCAGAGGTGCAATTTGAAGATGGAAAATTTGTTTCAAATCATTGCCACCGGTTAAGTGGTATTAGAGATTCCTCACCTGTGTCAAGCGAGTTTTCAGTCAGCTCAGAAGACAGCTCGGAGTACTTTACATGTTCCAGTGAATCTGGCAGTTATGCAGATTCTGATGTGGTATCCAATGCATCTGAAGATTGTGATAAAAACGCATACAAAGCGGCTAATGTAGGCCATTCAAGGAACCCTGCTGGGCGCACACCTCGGTTGCACACTGTTAATCATAACTTTGCTCAAAAGCGTCCCGCTGAGCACAACTTGCGAAGCAGCAAACGAACTAGAACGGTTTCAAACTACCGCAACCTTTTTGAACCCTTTCTGGAACAGGCGGAAAATCACGTAGACCCGATCCAACAAGTTGCGCGAATTTCTCCAACGCCCAACGTCTTCACGTTTTCCACCACTGCAAACCGACGCAAAAACTCCGCGCCAGTCAAACTGGTAGATTCTTGCCATCCTGCAGTTACTCTCGTTTCGAAGGGTTTAAAACTTGACGCTATTGCCTCAAAATTATTAAAATATTCCGAATCAAAATCATATGATGAAATCGAGTCACCGACTTTAAATGACAATCACATACGTCGCAGCCCACGTCTTGTCGCTTCCAAAGAAAATGGATACCTCCCACACGGAAGTGGTAGGTTCTGGTTCCGCTAAATAAATGTGTTTACAGCACTATAATAACCTTGGGTTTAACGTCACATCAAGTAAGCGACTGATTTGAACTTGTTGTTCTAACATGAGCCATTAACTCCCATGTGCACATCGCAATAATTTAAATGTTTTTGTATCGAATTTAATTCGTGTTTTATGAGATATAAAAAAATTGTAGGAGTGGCTGGTCAAAAGTGTTTTTTGCTTGGATGTTATTCTATACAATATATTTTCATTAATGTCCTGTCGCCTTTTTCACAGTAAAGGAGTCGAACGATACAGTTGAACTGTGTAGCCACCGTATGTTGCCACAACTAGGTGCTTCCCCATCAAGATCAGTCGTCGACCTGCCTTTAGATGACGAAGTAATCGGTGTTAGACAGAAGGCTGTGCCGAAGGAGCGCAACGTGTGGGCTGATATTGGTCTACTTCCTGCAGATAGTGCACCAGTGCCTGGAAAGACAACAGAAAGCGGATTTGCGTCCGAGGCACAATCCCCTACACATCCGTGCCCTACTTCCTGGGTGCACAAGGTCTCTAACAATTTTAAACCAGTTTACGATATTCCCGAACCTCCGGATGAACGCAGACTTTCCCACCACCAATATGAACAACCGCGAAGCCCCATCGTTGACGAGCCTACTTTGGCCACGTGCGACAGAATTGTTGTGGCAAGTCGAGACAAAGATTTGCGCGACCATATGGCTCCCAATAAATCTAGAAACGGCATTCCCAAGCTCACTTTACGACGACAGTCCGGCTCCAGGTACACCTTACGACGGAGGCACAAACCAAGCCCGAAAAAAAATCCCACTAAACGACTGCGACTTATCGTTGGCAGTGAGTCCATAAACATTGAATTAAACCACTAACAACTACCAGCGACCAAACGCTAATTGCATCGTAAATGCCTCGTCATGTGACATTTTTTTTTTTTGAATTTATAAAATTCACCCTATGTAAAAAATACGACCCTTCGTTGCCCGTCGAATGATCACTGTTTGTCGTTGCAACCAATTCACTGTAAACCATATGCAAGGCTGTTTCGTGGCGTATCGTTCTCTAATCATGATTTGTGCTATTGCGGTTGTTGTTTTTGCTCAATCTTTATCTTTTTAGTTCACACGTTTGACAAAAAGTAACGCATTCGTTGTCGTTTTGTTACTGTTTTTGTCGGTGAGGAGAAAATCCTGCGAAGGTTTGTTTAAGGCTGACAAATCCCATTATGTCGACATAGGTAAGTTCCGTAACGAAACTGATTTATATTGGCGTTGGCTGAAAGAACCATTTGGGACTGATATGCGTTTGTGTGGTTGTTGTTAGCAAATATTTTTCTCGTTCTTTTTGATTAATGTCAATAAATAACTTAAAACTAAACGTATTTGTCGGTCGTGGTAGGACCGAAAGATTATATACGAGTCACATAAACGATGGAAAATACATTTTAAGTTGTTGTGGGGTCGTCAGCTCTTAGTGCTATTTCCATGTTGATTAATAAAAACAATGGTTTACGAGAGTAATTTTCATATTAAATTGTACAATGGTTCTCACCGCGTTTTGGCAACAGAGAAAGGGGTGGAAATGTTTCTCAAAAGCGAGATAAAGCTATGGCCTGTCGCTATTCTCACGGGGAGAAATCGGTTTATATTGGGTGATTATACAAAACATGACATCGTTGCTACATTAGTTATTGATGGTGTTTCGCTACCCAGCAATAGGGTTAAAATTAAAATAACTCTAAAACACCGACGTGGGAATAAAACCAAACTAGGCACAAGATCCCAATTAGACTATTACAACTACGCCAGAATTACACCTAAAACGCTAGAATAGGATTTATAGCCTTTTACATAACGCCAAATTAAAAAAAACTATGTTGTTCGTTGTGATAAATATTATTATGTTTAGCAATGTAATTTTGCTTTAAAAGTTTTTTTTTACCCCAGAAAAGGGTGCGTGACCAGGGGCAGATCAATAGGGGGAGCTAGGGTGGCACGGCCTTTTTCAAACTGTGTTTTTGTGCATCTCAGTACGTAAATCAAATTGTTTTTTACCTTAATTATGTTTGTAGGTTGTCAAAGTCCATTTGTAAAATGTTTACAAACGTCATACTGGATCCGCCCTGGGATGTGGCGAATTGGGCACATAGATAACTATTACATTAATATTTTTGCAAGTTTAAAGCAAAACATCATAAGATTACCATTTACTTTCTGACGCCATCTCTAAAAACGTTCAATAAGTAGACTCCCGGAAGAGATAAAATGAAAATTTTCACTCACAAAAAAAAAACAAAAAAAACGTGAGATTAAATTCAATAAAACTTGAACCACCCGAACCCAAACGATAAGCAGCATCCTAGCCCAGTGGTCCCCAACCTGTGGGTCGCGAGAAGACAATTTTGCCAAAAAAGAAGACAAGAAGTACAAGGACCCAACCTTTTATTGGATACTTATTTGCAAATTCAATGTAAAAATACTCTATGAGAAGGCAAATGTATTTTGTAGATTCACACCATAAATATTTGGGGTTTCCCTTTACTTTTTAATAGTAAACATTAATATAACAAATGATCAAACTGATCCTATCGCCTGCTACAAAACAGTTACTTGACCTTACGTAGGTCTTATGCCGAAAAGTCATCGAAAATGTAATTCTGACAAAAAAGCGAGAAAGTTACGCAAAATGCAAAAAAAAGGAAGACATTTGATTATTTTTAGAGGCCTTGTTGGACCATTGATTCTATTTGTAAAAGGAAAAAATCCTCTTAAAATAGGATATATTGTAGCCCTACCCTGCAATAGAAACTTCCTTTGTGGATAGGATTATATGTGCAAAGAGATTGCTCTTATTTGCTACACTACAGTATTTTGTCTTCCCGTTTTGCCGAAGAAGTTAACAGAGCGTATAAATTGTGACGTATTCTGTACTCAATATTGATTGGTTGAAACTGCGCTCGTAACAAGCACGCTTCGCTTTCGTGTTTTTTGTGTTGCTGATTGCATTTTTAAGTCGCGAGGCGTACTGTTTCCTTGAATCACAAAAGCAGGTGTTGAAATTAAAAAGCGATTAATTTTATGTTCGGTAACTGTTAAACATTTTGGGCGCTGGTCTAGAATCCTACCACAACAAACATTATTTGGGTTAGGGCGCGGGTTAGCGTTTGGGTTATGGTGGGTCAAGTATTAGTATTGAATAAAGAATATTATAATACTTCACCCACCCACACCCTAACTCAAATTTTGTGCCTTGATTTCATAACTGTGGTAGGATTCTAGACCAGCGCCACATTTTGCACTGTATTCAAATGGCGTAAAAAGTGTTTTACACGATGGGATTCTGTCGTAGTCTACTCTATATGCATATATGCAGACAATTGTGTAATTTGTGTTTAAAATTAAATTGAGCATTGAAGAAAGTTATCGATTTGTTATGATGGAAATACTTGTTTTGTCAAGCAGCCAGTGTGCACAAATGCGCTAAGACTTATAGTGCTGGGAAAAAAAACTTTTACAAAATCAAATAACAAAACATGTTGTAGAAAAATGTAGTTCTTTCATGTTGACTTGTATTTCTTGGCCACTTGGATTTAGAAAAACCTTTACACCTTAATTCTCATGTTTCATTGCCATACCTGATAAGATCAGATAGGAGCTTTAACTATAATGCTTGGTCCTGTGGCATTGGTATACTTATCCGATACAAAATGTGTTTTCAGAGATGGTTTGTGATTGTTGTCAACCTAGTGTAAATACCTTTTTATTTTAAAAACTAACAGTCATACGTAATTCATACTTAGAGCCGTGAAACAAAGTTTGGCTTGACAACCTGGAAAATGATAGTTTACACTCCAGATTGGAAATGCTGGGTATCGCGCAGGTTGGAAAGTTTGGCCTAAATCCCCCGCGCAGTAGCACTTTCAGCCACGGTCACAGCCGCGCATTTTATAGAAAATATGTTCAGCCGCGCAAATCTAACTCGAGCAAACGCGCAAAACTTCAGCCGCGTAAACTTCTGTATGAAACTTAACAAGCACAAAAAAATTGGCGGGCCGCATACTGAAGTTGCATAACATTTTTTAACGCTAGTCTATAAGACGTATATAATATAATGCATCATATAGAATCCCCCGCGAAACGCTAAAAACGCACAGTTCGGTGTTTTGGTCACGCATCAGTGGACAACGGTCACGTACATAGTGACGTCAAATTAGGCAATATCGAGTAATATTGCATATTAAATGCTACACTATTCAGCTTTTTAAATATTTACCTGCGCACTGCGCCCGCACACCAACCAAAAATTGCGCAGTGATTCAAGTATTCTATTAACGCTGTAAGTTTAATATAAATTCGCAATTTACAACTTTCGGTAGCCTGATGGTTTATTTTCAGCCGCGCAAGTTCAAGTCGAAATTTTATTTTCAGCCGCGCATTTTTTCAGCTGCAAAACATCTCCCCCGCGCAATATCCAAAGTTTCCAATCTGGGGTATCGCTACAAGATATCGATAAAATAGATTGGAAACTTTTAAACCTAATCAATCTTTGTATATGGCCGTATTTGTCCTAATTCTAAATAGAGAAATCAGGTGGCACTGTATAAAGACAAATTGTATTTGATTCTCGACAAGCTTTCGCACAACCGTGCTTCATCAGGTCAAAGTATAAATGAAAACAATTAAAATGCACGTAAAAGCACAGGCGCAAGTAAAAGGCGATAAGAATGGTGACGTCTAACATATCCACAGGCACATGCTCGCAAAAGCGTGTTACTGACGCAAAAACAATTATGCTACGATGCCTGCGCTTCAAGGCACGATGGGTGTAGTACAGCCTGCTATGAGGTGTAGTGTGACATAAAGCCCAAATCCCGATTGAGCCCCACATTAATGGCATCGAACTTTTTAATTATGTAAACCTAATCAAGTATCAGGCATGCCTCCTATTACATTAAACTACATAAACTTATGTTGCATTTTTTAGACTTGAATAGAAAACAATGTCTGACATTAATCCAAAGAAGATGAAGGTGGCTGAACTCAAATCTGAGTTGGAGGCCAGAAGTATTGAAGTTGCAAAAGGGTTAAAAAAGGCGGACCTTGTTGCTCTTCTGCTGTCGGCTATTGAGAGTAAGTACAGCCGTTAATCTTTGGGTGGTTGTTAAAATGCTGTGACTTATTCCAGTATGTTGATTCCAAAAATCTTTGGTTTGCAAACCTTCTGCAAAAGGTAACAGCTTTTGTCCTGATGAATATTATCATTAAAATAAACCATTTAGCTTTTTTCACTTTTTCAAAACAAAAACGTTAGAGATAATTCTCATATGATAATTAAATAAATATCAATATCCATAAAATAGGTAAGTATTGCAAACAATATTTTACAGTGTAACATATTTTCAATGTATTCGATTGTGTTAGATTCAAAATCAAAAATTTTTACCTTGATTTGACTTTATAGTTACGAACTGTGGGCGTCAGCGCCAAATTGCTTTGTGATAACTTTCACCTAATCATAAGGTCTCAATGCTGTGTTTTGATGAGAGACCAACGTTTAATGTCAGGTTCAAAGTTCCGATTTACTATAATGTTTTAAGTTGCACAATTAATAATTCCATCTTAATTTTCTTGAACACACTTACCTTAGACAAAATGTGCGATGGGGTTGCACAATGCCGATATTATTCCTATAAAGTACAATTTAGTCCATTTTATAAACCATTGTTGTATGTCACTTGTACTTTACTACAAATGTGAACTATTATTCAGTCGAATATTGTTCTTGCCAGTTACAATATGTAAGCTATACTTGACAATTACATTGTGTGTAACCTCGCTATAGGTTGGCATAAACTTGACCTTAAGTAACTCCTATATCGCATTTTGTCCCAAGGCAAACACGTTTTATAGGGATAGTTGCTCGCCCAATATTGCTTGATTAATTAGGTGAAGGTTATGCAAAGTAATTAGTCGCCTGTAAAATCGCTGGCGCCACACTGCATGACTTCATTTAAAGACGACAATGTAAATGTGTCGCCAAGTGACAGGCCTTTATCTAAACTTTCCACTTGCATATATGTAGAATAAGGTGCAACCATCCCCGGAAAACCAAAAAATTATATCAGTTATAATAACCTGAAATAAACGGCAGAGCTGGTCGGATTCAAATGTAAGGATTTAATATTCTACTTCGAACCTCCCCAATCATGGTTCAGATATTTTGTATGTAGTTCTGTATTAGTTTAATCTTCTTTAAATGGCTGACTAATTTTTTCATGCAATATAGATATGCTAGCAAAATGTTTTGTGATTAATTGTTGTCACTAAGGGTATAAAATGATTAAATAAAAAAATAGAAGGTAGGGATTCAATATTCTGCATTAGCTATTCTAGATTTAAAACCTATCTTTCTAGAACCTATGGAATTATTCTTTAAACATACCTAATTTCGGTGTTATTATGTGGGATTCAAGGAAACTTTTGTTTCTGGTATTTAAGTTTAACATAACAAGGATTAACAAAAGTTCACAAAAAGTGTTTCATAAGTTTATTTGTGTCTAAAAACACTCTTGCACATCCGCTTTTTGCACCTATGGTCTCGGCATAGTCATATTACAAAGATAAAAAAAATGGCATTAGTCTTGGGCAGCTCCAATTTACCAAATTGAGTTTGTATATAGTTCTCCCAAACTAAGCTTAAATAATAAAATTTAACAAAGTTTTGAGTTGAAAAAATAATAAAGCAAAAAAAAAAAATACAGTTAGAAACCAAAAGTTAGGCCAATAGGTAGCACCTTTGTTTATTTGGGAAGTGATGAACCACTAGATACGGGTAATACTGCCACATAAAATATTCTTTAATATAATAAAATAATATAATTTTACAGGCGAAGTTGGTGACATATCGGAATCTATGTTTAGTGAGGCAGATACCAATGAGGTTTGTTTTATTCATATAATTTAAAAACATTTTTTGTTTTATTTTAACCTATGTGTAAATAGTACAGTTTATTTAATTTATTGATTGATTCTATTTATTAAAAAAAGTTTAATCATTTTTATAAGTACACAATGAGTTTGGCCAAACAACAGCTGTCACTCAAACCTAAAATACCAGATTTAACTGTTTGAAATTATCTATTATAAATAAATGTTTTTTTATATTGATGTTAACAGTATAGGATTAGGTGATCGGTTTAATTTTAATATACTTTTCACAAAGTATTTAAATGCTCTTACACAAAATTAGGGCAGTATTTGTTGGACATTGTGCTGTTGAAAATGTTTGGCAAACTACTTGATACATAGAAAACAACGATGGTGTGAATTGAGCAGTATACAGTTTGCTGTAAAGTGCAACTTTGTTTAATGGTTCATATTTGTTGTAACCCTAATAGGAGGAAGATTCAAGTCAAGCAGAAGATAATGCTGATCCAGTAAGAAACTCTGTTGATTTTGTTTTGTATTCAGTATATATTTGTTAGTGTTTGCACAACAATCTAGAAACAGCTTCACTTAATAAAACAACTCATGTTAATATCTTGCCAGCGATTGTTAGAATTGTTAATTTTGGGTAACTGCACATAACCTCTTAAACAAATCCAATGAACTCAACTCGCCCAATGTTATTTTTTGTTAATATGATGTCACAAACAGCTTGCTGATTTGGAGATTTTATATGCGGTATAGTAGAGATTTAACTTTTGTATTCAATACTTTCATTCTTATGTAAAAATGTAAATCTTTAGCATTTTATGGAATGCCCCTTCTTGGTTATTTTCGTCTAACATCCCAATCTAGACAGAATAAACTAAATTTTAGACATGCTTAAATAAGATTAGGAGTAAATAGCATATTTATGTTTTAATTGCAGGTTCCTGTTGCATCTATAAATCAAGAGCAAGTCGGTAAGAACAGTGTTATGTGATGTTGATATTTTTTAGAATATAAAAAAAAAATTGTTAAAGTTGACAATTGTTTTGGAAAAAAATTTACAACTTGTAATAGTGTCAAAATGATAAGTTTACCTTTAAATCAAGATGTTGTAAGTAGAATTGCATCTTTAGATTTAAATCCGAATTGGATTATACTGTTTTCTACCTGGGTCAGACCCTTTGTTTGCCAAGGCCTGTTATATCTTGTGTTTGACATTTTGCAAAATGACTGTTTTGTTGCATGTAAATAACAATCAAGCTTTTTTATAGATAAAACTAATTCGGAAGTGCTGCAAGAAAAAGCTGTTGAGCAGGAGTCAACAGAAACTCCCGAGGAAACTTCTAGCCCTGTGCCAGAACATGAACAAATGCAAGTAGCTGCAGAGCCAGAGTCAACAACCGAACAGACTGATGTTGCCATGGAAGATCCTATTACTGAGCAAGTAAATCCTCCAAAAGCTGAAGAAGAACCTGAAGCTAACGAGCCATCTACCGATGAAAATAACAAAGAGGAAAATGAAACAGAAGGCCCTGTTGTCCAATCTGAGGTAAGATCAAATTGCATTATTACTGTAAAGAGTGAACCTGTTGCAATGTGTAAAATCTTATTTCTACAGGAAACTAAACCAATGAAGCAAGATGCCAATGGTGATGCAACTACAGCTGAGCAAGAAAAAGTTGCCGATGGTAGGTTATATTCAGGTATTAAGAGGTTTTGGGGTTTTGATGCAGTTTTAAACAATGACTTTTTTTAAATATTGTTTAGTTATGACATATGTAAAGTTCAGTGTTGGTGGATTAACTTAAGTTACCTTCAACTTGAATATATGTGAAATCACAACCAGTAGCAAAATTGCATATTGTAGGCGTAGAACCAAACAGGGCTATGTCCAATTTCATAATTTTTTTTTTTAATTTAATGGTTTTGTGGACATATCTCTTTAAAAAAAAAATATATTTTCATAGCCTATATCTCAAGTTTATAAGGTATATGTCCAAATGTAATATCTTCCAAAAAAAAAAATTCAGTTCCAAACTGGTCTAAGTCAATTTGGGGTCATAGACCAACTTGCTAGGCAAAACATGTTTGGCTTAGGTCACAAAGTTTAACTTATTTTTGGATTTGATGACCAGCATTTGTATACATTGTGGTTTTAAGCATAGTATCACAATCTACATAAATTGTATTTATACCATTTAATACTTCTGTACACTGTACACACAATTGTCATATTGGGTAAAATCCAAGATTCGCTTAAAACCTGTTCATTTAACAAATTTGGTCAAACGAAAATTGCCCAGCTTCCTATTTGTCCTGCATATTAAAATATTACCTTGTAAATGGTCTAAAACACTGTGTTTAACCAGAAACTTATCCAGTGAGAAACCTTGAGCCAAAGCGACAAATAATCTAAATCATGCTTGTTAATGTTAACATAAAACACTCAGTGCCATGTATTAGGTACAGTTTTTTTTTGTTTTTATATCTACACAAACCAAGCCACCATGTGAGAAAAGATTAACAAATAGAAAACTGAAGAAGTTATGCTGGCTTTTGTGTACGCTAGCCAAATTCCTCTATGGCGAAAAATCCCCAAAATATTATCTTGTGGGTCTTGGTTCAAACAGGTCTTTACGCACTTAACAACTTTTTTTTCTCGGGTTGTCAAGCCATCAAGCATTGGTAAAAATAAGTCACAATACGTGAGACAACAGGTGTGGGTAGAATAGATCAGTGGTTCCCAACTGGGGGATGACATATTTTTCTTATTTGTGGCAAAACAGTCGTTAAATATATCTTAAACCGCAAATTTAGGTACTTATGCATACTAACGGCTTAAATCGGGACATTCCAAATAATAAAATGCATTTTTTTTGCCTTGGTACATGTAACCAGACTTGGACAACTAGATTTAGTTTAGCTTTTTAAAATTAGATTAGAATTAAAATTAGAGCATTTTAGTTTTTCCAAATTAGATTAGAATTAGAATTAGATCGTTTTGAGTTTTCTCAAATTAGATTAGAATTAGAATTACCGAATTCCTAAAAAATCAAATTTCAACTAGAATTTGAACTAGAATCACATTTAGTTTTTACAACCAATTTAATTTAATCACAATTTATTCTTATAAGAACGTGAATGGTAAATATGTGTGTGCTAATTTGTATGCCTTTTTATGCTTTTTAGCCTGTAAAAATTACATACAAGTCGTTCCAACCAGAAAATCTTAATTGAAATTCTGTGTTTGAACTGAGAGACTAAAAATGCCGTTGGACAAAGTAGCATTTTTGGTAAAATCTAAATTAGATTAGAATTAGAGCATTCACGGAATTCAAAAATTAGATTAGAATTAGAACTAGCCGCATTTTGCTCTAATTCAATGAATTAGAAAACTAGAATTATCTAGTTGTCCAAGTCTGCATGTAACCGGACTCAAAATTTCATTTAATGGGTCGTCGACTCTAGTTGTATTATATAGTTAGAGGTAATGAGATTGGTTCTGAGCAAGATTTTTCTAAAATTTAAATAAATTTCAGACGCAAAACGAACATTATGGTTCATGTTAATTAAGTTTGCACTGTAATGATATTAATAATTTGTTATGTTTTGTTCACTTATTTAAAAGTCCAGTGAACAGAATTTTGTCGCTAATGGAAAATTTATGGAAAGTGAGATAGCTTTTATTTATAAGTTGGCAAAACTTATAACACTTTTTCTATGTTGATATATATTTGGGTCGCAGCAAAAAAAGGTTGAGAAATTTTCAGTTTGAATTACAAATCCTCTGTTAATTGATATAGTTTGAGTTTTTTTTCTCACGTGTATTTTTTACTTTTTTGCCATTTTTATTTATAAATTGTGATATTCATTTTCAGTTTGAATTACAGCCTTCTACCTATTTAACTTTTTTGTTTATTTACAGTGATTTTTGCAGTAAAAAATATTTTTTTAAAAGAAATGCATGTGTATCTGTCGCTTGGTTTCACTTTACATCTCTGGTTTGCATCTTCAAGGTGTAAAATGTTTGTGACATATTCCCCCAACCCAGGTGTCCTCACGGGGCGTCAGAGTGTTAATGTTAAATGTGTAACAATCTTATTGTTTAACTGGCCGGTTAACAATACCATGAATAAATGTACACATTTACAACAACTAGTTTTATGTTAGGTACTAGTAATGTATTCAATATTACCCGGTAAATGAAACATAGTCAATAGGTAGGTATAGTGTGATTAATGCAGAAATTTAAAAGTGAATAAAAATTGTTCAACCCAAATGGCAGGAGCACCCATATGGATTTCTGAAGGTTTATTTACATAACGGCATTAAACATTTTTTGATTTCTGTAACAGTCATTTACTAAACTATGGGGCTAAGTCCTAAACCAAAGTTATCAATTTTGAAAAATTTTGGAACCAAATTGGGCTATGTCCAAAAAGGAGGCCAGAAAAAATAGGGGGCTCCGATAAATATAAAACCCATACAGTATTTTTCACATAATATGCATTGGTAATCATGAAAAGTTTCATTAACATTGCTTTTGAGTGGATATTATAAAACAGACATAAACCGCTAAAAAGTTTTGGCGTTTAACTCAAAACATTTAAAATGGACATAGCCCAGTTTGGTTCTACGCCGACGATATCTAACAACATATACTATGCACAAATAAAATAATTTCTATAAAGTGCATTTTTTTACATATGCTTTATAATTTGCCTTAATTGGCATTTTTTCCAAATGGAATTTCAAAATTCATTTAATTCACATTGCAACAACAGATTTCCTAAACCCAATCTTAGCATAGTAAAATATACACTAGTAGCTTACCAGAAGGATACATGTACAAACTTACCAAAGAGTTATTTGGCAAACTATATCCGAGGCATTTAAAAAAAACATTGATATTAAATTCTATTTTTTGCTTAAATATGGATTGTTTTATGTTTGTAGTCATATGTTAAAATGATACCTTTTTTTGTAACAAATTAGTCATGCATAAGACTCAGTCAAGCATGAAATAAAAGTAAATGACACATAAAATACAATTAAGGGAAATTACAGTTAACACTTAACATTACTCATTTTCCTTACACTTTATTCATGTTAAACCAGGTCAGTTCATAATACGGATGTTTGTTTTTACGTCAAAACATTTAGACAGTTTATATGTGTACTTCGTGTTAGGTGATACAGCAACTAATGATGTACAGCCAGCTGAGGAAGAAGGTAAAGAAAAGGCTTCTGAAGAAAAGTCGGAAAAAGATAAAGCCAATGGTTAATTTTCTTTTGTGTTTTATTTAAAAAAGAAAAAAACATATTGCTATTTTTTTATAATCTCATACAAGGTACTAATACCATAAAATTTCACAGTAGTGAAAAAATGTTTTAAAACTCACACTTTTTTTATACACAACAGACAAACTAATTAAAGACAAACACATTTTGTCCCCCCCAAAAAAAAAAAATGTAATTCCCATAGCTTCCAAAAATACATCCTTATCAAACTAATTCATTTGATAATTTTAGAGAAACAAGAAAAGGAGTTCAAAGAAAGAGAGAAAGAAAGAGAAAATCGCAAGAGACGTTATGATGATGAGCGTCGACAGAGATATGAAGAAAGGTGAATTTTTTTTATTTAGCATACATACTGTATGTTACAATATATTTATTACAGAGTTTAAAATGAATTTTACATTCAAGTTAAAAAATCAGTTTTCTAAAATGACCAATTGAATTTGTACAATTAAGATATGCTCCACCACCTGAGGAACCAGAAGAAGAATTTGATGATTCTCTTGTTGTCTTGGACAAGTATAACAGTGACTTGAACGTCAAGGTTGGTATTTCTTACATACAAAACCTGTTTTTTACCTTAGATTTATTTGGCCTTAAATATGCACCGTTTTACAATTTATTGGGCTCTTGCAATGTACACCATCAAACCTGTACTTTATTTGCAGTACCATCGCGATCGTCTCACTGCTATTCCTTTAACCTTGGAAGCTTTTGCTTATTTATGGGCTGGTGCCAGGGCAACCTATGGTGTGACATCTGGAAAAGTGTGTTTTGAATGCAAGGTAAAAATGTATTTAAAAACTCTGTACATTGTTAATTTACATGTATTATAAACTAAAAGATGTTAATTGATATTCCATAAACAATTTTACTAACCTAAAATTAAAGATTTAACTGTAACATGTACTGACACTGACATATGCTTTACCTTTAAAATCAGTAGGTTAATGTACATATTACTCAAAAGTTCAGTTTTACTAAACTAATACTGCCAATAAATGTTGGGAACGCTGTTCAATGATGTTTTTTGTTATTAAAGTTGGCTGAGGAGCACTCAGTTCGCCACCTTCCCCCAGATGAGCTGCACCCACATTTGGTGCGCATTGGATGGTCAACCGATTCAAGCTCTTACATGCTTGGTGAGGAGGAGACGTCGTTTGCTTACTGTGGTTCGGCCAAAGCTGTGCATAAAGGAACATGCGAAGAGTATGGAGAAACATTCAAGGAGGGAGATGTCATCGGTTGTTACCTGGTACATAAGTTTTACTTAAAAACAAATATATTGTACTAACTAACATAGAGTGATGTTATTCTGTTTCTGTTATAATTTTTGTATGATAAACAATTAAACATTTTTCATAGAAAAACAATTAGCTTTATTGATTCCATAGGTAAAGCTGTGACTGATAACTACTTTGCATCATACATTTATTTATATAGTGTAATTTTATTAGCTAATTTTTTCAGGATCTTACTGGTGAAGAAAATGCCACTATTAGCTATTCTAAAAATGGAATTGGTTTGGGTGAAGCTTTCTCAATTTCTAAGGAAAAGATTAACGAAATTCCAATGTTTCCTCACATTTTCAGCAAAAATACCACTGTGGAATGCAACTTTGGTGCTAAGGTATATTAAATGGATATTTTGTCATTATATTTATTTACCAAACCCTTGTTTGCCTGAGCTCAAATTGCTTAGTTGGCTAAAAAGTAAATGTTGACCTACCTTGCTGCAGGAAACTCCCTACTTTCCCAACCCAGAAGAGTTTGCAGATTACATCTATGTCTCCACTGTACCTCTTGAAGAGCGTGTTCGCGGGGTTAAGGGTCAAACTGCCAGAAAGGATTGTGAGGTGTGTTTGTGTTCAGATACGGTTTTCAAATACATAGGTTTTTATTTTAAAGTTTACTTAAGTATTCCAATATTTAAATGAATATTTGCATATATTAGGTTCTAATGCTATGTGGTCTGCCTGGATGTGGAAAGACTGATTGGGCCAACAAATATACTAAGGAACACCTGGAGAAGAAGTACAACATTCTTGGAACAAGTGCAATTCTCAGAAGAATGAGGGTTAGTTATAATTCAACAATATGCTAGAAATTGAATAGTGTAATATAATTTATTGTAAACTGTCTAAAATTGATACTTTATTTATATTGTTTGTTCCTAAGTTGTTAAAAAAAAGTCTCAGTTTAATCTCATTTAGTTAAGGAACTGATTAATGTTGTGCTACTATACCAATATGAAATCTTACATGTTTATGTTGTTAATGGCATAGCGTGCTTTTCACATATGAATATAAGGCGTTTAATAGAGAAATACATCCTAAAGTGCAGCGATAAAATTCAACAGCTAGAATGTTTCTGACATTCATGGAGATTTCTTGTGGAGTTTAAAAATAATTAATTAATTGTGTGTGCTTTTAATACCAGAAATATTACTATCACTTTTGGACATGGTTATTATTGAATTTAGTGCAGTAAATCTGATATAAAACTTTTTTGTTGGTCTGTCTGTTATGATTTAATTATAATTGCCTTGTATGTTTTCTTACCCCAGGTTACTGGTGTAGCTGTGAAAACCAACCGGGATGCAATCAACATGATGCAGGAGCATGCCACTAACTGTTTAAATCGACTCTTCCAAATGGCATGCCGCAAGAAAAGAAACTATATTCTGGATCAGGTAATTAAAAATACCTAATGGTAATAAACTCTTCTACTTTCAGGTTGGCAGCTGTCAAGGATTATTTCTGGAAGCATTATTTCATACCCACACCAACATACACAATACACAGTCACATACACTCACATAATATGCTTAAAATAAAAGTTGTCCATTCGGGTTCAAGGTTAATATTTTGCAAAACTGGTGTGCCAAACCTAATGTTACCTAATAACCAACAGTTATGGCCAATTTATTGCTTTGTTAAATGTAAATGTTTATTTAATGCCATAAAAAGTATACTTATGAATGTAGTAGTGCAATGGTAATATTTTATTGTGAATAGCAAAATTTGACCATTAGTAAATTTTGCAATTTTTGACTCGTCTTATTGTGATTCTTTCTATAAAGTTAAAAAATTCAAGAAACTGTTGTAATTTCTGTGCTACAATGGGACAAATTTATACATTTACCAATAACAGAAGGAAGAAAATTTTCTCAAAGCTTTTAAATATATTAAATCAGTTACTTATCAAGTGCAACATAAAAGTTGATTTCATTGTACGACAACAACTTTACACAATGGTTTACCATTTCGCAGCATTTATAGCTTATTGTTTGATGTGTTGTTTTTGCTCTCAAACTGTTTGCATTTAAGTACAGTAAATGTATAAATTCGATTGACGTTTTAGGGTTATTGTTTAACACTTTGCTTTATACACATGTAGTAAGTGTGGCAAACATTATAATTTATTTTTGATTGTAAACCAAACAGTTTGAGAAATGAGTTTATACTGAAGACCTACAAATTTTAAATAATCCTGTTGTAAGTTTTATTTTTGTAAAAGTTCTTATTCAGTTTTTCTATGCTGGATTGCTGGTTAATGCTGCTTGTGTCTCAAAAATTAAAGATACTACACTTATGCACTTTGCTTAGGATTTTAAATCCTGTATACGTCCCCTGTTTCTTAAACTGCATTTGTAGATCTTCAGTAAATTTATGTATTTTTATTGTTTTTATTTTGTATGTTTTGTCTTTTGGAATATTTATATACAAATATGAAAACATAAATTTTAATGCAACAAAATTAACAATATCACTGCACAAACATATTATCCACACAATACAATACTTTAATAATAATTCCTTTTGACAGGGCCAAGGTAAGTATAATTTATTTCTTCTTCTTTTGGGGTGTATGTTGCCTATTTGTGTTGCCCAGCATATCACTAATTAATAATGAATCCTAATTGTTATATCATTTCAGATTGCATCTCTAACTGACTTATCCAATGGTGACTTTATAAAGTTTCCCCACCTAAATAACTACATTGTTTTTTCTTTTCTCATATACAAATATATCTTGGGCTCTTGGCAACAAAATAGACAAATGTGTATGCAACCGCCCAGCGTCGCAAATTGCGTTCGTTTGAGGGCTTTCAACGAAAGGCGATTGTAATTGTACCGTCTGACGAAGAATATAAAAGTCGCGTGGATAAGCGAACTAACGATGAGGGCAGCGAGATACCTGATATTGCTGTTTTTGAAATGAAAGGTATTTTGAAGAAGACAAACATAAACAAAATCGTTCTAGGCGGTGAGCCTGACTTTTCACTGATTTGTGTTATTAAAGTGTAACCACGACTGGACTCGGTCTTGGCTTACTTCCTTATGAAAACCAGGACCCAGTTCTGTTAGCAGCAAGCATTGGGAAGCACACAACAAAATAAGTTCAAATATGAAATAATATTCTGTTTAGACCCAGAGGTGCCCAACTCTTGCTGCTACTTTATGTCCCATGAAGAGAAACTTACTTGACAATTATTTTTTCGCAGCAAACTTTACAGTGCCAGAGGTAGGTGAGCTGTTTACTGAAGTGATCTACCCTGACCTCGACAAGGAAAAGGCAGCCAAGGTTATTGAGAAGTACAAGGAAGAAGCGAAGAAAAATGGCCCACCACCTGAAAAGCGATACAGAGGTTCGATATTTGCATGTGTTAAAAAAGCATACCTTAAACCAGGGGTGGGCAATTATTTTTGACAGTGTATTGGTGAGCCACATAAAAGGGGATCTGAAATACACATAATACACTTTATTGTTTCTTTTAAAATAATGCATTAATATTCTTGTTTTGACAAGCTGGCAATAGTTCGAATGTGTAAGGGATTAAACAAGATTAAAAAAAAGATTAAATAAAATATTGTGAAATCAAGTAAAAAATAAACATAAAGTCTTATTCTTGCCCAAAGCTTTACTTAAAAACAGCTGGATTAAATTGCTTTGTGTGTTGGATCCTAGTTTTCCCAGGCCTGCCTTACACTAATACTGTTTTCATCAGAGTAGAGGAATTTATTGATACTTAATGGCAAAACAATGTTAAATTAGTTGCCATACACTTATGAACAAGTTTTTTTACCTCACCAATAGTTTTAGATGCATGTTATTAGACTTCTGCCTATCTTTTTGGCAATTCTTGTGTCTGTGTGCAATGTTATAGTTGTATTGGAATGTGATGACTCATTTGGTATAATGAAGACTATTGAACAGGGGTTTAGAGGTTTTTTGTACCTCTTGCTACGAATTGGTATTTGTTTGCTTTGACAATATGTTTTTTGTAGCAGCATCCGATTTACTGTTGTTTATTTTCAAGCTGGATACTTTCAACTGATTTGTATTATAAACATTTGCAGTTTCAATAATTTTCAGATCACACAAAACCGTGTGAACAAACACTAACAGTTTAAAATTGACCTTCTGTTCTTAGCAGGCGGTTTCTACAACAATGGTGGGGGCCGTGGTAGTTGGGGCGGCGGTGTCGGCGGAGGAGGATACCACCACCACCATCAGCAGCCGCAACAGCAGCATCAGGGAAATGCGATGCGTGGGATGCAGCACAGAGGCAGAGGAGGCGGCGGTTACAATAAGTTCGGCGGGAATCAGGATTTTAGTGCAAGATGTGAGTTACATTTGTGGAAGCTTTTGATATTTTTGGCAGTGATATGTAAAAAAGTCATTCTGACATAACTCTCAGTTAATTTATTTTTGGAAACATTAATAAAAGTTTTCAAGTCCTTGTTTAAGGTATACTCATAAAAAAATTGGTACAGCTCTCAAACTCTGAGTAATATTTTGATTAGCCAACAACAGAAACGCTGTTTATAGCAAGCAAATTATCTTTCTATCTTTCTTTCAGGCAAAAATTGAGCCAATAACCCATTTTCTTGAAAAATTTATCAATATAAACAAATAGGACCAAAAAGTTTTTGCTTCTTATATCTGGTCATTGTGACTAAAATACTTTCAAGCGAAATCTATTTATTTTTCCACATATCAGTTGTCAGTGTCTATTTGTAATACCATGAATATAGAACTACTTTGTTTAAATAATATATTTTTTTTTTCTGTGACATACACATTACAAATGTTTTATGTTTTTTTTTTTGTTTTTTTTGGATTTTTACTGTATGTTAGAAAAAATTTTTTGTGATTTTTACAGCCAACTATGGAGGAGACAGGAGGACTAATAACACCTATGGAGGCGGAGGATATAATCAAAACAAGGGTAAGCTTTATTGTGATTTATTAAAATGCTAGTCTGCTTAAAAAAATATATATATAAATAACTGAAAGTCTGGTACTGCGAAAAATTTCTCCCAATAAATTAGCTGCCTTGAACGCAAATAGTGAAAAACTAAACGATTCTGGTTGCGCGCCAAATATTAAAGATTTTTGTTTTATAATTGTTTTAGTTTGTTAAATCTGAATATAACAAAAATCGAAATTTTGATTTACGCAGGCAATTGGAATCACAGCAACAGAGGTTATAGCGGTGGCAGCAGTGGTGGTGGCGGTGGACGATCAAACAACTATCAAGGTGGTGGTGGTGGTGGTGGTGGTGGTAATAATAGTCGCGGAGGCTACGGAGGTAACAGGAACAACTATTCCGGCGGTAGTGGAAACTTCAATCGTAACAACCATAGGCAAGTTTCTTTTGTTGTTGCTATTATGAAAAAAACGACTGAATTCGTAGAAGATACGAAGAAACCTTTGCAGCATTGTTTTTGATACATGCTTAATTGCTTACGTTGTTAAACTTGTCTTCAGGTACTTTCCCAATAAACAAAAAAATGTTTTTGCAAAGCATAAAGGTGCGAGCCCCACCACCCATCCATTGTTACAGTCGTTGATATTTTCGTATTTTTTATTTAGGTTTAAAATCAGGCCAACTAATAAAATAAAGTACTAGTTTTGGTGTAGGCTACAAATAGGATCTGCTATTTTTTTTAATTTTAAATGTAAAAAGAAAAGTGTTTTGCTGTTAGCACTTATCTGCAGTAAAACCTAGCAATTTGTAAATAGTCACTTGGAAACCAATCACCATAGTTTTATTTACACTCGTAAGTGAGATGGCTCTCGTGGGGAAATGTCGAAAAGAGGTTTCAAATTTCGATGGCACAAAATTTGCGCCATTTTCACAGCTAACGCATTCCTTGATAATAAAAATGAACATCACGTCTACGAAAATATCCTTAAGGTGACGAACTGTCACATTTTCCATATATATTTTTCATCTTTTTGAAAAGATGTGTTTCGTGACTTTCCTGATTTACAGGAATTTCAAAAATGTGATCGTTTCCCCCTAAAACTGGTGGACTCTAGTTTGCGATTTGAGGATAATTTAGTTCAGAAATTTCCTGTACTGATTTTGGGAATAAATTTATTGCTCATAAAATACGTGTATTGTTCTGTTGATTGTCCTTCTTTTTATATTATAATGGACCGCGAATCACCTTAAATAGTTACGTCGTGGGCACAAAATAGTTAGATAAGGTTGAGAACCACTATATACATTATACATGCATCAACAAGATTTACGCGATGCCCGAAAAAGTTTCGCACTTATTTCAAATGGCCGGAAAATATGACGAATAGCCTAGTTCCCACTTATAAAAAAGTTGGCGGGTAGGATAATTTGCATTAGCAACTTGGCCTGTGGGGCTTCACCCCTGGTATATATATTTATATGATATGAATAATATTGAGGCCTGTAAAGTCTTATCACGTTTAAAATCTAATCTCCTTATGAATGGGACAACTCAAATTTAATATTAAAAAACATATCGCGCACTACCAAAATATTGCTAATTTTGTGCGAGTAACCATTGAGCGATACGCTATAACCTATAATATTGCACAGTGTGAACAACCGCAACCAAGGCTCCCACAACCGAAGCAGCTATCAGGATCGCAACCAGAACCAAGGACAGCAAAACAGAAGAGGCAATAATCAGGTATGCTTTAATTCCTCTTATCTGCCTTTGCTTTTTATATATTTGTATGAGAAAATGTCGCTGACAAAAAAATACATATTGCCCGATGCCGGTCACACACAGCAACTTGACAGTTCTATTGGTAAAATCTTGTACTCATGTTTGTGTAGTCGCAAATGTATAAGTCCCACGGTCGGTCAACAACTATAAACACGTTTTTTCAGAAAAATATAGTTGTGCAATTGTTTGGGTAAAAGGGTTTCAAGACGTCTAATTAGGCCAACTTGGTTTACTGGGTTTAATTAATATATAATTCTTATCAAAATTTTGAACCTGGTTTTGTTTTGATTTCCCCCAAATAGCGAATCTGTTTTTTGAAAACGAGATGCTGCAGTTACTTAGGTTTAGATTCTGGAGGTATAAATCAGTTGGAGTTGGCTTAGGACAGGGTTTTTAACCTTTTGACACTTGCGGACCCGTAACATTTAAAAAACTGCTTTCGCCGACCTGCAACTAATATTTCGAAAGTACGATACTTGACTGAGACCACTAGAACAATACATTGATAAACATCCTTTATAAAGAAGTATAGTACTATGCAGAATTACTGTTAATTAGGTAACCTGGATATATTATTAATAAATTCAGACATTTTGACAAATAATAATCGTAGTAGGAGAGATCCACAATTAAGGTAAATTTAACGTGGCGTCCAAAATCACATAAAATTTTGCTAATTTTTTTAGATAACTGTTTAACAATAATGCAACATTACAGCTTTTTGTTACCTTTTCTCCTGCAAGACAAAAATTAGTTTTACCAGACAGCAAACACATAACACAAAACTTTTACTCTCAGTTATGCAAATTTGTAGCCGTAACAAAGAAGCAGCATAAAAATGCATAACACTGTAAGTCGGCACGTATACTCTGGGCGTTATAGTGCTTTCTTATCGGGGCTTAAAGTACTGAAACAAGAGGACAAATTGGCGCTAAGCGTGAAACAGTTTTGTATTCACGCCGGTAAAATTGGTACAAAAGCATAGTTTTCACCAATAAAAAAAACTTTTGGCGGACTGCGGTTTCGTAATGCTTAGTATGAGAATGTAACTATAATTAGAAAACAAACCACTGCTGTAAATTATAAAAATGGTTAGGTGTGTGACTAAAATGTTTACCCAAGCTCAGATTAGCAGCCACACAACAATATTAAATCTAAATTGCAGACATCCAGCGGTGGTTACAACTATCATCAAGCTTACCAGCAACAGACTGCCCAGATAGCCGCCAACGCAAATAATGCCCAACAGCCAGCACAAGCGCACAGTGTGGCGCCAGCCGGTGGCCAGCAGTCGTACCAACAGTCCTATGGTCAACAGGGCCAGGTATAATCAATGTTTTGTGCCAAAACAGATTTTTTGCCTGGCGTTTAATGCTTTTTTGTCCATTATTATACATGAATTTCCCCTCAATTATATGGCAAATATATTTTTAAATTGAAGTTTTTTCTTAAGTCTTGCTACTGAGTGATGTTGTTTTTTGGGGTTTGGGGCTCCGCGGCAGACCATCACGTGTTTTGGATTCCAGTGCGCTTTAAAACTAACTGCGGCGTTTTTTTGTTTCAGACTGACTACAGCCAACAATGGGCCCAGTACTATCAGCAGCAAGCAGCCCAACAGCAACAGCAGCAGCAACAACAACAACAACAGCAGCAACAACAGCAACAACAGCAACAAGCCGCTGTGGCCGCAGCCGCTGCCGCCCAACAGTACCAGAACTATTACGCCAGCTACCAACAGGCGTACGGCTCCCAAACCCAGTGATCGGAAACTGGCTCGATTCTTTGAATCTATTCCGGATTGTTCTCCCCACAGCAGCTGCCCACACTCGTGTAAATAGTTTTGTGTAAATTAGCTGCCCTGTATTGCTGAGCGACGGTCGACGTGGACTGGCTAAGCCAACATACATTTCAACCTAATTAGCATACGATGATTGTCGCGTTTCTTTGCGCGCTACGAGCGCACCATTTTTTATTCAAGAGTATGAGCGAAATTACTTTGTAAGCCCGCTTTCGGCTTATAACTTAGGCATTTTGGTTTTAGTAAAGACCCTTCGTGTGTTTTGATACAATAAACATCATTGCGTAATCGTTTGCTGATTGATATCTAGTGGTATAATAACTTCCAGACCTTCATAATGTTTAATACTGTCAGAAGTGGACGTTTTTCGTCGCAATAATGCAAATCATGGAGCCACCTCACTAAAAGTGTTTTAAATGGAAGCATGGGTCTTAACCTAATTACCCGGCATAAAAAGCATGTTCGCCTAACACCCAGTTAAGTTCGCATCCCACTTAGTTTCAACTTTTCAACAATTTATTAATATTTACAATTAAAGAAAGTTATTAATGCTATCCAAATCTTAGCTAAACAAGGAACTTTGCATTGCTAAAAATCCCCGTTTTAAGCCTTCTCGGCATGGTCAGCAGATGCATATTTATACTTCGTCAAGCTTCATAACCAGCTTTGTATATACTATTTTAATTTTATTGGCTAGTTAAACTTTAACTTGTGTTTTTAATTATGGCCTCAGAGAGCTCGAACCATAAAACAGAAATTAGAACAACAGCAACGTCTAAATATACAATTTCGACAAGGCCAAATTAAGACTGATGCCTAATAAACATAAAAGGGTATAACTCGGAACAGGCTCTAAATGCCCAGAATATACAACCTTTTACGTATTCCCTCACCCCACCCCAAGTTCATCACTAACACCTGGTAAAGTGATCGTACCTAAAATAATATTTTTTTACACTAAATTAAAAAAACTTTTGCTAATTCAAGAAATTAAGATAACTTTAAACCGAGTTAATAATCCTCTTAAACATGAACAGGATGGATAACAGCTGCTATAGTTATTAGTTATACTGACCTGCGCTCATATGGAAAGGGAATCATAAATAAAATGCTAAACTTGGGAGATTTAATTGATACATTTTAGATGTTGGGAAGGTGTGCTTTAAACCAATTCTCCGCAACCTTTTATCACTTGCGGCACACCCACAGAGCTAAATAAATTCGGCGGCACACCTGCGAAATATATGAAGATCGACAATATAGACAAAACAAGCAAATATCTTAGGCAACCCAGAGAAAAGAAGCGATTTAGGATCAAACGTGCAGAAGGCGCCGGGAATTTACCTTTTACATTCTTTTATCTTCTGATTTTGCTGTTTTACGTCTTCCTAAAATATCTTTTGACGTCCAATAAGGTACTCCAGTCATAAGACCAAAATTAGAACAACATGACGTCGAGATAAAACACAGTTCGGAATAAGACCAAAATAATATCTATTGGTGGTAAAAACGCATAAATCAGAATAAGTCCTAACCCGTCGGAAGCCTATATACACAAGCTTTTATACACCGGCTTTTATACATATACACCACCCCCACCCTAAATTCATCAATAACTACCCTAAATTTAATAACCAACTCTCGTAATTCAGACCCTAACCCAATTTATAACCCCAGCCATTACCCACCGTTCACTAACCCCGCAAACAGGGGCAAACAATCCAATGCCAAAACAGCAGTGACCCAACGGCGCTGGAACCGCCGTTCAATAAGAGCGCCGAAACGTCGACACCAAAACATTCAATGCCAGACCGATGGCCATGGCCCCCGATCGTCCCATACACTCTCACTAAAGTTTCAGGCGTCATTTTGTCCATTTAAGCCCCATGGACTTATTCCCACAGGTTTAGTTATTTTTTAGACGATTTTAGATCTTATTCTCTTGTGGATATTATTGCGCATTTGGCTTTAATATGTTAAGTGTGTTAAAGAATCTGTTTTGAATTTCGACTTACGGTGATTAAACGTAACAAAGGTATTAAAAAAGTTTTAAGTATTAAAGAAAGATTGTAAAGTTACACCTGGATTATTGCATGTACAAAAGCCTGTCTTGGTGTACCATTTTTGTGTTAATTCTACTGTAAAAAGTATACTTAAAAAACGCAACTAAACACCTATACGGGAACGTCGCGGCACACCTGGTATGGTCTCGGCACACCGGTTACGGAGCACTGCTCTAAACCAATGATTCTCAACCTTTTTTGTTACATGGACCATACTTTTGTAAAAAAATATCCGATTCACCACTTTGCTGCGCTGAAAAGTAATGAACGCGATTAGTCGAACCCAGTGGTGGGATTCAGCCGGTTCGCACCGGTTCTATCGAACCGTCTCACGAAATTTTATGAGATCAGCGAACCGGTTAGCATTAATGGTTACTGTCAATAGATTTTTGCATCTTATCTGATACAGCGATTTTTACGATGCAAGTAGTTGACGTGTTTTTTTTCCAAAATGTGCAATGCTCAAGCTCGCACGTAAAATAGTGTTAATTTTTTTATAATCGTAATAATTTTCCTTTGTAGTACCGTTAGTTTGTCTAAAAATTGCATTGTTGCGTCATAAGTACAAATCATGAGACGACTGCTGCTTTTTAGGGTGTCTATTAGCAGTGATGGAATTCAGTCGGTTCCAACCTTGCGCTGGAACCTGGGGTTGCATCCTGTTATTGCATTTACTTTAATTATTTGTTGAAAAACACGAATTTTTGTAACAGAACCGGCCGAAAAATATGACTTTTTTGATAGAACCGGCTGACAAAAATTTTGAATCCCACCACTGGTCGAAACTATATTTTACGTAGATCAGTGTACTCAACTGCGTGTTCACAGGTACTGTAGGCCTAACTCTTAAATTGCACACTCAATCTTAAGTAAATGTTAAATTTGCACAATTAAAATGTATTAGTGAGTACCAGGAGCGGATCTAGGGTTTTTTGTTAGGATCCGCTCCTGGTAAGTAGGCCTATATAGTAGGGCTACCATATTTACAGCACCCAAAAATAGGGCATTTTTTGGCCGGCAAGTAAAACGAAAGTAGAATTGTTACGTTTGAGTGTAATGATATTTTATGCTGATTTTCGGAATGTTTGGTTGTTTTTGGATGTTTAGATTAATTTTCGATAGGAAATTGGGTTTTGTTGGCCGACTCGAGCGCAAATATTAATCTATTTGTTGCAAGCACGATGATTTTGCTGTTGGCTGCTACGAAGAGAGCTATGCAGGGTTAGCCTACCATCTGCTCAGACCAAAAAATAAGCACGATACTAAAGACCAGGAGGAGATCCAAGGTTCCGAGAATGAAATCCAAGCTTCCAGGAATAACGTCATAAAATAAAAACTTATAAAAACCTATTTTTGTGTGCGCAAAACGTAGCTTAATCGCGTGAAGCACGAAAGAAGCGCGAAAAAAAAAGCTTTTGGTTGAAATTGGCAAAACCATTAGTTTAAGAGGAGACGTGACGACGCCTTACATAAAGGGCCAGATAATTGTAAGTGCTAACCATAGGTGGCCCAGTATTACAATTTTTGTCCAACTTACTTAACTTGATTATTAAAAGAATAATAAAACGAAAAATATAAGAAAACATGGAATAAAAACTGTAGTTAACCCTAATAAATTGTCGTGCAGTTTGAAAAGTTATCAAATCTTAGTTCTAAATCGCATACGACAACATTTTAAGGCTACTTAACCCGGATCTTGGCGGCGGGCCGTAATTTGGTGATCCCAATAGCCTAGGCCAGTGATTCTTAAACAGTGTGCCGCTGTACAATAGTGTGTCTCTGGAGATTCTTCTGGAGAAAGTACCGGTATGTCGCGAAACTTTTTGTAATATTACACATTATATTTTCGGTTTTGCAGATAGACATACAGGCGTCTGCCCAGACCAAAAACTAAGCACGCTGTTCTGTGATGACGTAGTACTTAACTTTTTTGCGTAATAGCGCACCTGTACACCTTTAAAAACGTGGCCTACATGGCAGCATGAAACGCCTGTAGCTGCGCCTGCCTGGTACCGGTAGTCAAGTTTTTACTTGTAATAAAAGACAGGCTATTACTGACATGCGTGGGTCAAAGAACTCGGTAAATATAAACAAATGAAGTCTCACACTACACCGCCAAAACAAAGATTTTTAAAAATAGATTAAAGAGGTATTTAAAACTCTTTGGTCAAAGTGAAAGAATTGATAAAGAACACTTGAAGAATTTACATGCTTTATTCTCCTTTCAACCTTGGTATTTCGTAAGATATATAAGGATCCAAACCAGAACTGAATTTTGAAAAAACCTGAACCTTCACTGAACTCGAATCTGTAAAAGGGCCGTTTATTTCCAGCTTGAATAAAATAAAAAAACTACAACCGAACCTCATTTTCATCGCGTGCGGTGTAATGAAGTCATTGTTCACTGGTCGTTTACAGCCGTCACGGTTAGCACAGGACAGCAGAAATTAGATGTCAAATTTCAGTATTTTTACGATAGACTTTGTTCATAGTCATACTTGTGTTCAGTGAATTATGTAATCTGCGTAAATTTCCAAATTTGTGTGTTTCAAAAGATCAGAAAACAAAGAAATGTATATTTTTCGGGAAAGTGTCATTACGTCACGGCAGGTATAGGTCACGTGAGTACAAATGTTTTGTGTGCCAGGTTGTATCATCGCAAGGATTTTCACAGGTTTGACTTGTTTGCTTAAGTTTTCAACCAAGTAAGGGAATGCTTGACAGGGTCATCACAGACAACCTTGCAATATATTTTCATGCTATTCTTTAGGTGTACATAATTAAACAGGAAACCGTAGTTTAATTTAAATTAAATAGTTGAATGCCTAAGCTCGATGTTTATTAATATTTGGCCACCTTACTGAGCCAGAGGACTTTTATAAGAGAATTTGTAGTGAAATGTTTATATATTTAAAGTTACAGTTTAAAATATTTTTTTTTTGAATACTTCTGGGCGCTAGTCTAGAATCCTACCACAACGAACATTATTTGGGTTATAGTGCAGGTTTGGCTTAAGCAATATTATAATAAATATAATAATACTTAAAACCGGGTCCATATTGATTAAGGACGGACGTCTCTTGTCTGTTGGGAAAAATCTTGGATGCTCTTATCATACTTTCCACAGTGTGTCATGGTAGGATTCTAGACCAGCACCCATTGCTGTAAACGGAGATAAACCTAAACTACATCCTTGATTTTTCAACAGACCAAACTTGCACACCAAAAAAATAAATATGCTTTTGATTTTGCTATACTTTATGATAGCGCATTATAGTTGCACCGCCCCCTTTTTTAACCTTGCATGTACACAAGATTTTCAAGATCTGCCATACTTTCAAGACAGGGCTGTGATATGAAACAGAAATATTAAAATTTCTAAAAGTTTGACAAAAACAACTTCTTATACAATTAGAATTTGCTTGTCTCCCAATGTTTTTGTCAGTAAACTGCACTACTTACACACATTTGAGCGCTGATCAGACAACCTTGACAATCAATATTACTCTACCATGGATGTCATTATAAAAAGCAATGCAGTCCAACTAGGTGATGGTGACAGTTTGTGAGGTAATATCTGTCTGAATAGTAAACGATTTGAATGTGTTTTATATATATTTTGTGTTAAAGTTTTGTATGAATTTTGTAGTATTGGGCTTGCAGCCTAAAGAACAATTGTAAAAATTACCAAATGACTTTACTCTTTTAGTAACAACCTTAATGGCAATAATTAGCTTTTTCACATTACTTAGGTAATTGTGATTTTCTGTTGAGTAAGAAGTAGTAAACCTGAACTAAGTTTTTTGTATTCATTTTATAGACATCATTAACTACTAATAAATTGCTATCACAGCCTACTAGACATCTCTTTCTTTCTCTTTTTTGTATACTTGATAGGTCTTGGTGTTAAAAGGAATTATCTAATGTATATATGTATTGAGGAAGTAGTTAAATGTATAACTGCCGGTGTTCTAGAAAGAAAGGATTTATACAGGGTAGTTTGAGAGGATATATATGTCATAGGCTTTTAATTGCCTGGCTAATAAATTATCCATGTTCTTTAGTTAGCCTGATTGTGCTGCATTATATCATTTAAATAATTATTATATTAGCAAGTTGCAATAAAAAAGTGTAAAAATCTATTTTTGATTCCAATTTATGATTATATGATATGGAAGCATTTTCTACATTGGTTTGTCTGTACTAGATAAATAATGTACATCTAATTATTAAAGAGTTAAAAAATTATATATTTTTTTAAATTGTTTGACATCTCTAAATATATGTATTTTTATATTACATTTGTATCGAAACTCTTTATGCTGCACACAATTAACAACTATTGCTGTTACAGGTATCTCTATTAGAACTATGCCCTAAATTACATCTTGTTTATAGTTTTACTTTATTTTGGTGCTACCAACATGGAAACTCAATCTGGATCTATCAGACCATTATCTGACCGGTAAGAATTTTGAGTTAATTCATTAAATATAAAGCTGATCATTTGTGATCTGCGATCTGCAATATACTGCATTAAATACATTTATAATATTTCCTGCATAACATTCAACAATTTGTATTTACCTAATTATGTTGTATTTAAATATATTGCTAATGTTGTATTAAATATCTAAGTTCTTTAGACATTGCTTATGCACTGTATGTAAAACAACTCCTCTCATTTCATATTATTATTTACAATTTTCACATATAGTGCATTGATTTCTATTGTGAAAATCTAACAAGAGTTGTTTTATATAATCATCATTTTTAATTGCCTTTAGATTAACCAGCAAAAAAGACCGCCACAAAGAACATAGGTGAGTGAATTTTTTTACAATTATTTAATACTAAAAGAGTTAATTGGCTTTTGTGACACACTAAACTATGGTTTTGTGTTTAGGCTCAGCAAAGCTAGTATTGGCCAACCTATGAAGTTCAACAAAAATTCTGATAGTGCTGATCAAGAGGGAAGTGGTTCAAGTAAATGTAAGTTTACAAGTTAAAATAAATATTTTTTTTTTGAGATTTTTTTGGTAGATAAACAACTTAATGTATAGAATCTCCTTTTATCTAAGGCTGGAATGAATTGTGATGTGATTATTATCTATGAACACTATTTTTAATTAACGAACACTATTAACAAATATTTGTTGTCAGTTTTTGTAAATCATTTATATGTTGAAACTTTACATTATTTAATTAATACAAACTACAATAAAGTTTATATGTTGATTTCCATGTATGTTAACTAATGACCACTTAAAATAGAACTACATTTTATTTTATTACCTAATTTGATGTAGGTTGATCAATCACCGATGTTAAACATTAATCAAGTTTAATGGTTTAGGTTTAGCTTGTTTAAAATCCCAACAAAACTCCCTGTTTTGTACTTGTTTGCTTTAAGTGCACCAAAGCCGTTTACTGAACTTAGCATATTTTCTCCTCTGCTAAAATGGCTGCTCAACTAGTTAAACACAAGTCTCATTAATACAAGTTGCACAGTTTAAAAATATCTATCGGCTTACAGTAACCCTATATATCAGAGGTCACTAAACTACAGCTCATGGGCCAGATATTTTTCTTTTTGTTTATTCTTTTTGTCTGTGGTGTTTTTCTAAAATTATCCTAAAATACGGTTAATGTTAACACTTTATTATCGTAGCGGTTAACTGGCCCGCGACCGCCAGTCCTGGAATAAACTTTGCCCTTTATGAAAAATGTTTGGTGACCCATGTTTTATGTCAATGCTTTCAGCCTGGAGGCCAGCAAGGAGTTTTTAGCAACCACTTTTCATATTCATTGACTAACGGATTATATTTGCCTAGGAGCATAATAATTGTGATGATTTTATGATAAATAAATTTGAAAGGTTCTGTTTAAATTTTGATGTTTTAAGACTTAATAGGTCCAATTATTTTAAAGAAGAAAATGGTAATTTTAAGAAACACTGCCTACAATGATATAAATTATCAATCTGTAACCTTTTTAGAAAACCAATAAATGTATTCTTGTTTTGATTGCCTTGACTGAACTTTTGAACCACATTTAAAAGAAAGCAGTTTGTTACTTTACTTTTTTTCACATGTAATATATTTACTAAATAACTTACTAAATAAAAGGCCTAGTATAGCCTTGCTTTGGTTGTGAAAATGTACTGCAATATAAAGTTCATTGCTTTGCTTGTGATAAAGTTCTTGTTTTCTTAGCTTGTAATGATTTTTTTAGTTGGTCTTAATCAGGCTACACTATGTTCTTAGTCTGCTGTAATATTGTGCGACTGTAAATAGACTGCTATACTTTACCCAGCAAAGTTAAGCTGTCAACTGATATTCATTAACTTGGACAATTTTTAACTTATTTATTAGATTTGATAGGGTTGGCAAGCCTGTCAATTGACCGCTCTTTATTCAACCGGTCAAATACTCATATTGGATTGAAATGTTGCAAATTTGTCAAGGGTTGTTTTGTGATTTGAGTTTTTAATAATCTTGATAGTAACTATATGATGAATCGCGTTTGTCATAAAAGTAAACACTAGTTGAGGTATACCACAATCTTAGGCTACGTGGAAATTTAGAAGAACCAAATAAGAACCAAATCCCTAGTCTCCAGTGGACCCTGGTGATGATTTTAAAAATTCAGATAGTGACAAAGTTGTAACGAGGAGTAAAAATATTTTTTTACTGATGCATTTACTTGTTGTTAAATTTCTTAACTTGTTGCTTAACTTGGTGATTGTTGTAATGGTAAAAATTACTACAATACTGCTATAGGATTGCTTGCAAGATAGTCATGGTTTTGCAAATATTCTTATTAATAGTCAAAAAATAATGGTTTTTGTTTTACAAACCATTGCACTTGAGCCAAAACGTTCATATATTTATTTAAAGATAAAATCAAGGTCTATTTTTAACTTCAATTGCATTTTAAAAGTGTGTATTATACTATATTTGACCAATATTTGACCTATTTGACGAGTATTTGACTGGTCAATTGACTGGAATGGTCAAATGCCCAACCCTAGATTTGATTACCTGCAATTATTTTCACAAACTGTTAAATGGTTTTAGATACCCCATCAATGATCATGAAATGCGTTTTTGTACATAAAGATGAAAACGGGTATGGACTTACAGTCAGTGGTGACAATCCTGTATATGTGCAATCTGTAAAACCAGGTTTGTATTGTCGAATGTTACATATAATAATAAGGTTATGTAAGGACAAATAATTTGGTTGTTTATTTTTTTGATGTTAGTGGTACACTGTATATTTGTTTTATTTATTCGTATGTTAATATTTTCAACTGAAACCTTGTTTACTTTTTGGGTAATTGTTTTTAACATCTTGCTATTTTTAGATGGTGCAGCTCAAAAAGCTGGTGTTGTACAAGGTGATAGAATTATCAAGGTATGCAGTATTGCCTTTTTGTCTCCCTAAAAGTTATAACATACATCCAAATCACATAAAACACAAGCACATACAAGCATTGAAAAAATATTAGGTTTCGTTGAATCTAATTCTGTTAGATCTTCATTGTATTTGCAAATTAGCCTGATATGTTTACATTTTAATTTTTAACACCTTTTATTTGTTTAAACTAGAAACAACATTAAAGCTATTGTTAATTGAGTGCAACTGCTCAAAATGTATATTATAAAAATCTAGTGTTTGTTTAATAGGTGTTTTTTGTAAATTTTTTGCTGCATCTAATTTTAATGACAACTTGTTTTCACCACAGGTTAATGGTGCTACTGTAACAGATTGCAATCATGTTGAAGTTGTCCGGCATATAAAAGGTTGTGTGCTTTTTAGCAAGCTTTAGATGATGTTGGTATCATAGACCTAGTTTACATTCACTTCTGACCTTTTTAACAATCATAAGTGTCTTAAGATATATATATAATACTGCCTAATGTACCTTGTTTATAAGTTCCAAAGTAGTTGGCAAAGATTCAACACATAATATTTTTAATTAAATTTGAGAGCTGAAGAGCTATTTTAAAGTATTCAAATATTTAAAATTAGCAAATTAACGTTATTCTGTGCAAAATGGCACCTGGGTAATTGAAAGAAAATTAGCTTTTGCCTATATTCATACGCAGGGTGGTTTAAAGTATTGTTATGTGTATGATTAATTGACAAAACTTGTAATTTGTTTCTCAGAAGCTAGGATTGCCATTATTGTTTTAAAATATTTGTATTTTATTAGCTGCAAGTTATGTTGCACTGACTCTACTAGGAGTCCCCAAACCTCCCAACACATCTTCTGCATCAACTGATGTTGAGGGGACCCAGACAAGTGGTGAATATATCACTGGACCAAAGGGACCTGCGGTAAACTTTAAAAGGATTTTACCATATATAAAATGCAATAGACAGTGGGTGATTTACTTGTAAAACTCTTATTACCTTTTTTGTTGTTGTTGTTGTTGTTGTTGTTGTTGTTTTTTTTAGTTGCATATGTTCTTTAGTTGTATATGTTCTTAAATATTTTTTTCAGAAAACCCACTTTTATAACCAGAAAGTTGAAACTATTAAGAAAATGTTAAAACAAGAAGTTGTTGAAGTTGAGGTAAGTGCATGTCACTGTACTGGTACATTTTATTTTTATTGTAAATCTTAAATTCCTATTTTATTGTTATATGTTTATACATGTGCTATTAGCGAGAGACGACAGCAGGGACAGTTATAATATAACAAACCTGTAAAAAATCAGTAAATGGAACCAAGATCATTCTAATTTTTCATCTTGTTATCTGTTTTTTATGATTTCTTCAATAATTTTAGTCCATTAAAAATAATGTTAAATGCATCTGTTGGCTTCTTTAGATTGATGCGCACTGCATTTACCAAATCAGGTTTATTTCTGGTTTGGAAATACAAACAGGAAATTTTGTTGTGGTGTATAAATCATTGTTTTGCAATTACCACTTTTAATTTGCACCTATTTTAATTATTAGAGAATAAAAGAGGAATATGCAAAGAATCCATCGCCAAAGCTGCTTGCTGATCTCGGTACTGCTCAAAAGCTAAAGCAGGACCTAGAAAAACAATTGTGGAAGGTAGAAATTAATCAGGATTGAAAACTTTTGCCTTGCTTGATTTCAATTTTAGCGCAATTTTTTATATACTGGTAAGGTATATTTGTCAAACCACATACCGTTATATCACTTATTAAGTGGATTTTTGATCTTACTTAATGTTTTCTTTCCAAACAAACGTAACCACAATTAAATTTTAGATAAATAAACACCAGCTTACACAAACTTACGCTAAGCTTGTGTGCTTAAACAAACCTAAAATGCGCAAGCTGCAGCTGTAAGAGTAAGTCATAACGGGAACACACAATAAGACCTAAAAAGCAATAATACCAAAAGCAGAAAAATCTATAAAACCATAGTGCTTAAACCAACAACATAATAAAGCCAAATACGCAATTATACCCACGACAGAATAGGAACTTAATCGTCTGAATAAGACATAAACCTGTCCGAATAAGTCCAAATTCATCGGAGTAAGGCCTAAAAGGCCAAAATAACGCCTAAAACTGTAGGTAGAGGGTATGGGGCGATAGGGGGCCATGGGTCTGACATCGGCCGTTATGGTGTCAACGTTTTCGCGCCCTAATTTGAATGGCGCCCTAATTGGCGCCGCTGTTTTGGTAACGGATTTTTCGGGCTGTTTGTCTTATTGGTGGGTGGCCAAATGGGTTGGGGTTGGAATTATTAGTGGCGTTAGTGATGTACTTACAGATGGGGTTTGTGGTTAGGTGAAATGTTTTATAGGCCTGATTCTGGCCATATAGGTGTCATTTCGAAGGGTTTAGTTCTTAATCCGATGTTTTGCTATTACGACTATTTGTTGTTAGTGCAGTTTTGGTCTTATTCCGAATTGTGTTTTATTCCGACTATGATGTTGTTCTTATTTTGGTCTTATGGCTGGATTCCGTCGAAACAGTCCGGAACAGTGTTATGGTATAAAAATGCTGGTACCCTATACCGGTAAAAAAATAGGTTTTCAAGTTACCTGCGATTTTTCACCTCTTCGCCAACCGAGTTTATGTGGCCGCTTTATGGCGCTAGAGGTGTGCATTACTATCCTAATTTCTGTTGTCAGGTTGAAAGCATGAAGGATGAAAGTCTGCAGGCGGCCGAAGCACCGTCACTTCCCTCGCTTCCGTCGCACGTTACTGATGTCGATGAATGTGCAAGTAAGTTCTTGCATGTTCGGCCAGCATTACCAATGCCACTATTTTTTAGCCTTTTACCTTTAGTTGATTTTATGTCTTTTTTTAGTTTTGCTGAGTTTTTTTTTTAGTTTAATTGCTCAAACAGGGTGGAAAGTGTGGCGGAATGTGAGTCAGGATACTAATTTTTGCTGACTGCTGAGTTTACCATGACGAACGGCATGTTTTACCCATAAGAATAGATACGGTATGCTTCTAACTAATAAGAAAAATGAAAAACGTTTTGTAGCCCCTTTCCTTAACGTTTTGTAGCCCCTTTCCTTATAATTTCTCAAATATCGTGAGCGAATGTTAGATATACTCCAATCCACCCACACACTACCTTTAAACTCTATAATTGTCAATCATCCAGCCATCCATCGCACCCAACCTCGCGCTGTTGCTAAACGCAGACCAGAATTTAGCCGCCCGCAGATTAACGGGCGAGAGAGGGTGATTGAAAGGAGAGAAAGTTTGGGCAGGAGGAAATAATCTAGCTGGTGGGGGAGTGCTATGCTTCCTGGCGTTCTGACGTTGTGTTTCACTGATATGACACCAAGCCCGTTCGTGTTATTTGTATCTAAACGCGCGCCTGTCAGGGGTCACACGCGTCACAGGCTTCAGCTGGGGCCTGAAATGTTAAAGCGCCGTAGACCACGCGCCAGCCGCGCCAGTCCTACGCTCTCTCGCTAGACTTGATGGCAAACGCCGACGTTTTAGATAGCGGTTTGTTTACGTGAGCTGTGGAACTCTTTACAGCTTGTTTTAGTCGATTGCCGTTTCGCGTATGCAAAACTACAGCAGCCTTTTTGTTGTAAAGTTTTTTTGTTTGGATTGTAAACACGATTAATGGAAATTATAAATGAAGTGTTTAGTCTTGCTGAATTTATTGTAGGACAGTGATGGTCCACTGTTAGGTTTTCAAATACTTAACTTCATAACGGAATTTGTAAGAAACGGATTCTAGGTAGGTCACGGAAAGGTCATACGCTTTGTTCTAACTTTGAAACTGCTTTCACCAGCAACATTGCAGTTCAATGAGCCAATTGACTTTAAAAGTTGCCAGCTGCCAGACCCTAAACTTCCGTCATACATGCGGTTGGGTGCGAAAATGACAGACAACTTAAATTTGTCGCTTACTATAGGCAGTAGAACTTTTGTATTAAATTATGCTGGTATCGTAGTGAACGTCGCTGGTATTCATTGTGTACTGCTTTCAAGGTACTGACACTGGCGACGAAGACACCTCACTGATGGATATAGATTTTCTGTCCTCGACAGACGAGGTAAGTTTTGCATGAACCATTTATTATGTTTGTGGTATTGATAGGTTTTCTCTTTTAGATAGGATAGGACAGTGGTTCCCAAACTGTGGGCCATGGCCCAGTAGTGGGCCATGACTCTATTTTAAGTGGGCCATAGAGCTATTTGAAAATATATGTAAAATACTCCATTTGTTGCAAGGAATAAAAATCCTTATAATATTGGCAAACTTTTGTTAATCAATGTGCAATAGTCATTACCAGAGGTGAAAAAAAAACGATGGGCCACGATCTGTTTTGTAAAAACAAAATTGGGCCTCGGAAGAAAAAAGTTTGGAAACCACTGGGATAGGATGACTAAATTGTTTGCTCATTGCCACATTTTTACTTTACAAACATGTTTATTGGTTGTAGTGTTTAATATGTTTTATAAAAAATATAAATAAAGCAAATTTTAATCGATCAATTAATTAAAGTTCGTTTGTAGCTGCATAATTTAAATGGTAAAAAAGGCTGGAAGGGTTTTATCAAGAGGATGATACCAGTCTTACAAAACACTACACACAATTGCAATATTTTTGTCCATTGCAATGACTGCTAATGTATTAAAGCGCTTAGGTAACTTTTAAACGTATCATATCATAGAGTTGTTGGGTTTGTGCGATGTGTATAAGTTTCACTTAGTAAACTTTCCATGTCTGGCATGTATGAGCATTTTTATACACTTGATGAAGTGGAGTGACTTATGGTCAACATAAACACAAAGTATAAAGGCACAATCCTAAAAGATTAATAACTTTATCATCACCCACCATAAATTTAATTTAATATCGCGATTACCCACTTTAAAAAAAGACCGCCGTGATTGACAAATTATCAATATTTGTTTCGTTAATTTGGAATCTGTTATGTGTAGGCGCTGTTTGGAGGTAAATTTGCTTAAATGCGCGTGTTCCTAGGCTCGAGAACGACCTTTCTGTGTGACCTTACAAGAATCTTGTAACGCACATCAATATATTTGATTTTGTTTCAGTTTGATTTAGTGCAGCATCAAACCAGACAGTTACTGTACGTCAAGCTATACAGAATGACCCTTAAAACGAAATGATCTTTAAACAATTTTGCCAGATTCTTTTAATTCAAATCATTTAAAGTTGTACTGGTAAATTAATCGATATTTTGTTGTTAGGAATATATCTTATTTTGCTTACTTGTAGATCGTCTGGTTTATTTATTCGATTTAACTTGTTTTCTCATAAGCCGGTTTAAAGGCAGATATACTCAAACCCACACGTGAAAGCGCTGTGTACCAGACTTTCAGCTTTTCGTATCTAAGATTTTCATTTTTTCGAAATAAGATTATAATCAGAATTGAAACAACATATCGCTCTATTGCTTAAAACTAGAACTTGCTATTTATATATTATGTACTGGTAAATGTAAGCTATATTATAAATAGTAGTAATTAGATTGTCATACAATATGTTTTACGATTCATAAAGTCTATAAGCATTGTAAAATGTTTTCACCCGAAATTTATTTGACAAGGTTGGCTACCTATTGTTCCTTACACGCTTTTTACTGGTTTTACGTTATCGATTCCTATAAAAATGTTGAATAGAGAAATCAGGTGGCACTGTATAAAGACAAATTGTATTTGATTCGCGACAAGCTTTCGCACAACCGTGCTTCATCAGGTCAAAGTATAAATGAAAACAATTAAAATGCACGTAAAAGCACAGGCGCAAGTTAAAAAAAATGTTACCTTTCTTAAAACCGACAGTCCTGGTTGCAGGCACTATTTAAAGTAAGTTATTTTGATTTGTGCCCTTTGCACTGAAGTTAATCCAAAAAAGTCACCACGAGTTATTTTATTCTAAAATAATTTGTATTTAACGTTTTAGACATTTAAGTCCTCATAGACATTTAAACTAACTATGATTTGTCGAATGGCTTTAGCGTCAAAACTCTGTTTTGTTTTTAAACGAAGTGTATTGCGGTACCTAGTTTCGCGTGTGTTTCTGGCTTAAATAAACAACAAGACCTGGTTTGCCACGTTGGTCGTATTTCGACGCAAGTCCCACGCTGAGAGCATAAGTCTCAAATCCCATTGACTCGCCGCTGACGCCTATTAACTTTTCAATACTTCTCTGTAGTGGGCGCTCTGTCCAAAAAGGCTTGACGTGCTGTTGTTTTGCGCGCCCCACAAACTTAAATACATAAGGCGGAACAAACATTTAGCGGCTAGCTAGAAGTCGGTTCAATATTGAACTGTGTCTCCAAAGACGATTCGAAGAAAAGCATTTTTGAACGAAGCGCTGTTTTTTATTTCGCACATGTGATCAGCCGCGCTGGACCGTATTTGCCGTCCGTCGGCCACGCAGAGACAAATGACATTTCGTGACTGGAAAAACGCTCATTAGCGCGACTCGAGCGCTGGCCCATGTACATTGGAGCGACACGACTTCCGCTTTCTTTCTACATTTGTACACAGTAGCTTCTTTATGACTGCTACTTGTCAAAATTATCCGTCTTGCGCGTCGTCTGCTGCATCGACGGCATGCTGATCAATCGAGAGACTTTACAGACGCCTGAAAATGTTGCGCTAGGTTGCGAAAAGGAGTTGCCTGCCACCAGCAGTCTTTGGTTGAGGCTATTTGCAGTCAAAGAGATAGCCTGATTACAAGTACAGTTTTTAAGGCTCTGCTGTTTATTTGAGCTGTTGAGATCTATTAAATATAAATGTGTAGCGTCAGATGTATTAATAATCGGATTTGGTCTGTCCGGTAGAAAATTGGGAGCTTTTTTAGTATTTGGTTCAATCTTTCTTGTTAACTTTAATCGTGGTGCCAATTAACCTAAATTTTACCACCGGAAATTATGTTAACCACACAGGCATTGCTATCATGCTAATAAACTAAGCTATGTGTTGTGTTTATTATGTGTCACAACATCCAACGCTATATTTTTCTTTTACCGCGCAGTTCTGCTATTCATTATCTTTATGGTGTCGTGTGGCTTGTAGCCAAGGCCCCTCTCCAGCAAGCATTCAAAAACGACAGTTATCAGAGAACGTAGCAAGGCAACATTCCGGCGGAACAGCAGTTTCACGCCGCCATGTCACTAATTATGAGGCTACCTTGGGCCCCAGGAATTTAACATGCAGCTCATTAGTCAATGATTAACGGCAGCAACGTTTACTTTGTGTGAGCACTTTGCTCAGTCAACCTTTCGAATTCGTGGGGCTTACCGGCCGCATGCTCGCTTTACAAGCGCCGTTACCGCTGGCACATTTTTAAAGCTTTCGTTGAGATTAGTTTGTAAGGCAGTGGATAGTTTTTTGACAACATAAGAAACGAACAATTTTGAAGCGCAGCAGAACACAGGTTTACGCTTGAAGCGATTTATTGCGTTTTTTAATACGAGATACTAGACAAATGAGGCCTTTTGTTGTGGAGCAGTGTAATGACATGTAGTAAGCAAACATTTTCTAGCATTTTTTGTCAGATTAACTGTCGACATACTGGCTTCCCGTGTGCAGCCACTTGGCAAAATACACGAATTTACGACCCCTGGTGCGCTGGGTCGTTTTTGGATTAATGTTCGACCAACGCCCGCAGCCTTGCCGTAACAGTTGCTGGCGACCACTTTGGCATTATTCCGACGCAAACAGTGAAACAAACAATATATAATACCAAGCACAATGTCGACTGCAGCTCTGCGACCTTTTCCATTATTAGTCCTGTCAAGCTGCCACCAGGGCGTTTTCAGATAAGATTTACAGGCAGGCTTAGGGGCGTTGTAGGTAAACGGTGTCGCGTGTGTAAATTGGAGATTTTTATGTCACAGTGAAACTTACTGCTTACCCGAGCCTTTAGCGGTTTAGCTTAATATCTTGTGTGATTATTCGAAAAGCGAAAAAATGCTGATTTGGACATTTTATTGCCTGTTAAAAAATGTCTTTGACAAAATAAAAAAAAACGTTCTACGCAAACGACATTTACTTTGTTTGTCCACTGAATGCGCTTACAAAAAGGTTACTTCGGCCATAATAATTCTTAATTAGGTGTAATTTTTTATATAATTCACGTGGAATAATTGTACGTAACTTTTGTGTAACCACCGAAATTTTAATAATTGTGGTCATACATGTAATATTAAACCGAAGGTAATTTTTTTTATAATACTATTGACGAAAGTCAAAAAAACGTTCAACCGGATCGCTATTTTGCGCTTGCACAAACACGTGAATATTTATTTATTTGGGTTAGGGTTAGGGTTGGGATTGAGCTATTTGGTTTGGGTGATGATAGTATTCGATTGAATTTTATGAGTTTTGCATAATTTCAAATTTTCGGAAATCGATTTAAATTACTTTGTTAGCCAGATAAATAGCCTTAGAAGGTGCCTATGTGCTATTTATCCGGATCGCTCTTTTATGCTTGCTTGTACCCATTAGTGATTGTAGGTCGATTTGAACTACTTTGGTGTCCGGGTGAATAGCCTCTTGCTTTTTAATACGACTCTTTTAATTGTAAACTACTAACGACATTAAAATAGCGACTAATCTCGAATAAAGTTTGCGAAATGAGAAAGAAACCAGTAAAAGTTGAAAAATTCGTCGAATGTTACTTGTAAACCGCCGGTGACCAAACCAGGTCTTTAGCTTTTTTTGGAAAGCCTTTCCGACGCGCCTTATTAGCGTGACATTTAACGCAATTCTTAAGAAAATAAGCTAAGTCGTGCGCCCAAATCTCCACGCACGTATCGTGATATAATGGCGAAACACGACGATCCCCAAAACTCTATTTGGCTTGATTGCCTGGAATATGCGTTAATTTGACAAATGTCCACTACTCGTTAATATTGGCATCATTTTGACGCGTGTCACAAGATTGCTGTGCCTGCGCTGCTACCTACAATTCAGAAGCTGTTTTTAAATATCATAACAAACAGGGATTTTTAACCGAAAGTGTTTCTGTGTTTGCGCACGGATGTTAATATTGGACAAAAGACGACGACCCGGAAAAGAAACATTTTTGACGTTCAAATCAGTTATTATAGGCGACGGTGTCGTGTTGAGCAGTCAAAACAGTTCTTGTCTTTCAGTCTGGCGAGTGAGACGTTTCACTAACGACAGCGACCTGAGGTGGAATGTCAAAAAATGTAAAGCGGTCAAAATATACAAGCGTTGTTAAGACTGACAGCGAGAATAGGCACTAGTTTATTTCCTTCATTTGATTGTAGTTTATTCATAAATTGGTTAGTTGGTTATGTAGTTATTTAGCAAACTTAAGGTTACGAAAGGTAATAGTTTACTCTAACGAAATAAAATTCAAGTCAAAACGTTTAAATAAGTTTAGCGAATTTTATTGTTATGATAGTTAGTAAAATGTCTGCTTTGCATAGTTCATTACGTGTCGTACAGTTATTACTCCAATTTACTAGAGACCCTACACGTGTATGTAGTTTTGATTTGATATAGATTTCCACATGAGTTACGCGGGGGTGCTGAAACATCAATTAATCAGATCCTGTGCGTCATCCTGGTAAACAGATCGGGCATGTCAAGAAGCCGAGGTTTTATTTTGAAACTTTGTTTGTTATAGAATGTAAATGGCTACCCATTTTATGCGGCCTCATTTGCGTCGTTAAAATTGAGCCAGGCTGCGACTCAATCATGTAAAGCTGTTGTATCCAATATCGTAAGGCGAGGGCAGGAGAGGCCGGCGAAGATTGTATTTCGCCCCGAAGCCTCGCATTGGCCGTGAAGCTGTTTGCAGCTTTGGCGTTTTCCACCTACCTTGCGTTTTGTGTTTGCCTCGCTGGGTGTGGAAGGGAATGGTGTTTTGGTCTGACATAAGATAAGCATTGTCAGCAAACCACACAGCTAGCTGTCAGTTAAAAGGTCCAGAGTGTTTGTAGTGCGGCCTTCAACGTGGAGTGTACAGAGATTTTACCTGAGCCGAAAACCAGATTTGTTCGTTTAATTGCACATTAACTGACCAGTCTGTTTTTTATTGTGCATCAATGTAATTGAAGTTACTTTGTTAAAAACATTTTTAGATTAAATGATACTCCATTTGTAGGAACATTTCAAACTTTATTTAAAAATTCTCGTTTTAAAAAAGTATGTATCTTTTCAACATTCAATTTCAGTTTAGTAGCTTGTTTATTACCAAAACATCCATGGAATGTACCATGGTGGCCTTGGTTAATTTGTAGTATAAAGTTCAACGACACAATCAACAACAACAGCAGCAACAACAACAATAGAAACAGACACACGGACAATTAACCCCTACAAGCAAAATGAACGGATCGCAGGAAAATAACGCGTCAGCAATTGAAACAAAGCCGGTCAAGTTTAAGGTTCGCCGATCCAACTCGAACCAAACCGATGTGCGCACGCCGCCCGCCGTCCGCCCTAAGAGCAGAGGCCCTAGCATCAATTTCATGAAGAAGAAGATGAACCGCCGCAGTATGCCGACCCTTCCCTCCAGCTTTGACAGTGTGCTGTTCGTTGAGCCTCTAGACAACGCCACCGCTGACACTCCAACTACTACTAGCACTACCAGCAGCGCTGCGGCCAGTCCCCCGATTACCCCACCGGTGCCTCCAGCCGTCTTGCCCAAGCAGCATCGGCGCATCAGAAGCTCCTTGTTTCGAAGTTCGGACAATCTCCTTGCTGGTGTAGACGCCGGCACGGCCTCGAAGGAACCCGAGAGCCCTGCCCTGGTGGAAAGTAACGGCAAAAAGAGCGCCGAAAGCCCTGCCGACCAGAATGCGGATTGTGCGTTCACCTTCACTCCGGCATCGCCTACAAGCCACATTACCGTTTCGTCCAACTCAAATTCGCCTCTCGACCACGGCAGTCTTCTCACCTCCAGTGTCTTTCTTCCAGCCACGATGCCCCAACGCTTGCCTTTGTCGGTTGCGGTGCCACCTAACGGACGTAGTATCGGCCTAAATATCACCAACATACGGCGCCACGCCAGCTTTCCGCAAACGAGGCCCCCGGCGCCACGCCCCATCCCCACACCTCGATCGCCCCTGGCCGATGCAACGCTCTCCCCGCCTTCATCATTGTCCTCGCTAGAGGACTTGTCCCCCGAATCATCAATAGTCGATTCAAGCTCTGTCACAAGTTATGCCTCTAACAGCGGAAGACGAGACAGCGAACCTCAACCGATAAGAAGCTCCTCAATCAAGTTGACCAGAAACCGATCTGCTGTAGTCCGAATTAAGGTTTGACAGTCATGTGAATCCATTCGCGTTATTCTTAAGAGAGCTTGGTCACATTTCCTAAAAATTGAGCTCCTCGAAATGCCATTGTGCGCTTGCATTTGACATGACTGGCAAAAAGCGTGCATTCAATGCTGTGGCATTTTGGCATGTGTACACAACCGCCTATGTTAGTACGCTATAAAAGCGGTACAAACGAAAGTAGCGTTCTCTGTGTGTTGCGTTTCAGTTGGCAGAAGGTAATGCCTTTTAGAATTAGAATATTATTTTCCAATCGCTTAGAATTACGGTGAGTTTGAGGAAGTGGTGTTTTCAGCACAGTATTGTTAAGGCGCTGTGACCGCGTCACGCAATGTTTTTTGGCATGATTTAGGTCATCTTGTTGTCGAGCGTATGCAACCTGCTTGGTAAAACGCTGCCATAGCAGGTATACCATTAAGGGTTTTTAGTTTTTCGCCCACATGTAGCACATTGGTCTTTAAAAAAATTGACAAGCTTAAATATTTCAAGCTGGCCTCACTTAAGACACAGCTCCTGCCGATAGGAAGTCACAGCTATCGACCTAATAATTAATTAGCTTTTTATTAAATTATCACAATAACCAACTTTCCGTTCTAAGATTATACCGGCGACCTCACGATTACTGAACAGTTTTTTTTTAGGTCGCTGTGTAAGCCGACAGTTCAACAAATTAATTATGTTCTGATAAAATAGGGTCATGTCCTGAAACCTTCAAACCTCTGCACAATCGCATATTTTTCATCTACTGTGCACTTCCTGTTTCGTTGCCACTCAAAAGCAGTCAGCCGCCATGTCACGTCTTGATAATTACAAAAGCTTCTTTATGCCTTTGGCGTGCGTCGGTTGTGAAAGTCTTTATTTTATAGGTCTCGCACTATTTAGCGTTTAGTGCCTAATCACACATATACATATACGAGAGGCCGCGATGACTAAACGCTGTAGCTGGGTCACTGGGCAAATATCGCCAACTTTTGTGTGAGCAAGGCGGCTCGCCGAAGTAGCCTATAGCGAGCTTGCACTCGTAGTGTGTGTGTTTGAGACTGTGTACTGCGGCCGTGTGTGTTCCAGTAGTGACATGGCGCGATAGACGCAGACGTTTTACCACCGATCATGCATCCGCAGCAAGAAAGTTGTCTGAATGTGTATGTTGAGCGCTGCTTCGTCTTGCTGGCTGTTCTCTACACGTATTAAAGGCCAGGAAATCGTGATTTGTTGTCAGTGGTAAAATTCCTGTTATTATGCGTTGCTGTTTTTCTACTGTTTTTATTTGGAATATCTGAGGTTCTTTATAAAAAATGATATAAAGGTGCTTGGTTGGAATTTTTGTGATATGCCATAGATTGCTTGGAATTGTAAGCTGCTTTGGATACATTATGCCAGTTTCATCACCGTTTTTTTCACCTCCGCTGAAAAAGGTAAGATCAGCCTACCTTGTAGCTTGTGGTACATTAAACTTTTTCCACTTGACTGCCTTGGGGTTATTTTCTTTGCTGGCAGGCAAAGTTGTTATGCTTGTTTACTGTGTATGTGTTATGTATAGTCTGTATTAAAACTTGTGTTGTGCTAGTCAAAGTGAATAAATTTCTTAATGTCAGGACATAGGTACTAGGATTATGATGTTTGTTGATGAACTTTTATTTAATTTTTACTTGGGACTGAGCTTTTGTTGATTTTTGCCACATTGGATTTGATTATCATTCCAAGGTGAAACTAGACGCCTGATTGTACCAAGTCTGTAACATAAGGTTAACAGCATAGGTTTATTAGGGAACGTCAATGCTGTTCAAATGTTCTGATGTGACACTTGCCATAAAAGAGGGCGTAACACAGTCACTCTTGTTTGCTTTCCCCATGCTAGCTTGTGTGTTGGTTACCCACCTGTTTGAACTTCATTCACGCAGTAGTGTTATAAATTTTCACTTTGTATTATGAAGACTTGTTACTACTTTACATTTTAATTTGGTTTCTCTTCTGTTATTCAATTTTTATTTTATTTTTTTGCCCTGGCATTTTTGCATCCATACTCATTTTCTGTTAATTGTTTTGGATTGTAGAAAGTTATAGGGCCCTACTTTGTCCTACAGAGTTGAAATTTACTTCTGAACTTATACCCTGGTGGTGGTCAAATTGACATATTTTTGGCCTGTAAATATGTTGTTAGATGTATTGATCCAGGAATATTTTATCATACTGAACTGTATTACATTCCATCAGCCAAAGCAAATAGTTATTCTCCTCCCTGAGACATGTTAATGATCAACGGGTGCCAGGCCATTTGTCCTTTGTGTAGCTGTAGCTATACATGAATAGATGGCAGTACATTAGTAATAATCTGTTTTGAATTAGTCGTTCGCATTTCCAGTTTAGAAAATTGTTTTAATTAATCTATTCAAGAAACTTAGTGTAAAAAAAAACTCTGTTTACTGTGGAAATTGTATAATCACTAGGGTGATTATTTTTTTACCTGTCAAAAAAAGTCAAAATTTTGTCAAAATTTATGCACTTGGTCAAAATTTGTTAAAATTAATAAGTCAAATTGTATTAAAAATGCACCTAAACCATTTACAAAATAAAAAAAAAAACTATAGTCAGCTGTTTGAAATTGACGTTCAGCTAAAATTTTATTCCAAAAAAGGTTTGAGTTATATTCAACGGCATTTTAACAGTGTAGGTATACGCGAGCTTGCAGAAGACCACCACCCAGGGCTTATTTATCGCATTAGGTTCAGCTTGAACTTCGTTTTTTGCATGATATAGTTTTTATCTCTGATTTGGGACAAATGTATTGACCTTTTTTGCTTTTTTCATTCATTTTCTGCAACTATTTTTGCGTTGTATTTCAACTGTTTACACAACATTCTAAAATACCTAGCGTGTTGTTTTTCTTTGGCATTTTTATGGTTGTCTTATTTAAATGACAAAAAAATCAACTAAGCATTTTCACAAGTTTTGCATCAACCCGAAAAAATTACTGATTTGTGTTTGTCCGATTGTCAGTAAAACATCAAAAACGTGTGGTTGACGACGCCAAGACACTAATGCACTACTTCAAACAACAATATGCTGTTTAAATCAATGTTTCTGTGATAGCTGATAGGTCAAAATTTTGTCAAAAAATATATTTTGAGTTATTTCAAATTATTTTGATCAAAAATAATCCCCCTAATAACCACCTTAAAGCTGAAGGATTTTGCTTTGGTTTTATGTTATTTTTACTGATAGAAAAATGTGTGACCAGTTATATTTTATTGGCGGTTAACAGAGAGATGCTTCTGTGAGAGAACAACGCAGCAATACTCTCAATGATGTGCTGCCTGATCAGCATAGTTTGGGCTCCTTTCCTGGGAGTATGAAATCTGAAGATACTGGGAGCCTTGGACTTTTGGATGACATTCAGCAAACAATTATGTCTAATCATGTCCAGGTAAAACCTTGCTAAATTATTTATAAGGTAATATGTAATTAGATGGTAAATAGTAATGAATTAGCCTAATGCAGTGGTTTTTAAAGGGAGCCACTTGGCGGACGAATTTTTTTATTTTAGGACGGAATTTTTTTAAGGCAATAATAATTTGGGAGGAAAAACTGATAAAAAAAAGATTTTTTGATTGTTTATTTGCGAGAAAGGTTCTTTAACTGAAATGAACATTTGTTTCTAAAGAATCTGCTAGACGCATCGTCTATTGTAGTCGAAAGACAATTGCTTTGCTACTTGTGTGCCACAAAACCTTGTTTATCAGACTTTTTTTATCTTAGCACTTTCTAAAGTTACTGTCTAATAATAAAAAAAACGGCGTTTTGACAACAAGCTTTAAAAAAAACCTATGTTATACGTTGAAATTCTCCCGACTTTTTTAAAACCTTTTGAACAACTAAACTTTTAGGCAATTAGGGAATCCAAACTGTTCACTAATGGTTTTACACCTCTATACCTAAACGGAATTTGAGATACCATCCATATGCTTGAAACTACAATGCAATATTATTGAACATATGTAGGCATTATTCTCCTTAATATCAATTCATAAATTTATCGTGGTTGGTGTTTCAAAGTAAAACTAAATTATAAAACTACTAACTTAATCATTGAATTTACATTTGTAAATGCCAGCCATTTAGTTAATCTTTAATGACCCTGTGATTTGGTTAAGTCAGCTGATTTTAGTGCGCTCTCAAGTAAAATTTTGAGAATTCTTACCAATATTTTTTTAGTTTTTAAACCTATGTTATGTTCAACAAACAGATTATTGTCAAATGTCTTAGTTTTATAATAAAAAAAAAACACTTTTTACTTACTGCCAAATTATGTACAGTAATATAATGTATGTTAAATGAAACTCAATATATATTTTAATTGTCCAGATGTATCACTTTTTAAATGTAAATGAAGATTACCTAATTACTGGTTTAACTAGTAAACTGTTAATAAACCCAAATGATAAAATTGTGGTTCCAATTATTTGCAAAAATTAAACCTTAGTATTTAAATACTGTTAGTTGCTTATTCCATTACATACATTTTTTCCAAGTTTTTGTGCAACAGTAAAACAGTGAATTAACATTTGCGCTTTTATTTTATTTATATTACATATTGTTGTTAAAATAGCAGTGTATTTAACAGTTTATACCTAATGTGGCGTTTCCTTTTGTAAAACCTCACAAAATAGTAATAGTTAATTATGATGTCAAAACCAACACAAGTAGTTGCAATTAGGAAAATTATCACTTACTTGACCAATTAGAGGGAACCTAAAAGTGTTATATTTATTTTAATTAGTGCAGAGTGTAACTGGTTTGTGGTTAAATATATATATATATATATATATATATATATATTCTTTTGACTGCTTATTGAGTTAAATAGGTGTATACTGGTTTAATAATATGTTTTTTTAATGTGTTGTTATGATTTTGTAGAATGATGGACCAAAAACTCCTGGCCTGGAACAAAACAGAAAAATTATGAATTTTGAAGATGATGACATTGCTAATGAGGAAGATGGGGTATACCTAATTTATTATTACTACTTTATTTAATGATCTGTATAAAGTTTAGGTAATAGAGAAAGGCAATAACAGTTTAAAGATCAAACCTACTCTTTTGAATTATTTAATTTTTATACAGGTAGTTATATTGTTAGCTGAAATGAGTTTTACTTGTAACCAAACTAGCTTCTTATGGCCAATTCACTTTACAAATTATGGTAATTCAACTTTGATAAATAGTCATTATTGTTTTTTTTTTATTATTTTAATTTTAATAATTTTATTACATATTATGAAATATATTGTTTTTTCTCCCTGTTCCAATAGGCTTCACATAATTTGTATTGTTTTTTTTATTTTGAAAGTATCACCGTATTTAGTTCTATTAATGACTTACTTAATACACAATAGTTTTGTTTCTAACCAACATAATTTGTCATCATAGGTTCTTGATCATGGGCCATTTAATGACCTGGATACCTTGTGTCAGAGGCCTGCTTACCTGGCTGTTTTTCTGAAGTATGTGTGTACCACACATGACCCATCCAACTTGGTGAGCTTCTTAAATTTTTTTTTCTTATAAGCTGCAATACAATTGAAATGCTTGCGCAAAACCAGGTGGCCAGAGGCCCAGAGTTAATCTGAAATAAAGCAGCATCATTGTTTACCTTTCATTTTTCCCTTTTTACTATTTTTAGAAAAAAATACCTTTTTAAAATTAGTAAATATACACAAAAGGTTTATAAACAATGTTTTAAAATGAAGGATTTGTATCAAATCTGACTGAGGTGCATGTAGTGAACGTTTTATATCCTTTATTACTTATTGGTAATTTGGTAAATTAATATTAAGGGTTACACAGCTGTTGTTCAAGATTTTAAAATTGATTACTAAAAAGTCGTTTTGTATGCCCCCCTCTATGCTACCCGGAATAATATTACCCTCAAACAAGAAATGGTAATTTATTTAACCTTTTTCCTGTTATACAGCTTTTCACATTGGCTGTAGATACCTATCGCCAAATGTCAAGTGCCAAGGAGATGGTGAAGCACGCTGACTTTCTGATGAAAACCTATCTTTCCTCCAACTCTGTAAGTATTAAGTATTTCAGCACTATTTTACAAATTAGTTTTATAGAAAATTTTCTACCTGCTACTTCTATTACCCATAATGTATAAAGCTGTAAACAAAATTCTCAAAGAAAATCTACAAAATGTTATGTTTCGTGACACAAAACGTAGTTACCTTTTATTGCTAAATGAACCACTCTCTTTGTTATCGGAAATTGTAGTTTCCCTTGGAAAAGTTAACGTTTAAACCAGAATGATTTGCAACAAAACGTGATAGGAAAATATTTTATACCCTTATACTCAGTAACAGCAAACCCGTGTTACTCGTCACTGCCTACGTTGTAGTTATTTTAGGAATACAAAGTTTTCTAATTTGTAGCTGTGCGGCCAAAAAAATGATTTTTAGTTTAATTTTCATAAAAATAAAATACAAAAGTCCTTGTCGCTATGTTTAACAAAAACGTTTGTACTGATATTTTGCTTTTAATGGATGATATGACGGGCGCCCTGTTTATAGAAATTGTTTTTAGGTGTTAAAAGTTAATGTGGACGAAGCAATCACACGGAGCATACGTAAGTTGAAAAGTCTGTCGAAGCTAAATGTTAATAAAGGCCTAGCCAAGTTTAACTTTCTTACACAATCCTTTCGTCAATGAGCCAAGTAAAATTATTGTAAAGCTGATCACGGAATACTCTACTGTTTTTTATCTGTTGCTACTGATTTCAAATAAGAAATGGCAAAAAAAACTATGGTTGAACATTCCCCCCGATTTCAACGCGCATATTTTTCGACAATACTAACCAACGTTCAATGAAATGTTGTGTCTTACACATTGTAGAAACGACTGTTCATGCAAAGAATCCAGCAGAAGAGACATTACGAGGAGTGTTCGATCCGGCAGTACAAGTGTCCAATAAAGAGGTAAATAAATTGCACTACTTATAACACTATCTGAAACAATCAGTTGTTGCGCATAGTGTTGGTATAATTTCAAACTAATATCTTGATATAAGTAACATCTTTTAGAAATATTTCTTATTTTGTTTACTGCCACTTTTTCCTGCTCTTAGGTTTGTGCTTACTTTTCCATGTCCTGCTTTTTAGAAAACTTTAATTCTATTTTCGTTTTGAAGTTAATTCAACTTTTAACTTTCAACCTTTTTGTTGTTGTTGGCGTCAATTTCAATTCGTATCGAGTCTGCTAAGTTGGTATGCTATTGCTAATAAGGTCAATTAGGTCGTGTTTGGCTTTCCCTTGTCACATTTCAGCAATTATCTAGTAATTACCTTTTTTAACGATTTCCGTATAAGCTTGCCCGCCATATTTGGCAAACTTCGCAGTTTTCCGAAACACAACGGGGTTTTGCGTATTTAAACCCGTGTATGATGCCTATGTGAGTTTTCACCAATATAGGCCATGACGTACACCCGGCTTATATGGGTAGTTTATAAAAGTGCGACTCTCTCTTCCACCACGTGGTAAAACAAAATCTTTGGCTGGTTTTATAGTACTATTTTACAATGAAAGCTGGTGTGACGATTGTGATTTCTACTGACCTTATACTAGTTGCTAAGACCGGAAACGCGTGAACACGCCACTCGTTCACAGCACCCTAAAGCGGATCACGTTGTATGCAAATTGACGACAATGGTGCAATTAGAAAATTAGTTTGTCTGTGGCCCATACAATTGGCGTTCAATTGTATTCCTTTTATCTAGCACTTAATAGGACTCGTTTCTATCGAGTTATAATCCGTATATATGTGTTTTATATTTGGGTTGTTACTTCGCGCAACTTACATACGTTTTGTCTACACACACACATGGCAGTAGCGTTTTTGCCACAAACTGAGAAAAGGGCCACAAAGCGAAATTCAAACAGGGCGTGGTTGAAGTCGATGTTTCAGTTGGCTAGTAATAGTAGTAAATAAGGATGTACTGTGCTTCTTACTTTCTATTTATCGCGTTTTCTGTTGCTAAATTTGGCACCGGCTTTTGTTTGCCCACCAGGTCCGCAACCAGCTCAGTCAATACCGCATCAAACGCGAGCAAGGCCTGGGCAACTTGTTCGGCGATGAAAAACTGGAAGAGGTCGACAATCAGCCCGACAGTCGTATTGTCGATGACATCATCTCGCAGATGCTTGCCGACATGTGAGCGACCAATGCTTCTTCCTACAAATTTTCTTTTGCTTTACCGACTCGTGCGCCCATGCGTTTATATTTAGAGATTATCTCAGCTAATTCAGTTTTGACACATTAGGATATGTTTTTAATGTTACGTGTAAAGTTGTCGGATTTTATACGTATTGCAATAGTGGTAAAACCAAAAGTTTTTTGGTGGTCTAGCTGTAAGGTTTCCCATATTTATTTTTATTTTATTGTATTTTCTTGTTGATGTGTAATTTTTGTTTGCAGGCATAGCCCCATATCGGACGACGCCGAGATGCCAAAATGGTAAGTTGAGTGTTAAGCTTTACCTAAAAACTTATGTGTGGCTTTGGTTTTGTAACATCTTATCTCTTATTATAACTGGGGCACAAATCCTAATGGGGGGTACTATCATGTAAGATGTTTGTTAGACTATTTATGGGTTAAATGCGTAACCACTTATTTGGTCGTTAAAAAATGAAAGACTATATGTTCTCTTACTTACAGTAACAGTATTTTTATTTTTCAGAAGTTATACTTATGTCTTATGCTGGCTGTGGCACTACAGGGTTGCCACAAAGTCTATCTTGAAGTTCTTAACAGTTTTTTGAAGTCTTTAAATTGATTTGCATATTCAAACTTTTTTTGAAAACCCGTGTGGCAAAACCTGCACTCATGATGTTGTTTAGTGTTCCATCTTGTGTTCGCGCATTTTTAAAATCGAATAACTAATTAACAAGATTCAGTAAACCTTAGACAAGTTATATAAACGTTTGAAAAGACCAAAAAAAGCGGTTTAAACTAAATATGATTTTTTTTGGTATTTGGTAAAAATAACACTTAATTTACTGGTTCACGAAGTTCGTCATGCAGTCAGGACTGGGCTACCTCATCCTTAAAATATCCTTGCTCTATAAAAACAACAGTATAAAATTAAGTGCAAACAGTGGTACAGTTACTTGCCTGCAGTCCATTATGTGATTGCATGCAAAATTTACCTTGTTTATAATTTTTGTTTGCAGGATCTTGATTCAGGACGCTCTTAACATGTTCCTCACGAAATACGGAAGCAAGAGAAAGTCCAGAATATCGCAAAAAGTTTACTCCATGCTGCGAACCAAGGTTAGACTACACTGGTTAATTATGGTTTGGTTAATACGGATTCACCTGATGAGGCTAGTCGCATAAACAGAGAATAAATGATAAATTAAGACCGAGGTTTTGTGAGGAATCAAACATCGGGGCTATGTGTTACCTTCGTTAAGTAAAACCTTATTTTCGACAGTAGGGTTTTCAAACAATTTGACCTAACAGAGTATTGTTCTAATTAGATATTGATCTATTTCCGTGAATGTTTAAATTACTCAGTATTATATAAAGGTAAGAAATTGCTAATAAACTTTTTAGACGAAACATTGTAAATCTATTTTAATGGTTACCCAAACCAAGAGTCTGTAAAATTTACCTGGTGCCGTTAAAGTCGACCACGCGCTTTTAAGAGTAAATGCGAGTCGCTTTCCTTGCTCTTACTCAGCCCCAGCAACCGTCGCTGGCCAAGTCGAAGATGTACGGCGGAAGTCAGGAGTCGGTGCTGGAGGACGGAAGCAAGAAACCAAGTGCCTTCATGAACCTGATCGGCGGCAAGAAGAAAATGAGAAGTGACTCAAACGCCGGTATGCCGCAGCTTCATAACAACCTGCTTCTTTCCCTAGCTGCGTCGTCCGCCTTGTTAGGTCCGGTCATCCGTGAGTGCTTCCCAACCTGGGTTTCCTTTGCCATGGACTGTCCTGGAAAAAAGGAGTTTTCCGTTTTTCGGGTGTTTCTACTTTGCGGTTTTCCGTTTGTTAAGGACATGTTTGCTCAATGTCGCTTAGCGGGCTGCAGAAGTTTGTAGATGCGTCCCGGGGAGTAAGATAAACACGGCTTTATCCAAAACAAAATAAGGTTGGGAATCACTTATGAACGGAATGACTTGGTAGTTTAAAGTAATGCTCAGATTGCTTGATTGCACCTTATAGTCCAACGTTTTACAAACCCGGAAACTAAAGCGTGTGTAAACAATTTCTTATCAGCATAAGGCCCTCGCCGCATTAATGTCCATACAAGCAACGTTTCATCTTTATTTTAAAAACACGTAGAATCCAATCGTCCCTGCGTGGTACATAGTGTTTATAACAAAGTTTGCAACCTAACCTTATTTTTTATGTTTGTGTAGCTTGTTTAGAATGACCTATTTTGTGAGAGCGCATACTCCTTTTTGATTTTAAGTTTTTTTTTGTTTTAGCTCTTACACATATATTGCATGCACTTTGACCGCAACCCCCCTCCCCCTCTCACACCCACACACAGACAAAACGAGCACAGCTCTTGCGTGTGATTTTGGTGGTGAACTGCATTGGTGATTTGCCACCTTTGCAAGCTACAAAACATCAACGTGAACTCACCACACTAACACCAGCGTTTTTTGTTTGTTTGTCACTTTGCTTTTGTTAATTTTGTTCAGTTGAATTGCCGGCGACCGAACAGGCCGCAGGAGTCAGTTGTATACCATTAATAGCAACACAGCCTAATACACTCGATAAAAATCGATTTGTTTGCAAAATAGCATCGCTGTTGCCTTTGGGTTAGCCTCCAGTTCCGCCAACCTGCTTATTGCTTTGTTCCTAACTTACTTATTAAGCAATTAATACAATTTCTTTTAAAAACCGTCGGGTAATGGCGATGATTGTTACGTCCCACCTGTTTGGCGTGTTTTGTCAATTCGCACTAACACGAGCGCTGACCCGGGCCTCTTTTATCGCTGCTTTTGCTGGCACAGCGGAGAGCAAGAGGCACCAGGATCGACAAGCCAGCAAAAAGCACAAATCGCCCGACACGATCTGGGAAAACGCCCAGTCCATCCTACAACCGACCAAAGTTAGTGTCCCGCCCGGCCCGATACCGAGCAGTGGCGGCGCGAGCAGCCAACAGCACAATCTCTCCCAATCGCTCGATCATGGCAGCGGGCTCGACTCGGCCTTCGAGAAGCGCGACTCGCGACCCGCCGAGAATCGAAAGTCGTTTCCCGGCGGAAAGCCGAGCATTCGCCTGAGCCACTCGCCAGTTCGCTCGAGGAGCGTCCCCTCTGAGGAGCTGCAACGGGCCGAGGAGATGCAGACGGGATATTTCGAGCAATCAGGTGCCCCCTTCGCTCGCGCGCGCGTAGAACAAAAGGCTGAATCTGCTGCTGTTTTGTCTGTCGTAACAGAATTAGGCTTTGTGTGTGGTTGACAATGTTGGACGTTGTTCGTTATCTCATTGTGGCTCAGAACGACTTAAATCACGTTTTCCCGGCTGATTTTTCACCTCTGTATACGGTCCCCTTTAGCTTTTAAAACCACATATTCGTTGTCTTAGCGGAGATAAGTTTTATACATTACTGTATTAGTCGCTATATTCACCCGGATAAACAATGACCAGTCGACCCGGCGTGTTGGTGTTGTTATTTTCATGTTACATATTTCACCCTGAATATCTGTGCATGCTTTCATTTTAAACTACCTTGCTTGATAATGCTTCTCATTTTGCTTGCTTGTGGATGCGTTTGTGCCTGTTAGCTTTTTTTTTATTTTGCATGGCATGATTGCTTCACTACTTATAAAGCCTGTCGTTAAAAGCAAGTAGTGTGCATATTTACAACATACGTTTTGCAGTAAAAACATCTTTTACTTCAATTGTTAAACTAGTATCTGTTTTTAAATGTTTTTTAAGCAATACCAAACGAAGCAAAAAAGGATCAATTACAGCAGTTTAATTTTGCTTTGGCCAGTAAATTTTACCCACACGGTTATTTTTTTTACCCGCAATTCACTGTCAAGTTTGTTTTCCCGATATCCTTTGCGCGCAAAACCTGGCAAGTAAAACTAGTTTTTACCTGTTCAGACCAGTTTGCGCCCTTGTCATAACCCGCAATCGCATTTTTCAAACAGCGGGCATGAGCACGCAGCTGCCCATTGCCGAACAGGCGACGGTGATCGCGCCAACCATCAGCGAGGAAATGCCGGAGTCGGGAATCGTCAGTAACATGGTCAGCCGCTACCAGGACACCAGCCCCACTGGGTCGGGGGAAACCCCGTCAACCGGACAGACCCTCGGAAGCTCATTGACGCCTGATAGCGGACAGAAGTGAGGGTTATTTTATTGCTGTTGCTGTGTTTTTTCGTTAGCACTTTTGCAGGTGCACTTTATTTCGTAATGGTATGTGTTGCAGTTAGGCGCCATTTAAACGTGTAAAACAAATACCCTTCCGCTAACATACTTCAGTGTTATAAAACAAAAGTGTAATTTTGAAATTGCAAAGCTAATTAACAGTTCAAGTCGTTAGTTACCGGAGTCCTGTCCCAACTTAAATTATTGCCGTAACAATTGCAGCATGTCAAGCAGTTGTTTTAATAAAATTTTGCAAAACTTTTTAAAATTGATAAATTAATTTCATCCCGGGAATTAATTTGTATAGCAAACAGTTTTACTTTAACTGAATTAACACAAACCCTGAGTTTCATGTCAAGTTATGTTTAGTTTGCCTAAATCAAACTGAAGTTATTTTCCCGATGACATTGAGTCAAAGAACGCCATTAAAAGCAGTGACTTATGCGTCTACCGTTTTCATCAAATTACTGGAGTTATAACTACGCTTCTATTGTAAAATTGTTCTTCCGGCAAAATTTTTTTAAAGTAGAAATGTTTCGACCACCTATTCGGACAATCTTCTTCAGGGCAATATAATTACAACTATAAGCGAAATATATATATACTAGACAATCAAATGGTGTTTATCTCGTTTTTCTGGCCAAGTGGTTAGAACGTGGACCATTGTGTTTTTTCCTTTATTGTTTGTCTATCTAGTGTATATAAATCATATTTTTTTCACCTATAGTTGCCATCATATGGCCCTAAAGAAGATTGCCCGTATAGGTGGTCGAAACGTTGGTACTTTAAATGAAACAGTGCCTGACAGCAACAGTAAATTCAACACTTATTAAGTTAAAATGTTTACCGAGCTTTTTTGGATAAACTTATTAATTTGTTTTTACCCTCCGAACGTTAAGGCCCCTGCGACAAACCCGGTCTGGCAGCTTTCGGCGTCATCGTGATGATGAGAAGCGAGTGAGCGGGCAGAGCAAAAGCCGAAGCGACCCAGACAAAAACAAGGTCGAACAAGCGGTTGTCCAGCACATGTGAGTCGCCCTTATGAATTCAAATACAACCCCTGAAAACCGCTGTAACTGCTATCGATCTAGATAATTAACAATGAGTTTCTGACAAGGACAATTGGTAGAACGCCGTTTTTGTATTCTTGTGGTAAAATTGTATTGATTTACATTAGTATAGGACAGTGGTTTTCAACCAGGGTTCCGCTAGTACAGGCCAGGGGTTCCGCAATTTCTAATTTGTGTAGCTAATTGAAGTTTGTTTATTACACTTGGGTTCCTCGAGCCAGTGGAATTATTGCCCTGGGGTTCCTCGAGCCAGTGAAATGTTTCCATAGGGTTCCACTCTAGCAAAAGGTTGAAAAGCACTGGTATAGGAAGCAAGAGCAACTGATTCGGAGTTACTTGGTTTGGTGCGCATTGTGTGTTTTATATATTTGTGAAATAGGTTCTTCTCAGTTTAGAAATATTTTTCCCGAGTTGTAACCGTAGGTAGGAGGTTCAGTATTAAGGTTCCCCAATAGCATTGAGCGTTTATCGCTGCCACTTGTATCCTGATTTAGTTAAGTTTTTTCTATCGAATTGACGCTTTTTTCCACCCAAATAGATCAAGTGAGCAGAATGATGTGCCAAATTCAACTGATGTTCCATCCGATGAAACGAAAGAGAAGCCGATTTTACCCAGTGTTACTGGCGATATGGAGGTTCGACACATTTTTTCCATATTTACTGCTAGAATGTCAATAATCATGTGGAGTTGTTTGTTTTGCCTTCATTTTTAGTGGCCACTTATTTTTGTAAGGAAAGAACTTTTAGGGCGTATGTGAGGTGAAAACCACCGACTACGACAATTACTTTGTAGCATGAACTTGTGAAGCAAAGTTTTCGTTTGCCTTGTTTTTATTTCATAAGAGCTTATTGCACCGAATTAATAAGCCCAACATGTGACCATGTTTTTTGAAAACTTGCAGATAAACGTCGACGCGTCGGAGCAGCATTGGTCAGAGACAGTTCCTGGATGGGCTGTGAAGGCGATCGACCGGCGCGAAGTGAAACGCCAGGAGGTGATCAACGAGCTCATTTACACCGAGCAGCATCACGTCAGGGACCTCAAGATTCTTGAAAAGGTGAGACTACGAATTATAACCTTTTTCATCTATAACCCTTCCACTGCTCCACTATAATTTTTATTAACTGGAGGTTCGCAGTAGTTTGTTATACAGTAGTACATTATTTGCTGAGCAGCAATAAAGTTTATGTTGTTCGAAGTCGAACACAAACCCAATGTTCATGTTGGAAGGTCCTGTGTAATTAGTGACTTCGTTGCTGGTCAGGAAAGCAAGTAGCAGTAATAATAGTTTTATTTTTTCGCATGTTAAATGTAGCTCTGAGAATATTACAGAGTTACCTCAATAGGTATGGTGTTCAACGGACGAAAACGAGGTTTCTTAACACCCGTTGGTCTTCACTCCCTTTCGTCCTAAACGGCGTTTTACCCCTAAATTACCTTAAAAAGCAATTTTTTAGGTTTATCTGTTATTGGCTAATAAGTACTTTTCAATCATATTGCAAAGGCTTGACATTGCCTCGTGTGTTTAGGCTTACAATTTTACCATGTGTATTTACTAAATTCTCCTTGTAAAGTTTAAGGAAAAATCAATAAGCTCCCCAAGCGTCGCTGTTATCCCTTTGGTAATCTGAAAATATAACTTACCTCCTGTTGCCTCGAAGGTTTTCTACGAGCCACTGCGGAAGCAGAACCTCTTCACTGAAGACGAGATCTTCCACGCGTTCCCCAACCTCCAAACCGTGCTCCAGATGCACCGGGTCTTCAACGAGGCGCTCCAGAAGGCCAAGGACGGGGCGAGGGACCATGGTTATGTGGTGAAGAACATCGGGGACATCGTTCTCGATCGCGTGAGTACTTCAGTGGGTTTAACACCAATCGTCGGTATTTTAATCCGGTGCATAAATTCGGTACATGCCGGCAAATTACTGCAAAAATAAGATCACTCAACTTCTTATTGGTTAATACTGCGGCTCCAGACTGGCGAATTGTTCCAAGCTTTTTTAGATTACATAGTGTTTTAATGAAGTGTTCTGTTTAAGTTAACATGACTAATCGCGACTCAACGTGGATTATCGTATAGATATAAACATAATTTTTACAACTGTTACTAATAAAATGTTATACGTATAATGTTTAACCTATATGATTTCTAAATGTCGACTGGTCTGATAGCAGAGGGCTATATTGAAAAAGTTGAAACAAATACTTTAGGAACTGCAGATTTTCTTTGCAGAATAATAGTTTGATGTTTGACATATAGCTTCTCATAGATTTGATCCTAATCTACGTTGCACTTTCTATAATTTTATTTTTTACATCTTGTCGCTTCAGTTCAACGATCAAAGGGGGAACGAGTTCAAAGAGGAATGCGCTCACTACTGCGGCAACCAGTCAGCCGTTCTCAGCATGATCAAGGAAAAGTCGAAGAAGGACCAAAAACTAAATCAATTTCTCGAGGTATGCCAATGTGGCGTAAAAATATTTTCTTAGCTTCTGTAGATGGTTGTTTTCGATTATCTTGAATGTCCGCTTCGTAGAGTACTAGGCTAGCCTTTTCACAAAAAATGATATAAAAATAGTATTTCGTTGCCATTAAAGTTTGGGTGTAAATTGCCTATTAACGCGATGGCAACAACATGTTCGAATCGAGTTCAAATCATGAAAAGTCGACCAAAGGTCATTTCTGAAAACTGCTTGATGGACACTTTATTTTGCAAGTCACGGAAACTATGATGTGAACGTGCTGGGGATTGTGGATCGTGAATTGCCGAATTGCCTTGATAGCCTTTTGCACTCAAGCAGTCGATGTATGTTTTAGTAAAAATGTACTACACCATTTAGCTCCAGATCACATTTGCTTAGGGCTTTCCAAAGGGAAGGAAATTCGTTTTACCAAAACGTTTCTCGATTTTGTTAATTTTCAAACGAAAGCAAGTAAAAAATATTATTAGTTTTGCAAACTGCTTAGCAAGTTTCGGTGATAACCCCACTGATACGAGCAAGGTTAGGTGCCAGCATTGACATTGGCCAGACGTTTCTGCTGGGAAATGCCGCTGGAATCCACCGAGTACCAGATGTTTAAAAAATCCCTTTTTTTGTTAGATGTATTCGCATTACGAGTGTAATAGATTTGTAGAAATTTTTGTACTTTTACACAATTTATTTTAACCTTTTAAATACAGAACAGTTACTGCGCCTTGCTGAAAGACCTTAAGCATTTACCGTTCCTCTTGCTAAGCTATGATTTTGTGTGCCTTGCGAGTTTATTTGCATTTTAGCCAACCCAGGTTGTGGTGTTGTGTTGTAGGATATGCAGCGGCAGCCGGTTTGCCGAAAGCTTCACCTCAAGGATTTCGTGCCGATGGAGTTTCAGCGACTCACCAAGTATCCGCTGCTACTCGAAAACATCATGAAGAACACCCACAAAAGTAAGCCTTGCCTGATTTTTCCTCGATTACGTTTTCGGTTTCTAAACCAGAATACCCAAGGTTGATTTATACAATATGTCCGAAATTGGTTCTAGTGAGAAATTATTGTAACAAGGGTTTAAGTGTTAAGTTTTACATGAAGCAATATACCCACGCCGCTCGTTTATAAATTTATTTTTTTTAAGAAAAACAATATTTTGAATAAACAAGAGCATACGTTATATACAATCAGTTTGTCGTCGTAAATACGGTCAGTTACTCGTATCGTTCAAATACAGAAAAGCAGGAAAGCGAACTGGAAAAGATCAGGAAAGCATCGGAAAGGTGTCGCGAAATCTTGGCCTTCGTCAATCAGACCGTAAAAGAGGCAGAAGACAAACAGGTACATCGTGGTGTAACTAAATAACGTTTTGAGATTTTTTTACTTTGCTGAGGTTTGCATTTTTCATGTGGTTTGCATTACGTTTGTTATTGTTTAGTTCATCTAAATCTTTTAAAAGTTATAAATTTACCATTGCGTCATTTCAATGCTTAAAAATAAAAGTAAAATGATTGCATTGTTTCAAATTTCCGCTTTATGCGTTGTAGAAAATCTTGGAGATTCAGACGAACCTGGATCGAACCCCGCTGTCGAAAGTCAGCTCCAGCCACGCTTCGTCCTACGACCTCGTGCAGCAATACAAGGTATATTATGCGCTCGAAGACGGCGTTTTTTCGATGCTTCACGGAACCGCTACCTGCCTGAAATTTAGCCTTACTAGGGCTTAGACCATATGTCTTAACTGGGTCAATCGGCCTCCTTGGGAGCTACGGTGTGATCCTCGAAGGGCCACAAGAATAGGTCTTCACCTTGGTAGCGTTCTCATAACATTGCCACACCAAAGGGTTACGATATAATTTTTGCGCCGTTTAAACTCATTGTGGTTGTTATGACCTCATAGACCAGTGGATCCTAACCGGTCCATTGACCCTCGGGGATCCACAAAGCTATTTTTAGGGGTCGATGGCTTTCATGTGCAAGATCAACGCAAAATAGTAAAAGTACATTAACCACATGCGGCTTGGTATACAAAAGACTCCAAATTCAGTGGAATAAAAAAAAACTAGGATACAGGATATTTCAATATCCTGCATGAAAGCTTGGCTTACGCTTAGCTGATATAAGCCTGCCTTGCATAGGAAATAATCTGGTATCTTTAATAATTTCTTTTTTGTGTGTGTGTCGCAAGTACAGTAAGCTGGCACTGGGACTTGACTTGCTATTTAGTGAAAACAACATGGCTAGGATTTAAGCTATTTTGCAGATGACTTGATTTGCGTCAACAATCGTATTCCATTTTGTAGTGTCTTTAGGCCCCGAGAGTTTTTTGCCTTTCGTACGATATTATCCTCTAATAAAGTTCTAAATTCTTTATCTATATAAATGCATTTTTCGGAATGTTATTTTCTGTCTATTAAATTTAAAAATAAACCTGCTGGACTGTATTTAAATTGATACATTTGATGCATTGAGTCTCTCAAAATTTTTTTAGCCATACAGGTATTAGGTTATTTTTATTCAGCCATATGTCTGTTGGTTGAATTCTCAAAAGACCCCCAAACTCCTGATTTGACAAAAAATGTCGCGATGAATGATTTATATCGGGAAATTTGCGAAATGTTTGTTGTGCTTTATGCTTAACGGCTCGCTTTAAATAAAATGTTTTGTTAAATCAAATTAAATCAACGAACTTTAGGCTGTTTTAGTTTAGTATTTACCTAAAAAATGCTATGTCCGGCCCTCAAGTTTAACTGGATTGTTCTTAAATTGTATAGAATTATTTGCGCAAAATTGTTCAATATTAGTGGTATTTTTACGCTTATATGTTATTCCAGCGTTTGTTTGTTGTCGTTTAGTTTCTGGGTAAAAACAAAATATAGTTGTTTATATTGGTGGACAGGGGCCAAGTGTTTACCTGTGAAAGAGGTCACTGGACAATCACTGTCCTAGACTAGTAAGTGCCAAGTCCAAATCTAAACCGAAATATTTAAGTGGCATAAATTTTATGAGCCTTAAAGCACTTGTTCTTCTGCCATACAAATCTGGCAATAAAACCACCGATATAAATTGATTTTTACATTTATACGTTGCCGGATTTCTTGCAGTCGATTGACCTCACCAAACGTCATGTGGTCCATCACGGTCAGCTTACGTGGAGAGTGGGACAGATGGACAAGAGGAAGGAAATACGTAAGTTTTAACCAAGTTTTTAGAAATTTTCATAAGTGTTGTGGATTTCCAATTTCATAAATTCTCTGTTTTATTCGGTTGCCTATGGTAATGGATTGGTTTGTTTATACTTTCTGTTTTCGTCAAGCCTAGTAGGGCGTTTAGTCATCAAACAAAAATAGCATTTTTTATCTCGCTATCCACAGAGGTCATTTATTCTCTAGAAATGCACTGGTTCATCTCGTATGAGCTATAATAAGCAATTACTCAATTTCTTATTCTGCGTCTACCCCATATCCGCAGAACTTCACTGCGTGCTCTTCGAGGACTTATTGATCCTGCTTCAGCGGCAAGACGACCGTTACACCTTGAAATGTCAGTCCTCCACCAACGGCGTTCTCATCACTCCCTTCCTGAAGACTGACAAGCTGATTGTGCGAAACGTTGCCACCGGTAAGTAAATTTGCCTGGCGATTTCCAGATTTTTTACCAGCCTCTTTGGATCTTTTTTACATTGCCCATACGAACTGCAGGAATACCCTCTTGCAAAATGTGGAAAGGGCCTTTATTATATATAAGAATGTGCTTATGATAAACATTGACCCTTTGTATGACAAAAAATCGCAAACGATATAAAATAAGTGGAGATTTATTTCAGTATTTATGTACTCACCCTATGTTGACAATTGCACGTTTTAAACTTAAACTTTAGTTTTCGAGTATCCGAAAACGGAACGAATGTGGTAAAGTACTAAACAACCAAAAGTTAATTTGTACGTATATCCGCCTGTTGTCTAAAACTTTTCTGGAGTCTAACCTTCGCATTGACAAGCAGTACTTTTGAGTAAACTGCAAACTCTCATTTGAACAGACAAGCGCGCTTTTTTCGCCATGTCGACCCATGGCGGGCCTCAGATGTACGAGTTCGTTGCCAAATCGAGCGGCGACGTGAAGCAATGGATGAAGCACATCACCGACACCATTGCCCTCGCCAAAAAGGTTGGTTTAACACGCCATAAATACGCCTAGGCGCGGCGTTAAGTCTCTGCAAAGTTTTACAAGTGTTCTCACTTTTCAAGTTTAAATTATATGTTGTCATTGTCATGGTCCTCGCTCAAGACAATTGAACCGTCATGAAGCAACGTATACATATACTTTAAAACGTTTTTTTGTTCACTTAGCCGCCGTCCATTTGTTTCCTTACTCAACTTTTTTATTATGATTACCAACGTTTTAAACCAATAAACCAATAAAATTGTAACCTTATTTTATTCCTAGCAGTGTTATCACGTGATAACGTCTAAAAGCAAGCCGATTAGAAACATAACTGCCTTAGACGTAAATATTAAAAAAACGATTATTTTAATGTTACACCAAGTCTGTTCTTAATGAATCCAAAGTCAACCGTTTTATCAGCACGCGTCACACAAACATATTTATATCACGCCACGTGCTTTTCCCAAAAATACTTTAGTGCACATAACTTCAAGATTATATAACTGGTCGAACTCTAACCAACTTGTCGTTTCTTTGCAGCAGGACACCACTTCTGCCTCCCACCGCAGAAAGGGATTCCGCGTCCCCGAAACGTCGCGCGACATTTCAGATGACGACCCGTAAGTGAAAATCATTGTAAAGTTCCAGGAATAAAATACAACAGAAATAATTCTTGTATTGGTGCTTGGGTGAAAACTTACACACGTGATTCAAAAACTAAAAGCTGTGGCTTAATTTTGATATTTCATGCTTTCTCGTGTCATTGTGGTGTCTATTGCTAATACGCTGATCGTTAACCACTATTTTCAACAGAATGAACAACGCCGTATCGGCCGGGACGCTCGTCGGATCAGCCCAAGAAAACCATCCCGATGTACGCGTTTCCGTGAGCATGCTTGTTTTTCTTACAAAAATGCCTATTTTAACATGTTATGTGCTCTGTAATTTAAATATAGTTTTAAATATCACGATTAATATCGATACGGCTTTTACTAACAGGCTGTTAAGAGTCCTGGCATCCAAGTGGCCACATCATTGTCAATAACTGAGGAGATTCCTCTTTCCAATCGACTCCAATCCGTCCACCAGGTATATGGTCACTTATGGTTTTTTTATTACAGGGTTGCTACAAAGTCTCTTATTTTTAAATGGCTTTTATTGTCTTTAAATTGATTTGCTTATTATTTACAAGTCTTTGAGAAACCCGATGCTTTTCCAAAAGTCTTTAAATAGATTTTATTTTATGTATTGCTGAATTTTTGTGCTTAGAGATTGTCGTTGTTAACAAACTTTTGAATTATTTGTTGCTATGTTGCCATGGCATTAATGCTGTTTTGTTTTTTTAATTATATTTAACACATGTCGAATGAACCTTAGGTCTTGGAATGCCTATAAATTGTATTTTATTGAAAGGTTTTCAAATATCTGAGATGATTCATAAAATATGCCAACCCTGTTTTAGAACATTTCAGTGCGTTAAAAGTGAACGCGATTCGACTTGTATATTACCTGGCAATGCTATTCAAGTAAACGAACCAAAATTTGTTCGCAAACTTGCTCCAGTGCTCATTGTCCAACTCTAATAAACCAAATTGCTAAGAACTATATTAATTGAATTTTACTACGTCACCATAAACTATCCCAAACTAATTACATTGCTTTGTGTTGTGGCTGTATCAGTAGAAACGCAGTCCACGGGACATTATGATCGAAAAGCTCAAAGATTTAAACGCAAATATCGCAAACGTTAACAAACTTGCATTTTTTGCGGCACCCTTTTTAATTTACGCAAACCGTATTTGTTTTAGTACCTGTTCAACACCTAAATGTGCTAAATAGTGCTCCAACTATAAACTCAGGACTGAACAATTGCGCCCTGTTTTGCATAAGTGGTGCTTAAATTACTTCTCATTCACATTAACTGATGATGACATAAGCTCATATCGAAACGTGATGTCGATCTACTCGACCTTTTTTTACTTTGCAATTCATTATCGAGCAGTATTTGTTAAAACTTGATAAAACGGTGAAAACTTAACCACCTACTTCTCGAATACAGGAAATCGTTCTGGGCCTCGACAAGAAGCACAAGCTCCTTGCTGAAGCGGCGGGAGTCGATGAAGCGATGCTCGACGAAATCCTCGAGATGTCGCCAGAGGACAGCGAGCCCGAACCGAAGACACTCGTCATGCATTCGCTGCTCTGTGGTACGTTGGCAAACTCGCTTTCGTATCACTTTAAATTGTTTTTAGAAGTGGCCTGTTATTAGTTATTCTGTTTATTTTCTAAATGCTGTCAAGGATTAGGTGATTTAAAAAAGAAAATGTCATTAAATAATCTAGTTTTTCGATGAAACATCATAACAAACCGAAAACATTATCTTATAATAATTTTCTTTCAAGACTTCTAGAGAATTCTGAGAATTCTGTTTCAAGAGATATATGCAGTTTTAAACCTAATTTAAATCATTTTTTTACCCAAAATATTGTTTTACTGCTTAATTAATTCTGAAATTGTCGTTTCATCACGTATTTCCATTATTTAAACTAAAAATTTAACACAAAGTATGTTTTCAGTCGACAAGCTCACCAAACTGCTCAACGAGTGCATGGTTCCCGAGCAGATCGTGGTAAGGCGACACCTAGAGGTGGCTGGCCACGAACGCGAGAGGTCCTCGTCCAACAGGTCCTCCATTTTCGGCGCCCTGGACAGCACCACGAGCCAACAGTCGGAGCCTGACGCCCAGTCGCCCCAGGAACGCTGGGCGGTGCCTGTGTCCCGACCCAGCTTCGATTCGCCCGCGTCGCCGTCTACCAGCACCAAAGACATTCTGAACGGCGACCTGCTCGCCAAGTCTCCGTCTTCCGACAGCTTCGCGCGAGTCTCTACCGCCGGTAACCATAGCAACCATCACGCCGACGAGAGTCTGGCCGCCTCCGACTCTGACGCCTTCTTCGAGACATCCGAGCAGCCGTTTGTCGAGGATTCCACCGACAACGGGTCGGCGCCGCCCGCCACTGGGGACGAGACGTCGGCCGATGTTTCCCTCAGCGAGCTCAAACCGACGGCGATGACGGGTTTGACGGTGGACGAGGGCGCAGTCGGTTCTCGCCCGGCCTCGGCCTACGACCTGTTGTCCAAGCCCGGCATCTCGGTGCAGAACATGATGGAGATCATGAACAGCCTGCAGACGCAGCTCACCAGACTCATGGTAGGTAATGTCGGCGTAAGTCACGAGTTCTGTAGGTGCTACTTGCAAAACCAAATCTGGATAAATCCTCATGAAGTCTGAGGCTGTGATTTACTATTCGCCTATACAAGGTGGCTATTTGTGTTTTGAGTTCTTCTCGTGGGGTGTCATTGCACTGTGCTTACATGTAGTGTCCATTAAAAGATCACTTAATATATGTAAACCTCCTTGCTTCCCAAGAGAAAAGTCCGGAATCTCGTTTAGATCCCAAATCAACCTTTTACTATTTTGATTTAATATATTTGTAATATCTGGTGTTTTGTTAACCCATAGCATGTAACGGACGAGAGGGACTTGGAGCGGCAGAAGATTGAGAAAGAAAATCACATCCTACGCGAGCAGTTGGCAGCTTTAGAAGTGGTGAGTAACACTTGCCCATATTAAGGAATGTCAAGTGTTGGGAAGTCCGGTGACATTGGATTAGAGTGCGAGTCATCCTAGGTCCTAGAATCAGTACATCAGTGCCAATCCGATGCCAGATTAATGTAGAAATTGTAGCGTGATAGAAGTAAATTGGTTAACACCGGAATTAAAAAACAGGAATCGGACATCCAAACTCGAGTTTAGATATTTCACATATACTCTGTGGTCAAGACATCGCAACTCTAATGCAGTGGTATCCAACCTTTTTAATAAGTGACCCCAATTTAAATAAAATTAAATCAGAATTTACATTGCGACCCCATTTTTTTTTTCAGATAGGAATAAAAAATATATAATAATAATGCTGGAACTAAGTAACAGGAGCAAATATGTGTAAATTATACACATTTTTTTTTTCGAGAAAACTGTTGCTATATGTATACCAAAATGACGTATTTTGTGAAGTTTTATTTCAATTATGAATTTGAATTTAGCACACGAATGAACACCAAATTTTCAATTTGTTTGAACACTAAATTGCATTTCGTGTGATGGCTACGCCTGTAGTGTATAGTGTCCACCAGTTTTAAAAACGCGGCTCTAACCGCATGGCATGCTCTACTTCCGAGCGATTTACGGGGTTTCGTTTTGTAATATGCTTGTTGGTTGAGAACAAAAAGAGTATAGTTAACTCACAAAATTGGATAGAGTCGGGTAACTTGATTGTATCGAAGTACAAAAATAAATATTTGCTGAAATCTTTGTAACCTAGCAGGTCTTAACAGCTAAAAACACTTATTTTATGTAGAAGAAACAAAAGCTTATCTTTGCTATGTACTCCGTCACATTTAATAGTGTGACGTCACCGTAAAGAAAACGAAATACATAAATCGAACTAAAACAGCAAAATATGGTGATTGATGGCGCGACCCCAGAAATTTTTTAGCCTACCCCATTTGGGGTCGCGACCGTTAGGTTGTCTAGTGCATTAAAAATACTGCTCTAGTGCATTAAAAATAATGTAAAAATACACCAACTTTCCGCTTCCCTTGTTTCGCTGAACGCTTGTTCTCAAACCACTAAACTAATGTTACATTGCGTTTGCAACTCAACTTTATGTTTGCAGAAGGGCAAGTTCAGCAACTCGGCTCCGCCCTCCTACTCGGACGCGGTACAAGGTCGGTCGAGTTCGACTGCTCGGGAGTGACGAGTGATGATCAATCGAAAGTAATTAATTGCAATGACTGTAATTAAAGTAACATAATTCTTATAACTTCGATGCGATATTGCTTTTTAGAACCTGACGCATAGACGTTTAAAGTAGAACTATTTGTTGTAGTAAATTGGTTGTTGTTAACTGATATACCTCCTAAACGCCTTGGTTTATGTCCGTCGGTTCTTGCTAAAATCAATATCGCATCGAATTTGATTTAAATTGGTGTTCAAACGGAATTACGTATCCTTGCATATCCGGCTATGTTGGAAATGCCGAATAGTAATTTCATTCTAATGATTCGGCATTTTAATCGCCCGAAATATTTTGCTAATAATTGTGGTTTACTAACATTTTATCTGAGTGAAATGGTAAATAAGAAAATTATAAAAAAATTGGTGTCGAGTTACTTTTATGGAAGGTGCAAATCCTTAATTAAAATCAGCTTTTTCGATGGTTTGTGGTTTGTTTGATTTGCTTGCCAAAGCTTGATTGTATCTAACAAAGGGTATTGATATCAATCGGCACTGCCTGTTTTTAAGCATAAACCCAAGGTACTTTTCAATCAATAATTTTCTATTTTATTTTTTAAAACAAAGTGATTAATCAACGCGGTCAACTATACTTTATGTTTTGTTTGTGAATTGAATTACGTTATATCGATTGCGTAGCAGTCGTTGACCTAATTTTAACCCAACTTCAGACGAATCGTCACCGCCTGCCGGCCAACATCAAGAACAGGCCGATGACGTGCCGCCCCTTCCTATGACGTCACTGATACATCATTTCGAGAAATCGCGCTTGTCGCACACCGTTTCAAGCCCCTCGAATTTGGTTTCGGCCCCCGACGGAGCTGCTGGTGGATACAGGGCAACCCCACCCTTGCCCAGGAAGGAACGAAGGTCGACTGGGTTTTAACGCACCTATTTGAAGATGGCGGATTTTATACCATATGTTTTAGACTGAGAGCTTGTGGGGTTAGATTGTATCAGCTGCTTCGTTTTCGGCAATCGTTTTGCTCAGTTTTCAATCTTGTCGACACTTTTTTCCAAATTATTACTTTTTTTCTTTTATCCGGTCCTACTTTTCAATGTGTAGCAATTTATATATTGGCATGTAGTTTTGTAGTGGTAGGAATTCACAACCGCGCGACGCTTGCGCGGCTGCCAGCCGGCCTGGCACGCTGCCAAGCGTTACAGCTTCGGGTTTTTGCAAGTTTGCTTTTTAGCATTTTATTTCATTATTTGGTGAACGACCTCGCTTTAAAGCCTGTGTCGGGTGTTAGATGCCTGATAACTATTTGGTTAACAGTTGTAAATTAACAAGGATTATGTCTCGTCATACGGTAGCACCGCTTTCATCCCGTGTATTCAGTGGTACTTATTTCGCGTACAATTTTATACATTAGACAAAAGTTTACTGAATCATTTCAACTACTGACATGTTCAAACCGCCCGAGGAACGGGTCACCATTACAAAACTGAGACGCCAATTTGTGTGCAGCAGTTCAACCTCGCCTTTGATGTCTCATCTAAACACGCACAACCAGACAAGTTTCAAACGTTTACGTGGCCTTTAACACTGTTGCCAAGCACATTTTTTGTGCCCGCCTTGACCGTTTGTTTGCTTTTAGAATGCTTTTTCTTTCTCGCCTCTCAGCAACAGCCGTACTACTAACTCGCAGCGTTCTTTCTTGGACGCCACGCTAAGCCTTGCGGGTGTAAGGCGTTGTGGAAACTCGTTACCCTCTCCCTTCTACCCCTGGCCTTTTTGCACTTGTGTTTCTTCGCGCTATGTCGGTGCCAACTAAGTTACTAAACCGAGCGAACGCGAGTTCAAGAGTATACCGAAATACGAACCCATTTGAGAGTTTCTTTTCTTTTTCGAGATTCTATTAACCTCGCATCGGCGCGTTTTACACTTCTTTTCAAATCGTGCCCTATTTTACTCCGTTTTGTTTCAAAAGTTAATCGAAAAGCCTGAGGCCAAAACAACCAACTGAATGCGCTGTATGACGAATGCACTATCGCGCGCAAGAGCCCCTCTACTTTTTTTGAATTACCAGTAATGCGTTTTTGTTGTTGCAAAAGTTTGTTTAACGTTGTTAAGTTGGCGCCATTTTTTTTAGCTCACACGACTTAGCTATTCCTCCGCTGGAAAGCTTTCATATATCATCACCAATACAAGCATCATTATTTGACTGTTGTGTCCTTTCGTTAATCGCTGAACAGAAATCAATCGGCAATATTCACGTGTCAGATATATGCAATTTATGCATTGATAATACCCATATTCAACGACGACAGCGATAACGAATAATATCTAATTATACGATGTAAGTTAAACCGCCTTTCTGTTAATTAAATATCCATAGGTCTTTTTCTGTGGTTTTGTCGTTAATTATTATCAATGCAATAGTGCTAAAAATGTTTTCAGCGAATTGATATTTCACGCTGTATTGCTTGCAATAGATTGCCACGCTCTACGTTCGGTTGTTCATTTGTTTCGCGATTTCGTTTTGAAGCAGACCTTTGGTCTACAGCTCTACATGGTTCCACAATATGCGCCGCTTAAAAATTCAATCACACCTTATATAGTTGTTACTTCATTTACTATTTTGAAACTCCCACCGACGAAAGAATGTTTTGTTTATCGACCAAACACGCGTGAGTTGATTGATATTATGTTAAGTATGCGACCAAATGTAGCTTGCTCGTGTTTTTCTGTAAAGCAGCACTTGCGCCATTAAGTGTGGATTGCAAAACCCATCTGTATGACATATATCACTTTTGTGGCCAAAAATTATCGCTTTGAGTTTTCTCGTAACCCTCGTCTTTACATCATGCCGGTCGTTGCTGTTCGCTTTTTTTTATGTTTCGGGTGATTTTCTTTAACGCTTCTTGTTTGCCTTTTTGTTTTCGAAGTTTTTCCTCTTCGTCGGTATGAATCGTGACATTACCCTCTTCTCTTGGGTCTTGCTTGGACCCGCGACGTCTATACTTTCGCCTCCCACTTCAGTTGGTTGGCTCATGGGTTTTTAAAGCCTCGCATCCATTTCTGTTGTTGTTTATGATGATGATGAATGTCGCGTCGTGTTTACCCGCGAACGCACCTGACAAAAGCATTGAAAAAGTAATAAAATTTTAAATTATTAATTAAATCTAGAGGGAGATTTTACCTCTAACAGAACCTGCTGACCTGCTGTGTTGATATTGTTATCAGATAAGACGATAAATAGAAGCAGGACGTTCACGATAACCTCCTGACAACCTATATTTTCCATTTAAAAAAATGCTAGATTTGGGCAAATATCAGACTTTCCCTCTCTGTATGCTTTTTAGCATATTAATCAGGTAATTTCGATTAGGAACGCGATACTATTTGTCCAAAATTTGAGTTATCGAAAAAAAAATCAGGTATCGGACACCCGTAGTGCAACATTCTAGGATTTTACAACACTGTGAAGACTATTGTATCACAGGGAAGGGGGACACACAATAAGACCTAAAAAGCAATACATAAAAGGGAAAACATCTATAAAACTATAGTATTTATACCAACGACATAATAAAGCAAAATACGTAATATCCACGGCAGGGTAAGATCTAAATCTTCTGAATAAGACGTATACCTGTTCGATTAAGTGCTATTCACCGAGCTAAGGCTCAAATGGCCAAAATAACGCCTAAAACTTTATGAAGAGGGTAGGGGACGATCGGGGCCGTCGGTCTGGCATCCGTTTTGGTGTCGACGTTTGGGCTCCCTTGTTTGTAAGGTGTCGTTAGGACGCCACTGTTATGGTACTGGATTTTTTAGCCCTGTTTGGGGTTATTGGTGGGTAATGCGTGGGGTTAGGAAATGGGTTAGGGTTGAAATTATTAGAATTAGTGATGTAGCCTACTTAGGGGTGGGGTTTGGGGTTAAGTAAAACGTTGTATAGGCCTAACTCTTAGATCTTATTCTACAGGGTTTTAGGACTTATTCCGATTTGGACGTTTTTACGACTATTAGGTATTTGTCCTACTTTGGTCTTCTCACGAACTGTGCTTTAATCCGATCTTGATGTTGTTCTAATTTCGGTATTCTGGCTGGATTCCAGCAAAACAATGGCGACCCAATTCTTTTAACTGAACTGTTTGTAACTCTAAGTGAACAAAACGAAATAGACAATAACATTAATAAATTTCAATTAAAAAGTAGGAGCCATGTCTACGTACTGCCTCCGATATTTTTCAAAACATTTTGTACAACCATGTTTGGGTTGAACCCATGGGTTAAGAAACACCGTTCTAGGAGATAAAGTCGTTTGAAACAAGTTTTTCCAATTCGAAACCCGGGATAGTTTTTTTTATGAAGTTTAGTGTAATTAAACATGCAATGCAATGTACTTAAACATGCAATTAAAACTTGCTTGCTTTTAATTACACTTTGCTGAACTTATCCTTTTACGTACGATTGTCCCAAATCTTTAAATTTTGCTTAATGTATTTGGTTCTGCTACTCAAAACGAGTGTAGTGTCAACTTTAACCTTACAAATTTATATATCAACCGCCTTGTAGTTTTAGATAATGACATAATACAAAAAAATAAAAAGCTATGTTGTTTTTAAAAAATATTCGATTCCTGCATTTGTAAAACAATTACGATAGAAAAATAAGTTACCGAGACTTATTCGTATTTCCAAAAACATTTGAAAAAAAAAATATTTGTTAAAGATAATGTCTATTCATGTTTTGCCAGTAAGAATATTAATAGTAAACTAAAATTCAATAACGTTAAACATATTTCGTTAGAGATCTTTTCCATGGTGGTTGTGGGTTGCCTCAATAGTGAGATATATCAAATAAAAACATAGTTGTATTGTTAATTTTTAGTACTATAACAATGACTCATTCAAAATGGTTTATTTTGCCTATACTTTACCAAGTAGGGACGGAAGGGAAACAAATAAAATATCACCACAAGCTCATCAAAATTAGTAAATTACTGCTAAACACATATAACCCACACTTTCTGGACAAGGTTAGTTCTGATCTACGAAGAGTATCAATCATGCCGTCATTAAAATTTTACAGATAAAAATTATCTACATGTTTTTACTGACTCTCAGTGGTTAAATGTTGCGTAATATTCATCCACGAAATGTTGTAAAATGAATTACGTTGCATTGTAAATCACTTAACGACTTGTATTTTTTTATTAAAAGCTTTACTTTTTTGTTTAACAATAAATTTAGTTGTAGTTAACAACAGTTGTACAATTTTTATATTAACGATTATTCCACTTGTGATGTAACAATAAATATTATGATACTACAATAACGATGAAAATTCGCCTACGTACGAAATAGGAATACAATAATAACATTTTGGCCGCACAGTGGCACTAGTGATCAGCCTGGGTAAATTGGGAAAAATGACGGATAACGAAGATATGACGCCTGCTACCTCGGAGGAGAGCCTTTCTGTGCCTGACCCGTCGGGCGGACGTGCTAAAAGGCATGCCGCCTACAACATCATGGTCAAACGTGCAATCACGGGACTTCACTCGAAGAACGGCTCCTCCAGGAAAGCAATTATTCGTTACATTTGCGCCCACAACAATGTAAAAAAGTCGCACTGCCTGAAAGCAGTTGGACGCGCCATAAAACGTATGGTTAGCGGTGGCCATCTGTACAGAAACAAACGCGGAGTTTACAAACTCACCGCCAAGGGTCGCGGACTCAAGGCCAAGAAACGCCGAAGGCGCCGAAAGGGCAAGAAGGGTGGGCGCAAGAGGCGCCGTGGTGGGCGCAAGAAGAAGGGAAAGAAGAGCAAGAAGGGTAAGAAGAAGAAGGGAAAGAAATCCAAAAAGGGAAAGAAAAAGAAGTCCAAGAAGAGCCGTAAGAGCCGACGTGTGAAGCGCCGCAAGTCCCCCAAACGCGCTAACCGACGCAGAAAGTCGGCCAAACGTGGAAAGAAGAAGAGCAAAAAAAACAAGAAGCGCAGAGGGAGAGGCAAGCGTTAAATCATCAACATATCCAAAACGAAACAAGAAAACCTACAAATAAAAGAATCTCGAAAACCCCATTTGTTGTGTTCGTGTGCTTTTGAATATAGGGTAAAATTAGGATTACTTTGGGAAAAAAAACATTTTATTTAAATGACACGAGAGCTGAAATCACTCTTCCCACGTAACTCCATAAATATACCACACTTCCTGATTTTAGCACTTTTCCAGAATAATTATCTACAAGATCCCCTGTCACAGAATAAATACTGTTCGAATAATGAAACAGGATAATCCTTGTAACTTAACTATGTACTCGTCTCGGAGTAAAGATGTACTCGTCTCGGAGCAAGATAACATTTAGCTATGCTGATCTGGAGGTCACAAACTTTTACCAATATAAATAAACTTCTGCGTGCCTCATAAGAATCGCGAAAATATAAAAGTATAAATATATTGTTTCTTAATATTAAAACAAAACGCCGAGTAACACTAAATGAAAGCACGGCTTATATGTAGGCCTTTTGTAATAGTAGCAAAGCAGTTCAAAACTTTATGAATAAATATAGGCTACATATTTTTAGTTAATGTTATTGGGTGTCCGCAATAATTAATTTAATCATAGATGCATAGATGGATATCGTAAAATTTAAATTATTGAAGACTTTTTGTAAACACTCTTGAGACTAAAATCTATCCGCAAACTATTCAAAAAAATTACGCTGTAACGTTTTTTCCCTCTTAGGTAAAACAAAATATTTTACTTGTTTAACATAACAGTGTGCAAGACGGTTTGGGATATTACTCGAAATGCCTAGAAACGACGACAGACTCATTAATTAATGTATATTTCATTTAAAAGATTATTTTTTGATATACATTAAGTACATTGCTTATAGACTTGATCCATTCGTTTATTCTATTCTTCAAAATTGCATTTCTAAGTTCTACTTCCGCAAAACGTTCCCGCTAAAGTCACACTTAATTTCACGTTGGTTTTCTATTTTTTGCGCTTCAAGCAAATTGTCTGCTAAGTCCTTTTTTAGAAACTTTATAATACACATAAAATCGATAAACAGTGTGTTCCATAAATTGATTTGGGCATACACCTCATATGATCGGCTGCGTTGGTGACAAGGCAAGGAGAAAGGGGAATTAATGTCACCAATGTATTTTACTTTCTTGTGCGCATTTCGAAATGGAAAATATGACAATTTTCTACATGCCGTTTAGTTGACAGCGATATCCGCCGTTACAAAACTACGGTTGCAGTCCAAGAAATTCTTGTAGCGTTCAGTGGGGTACACAGCTATAGTTTGCGTAATTATTCCTAGTATGGAATAAGACAATAAACGTAATGTATTTTCAAAACAAACTACGGGAGACTCTGAACACGTAAATTATAAAAAAGTTACCATGCTCGTTGACAAAGGTCGATCAATCTGCGCCAACTCACAACAGACAATTGCTTGACGCAAGTCTGTAAACACCGCGGGAAGGTCACGCGGGATTACGTTTATTACCACACAATGAGTGCGAGGCGTCAGCGTTGTCGGTTTCAAACAATGTCAAATCCCACCGTCTCTAAGATAACGTGTATAATGATAGAAGTATACACTACTTGAGCTTTCAGGTTTAAAATCGAGAAAGATAAATCTCGATATCTCAGAGTCGGTTTGTTTTGTGTGGCACATCCTGCAACCAGTCCTTAACCTGCGGACTCATAAAATATTTTCAAACGTATCTCTAAACTTACACTTATAGAGTTAACGTATACTTTATAAGTATTATATAATCAAAGTCATCCAGAAAGTCGTAAACAAATGAACATATATTTTAAACAGTGACGGGTTTTCTTTTACCTGAAATATACAGTCTTGTAACGTTTAGCGATGTTTTTAAATATTCAACTCCAGAAAGACAACGTTATTCTTTTAGGGACATGCGAGGGCTCCAGTCACAACCATATCTGGCCCTTAAATTTTCCCAATGCCACATTACTGCTGACGCAACGCATTTGCGAGCGCTCACATCGATCAGAGACTGTTTGACGTCATGTTTCAAACATTACGTCAGTACACCGTTATGCAATGATGTGGTGGGGTTTGTTAACGCTCCATACGACTTCGGCCTTGTTCAAAAACTCAAAATAGAATCATGTGACGTCGCAAATTGCAGTCGTGGTGCGCAAACTGTCCGCTGGTCACGTGCTTGTGTGAGTGGGTGACTACCATTACTGTGCGTCGCAGTCTGGTGTAGATGTGTTGTGTACGGCGTACCTTATTTTTGCAGCTGCCGTTTTAATCTAGTTTGGTTTAATTTGCAGATTTAAGGGGATTTTGTATTTTTTTACAGTCATGTAAATCGAATATCTGAAATAGAATTATAAAAATAGGATTGGCCGATAACAATGTAAGTTTAATCACAGGGCTTATTAACAAGTAACTCACGAAGTTTGACATAATTCGCCCACTAAAAAGTCCAAGTTTAGATTCCTTGTCTTTTTATTGTTGAATAGTTATGGTTTTCTGTTAATAGTGGTTAAATGTTGTTTAACGGAGACAAATATGTCTTCCACCCTTTCGATACGTCATTCGTGGCATGGGTCAAATGCACAATCGCTAGACTAGCGGCCAACGCGTTGCGTGAATAAGCCGTTACGCATTTTTTTAAGCATTTTTGCTTAGACGACTCGATTTAATTGAGCGTTAAGGTCGCCGCTGGTTGCGGTGCTCGTGTCAAATATTTAACCTCATAAGTTGGTTCTATATGTTAAGTTACAGCCCCCGAACCATTGGTTGCATTGTACAATTAAACCGTTTTTTAAATCGCGTGACCAGCAATAAGAGAGTATTCGTATTTTTGAAATACGTAGACAGGCGCAAAATGAGGCGTTCCAAACATAGGACATCATGTTTCGTCACATATTCAGTAAATGGAATATTGTGTGCCATGTCGTCAACCTAGGTGTTACTTCGTTCTTCAAGTTATGTCGTTTATGGGACAATAGTACAAGTCCTTCGTATTTTAGTTAAATTGTATGAAACTTCCTAACGATGTCAAATCATATCATTTATTGGACATCGAGTGCGATGGAAAGGCGAAAATCTCCGCTTGTAACTGGCTGTTCGTGGCAAACGAGCCAATCAGTTCTGGAATAAAGATGGCGGCCAGTCCGCCGTCATTCAAGCGCGTCGCCTTTGCCTTTTTCTCGCGGCTCGCGTGACGTCGCCATCGTATAGTGTTTACAGGCTCGAGCCAGCCGTTTGGTGTACTCCACAACTAAGTCTTAGTTTGAGTTCGAACGGTTTCGCGCCCAGATGTGATTTGGCGTATACGCAAAAACGAAGAAAGTTAGATGCGTGATAGACAGCGATTGATGGGAGAACCTTTCGTATACTGTCCGTTGCCATATCAATTACACACCTGGTCTGAAACGCAGGTAGATAAGTTGGGTTCTATCCGCAGTCATTTTTATATTGGGGAAGCAGCTAAGATATGTTACATTGTTGCTATAGAAATCTGTCCTAGTTAGGTGAAGTATATATTCCAAAGGTTATTAACGTGATTCTGCGCCTTTTTGTTGTATCTAATTTGCTGGCGACAATTTGTTGCAGACGTTAGAAATGCGTGTATGCGTGGACTGGTCGCAATGTAGTCTCTGCTATTTCCTCTCGATCAATAAGCGATTAAGTTCCAGTGGCCACGTTTCGGTGTGGAAGAATCTTTTGCTAGTGTCCTTTTTAGTCACGTCTTTAAAGCCTTTATTTTTAGTACATATTAATGCTACCTTGGATAAGACAATTGGGATTGTTGTTGACAAATGCAGTAATTGTCAAGGAAGTTTACACGGTTCTGTATTTTATGATCTGTCAGATCAGGAACGCTTGGTTATTTGCCGCAGGGTGCGGTTTGGACGATAGAAATAGCACGTCGGCGGTAGTTTTAGCTCCCAACCGCACCGAATTACACCTGTCACGAACTCCCGGAACTTTTCCGTAAAATGTGTTCCAATCCTTGCGTGGAACCCCTGATGCGATAGTGATCTATACCCACTTATTTAGGATTCAAGCTGCGGCACGTGTTAAAATCGCCCTGAATAGGTTTCAACCCTTTACAAAAGGTTGAAAACCTTCCAAACCGAGGTAGGCGGTAACAGTGGTTGCACTGTTTGTATCCAATTCAATGCATGCTTACACATAACTGACCTTAAAGTACTTTTTATCATTAAGTTGTAGCAGGCCATAGAGTTGTAAAAAGTCGTTTTGTAGACGACAATAATTGTTCGCAATCACACTGTCTATATTGTATAATAAAAGAAACACTATTCAGCTTTGCTTGTAGTGAAACCTGGGCCTCGGAACGTTCGGGATTAGCGACCCAGAAAAAATATATCTTGATCGTACCATCCAATTTGGTTAAAACTAACGTGTGCGGCGATACAATGAACAATATACAGTGTATTACTGTTAAATTAAAACCTTCTGATCTTGACTATTTGTAGTTATGTACAACATGTATTTCAGTAAACTTACGTTTTGATGAGTTTCTAAAACGTGACTCTAACTTTGTTTAATCGATTGAAGTTATTGAATATTTTCTTGACGGTTTACTTCTCTTGTTATTGACTTCCGGGTAGTCTGGATTTGGAATACCAAGACCAAAATTAATAACCATTTTTAGATCCCGTGGAAATCTCACCCGTAAAAAGGTTTCGTGAATCTATGCGGCAGGAATAAAAAACCGTCAGCCAACAAAGGAAGAAGGTAACTGGCGGTCAGGCCGGTTGCGCGGATAAAATGGTTTTATTTGTGTAAAATCTACACATCTACACTGTAGAATCTTTCCAGCTCCTTCCAGGGTCTGCCGTCGACTTCGATTATTGCGTGACTAAGAAGGCAGTATTGTCCGTCGTACAATTGCGGAAATTTCTAGCCTTATACGACTTCCTAGCGCCCTTTCTCTCGTAGGAGTACACCCACACTGAAGCGCACAGAGTTACTTAATTTTGAAGTTAACAAGCGGGAAGTGCAAGCTTTAGCTAACGCGCTGATTATGCTTTCTAGACTGCTGTTAAAGTGTTTTTTGTAAAATTAGGAAATCTGGCCCCTTTTCAGATAGCGATTTAAACTGGGTGAAAGAAGATTAACATTTGCTATAGATTTCTTCCTAAAAAAAAGCAAATTAAATTGGTAAGTAGATATTCTTTTAAATTTGTTTTACCCTACTTGATTTGTTTAGCAAAATATCAAGTGTAGCTCATAATACTGAAATTTATAAAATAATCACTTTGTAAACACAGCTTTTCATATATATACTTTGAAAGTTTCTTTATAATTCTAACTTTTAGGAAAACAGTAACAATAAAATTAATGTTTGTAGGTTATTTTAGTGATTGATGAAAAAGCATCTTGTTTATTTGTAACATTTCTTTTGATAGTTGTTATGAGTGTTGCTGACAAAAAGCCTGTGGAAGTGGCTAGAAGGAGTAGAAGAGCAGCAAGTTTAACTGCACAATGCCTGTGGAACATACAAATAGAAGATGACACCAAAGCAACAAAAAAGTAAGCAACCATATTTTGTATTAATAAAGCTATGTACCCAATGCCATTTATTATCATATTGCAGATCTACTAGAAAGGCATCTTCTTCGGATGAGTTGATGTATGGCGAATGCAGTAGTGGTCACAATAAAAAGTGCTTTAAGAGAACCATAAGTGAAACAGCAGGAAGTCGCCAACCTGGTACATCAACATGCAAAAAGCAAAAACTGCCCAGTAATGGTTGCAGTGGTGGTTGTGCCTTCCAGCCTTCCAAACCGATTGCACCATTGGGAAAGTCAAAAGTGCATTCAAAAAAGTTGACAGCCTCAGTTGCACCTCTGATCAAGCCAAGGCAAATCCAGCCCAAGGTGATGAAACCCCATGACAACGTAGCAGTGCAGCATGCAAATTCCATTCTTCTATTGCCGGTTTCTCTTCAAACCAATCAAGGCTCCACTGCAAGCGGCGAGGTTGGAAACCTGTCCTTGGTGACGCTCCAGGCTTCGCCAGATCTAATGAGCTGCTTCGGCTTGGGCAAAACCAGCAGACAAGACAGCCGAAACATTTGGCACCCACCGGTGGCTAATGATTCACGGCGCGGGTCGACAGGCGCTTCCCGCAATATGAAGATCGATTTGCGTCCGAACAATTTACTTTTTCACAAGTTGTCTTCGGTTAACGTCAACGTGGACCGACCCACTTCTACTTTCCAAGCCGCCGGTCAACAAGGACAAGATGAGCCGCTGAACCTAAAAATGGGTGAAACGAAAGTCCCAAGTACGACCAAACATTTGCTTCCCGCTCGTATGGCTAGGCATGGACAGGGAATAAGGCCCCTGATGACTTGTACGGTTTCAGTGCCGAGACCGGCGAAGCCTGGAATCACCAGTGCTGCTGTTGGAAAAGTACGCGGAAACGTCAGGCCAGTCGGCAGCGTCGGGCGCGATGCATCCATCCTGCTGAGGCAGACGCACAAGGGCTTCGGCAACCGAGCCGTTTACGCCGTTGTATCCAAGCCAAACGTTCACGGACAAAGGACAAACAAAGGGGCCGACTGCCCGTCACCAGGTACGCGCGCTTTGCTTTCGGTTCGCCACCGAGACGCGATCACGCCGACCAGGGCCCTGGGGGACTCACCAAACGCTTTTGTTGCAGAGTACGCCTGCTCGTCGCCAGATGTGGACGACGTCCATCGCGACGTGCGCCACAGTTGCAATCGCCAGCACATCAACCTGCGCAACAAGGCCGTCCCGCCGCACGACTCCAACGAGTACAAAGGCTTCGAAGCCGAGGTATTACTTGTTAGTGGTCAGGCTGGCAGAATCTTGCCAGCCTTCTGGTGACAAGCATTTTTGGCGAAAATTCTTAGGTATTTGGTTGCGCCCCTAAACTTAAATGATCTGTTCGCCTAAGGAATGTTCTTGTTTTCGTGCCACGTTGATTTCATATTTTTTTACTCAAATTTTTTTTGCACGAATTTCTTGTTTTTGGGCTGATTCTTCGGCCGACATAGTGGCCAAGTCGCCAGCATTCTGCCATACTGTTAGTGGTTACGCAGCAGCACGACGTGTCGCCCATTGTCGATTCTTAATGTCATACGTCTCACGACAAAGTTTAGTTGAAACGTAGTTTCGTCAATTACTGGCATTTTTTTGGTAACGCGAGAATGTCATCATTTAAGCAAAAAATCACTTTAGTGTTTACGATAATAGTTTAGGCAGTGCTAAACAGACAATGTACGGCTTAACACTGCCTAAACTATTATCGTTCGCAACGAATGGCAGGCTGGTTGCCAAACTGCTCTGATTATTGCGGGTTCTGGGCCGCGCGTTATTTTAAGCAGAAGTGCAAAGTGGGCTGCACGGCGTCGATCTGCTGCGTAGCGCTTTCGCGCACCAGCGTTTTGAAAAGCCATCGGTTTATCGCGGAGATGAATCATGTGTAGTATGGTGTAGCTGTCCCGTTTCCGGCTTTGCAAGCGATCGCACCAACCAATCGCGAAGCTTAAGTCGTGGTCTCTCGCCGGGGAGCAGCCGCGGCGTTACTTTATTGGCTTGCATTTCCCTACAAAATGTTCAAGTTGGTCTTTGCGGTGTGCCATAAGCAAAGTAAAGGACAATATAATGGATCACCCATAACAAAGTGTGCAATGTCATGTAGTCAAATCCTTTAGTTTCAATAATTATTTCGTAGTTTTCCTCTCTCTTTCTTTAGGTTTGCCAGCTGCTAACTCCTTGATCAAACCGTTTTTAATAAATTAAACAATATAATGTTTACTTTTAACAAGTGTTTTTAAATTATAATCTTTTTTCATTATAACTGTTTTTGTCACAAACATAAGCTATAGCATTTTTAGTTGTTCTTGTTTCTCAAATAAGTATTTTTGTCAAAATTGACAAAAATGTTTATTTCTGGTGAAAATTTTACAAAGTAAATACCAACTTTGCCCCAACCCACTTAGTTTATGTAATAAATGTTTTGCAGTTTTACCAAATCCCAACTAGTCTTGAGGTTCCTCAACCAATAAAAAGTTTCCTACTCAGTACAGTGTATACAATATAAAATAGATGAATGTGGCATCTTATTACATTTTGTTGCAAATACTTTTTTGGTGTGAAAAGTTACTGCAAAATCAAACAGTACTGTTCTTTAAAAGTTGTTATCACGCGATATGGACCAACGATTAAAGATCGTTTACCCTAAAAAGTGAGCCATATAACTCAAATAACGCTACCTTCAATAGCGAAAATGAAATTAAGTTGGGTCGTAGGATCGCGTAATTTGCTTTAATCGTTGAGGTAGACACCTAATGCGCTCCACTTACACCCTGCTTTTTGTCGTATGCCATAAAACAAAAACTTATACATTAATTGCTATATCTTGCCAAAACTCACGGATTAAAAATAATTAATTTCCATTGCGCTTCTCTTTCGCTTGTTTAAGTAATATATATGCGTTTAGATGTGTTTTAAAGGATCATATGGATCTCCCGGCCAACAGCTGCTTGTACTAAAACAGGGTGGTCCAACTTCTTGTCATCGCGGGCCAAAAACAAGTTTTTTTTTTATCTTGCGGGCCAATTGCGATTCTTAGGCTTATTGCTGGCAAATTATACATAGTCTATGGCATATATACTAACTTTATGGAATGTATATCTTTGTTCAGTTACGGTAGTTATGAAATAATTTCAACACAAAAAATTAATAAACAAAGATTAAAAGTGATATTTCCAGATTGAACCAAAGCTGACTATCAGTTCGCGGGCCAAAAAAGCTGAACTCGCGAGCCAACTTTGGCCCGCGGGCCTGCAGTTGGACCACGCTGTACTAAATTATAAATTCATTGCTTCGGTCTACGAATTTATACTCGCCACCTGCTTGCAGCAACGTCGTGCGCTCGACGCGGCCCAGCGACGGCAGAAGGCCAAGATCGCCAAAATGAAGCTGACCCGAAGCGACTCGGACGAAAACCGACCCCTGCTCGACCCATTGTTGGTGGCCGACCAACCACAGACCTTTAACGTGACGGAGGACTCCAACAATGGCTGGAAGTGGGCGGGAAAGCCCTACTTCGGGATGGTGTATAGCGTGGTGAGTGCAAAGCCGTTATACGGTCGTCGGTCGTATTGTCCTAGTTGCGCTGCACTATATCTGCTGTGAACGAGGCGTCTTCGATAAGCTATACTGGCCAAGTAGCATCCGGCCTAATTCCTATGCCTTCATCGTGGAAAGGAATTAAGGACTTCGACGCAATACCAAAAGATGTTCTCTCTTTAGCTTTTATTATTTTAAACACTTTTTTTGGCAAGGCTTGTCTAAATTAAGACTGTAATCAGTAAACCATATACCTATTAATTTGAATTATGTGAGAAGAGTGAAAACGCAACCTATTGAGATTGAGCGTAATTTTGCCAACCGAACAGGCCTCTGCATTGTTTGGTATAAATTATAAAATAGGCATGATGAACCGCGCGCGCATTTAACTGCAACCTATATATTGTTTTACAAGCAGCTTGATTTACCGATGAGTGTTCTTTTATGTTACGTTCTGCTTTATAATGGACTGTCAGTACAAATAGCATAACATACAACGAGTAAAAATTTCTTTACTCTAATAAAAGTCAAATCTAAAAAAAAGCACGTCAGATTTGCAGTTCGAAGAACTAAGGTTTTTCACAGTTGGAAAAACTCTTAATCTAGAATAAGCCATTTTTCCTCACGATGTATCAGGTTCACTAAAAGTGCAAATATTACACAAAATGCATCCATGTTAGCGTAAAGTTGGGACAGTCATAAAGGTTCAACCACTTAGAAAACGTGTAAAAACCGATTCATTTTATGCTATGAAAAAAAGTGGAAGGATTAGCGCGTGCGCCCTTGTGGATTTTGCTCTGTTAATATAAAAAGGGATATAAAATCAAAACGATATGTGGTCAGTTCCCTTGGTGCAATTCTTTATAGCGTGGATACCTGTGTTAGAAGCATTTCACCTACGTAATGGTCTCATATAGTCAACGTTTTTCCATCGGGAATGAAATCTTCTTTTTTTGAGAGCTTTATTTGTTCTGGCAAACAGAGGACGACTCACTAATACAAACACTGTCAAACTGTTCTAAAATTAGCTTGACGCTGTTGCAATCATAAAAATTACCTTAAACTAAGATGGCCACGAATCTATACTAAGAAAGTTTTTTTACGCAGCGACCATCGTTAAGTATTTTAGTGGCCGCGATTTCGGCAAAGGCATAAATGCTTGCCGACTCAATAACGAGCCCAAACCTTGAACGATGCATATGGGTAAACAAGCAGCTTCCGATATAATTGCACTTCTGGTCAGGCGCTCGTTCGCGTGCAATGCGGCAACTGCGTGTTGTTGTCGTATTCTCCACAAGGTGTAATTTCCAGTCGTCAAAGGGTCACTTTCCCCTGGTTTAGTTTCCGAAGCCGGATTTGGAATCGCGGGGTAAATCCAAGCGATACGATTGTCGCGTGGTCGGCTTACAAAAAAGGGGTTAACGAATCGGTGCACACCTATAAATCGATATCTCAGGCATCAAAACGAAAGATTATTTTTGAAAACCTGTTTCTATTTTGTGTGGTTTGGCTAATCCGTTTAAGAGTCAGGTGGCGGATTTTAAGTTCCAACATGGAAGCCAAAAGTAATAACAAAAATTGGGCGATAGTTTCTCGTCACAGAACCACCACAGTTTTCTATTGAGGCAAGCTAAGGAACACGCCGCGGCCGCCTGCCAGCGAAAACCAGTAATTGGCCGTCACGAACGTTGTTCAAATAAACACTATGGTTAATAACCCTCTTCGCGTGTTGACATATATCTTCCCGCATTCATCATAGGCCAAAATCCCGTGTATTGCACATGGGATGCTTCATCTATTGAACAGGCGCGACTCACGTTTGTCGCAGACTTTGGCCACAGCGACCACAAGAAGCACTGGAATAAGCCTTATCCAACGCAGTGTTGTTAAATGCCTCTAGTTTAACGCCGTTTTCAAATAATCTTACTGACAGTATTGCTAGATGTGGTATACTGTATAGTTCGCAATTACCACGATTTTTGTTAAAATATAAAATGGAATTAAATGCACTCCATATTATAGCTGAGTAAAATAATACATTCATCAAGATTATCACTTCCATATATCTGTATTTTTTAATTAACACACTTTAGGTGTGGATGGCGTTTAGTGACCTCTTTGGACTTTTATGACTCATCGAATTCTCTGAAAAATCCTAGTTTTAGAAGGGGTTAACCACACAAAGTTTATAATAATATATTGTATATTTTTATAATACACACCAACGACACGAAGTTTCGCTTTTGTGAAACAAATTATCTAGTAAAGAGCAAATTTTCCTTCGCAGACTAATCGGCATCCTGCTTAATAAACCCCAAGTTCCTTGTAGAGTATACCGTGGCGCAAAAAACATCGGTGATCGTTCAACGTCGCTTTTCGTCATAACTGACAAACCTTGGTGTAAGCCCCTATCGCGTGGGCGGCTGCAGGGGCAAAGCTTTGTAAGGCGCGATTAGCATTGTGTGCGCAGTTTTCCAACGCTTAGCGCTAATTAGAAACATACGGCCGCTCGCTCGGCACTTCCCATTCGTCGATGCGCGCAGGCGCACTTGTGTGAACTGCACTGCGGATGGCAACGCGGTTCCATCAAACGACCTCTGCGCAATTCGCCTTGGGGCCCTAATCCTCGAAACAAGGCGATCGTAATTGCTTTTTAAGTCCGATCCGCAGTTGCCGCAAGTCCAGAGCTCTGCAGTCTGCACTCGTCAGAATTTCGAGCCCGCAACGATGAACGGTGGATGTGTGTGTTGCGCAGATATCCGCAAATAAAAATAACCGTCTTCCTGCGGCTTACCCAGAAGTGGGTCGCTGCTGTGACAACCTGTGTTTGCATGCCGAGCATCGTTTCTGAGCGGCTCTATGAATCGCACAATTGTCCTGCGGGCAATTCCGCGAAACCCAATTGAATTTGGCGCAATTTGCAGTAATTGAAGCAAGATCGATTTTGTGTGGTTCGTGCCTTTATACGAACTCAACCCAGCTGTAATGAGCGCAAATTTAGTTTATTGACCTTAGTGCGCTATGCACAAACAAAAATCATGTGAGTCAGTAGAAATTGCGCTGCTAGTTTTCTATCCGTCCTAATTTTTGGGCTTTTTAACCAAAGTTTTTTGTTAAAGTCAAAAACCAAAAGCTATTTTGTGTGTTTATGATGTTGTTGCTTTCACTATGCTGTTTTACCTTGACCATTATGCAAACAACCCCCAGTCGGGTGTATTGTGTCACCACGCTTATGTGTGTGCGGGTATTTTAGGAAACCAACCCAGTTGCGCACCTTAACTCCGTAAATAGGTATCGAGTTGGCTTCGCCATTTCGCACCGTTCTTTCATTCTGTTGTGTTTTCAAATATGGAAACACGAGCGGTTTCAATGAGGCGCGCGAACGATTGCTCGTTGCTTCTCGTTTCTCTTCACCAGCGTTTTGTGACGTCACAGCGCGGAAGCAGCGACCGGAGAACTGTTTCCATTTAACCTAACAAAGCAAATAAACGGTCGGGTCGCGGCCAGACACGCGCTTTGCAACGAGTATAGGACATCCTGTATAATGTAAAAAATAATCACCAAACAGTCGGTTAAGGTGTTGTCGTTGCCATCTTAATGGAAAAGTGTCAAATGTCGGCACCAAACTACGGTTAATTGGGACTCATTTTGTTCCTAACTTTTATTTAGGTAAAACTAGGCGAAAGTGTGATACGTGTAAACCGCGAAAATCTTTAGCAATAAAAGAGCCAAATCAGCAAACTCTGTTTGTTTCTGTAATGTCTAATATGTAGTCAAACACTACACACACTATACCGGGCTTGTGGCACTTATTTGGTCGAAAATGTGATGAATTTGACCTTTCTTACCACTTACCTAATCGTTAGATTACTTTTTTGTCCGAAATTGTTGATTATGCCCTTTGTAGCTGGTCGATCTGGGTGAGACAGTAATGCATTAATGGACTTGGTTGTTATTGTTTTGGAAATTCCCAAGATGCCACGAAATGGTTTCGGTATCTATCCCGAGCACGCTCCTGAAAGAACTATTGCCACAAACTATTGCGACTGAATAATGTCGACACAAAGCCAAGTAAGCCTGGTGATTTCATCCCGCTGGTGCAACGTATATATAGGTCTTGGCAGCAAAAGCACTGAACTACAGTCGGGCGTGGCAGTGATTGTGTAAGCCAAGGCGCGCCTTTCACGTGTAAAGAGTGCTATGGCACTCAGTTAAAAGTAACCTTACGGGTGCAACTGTGATCAAAATAGTGTAATCCTGAGACGCCCTAATCAGTTTCAAGTTTTCGACCGCCTTTTTTATCGACGTTTGATTTGGTGGTTTTCTGTAATAGAGTTTTCTTCCTATTTTTCCCCCGAAACATTTTTTTCGTTTTGCTGTGCCTATTTTACCGACATGGCTTTTCATTCCTGCGTGACTAATTAGTATCGGTGAATCCTATAAATTAGCCGTGGTCTTGCAGCAATTATTATTAACCCTGTCTGTGTCTGGTATATTTGTGTATTTTTATAACGCGCTGCAATCAAGAGAAACGGCCGAACGTTCAGACAATTGCTAAATTGTCCAGACAATTGCTAAATTGTCCAGACAATTGCTAAATATGCGCTAAATGTATGACACAAAATATGTAATTCTATATATGTGGCGTAGCGTCAAACGCGGTTTGAAGGTTTATACCTCATACAAAGTTCCTGATCGAATTATAGAACCATTTCCAAGTTAAATGGTCTAGCTTCACACTGTAAAAAGCGAATCGCCTGTAAATCGCCTCCCAAGCGACCCGACCGAAACCTGTTTCTGTGCACGCAGGAGAGTGGCAAGTACGTGCGTCGGCGCTGCTACCCGGCCATGACGCGCTATGACGACGATGGACAGGTGGCGGCCGTGGTCATGGTGCGGGACTGCGTCTTCCTGTGCGCTGGGGGAGAGGACGAGGCGCCCTACGTGGCCAAGGTCACTGGCCTGTGGGAGAAACCACACGGGGGAGACATGACGATGAGCCTGCTCTGGTACTACAGGTGAGATATGTCATTTCGCCACCACTTTTAAAATATGTGGACTGCCTTGAACACTTATTACAAGGAATTACAACGTTTTCCTGGGAATATATAGTTAAGGAACCGCTGTTTTAATGCACTTTTTTGAATGTAGAGTTAAACTTTATCTTTTAACTTTTCAAGTTGAACGAAATCGACTCATATTTCTTTAGGAAAAAAACATTATAAAAGTTTAAACTAAACTTTCCGAGATGTTGCTTAGATAATGTAAACTTGTTTCCCAGAAAAGGTTCACCCTATATAAGTGTTTCATGATCCTACTGAGGTAGGACACGTTCAAAGCGTTAGGCCACGTATTATAACAGCACAATGTTTTTTATACTTATGTCTTTTGTTTAAAGTCGTATAACGCAGTTTATACATTGTTGTAGTTTGATGGTTATCGCGGCGTTAGAGGACCTTCTTCGCGAGTAACGCGGTAAATCGATATAGGCCTTTTACAGTGGATTAGTGTTTTATCGGAGTAATGGATTTGAGCTAATCGCACTTGCAGCAGTTTCTATCTTTGCCGTGTGGACTTTTTCAATAGCAGGTGCTATTCGAGTTATTGTGTTGTTTAGATTTGTTGCCTCGTCGGTTTTTGGGGTGTGGTAGAGTTTTTTTCATCAAAAGCCTGTGGCTGTTGTTCAAAGAGACACTCCTTTTTTGCCAGACAATATCGTATAATCGGCTTAAATGGTCTGTAACACACAATGTGCTTTGGCGTGAAAACACGGCAAGCTATTAGGGCGAACTAAAGTAACAATTCAAGTAAAGTAACAATTTGTATTTCGCGAGGTAACGAAGATATTTATTTGATGGTTTTAATCCTAACATTCATAGCTGTCCTGCACTTTGAAGCAAATTTGGCTTGAATAAAAAAAAAATAAAAAATAAAAAATAAAAAAAAAAAATCTGATCATGTTATTTAAACAACAGGATTTTAAAAAGGGAAAACCAATAGTGAACCAGGAAAGTCTCCTTCGTGTGCGAACCCTTTCCTCGGTGAGCAAGGTTCTGTCAATTTGACCGGAGACAGAACCCCTGAAAAAGAATTAGTTGAATAGAGTTGAGACACGGCAGCTTCTTTAAACCTTGCCCCTCATTAACTGGCTGTGGGATGGCACAAAGTTAAAGCGAGTTTTGTTTTACCTTCGTCGTGTGCTGCGCTTCTCTGTCGCCGTTTCGTGTCTGGCGACGCGCTTTGTGACGTCTTTCGTTCAGGAAATTACGCTATTTCGTTTCGCCCGACCCGACCCTTGAACAGATCTAACCAATACTGCTAATCACTCATTTGCCTGAAAGTTCGAAAGGCTCCCCTTTGGGTAAATATATTTCAAGGCTGTTTGTCGTCCAATTTTACGCTTACAGTTTCATACAGTGCAATTTCTTTAAAGCAAACTAAAACTTCTGCGCAGTATGGCAGAATGCTGGCGACTTGGGAACTATGTCGGCCGAAGAATGAGCCAGAAAACCGAAGAAATTGGTGCAAAAAAATTTATTAAAAAAAAACAAAAAAAAGTTTATTTAACCAATTAACTTATTAATAGCCTTGTTTATCGCCGAAACATAGCAAGGTTGTTACATTCCTTAAGCGAACACATCATTTAAATTTAGGGGCGCGACCAAAAAAACGAAGAATTTAGGCCCAAAATGCTTGTCACCAGAAGGCTGGAAAGATTCTGCCAGCCTGCTTCTGCGTTTTCAACCTGTAAAGTGTCGTTTCTTTATCGGCCGAAATGGTATCGGCTGCGGTGGCTTGTGTCCAAACTACACTTCGATGTGTAGTAATTGAATTATTTATGACCGTATATATATATATGCGTGCGCTTTGCGAGGTGCGAGCGGACTGTTTGTTTAAGCACCGCGCTTATAACCTCATTTGACACACGCCCGGTTTTGACGATTGTCTAACTCCCGGTTCGCTGCGCCACCTGGGTCGCTCGACCTTTACACATCCAACATTTTGGGTCAGCCAGCCAGGCCTTGGAATTTGGACAATCAATTGCCCGGGAAATGCCAGCCTTGACAAACAAAATTTCACAAAAAATGTATTTGCTTTGTTGTCTCTTGTTAGAGATATAGGTCCAAATTTAATTTAAATAGATTATGCTTATACACACCTTTTGCTGGTTGGCACTATTAACTTTTAGCTATGCTTAGCATCTTTAAATGGAACAACATAGTAAGCCTTATAAAGCAACAATATCTAAAGTTCAAATGCCTATATTACCATAGTATTAAGACCAACACAATAAATTAAATTAAATACGCAGTAATACCTACGATGACAAAAAGACACAAACGGGTCGAACTTCGTCCAAAACCTGTCGGAATAAGTCCTAAACTTATCGCAATAATACCTTAATGTCATAAATCCCATCTCAAACAGTAGAAGGTGTTTTGGTGTGGATAATAATGGATGGGGTTAGAATTTGGGTTCAGGTTGTACTTATCAGTGGAGTTAGTGTTGAAATTCAGGGTTAGGTTAGGCTGTCAGGGGTAGGTAGGTAATATGTTGTTTCAAGATCTTGTTCTATCCGTTTGATCATATTCCGATTTCGACCTTATAGCGACTATTTGCTTTTAGTTCGTCTTTCATCTTATTCAGACGTTGATGTTATTTTAATTTAGGTCATATTGCCAGAGTATTTCTATTCTAAATGCCATGTTTTAGTACATTTTAAATAATTTGAAATGTAAAAACCATACATGGGTCTTAGTGTACATTCGTTGTGCTCGCTACTTGATTGGCACCCTTGGAAATAAATGTAAAAACCAAGCCAATCAATGATTGCTTAGAAGTCTACTTAAGCGCAACCATGAAAATTAACGGTTCTATAGGTTTTTAAAACTAATAGTGCTTTCTGTGAGCAGCTGGTCGGATGGCGAATAAAGCAAATGTTTTTTTTTGCATCTTAAAACCTAGCTTTAACGATTCCTAATTCGCTATACAATATCGTTTATTTGCTTATGGCGTTATATTGTGCATATGTGCAGGTACATTTGTTTGTTTTATTACTTAAAATGTAATTCCAAGGATCCATTGTCATCCTGACACCGGTGAATATATAACTTTGCGAAGTATATTTTTATGAAAAACGAAATTAAAGTCGCTGTTTTAAAGTTGTGTTTTGTTTATCTGTTTGACTGAGTTTTAAAACATCTTGATCCGGTCCGGTTTTCACATAATTTACAAAATTTATTGTTTATCACTTATTTAATTTGTTTTACCATCACTTTATATTTAAACCATCCAAAATAAGAACCTCATGTTTCGTTACGGTATTCAATTAGTGCAGTTCGGTTGTGACGTCAGGTCACGATATTGAATTTCGTAAAAGTCGCGTGTTGTTTAAAAAAATCTATAAAAAGACGTCAGGCCTCTCATTGTTGGGCATTTTTGGCTTGAACACGGTGTTGATTTTCCGGTTAGGTTAACACCACTAGCTTCTATTTGCGCACGTGATATTTACCAATTTTGTCGCATTAAAAAAAATCATTATTTCGGTATGTTTTAAAGCTTTAAATTAAGAGAACATTGTTATATAACTACACGGAAGAATAAAGCTATTACTTTCAACAATTAACTGGTTGACACTGCACAAGTCATAATCACACTAATTTAAAATATTTTTAATTCCATTTTGCACCTCACATGAACCAAACGTTCTATTGACGGATATAATATTTTCCTGGTTTGTGGAATCGTCAATCGATTGGCAAACAGGTTTAGCGTCACAGTTGTCGCAAAACATCTCGGGGTCATTTGGGGTCGAACAGGTCAACGCAGCTCGCATCCTTCAGATGATTTCTTCGCTGCACCATACAGTTAATATCGATTACCGCCAAAGCTTGCTAGTTATGCAAAAAGCTCTCGCAAATTGTGTGATAATGTTCCGAAGTTGTGTTTTGATCGATATTCCAAGATCGCCATATTGATTTTAACGCTGTTGTTGCCATTTTCTTGTTACCGGAATTTTTGTTGTGTGCCAAGCTTGCTAGTTTTAATCCAGGTCAAGTTTACGCACCCTTAATCAGGTCAGTGTTATCTCCTCTTAAAATCGATGTCACCTTGTTGTTTCAAGGTCGTTGATTCACAGGACCTAACCATACGAAACCTTGCAAGCGAGATGCTAGCGTATTGCGAAATCCATCTAGTTTCATTACATGTGTTTATTATTTACAAATCTATGAAATCGACAGGATTATACTTGCATTTCGAGTTTGGTACAACAAATGCTATGTTTTGTCAAATTTAAGTGCCACTTTTCCTTGGCATATAAATGCATTGGCATTCGTCAGAACATTTGCTGAAATATTTTTATGGCCTAAAGGAGTTATAAATTTCGGTAAAGGTACAATGTCGTTGGTTCAAATCACGCAACAGCCTATAGTGTTTTCTAATATCCTTTGTCTCGATCCTGCATAATATTGATGGATTTTTTAAACAACACCACAACATAAATGACTGATCATAATTGTAATAATTTAAATTGTATATAGTATTCAATGTGCTGAAAAATATTCAAAAGTCAAAAGTCATTGTATTTGAAGTATTTTTGTCAAAATAGCCTCATTTTAAAATAACTGGGACTTTAGATAATCGGACAAATGGCTTAGTGTTAGTTTGTGTGTTTTTTTCTATAGCTTTTTTCTATTTACAGTTCGCTTAGCAGTAAACGTATTAATTGTAATTTCGTTTCTGCTACAGACCTGAACACACCGAAGACCCCCGTATGATGCCCGGCGCCACCTCCCCCTCGCCCGCTTGCGACGAAGATGAGTTGTTTGTGTCGCGTCACCAGGATGAGATCAGTGTCGCCTGTGTCGAGGATCGCTGTCACGTGCTCACCTACTCACAATACTGCCGGTTAGTGTACAACTGTGCAGTGTAAATCCTCTAATCTCGTGATCGGTAATTTTAGCCCGTAACAGCGGTACTAAAATTTTTGGTTGGTGTAGCACTGTAGCAAGGTATTATTTCAACTGTTCCCGATATTTTACTGTCGTTATTGATGTTTGCTTATAAAACCTACCAAATGAAATCAAAACTTCACTTTAGTTGGATTAGGTGTAGTAGGTCAAAACTTACGTCCGCCGCTCTATTATTGCGCTGGCTTTATTTTTCCAAACAAAACATAAGACCCCCTCTGAAAAGCCCTCGTCTACTACTAGTGCAACGTGGAGGTAGAAAACCATTGGAGAGATAGTATCCACACGGAGAATATTATTAGCCTCTTTTGCCTCAGGGAGCGGCTATAATTATCAGGAATCGTGTTTTTATTTGTTTTTATTTTTGAGGAGTAAATTGAGCGCTAAGAGTTGTGCCCCCTTTTACTAAAAACTACGCGTATAATAGTACAAGATATAACGTAGAATTGAACCAATTGTTTTTTTATTTACATAATATATTCATTTTGTTATGTAGTGTAAAATACGCTACAAGGAGTTACACGGTCGATAACTGTTTTTTGGAACAATAATGTGTTTGGTAACTTGTCTATGTTGCACTTAACGCTAACACTGTGTGAAGAGTTGCGCTTCATACTGTGTAAATTATATTTTCCAAATGTAAGCTATTTTATCGTAACATATTTTTTGTTTTAAATGCGTCATTTGTTAAGCGTATCTTGTTCAAGTTTAGTCTGATATTCATATTTTGCTTTACAATGAATCACACAAGAAAATCGTCCGCCGTGTTATATCTAGGGCAAAATAATAATCGAAATCGGGATCATTTCACCTGCACTTCTATCGTACATCATTTACTCTCGGACTTTGTCCTCGGCAGAAGGGCATATCTAGCGTTGTTGTCATCGGCCTGGGAACTATAAATCGTTAAGCATGGGTGACAAAGATCGAAAGAAGTGTCCTTGTCGTCATACATTTAATTGCAACGAACCTGCAGTTGTAATTATAGTTTACGACCTGCATTACCAGGTTAAAGACTGAGGGAAGAACTTTGCCGCCCGGCCGCTACCTAGTGCAACAATTGTTTAAAGCAGGAAATGGAGGGCTGCAAAATACACGCCCTTTACGCTACGCGGGCCTTTTGTTTGCTCTGCATTTCTTACGCCTTCGCGGCGAGTTGTGTGTTTGTGTCGCTCGGTCCACCTAGTTGTGCGTTGGCGTTGGCGTTGATACGGAAAGCACTGCTTAGATAATACTCGCCGTTCGTTACTACCAAGCCGTTTAACCATACGCAATGTACGCAAATCCTAGTCATTTTAGGAGCATAATGGTTGGAGGTTGTAGCAAGACGTTATAAGAATATCAAAGCCCATACAGAAGTAGGAATCATTTTGAACGTTGAATAAAGTGTTATTCGAAACGTTCAAAATGATATCTACTTCTGTATGGGCTTTGATATTCTTATTACGTCTAGTCGTTTTAATTTTGACTTTTTCGATTAGAGTAGGGTTTGTGCTAGCCTTACATCGTTTTGATTTATTGTTGGGGGAAAGATGTGAAAACAGTTTTGGAAATTAATTATTTTCCAAAACTGTCGTCAAATTTTAACTTGCGCCTACGAAAAAACGAATTTCACGTAAAAGAGTTTTTTTTTGCTTCTAAGCTATACCAGTGGCTCGTTTACGTAGGGGTTTGGGCGATAACTTTTGCCATCGCTACTACATTTCTGCAGCAGTGCGCGATTGTCGCGTGAAAACAGCAGCAGTGCGCAAATGTCACGTGAAAGAGTTTTTTCATTCTCAGCTATACTAGCGGTTTGGGCGACTATAAGTTTTGGGCGACAACTTTTGCCATTTCTACTACATTTATGCAGCAGATCGCAAATGTTACGTGAAAACAACAGCAGTGCGCAAATGTCACGTGAAAGCGTTTTTTTTTTTGCTTCTCAGCTATACCAGTGCTGGTGCGTTTACGCAGCGGTTTGTACGACTACGAAGTTTGCCATTGCTACTACATTTCTGCAGCAGTGCGCCAACGACACTTTTGCTCGTTATCGTTCACAGCAGCATTGTGCAGCCGAGGCGCACCTGGGTCGTGACTCGTGAGTCATCGCATTATCGGGCGGGGATTTGTTGCATTAACATTTACTCAGCTTGGTATGCGCCGGGCCGACTGCGCAGGGCAACGGGGACATCACGTGGTGAGAAAGGGCAGACGCATGGCCGAACAGTTCGCACGCCTGCGAATTCGAGTTTCTTTGAATTCTCTGAAGGTCGAATTGTAAAAAACCTGCTGTTGAACAAAATGCTGCGGTATTGAAATTCTTGAAAATAGCGTTAGCTGCGACAGCTGTTTTTTCGCAGATATTTGATTTACAATATCCTATCTTCAATGAACTTTTTATGTTTTAAATCGACATGTTAACGAAAACAGCGGCGTTGGCTTTATACCAAATGCGTTTTGGGTCGTATTTTTATGTATCAAATATGTCTTAACGCGCATAAATTCTGATAATCTCCAAAATTCCGCCTTAATCAGAACCACTTTTGTTGTATAATGTACAGCACTGATAAAAGTATGCGTCATCTGTCCAAATATATTTCATGCCTTTCTCGGTCCACGTCCCTATTGAAAGCGTTAAGCCACGAGTGATGCAAGCGATGTGTAACAAATTCCATGAAAGGTTTGGCGGTCGCCTTTCGGTTATTGATTAACCCGAGAAGCGTTTTCTGGCTTCTACTGCTTCACTTCAGCCGCTGTTTCGCCTCCCGTCCATTGTGACGTCGAAATAGATTTTCTCGCCAAAGACCGGCTTCCACCGCGACTTCTAGATTATCGTAATCACCGTCGCTGTTGCCCGCGCTCAAATTGCCCAAATCGATACCGGCTGTTGTTTACCGCCATTATCTCTCCGTTGCAGCCTAAATAAGTCGGTCGTCTCTACGTGATAACGCTATAACCAGAAGTTGTGCCAAAAATAGTACTTTTTCGGTTTGCACTTCACAGTCCTAGTAAAAAATACGCTTGATCATGCACGGGTAACTAAGACCCAATTACTTGACTTTTTCCGAATACTTTTTTTGTAGTCACAAGCATATCCTTGATGGCCCTTTCCTTATTATTGCGCGTTGAATATGGTGATAGCACGGGTAGGCATCCATGTTTTCGTTTTCAATTAAATAATATAAACAGATCCGTGTTTAGTGTTTGTGAATACGATGGCAACCATTAAGACAATGTTACCTGCGGAGTCGGGTAAAAATAACCCCAGTCTGATTCCCGAGTCCGACTCCGGCCAACAAAATAAACCTGAGTCCGACTCCGGCTAAATGTGCGATTTCGTCATGTTCCGAAATCCGACTTTACAGAATGTATTCCGTCCATTTATGCAACTAAAATAAGGTGGATATTCAGCAATCCACTCGTAGGGATGTCATTTCATCCACCCGCAATACATGGTTGGAAATAACTAAACTATTCTATAACTTTACAATTTGCAGTTTGCGGCTTATCAGTTTTAAAATCGTGTACTGCTCATGCACACGTCGAACTCGGGACTCGGGAAGGCTGACGTGGTCTTACTCGAGTCCTGATACGACTCCGCAGTCCTGCTTTTGACACTGATCTTTCGTTTAAGATAGCTTTGTAGTTTGGAAACACATAAACGACAAACAATTTTGTTCATTTCGCAGCGTCCAAGCTCGGCTCAGCAGCGACCACCGGTGGCGGTCCAGCGAGTTACGTCGGGTCGTCCCCGCCCTCCCCGCCGCTGCCCGAAAACGACCCCGTCCCAGTCTGCCCGGGGAATCCCAGGTGGATGAGAGCAACCTGTTCTTCAGCCGAAAACTGTACGACGTTAAGGGCAAACGGGTGCTGAAATACCTCACCGTTCCTTCCTCGCTCGTTCCCGAGCATACCAAGCGGGGAACCACCGCGGGCTGAGATCGCCACCAAGTGACAGTATTTTACGCGTTGATGCGTAACGTGTCGGAGTCCCGGCGACGGTCGAGCGGTTTTCGGCTTTGGTGACTCCTTTGTCATCGCCCTGAGATATGAAATATAGTACTGTTCGTTTTAGTAAGTTCCAGCTACGGTTATCTTAGACCAGTGGTGACCAACATACGGCGCATGCGGCAACTGTAATGCATTGCACGAATACAAGTGCACTCAAAGATAATATTGGCAAAGTTGAAATCCCCCCATAAAACTGTGGTAAAATCTCCTTCAACTGCTATTTTTCGTACCAACCATACCATAAGTATGTTTATATAAAATGATTATACAAGTTATGTATAACTGCCAAATATGCCCTAAAATATCATAATACAAAAACAGTTGGTGTGGTACAACCGAATTAAAAGTAAAAAAAATATAGGCGGATCGCAAAATATTGGCTGGCCTCCCCTTTCTTAGATAAATAAGCGCGGACTATTTGCCTTTTCGTGTCACCGTTCATCGAAGTCGATCGATAAATATTCTCCTGCTGATATGTTGGCACTGCTTGCTCTGGTTTCCGAAAGACAATTGAATTGAGCAGCAGTTTACTGCTTTGCACCAATCAGCACCGGTTCAACTCGAGCCGTAATGCTGGCAAAGCGGCGATACCTGAATGTTCGTCGCTTTCATCTGCCGACGCTTGCAATCGTTAAGCACCTACTGAAAAGCTTCCTACCTCCGCTTCATCACTGCGTTGCAGGTCGCATTCCGACGTTATCCCTTGTGTGTTTGCAGTCGCGCATCATTTTTTTCTGTTAACAACTTTCCACTGTCCTTATTGCATCAGAAGACATCTTATGCGTTCAAAACGTTTCAGGAAGGAAACTATATAACGCGCTGTCACGCCCACATCACAGAAAAAGATACATTTAAGTGCGAATATATCGCTGAAGATTTGTTGCTAAGAGCATTACATGTATTCCACAAACCATCATTTTTGTAATAAACGCCAAAGCATGTAAAACGATTTGATTCTGTTACTGTTGTATAGTATACTATGCTCTATTATGAGTGTGTTCAAACTTTTTTCAAGTCACGCGTTTTACAATGTTGCGATTATATGGACATCGTCCGAACCTGTATATTTTTAATTTAACAGAATTGGCTTAGATTTTTCGTTAATTTAAGCCATTAGTTCAAAATAAGTACAATAAATTAGTTGTAATACGCAAAAGCTGTTCTACTGGTGACAGTTGTATATTTGTTAGTGATTTGTTTTCAATTATGAATCTGCGATTCACCACCTTAACGTTATTTTCTGACACGCCTTCCCGACCATGACACACTGCTTCTTTTAAGGCCTATTGGAAGGCGATTTGTTGGTATACTTACAGATTTATGTATGTGACATTTTCCTTGATAACGTTCCGAGCGAATAATTCACGCTTTTTTCTGCCGTGCGACGTCTGCTATCCAGAACGTTTTGCGATGGGCCAAACAAACAATAACAAACATATCGCGCGAAACTGCATTTGCATCTTCTGTGCGGCTGGCTAACGACCCCGCGCTTCTCGTCGTTATATTTTGCTTGCAGTCGGTCCTTACGCTTTCACGACTGTCAAAGTTTGCTATGACTTCATGTACAAAGCGGTTTCAGTTGTTTTTCTTTTGTTTTTATTGCTGTACCCGGAGTAATAAAATGTCTCTCGCCACAACCAGTGTTAGTCCTGACTGTCCGTGACATATGAGCGTATAATCGCTCTGTTTTATTTACTAGATCTCTGTTTTATTTTACTATATTCACGATAACATGCTAGTGTAATATAAATTGCAGCCTCTTGCTGTTGCTTAAACTCAAATTTGCTAGAATATACCACAGACGTAGAGTTTAAAATCTAAAGTTGTCTAAACTTAACATAAAACAGGGTAAAAATTGGTACCCGGCCTAGCGATATGTTTTTAAAGCTTGTCGGTGTAAGCAAAAAGTTACAGAGCCCGGACTATGGTGTTCGAATCAAAATTTTGCCATCAAACTTGAATAAATATTTTTACTTTATCTTCAAAACGAAAAATTAACTATATTTCTGCGCTTTGTGTAAATACTTTTGCTTTTCCCGATGTATAACTATGGACGTCATGGCAAGAAATCAAATAGCACAAAAAATATTGTTTTGTGGACATTGATTGTAAAACATCACATCACAAATTTACGTCAAATTTCACGTCACCAAATTACGTCTAAATGTGACGTCAAAAAGAAGTAAACTTAAAAACACCACACAGTACGTTAACTAACTAGATTTTTTTGGAAATTGCTTCTTGAGAGAATCGCGGTGTTAGACTAATGTCACATAGAAAGTTGGGGGAAAGTATTTGTAAAACCGCGATAAATTTTAAAGCGGGCAAAACGGACCCTTTACCTTTCTCGAAAGCGAGAAGTGTTACCGTCAATATTTGTTTGCTTAACAGTGACTATCGTCGAAAAAACCTTTGTGGCCGAAAATAAGACAGATTTGATTTTGCTCAAACAATTGGGGGGAGAAAATGTGTTATGTGTTGGCTACTAAATTTCAAGTAAAGGTGGAGTTACTTTTCGGCTAAATAATTTGTAAATAAGTGCCTGTTTATTAATCCGAAACAATTTGACTTTTTAAGTTTCGAGATTTTTAGAAAAATAAGGTTTTCATGAGATGCATAATGTTGGGGCAAAACGAACACCTGAGCGTGGCACAAGGTAATTCGTTATTACTAGTAGAGAACAACTTTAAGCTTTACTGTTTGTATTTTTGATTGGCCTTTCAGTAAGGCATTTTGGAAGTGAAATAAAATTACCTCATTGCTTTTTGTTGAAATCAGTTTTGCAGGAAGGCTGAACAATCAGAAATTTCAACAAGATCTCCTGTAATAATCGCCGATTTCTATTTGTCTATAGCAGTGCTTTTGAACCCGCGTGTGCGGATGAAAAAAATTGTAATGCGGATGACAAAATTCGTGCGGATGAATGTGCGGATGAATGTGTGGATGAAAATGGTGCATGTTATAATTATTTATTATGTGTAATATAGTTATCAAATAACTGGTGCGCCCACTTATACGTTACAGGTAGTAAATATAGTCTCGTATAGTGGTTCATTGCAGCTTAAGACTATTTTATATCGACCAAGGCTTAGGCACACGGTTTTAAAACACAAACCATTTCATTGTTATTTCACAAATAAATCTAAAGGTTGCAAACTTGCTGTGGTTGTTTCGTGCGGATGAAAATATTCCGAAATAGAAAGTGCGGACGGAAATTTAAAAGGTTGAAAAGCACTGGTCAGAAGCCAGTTTATGCACGGCCTGTCGGCCTATGTATGCATTTAATTTTTAAATTGATGCAAAGATCCTTTCGCATAGTTTATTTTGGTTTTTAGGGTTAGACCTACTTTAATATTTAATAAAATATTTTCAGCCTATATGGCACCATTTACCGTTACCCGAATTATGACGTCCGCTATAACGCAAATTGTGACAATATTTCTGAAAATTGTAGGCCTATGCGCCTATGCGCAATATAAACTTTAACCAGGTAAATGTGGTGTTAACAGATGCTTTTTATGACGTTACGGTGTGACGTCACGTTATGGCGTAAATTTGTGACGTTAGCCTATATCTAAAAAAAATTGCCTTGGCCCCCCAAAACAAAATTCCTTGATCCGCGCCTAACCCTTGTGCCCCCTTCCTGGATCCGCCCCTGGCCGAAATTAAATTATGCATTTTTCAGACTCCTTGGACGCGTTATCACGACAGGTAACTATCCTGATTAGGCTTGCCATTTTTTAGAAAGGTAAATTCGGGACGCACATTGAAAACTGTAAATAAACTTAATGTATAAACTAATACGAAATAATTTAATACAACTAATTAACTTTTTTGACAGGGAGTATTTTCAGGGCCCTATTTTTAAGGTGGTTTGTCTAAGTAGGCTAATTTAAATTGTAACCGAAAGTAATTTTCTGTAATGTGAAAAAAATGAGTCGGGTAAATAGGTTCTACAATTAAAGTAGGATGCGGCCCTCGTTAAAGCAGCGACAATATTAGTCCGTTCATGTTGGCAAAGGCGCTGTGTCCATAACAAATTTGTATTCCGCGGAACAAACCATTCTCAACAATAGGCAAAATGTATAAGATTCCATCAAGCTGGCCTTTAAAAATTAATAAATATTATGTTGTACTTTGCGTAACTAAATGCTTCCCCTCAAATGGAGTCACATTTTTTAGCCTGTGTGGAAGCTGCATTTGATCGGATGGCGTGTTATAAATTACCTCTAGGGATGTTCAAAGTAGAATATCGAATCCTTGTCCGCTGCATTACTAATGAAATCCAATTCTTACATAAGTGCTTGTGTTTATAACAATATGCGATTATTTCATGTGCATAAGCCCATTTCTTTCCAAATCTAAACCTAATAAACGCATTTTATTTCGCGCTTCGCGCGATTAAGCTGCATTTAGGTTCCATATTATTTCCACAAGTTCGTTAGACATCAACAAAACGTCTTTTTAAGATTAATTATGTTATGACGTCACGATTTGACAACTTTTTGACTCATCCCTATAAAAGTTTAGCTTGCGACCGTGAGGAAAATAAGACTGTCAATGCGACCGTCAAGAGCTAAAAGGTTGGACACCCCTGCTGTAAAACATCTAATTGTTCGTCTTCGCAAACTAACATTTTACAGTTTGTTGAAGCAAAATTGCAAATTAATCCTGCTTATTTGAAACGAAACGGCTAAATACTGCTAAGCACGTCAAACATCTTTTACGTACGGTAACGAAAACCAGTGACCAGGGTTTTTTTAAGGTTTGGTTTGGGTGACCGCTAAGTAGTTTTAAGAGACCGCAAGTGTTTCATTTAAATACCAAAAAGTTGCAAGTCCAAAATTTGGAAAACCGCTGGAGAAATTTCGGTCCCCAAAACACCTTAAAAAAACACTGCCAGTGACCTATATAAAAAAAAAAATGGTTACGATTAAAAGCGCCGAATTAAATGCGAAATTTTGCGAACTCAACCTAAATTTTGCGCGGTAACAGACATCAAGAAGATTTTAAACATATAACATATAAGTCTAAAGTTGGAAACATTAAAAAAAATGATTAAGGCAATCAGTATGTTGACTTTAATTTGATTTGTAATGCTGAAAACCCGCGACATTTATCGATATAGAATAACTAACAAACGTTAAACTTCAAGATGTAACAGCAATTGTTTACACTTGCGTAATATTCAAGCAAATAATACCGGCACCAAACTGAGTCGTACGTGAAAAAAAATCTTTGAACATAAAAATTGCTTAATGGTGACCGGGTTGCGACGGCGCTCGCTTACTTTCCTCAAAAAGATATCTCCCAGCACCCGCCGGATAATATCCATTTAAATTTATTTACTCACCCCACACAGAAAGAAACTATAGCCCCAGCAACCTCACCCCCAGAAAAATATTTCTTAACACTCGCTGAAAAAATAATTAGTTTATGTTAAAAGAGTTTGCTTGACAGCCTTATCAACCAAAAATGAAAAGTAAAAAGTATAACTTAGTTTTGAGAAAGAATTATTAAATGGCCAACTCCAAAGTTTTTACATTTTTTAATTTTTTTTTTGTTAATCTCAAATTGAAAAATCCGGGACAAATTGGTTAACCGGGCGGGACACCGGGACAAGGCCTCAAAACCGGGACTGTCCCGGCTAAACGGGACGTATGGCAAGCCTAATCCTGATGGCATTTTGTGACGTCGCGTCTAAAAAATGCCTCTACTTTTTCGACGCCTATAGCCTACTAACAAAGGGTCTTAATCCGTCCCTTGCGAGAAAACTGTTGGCGGCGACACCGAAATCGTGACAAGCACAGTTAAAAAAATATGTCTCCGTATAAAATGGATGCATTGCTAATTTGCCTTTTGCGCTTGCTTTGCAACGGCAGGCAATCGGTCGAATTGAAGTGGTTCATTTTTCTGCAAAATTCTAGGCGTGTCCTTACGATTGCCTATGACAGTGGTTCTTAAACTTTTTGAGACACACCCCCTTTTTACCAATATTAACAAAACTCGCGCCCCATCTTGTTTTAAAATAAAACAACATTAAGCAGAACAGCCATTTATTTCCGGGTAAGTTGCATTAATGCGAAGAATGTAACTGTTTGTTGGACACCAATTGTTTAATTCGAGGATTATTAGCAGGAAAATATCACTTCGCCTTAATGTTTAGTCATAATTCATACAGAGTTTGTCAATTTCTCGCGCCTCCCATGTGAACCTCACACGCCCCCAGTTTAAGAACCACTGGTCTATGATTGGTCAGTTAGTCAGCCTATTCATGCGATAACTTTGTGTGACGTCTAATCATAGAATGGTATTCTATGGTCTAATCAGCTTGATGATAATTCCATGTACAACACAAAATCCTGCACCATAAAAAAAAAACAGAAGAACCGTTTTAAAGTTTTTTTCAAAATAGGTTTTGGTGTATGCAGTATGCACATCTGGGTTGTTTATTTTTAGTATTAATGTGATTACAAAGTTAAACTGGTGAAAACCAAACTATATTTTTATAAAATTGCTACGCTTGGGCTTGTCTTTAAATTTAGCGCACAAAGGATTCTATGTTTGCCTATTAGCAATTTTTGTGTCCGGCGACCCGTTCGATATTCGAAGCACAAAAACTGAACCATTTTCCATATATATGGAAGAATGAGCCGGTCCCCGTAGTTTAAAATTTTGAATTAGTTATCAACTAAGACATACTTTCTTCTGCACAATATTTGATTTAGGGTTTCGGTTAGTGTTTGGGTAAGACTGGATCCAGTATTATTATTTAATAATATTGCTTAACCCAGTGCTCTTCAACCTTTTTGGGTTTGGTGAACCCTTGAAGTTCTTGTAACAAACTCATGCACCCTGTTTACTTAAAAGGTAAACTGAGATAAAAAGCACTATGAAAAATCATCAATATCATTATGTCAATTAAACCTAGCGGATAAGTCAAGTTTTTCACACTGTGTGTGAGAGTTCGATTTTGGCTGTAGGCTGCTTGCAAATACTATTGCATATCATAAAACAGCATTCAAACAAATGTCATAAAATAGCAAAGAGACTATTTAATTACTGTTTTATCGAAAAAAATGTGAAGTATTAATGGTTCATTAAAAGTTTGTGATACATCCTTGTATACCTTTTCGTACTGGTGCACCCCATACATATTTTGGTGCACCCTACCCTAGGGTGCACCGTGCACACCGGTGTAAGAGCACTGGCTTAACCTACCCAAACGCTAACCAGCCCCCAAACCCAAAGAATGTTCATTGTGGTAGGATTGTAGACCAGCCTCAACAAAATTTCAAAGTTCGGTAAACTGGCAAGCTGGGAAAATAGCCTCTTCCTATTTGAAAAACAGAATACCCTTAAAATTTATTATCTGCATTGCCTTGTTTTTAGTTATTAAAGTAGAAAGCTATGCCTTTTCATAAGTTATTGGGGCCTGCAAGAAATATCTTGGCCAGCAATATTCTAAGAAGCAATGCATTAAAGTCGGCTACGATCAACTTGGTATGTATAAAACAAACAACAATTTTATTAACTTGACCAATCAAAATTATTATCTATCCTGTATACAATACCTTTTATTTTATGTTTTGTAGTCCCGAAACACCAGCAAATTTGTTAGCAAAATGGAATTTCTTGAGCCAAAAATAGAGGATGCTATTCCTACTTACAGAGTTTGTGACAATAACGGAAAAATCATTGATTCATCACAAGATCCAAAGGTGAGATTTTTGTTTGCTTAGTTGTAAGTTAATGCAAAGGAGTTGGTTTGGATATTGATGTAAAGTTGACTTACAGCTGTTATCTAAGAGCTTAATTTGTTTGTCTATTTAATAGGCAATTTCGGACTGTCCAAAAAATAACGCCCTGGTGTTTTGAAAGTTAGGCGCTTATGGGTAGCCCTTGTTTAGCCTTGTTGAAGCTAGGTCCATTTATTTTTTTTAGGATGCATGTTTGACATGTTAAACAACTTAAGGGTAGATCTATTTATCACTAACTAAAGAATAAGTCCTTCTTTTTAAGGCTAGTACCTATGGTCATGTTTTATTCAATTTTTGATTGCTACAATGCCTTATGTTACAGTACACATCAAACAAGAGTATTTTTTAAGCAAATATTTTTAATTTGCTTGTAGTTGGATGAGGAAACGTTGGTAAAAATGTACAGCACTATGAAAAAACTGAACATAATGGATGATATTATGTACAATGCTCAACGCCAGGGAAGAATTTCGTTTTATATGACAAACTATGGTGAAGAAGGTAGTCACATTGGCAGCGCTGCTGCTTTAGATGACCGTGATCTTGTCTTTGCTCAATACAGAGAAGCAGGTGAGTTGGTGATAGTTACTATTGACATTTTTTTATTGCTTATGCTAGGAAATTTGTAGGAATGTCCGATAATATCGGATCGGAGCAGAACCTAATGCCAATTAGAGTTTAAGCAAATCAAAAACATGTAAAAAGGGCCTCGAAGTTGAGACACCCAGATTGAAAACAGCTGGTTTATGTTGAAATGGATCCCAAAATGCATTATCTACTACCAAAACTGGCATTAAGAAGCCAGAGATAATACCTGGTTGCTATGATATTACTGAGCTTGTTATATTTATGTAGTGATTTATCTATTTTATCTTCGCAGGTGTTTTAATGTGGCGTGGCTTTAAGCTTAGTGAGTTTATGGATCAGTGCTATGCGAACTGCAATGATCCTGCAGCAGGCAAACAGATGCCAGTACATTACGGTTCTCGAGAGTTGAATTTTGTAACCATCAGTTCGCCGCTTTCTACCCAAATGCCACAGGTAGTTTAAAAGGCAACATTTGCAATATATAAGTGATTTTTTTTTCTCTTAAACTAGCAATATTAGTGTTGTACACTAAGGTAACTGTTAATTATAATTATTATTTCGGTAAAAAAAAATAGCTAGCTCGTTGTTTTTTATACTGAAACGTTAAATTGTTCTTTGATCTTTTAACTCCGATCATTTTTTAGGCATCTGGTGCAGCTTATGCCATGAAACGCACTCATCCTGGTTTATGTGTCATCTGTTACTTTGGCGAGGGTGCTGCATCAGAAGGCGACGCGCACGCAGCGTTCAACTTCGCTGCCACGCTCGACGCACCGTGTATATTTTTTTGGTAGGCAACATATTATGCACCCCATCAAAAGAAATATCACTTAGGCCTAATCATTTTTTTAAAGGTTCTGACTTATTATGCCAATCGTTGGCAAGTTACCATAAGACTAGAGCAGGGGTTCCCAACCTTTTTGCAATCCCGTACCACTTGGACGTTTTCTACCGCCACGCGTACCACTTCTTGTATAACAGTGGTTCTTAACATTTTTTCTAGCGCGCCCCCCTTAGATATTAAACAACAATAATAAAGAAAATTTGTGAAGCGCGAAAAAAAATGCGTTTATCTGGTTTGTATTGGCTAAACTTGAATTTGGGAGACACACAAAAGCTGCTTGTGCTCGATATATTGGTTTTCATCGAGCTAATTTTGACAAACATTTTGTAAAAATTGAAACATTGCGTTAATCGTGTTTCAAAAGGGGTGATGGCACACAATGCAAAGACTAATATACTGCAAATAAAATTAAAAATTGGCGCAAAAAATAGTTTGTATAGTTTGCGCAAAGCGCAAATTTTTTTGTAGTTTTGTTGTTAAAATGGGCAAAACACAGTTTGTGGAGAGGGTGGCATAGTGCACAACTTGAATCTTCAACCATGTCATACTGTTCTGAATAAACACAGCCCCAAAGTTGTTTCTTCAGTTACTTTTCTAAACATGTGTAATTTTGATGTTATGCTTAGGACAGCATAAGCAGATTTAGTAACTAACGCAACATGGAACTGATAAAATCATTATAAAAACGTAAATATTGGAATAGAGCTTGTGCCCTCGGTTAAGAACCACTGTTGTAGAACAACTATTTTGATCGAATCATATTTTCTAGCGTTATTCAATGCTATTTGTAAATTAAGCTATAAATCAGTAGATGATATCTATCAAGAGCAATCGTTGACATAATTAACGCCCACTGTCCCATAGCGTTGTACGCTTTACAAAGCAACTGTGCTCCTTGTCGACAATTGATATGACCTGTCTTTTGAAAATCGTAATGGTACGAAACAACAGGAATAGTTACGTAACATTGAATAGGCTTTAGGGATTTTTTTTGTAAAAAAACAGATCAACAAAATATAAATTGTCAGTCCAGGTTGTGAAAAAAAACGGAAGCTACTCGCGTACCACAGGTTGGCAACCCCTGGACTGGAGCGTCGATAACAATTTTACGTGCGTTTTAAAAGTCTTGCAAAGTTTGCTTAATCGGAGTAAATTCAAGTTGAACTTTAAAGACGAAGAAAGGAAATTCCTCATAAACTGTGCTGGGCTTTAGTTCAGTCTGTTAAATTTAATTATCGTCCTATTCGTTTCCAACCTGTAAAGTTTCTCAATAAAATATTTACGACTAAATAAAATGTGGCTACTCATCGAATAAAATCAAAGCACCGGTACAACACGAAAACATGAAAAAAATCCAAATAAACTTTAGATTTTTTTTTTATGAACGAAGCCGTAACAACGGCTACGCGATCTCGACTCCTACGCAAGACCAGTACAGGGGTGACGGCATATCGGCCAGGGGCGCAGGATACGGAATGCTCACAATTCGAGTGGACGGCAATGATACGTTGGCAGTGTTCAACGCTACGCGTAAAGCCAGACAAATCGCTGTCGAAGAGTCGAGACCAGTACTCATCGAAGCCATGACTTACAGGTACTTGTTTTGAGGCGTTTTAAACGGGGGTATCAAATCTAGTATTGGTCTTAGGCAAACATTCTAAGACCTTAGTGATTAAAAACTCGACAAAGATACTTATAAAATTGTAATGTTATTTTGCCTGTTGTCATCTGTAACTCTCCCAGATAAAAAGGATGCATTACACCAATATGACGGCTTGGACTGAAAATATTCGCTTGATAGCCTTCTCTGTTCATTTTTTTCGTTGGACAGATTCAAGCATATGTATGTAATTTATTTTATTCTAAATATAAGGGACACCAAAATTAACAAAGGGCAACGAAATTTAAGGGCCAACCGCCACAAACTATAACTTTTGTGAATTGCTTTTTTTTTCAGGCGTTTTAATAGGTTAGCGAAAAATGTTTCTGTTGTCTGATGCAAATTTGAACGTTTATTTACATAATGCTTACGCAAGCTCATATATTAACAAATCTTTTATTGTCCATTTGCTTTAACTAAAGCATACCTGTGCTAAACACTCTAAAGTTACAAAACCATCGATTTGCTGACTAAAACATTTCTGTTACAGAATGGGCGATCATAGCACGAGCGACGACAGCAAAAGATATCGTGAAGAGGGTGAGATCGATCACTGGCAATCCCGTGATCCCATCACGCGCCTCAGAGATCACATGATCAACGAGCGACAGTGCTGGAGCGACGAGCAGGATAAAGCACTCGAGAAAGACTACAAGAAACAGGTGCGAAGTTCTCCACTAAAAATTCTTCGTGATCAGCAATTTTAATATAATTGTTACACCATGATATGATTGTGACACCATGAAATGCTTGTAAAATTGAAAATGCTGCTCAGTAGCATGTAAAATGGAAGTGCAATAAGTATCGCAGATGACAATTTAATCAATTGTTGTGCCCACTTTCTCAACGATGGCAAATTGGCTCAGAATCTTAAAAATACATTCGGTTGGTTGATGTCAAGTTTGGCAGTTTGGAACAAACGTAACACTGAATCTCTTTTTAAAAGTGTAAGAGAATGCCGTTTAGTTTTCTGCCATTTAGTTGGCAACCTTTAGCGTTTTGTCGCTGTTTTTAAAACGCGATCAACACAACCTGTTCATAACCTTTAACGTTTTAGCTTTTACTCTTTTAAGATTCTGGAAGCTTTCGCTTTGGCCGAAAAGCGTCCTAAACCTTCTCCATCCCTGCTTTTCACTGACGTGTACGACCAACTTCCCGCACACTTAAGGGAGCAACAGCGCGAAATGATTGACCACGTGACGGCGCACAAGGAACATTACCCACTGCAAAGACACGATCCAATAACGCACTAGTGCTCATTATAATATTTTTGACTGCTTTCGGTTTGATAGTAGCATCCCCCTTTTAGGCAAATTAGTCCGCAAAATTGTTGATTTGAGTGCGGAGTATATTTTTTAGCCAAGACGTTTTATTGTTAATGTGACTGCCATGTGTTACAGAACTGTTAACACGTTGAACTTGCAAACCAAATTACCGAGATCTAAATGTTTCTTGTATGAGAAATTTTATTTTTGTTTTTCCAAACCTCTTATCGTGTGTATGGGTAAGTCTAAACCAGCGGTTCTCAACCAGTGGGCCATGGCTTACTGGTGGACCATAAGAACATTTTAGGTGGGCCACAGACCAATTTAAAAAAGCTAGATTTAGTTTAATTTGTGTCACTATATATAATTTTACAGGAATAATGGCTTGGAGAGGAATTAAAAAGGAACCACGAAAAAAAAAGGTTGAGAACCACTGGTCTAAACTATAAACATTGTATCACCACTAGGGATGTTCAAAGTAGAATCCCAAGGTATTCTAGAATAATAGGTTTCGAATCTAGAATAACGAATCCAGAATAGCGAATCCTAGTATATTTTTATTAAATTATTTAACCTCGATTTTGTTTGGGGAAGGGATTAATCTTAATCTACCCCACAGGGCCCACAATCACAGCAATAAATCGCCCAAACAATTTGCTAACATGTGTACATTATAATAAAAAAAATCTCCCATATGTTTAACATTCTTAACAACTGTCATTTGAAGCAGTTGTGTAAACTGTAATACGTCAACTGTCCAGGTTGTTGCCAAAACTTATATTTTTGCCAATAGTGAGTAGAATGCAACACTACACACAGAAGTCTTAAGCAGTTCGGTCCTGAATCTTGGCCTAAAGTTGACCTTAAGTAACCCTATAGCGCATTTTGTGGACGGCCAGAACGTTTTACAACGTAATGTTACTTTTGCAACTTATCGGCTTTAGGGAAATTGCGCACTCCACACCAGACTTTACACGTTAGTCGCTCGCTCAATAATGCTTGATTGACACTTAATTATTAGACGAACGTTATCGCGAGACGCGGTAACTGGTCGCCCGAAAAAACGCTGACACTGCACTACCAGGTTACATTTAAAGCAAGCACTATAAATTGGTCGCCGCAGCGACAGGCCGACTTACCTCACGCGTTTGTGCAATTAGGCGCAACAATCCGCGGTAAATCATTAAATTATATCGGTTCCAATTACCCGAAATAAACGGCAGAATTGGATTCGATATTCTACTTTGAGCATCCCTAATCACCACATACCCTTGTGTTTGCCATACTGTTTGAAATTTTGCAGAATCTTTTAGACATATATATTTCAGCAAACTACTGTGGTTTAAGATGACACTTCTTTAAATGTTTGAGTTACAAACGGTTAAACAAACGCAAAAATATTATTTGTTTACAAAACTAGAAAGTACGCGCGTTATTGATTTGCTTAGTGTATGCTTGAAGTATTTTCGTAAATAATATAATTAGCTCCACTGCTTAATTTAGGTTCTTACCATCGTGCTTACAGTAATCAAGTATACTTGCAATTTACAAAACAAAAATCGCTTTACGATGTTAATGTGTTTCAGAATGTTTGCCAAGCGCAATTCCTCTTTATGTTTTTGTTTTTTAATTAGTATCTCAAACATTTCAAACTGTTTTAATTATATTATTTACTTAAGTTGTTTTTACCTTCATTCATTTGTTTTGTGGCCATATAGGTACCTTCCCAATAATTTATTTACCATTTATTTTACTGCTGTCAGTTTATTTAAATACCAAATGTTCACCTTATGTTTGCCCACAGCGCAATTTCAACTATGTCACCAACATTTTATACACAAACAATAAAGACGTTTATTGCTATTGAAACAGTTTTTGTTCGATATCTAAAAAAATTCCTCGACTAGCAGTTTAAGCAAAAGAAGATTACTACTGCTAAAATATAAATTCTGTCCAGTTTTAGTCAGATTTGTGCCAAAAAATAACCGATGGTATTCTAATCCTAATCAAACTAAAAATTGTTTTTCGGTCAGGGATAGTCCCCTAAAAACATAATTTTAATTCTGCCAACTTTAACTGGTAATGCCAAAGACTTGAAAATATTGGAAGAATAGAGCTAATGCTTTTATTTCATATAAGACGCACCAGTAGTAGATAAATTGATGCGCAAGCTACGTTAGCAAGAATAAATACATTTTTAACACTCTTGATCACGCACAACTTGTTATTTCATGTAAAAGTGAACAAGCTTTGCCGTACGAGGTTGTTTGTTTTTACATGAAACGAAAAACCATTAGATGTGTTCCCGGCCTTGACCTGAAAATCGATAAAGAAGTCACATCCGTTAAGAAGACAATGAACAACATTTCAGGACGTTACATTATAGGTTTTTTTTATCATGCGGCGCCGACAGTATATGCTTTTATATATTGAAAAATTAGGACAATAGCCCATCCTAACAAATTTGCCAAATGTTGTTACGAATCTCGAACTAACATGAAGGGAACATATATATTTGTTCTACTAATACTGTGAAAAATGTATGATGCAATTTTAACAGTGTAGCACGGATCTCAAAAGCTTTCACATCCAATTACCTTACGTTTATCTTTCTTAGTACAACAATATCCTATCAGTCTGGAATGTGTTTTTAATCAAATTTCACAGGAAATAATTAAAGCAATGTAAAGTTTTATAAAAGCAAGTATACTTTTCTATTCGGATATAAATGAATCAAAAGTATTTTTTACATATTTTCCGTTGTCGAGGCGTTTAACTTTTTATAGGATGTTTTTCAGAATCCGCTTCACTTCAGTTCCGATTTAGAGCAATTAAAAAATATTAGTTAAGCTTCTGTCCAACCGTAGTTATTTTAAATCGGGTAAATACGTTTGTGTATCAATAAAGTTATTATATCAAACCTACAAGTATAAATCAATAAATGTATAGAATAATCAATAATTTTTCGGAACACTCAAACCCATTTTAACTACGTAAAAGCAGAAATGTCGAATCTAAATTTGTACTGGTATGTCTTAGTCCAGGGATGTCCAACATTTTATTATAGTGGGCCGCAGAACCTATTAAGTTTCAAGATTAAGTATTGCTCTTTAGAGTTATAACGGGCCTTTAGAATTATATATATTTTTTTTATCCATACTATACTATTAGTGCGCCTCTAAAAGCGGACTGGTAGATTTTAATTAGGCTAATATTGAACGTTTAAAATACTACTTGGGAGTGAAAATGACTAGCGGGCCGCACAAAAATTTCAGACGGCCCGCAATGTGGCTCGCGGGCTCCAGGTTGGACATCCCTGTCTTAGTCCATTCATAAAGATAAGTATAAGATATACGCCTTCTTATTTGTTACGTGATTATTAGGGCCATTTTTATTTTGACTTAATTTTTATCAAATTTTAACTTTATTTTAACCTAACGAAATTGCTTGTTTGTAGAGGCCACAGTTCTTCCTTAAATTAATGCCAGTTACCCAAACGTAATAATTTGTCGACTTCAGACCCAAACGTAATATTTTGTCGCAAAGTCAAGTTGTTTTATAGATTATAAAAAGTGCATCGGGTTTTTTGGCGATAGATTTAGCTTTCTTAGGCATTTTTGTATTACAGAATGTCAGTAGACTATTTCTAAGATCCAAATTGTTGATCTTCGAAAAGACCACGTTTATGAAGATAAAGTGTTTTATAAGAATTATTTAAATACGTAACAATAAATAAAAAATGGACAATTTGCGATAAAAGTTACCTCTGATCCAAGAGGGCATTGTGACATTTTGCCTGCTTTTATGGGTTAATATGGTTTAATTGTGTCGCAGTTTCTGATTTACAATGCTTCCACGACGATTTTTACAAAAATTACTCTCAAGAAGCACAAAAACTTTGTCAAAAGCCATAATTTGACAAATTTTGACTTTATTAAAAATTTTTAACTTTATTGTAAATTTTAACTTTATTTTGACCTATAAAATTCTTAGAAACAGTCCCCTGGGTGCTGAAAACAACTTTATTCTTTGATTCGTGGACAGAGGAGGTTCTTAAAATTTTTTAACTTTATTGACTTTTGTGGGCCCTAATGATTATACAACATGATATAAATCAGGTCAATAAATAAAAGTAATTCTGTGCTTTTTCATGTATTGATCGCCAAACAATTATTTTGAAAATGTTTTGTAAACGGCGTCAAACTCGAATAATGTACAACTTGACTCTTTAAATTGAATAGTTTCAGTTGGACTTACAATTCAGACAAATTCAGAAACAATTCAGCTTCGGTTACGGCTCTTAATTAGCCCAATACTGGTTCATAAAAATCCGTTCCGGGTCGGTTCGACCTTTCTGATATTTTCACACTGAAACGCACAATATGTTAGAAACTTCCAAAAACCTAACGATGTTTTGTAGTCACCGTTTTTATCCCGCTACTAAAGTGTGTATAGGCCTATATTTTTATTGTTGGCATAAGATACTCCAAATAAACTTTTATTAAGTTGTGGCTAATGTAAGGTAGTTTAAACATTACGTGTAAAGGGTGTTATACATTTGGCTTACTGAGTTCATTTTCACGCACCGGTAATCCCGTAGAATCTAGTTTCTTGACGTCACGAAAAGCTCGAGGCGTTACAACAATGTAGAAAAGGTTCATTGAGGCGTAGCCGTAAGCTGTAAAACAAGCTAATGTAGAGAATGCACTGGATAATGTTGGAATCAGCTAAATCCGAAGTGCACGTTTATTGCTGCACTGGAAGACAGTTACTTGTCACAGCTTTTCAATCGTCGAGTTCTTGATATTTAATGTTTAAATTGTTGTTTGTACGATACGAAATAAAACGGAATATCGCGGTTCAAACTCGAAAAAGACGATGGTTAGCTTTCTAAGAAAACGTTGTTAGATTGTCAACAAGAAGCAAATTTAACTTAGCGCAACAGACAAACGCAAATTTAAATTAGCGCAAAAGACAAACAGCATGTTTTGTGTGTTAAATTATTCAAGGAACTCCAATTTAGCTTAACCTATAGCGGCTTTAGGCATTTATGATAATTTGCAAAGACAATCCAGTAATACATTGTGACGGCCTGACGAAGTGTTTATCTTACTAGTTCTCTCTCCAGAATGCCGAAATTACTCGTTTTTTCATTCATACGACAATAGTTCAATATTTTATTCCTAATTCAGGTTGCATTCTGTTCAACACTGGAACCACCACGTGCTGTTGTGTTGAAGTGTATATTTTGTAAGTGTGTTATCTACAAGAGTGGCCGAAGTAGATAGTCACTAAAATCATTTAGCTGAGAGGTGATAATAACTTATCCTGTGTCGGGTGAACTGTGAATCCCCAATGAACAACTGTTTCGTGAGCTATAAATAACATGTGACGTCTGTTGATGTCGTAAGCTCGCCACTTCAGTTAGGTCCAAAGCTATGAGGGTTGAACAGTACATATGTGATTCCAATGGTTTAGAACAGCACATAACTAGCATTGGGATGGTGAGAACCATCTAAGTATTGTAATGTCGGCTATATCATGTTTCGTACTTATTAATTGCATAACCGAGGCAAAATATATCTTTTCACGAATACTTTTTAATGCAAGGTTGCGAGGCTGCAAAAAGGTTTATACTTCTGAGTGCACATGTGCTATTGAATGTTTTATCGATCGCGCTATTTGAATGTTTTATGGAAGGATCGCGCGATAATTCCTTTTTTTTAAGTTTGGCCACAGTTACCCTAAGCAGACTTTTCAGTTTCTCTGGTAGGCTAATAAATGGGGCATTTTAGTGAAAAAGGAACTTTTTAAAGCCAAGGTCTCATTGGCCTAATACAGGGGTGACGAACCTATTTGCTGTCGCGGGCCACTTTGTCAGTTACCGCTGAGTAAGCGGGCCACACCGCTTTTAACTCATGCTATTAAACCTGTTAAAATCATAAAAAATGTTCAATGGCAAGCTAAGCTTACTCAGCTAGTTACTACTGCAATGTACTGAAGCAGCAAAGGCTCATGGTGTTAAATTTAATTATTATTATTAGTATATTTTATTTCACAACAATGAATAAACAGTTGAATCCTGAATTGATGGTTACTGTATGGATTTTACACAACAGTTTCTACGATCCTGCATGATATACGCCAGTGGTTCTTTTTTTTTTTTTTAGCCGCGCTCCCCTTTTGTAATTTTTCTATGCCCCTACGAAAAGCAACTCGGCAATTTATGATTAATATCAGTGAGACAATATGAAAATAGTTAAGCGTATTGCTGGTTTTGAATTGGCTAAATTGCAATTTAGGAGGCTTTTAGCATTAGGCACACAACAAATTGCTGTGCTCGACACATTGATTTTTATCGAGCTGATTTTAAAAAACGTGTTGTTAGGAAATTGACTACACAAGTTGTAAGGCTGTGATGTGGAGCGCAAAAAAGTTAAGCGCAAAAATTAAACATACGTTCTCGTTTTTCAAAAGATGTGACGACACACAATACAACGGTAATATTACAAAGAATGTTATAGATTTGCGCAAAAAAGAGTCCCCCTGTTACTAGCCTGTTATCATATATAAAATATGGAACAAAAATTGTTCGAAAGGGAAAACTTTTATCATTTATCTATTAGTTAGCAAAACTGAAATTAAATAGGGCCATTATTTCTTCGATGATATATGTATAACGTATAGACAGAAAATATGCGATGACACTTGAAGAGAATTTGTACTTTAAAATAAAAAAAGTAGATAATTTTTGGGCAGTTTCAAAGGTAAAGTTGGGAAAAAACAGAGTTTGTACATCTGTAGGAGTGGTGCCTAACCTAAATGAAATTATTAAAATCACTGAAGAAAATTAAATAGTTATGTAAAGCTCGCGCCCCCTTAAGAATTGCTTGGCCAGGGGGGCGCGCCCCCCGGTTAAGAACCGCTGATATACGCGTTATTTAATTTGGCTATCAGCTTTTGATATCGCATCGCAAAGAGTAGAAGCGGGCCAAAAAAACTTTAAGACTGCCTTGTCTTCACCCGAATGCTTCGCGGGCCACACAAAATTCGTTTGCGGGCCACGTGTTCGTCACCCCTGGCCTAATAGGTCAGTACAAGCTAATTTTTCCGGGTTTAAACTATTTTATTTGCGTAGAAGGAGTTTCTGATTAGTGCGTTAACCAGTTGATAGATAACGTTTTAGTTGTTGATGCCCTAATTTGTGTGGATATCACGCATTCCGAAAGACGTCATTATGTGTATGTCCCCGCTGAAAAATATCCCCCATCCAAAATATATCAGGCTGTCAATTTATTTAACAAATATCAAATAGCAGAACTTTGTTTGAATTTTGTAATCAAAATGTTAGTTTTGTAATTAAGAATTTCCCAAATTTGCGTTTTAACTTTTGATGTTTGACTAATTCATGACAACCAAGGTAAAGCGAGTGTAAGTATATCAGTGAAATTAAAATATGTTCCAGAACTCTTTAAAACAAAAAAACTAATTTTGTTCTTATTTTGAAAAGGTGTAGATGTCAAAAGCCCGTTTGCACGTTAATAAGTTTGAAACAAATTAGATTACCCCTAAATCACAAATATTTTACGAGGGTTTGCGGCGCCCACTTGGAAAATATTTATGTTTGTGTCAATATTTTAGATTTAATGGATCCTGTGACCCTTTTCAATTCTTCCTTTTTTTAGGCCAGAAATTAATTGTAGTTAAACCTTTCGTAAAATTTATTTCATTTTATTTACTGTTCATTTAAGCGATATTTAAGTATAAAAATATGGCTAAAGAGTTGGTGATCGAAATATCGTGGCTGCGGCCGCTGAAGTTAATCGGTTTGGCGAATTTACTGTGCGGGATCATTTGCTTCATAATTTCGATGGCTCTCAAAGATTGGGTTGTAAGCGACCGTGCCGACGATTTTCAATTCTACATGAGCCTTTGGACCGAGTGCAAAAAAACTCCGCCGCCGGGTGACATAGTGGAGCAGAGTCCTCAAACTGTGTCGGAGTGGGTATGCCGCGATGCCGTGCTGCGTGGAGGTGAATAAACAATAGAATAAACAATTGTTGAGTTTTCTATCTGCCTAGCACAAACCGACTGTTACACGGGGAAATACCTTTAATACTAACATAAATTAGCAATTCTTTAATTTTTATTGACATTCGGGAATAAACTGCAAAATGATAACAAACGTTAAATATGTCATATCAGTAACTTAAATGTTCTGTTTCCACTAATTATATCAATGACGTTCAGATTTCGTCATTTTGCAGCATGCTTAGAAAAATGTCACACGCCCCTAGCCAAAATGTATACACTGGATGTGCTACAGAAGGATATAGAATAGTGTGAAACAAAACGCAAGAATCCACTTTATTAATCCCTTTAATTAGCGTTAATGGCTTGCTTTAATATGTTTTACAGTTTACATGTCGATTGTTCAAGCACTGATTGTTATACCTTTCATTGCAACTGTCATTGCTTTCATCCTGGGACTGGTCGCATACTGCAAGAGAGAATGGAGAGTCATGTACAAAATTGCTGCTATTATTCTTATCGTTGCTGGTAGGTTGTTTTCAGATCGACGACGACAAACAATATTGCGCACCTTTTAAATGTTGTTTTGATATTTTTATTGGTAACATTTGTTACAACAAGGTTCTTTAGGTCATATCAAAGTTTATATCAACCCCCCCTCCCGCCAAAAGAGAAAAAATAGTATAGTTTTCAAAATTTAGTGTTGGTTATTATTTACCTCCCTAAAGGCGTGTTGATGTATGTTAATACACTTGACAGAGGCTTTGTAACACAATTGTTTTGTATGAAATTTAACCTAAATTTAAAAATTCTATTTAGTATAGCGAAGAAGTTAAACATGTATTTCATTTGCCAGAAGTATAAAGATACGCAATGCATTCCCAACGGCAAATTCTTTATTATTCGCGCAGCTATCTGCGTTTTGGTGGCTGTTATCCTGTTCCCGATCATGTTCCTGCAAATCTTGCCCTTCTTCGCCTTCTTCTGGTTCGGCTGGGGCTACGGGGTGGCGTGGGCTGCATTCTGCTTCATTCTTACCGCCGCCGTGCTGTTCCTCATCTCTCAAGACAAGAAGGAAATTTATCATACACAGAAAACCGTTTTGATATGAGGGACTCTTTCTGTTGGGAGCAGAATGATTCGAAGTGTTACATCTTTCTCGCTGCTTTTAGATGTTAATGGAAATTCTAACCACGACACTGCACGCTTTTTCACCGTAACAGCATGTCTATTTTGTACCATTCGCCTCACTTATGTCAAAGTGCGATGCTGCCCGCAAGGCTCTGGACGCGAAGAAGTTAAGTTGCATACACAATTTGTATAATGCTGGTGTAGCGTACGTATTAATATTATGAAAACGTTAAAGCTGGTGAGCCGCTTCATTCTCGGATACACAATTGTTGCAGTTATACTAAGGATTAAAGCACCAGTTTATATTTTCCAATAAAAGAGATTGCCCATATACTTTGCACTAAAATGTGGTGTTATTCTATTTGCATTCTTTGTTGGCCACATTAATTATAGTAGCTTATTGGATGAGAGAAAACAGCTACATGTAATCGAAATGTAAATTATTTATAAAACAAAACCGATCCATGTTATATTGTACCAAAATCGGTGTTCTGTTGTTCGACGTTAAGGTAAATACGACTTTGGTTTAAATTCGATACCTGATGTAAATTGAAATTAATAAACACTTGCCAGCTATCATTAAAAAAGTTGTGAGCATGTACGGAAGGTTAACTTTTTTTTCTGCAATGTAAATTTAAATTTCTTTTTTAAGTGCCATTTTGCTAATAAAATGATTAATTTCAGGCCACATACTTTTGTCTAACATTTTGGGCATCCGTAAAAAAAAAGCAATTATCCGACACCAAAGATAAAAGTTCTCTGTATATTTATAATAAACCAAGGACGCGACCCCGCTGTGGCGCAATTGATTGTTTGGAAAAACTTCCTAGTGTCAATTCAAGGTCGCAGGTATATTTAGAACCACTTGAAATCCGATGCAGTGGTTTTCCTCGAGTAGTTAATTAGATTCCAACGAAACCGAACACCCCTCGCGCTTTTTACCGAAGCATCCCAACAGCGAGCGCTGTTTTGTTTCCTTGGCATATTTGCCGGGATTTGCTACAAAACGCGCCGCGAATCGCTGGAGACTGAACAACAGCAGATTTGCGCCTAATTCAATGATCGGCATCGCGGCGGCCATTGTGCTTTCAATTTTGAGATCGACCACAGCGTTCGTTCCAGTTTTGAAAAAAGCGACGCTCATAAACCGGCGAGCGGCGACGCTATGAATTGGCCCGGCGTGTGTATGCCCTGGTTGGTGTGTTTGTTTAATGGGCCGGTTATCTCCCTTATAAGCCTCTTTTACTGCTCCCCGCATCGCCTTGGCGGCTTCGCGTCTTGGTCGCCACTGACGACGCCCGAGTTTAACAACCAACGCGGCATAATTACTACCCTGAGATTTCTAACGCGCTCCCTAGTTTAGTCGCCTATTCCTCACAAGCTGCAAATAAACCACGCTGTACCTGTTTCTGTCTGCGGGGCGACGTTTTCGCTAAGAGTTGCCGTTTAACCGCGCAATGCCGTCGTGAGTTACTGTTAAACAAACCGCGACGATAAAATGTCTCAAATTCAATTTACACAGGACAGAGCTAAATCATATTGCAGCTAGAACCAATAGGCAAACAGTTTGTTTGTAGTCGTCAGAATTTCTTATTAGGACACCAGCCTGCTTTTAAGTTCTAAAATATGTGTTGTTGTTTAAAAGGCGTGTTCAAACTTGTGTTGTCGCGATTGACCACCCCACTCTAGCTGAGGTTATGGCATATTTATTTTGAGTTTAGCGAGCTTGTTTACGCAACGCACAAAATTGGCAGATTTACGGCTTTGTTAACTCTGTCGTTTTATTATTTTACAAGCAAAACTAACGCTGTGCCGCTTTGGATGGATATCACATGATTAATTTATTTTAACGGCAGTGTTTTGTCGGTCGGTGGGAGGAAGAAATTGACAAAGACTATTTACGATTGACTTAACGTCAATTGTGAGAGGTTTGTAAACAATAACGCAGTCGGTAAGTTAGGCCTGGTCAGTGTATTGTTTCAAACACGTGTAATAATTAATCATTATGTGGTAAAAAGTCGTTCGAATATAACTGACTGTTTTGAGAAAAGTTATTTTTTGATCTAAAGCAAAGAAAATCTTTTGATTGCGGTTTAAAATTTGTGTAATTTGAAACATTGTTAGAAATATTTGGAATTTTTGATTTGAAGAGTTGTTTGCTTAAAAAAATGTTGTAGGAAAGATTTTTTTGGTTTTCAGTAAAAAAGATCAACACAGGGTAAATAGTTTGAATCAATTATTGTCTCCGCTGCGCAGAATGCTTTATTTAACAAGTTAATTATAATATCTAAAAATTGGCAATTCTAAGCATGATGTTTTTTTATACCGTTACCGCTTGTTTAGAACCTTGCAAAATTTATCCCCACCTTTTTACAGTGCTTCACAACACGATTTTTACATTGATGTGTTTTTATGGTAAAATTGGCCTGAAATTTCTGTTGAAGTTTACATAACGTTGAAAACAAACTTGGTTGAGTCTAACATTGTTGGGGTCGGACCATACGACTGCGAGACACTTTTCCAAATCGTCAATATTTGTTTGTTTGTTAAAAAAATAGTCACATGCTTTGTTGTTTATATTTTATGATCGTAGGTAATCTGAAGCAATCAATATCTACCACCAGCTGAACAATAGTTTTTCCGTTATAACTCCAAATTATTTTGGTTTCGTCGTTTGCAGCTTATTAGTTATTGAAAGTAGATCCAAAAGAATAACTAACGCAGTGTTTTTTAACTTTTTTACACTCGGGATGCTTGTCCTGCTAAAACGCGGTGGGACACCTGGCGGACGAATTAAGCTTGTTTTGACTTTACCGGTATTTGAGCTGATTGCAAGATTTATAACACAGGTTTCATAGTTGCATTTGCATACATTAAAAATACTGTGGGATCAATGAATTAAGCACATGGTTACTATATTGAAGACAAAACAAATTAGCGCTCTGGTGATGACGTAATAGTTTACCACTCGCTTTATTTAATGGAATTTTACATAATTTTTTTTTTTTATATTGCTGGGTTAAAAAAAATTTGAACCACAACAGTTTAAAAAACAAGCTTACGAATGGATTTTTTTATGCTTAGCAGTGAAATGAAATTATTCTACAAACAAAACTTACAACACGTGTTTACGCTTACTGATCTAAATTGTGTAATTCTGTTGAAAAGTGTGCCTTAAATCTCCAAACACCTGTGCGAATAACCAAACTGAAAGATTTTACTATTTGGAGAGAACAATTAATCTAGGTAGGCTATAGTGCGCGTAGAATACGTTGTTTATTTTATCCGATGAGAAAGTAAAGAATTAAATGAATACCAAATTGGGTTTTTAGAAAAATCAGTAATAAGCATAATAAGATTATCAAAGCCCATACAGAAGTAGGTATCATTTTGAACGTTTCGAATAACTCTTTATTCATTTTCAACATCTAAAAATGATACCTACTTCTGTATGGGCTTTGATATTCTTGTTACGTCTTACTACAACCTCCAACCATTATGCTCCAAAGTAATTAGCAAATATTCATTCCTAGCTCGCCCGAAGGGGGAATTTTTTTTGTTCGTTAGTAAATCAATGTTTAAATGAAAATATTTTATAGCAAGCCATGTTCCTTTTTAGCAGGACATCCAGCCATCTCCTTTAATGTATTGAGACTAAGATTTCAGTTACATATATGTTCGCGACAATAAACGATATCTGCAATCTGCATGTTACCTAAAGGTCACTTTTTTAAACGTCTCGTTATGACGTAACTTTGTGACGTAATCTCTGAAAACTGTTCGTCCTTTCGGTAAGAAATTTATTCTACTTTCACTCGTGTTTTGCAGAGAATATTATTATTGATCACGATTCTGGTTGGTAACTTACAAAACATCGAGAACTCTGTTTTTGACAAAAAATGGTTTACGTTGCAAACCACACTCAACATTTTTTTTCTAATCATATTCTCCTTAATTTCACAAACAAAGTAATTATTAGCACCCAATATATATAAGCAAAAAACTGTCAAAAGTTTGGAAACCGCGATAGCAAAAAAGTTATAACTACTATCACCTGTTAATTTGCATAAAAACGAACTATGCTAACATACCATTGACATTCTAATGGTTATCCAAGGGTCTTTCAAGACGTCATACAACCATGACATGGTGAAAGTCTTTCCCGCTTCTGTCGCATTGCTTTGACTTTGACGATGAAATAATTGAGTTAACTTAAGAAAAACAAAGAGGTGGTAAAGGCAGTTGGGATTCCCTATGGAAAGCGCAAGGAGAGCCTACAGGACATATAGCGGTAAACATGACAAAAAAGAACATAGCGGCTGGTCACTCTCTCCCAACAGCAGGTCGAGATGTGCAAATAAACGTGAAATCTTCCTTCCCGCCTTCCCCGTTGCCGCTTTGTTTCTTGACCGGCTAGTAGAGCAATGAAGCGAGCGCCGGTCCCTGGTTTGCCCTCTCTCTCCCCACTCCACGTTTACTCGCCCATTCATTGTTCGCTCTCTTACCGCGTTTTGAGTATTCCAGAGCGTTAAACCGGCATCTTGTAATAACCCGCCCCTTTTTTCTGCGCCGCGCCGTGTTAGTGCCGGTTGTTTAACATGGCAGTTAGTAGCTAGACGGCGTGTCATTTACCAGCAGTACTCCATCGTAAAACGTTAATAGGCGAGCACAAGACAACCGAGACGCAAAAGATAAGACATATTTGAGGTTGGTGCACGAAAATTTGCACAAGCTGATATCAAGTAGTCAGTTGCAACGCACTTCGCCCACGAGTAGATTACCAATGTACGCTTTGTTTCTAATTCAGAGTTAGGTGAGAACCAACGGTTGAAAGCAAGTAGTGTGTACTGGCAATTAACGTTATTTGAACTGTTTTGGTGGCTTTATGAGTCGAAGATACCCAAGACACACAAGATATTCATCTGACCGATCAAACGAAGTTCCCCTAGAAAAAGTTATACAAGTAAGTTATTAGTTTTTTGGCAGAAATGGTATACTAATACGTTAAGATCGTTCACTTTTAAATATTCACAATAGCCTATAAAAACTATTGCTTTTTTCAGTCCTGGTTTTGCTAATGTTAGTTGGTAAAGACAGGCCATTTTCCCAATATTTTAAAATAACTACAGGTCCCGCTTGTATTTGACTTGGTGGTCTTGAACTATTTGGCCCATATCTATAACGCCACTTTGCGCTGCGGCCGCTTGTGCCGCCTATAACAAAAGAATCATGTTGCATTACATTATGCTTGATGGCCCTCGAAAAGTCCCGAGTAGACGCCTCTTCTTGATTGTGTTTCAACTCGAGCGCTTATGACGAATGCGCCGACTGGACTTCGCGCAAGACGCTGATAAGTATGAGCGGCAATATTAAAACTCAAGTATACGGCAGCGATGGCATTTTGCCGAGTGTCTTAAATGCTGTTCAGGATGGCATTCGAGTGCCGGCTGTCAGGATCATAGCTTCAAGTACCAGTTAATGCCATACGCACGTGTAGGCTGCTTACCCAGGGATGTTGCCATTTTGGGGTGTTTATGTTAAAACCGCGGGCCTTTCGGTTCCGCCCAACAGTAAGCGAACAAAGGCGACTACTTGTTGTAACCAACAGACTCAACAATGTTCGCCTTCGATGTAAAGCAACTGTTAGACAGGGATTAAATTTCACGCCTTGGTCGCGAATGGCCAAACCGGCGGGTGTCGGTTTTGAAAAACAAATTGTTGAACTACAACCATACTGTAAAGCATACGTATATGAATCGTTTAAGTGGTTAAATGTTACTGGCGTCGCTTTTACTTTGCCGTGGCAACGAGGTTACAAACCTAGCTCCTGGTAGTAGTAGTAGCAGCAGCAGCGCCCTCTTCAGACCCGGCCGCGCCGTTTGTTTTAGTTTAAAAAATTCAAATCGGGACAACCGTTGATCGTTGCGCGACTGTGCAAACAAACGAGCGAGTCAGCTCTTGCCCGCCGTTCTTCTCTCTCTGCGCCTGGATTTCCCAGCCCCGTGGTTGAATCCAACCGGCGCTGCCATTGCTGCTGAGATGGAAATTGTTTGCTTGTTGGTCGCTTTGTGTTCTTGATTGTTTGTGTTTCGATTCGGCTCGTTCGCCGACCTCGAGCGTTTTGCTACCGACCGAAGCGTTGTTAGTTTTACATTCAAACATATCTCCTTGTGGATTGACATAACAGGTTTGTTGCCATTGTCGCAAAAGTGCGTTTGTGGTTGGTTTGGGGGCAAATAGCCGTTGGTTGCATTAACCCGGTTAAAATACATAGTAGTATGGCAAGTCTATATTCTACGATTGACTTGGATTGTTAGGTGATGTATCAATTTCGATGTAAATTAATTCACCAAACTCACCATACTCACGCACAGCGCATTTAATGCTACAATTAACAAACTAATGCTTTACTAAATTGATTTAAAGTTTGCCATCATTAAATCGGGTTTTACCTCGGGTCGAAATGAACATGACCCTTGACTCTTATCACTGAACCATGAGGGTGCATTGCTTTTATAAACAGCGGCATTCGTAAACCACCTATCACGTTACTTAGATTTTTTAGTTTTCCATATTCTTGACAATCGGGTAAAAATGACTTAAATTCTCAAACACTCTAATTTACTGTGTTTTTGTTTTTCCATGGACTATTTAAAATAAGGAATATTATAATACGAAGCTTCTTTTTATTTCAAATTGTTTTTATGAAACTCACGTCCCTTATTTTTATTTTTTAAGGTGGCGTAATAAGAGTTTTTTAGGCTAATACACTTGAAGCGACGTACCGAATATCATTATGACGACATTCGATTTTAAGCATAGCTGACATAGTTCACATACGGGCGACGCTGCCGGCTTGACGCCTGTTTGCATTCGCAACGGCCAAAACGTAATCCTTAGAGCTACGAAGTCACGTAAAGGCACTCGCGTTAATTTATCGGGGATATGTCAAATCGATGATACTGAAATCGCGCAGGAACATCGCAAACAACTTTCTGTTTGCTCCCAACTGGTGGAAGCGAATGTTTGACTTGTAACGGTCGCAGTCTTTAACTGCTAATTCGCATCCTGACCTCCGTCATCAGCGTCGGTAAATGCTGAAAGGCGACTGGCCAACACTTGCGTGTAGGGACACGGCCGCTGTACAAACTATCTCTCTGTTGACTCGGCCAATACGGTGACGAGTGAAACGACATTTTTGTTGTCCTCCGGAACTTTTGGTCCAATTTTTTTATGCCCGCTGCGCTGCGCCTCGGCAGTTTGCGGTTGGCGTTGGCAAACCACGTGTCCAGGGTCAGTTTAAATCGCTTTCGCGCGCGAAATTTATCATTTACGTTCTCAAGGCAAGTCTTTTATTTGAAATCAACGGTCCAGAAATTGCGCAGAAGTTTTATAGACCGAATTACTACCTGGAAATATAGAGTTGCGAAAACATCACTTCAATTTTTTTGCGAATAATAGTTCGCGGTATTAAATTGACGCTGTGATTTGTTTTGTCGATATTATTTAGCAAATATTAATTACTTTAGGTTCGACTAACTGCCTGGTGGTTACACCAGCGTCAAAAAATGTTTTATGACAATATACCGCTACGGTGCTTTTTTCACGATTTGTTTTTTAGTGCTTTTGTCACGTCCCTAACTTAAGGTATATTTTCTAAAACCATCTATACCACTTTCTTATTCCAGAGGTTAAATTCATTCAGAAACCATTTAATTTTCGCGATTTCCTTTGCCTATAACAGTTGTTCCCAAACTGGGTTTTTTACACATTATAAGTTAAAATTTTCCTTATTTTTAAAACTAATTGGGTCCTTTTTGTATTTCAAGAAATTCCATGTGGTTCCTAAGGTGAAAAAGTTAAGGAAACACCAGTCTAAATGGTTTACCGAATTGTTCTTTATTTGTAAGATTTTTATTGATGTTACATTGCTGATTAAACAGTCCAATCCAAATAGGTAAATATTGCCTTGTTTTATGAAAAAAAAAATCATATCTATTAAAACTAATTTATACTGCAAGGTGCAAAGAAGTATTTCTGGGAAACATACCTAACGTTTGAGTTTATGTAGGTTTGCACAAGCTTCCACGTAAATATTGCTTGCTTCACTATTTAAAATCATAAAATTTGTTCATTGTTTCTATTGGTAAATCATAAAGTTTCCAGCAACCGTCAGATTTATTTCACTATAATACCAGCCAGATTGAACTGTTCTGTTTCCAGGGTTTAGTTTTTTAAATTAATTAATTTAAATGTTTTATTTAATCCACAGAACGTCGAAGATACTGTGTTGGGAGGCGACAGAGAAGGAGGTCCGAGCTCTCGGTCCATTGGGGCCAGAGTCAGGGAAATAATCACTGAGAACCTTCGCGAACCCGACCGATCCGGTCTGAATCAAGCAGAAGAAGACGTCATGTCGAAATCATTCCAGGTTTGACCTTTTTGACCGCCAACTGTTTGTTAACTTTGTTCTTACAGTTTGTTAACTTTTGTGTTAAACACAAACCAAACGTCCACCACCAATAAACTATAATGCACATATACTCATAAAATAGTATGGATATAAAATAGTTTGGTTTTTCTGGTGCTCAAAAATCGTTTTTTGGTAATTGCTACAAAATTGATCTTATGAAAACATTTAAAGAATTTATAAATATTTCGTTCGGACCTTTCAAAATAAAGAGGTAGCATACCAGTTACGTCGTTAAAAGTACATAACACAATGTTTCCAATGGGCTGAATTTAAAACTGTATTTTAACGGATTTTAGTGTGTAATTGGTAACGAATAAAATATATTAACCGGAAACATTTATTATAAATCCTCTTATTAACTTTTAACGTTGGGTGTGGAATGTCAAACTTTTTAGATTTTAAAGCAAAGCCTAAAAAAATTAGATGCTTTTGTAACACCGTTGATTTTTTCCAGGAGGAGAATCGCATGCTTCAAGCGGAGTTAAACCGGGTGGAGGATTTGCTGTCACAATCACGCGCCGATAGAGACGAGATCGCAATCAAGTACAATGCGGTCAGCGAACGGGTGAGTTAAAAACTATGTGACTAATCAGCGATAAAACCGCAGGAGATAGACAAACCCGAAATAAAGAAAATATAGGTCGCGTCCATATAAAACATGACGAAGTTTTAACCGGTTGTTACAAATAGTGCTTACTAATCTTTGGAAACATTGTTTTTAATAATAAATCTCTATTATAAATGTTTCATGATTAATTTAGGATAAAATTAAATTTAGGTGTTTAAAGTGGTATTCAGTTTTTTCTCAAATCATAAACTGTGAAATATATGTATCTAATGTTGTAGCTTGATTTTAAGCCGATGTTTACGTATTTCAGTCACCGCCAGGTGTCTCTACTGAGCCTTATATTAGAGTCAGTTCACAACAAGCCTCACAGTGGTCAGAATATATTGAACGATTTGTCGGTAGAGGGCTAGTAAGCTTTTGTTTGGGAACGTGTAACCGAAAAATGTCCATCACAATGTGTTAAAGAAGTAAGTGACACAACAAACCCACGAACTTTTGCAAAAATACTCTCAAATTATACCTACACAAACTTAGATGCAAACATTTATAGGATGCTTTCTACTGATTCAAATAAAAGAAAATGTCGATAATATATTAGGATTTGAGTAGGGTTTAAGTTATTAGGATAGAAGTGGTTACTTTTACTAGTGGAACACTTTATATGCAATGACATGACTTTCTTGACAAATGTTTACAATTTGGATGGTGACCAAAAAACATAGTCAGAAGTAGTTTTACATGATTTCATCCAACGATTAAATAAATCATTACAAAATGGCCTTATGTAAGTTTTGTCACTATTTGAGTCCTACGTAATGTCGATGTAAAAAGTAGGAACTATAATCTTGTAGCTACGCGTAAGCATGTTTTGACAGATTAACACGCCATGCAGTACGGTACGTAAGGTAACATATTCATTGTATGCAAAGTATGTTGTTTTTACCGTGGATTATATTCATTAACGTACAATACGACTGCTTTCCCGCTAGTTACATGCGGTAAACCTAAAGGGTGTGGCTAAGATCACGAAAATGAACCGCCCAGTGCCTTGAACCAAATTTACATCTACAAACGTAAGCGCTATGCAAGACTGAAGTAAAATGACCATGTCGGGTGTCCTGACTGTACTGCGGTGCCGCCACAAAACCACCAAGTACTTTGTGAGCAAACAAAAACTAAAAATTTTGACGTCAGGGCAGAGCCGTGTGTTCCATCTATATCGCACCGCCACGCTTTGGTCCCGAAAGATCCCGCAGGCTTTGCTCTTCAGATGTCCTTGTTAGGCCACTAGCAGCGTCCTCTACCGTCAAGTGGTCTTCAGACGAGCATAGGGATGTTATCCAATCAGATTGCGCTGCGGCCTTACGTGATAGCGTCCCTTGCGGTGTCCATTTACACATTCAGCCGAGGGGCCGCTCGCTGCACTTGCGAAATGTTTCCTCAATACGCAGCCTTTTGTTTGTTTCGCTGTGTTTCTTCTGCTGTCCTATACGGCACAATACACCTGTTTTTTTATTCCCAAAACATGCACACATTCGTTGTCGACATTGTACCAATGGACAGACTTTGTATGGGGTGAATATCGCCGTAGACATTGTGTGGCAATAAGTAACCACAAAAGCGTCACTTGTGTTTGCTTCGGGAGAAGTTCTTTAGTTATTGAATATTGGTGACGCTAAGAAATTACACATCGCTTAGTGAGAGGCCGAAAAAATATAATGAGCGGTGCCCGGGACGCTGAAAAATCCCTCCATTTTGAAAGCGTACATTTAGGTGACGTCACAAAAGGATAAGGATTTACGGCAATTGGTCGTTCGGCTTTCGAACCTGGTACCGCTGCCGGTATTTCTTTTTGTCCGGAAGCACGCGTGTGTCTTATCTGGTTGATTGGATTACGAGCTATTGGTAGAACTGAACACGCGTCAATTGAAATACTTGGCATATTGGATAACGCGTTCGGGAGTTGTTTCGCTTCAGTTGTGAAGGAACTCCTGGCTTAGAGAAGTTTTAGTGAAAGTAGGCCGCCTTACTTTTATATGCGCAAATTGCAGTGAAATCATTGTCGAGAAGCAATTCTTATTCGGGTGAAGATTTGCTAATTGATTTATTGACAAGTATAAAAAAAATTTTTTGTAGTTGTCTGTCTGGAATATCAACTGACATTCGTTTGTGAGAGTTAATGAAACTATTTTTTCCGACGGAACTTTTTGCAGTGTCTGTAAAACAAGGTTTATTGCAGAATCATATAAGAATAAAACGAAAACGACATTTTTATAAAAAATTACAAGAAACAGATAGAAAGAGGATCGTAGATTTCTATCGGTATGTTGAAATTCCAACAACTGTTCGATATAAACCTTGGAAATTCAGTGTCGCTTGAGTGTAGAACATGTTTTTTACCAATGCAGATATACTCATTCCAACATGGGTATTAAACAAGGTAATAACAAAAGAGGGAAGAATGTATCATGAAGATCAGAAAGAAATCAGGACAATTTTTACCCAGTCTCAATAACCTTGTTGTGACTATTTTTTATTTTTCGTAAATTTGTAAATGACGTTATGGTAATGCTTGCCTGCAAATTCACATTGACTTAGTCGGTCGGTGGAACGAGTAGTACTGGACGTTAGTAAACAGCAACATGTCGTCAACCAGCAGCGAAGAGGATGACTCTCCTCCTGAATCGGTCCGAACCAGAGTCGACAGAGTAAGCTCAAAGTTATCCTGGAGCAAAAAACTGAAACATTATTTTCATTGATCGAAATGACCTTCTGTTTTGGAATTGCGTACGCCTAATAGGATTAGTTTTATTTGACATTTTGTGTGGAATTTACGGTCGCGTTTGGTACTGTTATGATTTTGGGTTGTTAAATTGTACGATAAGATATCAATCCGGTCTACTCAATCCCAATGGCATATGGCCCCTGACACCTTCATCTATTTACCTTTTGTCGTTTTAGCTTGAGCAAGCACTGAAGCTGGAAAAGGGCGAGCGCGACAAAGGCGTGGTGGAGAACAAAACCCTGCAAATGGAGGTATATATTCTATGCCACTAAAACGTTATGCGTCATCTGCACAAGGTGCGAGCAAATATTTGTACGTTACCATTATGCTGTGTTTGCTCTCCGGTATATTCAACCGATTTTGATCGACCCTTCCAGGACCACTAACGCTTTATTGCCTTTCGTTTCGATAATGTTGGCTTTACCTAGTTTTGTGCCGCCTGGTCAATGTGTAAAGCTTTAGTAGACTTTTTGGGACACTTGTGATTTAAATATTGACGAGCTAATCGTCGGCGCGGTCCTTTTTGTGGCCGTCAAAATGGCAGATGAATCAATGCGCAGTTGGAAAGAGGTAATTATATGCGTGCTTGACTAGGCCATACGCCGGAAAATTGTTAAAAATGTGATTTTTGCGGTCTAGAATGCAAGACTACGTCAAAAGCTCGAGGAGGAGCAAGCCGCCTACAAGAGAAAGCTACAGGCCTACCAGGAAGGACAGCAGCGACAGGCCCAGTTGGTGCAGAAGCTTCAAAGCAAGGTAAAATGCACACCTCTGTAATGCCGAATATACAGTGTACGTTGAGCCACACTGACTTGTCAATAATGAACCGGACAGAAATCGAAACAAACTTCGCGTTATTTTGATGGAATCTCTTTGCCGCGTCTATAGCGCGTGCTGTTTGGTTAGGAGCAATTGCCACTTGGGCCGGCGAGTTATGGGTCTCCGGGTTTTTGCGGCGTTGTTTAGCCGTGTCTTTTGTGCGGCGTTGGCTTGAAAATTCGGTTGCTACAGCCAACCAAGAGTTGGACGCTTTTGTTCGCGCGCGAATTCTAAACGCGCGGCTTGGCGTGCGGGAAACAATAATTTGTTGGTTAGTGTTGTGTGTCACTATCGCCTCTGTTCGATCCATTTAAACGCGCCCTGACCGATGCGCCTTCCGTCGCTTCAATGAAGTCGCTCTCCCGCTTCTGTTGCCGCCACATAGCCCATGTAACACTAGTAGAGCCTCTCAAATAGTATATGCGTACTTCTGGTAGGTTATTGACTGTTTTTCTAGATTTTTTGTTGGAAGATACTGTTTAATTGTTTGAAAGTCGATCGCACAAATTCTCAACACTTGGAAGCCGTACCTTCTTAATTCGTGGGTCACAAAGGAGAACTTAATCCTTGAAAGACACGACATGCTTTTGGTTGATTGTTAATAATAGTGCGAAGATTGCATTGCATCTTCTCCATAAATAAAATTATCATTAGCTGGTAATCCATAGGCATAGGTCTTCTTAGACTTTCCGTATAATTGACAAAAGTTTACTTACGAAAATTAGGATTAGCGCGAAAGTTTTATGAAGTACAAAATATAACAAAGTTACAGCATGTTACGAATTTGACAGGGAGGCTTTACGTTGTAAGGATTGTATTATCACCTGGTTTAAAAAAATATGTAATGGGTTCCTATGTGACCTGCATGATAGTGGTACGCCATCCATGTTTTAGTCCGTCTTAGTACTTAAACGATACAAATCTCCACGAATCTACAACAAAGGTTCAATAATTACCGAGTAAATCAAAGTAGCCGAATGACTGGTGTTTTTTAACTGAACTTCAATATCGCAATGGGCCACGCTATTAATCCTGTTAAACCTATGATCATCATCGACCCGCCGACCTTGAATGTATCCTCATCCGATCTAAATCAAACACCGTCCAACAAAACCCTACAATGCTCACCTTTCGTGACACAAGGAACGCCGAACGCCGCCTACGTTCTTTGTTATTTTTTGCGCGCGATTCATAACAGCGTATTGATTGTTGAGTACGCCGTCGACACGAAACTGAGAATATAGTTGCGCGGCTGTAGGGCAGAGTTTAATATTTGCCCTAAACCCTGGGCAGCTGATGTTGAAGTATAGCGGCGAAACAAAAGTACCGCGATTTCGGATTGTTGGGCAAATAGTGTGCTTTGTTTTGACCTCATACAGTGAGAGATTAGGTTGAGGTGTAAGTTATTATAAGGTACTCGTGTTCGATTATAATAAGCTGCAAGACAACTGCGTAAATTAGACGCTGTTAAAATGTCAAACGTTAAGGAGGAGAATGAAAAGCTTAAAAAGAAGGTGGGTGTGTTGTAAAATTTGACCAGTGTTGTAAAAGGTGAGTGGACCTATAGGTTAAAAAATTACTACTTTTGTAGACCCAAGCATTTTGCCGTGAAATCGTAGGATGAAACCAACCTTTTATATTTGTATTTTGCAGGTACTGCAGTACAAGAAGAAGTGCGGTGAATTGGAAGATGAGTTGGCTGTGATGAGGGCGGAATCCGATCGCTCCAAAATGGAGGTAAGTGCCAACTTTGCTATTCTAACTTGCTGTTACCAATATTTTGAGAGATTGGTGCATTTAGCACCAAAGTACATAGTTATCTTAATTCTGGCTGCAGAAATTAGCAGTTGTATTTAAAAGACTGTGCAAGGCCATTTCCCATTGCATTAAATTTTGTCGTTATGTTATGTTAAGTTTTAAGTTAAAGTTCAGTTGTTTACTTTTTGTGCACCATAAGAAATTGCAAAACATCCTTGTGTGTTTTTAGCTTTCGGAGACAACTGACAGTCTGAAGAATCGTCTTGACAACACGGAAGCTCGTTTGCGACGAACTGAGGAGTCGCACACCACCGATCTGGAGGACGCTCTTATTAAACTCGAGGAAGAGAAGCAGAAGTTAGTACAATGTTCAAAATTATATAATAAAATGTTTATTTATTGAACTGAATTGCAAAGTTGACAATGCATGTTAGCATATCCCTTGATGACGAAACCATATACAGGTTTGGTCGGTAAAATTACTTAATTTGTGTGTGGTCCAGCTTTCCCTATATTGTGTAGTAGTCAGATTCTTACCAGTTCTGAACGGATTATTTATTGATATATAGATTTATAAAAATTTTAATTTACCACGCCTAATATGTAAAGACGCAGTTTTAACAATCTTTGTTGCTTGCTTGTCATGTCTCACGAATTATCTAAAACAGACAACAGTTAAAAACCACAAATTAACTTCTGTCATTTAAACTGTTTTTAATTAGCTGCTGGCGGCCACATTTTTTACGTGTTGCACATAATAGACACAATGGAATTTTACGGCTTTTCTCTACTTTAGGTCGTTGTTGCGAAAACGCCGTTTTGTGTTTTCTTAGTAGTTGAAACGAAAGCCAGATCGACCAATGGCAGCCGGCCGTAGCGCGTCGTTCTGCGGTCCTCCCAAGATCGTGCCTTTAAATAACATAACTCCGCCCGGCGGCATGAATGGGTTCCGCCAGAGAGTCGCTTTCAAAAGGATAACAAAAATCGGCTCGTGGAATTGCTCCGTGGTTGAAAACATTGTGTGGCGTCAATATTTGCGCTCAACCGCTATTTCTGTTTTAGTCGTGCGGGCTTTTAACGCCCCGGCTGACCCTCGTCGGGCGCCGTCGCCATTGACCGGCATCAATGGAATCGCTACTTTTGAAAATGCGCTGTCGCTATTTGTATTTCAACGGCGCGCGTGGGCAAATAACGAGGTCAAACATTACGAGGTTTTGCTCGACCGCGATCGGCCCGTTCCAACTAGCGACCCGATTATTTATTCCTGGGACGCCTTGTGCAGTAATTGGTCTGACCGTTGTTATTTAAAACTATGCAGTTACACCTTACTCAGTTACTTCGCTGAACCAAAATTAAAAACGAAATATCCTGGCACGTTAAATACGGTATTAAAACCATTTTCGTTTCTGCAAATTACAACTTAAGTAAGCTACATTCTAGATGCGAAAGTTTGACTGACATCAACTCGATGCTTCGTGAGCAACTCGCCCAAGCAAACGAGTCGAACGGAGCACTCACCGACGATCTTCGTACCGTCACCGAGGACTGGAACAATCTCAAGGAGGACCTTCGCAGGAAGGAGGCAGATTGGAAGGAAGAACAGGAGGTACTTTATATGTTTTTTTGCGTCCTTGACTTGTTTCCTTAATAAGACTTAAGTAAGCATTTTTGTAGTCAGTAAAGTATGTGCCATTATATTCGAACAGTACGATGGAGAACGACTAAATTTTTGTACGGTGTAGAAGGGCGTAATCAGTCTTACTGTCCTTAAAAAACTTGGGCATTCGTATTGTACACCTCTTCCGTGAATTGGGCTTTACATTATTCGCGACATTTGTTTATTAAAATTCAGTAAATACAACTACAACATCGATTTATCTCTACTGTATCTTTCAAAACGTATTGCACGACTCCAGTTTGGAAACGCCTGGCTGTGTTTTTCCTAACCCACATGGCCTGGTGTTACGGTGATATAACGTTAGCGTTTTCCAACCAGAACTTCAGTTCGTACTTCGGCGACGAGCACAGTCGTCTGCTGGCCTTGTGGCGAGCGGTCGTCCAGATTCGTCGCGGTTTCAACGACCTCAAGTCGAACACTCAGCGTGACCTGGACACCGCCGTTAACAATGTGCAGGTAAATAAAATCACAACATAGTTTGCTCTTCGAGTATTTAATTTGCAATTAGGTAAAAAAAAAAAGAAAAAAAAAAGTCGCTTTTGTTTTAAGATCGATGTATATGTTCCTAGGCGTTAGTAACAACTGTTTTCTACACGTTTCACGGTAATTCTATTTCTTTTTTAGCAATATTAAATTAAGCAAAAAATATTAGCCTTTCTTTATTTTGTATTTGCGCATTGTGTAGTGTGTGTACAAACTGTACATGTTAAAACCGGCAACGTGGCAAACCGGTACTATCGGTCTATTGTGCCAGTAAAACGCTATTTGTAGTAATAATGAACTCTATTTGGCTTGCAGCGCGGCGCTCGGGAACTCCACGCGGCGTGTCTCAACCTGAACTCGAACCAAAGCGTTCAGGACACCTCCGCCAAGGTGTCGCTAGAGCGCGAGAAGGTCGAACGCGGCGACATCGAAGGTCAACTTCGCAACAAGGTACGGCCTGCTGCAATCCTGACACCACGGTGGCGATGTGTTTGTAGCAGTTCGCCTTTAAGCTTTGCTAAACACCGGAAACATTCGACGGAAATCGTGTGAATTTGTGTTGCGATTCGATATTCACAACAAAGTATTTAATAAAGTGGGATTTAAAACACTTAATTGACAACAATACAATGCTGTTAGGATATTTTTCAGTAAACCTTAAACAAACAAAAAAACAAGAAGGCTTTAATTTTTTAGCATTAGAACAAGAGAGATGATGATAGAAATGTGATAGTTTTTTTTAATTTTGTTTCACAGGTCAAGGAAATGCTGCAAATGCAGTCCGACTTTGACGCTGAAAAGGCAAGGTTGAACGCCCGAATCAACGAATTGACAGTTGGACTGGATCGGGCAAAGGCCCACCTCAAGGACAAAGATATGACAATTAGCGAGCTTCGAACTCCAGCAAGACCACTGGTAAGAAACGACCAACTACTAAAAATGTTGCTCAACCTGAACTTACTTTAGGGGGCACAAAGGTAAAACAATTTGCTACAGCCTAAATGGTAATAAGGATTTAAACGCGCCGTGGGTCGCAGTTAAAGAATACCTTGCTTATTTTTTTTTTACTTAGCCATCTCTCACATCCTCATGGAGGCCCATTAGGTGCAATTATGCATCCGGACAGCGCCGCGCGCCAAACACAACAAAATTCCTGCCCCAAACGCGCGCTTATCCAACTTGTAAAGATACACGAGATAAAAACGATAAGTAGGCGAATGATACTGTTCGGCGGCCCGCTGCCGCTGCTTTTGGCCGAGTAAAATTCAGTGTTACGCAACACAGGAGAGCACGCGCGTGGATGGAGGAGAAGAGGATGAGGAGTCGGCTGCGACAGCAGCGGAGGAGAAACGAGCGCTGGAGCAGGCGCTGCGCGATATCGCTCAATCTGTTATCGCCGATGCTGATCTGGCCATGGCATTGTCGGACAGTCCTCGAGCCTCGGCCGTTCAAGACCTCACCGAGTCGATGGCGGATCTCGGCATCGGTGCATCGCCCAGGTAGATAACATTGTCGCTTGTTATTGTGTTTTTGTGAATGATGTTGCGACTTGCGATGGGTGAAGGCCGCGCGCTGCCCAGGAACCCAAACAACAATCGCAGCGGGACATCGCCTTCCGCCTAAGACTTAATCTCGCGCCGCTTGATGCGAAAACAAACAGGCAGCAATCTGCAATTCGGGAACATTTTATCTATTCTCCCGTGAAAATCCCCGACGCCTATGGGCGACCACATTGGCGAAATACCGCGAATTTCTCATGTGAATTTTCCAGTGAGAATATCCATTCGGTTTGAAATACGGAAACCAGTTTTGTTGCAAATTACATAATAGAAGCTCAGATAATAGTTGACAGCCCATTCCTTATAAATCTCAACATGCTTATAATATGTTGGCAAAAATAGACGACACAATGTGATTTCAATCGTTTTGCGGTAAGATTGAAACGCCAACACATCACGCACCTGTGGCATAACTAGCCAGGAAAGATCGTCACGCTTGGCCTGGTGCCCTGATCCAACTAAAGGCCGGCGCGTGGGTTCGACCTATTGGCTGAAAACGCGTCAAATCCGATATGAACGTTCCCTTTGTCCCATGCTTTGGATGCCGGCGCGTGCTTTCAGTTACGAGACAGCAGTTATGGTCACATAAAATTTGTAAGCCGTGCAATACCGGTAAGGATTTTTGTTGCGCCTTTAGAAAACCTTTACAGGTTGCTTCAACTGTGCTGCAAAACGACATTGTGTAAAATTATAATTTAAAGCTTATCTCCAAATTTGTCTTTGTATCGCTAATTTATATTTTCGAGGGGTTGGGCCGTTTACTGTATCACATACCGTACAATAACCCTCTGGATAAGTGTCTCAACTTTGAACTAACTTAAAATGCCGGCCGAGTGCTGCGCTTGGAAGCCACTTAAGCCTCTTCATCATGTCGTTTTATTGTTTGGTCACTGGAGGGGCTTGCTCTCGCCAACAAGCCCGTCGAAATTCCACAAAAGTCAATTGTACCCATTACGCGCTATTCTAAGCGGCGCCAAGGACTATGTCTATGTTCTGCTGTGTGCAACGTACAGTGTAGGTAAAATAGTCGCATAGTGGAGCAAGACGCAGTAAGCAACGTGTTTTGTTTAAATATCTGCCATCACACATTAGCAATTGCGAAAACATGAGTTCAGCAAAAATAAGAAGGATAATCAGAAAATATAAACGGGAAGCGTCCTCTCAGAGAGTTGGAAAGAAAATTTCTCTGGTCCCTGGTGGTAGTCCGAATTTATCGACTGTTACCTCAGACGACAGCGGTTTTTTATCGTCAGGATTATATTCTTCTTTTGAAGATGACGTGCTTAGTCAAGGCTATGAGCGCGACGGCCATGAGAGTGAACAGTTGGATCGCCTTTCGCCCCTGCGACTGTTTGGCAGATCTTCGCCTAACATTCGCGATAGGCAACAGTGCGAAAAAAACACGAGCGTAAAGTATAAAATCAGCGTTGGAAAGAAATTGCCATGTGAGCATTGTCAAAGCAATGGGCAGAAGTTCGGGACAAAACACGATGGAAGTAGTTGTTCTTGCTGCCTGCTTCCAGCTACATACCAGACTACGTTCGTTCGTGTTTGGCCACGTAAAAGCAGGTTTAAAGAATTTAGCAATATTTTCATACAAATACACATGGTGCTAACCAAAATCAGTCGGCCTATCCAGGATTATCGTGCAAGCAAGTTCAGACTAGAGAAACAACTAGCCTGCGGTGAGACTCGAACCCACGACCTACGGTCAAACCGGGACTTTCGCTCCATTAAGTCGCCACAGGCTATAGTTGTTTTATGGCTTGACTTGTATGCACGAAAATCCTCATTAGGTCGACTGATCTCAGTAAGCCTTTCCGTAAGCATAATGTGTACTGTATTACTTGTGCCAATATCGCTGTCAATGCGACTCCAGACAGGCTTGATCCCAGATTACGCATTGTGTTTATTAATGTTTCATACAAATCCGTACGCCGTACAGCAACAATATTCAAGCGGCGTTCTCATATTTCAGGAGAAGCTACTCCCCATTGCGTTCACCGTCTCCTGGAAGGCGATCTCCACGTCGTGGACGGTCTCCCGGCATCCGAGGGGTGTCTCCGTCGTTTGCCGACTCAACATTCAACGCAGTACAGGCCGCTCTGCAGAAGAGGCAATTGCAAGTCCAGGTTGGTATAACAAACAAGTTTTTTAAACTTGTTTAACAAGTCAGGCTTCACATTTGAAATTTGCTAAGATGTTTCACAGCAGCAAGTGTAATACAAACAATAAATACATGGAAATTAGTACAGTGTTTATACCTGTCCGCCCAATACTTAAAACAATTGCCGCATAGGAACTGCGAGCCAAGTTGGAAGCTGCGCGCGATGCCGCGGCTTCTCTCAAGAAGCAAGCGGTCGACAATGATTCGGAGAGAAACGCGCTCGAACAACAGGTGTTCGCCCTCAAGGAAGAACTAGACAACACCACCAGGGCGAAGGACGACGCAAAACGTGACGCGTACCGCTTCAAGTCGAACGCCGAAGTCGTCGGAAGGTAAGACAAAATGTATCACTTTAAAATAACGAAACAGAAACACATTTAACGTTCTTCAATAAAACTGCCAACACAAAATATTCGCTATGTAGTGAGAAGCATGAGATGGGCAAGGAAAGGCAGGACTTGCAGGGACGAATCGACGCATTGCTGGCGGAGAAAGATCGACTCCAGGCGGCTAACGCAGATCTACAGAGGCAACGTGACAATGTTGAAGACGAAAAGGAAGACCTGCTAAAGGATCTTAACCGCAAAGAGAAGGAACTAAAGCGGGGGTAAACAAGGCGTACTTTAAATGCTGTTCGCTACTACTAGTAATGTAATAACTAAAAAGGCGGAAGAAAATGTATGATTCAAGTCTACCAAGATTAATTATTGACATTTGATACTTGCAAGATATATTTATCCGATATTTTTGTCTGATAAAGTAATAATACATGGTTAAACTTGGAAGACAGTGGTAATTGGATTTTTTAAACAGAAAATCCGCTGTTGACAACATGGATGACAAACAGTCGAACCTCCGTGAGCAACTTGTCACCACCAAGGAGGCTCTTAATAGAGCAGTCCTAGAGAAGGAGATAATGGAGGCAGAGAAAGCTGAAGTGGTGGAAGCCTTGTCTAAGGTAAAGGCTGTTACAATTTAAGCAAGCATATAAAGTATTGTTTGTACTCTAATTGTTTGTGTTTTTTTGTTCTAGGGTTTAGGCTACAGGTACCTAAAATGTATAGGAAAAGTTCATGTTGAATTAATCTATTTTCTAGGCTTAATTATTTTCGAATAAACGGAATGTGATTGAAATTGGTAATTGTAGGTTGAACGTGCCAACGGCGAAATCGAACTTGCTCTCAACAAGCTTAAGACTGAGGAAGCATCTTTAAGAGACCAGTTGGCAAAAATGCAAGCTCTCAACGAAGGTATTGGACAAGACAAGATCGACCTTCTTAAACAAATATCTGACGTAAGTTTCATTTGCATATAAACCCTACTTAAATGTTATGTAACATAAATTTATTTTATATCTTAAAGCTTAAACTGTTACTTCATTTTTACTGGTTGCATCCCAAAATTGTTTGCTTGGCTAAAAAGTGGTGAAATTTAGTCAAAAATGTTTATTTATTCTTTAGCTGGAAGAGAAGCTTGCCGCTTTGGGAGCGGCCAAGTATGATCTAGGGCTGGAGAAGGACTCAATTAGAGCAGAGCTGATCAAGACCGAGCAAGAAAAGATGGATCTTCACAACGAAAAGGCTGGACTCGATCACAGTCTAATTCTCACAGAACAGAGTCGTGAGAAGTTGGAACAAGATCTCATGCTCCTTCATCGTGAGAAGGCGGAGCTCTATGACTCTCTCAGCCACGTAAGATGACATTACTCATGAAGAACAATGTGTTTGTAGCAACTAATACCGACCTACTTGGACTGTTAAATTTGGTATCGTTCATAATGGAGAGATCAAACCAAAATAACTAGCATAATTGTTATGTTTATTAGAGAAACTCAATTATTAAAAACACAATTTTCCAGCAAAAAAATACTAAAATTTAAACGATTTAAAGTTTTTTAGTGATGTACGAAACAAGAAATTTGTTTTTTGTTTTGTGTTTTTTTTATGATTCGTGTTGTTTCCAAGTATGTTTAATTTAGTGCACCAGACAGAAGGCAAACGTCGAGGAAGACTTGGGTCGAACCCGAGATGACGCTACTCGCTTGAACGACATTAACAACAAACTCAGCAAAGAAAAGGAAGAACTCACCAAGGAAAAGGCCAACCTCATCGTTCAACTGACCGCAACTGAGCGCGAAAACAGAAGCCTTTCCGAGGAAATGGCTGGTCTGAGGTTTGCGAAGCTAGTTGGTTGGGTTTATAACTAATGGTTTCCATATAATCAGCTTTCATTCACATACTTTCAAAATAGAATGTAAATTATTTTTCTGTAGCTTGAAAATACACAATGGTCATTACAACCCGATGATTTACATATAACACAACCCGATGATTTACATATAACAATAAGGAAAATAGCCGAGTTTCATAATTACCTTATTTTACTTTTGCATAAATATTAAAATATTTTAATTTGCTTTATTTTGTAGAGCCGACAAGGAAGCTTTGGAGAACAACCTGTTTGATGTCCAAAACTTGGCCGCAACTTTGGAAGCGAAGAAAGAACAGCTGGAGGAAATCAACCAGAACGCTTTACTAAAGAATGAAGCGTTGCAAGGTGAGCCATTAAAAAGCAGTTAATTATATTTTCAGTATTGTTTCTTTAAATGCTTATCTGAAAATGTTTTATTGAAATTTTCAGTGAATGTCGGACGTGTGCGTAAAGAAATGGAAGTAGAAAACGCCAAGCAGCAGAGAGACATTCAGCTCCTCAACCAATCTATGATCCAACAAGAAAGAGAGGCACAAGTCGCTTTGAAAACGGAACAACAAGCACACCAGGAAGATCTTGATAAGGCTGCTCAGGAAAAGGTAAACCTTTAAAAATTAAAAATAATGATTGGATATTTTTACTATATTGTTCAATTTTTAAGTAAAGAAAATTTTCCAAAAAATTAACAATAATTTTTTTTATCTAAGGAAACTTTGAGACTTGAATTCCAAGCCGAGAAGGAGGAAATTCTACATGAATTTAATCTGGAAAAGGATGATATTGTCAACAAATACGAGGCTGAAAAACAGGAGCTGCAAGAAGAAATGGAAGCTATAAACCAGGTATATAATTTTCCAATATGACTGAAACATACTCTCAATGATATACAAATATACATGTTTCCGAACCGACAAAGTAAGCATATCATATTACACGAGTTTCGATATTGCGTGTCCTTGAAGGGCGAAAGCACAATGGCTGGCCACACACGCACTTTCATATTTCATAACGATTGCGCCAGTTCCGCTGATACTGGTGTCAAACACTGAGCTGAGCTTGTACCTTTAGTATTGAGAGTGTTTTGTTGAGACCTCGTTGGTAACTGAAAGTTGGTATATGAAAAGATGCAAAATGGCGTTCACTAAGTAGTAGTTAAAAGCGTTGGCCAACTCAGCAATGGCATATACTGATAGTAATGTTAGCTTTCGGTTAGGCCGTTGGCAGTCGTCAAAGCCGAACATCAGACTTGGCAGGATTTTACGAGTAAGTTAAGCCTAAATGATTATAGATGTTGTTTTAAAAATAACGTATCGTGATTTTATAGGAGCACAATGAGGAACTGATTATGTCAGAAGCCGAGAAGCAACAAGCACTGAGTATAAAGGAAACAGAAAAGAACGCTCTGCAGGAAAAGCTTAACAATGCAACTCAAAATGTTGGCGATCTCGGAAACGAATATGAAAAACTTAAACGCCAGGCTAACTCCAAGCACGAGAAAGACCGGGTAAGTTATTTTTGCAGTCCTCTTTTATTTCTATGTTAAACATCAAGAAAAATGCATTTGTATTTTTGTGATCAACTGTCTTATTTGTGGACGGATAATTGCTTGGTTAGAGTGACCGTTTAATTACTGAACCACATGCTTTTCAGGGCAATCTAAATAATTGGCTTGTAATGTTTTAAGATAGGATTACCTATACCGGTTTAAAAATAAATTATAGTAGAAAAGTAGATTTTTCCTAAAGATTGTTAGCTAACTAAAACGATCACCCCTAAAATGAGTGGTGTTTGTCAAATTGTCAAGCGTTTTTATACTTTACTCGGCGACGGAAATCTGATTAAATACTTAGTTAATTACGGTGGTTAAATGTTTTATCGAATACATAAAACCTGGTAATTTGGACATTTAAACACTTGAGAAAGTGTCATTACGCAGTAATGCAGCGAAATACCTTACAAAAACATTGTTTGCAGGCCACCATCAACCAAATTACCCAAGAGTTAAAGGACTTCCGAACTCAGTTTGAGCTGGCCACCGAAGCGCACGAGCGTGAGATAAAGGGATTAAATGATGCCTGCAAGCAAGTTCATGCAATGCGAGACGGAGCCCTTAAAGAAGTAAGACTTGGGATCATATTATCCCATACTAATGTGTTTTCTTGAAACAACGTCTTTGTTGCGGGTCTTCAACAATACTTGCCGTTTTAGGTTGAAGAACTGAAACTACAGCTTCGTATGGTCGAGGACGCCCGTGATGGTGTAAGGAGAGACCTCATCGAGGGACAAAGAAAGGTAATGACTCGTCGTATTTTCATTCGCACATGGCATATTTGTTTCGGATTGCTTATAAGCTGTTAAAAAATCTTAGGTAAGGGAAACTGAGGAGCAGCGGGACAGACAGCGCAAGGAAAACCTTGAGCTGAAGCGTGGAGTGAACGACGAAATCCATGAGAAGCAGACCTTGACAAAGGCAAACGACCAACTGAGGAACCAAGTGAAAAAGGCCGAACAAGAAAGAATTGCGCTGAAGGTATGTTTTATACCTGCGGTTTAGCATACAAAACGTAAAACAAAACATGTCTAATTGATCGCAGCATCGATCGAAACGCTGTATCGGATTATTTAACGATTAACATGATGTGGAATAGGTAACTTTTATGGTACCTTTGCCAGTGCATTGCACATTTTTTTATCAACCTCATTTGTACGTCTAGCGTGCCAACGAAGAAAAGGAACAAAAGATTAGCGTTCTTGACGAGAGCCGAAGCAATGTCCAAAAGGAGAACGGCGACCTACGCGCGAGTCTCCGTGAAGTTGAGAGGAGCCGACTGGAAGCTCGCAGAGAACTTCAGGAGCTACGCCGACAAGTAAGAAGTTTAAAATGAGCTATTGTACCATCTCGTGCCGTACATTCGGCTGACAAGCTGTGTTTTAGACAAGGTACAGATGTTACGTGTTTTTTACGCTCTTTACTCTTCAGGTGAAAATGTTGGACGGTGAAAATACGAAAAAATCCAAAGAAGTTGAGGACTTGCAATCGCGAGTGGCGTCCGATGAAGAAAGGGAGGAAGAGGCAAGACGGGAGTCATTTGGACTTAAACAGAAGATAGTGGCCACCGAGGCCAGTAAGGAACAAGCATTGAAAGAAGTAAGTTGAAAGAAAAGTATAATATCCGGTTTGCAAAAACATAAACATTTTCATTGACTATTTAATTGTAATTTATTCATACGAATACAAAACTATTAAGTTTTCATTGCACAGGTTTTGGTTTGGCTATGACCATTCGTTTTCATTTGATGTATTTCTAGAACAACTTGCTTCAGCGCAAGCTTGCCGAGCTCGAAGACGACTCCCGTGCCAAGGAGAGAGATTTCCTTGAGCAGCTGGCGGAAGCCACAGCAGCATGTAAGAAGCAGAAGGACGACTTGCGAGGAAATAACTTACGATTGGAAGCATCTGAGGAAGAACTCGCAGAGAACAAATTAAAACTCTCGGCTGCCGAGGGAAGAATTACCGGCCTCGAAAACGAAATTGTTAAAGTAGAAGGTATATATTTATAGGCTGTGTGACATCATTTATCAAAAATGCATCATACTGAACAATCTGTTTTCCTACGAACGTGATATTTTTGGTAAACTTTGCAATCCTATTTTAGGCAACAAGCGTGATGTTGAATTTAAACTGGGAAGCTTGCATAGCGCCCTGAGACGCACCTTAGGAATTTCACGACTGGGCAGAACCATGAGTCCGATGCGCGGATACCGATCAGCCACTCCGTCACCAAGCAGGTGTGTGAGTCGTGACCAAATTCGCTGGGGGATTAAACTTTGTACCCATCACAACGATTGCACTGTGTTCGTTGCAGGAGATCGCCGTCGCCGGGCAAAGGCTACGACAACACTTTCACCACGACCACCGGCGGTAAAGGCACTCCCATTCCGACCACGGGATCACCGGATAGAAACCGAAGCTTTTCGCCAAGCATGCGCAGATCTGGCTCGCCGACGTAAGTTTACAATAATCCGATTATGTTGCTGTGTACACTGTGTTGTTTACAACCTAATTTTCCCCAAGTCGCACCGAGCAGCTAGTGCAAGATATTGACCCGGAAGTGGTTCGAGCATCGTTGCGAGACTTCGTTCAGGAGCTAAAGGACACGCAGCGCGAGAAGGACGACGCTAAAATCGAAGTCTCCAACCTTACACGACAGGTATAGCTACGTAAATTGGCTACTTCCATTAACACCATAGCACCAGTGTAACGTGGTTAGATTGAAGATGATGTGAGCCATGCCATACCAAAGCTCACCTGACACAAATATGTATGATCCACTCTACCTCATCTTGACTTAAAGTCACCCATTGCCTCTGCTAAATCCTGACAATATAAGCAACATGGGAGTTCAACCAATTTCCTTTTTAGCTTATGGAGATGGAAGCGGATCGTGACCGTGTTAACCAGCGTCTGCAGCAACTGCAAAAGTCGCTCGGCGAGGCGGAAGAGGGAAAACGTGGAGCGCACGGAAGACTCGCATCCGCGCAGACCGCTCTCATGCTCCAGGAGGAGACAATCAGGAGAAACGAGAGAGAACAAAAGGGAATGGCTGAGAAACTGGCTCAACTTGAGCGAGCACAACAGAACTCGGAGAGCGAGCGACGATCCCTACAGGTGAATAACTATTATTTGTGTACATTGTGGTCTGTAGCCCTTGTAATTAATGCTGCGTTATAGACCCAGGCCCGACAATAGAACAATGTAATTTTGAAAAAAAAAGGATTACGTCAACTCATTCAGGTTAAAACTAGTTTTATATACGATTGCAGCATTTTTCTATTTCCACAAAAACATGAAGATTAAAAGTTTTAGTGGGCATACGTAATGTGTTTAAAAATTTTTTTTCCTGGATAGCCACGAAAAGCAATATTTGTAAAATGTAAAATCTAAACTTTTTCAAAGGACAAAATCAACAAAATGAAAGCGCAGCAGGCCAAACTGGAGGCTGACAAACGCAAGTTGAAAGAGGCATTCGACATGTCTGAACAGAGAGCCACCAAGCTTGAACTGGCAAGACGTGCCTTTGAGGGTGATCTGCAGAGAAGCAAACTCTCGATCAACGACCGAGAAACTGCTAATCAGGTTAATGTTACAATAACTTTGTGTCTTGTAATAGCTAATAATACTATTATAGACATGTGATTTAACCATAACGTTGTTGTTATAGGTTCAACAGGAGCGCATTAACAATCTAACAAGTCAGATACAAGACTTGGAGGGCAAATGCACTTCCTTGCAGCTTACTATCGACAGATTAAGTACCGCACTTGCCAAGACCGAAGAAGGCGAAAGCCATCTTAAAGACAAGGTAAGCGCCGTTAATATTAAACTATTATTCGGACAATTCTTGCCGCAATACAGGTGTTACTCTTACGTAAATTTCCTGAACAGGTCCAATCGCTCTCAATGTCCATGTCCGAAAAGGATGCCACGACAAATTCCTTGAACGAGAAAATAAGCCAGCTCCAGAAGATGCTTACAGCTTCTGAACACGACCGTCGTGTATTACAGGTGCGTAAAAACAAATACATCCGACAGGTACAGCGCCGCAAGCCGCAAGTCGTTTGTTGTAATTGATCGCGTGGCACATACTTTTTTGCAGGAACGACTGCAGGCTGCCAGACAAGCGGTTGCCGATTTGAAAAAGCAAAACTCCGCGCTGCAAGAAAGAGTGCAGAATATCACGCACGACATCGAGGACGCCGAAGTGCGAAAGTCAGAAGTGGAAAACCAATTAAAGAGCTTACAGCAGGTAGAGCCATCTGTCAAGCCTTCCGACCACATGTAGACGTTGATAAATGAGCTTTAACCCGGCTGATTTATCGTGGCAGATGCTCACTCAACATCAAGAAACCGAGGCGACCAGCTTGGAGCGCATACAGAAGCTGCAAGAGGAGAAGAGAATACTTCAGGAGCGCATTACCGGCTTACAAAGGGCTATCGCGCAACTGGACTCAGAGAAGAGGGAAACTCAGCGCGGAGCCGTGCGTCTCGAGAAGGACAAGTCAGCCTTGCAGAAGACGTTGGATAAGGTAATGCATGTGTGAACGCTAAATAGAATGTCGAACGGCTGTCGAAGTTTACATGCGAAACCACACAGGTCGAACGTGAGCGTTTGAGGAACGAAGAGGAATCGATTCGGCTGGCGGAAAACAAGGGCCACCTGAACAGATCTCTGCGGGATACCGAAAGTGAATTAGAGGATGCACGTTCAACGATCCAGGTATGTGGCTTTATAATGCGTGTTTCCCAGATAATTTTTACATGTTGGAACAGGTTTTGTAAGTCGTATTATGGTCGAAACTTTGACCGTTTATCGTATATGTAAAACACTTCGGTATGTACAGTATTTAGTCGCCAAATTTCGGCTTATTTGTATGGTCGTTGTAACAACTTTTAAAGAAAAAAATACTAAATGTATACGCACTAAAAATACACCTAATGTGTTTTCAGGCACTTCAAGCGCAACTCGCAGACTCAGAACAAGGGAACGCGAAGCGCTTGATCGAGGTTACCTCAAGGCACCGACAGGAATCAGAACTGGAGATGGAGCGTCTGCGAACCGCACAACTGCAGACCGAGCGTACACTAGAGGCGCGCGAGAGGGCGCACAGACAAAGGGTGAAGGGACTAGAAGAACAGGTATACGGTCGAGTTTTGTGCTCCATCAATTTAAAAGTTGTCATTACTTACTACACAAGTTCGGCTTACATAATCAAGAAACGAGATTTACAAAACATTTCCGAGATTTAATCGCTTTCATTTGTTTCAGGTTTCCACACTTAAAGATCAGTTGGGCCAGGAGATACGCCGTCGAGCACCGTATTCCTCCCACCGTTCAAAACAGTAATTCAGTGATTCAACTGAATATCACAATGCTACCATCACCAAAACACACCAGTAACATGAATATTGCTCCCCGAGAATCCTTTGTTGTTATCCTTGCTTGTTTATATTTCGATTCACCTCTCTTGTGTTTAAAATCGAACCCTGAATTATCAATAAATTGCAAACGGCAAATTGCGTTTTTGACGTTGAGATCGACTGAAAATGTTCTTGCGTCAACATACGTTTGTGTTAAATCGCATGGCAGGTTTTGTTTTAGGTTTTAGCAACTTTGTTCTATTGTGATTATTATAAAGAAATTTAATTTTGTTTGAAAATTTGCGCCCATGCTTTTTTAGCTCTGTATATAAGTATACGTAAATACGTAACACATCTCAACCACTGTAGTATTACCCCCTGTAGGAATTATTTTCACTGTTATATTGTATAATTTTATTTGTTCCTAATCCAGAGCACTGTCCGGGTTTGCTACGAACGATTTTTGTAAAGGAATATTATTTTTATAGATATATTTTTAAATTCTTCTCGTTTGCAAGAAACCTCTTCAAAGTATGTTTGTATCAGTTAGATGTATTATTTTGGTATTTTTATATTTGCTGTAAATTACAGGATGTGTTTCATGTGTTTGTAAATTGCAACCTGTGTAATGTGTATAAACTAGTTACGTGCGACATACCTTGAAAATTTCCAATATAGCATTCGGCTTAGATGAAATGACAAATGCTTAACGACCAGTAAAATAATTTTTTTTCCGTCCAATTCGACTCTTCAAAGTTGCCATTGTTCGGCTGTTGCTACATGGACCCTGGTATTTAATCGGGAAATCGCCTTCTGTACTCTTTGCGTCAAGTTTTAATTGTGTTCTAGCACTGTCTGTGAACAACTGACAATGAAATAAAATACGCATGCGTAAACATGAGTTTGTTTGTAAAATCAGTTCGATCGGTCGACTGCAAATTTCACATTCTTTTACTCTTGATCTGTTTCGTAATCGCGTAATCAGTAAAGGTTTAAAATAGCATTTGTTTGCAAATATGGTAAATTTAAATTACATGTTTATCGTTGTTTTGGGATAAAAATGGGTAATATTTGTGTATCTTTGCGCGCGGTCGGTTGCATAACAACAAAGAGATTATTACGTAACGCCGCTTCTTATCTGTTGCCTAAACTCGTCTATTCGACAGGATCTGTTTAAGATATCCACTCCCGCGGGTGTTTTAACCGTCGGCTTTAGCGCGTCGGAATTCGAGGCAATGTTCTGTCAATTGCGCTTGTCATTCGTATTTAGTAAATTTGTCAAATCTCAACTAATCTCCGTGTTCCCGTGCTCCACGCGCTGCCCTCTGTGCGACCTAGGACACGCGATGCAACCTTGAACGGGCTTCAGACGCTAAGCAGATGCGCGCATACTGGCACGCCGCGGATTGGGGATCCGCTCAGCCTGCTTACTCGCGTTGCGAATGAACACAGAAACTTATCCTTATTAGCTTTGACGGTTTGTGATTGAAGTCTGACAATCGCATGACGTAGGTAAACCGCCTACAAGAAAGTGATCCACGCGACAGTTCCGGGTCGCAAGGTGGGGTTTTATAAGCGAAGGCAAACCACGACTTTACGTCAATCATTTTATCCAGGGACAAAAACGCGGTTGTGACGCCGTAAACGGTGGCAGAGCGGCGAAAAAAGCAAGTCGAATGAATAATGCTTCTGGTGACATTAACATGTTGTCTAAGCTGCGCCGTTCAAACGAACGTCCGGACCGCGCCTAAATCTCCGCTTCTATACAAGCGATAACCTGCACGTTTCCCTAATCATTCGTAAACAGGGCCTCATAATGACACGAATCTGCCGGCGCGATTTTCATGTACCCGTTAGGCGTGACTGCCCGAAACTCTTGCAGAATGGCATTACGACGTAAAGATGTAGTGCTATCAAATCTCGAGATTTATGAGTCGGTTAATCTCGCGTGTCAATATGTTGCTGACGCGTCTTGTTAGGGGCGATCTGCTAATAATTGCTGACGTCCGAATACTGGTCGCGTTTCTCCTTACAGATTATGTAGATCAAGACGAAAATTTGATTTTGTTGAAACGATTTTTTATTGCTCTTTAAATATAGTTTGGGAAGCGATGATTTCAGGCTACAATGCGCAACTGACATGATGTCTTGCAATTTCCGTGGCATTCGATGCGGATTTGCAATGTCGCCCCGTCGATGCCGGGAATTAATGGCCCAGGCCGGATTCGCACGCTTGTTTGTTACCGCGCAACAATCACGAGGCTTTGCGCGAAACAACCAACACGATTTTATGATAGTTACTGAGCCCATTTCAGGTCGCGCGACCCTGTGCACCTTTTACGCGGCATTGTAATTGCTTACAGACAACAGACAACGGTACAACAAATGCCTGCTTGCACTTAATACATTTGAAGTAATTCTGCCTCGGCTATTCGAGAGAAAACTTGTATATCCAGATGTTTTGTACTACACACTTATTTGTTCTCTGTGCAAAATGACTGACCCTCGCTGAATGTTTGCATGTTATAGCAGAGAATATTAAGCGTTTTACCCGATATAATTCTTTCTACAAATGTGGAACAAACAACTAGTGGTTAAACGAAAAACGTATTAGTGCAGCGACAGTACTTAAGTAATTTACAACACCATTTCGCTTTATAGACAAATTTAGTTACGTACTACGCTCTACCGCGAAGTTCAATTAAATGTCCACTGCAAGTGGTAACATGGCTAAACTGGCTGCCACCTCTGTGTATACCAGGCTTTAGCTAACACTTTAGTTGTTGGTAGAGTACGTTAAAGTTTCAATGTTGTGTGCTGAGAAGAAAGTGATCTAGAACTAGTTTACGTTTATGTAAGAGTTAACCACAACAAAGTTGATGCCCAGGGGCAGGTAACTGTTATTTTGCGCCATGAACGCCGAAACGTGTTTGTTTACATAGTTAGCGTTTTAAAGTATATTCGCGAATAGTCACTTTCTAGGCGAAACCGCGTGCTCCTCCCCCGAAGCTTAAAGAGGCCGCAATAAACAGTGAAATATAATGCGTAACACCGCCGTGAGCTGCCTTTTATAAAAACATTAAGTTTTACAGCTGCGCTCAATTCTTCCGGGTCAGGGCCTTGTGTGTCGTTCATTTGAAACATATACGACTACGGTAACAGTCAAGACACGAATGTCTAACATTGCAGTTGAACCAAATCCTTCACATATACAGGCAAAGGTCACCCAGATTCAGGTCACCCAGACTAAGGTCACAGGCAGTTTATAAAAATACATTTGGGGTTAGTTGAAATGAACTACGCAAGTTGCTAAATCAATTAAAAACGCTAACCAGGTTTATTTTACCCGATTTGTGACGCGAAGGTAATGACGCATAGTAAAAATTACGTCAAAGATTTGGAAATCACGCAAGGGATAACAACGTTTGTATTAGTTGACAATTTAATAACGTGATGCTCAGACGCACCTCAGAAAACAGAAATACTACTCTGATGACTATTGTGAGAAAGGAGCGATAAGCAGTTCAAAAAGGCACGATACAGGTAAAGAAAATCTCAATATGAGTTCTTTAGTCACGTTTTGCGTAAGGCCAAAGTTGTAGCTGATTAATTATTTCATGTCACAAGTTTTCGCCGACATCAATCATGTGTTATACAACGAGTTGAGTTGCACGCAAATTTTCGGTCGGACATGTGGCGACGGAAGTTGCTGTAAACATCGGTCAAATTAAGGCTTCCTAAATTTGTCATCTTGACTATATTTAGACTGTCGACATTTCTCGATACCGCCTAGAAAGACCTGTTCCCGTTTCTTAACGACCTATCGTGCTTAACGACCTATCGTGATAGACCCAAAGTGTCAAATCACACTGACCAATCGGGATCATTGCGTCACACTAACGCAACCAGAAGCGACGTTTTACCTAGATATTTCCGAATGTGGCGTGATACCACAAGAAAGTTGCACGTGCAAATCACTATAAGACGACAGAAAATCACCTTAAATCCATTGACGCAAAAATAACGTCCGGACCACGAAATCTCAAGTGTGTTGACGGTTTGGCGTTCCTGTATGTGCGTGCGGTTCGACATTGAACGACATTTTAAAATCGTCTTTCCGACGATGCTAAGGCGTATGTCTAAATAACACCAATCTTACGCTTGGAAATGTTCAAACGAATATTTAGTTGGCGAACTTTTCATTCTCGGCTAATCCGAAAAAGTCGTGCCGACCTCCGATTCATCTGTGCACAAATGCTTGTGTCTAAGCAAAGCTGAGTGAAATAAAAAAGCCCTGCGTTGGTGGGCTGTATCAAACACGTCGCTCAAGAGTTGATACAATATTTTTTTACAAACTAAAACCGCTGCATTTTCGCTTTGATTTTTTTTTTATATGATTAAAAAACCCTCAACCCCTCAACCTCAAGCCATAGGGTATAGTCACTTTTTACTCGTTCGTTTAGATATTTAACCCTTATATGATATTTGTTACTTGTATTTCTTCCAGTGACTTTTTAGAAATGAAAGGAATGTTTTAAAAATTAACCCATACGCTTAAACTGGTGTTTGTTGGATACATTCAAAATTTACCATACCTATACATAAGTATTTTGGTGGATAGATAAAAATACCTTGAAAGATATTGATTAAATTAAATCAAACTTTATTTAGAACACTTGGCCCGAAGTTTTCTGTATGTCAATTGAACAAACAATACATATATATCTGGAAAATTTGCCTTCAACTCATGAAAAACATTATTTAAAAATTCTTTTTAAGATATTATGTTAACTTTTAAAGAAATTATGTCAATTTTATTTTACGAACGACCGAAATTTGTTAACCCGAATATTTGTTTATGTTGAACCTTTTTTAATATTGCAATGTTAACCGTGATGTTGGTTTACCTATAACAAAGCCAAAACTTTTTGTAGCATCAGATTCATAAAAGCGAACAAAATAATCGATGTGAAATAAAAAAATACATGTCAAATATATCCCAGGGACATTTTTTTGTGTTATTTTGTAAAAGACGAATTTTGTAAAACTGTTTTTCCAAACGTCGGTTACATTGGAAAATGTGTCGAAACTTTTGTGGCATCAAGGTAAAAATGGAAAGTTGTCAGACGATGATGTGGTACCAATTGAAAAACTACGGCATTAAGTATGAAAAAAGTAATTCAAAACACTTAGGTGATTTGTGTGTAATAAAAACCTAGATAGGACTAACTGAAAAAAATAAATTTAAATCTAACCAAGAAATGTAAATTAAGACCGCACCCTACACGTGAATGTATTTACACTACAGAACACTAAACTTTTGTACACAATGTAGTAAAATGTTGCATTTTTGTTAAGATCTAAACAACCAAAGAAAACTGAAACTTGTAATTAAAATTCAGTGCTTTACACAAATTTATCTGGAAACGCCATTTTGTTTGTCGGTAACACGCCTAAAAAATAGCTCATTTTTCTAACATGTCGTATACAAATTTGATTTTATTTGCTAGACGACGACGACTTTTCCCATGAGAAAGCATAATTAAGCGCTTGTACGTAGATTAATTATTAAAAAAACATATTTCCGAGGCGATATCGTGCCTAGGAAACAAGATCATGTTGATTGCTTAAATCACGTCAGGCATGGTTTGAGATGATAATCGCTGTCTCGCCGTCTGTCGAATTAAATTTCGCGCATTTCTTTGGTCTACAGTTGGGGGGCGATTTGTATTGTGATTGTTTGCGCTTAACAGCCGTGTCTGCACCACATTATGTAGCACACCACCAACTACGTGTCTTCAGTTTGGGCGATACGCGAAATTTGTAGGAGCGGAAACAGAAAGGTTCCCGAACATACCCGGCGAATTTGAGCTAGTTGATCAGCCATTTTAAACTGAGGTCCGACCTATCAGGTCACGAAACATTAAATTTGCCTTTTGAGACTGCGATGACATTTACAGACGGGAATGTTACAAAACAAGATGATAAATAATAGATATTTTCCGGCTCGCGTCACGCAGTTCTGCGAACCATATTTATACATGCCACATTAACTGCTGCCAAACCCAGTTTGGACCGTCACAGATCGATTGTTTAAGGCGGCAACGTTGTCAGAACGACAGCGATGTCGCCCGCACCGGGGTGTAATTCCGCTGTGTAATAACAACTTACAATACCTGAATTGTTATGGTCTTATATAACTAAAATAGAGTGACGCAATTCTCCGGTAAAACAGGGGCCAAGTCTATCTTGACCGTTTAATTGCCTATTAGTTATTACGCGTCACACAAAAAATGCCGTAATGCTATTCACTTGATCCCCTTAATGACATCCAAGCTTATCAGGCTTTTTTATTAATTAAATGTATCTAAGCAAGACTGTTCTAAACTGTGAGATTGAAAGTTCACGCTCAATCCTAAAATAAACAAAAATCTGTTATTCAAAAATGGTCTTCGAAACTTCAACTCACCAGGAGGTTGAAGTTTGCTTTTAAATTGCCTTGTTTACCTTTAAAATTCTGTCCCTTTAGCGCAACGCATTGTAAACCGCGATGCAATTCGTTACAGAGATTATACGAGGCGTCGTGATGGACGTTTAGACACCACACCAGCCAGCCGGTTACCTCTTCTTTCCTTGAAACATCGGCGACGCGTTAGCTTATCGGCTGTATCGTTGTTGATGTATGTATTCAGAGAATGCGCTCTACAAGCTTTGCTCTAGTTTTACAATAAGGCGCGTTAACTGCGACGTAAACTGAAATTCCTGTTTGGGTTGCTCGAGGTGCCATGACCTTTATATCGCCCGATCGTTTGCATCCATACCGAACGCTGAATTACATTTAGGCCGCGATCAATTATTCGTTCCACATTCTCCCAACCTGAGGTCAAGCATCCCTTGCTACTCTTGTATCCGGTTTTAAACAAAAAATTACTTAGCAATTGCATCCACTTAAAACTCAGTAGTAGCTTCTGAGAAATTCACTGCAATGAAACCCTTTAAAAATCGAACTCATCCTTTAACGGTAAATGTTATAAAATAGTCAGTAAATTTATTGAAATACATAGAAAGCTTACACATTGAAATACATAGAAAGCTTACACTAAAAGCATATAACTTTTGTTAACTACATACAGCCCATCTCAACCCACCTGATTTTTGTAAGTGTTTGCTTGTTTGTGCTGCAACGTGTGGACTCAAACTGTTAGTAAACAAACGAGTCAAGATGACGTCATGAAATACGTTCACTCAACTGAAATATTTGACATGCCACTGCAAAAAGAAAACAAATGAAGAGTAGCGTATTACAGGAGTAAATAAAGGTTGAAATTATTGGGTTTATTTATTAAGTTTGTATAAATGTTTTTTAAGTAAAGTAAACGTTAAATTTAAACTTGTAGAAGAAGATTTTGCAGGTTGTTTTTCTCAAAAAAGTAAGCAATATTTATTTACTACTATTTTAACACCGAAAGGTAAGAAATACGATTTTGAACGACATACATATTTGACAAGGTTTTGAGAAGATGTAAGTCTAGCAAAGTATAAATCGAATTATCAGAAAAGTATGGGCCAGCCCGTGTCCAGCAGTTCACGAAATGTTTTTTTGTAAATTGCAGATTACTGTCATCTTGACGAAGGACTTGCCATTTTCACATATTTTATTTATACAATCATTTTCCCACAAAAGTTTGTAGATTAAAGTTAATGAGGATAGTTGTTGATAAACACCGCATACAATATATATACCGTTGCTATCACGAAATGATAATAATAACTTTTCCTGGTAATTGTAATTAACCAACTACAGCATATACAATATTTTATCGACTTGTTGAACCCGAGCGCAGAGTTCACATCTTAAAAGAACGAATTTTTGTCAAATGCGCAATCATGGTCAATGACAATGAAGAATCACAGGCACGATATGTGGCTTCAAGACCGAAGGGCACGTGCCACTTAAAATAGTATAATCCCCCTTTGAAAAATCCCGTTGTATCCTTGAACCGGCAGAACCAGAAAAAAGAAAATGTTCGCCGGCAGAAAAATCATCTGACGAAGATCTTTATAAATACTCAAGACCGGTCCTTAATGAATATGTAATGGCGTACTGGTCAGCTGAGACGACCTCGATACAAGCGATATGTATCTACCTGCCTGTCGTGCGGCGAACTGAAAAATGTAGCGTTATTTAGCTACGGGCAAGTGTTATGTAACTTCGGTAGATGCGCAAGTTTCGTAACCTTCGCAAAACAAGAGCCGACGACTTTTTTTCGCTAATATAAAACTTCGATTTCTGCCTTTAGCCGTGTCACACGTTGTGCGGCAATGGAAGCGTAGCCTATCCATTAACCGACAGTAGGATGCGACATGTAGCGTAATCTGTTGACTTGGAGAAGAGGAATTTCGTATTCGCGGAAACGCCGCAAACTTCAACGAATAGCAAGCTCAGCAACGAAATTATTTAAGTGGTAAAAAGTGTAACTTGATGTTTGTTTTTTACAGATCATAACAAAGAAAAACTTTGTAATAAGAATTTTGCAGCTGCTTAATAGACAAATCTGCTTCGGCGTCGAGTTTAAACAAAAGAGTGTTTTGCTCCATATTAGCTGACTCGCAATTTCAACATCATACCTACAGCAAAACTATGAAAATTCCAAGCAGTTGCCGATACAAAATGTCACCGAAATCCTCCCAAATGTTGGACAATAAAGAAGAAAAACAAAAAGGCAAAAAAGTAGCAAAGGAAACAAAACGTGTATCAACGGAAGCGCTTCAACACTGTGACACTCAAAAGACTTTGCAAGGGCCGACTTTATTACTTCAAAACATGCGGAGTTTCATCAGCGGGACACCGATTTTCTTCAAAATAGGTGAGGCACCCAAAATGCTTAACTGTAATTTCGAGTTTGAAACGTGTCATTTGAACGGGTTTCGATTTCTTGGAAGCGTAACACATTAGTGGTGTCGTAAAATTCAGTTAGGCCTAGGGTTGTTATTGTAGATTACATTATTTGAGCAAAAACGTGATGTTTGATTTCAATATAAAACCAGTTCCTGGAACATTAATCGTTCGCGCTCATTAAGGCTGCCCAATGATTCTGGCATTAGTGGCTCACCTAAATTGGGCTTTCATTGCCGTTAAAAATAATTATGATGTATCGGATTTCGTGCGCAATCTTTGCGAGACGAATGTGCGAAAACCTGTGTTAGAAGTAGATTGACGTTTGATAAACTAACCCGTCGCCGTAATCCTGCGATCGTGACTCAACGACCAAAGAAAGCGAGGCGAGGAACAGCAGAATTGTGCGCCAAGGTGGCACGTCACGCGATCGCATGTTATGAAACACAAAGGTTGTGAACTTTTTGAACACTGTCAACGATATGGGTGTGGATACCGCTGTCGGAAGACAGATATACGACTGTAGCGCCATTCCTAATTACTTGCAAGCCAGATGAAAGTTTAAGCGCCGGGATGCACTCTAAGGGAGGGTCGCCTGCTTCCTTATCAGCCGCATGATCTCGGTAATCACACACGAATAAATCATATCATTAGGCCAAGCGGCTTGTTCGCTGACTGACATTTCAGTAATGGGTTTGGCAGTAGTCCGTACAGGTTAGATAGAGCAAACATCTCACGCTGACAGGAATTGCGTTTTGTTGTCGTGCATGGCATAATTCCGAATAATTAATCGGATTTAAGAATTTTCCTAATTAAACTTTTAACTTGTAAAACCGTATAATAACCATTTTTCCTTTGTTTTTATTTTCAGTTTCTGTGATCCTTACTATCAATATCGTAACGTCGCGGGCTATACCTTTGAAACACATCAACCTCTTTCTACCCAATGCGCAACAATCTGAGGACGTGCAAAGATTACCAGTTGCACTCTTTCGCGACCTGGACAGCAACGGTTGGAAGCAGGAGGAAGGAAAAAGTTCACTTTCAAGATTAACGTTCGGCCAGCGATTGGCCGGTCTTAAAACAAAGCGCTCTACGGCTTCCTGCGAGGTCATTGTGCAAAAGTTGGCGCATCTGAATCACCACACCTTCAGAATGGCGGTAAGTTTAAATCGTTAGCCACTCAGCGTACACACGTTTTGTAATGCTACAACCATACGTAGCGCACCCCAAACTGGGCATGATGGTCAAAGCATTGCTTTAACGTCGCTTCTTCATTTACAGAGCGAAGGGCACGAGAGAATGCGTAAAAGAACGGCAATATCGCGCGTCAATTCGCAACGTACCTGGGGAGACATCATCTCGCACGTGCTGGCAAAGTACCGCGACATGCTCTGCTACGTGCGAGCGACACCGCACATTTTCGCCGACAATCGGTCGGACGTCGCCGTTTCCCTTCACTCCATCACCAACGTCTTACAGCAAGAGGTGAGCATCTTTCGTTGTTCTTAGTACGAGAATAAATCAGAGTAAATTGACTTGCGCCACAGATTATATGTATCAAAATTTTAGGTACTATGAGTCAGAAAAACGCAAACTGAAATCATTCGGCGAAAAAACCTTTTATGTCAACCCGCTCTCCAATTGCTGCATTTAAGCTTTTTTTGGATGTATATTATACATATAATTTTAAAAAGGTCAAAGCTTGAAACTTAACTGGTTACTTTATTTTGCAGATGAATCGGCTGTACAGACCTTTCGACGACAGCTGCGATCTTAACAACGATTATTTTGCGTATACACAAGTACATTTAAGCGAGCGGCGAATGCTTCACGATTTATACGAAATTGACGGCCAGGTCAAGCAAGCGTGTGCTCACGTAAATAGCATTCGAACGTAATAAAGCAAGTCGATACGCTTGCGTTTTTGTATCTTTCTTGTTACCACGGTGTTGTCTTCAAAAATTGTTTCCGCTAAAGAAAATGCGTACTAAGCACCACACTGCCGCCTCGTGGTTAAATCGTTTTGCACCTGCCGCTTAACTCTGCAGTCTTGTTTATTTACAACTAGACTGCTTCAACATGAGAAGTATTCTTTTATATTTTTGCACATCCTAATTATTTGTTCGTACAGTTGCATGTTCATTTTTTTTTAAGTTTCACTTTTCTTATTTATTGCACCTTTTTTCGCTAATTTCCTGAACTGCACCTGAAAGGGTTGTAGTTTGAGACCTTATCTGAGCTATCCGTCTTGCCGAATTATCTGTATTGATGTGTCAACATTGTGTGACGTCAATTTGTCAGTGTGTTATTTGCCGTGCTGTTGTTACTGTATACTACGATATAATAGACCACTGTAACAGCATGCCATTCAAGATTTTGAGATGCTTATGCAACTTACACGCCGTTGTGCGCGCAGTTTGATTATGCAAGTACAGTAAAGCCATCAGCATTTTAGCTTTGAAAGACAAACACAAATTCGTGTAGGCCTACACAAGTCTTAATCAAAGCAGATATATTAAACCAAAGAAACTCACTAAATTAACGACTCACAACTCAGTAATTAACGACTAAATTTACATTTTTTTTTTGATTTAACGACAATCAGGTGGCAGTCTTACGACTGAAGAACCCCTTTTGTCGCGACACCATTATAACGAAGAACAAACGATTTTAAGGAACAACACGTAATGACTCATTATTGGACACTATAGAAGAATTTACATCAAAATATACAAGAAGCTAACAAAAAGTCATGTACAGCGTTAAATAAAAGAAGAGATTCAGAGCAAATTAAATTAGGATGTCCGAACAGAATTTAATTCAACAAAGTAGCATGAGGCAACGAAATATAGATTTACAGAAGAATATGGATTTACAGTTTAAAGCTTTTCCTTCAGGGTTATGATTGCTAAACCAGTAAATCGCATTTTGTCGGCTTAAAATTTAATTTTACCCACAATATTATATTGTAAGATTTCAAATAGTCCTTAACTCGAAACTAACTTATTTTGTTATCCTTTGTCTATCACAGCTTTAATATAGCCATTTAAACAATAATTTAGTAATCGGTAAATAGTGGGGCAATATTATAGGATTAATTCTTACATTTATTGTCATTTAAAATTTAATATATTTTAGCTTGCTGTTGATACTTTTATAACTGTTTTAAAGGATAGTCACAACTCCTCGACAAAATTTTACTCTCCATGTTTGTCACTGAAGCAAACCAAGTCGCCAAATATTGATGCACACTACATATTCACGGTCTCCTTTTTTATGATTGACGTCACTGATAGCAAAACGCCTATTTTGGGTTCACGCCCAAACGTAAAGAATAGAAAGATTTTCTCGACTGGTGACAAATACTCAGAATCCAAGAATGTGTTTGTGAAGGCGATGAGTGGCGACTATTTTGTTGCTGGGAAAATATCGTTTAACGACAAACAGCTGCTGAGAATTTCGCTGCGTTGGCTCTTGTCGGCCTTTTTATGATTGACAAGTCAAACGAGGACGATACGCGGAATTTTATGGGCAAAAAAAAATTCAGCAATGCAGAACGTGCAGTTGAATAGTAATGTATGCACGAATATTTCGTTTATGACACAAAAACACAATTACAAATATCACAAAAAAAGGGTTAAAGATGTTTACTCGACACGTATTTCTTAACGATTTAAACAAATAAAGCAATTAAATGTGTCTAACATTTTATGTATTTTACATATTGAAGGGTGGTCTATTGATTATTTTAGGGCAGGGTAAAGATAATAGCACAACCTTTTTTTGTTTTTGCAAAAGGCCGTATTTGAAATAAAAGTTGTTAATAGACTTGTGTTCAGATATGAGTTTACTTTGTAAGATTGTTCTCTTATGTAACAGAAATATATACGTGGTCGCTGTACACAACGATTTAACTTGCATCGACGAGTAAATTATTGCGTTACAGTACAAAGTTGTGATTACTAGATATCGTAAGTTGATGCGCGTGTTCCAGATTCGATCTAATGTATCTACAAACGTCGGGTTTCGAAATTTAGAGGCATTGTGAAAACAGATAGAAAGGTAGAACAACAAATTTTCTACAAATATCTTTCAGTTGTATCGTCATCGCCAAGTGGCCTATTAGCCGCTAAAAGTTTGGCGATCCCTATCGACTCTCGCCAAATTTCTGTCTGCCCTAATTAAACCTCGTTACCAAAGTCACGTAAAGCTATATTTCAAACGTTTTAAAGCAGTTTCAGTATTGGTATGAACCATGACTGATTGCGACACTGAAATTTATTCTTGTCGATGTAAAACCACAGCAATATTTTTGGCCAATCCTGCGAATAGCTTGGGATTAAGTTTGATCTTAATCATTATGTTTTTGTTATGTAACTAAACCATAACAAAATCAAACTAATCAATGCACAGTGGGACATCTGAAAACTCGAATAAAAAAGTTGAAGCGATCCAATTTAATTTATTACCGTTGGCATGGAAACATATAATAGTAAATATTCTTCTTCTGTAAACTTTCTAGTTACAATGCAATTTTCAAATTCCGAGAATCGACACCTGATCCATCTAATTCTAATAGGTTGGCATCAATCGCCCATTTATATGTTTTACCCTTGCAAGTAAAATAACTTGTAATTCTTCAAACTTGTAAAGAGGGGTTTTGCGAAAGCTTAAAAACAGTCATAGTATAGTATAGTCAGTCCGCTCATCACGCAGTAAATTTGTTTGATATATTCGAAAGTTTCTAAACCCTTGCTTATTTTCGTTTTATGTTTGCGTCAGCCATCATTTTTTGCCTGGCAGAATAAAGGGTAAAGGCCTTAACAAGACGGTAAATCCACACAGCCTTGTTTAATAAAGAGTTTTTCTTTTTGATTGTCAAACGCCAGATTTTTAACATATTTAGAACTGCACAATTACCCCCTTTTTTGAATTTTCTTATGTGCAACCTTTGGTAAATTATAACGACAGAAGCACCTCAACTTTGAATGAATTATCGTCATAATCTGCAAACCAACAAACATGGTGCACAACAAGGTGCTTTCAAACAACCCTTTTCAGTAATCCCTAAGTTATGCAGCTTTCAGTAACTGAACTTCAACAATATTATTTTTAAAACTACACATTATATAGCTTTTAGTTTTAATGATACGTAGTTTTAAAAAAAGTTAACTAAGATGTTCCTTTCGTAAGTCCCCTGTCATGGCTATTATACCACTTAGGTATTCATTGTGTAGATGAAGTTCAGTTTTGTTTGCCAACGTTAAACGTGAATTACGTGGAATACTGCAAAGATAATAGCTGGCAGGCATTCGCAGAATTCATTACTATTATATTGGACTTTGTTCACCACATTCATATTTCTATAATTTGGACAACTTTTGACTAATCGGCCGAATCTGATAAAACATCTCCGTTTTCTACATTCGTTATTCACAAATCAACCTCAAATAAACCCAACTGGCAACGACCGTTTAAAAACCACTGTATTTTATTATGGAACTTATAGCAACGAAGTGATAGGCCTACAGCACGTACAAAACTAAAAGCGTGAAACAATACATTTAAATTTAAGTAGGAAAGCACTTATAGTTAAACTTAGAAATACCATCATCTTGTTAAAAATACAACAGTCTTGTTGCTTTCAAATTAGAAAACACTTTAAAAAACTTGTATTATTTTTCAAACAAAAATTGATTTAAGCTCAAAAATGGCTTTTACCAAATAAAACACTCTTGCAAAACCAAACGGTATTACTGTCAGGCAAAATTAATGGTTGAAAATAGTTCATCAGAACAAAAAATAGGTTAAAAGCGAAATATGGAATTACCTGATGCAATAACTGCCAACTCTAGTCTTGGATCAACATAATTGCCCATGTTTTGAGACCCGTTTCAAGTTAGGGTGCTAAAACCTTTAAATTGGTTTGCATTTGTGATGACCCTACACTAGTATAAACAGCTAAATGCAAGTGCACAGGGATAAATTGGCGAAAAAGATAAAACATAATAAATAGTACAAACTGCTACGTTTCGTCAAAAATCGCTTGAGTTGTCAAAAGTGTAAGTTGCAACACAAAAAGTATCCAACAACGCCTTGTGAGTACGTTTTACAGTAAGCGTTAAACTAAAATATCCTAATCATTTTTTTCCATTCTTCATTAGAGTCCAACGTTTTTTAAAGTGCAATAGTTTTTTTGACTTTACAAGCTGACGCAGGCTACTAATACTGCTGAGTCTTACTAATCAGGAGAATTACAGGTTTCTACATTTATAGAAGCTAATCGAGCTCCCCTATTGTTGTTATCCACGTAGTTCTTTGTTGCTTTAGATTCACAAGCATCATCTTTACCATCTTCGTTGTTGTTATCCTGTGAGTTTTGACTGTTTTTTCTGTAAATAAGAAAAAATAATTCAAAATTTTACAAAAATTATGAAATATAGCCTAAGATCTTTATAGTGTATAGTGTTGCTAAAATTAGTGTCGTATCCTTGAGGTGAATTTTCATTGTATTTTTAGATTGTATTCTATAATAATTAAAAAAGTCATTGTATTTTTTAAGATTGTATTCAATAATAATTAAATGAGAAATACACATTCGATTAGTTTTTTTAAACTATTAACTGTAGTTTAGCTACACCGCTCTTCAACATTTTGGTTTTAAAACACAGTATGATTTGTATTTACAACTATTTTATAAACTAAACCTTCATAAGCATCCATTCATCACAGACCCTTTCCTATATTTGTCCAATGTTTCTAATAAGTGCTTTGAGCCGGTAAGTCAAGGAAGTTCGTTTAATGTTATATAATTACTTTAAAACTTGTAGAATATAGCTGAACTTGCAGATTGCCGCGATATAATTAAACTACCTCAAAGAAATTGTTGCCTACAGGTAGCAATTATCTTGCTCGTGGGTTCATTATTACTGGCGGCCTGCAAAACGCGGCAATCTGCAACCAGCAGAGATAGAGATGTGTGATTTATTGAGCTGTACGTCACGTGAACTCACTGCAACTTACAATTCCGCCGCAGAAGAAACTCGACGCCTTTTACGCCAGGCCAGGAGAACATTGGATGGTACCCCATATTTAACATACAGGTAATAACCAGCCGCGGCCAGAGCGGCCAAGACAAAAATTATGCTGATCAGGACTCCCGCCGTTACGTCTGCGAAAAATATCAGTTTTGATATACGATTTCAAATAAATCACGATGAACAACTGTATTTGCACTTTAAACATACCGGGCTGTCTTTGAATTGGAATAAGCTTGTCGCGTTCGGCGTTATCTGAACGGGAGATTTTAATATGAAATAATGTCAAAACGTAAAAATCATGTAATTAAATGATAACGTACGACAAAGTGTGCCATTTGGACATGTGTCCCCTTCCTCGCACTCTGAACACCTCTCACCCACTTTGTAAAGTTTTCTCCCGCGGATATTTCCCCTGCAAGCGAAAGTGTAATTTGCAAACCCAGGTACACTGCTGTATGCTATACTGTCAAAAGTTTTTTGGCAAGCTGGTTTGAAGTGGTTCGCTCTAACTGCAGCAGTTCCTGAAGTTTTACAAAACAGCTGACAACTCGTATATTTTTATAATTGGAGGGCCATTAAAGAAAAATAAATACAAAACGACAGCCACTTTCCAGATAAGGTCAACTTAAGCCGCTATACCCCAGAACTTCTTTACTAAGCCCAAACGAAGTAAGCCTAGATCGCAATTTTAGAATTTGGCTTGCACTTCAGACAATGCAAGCAAGTGTATTATATTTAGAAATCCAACTTAGAAAATTGGGCATGTGGTTCTGATCAGACTTGGACAACTATAGGTTTATTTTAACTTTTTACAATCATATTAGAATTAAAATAAGATCATATCAGTTTTCCAAAATTAGATTAGAATTAAAACTACCGATACTACAATACTAGGATTAAATTAGCCTATTAAAGTCGTTCTGACTTAAGAGTGCCAATTCGCATTCTTCGTTCCGACCTAAAGAAAAAAATTCGTTGAACAATGCAACCTTTTTTGGAAACCTGAATTAGATTAGAACTATAGACTCAAAGTAGTGCTCCGCAACCGGTTTGCCGAGACCATGTCACCGCTACATTTACGGAGGTTTGTTACTTGCGTTTTTAAGGGTAATTTTTAATAATCAATCGAATTATTGCGAGAAATGAATGTCTCATCAAGGCTTGTATTTTGACTTTATGCAATGATGCAGGATTGCAGGTGTAAGTTTATGAACTTTCTATAATTTTATTTACTTTTTATAAACTTATTTAAAACCTATGTTATCTTCAATCGCCGGAAATCAAACTTAAAATATTTATTTAAATTGAATCAACTACCAGGAACTATACCAGTGGTATAAATATACAACAATTGTTTTCAAGCTTTACACCAAAGTAGAAAGGGAGATTAACTATACGCTCGAAACCCCTATAATATTGTCATTAGAGATTGTATAATTAATCTTAGTTGCTGTCTCGAAAAATAAATTAAGCAAAAAAGTGCTTTGCACCTTTGTCGGGTTTCATTTTTTGAATGCTATTAAAAGCCCTCTGTCTTCTAAAGTTATTGGGGATACGAATCATCTACAAGGAGGTACAATTTTCCGAATTAATCGGTTTAAAAAAATTATTTAGATTAGCAAAACAGCGAAATCAGAGGATAAAGGAATGTAATAAGTAACGTTTTGGCCTTCGGCGCGTTTTATTATACATACAGTATAGCTCATTTTTTTTGCCTTCCAAGTATATTAGCTGATGTTGTCTGTGGTCGAACTGCATATATTTTGTGGGTGTGCCGCCTAATGATTTAACCCTGTTGGTGCGCCGCAAGTGGAAAAAGGTTGCGGAGTACTGAATTGGCGTTCACAAGCATTTTACAAATTAAATTAGGATTATAATTAGGCATTTTGCTCTCCTTCTTTGATTTATAGACAATTATAATTATATGGTTGCCCAAGTCTGGTTCTGACCATGCCTATTATCATAAAAGGCCTTACGCGAAAATACTTTTAACTTACACCGGTGCGTACTGACAAACCATGTACATCGCCTCTGTCAAGCCCGTGTGTTTGACAAGAGGGCAGAGCGTCCATGCACATCCAAGCTTGTAAGTTGTAGCCCAAACAACCTTAGATATAAACGGTAAACGTCAAAACTGGCGCTTTTAACTTAAATGGTTAAAACGCCGCAAATTTTATGTCATAATGCAAATACGGTTTTAATAAATTGATCAATGCTTATATGACGCTATCGTTAGTCTTCGAATAGGTTACCATGAAGTAAAGACATGAAAAAATAGAATCTGATTGACACAATTCTACGATTAGATGATTAAGTTTTAGTTTTATATGTAAGAACTTATTATTCAATACTCGATCCATAATTTGGACATTTAGACCAGGGGTAGGCAACCTTTTTTGCAATGCGGACCGGTTTAAAACTAAAACTTTTGCCGCGGACCGGCCTTAAAAAACAAATGTTTAATAACGGAAATTTATTGCAACTTTTTTCAAAGCGAACTTTAAGCGTGTTTTGCTTAAAGAGCTGTTACCATCTGGGAAAATTGAACTTGGCAATTTAACCAAGCCCGCGGTCCATTTTAATAAAACTTTTAAGCCTTTAACGTTTTTTTCTTAAATTACATTTGTATACAGTGGTAGGATTCAAATTTTGTCAGCTGGTTCTATCAGAAATGTCATATTTTTCAGCTGGTTCTGTTATCAAAAGTCATATTATTCGGCAAATAAACTGATTATTTTTTTATATATATACGGCAGAACTTCGTTTTACGAAGATAAATAGAAGACAGTGCAATAGCAAAATAAAGCAGCAGTCGTCCCCAGACAAACAATCACAAAAGGAAAATTACTAAAACTATAAAATTAACACCATGTATAACTGTTACGTGCAAACTTGAACATCGCAGATTTTGAAAACAACACGTGAGCTACTTGGATCTCAAAAATCGGTGTATCAAGATTAGATACAAAAATCCATTGACAGTAATGCTAACCAGTTGGATGAGCTCATAAAATTTCGTGAGTCGATCGGTTCTATAGAACAGGTGCGAATCGGCTGAATCCCACCACTGCTTGTATACCATTATTACCTATTCCTACTTTTACCAGCTTGTTAAAATAAGAGTATTTAAAGCATTCTTTTAAAATGAGTTACACTTTGTATTATATATGATGTATTTTAGATCCCTTTTTTGACCAGACCCTACACGACACTTTGACTTCAAAATATAAAATTATGGTTATATAAAAAAGTACGAAGCACAGACCAACACCTAAAACGCATAAAATAGGCATACGTACAAGAATGCCAGATTGGATTTTTTGACAACAAATTTCAAACATCTGGCATATTTTAAACGTGGCTGATGTCAGAAAAGTAATCAGGCCTTTTTCTGACATTTTTATAGAGGCAAAAACTGAATTTATATAGAGGCTAAAACTATAGATGGAGGCTTAAACTTGCCAAAACTAATTAAAAAGCATACATTTTTTCGAAACTTTCTTGCTTAAATATCAAAACAATAAATTGTTTCATTATTGGACATTGTTTACAACCATTTTTTGCGTGAATTTATTCTATTGCACTTTTTGGTCAGGACGCTTAAACATAAAAGAAGATGATATTTTGGCCAAATTTTTGATATGTTATAAGTGCTAGGAGTTAAATTTTGCAATAAAAATATGCATTTTTGTATGTTGTGAACGTGCTAGGCTATATCTAAAGTATATGGCTACAGCACACTAGTTGTTTTAAACCTCACGAGAGCTTGATAGTTGACACTAATGGTGATTTTTGATCATATCAATCAACCATGGAGCATATTAGAACGAAATTTAGCTTGTTTTAATAATAAAAATACACATTGTTTTACTTTATTCAAGGTGTTTAAAGTTTGGGTTTAAATCAAAATTTTAATTTGGCAACCCTGCTACGGACCGGTAGCAAACTCCTCGCGGACCGGTACCGGTCCGCAGACCGTCGGTTGTCGACCACTGATTTAGACGACTCAATAAAGTTAAAATATATGCAAACTCGATTTTAAATCAATAATTCGGGTAAGCTTCGTCGCATCCATTTATATTGGCATGACACAATGTATTTGCGTCAAGTGAAGAAATTAGATATTTTTTTTTATTTTTTACCTAAAAAACAGTTGGCGGTCTACATGCAAGATGGCGACCATAACAATTAGACTACTATAAACTCTATGTTTTTAACGCAATATATATTTAGCAATGTTTGGTGTAATTTTATTATACTACTTACCACTTCTATATGTACTGCAAACAATACCTTAACGCAATAGTTGGTTGGTCAAACCTGTGTATAGTGGCCGCACTTTTTGCCTGGCACGCAGGTTTGGTTGTAAAATTCGTAATACTCGTACTCGTTGAACCAAGAACTGACAGCGCGAAGTGGCGAAAAATGTTTGGTGAGCGGGCCGTTGCCACACCATAGATTCTCACCGTTGATCGCCTACCGCCAACAAAATGGTGAGTGCCCTTTGCCTTGTTAAATTATTTTTATCCAACAGTATAGTCATGTATAGTGATTAGCATTTATACAGTCGTGATCCATGATTTGAAAAGTTCTGTGGAATTTTGGACGTTTGCACTTAAAAATAACGTTAATAAAACACCTACTATAATAGTGATTCTTTAATTTAGGAATGATATAAGGTTATGCCGACATCCCCATGCTCGTTTTGTAAAGTTTTACCCCCGATTCGAGAGATTTCGTCCATTGAGTTTTAAGGGTAAAACGGTACGCTTGCGTCGTGGAAAAACTTTTTATCTATATATTTAAAATCCCAATAAATGTTGTTAAAAAACATAGGAAATATTTAACAAACTTCAGAAATAAAAAAAATATTCTTCGATTCCATGATTCTTAGGTACTTCATGAGAAACTTTTATTTGTTGTATAAATAGTTGAATTGATTATTTTTGGCCTACCCATGTTCAAGATATATAAATATGAAGGTAAACCATCAAACTTCGCATATATGTAACAAATATTAGAGTGGGGCATTATAAAATCAAAATTATACATGTTATACTGATTAACCCTTTTTATTCACAAGTTTTGTATCGTAGCACCCTTGAAAGTACTTTGGCACGAATATAGAATTCAATTAAAAATACACTCACATTAAATTTAGGTGTCCTTCTCGACGGAACTGGACTGTGGCCCCAAACGCATTTCTTTGCATAATTAAGGCTGTTTACAGCAAGTTGGTCATCCCATGTCTGAAAGTGAATAAGAGGTATTCAAAAATAATTAGGAAACATCCTTGAGTAATTCAAACAAACAAAATGACTTCATTTTTCGTCAGAATGGAACTCATTTTAAATGTTAAAATCCAGCAATCATTGATAGTTGTTGGTTATTACCAAACTTATCTAATGTTTTATTTGAAAAAAAAACGTGATACTTTTGTAAACAAAGATTGACTTTAATAATGTTAAAACCGCACCATATATCTCATATTGGAAGGCATTGGCTCTTCCCCTTCATCGGAAATCGTGGCTCTTGCTTCGTTATGGGCATCTAGAACTATCTGGGCCTCATCAGCTGTAGGAAGCACCGAACGCCTTCGCCTGAAAAATAAAAAGACTGTAAGCAAAATTGACTTTTGTTATCAACTTTGACCTATATTTGTTTCGTTGCCGTTTGAAAAATTTAAACTAAACTCGAAAAAAACTCATTACCTCGAGTGCATATTTTCTTTCGAAGTGGAGTAATCTTGTCCCCCGGCAAAGCCAATCACAACAACGAGCATACAGGCAAAGCTTACTCTTCTTGACTTTATGTTTCGCATGACATTTATGTCGAGGACTTCGATTTGTTATGTCATCTGCTGATCTACTTAAATCGATCAACTGCCGACGGAACCACTTGGTACGCGTTGGAGGTTTTATGTCAGATTATTTCGCCGGCTGTAGGACCACTGTTCTGTATCGCTATATCGGTTTGCTAATTCCCAAAGCACTGTCTTATTTGGACCTATAAGTACAGTCCAAGTGTCTGTCAAGAGCGACTAGTTGGATTGTAGTACTGTTCACAACCACTTGACGAGCGACATCAAAAAGGCCAGAATAGAAACTGGTAGGTTTGGTACAATCACGTTTGGAAAGTCCTGTGCTATAAATTGTTTAAATTTTTGCTTTGCTGAGAACAGTAAATTTCCACCTTTTCCTAATAGTCTCGGATTTTATAAGCTTATTAAACAGCTCATGCTAGCCGAGCCTACAAATAAGGAGTAATATTTATGAACGATTTTCTATATTAAAGCGCAAGAAATATACATCCTATTATATGGAAAAAATGTTTCTAGAAGACTTCAATAACCACATACTTTCTTGGATTGCCAGAGACTTAAGTGCATGTGAAGAGCGCCTGACTTACGAAGGCTGTCGTATCTCTACCAACCCATCAGCAAGTCTCTTCAGCTGCCACTGGACTTTCTCCAGCAGCAAAAGTGGGATAAGAGTTTCTGTATAACCACTTCAAACACGCAATGAACGTGTCATCGGTGTAAAGTTTACATGGTTTCCAATGGCAAAAGCAATTCATTCAAGTTTAATGGTATCCAAGAAGGAATTGCCGCTCGTCTCAAATTAAACTAGAAAAAGTATTAAAGTCATGAGAATATTTTTTGTTGTGACAATACCGTCTACACGGTAAAGTGTAAAATTAGAAAAAGAAACACGCTAACAGAATCCCCCACTTGACTTCAAAAACCTTTGTATCAACAAGTTGGACCCAGACTTGAAATGGGTCTATTGTTTGTCTTATCTACAAAAAGCAACATATTTTTAACAGCGCTGCAGAGTAAATTGAGCGACAACTGTACATTAGTAAATTCACTTTGAACTTTTGAGTATCTTATAACTTCTGGATCTTGTTCTTTAGTTCCAGGCTTTCTTTCGCTAATCGTTAAAACGGTGAACTTTAAACATGATTTTTGTTATTGTTGTTTGACTTCATATGTAACGAACCCTTACCAATACAGCGAAGTGGATGCGAGAGAGAAGAAAGGCGTTAAAAAACACACGTCGGATAGCAATGTTTTAACAGAAATCAGGAAAAACAAAATTATTTAGCCAAAATAGCCCTGACCATTTGCATCGAAAGTTGAACATTTTATTATATATTGTCGCGATTAAGAGTTCAGATTTCTGTGCCAATTTGAGCATACTAAGAAACATACTCAAATTTGAAACGGATTCTGCGTACTTAACGCGCGACAATTTAAACGTATTGATGTTGTTTCTTTTACGTGTTGCTATAAAAACTAACTGTTATAAAACATTTAAGCAACCGTGCAAAACACCTTGCTTTTATAGCAAAACATATTCACATATCGAGGCAATTTTTGTGTTTTAAAAAAAGGTATTTTTTGCATTCCCACAACCTTTAAAACTGTTTTTGTTGACCCTTCACATTTAGAAACGCTGCAATAAGCGTTTACGTACTGGATGTCGCTTGCTTTGGATTTTTCATTTTAACTGTTAGGTCAGTTGTCTAAGGTAGGCAATAGGCATTTTTGTGAAAACGATGTTCGTATTTTAGTGAGTACGTTCAATTGAGAAAGGGTGTTAACCTAATAGTGTACGACTAGCGCTTATGTTTTTTAAGGATGGAGCAAGTTCTACGGGCGTGTGTGTTTTTTACCAACTTAAACTTAATAAAAGTATTCTACGGCTTGTGATTTGAGTTTGAGGATAAAGTTTTTTATAATACATGTATTAAACTGAACTAAGTAGTTGATTTTTTTCGATACTTTTTGAACTGATAAAGCCATGTTCAGTATTTTTGTCTATAGCTTTACAAGATATAGCGCTTCAACGGAATCTATGCAGACAGGTGTTGCGGTAAAATAGTTAAGCACCGTTTAACTTTAAATGAAGATTACAGACAGATTTTTCTTATTACTGTATATTTTTTCGCGCTTCGAACGAAGCTGAACACTACAGTCTCCGTCATAAGGTATATATTCGTAAGTAATATATGATGGTTCAAATTTAAAGGTGGTTCAGATTAATGTAACATATGGTGGTTCAGATTTTTTGGCGTCAAATTGAAAAAAAAAATACACTTCTATACCTTAATGGTCTTGGCATTAACATTTTCTTTAGGCTTCCTTTCGAATTTTGCATGATTTTTCTCATGTAGTCTTTAAATCTTCTAAAACATAATTAGGTTTCGTTGTTTACCCAAACAAAATAACAAACTTTAGGTTATATAGGCCTACTCTCTAGAAATTTGTAAAACATCTTTGATAACAATTGGAAGTTTATGTATAGTTCTACTTAACTGTTTTAGTTATTTTACATTTTTGTGTTAAAATCCGGAAGTCGAACCGAAGCAAACCCGCCTTGAAGTTTTTTAAACCCGTTTCAGACTAATTCTACTAGAAACGAAACGGAAGCTGAACCGTTTTTTTTACAAAATTAAGGTGTCGAACCGGAACTGAACCGAATGTGGTGGTACTATAGCAGCCACTTCGTCATATTGTGTTTACACAGAGAATTTTTGTTTTAATCGATGTGTCGTAACGGAAAATTTTCAGTAAAAATCTATGGCCTAAATTCTTTGCAATCCTTTCAATGTTTGCGTTACTTCTTGCAGCCAATGTGCAAACGATAAACGGAAAGTTTTCGGTAAAATTCCGTTACGTAGATTTCTTGCAACCACATTCTAATGTTTTCGATATCCTTGCAGCGAATTTGCAAAAATTCAAATTGCTGACACCAATTTTAATGCGTCAAGGCATTTACATCCGTTTTAGCATATGTTTTCAAAACACCGCGGTCTGAACATTAATCGGTTTCCCCGGTCGTGTGATTTCAAACTGTTGACATTTAACTGAAGTCAGAAGCTGTTTCGCAATCGCATTTTGACGTAAAAATTGTATGTTTCGCGTCAGAAATAAGTGTGAAAAAGGCTTGAGTTACGCCCTTTTTGTCACGTGGTATTTTGTTAAGTATTATAAGAATTAATGACGTAAATCTTTCTTTATTCGCAGAAATTTTCCTAACTGATTCTCGTCTATAAATAGCGTGTTCAATCAATATAAAACGGGCTTTTACAGCTTTTACTCAGACAGCAAACTCGAGTGCTTTTGTGACTGAAGACAGCAAAATTGACTGTTCATGTATCTGAACTAAAGGAAAGAATTGGACCTATCTGGCCTCACGAAGACAGGCCATCTCAAATCTTGAAGGAGTGTGGTCGATTCATCGTGGCAATTATATAAATGAAGACTCATTAATCAGACACACCCCCTTCAGTACCATAATAAAAAAAATCATTTTGCCTTCAGTCTATTAATCCACGCGTCGGACAAGCGCCAACAAACCCTTGATCATCACATAGTGGCGCTCAACAATCGAAGACTGGTATATAAAATACAATGGTTTACTAATTTGTTATCATGCTGTTTATTCTAAGGGGTAAATGTGAGACTGTAAACAAGCCCATGAATAAAAAACTAATGTCTCAAACATTGCCTATTTGTCAAAAAACGGTTTATTTTTACTGTTCAGCTTTTTCATAAAGAACAACCTCTTTTGTTTTTTAACCCTCTTTAATATTTAGTTTTAACCAGGGCTGAGGAGTCGGGACTCGGGACTCGAGTAAGACCACGTAAAACTACCATAGTCCCTAAACCGACATGCGCATGCGCACTATCAAAATTTAATACTGATATGACCGCCAATTAGAAATTGTAAAGGTGGAAGAGGCGTATGGTGGAATATTTTCCAACCATGTATTGTGAGTGAATGAATTATACAACACCCATATAAGTGGATTAATTGCTGAACATCCACGTTATTTTAGTTACCGTATAGGCTACGTAAGTTGGCGGAATACAGGCTGTAAAGTCAGAGCCGGACTCAGGACTCGACGAAATCGCACATTTGACCGGGACTCGGGAGTTGGACTCGGGTTAATTTTAACCGACTCCGCAGCCCTAGTTTTAACGTTTTAGATCAAACGAGGATTTACACTACTTTTCGAATGTTATTTACAGTAAAGACTAGTGTTTTTAGTTTAGTGTAAGATATTTACATTGAGCGCGAACCGGAATTTTATTAACCCATTTTTAGAACAACTTTGGTTTGGGAGCTGAGCCGGAACTTTCAAATTGTTTCGAACCGAATCCGGAACTAAATCAATTTTTTTTAAATATCTTGAACCCCAACCCAACCTAAATTTAATAAGTCAAACTGTTTTACTGGTTCTTTAAAATTAACGTTTTTAAATGAAATTAGTGACCCAAAACCATTGTGGTCTTTGAACCGTTTCGAAGGGAAAAACCCTTAAAAATCATAAGACTGGATGAATATCAAATCAATGAATATACGATTTAAGCTAAAAATGACATTTTAACCAAGTAAATAATAGGCTATTGGACCCTGTCTATGTATTTGGGCGGAACGGAAAGTTAGTTTTATCCCCAAAAGATGTTTTCTGTTCAAGATACTTCGCTATTGGATGACCCTAAATACCGACAGTACATGAATGCTGTAGACAAGGCCTTAAGAAACTTTGAGTCGTCAAGTGAATGGGCTGACTTAATTGCGGCTCTTGGCAAACTCAATAAGGTAATTTATATTGCTATTTTATGCGTTTTTTCCTTTTGCTGTTTTAAGTAAACCAATACTTTTTTTATTGAAAGGCAAGCTTGTTTAGCAATTTTATGTCTTTCCTAAGTTAAAATAAAGTTACACTTTAGGCAAGTTTAATAATTTGGAATCACCTTAAATGTAATTTTATCACTTTACGCAAATAAAATGTTTGTTTTTCTTGCGTGTTTTGTTACATACTTAATTTATCTTGAAGAGAAATTCGGCTTATTTGGTATTTCAGCTTGCACTATTTATTTTCTAACAATCTGTTTTATTTAAGATTACGTAGCTGGCTAGTCAAAGCCTAGGCAAAAATTTACTATCGTCATAAGTATGGCAAGCACACTTGAAAGATTTTTAAACGGACCAGAACCTTCTCCTAAAACATAAATGTACCACTCTGTTCCCATACGGCCAAAAAAGGTCTAAAGGCTGTTTCACATTAGACGCGTTAACGTCTGGCGTCTAACGGCTAACGTCGTCCAGTTCACACATAACGCGTTGCCAGCGTTAACGGCAAATTTCCTCGCTTCTAACCGAAAGCGTCAAAGTTGAAATATTTCAACTTTTCCGCAACCGAAAGCATTTTTAAAAACGCTTTACGTTAACGCTAGACGCGTCTAGTGTGAACCAGCCTTAATAACCACATAAACCAAAAATCCAACTTTAACAGTATAAACGAAAAGTGATTTTCAGTTTAGTTTCCTTTTTAAGTGTAACAAAATTCATGTAAGCATATATATATATTTTGTATTAATTAGCAAACTATGAGATCTGCAAGTGCAGCATAAAACACAATATTGATAAAATAGTACTAATGTATTACATGATTTTTTCCAAGAAAGTGTTTTTCTTTGTTCAGGTTTTAAATCCCAAATATAAAGCTATCCCAAAGAAGATAACTGTTGGAAAGCGTTTGGCACAATGTATGCATCCAGCTCTGCCAGGAGGGGTGCATCTCAAAGCTCTCCAGGTCTATGATACCATTTTTAACATCATTCAGAAAAAGAGACTTCAAACAGAGCTATATGTGTATAGGTGTGAAAACTTTAATGACAGAGTTTATTTAATTTATAAAAGTTGGTTTCCAAAATATTTTTTGTTTTTAGCACTGGATTGTTTCCTCTCTTTGCAAACGCTTCTATGCAAGTTCGTCCTGTTTTGTTGAACCTTTATGAAACTCACATACTGCCTTTGGGAGGATCTTTAAATGTCTGCATTGATGGGATACTAATGGGTTTGCTACCTGGTAAGTCAAATATAAAAACAATCATCCATATTTTCGATACAATTTGCTAAACCATTTGCATTAAATTTTTAACATTTTTAGCACCACTGATAAATATATATATTACACTGTCAATCTTTACTCAGACATTAAAACTTCAAATATTTAAATAAATACAAACAACACTTGCTTTTTAAAAAAAGAACACTTCCTGGAGCATATGAGTATGTCGAAAAACAGATGAATTCATAGCAATAAATTAAGTTTTTTTTAGGGTTAGAAGAAGGAACAGAATATTTTGAGCGAGTTGATTCCCTCCTACAAAAGCTGTCTTCAGAAGTTGGCGAGATGGATTTTTTTAGTGCAATGTGGCGTTGTGTACTTATTGGGTCAGTTGCAAGGCTGGCTGCTGTTCAATTTATTTTAAGAAATTTTAACAAAAAGCGTTCAACAGAAGATCAAATCTACCTCATTGGTTCTGATATTAATGTTATGGTAGGTCTTGCTCTCTACTTGCTTACAATGAATGAAGTGATATACTATTCGAAGTGGTTCTGTCATAAAGTTGATTTTTTGGTTTTAGGTTATAAAGTGTAACGTAAGACTTAAAACTTTCTTATTCAACAAATTAATTACTGTCAGGGATAAAACAATGTGGTCAACAAAATATATAAATTGTTTAAATAATATAGTTAAATAAATTTTGATAAATGCCATAATACATTTTTTGAATTGTTTTCTTACAGGTTCGTGCCTTATGTGAGGCTTTCCAGGATTCTAGTGTACTCACCCAACGAGCATCTTTTGATGTACTTATTTTGCTTTGTCCTCTCTCAAACATCCCATTCCCTAAAGAAGATTGCTGCATATTACTTGTGGCTGCCATACAATGTCTCTTGCGGCGAGATATGTCACTCAATCGAAGGTTATACTCATGGATGTTGGGCAAGTATTCTGCCACTTATGTATATAAAAGACATTTGATAGCTTTTTATTTAACAAAATATGAATAAATAAACAAATAAATAACTTTTTTCTAGTGAACCTTAAATATGTACACTGAGCTTAACAACTATATGTTTAAACTACAAAGGTCATGACCAATCAAAGCGACATGACAGTACCATCAGTCTGGAGAATGAGATGAAATCATATTTTGACAATCACTCAAAATTGTTGCTTGTTAAAGCATGCAGAACAATACTTTTGCAACAAAAACATCACATATTAAGTTCTTGGTTAAACTCTGAGGTACTTACGAAAAATATACAAGTTATTTTTTGTGAAAGAAGATTTTAGGGTTTTGTATGTACTCATAATATGTGCCAAACTTTATTTATGTGTAAAAATTTACTTTTGTCTGTTCAATCATGCTTGTTTTTTACTAGTTTGTTATATCTGATGACCTCTATCCACTTAAACTGTTGGTGAGTCTCCTTGATAAGGTGGAGATAGGGCCAGCAGTGATTGATGAACTTCTCTTGGATGTTTTTAGGTACTGAATTCCAAATTGTGAAAATAGTTAAAAAAATTCCTCAATATTTTTACAGAAAAGTATATACAAATATGATAATTACCATTTTATCTGACTTACAAGTGTATAGTTTCTAGATTTCACTGATAAGTTTGCACTATTTGTAAGCATTCTATCACGTTTTAGGATTTTTTTATGTACAATTTTTGTTTTTGGAAAAATCTTTAGATAAAATTAATTGTTTAGAACCTAACATATGGTAATATGTTTAGACTTTTGCAAGCAGCAGTGTCGACCATTGCTAGAATCAAGAACGAGCAGGATCGTCAAAACCGTGTCACGGAAGTAGCGAAAACCTCCAGTTTGCTGCTAGATCTTTTTGAACCTGGTTACATATGGCAGCACCTGTTACAAATGCTAAGCCTGATAGTGCATCAGCGAAGTCAAACGGACATGTACGTTGCAAAACGCTAGCTCTTTTTCACAGTTTTTGCAATTGTCTTTTTTTTGTAAATAATGCTTAACATGTTTTTATTTTACACTCAATATGTTTTAATTTTACTCAATATTTATTTAAAAGCCTTAAATTCTAAACGTTTTGTTTAAAGATGTGGTTTTCGCCTAAAAAATGTTTCATGAGACAGAACATTGGGTTAGAAAGAATGCGAGACTCATACATAATAAATTAGCATTGGTTGCGATATACAACTAACGTATGTTTATATCACAGGTCACTAAAGCCGGCCAGATACGGCGGGTTTATTTCGTTTTAAATCTCAGTGCACAGAAAATACAACTAAATGTAGTCTGATGCTATTTCAAAAATATATATTGTTAATTTTGTAAACTTGCTACAGTTTATGTTAAATAGTTATTTGCATTTTTTTCGTTTAGGGTTAGTTTGTTAACAATGTTGAACACAAAGTTTTATAACCGACCCGCGATCGTCAAACAGTCTTACAGTTATCCTTACATTTATACAGCCCTTTATAAAAAAAGTTTGGTGACCCCTCGTTTAGACCTTAGCTATGTTTTGAAATTTTAATATCAAGTATAGTTATAGCTTTGCCCTGCAAGTAGTAATGTTGTGCGGCCAATGTTATCTGAGTTAACCGTGATTATAACCACGTAGACCTGAGTTAAACTTTTTGCTTTGTGTTACAAATATATTTTTTTATTTTTGAGGAATATTTCGCTAATCATACAATCAAAGCAAGGGTACGCATGATTTGTGAAATATGCATATTTCTAGATCGAACGAACCCGACCATGTTCCTGTCAACTTTTTGGAAATCTGTGGTTTTGTTGAAATGTTTCTTCAACTCGTTAACGTAGAAAGTTATGCAGAGGTTTGTGTTCGAGTTATGTTTCTAAAGACGCCGTGGTCTTACTGTTGATTTAATGTATTATTCTTTATCGTACCACTTAAACTAAACGTCAAGTCAGTGCGAACATTAATCAACTGCTTTCAATATTTTAACATATTTTTTTAACAAAAAGAGATAACACATTTAAATATTTTTTTATTACGAGCTTTTAATAATCTTTCACTTGATTGTGATCTACTATTTATAAATAGTTTTAAAAGGATGAGTACTTTTTCAAGAAAGTAAAACAACAAAAATGTATGAATGTTTTTAATACCAAAAAAGGTTCATTATGCCAAAATACTTTTAAAAATTATTCCTAAAATCTGTTCATCCGATAACCACTACTATCAATTCCTTACTTTTGCAACCGCAGTTGAGGACAGTTCACTTGCCTAACGTCTTACACGCTGTGCTTGATGAACTGACAAGAGAAAGTTCGCTGGATCACTGCCGGGCTGGGTTAGCGGTGTCAAGCAAATTGTTAGACAAGTGTCAGCCCAGTCAACCGGACAGCCAAACAGCAACGAAGGTATTTGGACTATACTGCTGTCTTAAAGGCACAGCTAATAGATTATTGTGTGTTGTAAAGCTCTTATAATGTTAGCTTCCATTGATTCACTAGTTTTAGTTTAATTGTTAGTCGCCCTAAAATGGATACTATCATTTAATTTCCAATTTCAATACAGTCCCAACTAGACGAATCGTCCGCAAACTACTATAGGACAGCTATGGACCTGGGCAAACTACGCCAAATAATTTAATCCGGCTTGCGGCTGTACTTCAGATCTTCATTTTGACCGGGCCCTTTCAAGACATTTTAGTTTCTCATGCGACCCCTCGTCAAGAATAATTCTTTTTTGATATTTTACGTCAATTTATTTTTTTTCGGAATTTCCGCTTTAGCCTCCTGAAAAGAGCGAATCTCTCGCAAGTTGCCTAACAGCGTCCAATGACAGTGATCGCTGTCACACCGTATCCGAATGCCTGCAAAACTTTCAGCGATTTTTCGGCAAATTCGTCCGAAATCGTCTTCACGCGAACAAGTATGATTGTTGATTGATTTTTTTATTTTATAAAGAAATTTCTGAAGACTTTTGTTTATGTTTTTAAACTTACCTAACCCTGTTCAAAGAATATGAAAAAAAGAGCCAAATAAAAAAAGTTTTTTATTGTTGAATAATTTACGCAGTCCGCAACATTATTTTATAGTATTTTTGTTTATTGAACAGCATTGTTTTAGACAACCTTGCTTTTTCTGAATTTAGATCGCAGCTTACCACCTGCATCAATTTACTGCGAGGCCGCAACCTGGCTAAAACCGAGACAGACTCGACTAAAGCTGATTTGAATTTGCAATTAAAAGGTATAAAAATATGAAAAAAACAGTACGTTTAAAAATCATTTCTGTGTTTGCCTAAATATGGGAACAGTACTCGTAAAATTACGATTTAAAAGCACAAGCAGCAGATATGTATTACCTGTCAAAAGTTTTTTTTATAAGCCTTGATGTTGATTAGAATCTTCGAGTCGCGATCCCGATGAAACGTCACAGTTGTTGGCTGCGTTCCAAGCGGCTTGTCACCTCATGCTCGACTTCTCTTGCTTTCCCATCTACTGTAAAGCAACATCTTCACCAACTCTTCCTAAAAGCCCTAATTTCCAAGATGACAGGTGCGACATTGAAAAAAATACAAGCGACACGTCTATTCTAGAAATTAGCTATAAACAGGGCCGGATCCTGGACACCAAGCCTCTCCCAAGTTAAATTTTTGACTAGAAATGTATTTTTTTGAACAAAATGGGAATCTCTTTACCTATTTTTTTTAATCCTGGATCCCCTCCTTGTTATAAATTTGGGCTTAACTGATAATATTTTGGAAGTTCCAATTTTTGTGCCAGCACCCTCACAGTGTGATATTGTGATTATATTTTTTCTACATAATCGAATTAACAACCAACTATAAATAGAAGTAGCAATATATTACCTGTAATTTTATTTTATCCTCTTAGTTTAACACATCATTGTTTGAATCAATAATTATGTAGGCCAGTGGTTCATAATCCTTTTAGGGTTGTGACACTCTACACACAAAAACGATAAATACACACGGCATCCTTACTAACATTTTCACAAAGTAATTTTTTGTAATGCCACGGAATTAAAACAACACACATCAAGTGTACATAATGTTTGGAATTTTTTATTGCATTCAATCTTACGCCAACAAATTTCGTTTAAAAGCTGACAAGCAGAGAAAAGTTGAATTCTCAAGAAATCAAAAAAAAATAATTTCGACTCCCTTGCCATTAGTAATGGAAATCCAGGGTGTTGCGGTATGCCGGTTTGCTAATACCGGTAAGAGTGCTGGCTTCATTCATATGTCGCTTTTTAAATCTTGTTTCTGATTTTACCAAGCACATCATATTAACACAGGGGTTCTTAACCTTCTTATGGTCGTGGCCCACTTTTGTTTTGAAAATAATCCGTGGCTCACTTCTTAAAGTTCTGCTTAAATTGGTTATAATCGACTGAATTGTGTAAGAAATTAAAACTAACTTCAAAATGTGAAAAGAAGAAGAATATTTAATAACCCACGCATAACACAATTGTTAATGCGAAGCTTGAGAATGTAATATAAAATTAACTAAAGAATTCAACCAAAAAACTTTTTAGTTTTGAAAACTAAAATTTTCACATTTTTCAAATGCTCTGTGGCCCACCTCAAAATGCTCGCGTGTCCCACCGGTTAAGAACCCATGTTTGAACACATGACACCAAAGCGTTACGTGTACTCGCTGTGGTGACACGCTTGTTAGGGCTGCGACAAAGAAAGCGACATCCAGAATGGGCAAATTAATGGTCAAAACACCTGTTGCGCAGTTTTCCTGATTGGTTGAACATGCTGCTTTGGGTGTCCTGTCAATTTGGCAGCCAATCGCCATTGGTCAGCTTCAGTTTTTCTTCGTCTGCTCTCACAACTGTTCTGGATCTCCTCTCGCTCGCCTCAAGCGTATCACGTGATTCTGGTGGGCATTTTACCAGATATTTTGAACAAATAGATTTACTTTGTTGTTGCCCTATATTCAACTTTAATTCTGACTGGAAAAGTCTATGTGCAGTAATTCAAATGCAAAAACGGTGGACAGTTATCAGTTATTACTTTAAAGTTATTTAACACGTTCCAAATTGTTTTTACAAGTTTTGCATTTCTTTGCAATCTAATAATTTATATAGGTATTTTAATAATTGCTAATTTTATGAATTTGAAGTCCAATGCGAATCAGAGAGGAAAATTCGCCTGGCAATGTTTTTGTTTCCCTCGCGCCGTTTCTTGCGCTGGAATTCAGTACTGATACAATTATTTGTTGCTAGAATGCATTTGTATCGCATATCATTAGGATTGCATGAGTTTAATGCAAATCTAAAGTACCAGTTTTGCGAAAAATGTCTTATTGTCTGTTTAACATTGTTGCAGTTAATGTGCTTTATTTATGTTATGATGTTCAGAACCGACGGGAGAAGACAAAGCTGCTGGAACGATCTCTGTTGTGGTTCTATCGCCTCTCACCTCACACCACGCTTCCTCATTAAGCCGAGATACGTCATTTTTTCAACACATCACTAAAGACCTGTGGCAGGTATTACAGAAAACCAAAGCTTTTTTTCAGCCACGAAATTTAACTGTTATCGTTTAGAACGGACCTTGCTGATATAAAATATCATTTAACTGTAAAACTGCCAAACGAATCACAACCTTATACATGTCAGTTAAGAAGCGCGTTGTTTTTAAATGCCACTATATTTCTTTGAAATCGCTACATGTTTGAGATGTTGCATATTTCGCGCCGCAGCCAATTTTAATTTACCCTAAACTTAAAACAATAAACCATATCATATAAGAAAAAAATAGTCAAAAGTCACATCGGGTTAAAGATTGGGTTCAATTAACTGTAAACTAATATCGCTCTCTATATTGTTAGGAGTCCAAATGCTTCCCGCTTGAGTTTGCGTAATTCTTTAGGTGGAGCGACAGCTACGAAATGGTCAAAGATTGTTTGAATCTTATGGAGCAGCCAAATGCATTGCTTTTGAACTAATCCTTGTTGGCTGATGGGTTACGTTGCCGAATCAGCTAACCCAGTGTTTGACTGCATTTATTCGTACTAGTGATTTTACAATGCAACTGACTTTGCTACTTTGCTTCGCTGTACAGATTCTTGGATCAGACCAGCATTCAGTTGATCACATGTCGTGCGTTCAGCTGCTAATCCGGCTTCACTCGATGTGCGCTGATGCGAGGTGCGAAGATGTGCTGCTGGCCGACATGCTGCACGAGACTGAGGTGATGCATTGTGTAGAGTTTATGACAAATTCTGAATTATAATATCGGCTATTCGACGGATTTTTTCGAGAATAACTTTCGCGTTGTCTAATATGCTACCAATAGATATTTTTGATTTAGTAAGTATTTATTGTTATTGTTTAAAAACGATCAAACCTTTCTGGGTGCAGCTTAGACACTTTGGTATGAAAAAAATCTCCTGCAGACTATAAAGTAGTAAACAAAGTATTTGGCTTCAGGCCAGAAGTGGGTAAAGCGAAAAGGATATACATATCGTTTTTTTTTTGTAGTATTTGTGGTACACAATTCCCCATTGTATTTGGACCTTTTACTGTTATTTCGTGGAGGTATAAGGCATTTGAATGTAATCCGAAAATAAGTGGTGAATATTAAGCAATACTTTGTTTGTTATGTGTTGGAATCGCGTATATTCTGTATACGTATAATACGTTACATATCTAGGGACACCTAAATGTATCTCAGACAATAAGCCTAAATACCGCTGCGTTTATTGAAAACATTTAAAAATCAATCATCATTTTTAACACTCTAACGATGGATTTAAATCTTTTAAACTAGCATACCTTAAAATTTCGTTCAGGAAATCAGCTCAAACGCTCTGTCGAAGTTCTGTCGTCTCTGGCACCTTACCAGGATTTTGTTGCAAAAGCGATCCTCTTTCCCCATTGGCCAAGGCAGGAGCTTTAACAGGTGGGGTTTGATCATGTTTAAAGCACAGGAAAAAATATGTTGCTGATTGGGATGTAACCAAGGAAAAAAGGTTTGCGAGGCAATGAAGAACAAACCAAATAGAAATAAAACATTAGAAATATTATAACTAAACTATGACCTTGTTTTGTGCATAAACGTATAATTTAATGAACCATGTTTAATGCTTTAGTGTTAGTTTTTTTTTTTTAAATACTGTGTGACTTAACAATTTAAAATTACCGCCACTAAAAAAAGTAATACAATGTTGTCGTACATGGCGAAACAATTTTACCTACTTCACAAATTTTTATTAACGCTCAGGTGCTTGTTCGCTCTTGTGGATTGTCTCAGCTCTTCGCCATCCCCGCTTCCCCAGCCTAACGTCAGCAGAAGGGCCATCGCCATGACGACGGTTGAGCGTTGGTTGAGGGAGTGCGTGGAGCGACAGGATCTCCTCCGAGTCCTCCATCCATTCCTCCTGGTCCTCCTGCATCCCAACACCAGAAGTGCGCCGATCGCCGAACCAACATCAGATCGGTGTGCGTATGTGGGACCGTATAAAAATGTGTATCGTTATGGGATCAAAAGCCATTGTCAACAGGTTTCTGCTTGTCGATCACTGTTCTGCTGACGCGTATATAAACAAAAAAACTTAAACTTTGAACTTAAAACTCAAACTTTGAGTTTTATTGTTGATGTGGGACCATATAGGGCAATTAACTGGTCTTAATGGTCCATGGTTCACTTAATTAATTGGCAGAACATACGCGAACATGTGACTGCTATTAAAGTGGTCGCGTATTCCCATGGGCGTGAGTTCGATTCGCACCCCAACTAGTTTACACCAGTCGGTCGGCCAGGTTTCCTACAGGCATGAGTTCGAATATCCTGAAAAACCGTCGGTTAAGTCGCCTGTTCACGTAATAATAGGAGGGCCTCTCACGAAAGGTATTTTGAAAATCTTGTTGCTAATAATATAAAAACAATTATTCGTTGTGTAAGTTTATTAAGTCAACAGACGTGCGATGTAAAATTATAAAAAAATATGTGGTGTCATACATTTTCGTGTAAACCTAAACTATTCTATTTTGTTTAAATCACACTTTTTTTAGTCTTATTGTAATAAATCATTTATGAATTGAAGAGTTAAACACAAAAACCTTGGGTTGTCATAATGCAGTCAATGCTGAAAAATTTAATATTGCGATCACCGATAAGTTTTTTGTAAATTTCTCATTTTAGTAAATATTTGTTCTAGGTGAGCATCACAACAAGACGCAACAGCCATTGAATGATGTAAGTATAATTTGGTATTTTTCTTTAGAATATGCATTATCCATCGTTAAGGTACTTTTTTCTGAAATTAAGCACTTTGACATACCACCTTCTAGTACATCCTATATGTTTACTTTTAATTGCTTTTTTATTTACCTTTGAATACCATAATACCTGTAAGTTATTATACGATTACTTTTTTATTCAGGAAGCAAAAAATGCTGAATGTATCACCTAGTTTTAAAACTTACGCGCTACATTGGAGGCTATTGAGTACACTGCCGTTATCAATTTTAAATACCACTAAGAAATGTTTTGTAGTCTCCACAGAACGAAAATAACCTTGATTTGAAGTCATCTGTAATTTCCGACATCGCCGAAGGAAAAGTTAAATATAGGTATTTGTTTTCGTTTGTTTTGATAAATTATTTTGTTTAATTTAAACTATTTTAGTGCAGTAAAACAGGGATTCCCAACCTTTTTACGATCTCGTACCACTTGGCCGCTCTGTACGGTCACGCGTACCACTTCTTGCAGAAAACTAATTTAATCGAATCATATTTTTATCTATTTTTAGCTTACAACTCGCATTATTTAACGCTAATTGTAGTTCAAGCTAAAAAACAGTAGATTATATCCATCAAGAGCAATCATTTGGCATAACCTAGGACCACTATCCCACAGCGTTGTACGCTTTACAAAGCAACTGTGCTCCTTGTCGACAATTGACATGGCCTGTATTTTGAAGATCGCATTGTTTCGAAACAATAGGAATAGTTACGTTGCAATAAGGTTAAGCTTCGGGGAATTTTTTTTAAGTAAACAAAATAGTAAGTTGTAAATCCAGGGTTTTGTGAAAAAAAACGAAAGCTGCTCGCGTACCACCTGAACAGCCTTCAGTACCACAGGTTGGGAACCCCTGCAGTAGAAGAACGGACGAAAAGTACAGTTTTGCAAAATATGTCAAAGTTTGGCTTTACCACACCCATGAATATGGGAAATTACATGTCGCTAGAGACCTAATTTTATTTTACTGCATCCGACATCAACTCTACGGTAAAACTATAACATACCCATATTTTGCGACAAACAATTTGTTTTCCATTAGAGAACTCATGTCAGAAATGACCACGGAGGGAGCAATAGAGCAGGATAGTATCGAAATTAAGGCAAACGAGATCGTGAATGACGCAATACAAGACGCTCTCCGCCACATGTACATGTCGTGGTAAGTCGGCCAATTCCTTTTCACTTTATTTATTATGAATTTTCATATTTTATTACGAATTCATATTTTATTATGAATTTCATGCCGTTTTTGCAGCAATCCAATATCCTGGACAATCGTGTGACCAGTTCAGTATGAAATCTTTAAAAATTAATTGAGAAAAGTTCGAATTCACCACGAATTCGGTAATATGATTTTTTCGGTGATAAATTTCTTCCAAATTATACACCAGTATAACCATAAACAAAAGTTGTTTGCCAGTACTATTCAATTAATTGAGAGCGTTTTTCTGTGGTATATATGGTTGCGGTGAAACGTGTTTTAGAATTAACCCGTAACCAGATAAAGTTTTTATGTGTTATCTTGGATTTAATATTCCGTATACAAACAAGATTAAAACATGATACCTATTTCATTTTAGTTTTTTTATTTCATGTAAGAAGTGAGGCCGAAATTCTTAACCTTTAAAGCTCCCTGTAATTATGTAGGAAATTTCACCGCCTACAAACCGCGTTCTCACACGAGGCACCAGTCTTGGCATTTTAAGTGATTTTTATTTAAAATAGTTAAAGATAAACAATGTGTATTTATGTTTTTTTTTTAATTTCAAGCCGAAGTATCCGATAACTTTGCGGGTTTTTAATTTGACGACTGTGTAATTTAAAACGTCTGAAAAGTGAAAACAATTGCGTGATGCTTTTTAGTTCGTTTATTTTGGAGAAATCCTCATTGCGTGTAAGCAAGTCCAAATGCACAGTAAAAAATGTATGTCAACCTAAAACAATTACCATTTAGTTCGATTCGGTGTTTTCCTTTCATGGCTTTAATCAGCCCTATAGTCATAGCTTCGCGTTTATTCTGAGAAGTTTCGTCGAGCCGCTACTTTCGACCGGCCTCGATAATGTCACGCAAAGCACAAAGGTTTGGAGTGTGACTCGTGTTTTGTGCAGCTCTTGCAGCTGCGTTTCCTGCCTGGTATTGATGAGTCATTGGATCGCTGCAGTATATGCAGATTAGCGCGACTGCCTAACATCCGAAAAGCGCACTGCGTTTTGCATGGTCACTTTCCTCGGGGTTTTCCCTCTGCTTTAATGATTAAATTGTTTGTGGCTGCGTGTTGAAACTTTGCTGAGTTTCTAAGTTGTGCAAAAAATATGGGGTATTCAACTATTTATGCATTTTTTGACGTAGTTTTATTGCCAATCACGATCAAAAAACGTTTTCGGAAACCGGTTAACTATTAGTTATAGGATGTGATGTGAAACCGTAATATCACCCCCTGTGAATTTTTGCTATAATGTCTTCGATTTTGACCACTACAAACAATGACATCTCTTGTTACTGATAGTTGTGCGCGATCAGTATTCCGATCCGATAATTACACCAAGTTTATCTATACCGACCGGGTATAAAAGCCTATTGATTCGACTTTGAAACAAAAGTTTTCTACACGTTTGGTGTTGAGATAAGATTTTTATCTGGATCTTGGGATATGCGAGATCGAAGAGTCGTGTTTGAAATCCGGCTATCCACCGGCAACTGTTTTGAGCCTGAGTTTACTCGAAATATTTGCTACATTCGTATTTTGGTATATAAAAGTATAATTCAATCCTGCTTTTAACAGTGACGCCTCTTCTGACAATTCGCAGTCTTCAGACAGTGATTCTTCAAACAATCGTCAATCAATTACATTTAAAGGTTTGTAATAAAATAGTATTCAACTTTTTATATTGCAAAATTAAACGCGTTGAAGTTTTGTTAAAAATATTTTTTTTTTGTTTTCGCAATCCCAAAGTTGTCATTTAGAATAAAATTGTTCTTGTTTTGCAGATGCTGATATCAACCTCAAAACTCCTACTAAAAGAATCCAGCGAGAGTCCACAACAGCCAATCGCCTAGCAATCATGTTACTGTATCAGGTGGTGAAACGCAAAAGAAAATCTGAAATATATTTTATAAATCAAAACTGAGATTCCTAAATAACAAACTAAATGTTTATAAACAAAATATCTCCTCCACCCAAGTAAAGAGATTCTTAAAGTGTGGTTTCGCAAAACGACGGTGTAATAAGGGTTATCTCGAAAGTATACTGTTAGAGAAACGTTTGATTTTAATTTAGCGTTTTAGGTTAAAAGTAGAAACGTTTGATAACTTAGCATGCCTACCTTAACTCTCTTCAAAACTGGTAAATCACTACATTGTGTCAAAGAATGTTACATACCAATCGGCAATTTCGAATCAACATATTGCAATTAATACTGTTCCTTTAGGTGCCCTTCGACACGGGCCGAGTGTTATACGCGTTACGATCCATACTCTCCCTACTCGAAGCCAAACCTCGACTCTTCACGTACTCGGCATCGACCACTTCCATGAGTTCGTATAATACACACTCAGTTGGCTACTCGGTGATGGTAAGCGTTCAGTCTGGCAACAAAAATAAAACTTATAAAGTAGAAATTCCTTGTGTGTTTTCCGTTTATTGCACGAGCGTTCAGTGTCATTCACCTTGACGAAGGCGGCTTGCATAGGTTGCCGAAACGTTTGTCAAGAATTAAAATTACCAGATGAACTGTTTTTTAATCCTTTAAAATACCGCCGATGGTTTAGGATATTTCAAGATACAGTCGTTTTGTTTAAATACATAAACATAGCTGTTGTGTGTAGGCTACCCAAAATCATAACACCTTAACACATTTGTTATTAGCTCAACATTTGTAAAGATAAAAATATTGCTTATTTATTTTAAGGAAATGCTGACTCGTCACCACCAGAGCGTGACGGGAAAAGGTTTCTATGGTGACGTAGCAGTTCGATCTCAAGCCTCAATGGTCGTGGAAGTCCTCATCAACATTTGCCTCCGATACATAAGGTTTGGCGATATTCATATATTTCTCACAATTATTCAGCAGTTGTTGTACAATGTACATATAGTAGGTTTGTTGTGAATTTAGAAACACATCACTGCCCGCCAGGAGAAAATGTATCGCTGCAGTAGAAATAATCCTGATTGGGAAATTTCAGAAAAAAGAGGCATATATAAATTATTATTCATACCTTTGAACTTGAATTTGCTCTTCCAATACGGATTAAAAAGATCTCCAAGCCCTATACTTAAAACAAAAACGGTCATTATACTGTCAGGTTTAGGAATAACGCAAAGTCCCGTTCCGTTTGCCCAGTGGCATTTTAAAATTTTGTCAGCCCGTTGGTACTTGTCACCATTACAACGTAATTTCCTAATGTTCGGGAAATTTCGGATCGCCTGGGGGCACGAGTTGTTTCAGTGCTTGGTACTGGTAAGTGGTGTTTATATATATAAAAGGTTGTAAATTAAATAAAAGTTCTGCCGAAAAAAAGTGTTATATTTTCCAAAAATTATATGCACGAGAAATTATTGTTTTCATGTATAAAATAATGTAAACGTGCCAACTGCTTGCTTTGTGATGTACGAAAAACATGAACTACGGGTTTACAATATGACTGAGAGTTTTTTTTTAATGTAAGTTTTAATCTGATTTTGAAATACTTTAGATATGATCCAACTATTTATGGTTTAGGAAAACCCCGCGTTGTAAAACAAAAAATGCGTATTGTTCTAGTACAATATTTCGCAATCTTTTTTGGCTTTCGGCACCCTACAGAAATTATATATAGTTCGAGGCACCCTTGCTCGTATTTTTGCTAAGCGGTTAACTGCAACGTTGCAAAAAAAAAACAGATTGAAACAGCACATCAACTGTGCAACAAGGTTGATAAAATCTTGTTGATTTTTGGCACTTTGATTCTATCAAGAAGCTTACCAATAGAGAAAAAATTTGAATACTAAAGATTTTGAAATGTCTCTCGGCACCCTTGAGCGTTAAAAATGGCACCCTAGAGTGCAGCGGCACCCCGTTTGAGAACCACTGTCTAGTGGTATCACGGCGCGTTGAATTAATAAAAAGACTGAAAATGTGGCCTGCTTTCCAGTTTATAAAAACGCAATCGTAACGATGGTGCGCCTTTTCAACGACTCTACACTTTGCCCAGATCGTGGCATCTCCCCGACCACCTTTGCCGCGCCTTGCACGACGTCCGCTGCGTCGCCTGTCGACTACTCGCCTCGCTCGTCCGCCAACTCACCTTACTCGTGCAGGAGAAGAACTCGCCCCACGCGCACGTGACGTCATCAACTGACGCGTCATCGCCCCAGCAGCTGGTCGCCTTCATGTGGTCGATCCTGTCCCGGTCGGGGGTACAGGAGGCAGCCCTTGTGGCGCTCAGGCACACAGTACACGCGCTGCAAGTGAGTTTGCGGGTTCTACTGGCTCATCGGTGCCGAAGCAAGTTTGCTCGCTTGGCCTGAATGGCCTAATTGCTTGGTTGGCTGGCTTCAGCATAACCGCTTATAACCGCTGGCCAAGTGGCACAAAGCCACAACTTCCGCCTCTTAGGAATCCGTCTGACCACTTTCGTTTTTCCACGCGTGCTTTAAACACTTGGTAACGTTACTGTTGCCGTTTTTAATTTATCGACATTATTTGACAAGTTCGAGTGGCCCTTAAATATCAACATAACTTATCCGGACGGCGTAGAGTAGACTCTTAGGGGAGACTAACCGCAACCGGTCGGCCTACAAAATTTGGAAAGTATCACTTTAAGTTACCCTTTGTGCTTACCTTTAACGTTATAATCGGTTTACAGACTATTTAAGTTAACATTATCGAAACGGTATTAACACCAGTATATACCTTCACATTTTGTTAAAAAGTTTCTTTTGTTGGAAACTTTATAGTATAGTGTATATTCCGATATTATTGTATAGTATAGTGTATATTCAGATATCTTTGTATAGTGTATATTCTGATATCAATACTATTGCTTTTATAGGCCAAAGAAGACTTTGCCGAGCAAGCAGTAACCGAGTTTACGAGGTACGTTGTCATTTTGGTTTATTTAAAACCATACAACTGAGATGTGAAGAACTTATGTTTTGTGGATTTTTCTAAAACAATTGATTAATGTTACTTTTTTATTTTTTGTGTGTGTTTTAAGTGTATATAAATCAACTTTCTACCAATATTGATGTTACGCAGAGACGAAATTTCGTCGTTGAGCGATAGCAACATCGCCATCTGGTGGTCAGGAAGCGACCTCTTCTCCTTGAGAAGTTTTCAATCCAACCTTCTTGCTCTCGTGCATTCACTCATGGTGTTTCGACATCGATGCGCCGAAATCGATCTGCCTTCTTTGAAAGGTGGGAATCTTCGAGAAAACATCTTTCTGGTTTTATTTTACATTAGTGTTTCTAAAATTAGTTTAGTTTCAAAATTGGGTCGCCGTTTTATTTGGGTCCTATAGTGGCATTTGTTGAGATTGATTGTGAGCAAGCTTACTTGAGAAAACGTAGGTTAGTAGAAAGACAAGGCTCGTACTGATTAAATTCGTATTTATTTATGCCATTTGTGTTATGTTTTGTTCACTTACAAAAAGTTCAGTAAATAAAATTAGGTCGCCTAGCATCTCGTTGTTCCTGCGCTTAGTGTTTGGTTCTTCGCAAAACAGGAGCACATGTAGGACGCTATCCTGGTATTTCCAACAAGGCCACTTATTAAACCAGATTTTTTCTTCTACACTGATGGTCCTTGAAAGACTGTTTCCGAATCTTACACTTCTCCTTTCTCCTATATTCTTATTCGCCGGTTTGTAAAACACAACACACAAAGTCGAATGAACAACTGCGTCAGCGTACTTAGAAATACGCCCACGACATTTTGTGACACTATAAATCCGACTTAAATACTCTTGGTGTGTGACGGGAAAACGCAATGTTTTTTTTAAGCCCTGAATAAACTGTTTGGTGGGCATAACATTGCTTTGTTGCATGCCGCGATAATTAAAACTCAGTTCGGAGTTTTCTTTCTTTGTCGCCTTCGACAAAGTATGGTTTTGTGTTTACCGGTTTGCACGGTGTTTGAAAGAATTTGCAGCCGAACAAGCCTTTGGGCGTTTCGCAGTTTACATAATGTGATAATATCAACTGATTTAAAGGGCATAGAATGCTCCAGCCGCAGACGTTTTATGTAATCATGTTACAGTGATTCCAGACACAAGCGTTATTTGAATACATTGCTGCTCTAAGATTATCTGATACCGATAAAGCCTTTCAGTGTGTTGTTCCCAGTCGTAACGTCTCCCATTGCTATCCATTCGCATATTTTGTGTTCGAAAAAAGTCCTATATGGTTGTGTGATACCGTCTCGCAAATCGCGTGTTTGCATGTAAATGCCGTCTCACCACAGAAGAACCGGGAACCGCCTCCCTAGTTTCTGCTTACAATGCACACTTATGCAGATTTAATCGCAAAAAGCTATTGAGGGTGATTTGAGTTCGAGTTTTCATTTTACCTTTTTCCTTCCTTCTGACATTAAATATAGCACTTTGCAGTTTGCACCATAGATTAAGGGTGCAAACATTCTTCCGGCCATTTTTTTGTCGTACTGGGTATTGACAAAGATAAAAACGGAATTTTTAACTGCATTTCATCAAAAAAAAATGAACTTTAGGATTTGCTCTAAAAAAAGTTGGATTCGCCTATAATTAAATGCCTTATCAATTTGTTGAGTGCCAAAGTCTATCTAAGTTGCCATCGCTAACAGTAAATGCATTGTATTTGAATTTATGCGGCAAAAATAGTTGTAGTTTTAGTCAAAAACAAGTTCCGCCTGCCAGTTTACAAAGGTCATACGGAAAACCAAACTATTTTAAAGTGTTTTGGCAACGACTGGATAAATCGTTGCGCTGTTTACAGTCCAAAGTGAGTCAAGCCGTGTCCGCTCTTTGCCGAAATGAAACGACTTAAGTCGAAGATCAAATATCTCAGTTGAACTTTTCTTGAACGTCAAACTATAGGTTCAACGAGCTATTATGTGGAGCGTCGATAAGTGCGATTTCGTCGCTTAGCCGAATACGTTTGCGATGTGGCTTCAATCGTTATCGTGCTGAACATCTGTGGTGCTTAGAAACGCCTTAATGTGGCGGTGCGGCAGTATAAAGCGTCAATTTACGAGCCGCGTATGTAATTGGCCGCCCGCTGTAATAGGCATCCTCCAAAATGATTTTATTTCCACTCTCGTGGTATGCTGCTTAAAGTATTTTGGCGCGATCGCATCACGACATTCTTCAAACGGCGACATGTTTACCTAAATTTTCCCGCAGTAATTATGTCACAATGCTTTGGTACGCCACTTGTATTTCACGTTTGCCACATCAAGCGCGAGTAATGGGTCCGTGATTATTCCGTTGCTCTGTCATGGAACGATTATTACAAGCCTAGAGGTAAAATAAGGTGACCTACCATGCGCAACATCAGCCAGCCAAGCGATTGTGCAACAATTCGCAAAAAGCGTGCTAGCTGTATAACGTGCACATTAAGGTCGGTACTTCCGATTAAACCTTTTCAACGCTTCCGTCCTCTCAAGCTGGATTTAGTCGTTATAGCTCGTTTGACGTAGGTAGGTGATCACGCTTGTATGACTTCGTCCCAAGGAGAACCTCGCTGGACGTCGCGCTGTGCTATACACGCCGCCAGCTTCCCAGAACTTAAAGACACTTGCGGCGAAATTCGATGTAACCACATTGGAGCATCGCGTGCGGCATTTTGGCTCTGTATGAAAATTAATTCCACATTGATTGCGAGCGCTCTCGGAAAGCGTCGGGCGTTAACGTAACACCGACATGATCTGGTGCGTTGATTTGATAGCGCTCCGTCACGTTTTTTCTGCTGTTGATCGTTAAAAGAAAGCGCAATGTTGTGCAACGCTACCCAATTCCTTGTTTGTCGAATTCGAAGGGTTCGATGTTCGTCCCTATCATGCTATTGTTTAATTCTCGTTACGTTTTACGTCATTTACCTCTTCTTGACTTTACCGAGTTACATCTGAGCATTGGTGTCAGCTCAATATGGACGCAGATCTCATTTAAAAAAATTGTAAAGTTATCTGCGTATTACGTGTGCACTAAAATTAAATGTTTGTAGCTCATGTCTTATAAGAAACAGCCAAAGGCGTGTGGTTCCGATGACCTTAAAGTTGACCTGCTCAAATCGTAAGAGGCTCTGTGGGAGATTTCCCCCATTGTTCAGTTTGTTGATGGCGAAAACAAACCGGTCACAAGATTTGTTGTGATTCCATGCGCTTCCAGGCGTTCGCGTGACTTGGACAACATTTTTCGCGCAAGATTCAGCCGATTAAATGCGGGAATGGAGCCATGAGGTTGTATCAACGATTGTTATCGTCGGACACCACCCACTATAACCGCAAATCGAGGACCTTTATTTTTTTGCATGTCGAGCGTTTCGGTCGTAATGCCCCCATGCACGTGGAATCACGTAAACACGGACAAAAAACCACGACGACCTTGGCGCTGTGATGCAAGCAACGTTGTGTGAATTTAGAAAATAGAACTGCCCGGCCTAGTGGTCTCAATACATATTTATAAGAATCTGCGTCATATTTCATTTTAACCTTTAGGGTTGGTTATTATGATGTTTCTGACCAATGTTGAGGAGATTGCTTGGAATTTTACGTAACCTTTATATAAAATTAAACAACTATTGACAAAGAGATGCTATGCGAAGTTTCCAAGTGTACAGGTCTCAATATATTTTATGAGAATACGCGTCATACTGTATTTTAACCTTTAGGCTTAGGTTATTATGATGTTTCTAACAAACGTTAAGGACATTTCCTGATGGAATTTTACAGAACCTTTGTATAAAATTAAACAACTTGACAAAGAGATGGTATGCGAAGTTTTAATTGCCCAAAGCCTGTTCAAAAATTTAATTGTATTAGAAGCATCTAGCAAAACACATTTTTAGGTTATTATTTCGGGGTAACGGTTGAGAACCTTGGAAATCTAAAAATAATATATAAACAGTTCTACTATGCCAGTTTCTAGTAAAAGTTGGCGTCCTGGCAACAAATGAACTCTTAAAGATACCGTGCGCGCGAACAGCAGAAAATTTCTTGGCCGTGTACGGCGTTCAGTCTTTCAATGCAGCAATGCACGGAATATTCTTCATGGCGGGTCCAATATTACGCCCGTTTCACTCGACAGACTGTCAAAGCCTTCGAAATCTTGTCCCATCTGTTTGATGCCCAACATTCGGGCGCACACGACTCCACCTTAACCCCACGGACGCCGTACACTGGGTGCTTTTAATTAACAGCGTCGACCTTACGGCGATATGCGCAGCGTTAACGCACAATGATTTGTATTGCTGGACGAGAAGATTTGTTTAAAGTTCGTACCTTGTAACAACAACTGTTATATCGTCCCGTGATATCTCCTGTTAACTTGGCGAGAGCGTGCCAAAGTTCCGGCTAGTTTTCGCACCTGTAAAAAATGACCCGGCCTCCAACATACTTCTTCTTCTGATTTTAAGAGGTGCGAAATTTACCTAAGATAAGCATACTCAAACTACTCAGTGATTGTTCGGCAACGTATTATCGTGTAGTTTGTGAACATATCGTTCATTAGAAAGTGCCACATTGGAAAACTCGTTTAAATCACGCTTTTATTTTATTAACAAAATAAAATGCTGTTTTGGTTGTGCAATCTTTAATAATTTATAAACAGTTTACATAGTAGGAGTGATTATCTGCCTTAGATTATAAAACTACTCAGTAGAGCCAAATAGTCGATACTGGGACCGATTTAAATTTTATTTCTGTGCAATCACCGCATTCCAATTATTTTGATCCTTAACAAGAGGATGAAAGGTTTAAATAGGATAAAGGAATTGTTTTTGTTCGGTGGGCCAAAAGAAAATACCCATGGTAAACCAGCCCATGCAAAGTGGCTTGAAACTTGACTAATATACCCCACGTATCTCTGTTGGAACAGGCAAATAACTATCAGGTCACCCTTTAAGGAACGAGCGTCGGCTCATGTGTTGCACCAATTTATTTGACGAATGAATTTATCTCTTATTTCGGTTCGAATTGATCTTTCGAAGCTTTTGTTTTAGTGGATAACAATCGCGATATTTGATCTCGTGACAGTACCGTGGCATCTCTATCTTTTATCTACGGTATTGTTTTTTTTGTGGAACATTTCGTGAAGTGTACCCTCAGGCGGGAGTTTTGCCGCATAACAATGTTGTCTTTATCCTTGGGAAACGTTGACCATTTTAGGAAAAAACATATACCTACTACGTTTTCCTTTGTTACTCACTAGAAAAACCCGATTTTTTAAGGCTTTTATTTCACAAATTACGTAGCAGTTAAACAACGCCGTGATTTCACAAATTACGTAGCAGTTAAATAGCATATCTTCGGGCGTTTTTTTTAGATAAAAATAACCTGACTTTTTCCATTGTTTAAATGCCACCGTGGTCGTTTTAAATAAGTTACACCGGGTCGTCACGTTTTACATAAAATGACCTACACCATGCTTTGCTGTTGCAGTCCATTTGTTTGTATGCGTTTGCCTAAAGTATTGATTTACCGGGAAATTCTCTTGTTGCCCGCTGGTTTGTGGGCACGTGCTGTCGACCTGTGGGGTTATTATATTTCCTTGAAAAAATTAGAGACATGACATCTATCCGAATTTTCGCCCAATTCCGCTTCCTACGTCGGGTAATCTCGCCACCGCCTATCTCTACCTGGTATCCGCGTTACTGCGGCAAGAGTTGCACTGTCACGACGTTTAGCCCCTCGCAATTATTCGTGACCCTGGTCCTATATTAGCTTTATTGTTGCCAAGAAATGCTTACTTTGACGTCATCAGTTCCATCCTTTGTCCAGAAAGAAAGCCTTGGGCCAAATATCGGCGAACCTTTGGCTGAGTCGTGACTTCAGAGAGCGTCATACTTTTATGTGTTCGTCGAAAAATCACGTTGTGCATTGCTGGGTCTTGCCAAAACTTCACTTTATATACGGCAATGCGAATATTTTAAATATTAAAGTAGGTTTTGTTTAACGAATGTTTCCTTTATGAAACATTATCTTGGGTTTATTCTAATTGTAGTGTTTGCAAGCAACAATCTAATGTTAAATATTGCAGGGATATTTATTTTAACAAACCTAAAATTACATAGCTATTTTAACAATATTTTAACTACGAAATTTGTTTACAACGTCACGAAATCCCACTACATCTACCTTAATTAAATCAAGGTAAGTTTTGTCTTATTTTATGTTATTTTCGTTCTAAGCTCAGATTTTCTTTTTAGAAAATGCAACATAAATATTCCGCATATATTTTTTATTCCGCACGAATTAAATACACAAATACAATAAAAAAGTAAAAAAAAATGTTTAATTTTAAGATTACTTACAACCGAGAAATAGAAGAATGATTTAAGAGTATTAAAATGTTATACTATTTTATAACTAAAGTGAACTATTTAAAGTGAAAGGTAAGAAACATAAACGTCTGTGCAATATATAAAAGAGATAAATTTGCGTAAAGTAACAAGGACGGAAATAATAAAACACAATAGCACAGAGCAATGTAAAGTGCGAGTTTTTACTTTTTTTCACTCTTTTTCTCTCATTTCCTGACAAATAGTGCAAAATGCTCCCCGTTGGTACCGAGCGTTAAGCGACATCAACCCGACCTTTGAAAAATAAATAACGAAATCAATTTGAGGTGAAAGAAGAGCTTATAAACTATGCAGTAAAACGATTTTTGAAATGTCCGCTGCCAATAAAGTAGGTGAGGATGAAAAAATTTTAAAAACAAAGCGCGTTTTTTTGATGAATATTTTTTAAAACCCCAACGCTTCCCTCCTTAACCACGCCCCTTAGTGGCGCGAAGAATAATAATAATGGGCAACACAGTGTCTTGTCGAAAATGACTCGTACACTCTTCGACCGTGATGCGATGATGATAAAGCCATGCTCCTCTTACATGATTTTTACTCCGGATTGGCAAAACAGTTTGAAGCAGTGCTTGCACAGCAGTCTGTACTTCTCCTGGATGCGAGGAAAGTAAATTCCAATCCGCGAGCTACTCTTGAACACTGCAAGCAAATAGAACAGTTTAGATAAATTTTAGTGAAACATTTCTCAATGTTGGAGCATAATGGTTGGAGGTTGTAGTAAGACGTAATAACAATATCAAAGCCCATACAGAAGTAGGTATCATGTTGAACGTTTCGAATAACTCTTTATTCATTTTCAACATAGTCTCAATTTTCAACATATTTCACAATTTATTCCTCTCAAAATTGTTAACGGATTTTACTGAAACACAGTCGACGCTGCGAATGACTTGTACACAGTGCAGGCCACCCGCGTTGCTGGATGTAACAAACAATATTCAGACTGCCTAGAGTGGCGAGTGTTATCAATATTTTGTAGCACGATACAATATTATTTTCCACTCACCCATGACTTGGCAGTGCTCGACCCGGGTGAGACCGCGTGTATGGCAGAACTTCATGGCCGTGCACACTTTCTTGAGCTTCTTCATTTGCTTCTGTCGCGACGCGGACTTCCGCACGCCCAGGGAGAAAGGGGACTTGGTCGCCTTACCCTGGTTCTCTTCCTCTTCGATTGGCTCATCTCCTTCCTCGTTGGAGCGACCTCCGAACGTTGCAATGATGTCCTCGAGCTGCAAGATGCCAATTGAGTTTGGGGTTTTAACATTTTTTGCTTTTAATTTTTGTTCAAATTTTTAATTGCTAAAGTGGTCGACACATGCGGTTGTGTTTGTTGTCGTGGAAGTTTTTAGTTTTTACCATATAAGTAATTTTTATTTTTGTGCTAGAGTTTAAGGACTTCGGTATAAGGCGACTTTACTATCTATTCCTATGTCGCAATGTTGCGATTCTTAGGCATGCGTAACTCACCATTTGCTCGTGAGTGGAGCATTCGGGCAAGCTGCCTTCCCACTCTCCCTGCTCGTTGCACTTCATCGCGGTGTTTCTGTGGTGCGGTCCGCTCGGGTCCATCGGGCAGGAAAAGGTAAAAGAGCACGACACGCCCGGTTGCACCGAGTCGACGACCAGCGGCTTTCCGACAGCTTCCCGCACTTGCACGGCGTCGCAAGTCATGTTGTAGTCGAAACCCCCCTGCAGCGTCGGAGTGGTGATCTCGGTCATCTTGCAAGACGGCTGTGTGTTTTCTGACAACGACAACGACAGGTGGTTAGGCTGGGGCCGCCTCGAAACTCATTAAGTTTTCCTTATTGGAAAAGCGGTATAAGTAAGTTGACTCCGTGGAAAAGGCAAACATGAAGCCAGCGGAACGGCGCCGCTACTTTAAAATTGACCTTATTCAAAGCTTAAATAAACCTGATTTATTTTTATATTTCCCTAAGGCGATTCGAGTGAATGATTCACGAATCTCAATCAAATTACGCAAAGTGGCATACAAAGCGTGTAAATCTAGCGTCAACAATTTTTTTGATCACTCTTCATTCATTTGGTGTATATTTTTACTTGATGTTAAAGTCGAGGGACTCCATGAAAACTAAAATAAGCTGGGGTCACACCGCTTATGTAACGTCACAATTATGTAACGTCACGATGATGTCATATTTTTCAATGATCTCGATTACCCTATTTGCGTGCCATAAAAGTTTACCAGTTGCAAAATACAAAAGCTCGTGTTCCGCATTAAAATATAAAAGTCATAATGAAGTAGTTTTATAGGAACGTTTTTTTTGTTTATGTTGCAAACGATTTTTTTTTCGTCAGATTAAGCCAAGTGTTGTTGTATTGCGATGACCGAATAGAAAGCGTGTAACGCAAGGTAACCCAAGCTGAAAGAATGTTTAAGGTCAAGCGCTACCATCATAACGCGTGCGTAAAATTCGATTAAAATCGCATCAATCAAAGCATTTTCTGATATTTACGATATTAAGCTTTTTTTTGTAACACGCCGTTCCTTCCGAAGCAAATTTATTAAAAAATCGCCAATCTTATTTTCCAACGAAACCCGGAAAGATTTGAAAATACCTTTATTTATTTTCGGTGCAAAGCTGTCTTCAACAATACGATACTTTTTCACCGAGAGCGAATCCACAAAACAGGCACACATGGCCAAAACAATAATCCTCGAGTTCATGTTTTTATATGTGTCAAACGCTTTCACAATAATATTGGTAAACAACTTTAATGTGCTGAAAGAAACAAGTCACAAGGTTAGAACTGCAACATCTAACGCTAAACTTAATCCTTGCCTAACTTTGCGAACTCTGTTTCAATATAAAATCGGCTTCACACGCTGCTCCTAATCGCCGACATTGTTTGTGGATTTGTGCCGAGCGTTGCCTGGCTAATAAATGGCGTCAATTCCCTTTTTTCATCACTCACTTCACAGCTCGGCCCTGCAGCACAGAGCCTCGTCATCACAAAGACGCCTTCGCAGAAAATAATAAAACCGCGCAAACCGCTGACAATTTCGGCCCTCTCTAATATACTGTACACCTATTTTTTAGCTTTGCTACACTGCACTCAGAAGTGGTCAAAGTAGCGACGAACATCAGCAAAAAAACTGTTGATTCCTGTGAAGATATGCCACGCACAATTACAAAAATGTTTATTTGCTGTTTGCAAGGATTAGACTGGTCTGATCGCTGACGCCGATATATGATTGAAATTTGCGAAGATATATTGCTTATGATTAAATTTTGCTACAGCATTATGCTATTCGCTATTGCGCCACTCCCGAAAAACATTTCACCATACAACATTGCGCCACTTGCAGAAAACATGTTGGCCCTGTTTTTAAGGTTTTGCCTGGCGATATTTCCTATTTGCACATCGAATTTCCACAACAATATCGACTTCAAATCGTACTACCACTGTTTTCAAGCATTTGATTCTAAAGTAAAATATCCTTTCTGTCCGTTTTGACGTTTTATACACCATGTTTGGTCCGCGTTTTGAATTCGACTGGGTCAACTGATGTCGCCTGTTTGATTCAATTTCATAACTTTTTTTACAGGACGCTTGCCGGGCATTGGCCAGTCGTGACCAAAAGGATGTCGTTATGACTTTTATTTATTTTCGGTTCATGACCTATCTGTGGTCGTCCGGTCAATGCGTAAGCGTTGCTTAGCTTTTAGAAACCAGCTTCCGCCGCCAGCCTTTGGTTGTTAACATGACACGATTTACTTCAAAAAAGTAATAGTTTTGACACAATACCCTGATGCCTTTGACCAGCGTGTCGCTTGGATGATGTAACCGGACACGTGCACCAATTATCCCTTTTCGGGACATTTTGGGATTGATTGTTGTTTGATGGCCCAATTTTATTCTTATCGGAAATGTGTCTGTTAGTTTTTTGCTGACGTCACCGTATGCGTCACTTCGCCATCCCTGATTCAACCCTTTAATTCATTCTGATAGGTTGATACGACAGACGCAGTGGGGATATTATTTTCACGGAAGTTCTCACGAAAGTTTAAATTCATTTTACGCCACAGAGTCCCGTTTTTCCAACACGAATTTGTTTTTTTGCATTTAGGATGCCATAGGATGCCTTATTTGTGGGCTAATTGTTTGTAGATGGAGGGTCGTGCAAAGCCATCGTTTGGACTCGTGCATGCAGTGCGCCATTCCCGAAGGTTTTTATGACATTTCATGTCAACGTGACGTGATGTTTTTGACGTTTGCCCTACTCTTGTGGATTGGGAGCGTCCCAATACTTGTCCATAGCCACGCCCTGGCTATAATTTTATTATTAAAATAACAAACTGTTGGTGTGCTGCGAAGCCAAATTTTGAGTCGGCAACTTTCTTATTTCCATAATAATCCCGATAAGCGTGACTCACAGTTCTATGCGATTTATGGTGGCAACAAATACGACGCGATAAATTTAGAGCAATATCCATCTATTTTTGTACTTTGTTTATAACTATAGAAAATATATAAAACCATAGAAAATACGAAACTATTGAAATACCTGGATTGCCTGTCCACTGAGTCACTTTTTAAAAAGTGTGCTCGGACAGCGGAAAACATATCTCGTCATTGCGCCCTCTCAGTTGCATTCATATCGCTGGGTGGCGTATGCGTGCCACATAGAACATTCGAGAAAACGTAATTCGAGGGTTGACAAGATCGCGCAAATATTGTGGCCATTTTGCAAACACCAGTTCAATTCATCGCGTTCTCAGAGGTATTATGTGCAAACGATGGAATAACATTGCACGACCGTAAAGTAAAGCAAGGCGACTTTCAGAGGCATTCCGCTTAGCCGCGGGTTCGCCTGGGGCGCACGAGCTCCGACAAGAAAACGAGTTCATTTTAAGGTTTTACCCGCGGCGTTAAAGCCTTGTGCCGGTAACCGACACTGTTCGCAAGACGGCTATAATTTTGTGTAATTCGCGGCATATTTTCGCCTTGTAAGTTTTCCTTCGCGCCAGAAAAAAAACCTTCGACACTGAGCAATTACTTGACTGCGCATTGCGCCAAACGTGTCTGGCCTTTTCACACCTTTTAAATGATCAGTATCTTTTGAACTTAAAGTTCGTCATTTTTCCTTACACTCATACGTTTTTGCGGATTTTCAAGCACCTGTTACCATTAAAGTACCGTTAGATTTTAATTGTCGCCGTTTCTACGCTAAACCTTGTTCACACTCCAAAGCAATCGAGTTCCGACAAGCGAACATTTTCCGCGCGGAAAGTACTTTAGTCGTACACATGAATCGACATTACATTGCACTTAAGGTGCGGAGGTACTGCTTCCGTACAGCATTTAGGTCCAAATAGTGACAAACGTTCAACAAAGTATCTCTTTTAATGAGAAAACGATGTCCGTAAACTACAGTATATATTTATTTAAATTAAATCTTGGCATTTCCTTCCATACATTTTTTTTTAAATTACGAGTATTGTTACAAACATACGTTTAATAATTGCTTGTGGCAGAAGCCAAAATCGACTTTTCATTAATATCGCAAAAATGTTTCTTAAAAATGTGCTTACAAATTATACGAAAATTGTCTTACCTTTAATCAAAGAGGCCGTGAGTGCCATGAAGAAGTTCTGAAGCGTAAACATCTTTGACCTTTCTGTTGCAGTTTCAAAATTTCCAGAACAAATAAATCCGAACCCACTATTAATTTAAATATATATCCCTGAACAAACTTGCGTGATGTCTGGAAGCAAAATGCAGATGGTTACTGGCTGTGGAGTCAACTTAACGCTTTAAGCACTGAATCACTTCTGTCTAAAATAGTCTTGGCTGTGACTAAATCCAAATGTTTGGCTACATTGCCGAGCCACTCACTGAGTGATTTCGAAAATGATCATAATTTTATACGTCATGCCGGGCTGCATTCTTCTCCTTCCAATGACGCAGACACATTTCGTGACGTCACCGGCAGTTATTTCCAGTCACCTAACCGCTTTAGGATCGCGACAGGAAGAGCTCCTGGACTTGAACTAAACTCTCGAAAGCTGGCAAGGTGTTTGGCACCGAGATTTCTTCTGATGTTCAAGTTTTACCGAGCTGCAAAACGTGATTGACGACTTTCTCACACACACAACAGTAGTATTTCGTATGGAGTTTAAGAGGTTGAAGATTTGGTGACCCGCCCGAACTCTGTCGCTCAAAGTGATACAATGAAAATGATGCCGTTTATTGCGATAGGCATCTGCGCGATTCCAAAGTAAACGCCCTCACTTCGAGCGGCGACCAATCTCCAATCGACATACCTCTCTTTGCTATAGGACGTTATAGTTCACAGAGCTTTCCTGGAAAGGTGAGGTACACGACTACACGTTTCGCAATGCACATGTTCCAAAATCTAGGTAAATTTGAATTTTACGCTGTCCATCTCCATACTAAATCTCAACAAACAGGTTCGTTTTAAGCTGTATTTATTTTTTGGTGTCGCAAGTACCCGACTACCGAATAACCGCACTCACTTTTATATGTCAAAACCACAGCTGCTCACGTATTACTAAGCTAAAGCTGAAACTTCAACCGCTAACTGTCCAACGCCAATCCCGTTACCGCCATTAAATATATATGATTACTAAACACGCCGCGGCCTGCCCTTTTTACCCTTACCTTATTTGGCAATTGTCGACTGCCTTTCTTGCCGTCCGATTTGTCACTTATTTTATTCGTAACTTTCTGTTAGATCTTAGTGGTAAGGACTAGACTGGGCGCGTCTTTAGACAAAACATAAACTTGTGTGGGCGCTTATATAGTAGAGAAATTGCCCCCGAAACTGACCGGAAGCCGATAGAAGTAAATTATGTAACATAGAGGAAGGCTCGGTGAACTTAGCACGACTCTTTGTTACTTTCCGCGTGTCCGGCTAATAATAGAAAGTCAAACGGGCGGAATAGATCGACATCACCAACTTTCGTTATTCACACGTATATCATGGAAGACAGAGTTATTTAGCGAGGTGACTAAGCACAATTCCAAGGCCCGACCTTGTATAATCGGCATAGGAACGAATCCTCTACTTTAGATCCGATGTTATTGCGCGTCAAAATTACATTTTGTGATTAATCTGCCGGTCAACACGTTCCCTTCATCTCACAAATAGTTGCTGATTTTTCGTGGTTTTGTAAACTTTTTGTATGATCAACACTTCGAATATTGTAAGCTATTTTTATCTTCACATCTTGAAATTCTTTTCTGGCGGAAAATGTCATGGGACGTAAACGTAGTTCAATCGAAGTTCGTTATTAAGAACGATTTAAAAGCGAAACATTTATCAAATACTGATCCCTTGTATCTCACACTTAACTTTATCGTATTTTCCGCGTGTCGGATAATGGCCTAAAGCTTATATTTAGGCAAACTGCCTTTTGCATTAATGGGCTACAAAAACGTCTGGACCTGATAAGAAACTTAACCAAAAAAGCCGTAGCCCAATAAGATGTTATTTCAGGTGCTGCGGCAGTTTTAGACTTACTAATCGAGCACAAGTTTGGCGCAGTAGAAAATGCTCTCGGCGAAACCGCCATTTGTGTATCGTGGCCTGACACCGTCGATCTTTTCCGGGAAGCCCTAAACTTTGCTCAACTCACGAGTCAAACGCTTCGCTCGTAGTCTCGCCCCTGACTTGGCAAAAAAGAGTGCTACTGGCCCAGAATGTTCTCGGGGCGTCAAAAACACATGCTTGTAATAGGTCAGCCATCCTGTTGTTAACCCGCCCATGTCTAAGACGTCACACACGAAACCACCAACGTCATGGGATGTTAAAAAAAACTTATGCAAACATTTTTTTTGCTTTTTCTGGTATCGATGTCGTTAAAACATTTTTTAATCGTTAAAAAAGTGTTCCAAAACAGTTCATTTTCTTTCAATAAAATTTGTACACCGTATCGCCAAGGTAAAAATATTCCAAACCAGTCGATCGTAAATAATTATACATTTGTACCCTAATCAATTTTATACTATGGTATTATAGTTGGCTAGTATAAGGACTTAAAAAACTAGTCCTGGTACGAATATAACATACAATTTCAGTTAAAAACACAACAACAATAATATTGAAAAAACTCCCACAACAAAAGTTGCGCTTTTTCTGTATATATATTAAATTTTGCGGTTTCACTATGTTTGCAACAAAATACGATAAAAGGATGATCGAGGTGATTTGCGAAAACCGCAAGAAAACAAGTTTTATTTGTCGCTTGTTGCGACGTGTGCGGCAACTCAACCTTTCGGCTGGACCTCGCGCTACTACAAACTGCTAAGAAATAGACCCGCTGCGACAAACCGCAAAGCGCCTTTTGTCGAACAAGCTTTTAATGCCTCGTTTTTTTGCTTGCAGAAATTTCCCCGTCGAAGAAGCAACTTCAGACCGCGAGGTTACCAGTTGTATCAGACGAAAACAAATCGTTCTACCAGCCCGCTCTGCCCATTGCCATGCAACCGATGTTGCTTAATTCTGTGGCGCGAGTTCTAAGACTACAGGTATTTTACCTGGCTGCTCCACCATCAAATTTACGGCTAAGCCATACCTGTTGTATGAGTTTGCGCCTGTTACCGACCTCTAATCTTCAATCAAATTTCCAACCGCGGCAAAATAACAAGGCAAAGCCAGACCTGTGGCGGCCAGGTGCGACGGCAACCTCAGTACTGCTAACCGGTAGCTATACCACGACCACGCGCAATTACGTGATGGAGTTAATTTCTGCGTCTAAATTAGACAAACGCCGGCCGATATTCGCTTTCCTCTCACGCTACGCTCTGCCCGGCTAATTGAAGAGTGTCTCCGCCGACAAATTGGGCGCGTTTTATAATTGGGTTACCCTTTGGCGATTGGCCCCGATTAGCCGTCGATGAAAATAGTTGTGTATTTTTCAAGCGGTATCAGCTACACATACTATCTGTATTTATCATCTGCATTAGTCGGTGCGATGCTACAGTGGTAGATACCTCTTACACTTGACGCTTGAGGTGTGAACTGAAAGGTATTTGTCGCTTCGCAAAGCACCGCACACTGCTGCCAAAATATGCCGCTGCTAATCTCACAATGCCGGGTTACACGCCCTCTGCCAAGCGCCTGCGCTGTAATGGTTAACAAAAAGGACCGGCATATTGCCAACTAAATTTCGCATCAGGATTTGACAATGCAATCGGCGCCAACTAGACCTGATTAGGCCAGTAAACCGATTAAAACTTACGCTGCTTATATTTGTTTAGACGATGCAAAGAGCGTTTAGGTCAACCTTCTGTGCAATTCCTGGCGATTTTAAATGATCGTTATCATCACGCACATCATTAGAGCCCTTAAAACTCAATCCTAATTACGAAAAATTTTATTTTTCTCCATAAATAGCCATCCTTATTTCGTGAATTGTTTTACTTCAAAAACAATTCAAAGTTTATAATCGCACAAACCTCGTTAATTTGGTCTTCTCATTTTCTCGACCTTATAAAAACTTGCTCTTTTTTCCAATTTCTCTAGGTGTTAAACTGCTAATACGAAATAATTCCCACAGACGAAAAATAAGTGCATATTTAAACCGTAAGATAGGTTTCCGAACTGCCGGACATTTTATAAACTATTTACTTAATTATCATCTCCGTAACGTCGGCTATCTTTAATTATTACTTTCGAAATCGTGTTAAGCACGTTGGTTTACTGTATGCGTGAAACGTTAGGTAAGCCTGTATTCCGTTCTGCAAGAACGAATCGCTATGTTGTCACATATATTGTTTAATACTCCATGTTAAATTTAATAGAAGTGTTTTAGATGAGATTCGACACCTATATAGTATTAACTTTGTCGTTTTATATATTGCAAATTATATTACTATTATGGCTTCGTAGCCACATTTTCTTTTGTGCCTTAAAATTGATCGAACTCGTTAAACATTTTTCCACAGTCCACTTTGGAATGTCATCCAGACTGGCTCGATTTCGTGACGTCATCACTGCCCTTCCTGTCACGAGGACTTGTGGGGATCCTCACCCCGGTGACGTCACAGGTGTGTCGCAATCTTGAAAACGCTGCTAATCGTTACGTCACCACGGCGAACGACAAGGTCAGTACTACCAAAAGTCAGTACCAAAAGTTTAATTTCATGGGTTAATTACTACAAACTAGGGTGAATATCATTCCGCCGCTATTGTTGGCTTTGTTCGGCAATCTGTCACTCGTTAAAACTGCACTTTTTGTCATTTGTCCGGTCACGATAAACATCAATTGCGCGTTAATTGAACTGCTCTGCCCCACAGCACTTGCGTATTTTGCTTGTCACATTCGTCAACAACGGGATAAACTTGTTGCATTTAAATGCTTGTTTTTTATTACGTAATTTGTGTTCGGTCGTATTTCGATAACGCGCACTTTAAAACAGATTAATTCTAACTAGTTTAATTTAAATGGAAAACGTTTTTAGGTGTAAGTTGGATTGTTGTTTATATATACCAGGCTTGGTTTTGGGACGAAAGCACTTTTATTGCAGAAAAATTCGCCTGTGATTGGTTGGAATCCCTATAACAAAATCTAACATCCCAACTGATAATTAAGTTTTTCAAAATTGCTTTTCAAAAATTCAAAAATGAAATACTTTAATTAGGAGAAACGAATGAATTCCAGAGAATAAATTAATTAAACAGTTTGTTTATAGTAAATTTAACCCCAAAGCCAGTAGGATAAACTACACTGTTCACAATTAGGTTATTCTTAATATAAATATAGTTATCTCATGGTCTGCATTTCTGGATGCACGTCACCGTACAGTTTGCTCACACCTTTTACGGCACGGTGTGACTTGTCAACTGTTTTTTCACTTCACTCTTCTGGAGCAAAAACTTTTCAAACTTTCCAAACCAATAAATATTGCTGGTCTATCTACTTAAACGTTGTTGTCGAGCTTGCGCGTAATTCCCCGGGAACAAAAATTGCGCTTATTTTCGCTGATGTCGCGATAATCTCAGGAGCACGAAAATAAAAAAGTGGCGTGCCTTCATTGGAAAGCAATGGCTGAAAGCACCTTGAATCATGGCAACACAATGTAATAGGATCACGCACATTTTTGTAGGTACAATGTGCGTCACTATGTGTGTTGTTAGCGGTTTGATCGGGAACTTTTCGTTAAATCTTACACTTTTTGTTATTTTTTTGCTGTATTCGCGATTCGTTCAAGGTCTGCTGCGAACACTTCCGATTTGACACCCTGCCTCTCCCGTTGTGTTTCTTTTTGCCCCGATCTGTTTGTTCCTGGTCTGTCGGGTGACCGCCTAGTAATTCGTCCGTTACCCTATGTTCATTGCTTCTTTAAAATAACCTTAATAATGCATTGTTTAAACGATGCATGTTTCACTTTTGTGGTCGATATTGCGAAAACGCCGAATAACTTTAGCTAATGCATAAACGAAGTATTTTCGATATACATAAATGATAAATAGTTACCGGTTTTCGATTCAATTACCACGTCAAAGCATTTTCACATTTCTTACGCAATTACCTATTTCCGGACGCTATAATGCAACGACCAACTGTGTCATTTTTACGTTCAGACGTCGACTCCAGCTGACTACGTCACGGCGTTGCTAAGGAGCTTACGTACGTTGACGCACTCGACGCTGCTTTTGTCCACTTCGGGAACGTCATCTTTTCTCCCAGGTTGATTTTTTAACATAAAATTGAATGTTACTTTGGGTACACTATGCACGGATCTGAAATGTAGCTTGGTAATTAATTGCAAAGCCAAAAAGGTCGAGTAGATCGACATCGTATTGACTACGAACTTGACATTAATTGAGGATGATACAAGCTCGTATCGAAACGTCTTAATCAAGTTGATGTCGATAACACGACCTTTTTGGCTTTGCAATCCATTACCAAGCGAATGTTGCTTTAATATTCATGTGTTGGGTGGCAACGTTTGTCAAAGCGTTACCGATTTCCATGGAGCGTATTAGTTGGGTTTAGTCTACTTGTGTGTTAATAAAAAGCATCTTGGTGGGTAACAAGAGAATCAGTCTATACCCCTCAACTATTGTTTGCAAAATATAAATTTGGGTAAACAGGTTTTGCTGTTACTGCGCAGTCGTTGGGTATCCCATCCGAGTCTTGAACTTTTGGCTTCTTAAAACTCCACGTGATTGTCGTACAAGTACAGTTACTATTCCTGTTTGTAGGAAAGCACAAGCATGTATATAAATGTGTTTCCCGACCCGGTATGCCACAGTTGTAGGATTACATGTTTCACTAAAGCGGAATTATCCGAATTCGTGCTCCTGAATCGTAGGCTAAGCTATTAGTTTCCAAACTTTAAAGACAGTTTTTTTTAATGAATCCTTTCTTGTGGAAACTGTAATTTATTCTGTGTGAAAGAAAGTTTTGTTTCAACTCCACTTCACGTTACGCGTACCTCGCTTAGGTATCACGTCACGTTGCCGACATTTTTCGGATAGTTAATTAGGTAAGACATTTTTGCGATGCTCGCCTTGGCCTAATAACCGGTATATTTACGTTTGGGATACACTTTCCAAGTGGTCAAAACGTTTACCCAATTTACATACTGTTAATATCCCCCGAAATACGTTATTTTTTAGATTCCGAATGGTTTATTTTTGCTGCATACTTGTGTCTTAATAAGAGGCGTCCTGGGGTGCAATTGGGCGACAAGTCTATGCCCCCTAAGCTTTAGTGTATGCCAGATTAACCACGTTAATGTAGGCTTTATTCGTACATCGTGTTAATTCTTTTCGACTCGGTTGTACAGTTTGGTACGCTTGAGCGAAAACGTTTAAGCCCCAAGGCGCCGTCCGGATCACGGCTCTCTTATTTAACTTTAATATTTAAACTTTGTCCTACGCGCCTTTTTGTTCTAAGTCTTTATTAGTAAACATACCATTGATCGAATAATGGCCCCTATTGAAACTTTGTTAGATAATAATAAAACTTATCCACTATTCACGTAGTTAATTACTTTTTTTCTACGTGACCATAGGCCAGCACCATGGGTGACCTCTCGTAATGATTTCTAAAAAACTTATCTAAACAATATAGTGTTTTATCAAAAAAAAAACGCAAAAAGATATTGTCATTAAAATATAGTCATTGCGTCGTTTAACTGACGTGTCTTTTCAATTTTTTTTTCATTTTGCCTTATAACATTGTGTAGTGCTTGCCAGGATAACGTGGATAAATGCCTATTCAACCTTGGGCGATTTTATTTGGTGTGGCTAATGCATCGAAGTTTTACTAATATTTAAACAGGGTAAGGGCATTTTATTGCGATATTCCGCAAATCTTAAATTTTTTAATGCCCGTTCGCAAACGGTTTAGACTTGAGAGGGCATAGGTTTGTTTGAAATAGAACTGACCAAATACAGTATTTGCTAAAACTACTGTTGGTGTACGTCGATTTACATTGTACTTCCAAACGTTACATTGTACTTCCAAACGAACTGTGCTGTTTTTTAACGTTTTGTTTTTAGTGTGGCAAGTAATCTTTAGCTTGACTGTTGTGGCAGGTGGACACCCTACAATCGAGCGCAGTCATTCACTTGCCTCAGCTCAGGTCCAAGCGGCGCAGACCAACGCGTCTCTTGGTTTCTCAACCCTCGGCAGTTTGTTCAACGTCTTCAGTTCCAGTAACGCGCTTCGGGTATGACCTGTAGGCCTATAGTGTTATTTACGTGCGAAGCGAATAAAAAATAACAATGGAAGTAAAAAAATTCCCTACGATCCCTTTGTGTTAGACTGGGTAAAACACGTAATAAAAATATCCGCAGTCTTTCTTAAATTTAAATTTTTCGTTACATTCGGTTTCAATTTTGTTACAAATATAGTTATGTCATTATGTAATGCATAATAAATAAACTGATTTCATGATGCAATGCATAGTCATTTCATAATATGTTTTCTCTGCCATAGATGTTTGAGATTTGAACAAAACAGAAAACATTCGTGAGAACAATTTTGCACAGTCATGAAAATATTTCGAAATATCAATGTGACTAAAGCAAATTCTAAAATTGGACGCTTACCCCCATGTAGCAGGGAATTGCTTTACATATTATTTTGCAGAAATGCTGTTGAAGGCAGCTGAACTATGAGTCAAATATTTGCCTTGATATCACACTGCAAACCAAAGCAATGTTCACAAAATCGCATTTCGTGTTTTTTTGAAATTTTCTTTACTTTCACATCAAATGTCAGGATGACTAAGGATTGAACGCGTAGAAAAAACTAATATATAAAAATAGATTGCAGGGACAATAAAATACTGTAAGCGTTTTGAAGTAAATGCGATTTTAGAGTGGACCCCAAACACGTGTTTGAACCCAAAAAAATGTTTTTAACTTTGGTCGCCGTATTACCTGTCCTAGTATAGCAGTTTTGATCAAAACACAAAGTCGAAACTCGGTGGTAACATGGTTTAACTTGACTTCCCAAATTGCGTCGCATAACAGGCTTTCGATTTTTTTTTCGACAAAATTATTCGCGGTACTCTCCTTATTAAGACAAGGTAAATACAAATCGCTTCGCTCCTTTTGAAAAAAACCCGGTTGTACTTGTAAAGCGAAAATGAGATTTCGTTACTGTGTCAGCAGATGCCGATGTTCTTGCAGAGAGAAACACTTGGTAATACGCCTCAATATATAAGCGCCCGGTCCAAATAATTACATAGGACTTTAAAAGATACACCGATTCACAAGGGAGTGCCCAACATCCGGCACTCGGCCACACTTGGTCATGGGCGTTGGTCAATCATTTTGATGGACATGCGGTCAAGCGACCATCCTGTTCGGGGAACTCCGACCATCCAAGTATGGCCTTGAAGTGGTGGCTCGTGCGACGACTTTCCACTTGCGTAATCAGCTCAGACCGGTTTTGGATTTTTTTTTGTTTGGCAGCTTTGCAGTTGCGACACCCGTAATGTTGTTGCATGTAGCTGCGAATGCAACCGATGCACTGCAAATGCTGTCAAGAAAACTGCGAATACGAGAAACTGTTTAGGAATTACAAGAAAATTGCAATTGACGAATTCCAGTCTCTTATAGTTATTGCGTACATTTTAACTTTGTGTAATGTAATTAGTTGTGAATTGTTTTTCTTCTCTTGATTGATATTAGAACAAAACAATAAGGGTAATTTAATTAGTGAGGTCAAATTTTTTCTTTTAAGTTCTTATAGAACCTTATTCATTTAAATTGATTTACATGTGACTATTATAGTGTGTTACGACCCAACATGAAAGTTTTGTACGCCAACAAAGAGATGCATAAAACTTGGCTCGTTTTATTTCACTAAACAAATTTTATATTTATTTTATTATTTATTTTAGCCTCAAAGCAGTATCGACGCGCAAGACCTAAGCGACGAAGTGGCAGAGGCGAAACGCGTAACCCTTGGCAACCTGCCCCGGATAGTGTCCTGTCTGTCTTTGGTGTGGAACAAAGTGGTGGTCCGCGCAAACCAAGCCGCGTCTGCGGTATGACATTGTATATTTCTTTCTCACATTACTAAGTACACTTCACTAAGTAAGTCTATACCGGCAAATTGTCAATTGATATTCCTGGGGATCAACAAAATTTTAAGTCATCCAGTTTAAGTTTAAAGCGTTCCTATTTTCAACGATAGCCGGTTAAACAACCCCCTAGTCCGTGAATCAGGCCTTTGAAAATAGAAATAAACAACTACTGATCAAATTTAAAGTGTCAAAATTTCCGCATAACAAGCTATATAATTTCTCCGATGTGTCAATGTTCGCCTGGAATAAGGTTTGTGGAACCCGTACTTAAAATATACTTAATTCCACACTCAACGATGGCCGCTTCTCTTTAATTTATTTCAAGAACGTCTAACCACCTTCATTACGGTACTTAATAGCTAAATTAAAATGTGTTGGTTTTATTTTGAGCTGGACCTTGCCTTTGAGGTGGAAACCTCGCATATTAACATTCACTGTGAAGATTCCTTTTTTATGTGAAACAAAAATATCCCTCAACGATATCTCATTCAAAGATTTAAAGATAAGGTTTTCCTCTAAAGAGCGTTTCTCTGTCGCGTGATTTTCTCTGACGTCAGCTTCGCTGTATGAGCTTTTCCTCCAGCACCTTCGCTTGTGCGAGATACACAACAAACTTAATGTCTCAGTTTGCGATTAAATACCACGACTGTGCTTCGTCAGCACTCTTAGGTGAACAAGGTGCATCACAAATTACAACGGTAAACTTTCAACAACAACTTTAATGAGAATTGTTGCGCTTGAATACTTAAGCGAATTTTTTTTGTCTATTTCTTTTTATAGGAATTGCTTTTACCGGGTGCACACTCTAATATTAAAAAATAATACCATGGCCATTTTAAACAGCTGAAATTTCAACAGCAACTTTAATAAAAAATTGTTGCGCTCGAATATTCACGCGAAACTTTTTTGGTCGATTTCTTTTTATAGGAATTGCTTTTACCGGGTGCACACTCCAATATTAAAAAATAATACTATGGCCATTTTAAACAGCTGCGCCGTCCAACCAAAAATATCAAACTAAGTCGTGTGAAATTTGCGAAAATTTAATGGCAGGAGATTAGCTTTCTCACGACCGGATACCGTTGGTACCGCAGTCCCCTGTACTTAATGCCCACCGGGTTGTGTATCGGATCGCTAATTTCTGGTACCACCCTATACTCCAGAACGGGTGGAATTCGTCTAGTCACTCGGGGTAATTATTACAAGCGCGAAACTTGTTCTACAGGAACCGGCGTCTACGACTTTCGTCGTAATCTCCATTTTTTGCGTAACTACGTTTAAAAGTCTCTCTTTGAAGCGCGTGAAACTTCCGCCTATGAGTCATGCTATATGTGAAACCATTCGTTAAAGTAAGATCAACGTCGAAACCGAAAAATCGCTAGATAGATGAGTCCTATATTAATCTAACTGTTGTTTAAAAAATGTTTGTTTAAAGGAGTGTGGAATATAGTCGAATCAAAATTTTGTTAGCGCATTTGCTAGAGATGAAAATTCCAATACATTTTATTAAATGTCCTAAACACAGGCCAAACGCTTTACAGATCATAATAAACGTTGAAAAACATTTTAAGAAACAATGTAATATTGCAATGCAAAAAGACCGAATTTTTGACCGATAATTATGTTTTGAACGGAATGCCCTGTTTTAGGCCTCTTTACTAATTGCTAAAAGCATTTTTTTTATATAGGACTACTCCTCGTCTCCCTCTGGTGTTCACCCGTGCTCGTCAATGGGCGACAGCGATTCGGTGGCTCAAAGTGTTCTGCAGTTGCTTAGTCCTATCGCGCTTCAGGTAACATTGTTACTATTTCGCTAAGAACTATTCAGGTTGGAAAATTCATTTACGCGTGTGAATATATTCGTCTCTTACTTAACTTTTAAGTGAAGTGAGATATGCAACGAATATTTAACAATATTTGCAGCAGGAAACACACTGCAAAATTAACAAAAAAGCCTGGTCATATGAAATATTTTCCATTGTTCTATTCCTATTGAAAAATCATAAAATAATTGAAATCCAGAATAAAATCGATATATTTAAATATACTAAAATGGACAGTTCGCTCTGACGAAATCATTTTTCTCTATTTTCCCTGCTATACCATTAATACATCGAGTGTACTGTTAAACCTTGTAAAAATATTGGTTAAATATTGTTCTTTTGTCTCAGAAAAATCAATACATATCAAATTAAATCAGTAACCTGTTAATCTATTAATGGATAAAGGTCCAATTTTCAAACATCGAACTTATGTTTATATCAAATGAGGTGGCCTAACTTGCATGTCTTAGTATTTGCCTAATCCACTGTTCTTTACATGACGTCAACAGTATAGCGACAACTATGTCCAACTAAGACAAAGCACTTCTTGGTATTGCCATTGCGAACGCATGGACCGGTTTCGGCGGTCGGGACTTTTCCTCGGTCACAATCGGATTATAGCCTGCGACTTTCGTGTATTGCTTTTGTAACACTCGCGCTCGTGTCTTTACATAACGCCCGACACACTGCTGCGAATTTCTGCCTTGACAGTTGGGCCGTTATGTTTAAGTTCGTTTTTGGAATGTCATGCTCTCCATGCGACATTAGCCTCGTCTAAAGTGCTTCGGGTTTAGGTGAACAGACAGCTGTTGTGCTGTACTTGAATCTGATAAGCTGCATCGGCTAATCTGGGGGACTTGCGGTTGTATTTTAAATCCTTAGGGCATATTTCGTTTTACATTCCGACTGTTGTTTAGCAACAAGCACACGTAACGTTCCTCGAGGTTAAACAAATCAAATGTCGAAGCGTGCGGTAGGTAATTATGCGGACACATTCCACCTTACTTAACCTTACGTTACAGTATGGCGAGAACCTGTTTAGTGCGCTGGCCGTTATCTGGGAACGCCGAGGTCGCTCGGCCAGCGGTAAACAGCAGCTGGTTCAATCCAACGCGCAGCAACTTCAACTTGTGGATGTCGCGTGCAGCATCAAGTCCCTACGCTGTGACGCAGTGCTGGCTCTTGTCAAGCAGGTCATCGTACAACCACCCGAGCACCCGACACTACCGGGCGCCAAGAAGCGACAGGCACCTTACGAGGTAGGGTTTAGCCGACTTGCTCCTGACTTCGATCCGGATTAAACCGGATTTTCACTGTCTTTGCGGTTTTCCAGGAGAGTCTCTTGGACCTTGTACTGTGCTACGTGCAACGCCAACCGCCCGCTTCGGTTCGCGACTCGAGAGCGGCCATGTTGGCCCTGGTCCGCGACTGTCTGGCCATGGGCACGCCTCGACTCCTTCTGGCCTTCACCGACGAATCGATCAACGGCGCCTCGACTTCTCCCTCTGGCGGTAAAAAGCGCTTGAGTGTCCGCTGCTACTTCCTGCTCCTCCAGCTGGTGGTCGAATATGCGCGTGTTGTACACAACTGCGATGATAAAAAGGAACTTAAGGAAATGCAGGTAAGCTTAACATATGTTTATCGTGCAATGTAAACTCTCCTCTTTTCTTTCGCACTATTTTCAAATATCATTTTTGTATATTTCTAGGGCTTTTTTAATTGTTCTTGAGTGTATGGTAGTTCTACGCAATAACCTTAAAGAAACAAGTAATGTAAACATAAAAACACCGAAAAACTACCCACTTAAAGCACCATACACTACAGTATGCAATATACATAATGATCTAAAATCCAAGAATGAATTCCTTTCTTCGTAAACTCGATATTAACGTTAGATGATCAATAAAAAAACTGAAAAAACATTATTCGATCACTGTCATGTACATTGTACACGTTAAGGCAACGGCAAACACGCAATTAGGGTTGTCCAATAGTGTCGAGCTGTTCTCCGATATAACCTCGTACTGTGGTACTAGGATTCATGTTCTTTCCCATTCGTTTCGAAAAATTTGGCATTGCAGTAATATTTAGCGATTTTACCTTTCAAACCTAATTTTTCGAAAAATCGTAACTAAAAAATTGAGGGAAACTAAACCTCCTTACCCTCCTAACCTTAAGTAAATTTTAGCCTAATTACCTCAAATTTCACTAATTTGCCTATTTTAGTGGTGAAGACGCAATTTGTTAACGAATTAGACCCCTAATTTTTCCCTTACATATCGTTTATCGGAATCGTCAAAAATATGCCACTGTGGATACGAGTGTTAAAGCCCGTTTTCACTACAGCTGCACTGAGCTGAACCAAGCGTAACTTGCATTTAAATTCTATTGTTTCGAGCTTTTCACGATTTGCTAAACTCAAGCCCAGTGCAGCTATAGAAAAACGTTATGTTTTGTAGCTAATTTTACGTCCAGCTCAGCGCAGCTGTAGTGCAAATGGGCCTTTACAATGAATTTCTTTCTTTCTCAAGGATGTGACGGTCAAGTGCATTGAGGCGTGTAACGAGATCGTTGATTGGTCGCTGGAGCATGGAGGTTGGTTGGCGAGAAGAGCCCCAACCATTCTTCCCGCTTCACAACGCGATCTTTCGGCATCAAAACAAGCGCCCGAGGGTGGATCCTCCGATGCTCTGCTCGGTAGGTTTTTGTCACTTGTGGTTGTTTTGTTTTTTATCATTGTATATGTATAAAACGCAGTCGTGAATACGTGTGAAAGAATGAGCATCACTAAGAGCAAGTAATTTTACCAGAAAAATAAACTAAAGTCGAATCCTCGAAAGTAGAAAACTGCTTTGAATCACTTAGGTCTTAGAGCGATGCTTCACCTTTGTAAATATTTTTTTATTTGAACACGATATTTTCCATAAAAAAAAAATTGGTCGTATTGCTTTGTCAAGTTGGTGTTAATCAAATACGATAGCTAAGTTTACGTTGATATAAAATTTTACTATTTTCTTACTACAGTTTTGTTTTATGATCACCAATCGCTAAATACCTAAATTATTATGTATTCACACTACCTTACACTGACAAATTATAGTTTTCAGTTCTTGCAAAGTATATTGTTACTTGGTTTGTAAGAGCTTACGTTGTTTTTTGATAAACGAATTATCATATTATACGTTTGGTGTTCAGGGTAATATTTTTCGCTTAAGGAGCCGTAATCGACTGGGCGAATTCGTCTTTTCCATTAATATATATCACAAAATGTTTCGAGCTTGATACAAATTGTCTTTCTAACACAGCTTATCAACACGTTAAGATACATGTTTTCTTTAGATCAACAAAACCCACCGGTAAAATCAGTGTCCTCCGATCCTGTGATACGCTCCTCTCAATCTAATCTGGGTCCTCGGGATAACCCGGTTGTTTCGATGACCATTCTTCCACAAAAGGCGAACCCCAACTACAACCACAGCGTCGAAGCTTTGCAAGTTTTTGCCCAGGTCGGCGGTATTACTTTATTTTTGCAAGTTGCGCTCATGGGATTTTAGAAGGAGTCTAGCTGATTCACTTTTAAATCCTGTACACCAGAAATGTACTAAACATCTGCTCATCTACGGTTAAGCTTCGGAGGCAAAAGTCTATTTATTATCACCTGAGTTATATATCTACTTATCTCGCTTGTCATATTTACATTATAATTATTTTCAAATTTAAGATTTTTTTGGAAATTTACCTTTCGTGTTTTCTTTTTTCAGTACCTCGCCAACTTGTTAGACCTGATCTTCGGTAGTGAAGAGAAGGAAAAGATGATTCCGACCCTCACATCAGTTATCACTAACATCACTCCTTATCTCAGAAACCACAGGTGAAGCAAGGGCTATCGCTATAGAACGCTGGTGCTAAACTATTCTACGAATTGTCCACTTTGTGGAATATCGTTAGGCAACGGGTAAAATGCATACAAACTTTGGGCAAACAAAATTGGTATCATTCCAGTATTTAGGCTGTTCGCCAGCAGTGTAGCTGCGTTAATTACTTTCTTACCGGTGCCTTTTTATTCCGAGTTACCGTTGTGTGCAAATTATTTTTGATTTATTTTCCATATTATCTATATATCTTTCATACCACAAAGTTAATAACCTGTGTGCTACTTTGGTTGTTCAGTAGCTGTTTTACACTATTGGCATTAGTTGGGCACATATTCTGAAACTGCAGGGTCTTTGTGCCAAACTTAAAAAATGGCCTCTATGAGCTTTATTTTTGTCCTACAACCACATTTCGAGAATAGAGCTGATTTTCGATTGGATTTAGGCCAGGCGAGATTCCTGGCCAATTTTAAACCTTTATTTTCTTTATGGAAAACTTTTTCTTCACTTGGAGTTGGATGTATGATATAGCGCAAAATATTCCTGGAATGTTCCTTCATAAAGTAAAAAAAACAATCCCAGAAAAAAATGCTATCAGGTATTCTGTTTTTCGAACTTTACTTCAATTGAAGGAATGCTAAATTTGGTTCGCTACAACAAAATGACCAGACGGACGTTCTCTTGGCAGGCAAAAAATTTTCCTTCGAAAATTTTGTGTTTTTTGCTGAGTCAATTAATTGGCACACGACTGTGGGTGGTCTTCATTTCTGTCAGTTACGATTAATCGCTTAAGCAGAGAAAGTTAATTAACGTCGCCTTTGGTCATATGTTTAAATTGGACTATGTACGATTGTTTTGTAAGCAGCTCGGAAGGCGGTAACCACTTCTAAAAAGCTACCCCTCCTTTTCTGTGTCGGCTATTAGGCTCATAGTTAAGTGATAAACTTTAACCAATTAGACTTATATTCCTTTTCACATTTACATTTTCCCCTTATTTAAGTTTTTTCATTATGAGGCTCTGGCTAAATACAATATGATGCTGTGTTACAACAAAAAAGTTCGCAAGATTCTATAATGTTAGGCTGTAATTAAAATACACCTTTTATTTTTCTTACGGGTCAACATATGTAATAAAACGTATATAATCCGCTTTATTAAACCCGCTCGGATTCCTTGAACCACTAAAGCAATTTCAAGGTTCGTTTTTTTCTCAGGTTATGAACACACAGCTTATTGCAAGTCCTAGGAGTTTAATAAGCGTAAACATTAAAAACTCCAAAGGTGGATTAACATATGCAGTGTCTAGATCGCCAACATTTACGTCAATGGGCCGGACACACCTGTTTACTATTTGTACTGTCACCGTGGCCTTCTTGCTCGCCCGGAGCAAGGCTTTGCCATCGATTTTAGACAGAGATTTATTTTTAAAGAATTCGTAAGCTTATTTACAAAAAGATCGTAAATCGCGGAGCCACCCAGTTAAAAAATCACCAACTGGTGAGGAACCAACTTAGAACCTTGAGTTATGGTTTAAGGCAATGGTCGGCAAACTTTTTTTGTCGTGGCCCAAAGTACTATTTTCAGTGCTATTGAAGGCACACTATGTAAAACCACTACAAAAACAGTGGCGGATTCAGGATATTTGTTTTTAGTTACACGGCGCCTTGGTGCTCAAAACACTCCCATACCATAATGTAAAACATACAATAAAAACGAAAAATGTACGCGCAAAGCGCGAACAATTTTGCGCTATTACAATAGTTAAAGTTGGCAATAAATATAGTTTGACAGGCTCTCAGCACAACATTTGGCGTGGGTCTCAACCACGCTGACACATATAAAAATTCTAAGCCACACGAACTTTTAAATTACAGTGCAATGAATGCACGGCTATCACGTGGCCTAACTACGTGATAACACTAAGCTGTTCAAAAGTAACTTACGGCCCACTAAAAATTGCTCTGCGGCACATATTTGGGCCGCGGCCCATAGTTTGCCGACCACTGGTTAAAGGGGTCGCGTTTTTAAATAAATTTTACAAATTGAAGCAGAGAAAATTACAAATGTTTCTAACGGAAAAGACCCCACTGCCCTGGGCGAAATTTAGCTTTTAAAGGGGGAAGTTAAAACAAAAAAATCGACACTATACTGAGTGCAACCTGAAACCGACGTTAGAAATAGACCGATATATCGGTTTACCGAAAATATCGGCCGATATTTGGCTTCTATCGATATATCGGTATCGGTAAATATGGGCCGTTACTTTGGCCGATATTCTAGTACGATATTCTAGTAAATATGATATAATTTTTTCTGTACAACAAACAACGTACACATTTTTTGATCGAAAAAAATTGGGTTTAGCACCACGCCAAGTTAATATGTATTGTAAAATAATAGTTTAATAAGTAATAAAGGTATGTAAACTAAAAACTGATCTGGATTCTATTTTTAATTAATTCAAGTTTTGTACATTTCCCAGGTATATAAAAAAAATCGGTATTGGGTATCGGTTGACAAAATTGTAAAAAATCGGGTATCGGAATCAGCCCTAACCGACGTGGTCTTTTTTTCATAACGACAAAAACTAAATATAAACCTAAACTTTCCGAACCTCGTTCTTCAGTCTGGCGTTCGCGGCGAGCTACCGGGCAGCGGTGGGCCTTCTATCCAGCGTAAGCGGCTACCAGCAGACCAGACGCGCATGGAAGCGAGACGCGCTCGAACTTTTCCTCGAGCCGGGCTTCTTCAGAATGCCGCACGAGGGCGTCAAGGAGTGGCGCAGCATCGTCGACCACTTGATGACGCACGACGCCACCACTTTCAAGGATTTGCTGGGTGCGTTATAACAGAACCGCCAGATTGGTCGTTTGGGTGCTGCTAATATGGATTGGGTGACATTTTTTTATTTAATTGAATGGAAGTGAACCAATCAGCCAGATTTCTAGCACTCCCGGTGTTGGTTTTTGGAAGAAGTTAAAAATAAACTGTATATTTGAAAATATGGAAGTACATGAAATAAACGTAATCGTAATCATAACCTGAATTACTAACTGTACTATATACCAGTGCTTCCCAACAAATGGGTCGCGACCTATTGGTGGGTCGCGAAGCTATTTTAGGTGGGTCGCGAAGCATTTCTAATTGTTACAGTTTTCTATTAGATCGGGAAATTATTGCATTATTATTACATAACATTTATGCAACAATGTAAAAAATACGTAACGATGTAATATGCAAGCTCATGTTTCGCAATAATAGTAAATTGCGTATGTAATTGTGTCTGTATTGTGTTTTTTTTCATTCATTTGTTTTTCATTCGTTCGGCCATATCTTATTATGGGTCGCACAATAAAACTTGCATTAAAAGTGGGTCGCGAACTGAAAAAGGTTGGGAAGCACTGCTATATGCTGTATACTCGATGAAACACAAGCACGCAAACCTGAATTAAATAAGGATTTAACGTCGATTTTGCAATTGATTAATTTATTTGTTTAAATACAAACCGATTTTTTTAAATCCTTTTTTTATCAAGTTCACGAAATACACACTTTAAGTTTCTAGTTTTTTTGTTTAGTACGCATTGGTTTGACGAGGAACACTGCAACCGGTGCATCGCTAAACATTTTTTCGAACAAGGAACAGGTAACCTTTTCTACAAAATCAATAACCAGTAACTGAATTCATCAAAATGTATAACACACAATAATTTCAAAGCCCATACAGAAGTAGGAATAGCGTTTTGAAAGTTCCACATACGACAACAGATGTTGAAAATGAATAAAGAGATATTCGAAACGTTCAAAATGCTACCTATACTTTTGTATGGGCTTTCATATTCTTACTGCGTCTTACTAGAACCAACCATTATGCCTTATACCATAATTTAATTCTTGTTTCGGGAATGATATTTCTTTTATCAACTTCGACTAATATTTTATTGCGATTGTAGACTAATTCGAAATCGTGACGCTTATCGTAATTGAGAAAAAGCACTTCAACTTTTACTCGCAGGAATTGGAGCAGAGGGCAATGCTGCTCAAGCGTCTCGCCTTCGTCATATTCAGCAGTGACGTCAACCAATATCAACGTCATCTCCCCGAGATCCAGGAAAGGTTGTCGGAAAGCTTGAGGATGCATTTGGTGCCAGCCGTCCAAACCGAGGTGAGCGACGATGCAATTTTGTTGATCGTTTTATTACCTGCTTGTAACCGAACTGATTCTCGCAGGTGTTTCTTTGCTTCCGAGTCTTGCTAGTTCGCGTTTCGCCCAAACATCTGACCTCACTTTGGCCATCCATTGTTACCGAACTGGTGAGTAATGTTGAGGCCACCTCTATATTTTGTTAAACATATAAAATGAAACTCCCATATCCGCACTTGTCTTACACACACAGCCTAAAGAAAATTGTATAAAGCATAAACACTAAAACGATATTTTGTTCGTGTATTTATTAGAATAGTCCACTCATATTTTAATTGTGTTGCGATTGCGTATTAAAATATGTTTACAATGTACCCAAAGGTTTATTTATCGCCACTTATGAAACGTAGTTATTTTTTGGACGACTCGAACAAAGTTGATAGAGTTTTACTTGTTTGTGTGTTATGCTGGGTTTTTCATTTTTAGATTCAAGTGTTGGGTCAATTGGAACAAGAGCTCAGTTTGACCGAATTCGACCAGAGACTCCTTGAACCAGTATTCTCAGGGTCAAAGGATCGAACCTCGACCCCATCAAGTCGAGTTGGAATCTTGTTTTCTGCACCAACGAGCTCTTCCTCGATTAGCTACGCCCAAGAGAAGTTGGTCGCTAGAAATATTAATAACAATGTGATAATCTTTAAAAACTATACTAAAAAATAGATCGGTGTATTTTTGTGTTAACAGCTGTCTGCTTTTCAGGTGGTTATCCCTTTATTTGTCAGCATGCAAGTTACTGGATCTTGCTTTAGTACTTCAACCGAGTCAGTTACAACACTTCAAGGTAATTGATCGTCATGTAGGAAATAGCGGGAAAATGTTTTTTTATCGTTTCGATTATTTGTAAAATACGTTGTGAGCTGCAACTTAAGTTTCGGACAAAATCGTTGGCCTAATAGCTTAGGTCTACGTTATGGTGTAGCAATCAGTTCTTCCCTGTGCTTTACAAACGAGGTAAATCATAAGAACACATGCTGAAGTATTGTGCAATTAAAATCTAGAAACCAACTTATCAAAATCAAATCCAATTTTAGTCAAAATAAATAGGTCTTTCAAAACATAAACTTAAATACACTGCCCAGTGTCCATTCTCTCAGCGACATAGTGCCATATACCTTGTATATAGAAATGGTTGGTTTACCAAAGGGTTTAGTGAGCAACACTCTACTAAACCGAACTGGAACGGATGTTACGCTTTCAGCTATTTCGGTGGTCGTTCGTTGGCGAGCCTGGGGAGACGCGCCAAACAAGGGGGCAAATCAACAATGACGTCGGTGGTGGAACCCAGTCCGTGGTCGGAAAACAAAGCAGTGGGCGTGGTCGGCGCGAGAATGTAGTCAAGGAAGGTCGAACGCGCGCGTTTGTTCCTCACTGCGTTCGTATCAAGAGACTCCTGGAGGTTAAGGTAAGGAAGTTCTGTGGATGTGGTATTTGCATTTTACATTGTGCTAGATCCGTAAGGATTAAAAATACAGGTTTAATAAGTCATGGAACAAAAATAGATGTGCGCAGGGTTTTTTTTAAGGTTTGGTTTGGGTGACCGCTAAGTAGTTTTAAGAGACCGCAAGTGTTTCGTTTAAATACCAAAAAGTTGCAAGTCCAAAATTTGGGAAACCGCTGGAGAAATTTGAAAACACCTTAAAAAAACACCGAGGTGTGCGAATTACTTCCTGTACACAAGCTTTCAAATGATATCAATGAAATTGGAGAAGGATGTTATTCCATTAACGATTATCATCATAAACATAAATTATCAGTTATTGAATTTGAAAGGTGTTGCACGGGCAGCAGTTTGGCAACCACTTTTGAAAATTACGTCGCTACCTTTAGTAACGTCCTGTCTCGTTAATCAAATAGTTAAATGCATTTCTATTTCTAATCCTCGGCTTGAACTACGTTACTTCTTTTTAGCAAACGTCGTTTTTTATATTACCTTCAGGGGTTGTGGTGGCAAATTTAAACGGTCATAATACTGACCCATTACAGCAGGGGTCGGCAACCTTTTTTGCAATGCGGACCGGCTTAAAACTAAAGAATTTGTCGCGGACCGGCCTTAAAAAAACAAATGTTTGGTAACGGAAATTTATTACAACTTTTTTCAGGTTGTTTTGCGAGAGATGTTCCCACCTGGGAATTATTGGACTTAATGAAACCCGCGGGCCAATCAATTTAACCCAGCCCGCGGCCCATTACAATAAAACGTACAGTTCGGGTTTAAATCAATAGGTTTAGTTGGGCAACCTTGCTACGGACCGGTAGCAAACTCCTCGCAAGCCGCGGACCGGCATTTGCCGACCACTGCATTACAGGAATAAACATAAAATCATCAATGTTCTTCAATACTTTCTGTTTGTTAAATTTCAGCATCCTGGAGATGTGAGAACGATCCACGCTACTCCGATGCGTCACCTACTCGACTTGCGCAAGATTAACTCTCTGTTTGACTTGCAACCGTTTTTCAACACTATTACGTCACCAGACACGATGTTGCTTTTGCTTCCAGACCAAAAGACTTCTATTACTTCAGGTATATAATTTTTTTAATATTAAAAATAAAAGTAAGCTTTTATTTGCGGATCTGATTCCCTCGATTTTTTTGCAACGTCAAATATTTAACGAGTATTCTAAAATACACTATAGCACAGGGTAGGCAAAAATTTGTTGTAGTCATCTATGAAGCTTTTCCTTAAAAACTAAGGCTGTAATGTTTTACTTGGAAAATAATTTACCAAAGGAACTTATTATTACACTACTCTGAAATAACTAGATTCCTCGAATTATCCTTAGTTATGTATAATTTTTAATAATAATACTCCACCGTGGAAGATACTGATCAATCATTTTTACTACGTAATGTTTTTCCTTTCACTAATAACTTGCTGTTGTGAGTTGTATTTTTAGAGCATGCGTGCGGCGGTATACCGTATTTTAATATTTAAAACACTTTTACCTTCGTTTTAATATAGTCTACAACTCTATGGTTGATTGGTATGATGAAAAATCACAATAGTATCAAGCTCTCGTGTATTCAAAACAACTATAGTGTGTTGTGGCCATATGAGTTGCATTGCATGTTCACAGCACCCATAATGCACATTTTTATTACAAAATCTAACTTCTAGTACTTACAGTATATCGAAAAATGGGCTAAAATATCATGTGTTTTAATTTTAAGCGTGCTCACCTTAAAGTGCAATAGAATTTCATGCAAACAATGTTTATAAACTATGTCGCATAATGAAATAATTTATTATTTTATATTTAGGCAGGAAAGGTTTCGAAAAAACGTATGTGTATTAATTAGTTTTAGCCTCTATAAAAATGACAAAAAAAGCTAAAAGTCTAATGATTTTCCTGACATCAACCACGTTAAAAAAATGATTTTCGTTTTTAAAAAAGTTATTCTGGCAAGTCTTGGACGTATGAATATCCTCTACTTTTCAGGTGTCGGTCTGTGGTTCGTACTTTTTCATATTGCCATTATTTTTTTTTTCGTTTTTATGTTACGTAGGCTGACTGTTGAAAGTGTCGTGTAGGGTCTGGGTTTTTATATGTTATACAAAATGTGACTTCTTTTGAAAGAATGCTTTGAATATCTTTATTTTGACAAGCTGGTAAGAATATAGGAATTGGTAATAATGGTATACAAGTGTAATTTAAGAAAAAACGTAAAGGCCTAAAAGTCTTATTGAAATGAGCCGCGGGCTGGGTTAAATTCAATAGTTTGGCTGGCCGGATGCCACCCGCAGGTTTCAGTAAGTTCAATAATTCCTAGATGGGAGCGTCTCTTTACGGCAAAAAAGCATAAAGTTCGCATTAGAAGTTGTAATAAATTTCCTTTGTTGGACATTTGTTGTTTTTTAAGGCCGACCGCGACAAAATTTTAGTTTTAAACCGGTCCGCAGTGCAAAAAGGTTGCCGACCCCTGGTTTAGGGTGACCTTATGTTCCCGGGCACTGTCTTGGTGACACCTGGTTTCGGACAAAAGTAAAATAAACAGATAAAACAATATGCAAACTTTAAATGTGTTAATATAATGTTACAGAAGAAATTGACTGAAACAGTGCAAACATTTACAGAAACGTTAGACCTATATAAAAGTTGCGTGCTGCTGGATTTTGGGACACTTGTTTGTGCCTGCATCTGATAATTAATAGGTGAAAAGCGCACAAAATGATATACCGATTAACCAAAATATAAACATGGGCACTGTGCATCCCGTTGTTTATAATTAGTTACCACGATACAAATATAAACAAAATTAGTAATACAAGCGCTCATTGGTAAAAACAGAAAGCTTGAAATTAATAAGTTTGTAACAGTTGTGACCTAATTTGATATTGTAATTGTTTAGTATAAACACTTGTGTTCATTATGTAACGTTTCTAACATTTTAGGTCTAATATATGTGAGTTGTTTTTGCCACAGTTTCTAAATATAAAAATATGAATCTTTTATTTCAGTGTTGCAGTTATGTATCTCCAATATAGGTTTTATAAAGTTTAAGCGTGGGTGAAAGATTCTTGCTTTTTAAACTTCCAGCATTGTTGTGTGCTATATTTGTAATATATGAAAGTATAGTTTGATTTGGTTGGGATCTATGTTGAAACTCTCGCTTAATTTCCAGGTCGTGACCTTCACAGCAGTCCAGCAATCGAAGATGTTATCAGCAAGGATTTCCTCGAAGACATGCTCTAGAAATGCACTGTGGGCTTGCCTTCTGTTTACTCATGCTTTTCTATTCGCTCGTTGTCGTAAAACTGCTGAGAATATGTGCAATGCGTCTTCTTGTGCGGCTCAAAAATCGTAATTTTCTGGTGCATTTTGCATTTTGCATTTTACTTCATTTAAGGTACATGTTTGTCGTTTATTTCCAATTTAAACCTGAAGCAAATCATTTTTGCAATATCTGTGATAACGTTTTTACGTGTAGCAGCCATTTGGCGCGTCTTGTTTATTTACGTTCATGTCAAATTCTTGTCATTTGGTACGCCCTGCATGAAACCTGAAACGGGACAGAGCAGCGTAATCGACAGAGTGTAATCCCAATCTAACAGCTAATATAAAACGTATGCTTCTTCAGCCCTTTCTAATTATACAATTTCGTTTCGTTTTGTTTCTTTCTAAATAAGTGTCTGAAGACTATGATTTTCATCCTCGAACTGTTTAATAAAGCAGTTTTGTGCATGTTTAGGTCATTACGATTAAATTTATAAAAATTTTCGATAAAATTTTTGATTAAATATGTGAAGCGTTTGTACTTTACCAACCAACTATATGAATAAAAGCTCTTTCCTTTGATTTGTCACTGTGAACTTGCTTTTAAATAATACACAATTTGTTCCAAATACCTTTTTACTCTTTTCGCCATTAATCGTACTGAATAGTTTTTTGTATTGCTTTTTAAATTATATTATTGTTTTGTCATCCGTATGAACTAGCTTTCAAGAAAATATGTAGTTAATAATATGGCATTCATATTGATGCTTTTTTGAAGAAAAATGTGTTGCTTTCATGATGGACTGGAAGTAGGGAAATTGACTTTGTGAACGTTAAAATACAATTCTCATGAACTACCAGTTGTTTGATGCTGTTTTACTCATTTCAGGTCGATGAACAAGGAAAAAATAAGACTTGCGATAACTCATTGTTTATTTTATGTGTATTAGACGTCTCTTACGCTTCATAAATAAAAAATAAACGCACCATATAAGTATTTTACTTTTTACACAATGCGTAAACCTATAGTCTCGTACTTTTAGGATGGTGCACCTATAGAAGAGATTAAAAGATAAGACCCCTTCTAGAAGTTTTGATATAAGGTAGCCGGTATGTCACAGTAAACTAGATAAAATCAACACACATTAACTAAAGCATATTTCACATTGTACAAAACAATTGTGTCACCAACAGGAAATAAACGGTTGTTTCTAGTTGATGTGTCTTGACGCTAACCTTATCTTACAGTATCTAGCTGTAGGTATAGGTTTAATGCACGTTACAACTCAGCCAGTAGCCAAATAACATAAGACGAACAGATCCGCACAATGTTCTCACCTGCTAAACGAATTGTAGGATTTGTGGTAAACCGGAAGCTTGGACGTTTTACACAACAACGTCGAATTATTGCTACCTGTGCATGTTTTTTGCATTAAAAGGCGAGTACATGTTTGCATAAATAGCCAGTGGCTCTGGACGCGTATAGGCAGTAGGCAGTCTATTGCAATGTAAGAGTCATTTGGTCCAGTTTCATCAAACTGCAACTTCTCTGAGTCAGCTATACTCAGGGTTGCCATACCGTCCTTATTTTCGCCCTTTTAAATTATGAAAACCGGCAAGCTCCTCCGATTATTATGAGCAACTCAAGTAAAAAATAACATAAAAGCAATATATTAAATATATATAAAATTGTTTTATGTGCAAAGATTGGGCTAAATAACGCAATTTTATAAATAATTGCTTAATTAAAACAATTTATTTTAACCCAAGTCATTTGTCCAAATTACTTAAGTCAAGTCAAGTCATTTGCCCAAAAGACCACTTAAGTCAAGTCAAGTCAAGTCATTTTGCCCAAAATACTTAAGTCAAGTCAAGTCATTTAAAAACAGTGACTTAAGTGCACTTAAGTCAAGTCATTGACTTAAGTCATTACAACACTGAAAGGTACTACCGTGGCGTACAAGGCTCAGGATTTTACTTCTAAGTGGTAAGATAGGTAGGCCAGCGGTAGCCTACACCAGTTTTGGCTGCTGTACCAGGATACAGCAGCTGGCGACATTTTAGTAGTAAACAGCAGTAGGCTAAAAGGTTACTGCTGTTTAGGCTACAGAAGAATAGGGCGCGGCGAAGGCAGCATCTATTTTTGTGAAGTGGTTCGTAATGGGGAAATGGGTACAGTGAAGTCGCGATCGCGATCGACCGTTTGATCGCCACATTTCACCTGGTCGATCGCGATATGTTTTAGATTTTCAAAATAGCGTTCTTCAAGCAACATTAACAGGAGTAGCCTACTCGTACACCGAAAAACAAACCATGAACCTTGATAAATTGCTGGAGCAGGTTTCTGGCAAAAAGTATGGAATGTGATATAACACGGCTTGTATAAATACAATGCATGTCCAAAAACGGTTTTTAAATGCTAATCTAATTTTTCGGTTGTCCTTATTTTTGGGGTCCATGTCGATGGCAACCCTGGCTATACTACTATTTATTTAACTTAACTGCACTTGAAACAAAAACGTAATGCTACGGGTGTACAATTAAAACTATTGTTCACGCTTCTTATCTTATATAAAAAAAAAATACACAAGTTTTAATTTTTTATTTGTTTATTTTATTTATTTTGAAAAACATATTTTCCCAAGGTCTCTGAATCACGGTAGTTGCACGCTGACTTTGAGCCGTGTACTTATGCGTCTCGCTAACGTGGTATTCGGACTATTTCCTGTCTAATCAATTTAAAAAGTATTTTAAATCGCTGTTTTTCTATATCGAGGTGAGAAAATAAGTCGACTTGTAACGTAGTAATTTACACTCTTTAGCAAGGAAATAACAACATAATTTTGATATGCCACTGCGCTATGACCGGATACCCTGCTACGCTACACACGTGTAAATTGATCACGTGACTAAACACTAACAACAAACGTGTGAAATGAAGTGTCGACCAAATATCCTCATTACAGGTTCGTGGTTTGCTTTGTCTAATTTAATGCAATTAAGTTTTCTTATGTGCTTAATGCTAAAACAAGAAACATATCAATAGAGTATATATATATATATATATATATATATATATACCGAATAACATCAACTTGGTACCGTTGTATCACCTACTTAAAACACAAATAAAATCGGTTTGTATCTCTTAAATAGCATATCCTGTGTTTATAAAATTAATTAACATTGTTTGACAAAATGACGTCGTTGATAGAATTTATAAAACAATTACAAATGTTAAGTCTTAGCAACACTATCCACTCTTCAGATATGTTAAAACAGTTTCTTCTGCCGTTACTCAATTAGTTTGCCTGGATCACTTAAACGACTACACCCATTAGCAATAATCCATTGATTTGGGTTAGGGTGGTGGTATTTATAAATTTAATTTCATGAGTTTGGCTTAGTTTTCATGTTGATTCCTCAATCTATTTAAATAACTCTGTAAAGGCCCGTTTACACTACAGCTGCACTGAGCTGAGCTGCACTGGGCGTGAAATTATTTTCACTACAGCTGCAGTGAGCTGCGCTGGGTGTAAAAATTGCCCCAAAACGTAACGTGTTTCTATAGCTGCACTGGGCTTGAGTTTAGCAAAGCGTGAAAATCGCTCCAAAGCGTATTTTTTTCCAGCTGCACGGGGCTTGAGTTTGGCAAAGCCTAACTTTAAGCTAGCTGCAGCTGCTGCACCGGGCTTGAGTTTAGCAAAGCGTGAAACGCTCACCACAATGGAATTTAAATACAAATTACGCTTTGCTCAGCTCAGTGCAGCTGTAGTGTAAACGGGCCTTTAGTCTAGGAAATAGCGTATTTCAACATTTTTGCCACTTGTCATGAATATTTAAAATTTTTGTCCTTCAGCACAACTACTGTCTTACAATTTTCTTCTCGAGCCAGTGTTGTCCCGACTTAAGTCACTGTTTTCAAATGGCTTGACTTAACTTAAGTCTTTTGGCCAGAATGACTTGACTTGACTTAAGTCTTTTGGACAAATGACTGGACTTGGACTTAAGTTATTTTGTTGAACATCTTCAGATTAAATTAAAAGTGTTATGTATTAAAATGTATCCCAAGCTTTGCACATTAAACAATTTTATTGCTGTATATTGCCTTTGTGTTATTACATTGTTGCTCATTTTTAAATGAGTTTATTGATTTTAATGGTTTAACAGTTTACTTTTATGACAATAACATGACTCGTCTGGGACTGACTTGTTATTTTTGCAAAATACTTGAATTAGACTAAAGTTATTTTTCAAATGACTTGACTGGGACTAAGTCATTTCAAAATGACTTGTTTACAACACTGGCACTTCTAGTCATCTAGTGTAACACAATATTAATTCCATTATATTGAATTGTGCAAAACATAAGTTTTTACTTTGACTCTTTTGAGCAGTAAAATGATTTACTTTAAATGTGCATCTAATTCAGTAACTAATATACACATTTGATTAAGGCAAACCTGCTTATCTATTCCAATGCAAATTGCATTATACAATAGAGTTTAACATGAATGAATAAGACATCTAAGATTTGTAATTGTGAAAAGAATTGTAGCCAAACGTTTGACTAATATTTAACATTCACTTTAGGAGCATGTATTGCTTGATATTAGAGTCCCTAAATTCAAAGTTTACACTATATTGACTTTTTTTAGGTTAATGTTATCAAATAATATGAATTGCCAAAAATATAAAGTAGTCTGTTTCTACTATTTAGTGCTGTACATACGTAAAATTATGTTTTCTTAAACAAAATTGTAATATTAATTTTAATTTAAAACTTTTTTCCTGCTTGACATTGGATGACAGTTCAGATCAAAGCATATTCTGCTCAAAATTTATATTCATTTTTAAATGTTGTATTTAATTTTTTTTATTATGGCCGCGATACTTATTATGTATATAAGCTTGGGAAAAATCAGTTCACTTCATTTCTAATGTATTTTTTATTATTAAAATCCAAGCTAGCAGAATCTTGCCAACCTTTTAGTGACCACCATTCCCTTTTACATAAATATGCTTTTAAGCAAACTTGTGTGAAACATGCAACTCACAACCAGTTTAAATGCGCAAAGCATGAAAAAAAGCATTTATTTCTTTAAAATATCAGAAAGTTTTAATTTAAAAGAAATACCTGATGCATTAGGGCAGTGGTTCTCAACCTTTTTGTTCTCGAGTCCCCGTTTTCAAAAACTTGTCCCCCCAATTATAGTGTATGATACATAAACCTGAGTAAATAAAAAACACATTTTAAAATTGGCACAATTCAAATAAGGAAAAAAATGTAGTCAAAAAAAAATGTAGTCTAGGTTTGTATCAAAATTTTGACGGTTTGAGCCCTGGTTGCCAGATGCTTGGTTTAGGATTTTGACTGTTGGTATGGTCAAATAATATTTAGCATGCACCTATAGTGCGAGACCAAAGGAAATCAATGGTGGTAACTGTTCTTGGTGAGCGGATAGTCGTTAACAGCAGTGTAATAGTAAAGCTGTCTGTAAATTCTATTTCCTTTTGCCAAAATTGCAACACCAAAATTTATTACTGAAATTCTGTGGATGTTTTGGAAAAGGCTATGTAAAAATGTTTGATGCCGCTGAAAAATAGAAATACTTTGCCTGTAACCTATTGTGAAACTAGCACAAATTTAATGTAACTTGGCTTAGATTTCAATTTGGAACTAGAGTGCCCTATACTACACCTCACCTGACGCTTTTGTGCTGCCCAGAGTTAGTGTAGAAATACGCATCAAAATCGTATTTATGTTGTTAAAGTTTGGAGGCCTCGTGAGCCCGTGGCTCGAACTTTAAGCATTCATTCATTTTTATTAGACATTGTTGGACTGAAACTACGTTTGATTCATTAATTGATAAGTGTAATAGTGACGTCATAAACGCGATAGGTTCACTGCAGCAAAAATCACACAAAGATAATTGCTTTTTCTTCTTCTATAGTGAAACTTTTAGTTCATATTGCCTAATTCTTAATTATTTTCTTTGGAATTCCACATGGCGACCCCCCTAGACAACCACTTGCGACCCCCTTGGGGGTCACGACCCCTAGGTTGAGAACCACTGCATTAGGGACATAACAAAGATTTCTATATTGCTCGAAATAATTAATAGCTAAACTGGATATAGTTTGCATATTTTGGGCATTCCTGTAATTAAAACAAACAAAACATGTAGTTTAGGCCTCTGGTAGTGGAGCATGGCCTGGTACCTCCTGGATATGTGAATATCATACTGCTATCGCTATGTAACTGGAATTATGACAATAGTGATTGGTTTTTCAGGTCAATATAGGAGTACCTAAATGCTACCAATGAAAGTAAAATTGCAAACACACCATCATTATTTGATCAAAATTTAGTACTTTGTAAAATATTAAACAATCCTTTAAAAAAAAAAATATTAAACAATCCTGCATTTTTCCTCAATAAACGCTTTTTCAAAATGCCACAACAAGACCAATTACCACCAATTGTAGTGTGAAAATGCTTTTTTGCTTTTTGTAAAAAATAACCTAGCAATCAGCCAATTTTAAATAAAGCTTTTTTTGCACTAGCCATGGAAACACTAATTTAAATATCACTAGCCATGGAAACACTAATTTAAATAAACCTGAATTAGTTTCCCTGCTTGTTCCATATTCTTTTTCCAAGTGTGTTATTTATGTAAGCTTTCTTGAACAGAAATCATTCTCATTGAATAAATGATATGGTACAGTGGATCCCCTTCTATGAGGTTGCTTGTATAAACAGATTGAGCAAGCATTGGCGCATGGTTGTTTCTCGACTCGTTCCCTTCTGAGCCTGCATAGCTCAGTTGGTAGAGCGACGGTCCCGGCTTGACCGGAGGTCGTGAGTTCGAACCTCACTGCAGGCTAGTTGTTTTTCTAGTCTGCTCTGCTTGCATCATAGATCAACAGATTCGGTGAGTCTGCGATGGCTTTCGGTGTACTTTCTTGAACAGTTTCTACATAATAATAAGTGTTATTTAGACTTTTTTCTGAATCTTTGAAGATTCAACTTTACTGTAAGTCATTTCGGAATTAAAACATTTTTTACTAACCATTTAGGAACCCCTGGAACTGGGAAAACGACTCTGGCACAAGAGTTGTCCAACATCACACAACTAAAAGTCGTAAATGTTGGAGAAATCGCCAAAGAAAACGACCTTTACCTTGGATATGATGAGAAATTACAATGTCCGATTTTGGATGAAGATCGACTAATTGGTGGAAATTTTGGTTTTTGATGATAGTTTAATTTAAATAAATTTATGCCCTGTAGGAAGTGTTATCTTGTTAATAATCTTTCATGTATGATATTGGAGTAACTGTTGCCGTTTCTTAGATGAGTTGGAAGATCAGATGTCGGAGGGTGGAAACATTGTTGAATACCACAGCTGTGAGTTTTTTCCTGAAAGGTGGTTTGATATAGTCTTTGTTCTTCGCACAGAAAACAGCAAGTTGTATGAACGTCTAAGCCAGCGGTAAGTTATGAAATACAAAATCTAAATCAACAAAATGTCATTGGTTATTTGGAGTATAAAATTGTTGTGTGAATATCAACAAATGGCTATTTTTTATATATAATTAAATACTTTGTACAAGTGGTGTAATTTACTTTATATTTCAAAACTGCTGTTGGTAACAAACCCAAATAAATGTTGTGCAAAAATTTGTTTGTGGCAAAGTACGGATATTTTAACACTGTATTCAATTTATAAAACACGTTGTTTGGAATGACAACAAATCACCTAACAATATTTTGCTTTGGTAGGGCTTACAATGAAGAAAAGCTCAAGAACAACATTGAATGCGAAATATTTCAAACCATTCTTGACGAAGCGCGCGAATCCTACAAAGCGGAAATCGTTCACGAGCTGCAAAGCAACACCCCGGACAATATGGAGAAAAACTTGGACGAAATTGTCGCCTGGTGCCAGCAATGGGTGCCCCGCGCCACGTAGCAACAAACAGTATCGACGCATTAATTTCGGCCACGTTTTTTTTTCTCTAAACTACGTTTTTACATTTATTTTATTTTCAAGTGTTTCGTTTTTATATGTTGGTTTGCTGGAAATTCGCGACAAGTTTGCGATAATCTTGGCCGCAGTACCCCTGCGCGTTTAACACCATCTTTTGGTGCGTCTCTCTGGGGTAGATGGCTTATGTTCGTGTACTCTTTTGTTTTAATCGTGTCGCTTTGTTCAATTAAAACAGAAAAAAATCGATGAAGCGTCATTTGTACATGGAAACGTTGCAAAGTAAGCGACTTTTGAGATCGATAAACAAATCCCAAGATACCTGCTGTTTCTAGAATATGTAATTTGGAAATAGATGTAAATTGGCAGAGAAACATTTAAACAAGCAGTATGAACGTTGTTAAACGTGATTAAATATCAGACTTTGTACATATATAATTTTATTCGAAAAAAATAGAACAGGAAACATCGTTGGTGTTCTTGGTAGCCGCGTAGCTTTGTTATATTACTAAAATTGTCCCTAATTCGAGCTGCCAAATAGCCTATATGAAAGGAACGTGTTTAACCATGTATTTTCCATTAACGCTGTCGCCAAATCTGTTTCCAATCGTTATCCGTTGCAATCAAGGTAATTCGCGTTCGTTAATGTCGACAGAGGTGTAAAACAGCTGCGTTACGGATCGGAACATCCGACTAAACAAACGGGCGGCTCGCCGGCGTGAAAAGTCGATATCCCGCCATGACCAAGGCCCTGGCTTTGCACAGCGCTGAGGAAACGACGTTTTAGCACTTTGCTACTGTTCTACAACAGCGCAAAAAAGTTTAAATATTGTTTGCGTGATCGTTGGAACTCATTCGCTGGATTACCTTGATTGAGAATTAGTCGTGTAATACAGACCTGGAAGCAATATGAAGTGGATCGCATGTCCTGGAAGTACCGTTTCTTGTAGTCAAACCGTGTCCACCAGCGAAGAGTTTACTTTTTGTCAGGTGAGTGTCCATTTGCCGGTTTTAAGTAGTTGTTAATGCACTTGTCTTTGAAAGATTTTCGGCTCAGTAGTTTCTTGCTGTTGAGGTCGAAAAAAATTGGATAAGTTAAAGACGCGTTTGGATTGTAAATTATAATTGTATTGTATTATTAAAACTTAAGAATTCCATACCTTGTACCACAATAATCGAAGTCCTATTTCAAGGAACACTAATTGCGTAGTTCGCCAATGTAGTTTAAGATACATCGCGGATATCTATCGCCACCAATCTAGACTAATGATTATCTAGAATGGCGATAATTATTTGTATGTCTCGACGGCGCGTGTTGTCTCGACGTTCACTTCCGGGCAGCAATTGAATTTTATTATGCTCAAAACAACACGACAAGTGAACGCCTTTAATGTTTTGCAAAATATCTTTGGCAGGTATCTTGTTTTTAGTTTACTTTATAGTAATTTTTTACCGGTTCAGCCAGCTACCACTAATTATGGACTGATTATGGTGTTAGTTGATTACAGTTCGGCGTTTGTGTTTTTACTCAGTATGATTATTATTATTAAGTTCTGCTGTTTGTAGGTAAAGCCTGTTCGATGTGGCCGAACCCCAAGGGCAGCACACAAGCGACGTTTGGCAAGACCAAGTTCATCCCTTTATCTCGGTTCAAACCGCAACATCAGGGACAAGTCCAACAGCAACGCTGAAAACTGCCACTCGAATTCTGCTGATCGAAAGCCTGCATCGCATGCCAACACCAGTTTCGTACGAACAACTGCAATACGTGTGAAGTAAGTGGTGCGAACAGCCGTCCGTTCATCCCCTTGATAACGCAATGTCTTGGGTTTTTGTGAATTCATATATTAGGTAGGATAGTTTTTATACGAACTTAACCGTATTCCTAACTTCAACTGGCATGAGCACGAAGCCAAAATCAACCTTGAACGCAAAGCTTAAAGCAAATTACGGCATTTAAGCTGATTTGTTTTTAATGTTGATTGTTTTCTTAGAAAATTCAAGCCATACCGCAACGTACAGTTTGATCAGCTGCTGAACAACAAACGTAAGTATATAAAAGGAACATTATGTATGGGAATCCTACATGTCTGGACATAATCAGTTAGTTGCTAAACAATTGTCTGTTTGCAGTTGGCATATCGGCATTTCGCGGCTTTCTATCATCTGAGCACAGTGTCGACAACCTGGACTTTTGGTTGGAATGCGAGCGCTATCGCACCTCTGCCGCTGACCAGCTCCAGATGCTCGGAAGGTCAATCGTCAAAAACTTCCTCGAGCCCGGTTGTCCGTGCGAAGTGAGAACTGTTGCTATACTTGTGTTTTTAACCTTACACTGAAGATCTAGGCATTTGTCACATGTGTTCGGGCGATTTAAATAACTTTATTCCGATTAGAGGCAGCCGATCAATTTTTGATCGACACTAGTAAAAATAAAGTTTTTGTTCGATTTAAGGTGAACCTGAACTTCGTTTCGAGGCGACTTGCTCAAAGCAAAGGAGCTTGCGGTGAGCGGGGAGCCTTCCTGGTCGTGCAGAACGCCATCTACCGGTTGATGTGCGACGACTCGTTCCGACGCTTCTCGAATGATTACTCCACGTTGTTTCCATACCTCGACTCGTTTCGTTTCCTTGAGCCGCGCGGCAGAAGCACACCCAAGGCGCCGCGAGCAAAGACGCGCAAGTTTCGCTACGAGCCCAGCGTTTACGTGTAATAGAACATTCGCACTTCGGCGCTGGCGTTTGCTAAAAAATTACAGCATTGAAACGCCGGAAGCCTTTATAGCAACTAAATGCGCCGAGACCATGAAGGTTTTCGCCAATGCAAACTCTTTAAGAAATTCATTACCTTACCTTTGGTTAGATATTCTGCGCACCTCTACTTTTTTTGTGCTATTCTTTTAATATATTTTCTATTTATTTAAAAAAATATTTATTGGTCGTGGTATTGGCTGACGAAAATACTTTAATTGCTGTAAAAGTGATTGCCGCGTCAAATAAAACAGCCCGATTCCGCAGTTTATGAAAGTGTAATTTTCCAACTTCAGTCCGTTATGTTAGCAGAATTTTCAGAGTATATAGGTGGAATGTTTTCTATTTGGGGCAGGTTAAACCTATCTTACTCAGTATTATATATATTCGGATTAAAGGTTTTATAACATCTCCAATGTCATATTTTGAATCAAAGACCGTCAAACAAATTCAAATGTTTTAGCGAGGGAGTATAGCTTCTTTGATTTACTAACCACAAAGTCCTTTTTGTGTTGGCTTATTTGATATGCAACCTCAAGACATGCAGTGACCATACAGGATATCCCATAAACAAGACACTTGGACCTGTTTACTAACTCTGATTTGAGCAGTAATCATTAACCAAGAGTGTAATCCAGTAGCAACTCAGTGTACAAAACATTAAAGAGGCAGCTAGGTGACAGAATAGTAGTAAAACATCAGCCATGCTTCGACTCATCACGATTTTCAGTTTATTTGGTGAGATATTACAACTTCTATTTGTTCCTAATTTAAAGTAATTAGAAAAAGCAAACAAAAATTGTTGAAAATGTTTGGCTTACAAATATGCTTACATCATCTTTGACATACCGTTTAAATCCTAACTCTAGTGCAGTTTCGATGTTAGTAAGGATTGCCAAGTAAGGCACGTTATCTTTTCAGGTACAATCGACTAACTTTACTGTTTTTCTTTAAATTGTATATTCGTATTATTAACGCTACCTGCTGCCGCAATGCCATAGTACGACTCGCGTGATATCGTTTTTGTATTTTTTTTCAATTGAAAATTATTTGAATATGCTGTTGCTGCCAGACATTGCTTCAATGGTACAATTGTTCTTTCGGCAAAAAAAAATATTAAAGTGCCAACGTTTCGACCACCTATTCGGGCAATCTTCATCAGGGCAATATAATTGCAACTAAAGGCGAAAACATATATATATTTTTTTTGCCGGAAGAACGATTGTACCATTAAAAACTATTTGTTACCGTATTCAATTTGGTTTCGTAGTTTTGTCATCTGCGGTGTTCTTCGATCAGCTCTTTAATCTTCCCGACAATGCTGGCAGCGCCAAAAACGGATCGGTGTCGTTGACAGGAGCCGAGCTCGAACAGCTCTATTTTAGAACTTGTTACAGTTGTCACGGTACGACGATCAGCACGGTGACGTCTTCGTGCTGGCAAACCGTAGATGAGGATTACACGAGATTCGTGAAAACAACTTCGTGTATCGGAACTTGCTCGGTAAGACACAAGTTTAAAACTGCTTAGAAATGGAATTTTTGCAAATTGCCACAATAAACATGCAGTCTCAAATCAATTTGTTATCTTAAAAATTATTTTCAAAGTTAAAAGTTTTGCCAATGAGTTCTAAAGCTTATAAAGATTTTGGCAATGTTAATAATTGTGTACCAGAAATTCATAGTTAGGTTAATTAGTCATAAAAGTAGTATAATGATTTTTAAGTGTAGTATGCTTGTATGTAATGACAAAGTATTTGCTTATTTAAATATATATTTTTAACAATTATATATTGAGTGCATAATATCCCGGAAGCTGCGTGAATAGCAAGTTTAAAAGCTATCCCCTTACTTTATTATCTCTTAAAAAAAATTCACTAACCAAAGATAGTGTTTAGTCAAAAAAGCACATTTGAAACGAATGTTTATACTTACAATCAAAGAACGGCAATGCGTCTCATCGTATACTATTCCCCTCTCGTGATTCCACGATTGTTCACACAGCTTAACTAACTAAATGTCGCACTTTATTCGTGTATCAACTAAAACAGTGGTCGGCAAACGCCGGTCCGCAAGGAGTTGGTTGCCAGTCCGTAGCAGGGTTGTCAGATTAAAATTTTGTTTAAACACGAACTGTACGTAAAAACGTGATAAAAAGTAAAAAATACCACAATTAAATGCATTTTTATATTTAAAACACATTTACCTTCGTTTTAATATAGCCTACTACTCCATGGTTGATTGGTATGATAAAAAATCACAATTAGTATAAACTTTCGTGAGGTTCAGAGGTTCAAGAGTTACACAGCACGTTCACAACATCCATAATGCATATCTAGTACTTACAATATATCGAAAAATGGGCTAAAATATCATGTGTTTTAATTTTAAGCGTGCTCACTGCTCACCCTATAGTGCAATAGAATTTCATGCAAACAATGTTTATTAACTATGTCCTATAATAAAATAAGTTATTATTTTGATATTTAGACATGGAAAGGTTTCGAAAAAAACCTATGAATGTTTAATTAGTTTTAGCCTCTATAGTTTTAGACTCTATAAAAATGACAAAAAGGCCAAAAGGCCTAATGATTTTTCTGACATCAATCACTTTAAAAAAAGTATTTTTGTTATCAAAAAAGTTATTCTGACAAGCCTTGTAGCCTATCCTATACTTTTCAGGTGTCGGTCTGCGGTTCGTACTTTTTCATATTGCCATTATTTTTTTTCGTTTTTATATTACTACGTAGGCTAACTATTGAAAGGGCCTGGTCAAAAATAGGATCATAAATTATTATAGATTATACAAAAGTGTAAATTCTCTTAAAAGAATGCTTTAAATATCCTTATTTTGACAAGTTGGTAAGAATATAGGAATTGGTAATAATGGTATACAAGTGGAATTTAAGAAAACACGTAAAGGCCTAAAAGTTTTATTGAATTGAGCTGCGGGCTGGCTTAAATTAAATTGATTGGCCGGCCGGATGCCGCCCGCGGTTTCAGTAAGTTCAATGATTCCTAGATGGGACCATCTCTTTGCGGCAAAACAAGCATAAAGTTCGCATTGAAAGTTGCAATAAATTTCCTTTCCTGAACATTTGTTGTTTTTGAAAGCCGGTCCGCGACAAAATTTTAGGTATAAACCGGTCCGCAGTGCAAAAAAGGTTGCCGAACCCTGAACTAAAACAACAATATTTAAATTAAAGAACCGTGTGCGTTTAAGATAGAACTGCATTTCATGTATAAAGCTTAATTTTGCGACATTTTTTACACGCGTGCCTTAAGGTTAGCCACCGTGTTTTGGTATACGATGTAACGATGCACTTATAGACCACAGTTCTTAATCACACTTCGATTGGACTGGTGGAGTACACACGCAGATGTGAACCGGAGTGCAGAGAGTCGTGCTACAAAACAGACAAGCAAACTGAGCTGTGTAAATATTGCTGTCTTGGTGACAGGTAAACCGAAGGTGTTTTTTAGTTGTAAAGGTGCACTATGAAATTTGAAATATGCGTATATTTTGATTTTGGTATCCTGGCATACAGATGCAACGACATCCTTCCCACTTTTATACCGGAGACCCACGACACTGTGGGGCATGGAAGCGAACGAAACATTCGAAACTGGTTTTCAGGAGTTTTTTCCAAACCCCGTCATCATGCGGCAGACCCTTCAAACAAGGTTTCAATTTTAAACGCTATCCGTAGAGTAAAAATAATAAAACAAAACACTGGTACACTATGCACGGATCTATAATGCAGCTTGATAATGAATTGCAAAGTCAAAAACTGAACGTTGACACCTTATCAACACCGCTGTACCTGTTTAACACCTGAAGTTGCTAAATAATGCTCCAACTATATATAAAAACTCAAACTGATAACAATTGCGTCCCACCTTTTTTAAGTGATGGTTGAATTGCTTCTCAGTCACATTAACTGAAAATGATACAAGGTCGTATCGAAACGTCTTAATCAAGATGATGTCGATCTACTCGACCTTTTTGGCTTTGCAAGTCATTATTTATCAAAACACTTCTCGGTGTACGATTTTAGCGAATTGAGCAATGACTTTTTCTTACAGGTTGCCACTCGAAAATTAATTTTGAAACTCTACAATGATTTTGGTCTGGCTGCGGAAATGCAACACTTTAATGTGTGGCAAGTTGATCAAGAAGATAAGGCTCCCGCGTTTTTTACCTCGGTATATAGAAAAAATGATACATGAATAATTATGGTATTGAGTTCTTTTGAGCAAGTTTATATTACGTAAACTTTGTTTAAAATACGTGTTACACTGTAATAGATTCCGTTGTCCCCTTTTCAGTAATATAAGGTTGACTGTTGTTATTTAGTACATTAAAACTGTTGTGAGGGGCTACAACGTAATAGCAACCATCAGAGGGTCAAAATACGGGACGATGCGTGATCAAGTAATCGTGATTATGGCGCATTACGACACACATTCTGGTGGAACCGCAGGTGTAGACGCCAATGGGTCCGGCGTCGTTGCCTTGCTGGAGATTGCTCGTTTGCTGGAACGCCGAGACGATTGCAGCAGGTACACTTTTGTGACGCTCCCAACTAGACTTTTCGTTAAGTGGTTTGAGGTAATGTTACTACATACGGAACTGGAACAACACAATCAACTATACACACATATCGTAAATTTAATTTGATTCTTTATACTCTAACCGTACACAAAGCGTTGAATCAAGAAACTTATCATCAGAGCAAATGTCAGATTTTTAAACATTCCCAAAAACCTTTTGTTACACTTGAGTATTAAAAATTGCACCCCAGGGTGCTGTGGCACCCCGGTCGGGAACCACTAGTCTATTATTTCGCTAAAAACCTTCTGCTAAACGAAAAAGACTTTTAATCCAAGTTGACTCTGTAATTTACGCAAAACAATAGCAATCGAATTCGTAAAAATATTTATCTAACAAACACTTATAAATAATGTACGACCACTAACATTATTGTCTAATTGTCTTTGTCTCCGTGCTAAACAACGTGATTATAGATGATAGTATCATTAGTTGTAAATCCGTAAAATATTTAAGATTAGCTTGGTAAGCTTGATGTACAGTATTATAGCATTGCGACATTTGACCTTTAGTTTTTCGCACGTAAAATAACTCAATAAACAACGCGGTAACTAACGGAACATAGATGTATAAAGTACTTTTTTGCTACACGCAGAAGCAATACTGTGATCCTGGTTGCCACAGACTTCAACGAAGAAGGTCACTTTGCCGATGGTCTTTCCAACAGTGGGTATACGAGCTGTTATGTAGGCGAGCAGTTTAACGGACTTGCCGGGGCAGCCCATTTCGTTTGTGGCTGGCTGATGCCACATTTGCGGAGAACCGGATCAAGGCTACAACTAGCAATCAACCTTGATTCCTTGTTAAACTATGACAACAGGTGAGCTAATGTGTTGTGTATCCACATCTTTGGTAGGTCAACGTTTCTTGTCCAAACGCAAACCTAAAAAGGTTGTAGGCCTACAGTAAACGTGTATCCCTATACAACACCAAGCATGACGTTTAGGCCTTCCACACAATCGCTACCAAACTATTATCAAATAGTTACGAGTCATCTCTCGAGCCGCGGAAATCGTGCTCTTCGGAAATTCGAGAAAAAGGTTTGGCCTTTTTTTTAGATTTTTTGTCGTTAACCTTATTTTATTTTTAATTTTAAAATTTTTATTATTTTTTTACAAGTTTGTTTTTCTCTCAGGTATCCCGACGAAAATTTGCCGGTGATTGGATTATGGCTTCTTACGGTGATCTTCAAAGTGGCGCAAGTCGGGTTTCGAATCACGTCGCACGATTAAAGAGGTTCTGGTCAGATGCAACGACAAATCTCAACGCCGCATTAATTGGAAAGGGTCTAAGTGCTGAAGGTAAACAAGTATAGCACAAGGTACGGCATCACCATTGTGTTTTATACCCTTTCGTTGCTAGAAAAACCCAATTCATTTTTTACAGCACAACCATATAAGTTATAATTAGCATGGCGTGAAATATTGTCTTCCAGATGGAGAAGCAGCAGGACATGATGACTGTCTGGTGTTTCAGCGGCTGCGAGTTCCATTGCCATGCATTTCTATTACAGACACTGGTAAGATATTACTTGTTTAAACAAAACATAAAACATGTGATAACTAATGGTTTTCAACGCTTTAGGGCCACTTCGCGGTTACATGCGGCGATGTCACAATGCAAATTGCGACGATACAACTCACGTGACTGACAACAACGTAAAATTTATAATTCAGGTAAATTAAGTATACATAGCCATTGAGATGTCAAGTTGGTAAACACGTACGTTACTTAGTTTATAGTAAGGGGTCACTGCTTTTTTTATTAAAAGTAAATCCAAATAGAGTAGGGGCACAACAAATCGCAATGCCGTAATATTTCTGAAGGCATTATCGTTCGTGACTCAAATTTGTTCATTTCCATTCGTTTTATTTTTTATTTTTTAGGCGTATGTTTACATTGGCTAAATATTCTACTGATGTTCATTTCTGTTCTTTATATCATGTCTGCGCTGACAAAACTACACATCGTGTCATTCAAGAATAGCATTTAGCAAGATATGACGAGAAATAAAAAAACGCAGCACATTGCCATTTTCAAATGATAAATTTTTTATTTACCACGAATTTTTCACTTAAATGAAGGAAATCTAGAACGCTATTTAGGGTTTTATTTCCTTTAAATCACTTTGACCTTGTATTTTTCTTGTGCGGTATTTGTTTTACATAAATAATTACAAATTTACGAGCCTTAACGTGCTCTTACCTCATGTAGGCTATAACATAAAAGAAAACCGCCAAATTTAACTGCGGTATGACTTGGTTTACATCGGTATAAATTTAAAAAATACTGTAATGTTTTTAAAAATACCGTCATAATATGGTCACCCAACGAATGTAATTGGTTCAACGAAATATTTCTTTTACAATTTTGTTTAAAGCAAACACGCTTTTTTGATTTGTTCTTTGCCAATTTGCCAACTTGCCTGTCTATACAATTCTGCATATTCACAGACGATCAACTCAGTATGGAGGCTTGTAGAGGAGCTCAGTGAAAGCTCTTGTCAGTCAGACGCCGTTCCAATCACGACCACAACCACAACTCCAGTTCTCACCACTACAGAAGGGCTTCCACAGTCAGGCACAGTTTGTGATAGGCCGCTCTTAAAGGTAAAGCCGCTTATCAATGTTTGTTTACGGTTCACGCCAAGCATTTAAGATTTTCTAAAACAAACATTACCGACAGACGTTGGCAAACTATATATATGTATAGTATCACCGGTGTGTATATATTGAGGATTGCAGCCTTTAAATACTTTTACAGTTATAGACCAGGGATTCGTAAAGTAAAGTGGGTAATGGAACTATTTCAAATGATTACTGTAGGTGTTATGCCGTTTTTAGCGAAATGCTATGCGAGCCAGAAATCCTGGCCCGGGGTATTTATTTCTGTAAATGAATAACAGTGTTCGCTTTTATTAAGTGAACAGAACCACTGATGAAACATTGCTAAAAAAATAAGTTACAGTTTAATTTGTGCGAACGGCGTTCGAACTTTATAAAGAACTATTGAAGTGTAGTTAGCGACGAGTCCATTCTCAAGCATAGCAATCAATATTTACAGGACTCGTTGTCTGGAGTGCTGAACACGTCAGTGCAGATTACCGCTGCTTGTCGTTACGTACTAACTTCGTTGGAACTCTGTCGACAAACCCATGGCCCTGATTGGGGGCATCTTAACAGTGGGTCAGCCTGGGTGCCGAAAAAAGCTAAAAAATCAAGCAGTCGACAGTTGTGGTAATTATTTAGTGCAAACACTGCCTTGAATTTGATTGTTTTCCGAAGTATTATTGGCTAAAAATAATACTGGAATTCATAACTTTTCCACAAAGTTATTTTTTCGACAAATATATATCGTATAGCATGTATACCTGCATTTATACTATAAACTTTTCCAATATGTGTTAAGGGTTTAAAAAACGCTGTTTGGACGATTTCGAGTGTCAGCAATGGTCACATAACTATACTTTTCGGGTACGCCTTTTTTCGGGTAATAGTTTCCTCGCATATCACTGGACAGTGCTGGGCATGTGCCGTTTGCAGTCTTGCATGATTGCCAAAACAGGTTCAAGGCCGACTTGGGCGGCGAGTACAACGTCACGGCGATTGCGCTGCAAGGAGTCAAGAAGATCGGCTACGTGCGCGCCTTCATGGTCTCGTACAGCAGGAACGACGAGGAGTGGAACTGGCACATTCCGGAGCGCGCCGAGAGAAGGCCCGGACTGCGGAGGACAGAACTTAAAGGAAACTCGAATTGGAACTCCCCGGCTAAGAGCGAGCTCTACCCGCCCCTGGTGGCCCGCTATGTTCGTGTGCATCCGAGACAGTGGCGCCGCCGCATCGCACTGCGCGCCGAGATATTCGGCTGTGCGATCTAACGGGACACTGCGATTTAGAGTTGTTTCGGCCTGCTGTTGATATGCTGTAATGGCGTAATTTGTTCTGTCGTTAATTTCAAGGTTAAAAAATGACTCGTTGTTTTACATGCCGCGTAACATCTCTGTTTTATATTTCAACAGTACTCAAGACAAGAGACAGATGAAAACTCGTAATAATCGAAGACATTTACGCAGCTAACAACTTGAAAATGTATATTTGATTAATAGCGATTGCTAAAATTAACAGTACAATCTAATTTTTAATTTATCTTGTATATTAAAAATGGATTTTGGAACCAGTGTAAACAAGAAAATTCCATATATAGAATAACGTGTTATTAGGGTTTAGTATCGCATTAATAATAAAGTTCATTGATGTAATCCAGTCCTCTTATGCAATATGTTAGTGTGGTTGATTGTAAATGCTGATAGATAAAAATAACTATCGTACGGTGTTAAACACATAAAAAACATAATATTTTCGGTTTCCGTTTTTACATAGTTCTAAAAAAATAGAACTAAAATAAAAATATAAATATTGGTATCTGCTGGGACGTTAAAGAAAGAAAATAACCCTGTAAAGTAATATAAAAAAATAGAGCACTAGGTTATTATCCACAGTGTTTGAACTTACAATTAATACTGAAAAGCGAAGTAAACTATATGACAAAAGTTGATGCCTATTACGGAATTTGTAGTGAGCAATCTACAGGGTGCGTGTGTCAGAGAGCATCGATACTGCAGTTTCAACAATTTGCATTTGCAGAGAGAAAAAATCGGATACTATTAGGTGCGAAATATATTTTGTGATGGTCTTGTACTGTCGAACAGCAGGCGCACTCTGCCTGATCATCTAGATATGACTTTACTCTTTCGCTCACACCTAACAGGCACCGCTATTGCTTCATACAACTTTAACGACGAAAACTGGCGTTCGCCATGAGTTTGTTCATTTTCTTTTTGGCGTCAACAAACACATGGTGTTCCGGCTGTGCCTCTGCTTCGCTTCCGCTGACCTCACAGCTGCTGGGCGATTCCGACTTGAGCAGGGTTAATTCGGCGACTTCTTTCCTGTCGCGAGAATCAGATGTTGTGCGCCTTCTTCTTTGCTGCAAGCGTAACTTGTCCTTCGTCTTGCCTTTGGAATCCCTCGAGAAGTGCGACGCTTTACAAGCAGACAATTTAAACGTTAAGTCCAGCCTGTTACCCGACATACGAAAGATTAGTGTGTAACAACGCAAATTGCACGACTTTTTCCATATTATTTGGTTTCGAATTTTATTATACTTTCGAGATTAGAAGACTGCCTAATGTGTTTGTCGACCAAGATCGACAGTTCTGCTTTTGGGGGTAGAGAAATTTTTGCAAAAATTAAAGTCATCAATATAAACATGTTTCAATTAAACTCGCATGAAAACGCGAAATCGTACATACCTGGCATACTGGCTTGCCTGTAACAGAAAAGCATAAAGTTATTTGTTAATCTAGATAAAATAGCTAATACATAAAAGGATAAATTGTTAAACAGTTCTCCTGCATATGAAATCATTTCCGACTGCTATGTGAAACACTCGAAATTACTTTTGTATTGCTGAGTGTTAAACACTAAACCATGACCCAGCAGTCGTATGCGCATATAACGGTAATAGTTCTCACCTTTTCACCGAGCGACCTTGGGTTTCGTACATATCAACCGTTATATCCGGAGGTGTAAAATTCGCCAACCTGTGTAACAGTTCATTTTTTGTATGTCACTTTTCATTTTAAATATGTCCATGCAAATTTGTAACCAATTATATGCTTTAAATAAAAATAAACTTTTTTATATCTGTTTGTACCTGGCGCTAGTGGAGCACTCTCCAGCTTCATCATTTGTGCTTGAATTTGAATTTTTTCTCTGCACGAGAAACAACGGGTGTTTACGGAATTTATCGCAACATATTGTCTTAATTTTGTAAGAGACGTGCAACTTAAAGGCCATGACGTACGCCAATTTGCATAAACCACTGAAAACTGCAACGTCAGAGCGGCAAATGTGACTTCAAATGTTTCGCCAACTAACGCTTATAAACATAAGATTACGTCAATCGTATCGCCCATGTTGAATCCCAAGAATCCTCAACAGGCTAGTGTACTTACCAGTGCCAAAACTTGACTTATAAGACGAACCAATGACGGAGACTTGTTGCCAGTTGTAGTTTTATCTGAAGACCTGCGAAGAATATGGAATGTAATCGGAAAATATAATAATGCATTGACTCCATTTTATAGTTATTTGGTAGGTACTCGTTTTTCATAACTAAATCGAGTAATTGGACAATTTCTCTCCGTTATGAATCATAACATATTTATTTTAAAGAACTATTAAAAACAACCATTTGCATCTAAAAAACAATTTTTGGTAACATAAAACATAGAAATATTTTAATAATAGCTATTCAAGTATTTTAAATGTATCGTCTTCTGAGCAAAATATTTTTGTAATTGAAGTACTTATGTTAAATAAAACTAAGGTAACTACTGATAACTCAATATTCAATAAGCGACTGAACAGGGCTTCCTTGTTCTACCGATTCTCGTATTTTTCCATGCTTCGTTGGACACGTTTCAACCAGATACTTTTCGACATTAACTGAATTGTTTTATTTCAGTTAAATTTATTCAAAACATCACTAGTTTTAAAACGGCATATTGTTTCTGTGACGGGAAAACTTGTGGGTTGACAGATCTACGATCTACAAAACTGTCAGAAGCTGCCAACCTGTCCAACAGTTTATCGTTTTCATCTGGCGGAATGTCATCGTCGGACAATTGTTGCTGTTTTAGGGTCCGCTTCGGCGAAGACGCTGGCGAAGTGACGAGAACTTTGCGGAAAGAGGTGAACCGCGAAGGAATCAACTCGGTCGTTGCCCCGTGTGAGGTTGCCGAAGTTGAACAGCCCGCTCTATCCGCAATTAATTTCCTGCGAGTTGATTTTGCTCTGACGTGCGTTGGTCCTTGAAATATAATAAATAAACAGGGTCTGTCGCAGCACAAAGAAAAGAAGATTGAAACAAAACTGTAGATTCTTAATGGCAAACTTTTCCTTTGTATCTTTGACTGTAAAAATTAAAAAAGAAAAAAAAAATTACCTAGTCTGTTATAGGCATTTATTTGTTTTTAATTGTGACTGCACTGTCGGAGGTAATTATTAATGTGATTCGTGTCCTGATAAATAAATGATACATTGTTCTAAGATAAGCGTTAATGAATAACTATTAACTATATAACTTTATTTTTTATAACCTTCAATAAATATATGAACTGACGAACTTACACAGACTAATGATAGTTCATATTCAGTTTTATTAAAGCTGTGCAAACCTATGTCATATGTAGACTCGTTTACCTTTGACTGGAGATTGGCAAGCTCGCCTCAGTTCACGTGCCTCCTGCACAAATCCGTCGATCACGTCTGTTATCATGACGGGCGTGCATTGATGTCCGTTCAAATGTCTTTCCAGGGTTGTCCGCAGTTCAACCTCTTCCACAGTTTCAACATTTCGTTTCATGAACTGCGTTTCATGAAAATTTTACCGTTTAAAAACTTTCCAGTACAGCCAACTTATTCGTGTATAACTATAAAGGCTCACCTGGCGCATAACAAAAGGTCTGAGGTGTATAATCAAGGGCGTCTTGTAGCACATTACAAACACCATGAAATGCCACATAGTGATGCCACCTGAAAAACAAGAATACTTTTGTTCTTTTACTTGTAGTATCGTAGGGGCTTTTCACCACAGTGGTATGATTTCATATATTTTTTAAACTTTGGATAATAGTTAGTAAGAAAAATCGGAACGGAGGTTTAAACAATATTTCCAATATAAATGGCATATTTTTTAACTCTTCGGGAAATGTATAATTAGTATCATACTTTAGAGTCTTTAGACCAGTGCTTGCCAACCTTTTTCGGAATGGTACACCTTTTTACGTTTAACTTATACACCCCAGTCCACGCAATAAACCGAATCTGAAGTAATCCTAATCGGAATAAGGTTAAGCAGGGCTGCAAGTATAGGAAGGCCGTAGCATATCTTTATACATTAACAAATCATTTAATGAAAGTTGCTGTTGAATTTTTCCAGTCAGTTGTGTGAACGGAAGTATAGCCTTGTTTCGAGTGCTCCTATAGTAAGTGTATAAACATTCTTGATAGAATATCTCTTTTGGTTTTGATTTCAACAAGCGCAGAAAATCTTCGCCCGCAAAGGCTTGTCCTGGGCATGCGAACAAGGATGAAAATCGCCTTTTTACTGAGATTTCGGTATTTAGGAATGTTGAGAAGCGATACCCAAAATTCCACCCGATCTGTTACAAATTAGTGCAGTTCTACGCAAGAAGGTCTACGACAATTAAAGCATTCAATGGCAGAAAAGTCTGACTTTTAGACTTTGAGGTCGTGGCAATGCACTAATTGGACCTTTAGGTAAACTCCCGGCATAGATAAATTGAAAATCTTCGCTGAAAATTCCCAGAAAATAACAAAAAATGTGAGATAGAATTAATATTACTTGACCTACCTGAACCCAAACGCTAACCCGAATCCTAACGCAAATAATAAGTGCGTTAATTTAATAATTTTGAACTCTGGGAAAAAGCCTAAACTCTGGTGGGCATAAGATAATTTCTCGTCCAGGGTAGTACAGCAAAAAACTGCAGATGCTTAATTTACCATCGTTTACGTCGTTTATGTCGAATAGCCACAAAGTCACGTCAAAACAACAAGTTACTACAGGTCAAACTGGTCGCACGATAATGTAAGATAATAGAAATATTAACTCACAATGGTCAGTGAGAGGAGGCAAAGTAACGCAACTGCTATCAGATGGCTAGTCATCGGTCTATTGTCATGCGTTATCTGGTACACCCCTGTAAACCCCATCAAAGTGGTACACCCTTTAAAAATCATGGTACACCTTGAGGTCTACGACACACCCGGTTGAAAAGCACTGCTTTAGACTATTTTTAACCAAGCACAATTGGTCAATTTTTCAACAAAAGTCAACAAACAACGAGGACAACCATATCGAATCAGTAAATTGTTAGTGTTGTTTAATGTGACATCGGCAGATTATTCGTTAACTCAGTACAACCGATTATACCTATATTTTGAAAAGTGACGTCTTTGATCCTTTGAGCCAGGCCAAACCATTCGCCCTGCAGTTGCGAGTTGAAACAGGCAATAATAACCTTGAGGGCTAGAAGTGCCACTTTTGCATCCATTTGGTTGTTACGTTTAGTTACTATAAAGTTAAAAAAAAGTTGAATGATTACAATTATTGCGTTTTATTTTTGCAAGGGTGTAAGTTAAGCAAATACCTACTTACAATTTCTCTTAGTTGTTTTGAAACCAAAAATAAATAATATTAACAGTGTACATGCCAATATATTGGACTGTAACTTATTTTTATAAAAACTAGATATTTTTTGCCCTCTCACGTGGTGACGTTGCCCAGAACAGTTGACTGATGTTGGTTCCAGGTTTTCGGGATTTTCCATACACGGCATCGACGCAAAGATTTAAGAGGAAGACCACGTCTGACTTGGGAATCTCCAGCTTCCATTTGACTGCAAACGTAATCAAGTTACATTAAAACTGAATTAAAAATATATTTGTTTCGGGGTAATGGATTTACTTTCAGATGAAATTCACGCAAAACGTAATGCGATGTGAAGTCATTAACTATAATGTTTTGCTGAAGAAGCTAATTTAAAGCTGTTTTTGATTTATAACTAAACTTCCTTTATAGGCTTACTTTTTCCGATCATGTCATTAGAATGAGGAAGAATGGGGGTCTCTCCAGCCACACACAAACAGATTGGAATAATAAGATTTAGAAGCACATTGGTGGGTTTTTCCGTGGCGAGAAGAGGTTTGATGATATCTTCAAGTCGAAATCCATCGCCCAGTATGTGGGATTGTAGAACTTTGCAACGAAATGATAGGGTTACAATTTTTTTAACTAGTTAGAACATTTGTTTATTACGCAAAGAGAATTTCTGCCTCTTTTAAAAACTTGCAAAACAGATTTCTTACAAACAGCAAATTTTATCTCACCTATCATTTTAATTACGTTTGGTGTAAGTGTTGGTGAAATATTAAGATTTGTCTTGCATTTGCACAGCTGGCCATTTCCCATCGCACCTAGTGAACTGACTTGCCTAGAGGCACTCATCTAAAAAAGAATACCCGATTTATGTGAGTTGATGTATCATAGCGTTTACATGTACAGATCAAACTTGCTATACCCCTTAGGCCATTGTGGTCCAATTTTTGGTCTTAAATTTCGAACGTTATTAATCATAAGCGTTAGATAAACTTACGTTAACAAATGTTTTTAGATGAGGAATGTGTGAAACGGCAGGTTGTCTGGCCAGCAGGTCACACAAGCCACTTACAATAACCGACACTGTGCGCCAATCGGAGTTTCTTCTGCACAGTAAAATACAAAATATTAAAAAGAAAAAGGTATCTTTAAAAAAAGTTTATAATATTATTCCAGGTATCCCAGATTTGAATATCAGAGTAAATAAAAAAAAAAAAAATACTTTTTAGTGCTTGGCCCTTTGGGGTTATGAGTCAAAACACCGTTGCCATGCTTAGTATACTACAAATTACTTTACCTAAATCATCTATCTGTTCAAGAACCAATATATACGCAATTAATTTAATGAGTGAGTCGCATATGGCAGGTATTCAGGACAACAAATCTTTATATACGACATGTCGAATATTCATGTCAAACCCAAGTTTCAATTTATTAAACTAGGGTACGACGTACAAATAACATATTTTTGACCAACTTGTTAGTCGAAAGTTTGCTGATTTTGCTGAAAAATCTGTCCAGTCTCTTGAGCACGAGAAAAAGAGCAGGCCGAACCGCCTCGTTCGACCAATCAACAATGGGCAACATACGCTTAATATAGTAAGCTAGACCAAGGCTCACTGAAGGAAGTGACTCGTCGGTGAGAAACTAAAATCAACATACGTTGTTATTGAACCGAAGCGTATATTTCCGTTCCGAATTTAACTATTTTATTTACCTTTAGAAGAGAGTTGGCAATCTCTGCCAATCGAATGTGTGACTTGATGTTTAAAAACTCCTCAGTGTTGCTTGGTTTGAGGATCTGCAACCTGTACGCCAAACTTCTAACTTTAGATTTGAGAACATTTGCGTTCCACTTGGTTATAAGCAAATACCGAATCAAATAACAGTTAAAGGCATATCTACCCGGCCAGGTAAACCCTTGCTTAAAATGTTTATTTCATAAATAAAAAATTATGAACTTGTTTCTACTCGGGTCTTTCATCTTGGGAGCTTGTTTTTATTCAATATGAGATTTCGGTTTAATAACAATGTGAATTACACCGTGAGCCTTACAATAGGGATTTAGGGCTATAATACGGTTGGAAAATTGTTGTGCAAACAAGATATGTCAGTAAATAAACAGTTTTATATATATCTTGTGCACAGAATGCGGAAAATCTTTTTTAGGCCGACTAATCAAGGTTATAGGTTGAATGTCTCACCCAGCCTTATAGAAGCGCAATATTTTGGGTATTAACGTTAAGAGCCTTAAACACTGGACAGAATATTACACAAAATAAATACAATTATTTTATTTTTGTCATGATGCGTGTATAACGCCTGTCGTATCAGCCGAAACAAGTCTTACCGCCCTCTAGCGTGAGTGTAAAACGTGGTGCAAAGTTGCAAGATGACGTCACGCGGTGCCACAAATTCCTCGTTGGTTTGCCGTCGTTCCACTGCGCTCTCTTTGTCAGGGCCTTCTTCGATTTTTCTGCAAAAAAATCCTTAAGTTTAAAGAGCCATCGTGAAAAAAGCTGAAACACTGCGATTTGTATTTCAATAAAACATGTTACTGACCCGAGATCTTTGGCGTATTGTGTTTGCTGATCCGAATGTTGTGGGTTGCTGTTAATAGTTCGTGTGAGAACGTCCACACACGACAAAAGAGATCTTATGCTGATGGCCATTTCGTTTAAAAGGGCATATTCTGTGAAAGCACCAAAAAAGAAAAAAATGTAAATATTTACATAACTTAAATTTAGGGGGCAATAAAGATAAAATTACAATAAAAAGGAAATGACACTTTTGTAAATCACAATAATATAATAAAATTATAAACAAGAACAAATTTAACAATAACAATTTTTATATGTTAAATATGAATAAAAAGTTTCGAAACGTTCATGATACCTACTTCTTTATGGGCTTTGATATTCTTATTACGTCTTACTACAACCTCAAACCATTATGCTCCAAAATAACAAATTTGGTAAAGGAAATCTTCCTAAGGCTTCTTACCTTTCGTTGGAGGGTTGTTTGATTGTACATGTTCCAGATAGCACGGAAGAATGCTGTTAACGACGATTAGCATTTCAAGTGTGCGATTGGACTCGGGCTGGTACGCGATCACGGTGATACAAAGTCTTAAACGATATTTCGCGTAGTTTAGGGCGAACTGTATATTGCAATAACTGTTGGAGGAGGTACACAATCGGTTAGCATAATACTTTGATGTTTATTGTATGCATTTAGTCTAAATTTATACGTCGGTTAAACGAGGGGCCTGGTATGCTAATGTTATTTTGACGGTTTACCTATAGGGATCCACTTATTACGCAACGTGGTGATTTTGTACGACCGATATTTAGTATCGCCGGCGGTTTTTACTTGGAAAGAAAACTTTATTTCAGGGGTTTAGGAGAAATAAAAACTAAAACCAACCTAAAATAGTCACCAAAGGTCACCGATTCCGCTTCGTTAAGCGTCTCATCTACCGGAGTAAGCGGTTTCTCAGCTTTTACAAGACTCATCACCTTGAAAACAAATAAATGATGTAGCCTACATATTTGACCATATTTAAATAATGAATCGTCATGAGGTTGATAACGTGCATTCCACCTGCAAAGGGTCGTTTCCATTGGGGTCGAGCAGAGCCAAAAGCAGTTGAAAGAATATTTTGTGTGACAATTGATCTTTTGGATCTGTTTCACCGGCAAGCTTTAGCCAGTTGTATTTCTAAACAAAAAAGTAAGAGCATATGTAGGCAACTATCAATTTGTGTTAGTAGAGTGGCAGGGGAAAACTACGGCTGTGGTTTCCCTATATCTTTGCGTATAAAAGATTGTTATGAAAACGGCATTGTTCAATGTTCATATCACAAAAAAATGATTCGTGAAAACAATCATGGCTTTTTGCAGAGTCCATACGACAATAACTAGCGCCCAGCCGTAAAGGAAACCACTATGTTAGAACAAACATAAGTAAAACCAAGTCAGTTTGCAAGAGTTAGAGTGCCTATGGAATATGTTCTTTATCAGAGATTATAAAAGTATATCTTGCATTTGATATTAGCCTACTTTTGTACTGGGTCGTTCAATTGTAATACGTTTTGCCGTTTTTAAACAGTTTTGTTTTCATGTAGAGGCAAAGTTGTTTACGATTAAAGAATCTTTTGTTTTTTTAAGATGGCTTTTCTCCTTTTGTTTTTAGTTTAAAAATCTAACTTTATCTTAGTGTAGTTTTGTTAGGGTTATCAACAAGGCACATTTTCGGCGATTTACATTTATATTATAATTGCATGTTAAATTAGTATTGTTTCGACAAATTTCTGATAAAACCTACGGAAAGGAGTGGCGCGGCGTTGGCAAAGACTTGCAATAGAAAAGGGTGACGATGAACATTGAACATTTGCTTCAGTACAAGTTCCAGACAGGAGCGAATCAGCTCGTTGTCATAATGCTTGCTGTAAATCTAATAAAGTTAAACAGAGTAAAGATTTTGATTCAAATCGGGAGTTAACCAGAATATGCGCCTGAGCAATGTGTATTTGTTGGATGTACACTTTTTCTGAAATTAAATTTGCATAAGTCGTTTTTGTTATGACAAACTATATGTTTAGTAATTAGTGGTTTAGCCAGATATCTAACATAAGTGGCACTCAAGAAAAAGTCATATAGTGGAAAAATTTAACGAACGCAAAGGATTGAAGGCAGTATAAAGCTGTAGCCGAGCAAAGTAAATGAATGGCCCAAGTGAACGACAACATCAATGATAGCTGCAGCATAGCGACGTAGCAGGGGTGCCTCTTCACAATGAACTACAAGGCTGGCGCTTAAAACGTGCATGAAGCATATCAGGTCATCTTCCCAAGGAAAATCCTCTGTAAATATCATAAAACAGTTTTAAGATACAGCTGATTATTTAGCATGGTTAAACTACGTTGTGAAGTACCCACTTGATAGCGATAGCATAACTGTGACGATGAGTTCGACCCAATAGAACTTTTGCACGACATCTAACTGACGAATTATCTCGCCTTGCTTTGTTTCGAACAAAAAGAATTCGGCGTCCATTGCCTGAAAAATAAAAAAAAGTAAAATTACTTTTGTTTACTGCAATTAATCTATGACAACGTTTGACCAGTTTTATCATTGTTGCCTAATATATCTGCATCACATCATAAAGTGTGTCTTATAGCAGACGAAACGACTCTTAAAGGATTTTTTCGGAACATGTTTACCCTTACATTAACCAGTTTTTTTAAACCTTTAAGTAAAAAGCAAATGGATGGAATCTCCCACCTTTCGCGGAAAGCTCCAGAGCTTCTTAAATTCGTCCTGTAGAAAATTTGCGTTCAGTTCTTGATCGACGGCGTTCTTTTGGTGGCAGAGACCAGCGATGGCAAACCTCAAACGAGCGATTTCGGCCAACTTGAGTCCGATCACGCGCTGGGTCATCAGCACAACTCCTTCGTCGCGGTCCATTGGCACCAAGTTCAACTTAGTGGTATTTGTTAACAGTTTGGATTGGTTGTCACTTTTTAAAAGACCATTTACAGAAATACGAAACTATTGCACTCGACAGGAGTAAAACCATTAACGAGAATGTCTGGCGCTCCGCTTTTTTCAAAAACTATCTTACTTTAGAAATTAGTCTTTTTTAATTGTTAGGGTTATTTTAAGATATGCAAATTAGGGCTGCTTTTCTTAAGAATAATGAGTTATATAGGCTATTGCTTTGAAATACATTCTTTTTAATCACCAAAGATCATCCACGCATTTGTTAAGTTAACTCTTATCTTAGATTACCTTTTATATGATGGCGATGTTTCAAACCGCTATTTTTTTTATTACGAAGAATAGAGTATAAACACTTACCTCAGGATAGTCGGCCTTTCGGAACTGATAAAAGTCTCGAACGTAGCAATGTCGACATAGGATCTGTTTTTTCTTGATATCAAACAACTGGTAGCTGTCATGCTCGGCCTCCGGTACATCTATTGATCCAAGAGCCTCGCGTAAAACCGAATCGAACGTGCTGTTGTCGGTAATGTCAATCTAGAGTTTTAAAAACATTGAAAGTCGAATAAATTAGGTATACATATGTATGTAAGATCATTCACTACATTTGGGAACACGTTATTTAGGGGCCAAAGGCGACAACCAACACTTTGCATTTCTGGAAGTAGATATGTTTTTCGTAGTGTAATATTTTTATACCGTTGTATCATGACAAAATACTTCTAAAAAGTTAAAAAGTATAGTAGTAAATTTTAAACGGTGAATTCTATCCTATAATTAAACATTTGTAGAATAGCCTTAGTATACCTGTGTCGGCATGTAGTAATCTCCCTGGTTCCACACGGTTAATTTCTTCGCTCCCGGAGTTCCAGCCGTTATCAGTATCTGTACATTTTGATCACGAGTATTAATTAATATTATGAACAGCGTAAAATTTGAAACATACAGTTGTTTGTGAAAAGAAAAATGAACCTGTGTATCAATTTGTTCTTTTCTCAGTGCTAGTTTCAAAGTCTTAAGGTCAATAGCTTGCACAAAAGGCACAAACGCGGTAATGGAGAGAAGAGAAGAAGCTATCAGGTTCTCGTTTGCAGCGGGAAGACGATTGTTATGGAGAATGCACTCGATCTAAAAACAAAGTGATGGAATCATTTGGAATCAATATCAATAGCGATTTCCTCAGGTCATTTTGAAAACTTTCTTTAAGTCATTTTGAAATGCCTTAAGTCCCAGTCAAGTAATTCATAAATAACTAGTCCAAAGTCAAATCTTTTTGAATAAATAACAAGACAAGTCCCAGTCCAAGTCATCGGTTGCCCAAGTCAAGTCCCAGTCAAGTCATAGTTAAAGCAAGTCAACTTCAAGTTAAGCCGAAGATTAGGATAATGGCTTAATAAAAAAAATATTTTACCCAAGTCATTAGCCCTAATGACTAAAGTCAAGTCAAATCATTTGCCCAAATGACTAAAGTCAAGTCAAATCATTTTGCCCAAAAGACTTAAGTCAAGTCAAGTCATTTAAAAACAGTGACAAGTCATTGACTTAAGTCATTACAACACGGGCGATTTCTGCTTTGCGATAGTGTCAAATTTAAATCTCTTAAATCTATATTTAAAAAATCGATCATATATAGCACATGGCTTATAAAAAAAATCATTTGCTGCTTTACACTTTACCTTGATATACAAAGAAGCGGTAGAAATTTTTACTTTGTAGCTACTCTTACCAAATGACTGATGACAACGTGTGCAATCGCTGGTGATATATCGTGCACGATGATAGGCAACCGCCCCAAGATCCACAGCGCGTGTTGTTGTCCGCTTTTGGCCGTCAGTTTTTCGACCACGCTGTGCAGAAACAGACTCGGGTCCTCACTCAAACAGGAACTCACCAGGTGACGCGCCACATCTCCCACTTGAAATATAGCAAATTAAGGTGAGCGTATAACTAAGGGGCGATACACGGAGGTTGTTTTGTTTGGTAATGTGGTAACTTATATATATATATATTTATTATAAACAAAGATCCAAAGTCGAATTTGAAACTCTTGCATCACGAAAACAAGAACAATGGAGAGATGAATACCTCAAAGGGTAACAAGATATGACAAATACGCGATTTACCCGATTGCGTTTCCTTGGTAATTTCAACATCTGTGGTTAAGTTCAGAATGGTGGGAATGCACGCAGCAATACAGGGCGGAAAAGACGGACTTGTGGGAAAGGTGGCGGCACTGTGATCAACCCTGTACACGTTCTCTTGACTGCCTTTAAATTTACACATTTTTGTTCACGCCATAAAAACATGGGCTGAACACACCAATATTGATTGATCACACTCTTTCATACAATTATTAAAGTGAACTCTATTTGATTTTAAACATAAAAAATAAAAGTGCAATAAAGCCCACTTTTTTGTTAAATTTGCACCACAGGTATTTTTAATCAGAAGCTTGTGGTTATCCACAAGATAGTCAGGCTGAAATACCTCTAGTTTTGTTCAAACAAATCTTTGTATGAGCGAAAAGTTACAAGGTGTATCGTTACTCGTTATATTCTAGGCATTTTAAAATTCATTCATTGTTACTAGAGGGAGATCCAGTTATTATTGTGCTTTTATCAATGTTCAGTGCTTAAAGCAAGAATGTGCTACTTGTATCATGAGAGCTGATCTTCGTCCTACTAAGTCGCTTCCACTCCTCTTTGCGTGAATCGCAAGTTGACACCGTCGAACAAACGCTTTGCACGCGAGACGAGAGGCGACGGGCATTCAGGGCATCTATAGGGAACAAAAACATGAGGTATAGTATAGGGTTGTTGCGTGAATTTGCAGAGACGTGTCGTGAACTCATCCAGGACCGCGTCACCAGAATGGCGATATTCACAGAACTGCTCAGTTTTATGTAGAAACAAGCTGCGAAGTTACTAAGTAAAAGCTTTTAAGGCGTTTTCCTGTTGGGGGAGTGCGTATTGAATGTGCAATTTGTTGGTAGGGCAATTTTGTAAGATCTAAATCTTTTAAATAAGTATTTAGAATGACTACTTGAAAATACCAGTAGATATAAACAACCTTTTTGTTGTTTAGAGATTGTTGTATTATTTTTTAAATTTCTGTTATAAATAAGGAACGCTTAACGATTTTGTGTATTCTTAGAAGGTTTATTATTCGTGAGCGACGAAGTAAAGTGGTACCCAAGAACAAAAAGCACGCACGGTAATAGGGCGCAGAATGCAATCATCATTCCAACGTAAAGCAATAATTACTGTGCCTTAGAACGCGGGCGAAATACCAACGCGAGCAACGCGTGCACAAGTCGTGCATGCTGCAAGACTCGTAGAGTGCGACAACGAAATACAGGTACGAAATTGATACAATGATCGAACTCCATGACAAAGATAGTACGACTATAAGGCAAAATTAAATGTAATTTCCACCTAATTTTATATTTTTATCCTTTGTTCATACCTTCGTCCTGATCTTCGGCATTTTCCTTCTTGCGGGTTTCGTTCACAATAGTTTGCGTCAATGGGACATCGGTTAGGTGGAAGTTGCTGCGAGCGATAGCGCGTTGTTCACTGTCTCGTTGCAACAGCTTCTTCAGTTTTTGCTCCTTATAATGCGACCTAAACGTTTAAGGCCCGTTAAAGTCAGTGTTGTCTTTAGAAGGGTTAAAATTCTTTATTCGCCCTAACGTTCTGGCCGGGCCATGTTTTTCAGGGGTAATATGCAAGAAATAAAATTTATCTCCTAATTTAGGGTTAAATCTTCCACTTAATTTACCTTTCAAAGTACCAAATTTAAGTATGGGATAGCCAACCAGGATCGTTAAAACGAATTAATTCCTCATCTGATCAGGACTTATACCACAAAAATATCGGACGCGTACCGATACTAGCACTTGCTATCTCGTTTCGGATCGGATCCGTATATGTCAGACTCCATTTCCAAACTCAAAATTTGCGCTTTGCAACTCTGTTGTTACATGCGTAAGGCTATTTAATAAAATTAAAGTAGCTTCTATTTAAAACAATACCAGGTCTGCAAAATGATTTTCTTAACCAAATTTGCCGAATAATGTTTTTAAAAAAAAAAATAATATGTAAAATTAAAAGTGTGAAAATAGCGTTGGTCTTACAAGGTATCGGTGGCGAGAAGCGCTGCGCTCTGAGCGGAGGTGCTGTTCTGTGCCAAGATTTCATCCACATTGATGATGTTGGGGATCCAAGGAGGATCGGGGATCACAGTGGATTCCAAGCCAAGGTCACTACCCGAGAAGGTAAATGAAGGAGGAGGGACATTTATCTAAAAATCGACAAAAACGTTTTAAGCTATATTTATTTCTTGTTTAAAAATATACAAAGAAAACTTAAAAGTTTTTGTACTCATCAAATGATAAAGTTATACGAACAACTGTGCACTTGTATCATTGCGTCTTTATATAGCGTACGTTTTAAGGGAACGAAAAATACCCAATGAAATATGATATGATTTCAATATGATTCAACGCTATTAATGCTCTAAATTTTTGTTTTCTTGTGTGGCGTTGTACAAAACTAAATCATTCCTAAGTATAAATGAATATTTTAAGCACCCTAAACAAATGCTTCGCTCTGGTTTCAACATCCTTCCACACAGAATGTCGCGACTCCCACAATATTCCGATGTTCCGGAGAGCCCGGACCCTGTTAATGGGATCACTGTGACAGAGGTCGGTCATGATGCAAGTCTGTGCCTCATCCGGAATGCGATAGGCACACAGGAGAAACAGGGGAGCTGGAAACAACACAGTTTTAAGTTGCTTTCCTTATCACAATTATTTGGATACCCTTTTCAAACGATTAATTTCTATACCCTAGTGATAAAATTGCAATTTTAATTTGTTTAAAATTTTACAGCTTCTATCTTTGGTAACTTTCCTTTGGTAGGTAACTTTTAAATATGTAGATTGTCGGGTCTTACCGGCTGCTTTGGTAATACAATTGTTTCCGTCCAGCATGATCTCCCAGCTTAAGGCCTGGGCGTCTACCAGCATTTCGTCGCTAAGCAGTGTGAAAGTTTTGAGCAAAACGCACAAGGGAGTTCGAGTTAACACAGAAGCTCTGCTCTCCAGGTATCTACAATTTAATATAAATCAATGATTTTTTAAAAGTAAGCACACATTTTTTTCAAAAAAATGTTAACTACAAATTTAGGTCAATAAAACAAACACAAATTTAGGTGTTATGCCTATATTAATCTTACTTGAAAAACTTCGTTCCACGTGTATGACTTTCCTGTTGTTTGGCATCATTGTATACTTCGGATAACTGTGGACATAATAATACACATTTAATATAATATAATATAGAAATACAGCATGTATAAAGTATGATTGAGCTCAGTGGAAGTATTAAAACCACCTTATCTCGAACTTTTATTGCTCCATGAATTGCGTTCACCATACGGTTGCAAGATCGTATAATTCGTTGATGACAGTATGGATGGCAAAACTCGTTATGATCACACAGGTAGTTTTGCTGGTTTGCCAACACCAACATAACCTGGACAAAATAGAAATATATTTTAGGTCCTAATTGCACTGAAAGTTGATAAAATACGTCCTTGCTCCTGCATTTAAAATTGTCAGAAACTATACTTGTTAAGTTTGTAATTCGCCGTACTGTTGAACAATACACAATACGTATCCACAAAGGGGCTTGTTTGTATTATTTAAAACTTTTAAGTTCCTATAAATACTGAATATAAGTAAAATATTTAAAAGTTGTAATTGCTGAAATGCATTGCTTTGTATTATGAAAAACATGAATTTTTCATTGAGTTACCTTTAGCCATGGCAGGTTGTCGCTACAGGTTGAATCATGTCTCACGACTGAACTACCCCCACCACACCCTGACGTAAAAAGTTGATTGCTACTTTCCTTCCAATCCCTGGTCGCAGTGTGTCCGCTAGGGTTCTCCGAAATTAAAGAGTTTGTTCCCAGTGACGTGGAACTGCCGAACGACAAACGACTGCATGAGCTGTATGATTGAAGAATAAATACGCGGTTTGTCTTTGGAGAATATAGACAGGTCGTATAAAGGTTCACAAAACCTGAATGGCGAGAAGTTGCCTCCTACGTAGATGTTGTTACTTGTGGGAACCATTAAGGTGTTGCCAGAGAAAGACAGACTGTTACTGTTGGTAGAAGACGAAGTTAACAAACCCTTGTTTCCGCCGCTGATATCTCCCGAATCAATCCTGGTCACGCTTAACCTTCTGGCATGAGCAATGTCGTTGTAGGTTTCTGTAACGTTACAATGTACTGTTGCTAGACAACACCAATTCTTCCGGACGGTATGATTTTACCGTCGTTACTATAGGGAACTGTTACCAAAGAAGGTTAAAAAGAAAACTTACCAGATTTTAAAGGCAGAGAATCGCTGCCAATGGCATGGGCTTGGTCAAAAAACTTAATGCTTTTCCGGTTCGGAGACTCACTCGTCGTTTTACTTTGTTGAGCCGGTGTAGTACCTCCTGTTGTTTCGTGTGCTACAAGATAAATGCATCTCATTGGCTTCACAAATACGAGACAGACTACTGTGCACTAGTTCAAGTCAGAGGTATCGAAAAAGCTGTGACATTTCAAATGATATGTCAACTGTTAGGTTAATATGGCCTGCCTGTCCTAATTAGGGTTATTTGAGTTGCCATATAATAATTTAATAAAAAATAAAGCATTTCTAAGCATACAAAAGCAGCATCAAATTTAACATTGCGGAAAAGTATAAGTAACGTTTGAATTTGCATGCTTTGCTTGAGGTTACGTGAAACAGGCTGGTGTTTGTCAGGGAATGCCTCATGATGGGGTAGTCGTGGATATACGTCACGCAAATAAGATGTAATCTGGTAAAGGAAATCAGAGGCAACCATCGCCAACGCTGTGGGACAATCCTTGCCGGATTTGTTCACTCGCACTGTAAAAACAAAAACTTTATCAAACACAATATTATGCGATGTACTCCATCAACCAAAGGATGCAATTTAAAGATTTATAGTCAAAATGAACTTTTGTAAAAGCTAAATTACTAAAAATATGCGTTTTATGAAACGTATTCAAGAAATAACTCACTGTCAAAGTAGAAGTCTTCGTTAACGTCGTCCTCAAAATTTCGTCTTTGTTCCTCCTTAGAGCGTATGTCGCCCAAAACAGTCTTTGGGTCGTTTGTAATCGAAATCACCCTTTCGATGAATTTAGAAACCGACTAAAAACAAAAAATGTCTGAATACAGTAGTTACAATGTATTTTACGATAGATCAAACTAAAATAACAAGAAGAACAAACTAAAATAACAAGAAAGAAAGAATGAGTTGGAGATTGTAGTCAGTAGTAAAAATATCAAAGCCCATACAGAAATAGGAAGCATTTTCAACGTTTCGAAGGCATCTCTTTATTTAAAAATTAATAAAAATATATTCGAAATGTTCATAACACCTACTTCTGTAGACCAATGTGCTTTAACTACGTCTAAAAACAACAAGGGTTTTATGAATACCGTTGACTGAATACCGTTTGAACGATTTTACCTCTCCCCAATTGTGAAAGTGCTTGGCGGCAACGGTATAAAACTTTGCGTTCTTGTGGCATCTCTTGCTTTGCAAGATGCGACTTTGCATCCAGTGTGGCCAGGCTCCGTTACAACAATCCTCCACAAAGTTTGCGCATTGCAAGAAAACGATTGCTCTTGAAACAACGGGTGACTCCTGTAAAACAATAACATGTGGAGCGTTTGGTGCAAACCTCGATATAAACAAATATAAGTGTTAAGGTACAAAAAAATGTTTTCCTATAAGATGGATATACAGGCTGATATTCTTCCTTACCAATCCCATAATTGCACCCATTAGGCTTGGATCTGGCACGGTTCCGGGCGGACAACAGTCCATTAGAAACTGAAGAATCTTCAAACCATTAGATAGGTCTTTCTTATCAACCACAAACTCAGAAGGAGGCGGAACTCCTTCGTTAGAGATCCCGATATTTTGCACAAAAGGTGATTCTGAAAAAATGAAGGATTATTTTCAATCAAAATAATGGTTAAATCAACATTTTAAACAAAAATCTACTATCACAAATGGTCCTAGGCTTACACTTTTAATTGTTGATCGTATTTTCATTTGTTATTTGTTGATGTTTCGCATTTTAAATTTGCTAGATTATAGTTCTAAAACTTTAAAGTATTACTATACGCCTGAAAAGCACCTAATTCTGGAAAACCTTTTTTTTATTGAAAAAAATATTTTTAAAAAAGCTTAATGATTTGACTTTTGCTAACAGTTCAAGAACACTATTTTCAAAGTTGCGAAATGCCACAAGTTCGAAATAAAGTTGTGTAATGGGGGGTTTAAGTGGTAATGCACGTACAGTTACCACGAAAATCCAAAAAGCTTATACAAAATAAAAGTTTATTGCAAAGTAAGTTTTCGACGTTTATCATTGTTATTCTCGAGTTGATTTTAGCAACATAAAACAAACATTTACTCGTTCCGTCCTCAAAACCCACAGCCTCATCCTTTTCTGGTTTTCTAGACATTTTCTTTTTGATGATTCGACCAAAGAAATTTCCTGAAGATTCCTCCTCCGGTTCGTAGTATGAAGTGCTTTTTACCTTCTCGAGAAATTAAGGGACATTGAGTGCAATTTATTTACATTCGGAACAAAATCCGTAAAACTAACATTTGTAATATTTCATTTCGAAAGTACTGTATACAATCCAATTTAACATAAAGACGTTTTCAATAAATAAAAAGTGAAATCCCAACTTTAAAAATTGAAATCTTAACTACTTTTCAAATAGCAAACACTAAACATAATGTAGGGAACTGATTAAAATGTACTTAGTTAGGGAAAAATACAACACCTTGTCAAAAAATTATTTAATAAAATGTTTCACGTAATTGGCCTAAATAACCTAAGTCAACGTTAAATTCTGTCTAACTAACTTTTCAGTGATTTTCAAATTGGTGCCGCTCATTTAGTTTTCATGGTTAATCTTCTGACATGTTGTCAAAAGTTAATAGTTTGCAGAAGTAATAGTTCAAAGGTTAGATTAATTAATATTAATATTTATTTTGATGTTTTGCCATTACTTTTAGCAGTAGCCTAAAATTAGGCTAAGTCGAGTAATTTTGTCCTACAGACTCAAATCTATTCTTTTTCAGAAATAGAAATTGTTTTAAATAACAGCGAAGATTATTAGGTTATGAACATTACATGGCCATTATAGAATTATATTAAATTAATCACCATACCTGCGATTTTGGTTTAAATATATTCCCAAACATGTTGCGTTTTCTGTCCGATTCTGGCGCGCATCGAAAGGATGCCTCTTCATCGTCTGACCATTCGGCGCCAGATACCACCCTTTTATGTGAATAGCAACTCTTAGTAATATACCGATACTTGACCAATCGTTAAAACCACACAAAACCACCCAACGGCATATAATCGGGTATTTATAAGAAGCATATTGATGCACTAGGCCATGGTTTCCCAAACTTTTTTGGACCACGGACCACTATTTGTGAATCTGTTTTTTTCGCGGACCGCAATACAAATAAAAAAAATAAAAAAATACTTATTTACAACACTGACAACATCAGTGGGACGGATAGGATTGCTGCTTTCTGCATACATTTTTAATTCTCGGAGGTGTTTGTGAAAGGCAAACTCGTAAGTTAGAGTCCACGGAAAGTCTGGACCTGTATTTTTCGAATGGCGATAAGAATATATTATTACGTAATAGAATACGAGAGATTTTCGTAAACAACGTTTTGACTATAACGAAGATGCAACAAGTAAGATTTACGATACTGGATAGCAGAAGCTTTCGAAATCATTAGGTTGTGAATAACTGCTGCAATTATTTTTGAAAGGGTATACGTACTGTACAACGTATATGCATGACTTTTTAATTTCTTGTCATATGGCCACGGACCACCTGTGCAGTCGTCGCGGACCACCGATGGTCCGCGGACCACAGTTTGGGAAAACCTGCACTAGGCTACATCCCTGGTCGTTAACGCCGAGGAAGTTCTCACATCTCTCTGCTTTGGCCTGACTAAAGACAAGTTATTTAGGGGAAAAAACTGTTACCGTCGTCTTAAATACCTGGTGAATATACCGTTGCCAGAGAACTTCAGGAACCAAATTAATCTTTAATATTTTTTAAAATATTATTTATATTGGGTGTTTTTGTTGAGCTATTTAGGCTATAAAAAACATATTCTGATAAGTTAAGGTTTTCAGACGGGCTAGTGTTCATATGTTAAATACTAATGTGTCATCGTGTAACTGTTAAAACATTAGTTAAATTATATCCGTACTTTAGGTTTTTTAAGTATAGTCAAATAAAGCGTTTGGATTAGGCGTTAGTTCAAGCATGAGCATGTGTTCAAACAATAACGGGTCAACATACTCTTATCGCGGGCCAAATGGGTCTGTCCGATTTATCAAATGACCAAAATGCAATTTCATCGTTTATCAGTAAGCAAAACATATTAAACAAAACTAGTGCTCTAAATCCCGCTTAATTCACCGGAAACCCTGGTTTAGTTGAAAACGAGACCAAGTGTCTGTTTCATTTTTAAAGGTGGCCGACTATAGCCTTGGTTCTTGGTTGTGTTTTAGAAATAGAACATTGTTGCGTTAGGCCAAATTTGCTTTTAAAAAGTCGTTTTCTTTGAATTTACATGTTGTCAAATAAAAGTGTATAACCATGAAACCCCAAAAGCTAAACTTAATCAGTTTAATGTACAATACCGGAAAATCAATGGTTTGGTTGGCACGAAAACTAAAAATATAAAAGACATGTTTAACAACACAATATGTCATTATCGACAGAAAGCTTCGACTTGCATTACAAAAGTGATGCCGAATTATAATAATATGAGGATGATGGATATTATAACATCCATATTATAATATCGATCATCATCCGATCTTAATATTACTTTGTACTTGTGCTCCGGTCGAGAAACTCCATGCTCAGTCTGAACAAATTCTGTTTGTTTGAATTATTGCGTTTCTCGTGCCTTTTCGTGATCAGCGGACTTGCATCAAGATTCACACCGCCTCTCCTTTAAAATAAAAAGTGATGTTATTGGGAAGTTTTATTAGGTATATCTCAGACTTTACAAATGTATTAGCAATATGTATTTTATAACCTGTTGAACAACCAAAAACACGGTTTAAAAAAATGATAAATGGGCCAAACATTGAAAACGTTATAAAGTAGGTTGGTAGGTTAATGACGTCATGTTTTGCTCTCTTTATTGCTACAAAACTGTTAACCTTGCGGTGCGTGCTGTTCGCGGTGTAATAGGGGACTCTGGCATCTTTGGAGATGATTTCTTCTTTTCCTACATACAAAACGAACAATGGTAGGTTAAGCACTACGACAGTTAACTATTGCGTACAACTTAAATAATTGTTTTTGTGAGCAGTTTTAGTGTTGCGTTGAATGCCTGCCTAATACCTGCTCCTTGATCCACTCTTTTCTTTTTCTCATAGGAACTGACATTACTGAGAGAAGAACCTTGTTAAACACAGAGGGGTGTCGAAGGCGAACAAACTGGACAAGATGACGAACATCGTCGTATAAATTCTATAAGGAAAACAATGTTTTTTGTCTTTATTTTATCACCAAAATGGGCGTTCGAACTACAATTATCATTTTTTTAAATACCATTAAACTTTAAACTGCAAATGAAAGACAACATAACTTAGCTATCGCCAAGAGTATTGTTTCTGCAGCACAAAAATGTGTGTTAAATGTATAATTTAAAGTTTTTATCACTCATAAACATAAAATGTTTCAGCGATTTGGGCTCGTAAAACTTTGATTAATTTATTTTTATATATTTTGTTAATTTTTGTTTTTATCATACATGTTTGCACATTTATTTTGAATAGGCTACCTTAGAACTTATTAAACTGGACCTTACAGTGTACTCGTTTTCGTATATTTGATTTTCCAGCTTTAGACATTTATCAATGATTTCCGAAAATGCGATTTTAATGACGACATCTTCAAGATATGTTTTGGCGGCAGCGTTTGAGCAGAGAACTTCGTTGTTAAGCTCTAAAATGCATTTATAAACAATTATCATCGGCCGAAAATAATATGATTAATTGTATAACTCACAACATTGATTTTTAGAAGTATAACAAAAAAATACTATAAAGATTTGTTATCCAGAAAAAAAGCCTAAAATATAGCCTACTTGCCTCTAACATCACAGTTGTTAACATCGATTACACAAAATGTGATCAACGGGTGCATAAAGTCCATGATATCAACAAGTGGACTCTGTTTGACAAAGGATCTGATGTACTTGCAGAAAATTTCTCGGTGTGAGGTAAACACGTTCGTTATCATCAAGCGGGTCTATTAAAATAATTATTATCAAAAAAGGCAAATAGGCAATACTAGATTGGCAAGTCCAAAAGATGCAAATAAATGCAACAACCACAATTAAAGAAGGAGTCTATTGTCAGCATTTACACTATTTTATCCAATCATTGCTTTTATAAATCGCAAAACAATTTATTTCGTTTTGTATAGTCAATGTAATTTATCGTAACATGTGTTGTTAACCGTTTTAAACTTCGTACCAATGAGCGCATCTTGTCACTAGTAGCGCTCTTGTGCCCTGTTTGCCTGCATCCGTTAGAACAACCAAGAATTCGTATAAGTCCATGTAAAATCCGAATCAGTGTTTTCGTTTCGGCTGGCCGATCCTGTTATAAATAATAATAATTTATTTACACATCACACATCAAAGAGAAAAAATATCTTTAACAGGACAAACTAACTCAAACTTCCACGTATAAACCGAATTCTATAGTGCGACCTACGACGACGCGGCAAGGTTTTTAATAAAATATAGTCGGTTAAATTTAACTTCGACCGTGTAATACATTGCTTATGTAGTGCTCTGATTACTATAGTAATATAAAATCATGATTCAATCACAATCATTGTGTTGTGTTACATAGGTACACTTTTGTCCACAGCCATAGTCTCCCAGCAGTTAATTTAAAGCTGGTAAATACCAGTAAGCAAAAGTCGTATTAAAGCAACTGCAACTCTTTTAGCAATCGTTAAATTACCGGATTTACAACAAGGCTACCTGCATGGTTTCTGGAAACAACTGAAGTTGCATCATGCAGTCGAGGATCTGAAGACACACATCTAGAACCCTCAGGCCGGAGTTGCGTCTTACGGTCAGGTCAAGAACCGACAGAACTACTTCCATCCGAACGCTTCCATCGGGGTCCGCATAGTAATCGCTGCTAACCTTTGGACGTATCACAGTTGCCGATTCGTCACAGTTCAGGCAAACATCGGAAGCCCAACGTCGGTTGGCAGATATCTGGTGGTGGTGATAATTGTTGAATCCAACACTGCATTTGGCCGTTAAACACTGTCGTTGAGTGCGTTAAAGCCAGCTTTAAGATTTTTGCAAACGCACAAAGTTTCGCCCTTTGCGCATAATGATTAAAATGTTTTTACCCAACTTACTTTAATAGGTTTTGCTTGCGAATCCTCTGCAAGAGAATCCACTTCGCAAATGGAGAAATGTTGTGCTGCCACAAAAAATATAGAAATAACTATTTAGGCCACGTTCTGCATATGATGTTATTTAGCAAAAAAATTATCTCAAAAAGTTCTGTGTATCAAAATCGAAGCATATCAAATAAACAGGAATAAACTTAAACATAAGGAATTTTCCATTATTATGATTTTATGTTACACACAATTTCGATAAGTAGAGTGGAAGTAAAAATTAAAGTTGTTGATATTAATTTTTATACAAACCAAACCTAAAGCCACTATTATCCATTAGCTAAAACTATTATCCATTACTATTATCCATTAGCTTTTAGTCTTACCTGTCAGAGAGTTGGCGGCAAAACAGGCTGATTCGCTAATTTTTCGAATACCGCTGAATTTTGTATTTATCTCGGAATAGTTTCGGTTTCCACGATGATAGCTGTCGGTTGATGAATCCGGTAAAATCTACGCAGTATTTCTGATTTAAAATTAAACCTCTAAGTCTAAGCTATCCTCATCAATTTATATATAGTCATGCGCAAAAATGCCACCTCCTTTGTTGCATCAGTCCGCGAAAATAAAAAAAATCCTACCGACGATGGAAATCACTGCTCTTCCCAGTTTTGATAGACTGAATAACAGCGGCGGGAAATTATTTCTTCACAGCGGACCGCACGAGAAACACAAAATGGTGTGGCGGACCAGGTAAAAAGAGAATCTCAAATATACACAATGTGATATCTTATACCAAAAAAAATTGGTATAACGTTAAGAGTTGTGCACAAATGTGCATTAAAAGTAACTAAAAAGTTGCAGATAAATGGTTTAATAGACAACCTTTAATTGGAACGTTGAAAGGAGCGTGACGTATTGAGTACAGATCGAAGCAAAACACGAAAAATGCATTAACTTAACTGTTGTAAGATATTGAAGGAGGGTGTCAAAAAATGAGTAATGAATACTAAAAAGACGTATTTCGCCTAGATCTTCTTTAAAAGGAACTATACTAGTATACTTGCCTGTCTCTTGCATTGTATGCCATGCACCATCGTATTGGACAGCACGCTTGAGCTTGAGTTGAACGATGATGAGGTGCTTGAACTCTACAAAAAGTAGAACAAAAAATGTGTTGCAATGTAATTTGAACAAAATATTACTGTTTTTGTAAAACAGACGTGTAGTATTTTAAAGCAATTCAATTAAACAGTTGCAAGATAGCCTATAAAGTTGCGCAACCGACTATTTCATTCCTAAGTGATGTCGAACCTGTTGACATTTTATATTAACGTTTAGTCGATCTTAACTTTGAACCGAATCAAGGGTCTACTTTTATTGGTTAACAGTCCTTTCACTATTTATAGTTTGCCAATGTAACAGTAATCTTCATTTATCAAGAAATATTTCTTAGATAATAGAAGCACGACATAGAAAAACTATTTCCGTGTTAAGTAGGTTGCACATTTTATTGAAAGCGCAATGCCATATAAGCATTGGTTCTAACTATGCCACTGAGATAAACGCACTTGAAAAGTTAGACGGACTTGAATATGAAAATACTTTAAACGCGGCTAACGCAATGATAAACTAACGAAGATAAGAATGTGAGTAACCGATGTTTCGGATAAACGTGACTTTTATGCTACAACATTAGTGTTAAACTAAACTGGTCACACCACCTAACAATTCACCGGTATGATTATTATTTTTATTTGTAGTAAATGTTTTACCCAAACACGTGGTAACCGGTCAAGTTGGGCGCTCCTCGACCATCGTCGGACCACGTTCGCGCCGGAAATTTTACGAGATCGTTTCGATCCTGCCATACGCTGGCTTTGTTTCACGGTGTGCTTGCTTGTTGACGACCTTTTCTGCAACACAATTTGTTCCAATTTTTACCAACGTTGTTCTTTGGTCGTTGCTTATAACATTATTGGGGTGCTGTTGCTATAAGCGTGGTGAAGATTGACAACCATGCATTGATCATTGTTATCGTATTGTATTTGTATTCTGACAGTGCATGAGTATATGGATATAGGTATAATCAATTTTTTAGTGAAACTCACCCAGAGGCCAGTCATAGAACTGAACTGTTTATCTTTTGTTAAAGTATCAGTTTTCTTGCTTTGCTGGGGTTCGTCTTCATCTGCAAAACATGTGTTTTAGTTTTTATACATACATCTCGGCATCTCGGTTTTGTAAAACCTCAGCCGAGCCCCACAAAAAACTATCGCTGTAAATGAGCAAGAAGTTTTATGAATGTGCTACAGCACAAAAATTGAAGTCTTCAAACATGTTACCTCGTGTGAACTCAGGGTGTGCCTCTTTCTGTGGTGACATTATTGTTACAGACTTCTTTCGTCGCACTTGCGGTCTTCGCGAAATCAACGACTGGCAGCGTCGATGTGGTTGTTTGAAACTATATGTAAATTGTTGACATTTTAATTTGGCGTTTGTCTAACTAACCTATTGAGGTAAAGTGTCCAATTTTAATTTAAAAAATGTGGGTTTTACCTTGTTTGATAAAATAGTTGAATTGGTTGTCTGGATAAACTGAGCTTTTGTTTTCTGCTATAATTCGTTTAACAACTAGACCAGCGAGGTCCAACTATAATTCGTCGAAGACCATCAGAGGCAATTCGTTTTATATGGTGGACCAATGTTGCAAGGGCTTATCCGTAATGTGGATTCAAGAGGCTGAAGCTCATTCTTACATATGGCGTTACCATTTACTGTATATTCTAAAAGGGACGCCATAAAACAAGTAATTTTACGAAACATTCTTTTGTTCAACGAACTGGTGTGCAACTATGCTACTAAAGCTACGTTAATCGCACGAAGCGACAAAACATTGGAGCCTTATTAGGTTTTAGTTGGCTAAATGTTTACCTTATGAAGTATTCTTGGTCGCATAAAGATGAGCACTATTTTATCTCCGTGCACACATGGTGCCTGCACAGAAATCAAGTAAAGAGTTCGCTCAAAATAGCATTTACTTAGAGTTTATCTTGTTTTAAAAGTGTGATAGGTGTTACTCGCGATATAATGGCCATACTGCAAAGCTGTATAGAAAAATCCATTAATTAAATATTTTGGTCAAAATTGTACTTTGCAGAGAGTCTAAGTGCACGCGGCGATAGGCTGTGGATATATGAAAAACGTAAATATATTACACGACACCTATACATGGTGAAAGATTGGTTTGTCATAATGCAATATTGAATCATATTCGGCACTCATAGAGTAGCTAAATTTTTTCAACATTTCAACTTTACGTTTGTAGCACTTGATAACCGGTGGGAACTTGAAGTTTTAAACATGACATTAATATTTATCGAACAGACGTAAATAAATAACGCAAATATCAAGCAACATGTCCATACCTAGTGGTGCTATCGTCCAATTTAATTCTCAACGACCTTTGAACTTTTTTCAAGAGATAGGTGATTCCCCAAAGCACGCCATCTTCGGACCAGCGTTGGTGGAGTAAGCACGTGATCACAGACATGTCAAACACTGTCAGTCGATGAGGATTTTCACAAGCGGCGTCAGATTTGCTGCTGCAAATTTTGAGGCAAATCAGGGTAAACTACCATGTTAAAGATAACATTTTTGTAAAAATGTTTGTCAATATTTGAAAATATGTTTGGACGGACGGTAGTTTTGTATGAATAACCAGATAGAGAGTGTGGGGGGATTTGAAACGACTTCATGCGTGCAGACCTGGTAAAATTCCAAATAAAAAGAGAGACATTTTACCCCAGACAGTTAGAAAAGCGCGATTATAATTTCCCTCGGTAGTATGTGTACTGACTTAATTACCAAGGGTAGCGCGTCGCAGGCTTCCAATGGTCAAAGCAATTTTCGCTTTCAAACGGTCACAGTTTCTATTCCCTGAAGGTCATTATAACACTCGCCTATAACAAACTTGTTCTGGGAATAGCGAATGTCTGCTCAAGCCTAATCGCTTTTCACAGTATGCTTAACCACGCAACATTTATACAGAGTTCGCAAATTATCGGGTTAATTGCAGCGGTTTTAACAGTAAGTAACTTGAACTTTTCAAACCGGTATCAAATAGCCTGCTACAACCGGCCACATTTGTTAATGATTCCCGATCGATATGTGTCACGGGTTTTCACTGCGTAAAAGATGTGTGACGTCCTTAACCAGGAGCCAAGTGTAGCGGTGTATCTAGTCGACCCATTTCAAACACGACATACAACATTGAAATTGGGTTACTTTTAAAATGCGACAGTGTTTTTTCAATCAACTGCTTTACCACGCGGTTTAGCAAAGTCACGGGGATAGATTCAAGCATTGATAAGTAGGAGGCCACAGCTTAATGGCTTTGAATAAAATTAATCAGTGCGGGACGGTGGGTGTATGCTCGCGCTTTTCTGTTTATAGTTACATAAATGCGAGCAGCTCATTTATTCGATCCATTTCAGACACAACAGGCAAGGCACAACATTGCTTTTTGCCAATGTATTTGTTTTGAAATATATACTGTTTTAAAATAACAGGAAGCTTCCACATTTTAACATCGCAGTCTTAACAATTTAAGCTTGACAATACAACAAAGTCGAGAGCCCCTTTGGTTACTAATGAGAACTACGGATCGACAGAGAATTGCGATAATTTGTTTGAAAAAGTTTTACGCGGTTACGCCAAAAGATTTTTAGCTTATTTTGCAAAACAGGAAGAATCCTTATAAGGTGTTAATCTTATTATGGGAGGTATTTTGTTAACCCATTCCAGACATAATCAACGGCAAATAGTCACGGGACTCGACCAGTGCCTTTTCTGTTTTTAAGGTTGGCTACATGCTTTTTAATTCTCGCGAAGTACAAAAACCACATCACATGATATAAATCTATTTAACGAACGTATAGCGCCACGTAGCACAACGTTTAGCCACAAGCAAAATGTTATGTTAATTAAACATTTTGCAATATTTAACCCTCGAACGACGATGTTACGTCATCCGTAAATTAATGTTTTGTTTATATGGTAATTGGCACAATATTATTTTATATTCAGTGGGTAACACGATGCTAGCTATTTTACATGAACATGTTACAACGTAATATGCAAAAGTGATAAAGAGCGCACAGCATAATGCAACGACAGTAGTCCTTTATCAAGTAAAATTAGACTGGACAATGTTTAACCTGGGAATAGCCGGGCATTTCGTCTAGTACAGTGGCTCTAACCCTTTTTTGCATAAAAACGTCTGTTTAGTGCCTTATGATAAGTTGTTTACACTTGCTAAACAATCTACCTTAAAGTGCAGTTCTTTAATCTGTTCTGTAGTTTACATAAATTTAACAAACCACCTGCAAGGTTTGTCAGTTTTTATCTTCATGGAACTTTTCTTGGTCTTTCCGCAGCCAAATGGGCGCGTAAGGGCTTCGATTTCCGGCTGATCGAAATTCCACATTGGTTTCCATATCGATAAGCCTCTAAAACAGTAAAATGAATTTACGCAAAAGCAAAGGGGTTCTGTATAATTTCTAGAAGTCAATGCTGTGTTTCAACTGAAGTAAAATGCCTTATCATCCTACAATCCCTATTTCCTACATAAGGTCACTTGTGTAGGGAACAGATTGATCATGTTATTTTACAGCTGTTATGCTGTCGATTTTAGGCGAGTTGTCCAATATTACGATTGGGATAGTTTACACAAACTAATCGACAGAAAATATGAATTTTGTTCGTGGTATCGGTCAATATTGAGGTTTATTTTATCTATTTTAAAAATGTGATTCAAAATCAATTTGTTATTAATGCAACCCTACTTGCTTAGGCGAAAAGTCAAATCGGTATCCTTTATGTTGTTGACAATGGGAGCAAAGAGATAAACAAACAACTGAATGTTGTCAAATGTCACGTAAGTGCCCTTGGACCAGCAGCTGTCCGCCTCATCCTTGAAATCGATGAAAATCCAATGAAGGGTGTGCAGCAGCTTGGTGGCTGGTACACCAAACTTGTCCGCTTGTCCTGACAAAGCAATAATTAAATTTCAGGAGCCCGGTTTACGAAAAATTGACTGACCTCCATGCAAGGCCCAAAATGGACTAAACAGCCGACAACCAAGTAGTTTATATGATTTTGAATATACGTGTTTGAATTTGACATTTTTGCCAATTGGAATTTTTTCTTATTGTAGTCGTTTATAAAAGCTCGCAGTAAATTCACGGTATAACCTGAAACGAGTGTAATTCAAATGTTTAAAACAATTCTTCTAATATTCTCGCACACGGTCAACAATCAAGTAAATCGCGAAATATTTTAAACGGAAATATAACATTTTTGTTAAACGGCGAAATTTTATCTTAAATGGAAAGTCTTTGCCTACTAAATAATTGCCGAAATGTAAAAAAAATATTCAAGAAATTTCAGTAGCCTATACAAAGTCACTTTATTTTAGCGTGACGTTTATAGTAGACGTATGTGTCAGATTGTCAAACCACACTCTATTATCGTATAGGTACTAGATAGGTATTTTTATCGCTCTGTTTTACGCGACCCTTTCTTACTGTGTAAATATATGGTTGTTTAGCGCCATTTAATGTGATGCTTCAGTAATAAATACAAGTAGAAAAGGATTTTTAATTACAGTGTAACTGGTCTGATAATCGTGCCCCTGTAATTAAGAAATCCCATGCCAAGATCATTGCCAATGCGCTGATAAATATTTTATGACATCAACTAATTCGAACGCTGCGCCTTGTTTTTTCCCTTTTGCACATACACATGTTCACCGAGTCGCGGCGGCTCCTTAATGCGCGTGTATGTGTTGATTAAAGCCGACGCCCAGTAATCCTTACGCGACCTGTATTTCTAGCAGGTGTGTGAACGTTCGCGCCTGGCCGGAATGGTATAAGCCTTTCCTAATTGCCACATCGACCCGAAACAGCAGATGCATTGAATCGACCGCCAAGCGCATTGTGTCGCAAGTCACACCAGGCACTGACCTAGTTTGTTCCTGTTGGCAAGTAGCAGGGAAGCGCAGTGCATCACGTGCGGTAGACAAGCGTCGATCAGCTGCCACCTCGTGATGCTCTCAATTGCTCCGCTTAGGGAAGGTGGAAGTCCTTGCAGCTTGTTCTCGACCAGGACATGTTCGAACGACTGAAATACCAAGCACGCAATTCTGCGACGCAACAACGCAAACATTTCTGCCATTCTCGATTTGTCACAGTGTAAACGTAAACGCTCGCAATCACAAAGGTGTTTTAAAATGTTTAAGTGTCAAACACAGGAACGAATGAAATTAAACTGGAAATTAATTGTATGTACAACAGTGTTTGATATGCACACCTACCATGCATGAAGCTTCGTACAATTTTCCAATTTTCCGCCGTAGAAAAGGCCTGTGAATCGCAAAAAAGCTTACTATATTTAAAGATAAAAAAAAGCAAACTTTTTTAGTTGTTTTTACTTGAAAAAGTTCTGTTACAAACTATTTAGAAACTTGACGTTTCCCAATTTGTCGGTCCCGCGGACGGTCCTGGAAATGTAAAACTTGCTACGTTTTTTTATAGTTTACCCTGGGGAAATTCCTGTAGGCGCCGCTGATTTTACGTTTTTATCGGGATAAGGCGAAAGCGGATTGATTGCCCTCCTGGGAAAGCTTTGCTTAGATAGGAGGAATGAATGCCCCTGTATTACAAGGTATAAAGTTGGGCGGGCGGGCATTGACTAAATACCAGTGTTGTAATGATTTAAGTCATCAACTTGACTCTAATAAATTTTTCAAATGATTTGACTTGACTTAAGTCTTTTGACCCGAATGACTGATTTAGTTATTTTGGACAAATGACTTGACTCGGACTTAAGTTATTTTGTCAAATAACTTGGGATTAAGTTAAATGTTTTTCATTAAAATTTATCTTAAGTTTTGCATATTAAACAATTTTATTGCTCTATATTACGTTTGTGTTATTTGTTAGTTAAATTGTTGCTCATAATCGAACGAGTTTAGCAACTTTAATGATTTAATAGTTTACTTTATGTCAGTGACATGACTTGAATTTAACTTGATCTCATAATGACTTTACTGGGACTTGACTTTATTTATTTTTGCAAAAAGACTGAAAAAAAAGACGACCATGACTTAAGTTATTTGTAAATGACTTGTTTGCAGAACAGCAAAATACAAAAGCGAAAATTGAGCGGGGCCACCTATCATGCCCGAATGAAATTTAAATCGGATTCCACTGGACCTTCAATAAGGAATTGATCGACGCCTACGAGTGCTGCTACAATTTTCCAAAGTAAATCGATTGTTTTCTTACTCTGTTTGTCGCCACAGGAACGATTGAATAGGTAGAGGTATCCGGATTTGATAATTTGCTTCTACTGCCTCTTCGCGCTGGCGCTGCTCGTGGGCTGAAGGGGCCCAGTCCGCCATGGTTCCAATCTCAAACTTGAAAGTTCCTTAATCAGATTTATTATCGCAAATTAATATATACTGTAGACATGTGTTAATAATGGCCTGCCATGAACTCACAAATCCTTTATCTGCAAAGAAATAGAGTTTGCTGAGTCTCTAGAATTAATAATTAAAACGGACGTACGTCAACGTACGTTAATTTAGACAAGCGTGTATCATCATATTACTGTTTTGAAGTAATAGATAATAAACCAAGAAAGCTGTTTTTGATAGCATGGCTTTTAAAAGTAACAAGACACATACTTCGCCTATTTAAATAATCACGGTGAGGTATGTAAGCTTCGTAAGGTATAACAATGTATGAAATGCCTTAACGATATTAAAACGGAATAGTATTCTCAACTATTTGCTCTCAACTCGTAAAAAAACATTTACTAACCTTCTAATAACGATTCTCAACCCGTTGTTTTTTTCATTTTAACAAATTCTGATTTCAATTGGCCGCAGAATTCTTTGACCGAGCTTAAATCTATCTAAAAATTCAATTCTTATCACATTACGTTGACGGAGAGAAAGAGCGAAAAATTGATTTTGAACGAGCGCTATTCTTCAGTCCCTTGGGAATTGATTCAATTAAGTTAAGGGAATTCAATTATCTCCTTGGCCGAAAAACAGTGCACGAAATAAAGAAAACCTGAGCGCTGTCAGCTTAGCACAGATAAAAATCACAATACAAACAACATTAACTGGAAATCCCGTCGTAGCACGGTAAAAACGTAAAAAAAAAACTGTAATAAAGAATTTTTATTTATCGAACGTGAGTATTATTATCACTGATGTATAAGCATATACATACGTACAACCAACACATTTTTCTCTAGTTTTAAGTTAAAGCTTACTTCACACTTAACAGTTTCTAAACCGTGAAACTGTTAGAAACTCTTTTTGATCACACTTGGCTAAGAGTTCAAATGTTTACTGCACTTCGCAAAAATACTGTTTGAAACCGTCCTCTAGAAGCTGGCCGTTGAACGACCTTGTTCACACTACAAGGCGTTCTATAAATATTGCTGTGCTATGCATATGTGTATGGCGGCTGTGGCGCGTTTCATCATCTCTAATAGGAAAAGCATTGATTTCTCGAACAACGTTCAAAGCTGGTGAGCTTGGTCTTAGTCGTTGTTCAATGTATGTTTTAAATTTGGCTCAGAATCAATTGCTTCGCCGCATGCATGTATATTCAAACAAACCATTTTACATTTTGAAGCAATATAGGTAGCATACACCCAACCCTATTTAAAAAAATATAGATATAAAGTTTTGCGATTAACCAAAACAGATATATAACTGAATATTGTGAAATCTGTTAAAAAGTATTGCGCTTTCAACACACAACACAGCCAATTATTTGTATTTATCTATCAGCCTAAACATTTTACCTATTTTTGGAATTTTATTTTTTGGCTACCTATAACTGGTCGCAATAACACCATTCTTTAACTTAGTTTTTTGTATCAGGAGTGCGCTTACAAGGGCATCAAATCGGGTTTCGACTACGAAACTATATGAAATCTGTTTTCTCAAATTAATACTCAGATGAGATATTGTTTCGGCCCTCCTTTTAATACCCAAATATAAAGTAAAACAAAAGCGTGCCTTTTAACCAGGATATTTTATATAGTAATAAATAAAACTAAAAAAAAGTGTGTAACATTAACGTTTGGGTTATAACATGACCTCGCAAAAATATATCCTAAAAAGCCTTGTTGTTCACTATAACGACTCGTGCGCAAATATGCAGCTGTAAACAGTTATAATGGTGAGAAGCTCTTTATTTAGTTTAAATTGGCAAAACGTTCACTTTAAAAAGATACGTGGATGCCTTGGGCACATAAAAGAGATTCGCATGTTGCTTCACATTTTAGTCTGTTACATAACCTTACTAATATAAAATAAAACCGCCTCTACAAATAAAAATGAGAAAAGGTGTTTCCAACTGCTGTGTATAACCAGGTTACGAACAGTATTGGTTTGGTCGATGATAACACAACCAAGCCACAACTATTTTTCCTTCGTTGCTTTTACTTCTTATCATTTATGTTTAAGTGACCTTCAACCCAGTAATCTTCTTTTTTATTGCAATTAAAAGTTTTCAGTGTTTTTAGTTACAGTCGGCAATAGTGTATTAGCAAAAACTGATGAATCACATTTTTAAGAAATTCGGCTAATACCCATATCTTCGACATCCATATAGATGTGATTAAAAAATGCCTTACTAAAAGTAACTATTTGTTAATTTCGCGTACATTTATGTACATTCAATGTCCTAAATGTCTCATCAGCTATCATTCCATAGCGTAGGTCCATGACAGGTTGAAAGTAATTTAATTAGCCGTGTCGTCTTGAAACCGACTGCGCAGGGTATTTCTTACATATCTTCGTCACTTGCATGGATTCAGAAGTCTGCTTCCCAGGACGCAACACTATGTTTTTACCTTGTTCCAATTTATATGCATCAAACGTTAAAATGCAAAACATTAGCAGTTTTTTGTTTGTTTTATGGGCTTAACTGAATAGTATTTAAGCTCTTTTTATTCGAATTTTTAAGCAATATGCACTAGTTTTGGTAATTCGTTGATAAGTTGATGTATAGGCCTATAGGCCTATTGCAAAGCTACTTTGACACAAAAAAACGAATAATCACTGCTTAAACTCCTGTTTTTACTAAAAAGGTCTGGTCGGCTGACTCGGCTTTGCCATGTACAGTGTTTTTGTCCCGAAGGTATTACATTGCGCACGATCCCCTGTTAGCGGATTTTAGTTTTTACAGTTTACCTTAAAATATTGTGACATTCCGCGCGACAACCTTTGATGTTAAAACAGGTGAAGAGAGTGCATTGTTGTTTATAACATAGGGTTGTCATACGTCAGCATTTTCCCTGACATGTTAGGGAATTTGGTGTTGAATTTGCGTTAGGGATTTTTGCGTTTAGGAATGGCAAAATCTGCTTTTATGTCCGGGATTTAGCTGTATAAACTATATAACGTTAATATATTCCCAATATCGAAAACGATAATTGTAACTACTAAGATTAGTCCAAAATGCTGTTCTGTTTAGTAAATAGCTTTGTTTTCACAGAAGTAGCTTGTGCGTGCTGTTTTGGTACGTCACACACGACCATGATTTCATTTTTTTGCTTTCGCTTTAGAAAAGAGTTTTGGTGTATTGCTTTCTATTTTAGTCAGTTTTAGTTAGAAAGTTTTAACCAGTAGTATGTTTATTCATTTTTATACGGTAAGTTAAATATTGGCAAATCTAAACAAGCAAGATTATATAGTTTTTTTTACCAAATATGGAACTACATAAACACCAATTGGACCTACAAGAACGCCTACTGTTGAAACATACTTGCTTTAAGTAAGATGTTTGGGAAACTATAACTATTTGGCAAACAAACAAATTTTACCCGGTCAATTTGTCTGGCTTGTTATAATCTAAATCTAAATTTACTTTGTTGCTTTACTGCACAAAATGAAGAAAATGTAAATTCGCGAGTGAAATAGGAGCAAATCATTCACATAGTTAAGCACCACTATAACTTTGAATTGTACGCCATCCTTGTTAAAATAAATGTATTCTGATTCTGTTTAGCCATGGCTCCCCACTAACTGAACTTTTGCCAAATTTACAATGTAAATGCATTTTTTTTTCGAAATCTTACGTTGTTTGGTTGACTAATTGACTATGTCTTAGCTCGTCTTTTTAAAATCGGAAAGCCTGTTTGTGCCGGTGCGTTTCATCAACGCCTATCCATAACATAGGCGTTGGTCTCATCACACCCTCGAAAATGAAACTTTGGTCAACTTAAACTATACAATGCCAATTTCACGCTGCACGAGAGGATTCCGTTTTTTCGTATAAAAATACGTCACGTTTTGTATCTTTATGACTTAACTTGTAACGTCCCCTGATCTGGAGTTAGTTAATGAAACCGGAGTAAATTTGTCCGAGATTTCGCGTTTCACAATTTGGTAACCCTAATCTATAAGTTAAGTAAATTGCGTAGGCCGTAGGGCATAGACCAGTGCTTCTCAACCTATGGGTCGCGACCCAAAATTGGATCGCTGTTCGATTTGGTTGGGTCGCCAACCGCAGTAGCTCACATGTTTATACTAATTGAGATTGGTTCTGAGAGAGAAATTTGGGAAATTAAGGAAGCAATACAAATAATGTCTTGTAATAATTATTAAAATTCGAATTTTTTTATGCTAATGTCTATTTTTTGTACGCTTACAAGAAAAACAATTGGGTCACTTGCCCCCCCCTGGAATTTCAAAATGCGATTATTAGTATTATTTATAAGTGTAATATGTATATGAAGGTTAAAAATATTATACTTTATACATTGCCCGCAGGGGGCGGGAGTTCTTACCCTCTTTTTGTAAGTGATATTATCGTTTTTGTCATGTTTTAAAAAACTGTTCGAAGCGGCGTGCTTTTTAAGTAATTGGGCCACGCGTCTTAATCTAATGCAAAACCAAACTCGAGTGCAAAACGCCGTTTTTCGTCTTTTGTTTGGTTGTCCGTAAACGCTGGAAGTTGTTCTTTTTCGTTATTTGTTTAGGTTGACTGATTAGCAAGTGTGTATTCTACAATTTGTTTTTTTTTGCCTGAAGTTACCTTGTTTCGCAGCTGGCGCCTGACAGGATTGTTGACGACGCACGTGGTCGCTTTTGCTGGACGTATTTGGCTGTTTCTGATTAGTTTTTTCACGTCTTGCAATCACCATTCTATGACGTCATACTGTCACTGTTTTATGACATCATTATTCATTAAGTCAGACGAAAAATAGGGGAATTCCGTAAGTTGAAAATTCAGGACACCCTTTTTGATTTTCCCCTGATTGCCCCCCCCCTGGAAAATTTTCTGCGGGCGCCCCTGCTTATCCGTATTCCGATTAGGCATACTCAGGTTTTTTTTTAAGGTTTGGTTTGGGTGACCGCTAAGTAGTTTTAAGAGACCGCAAGTGTTTCATTTAAATACCAAAAAGTTGCAAGTCTAAAATTTGGGCAACCGCTGGAGAAATTTGGGGGACCGTTTCGGTCCCCCAAAACACCTTAAAAAACACTGTACTACAGATTCGGTGTATTACGCGGACTGGGGTGTATAAGTTTTGAGTAGGCCTAAACGTGAAATGGGTGTACCATTCCGAAAAAGGTTGACAAGCACTGATTTAAGCTACCATTTGAACGCAAAATAACCCAAAACTTAAGCCGAAACTAATACCACTTCTATACCGGTGAGCACGTTTCTGCTGTATTATGAGAGGAACACACAATGAGAACTAAAAAGCAACAATACCTAAAGCACAAAAATCTATAAAACCATAGCAGTAAGTCCAACGACATAGTTCAGCCAAATACGTAGTAATATCCAGTACAGCTTAAGATGTCGCGTCGCTTGTAGTGTAAACGGGCCTTAAGACCACGTAAACTACCAGAGTCCGACATGCGCAGTACCAAATTTTAAACCTGATATGACCGCCACCTGGAAATTGTAACTGTGGAATATTTTCCAACCAGCACGTATTGTGAGTGAATGAATTATACAACACCCCTATAAGGATCGCTGAATATCTACGTTATTTTAGTTACGTAAATTGGCGGAATAGGGGCTGTAGAGTCAGGACCGGACTCGGCAAAATCGCACATTTCACCAGAGTCGGATCCGGGGTATTTTTAACCGACTCGGCGTCGCTGCTTAGGGGTGGGGTTAGTTAAAGTGTAGTTTAGGCCTGATTCTGACCTTTTAGGTCTTATTCCGACTTGGACAGTACTAATACCATTTATCTATTAGTCCTATTTCGGCCTTATTCCGAGTTGTGTTTTATTGTGACGTTGGTGTTGTTCTTATGGCTGGAATCCTTTATGACAACAGGTGTATTCGGTTGGACACTAAACGTAAATAGCCTTAACTAGAATTTTAACCGACGTTTCGATGAATAACTTAAGGAAAAATCATTAAAACAGGAATTCGTTAGCCAGCAGAACCGCATTGTTCGACGGTACAGTTTAGGACTGGGTGGCCCGGCTTAACTATCGTATACCACGGCGACGTACGTTTTTTTTTGTGAATCTCTAAACTTCTGTTCTATTTCTACAGCATACAAGCGCGCTAGCGTATCCGTGTTTTAATTTTACCCTGATGAGGTCAGTTGGTATTGCTACCAGCTGCCGAAACGCCAAAATGTATTTGCAATAAAAACTTAGAAAATGCAACGTTTATGCTACCAGATAGGGAATTGAATAATGAATATAAACGTAGTTTTGGCCCTAGTAACTATAGCTTCGTTAGCCCTAAACATTTCAAATGCTCAGTATATGTATAGTTGTATACGCATATTAAAACTTGCGTCACAAACATCAAATAACAACAAAAATAGAAAAAAAATAATGTTAAAAAAGAGAGTCCACAGATGCAGAATCCATGAAATCTGATTGTTGTTTCCTATATTCTTTAGAATATTGAAATTGTTTGATACTATCTTTTTTAAATTGTTGTGGCATGTATTTCGGAAGAAAGACTTTAACCTAAAGCAAAAAGAATAAATCATTAATAGCGTTAAGAAAGCGAAATTTCTTTAACATATGATTCCAATGTATAACATACAATGATTCCAATGTATAATATAAATAACTCTAGTCACTGGTGTAATACTGTTAATATTAGCATTGCAAAAAACTGGCAAGACTTGAATTATTTGACACATTACGCTGAACTCTCCCTCTTTTGTCCACTGGACTACTTGATCAACCATATGGGATTTGCAATTACAATGTGAGCCATCCTAAAAACTAGTCAAAAAATAATACATGCTTATAAAGGCAGTAAGCCTATGCACTATGCAGGATTTGTAATGCAAGTGTTTGAGGTGTTTATTTTGTAACCATAATGTCCTTCAAATGAACTTACACGTTTTTGACTAATAATTGGACTAATCCTGCACAATCGTTGGTTTAAAGAGGCAGAGTAGATAGGTCTTTAAACTTTATGTTACATCAAAAGAAAAATCCTGGATTCGTTCCATTTTGGTGGAAAACATAAAGAGAGAAATTAAAACTGAGCGAAAACTTGGGGTTCAACAAAGTTTGCAAAGTAACATAGGGGTAAGACAGGGTAGCAAAGGTTAAGAACCACTGATTTAGAGGAAACTCTGATATGTTTTGACGGAACTATTTAATTGAAAAATTATATTTGCAGTGACTGTTTTAGTAAATATGGACTGAATTAATACCTTTTGCCATTTCCTATTTTTATTTTGTAATTAATTTACCAATCAAAGGGTATTCACCCAATAGCAACTTGTATGAACTATTACAAAATTTACATGTAAAAATTGCTTTAACTGGCCTACCTTTTGATTCTTAAGTTCAACCTGAGTTTGTTCCAAGGCTCTTGGGGCATTACAATCTTCAAATTTTATTTCAGCAACTTTTGATGGAAATCCATTTGGTTGCTAAAAAGATTTTAATTGATTTGATTGCCATTATGATTAAGCAATAAAAATAGCAGTGAGACCTTGTTAATCGACATCCTAAAGAAACGTTAACCCTGTATCTGACACAAAACTACCATAGACAAGTTAAGTATTACTTTCTTTAAAGATTAAAATTAATAGAAAAAAAAAGTTTTTTGGCAAACTAGTGACTATTATTAGGCTGTTTATTGAAGTCCTACTAAAACCTATGAGGCACTGGTGGTTACTGCATACTGTATTTAAATATATTTTAAAAGTGCATAGAGTGGTCACATTAGAGGCTAAAAACTAAGAATATATACAAACAAGTAATTTCGCTAAAAATTCTGAAACTATGGAAATGTTTTAAGAGGGTTCCAAGTCTGCATTTAAAGGTACTTTTCTCCACAATCCAGGGTGTACAAATAGGTTTTATGTCCACCAAAGGTGTTTTAAGCTAACATTGGCAAATAATTTGGATGTGGAATTTTTTAAACCTTTGCAACGCACAAAATTTTTTAGCACTTACGTAGTTAAAATAGTCAAAAAGTATGTGAAATGGACTCATGTCAAACATCGGAGAGCCGGATCCGGCCCGCGGGCCGTAGGTTGCCAACCCCTGGTTTAGCATGTTACAATTAAGCCAAGCATACAACCCGTACCCCATCTGCATTCTATGGCAGGTCCGCTTTTTTGAAAGCAATTTGGCCGAGTTTGCTTAATTCTTGATACATAGGTATTCATAAAACCTAGGTTGCACACCTCAAAATTTGATGTAGCACACCTATAATCTAGCCATTAAGTGCCATGAAATGCAGACCAGTGTTGCATGTCTGCATTTCATGATACTTTTTACCAAGATGTCGGATGCACTGCACTAAATGTTGATGGGTGTAATCAACGTTTTATGCACGCTGGAGGTTCAGAATTATAACGCAATTCAACCTTTTTTTTTGTAAATTTTTGCTTGCAATTCGTGCACCTCATGCATATTGCAAACTTCCAGTTTGTATTTCATGGCACTTTATGCCAAGATTTTAGGTGTGCAGAACTTCAGGTTTGCATAAAACCCTGGTTTGCAAACCACCAATCAGGGTTTTATGCAAACTTGAAGTTCGGTAATCTAGGACAATTCAGCCGATTTGTTTAGGTGTGGAAGTTACTAATTTAAGTTTGTACATAATTGAGCACAAAAAATCTGGGGTATGCACCTGCCACAGAATGCAGACTGACAATACTTAAACATTTTTGCACAAACATATGCTTATACCAATATTTCAACTTACAAAAGGATATTTAATGTATAGTATCTTTCCAAAAGTAGAAAAACATGAATGTAGATCAGATTTTGTAACCATACAGGGTATTTGTGAAACAACTATTGATTCATCATCTTTGGTAGTGTGTATTTTTTGTAACTCTGCGATTTCAGCTTTAATTATATGATCCGATACATTAACACAGAAACTTGCTGTAGGTGTATACTTGATCTTTGGAATTGCCTTTAACAAGTAAGGAAACTTGAGACAAAAAGATGCCATTGTTTGATGAGAAGAGTGGCAGGCGTTTCAGTCAAACTAAGTAATTGTTCAAAATATTAACAAACAAAACATTATTAAAGTATGCAAGGTAAAAACACCTTTAGGATATATCAAAAGCACAAAGAAACACACATATTTTAAGGTTCCGTTGTAAAGCTTTTTTATTTTGTATAAATCAGACAAAAAAATAAAACTTATTGATATGGTATTTAATTTGTAGGGCCTACAATGCGAACCGAGGAGATAAACGCTACATAATGGACAATCATTTTTCATGATATTTGATTGCAAGGGAATGAATATAGTCTACCTATCTGCTTTGGTATTTAGTTTAAACACTTTTTTTGTACACTTTAGACGCGATATAGTTTATTCTCACCCGCTCCTTTATTCTGCTAAAAAATATTTTTGACTTACTTCGAACCAACGTAACATCGATTTTAAATACGAGGAAACGTCCTTAAAGTTACACATAAAATATTGCATACGGTCAAAATGCCCGCCATGATGTACGTATTTCTACTAGTTTTTACACCGTGAGAATATACTCATAACAAAAAAGGAAGTCAAACACCTCCGCGAACGTCGCGGCACACCTGGCATACTCTGGGCACATCGGTTGCGGCGCATTGCATTAGTGCATAAGTGCTTACATTTTTAGCACGGCAGAATATAAACTAAGTTACTGTAAGTTGCGTCCAGAATGTCACAAAGCAATTTAAACAGTGAATCTAGTTCAAAGTATACAGGACCATCGCAAGGAACACAACATACAAACGATGCGGGAAAAAAACGTGTGAAGGTTTATTCTAACACAAGTGTATAGAACTAGACGCCAGTCTTAAATAAATTGTAGGCCTACTGTTAAAGAAATGATGCGAAAAAATAAACATCAATCTTTGTAAGCGAGCAAAACACAGTAAGCTTTGAGTACGGAGTTTCTTCCTGGGTAAGATGTTTATCCTTGTTCTTAAGCAGGGTTGAGAAACATGCTGCCCTCTGGACAATTTTGTGCGGCCGGCGGGAACTTGTTGAAACAATTGTATTTGCAAAGCAAGCACTCTCAGTTTTAGGCTTGCCCGTTAAAAATCCGTATATTTTTGACACAATAATAATAAAATTTGATTGTAGTAAACACCAGGGATGTTCAATAATATCGGAGCCAAGCCGATACTCGAAGACAAGTGATACTATCGGTACTCGTTTTATGAGACGGAGATGCGAACATTTTTTGCAAAATTTAGGCTGGATTCCCACCGGACTTTAGACACGACGTGACGAAACATGTCTGACTGTTCTGACTTGTCGCGTCATGTTTGAAAGCGACTCTGTCCAATTTCCACCGACAAAGCGCGCGGAACTTGAACTCGTCGAAGCTAGGCTATATAATTCAGTTGTGATCATGGCAGAGGAAAATAAAATGGAAATTTTGGCAGCCAAGTAAGAAATGCAGCTTTTATGTATCTGACTGGCTGGCCATGCCTGCTCCGGCAGTTAAAATCATTCCAACTATACCATCATATCGGAGCTGCTGTAGCAAGCTGCCATCATAGAGCACTATCAGTGCTCTAGTCCAGTGGTTCTCAACCGCCGGTCCGCCAAATATATTACAAATTTGTATCTCAATTGCAAAACGCAAGATGTTGAAGATCAAATTTAGAACTTCGCCAGCTCCGTAATTTGTAGCTTTGTGACGTAACATAGAGATAATGCTTTACTCTGGACTTAATCATACGTCACAATGCTGAAATGTGGTGCCCAACTGTTTAAAAGTAGGTTATACACTTAAGTCACTTATACAGTTTGTTTAGGTCGTAAACTTTAAGACCAGTTGTATGTGAAAAACTTCAATAGAACCACGTACGGTATAACACGTATGATATCAAAAACACAGCACCAAATTGCTGATTAAATTGAAGTTTCCGTTTTTTGCTTTTAAGTTACATACTTGAGTCGTAAATGAATTTTGGGTCGATTTGATTTATGAAGTTCCGCCGGTCCGCAAAATTTGTTTTGGAATTTTACCGGTCCGCAAGCTAAAAAGGTTAAGAACCACTGCTCTAGTCTATGCTGCCATTCGAATTTTGCACACCTCATGTTGTGTAGATGGAATTGTTTCGAAAACGCTAATTACTACCGGTACAGCAGAATTTTGTTCAATATGGACAGAATAGAGTTTGGAATAGCTTTTCAACTAGCATTCACTGCAATATTAACGAAAGATTTTACATTCGCATCTTCAATATAACAGGTTTCAAAATGCGCAAACGCGTTACGAATTTCAACAAAATATATTCGTGCTTCCTGACAAATCGTTTTGTGCGTTACAATGTCTCCCTCACTAACTATCTGACCACGAAACCGTTGTCTGGAACTTATCGGACAAAAAACTGCAACTCTCCAGCGAGTCGTCGGTACAGGGCGCGAATAATTTGTGTCCCTAAACTAAATCCAAACATCCCGAATTCAAACGTTGGTTCGAGCAAATCTAAACCATAAGGTCGAATAACTGATATCACATCCATGGTTAAAGCAGCGAAATATATACTTGCAAAACAATACTTGGATTATAAGAAACGAGTATATAGGCCAGGGTCATTATATATTTGTCGCCTGGCGTGATATATAAAAACAGATATCTATATTGGCTCAGAGTCGTTCCTTTTTTTAACTGTTCCGAAAATCTTGCCAAAGCTAGCAAACCTTTCGCCCTATTACTTCCACAGCAAAAGTTATTTTACGTGCATGTTATGTCCTCGCAGTTTTTTCTGTCTGTGCCACGAAGTGCCTCTTAATCAGATTTACCAGTATAGATGACATTCGCAAATATATTTATGTAAGATATATTTGTGTAAAAAATATTATTCAATTTGTTAAACAAGCCATGTTCACAAAAAGGCCGAACTTTCGCCTGTAATAAATTACTTTTATCACATAACTACTTTGCTCAAAGCTATTGCCTAAAATTGCAAGAAACATACATCCACCAGGAATGTTTACACTTTAATTAGAAACTAAAGCTAAAAAAACTAGTGTCAAATGGACTGTTTTTAAAATATACTGCAAACAGGCATTTACAAGACGCAAATTTTCAATTTTTTCTAAGTTATTTTCATTTAATAGGTAGTAACTTTTTTCATAATGCTTATAGTGTACTTTCAGGGTTACTGGTGTTTTTCCCTCCCTCGAAAAAACATATACAGGCACCTGTGACAAGACCCTATACTTTATGAAATTGACCACATAGTGCTTTGCCAATTTGAAAAGTTTCTTGAAAAGTTAGAAGCCTTGACTTGTTAGATATTGTACAATGATGCTTCTGTGGTGACCCTTTACAATAATTCTTTGAAGTTGCTCATGTACTGTCATTGCAGGATCATATTTAAAATGAGGCTTCAACATGTCTATAAGGTCTTCTTGAAATGCCTAAATGCAGTAAGGGGGATGTTATCTCTTATAATAAGGCTTATAATAATCTCTTAAACATACAATTGTTTAGGTAACCATCTTTACATATTTATAAATAAGTCAAGAAAATATTTTAAGTCATTGGCACATTATATTATTTTATTTAAGAAAAGGGCTACTGCACCAGCAAATAATACTAAAGTTTTACAACTTCTATTTTATCTTTTATTTCATGTTTTAAATTGCATAAATGGTGATAGAAAGTTGTTTTAATATTTTGGCCTAATACTATTTACTCACCCAAATATCTCCTTCAACATTATGAATTTCTGTTAAACGCAGGTTTCCTTTTTTCATGATACAAAATACTGGAATTTCATGATATTTGGTTCTTCTTATAAAATATGGCAGGTTTGGTGGATTTTCTATTGAAATTTTATGAATATAATCTTTAATAATTAACAACTTTTCAAAACAAGAACAAAACATGATTTGAATAAGTAGATAAATTAAATAAACATTTGATTCCAGGTTGTAATGACTTTTAAGTCAATGTCTTGACCTAAGTGCACTAAAGTCACTGTTTTTAAATGACTTGACTTAAGTCTTTTGACCAACATGACTCGACTTGGACCTAAGTCACTTTGTCAAATATCTTGGGAATAGTGTTTTTTCATTAAACGATTTGAAGTTGACTTGCTTTCATATTGACTTGACTTGGACAACTGATGACTTGGACTGGGACTTGTAATATTTGTAAAAAGACTTTCCTGGACTTAAGTTATTTTTTAAATGACTTGCCTGGTACTTAAGTCATTTTAAAATTACTTGTTTACAACACTGCTTATAAGACATAGTCAAAATATATTTTGCAATGTTGGTATTTATCTTTATGTGGTACACAATTTATTTAAAACAAATATTTTTGATAAAAAAGTGAATAAGACATAATTTAAAAATTAGAAGCAAACCTGCAGGGCAACACCAACCAGATGGTGTTGGGTATGAGTCGTGTTTTGGTGGGTCTGGGATGTTGGAAGGGGGCAAAATTTTTTCGACCCACTTAAAATCTTCAGTGCATACAGTAAATGGTATTTTATCTTCAAGATCTTCTTGGGGTTGGTTTGATCCTGTAATACTTTCTTGATTACCATGTGTAGAAAGGTTTTTTACTCCTGAATGAAGAGCTGTTGATGTTTTCTATAAATTCAACAAACAAAACTGGACAAAAGAAGCACAAATAACAGGTTTTAGGTTTAATCAATTTTTTTTACGATTTATTACATATCAATATGTTTTCTTTGGTCTACCTTGGACATTTATTAAATATAATTAACAAAACCTCACCCTAGCTTTAAATAACAGTTAATATTACTATAGGGAATGTTTGTATTTGGCGGCAATAGTTTATGTTTTAGAAACATTATAAAAAGTTTCCATTGCTTGCAAGCTAAAAGAGCACCTAAAACTTATCATAAAAGTTCCAGTAAATATGGCCAAGAGAAGGCAGATCCCTGCTAGCCAACACTCAAATTTTAGCTTCACAGCTAATACACTGGCATATCTGGGTTTACCTCACTATTGAGTCGGAGAGAATTTGAATTTGGAAACATTCGTACACCAGAAATTGTCCTGCAGCAATTACCTAGAGCCCTACTAAACATGATATGTTTCTTCAAAAAACCTAAAAGCATATATAAATAACTATTTATATATTTAAATATGTTAGATATAGTTTATATGTAAACTGCAATTATACATATCGCTATTCATAGAATTCTTTGAAAGACCCAATAGTTATAATTGAACTATTGTGTGGGCCAGTCTGCATTTTATGGCACTTTCACCTTAGTCTGGATAGTATGGCAGATTTTGACGAGATCTGACGGGTACACGGCCGAAAAAATCCAGGTGACCGGGTGCAACAAAGGTAAAAAAATTCCACCTCGGGTGCACTTTATGATTTTCGATGCACTCTGTATTGCATACATTGCACTGTAAACGTATGCCACACAAGCGTTTTACATATTTTGGGTGCGGTTCAGATTTTTTTTGGGTGCACTTTTAAAAGGTTGAAAAAAACTCGCGGATGCACTTCCATACTTTTTTGGATTCGGGCAGTATTGTAATCTGGTAATACAATATCTTTTAAAAGTTGTGCTATCATTTTATATTTTTTTAATGAACGAAATGATTTACATGTTACGCAGAATGCTACATTGCTACATGTTTTGAAGGCAAGGATTTTGGTGAAAACCCCAAGTAGCGAAAATACTAGCTAATTAAACGATTTTTATTTTACAAGGATGTAAGGTTTCTAAAACACAATACGCCGTATTTTACGATTTTTATCGTGACATTTTAGCTAGTTTGGCATTTTGCGACAGTGCTTTTAATTTTACACTTGTCGGCCATATGTGCGGGGTTAAATCTTTTGAGGGTCTCCTAAAGCTAAACTATCGTTATTAATAGGGTACCGTACGTTTGACTTAATTTCATATTTGGATAGCGCTGATCGGTCCAGACCAGAGACGCAGGAAGACCAACATTTTTTCGGAAGTTCAGTTCTAGTTTCAGTTCAGACCAATTTAAACGTACGTTTATACTAAAACTGTTGGTGAATGAATTAATAGAATAATTTTATTTAAATATTATTTATGTAATGTAATTTGAAAGGCTAAGCATAACATTAGTTTTTTAAGTTCCAGGAGGTATGCTCATCATTTAGCGTTTACCCTAAACACTATTTATAGACAACAAAATTGTTTGATTTTTTTAGTACTCAGGAGTACGCCTGTGTTTGCTAACAACCATCCGTAACTTAATAGAACGTGTAGGGGAATCTGTTCGAAAAAAAATAACAAGTCAATAGCTATATACACGGCCAAGTTGAGGTATAGTAATGACTTACCTATAAGTGCACCGAAATCACTATTTTTTTAACATCAGTTTGACTGGAATGTTAGTTGTAAAAGTCCTTTATTCTGCCAGTTCTGCTATTCTTAACTTAGTAAATAGTATACCGTTACTATTTGATACGCTTAGGTTGGAAAGTTGCTTTAAAAATTACATTGATCTAGTCTCGACGTTTTAAAGCGAAGACTTGGACTAGCTTTTAAATATCGGAAACCTAAATAACCTTATAATAAATTGTTTAACAATCGATTTATTCATCTTTAAGTACATCTATTTAAAAAAAGCCTATATACCTGGAGTATGTAACACGCCGTCCGAAAATTTGATTAAACGCCACATTCGAGTATTTTATTTTGTTTAAAATACATTATAAAAAGATTTTCCTCGCATCAAAACAAATCACGAAGCGGGAAAAGTTTGAAGCTCTGATTCGTTTCTTAACGTTCAATTCAATAAAGTATCGAGTCGTTTTGTGTACACTAAGCCTGTTTATATGCACCTTTCTCAGGCAGATTAGATTAAGGTTCAAGCCGGCTTGAAAAGTAATCCGTTCCAGCGTCGTAATTACATGGCGCGAAATTCAAGCCAGCTTGAGTGTACAAACTGCACTGATATGCATTATTACGTAATATTCCAGTAAACCTCTAACGCACAACCAATTTTTCGGCTTAGGCTACTCCTTGCGGTAGCAATTTATTGCTGCTTGTTCGTTTTTATTAACCTAACATTGAAAAAACCCCAAGAATTACTTGAGTTAGGTTTGCCGATTAAGTACGTTTTTGACTGTCTGTATTGTGCTTCAGTTTACCTGGCACATAGAATGTAAGTGCAGGAAAGTTAAGCTTGTTTGTGCTGGCCAACGCTATATACAAGGCAAAGTGGACAAAAGAAGGATAAGATGTACCAAACATTAATGAAAACTGTATTTGGCGCTGGCCTAGAATCCTACCACAGCGTTGAGACAATTATTAAAGCAAAGTACAATATTTGGGTGAGGGTGGGCCAACTATTACTATTTAAACCTACCCAAACCCGCATCCTAACCCAAATAATGTTCAACTTTGTGGATTCTAGACCAGCCCCTCTGTCACAAATTAGTATCTGATTCTAACGAGTGTATGTAATGTGTTCTTTCCTTATGCGCTAAACTTGGTTTGTTTACGACTAGCCGTTCGTGTTACGTCATAATGCCCCAAAAGTGGCGTGATGTTTACTGCGTTAAAGCAGGTCATTCTACATTAAACAATTCCGGCCGTCAGCGAAACGAACAGATTAAGCGGAGAACGGATTGAAAACCACTCCTTTTGTCAGATTAGGAAGAAACGAGAGAACTTAATTCATTCCAGCACCAAAACGACAGAGAATGAATTAACGAATCAGATTCGAATCCGGCTTAAACGTGCATATAAACGGGCTTATTGATGAGTAACTTCACGTCCGTTATGGACAAACTAAATTAACAACTGGGTTAGAAAGACGCTCTACAAATGTTTATATGGTGTTTCAAATAGCATTGCGCTAAACGTGCATAACCTGAATATAACGAAGTAAATTATTGCACCTCTTAAACATTAAAAGTTTACACACTGATTCAATAGCAAGACCAGCAGTCTGCATTGCATAATATATGTAAAATAGTGTGGTATTGTGGCTATCCATAACGCTGATATAGCATTATTGGCAAGGAACACTGTGAAACAGGTAAACCATTAAATAAAACTACATTGTTACAACGCAAAAAAACTATGAACTATTGCATTAACAAGATTAACTGTTCCGAAACACTCAAGTCCTTACACATAAAATATTTTTCCCAATAAAGTTATAATCTTCCGCAAGTAAAACGCAGCAGTTAGACCGTCAAACTTTCAATTGATATCCACGAAGTGGCGCAGCAGTGCATCGGACAACACGAGCAACACTTGTGGTTTGACAGTGTCTAGAAATTTAAAAGCAAACAAAATTTAGTATGTTTTTAAGGAAAATTTAGTACTTCAATCTTTGTATAATACGATATTGCCGTTGTGCAAAAAAGAAGCACAACACTAAACGGGGGGCTAAACTACAAAAATAAAGGTTTTACAAAAAGTCCAAATAATGTTGAATACCTAATATTAATTTTAGGTGTTGTAAATTAGCTCAAGTGTAAGCGTAGCAAAATAACTAATAACTATAATTTAAAAGTCAAAATGTTGTGTAGCTTCGAACTTGGTTGGGAGGCCAACTATACATCACTAGCGTAGGTGCACCACATCAACTAAAAACTAGTTTGGATACAAACAAAATGGACTTTAATATCATTGGGAAAAATTTTAGATTTACGTGATTAGAATAAATTGGTGGTTTAGGTCCGACGCGCGGTTTAGGGGCGCAGCGAACTAAAACTTAACTATATACTAAACAAAATAAATATATTCAGCTATGCGAACAAAACAACATACCTCCACAAAACATTTTGGAACGAAGCCGTCTTCTTCCACTCGCTTTAGGAATACAAGCGGATTATCAAATGCATTTGTTTCGGTCGTATCCTCATCCGAGTCGGACATGGCTTCCATATCAGCAATGGAGGGGTAAGCGTATGGCCAAGGATAGGCTTTTCCCTTTGAATAAAAACAAGGACAGGCAAGTTCATCGTCGTCAGGGTTTTCGGTTTCTGAAAGCTCAGAATCGTCAAAAAGTTCTTTGCTTTGATTGCCAACACATGATAAGGGTTGTTGACAGTCTTCCTCATTTACGCCATTTTCACCCACTTCAGTTTCCTCAACGAAACTAAATGTATCCTTACTGTTATCTGACAAACCAAAATTACCAGAATTGGATTCCATATCATGACAAATAATTTCTCTGCTGTTGTTCGTTTGGGTAAAATCTTCCTTTCCGCCACCTTCGGAGCATGCAGTATTGTCTGGTGAAATACGATTAAAGTTGCTGTCATCTATTTTTTGACCAGTTTCGTCTGTGCTACTTTCGGTCAAAACGGCATTAGAAAATTTACGCTTCTTGAATGGAATTTCTTTATTTTGTGACTCTGCTGCTGGTGTTGGGGGGTCGCTGTTGGGGGTACGCTGATCCAGTGCATTCGGTTGGGAGTTCTGCACTAAACCGGACACCGTTTTGGAAAACAAGGGGGGTACAGTTGGTTTGCGCTTCCTGCGATTTCTGCTAAGACTGGGCAGCTGGTCTTCCAGCCAGTCTGGATTGCTCCAGTCTTGCGACGAATTATCACTGACATTCTGCTCGACACTAGCTGTTACTGCTTTTGGTGTTTCAACAGCCGATGACGACGATTCGCTTTCAAGGTCGGCCAGCACAGTGCGGTCGACCAAAGTTTTGTTTTTTAACGATTCACCAGTAGGTTCACGTGGTACTTTTGCTAGGCCAGTGCATGCTTCTTTTTCAAGTGAAATAGAAACTGTCGCTTTGTCTTGGTGCAGCTGGTCGCAGTCGCTCTCTTCCACGATTTGAAGATTTCTCGGCGAACTGAAATCAAAGGAAGAATGGCGGATTGGTGAGAAAACTGCAATTTCCCTTGGCTTATCGGAACATATTTCTGAACAGTTCGATCGAGGAATGGACTCAATAATGAAGGTCGACGGCCCCCCGGATGGTAGCGAGCTCACTTTAGCACAGACGGGCCCTTCATTGTCGTCACTGAGATCCGAGTAAAGTAAGGGAGCTGGTCGCCTTTTGCAGCCCAATCTGGGTCCCGCCTCAGAGCTGTCCGTTGACACATTTGAATCATCCTCTGCCGTTATTTGGGCATTAGAATTAGGTATTAGTATGGGCGGTTGCGGTTCATGTGGCAGATCAAAGGTCTTACGCAAATGGTCAAAAATCGAGTTGGTTTGGTCATCCGATGTTTCCATGGTGGATCCGCAAGTTTCAGGCATTCGGTCGATGTGAACGTCATCGTTGGGACTTATGTTTTCTGATGCAGGCTTGAGCTGGAATAAATCAAACAAGCCGATTGGTTCCGGTGCCAAATCACTGGAAGATTCAACGATAATGGTTTCAGTTCTTGTTGGTGTGGAATGGACACAGCTGCTGGAAGTATCAACAAGGTCACTCGACACGTCGCTATCATCCAAACTTGTGCTTGACCAAATTTGTTTCTTGTTACGTAAGCTGTCGTCCGAGCTGGATTCATTTGTGTTTTTTTCGATGGTAGGCATAATATTGTCGGGTGGGTGTCTATTTGCAAAACTGGGTGGCGATTCAGAAACTTGCACCTGTAATTTATCGCCATTTCTTGCGCTACTTGCTTCATCTTCCATCGAAATATTCCGAATTGCACCTTTAACCAATTTTGAGTTTTGGGGTTCTATTGCAGTCTGAACGGGGACTCTGGGTTTTAAAATGCTTTCATTTGAACTTAGGGGATTTTCACTTTTTTCCTCCGGGAAGTCCTTGACATTTTCCGTTTTTGTCGGCCTAAGAACGACTGTAGAAGCATCGGACTTATTTAGATCTAGGTTTGATGCAAATATTGTCTTTCGTTTCTTAACAGGTAATGTAAAATTCAAACTTGGACCTGGCAAAATTTTGGCAACATCAGACACGCAAGATTTGATAGTGCATACTTTTACATTGTCGTATTTTTCAGTAGTTTGCGCTGGTGGCGTAGCTGAATCGTCAGAACACCTGCCTTGAAATGCGGAGGATGCCGCATCTGAAGAAAGTTGTTCAGTTTCGCCAATACCATCTGCTTGCACGCCAACAATTATTTTCGGCTTCAGCACATTTTGTGGTATGTGACTCAGGCCGTACTTCTCGTCCTTCAAACATTTAAAGCAAATACAGCATCGCGGTACGAGTCGTAGGACAGCCAAATAGGTGCTGCTCTGCAGTCTAGGGTCAATTACGCCATCCAGGTGGCTATTAGCAAAATTGCAAGTCTTACAAACAGGTGCGCAGAGTTCCTCTGCTGGTCGCACACTCGGCCAATCAAGCCGGTTTGGAGGGAACCAGAACCCAAGCATGCAATATGGGTCATTTTTCGCTTTTGTTGGTCCAATATCATTGCACTTTTTCTTTCCAACAAATGCATCACGTTCTGTTTCAGCATGTGGCAGTATTCTTCGGGTACGATCATGTATCACAGAACCTGGTTCTCCAGAAAAATTAGGCATTTGTGAAACTTTACCAGAAACTTCATCTCCTAATTCTGTCGACGAATAAAAACATGCTAAACTACTATTGTCACTCTGTAGCAAAACACTATCACATAAACAGACATGAAATAAATATAAATATAATTAAACAGTTTGACCCCAACTTGTTTAAGCGGTTTCTTTCTGTTTGTATAACAGAGTGCTTTGGGATATATACATTGACCAAATTAACACCAAAAATTCATTACCATTTTCACTGTCATCCTCCTCACAAGCAGAATACAATGATTCTGAAGAGGAAGGAGTAGAGGGTTGAATTTCATCTACTGTGTTTTCATCAATTTCAGGCCAATCAATGTCAAATTTTATGCAGAATTTTGTATCTAAAATGAAATTATAATCAGAATAGACAAAATTAAAATACCACTAACAGACGGTAGTTATAGTATTTTCTCATAGTTTAAAATTCTAATAACTTCAGTTGTTGTTTTAATGGCTATGCTTTCAAAAATCCACCTAACAGAAAATATAATTTGTAGACAAACAAGAATATAACGTTATATATGTATGGGGTGTAATTCTAAAACACTTATAATGTTTATACATGTGAATTATTCATGGATGCAAAGTTTCTTGATTGATTTAAGTGTTGCATAGTTTGGTATAATGGTCATTATATTATTGTAAATTTAAAGGAATGCACCCTTTATCTGTTTTGTTATAGCAATTTGGCAAAATCCTGTTGTTTTTTACCTTGTCATTACTCAAGTTTATCCAGGACATGGTATAAATATATGTATATAATTAACTTTATTGCATAATTTACCTGTTTGCTTCTGCTTTTCAGAGTTAGTTAAACTTTCAGATAGAGGTAGGGAGTTACTTTCTCCAGATAAACTTGTTTTGTTCATTAGCATTGTTCGTACTGTTTCTGCCAGCTTTTTAACAAATGGTGAACCCAATTCTAGAAAAAAAATATATATCAGGTTGATTGCTTTTTTACTAAATTCTACCACAAATAGAAAATACAAAAACATGTTGCAGTTAGCCAAACCTAACACAGTAACAATAACAATATAAAAGTTTTTTACCAGGTAAATTTGTGGCAACACATTTATCATCGGAGTTTGACTTTACCTGCAAAAAATAATATTAACTCAAATATAAATAAAGTTTCATAATGTATTTTTATGAAGAGATTTCTTCAAAAGAATAAAACCATAAAAAATCTGAAGTAGGGGTTTATCACGATTTGTGGGATAAATAAGTGAGACAAAAAGACATTAAACTGCTTTTGTTTTGTGCAATACAATCCACTTAGTTCAGTCTAATAGCATTTGAAAAACAATTTCCACTGAGAAACAGAGAAAAACATAGTGTCATAGCTATTAGACATATAAACATTAACCAATCAAACAAGTTATTTTTCAGAAACCACCAAGAGTCCATAACATAAACATTTAGGACAGTTGCAGAAAACCACTTCTTGACCAGTTTAAACAAGCCATAATCCTGTATCTTTAGAATACTGAAAAAAAAATAGAAAATATATATGACTTACGGGACTGACATTTGAAGAAGATTCCAAAGAAAGATTGTTTTCTTGAAAATCATCCTCAATTGAATGCGATGTAAAACTGTTAGCAGATTCAGAAAGTAATTTAGAGGAACTCTGTTCTTCTTTTTGAATTGGGGGTTGTTCTTCTTTTTGAATAGGAGGTTGTTCTCTTTTTCTATCATGCAGATTGTTACTCTTGGTATGTTTTGTTGATTTAGTTGCTTTTTTTGTAGATTCTTCAAGATGTTTGTTTATCTTGTTATGAGAAATTTGTTTGTTGTATATTGGAGATGAGCACCTCCTCTTTAAATGTGAAAGTGATCGTATGGTGCGTCTTCTGTTATGAAAATGCTTGTGATGTTGAGATTTGTCATACGTTTTGTTTTCAGTGTAATGATGTGTTAAGTTACGATCTTTACTTCTGCTGTATGATTTTCGAGAATATGTTGGCGAACGCCTTCTCCTATCTGATGATGACCTATGGCGAAAAGCTTTGTCATCGTTTGATCTTTCCTTTTTTGTTTCGTTTACGGTCTAAAAAATAAAACAAACACAATTGATATTTTTGACCTTACACATTTGCTCTGGGCGAGTGCTAATTGAACTTCAACTATGTAATCTTAAATTTCCTTGGGTAAAATCGAACCATCGTTTGAGCGAATTTTATCAATGAAACAGCAACAAACAGCTCACTGAGATGTGGCTAACAAAATAATTGAGGTTTAATTCCATTTGGCATTTTTGCGAAATACTGGTGTAATGCTTAATTAATTGAGATATAAAATAAATGCAATTTAGCAATTATTATGTATCTGAAAAATTCCATCAGAATTTTTTGGGGGGGTACAAAGAATGCTTTGACCTGACAAAGGGGTACGAGCAGCAACAAAGGTTGGGAACCCCTGGTTTAACAGATTAGGTTTGTAAATAAGTACAATGAAACACACATGCATTTAAAAAAATTACAAAATATTTACATACTTAACGTTTATAGATTAAAATTTCCTTTTATTAATTAGAACATGTGTAATTTGTTTTTTACTTTAAGTATATGTTAGAATTTTTTTTCCATTATATGATTGTTTTTTTTACAAGGGTCTATTTATTCATCACTGCTCCAAAAAATAGCACACAATAATTAAATTAAAAGTAAACTAGTATTCAATATTGGCTATTTTGTTATACTACATTCAAACCTACGATTTGGGATAATCCTGATATTCCATACTACACAAATAATGTAAAAAAGAAATTAGAAAACAAAAAAAATATGACAAGATATATACCTTATTTTTTGTCTGAGATACTGTTTTTAAAATGTTATCTTTGTCATTCCAAATAGCTTTAAAACAAGGCTGTTGAATTATGCTTTGTATTTTAACCTTGTCCACGATTTGTGGTTTGTTTTTATCTGAAGACTTCCCATGTTTAGTGTTGTACGGATCACAATCATCAGATAAATGAATATGAACAAGATTCTTTTGATTGATTGAAGAAACTGTGGCTTTTTGTGCCACTTTCTCACTTGAATGGTCTGATCCCTTTTTTGTACGAGAAGAGGTGTCATTAATATCAGATTTTATTTTAATTAAATTTTTATTTGAAGATGACATTCTTAGATATATATCTTGTACTGCATTACTTCTAACAGTAAAACGTATGTATTAGCATAATGCCATAAAAAGCCCATTTAGAAAAAAGTGATTCAAGTACTCTTGAAACCACTTTTGATAATTTTACAATCAAACAACAATTCGGCACACCACAGGCGGGGTTGCAGAGGGGTTACTTTTAAGGTTGCAGACGTGTTACTTTTAATACAAAATACTTGAACAATTGCCTTTTAACTTGCCAAAACTTTCATTTTTTGAGGGGGTGAGACGCATTATGGCTTTGGGTTGACTTGAGACCATTTTACAAAAAAAACGGGGAGACACTTTTTTGCCTTTATAAAGTTAAAATAAGCAAACAAAACAGTTTTGGGCATTACCCCCTGGATTGGCACCAGGCAAAAAATAATGCCACTGGAATTGCAAGTTTATTTATTAAAAGGGCTAAGGCCGGCACAGCGTTGAAACAATTATTAAAGCAGCGCACAATATTTGGGTTAGGGTGTCAGTTAGAGTTTTGGTGAAGGTGGGTCAAGTATTAATATTGCTTAACCTACCAAAACCCAAACGCTAACTCGCACCCTAACCTAAATCACGTTCGTGTGGTAGGATTCTAGACCAGCGCCTTTCAAGGTCTTGAACAATTCACTAAATTGACTTAACTAATCTGCATAAAAATCTACTCTACATTTTGTGGAAAATGCGCGCCCGAATTTTTTTAAGCCAATATTCTGCAAGCCTGAATTGAGGAAGGGTGGTGACTTTTTATTGAAACCCTGCGTCAGCGCAAAGAGACAGGTTTCAGTCTCTTTGGTCGGTGCTACCAACGCCTGTATAATATATTATAATATATATATTATATAGGCGTTCCACAGGCGTTGGTGTTACCAAATCACTGTCACTTCTCACCCGTCACCGATTTACTGACACCCTATTACCGATTTCGTGACACTAGTCTGTCATCAATTTGATGACAACCTGTCAGCAATTTGGTTACGCCCCAAGAAATAATCGCCACAGTCATAATTAATAACTGCTAAAAAATGAATTTTCTTATAAGATTAATATTCTTAAAAATGGTCTTATCAGTTTTTTCTTTTGAACAGCTGTAGTGACTCTCTAGGTCCGTTTATAACGGCTAATATCATTCCTGCTGTGTCGTATCAATCGCCTTCTTCTCGTGTCTGCTTATTTGCGTCTGAATGTAGGCTACTGTCTTCCCGGAGACCGCTGTGTCTCTCGCTAGGAACAGATTTAACTTTATCCGGTCTCCCTTATTACTTCCCCTAAACTCTACCTTCTGTGATGGAAATAAACAACAAAAACTAACAGCACTTCGTAGTCGTCTATATCTACAAGTATGATATGCCCTACACAGCCAGGGTTGGAGCTCAATTGCTTCTTACAGTATGTTAAGCCACGCAAAGTTAGGCAGAGTGAAAATATCGCAACAATTTTCACTTTCAAACGGGTTACGTAGTTTTCCCATACGTTGGCCGCAATTTGGTACCTACCGGTACCTGAATTACGCGTTTCTTTGAATATCACGCAAGTCTAACAATTCACCCGATCCGTCAGAAATCAGTGCAGTTCTAAGCAAAAAGGTCTACGACAATCAGTGCATTCAAAGGATCAAAAAGTCCGACTTTTAGACTTTGAGGTCTTGGACAATGCACTAATTTGCATTAACAAATGTGCATAAGAAGATTAAGTTTAACAATACTTGACCCAACCAAACCCAAACGCTAACCAGCGCCCTAACCCAAATAATGTGCGATAATTTAATAATTATAACGCTTCAGGCCCCAATACCTCAATTTGTGACGTAATAATCTTAAATACAATGGACGAGAAACCATCCGAGTTTGGGCTTTTTTCCCCAGCATTTAAAGAATTATTAAAATAGCGCACATTATTTGAGTTAGGATTCGGGTTAGCGTTAGGGTTTAGGTGGGTCAAGTGTTATTAATCCTATCTCACAATTTTTGTTATCTTTTCTGAACTTTTAATGAATATTTTTAATTTATCTTCGCCGGGAGTTTACCTAAAGGTCCAAATCAGTGCATTGCCAGGACCTCAAGGTCTAAAAGTCTAGACTTTTCTGCCATTGGATGCCCTGATTGTCGTAGACCTTTTTGCTTAGAAATGCACTGATTTCTAAAGGATCGGGTGAACAATTGCTGCTATAACTTACGGTTTTACGTTTGTCAGTGATTACCGATCAATATAAATAAAAAAAACTGTTTGACATACTAAACCAAGTTTTGTGTGCTATAGCCGAGTAGTCTTTCCATTTCAGAAACAACATACAACTTTGCTATATGGTTGCATTCCAAATAATTGCCGCAATCTTTTTTCGTGTCAATTTAAATTATTGGCTATAACACGCGGCTTCAGCATGTTGGCTTTCATTACCAGTAGGCTAGATCTGTGTGCTCGTGTCTGTTTTTAATGACATCAATTCAGACAGGCCACTTAGTCGATCCATTTTAGACACAACCCACAATATTGCGTTTTAGGTTATGTATTATTCTGCGCAGTACACTTTGTGGGAAGAACCGGTATTTAGTTCAGTTAACCCAGTGGTTCCAAACCTTTTGTTGTCGCGAACCCCTTTCCAGTTCTCAATAACTTACGGGACCCCAGATTTTGGTTTGTCTCTTATGGTGAATGGCAAAGTTTGTCCGCCCGTCGCCGGACAGAGCAATGTCGCTCACACTGCTCCCTTTTAAGCGAGAAGCCAGGCGATAGGGTAAAATAAAAAGAAAGTAGTATGCAGCCAGAATAAAAAAATAAATAAAATATGTAAGCAATTTTTATTTTCAAAGAGAAATTTCCTTATGTATGACGCAGTTTGGTCCTGGGATTACGTATTTGATTGAATATCACGGATCTCCAAACTATTACTGCTACATCTCAAAGTTGTACATTTATTAGTGATTCCCGATCGATAAATGTTACGGTTTTTGTCAGCTGTCTGACGTGCTTAGCCAATTATTGTGTGCCATAGTCGAGTATTTTGTCGTACCATTACAGAAATAACAAACAACACTGCACTTTGGTTGCATGTTAAATTAATTATTATAATATATTCTACATTCATCTTGCATAGTCATGGTCTATCCACGAGGCAAACTATTTTTGGTGAGGCTAGCAAATTTAAACGGACATGTTACAACGCAATATGCAATAGTAATAAAGAGTCCACTTCATAATTACTTGTTTTAGTTTGTATAACCAAGCAACATTTAGATAGATTTAGCAAAATAGTGCGCTTATTGCTGTTGTAGATGGTTTACATCGCCGGAACTGATAAAATACTGCGTTTATTGCGGCAGTTTTAACACAAAGCAATTTTCATTTTCAAACGGGATAGTTTTCAGATGCAGTTTGGTAGCACAAAACATGCTTTTTGTTTACAGACTTTTTCACTATACAAAAAACTGTGTACAAAGCGTAATTTAATCTAACAAGACGAATAATTAAATTTACAGTGCAAGTAGCCTATAGACTTAAGTTTAAAACTTATGTAGTATGCTTAGCCACGCAAAATTCAGGCAGAGTTAACAAAATATCGCGTTTATTGCAGCGGTTTTAACAGTAAGCAATTTTATTTCAAACGGTTGATGGGCAGGGACGCCGGTGCGATTCCAGGTCAAGGGGGCGACTTTTTCGGTAAGGGCAACATAGACGCGAGTGTAGCGAGCCGAAATATTGGGGGCTCGGGGGGTACTTCCCCGGAAAATTTTTTGGGGCCACGCCCTCTAGATTGGCTTAAAATGGTACCAAAAATGTTTTAACAAATGTCAACCATGTCATTTTACGATTTTTTTTGCATTTTCCGTAGCTCTTTTTTCATAAAAAGGTCACTTTTACATAAAAAGGGCACTTTGTTACCTCACCAAGATACGACTAAATCTAAAGCAAAATTAAGAACACCATATAGTTCGTTTATTTTGGTTTTAGGTTACAGAGGTGCTACTTTTATTACAAAACATATTACAGAGATGCCATTAAATCACGCAAAAAAAGTAATTCAAAACTAATTATAGAAACTGAAGTTTTTTTTCAAAAACGTGTAATTTAACAAATTTTTAACATGTTTTGCCAATTAAAAAAATAATCGCCCTTATAACTATTGCAAGTTACCAATCCAAATTACTAAAAGGGATCAATTTGTTTTACTGTTGTTTTATCACTGTTAATTTAAAATATAGCCTAAAACAAAAATGTTTTTTTTTTGTTTGCTAGAAATAAAAATCAAGAAGGCATTTCCACTAATATTTATAGGCTTGTTCTTCGGCACATAATGACTTTCAAGAAACTGTAAAGTTCCCTCATTTATTTCAGCGGAATTATTTACTACTTCCTATAGGCCTACGTCAGCTTACCTAAAACTGTTAGGTTCGAAAAGCGTCTTGAGAGAGCAAACGGTGCACGTCCCATATAGTTAGAAAAATATGGAGGCCTACCACAAAAAACACGTATTTTTTCCTATAGCACAAAACCATATTACACCCCATTCACCCACTAAAAGTGTGATTTTGGTATAACACACTTATTACAGATTTTTTGAAGTCGGTGACAGGGTATCAGTAAATTGGTGGCAGGTTGTCAGTAAAGCGGTGGTTACACTGTCAGGTTGTCAATAAAAACTCACTAGGGGCGAAACACCGGGATCTGGTGTAAAGTTCCATGAAATGCGTAGTTGACATAGCCTATATCCAACATGGATCTATATCGCCTGCCATTACATGGTACTAATTAAATATAATGTTTACAGCAAAATATTTTAAAAACAAATATATCTAATATATTTCTTGATGGCCAATTGCTTTTTAGTCATTTGTTAAATATTTTCAATATAATATATGTCAACATTTTAAATAATACAGGGCACTTATTTATTGTGGTATTTTACGAAAAAAAAAATATGTCCAAAAAAACTGGATCGGGGCTGATACTTAAGTGTTAGTATCGATAATAGTCATCCGATACTAGGGTGATATCGCTGCCCATAGGTGTAGCCAGGGGGGACCTGAGGGGCCATCGGGTCGGATCGCGATACTTTTTGCGGGAAATTTTGGGTATCGGAATAAGATATTAAGTATCGGGCATCCCTAGTTAAACCCTTCTATTTAGTATTCTAGATGCTAGGATATAACGGTATTCTACATAGAACAATCCTACTATGCCAAACGCGTTATAAGGACGTTATCAATACTCTTCATAATAAAAATCAAAGCGTATACAGAAACTAGAAACTGATCTCATTTTAAAGTAGTGGGTAGCAAATCAATCTATTGGACAAATCGAATACTCCAAGTTATGACGTCAGGCGGCATAAATAAAAATGACGTAATATTTGCAATTTAGAGCCGGCACATAAATGCGGCTATACGTGTGGAAAATAAAACTAAACACAACATTGGTTTGGTTAACTGATGAATTACTGTGACGTTAAACATAATGACGTTAAACAGTAATTCATCAGTTAACCAAACCAATGTTGTGTTTAGTTTTATTTTCCACACGTATAGCCGCATTTATGTGCCGGCTCTAAATTGCAAATATTACGTCATTTTTATTTATGCCGCCTGACGTCATAACTTGGAGTATTCGAAAAAAATGTCTCGGCGGGTCATGTCAAAAAAAGGAGAACTGGAATACATATAATAAAACGTGTGATTCCTAAAATTTATATTGCTTGGTCGTAGTTTGTCCAGGTCTTCTCTATAAGGACAATTTGGTCTCTGATGATTTCAACAGTGCATCTGCGAACTGTGTTTTACTTTTAAGAACTGGTTCGCGCGAACCGGTGCAAACCAGTTAAATACCACCATAAAAACAGTTAAATACCACCATACAATAATATACATAGTAGTGTTGCTTCGATTTTTTAATTTAAAAATTGAGAGAACTAAGCATCTTATAACATTAAGCAAAATTTTGGTTAAAAAAATATCCTTAGAGAGGTGCTACATGCAGGGGCGTATCCAGAAATTTAAAAAGGGGGGGTCCCGAATTTTCAACCTGGGGAATTCCCCCATTTTTCGTCGGACGTCAATGACGTCATAAAATAGTGACGGATATTACGTCATAAAATAGCGATTGTGATGACGTCATAAATAATACCGCTTAGTGTGCAATCGTTAACCAAGTAAATCGAAAACAAGACCGTGAAATATATGTGATTGATTTTGGTAGATCCATGTACGGGACTACGCTAAATTACAAGCACGTCTTTCGCCACCTGCAATACTTAACGAAGATCGTTTTCCCGGGTGTTATTGGACTAGCACATTTTTTTTTGGTATAACGGCATTTCTTATTTTTTTATTGCAAATTTATTGCAAGTTTTATTACATTTGCCGAAATTAAAAAATAAAAAAATATGTCCAATATTTTTGAATACGTTTTCCATTTGTCCGCGACTCACTTGGCAGCCTTTTACGGCGCAACGGTAAAGCAGCGCTGTTGAAAAGACAGCATTAAAATCTAAACAAAAAAGACGTATAAAAGTCATTCACGCGAAGCGCGAAAATTTTTCGCACTTACGTAGTTAAAATAGTCGAAAAGTATATGAAATGGCACACTGCGAGAAACGTCAGCATCGCCTAACTCAACGTTATAAGCGAGAAAAAGGCGGAGACCGCTTGATTTATTGTTGTTAATTGTCGAACACACACTTCCTAATCAGCCAACTTGAACGAATAAGGAAATGCGAGAGAAAAAAATATCCTGCGTTTACGGTCGACCAAACGAAAGACGAAAAAGGCGTTTTGCGTGTGATTTTGGTTTCGCACAGTTTAAGACGCGTGGCCCAATTACATTTAAAAACACGCAGCTTCAGACGGCGAGTTTAAACGCTGACAAAAACGAACAAAAAACGATATTGTCACTTACGAAAGGGGGGGGGGGTCCGAACCCCCACATCCTCCCCCCTGGATACGCCACTGGCTACATGTACTTTAGTACAATAATTTGTTATCGATTCGTGCAAAGCTTAAAAGCGCCTACATACTGATTCAGTTAACAAACGATGAGACGCAGGGCGCCCTTGGGTTAAAACGATTTTTATAAAAAAAAAGGTCTAAGACATTGAAATAATTTAGATTTCGCTCAGAGATAAAACAAAATTGTCTTTACGTAGTTAAAGTAGGCAAAACATGAAGTTTGTGTCGGACATTGTTACGTGCCCCACCAGATCCGCCCCTGGCCAATGGTTTCTACTATTTGTTAATTACCTTCCTAAAAACCTTAATGATTCGAATTGGAAAACGTAGAGAGAAAGGTAACTTAAGAAATAAAGGAAGCTTCGTGGCGAAGAGTCGTTGTGAAAGGTGTCTATCGTCTGATTTTTTTTCGGAGTGAGAAAACACCAATTTAAAACATTCTTTGTGTCAATGGAAACCGCAATCAACCGCAGGAATGTAGATTGTAGTAAAAGATGAAAGCAACTTTAAAGTTGGCACATAGAATCGCAGATGTTTTACTTTCGTTTCACTTAACGTGTGATGACTTTTCATTAAAATGTAATTATAAATAAGATCATTTAATAAAAGGCAAACACTGTGTAAAGCGAAAAACTCTACGCCTAGTATCCCTCATCTACAAAAACAACACACCCCCTTCAAATTAGAACGAACATTTATTTACTGCAAAAAATATATAGTTTGTTATAACCAATTAACTAACTCTCTTTTTATTACTTATAAGCGGGATAGATAATAAAGAGTCAATTCACATTGTTCTGCTTTACCGTTTCCGCAAACGTCGCTCTACTGCTATGTCCAAAAACAAAGCCTAATAGTGCAATGTCCAGCGTTTTGTTTTGCTATGCGACAACAATTTTACGCGTATCGCGTCACAACCATATTTTCGGCCTGACGCCGCGCCGACATGGAAGTCGCAGCGTGGAGAAAACACGACATTCCGTGGCGCAAATGTACACACATAAACAGACAGTGCACTGTGGCGGGCCCGTCGCTGGTGTATTGGTCAGGGCCGTCAATGCGCAGGGTCATGAGAACCGCTGCGACTTAATTGCGCCTCAATTAATACGTCGCGGCGGAGGTGTTGCTCGCTCACGGGATTCGGGTTACAGTTTTTCATTTAGAAAGGGCCTTTGTGTGGCGGGTGCCTCAAAGAACGAGCCCCGTGTCACAGCGTCTGCCGCTTGGTCGCATATCGAGGAATTCCTTTGCCAACCTTTGCCTGCCGCGACGCGTGGGAATTCATATCGCCGTCGCGTGTACCCCTTTGATTCGGCGGGTATCTTTAAATCCTAATAATAAACTATAGCCATCAATGGTGCAGACTTTTTTCCAACTGATACGCGGATTTTATATAGGCGCGTAACTACAAACACGCTCATACTTTAAAATCGTAGCTTTTGACAGTGTTGAATGATACGGCACTTGTTCGTAAAAGGGATTATAATGATTATCTAGAATATCCCAACTGACTACAAACAGAAAAAAGTTGCAGTTTAAGATACCATTAGTTTAATGGTGAAAATAACGGCCCTAATAGACATAAAAAGCGATATGCCTTTTTGTTCAAACGTTTCGGCAAATGATAGCATATAACTGATGATGGCATGAGCATTTGCCGAAACGTTTGAACAATAAAACATGTCGCTTTTTATGTCTATTTTGGCCGTTATTTTCACCATTAAACTTATGAACAGATCCGTATATAGTGTTCCAAGATACCATTAGTTTGTGAACAGTATTGCGCTGTACCTCAGAGATCAATAATAACCAAAACACGCAGCCATAGACACCGGAAAAGAGTGCGTACAAATTCCGAGTCCTGTTCTCCATGTGGCATTAATCGTGGTGATTAGACGGCTTGTTTGTATTACACGCAATCGTGCTTTACATCAGCCAAAGGTAAATCAGGAAAGCCGCCTCAAACAATGGATCGTTAACTGGGGGGGAGACGGCCTAGATGTAGGGGTATTTCTGTTGTAATGATTTTATGTAGGAAGTAGGCAGGTATGGTATGTATAAGTTTACCTGACTTACTTAAGCTATTGTTAACCCTAGTGGCGGCGGACTTGCATCAAATCAGCATATGTATTTTGGTTTGTGAACAATTGTCCGCTGAAGTCCATTTGGCAACGTCACCAGAAGGTGTAGTGTTGTCTTCAATTGTGTTCACTTCAATCGCGGAACGTTCTGCGCTCTTTGCCCAGTGCGAAGCAGGGCGCACAAAACTCACGGAGAGATCATTACTTATGAGTCCATAATTAATTTGCGCTATATCCTCTTTCGCAAAAGGTAATTTAGATCTTCCGGTGCCTGCATTTAGCGCCAATTAAAGTGCGCGGATTTGTTTGCCAAGCAAATGCGCGACCGCATTGCTTGAAACGTAAACAGCTTTTCATAACAACGGCCGATTCACATTTGCAAATAGGTATAGTGTATATGACTGAAAGTATTGCAGGTCAGTTCGCTGAAGGTTTGGGACCGAATGAGGGCGTTTGTTTGAGTAAGCGTGTTTATGCACGGGAGACGCATGGCGAAGCGCAGTATTTTAATAACCCGTTGTTCCACGTCATAATGCGGCGATCAAGGGGTGAGGGGTCAAGTCGCCGCTGCGACGTACGACATGTGCACCTCCAGCAATGCACTCAATTAAACTCGGCTAATTTCGGACTGGATTATATTCATTTTCGTCACAGAGTATGGGCCACGACAAGTCTTGTTTTCGCGGGACGAAGTTATCGAGTGTCGTTTTGTCTATTTTTGGCTGGATTCTACTTTTCAACAAACATGGCGTTTTTTGTGCTCGCGAATGGCCTGTTCCCATATGTTATTTTAGCAAAAAAATAAATTCGATATTTTTTTATTATAGACTTGGACATAAATATGTCCGTTGTATGTGTTGTCACATATATGAGACAGAACACTATCATAAAATATTACCTAATCATAACGATTTAAAACTATAACCATACGATTTAAACCACTGTACATTATGGACCATGAGCGTCAAGTTGTATTCTATCGTGTTCCTCAAGCTTTACGACGTTGCTATCGAACGATTGAAATTATTTTATTTTATTAGGAAAGGTCATGTGACCGCTAAGGTAACATCCCGCATCGTGTGACTGTACACGAGATGTAACTGCCCAGATCAAGGTGCAAGTGGACACGTACTAGGCCTTACCTAAGGGCAAGGTTCCACGTTGTGCCGCCCGAACTCACCTGACCTCGGTCCTGTGCCGCTACCTGCAATAATTCCCAGCTTTCGTCCAACAATAGTAATGCAGCAGCGAGCGCTCTACTAGGCCCTGGGCCAAGCCGCGTCGCTGTCTCAGTGCGGACAAGATCGGGAACAGACACTCTTCAGTAGGTTTGTAAGTAGAGAGCAGTCGTTTAGTAAACCTGTGGGTTGTGGCGCATGGCGTCACTACGTAAGGGCGCTACGGCGACGTTAAAACGATAGAACCGCGGTTAATAGCTTATTGTCTTTGGAGCGCGCGGGAGAAGGTGTAGGTGAAAGAATATTCGACGAAGCGAGCTACCGTCTCGGCATCGGAGTGCTGTGTAACACAACGCGCGATTTACTGCCTTGTTTTGCTTGATCAATATTTCCGCTAACTCGCGTCAATGATATAAATTTAAAGCGAAATTCACGGGCCCGCGAAAAGTCGCCACCTGTTTGTTTCCCGGCTACGGGCGCGGGTCATTCCGAATCGCGGCACTGTTGGTGAAAGTGTGAGCGGAAAAGTAGACAGAAGCGACCTCGCGTCGGGACGTTGCTTGTTATAAACAGAATTCGATTAGCGTTACATCGCCTCCATGCCCTTTTTGCAGCCCAGTATCTCCTGATACGGAAATGTAGTATCATATATATACTTTTTAATTCACACGCAGCGGAGAGACAGTGTGACTTGCAAACCATTAGCGGGCTTAATGGAAAGTTACGCGCATTGGTGGATATAATTGAGGGTTATATTAAACAGTGCAATTCTTTTTCGACTATACGTTGTAGCGTACTCCAGTGCTATTGTTGAATATAACGGTCTATTAAAACGAACTAACGAAGTGCGAGGTATTTTTTAATAGTGTCGTGTTTATTCTAGGCCCTCAAGCGTCTTCCTTTAAACTTGCAGGAAACCTTGCATCAAACTTCGCTAGAGCCCGCACAGATAAGCATGGCGAGCATTAGTGGATCAACCTTTTTAAGGAGGCTGTTCATTAAATTACCCACTAACGATACTTCGTATCATCTTAGTTGTTTCGTGTTAGACCATAGCAATACTAGACTGAACTGTTGTGGGTGAGACTTGTAGCGGTCCTATCGGGGAAAATATGGCCGGTTTAACTTCGCCGAGGTACCAGGAAAGTCCAGCAGCACACAGCACCCTGGCCGTACTTTTGAGGGACAATAAGCAGCCCAGCGAGAGTTTGGAAAGTCATTACGACAGCACGCCAAGCTCGTCTTTGGAAATGGAAGGTAAACAATTATTTTAGATTGATCAATTTTGGTTTGATTGTCAACTATACCCCTAAATGATGTACTTAAAGAGTTTATAAAGTTCATGTTAAATTATGTTATGCAAATAGATTTAAATTTCATATAAATATTTTGGCTATGCGATTTGTGAATAATACAGAACACTATATGTTTTAAGCAAAGAGAAATTGTCAAACAGACATTTATCCATGTAGCTAATAACGCCCGAGAAGAGGAAAATTGTAAACAGCGTTAGATAATATAATATACATTTTTCCTTGTCAGAGGAGGTTGCCGATTCTGCGAAATCAGTGGAGAACAACGAGCAACCTTATGACCTGAGCATTCGAAAACGAATCATGTCAAAGCCGAACTGTCCAGGTGTGTTTCCGTCTTTTTGCCCACGAATTTCGATGGAATAGCGTAACGCTATTAATCACATGGATGTCTGATTGTCTGTTTATCGAAAGAGATATGACCTCTACATGCCACCTCCGATTTTCTATTATGTTTCATTCGAATTATTTATAACCAACAACAAAATTTTAATTTTAAATTTTTCTCGAAATTAGTGAAGGCTGTACAAATTTGCTATTTAAAATAAATTAGACAGTAGGTATGTCTCCATAAACGTCCCTTTTATTTTTAAAACTGTTATGTTGTATTCTTTGATATCTTGGGACGAATAAACAAACTTATCTTTACCGTGGGAATAATTTTCGGTATGGCGATAAATATTGCCACCAGGTAAAAACATATTTGCACAAATAATTTTCGAGTATATATACTTTAAAGTTTAAACGTTTAATTGCCATTCGGTAACTTTAGAAAAGCTACACCAATCCATAACAAAATAATATAGTTAAGTACTAAAATTACTACTTTAAAATTGCTATAAACTTGTGTCATACAATATAGTTAGGAATTTGTATTAATCTAAATTTTCTAAAGAAGCAGTGCTGGCAAGGAGAGCATTGCAATTATCAGTCATGTATTCTATTTTGCATGCAACAAATAAACAAAACAATGTTTAAAATAAACATAGTTTGGTTATCACTGTAAGCCCCCTTATTTTTGCCATCCCGGTATGAAAAAGAACTTAAAGTTAATCGCGTTGTTTGCAGACAAGTCATCTCACCGCCCGTTTGCAAACGTCGCCTGGCCATTGGTCAGCGCAGCCGCTCAAAATGGCGAATACACTCAAGAAACATCTGCACCGGCAGCGCACAACGGCCACACCGGCAAGTCAGACACTTCGTCACACGGGAGAGGGGAGGATGACGATTCGACAGTGGGCAGCATGCTGCGCGGGATGAATCAGCTTCGTCACAAACGCCTTCTGTGCGACGTCTCGTTTTTGTTGCGCGGCGAAGTAAGTGCAAACTAATTGAAAAACATGCATCCATGAACGGCGAAATTAAATCCAAACATGGAGCTGTCGCTATATAACGAATTATGTGCTATGTCAATTCGTTAATTCACTTTGAAGCAGATTCAAGGGTTTTCTGAGCATGACTCAAGACATTTAATCCAATCGAAATTCTAGAAATAACGGTCATTCAAAAGTACAACTTTTTACAAATAACGTATTGCTTGGTTTAATGGGATATCATAGGATTTTTTTTATTTCGCCATTGGGTTAACCAAGGCGCAAAGTCGCGTCGTCTGGATTTTAGTACGTATCGTTTCGTGGAGATTAAGTTGGAGCACGAACACCAGAGAAAGGCGAGAAGCACGTAATAAGGTAAATCTCGCCGGGCAACACAGCGTCGCGACAGGTTCCTGTGTTTTCCACTTTTTTCTCCGCCACCCGTTCCCCCCTAAGCCCTTTGCGGCCATGTCGCCGCTTGTAAGCGCTCACCCCAAGACGTAACAAAGGCGTGTCAATCAGGATAAAGCTGTCAGTAGGCTGGAGGCTTGCAACAGGCACATCACAATCTAAGGAAGTCGTCTTTAGGTAATTGGCCATTCAGATTACGATACCTTGGGACCAAACTTCCACAGGTAGCCTACAACGCCGCAACTTCCATACCTTTTCGTCGAATTGCCTGCTTAGAATAACTTGCAACACATAAACAACCCCTTGGCAATTTCCGGACTAAGCGCCATAAAAAATCCCAGTAAAATATGGGGTAATGGAGATAAGATCCTCCTATCAGTTTTTCCGAGCTTTGCAAAGTTGTACGCTGAACTATCCGCAAATTTCGTTAAGCAGTTTAATTATTTCGCTTAAAGAGTTCTAATAAAAGCTTATAAACAACAATTAAAAAAAATGACAAAGTTATATATATGTATAATATATGCATATATTTGTTTGGCTGGTGTGATATGTATTACCGGGACCACCTTTTGGCTTGTAGCAAGCTTCCGTGGTTCATATGGCATCTGATCGACGTCTTACAACAGATCGCCCGCCCGTAATATGTGAAACCCCAGCAAGTAACTTCTCAGAAACGTGTAAGCGTGCGCAATATAACCAGGAACATTTCCTCGTTTGCAGGAGTTCCATGCGCACAAGGCGGTGATGGCGGCCTGCAGCGAATACTGCCACGAGAGGATCATACAGCTGTCCGAGTGCCACTCACAGGTTTCTTGCTAACATTTACTTGTATTTGTTTAAGCGAAAAACACGGTGTCAATATGTTATAGTTTGCATACAACCGGCATACTTGAAAGATGTGGATGTGCATATATGCAGGGTGCAGAGTTACTGCACTGCAACAAACTTTAATTGTATTCGCTTTGACACAGAATACGTTTAATATATTGTTTTAATTTTACATTTTGGGGGTTGTTTTAAATGCACACAATTGTTAAGTTATTGTGTTTTGCAATCACTTATAAAACCAATCTCTCTTACCACTATAGACACCCCTGTGCATTTGCAAATAGCGAATTGTGCAACACTGCTCGAAAACTAGCTACCGTTCTATGTCACCTTAGTTTCATGTTGATCAATTACCAACGTCATTAGGTAAAACAATATCGTCACAGGACAATCGGGGTAGTTTTGTTGAGGGATTGAAACTCTCTCTCTGACGGGCTGTATCGCGCAACAACTGCCTAGGGTCGTGTCAGCGTGATGATGATCATTTTGCACGTCGCGCGTATTATAATTTCGAGCGGGGTCAGGCGAGTGCTTTCGCTAGCTTTTCGACAAAGTAAAATGAATCACCTGCGACGAAAAAGCTAGAAAATGGCGAGCGACTCCGACCTCGGTTGACAGCTCGCTTTGACATTCGACTCTCGCTGTCCTTTAAGAACGCGACGAGTTCGCCTTGAAGTTCTGGGGCGTTCGCCGAAACTACAGCTCAATGTTTATGCTGCGGGATGATCAAAAATGCCACATAAAAAGCAGGAGGCAATCAGAAATATTAGTATTACAGCATAGACAAGCTGTCAACACAGGTTATAGCCAAAAAATACCAAGCACCTTTAGCGTATCATAAAACATAAATAAGGAATGAAAACTGATGTTTTCTTTTTTTTAAAAATGTAACGAAATTAAGGTGCACAAATAATGCATATAGTGGAACCTATTTGAGGCGCCATTCCATTAAGCTTCCAAGAAAGCCACCCGTGACCAACGTCCAACGCACATGCGAGACCTGTTCCGGCGTTTGGCCCACATAAACCATACGAAACATATACGACGGTGATTTATGCGTTTTGACTTCCCAGACGAACCAACCTCTTGCAATCACGCTCAGTGACGCGCTGAGCTGCGACGGGCTGCGAACCCTACTCGACTTCGTGTACACTGGCAAGTTAGAAGTCAATGACGACGGTGCATTGCTCGAGGAAACACTGCTCGTCGCCAACCATCTGCGAGTTCCCAAACTGGTTCACGCCTGCAACCAGCACAGGTGGAAAATCCGCGGGCGTTGTGTTGGCCGAATGCCAGCCCGGTGTTCTAAATAAGTGCCTTGCGAATGCCACACAGCAGTCCATTTTTTAAATGCATGCGATTTACACGCAATCTGCGTTTCGCCAAATGCAGCTGATTCTCGCGCAACGTTAAAGCAGAAACGAAAAAATTGAAGGATTTGCTGAATCTAACAGTGTTAACAAATTGATTAAAAAAGTAGCAACATGTTTATCGATTGTTTTAACTCGCTTAGGCTTCGGCTTATACTGTCGAAACAGATATTGTAATGACAATATTATTTTTTTGCAACAGATTTGAGGCGGAAAACAGAAGGACCGCTTTATCATCCCTAAACCCGTTGCAACTAAAATCAGGTTAGCAGATTGCTTTACTTTATGCTTCACAATATTTGTTTACTCTAAATAATTATGCGCTGCCGTCATGCTCTATAATACATTGGCCACAAAATGCATTGACAAGTTGAAACGAAAACAAATGACGCAATAAATTAATTCAAACCATCAACGCATTCCCCTTATAATTAACGACATTTCAACCATCTTACGGTCGTTATGGCAGAACCATAACTTTGAAACGGCCTCACTGTAAATAGTTTTCCGCTTATAATAAATATTGTTTAGAAGCGGCAGATGTTGGCAGCGCGGGCGCGTCATCACCTCCATCATCGCTGGATCTAAGCGGCGAGGTAAGCTCGAGAAGGTGCTCGAACAAAAAACACCTAATTTGGTTTACTGCTTACCTAAAATATCTTTATACGATGGGGACGCGGAAGTTTGGCTTCCAACTCCTGCATTTTTTTTCACCGATGACAGCGATCCTCAGACTCCGTTTCACAACATATGCTGAGCTATTTTAATTACTTGATGTCACACCTAAACGCAACCTGCGCTAGGTGATACAAATGACTGCGCAAATGAAGTGTTGCAACCTGTTGTAGTACGTAGAAGGAAGCGATTATGCTTAGCGTATCTGATAAAGTAAAAGCGCGCGTACCCGCGCAATGCGCACATTTATCTTAAGTCATTTAAAAAGGGCATGGTTGACGCAGTTTATTAAATGTCGATAATCGACGATTAATAACATCATTTATTTGAACACGTGCAGAGCTGCGGATTAGAATCAAAGGAAAGGTGTGTCGACTTGTACAGACCACTGCAGGAGGCTTTCCACCCAACTAAACCCCGTCGAGCTTCTGGTAAGTTACGAATTAATTAATAACTGCAATATACTAATATTCGCATTTTAGATCGATAGGTTTTCTTGACGAATGGACGAAATTTTTTTAGGCATCGCTCTGCAGCCTTATAGCGAATGCCTTGCGGATCTTCTCATTTGCCGTTGATTGATTGGCGATATAGGTTTTTTTCGGTCAATTAGCACCCGAGCGAAATTCGAGGGCTATTTCGTAGGTTTATTGTTGCGTTTGGCGCTTGACAAGTGTTTCCATCTGGAATGCCTTTGTGATTCAACGTCCGATTTGCTGCAGAATCCTACGCGTCAATGTTGGACGATCGCGAAATGCGAGAGCGACCCTGGATGCTTGGCCAGAGCGGATCCATTTTCATTCCTCCCGACGAAGTTGTACGAATCCTGCATCACTCAAAGTCCGAAGGAGAGGCTGGCAACAACTCAGACCACGGTTCCGGTAAGCTATTGTGTTATATGAGACAACGGAAATTGTTTTGTTTTATCGGACAATTGAAAATTTAATGAAGATTACAAAGTAGTAATTGTTTGGTTAGCGTATACGACGGTTTATTTATTACAATTTGTTATTTTATTAGTACCGTTGTTTATTTGCCTTATGCTAACGGGTCCCAGAGGAGCACAATTAAGGTTATTAAGTTAAGAACGCTCAACCTCTTTTCATTAACACGACAAACTTCTGAAAATAAAATCACAAATTGTACATATTTGTTGTCAGTATATATAAAATACAGCGTACCATATTGACGCTAAAAAAATCTATATAAAAAAATTCGCGCGCGCGCAGACCTGTGCAGTAACGGAAGCGGAGGGCGTAGCAGCAGAATGGGTTTGGCAAAATGCGAGGATGGCAGACGGGCGGACGTCGGCGCCGATGTTTACCAGCCCGTACACTGGAAAAAGCGCGAGTTCAACGGAAGACGAGCGGAAAAGCACCAGCAGCAGATAACGCACGGCAACGCGCGTTCACCCTTTACTCCCAACGGCAACACCGACGAAGGTATTTTGTTTGGCAACAACTTGCATGTAGTAGTCGGGATTTTGACGTTCGGCACTTGCGCTTTTATGGCTGCAGCCCGACGCCGCTCAACAATATATTATTTTTTTAAATCCTGAAAAAATATTAGCATGGTAATTCGCAGTAGCATGGTAATTGTTTTATGTCAGAGTATAACAATCAATATTCAAAAAATAGAAACCATTTTATAAATTTCATTGTTTTTATAAAAAAAAAGGTTAAAGCTAACTGGTTTAAATCCATAACGCCGTGAAATTTGTTAAAACTTTGAACAATCGAAATTGAACGATTCGCGTTATCAGTCTGTAGCTGGATTAAGTCGACAAAACACGCAAAAAAAAATAAAGGTTCAAGCGGCTCTTAACCATGAAAATTGAGTCAAATTTCTCTTAAATAGATTAGCGCTCTAAATTGTGTAAAATAATTCTTCCAAAATATTACTAGAAAATGAAAACAAAATAAAAACTAAACAATTCAACGTGTCACACAGTGTTCAGCGACAACGAGCCTGCCACGTCGGCGTCCGCCGAGTTCGCCCGCCGCCTGAGCACAAGCATGGCGGCCAACGCCGGCGCCATAAAGAGCTACTTCCCGTACGCGGGCTTCGCTCCGGGCCGAGGCAGCGGCGGTCACCTGGAGAGCTTGCTGCCTGTGCCGCCATACACCGACCTAACCTCGCCGTTCATCCCATCCCTTTTTGCGTTTCCCTTCGGCTCGAACGGCAGGAACGCGGCGCTGGATGCTGTGAGTTGTGTTTTTTTTTCTGTTGCCCAGTCGATTATTATATTATACGAACGAACTCACCAATGCTTATGAACTGCGCACGCATTTTTATTCTATTTTCTAACTAAAAAAAAGTAAAGAAAGTACTAGTAAAGTAAAGGGTAAAGGGGTGGTGGATTTTTCTTCCCATTGGTCAAAAAGGAGGCTGGGAATGCATGAAGTGTCAGTAATAGGTTCGGGCCCAGTCCTCAGACAACCATTCTCCCAAAGGGAGATGGTGCCGCCACTTGGAGGTAGGGCCCGAGTTAAACTGCGCATCGGCAGAAGGTCAACATTTTCGACTTTTTGTTGTGGTGTAAGTAATAATATAAGTGCCACTATAAGTAATAATTTTAGTACTACTGGCCAAAAAAACGGTGTTACCCAGAAAAAAAATGCCAGGACACAAACCCCACAATGATCACGGTTAAAGACCCCCTGTGCACATCTACACACTGAAACGCAAACTTTTATACAAACTATTCAGGCAATCTTCTTCAGGACAAATTAACTTGTAAACCTTGCAGTATATATACAGTAAAGAAAAACGACGAAAAACCAAAGTGGCAAAACGAATTTTTGTCGTTTTTTTTTCACTGTATATATACCTTTCTGCAAGGTTACAAGTTAATTTGCCCTGAAGAAGATTGCCTGAATAGGTAATCGAAACGGCGGCACAGAATAAATATTTGTCAGAAGAACCCTCTTTAAAATTGATATAATGCCTGGCAGCAACAGTATATTCATTTTATACAAACTTCCAATGTATATATACGGTGTCCAGTTGCCCACGTCGTTGCCGTTGTTTTTCTTGATTTTGATCGGACCGCTTCAAGTTCGCTGTTCGAGCTCCCCGTAAAGCAAGCACCCGAAGGGCGGACAAAATAAGGCCGCTTCGCCGAACTTCGCGCGCATTCGCCGATCGAAGGTTTCTGTTAACATCCTCCGTGTTTTACAAGTAACCAGCTAGGTTGATTTGGCGCGCGCCTGGCGCAACACGACGCCCGGGCAGACGATCGCGCAAAATTCACTGGGAATTTAGGTTTATAAATAACCCACGGCGACATGTCGTGTGCGGCTTTCGGAAAAATAACATCCTATATATGATTTGTCAGAGAATTACTCAAAATTTTATAGAGCATAGTGACATTATTAGTTATGTTACTTCGCGTATTTCCATGGATGAATGTAGAATATGAACGTCGTATATTAATCTAAAATCTATCGCGATTTGTACACAATCTAAAGCCAATTGTATTGCAGCTCGAGAGGATTTTTTTTTAATTACATAATATTAAAAGCAACCAGAAAATTGTTAAACTTTGCATTTTGCAGCATTCGCTTTCGTACTTGCGAAACCGGGCCCAAAGCTACGACGTCAACCAGCACGCGAGATTTCGCCGCGACGCCCACCCGCTTTTGGCGCCCTCATGCGGCCCAATAATCAGTTCACTACTCGGACACCAACAGTCGCCCTTCCACTACCATGCACCTGATCGAGGCATCGGCAGCAACGGTCAGGTGAACGGCAACAACAACAACAACCCGCCACAAAGAAGGTAGGTCGAGCCTCCTTTGGGATCTCCGCTTGATATCGTAAAACAACAGCAGTTTATTAAGATATATATATCAACTGAGTGAATATTCGACGCTTTGTATTGATTGAGTGATATTCAGTACAAAGGGTATCGCTAGTCAAAGGCGTGTCAGTAAACTGAAATGATTTAGCATCAACGTGTTTGCAGAAAAACTACGTCGCCTGAAAGCAATGGTTTGAATCGTTTCCATGCCATCAAGCGGCAGAGAAGCGAAAGCGCCACCAACTCCTTTTCCCCAATTAGCCTGAACATGTAAGTTCTTTTGACTGTAGCATTATTATTTAGCGATGTGATAACTCTTTTTAAATCAGCCTTGTTTTTTCCGATATGTGGAAATCTTTTTTTACTTTTGAATCCCGGCAGGAACTCGACTGACCAGCTGCCAAAGCAGACTTCAGTTGGACAAGCCAATGCGTCTGCGGTTAACGGGACGGCACGCTCGAAAAATGACACCTCGAGCTACAGGCTCAAGAACTTCCTTAAAAAGACCCCAGGTAGTTATATACCTAACTGCCGTTGCGTATTCTGATGATGTCTGTGGTGTGGGAGCGGTACCCTGTCGTACAAACCAATGGGCCGCGACTTACTGGTTGGGAAGCACTGCTTTAAAATATCTATGAAGTTAAAGCATGATTAAACACATTGACAAAATACCATCATCGAATAAAGCAAAATGAAAATGATTTTCCTTTCCAATGCACAAAAACAAATTAGTTCAATTGAATACTTGCAGAATCCGGGAAGCCTTACAAGTGTTTGCTCTGCGACGCAAACTTTAACAGACCGGCCAACCTGAAGACCCACATGAGGATTCACAGTGGCGAGAAGCCGTACAAATGCGAAAACTGCGGCGCCCGATTCGTGCAGGTTGCTCACCTGAGGGCTCACATTCTTATCCACACCGGCGAAAAGCCGTACCCTTGCACTGTTTGCGGAACCAAGTAAGGGTCTACAGGCCAAAATACAAATAGTCATTTTAATTGTTTGTAAACGACAACCCGAAACTCGTTATAGTTTTGCAAAATATTGTGATTTGGGAAACGTACAAAAATGCACTTTTTTAACCTAGGTTACTGTGATTTCTGTCGTACTAACAGACAATTACTTTTGTCAATATCAGTAGATCTCAAATATTTTTTCTTGTGACGCATTTCCAAAAGTTTGTGGGACTTTCGACGCACATCGATATGAATTTATCTCATATTTATTGTTTTATTATTTGTTTGTATCTAAAAATATAAAGCAGTTGTTGCAGTTTCTTTGTAACAATAAGTTCCAAAATTCAAATGTTAGGAAACAATTGCCTCATATTTACCAGATTTTTTACCGCACTGGAGTTTGGGTAAAAATACAATATTTGTGCGACGACCGTATAGGAAATTTGAACGGAGCACAGTAGAAGAACCTCTGGTCTATATACGGAAGAAAGCTTATTTAAAACTATTATGAAATTATAGGCGTAACTCTTATTGGATGTTCCTCATATGATTAATTAGATACACAAAGATTAGAGTCACCCTATAATTGTTCAAACGCCAATGATTCATCGTTACACGCATCTTAGCCTACTTGACACATCGCTATCAATCACTATAAGATTTCGGGCGACTGGGGAAAGTTTTAAACACCACAGCGCGACACGTGTAGTGACAACACTTAATTGTATCACCTGAATTTCCTTTTTCTAAGTCGTTAGAAGAACCATAGAAAGAAAACAAGACTAAGGCCTTAAACAAATGCAATGGCTTTACCACACAACAAACAGAACAACAAAAATATAAAAAGGTCATAAACTGGTTGATAAGTATTTGCAACAATGGCTTATTTCGAAATAAATATGTCATCTTGAGGGAAACATTCCCGTTTGCCAATCCTATGATCGTCGAAAATATAAAGCCCTCCAACCAATTTACCCTAATTTTAAACTATACTTAAATGTTGGTTTTCTGTCCAGATTCCGGCACCTGCAGACGCTCAAATCTCACTTGCGAATTCATACCGGCGAAAAGCCTTACTCGTGCGAACAGTGCAGCGTGCAATTCCGCCACAAGAGTCAGCTGCGGTTGCACTTGCGAACCAAACATGGAATACAAACGAATACAAAGAAAACTTACAAACAGGTATTTTATACACTTTATTTCCACCAATATTACAGTGAGCACATGCCCGCTACTTTATTAATCTATACGTTTCAAATATTTCTAAATGGTTATAGCCGTTTGATTACCTTAAATTGAGAGAGGATTGCTTTACATTAGGTTCAAATATACATAAAGGTTTAATTTTAATACAGTTAGGTAAATAACAAAGCGTTGATCTCTGTTTTTAAAAATAACAGGTTCCTGGATTGAGCAGCGCTGACATTTGTGCCCACATCAAACGGGCACAAGAAGCAGTAAAAACGCAAGCCCCAAACAAGGTAAAAATTGCCCAGTTTTGTAACTATTGTTAAAAAAGTGCTTCCACTTTTCATATTGTTATTATCGGTAAATGAGTACGAAACTACAACTTGAACTTGGGCGATATATGTTTGGCAAATATTAAGTGAAACAACTATTAAAAATTCAGAGTCTAACTCTAAAATGTTGTTTATGCACCCGTTTATTTATAAACTCATTGGAAAATTAAAATGATTATTTATATTATGTGTGTTGTAGGCCTATACTTACGGTATTTAATCAGATGATTTTTTGGGTGTTTAAAGCATAAAATTGACGTCGAGGTTTTACTTAGATTTGTTTGTTAATATCACACCGCCTTGATATGTCGATGGAATTAGAGGTTTAACAACGTCGTTGTGGGACGTCATACTAATTACTTAACCCAGAACCTCCAAAAATAAAACTTAAGAACATACGTTTCAATCAGTTCATTAATTCGTCAAATCAAAGTTACAACTATGTTTTAGTTGAACGAAACGCCCGAAATGATGAAACATCACGACGGGCCGGCCACAAGCAACAATTCCTTCGACAACGGGTTCGTGCAAACGTTGACACCGGAAAACTTAAAATGTATGTCTTCTTTGTAAGTGAGAGTATTTTAGTTAGGTCTATTCTTGCAAAACACAATAGATAATATTTTAAAATCAGTTTCTTTTTTGCGTAACATTACATTTTGCTTCGAGTATGCAGTATTGTAAACAAGTCATTTTGCAATGAATCAAGTCCCAGTCAAGTCATTTGAAAAATAAACTTAAGGCCAAGTCAAGTCTTTTCCAAACTAACAAGTCAAGTTCCAGTCCAAGTCATCGGTTGCCAAAGTCAAGTCCTAGTCAAGTCATTATGAGAGCAAGTCAATTTCAAGTCATGCCATTGACATAAAAGTAAACTTTTAAACTATTAAAATTGGTAAATTCGTCCGATTATAAGCAACAATTTAACTAATAAACGCAATATACAGCAATAAAGTGTTCTATGTGAAAAACTTAGTTGTGAAAAACTTTTCAAGTCAATGACTTAAGTAATTGTAACACTGCGAAAATGCGATACGTCAAGTTCATCATGGGTTCAGTTTCAGCACATACAAGATTGACCATGAACTGTTGAAATTTAGATGCGGAAAAGCCTGTCTAAAACCGTTCGTGTTTTAAGGCAGGAGTGAAGAGCCGTCATCGGGCGACGCGTCGCAGCTGAGGCCGCTTGGTGGAAACAGTGGGCTTTTTAAGATCAACATGAAAGCGCGACTTGAGACGATTGGCGAGAGCGCGTCGCGATTCGATCTCCCATCACTGGCGATGACGGGCGGACACAGAGTTGGCATCAACGTGCCGTGAACAAAGGCAGGATCGATTACCGCTAAATCATATGCGGTCGACTTTGCAAGACTCCGCCCCACCAAACAACGTTTCATTGTGAATAGGGCAGGTGGCACCGCAGAACAAGTTTCACTGTCGTTTTCCATACGTTTTATCGCACAAAACCCAAAAGACGTAGCCTATTTACTGTAGTTGTATGTGGACTTCTTCGCAAACTAGCCGGCCTGTTAAGTTTTTTTTTACCGAACAAACAATCATGCAGCGCCGCGGAAGGGGCAACTGCCAGACTGATTCCTCTCGGTTATTTGTATTTAATGTTTTTTTGTTAACGAAGTCTTGTGATTATTTTGCGACTATTTTCAGCGCCGTTTAAATAAATGTATGTATCCAGGAAAAATTAAAGAAATACCGGTGCGAAGCTGTTGCAGGTTTAGTTTAAGCCGAGCTGCAAAGTGCACAATGGTTTTCCTGACAAATCTATCCTAAAATTGGGCTCACGAAACAGGTTGATATTGCAAATGACAACAGTTGATATTTATTAGATAAACTTCAAAATAAAATGTTTATACTTGGAAGCATTAGGATCCGAAATATTCAGGCATACTTTCAGTTTACTATAATAAGCAGGCGAGGATCTATGAATTTTGCTTAGGGACCATGACAATTTTTTCAGAGATGACGTCCAAAAGTTACGATGCTAGATAAGTCCAACGTTGAAAGTTTGTAATTTTGGCCCAATTATCTTGCTAGAAAAATTACGTAGAAGCTTGTATAAAATAATTACGGGTGGCAAACTACATACGTCATCACAGACCAGCGTGCTTATTTGTTCGTCTCTTAATTGTGAATAATGCAAATTAGTTTTCTACATAATATACAGTAATTAAATTTTAAAATATGCCTAATTTAAAATTCCAAGCGCAACAATTCCTTCATTTGTGGTGCTGCGCAACCGTTATACCGCGACGTTCCCGTAGGTCTTTTACTTTTAAGGTTACGAAAATGGTAGATCAAGGCAGGCATTTTGGCATTGTACAACAATCCAGGTGTAACTTTCCGAACTTTACTTAATAATTCAAAACTTTTTAAAACCTATTTTACGTTCAATCGCCCTAAGTTAAATTTGAAAACAGTTTTTAGCTAACTCAACTGACAAGGAATAGACATATACAGCAATTATTTTCTAACTTTACACCAAAGTGGAAACGGAGTTTATTATCAATACGGTCTAAACCCCCCAAAAAAGTTTTCGCCGCCTTTGCCGCGTTTGGTCACAAATCGTTCCATTTTCTTTGGGCTAGTTGCCTAGTATATTTACTTATGTTTTCTATTGACAATCTTCATATATTTCGTGGGTGTGCGCTGAATTCTTTTTAGCTCTGTTAGTGTGCCGCAATTAAAAAAAAGTTGCGGAGCCATGGCTTAAAACATCTGCTTTTATAAACACCAGGTCCAGATAGTTGTGAAATTAGCCCAAAAGGCTTTACGGTAAAGGAATATTGCCAGAATTCCGTTCCGATAAAACAGTTATTTCCGAAAATAAAACAGTTATTTTTCGGAATACCGCTAAAAGAATTTGTTTGAATGAGGCCGTCTTCCATAAAGTACCGTAGTTTTTCTAATTTTGCTCTTTAGATGTTTTAGCGTAGCCTATAACCCTTTTGAGAAACAACATCTATTGGCCAACATCCCGTTCGTCGGGTGGCACTTCTAAAATGACATGTTTTGTAAGCCTATAAATTAGGGGCAAATGCGCTTTTGCGCTTGAATTTCTATGCTCCTACAAAATTGCACATTTGAGCAAGAATTTCACTTGTAATAAAATTGTAAGACCCCCATTTATATGTTTGGAGACGTCACACTATGACGTATTTTGTGACGCCATACCTAAATGACCCCATCCCCTACAAAAAAGCTATTTCTGGTGACTGTTTGGAAGCGTCCCGATTTTAAGCCCCAACAAAATGGTAACCCTGTTTGCCAGTCATATCCTAGTTGCTAAATAGGGAAAGTACCACACTAAAGTATACTGATGTTGCAGATTTTCGCTTTTATATGTCTAATAAGTAACACAACAACATTGGGATAATGGTGTGAAAGTATTTTTGCATTAATCTGCAGAATGGTATCAGTTAAAGAAGATGTTAGTGTAAGTTGTTTGTTGCATTACTAGTTTGCCTATTTACCAATATAGAGATTATAAAACAAACGTAAAATGTTGTACAACAAGCAACGGTACTTACCCATTTTTTTGTGATATAGCGATTGTTATGTGAAGGCTGGTTAAAGAGGAATGTACATGACCCGAGTTCTCTTCAAAGGCCTAATCAGCTAAAGTGGAAAAATAGGTAAGTTATGTAAAACAGCGGGCTACAATATTATAAAAGTATAGCAAGTGTTAGCTAATTGGGCGCTCTTTCACTATTGTACGTGAAAAGTTATACAAAAAAAGATAAATAATTATACCGCATACCACAACACATATTGTTTGGGTGAGGGTGGGTCAAGTAATATTATGTTCATTATTAACAATAACTTGACCCACTCTCAACCAAACGCTAACCCGCACCCTAACCCAAACAATATGTGTTGTGGTATGCGGCATTTGAAGAAATTTTTTTTTTTATTAATTGTTACGTACAATAGTGAAAGAGCGCCGCTAATGTTGTTAATGAATATGTTATCGTTAACTTTTGTCATAAAAAGACGTATGTTGCGAACTAAAATAAGAAAGTTTTTGTATATTTTATTTTACACTACACATACAACTGTGGCTTCCATAAATGGAATTTCCAGATTCATGTAGCTTTATTGTTCTTCCTACAACGTTACATGATTTTTTGCTTATTTGAAAGGACACCTAATTTGTGTTAGTTCATATTTAAAAACAATTATAGGTTTGCAACTTTAATGCTTTTTGATGATGAAATTCTTCTCCGATTTTACCCAAAAAACAAAAAGAACTGCAAAGAAAACATTGAAGGTAAGTGGACTAGGTCAGTGCTTACGGACCGGTAAAATTTCAAAACAAATTTTGCGGACCGATGGACCTTCAAAAAGCAAAATCAACCCAAAATGTAAAAAAAGTATGCAACTTAGAAGCAGGGAATGTAAACTTGAATTTAATAAGCAATTTGCTGCTGTCTTTTTGATATCATATGTGGTTCTATTGAATCAATCTTAAAGTTTAAGACTTAACGAGTTGTAGCCTACTTTTAAACAGTTGGGCACAACACTTGCAGCATTGTGTCGTACGGCAAAGTCAAAGTAGACCATTAACTCTACGTTACGTCACAATGCTGCAAATTACGGAACTGGCGAAGTTCTAAATTTGATAGACAAGCCTTCAACATCTTGATTTTTGTAATTGAGATATAAAATTGTAATATATTTGGCGGACCGGCAGGAAAGTTGACTGGCGGTTGAGAACCACTGGACTAGGTAATGTACAAAAAAGTAATCAATTTATAAAACATAAACTAGGTTTCTTATTTTAAAGTAAAAGTAAAATATCTGTATTTTTGTATTAATCTTTGAATTGAAATTTGTTTTTTAATTGTGGTTAACTTAAAGATTTGCATTCCAAGGTTGTGTTCATTTTTGTTTATTGTTGTATAATGATTAATTTAGTAAAAAAATATTTTTTTCTAGTAGCCAATATTTGTGTGTTGTGTAAAACAAACATATAGTAATATTATATATGTTTACTTATGTGGCAGTCGGTCTAAAGCAGCGATTCCCAAACTGGGGTCCGCGGACCAACTGGGGTCCGTACAACAGTTTCAGAGGGTCCGCAAGGAGAGTTAGTCTTTAATTTAAACATTAGTCATTAACAAATGTTTTTAAACATTAGAATTAGACTATGTTTGAAACATTTTTAGTCTGTAGCTATGCTTTATTATTCAATAATATAGCGTGTTTGTTGATGTCTCTTGTGACATCATAAAGCATCTATGAGGCTGAACTACCTGCTAAAACAAATCGTTTGCGACTCCACCAGTGTAGTACAAGAAACATGGGCCAATTGACCTTGAATTTTTATAGGGTCGCGAAATATCAAAATAATTGCAAAGGGTTCGCCAGGCAAAATTTTTATAAAAGTTTGGAAACCGCTGGTCTAAAGGTTTATCTGTTTTCATGTCGGTTACCAAGTTATTAAATCTACATATAATATTTGTTGGTTTTTAGAAAGACTTTCACTAAAACCATGGAAAACTTGCATTCATATGACTCACAGCTCAGAAAATTTTATTCTTACTCTCAAAATATTTCCAAATGGGTTAAATTCACATAGTAACCAAGTTATACAGTTTTGTATGAAGTCAGTAGAAGAAGCTGTCACCTGGATGAAGTGTATTCAGGTAAATTGCTTTCAGCTGCTTTAGTAAATAGATTAGCTACATTCATAACCAATTTTATAAATATATGACAACATAGATTTATATTTTGTAATTTTCTTACAATTTATTTTTGTATTTTAAGAACTTAACAAAACTTCAAGCTGGCGATGAAGTATACAAGTTCACTATAAAAACACGTTTGACTGATGCATTTTCAGCAATCGGTTGTTCAGAAAAATTTTGCATTCTATACTTTTCCGTGCAAAATGTCACATTGGCGTTGAAGGTAGGTTACTTAAAATATAAAAGAAGGCATCCTACAATATATTTACTATAACACACTTTTGTGTTTTGAATAAATAAGATAACTTCTTACAGAAATTTTACTATTAGTACAAATCACAGCAATCAAAACATTATACATAGTCAAAACTTTTCCATTAAAATTAAATTAATTTGTTTTTCTTGTTTAAAAATTGCTGGATTTTATTCAGCTATAAAACATAAAGACCAAAGACATGTAACGACAGTGGAAGGTAGCAGTAATGTTGTGGTTAACACATACGTAAAGTTGAGGCACTTCTCAGTGTGTGACACCTGTATATGGTTTACTAGGAGACTAGGAACAAAAAGAAACAATAAAGTTCTGTTATAAGTTAATTTAGTCAAGACGAAAATGTTATGTTTAAATTAGGCACTAATAAAAAGCACTGTTAAATATATTGTTTTGCGTAAAATAGTAATTTCTGAGGACTTAACATACAAATTTGTCCTTATCGTAGGCACATATATTGGTTGTGCGTTACTAAATAGTTTAGCGCTTCGGGCGAAATAAGTTGCGTCTGGCGGCGACGTTCGTTATGTCGTCTTTATTTTACTTGAACTGATTACCATGAAAATATGTGGCCACCGCCTTGCCTTAGGAAGCTCTTTCAGTACAAATAACAGTTTATTGAAAACGCATTTCACTATCACGTTTTTGTCTACTACACAAAGTTATTCCTAATATAGACAACGACGCCTACATTCTTGAGTTGCCACTAATACTTTAATTACAACTTAACATTATTTTTGTATTTTTTACCAATACGCTGAATAATTGTAAAACTGCAAAACGATTCTGCTTTAGGAATCGTTACAAATAGGACCCCATTCTTACAACGGCAGTAGTAAAAATTAATGTTGTAAAAACCAGAAAAGCGAAGGAATTTAAGCGGCGAAGCTAAAGAACAACCCTTCAAAATTCGGCTCAAGGTAGCAAACCTGTTTGATGAAACAGCAAAACATTGTTGCAGGGTTATAATGTAAACTAATAATTTTGCGTAGAGTGATTTAACGGTCATGGCAGTTTGGCCTGTTACTTCTATACGATGCTATTCCTCTCAAAACCAAACTCACTTTTCAATAACCGCTGGGAGGAGCTCTCCGTTAGGAGAAGCCTCGTATGACTTTCAAATTCTTGACAACGAAGCATCCAAACTCTTCCAAATATTAGATTACCATACCGGAGTGACAACAACGAAGCCGAAGGTAAAAAACAAATTAACGTTACTAACTTTGAGTAAGTGCTATGTTACAGCCGTTCATTTATTTATTTCTAAAACTTACTTTGCACCTGTAATATTTTTATTTGTTTTAAATCGTTAATTTAAATAGGAGTTGCAAATTAATATTTTTATCATTATTTTTTTATTAGTTTATTGATTTACCAATCGTGGACAAGAGGAAACAAATTCAACAAGGTCAAATACGTTGTGCTCATCAAAATACTAGGTAAGTTGGTTGAAAGTATTTTGCTTAAAACTTCTTACTGCAATATTTTGTGAAAAAAGCAGTAGTGTTTAATACTTTTTACCCCGACAATTTTGACCAAAAGTACGGTCGTTCGACCCGATGCCAAAAGGCCAAAAGCCGTCATTATTGTGACAACACAAATAAAATCGATGAAGGGAAAATGTAAAGTTTTTGCCAAAATTTAGCCGTTGCTTTATTCCAAGTTTAGTCGCAATTTTACTTCTGAAAAATGTACTTTTTAAGGTAGGAAACGTTCGTAGGATCGCAAACTACGGCTGAATTAAACAAATAAATTTGATATCAGAACTATAAGACGTGTACACCGGTACTACAACTTGGTATTGGGTACCGCCTCTGATCCGATATGATCGGACACTTCTAGTTAAAAGTACCGTTTCACTAACAACCAAATATTGTCAGGAAAGTATTTGTCAAATTCAAAGATTAGAAACACAAACGAAAAATGCGCTGTATGATTTCTGAACTTGTAGCAAGTACACCTGTCAGATTTGTATCAATCTTTTAAACGCAGGAAAGGTGTGTGCCCTGATCGTTCGAACCGGCAACGACAGTATCAGAACCCACCTTCAAAACCCCCGAGAAAGCCACCCCTTCCTGCACAGAGACAAGTCTGCAGTCCAAGTGTTTCTAAATTGTCGTCTGGCAACAGCGCTTTAGTAGGTGATAACCAAAATGAATCCTTTCTTTCTTATTCTAACATAGACGATCCAAATACGGACAACAGCGACCTTGATGTATTGTTGCATTCACTGCAATACAGTTTGGGCCTGGATGAAAAACAGTCCAAAAATTCCACCGTAAAAGGTTTAGAAAACGGCGTTCTCAACGATTGCTCTGACTTAATCAAAGAGCTTGTTGACAAAGTTTGTAAAAATGTTGATCAAAATTCCATCAAACACGTCGACTTATCGTACAGTACCGTGAACTACAGCATAAAATCTTTAAAACGCAGACCTACTGATTCCTTATAGGTCAGAACGTCCGACGAAAAATGTTTTAATACATGCTGCATAGAGTAAATACAATTTACATGCAAAGTAAAATAATTTATTATGGTACTAAAAATAGGCCTATATACAGGTAGTCGATAATACAAGTATCGTATACCAGGGCAATCAGGTACATTTTTAAGCGTTTACGAGATTCGTCGGCTGCTCCATGTTTTGCGTACCTTTTTATTTTTTTGCAGTTTGTCAGCTTGTGTACCACCGCTGTAGTCATTTAATTCAACGACTTCAGTAAAGTGCACGAAGCCAATTTGGCAAATAACTTAAGTGTTTTATTCGAATAAAATTGAGGTATTCATTAGAGCTATATTTTTGAAGTAAAGCTGCAGGAAATTGGATTCAAAAACCCTTGTCCGATATATAGTAATTCATTACTGAACTGGTTATATTTTTGGCAAAAGTAGGACTTTTAAAACCGATAGTTTTTATGAAATCGAAGCGTTCGAGGGTTGTCTGTCTTTAACTGTTTCGTGGATTGGTGTCGCTTTGATTTAATGCACTTATTTTCTATCGTGTTTACCGTTTTTGCAATGCAACCCGACAAGTACTGAACTACACCAATAAACTTGTTCATCAAAAAACGCGAAGAATGATATATAGGAAACTTTATTGAAACAGTTATATAATACGTCAAATGTAAATGTAATGAGAGCAAGGTGATTGTGAAACTTAAGTTGGTTTAGAAAGAACAGCAGACATTACACGATTAGAACACCGCAATTCTTATGTTGTGTTTCGCGCTTGCATTTTAATACAGTTCAATTGCCATCAATGTACTTATAACAAGTATAGTTCTGGATTACGTTAATTACGGATTACAAAAACCTAAAAACTTCTAACACTTTTGAAATAGCATTTTATCTGTTTTATAAACTGGCAGGTCAGTAATAAAAAAGTAATAACAAAAAACAATTTTGTAAGGACCCTCTTTTGCGTTTTCAAAAACCCTAAGTAAGTATATGCAAATGCTATGACAAATCTAATAGTGAAAAATGAAATATCATTCAAACATGAATCCCAACTCGAATACGCGTTATGAAATAAATCACAATATACATATATTTTAACCAAAAAATGTTTGATTCTGTGATGAAATGTGCAATAAAGTTTGGTATGTTTGGTAAAATGTTACCTATAATAAACGGCAGTGTTTAAAGTTACAAATCAACACTTTAAACTGAGATTTATTTCGATGTTTACCATGGCAGTTCAAGCTGATGCAGGTCACTTTATTAATGTTGTTTTTTATTATTACCTAAAAAAACAATTCAGATAAATTTAAACAGCCATTCAGAATAGCAATAGTCAAGCTGGTGAAATGTTGAGAAAAAAGCCCCTGGTAAACGAGTACACAGTTAGGCCTTGCGACGGGAGAAAAGAGGTATGAATATAAAAACATGGATGAAGCACAACAAAACGGATATATTACTCTATACAGCACAAATTATCTACATTAACACATCTGGAACTGACAGAAGCGATGTTCAAACCACCTTGACTAATATTTATATTACGGACATAGTTTTGCTACAATAAACAACAAGAAACGAATAAAACCGATACAAGGAACAAAATACAACTAACACTTTTAAGTAATGAGAAAGAGATAATACATACATATGTACGCTTGTGTAATAAACAAATCAACCCGTTTCAGTGTCAACAAAGAAGTATAAAAATCAGGCCAAATAACAGCTTATAGTAAAGCAAGTTTGTTCAAAAAATATTCAACACAATCTACAATAGGCCTGGTTTCGTGAAACACAAAATTATCCAAACAGGAAATCACAAGTATTATTTAATTTTGTATTTACATTATATAGCAACAGTCGCGAGCTTTGACTTTTCTCACAATTCTGTGTTCCACTTTCAGCTGGCAACTTCCGATGGTGGTTCCGTCCGAAAGGGTGGAGTACCTCCGGCTTTTAATATTGTTCAATCGCGTCAGTATTTGCTGGTACTTTGGGTCGGACGAGTCTTCACCGTCTGCATCTTTCGACATTGGCCGAAAGTTATTCAGCGGTTCCTGTGTTGGTGACTGGGCTTTGTCCTCTTTCCCCGGCAACATGATTTCAAAATCAAAACTATCTTCACGGATGGAGTGTTTCTTCGAAAGGAACTCTGGTAGGGGCGTTAGACAGGGCGAGGGCGGCAGCTCGTTCACGGGATCAACCACGTACTTGCTTCCGCTGCAAGTTGACGACGCTAGACTCAGGTTGCTTTTTTTGACAGTCAGCGATTCTTGGGCGACGCTTTCGCAGAGTTCGTCGTTGGACCCGTGCAGAAAGTTATTCGTGAAGCCACCACAGTCTACATTTCGCTGGGAGTTCTTGGACCTGCGCTTTTTCCGGTGGTGTCTGGGCAACGAACACGACCTGTTGTGCCTTGAACCTGCGAGAGCGCCGTCGGATTCCGCTGCGCCATCCACTTTCGGTGGACTTACACAGGTGAGGCTGCTCGAGTTTCGAAGCATGTCCGCATTGATGCCAGTGAACGAGGAGGAAGAAGACGACCTCGAAACCTGGGAGGACAAGTTGTTTTTCTGGCATTTGACGAGAATGTTATTCTTGTGGTATCTCAACACGAGCCCGGTGTCGGACCGAGTCGAGCTGCTGTTCTTAAGGCCCCGAAACCAGCTGGTGGTCTTTTTGCTTGTGTGCAGTCGGTTGCTGGAGCACAGGCTGCTGCAGCTGCTCCTGGCGCTGCTACTGCTTCGGCTCGACACGATCACCGAGTAGGAGGACGAGGATGTGTGCGATTCGGCACTCCTGCTGCGCACGCCAAACACGTTTACGATCTTCTTGCCGGTCACCTCCCTCTGCAGCGGCTTTCGCTGCGTGAGCGGCAACGACGTGGCATTGTTGAGCTTCGGCTCTTCGTCATGTCGATGCGTTCCTTGTGCTTCTTCGGAAAGATTGTCGCCGTTTCCCTCCTCGGAGCGGGTGGAAGCAGTTGCGGTCGCCTGATCCTCGGTGAAGGTGGCCTGGGGGGTCGCATCGGTCCCGGCCTGGGGTCTCCCGCTCGGACCCCCGGTTGCATCGTCATCGTCATCGTCGTAGGAGCGCCTGTGGAACATGATGTGACTGGCCATGTGGCTTAGGTTGGTGCTGCTTGTTCGCCGACTCTCTGTATCATCCTCGCTCGCTTCGGAGCTGCTCGATTTGTGCGATTTCCTTCGGCGAGGGGTCCGGCCTTGATTTAAAAGAATCAATTTTTAGCATTTCATGTGCGGTAGTAAACATGTTTATTGCGCAGTGGGAGCCACCAAATTGTTGGTGAAATTTAAGCGAAGAACGACGGATGTCGTGTGTTGGAAAAAACGTTGACACTCCTAAATCGGTTGCAACCACACACGCATAGGAGTCATCTCGAAATGCCATTTTACATTCGGACTCAGTTTTTGCCAAGGGTTAATACTTTTAAATATTAAAGCATTTCATAGTTGTATAAACACGAAATTTTTACGCGTCGACGAAGACAAAAACGACCCTCTTAAGGAAAGATAAACAGTCAAGAAACTCGCCAAAGCAGTAGAAAGGTTAACCAGATACATCTGTTTTTTTAATATTTTTCACATTTCTAATAAGAATTTACGCATTATCATAGATTCATGAATATAGTATTTGTTCACATGCGCTTTAATGGTGAATCAACCTGACGTGTATCCGGTGTAATCTAACGACGTAATAAACAGCTTATAGCGGCTTGCAAGGTTGTGACTACAATCACGTATGCAGCAACAAAACCGATCCTTTTACAAAGTTATTTTAAACTTTAGGATGATAAAATCCATGAAATATATAAATAAGCATAATGGAAAAAGTTGATAGTCGTGTGCTACGAGAGCGTTATTTAGTAGCCAAACTACAATTGGTAAATATGCACGATTAAGGGTTGGTGTCATTTAACGGCACTATTGAATCGCAATCCCATTGTTTAAGTAATTCCCTTTTACGTAATTTAACCATTGGTCCATGGAACCTTATTTTTTAGCGGATAGAGGTTTTATTTATTTTCTTGTAATCGTGAAGTAAGTACTATAGTTATTCGCATTATTTCTCTAAACGTAAAAAATAAGACATTTAAAAAAAAAGTCGAAGAGTGACGACGCATGGGCGATACAAAGCCGAACAATAAAAGTGACTTGCCGTGCAAAAATCTCTAAAAAACTAAAAAAAAAAAACGGAAAAACGACCGACTTTAAAACAGCGGTCACCAAACTACGACCAGTGGGTCAAACCTGGCCCCGCTTGTTTAAACATTTTGGCCGGCAGGCTATTTCCTAAAACAGGGTTTTTAATAGTTTATTACCAGGAATTTTGTCAGAGGCAAAACATGTTAGTTTTGATTAATTTTTAAACTAAACAACAATTTCATAAAACTTATTTTATATATATTTTGGTAAATATTGTTTTCTTCGTTTATTAATTTTCAAGTCAAAACTCCCCCACAAAAGTTTGAAGCCGCCGTTAAACGATCAACAAACCTGGCCTGCTCGCGAAGTGTGCTTGGTCCTTTGGGAAACCCTGTGTGGTGTGAGGCTTGTGGGTTGCATTGCCGACATGACTGGAAGGAGAAGAGGTAGAAATGGAGTGGCGGGTGACGTGGTGCAGGTGTTTAGGGGGGCCGTCGCCCATCTCCGCCCCACCGTTGTCGTTTTCCAGTTCGGCCTCCTCACAGATCTCATTAAGCACCGGGGCGCTCTTGCGTTTTTTGAAGCGCTTCAGCTGAAGGGTGCGCTGTAGTCTAAGTAAACAGAAAATCGCACGTGAATTAGGAGATTCCAGGCTGTTGATACAACAACAACAACAAAAGCAGTTGATTACTTTCACTGTCGTTATTCGTTTCGGGACAAGTCAGTTTTTAGCTAGTGTTTACCGACTCCTATACAATGGTTTTAAAATGCTGCGAATTGTTAAGACTGTTAACTAAAATCACTTTTACTGCAACGTTAGCATCAACCAGTAAAAACACTTGGTATGTCTATATTACTTTAAAAAATATTAACAAATAATGTCATCTTTGAAAAGAACGTATGTCCTACAAATAGGATCCTTTATAAAAAAATAACTTCAATTTAAATTAAAAAATATAGGCAATGGGAAGGAATGTCCAACTACTTACCCGCAGGTCACTAAGTAACTAATTATAAAAACTTTATTCTAAAAACAACAAGGTATAGTTAATATTTTCGGAAAGAATAAATGTTTTAGCAAATATTTCAATAAAGCACTACTGTTTAAATTATGTGAAAATAAATCCTAACAGCGTAAAAATTCGTTGACATCATGAAAAGATTCGTTGTACCTTTAGTAAATTAATTTGTTCTTAATAATCTAGCAGACGGAATTTTATTAATAAACTTATGGATTACGTATAACAGAACTTAAGAAAATACTATTTGTTGACAAGATGCAGCAATAAGTTTTGCGTTTGGTTAAATGTGTAGCCGACCTGCCTTTTAAAGAAATGGCATCTGAGCTAAGGGGTCTCAATGACTAATTATTATTATCGTTGAACCTGCAATCGTTATATGTAATCGATTAACATTGTATAGATCAGGGGTCGGCAAACTACGGCGTGTCGACCCGCACATCTTTTACAAACTGGACCCATTATTATTTACTTTTTTTCCCCGAACGAACTCATTGTGTCTTTTAAATATGAACAAAACATGAAGAGCTTAACGACCCTATTCAAATTACACTAAAACTAGATTTTAAAACCAATTCATTTATCGCCTTATCCTAAAGTATTTCTAATACACCTTTTCATTGTGATCATGGATGGCGCCGTATTGACTTAAAATTTAAGCCAAACAAACGCAATTTTTTTGCGTTTGCGTGAACGCCTTCTGCCTTCTTTTTAAATATAATTAGAGTGTAGACCCATATTCAAATGCAAATATTCATATAGATCATCCCCTAATTAATAGTTGTTTTAATAAAATGCTTAAAAACTGCTTGGTTTAACAACAAAATTGTGAGTTTAAATTTAATACAGCCCGCCGAGAATTTGTGCTTAAATCCGGCCCGCGAATAACAAAAGGTTTATAACGCCTGCTATAGATCATGGTATAGATAAACCCCCAGTATCACAACAGAAATACAAATGTGCAGCTGTGTTTTAACCTTGAGTGTCACTTACTGGTTTGCAAGGTGCTTGGGATTGACCATGTTGGTAATATCATCAGCGGTGTCACATTCGTCGTCAGTGGTTGTCTGCGATCTGCTTCTTTCTTCTTCTTCTATAAGGGTGTTGATGCCGCCGTGTGCCACGCTAAAACCGTGTCGCGGGGTAATCGTTAGGTGCTCACGAATGTACGAAGGATTTGAGCGTCGCTCGATTGAGGTAGAAAGGGAAGAATTTGAATCTTCCGAGCTAGAACTTCTTGTCCGCCTTCGGGCTGGATCAAGTGACAAAGGAGCAACAGTCGATGTGGATGGCAAGAGAGTGGCTTGATTACATGGCGGTGACGCAGACAGTAACGACGAGCCGGTTGACAGGTTCTGTGCATCAGGGTACATGGGACGCAGTCTATTGCCTATTTGAGTCGGTTCGCTGGATACACGTTTTAAAGTCATTTCACTGCCATCGTCGGAGTCATTGTCACTGCTTACATCCTCAGGGTTGGACTGTTGTACCAATTCCCGCTCAGCTAGAAGAATGTAGGTTGAGGTAATGTGGTCATAACGGTCTTCGCTCAGCGCCTGCAGGATTTCCTTTTCATCTGCTATTTGCGCTGTAATTTAAAAGATTCTAGTTGTTAAACATATACAGCTATAGTTATATTTACAGAGATCAGTGCTATTTGGCAAAACAGGCACAGAATTGTGCACTTGTTTTTCAATTTGGCAACTTTATGTTCGTTAACCTGTACATACAACTTTATTATCTAATCTAACAAAACAATTATAACCTAATCTTTTAAAACAATAATGTGTCGCTTTATACATAATGCGTTTAATTTTACATAAAAATTTTTTTGTGAATAAACAAATTTACCAGACAGATATATATGCCATATAATTCTAAACCGAACAAGCCTAACTCAATCCGCAGATTGGCAGCTAGCATGTGACAGGACCCCAGTTGTGTTGAAAGTGGGCTATTAGTCACTTCATTCAATAAACATTGTATTGTAAAATAAAAATTAAAAACATAAGAAACCTAATAGCATAATATGATACCTTTAATCATGGTGTCCAAAATTGATCTGTGTATATCTGGTGGAATGTTGTTTCGCGTAAAAATAGGTATTGAATTTCTTCTTGCCTTTTTATAAGACTTTGCTCCTGCTAGCCAGGAATGATTGCCAATGTCATCCAATGTAATTCTATGGGAAGGTTCACTGTAAAAAAATATATATATATATATCTTACTACTAAACTACAAATGAAGCAAATATTAACGTTAAAAACTTGATAAACTTCTCAAAACAGACATTGTTTTACGGCAAGTCACTCTACCTAAATTAAAATTTATCAGACTGGCCCAAGCGTACCATCCACCAAGCACTTACTAATCACTAGTGTTCGCCTTTACCCATCAATTTTGTTGGTTTTGGGCTGATATATTCCTGTCATGCTGAAACAGTACTATTTATTTAGGATGCCCAACTTGTATTATGTAAGGAATTTTAGAAATCTATCTATCTTAGTGAATAAATAACAGTTAAGATTTAAGAATGATTAACGTATTTTAGAACCAGATAAGTAATAGTTTTAAATGTTACATTATACAGAGTAAACAATGTTTTTAGACAACTGAATAAGAAAAGAAAGCACCACAAACATATTTTTATAATTATTTGCTGTGTATAGTGTTTAAAACTTTTTAGAACATTTTTTTTTTTTGTTACAACTTATTTTGGCATGGCTAAAGTTGATTCAACAATAACGTGTTTAAGTGGTTTTATATTTTAATAACAGGTATTATGCTGGTTTAACTACATTACAACCAACTTTAACTGTAACTATGATTTATAGTATCAGAATTAAAATATGATTTTCCCCAAAAGTATATAAATGTGAAACCAATCTAATGTTACTATGGTGATAACATAAAAATAATGAAGGCCATTATCAAAAATGCATAAAATGCTGGTACTGTGACACTGCTCACAAATGCTGCACAGTTGGATATTGATTTTCCTAATCCAATTCAAACAGACTAAATGCAAGTGGTTTTGACCACCCTCTGGACTTATCTTAGAAAGCAATCATAAAGTGACAATGGAATTATACTAAGTACAGATGAATAAGGAACTTAGCTTTATATTGCAGCTTATACTAAATTTACACCCACCGAATAATCATGCGTTTGATCAGGTCCTGACACTCATCACTGACATGGTCCAGCACAGTGTAGCGGCAATCCATAATATTAATGAGAGTTTCGCTGTCATTTGCCTCATTAAAAGGGGCAACACCACATACCAGCATGTACAAAATAACTCCTACAAAATTAACAATTTTGAGATTTATTTTGCTTAGCAATTTTATGGCTTTGTATTAAAATTAAATATTTAACATTAAGTAAAACATTTAACATTAAGTAAAACTTCAACATGCTCTAATGACAACATAAAACAGCAAAGTTTACACCACATGTCTGCACTTACTACTAGCATTTCTATGGTCTTTGCAAAGCTAATGCAAGCAATATAAGCTTCATAAGCTTGCAAGGGATGTGTGGCATATTCACATAAAGGAAATCCTACAGTTATCACACAGCACACACACAACATAAATTTATAAACCAATAGTCAATAAAAGTTCTCCAAAAATTCAACAACTGAATTTACAACAACCTAAATACATTGTACCAACAGGGTGGAAATTATAAAATGCAGATATATAATACATCAAACTTATATATTTCACCAATTTATTAGAAGTATTTTTAGGATTCCATATTGCATGCTTTCATATTTGCGTGTTTCACATTTTTTCGTATTTTTATTATGTATGCAATCAAAATTTTACAGCACCTTTTTTTAACTCTTTTTAATTATAAACAGTATTTCTGAACCACCAGCACAGATGAACAGTTCACAAATAATAAATATAAACTACCTTAAACGTTTTTTTACATATAAAGTTTTAACCTGTCATACCATTCATGACACACTTAACAGGACAACACTTTACTGTACTTACTACCTAACCTCCTGGATTGATTAGGGTTATATGGGACATCCAAAAAGTACTCACACAGGATAAACAGAAAGTTTAACAAATTATTACCCAAGCTCCACACATCAACAGCAGGGGCATCATATTCTTCTCCCAGCAGTATCTCAGGTGCAGAATATGCAAGAGAGCCACATGATGTCGATAACTTTTCCCCTGGTCTATAGCGATTGCTAAAACCAAAGTCAGTTAACTTAACAAGGCCTTGACTTTCAAAAAATACAACGTTTTCTGGTTTCAGATCTCTATGAACAACATGAAGTTTGTGGCAGTATGCAATCGCACTGACAATCTAAAAAAATATAAAAAATAAATATCAATTAAAATAAAAAATCTTATAATATTAAATGTAAACTAATAGAACTAACTATAAAAAATCCACATCTTTATTTAATTCTTGTGGTAGGATCAAGATTGTTATAATATTTTAAATAGCAATACATTATGCTCAACAAAAGTTTTTCATGAACTAAAAACAAACAACCCTTTTTTAATGAAACACAAGGATGGTTGTCATATATATTGTAAAATGCTAAGGTTTGCTGCACAAAAATAACAGTCATATTGTTGTTAGAAAAGGTCAGTGGCCCGCAAATTCTTTACATGGCATTGTGGTGCACTATCATAAATGGGTTTTGTCACATTGTTGATCATAACAATATAATCACTATCACATTTCAAGAATTTAAACGTTGGTATATTATAGTGCAGCATGTCCCTCAATTGCTAGACATTTAAAAAATGTTATTTAAACACAAACACATATCTGATCTAAATTGTGCAATAACTACAACAGCTTTTGGTTTAATTATTTTTTACTTTTTATGTCCAAGCCCTCTAGAACAATCCAGCTGGCATAAAACTTTATATTAAGGCTAAATGCCTTTAAAAGCACAACTAACTTGTCACATATATACTTGGCAATACAAACCTTCACAATGAAAGATATGTATAACATGAATGAACCAATTTATACCTGTGAAAAATATTCTTTGGCAAGATCCTCATGTAAACCTTTGTCATGTCTCATAATATAATCAAACATGTCACCTCCATCACCAAGTTCAAGGATAAGATATAACTTGCTTGAAGTTTCAATGACTTGATAGAGACGAACCTATGATTTAAAGTAGATGTTAAACAATTACTATTCTATTCAGATAATAATTATGTATAGCAAATAAAAATAATTTTAAATCCTTATAGTTTTAACTAAATTAGTTTTGGAAACCTATTAAGTAAACTTTTAAGTTTGATTACACTGTAAAATACATCACACCTGCCTATTCAAGTAAAAACTCTTACACTACTTTATTGACCCTGATACTGCACACAACCACACAAGACAACACTGTAAACCAACTTAGGTTGATGCGGAGATCTGGTCATTTTTTATCTAATAAGTTTCAACTGAGAGACTAAAAATGCTGTTGGACAAAGTAGCAATTTAGGTTAAATCGGAATTAGATTAGATTTAAAACTAAAATTAGAGCACACAAGCAATTCATAGACTATATTAGAATTTGTCGTATTTTGCTCTAATTCATTGAATTAGAAAATTAGAATGTAGTTTACAAGTCTGCAAAAAGTAATGAAAATGTTGGTCTCAAAATAAATGTAAATGCTGGCAAAAGTAGCATTTGAAATCCTTTGCTAACAGGCCTGAAATTAAGGTCTCAAAATCTACATCACTTGCAAACAGTAAATCGAAGAATGTGGGTTGCAATCAGGGCTGGGGAGCCACCGTAAAATAGCATTAGCTCCGGCTCCAGCTCCGGAGCCATCAGACAATTATTAAATGGCTCCGGCTCCAGCTCTGGAGTCGTAAAACTCAATCCTTTGGCTCCGGCTCCAGCCCCGGAGCCATCAAACACACACCCAATGACTCCGGCTCCAGCTCCGGTGCCACCAGTCACTTATTCAATGGCAAGTTTTAAAAATTGCTTTTGGCTAACTAACGTTGGAGATGGAACAAAATATAATTTCTTAGCTTTAGCACCACAAATTGTAAAATGGCTTTAGCTCCACAAAAATAATAAAAATGGCTCCGGCTCCGGCTCCAGCTCCACAAAAATAATAAAAATGGCTCCGGCTCCGGCTCCAGCTCCACAAAAAAAAATAACAATGGCTCCGGCTCCGGCTCTGGCTCCAGAGAAAATGCTTAGCTCCAGGCTCCAGCTCCGGCTCCGGCTCCCCAGCCCTGGTTGCAATCATCATGATTATGACATGAACTATATTTCTTATCCTTATTTAAATGCAAACTGGTCGCTGTATAAGCACTTTGCTTGGCTGCGGCTTGTTTTAGGGAGTTTGTTCGCTCACTAACACTTTACCCGTGATGTGAGTACTTATGCTAGTTTAACATAAAAAACTACTACTTATGCGACGAATTTACTGCCTTATGGCAGTGGTTCCCAACACGATTTTAATGCGACCCATTTTATAACAAAAATTCAGTTCGGTAAAATCTTGCGACCCAAGCAAATTTTTGTAGTATTTTAAAAGCCATACAAGATAGCGTTTGTAGGGGACGTCTAACAAACAGCATGTGCTTTAAAATCAGTAACTTTTTACGAAAATAATATGTTTATCAAATCACTAATCAGATAGCTGTGCTCGCTTGCTGTCAATAAGGTTTTGGGATATAGCCGCATGCTTAACTTCCAACTTCATTCTATGATCGTTTTGCAAGTTTTTGTAAGCTTAATAATTAATTAAAATATAGTTCACTCAGTAATAACAATAATAATAATATTAATAACCATGTAATAACAACAATTAGAAGGAAAACTGTTAAATGTTTTTGCACTACGAACATGCTACAAAATTTTCCGATGTCTAGACATGAACGCTTTATGACTTATATTTAAATTTCTAGTTTTGTGATCTTGTCATGTTTTAAACTTTTTTTATTGTTATTTTTTCGCCCAAGATATGTTATTCCTAAAAAACAAGCGACCCAAAAAAATATTCAGGCAACCCAACTTTGGGTCGCGACCCATGCGTTGAACCACTGCCTTATGGAACATCTACCGACTGTTTTGGAAAGCGCTATTTTTAATAAAAAAGTGAATCACAAATAGGCAATAAATCAAAAACACTTAAAATGTGTTCTTTAAGAACATTACTTAAAGAGTTTAAGTAAATTATTAGTTAAAAATATTGGCTTAAATTTACTGATACGGATATTACAGTAAGAGCGAAATATCGGCCGACATTATTGGTCACATGATATAACCATTGATATAAAAAAAATTAGGCTATATTAAATGCCGTCAGTTTAGGTATAACAGAAAACTAAATATTAACAAAAGCAAATTCAAATATAAAAAAAGCTTATCAAATACAAAGCACAAATAAATATTCATAAATTGAACATAATTTAAAGCTTACCACATTAGGATGTTGTACCAGCTTCATACATGTAACTTCATGATAAAGGTGATCAGCTGAAATTTTGTCCATCTTTGTTTTATCTATGACTTTTACAGCAACTTTTTCTCCAGAAAAAACATGATGAGCCAACTTGACTACAGCAAAATGCCCTCGACCCAATGTCTTTTTTAGCTCGTAAGACTCAGCAATTTTGCGATGTTCAGATTGCTGCCACATAGTTATTGCTATTGTCTAACAAATGTTAGTCATTTACCTAGGTCTGAAGGCTAGCCCTTTAATAAAAAGGTTTAAAGAATAATTTTAAAAACTAACCAACCCCCTGATTAACTTGAATTGTTCCAAACGGCCTTTGTTGTGCAATATGGTCACAACCATGGTGCACAGTAGGTATATTCGTTTTACAATTTGGCGCTGGTCTACAATCCTACCACAACGAAACACCATTTGGGTTAGGGTGCGGGTTAGCGTTTGGGTAAAGGTGGGTTAAGTATTACTATTAAATAAAGAATATAATAATACTTGACCCACCCACACCCAACCGCTAACCCGCATTCTAACACAAATTTTGTGCCTTGATTTTAAAACTGTGGTAGGATTCTAGACGAGCGCCGGAAATTTCATTAAGATATATACTAATCTACTATGTTTGAGCAGTTAGAGCATATTATCGATTTTAGTTCAACCAGAATCACGCGAAAGGCATAGTCATAACATATCTATACAAAAACATAAACAAGATGACTTACTACGAAACGCGGAACAACCAACAAGTTACAACTAATGGTGGTCAGAAACTGAGAAATCCTTTCACTCAATTCATAGAAGTGGAAAACGACATAATTTGTTTGACGTCACATTTTTATTAGTGAATTTATTATTAAAGCGCCACTGGGACAGTGCTCGTCAGTTTTGAAATGCGATTTCGGTTTTTGCCGAAATTAATATAGTATGCCTTAAACCCACCATTAAAAAATATTTAAAATCGGGAAAAATATAATATAATGACATCTGTTGATTAACTGCTATTAAGCCTGCAATAATAACCTGAATCTAAGGCTGAATCCCCACCGGACTTCAGACACGACGCGACGAAACATGTCTGACTGTTGACTTGTCGCGTCGTGCCTGAAAGCGACTCTGTCCAATCCCCACCGACAAAGCGCGCGGAACTTGAACTGGTCAAAGCTAGGCGATATAATTCAGTTGTGATCATGGCGGAGGCAAATAACATGTAAATTTTGGAAGAAATATGTATTTGGAAACGTAACCAGCAGTTTATACGACAACACAAGTACTGGGTACACCCTATTTGTAAAAAAAAGGTATAAAGAGGTTTCTTTCCATGTACTTTTTCTCACTTTCATAAAACATGAAGATAAGTTTCAAAAGTACGCAAGGGTGTCTTCAAAATTGTTTTTTTAACTAGTCAAGCTGGTAAAATCATACATGGAAAAGAAAGATACGAATTAAAAGGCTTTTAGACCTTTCCAGGAACATATTTTTATTGGAATTTTAAAAAAATAACCTGCTTAACCTTTTAAAATAACATTCCTAATATAAAACCCACAAAAACCCGGAAAAAAACTAATGGTTTCTATCAAAAAGCATCTTCAGACACGGTTAAAAAGTAGTGCACGCGCTATCTCGCTAAAAACGCGTTTAGTCGTGTCTGTCTGCTGTGCGTAAGATTTGCGTCAAGTCTGGTCGGTGGAGACGCGACAACAAAAGAAATAGCGTTCCATCTCATTAGTCGCGACCAGACTGCTTTAAAGCGTTTTTGTCTAACCGGTGGGGATTCAGCCTAAATGTAACATACAGAGGCACTTGAAGGTTTATAATATTAACACTATTGACTCTGCAGCTGAATGTCTGAACCTACAGCTGAATGTCTGAAATTTGTCTTGCGTAAAACACCGCGTTGCGTTTATCTTGTTTTGTAAGTTGGACAGGTGGTACTCTAACAAAACGGTCATATTGCAAAGGTTAAATAAGAAGCAAGCATTGCATTATAATTAAAACTAGATTTTCAGACAAGGAATTGTGTTTTAGTGATTCTGAGTTTACAAACTGCAAGGCTATGCAACAGGCATCGTGGTGTTTTTTCCCATAACGTGCGACAAAATTCGCCCGTCCACAATGTGCACGTTTGAAAAGTTAAATATACCCATGCCAAAATGTAAACTGATTTAAGATATAGAAGAACACCCGCACTCCCGCACTGTTAATAAGATATTGAACCAGTCACGTTTGTTAACATCGGTACGTCAGCATACGTTTTATTCTTTGTGATGAAAACTCGTTAAGACGCAAATAAACCTTAAACTGAATTTTAGTTATTGTTGCATGTGTTAAGGCAGGGAGGGCCAACACGCTGCTCTTCACCCAGATATATGCGGCTTTTACGTTCATGTTGCACTTATGATTTGTTAAAATGTTTCGATTTCGTTTGGTTAAGTTAAGTTATGGATTATTGCCGGTTCCGACTAAAACTGTTTGCCTTTACGCCATTGTATTTAACACTTTTGAAACAAGATAAACCCAAAAAATATGCCCAAATAACATAATTGAAATTATATTGAGAAATGTCTATTTGTTCATGCAATGCGTCGGGTATTCTTCTAAACTAAACTAAACTTTTGTCTAGTTACCGAAATAAAGACACTTTTTTCGCGTTTTGTGCGATCGCTTTGTGGAAGTGAGTAAGAAATGGAGTGATAGGCTATTCTTTTCGTTCCATGTGTGTTAGATGTGGCTCTTTGCAGTTAACCAAGTGACAAATGCGGCTCTTTGTAACTGATTGGTTGGCCACCCCTGCGTTACGGCGACGATGTCGTAATACGTAGCTCTTTTTATTATCCTTACTAGCAAAAGCGGTTTCTAAAAATCAACGAAATAAGTAAACGAATTAAACCATAAAGTGAGCAGATCGAACAAATTATGATACCGAACTATTGTTCAGTGCCGTAATTTATCGACGTTAACATTTCAAACACTCTTATCTGCAAAAGGTATTCGTCAACGAATTACTTAAAACTACTAAATTAGCCCAAAACACAAGTAGTTATAAAACCCGAAATGACTGCAGCATTAGTAGCAACAATTAAGCAAAACAACAGAGTGACGGTAATAGACGGTTTGTCGTAAAGAATGATTAACAAATCCAAGCAACAGTTTGCGAGTGCGACGAGTGAAGACGTATCAGCACGCTAAAGGTGAATCCAGACATTCTGGCCAAAATGTGATACAATTTGTCTAGAAATGTGAACATTTTGCTAAATTTTATTTCCAGCGGGAGCACGTGGCCATGCTACAACAATTTGAAAATTTCCCTGTTTTATCTATGTAAGTGCTAAATCCTGTAAATAAGTTTTCTAAAATCTATAATAAGTTTGTAGTATGTTTAAGTTAAATTTTAAAAATGGTCTTGGACGTCGTGCGTCATGGCGCTCAAAAATGAACGTTTTTGCAACTGTAAAGAATTTAAAGACCTCTCTTTTAAAGCGAATCAATTTCTCTTTTAAAGCGAATCAATAACATATTTTTAATGTAGCTTTTGTATTAACAGTAACGACTTTGCGCCCTTAAATTTCAACAAAGTAAACGAACTGTGTGGTTTTCTAAAGTTTACTTCTTTTTGACGTCACGTTAAGATATAAGTTAGTTATATCATGTTTTGATATACCTTTATGACGGCACGGTTTAACGCAACTTTGTGACGTCAGCTACAAAAAAATCGTGCCCCTCTTACAAAAACAAAAATCGAGGATCCGGGCCTGGTCGTGACAACTAAAACGTTGTAACCATTGGTTTAAGACAGGGGTGTCCAACTCAAACATGCCGACGTGCTAATTTTTATCTTACAACTTCTTCCCGTGCCAAAGTTTAGCAACTAATTTTTTCTAATATTGAAGGAGCTTTTATACAAAAAATAAAAACAATATATTGTTATAACATTAGAAGTAATTGTTTGTTGTCGTGATTGCTGCGATTGTTTTGTATTGTGAATAAACAATGACAATTGGCTGTATAACAATTTTGACAATTGGCTGTATTTTTTGAGAGGGGCTTGCGTGCCATTTTTTATTAGATGGCGCGCCACATTTGGCACGCGTGCCTCATGTTAGACAACCCTGGTTGAAGACAATCGCGATGACGGCTTTCGCTTAACAGTGGACAATGTACGCTTAAGCTCCGCATCTCTCTTGCGACGCCGCGCGAACTGAACGACGTCCGGCCGACCGGCTTACAATGTAAGCCAAACACATAAGAGCTATAAACGATTTTTTACCCCAAAACAAAATGGATTACCCGCTAATGACGTACCAATAGAACAAATGACTTTCTGTAAACTTGTAAAAGAACCTAATTTAACAAAAAAAATAATAGATTTTATTTAATTTAGTCTTAACACTAAAGTGATCCTAATATAGATTAAGATGTTTTATAGCAATAGTTTTTATTAATGTTTTCATAGTTTTAAGTGGGGAAAAATGTTGTTGCACAGAGTTTTATCAACCACCGCAAAACGTGTCTTGAAGGCCTACTTCGATCTGCGAAATGTTAAAGAATGGCATGAGAAAAAAGTAAACTCCAATTTCGTTAAAATCCAACGTGTAGCAAACCTTAAAACTGTTACATTTTTTATTGAACCAGTTGAACTAGCAAGCCATATTTGTTCTGCATGAATTTATTTAACCCTTTGTATTTTCGGATTACTTGTAACTACGCAACATCACGAAATCTGACGGCTGGGTCAACTGAGGACGTTCTTCTTTTTGAAACAATAGGCGTAATTGCAGAACTTGAATTGACCTCAGTTTAATTTGGTTGTAGTAACGAAATGGTTATTAAATGGATTTCTGGTAAAAGCGTACGTTTAATTGCTTAATAACCCACTTTATAAGGAAAGTGGATTCGATATGGGCTTATAGTAACCATCATAATGTTACCTTTACGGTGTATCGGAAGGTCAACATAAAAATATAAAAAAATTCATCCACGTGCACCAGTGGCGGCCACCAATTTGCCTGAGCACCCTGGGGCAGCGTTAAAAATGACATTTTCTGTGTACAGTTGAAACGCAAAAATGTTTTCCTATGTTGTGCAAAGTTGATGTAAATTGTTCAACTTCGCTTATTTTACATTACAATAAGCGAACTTGCTAACCAGGGTTTAGCATAATAATTATGCTATAGAAAGAGTGTAATTTAAACCGTTTTATCCCTTTTTTGCCACGCTAATAGACGGATTAAACACTCCATTAAAAAAATGCTGTTTTGGGTGTTTTTTTGCCGTTCAGAATGGCCAACCTTAATCTTAAGCCTTATCTTTACGGCTTTAAGCCTAATCCTTTTAGGGAGCGCACCGTCGTTTTTAATTGCGTCACAACCGGATATAGGACAGGACGCCCTTTGAAGAATTGCGATGACCAACGTATGCATCCAATGACTCACATCGTTATGTCATCAAAATATATTCGCACAAATGTGACGGTATTAAATGTGCACAAGGTATAGGTCTTCCGAAACTGGCTATATATATGTAAGAGCAAGTCAGATCGCGCGCATAACTAGTTTTAGTATTAACGAGTGAGATACTTTTACCTTTACTGCACTCTTACTATATATTACTTCCTTATTGTACACACGTCGTGGAATTAGACGAAGCATGATCGAAAGATTTTATATAGGATTATTTATCGTTTATCTGATGGTGTTTGCAGTTTGTGGTAAGATATTTCGTATTATGACTTAAATTTAGGCAATGTTGTAATGCAAGTCACCGTTTTCGAATGATAATAATTGACTCGACGTAATTCTTTCGGACAAATGACGTTGATTGAAATTAAGTGTTATCGTTTAGAAATTTGTTGTAAAATTGGCTAAAACAATTTGCACCTAAAGCAATTTGCTTGCTGTATGTTGCGTTTATCCATTTTTTACTTGAATTATTGCTCATAATCGGAGGGATTTACCAGATTTATTAATTTAAAATTTTGTTTTTATGACAAGGACTTGACTTGAAGTTGACTTGCTCTAATTATGATTTAACTGGGACTTAATTTGGGCAAACGATGACTTAGACTAAAGTTACGAAAGACTTGATATGACTTGTTTACAACACTGGTTAAAGGCATTTGAATACTACAGTTCAGAAATAACCGAAACTATTTGTTAGCTACAAAAGAAAAGTGTACATATCCCGTTGTAGGATAGCTGATTAACGATGATTTTGTCTAGAATGCCAACCGCTTTGTGGAACGACTCCCGGTTACTCTGATCGCCCGAGACTAAGAATTTTCGGCGGCGCCACTGCTCAATATGGCAAAGTTCCTTGGCAAATCAACATCTACGAAAACCTGTGAGATACCAAAGATGCGATTTTATATCAATGTATAGAGTTGTTTGTTTTTCACTAAATACCTTGGTTTAAAATACAAAGCAAAATACCCTTGAACGTGTATGTGTGCGTATGATTTTGCGACATGACGTGTTACATTTATGTAAAAACATTAATTAGTATTCAACCTACAATTACCAAAATTATAATTTATTACACCGACCTTTCCTTGTAAATATGTATCAGATTTTAAAACATCAACAGTAGGCTATAAAAAACGAAATTGTTAAAAAGAAAATTAGAACGGTCCAAAAAATCTTGCGGGGTATAGAAAAAGGTTGCTAAAACCTGGTTTCCAGTTAACGAATGGAATGGCGCTAATTTTATTATCTTTAGAAAACTTTTTCCGACCTAACAACAACTGCTACATAAATTGATGGATATATAGTCGTCTTTGTGCTTAAGGGATCGATTAAGTGTTGGTAATCCACAAACATAAGATTCACGAACAGATCTTTATGCTGTGTAAGTAATGCAATAATCGTCTTCGAGTCATTCATGCTTGATGGTCCAAGCAGTGTAACTTGTTCGTGCGACAAATATGGTAGTTGATCTGATTGTCTATGTGCTACAACTGACTGACATACGTAAATGTAAAACACACTTGCCCATACTGTTCTAACATCCACCGTGGGTAATGGAAACTTGCAGCAATCGCATACGGTATACAGACTTATATAATGCTATAACTTAAATAGCAAACAGTGTTTAAGCGGTATTTTTGTGAAATAAATTTAAGATAAATAATTTATGCAAATAAATAAAATACTTCACCGTATTTTAGGATCAGAAAATGTGGAGGAACTCTCATTAGCCCGAGTTGGGTTTTAACAGCGGCACACTGCGTTATTACAAGGTTTGTTGTTGTAGAATTATTTTTATTACCTATAGAGCAGCGGGCAGCAACCTACGGCTCCTCCACCTTTTTAACAAACAAGGCAAGAGGCCGTTCCCAAACTTATTGCGTACTTCCATAGGAAAAGGTTAAAAATTTAAAATGAATTACAACTTTGTAAAATTAGTATATTCTCTATTTTTGTCTCTATTTTTCCATTAGCTTAACCAACCCGAATTTTGTGAAAATCTATCGACTTATTGCTGGTGATCACGATATTACGAAGGAAGACATACATGAGCAACATCGTTTTGGCGTGAAAACTGTCGTTCATCCTGGCTTCGGACAGAAAACTTTAATCAACGACATTGCTTTACTAGGTAGGTCTAACATACATTACTTCATCCCACCTTACAGAGCAGAATCTATAGAAAAGTCTGTAGGGGTGTATTGGATTTTTTTCAGCCCATGCTTTCAAAAGCTCTTAGTGAAGGCAAGACTAATCTGAAATATAAACAAAACGTAGTATATATTTGTTTAACAAGATGGAAATTATTCGAAAATATAAAAAGATTGCCCTTTAGAATAGCTCCTAGTTTCAATAAATGCTCTTTTTGTTACTTTAAGTTGGGTTAAATTTCTATTAGAGAAAGTTAAAACACAATACTTCTTTCATGGTTTTCGATCGAATAACGGTCTGGCAATAACGTACGCCCGGATGACATTTTTATTTGAAATAAAACTTGTTATTCGGTATGTTTTTCAGAAACCGACCGACCGTTTGAATTTGGCGATTACGTTGTTCCTGCATGCTTGCCTCACTTCGACGAAACACCCTTTCCGTACACCACATGCATTATTTCCGGTAAGCCACAATTACGTTTTTTTACACAGTTAACCAGTCCGTGTTGCTGCTACAAACAAAAAACGGTTAAAGGCTTTTTTTGATATTTGTGGCTGCAAATATTTTTCTATAGTGTATAGTGGACTTAATTCTCAAATTCAATTTATTCACGATAGGATGGGGGTTTACGAGTGCGACAACCAAAGCAACGGAACTTCAGAAGCTTGAACTTCCTGTTCTTCACCAGAAGGCATGCTCAGACGTTTATTATTCCAGCAGTAAAACCACCGCTGCTTGGACTTCAAAGATGTTGTGTGCTGGGTATTTGGATGGCCAGAAAGACGCTTGTCAGGTATAGTTTACAACACAAGTGCGCGGCTCTATTCTTTTATTGTAGCCTAGTTATGCTTCCTTACTTACAAAACGTATAGTACATATACTAAAAGTTAAATAAACATTTTTAAATATCGGTAATTATAATAACTTATACTCGATCATATTTTTCCCCAATTATTTAAGGCAATAACAACATTTTTTGTAGTTTAGTTTATTGCAAATCATTTTGTACAAATGCCGCACGTATTTATACTCGGTTCCACAATGTGATACGAAACATCGTCTAAAGGACTTTTTATTCTACCAGACTAAGTTATTTTACACACACTTTTACGAAATAGGGAGATAGTGGCGGCCCTTTGACATGTCCAAGGTACGGCAAATCAATCGACGCTGAGAGAGTCATCACTGGAGTTGTTTCCTGGGGTCGAGGTTGTGGCCAAGTAGGCCAGGCTGGCGTTTACACCAGGGTAGAACCGTACCTTGCCTGGATCAACCAAACTTTAGGTATTTCTGTTTTTTTTATTCAGTTGTTTTAAACTCCATCTTCGTCTGCCATAAAGACGCGGTTAATTAAATTTACATGATTAATTTTTATAATATGTCTAAATTAAACTATTACGATTTATTATTATAAACAAATAAGGCAAACTTTTGAAAACCAACTGTCTTTTGGCATAAACTTTTACTTATAAATACAATTTGTTTTGTTACGTTTTTTTTCGTTTAACGGAACTATATACATGGCATGTCGTGCAACTCATAAACTCTACCAAATGCAATTTATATTATATTAGACTATAATTTTCGTCATTTCGAGCAATATCCAAAATTTTATGTTCCTAGCAGGGCTTACCCTATAAATCAAAAGTTTTGCCAGTTATAAACAATTAAATGCATTTTTCTCTGTAATTTGCACAATTAGATAGAATTTTCCTCTACAGAACAAGTGTTTTTGACACTAGTTGTTTATTGAGTTTACGTAATGACGTAACCTTTTAACGAAATACATTAAAATTTCAATTGCCCCTCCGACATACAAAAATCCTGTGCCAGCACTACACTACACCCTTTCTATTCAAGTTTCTTTCTGTTTAGCTCTTCCACTAACATCGAATGACGACCCGTGCAAGTACAGTGGATTGTTGGTATACGATCAAACTCAAGGCACTATCACAAGTCCAGGTTTTCAAGAGGGAAATTACCCAAATGATCGAACCTGCAACTGGGAAATTGATGTAAGAAAATAACTTCAAGCTTGCGTTCAGTTTTGTTACTTTCAATAAGGCCGTAAGTTAATGTCTTTTCAAAAAAAAGGGAATCTTAAAGTTGGTTTGTTAACTTAAATAGAAGTTAATCTTTAAACTAAAATACCACGCTCATACGTTTATTTTAAACACTCAGTCTTGTTAAATAATGTTGAATTTTCGAGGTTAAAACGTGCGTTAAATATGGATATCCACGGGTTGATTGTAATATACGCCATCCACGTGCAGAAATAAATTATGCCTTATGTAAGATCCAGTATTTAGTATTTAACTTGTTTTACCTTAGCTTTCTCAAGTGACTGGTCCGTCGTCCAGTGCAACCATTAGGTTTGAAACAATGGACCTCGAACCTCCAACAGCAAGAAGCGCTTGTCTATACGACTATGTGCAAATCAGTTCCGGAGACGGACAACTATTAGGTTTGTCAGCCAGTGTAGGATCTAAATCAAATTATATGCAATTTTTTCAAGTGAAATTATCTGTTGAAAACCATCTATATTGCATTAAGGTTAAATTTCAAACATGACCTACCTGCACTTAAGTGATTGCAATATGTTTTGATTACAACACTGCCTTTTGTAGCCTATATGTCAATGTTTATATTTTTCCAATAAACTCAAACATATAATTTACAAAAAAAAACTAACCACATTCTTACGAGGTAGCCTACTAATTAATTATTAATTATCATTACAGGAAAATATTGCGGAAGCAACACTCCAGCTCCTTTGGTATTCTCAAAAAGTTCGGAAAATAAACTAAAGTTCAATGTTGTCTTTCATTCTGACAACACAGTTACTAAAAAAGGATTTTCGTTGAGCTTCAAGAGTCAATAACATTATATTTCCCTGTAGCATTTTTAATTCACAAAATATAACATTGTTATCATGTCTTGTTTATACTTTGTCTTGGGTTTATTCATTTTGGAGCAACACAAAAAATATTTATTATTCAGCCATTACTCGTGGCCTGGTTCATTTTTCAAGGAATCCATTTGCGCAATTTTTAGACTATACTTTACGAGTCAAAAACAAGAACATACACTCAAATCAAATAGGCATATAGTTTTTGAGGAACGTATCCTACATTCATATGATGCATAAACCAATACAAAAAAATGCAAAAATTGTTTGGTATTTCAAGGTTAAGTCAAACATACTAGCAAATCATTTACAGCTCTTTGCGGATCATGTCAACTTAAAGGAGTAAAATAGCGAAATAATAAACATGCAAAACCTGTGTTATAAATAGAAGTACCGGTATTCCAAAACAACGTATTCAAATAAATAAATTATTTTTTTAGTCAACATAACTAAAATATGTAAACGAGCACCGGAACATATAACTTTTCTAGTATTTGGTCAAGCCGAGCAATAAGATAAATTTGCTACCGAACATCGATGGAGATAAAACTGTTGAAAACTTTAAAGTATCCATATAAGTATGTTTTACAGATAAAGATTTCTCATAAAATAGAGTCATAAAAAAGCCAACCCACTTTATCAAAATAATTATCCAAAATTGTAACACACGCCGTTGAAAATGTATTTGTTAACAGGCCTGAACATGAACAGGCCTGAACATACTTGAAATATGTCGTGTTTTACAAATATATTGATAAAAAGAATGCCAATATAAAGATTTAACCGAAATCATTAGGAGGTTTAGCTGAACATAAAAGGTTTGCTAGCCTTTTTTACCCCCGTGAGTGAGATAAAGCCTAATTTTAAATAATTTTTAATAAAGTCCTAATGTTTAGGCCAAATGTGGCCCCCGGACTGTACTATGACTAAACACCAACGATATTTGGTAAGCGAGAGTAAAAACAACAAATAACCTTAAGCGTTTCGTATTTTCCCCCGACTCGTTAAGGCGAAGCACTGGCTAGGATAGTATGTTAAAAGGTGCTTTCAATCGTTTGATTGGATGAAACAGCATAGTTCAGTACATATCGGTAAATGTTTGACTCTGTTAAGTTTACACAATTGAAAAAATTGCAATCTGATGTATAACTGGAAATACGATAAAAAGGTAACCATAAACTGCTACCTTGGAATAACGGTTGTTTGGGTGAGGGTGGGTTAAGTAATATTATTTAATAATTTTGCCTTTGAAACCTACCCATAACCCGTGTTTGAACGCTGTGCTGTTGTTTTTTCTAGACCAGCGCCGTGCGTTGATTTAATAATTGTTTGAACGCTGTGGTAGGATTCTAGACCAGCGCCGTTATTTTAATAAAATTATCAAGTTGCTTTCACTTAAACACCTTTTTATTTACGAATTTATTTTAAGAGGCTTGGCTGAAACATAAAAGGTTTGCAAACCTTTTTTACCTAGCATTAAGATAAAGCTTAATTTTAAATAATTTTAAAAAAGTTGGTATCAGTTGTATAAAATTTAGACCCAATGTACCACTCGAAAGCGTGAGAACAACACGTTATACGACGTAACACAATAAATAGCATTAAGAGTTTCGTAATTTCCTCCAAACCGCTGAGGTGAAGCACTGTCGAAGATAGAAGGGGCAATCACTTCTTCGTCCACATAATTCGTAAATTTGCAACCTGATGGTTAGCTGGAAATACGATAAAAAGATAACCATAAACTACTATACATTCGAATAGCGGTTTGCATAAATCACATGGCGTTTCCGCTTTAGTTATATGTAGTTGCGTTACAATCGAATCAAACTTTTTACATGAAAAGTATAAATATTTAAATCTGTGTTTATTACCATTTTGAATGCACTAGATTTGCATTGTTTAATGGTTTTGGAAGAAAGAATAGCAGCGGAAAAGTCTCATCATTGCAAGGATACTTTGTTTATACTATTTTTATTTTTAGTTTGAGAAAAAGCGTTGAATATCTCAAAATTTAAACGAAAATCAAACAAAGGAGTAAAATAAGGACGACCCGGTGTTGAGCATGTCGCATTTGGTTTATGCCAGGGAAAGTCAACGAGTTTCCATTTTTAGGCTTATAATAAAAATATACGTTTGCGAAACCACTGTGGTAAAAAAGGTTTAAAACACAAAAATCCATTTTGTCTCAACGAAACAAATGTTGATATAAACAAGATAACTAATTTTCATTAAACCTATGTACGCAGGGAACAGTAAACTACGCGTGTACAAATAGGACAATGCAAACTACTAACGAAATACAAAAGTTTCAGTTGAAAAGACGTCTTGGATTATGGAACATTGTTGTATTGACGACCGGGAACATCATAGGTTCAGGAATTTTTATGTCCCCTGTGGGAGTCCTTCGAAACGTCGGTGGCAGTGTCGGCATAAGTTTAATTATATGGGTGGTTTGTGGTTTCATGAGTCTGATGTCCGCCCTGTGTTATTGTGAGATAGGAACTACTTTTGGTGCCTCTGGTCGTGACTACAACAATTATAAATTGGCTTACGGCCCTGTGCTTTCGTTCGTCTTTGCCTGGAAAAGTCTTCTGATTAAGGCAGACAACGCGGCGACGTCTTTGGTTTTCTCCAGATACTTGTTACAGTTGATTCAAGGAGAATGCAACTCTCAACTGGGCCCTTCAAAGCTCATGGCGGTGCTGTTAATACTCATTTTAGCATTTAACAACTACAGAAGTGCAAAGTCGCCGGTTTATTTGGAAATTGTCTTTAGCCTTTTAAAATGTTCTGCCATGTTTACCATAGGTCTGTTGGGTATCATCACTTTGTCAAAGGGCATCGGTACGGGCATACACAATTACCAGGATGCCTTTAACACCGCAGAAATGTCAACAATATCGTTTTCCGGAGTAATTAAAGCATTTTATCTCGGCACTTATCCTTATACTGGATATCCGACAATTACATCGGTGACGGAGGAAATTCAAAACTTAAAAGTCAACCTGCCACGGGCAATGCTTATTTCCATGGCTGCTGTAACCAGTATATAGATTTTTGTAAATGTTGGTTATTTTTCGGGTAAGTTTATTTATATTATACCAGTTTGATTTAGCTATACGTCTTCTAAACCACTAAAATTATCTTTTTAATCTTCTGTGCACCAACCTGGATTTAATTCTTGAATATAGTTGCACAGTGAGCGCGAGTTTTACTGGATATAGCCCGATTTTTTTATGTCGCAAATTTAAGACGTCCTCATGTGAAAATGCATAGCCACATTTCATCACTTTATTAGCTGCAAAATGACATAAATATAGTTCTTGTTTACTAAATCCTCATTTGTTTTTACCAAAAGCTCCTAATTGTTTAACCAAAATCTCTGTATTCGTTTTGTTTTAGTACTGTCCCCCGATGAAATGCTTTTCAGTCCAACAGTTGGCGCAGTATTTGCTACAAAAGCGTTAGATTTTTACGCATGGTTTATATCGTTGGCTGTCTGTATTTCAACGTTGGGAAACTTAAATTGGCCAGCGATTTTTTGCAGATTTTTTCGATGATCCACGTAAAATACTACACTCCAACTCCGACAATAATTGCTCTTACAGTGACTATTCTTGCTCTTATCTTTATCGGGGACTTCGAGATTTTAGTTGACGCCTTTGGCTTTATTACCTGGATAACCTATGGTCTTAGTGCTGGAAGTCTCCTTATTCTGCGGCGGAAAATGCCAAATCTAACCCGACCGTACAAGGTTAGAATTACAGAACTAAACAGTTTTGCATTTTTATGCGACATTACTATCAGTCTGTAAACTGGACGCAACTTTCTTGTTTCTTTAATAGGTACCACTTCCTGTCCCAATCTTCGTGGTGCTCATGTCTACCGGTTTTGTCGTCTTGTCATTTGTCCAAAATCCAAGTCTTTCCTACTTTGTTGTGGTCGCTTTTTTACTCTGTCTTGTAGTGGCTTATTACGTTTTCATTATGAAAAAATTTGTTGTTCCCGGTTACGACTGGATTGCATTGTTTCTTCAAAAGCTTCTCCAGGTGTCCGAAACAGACTGGAATGGTTTCGGTTACCAGGAAAGAAACTAAACTTTTGGATTATAACTGCCACTTCGGCCAAATCAGTTTAAAATTCAATGAATAAACAGTTCGTCAATTTGGAAAAAAAACATGTTATATTAGTTTTTCTGTATACAATCATTATTTATGCATTATAGTAGCATTTCATAAATATAATATTATGATCATTCATATTATTTAATTAAACAGTCAAGTGATTTCCCGTAGTCAGTTTTAAAGTCTAAGTTTGCCAAAAAAAAAACTTTGTCCAAATTATTTAAATCCAATCAAGTTATTTTGCTACAAAGCCAAGTAAAAAAACACAACAATTGGTTATTTTAATGTTCCGCAGGTGTGCAACAGAATTAATGTAAATGTAAGCACTATTTTACAATATAGTACAAATCCGTCAGGGACCCGGTATTATAAGGCAGTGCTTCTTAAACTTTTGTAGTTTTGTTCACCCCTAGCATCTATCTCCAGATTTCATTCACCCCTGTAAAACACGAATTGAATTTGATTTTGAAAATTCCCACCTGTTCACTGAACAGGTTGAACACCCGGAATATCCGCCCTGCTAGCAAGCTATCGTCCATTTCTGCCGGTTCACTCTTATTCATCCCTTTTGGTTGGTTCACCCCTGCAAAAATTTGATTCACCCTGGGGTGAACCATTCACCTGATTAAGAAACACTGTTATAAGGCATATTAATACAAGCTGGTAGCCTACGGACCAACACGTACTATAACTACCACCTATACCACTTTATTACGCAACATGAACGCATAATAACGTAACTTTTGAGCTTGTGCGTTTTTTACATTGGTTGACCATTTAGCGATGATGTCAATATTGTTAATCATTTCAAGTCTTAAGTCTCCCAAGCTTCTGCCACCCTAAACAAATAAACACATTTTTTTTAATTTGCCACACTAGCTTATTATATCAAAAAAAACTTTATCTGGACCTGGGTAGATCATATAGTTCACGGCTTGCCAAACTTTTTGCTCGCGACCCCTTTTAATCTCCTAAAATGTCACAACTTAGAGTCTGAGGATAGTTCAGCAAGGTTTTTGAGCTTAAAAAGAGAAAGGTGATTGCTGCTTTGATTTTGAATTGCAAATGTGATTTGTATCCAATCTAATGTGGTAAGGTCCAATTCAAAAAAATACTTCTGAAACTGTTTCAGCAGATTTGACAAATGGTCGATAACGAGAGACCTCATAATGTTTGATTAAACATTATTATTAGTCAAAAACTGTTAGTAAGAACATGCCAATTGAATCATTTTAAACCTTATCTTTACAGATATTTCCTATTTGAATGAACGATTTTTAAGAAGGCATAAAACAATGATAGTGCATACTTCCCTTCCTTTACGAATTCACTTTCAATAACTGTCTTTGTTATTCCGGTGTTTGCAGGAGGAGATTAAAAAAAGTTTACAGACTTATTGCGTTGAGAATCATACTTGGTGTGTTTATATGTCGTTCCAACTTGGTATTAGAACTCTTACTTGCGAACTCTTATTGCAAACAAAGCGAAGTGGACGGACGACGGTGTACATTATTTTTTCATGATAGGTTTCCTCATCGCGCTTGCTTATTTCGATGTACAATTCTGAGTTGTATCGGTCTCCGATGCTTCAACATCATCTGCAGTAGGCTTATTAAAGTTATCAATTATTTTTTTTAAACAGCTATTCACTGATTAAATTACTTTTATGTTTTGAATATTTAACTAACACGCATACATTTGCCAAGCTTAAGCTCTTGCCTTTATTAAATATATGCAGGTGTAGCTAACTTATACTGTACATTTGGTCGCAATCGACTGAAACATTCTTTAGAGACACTCGATCGACTGGCATGGTAAAAAAAGTCACAAAAACATCTATTTATTAAACATTTTGAGCGTTAGTTGCATTCCAAGCCAGTGATGGAGGTTAAATTGTTACGTCAAAAAACGCTTTATTGGGCTTGTCCAGACAACAATTGGTCTTTTTACAGTTACGCTTTTGTGCGTCAAGTACTGTCTTATGACGTAACACATATTCGACGCTATCGACCACGTGAAATGCGGCGATCGACCGGTCGATCTGGATGTTCCAGAGGCCTTTATCGTAGAAGATGTGCGGAAGGGCAAACCGAAGCAAACCGAAGCAACCCATTGCGTTTTAAGTTCCGCTGGGATGGGCATTGGCAGGACCTATCGGAATACGATCTAGTGATTCGTTCTCTGTTAACTTCACTCGTGTGGCTGATGACTTGCTGCAGGAAAAGTTGGAACGACTCTGGAAGACCGACTTCCATGACACCAATTGCAGCGAGATGCTGATGTCACGGGAGGATCGCTATGTTTTGGATCAAATGAAGAGAGAAGTAAAGTTCGAACAAGGACATTACGTGCTGCCGTTGCCGTGGCGCCCAAATGAACAGCCGATGCGTAACAACCGTGACATGGCTCTTAATCGTTTGAGCTCATTGGAACGCCGCTTTGTTTGTGATGACGCGTTGCTCCGCGCTTGCACCGATTTGATTGAGGGCTACATAGCTAATGGCTATGCCGTGGCGATCCCGGTGGTACATACCGCGTTACCCTGTTACAAATCCACACAAGCCTGGAAAAGTACATGTGGTATTCGACTGTGCCGCCAAGTATCGTGGACAGTCGCTGAATGAAGCTCAAATCCAAGGACCTGACCTAACCAACTCGTTAGACCGCGTTTTTTCAAGATTAACTCAGAGCTGCTGAGCTCGAAATAGTGAAATGCGTGCAGCAAAGCAGTTTCGGCGAAGAAATCGCTGTGGTGCCTAAGACAAAGGACAAAGCTGTTTGCCTACAAAGGAAGACTGGGCCCCTGAGAAAGCTTAGTACAATTTTGCTGGACGGAATTTTAAAAGTTGGAGGAAGACTCGAACTAGCGATGATGGACTTAATAAAATAAAAAGCGAAAAAAAACGGACAAGCAAAACAAATCAAAACAGTAAAGCTCTCAAGCAGCTAACGACCATTTAGTTTTGTGTATCGTCATACTTCCTCTTTTCAAAGCCGAAAATCGCTCGGAAGTTCGCACAGAAGATAGCAACGGTAAAAAGCGTGACAGTGTCGGCATATTTACATTGATAAATAACAAATCGCGCGCATAAAAGGACACAATTCACAAAAGTTTTGCACGGTACGTTTTTGTACACTCCAAAAAGTAATTGATCGCGGGAAAAAATACACGATATTTGTTGTTCAGTACTTAACCACGCACTCACGTTTTCCCAGTATAGACACGTAACAGGACACAAATAAAAACAAGTGGTACAGGGTTTCCGTGGCCTTTTTGCAAAAAGTACATTGGTTAGATTCGGTTTTACCAAACGAATAAAGCAGTGGTTCTCAACCTGTGGTACGCGTACCACTAGTGGTACTATATTATGGTCGGACCTTATACCGGGGACTATGTCTACATTTTTAACGTTTTCGACGAGAGATCCGTCATATAAAAAGAAATCTAAACGCGATGATGCCGCTGGTAGTTTCTGAAGCCTTGAGAACTTTTTAACGGTTGGAAATTTGTGGCGAAAAATATCTGTTAGTTTGTAATGTGTCATATATTGCAAAAGACTTTCTCTTGCTTTTCGGTTACGATGTTTTTTACTTCCATTTTGATCTAGGACATTGTCCAGAACTAGATTAAAGTCCCCTCCCATGATTATTGGGGCATCGAAAAAGCTGTCAAGTACGGCGAATAAATTGATGAAAAATTCTGGATCGTCCTTATTCGGCGCGTAAACATTAACAATTACTATTGGGGTTGCATTTATTGTAATTTCAACCATTAAGTATCGACCTTCTTGGTCTACCCTTGTGCCTGAGACGGAATAGGATAAGTTTTTGTCGATTAGTATTGCCACCCCTCTACTGCTTAAGGTGCCGTGCGCCCAAAACGCTTCCCCTCCCCATTCCATACCCCATAACTTTTCATGCTTAGCACTACCATGGGTTTCCTGCAAAAGGGCAACGTGACACTTTTTACGTCGTAAAAATTAAAAATCGATTTTCTTTTCATAGCAATGTTTAAACCTCGAACGTTGTGTGAAATTATATTTAAAGACATAAAAATAGTATTTAAACGCGTTCGACACCGATATCAATGTCCCACTCGTACTCCATGCCACATTCACATCTAAACGCTTTATTGGGACCCATAAGACAGGAATGCTTTTTCCCGCAACTACAGTTGACTATCTTATACTTGCAATGGGTATTACTACACGCTTTACACATGGTAACCTTAGGTAGCGAGTTAACAGTAAAACAATTACAGACAACAGAGTACCTTTCGCACTGTATGCACTCAAGCACATCTTCCTTCGTATTGTATTCTGGCTGGAGCTCATCGCAGCACGGCATACGTCTCAATGTCCCTTCGCATGAAGGACATTGACATGTTTCTTTACCCTCTTCGACCAGAAATAACTCGTCCGTGCAGCACTTCATTGCTACGGAATACTTGTTGGAACAACTCCAGCAAATGAAAGTTTTCGACTGAGCCGAAACCACAGCTTCAGCTTGGCAGCCAGGGCATGTCAGCGAAATTCTGGTCGCACATAGGCTAATAGATTTGCTGTTAGGAAGCTCGTCTGGGCTTCGTTGCAGCCTTTTCCTTGACCAGTTGTTGGTAAGCTTCGGTGTGCTTGACTTGACGTTGGCGTTGTTTTCAGAGTTGAAGTCCGGGGAGTTCTTATCAGCATCGTTTAGAATGCTGCTTACGGCTGTTGTAGAGTGTGGATTGTTATCAGCGTTGTTGACGCCAGCGCTAGATTGGGGGGCATCTGCGTTATCGTTTGTCTCTCCGTGTGCTTTGGCTTGCTTGTGCTCTTCTTGTCTTTTTACTAGCCGAGGAAAATCTTTTTGACGTTTGGGACAGTTTGCTTGTTTGTGACCTTTCTCGTCACAATACTTGCAAGTGAACACTTGCCCATGATATGTTACGTAAAATTCACAGTCCGCCATCCTAATATAACTCGGTAAAAAAGGGTTTTCTTCCACGTCCGTTGAATTCATTGTCAAGATTCTCATTCCGGTTAGCAACCCATAACCTTGTCCTTCCTGTGTGTCACCTTTTCAACTTTTCCATATTTTGCCGATATTTTCTCTGCTATGAGTTCACTAGGGAAAGGGATAGGCACCCAGCCAACTGCGATGTTAATCTTGTCATTTTCGTATAGTTTAACAAATTTTACTGATTCTGCTGCGCATAGCTTTGTGTAAAGTTCCAAAACATTTTGTCTATTGGTGCAAGTTATGTCGACGTTTTGGCCTCGCATTTCTGCAATCCCAACTAATTTCTTCAGCGGATAATCGATACTTTTTATAAGACTCAGAATTTCGTCTCTTTTCAATAAACTAACTGTCCTCATACTTAAGAAATTCGGCCTCTTAAAGCTGGCCGCATTTTTATTCACTGCCTGAGCGTAACTTGTTCTGCTTGCCATTTTTCGCTCCGCACTCCACGAGCGCCAGACTTGGATTGTGCGATGATGGACTTTGATGTAAAGCATCCAATTATCCTTCCATGTAGCCACCGAGTGACGGACCTGGTGATCATGCAACAGCATGATGAAGTCGGACATGCTGGGATGGGGCACACGTGGTCGTCCCTCAGACAACGCTATTGGATCATTGAAGGTGGTGTAGCGGCACGACGTGCTCTGGGCAAGTGTGTCTATTGCCGACGACGAAACGGTTCCTTGGGAAAGCAGATGATGGCGGACCTCCTTACTGCAAGGCTACAGGCCAAAGGGCCACCGTTCTCAGCGGTTGATGTCGACTACTTCAGACCCTTTCTTGTGAAACAAGGGCGCAGCGAGGTAAAGAGGTACGGGTGTATATTTACTTGTTTTTCCACCAGGGCCGTTCACATCGAGATATCACATTACTTATCGATGGACTCGTTCATTGGAGCTCTACGACGTTTCATCGGTCGTCGCGGACGTCCGGACGAAATCTTGAGTCACCACGGCACCAACTTCGTTGGTGGTGGACGCATCTTACGCGAAGAACTAAAAAAGTGGAATCAACAACAGATTTACAAATATCTACAGCAACGTGAAATTGCGTGGAACTTCAATCCCCCATATACGCTCCGTGCGCAAAATTATTAGTGCAATGCTTGCGGAGCAGATTTTAACAAATGATAAGCTAAACACTCTGATGGTGGAGGTCGAGGCGAACCTGGACTCTCGTTCCTTGGTCCCTGTGACGTTGGATCCCAGGGACGAAGGGTCCCTAACACCTAACCACCTACTGCTGCAACGTGCAGCGCCGAACATGCCCCCCGGGCTGTTTACGGAAAAGGACTGTTACCATCGCAACCGCTGGCGGCAGGTGCAATACCTAGCTGACCAGTTTTGGAGGCGATGCTCTCGGGAGTACCTGCCGACGCTCATGGCAAGATCTAAATGGACGAAAGGACATACTAATTTTAAAGCTGGCGACGTCGTGCTGGTGGCAGATGACAACCAGCCTATAGGTGCAAATGGCTTCTGGGTCGTGTGATCGATGTACTTCCTGATCGCAAGGGAATCGTGCGTCAAGTGATCGTCAAGACTCGTGCAGGTGAATTGAGAAGCCCGATCGCGAAATTGTGCTGGTTACTTCGTGATGACACGAAGCGTGATTAATCGTATATGTTGTATTCGCAATTACTGTCCGATGTTTGTGTTTGTTGTGAATGTACTCCTCGGATTCGTACATTGTTGGGGGTTATGTTACATAGCATTTGCCAGTAATTACCGATTTCTATAAAACATTGGTGCTGTACCGTTGTGAACTAACTTTCTGATACATGCGGTCTTTTTTTTCGCCTGGCTGTCGTGGCGCAAGTTTGTATTGCTGTTTTTCGTGTAACGCCTTTTCTTGCGAACCTTTTAGGGGGGGTAAATTTCGCTCTTTCTCGACCACATTTGCCTAATCTCTTGACGTTTGAAATGTTATGTAACTGACGCCGATTATTTCACATTCTCTCGGTTCCCCCAAACAGTTAAAGCCGTCCCCTTCCTGTGTTGCGCCAGTTTCTTTGATTCGTTCTTCATTTCAACAACAAGCTACAAACTCAAGCTGTGTGTGGTTGTTTAGAGGCTGAAATAGGAGACGTGTTTCTACAAGAATTTAGACTCATATAGCGTTCTGCGCATAAACCGGGGCACACACAACCATGGTTTAAAAATATTTCACCATTTGCTATTATTGCACTTTTACAACTTACATTTTGCCGCCTTAACAGTTTTAACATGTGATACTGCTACTGCGCATGCGCACGTCGGACTCGGTCTTCCTCGAGTCCCCAGTCCGACTCCGACTCCGCAGCCCTAACCCGCACCCTAACTATTGTGCGTTGATTTAATAATTTTTTGAACGCTGTTGGAATGTTGGACTAGTCACTAGAGTTAGCTTCCTGACCTGAGCTCGATGGACATCAGAACCCTACAGTAGGATTCTAGACCAGCGCCCTACCTTAATCGTTGTGTGTGGCAACCCTACTGTAGTTTTACATAGTTGCCATTAGATTATTTTAATCTAGATTTAGATGTTTTGGTTTGAATCTAGATGTAGGATTATACAATCTAGATGTTAGATGTTTTTTTAGATTATTATAAAAAAATATTGTATAATCTAAATTAGTGACAGATTCGCTATTGACGATAAATATTTCAGTAATTTGAAAAGTTTTTTTTTGCAAATTGAAAAAAAAATGATGAGATATAAAATCGAAATTTCAGTAACTCGTCATGTTCAGTAAAATGTTTTATAAAGGAGAAATCTTATATCTAAAGCATCAAGCAAGTCCCTTTATGCAACTTTATACGGCATTAAGCCAACGCCTCAGGCGTTGATTAAGCTTTTATGTTGATTTTTTGTCCAAAAGTATTGAATATTTTCAAAAATCATCTTAAGATTATTTTTTTAGATTTCTCCATAAAAATCTAGATGTTTTTAGATTATTATTTTGGTAAATCTAGATGATTACTGTGAGAAAAAAATGGCAACTATGTAGTTTTACTGTTGTGACCAGTGGCCGATTGCCTAGCTCAATTGCGACATCTGACAACACTTTTTAGTTAACCTCCAGTAGAGGCGCTTAGGAGAAATTGCCTACCACAACAAGACGTCATACATCGCCTTTGTAGGTTATGAAGTCAATAACTTCCCCCCATTAAAGAGTGTAAGCTACCGGGTATTTCTCTATTTTTTGAGAATATTCTTGTGTATGGGTCTTTACTAGCGTTAGAACTAATTTCGAGTTTAGATCGTTCCTGTTGCCGGTAGGACTAGGATAAGTTGTTTAGGTGGAACACGGATCCAACAATAATCAAACTTTAGCCGGGGGTTTATATGGCGCTGGTCTAGAATCCTACCAGAACGCACAATATTTGGGTTAGGGTACTGGTTTGAGTTGGGTTTCGGTAGGTTAAGCATATTATACTTGTTTTGTTAGTGTTAAATAAATGTAGTAGGATTTTAGGCGCTCTTTCACTATTGTACGTAAAAATTAATAAATTTTTTTTTTCTTCAAATGCCGTTTACCACAACACATATTGTTTGGGTTAGGGTGCGGGTTAGCGTTTGGGTGAGGGTGGGTCAAGTAATATTATGTTTATTATTAATAATAACTTGACCCACCCTCACCCAAACGCTAACCCTAACCAAAACAATATGCGTTGTGGTATGCGGTATTATTATTATTTTTTTTTGCATAACTTTTCATGTACAATAGTGAAAGAGCTCCGGATTTTAGATTATCGCCAAGTTGTAATCCGTTTCTAAACTGCCTAAATTAGAGGATATAAAAGATTCTAAAGTCGTGTACATATTCAGATTATTGACATCCGACTGTAGTGACGTCTACAAAGGGTCAAGTTAAAATGTTTTTCTACTGCTGTAAGTAGTTTATATAGGCCACCTCTTGTTGTAGAATTTGTAACTATTTTGTTGAATCATAGCTCTTTGCTTTTTTTAAAGAATTTTCAGAATCAGTATTACATTTAAATAAATTTGATTGGGCAATTGATTGATAAGAAACTACGGCGCTGGTCTAAAATACCACCACATTTTTATCCTGGTGTTTATATTGCTGAAATTATTTGAGTTAATATTGGGATTTGGTTGGTCCAAGTTTTATTATTGTATTTATTCTCCCATTTTTATTTCTTACTTACAACAGCAATTTTAACAAATTGTTTTGTAACTGTAAAAAAAGTGTTAGGATTCTAGACCACCACCGAAACTGCATAATATTTATTTAAATCATAAAAATATTTTTAATGTTCAGATATTAATAAAATATATATACACATACTCTATTTACTCTGTCTAAACCTATCAATTGTTCAAAGACTGCGTGAATCAACTATGTTCACGGAATTATTGCTGGTTGCAGCTATCTTTCCATTTTGTCACTCATTTCAAAAGGTAAATTGTTGTATCGTTTCTTACTATCAACAGGCCTGACTGCATTCCATAATTTGTGGCCGCCAAAGATTTATGCCAAAATTTGTTTTGGCTGAAATCCTACGCCAAAATAGGGCAATATATACACCCAAAACGGCTATTTTTCTTAGTTAATTAACCAGGCAGGCGATATTTCACGCCAAATGACGTCACTGGCATAGTTTTGGGCAAGCCTTCCACGCTAAAGATCTTTGGCGGGAAGGCAGTGGAATACAATCAGGTCAACAGGGATGTTCAAAGTAGAACCTCAATGTATTCTAGAATATTGGGTTTTGAATCTTGTCAACGAATTAATAACCTAATCCTATAGCATATTTTCAAATTACTTTTCTGTGCATAACCCCATGGAATATTAGCCTAAAGTTGACCTTAAGAGTAACCCTGCTGTAGTGTACTTTTTCCATTTTATCATTAAATGTTAATTTTGCAACTTATGGGCATAAGGCAAGTGCAAAATTCCTGCACATGGCATTACATATTAGCCGCTTGCCCAATAGCACTTGATTGACACTTATCAAGTGACGGTTATTGGCAAGTAATTTAATCATATAAAAAACTCTGACACTGCCTTACATGGTTAGATTTAAAGAAAGCACTCAATTGTTTTGCCCGTGCTTCAGGCCCTAATCCAAAATTGCCACTTATTTAAGGGCAGCCTTCCTCCGCAAAACAAACAAATCATAGCGGCTCCAATTATATATATACCTAATACAAATGGAAAAATTTGGATTCAAATCTAAGAATGCGATATTCTACTTTGACCATCCCTAGCATGAGCATTAGTAAAAGCTGGTGTTTTAGCCTTTAGTACAATTTAGGCAAATAATAATTCCTAGAGGAAAAAGTCATATTTAGGATGTATAAGCTTTCGCTGCTCTATCTCAGTGGTCGGGTCGCGACCCCATGTGAGGTCGCCTAAACCTTTAATTGGGTCGCCATCACTCACCAATTCCTGCAGTTTAAAAAGTGATTTCATTTTGCTTGCCTTTTAAACAAGTGCAATTAGTTTATGAAAAATGTTAATTCAAATTAAAAAAATGTTGTGATCATTTGTAACTTAAAATCCAATCATTAATTTAAACTTCTCATTTTGGTACACATGGGGAGACACAGTTCTCTAGAGCAGCCTTTCTTAACCTGGGGTAAATTTACCCCTGGGGGTAAATTTCCTCACTATTGGGGGTAAATTAGCTATCAATCAAAATATCCACATCAGCTGACGGGACACAAAAATGGTGCCAATAGTGGTATTGGTAGCATAGTTTTCCTAGAACTGATTCTTTATTGTCTTGTATCGATAACGTTATGATAACGTTAATTGATAATTATTTTTAGTTCATTTTATATCCTTATCTCTCAGTTCCATTTTTACGTCATTTGCTGTTTGAATTAATCAGCTTCTTCGGCAGTCACGGCCAGGGTTGCCAGTTAGGATTTTTTTTAAAAAATTTTAAAATTTAGGCTTTTTTTAACCTCTTTGGATTTTATTTTTCCCAAAAAAAAATCCTAATGAAATTTGTCTTTTCTAGGCATTTTGTTTAATTCAAAAATTTCATGAGTGTTATGTTAAGAAGAGATCAAACTAACACAAAAAGAGAAAAAATTGCCAAGACAATTTTCTAAAAGCGACAAAAAAATTAGAAAAATTGCCACAAAAAGAGAAATTCAATGTACAAGCATGTCCATTTATTGCATATGTTTTAAGGGGAAACATAGGCTAGTTAGACTTTGTAGTAGATTTGGCTTATTTTTGAGGTAATTTTTTTTTTAATTTTTGCCATCTGGCAACCCAGGTCATGGCATAGATTTAGGTAACGTGTCTGCGAGCAGACAGTGTGAACTAAGTTTAATTTTTGTGCAGTTTAGGCCCAAATAGTTTAGCAATATTTTAACTGCTTTATATTAGTAGTGCCCACTGTATAAGGTTTAGTACACCGTTTGAAAGTTCGAGGCTGTTTATGCATGTGACTGCCTATTTTTGTCGCTGGGTACGGCTTAACTGGCCAAGTTAGTTTATTGTTGATCTTTTTAGCCTAAAGATTGAGGCGTTTAAGTGGTTAAACAACTCATTGACTGATTAATATATTCTGTAGATTGTAGAAGTAACAAAAAATTTAATCTTAAAAATGGCATGTCCCAAAAGAAGAGAAAGTACCAGAAAAACTATTTGAATTTAGGATTTACATATCTTATTGAGAATGGTCTTTAAGTTCCTCATTATGTCTTGTGCGTGGAAACATTTTCAAACGGTACTACAAAACCTGCTCTTTAAAACAACACCTAGCAAATGCTCATCCAATTATGATGAGCAAAAACTGTCATTTTTTGAGCCAAAACTGTCCAGTCTGAAATAAAAAATTGACCAAACTGGAATGTTTTGACAACAACTCGTTGCCCAAGGGCAGCCGTCGCATTGATAATACCTGATGTAATTGGTGGCTTTCGTTTTTTTTTAGATGAGCAGTTTAAGCACTTATATATCGGGGGGTAAATCTGATATTCATCTTTGTTAAAGGGGTAAAACATGCAAAAAAGGTTAAGAACCCTGCTCTAAAGTCTAGACTTATGTATAATTTAGGCAGAATAAAATTAATCATTCATGTTATTTAGTTCAAGTAAAACTTAACTAAAAACAAACTGGAGTTGCATGTAAATGTTGATTTCAGTTTATTTAAATTGAGTTTGGTTAATAAAAAGATATCTGACAAAAGTGTTCCAAAATATCATTGAATTGTAGCTTGACATATTTCCATTTTACTTGCAGGAAAATGCTGCAACTGCCAAGTTCGAACCAGCTATTGCTATGAACTGTGGTAAAAACACAAAGCACAAGGATTTACAAACTGGTGAATGGGTTACAGATGAAGGTGGAAAAGCTGACTGCATGGAAAGTTCAGAGGAAATCCTATCTTATTGTCAAAATGTATGTTATGAAACTATGCTTAAAGTTTAAACTGTTTATTTATTGGTGGCTTAAAATTACTAATTTGTAATTGAAAATTATTTAAATCTGAACATTTGTTAAAACTTTCTATTGACTACAACTTAATTTTGTCTTAGGTGTATCCAGATTTGGACATTGTGAACATAGTCGAGTTGAAAAAAGAAAGAGTATCAAATTGGTGTGCTATGGGTAACACTAAATCATGCAGAGGTCACCCAAGAAATGTAACTCCATTCAAGTGCATAGGCAAGTTGCAATACTCCCCTTTTTATGATTAACAAAAGGATCTGTCTAAATATGTTTTATTTGTTCTATGTGTAGTTGGTGAGTTTAACAGTCCTGCTTTGCGAGTGGAATCGGAATGTGAGTTTCGTCATGAATCGAACAATTCAGTTTGCAAAAGACGTCATGAATGGGCTATTGTTGCCAAAATGCAATGTGAAAATAAGGTAATAAGAGTACATATGTTTTGTTGAAGAAAATCTATTAGGTTTTGTCCAAATTCAACTTTTTTATAATGAGTTTTAATTCTGAAAAGTCAAATTTCATTTATTCATATTGCAGAACATGTTACTTCAAGAGGGTTTTGGTATGCTGCTTCCATGTGATTCCCCTGCCTTGTTTCATGGAGTTGAGTTTGTTTGCTGTCCTACCATCAAAAAGCCAAAAGCAAAATCAAATGTTGTTGTTGTAAATCCCCACCCTGGTGAACTAGAGCCAACTGGTTAGTTTTTTGTTTTAATTTTAATTATGCACTCAAACCAAGTTGACCTTCAGTAGCATACACATGTGATAACAAGACATTCAATCCTGGGTTTCTTATGTGGGTGAATGGTACATTTTAAAGGGTTAACAAATTTGCAAAAATAAAAGACAAAAATGCCCTAATAAAATATTCTTGGGCCTAAATCCGTTCAAAGGAACGACACAATCACTAATAAATGTTTTGTTAGTGTTATTATATTATATAACTTGAGTTGGTAAATGAACTGATCCAAGTATTTTGTTTTGTTTTGATATAGGTTTGAACCCAATATGCAGTCTGCCAAAGAAGGTTGGTTTGTGTCGCGCTGCTTTTAATCGTTGGTATTTTGATACAACGTTTGGCCAGTGTCTGCGCTTTATCTATGGTGGGTGTGGTCAAAATGAAAACAACTTTGAATCTTTAGAAGAATGTCAAGCTACTTGTTCCCCTGAAGGTAACTAAAAAATTCTTTTATATTCTTATTTTACACCAAGATAAATTTTCTATAACTTTACAATTTTGGGGTTTTGTTAGATCCAGTTGATACCATTCCCCTTTTTAAAGGACTTGGACCTGTTATTTTTGATGAAACTCCTGAACAAACTGATACAAAAGCTGGTATGTTTATTTTATATCTAATTTCTTTGTTTTAGGATTTATAAAACAATGGAGTTAAGCTACCTGGATACATACAAATTTATTAAAAATGTTCTTATATATCTTTGAATCTTTAGAAGCCATCAACGAAGACTGTAACTTGCCAAAGATGGTAGGAATATGCAAAGCCATGTTCAGACGTTGGTTTTACAACTTGGAAACTGGTCGGTGTGAAATATTTGTGTATGGAGGGTGTGGCGGCAACAAAAACAATTTTAAAAGCTCTGACGAATGCATGAATAGCTGCCAGAAAGTTCCATCCACAAGTACCAACTGTTTTATTTTCTTTAAAAAGCATACATTAATATGCATAAAATTATTTCCCAAAATCTTCATGCCCAATGCCTTCTTGTTATTTCATGGGGCAACTATTGTGTGTAACACAGGTTTTATGTTTCAGCTCCAGCAACAACTACCACAGAGAAAGATGAATCGATCACTGCCTACTCTTACCTTGGTGCTCCATCTGATATTGCTCAAGAACATGAGATCTACATTAACAGTGTTCAACAAGAACTTTCTGAACATCAAGCTAAGATGACAAAGGTTAGCTAACTTTTCAGGCATTAAAAACAAAATAGGACTTTTCATTGAAAACAAAATAGGCTCCGCTTTTGTAATTTTTGTGTATATAATAGATTTTAAACTACTCTTGTTTGTTTTAACTTGAAGTATTAGCTAGTCTTTGGAATTAATAAAATACAGTGTACAAGTTGTGCCTTTTTGAAATTTAAGTGGCACCTGAAAGAAACTAACTTTACAATCTGTAGAATAGCAAGGCAATGTTAAATATTAGTTTCCTTTGTTTCTGTATAATTCTTGTTATATCATAATTTTTTATGTGTTTGACTAACAGTAAGAGTATGATTGCTGAAATATTGCTGCTTTAAAAGAAAGGTGAATAGCAAATTTAAGTTTTTTTTATTCCCAATGCGATATAACAAAATACAGTTACGGCAAAATCTAAAGCAAACAAAATGATAAAATAAGATGTATATACTTTCAATTAGAAAGATATAGCAGCATTGTGAAATTATAGTGAAATATGACAGTAGATTACAATGCATTATAAAATACATGGTTCAATGTAGGTCATGACTGATTGGGATGAAGCGAACACAAATCTACTGAAAGAGGCTCTGAACAATCCAAAAGGGGTAGCTGCTAAGCGCAAACAAATTCAAGCTGTAAGTCACAAAATATCAATCCTCTGTGAAGACTCTTGTTGAATATTACTCAAAACAGTAAACACACATTGTCTAATTGTAATAAGATTTTGTTTGCAAACATTTCCATGCTAAATTAAGTATTTTGCAAGTATTGCTTGCTTCATTTTTTTTTCTTGATTTGCCATTATTAGTGTTTAATGACAGGGATTGTAAAATGTTATTATATTGCCAATTGTGATTAATTTTTGTTTTAAATTTGTATTATCTACCTTTAGGATTTTGCAAGAACCAGACAATCGTTAATTAAAGAACATCAAGCAAAGAAAAAACAACTTTCCATGTTGCATTCTTCAAGAATGAATTCCATCTTTGACAAATCTCGCCAAAGTTCTTTCACACTATTCATGCAGCAGCTGAATGCAATTACACCCCAAGTAGGTTCTTTCATGAAATATCAAATTTCCTCTTACATGTTATAACATTACTAGCACTATTTCATACACTGGGACTAGGTTAAGGAGGCATTAACCTTATTCTTAAGCAAACCAAATATATGCAATTGCTATTTCCCAGTGGGATACTATGTGACAAATGAAGTATTTTAGGCATCTGTTGTGCCTGAAGTTTGGATTTATATATGTATAACAATATTTTCCCTAGATCTGCCGTCATTGGTTGACCTTACATACAATAAATTATACTAAACAGAAGTTGAAAAAAATATTTTTATTTTATTAATTTAACATAATCATTGATTTATAATGTAGGCCAACACAACTCTAACTACATTCAAAAATTATATAAAACAAGAAAAATTGGATTATGATCATGCTGTGGATCACTTGCAAAATGATGTTGAAGATAGTTTGCCTGACATAAAAAGACGAATTGAGCACATAAAGGTAAGCAACCAAAGACACAGCACGTTTTTTTGTTTGTCTTTTTCAAATCTAGGTCTATAACCTAACTCTTTTTAGAGTCGTGTCATTAATGCTTATGATCTGCTTCAACAAAACTCTGAGTTGTACAGTGAAATAGAAGATGAAGTTGGTAAGTCATGGTATACAATTGTTATTTTTTATAATAGTTATCACAAATGCTTCAAAAGACAAAGAAACCTTCCAGTCCATATAAATAACTAAAAATGCCTGTTTAACAAACTACCTATATCGATGTCGATAAAAAGCGTCAAATAGGTATTGTGGAAATATTTTCTCGTTTTATTCATAGTTTGATCACTTTAGTTTTAAACAAGTCTGTTTATCTGTTGAAACTGTGATTCCTGGCACTCTTGAAATTGTAAATCTCAAATATAGTTAATATTAAACCTTATTTTAAATTAGTTTATTACTTAATATGGATTAATAAAGTGTAAAATGAAGGTTTTCTTTCATTAGCAAACTGTCCAAAACTTGTGTTATTACGTTAAGAAAAACATCAAATAAAGATAGGAGTCTTAACATTTAAACTAGTAAAATGCCCTATTTTGAACATGCTTATATACCTTATGTTCTTAACAGTAAGCCTAGTTTAATCAAAACATATCCCCTTGTCAACCTATTTTTAATTTTTTTTTTGTTTTAACAAGAATACAAGGAGTTTAAATTTATTACAATTTTTCAGATGACTTTTTGGATAGTCTGCCGACATCTTTCTTCTCTTTTGACTCTGACACCGAAGAAGCCACAGATTTGCCAATAATTGATAATGGTGGTCTCCCTGCAGGTGGGTTAGCTCTACTGCAGTAGAGTAAGCAATTGTCATATTTATCAGTTAAAGATGGTTCATAAGGCAGTGTTATATACTGTTTGACTAAATGTATTATAAGAGTTTAGTTTCAAATTAAACCTCACCTTTAAAAATGTAATGTCACTGTTTTATTGAACTGTTTGCTCCTGACACTTAGGTTTGTGTTGTCTGTCTAGCTATTTCAATGTTCCTGTTGTATATACCTATTTAAGTGTCCGTACACGTTTGAAAACAGCAACCTTAATTAAGATCTGAAAATTAAAAAATATTTAATGTTTTATAGAGAATGAAAATGATGATTATTTTGGTGATGAGGACGAGGACGATGAAAGTGACTACTACAATGAGGATGACGGTAATGCTTAAGGATCTATTGTTGTCATGTTTGGTGATTGATAAAAAAAAATAATTTTAAGCTGAAGAGTATTTACTTGCATATTTTGAAAATATGTTAAGCATATTTATTTTTGTTTTACATTGAACCTTGAAAATTGTTTTAGATGAAAATGATGAGTTTGACATTGATGAGGATGAGGCAGATGACACCATGACAACCACAACCTCCACCACTCCAGAAGTTGATGATGATGATGATTATGATGTGGATGAAGATGATGATCTGGATGAAAACAACCTGAGATCTCTATACGGGGTGAATTTAACAACATTAATTTATAAAACTTTTCATAAACCTTACTTATTGATCGACATTCGGCTACTTGCGTTTATGTAAAATCGATTGACATTGGCTTTGTTGTGTTAGGTTTAAGGCAGTTTAAAGTAAACTCTTTGTGTAACTTACATTGTTGTTTACTTTATGGTTGATGCACACAACTATTTCAAATTGTTTACAGCATTGAACGTTGAAAAATTAGGTATTTGATATATAACGATTTTGTTTTTGTATTGTATGTATCATTAATTGCTTAACCGCATTAGTAGTGTTATTTGCACACACATGACCCATCGTTTTAGGTCAGCTAACGCAGGCATCAGATTTCCTAAACATGCTTTTGCGCTTTATCCCCCCCCCCCCAAGTTTTGTGGTGTTCATGTACCCCAACTTGTTTATCGACCCGTATCTGGTGCTTCCCAACTGTGGAAAGTCTGTATTGTGCGAGTTTGATAAAACAGGCGTTCGTTCTGCTTTCGGTTGAAAAAACCAGACGTAAGAATGCTGAGCTTGTGTTTACCTTTTATCTCAAGCAGTACCTTCTGAAATACAAATGACCTAAGATAGAAGCCAGTATGTGTGATTCCTTCAAAGGTATTTGTTTTTGTGGGGTCAAAGTTCATCCTTTGTTTCGTTTTAGGACGACGACGATGTTGAGGATGACATCATTCCTGACGAGTTGGACCTCAACAAACCGAACATCAACAGTGCTGCAGTGTTCGGCGTAAGAACATAGGCCTTAACTTCATAGTCCGATAATCAACAGTTAACAAAGTGTAAAGTTGGAGCGTGCCATACCTTACTGGCATTGAGGCGAGCAACCAAAAGTCACAGCACTTAGTATGAATAAAGGCCTCTGTGCTGATCTGTAGTTTAAATAGATTTACTTAAAAAAAAAAATAAAAAAAAAACAAGCGCACAAGTAAAACCTTTTAATAAAGAAAATACAATCGGTTATGAAAGTGTACAACAAATGAAATGCTACACCTACCCCTATGTATATATCCAGCACCGCTTGCGAGTTTGTACATGGTGTCATTTGATACTGAAGTGGTCACAAGACATCCCGATGTAATCTGGTACCCATTTATAACAACTAAATCGGTCCCAACTAATCGGATGTAGCTTAAATGTACACAAAATCCATACAGTACACACTGTTCAAATTCAAAACAACTTCACGCAATATTTGCACTTAGCGGTCGCAGTTGAAGTTGGCCTTATCTATCAAGTTGGCGACACAAAGGTCTAAAAGGCTTACACAAATCTAAGGGTGCGTCATATGGGATTGAAAGCACAAAAGTAGAAAGATAACATTGCGCGAAGTGTATTAAGGACTATGTCAAAATACCCCAATTGACAGTCTTGACGTGTACAAAGCCTAGCGCCAAATCAATGACTATTTAAACTCGTCCATGTTTCCGCTGTTATTTACTCTGACGCATTTACTGCCTTATGACAGTTTGGTGTCAGTCGGTAATGGCCGGCGCTCTACACGTGTGCCAATGTGGCGCAACAGTTTGTATCACCTAATTGCTAACTTTAGGTTTGTTGGCTCTGTAAACGACAGCCGACTGACTGCGTTGGATGCACACGCGGGACTTGTGTCACAATACTTTGGCAGCGTTTTAAACCATGTTGACATCCCCGTAGCAAGCAATTTGTTTCACATCAATTCTTTTTTTTACATCAGTTTTGTTCCAGAAACCTCCGTTTCTACACAAAAAATCCTATACGTTAGTAAACAACCGTGACCAACCCTATTGCGTAAAGCAGGGGTGTACAACATGAGGCACGCCTTATTAAAAAAGAGCAAGCAAGCCTCCAAAACATAGAGCCTATTCTCAAAAAATCTTAATTTGTAATATAGCCAATTGTCATTGTTTATTTACAATACAAAACAATCCCAGCAATTACGACAACAAACAATTACTTCCGATATTATAACACTATACTGTTTTTATTTGTTTTTGTTTTTTTGTTGTAGAAAAGCGCTTTAAATATTAGAAATAAATAGTTGCTATACTTTGGCACGGGAAGAAGTTATAAGATAAAAATTGACACGTCGGCATGATAAAGCGTCAAACTGTTTCTGATTCGCTGCAGTTGGGAAATTCACCAATAGAAAGTGACCTGCATCGTATGCAATTAGCTTTTAAGCAGCACACTATTACAAAACGCCGTTTGTTGAAACCCTATTTAGTCAGGTTAAGAGTGCATCAGTGGAAGTCGCAAAGCAGTTTGGGGAGGATGGCTTTCACGTGACCGACTTTCTTGGCCGTTTTCTATAAATAATGTATAAGGATTAAGCTACAGCCTCCATGGCTTCGCGGCTGCTTGCAGAAGGCCTGTGTCGGTTAGGTGCTGACGCGGCTGTTAACAGTTGCTGTTTTCGCAAGTGATTTTCGTCTAAATCCTTTGTTTTGGTGCGAAGGAAATGAGCTTCTGTCATAGCTATGCCGCAACGCTTGCTGTTGTGGTCAACTGCAATGCGCTGTTTATTACTAATTTCGGTTTGAATGGAGTTAACCATTTTGACAGTTGTTTTTTCCGGTTATTCACAATGCACATTTGCAGTTGTTGACAGCTGATTGAAAGAAATATAATTAATGATTTGTTAAAATAATCGTGATGAAAACAAACAAAACATTTCCCATGCCATGTCAAGCTTTTGTTAGGATGGATTTATGTTTTTGCCCGAAAAAGTGATAAATATTTCAAGTCCAGTGTGCATATTTCATTCATCTAAATTTTAAATTATACCTAAATTTAAAATGTACTGTTAAATGCACTTTTATTTTAACGATTTAGAATATTAAAAACCCATAACTAAATAAAAAATTCGTAACTGTTTCGATATAACTGTTTTTTATACATTTCTCCACATTAGGAGTTTCGATATGGAGGCTGGGTCACAACTAACCTACATATTTAAATAAGAGTCAGCATTTGAACACCTGTCCTAAATACATATCATTTTTATAATTGCAAAGTTACCTCTACTTGCCTTGCCTAGTAGAAAAAGTCGTGTGTTTTCTATCAAAGCTTCCAATCTAAAGTCAAGTAACACGTAATTTTAATAATTTTACTTTTGTTCACAAACATTTAATGCACAATTTTTATGTCAAACGCATTTATTCGGTTCGAAACAGGCAAAAAACTAAGGTAGAGGGCTGATCGGTCACAGAATAAACTGGCAAGAAATATCTTACATTAGGTTTTTGCCGGGATCAACCATTCCCGATCGCTGGCAAACAACTCGGCAACTTGTTTAAATATATGTAAGCCACCAAATACCACTTTTCAGTAAGGGTGTGTATTTGCATCGCAGGACAACTTTGAAGATTCGAGCGAACTGGCTTGGCTGAAGTGGGGAGGCGCGGCCTTCGCCGGTTTGGCGCTCCTCGTCTGTCTTGTGGCCATCGTCCGCTACTCGGTGGTACGTCATCGAATGACTCATCAGTTTACCAAGATTCGGGTAAGTGCCAGACGAGTTTGTTTGTTGTCGTTGATTCGAGCGATCGCAATCGCCGGAGTCTTTACCGATTTTTTAACCAAGCGCTGACGAATTGCGTTGCGCAATATTGAGAAAGGCGCAAAAATACGCCGGACTGGGTTTATTGGTGTACTGCGGGGGGTGGTGCGCAAATCATTTTTCCAGACACGCGGATTTGGAGGTTTTTTAAACTAGCAGACGAACTGCTAGTCGAAATAAAGTATCGACTTGCGCAGACTCCTGCTGAGAACCTGTAGTTTGCAGCGAAAATCGATATTAAATCTGGTTTGTATTTGTCACCAAAAAGTGTACGGTTGTTGCCTTAAGCCTTTTTTATGTGTACGTTTGCCACCAAAACTCCTTGCCTTGATATCGACCAAGTGCAAAAAAGGAATTCCGCAAAAAAGTGCAAAAAAGGAATTTCCAAGTTCATTTGCGGACGAAGGCACCAGAATCCATAAATTCTATACAAATCCAGTTTTAATTCGAAAGGCCCTTAGTATCTCAATAGCTCACTTCCTCGAACTTAATTGCCATCTGGCAAGCTGAAATATCTACAATCATGTTTTGTTGTTGTTTTTCTTTTAGTTTTGTCCGTTTCGGTTGATAACCTTAATGTATTAAATTTGGGCATATGTTTCAGTTCAAATTGATGCGCAACTTAAATATAGCACATGGCCCTGAATAAGCCTTCCGAATACGCAGTCAAGCTGTCTGGATTGTTATCTTGTTGCGTAAGTTTGACGAGAGAGAAATTGCCTTCCATAAGTTTCGAGCGCCTGCTCGACGCGGAAATTTCTTAGGATAGGGCGAACTTGGCATACCAGCAGTTACAGTGATGGACATTTTGACATAATACAGTCGATAATTTTTCAACGGTGCGGCTTGTTACAGACTGTATTATTTTTGTTATTAAACTGGTTTGTACACGTCTTTATGCAAATTAGTGTCAAGCTTTTTGTGTGATCGCAAAAACGATGACCAGGTTTCCTTATTAAACGCACCTGATTTGCGATTTATAACTTGAATAAGCATCGATTCGCCTAGACGTCGAAAATGACATACCGTGAACCTAAGGAGAAAAAATCTTTCCACTTGGCCAAACTCCATTTCAAAAAGCAACAAGCTTGCATCGATCACGTATGTTATGTGGAGACGACAGACCGACTGAAATTAGCTGACGACAGCAGCTTTCGAACTCCCTGTGGGTTAATCTTGGTTTCCTTACGTGTTGTTGTTCGATATTTGCAACTAATCGGATTAGCTTTCCTGTACCCATTCTTAGCAGAGTTGAAAAACGCCAGGCTAAAAGCAGCACACCTGCGGTAAATCGTTTTTACTGGTTTGGTTCTTGCTTTGCTGCCAAATTATACCGAAATGCTGATGATGTTATAGGCTGGGCAAGATGAACAACTTTACATCATACCGGCAAATATTATGGTAAACAAGTTCCAACTTGCGTGATACAAATACGAAAAAAGGTAGAAATATACCTTCGATCATTAAGCCAAACCTCGCTGAATAGCATATTTTGTCAAGGGACCCACACGGTTGTAATTGAGTGTAAGAATCGCTATGAAAATGTTGCCGAGAAGGAACAGTATGTCCCACATATTGGCCATCGCCTGGCTGTCGAGACAGAAACGTGATATTGTGACGTCAGTGGCACGCCTGACACGGTCTGGCGATTCGTCTGTGGTGGTAGATGTTTCTCTTTGTGTACCTCTAGCGGAAACACAGTATTGCTTAACAAAAAGCAAAAACTAGTGCGACTCATTTTCTGCCCGAACCGGTTCTATTTTAATTCGAAATGACATAATAAGTCTTATTTAAGGGTCAAACCAGGTTTCGTATTATCCAAAACGGTCAATACAAGATATCTATTTTTGAGACAATGTTAAGGAATGACACCAAACGTTAAGACAGTCGCTTGGAGAGTTTCAATCAGTACAAACTAGTATCCTTATGCGTCCAAATATAAAAAGTGTACTTATACCGCCTATCTAACTGATTGTTTAACTAAGAGACTAATAGAGACATTTTGGCGTAATTACTGAAGCCTATGACCCCTGTTTCGCCCGTGAGATAATGTTTTTAAGTCTACTTTTATGTACACAATTGCTTAATTTCTGTAAAAACACTCTGTTTCACCGGTAGAATCGCCAACATCTAGTAAGCCTTACGTTTTAGGACTTTTTGGTATTTTCGAGTAATTTTTTGACTTGTCGCCGTAGGTGGATGACCACCTTACTCCAGAAGAGCGTCAGTTGTGGCAAATGCAACAGAACGGCTACGAGAACCCAACCTACAAGTTCTTCGAAAAGCAGCAAGTTGCCTAAGTATCAACTGCAAGTGCCCACGCTCTGTAAATGCAACAATACTTGTGGCATGTACATAGCACACAAATATCTGGAACTTCTCTCTTATTTGTATTCTAATTCGTGTATGGTTGTGCTACATCTTTGCAAAGGTTTCTCCTAACTGCGGACTCTATATATTTTTTATCGCGTCGTTTTCTCCACTGATCTTTTTCTCCATTTTAAACTGGAAGCCCTCGTAAACAATCTTAATATGAAGTCGTCGGTGCATGTTTTTCAATGAATTAAATGAAGCGTCCGTGTTTTTTTTTGTATGATGTTTAAATATTGGTTATGATATACTGTCTTCAGTATACACCAAAAAGGTTATCTAAAGCCACACACTTTCTGTAATCGCAGTCAAGATTTTATAGCATTTGAGATATAAAAGCGCTTCTTCAATATTTTAAGGATGTTTTCATCAAAAGCTGTATGCGTTTTTGTTGTTGAGTACAATATTTTATACTTTCTGTTGTCCTTTGAAGCGTCACGAGTGATAATCATCATCGGCCAATCAGTATTAAATAATTCATTTTTTTTTCGCATTTCCTTCTGTACAAATCGTTTGACAATTATAGCAGACCATAGCTCAAGATTAGAGAATACTGAACTATATTATCTTACGTTTTATGACTAATTTTAATCAAGTGATTTGACAACCCTGGTACTTTATGCGTTTTTGATACGTATCTTTCTTTAATATGGCTTCGTTTGCTTGTACTTTTTGAAAAATCTCCATTGTTTCTCGCCACCGGTAAGGTCAACAATATTTTATTAAACATGAAGCGTGCTTTTTCTCTCAGTAATCGTTACAAAAACGTTAAGCTTAAATTGTAGATGTTAATAAAATGTAGCTCTTACATTGTAAAGAAATAAAATGTAGTTCTTAAATTGTCGAAAAGAAAGAGTTATTTTGGGATGCCTAATTTTCGATGTCATGCCGTTAAACATAAATGTAACATGAAAGTATTTGTTTTTAACATTGGGTACATGTGATTAGCTTAGAGCTAGACATTTGGTATTTGGGGTTGACACTTTAACTTAAACTAAAGTACGTTGCATGCGTGGTTGTCTCTTATACTAAAAAGTCTAGCACTGCTGACAACTGTTTCGTGATTTACTATATTCCAAACGTTTATCATAAAGTAAATTGATTTTTTAATGAAAAATAATTTCTAACAAGATAACACAGTCACTAAATACCAGCCAAGCGCGCAATCCCACCTTTTTACAATGTGCATCTATACTGGAATTTTAGTAATAATACATAACGTTTGTGAAATTAACCATCTACGAACGGGTGCAGTGTAGGCCCCCAACCTACATTTAGCTACGTAAAGTGAAATTGTTTTGGAAATTCCTTCGCATTCTGCTTCATGGAATTACTTCCACTTTCTGCTTCCGTCAACCATCGAATTTTAATAAGAATTGTTACTCAAAATTAGGAAGTGTGTCATCGTAGTAAATTTAGCAAAGGTTACATTTTACACGTTGACATATCACCCGTGCTGCAAAACCATATTATACACAACGCAACTCACCAAAAATATTCTTCCTAAGTATAAAATATTTTCTTTTTCACAAAAAAAAACAACAGGAATACAACTTGCAGCACGACAGTCAGGCAAAACGGAAAGACCACACGTCTCCGAAAGTTAGTTTAAAACTATAACAGCACGATTGTCTCAGGGAAATCGGCACAGGAAATTACTGCCAAATACGATGTAGCAGTATATATTTTTGTTTAATCTTCATTGACCGTATGAGATGCGTCGCCCGATACTGAAAGGCGCGTCTTAGGAACGCCCAGGCGAGAATTGCAGCGCAATATATAAACAAACGAGTGGACGACTCGCGCCTTTTCCTGCAGCGCGGTATTCTATTAAGAAGACGAAGGGGTATCAACGAAAAATCATCACAAACAAGTAACACAAATACACAGTTAGACATCAACTCTGATCTGTCCAAGTTAAGAAACGCTTTGGTTTTCGAACAATTAAAAATTGCAAAACGTTAAAATCCAAATGACAGTAGTAAACAACAAGACACTCTGACGCACTAGAGCAGCATTACACGAACTGTGTAAAACATAAAAATTATTCGAAATTACGTCAATGTTCTTACACAGACATTATAATTACTTTACTTATAGCTGCTATAAAAAAGTCATCGGTTAGCCACATTGTTTATTCATAACTTTGACTAACTTGTCAAAATAGCTGCTCTCCAACAAAACACCAAACGTAACAATGACAATAGGCCTACATGAGCAAGGCAATTGTCTCGTATGGAAATCTTCCCGACACAAGTACAAAACATTGGTAAATAAACAAGAGGCGAGAAATCTAACAGCCTCCACGGCCCAAATGGGACCGTAAGCAGTTGCGGCCACTTTTTTTTAAATACAGAAACAAGGTTTACGCTACCTTGTGGCAGCATTTAATCAATGTTCAAAACGATCCATTTAGGGCTTAAGCCAATTACTTGTTTTCCCGTACATACCTCCCTCCGCGAGAAACGAGGACTAACATTTGGCGATCGGTCTCTTCATGATCACTCTCTTCCGCACTCACCTCGACGGTCCTCACGATCCCGTGCGTGTCATAAAACAAGTTTAGGACGCGTCCTTTAGCGGCCATTGCTCTCGCGGATTGGATTGCTTAACCTGGAGCACGACATCTCTTATCGCGTAGTTCTCTATTTAATAATTCATTTCGAACATTACATAGCCGACTGTGGATACTCCTGTATCCATCTCCCCAACAACTGGTCTGCAGCATATGCACGATACGGAAACGGCGTTGAGCGTAGCAGTTGGTAATTTTGTCAGATGCGAATTCTGAGGTAGTACGTTTTTGTTGACAGAGAGCTCACTCATCCACTGGAGAATTTTTTGCCATAGGGCATTGTTCACTAAGGCAATCTCTGTGTTTCCAACTAATTTACTGTTAGAGTTCTGCCTTTTAGTCCACATTTTCTTCTTACTCTTTGACACATAGAGGCATTGAAACGCGAAAAAGGTGAGCAGCCACTTCCCGATAAGCTTGGTCCAGGTGGATTCCAATTCGTAGGCACATGCCACCAATCGAAGACACAAGTATATTCTTTTATTTGAGCCGATGGGTTTCTGGAGAAAACAGGAAAGTTTTTGCAGTCAGAAAACAGGCTCTGTAGAACAATCATCGAGTTTTTCAAAAAAAATACAAGGCCAAATCAATAGGTAAATGAATTTACTTAATAAATTTGCCAAAATATATCATTTCTTATTACACCAAAAACGGTTTCCCCAAGTTCGTGTTTAGTTTATTTATGCATGCCGTGCGAAAGTAAAGATTTGGTAACTTTACGAACTTAGTTTTTCTTTAATACAAGTGACTTTACTTGCACTTAGGTAGGATATAGTAGTTTCAACTTTTTAGTATGATGGACTCTTTTTGAAGATATGGCTAAAGGCTGTGGACCCCTAACGCAATGGTCAGCAACCGGGACCGGTGCCGGCCACGAGGAGTTCGTTACCGGTCCGTAGCAGGGTTTGCCAAATTTTGATTTAAACCCAAACTGGACGTAATCTGGCCTTCTTGTGTCGGTGTATTCACAGACGGGACTGCAGCCATGATTGGCCGTCTGTCTGGTTTGACAGTTCGGATAAAAAAGGGCGAACATGCACTTTATACTCAGCTGTTTGAGCAGATATGTGAGGACATGGATGCAGAGCACAAGTGCTTTCTTTCACATACAGAAGTAAGGTAGCTCTCATGAGAAAAATCATGGAACAGAGTGCTTGAATTGCGAGAACCACTGCAAAGATTTCTATTGGAAAAACATTCAGATCTTGCTAACAATTTTTTGATGAAAAGTTGGTTCAAAAACTTGCCTATGTTTGTCCGACATATTCAATCTACTCCCGAACTAAATCTTTCATTTCAGGGAAAAATGACAACTGTTTTCAAGTTGGCTGATAAAGTGGCTGCATTTAAAGACAAACTCAAAATATGGGTGAAACGCGTAAAGAAATTGGCATTTGAAATGTTTTAAACTTTAGCAGAAATAAAGAAAACGAACCTGAGAAAGAGTATCCGGTTTGGAGGGGTCAACTTGCGTGTTATATTACTAGAGTTCAAGTGTTATATTACTAGAGTTTCAATTTTCCAAGGGCTAAGGAACTAATAGGACTGCAAATAAATAGATCCGCAATCTATTTGTTTTTGAAACAAGTATAAATCGTCCCTAACTGTGTAAATTGATTCTTTCGTATGCTACGAAGCCCATGAAGATATAAACTAAAGTCTAACTTCGTTCACAGTCAAAAATGTTGCTAAATTTAATCAAAATAGCTAATTATTGCTACAAAAGACACTTTAAAGCGAAATAAGATTGTTAGGATTGTTAGTTAGTTGACTTTTTGTAGAAAGTACGGAACCCACTATTGAAAAATAATAAAGTAACGCAAAATACAGATCAAGTCAATCCGCAAAGTAGCTTTAACCAAGTCAAGACGTTTTCAACAAATACGAAGTCAAGCCCTAGTGCAAGTTATTCACTTGCATCAAACAAAAAAATTACACAAAGCAAGCATAAATAAACCAGGGAGTCGAACCGTTTGACTTTTCCGGTTCAGGTTCAGTTCGGGTTCAAGGATTTTTTCGGAATTCGGTTTAATTTCGTTTTCGGTTCGGAGCAATTTAAAAGTACCGGTTTAGCTCCGGTTCGACTTATTTTTAAAACCGGTTTATAAAGTTCAGGTTCGGATAAAATATGAGATGTGTTTCACATAAAAAGTGGGTCAATAAATGTAGAGAATAATTTGTTGAATTGTAACTCGTATGTATTGAAAGTTACGTGACGTATTAAAAACAATCAGCTCATTATTCAAATATCTGAAAATCAAAAAATCAAAGTTTATTTAATCAGTATTTATTTAAAAACAAAATTATTCGGTAAAGTCAGTTGCTTAATTAATTGTCAGGCTTATATGTCAACTATTCTTTCGTGCCATACATTATAATATCATTTAGGCTAGTTTTTACACTGCACAAAATTTGGCGTGTTTGCAAACTAAACCACGCATATTAATAATTTATTTTTACAGTTTTGCATTGATCTTGCGCATACAAAGCTCATTGATACACAAAAATACCTCGAAGGGTCCCATTTGGCAGCACTGTGGTCTGTGGTCCATCACGCTAAAATGGTTGGAACCACTTATACCTAAATAGTAACGACAGTCGATTCAAATGTGGTCATTGATGTAATATTTCTTAATAGCAAGCGGAACAGTGATTTAAAATGCAAACTGTCGTTAACCACATTAAAGTCCTCTATTGGTAACTTGTTATGTTTTTGTTAAACCCGCAGTCACGTTTATAAATTCTAACGCAATCCAAAAACGCAATCCAACAGGTTCATACAAAACTGACTTCCAGTGTACACTTATCCAATACAAAAACAAACCTGAAAATAAAACCAGCAGCGCTGGTTCAACCAAGGTCTGTCGGCAAGCATATAAACAAAGTCTTGCGTTTAGAAGCATGCGCTTGTTTAGATGGCTGGTCGGGTGCTCAATGAATGACGTACACCAAGCTGTTAATACTTGCTACTGTCGTGTCTTTGCTTGTCTTAAGTGCTGTTCATTACATGGGAAATTGAAGGTTCATTTCGTCAGCACGCCACGTAGGTTTACAGCTTGTATTTAATGAACACGCCGAGCCTAATTGACATTGAACAGTCTACCGATCAATTTTACTGCTTTTGACAGTAACAACCCAGCCTAATTATTGTCGAGGATTGGCATCTTCGATTAGCCGGATTGGCATCTTCGAAATATATAGTTTCTGAAAACCACCGTTATTCGTATTTACATTTTAATTACTAGGAAAGTCAAGATTTTTATTTCAGCCACATGAGATATACAATGCCCCTTAGGCTACCTTACCGGTACTCATCAAAAAAAAAATTGCCAGCTATGCCCATTATATGACCTGTTATTCTGGGATAATGTGAATTATACCGGAAAGCCGTTACGGTGGTTAAAATTATGAAAGAAAGTGATTTAGTAAACTCGACGTAGAACAATAGCGGACGACCTTTGTAAAGAAATGCTGGAACCGTAAAGCGAAAGTCTCGTTTCGGTTGTTTGAATCCACTTCGAGAAATAGTAAACCCCAATTCCCACGTTTGACGGGAAAAATGTCGAAAACAATGGCACTGTATATGTGTAAACAGGCGTAACGGCTAGCCGCTTTGATGTGCGCCCGATATAATTGCAGGTTGGGCCTGTGATGATCAAAAACCCAAATGCCATAAATCGCCGCGCGTGAAAGTTTTCGCTGTAGGTGCGTAGCATTCCGTTTTACGGGTCTGCTGCACCATTCACTCGCTGGCCATTAATAATCGCTGTAATCGCTCGCCGCAGAGTCCAAGGAATTATTTCCTTCGACAGTTTTACGGCACGCCTTGGGGTTGCAACGGCCTTCTAATTTCTTTCATACGCGGCAACCTGTTTTGCATGCTGTCCCGGCGCGTATAATTAGATACCAAATTCCGCGCTTTGTTGTCATTACGTGAGAGCACTGTTGCGATTAGCCATCGAGCATGCACCTCTAATGCCAGAAATCGTCGCTCACTCCCTCGAGGACCTAACGGACGGGAAAACTCACCCAGAAAAAGGCAAGGCGAGCAGATGCTGCGACAAAACGTTCACGGAATTAAAAGAAGATCGTCAGTGTCGGATTATATTCAGTACAAGAGTGAAGCCACTTTCACACGCTAAACAAGTAACCTGATCCTGAAGTCGGATATTTTTTAAGGAACCGGTATAATAGTATCAAGCTTGTTTTAAGGAAGATAGCTTATTGTTAAAACCACATGCTTACACGGCAGCAAAAAGGCAATAGTATCACGCAACATGTTTGCCGTGCGGATTATAACGTCGCTTCTGCTTCTTTTCTTTTGGTCAACTGCTTTCTCTCAAAATGGTGAGTCAATATACTTTTGAACTACCGGTTTAATATTAAAAAAAATTAACTTAGTTATGGCAATTAAACTAAATTAAAAAACAATTATAATAGTTTGTTCTAAAGTGAAAAACGAACAATATTGATTGAATGTTAGCCTAACATCTATAATGACATTAGGTTAGTTTAAAAAAAGACTTAGCTAATATAATGTGTATTTATGTATCTATATTTTTTGTAGTTGCGGAAGTCAGAAGAAATCGAATGGACTGTGAAAATTCTCCGGAAAGTTTAAGGTTGGTTTATTCACAAAAAAATGACCACTATTATTTTCCGATATAATTTGTAAATGGTAAATCTTAAAAAGCTTCTTAACACCAAGGATTTTTTTCATTGATACTATTAAATAAATATTAAAGCACAGTTTGCGCAAAACTGCTGCAAATTACGCTACTAAAATCTACAACAATATCGTGATAGAACATAAAAAAAACATTTGAAACAATTAAACGAATTCGCGATAGTCCAAGGTTGTCTGAACATTTCTTTATTTTTTACTTGTGGATCAACAAACTAACTTTTGAATCACCACCAGCCGACAAACCGTGTTTGTCCACGAGCAAAATTCTGGTTCTTGGTGAAATTAGGAAACATTAAAAAACACTCTAGTCATGAACCGTACGTCAATGCAGTTTGATGCAAACTATTACTTGGCATTTTCCTTCCTAAAAAAATGTTGATTTTGTTTGATAACTTTAATGTTTACCCGCAGGCAAGAATGCGGATTTGCCGGGATTACCCCCGCGGAGTGCGTCGAGCGGGATTGCTGCTTTCGACCTTCAGAAACATCTGGTGTACCATGGTGTTATTTAAAGTATACGGCTCCAATAAGCACACAACTTCTTAAAACAACTCAGCCACCAGCTGCTCCAACCAAGCACGTACCTGACTGGATACAGGCGTTAATGAACGTTTCTGTAGATGTGAGCCCCAAAAGTAAGTGAAGTACTGTGGTTGATATTTTTCAATGTTCGAATGCCGATTCTCATTTATCTTAAACGTAAAGTAGCCTACAATACAATGATTCGATCCGATTTCAAACGAAACAACACTCATGTGAGATTGAATTGTAACTAAGTATTGCCTTTTTGATAGAATCAACGATAACATCAGGTGGACAACAAATATCCCAGCTACCACTGTAAGTATCTTTTCTTGCAGTGTTGCCTAAAATATGCCTTATGTTTTTGCAAACTTACATTATAGCGCATGTTTAAGTCCATTGCTACTTAACGCTTTGTTTTACGTGATTTTTTCGTACAATCAAGTGTTGTGTTTTGTGCGTATATTCGCCTTGACTAAACTAAACAAAAAAATGGTTTGCAAGGGCAAGGCTGGCACAGCACGAAATAACTGTGTTAATGTATTAAATAGAAAATTTAACAAAACATCACTGGATTTAGTAAAAATCCCTACACCGACCATCATTGTTTGTCGTAATTAAACAAACTATATATGAAGTAGATTCAGAGATCATTGCAAGTTTAAACAGCTGTTCGTTAATGTGCCGGTATTATATTTGGTGAGTTTTACCGCTTTATAATTATTTTTCTGCATTTAAAAATAGTTTTTACTTTTTTGACAGAATTACAATTCCTAAGCCTCTACGATTTTCAATCGTAAGGTTTATAATCCATTTAATTAAATCGAAAATATTTTAAACAAAGCCAATGCTTTGCAGGTTGACGCTCGAAATTCGGGATGAGCTGATGTGTCAAAATACTTACAGACTGTTCAAAAAAATTCGTGGTAAGTTAACTTCAGCACAGGTATACACAGTGCAAAAAGGAGAACAGCAATTTGCATACTAACTTTGTAATTTCTGCAGGAACCTCTAGGTGTGACATCAACCTGATTACAAGAGAGTCGTGTATCGAGCAAAAACAAGCACGAACAAAGGGAAAAAGCGAATGCTCAGCATGTACCAAGGTTCCATATCTATATATTTTTTAAAATAGTCTCATATTAAATTATTTGTTTAATACTCAAACGTCTGAACCTTAGTTTGTAAGGGTTTATTGCTTTTAACTTGACTGTTTGGTTTCAGATAGGCTGCTGTTACGACCCAGTAATAAAGAAAGTTAATGGCCGACGTGTACCGCATTGCTACAAAACGAAGTCCATGACAACCCCTTTACCGCCAACAACAGCCACGACGGCAGCTAAAACTACCAGAATGGCTACGACTACAGGTTCGGTTTTTATATGTGACTTTCACTGCTAAATAAGCGGGAAACCTGGAAAATAATAGATCATTGATTTTCATTTTTTAAATAATTTATGACCAGTTTTTTAAACAGGAAAATTTTAAAATAACGATAAAATAGGTATTCTAACACCCAGGTAAGTTCTCATACCTGAAGCTTATGAATTGTTCTCATATATTTCATCATTCTTGAATTTAAAATTCCACGATTCCAGGTTGAGAACCACTGCATTGGATTGTTGTGACTTCGTATGCAATAAGGCACAGTATAGAAATTTAACTATAGTCTTTAAATCATAAGGTTATTGGGCTACGGTAGAAAAAAATAGGTTGACTATTGCTATCTTTTATTTTCCACCGAGGTAGTCTTTCCTACAATTTAAAGGATTTAGAAAATGAACATAAATAAATTATGATAGCTGTAACATAAAGTTTGTGGATCATAAAAGCGAAGGTTAATTTTCCTAAGCATGTTTCTTGCAACCATGTATACCTTTTTTAGAATCGTCCTCGGCATCGAAAGTACCCAAAAAGGTTTGGTCGGGAATTCATCCTGAATATCAACCGGGTAACCCTCCGCCCAAGACTATACGCGTGTCTCAAAATCAAGCCAATCCTTTTGCAAGCCTTATCAATGGTGGCGGAACTCAAAACTTAAATCAACTTTCATCCTTTTTGCCTTCCCTTGGACAGAACACCGCAGGAAATTCACTTACGACTAGCAACAACATCTTTGGTTTACTAAGCTCCTTGAAGCGCCCTAGCACGTTTACATCAACCGCTCCTCCCTCAACAATGAACAAGAACCCTTTAAGCGGATCCACATCTAATATCGCCAATATTCTTTCCATGAATAACAATCCTTCGGGTGCAGGACCAGGCCTGGCAACAAGCTCATCATCAAACAACATGATGAACATGCTCTCCATGTTAAACAAGCCGTCTGGGACCACTCAAACTACCAGCTCGTCTTCCCAAAATAACATGTTAAACATTCTTTCACTTCTTAATAAGCCTTCTGAAAATCGTGTCGGTGCCGCCACCGGCTCGCAACAAAGCGGTTCATCCCAAAATAACATATTCAACCTCCTTTCACTAATGAACAAGCCAACAGGAACATCAGCTTCCTCGTCTGCAGGTTCTTCACAATCATCTGGTTCTTCAACTAGCAATATGATGAACATTTTATCGTTATTAAATAATCGGCCTGGATCAAGCAGTGTTCAGCCTTCAAGTACAAACAATGTTTTAAACATCTTATCTTCCTTAAATAAACCAGCACAAAGCACGACCACCAGCACCCAAACTAGCGAAAGGTTAAAAAGTATCATGTCGCTGTTAAATCCACCAAAATCCTCCCAGTCTTCTACTAAAACCGGTTCTAGCACATCACAGCTCCTAGCTAGTTTGTTAAATCCTACGGGAGGAACGAGTTCAAGTAATTCTGCCCTAACTAAACTCCTTCTAAATCGGATCAATCCGACAAAAGCGTCACAATCCGCTACGGCAACCGGAGGCGGCAACAGCCTTTCGAGTATCTTCTCTAACTTACTTGGTAACTCAATGAAAACTGTCCCGTCCGAAAAACTTACAACAACCTCCAAGCCAAGACCGTCAACAACTCCCTTTGTTCAGCGTCCAAGCGCTGAATCTTATAAAGATGGTATTCCTGTTATATTTGAAACGGAATCGCGAGCACTACCGGCAAGAACTTGTTATCCCCGTAAGTAACATGAGTACATGTATTTTTAGAGCTCAAGGGTATTTTTTAGAGCCCAAATCAAAATTTGGGTTAAATTACAAAGTCATATTCGTCAAATGAGTGTTGTTAGTTAACTTCTTGCCAACCGCGTTGACAACAGTCCATCAATCTGACATTTTTATTGCTTTATTGACAGGCAACTGTGGTCACCGAGCAACAGATGGACAAATCACTCACAGAATTGTTGGTAAGAGTTTGAACGATGTTGATCGAGACTTATTCTAAACATGTTTATTTTGTAATTGAAAGTAAGCAAGAACGAACTTTGTTTTGAACGACCTTGGCGCTTTAATTTGTTCTTTTTGGAAACAGCACTATATGATAGCAAGTATAGTAGCATCATCAAAGTTATAGTAATACAGAAAATTACCATACAGTATAATGAACATAATAAACTTATAGTTTACCCAAAACATTTTCCATTTTTTTCTTAAGTTAACAAAACTTTTACCTGGAACCAGAGGTGATGGTCGGTTAGGTAAAAATAAAAGACGTATTGGCGTAAAACACTTGTTTCCTTTTGGCTAAGAGTTATGAACTTACGGCTAATTCGATCATAATCCCGCAGCATGCTTTATGATTTGACTAAAAATTCTTTCCCAAATAGGCGGCCAGTGGACAGGAGGCATGGACTACTCGCCATGGACTTGTTCAGTAAGACGATCCTTCTTCGATGACGACCGGTTTATTCACGTTTGTGGCGGAACAATCATTGCCCGTCGGTGGATCCTAACAGCCGGCCATTGCTTCATGGCTTACCAGAGACGTGGTGTCAAGATTATCGGAAAGAAAGAGTAAGAAAAACGATCCCAGCTTTGAGCCAATATCGAAACTGTGCAGATAAATTTCGCAATTATTTAAAAACTATAGTTCTTAAACCTTGTTTGGCAATTCGCTAATATTAATCACTTAATGTTAATATTTCGTACATATACGGACTGTGGTTTTCATGTTTGTTTAATTTCTGCGCATTGCAGTATTGTATTTCTATAATTCCCTTTCTTATTACCAGAGATTACCCTTCGGTTTATTCGATCCATATTGGCAAGTACTTCCGCGACAAACCTCCATCGTACTCCAGCGATTCGCCTGACTCCATGATGCAAGTTTGTGAAATCGAGTCCTACGAAGCCCACCCTGATTACGATTATCGAACCCTCAAGCATGACATTGCCGTCGCCAAGCTAAAGGTATAAGACAATCAGTTGCCGCCATAGCCCCAACTAAATCGGCTTTTCTTATTCATGGTTTTGCTAAATCTTACAAGAATCTGCAATCTGAAGAATCGCAGTTACCTCACTTAAAATTAAAAAAATATATATACCCAGAACCACTAAACACGAGTTGTCTAACTAAAATTTGTTAATTATTTTCTTCAGTTTGATAAGTTCTTTGCAACCCATTTAAAAACGATTTTCCTTAATACAGGAGCCTATCCGCTTTACAAACACTGCTCAACCCGCTTGCCTGCCTGGAAAACAAGATATTCTCACTCCCGGAGAAAAGTCTTGGGTGACAGGATGGGGAGAAACGTTAGGTTCGTGATTTATCAAACAATGCCATATACCTGCAGCCAAATTCACTTAGAGATAAAACCATGTATAACACATACACATAAAAATGAAATCTGTCAAAAAAACAACGAGTTAGTTTGAAACGTTTTCTAATAAATATTGAAACTAATTCATTCCGATTTATGTAAAAAACAAGAAACAAAACTATACTAAAAATTCAAATATTCCTTAACTTTCAGACGTCGGTGAGCAAAACAGGTCGAAGCTAAAAGAGCTCAAACTTCCATTGATCGCCAACAGCAAATGCAAGAAGAGCTGGCCCAAGCACTTTCACGAAGCTTGGATTTGCACAGAAGGAGCTTACCTGGAGGACGCATGCGCTGTGAGTTACCACAACTGTGGATAAGATTTAGTGCCAGCTTGAATTTCTGTTTTGCCAGAGATTAAAAATTAGTAAAGTTTGAATTACCCTGGGTATTACTTGCATCTTTGTATTAAAATTAATAAGAAGCGTTAAAAAATTCGCAAAAGTTAGAAGACTCATTTAAAAAAAATAAAGATTCTCTCATTCCACCATTATTGCCTATTTTCGGGTCACTTAAGCAGGGAGCAAGGTCCATCAATAATTTTGTTATCGAGATACAAACATTTTTATTTTGACAATGGTAGAAATTCTTCTCGCATGTGCAATCAGGATTTGTGCCCTATACGACCTTGTTCCCTTGAAACAACTTCTTAAAGCTGTTGTTTTTTGCCAGGGTGACTCGGGAGGTCCTTTGGTGAAGCGAGGTTCCGACTTCCGATGGGACTTAATCGGAGTTGCGATCGCGGGAACGCGTACTTGTTCAACAGTCAAGTCCGACATCAGGCCCGGCATCTACACGAAGGTAGCCTACTACAGGGACTTCATCGACGTGGCAACCGGCGGGGCGTGCGACGACCTCGGTTTGAAGTTGTAAACTTCGTAGCACTAACTAAAGGCTATTTTTACCCGATAAAGTTTTAAGAGCGTGTACTACATCGACGTGATAGGTGGGGTTATAGTATAGGTGGAATGCGGCATACCTTTCTGGTTCTATTCGAGTATGTTACCTGGTGGTTTGAATGTGTCCTCCCTCAGTAAGGTTATATTTATAGGGCCAGGGTTAAATATTACATACACGCTTTACCTTACATACACGCTTTACCAAATTATTACTAAACATACCTAAACAATAGTTTTTGTTCCAGCAAACAGTTATTACCCTGCTTTATAAAACTCTTTCGTAAGATTGGCCACTAACTACACTAGAGGATTGCATAGGCAACATTTAATGATAAGCCACCTATATCCTACTATGCCTTTATCATGTTTGCTGTCCAATTGACATTTGTTCAAGGTATCTTTGGTCAGAGAATGCGTTACGTAATTTTTGCTGTGGTGACGGTCGCCGGAGCGAATTTAAAAATGCATTTTGTTTGTGCTGATAACAAAGTGCACAGTTGTTTGTAAGACACTGCCTATGCGATTTATTTTTATCTTTATTATGTTCTATGCAGTTTTTATGTGCGTCTGTAAATACTTTTATGTAAATATTTGTACTTAGTATATGCTTTGCACTCTTTGTAAATACGTTTTTCTTTCGTATTGAGCTAAACTGCTATGCAGTGAAACTAGCTTATCGAAGCAACGTCCCCCTTTGCTCAACTGTGATTTATTTTACCCTTTTCGCTTTGGCCTGTCATTGTTTCCTTAGTTTCTTGCTTGCACCATGGTACTCGCTCGAACTAACTCAATAAACTTATGCTTTTAAGATAACAAAAGCTAACCTATGAAACGTTTAATTTAATCAGCTATAAACAACATATACTATTTATCAACATATTTGTCGGACGAACATACAACAGTGCAACTGTAGATAAGTGGTACTAGGCAGATTGATATAAAGAGAGGTAAACAAATTGTCGTACAATACAAAATATAACAGTAAAATCGATTTGCAAATATTTTTCTACTGTACAAAATTTATACTGCGTCTAAACATAAAATTCTCGAAAACTAATATATTCATTTAAACAACGGTAAGGTCATATTGGGAGATTTGCGGACATTCGAGCAGATTTCTCATGTAACACATCACTATTTTAAAGGAAATTCAGTAACCTGATTTTGAAATCGCATAGCTAAAAAACATCGGGCCCATATAGGCAAAAATATAACAAACTGCTTAGCCGAATTACTTTTTCTTGGACTTCCCCTTACGCGGAGTTAGCGACTGCTGTCTGCGGTTGCTTGGGGTTCTTCGTTTTGTTCCCGCCGAAGTGCCACCTTCGTCTTTGTTACGCTCGGCCGATCCGTTTCTCGACTCGAGGCTCCTCCGTGACTTGTCCAGTTTCTTGTCGCGAGGTTTGCGCGTCCTGCTTTCGGCTCGCGAAGGGGGAAGATCTCGACTGCCCAATCGGGCTAAATATATGAGACGAGCAATTTAAACGTTAAGAAAATTGTGGCTGATGTGTGATCATGGATGCGCGCAGTTCAAATTGCGCATATCTCCTTCGCATTATGGCTAAAGCGTAAATCTTTGCAACGATATTAACACTGGAACTGGCCTGCCGCCTCGCACGGTTTTCGAAAGGTACATGTATAAGGTGTCAGAAGACATATAGTCTGATTAGATACGTGAGATTTATATAGGTATCCATAAACAAGAAGAAAAAGTCACATGTTTCTCTAATTAAATTTGATTTAGATTTTTGCACTCCTTAACTTGGCGTAAAAACATAAAAAGCTATTCATTTAGATAAATGTTATTTTCAAAGAGAAGATAATTTTTGTTTACTTTAAATCTTAAAACAACAAAGTTACCACAAAAAAACCTATTATATGTTGAAAAAAGTTTTTGATATTCGTAACGTTCAAAATTATGCCTACTTATTTTTGGGCTTCGATGTTCTTATGACGTATTATACAAATGTTTAAAACTTACCGGTGAATTTGGAAGTTACTATTCCGTTGTTGTTTAACAATGGGATGTATGTTACTTCCTCTTCGGGGAGATCCCCAATAATTGGTGTCGTCACAGCAACGGAGCTTTCATCGGATGATGGGGACGCAGTATTACCGCGAAGGGTTCGACGTACTTCAATCAGTACCAAATTTTCCCGATCGACTTTCAGCAATTCATTGGCGTACTTTGATGGGGATTGGGCAATGTTCTTTAGGTTTCCATATTCGTCTGACAGGTCAACTTCAACTTAATATAAACAGCAATTGAATAGTCTTTTATAGACTTTTTCTGTTGTTTCAATAATGCATTAAAGCTATATTTCCTACAACTACACGTTAAGCATTTTTCACTCAAAATAATTAAGAACAACTTAAACCCGAGAACAAACTTTTTAAAAGCAGTTCGCAATTTACAACCAAAAAGGTAATTTGTAAAAGTTGTAAAGTTGGCGTACATCAGTACTTGACTTTAGGACTAAACTTTATCTATTACAGGTAATTGATTCAAAACTATAATGCAAAATTTCCGTAAGATACGCAAAACGTCGTATTAATTTGAGTTGCGTTTTGCATAAAAGCGTGATCATGAAATATGAAAGCAATAATATCAATGGCAACGTTTTTCGGTGTGAATACAGACTTGCCTAAATTAAGGTTTATTCCGTGTTAACGCGTTGTAGGCTATATAGATATTATATTACTTTTTCGTTTTGGCGCGTATATATTCCGATTAATCGTCCCATTTTTTGCAGAAAACCAGTTGTCTAAGTAAGAATATAGCTATAAAGATAACTTACGTTCTTGTGGGTACGAGCACCGCGTCTTTATATTTTCAAGAAACAACTTTGTCTGGCAATTTGGATTAAACAGTAGCTGTTTGTTTTCTAAAAACATAACTTACTGTTACTGGTCTACTTATATTTTGCAAAGGCACTCGGTAGGCTATAATACTCGTGGTATATATTTAACTTACCAAACAAGTCAAAAGTTCAACAAATATTTAATTAAAAACTTAAATTACTACAAAAGGTTCAAGTAATAACCGCAAAATGCTGTTCAATATAGGTACCTACTACCTACCTCCATAATTGATTACGATGAACGTCATTTTGCTAATGGTTTCAACGATAGAGTTTTAGCTTCTCATAACCATAACGTTTTAAAGATTTTTTTGGGCCAAATGGAAAAGCCAGTATAAAGCTCTTGTGAACGTTCAGCCTTGTTATTTAAACACAAATTTATTTCAGATCGAGTGTTCAACAAATAGGCTGCTGGTCCCTTTCTCTGAAAAGCAAACAAACTTGTATTCGGTAAGCCGGACAAATCCCAGCGTAGAGCTCCAAAATCAACGCTACTTTGTGTCTTTAGTAAACACCGCGCCTCCCCTTTATTGACATACATGTCAAAAGCGCCTGCGAATCAATTATTGTTAAGAAGTAATATTGGTACGAAATCATGACCATGCTCAATATTTATGGCAGAGGTACACTTTGATGCTCAGCAGACGACTTGGCACAGCTAAATCCACAAGTTTGTACGGTACACTCGAAATATCTAATATAATTTTTTTATTAGTAAATTGACACATTATTTAAAATACCCTAACTTTTCGAATCTTAAAAATAACTGAACTAGTTTACTTTACACATCCAAGATAGCTCTCTGCCGCCTGCAGTTCTTGTTTAATTGTGAAGCCATGATTGTTGGCCGGTAGCGCTTTTTCAACGAGCAGGAGATTCCACAATATCACTTCTCGCTTTTGAAATCCTCTGTAACAAAAGCACAAGGGCTTTTACCGATTTTCGAGTTGTGATGTCACAAAACAAACAGCGGTGCGTAACAAAGGGAGAATGATCAACGAAATTCGCGAGAGTTAAACTATACGACCAATTGAAGGCTTTTGGTAATAATATAGTAAAGTATTATTATAAAATTAACATTTTTAATTCAAACAAAAAAATAACTATATTTTTAGAAATTGTGTTTAGCAACATATAGAAGATTCGAACTACGGATAGTGACCAGTTGGTTTCGCTGGTAAGCGAATGGCATTTGAGCAAAATAACGGCCGGCCCGCCAAACGATTTAATCTGACCCACGGCTTATTTTCCCTAGAACATTTTGTCGGTATTTTCTCCTGTAATCTGAAAACACAAATTCGACTCGATCTTATTGCGTGTTTTTAAGAACATTTTCACAATGAAGACAGTAAGACACCTAAGTAAAACCAAGTGCTCCTTTTATATGTTAGGCAAACACACATATATATACTCCTACCAGTGGCTGATCCAGGCATGCTGCCACAAACTTTAATTTTTGTGTGAAAGGTATTTTCGCGCTTTGCACGAAACTTAATTTTTTTCTAATTTGTTTAAGTCGTTTGGGGCATCTTTATACGGACAATACGCGGCATGTATGATGTGGCACTTTTTTAAATGAAAGTTGCAAATTTTGTATTTATTAATGCCTTTTTTGAGACTCAATCGAATGTATTTCGCTTTTCAAATAAGACTTAAACAATTTAAGTCATGAATAGTAGGGTTTCTGAAACTTGTTGGTTTGAAGGCTAAACAAGTTGGCGCAAACGACTTACTGAGAAAATATTTTTATGATTTATTTAGTAACAACTTTAGAACATGACTATGCATTTTAAAACTACTTTTGCTGTGACTAACACATTATTTTACTATATAAAACGCACTTTAGCACACTATGTGCATGGCATGTTACGCCGTAATTCATATACTCCATATAATTCATAATTCAATTTTTCGAAATTAATGAATGTTATTTTATCGAGGGATATGTGAATCTCTTGTATGCGCAGAATGCATTTCGTCTCTTTTTAAATTAAAAGTTGTTAATTTAAACCTAATAAATGCAAATTTTCCAGCATGACGTGTTAAGACGTCGCGCAAAAGCTGCAGATTTTTACAATTTGTTATTTTCTACCTTCACATTATGACGAAACTTTGTGACATCATCTCTGAAAAAATTTATGTCCCCAACCAAACTAAAAAATAGTCCCTTTATGTCCAATGGAGCTACTTTTTTTACTTGTGATTTTTTTTAAATTTTATATTGTTAGCTTAAAACTAAAAAAGGTGACACTATGTTGTTCGTGGTACTTTAAATATTAGAGGCCAACTCCATATTTGGACTTATTTTTCACCTAGTAGTTTATATGGTTTGGCTTAATTATTGAACTGTAACAAATCTTCATGAAATTTATAATGGTGACATAACAACAACTTTAATGTTATCTAGACTAAAGGCTGATCTTTTGCGCGAATTTATACCGTTTTGCTATATGGACATTGTATCGTAAATAACCCATCTGCAAACTCAGGATCAATTGCCCCACGATTGGTTAAATGTCAATATATCAAGCAATGTGCGTTTATAGGCGCTAGACGGGCCACCACCACCTATACATTTAACTTAAAGTATAGCTATTTTGAATTAAATAGTCGCTTTCCTCGCGCCTTGCCCCCTTTCTTTTAATTCAGGTTCAGTTGCACGTTTTCTATCCTAACGTAAAATCGGGTTTAACAAGTTTCCTCGTTTTATATCGTCACATCATGCTTGCAGTAGCTTTTAGTGGACATACATTTTTAAACATTGTCACAATATATTTAGTGTAGAAAGAATCATTGGATGAAAACAGTATCCTCTGTTATTAAGTCAATACTATTGCCATAAATTTATATCGTTTTAGTTTTAGGACGGGTGTAAATGGTGGTTAAGAACAGCGTGATGTCGTTCTAACAACTATAACACAGACATTTTTCAGAAAAATGTGTTATGTAAAATCATGCTGTTTAACTGGCATGACGTCAGTTTTTTGAATAAGATATCACTCTAATGCAGTGTTTTCTAACGTGGGCAATATCTGTGGACGTTGAAGAATTGCAAGGAGGCGTTGTGTGTCTTTTCTTGTTTTGCGCGGCGGCAACCACATTAAGGCGCTACAGCTGCATTTTTGCTAACAAAACTCCCCTAGCCTACAAATGTTATCGTAAAATGTACTTTTAAGTTATATATCGGGGTAGTCAATTACTATAAAGAGACCAAGTGCGTTATTTCCTTCTCAACGTACTTCGATAACTGCCAAAAGTCACACATATCAAATTGGCGACGATCTAGGCAAGTTGAACTGTGCAGTGACCACTATACAAAAGAGCAGCATATGTGGCCTGCGACCCACGGTTGTCTAAGCATGTAGCGCTGACTTTTTTTGCTAATTTAGACTAAATCTGAATTAACTTAAACCTTCGTGCTTATATTGTTTGACTTCTGGTAGCATATGTTTCAGTTCGCTTTAGTTTATTAAATGTGTTTCATCGTGTTTTTGCCTAAAATTCATAATGTCTGTTTATTTAAACTAGATAGACACCTTTTTTTCTTTTTACGCGTAAACTATTTTGCGCCCTCGTCACACGTTTGCTAAATATATTTAAGTTACTTATTTCTTGACTCGATTTTCCAACGTCGTTTTTACCTCCCAAATCAAGCATCTTATATACACCCCAGGTTTGTTGTGACATGGGGGCGTTACAAGAATCTGTCGAGCCCAAGGGGGCGCTAATATAACAAGGTTAGGAAACACTGCTCTGATGCGACAAATCTGTATACATTTAAACCAACGTTCTTTAGAAAATGTATTATGCTCTTACCCTGTAGCCTTAAACCACAAACCAAAATAGCGTTAATTACCAAACAAATCAGCACCATCTCAAGCAGTAGGCTAAAGTACTTTATGTGTCACTTCGCCACATTATGTTGCAAGAAAGCAAACAACCAAATATAAATACATTAGTTCACCGCGCTATAAAAATCGCACACCACGTTTAAATAAAATTTCAATAATTATTGACACTTAACAAGAATGATAACTGTTTTTACAAGGATATTAAGAGTCATAATTAAGAACAAAGCCAAATCACATACTTTTCGGCATGTTTTTTTTTTAATGCGATAACGTGATCCTGTCTTTTCTACTAATTTGACTCTGTATTTAAATGATACAAAAAAAAATTTTTAGACTTTATTCGGCGCTCTTTTACTACGTTAAAAGTTATGCAAAAAACAAAACAAAATAATACCGCATACCACAACGCATATTGTTTGGTTAGGGTGCGGGTGGGTCAAGTAATATTATGTTTATTATTAATAATAACTTGACCCACCCTCAACCAAACGCTAACCCGCACCCTAACCCAAACAATATGCGTTGTGGTATGCGGTATTTGAAGAAAGTTTTTTTTTTTAATTTTCACGTACATAAGTAAAAGAGCGCCCTTTATTCGTACGTGCTAATTTAATTGATTTATGTTTTCTTCGTCGCAAGTCACTTTGGGTTGTCGACTAAAAGCAAAACAAGTGAAACAACTTTAAGTTCTAACAAATAGGTTATACGGTAAAAAATTACGTCACTGTCTATTATAAGTATGCTTCTTGCAACGAAAAGAAATGCCTCCCGACTACGGTGTTTTTCGAAAAAACTATATGATTATTAAGCTAAATACAGATAGGGTACCAAAAGTTATGTATAGGTTGCCTTGAACTAGCACCAAGATTCGTAGTATAACTATGGCATTAAAGGAGGGTAGAAGGCAGATTTGTAGAAAGAATTATCAAATACAAGTGAAGTGTTAAAGCAGGAACAAGGTGTCGTTTAAAACGGGAAAAAATATTTTCTCTAAAAAATTTGCATTAAATTCTCCAAAGTTTTTTCATAATTCATACCCGCAACAAAGGTGACTAACGCTATAATAATGAAAAGGCCTTGCATTAGCCAAAAACTAGATTCCGCCCCTAAACCACCATAACCCGGCCACTTCCTCGCGTAAAACGACTGGTTAATGGCGTTTTAATAGCCGGCGACTTGCCGTTAGCAAAACAACAACAACAAGCGTTCGGATCGAGAAAAGGGAGCGGTCACGTTTGAGCAAGTACGGCGCGCGGGGCCAGGACAGACTTCGGCTGCCTCGTAAAACTGCGTGTCGTCGACTGGCGAGAGGTCATTCCGCTTTCGGCGCCGTGTGATGTAAGTCGCGCTCGTTCGGCTTGAATGTCAGCGAAGCCGCACTGCCGAGTGGGATGGCTGGATAGCAGCTTGCCTGTTCGCGATCGAGGGGCGAAATGTTGATGGTGATTAGGGAAACCAGCCCAGTGCCGTGTTACAGACACCTAACACCCGAGTATGATGGCGAAAAGCGTCAACGCCGCGTGCAAATCTATCTCTCGGTCATGGTCTAACACGTGTAAGTAGTGAAGGGAGACCATATGCAGGCAAGAGTGTCCTCCTTGACTACACAAGATTCATTACTCCGCAGCCGTGACAAGCCGCCTCTTAGAAACAAGCTATTGCCCTGAAGAAGACTCTGTAACGCGTTTTTTACGAGTAATTTTGGAATTATCGCGGAAGAGTATGCTAAGCAGTGGCAAAGCTAGATGTTAATTTAAAATTGTTTTTCTTTTATGCAAGGGTAGAACGTAGAGAATCTCTAAAGCTAATCAGAAGTTGCATTTTATCGTTATGGTTTTTTTACAGGCGCAAACTATTAAAAGGCCGTTCTCGTTGGAGGCCACCAAAGTAAACATCGATTGATACGCACCAGAGTGGCGCGGCGCGGAATTCTTAAAATTTTCGAAACGCATAAAATCTATTGTCCATCAAGTCGCAGAACTTCCGTGGCCTTTTTAGCGTCGTAACAGTGAAAGTAGCTTCTACTTTGCTCAGAACTTCAAACTGTTATTCTAACTAGCGAAGTGCGTCACCACCGAAATTTGGCAGCTAAAATCTAAAAGATTTATACTAAATATTGATGGTTGATTGCTTTTGTTTCCTCTAAGACGGCAGCCGCTCACCTCACATGTACCCCATTTTAACTTGTGGCAACTGTATTGGACAAGAAAAGTTGTATCTCGTCGATTCAGCGTTGCGGAAAATTTGCTTTTCCTCTCGAGTGCCGAAGCTGATTCTCGCCGCGGGTGTCTCTGTCAGTTCCTTGAACTGCTTGTAACGCCGCGAGTAGTGGCAGTAAGAAGACAAAGACATATACGGGACTGAGGCACAGGTAACCTGCACAACTTTATTGGATCAATGTCATCTTAGCTTACCAGTTGAAACGTAAGATGATGGAAGTTCCAAAGTTGTTTCTCGTCTGTTTTGCATTGTCACTCATTTTGGATTACGGTAAGAGCCTAGTTTAGAAATCCTTTATTATTGCGAATCTTTCAAGATGAATATATAGCGTTGTTTTAAAAAGCACATTATTATGTGTTAAATTTACAATAATTTGGGTGTGATAAACGTTATTTTATGTTTCCTTGCATCAAAATGTTTATAGTTACAAAATCGCTAATATATAGGTTAAAATGAGCTTTCATGTAACTAAAGATTAAAATTGACATCTTGTTTGTTCACAGGTTATGCCCAAGATAATACGGAAACGGTTGATTTCTCAAATTGTACTTGTAAGTATCCTGCTTTACCTAACCACATATCTCGATTTCGGAAGAGTTGAGTTTTTCTAAATCGCAGGCAGTAATATTATACCTACAAGCGTATGAGACCAAGCATTATATATTCCCCGAGGCTGTGTCAGTACTGGTTTCTATTAATTCAGGTTCGGCGTATTTTAGGATAACGGGCTGACCAATGTTTGAAAAACGACTCGACCTCAAATAAATTCAGCAGAAACACCCGTCGTGTACAAAGGAGTATGAACCGACTTAATACGCTATTATGACGTTAATACAACGAGAGTCCAACACCCTGTCGCCCGCTTTGACCATTCACGCACTTAACGCCTTAATTGTAGGGTCCGCCGTCAAAGTCATTTGTTGAGCGTGTTACGCCCCAAGCACCAGCGTCCAGCGTAGAAAGCTTTCGTCGGATCACGCGTAGCGTCAAACGCTATACTGTTGTTATCGTTCAGCTTTGTAATAAGTGACGTTTACTGCCAAATAGAGTAAATATAGAGTAAATGGGTTTGCAAAAAAACCTAATATAGCGCTACAAATTTGTTTTGCCGTCGCATAAACCCTAATTTTTATTTTATTACCCCACGGTGACATATTTAATTGTTTTTTTTTTACATTTGGAGCCATTGAACTTTTAAAAAGCACATTTTTATCAGAGCACTTTTAGACTTGTTGCCGAAGCACCGTTAGATCAGTTTTTGTGTAATGCCAAAGCTGCTCTTCGACAGTCGTAGCAGGCAATACGTTTGCTTGGTAAGTTGGTAATCCGCTAACAGTCATCACATCGTTGCGCCTTTGGGTAATGTGGACTTAATTGACGGATATTATATAATAACTTGGTGGTCCGTGATCCGCCTTTATCATTAACTGTGATCATGAGTTTGTTAAATCGATCAAATGATATCCGTTCTGATTGGGTCATCTTGCTGGTTATAGTTAAACGCCTCAACCTTTTCGAAGAGGACATAAATTGTGTGACTCATACGTGCGTGGGTGAAGGCAATACATCTCGTCTGACCTTTGCTATGGGCTGTTAACGTTTTTTAGTTTTAGGGTAGGTCAAACCATTTATTGTTTCAAAGTATGGTACTAAGTAAAGTAAAGTTATATGCGCTACCCCAATATAATTAATGCCACGATTTTGAAACTTTCAGTCTAAAGATTAGCAAACGGTTCCCACGAAGAATGTATTTATTACATAAAATTTGAAAATTGTTATTTGTGCTTTGTTTGCTTTGTTTGCTTTGTTTGCTTTATTTTTCTCTAATGAACCCCAATTAACTTGTTTTGGTTATAAAGTGCAGTAAACCATCTAACCTATATTTTTACCCAATAATATTTCATCTAACCTATATTTTTACTCAATAATAAAAAAAAGATATGTATTGCATTTAAAAAGTGTAACATAAACATTCGTTGACCCACTTCAAAGGTTTATCGATAAAACGTCACCATTACTACTGCTATTTCTTATTTAGAAACCCTAATCGACAGAGAATCTCTTTGTTTAGGCGAGTGGAGCCAATGGATGAACAACGCCGACTACAATCCATTAACTGGTGATGATAACAGCTACGCCAGACTTCGCCAGGAAAAGTACGATTTCTGTGCTGTCCCAGTCGACATCCAGTGCAGGTATTCCTTTACATACAGCATGGCAAATTCACCCGCCCCCAAATATGTAGCCCTATGCACGCTTCAATTGTTCCACAAGCCCTCGGGCTTTCCAATTTGATTGATGTTTTTCTGTTAGCGTGCTGGTTTAGCCTGCAGCATGCTTGATCCAATATGTAAGCTACAGTTGTCAGTCGAACATACAATTGATAGCCAAATATATTACTTAATTACCGGTAAATAATTTTGTTTGTAATAGCAACACATTTCGGTTTACAATAGTTGGTTGCTAATTACATCATTAACATCGTGAAAATGGAATATTGCTTTCTATTATTTGTACCCCAAGAAGTCTTGCTCACTTGTTTTAAATCATATCGGAGTCACTCACTCTAATAAACTCTTTGGTTATAGATGACTAAAGCCGCTCACCAGTTTAATTCCAAACACCATAGGCTTTCTGCAGATACCGTCCTTCTATCGACCAAATTAGTAAAATTGATCATGTTCCAGATTAAGCATATGTAAATTACTATAGAATTAAGTATAATCCTCTCAAATAAATTGTTTTATTCCTTTTTATCGTTTTATATTTCTTGTGTCCCAACTTATTTTAGGAACGTTTTGAACCCAATGGTTCCATTTGATATGCTTCCCAACAAAGAAGTTACATGCAATAGCACCGTTGGTCTCATATGTAAGTCGCGGCCATACAACGATAGTGGCCCAAACGAACAAAATACATCCTACTGCATCGACTACGAAATTCGCGTTTTGTGCTGCAAGTGTCCTGAGGTAAAAAACCCAATACGAATTGTTATCTTTAATTTATTTGATGACATGATTCCCTACTAAACTGTATTTTGCAAAATTAACTATTTTTATTGGAGTAATTATTTTAAACAAACGTGACATCATGCATTTAAAAAAAACGCTTGTGATATGAAATTACTTATTTTAGTTGAACAACAAAATTCGTGGTTCGTCGACGAACTTCGTTTTTAGGTCGAACTTTTTTGAGGCTAAAGCGTAGGCTAAATGTGATTGATTGGTTTACGGCACGAGGGTTTACCACACAGTCGAAAATAAATCAAACATTTTTAAAAATAACTATTTTATCTTTGACTTTGGATTCCGTTAAATAAATCACTCAAAACGACCAAAAAATGCTTTTTTTCTGGTACTGTTTACGCACACTGTTAGTATACCACGGTTATAATACATATATGACAAGTAAAATGCAATGTATGCTTAATTTGTGGTTAACGAGGCCATTTTCCTCAATTTTAAGCTGGTTGAGAAAACACAGTAGCCTATGTATTTTACTTTATTTTACGCGTAGTTACATATACACGTCAATTGTAGAGGTTTAAATATGAGGCACAATTTATTTTTGTTTTTTGAAGAAAATTAAGAAATTCTCAAAATAGACGCTGTCCCCGGAACACTTAACCAAATAGCCCCCTCCCTCTTGGGATAACATACACTTTTAACAGTAACAAAATTGTATCTAAAAAAAAAACGCATTTTTTTAGAGTAAAATTTCTAATTACCTGACGTAGTTTAAAACTATGACAAACAATATGAACTCGTTCGACGCGTTCTTCGAAGCCGATAACGGAGGTATAATAACGCCCTTAGGCGTCGAAATATGGCTAATCCACAACAGCTGAATGACGCTGCTACAGTCTTAACACCTTGCTTCATAAATATTAGAATCACAGACTGAGCTATTGTGCGACATGTGTTATGTTAAGTGGCATAGACCTTAACTTGTTATATGTGTTGCCATTAGGTGGCCACCATTCCCGCAAAAGAGCCCACCAACTCGGTGGTAACAAACATAACGACAAACGCAACATCAGCCACATTTGCAGATGTGATGATTGTTTTCCAAGATAAACCTCACATTCCCTATACGTCCCCAAATACTCCTACGGGTGAGTAAACCAGCCGTGTTGTATTGATTCAGGTCAATAACATCACTTACGAGCACTAAAGTCCTTGTTTTTAAATCACTTGACTTGACGTAGTTTGGGCAAGATTACTTGACTTGAGTCGTTCGAACAAATGACTTGACTTGAACGTAAGTTATTTTTCAAATAACTTGGCCTATATCAAAATGTTTTTTGATTAAATCTTTTTTTTATATATTTTTTTTAAGTTGTGCTGAATGTTGTGGATTTGTGTTTACAGTTGAGAAATTGCTTATATTCCGCCGAGTTTACCAGTTTTACTGGTTTAACGTTTTATTTTTATGTTAATAATTTTACTTGGAGTTAACTTGCTCGACAATACTGGGACTTAAATTTGATTACTGATGACTTCGACTGGAACTTGACTTGTTATTTTGTGTAAAACAATTATACTTTGGACTTTAGATATTTCATAATGACTTTACAAAACTGGAGTAAGCGTAAAACAGCCTTATTTATAAATAGAGACTTCACTTTGCTACAAATCGTTCCTATTGAATATTATAAATTACCTGACGTTTTTCTGTTTACTTAACCGATTTGATTCGGAGTTTTCAAAAATATAAAATGCATATTTTTATATATTTAATATTAAATTGTAGTGTTGTTTGTATGTTTTAAATTTAAACAAACCGTATTTCCTACTTTGTTAAACAGTTATTCTTACTTGTTGCCAATGAAGTCGCGTTTTAAAACGATAAACCTTATCTTTATAGAGATCCTGAAGCAAGCACTTCCGGTGTATATAATAATCGTAATCATCCTGTCTGTCATAATTGTCTTCGCGATGATCGTATGTATCGTACGTTGCCAAACAGCTAGACGAAAAAGCGCAGAAAAATCTTCACACCACTACGTTAGGGTAAGTGCAGAGCGTAGCAAGATTTATTTGTTTATTTTTTCGCTCATAACAATATATCAGGAGTCTTAACCTTTTTTTACCGCGGACCCCTAAAATTTTTTTTTGGCCTCGTGTGGACCACGGTAGGGGAAAAATAAAAAAAGGACGTCATAAAATGACGTCACAATACAAATAAACTTCATAAATCTGCTGATTTCGGTCCAAAAATGTGAAAGTGTGAAATGGAGTCTAAATACATTTAGTGCAAATCCGTTTTATTTTTAATTAAATTGTTTTCTTTGAAAAAATGGTAACTTCTTAAATATACACTAATATTTCAATTAGGCCTTCATGGACCCCCTTAAACTAGTTCACGGACCCCTAAGGTGTCCATGGACCCCAGTTTAAGAACCCCTGCAACATATGGTATAAAGGACAACTTGGCAAAGATTGTGCTGGCCACATAAATAGGTGTCGCTGGTCGTTCGTTGCACGCCTTTGATCTAAACAAATTAATGGCTACCCATTAGTCCATTCACGTTTAAATTAAACATGAGAGAGTTCGACTAACACTCAAGAATTAGTTTTATTACTTAACTGATTGCTGCTTTGTCGGACAAAATATGTTTTGGCGTTTCGATGATGAATGGTCTTACTCAATTAAATTTGACGATCCTTTAAAACTGACTTGTTAACAACGGGAAAGCAATAAGACCCAAAAAGCCACAATACCTAATGCAGAAAAGTCTATGAAACCGTAGTATTAAGACCAACGACATAATACAGCCAAATATGCACATTACTGTCCAGTACAGAATAAGATCGAAATCGTCTGAATAAGACCTAAATCTGTTGGAATACGCCCTAACCGTTTTGTTGACTTCGTTTAGACGCTCTAGTTTGACCGGCGCCGTCAGGACGCCGCTGTTTTGGCACCGGATTTTTGGTCCTTTTTGGGGTTATTGGTGGGCAATGGTGTGTTGTGTTAAAAAAGTGGTTAAAATTATTAGGAGAGTTAGTGATGTACTTGGGGGTGGGGTTTGGGGTTAGGTAAAGTGTTGTTTAGGCCTGATTCTGACCTTTTAGGTCTTATTCCGACGGATTTAAGACTTACTCCCATTTAGACGGTACTACGACCATGAGGCTTTAGGCCGATTTAGGTCTTATTCCGGACTGTGTTTTATTCTGATGTTGATGTTGTTTTTTTACTCGGTCTTATGGCTGGAGTCCGTTAACAACACCGAACACAACATCTACAGGGTGACCTAGGGAGCATCCACCGGCGTCCAGTCTCCTTTACGGATGTCGACAACTACGTCCCACCCGAGAATCAGCAGACCTCGCTTTCGGGTAGGGAGTCCTTGGCGAGCAGCCAACAAAGAATGGAAGACTTCGAGGCGGGTCAGCTGATGTTCCTGGGGCCCAACAACGGCCAAAACGACCAGCCCGACATCGTTAACTCCTCGCGCTCGCCCTTCGGGGTCGAACACGTTGCGCACGCGCATTACCAGGACGAGGCCCCCAGACGCTGGTTGCCCGACGAATACGAGCGGAGCTTGGAAAAGCAGGGCTCGAGGCCCGATACGCGCAACTGGATTTCGCGCACCTTTGCACCCGGAAACAAGAACGCCCCTTTTGCGGACGACTCCAGCAAGTAACACCGCGTGGTTGCATGTACTTGCTACTGTGACGATAGCGCCATCGGGTCAAGTCGCTTGTGATGTTGCTATCGTTTGCGCTTTACTATGGGCAGCACCCAGGTTAATCGCATCGTAAGCCCTGATTGCCAAAGTGATCATTTCTCTCTGTTTGTTCAACTGTCAACCTGTGCCTCCTTTATATTTTTGTGCTCAAAAAACATTTTTAATTTTTTGGTCTTATAAGCATTTTAGGTGCAACTCTGGACAATACAACACAAGTTCCATGCGTTTATTAAAAATTATTTTGTAAACCATATTTCAGGGTACTCGGTAAACCAATAATTTTGTAAATGGGCGTGCGTATCGTTTGAAGATTATAAATAAAAAAGGCTAAATCGTGTACGTTAAACTAAAAATTGTAAACGGTAAAAGAGCACATAACCTTGCCGCTACACATTTATAATAAATATCGCAAAATCCGCATGTAGTTTTCCTTGTAATCCTTTTCCTTGCAGGTTTTTAATGTTTGTATGTATCCTTTCATTTCGCTTTGCTATGCTTTAAATAAAAATCTTGAATTTCTTTCTATACGGTTTTATGAATGTGCTTGTTGCAATAATAGGAAAGTACGTATATACTCAGAATCCATGAAGGCGAAACTCATGCTGAACAGTGCTTATTACCTTATTAAGCTATTTGTCGTGTTAAATGAAAATGCCGTGCTATATCGACAAACAGGCAAATTGTTTTTGTGTGACCCGAGGTGTCACGTCCTCTTCTAACTTAATAAAGTTGGCGATTTAATTCAAACGTACACTTTTTGAAAAACTGTTTTTTTGATAAAAAAACAAAGCAATTGCCGATAGTTCTATTCTAAAATTGTCGGGTACGCCAATTTTAGTTGTTTTCTCATTTCCCTTTTTTCTTCGATACAACTTTCGGCAATGTCGTTAATTAGTAGACTCCCCATTAATACCAACACTACAGAACAAAAACCTTCCGAAAACAATCTAATAAAACGTTTTTATTATGAATTATAATTGGACAATAATTGCGATTTAATTTTAGTTTGAATTTCGGTTTATTTTTAGGTATACCAACTTGATAAAATTAAAACAAAAATTGCCAGTTTAAAATCCAATCTATTAAAAAAATGAAGACTTGAACCCCATCTCAGCATTTTCTTTTTACGGACGTTATAGTCATTGTACGCACATTGTTTCAAATAAGATATTTCGTGTGGAGGTGACCAATGTCACAGGGCATACATCCTAAAATTATATTTCCTTACTTTACCTTTAGTTTCCGTAAATACAAAAAAAAAATATCACTATAATAAGGACACTGTACATTTTATAGCGCTTTACGCTAAATTAGCTGAACAAATATGCACATGATTTTGTGTACCTTAAAGCGCATGAATAGCAAATTTTGGAATTTTAAACCGAGCGCTTGCGAACAGTAGGCGAGTCCATTGTTTATTGTTTTTGGGTGGTTTGTGTGACATACCATCACAAAAATATGTCACAGCGAGACCTCATGTTTTCAAGTTTAAACATTACTGAACAACAATATAAAAATTTAGATAAACACGCCTAGCAGGGCTGCGGAGTCTGTTAAAAATAAGCCGATCCGACTCGGGCCAAAAAAACGAAACCGGGATAAAAGCCATTTTGAGTTGTTTGCAAACCGCTTTTGAATTAACAACATGTTGAAAACAAAAGTCGTTTTTTCTCGCAAATTATTTGATTTCTTAATAAAAATATCAACGCCCATACAGAAGTAGGTATCATCTTGAACGTTTCGAATAACTCTTTATTCGTTTTCAACATAGCAGGATATGGGCTTTGATATTTTCATTACGTCTTACTACAACCTCCAACCATTATGCACCAAAACTTGATTTCTTAATTTGTCAAAAACAATCAGAATACATATAGTCCATTTTTACTTTCACATTCAGTAGAGAATTTGCCTCGAAACAACAGGATTTTATAAGTTACATGTTTTGTGACACCACGCTGTGACGTATTTTGATTACGTCATTCTGAAATGACGGTAAAAAAGGTTAGTCTGGTGACTTTTTATAAGCGTCCTGATTTTATGCTTCAAAATTTTGGTAACTCTACGCATAAGCAATCTCAAAAATATTTTGCTGCAAAACCAATGATGGTTTTAACTTAAGTACAGACTACCATTATATTGTTAGCCAATTTTTTTTGCGATATAGTAATTTTAAGCTAACAACTCGGTGACTAATATTTTTAAATTATTTAATGCCATTATTTCTTACTCTATGGTAAACGGACTTCAAAAACTTATAAAAATTAAAAAAAAAATTGCATCCCAAAACTGATAATGCTTAGCTAATTAAGTTACCTCCATTGGTTAACCTATTTTTTGAATAAATTAACGTTTTAAGGTAGAATAGCTATGTTTGATCGCAAATCGTGGATGAAACTTTGATATTAATTTTCCACCGATATCACCCTAATATCGGATAAATACCGATACCGATACTACCACTTCATATCGGGTAGGCTATCGGCTCCGATCCGTTACTAATGCGGACTGACTACACATGCCTGACCAAAACTTTTTGGTCAACTATATCCGAGACACAAAGAAAATCCCCTCAATATCAGGACTGTCTCAGCTCAATCGCGATGTCTGGTAAGCCTGCGCTTCACGTTATATAATTTTTTTACAATTTCCACAATGCCCTTCGCCCAAAAGGAATATTCTAAATCCACCCCTGGTTGTGAAGTTGTTTATTTTTGTTTCATGATCGTGTCAGAATTTAAATAGCGAACGAAAATTGATTTCAAGTACATTGCTTTTTTTGTAATTTTATCTTTGCGCACTTCTAGTTTTCTATTTCGACGAGTTAAAGCGACATACTGCAAGTTCTTATTCCAATCAAATTTGTAAATTACTTGTGTGACCTATTTCAAGTTACAATCTAATTTTTTCTGTTAAAATGCTACTTTGGCCACGTTGACATTATTGTACAAAAGGATACGAGAAGGACCTGGATCGATCAGGTTTATTTGAGGGATCATGTTAAAAACGTGGCGATATAAAACAAGTCCTGTGCGCAAATATAAAACGAAAATGCATTCAAGGGTTAGGTTGCTTTTAGAAGTTAGCAATTTATTTAACAATATTTATCAAAACATGCTAAAAAAACATATTAGAAAGTTAAACAAGTTTTCCGCGAAACGCCAAAAGTTTAATTTGGACTAAATGTTTAAAATGGGAAAAACAGAAAAAAGTTGACACAGGACATTCTAAAAAACTTAAATACACATTAAATAAGAGTCACAGAAAACCGGTTGAAGAGCGTGTGGCTTGCGAGTCACGGTTAGGCCACCATCGACCTACCTATAAAAAACTAGGACTTTTAAAATGTCTAAATTGATCGTGAATTTCTATTTTATATTTTAGTTTAATAGTTTTAGCGAATTCGGTAAAACTGAAAGCAGTAATTTTAAGTCTAAACTAATTTAGACAAGTAAATAGTCTAGTTGTTTAAGTCTTCCTTAATTGGCACACTGTAAGTATAAATATATTGCTCGAATATTGGCATTTATTAAAAAGATTTGAGTAGCAATCGGAGATGATTTGTCTACAAACTGTAGGACTACACAGAAACCACCTATAAAAAGGTAAAACATACACTCATACGGTATGTTTTTCCTGTTAAACATTTCAAATTCGAGAAATATGACTTTAAAGGCGGGATATACAATCGCGCAATGCGCAAAAAATACAATAACTAGCATATATTAATTTGACAAAGATTGCATTGTTGAGAGAGTTTGCGACAAATATTGTTTTTTAGTCTTTATTTTAATATAAGTTGACAAAGATTGTAATTCAAATAGGGACTGTAGACTTTTGACATTATGTCCATATCACAAAATAGAAAATTAAGAACAGTGCTGAGTACGAAAAACTGCATTGGCGTAATTAGAAAAAAGACAAAATATAGTTGGGGGAATTGCTCGAAATCGCTGCATCGAAATAGCTTACTGCAAACCACTGCAGCCAGCTGCACGCCCAATTATGTTCGAAAACTATTGTATTTGGAAATTATTTATCCCGAAAAAAGCTGACGTCCCGCTGAATGAGACTACTTATAAAGCAACCACAGGGATAGCAATTTATTTAAGCTTGCAAACTACGTATGTAGGCGTATAATTTACATGCACTCTTCTGAAAAAATATCGGCCGCTATTGAGATTGTGTCGCCACTGAAAAGGGGTTAAGAACCACAGTTCTAAATTCTAATATGATTAACTCCAACAGATCCCTAATTATGTATCACATATATTTGGACATACACATAAACAACCACACCCCTATCACAAAAAACTTAACAACATATTTACATATAACTTTTTAGGTTAAAAAAGTAGCTGTTTGCCACAAAATTTGTTTCGAAACTAAAAAGCTTACGAAGGGTCTTGTAGTAAGCATTACAACGCACGTAAAACGTTTAATGAAAACAAACCTATACACATATTAAATTAAACATAAATTATGTTTTTAATCTTGCATAAGCTTGTAGTTTGTTTTTAGTATTATAGAAATTTACAAAGATAGCTTTAAAATAATATTAGAAACATTTTATTGTTGTGCGTATTTTATTAAGGTTTCTCTGTTATTAAAACTCGAAAAAATATAAGGAAAACTTGAGTGCTTGCATTCTAAATGAAAGAAGGGGGAATTTTAATACTATTGCAAATATTATTATTTAAAGATTTACATCGGTATCCAATATTTTAGCTAAGTAAAGAATGACTAACTTAGTGAAAAGGTAAAAATATTTGTTACTAAAATCGAAATTAGTGTCAAGACTGTAAAGTGGCTTAAATAATTATGGTTTAGCGCTTAATGCTCACTTCTCTTTTGTAATTAAAAATTGCTTAAGTTAATTTCTAATAGCTTTTATAACGTAAAAATAAACAGTTTAACATAATAAAGGTAATAAGTTTACATTTTTAGTATAGTTGAACTTTAAAGCTTACTCAGGGAAAACATTACCTCTTTCAGTATTAATTTACAGTTTTAGTTTTTAAAGCATAGTATTAAAGTCATTTTGTATTGGATTGTAAGGCTGTAGTTTTTGATCTGCATTTAAAAAAAAAAGTTTTTTATAACTTCCATCATGCACTATTCCTTAAGTAATTTAAATTACTTGTTTGCTGTCTAAATAGCTTCAGGAAAGTATAGGCCGTTTGCCCCATTGCCTATAAAATGTTGACTGGAACTACTTTAAAAATTTATCTGCAATCTAAATTTTCAATTTGTTACACTGGTGGGTTGCCATGTTGGAGCCAAGGCCTGCGCTGGGGATTTTCCAAGTTTTCCGCTCAGCCGCCGCAGTCATAGCCGTGCATTTCATGTAAAATCAGTGTAAAATGTGGTCAGCCGCGAAAGTTTTACAGCCCAGGTTGGAAAGTTAGGCCTGCACAGGGGATGATTCCCACTGTAGCGTATTGAGGTCTGTAGTTATAGGGATATGAGGTGCTGGCTCTGTAGACAAGAGCCGACGGCTGCTTAAGTCCTTAATCTGACTCCAAAGGAACATAATGACGTCAAATTAGGCAATTTCGATTACTATTGCAGTTAAATGCTACACCCACAAAGTCCAGTCTGAAAAGTATGGCAGATCTGGCCAAGATCTGGCAGGTGCACTCTTGAAAAAATTCGGGTGACCGGGTGCAACCAAGGTCAAAATAGAGACTTTCAAATTTCGGGTTGCACTTTATGATTTTCTGGTGCACTCTGTTTTGTATACATGGCACTATAAACGTATGCCGCACAAGCGTTTTGCATATTTGGGGTGCAGTTTGGATTTTTTTCGCGGTACACGTTTGAAGTATTAATAAAAAAACTTGTGGGCGCACTTTCCATACTTTCCACAGTGGCACCCAGTTGCAATCATACCCGCGCATTTAGTGTAAAATTGCCGCAACTGTGTTCTAGTGGCTCAAACACATTAAATTTCAAACCTGCTAACTATTTTCAGTATTCATTTTCAGCTGTGCAAATTTGAAAAATAAAATTTTAAAACTATGCAAATTCAGCAGAAATTTGAGTATTATAGTTATGGTAAGATTTATCTGAACCTCAAGTGTGCTTAAACTTACCTCTCAGATTTTACTAAAAAGTGGCTATCACACACTCTGATGCATTCAATAATTTGTAACAAATTTTTTTTCTGTTGAAATATGTCAATATAGGAAGATATATACACAAAAATAACTTTTTTGAAATTTACTGGCCTGGCAATATTTCATGTTTCATGACATCATTAGCATGGTTTTGAGCAAACATTCCACACCAACAATCTTTGGCGGAAAGTCACTGAAATACAATGTGGTCACAAACCCCTAGTCCAGATTGGAATATGTGAATATTGCGTAGAGGAAATGTTTAAACAGCTTAAAATTGTGCTGCTGTAATACAATTTCTGCTAAAATTTGTGAAGCTGTTATTTTTTAATTTACAGTGCTGCGTGTCTGAGATTACAACTTAGCAGGCCTAACTCTCGAACCTGGAGTTGTGATATTATTCTGAACTTCAAATTTACATTAAACATTGATTTCACAACGCATCTCAAAATATTGTGCCGTACACCTGATATCTCAATGAAAAGTGCTACAAAATCCAAACATGCCCCTAGGTTGTACTCTGGCAGGTGTTTAGGCCCACATTAGAAACTTTTAGAGGAATACTGCACCAGAGGTGTACTCAGCCACAGAAAATTATTTCAGTGAGTAAAGTTTAGCAAACACAAAAAAGTTAAGCTATGCATAATTTACTTATAATTTAAGCTGCTAAAAATATCCAAAGCTTGCAATCTGAGTTTGAGTTAGCAAGATATCATGTTTTTGAACTGAGAAAAAGTTTAACATTTCATTTTTTGTGGTTACTATAGATACTGTAATTTTGGCCATCTGACCCAAAAGCAAAAGATCTCATTATTATGGTCAAAAAAGCAAAATTAGTAAAATTTAAAACCTTAAACATTTTTAAGGGGTTTTGACCAATAATATAAGCCTTAAAATAGGAATTTTATTATCTTCCTTTGTTAAAATACTGTTTTTTTTAATTAAAACGCATGGTTAAAAAAGCCTAGTATCGGACAACTTCAAACAGAATGAATTAAAGAGCCCTGGTTAGTGTGTGTCACTGTTAAATTTGAAATCTTATCAATCTCAATTTACAAGATATTAATAAGACCATATTAATAGACTGCATTTAAATGCCAGAACCAATTACATATTGCAAATAAGCGTTAAATGTTTTCAGTTTGATGCAAATTGTGTAAACTGGGTTATTTGAGGCACATGTTTATTCAGAATGTTTAAAAAATTGTCTGCTTCGGAATATATGCTTCTTAAAAAAGCATTTGTTTTTAGCGTTATATATATATATTATAATTTTTTTTTAGTTTAGTCAAATGCAATTTTTTAGATTTGCCTTTATTTTCCATTCTGTGGTACATTACTATAAAACTATCGTTTTATTTAAATATTAAGTTTTTGATTTCATAAAACCTATAACTGAAGTGCTTTTCTAATCTTGAATTACAGTTTCTGTCCAATAGAAATTTACTCTAGGGTTTGTAACCACTAAGAAAATACGTAAACTTAGTTTATTTTGTAGGTCTTGTAAATGCATAAGATTAGTGGAATGGAGACAGCAATATAACTTTTTTTTAATATGTTGCCCATGTGCTGTATGTGAGTCTTATGAAAAATCTTGTTTAACAGTTTTAACTGTTTGCTACCCAAGCATTTACAATTTTTTGGTTACTTTGAAATCTGAAGTGTAGGTTTATGCGTTTTTTTGCAAATCATGTACGTAAATAACTTTTTTTTGCCAAATGTACAATTAGAGAAGAGAGGATTAATGACTTCCCCACAGCCTACTGATAATACAATAAAATCAAAAGATAGTGATATCTTGGTTTGATAAAACTTATCGCCATATTTTTCTCAATCAACAAATTTAAATCATGTTTTGCGAACTCTTGAACTTCCTCCCCAGTTTGAGAGCCACTGCCCTAACCTGTTTTGTGGCAGTCAGAACTGTTCTATTTTATAGTTTTCGTTGGATGACTTGGAAGTTGAAACTAGTTTTTCCAAAGCCACTACATTTAAATTGTTCTTTAGATATTTGAATTGCGCATGCATGAAACCACAACAGTACACCTTTCAGACAGGCAAATTAGCTGTTGTTGTCCACAATAATAATACAATTATTAAGCGATATATCAATGCACAACATCAGGGATACATTTAATCCAATCCTAAATTTTCTGTGATATTCCTGTAGTTTAAAAAAGGCACTAGGTAGGAAGCACACCGAGTACTCCCAGACTTGCCACTATCGTATTACCTGTACCTTCATTTTTAGTTTTCACATTTATGATGACCTGGCCACTAGAACTGAACAATAAATTAAACGTAATTTACTTCGTTTAATGTGCATTGTTCACATGAAAAGTGTATAACAGCTAACAGATCTAATGTTATTTAACATTAGATAACCTTAAAAGTTGTTTAAATAGGGCTGTGGTTTTAAAATAGGGTTGTGGTTTATAAGCTCTGAAAAATATCAATTATGAATTCAATGTTTTTATCTTTAATATTTTTTGTTCACCTTGCATGGCTTGTGTCTTAAACAGCCCATGCATTTTAGCAGTTTGCAATACTATGTATATAACTATGGTAGTACATTGATGCTATAGAATCATGTGCAATGTTAATATACAATTAAGACACAATTGTTAAACTCACAGTCACAACTCAAGTTCTTCATAAATTAAAATTACTCTACAAAATGTTGACCCTATAATGTTAAGCATTGAGAAGTCATCAGGGTATGTTAAGTTGTTCAATAGTGTTTGTTCTCTTTTTATGTCTTATTTATAATAGTCTTACTATTGATACTCTATTGATGCCAGTCAATTGATACTAATCCAACATCAAATCAAGCTAGGCATTTAAGCAATGACAAGCAATTTATTGACTAGGCAGTTTGCAAAACGTGGTGTTTAATAGTCAAAAACCCAGGTTTTGAAATATTTTAGACATTTGTTTGATTCTGCTTGGTTTTAAAATCTTTTAAATACCAAAATATAATAGTGCCCAAACAACTTGTACTATTACATAAATATATCTGTAAACTTACAACGTTTTGCTGTAATTCAGTGGAAAAGTAATCTACAATAAATATTTGTTATCTTCAGGAAATATTTGTTTATTTAAATGTACACATTTCTGATGTTCACTTTGTTGTATTGTTATTTTATGCAATAGGTATCTTGTGATGTCTAGCCATAAAAGCGCAATGTAGTTGGTCTTAACCAGAACTTCTTAGTGCTTTGCTAATATTGTTGCATTGCGTCTGTCCAATTGGTCTGCTGCTTTCGTTGTAGCCATGGCAACTGACAGTGGTGGACCTCGCAAACCCACAAAATCAATGGCTAAAAATCAAAGTTTCAACAGAGTTGGCTGTTATGACATCGAAGGAACAATAGGAAAAGGCAACTTTGCTGTGGTCAAACTCGCTACCCACATTTACACAAGAGCAAAGGTAAGACTTTTTTAAAGATTTATTCCACTGAGCATTTTTTCACCTAAAACTCATACTTTATATTTACAGGTAGCAATAAAGATTGTGGATAAAACTCAGTTAGACCAAGAAAATTTAAACAAAATTTACAGGGAAATTGCAATAATGAAGCAACTCTCTCATCCTCACATTATTAAGCTTTATCAGGTGATTGTCATATTAAATAACTGATTTATCTTTTGACTGAACAGAAGAACAAAGATACTATAAAAATAAGAAATTGTTGTATTCTTTTTATTTAATTTCTGAAGTTTGTTAAACTTTGGTGTATATAACTAGTCCAAACTTGTTTTTCTGTGTCATTGTTGTGGTCTAGCTTGTGTTCATTTGTCTGGCAGATTAGGCCTGCAAGAATCTTCTTTACAGTTTAATGACAATTATATGTATACTTCAACTTAAAAGTGTGTAATTAATTAAAGTATATAAAAGTGATTAATCGATTAAAATTAGTTAGATCATGTTTGTCATATTGTTTACATGATTCACTTTTCCATTTTGCAAAACAATTTAAAACAACTTATTGTGTTTTTGCTTTTTTGTAGTTTGCTAATATTATTGTTTTATGCTTTTTTGTAATCAAGTTTAAAAAAATATAGTTAAACCAACATTAGGGCCATATTTCCAAAGTTGGCAATGTATCTCCAGTGCCCATATGACTTTGTTTTATGGATAGTACTTGATTGTGTAGTACTTCTACCTATCTCCAGATCTCAACTCACCTCAGCACCTTAGGCAACATTTCAAGTGTCTTGAAAATGGCTCTCAAAATAATGATCTGAAAAGCCTGTGAATCTGTCTTTTCAAATGAAACAGGATTGAGTTTCAAGGCCTTTTATGTTGTGACTAAAAATAGCTTCCATGGTCAAAAAGGTTGTTTGTAGCTTAACCGTTTTTGTTAGGCAGGTGTTTTTACAATTGCTTGCTATATTTCCACTATTTTGTGGTCTATGAATCTATGATCTACATTTTCTGCACTTTCACTCTTGGACTCTTTATAGTTTGTATTTTTTTAACCTAAGGTAATTCATTGACCCAGTCCTGACAACAAATATACATTTTTTTCTGAATAAACGTTTTAGCTGATGATCCAAGATTGATCTTTTTCGATTGTTTTTTCTATTAGGCCCTAAATTTTGTTTTAAAGTGTCATTTCTTACCTTTATCAGTGTCTGCCTGTCTGATAAGATAGTATATGCTTTGCTCTGTTTGTTTTGTATGTTGTTGCCAGTCACCAATCAAAAATTCAGAAGATCCTGAAAAGTTGATTTTTTGTCTATATTTATAAAAGGATTCTCAACTTATTTTTTTATTTTCCTGAAAGTCTGCACAAATGAGATTATATGAACCATAACAATAACATTTGTCTACATAATTTGTTAATTATTTACTTAATTAATTGATTAGGTCATGGAATAATATAGTGGTAAATTCTCTGTATGCATCCATGTTGCATAACTTGTAATGGTTTACTCCAATAAACATGCCACTTACTGATTACATATTTTTTTCATCAAGGTCATGCACTCCGAAAGAATGTTATATTTGGTTACAGAATATGCCAGCAGTGGAGAAATATTTGGTAAGTATCACCATACTTTTACCATTTAACAGTAACATAGATTATTATGAATAAATATTTTTCCTTCCAAAAATGATGCTTTTGAATGATTATAATTGTAACATATTAACTCAGACTTTATTAAAGGTTTTGTTTGTGGAGTTTGTTAACTACTTAGAATAATTCGGCTGCTTTGTAAACTATATTTTTTACACTTAGACCATCTTGTTGCACATGGAAAAATGGCAGAGCGAGAAGCCAGGGCTAAGTTTAAACAGATTGTTGCTGCTGTTTTTTACTGCCATTCAAGACGGGTTGTGCATCGAGATCTTAAAGCTGAAAACCTTCTTTTGGATTCTGGAAAAAACATTAAAATTGCAGGTCTTTACCTAACATTCTTTGACAACAATAATCTTGGCAACAATTATAACCATTTCTGTAAAGACTGTTATTTAATTGCATTTTTATCTATCACACTTTCATTGATAGCAATAGATTTATTTTATTCTTTTTGGTTACTTGTAATGAGACATTTGACTGGCACTTAGTGATGTAATTATTATTCCCCAGACTTTGGTTTTGCAAACTACTTTAAGGATGGAGAGTTATTAAAGACCTGGTGTGGCAGCCCACCCTATGCTGCGCCAGAATTATTTGAGGGAAAAGAGTATGTTGGGCCTAAAGCAGATGTTTGGGTAAGAAAAACTATTCCAAAACTAGTTCTTTTTTATCATGTATATATTTTCATCTGGTACAGTTTTTATGACCTTATTTATCAGAATGAAAGTGCAACCTTTTATAAGCATTTTCAGTTATACAAAAGTTTTATTGACTTGAAAATTATGTTTGTGCGTCAGCAGTGACGATAGTAGCAGCAGCAACTCCCCACAGTAGGTGATATCTCCCAGGGGATAGCAATTCAATCTTAATATTGGGTTGCAAATCTGATATGGATATCATTGTATTTTTGAAGCTACTATGACAGGAGAAGGCATGTTGTGATATCTAATATGCCACTATTGTAAATTCCTTAAGTTGTTTACTATTTTCCAGGCATATAAAGTTTATAATAAACCAACAAGAAAATTCCACAAATTTGTATAACATATTGCAACAACCCAATATTTTTTACCTTTTTAAAGTGTGTTATGTAGTTTGACTTCACATCATGTGCCCTATAGTATAATGAGTAGTAAAGTGAATATGTCGCTGACAATGTTCCTACTTGACAAACACTAACCTGCTGTACTTGCTTGAGGCTAAATGCTCTGCTCTAGTAGTGCTTTGGCATTGTCAATGACCTTACACTTTCTTTTAAAAGGACAAAATGTAAAATTTTGTGTCGGAAATTGGTAAGCGTGCTATTAGGAACACACAGTGGCAATTTGTTACCTCCAATTAGACTTCAGCCATCTCTATTATTGACGACAAATCTACCAGACTTTATTTATCCTTGTTAATGCTGTATTGATTATTATGCTTGAGCAAGAATCAAGCCTGTAATTCAATAGGTTAAATTGCTTTAATGTTATGCAATGCCTATATGTTTTATGATATAGGATACGTTGTGAATATGTTAATTTGATTTTCAGAGTTTGGGAGTTGTTTTATATGTACTGGTCTGTGGTTCTTTGCCATTTGACGATTCCACTTTGCAAGCTTTACGACAACGAGTGTTAAGTGGCAAATTTCAAATTCCTTTTTACATCTCCAGTGGTATGTTGTTGTTTTTTACAAATCACTAAAACCTAATTAGATTTGCCTTCATATATATATACAAATTTATTTAGTATATATATATTTAAATGCATATATATATATATATATATATATATATATATAAATATTTGTATCATTTACAGAGTGTGAAAATTTGGTTCGAAAAATGCTTCTTGTCAATCCTGAGAGGCGATATACCATGCAACAAGTGTGCAGTCACAAGTGGATGACTATGTCAGGTCCAGATGAGGTCTTTGAGAAACTTGTCAGTGAATGCCGACATACAAAGGTATTATATATATAAATTATACTCAAGTTCCAATAACTGAATTCATTTTAACACATAAATGCTTTTGCCATTACAAATGCTATATCACACTACTAAATCATTCTTGACAGGCAAACCTTGTCTTAACAAATCTAAACCTATGTGACATTGTTATGTTGTCACATGACTTCCTTTGTATCTTGTTAAAGGAACTGAATGAAAAGGAGCCACTCAACGAATTGATTCTCAGTGAAATGATATCGGCGGGCATAGATCGGGAAAAAGTTGTAAATGTAAGACTTGTTGTTTGTCTTTTAGCTACTTAAAACTTCAAACAGTGAACAAAAAGTGGCAGAAAATGGCTTGGCTATTATTCTAATAGCTATCAAGTACGTCATAGTTTGTTTTCTTAAGGGATTTTCGCATTCCTTATTTCTGATTACAATTGCTATGTTCAATTTGTTGTCACTTTTTTGTGATAAAAGAGTTTTTAGTTAATGTGAATTTTTAAGCAAGCTAGACATAAATTTATGTTTGTTTTGTTGTGTATTGATGAAGGGACATATTTTCCTTTCACAGAACATTAAACATAAACATTAAACAACCTTAATTCTCCCAAACAATGTTTTGTAATGCTTTGTTTTAATTAAAAGTTGTCATGGCACAAAGATAAAAAAAAGTAAAACGCATTAAATGAAATACACACTCAATAATCTATTTTATAATTTCAGTCGATTGCTAACAAGGAATATGACAACTACAGTGCCATATACTACCTCCTGCTTGATAAGCTGAGGCGACATAAATCTGCAAAAGCACTTGCACAGCTTCAGCAGGCCAACAAGCATGTGGATGTAAGTTTTGTTTGGCCAGCCTAAAAATGCTGGTTTATATTTAGTTTGGTTTATTTTGCTGTCACTTGCTCTAGTTTTAACTGTCAGCATATTATACTGTTGCAATCTTTGAAAGATTGCATGTAGAGAAGCATGTGACCCTCTTGCGAATTTGTGTCTGGTAATTGTTGTACTTTATATATAAATATATCTTATAGTTAATTTATACATCTTCAAACAAATTAATTCAAAATCAGAAAGAGTTATTTAGTTTAAGCTAGCAGTACAGCAATATGATTGCATACACAACTTTTGAGTGCTGTATTTGTGTATTTATGTGTAAGAAACAATAAATTCAATCACCTACCATATAACAAAACAACGTAACACCGAGATTTGAAATACAGCTTTGCAATTGTGAACAAAATGAAATCATGTTGTATATTCAAATGGTCCTCTTTTTTTTAGGTAATTGCCCCTGCTGCTGTTTCTGCCTTCACCACTCCCCCTCCACCCCGCACAGTTGTCTCACAACACTATCCTGCTGTCAGATCACAACCTATGCCAAATGCCCCTGTGTTTAATGAGAACCGAATGCCCCATGAAGGCATTCACATCCCAGTGAAAGCACAGATAATGCAGCCTCCGATGATGCAGCATTCTAACGATTCCATGATGGATACCATAGGCTCTGTTGAAGTAATTGTCTTCTTGTATACATTAAACTATGTTTGTGCATTAAACATTTACATTGATATTTTAGTATTTGCTTGGCAATGTGACTGGGCCATAATTGCGTCACAAGCTTACGCCAAACCTTTACTGTGGTTTTAATCATTTGTATATAACAAACCAGTTGTGATAAATTGTATAGCAATCAGCTTGTTGATTACTGTTGCTCAACACTAGTGCTAATGGTGATGACCTTTTGTTAGTTGTTGGCTATAAAAAAACTCTATTATTAGGCTGTAATAGGTTACGTTTTTTAGGCCAATCCCGACTTGATGAAACCTAGAGCTAGAAATCACTTGAACGTTCCTCACCTACAACTAAACAATCAAATTCTACAGGTAAAAATTTTGCATCTGCATCCTTTTTACAGTGATATTTCAATTTCTATTTCTTGATTTATCAAAATATTATTTAGCTTTTTTTTTAAGTTTAAATAGTACTGCAAAATGCTTTTTATTAATTTTGTAACATAGGTGGAATATAATTATATTTTACAGCTTTGCAAATTAGCTGGATTAGTTTGGTTATTTGGTGTTAAATTTCCTTTAAAGCACTACAACAAAAGTCTAGATATTTTCTTCTGTTAAATTATTTATTTTGTGCTGTCTTCTATATTTTTTATCGTTCCTATATTTTTTGGAATTTCCAACTTAAATGTGTCAATTTATATGCTAAAAATGATTGAACTAAAGGAAGGTGAAATGTCGGACGAATCAGATGTGGATGAACCCGCTCCAGAAGCAGTTGCCAGATATCTCACAATGCGCAGACATACTGTTGGCTATGATACCGGGTGAGTTTTGTATATAAATAATAAAGCACATTTAATTTAAACTTAGAAAGTACTTCCGATTTTGTTTTGCTCGGCATTTTTTTCGTGTGTAAAAAAGTTCAAATTTTATTTATTTTGACATTGAACTAATTATTGCACTTGTTGCTTAGCAAACCGGACCTGCCGAGCAACAGCGCTGTATTAGGGGCTCCGTGTAGCCGTGAAGAAATCAGCAAGGTTGCCCTTCAGTTTGCCAGCAATTTCCAACAAGCTCGCCCTGCAAACATGCTACCCGTTGGCAACACTAACTCTCCTTTCATGCACATGCATATGCAACAGCCTCTGCAGTACAAGGTAAATATTGGTGTATATGGCAGTCTGTATGCAAACCCTCTTGTTTATTTAACATTTGCTCTAGTTATATGGAATTGAATACCAAATAAATATTGGTTTCTATTCTGATTTTAATTGAATAGAGTTAAAAAGATCCTGACTTAACAGGTGAGGTGATTAGTACCAACAATGACAACAAATCAAATTTTAAGTTTAAATTTTTGATCACCTCTTTGTGAGTAAGGGTGTGTGTTAAAACATATTTCAAGTTGGGTCGTTAACCTACTGGTATCTAACCTATATCATCATACAGTAATATCTAAATTCCAAGACGGTTATCAGAAAACAGTACATGATTATCATAATCCATTAGCTATGTTTGCTTAGTTCGATTTCCTCTTGTAAACCGTATTTTTTCACAATCTCTTACTCCCACCCTTCCCTTACCATTCGTTTTCCATTTCACTCTCTTTTCTTTTTAAACTGGTTTTGTTGTGAAATTGGTTATTAAGCTATAATGTTACCCATTAACATTAAGCACAGTTTGTTTACAAAAAAAAACTTTGTTTATATAACAAGTATAAAAGGCTTATTTTGAGGACAGAAAAAATCATTTTTTTGTGTACAGGAGCAGGGATTGCTGAAGCCCCCGATCTTGCAATTGGCTGCACGTGACCCAATGGGTCGAAGAGCATCAGACGGTGGAGCTAACATCCATCTATTTATGCAAGAAATGAATAGGAAGAAGTTGGCATCAGCCAGGGGACAATCGCAGCTTGCCAGGCACAAAAATCCAGGACACATTGCAGTAGCGCCTGAAGAGGTATATCCAACTATGAACAACTTGTTTTAAATAACTATATTTGTCAAGAGTTCGATTAATAATGTTTTATATGGTATAGGTGACATTTAATCAAATTCAAATTGTTTGTTTTCTTATCTAACAACACAATAGCTGTTTTACATTCTTTGATAAAATACCTAAAAAACACAAATTAGCCATTGGTAAATTATCTAACAAAATATATATTTAGAAGTGTAAATACTTGGGAAAGCGTTTTGTATACAGTCTTTTTATATGTATATTTGGTGGACGTAGTAACACGTAAATCAGCAATATTTTCCACTGTTAAGTTGAGTGGTGGTGAAATGAATGAAGTTGACACTGAAGATGATGATTCGGACAGTGAACCTGACCCTGAAGCTGTTCGAAGGTTTGCAAATGCTGTCACTCAATTTGCTAGTTTACTTTCACTGGTAGTGTAAATATATGTTAATAGCAAACACATGTTTCATTGCTTGTCATGTGATAGCTTTCTGTAAACAAAGTGTACATGTGGCACATGTTGCACCAGTTGGGGATGTAATGCTAGCAGCATTTTTGCCAATTCTTTGAATAATAATCAATATACAGTCATGAGTAAACTAAATATGAATGTAAAGGTATTTTATTATAAAAAGTTTGTCAATTAATACTGTTTTTTAACTTGCTATATTTCTTGCGAGCTAATATGTGGAACTGGTGATTGAAACCTCCCTAATAATATAATTTTTGTTTATCGTCACAATATATTTTATTTAAAACTTATGTATACTGGATTTTCTGTGTCAAAATGAATTTTTCAATCACAGATATATGGCTGCAAGGGGCGGCACTCAACGTCACACTCTGCCAGTAATGGATGTTGCAGATATAGGAGATAATGCGCAAGCATCGAACAGTAACCCTCAAAGCATTATGAACCACCACAAAGTGCAGCCCATGAGGCCATATCGCAGATCACTACTAGTGCCAACTGAAAAGTAGGAATGTTTTAAATTTTATAATATTTTTTACTAAGTAAATGCCCCGAACTAGGTATATGTTTTTGAGTGAGTAGTATAATAGAAAGGCATTCCAAGGCTTCCAACGGCTTATTATTTCATAAAAGATTGTTAAGGCCAAAATCAAATAGAACTTTTTAACATTTTCTAGTGATATGATGCTTCTAAAGCAGCCCAACCAGGACCCTTACAAAAGGAGGGCATCCGATGGATCATCAAGCTTACAAGCATTTAGAGCACAGATGGAAGCCAGCAAGCATTTTGGCAATGTGCAACAGGTATGTGTTTTGAAATTGTATTGCAAAACCAATTGCACTGCCGAACCCGCCCAATGCCCATGCATTGTTTGGGAATGTTTAATTGCAACTTAATTCAGTAATCAAAGCAACCCCCCACATGCATATCATGCTTTGAATACGTTATTACCATTTTTTCTAACAATTAAGCATGTTTAAACAGGGTCGCAGATTTTTTCTACTATCTAGTTTTCCAACCAAAAGTTTTCTCCTTGTAAACAGTTTTGTATTCGTTTTTAATTCTATAATTTTTATATTTAAAAAAAAGTTAAACAAAAATCGGACAATATTCGGCTCTATTTTTTTTATGATAGCAATATAGTGCTCTTCTAAAAAGATCGTCAATACACATATCTAAATGCTTCGTAAGTACCTTTTAAAAACTAACCAAGCAAAGTTTTAGTCTACCCACTGTTAGCTAAGTGTTTAATTCTTGTTATTCTGTCTAAAATCACCTGATGACTCACCTAATCTCTAAATGATTCCCTAAGTAAGTTTATTAGTGAATCACTTAAAGAGAAAGTGATTTTGGCTAGTCCTGTGGGACCACCTACAAGAGTGTTACAGCGAAATCCCCACTTCAATGTCATCGAGTATAACTAAATTTACATGCATTTATCTAAATGCAAGGTTTTCTTTAGTTTTGTGCAACCAAAAAAATATGCTTATATATGGCTTGCTGGTTTGTATATAGGAACATCAATTGCTTACCCAACAGTACATGAAAGATTGCGGGGACATTGCCCATGTTTATCAGGAGCGGCACTCCAGAGACATTCAGGGAATGAGACATCAGATGCATGTAAGTTGATGATTCATCAGGTAACAACTTGTATTCACGAGGTAACAACTTTACAGTTGTGTTGCAAATTCGAACTGAAAAACAAAAATTTTAAGTAGAAAATGTTTTTTGATGTTTTTAAAATTTAAGTAGGTTGCTATGTGTGTGCAGTTTATGTAGAATTATGACAGCACTTATGCTTTAAAACAATTTTTTTTATACGTTTAGTATAGAACCACTGTTTGTTTATTTGTTTATCTAGTTGAAGCATACCGGAATATCTCCACAAGCATCGCCACCCATTCCGTCTAGCCCCAACCCACACCAGCCTCACCAAGCCATGCTCAATCACCTGCAACGGTATTTGCATATTCCTTGTAAATTGTTGTTTGTCGAACAGCCATAAATTTGTTGCCATTATCTATTACATGTACATTAACCTCTTTCAGCCGTTATTTTTCAGGGTGGAAACAAAATCATACATGTTTTAATGCATGCAACATATTTTTTTATAAAATATTATCTTTTTTAACATCAAGATGTTGACCTCAAGAGATATACTGTTTATTCCTCATTTTTATAAAACAAATGAAAACCTGTAATACACTGACAAATATATGCTCATATTTTAACTGGAACTCTCTCCGGATGATTTACTACTTTAACTTATAAGAGCGTTCTAATAGTATAAAACTTGGCGTTTTTTAGATGACATTTTAAGATGAAACCGTTTTGCCTGGCAAAAAGTAGGAAAAGTAGCACAAAAAATAATTTTCAAAACAAACTTAAGTAAAATAGGTTAAATACGTAAACCATTTTATGTTTCCAAAATTTATTTTTAAACCATTAAATCTAAAAAATCCAAAAAGAAAAAATAAATTGAACTAAGAAATTGCCTTAAAATTTATCAATACATTTTTCTTTACCTACTTAGTATTTTTTGTTCTGTTGATATACAAAACAGATTTGTTCACTTCAGTATAAATGATCAAAGTTTTGTTCACAAAGAACTACCACGACTCCGCCTACCTTTCTCTGTGTGACCCTAACAACCATTTCATTTAAATTTAAAACTCTTTACTAATAAATGACCTCTTGCAAGTATGCTTTATTTTCTTTTGTGTTCAGCTTGACCCTACAACAAACGCAAAGCAGCCCTCCTCCATCAACCTTAATGCAACAAGCCCACCAGCAAGGAATTACAACTCCCGCTTCTAGGGCATTATACAGTCCAATAAACAATGCAGCAGGCACTTCTGTAAGTGGAACAATTTACCTTATTATATTATATTCTTTTACTGCTTACCTAATTTTCTTGTGTATGTAAAATAAATAACTATACAAGCGCTTTGTATCTTCCCTTTCCTTATGTTTTTTTTGTTAATGTTAATATTTTATTTTTAGAAATTTATGTACTATTTGTAGTTACAAGTAAGATTTTAAATTTTTCTTAGTAGTTTATCTACCATGTTAAATTTGTCCTAATAGCTTAAGCCTCAAGCATTAACTTGAATGTAACTGTGATAACCGACAGAATAAAATGGATCTAATTTCTTATTTACACACCTCTACTCTCATGTTTTTTTGTTTTCCATCATTTCACTTAACATTTGTCCGAATACTTGTTTGTTGTTCAGAAGAGTTGCGTTCAAATCGGTCAAACCAGTGGCAACTCTACTCCACCTATGCTGGGGATGTCACTTGGTGAAGAAGCCGCGCTGGTAAGGATACCCTCGCTTTTTAACACTTTATTTGTCCTATCAGTTTTTTTTTTCACAACTTTCTTGTGCTCGTAGAACCTTAAAAACTATACACTTTGTCTGCAAGCGACAGCTACCCAAAATTAAGCAATTGGATGGAGTACCCCCTTAAACAGTGATTGTTCTTGTCGCAGCAAATGGCGCATGAGTATCTTGAGCCTTCGAGTTTGACTTCAGAGATAGCAAGCGATATTGTGTCAGCATCCAGTTCCAATTCGAGCCTGCTTGAGGCAGTTGCAACTCTTATAGGCGACACTGCATTGCCACCTGTTCGGCTTTCAGACACCAGCTCGAGCAGCAGTCCAGATGTGGTGGATTACATGCTTGCTTACAGCAGTGTTCCGTGGGAAGAGGCTAGAGAAAGTGAAGGCGAGGAGATTTTTGTCAGCCATTGTCGAGAGATGGACAGGGAACTAGTCAGCTTCAATGAGGTTTACAGCTATTGCAGAACGACTGTGTTCGTCACAAAAATTGAGTCTTTGGAGTTGCAAGTTTAAAATAAATACATTAACTGCTCGCAAACTAGTTTAAAACATGAAACAATAATTTTAACTTATTGAATTTACAGTGTTTTAAAGCAAGTCGAGACAAGCGTACAAAGAAAAAATACCCCCTTTTCAACTAAAAATTAGGCCAAATCAAGTGGTAGTCATTTGTGAATGAAAGCGACATGTTTGAATGCCACTCGGTTTTTTGAAATGCCACTCGGTTTTTCTTTTGAAAGATCGTTATTTTTTAAAGTTTTGAAAAACATTGTACGCTATACTAGAAGAAATGCTTTTTCTGCCGACGAAAATTCGTGTTTGGTCATAACTGTTATCATTTTTGTTTGTATAAAGCAAAATTCGTTTCTGCCTATTCGCGCGGATGAAACGTCGCCATCGGCTGTACAGACGCATCTTATTCCGAAAAACATCAGAGGTTCGCCCACTTTTGTACCTGGTGAGATTTGTTTGTTAGAAAAAAAATGTACTATTTTTTCAAGTGAATTATCTTGACAAGTTGTATGTTCAATGTTCATAGTGCATTTTCGTTAATGCAAACTATACAGCTTTTAGTATTATATGCACGTCAACTTACCTTTATGGTCATATTATTAAAACATATTAGTAAATATGTCAAATTCAAATGTAACATTTTTAGAGGGAAGAACAAGTTTACTAATCTTCTTTAATAAGCACCCCTAATGCCTGCACACAACAACTATCCAACTCAAAATATGAGCCCTTCTTCTAAATGAAGTTTGTTTTCAGCACAAGCCTTTCACCAAGCCGCCCCAGCACTCCAGCAGCCCAAGTACGCCATGGTTGAGAAGGATAGCAACACCAACAACAACAACTATCACATGAACAGCACTGGCCTGGAAAGTGGAATGATCACCGAACGACAGCAGGCTGAAACGCATTCCATCCAGTTGCCTTCAGAGCACGGCCACGCGTCCTTTGCCGCTGCTTGCTACGCCAATGTACAGCAGCCGCAGAGTTCCGACTTCCAAGCTTACCCGTTTTACGGAGGTGGCGACATCGCTGGGAGTCCCTTATCAGAGGGCAGCTACTTCGCTAACATGAGCTCGCTGCCGAGACGGCTCGTGGCCAACGCTGGTCACAACGTGGTCACGCCACATCTCGCCTACCCGAGTCGCTACAGCTCGTACAAGCCCAACCACTTCGTTCTGCCCTCGCTGGGCGAAGAAGACTCGGAAAGATCCAGCATACGTTCGTCGCCGAATTCACACGCGATGCCGGCGCACTACTTGCCGCAAGAACGCCCTCTCTCGCCAGGCGAGGTCCTGGTCAGTCGCGACACAGACGTGCTTCAACCGTTTGCCTCCGGTTCATCGCTCACCAGGAGTTACACGGAACCGAGCGACGACTATCGCGAGCCGAGTTCCTCGCCGCCACAGTTTAACGCCTTCAAGGCGCAGGCAAACAACAATTCGAATCAGGGCTTCGAGCAGCTCTCCTGCAGTATTATGCCAGTCGCGATGGACGAAGTCGGACCAACCGCGTCCACTGTAACCATGACAGCATCCTCGTCGCTTGGCAAATTGCCAACGGTTTTGCCAACTTCCACTCCGATTACGTCTGCAACCAGCGCCAGTAAGTAAATTGTGGTTTGTAAGGTTCCTCAAGTTCGCCCAATAGTTTAGGACAGGGTGGTCCAAACCCCGGCCCTTTTCGGAATCATGTAACACAGATTCCGAAACAGCATTCGAAATCTATCAACAAAAATAATAGTGTTACGATTCCCTCTAAGCAAACACATTTAAAAGACTGACAGCCCAGATGAACCGTGTACGTGTTTCCCTCAGACCTCGAAAGTCATCACTCGCATTCCAGTCTGCAACTGGCCGTCTCCATGCCAACAGATGACATCATGTGCGTGCTGAAAAAGACGCTGCAGTCGCGATCGCGGTCGCTCGACTACAAACAGGAGTCGGAGCTAAAGTTTGCACTTAGGAAAAGCAACCTTATGTTGGAGATGGAGGTGAGCGTTATTTAAGTCCTGTAAAATTTCAGAAAATTAACAATTACCAACTTGCATGTATTATTGTATTAAGAATTGTTATATGGTTGTTTTTAGAAACACCATGTGTTTAATGCGAAATTGCACATAGAAAGAAAATAAAAGGGTCCTAATCAGCTTGGTTATGTTATTGTGCATGAAAACATTGAGTATATATATAATTTATCAGCCTGGTTGTGTATATCAACTTGTAAACTATAATGAGGTGTTTTATTTGTTAATATTAGGGTTTTATATAATGTAAGGTTTGTAAAAACTTTTAAAATTTGAAATGCCAATATTTTAACTTGTGTGTTGGTATATGATTTTGTTATTTCTAGGCGTCCTAATTTTTATTGCTGCTTAATGTAGACTCCCGAACATATCCAAAGATTAAGTAATAAGTTTTCTGCATGACACATGTTTTCGTTTAGTCCCGCTAGCCGATAGTGATAACTTTTAGACAATTGGCATTTGGCCACATGTTGAAAATAAATTACCCTGTTACTTTTTTAAAATAGGTCTAAAACATTAAAACGGCCTTTATAAAATGCAGAATTTTCCTTGAATAAAAAGTTGTAATGTGTTAACTCATTTGAATCAAGAGTGCAGAAATGTCGCTTTTGACCTTTTAATTGAATGTATTTTATACACTTTATCACAAGACACAAGTACCAAAAGAACTTTCCTAGTACCTACCTTGAGCGACATACCAAATTGCGCCTCTGCGTTAGCCCAGTTAATCAAAACTGGTAGAAAATGTAATAAATTAAACTTTATGTTATTCGGTACGTAACAAGTTTTGTTTGTTGTTCGTTCTTTTTACGTTGTTTATTCATTGGACTTTTGCTGTTTTGTTTCACTAACAGGTACTGGAAGGCGTCCAGCAGAATGCTCTAAAAATTCGTCGACTTGCTGGAGACTTGTTCGAATATAAGCAGTTATGCCAAGAGCTCGTGGCTGGGCTTTTATGATGACAACGGAACTGCCTTTTCATTAGATTTTACATTTTATAGCTTCGTGAACTTGTTTGTTTACGTGTATTTTTACAGTTTTATGGAAAGTCTGCGTTGTTTTTACGACTGGAATTGAATCGCTTATATACGTGTTGAAGCTGTCCTTACGACGCTTAATTCTCACTCACATAAATGCGCTTTATCACACCCGCGACTTTTCTGTGACAAACAAAGTATCTAGTCACACTAGTTAGTGTATCTAACATGGAAAACATAGACTATCAAAACCACTGTCAAGTCAATTCTAGCCAAACTGTTGTGTTATGAAATTAGTACCAATACTTGCTTGAACTCACTTTGGATTTGTTTTGTTATTGTTGCCCAACATTTTATTGTAAGGTAGCTTCTCCATTTTGATCATAACGTGTCGCTGCCGATGCTGCTGCTAAGATGTTGTTGTCTCCTGTTGTTTATGTTTACCAATGGTATAACTCACCATACTTTTAAATTGTTTATACTACAATGGTGTATTTTATCGAGGCACAAATGTCCATTTTTTGTATATGTGTTTTAATTCATCGTGTAAAACGACTAAACGTTTTAATTCAAATATTATAAGAACAAACACGTCTTTATATGGACTATTTTAAATATAACATTCAGTTGTTATATAGGTTTATTTTCTTGCCTCAAAATACACACGAAAGTTTGTATACAAAAATCGTTTTTAGCATTCTTTAGTGCTATTTTATCATTGTGAAACGTTTAAAACGACTCGTTTAAGTAGTTCCAACGGAGACCAACGTGCATCAGTGTTGAAATCGAAACTTTGAAATGTTGCATTGTGTAGTTGTACCTTGGAATGATATCACGTCGGCACATCGCTCGGTCTTACTTGCCTCCTGCTCACCCACGCCATTTCACCATTCGATCGAAGCAACCGCGTTTGACAATTTGCTGCAAATGTCGCCGCTTGCGTCAGAAAACATTTGCGTGTAAATTAGAAGCTCGCCTCGCCGCGATTTTCATTGGGAGGCTCACGTAAAACTATTTGATCGATCGCATTTCCCGGGGTCAAAGTTGTTCGGTGTTTGTGGCCCGACCAGTTGCAATGACTTTATTTTACTTCCACACGAACTTCACATGATGTTGCCAGAACTGAGATAAGTATTATTTTTTTTGTGAAACTGCTGTGAGCGACATTTTGTGAGGAGGAAATCTGTTACATTGCTACTGCGAGTTCATCAATATTGAAATGCAGTCAGCTTCTTGCCTGTTTTAATATGTGACGATTTAAGAAAGTTGTGCCTCCATGTATGTCAATAATCTTGGCCGACACTTTTTGCTTCTAATCTGTCATTTGTCAGATTCTGTAAGAGTTTTAACTTTCAGTTGATAAAATACAATTTTCTTTTTTGCACATGTTTTACCATTTTACAAGTCTCTCCTCCAAGAGCGGCCAAAGCAAAAGCTGTTCCACACTTTTTGTATGTCTGTGCTACTTAAATGCGTGTCGTTGTTCGCAAGTAAATTTAACGACAAACAATTGGTGTTGTGATGCAACTACAAGAAAAATAAATACCGCACATTCCGCCCAAGGTTATTTTTTTGTTATTTGATATTGCAAGCGAAAACCATTTATTAAAGGAAAATTAGACCTACAAATTTATTATAATGAGCTATCGGTAAACAAAAAGTTAAATGGTAAATGAATGAAAGACACACACAAACATATGTGTTTAATAACATCTGTGATCTAGCCCCTCGGAAGTTGCTTTATGACCAACGATTACGATTGATACGGACTGATGACCCCCCAGTGTGAAGTAGCTTGTACTAACAAAATGTGCAAGTATTGGCGCATGGTTGTTTCTCGACTCGCTCCTCTCTGAGCCTGCATAGCTCAGTTGGTAGAGCGACGGTCCCGGCTTGACCGGAGGTCGTGAGTTCGAACCTCACTGCAGGCCAGTTGTTTTTCTGGCTTGCTCTGCTTGCATCATAGATCGACAGATTTGGCGAGTCTGCGATGGCTTTTCGGTGTACTATTGATACGGAAGCCGTAATCGTTGGTCATAAAGCAACTTCCGAGGGGCTAGATCACAGATGTTATTAAACACATATGTTTGTGTGTGTCTTTCATTGATTGATACGGACTGATTATCCCCCAGTGTGAAGTTGCTTGTACTAACAAAATGTGCAAGTATTGGCGCATGGTTGTTTCTCGACTCGCTCCTCTCTGAGCCTGCATAGCTCAGTTGGTAGAGCGACGGTCCCGGCTTGACCGGAGGTCGTGAGTTCGAACCTCACTGCAGGCCAGTTGTTTTTCTGGCTTGCTCTGCTTGCATCATAGATCGACAGATTCGGCGAGTCTGCGATGGCTTTTCGGTGTAGTATTAAATGGTAAACTTTAACTTTGGAACTTGCGTTTCTGTTTAGCAAAACTGTCGTGATGTACGACAAATTGAAGTTAACGCCACTAGAATCAATAAGTAAAAATTCGGTGTTCCCAACAGCTGTATTTCTTGCACATATTTAAGTTACTGCTTGACAGTCGGTATAATTAAACCCAAAACAATAATTTTGGCCCAAAATAATTCACGAAAGCAATATGAACTTTCCTTTTAACATAACCTGATTATTACTCTTTTTTGTTTTGCTTAAAATCGTTGTTCTGATACGAACACCATTTCTAAACAATTAGCGCGTGGAAACGATAATACAATACTCACCAAACAAAACATCACCTTAAAAACACTATATCCATAATGTTTGGACCAATTGGTTAAAGCAGTGGTTCGCCGGTCCGCATCAACTTTCCTGCCGGTCCGCCAAATATCTTACAATTTTATATCGTAGTTGCAAAATGCAAGATTTTAAAAGCTTGTCCATCAAATGTAGAACTTCGCCAGTTCCGTAATTTGCTGCATTGTGACGCAACATTAAGTTAATGGTCTTCTTTGGACTTTATTGTTCGTCAAAATGGTGCAAGTGTAGTAGGCTACAACTCGTTTAAGTTTTAAGCTTCAAAACCTGTTGTAGGTGAAAAACTTCAATGAACCACGTAAAACACGTATATGATATCAAAAAGACAGAAGCAATTGCTTATTAAATTGACGTTTCCATTCTTTGCTTTTAAGTTGCATATACTTTTGTCGTAATTAGATTTTGGGTTGATTTTGATTTTTTAAGGTCCACCGGATCGCAAAACTTGTTTTAAAATTTTACCGATCCGTGAGCTGAAAAGGGTTAAAGCAAGCCGGAACGGCGTAAAAAACAATGTTACCTTTTCGCCAACCCGCGATATTCTTGAATCCAATTAAACTGATATTTCAGTTGCATATTTGTGTACTAAGTTGAAGGGTAACCTAGGGTGTTTTATACGTTATATCTCGACGTAACTTTTTAACGTCGTCGATAACGTCGTAATTATTTTACTTTTACCCCAGTTTGAAACCGAGGGAAGACTATTTTTGCCCTTCGGTTTATTTAACAAAGACACTTGGACTGCGAAATAACACTTAAGTTGCGGTTGGGAACGAAAAAAGTTTTGTTAAGTAGGCCTAATTAGATTATTACGGGTGTGAATAGTTTTTTTAAAAGCTAACCATTAATTATTCCAATGATGTGACTTGAAATCGACTTTTGTAACTAACAACTTACAATGGACTTATATGCTATTCATTGAAAATGGCTTGACTTGAGTAGGACTTGATTGATTTTGCAATCACTCGTTTTGCATCACTCGACTGTGACTTAAGTAGTGTTGTAAACAAATCCGTTTACTTTAATTTAGTCCCAGTGAAGTCATTCGCAAAAAAAATTGAGCCTTCTCGAATAAACACCAAGTCGCGTCCTTGTCATCAAAATAAAACTTTAAAAGTTAAAATTTTGTAAACTCGTCCGATTAGATATGAGCAAAAATTTAACTAAAAACTAAGTAAAATAACAAAAACGCAATATATAGCAAAGCAAATTGTTTTATGTGTAAATTAGGATAAATAGCCCAATTTTATTAAAATAAATTAAAACCAGGGAGTCGAACCGGAACCGAACCGGAACTTTATGAACCGGTTTTGGGTTAATTTTATCCGAACCGTAACCGAACCTGAACCGGTTTTTATAAGATTTTAAGGAGCTTAACCGGAACTGAACCGAATATTTTGAAAGTACCTGAACCTTAACCGAACCCGAACCTGTAAACAAAAGCGGTTCGCTCCTGCATGACGTCACAACTTCTATTTTACAGAGTAAGTTACGCCATGCTCAAAATTTTATGAAAAAATATGAATATTTAATGGAAAAATCGTTGATTTTTATTTTTTAGATATTTCAATAATGAGTTACTGTTTTTTTTTAACAAGTCACGTAACTTAGATTAAATGACTTACAATTCAAAGATAAGTCTCTAAATTTATCGACCCATATTTTGAGATTTAACGAAAATTGTATTGTATCTGAACCGCAACTTTATGAACCGGTTTTGATATAGCGATGGTCGAACCGGAGCTGAACCGGAACTTTTAAATTCCTCCGAACCGAAACCGGAACTGAACCGGTTTCCGAAAAAATTCTTGAACCCGAACCGAACCTGAACCGGAAAAGTCAAACGGTTCGACTCCCTGATTAAAACACATCATTCCAATCAAAGTTATTTGTCCAAAAGACTTAAGTCAATCAAGTTATTTTACGTAGTCAAAGTCATAAGAAAACAGCCCACTAAGTCAAGCCATTGGTTTAAGTCATTACAACATTGGACTTAATTCATTTAAAAATGACTTGTTTACAACGTTGTACTAGAGACCAGTTACTTCTATAGGATTAAGGTTTTTAATTGAAGTTTTGTTAACGAAGTAAACAATGCAAATATTTTTGGTTCTTACAGTGTGGTCCTGGGATAAGGTTTCCAATTAGAACAAAATCAATAATTTTTCACTTTAATGAGGTATAATTTAGGCTAAAAATCATGCTTGACATCACGCCGAGGATCCAGGTTTTATGACCTCAATAAATCAATTGAGTTCTCATAAGAATTTATGATATCTCACATATAGGAGTTAAAAAAAATTACATAATCTTATAGCATACAAGGTAAGGCATCATTACAGAGATAACTACCATTTAAGTTTTAGGCTAATTCCAATAAAATGTTGCACACATAGTTTTAAAACAAAACATACTAATTACGGGAATTTAAAAAAGCTAGATTACATGCACTCCTACCATATTTTAATTATCAATGCTAAATTTCTGATTTTAACATATTGTAAAAAATAATTAATTAAACAGCATGCAAAGTACATATTTTGTACAGGTATTGCAAAAATAGATTTCAATCCACAATCAACTTAAACAAAATGTATAAAAATATCTACAAGTTAGTGTTGGTGTTATTCACATAGGACAAAGTATATGATAACAAATTCAATTTTTAATTTTGTTGTTAAAAAATCTTCATTTTATCTTCCTAAAGATGTACGTAGTTGTTTAGATTTTAGATATGCAAATAAAACGAACAGTGTATTTCATTTAATTTTATGAACCACATTATTCAAAAAAACTTTAACAGGCTTCTATTGCTTCACTGTGAAAGCTCTTATAACTTCTTGCACTTTGTTTTGATATTGGCCGATCTAAAATAGAAATGTGATTCAAAATAGATAGAACTAGTTTTTATTTAAACAGCAAATAGATGCCTATATGTACTGTTCCTATTCATTTTTTAAATCACAAAAATTTAGTTTGTAGCTCTACCATAGGATGTTGTTAAGCTTTTTCTAAATACATTGTTTTACAAATTTCAAGGTGTTAGATAACTCTCAAGTTTGTTGTGTAAAAAGTTATACTATACACTATACAGCTTGATAATGAATTTCAAAGCCAAAAAGGTTAAGTAAATGGACATCATCTTAATCAAGACATGTTGATTATCCAAAAACAACTATACATATTTTGGAGAATGTAAGCGGCTCTAAAAATAATGGCAGGCTATGTAATACTCTCACCACAAGCAAACAAAAATTAAAACTTTTTTGTGGTATACCTGAACTAGGGGTCGTAGGTTTAGATCTTGGACTTCTTAACCTCACTGAGACCAGTTCTCTTAGTTCATTGTCTGTTGGGGATGCCAATCTGTTTTCCAAATTTGTATATGTAATAAATAAAGTAATGCGCAACCTGGTATAGACAACCTAAGCTATTTATGATTGATACTGTACTTGTACACAGTTTTCTGATTGTAATAATTGTAGTAACACTGTTTAATTTGCTTGTGCAGCAAAACTCTCGCGCCATTAGGAAATTGGCCATATTTTTACCTGGGAGTTGCACTGCGTGGTGGAGTCTTTGCTCGTTGCGAACCAGCTTGAGAGCATACCTTTTCAGGGCCCCCAGTAGATGGTTGTGGAGCTTTGACTACAACTGGGGAATTCACTGGTGAGGGGGACATCTGTTTCTCAGCTAGAGGTGTCTGAAAAACAAATAGATCCTTATAGAAATTGAAGTTGATCACAACATCGGCAACGTATAAATATGGAAAAGTTTCACTAATTATTAAAAACATGAATAAATTGCCTTGAAGTTTTACAACTTTGATGGAGTACTATAATCTTTGACTTTATGTATATGAATTATAATTATTATGCATCATGATAAATTTACCTTGTTTGGTACAAATTCTTTGTATCCGTTTACTGCATTGTTTAGTGGAGAGCTTTCTTTAAAACTTTTTAGATTTACTGCAGCTCTATTTGACCTTGCTGTATATGAAGGTCGTGCTGGTGGAATGTTTCGTGGCATATCCCAAGTTCCTGGAAGATAATTATTTTTGAGCAATTTTAGGAGCCTACAACTATTATATCAAAGTATGTAAAAGCAACATAGCTGTTATTTAAGTTGAGTAATATTTGAAATTACTGTTTAAAAAATTTCGATGTCTGCCTCCTAAAACATTGCCTAATTTTTCTTAAATGCATAAACATTGTTTTAAAGATGAACGGTTTAAATACCCATAAAAGTTCCCCATGGTGACTCTTTAGACCGAGGAATAGAATGTTTTAGGTGACCACGGTCAGTAGCTATTATTTGAGTAAAACCATCAAGGGTACTGGGCCTTTCCTTGTGTTTTCTTGGTACTGTCCAGTTCTTCAACTTTTTTGGATTAAATGCATCTTCATACTACAATAAGAATTAACTAAAAAATCTGTTTTGTTTGTAAGGTAAACCTGAATTCATATGTAAATCAGATTTTAAATTTGTTTTGTATTTCGGACAACTAATTTAATGTAGGCCTACAACTTACTATAGGTGTTTATTTTTTGTTAAACAATTAATTAAAAGTTGATTTTAGATTTACATCCCAGATTTTAACAACAATATTGAATAGTAGATGTAATTTGATTAGGAAGTATTTTATTGGTAATTTGATTTTAACACTTCAAACACTTAACACATATCGTTAATCACTTCAATATAGCTGTCATTTGGTGAAAGTTTAAGATCCTCAAAAATTTACTTACCTGATTGGCGCTGAAATGCGAAGACATTGCTAGACAGACTAGTCAAAGATTGCCAAATTTCGTCAATATAAGTTAACTACACCTCAGTTATACACGATACAAATCCTAAACAGCAGCATTTGGCGGCAAGGTTGTCAGCGTCTTTACTTAGTTACTATAACAACTACGTTGATATTAGGTGGCGCTAGAGAACAAAAAACGAATGGCTGTATTGTTGCATAAGTAGGTCAAATATGCAGAGTCGAACTGTTTGACATTTCTGGTCCAGGTTCAGTTGGGGTTCAAACAGGGTTGCCAGATGGCCAAAATAAAAAGGCCAAACGTACGGTACCTTAAAAAAGTCAAAACAAGCTAAATCTACTACAAACTCGGACAAGCCTATGTTTTTCCTGAAATAAATAAAAAAATGCAAAAAATGGTCATGCTGGTACAATAATTTTTTCGTTTTTTGTAAATTTCGAATAAATTTATTTCGAAACCGGTTTATAAAGTTGCATATTAGTTGCGTAAACGTAAAAATGTAGGTCAATAAATGTAGAGCCTAATTATTAAATAGCAACTCATATATAATCTAAGTTTTGTTGCGTTTTAGAAAACGAGCAGTTCATTATTTAAATATATGAAAAATAAAGAATTGCATTATTCAATTAATATTCTTTTTTATAAAATTTCCAAAGTGGCATAACTTTTTTCTGTAGAAATAAAAGATTCTGTAAAATAAAAGTTGTGAAGTCATGGGAAAGTAAACCGATTTCTTGACAGGTTCGAGTTTGGTTAAGGTTTAGGTAAATTAAAAATATTCTGTTTAGTTCCGATTCGGCTCCTTAAAATCTTACAAAAACGGATCAGGTTCAGTTACGGTTCAACAAATATAACGTTCAGAAAGTTCCGGCTCGGGTCCGGTTAGACAACCTGCAAATATGTTTTGAAGGTCAAAGTTCACTAGTTCAGGCTTTATTCTTTCTGCATTAAAATCTTGTTAATGGGAATATCTTAACTGTTTGAAAGCCTTTAGTTACATCTTAAAAGTACGCTTTCAATTCAGTTTTAAAAGCAAAAGTTAAACAACAAACTTGGAAGGTAGTAGCCCACGACCTTAAAACTTTACTTTTATTTTTGCTATGCTATATTTAGGCTACACGTTGATCCAAAATACACTAAGTTAAATTACTATGGGACGGGCAATGTGAAAAGTGGCACATGTAAATCTGTTGCAGTGCAGGCCGTACGTCCCACTGAGCACAAAGCGTCACTTTAAACAACCGTAATGTTTTTCTTCCAAAATATAACTAATTTAAAAGGCGACATAAATATTTATAGTAGCCTAGTCCAAAACAATGCTAAATTCAGTAATCTGAGAGGCCTACATGGGCCCAGTGGAGTTCGTATGGACTTGGAAATACCACATCTAAGTTACCAGAAACTCGTCTATCACAAAAAGGGTATAATTTATGACGTAAGTGACATAAATTAATTTTATTTCCTTAGAAAAGCGCTAGAGTTCAAACAAATTTTAGTGACGCAAAGCTTATAGGTCATACCTTAGTGCCTAAATGAGCTAAACAAAGCTCACAAATAAACATACTTGTCACCATAAGCTCGAGGCGGAGCCTGATCAAGAATTTTTGTTTGGGAGATCAATAAAAAAATCAGGAAGCACGACAAAATTTACGATGAAGTCACTAAGTTATTTCCAAACGTGGCGTCATAAAAAAGTTTCCTTAAAATAGCAAACAGTGCGCTTATTTTGTTTTTAGGTTGACCATGCGTAATTTTAATAGAAAAGTCACAATAAGATGTAAATATGTTGGCGATTTGCGCTAAGCGAGAACATACTGATTTAGCCTAACTGGTCAAATTTGGCAAAATCGTTTATTTTGTGTCGCGGCCATAAGAAGCAATTCGTTTTATATGGCGGGCTAATGTTTCAAGGTCTGATCCAGGATTTTAGTTTGGGAAGGTGCGTTAAAAATGGAAAGCGTGTAGTTTTTGAACGAACTGTTGTGCAACTGAAATTCAGTTAATCTCACCAAAGCGCGAAAAAATGGCGTAGAAGTATAATTGACGCATAACAAAACTATATTATCTCCATACCTGATTGGCTGCACCAGATTCACGTAAAAAAGGTTACATTGCGTTTATCTCGTTTTGGAAGTTGAATGGGTGTGGCTTATGTGTTACAAAGCCATATTGCAAAGCTGTATAGGAATTGCATTGTGTTACCTCGTAATTTCAATACTAATATTAAATGATTAAACAGATAATTTAAGATCGCCCCAACGCTTCTTCCTTTGCGAAAACAGTTGAAAGGCGGAGAAACCAGCGTGACTCTTGATCAGGTGCGGATCCAGGATTTTTATTTGGGATAGCTATAAAAAATTCGGAGTGCCAAAAATGTTTATTTTGTTTAAATTGTGTTCACAAGTAGTCTTTAAAAAATCCTAAAAACAAGTTAAAAAGCAGAAAGCCTCAAAAATCCGCGAACAAATGTTTCCTTTAAACATTTATGGAAGCCAAAAACTAATTACTTAAAATTTGAAGCATGAAACTTTGGGGCATGACCTGATGTAGTACCCCACCCTATCTACACTTAAAGAAGCGAAATAAAAATAAACGAAAATTTAATTAAACTCAGTATAATTATCTAAACATTTATCTTATCTGTCCGCTTTAAGTAAGTCTAGTAATGTGAAGAAATTTCATATCCGGGCCACGAACGCCAATCCTTAAAGGAACCCTGCCCGTTATCAAAAGTGTGTGGTGACCACTGTCTTAGAGTTAGACCAATAATACTTTATGAAATAACAACGTCGCTGTGACTTCAATTTTAATATTGTTTAGCAGCGGTATAAAACAGAATTTAAAACTTCAACCCACATTTATTTTTATATAACTCTAGTCATGGTGCGATGGAAGCTAGTTTCGCCCTTACACACATGTATTACCATCGAACGTAGAATACGACAGAATGAGAATAAAATCTTCCCTGTATATCGAAAACACAAAAAAGGCAGTTTTTTAAGTGCAATCAAAATATGAAGATACTGAATTAAATACGGGTGAAACAGGTTCATGTCTATACGTTTTTACAATTGCACCTCGATGATAAACCGAACCATTATTATACGTGCTATTTATATAGGACGCAGGTAATAAAGTGAAATGTTTACTACTTCAAAGATTGTCGAGCGCAACAATAGTATAGCTAGATGTCAAACGATTGGTAGTCTTTTACTAAAGGGTATCAATAAAAAATATTTCAAGAACGAAAACATGGTAAATTACTTTTAATATCATATTGTTCGCTGTGCAAACCATGTTTGAAGGTTTAACATCTAAAAAGAAAAATCAAAGAAAAGGAAAACAGACCATATGCAAGACGAAAAAGCAATTTGTTCAAAATCGTTTTTATTAAGATAACGCGAAATGTGTTATAGGCTTTATTTGTCGGATTATAACATAGCCTACCAAATAGTTAAAATTGGTTCTATATAAAATATCTTAAAATACATAATGACTAAAATTTTAACGTAGAGTTATAACACCAAACACGAAAATAAAGTAAAAATATTCAGAATATTGCTAATACGATAGATAGATTGGATCAGAAATACAATTTGTATAAATTTTGCAGGAATATTTGCAGCGTTTAACATGAAAATTGCCACAGGAAATGAAATTTGTAATACCTTAGCCATCGGAATTAGGATAGAAACATAAAGAATGGCGGAACCCTGGCGACTATATAGACGACTATTTTGGCCGAAGAATTAGCCAGAAAACCTAAAAAAATTGGTGCAAAAAAAATTATAATAATAATAATAATAAAATATTTTAGAAAGATCCTTTCCATAAAAAAAATTGTGGTTGTTCCTACACATATTCAATAACAAATATTTTTTTGAAATGCCGAATATGTAGAAACATTACGCACTACAGTTGGCAAGAATTAATATTGCTGTGCCATTCTAAAAATAATTACGGAAGTTCGAAGCACGTTGTGAGCAGACATGTGCATCCTCAGGTTGTACTTTCACATCCCCCTTTTGTATAGGTCACAAAAATTTTGCGCCGTCGCAACTATTGGTTCACTTCCCTTTGTTAATTGCTTTGTTTATCGCATAAACATGGCAAGGAACCTTAGGGACAAGACCAAAAACGGAAATAATTAGGTCAAAAATGCTTGTCACAAGAGGGCTGGCAAACAATACACTTTATATATAATAGAAACAGACTCCATAATAGGGGTTGTTCTCAATACATGAAAAGTTAAAAATGCCATACTGTATATCCCAAAAGTGTTAAAAGATAAATAGAGCTACAACTGCACTTTCTAGGCTTACAAGCTGAAAGGTCGGACGGAATGTGTTCCGAGAAGCTAAGCCGTGATGTAAAAAGTCACGTTTTAGGGTCTCAGGGACAATTACCACCAAACACCATAACTTTCACTTCCAAATATATATTAATTAAAACAGTTTTATTCGAATAAGTGTGTTGTAATATGACGGCCACGGTTAAGATAGAATGTTGCACAGTTATTTATGCCAATAGGGCAAACTATACAACCAACTACCTCAATTTTGAGCGCCTATAGAGTTGCAGCCATTAACCATTGATCGCTAGTCGAAATATAAAAAATATATTTTTGTAAATTTCTAATAGCAACTGCCTAAACACTTTCTAAGAAGATCAAATAAAATATAAACACTATTAAATTTTTTAAGAAGGAAAAAATATACCTAATCAACGCTCTCCCGGACGAAAAACGGCTAATGCGACTGACAAAATACCTAAATGCGAAAACGATGTGTGCGATTTCAGGGCCGCAAAATCCGCCAACTCAGACACCCATAAACTCGAGCTTGAGATTACGAAGTGCCTATACACACAAGTTCGAATATCTGGGTGCCGGAAGTTGCGTATGTTCGTGGTATGTTTGCTTTCCAACAACACCGCAGTTGAATTACACAACAAAATATTGGCGACTTAGAACAAGAAAAAATAATTTTACGTTAAAAAGAAACACTAGAAAACTTTCCACGTTTTGACGTTGCGTCTGAACAGCCATTTTCTGTCAAAGAAAAGTAAATCGGAAAAGGTAACGTCACCCCAGAAACATCAGCAACAGCCTTCAAGACATGCCGTCACATTTCTGAAACAAAAGAACAGAAAAAAATGGCACTCAGATTTGTTTGGCATTTTCCAGCAAGTAAGTGGGTAGTACTAGCTTTTAAAGAAAGGTATGGAGCATTGTCTAAAAGTGTAAGTAACGTGTATTAACTTTACGTTGTAGTGCAAACATGACTACGCGATTGTTAAAACATTTTTTTAAATTTGATTTATTTATGAAGTAACCTAAAAAAGCTTAGGCTTAACAAAAAGTATGCTTAAAACAGTTAGTTAATTTTGGCTTGTCTATAGATTCGATTACGTATTGTGCTCAATTTATTTTAAAGAGTGCGTCACATTGTCGGTATATTAAAAGGGAACGTAATGCTGAAAAAATGGAAATACCCTGAATTAAGGGAATTTTTGAGACGGTTCTGACTTTGCAGGCCTATATATTATTTTGATGAAACGTTCTAGCGGGGCATGGTGTGGAGCGAGAACTTGTGGAACTGTTTCTCCGCTTAGATGAAAAGCCTTTTTGCATGTTCCGTAACTATCGGATTATTTTAGCGACCCGAATTCACCATTCCTTGAATGGAAGTAAATTTCACCAGAAAAGCTGAAAGAACCCGTGCATTTCTTTTTGCTGGGGGTACTTAATTATTTGATTATAGTGCACTTTATGGGGTGCATTCCAGCAACATTTTGCGCCAAACCATGCATCCAAGCAAGTGATGAAAGTTTTCAAGAAAGTTCAAATAAATGTTTTAGATTGGCCAGAAACTTGTCTGATCTAAACCCATTCGAAAATCTATTGTCATTTTAAAATTCCGTTGGCAAAAACGCGATTGAAGCCTACTACAATAACCAAGATCACAAGTGTCACATTTAATTTTGGTATAGCCTAGAGACCCTGCAATTTAATAAATGTCAAATCCCATGTCCCATCAAATCCAATTCGTACAAAACAGCTTCTGAAGATTCCAATATTGTTTTGCGATACTTTGGACAAAAACATCGCGATCCGAACCGACACCAAATTACTCATTGTTATTCTCCAACAAGCAAACTAGATAAAATCGACACATTTCAAAATCATTTTTATAAGACCAAATTGCTTTTGCATTAAGAAGTTTATTTACCTTGGGATATTAAGGAACAATATTTTGATAAAATTACCTTTCAAGTTCGAAATATTGCGGTGACATATCATAGCTACAATTCCTATTTTAATTTGGCATTGTATATGCACGGATATCACCCTTGTAGGCTATGTATCGGACGAGTTTCGAAACTACCACTTAGTCTTTGGCGTTAGCCCCGATCCTACATAATCGGACATCCTTAGTCGCAAACTATAAAAGTTTGAGACTATTCTAAATTAAAAGTTGCCTAATTCGCGCATTGTTTGTGAGAGATTTTGAATACCATGGAACCTTTTGACTTACATGCGTATATGAGAAAAAGATTTCATCAACCCTTTTTCGGTATAAGTTAAAAAGATTGCGTAAACCCTGCGTCACAAGAACGTAATTTCTTGAATTCACAGCGGGGGCAAATTACGTTTATTTCTATTTTAAGTTTACGCCGAGAACACACTTCAAGGACGGCTGCATGTCATTTATGAACTCTTATGTTATTCCGCATTTTGGTTCCTAAACTGTCTTTGGTTGCGGCATGCTAACAGAAAACAAATCACGGCACACTTTAAAGTAAACCGCAAGAAATAGATATATCACAATATTATCTGTTTTCTTATGTGTTTCTTTTTTAAGTCTCACTCGCTGGATTGCATTCTTATTAGAATTATAACTAAGTTATTTCACGAACTTACAAAACGTTTCGTGGAACTGAGTTTGAGAATCACGGCACTAACCCAGTTTTTCTTAACAATGCTAGATCGAACTTTTAAATCACTGAAAAAGTGGTGGCGCACCTGGTGAGCCCGACAAGTTTTTTTTCGGTAACCCGTATTCCCCTTGATTAGTTGGTAATTTTTTCTTTTATAGGGTTTATAAAAGCTTTACGTTTAATGGGCTGTATGCCAAGTAAAAAGGTTATCGTATTTTGGGGGAATAAAACCGGCACGCTTTTTAACAGTGTCCAGATTAGGTATTTTCTGTGCCCATTTAAGCATGACGTCACAAAAATACGTCATAGCATGACATTACCAAACATCTAACTTAAAGGGCGTTTTGTTGCCAGTCAAATCTCGCTCGAATGTGCAATGAAAGATAGAACTAAATGTATTTCGGTTGAATTAAGAAGTCAAATAATTAATTCGTTCGAGAAAATTCACCGTTATTAATTTTATTTTTTTCGGTACATTGTTCATACATACAGCATGTATCTCGGTTATCTGAATTTAATTTACACTGTGGAAAAATACCTCCTCCTAGGGATGTCCGATGATATTGTATCAGAGCCGCTACCCGATTCCATGTGATAGTATCGGTACTCGTCCGATACTAGGATGGTATCGGTGACGATCCTATGCCGACACAACACCTTAATCTAGCATACTAATACTAGACTAGCCGCAAGCAATTACTGGGCCAATTACACGCTATAGTAAAGGAAAAGTATCATTCACATTTCACGCAAGGAAATAAAAACGCACACCACGTATAACACTCTTCTATCAAGTTGGTAAAACAGACCATTAAACTTATATCTTTGTAAAGTATGGAAAATGTTGGCTAACTAAAAAGCAGGGCATTTTGGTAATTTATCGGGACGTCGGGACAAGTCACTAAAAGTGGGATTGTCCCGCCTAAATCGTAAAGTATTATTAGTATGGCGAATATTTTTTGACCAAAAAAATAGGAAATTTTGACCTGAAAATTTAAAATTTTGACAAATTTTTACCTGAACATAATTTATTTTGACAAAATTTTGACCTGTTAGAAATACATTGATTAAAATAACCTAGGCGTCGTTAATCACGCGTTTTTTATACTGTATATTGCTCTAATAAAGATATAATACGGTTAAAATGACTTTGAACATATATCAAAACTAATTTCTTTTTTGATAAAATGAACGACCAATTTCAAAAAGCTGACTTTAGTTTTTTTTAATTTTGTAAGCGATTTATGTGCAATTGTATTCGATTTTAACTTACAAAAATATTGACAAATTTTGACCTAACGTGTAAATTTTGACAAGTCAAAAAATATTCGCCCTAATTATAAGCCATCCTAGTAAGAATCAGAAAATAAATAAAAAACACCTATTGTAATAAGTTAAAAACTTTGAATGACCTAAACCTACCTAGCCTTAACCTACATCCCATTTAGGGACAGTTCCCTTTTTAGGGGAACAGTCCCGTTTTTAGGACTTTGCCTCGGTGTCCCGATTAGTCAATCAAAATGTCCCGCTTTTTACATTAGGCCTACACAGCTATAAATTTTCTGTTATTTACCTGTTTTGCCAACTTGATGAATAGTGTTACTTGCGCATTTTACTTTCCTTCCGGTACAGCGTGTATTTTTTCCAATGTTTTGGTTGATAGCCTGCGTATTAGCTAGTTCAGTATTAATATGCAGTGGCTCTCAACCTTTTTAGCCTACGGACCGGTAAAATTTAAAAACAAATTTTGCGGACCGGTGGACCTTCAAAAATCAAAATCAACCCAAAATGTAATTACGAACAAAGTATGCAACTGTATGTATTGGAAACTTCAATTCAATGAGCAACTTGCTGCTTTCTTTTTGATATCACACGTGTTATACGTGGTTTTATTGAAGTTTTTTACAGACAACTGGTCTTGAAGTTTACGACTTGAACGAGTTGTAGTCTACTTTTAAACAGTTGGGCACATGTGACGTATGACAAAGTCCAAAGTAGATCGTTAACTCTAAGTTACGTCACAATGCTGCAAATTACGGAACGGGCCAAGTTCTAAATTTGATGTTTAAGCCTTCAGCATCTTGCATTTGCAATTGAGATGTAAAATTGCAATATGTTTGGCGGACCAGCACGAAAGTTGACGCGGACCGGCACCGGTCCGTTGACCGCCGGTTGAGAACCACTGTGCTATAGGCGGACCCAGACGATAGAAATTCAAAATAGTAATATACTATTGTAAAATAATAGGTGTTAATTTATACGTCGTTCTGTGTGTTTCCATAGTAGTCTAGTACAGTGGTAGGCAAGGCTGCGTAGTCGGTGTCGGTTTGTTTTGCTGGAGTCGGACTCGGGACTCGAGTAAGACCACGTAAACCTACTGCCCGAATCCGACGTGGGTATGCGCAGTACTAAATTTTGAAACTGATACAGCCGCCAACTGTAAATTGTGAAGGTAAAAAAATAAATGGTTGATATTTTCCAACCATGTATTATGAGTGGATGAGTTATATGGCACCCCTATAAGGGGATTGCTGAATATCCACCGTATTTAGTTATGTAAATAGACGGAATACAGGCACTAAATTGTAGCCGGATTCGGGACTCGACGAAAACATTTGGCCAGAGTTGGACTCTAGACTTGGGTTTATTTTTTGAATGGAGTCGGATTCGGGAATCTGATTCGGGTTGTTTTTAACCGAATCCGTAGTCCTGGACTGGTAGGCAACTAATGCGAGGCGTTCTTTACCGGTCAACTGGTCTATAGGTGTTTTAACAAGTATCAGATGTCTGTTTTTGGCGTAAATCCTAACATTCTTGCCTAACTTGGAAGTAATCTGTCTAGAAATGTGAACATTTTGGTAATTTGAATATTATTGTGTAAGTTGATAAGGTTTGTGTACAACACAGCAAATTGGGTTTCAATTAAGTTTCACAAAATCAAAAAAGGTGGATTTTTTTCTTTAGGCGAAATCTCCCGTGCTTTTTGGTGAGTTATTTTTGAAACAATATGTTTAGAACAACAACCCGTACGACGGCGTACGTGCAATGACACTTTATCAGATAAATAGTTTGATAAATGTGCTTTTTGCACTCTGCGTGTATTCTCTGCTCCTACGAAAATATTTCTTGACAATTTAAGGAGAAAATAGACTTTGCACAAAAAAGGGGTAGTTTGGCGCAAAATTATATGCGAGTAGGAGTTCATGAATAGCACTTACCAACCTATCAATCTAGCTGATTCTAAATAAAACATGTATTTATTCTACTAAAAACTAGTACAAGAGCGCCATATTTAATTTTTGAAAACCCCTAGAAAAACACGAAAGGTTTAAATCGTTTCAAGGAAACTTTTGTGGAGCATATCGCATCTCGTTTTCTAAATTTCGGTAATCAAGCGAAACGTTTTATAGTCGCATTAGGTTGCAATAAAACGAGGCGTACAGTGCAATCAGTGCATATTTGTGCGAAAATGAACGAAAGGGCGTCAGCACCACAACTTATCTACGCCAGACAGCATAATAAACATTGACTGCAACAAGGCGGCAACGACAATCGGCAAATTTATTTTGAAAGCAACGAATGGTGATTAATGGGACCATAATTTGTGTGATCAACATCTGGTGCATTTATTGGTACTTACTGCAGATACATTCGTATAACAATGTATAATATTTCAAGTAAGAACATTTTACAAATCCAATTGCCATTCGACATTGTTTAAAATCTAAGCTTGCTTCCACTGAGAAATATCAAATACGCAACCCGCAAACGGAGTTTGTAAGAACTATTGTTGCCAGCTATAACAATTACTTATCGATTTATTCAACAAAGGATTGCGGACATGTAGAAAGGCCAAATAAATGCGCCACCATGTGAGAAGAGCGCGAGCGTTTCAAGGTCACATCCAACTCAAAACACAAGAACAGATTTGCGGCAAGATGTGTGGTTATTTCGATAATAGTCAATATAGTGTGGGTTGCGCAATCGAAGAATACTGCACTTTGCAAAGAGCCATACACAACACTATGAGGTTACGGATGCCGGCAGCGAAGTCACGGATAGCAAAAGAAGCAGGAACATTATCGTCAGGCAGGCAGCTAGGTCATGTCGAAACATGGACGACAGCCAAGATCGCGCGGGTACGAGTGTAGACGGCAGACAGACGAAATCAATAGAAAGCCAGTGCCGAAATTGGAGGTCACACGTACTGGCTTCGGCAGCGAGGCCACATCACGTCTCCCTTTTATACGTACAGCACTCGCCAAAGCAAAAAATCTCGGAGTAGAGAAATATCCTAAAGGCTGTATATATGCCCCATTACTGTCATCAATCAACAAGATACAACTTCTTGAACAAAAATACCAACAAAGGCTTTTCACTGGAAGTTCTCACAGTTGTGAAAAATTTAAATTTTATAATCTAAAAACGGCAAAAAAAATGCCGCTAACATTACTAAATCAACAAACTTATTAACGTCGTTTTATGCAATATCGGTGACGTGGCTGTTCAAGCGAAAAATAGCTTGCACATTATGCGGGAACCAAAGAGGAACCAACAGTGGAAGCGTAAATAACCATTTGGTTAGCAAGTAGCAACTAATACGAAAGAAAAGGTGGTGTTATTCAATTGCTGTTTTCATCAAAACACACTTTTTCTGTTTTATTGCAAATTAGCAAAAGCTACAAATAAGGACAAGACATGAACTAGTCAATTTACCTGGTAAAGAATCTTGATTTTATAAGCTTTCTTGGTTATATCAATAATTTCCTCCTCGAGAAATGTTGATAAAAACAATAAATTCGATACATCTGCAGTCCTGCTGTACCCCTATCATCGAACCAGTAAACTTGGCAGCTGGCGACGATCGTAGGACTTTACCGAATTTAAACGGTACCCCGGAAAACATTACCAATAAATTGTAGAAAAATCAAGGAAATCTAGTTGATGGCGAAGTAACAACGGGTTGCCAGCAATACACGTGGTAATGCAGTCAATACTAAGACATACAGGACGACTAAGGCACTGCATTAAAAATGTTGTCAGACCGGTTACCGCATCCTTCATTTTGTCTTAAAACCTTACTGCACATGAACAATTTTATGAATAGTTTTGCATTGCAAGACTACCGTCAGTTAGGAGTAAAATAGCCAACTATTTATTCGGCGTTGCAAATTAATGTAAAACGAAGATTTGAAGGTCCATTCTAATCATCTTTATATAATGACACATCGCTTTTTTTTTCGGGACTCCTTATAGCCCAAAAATTAAATTCTTAAATCTTCACTTTTCAGTCACGCTGCAACAATGAAGCGCCATAAAGTCGTCCCTGGCAGCCCTGCGCCGGGCCCAAGAACGCTTGACGCGCCGCATGGCTGAGCAGCAGACAAGTTCAGACGACACATGACGCACGCCAGTCTGCTCGTAAGTGCCCGTGGCGCAGGCGTCCTAGCGGGACACTTAAATGAAAGAACTTCTAACCCTGGTCGCGAAAGCAGCGTCCAATGTGTACGCACACGCTACGGGAATATGCTGCCACTAATATATTGTATAATATAGAACAAAGTTTGCCTTTGTAGATTTTTTGCACAGCAAGCGGGCAAGACCTATTTTTGTAATCCGACCACCACAATGAAGGGCAAAGCCCGGTTTGACAAACAGCAATTGCTTAGCCGTGTGTTTGTCGACTGTTTCGCCTCGCGTGCTAACAATGTCAGCAACCATAGTTGGCTATGCGGTTAAAAGTAGTACGTGTGGCAGATTTGTTTCATTTTATAGAAATTATAATTACCCTAATAGCTTAGAACATGTTTAACATCATGTGGGCGTATATTTGGCATATCGCCACCTTACATCAAGCCTTTAATCTAGGGAGAACATACTTCTGTAAAAAGTCTAAAACCAGTATAAAACATTAAAACGTTGTAGGATTAAAACATATACATTCATGCGAATCTTAGTTTTTAAATGAAATTTTATTTTATTGGTATACTTAATGCTGGTAAACGTTGTTTGCTTGAAAAACGGTTTGAAATAATTTTTGGGTATGATGTCAAGCATTTACAAATTTTCTTACTACCCTTAGATGGCTCACATAGTAAAAGTCGTTTATCTAATTTTCTCGTTATTATCTAAGTTTGTCTAATTAAATTAGTATACCGTTATTTAAGAAGTCAGAATCAGATTGGACCATATATTATTACTGACTGGCACACACGTAGGCACGACATACACACTCACGTACCGTATACACTTAACATAAACTCTTAAGTTGTGGTAATCGTCCGCGTGTCTTTTGCACGGTATTAGAAACGCGAAGACTGCAGCAGCAAACTGTGATTGTTTGAAAAGCGATTGTAACAGGATTCGGCAGTGCACTGTCATGAACTTTTACTTGTAGGTATTACTATTTTCTAAAAAAACGTTCCCTATCTGGTATATTGTGACGTCACAGATGTGGATTGGACTTTACCTTTTATGATTCATATCAACCGACATTAAGCAATCAATGATACGAGGTGGCCCAAGACTATTTGTTTCTTTCCCTCGTTTGCGTTTTAATATTTATACGCCAAGTGACAGGAACAAGACCAAAAATGTACGTTAGTCAGCTAAATCAAGAGTAAAATAAACATTTTCGCAAATATTACCCCGAAACAGGAGAAGCACCACCTCAGGATCCAGACATTAACGTGGATAGGTATATAATAACGTTATCAAATAAAAAAAAACAGTTATTTTTAAATTAGGCATAAAAACAGATTTTTGCGCAGTTCACCCGAAATTATTACGACATGTTTTTTTTTAGTCTGCCTGGCAGAGCTATTGTGGCGTAAAACTATTGAAATTAATTTATTTCTAAAATTCCAAAGATCAGCCATTACTCTTACCTTATATGGGTCTCCTGTCATGTTCGCGAATTGTGTTGGTGGGCTGAACCTGGCAAGACAGTGTGTTTTTCGTTGGAAATAAAAGCGTAAGACAATTTTACCAAATAAAGCGACCAATTTTCTATTAAAGCATGACTATGTGTTTTTCGAAAAATAACGTACCATACTATGTCTTTCACTATACCTTTTGTGCTACTTTAAATTTCTTGATCCACACTTGCATTTCAACAACCGCGTGCCGTAGTGCCGTTCGACGTCATTGCCAGGGGAAAAACCTGCTTCCACTTTAATGAATGAATTTATATAAATTGAATAGCCACGCACTAAGCGTGTAAAACCAAATGTAAGCCTTTAATTTCGCATCTGTTAGTTTGACAACTCGGCCCTTCCTTGTTTTAAAATAGCTGTATGTGAATATTATTAGAGTAACCAACCTAAATCTCAGCTGCTAAGTATTCCGAAGCACCTAATTATTTATTGTAGGTACGTTTTTCTACCAGTAATGTGACTAGCATTCTTCAAAACAATAAAAGCTTACAATAAAACGTACTTTAAAACACGCTTGTTAAACCTGTACATAAATGTTTACTGGTATCAATAGTCTTAAATGGGAGTTTAGGAATTTAGAGATTATAAAACAGCGGTGTTTGAGTAATAAATGGTTAAATTAACTCAGACAGGATATTTACGTGCTGAAACATGGGCCTTGCCTCGCTGCTCGTGAACTTTTTAACGTGTCTGGCAAGGCTGCCAAAATTGTAAAGCTAAAACAATTTAACTTAACCGGTTTCGATGGGCGCTGCTGATTACCATATTTGCTTCCTAACGATATTAAATACACTGTTTACTCTTAACTGTGTCACCTTACTGCATAAAATACCGTGACAATGCTTTTTAGCAACCACTTCGGGTTAAACTGCTGTCAAATGAAGCTGCAGCCTGAACATTCTCTCCCGTAAATGCTCCCAGACGATGACCCACGCCGGCGGTACGGCTTCTCTCTTTCCTATGTAGCGCAGGCTGATTAAAAGAACCTGTAGAGGTGCCTCTTTCATTGTTAGTCTGTATTCGCACTCATTACGACCAATGGATTGCAGCGCCCTCTGTAAAACACCCGCGGTTTGTGCTATATTTTGTGTTTTTTCATAAAAGCAACCTTAGTATTTTTAATTTTAATTTCTACTTTAAAAACGCGAGCAGTAGTGTCATACAATCATGGCGTTACCCAACATTGCTGTGGAGAATAAAGCGATCGTGTCAAAGCCAAGACATTTGTTGTACTTATTGCAATTCAAAATGGTGCAGAACTCCAAAAAGGTATTGTGTTTAGTCTGCCTAAATCCGTGTCTTGCGAGTCTCGGCGTTTTAAAGCAGGAACAAAACTGCGAGTTGAGCAAACGGCCTTAAAGGTAACTGGCAAAGACACACATAAAAAGGAAACAAGGCGCCAGCGGCTCGGAGGCTCAGACCTTGGGCGAGCCTGTAAAGATTGCTACATATCGCCGAGCGAATTCGGGCCTGTGTTGACCGGCGACGGCGCTAAAGCGAAGCCGCAAGGCTGAGCGAGAATATTGAAGAGAAAAAGCCCGAGCCCAGCCGCAGTTCTTTAATTTCTGAAAAGAGCGACGCACGCCTCGTTCGATCGCGTTTAAGCAGGTAGGGTCACGTGACGTCTAGACACCGCAGACTATGTTAAATAATGAATATCGACGATTTCGCCGGCCGTCGGGTCAAATTGGACTAACGCGAGTGGACGTGACTTCATTCAGGGAGCGTCCGTGCGCTGCCCAAGGGGGGCATTATTACTAGAATTGTGTTTTGGATTATGGTAATGTAATTTACCTTGATCAGATGGTAAACTAACAGACTCACTGATTTTGTATACAGCAATTGTAGCTAATCGGCTCTTTCTTGGCATTAAAACTTATTTTAAAAGGAAAAGTGTAACTTACACCACTCTGTGATTTTACCTAAAGAACATACACGTTATGGTTATAAAAAAATGCAAACGTTCCCTGTGTTATTGCAAAACTAATAATTGAGATTTAAATTTGGACAACGTGTATTGTTGTACATTGTAACCAGGTTGCGGAAAGTGTCAACTTACTGAATGTAAATAAATGTTTAAGACTATATGTGTATTTCTCGTTGAAATCCTGATAATTGAATGCTTAAAGGGTTTACTCAAAGTTAGTGCCCACTGCTGAAAGAAAAACTGTGAATTAAAGCAATTTTTAAAGGTTTAGGGCCGCAACACGATATTTCCTTTTTTATACTTGGCAGAAAAATTATTGGCACTTAATGTGGCTTGCGACATCTTGTGTATAATTGTTGCTGTTTTTTAGGCATGAGCACTGCTCAGCCAATACTTTGTTCTACGAATAAAAATGTATTTAATTTGCGTTCCTTTACCAGTTCCTGTCAAACGTTCCTTGCAATAGCTTTAAAACTACCCTAGCAGCAAGTTTTGTTCGCGGCGATAACAATAAAAATCTACAATTCCGAAAAAATGATCATATGCAGGGGCTCTTAAACTGAGGGCGCGAATGCGCTGAGAAAAAAAATGTTTCAATTTATTTAAGGTCAAGCTTTTCCAACACGAATATCTTTTTGAAACTACTTATTTGCCTTGATTTATTATCACACAACAATCGTTTCGTGCCTATTTAATGTATTCTTTTTACTGAAATTAATTAGTTGCAGTGAATTAAATGTTACAGGAACCTTATACACACTGCACAGTGTTGTCAAGTTTGCACATGGGTGTTCTCTCGAAACCAGTGCTCCGCAACCGGTGTGACACTGGTGTGCCGCGAGACGAACCCAGGTGTGCCGCGACGTTCCCGGAGCTGTTTACTTGAGTTTTTTTAATTGTACTTTGTACAGCAGAATTAAACGAATAACCCATTTTTTTTTCTAACCAGCATATAATAAGATTTAAAATCGTCTAAAAGTGCCCAAACCGGTCGGAATAAGACCTAAAGTTGTTGGAAAAAAAGCCTAAATGGACAAAATAATGCCTAAAAATGTAAAGAGACGATAAGGGGTGATCGGGAGTTATCTGACATTGGATGTTTTGGTGTTGAAGTTACGCATTTTTGTTGAATCGGCGATTACGGCGCCTTTAGCGCCACTGTTTGAGCATTGGTTGGTTTTCCGTGTTTGGGGTTAGTGGTGGCCAATGGTTGGGGTTATTATACGACTATAGATAATAGTCCTATTTTGGTTTTATTCCGAACTGTGTTTTATTCCAACGTTGATGTTTTTTAATTTCGGTCTTCTCTTTCCCTAAGTTCCTTTGGCCGTCTTAAGATATTTTAGTAAGACCGTAAAATCAGAAGATAAAAGAATAACGTCAAATTTTCGGCGCCTTTGGCGCGTTTAATCCTAAATCGGACATTTTTGTCTGTGCAGTCGGGATATTGCTCTTGTGGTCTAGTGTCGATCGACTTATATTTCGTAGGTGTGCCGCCCAATTATTTTAGCTTTGTTGGTGTGCCGCAAGTGAAAAAAGATTGCAGAGCACTGCGCTCTAAACGTTGTTTTGCCAATACTGTTCAAATGCTTGCCCGTTTATAACGCGAGAGAGGTTAGAGCTTTTTCAAAAGGCCCATTTATATTTCACTCATGGTGATTTTGATGTAAAAATTCCATTTTTAGCTCCAAAGTTGCAATTACGGCAGATGAAATTTATTGCGAATCTATTCCAAACAAAAACTTTTAGGTAGTGTTATTTTGCTTGTGGGTTCCCAATATTATCAACCCCCAAGTCTTTCTCAACGACCTTGGAGGCGGCCAGCTGCAGATATTTGACTTACAATGTTTTACACCTAATATTTTCTACATATTTGGCATACTTAGTCACGTGCAACTAACTTTAAAACATTTAGTAATTGTAACATATAACGTTGATGTGATGTAGATCAGTGTTTCCCAACGTATGGGTCGCGACCTAAACTTTGGCCGCATGATAATCCTTCTGGGTCGCTCGTCAAGATACACAAGAGCACTTAAAAATTATCATAGACAAATAAAAGTTGAAAACAAACCATTAATATTCAGAAAATTTGAAACGTAGCGCTTGACATATAGCACTTGTAACTTATAGTTGCAATTTGTTCAATAAAAACTAATTTCAGTAAGTACACTTCAACACGTGTAGTTCGCGGAGTATTTTCATATAAATAATAACGTACACCAAACAGGCTGCATGGCAAAAAATGTTTTATATTAGGTTTCCAAAAAATAACGTATTTAATACAAATTACTTTTCTCCTTGCTGATGACAAAAAATAGTTGAAAAGTCATACATTTAGTAAAATCGAACTGAATGTGGTTTGATTATTTTCCAGCGTTCAACGTCATATTTGAGTTCATCACATATAGGCATTTATGCCAACTTTAGCCAATTTAACTTGCGCGCCTTTGCTTTTCGTAAAGCCTTTAGGAACGCCTAATAGTCCCGTAAATACTACTAAAACCATCACACTATGTATTCGATTACATATCAGTGCGTATTTTCGATTACATATCAATGCGACAACATAAAATACAAAGTTGACTGTTGTCGCGAAGCGCGAAATAATTTTCGTTTTTTTCGTTTGAATTAGCTAAATTTTAACTGGGAGACACACAAAAATTTGCTTGTACTCCATATGTTAGTTTTCATGGAGCTGATTTTAACAAAAATGTTGTGAAGGCAGTTTTGATTCCACAGTTGAAAGGCTGCACTTTTCCACAGTTGAAAGGCTGCAATGCACATGTCGCCCGAAGCGTAAAAATTAAACATTGCGTTAGTTGTGTTTCAAACATTGTGATGACACACATTGCAAAGTCTATATACTGCAAATAACATTACAAACTCGCACAAGAAAAGTCTTGGTATCTCCACAGGTTCGCGCGAAGAGCAAAATTTTTTCGCAGTTATTTTGTTAAAATTGGCAAAAACACATTTTGTGGAGAGGTTGGCATGGTGCCCAACTCCTTTGCACAAGTTAGTTTTCCATCAACCATATCATACCGTTCCGACAAACCAAATCGGCATAATAAGTAGCAAATATTGTCCAAAAAACGAGAAACTATTAACACAAACTAGCCCAAAAGTTAACAAATCGCAAAATTATGAACCGTTTTTCGTCAGTTACTTATCTACACGTGTGCAACGTTGATCCAAAGCATAGGACAGCATGAAAGTAAAATTAACAACAAACGCAACATGATACCAATAAAAGCATTTTAAAAAGTTAAACATTCGTGTAGAGCTGGCGCCCCTCGGCCTCTGAAAATTGTTTGGCACCCCCCTAGGGGTAATGAGCGAGTAGTTCACGAATCTTGATTGTTTGCTAAAGGGATGAGCACGTATCATATCTTTCAAAAATAGACGTTTCGTAACTTTATCCCGAATAATAATCGGATATTATTTTGCGCGACCGCTTTGTTACCATTTCAGTGAATGTATTTGAAGTCGATTGCAGTTGCACATTTCCAGCCTTAACCGGGAACAGAAAGCTTTTTGAGAATTATTGTTTGATGACGTCACGTTTTGTGTCTTTTTCGCCATCTTTAAAATTGTCACGATTCGCCCCCATACAAAAACATTGATCTGCCCCAGTCCCTGCCAACTCAGCGTTACAATATTCTTGCTCACTATAGAAAAAAATATTTGCTCAGTTGAAAATTTTCTTAAAGGGAACACTGGATACGACCCGTGGAGCGTATAGGAGCAATACTTGATCGACTTGTGTAATATTTAAGCAAATCCGTATTCCCTGTACCAAATGGCCTACAACGTAGGAATAATTCGTATCGTTTTTAAAAGCAGGGTTGGGCTTAAGCACTCGCCCGCTTGCCAATGCGAGTGCAAATCGCTCCGAGCGAGTGCTGATTGACACCAACTCGCCCGACTGGCGAGTGGCTTCGGCGAGAAATTTTTAAGTTGTGTTAAGCAACACTACTAAGCGAAATATTACTTAGCGCCAGTTATTTCGTTAAACACTAAGGCGCAAATATATTTAACACTACACAAATAATAAGCTTAATCGAAGTCACGTTCGAAGCTCTTAATAGAGAATCTTTGTCCCGTTGTATGATCGTAATAAACACTCTTTGTCCCGTTTTAAAAATTGTTTACCGGCAAACAATCAAAGACGTCATTGCTGCAGTGGTAAATAGTTGAGGTTTATTGTTTAACTTAAACGTTGTTAATTTTCTAATGTTTAACCCAGTCGTTGACGCCTTTGGAAAAGTTTATTGGACTTGCGATGCACCCAGCGATAATAATTTTGCTTTTCTGTATTGATTGAATTGTTTGTATAAGAAAATTATAAGCAATTGCTGCAGTTTTGGGCAACAATAAGTTCGAATAAAAATGCCGTATATTATTTGTAAGCAGTCTTTTTAAGAAGGTTTTGAGGGACCGAAATGGCCCACTGAACACTATGGTATTTTGAAATATCGCCTACTTGTGTAAATGTAGCTGAGAATTAATAATGAGTCTACGTAAGTATGTTGTTGCGATCTTTTAAGCTCATAGCGGTCAACCAAGCCAAAGCTGAAAAAATAACTGTCTGTGAATATTTTATATCGCAATTATGTTTAGATATGAATCGAAACCATTGAGGACGCCCTTGGAAAATTGAAACGACCCACTATAGGGCGTCGCACAGCACAGAATCTCTGGCATATGGTTGTTAACTGTAAAAGAATGGTTTAGTTGTAAATTTACAATTATTTTGTGTTGCTGTTCAACCAGTAACTTTAGTGTTAGGCGAAATGTGGCGTTTTGTTTCTAGCGCGAAGCAACCTGCGGTGAAACGTCCTTCAAGCACAGAAAAATCAGAATACGATACAATTGGAAACAGGCATGCCGTGGCTACTAAATTGCCAGTGTTATTATTTCAATAAAGACTGTAAAAAATATTTCGGCTGAAAAACATAGTTTTAAGCGTAAACTGCTTTATGGGGAATTAATTTGTTCATCCATGTATGGAAATAAACGACCAGACTTTTATAAACACTAATGTTTACGTATAGAAACCATAATACAGGTTAACGATAACCCAAGAAATGACCGCGCTAGAACGGTAATTTGCAAATTGCGTGCCAACAAATTTGGCGAGTGTTATTTCGTCTGGGCGAGTGCTGATTGAAGCCGCTCGCCAGGCTGGCGAGTGTAATTTTTTTCTTAGGAACAACCCTGAAAAGTGTAAATTGCTTGCTGGTAACCTGTCGCAGTAAACGCGATGGCTTGCGAACTATATCAAAATTTGCGTGGGTAAATAAAAAATAAACAAGTGTTTAACCGGTGACCGTTTAAGATTGCTATGACCATTGGCCAGGTTTAAGATAATTGCGACGACGCTCCTTGAGACGAGCGCTCGTTGCCCCGTCTTTTGTTCATAGAAGAGACTAATTTTTTACAAACCGATTGGCAAACTTACTGATCACACTTTATAATTTTACACTGTTCTGAAAATACTGAGCATAAAAATCTTAACTTCGCCAGCGTTTCTCAACCGGTGCGCCGCGGCGCAGAAGACTGCCAGGTGTGCCGCGAGCAAAAGGAAAAAATAATGTAGGTCCTATTATACTATTATATGAAACATATATTTTTTAAGACGTAATAAGAATATCAAAGCCCATACATAAGTAGGTATCATTTTGAACGTTTCAAATAACTCTTTATTCATTTTCAACATAGCCTTCTCCATAGTGGCTGACAACAAACTTTGGAGCATAATGCGTATTCTTATTACGTCTTACTACAACCTCCAACCATTATGCTCCAAAATATATTTTTTACTTTCCTATTAAGCTTAGCTCATTGATTCCACAAGACTTTTATAGTCTAACTAAGACCTAAACACGAAATAAGTCCAAAATTAATCGAAACAAGATGGACAAAATAAGGTTTTTAGTCTTAAGGCTGGAGTCCCTTTAAAGATATGCAACTATATAAAACCTATATAATAAAGGCAATTTAAGAGAAATACCGGTTCGCCTAGAAAAATTCGCGTGCATTTGAGATCCTCTTTTTTGACCCGGCCCGCGACAACATTATAAGTTTCTGATGTGGCCCGCGGTTAAAAATAATTGCCCACCCCTGCGCTATATTATGCTAACCTTGCCTAAATTTTTCGTGGTAAAACTGTGAGAAATTTTAAACTTAAAAAAAAAAATCGAAATTAATTCTTCGTGAAACATGCAGACATATGTGTGTTAACAACTGAGATCTAGCCTTTCTGAAGCTGCTTTTTGACCAACGATTACGGCTTACGTATAATTAGTACACCGAAAGCCATTGCAGACTCACCAAAAACTTTGGCAGACATTGGTGAGAGCTTCATAAGGGCTAGATTTCAGTTGTTAACACACATATGTGTGCATGTATTATTGAATAAATGATATGGTACTGTGACCTCTTTAATAAGGTTGCCTGTGCTAACAGATTGAGCAAGCATTGGCGTATGGTTGTTTCTCGACTTGCTCCTCTCTGAACCTGCATAGCTCAGTAGGTAGAGCGACGGTCACGGCTTGACCGGAGGCCGTGAGTTCGAACCTCACTGTAGGCTAGTTGTTTTTTCTAGTCGTCTGCCCTGCATCATAGATTAACAGATTTGGTGAGTCTGCAATGGCTTTCATTGTTCGTGTTGTGAGATTAAATCACTCTGTGTACACAGCTTTTTGTACAATGCAAAAAAGTATGTAACCAAAAAGCAATGTTGTGTTGTGTGCTACCAAACTGCATTCAACGTAAAAATAATCCCGTTTGTAAATGAAAATTGCCAATTTACATATTACGTTGCAATAAGTTGGTTACATTTGCTAGCTTCATAAAAAATTGTTTGCCTCGTGGGTAAACCATGACTATAAAATGTAGTAATCTACTTTCAACCATTACTGGTTTTCTAACAAAACCACTTTTTTTAAAAATACTTATGCGCAAATTGTAATAAAACTTCAAACAAAGGTAAGGTTAATTTAAAACACTTTCTACACCGAAAATTATTATTTCTCAAACTCTACATTACACATGAAAACATCACTGAACAACATAAGGATAGTTGAAATTTCACTGCATTACACGTTTTCCATCCAAATAACTTTTCCGAATACTAATTTAGGGCGAAAACCCAGCGAACTACTATTGCTATAGGGAAAAAATAAGATTAAAAAACACTTTACTCACGATTAAAAACACTTTACTCATCGACAATTTTTTTTTAATTTTTGCTTAAGATATTTAAGCACTACACTGAACAATATAAAAATTGTTAAAATTTAGCCCCATTAGCCGATTAAAGGAAAGTTGTATATAAGGTTACTCGTTCGGTTACTATACTATACCTTGCTACCACCTGGCTCCTGAATAAATTATTCTACTCGAATGCACCAGTATTTAATAGTTATTACCAGGGCGATTATTTTTTACCTAAACAATGAGAAATTTTAACCTAAACATTTCAAATTTTATCATAACCTATTATTATGATACATTGATTTAAACAACATATTGTTGTTTGATGTACTGCATTAGTGTCTGAGCGCCGTCATCCACACCACACGTCTTAGATGTTTTACTGACTGTTTGTGGTTCACAAATCAAATATCATGTTGGGATTGTTCATACATATTAAGAGCTTAGTTGATATTTTTGGAATATCAAAAAGACAAACATTTAGAAAAATGCCAAGAAAAACAAGACACTGGGTATTTAGAAAAATGTTGTGTAAACAGTTGAAATACACCGTAAAACTCATTGCAGAAAATTAACAAAAACCTAGTTATCAAAATAGGAAATTGGATAATTGCAAATCACAAGCGAAAAAAGCAATGCTGTGTAATGCATTTGTCCAAATCTGAGATACGAAACTATTAAAAGCAAAAACGAAGTTCTACTTTAGTTTTTTAAATTTGTAAACGGTGTATGTGCATTTTTAGGCGATTTTGACAATAATTCTGACAAATTTTGACCAAACGTGTAAATTTTGACAAAATTTTGACTTTTTTGACGAGTCAAAAAATAATCGCCCTATAGTTATTACCGTTATCACGGTGGTATTTACCGTTATCTACCAGGGGTTTTCAACCTTTTTTGCTCATGACCCACTAGATTAGTATAAAAATGGCGTTGGCCAATTAACGTTCAATGAAAAACACCAAGTTTCAACAACACAATAGATCAATAAAGCTTGTACATTATTTCAAATGTGTTGTGTCGCGTCGCCCAATACTTAAATGACGTGGCTTGGGACAGCCAGGCGAGTAACAGCTCAATATAAAAACAGACGAGTGAAAGACGCACGCCTTCTCCTTTAGCGCGGTTTTCTATTAAGAAAACGAAGAGGCGTAAACGCAAGATTAACACATAACAAGTAACACATACACACCAACTATGACCTGTCCAAGACAACCAACACGTGGCTGTTCAATGGACGCAGATGCCAAAACGCTGCAATTAAAAATCACTACAGTAAAACTTAAGTCATATTTGCGTACTATAACAACGTTACACGACATTTAGTATGTACAACATACACACCATTCGAAATACGTCACAGTTCTTTCACAGAGAATATAATTACTCTACTTATCTACGTTCAAAATGGCCACCGGTTAACAGCAGTTTTAAATCATAACTTTTCAACAAGGCATTAAACAAGTTCTTACGGGCAATGTCAAGCCAAGCAGTTCAACGTTGTCGTCAATTTTAATTTTTTTTCACTTAAATTTATGCTATTATTCTGAAGAAATGTAAAGCAATTTATACCTTTTTGGTTTACAGAACACACCAAACCTTTCGTCACAAAACAATGTCCTAAACTAGACAAAATTACTGTTCGCAAACAAAACGATTAACGTAACAATGAATACGTAACGAAGGCGATTGTCACGTTTGGACAACCTTCCCGGCATCTGTACCACCCGTTGGGAGGTGAAATCTAACACATTCTTTAAAGAAATGAATTCAAAAACATAAAATTAGGTCTAGGACTCTAGGTGTTTTCTATTTATCTGCCGGACTATTATGTGTTTAGTGACATGATTTCTGATATCGCTGGATGCCAAGCTCTGTGGCCCACTAAAAACAGCGTCATGGCCCATAGGTTGAAAACCTCTGCACTATACCATACCACCAATGAATAGCAATGAAACACAATTTAATGTAATAGATGCAACTGTTTCTTTGCACAAAGCTTGTCTATCCGAGGTAAAAACATTACTCACAGCACATTGAAAATCATGTTTAGGCCCAGTCAGATGATTCCGGCTCTTGGACTTAATGGCCATCAAGGCCAAGAACCCTTGCACAAACTCCCATGTCGAGGGAAAAGTTAGTAGCTGAGGAACAGCATTTCGGGCCTAAGTGGAAACCATGGTTAACCAGAAATTTATGGAGGAGCATTCCTTCTGCTTTGCTTTCGCTGTCTCGTCAACTTGAATGTCAATAATCTTTTCTGTTCTCCTGTTCCTAGGCGTAAAAAACTGGATTTATGCAGAATACATTGACAGCGTAGGTGCAACTTCCGAAATCTGGAAAATGATTCATTAGTTCCGTTCTGAGCAGCTTAAGGTGGTTAGCAATTTCTTGAGATAATTTATCACTGGGGCCACTGGAAGACTGGTAACAGTTTAAACATTCCGCACTGTTGGCTCTCCACGTTTTTAGTCCAGATATCTAGTTTGCGAATCAATGCTCCAGCTTTGTAATAAAAACTGTGATATTGATGTTTGGTCCTTTGAACGAAAGATTTACAAAGTTTAGAGCAGCGTTTCTCAACCGGTGCGCCGCGCAAGGCTGACAGGTGCGCCGCGAGCAAAAAGAAAAAAAAATGTAGGTCCTATTACACAAAACATATATTTTTACTTTTCTATTAAGCTTAGTTTATTGATTCCACAAGCCCTTCAAGTAGAAGACGCAATAAAGCCTACAAAGCAACAATATCTAAATCAGTAGATAATTTATAATAGGCTACCATAGTAGGCACATTAAGAACCACCGACATATTAACGCCATATTCGCAGTCCAAAATTAATCGGGATAAGACTTAAATGGACAAATTAACGTTTTTAATCTTAAAGGCTGGAGTCCCTATAGATATGCAACTATAAAACAGGGAGTCGAACCGTTTGACTTTTCCGGTTCAGGTTCGGTTCGGGTTCAAGGATTTTTTCGGAATCCGGTTCAGTTCCGGTTTCGGTTCGGGGGAATTTAAAAGTTCCGGTTCAGCTCCGGTTCAACCATCGCTATTTCAAAACCGGTTCATAAAGTTCCGGTTCAGATGCAATATAATTTGCGTTAAATCTCAAAATGTGGGTCGATAAATGGTCATTTAATCTAAGTTACGTGACTGATTAAAAAGCAGCAACTCAATATTGAAATATCTAAAAAATAAAAAATCAACGATTTTTTCATTCAATATTCATATTTTTTTCATAAATTTTCAAGTCATTTAATCTAAGTTACGTGACTGATTAAAAAGCAGCAACTCAATATTGAAATATCTAAAAAATAAAAAATCAACGATTTTTTCATTCAATATTCATATTTTTTTCATAAAATTTCGAGCATGGCGTAACTTGACTCTGTAAAATCGAAGTTGTGACGTCATGCAGGAGCGAACCGCTTTTATTTACAGGTTCGGGTTCGGTTAAGGTTCAGGTACTTTCAAATTATTCGGTTCAGTTCCGGTTCGGCTCCTTAAAATCTTATAAAAACCGGTTCAGGTTCGGTTACGGTTCGGAAAAAATTGACCCAAAACCGGTTCATAAAGTTCCGGTTCGGTTCCGGTTCGACTCCCTGCCATAAAACTTACATATTAAAAAAAGGAGAAGGCAATTTTTAAGAGAAATACCGGTACACCCAAAAAAATTCGCGCTCGCTTCGCTCGCAAGGTGCGCCGCTACGTTTTCATACGTCTCTAGGTGCGCCCCCAAATAAAAAAGGTTAAGAAACACTGGGTTAGAGCCTCCAAAATGTCCGACATGTAAGCCAGCCGTGAGATAAACTTATCGTTCTCCAAATCATCTTGAAAGTCGTGAGTTCTTTCTTTTGAAAAATGTCTGTAATTCATAACTAGGTATACAAAGACCCTCATTGTCACATTCCCGCGGGAAAGTCAGCGGACCTCTGTGTGGAAAAGGAGACACTTATGATCGGAACCGACATCTTCACAGAGCCCTGCAAAAATCCAAGCATTGCTGAAGCACCATCTGCCGTCATCCAACTAACATTTTTCAAACCAGTTAATTCCCCTTGCTTAAAGAAATTGTCCAAAACACTGAACAGATCTTTCCCTTCCGTTGTAGTAGCTACTAGCCAGCTCCTGACTTAACATTAAATCCGTTTTCACTGTGTCATTTTATATAAAGTGGACACAAACTGTGGATGGTTACACTTGGAGACATTGACTGATTGAGTTGAATGGCAAATCCAAACTTCCTTTAGTCAAGTAATCACTTGTTCAGTCATGTCAACAGACATATCTTGAATATACGTCATTTTACAGTGTCATCAGATAGGGATACACTGTTCAGTTTGGCCGCTGCCTCTCCTCGGATCAGGTTCTTTAGTCTTTACCAGTATTTTTGCTGCTGGTAAACAACGAACTCTGTGATCGTATGAGGTTGAGTTACCCCAAGAGACACTTTATATGATGAATTTACTATCCTTATTTAATTTGGTGAAACTGGCCTATCTGGTCTAGGCGTTGTCTTTTCGTATTTTCCCCAAGTCGTTCAAAATAACTTAGATCTCACTTCTTGTTTTTTGCATGATTTGAATCAAGGTGCCGTTTTAACAAGCTTGGCTTTATGGCCGCGTTAGAAAGGGTTTTCATGCAAACCACGCACTGTGGCAAACACTCTCCTCCGTGTTCGATTGCGATGAACCCATACTTTATGTATTCTGGATTATACTTTTGTTTCGACATGGTTAAACTGCCCTATAGCCAGGGTCGCCACACCGTTATTATTTCTAAGATTTGTGCCTATTTTTGGGTGCAGTGTCTTAGAAAACACTAGCGTGCTTATTTCTAAGAAACGTGCTTAATTTACAGTTGTAAAAAAAATTTTAGTAACTGAAACTGCTAAGCCTATTTAAAACCTGGTATGAATTTGTTGATTGTTGCGTTATTGTACATTATGCATTATTGGCTACTAATCAATTTTTATTACTGTGGTCAGGTGAAAGATATAATTTTAATTAAAATGGCATCAGGTGAAGTACGTCGACACATTGCTGCTCAAATGAGTAGCTGGACATAATGAACAATAGTAGGCCAGGGTGGTCCAAACCTAGGCCTGCGGGTCACAAAAAATAAAAAGTAAGACCCTATATAGACTATTTTTTGTACTTTAAAGCAGGGGTGTGCAACCTTTTATACTGCCGGGCCAAATATGTGTATTCGGATTAAACCACGGGCCACTTGCATAAATCTTGTCGACTACCCGTTTTAGTGACCACCACGAAAAGAAAACCGTTTCGTTTTTATTTTATTGAGAATCAACGGAAAGGTTGCTGGCAACCCGTTTATTCACTAGGTGTACATTATTCAGTTCTAAGCGATGAGGGGATTTTATGAACCCCCCCAAAAATTGTTCACACACGTACGTTTAACCGAACAATGCATTTTTTGAAGTAACAAATTTTCTCAGCTATGAAAAACTATTTAGATCGAGATGTTTGCGGTAAAAAAATCATTTTTAGCTGCGCAGAGAGAAATTTGTTTATTTTTTTACAACTCACATGAACATTAAAATTGATTGAAAAACAATTACATTTCAAATGAGGTAAAACGACCTAACCCCATTCTTTATTATACTTTTGCTATATGGACCACAAGTAGCTATTCAAATCCATTTCAAGAACAAAAAAAACTGCAGCGCTTAAGGCAATCCACACATTCAACTTTCACACAGTTGTACACTTTCACACAACTTGTACACTTCCCGCAACAGCATCCAAATCACATTTTTGTAGTTTTATTTTGTGAACAGGTCACATTACTTTGGAATTACTTTCGCTTTCTGCTTCCGTCAACCAAGGAATTTTGCTATAAAGTTTGACTCATAATTATGAACAAACTAGTAATTAACTAAAACAGCTACTGCAGCGATAACTCCATTGTTGTTTTCAAACAATAGCTCAACGAGGGTTAATCGTTTAAGGCAATTTAATCGTGGAGGAATTATAATTTGCTTCACGGTTAAAATGACTGTTGGCGGTAATTTTAGGTAAATCGCTTCCTACCTCATACTGTGGTTATTTTAATAAACTAAAAATTTACATGCTATATATGGTGACTTACAGTTAGGAATAGTCAGGAAGTTTCAACATTTTAACAGTTACCTAAATGTTTTGCTGCGGTACGGGCCAAAAACCAAAGCACTCCGCGGGCCACATACTTTGGTTTCGCGGGCCGCATTTGGCCCGCGGGCCGCAGGTTGCACGCCCCTGCTTTAAAGTAAATAAACCATAACATATATCGCGCTGCTGTAAAATATTGTTTTACAGGTTTTCACTGTGACTTTAGGCTAACGTCCTGGCCCTTTCCAAGATGCAATTTCAGCCAAATTCATCTGGTAACCTTTTTGCGCGATAACATCTTTGTAATTAAGCGATTGTGTAGTTTGCAACACATCTCTTAAAATTTTAGTAAGGTACGCACGGTTTCCGCGAATATTCTACGCTTATGAAATGCAGTTATCTAAATTACAAGTTTCGTCAAATAAGCAAATTTATACAGCCTTATAACACTACATTTTATTTGCGCACAAGTTCGACGATAGCAGCAAGCTTTTGGAACTTATATGTATCTGACGATGCTTTGTGGCGTCATTCTAACCATTTCATGCCCCGACCAAACGATAATCGTTGATCCGCTTCTGGTACGCATGTAGTCTACTTTATGGGGACCGCAAAATATATGCAACAAATATTGTGGCCCGCGATGCTGTCAACCTTCGACCACCCTGGGCTACACAATGCAGTTATTTAAAACAATATGGAAATATCTAAAGATCACTTTTATCATGTAAACAAGGTTAATTTGTTTGTCACCTCTACTATAGCCATCTTTTAGCTAATGTGATAATATAATAATATAACGCGCTAATTATGGTTTAGGGATTTTTCATGCCATCTAGGGATTTTTTGACATGGCTTTAGGGATTTTCTGGTTTTCATTTGTGAGAGCCCTGTACAGTATAGCCATACCCAACTAGAGTAGCTGCTAAAAAAGCTTTTTAGTCACCACAACAAGCCACGCTGATACTACTAAGGAAAAAATTCAGTTTCACCAATCACACTAAAATAAATCAATCCTTTGTTTGTAATGAATCATTGTTTCATAGAACTGTGTAGGCTACTATATCTGGTTGTCGTGTCTTTTTTCATTTCATGCATATCAGAAAAAGTACATTTTTTATGTATGAGGCTTGGGTCGTGAGATGCTCAAAAAACTCAGATTTGGGTCGCGCTCAAAAAAGTTTGAGAACCACTGCCCTATAGGATAGCCCAGCTTCTCGCTGAAGAGGGAGTTGCTCTGTCTCTTTAGGACCACCTCCACATGCCAGCGACAATAATTTGCCATTTATTACAAGCGATTGGCCTCCAAATTTTATTGCGACCTGATTAGTGTAAGGATTTGCAAAATGCTGGGCAGATAGGCCTGTAAACATTTTTTGCTATCATTGAACAAAGAAAATAGCAATGAACGTATTGAGCTTTTTTAAGATTCGTGTTAGTTTAAACTTTTATAAAAGTTTAGTTTTAAAATACACCTCCAAAAATGTTACCTTTACCTTCATTATGGCAATATTTACGAGCCGGCAGAATTATTCACGTAATCCTGGTCTTTTTCGGACAAATGAGTTGAACAGTATGTTTTAGTATCACCAGCCTAAATATCAAACCGCGCGGTTGCCTTTGTTGTAGGCTACTACAAAATCTAAAAATAAAATGAACTAACTTTCGAAAGATTAGTTAACTTAGTTAACTTTTTAAAAAGTGTAAAATGTGAGAAAATCACATTGCAGTTAAAGTTAAGAGTAACTAATACTCAAATCTAGAGTAACTAATATTTAAATCTGATTGTATATTTCCTTAAGTACGGCTGTATTTAAAAACTACAAAGATTATGCAATAATAGGTTGTCAAGCTTGATTGCGACTAGTTTTCACAAGATAATATGTGTGGTATATTAGAAAAATATCGTAACATAACTTAACAAAGTATTTAATTTCTACTGCAAATCACATCCATAAATATTGACCTAATAACTAGTTCATTGTGGTTTAACCCATTGAACGTCATAATGGATGTTGCCATGTAACCCACACAATCAAACTGACAAGACTGAAAAATACATAACTTTAGTTATTCCGTTATTCGATCTAGTGCTAGAATACTATTCCATGATGAATCTATCAAAAGTTTGCAGTTTGATTCTTTTATTTATCTTTGCTTTGTCGATGCTGTCAATCCTTATGGAATTCATCAGGAGGGTTGAAAATGATGTAGAGTTGCAGTATTCCAAGGCTAAAATACCTGTTGGAAAAATCCTCAATTCCAATGGACCTACCGACACTCAGCTAACTTCGTATTCTGGTTTGCATTGGTGTGATACGTTTGTTGTTCTTTCTACGATTTCCTATCTCGTGATTCTTAATGTTAGACGAGTAAATTCAATGAAGAGAATGGCTATGAAGGTAAAAGTGACTATGTAAAACTTTGATCTATGTCAGGAGTTACCAAACTTTTGTTCATAAAAGGCCGGATTAATGTAAAGCCTAACGATCGCGGGCCGGTTAGTACGGTTTGATCATCGCGGGTCCGATATAACATTTTGTGTCAAACTTTATTAATTTGAATATCATTTCACGAACGAAATATAAACTTTACTATTCAACAATAAATACGGTGACATTTAATAAATTATTTATCGTACAATAGTTAAAAATTTTGTGAAAATTTAGTTTAGAATAGTATTTAAAATGCATTTCAGCTGTACGGTACTTTGTCTTTATAAGGAAATATGTCGCGGGCCAGATCTGGCCCACCGGCCATAATTTTTATTTTTATGCAACTTAATTTTTATTTTTATTCATTCCTCTTTATTAAAACTAAACACTTTTTCATTTATATAGTTTATAAAGACAAACTTATTTTAGGTACACATGAGGCAATTGATTGGCGTAGCAAATGTTCAGCCCTTTTGCAATATCATGGTACAAGCCAAAAAGAAAGTGGTTCAACTACTGCGTTTTCGTCCACGCAAGAGAGCATTCTGCTCAAACTTGAAGAAGCAAAAGCGCTGGCAAACCAAGAAGGGTATACATTTTCGTAGAAAGCAACAGTTGACAGGCGCTGTGCTCGAGGACATTATTATTAGTTCCGACAGAAGCTTGTGTGCTGCTGAAATAAACAACAAACGAATGGAATTGGATATCATTCCATGCCCAAGCACTTTGGCCAAAACGAATCAGACCAAGTGCTGCTTGAATGGTTTACTTGGTGTTGAGATCATTTACAGAGATCTAGATGACTTTAAAAAATACCCTTCTCCTAAACCTCCACGACCAGAGTGTATAGAAAAGCTTGACCTCACTTTCATTACGAATCCACAATCGTTTCAGCTAAATTTTCCAGTTACCGGTGCGTCATCAGATGGGTATTGGTCTCCTTCCAAACTTCGGAGTGGTCATATTTCGTTGAAATCTACTTCCACTTGTGCAAATGTTCCGATGCAGATGCCCTGCTTACCGGCAATCAACAGTCCTATACAACCAAGTTCGTGTCAAGCTTTAATTTCTGATTTGTTTCGCTACAACGCTTTAAAAGACGCTGAATTGTCACTAAAGCTTGATTCAGAAAAACATGGGGTAAGTTTTTAAAAAATATTGTTTTAGGACTAGGTGAGACGACATGTGCATATTAACTAAAAACTTAAATTGATTTCAGATGATTTATGAGATTACTAAGCTAAAAGCGAGTTCCCAGGACATGAAAGAGAAATTTAAGTTTACAAAAGCCGAGATGTATGACTGTCCAAAGTTAAAGGCACGTGGGAAAGAATTAAAAAAAATCAACATTCAGAAACGTTGTTTAAAGTTGGCAATCAAGCAATCAAAAAAGAACGTCGAGCAAATTGAATTACAGCTTAATACAAAACCAAAGGTATCATACTTTATTTAATCTTGTAGCATTTTACTCTACGATTGTATTGTTGCCGACTAATCTCTTACGTTACTGCTTTCAATGTTCAGGTGAAATATATTAAAAAAGAACTGACAGCTTTAATGGCGAAGGAACAAATGGATTTTGATCGCTACAATGAAGTGCGAAGCACTATCTTACGGCGCATAAAATCTGCAATGGAGATCCACTGGACCATATCAGCAACGCAAAATGGAGATCAGCAAAGACCTAAAGAGGACCTGGCACAATGTTACGAGTGCATCAGCGGAGGACACAGGCATTACGCAGTTGCCGGCATGGATAATATTATGGCCGCGACAACCTGCAAATTGCTAGGAGAGCACAACGGCTTTAATCCAACCTGTCCGTTTGTAATACTAGTTAACTCATGGTGCCAGGATTTGGAGATTGACAAAAGTGCAAACAACGGAGAGAAAGCAAATAAACTTGAAAGTCTTTTGCGTCGTGTGTTAAAGGAATTCTTTAACAAACGTTATCTTAACCGCGGCCAACTGCCTGGTCACGTTTTTCGCAGTGTGTTTGATGACTAATGTAGCATGTTTGTTTACACACGTGCTTCTGTTTATACTCCATATTATATTTTCTGTGAAAATAAATATCTACTCTTTTGAAAACTTTGTGTTGTTAGCGTATTATATAAAAAAAACGCCTACAGCCTTCAAAAGATTTTATGTGAAAAAAAAAACGATAGCAATAACCAAGTAGCCTACTTGCAATAAATACATGCTTTGACGTCACCTAGCGGCACGTTGCAATAGTGCAATCTTTCCGCTACACGCTAAAACGCGTCTTAATAGGTTAGTTTAAATATATTGGTTTTAAACACTTCTATTTGCTACCAGGTTAATTACACGAAATATAAAGATAATTATATTTACGGAATCTATTTGAATATCTATTTATATGTCTAGCATTTAATGGAAAACCAAACAAATATCTCCATACTTTAAACACAATTTTTGCAAAGCAGTTCATTTACAAAATAAAAATGAAATCGTGGTCAGTGGGTGGTCAAATCCGTCGTCAAAGTCGCGCAGGCGAAAAGTCGGTGTAAAAAACAATAAAACATCACAAACAAAAGGGTGATTCTCGTGCATATCAGTCAGATAACAGGCGGCAAAGCCATCACAACAAAACCGTATTTATTGAAGAGCTGATTTACCAAAGGGAGAAGTATACAGATTTGGAGCAATCATTCCCATAGTAGCCACGCGGGCACTTGCACTGGTTCGGTGCCATACATATACCGCCGTTTACACAAGGAATGTGGCAAATTGCTGCATAAAAAATAAATCAAAGCTATTTAGCAGGCATTGCACAGATGTTTGGGACAAACATTTTAAGCTAAAGTTACATTAATTGCCACCAGGTCGAAAAGGTCAAACTCGGGACTGGACAGATTTGATTTATTTCGCTGAAGTCTGGGTTCCAAGTTTGACGTGCGCACTACCAAATTACTTTCACCTCGAATACGGCCTGTGTGAATTTTGTGAAAGCGACATCTAACTGACTGGCGTGCTGGTATAAAAGTTTGCTGAAGCCGCATTTACCAGACAAAGGCTTAACAAAGCAAAATAACCCTGGCCTAATTTTTATTACAAGCAAAATGCCCCGGACCCAAGGCGCCAGGTCTCCTAAATAAAAGGTTTTACCAATTTCTAACAAATCAACGCATTTATTTGCGCGATAAAGCTACGATTTGGTCATACAAAAATAGGTGTTTTTACTTTCTATTTTATTTTATGACGTTTTTTTTTTTTATCCTAAAAGCTTGGACTCCACCTCCAGAATCCTCGATCTTGCCCTGGTCATCAGTAGCGTGCTTATTTTTTTGGTGTAGCGTGCTTATTTTATGGTCTGAACAGATGGTAACCCTGTCTATAGCCTACATCAGGGGTCGGCAACCTATACGGCCCGCCAATGTAATTTATTCGGCCCGCCGCTTCTTTGACAAACTATAGACACGAGTCCATTTCCTACACTTTTTGACTATTTTAACTATGTAAGTGAGAAATATTTTCGCGCTTTGCGTGACGAACTTTCTACGTCCGTTTAGTCTACGTTTTGTGGCTGTTTTTTGAACTGCAGATTAGCGACTTGTTGCCGTGGAAGTCTGCCACGAAGTGCGTCGCGGACCAACGGAAAACGCATTCAAAAATATATATTTTTTTAAGCAATGTAATAAAAACTTGCAAAAAATTTAAGAAATTTAAGAAATGTCGCTATACTAAAAAAAACGCGCTCCCTTCGCTCGTCAGGTGCGCCCGGACACAAAAAGGTTAAACACTACCCTAGATTAACTATTAAGGAAGGGGTCGGCAACTTTGGCACGCGAGATGATTTTTCCGGGCACGCCAAATGATTTAACGCGCACGTTATATCACCTTAAGATAGTACAGCTATTACATCACTATCACATCATTAACACTAGCGCCAACTAAAGGGTTGCACACACTTCGAGGTCGATCTTTAGTGTTCGTATTAGTGCGTTAACTGTTGTATTTGACAGTATTTTTTGTCGGCAATAAACTTGTTGTTTACGACTAACCGTTCGTATTACGTCGCAATACCCTAAAATTAGCGTGATGTTTTTTGCGTAAAAGCAGGGCATTCTACATTAAAAGTAAGCACATATGTTTTTTATGCGACTTTGAAACCTATACCTTAAAGCGAAACTCATATAGTTAACACTTCTAGGTACCGACTGGAAAAGGTTGAAGTAATTTCAAAATAGCGGGAAAAGTGTTGTGTTCGTGACAGTTCGTTTTTTTTCAGCAGGGTAAGTATCTTTACAGAATTTAACTTATGAAATTAGGCCTATAGGTTTAATGACGTCTCCCAAGATGCGTAAATTGGATGTCAGATCATTCGTAAATTAGCAGATTACAGTAGGGTTCGGAGTCGTACTCAGGACTCAAGATACACTAATGGTAATACTACCCGAGTTTAACGTATGCGCATGCGCAGTACCAAATTTTGAAACGGACAAGGCGGCAAACTGTAAATTGTTATCGTGGAAAAGCATACGGTGGCATGTCTTAATGAGCCCTACGAAGGATTTCTGAATACCCATCTCAATTTAGTTATGTGTATCGGTTAAATACAGACTGTAGAGTCTGAGCCGGACTCGGGACTCGATGAAATTAGCCTATTTGGCCGGAGTCGGACTCGTGTTGTTTTTAACCGACTCCGCAGCTCTGGTTGCCAGGGCAAACCAAACATAAAAAAAAATGTTTAGCACGCGAGTTGTTGATATTATTTTGAAAATATTCATAAACTCGCACACTGCTTACGAATAGTTGCCGACCCGGTATTAAGGTTATCGCGTTTCCTCAAAGTGGTTTTGTTACACTTTTCATTAGTAGTATGCAGGGTTTTTTTAAGGTTTGGTTTTGGGTGACCGCTAAGTAGTTTTAAGAGACCGCAAGTGTTTCATTTAAATACCAAAACATAGCTTCTGTAGTTGCAATCCAAATTTTGGGAAACCGCTGGAGAAATTTGGGGGACCGTTTCGGACGCTTTTTTAACAGAAAATCTATTTTGTTAAAAATATATGAATTGCGAATCAAAAATAAAAGTAAAGTTATTTTAAGACGTGTTTCAGCTTTGTTGTGTTAAAATTTAGAAAAACTTCTCGATTTGCCAAGTTGTTTTTTATTTGCACTCCTTTAGCGCCAAAACGATATACGGAAACAATTTTGTGGTAAATGGGTTAAAATAAATTCCAAAAAGAACAAAACATTATTTTTCCGAAATCACAAAAGTTGTGTACGTTGTGTTTATAGTTATACGAACTCTTCGCGTACCCCTTAAATATATGTCTATTGGGAACACTAAACACGGATCTGTTGATTATCTCTTTCTACTATATGTCTATGTACTGCCTAGTAGTCTTTAAAATACAACCAAGGTAAAAAAAAATGGCGCTCTTTCACTATTGTACGTAAAAATTAATAAAATTTTTTTCAAAATGCCGCTTACCACAACGCATATTGTTTGGGTTAGGGTGCGGGTTAGCGTTTGGTTGAGGGTGGGTCAAGTTATTATTAATAATAAACATAATATTACTTGACCCACCCTCACCCAAACGCTAACCCGCACCCTAACCCTAACAATATGCGTTGTGGTAAGCGGTATTAATATTTTTTTTTTTGCATAACTTTTCACGTACAATAGTGAAAGAGCGCCAAATAAATTGCACCTTGGGTACACAGCAATGTGTTTGCACTAAATTAGTATTTGCTCGCTGAAAAAATGGGCGCCTGTCTAGAATCCTACCACAACGCACATTATTATAAAGTTCACCCAGAGCCGAAACGATCCTAACTGCACCCAAATATGTAAAAAGCTTTTGCACCCTCACTTATCGGCATACGTTTGCAGTACAATGTATACAATACAGAGTGCATAGAAAAGTCACAAAGTGCAAGGTGCAATTTTTTTACCTTTGTTGCACCCGGTAACCCAGATTTTGGCGCTCTTTCACTATTGTACGTAAAAATTAATAAAAAAATTTTTTTCTTTAAATGCCGCTTACCACAACGCATATTGTTTGGGTTAGGGCAAAGAGATTATAATCTCTTTGGGTTAGGGTGTGGGTTAGCGTTTGGTTGAGGGTGGGTCAAGTTATTATTAATAATAAACATAATATTACTTGACCCACCCTCAACCAAACGCTAACCCAAACAATATGCGTTGTGGTAAACAGTATTATTATTTTTTTTTGCATACCTTTTCACGTACAATAGTGAAAGAGCGCCCAGATTTTTTTGCTCGTGCACTTGCGAGATCTCGTGAAGATTTGCCAGACTGGCCCAAGACAAATTACGAGCTGTATACTTCCCTTTGGTAATGTTTTGGGGTTGTGTTGGTGTGGTTTATTATGATTAGTCATTTCTTGATGTATAAAATGCTAAACATTCACCAACTTTATACATAATTATGGGCGCTCTTTTACTTATGTACGTGAAAACTTATGCAAAAAACAAAACAAAATAATACCGCATACCACAACGCATATTGTTTGGGTGAGGGTGGGTCAAGTAATATTATGTTTATTATTAATAATAACTTGACCCACCCTCAACCAAACGCTAACCCTAACCCAAACAATATGTGTTGTGGTATGCGGCATTTGAAGAAAGTTTTTTTTATTAATTTTCACGTACTTAAGTAAAAGAGCGCCGGCAAGTGCACCTGTGGGTTGTGAGATAGTGTTAAGATATCCCATGCTTTCCAGACTGTTTAACCTTTATGTGCAGTGTATTGTGATGTTTTTTTTTTCAATTGCCTGACACTGATGTAAACCACTTATACAAAAATGTGTGTATATGTTTATTTTTTTTCAACCAGAAGTTTATAAAAATTTTAGTTAAATTTGTCAAAATGATTGTTAACTTTCAAAGAAGTCGAATATTAATTAACAAATTAAATGGTAAGATGTGTTTCTTTATTTTAATTTAAATAATATTGAACTTGCTGGTCAATATACCCTCCAATGTTAGACAGTACCCCTACCCTATTGTTGAGTATTTTTATGTTTAAAAGCATTTCTTAGGTACATTGGCCATACTAAGACCATCGCTTAATCAACTGTGCTATTCTGAAAACAGGTTGTTAATTTCCTTTAAGTGAAGATGTATGTAAGAACAGATTGCAGCAGGCAATTGTGCTATGGTCGTTTCTCTATGTGCACCTCTCTGAGCCCGGTCCCAATATTGCAGTAGGTTGTCCAAACTTCACCCGAACCTAGTTATGTTTCTAGCCGGGCCTTTTTTTGATTTCGGTAAACCTTTGTCCCAGTCTAATCGCTTCAACAAATAACAATTCAACCCAAGTTGGATTCGACTCCACTTGGTGAAATTAAACACATTCCATTTTAAACAAAATTAGGCAAGTCATAAATCTATAATAAAACAACAGCAAGTATCAATTTAAGATATTTGTATTCCAATAATCATACAAACGACCCAATTTTACTGAAACATATTTAATTAAAGAAGTTTATTTTAAGTCAATTCATTTATCCAATTAACTCTAGAGATAGTCAAGTTAAGTCATTTCTCAGAATGACTAAAGACATGTCAAGCCATATAAAATAGTTACTGATGTGCACTAAAGTCAATTAATTGATTACGTAATTACAACACTGATGAAAACATAAATTATTTCAGCACCCTTACGTACTGAATCACCAGAGACTTTAGTGCTCTTTTACATACAACATTTCTTAGCATAATGTTAGCCAAACTGACCTTCAAACTCTTTTATCCTTGACCTAAAATAGAAACTTTTAGCTTTAATGAAAATGACATTGTTTATAACTGCTTTTTACATAAGGCTACAATATTGCTAACGCAAAAGTGATCTAAGAACGGACTTAAGAACAGGATGTATTAGTTTTGCATAAGATGTTTCATTATGTGATATTCATCAAGAGTAAACCTGTGGTTCGTTTATGTTTTTGTACACTTTCTTTCAGTAAACAAAGTATTATTGTTCCCATGGAAGCGAATTCCAGTGACAGGCCTTTCCACCTCCAGCAACAGAGTTATTATGAGTGGCAAGGATTCATTTGAGCTCCGCCATCAAGTTGCCTCGGAAAGTATGTTTTTAGATTTATTTTGTCCTAGCTCGCAAACTGCAACTGAAATTAATTTTACTGTGCAGCTGTTGGTTTAAGAAGTTGCAATTTAATGAATCAGAATTTTCCATACCCTTAAGATAAGATAAAAAGTATATATAATGATGTTTTTGTCACATTTTGAGCCGGAATATTTTAAACCATGTTTAATTTTTATTGAGTTAAGAAAATAACACAAAACTCACAATATTATTGTTTGCAAACAATTATTTCTTTTTGCAAAAAGCGTCCAACTTATATTTTATAGTGTTGTCTATTCCTCTATGTATTCTTTTAAATGCATGACTTAATTAGGCGTTAGAAAACCTACACTGATATCCTACAACAAACCTTAGTAATTGATGCCAAAGCCTTCTTACAGTGTGTTTAACCCTGCGAAATTTAGACAGAATATGCAACATATTGCGTTTATTGCAGCAGTTTAACAGTAAGGAATTTTTAAGTGGATTTTTCTTCGTTTGTAGCAGTTTAAGCACCAGAATTATGTTTCTGCTTAAACATCACGTTATATAGTTTAAACAATTGAAGTGTTGTGTGATTCAGTCAAATATTTAATCGTACCAATTTCAAAAACATCACACAACATTGGTTCCATGTTAAATTGTCACAATATTTTTAAACCATCGGCTGTAACATGTGACTTTAAACTTTTATACCACACCAGTTGATTATATGCCACTTACTCATAGTTGTATCCTCTTTGCCTCTTATTGTGTTGAATCATTTAATTAAACCCTCTTTTATACCACGCTAGTCGATTAGATGTTATTGTTGGGACGCATTTAGTTAGCCCTTCCAGACACAAATCATAGTCATTTCTATTTTACAATGTTTAGGACACATGTTCTCCGATCACCGCGAAAAGCACAAAAACACATGATATGTTATTAGATTTCTATTTACCAAATCCGTAGCTACTTAAGAAATGTCTAGTCCAGTGGTTCCCAAACTTTTTTGGCTTGGGGCACACTAAAAAAATCTTAACTTTTTCGCGGCACACTTTTAACAGAACAATAATAGAGTATAATTTTACAATAGCCTTAACACACGACAAACTATATCTAAATGTCTCAAAATTCTTAATTTGAAATGAATAGTTGGTATTTAAGTCTTAAATGCATGTGTGTATGCCTATTGGTAATACAATACTCTCTTTTCCGATATTACAAAAAGTTTCGCGGCACACTTGACAATCTCGCAAGGCACACAGTTTGGGAATTACTGGTCTAGTCCAACGTTTACGAAGCCATAACATCAGTTTTGTTTGCGTGTAAATTGTCACATTCATTTTTCATAGTCATTGTATATATCCCCACTAGGCAAACAAACTTTCATGAGGCTAGAAAATCTACACGAGCATGTTACAACGTAATATGAAATAGTAGTAAGTAAGGAGTCCACAAGATAATGAACTGTTCATTTTGTAAAACCCTGCAAAATTTAAGTAGATTTCGCAACTATTGGGTTTATTGCAGTTGTAATTGAATTACATGGCCGTTAGAACACCAGTAGTCTTTAACCAGTTAAAATTAAACTGGCAAACAATGCGTTTATTGCAGCAATTATAACAGAAGGCGTAATAATAATATTAAAGCGCCGTACAGAAGTAGGTATCATTTTCAACGTTTCGAATAACTCTTCATTCATTTTTTAACATAACAGTTCCTTCTAAAGCAAAATTCATTTTCAAACAGGTTTACTTTTTTAACACACACCATTGCTTTTTTCACATTTGCTGTTTTATAATAGGCTATACGCAAAGTTTGCAAAACACTCGTTTATTGCAGCAGTTTACTATTATCAGTAAGCAATTTTATTTTAAACATGTTATGGGTTTTCTGGCATTTCATGCAGCTTTTTGTGACTGTAAAAATTAAATTGAGGTCATCGATTTTGTTTGTAATTTTTTTAAAAGGCTGATAATATGTTGCTTAAAAAAATGTATCGCTATGTCATGCAACTTTAAGGGCGATTATGTTGAAGGCCGTTTGCGTTAACGCCGATTTAGAGCCCACAGCACAATGGATTGTTTCATTTTGTTTAATTGCTCAAATTTTTGCTTGATTTTGTCAATAATTGTAAATTATCATTTTTCTGCAAAAATTACATTTTTATAGGCAACCATGTAGATTCATATGCAGGATCTATAAAAAAAGGTTACCCACCACTGCTGTACCCTGTGTTCATCATTGTTTAAAAAAATAAACTTTTGGCAGAGGAAAGCAATTCAAAATGGACAACTTATCGAGTGGCTTCTATTGGTGTCTTGGGAGCATGTGCCAGCACTTTCATTTGCCCTGGAAATCCTGTGGTTGACTTTGCTACAGTAACGTTATTGACCTATCACAATCATTAGTAAGTTAACAAACCATACAAATATTCAGTAGACCTTCTGTACTGGATATTAAATATACGTTTTTAATAAAATTGAGAATTCTCTGGAAAAACAAAAGTTTATTAGTACAACCAATGCAGCGGTCATTTCACTCATTTTCCTGACTTTAGATATTATGTCTCACGATGTGGAATAACAGAATTTACTATACTGGGATTATGTTATAGTTTTTAATTTTAAGTGTTACAAAAAGCGTTACTAATGTGATCAATGCTAGCGGTACACCTGAAGTTGAGTAACTTTTATGACTTATTTTAGAAGTTAGGAGACGTCAGTTATTGTTTCGATAAAATGCGTTTTTTAAGACCAACAATTCATTACCTCACTTTTTTACAGTGGTATCAAATCGGTGATAGCGGACTACGCACCTCTGATGTTCAAGGAATGGTTCGTTAACATCCTCTATGTTACCTGGCTGATCATCAGTGTATGCACACTGGGCCTGCTCTACGCTTTTAATTACAATAACATTGGTTTTTCACAAGCGGTCGTAAACTTCTTTAAAATTTGATCAGACACTGTTTTGTCAAACGTTGTTCAGCCTCGTATTCCGCGTTGCAAGATAATTGGCTTGGTATTGGCATTATTATTTTTGCTTTTTTGGTTTCGTTAAGTCAGTTGACGAATAAACAGAGTATCTATCAACAAGATCTGTAAAACTCTTGTGCTTGTTTTTTTTACAAAACGTAATCGGAAAAAGTCTTTAAAACGGATAACTTAAAGCGCCCCCACTCACGTATTAGTATTAACAACATACTATTTACATTGATTTGCATTTAGTTTATATGAGAACACACAATAAGGCCTAAAAAGCAACAATATCGGAGGTCATCAATCAGGCATCGGCCGTTTTGGTGACTTCGTTTGGACGCCCTAGTCTGTTTGGGCGCCAGATTTTTGGTCCTGTTTCTGGTTATTGGTGGGTAATGGGTGGGGTTAGAAAATGGGTTAGTTTTGAAATTATTAGGGGAGTTAGTGATGTACTTATGGGTGGGGTTTAGGGTTAGTTAAAGTGTTGTTTAGGCCTGATTCTGACTTTTTAGTTATTATTCCGATTTAGGTACTAATATACTATTAGGTATTTGTCCTATTATGGTCTTATTCCGAGTTGTGTTTTACTCTGATGTTGGTGTTGTTCACCAAAGGGAAGTTTGCAGCTCGAAATTCTTTGCGTAATATCTCCGGAAGTAAACAAGATATCGATTAGAAATTTTTACACATTACTCAAGGCAACCTATAAGCTAGCCAACAATCAGACCATTTTTTTAAAAAAAACATAAAAATATTCATATTTATAAATATTAATATTCAGTAATATTCGGCCCTAAAATTAGGATGTGCCTTAAGTGACTTACATAGGGTGATAGCTACGAGTCTACTCTTCAAAATGAGATATAACTCGACCGCCAATTATTCGGGGATAAGTTATTAATATTTCTTCGAAAATTCATAAACGTCGATAATTTCAAATCGGACAAAAAAGCAAAAGTCCCATAACTCGAGAAATAAAGAAGATTTTCAGTCAAAATTTTTACATATCACTCAAAGCAACCTAACTTAGCCAGCAATCAGACTTTAAAAAAAAAGATATTTATTTTCATATTTATGAATAGTAATATTCAGTAATATTCGGCCCTTAAATTAAAATGTGCCCTAAGTGACTTACATAGGGTGATAGCTACGAGTCTACTCTTCAAAATGAGATATGACTCGACCTCCAATTAGTTGGGGATAAGTTATTAATATTTCTTCAAAAATTCATAACCGTCGAAAGTTCCAAATTTTGTCAAAAAGTTTATAGGCTGCATCACTTAAGCAACCTAGCCGATCCTTCAATCAGGCTTTATCAAAACCTTGGCAAGTTGTTATCAGGTTTAAGTTGGTTTTGCGCGGTCCGCCCTATAGCTGACATCACCGCGAATATAGCGATGACAAAAAAACTAAAAGTCGCTATGTCTTTTATTCTTATCGATGGTGATAGGACAACCGGTCACTCGTTACGGTCACAATTTAATGCCACTTCTTTTCACTGTTTTCTTTTTACTTAAACCCTTTCGTGGAAGACGCCGACCACCGGTTACTCGTTACGTGCTGGTAACATGCCTAAAACAAGCTTGTTGGCTACTTCCGACACTTGAGACAGGGATGCGATCATTTTATACACAATGTGTGAGTTAAAGTTAGAGTTAAGCAAAAGAGAATTAGTTGAAGAGCTGATGAAATTAGTTATAGAGTTGGAGTTTGGAGAAATATTAGAAGTCATGATTGGTGAAAGAGTTGAAGAAATAGTTGGATGAAGAGCAGGGGGAACACTTTGAAGAGCTTGTGGAAGAGTTGGAGGAACAGTTTAAGGCGGGATAGAGGCGAGTGTAGAAGACAATCAAATAACTTTTCTCTAAATTAGAGGTTTCAAACGTGAGAGGTACCGCCCCCTTGTGAGCGTTGACGAATTACAAGAGGGCGTTTTGGGTCTTTTTCTCATTTGGGGGGCGCTAAACGTACATAAGGGCCTATACGTAAAAGTACTTTCCGCAAAATTTAAACAGTTAAAATAGTAACAAACAACACTGTAATATGCAGTGGTGGGATTCAATATTTTTGTCAGCCGGTTGTATCACAAAAGTCCTATATTTCACCCGGTTTATCACAAAATGTCATAGTTTTCGGCAAACAACTAAAGTAGTTGCAAGAACAGGATGCAACCCCAGGTTCCAGCGAATGTTGCGAACTGCGAGTTGGCTAAATCGCATCACAGGTAATTTGTAACATTGAAACTTAAATGGCAACTGCCGTAATTTCAACCTTGTATAGTAGTTAGCCCAACAATTGTTACCTTATTGTGACGTAATAATTTGCTTTCTTGTGTAAGGCTATTGGTTGTTGTTGCGTTGTACTGTTTTATACGCGGCAAAATATTTGTTTATTTAAAGTCTTGGTGCAGAAAGTTGAATTTTTCCTGGTAATAACATAACCTTGGGAAATAATGTATGTTTATTAGGTATGCATATTTATGTTGAGCTAACAAGAAATCTGTATTGCATTTTAAGTTAATTTTTCCGCAAGATGCAGTGTTATGTTTTAGTATGCATGAAACTATATGTTGAATCGTCAGCCATTTTATTTAGCAGTAGCGCAGAGTAGTTTGTACCAGTATGTAAAAACCTTTTTATATGTCCTGTTAGCTGTTAGCCATATGCCTTAAAGTTTTAAGTTATGCACCTACGTCATTAATTTAGTTTAATTTTCCACATGCTCACGTAAATTCCTATAGTGAATGTATGTTAGACCAGGGTTTCCCAAACTGTGGTCCGCGACGACTGCACAGGTGGTTCGTGGCGATATGACAAGAAATTAAAAAGTTACACATATATTTTGTACAGCAGGGGTCGACAACCTACGGCCCGCGGGCCGGATCCGGCCCGCGGGCCTAACCTGATGTATAAAGATCGTTAACGCAAAGCGCGAAAATTTTTCGCACTTACATAGTTAAAATGGTCAAAAAGTAGGAGAAATGGACTCGTGTCTAGTTTGTCAAAGAGGCTGCGGGTCGAATAAATTACATTCACGGGCAGTAAGTTGTCGACCCCTGCTGTACAACGTATGCAGTATGTGTAACTATCATAAAAGTCGCGATTACTGTTAATAGACAGGTATGATATCGCATGGGCATAACGAGAATGTACATGCTGTTCCATCTAAGGCTTAAACTATATTTTGGGCTGTTTTGAACGCAAAAACGTGAACGCAAAAAATTTTCGCGCGACTCTTTCAACTGTATCTATTCAGCCAAAAGGTATATTATGCATACTATGGCATGTTGCACTTCACTATGGGACTCTAATTTCGGCAAACAATTTGTACTAATTTGGATTATGACACACTGTTATTTTATTAAAAATTTCTCCCAGTTTAAAACAAAAAAAATTATCCCAATTTTAAGATTTATTTTTTCGCTTTTCAATCTGACTTGCTGCATGTGTGCACATAAGTTCGCCCCAAAACAGCTTATCTATGTAACAGTGTTAAAGTAAGAAAAGCAGACATGTGCAACCCCAGTCCCCCAGGCTGTACTTCAGCATACCCCATATGTATTTCTTTGTGTCACAAAAAATTTTGCAAGATTCTGCCAGCCTGGCAGGGTGTACGAACATGTTAAACGAACCAATACTTGATAACTACGGTGATTATTTTTTAACCTAAAAACTGGGAAATATTGACCTAAAAATTTGAAATTTTGACAAATTTAGATTTAACTTTACATTCCCAACATATATTAATGATTCCGATATAAGCGCAGGAAAAAAAATATATTTGCAATTTGCTTTGTTGATTACATGGCCCCGTTTTGCCTTGTTACAACGTTTCTGTCGTTTAAATATTGCACACCAAGACGCTCATGTCTGTTTTGCACAAAACTTGTATATATATACGCACCGAAAATGACTTTTAGTTTTTTTCATGTTTATCCTCGGTGAATGTCCCAAAAAGAGATTTGCAAGTGAATTATTATGATACATTTTAAGATACGAATGAGTTCACTCAAGCTCGTTTATCAAAGGTTTACATTGTGAAAGGTTTACCGCTGGGGTTCAGTAGGGAGCAGTTTACAAAAAAGGGTCCCGTTTACAAAAAAAGGTACTCTACCTACTAGTAAAATGGAAAATTTGGGTGGTAAAAACTATTCTTTTACACAAAAGAAAAAATGTTCGGCAGAAATATTTTTGAACAACACGTGACTATTTACTGGTGTTTTCAATCGGTTAACCTGACCAAAGTGACGAAACGCCCACTTAGCGCCAGCCTAAAATGCTCAATCAGCGGTATTTGTAAGGGGCAACACCATTTCAAAAGGGACAACCCCTGGTTACTGAAGCGAAAAACAAGACGACTATAATGAGTATCCATGAGCCTCATAGGGTAATTGAAACAAGCTTTGTGTACTTAGTTTTATTGCAAAACATATAGCATATGTCCAAATGCAATTAAATATTTTTGACGTAATTTAATTTGATTTATTCGAAAGCGGCGCTTTGTGTGAACAATTCAAAGCACAAAAGGAAGGCAAAACTGCTGGTACATAAGTCGTTACTATTTGTTATAAATAACTATTAAAGAGATAAAATGAGTGTTTTTTACCGGCAAAAAGTTACCTGATGCCACCGAGTCGGAGTTTTGCGCACTATAAATGCGCCGTCAGCACTTTTTTGTAAAGGGGCGTTTTCGTTGCCCAGTGCCTATCAACCTTGCACTAGAATTGAAGTGAAGCGAGACGCCAGCCGTGCGATTGATTGGTGCGTAAACATGGTGAAACCCTAGAACTTCAACCAATAAAATATGTTTACCTTTTGGGGTTTGTCCTCGATCAACATCCTCAAGTAAAGGCTCATTTGACAGCTTGACTATATAATATATTATAAAATATTGATGAATGAATAATTCCTCTTGTGATTCCGTATGATCCATTTGTATGTCAACTTATTGTCGCCGATACTAGCTCGCCCACAATGTTGCTGTTTGCTAATCTGCACTTGAATGTTTTTGAAGATAATTGTACTGCAATTTAACAACAATGTCATAGTGGTGTTAAACTGGTTTATAACAATGGCAGCAATACTGGTGTGGGTCGCTGCCAACTGATGTTCCTTGAGTACTTCAAGAACAAGTAATCATGGTCATTCTCGAGGCGTATGTTTCATGCGAGGTCGAACAAAAACAGATAAAGCAAATTATAAACTTACATGTTACGGCAATGCGCTTGTTATTGCTTTGCTTAAATATTTTGTGTTAGCTATGATTGAATACGCAACTTTCAGCGAAAATGTATAACTACAATATATCGAAAAAAGATTGCGACAAATACAACAAAAAAGAAGGATATGCAAGTATTTTTATTCTTGACTGACAACGCGAATACCGAAAAATGTTCACCCAAGCTAGAAGTGTTGTAAACTAGTCATTTGGAAACAACTTAGGCTGCAGCTAAGTCATTTGGAAAATAACAAGTCCCAGTCGAAGTCACGAATTGTTTAAGTGAAGTTCCGGTCATTATTTAAAGCAACTCAAATCAATTAATTGATATAAAAAAAAATGTAGTGCTGAAGTCTTTACAACACTGTAAACTTGCGAGAAAAAAAACAGTGTTTATTCATTGGCAATTTGGGCGCCACGTGGCATAAAGCACTGCAATTTCGATCTCGAGGCTCGACATTTCACACGCAATAAAAAAAGCATTGTTAAGTTGTTCTACCTAAAATTCGAATAGTACTAAACTGCCATGTGTAATTAATTTGTTGCATTATTATGTGTAGAAGTTCCTGATTGGAGTTTGGAGCTAACTTGTAGCAAATATTAGGGTTGTTATTTAAGCTTGTCCCTATTGGCCTATTGGTATATTGCTTATCTGGCTAGGTCTGCATTTTTTATGTTTGTCTAATGTGTAGACCTCCTAGTCCTACTAACTACAGTATGAATTTAAATATTTTAATTTGTTTTCCACCTTTAATAGTTTTATACAATCTGTTAATATGCTCAACAACCAACGTTACCAAAAATAGATAGATGTACTATCGTTAAAGCCCGCCATTGTCAAACAACTTTTATTTAACTTAACATAGGCTTGCAGTGCGCTATTCAGAATTTCCACTTTAATTGGTAGAAATGTCGTACTAGTTTGATGCGCTATTATATCAGTACTGTGTGTTCTGATTAATTTTAGTCTGTGGCCCTCATGTTACCGGTTGTATGAGCGGTGATGCAAGCGCAAGCACAGTGTACAATGCTAAGTGAGAGTCCGATAGATGTCATGATTCCTAAAGAAACGGTCCGTTTTATACAGTATTTTGAAAAGATTTTAAAGCGGGTACATCGAAAAGCTTAAATACACTATAAACTTTCCCGTTTTTCTGTTATCTCTTCGTCGAACATTGACGCGTCTTAAAACATTGCTGAGGGACAACTTTTACAGTGATATGACAACACAGCTGAAAATCAGAACAGTTTTACAGCAGGACTTCTGTTACCAATGTAGGAAATGAATGAAAAACGGAAAGTCGCGCGCGCACGTGCTGCTGGCGCATTGAATAATTACCGAGCGAGAGAGAAAGGCGCTGCGTGGAGTAAGAGGTAGCAAGTCCGGTTTCCATCGCCAGTTCTCAACAAGCTTGACTGCACTGTCCATTTCAATTGGGCGTCCGGCTTACAGTTAAGGTTGGCTATTGTCATGCTGTTACACGTATGTGGATTTTTATCATTGTGCTAGTTCCAGAGAACGCTGTTTTTAGGGTAGCATAGTGGGTATCAGACCAAAGGGTTTTGTAGTATACAACACCTGTTTGAGGACAGAGTAGCCAATTAAATTTGAATCGTTTATATTTGATAATTCTGCAAAATACGCAAACCTTAAATCGTCATCTATAGATGTAGTTTAGACAACTGTAAAATACAGTTGGCTTTAATTTCAAGCCGCTGCCTTTTAGTTATTGTCGTTTTAATAATTTGTGAAGGTTTTGAAGACCACGTATGGCGTAAAGTAAAACATTAGTATTGAAATGGTTAGTTCAACCTTGCTCGACTGAATGGTTTGTCTGTACAATAAAATGTAGTTGATGGTCGTTTCCAGAAAATTCCCCCCTTCCGCAGTTTCCTGTTTCGTCTCGCTCCATTCAGTATCAATTCGACCTACCAAAGCATGCGTTGGTAGAGTAGGCCTATGCACAAGCAAATCTTTGGCTTTAAATGCCCGCGATTCGCCAGCTGCGCGACGTGGTGTTGTGCTTTTTGAAGAGCAACACTTTTTTTATTGTTTTACGTGTATTTAACTTACATTCGTATATTTAAACCGTCATTATTGGCGTATATACTGCGTAAGTAATTAAAGTCAGTATTTTGTCTTGGGTCGCTACCATCATTTTTCAATAATGATGTGCGTTTATGTGAGATGTATTCTAATAATTTAGCGTAATAATTGCAATACTTATTATTCAAAAAGCTGTCAAAAGAGTTGCAACTCAGTCTTCGGGAGGTTGTGGTTGTCCATTTCCTTTTTTAGTTAACATCTATCTGAAAAATGCTGAAATCGTGTAGTTTAGCAGTAACTGCTCAGCAAAACAAAACTTGTTTGTTTGTTATCTGAAAGCCGACACTGGTTTACCAAGAGCTCAGCACACTTGACTCAAAAGCATAAAACATATTTACTTGCTTTACTTTAAATCGGTCATTTTTCGGATTTCGTAAGTTTTTGGCTTTATAAAGTATTACCAATTAATTTCAACTCTATACTACTTGTAAGCAATTGCTAAGAAATCATGTACTCGTTTTGGTAATAAAGGATAATTTACACCCGACAGTTCATATGCATTATACATCGGCTGAATAAATTCACATAAAAAAGCTGCCATTCTTATATAAAAATGTAACTTTTTACTTAGCGTTATAAAATTAGGAATGTTCGTTAATTTATTGTTTAGGGCTTGAGCGTTTTCTTAAGTTAAATTTGTTTAGTAAATGTATTTCAGTCAAAACATTAAATCACCTGCCAACCGTGCAACAAAGCTATTAACCTGTGCATTGCTCATACTTGACAACTCATGTCTGCATCATGTAGGCGGAAATGTGTTAATATGTGCTAAAATTTATTTGATAAAAAACAGAGAAATAGTTCTTTTTTACTGAAATTCTTAGCGCTGATGATGCCATATAGCCGAAATATATCCTTCTGGTTAAGGTCATTTTCCCACACGTTTTTGTCTAATCCCCTAATTCCACGTACGTGACCGAAAGCACGTGTTGAAATTCATTAAATGACAAATTGCTGTCAACAAGTTACTTTGTTTTTTTTTTAACTTGGCTAAGTGTAATATTGGTGTGCTATTGTTACAATCATAACGCAAATTGATGCATGCACTGTTAAGTCGCGTACATTAAATGTTATTTTAGGTCATGCTAACTCTCGTAAAAACGGCTTATTAATCGGTAAAAAATGTGTTCTGAATACAAAATATTGATATGTTATTCAGGTTGTTAGGAAAATGTCACATCAAAGGTTTTTTACATAAGCTTCAAAACTTCTGATTATATGTTTATATATTATAGATTGCGTATTTGCATTTGCGAGCAATCCAAACCGTCAGTAACGTTCGTCGTTCGTTAGCAAATAAACATATTTTTCTATATATTTGGCTTCAGTTGTTACTGTTGTCGTACTCAAAAACGCCTGTGATACCTGGTTTATTCGATATTTTATGAATTCCTCTTAGTCTAAACTGTGACGTACATTGGGCGTTCTCGCAAAAAGCTGCCAGAATTAGTTCATCCATCGCATGTTTGTAGCTATCTGGACACGCTGATAAACGGATTAACGTGTCTTGGTGAAAGATACGAGAAAATTTGTTCCGATCTAGATGTGACGGCGTCTCTCACGCTTTCCGCGCATTGGTTTAATGTTGTTTTTTTGAAAGGTTGGGATATTTATTATTTTTCACATTTGTAGATAACATTTTGTCCAGGGGTTTCACACTAAAAATAATGGCGACTTTCATGTACCTTATATACTAATTTATTTGTAATACATACTCAAATATACGATTCAAAAAAGTTATTATTATCTGCAAAGTTATCGAAGGCGTTTTAACTATGTTCAACTTTCGTTTCTAGTAATGACAATTTCCATCCCTTCCCCTCTGGGTGAGCAAAACCGTTCGACTTGAGGCAGAAACTTTTTTTATTTAAAGCCACTGATTATATATACTATATCACCTATGATAAATTGGCAGTTAAATACAAATTCCATCCAAACATTATAGATTTGAAAACCTTTAATAAAATGGTCGCTGCTCTGATACTAAATTGGTCAACACCTAAAGGCAGTTATTTTAAGTATATAACTCACCAAAAGCCTTATACAATGGGATAAAAACATACAATACCGATCGTCCACATCAAGAACAACACGTCGAAAACGTGATTTAAATCGTGTACAGTGCCTAACACAACTCCTTGGGACAGGTGTTATAAAAACACAATTGAAACTAAACTGTGATACTTTCAAATCAAAAGTAATCTTCGTGCTAGGGTGATCAAAGACGCTATTCTTATTTGATATAAGTGAAACTAATCGGTGTGTTTTTTTGCAATTTAAATGTTGAAACAAGTTCTCGCGTGTTTTTTCTTTGTGAACATTTTGCAAAGTTTTGGAAAGAAGTCGCAGCCTGGAATTCGTCAAAACCTTTTATATCCCTACAAGCCATTCCAGTCACTGTTCTGTTAGATATTGTAAATGACAATGTGCTCGCTTAGTGATTTATCAATCGAAATACTCCAAAACTTACCTTTCTGAATGATGTTCAAGAACACTAAGCGAGCACATTGTCATTTACAATATCTAACAGAACAGTGACTGAAATGGCTTGTAGGGATATAAAAGGTTTTGACGAATTCCAGGCTGCGACTTCTGCCGTGTACATATTATCGCGTAACAAATAAAATTATTAATGACCATAAATCGAAAATTAATGCATAACAGGATGTTTGTCGCATACCTCGTCTAGCATCGTTTGGTGATGGCGAGATATGTCTGCGGATATAACGTCATGAATGCAATTCTAACGTCACAGGTGGCTGACTGTTTTTTAAATTGCCCTTTTTTCTCACAATGCCTTCTTTTTGGATGCGCTGTATAAATTGAGCTACACACTTCGCACTGACTGCAAAAGTAGCGAGGCACTTGGAGACTTATTTTGTGAAGAGCCTTGCTTTAATCTGAGTTCCACCTGAAAACCGCGTCACTAATAGCTTGGTAAGTTGCATCTTGCTGATGTATTAAATTTGGAAGAAAATATTTAGATGTAGTGTTTACAATTTTAATATACGAATTATCAATTTGTAGTGACGTTTTGTCGTTATTTCAAACTGTGCTTTATATATATTTTAAGACAACCTATTTTTGTAGTGTTTAACACGTATGCCTTCACACCACGATCTCAGCAGACAACAACTATCAGTCTACAAACGTAAAAAGAAAAAGTTTACCGCTACAGATCTTACGTAAATTCTACAAACCTACTAAAGAATGTCGAACGAAACTTGTAAGTAACTCTTATTTTTACGCTCGCCGAAACTTAAAACGCCATGAGTTTTAAGATGCAATAGGTTATTAAATCATTAAAAATGGCATGCGTCTTTGTTTTATTGAAATCTAAATGTTTGTGTGATCCACCTTTTTGTGTATGGATCAGTTAATTAGTGTGTGTTGTAGCCTAATTTCAGCCTCTTTAGTGCCATAAAAACAGCTAAAAATTAAACATCGTGATTGTTTTAAATAACCGGAATTTGCTATTTGTTAAATGTTTTTTAGATTAAACTTTTAGATGTGTAGTTATTAGGACTAAATAAATTTATATCAATAGTTTACTCCCGAACTGGTATAACACGATTTTTTAGTATATACCACTTTATTTAAACTGTTTATAATTCCAATTTAGCAGTTTTAGGGGTTATTTGTACAAAATATAGATGCTAAATATGTTTTACCCTTTAGCTTTGTAGTTATTTGAATTTTATAGTTTTGTATTAAGAAGTTATTACAACAAAATATTCTTAATTATTAATTAATTGTTGGTTATATTGTGTTAGTTTTTACAAAGGGCTACTGATAAAGATAGTATTATTTTGATATTGACACTAAAACGTCCTAATATTCACTAAATTGTATGAACGGTTTTAAAACAGGCAAAACATAAAATGAATACCGGTTTTTATAAACCACTTGCAATTGTTCCTTTGCACTTGTCCTTGGAAAGATGTCAACTGGCCAGTGACATCAAAACCCTATAAAAAAGTTATGCGCCTGTTTAAAGTTTATTTTACCCTTTAAACGTCACCCATGCATGCAGCCAATGGATCCGTGCAGCAGTACGACAACCAAGTATTCGAAGACGAATTGCCGACAAACGGCATTGCCAGTTCGGGTGATGTGGTGGTCAACGTAGACCAGGACGTTTCGCCTGGCATGGCGCAAATGAAGGAGCTGGCAAGACTGCGCCGGCTAGAGGCTAAAGAGTAAGTGGCGTACCGGGTGTTTGTTTGTGGAATTTTTTATGACGTCAAAATAAATCTTTTACGTTAATCGGCTTTTTCGGTAATCGGATCGTTCATTGTTAGTTGTTTTATACGGTACTTCGAAGTGGTCGCACATCGTCCATATTATATTTTAAACATGTACCCATTTTTATTAGAAATATTTATGAAATTATCCTAATCAGAATGTAAATTTAAAACATTTGAACAATACTCTGTTTTGTTTAAAATATATCCTCGCTTGAATGATATAACTAACACCTAGTTAATCATGAGACAACGCTTTTTCAGAGGTTACTTATTTAATGACGTAATCAATTTCACAGAAGCTCGCTTTAGCATGGCGTATGCAGAACGGATTACCAGTAGTCGACACCCTTTTGCAACACGAGCAAGGATATGCAGAAATGCTGTCATCACAATTTAAAACCCGGGACCAACTCCCAGAATACTTTTATGTCGAGTTACCACCCTGTCAGTTGCTATGTTAACCTTCCATCGGTGTATGTACTCCAGTATACTAAATTAACATGCTGTGTCGTGAAAAAATGTTCAGTCGAATTAAGCGGAAGTGCGTCATGCAACGGTCACGGGGGAGTGAGGTGCAGTTAAATTAGGGTTAATTTTCTGTGTCCACTGCAGTGCAGAAGCAAAGCTTATAGTGTTGTAGATTCCCAGGGAGCAGCGAAAGACCGTTAGGTCATCAAAGTCAGCCGCTCCCTGACCGCAATATAATCAGAATACATGTACAGGTACGGCAAATTAAATCATTAAAAAACAAATTTAAATACAATGAAACAACATAATTTTGGCCACATTAGTGGCTGCTATAACAGTGAACAACCTTTGTAGAACAACAAAACAAAAAGAGGTATAAACAAACAGCAAAAAACAAAAGGGCAACGGTGCAAAACAAGCGACAGAAGGGGCACAATTTGTGAATGGCACCTTTGCCATACAATACAATAATTACAATGATAACTAAATACAATACAATGGTAACAATACAATAAAACACGAACAAGGGTATAACAAACAGAAACAAAAATATAACAATGCAACGGAATGGAGCGGGGACGATACAACAGCCAAAAAAATAAATAAACAACTAATACAGGCACGTTAGAGAAGGTTCCGTAAGCGACCTAGCGTGACGGTTGCTAGGCTGCGTTTACCATGTTTTTTTGGACCACGTGGTTTTGGTTTGTTGTGATCACACGAGGTAGGATTCAAAGTAAGCTTGTTTTATCGATCGTACGAAAGATTTAAAGGGCAGTGATTTAACATTACAAGGGATGGTTTCCCAATATTGCGAACCTAAATATCCGAATGTATTTTTTCCCGAGTCAGTTTTTACCTTAGGACGGAAATAATTTTGCTGATCATGTAGTCGTGTGTTGTAAGAGTGTATACTAGTTAGGGGAACATGCAAATTGAAGAAAGCATCCGGTAAGTTTTTTGTTTGACCATCGAAAACTAGCCACTTCGGGTTCGAGCTTCGCTTATTTTACAGGTTTGCAAATCAGTTAGTATACGTGACTGCCAACTCGTTTACAGTTCAGTAATGCATCTTTCGAATAGTTTTATCTTTCTGTTAATCGTGCAATCGTGACTAAACAAATTACCGAGCGATAGCCTCCCCAATTTTAGCCTCCTGGTTTCTGTCGCGCGTCGCTACCGGGCGTCAGGTCGCCAGAATGACTTGCAGTGTAAGCGACGCGGCGTCGCGTTGACAGCGTTTTAAGCACATCTCCTGATAGCCGCGGACCGCCAGGCGCGCGCGAAATTTCGTCGCGGAAGTCTTGAATGACTGTGCGCGACGCTGTGTTTCAACTGCTCCATATGTCCTTATTCAGGCTTCGCGAGACCTCGCTCAGTCCCAGCGTGGACTACGAGGAGGTGATGAACGCGCAGCATCTCGCAGACGAAGTAAGCGAGAGCGACCACGACGAGGACAGTCCGCGCTTCATTAAGACCGAGATCCGTCCCGGTATCCACCTGAATCGCAAGCACAGCGCAAGTCGCAGGAGAATGTCACGCGACGATATCGAAGGTAAACAACGCGACTGTTTTATTTGCGCATTATTTTTCTACAGTAAAGGTCTGCCGTTTTTTGATCGCTGGTAAACTCGGTAATTTTGCTTGCGGTGACATTAAAATTTTGGAAATTACGTCATAGCTTGATGTCATTAGCCAATAACCATGTAGAAAGCTCCGTAACCAGTCGAACTCATGTGCAGAAATATGTGTTCCACTAAAATCGAGTCAAAATAAGTTCCAAATAGAAGGGGCCATGTATTTGGGTCCGCTCTGATCCAAAAGGTGTTGTCAAATGTATATAGTTAAAAATACCACTGCACTATCGGCGATTGCCAAACAATGCCTACCTGTGGCCAATGCGTTTCCATGTAGAGAATGCGACTGGGTTAGTGCACTAAATCTGCAGTAAATGCTATGAAAATACATAACGTAAGGTATCACTTTAAAGTTTGAAGGTACTGAAACTGCGATCTTTGGTAACACACTTATCTTGATTTTTAAACCTCGGAATTCGAGATGTTGACAAAATTGTTGGGCGAACATTCGTATAGCATATGCAACACAGTAAACGTTTCCTGTAATGCGATGACGTATTTCAAACGAGCGAGTCAATATCTGACTCATACATTGTTTGCATGTTTTTTGTGAGTTTAGTGTGTCTCTGTGTTTCCCGTAAAATCACCACTAAGTGATTTGCCGTTTAAACCAGGGCATTGTTACGACGCCGGCTCAGTAAAGGTTGCAACCATGTTGCGCAATTTCGAAGTCTCGTCGAGAACTTTCTCATAATGCTTGACCCGCGCCAATACAGAGGATTCGCGCCGGCGGTAACTGGTTAGAAGACAATAACGCCATCTTTCGCCAGTAACTGGCGCAGTGTTCCGTGTGATTGCACAAAATGCGCAGGCGGCTGGCATTACCTTCCCGCCTGTACAACACATTATTGCGTCAAATTTCTACGTCACTGCGAGCTGACGTACAAATTGTGGTTAAGGCTCGCTGTTAGAGTACAGACAAATAAACCTATACCTCTATACTTTTCGCAGACTACGAAGACGAGTTCCAACATCGCGAGCTGATATTAAAGATTCGAAAGGTATGTGACGTCAATTACCGGTCTTACAACGTTTTTTGTTTGTCGATTTAATTTATTGTGTAGAAGATTAAATAACTTAAATATATATGGAGGTGTTGCAATGCTATGAGTCTATTGGGTAGGCGATTATGTGACTGTTTAAAGCGTTACTGGTGTTTCTGATTTTGTTATTACTTGCTAACTATGAATTAATACCTCTACCTACAAATTCAAACCAGAAAATCCAATATAGACTTTTCTAAAACATTAGTACCACAAACACTTCCCTTGTTAAACTTTGAGTAATGTCGTCGCAAATCAAACGATTTGCAAATAAAAAAAATTAAGCCGACTACTAACCAACCAGTTTTTCTCCCCCAGACTCTACCTTTGAAAAACTTTCGCGATGAAATTCGAGCCAGCAGAGACCTTGAAAAGTTCTTGGTTTCTCCTGTTGTTCTTCTTGATGTTCCGCACACCAGTAAGAATTAAACATTATATTTTCTACTTAGCTATTTGAAAAAAACATTGTTTTTCGGCGACACCATCTCTGTTTTTTGGGCCAATTTGCATAACCTGCCTTAGCTTATTGACAGTGCCAAATAAACACTGACAAACCGGTTAAGAGTGTTTACAGAGTTTAAGGCCTTTGAAATAATTTAAAAATACGCCTTTTCTTATTTTGATCAATAATGTTATATTAATTACAAACACATGGTTTTGTCGTGCAAACAGGCATGCTTCCTGTTGAGAGATAAAAACGGTGTTGATTTGTTTGGTTAGTTGTCGGGCGCGCGACTAAAATCGAAAGAAACGCTATGCTATCTTATTTCTTGATGGCGCACGTAGGATTTATTTTCAACTGTATCTTTTCAATCAATGTCGCAAACATGACCTCGTTGCGCTAAACGGCGATATGCTGTTTGCTGATTGGGTCGTGTCAACAATCAACGATTCTCTAAAAAAAATAGCAACGTTAATAACACCGCTGTTCTCCCAAAATCCAGGCCTCGATCGTATCATGGACGACTTGCTCACCAAGCTCCAGAAGGACTTGGACGTGGACGAGAAAATCACGTCGCAAGCCAGCAAGGCCTTTTTCACCTTTCAAGAACAGTACGACGATTCCCGTAAGAGTTTGTTCGTCTATATTTGAAGAACGCTCTCTGTAGGTATATGCGGCATTGCGGTAGTCTCGGTAAATGTTTTCGCACAGCACGACAAACTCTTATCAACCGATGTTTTCCACTTGTTTTCAGGTATCAACGCCGCGGTTATTTGCAAGTGTTTATTTAGCACTTATATTTTCTGCAAACTCATAGTTTTCGGAGATTTCGACGCTTAGCGATCGCGCACCTTGGTCGAAATGTTGGCCGTCGCGCCGCTTTTCGCGGAAATTGACGCCATATTTGTTTTTTAGTTGCGTCAGTGGACCAGCTTCGCGAGACCATTCAGGGCGTGCTCTACAAACCGAACGGAGCCGAGTACCAGGAGAGCTGGGTCACTGCATTGTGAGTTCTGAATTAGTTGCCAGGCCGCAACCGTTGCATTGCGTCATTCAAATATAATCTTGCAAACAGCGTGGTGTCGACTTAAATAGACGCCGTTTACCTATTACTTGATACTTGAAGTGTTTTGAACAAAATGACTGTGACCTTGTACATATATATTGACTCAGTCATTACCAATGATTTTATTAATCACTAATGGTTTTATAAGCTAATAATTTGCTTGGTCGATTTTTCTAATTTTCAATTGATTTATCTGAGCATATAGTATTTCAACCATTGTGTTTTTGACTTTGTTATTGACTTGTTGTATGTTAAACAGCAAATGTGGTCCATTCACTTTATTTGTTATTTGAACTTGGTATTTTATAGAAACAACCGGACTGATTTTTATATTGCAGCTATATAACTTGGGGTGCATTTAAAAAAAATGAAAAATGTTCAGCCTTGTCAAAACACCGGTTCAAACCAGGCGTTGTTAACTACACAGTCCTCCCTATTCATTAAGAATAGAACCACCAAAAACAAGGCTAATTTCTGCACCCAGATGTTCGCTGCCGATGTTGAAGAAAAGTCACGTGGGTATTGCTCGCTTGCGCCACCCACTGAACTTGGGAAACAAATGCGAGGAGGTTTCTTTTGTGCTTGCCGTCATTGCTCCCAAAAAGGAGGTGAGTGTTGTGCTGATTGAAATTTGTGATCGTGCAAAAAGGCGTGGGTTAGATTTAATACAAGTCTTCCTGGCAACCTTGGTAAAATTACAATTATTAATTTGTTTTCCTTTAAAAACCAGTTTCATATTGCCAAGTTGCTGTAAAACACATACAACAAAAATTCTGTTTGAAGAAACCACACGGCAAACGCGAAAATTGTGAATAAAAAGGAATTCAACAAGTTTAAAATTGCGTTTATTTTTGGTTTAATTTTGGCATGGGACAGCACGCTACATTCTCTACAATGTTTTAAAGTCGGAGTTATAAAATGTTCACTCGTGTCCAGGATGTTTTTGTTTACTCGTAACAGTCCTGCCTTGGTACGTTTGAAGTGTGCGGTGGCCACTTACCTACACATACCTACTATGAGCATTGCTCAGTTAGCAATCCTGTAAGCACATCATCCTGAGGGGCTGAAAAATGCTACTATTCTGTAATGCAATCACGAAATACAGTTTGTCGATGTCCATTGTTAGTGTTGCTACGTGCTTATCCGTGATAGTTTATGTATATAAAGTGAGTTACCCTTTTGTTATATTTACAGCTCGGTGCATACATTGTACTTAACGACGTAGAAACAGCATACTGTATTCAGAACATTACGCTTTATGGCATTACCAGTGAGACTACTTAAAAACAGGCGTCAGGCTCGTACAGTGTCGGGTCTCATAATTCTGCACGTGATCTCGTTGATGGAATAATGGACATAGAAATCCATTTGCAGACTGTTTACAAAAAGAATTCGGATTTTGTAAATAATACAGCTACAGGACACTTGTTGCCGACTTTTCATCGTTTTTCTATATCTTGATCACGCGGCAGAAATTCACAAAGAACGCGGTCGAGATTGGTCGCACCTTCTCCTCGATGATGTGCAACTCCTCCTTCCGCCACGAGCTCATGCAGGCCTCTTCAGAGGAGGACTTTAAAGGTGTCCTGGTCAAGCAGAGCTTCCGCTACAAGCGCCAGTTCCGCGAGTCGCTCTCCGAGTATCCGGAATCGATCGACGAGGAATTCATGGTGAGCGATTTCTTCCCCGTGCGCAACCGCTGTTTGACTGTTTTTCAAATACAATCATCATTTTTGTTTTGAGATGAGGAAGTTAGCAAAAAATGAAAAATTCTTAGGCACGCACAAGTACACTTTTGTATCATTATCGTTTCGTGACAGGCACGTTTAGTTGAAAAAATTAACGCATAACTGTACGGTTTTGTGATAAACGAGTAACATATGTGACTCTGGTCATAGTTTTTTTTGTTTAATCCTAACATTCTATTTCACTGACAAGGTTCAATTTAGTGGAACCTTAAGTTGTAAGAAAAGGTGTTTAGTTGTTGGAGTTTTTGCTCTTCGAGTAAGCCATCGAGTTTTTCTTTTAAGTTAAAATAATCTCCTTCTGCAGACACCAGACGTCTACACATACACCAGACGTCTGATTGTCTTGTTTAAAAGCCCTTTGAGTAGCACAAATGTGAGAAAAAATCGACAAAACAAGCGAGCACAATACCGCGTTACTGTAAGGCACTGAGTAGGAGTTTTGCCTATCCTCGCTGTGGCAGGAGGTTACCTTAATAGCGCCTAAATGGCTCTGTGGGTCAAATGTCTTTACGTTGCGGCCGATAAACCAACTACAGCAGTTGTTGTTGTTGGCGAAACCTTAGTGCCCGCGCCTCTTTGTTAATCTCCGGCTTTATATTGTTTTGCCGCTGTCGTACAGGACTACTCGATGAAGCAGGTGGGCCGCGGCCTGGTCGACGATATCAAGCGGAGATGGCCGCATTACTGGTCCGACTACAAAGATGGTAGGCCTTTGCGTGTTTTCTGTCGAGTAATAACCCTATGCGTTTTCACGGCAATGCCATTATGCGAACATACTTTTTTCACTTTACTTTGGTCAAATCTATTGAATAAATAGCTTGTCCACGCACGATCAAAAACCAGCAAACCTCTACCGATTTGTACAGAATGATTCCAAATGCTGTGATTGTAAGTATTTACAGTTGGATAAAACTTCGCTTTAGTTAGTGTCATTTGCAAACAAATTATTATATATATATTTTTTTTTCTTGTAAATCCTTAATGACGTATTTCCCTTCAGGTGTCGTGGGGAAACGAACGATTCACAAGTTGCTCTCTACAACATTCTTTCTTTATTTTGCTTGCCTCCTGCCGGACATCGCCTTTGGAAGTCTATATGAAGAGAACACTAATGGAAAAATCGGTAAGGCGGCCTGAGTATTGAAATCATTTGCAGAATCGACAAAATCAAAAACTGTATTGAAACTATTGGATATTGTAGCGTTAAAAATAAAAAGGCTACTGGAGCGTAATTGTAATTGTCTAGTTTTAGAACCGCAGATTGTTCACAGTAAAAATGTATTGGTATACAGTGGGCAAAGTCTTAAGCACACAGTCAAAGGTTGAAATCCTTTTCCGTGCTGCAATTAATACTTGCCTTCCGGGCTTGAACTTGAGAGTTTAACATGCCGTTTTGCATCAATACAGCCCGGTTTATCAAGTTGTTTATGGCATCATACAAACCTAACGACTCGTTTGACGCCATACACAGTTTACCGCATAGATTTATAACGTCGTTTTAATGACAAACTTATTCTTATCGCAATATATCAGCTTACCTATGCAATTAAATGACGTCAATGTCTGAGAATGTTGTTGTAAAATTATTTATTTGAAGTTAAAAAAATAGTCAACAGGGAAAAATGCCTATACATCTGTCGAATGTCCATTATTCTGTAAAATGGCCAAGTTTTTGTTTAAAATGAACACGGTTTGTAATTGTTTTTTTCCTGCATTTTACATTTCATTTTTCGTGCAATATTAAAAACAGATATCAGTTGCTTGCGATGAACACACCTTAGGTCTATTGTACACTGTCCGTTACTTACCCATTGCCGTGATGGCTTTTTACCCAGTCGCGACACGTTTTACTGACGTCACACCTGCCTCGATTGCAATTTCTTGAAAAGTAATTGCAAAACAATCTGCATGACACAAACACCGATCCAGTGCCGCCTTTCATTGTCCGGTACACTTATGTTTATTTTTCCACAGGCGTAATGTCATGCATTGTATCGCAAACGATCGGAGGCCTTGCATTTGCACTGTTCAGCGGTCAGCCAATGCTTATCTTGCTCACAACCGCACCGCTGGCCCTCTACGTGAAAGGTACAACAACAAACTCCTTTGCACTCTTGATAAGTATCATTAGCGGGCGGACGGGTTGACCAACCAGAATAACTTTTGTTTCGATAACTCCTTACTGTATGTTTTACTTATGTTTGTAGCGACGTTCCAACTTTAAATGCTTTACAACAATTTACCAGAGATGGTTAAAGCTTTTTTTTCAAAAGAGATTTCTTAACCAAGTGTCGTTAGTTGATAGAAATCTACGGATGGCTGCTGTTTAAAGCTATTAATTGGACCTATTTCAGAAAATAAATGTCGCTCCCAAATCCATTGAATTGGATGTTTGACTCCAGTTTTCTATCGGTAAAAACTTTTCTTTGATTTCTCTTTTTTTGCTTAAGTTACGTGATATGCTTTACAGTTATCAAGCTTGTGAGCACTCAGTTCGGTCTCGATTTCGCCTCAATGTACACGATGACTGGAGTTTGGAACAGCTTTTTCGTCATTACACAGTCGGTGTTCAATCTCAGCAAGCTAATGAAATATTCCACAAGGTACGTTAAGCCACACTTCTTTATTCAATAATGGATGTTTACTGTTTACCTTGCACAATGCTTTTATAAAAACTATGGGATTAGTCTGAAACAGTAGTAAGTCTTATCACCTTGCCGTGCATTAAAGGCGATTGTCAGGCTATGATATTGCTGTTTACTAGGATGTGTGTCGCGACCTTTTTATATTTTAGCGTAATGCAAACTGAAAAAGAACCGCTGATCCAAGGTGTTTTGTAGTAAGCTTTCTGACTACTGAAAAATGGTATTTTCGGTAAAATTATACCTATAAAAGTTTATCTTATTTCTCTTTGAATCCTATATGCTCTGTGGTTTGGGGTATGTCCAGGGGCTAAGCAAACTGTTTTTTTTTATAAAGCGTTTGTTCTAGAATCAGATCTGCGATTGCCAAGCTATTAAGCTGTTTGCAAGAAAAGTTCTCGGCTAATGTTTTTGATTCTGTCATATTATATTTTTAGCCAATGTTCAATATATTTTATAAATCCCTGTTTTACTGAAACAATTGCGCTTTCATACATTCCCAAGCACTAAAAAAAGGAATGGTAAAAAAAATAACATTTTTTTATTAGTAAATTGCGGTTGTAGACAAACGTTTGCAAAACAACAAAATTAAAGCGTTTTTTCGACATATTTTGTGTATAGTGTTTCGGAAAAGTTCATGTTTTCCTCCAACGCAGGTCGACTGAGGAGATTTTCGGCTTCTTCATCGCCCTTGCCTTTACAGCCGATGCCATAAAGGCAACTATCACCAGTAAGTCTCGCCAAAAACGCTACCGTTTTACCAGCTTAAAGCAAAAGCAATTTTCTATGGGTGTTCCAATCGAAAAGTCAGTTATTTAGTTAACACGTAAACTAAAAGCTTAAGGCATTGATAACTTGTTTAATCAACATAGCGTAAATATACCTCTCTGATATATTTATGAGACGAGATCTATGATTAAAAAAATGAGATTTCGTGCTGGAGTTATTTCGAGAAGATGGTTGGCCGACTGAAAAGCCGATGCTAAGCCAAATATAAGTTCGTGCCATCAGATTTAAATGACGCCCGTACTTGTAAATTTCGCTTGTCCCATCACCAATTAGCGGTCGACAATTCTCGGGATAGGCGCTGTTTGGTTATTCGTTCCCAGGCGGCCTTGCCAATGTAAATGCAAAATGAAAGTGGAAACGTAGATTGTGAAGGTGCATTGTTTGGCATTGCAGATAATTAATGTTTCGACCAGCGTATAAAAGCAAAATTATTCCGTTCTCGAATGTGGTTTTTCAATCGCATGTACGCTCGTATACGGGCGGCAATTCGTTTTATTGATTAACGTGGAATTTCATTTGCTGTAAGCCAATTTTGTTTAAAAGCGACTCGCCGCGCTATTCACTTGTGGCGCATCGGACGCAGTTCACCCGCGGTTTAGCCGCATCTTTCCGAGAACGCCGTGCCGAGCGAAAATTAATCTCCTGCGAGAATGTAAATCATAATTAAGCCGAAGCTTTTGTATCTTTTGCAGATTTCAACAAGAACTACAACTTCCTGCCTGCAGGTGAGATTTTTTCCCGGTGTTTTATGTCGCGAACGCGCCACCATCTGCAGTCCTGCACTTATTGTACTGCAAACATGAGATACTTTTGGAAATTGAAAAATGAATTAGACACATAACGACCAATTGGTGGTAGTAGTTGTAATGGTGAAAGTAGTCGGGTCATGATTTGTAAGGAACCAAATGCTATAAATTAAATAATTGTGTCCTATACCAGTTTTCCTGTAAAATTGGTTTGCGGTAAAGTAACCATGGCTATATTCATAAATCGTTGCGCGAAAGGGCACACACCAAGAAACCACCACAGCAGCATCACCTCACATCACAACACTTCTGACATGGACGTAATGAGAAGGAATACCCGCCCGCCCATCGATCCCAACGCCAGTCGCCACACAAAACAAACTGTTGTCACGAACGTCGAGCAAATTGTCGACGAAACAAACTGGCTGCAATTTTTGCGTCTGCTTCATAACCCAGGCTGAATTGCACATGCTTGGCTCCGCCCGTTTTCGCGCAATGCTATTTGTTGTTCGGACACGGTATTCGATCGATGGGCGACGGCTTGGGGGTGTTTTGTGGTATTCACCTCCGGCCACAGCTGGTGTGCATGGTTCTCTCCGGTGACACTGTTTGGGGCGGGGTTTGCAGATAACACTGCGCTAATCGAGTCGTTTTTTTGTCACCATGAAAATCTGAACCAACCATATGCTGCCTTCATTTTATACGATATGTTCTGCACCACAATATTTTGTGTGTATGTACAGTAATAGTTCGACTGATCAAACAATTATATTAATTTAAATTATGATGGACGCAGCTGTTATAAAACATGCAGTAGTATTTCGGCTATTGCAAAAGCTTTTTGTGTCCTATAAGATGGCCACAACAAGTTATCCCACACGCGCGGTTCACTCAGTTTAACGATTTTTGTGCTCCTATACAGGCGAAGTTCTCAACGAAACCATAAGGAATAATAGCGCTTACGGCAATCACTGCGATGCAACGATGTGCTATCGGCCTGAGAACTCCATCCTCTTTCTTTTTCTGATGCTTGGGACCCTCTGGCTCGGCCTCACCCTTCTTAAGTTTGATCAGTCGTAAGTTATAGTTGTCCATACGTTTGTTTCTTCCCGGTACCTTGATTCACTATACGGTGTGTTAGGCTTTGGTTAGGATTTTTTCAAATTCAGAACTGAATATAAATGGCTTTTGATGGAATACTTTTAAAATAAGGAAAACACTTTGAAACTGTTGTTTTATTTGCATCGTTTTGCGAAAAAACATTTTCACGAAACACGCTGGACAGGTAGGTCAAGTTGTTTTGTAATTAACCTTAAGGAGTTGGTTTTACTTACTGGTCCTTTTTACTAGCTAGTTATTTTCTGGCCGAGTAGAGTTTGAAGAATCATTGCAATTACATATAATTTACAACCTCAAACAGTTAGCTTCTTGTATTTATATTGAGTAATATATCGGCCCATGTATATTGACATTGACAAATTCGAAAAAGTTATTTATACATTTCAATTCAATTCATGTTTACAGGCAATTTCTTTCCGCTACCAAAAGGGAGATCTTGGCCGACTACGCACTCCCCATTTCGGTGATCTTTTTCACCCTTATTGGAGCCCTTGGCTTTCAAGCAATATCGCGTGAGTAGCTGGGCAGAATGCGGTCACGCGTTATTGCCTTTGCAAACCAACCACAAAGAACAGTTCTCTTTGTTCCCACCAAGCGTATATTCTGTTTTCGGGAGAACAAAATCCCTTACGCTTCAACTAACTAAAGCAGTACGCGTGTTGTCTAGTTTTACAAGTGGGCGTTTTCCATTGCATTAAGTTAACAGATAGAATTTACGTAAAGTTGGACATTGAAACCAACATTTATCTCATTCTCATTTGTTTTGTGTGAAATGCCTATTTATTAAGGATGTTAAAAAACTTTAAAGCATTTACTGTCGAGCGTAACTATGTTTTAAACTCTAGTTAGTTTTAAGCACTGTACTTTACTTAAAAGATCAATACCTCTCTTGCAGTGGAACCTTTTAACTACGACAACACTAAGAAACTGTTCACCATACCACCGATACACGAGCTTCAGCCCCTGGCCCACGTTGGCGCTATGGGACTCGGCTTATGTCTCAGCTGCCTGTTTTTCGTCGACCAAAACGTATCTGCCGCCGTGGTCAACGCTCCACAAAACAAGTAAGCGACCATTGCATATGGGATGTGGATTATATATACAATCGCGAAATTGGCCCCGCCATACAAGTATCTTTCTAAAAAAATCGCTAAAAGGTTTGTACAGAACCAAAAATAATTAATAACCCATATAACAACATTAATACAAAACTCTTTAATTCTTCATTAAGAAGAATAGACATTTTGTCTTTCTGCGTTTTTTAACCTTTGTGCATTTTTTTTTTTGGTTCTGCAACTATGCTTACTAGTTTGGTTTTTGCCAAATACTCTGAAAAGTCGTCTGCTGTAGCAAACATCCACAGTATCAGTGCTCTAGCGCCACCCTAGTATAGCTGTTAACCACACTAAAGAAAATATTTAAAAGATTTTGAACCGTTCGCAAAAGGTGGTTGTTTGCAATGCTCTTGTGGTTAATGCCTATTCTTAAGTTGGCTGCGAATGCTTGAGTGGTGTGGTCGACTGAACGCAATACAAAAACATGATATAATCGATATCTGAAAAGATCTCATTAAAGATAACGGTTATTGCAATATCACGCTCCCGATAATCAGTTTCTTATCACGATAATTTTACGTCACAGCAAACTGCAATCCTCGTCCAAATCTCGGTTCCACAGTTGTGGATCACTTATGTGCAGTAGTAAGCAAATAGGCGCGGCCCATATTCTCGCCAAAGCACCACACAAATAATGACATTTGACAATACGTATCACTTCATCTGCTAAATATTAAATTTGCCTTAAAAATAAATATAAATTTTGATAATTGCGATGAAACATAGTGTACTCGTCGCGCTAAAAGTACGTTGCTGCCCATCTATCTCGGTTTGCTGAATAAATTATTGACTACATCAGAGCCTCACATTTTCAAAATTAATCATTTTCCACATTTTTACCCTCGATCCGAATGTTTCATATTTGCGGAAAGTATTATTTCCATGTAACAACTAACCGTTACGCGCATGTTTTATCAGATTTCATAGTTTACAATGTGTAAACTTTACATCGTCCCGCATATTTATGTGTATAGATCAGGGGTTCTTAAACTGGGGTCCAATAACTAGTTTTAAGGGGTCCATGAAGGCCTAATTAAAATAGTCGTGTATATTCAAGAAGTAATCAATTTTTCAAAAAACAAAGTTTAATTAATTAAAAATAAAACGGTTCTGCAATGTTTAGACTTAGTTACACTTTCACATTTTTCGAAATCAGAAGATTAATGAAGTCTATTTGTATTGTGACGTCAATTTATAACGTCATTTTTGATATTTTTTAGGCAAAAAAAATTAGGGTTCGCCGTAAAAAAGTTTAAGAACCCCTGTTATAGATGTTTCAGTCTCATTACAACCGAAAAAAAGTAATGAAAGTAGTCCATTCAAAAACCCGGTCACGAACGTTTCACCATACAGTTATAACGCCTCGTTTCCAACAGGTTGAAAAAGGGTCCCGCCTACCACTGGGATCTATTCGTGGTTGGTGTCATAAACATCCCCCTATCCATCTTCAACCTGCCCTGGGTGCACGCTGCCCTCCCACACTCGCCGCTGCACGTGAAGGCACTTGCTGACGTTGAACAGCACGTTTCCAACCTGGGCGCAGTCAACGACGAGTAAGCGCCGATTGTCATATTTGTATTCATACTCGGCGCCATAACAGATGCAGGCGTTCGTTGTTTTTCAGCGAGCAAAGCCATGTTTACTTAGCGTAAATCAGTGCCTTCCAATTGGTGTTCCACGCCCTGTAGTACCAGACAACAACTATTCGAAAAGCTGCTGTATAATAATAGTATTAATAGCACACAACCACGCATTTGAGGATTTTTGTGCAAACAAGAACAACTAGCCTGTGGTGAGGTTCAAACTCACGCCCTCCGGCCAAACTGGCTCTACCGACTGAGCTACGCAGGTTCAGGGGAAGCTTCTAATAGTTATTTCTCGACCAGCTACCCCTATGCCTGCGTAGTATAGCTCAGTCGGTTTAGCGACGGCCCCGGCTTCGGCCGGAGGTCATGAGTTCTAACCTAAATTATAGACCGACATTACTATTTTCTGTAGTTTGAAAATAGCAAACTTTATGGTTACATTGTTTATGGTAAAAATGTTTTTGATACAAATAGTTATTCCTTTTGGCGAAAATTGCGCGAAAGTTAAGCGAAGTTTATGTTTTTGAAATGTTTATTTTTAACTGCAATGGATTACCTTGGCTCAGTCAAATTTCGTCTATAAAGTGAGATCGTAGAAATCATTGCTTAGGTTCATTGTAGTATAATAACGTTATGTCTATCACATAGCAAAAGCACACCTGCTCCGCTTAACCCAGCAAAGAGCAATTTTTCAACCAGTTATTACAAACGTAAAAAATGTCTCTTGTCAAAATTGCCTTTTAGTCGGCTCAATTTCTATATCATCAAAAAGTGTTCATAGCAATATCGAAAAGTGACCACCTCTTGTGAATTTAGAATCGTGAAAGTTCGCGAAACTCGTCTCACCAGTATTATCTCACATGTGCTCATCGGCTTGTCTCTGCTTTTCGTCCAGCATCTGCAGAACATCCCCATAGCTGTCCTGCAGGTGAGAATCAACATAAAGTGCTCGATTCTTTACGAATTACAGGCTGTGTAATGTGTATACCTACATATTTAATATTAACTTATCAAAGGACAATTCAAACAATTAGCGACGAAGCGTGTTTGTTCGACTTACTGTACAACACACGACAGTTGACAATAAATAAACTGTGATAATTAGAATAACAAAAAAGTCCAGTCCAGTTAATTCACATCTAAGTTGTTAGCCTCGGTAAAAAATTACAACTCTGCATGCAGTAATCATATTTCGAATGCAATAGATTGCTTTAAACTTTTTTACATACATGTTAATAGCGGCGGTTGCTCATCATGTTTAACTTGTCAAAAATGTAAAAGTTATGCCAACTAATTTGTGTATACAAGTATTGCTTCTATTGTTCGAGACACTCAATATGGCCTACAAAGCAAGAATATCTAAATCAGAATATTCTACAAAGCGGTAGCATTAAGACCAACAACATAATAAATTTTGCAGTAATAATCACGACAGAAAAAGATCTAAAATCGCCTGAATGAGACCTAAACATGTAAAAATAATTCCTAAATTTATCAAAATATGGCCTTAATGGATAAAATAACGCCTCGAACTGTAGAGTGAGGTTATGGAACCATTGGGGACATCTGTCTGGCGTGGCCGTTTTGCTGTCGACGTTTGGGCGCCCTGGTTTGAACGGCACCCTTACCGGATTGTTTGTCCCTGTTTGGGGTTAGGGGGGAAGTGGGTGGGTTAGAATTTGGATTAGGGTTGAAATTGTTAAGGGAGTTAATGATAAGGGGGTTGGGGTGTAGGGTTAGCTGGAACGTTGTGATTTTCTGGCAATTTAGGTTTTATTCTGACGAATTTAGGGTTTTATTCCGATTTAGACCTTACTACGACTATTAGGTATTAGTCTTATTTTGGTCTTACTCTGAAATGTGCTTTATTCCGATTTTGATGTTGTTCTAATTTTCGATTAAAGGCTGGAGTCCTATTGTTCATTGTGTGTATATGTTTAGGGTTTATTTCTTTACCTTGGGTTTTCATCGTTCGGTGGCAACCAGATGTTTGACAGGATGATGCTCATCTTCACCGAAGGCGTAAGTAGTTAGTTTCAATTTTATTTCGGCCGAACCGCAGCTTAAATAACTGAGTAATATTCAAGCAAACAAACAATATTTTTTTAATTGTATGGTTGACAATTGTTTTTTTTTTTAACTATAGCTCCAGTAACAGATAATTTGTATTATGAGCTACCTTACAGGCTTAGCGTTTTACCAAATCGATGTTTCATTCGACAGAGCTCCTACCCGCCAAACCATTACATCCGGAAGGTTCCACACAGAAAGCTGCACCTGTTTACCTTAGTGCAAGTGCTACAGCTGGTGGTTGTAGCGGGCTTCGGTTTTGCAAATGAGTTCTATCTCAAGATGATCTTTCCAGTTATTATTCTTCTTCTTTTGCCAATAAGGTATCGTCACTGTAGGGAGTTACTATGTATAAATTTAATAAACTCGTGTCGAGCTCAAAGTTTGAATTTCAATTGTGTAAATAAATCAATGACTTTAAATTTTATTTTAGGGCAAACAATAAGATGTTTAGTCACAAGTAACAAACGGAACAATTTAATGAAGTGCTAAAAGTGATTAACCGAAACTGACACATGTTGCATACTAGCACCTCTTTTCAGCAACAGTTTTTAAATACTATTTTGAACATTCGTTTAATAATCTTGGCAAATTGATTATAGCAATTACGTCTTTTGGAACAGATTAATTTTTACCGGAATCCAAGTTACAACAATCATATATATATAATTATTTATCTTGTATTCTGTAGGTTGAATTGACGCAGTATTGTACTAACAATCTTCCAACATTACAGGCATTTACTCCTTCCTCGCATTATTGAGCGAAAGTATTTGGCTGTGCTCGACTCCTAAGGAATCTCCTAGCATCGTCTCGCTGTTGACGGATCTTTCTGGCAGAACATCTCTCTTTTTGTTATTCACTATATTCTATAACCATGCATCATGTACGGACCTTAATCAACAAAGATTTCCCGTTTTAATTATTGTTGTAGTGATAAAAAGTGTGTGCTGTTAAACACTTTTGTTGTAAAACTTTTAATTGACCGGAATGTTGACAGCAATTCATCGAGCATTCCGTTCGACTGCGTTACTATAAATATTGTTTTTAACCGCCGATTTACCCAATGTACAGATAGAATACCCCCTTCAGTGCCTTTTATTGTTTTTTCCACAAGGTGGTGCTATGTTGTTGTTTTTTCTTCCGTCGTAGTTCACATTTACGCTTCGGCTTCCGACTAACGGCACGTTTACTAATTATTTTAGTTTTAACCATTGTTTGTCATAACTGCAGCTGTAAATGACATGTGAGTAGCAATAAAATAGAAATAATCCATTTTCGCTATCTTATAGAAAATAACATAAAACATAAATAATTTGTATTTTGATGAGCGTAAGCTTTGTAACATTGATCTTTCTTTCTTTAGTGGCGCAGGCGGGCCAACTGTTGTTGAAAAATAGTTTGCTCTGTAGCGCCAAATAACGGCTAGATTTATATATATTAACTTGGAATAAGTTTGACGTATTTGCAAAAACTGAGTTATCGTTCGTTACGCTATGACACACTATCATTGCGATTAAACTCTACTAATTTAAGGGGCAGTTAAGACATCAAAGTAAGATAAACAAATGATTTGTCGCCGCATCACTTAATAAATAGTGTGTAAATTAACCTGAAAATTTATACATAGCAGGTATGCGGAGTCCATTTAAAACTAACGGAAGTTTAATGACGAGGGTGGCTGTGTAGTTCACGAGGCGAGAGCCGGCGACTGCCTATGGTCGCTTACGTGATCCTAGCCAAAACTGACTCCAAAGAACAGGCCGCTAAATTTCCTGTCCTTTTCATTGCCAAAAGTGTGCCGAGAAACTTATTGTTATTTTGGAAATTAGAGTATTTGTATTGCCAAAATGCATATGCGCAAACATTTAAGGCTTAAAACCGCACTACCCATTATAAACTATTTATATTGAGACATTTACATTTATTTTGTCGTGTTTTAAGGGCGATTGTAAAATTACTCTATTGTTGGTCTGTTAAAAGTGTGCCGCAAAATATTTAAGATATTTTTAGTGTGCCGAAAGCCAAAAAAGTTTGGGAACCACTGCACTAAGGTATCGATTTATTCGTAGGTTGTGCAATGATGAATGGCTAAATATTTAAAAAATAAATTAAAAAAAATAATTTTAACAATGAAAGCTTTGAGAATGGGAAAATTAAAACATTTACATATAAATATTTTTATCTATATTTTTTTTCGCGCAGGCGAGATAATGTCGTTTAGTACACTTCGGACCCGGGTGTTAACTACTTTTGATGCTATTTTTTAGTTTAAATTCATTAGCTTTTTTGGTTTAAAAAGAATTCCGCTTCTAACAGTTTTGATTGTTTTACTTAATTTTTGGAAGATCCTAGTGTTTTTAATTTTAAGCGATTGAGGTTTTGTTGAATCGATTTCCGTTTTGTTTATAGAGTTGCTTGTGAAAGCCGATTAGGCCGTCCAAAACAACTGTTGTTTTAGTCAGTTATTATTTTATCGTCGACCAACAGTCTGTTAATACCCTTTTTTCCAAGTTTAAAAAGTATTTTGTATTTTTCTCACCCTCCTCTTTTGGCGCAGCATTTAGTTTGTCAAGTTCATATTTAAGTTTGGACAATTTTTCGTGCAAGGGGTCTATTTCTGTTTCAGAATTATTCAAAATAGCATTCTTGGGTCTCCCCAATCATTTTTTCCAAATCGTTTTGCTTAGGCCCACTGTTTAGCCTGCGTTTTAGTTCGGCCGAATATCTAATAGTTTCTCCCCGAACCACTGACTTCAAGGCGTTCCATCTAACGTGAGGATCAGTTGCGCCTATATGGTTTTCTGCTTTACAATAAGTGGACACCGTTTTTATGTTTTCCTTGTAACGCTGGTCATTTAGTAATGATGTATTCAATTTCCAGTAGCCTCTGCCGCGTGGTACTTGGAATGTCAGCCCCTATAGTTACCATATTATGGTGGGACATTATATCGGGAAATATGTCTACATTTTCAACGTTTTCGAAGAGAGTTCCGTCAATTAAACAAAATCTAAAAGCGATGCTGTCGCTGGTAGTTTCTGAATTCTTGAGTTTTTTTAAGAAATTTTAATACTAAGTTGCTTTTTTCACCTAACTTAGATTAAATAACTTATGTTTCAAAGACTATTCTCTACTACTAGTTGACACAGCTTATATTGCATCCGAACCGGAACTTTATGAACCGTTTTGGAATAACGGCGGTCGAACCGGAGATGAACGGGAACTTATAAATTGCTCGAAACCGAAACCGGAACTGAACCGGATTCCAAAAACATCCTTGAAACCGAATCAAACCTGAACCGGAAAAGTTAAACGGTTCGACTCCCTGGTGAAAATTCTTCTTTGTTATTTTTCTTTCCAATTTACAATAAATGTGGCCTAGTGCCGGGGAAAACTGAATTTGTTTAGAGCAGTGGTCGGCAACCACCGGTCCGCGGACCGGTGCCGGTCCACGAGGAGTGCGTTACCGGTCCGTAGTAGGGTTGCCAACTTAAAATTACCGGTCCGTAGTAGGGTTGCCAACTTAAAATTTAAATGATTTAAACCCCAAACCGTACGTCGAAACTGGTGTAGGGGGTCGTCTTATTATTTGTTGTTATTTAATGACGTCATAGCAGAAACCTGCAACAGTCCAAACTAAATCAGTTTAACCCTGCACTGGTCTATTTGTGTCGGTGTATGCACGGATGGGACTACAGCCTTGATTGTTAATCTGTCTGATTTGACAGTTCGGATAAAGGAGGTCGCACCACTTATGGTATCCTTCACAGAGAAATCCTGGCTGGCCGAAAATTATCACCTGAGATTCATAGTTTATTCGATGATATGGATAAAATGATCAACCTCTTCAAAGCACATGGACTTAACACCCGACTTTTTCAGCAGATATATGATCACATGGACACAGAGCACAAATGCCTTATTTTGTGCACAAAAGTAAGGTGACTCTCACGAGGAAAAATATTAAACAAAGTGTATGAATTGCGTGAACCACTGCGAAGAATTCAGATCTTGCTGAAAAATTTATTGATAAAAAATGGGTTCTAAAACTTGCCTACTTGTGTGACATATTTAATCTGCTCAGCGAACTATATCTTTCATTTCAGGGGAAAAAAACAAATGTATTCAATTGAATTATTCAAGACAAATGTATTCAATTCAATTATTCAAGTTGGCAGATAAAGAAGTGGGTACATTTAAAGACAAACTTAAATTATGAAAGTAACGCGTTAGCAAAGTGGCATTTGAAATGCTTCAAACTTTAGCCGTCATAATGAAAGAAAACGAACCTGAGCAAGCGTTCTCCGACCTTGAAATCGGTCACTTGCAAGCGTGTGTTGTATTACTATAGAGTTCAAGCGCTAAACACCCTTGACCTGCAAACAAACGGGTCTGTAATCCATTTAAATTCGAAACCGGTTAATATTGCTGGACATTGCAAATGGTGGTTGCCTGAAATGTAGTTTACAACTACTCTACTAATGTTTTGGATGACGGTCTTGGAAAACCCCGACCTTGCCACAAAAGCCTTTAAAACCACATGAACTTACTTATGTGAGTCAGACAGCCATGCGCTGGTCTAGAATCCGGCGCTCTTTCACTTATGTACGTGAAAAGTTATGCAAAAAGCAAAACAAAGTAATACCGCATACCACAACGCATATTGTTTGGGTTAGGGTGCGGGTTAGCGTTTGGGTGAGGGTGGGTCAAGTAATATTATGTTTATTATTAATAATAACTTGACCCACCCTCAACCAAACGCTAACCCGCACCCTAACCCAAACAATATGTGTTGTGGTATGCGGCATTTAAAGAAAATTTTTTTTTTATTAATTTTTACGTACAATAGTGAAAGAGCGCCTAGAATCCTACCACATTATCTTTTTCTAACATTATTTGGATTAGGGTACGTGTTGGGTCGGCGCACTGCTGGAAAGTATGGCAGATCTCGACAAGATCTTGCGGGTGCACGGCCGAAAATATCCGGGTGACCGGGTGCAACTAAGGTAAAAAAAGTGCACCTCGGTTGCACATTCGGATTCTCCAATGCACTCTGTATTGCATACATTGCGCTGTAAACGTATTCCGCACAAGCGTTTTACATATTTGGGCTGCATTTCAGATTTTTTCGGGGTGCACTTTTGAAAGGTTGAAAAAATCTTGTGGGTGCACTTGCCATACTTTCCACAGTGGGGTGGGGGTGGGTCAAGTAATAATACTTCACACACCCTAACCCAAATATTGTGCATTGATTTAATATCTGTGGTAGAATTCTAGACCAGCGTCATATTTTTTATTCCTTGTAATTTCATTGTTGATCACTATTCCAATACTGTAAAAAAGTGTTAGGATTCCAGACCACACACAACACTTGTTGAGTCTGGGTCGATTCAGCCTGGTTTTATACATAGAATTCATACAGCACTATATAGGTTTAAAATAGTCCCTGTTGATGGTAAGTATTGTAACGAACAAGCAATTGATTTCACGCAAGTAATTATGTATATTAAAATATCCATGTGCGCAAGACAAAGAGCTCTGAACTATAGCCCCTAGTAAATTTTCAGTTTATACACAGACACGGCCAGTATATATACCAGATATGTTAAACAAATAGTTAAAATCCAATAGCAAACGACTTCATGACTATAGTAAAATACCTAAAACTGCAACATTTGATGATAAGTGATACAATTCCAAATCTGGTACGCATGCAACCTTCCATTCATGTAGAAATAAGTATTTGACAATTCACACTTAAATTCTTGGTAATAAAATCGTAATTGCTCATTTTAAGAAATGAAATTAACTTAGGATTTTACCCAAAGTATTATCTCTTATTCTACCATCAATAAATTTGAAGTGAGTATAGGAATTGTTGCTGTTTACCAATATGTAAAACATTTTAAAAATATGAAGGTAATATATTTCCATTTCCAGGTGTTTTTGGACTGGTATTTTTATATCTGGCCCTAAATATTTATGAGGTAAGGTACATATAACATGTTAAGTTGTCAAACCTTCCAGAGGATTAACCTGCAATCCCTGAAACTTATCAAAGGAAGCAGGCGATGTTTCACCAAGAGTCCAAGAATTCTAACATCTCTGCTTGTGCATTCAGACCAATCTATTCACAAATTTGTGCAACATGAAAGAAAAAAACACTGTAATGACTTTCTTGCCAATTTATGGTCCAGAAATACAGGAAAATATTTTTTCCATCAAAGTGTAAGATTTTATTCTTTGCCTGCACACAGCACACTTTTGCTTCCAGCGCTTTCACCCACAATGGAACAAGGTAGTATTGTGAGGTGGGAGATAAAAGAAGGAGATGAATTTACTGCTGGGGATCTGCTGGCTGAAATTGAAACCGACAAAGCAACCATGGGATTCGAAGCAGCTGATGATGGCTTTATTGCCAAGATCTTACTTCCAGAGGGCACCAAAGACATTCCCCTTGGAACTCTTCTTGCCATTGTTGTAGAAAATGAAGATGATGTTGCAGCTTTTAAAGACGTCACAGCGGGTAATTTAAATCTTTTTTTTTCTTTTAGGTTTTATAAAAAGTATTTGCAGACTAATTACTTTATTTGTTTTTAACAATACATAATAAGTAGGCTTAGCAGTTGTCCTCAGCATTAGTGAAAAGCATTAGTAGAATTATATTTGTTAATTAAACCACATATCTTCTGCCTGACATTTTAAACAAAGTAAGTGTTGGAGGTAAACTTGGGAATTCAAGAACAAAACACCTTAAAGTTAGCTTATAAATTCTTCCCCAAAATATATTAAAAATATCTTTGGAATTTTTTTTTTGTGGGCAAGAAAAATATCTATTTCCATTCAAACAACACTGTCTTATTGTTGTGAAACGAAAAGAAAAATAAGTTAACCTTAACATGTAAAGATAAACATTAAGCAATTCAAAAAAGGCAGTGTTCGTTTAAAACCATTTTGCCAGAATAGTAATATATACTATAAACATAAACAAACAACAAGATATAAATAACAGGATGTTGCCCAGAAAAACAAACATATAATTTGTACAATGTGACACGATAACATTTACATTTCGGCAAGTGCAAGTGAAATCTTTAAATTCTTCAAGGGAAAAGTAATTTGCTTTGTAAATGCAGTGATGCAGAATACTGGAATAATATTTAAAACAAATTATGTGAAAGTAAAATGCAATAATATTGTCTTAAGGCTTAGCCATAAGGATATTTTGTTGAAGGTCACATATATATATGATTTAAAATTTTAAACAATTGTACATATCCATAAAATTTTAATGCAATAAGTTGCACAATAATTGTAGAACACAGCATTGTATGTTAGAAACTTGTTTTATACCATTTACTTGACTCTTTAACAAAATTTTGGTTTTCATGTCATTCGGAGTTATTCCCTAGACCTGGTGTGAATTTTGACTCAAGAAACATACAAGTTGAACATAAATCCTTCTGGTATGGTATATTAGTAACATAAAGTTTCTTGAGTCATCTTTAGCACTGAGGAAAACCAAGCACTTCAAATTTCAGGGTTACTATTGAATTGAATTTTGCACTTGTCAGTAAGGCACCAATCAGAACTCTACCTGAGGAAATAACCTTTTTTTACTGGACGAGTAAATGCATATAACTTTTCAGTATGTCACTGTGCATTCCAATTGTACTTAACATTGGCGTGGCGAATGCAAATTCTCAACCCTGAATTTCTTACTTAGTTTTGGAAACGACTTGAAAAATGGTCGCAAAAATATGGTAATTCACAATAAAATTACTGTACACAAATACATCTTTTTTTTCTTTTTTGCATATTTTACTATGTTTTATGTTTCTAAACCTGCAGAGTTTTCTTGTTAACGTTTCTAAACCTGTAAACTTTTGTTGCCTTATTAGAGTTTGCAGACCAGCTGCTGCCTTCCAGTTTTAGCTTGTAAAAAATCTCTACTACAGAAAATATGAAAAGTTTAATTATGTAGCAACTAGCAAATAGGTATTTCAGACTGTTATTAATTCCTTTAGATCAACTGAACGCTGAGAGTGGTGGTGCTCCACCTACTTCAACACCTCCCACTCAGATTAGCAACGAACCAGTCTCCCCAACTTCAACTCCACCTACTAACCTTCCCCCTCATGAGAAGGTTGTGCTTCCAGCATTGTCACCAACTATGACAACTGGAAGTATTGTTGCGTAAGTTTTTGAACTTGTTTTATCCCACAAATACATGATTATAAAGAGCACAGGTCTTTTATTAAATATAAATTTTATTTTTTGACAATTTTTTGTGTTTTTTCTGTTTGGTAAAATAAACGCAATATATGGCTCTATGGAGTAATGGTTTCCAACCAGGGTGCCATCTTAACCCTTAAGGGTGGCAAGATATTTGTGTATCTTTGAAAATCCCATATTTACTCTATCGATTATCCGCTTAATGTAACTCTTTGTTTACTAATCACTTTTTTGTAGTAAGTTTGGTGCAATATAATTATTATTCCTTGGATGTGCCGTAAACTATAAAATGTTAGGTACCACGGCTATAGACAAATGGCCTGTGGCCATATTACTGTGTTTAATACATTTTATCAGCAATGAAAACAGCAGGTTTAGATGTACTTTATTTTAAACAAAACCTATGATAAATATCGGATGAATATTGGTCAATCTCAAAACTTGAAAAAGCTTAATTAGTCAACCACCGAGGTTAAGCCTCAACCAAATGTGCTTATTAAAAACTGTTAGTATTATTTTATCAGTGATGTGTAGGTAGTAGTATGTAATAATATTGTTTAAACAAAGTGTGTAATGCCTCGGAGCCTTGTTTTAAAGATTATATATCTTGGTATTTTTTAAGATGGGAAATAAATGAAGGTGACAAGATTGAAGAAGGTGATGCAATTGCCACAATCGAAACCGACAAAGCTTCCATGGCCCTGGAATACCAAGATGAAGGTATCATAGTGTCAAACGACATATTATTATGTTTGGTTCATTTTATCTTATAGTAATTACCTTACAGATTTAAGGTCAGCCAGTTCATTTTGGATCTGATAGATTGTCATTCATTATTTCAAGTTAAATACCTAAATAATTCGAGTTTTTAACCAAGTAAAACATTCATATGGTATGGCATATTTTTGTAATAATAATAATTTACAATTCTACATTTAGGTTATCTTGCTAAAATTCTTCTTCAAGTTGGAGCTAAGGATTTGCCATTAGGAACACCATTGTGTATTATTGTTGAAAATGAGTCTGATATTGCAGCATTTGCGGACTACACAGATTTAGGTATACTTGATCCACTATGTTATGAGTAGTCAACTTTCCAATGTAGCTGTAATTACCAATGTATTGTTTATACATAGTAGCGAACTAATCAAATTTAAACTTGAATGCTATGTAAAATATTCAATGTCACATAGATAATTAGTATAACTGATTACTGTAAACCATAAATATCATAACAGGCAGTTCCCCATCACCTTCAGGAGCTGCTGGTTCAGAAGCACAGCCTCAATCTTCAGCATCAACTCTTGTACAGCCTCCTATCCCCACTCCTGCCTCAACCCCAACTATGCAATCTGGGGACCGGGTTTTTGCAAGTCCGTTGGCTAAAAAGATGGCCGGAGAACAAGGAATAGCTCTTTCACAACTGGCAGGTGCAGCGAATACTTAGACTTTTATGAGCAAAGAACTTTTGACATGGTCGACTCCCTTGACCACAACATGAAAGATTAAACGAAGCGCTCAAATGAATATATTTAAAACTATATATAAAACAGACTGTAATTTCGCCATAGACCCCCAGTACTCTGCTGACCCCAGTTACGGAACAATTGGTTTAATTCAAGAACCATAGACCCGCAACTTTACACACACATGGTGGTTATATTTCAGGGTCATATTGCTTCTATTTCAGGGATCAACACACTTTATTCATAAAGAACAGATATATAGTTGTACAGCCCACAATATTGCAGGCAAATCACATTTCAAATAACTGTAATGTTTGAAGATTGTGGGCAAGATAATAAATTTTACTGAACCTTATTAACTTGTATAAATTATTAAAAAGAAATATAAGTGACCATTTAATAAAACCTGTAATAAACTTCATAAAATTGTTTTTAAGTTTGTTTTTTGTCAAAATTTTATGTTGAATTTCATCCAACAATGTTTTAACTGTATTATGCATACTTTGACTTTGGAAAAGACTTAATATATATATTGAACGGATTGTTTGATTTTGTGTACTATGATGCTTATATAGAATGATGATTAATGCCAAAATATGTGTGTTGTTCAGTTAATAGTATCATTGTTACATTTATGTGAAGGACAAGGATCAGGGCCTGGTGGGCGTATTCGTGCTATAGACCTCAGTAAGGCTTCTTCAATTGCAAAACCAAGTGCTGTAACCCCTGCACCTTCAGCAACGTCCCCTGTAATGCCTACACAACAACCACAAATAGTTGATGGGAAATATTCTGACATTCCCTTGACAAACATAAGAAAGGTTGGTGAAACCCATCAGTTTTAATAGAATTAGCTTTGTAAGGTGGGGAAATCGGTACAATGGGACATTTATTAACAGTCAACATACTGTTTATTTTATTTTTTTAGGCATTAACATCGCTAGCTTGTGTTAGTTACGGATGTCTTTACAAATATCTTATTTAATACCAAAGCAAAGCAATTGTTTAATGATGATAATTATTAATACAAGGTTACTGCCAAACGACTGTTGGAGTCAAAGCAGAACATTCCCCACTATTATTTGGTTGTTGATGTCGAGATGGACAAAATTCTTGCTATGAGGAAGCAGTTCAACTCTGAATTACAAAAAGATGGTAACTACTTCGATTGATGTCATAGTTTATAAAGTGAATATGCTTGTGTAAGGTAATATTTTTTTTTTTAGGATCTAAGATATCTGTGAACGATTTTATCATCAAAGCGGCCGCCCTGTCCTGCCTTAAGGTTCCCGAAGCAAATTCTTCTTGGAGGAACACTTTTATAAGGCGGTATGTCAGTATCAACGACAAATTTCGAAACCAATAAAAGTAATATCTTAAGTTACTTTAAATCATTTATTTACCGTCTATATTAGGAAATTACCTAAAATTTGTAACCTGTTTCTCCACCTTACGAACCGTTCCAGCATCGTCGCTTACTTCTGTAACTCTAAACGCGGCTAAATCAGTATAACAAACAACATTGAGGTTGCTAAACACGTGTTTAAATGCTTAGTGTTGTTTTAATCAAATCAATACTGCTGCTAAAGTCTTATAATGCTGCTGGATTTACGCTTTAGGGTGTATCCCAATTTTGACCGTCGGCAATTTGAAATCAACTAACCTGTGTTTGGCTTAACGTTGCTTACTACTGCGTGCGTGTAAGAATCGCTGACCCTACGCTTCAACAGCAGAGAGCCGTGTATTGTCATTTATTAAAGTTGTCCGTATAACAACTGCAACTGACACGACTGTCAATGTTTCTATAACGTGCATGTGAATTACTTTTGTACCATTTTATTCAGACACACCACTGTAGATATGAGTGTAGCCGTAAGCACTGATGACGGTCTCATCACGCCGATAGTGTTTGATGCACACAACAAGGGCCTGGAGGCCATTGCCAAAGATGTAGTATCCCTGGCCACAAAAGCAAGGGAAGGAAAGCTTCAGCCACAAGAATTTATGGTACATCAACACTAAGGATTCAAAGCAAAATTTTAAGTCGTACAAACAACGACTAGTTAAAAATAGATTATTTGTGAAATTAAAATATCACATACAAAATTTTTTTCGCCAGGGTGGAACTTTTACCATCAGCAACCTCGGCATGTTCGGTATTAAGCAGTTCAGCGCAATTATCAACCCGCCCCAAGCCTGCATTCTGGCCGTTGGTTCGGCGAGGGGGGAACTTGTGCCGGACGAAAGCAACGAACGGGGGTAAGTGATAACCAATATTTGACGCGGACGCTTCAAGCCATTGTTGCGAAAAGTCGTCTTTTAAGTCCAGAAAAATGTCTATTTCAAGTCGTAACTTACAGTACACAAATCTTAATTATGAAAAAACATTAAGAATTTAACTGGTGAAAATTTATATTTACTAGTATTGCCACTGAAAAAACATTTAATTGTAAAAAAATTGAAAATCAAACAATGGGCAAATAATCTGATTTCTTTGTTTTTCGTTTTGCTTAAGATTTCGCGAGGCAAACGTGATCTCAGCTACGTTGAGTTGCGATCACCGTGTAGTGGATGGTGCGGTCGGTGCCAAGTGGCTGCAGTTCTTTAAGAAATACATGGAGGACCCGACCAGGATGCTTCTATAAAACTTGATGTCTTGTTTTGCTACGCCGGAGCTTGAACTCCACCCGAAATTTCAACCTTGAAATTAACTATACACAATTTGCCTATAGTTGTAGTTCATCCTGTTTAATATGTTTTCTAGAATGCCCAACCTAAAAAACTCCCCACCCGCTGTGTTACTCTGTACGCAGCCTTCTTATGTTCTTGCACGTGACATTTGTTTCACCGCGGCACGTTTTATTTTTTTGATTGCGTTATATTGAGATATATTTATTAATATTATAACAAAGTTCAAGTGTCACACTGGCCTTCGTGGTGTTTCCTTATTTTGGTCTGGAGAAAATCGAAATGTTTTCAGTAAAGCACAGATTCCATTTGTCAGTTTCGCGCCGGCCAATGCTAATGGGTCATAAAAGATGAACATTTAACCTTTTTATACACTTTTAACAGGTTTGCACACAATTTTCACCAGTCGAAAGTCATCCTAGCCTAAAATCTTCATAGAGCAGTGATTACCAAACTTTTGTAAAGCACGCCCGGCTTTTGTTCTTCAAATAAGTCCGGCCCCACTATCATAAGAATATATGTTTGGTCTGTGACTACAAAACTATGCCCCACCAACATTTTATCGGTAGCTCGTGCGCTCTACTCCAGAGAACCACTGCTCTAGTCTAGTGTATGATTTTTTAGTTCATTGAATTAACTGACAGCTTATTTTTTCCATACAGCGTACCCACAACGTATTTTTGAATCACTTTAAAATTAATTTTTAGACTGAACATAATATATATATATATTCATATTTTTATTTCCTTTCCAACAGCGACTCGATCTGGTTAAATTTTATCTTGCATATCTGTATTTCCATAAAATTTGTTTTTAAATAATTATATAACGTGCTTTCAAGCCCCTTGTACAATTATAACTCCGGATAATTTTATTTAAAAAGTTATCTAGAGATTGGCAAATCTATACGGGCAGATTATTCCTACTTAAAGAGTCACTTTTATTGTTGAATATGTTTGCGCTTACTCGAGAGGGAAACGTGATCACGCCCTTCCAAGTGACATTCTTCCCCTATTTTAACTAGGTAAATACAAACCTTTTTCGAATCAAAATTAGTCTTTAGTCCCGTGCGCCTAATCGAAAATGAATGTTTAGGCCACTCAAACTATACAAGGGTAAAGCATTTTTCTTTTTTAATGAAACATGTCACGTTTTAACGTTAACTGTGTGACGTCATCCCTGAAATCATACGCTATGCTCCTCCAAAAAACCAGAAGAATCCCCCCATCCATCAACGTCGTAGCCTAATAGGACTTTTAATAAGATTTATATCGTTATAAGAACCAAAGCTGCCAGAATAATACATACACCGCCAGATTTAAACAACTTCTTCTCGCTAAACATTACTACTAACTCCCCCAATAATTCCAACCCTAACCTCAACATTAACCCCTCCGTAATCTCAAAAAGGCAAACAGTCCGCTGCCAAAACAACGACGCCGTTCAAACTGGGGGTGCATACCAAAACCGCCGATGCCCAAACGAAGGCTGTAAATTACGAACCCATACCATTTCCTCATAAATGTAGATGTTATTTAGGGCCATAGGCCATGTAGGTATTTTTCCGATGAGTTTAGGACTTGGTTAAATTTTATTACGTCACTATGTTACAGCTTATTTGGCTTTATTATGTCGTTGGTCTACGCTGGTATTATAAAAAAAAATACATGCACAGACACCACATACTTATTACTTCCCGGTACGCTAAAAAGCATACAATAAATACAGGAAATCACAAAACCTGTTATAAATACGAAAATAGCAAAACCAGACACATTTTTGAAGTATTTACGGTACCAAGAACATGCAATAAACATAAATATTAATACTTGTAAACACCATATTTAAATTAGTCGACCCGAATATTTTGTCCTACACTACTAATAAATATTCACAGTTTTTAGTTTAACGTTAAAAAAGTTGCATTTTCTTTTTTTGACATATTTTACATGAGAACCTGCCGAGGGTTGAAATGGCAAACAAATAAAAATTAACCACCTAATGGAATTATTGGGGTTTACTATGGGTTGGCAAGCCGGGATGCTTACTGTCGTATTCGCGATGCCCAGAACGGATACTTTTCTTGGCCTGGTGGAAACGTTTCATCCCTGAGCACAACGCTGCCGACAATTTTGGTCGAAACGCTGAAAACGCTCTGATCGTGCCGAGCATCGACGAACTCGGAGTTTAGTCGACGAGTCTCGTCGTTGTATTTGTCAGAGAACAACCAAGGATCGCTTTCCTGTACATCCCTTACCATAGTCAGCAAGCGCTGCGAATGCTCACCTTTGCGGATCAGGATGATGCCGGTGATGCGTTGTGCGCTCTCACGGATGCTGGAATTAGCGGCTTCGACTCCGAGCGCCTGAAATACTCGTTCAGTCGTCCATTTGTATTCCTCTCTAAAATCCTCCAGCTTAAAGGCGAGTATGTCGAATGGGGACTCGGACAGCATCGCGACATACTCTCGAAACCTTGGTTCGGCTTGAGCATTCACTTTGCACCCAGCGTCCAGATAAAGCAAAAAGTCACCGGTGTCTATTTCTTCCAGTGCCTTTTCAATGAAGAAAAACTTCCAGACCCAGTATCCGCCGCCGCGAGGTTGTTGCAGTATGTCGTGGTACCTTTCTTGAAAAGTCGTCGGCAAATCGTCAGGTTGAAACGCACGAACGCTGGCGAACCAGCCTGTCTGGTTTGCCTCCTTTGCGATTCTACGTCTGGATTCGGCAAATTTTGCATTGCCGTAAGTGATAAAGTGGATTGACGAAAGCTTTTGACTGGTAGGTTCCACTAATGTAGGCCTATGTCGGTTTGAATCGACCAAATCGTTATATTTGTTTAATTTCCATGTTACAGCAAATATTGCAACGGACAGAAATATTACTTTTAGATAGAAAAATATATGACTTTTTTTAAGTTTGCCATTTATACAAACGCTGTTAACCTACAAGTCCTGATAGGTGAAAAATGCTACAATAATTGCCCTAACATAATTTTTCGGTTATAAAATTATACAATCTTTATTGACGGACTATAACAACAAATCTAAATTAAAAGAGACTATCCTAAACTCTTTTAAACTGTTCATGGCCTGCAACAGCGAAACGGACGTACTTTAAGACAGCGCAATGCGCAACCTTACAATGATTTTAAAAATACGACAGCTTATCCCTAAAAACGAAGGAAATGTTTAGCGTCTTTAACTGTGTTAACATTGTTGTCTACCAATTCAGTCCATAGCGGGTATTGTATTTTCAACAGTTTTTTTTATATGTACGGCTCTATTCAAAATTACAATAACCGCTTTGGTCTGATTAATTATGAGTCAATTCAGCGTGGTCCAACTGCAGGCCGAGTTCAGCTTTTTAGGCCCGCAAACTGATAGTCAGCTTTGGTTCAATCTTGCAATATCACTTCAATGTTTGTTTTTTTAAATTTTTTGGTGTTGAAACTACCGTAACTGAACAAAGGTATACATTCCATAAAAATAATATATATGTCATCGACCAGTGGTCGCGACCCCAAATGGGGTCGCCATAACTCAACATGTTTCTGCTGTTTTGGTACGATTTTTGTATTTTCTTTACAATGACGTCACACAATAAGCGTGAATGAGTGGATAGCAACGATAAGGTTTTTTTTTTCTTCTATACCGAACAATACATAGATGTTTTTAGCTTAAGTAGCTGCTACTGTAGGTTACAAAGATTTTAGCAAATAATTATTTACTTTTTGATTTCGATGCAATTAAAACCTGACTGTTCAATTTTGTGAGTAAACTACGGTACTTGTTTCCGATTTAAGCACATGGTTGTGTTTACCGAAATTCAGCGCAATGTGCATATTGAAAACGAAACATCGTAAATCGCATAGAAGTAAAGCATGACGGTTATCTCATGCAAAGTGAAGGTCGCCTGGTGGGATCAACAGTTTGGATTTTAGGAATAGCCTACTGACATTCTGTAATGCAAAACTGCCTCAGCTAGCTAAATCTGTCGCCAAAAAAACGACGCACTTTTTATAATCCATAAAACACCTTGACTTTTCCACAAAATATTACGTTTGGCTAACTGGAATCAATTCAAGGAAGATCTGTGACCTCTACAAACAAGCAATTTCGTTAGGTTAAAATATAGTCAAAATTTGATAAAATAAAGTCAAAAATCTTTTTCTAGGTTAAAATAAAAATGGCCCTATAGTCATTAATGATTCGTTATAAATAGTTATTTGTTTATGTTTTATATAAGGTCTATTAATCGCTGTGAGGTAACAGTTTTAGTGTCAAATTATTAAGTATAGTTTGCCTACTCAGCGTGTCTTGTCATTTTCTGCATCAAGGGGTGGTGTTTCAAATCAAATACTCTTACTATAGTTTAAGTTCAAAGTTTTCGCCCCACACATATTTCGGCTGGCTAAGCCACTGACCACGGACACAACTCTCTAGCTACGTATTGCAAAACCAGACACCACTTTCAAAAATTGCCAGTTAACTTTATTTTTTGGTTTATATTATGACGGTAAAACTTTTTTTGTAATGTTTTATAACACAGTTTTCTAAAACGTTTTTAGACGAGAAATGTTAAAAGTAGAAGCGTGGATCCTTTTCTTTCGTTTATCGAGGAAAATTACGAGTTACCCTACGTACATGTGGTGCTTTATATGTATCCAATATCATCAGCATTTTTCAGGCGGCCGGGCCGTTTCCTTGCCGATAAATCATTAAGAGTCCGTCAAATGCCGTTGGGCGAGAAACTAACGTATAATGCCAGGTGCAGAGATTTCGCAATTCCCTTAAGGGGCGTTAAGTTGCAAAATAAACATTCCGTAGGAAAACGCATAAAGTACGCTGGAGGGTAACTCAAGGTCATTTTAGAACAATAGTCAGCTAGGTTGGTTATGTAAATTAATAGTAATTCTTAAACCGAAAATCCACAAATCATCTCGACGAATGTAGTAACATTGGCTTGTCTGAGTACAAAACAGAGAAAAAAAAAACTTCAAGATCAAGCTTTGTAATGACTAAATAAGTTAACTTAAATTAATATAACTGATTTGTTAAATTTTGGAGAAACTAAGTGCATTTATTCGTTGATTAATATCTGTATTTGATATTAACGTGGAGAAGTAAAACAAGAAAAAATACACGTAGAAACAAAGCTAAATATTTTTTTATAAGCAGGGGGGCTGCGAGGGTTGAGAGCCTTTCAAAGGGGCCACGAAGCATAAAAGGTTGAGAACCACTGGTCAAACCAATATATTTTCGAACCGCAACATAAACCCCACTTATTTTGTTTGGGTCCGTAACGTGAATTACTGGGAAAACGTCAGCGTTTGTGGATTGTGTCTCTCTGAGGAAGCTGTAGGCGAAAAATACCTCGGCTACATTACACCTTTTCGCGATATTATGTTCTGATCAAACTTATGAACGATATTCGGCTTTAAAAAGAGCAATTATGCCGACATACAAAACTAAGTGCTTCTTGACTACATAATAGATTTGGATTTATAATTTAGTTTTTTGCGCTTTTCTCGTTTTACGAATAATAAATTGTATAAAAAAAATCTTTCTAGGCCTACCTATATAAATGAAAAAGTTTGTCCGCCGGATGATGCCATGTGCTTTCGGTTACAATTTAAGTTACACAGTCATTTACACTATAGGGCTACCATATTTTCAGCATCCAAAAAGAGGTCATTTTTTGCCGACAAGTAAAACAAAAGTAGAATTGTTACGTTTGAGTTTGATGATGTTTAACATTTCCTTGGTAGTTACAGGTAGCATTAAGGGTATATAGGCCCAAGGCTGTTTACTTGGGAAGGGCCTAATTTACTAGAGAAGGGCGTAATTACCTTAACTTCCATAAGCCTAAAGCCCTAGACCTGTTTTAAAAAAACACTTTAACTTAGTGGTTTTCAACGTCCGGTCCCCGTCAACTTTCCTGCCGGTCCGTCAAATATATTACCATTTTATATCTCAATTGCAAAACGCTTGACTTTATTAGTTTATCGGCTAAAACTCGTTTCAGTCTTAAACTTTAACACCAGTTTTATGTGAAAAACTTAATAGAACCACGTATAACACGTATGATATCAAAAAGACAGCAGCAAATCGCTCATTAAATTGAAGTTTTAATTATTTGCTTTGAAGTTGCATACTTTTGTCTTAATTACATTTTGGGTGAATTTTGATTTTTGAAGGTCTACCCGGTCCGAAAACTTGTTTTGAAATTTTACCTGACCGTAAGACAAAAAGGTTGAGAACCACTGCTCTAACTAACCTGGCAACTAATACACAAATACGATAATTCAATCTTAATGCAGCAGTGTGCCACGTCGCCAAACCTAGTTCGCAGAAATTGCTTATTAATCGTGACAATAGACGCCAGACACGCAGCAACTGTATTGAATTCCGACTATTGAATAATAATAAAACTAACTGAGGGCCGAATTTTTACAGGGCTCAAAGATATAGCCTTATTAGCCTAATGGTTAATCCGGCCCTGGTTACAGTCAAAAGTTACAAAAACAAAGAAAAGCAAAATTCACAAAAACAGACACAAAAAAAACAAATTAAATTTATTTTTCAGATTCATGAATACTTTGCGGTTCCCTTTTCTATTGCTAAAAAGGAATGATGATCTTCAGCGAGATCGTGAAATTGTTTATACACGAAACATCATTGAAATTATATAGGGGCCTATCAACCGTTAAGATGCTCGAAACTGATAAAACTAATAGACTGTCTCTTTCTTTGCACCATTTTAGCTGCATCAAAAAAAAATACGTTCAATATTTGCATTATAGGCCATAACGCTCAAGTAAAATTACGCGATTTTTAACAGTTTTTTCTGGCGCAATATTTGTAACTATGTTTGCAATAACAATCAAGAAGATAGGGCTGGTAGGGCAATTTGTTGGAAAAATCTTTTTTAAACCAGCAACTCAGCATGTCTCATGGGAATCATGGCTGCAGTATTTTTTGGGAAATAAATGCAACGTCTCGCCTAAAAGTCTTGTTAAAAGTCTTGCTAACTCGAAATGCAGAAAAGAGGACATTTGTGCATTTGTGTGCGTCCTCGGCGGTGCGTCCATCCCTCGACCATTCTCTTTCCTTCAGAAAAGAGGACAAATCCTCCGTAAAGAGGACATATATGTTAGGCCTAATTTACACTTACAAGGAAATGGTACACCATAATACGCGATGGTGATCAACAATCGACTGCTTAATTGCTACATAGATTTTTAACCACGCAAAATCGGGGAATTGCACGAATGCATGCAATATATCGCGCTTATTGCAAGGATAATATGTCGCGCTCTTTGAAAAAGGTTTTAACCTGGGCAACGCCGGGTATTTCGTGTAGTAAAATATAAACAAATAAAAAATGTAGCAACAATTTGATGATTTTTTATTTAAAACATGTATACAAGAGCCTGGGCTAGACACGTTTAAGCGTTACATAAAAAATGTTAACAATTGACTTAATATGGTAAGTTAAGGCTTTTTGTCAAATAAGATATTTAGCTTCTATAATTTCTATGAATTAGGCGACTCCAGAGATCCGGATAGAGAAAAAAATTCTTTTCCCGTCAAGACACGCCGTGAAGGTACGTTTATAAAGCTCTCTTATATTGATACTTTTTTATATAAATATTATATAATTATACTGATGTTCATCAATTAACTATTTCAAAAATATATCTCACCATATTTTGGTATTTTTCAGATGGTTCGCGTGACTGTTAAAGACGTTAGTCAGCAAGACTTTGTTGTAGCCTTGGCTGCTCACTTTAAGAAGTAAGTCTTTACAAAGTATTTGAATTTTATGCTTTTTATCTGTTATTCAATAGTTAAAGTTCAATAATTAATATATTTCAGCATAAAAAAATACTAGGCCTTTGCAACAACCTCTTTATTTTGTTATGTTGTGCAATGTTTAATTTGTTTAAATATTACTGTTTGCATTTCCAAAACTCGAGTTTTGTGAATAGTGTAGGTCAGATAGCAGGACTGGGAGACCAAAGCTTCTGAGCCAAGCATTTTGCCGAAGCTTTTTGTATTTTTTTTTCGGGCTCGAGCCATTAATTTATTTTTATGAAGCTTGGCGGTTTTCATACAGTCAGAGCAATTTTTAAATTTTGTCAGCTGATGCTATGAAATTTTTTATCTGCTTTAGCTTTAAACAATCTAAAAAACAAACCTAGTTTAGCCTTTTTATATAGTAACATGTTCCACTGTGTCACAACTGCATTCCATAATTTGAGGCTGATTGTATATAATTTCATAATTAAATACAACTCTGAAAATGCGTTTTTTTTTTCACTGAACGTGTCACTGGCATATTTTAGGACTAGTGTTTAATGCCAAAGATCTTTGGCAGAATGGTACTGGAATGCAATCAGAACTGTGTGACTCTAACCTCGGCAAACAATTTCTATTCATTGAATTATAAATGTTGTTATTTTTAATATTTATAAAAAATTTAACTAATTTTTTCCGTGCTTAATCTGGCTGTAAGCTGCATATTTGCACACAAGTTCACCCCAAAACAGCTATATATCTTTCTAACAGTGATTTCCCAGGTTGTACTTAAGCATCCTCCTTATGTATTTGTTAATGTCACAAAACTAAAATTTTGTGTCTTTTGCAAAACCTTTCCTTAACTAAATTACTCATTAATAGCCTTATTCAACTTTGCGAAAAGTATACAATAAAAATGCAATGTGATGTAAATAATAAGTTTTTGTTTTTCCTTGCAAAGAAGAAAATGTTTATACTTGAAAACTGTTTTGATTGTGATCTCGGCTTATGACCTGCCCTAATATGAACTTACACGCAAATTTACCCCACTCACATTTTCTACAAAGTTTTTTTTAATTTAATTGACAAGAAATGGTCTTATTTTTTGATCATTTTGTTTATACCAGGGGTTCCCAGCCTTTTTTTGACCTTGTACCACTTGGATGTTCTGTACTGTAACACATACCACTTCTTGCAGAACATCTATTTTGATTGAATCATATTTTCATCTATTTATAGCTTACAACTAGCATTGTTCAATGCTATTTGTAGATTAAGATATAAATCAGTAGATGATATCTATTAATGGCAACTATATATTTGACATAATTAATGCCCACTGTCCCTTAGCGCTGTAGGGCTTAAGTAACGGTGCTCATTGATGACAATATACATGACCTGTATTATAAAGATCGTAATAGTACGAAACAACAGGGATAGTTACATAACAATGAATAGGCTTCAGGAATTTTTTTTTGTAAAAAAACAAACAAAATATAAAAGTTCGTGAGTCCAGGTTTTTGTTAAAAATGGAAGCTACTCTTGTTTTTTACCACCTGAAAGCCTTAGTGTGCTATAGGTTGGGCACCCCTGGTTTATACCATATAAAAGTGTACATAATGAAATAAATAAGATGTTGTCCTACAACCTTTTTTGTTGTATAAATCAGGGTGGTGTAAGGTTGACAGCATCGCGGGCCACAATATTTGTTACATACTCTTGGCGGGCCACATAAAGCAGGCTACATTTTTGTTTGCTCTGTGTATAAATAGTTTAACGATTTCGGCGCAAAGCATCGTCAAAATGTAACGTTGAAGGACATAAAAGTTCCACAAACTTGCTACTATCATTGAACTTTTGCGCAAATGGAATCGAGTGACAACGAGACTGGCAAAAGGGTGTATGCGAAGCGTTTATAAGCGTAGAATTTTTTCAACTAGATTAATTTGGCTCAAATTGCATCACGGAGAGCGTCAGCCTTTAGTCATAGTGAAAACCCTTTAAAACAGTGTTTCGCGACCTTTTTTGGCCTGCGACACACTACGGAAATTTTATATAGTTTGCGATACCCTTGCTTGTATTCTTGCTGAGTGGTTAATTGTAACGTTACAATAAACGAGATTGCAACAGAACCTTTGCAACAAGGTTGACAAAACCCATTTTTGGAATTTTATCGTACATAAAAATTTGTTTTAAGTAGCTCACTAATAGAGCAAAAATTTAAATCCTAAAGAATTTGAAATATCTTGGCACACATAAGCCTCAAAAATGGCTCCTTATAGAGTGCCAGGGCAGCCCACTGCTGTAAAACAATACTTTCCAGAAGCGCGGCATATTTTATCGGTCATTTACTTTAAAGTGGCAGAAATATTAGTTTATATTGGGCTGTATTTTTATGTTATGCTTATATTAAAGACTGAAAATAAAAAGCAAATATAACTTATAGGTTCGCAAAATAGCCATTTTAAAAATTCCCATATAGGACGTAGTGCGACTTTCAAACCGGTCTAATACATCACAAAAAATAGGCGTTCATTGTCACCCCCTAGATTCGAACTTGATAAGTGATAGTAATCTGGTTTATTTAATAATGTAACCGGAAAAATGTAATCATAACCAAACAGTTGCAGTATGCTTGCTGGTCATTGGTCACTTATATTTCTTTGATTAAACCCTCAACTACACGCATTACAATAATTCAACAGTGCTTCGCGGGCCATGAACAATGATGTTGCGGGGCCACATGGGGACGCGGGCCTCGGTTTGGACCACCCTGGTATAAATAATGCCATGTTGGGCAATAAAATCCTAACAAGTTATCCTACAATTGTTTTTTTGTATGAAAATGCTTTTTTTATACTTGTTTTACAATTGTTATCTAAAACTTGTTACCAAGACTGATGCACTTGAACCTAATGACTTTTTCAACTTACATCAATACTATTGCATTTCAAATTGTGTAAAGGAAACAGCATTTTTACACTGGTATTTTAGAAGTAGTTGTTAATTTGTTAAGGTCTGGAAAACTAAGAGTCCCAGAATGGGTTGATTTGGTGAAGACTGCAAAATTCAAGGAGTTGTCCCCTTACAATCAGGACTGGTTCTACATTAGATGCGCTTCCATCATCCGTCACTTGTACATGAGAGGTGGTGTTGGAGTAAAATCTTTCCAAAAAATTTATGGCGGTATGTTGGATCTTGTATAATGTTTGTCACTATTAGCTCTGTAGCCTAGGACTGCCAATTTCAGAAAGTCAATAATCAATAAAATAAGTGTTTGCTATAAATGCTTACCTGTCTATGTATTATTTTGCAATCTTGTATAAGAATAGCGAATTCTATAGATAATTAAGTCCTGCTAAACTGTTATATATATGAAATATTCATCTGGTAGTTTTTATTTTTAATGAATTATAACTGTTGTTTGTTTCTTGTACATTCAGGCCGAAAGAGCAGAGGAACAAAACCATCACATTTCTGCCGTGGCTCCTCTTCCATTGCAAGAAAGGCTCTCCAGTCTTTGGAAGCCATAAAACTTGTCACCAAGGACGAAATGGGGTAAGATTTGTCATATTTATCATTTGCCCCTTAAAAATATTTTCTGTGTGTAATAATCATTTTTTTTGCACCTTTAGAACAGTTTGTTGGAGTGATACACCCAGTGTTAGGATTTCAGTATTTTGTTGTCTAAAAAAAAATCTGTTTTAAACATCAAAATTAAACGAGCTATTCTCCACTGCACATATTATAACTAGGGCGATTATTTTTTGACTTAATAATTTTGTCAAAATTTGCATGTTAAGTCAAAATTTGTCAAAATTATTTCAAATCGATTAAAATTACATATAAATCGAAAATATATATATATTCAGTGCAGTAAGTCACTTACTGCACTGATGATGGCAAAATAAATTGCCGAAACGTTTGCTAATAAAAGAATGAATCTTTTATCTATTATTTGGGCCACTCTCTTTCTACTGAATATATATATTCAGCTTTTTGAAAATGTCTATGAAAAAATTAGTTTTTAATTAAATTTAATGACATTTAAGTCTATTAAATCTTCAAAGTAATATATGATGAACACGAGCCAGCAGAATTAACCATGCAGGCCTGGTTTATCGCATTAAGTTCACCTCGAACTTCGCTTTGGCTTTATACAGTTGTGTATCTCTGATTTTGAGCAATGTATTGCAAAATATTTCCTGTATTTTTTCGCTTTTGATGCAGTTATTTATCCCATTTCCTATTCCAATAATATACTAGAGTTTTGTTATTAATTATTTTTACGTTGTATTTCAACTATTTACACCAGTATGGCAGAAAGCTGGCGACTATTTCGGCCGAAGAATCAGACAGAAAACCAAAGAAATTGACCCAAAAATATAAAAAAAAATTTTTTTTGAAAAATCTATTTCCCAAGCAAACATGTGCTTGTTCTACACATGTATGCAATCCAATATTTTTTTTAAATGTTGAATATGTAGGATCGTTATGCACTAAAATTGGCAGGAAATAATTTTTTTGTACCATTCTAAAAAAAATACAAAGCACATTGTTTAGCAGGGAAAAGCCAGTGTTCAGCATATAGGTTGTTTATTAGTTTAAAAAGTACTAAATTTCGATAGAACGGTTGTGTATTTGCAGTTATACTTTGATTTGGCAAGTAGTTCTTTAGAGTTAAAAAAGCAATCCTGATAGTCACCATTCTTGTTATATAGACAGTTATGACATTCGCATGGGCATAACGAGGATGTACTAGGCCATGCTGTTCTATCTAAGGCTTAAACTATACTTTTGGCTGTTTTAAATTATGTTTATTTTAATTATGTAAAAGCAAAAAAAAAATCGCACTTTGCACAAACTTCGCCCTCGTTTAGCTATGGCTGAGTCTCTGAAGCATATCTATTCAGCGAACAGATATTATGCATACTATGGCATGATGCACTTCACTGTGTATGCAGGGTCGGCCTTGAATTATAATTTACACTCTCCAGCCAGGCCATAGCCTCCCTATCAGCACTCGCCTACAAACATCCGGTGACCAAAAGGTGGCGATATAGAGCTACTTATTTTATAACAACCAGTTTTAAGGCTGCCCAATGGACATTTCAATTCGTTGAACGTCTCATCCAGGTGGGCATAGTCTGCCAGGCTTCTGCTAACAGGCATTTGTGGCCCAGATCTTTTTTGCACCATAAAGTTAAATGTTATCCACCTGAGGAACGTGTAAACTTTATCACGGTAAGACAAAAAACAATTAAATAACCATCGAGCAATAGTTATCTAAGAGTTATATTTAAATATTTAACAAGGCTATTTTTACGAAAAACAGTTGTGTTAGAGTTGCAACATAGGCGCATAAATTGTTGTGACATTAAGAAGTACACAAAGAGATGCGAAAACACAACATGCGGGTGCTTGTGTCTGCTTTTCCTTTTTGTCATCGTGTTAAATACACTAGTGGTTCTCAAGCGAAGTTATGCGATAATGTACAGCTCTTGAAGCACGAGAAATTTTTGTTTGATCACGTACTTAAAATCGACAAAAATATATAAATGGGGAGCATGACCTTGTGCCCCGAAGTATTAGCTCTGTCAGTAAAAGTTGAACAAAAACAGCAAACATAACATTTCTACGTATGATCGAATTCCCGAGTAGTTTTTAAAATAGGAAAACACTTCAACCCGTAGTACTGCCTCTTTTCCCCACTAAACAACTCGTACCAACGTTTCTCAGAATGATACAACAAAGTAAATTCTCCCCAATGTATTTTGCCAGTTTAAGATTATGCACTCCAGGCGAGTGTTGATGGACATTCACTCCTTCGATTGGCGAGTGCGTTTTAAAAAATCTGGTTGTTGTTATCACACCTACTAGATTTGTTGACAAATTATATTAACGCCAAGGACTGAAGGCCAATATTGCCTAATTCGCGATACACCCGCAACGAATTAAACAACCGCTTTAAACGTGGTACAAAGTTCTCGGCATTCAATGACCCGGTAAATTAGGTCGGTAATAATTAATCTAACCAAGTCCGCATCAGGAGTATTTTAAGCATAAAAGCGCCATAAGTAGTTTTTGCACTCTAGCTTATATTTAAATTTAGGACAAGCGTTTAATACCTCACAGGTATCTAAGTTACATATTTAGGTCAGCGTCAACATCGTTTTTCCTTTAAGACCGTTTTTTTTTTCGGTTTGTAAGTATGTTTTCAATGCTTCTTGGTACGGTTTTGCAGGCATAAGGGGAGGTTTTGTGAACGTACGTTAGCCCGTTTTGAGGAAATGCATTTGGCCAAATGGTGCCATGCCTATCATGTCATTTGTACTTTCAACTTGAAAGTTGTCCAACCTGATCAATTACAAATGCATTCTTTGCGCTCAAAATATCGCAAGGTATAACGCTTTGCAATAACAAGACCAGTTGATCTTTCTACAGTGAGACGCACCTTTAAAGATAGACGTGTTGTTGGCTTTTTTGCCCTTTCAATTTATTTTATTTTTAAAAGTTGATATAAGCTGATATATGCTAAATAATAAAAAAATAATAAGCAATATGGAACATAGGGATGTCTTCACCAAATCACGTTTGTGGTAGATCTCTGTCGATAGTTGCTCAGCTTTTGTGCCATTTTCGGAATCTGTAGGCAACACTCCTGCCTTAAAATTGTTATCCTTCAAAACAACAACTACCAATCACCTTAATGGCATGTTTGTCAGCGCCCTGAATTTCCTGCGACCTTAGCAGAGCGATTTTTGTCCCGATTGTAGAAAGACCAAAACGCATAGGTCAATGTTCGCCTTTCCTTGTCACGTCAAATATTGAAAGGTTTTGAAATGCTTCGCATCACTTCCCCTAACACGTTCTCAGAAAGACTCTCGTACACAGCAACCAGTATACACTTCACTTCCGCACGCTTCGACCAACAAAACGTTTAGTTCACCAAACAAAACGTATTTTTGTGATAGTTTCTCGAAACATCCCTTTACCGAGCGTATCTACGTAAACAGGACACTGCTTTGTTAATACCTGGTAGATTATAATGCAATTCAGGAGAAATTTAAAGACACAAGCACCTTGACTTCCACCGTGACGTTAGCGCATCATAAACGCGTTTGTAGGCTTTTAAGTTTTGGCTTGCATAAACCTGTAAGTCGGTGCAGATCTATTGTTTTTAAAGAAACTGTACCACACGTTGCCTTTAAACAAGATGATATTGTAGTAAACTACTTCAAGTTATTTTTATCTAATAATAACATAGACGCGGCATACGTTTGTTGGTTGTTTTCGTAAAAGGGATTTCCTAGACGCCTAATGTTTATGACATACATTCCGATGAAACCCTGTCCGAGTTTCGCGCCCGTGCCACATCTTTGAATATTGTATTTTAAAAACGTTTGTTTAATTTTTATAGTTGGTTAGAAGTTTAAAACATATGCTTAAATGACTATCAAAAAAAGTTATAATTGACATTTCCAGATGTCTATCAAGTAGGGCAGGGGCGTGCAACCTGCGGCCCGCGAGCCAAATGCGGGCCGCTGAACCAAAATATGTGGCCCGCGGTGTGCTTTGGTTTTTGGCCCGCACAACTAAGCGAGTTATTTTTTAATAGCTTCATGTTATCATATACCGTAGTTGTTGGCCGCATGATAGCCGTACATTCTTTGCAATTTATTTTAACAATTGGTGTGGCATATAATGTTTTAAATTGGCTCAGCTTGGAAAGACCAAGCACGTGTCAAATGTGGTCTTGTGAGCCTGTAAAACTATATTTTTTGCCAACTTAATAACTATGTCAACGCAAATTTTTCGCGCTGCGCGCGGATATTTTTTTTATATAATGTTTTATATTATAGCCTGAATGCGCTCCACTGTTTTCGTGGTGGGCCTTTTAAGTAGCTCTGAAAAGACTACTTTGGGCCGCAACAAAAAGTTTGTCGACCACTGCACTAACAGGTAGTCGACGAGATATATGCATGTGGCCCGTGGTCTAATCCGAATACACATATTTGGCCCGGCAGTATGAAAGGTTGCACGCCCCTGAAGTAGGGCATCATTCACCTTTTATTTTGCAATATCAAAATTATATTAAAACTTATCACGTGTCAGAAATAATTGGTAATTGTGCTAGAATTCAGCTATATTAAACAGTATAGGTAGGAATTTTGCATTTTGTTCATTAAATTTCAACTGGTCAATTTTTTTTATTTTATGTCATAGTACTGAATAAAACTAGGTTTTAGCCCGCTTTAGAAAACGTGGTACGTTCGAACCGTTCGTGTTACAGTTCACTTTTCATTATGTTCTTAAAGTTTAAAATTGTTACACCAACCAACGATGACCGACGCAGTAGGCAGCAATTCACAGTGACCTCTTATGTCTTTGCAGTGGCCGAAGAATCACCAAGGACGGACAACGTGATCTCGATCGCATCGCCTGCCAGGTGGCAGAACGATCTGCCAAAGCCAAGCTGCAGGAGGCCCAGATTCAGGCATGAAACCGACCTTGTTGTTTCTAAATAAAAAAACAGACCGCGATACTTGTGTGTGAGGTTGCCGTTGCTTCCCTTGTTTTTTGTTATTTTATAAGAATACGCAGTCGTCAGGAAGCACTCTAGTATCCCGCCGAGGTGGTTTTGCGGGTTGAAGCGTTTGGACGCATGCGGCAGGAAGCTTGTGACCACATTTATTGCTGCACGAATTGTAGCGAGCGAGTGGATTGCTTGTCGACATGTGTGACAAACGGGTGCCCGTAAACTTTGACCACTACCGTCGTTTGAGCGAGCAGCTAGGTGATTGCTAATTTTAGACAACTGCTTTTCGCGCCGTGACGCAGAATGTGGGAGCTCTGACGTACGAAGTTGGGTCTGTTTTAGAACTTGGGCCATGCATGCATGCATGTTAGCTCGTTTTGACAAATTCTAACATATCCTAGAGCGCGAAACAACTAGGCTGATCGTAAGACCTTTTGGAACTTGATTTGAATGATGTTGACATTTAACTGGGTGCAGAAAATGCTTTGTCAAATAATTGAATGCTGAAGTTCCCAGACTTTATCCCTTTGCTTTAAGTAATTTAAATAAATAGTCCCACGTAAAGCCAACCTTCGTTAGGTTGGACATCAAACGACGGATATTCAATCTATGCTTCAAAAATCTTAAAGATATTTTATGACTGGCACATTTGACGTGGCCGCCATGTCGGTGACAAAGTCATCGACACCCTTAATCCACCACAGACAGGAAATTTTGACATGTGTATTGCGGGCGTACCGAGGTCCTGTCAACCGCATCGACATGTGATGTCGTGTTCCGGAATTATTTCTGAAAAAACAATTAGGATACTTTCAATCAAGATAGATCTAAAAGAGTCCTTTTTAACAACTCTTAACTGCCAATCCTAGTTTTTCAATATTGTTTACGATTAGGTTAGACATTTTAATGTCGTTATGCGCTAAATCGGAGGCAAATTATTCCATTTCCTATTCAAACTCTGCAGTTATAGAATGCTTGTAAATATTTCTAATGCATGACATGTACATTCGAAATCATTAATACGAACAACTACAGCAAATGATTAGGATTTTGTGATAGAAACAAACCAATGAATAAATTAGTAATTAAATACATGTTTTTCAAAAGCGTCGCAAAAGTTTGAGAACCACAGCCTTTAGCGTTGGCATTTTCGCTATAGTCGATCTTTTGGTAAAACGGTACACTTTTAACAAAACAAATTTTAGTTTAATGCTGGAGAATTCTTACGTCTCAGAGTAACGTTACCACTAAGCAATATGTTTGTACCAAATAGGCGCAATAGATTTGTACAGGACGAAAATTGTTGCGTGTCTTCTCCGTGGCATTACGATGTAAATAATGGTTGCTAGCAGAAGTCCTAAAATACTTTTGATTCGATATTATTTTTTGGGTAAAAAGTATAATAGGCTGCGATATTTAGTTTAGAGTAAAATATGCTGCACAAATTTAAAAATAAAAAATAAATATATTTAATAACTGAGCAAGGTTCGGTGCTGTTGGATAATTAGGAACGAGTTTTGTTAAAATGGTTGTACTCTAAAAGAGAGTTCTATAACAATCACCAAACGTTTCACGTAAAAGCCGAATTGTTTGTAATTAGATGTATGGGGAATGCAAAAGAGGCCTCGTATGTGTGAGTGAGCAAATACGGTGACCCACCAAACAGTGTTGTCAGTAAAGCTACAAGCTTTTACAAATTGAGATCTTAAAACTGAATTATTTTTTTTTTCGATGTCAGATCAGCATTTATAGGTTGTGTAGTACAGTAGTTTGGTAGCTTATAGTTATTTAAAAAGAATAAGATTTTACGTATTGTTTGGCCATTGGTGACATAATGGACAACTGTGAATGGGACGCAATGCTATCTCTTCACTTGACAGAGCGCGTGTGCGCAATTTAAAGCAGTGCGCAGTGTAAAGTTTCATATTAATGTTATTTATAATCATATAAATAGAGTCTGCTGACAAAGACAATTAGGTACAATCCTAACCGAAACAGGATTCCTGATTGCGTATAGCGCACACAGGCTACTGTAAAAAAGTACGGTAGACCTGCTTAAGAATCTGTTATATAATTTTATTGGGCGCTGGCCTAGACTAGAATAGCGTTTTGGAGTGGGTGGGTCAAATAATATTAAAATAAGAATGCTTGACCCACCCAAACCCATACGCTAACCCGCACCCTAAACCAATACTGTGCGTTGATTTAAAAGTTGTTTAAACACTGCTAAAATTCTAGACCAGCAGCGTCTTTTATTTTCATACGTAACAATGCTGAAAGGTTTAGAGCAGCCTTTCTCAACCAGGGATAAATTTACCCCAGGGGGTTAATTTTCTCGTTTTAGGGGGTAAATGAGCTATCAATCAAAATATTCACATGAGTTGACTAGACAGAAAAAGATTGACAGCTGTAGGTATTGGTAGCCTACTCTCCTAGTTCAGATTAACTGCTAATTTGAAAATAGCCAAGCTTATTGATTATCGTTTAGTGTCGGTAACGTTAAGCTTTCCTAATTGATACCTTTTTTTAGTTTATTGGCAACACCCTTATCTTTTAGTTACTTTATTGTTTCGTCATTTTCTGTTTAAATTCAGCTTTTTCCGGCAGACAGTGTGTTTAAGGTTTAGTTTGAATATTCTGGTTTCGTGTTTTTCAACTTACCTATGCGAATGCGGCTTCTCTGCATTGCTTACTCTATCAAATATAAAGCACGAAACCGACTTCATGTTGAATCTGATATTCGTTGTGCATTATCTACTTTTTACCGTACCAGGCATTGAACAATTGGTTGCCAAAAGCAAAGGGCAGCCGTCGCATTTAATATAATAACTGATGTAATTTTTTACTTTCGTTTTTTAATAAATAAGCACTATTTAATATATTGGGGATAAATCTGATATCCATCTTTATTAAAAGGGTAAAACATACAAAAAAGGTTAGAAAACCCTGGTTTAGAGTTATATGCACCGCCAAAATGTTTAATTCTGTACTCAAAAAAAAAAAAAAATTGCTAATTAGTAGGCCTAATTACCAAAAAAAAAAAAACACTGTTAGTGACATAAAACTTTCAAGTGTTGTGGAGTGAGGAATTGTAATAAAACGTTGCACTCGAATTGTAATAAAACGTTGCACTCGACAAGGTTGTATAATTTAATCGGCGTCTAAAATTAAATTTTAAATAGAATAAATAAGGGCAACTTACTAACTCAGTTTTAGAAAATTTCAGCTAGTAACGAATCGGTACTACTGATATAACAAAGTCGTTTAAATCCTACGTTGCTAGGTGAATCATCATTACCAGTGGTTAAATCTGTCATTTATCTTGGGAAACACCCTTGCGTTTCAGCGTTGTATATTTGTGATATGACGGTTTTCTGTGGCGGTAAAGAACGGTTTAAGTCAGGTGCATCCTTATATCATCCTTATATATAATACTCAGGGGTGAAGGTAAAATTAATTTTAAAAACGTGCTTAAAACAAAAAATATAGCTTAAGGATTTGGCCTCGTGAAAAAATTACATATTTTTTGCCGAAAAAGCGTACCGGCAAGAATTTTACCGGATGCTGTTCCGGACCGTTTCGGCCTCCTTTCTCCACAGTTCATTATTCCCCGTAAGTGTAACTCAACGACCCAACGTATGTTTCCTTTAAATTTTAATTGGGCGCAGCTATAGGCTTGTTAGTATGGCGTCATAATGACGCGCGTGTGAAAATTGGTTGAAGATGATTGCTGTCCTCTTCATTCCCAGGAGAACCTGTTGTTTTAGCGGAAATTATAAAGGAAATGCGGCGAGCGAGCTGTAATTAAATTGTTTATTTTTCGGCTGATCCCGCCATGCCCATGAGATATATAAATAGATCAGGTAGCCTACGAGTTTTTTCACATCGACCATTTGGATGAATAGATGAGCTATCCTAAGGAAACTGCCCAAAGTTTTTTTAATGGAGTATGCGAAAAAATTAGATTTTATTATTGCTCCATTCAAAAGTTGTTAATAACGTACGATGCCTTTAAGTTTGAGATAATTTGATAATAAATGACCAAACGTATTTTAATAGTTTGGCTAGGTAGGTCATCGCTTCTTAAACACATGTAGGCCTATCACTACCAAATATTGAGTTACCGTTCGATTTAGTAAGGACAGCGACTGCAGTAGTTTACATCTTTGGAGATTGGTTATAAGTAAGGTTCTCCGAAATATGGAAAATTGCACAGCAGTACAAAAACATGACCCATAATATTTAAATTTATATAACTCTTTTATGCTTGTGGAGTTTTGTTTTAAACAGCGCGATTTATAAGCTATAAGTAACAACTTACTTACCGTACATGATGGCTGACCAACGTGGGGAAATCTGATCGGTGATTAGGTCCGAATTGTTGACCAGACTCTTAATTGATTGCGAGACATTTAACACAGTCAGGACAAAAAGCCGCACCGACGAGAAACTCGCTTTGGGCTCTCTCGGTAGTGGCTGCCTTTTTCGCGTGCAGCGCGATTACTTGATATGCCGTGCCAGTCGTTTGTTTAGTCGCACCAGTCTAGCATCAAACGACTGAGTTGAAAGTGAGTGGATCAGTTCGCAGAAAGTGTGCTCTATTAGAGCACTTTATATTTCAAAATGCGTTATAGAACGGCCTGAATTCTTTTAACAGAGCACATAGTGAAGTTGCCTCTGCTTAAGTGGTATTGAAAGGATATAACTCGCAGCCTAAAAGTTGAAACAAGCTAATAACGTAGTCATAGTAAGAGGCAAGATTGACAACACAAATCCAAATTTACGTCGCAAGTAAACTAACGATTTTAATTTGCACTTAATAACTACAGGTGTTCTCGAACCGACGCCGACAGCATTTGATAGCGTTGTTCTGTCGGTTAGACCCTCGTTTTCTGATATAAAATGAACGATGGCATTATACGGCGAAAGCTGTTGTACCATCGCCATATCGACGACGAGCCGGGAACCTATATCACCGATTATTTCCAGTGCGCGGTCTGCGTGGTGTGTTGTATTTATCTGACATTATGCGTGCTGAGAAACAAGCGTACAAGCCGACTGGGCCGCGGTGATGGGAGTTATTGCAATGTGACGAAAACCACTTACTGTACTATTCTGTTTTTGATATCGTACTTTTGCCTTTCCTTGTGCGCCGGATTGTCACACCAGTTTCTACAAACGGTAAGCTGAAGTCAAAATTTAATGTTTGCGATATTTAGTAAACTGTCAAGTATTTTGAAGTGATATTTTGTTCGTGACAGGTCGAGCCGCATAATTCCTTGTGGACCTGGACCGACGACCCGACTTGGCTGATTGTATGGAGGCTCGGTTTCGCCTTATCAAGTGGAGTTGCGTTTGCTCTTCTCATTCTCCCGAAACTCATTGTACGTATAACACTCCATGTGTTACGCCTCCTTGCTATGATACAGGCCACACCCACAGTTAATGTTTCGCCATTCAGTGCTGGCTTAGCGTGTTTATTTCGCCAAGTAACGCTGTCTCACCGTAGGGTAAGCTCACAGGCCACAAGGCGGTAACTTGACTGGAATGAAATCCCCTTAGGCCTAAATTGGACGTACAGAGTACGGTTCGGTTTGTTGCGTGACTTAAAGTGAATCGCATTACGTACAAACAGATCTTGCTTGTATTCATTTGTCGCGTTGATGCGTTAAGATTAAATGTACATTGAGGGCCAGTCATGCACTAAGTAATGTCTTCGTAAACGAGTGACCCACAACGGGGTGGATTCGCCCCACCTTTAAAATGTTTTTTGATTTTCGGCGAAGTAGTAAGCAAGATTTGTCTTTTATTATTTTATTTTTTTTAAATCTATACAATTATTTCTAATCACAAACGTTGTTTGATAACAGTTTTATTTTCAAAAACTGTTGAACATAAACAGAAATGCCATACTTCAATGCGACAAAGTAAACTGTTTGAATAGTCTATTTGTGTTATTCCAATATCAATTTACAGACTTATTCACACGTATTCGAATTCCCAAGGCTTCGTACGATATTTAAGGGCTGCTCCAAACCTTTACCAAAAACCAGCTGTATAAATTACATCACCTGAAGTCGCCCTTAAAGTGGCTACATTTAATCAAACCAGCGCATTTGATGCAGTCAACTAGGATACATTTTGAGTGGCAAATAGGTTGTTGTTAATATTTCTGCACAGCGTGGTTTGGAAGAACAATGATTTAATAATGGCTAAAATATACTTAATATTTAACTTCACCAAATGTTATTCCGGTTTTACCAGGATTTAACCTCACAGCCGTAGGCTACTGCGTGCAATGTGGTGCACAGGTCGTTTAAGCACTGTCCTAGCTTGTGGAAAACATCAACTGAACTATCTATACCTTGTTGTGACCCGTTCAAAAGGTTTTCACCAAACTCGACTTAGTTCCTGTAGTACTGTTTTGGTCTTGACGTCGTGGGGTCTTTTAAGTGTGGACAAATGATATTCAAATTTAACGTCGCAAGTAAACTAACGATTGTAATTTTCATTTGATAACTACAGGTGAACTCGACTTAGTTCCTGTAAGATATTACTTGTAATCCAGCTTACCTATAGCATATTCCTATTGCGTTGTGTTATTAATTTAACTGTTACATGCCAGAATAGATTTGTACCCTACATCCGATTGCAGCACGGCTTTATTGTGCTCCATCGCATTGCCGCAAACTATTTTGTCATTAATCGTGTTGTTGCTCTGGATGTATTTACTATTTGGTTACCCCGTATTATTGCAACGGACGCCGTGTTATCGCACCGTATGTCGGTTTACCGATAATATCGGCCAATATTTGACTTCTACCAAAATATCGGTATCGGTAAATTGTCTTGAATTCGACTAATATTTTATATACGAAAATATGATATAGTTGTTCCTGAAAAACAAACAAATCTCTCATTTTTCTTGGATTTTTTTGTTTAACAACATGCTAATTAACATGCAAAATAAGAGTTTCATTTATAAAATTGTATATATGTATATTTTGTTTTTAAATTAATTTCAATTTTGACCATATTTTAGGTAGATAAAAGTCGATATCGGTATCGGTTGGCAGAAACGTAAAAAATCAGGTATTGTTATCGGTCTGAAAAAGTGATATCGGTCGATCTATAGTCCTTTTGGTCCTCCGAACTAATTTTCCACATAATTTTTTAGAGACAGATTGCAAAAAGTCTAACAGTGGTTTATAATGAAGCTATACGTTTCATGAACCACCTATTTTGATAAATATACGTTTTGGTGCTCTTGCCCTTCAAAAAACGCGAAAAAGTTCCTTTGCTGTTCCTCTCATCAATCAGACTTGCCCTACCCCTGCTAAAGTGCTTTTAGAGAATGGTTCATCAAAGGGTCGTTAAAATTAGATTCGAATCGAGAAAACCTAGCTGTAGCGTTTGATGAACTTGGAGATTAGACTGAATAAAAAAAAACAGAGAAGCGGATTTTTAACGCTTTGCTAGAGTCAAACAGTGATGGTGGTTTGGGGTTAGCACATTGTTTCGTCTGTCGTGGAGTACTTTAAAAAACTCAGCGTCGTCACAAACTGAGATACCGCGTTGCGTATAGTTTAATCACACTTCGCACTAATAGCGGCTGTTTGCCGCTTCGTGCTGCAAATGCGGCGAGTGTAGCATTGACAAGGCCACATTAGACGTAGGCACTTGACTACGCCCCACGAGCGGCGCTTGGGTTGAATACAAGAGACGCTTCTATAAAACAATAAACAAGGGCAATCGCTTTTCGGCTTATATCGTTAGAATGCCTAGGTGAGTGGTTGCGCCATATTGGGAAAACTAAAGCTGTCACCCCTTTATTAACTCACGAATTACTACCTTTTCATGTAGCTCGACCAAGAAGATATCTGCCATATACGCGGCAAGGCGTCGTGTCTTTATTACGCGATCGTAGGCGCTGTAAGCCTTGGAATTGTCGTCTACAATGTCGCCATTTCCTTTCACCACAAGGACCCGTGGCAATCCTTATTGATTTTTGCAACCCTTTTTGCATGTAAGTATCGTTAGTTTGCACTGGTGATTTCTTAATTTTGCCTATCCTTTTAGGCTTTTCTCGTGAAATACTATATTTGAAATAGAGGAAATATTTCAAGCAGGCATGTACAACTAGCATTCGAACTTTTGCACAATTCCTAACAAAAATAATATAAAAGTTGCTAATACGTCATCAGTTGCACTAAATTGGTGAAAACTCACCTTATATACTTTTTTGTGGACAAATAAATTTAATTTGACGTCGAAGATTTAAAAGGTATGGTGTTGCAAAAAGAGATAAACGCGTCTATTTATCGGTCTAAGTTTTATGCCCAATCGAGTTTTCCAAAACAATTGAAATAACCACATTTAATTAAAGAATTCGCTGCGACGCCTTTAGTAAAATATTCGTTACTTGAAAGAAAAACTTACATCATAGGGCGAGGCATGTTATCGCTTTTTATCGAGATCCATGTTGTCGGGCGCTAAGCTGAAAAGCACGCACAGCACTGGCAACGTAAACAAACAAAATATGGCGAGTGCGCGACCTATCTTGCGTCCGCACCACACTGCGAAAGTGCGTCGAGCATCCGTGTTTGCAAGACAACCAGTTGTCTGTGGCGCTGCCGTCTACGCCCTGTGGTAAATGTTGATGTTTGCACAGGCACCATCGTCAATTTTGTGGCTATGCTCTCCGTGCTCTACATACTTTGGCGACGAAACCGACGCTCCGTTCTGATCATGGAAAACAGCTCTCCAACCAGCTGCAGCGAAGCACTGGTCTATCCTACCAAGGGTACGTTTATCCGTTCGTTCCGAGGTTACCAATGCAAAATTTCCATTTTGACCATCGATGCAATATGCGGAGCCTTGGCAAAATGGCAACATAATTTATTTATAGCCGAGTATCACTTCGACACCAACTAATGCATGTCATGCGGGAGAGCCTTTTGCATCACCATTAAAGTCAAGGTTTCTAATGCGACTCGCTAAACATTTTCATGCACAAAATTAGCCCCTTTTTACCGCAATGTTGGGCTACTATCTTTTCGGCCATAGTCGTTTAAATATTTGTCACCAAATGAAAGCGTTAGATTTCTGCAGTATTTTTATAATTCCGTGATGATTTTATTGGTTTCAAAACAGGTTTGTACTTTCTTTTGCAATTGGTTAATGTAAACTGGTAATTATTCGCCACTTGCCCTGACAGGTACACGGTTAATTCCCTATAGGAAGCCAATTTAAAATACCATGTGGCGACTTTCATCGTTGTCTTTTTGATTTAGCCCCGATTGAGTGACAAGCCATTTAGCGAGTCTCCAGTCACATCCAACCAATCGCCAACTCAATATTGACCTTAATGGCCCGAGTGACATTGCAACTTTGAAAACCCTTATCTTCCATTTTCAACCTCGTGTGATTTTTTATTCCTCCGCCGCCGCTTGACATGTTGTGTGTTTACATATACGCTGTAAAAACCTGTCGTCGTTTTGCCGAACCTTAAGGCCATGGATACCGGCCAAGTAGGCTGAAGGAGCGCCAAAGAGTGAACCTGACCGCATTTTCATCAGCATTGTGAAAGCTGATTTATAAGCACAGCGATTTTTCCCTTTATCGTTAGCTTTTAGTCAAATTTGTCTTTTTAGATTTGGCGATTTAGCGCCGTGGTTTACCTTCGAAGATTACATTGTCTTATTTTCCGCGAACGACGGCGACGTCCCCGGTCGCCATCGAATTCGTGTTTACATGTTTAATTCATTTCGCTCGTGATGAATCTTTCGCCGAGCTTCCATCGCCGGCAGCGCAATGTCTCAGTCACGACTTGCCTTCCCGTAACTTCTTACCCGCAATCCGGCCAGTGCGCAAAACTGTGGCTTTCAGCGATTCCCGGGCTCAAGGGTCAAAGACTGCCTGTCCGCCCACGTAAACCACTCAGTACATGGGTATTTTGCAATAAACAATCGCACGAGCTCCTTGCGCGATAAACCTTAAGGTGATAGTATCATCATGTGGTTAACCCCTCGTGATTATACAGGTTCTAGGCGTTCTGACCCCAAAACAATCAGCCTCTTCGCACAAGACGAGAAAGGGAGCGACGAGATGACCGAACAAACAGACGGTGAGCCCGCCGTCCGATGTGATCTCGTTCTGCGAGCAGTGGCGCCATTTGTCTTTGTGACTGCAGGTTGGTGCCGCGCTGTCAAAGAAATTTGCGATCTTTTCATAAGCGCAAATAGTCGTCGCGTGTCCGCGTTTGTCCAACATGGCAGTAAATCAATTTTGTGACAAAAGAGATCCTGCTTGAATGCTTGGCGGCGTGTTTTCGCTATTGACAAGGATGTCTACTGGGAGCAGATGTAAAAGCCTATAATTATTGAATAATACCAGGGCCGCGTTGATAGAATAATAATGATCCCAGAGCCAAGTATCTTAGGCATATATTTTACTCCCGTACAATGTATACCAATAAAACAAAATTATACATTAAACAATTCTCATTTTTTTTATTAACTCATTTAAATGACATGTTCATTTCATTTATCGTTAGTTTGTTTTATAATCCTTTTTACCTATTAGATTTGGTGTGTCGCTTATTTGTTATCAGGGAATTAATTAGACTTCAGTACTTTTTAATAGCAAAAGATTAGCACGTTTACGTACGTCGTACGTGTGTTTTTAGGTTATAGTGTTGAGATGATGCTAATGTGAAGTAAAGGTCTTAAAATTAGTCAAAGGTCCCGTCCTTAGGTATCCACAACAGGAAGCGTTGTTTTGTAAGCTGCACAGCATTATAATATATCATCTACTCATCAGAAATAATATTTGCTTAGCTTGGGTATAAACACCCGCTTGCAGAAAGCTTGAATAAAACTGCTCGTTAATTGAAAACAAATTGTAATATCGTTTTGTTTTTTTCGCGTTGTTTGACTACAAAGAGGGCCTTAGATGACCTAAAAGTGGGCAAGTGTGTGTGCCTAAAGCCATAAATGCCTTTAAAGACCACTTACTTATTCCCCTATTCCTTTAAAGCTTTCAAGGTATAGGGTGCAGTATAATCGCACATTAATTAAAGCCGCTTTTCTCCTAAGGATTGATCTGGTTCCTGCTGGCGCAGTACGGTTGCGCGGACCACAACGACCCGGCTGCCCACGGCTGTCCGCTGCCCAACACTTTCAATCATAACGCGGTGATGCACACCATTCACGCCTTCACCGTTGCGCTCTTCTTCGCGGCCGAGTACTGCGCCCTCTGGCGTCAGAATCGTGATGAAGATGAGGACAACAGGACTCGAGCGTCCACCGGCAGCACCGCTATGCTCTAGAACGCGACGCCAACGCGTTTCTTTCGCGACGCTGTTTGCTGACCAAATTAAATTCGGAGTGATTGCGGTGAATGCTTGAACTTTTTTGAAGAGTTCTTGCGGTTCAAAAATCAAAAAATATAACAAAGCGCTTCGGTCTCTTCTCGCGCACTTCATTAGCCGCGAATGGTGATAAATGCGGTTGCATATAGAAAACTCGTACTCTTTATACCTTTAATTTTTTGTGTTGCAGAAGCATAAGGTTTTTTGTTATTTACTAGCATGTGAGAAACAAATGAAAGGCATGCTTAAGTAAAAAGTCATTTTTATAAGGCGTTTACGGAGCATGTTTGGTAATACTTGTTGATTTTTTGTATTGGTGCTTCCCTGTTAGAGCGGCAAGTTCTGCTGTTAGTTTTTTGCATCTCGCCCAATGACAGTATTGTTAGTTCAGGCGTTCAACTTAACTTCCTGCGTTGGCAATCCCCTTAATGCGCCACGTTCCTGTTTTATTGTTTGCGTTCTATTCATATAAAAAGTTTCAGCGCTCTGGCGTCGCTTTATTTGTTCGTGCTAATTCGCGTTCGTGTTTTATTTATTGGACCAAACAGGTGTAATCTAGTATACACAAACGCGCTCATCGTCCTATCCGAAGCCCGTTCAGTGTTCTCTCCGATAATGCTTGATCGTGATAAGCATACCCAGGGCCTGGAACGTGAGTAACAATTTTCGATGAAATCTATCTAAGTAAACTTTTCTTTTGAAGCTATAATTCCGCTATTTGCATAAGGTTTGCGTCGACAATATACCATACAGCCACTTTGTTGGTCAACCACGTAAATCTTGGGCCTTTTCAGTCAACTTCCTTAAAGTGGATGGCGTTTTTTTTGCACTTTTATTAATTTGTATTAAATTCCAGGGTGTAAAGCGTTTTCCCCCTATTTTACGTGATCAACTTCACGTTTTTGTCACAATGTTCGTAAGAGAACATTGTTTTCTTGTGTGGTGAAAATGTGACGTTTCACCAAACTGGGTCATGGTGTGCTTGCTGTTCTGTATTTATTAAACTGTTGAAAATTAACATCTTCTTGCCCCGCTTTATACTTTCGCCATATGTAGTTAAAGTTTGCTTTTAGTATTCGCTTGGTAACTGTACTTTCCATCAGTGTTCCTGCGCAATGCCCCCTTTCATCGTTTTCTTGAGACTTTATAGCACAGTGGTAGGTTAAATCGTTTAGGTCGAAGCTTATGTTAAGTATTAGAGTTGATTTGCTGTTGGTGATTACCTTAATTTCGCCACGTTACCTTTTGTACGTACTTTCCCACGTATTTTGCTTTCGCAAGAAAACTGTTATCAAACAATTTGTCTAGCCACGAGAGCATCTTGTATTTGAGTTGAATTTTCTGTAATTAGGTCACTCTACATTTTATTTAGAGATAATCCTGTAAGAATCAGATTAACCATTTTCATTAGTGCCCATTATTGCTTTGCCTTCTGGACAAGGGTAGTTATACGAGACAAGCCTGACAATATTGAAATTTCATGCAACGTGAAACGTCGTCGTATTAGGAAAGGCGTCACTTAACTTTGTTAAGTATCCGCTCGGTCATTGACCAAGTGGATAAACTATATTTAATGTATTAATATGTAAACAAAACTATTGTGTAAGTCATCTTATTGTTTAAATAACAATTATTATTTAAATACTTTTCTATATTTCTAATTCCTGGCATTCCGGGGTCCTTTGAATAGTATAAGCCTGGAAGTTCATACCATTTTGGACCGGTTTGGTAAATTCGAACTGTTAGTCATTCAGATGACAGATTTGTATTTTTTCCATCATTTACTAGGTTTCATTACATCTACCTAAATGTACAATTTTGCAAACCATTAAAAAAGGTAGTGCAATGCTAACGAATAATTTTCCTATACTTGTACCTGCGGCACTTTGTTGAACTTTTAACATTCAGTGATATGAGATCGGATTTGACTGTATTGTACTATTTTTTGTAATCGGATTAAATGCAAAATTTAAACACTTCAACAAAATTGAAGAAAGCCACTAAACTATTTTCCTTTAGCGATATCTTCTGTTGCCCATTTTGTATTGATGATTAGCCAAGAGACGTTTTTTTTCTCTTCATTTAAAACTCGATTGACATACTTGATACACTTTGGAGCATAATGGTTGGAGGTTGTTGATATTCTTATTACGTCATACTTGATACAATTTCACAAAATACTGTCTGGCAAACACTACTTTGACGTTTAATAAAGCACGTTTGTTTGTGTTTGCCACAACTGGCCTGGTATGCGAAATGTGAAGCCGAAGGCATTTCTTGTAGACCTTGTCAGTGCGACCCTTGAAAAAATATTGGAAATATTGTTACCGACCGTATATAGATACAAACTTTTGAACAAAAGCAATTCTACGTAAAACTTTTAAATAGTGTGAAGGGGAAACATGCCACCTACCTGTTCGACTACGTATATTGTCAAAAACCTTGATGCTCTTTTTAGTGTGTTTTTTTTCATATCTGCTGTGACACACTTTTCACAGGTTTAGTTTTACAAAAATAAGAACACCAAGTTGATGTAAAGCAAAAAATACAGGGTTAAATATGCCTGTTGAAGTATTTAATTTTAGGCGAAGCAAGTGAAATCCTGATAACGGATAATTTGGTGTAGCACAGTTAACCGCAGAATGTAGTTTTTCTGGTTGAAAATTCGCAGGAGGCCTTCAAGCAAATTGCACTGAATAACAACTCGAATAGATAAATGTTTATGTTATCTGAATTCCTAAACTTTATTTAAATGCTAGAAAGTAGATTTGTTGTTCCTACATGCTTGAATCAACTTTTACCTATAGTTTCCATTGGCATACATATGTGTTTACCGAATATAATAAGAAAAACATTTCGGTTTTATTTTAATCACCCCAAATAGCTTAAAACCACGAGGTCCAACCATAAATACAACTTCTATTGGCAAGTCCGGCCACACATTGTTGTATTTGCTGTCTTTTTATTTTGTCGCTATGAGTATAACTAACAAACTTTATATTTAAACTTTAACCATGTAAACGCAATTTTTCGCACATGACGCGAATATTCTTCCGTTTTGGGTTTGTTATGCATTATAACATGACAATGTTTTTAGTTAATTAGTTGGGAATCACGATGCGTATCTTTTTATGTGATCAATGCTTCAAGTATAGGCCTAATTCTAAAGTAAAAGTTTTGCCAACTGAAACCTGTCTGATATGGACTGACCCACTACACGTGTTTATAATATACAGAGACGGTGTAGCATAGGCGTACAACATGTGCGAGAGTAGCGCCAAACGAAAAAAATTGTCGCGGGTTATAATTTAGTAAAGGGACGGATTCAGAATTTCCGTTTGGAAAACGCCATGAAAATTTTCGTAAATAAATTAGGTCTTTAAACCAGGGAGTCGAACCGTTTGACTTTTCCGGTTCAGGTTCGGTTCGGGTTCAAGGATTTTTTCGGTATCCGGTTCAGTTCCGGTTTCGGTTCGGAGGAATTTAAAAGTTCCGGTTCAGCTCCGGTTCAACCATCGCTATTTCAAAACCGGTTCATAAAGTTCCGGTTCAGATGCAATATAATTTGCGTTAAATCTCAAAATGTGGCTCGATAAATGTAGAGAATAATCTTTGAATTGTAAGTCATTTAATCTAAGTTACGTGACTGATTAAAAAAACAGCAACTCAATATTGAAATATCTAAAAAATAAAAAATAAACGATTTTTTCATTCAATATTCATATTTTTTTCATAAAATTTCGAGCATGGCGTAACTTGACTCTGTATAATCGAAGTTGTGGCGTCATGCAGGAGCGAACCGCTTTTATTTACAGGTTCGGGTTCGGTTAAGGTTCAGGTACTTTCAAATTATTCGGTTCAGTTCCGGTTCGGCTCCTTAAAATCTTATAAAAACCGGTTCAGGTTCGGTTACGGTTCGGAAAAAATTGACCCAAAACCAATTCATAAAGTTCCGGTTCGGTTCCGGTTCGACTCCCTGCTTTAAACAATTAATCTTAAAAACAAATGCTGATTTTTATCCAGGTCGTGCTCAAATACGCAGACAATATGCAGCGTAGTCGCGCGAATTGTGACAAAATGGCCTGCATATATGGTTTAAATTGTCAAAACTTTCGACTTAAAAGAAACGTGACGCAATGGCAGTTGGCACATCAAAGGGATGTGAGTATCGCTCGATAGGATGGCGTTTTAATGAGTTCAAACTCCTATGGTGTGATATAATTTGCATGTTACACTTGGGCTGAATACATTTCCCTTAACGAAACTGGCACTAATAACAGAAGGTCGCGCGAAGCAAAATTTCGTCGGTCTCTTATCAAAGGGAACATGACATCTAGATGTTTAGTATAAACAAAATACACGTCACAAAGTGGAAACTATATGCAATATATTTATTGTCCGTGCTTTCATCAAAGGTAACTAAATAAAATTTAAAATTTCAGCAATTGATTGACCTGAATCGTATAAATAAAACACAAAAAAGTATTTTAACTTCGTCTTAACCAGTACTCTTCGACCTGGAATACTGAACAGCGTAAAGTGTCCAACAAGCGACGCGCCAAATGTGGCACGCGACCTAATAAAAAATGGCACGCAAGCCACCCTATACTTAATTTGTTATTCAGCCAATTGTCAAAAAATACTTAATTTTTATACAGTAAATTGTCGTTGTTTGTTCATAATATACAATAATCGCGACAGACACTTAGATGTAGTAATGCGCACTGCTATACTACACGTTTTTATTATATGTAAAAAAAAACGCTTTTATTATTAGAAAGAATTAGTTACTAAACTTTAGCACGGGAAGAAGAAGAGTAAAAATCGGCACGCCGGCATGTTTGGGTTGGACACCACTGCTGTACACCCAAATGTATACCAGATGACAGCTGGGTTATACAACTCACGAAAGGTATACAAAGGGTATACAGATAAGGTCAGTATTGGTCCATGTCAGAACTGTATTTTTAATTATCTTGAATTGTGTTATATTTTTTATAATACCAAGACGGAAAACACACTAATAACAGAATCCCCACATATATGAAATGTTATATTTTTTATACTACCAAGACGAAAAACACACTAATAACAGCTGCCTTTTTAACATGAATTAATTATTTTTCAGCGGCTGTTAAGAAATATTTTTCTGGGGGTAAGGTTGCTGGGGCTAGCTTATTTTTTGTGTTTGGTGAGTATATTTTTTTTGACGTATGACCAGGGGCGGCCGCAGAAAATTTTCCAGGGGGGCAATCAGGGGTGTAACCAGAAGATCAAAAAGGGGGGTCCTGAATTTTCAACTTAGGGAATTCCCCTATTTTTCGTCTGACGTTAATGAATAATGATGTCATTAAACAGTGGCAGTATGACGTCATAGAATGGTGATTGCAAGAGGTGATAAAACAACTAATCAGAAACAGCCAAATACGTCCAGCAAAAGCGCCACTTGCTAATCAGTCAACCTAAACAAATAACGAAAGAGAAAAAACTTCCAGCGTTTACGGTCGACCAAACAAAAGACGAAAAACGGCGTTTTACACTCAATTTTGGTTTCGCATTAGATTAGATTAAGACGCGTGACCCAATTACTCAAAAAGCACGCCGCTTCGAACAGTTTGTTAAACCATGACAAAAACGATAATATCACTTACTAAAAGAGGGTAAAAACTCCCGCCCCCTGGATACGCCACTGGGGGCTATGGATAATGTATAATATTTTTAACCTTTATAAGTAATACATATTACACTTATAAATAATACTAATAATCGTATTTTAAAATTCCAGGGAGGGGCAAGCCCGTAGGGATTGCGTGTCTGCTTAAAGGTTTTACGTTTGTGAGTAGTTTTAAAATTGCTTTTTGGTTACATACTTAATTGCATTGTATAAAAAACTGTGTAAAGATAGTAATTTAATCACACAAGACAAAGAATTGAATTTGTTTTTTTTAAAATGCTTTTTGGCTACATACTTTGTTACATTGTATAAAAAAACTTTAATAGCAATTATCTGCGTGGAATAGGTATATATTGCCTTAATTAAAATTAATTACCTTTAGGTTTAAGAACTTCTTGAAGTACTCATTTAATGCGGCGGTTTTAATCATAACCAATTTTCAGTTTCAAACTAGATTTTACTTACGTTGAACGCAGTATGGTACAGGGATTACGTGTTTGCTGAATATCACGCAATGCGAACAATGGCTGCTACAACTTGGGGTTTTACGTTAGTGAGTGGTTTCCTATGTCATTTTCGTTACGTAAAATATTGTGATGTGCTTAGACGTTGGGTATTCAGTCGTATCATAAGTAAGCACACATTATTTGCAATTTTAATTTGCGAAGACGAACAATTAGATGTTTCACAGTCACGCAGATAAATGCGATAATTTATAACACGCCATGCGATTATATGCTGCTTCCACACAGGTTAAAGAATGTGACTCCATTTCAAGCCAGGATACTACGCTATTCGTAACATTACTTTTTAGTAATATGATAAATTACTTTTTTAAATCATCGGCAATAACACGCGGCTCAAGCAAATGACGCAGAGTACATCATAATATGAAATAGTTTTAACGGCCATCTTGACGGAATCTTACATTTTGTTTAACCTATGCTTGGGAACGAATTTGTTATGGATACAGCGCCTTTGCCAACACAGAACCTAATATTGTTGCTGCTTTCACAAGGGCCGCATCCTACTTTAATTATAGAAAGTATTTACCCGACTTATTTTATACATAATACAGACATTATTTTCGGTTACGATTTAAATTACTTCGACAAACCACCCTAAAAAATACCCCCTGACAAAATATAAAACAACCGCAACCCCGTTACGTTAATTAGTTGCATTAAATTATTTTGTATTAGGTCTACATTAAGTTTATTTGCAGCTTTTAATATGCGTCCCGGATTTACGTTTCCAAAAAATGGCAAGCCTACGCTTGGTAGAGTTCATGATGAAACTCCCAATGCTTTTCTACTCCAAAATTTTTCAAGTTTTAATGTCTATACAGGGATTGCTTGACATACATCAATGAACTTACTGGAATTTAGGATAATTTCGTTTTTTCAAGTCCCGTAAAAATAAAAAGTCAGTTTTTGAACAGAAAATAGGACTTATTAATTTATAACTCTAATTATTAATTTATAACTCTTCAAATAAAGCCCACAATAACGCAGTTCTTTTATATTATGAGTTTCACTACTTTTTTTACTGCCAAAATAAGATGAGTTAAGTGCCGTTTACTGACCCTAGGAACGATTGCGTTTGTCAGATTATATTTCTCAAAACGTTTATTCCGAAGGTATTGCAGCTACACGATACAATAGCCGTTTACGGTACGTTTTTGTACAAACATGTTATAGATTTGCCAATAAAGCAAAAAATGCATAAACTAGATATTTTGTTTGAGTCCATACAGAGCGCGGCAAAAAAAAATTCACCCTTGCAAATATTTTCTTGACTGTTGGGTTAATCAGTGACCACTTTAAAATACACTACTCCACAGCATTGGTCGTTACTCATAGGCTTTTTACTACCGCTATCCCGCCCTTTTTGGAAGTGTCCTGTGTCTTGAGCCCATGTCCCATCACATATTAAATATGCAATTGTCCGAATGTCCGTGTAGTCTATATGGACTTTATTATTTGGCATCTGAATTGCTTTACTAATTAACAACTACAGCGAAAAACGGGGATAATAATGATTTCACCAAGACCATTGCCAGGTGGGAAGAACATCCCTATACGACTCCAGAGATAGAAAACTTGAAAATTATACAACACCACGTTTAGTCTTTTAGTCGGACCCAAGAATGAGATAATACTAAATTAAACCTAATACCATATAGACCAGTGGTTCTCAAACTGGGGTCCGCGGTCCTTTTGGGGTCTGCGAGACAATTTTCTGGGACCGCGAAGCACCTAATAAAAAATCAAAACGACGCTCCTGAAGAAGAAAACCTCTTGTGCAAAAAAAATTCAGGAAACTTACTTTTCCAAAGCAAGCTGATTAGTTGCTCATTCACGTTATTGTACACTTAGAGTTGAATTGTCCATTGTGACGTCACAGTATTGCATTGTGCTAATGAGAGTTACGTTTTTACCACAGCTTGCTGCGCTGTCACTGTGAGCTGTACGGTCATGGTTTAAAAATTTAAAACTGTTCGTGATTGCTTCACACAAAAAAAGTGATTCGTTAGAGGTAAACATAGCCGAGCTGATAGCAAAGAAGCAAGTGCACCCATCCAATTGATACCATTAAAAACAAATGTTATTTTGTGTATATTTTTAAGGGACCGTGAGCAATTTAAAAAGTTGCTGAGGGACCGTTGCGCAATTTTTTTAAAAAAGTTTGAGAACCACTGATATAGACTTTTTAGCGTTTCTCAAACTAGGGCATATTAATTTATTCTATCTGTTAAAATAAACCAGGGTTTCTCAACCGTGGGCCTCGCCTGCATGATGAAAAAACGTGGCTATCAAACATATTATTCGGAGAAGGGGACGCGAGTTTCGAGAAATTGTGTCAAGGGGGGCGCGGCCCGAAAGAAGCCCTCGACTATATCCTAAAGTCTTATTCTTAGCACAGGAATCTTTACCATTGACATTTATATAAGAGAATTAAACTAAATTGATTGTGAGTGAATTGAATGTGATTAAGTTTGAATTAGTTTACTTTCTCGTTTTTTATGGATTTGGTAGCTCAAATTTTAATCTTATTTGGAAACACTTAAATGCTTTTATTTTATTTCCAATCTAAATAAAAAAGGCGAAAATTAATTTGACCTGGAAGAGCAATAGAAATGAATCTCTTCTTCCTATCTGAAGCATTTTTGTAAAATGATGATATTGACAGGTTCTTTCATCCCACATCTATAACAACACTTTAAAATTAACACCAGAAGTACTCCATTTTTGGGCTCTTTTGTGTTACACGGGCGAACGTTTACTAAAAAGTCATGTAAAATTCAAGCGAAGCGCGAAAAATGTTCGCATTTGCGCAGTTATAATATGGAAGGGCGATTTCGCACCTGTTTATCAGTTTAGGATTGCTTGACGCCCGCAAGCGTTTTTTTGCGAAACTTTACGTCTGGTAGTGAATTCGTGACGAAGTAAATGCCGAGCGGTTTTCTGTTTATAGACCAGAGATTGACCAAAAGTTGGTCGTGACTCTGTAAGGGGTGACGCTCGAGTTTTGTGTTCCGTTAAGTCTATAATAATTTATTTTATAAATATACATTGAACTTTCTTGCTTTTAATGCAAATTTTCTAACAAATATAAAATACAGAATATTTGTATGAAAAATAATGTATACAGTACATTATGTAATTGTAAGCTGTGCATAAAATGGGTGATTGGTTCAATAAGGTTGTAATGGAACAATGAAAACACCTCGTTATTCCGTGAACATCGGATTGTATTACTTTTAAACAAAAGTTTACTCTGAAAGCAATGTGAATTAAAAAAAGCTTTAAACAGTAGAATCATCGTGTTTTTATAGTGTGAAATCGAAAAATCTCTTCACGATTCACAAAATTTGTATGATTTCACTTCGTATTAGAATATGTGCCTTGATTTGACGTCTGGTATTTATTCGTTACATTCTCCTGTTTTACAGCAAAGCTGTATCAATACGAAGGACAGAGGAAGAAGGTTATAAATAGTATTATCGCCCTCAAAAATCAACTTGCTTTCATTTTTTTATCGTCCTTTATCATATAGGACATGCGCAGAAAGCCTTCGCTCAAACCGTCTCCCGAAAGCCCGGAACAGGCTTGAACGTGAATCTTGTTTGTGGTTTTCAAGTTGGCCAAGTCCAGTTTGACGAATACGTCTTCCGGTGTCATGTGTCCTTGCTGGTCTTGCTTGTTGACCAGGACCAGGACGGGTAGTTTTGACATAGGTTTGCATTCGACGATGTGATGCAACTCTGATCTTGACAATTCCAAGTGGTTGTCAGATGACGTGCTGTCTACCACAAAGACGAACCCTGAAAAGGACAAGAAAAGCGTATGTTTCTGAGTTGAAAAAGGTTTATCAATGTTTGCTTCGATATCAATGGCATATCGTTTTTAAACGGTCTTCCTCGTGTTTTACACTCGGCTTTTTCAAATATTGTTAACTTTTTTAGATTTGGATCGTATCGGCACTGCCCTAAACAGGTTTCCCTGGATTAACTCTACACTGTGCTGAATGTCATTTGTATTACTTGACTCATACAGTAAAAGTGCGTCATGCGCGACACCATTTCTGATAAAGTTTGACGATTGACCAAAGTTGAGACGACACGTCATAGGTTTAAGTGCAGCTCATTTAGTAAGCTGTGTGTTGTTACTTGTTAAAAGTCACGTGAATGCTTCTTTCCCAAAAATCTTGTTTAATCGTTACAGAGTCTAATAAATCCTACACAAACAAGTATTTGCCAACAACTGTTTATGTCAAAAATTTCATTTATGTTTTTGGTGTTAGCGAAGACTGACCAGAAGCTTTGTTGTGGTACCAATGATGAGACTTCCATCTGAAGTCGTCTTCGCCTGCACCAATATCCCAAATGTCCATCACAGTCCCATCGCTTAAAGTCACTGTTTCGACGTTGAAGCCCACCGTCGGAATGGTTTTAACCAGGCGGTTAAGTTTTAACTTGTAAAGGATTGTAGTCTTGCCTCAAAATATAAATAATTAACTTTTATGGATAATCAAAGAGAAAATTATCAATACAATCACTGCGCATAACATAATTTATTGTCAATACAAAACATTTAACTTACCGACATCGTTTCTTCCAAACATGACAACTTTGATATACTCCTTGCTATTATGGGCCATAATCCAAAACAAAATGTTCTTTCCGTTTGTTGAACAATTAGCTAAACCTTATGTTCGACGAGTTTTTTAGTAGAAATACAAATATGAAAACAGCCATCTAAACGACTTTATACTTTCATATGTACTATCAGTGTCTATAGCTTTCAGGATAAAGGAACCAATGAACAATATGTTAACAGAGCAACAACCACTGAATCATTTGCTTGCGTCACACTTCTGCATGGGCGTTAAGCAATCGGTTTTGCTATTCTCTGCATTTAGTGTACGCTTCCTTGTGCGTGGGGATTTGCACGCAGCGCCCGTCTATTTATGTATTTAGTATACCTCTCCTGGCTAAGGAATCCTGTGACAAATACCTAGAAACTGCTATGGGTATCAACTTAAAACAACGAAAACCGTATTGCTTCTAATCACTTTTGCATATGGAACACTTTACAATTACCAAAATGACAAAGCAAAACAAAGTATTGCTATTCAATATGTATTGTATATTGAAAGCCATTTAATACAGCGCCAACAACGGATTAGCAGGAATAAGTGAAATACTAATAAGAAGTGCACACTTTTTATGGAAACAAAAGTTCGCAAATGAAACACACAGTTTCTGTTAATCAACAGGCAGAAACCGATAAACTGATACGGGGCACGCAGGCTGCGCGCTAGGAGGACATCGACTTCCGGTGTTCCTTGGTCATTTTCGAGAAGAGCTGGAAGCCGTCGATGATGCCTTCCCCAGTGGCGGCGCAGCATCCGTGGACGCGCCACTTGTTGGTCTGGCTCAGCTCGGTCAGCCCCATTACCTGGGCAACGGTGGTCACAGACTTGGCCGTGTGCTGGTCTTGCTTGTTGGCCAGCACCAGGATGGGCACACGGAGCTCGTTGTTGGCAAGCAGGTTGAACAGCGCTTCGCGAGCCTCCGAAAAACGCTCCGGGTCCGAGCTGTCCACCACGAATAACAGGCCTGAACAAAAGCACGATTAGATTACTGCTAAATCATAGATAAACGAAGACCGTGGAATAGATTCAGGTATAACTATTACTATTTTACCATCTGCTTGTGTTGGCCAAGTAAGATTTATCAAATAAATTAATGTTTATTATTTACTATTGTTCTTTTTTATTCTTCGTGTTGATTGTGAATCCTTACAAAACATTTGCTTAAAGTATCAGAAAGCCATTAAATAAAATGCAAGTCATAATTTGTTTGTTTTTTACAATTATGATCGCAAATCACGAGGCGTAACCTTAAACTATACCTTCGGTATCTCTCAAATAATTTTTCCAAAGTGATCGCAGAATATCTTGTCCGCCAACGTCCCAAATAGTCAAAGTTAAACCCTTACACGGGGTGACCGTCTCAATATTAAACCCAACCGTCGGAATTGTACTTCTCGGCTCATCCGACTTTAGTCGGTTTAAGATAGTTGTTTTCCCTGAAACCAAAAAATACAGGGTGCAGGCTTTCGAATATAATCAATGTTAAAACTACAAAACTAAGTTATTTAGTCGTCCCGATATGTTGTATATGTCACCGCCTTTAACTATTGCTATAAATTAGAATCTACCTGCGCCGTCAAGTCCCAGCATGGTTACGTTTACCGGATGGTTTCGAAAATCTTCCCATAACTTGCTCATTCGCGCACCCATGACTACAAATCGATACTGAACTGATGGTTTCAAATAACGAGAGGTAGATTGTCTTTTTGAAAGGTGGGCGACTCGGAGGCGCTAAAGGAAACGCTTTGAAACGTGGATGGACAGTGATGCAAAAAAAGTATAACAACGGGGAAAGTATTGACGCTAAATGACTTCCAAAGGAGATAAGGTCGGTAAGCAGACCATACATATAGGTAGGTCTATGTCCCTAATATAAATAAGACGCGAAATTTTATAAGAGTATACATAAATGGATTGTTTTTATCACGACCGGTGGTTTTGTATAGTTTCGTTGATGACATAAAAATACAAATACTTTACCCGCGGCACCAGAAGATGTAGCATACGTAGAATGTCGTTAGTACAGTTATTCCTAAAATATTAAGATATTTTGAAATAAAAATACCTTAGTACAAATTAAAACTATACACGACGCATGTGAAAACGTTATATATTCGTGTAACGCTATAGCCACCATGCAGCTTATAAACATGTAATAATCATTAAGACTGATCTACCCAAAAAGAAGAAACAGTATGAAAACTAGTACACCGAAAGCCATCGCAGACTCACCGAGTCTGTTAATCTATGATGCAAGCAGGGCAGACTAGAAAAACAACTAGCCGGCAGTGAGGTTCGAACTCACGACCTCCGGTCAAGCCGGGACCGTCGCTCTACCAACTGAGCTATGCAGGCTCAGAAGGGAACGAGTCGAGAAACAACCATACGCCAATGCTTGCTCAATTTGCTAGTACAAGCAACCTCATTGAAGGGGATCCACAGTACCATATCATTTATTCAATGAAACAGAAGGGCTAGATCTCAGCTATTAACACACATATGTGCGAATGTTTTAGTATGAAAACTATCACATATTTTGAACTCAATTTCGCGTGAAATATCTGTAAGTTTAAGTCGAGGTGCTATCTTACCGTTACCTTTGGGTTTTCATTAGACCAAATACCCGGCGTTGCCAAGGTTAAATAGAGGATTTACCAGTTTAATTCTAACTGGCGAAGGACTACAGGTAATTACCCTTGCAATAAGCGCGATAATCTACGAAATATACTTGAATTTTGGTTAAACAAGACATAAAAATCCATCACTCTGTTCATCACTATATTACGTTGTAACATGTCCGTTTAAATAACCTCGTGATAGCCGATCATAATAAAAACAAACGGGCAATTTATATGTAACTCAAAAAGTAGTTTAGCCTACGAATAGCTAAAATATAAAAATATTGTTTAAAATGGCACTTTTGGTAAATATAAATTTTAAAACTTGTGATGTGTTTTAACCCATCAGCTCAAAATTAAATTACGTAAAAATTTGCACAGAAAACTTACATTGCGCTTTTTTGGCTTTTTAAAGCTTTAAGTTGCCGATGTGTTACTTGCGAAACAATGGATATATGGCAAAGGCGGTATAAATCGAGAGAAGCACAAACATGACATTAACAAAATTAGGTTGTCAAAATGTTAATCAGTTTGACAAATTTTTGTTTAAAAGAGTGCCACTGTGCAGAGGGCGACTTTTGTCTATATAGATAGACGCTCACAAACACGTGGAACTTACGGGAAAGACAAAAGAGATTCGGGCGTTACGCAAAACCAATTTCCAATTTAGTCTTTAAAACAGGCTAAAAGTGGAGCTTGGTTGGGACAGATCCGTCCCTGTAAAGAGTATATATAATATGTTTCAACCAAACATGTACAAAATCGCCCTGGTTGGTATTTTAAGAAAAATAAGCCGCGGACCGGATTAAATACTGCATAAAGGAATTAACCATCATAAAACTATATTAATAAGATCACGTAGATAATTGCGCTAACTATGTTTAAATAAGTTTTGTGCGGTTTAGGAGGCGCCACTTTCAAACAGGAAAGTCAAGCGCGCGCGCGTCCGTGGAGAAGCGACGCATATATTGTGACACTTTTATAAATCTATCGCACTCTAATACCAACACATGAATTCAAAGGTTTGTTTTTAATCATATTCATTTTTTTTTGGTTTGTTTTTAATCATATTCATTTTTTAATCATATTCACATGAATTCAAAGGTTTGTTTTTAATCATATGCTTCTTTCAACGACTATTTATTAACACAAACTCAAATTAATGTAATGACCAAATGAATATGTTTCTGGTTGGCTGCCTGAATATATAGCAGATGCTGTTGCGCCACGGTCATAGCGCTCGCCTCACTTTCGCGTTGTTGTTTGGGACTGCGCGGCGCAACCCGCGTCATCTCTAGCACGTTTTCATTTCCACAGTAATCGCGCAGTCAAGCGTTTCGTGTAGTACGTTTTGTTTATATATGTTATAGTCAATATATATTACGTTTAGGGTTTCAAGTATTTTTATGCCTATCATGTCATACTTTAAAAAAATAGTGGATATCTCAACATTATGGTATTTTGTTCACCTCATTAACAACTTCATTGACAACAGGCATAATAAATATTTCCCTTTTATGGATGAGCGAGCAAATAAAAAGCATGAATTGCCGAGAAGGTGCAAACAGTAAATAAAAATAACACACATTTTATACTTTCTTTTAAACACCAGGTTTATCCAACTCTCGTATTTGGTTTAGCGTTTGAGTGTGGGTGCTGGGTCAAGTACTATTATTTAACTCGCACCCTAACCTAAATAATGTGAGTTGTGATAGGATGGTAGACCAGTGCCCATGAGGTTTGGAGTCGCACCATAACTCAACTTTTTTCCTTTAAGTGTACAATTTACGAATTGAGGTGTGCACACAAATGAATACTGATTACGGCTCTTATGAAGCTAAAACAATGTTTGCTATGCAAAAGGTGACTAATTTACTACACCCTGGTTATTTCAATGAAAACTATTAAAAGGGTTTTGAACAAAATAAATGAATTTGTCAGTTAAGAAAACATGTTTAAATTAAATTGTACCTTTATCAGTGTGTATAGATGCAATAGTTGTGTATACAAATGTGAATAAAGTTATATTTTTTTCTAAAAGCTTTTGATTTAAACAATGCCAAATGCTGTCCAATACTTAGATATATTTACACTAAGGTTAAGGGAACTCATTGACTATAGGAGAAGGTCGTTTACATTATTTAGGGGATTATTTTCACAATTCAGAGTTTCAGTCATTGCATAATGCATTCCCCCTTCCTTCAACAAAAAAGCAAACTGTTGAACTGTTACATAAAAAGCTTGTACAACACAAGTAAGAATCGAAATCTTTTTCCTGTATAAAGTTAGGCCTAGACATACTTTCAACAAGTGTATCTGAACCTTTTTAGCGGTGACATAATTATAAAGCATATATGGAAAACAATAAAGCTTTACCAAGGGGGGGGTGACAATTAAGTATTGCCGCATGAGAAACATAAAATGGTCAAAATAGGATCTGAAATTCACGCAACATGACGTCACACATATGATATATAGAACAAGTAAGCTGAAGTACCTGTAATTACGTTGGGAGTTGTGCGCAAATGTACAATTGAAGTCGTTTAAAAAAAAGTCGAGTAATTGCGCTAAGCGCGAAAAAAATCGCGGCTATTTAGAATTTTAATTTAGATTTGGAGGGGGACTTGACGCATTAGGCACAGATAAAATATATGTTTATTCTTTTATATGTTGTTTGTGGTGTGTGTGTGTGGGGGGGGGGGGGGGGTGGGTGGGCGTTGACCCAACAGCTCTTTTGTCTACAAAGACTCTCACAAGCACGTGGAACTTACGAGAAAGGCAAAAGAGATTCGCCCGAAACGCGAAAACAATTTCCATTCTAGTCTTTAAAATAGGCTAAAAATGGAGTTTGGCGGGAACATAGATCCGTCCCTGCGAAAGAGAGTATATATATATAACCAAACATGTACAAATTAAGTGGCTTTGGTTGGTATTTTAAGAAAAATGAGCCGCGGGCTGGATTAAATTGCTTGGCGGGCCGCGTACAGCCTCTGTGATGCGGCATTTAATCGAATCGTGGGTGGTATATATTATCAGCTTTATTTGCGTAACTGTAAAAAATATAATTCTTCGTCTTCGTCTACGTAAGTAAAATTCTCATATATCGTCTACAATGAATATTACTATAAAATTTAACAAGCAATATTGTGAGTTATTTCGTTACTGAATCGACTAAATAGGAAGCTGAAAAAAATACTGCAAAAAGCTATTAACCACAAAACTAATTTTAAGATCACGTAGTCGTAGATAATTGCGCTAAGTCTGTTTAAACACGTTTTGCGAAGTTTAGGAGGCGCCACTTACAAAAACGAAAGTCACGCACGCGCGCCCGTGGAGAAGCAACCCATATAATGTGACACTTTTCTAAACCTATCGCACTCTGATACCGACTCAAAAATGCAAACGTTTGTTTTTAATCATAAAGGTTTTTAATCATAAAAACATATTAAAATGTGAAAGAGCAATATAAAACAATAACATAAAAATCTCTATTCAAATAGAAATAAAATAATCGATACAATGTTCACGGGAAAAGGCACAAATGAAATGCACTACTTTGGATTATACTAAATAACATCATGATAGGCGACACACGAAGCTTATGTAAAGCTCAGTACGGGTGAGATTTCTTGTATTCCTTGATCATTCCCGAGAATGCGTTAAAACCCTCAAGAATGCCGTCTCCGGTGGTGGCACAACAGGCTTGGATGTGCCATTTGTGGGTAGAGTTCAACTTGGCCAGATTCAGGGCGTCGACGATCTCCGAGATGGAACGCGCGTAAGGCAGGTCCTGCTTGTTGGCCAGGACGAGAACGGGAACTCGAGACATGGCGTCGAATTCAAGGACTTTGAAAAGTTCTTCGCGAGACTCGGCGAAACGATTTTGGTCGGCGCTGTCGACAACGTAAATCAGGCCTGCATCCATAACAAGCCAAATAAAAATGGTGTAAGAGGGGACACGTTTAGAAAAGTTCTGTGCAACTTATTTTATGTTAACCCAATGTTCGTTAACTATTTAATCGCCGTTTACATCAGTCCTCACTATACGCAGCTTTTACGAATTTTTTTAAACGTGTCATATTTAGGAAAGTTTGGTAGGACTACAAAGTGAAAGCAAAATCAACTATATTTTATCACAGCTCAGTGTTTTTTTATAATATGTTATTTTATTTTACAAGATAAACAGATTTAAACAGACTTGTTGATCAAACCAGTATGATGGGTTAGGTTAAATCACTGGTCCACTCATTTGTTAAACCAGTATGATGGTTTAGGAACTTTAGGTTAAATCAATGGTGAAAACAAGCATTTTTTTCTTAGGTGGTTTTACGTTAAAGTGTTATGCAAATTACTCAATAAAGCGTGGCCCTACCGTCTGTGTTTTGATAATAATGATGCCATAGTTGACGGATCTTCTCCTGGCCGCCGACGTCCCATATTGTCAACGTAAGACCTTTGCAGGGGCTCACAGTTTCAACGTTGAAGCCGATCGTGGGAATTGTTGTCACCATTTCGTTCAGCTTTAACTTGTAAAGGATGGTGGTTTTACCTAAAAATGAAAAGTATTAACAATCTCGTTTGAGAATAACAATAAATATGCCAGTATTATAACGTCTGTGCATGTTTACCGCAACATTAAAACACGCCAAGGTCAAGGTACACTATAGTTAAATAATTTAACATATCTAACTACTTACCAGCTGCGTCCAGTCCAAGCATTGCTATGCGAGCCGGGCAATCACTAAAGCCATCCCAAATATTAACCAACTTCGATAAAAAGAAACCCATTGGTTGCTTCTTTCAACGACTATTTGTTAACTTAAACTTAAATTAATATAATGACCAAATGAATATGTTTCTTGAGGGGCTGCCTGAATATATAGCAGATGCTGTTGCGCCACGGTCATAGCGCTCGCCTCACTTTCGCGTTGTTGTTTGGGACTGCGCGGCGCAACCCGCGTCATCTCTAGCACGTTTTCATTTCCACAGTAATCGCGCAGTCAAGCGTTTCGTGTAGTAGGTTTTGTTTATCGATGTTATAGTTATATATTAAGTTTAAGGTTTCAAGTATTTTTTATTCCTATCATAATTTAAACAAATAGTGGGTATTGGATATCTCAACATTATGGTATTTTGTTCACCTCATTAACAACAGGCATAATAAATATTTCCCTTTTATGGATGAATGAGCAAATAGTAAGCATGAATTGCCGAGAAATGAAAGATAAGTTTATGTACGTTTTTGAACGTGCAAATAGTAAATAAAAATAACACACATTTATACTTTCTTTTAAACGCCAGGTTTTCCCAACTCTGTTATTTTTCTTTTAGACCAATCTCCGCTAGATGCAGTACCAATATTTGGGCTCTTTCGTTTTGATACGTAGAAATTAACGTAAAAAAACACAATAAAGGAAATATGCAAAATGTGACTAATTTACTACACCTTGGTTATTATGATGAAAATTACTGAAAGGGTATTCAATAAAGGAAATGGATTTTTTAATTAAGAAAGCATGTTTAAATGAAATAGTACGTTTATCAGTGTATATACATGTAATAGTTTGATTTTGATTAAAGTTACATTTTTTCTGACAGCTTTTGACTAAAAAAAATGCCAAAGACTGTTCAATACTTAGATGTATTTACACTAAGGTTAAGGGAACTTATTAACTATGATCACCGCAATCCAGGAGAAGGTCGTTTACATTATTTAGGGGATTATTTTCACAATTCAGAGTTTCAGTCATTACATAATGCATTTCCCCTTCCTTCAACGAAAAAGCAAACTGTTGAACTGCTACATAAAAAACTTTTAAATCACAAGTAAGAAGAATTGAAATATTTTTTTCTGTATAGAGTTAGGCCTATTCACCTAGACACATTTTAAACATGTGTTTCTTTACCTTTAAAAGCAGTGACATAATTACTAAGCCTATGGAGAACAGCAAAGCTTTACCAAACCTTATTGGTAGCAAAAAAACAAAACAGAAGACTAACATAAACAAGATACAATTTAATTAATATATTATATCTCCCTATGTTTCTGTAAATTAAGTATTCAAGAAATTTTCCAATTTATCAATTAACCTAACCATGTAGAACTCCTGCAGTCAGCTATCCAACTGAATCAAAACCAAAGCAGCACCTTTTCTAAACCTGGTGTTTAGTGTTTATAAAATATATCAAATGATATTTTTACATTTTTTAATCCAGATGGGGTGATGTTGTTATAATCTTGGTTGGGATATTGCAACTCAATTGGAAAGCACAATTCACACATCTGAGAGAATTTAATAAATCGTATGAGGAGGTATGTTTTAGTCTATTACTTTGAATTATTTGTGCTTGATATTTTTGACTTCTAAACACTAATTTGATCTATACGCCTAAACCAGATTGTCTGGAGAGTGGGAATGGCTGCCATATTGCATCACCCTCTTCGTATAAATAGCGATACTTGCAAGCATGTTGTAACACATCGTCGAGTACTAAAAACCTATTCAGAAGGTTTGGACCATGTACAAATTCTCTTGGAACATGCATTTTTGCTTTTGTCAATGAAAAATTTACCAGCAGCCAAGGAAGAACTAAGTTGCTATCATATTGTCGAAAAGTCAATAAGGGCTAAAGAATCAAGAATAGAGAATATTGAATATTGGAGAGTTACAATAGAAGGCTACTTAGGTTTGCTTGAGTATATTCTTTGGCAATCCTTGCTGTTAAATACAGAAAAGGAGGAAATACCCAATGAAAGTACAATGATTGAGCTTCAAACAATTGCAGATAAGGCTCTCGAACATTTTGAGATATTGTCTACCACACCTGGTGTTTGGGATATATTTGTAAGAAAGCACATTAAAATATTGTTGAAGTATGGAAAAGTGGAAGATGCATTAAAATCTCTCACTTTTTATTCAAACAATAATATTGGCAATCCAAATGCTCATAAATACTTAGCTAACTTTTTAGATATTAATTGTAATGAAAATGAAATGGACACAGGCATGCTACGAGAAACTACACTTGAACGATTATTTAGAGTTTCTCCCACTGACCCTATGTGTTTGGAGTTGTACAAGATCTATTTTAAAAGGTTTCAAGAGGATATATTGCAACGGTCGACTTTCAACCTTAATGACTTGTCTTCTATGTCCAATCCCTTGATTGTATTACTAACAATGCTTGATTATCCATCATGTGCCAATGATATTAAAATTTGGAATGAACTTATTGGTTTTATTTCTTTTATGCATCAAACCCTTGGCACGAAAAAAACAAATAAGATTTTTATAAAAATTATGAAAAAAACTGAGAGAGACCAATGGTGGCCATCTTTTCATTTTTCAAATTTAAATAATACTGTTTGTGATGAATTATGTATGGCTAAAAATAGATTTAGGTCCTTTATTACAGCAAAACAATTTTTTTTGTAACCTAAACAAAAAATTAACTGAGCTTTACATTTGTTCAAACCCTATCCCTCTACCGCAGGGATGTGCAACCTAATTCTGCTTAAATGGCAAAAACTTAGAACTGTCGGCTGCATAAGTCTGGAAAGTTCTACGTCACAAGTGTGAATGTGTGGCAATTTCTGAGAAAGTTTGATGTCATTATAACGTTAAATGCGGATTATACATACATGGGCAGTAATGCCAAGGTTAACCTTGATTACACAAAGCAATTTTTTGTACTGACATTCATTGTTTTTAATGTTTAGTGGTATATTTCAGGTTAATATTGATGTACGGTAGGTCACATAAAATTGTCAAACAAGCCAATGTGGCCCACTGGCAATAGGTTCCCATTCATTTTACACTTTTTTTGTAGATTAAATCATCTTATAAATAGCATAATAAAAAGAAACTAGTAATTTATTAACTTTTTTGAATTTTTATTTAGAGTTAGGTTATGTTATTACCCTAAAACAATATGAAACTCCTGTTTTGTGACACATTTTCACAAGAACCATCTGATGGAAGTGTCTTAAACAGCTGGGCTGCAATTGATTTTCTTTGTCCAGTTGTTCTTGAGGAAATTCAAATCATTCCACATGGAGTGAAACTTCACGAACAATTGAGCAGTGATGGGTAAGTTGATATTCTTTTCATAATCAAACTTCCATACATAGTATGTGTAATAAAACAGGCATGTTTACTGTTTATATATGTATATTTGACTCCTGCATATTTTGTGCCTAAAGGCTACACATGTGAATATTGAATGCTTATTGCATCCGATTAAATTGTTGTCCCATATTTCCTTTTCCCTTCTATGCATCATACTGCCGTAGTCAGTATAATAGCTTATCCTTAATAGGCAGTCAGTTTTAATGCCACTGCTGTCAAATGCTCAAACGCTATAATGATATATTCACTGAAAGCGGATCTAAGATATATTTTTTAAATGTAAAACAAAAAAATATGCATGTTGAAATGCAAAGGCAAGTTTTAATCTTGTTAAAGTACCCACATTAGGGATGTTCAGATTTAACTTTTTTTTGAAATTTATGCTTCCTGCTTGATTTCCCATTATGTGTCACATAAAAATCAGTTTCACAAGTTTTCAAAACAATTGGACAACATTTAGGGGCTCCGCAGGCACCCCAAAGTTACCACACTAAAATTGCTAAAATCTGGGACTTCCCCTAACACAATACTGTACGTTTTTCTTTAAAAACACAGAAACCTTGTAATTTTTATATTAAACAATGGCAAAAAAGCATCACTAATCTATTTTCCAGTTTTGTGTAACTTAAAATGTATTCTAAAGCCCTACTTCAGCCCATTTTTAGAGTTGTCATTTATTTATCACATATATACAATAAAATACATTTTATCGAATTATTTAAAACATGTTTATGATCGCCTGTGATCTTCAACAGCCTTTAGCAAGCTTGCACGTTGCTAAGGATTGTCGTTTAACATAGCAGCATAATCCGTGATTACTATTTTTAGCAAACACATGGTCAGCATGATCATGGAACTTATCCATAATCGCAGCTTTGTTTCAAGACAAACAACGGCTCCATCAAAGCAGGTTATGACGCCTTAGAAACGGCATGCCTCAGGGGTCAGTTCTGGCTCCTTTGCTGTTTAATGCCAGCCACAGTCTCCAAGCATACGCTGATGACTGGGCGATCTTGCATGCTGAAGGGAATTGGCGCAGTGTTGAGAGGACTTTTAGTCCACCTCAATTACAAGTTGGGATGTTCAAAGTAGAATATCGAATCCTTTACAAGGTGGATGGGACAAGTTTTCTAAGGCAAAAAATGTTTATGTGGTCTGAACAGATGGGTAATGATGCTATTTTTCTAGATAAACTTGTCACATTTTCCTTGTTTAGTAATCACCCACAAAGGCAGCAATTGCCCGAAATCTTCTTGCAACTGCAAAACCTGAAGATTTTCACCAAGGCATTCAAGTTTTGCATCATAAAATCAAAAGTTATACCACTTTAGACGATTTGATTGGCACAGATTCCTAGTTTATTTTACGCTACTCAATCAGATATGTGATTGGCCGACGCATTCTCCCGATTCATGGTGCTCATAATGGGTACAACGAGTTAAAGTCTGCATGTACTGTTAAAGTTGTGAATGATGCCGCAGAAAGAGGGTTTAAAAGTAAACACTGATTGTGCTGCTATATTAACCGACAATCCACAGCAACAAACAACTTGCTACAAGCTGTTGAAGATCACAGGCGATCATACCCAGATTTTTCTAAAAAAAAACCTTGGCTAAAAAATAAAAAAGCTACTCATTGATGTTTCCTTTTTACATTTTTTAACTATGACATTGTTATACTTTTGCTATATTCCTTCTTTTTCCACTGTTGATTAAAATACTATGTTTTTATTGTACATATGTGATAAATTAAATGACAGCTCCAAAAATGGGGTAAAGTAGAGATTTGGGGACTTTAAGAATACATTTTAAGTTACGTAAAACTTGAAAATAGATTAGTGATGCTTTCTTGCCATTGTTTAATATAAAAACTACAAGGTTTCTGTGTTTTTTAAGAAAAATGTACAGTATCGTGTTAGGGGAAGTCCTAGATTTTAGCAATTTCAGTGTGGTAACTTTGGGGTGTCTGCGGAGCCCCTAAATGTTGTCCAATTGTTTTGAAAACTTACGAAACTCATTTTTATGTGACACATAATGGGAAATCAAGCAGGAAGCATAAATTTTCAAAAAAAAGTTAAATCTGAACAACCCTAACCCACATACAATTGCCCACCAGATGATCAGTTACCAGAACAAATCATGAAAGAAAGTTTTGTGATTAACATTCATTTTGGAAGTTATTACACACAAATAGTTGTAACTAGTTAGTCATAGTTTGTTTTCTTAATATTTCACTTATTTATATCAATTGATGTTGTATTTTAAGGCAAATTGGAAAGACTATTCCTGGACAGTTCCGGATTGATTTCTTTGCTAGCGATTCAAACAACAACAGTGGCAGCACATTTGAAAATCTCTGTACACTTGAATATCAAGAGTCCATGCAAACAACAGTTCTACCTCCCCTGCCTCTTGTTACTGACAAACTGGTGTGCAGTGGATGGTACAAGACACTGACACTGGCTGTATTTGGTGCTGAGGCAAGTGATGCTGTTGCAGTGAAAGCAATTCGTGAGAGACGAGAACTCCCCAGAGTAAGAGGCCGTGTACTGCTTCCAACACCCGATCAACTTGCAAATGCAAATGCAAATGCAGAAACAACAACTTCCAGTAATGTTAGCAAAGATGCCTTGTTACCACCACAGAGGTTCGCCCAGCGAGTTCTCTCACCTTCAAGCATTCAAACCAATCATCTGCCGTATCGTGAATTAGATTCACATAACTACCAAGATAGGAATCAAGATGACATTTTATTTCAAAACAACCAAAATGATTTTATAAATAAGAGAGGCCATGCCCTTCTGCCAACACCAGGTTTAAATGAACAACACCAGTCAACTTCAAATCAACGTGGACCAGGTAGGGTTGGTCAGGGACATTTTCAGTATAACAAATTTGGGAGGAGTTCCAGCCAGTATTCGGAGGGTCAAGAGTGGACAGGCCGTCAGAGAAGGTCTTCCCAAAGGGATGATGTGGATCGAGATATGGAAGAAAATATGGAATTCGGCAATGAAAATTCTAATGTAGGTTTGCTCCAAATCTGCAAGACTTCTTAATATTTTGCCTTTGTTTTCAATTATTTTGCTTTTCATTTTTTCAGAATGCTGAATGGGAAGAGTATGATGTGATTAGTGATGAAGATATATTGGATGAGGAAGCTGTTGCAACAATTGAAGCTTTTGTGGAGGAAGATATGCTACTTCCTGCATCTATGATGTCATTTAACCCCTTTGAAATGGTTCCTTATCCACTTGCATATTTCAAGTATGTGTGTTCTTTAAAATTCTAAGAAATATGTAATGCTTCCAAAATTCATAAAGATATTAACACAATTTTTCAAAATATAGTAGCATTTAATTACATGAAAGTAGTTGAATATGTATTTTTTACTTGACAGGTCTCCTGATACATCGGAATTTGAAAGTTTGCATCTAAAGCTAATAGGACAACTAAGTATTGATGTGGGAAATGATTCTGATGATAAAGCCATGCAGGAGCTTGCTAAAGAGAGTGCAACTCTTAAGAATGTCTTGGATAAAGCTATAGGCTTATGTTCCCCATTAGGCGAGTCTGATCAAGTTGTTGAAATCATTTCTGATAAGGAGGCTGACTGGCTTTCCTGTATCGAGCACATTCTTCCCAAATTGAAAGCACCCCTTGTGCATTTGGAAGCGACAATCAGTGATGACATTGACTATTTGTCTTATCTAGTGGTTTGGGCAGTGTTCTGTTTAAAACTGGACAGTCCATTTACAATGCTTATCGGAATCAATGTCCGTGCCATCAAGTCTGGCCTTAAGCTGGCTTTATCTTTATGTCGGACAACCTCAGAAACAGTTGAACAGCTGCTACAAGCAGGACTTACTGAATGTTTGTTGGCAATTTTGGAGGCAGATCACTTTGCTTCCTCTGTAAAAATTAGTGCAGTGCATGTCTTGGATGCCATAACTGATTGGCCCACGCTAATGCACCTGTTTGTTTTTGGTGATGAGGTTGCCAACCTAGAAACTGGTTTAACTAAACCCAGGACTACTTATGTACAGATTGTGCAGCTTGCTTTAAAGCCACAAGCAGCAAGAATGGCAACAGCCCTTACCCAACTCATCCGGAAAGCACACATGTATGAATGTATGGACCAGGTGAAAAATGTGACCATGAGTATTGTTGATAAATTGCCCCATGAGTATGCCTATCTCTCTGATGATGAGAATGAAGAAGATATATTTACACACGAGGAGGAGGCTGAAGCTATGGAATTTCCAGCTGAAGTGGAACATAGTGGGGAAATGTCACAACTAGAGTCACCAGTAGCAGCCAAAAATTCTGTAAGAAAAAGTTTCAATTGAAGTTAGTAGTAACCAATAAATATAATTGTGAACTTTTGTAGTCACTAGGTGATCATGATAATCTTAGAATTATCCAAAACGAATGTGGACAAAGAAAAGTTTTTGGTGAAATGGATTTCACTGATCCAGCCGGCAACAAACTTGGTGTTGCACTTCACAATGAGGTTGTAATAAGTTCTGTTTTTCTAATGATTTATTTAATGCGTAAATATTTAAATTTATATTTTTATACCAGGTCAATGAAGTTCCCATTGAAAATGTTTTTAATCCAAAAGACATATGTATATCTGTGGAAGAAAGCCTACAAATTGCTAAAAGCTTGCTTGAAATAACAGCAGTATTTAAAAACCCTAAATCCAGTGTTGGACAATTTTCTGTGCGGACTTTTCCTGTGTCCAAAAATGTGACTGGAAGTGGCTGTGTGTCAGCAGATGTTGGAATATACAGGTGGGGAAAAGTTTTTTGAAATGGTTGACTAAAGTTTGTTTTAATATACAACTCACTTATTCTTTTTGTAGAATAAGTGAATTCACTGGCCTACTGTCATCAGTCCAAGTTCTTCTCACACTTCCTTATGTATCTGGATATAAGCCTATATTTGATGCATGCTGTGGACTGCTGGAGCAGCTCATGTCCACCCATAAGAGCCTCCTGTACTTGACTGCGAACGCTGACACAGCAATCATCATCATTCAGCATTTACTAAAATCTTCAACGAACCTTGAAATCGACATACCTGGTACTGCTGGTCACCTTGGTGCTAAACTGGCTTTTCTCATTCAAAGTATGCAGTCAGTGGACCACATCAGTTGTTTGTTGGAATCTGAAGGCGACATGGAAGACATAGAAGATGAACTGGTCCATACCTTGAAAACCCTGTTTTCAATCACCTACCTGCCATTGGGGAAGCACTGTCTTAGCCAGGTGCTGTCAATGGACAAGCATATGCTTCCAATCTTGTCCTGCCTTTGTTACCCTCGGAGAATCAACAACCTAAATGACAACGATACTGTGTCAGATAAGACTAAATCACTCGACAACAAAATGGAGGATGACAAAATCATTGAAACAGAAGCCAAAAGCAAGCCAGGTGAAACTATTTCCTTGTCTTGATTGAAGACTAACAGAGTTTATCAAAAACGTTATTCTCTAACAATTTATTATTGCTTTAGGTTCAGATACAGATAGGAAAGATGCCGACAAGCCTGAAGTAGTCCATCATAGAACTGCAGTTAATCACTATGCATCAGGTTTACTTTTGACAACCCTAGTAAAATCTGAATCGGTGGCTTACATCTACGAGAATCTCAACGAGTTGCAGAAGACTTGTCTCACCGCGAGTCACGTCATACCCAAGTCGGAATTAGTCCTAGACTGGCTGCACTGCCTCAAAAACGTATCCCTGAAAAACGACCAGTCGGACATCCCTGCTTTATTGCTAACCATTTCCACTGAATCCGAGCAGTTAAGTTGGAATTCGTTTCCGACGATTGGCCCTCAACTGTGCACCAGCCTTCGGTTACTATGCCACGTTTGCAAGATAGGTAAGTTGGCAGCAGTGTTGTGTGGAAATAAGTAATTTTTAAAAGCGAATTTCCAGTCACATCATTAGTAAAATAACCAGTCCAGTCCCAGTCAATTTATTTTGAGAGCAAGTCAACTTAAATTATTGACATATTGCATTAAACGTTTAACTATTAAAATTGGTTAACTCGTTAGATAATGAGCAATAAGTCGACTAAAAATAACAAAAACGCAATATATCGCTAACAAATTGTTTTACGTGCGAAAATGAAGATAAATAGCCAAATTTCTTGAAATAATTGTAATGAAAACACTTAATTTAAACCCAATTTATCTGACACAATGACTTAAGTCCAAGTGAAGTCATTTATCCAAAGACTAAGGTCAATTCAAGTCATTGACTTAAGTCATTACCACACTGGTTTGACAGCACCAAACCGTATCCAGCCAGCGTCCGATTCGAATATAGGCCGTCGATTTTCGCGCAGGTTCCTGCGCCACTGATTTCAGCGACTCGCGCCTTCAGGTGATGCGACTTTTCTCGTGCGACGCACTTGGCACCTGCACTTCCCTCCTCGAGAAGTTGCACGACGCGCTATACCAGGTATGCCATGGTCTTCGCGCGCTCACCGTCGGCGTCCCGCTGCGTCTCTACACCACCGTCACCTCGTGCGCGCTCAACTGCCTTCAACTGGTGCGCGCCATGCTTAGCCAACTGCTGGAGGCCGACATTGACGGCAAGTGCGTGAACGGCAAGAGACTGGCCGCCGCCGTCGTCTCCCTCTACTCGGACCTTTACCTGCTCACGCGCCCTGTAGATCCCGATCTCCTGCATGACGTCACTGGCTTGGTGGTGGCCGTGCTTTCTCTCTTCTTCGCTCACCAGTCGTGCTTCGAGCAGGTCGGCCAAGTATTGGGCGAGATATTGAAATGTGCCGAAAGCCGCTGCGACAACTTCCAACCGATGCTGACCCTCCTCTCACAGTTGTTGCCTCTTCCGCTTCCCATCGTTACACCGGCGGAGGCGCCCAAGTCAGCCGCGGTATCAGTCGCTGCCACTTGTGCCATGTGGAGTGGTTGCCTGCTGCCGCACGTCGACCGCCTCATGTCGCTGCTCCTGCCGCTTTCGGCGTCCGTGTGCCAACCGCTGCTTAACGTCTGTACCGTTTTCGCGCAGCAGATCATCGATCTATCGCCAGACATTGCCCTCGAGACGGTGCGTAAGTACGCCGACGAGATCTCGCCACTGCTGGTCGTGACAGGCGACGACGAAAACGAGGCCAAGGCCGGCGACGATTCGGTGGAGGACGTCGGCGAAAAGGAACTGATGCTGTCGCCGGAGCAGATCACGACCGTCGCCAACTTCGCCGAGCTGGTCACACTGCCTTCGGCTAAAGCGACGCTTGTGTATCTGCTTTACAGCGACGGCGACGGGATTCTGGACTTGTGGCGGCATGCATCTGCTGATGCCTGCGACAGCGAGGCGGTGGCCGCCATTCTGCTGCTCGCCTCGGTGGTTGTCGACACCGGGATTTCGATGCTGCCGGTGGGAGACGACGCCAAATCGATGGCCAATTGCTTTCCCTCGACGATTCACTTGCGCCAAATCGTGACGTTGGCCTGGAATCAAATCGCGAACCCTTCGCACGTCGTATCGAGCCGTGCCCTGCTGGTCATTTTAAGACTCTTGGATGAAAGGTATAGCTAATAAGCACACAATAATAAATAATTAGGTATCATGAGCAGCTCATTTTTAAGGCAACTCTTTGATTGTCGACGACGCACGTGTTCGTTTTGCGTCTAAAAATTCGCTTTTGCTGAACGTGATTCGGCTGTTTCTGATTAGTTTTTTTTATGACGTCATGCAATCACCATTTTATGACGTCATACCGTCGGTGTTTAGTAAAGTCATTATTCCTTAACGTCAGACGGAAAATAGGGGAATTCACTGAGTTAAAAAATTTTTTGGATTCTTACAATTTGTCATTTTTAAGGCAACTCTTGTTGGTTTAAATTTCACCGCAAACTATTGTTGTTTCGCGGTCGTTGCTTTGGTTTTACGAAGACCACCTGTAGAACAACAAAGTTAAATTAAATTTCTTCTGCTCCCAGGTTATAATTTTACTTGTGTCCTTATCGTCGAAATCTTGGTTTTTCTTAGTTATTTTTACTGTTATACGTTTGCTGTAGTAAAAATGGCAAAACTACACGTTCATATAAGAGCCGGTTAAAATAATAATTATTGTTAATTTCGTGCAGGTCGGCCTTGCCGTTCTTGAGAAACGGGTTGTCGAAGAACGAGGGCCGCCTCCTGAAATGCATTCAAACCGTCGGTGATAAGTTCGATGACGAGGAAGCGGAATCGATCGACGCCGCGCTCAACCTTGCCGAAGTGCTGGCGGCACTCGTCGAACCAGAGCGCGACGCTGTTCCAGATGTAGATTGCTCGAAACCTTGCTTTACCATAGAGCAGCTTTCGGCCCTGCTAGAGTGGAGCGACGACCCTCGTCACCCGCTGCGACTCTTCGAAGCCAAGCTCTCGCTTCTGAGCTGTTGGGATGATCCGGGTTACGATCACACCATCGACAAGTTGTCCGCCCTGCGCCAAAGCCTCGTCACCGGCTCTGCGCCCATAGAAATCGCAGTCACGCAAGAGTCGGACTTTCCGGCCCCCCTTTCCCTGACCGACCAGTTCGCGGCCAGGCCGCTGTTCTGCGTCGGTTCGGACGATCCCTTGCTGTTGCGCAGGCTCACTCTCACAGCACCCAAGCTTACCGCTACGTCGCATTCGTTAGCGAGCAGCCAGCGCAAAATGGTGCAGTGCGATCTGGTGGCAACCGCCGAAAAGTTCTGTCCCGGCTACGACCTGGTGGAGCAGCTCGGCAAGCTTGCCAAGGAAACGGACTTTCCGTGCGAGCTGGACGACTCGCGCGCCCGGCGTCAGCCCAGGGCTGAGACCTATACTTCGCGTGCGGCCGTCAAAGTGACCTACATTAAGCGTTCGCACGGGCTCCTCACCCAACCGCGGCCCGGGAGAGGCAGGGGTCGTGGCAATGTGCACAACCGACCCTTTGACCTGTTCCGGCACCGCAAGCAAAACACCAGCCGACCCCCGTCCATGCACGTCGACGACTTCATGGCGGCCGACGAGGAGCAGATCAAGCAGCAAAACCAGGATGGGACAGTCTTCAAGTCGCCACAGCTGCCGTCCGCGCAGCCTCCGCCCGTCCGCCGCACCATGTCACAGCCTTTTAAGCGGGACTACACGCCGAAAGGACGCGGTGGTCGGGGCGGCAGAGGCGGCGGAAGTCGAATGCAGCGTGGTGGTGGTTTCGTGAGCAACATTCCGCAGGGAAAATTCACCAAACCCAAACTGGGCGCTCCAATGCGCGGAAGGTCCCAGGAGCGTTATCGAGGAAATGGAAACGGCGGCAACCGTCTCACGAGTCGCCTTAGCTTCTCGCCGCGCGAAGGCTACAAGACAAATAAGACGCTTTCCCCCTCCTGGAATGCGGCCAACCGGAACACGGGGCCCGGCTTCGGCGGACAGCAGCAGTTCCGCGGACGCGGAGGTCCGAAATTTAATAACAGACCGTTCGTGCCCAGGGGCGGCAAGCAGTGGAATTCACCCTTTCCACGGCGCGGTCGCGGCTTCGGCAAACCTCGCGGCAAGCATTTGCGATCTTCGACGCGATAAATATCGCCGATCGTTTTTTTTTCATTGCCATCTTTTTTAATTAAATTTTGTAAATACAACAAAACCTTTGCGAAAAGTTCGCCTCTATCGCTTTTTTGTGTTTTTTACAGTGCTGGAAAGGGAATTTCGAAACGTTATAAATCACAGTCTAGTCATTTGCAAAACAATCTAAATTATATTCAAGTCATTTGCCAAAAATAAAAAGTTAAGCTCCAGTCAAATCATTTGCTTTAAAAAAATGTTAAAATTTTGCGTCCGCACCAGAACAATATTTAAACTGATTAAAGTCAAGTCGTTTGAAAACGGTCGCTTAAGTCAACTCACTGTATAATTCATTACAATCCATATAAACCAGAGCGGCTTTCTACATGTTCGGTTATAACATTTCTGCCTTATACACTCTTCCAGGGACGGATATATCCGCCAAACTGCATTTTTGCCTGTATGAATGAAATTTTTTTCGCATTTCGTGCGAAGAACAAAACAGGCGCGGTTAATGTTCCTCTCTGCTATAGTATCAGATGTTGGTGTAGTAACATCGGCACTTGTTCAACTGAAGCAGATTCTTAAAAGGGGGTATACTGGTGACTGTTGTGCGCGTTTCAAAGTCTCCATTTTTATGTAATGATAGTTAACGCAAAATCATGCTCTTTAAACATTCTAGTCCACGTGTTAGGTGTGCAATTGACGCAACTTATTTTCTCTCAATCGGACTTGTACTTTAGCTGACTTGGCACACTGCTCCGTGCAGATGTTGCGCTAATTGTGGCATAATAACACCCGGGAAAAACGTTCTTCGTTTAGTATTGCAGGTGACAAAGCAGGTTTCGCCAAATTTAGAAATTTAGGCTTTTTTGAACCTCTTTGGATTTTATTGAAAAAAAAAATCCAAATGAAATTTGGCTTTTTTAGGCTTTTTTTGTTTTAATTAAAAATTACATGAGTGTTATGTTAAGAAGAGATCAAACCAACACAAAAAGATAAAATTGCCTAACAAAATACAAAAAGAGAAAAAAATGCCAAGAAAATTTCTCGAAAAGCGACAAATAATTTAGAAAAATTGCCTGAAAAAGGGAAATTCAATGTGGAAGCATGACTATTTATACCTTTTTTATTAATTTAAGGAAAAATATGGGCTTGTTAGAGTTTGTAGTAGATTTGCCTTCTTTGGCGGTAAGTTTGGCTTTTTTTTATTTTTGCCATCTGTCCAACCCTAGGCGAAAGGCGTGCTTGTAATTTAGCGCTAGTTCCGTTCAGGGAATTTGAGAAACTGCGCTGCTGATAGTCGAATTATGTTTTATGTATAATTCTATCACAATTAATCACACATGTTTGGCGGTCTTGGTCTATTTTTTCGTCAGAAGTTAACAATTGAACAGTGTGGTTTCGCAGCTGCTATGGTGCCTGACAGGATTGTCGACGACACACGTGTTCGTTTTGCGTCTAAAAATTCGCTTTTGCTGAACGTTATTCGGCTGTTTCTGATTAGTTTTTTTTATGACGTCATGCAATCACCATTTTATGACGTCATACCGTCGGTGTTTAGTAAAGTCATTATTCCTAAACGTCAGACGGAAAATAGGGGAATTCACTGAGTTAAAAATTCACGCCCCTGATTGCTCCCCCTGGAAAATTTTCTGCGGGTGCCCCTGTTCATAACTTCATATATTGTAAAAAAATTTATCGAAATAAATAGCTAAAGTACGGTAGGCTATATCTTGCACAATACACAAATTTTATAATATATCAATGGCACATCCAGGGGTGACAGGACGCAATGTAATTTTTTATCTAAACGTGTAGTAGTGTCACGCAGTGTCACGTACCGGTATAGGCATAAGTAAAAAAGTTTAAAGAATGTTTCGCATTATGCCCTCTATAAAAAATATGTTACGCTATCCGAAACCTTAAGTTTTTGCTTGCATGGTCATTGCCATATTAATTTTTATATTCATCGGCTGTAACACGAGGAGAGCAAATACAAGAACATCTTACAACGTTCAATATGCGACAAAAAAAAATAGCAGGATGGATTCTTACAATTTGTTTAACCACGCAAAATTAAGGTAGATTTTATTGTTTATTGCCGTAGTTATATATTACCGGCCAAAATAAATGCAGTAGTATTTCACTAGTTTAAATTAAACTGGTGAATACTATTTAACTTAGTCAACGCCGGGTATTTTATTTCAAACTTTCCATTGGAAGGGAAGCGTGAACCCAGTGTATTAGGCACCTAAAACAGATTTCATCTTGCTTGATAAAACGGCATTTATAGTCAATTTGGACAAATTTCCACATTTTATGATTGTCGTCACAAGGCACGGCCGCGACAATGGCGTCTTTTTTTTTTTTTTTTAGCCAAACGAGCAAAAAGATACAAAAACAAAATAATATCACGCGATAAAATACAGTGCATGGAAAACACTCATTCTTTTTTTGGCAGATTCTACCCAACGAAGCATCACGACCGACCGAGTATTTGGCGTCAGCTGACTCGTTATGATTTGACGTCACGTGATGTGGTGTTACCAAGATGAGTCGGCGGGGGCGGATGGCACACTAAGGCAGTGTTTAGTTAAGGCTATAGTACTACTAGTAGAAGTAGCCCTGGAATATTAGGTCGTTGGTGGACATTAAATTAGGTATGCGTCGCATTCGAGTTTCTAGACGTAGAATTGAGTTTCTCACAAACAAAACTGAGAATGAGTGATATGCACCGAAATGTAAAGTTTGAAAATATGTTTTCGTCTCACGTTACTGTAAGTGTAAACAATCTTATTTTAGCTCCCTGTGTTTGATTAATGAAGTGTCGGTTTCTGGGTTGCCTCACTCACGTAGTCTACTTGAATAACTATTTAAAAAAAATAATATTTTAAACCAAATTTCAGCTTTATTAAAACATTTAAAGGTACCGTTTAAAGAAATGTGGTTTCATGTACCAAAGGGAAGTACGCAGCTCGAAATTATTTGCGTAATATCTCCGGAAGTAAACAAGATATCGATCTGATTTTTTTACAAATTACTTAAAGCAACCTAAGCTAGCCAGCAATCAGACTTTTTTTTTTAAAAAACTTTAAAATATTTATATTTATGAATATTAATATTCAGTAATATTCGGCCCTAAAATTCTTTAAGTAATGTGTAAAAATTTCAGATCAATATCTTGTTTACTTCTGGAGATATTACGCAAAGAATTTCGAGCTGCATACTTCCCTTTGGTATTTCATGTCAGGTGTCTTGCCTTTTTTCCGGACGTAAAAACCTTACTTACACAACCAGGATAACACAAAAGAAAATAGCTACCATAGAACTGTTCTTGTACAAAGGGTCAAGAGTAAGGTTTTTTAGATTGAAAGTTTGAAGATACACAATTTTTAGAAGTTAATATTGTAATTACATGCTTTATTAATCCTAAAGCTTACAAGTGTAATTGAAAGTCAGTATTGAATAAAGGTGTTCCACCCTATAAAAGAGTAAACTTGAAATACATTAAAAAGGGAAGGAGTTATTTACTTGATAAAATATAGGTAAACTTGCTATAATCACTAATGTTATGAATATGCATACCTGAGCAAGCTGGACAAATAGCCACTCTGTCTTTTCTGATGCTATTAACCCAGTTAACAAAGTAACTGTTTTTTTAACAAACAAAAAAATTGTTATCAGTATCTTTATTCTATGAATTTCCAGATTGGAAACTTTGGATGTGATGTTAAACTGGCTTAAAATTGTACTGCTGTAATTAAACTTGCTTGACTGTATTAATGTTGCTCTTAACAATTGGGCTGCTTTAAATGAAGCCCTTCCAAAAACCAAAAGTTTGGCTTGAATGGCCAAACATATTTCACTGCGATTTGTTGTGAAACGCATGGCTCCAGCCGTGGCTAAGAGAGCAAACTTTCCAATCTGGAAGAACTTCATAAATATATATTAGATTCAATCGTAGTGATTATTGTGAACAGACAAACAAGTGTAGTTACTTTAGAGGAGAAGTGTTTAGCTAACTTACTTTATAATAATCAAAAACAACTCCTCTGTTAATTGTAATTGTTAACCAACGTTTCGGAAACTTATTCAAGTCGCCTTCCTCAGGGTGAAAGACACTGGACACTTGTAGTACAATACAAAAAAACACAAAGGAAAAAAATGCAATCAACTACACAATAGGAATAGAATAGTGATAATGTATAGCCTCTAGTCCTTGAGCAAGTCTTTGTAGCATGCCAAGGTCATCACATCTCACAAATAACAAAGGAGCTGTTTGTGATTATTATTACTATGTAACAGTTTATGTAACTTACTTTATGTTTGTATTTTGTTTGTTTGTGCAAAATAATAACTATTTTAGCCTGAAAGTTATATATTTTTGTCTTGCTGTTAACTGAAATATTTCAAAGTTGGGTGGAAATTACCAAACAGCATTATGTCTATGGGTGGTTTCAAAAAGCAATTTCACAAAGCTAGCCAGGTAAGCTATGTCCTTAACAGAACATTATACATATAATACAGAAGTATACATTATATGCATGGTTGTGTAGGTATTATATGTATTGTTCGTGGTAATATTATATGTTTTAAATTTAGTTTGTGTCAGAGAAGATTGGAAATGAAAATGACACAACTAAACTTGCTGAGGATTTTGTTGAAATGGAAAGGGTATGGTGGTTATCAAACTGATGTCTAAATAAAAATTAAACTTTTTATCCTAAACATAGTTTAAAACTCTTGTGTAGTGTACAACAAACACTTGTTGGTTAGGAACTTTGACACAAAAATTCCTATGTAACTTTAAGAGGAATAAAATACAAATTTGTTCACTGCAATATTTGGCCTTCTATATTTGCAGGAGAAATTCTCCAGAATTGTTTCCTTTCACAGGAAACTTGTAGATTGACTAAGCAATTCCAAAGCATTGTGCCACTTTGTACAAGTAGCAATAATTTACAACCAAGAGAACTGTGCCAAACACATTAGTTTCATTTAATATTTAAAACTGCCTCTCTGACAATTTTTTAAATACATAATGTGAAAAGTCTCACTTTATTACACAACAGACATAACACAGAATATATATTTATATATATATATATATATATATGTGTAGGTAAATGAAATATTTGAGTGGAAATTTAAACAGATCCAAACAAGTACTTCTAATCACTGTTTTTTTTACTTCAGAAAGTTGACATCACCAGCAAAGCAATCAATGAAATCATGACTCTCACCAAGGAATATTTACAACCAAATGCAACAAACCGTGCTAAAATGAGCATGATGAATACTTACCAAAAAATTCAAGTCAGTTTAAATTATTAGTTTTAAACCATAAATTTGCTCTTAAACATTAATAATAGTTATTGTGTCATAAGTTCAAGATGTTTTAACACTTTTTTAAACTTTTAACCATAATACCTAAAGCTTTTTTCATAAATAGATTCTCTTTAAGATCATGTATTGTATGTTAAGATAAAAAAGATACATATATGTTTATATAAGCCTAATATTGGATGTTTTTATTACAACATTATTTTATTCCTAAGTTTACACTTTTTTACCCTATAATGACATTGTAGGGGAAACAGAAAGATGTAAAATACAAGCAAGCTGAAGAGGTTTTGGGAGATGCAATGACGAAGCATGGGGATGAACTTGGATCTAACTCTAATTTTGGTATGCTTCAAGCATATACAACAATTCAACAAACAATCTATTGCATTAAGTCATTGGTGTAAACAAAGCCAACTGCACAGTGTGGCAGTACCCTACTGCTGTAGATTTTTGATATGCCATATACTTAGATTGCACCGTATGGTAACTAATATGCTGATCTGCAGCAAATATATAAAAACAAAAAAATAATAAGCGATTTGAGAAAAAAATGAGCGATTTACATTCTTTATAGTTACTATGAACTGTGATGTGTGTGACACCCATTTTCTTCTAAAAAAAATCCAAAAAAAATAAAAATCCCCCAAAACTTTACTCAAACAAATTGATAGTATTGAAAAACCTACAAAATAACCTGCGAATATTATTTTAAAGATCTTATTTTAGTAAAATTTATTTTGGTAATTATATAGGTAATTCATTGAAGAAGGTTGGAGAAGGCATGTTACAACTTGCTGAAATAAAAGATTCCCTCGACTTTGGAGTCAAACAGCAGTTTCTTGACCCATTGCAACAGCTTTGTGATAAAGACATAAAGGAAGTTATGGTAAGTTGTCCCTCTAATACCGGACACCTACTTAGCAATATGGAGTTTACACAAGCTTGAAAATTTGTATGCTGCTTGCCTGTGAACAGTCTTTATTGTAGAATACAACAACTTATTAATGCATTATTGTAAGAAAATATTCAAGTTATCCTAGTTAAACTAGCCATTGCTGGTAATTGTGCCATAAATAAATCATTCACATAATGATAAACAAAAATAAAAATTGTTTTTCAAAAGTTTGTGTTTGCTAATTACTCAGAATGAAATGCTGATTACTCAGAATGATAAAAGACTGGAAGCATTACGGTCCACATTAAGCTATCGTGATAAGTTTGCACTCAAAATGAGCAAAAACTAATCGGTTATATATCTTAACAAAATGGTAAAATCTTGGTTATGCCATTATATGAATGTCTGGTATGTTTGTTTTTTTTGTCTATTATCTTATTATAGTTGTGATTTAAACTGCACTATGAATCGATGCAATTTAAAGTACTGTTTGTAATCTTAAATCTTACATCTAACAAATAAGACTTTTACATAAATTTAAATGTTCAACTTTGTATAGCTTGAATGTGTATAGTTTGTACACTAAACCATATTAAAACAAATCCAGAACCTTACCAAAAAAATAAACAAAAAGTTTCAATGGCCACACTACTCTACTACTACGCCAACTAATGCTAAAAGAAACACAGTTTTGAGTTGTTGCCTATGTGTAGAAAAACATGTATTGGCACAATAGCATTAAATATGACATACAGAAAAAGTTTCAGTGGCCAGTATGTGATGGTTTGTTTTAGGCTAGCTATTATAAGCAATTTATGTTGTTAGGACAAAAAATGAGAAATTTAAATTTTGTTGGAAATGGCTAACAAAATATTATTGAAATATTAAAAAAAATAAATTATATTTTTGTTAAAAACTTTTTGTTTAATCACTGCTTGTGGCTTATTTAACCTAAACTCTTAAGTCCAATTAGGACGAATTTGGTAGTTTTATATATAGATATTTGATTTTAGTGTTAAGGCATTGGTTTGTTTTTTAGTTCTGCTTTATGTTTTAATTTCCTGTGTATTCAGAAATGGTTACATTTGCATTTTAACTTTAGCATCACCGGAAGAAACTATCTGGCAGAAGGCTGGACTATGATTATAAACGAAAAAGAGGTATTTCTGTGTTAATATGTTTAAATTGATATTTAGACTAATTTCTGAATTTATATGGTTAAATTGTTAACTGAAAAGTTAAAATAATGGTTCAAACTTCACCAAAATATATGTGCCTTTCTTGCAGGAATTCTTTTCCTATTTCAACATGTTGTTTAAGGCTTTTATTACTATCATGGCCTTTCCTTGCCAAGTTATCTATATATCTATACCCAACATTAAAAGTGCCTTTTCTACCTACCTGAAATTAAAAGTTTTTTACCACATTGACCTACTATGTAACACAATAGTTTGCTGTTGGTACTCACACCACATATTGCCAAACTGGTTATAGGCAATTAGGTTAGTTAAATCTCATCATAAATAAAAGTCTGTAATAAAATAAAAAACATATAATAGAAAAGAGTCATTGACTTATACTAAAAATCCTTCGATGTGATGATGGAATACCTATTTTTCTTAACATTTTGGTGGTGGTTGGTAGGTAGTAAAATATCCCCTGAGGAATTGCAACTAGCAGAAGACAAGTTGCATGAAGCCTATGAACTTGCCGACCTATCCATGTCCAACATAGTAGACTCAGATGTGAGTTAAACTTAGCAGTTGCCAGAAGCAATTTGCATTGTTTCATAAAGCTTAGAGAAATGGTTGATTCTGCCATCGTGTCACTAACACAACGTTTTATTTTTTCCAAAATCAACCCAAAATGTTGTCGTAGTATTTACTGTTTTCTTACTGATTCTGCATGAGTACCATTTTTGGTTTTCTTTTTCTTGAAGTGGTGTATAATAAATACACATCTATGTATCAAAAATATCTATAAATATTTTATTTATATGTCTTGGTACGTTATTGCATGAATTATTAGTCAAAAAGGACAACTTGTGGGCCACCTTAGACATATTTTGTATTCCCCATCTTATTTAGTATCTTGGCACATCAATTCACACTTATGGTTCGAAGAAAAACATTATTATTCGAAGATAAATTAATAAAACAATCGTTTTTTAATTATTAATTTCGGCGCTATCAACGACCCAACTCTAACGTGAAGCATTAAACTGGCATTCATCAGAGAGTGTACAAATTTGACAAATCGGAAAGTTTGAAACGTCCAATTTTCCAGCTCAATTTAGTCGATAGATATATTTGTAGTTCCTAATTCCCTATCAGTAGCCACTGTAGCTGTTTTGTCACTATTACTTGGCAACGCGCAGGCGCCAAGGTGCCACCGGAAGAGGTAACAATGGCCGAGCAAAAGTTGGAAGAGTCTCTCGACCTGGCGGACAGCAGCATGTTCAATCTGCTGTCGGGAGATGTGAGTTGCCTTAATTGCTACAAGCCGCCACTGCGCTCATCAAGTGTGACATTGAGCGCCAGATCAATACACGTTTGTGTGCTTGCTTGCCTGTTAGCACCGACGCTTTTTAAAACCAGCAATGCTTTGTTTCCATGTCCGCTTTGCAAAATCCTGCCCTATGCCGCACTGCTTTTATTATGCTAAGCAAAGCGGCCATAGAAACTCTGCTTTAAATATCCCTCGCTTTGTTATGACCACTTTACAAGTTTTGGCTAGCTGCTTGCGCATAAACTGTTAAATGATGGATTGTGTAAGTTAGTTCTGAAAGATGGATACAGGCCTTTAGCCTAAAATCAGTTATTTTACAATCATTAAGTATCGCCAAACAACAAAACTGCTTAATAATTTTGTAATGGGTAACGGTATAAACGTAAAGCTTATCCTATATGAGGAATAGGTTTAAAAAACGTTGTGTAGAAGCGCTTACCGTGACACGAAATTATACCACTTAACGATACTGTTCTATTAAGCTTTCGCTTTGACTTATTGATATCTCGAACCCCGTGTGATTTGTAAACTGCAAGGTTTTTCCTAAGCCTAATGATTATAAAAATGTTGATATTAAAAAATTATGCGAAAATGACTTAAAAAAAACTATTTAAACCCGTATTTAGTAAGAATTCGGCGCCTGTTCGGTGCACATATTATTGAAAGTCTTATAATCACCATATTAATTGACGCAATCATCACTGGCAACCTTTCGATCGCTCAAGCAACTCTCGGTGGTTATTTTCAGGCGGGCCGCGCAGTGATTTGCATGCTTCGTCACGACGATGCGTTGTTCAGTTGGCGTCGCATGTGGGACGATCACTCACCACGCTTCCTCCTCCTAGGGGAGAAGCGCTGTCCATGTTTAACCCGTGCATGATGACGTAACAGTAGCAGTAGTGGTCGTAGTTTTAGTTGCGAGTCGTTTGAGGTGATGGTAGTTTGACTCGATCATGAACGAAACTCACTCATTCTGCCTGTTACACTAACACTGCTTGCTTTTTATCGTGTTTCATTGCCGTATCATGGAACCGCAAAAGCTTTTATGCCGCCACTGACAAAAATAGTACTAAATTTGAGATGCAAACGTTTTCTGAGCATTTTTTGCTAATCAACCGAATTAAATGTCGCTGTCAAACTGTCAGTGTTTGATGTTTTGCGACAAAGTTTTAATTTTGGCCAATTTAGTAGCCTTTTCGTTCTAAATTATTTTGTCCCTAAATGTGTTTTAATACTTTTTCGATTTGTCCTAAATTTGTGTTGCGGCACACTATTTGCGGTCCCATAAACTAGACTATAGTGTGTCTCTTGTATAAACACTATTTGTTGAATTGTAGTCAATGCTTTTTGTAATAAGCTTTTGGTAATTTAAGTACAACATGTGTTCATCAAAAATTTTAATGACCACGCGTGTAAAAAATGTTTGTTAACTTTACGTCAATTCTTTTTGTAATAAGCTATTTTTAATATAAGTACAACATGTGTTGTTTATCAAAATTTTAAATGTGTGTGACGTTTTTGCGGGGCGAATTTAGGTGGAGCAGGTGAGTCAGCTGTCGACGTTAGTCGAAGCGCAACTGGAATACCATCGTCAGTCCTCCGATATCCTTGAAGCTTTGCAGGACGCACTCAAGGAGCAAATTGACGAAATCAACGCCCAGCCAGAGAGGGTAGGCGGTCGTGTTTGATTTTTGCTTTGGCGTTAGGTAAATAAGAAAATTTCACGAAAAGTGTGGGGGTGTTTAATACAATTAGGTCTTTAGTGTGATGTGTAGTTTGCTTTATGTGTTAACTTTTCCAACGATTTCGCCTTACATATTTCATTGTTAAATAGACTGAACTAGGGTTGGCAAGCCTGTCAATTGACCGCACTTTATTTAACCGGTCAAATACTCATATTGGATTCAAATGTTGTAAATTATTTAAAAGTTGTTTTTTGATTTAAACTTGATGGTAACTTTTTTAAAGAATTCAAATATAAATGGTAGGGTTTACCTGATGCAAACACATGTTCTTTAGTAATAACAAAGCGTTTGTAATAGCAAAGTAGATTTGTACTTGAGCCAAAACGTTCATATACTTATTTAAAGTTAAAATTAAGGTTTATTTTTAACTTCAATTGCATTATGATAGTGTGTATAGTATTTGACCTATTTGACGAGTATTTGACCGGATTTTATTTGACTGGTCAAATGCCCAACCCTAGACCGAACAAAACAATTCTTAAAGCCAATGGATTATAATTATAAATTACCTAATCGATAGATTACTTAGCCATTTTGCCCGTTGCGAGAAAATTGTGTTTATATCGGTGTGAGACATTTATGACTTTTGTTTGTTAGAATTTTCTTTTCCATATTAATATGTTCGGTCTTTACTTTTGATTTCTATTGTCAAACTTTAATATTTACAACAGTAGGATTATGCGCTGAAAATTTTGTGAAACCACACGTCACGCCCTAAGTTTATTGACCACCGACACGGAACATCGGTTTGCTGACAAGTCTGAATACGGTCTGATTGCACCAAAGCGCAAGAAGCGTTCCGCTGCAAGCGATACACGTAGTGTTTTGTTATTCATCCGGTATATGCTCTGCCCTTAACTTCGTTATTTTCGTATATTTAACACCCGCGCGACCCTTGATTGTTTATTGCGCCCATGTGTTTTTTCTGGTTAGACCAGGGGTTCTTAAACTGGGGACCGTAAATGAGTTTAAGGGGGTCCATGAAGGCCTAATTGAAATATTAGTGTCTATTTAAAAGTAAGCATTTTTTTCAAAGAAAGCAGTTTAATTAAAAACAAAACGGTTTTGCGCTGTATTTAGACTCCATTTCACTTTTACATTTTTTAGACCAAAATCAACAGCTCTATAAAGTTACTTGTATTGTAAGGTCAATTTATGACTTCATTTTTTGAAAATATTTGCCTATCGTGGTCCACGCGACGTCAAAAAATTTGTTAGGGGTCGTCGGTAAAAAAAAGTTTACGACCTGAACGCCAAACCTGTTAATGGCGCAACTACCGGGTTATCGATTGTTTCGCACGCGCATTGCAACAAAGTCTTGCGCGCATACCGTGATCATATATGACAGTTTGTAGCGTGCGTGTTCGTCATACCGGTTCTGCACAATTGTGTATGCTATGTCGCCACTGATAAGCCTGTGATATTATTTATCATGGAGTTGCATCAACAATCTCGTTTTTCAGGACCGACCAAAGAAGCAGTTACGAACCCCAAGCTCCAACGCTGCTGACAGATCACCGGCAATGCCCCCTAGCAGCAGCCCACGGCACAGTATTACACACCAAGCACCCGCTGGTAAGTATTCTTATATGCACTAGTTACTGTAGGTTGATTGCAGCCGTGGTGTGCAGATGACAGTGTTAACAAAATAATATCGCTGTACAATTTCGTTAAATATGATGGCAACGGGATTATTAAAGCCTAATGTATTTTAATATTGTATTTAGCGTTTTGTCAAGCCTTACAAGTTGGCCTACACAACGCAAATAAATGAGTGTCGATTTGATCACAAAAAAATTAAACTAGGTATTGAACTTTCCTGCAACATTTTTCCATCCTTTTTCTGATTTTCGTAAGCCTACTGACACTTTTTCTATTGAATTTAAAACTAGCGGCCTAAACTAGAACTTATTACGGCTCATTGTTGTTGGGGTCATTGCTGCAGAAAACTGACAATAAAAAAATTCTGGGCGAATTCGCATTTGTCAATGTCACTAGACGAGACCATGCTTTACTTAATTATCTTATAGTGGAAAAGCCGGTGTCTCAGCCCAGCTGCAAGGGTCTTTACGACTTTGAGCCAGAAAACGAAGGCGAACTGGGTTTCCTCGAAGGCGAAGTCATCACTCTGGTGTCTAGGATTGACGAGAACTGGTTCGAGGGAATGAATAACAAAGGCCAGGTGAGATATCGATATTTTTAGTATTGCCAAATATATTTACGTTAAATGAAAAACTGACACTGTATTTAAACGACGAGAATGTATCGTTTTTAGCAAATTGTATTACTGTGTGACATGGCTTTACCTGGGTTGCTAACACTTGTGTGGTGTCATTAGCATGTGAATGCATTTTTCGTCATCTTGCAGACAAAAATCGTTATTTAAATTCCCTTATAGATTTTGCGATGGAGCATTGTGGTTTGTTTGAATGGTGGCACATTAGGCCGCGACACATTTCCTTCGGTAAACATTCGCGCCAAAGCTGTGTTAAATTGCGATCTCGTTAGAAGCTAGCAAACGTTGGCTAATTCCTTGATTTGACCAAATCAATGCTAATGTCACTTAGTCGTGCCCTTTGTAGATGTACGGTTTTTGAGGCTCAAGACAAAAAGCTGCAGTAAAACTTTTCACCTTGCGGACCCCTTTGGTTTCTCGAAATAACGGCGCACCTCTTTATGTTTAAAACCGCGAAAAATTTGTAATTACATTGACCTTCAGTTCGGCACTCACACAAACTATTTACCTAGTGTACACTGTCAAAAGATTCAATTTATCCGCCTGTAACATGTTATAGAGAGACCCTTTGGTGGTAACCTTATAATCTAAATCAGTGTTTCCTAAACAGGTAAATGGTTCACCCCAGGGTGAATAAAATTTTTGCAGAGGTGAACTGTCAGAAATTGCCGATAGCTTGCGAGTGAGGCGGATATGCCGGGTGTTCATTTTATTCTGTTATATATAGACGAGATAGTTTTATCATATCATGAAACAAAGGTGATTGAAATCTGGAGATAGATGCGAGGGGTGAATAAAACTAAAAAAGTTTAAGAAGCACTGATCTAAATCATTGATTTCCAACCTCTTATGGATTGTGGACAACCAGATATAATAAACAGATTGTGGAACCTTACTCAAAAGTTATCACAATTAAGAGTGAGAAATATCATTTGGTTTGTTTTACCTACGTAAAAGAGTTGTAAGATGCCACTATAGTAAGAGTCAGATTTTAAAATTTCCAAATATTGGGTTGGGCGCCATTGATCTTAAAACAAACTACTTTTAGACAATTTCGTTGTTTACCGATGTATTGTTTTTCTTTTGCAGTTATCACATATTACTTTTATTTGTTTATTTGCAGACTGGCTTCTTTCCCGTGAGTTACGTTGAGGTGCTTTTGGACTTACCCTAGGTTGAGAGTCAAGCCAATGGCACCTGAGGAGGAAGGCGGCTTGCGGAAACGGTCCCGAGACTATTAAAATGATATCAAACTACCGATGGCACTTTGCGATTGCGCGGAATGTCACCCACGATGAAAGTAGAGGCCTTCATAAACTCGGACAACGCTTTCTTTTTCTAGATTTATTCGCTAAAACATTTGCGTCGCAATTTCTTGTTTTTTTTTTCATTTTCTATCAAAATAGCGCTACTAAGCTTGGGCGGTGGCCGAGACTAATCTGGGGATCGCTAATAAGAAACACTTTTAAAAAGTCAGCCCTACGTAAACCAATTACTTACGCTGCACATAGAGAATGAGCAACGTTCCAGTTTAATATGAATCAAATTGCTTACTGTAGTTTGCCTTCATTCATGACTTTTAACAGTTGTCGATCCTCCATTTAGTTTTGTCCTGTTGTATTGCATTATATCGAATGTCTTGTATTGAATTATATTTAATTCATGTTTTAAGCGCCTATTAATCTGTATCCGCTACTGTATTTTTCACTACGTAATTCGCAATTTAAATCCCGTGTAGAAGTGATATTTGTTGCACTGTTCGTATTTGTCCCAAAGTTAGTTGGAAAACTCTCTCGATGTGGTGAGAAATTTACACTTCACTTTTCGTACTATTTCTACCTGCTATCAAATATAGACAACATCAATATTCATTAACTGAAAGCAAAAAATAACCACGTGGCTACCACATTAAATTCAACCAAGGTATATTTATTATATACGCGCTCTTGCTGTTTCGATTACCGTTCTAGTTCATATAATTCATTATCTTGTAACCCTTCGACGTATATACAAGGATATATTATTTCAACCGCACAACTATTTGTTTGGTTTCTTGAAAGAATCACACTAGTTAATGCTGGTTTTTCAAGTTCGTCGTAGTGTGCGAACCAGGATAAAAAAATTGAAAATGGTTCCAAGTTCTTGAGGCACATCCTCATGTTTTATAATGGAACTGGTTTATTTACTATTTGACGCCGAAAAACAACAATTTCACGTTAAGTAGTAGCGTGCCCGAGTTTCGAAAAGCAAAAGAAGCTGAAATAAGTTTCAAAGGACAAACGACACAATAGTCGAGGGGCGACAGACAGGTCCGTATAGCTTTTGCCGGGACACGAGGGGTATATGAAAGCAGCTTTATAAAAAGCCACCATCAAGCCTCGGAATGACCTTGGTCGTTGGATAAATTACTCGTAGTCGGGGTTCTTGCGCAAAATGACGAATCCCTCGACCACTGGGGTGAGCGAGATGTACTCTTCAGTGGCCAGCTCTGCTCTCTCACCGTACGCCAAGAGTACAGGGGTGGTGTGGGTTTGAAAGCCTGCGTTAATACAAATTATGTTACACAGGACATTTCAACTAAAGGGTCAAGGGTAAGTCTAGGTGAAATGTACGCGTTTGACCTGCCTGCAAAAGAAGCACCACTTAGTATCGAAGGCATTCGTTTTGTAAAAAAAAACATGGACTACTACTGTAAAAACACATGCATTAGATTTCAGACTAGGAAGTGTTAGAGAAAACCATCAAAGTTTGCAATAAAATATAATTGTAATATCGAACTATATGTCATTAAAAAAAATATTGTTACCGTATCTAGCATTACAAAACTATATTACTACGACGTTTGTACCGTACACCGCGTCTGACTTACCAGTGATGGTTTTTGGTTTGCCGGCTTGTCCGACCACGTCCACTGCTTGACCGACGCGCACGCTGACTGGAAGTGGGTTCAACTCCTCGTCAAAGGTCACCAGCATCCGGGGTTGGATGGCCGGGACCATTGTGTAAAGCATGTAGTGGGACCTGCCCAACACCGCTGTACAAAAAGTGTAGTTGTTTTGATTGATCTTTGTAACTCTTTTTGTAATCGCTCGGACCAAAACTCGAACAGCGTAACACACATAGATTATCATAAATTTGAAATGCGACAAGATGTTAAAAGGTAAAGTGCATGCACTTAATCTAAAAACAATACACGACAAAACAGGTGCTAATAGATGGACATATAGTGCAAATGGGTTACAACTATTCTTGACAAACTTTCCAGTGTTGTAAACAAGTCATTTCATCATTTTGAAATGACTTTAACTCCCAGTCAAGTCATTTAAAAAAAAAATTTAGTCGAAGTCAAGTCTATATGAGAGCAAGTCAGTTTCAAGTCATGGCATTGACATAAAAGTAAAACGTTAAACTATAAAAATAATATACAGCAAATAAAGTTTGTTTAATGTAAAAAACCTTTTTTTGAAAAACACTTAATTTAATCCCAAGTCATTTGAAAACAGTGACTTAAATCAAGTCAAGTCACTACAACACTGAAAATGGCTTACTATTTTTGACGTCGAGCAGTGCCACCGCAACTGAGAGCAGAGAAGCAAGGGCGACGGGACTGAGTAGTTGTCGGTCGCTGTGATAGGGCTGCAGGGTGAGTGTGCCCTGTACAATAAACGTAGTATTAGGAACATGAGTGCAACAATTACAGAACACAAAAAGCAATAAGGAAAACTCCATTTTTATTGCATTTTGGCGTTTCAAGCAAGTATCCAAATCAATTAGATTAGACTGCTAAATGTTGCAGTGAGACGTTAAATAAATACCAAAGCACATACAAAAGTAGGTTTTATTTTGTTAAGCATCGTTTTTAGGTTATTCAAGTTAAAGTTGCTGAAAAATAATAAGATTTAATATTGAAACATTAAAACACACGAGTTTTTAAAAACAATAAATCAACGAGTTCTGTTAAAGCTTTTAAGGGTCAAACCTTTCCCAAATGGACAAGTCCTTGAGTTAACCGAACGAGGAACAGGTTGTTCGGGTCCTTGGAATAATACACGGCCAAGTTGCGGAGCATCTGCGCCAACCTCGCGTTGTTGGTACCTAAGCAAAGTGAAATAAATAACATAATTGTGTAATCAGCGGGAACGGGAACGCTATATTCAACAGCATTTGTAGCAATCTTAAATGTTAAACTTTTTGTTGACTTGTTAACAGTAATTTGGACGTAGTAGTTTTATTAGGTTTGTTCGAATTTATAAATTAAGCTCAAAGTTTCAGTTGTTGAATAACCGCAAAGCCGGGTTTACTGCAGGCGAAGACACGTCTTGTGCCAAATCGCAAACAAATTACATCACATATTAACATATTCGCCGACCCTAACATTATATAACACAGTGGTTTTTAACCGGGTGTAATGTACACCCCAGGGTGTAACATAATTGTTAAAGAGTGTTTCACATTGACGGGGTGTACTGGGGTGTACAAATACTGCATTACAATAACTCTGTGATTAGGCATCATAATAAATAAACAGGTTTATTGCCAGACTGACTGGAGTGTCCAATACATGGCGCAACGTGTATTTAAGTGTACGTAGCTCGTAAGATACTATATATTCTATTTGTGACATCATAACCAAATATTTCCCTTGATAATCATTATTGTGAGGTACTAAATAGTTCGTCGTAACGGTTAATATTTCTTTTTGCAGCACAACAGGGTGTACAAGTTCTTTAGTAAACGTTAAAGTGTGTACTGTTCCAAAAAGGTTGACAAGCACTGATATAACATACATGATTTACCAGTAGTACACAAAGAAGCGAGGTACCGGGTCAAAATAACTCACCGCTTCCGACCAATCCCATGCCGAAGATGGAGTTGTGCACGACCTCAGCGTCGGAGTCGTGGCTGAACTTGGAGAGCGTGTCGAGAATATGCAGCTGTGGGTTGGACACGGAGGTAAGGGCCAGGGCCAGGGGAACGGTGCGCCGAACTGCGATGTCGCCGTATCGGTACTGGAACAAATCGACAAGTATTTGGCCTATTGTTGGTACAGAAAAACAAGTTTTGCCGGTTTTATAAATGCCCATATGGCGATTGCGGTTAGGCTAATCTATTTAAAAAAGCGGTGTTTAGCTGGTTTGTCGATCACGCCAATTGCTTTACAAGCGGTTCGTAGGTGGGATGTGACTGTATGTGAAGCTATTTATAAAACAAGCACATCACTTTTTGTTTTAAAAGTTGACAGTGAACAAAGCGAGCGTGTAAATCTGGCATGTATTGTAGTGGTACAATTCAGAAAGAAGAAACAAAAACGTTTTATACTTGTCAACATATAAGTGACTATTTTTTTCTGCATCAGCATGACTATATTATTATGCATATATTAATTTCAAAATCAGATTTTACTCAAAAACATAGGTGCGTCTCATACTTATAAGAGCTTTAAAACGAAAAAAGGCAATTTTTTTTAACACACCAAAACAAATCGGCGTCACCCCTACGAAATGTGATCGACAATAGGCAACAAAGCAACTTCATTATTTATCCAAGGCAACCCAGCAAAAAGGAGCAATTATTGTTTAAAAGCGCCAAACTTCGACCTATTACATTCCTTTATCTTTTGATTTTGCGGCTTTACGGCCTTGCCAAAATATTTTAAGTCAGTGCTGAAAATTTCACCCCTAAGTTCATAAAGTTACACCTGAATTGATTGTCAAAGGTCAAAATGCCTGCCTTAACGAGCTTCGTAGTAATAAAACTTATAATAAAAAGTACCCTTAAAAACGCAAGCACTTCCGGAAACGTTGCGACACTTTTGACATGTTCTCGCGGCACACCGGTTGCGGAAGCACTGTTCAACAATATCTATAGCCTTCGGGAAATTTTAGTCACTAAAACATGAAAAGCCCGCAGTTATTACCCAACTCTAACCACTGGAGCTAAGTGAATGTTACATACTTATTTATGCGGAGGTATATTGACAAAAACGATGCCGACTTAAACGACGTACCAAGTGTCCAAAAGAACGGAATGCCATTTCAGAACCGATTTCCTCTCCCATGGAGATTAAGCCGATTCCCAGGACTGCGGCCGCATGCTTGCTCATTCCCCAATCGGACGACTTTGTCTTTTTGTCATCGTTCTAAATTTGGAAAAAATAATTTATGCTCGTTTTATTGTGCAGGGTTGCAACGTGGCAAATAAATCAAATACATTCAAGGACTTATAAGTATTCAAATACATACAATCGAAACTCTTTACGTGCTTCAAATATAAATCAAAATCAAAACAGTAATAATGCTAAGAACTGGTTTTACAGAGACGATTTCTAAACACATGCGGTCAAGCACGTCAAAAATAGGACTATATTAAGACTTTAAAAAACACATAGGGTCTTTGGACGACTTTTCAATACGCATATCAATTCAATAGTTTGGAGCAACTTTTCACGCATTTTACGGTTATCATCACATCAATATAATTGTTTTAACATTCTCATCGTCTCATTTAAAATGTCCCTGTATGTAACCCACCTTGGATTTGTCATCCTTTTTGCTTTTAGAAGAGCCCTCGGAGGAATCCTTTTTCTTGTCGCTGGTCTTCTCCGCTGCAGCACCTTCCTCTTTTTCGGTGGATTCGGTGCAAATGTGGAGCATCTGCTGGACTTTGAGCACATTGCCGGTACCTAAAACAAAAAAATTATAAAAAAGTCACACAAAATCTGTGGGCTGGTTTGCCGCAAAACAAATTTTGATATTTTCCAGAACAACTTTTGAAAATAAAGATAATCGGGAATAAACTTCCAACGCTTTAAAAAGGAGGCCAGTACCTGCCAAAAACTTCCAAAGTGTACTTTAATCAACAAAATATTTAAAAAAATTGGTAATTATATCAACATTTAGCAAACAAGCAGAGAATACCACAAGGCGAAACAAACTCCACAACTTGATGGGCGAATTTCAGTTTATTGATCAAATTATTTTCTATTGTGATAAAAATCCGCTTTTGTCAAATCGTGGGACGCTAGACTTTTTACAGTTAAACTTTGTCAACTTTTGTGTTGTAATACCGCGAAATACAAAACACAAGTAAATAATAATTTTATAATCAAATTTAAATTTCAAGTCTTACCTGCATACGCGCATACTTCGACCAACACAGTCGCGAAGCCCTTGAGCGGTTCAGGTACAACTTCAAGAGCCATCAAGATCGTATCAACCGCTTCTTGCTTGCCTAAGAATATAAAAATAAATAAATAAAATGATAGTCAACGAAAAATAATTATAAAATACAACGTTTATCTCGCCTAAAATGTGGCAACCTTACCGAGGTAAACGAGTGCCAGGGCGAGCGCGATGTATTTGGCGTGGGACTCCTTCAGTTCCGACTCCGACCTTTCGATCAAAGTTTGCAGCAGCGACGACGTGACGTCACCGTTGCACGTGCCCACTCCGATCAGACCCAACACCAGCGCTGTTATGCCAATAACCTAGCACAAATAGAAGGAAGGTAAGCACGGAATCATATTCTTAGCTTTCAAGAGCTCTCTATTTGTTATTACATAAAATGGGAAGAATGTGGCATCTTGAAAATACCGCAATTTTATTTAAGTTTAGTAAAGCAGCGTTGTTAGATCTCAAAGAGGCACCATGGCCTGCAAATACACGCAACTTGATTTTACTGTAGGAAAAAAATTGTCAAACAATTCTTTATAAACAAAGTTTTGTACACTTTTACAGATAATAATATTGTGCTATTATTAAAAACAGGCATTAAATTATGTGTTCGTTAATATGGGATAAACAGCATAGTCTGCACTTTGCAGGATCGTATAGCATCCAACACTTATTTTTGTGTTACCCTCCATATTTATGAAAAAAAGTAATAAATAACTTAAGCTTCACTAACCTCCATGTTGGACTTGGAATCGGCCAACACGGGCGTGAGGAGTGCAATCACATCGGCGTGGTTGGAGCCGGCATATGCAAGACCCAACCTGCATTTCAATACGTTAAAAAAATTACCATTTTATCTATAACACGTATCCAGATCACACTGATGAGTTTCACGGAGACAAAAATTTAACCCATAAGTCGATGACAGGCAAATCAACAAAGAAATAAATTGGCTACTTAGTCATTTTGTATGTGAAAACAATGAATTAAATCTCAGATGGGAAACCTTTCACACTATGGAACAATTTGTTAGCACATTCAACCAACTATGTTTTGCTACTGCTGGCTGTAAACAAAAAAAAACACTTACATCCTTCATACAAAACTCTAAAATAAAATTACTTGTCAGCTATAATGAATAACCCTGTCAAAAACAAGAACCAAAACTAGCGACTAAAATAAACCATTTTTGCAAAAACACAAGTGATTGACAAGCTGTGCTATATACCAATTGTCAAGCAACTGAAAAATAATATCAATGTATACCCCAAGATGGCTCCCACTCTCATCACGTTACTGCTGTGCAGAACATAGTCGGACAGAAGGGCAAGGGCAGGGTCACACTCGTTGCGAACGCCAGCGTTGACGATTCCACATGCGAGCAGGGCACCTAAAAAAAAAAAAACGTGACTGTAACATTAGGAAGCAACAATAGGCTTGAAAGTGGGGATAATAGCCCTTCCGAAGGCACCTAGGAGTTTGCTGGTCTATATTACTGTAGCAGGGTTAGTATTTACCCATGTAGATTCAATTGCCTGCTTGCCGCCATGGTTTATGCATTGAACATACCTGATTTGATGTAGTCCTCGGATGAATACAGGTACTTGTTTATCTGATTGAGTCCGCCATCAACATCCCAAAGCAAGACAAGGCCGAGGGAAGCAGTTGCAGCCAACATGCCTGGCAAATAACACAAAGCAATATTACCAACTCAAAAATAGAAGAGATTACCCACATAATTAAATACATAGTTTGCAATAACAGCATTTAGCCTGATATAGGAAAAAAAATTTAAGCAATTTAAAGCTTTGAAAATAATTAGATACTTAGAATACTTTTTTTTTTTTTTTGTTAGAATACGCAAATTGTCACATTATGTATTGTAAATACATAAACTCACTATTGGATAATATTATTATGATTTATGAATGTAAAATAATTTGTACTTTACACACACCATTAATAAAAAAAATTAAAAAAACATCTCAGTACCATGTTCTTTGTTCTTATAGATCCATTTGTTTCCCTCTTCGGTCAGTAGTTTATCTTGACCAAAGGCTGCATTAACGAAGCCGTTGACATAAGATGAAGCGAGATTCATTCGAGCAGAATCCACATTTGCACCACTTGTGCTCATACCGGGTCCTGGTAAAAAAAATATCCTCAAATGTGATACATGCTTGACCAGTTTTAATTTCACCAAGAACCAACAAAAGTAAAAATCATATATAAAAAGGCACAAAATCAAAATGTGCTTTTACATTATCGCTTACTTGTGTTTTCCAAGTGTGTCTTGTATATGTCCTCTGGAATTTTGGGCTCCATTATGTCCAGTTCTCTGCAGTTAAAATTTACATAAACCTGTTTTAATATTACATTAACTAATAAATAAGTTAGCTGGTTAAATTATATGTGCAACCAGTTTAAACATGGAAGTTCCGGGTTATCGATCAAATGTCTGACCTGGCAAGTGCAAGAAAGTTGGTGGTAAGATGAGAGTTTGAGAGAATTTCTGTTAACTCGTCAGCTTCAGGCATTTCATCATTCAATTCTAGGAACACTTGTTGTCTGCCCAGTGCATAGGCCAGTTGTTTCTGTCGCGACCTATATGAACAGAAATGGGAATTTGTACTACACATGAATTCAGCAGGAAGTGAACAAGTTTATGACAATAAATCAACAACAACTTTTTGTCCACACTTACCACAATGTTTTTATGTACACATTGCCTATAAGGGGTAGAATACTGATTTATGTACTTTAGTTGACTGTTAACATAGCATTTAACAAATATGTTAACACAGTAATCATTGTGGGATTCTGCTATTTTTACACTGCTTATAACAATATTTTTGCTTTCATAATGTGTTATTTATATTTCTATGGCATGAGTGTACTAAAATCTCATTTTAAATATGTTTGCAAATAACTATATTTGTATAAATGTAAAACTTCAGGTAACTTCGACAAACTATTGTTAATGAAGTTTCTTGTTTTAATATAAAAACATCACAGGCGGGGATTTTTGTCAAGTTGTTTTACTACTGCAGAATGACATTGGAAATATTTCTTTGTAATGGTTAACTGGTCACAAAAAGTATAATTGATTTTCTTTTATTAACTTACGAGTCTTTGCATGAAAGGAATATATCTTCAATCAGCTCCATGTCATTAAGGTGCATGGCAAGACGCATAGCTTCTGGGAGACAATCAAATTTGCGGAAAATTTGAACAGCTGTTTGTAAAAGAGTTGTGTTCTCTGGTTCAGCAGTGTATGGCACACAGCTGCAAAATTTGAAATATGAGCACATTTTTTTTATTAAAAGGCCATATGATAATCAACATTACATAATTTGAAACCCCTATAATTCTTTTACATAATTTGAAAACCCTATACTTTTTTAACATAACAAATTTGGGAAAGTGAAATTTTTAATATGTCACACTTAGTGATTTGTTAAGTTTACGTCTTACCTGACAAGGTATAAGCAAACCCGGGGATATGTTGCCTTGTCAACAAAGTTAATAAGAAGATCTAGTTTTTCAATTTCCATCAGTAAGTCGCAGGCCTCAGTTTCGGCATTATGTTTCATGTCGTAAGGCACAACATCCTAAACATATTCACAGATTAGGAAATATAATTATAATATACTACAATGTACACTGTACAGTCGTAACCAATGAAATAAACTTTTCTGATAACATACCCCAACAATAGAAAGAAGTTTATCAAGTTTATCCTTTCCACCTTCTTCCTCTGGGTCAATGTCTTGCCATTCATTGGCTATTTCACCCGAAATGTGTCTGTAGTTAATCAAAAAATTAATATTGTGTCTCTACTACAAATGCTTTAAAACGGCATAAATCATTGAACCGAGGCTACTTATCAAATAATATTAGCAAGGTTTCATATTTGTTTCAATTGGATATCCATTTAATGGTTGTATAAAAACTTGCTAATTTTAACTAGTTTTTTTTTCACATCACTAAGAATACCGGAGGGTTAAAGACCACCCTGTTGTTGGGTAATTTTTGTAGTAACTTGGTTGACACTAATATCAGTTTAGTGTTGTTATTTCAATAATGATGATTATTATGACATCTTACCGCACATATTCATGGCCCCAGGATCCAATTTCCTCTTGGGAACCTAAAAGTCTGTACTTGAGACATTCCCGGTCCTCGGATATAGTCATACCAAGCACAGATACAATGTCTCCACAGAAACACTAAAAATCCAACAAACAATGTTAAATTATATATAATATAATGTTTTTTGTAACCAGCAGCGGAAAAAACCTTAAAAAAACATTTAAAAATTTTTACATTGTTTTATTCATAATTATAAAAAAGTAAATTTATTTAAAAAAATTTGAAGATAATTATTACCTTGTTTTCTCCAGCTGGCAATCTATCATATATCTCTTTGAGAGTTCCATAATGTGGGCGCAAAAATTTTAGTGGCTTTGGAACAGATGTTATTGATGCAGTGGATGATCTGATTTTAGTTCGCAACAGCTCCAGGGCTTGATGATAAAGTGTTGAGTCACTTTCCTGTCAAAAAATTACAAGAACATTTTATAGAATTTATAAAACTAATATAATTTTGCTAAAATAACCAATATTTAAAAACTTCTATGTAATCAATGTGATTGAAATTCATATCCATGTAAAAGTTTGATATACTAATTATTAGCAAGTTAAAAGTTCACAGGCCAATCTGGATTGTGATCGTGTTGGCGGCTCGCGGAAAAGTCAAGTTGACCAGGTGCACCAAGGTCAAGTGCAGCCCTGTAGTGTAACAAATAAATCAGGTTCCGTCCTTAATTTATTTAAGTGCAGGTTTTTTTCTGTTTAAAAAATGTTGCAAGTGCACTCGTTATACTTTCCCTATTTAAAAATTTTGCTATTGCGCGGGGGAGATGCTTAGGTATTTAAATTTGCATGGTTATAATTACAATTACTGCTAAAATTTACATAGCTGAACAAATTTCATAGCAATTTTCTATCGCTGAGTGTGCCATTGTGGGGGATTGAACCACGTTTAGTGTGCCAAACTTTTTATCTTGTTCTGCCAGTCTGGAAAGTATGGCAGAACTTGACGAGATCTTGTGGGAACACGGCCGAACAATCTGGGTGACCGGGTGCGTCAAAGGTAAAAAGGTGCGCATCGGGTGCATTTTATGATTTTCCAGTGTACATTGCACTGTAAACCTATGTCAATGCGATAAATAAGGGTGCACAAGCGTTTTACATATTTGGGGTGCACTTCAGATGTTTTCAGGGATGCACTTTTGATGCTAAACAAACTTAAGGGTGCACTTGTGATAGTTTCCACATTGCCTTGTCTGTAGATGTATCTTATAAAACAAGAATATGCGGTGATTTACCTTTAATCTGTCAACACATAAAGTCAGTTCATCCAAAAGTTGCTTATCCTCTTCACTCTAGAAAATAAATTTAACAAAATGAAATAATTTTAACAGATATATTTACCGTATAATTAAGTCTTGACATTTCTTCCAATAATCTCATATACCAACTAACAACAAAATCTTATGTAGCGACTCTGTGTCAATCAATTTTAATAACATTTATATAAGTGGCATCCTATCATCAGAATACACTAATAATGACTACAAGATGTTCTGTTCGACAACATTTCTACCTAGGTATTCTAGTTATTCTTTGCTGATTATATTATAAAATTAGTTAACATTAGTGAAAGATTAAACTTAAGTTAGGTTGTTAGTTTACAAGTACATTATGAGTAAAAATACCAATTCTGGTTCATCCTCCTCTTTTATAACTTTTTCTTCTTTTTTTGATTCAGTTTTGTCTGAAGAGGAAGGCTGTGCTTCTGATGCTGGAGGTGACATATTCAACCAAGTTTTGAGTTAGAAACAAACATATACTGTCCTCCTTAAAATTAATTAGCAGGAGGTTATACTTTTTAAAGCTTGTGGTTTTAAATTATATATTTTTGGTTTTAACTCAAACTAATAAGATGACAACTTGGTGGAATAAAGTGGATGACAAAGCTTTGATCAAAATCAAAAATACAAACATTAAAATGCTGTGCGTAAAAATCGGATCAGCGAACCGTTAAAAAAATATTTTCTATCGTGAAAATTTTATATTAAATTTTATCCATCTATTCAAATAAAATTGAATAGTCCTCCGAGGTCACTAAAAATGCCCGAATGTCCTATTGTTTGCATTTGCGTTTACTTACTTATGTTTTTAACTAAATTATTTTTCTATGTGTCATTCGGCACCATATCTCAGTTTGGTCGAATAACTTTTCGGGGAAAGTGCGGTCAAACATTTTTGTTATCAATGCTTTTTTTAATGTATTTTTTTGTTTCAAAAGATGCAAAACAATGGCGTGCTGCGTAAAAAATTCCCTTGTATATAGTTTAAGTTGCCCAAATTTTCATTTTCGATGGTGCGGAACGCACGGCGCATTCTGAATTATCCGATTTCAACAAAACTGGCTACAGACATGGATTTTGCGCTTTTTTCCTTACATATTGTTTACTAAGTTTATCAGGACTGATATGCGATTATAAATTCGCGCTACCTTTTGTGTGGTAGCGCGAGATATATGGTTGCAAACTAAACATTTTGCTTCCCTTTTAAATTCTATCATTTCTAAAGCATGGATACTTTATTTCAACCGTAATTTTTTTCTTGTACTTTATCCGTGAATTTTACATTTTCTCTTAGAAGTGAATTTAAGATCTCAACAAATTCAGCTCGAATCTCTAACAGAGATAATGTTTATTATAACCATTTGGCTAATAAACAGCAGCTTGACCAGATAAAAATGTTGTGTGTAGCCCAATATAATAAGACTTTAAACAACTCAGGACAAGTGTGCGGTAGGCAAATAATGTTTACCTGCAACGCCATATTTGATAAAGAATATATATAATCTTGCTTGTTTAGGGTTTGCCAATAAAAAAAACATGCTGGGTGAAAGTTTCTAACTGAGCTTACTAAAATAGAACACAATAGGCAAAAACTCTTTTAAAATGCGAAAACAATTTATTTTAAAAGCCATAAATTTAATAGTGTGTGACGTAACAATGAACAGTAATTGCACACGCGAGTTACTCTCTGTGAAATTTAGAGCTATTTATTAAACAGTACAAAATTTTAAACAAAGTTAGTTATTAACTTCGATATTGTGAATGTATTGGCGATATATTTTAAACAGTATACGATTAAATCGCAGACGTATAAGCAGATTTTATATTTTTTTCCTGTCACAGATTTCAGCAGTAAATTTCCTGACATATCAGGGAAGTTCTGACGAATGGTAACACTATCCTAGTTGAATATTTAAGTCATGATTTGCATATTCAGATATAGTTGGAGACCCAACGGCGCAAATTTATGTTCACGAAAATTCTTTTGATTTTTGCTTTTAGCTACGTTATACGAGCCTATGCATGAGATGAAACGTCCATATATTTTCGACCCAGCGGCTTCATGCCACAAATCTTTTACCTTTTAAACTAAGTATTGTTTGTATTTTTTAAAGTAAATGTTCTTACTTCGAATGGGTGCAAAAGTTACTTTTTTGTAAACCTGGTAATTTTACAAGTTTTTATTAAAGCTTTGATCATAATTCCTTTTTCGACTAAATGACACACCTAAAAACAGCTAATTCAAAATACAATAAATTACGGTACTTTTTGTTATTAAGACGGCGTTTATGAGTGATATGAATTTGCACTATATGGGCACATGTTTTAATGTTGTTCTTGCAGTACAACAAAAAGTGTGGTAGTCTTTGATTGTTCCATTTTTGTGCTATTTTAAATTGTTACAAAGCACACCATAAGATCAGCTGACCTATTGTATTTTTGCAGGTCTTTCACACTTATTATCCACTTGGTGTCAGGACACTAGGCAGCTGTGTAATGTATATAAGCTCTACTATCACCATACGCGTATTGGCCTCGTCTAAAATGCTTCAGGATACAAGAGGAAGCCAGGCTTCCCGCTCTTTTAAATTGAAACAGCTGTTTGAGGCAATAATTCCAGGCGTTGTCTTCGGACAGTTAATTCCAGCCGCATTCGTGATTTGACTTTTTTCTTTCAGTAAATAACGAAGCGTGTTATGCATTTCACACAATACAGTGCAGACATGCATCATTGATAGTAAAAAATGATAGAAGTTAAGACGTAAAGATGGCAATTAGCGTCTCGTGTAATATGTTTTTGTAGTTTTAAATATATAGACGCGCATTAAGCACGCTTTAGGAGAGTGTTAGAGAACAATGGGCAATGAAATAGCGGTTATTGTTCTTGAATTCGTTATAAAATTTTCCTATAAACTCGATCCTTGTAGCTGAACATATTTGTAAACTAATGCGCGCTGTTATAACCAGGACATATAAAAACTTTTATCACGACGCTAGAAGAAGCCAGTCTATTATGATAATGTACTATTTCAGTCTAGCACAGATATAAAATGTTTGTTTTGTTTGCCTTTAGTGATTGTTTATTCAACTAAAGGACATTTACAGTCTTTTTATTTTGAGATAAATAGATCGAATAAATTTATAAAAAAATGACAGATTCCTATTCTCCATGAAATTTAGCAGATTTGAAAAATAAAGGTTGAAAAGCAAGACTGCACATTCGCTCAAAAACCCGTAGCGATGCCCCTCGGCCTAAAAGTTGAGACTGCGAATCTTATTTTAGGTATAGGTGGGCCAAAGGGTTGATGTCGTATTATTAGCCTTATATATTAACATCGGCTACATAAACTAGGACTATAAAAACATCAAGTTGGTTTACTTATTTTTGTTGTTGTTGTAAAAACCAAAGGAAACGATAGTCAAAAACGTAAAACGCTTTATTGTTTAAAACATAGCCATGCTCTTACGCAGGCAGCAAATCGATACCAAGCGAGAGTGCTTGAAATTGAGAATATCCAATTGAGCGGAGGGTAGTTATAGGTACTTTTAAAGAAATACCCGGCTAAACGAAGTTAAGTAGTTTATAAACCGTTGCAGCGCACAAGTGATGAACACAATAGAGTTGCCAAATTTCATAACGCACAATACATTTAAAATCTTGGGGATGGCGTCATAACGTGTCTGAATTCTTAATAAACCCGTTAATCTCGCGCAAAGTTGTTCGCAACAAGCAATTTAAGTCAAGCGTGATAGCGCAAATCGCGAGAAAATTCTGGTTACAACTCTTGACATTCGATAACACATTTAATGTTGTTTGTAACTGATTTTAAGAGAAAATTTAGCGACCTACAAAGTAATTTCGTAAATACAATTATAATAATATACTCGTCTAATAAAATAGTATAGAAATTCGAAATAATATCAGAAACGATATTTATAAAATTATTGTCGACATTTTTTAAAATTCAGATTTCACTAAATTCCCTGTCATGTCAGGGAAAACTTTAAAATTTAAAACCAAATGATAGCGTTGTCCAAAAGTTAATCAACCAAGTGATAGCAAAACAACCGTAAACACAATTAATAATTTAAAAATATCCGTGACAAAAAAAATTATATTGAAACGCCTGATAAATAAGTTACCTTTACTGAAATATTCTTGAAAATTACTTGATTAAAACCAGTGGTGAAAGTTAACTTTCTAAAATTACAGTTTTGCTACCTTATTCATAGATTTGTGCTTTTTGCATCATATTATTTGGGTGTTAAATAAGTTACGTCCCCTAAATTTTTTCAGCAATTTAATGATAGATTCTAATCGTTGATAACAATGTTCCTTGCAACAGACTTACAGGTTTAAGCTGAACCATGCCGAAACTACCAGTTATTGTGGCGCTGATGCTGCTCGCTGTGGCTGCGTTTGGCAACTGCGAAGATGCTACGGAACCGGAATCAGAGCCTGGGTTGTCGCAGCAGGAGGCGGCTGGCGATGAGGCAAAACCAGAAGATGACAGCACAGTGAACGAGTACGTAAATGAGGAAAATGATTTCGATGGTGCAGGTGCCGGGGCTACAGCCGATAGCGAAAACAAGTTTGGGAGTGACGACCCCGTTAGCTCGTACATACCCACATTGACATTGAAGTCCGGAAACAAAAGTAAGTTTTGCCTTTAAAACTTTTTTGCTGTATATTGTTTGTCAAATCGGCTTAGAAGAGATGTGTCTTACAAATTATTGGAAAATTAAAAATTATTAACGCAGGTTGTTGCCGTTATAATTTTGGTTTGATTAATATATTATTTTTGTAAATCAATTCGAGGATTTTTTCTCAGACACAAATTTTGCGAACGCGCATAGTTATCTCATTAGAAGTATTGTATACGGTTATGCGTTATTTACCATTTTGTAAATTTTGTTTTCTAGTGCCAATGTTTGGTCTCGGCACCTATCGGTTAGACAAGGCAACCTACAGAATAACAAAGGAAGCTCTTGAAATTGGATATAGGTAATATGAACTTACTGTAGTATTTTAACTATTTTATTAAAAAAAGATTTTTTAGCATTTTTTATAACACATTGCTGCATTATCAGATGAAATATATGATGTTATTCTATGGGACTCTAATGATGAATAATCTATCCTTCGACAAGCTTGACATAAATTCATCGTTGTTGACACAATTTCCTTATTGAAGTAAAAACTTCCGAAACATTAAAAATTAGGGCTCTATATGACAGGTATTAATATATATATATATATAGGGTTCATGGCATCATCAAAGGGCCCTATATCTACGTAAACACAATGTTTCTACCCATGGGATAAATTAATTTTAACTCACTAAAAAACTGCCTTTGGTATTTTACACTGATTGGTTAAACTTGCCACTTACTCTTCCAGGTTAATTGACACAGCAAAATCCTATCAGGCAGGGAGTTATAAGTCATCAGAGAAGGAAATTGGTTTGGCAATCAAGAGCAGTGAAGTTCCACGTCAGGAAATTTTCATCATTAGCAAACTTATGCCTAAGTAAGACAATTGGTTTAATTGAACCGTTGAACGACAACGTGTTCGTAAATGATCGCAAACTCAAAAAAGCAATACGGAACACAACCAAAAAATCCTACAATATGTATGCCTAAAACGTTTGATTGTATTTATTAACCAGGCCCGCCAGTTTTTTACAATATAGTTTCAAATAAAAAATATTTTTACTTATACCAAAATGGCTGATTTAATTTAGTAATTCAATTTATTTTTTATGCCAATTTTCGTTTTTTATTGTTTTAATTACTTTCAGCTACTTTTCTATGAAGAAAATGCGAGACGGGCTTGCCGAATCACTCAAAGATCTACAGACAGAATATATAGATCTCCTTTTAATGCATTACCCTGATTGTGGAGGGGATCCAGGATGTAAAGCTTCTGGTAAAAAAACTTAACATATCATAAAGATAACTCTTTGCCAGAAAGAAATATTTGTCAACCTTGCGGCCAAAAGTGTTTAAGGACCCCTGATTTAAATAGTACACCAATATGTCCTTTAATTACACCACTCCTTAGATTTGTGTAAGACAATTACAAGCCTAATATTGCAACGAAACTCACTAACGACTGAATTAAAACTTGGTGCTTTAATAAATTGTGTGCAAAAACAGGTACGTTTATTGAGGGTTGGAACAATATGGCCAAATTGATGGACGAAGGCCTTGTAAGAGATATAGGGATAAGCAACTTCTTCCCTGAAGAAGTCGAAAAACTCTGGGTGGAGGGCGACAAGCGCATTTCGGTGTTCCAGTCCTGGATGGACCCTTACTACCAAGAACTACAGTCGAGATCACTTACGTCGGTCAAGGGAATAGCGTTTCAAGCTTACAGTTTGCTGGGTAATGTGATGTCCGAAAATTTCTATAGTCGGTAGACAGAGCCAGCGATCGGTCTCAGCAGCGATTACAGCCACGTTGTACATTCGATAACTATTTGAGCAAGTTATTTAATTTGCGCTTAACTATAGAAATAGATTGGAATCAAAAAGAGTTAAATTTTCTCCCAATTTTGTTAACGCAGCGAAATACAGTAAGTTGTGTCGCTAAAAACCAATAAAAAAATAATTGATAGTCGTGTACGTTTCATTCGTTCAATATTTATATACTCCAAACGAAAATCCCAAACAATAATTTTAAACACCTGGATGCGTTAATACGATGCAGCTTTAAAAAGTAATTGTGTTAATGCAGGGTCAAAATTTGTAAGTTAAAATAACGTAAAATATCCACAAATCTGTCTAGGTGCCGCTTGGCTGGACGACGGCATGAAAAAGAACCCAATTCTTAACGACGAAGTAATTCTGGAGCTGGCTAGTAAGTACAAGGCCTCGGCGGCGCAAGTCACTATTAAGTGGGCTGTGACAAGAAGAGTTGCGGTCATACCAGGCACCACGAACAGCACGAGACTGTGGGAAAACTACAACAGGTAGGTTGGGACGGTGGATGTTTAGAAAGTTGACCCTAATTGTGTCAGACAGGAACTTTATAGTTAAAAATATATCTAAGACTCAGGTTAAAAGAGGCACGAATACGTTGATAAAATGGAAAAATGAAAATAAGAGAACAAATGGACGTAAAAACAAATACCTTTTTTAATTATTTTATTAGTTTTAATACAATTTTTTACAACAGCAAAGTTTATGTTTTCTTTTATTTATCGCAGCGTATAAATTTCCCCCAATATTTAAAGCCAATATAAAGCTTACGATCATGTTATCACATTAAATCTTGCCTAACTATTTAAAACCCAAACAGTTTAGCAAGTAATTAATTGTTTTTTAAGTTGGAAACTTCAAATTGAAGAAGAAGATCTCAAGAAAATCGACGCCTTGGATGGAAAACTAAAGCCGTTAATCGATTATGGAGGCTACACTGGACAATCGGGGATTTTTGGCCTGATTGAAAATATCGCAAATAAGTTTAAGAGCCTCTTCGGAATGGGTGGTACTTCGGGTGGCGAACTATAAACGGACATTCTTATAAATGGTAGTCTTCAGGTATAAATTGAAATGCCTATTGGTTTTATTTGCCAAATGCGGAAGTATATGGTCCATATTAAATGCTGCGTGGTGTTCAATACTGTAGTTTTAAAGGAATTTAAACGCCAGCACTGGTTTTGCAATAAACGTAAACAAAACTAAAGCTTGTTTTGGATTATTTTGGCCGTTTGGAGATAAAATATTTTTCATCTGCTTGAAAAAGGGTTACACCACTACACTCAGTATGCTTTTATCTCTTTAACATGTGCATCCAGGTATAATGCAGGGTTCCGCATAGTCGGACTCGGGACTCAGGAGTGTGATTCGACTTTACTTTTACGGCCGAGGTCAGACTTGTGGTTGTTAAGAGAACTGTAGATCAGGCTTTATGGTTTCCATACCAAAAATCTACGAAGCTAAAATTTTTGTTATATAGCTTCTTACGTTATAACCTATGAACTAAACGTGAAACACGATGTGGTATAGCACTTTGGAAACTAGGAAAACGCTAAGTCGAGTTAGTTAAAGGGCTGGTGCATACAAATCCACACTTATTGAAAAGCCAACATCATCCCTAACTTGTGATAAGAACATTTTTTAATATGAGTGATCGTTTTTGAAATGACGCATACAATTTACCTGGAAACTATTATAGGTTACTTGTACAGTTTTACTCGGTTAATATACTAACTGAAGTGGCACAACCACAAACAGAAATATTGGATATCACGATTACGAGTAGCCTAGTTATATCTAGAGCAGTGCTCCGCAACGTTTTTCCACTTGCGGCAAACCCAACAGAGCTAAAACAATTCGGCGTTACACCTACGAAATTGACCATATACAACTTCAGCAAATATCCCAGCCAAAAGAAAACCATTTACGATGAAACGTGCCGAAGACGTAATACGGCCTTATCTAATAATTTAGCGGATTTGCAGACTTGATCTGTCGTTCCACTTTGGTGTAAAGTTTGAAAGCAATTGCATGTTTATGTTCTCGGCAATTCCTGATAGTTGAGTCAGTATGAACAACTATTTTAAAATTTGATTTCCGGCGATAGAAGAAGGTCACGTAGGTTTAAAAAAGTTTTAAATATTATCAAAAGCTCATAAAATTGATTGCATAAGGTCAAAATTCTGCCTTGAGGATATAAACATTTTTCGGTTTATTAGACTGCAAAGTCCCCTAAAAAGCAAGTAAACACCTCCGGGAACGTCGCGGCACACCTGACATGGTCTCGAGACCCAACCATGCGCCACTGCACACCGGTTGCGGAGCAATGATCAAGAGGCACCTCTAAGTAAACTTGCTTATATATGTACAACTAGGTTTTGCCCCTGCGTAATATCAATGTGGAGGCTAAAGCTCTTGCCTATACAATATTTTCCCAAAATAATTACATTAGGAAAGCAACACAAATAAAATACAAAAGTCTTTGTACTTTTTATCAAGTCACAAAAAACATTACAACAATAAAATAATAGTTAACTTATTTTATACATTCGTATGTAGAAACATCTGTTTAATTCGTTGTAAGTTTCTTAAGATAACTTAAAGAAACATTGATCTGAAGGGGCCTTAAATTACTAACTGAGCCTTAAAATATTTAAGTTCAATAAGAAATATATTTGCTCAGTAATAAAAATTTCCTTGTGGAAAACTGTTCACGATGATATGTCAATGTAAGATACGATAAAAGATGATCACAAAATTCATTTAAAAGCCGTTGCAAAGCGTGCCATTAAAGATTTGTTGAAAGTTGGTAAATTAGAAAACTTGACAATACTGGCGCGAAGTGCGAAACTAAAATAAAACAATCGAATTTATTGAGAATTTGTGAATATAAAATACATTTGCCAATTTTGTATAACCAGATCGTCTTCGCCTAACCTCCTGTGATTCCCAATGGTTCGAACAAATCAAAACACTGTCATATCCTTCCCAGCAACATAAAAAAATGTTACATCTTTTTAGTTTTTACTTCCATGTTTCTTACTAACAGAAAAACAAACATACACTAAAATGGGAGGTAAATTATAAAAATATATAAGTAAATTTGCTAAACGTCAAAAGCACATTTGCAAAAGTTTAAAAAGTTTTTTCCAAAAAATGAAACCAAAGAATAAACTAGTAGTTTTATGATTAAATTTGATTAAAAAAACACGATTAATTTGTAAAGTGCGAACCGAAGTAATGTTAATATTGCGAATATTATAGTAAGTAAAGACTCACAAAAACACATACCCTAAGTTTGGCATTTTGTATACAAAGGTATAAAATTAATACCTATATCTTCTACGTTTTCACCAAGCTTGCGATCAACATAAAATATTTTTCGGAAAGTAAACATTCCGTATCATAAATCGTTGACGCATGAAATACTTAACTATGCAAATGCGTAGCCTCACATAATTACAATAAAAATAATTATCTAAAATATTTGTTAAACTTGTATATTATTACTTAAAAACAAAATAACATTTCTGCGTACCACCTTGAACCACATATTCGCCTACCACACGTTGAGAACCAGGCAAGATTCTAGCCTTTCTGCTACTGATGCATGATAACGGCGTTTATTACTTACGGCGTTTATTGCGTGATAGTTTAATCTGGTATTTCAATTACGTTATTAATGTAAGGTTCTCATGTTTGACGCCATAACCTAAATCTATCTGTAAAAAAACTATAAACTTTTCGGTCAAAAACCCAACAGGGGACGTGGCGTTATTTTGCACAATGTGCGCAAAAATGTGCACGCCAAAATGTGCAAAAAATGTGCGCACATTTTAAACTGCCTCATTTTTGAAGGCTATTCAAAATGTGCGCACATTGTTAAAAAGGTGCGCACAATTTTTGCACATTTTGAAGTGCACATTTTTGCGCACATTGTGCAAAAAATGTTCGCATCCCCGTCTCCAAAAACCGCTGAAGTTTTCTAAAAACCCGGGCTTACATAATCAACACGGTAGTGAGTAAACTGAAATTCGCTATACAGTTATTAATTAATTTGTGGCAAGCAACGTCTTAAAGCAATGTTAATTTTTTTTGTTAAGAAGCATACAATAATACATCTCATAGGCTAGATAGAAGTGTTAAATAAAACGTTATAGTTATAGTTCATATATTTTTTTTCTCGCCCGTCACATAAACCTTAGCAAAAGTTTATTTAAATCGCATATGCGCAAAAATTGTTCCGCACTAAAATGAACCGCTCGCGTACCTCCTAAATTTCTATTGCACGGTGGTACGCGTACCCCGGTTTAAAAACCCCTTACCTTGCATCAGGCGGCATACTTTCATTCGTTACGCTAGTACGGGTGTCGGGTAGTCCTGCAGAAGTCCTTTGTTTGACAAATTGTCTAAACATATTTCATGCAAATACAATGGTTGGTGTAAATATACTACGTTCACACACTTTTCGAGTATAGAGACAGATAGAGAATAATAAAAACTGCAAATCCTAAACTTTTATTTAATTCACGAGTCAATATTTACAATAATAGAGAAGAATGTGATGCATTATATTAAATTATGACGCATCATAGAGTGTAGAGCCGTAACACTTATATGAAAACTCATAAAGACAAACGAATCGTTTTTTTTTTCCTTTATTGTGATCCTGTACATTTAGTTGCATACAATTTTCAATTACTTAACCGTTTGTTTTCAGCAAACCCATTTCCGTATAAACACTCCGTCGTTCAATCTACATTGATAAATGACATCCCTTTATAAACCGTATTAGGAAATAGGCTTCCAAAAATGCTCCGTGTAAGCTCACGAAATTGTATACACAAGAAAGTTTTTTAGAATCGTGCTTAAGACCAGTCTGCAAATTGCGTGCTCGTTATCATTAATGATGGGGCATATGCTGTTGCGAAAGCTTGCCACGATTATGACTAATTAGCATACTGGTATAGGTTTTTGTCCGCGCGAAATAAAACAAGAGTTGCTAGTTTTGTTGTTTTTGAAAGCTTTGCCGTTTGTAAAATGAAACTAAATTACCCAAATTTCTAAATGAGAGCACATGTTGCAAGCTTACCTCGAAAGTTTGATATCAGTATGCAGACAATATTAACTTTCCAGATGATAAACGATAAGGTAATCTCGGCCCATTGTTATTGCTGATAAGTTGTCACGCAAATTTTCGGTTTCAGCCTGTGTTGCAGCAAAATCAGGCTTATTTAAACTTTTGGCTGGACATTAGCAGTTATTCGTTCACATTCTACAATGAAGTTAGACGGCAATGGTCTATGGACTGTTCGATTGGTTATCAACCTCAGAAAGTGACAGACTGAACATATGGATTTTATTAAAGCCATGCTAGATGGGGTTAGCTCGAGTAAAAATATTAAAATCAGTAAAAAAATCGTTCAAAAGTTCAGCTTAGCAGTGCTTATTGTTTCTTCGAAAAAAGGGTCAAGGACCGCCAAAAATATTCTTAGTGGGACTATTATGTTTTTTTGACAGACCACCTTTAACTGCTTTGTCGTTTCAATACAACGACTTCAATGAAGTTTGGTAGTTTACAAGTTTGTTTGATTTTGGCTTGTGTATTATTGATATTTTCCCATGCGCTGGGTCAAACCACCGTTACGGGTGTTGGTAACCAGTCAACTACTCCGATCACAAGCTCTCAAGTTACAAATCAAAGCACAAGCTCTTCAATTTCCACCCAAGGCACAACTTCTCAAGCAACCACTCTTCCGGTAGCTAATCCATCTTCGGGTAAGTTTTATTTCGCTGAAGGTAACACTTGTTCAAAAAATAAGCGATTTTTAAAGCTACAAATGTTGAAAATTGTATTTTTTATAACGCAGTATCAACGCAATATTCGTAACTCGTCGTATACATTGCAGCTTTGGGGACGTGTAATTTCGATAGACCTTACGTATGTCCGAACAACGAAGGATGCTACAGCGTTCAGGAGTTTTGCGACGGAATACAGCATTGCAGGTAGAATATATGCGTTACATTGTTTCGCAGTTGATCAAACTACAGAAAAATAAGTATTCCGAATAAGAGCAATTTCTTCTCTTAGCGACGCAAGTGACGAGACGAGGTACAACGCAACGATTCACGCAAACCTGCCTGGTAGAAAGTGTGCTCGCTTAACCAAAGCAGGGATTCCAGCGGAATGTTATATTCCGGCTGCACAAGTCTGCAACCATCAACTTGACTGTTATTTTGGTAAGCACTGCCCAATTTGCAACACATTGCTGTCACGTTGTTATATTCAATAGCAAAACCATATTTTTTTGACCGAAAGCCTACCATAAAGGCACTCGGTTAATTCAACAGTTTTTTTGTCGTTTATCTTATATACGAATTCACCACAAATTACAATTAAAATTAGATTGTTTAAATGCAAGTCTTGTACCTCTACGTTTTTTTTCAGTTGGTGCCTGGTTTCCTTTAGCAGTATCCGTCCACCTCTTTGTCACGATTGCGCTAATTGTTTGCCCTTTTCTGTTAATTAACTCAGTGTTTCTTAATCAGGTGAATTGTTCATCCCACGGTGAATAAAATTTTTGCAGGTTTGAACCAATCAAAAGGGATGAATAAGGGTGAACCATTAGAAATGGATGACATCTTGCGAGCAGGGCGGATATTCCTGGTTTTCTGTTATATATAGACCAGATAGTTTTATCATATCATTAGACAAGAGTGAATGAAATCTGGAGTTAGATGCTAGGGGTGAACGAAACTAAAAAAGTTTTAAAAGCACTGAACTAACTTATAATGACAGGCAACGATGAGTGCGACTGCGCGCATTCGTACGAATGCGTTCCTGCACCTCGCCATCCAAGGACTTGTCGCGCCCGGGTTCAGTTCTGCGACAACAATCCCGATTGTCCGTCGCGTTCTGACGAAATCCCGTATAGGTAAACCAATCATACTTTGTTGATCCAAAGCGATATACGTAGTATTTTTATGAAAGGCCACAGTTATTGAATTTAACAGTATATGTCTATATATTACTTTATTTGAATACATTGTAGAAAAGTTGTATCCATGCTTTCTGGTCTATGTTGAAAATGAAGGAAGATTTTGTAGAAACGTTCACAAAGCTACAAACTTCTGTATGCAGTAAAATGTAAAATTAAGGTTGTTTTATTTTGCATCACTTTAGTTTAGTGCATTGCTCGTTTGGTTTACGCTTGTCGTCAATATTCCGCATAAAACACCGGACTTAAGTCGCTGTATTGTTTAATCTGAAGTAAATTCGCCTAAACATCCTATTGATCATATATCTTTGTTTAAACGTAGAATCTTGTTGTTTCAGCCGAGGTGCGGCGGGATTTCAATGTCCGGTTACCAAAACGCAGCTTACCAATTCTTGCATGCTTCCCAACCAGTACGTTTGTGACGGCACAAGTGACTGCGATGACGGAACCGACGAGTGTTTTTGCGACAAAAACGGAACAGTCCTTAACTGTGAGGCTCTGTTATGTTGTTGACCACTTAAAAAGCGGCTCGTACTTTTTCGATTCATTTTCGCTTACTGTTTGCATGGCCGAGGTAACCAGGGAAAACAAGTCACCGCTGTCGAAGCGATCATACGATACGTTATGAAAAAGGGGTAATAACTCACCCCTCCGTTATGACAATAGAAAAAGGGGGGAGATTAATAATAGTTATTTTTTTTTTTTTTCAATAGGTGAAACCGAACTTTTTGCTTAAATAAATGCAGAAATAAGCACTTCAAGTGGAACAAAATACGGTTTTAATTATGACAGTTATTTAGTTTTCGTATTACTTCATTGCCCGCTACTGTGTTTTCTGCTGAATGATGTCTTTTGTGGATTTTATCGAAAAATTAAAATAAAAAAACGTTAGAACAGTAAAATGTTATAGTTATCATCGATAACCTCAAAAAAGGAAAGTGAAATTGCCAATGAGATTGCGTCCAGCGTGATGTCAAATATTGACGAATAGTTACGTTTTCACACCCTTTCAATGCCATACTTGGTTACAACTCCGTAAAATTTACTTATATTTATCCTGAAAATGTCTTATATTTATCCTGAAAATGTCAATTATATTTATCCTGAAATGTCAATAAAGTAAGTCACTCTGCGTATTGGCAGATTCAAGGATGAATCACAATTTGACATTTTTGGACTTTTTTTAGATGTCTTTTTTGGATGAGCACACACACGCTTTATCGTCGATATTTCCCTTTATAGCGTTCCGAAAAATTGACAACGAAACCACCCAGAGTGGTCGCACTTGTTAAATCATGCACGAAATAGTCCCATGTTTCCATGACTTGCAAATAAAAAATGATTTACGTCATGAACAGTTATTTCTAGACGTCATAAGCGTCGTCATGATATTCGTTTAGTGGTCACCCCAATACTTAACGTCTTATACTACAGTGCTTCCCAACCTTTTTCAGTTCGCGACCCACTTTTAACGCAAGTTTTATTGTGTGACCCATAATGAGATATGACCAAACAAATAAAGTTACATAAAACCTGCATCTTTACTACTGGCGTACGTACTGAAATGGTCAATGCCACACAACACATCTAATTGTTACGTATTAGTGATATTGTTGCAAATGTTATCTAATGATGAAATGCAATAATTTTCCGATCTAATAAAAAACTATAACACTTAATAATAGCTTCGCGACACTCTGGTGGGGAAGCACTGCTATACTGGCTATCACATTTCACCATGGCTTTCAGTACATGTATATGTTTTTTTGTACTATGGTGTATTTATTATGGTTATCTTTTGCATTAGAAGGTATAGTTTTAGGCGACAAGATAAGAGTAAAATTGAGGTACGTTAATCGGTCTCAACAAATTAAGGCCCAGAACCGGTTGAGAGTCATATTTGTTCGTTTCATGTATCATGGTAACTTCAACCTTCTTGTTTTATTTTCTAAAAGATTTCCTCACCACAAAGTGCTTTCGTTGCCTCGATCAAAGCTTGGTGATCCCTGAAAAGCGTCTTTGCGACATGACTTTCAACTGCGCTGATTTGTCCGACGAGTGTATTTGCACCCATCGCAGGCCAGCATTGTGCGATCAAGTTTGCAAAGGTGAAGCACGTTTACATACTTGAATGTTTGGATGCACGACAAATAATTCGAAATGCGATTTTAAGTATACTATAGTTTAATCAGATTGATAATACACAATTAATGTGTATGTTAGCTGTGAAAGTTTTTCACACCGATATTTTTTAAATTTAAAATAAACAATTTTTTTAATTGTAATAGTATCTAAATTAATTTAATACAATCAAAATTATAACGAGTATAATTCTCGAAACTGACAAAGAGGAAGAATACTGACGAACACTTTTATATAAGATATTATAAAGATGGGGCACACTATCTGCGGCCCGCAGAGCTAAACAGATTGCCCGCGACCGGCTTAGTTGAAGGCCCGCAAAACAAATATCTACAATAGTTCTGTTTTAATTTTTATTTGCTTCATCGTAGAAAGAACAATCGCACTTGTTCCTTCTGCACTTGACCATTTCACACTTGTTTATACTTTCAGAGAGCAAAAAGTATTTGCAACTTTTCCCATAACCTTAACATAATGATTGAATTAACAATTGGAAAACGTTGCCCATATAGTTATATTGAACACTTGTAGATCATACTTTGGTTTGCCAGCACATATAAAGTGCTTGGGGGAAAAAGTAATTTATAGGCTCATGTTAAAACGTAATTTTAACATTTTTAACAAACGAAATTTTGTCGGACTTAAACAGCAAACCATACACCTCCAAAAAATATATTCTTTTCCAACCTATAAATTCCAAAATTTATAGGCAAAAAAAACATTTTATATGTATATACAAAACTTTCTTATTTCGCGCGGATAGTATTTGATGTTCTTGAAGGTTAATACCGAAAATATATTCCTCAAAAAACGTGGTGTGTACCACGTCGCGTTTCCGCCTGTCAAATATGAGTATGACAACGAAAGATTAACAGCGCTTTTTTAAATAAAGTTTAGCTACATTAACCTAATTCGGTAACAAAAATAAGACTAACCTTTAATCGGCTCGTCAAGGTTCCGATGACCTATTTTTTTTTATTTTTCTCTAAAATGTTTAGTGTTCCCACCCAAAACAAAAATCCGGCATTCGCTTACTTGAGCAATCATGTTTTCGAGAAGATAGATAATGGAAAGTGCAAGTTTGATCCGTGGTATTATCTGGATAAGTATGTTTGGCCTGGCAGCATAAAAGTTTGCAAACCCCTTGAGATAGTAAATTCAAATACAACACTAGTTTTGCCAGCCTAATATTGTATAGGCTTTCTATACACAACATTCAACCATGTTGTCATTTCCGTGCTGTAGTGAAAGGCATATTCCGAAGTGCATTATACTGTTACATAAACGGAAGACAACAACAACGTCAACTCACGCAGCGCTCTTATAAACCTTGTTCAACTCATGCAATCATGACTGAATAATTGTGGCACAATGGTTGTACAAGTATATGGCGTATATGTAGGCCTATGTTTTTTCATGTCGGTTATTGTAGATTATTTTGATATCCAATTCATATTACTTACTATTTTCGTGATGCGATCACTATTTTTCGCGTTGCCTTGCATCCTTACACATATTGTTGCTACCTCTATCTCTGTTAATTTGCATCCCATCAAACTCAAAACGCTAAAGAATGTCTGAATGATTAACTGCTCTTATTTTCTCCAGTAAATCAAGACTGCGGATTGTGTCAGGTCGGACAAGTTATGTGTTCGCTCCCATCAGTGTCAAACGGAGGAAAGCTAAGTGCGAAGTGCATCAATCGCAGTCAAGTGTGCGACCAGCGTTTCGACTGTCCCAACAAAGAGGACGAAAGCAACTGCGCCGAAAAAAACATTTTCACCTGCGCCGATGGGTTACAGTACGTCGAAAAATACAAGCACTGCGACAGTAAGTTTTTGTGATTAAGGTTCCAGGTATTTAACTTAACAGCGGGCACTGTATTGCGGCTTGTATACTAATATACTTTACTGGATAGTAGTCAAGATCTATCGTTTCTTAATAACCTATTTGACAAATCTTTGTAAATGGCCGTATTTGTCATGAAAACCCATTTATACTTTGTCTTCATTTATACTTTGACCTGATAAAGCACTGTTGTGCGAAAGCTTGTCGATAACTTAATACAATTTGTTTTTATACAGTGCCACCTGATTCCTCTATTCGACAAAGTTACTTTTCATGAGGGTATAATCAATAAAATGGTACAAAAACAGCCTTCCAGGCATTCATTCTTCTAAAATTAAAATAACTTTTGTTTTTTTATATTTTTATATAGATTATACCGACTGCAACGACGGCTCGGATGAGTTAAATTGCAACTTGCTTTACGCGTGCTCCCAGTCAGGAAATTCGAGGACTCGTCCTGGAGGTATAAGCGAAAACGATCGTAGGCCTACTTACTTATTTCTATAATAGTGTATTACAATAATAATACATTTCTACATTCCGGCAAATTTTCGACCTTTTTTAAATTCAGTAACTTTTTTCACAGTGAATCAATTTTGTTTCAAATTATGGCAAATACTCGCAATGCAATTTATACACTGTCAATACGTACAATGTAACCATAGAAGTATATTTTTTAGGCTTCGCAAATGTTGGTATTTTTTCTTTAATAAAACAACTATACACCTTAAAATTTGTAACGGCAGGCTGTTGAGCTGGAACACCGATTTCCTGTAATAACTTACGAAAGTTGTCGTGTGTTAAACCGCGTCAAGTCATATTTTATTAATGTCGTATAAGCTTTATTGCTAAGTTAAACAAAACCCTTTCCGTTGTTAGCGTACGACTTTAGTTTGCCTGGATTTGCGACGAAGTGCAATAACATCCCAGAATGCGAAGACTTTGATGACGAATGCAACTCCACAATATGTGGCAGCAATTTGCCAAAATATTGTGCGCATCTTGCTGGAGTTAACGGATACATGTAAGTAAGAAGTGGACCTGCGTTTACAAGACTGCATAATATTGTAGCAAGTTTATATATTTGGAAAATTTAGGCATTATTTTAGCATAAGTCAAGAGTCATCCGAATCTAAAGTGAAAGAATGTCGAAGTTTGTAATGTTTTTGTCAACAAACCAAGTTTCGTGGATGCTGTTTACATCCATCCAATAAAGTCAAGGTGGAAATGGTGCCTAATCTGGTTGCCACAGTTCTGTGTAGAAAAATGTACTACGTTATTGTTCCATATTGGTGTACCTAACAAAAATTATTAGATTAAAACTGTTTACCTTTTAACTGAATCTAATTAGTGGTCGCTTGTCAACAGTGAGCGAAATAAAAATGTTGATAAAACAGTTAACCTTAGCCATGTAAGAAAAACTTGTTACAATTATAATAATTTATTTTGTAATTATAATTTCGAATGTTTATTTTTTGTTGTTAGTGACATACATTTATATGGATTACACTTTTCAAATGGTTGCCGAGCATATCTCTCTAAACGTTTTATATGATTAGACGATTTTAGATTTAGTTCACTTGCTAATGTTTTTGTGCACATTAGATGTCCCAATTCACTTTCCGGACTAATAGGCAAAGAGATTTGTGACGGGTTTCCGACGTGCAACGATACAGCGCCTCACCTTTCCATGGATGAGCTCAACTGCACCGGAAGGTAGAAGAACTTCAATAAAAAATACATAATAATGTAGAACCTAGTTAAAACATTAACGTATGTCTTGTGCCTTGCAAGTTTCCCGTCGTCTGAAAGTACACGATCGTTCTGGTGAATCTTTTCCAACTTTGTTAAACTATTTTCAGGTTTTATTGCGCCGACCGCGGTAAATCGGGACTGCCGATTCATATTTCGCCCGCCAGTAGATGTAACCAGCTTACCGATTGCCAAGACTCCAGTGATGAGCTTGGATGCAACACGACTACCCATTTCTATTGTGCTTCTGGGAGTCCCAAATACATACCGAGATATAAGGTAATTTTAAAGTTCGTTTTATGTGTTACGTTTTTCAAAGGTAAAAAAGATTGGGAATATCCCATTGTGCAACGCGTCTTGAAAATCAACTGCAGTCGTATTACTAGGTATCCACCTTAATAAGATTAACTTGAAAATGTTAAGGCCCTTAAATGATTTATGTAGGCCTACGTAAATATTGTTCCAGGCTACAAATGTATTTATATGCTTAGTCGTTTGAGACAAATTTAGTTTATCACATTCGTATTTTGTAAATTCATATAATTCTAATTCATATTTTTCAAATCCTTTTGCATACCTGCGTTAAACGATTAATGTAATATAACCACAGTGTACACTGTAGAAAAGTTTAAACCAGACAAAACTTGCTAAATAACTTAAGCTTTGATATCCCAGGCCACAGCAGTTATTTATCGCAGGTGTGTAACGGTGTTCAAGATTGCAAAGACGGCGAAGACGAGTGTCAGAATTGCGCCACGAGTCCTTTTTCCTCGGACCAGTTCCTAATAAGTTCATACGTACTTCAGGCAATCATTTGGATAATCGGTATGCCACTTGGATAATAAACAATTTAATTTCGTACCAGATATCTGTTAGTTGAAGAAACTAGAGCTGAAACTAAGTTTTGCAACCGTGCTTTTCTGAAATCAATAGGCATAGTCAATATAAGTAATTACAATTGGAAAAATTTCCAAATTTTCAACTGCATAAAAATCGACTCACCAATTCGCTATTATCGAACATGCTTTATAACCATGTATTTATCATCATTATAGGTTTGGTAGCGGTTCTTGGCAACTTGTTCGTGATTATTCACAACGGTATTGAGATGTTCAAGGCGACAGATCGATCAATCGGTTATGTAAACCGGGTACTAGTCTTAAACCTGGCGTTGGCGGATTTTCTTCTTGGAGTAAGTGGGCGTTTCTCAACATAACTTAATTATGTGCTTTAGTAATTGGATTTGTGGACTATGAACAGCGGTTCCCAAAGTGGGGAACGTGGAGCGGTTATAGGGGGTCGACAACAGTGTTGTAATGACTTAAGGAAATGACTTGACTTAATTACAATTAAGTCACTGTTATCAAATGTGTTGACTTGACTTAAATGTTTTAAACAATGACTTGGGTTAAAATGAAATGTTTTTTAAGCAATTGTTTCATACAAATGGCGTATTTATCCTAAGGTTTCCACATAAAACAATTGACTTGCCATAATTGCGTTGATGTTGTTTTTTACGTGAGTCATTGTTCTAAATCCGACGAGTTGGTCAGTTTTTACGGTTTATTATGACTTGGTTGGGATTTAGGGCAACCGATAACTTGGACTTGGACTTGACTTGGTATTTATTGAAAATTCACAACATTGCACTTTTCAGTTGGATCAATTATGCTTACCTGACCGGAGTAATAAGGTCATTTGGCAACGGACTTTTTGCTTACAATATGAAATATCTGCATAGGAAATAGTTATCACGTATATCGGTCAATCTATTATATATTTTGTACTGACACATTCGGGCATCCAAATACGCGTACCGATGTACTTCTTTCTTACGTCGTCTCGTTTTTACTTTTTTCATTTTGTAACATTTACATGCCCAAATATTATGGAGCCAATGACATGCCGGCTCTGAATGTCGGAAAAATATAAACTTTGATAAACAGTAACATCAAATTAAGATGACAGAGGAATTTCGTATTTTGAAACAAAAATATTAAAAGTTTTGTGTCTTTGTCAGATTTATCTTGTTGGTTTGGGAAGCGTCAACAGTGCGTACCAGAACATCTACTGTCAAAGGGACATTCAATGGCGCACAAGCACAGCCTGTGCCGTTTTGGGATCCATTGCCATGATCAGTGTTGAAACTTCTGTTTTTATCCTGGCGGTTATGACGAGCTTTCGTCTTGCGGTTGTCGTGAAGTATGACTTTTTTTTTCGTCGTATTTCGGTTTAATTTGGGTTGTTGGTTACTGGTAAAGACTGTGTCTTAGCCCGAAAAACTAAAACTACAAATAAAACAATATTATTACTGACAATTCCCAAAGCCATTAAATGGCATTACCCTTGTGTTTATACGTTTTCCTTTCTCATCGTTTTTACCGATTTGTCTAATTTTTTTGGTTTAAATTTAAATTTAATTTTAGTTTTAATTACAAATAAATTTGTTTTACACATTGCTTCAAGACAATAGTTTCGTTGCCATTTTAGACAAGCGTGTAAATAAAATTTTAAGACGAACAGTAAAACGTTTTATATTTACAAAGTTTGTTGTTAACGTCCTGACCAACGAAGCTTTTTGTTTGTAGGCCGTTTACAGCTCCCAAAAAATCTTGGGTCGTCAGTATATTTGTGGTCTTTGCTTGGGTGACCTCTCTGATTATTGCCCTCGTACCTCATAGTGAAAGCAGCGGAAATTACTTCACATCCGGACTTTGGTACATGATAAATTTAGATCTTAACAACCTTTTCCTATAATATGACAATTTTTATACCTAAAGTGTAGCTTTCCTAAATTAGAAGCAAATAAAGTTCTCTCGATATCAAGTTACATTTCTGCTGACCACCTTTTCTCATTTAAGGTATCGGAACAATCCTTTCTTGGCATATACAACTCGAAATCAAATAAGCGAGGTTGTTACGCGTCTTCAGACTTTCCAAGATAGCGAGTACAGGAATTTCTCTATCAGTCCTGATCAGTAAGCGTTTTACACATCATTACATTTTTATTGAAAACTTTTCTGTAGAACCATGACTATTTTTTATGTAGAACTATGACCTGGAAATCTATGTCTGACATTGTTGGTCGATTAGGACCTAATTCTGTCCCGGAACTGCAGTTTGGTTATTATGCCGCTCACGGTGTCTGCATGCCTCGATTGTTCCCCGACCCTTCAGTGGATACAGCATGGGGATACTCTCTGTTTGTCATTATTATAAACTTTTGTGCCTTCATCTACATGGTTGCTGCTTACATTGCCATTTACAAGTAAGCTAAACATATAGGACGGGTTTAGGAATTTTTGGGTATTTTCTCAGAGATTTTGGGGTATTTCTCAGAGATGAATGGTATTTCTCAGAGTATGGCATTTCTCAGAGATGACGTCACAAAGTAATGTAATACTGTAACGTCATAATAGAAATAATGTTTTCCTGTAATTTGACGAACTCGTGCGAAAATGGCCAACTAAAAAAAATTGATCGAAATATATTCTAGAATCTAGAAAATGAAAGCAAAGCGTTGAAAAGATTTCCATCATTTAGTTTAAATCTGTAAAAAAAAATTTAGGACGCCTTCAGCACACGATCAATATTATTGCACTTTTTATATTAACAATGTTGTTGTTCTGTTAAAAAAATCTCAAAACCAAATAAAACATACCTGCCAAGCCACATATAATTCTTGCGATGCAGGAAATTATTCTGCATTTATGTAAGTAAAATAGGGAAGGCCTGCTGGATCCGACCTTACCCTACATAGTTGGATCGGACCCTAGCCCACAGGTATTTTACAAATAAACATTTGTGTTAACCGCTCAAGGGAAACAAAGGCTAGGTCACAAAGGGCTGGAAAAGTGAACGACACGTCTACAGTTCTGCAACGGAAAATTTCAAGAATTATTTTCACCAACTTCTGCTGTTGGATTCCAATTTGTATCATGGCATTTATCAGTGTTGGAGGTTGGTGGCCTAACACAGAGTTACCGGAATCGCATTTGAGCTAAATCGTGATAATATTATTACATTTAGGAGGTAAACTGTCTTCGGAAACCTACGCCGTTGCTGCAATTGTCTTGCTGCCCATCAACAGCGCAGCCAACCCGTTTTTATATTCCGACCTGATCGATGTAATTTGGAAGAAATTGAAGCCTTTGAGATCTTCGCTACACAGTCGGACCAAATCAGAAGATGACACATCAGGAAGAGCGCCCACCTCGGGAACAGGTTTTTTATTCTGTTTCAATAAAAAAAAATATAAAATTTATTTGAAAGGTATATTATCAAGACAGCAAATCATAGAAATCATAGAACTCGTTTAACCACATAACATTGGTGAAAAATGTTCCACCTATGCTATACATTTACCCCTTATCTGTTCTAAACTTGCTTTTGCAACAATACGTAAGCGCACGTCGGCTTCCACTACGCGGTCATGTTTTTGTCAAGAACATTATTTTTTTTTCAGCTATAAAGAATTCTGAGAATCCCACCAGTCCAAAGGCATTCCAGGATACAAAGCTATAGCTGGATTATTTATCATTTTATCTACAATGAAACAACAATTAATTTCGTCTTGTAAAGACTTACACAGTGTGTGGACTGAAATGTTCGTACTATTTTATTTGGTGTATGACTGCTTGTTATACGGTGTATGGTGCCAAGAAAACTCAAATCACAATTGAGTGAAGAGTTGATGGCATCATTTTTTTCTTTCGAAGTTACCGCGATATGCAGCTTTCGTATTACCGAACACGTAATCCGAAAAAGTGTGTTATTCGGGAAAATTTAATTTGTGCACAGTGCAACTTATTTTTAATTCGTAAATAAGACAATAAGTGATATCAACCGAGATTGATCAATATGATTTGTATTCGTATTATTTATCTGTTTATTTGAAAATGTACAATTATAATCATGGTTAAACATGTAATAAAATATCAGGGATATGATTTTCTTACAATAGTTTATGCCAGGTTTTTGGATACTGCTTAGCGATCAGACATTCAAACCACAGTTAAGTTTAATTTCAAGTTTATTAGTGTAACATAAACCAACATAAAAAAATAACAATTTTGGGTGAAACTATTCGTTTTTTTAATATAAAACTTTCTTTAATTAACAAGATTTGGTAAGCTGAAATAATTGAACTACAGATTTTGACTAATATTTAAAGATAGTTGCTAAAAGACGATAACGTCTAAAAATAATAAAATATTTTACGCAAAATATGTTTAAACGTGAGATTAGCTTAATTAGATTTCTAGTAAGATTATATCCCTAATATATCTAAAATTTTGTCTTTTAATCCTGAATAACATGTCATGCATTTCTTATATGTTAATCACAACTGTTTGATTCCTAGTTTCGTACAGTAGGTTCTGATAGAAGGAAGGCAAATGTTAAACATTGTGGTCATCGCAAGCAAACACATATATTACCTTAGTAGTATGTAAAGTATAGTTCAGTTTAGCTACAAAATCGTAAAAAATAAATTGAAATAACAAATGCTTTTACCCTGGCCATCGTTTTGGGCATCACAAAACTCTCTTTTATTTTGTAACGCTAACACCAAGTAAAAGATGCATGAAGCAATGTTAAGTATAGATTTTCTATAGATTTTTGCATCTTATTCCATACATTGATTTTTGAGACCGAAGTATCTCACGTGTTTGTTTTTTTCAAAATGTGCAATGGTCAATGTTATTGTGTTAACTTTTTATAGTATCGTAATTTTCGTTTTTGCTTGTTTGTCTGAAAATTAAATTGTTGCCTAATAAGTGCAAGTCACGAAACTACTGCTCATGTTTTCGAGAAGATAGATAATGGAAAGTGCAAGTTTGATCCGTGGTATTATCTGGATAAGTATGTTTGGCCTGGCAGTATAAAAGTTTGCAAACCCCTTGAGATAGTAAATTCAAATACAACACTAGTTTTGCCAGCCTAATATTGTATAGGCTTTCTATACACAACATTCAACCATGTTGTCATTTCCGTGCTGTAGTGAAAGGCATATTCCGAAGTGCATTATACTGTTACATAAACGGAAGACAACAACAACATCAACACACGCAGCGCTCTTATAAACCTTGTTCAACTCATGCAATCATGACTGAATAATTGTGGCACAATGGTTGTACAAGTATGACTGTATGGCGTATATGTAGGCCTATGTTTTTTCATGTCGGTTATTGTAGATTATTTTGATATCCAATTCATATTACTTATTATTTTCGTGATGCGATCACTGTTTTTCGCGTTGCCTTGCATCCTTACACATATTGTTGCTACATCTCTGTTAATTTGCATCCCATAAAACTCAAAACGCTAAAGAATGTCTGAATGATTAACTGCTCTTATTTTCTCCAGTAAATCAAGACTGCGGATTGTGTCAGGTCGGACAAGTCATGTGTTCGCTCCCATCAGTGTCAAACGGAGGAAAGCTAAGTGCGAAGTGCATCAATCGCAGTCAAGTGTGCGACCAGCGTTTCGACTGTCCCAACAAAGAGGACGAAAGCAACTGCGCCGAAAAAAACATTTTCACCTGCGCCGATGGGTTGCAGTACGTCGAGAAATACAAGCACTGCGACAGTAAGTTTTTGTGATTAAGGTTCCAGGTATTTAACTTAACAGCGGGCACTGTATTGCGGCTTGTATACTAATATACTTTACTGGATAGTAGTCAAGATCCATCGTTTCTTAATAACCTATTTGACAAATCTTTGTAAATGGCCGTATTTGTCATGAAGACCCATTTATACTTTGTCTTCATTTATACTTTGACCTGATAAAGCACTGTTGTGCGAAAGCTTGTCGATAACTTAATACAATTTGTCTTTATACAGTGCCACCTGATTCCTCTATTCGACAAAGTTACTTTTCATGAGGGTATAATCAATAAAATGGTACAAAAACAGCCTTCCAGGCATTCATTCTTCTAAAATTAAAATATATTTTGTTTTTTTATATTTTTATATAGATTATTTACTTGAGTTTGGTTTGCCGATGGAGTTTACTTGAGTTTGGTTTGCCGAAGTATGCTTTTGACAGTATTAATGCTTCAGTTTACCTGGCACACAGAATATAAGTGCATGAAAGTTAAGCTTATGTGTGCTGGCCAACGCTATATACAAGGCAAAGTGGACAAAAGAAGGTGATGAGATGTACCAAACATGACTAATGAAAACTGTATTTGACGCTGGCCTAAAATCCTACCACAGCGTTGTGATAATTATTAAAGCAATGTACAATATTTGGGTGAGAGTGGGCCAAGTATTACTATACCCAAATAATGTTCAACTTTGTGGATTCTAGACCAGCCCCTCTGTCACAAATTAGTATCTAACGCGTGTATGTAATATTCTTTCCTTATGCGCTAAACTTGTATTTTGTTTAAGACTAGCCGCTCGTGTTACGTCATAATGCCCCAAAAGTGGCGTGATGTTTACTGCGTTAAAGCAGGTCATTCTACATTAAACGAGTTCGACCGTCCGCGAAACGAACAGATTAAGCGGCAAACGGATTAAAAACCACTCCTTTTGACCGATTAAGAAACGAGAGAACTTAATTCATTCCAGCACCAAAACGAGAGAGAATGAATTAACGAAACAGATTCGAATCCGGCTTAAACGTGCATATAAACGGGATGATTGACTTGACTTGAGCCAATGACTTGACTTAAGTGCACCTAAGTCATTGTTTTTAAATGACTTGAATTGACTTAAGTTAATCGGGTCGAATGTTTTGATTATCACGCAAGGTATTTTGTCTAATAACATTAAGTTGGTAAAATTGGGTTGTATCTCAACTTTTGTACTTAAAACAACATGCTTGCTGCATATTGCGTTTTTTTGCTTATAATCGGATGAGTTTAGTTTAAGGTTTTGTTTTTATGTCAATAAAATCTAAAAATATAAAAATTGAACTGGACTTTGGTAGCTTATGAAATGGACTGGGACGTGACTTGTTAATATTTGCGACATGACTTAGACTTGAATTATTTTTCAAATGACTTGACTGGAAGTTAAGTCACTTTGAAAAGACTTGTTTGCAACACTGCATTTCAGTGTAGTTTCTCCAGTAATTGGGTCAAACTAAAAAATGATAGGACGTCTCCAAGGATGTTCTGCTTTTAAATTATATAATAATAGGAAAAGAAAGTGTGTACAATTACATTTAGGTTATTTGTGCCGTCGGGTGAAACATATTCAAACACCGAAAGTGACCTTCAAAGGACTCACTTTTTACTAAGCATAGCCTACATTTGTATGGAGGGTAATGCATCGAAGACAACATGGCATTAAATTAGACTTAGTAATTCGTATTGTGTTGCAACTTGCAATAGCCTATATAGTTTAGGTTGGCCAAAACAAGTAAAGGTTTCCAACCAAGGGCCGCTAAAACTTTTTAAGCTATTTATAGCGCCTAAACCAAAACACGACAGTTGCACAAAACATTCCTCGTCGCAATGGACTTTTTTATTTGGTCCCTTAAGGCTTAACACGTTTTTTGGCTTGGGTCAGGGAAGGCATTTTTTGTCTTTTTTGTTTAAACTGGCAACTGACAAGAAAGTTTCTATGGCCTAATAATTCCGCTCAGAGTCCAACCCTGCAATCGGTTTTAACATATAAGAAACATATAAATACTAGCCTGGCGCGCTACTTTCACTTCCATGACAGTGCCGCGGAAGGCATTTAGCTGACATTTTAAAAAGTGCTAATTTTAGTTGCTGCAGCTCGCCCGAACAGGACTTCTAGCAAGTAAATAGGTTTACGGTTGAACGAATCAAAAGCGTAAAGGTGCGACAAATCGGCGCATAAGAGCCAGATAGGGGCTGCAACTCTTATACTAAACTATATGCAGCATTCACATTTACAGCAGTCAGGCTGGAATTTTTTAGTCGCGACAATATTGAAAAACTTGTCGGGTGGCTGCCCGCTAACCCGATGACATGGATTTCCTTTCGCAGCCCCGTTTACTGCGAGAATGCCGTTATTCGAAACAAAGCAGCTGTCATGATAAATCCCCAGTCAGAGCAGTTGCTTCGCTCGCAGTTTAGCATACAGCGTGCGCTTAGCGACGAGCTTCAACTCGTGAACGAGTTTGATATGATAAATGCTCAATATGTTGTATAGCATAGTAAGATTTGACCAACCCTACAGATTTTCAACAACAAAAAGTTCTACTTGAATTTAGTCGAAGCAGATATATATAAGCAGTATACTTTTATAAAGATGAATTATTTGTTTTGATTTACAAAATTGCCCTGACTTCCTTCTGTAAATTGCCCTATTTGGTCAGGCTTTTTACCACTATTGGTCGAAGAGTCAATATTAGGGATACGAAAAATTCATTTAAGACGCATACATTTAATTGATATTTATGTATAGACTAGAATTTTGGTATTTTGTAGAATGTTAATAGTTTCCAAGTTCTGAACACAGCTTTAAAATTATCGTCTGCATTGATTTATGGTCCATAATTATGTGACTATATCCTATTGCTTTCGAAACTAACTTTGGTCATTTTGTGAATAAATATGAATGTCAAATTTCGTGGTCGCGAAGTTTCTACGAATGTGGCGTTTACCATGTTAGGTAAATCTTACATTTTCCAATATTGTTAGCTGTTTTAAACAAACCAATAGACTTTCGTCGTGTCAAGTTCCCGGTGTTTTATCATCTTGTTTTTTAACGTTCTCGTTGCAAAATTTGCGCAAAGGTTCGCACTCCGCACAATGCGTAGGTAACTACTTCTAAATGGCGATTTGTTGGTTACTATAGTAGTGTTATTTAAACTTGGAGAGGTGAGCACAAACGAAAACGGTCACCACTCAGTTTGAAAATCAGTCACCACTCAGTTTGAAAAGTGATCTTTGAGTGAAATCATGGACGCATTATGAGACAAAGTAATGCGTTAAACGCGTGAAATATGCTGTAGCCAAACCAGCAAAACAAACGCTACTTAAAAATATCTTTAGTATTATGTGCAAAAGCCAGTCGTACATAATAAGATGTTTTAAATAGGCCCTACGCTTCAAAATGTTAGGCAAACTAATGTGGTCCTGGCAATACTGCAATTAGTTGCAAGATAAATGCCATTTATCTCTAAACGTCGGTAATAAGATTGATCGAATTGTGATTGTTAAAGCCATCTGTAGGCCTACTGGTGCTATAGGCCGGTCATGTTCAAATGGCGGATCGCGATCCGGTTCCGGATCTTTTCAGCGTTTTGTGCGGATCTTCCAATGTAGTCTTGAAAAAATAAACTTTCTGCAGTGTTTTCATGTGAATACCAATTGTCAGTATCGATGAATTTTGTAAAAAATCAAGCATAGAGCGAGACTCCCAAATGCTAATTTTTGTGAGCGTTTGAGGATATCAGTCAGCGACAGAAAGCCCCAATTCGATGCTATTGTAAGACCTAAAGTCTAGAAGAGGGGTCGGCAACCTACCGCATGCGCCCCGCCAAATGTAATTCATTCGGCCCGCCGCCTCTTTGACAAACTGGATACGAGTCCATTTTAAATACTTTTTGATTAATTTAACTACGTAAGTGCGAAAAATTTTCCCGCTTCGCGCGAATGATCTTTCTACGTCCAACTTGTTTACGTTTTGATGCGGTCTTTTGAACTAGATCAGCGCTTCTTTACCGTTAAAGGAAAACGTATTATATTTTTAACATTTTTATTTTCGGCAATGTAATAAAAACTTGCAAGAAATTTAAAAGAAATGCTGGTATACCTAAAAATAATCGCGCTCGCTTCGCTCGCCTTGTGCGTCTGGCAGTTATCTCGTTTCTTCAAACTAGGTTATTACATTTTTCATTTGTAGTATGGATAACAATGTTTGGGCTCGAATTTCAAACCAAACAACGCTTTTTTTCGCGCTGTGCGCCAACACTTTACTGCCTTTTTAAATGTAATTAAACACGTTTTTAAGTGAAAAAACACAATTTTTCTCAGTTAACCTTTTGTGCGGCCCACAAAGACCTTTCTGAGTTTGGTTTTGGCCCGCGACTAGGAAAAGGTTGCCGACCCTGGTCTAAACCAACCTATTATTGTTCTCACTAAAATCTTGGTGCTGTATAGCACACACTTCACTTTTGGGTTTTACAAAGTTATGTTGTAGGGTACATTTACATAAATAAAGCACCATAATAATTAAAGCGTGTCCAATATGTTTACCATTCGTATTTGGTGGATCATCATGTTGTCAGGTTTGGCTGTGGTGGATCATGGCAGAAATAATTTGAACACCCCTGCTATAGGCCATAGGGCCTGCACATTGTGGTGCCATTGTGATGTCACCATTACACTATACTTAACTACCTGGTGTCTTTCCATTCGGTATATTTTCGCCACCAATATAAGCTCCATAAAATCGACACACCTAATTTTTGTTATTTATTTTTGCATTTGTCGATGGTTTGGCACATTTTCACTGTAGTTCATGAAGTACCACAAATCCACTATATTTCGAAATTGTTTCTAAAATTAACCATTTCCTAAAATATTTATTAATTTGCTTTGGACAGCCATGCAATAAGGTCCTTCTTGTAAAACATAAGACCGGGGCTAAAGTCCTGTAGGTAGAACATATAGCAGTTCATATAATTGTCGTAACATGTTTGTTCGGTCATGGCGAAAAACAAACTAACAGATATTCCGACTGGAAACGTAAAGAATTCCGAACAAACTTAGCAAATTCTAAAGTCTAGAATAAAAGGAAAATAGTGGGTGTTTTACATGGAATATGTGTAGCTCTTGTCGACCATGACCCTTGCACTATCTATAGGACGTAGTTCAGACAAAAATAATTTGGCTTTTCTCAATGCAAAATTTATAAATAAATTATTCTTTAATTTTTACAGCTGAATCTTTTATTTTTACAGCTGAAACGTATTCCTTGTGAAGCTAAAAAAAGTGATTCATTTGTTAAACTTCATGGTTAAACTTCTTTAAATTCCATCCTTTTTTAACGTCCGAGCACTTTGCGGTTGAAAAGAGAAAAGTAATGAGCCTTGTTAAAATACCTAACAGTGCAACGAGTGTAACTTACCGTTCCGCTTAAAGCGGTTAAAACAGCGCTTTTTAACCGGTGCGTCATGGTTAGTTGCCAGTGCAAATGAAAAATATTATTCGAAAAAATAAAAGTCATACATTCAGCCACACTTTTCACGGACCTGAAATTTAGGTCGAGTAAATTTACATCCTGCTAATGAAGACGTTTTCGCACTTGTATCATCATCAGTTAATGATTTTACTCGACGTATTTGTTATTTAAGGTAAAACTTATATTTTTTTTATAATTGTTTTTACTCTCCCTTGGGCTTGTTTTATTAATCCCAAAGTTATTTAAATATATGCAACTTTCGGACAAATGTAATAAAATTTTGCAAGAAATTCATGAAACAAGTCAATATAGCCCGAAAAGTTCGGTCCCGCTTTTCTGGCCAGGTGCGCCATGACGCTTCCAAAGATTCTACAGGTGTGACGCAAAAAAGATTAAAAAACACTGGGTTAAGGCATAGGTATATGAGTACGAGGAAAGACGCGCATAACCGGCTACAAACAAACTTTATCCGATATAATTTTCCGTCTTTTATATTGTGTTCATTAAACACTCTTTTAGTTTTTTTCACGACTATTTTGTTTCTAAAACCCATAACTCTAATTCATTACAAATACATCTAGAAAGTTTTCCGATCTTTTTTGTACCATCAGGGCACTTTAAATTTGTCACCTAAACACTGCATGGTATACGTGTTAAGCATATTTAACTCGAAAGAAAAAGGAAATGTTCGATGTGCTCATGGCGTAAGAACTCAAATTACGCTGATCGTGCTGCTGCGGTCATATTTGTACGGTTTCACGCAAGACGTGCGTGCAGTAATATTAAAGGAAGTTTTTTTAGTCTTCAGCAACAGCCGACGACAGGTAGAAAATATATAAACATAAGCAACTTAAGCTGAAACTATACCTCAGATTAGTTACCGATCTGTAACTGCCCTACATAGTGTTAGGCCAAGCGCACAATAACAGGTATAGTCTTGTTAGTATCTTTTAGTTTATGTCGGTAACCGTCAATTGAATCAAGCCTTTAGGCGTAATAAGATCCATGCAATCGTCGGTCATGACTTTTCTATTAGTCAGCGAAATAAGTTGCGTTAATCGTGATGACACACTGTGCTGTTTTAAGGTGGAACCACAGAGTGGGTTGTAGTTAAAGTAATCACACATCTTTATAATCTGCTTTGTTTGGGCAATGCTGTGCATATCTAGCTATAGATCAAAAACATTTGATGAATAAATCGAGGTTAGCGACGCGGATACTTGTCCTAGCTGTTCTGGTTTTAATGTCGCTGCAAGCACAGTCGTTAGGTAAGAAAGTTTGTTCCATAACTTATGCTGAATTTAATGCAAAAACTTTGGAGAAATGCTATCTTGTTGACAGAAAGCAACGCGTGTGATGAATCTGCTGATTTACAATTCCGCTGCCGTGACAACTCCACCTGTGTATCGCGATACTGGAAATTTTGCACCGGGCAAGCCGACTGTTCGTAAGTATAGCCAAAAATAGGATAATATTTGAGAAGCTTGTGTTCGGCCTTTATTTACATTGCATAATACAGTAATAATTTCTCAGGAGCAGATCACTTTCTATATGTCACTGGTATAACCTACGGTCCTATATCATGTATTAGATGCAAATAGTATAAACATACGATCACAACAGTACAAACGAAAATAAATTAGGTTATATTGAATTTCACTGAATAATTTTCATGTCACTTCTCCTTTTTACCATTTAAGTTTTTGGAAAGATTCACAGCTCTGGTTTCATACAAACATGAATTCCACTGCGATCTATTTTTAAAATGCCTCACTATGCGTTTAATACTGCACGTTTATGTCTGTGCTAAGTATTTTTCAATAATGATATAATCGAAACGTCCGTGGACTGCGATTCCAACTGGAATATGGTAAACCCAATAACAGTTTGCATTCACTTCAGACTTATGCCTACAAGAGTTGGCATATTTGAAAATCGCTTTGGCATATTTCGAATGAGAGTGATTTGCAGGATTTACGAAAATGGCGATTAAAATGGCTTCCATTGTAGGGACGGGAGCGATGAAGTGATGTATAACGCAACGTTGCACAAAGGAATGGGCGGCACAAGATGCGGAAAAAGGGCACCGGAAGATAATATAACGAGGATGTGTTACATACCGGAGGATTATGTCTGCGATCACGAGATTGACTGCTATTTTGGTGAGATTTGGTAGTGTACAACTGTCTGCTACGAAGTTCTTGAGTCTGGATTTTAGAGAGGTGTGTTGAAGAAATGTTTCGATTGCTTTGCATAGGCCCTTGAACAGGGTCAAGAGTTATTCCAAGATGTTGCACGTATACAGTTTGATATGGTTTTGGTGTATGTCTATATATAACACCTCGCCTGCATTGACCCATGCCATAGGGGCCACTTTAAAACTTGTCACGATTGTGCTTGCCTCATGCAGTGACATGAAAAGAAAAATGTTATTTAAAATAATGTTAGAAATGCATCATGATACTAAAGGATAACTTCGTTTCATAATATTTTCCACTTTGGTGTGCTATTTCTTTTATAAAACACAAGGTCAACCCAGTCTTTAACATTAATTGTTGCATTACATCAGCATGTTGTATAATGTATGTTTTCTACGTACATTTGTTTAGGCTCAGATGAGTGCAACTGCAGTCACACGTTTCACTGCGTCAATCCACACCCTGCCGGCTACGACATGTGCCGCCTTCGTGTACAATTCTGTGACAACGTGCTCCACTGCCATGACGGATCGGACGAATGGAAATACGCGTAAGGGGCCTATATGCCGCCCGGGGTATATTTTCCTAAATCATGCGACTAGAACTATTAACCCTAAAGGACGTGACAGTGAACTCCTCTAGAGCGGGCGTTCTCAATTGCGTGTAAATCATTCACGTTGGCAAAAACCGTTTAGTAGTCCTCGCGTCAACGATCAACGTATACATTTACGTACAAGGAAAGTCTTCACTATCTGATAACTTCAACTTAGGCGCATATTTCCAGTCCAGGTGCCACCGGTTTTCAATGTGCAGTGACCAAGACACGCTTGACCAATCACTGTATGCTTCCTGAAGTGCACGTGTGTGACGGACAAGCAGACTGCGACGATGGAACGGACGAGTGTTTTTGCAATGATGCTCAGCAAGCACGTAAGTGTAATAAATCGTGTTGAAAAGGTTTTACTTCAGTACGCTTGAGTTACTGTTTATCCAAATGAATTGAATTACACTTGACTTTCAAAAGCAATGACGTGAACCGGAATGCAACTTGCGAAACACATAGTTTAGTCATTACAACGTGACTTATTTACAACACAAAATCTGTAAACAAATTTACTAACATAAATGTTGAATCCGCTTTCTAATTTAAAGCAGAGGTAAAAAATAGTTGTGAAAATCAAATTTCTCAATGGTTGGTATTGTACAAACAATCTTAACTGGCCCTTTGAGTCTCACAGTATGCACAGTGTGTACAATAAGCGCCGCACAATAGTTTAAGCCTTGCAGCTAAATGGTTGTTAACTAGGGCTAATAGTTTTAAGCTAAATAGTTGTTAACAAGGGCTACCATATTTTTAGCACCCAAAAAGAGGACATTTTTTTTGCCGGCAAGTAAAACGAAAGTAGAATTGTTACGTGTGAGTTTGATGTTTTACATTTCCTTGGTAGTTGCAGGTAAAAGTTACAAAAACAGACACAAAAAACAACGAATCAAATTTATAATTCAGATTCAGCCCTTGAATACTTTGCGGTAACTTTTGCCAATAAGGAATGATCATTTTTAACGAGATCGTGAAATTGTTTACAAGAAATTTCATTAAAATTATATACTGTACAACCGTCAAGATACTCGAACTGATCCAACTAATAGGCTGTCTCTTTCTTTGCACTACTGTGGCTACATCAGAGAAAAAATGCATTTGCTTTATTAATGGGCCTTTTACATGTTAGGTTCTGTTGAATAACAATCAAAAAGGTAGGGCTGGTAGGGCAATTGGTTGGAAATCCTTTTTTTAAACCAGCAATTCTGCATGTTTCATGGCTACAGTAGTTTTTTGGAAATAAATACAACGTCTTGCCTAAAAGTCTTGTTAAAAGTATAAGCAACTATCTCGAAATGCTGAAAAAGAGGACATTTGGGCATTTGGAGCGTTCTCGGAGGACCATTCACTTTTCTTGAGAAAAGAGGACAAATCCTCCTAAAAGAGGAAATATGGTAGGCCTATATTGTTAACATAGGTTTTGCAAAACGTATTCAACTTTATCATTTAACGAGTTATTTCGTGCTGGTTGAGATTCAATTGAGCCAAAGCCGCATAAAGTTTACGTCGTGATTAACATCATGTCTGGGGTTGACTTAAGGATACCGAGTGCAGCAACAGGACACAGGGCTGCAGAGGTCATTGGTCCATGAACTGGCTGTAAAACAATATTGGCGTATCGCCGAGCAGACTTCTTTTTATGAGTTTTAAACGAACTTTTTTGGCCATGTTTTCTATGAATTGTTGGTAAAGTCTCAGCTAAAATATTACTTGTCAACCTGCGTTTTATTCAAAAAATATGATGTTGATGTTACAAAAATTCCTCTTCTTATTATGAAATATTTACTAGTGTGTCTTAAAGTCCTGTCTATGTCCCATGTTTTGCTTCACTTGGGCTGCCAAGGAATTTAGAATGCCGGAGGGTAGATCACTGTAAAGTGAGAGGAAGTGTATGTAAATGACTGAGAATAATGTTTTTAGCGCGTCGCTGCAATGCATGAAAAACGCTTTTGTTTTAAGTCGCAATTGTTTGCAACAAGAAATGTACCGACGCCGCAATAAAGCGTTTTCTATTTTGAGGATTGAAATAACATTTGAGCCTTGGAAACATTTTGAGCATCACGATCGCAATCGACATATAATGCGGCGTAGCAAATGACGCACAAGTCCGGCCTCAGAATTGAAACAGAAAGTTTATTTGTGCAACTTCGACTATTTCGTTTATTATACATTTTTTTAACCAATAAATATACCCATACAATCACAGTGTATGGCTGCTTTTTCTGTTGGGTATAGCCAAATGTAGGTTATTTTAATACTTCGTGTCGTCAGCAGTATATTATTTTTTTTCAACAGTGCTTGAATGTATGTTTTTTAAGAAGATTATAAAGAAACTTAAAGTCCAACTCTATTACAAAATCAGCTGATACGTTTGCTAAAAATGGTCTGTCTTTTTTTAAAAAGGTAATATAAAAAATTTTTTAAGAGACCACAACCTTTCTGAACGATGGCTGCTTTCGATGCTTGGATAAATCTCTCGTGGTACCAGTCAAGTTAATATGTGACATGAAGTTTCACTGCTCGGACCTTTCTGACGAGTGTCTGTGCCCGTTTAACCGACCAGCTATCTGTGACCAAATATGTGGAGGTAAAATGACCTTTTTTTGTTTAAAAATGGAGAAAAGGTAGAAAGCGAAATGAGTAAAGTACTTATTAAAGACACTTGTTTGAAGTCATTTTTGGTAAAACGAATATCAAACTAGGGCCACACATTTGCTTTGATACAAGGTATTTTTACGTTGGTTTTGTGAAATCAACCGCAAACATTGAAAAACAATTACGGTGTCTATTTCACCGTTTGGCCATTTTTTAAAGCCAGCCCATGATGCGTTTGAAAAGCTGAAATTATAGCGCAAATATGTGGGTGCGGGCAATCGCCTTAAAGAGAATATGTTTAAATTGCCTTTAGTTTTAGCATTGTGTGTTCACCGGTTTGTATATTAATCATTCTTTACTAATTTTATGGCAATATTCTCTTAAGTTTGCAAATTTCATGTGTGTATAAAGAACTTTTAAGATGTTACGTTAACATCTCAGTTTTTGTATCCTATTTCAGAAAGCGAAGGCTGCGGCCCTTGTGACATTGGACAGGTTGTGTGTTCACCCGAAAACGAAAACGTGCGTTGCATTAATCGGAGTCAGGTTTGCGACGGGAAATACGACTGTCCTTTCAGAGAGGACGAACGCAACTGTGTTGCTGCTACAAACGCGGTTTTCAACTGCAGTGACGGTCTGGAATACGTGCCAAGCTATAGGAGATTCGACAGTGAGTACCATTAAATAAAAACGTTGGTTACACTAGTAATAGTCGCACGTAGCCGTCAACAATTCAATATCGCAGCAGAGGGTACGCATAATTCAATTAACATTTTACATAAAGCAAAGACCATGCTCCCGTGGGGTGGAATTGGGAATTTAATGGAACGTATAGGACTATAGGCCAGTAATAAAGTTGAAACGAAAAACATTTGTTTTTAATGTATGAATATTGCTGCTTCTAAAGCCAAATTTCCTTTCAATTTCCGTTTAAATTTTCAAAACACTTTATATACATTTTTTTGAATCCGAAGGACCTGTCTTAATAAAAGCATTGGAAAAAGCAAACGGTTGCCAAAAATAATTTTGTAGATAATTTTACGGACAAACAATACGGTGCTACAACTATTGCGCACAGCAAAGTAAAATGAATAATCCATGAAAACAAGCAAGAAATTGAAGTTTGTTTATGCATATTATGTACTTTTCTTCAATAATATAAAATTCACAAACGGCTCTTGCAATGTTAAACAAGTTATTGTATTTTGATGAGTACATTTTACGGATAATGTCAAGATATATCGTTTGTAAACAGCTATCATTTGACGCAAGGGTATTCTCTAACTGAAATTAGTAGGATTAATTGAAGGATATTTTAGCATTAATCTAAGCTCAAATGCGTGAGAAATCATGTGGGTCAAAGCTGCATGTTGGTTTGATCACGGGAAGCTGTCATTGTGTAACACTGTGGTACGACGTTAAATTTGTTTCTACCAGCAGCAAACTGTGTGGTGTGCGAGATTAATAATAATTAATCAAGTGTCCAACCTAGCGGAATTTTTATTACGTCATACCAGTCTGCTCTGCTACTAATTCACATATTTGCCTATAAAATATTCAAGTTAGTCATATTTCCATTTGTTTGAAGTTAACAGTATTTCGATGACAATAAAAAGTGCCTGGAGTGCAATGTCCTTCTTTTCGAATTTTGCGTTTTTTGCTTATCTTTTCAACAGAATTATATTTTTATGTTATTAATATTTTTTCTCATAAATGTTTCATATTTAAAGATTTGGGACAAATATAAAATATTCTTCAGGGAAATACCAAACTGGATCCGTGTCGGATAGCGACTGTTAGAACTGCGCCCGTCAGTAGAGCGACCTGACGATAGCGATTCATTTAAAACATGAATGTCGAGCCCAAGCCATACCTGACGCCCGGTTTTTATGTTTGTTTTACTGTTACTTTTGCTAAATATGAGTATGAATGTCCAAAAGGAGGTATTATATCCCCTATAAGTAAAATTTAGTTTACATTGCACTCGCTGTCTTTTTATGGGGGGCGATACAAATATAATAGGCCCACTCTATACAAAGTTTGAATAACCTCCTTAAGACTATATCGCGACTTAAAAATACAACAACACATGCAGTTTGGTCATATCTACATTTTAAATAAACACAGGGGCAGTATTTGTTTTAGGGAGCAAAATGTGGATAGGACTTTTACGAAATTTTGTTTACTCGTTTCATTACCTTTTTGAGCCGTTTTACCAGCCGGCGGTTAAATAAATAAGTAAACACATTTTTTTTATTAATATTTTTAGACTTTGTGGATTGTAAAGACGGTTCAGATGAGACAAGTGAAAATATCTTGTATCGATGTAACAGTTACCAAAATGATAGCATGAGAAATGGAGGTTAGTACCAAATTGTACGTTGTCAGATATTAAGTATCTTGTTAAAGTTAACGAACTAGTTTAACATAACTAACTTAAAAATAATCACCAACACATCTAAGAATACTTGCCTCTATATTTAGAGTTAGGATTTAACAGTTTTATGATGCCTATAGTCCTTCGCCAAATAAATGTATAGTATCCAATAAATCTGTAGCACAGTTAGATACACTAAAGTTAGCAATACCTTGATAAATCTATATGAACCAACAGTCAATTTTTCAATACCTAATGACGTCATACATCGATTTACAAGTTTCATAAAAACAGATTTATAAAGCAAATTGACTTTAATCTATAGGGTCTGGAATGCACTTTGTGGGGTTTTTATTAGGTTCGTATTTCGAGATTTTCCGAAGAGCGTTTTTTTAAGGTTAATATAGTTCGCAAGCTTCCCCGGTTATTTTTGGAAATTCCCCTGCATGACGAAGCGAAAGTAGCCGACTTGTTTGCGAAACCGTAAACGGTGCCTAGCCATCTCGTCGGGCCAACACCAAATCGCATCTACGCTATGTAAAACCATACTAAGCGTGGTTTGTGGTTTCAGCCGCTGACTTCAGCACACCGCTGTATACAGAAGCGTGCGATGGCGTGCCGGATTGCGAGGATTTGGACGATGAGTGTAACGCGACCCTATGCCATGGACACAACAACACTCTTCCCTCCTACTGCGCCTTCGTCGAGGGGTCGTTTGGCTTTATGTAGGTCCGCCTTTAATATCTACTGAACCCTATAAAATTACCTAATTAGGAAAATAAGTGCTTACATGGCCTGGATTACGTCTTTGCCTAGGTGGCATGTAGAAACTGGGACCTGAATCAGGCGTGACTTTATTTTGTTAAAATGTATTCTAAGATCAGTATTTTTGTCACGTAAAACGAACCCCAGTGCCAGTTTAAACACTATTTAAGATCCTTAATCCGCTTTGGACTGAAATATTACAAGGGTTATTTCATCGTCGCCTCTACAGTCTAAAAGAAAATGCGAAAATACCCATATGACCGTAGGTTAGAATGTTTAACGTTGCTTTGTTTATTATCGCACCGGATAGAAATTTGCTTGCATACATAATGCAAAAGATATTTACTTTACTTAATAATTTTCCAATCTTTCATGGAGCTTACGTTGTATACTTTTACATGTAGATCACAGTAACATTCGATTTTGCACATTTGGTAACCCCATTATATAGTTAGTGGTTCTTCGTATTGTTTCGGCGAACAAGTCAACAGTAAACTGTAAGAGAAAAGTTACAATACAAAATTCCTTAATACCGTGTTTCTCAGCAGGATTGTTGAATCCACTTTAGGAGGTGTATAGTTCGGTATAGGGTGGAATGCGAAAAATCCATTATGCATTGTGGTGTTCTACAATATGAAAGATATTGTTAAATCAGGGTGGATTCATACAATTGCCCCCCTCTTTGAGTGGATTAACACGGGGTTTAAACAGCATTATTCGCCCTGAAGCTTAGAAAAAAATGGGTCGCCGTTTGATTTGGTCTGGTCGCCCACTGCAGTAGTTTTATAAGGTTTGATTAATTGAGATTATAAGGTTTAATTTATTGACATGACCTTCATTACCTAACTTGTGATGTGGTTACCTTACTAAAAGTTCCGTGAAGAGAATTGGGTCATCAAAGATTCTCTGTTATACACCTAGTAATTTCAACCCCGCGCAAAAGGGTTTAGAAACACTGCCTTAAACGATTGCACAATTCAGATGTCCTAACACGAAGTCGCAGATAATCGGCAAAGAGGTGTGCGACGGTTTTCCCACCTGCAATGAAATCAGCCCGCATCTATCACAGGACGAAATGGATTGCCCTGGCAGGTGATTATGCAAAATCGCTGATAAAACTGATAATTAACTGAGTAGGTAATGTTATAAAATAACGCGGTTTCCTAACGTCAAATTATATTTAGTCAACGATGAAAAAAAATAATTATTGCTCATCGATAAACAAAGTATGTCGGTTGACATTAAGTGTGATTTGCTAACCAAAATCGACACGTTGTCCTGACGAACTCCTAGACCGTTTATAAAGTTAACAAACTTCTGAGGTTGCTGGAGTTGCAACATGCAGATTTAATTTGAATGCGAGCGTTACTCGAATTTCCAATCGTACTTTTTAGCAGTTCACCGCGTTAGGTAACAAACTAAAAATTATTTGTGGAAATGAATGACATCGTACAGGAATATGTGAAAACTAAGTAACGCTCAACATACGGCGTTGTATTTTAAGGTTTTACTGCGTCGACCAGGGACAGTTTGGCATTCCGATTCACATTAGTTTGGATAAAAAATGCAATCTGCTCACTGACTGCCATGATGTGAGCGATGAAATGGGATGTCCGAATCGAACCCACTTTTATTGTCATTCGGGATCTCCGAAGTATATATCGACATTTCAGGTATTATCACATCCAGAATGATGTCGTTTGAGCAGTCGTTTAAGGTTAAGCGAACTATAAGGAGCCGTTTGTTTTGACTAACTTTTATATGTTTGAAAAGCGCTAAGTATAGGCTACCTTAAAATAAACAGAGCTTGAACGATCTGCGACTAAGTGTCTCATTTACGACCAGGGCAATTTTAATATCGTGCCACTTTCGAAAATTACAAAGTAAGCCATTATAACCACGTCTTCCAAATGTGCTCTAAAGCCTGAGTAAAAGTGGTGATTGAAACTTTAGTATGACGATGGCGCCTTCATTTGTTAATATGCTTTGGTCATTTTTTAATATGCTTAGGGTGTCTTATTCTACTTAACTCGCGTTGGAGTAACAAATAGCTGACATTGTAGGTATTATTTCAACTGCATGTAATGACTGCATTCTTTCAGGTACCGGAGGGCCCGCTTGTCTAAAATATAAGAATTCATTTTTTTGGGCAACATCTAATTTGTTATTTGTAATGCTGAATTGACTGGAATTAATTCCACAAAAAAGTGTTGATTTTTGATCTGTGATGACTTGTACACGTCATCTACAGATAAAAAAATAGCTTTAGAAAAGCCCCGTGTATTATTACTAATGGTCTATTGTCACGTGTTTAACTAATTTGTTCAAATTTCAAGCATCAGCAATAATAGCACACAGATATGATATGGGTAGAGCCTTTGTGAAAAAATGGGTCTTTATCTGATCCGGTTAACAGCGGCAATGTGCAAATGAGCAACACTATAAGATATCCTGTTATCACTGGCATATATCAGTAACTTGAACCAATAACGAGCGGGCAGGTAGGATTTGAACGAAAGTGTTCGTAAAGTCATGGTATCTTTTAATGAAATTTGATCTTTACAAACAGCAAACAGACAAAGTGTCATGGTCGTTGTTAGGCGCACAAACCAACTGCCGTACCAAATTGGTCGCTTTGCCTATACTGCGGGAAATTGTCAGTGCAATAAAGCGCTCATTTCATGGGCCAAGTTAAGAAAAAACTCAAGATATAAAAGCTTAGTTTAACCACTTATCCAAAAAGCATCTGTTTGTATGGCATGTGTTAATGTTTCCGAGTGTGCTAAATCGTGAAGCAGGCGTATCCTGTGTGACCAGTCTATAGAAATGCAAGCATCTCCTCAGCGTATAGCTTGGTAGTCCTAAAATACATTCGTAACCTTTTCCCCAAGGTATAGCCTGCTAGCAGCACTATAGGGATAATCTATTGACCAATGGCTAAACGGAAGAAGAGTGGTCCACCTCTGGGAAATTACATTACGCTTTATGTATGCTTTGAAAAGTAATCAAAGCTATTTAGAGGTATTAAAAAAAAAACACGTGAAAGCAAGTTTAGTTTAAAGGCAAAACACTGACCCGGTAGTTTGATTAAAGGTTTATACGTTATGCACGCTAAACCATATCCCCTTTTCAATTCCCCTAAGGTATGCAACGGTGTCCAAGACTGTCAAAACGGAGAAGACGAGTGCCAGAACTGCTCGATCAGTCCTTTTTCGTCCGACACATTTTTAATTAACTCCTATGTGCTACAAGTTATTGTTTGGATCACAGGTAGACATGATTTGTGAACTGAAAATTTGTTTGGTAAAACACGTTATTTTATATGGTAATTCAAATCATAATTGTTTTGTGATGGCATTGGACATACAAATTCGTAAACACTAATCCTTTTAATTCGTCGTATGTAGGTTTGGTGGCATGTGGGGGGAATTTGGCTGCACTGCTGTACAACGTCGTGCACTTACGTCGCTCCAAATATCCTGTTACCTCGGTGGTTTTCATCAACCGAATCCTCGTTATAAACCTTAACCTTGCTGATTTTCTTCTTGGGGTGAGTGATGAGCAGTGTCTGGTTTCCTATTGTACTTGAGGCGTGATCACGCATGTGCACCGTTTTTTATAATTTTTTTGCTAATTTCACAGTCTTATACAAAGTATCTTAGAGGGATTTCACTTGATAAATACTCTGAGAGAGTTTATCTTAAAGTCATAGTTGGGTGTCGTTGTTTACTCTCGCCTTCCGTGTTGACATTTCAGTACAACAAACCAAATCAAATATATAACAGACATAAAACAAAAGCGTCAGGTTCTCCAATGCGCAAGTAAAATAACTTAAAACCTAAATGATCTCATATGTCCTAAATTCATCATTGTAATAATAATTAAAAAAGCCGAAAGTCTTTTTTTTAAATTGAAAATTAATCTGTTTTCATGTGTTATTTTAGTTAATGTTTTTCCGTGTTCAAATATTATGCTACTACAGGTTTATCTTCTTGCTCTCGGGGCCGCAAACTCGACCTTTGAAAACTCGTATTGTCGCAATGACATCCACTGGCGAGGAAGCTCTTCGTGCTCGGCACTGGGCTGCCTGGCAATGATCAGTATCGAAGCCTCGGTTCTCATGCTTACCGTAATGACCACCAATCGACTCTTGGTAGTTACGAAGTAAGCGTCTAAGATATATAGGCCTAAAGTTATGCGTTAAAACTATAGACACACCACAAAGCACAGATCGAATAGGTACAGTTATGTATGACAGTGTTTCGCAACCTTTTTTGGCTTGCTGCACCCTGCAAAAATTATAAATAGTTTGCGGCACCCTTGCTCGTATTTTTTCTGAGTGTTGAACTGTAACGTTACAATAAACGAGATTAAAACAGCACATTGACAGTGCAACAAGGTTAAAAAAGCCTTTTTTTGCACTTTTATTGTTCACAAAAAATTGTATCAAGGAGCTTACCGGAGCAAAAGGTATGGAGAAAAAATTGAAATCCTAAAGTATTTAAAATATCTCTCGTAACCCGTGAGCGTTAAACATGTAACACTATAGTGCCGCGGCATTCCGTTTGGCAACCACTCATGTACGATATATGTACATTGAACAGCCAGGCACAAAAATGCACCAACCATGAATATTAGGTATCCCCAAATAAACTAGAGGATCCCCAAATAGTATAGACACGTAGATATATAAAGAGCGGTGGACATATCCCGTTTGTTTGTTTTTCAGATCGCTTGTCTTTATTAAAACCGCTAAACGACTGGCTTCCATGATCGCACTCGCCTGGATTATCTCGATTTTGATCGCAACCGTTCCGTTGCTGCCACCTATCGAAGACTATTTTGTCGCCGGTCTTTGGTAAAACTATATTTAGTAAAATTTGTACACTGTAAACCCTGCTAGTTTGATTTCCAATTCCCGTTTATCTTCCAGGTATCGAAACAACCCCTTTTTAACAACACCTTCGAGACAAGAGGTTGAAATGTTTGTGAGTCGACTTAATACTTTTCAATACAGGGAAAACCTGACGTTTTCCGGACAAAACAAGTAGGAGTACAGTATATAGTAAAATATGGTTCTACATAGTTTGTAGGGTATTAATCTAAATTGAAATAAGGTATATTCCATTTTGTTTTTTAATCATATCCAGCAAAAAACTCTTTTGTTGTTTCTCCTTCGATGCACAAAACTGCATAAAAATTGTGACTTTAAATTTGGTATCCTACATTTTTGCACAGTCATCGCACCTGGCAGTCGATGATCTCCGATATCGCCAAGCTGAACTCCAGTTTGCTCCCCGAGCTGCGATTCGGCTATTACTCGGCCGACGGCGTGTGTCTGCCCCGATTGTTCCCCGACCCGTCACAGGATAAGGCCTGGGGATATTCGGTCTTTGTCATGGTGATCAACTTTTGCGCTTTCGTCTACATAGCTTCTGCTTACGTCGTAATCTACCGGTGAGGTTTATAGTATTCTTCTCTATTAACTTCTGTTTGTAAAACGACTTTTCAAAGCCTTTTGCAACCAATGATAAAGAGTGACATTTCCTAAATTGATACGCGATGAATGAGTGACGTTTCCCAATTTAATGGATTCTTTTAATGCGCTCTGGTCATCTTAACGCCAACGAATGAACAGTATTGCTCAATGAACAATAAATCAGAGAACGACTCAACTACTAAAAAATGGTTATTAGAAATCAATTTAAGAGGAAGAAAATCAATTTTAATTTTTAATTCTAACTGGTGTTAACTAGGTCTTATTGTCGTACAAATAATCTTGATATACAAGGTTTTGAATCAATGTGTTACATTTTACAGATACAGCAAGAACGTATCGAAGAAAGCGAGAGGCCGCGACATGGCAAATGGGGCTTTACAGGCAAAAATAACTCGCATTGTATTTACTAACTTTTGCTGCTGGATTCCGATTTGCGTAATGTCGTTCATGAGCGCCAGCGGTAAGGTTACTAAGATTCCTTTTCAAATTCGTAGGAATTTATAACAGATTTTAACTTTTGCCGAATTAGCTTTAATATAAGTTGAGTCGACTAGCTATAGTAAATTCATGCGTGGAGCATTTTTTGACTGGATCTTTTATAATGACACTTGTTACTTGTTTTTTTGTCGCTTACATTTTCCTGTATATGGTTTGTCACCCAAAAGTTGTTAATATAATAAGTCCCGTAAGTTAGACAAGGTCGCTCTTGTCGCGTGTTGAGAAGTGATGACAAATTCATTAGGTTTGCTGTATAAATGTCTTTTCCAAAACCTAACGGAGATTGTAGCCATTTTATTTCCGACAAGAAAACTAATTCTGTTTTTTTGGCGCAGGGATTAAGTTGCTGGGAGATGCGTACGCTATTTCCGCGATCATACTTCTGCCTATCAATAGTGCGGCCAACCCGTTTCTTTACTCCAAGTTACCGGACTTAATTTGGACGCGGATTCGTGGAAAGCGGGATCACAGCAGAATGTCTACGAGAAGGGCTTCACGACCAACTCTTTCGGGTTTGTTATGTATCAATAAGATGCATTTTCTACGTCATCACCGCCATTAAAGATACAATGGCGGCATGGGCGATGGGGAGAGGGTAAATAAGTCGCTGGTATATGTTCGACTTTCCGAAATTGATGAAGTGGCCAGTTTATTCGTATAAAACCAACGTGTAGTGTTGTTTTAAAATTATATTGCATACAATACGGTCTAAGTGGTGATTATAAATAATATTTTTTAAAGGTTTTTCAAACGGAAAAAAAGGAAATATTGTGTTTTATATGTTTGGATTAATACCGTGGCCTTGTCGTTGACTATAGCATTGTCACATTTAAGTTTTATTGTAATTGTTCTACAGAATATGTCTATACATGATTGTCATTTTAAAGGATACATTACCGAATGGACCTTATTAAGCACTAACTTAAAACCCTTTATTAACAAAAACACAGACTTCATTATAGTTTTTCACGCGCCAAATCTGTTCACTGGAATGTAAATATTAGCATAAATCCTAGAAAAAGTTGCCCCAAAATTAAAGTTAAAAACGACAAAGTTGTTTATATCAAATCACTAGAGTAATTTCATAGCTGCATTACTTTTTTTAACAAACGATACGTTGCGTATATTTGAAGTTAGAAACAACAAATTTGTTTATATTTCCAGACTAATTTTTTAGGTGCGTTATTCTTTTAACAAACGATAATAGCCCAGTTGCATTGTAGGTTAAACAAAATGCTGTTAATGTTGATATCACGTTTTGTAAAGGGTTGCTTTCCTACAAGTCTCTGCAAATATTTCATACTGTCGAATTTCGCATGGAACAGCATGAATTCATATTTCAAAAATATCAAATGAAAATTCATTTGATTTTTTATGTCGATGTATGCCTCTTGCAACATCACATAACACAATTATGCAAACTTTGAAGCGTTTTAAGTTTTGATTTAGAAAATAAAAATGGCATATAGCCTGTCACACGAGTCTTGTCACAGAAACTCTACCGCGTATTTAAGAAGGCTTATGTGTTGTCTGAAATATCGCTTTTACTATAAAACCTTTTTGAGACACAGAACCAATATTCAATTTAAATATTTAGCAAAATCACCGCTGCAGTAAAAATTATAGTATTAGAATGGTCATTAAGGGGTGGTACTAAATACCGAATGGTACCGAATGGCACCGAATGGCACCGAATGGCACCGAATGGCACCACATGTGATCGAATGCTAACGAATGCCAACCAAACTAAACGTCTGTTTTACTCCTAAATCTGATTTAATTTTACACTGAAGCATATCTTGTCGCATGAGAGTATTTTAAAACGTATGAGGCCTAAGGAGGGTTGCAATGAACATGGTACCGAATGAAACCCAATGAAACCCAATATAACCCAATGTAACTCGTAGAATAATCACGACCCCAATGGAGCCCAAAAGATTCCAATAGGACCTAAAGTAGCTCGTTCGACCCAGTGAAACTCGTAGGAGAATTACCGTACTAAATACCGAATGGTACCGAATGGTACCGAATGGTACCGAATGGAACCGAATGGAACCGAATGGCACCGTATTGAACCCAATAAAACCCATTGTAACTCGTAATAGAAACACTAAATACCGAATGGTACCGAATGGCACCGAACGGAACCCAATAGAACCGAACGGAACCCAATAGAACCCATTGTAACTCGTAATAGAAACACTAAATACCGAATGGTACCGTATTGAACCCAATAGAACCCATTGTAACTCGTAATAGAAACACTAAATACCGAATGGTACCAAATGGTACCGAATGGTACCGAATGGCACCGAACGGAACCCAATAGAACCGAACGGAACCCAATATAACGCATTGTAACTCGTAATAGAAACACTAAATACCGAATGGCACCGAACGGAACCCAATAGAACCGAACGGAACCCAATAAAACCCATTGTAACTCGTAATAGAAACACTAAATACCGAATGGTACCGAATGGTACCGAATGGTACCGAATGGAACCGAATGGAACCGAATGGCACCGTATTGAACCCAATAAAACCCATTGTAACTCGTAATAGAAACACTAAATACCGAATGGTACCGAATGGCACCGAACGGAACCCAATAGAACCCATTGTAACTCGTAATAGAAACACTAAATACCGAATGGTACCGTATTGAACCCAATAGAACCCATTGTAACTCGTAATAGAAACACTAAATACCGAATGGTACCAAATGGTACCGAATGGTACCGAATGGCACCGAACGGAACCCAATAGAACCGAACGGAACCCAATATAACGCATTGTAACTCGTAATAGAAACACTAAATACCGAATGGTACCAAATGGTACCGAATGGCACCGAACGGAACCCAATAGAACCGAACGGAACCCAATATAACGCATTGTAACTCGTAATAGAAACACTAAATACCGAATGGCACCGAACGGAACCCAATAGAACCGAACGGAACCCAATAAAACCCATTGTAACTCGTAATAGAAACACTAAATACCGAATGGTACCGAATGGTACCGAATGGTACCGAATGGAACCGAATGGAACCGAATGGCACCGTATTGAACCCAATAAAACCCATTGTAACTCGTAATAGAAACACTAAATACCGAATGGTACCGAATGGCACCGAACGGAACCCAATAGAACCCATTGTAACTCGTAATAGAAACACTAAATACCGAATGGTACCGTATTGAACCCAATAGAACCCATTGTAACTCGTAATAGAAACACTAAATACCTAATGGTACCAAATGGTACCGAATGGTACCGAATGGCACCGAACGGAACCCAATAGAACCGAACGGAACCCAATATAACGCATTGTAACTCGTAATAGAAACACTAAATACCGAATGGTACCAAATGGTACCGAATGGCACCGAACGGAACCCAATAGAACCGAACGGAACCCAATAAAACCCATTGTAACTCGTAATAGAAACACTAAATACCGAATGGTACCGAATGGCACCGAACGGAACCCAATAGAACCGAACGAGACCCAATATAACCCATTGTAACTTGTAATAGAAACACTAAATACCAGAAATCAAAAATAGTTTTTTACTCTAACACTATATGTTCAGTTAAGTCACTATAATGCTGTTAAGTGATTCTCCTACGAGTTACAAAGGGTTCTATTGGGTTCCGTTCGGTTCCATTCGGTATCATTCTATACCATTCTGTACCATTCGGTGCCATTCGGTATTTAGTGTTTCCATTACGAGTTACAATGGGTTCTATTGGGTTCCGTTCGGTACCATTCGGTATTTAGTGTTTCTTTTACCAGTTACAATGGGTTCTATTGGGTTCCGTTCGGTACCATTCGGTATTTAGTGTTTCTATTACGAGTTACAATGGGTTCAATACGGTGCCATTCGGTTCCATTCGGTACCATTCGGTACCATTCGGTACCATTCGGTATTTAGTACGGTAATTCTCCTACGAGTTTCATTGGGTCGAACGAGCTATACATTAGGTCCTATTGGAATCTTTTGGGCTCCATTGGGATCGTGATTATTCTACGAGTTACAATTGGTTATTTTGGGTTTCATTGGGTTTCATTCGGTACCATGTTCATTGCAACCCTCCTTAGGCCTCATACGTTTTAAAATACTCTCATGCGACAAGATATGCTTCAGTGTAAAATTAAATCAGATTTAGTAGTAAAACAGACGTTTAGTTTGGTTGGCATTCGTTAGCACTCGATCCCATGTGGCTCCATTCGGTGCCATTCGATGCCATTCGGTACCATTCGGTACCATTCGGTGCCATTCGATGCCATTCGGTACCATTCGGTACCATTCGGTACCATTCGGTACCATTCGGTACCATTCGGTACCATTCGGTATTTAGTACCACCCGTCATTAAGTAGTCATTCAAGGATTGGTCAAGTTTATATGCTATTCATCAGAAGTTTACAAAAGGTAAACAAGTATATTTTTTAGGTTTACGATCGGAGGAAAAAAACTTATAAACTATAGAAGTATAGGCTACTTGAAAATGTTTCATTTTACCCCTACTCTTTCTTCACGTCAAGCTTGTAACAATAAGGATGCCGGGTAATAATAAATGGGGTCCGATTCCCGATATTATATAAGTCGTTTCACTCGTACCCTACGCCTATATCAGGGGTTCTTTTTTTGACGTCTCGTTGACCACGATAGGCAAAAATTTTCAAAAAATGACGTCATAAATTGACGTTACAATACAAAAAACTTCATAAACCTGTTGAATTTTGTCTAAAAAAGGTGAAAGTGAAATGGAGTCTAAAAACAGTCAGTGAAAAACCGTTTTGTTTTTAATTAAATTGCTTTCTTGCAGAAAAAGATTACTTTTTAAATATACACTTATATTTCAATTAGGCCTTCATTGACCCCCTAAAACTAATTTGCGGGCCCCAAAGGGGTCCATGGACCCCAGTTTAAGAACCCCTGGCCTACATAGTAGTGGCGCCGATCCTGTGCAACAATATAAGCTAATGTTGACATTTGAGCGCCCTAAGTGATCAAATAATGTGCTTTTTCCCTGGGGAGTTATTTTTTAACAAATAGTACGTTTTACGTTGCAGGTTATAGCTTTCCTAACTATAGAAAATTATGGGTTGGGAAAGTAGTTAATGCGGCTGTTGTATACTTTAAGTATTGTTAGTTTGATTTTTGTAACATAATCGCTGTACTAAGATCAGACAGAGAAACTATCTTTATGCAGATGCTTAGAAAACAGAAACATCTGGGTAATCCAATGCTCGATGCCAGAAACTATTATAATGTTTTATTTATTTCCAGGGACACGTCGCACCCTGATTTCCACCTTATCAAACCGCTTCAATCGTCACGAAACTGTTTTATAGCGGTTTACGCCGGATTTTTCAATATTCCAGCTGATCAACGGCCTCCTTCACTCAGATTTTTTTGTGTTTTACGTTATGTCGAACATTAACATATTGTATCAAAGTTTTGTTGAATAATATTTGAGAAAAAAAATTATATAAAACTTTACTTGTCTTTTTAATTTATTTTTGGTGTTGATTTTAGACGACGGTGGTTAAAAGGATTGCGTAAGGTGGTAAAATCATTCTAGATCAGGTGTCAAACGGTTTTTGGTCGTACCTCACGAAAATAAAATTTTGTATACGGTACCTGTGGGTAAGTTTTGCTACAAATAACTTCTAGTTTTACCAGCGTTAGTTTTCGAATACTAGTTTGACAATCATAAAAATACGCGTTTACGTGACCTTATACACAAGTAAATCAAATAGATCTGCTGTACCCATCAGTCAAACTAGTGCGCGAATACGCAAAGTATAAAATAAAATATTTTATTAAATTCGAAAAAGGCACTAAAGGTTCAGTATAAAAATATTACCAGAATCGATGATTTATCGATGGTCGGCAACAAATTCCATTTAAAAATAGACGCAATAGGGCATCAGCCCTATATATTATTTTTGACGATATTGTACAGAAGCGCAAATCACATAAGATCGTAAAATATTATACATGGTAGGTAAAAATTAGACATGGTTAAACAAAATACCGGCCTCGATATGAACGGCTAAATAAACATTCGAGTAAGATTTTTATAAAAAATTTGCCCTGTTACTACTAAATAAAAACTCGCAATGAACATACTCAACAAGTAAACAAAATATTACTGTAAATCAGATTTAAAATTACGTTTTTAACCTACAATAAAACACAGATTACCAGAAAACCCTTGCAAACCCTAAGTACATCACTAACTCCCCTAATAATTTCAACCCTAACCAATTCTCTAACCCCACCCATAACACACCAATAATCTTAAACAGGGCCAAAGCAGCGGTGCCCTAACGGCGACATTTAAACTAGGGCGCCCAAACGTCGAAAACAAAACGGCCAATGCCAGACACATGGCCCCCAATCGTCACATACCCTCTTCCTACAGTTTCATGTTATTTTGGCTATTTAGACCTCATTCCGATGAAATTAGGACTTATTCCGACAGGTTTATGTCCTATTCATATGATTAAGTTATTTTTCTGTCGTGCATATTACTGCGCATTTGGCATTATTATGTCGTTGGTTTTAATACTATGGTTTTATGGGTTTTTCTGCTTAACTTATTATTGCTTTTTAGGTCTTATTAGCACAACAAGGTATTGTTGCACGACTTTATCAATAACGTAATACAGATGTTAAATTTCTCTTTCTGACCCCAAAAAAACCCGACCATTTTTTGAATATATGCTACTATATGACGAGTGACAACTGCTTCACAGCAAGTGAGTTTTTAAACAATTAAAAACAAAAGAAAATCCCATTTCAACATGCTCTACAACACTATTGGAACTTTAGCTTCAGTTTGTTTCCGTGGTGGCTACCAATAAACTTTGTTACACATTACACGTTTTTTTAGTAATTTCAATAAAAATACTAAAGCCATTATATTCGATAAAATCGACATTTCGTTGTTTTACACTAACATTTTACAAAAAACGATTTGAATCGTGGCTGTTGACAATAAAATGTATTGAAAAGAGCTTTTGGTACGTGTACTTTGTCAGCAATCAACAGATAACTTTGCGTGGAAATGTATTGCTGCAGCTGCAAGCCTATTGAAAATAATTATCACGTCACCCTCTAGTTACAACTTCTCATGAGTCCAATAGCTGTTGATAGGTAACACTTTTTTATCTTGTTGCTCAATAATGAAAAGTATATATTTTTATGCCTGACAGCATGTGCCCAGAAATTTATTGTGAAGGGGTTTCGTAGACGGTTGAATTTTAAATTTTATTTTTTATTTGCTCACGAAATCCAAGTGAATATTCAAAGTGACAAATAAGCACTTTTTGATGTGACAGGACTGACATCATGCCATGTAAAGGAATCGACCGAAAACCTTTAGATTAGCATACCAACCTCACAAGCTGAAACTCTAAATATTATTCCAGAACTCACGAGTAACGACAACGAATAAATGTTGCCTCGGGTTTTATTCCGTTGCGAATTTGGCGCGTACACGAGTAGGACAGTGCGTTCGTATATGTTAAAACTTGGGTTCTAAAAATTAGGGATTTATACAAAGTCTATGTATTAGCGCAACGGGCTGATGAACTGGTAAAACCCAGCCAAGTCGGCGGTCCCGTCTTTGAAACCGCTTCAAACAGGTCAAGGTGACAATAAAAACACAAATAATCGTACATACATAATACAGAACGAGAAATGCAGTGAATTTTTGGTTGAAATCGTGCTTCTACGGGCAGGCCACAGACGAAGTATATTGGGCACCGCAAATAGTAAGTTAAAAGAACTGAAAACGCGGGTCTGAAGTATAAAAAAGAGTGTGGCTTCATTCGATGAAACGTGCACACGGCGATAAGTTTGGCGTGTTTTAGCACGTGTACCAAACCGTTAAACGAAACCCAGATCTACATCTTGATCTAAAAAGCAAGTCGATAAAATACCACGAAGGCGGAATGACTGTTGGTCGAATACTTTTTAACGAAGCTAAAAAAACTGTTCAACATATTTCAGACATGTACATTAATTAAAAGATTTTGCAACGCTCAAATCGAAAAATATTATTGGCCAGAACCCAGCTAACTGTCGAACCATTCCCACTGCCACATGGCTGGTGAATGCTGGGCGCAATTGTATTCATAATTCGCTCGTAGGAGATCAAATTTTTTAGTGTCACGTATTGCCGTCGTCTCAGCAAAGCAGCCATGGAAACAAGGTCGTTATTTTGCAACAATTGCAAAACTTTGTGTTCCGTCTCTTTTCACGTCAAAGTTCAATTGCACGTGAAGATGCAGAACAAAACTGCGCGCGATTGTTGTGCAGCTTGGAACGTGTAAAAAATCAGGAGTGCGTGTGCAGCATTTTCTCGGAATTAAACTCCCATGATTAGCAGTATAACATAATCCTTTGGTTCGGACCCAATTTACAAATAGAAAAGAAAACAGAAAAGTAAAAACAAAAACTAGAAAAGGATGTGCTGATATGATGAACACGATGCTCTTTGAATGTAGGGTCGCGGGTCGGCCATTCAAACGAATCTTATCGAAGCAGAGGCGAAACAGTAGGTGATTCGTTCGCGTGCAAACCAGTAAACTAGCGCGATATGTCGAATGGCGATGGAGTTGTACGTTTAACTTGGCCTCGCATCGCCCTGGCCCTATTCCTTCCTTGCTGGCTTACTGGTGGGTTGGCACGTGTCCAACCGGTTGCCTGGGACAACCGCGGGGCGCATTTTTCAAACTGATCCTCCGCTCTCTAGTCGCCGCCCTTTCTAGACGGAGGTCTCGCTCTGCATCTGCAAAACGAAGCGGTGCGACTCCGGGCCGACGAAGACTTCTTGCAGCCGGACTCTTGGGGTCCTCCGGACTGTGATGATGAGGGAGTACTCGAGTTGGTTGAGTCGGAACACGGTGCCGTCCTGAAACATAGAAGTTTTTAATTGATGCTGTTTTGTTTAAGGCGAATTCACGTTAGAAAGAAAGCAAAGAAAAAACGACCCACGTTCGATACAGTTAAGAATTACAAACATTTAAAATAATATAAAAAAAACAGCATAGTAAAAAAACACAGAAACTGCAGTTACGCCAAAATTAGTATCATCCGTAACGATAAATTTGTCCTCATTTAAAGCATTCCTTTTTTTTGTTGGTTGTAGCGTTTAATCAGAAATGATGATGACATGTTTAGTAATTCTGTGCTTTTACTCAAAGTTTTTTTAGATCCTTTTAAATTGAATGTTTTTTTTTCGACTTTAAGCAAGAACAACAGACAGGTTTTAAAAAGATCAAAAAAAATAACATAATACTGTTTTAGCAACGATTCATACTCGACGACTAATTTTGTATCAATCCAAAATTTCGCGCACAAGATGAGAAAGCCACTCCTCTCGTGTTATTATTGCCTCATAAATAATTCTGCGTGTACTAATTTAGCAACGAAATTGTGAAGGTGGGGTCTTATTAGCTCCGGCTTATCACTAAAATGGTAACCTATCGTTTTTCATTGAGGATTTACTGATTTAGGTACAAGACCCTATTGTATGGCCTAACTGTAGACAGAAACTGAGTTCTTGGCTCAGGTGAGATATAAAAGGAAAACAATTACAGAAAGTACTATCAAAGCAGAATTTGGCAATTTTTAGTTTTTAAAGAAAAATGATTCGTAGTTTAAACGGCTGTTAAAAAGCGTACTGTTACTATATTTTCGAATGCTTTGCAACCGAAATGTTTTTTATGTTTCGGACAACTATTACTTTGGAAACCAAAAAAGGTTAAAAAAAAAACTAAACGAATTACAGTTCCATATAATATTTAATCTATTATCAGAATTACAAGATTGTTTACACACAATCAGTCTTAAATTCGTAACCTATCAAGGAAATATGCGTTTAGTACAGCAGTATTGATTGGATTAAGTTGGCAATTTCGAACGATCAAAAGACGCCTATAACAACCACAAGTCAATAGAACGCAAAATATTTACGCTACGGATAAGCGCGCATAGGCTGCCCGCAAGTCGTGGTAACTGAAATTGACGTAAAACGTTTAGTGGCCACTTGACTTGGCTTAAATCAGGCCCCCAGGCCCGGCGCATCGCGTCTTGCACGTGATATTTAACGATTTACAACACGCCTGCTTAAAGAAGCAGCGTTTTTTCACGCATTTTTGAGATAATTTGGCAACTTGAGGAAATACGTATATAGTATAACGTCATTACTTCCTAATCGTTACAGGTCTATTTGCTGCATTGTGGTGCTAATTAAGTGAAGATTAAAGCTTACAGTTCCAATCATTCCCAATCGGATGATTCCTTTCAAATTTGCATAGTGTTTTTCTGACACATTTCTGCGTGACAAATGCGCACGACATTTTACATTTCTGCAAAGGTGTTACCACGTTAAAAGCTAGTCTCCCTTCTCTTCCAAAAGTAATAGTTATAAATTAATGGTGTGAATGACTTTTCTCTCCCCGGTAATCCTATCGATTGAACACATAAAAAAGCGCAACATCAAAGAGACATTGGAAAAGATTTCTAATTTGTCCACCCGCTACTTTTCAAGGCGAACTCAATAGACGAAAGCGTCAGAGGTTCTGGGCGGAGCGCAATATGGCAAGAACTAACTACAGGGCATAATTTGCACCCAGTCGGTGCTGTATTGACGCATGTTATCTGCGGCTATTGATTGTGGTCGCGAGGTTTGCACAAAAGACGCTGACGCTCGTCGACTGACTATCTGTGCAAGGTGAATGATCGCTTTCAAAAGGTGCGCGCTATGACAAAAACGAGCGTCAACAACCCCTCGAACCCTGTACTACAAACGGCGCAGTTGATATCCCGCACTTGCAATTACAATGGGTTCGCCGCCAATTAAACGGTTATTTTTCACTCAGGTTAGTCTTTAGGACCACCCAGGAAACGCGATTCATAAACATAAAAATCATTTTATAGGCTCTTATGTTCGACTGTATTTTCAGTACATGGAGCATCATTATAAAAAATCCTAAACAAGCAATTCATACGAACTTTTTAAAGTCAGTCGCAATTAAAGTTTATAAAACAAAATGATAAAACCAGAAAACAGTGCTGAAGTAGGTGATTAAACAAATTCGAAACACCAATAGAAATATTGCGTTAACTTAACCAAAAGATGACTAGACGACTTTTCCGTGTTACGGTTAAGTACAGTTGTCGTTCTATAAACTTATATATATATGAGAGAAATAGTCTCGTTGGGATAAGCTAGTTTATGGTAAACAAACATAATTTTTAGATAATAAACCAGCGTTACTAGAAAAGAGACCCGTATACCGTCAGTATAAATAGGCATTTACCTGCAGCATGTTAACAAGCGGTTCATCACTGACCAGTTCCCATTGGGTGGAGTTGGCTCGCGGTTCGTAGGTCACAGAAGGACCCGGGTGAAGGTACCTGGCAAGAAAACAGGGTGTCATTAGGCGGTCAATGTTTAACTTGGCCAAAAGTGTCAAGATCAGGAACACGAATTATTGTGGAGAAAGAGTTTAGTGAATTTTCCAATGGTGCTTTGCTGTGAAATCAAGTAGTTTAAACTGAATTGAAAGCTACGATCTATTTGATCTCCGCGCATTGAATGTAATTAATACATAAATAAGATAAAAGGAATTAGGTTTTTTAACGAAACAATTGTTAAAATTATCCAAATGTCATACTTTCGCTGCCGTGCCTTCGTTTGCCAAATATGCCTTGTATAAAATACAAAAAACGTTAAATAATACATTAACCAGCATTTGCAACACGACGGTATCGCTTTGCGCAAACTGAAGCCACCGAAAAGGCAGATGGCGAGGCGACCGACATAAATCTCACAGCTAAACATCGCGGTTTTTGGCAAACAATTAAAATAGCGCACTTTCGAGCATTTCCTGTCAAGTGCGGCGGGAAGATCGCCCTGTTGGTAAACACAACGGAGGCAGGTAAATGTTTACAGGCCTGGGATCCGGGTCAGGGCGCAATACCAGCTCTAATCCGAGCTTTTACCGGATCAGCTCCAGCGAAGGAGCTCTCGGCATTCGACCCACGCGGCGTCGTTTCCTTTTTACGAGTGCGTGATTCTGGGGCACGGGGACACCGGGCTGGCATTGCCGCTCGGACAGCTGGCAGAACCTATTGGAACTGAATGAATGTGTTGATTTGCACTCGATACGGTTAAGTTCCGTGAGAAATGCCGTAGAAGAAGGGGTGCGAATGTCGACACGGGAGTTTTCTATTACTTGATACTATAGTGTTGGTTTTATGAAATAGGAACCAACGCGGTGTAACACAATTGTGTTTACGATCGACCCACTTATCTTTTACTAGCCAAGTCGTTAAAATGCGTAGTTCCTCTTATGCGGATAAAAATAGATTTTACCGTTATTAACAAAAGCGCACAAACAAACTAAACGCAACGGTTGCGATATAGTAACGCCTGAATTGGCTTAATGCAATACGACGGAAAGTACATTAACCGTGACAGTTAAAGTTCAAGAATTTGCCACATTGTGGTGGTGACAGTAAAAGTTCACGCACAAAAAACAAACACACCGCACCACATTTCGGCCACAGAACACATCACATGCCTAACAGCAGGTGCTGGGCGTTCGCAACGATTGCCCCCAAAATACGCGATGGCTCGCAGCAAAGAGTGGCCGGGCGGGACGTTCCAACTTCTCTCGAGTATGAGCGATGCGCGCGCCGCTGTGGGAAGCAACTGGCAACACGGCGCGGCGCTTTTTCGACTTGTGTAAACACGCAGCGCGCAGAGTGCTTTGACGGTTTGACGATGGCCAAACACGGAGCGCGTGTTATGGGGCGGGGGCAAATAACATTAGGCCGTTTGCTCGGCCACCTTGAAGCGACCGCCTTTCCCTTTCCGATTTTTTTTGCCCATTTTATATGGACCGTTTCTTTACACCTGTACGCTACTCTCTCGGTGGACAATACTACGAAAATGTAAATACTACGAAAATGTAAGTAGTAAGACCCGGCTCTTAATGTTGGTCAATGAGTCTCCAGTGCATCAATTACTCAGTTAAAAATATTCGACACATTTTAACAACTAAATAAAACCTGTGACTTCCAAGTTCCAACGTTAAGAACCTGGACGCTTGTGTATTTTTTTATAGTAGCGGCCTAAGCTAAACCAATCAATCAAATATTAAATTACATGTAGAAACTGCCAACAATACTTGTACACTTTTCAAACAGAAAATTTACAGCGTGGGGCTTTATGGTAATCACGTCCGTGTCAATAAGGGGTAGCAAGATCTGAAGGACCCTTTCCTTTAATGGCAACAAGCCATTACCACTTAACTGTGTCCACAGCGGGGAGCAATGTAAAAGCAAAAATATAACTTTTAGAAACTGCACTAAACAAACAGTAAACATTTTTAGCGCGTATATAACGGAAACCGCTTTAAGAGAAACTTAACAAGCCACCAAATATGAAGAAGCAATGAAGTTTCGAGGCAGCATATTTGTGGTAAAAGTCTAGCGGTGATGGTCGAATGAACTCTACTCTTAGTATTAGGCTACCAGCACACGTGATTTAGGTCGTATATCCACGTTCACTTTACAAGGTAATGTAGAAAGGCCAATTTGCATGGGTGGACCCCACAGGGTTTGCAACAACAGCGAATATTGGAAGCGTAGAAACTACACTCAACTGGCCCGTGGTGAACAGCATATAAAAATCGACGGTTATGTCACTCACTTTTCCAGGAAGGCCTTGGGAGTCATGTCGTTCTTGACGCAGAAGGCGAGGTGCTTGAGGATGCTCTCAATTTCGTAGTGCTTGTGTTGTCGCGTGGTGCGGAGGTACTTTTGCAGCGAGCGGGCGAGGGCTGGAAAGATCGCCTGCAACGCAAAACACGGGTTGAACAAATCGAAAGTGATTCGCGGTCGGCAGCAAACAAGTTGTGGCAATTTCGGTCGGCGTTTTGTTTCGATCGACAACACACGAGCCTGCCCACTGTAACGAGTGTTACGTTTAGGTTCGTATAGACGGGAAATCGCAACTCGCAGATGAGTTGGGATATTGGGAGACATCGAACAGGCAAAACTAGAGATGTAACACGGAACCTGGGATAAACAAGACCATAGCACAATAACAAGTAGAATATCACCTTTGAAAAAAAAACCTGTCAGGGTATTAACTTACGATGGCCTGAACGCGCTTAATACAACATCAACGTTTGTGAAATAAAAAACTTAAATCGTTTGGATATCGGCATTGAGGGAATTTAGATCGACTCCACTGGTGATGACTAACATACTATTATGGACAAGCATCAACTTGGGAATAAAAAAGCTAGACCCATTAGTAGTGCTACTGCTATGTCTACCACTTCCTACCGCCTAAGCGTCGTGAATACCAACATAGTAAACGTAATATAAAATTAAAGCAACGCTAAAGATAAATATTCCGAAACCAATTAACAACAGGGGTAATTATACTTGGCGTATTACCACAGATTGTAAAACCCAGCAAGAACCGCACAAGGCTGATCTCGAACTAGCATGACGGCGTGAGTGCGCACAAAACTGTCGAGATCAATTCAAGGGCACGCATGGAAACGCGACGAGACAAAAAACGGATTAGAAAGTCAACGACAAGGTATATACCTTTGCGGCCTCGTCTACGCTCATGATCGTCTCGGTCGACCTGCCCCTGGAGAGTTCCTCGTCCTTTGCCCGGCGAATGTGGGCGAACGCGTCCTCCGTGGCTGCGATCAACCTGTCGGTGAGCACAAGCGGGAAAGTAAGTTAATGCGGGTCTCGGGTTACGACATACGTCTCCGCAGCGCGCCTCCCCGGCCAGTGCACGGCTCTTGGCCGCGGCTCGTGTCTAAGCCGGCCTGTCGTTCGTGGAGCCGCCACGTCGCTGAGACAACTGTATAGGGTTTCTGCTTGTTCTAACTTTCGCAACAGGCCAGGGCCCCTTTCGTTGCCGGGTCGTTCAGCCATGCGGCGAGACAAACCATGCAAGCCACAAAACGACAAAAATATTCGAGCTGTTTTTAGGTTAACTCAACAAGCAGTTTGTATCGCTACTTGCTAAGCATTTATAGCCCGGTTACATTTATGTCGATTAGCGTATGGATTCCAACTTTTAACTTTGACCATCAAGTTTTACAATGAAAAGCATAACTTTTCTCGTATGTTGTTGCAACACTCAAAGGCGTTCAACAATATCGGTGTTTTTTTATTTTTAGGTTAACTTAACAAGTAGTTTATTTCAATACTTGCGAAGCTGAGCCGCCTTTTTAGCCCTTCAGCAATTTAAGTGTTCTGTCGGGCGAGAATCGAAAAGAGGTTGGAGAACATTTATACGTGATGGCGATGCTCACGTGCGATAACGCCTGGGAGCGACATGAAAAACGCTGATCGGAATTTGATGACAGGAAGCATATTTTGCGGATTCTGCGACGCAGCAAATTGACAAACCACCAATAAATCGTAATGCTACGCGTCAGTAAATCTTATTACTCTTTTAAGAAACATAAGCTACAAAATAATCGACAAAAACATTGCTTCAATAATTCAATATAAAATGTAATAAAAGTATGACTTTAATGCATTAAAACCATATTGGGTCATGTAACACCGCGCGAAGTAATCCTGGCGTTAACAGTGTTCTGCTACCGGCGAGGATCAAAATAGTTTCTAAGCTTACAAGGAAATTAAGATTACAACGATTTATTAGTGGTTTTCCGCGAAAGTTTTTTTTTTATTAAAATAATAAAGCTGTTTTTTTAGAGCGTGAAACTAGCACCGGGTGTTTGTTGTTGGCCACAACAGGATAATCCATTAACGTCTTCCATTTGGCAATAGCCAAGCGTACAGCTAAGGAAACGACCAAGTGTGGAGAATGGCGGACATTTCTGTAGATTTAAGAAAGGACGAGGTGTAAAAGTTCGGGACACTTTACGGTTCGCCAGCGCTTGCATGCAACTGGTAACCTCGTCTATCCATGTGCCGTTTCTTGCCTTAAAACCCAAACTAAACACGAGCCAGGCGCTAAAAGCGGGTGGGGGTGGCTCTCAGCGGGAGGCGACAGGCGCTTTTGTGGAGAAAATCCCGGGAATTGACATTCCGCACACGCGACCAAAAATAAAAACTATTGGCTCCGAGTATAATGTAATCGGCGGCTCGCGACCCAAACGCTATTGTAAAGGGGCTTACTTATACACGGAGGAACGCGTCGCAAAATCCTGTAAACACGTAATTTCCACACCTGGCCCTTCGCTTTCTAATCCGCCTCTCGTACTCGGCCTCCTCGTAATAGCGTTCGTTGTGCCCAGCATCACGGCGCCGCGCAACAGCGGCTATGATCGCCTGGTGGGTCATTCCATGCGAGTCATCGCCCGGTTGACCTGCGTTGGAACGGGAAGTGTCGGTTAGCTGTGTTCTATTTGGATTTTTTGAGATTTTTCCTGAACCAATTTCAAAGTGTCCCACTTAACAGGTTGCCGCTTGTTTATCGCCTAGCTGTCGAGTTTACTTTGAAAACATGCAAGGTGCGATTTTTCGCACTGCGCCAATTACAACAATAGAGATGTGCCGCAGCGAATCCCTTCGCCACATTCGCACAAGTCCCGGCGCAAAGAGCCAAGATTATCGCACCAAGTAAGCGGGATGCTTAAGTCTGTGTTTGGAATTAGGTCGGTCTTTTCACCAAGGTAAAACTCAACTTTTTATTAGTGTTCATTCGAAATTATGAAAATGTCTACTGTTAGGATTTATTCGGCACACTAAACTATTGTTTTTCGCAGTCGGTGTCGATAAATTTGCGTTTGACAATAATAGTAGAGTTTTTCTAGTTTTTACAACTTAATACTTGTTTTCAAAAATGTTAGTTAACAGCTTTCAAAACACGATTTTAAAGTTTTGGGCGAAATAACCATAAGCAATCTGTATTTTGCTAATTAAACCAAGAAAATGGATAAAACCAAGACGCTACAGTGTTTAAGCTACCCACTATATATAGAGGGAGGATTTACACAACCAGGAAGCCGTGAAAATAAGGCACAAAGGCTACATCGATGTTGGTTGTGCAAACATATTCGTCAAAGACGAATGACTGAAAGATAACATCGTAAATGTTTTGCTTCGCCGTATGGGAATTAATCATCATCATCATCGAACCGAACAGTTAAACCCAGAAATAACTATTACCACTCAACATAACACGAATTAAAAAGCCGTTATATTTTAAACCGTTAAGAACTTTGAGCTGCCTGGTGCCACCCTAGACAGCAAAGGCTACGAAAGCACGTAGTAATGCTTGTAAGCAAACAAAAGCGCACAAACAACGGTCGGCCGTTTAAGTGGCCTGGCCAGAACAAACGCCGGCGGTGGCAGGCCGACTTCCGCATCCAGCCAACCGCGCCAACGCCACCGAACATTTTTCAGGCTCTTGCAAGGCGAAATTTCACGCTCAACGGGCGCTAACGACTTTCCCGGTCGGTTTACGCACTTTTCCGAGTGCTGGACCCCGACCGAGGTTTCACATGACCGCGCCGCGAAGCAAGAGACGGCGGGATGGGCGCTCGTCAAAAGGCAAGCGGTATCAGGAAGTGCGACGACTTACCGTCAACGTTGTAGACTTTGAAGGACTGGTGGCTGAGCTGCTTCATGCGCGAACTACGCGAAGGGATCCTCATCAGCGCCGGATTGTAGACGGGAAAGTCGCAGTAGTACTTCTCCAGCACCCACACCGAACAACGCTGGATGCTGCGCAGAAACATGTATTGTTAACCATCAATCTAGCGGTATGGAACCGTAGCTGTTTTATTGACAGCTCCTGTATTGCTAAAAGCGCCTTAATTACCCATAGCGCACATTTTTCATCACTAAGACCTTTATTGCGTGGCATTTGTAACACTTTGTGAAACACACAACTACCAAAAGTTACCTACTGGGGGAGGGGAGGGGTCTTCTACAGAAAAGTTACTTTACCGCATTTTGTAAAGACATTATGTGTAAGCTGTAAACACAGAATGTTGACATAATTATGTTTAATACAGAAAAAAAAAGAGTACTCTAGATAATGTTTTGCAAGCAAATTTAGAATGTTTTTGTGCCAAGCAAACAACCTTACTTGACAAGCATGCTACAAAGCACTCATTTGTCACACCACTTGTATAACAATGCTTATCCAGCCTACTATCAAAGCAGTCTAGGCGCAGTAAGCTAGCATCTACAGATGAGAGTATGATACCAATAACTGCTTATAGACCTTTCCATTTTTGTTGTTTTTTTGCACAACTGACAAGTGCAAGGTTTTCGGTAAAATGCAAACGTGATATACATTTTAATAAAAGAAAAATAGTTGCATTATGTATTTACAATGTTTTGCTTACTAGGAAAGTATTAGAATAAAACTAATGGATTCATCGTTCAACCCAAGATACTGTGTATGTTTAGTTATACCCTCAGTTCAGGAGCAACCAACCATGAACAAGGTTCTTCTATACTTTAAATGGCAATGGTTTTAAATAACAACATGACTCAATACTCACTGTGGCAACACAATGAGGCGAATAGCAACATCTCTAACTAACTTTTTTGTTACCTGAGGTCACCGATGGAATAAAACCTCCTTTCGCCGTCCGTTGTTCGAATAACCTCAAGTACATAAGTTGACTGCATGTGACGCAATTCCAAAAGCACCAGGGAGAGGTAATGCAGAAACAGCAAACATGTTGTAAGACTGCTGGAATATTCCACAATTGCCTGAAATAAGTTTAAAGTTTATTTTAAAAAGCCTTAATTGTAAACAGCTTTATTTTAATTTTTGGTTAACAAAACAACTATAGCGACTGGACAAATTAAGGTAATATGTATTTTCTTAGTCCTTTTGCCATTGCTTTGCAGGCATCAATCTTAAAAAAAAAAAACGAAAACCTAATTCAACTTTTAAAAAACGAAAACCTAATTCAACTTTATAGCACATTGTACAGTAAATTGGGTTGGGAATTCTTATGTTCCAAAACAAACAAAATGTTTAAAAAGTTCAGTTAAAATTTAAGTAGAAAAGTTAAATAACAGGTGAACTCTGTGTGTCATGGATAATCTCGTCTTGAAGGGCAACGGCTGTTCAAAGCGAGCAAATAGTTGTGTGTGGAGTCTTAATCCGAAATAATCCACAGTCAAGAGGCAATGAGACCGTGACGTTTCTCACACATTAGCGTGAAAGGATGGAAGGACTGGACCTGGCCTAGACAGGTCCCCAGTGCACAACTGTTGACTGGTTTAACTGGGATTGACAAAGGAAAGCCAAATATTGACAGTAAGGCTTGTCCGTTCATTGCGGCTTTACTGTTATGCCCAGGCTGGAAATGAATTTAAAAATAACCATGTGCAACACTTAACTTTTAAAATCTTCAGTATAAATGTACCACTAATAAAATATGGCTTTCCAATGCTTTAATTAAAAAAAAATAGTTTATGTAAGCAATTATTGATTACTAGCATCATAAAAAATACAACCCTATCTGTGAGTTCCTAAAAGCCGTAACACTATCATTACTAAAAATAAAATAAACAGCTTACTGGGTAGTGTCGTTCTTGCTGGCCAATAATCCAAAATACGTAAAACAACCAGTAAGTCACTGTGACAAGCAGCACCAAGCCCATGATTAATGATCTGGGAATAAAGTAAAGGCTGTGAGCAATAAGCTGAAACAATATTGACACACAGCAAAATTACAGGTTGCCTAAATTGATTATAGTTCAAAATATGTTAGTTGAACGAAATTATCATTGCTATTTCTATGAAGAGCAAAACTTACCTGAACATAAAAACTCTTGGCATACTTGTGCGCTGTTTTCGAAAGAAAATTCCCCAAGATGCGATTAATAAGAAGAGTAATTTAAAAGAAACACTTATGAGAGAACCCTGCAAAAAATAAATCAGTTATTAAGAAACATTCAAAATGTACAAAAATAACTCGCAAAAGGCAACATATTGATCTATTTTAAGTGATTAAAGTTTAACCTAGCAAGCAAGTGTAGGTGTATGCCTACACAACAACAACAGTAGCAATTAATACACTGATCAAATTAAAAAAATAAAACATGTTCGGAAACCCACTTTGCACTCAGTCCCACAGTTATCTCCATTGTCATCCCACATTAATTTTGGGATCACAACAAATGCGATTGGGGTCAGGTAGGAGACAATTGCAAAAAGGATGGTCGCCACAAACCCGCAATCGTGGAAACCAACTGAAGATTCTATGTCCTGAGAAAAAAAAAATTATACTAAACATAATAACACACATTTTAAATCTATATCAAACATTTAGATGTTAAAATTAGGTAGTGTCTAAATGTAATTAACCACTGCCTTTAACAAGTATAATAACGTTATTAAAAAAAATAAAGTTTTAGAAATTGTATTTACACCACAACTGCAAAAGGTAGCTAACCTTTTTAAATTTGGCAAGAGATTCGTTGCTCAGTTGTGTTTCAGCAGTAGTTTGAGAAATAAAGGTGTTGGTTTCTCCCCAGTCCTGGTACAAAACAACTTTATTAAACAGCTAAAAAATTTAAAAAATATACACACATAAATGTATTCTATGCAGTAACAAGAACTGTTAATATATGCATAAATGGAGTTTCTTAACAAGTGGATGTAGTTCAGATTGATCACTTCCTGTATTACATATATATATATATATATATATTGTTCTGAATTGTTGTTGAAAAAATGTTAAAAGTGGATATTTTGTTTTATGTCTATCATTAGAAAGTCTTCAAGAGCCAAAGAACTGTCAGTACAGGTTGTAAAATGAATAAAGCCCAGCGCTTTGAGATTAAGTAACTCAAACTCACAGAACACTTGTGCAGTGCTACTGATAGTTTCAAGTGGTCCTTGACAAACAAAACAAAAAGCAAAAAACTGGGTGCCTATCCAAATGTTTGCCACTCCTAACATGGTGTAAGTTCACTCATCGGCACAGCTTTAATTTGTAAACAGAAAGAGAAATAGTGAGTTCTCACTTCAGGCATGTCCACAATGGCTTCATCGGGACCCCGGTTGTCATTTCTTCCATCCATAGGGGGAGTACGTATTGAGACCTTTTTTTCACCTGATTCATGGGCAAAAAGAAAACATTTTAACATTGTTGTCAAGCTATTTTATTTAACACCACCCCATGATACTGCATTGATTCATGCTCATTCAATTCATCTCATAAATTGTTTGTCAAATTATACTTTGAGAAAAGACATTAAGATAAAAATAATTAATGACCAGTGCTGTAATGTACTCTTCTTAATACTTAACTATATAAATTATAAATAGGTAGCATACTCCTAACACTGATAGTTGTATGGGACTTGAGAAGAGCATATAGAAGGTGTTTAAACCTAAAAACTAAGTAAAGTCATTGATAGACTTGGGCCAAATATTTTTTTTTTAAACTTCTGACAAGCCAACAACATTTGCAAGACTATTGCCACATGAACCCAAAACCCTAAAAAGAAATTGAGAGCCTTTTTCAAAATAACTTTATACACTTAAATAGCTATTATTTTTATTAATGGTCTTAAAATTCCAATTTGTTAATAGATTATATTTTAAATTGAAGATGTATATACTGAATCTAATTAATATAAAAATATTAGGGTGACCTTTTAAAAGAATTAGCAAACAGTACAAATTATTGTACAAATACAAGATAAATACAAGATAAACACAATGCAAACCCAAAATCACCAACTGCAAATGTTGCAAAACCGATGACATAACCAGGGGGCAGCAGGTTAATGTGGGCAGCTTGCGCTCACCAGCATACATGCATTATTTTGTTTGCGCTGCGTGTATGCCAAAGTGTTTGGATTACCTAATTGAATAATGACAAACTATGCTTGGCCAATTCATGTTAGAGCTCATTTGTTACTCGCATTTGGTTCAGACTTCGAGCCTTTAGGAGCAAACTAACACACAGGCACTGATAAGATTTTTATCAGATACATGGACATAGCTGGAGGCTACTCTCAAACCTATGGTGCAGACTGCTGTATTCAATAAAGGGGTGCGACAGTTTATGAAACAGGCAGGTATGAATCAATGTACAAATTGATTTGGCCAATGTTGCCAGTGCTTTTTACATGCAATTAAGTAAACATATGAATATTCTGAGCATTTTTTTTTCTGCATTCATGCTTTATTTTGTTTTGGGTTAGGTTTTTGCTCTTCGCATTCCCATACAAACCTGAACTTTCATCAAGGTCAAGGTTACTACCTCGACTTCGATGTCGCTTGCTGCCATGTTCACGATTCCGTTGCCTTCTGTGACCATGTCGGGATCGTTCAGATCTAAACATACAACAAATTATAAAAAAATAATTTCTACTAATAAAAAGATTTAAATACCAGGAAAAAAACAGCATGTGAAAATAAAAATACTATTTTGGGGACAACATGAAAATTTTTCATAGTTAAAATAAATTATTTAACTGCAGTTGACTTATTTTAAGTATAAAAGTTATGAAGAGTCGAAAGACAGGACAAACAGGAAAATTACATATTATTGTTAAACAAAAATATATTTTGCAATTGACCTGTTAGTTGTTACTGAATATTCCGATCCATTATCCAGTCGATCCGTATCCATTAGAAATAGTTTGACAAGAAAGTAAACAAATATATATAAATAAATTTATTTCTAAAGAATTTTTTTTTAATTTACAACTTAAAATCTAAAGATAAAAGATAGTAGAAACATCTTATAGTAGAATAGAGGTTTTTAAAGCAGTTTGGACCATTCTGTTTTGGGAATGAGTAGATTTATGTACTGCACAACAGAACTTAAACAAGGATTATGTAATAGCGAGACAAAATTATGTAAACTGTGACTAGTACATATATTCCTAATCCCATACATATACATAACCTTGTGAATGTTCAAAAGCATTCCACTAGACTAGATTAATGTGTGCAGATTCAAAATCTGTCAATGATGACACCTGTTACTGCAAATACTAGCATAGTGGTTTATAATGAAAGGTGTGTCTAGAATCTAGAAGATGGTCCATGTTTGGGTATAGTTTGAGGTTGACAGCAGACTTTTAAAATATGTTAATTTTATGTATACTGTGAATACTATTTTACAAAACACAGGATAAAGACAAACAACTATATTTGTATTTCTATGACAATTCAACAGTTTTCTAAAACTACACTTACTGCCAAAATAGGTATAGCTGTTATAATAAAAATAAAAACACATTATACCTTTTCCACATCAAATTGTCAAATTAATCCCAATAAAAAGAGACGGACAACAAAGTTTGTTAATTAAATCAAATTAAAGTGTTATACTCATAACTCTCAAATCTGCCCATATAACTGTAAATAAAAACTTAACACTTTTTTGAAAACAGAACAAGTTCCCCAGCCTTCATACTCACAGAATCACTCAAAAACCCAACCGTTTCCATTCACATAAGCTAAGCAAAAGCGTGACTCACATCAGGCGGCTACGTTAAGCTTTACAGCAACATCTCTCGTCGGCACAAGATCAACTGTTGAAACATCCCGCGATTATATTTTTGCGGGTGATGAGCAGAAAGCCTCTTTAAATTCACCATAACTCTGCATGGGCACTGAACTGGAAACTTCAACAACATTACGACCGTTTGTTCTGTTTTCGCGCGATCCGAGATTGTGAAATGCAATCACCTTGCGAAAACACCGCGATTACCTTTCGACAATAGCACATTGCAGTATTGTGACATAAAGTTCGCTCTGCAGACCTTTCTCTTTTTCTTTTCTGGTAGTTCATTTGGGTCGTTACGAACTTATAGAATTACGAGGTGACCTAAACCAAATAGTGCAAACTCTTGCGTCGTTTTATTCCAGTTTGTCCGTCGAGCAATGTCAACAAAGATGCTGAAGATCCTGCTCTATTAATTATTAACTGCGGAACAGCGCGCCGTAGGAACTCAGAAAAGGCAAACTTCCATAATGCCTTGTGCATGTGCGCGACTGACATGTATTTCACCTTTTTTTCCTTGAGAAAAAATGACACTTTTCAGGTCCTGCTGTTTCCCTTCCGCCAGATCGCTTATTTCCGCTTCAGGCTGATTAAGTCTCAAACGCTGCCTGGCGGGATAATCGCACTAATCAGATTGCGAAAAGATGATGCTGCGTCTCGTCGTTGTGGGTGACACCAGAAAGAAAGCAATTTCACCTCTTGCTTTCAATTCCGGCAATGGCAAACTAACATAACTTGGCATACTTAACATAGCTTTGACGCGAACTGAAAGCCTAAGGCATGAAAACAGGTAATTATATGTGAAGTAGCGAGGGCTGAGTCGCTCTTATTACTAAGTACCTCCCTATAAACAGCAACCCGGCTGGTAATACCAATTTTACTTGACATCATTAGAATGAAATATGTATGAGCAAATATGGACATTAATACAACCTTAAACAAGCGTTACTGCAAAGTTTAAAGTAGGCTACTCGGTGCGGTCAATTTTAGAAACAAATAATATTCAAACAGCTTCATCAGAAGTTGCTTTGGTTTTTTACCAATCGGCTACAACAGCACCAGGGTAGGCTATACCAAGTACGTGTAATTCAAACCACGCAAGTCGCGGCCGCGGTTTACGCTCCAGTTGGCCTAGGCGTGTTTCCTTATGCTGTTGACAGATGCAACATTTACAAGCGGGAGACGACCAAAAAGAAAGTCAAAGGCCCTGCACTCAAAAACGTTACTGGGCCACAAACAAAACATCGGGCCTTGTGTGCACAACAGGGCTGTCAATAGGCGAGTCGCTCAACACCTAGCGTAGTGTGATATAAAATAAACCCGGCGAATCAAAACATGTTTTTACCAAGAGATAAAATGATCATTTTACTTAATTCAATTCATTTTAAACTGGGTTAAGTGGTCCGAAGGGAGCCTATATGCTGGTTAATTTTTAAGCAAAAACTCAGCATATCCTATATTTCCGGTGCGACTAAAACAAAATGACATAATAGCTGGAAAGGTAAATTTTACGCCAGTCACTTCACCATAAATTATTGACGTGAGCAACAAGTGGTCTACAAAGCAACAGCGACAGCGCGAGGGTTTGATGAACGCTTTCATGTGGCAACTTTGTAGTTCGCCCAAGGCCAGGCTGCCACTCGGGAGCTTTAGATCATTGTCAAAAACGTCAACATGAGACGTTGCATTTCGGTATAATTCCGAAACATTTAAGATGTAGCGTAACAACGGTTAAGTCGGCGAACCAAGAGCGGCTTTGAACTATTAAATACGACAAATTGATATCCGTGCACTTTAATTATATTGTTTTTGTGTGAAAAGCAAATATTTTCGAATCCAAAAAAATATACTAATTATGTGCAGTTAGCGAATAGCATTTACCTACGTGCGTGATCACGTTTTGGTGTATTTGTAACAAGTAGGACTTTACAGTGCAATATAAACTACAGACAATGGAAACAAAGCTTTACAGGGCAATATAAACAGCAATGAAATGTACAAACCAGTAGTAAATCAGACGCGAAGTAAAAGGTTAAAATTTAAATAAACATGCAACAGAATGGGTGAAAGCCATGCAAAACACTTACTTTTGGATATTAAAATATACAACAACACCATCCAATTAGGCGTTTCTGCGTAACAATTGACGCTCCAATGGATAATGAGGTAATTTTAAACCCGCTTTTCACTCGTTTTTCAAGACGACGCCAGGCAATGCGTTGTGAGACCTCTGGGACCAATTTATAATCCAATAAAGTCGGGTCCGATTTCACGCCAAAATCATCCGATCAACAACGCCCTTTCGATGCCCCCGTTTATGACAACGTTGGTCACTAGACCGTGACAAAAACAACCCGCCCCAAAGTAAAAAATAAAAAAGCGCAAACAAACTTCGTAATAATGTTAAAGCCGAACGACTTGACAAAGGCAGATACCACGAAGGTTCGCCTAACCAACTTCCTAAATTAGGCGAATGGCATTGTGAAAAGCTCGTCGTTGGCTGAGACGAAAAACGTAGAACATTATCCCGTATTCCACAGACACCTGTGAAAGAAACCTCAGATCCTATTAGTGAAAGAACGTTGTTAATTTGCTGTACGACTTTTTAAATCCTTGGCTGTAGGGGCTAGCTACCTTCACAACTGAACAAAAACGTGTGGTAATAATAATAGGAATCTACTTTGTCAAGTTGCATGGACAGTTAACTAAAAGGACACCAGTTTACATAAGAGGTTTTGTCAACCGAGTGTTCGCAAATAGTGTAAACTGTCCCATGCAACGCAGTGAGATAAATATCAGTTACATTACCTAAGGCAAAACACGACATTCCTGACACCGAAAGGTTGATAAACGGGTGTACAGACCTGTCAAACTCTACTAATATTTCAAGTCATCTATCATCTTCATTCGACCATGGCATGAAATCGAGCAGCACTCTTTGAACTTGCGACTAGCAAACGCCCAACAAACATGGGTAATTTAAAGTAGCAACTGTCAACCGACCTGCGACAACATCTCAACGCGTGTCGATCTCTTAACTACACACCCGCTGCAACCGAACGGCCTGAATAAACACACACAGCTATCATGTAACTGGAATAAAAAAACACGCGCGTGCCCCATAAGCTCGCTTCTAACTACGACAAACTTTCGGAGGACCCTTGGCAAATAGCTAGTCGGCCGATCGAGCGAGCCGGCCAGCCAACAAGCCAGCAGGGAAAAAGCGCGCAAGTGTACAAGGGCTGGAGAGGGGCGCGAAGCCGCCTCGCGCGCCTGCTGCTCTTTTGTTAGGCTGCGATAAGCGGTTGTTCTTCCACGCGTGAAGCCCACAATGGCGCTCGAGCCTTGCTAGACGCTCTCTCCTCGATCAAATCGAGAACAAAGCCCGGCTCCCCGCGGCGCGCTCCTAATAACCGTCCATTGTGTCGCTTCGCCTCTTCCTGCGCCCCCTCACCCAGGTTGTGTGAAATCTGACGACAAACATAAAAAACGCATTGATTCCGGCAAGCGAGCCGCGCGCCCACAATGGACGACTTGGTCGAACGTGAATCAGCTCACAAACACAAACAACTTTCTTTGGACACTCAAAAGTCAAAAGAGTGATGTTTTTGCCTGCGTAGAGTAAGTTTGGAACCAAAAGTGATTGTACGATATAATAAGAAACCTACAATATTAGTTTTGGTAACTATACTTAATCTTAGTTGATAAAGAAAATTCGTTAAGAAAAGGTATCTTTGACAACAATCATCCTAATCTAAACTACAAGAATTTCAACCCTTGACTAAGTCATTTTTAGGTGTATATATATTTCTTTCCCGCAGTGTAAGTGCCATATCAGGATTTATGCAAAAGTAATGCGAATTGGTACATATTTTTTGGCAATCTTAGGTTAGAAGTAAATTGTCAACAAGCCTGGAACAAAATAAAACGTTTGCTTTGCCATTAAGGTTAAACAAGAACAGTTTCGTTTTTTTTTTATTTGGTTTGTGTGCTAGTGCACATGTTTTCGTTTGAATTGACGCCAAAACAAGGAACTCCCTACCGTTTTTTGACTTCTAATTTTCGAAAAAAATCATCAAGTTGCAGTGTATCACGATTCATTTCTAACACAAATCAAGTGAAGCAGAATATGCTGCACATAACCAGTTAACTATATTTACTGTCACTTTATTTTATGCTTCTGTAAAATAGCTGAATGTATTTTGTTGTCTGTTGAGCTGAGAGAGATAGCGCATTTAGATTTTTTGAATTGGACCTAAGTGCAAGTTTCGTAAACAACAAAAACTTTATAAATTTCTAAAAATAACATCTCTAAAGACTTTTGTTTTCAGTCTGCGTAACAAAAATGTAAACAGTTAATTTTTCGGGTCAAGACCTTTTGTAAATCTGGTTGTTTCTGTGTAAAACTAGTCGAGTAAAGGCCATCTACTCCAGTTCTCTGCAATATTTTGGGGGGCTTGCGGCACACTACCAAAGCAACAAAACAACCACAAAATATATAAAATTCGACCATAGCTACTTTGGCAAATATCCAAGGTGGCTTATAGAAAACGGGACGTTTGTGATATAATGCGCCTTAGGCGTGAGAAAATGCGTAATACATTGATTAAACTGAAACGTACACAATGTGTATTCTATACTTACGTCCTGGATGTGGTCCTCTTTGTATAGCTCTGTTGGTAGAGCGACGGTCCCGGTATGAACGGAGGTCGTGAGTTCGTACCTCACCTCAAGTTAGTTTTGTTTTTAGCCTGGTGGCCTAGCTTGTACTATAATCCTGACCACACTGGCTGACTTGTGTACATTTTTAATTACCGAAGGCATTAAATGTAAATTAATTATTTTATAGGCGGTTTTGCGGTCCTCCAAAAACACTTTAGGCTGCCCAAAGTTTTAAATAGGAATATCCGATGATATCTGTTCGTAGCCGATGCCAAGTGGTGGTATCGATACTCGTCCGAAACTTATAGGGCAGCATAGGTGTCGATCCGATGTCAAATTAATATAGGAATTTCAGAATTAATATAGGAATTTCAGAAATGATTTGAGATCCAACCGAGCAATTTTATCAGGAAAGGACCGAGCGATTCTATTTGGAAATAACCTGACAAAGGGGCATTTAAGCATTTCAATTTCATTTATTTTGCTTGGTTGAGCATAGTAATGACGTCATTTCATATCAGATCGAATCGCAATATTTTTGTCAAAAATATCGGGTATCGCAATAGAATATCAAGTATCGGACATTCATCTGTAAATTTCATTTCCTTACTAAAGCGGATCAGAAGACATTTAGGGCCATTAAACAGCAATTTGAAAGTGAAACCTGACAATTTCGCTTATTTCCTGCTTAATTTATTCATATCGTATCAATACCAGCATTGTAAAATTATTATATTTTTTCTCTGACAAAAATTGACCTAGAGAGAAACACCAAGAAAACTACGGACCACGGGACAGATCAGGCCCACAAAGTTAATTCTAGCGGCCCGCGGCATATTTTCTTAATGATGATGACAGTTCAAATACTGTCGGGTGCAATTAAGTAAATTTTGATGAAATTGTATAAATGAATAACTATTTTATAAAGCTATAGCTACACTTTTGTTGGATAGGTGTTTATATTTCCTTCGTTTTAACGAGAAAAATCAGGTTAATAATGTTCGACACAATTTTTTTGTATTCGGCCCGCTGTCGTCAATCCCTACTGTAATACGCCCCGCGATGGCCGGGCCGTACAGTTATTCGGCCCTTTACGAAAAAAGTTTGGTGAACCCAGATTTCAACTAAAGTGATGTAGAATACAAGTACAATCCAAACCATTTTTTGGCGGTAAGACGAACATTTTTCAAGTAATTAAAATGTGAGTTACAGTTTTCATAAAAGTCTTAAAAAAAAACTTTTGTTTTGTAAATTGTAATGCAAATTACTGCACAAAAAAACGGTTTACTCTGGGATGCGGTAAATAACCCTCAGACTCAGTGGAAAACAAACATAACAATAATAGTCTAAATCTAAATACAATGTTAAAATTATTGGAAACAACTGCTAATGGAGTAAAGGTAAAAATAGAATTTACGTTTTTTGCCAAGCTTTAATATTTCATATGCAATAAATTCTTTAATGATTAGAAATTTTGCAAACTGAGGAAGGCACCGGATAGTCTATGTTTAAAATTGTGTTATTTCCCCTCCCCAGGATCGACGTCAAAATAAGGATTCGCCTTGTATGCTGAGTCATCACTCTCAGGTTGCCTAGTCATGGATGTTATTCCGGTTGGATCTTGCTGTTCTCTAGGTTGATTTTCTGAAATCAATGTATGATGTTTTCACAATAAGTTCGGACATTCGTGGTCAGTTTTCATGACACCATTTAATATTGTTACGTCGTACGTTTATATCAGAAACTTATTGACATAATGTTTCGAGTATCGTTTCTAAAGGGTGATACAAAATGAGAAGAATATTTTAAACACGTTTATGAAATACTGTATGTGTAGGCCAAGTCACTAACAAAATATTTGACTGCCTAGTTTTCATTCATGTTAGATTAGCAAGACAATTCGATTTAAGTCGATGTTCTTTAAAATAGGCCTAATTAGGAAAAAAGACTTGCATGCACTTTGTCATCAAATAGGGAAGATCGATTTAAAAATGAAATAGTAATTTGTTAATGAGACCGTTACCTGAAGCTGTACATTCGTTCGAATTGTTCTTAACAATGATTACAGTGTTTGACGCGTCGATTGGGCAACTTTTAAGTTCGGTGTTGTCCATTTGTAACTCGTCACATGTACTTCCACGGTCTAAAAAAACATTATTGGCAATGTGACTGATTACCTTACCCGTTTTGTCAGAACTAAAAAATATGCTTTGCAAAAAAGTCTCACCTTTCGGTTGATTGAAAAAACGCATATCGGTTTGATTGCATTTCAGTTTTTCGGCTGTAAATACAATTCGTAAAATTGATTTATGTATAATGCCTTTAGACAAAAAATCAAGAATTTTAATACGTTTTAAAAAAGTATTTCAGTGATACGTAATACTCTGTAACTTTTAATAAACATTTAGAATATACAACATCAAAAGTGTCACGACCGCGCGAAGTCTACCACGCGCGTGACATCTACGCGAATTGATAACGCTGAGTTGTGACAGCACTTCAAAATGGAAAATCGTTTGACGGACCCGACTGCGAAAAACAGTTCGGGTTGGGGTGTCGAAGATAAAATATGATTATATAATTAAGAAGCAAAACATATTTTTATTTGAAACGGTAGTTGTACGTATTTGTAGGATCATAGGCTTTTAACTTGGAAATTAAGGGTTTGTTCGGTTAGGTGGAAAATTTCTATTAGCAGCTATATACCATTAGTGTCATTTTCCGACTGTTGTTTCACGATGGTTTTATTTGGTAGCTCTTACCTTAAAAGATGTCACAAATATGGATATTCTTTTTGACAACTAAAAAAATAATGATAGGCTACATTTTTACTGAAACAGTTCGTTTCAACTTTAACATCTCTTCAGCAGTAAAGACGTGATTTTTTCTTTACTAATCCCAGTACAAACATAGGTCTACATTTTCCAATAAAAACATAATAGCAATTTTAAAACGAAACAGTCTGTTAATAAATTATATTACCGTCTTCAGCGTCGTAGCCAGATATGAAAAGGTTATGGGATCCGCCAACTGGTGAATCTTCAAGCTTACTATTTTTGATGACTAGTTCTGTGATAAAAATAGCAGTTTAGTAGTTTATTAGAATTTTTTAAATTTAGCGTATTTTCTTCCTATAAAGATATACAAAACTGCGCTCTGATAAACCAATTTACAGCCAGCTGCCCTAGAAACTTTCTGTGATATTGATTCGGAGCGGATTAAATTAAAGCGAACGAAAGTTTGGTTGAAAAAAATAAGCAATAAGTCGACATATAATTTTGACCCTGTTGATAACAATTGTACATTTAACTGGGCGACTTGGATAGACCTGCGAAATATTACTATTTTATTTCAGAAACATCGTATACTCAAATAATATTATAATAATAAAGAACTATTATATAGAAAGCATTTTTAACATTGTTTGTTAAAAATATCAATATTTTTAAAATGTCCAAGCAAGGGCCCTTCTATACTTTGCAATTAGGTTTTGGGGTTATGTTTTTTTGACTTACATATGTTTTTCTACATGAAATGTATGTGACACCCCTGTCTTATTCTTGAACGTTGTACCAACCTTTAACCGTTACGTAATACATAGCTAATAAAAAATGACTCAGATTCAACAATACATTTGGCTGCGATTAGCAAAGAGTGGTTACCCGGCCGATGTATAAAATTCAACTAAGTCAAGTACTCTGATTTAACGAATGGATTTTTTTGCGTCATGTCATAAAAAATATCTTATTCCCCAAACTTCGATTAGCAGGTGAATAAATAAAATATAATTTTAATAATTAAAATTTCGTTTACTTATATAAGTACGTGTAAAAAACGCACCTTTCTTAAAAATGTGACCTATGTTTTTCGTAATCTGTAAATATAAAATTTTTTTGTTTAGTAAAAAATTGAGAATGTCCTACGCACCTCACCACGCATTTAGGTTAAAAACACTCGCAAAAATCAGATGGGCATGGGCTCTTACAGCTCGAAATCACACAGTTCAAACCTTAAGTTATAAAAAAGGGGCCATAATAAATGTCTTAATGCAGTGGTTCTCAACCGGGGGTCCACGGACCCCAGGGGTGTCGCAAAAACTTCTTAATATACCTTCATTAAATTAATTAACGCTGGGAAATATGCTTAATCACAATCTTGGTAAGTGGCAAAATTACATTGTAACATGTTCTAAATCGCATTGATTGTGACGTAAAACTTCCATTGTGATGTAACGCAAATAAATTGAAAAATGGAAGGAAGCAATACTACAGCTCACATGTAATTGATTTGGTTTATTTATGCTATCGTTCGCTAAAATCACATGCGTCTAGCAGTTTCAAAAACACAACGACTCATTTCAAGACTTGCTTTGGAAGTGCGGTAGCAGAAATCGCATTAAAAAAGGTCATGAAGTAAATTTGTGTTGCTTGTTATTTTACTCAACATAAGGGGCACCATAGGCAGATATGCTAAATGACTAAAAAGAATATTATTACACCAACAAACTGGTCCGCGACTATTTGAAAGCATCAAAAGAAGGCCACGGGTATAAAAAGGTTGAGAACCACTGTCTTAATGTTATCATTTTTCAAAATAATTGTGTTTTTCAAGTCTGGTATACTTGTTTGCATAACTATGTATTCGTAATACAAATAGATTATTTTCAAAAAAACAAAAAGTTTCGGGAAACAGTTAAGAATCTTTGGACATAGTTTACGCGCAGTTTTAGACGGCACAATGTATACCGGTACCGGCACTATATTTTTAGAATAAAATGAGTTCATTTTATTCCATATTGTTATTCGGTAAACATGTATTGTATAACCAGTAATTGACAAGACGAGCGATCATTAAAATATCTTTTGTAACCTGACACACCCTTTGTATTTCCATAGATAATAATAAAAGATTATATATATACACGCGTTGGTTTAACCAGGTATCGCTTTTGCCACGAAAGCAAAATTGAGCGTGCCTATAATATCTTAATTTGCTTTAATATAATTTTTGTTTCATTGAAGAGAGTTAACAGCAGAAAAATCTTTTATTTACAAGCCAAGCATACCAAATCGCTCAAGTTGGCTATGATATAATTTAACTACATGAGAGGAAATTTGACTGACAGAAGGCCTTCCATTATTTTCATATGACGTAATCCCTGATGTGGAACTTGTCATATTCGTAAATAGGCTAAACGCTCACAAAAATGTAATTCATTTTCCCCCTAAACAAATCAAAAATACTGTTTAGGATTTTTTTTCGTATTGAACCTAATCCTTTTCGTTTCTACCTCGGCGTGTATTAAAAACAATTTAATGCCTAAATTCAGTTTGGCTTTCACTAAAATATACCTGAACCTTTGTCGACTGAGCGATTTGTTTAGCCTTGCGATTTGTATATTTTATCAGCGGTAATTCCGGTTTAATATGTAATCAGCAGGCCTTTTGTGGACGGCACTTTAAGCAGACAACATGGCCGATTGGCCGTGGTCGACGTGCTAGCTATGTGTTGTTTTTTGGACAATGACAGAATTTCACACATACTTACTTTTAGGCATGTTTTATTCAACAGCAAACGCATCACAATGTAAGGTCAGTATTAGGTTGTAAAAGTTAATCACATTTTATTTTAATAACTGATCTGGAATTAAACAGTTCCTGCCAAATACACCTATAATCTCTTGGCTACAAAATTTCAACAAATTAAGTCTTTTCCTTTAAACATCGCCAACGTTTAGAAACTAATAAACTAGGGCTTTCTGACAATTGACTGGTAACTGAACCGTGCTACTTGACTGAGTCATACACTAAACATGCAAAGGCAAAGCGGCGCACACAGCTCGCTAACCACACAGTGAACCTCTTAAAACTTTCAGGAAGTACAGGGCGATTTACACCAGGCAGAGTTGCCGAGCAAGGATCGATATGCGTGGCTCAAAGTTGTGGGGATAAAAATCGCAGCTTAAAATCGTACAGAAAATAAAATATATTAATTTACAATAATTAGAAAAAGAGAAAGTTTCAACAGCTATATATTGTGGGGGTTTAAGTATTCATTGTCTTAAAATTTGCCTAATTTTCCAACAAAAGGAAAATTAACCATTTTAGCAAGGTGTATTTACATACACATCAAAAGGCTTTGTGGACGGTATATTAAGAGTTAAGACAATAAGACACCGATGTCAATTACAAGTTTTCTATGGCCCAGTAAAACTAATGGTGCACTCATGAAAAATAGATGACATTCGTGGTATTTTATCCCTGTTAATTTTAACCACTTTTGTTTACTAAAGTCATGCAAAATTTGGAACATTGTTTCTTAACTTTCTTTACATCAGCCACGCCTATAGCTTCAAAACGTTTTTGGCGCACCTTGCGAACGAAGCGAGCGCGAAATTATTGAGATATACCAGGATTTCTCCCAAACTTCGTTAATACCAAAATTTGATTAAAGTATTGTACTGTTTAATAAATAGCTCTGAAAGTTTTCACCATGAGTAACACGCGAGTGCAAATACTGTACATCGTTTGCAAATGCGGTTCATTGTTACGTCACACACTACCAAGTTTATGGCTTTTTAATTATTTTGTTTACGCTTTTGAAAAGAGTTTTTGCGTTTTGCGTTTCATTTTAGTGACTAAGCACAGTTAGAAACTTTTACCCAGCATGTTTTTTCATTTTTGTATTGCAAGGTAAATGATGACAAACCCTAAACAAGCAAGATTATATATATTTTTTATCAAATATGGTATTGCAGGTACATCATTTGCCTACCGCTAAACCTACTGTGGAAACGCAATTGTTTTGAGTTGTTTAAAGTCTAATTACTTCGCTACACACAAAATTGTTATCTAGTCAAGCTGCTGCATGTTTATTAGCCGAATTATTAGCCGAATAGAATGTAAATTCACGAGTAAATTATGGAAAATCAGAAAGTTTAGTTAAAATCCAGGCACATATCTAAGTTTTATACAAAGGTAGCGTGGATATAGAATCGAACATCAGTTCTGATAAACATAGTAAAAAAATTGTGAAGGAAAAAAATGTAGCCTATGTCCGACCTGTTTTGTTGAAATCGGATCAGCCAGAATGCGCCGCGCGTCTCATCGCACCATCGAAAATAAAAATCTGGGCAACTTAAACTATAATAAAAGGCACTTTTCACGCAGCACGCCATTGTTTTACATCTTATAATGTAAAAATTACGTCACATTTTTACATAACTTTTTGACGTCATTTCTGAGTTGTTTTGGTTCCTGGACTTGGCCAATGCAACCGTGGTAAATTTGTCAGGGATTTCGCGTTTCAAAATATGGCAACCGTATCATAGTTGCGGAATCTTTAAACAATTGTATGCCTAATGACATAAGCCGAAACAGAAAAAAAGATTGGTAAAAAAATAAGTGTTATTGTTTTTAAATAATAGTTTCTGCCTGCGGCGCAGAGTCCAGACCGGTAATTTTTAACCTTTTTTTCTATCGCACCCCTTCTTTTAGACAGGTCCTGTGCCTTGTGCCTCTCTTTAGATATCAATAGGTATTCTACTAACAGCAATTCGAATTTGTCGATTACATATCAGTCAGATAACATGAAATGTTAAAGTGAATTCTTAATCGTGCAAAGCGAAACTTTTGCGGCTTTCGGCTCACATCTAAAACGTCAATTAAGGAGACATGAAGCATATGATGGAAAGCAAAACAGAACATCGCTCGTGCTCGATATATTGGCTTTTAGTTTGACAAACATATTTCATAAGGGTCATTGCCTCCACAGCAGAAAGGCTCACCAATGCAATTGCCATATACAGTAGCAATACATTATGGATTTCCTCAAACGGCAAAAAACTGACCCCGGCGCTATAGCCTGTTGTCATATAAAAAATAATACTGCGGGGAAAGTATAGAATAATGTAACGTTTATCAAAATTAAAAAAATAGTAATTTAAATAGGTCCGATAAAGTTAAATGTATTAAGGCCCGTTTACACTACAGCTGCACTGAGCTGCGCTGGGAGTGAAATTGTTTTCACTACAGCTGCGCTCAGCCGAGCTGGGCGTAAAAATCGCTCCAAACGTAACGTTTTTCTATAGCTGCGCTGGGCTCTAGTTTAGCAAACCGTGAAAATCGCTCCAAAGCGTAACTTTAAGCTAGCTGCAGCTGCTGCACGGGGCTTGAGTTTAAACGCTTTGCTCAGCTTGGTGCAGCTGTAGTGTAAACGGGCCTTTAGGCTAAATGTCCAACATAACATGTGTATTTAGACTTTGTGCTTAAAAATGTAAACAAAACAGAAAAAACGTAAATACGAAATAAAAGATTTGGGCGAAGAGCGAAATATTTTTGTAGTGACTTTGTTAAATTTGGCACAAAAATATGTTTTAGGGAGAACGTGGTCCGGTGCTCAACCCCTGAGCACAACTTAAATCTCCACCAACTGTACCAAACTGTTCAAACTATAACAAAGTCGAACTATTAAGAATGCTTTCATTTTTGCCTTGACCTGATGAAGCACGGTTGTGCGAAAGTTTGTCGAGCATGTCCGATACAATGTGTGTTTATATAGTGCCACCTGATAACCCTATTAAAAATTAGAGGCTCAATACTTTAAAGTCATAAAATCATAAACAATATTTTGCAGTTTCGAATGTGTAATGTTAAGATAAAGCAGAGGACGGCCTGAAACCAGAATTAACACCAAGCGTCGCATATGGAACTAATATAATCACCATACCGGTACAAAAAAAATTGGAAAAGAGCCTACGAATTGGTTGGCGCTCCTTTTTATCGCCGTGTATTGTGGATGGATCAATTATATGACCTGTGAAGTCACGTTTTTTTTTTTTTTTTTTTTTTTTTTTGAAGTAACTTTGTGATGCCAACTATGATTTGATTATCTGGGCCCCACACAGTTTGTACTATCGCCTCAACGGACAAACTTACGGTCTTGCAACACAATCTGCTTTCATTTTAGAGTACACCACTAACCTAATGCAATTGAGAGGTATGCAACAATTATGGGAGAAAATGCCTCTTGTTTAAAAAATGTTGGCTTTTAAAAGACCAATATTATTTTGAAAAACCATCGCATACATCGCAAAAAACGCCAGTATATAATTTAACCAAAACTTATTCATTTGGAGAGAGCGATAAGACGCGAGGCGCATGGAGTAAGACAAAAACATAATATGGATTGGCCTTAAGCGAGAAACGATTTGGCCTTTACGTAGTTAAAATAGGCTGTTTGATTAAATAAAGGTAAATAAAAAACTGTTTGGGAACACATTGCCTTATGTCCCTGGATTCACTCCTGATCAAATGGTAAAATCGGTACTCGTCAGATACTATAGGTTGACATCAATGCCGATCCAATACAAAATCATGATAGGAACTCAAGCAATAATTTGGTAGGTAGGTACCGGTACATTGCTAGATTTTATTGTAAAATGTGTATGGCATAAACTAAGGTAAACCTGCTAATACGTTATTTAGAATACACACGTATAATCTTGTTGAACAGCTTTTCGTTCATTAGACGGTTTAGTCGAGGAGCCCCAAACTGTATTTTTTGCTCATTTAAAATACGTAAATGCAAAATTTTCTCAGTTTGTTTTGTGGTGTTTCATAACAAATTATAATAAAACAGACCAAACGCGTCTTATGTTTCATTGCATCCTCAAAAGTAAAAGTTTTGTAAATCTCCTCACGCTGAAGCATTTAGCCTAACAACCCGGAAAAAATACCTTCTGAACGTTATAATGACCCTAGTTAATGACGTCATTTGACGTCGAATTTGATCGGATTGCAATATATGTGAACGAAATATAAGGAATAATATTTGACCATCCCTATTCCGTATGCTACGATGTTAAATGTTTTCCGAATAAAAATAAATAAATCAATAGATATTCTTTGCACATTCCGGTGTGAATATGAAACTCCAAGTAACTTCGTAAAAAAATTATTGCCAAACTCCGTCGAAAAATATTGCCAAACTATGTCGAGGGCAATTCTGGTAAAGAAATTACACTTAGATTGTTTGAACAGCTGCATTGAACAGAAGCAGTATTGTTGGAACCTTTTTTAGAAACCTTTCGAGCTGCATCCGCTAACATTGCGTGATATAACAATTAATGGCTCAAATTTTATCGCCCTGGAGTGATATGTCTGGAGCCTTTAAGTTGAACAATCACTTCGACTGCGCCAGTTAAAAAAAGGCGTCAATTCAAGATGGTTTGTTTTATATAAGGCAATAGTCATTGCGCATAAGTAGTAAGTTGCTGGTAAGTTCTTTGAGCAAAAGTCTCCAGGTAAATGTTAAAAATCCGTATGCAAAAATTTCGTGCGTAAGCAAAGAATAAAATGTGTAACGACAGTTCAGACTTATATTAAACTTCACTAAACATTTCGGAGTTTGTTTACTAAACTATTTTTTATGATGGTTACATGTATAAATATGTTATCAATCAAGTTTTAATGCGCGATTTACGTTTTATTTAAAATCTATTGGCGCCATGTGGTTACTAGTCGGAGTTGATTCTTGTGACGTACTAATGTCCCGGATGATAAAATCGCTACAGCTAGTTTGTTAATTTGGTTTGACCAATCAGAAGTCAGTTTCGCTATCACGTTGCAGAATCCGTTACTTTGCGAAGGCAGCGTAAAACTAGCAGTTGTGAAGTTGACCGTTTTTTGTCAGTTAAAAATATTCTAACCGCGGAGTACTCTTTAGACATTTACGAACTTCGATAAATTGTAATAGTTTTAGAACATTGCAACGATGTCTGAATGTAGATGTTTATTTTCAGATTTAAGTAATAGCAAATCGTAATTAGAACTATATATTTAAAAATGGGCGACAAGATGGATCTTTCGTTGGATGACATCATCAAGATTAACAAGAAGACCAACGTTAAAGGCAAAAGAGGAAGAGGCAGAGGGGCTCGTCGCAGTACGGGTGGAGGTGTAGGCCAAACCCGCAATAATAAGAGAGGTATATAGCCGAGGAAAAGCAGGAGATCATGTTGTTCTTTGGGAGTGTTGTTTTGGTTGAATGAAGATGGTACATCAGCACGCAGGGATGAAGGACTAAAATGTGAACTAAATGTGCGAAATAAAAGTGTGCTGCCAGGTCAATGTGACCTCGGCCTTATAGATGCCTTTACATACCAATTTGAAAAAATTGGAAGTGAAAAGGCTGCACACATTTCAATTCACAGCCTATGGCTGGTGAAATCGCAGGCGAAATCCACAAATAACCTGCTTGTCAATGTCAGCTGGGCAGGTTTATAGTAGTGCAGTTTGTTGGGCAGTTAATATTGCACCAGTCTATTCCGTGTTTGTTTCATATCAGTCGCAGTCAACAAGTTGTTTCTACTTGCTCACTCGAATCCCAACTGTAACCACTTTTTCCACTTGCAACTACCATGCAGCTGTTTACCCCTCGTTATTTGGAAAACCCTCTCTTCTGTTAGGTCGTGGACGAGGTGGCGGCGGCGCCCGTGGAAGAAGCCGGTCTGCTTCAGCTCCTTACACAAGATCAGGAAATGTTCCCAATGACAAATGGGATCATGACATGTACAGCAACAAACAGGGAAATCAGCGAAAAAGCTTTGGTGGTGGTGATTCTAGGTATGTTTGATTTTGTTGGTTCTTACTCTGCGATTTGTCACAAAACTAACCGTGTTTGCTTTTTGTTATTCAGAGGTGCAGGTGGAAGTGGGAAGCTGATTGTTTCAAACCTCGATTTTGGTGTCTCTGATAGCGACATCACAGAACTGTTTTCTGAATTTGGGGCTTTGAGACAATCAGCTGTCCATTATGACCGAACCGGTAGATCACTTGGAACTGCTGATGTTCATTTCGAGAGAAGATCTGATGCTGTAAAGGTATGTTTGTGTCATTATTGTTTTACTTAGTAGTCAAAATAACCATTAATTTTATAATTTTAATTATTTATTTTATTTGTAGGCATTGAAGCAATACAATGGAGTACCTCTCGATGGCCGCACCATGCAAATAAAATTTTCTGATGGAAGTAGTAACAACGCTTCATCATCACAAGACTTTAATGGAAGAATTGGCCAGAAGAAAGGAGGTTATGGTGGTGGCGGAGGCGGAGGCGGAAGCAACAGGGGACAAGGTAATATATGCCTTTCTATCTTAAATTTGAAAACTTGTGCAAAAAATGACCAATTTTTTTGTACAGGAAACAGAGGACGTGGAAAAGGTAGAGGCGGCAGTGGCAGCACAAGAGGCGGCAGTGGCAGCACAAGAGGTGGCGGTCGTCAGCAGAAGAAACCAGTGTCTGCTGAAGAGTTGGACAAACAGCTGGATGACTACATCTCTAAGATGGAGGAGTGAAGCAAAGGCCTATCACAACTGCCATAGTTCAAATTTTTATTACAGCGCTTCCACCACTAGCGCTTAACCTGCCAGATGAAAAATTGTGGTCCCTATTGCCCACCCCCTGGGTTTTTTAGCATGCGACTGTTAACCTGCATTATCTTCTAGATTAGCATAGTCATTGGTGGTGTCTCACGATTTTTATGAAGCGTAACAAACCTTTTTCGTCTTTTTATTTTCCATTTCAATACACCTGTTTTTATTGTAGTGCTGCTAAACTTCGCAGTGTACAGCTTGCAAAGTTAAGTCAAGAAACAGAAGATGTTATAGATTCTCAATTGGTTTGTGAAAAATCGTTTTTGAACTTCCTGCAGAATGTCAGCTTGTGTTTAGCCACAAATAATTGAGTTTCAGACGCCTATGAGTGTGAAGGTGTTTTAACCCCCGTTATAAGCGGAAGAAGCATGACAATTAAGAAAAAATTAGCAACTTGTTTCGGCAATTGTTTTTCGCTGAAACTACGTCTTTTTTAAGTTCAAAAACCGTCCGGTCTAATTTTTCCATCTTTAACAAATATTCGTTCTTTTCAGTCTTAAATGTGATTTTCGGTGGCTAGCCTAAATAGCGTAACCCACGGCAAGGCAGTTTTCTGAATTAGTTTAATCGTTCGTTTAAAATGTTGTACCTTCAACAAAAACATAAGTGGGGGAGAAATATCAAGGTCTATTCAAAGAAGTACGTAGGCTATATTGGTTAAAAGAGTTACTCGAAAAGTACAAAAATTGCACCTACTTTTTGTATTGGCATTGCTACGAGAAGGTGTGGTATTCGGTGCCCTCGTCAGATTAAATAGGCTTAATAAATCTCAGAAGTTAAAATGGATACCATGTGGTTCTCTACCTTCCATTATAAGCGGGGATAAATCGTAATATACCTTTTGCTTACAGAGCAGCAATTAAAAAAGCAGTTTTGCGTTATCATTAGGGCCATTTTTATTTTAACCTAAAAAAAAAAAATTTTAACTTTATTTTTATCAAATTTTAACTTTATTTTACCATAACGAAGTTGCTTGTTTGTAGAGGCCACAGTTCTTCCTTGAATTGATGCCAGTTATCCAAACATAATATTTTGTCGATTTCAGACCCAACTTTTTTTTTTTTTTTTTTTTTTTTTATGGATTATAAAAAGTGCATATTTTTTTGGCGATAGATTTAGCTTGCTTAGGCATTTTTGTATTCCAGAATGTCAGTAGGCCATTCCTAAAATTCAAACTGTTGATCTTTCGAAAAGACCACAAAGTGTTTTATAAGAATTATTTAAATACGTAACAACCAATAAAAAAATGGACGATTTGCGATTAAAGTTACTGCTGATCCAAGTGGGCATTGTGTCATTTTGCCTGCTTTTATAGGTTAATGTGGTTTAATTGTGTCGCAGTTCCTGATTTACAATGCTTCCACGGCGATTTTTACCAAAACTACTTACAAGAAACACAAAAACGTTGTCAAAAGCCATAATTTGACAAATTTTGACTTTATTAATAAATTTTAACTTTATTGTAAATTTTAACTTTATTTTAACCTATAAACTTCTTAGTAACAGTCCCCTAGGTGCTGAAAACAACTTTATTCTTTGATTCGTGGACAGACGAAAAATTTTAACTTTATTGACTTTTGCGGGCCCTAGTAATCATACTCGAGTTCCGACTCCGCAACCATGTGTGCAGATTTAAGCAAACGGTGAAATAGCATTTTATTATTGTAGATGAACTTCGCAGAAAATGCATATTGTAGGTAGCCCTAGTCCACACGGCGCCAGCCTGTGGTCACACAGAAAAAGTGTAACAAAAATACTTTTAAAAAGCGGAAATTTTTTTAGCTAAACTTGACAGAAAATATTGAATGCCGAAAAGAGACAAAATGTATTAATTTATTATTGTCAAATCCGGAAGGTCGCAGATTATTGTTTTTTGTTTATTTTAACAAAAAGTATTCGTGCATAGAAAATACTGTTTCTACCATAAAATGATTAGGGTTTATAAATAACAAAAAATAAATAAAAAGTTATTAGAATCTTGGGATACCAACTGCTATACAAGCTTGTACATTGCCCAACCTACTGTCTTTGGGCCCTAAAAGCCACCAGAAGTGGCCCACGAAGAAATGGTAAAACTATTTTAACAAATTCATGTTTCTACTTTATATTCACCAATTGAGTCAGTTTATACCTCAGTTGTAGTTGTTTTAGATTTATTTTATCGTTAGCCGATCTATTTACTCAATTATTGGACCTTCTATAGAAATTGTACCCGCGAAGACATTCGGCAAAGATCGATGGTTAGAAGTAAAAGTTTGTATAGACTTTCTGTGGGACGTAACGTAACACTATAAACAAAGAGAACCGGTTATTTCCGGGAAACAACCCTCTCTACATCTCCGACTACGCCGCGTTTCCTGATAATGCAATGCCGAACCGGGCAACATTAGCACACCTTATAGTTGCGTTTCGCAAACAGTTTGCTTTGATGTTAACCAGTTGTAATAGTAAATCGGAACGGTCCGGCGTTTTAGCGAAACAATGTATGTCCATTTATCACGAAGCCATGTCCCGAAACACGACAAAAATGAAAAAGTTTTGTCGTTGTAATCCATTTACCAGAAGGTCGACTGGTATGTGCTTCTGAACTGTCGGTTAATAACCAAGCTGCAACATGTCCTCAAGGCAAACGTGTAAAGCGAATCCACGACAGCATTGTTTGTTAAGTTTATTGGCGTAACACACTTGAACCAGGTGTAGACACCAACGAGTAGAGGCGTAGATTTTTGTAGGAAAACGAGAATAAACATACAATGACGCTGTAGTTAAAACAATTAACTCAAGCAACAAACATACGTGTTTTGCAATCGCCACGATGAGAGTTGTGTAATAATTTGTAAACTGCATTTAAGAGTAGCTTTTACCGAGCACTCACAGTAATACTTGCGAAAGGTCAAACAAAATTATTCTATCAACTTTTCTTGTGATTTGCAGATTTCATATTAGTTTCGTAAAACTCACGCCTATATTTTTGGTTACCACCACTTAAAAATATAATCAAAGCTGAGAATTTTGCTACGGTTCATTTTTTTACCCTTTAGCACACAAATATTAAAATAAGTTCCATTCACGAGGAAATTAGGTATGTTGAAAGCATTTATATAATTGCAATATTTTTAGCATGTATATTCTTGACACAGTTTATGACGGTACACTTACATTTGCTTGGCATTTCACTTGATATTTAAAATCGGAGAGAAATGGTGTGTGTTACGCAGCTTTGCATTTAACACAACAAAAGAACAAAGGAAAAAGACAAAATTTTAACTGAGAAAAAAATATGGACCCCAAAATGTTATCCATAAAACTAAGCAACGATGTTATTGCACTTTGAGACAACAATAACTATACATAGTCATGGACACACTTTCTTATATCTGCTTTGTTGCTTGGCACCTTTAGGTTTGAGAGTGAACTTCAGTATTATTCACTTGCATTCCTTTCTTATCTTCATAGATACCCTTACTTGGAGAGGGTAGTAACCTATTGTGTAAAAAATTATAAGACACTGTTTTTAATGTGGTTACTTCTAGAAAAGACCAGATAATTTCAAACCGTCGTAAAAAATAACAAACTACAAGTCAACTTTTACTAAAACAACACAAAACATATTATGTGATGGCCAATATAAAGCTCGATGTGATATTTCATTTCAAAGTTTGCTACTTTATAGAAAATTAAATAAAAAAACGGGCCCATATAGTTAACATCAGATAAAAATTTAGGGCTGACCAAACGTTTCCAATATTATTTGGATCATTGAAATGATGCAAAATACCAACACACAATATATCTTTGTTCAGGGTTGAATGAATTTCAGTACCACAAATTAAAAAAAACAATACTGTGAGTTACCACTTACTATTGTAATAGTTTACCCTATGGTAAAAATAAAGAATTAGTGATGCAAACCCTAAAAGATAACCCATGTGTATTGTAGGGTGCCCTGTGTTCAGGTAAAACTATCTGGATACAAATAAACTAGATATTGTGTTGAGTGCACCAGAGATCTGTTTTATTTGCACCCAATGCTAGCTATAACATAGTGTGCAAATGCTTTCACAACATTTTGTAACACTTCCTGTTAAAGACAATTATTCTTTTGCAAGCAATGCTAAACAACAAACTCATCAATAACTTTAATCTCAACAGTTTAGGAACCCACTACAAGTTTAACCGTATTTACACTAGTACTTCGTGTATGTTAGTTAACAGGTATAAATATTGTTTTAATATCTTTAATCTTTATTTAGAAGATTTTTAACAAAATGCCACAGTTAAAAAAGTATGTAGTCCATACACTATATTAGATGTAAAAATTAGAAAAGGTTTCCCCCTTGACAGAAAAATAACATTTAAAATATGTTCCACAAGTTAAGATACCATCTTAAAGTAAATAATACCTATTGTTAATAGCAAGTTATTACAGTTTTGATATTATCTAAAATTCATGGTCCACTGTTTTATCATTAGCCACTAAGCACCCTGTATAAAAAATCAAAAAGTCACACTATGACTACTAAGGTAATATAACAACACAGGAAGCTGGTGATTTTAAATCAGGGAGTCAAACCACTTTATTGTTTCGGTTTTTCACAATTTTTTTTAATCCGGTCCAGTTTCGGTCCGAAGCACTGAAAAGTTCTGGTTCAACTCAGATTTCAACATTAGCTATTGTTTTTTCAAAACCGTTTTATAGAGTTCCGTTTAGGGTACAATATCAGTTGCATTAAACATAGTCAATAAACTAGAGAATAATTATTAAATTGTAATTCGTATTAAATCGTCAAAGTTTCATAATGCATTAAAAAAAAATGAAAATGCAACTTCTTTTTAATAAATATTTATTGCTTTTTCAAACCCCAAGTTCAACGACAGCTTGAGGTTGGAAATATACCCCGTAGATACTGCCAAGTATCAACAAAATAAACTTTTGTTGGTATGTTGTTCGTTTTACCACAAATATTTCAATATATTTTATTATTTGTACATAGTGTTTTTACTTGTTTGTGCTTACATCTCATTTTTATGTCTAGTATTGTTAGACAATGCACAAGCTTTTAGTGATTTAGCCTGTACTTGTCATGTATTGATCCCTAACCAATTTTTTAAAAATATTGTGATATAACTAGTCTCCTTAAAATGAGGTGTGACGTCATGCTGGAGTGACCTGTTTTTTCAGCTTTTTTTTAAATATTCAGTTCAGTTCAGATTTGGTTCATGTTCAGTTTCGACTGCCTGTTTCAAATACATATTTCCTTTGTTTTAGGACAGGGGTCGGCAACCTTTTTCTAGTCGCGGGAAAACCAAACATAGAAAGGTTTCTGCGAGCCGCACAAAATGATAACTATGAATAGTGTTATTGAAATGTTAGAACAACTGTGAATCAGGCGGGCCTCGGATATTTTTTGCACTTAAAAACGTGTTTAATTACATTTACAGAGGCAGTAAAGTGTTGCCGCAAAGCACTAAAAAAAAGCGTTTGTTTGGTTTAAAATTCGAGTTCACACGTCGTCATCCATACTACTAATGTAAAATTGTGTAATAAAATTACTTTGATGGAACGCGATAACATTTAAAGTTAATTTAGCTCAGTGTTTGTTAACTGTTTCAAGTCAAGGCGCAGCTGGCAATCGAAACGAGCACGATTTTTTTTTTGGTATACTGGTATTTCTTTTAAATTTTTGCAAGTTTTTATTACATTGCCGAAAATAAAAAAATAAAAAAAATGTTAAAAGATAAATATCAAATATTTTTAAGACTTTTTCCCATTTTGCGCTACGCACTTGGCAGCCTTCCACGGCGCAACGGTAAAGAAAAGCTGATCTAGAAAAGGCAGCATCAAAACGTAAACAAACCGGATGTACAATGAACATTCGCCCGAAGTGTCAAAATGTTTCGCAATTACGTAGTTAAAAGAGTCAAAAAGTGTGTCTAATTTGTCAAAGAGGGGGCGAGCCGCATGAATTACATCTGTTCTAGGATTACAAAATAACCATTCTCTACCAATTCCAAGATATGACCGAGGTCTACATAGCCATAGATTCTTTTGAATAGTTCATAATGATGTGGCCTCACCTTGGGCTTGAATGGTGACTTCTTATCCCATCAGGATACCAAAGTGCTTTAATTTCCTTGAACATAAGTCTTCCAAGAAACTTAACATTAAAAAAGCAAAAATGTTAGGCAATCTTTAGATATTTAGCAATAAAGCAATTAGCCTTTGCTAGTCTTACCACTAAGGCAAATAGATTAGAACAAATCAGCATGTAAAACACATTCTGCCAACCACTTGGTACAATTAAACCAGTAAGAAAAGGTCCAATTGCAGCACCTAGAATAAAAACAAACATCAGAGATACACCTTTACTTATATAAATTAATTTATAAGTTTAAATTACCTGAGGAAATATATTACCAAATAAATAGAAGCTTACCAATAGACCCAGTGCCGTCAATGATTGCAGTAACTGTTGATAGTGCTCTAGCATTTCCCATCAGTACTAAATAAATAAATTGTTTTTTTTACCAATGCGAAGAAACACAAAATAGTTATAAGACGCAGGTGGAGAGTTAGCATTAACAACACATTACCTTGATGAGTTCCAAGATCAGCGGACACTGCAGTGGTGATAAGAGCATAAGGGCCATTTACAAAAGCGCCAGTGACAAGCAACAGACTGACATTAGCAGCACTGCTGACCGAACCGTAGACATTAAACAAGAACATCTAGTGGAAATATTACTTATAAGTTTAAAATCAAGTCAAGCGAAAAATAAAGATTGCGAGTATTTTAGTCTTACCATGACTGCCCCAATAATCAGCATAAAGCCACATGTTAGTGCTCGCCCTTTAATTCGATCAGATATTAAACCAGCAGAAATTCCCCCAAAGATCCCACCAACATCAAAAAGGGTACTCATCAGTCCAGAGTCCGCTACATTTTTTGATTGTGCTACAAATTTAAGATACATATTGTTTATTAGTTAACCACACATCAATAAACAGAAAAGTTATACTTACATGTCTTTAAAATGTAAAACGGAAGCCAAAACAAAAATGTGTAGCTGACAAGTTTGGCAAAAAGTAGACACAAAGAAAACTCTATAACTCCCTGAAAATACAAAAAGAGTTATAGAGTTACTGCATTGTTAATCATTAAGCCAATATTTCATCAAAATATTGACACAGGGCATAGAATTGCAACATTTTAACGGAATATATTTACACTGCTGCAGTGCTGCTTTAAACACTGCAATAGGTACATTGACTTATATATTGAAAAATTTTAGGTGATATATCATTGTAGCTTTTTTCCCAGTGAATATTAAATATGGTATTCATTATGGCTTTAGACACCTAACTTGTGACAATCAGTATCATATTTCTCTAATAATTGAAAAGGGGTATGGGGGGGAATCAAATTGTTGAGAGGTCATAAAAGAAGGTCACAACCTATTAAAGGTTGAGAAAGTTAAGATATATGCAAGAAATACTTACAGGAATTTTCAAAGCACCTAGAAATCCAATTGCCTCTTGTTTAGTGTCATTTCTTGGGTTATTTTTAACAGACACGTTAAGATTTTCTTTGTCTGCTGAAATGCTGCTGTACTTTGAAGAACAACTTAATGCTTCAGAAGGTTCTATACTATCCTGTTAAATACATAAATATCAAGTTTAATCTTTTAATTTTTTGAACAAAATTTTGAGTTAATTAAGCAAATCTTAAGCGCATTCTGATTTGCTTAATAACCATGTACATTTTATAGTTAGTTTACATATATAAAACAGTATGTAATTTTAGATTTACCACTTCACAACATATTTTAAATCAGCATGCATAGCAAATCAATTCAATTAACTTTTTACCTTTTTGTAGAAATACTGATTAGATTAGATTAGATTAGATTAGTAAATTCAGAAAAATTGCATAGAATAATTCATGCAAACCAAAAAAGCTGTACTTATTCTTTGGTTCCAAAATGTCACACATGATTTTATAATGAAATGAAGAAAAATTAATTTCACTCAAACCAAAAAAAAAAAGACTGAAAAACAATCATAAAAGTAAAATCAAACAAAAATTAAAAACAAACCATGACACATTCTTCCAAACAAACCTCATCACTTGGTAAAGGTTGGTATGATGGGTCACAAGATTGCTGAACAACATATATACCGACATCATTAGGATCTGTGCAAAATATATTAAGTTAAGAGATAATACCAAGGAAATTTTGGTTCAATAACTACAACAGAAATTTCTACTTGTGGGCACAGACAAACATAGTAAGAACTTACGGTCTATTAAGGTAAAAAATGTGACAATTCCAAGAAATGCAATAATTATGCCGGGAACAATAAACGAATATCCCCATGCCCAACCAACAAAAACAGATCCAATCACTGAGCCAAGTATGTTTCCAAAAGAAGTATGAGAATTCCAAATGCCCATAATAAGGCCACGCCTAAAGAGTAAATTGACATAATCATACACAGCTCATACAGACACCAATGAGATCCATACATATCATACAGAAACCACAATATTAAATTTCATATAATATCCTTTTCAAAGCAAAAAAACATGCGTTTAAAGTGATGTTTTACAAACCAGAAACCATTAATGAATCTCAAAGCCAAAAGGTCAAGTAAATCAACATTAACTTTACGATTCATGATGTCAATTTACTAAACCCTTTTGGCTTTGAGATTCATTATTAGCAACATTTTGCGCATGTTGTACCTAAAAACAAATTAAATATACAATGTTGTTGACTGTTATGTGTCACTTGCTATATGATTTAAAAAACACACTGCCAAATAAACTTACTTATTTTTTCCAAACCAGTTGCCAACACATGTTACAACACCAGGCCATCCTGTTGTTTGCATTAGACCATTTAGTACCTGTATACAAATAAAAAAATCACAGCATAATCAAAATTGCAGTCTTTGGAATTAGACAAACATTATATATATATATATACATGGGCAGGAACGCAAATGCAATTCTACTAAAACATAGTAAATGTTGTTAAACTAAAGCAAATATAATTTTACTAATATGAGCAAACATTCAACTTTGAACTGCTTCTCTTATGCAAAATTTGTCTTATTTAATGTGATTATTTACCTGGGCAAAGACATAAAACGTAAATGAATGAATAGAAAAGAAGTACCCAAGACCAAACATTGAAGTGAATATGCCACTTAAGACCATTCCACAGCTTAGAAAATATCTTATGGAAACTCTTTCTGCAATAATTCCACTATGAAAAAAAATAGATAAAATTTATGTATTATTACTCATTAGTCACAACAGTTTTCCAACATATTAAAGTGAGCCATATTTTGTTTTTGTATAAATGCAAATTTAAGAAACAAGAATCTTATTAGGCCCAACTACAAAGTTTTTGTAACAACCTCAGGAGGTCAATTCAGAGTAAGAAAGACAAACCACTATAGTGTGCACCAAGAAAAAAATATGTTAATACCCGGTGAAACAGAAACTAAAAAAATAAATGCAGCCATTTCACATAATTATATTCATACCTGAAAAACATCCCAAATGCATAAGTAATCAAAAACGCATAATCCAGATCACCGTATAAAGACTTGTAATTTGACTTGTCTAGAAGATTACAACATAAAATAAATATTATAATTAAAAAATAATTATGTCAGTTATTGTTATTGTTAAAACAAGATAAAAAATGTAAAAGGTTGTAATAACTTTGGAGCATAATGGTTGGAGGTTGTAGTAAGACGTAATAAGAATATCAAAGCCCATACAGAAGTAGGTATCATTTGATGTTGAAAATGAATAAAGAGTTATTCGAAACGTCCAAAATGATACCTACTTCTGTATGGGCTTTGATATTCTTATTACGTTGTAATAACTATTTTGCAATAAAGATAAGGATTGTTGTGCATTTTTTTTGTTAGATAAAAAGTAAAAAACACACAATGATAAACATTGGTAAATTTCAATGAAATTTGAAACTAAAGACACATACCAAATGGTGCAAAATCACACCAAGTTCCATTTTTCGAGTGGTTTGAAATAGAAAAGTCTTGTGTAATAGGGGCAAATTCAAGATTTTTGGAATTGGGGATACTTCCAAACCAATGGTTGTAGTTGTTTGGATTTACAAGACTACAATTCTGATGAAGTGCACCCTGTGTTAGAAAAAATCTTATTATTAAAAAAATAAATATGCAAATATTTTAAGTCATACAAATTACAAAGTTACACACCTTTACAATACTAAGTGGTTTCCTGCTTATGTGATATGACATGTAGCAAAAGAAGGTGAGGATGAGCATGGAATACTTGTAGCTGAAATATTAAGCATAGCGTAAATGAGTCAACAAATCCATTTAAGATTTAGATAGCACTAAACTCGGTGCTGGTCTAGAATCCTACCACAACAAACTTTATTTGGGTTAGGGTGCGGGTTTGGGCAAGTCAAGTAATATTGCTAAATAATAATATTTGACCCACCCTTACCCAAACACTAATGGTCACCCCAACCCAAATATTATTCCTTGTTTTAATAATTGTTCAACACTGTGGTAGGATTCTAGACCAGCGCCTTAAGCTCTCAGTAAAAAAACTTTGTATAAATCTTATTTTTTTAATACCTTTCCTTTTATTTTTCCAGATGATTTGTACAACCAGTCTGCATTAAATGGAACTTCACACTTAGAACCACCCAAATCCAAACGCTAACTCTTACCCTAACCCAAACAATGTGTGCAACATAAACCACAGGATGAAAAATGTAGTAGGATTCTAACCAGCGCCGAATAAATATATATGATTAAAACTTGACCCACCCAAACCCAAACTCTCACCCTAACCCAAATATTGGTAGCAATATAAAACCCCGGACGAAAATGTGGTAGGATTCTGGACCAACGCCATGTCAAATTTTAAGTAGTGCAAGTTTCTAATTCAAGTGCACACAGAAATCGCTTGAAAAAATCTTGGGTGGGCACCTCAGCACCTGCCACAAAATGCAGACCAGCTGTACAATAATAACACAGGCATTCTCGGTGCATAAACATAAAACGCTAAGAAAAGAGTAAGAATTACATTTTGCTTTCCAAAATCCTTAGTTTTTAAAGAGACTACCTTGCGGGTATTTCTAAGGAGTTTTCAATTTTACTCACATTTCATTGCGGTATTTACTTGTACTACAGCAGCCACTCGAACGAATGCATCGTACCATCAAAGGAATGTTTGCCATATTGATCAAAATAACATAAAATGTCAAGTTAACGCAAAACAGCAATAAATAATACAGTACTAGCGCTTCATCTCTAAGCAAGCAACCGCCAGTCCAACCAAATGCCCTTCATACGTACAAAGAGAAATCAGCTGAAAGCGCCCAGGCATGAAAGTTGTTTCACGCAGTTAACACGCACGGACCACGGAACAAAACGATACTTTGAACAGAAAAATAAACTTCACGACGTAGCCTACTGTTTAAAACTTTATTCCATATGATATTTCGACAAAAATCAAACTGAAAAAAAATTGGTAACGGAAGTCACAAACTTTTATATTTAAAAACGAAACGTTACCATAATAAAAAGACACAGGCAAATACTCATTGCGCGTAATAAACTACAACCAGCAAAAACCAAAAACTTCTTCAAAGATTTAAACCATAAAATATTAACAATTTTTAAAGAATCCATACTGCTTGAAGATTGTTGAATGGGATTTTCAATTGAGGTGCTTTCCGTTTATTTTTCGGGGATTTAAAAGAGCTTTGAACGAGTTGCCTGTGGATACATGGATGGTCAGCCAAAACATTGTAATGTGGCTTGTAGCAAGCAGGGTCGTTTCCAAGCTTGGCGACTTTCTTCCAAGCTTTCTATATTTTTTTAGTAAGATTGGTAGTCATAATGCTGTAAGATGTTTAGTAAGATCTTCTCCTGCAGTGATGGTAACTTCTGAGAATGGCGAACTGTAAAATATTTGTTGGTAGCCTATCGTTCGTAGAGATCAGCACCGTAAAGTATCTCCATTTTTTTTTTAAATCCCTAGCAACGATTTTATGATTACACAGGCTAGGTTGGTCATCCAGCAAGGCAAAATTGATAACCGCGGATTTACGAATTTTATTTTAGGGGAAATGACATTTTTCTGGACTCTTAAGGTGAGAATGTATTTTTCACGCATAGGCTCGACATTGTAGGTAAATGAGAGTCTGGAATCATAAAAAAACTCAACATGAACATGTGTACATTGTCCTTGAGCGAAAGCAAAATCTTCTCGTGTGAAGTGTGCAGTAAAACGTTCCTGTCAATGGTCGCGTGACCAAGCGCATGGTCTCGAACACCGATTTTAAGCTTTAACACTGCGCGGCAAAGAAATCCGCGAGTCGGAATTATTCGTCTCACCAGAAGAAGTGTCTCGCATCGGTCAATCGTCTGTTATGTATTATTCATGGTCGTCACCGACCTAATGACGTCATTTATCTCGTTTTATTTCACCAAGTTACGTCAAAACGTGACCATTCACTAGTTAGGGTCAGATCTTGTCCACGCGGGGCTAACCGCTAGTTACACAGAAACGGCGTAACAAAAACATATTAGGAGGCTGGATGACTTTTATTGTTTATCCAGTTTAAGTTGGTCAAAACATGCAATGGCATGCAAGGCACCTTTGGGCTGAAAAGATTCGATTTGCTTTTGGACTAAGAACGTTAAAACGCACGTATTTTTTTACTTAAAAGTCTAGCAGAATGTACGAGTCACGAAAAATGTACTTGCGGACCTGGTGGCTCGTTGTTATTTGAAGGTTGAAAGTTTTGCGTCAATTTATCATATTTAATATTATATCTAAATTTTAAGAGAACACTGAAAGAACTATACTTACAATGTATTTTTGGTTAGCTGGGTCGGATAAACTAATAAGCCAAAAGTTAGAGTTGAAGTTTACTATAAGGTCGCCAAAGGCATATAACGGCCCGAAAAGCAATTTAATACGGACGGCGCCTTATTTTTCCTAAAATACATAAGCTAAGCGGAAACAAAGGCGAGTTTCTACCATTTGGTTGTTTCGTAAACACTCTTATCAGGGACGGATCTAGACATGACCTCGCCGAACTCTATCTTTAGCCTAAATTGAAATTGTTTGATATACTAAAATGGAAATTGTTGTCGTACTTCGCGCGAATCTCTTCCGTCTCTCTTGTAAGTTTAACGCGATTTTTTCATCTTGGCAGAAAAAAGCGTCCTCTGCACTGTGGCACCTCACTCCAACGAAAGTTTGCCAAACTTAGCCTAATATTTATTTATTTTTTGCGGATTGGTGGAATGTATTCCGTCTTTAAAATATGAATGAAATACCAGCCGTTTTCTAAACTCTGAAACATTCACATTTTGTCAACCTAATTTAGTTTATGCCATGTTGTGTGTTTCTTCTAAGCCTCAAAAGGCAAAAAAAACATGGTAATTTTAATGCGAGTTTTTTTACTTATCCTAACATTAATTTTTTGGGTCAACGCGCCTCACTACTTGATAAACGCCAATATATCAAGCAATGTATATGTTTTATCTTTTTTAAAAAAAAGTTTTGTATTTTAAAGCAAATAGCCTATTTTTTTCTTTTAAATTGGACATTTGCGCACAACTTCCAAAGTAATAACAAGTTCGTTAGCTTGGGTACACACATTAAGACCGCAGAAAAATCTATAAAACCATAGTATGAAAACCAACGACATTATAAAGCCAAATACGCCGTAACATCCGGAGCAGAATACGAACTTAATCGTCTGATTAAGACATAAACAAGTCGGAATAAGTTCTAATTTTTTGAAGTAAGGCCCAATATGCCAAAATAACGCCTTAAACTGTAGGCAGGGGGAGGGTATTGGACGATCGGGGGCCATGGGTCTGGCATCGACCGTTATGGTGTCGACGTTTGGGCGCCGGTGTTTTGGCACCAGATATTTTGGGCTAGGGTTGAAATTATTAGGGGAGTTAGTGATGTACTTAGGGGTGGGGTTTGTTTTATTCCGACGTTGAGGTTTATTATGTAGCTTTGTTTGTAGCTTTGCAAAAACTAATTTTTTTAAGATAACCTTGTCTTGCTATTCAACAACAAATGAGATTCAAGCATTTGGAAAAGGCGACGCATTCGAATAATTTAATCAAATTTTCCAAATTTTGCATAACCAACACTAAAACGACACACTTATTGACGAAAGTAGAGATTACCTAGTGAGTAATAAGTATAGAATAGATAGCAGCGGTATTAGCAAATCTTATAGCCACAAAATTGGCGGCCGATTAAATGACAATAGATACAAGTCTTGCAACAATTAGTGGCAAAGAACGAACGAAAACACTAGAAAGTAAGGTTACGTCGTGTAGCACCATGCAACACAAAATTATGCTGTCGCCGCTTCAGCGGCTGCAGCTGATCTTCGCATCGCGTTTAAACGATTTTGGTCCGACCGGAGAGCTGCTATAGCAAGGAAGCAGCGTTTTGGGCGACCGGTCAGCCAAGCACTGCACCTACGCCCACTGCGACTTTGTCTTTGTTGATGTTGTAGGTGCCGGTCATGTTGAGGGTTATCGGCAACGGTAGCAGCTTCTTTTCGAAAGAGCTGCCGATCGTCCAATCGGAGGTTAACATACCTGAACAAAAGACGAACATTGTTTATATAATTTTTCTTTATTTTTTGGGTCACGACGGTAAATGTATAACGTCCGCTACAAGCATTAAGCGAAGAACTAAAGCTGGAATATTTCCTGTTGTGAACGGCTTTGGCATTGTACACTTTGGTTAGGGGAGTATTTTTTCAGTAAAACCTTCACGAGGAAGTGGCATAAGTTAATTAGCAACGCCAGGACGAAATTAACAAACCGACGTAATAAAACGTGTTGTTATGTAAAATGGTTAAATATTACTGACCGATCCGTCATACAGGAGATAACCACAATATTACTACTGTCTGTCATTTATTTGTATTTGGAAACCTTTTAATGCGACCTTAAAAATACAGGCCACAAAAAAACGTTTTATTTAATATGCCGCCAAAAGCCCTCAAACCTCTACGGAAAGCACCAGTGCTTTATTGTTTGTTTTTGTACGATGTATACATTATACAGTCTACTGAGTCTACCACACACATTTTGAGTGAAGTATGCTAAACTTCGTAAGCGTCAGTTAAAGATTGCGATAGGGCACACTAATGGATTTCAAGCATTACCCTTTTTTAAGAAACCAAAATACCGGAATCTCCCTACAGTTATCGAAATCAACGTTAGCATTTTTAATTAGTGCGAATAAACCAAATCTGTAACCAAGTGGAGTGGACAGTGGACACGGATCTTTATCCTTTAATGAGTATAAAACTAAAATACAAATCCAGCGAAGTAAATCTAAAAAAACATCCATATATGAAACGCCGAATCTTTTTTGTTAGTTTAGGAAACAACATTGCAACAGGCAGGACAACTCACCTCGAAACAAGAGATTCATTTTCGGCAAATCGAGCTGATACGCGAAAGTTGTTACGCTTTCCATATTCTTTAGAGAAGCCTCCAGCTCGACTCCGACTTGTACGTTTTCGTTCGCTTTGCGATAAAAGCTCGCGTGAAGACCGCCCAGGCCCAGAGTGGAGGCGATCTGCCAGTCTTTGGCTGTTAACATAAAGGTCAAAACGGTGATTTAACGGCCACGCTAGTCGTTGGAGGTGCAAATTTGACGGTTAGTTTAGCGTTGTGCAGACTTAAGAACGTAACGTCTTGGTAAAGCGTAAATGTGTGCAATTATTATTTTTAGGCACCATTGTTAAATTACAAAGCCTTAGACAAATCCAGTGTGATTTTGTTGTTAGTTTTAATTTGGTTGGCGTTTTTGCCATATATTTTTTACTGCAATAAATAAATTGAGCCCTGAAAGAAAAAAATGAAAGGCATTATCAAAGCTCTGTCAGCAGGACAGCAGCAACTGACAGCGCTATAACCTTAAAGAAAATTATAATACACCAGGCAATCATGTTTTGGAAAAAAAGACTAATACCAATTTCGTTGATTTAAGTTATTTTGTAATCTAATTATCTTACTTTGATAACGTCCAGCAAATGTAAGCATTGCTTGCTGTCGACCAGCCCCACGTTGATAGAGCAACTCCGAACCCAATGAAAACTTAGGAGTAATGGCTTGCAGATAGTGCAGTATGACCATACCTTAAAAGGATAAACATATATTGCAATTAAACCAACATAAACATAGCCTAACTTACCCTTGCGCATTCTGTGCACCTTAAGAATATATTTAAAACACTCGCAAAAAGTATATCAAAACATTTCTGTGTCTTATAAGTTCTTGTGACATGCACTTCCATTTTTTTGAGCAACAATACTTTTAGGTTATGCAATAAAAGGGTATGTTAAAATAAATCAAAAAAAAAAAAGATTCCATTACGCTACATTTGTTTTAAGCCCAAATATCAGCTATGTAAATTTACTTTGTCACCCCTTTTTTCTAGAGATCATCATACTAGATACTACACATGGACCTGTTTTTCTGACAAAAAAACATCTTTAAAAACAGGAAAAAATGTCTCCATTTACAAATTTAAAACAAATATGGGGTATTATCTGCATATGCCCCTGGTAAATCAAGGTATTAAAACGTATATGCATTTTTCTACATACAAGCCCTAATAAATTTTATAATAACCATTTTACTTACAAAACATGCTACAAAAATTGGGCCGTATTTTGCATAGGTCTGTACTGAAGGTTGAGACAATTGGTGTAACTTATTTGCCTGGCAAAACAATTTAATAGAGAGATGGCCCTGGCATTAGTCTGTGCTGTAATCAGTTTGGACAAGATGATTCAGCAAACCTGACATTGCAAAGTATGAAGTGATGAAAAACTTTCAAAAGTATGCATAAATGTATTCAAACCTGTTCTGTTTAAAGGGTCAGGATCTGCAGCTACAATTGAGATTGTGGAGTCCTTCAACATAATGTCAGTGCCCACTTGAATTGACTGAAACTTTGACCCTTGCATCTGGAAAAAATGAGCAGAAAGTTATGTACATTCATTAAAAACAGGCTGGGCTTTATGTTTACAAATTTGTTACCTGTCCGATGCACTTCACGCGCATGCCATCAATAAGTTGGTGAATAAACTGCGCTTGTAGATTTCCTTCGTTGGATATCTCTCCTATCATGACTGGGTATGCCTAAGCAAAAGAAAACAGCAGAAAAAAGTTTTAATTTTTTTGTTAAAAAAAATGTGAGTTGATCATATTCTACAATAGTAAACTAAATTCATTACATTGCAAAAGAAGTCTTACTTCTGTTGGCGAAGGTTGTTTAGATCCAACAAAGGTTGATCCAAATTTGTAACATGACTTCTCATTGTTCAAATGAACAGTATGCTGAACCTGTAGGAATTAAAAAAGATAAGTCAATTTTCTCTGTGACAAGCTCCATTTGATTTCGTCATTCCTGTTTATAAGGGATAGAAAAAATATTGCTGACCAAAATTTTCAAGTTATAGTTATGTGAAGGGATGTCCGAAACAGATCGGAACACATACTTGATGCCAAGTGGTAGTAACAGTACTCAACATTTGTCTTATAGTAGGGTGGTTTTGGTGCCGATCTGATCAAAATGTTCACCAAAATTTGCAATCAAACACAGCGATTCGTACTTTGAAAGGTAAACTTATTTAAAAAATGATTAAACTACATTTTTGCCAAATAATCTGAAAAAAAAATAGTCTATAAAGTTTTGTTTTATCTATTAGGCCTGTTTGTGCATAGTAATGACATAATTTGGTATTGGAACAGATCCCAATACTTTTTGTCCAGAATATAATATTGGGTATCAGACTATCAGGATTGGATTACAATGTCAAGTATCATCCATCCCTAGGGGTGTGACAGAAATTTATGGGTCGCCATAAGCAACATATTATTGTGGGTCTATCCATCACATTATAAGAGGTTCTGAAACTGTCTGTGTGGCGCCTTGGTGCATCTTTTTAATTTTCCATTGATTTCCTACAAAGATTATGTTTCGTATTCAAACTCAATTACAGTAACAAAATGTTTGAAAACAATATTATCCCCTGGCAGGTGCATTCTAAATAATTGTTGAAAAAAAAAAAAATAAATAAATTTCCTCCGCTTGGTACATGGCAAGTCCAACAAACTTTTCTAACGGTGTTACAAGAAAATAAGTTTGAAAATCACTGCATTAAAAAAATTAGTGTTTTGGTTAACAAAACTTGTATAATTGATGGCTGTCTCTGTTTTTTTTCTATTTCTTAACCAAGACATATTTAATGATTTTTTAGACAACATTTCTTCTTTTAATGTAAAATGGAATAATGAAATGGGTTTTAAGTCAAAGCAATTTCATTGGAAGCTAGCAATTTTCACAATTTTACTGATTTTATTTCCCAGAATGAATACAGAGGAAAAAACATAAAATCAGCAGATTAGGAAAAAACTTCCAATTGAAAAACATTTCAGGGCACTGCATTAAAGGAGCTGAAGGTATTAATTTGCTTATTAAATGATTAATTTATAACTATATATTAGTTTTAAAGCAATCATAAGTTATGGTTTGTTTAAAATCTTAAAAAATTCACTTCTATAATTGTCTATCATTCTAGAATTAAATATAAAAAACGTATAGGTCCAATCCAATCAAACTAACCTGAAAGTGTGAGCTAAGCCCCTTGTTCACCATAAATCGCAGTCCTTCATAGGGTTGTAGTGCAAGTTCTAAGAACAATTTCTTGAATTTTAGGAGTTAAAATATAAAAATCTCAGTTGTACGATTGGTTTTTATGAAGAAATTAGTCTATTTTAAATGAACTGTAACTTTGGTTATTATATAAGCTAATGGAATCCACATGGGTTAATACCATGATCTAGGCATGCTGAAAGAGAACTGACCAAAAAATTTCACATGCCCATCATGGGAGTAGAATTAAAGTTTTAAGCAAGGCAAGGCTAGAAAAATCCAGCCTGTGGTTAAAACTCACAACAAGGCTCAGTGGGAGCTGGTTAAGACTCAATATTCAACAGTCTGGACAAAGCAGCTAAGTTGTGAAAACCACATGAATAAAAAAACACCCCCTAAGATGGTAAAACAGGATGCAGCAGGGAACAGTAGCAGACTATTCGTAAAAGGCAAATAACACTTTCCTAACATCAAAACAGATAGTTAAAAAATACCTTTACATGGCTTGTGCAACTCTTCAAATGTTCCCAATGTGGGTTTTTGTTCTTCGGGATCAACAGAAGTAGATGGTGCTGCATCAGGTTGCACCGGAGGAGGGGTGCTTGGAACAGGCTCACTAACTGGAGGAGTGAGGGTACTAACCTGTGGTGTGGACGAGGCTGCAAATATAAACACATTACATTATACCTTGTTGATGCCTTATGTCGGCGTGGTCAGGGGCGAGAATTGTCATGAAACTATTGCGGCAACAAATTAACCTAGCAATATTTGTAAAGTAAAACTAATCAAAAATATTCTTAGATTACTAGGCCAAGACAACTTACGGCGCTGGATTCCAATTGCATTTTTATCCAGGGGTTTTTGTTGCTAACAATATTTGGGTTAGTGTGTGAGTTAGCGTTTGGGTGGGTATGGTATTATTATTATATTTATTCTCCCATATTTATTTCTAGCGATTTCAACTTTGACCACTTGTTTCATTGCTGCAAAAAAATAGTAGGATTCTAGACCAGCACCAAACTTACAACTGAAAATATTTAATTATTTATTTCAAAACAATCTTTGAGTAATTTACTTGATGATGATGATGAACTTTCAGATGACCATGGCCAAGATGCCGCATGAGCATTTCCCATCTTGAAGAAACAATTATAACTTCCTTACCCCAAAGGATATTTTATCACACCATTACCAAAGTCCAGCTACAAATTTGCATAAAATAAATAAATATAATTTAGAAATGGATACATTTAAGCACAAAGGTATTACAGTTACAGAATAATACAGACAATAATTTGATTGTTGTACACAGTTAAAGTGTCTTTCAGTGTAATCAAATCCTAAATCCGGGTGCATTTCATGACGTTCCTGTGCACTTGTTTTTGCATACATTGCACTACTAACATATTTCTAATGCGCTAACGTAAGGTGCACGAGTGTTTAGAATTTTGGGTGCAGTTTAGACTTTTTTCCGGGTGTCCTTTTTTTGAAAGGTTCAAAAAATCTAGCGGGTGCACTTGCCCTACTTTCCAGTGGATGAGCATAAATTTGCAGCACATGAAAAAAGCAATGTTGTACTAAAATAAAATATGTTCACTCTATTTAATTTAAACATGTTTTATTAAAAACCTAAATATGTATAGTTGGAAATACTTTTGTGGATAACATAGATAAAGGGTAAAAAAAACAATAAAAGTAAGGGCAGGCTAATCAGCACGGGGGCTTAGACCAGATTAATTGTAGTTAGAAATTATGGCGCTCGTCTAGAATCCTCACCACAATTATGAAATCAACGCACAATATGTGGGTTAGGGGGCAAGTTAGCGTTTGGGTGTGGGTGGGTCAAGTATTATTATATCTATTGTTCAATAATAATACCTTCCACCCACCCTAACCTAAACCCGCACCCTAATCAAAATAATGTATGTTGTGATAGGATTCTAGACCAGCTCCGAAATTACAATTCAACCTATTATTATCATAATTAAGACATTTCGATACAAACTTGTATCATCTTCAGTTAATGTGATGTTAGCTAATGAAGATAATGCAAGTTTAAATCGAAATGTGTAAATCAAGATAATATCGATCTACTCGACCTTTTGGCTTCGCTATCATTATTAAGCCACATTACAGATCCGTGCATAGTGTACCCAAAACCAATTATATTTTCTGCATTTTTCAATGATCACTAAAACGACTTTACTTCAACATTTAATGAAAAAATGCCGCTGGTCTAGTATCCTATCACATTTTCGTCTGGGGGAGGGATTTTATTGCCAACATTATTTTGGTTAGGGTGCGCGTTCACAGTTGGGTTCGGGCGCATGGGTCACGTATTGTTAATATATTTTTTTTCTACCTTGCAATTCCATTTTTGACAAATTGTTACATTGTTGTGAAAAAGCAGTAGGATTCCTAAACCAGCGCCCAATATTTTAGCTTTTTATCGTCCTTGACTTAAACGTGATACACATTTCGTTTCACGTGGGTCATTGAGTATTTGCGATACTACAAAATGAAGTTTCAAAAAATGGTAGCCATCTTGTGTCTAACAAATCTTATCTTCTTTTCTAGTTGTCCAAAGGAGGAGTCTCGTACATGCGGACCATAAGAATAACTAGTGCGGTTCGTGTAGCACTTTAAAGTATAAAATTATCTTATTTAGTGCCTCATGTGTTTTTACCAATACCCAATCTTCAGCGATGAATTTAAACCTAATATTGAGGTGTTTCTATGTTAGGCCTACCATGTGCCCTTTTTTCGGAGGATTTGTCCTCTTTTCTCAAGAAAGCTAATTGATCCTCCGAGGACGCTTAAAAATGCCAAAATGTCCTTTTTTTCGCATTTCGAGTTACAGTAGTCTTATACTTTTAATAAGACTTTTAGGCGAGACGTTGTTATTGTTTCCAAAAAATACTGTAGCCTAGTCATGAAACATGCTGAATTGCTAGTTTAAAACAGGTTTTTCAACAAATTATCCTACCAGCCCTACCTTCTTGATTGTCATTGCAAATATTGTGCCAGAAAAATGGCAACAGAACTTTACATCTAAAAAGGGCCATTAAAAAAGCAAAGATATGAGTTTTGTAGGTCTACCCTACTTCCAGTGTTACTGTATGGTAGGCTATGTTGTTATTTCTAACAGCGGTTTTTAACCGTGGGGTGCCAAGCATTTTTAGGGGGCGCGAGCTCTAAGTTAATATTTTAATTTTTTGCAATGATTCAATGGTTTCGTTTGGGTTGTACACCACTCCTACCGCGCTGTACAAACTCTGTTTTTGCCAACTTTGACATCAAAACGGCAAAAAATTTTCGGGTTTTGCACGAAACTTGTGTTCTATACTTTTTTTTAACTTTTTTAGCACAAAGTCTCTTTGAGTGCCATTGCATGTTTTCATTTTATCGAACGTATAACGACCCTATAGTTAATTACAATTTTGCGAACTTACAGATTAAAGTCATCCACGGTTCGAACTATTTTTTATCCATATTTTATATATGATAACAGGCTAGCTAGCAACAGGGGAACTCAAACTTTTTTGCGCAAATCGATAATGTTTCTCCAATACTGCCGTTATATTGTGTGTCGTCACATCTTTTGAAACACGATAACGCAATGTTTAATTTTTGCGCTCGACATTTTTATTTGCGCTCGACATTACAGCCTTGATGTGGACCTGTGCCCTCACAACACGTTTGTCAAATTATTTCGTGCACGAGCAATTTGTTGTGTGCCCCATGTGAAATTTCAACCAATTAAACTCAAAATTCAACCAATTAAACTCAATATTTTTCGCGCTTCTAATTTTTCGCGCGACCGACAACAAGCTTCACTATTTTCAATTTGTCTCCGTGATATTTAACTGAAAATGCTGAATTGATTTTCGCAGGGGCCAGATTGGAAACTTTGCATATTGCGCGGGGGAGATGTTTTGCAGCTGAAAAAATTCGCGGCTGAAAATAAAATTTCGACTTGAACTTGCGCGGCTGAAAATAAACCATCAGGCTACCGAAAGTTGTAAATTGCGAATTTATATTAAACTTACAGCGTTCATAGAATACTTGAATCACTGCGCAATTTTTGGTTGGTGTGCGGGCGCAGTGCGCAGGTAAATATTTAAAAAGTTGGATAGTATAGCATTTAATATGCAATATTACTCGAAATTGCCTAATTTGACGTCACTAAACACGTGACCGTTGTCCACTGATGCGTGACCAAATCGCCGAACTGTGCGTTTTTAGCGTTTCGGTAGTAATTCTATTTGATGCATTATATTATATACGTCTTATAAACTAGCGTAAAAAAATGTTATGCAACTTCAGTATGCGGCCCGCCAATTTTTTTGTGCTTGTTAAGTTTCATACAGAAGTTTGCGCGGTTGAAGTTTTGCGCGTTTGCTCGAGTCAGATTTGCGCGGCTGAACACATATTCTATAAAATGCGCGGCTGTGACCGCGGCTGAAAGTGCTGCTGCGCGGGGGATAAATCCCGATAAATCCCCCGCGCAGGCCAAACTTTCCAACCTGGCGCAGGGGGGGTCAATGGCATACAGGTGGTTCTCAGCAGATGCTTTCATTTTTCTTTATTATTCTTTAAATTTAGACAACCATAAAGCAAAATAAGCTATAAATTATAACGCCGAAGAGGAAAACTCTGTTTACTGTTATGCCAGAAGTATCCTTGTTTCAGAAAAAGACGTATTAAATTCGAAGCTAAATGTATTACTTGTGAATATTGCACGTTCTTATTCCAAAGGTTCTTATTTTGTTCTCACAAAACGTTTTAGGAGGACAACACGTTTTGAAAGCAACCATGACGGCAAGTAAGTTCCTGCCACGGCTCTTCTATGAGAACTGAACAATCATTCATGCGGTGTTTCATTAGTTGCTAGACATAGCAAAGATCTGACCAAGTGTAGTGCTTCTGGCAATACTTCTTCCCATCGGTCTATGGACAATGAGCGGTCATGATATAATAATTTTATGGTTCACCAAATAGTTTGGTTTGTTCTATCACATTGTCCATTACCTTGTGGATGATATGGCGATGGTTGGCTTTGTAGCTATATTCACTGAGATGTTATGAAGTCTTTGTCTTGTGGTGGCAGTGGCCATTTTTACGTGTTTAATTAATCGTTTTAAGTAATAATTAGTGGATAATTTGGAATTTATTGTATTGTGTATTTATCAAATATTTTATGATTTGTCCGTTTTCGCGCCTTTTACCAAACACTCGCTGTCACACTGAGAACAAAGCATTCGGCTGTTTCACACATGAATAATGTTATATCGTGACACATACTTCCGTTATAGATAAAAGTTTTTCACCTGTGTGAACGCGTTATTGTTAAAGTTCCCGGCTGCCAAAAAGGCTTATAAATCATTTCCGCTTTCTCGTGTCGCCTTCTCTCTTTCATGCAAACTTTCAACTTGTATATGCGAAACTTATATCAATATATATCCAGTCTTGTTTAGTCAAGACAGCGAGTGGTTGTGCTTGCCGGCATTAGCCGGTTTGCCCATAATAGCCAACACAAACTGTGTGGAATTGTAATCAGACAACAGCAAAACTTATTGAAGCAATAGCGAGGTTGATTGCCGAGGCAAATTAGTTCAACGAGACATGCAATTAAATACGCCAGCGTCAAATTGATGCCCTCCGAGTGACGAACGAACCACCTACAAGCGACCGCCTAAAAACTATTATGTTTGAAACCTGCAAGAAGCTAGCTGTTGGAAGAATTGATCTCGTCGAAAGATACATCGAAAGACGCTCCATATCGTCAGCAAAGCATTTGCTTGGATTACGGAACACTAAATATAAACATGCGTTGCCGATAAAGACATCACCACCGTTTGGAATCATGGAAAACGAAACGGAATTATGGATTTCACAATAACTGATTCTGCCTAGTTTATCAGGTGAAAATCTATTATACTTTTAATATATATATATATAATAAGTAAAAATATCGACTGAAGGGTCTGTAAATTGTTTTTATGCGACTGTTTATCAAACCATTATGTATCGCATTTTCCAAATTATGTATAGTCTATATCTATGAAGTCTAAGCTTAAACGTCGATCGCACGATCTTTTGATAAATTTTAAAAGAGCTTAATTTATGTGCTTGGAGCTCAATAGTTTGAAATCAAAGCGTTAAACTTGTGAATCACGACTTAATTTTGTTGCGCACGAAATAATTTTGTGTTAAATTTCCGAATTCTTTTAAACAATTGGTACGTTTTGGGTTTTTGTCTGTTTTTCTCTCATCACCCAGCCGCGTTTACACACGAGTTTAAATACCTCGTATCAAAAAGCATAATGATTTATCCACACGTGAAACATTAGCTTTCAAATCACAACTTTATGAACACCCCATTTCCTGCCTTTTGTTGAAAGCAATAGTGAATAAGCAGCAACTTCAAAGCGTATTTTCTTGTGATGCGTCGTTATTTTAAAACTTACATTGAACGAATTGTGCAAACTAAAATATGCAAATTTTTAAGGAAATGTTGCTCAATGTTAAAAATCAATAGAATTTAATTCCGAACAAATAACTGCCCCTCCTTAATTTTGTTTTCATAGTTTCACGTTTTTCACCATTTATAACGGAAGTACTTAAAATCATAGTAATTCATTCACTTGCAAACTATATGATTCAATTCGTGTAAGTCTTTAAACGCGACTTTAGGAATAAACCCTACTCGCATTTGTAATGTCTTAAATATTTTATGTAAATAATTTCAATGCATCCCTTACTCTAGTGCTCCCAGTGTGCAACCCTCAATTAAAAAAGGCTGAATATGATATCCAATATTCTCCTCCGTGTTATAGACACACACCCAATACAGTAAAGCGTTGCCGTGTGGCCGTGTACAAACCAGATCACCATTTTCTAAAAATCCCAATGGTCACACAACCGCCCGAAATACGAATATAAATGGCCGACTACGACCCACGAAACTATAACCAACGCCGTGTTAACGCGCTCAACAATTCTTTATGACCATCAAAACGATAAATTAATATCGCCCTACCAGGAATTAACGCACTGCAACGTCCGAAGCGGACACTGCGAGTTAAACCATATCAGTTTCATATGGCAACCCCCTCGCAACTTAAAATGCCCGCAAATAAAATTTGTGCAAAATACCACATTGTCGTTACATTTCTCCGACAATGGAATGCCTTACCGTTTGGAGATAAAAAGCCTCTCAATATCAATACATCACTGGGCCCCATGTTCAGCAAAATCTCAATGCGTCGATCGCGACGCCATTTGTGGTTTCGGCGATTTCGTCATGATACCATACAACTGCGAACTTCACTCATTCAAAAGTGTATTTCCCCTCGCAGAAACAAGAAATGTACCCAAACTCTTCCTGTCATATTTACAGGAATTACAAGACATTTTTCAGATACTATAAAATCGCAAGCAAGCCAAATAAACTATATCGAGTGCAAACTTCAACGTCTCATTTCTTTAAGCTTAAAAAATCAAGCTGCGATATTCCCTTCGCAGATACTATCAATACTCACAGGGACACAAAGGTTCGCAACACGAACAGGTGACACCATTTCGGAGATAGCTTGTTCCCCCCAAACGTTGCGTTTAAAGCGGTCTCTAGGTTACGGTGGCTATTTTGCCACGAGGCCACTTTTGGAAAAAGTAGGAGGTCGCGACTCTAACAAACCCCAAAAGCAGGTTTTTCAGTATACCACTGCAGGCTACGCATCAACCATGGTCCTTCACTTAGAAACGTACAAACCCAATCGCATCTTACGTTTCAAAATAAAAGGAATATTTTATCTTTTCCTAAATTACACGCTCGTACATGCATCGAACGATGTGATGCAACTCTCACCAACACTAATGCCCATAAATGAAACTCAGGTAGCCAATGATTTTGCTGTGACGTCAACTATTCTAGGATATGACTCAAATCAAGCAAACGATTTAGAAGCAATAATCGCTACTTTAAGAACCTCAAGTCTGCAAACAGAGCGCTTAAAATACTTCATAGAAGGCCAGCAAATCAATGAATCATCAAATCAAATAACAAATCCTTTGCACGCGAATCCTGAAAAACTATTAAGAAATAGTTTCTTAATGCTACTATCAACGGTCACAAATCCAATCCTAAATGCCATTTTCTCATTTTTGACAATATTATCCTTGTCATGGGGACTAATTCTAACAATATCCACAATAAGGAATTGTCTAATCCGCCTAAGGCCCGTTTTAAGACCACACTTACAGAATCGGTGGCAGAATTTTCAGCACCGTTTTCCGATTTTCAATAGAAACCCACAAATCGCTGAGGCACAAAACGAAAATGAAATTCCAATTGACTTGGAGGAAGTAATTGAGCAATAAATAACGAGAACTGCATGAATCGGGAGCACTGGATCAACTTGTGTGAATTATTATAACCTAATCGTTGCAATTATCGCCCATTAATCGCAAATAACCGAGATTGAAAAAAAATGTGTAATCGCTATAATATATGTGTAATTTCATTAAATCGCAAAGAGATGTGTAATGTGAGTAATTATGAATTGTAATTTGTGTATTTGAAATGTAACCTAAAGCGCCTATATATATAAAAAAAAAAAAAAAAAAAAAAAAAAAAATTGATACATATAAAGAGTAAAGAATATATTCGCAATCAAAGTGTAAGTGTTTGAATGGCCTAAATTGCCACAGTGTACTCCCCAATATTTGGACAACATATCTGCCGAAAATTATTTTAATTTTCAGAAACAAACACAAACAAGCGTTGGGCGCTGCAGAGATCAAACGCAAGGCGCGGATCGGTTTTCAAAAGAACACCGAACGGGGTTTTCCCCAGATGCTTCACAAATTTCGACGGCAAAAGCGAAACAGCACTGCTCTGTCATGGCGAACATTGAGTTCGAACAGCAAGCAAACGATGTTTCAAACAATCAGCGAATGCTGACGTCAAGATGCGAACATTGAGTTCGAACAGCAAGCAAACGATGTTTCAAGCAATCAGCAAATGCTGACGTCAAGATCATCGTTGCAACACAAAAGAAGCGTGCCACCTGGCACACAAGAACAATGAAACAAATGTCGAAGAAGCATGAATTGAAGCATAAAAAACAATCGCGCAAACGCGTTCAATGATCGGACAATTCGCGACCAACGCTCCACGAGCATTCCACAAACAAAAAAACATAACAACACAAACAAGGAAACAAACAGCCAGGGCTTTATATGCACCCTGGCCAAAAATTTAGCGGCCGAGTATCTGTGGTGGCAGTGGCCATTTTTACGTGTTTAATTAATCGTTTTAAGTAATAATTAGTGGATAATTTGGAATTTATTGTATTGTGTATTTATCAAATATTTTATGATTTGTCCGTTTTCACGCCTTTTACCAAACACTCGCTGTCACACTGAGAACAAAGCATTCGGCTGTTTCACACATGAATAATGTTATATCGTGACACATACTTCCGTTATAGATAAAAGTTATAGATATTTTCACCTGTGTGAACGCGTTATTGTTAAAGTTCCCGGCTGCCAAAAAGGCTTATAAATCATTTCCGCTTTCTCGTGTCGCCTTCTCTCTTTCATGCAAACTTTCAACTTGTATATGCGAAACTTATATCAATATATATCCAGTCTTGTTTAGTCAAGACAGCGAGTGGTTGTGCTTGCCGGCATTAGCCGGTTTGCCCATAATAGCCAACACAAACTGTGTGGAATTGTAATCAGACAACAGCAAAACTTATTGAAGCAATAGCGAGGTTGATTGCCGAGGCAAATTAGTTCAACGAGACATGCAATTAAATACGCCAGCGTCAGTCTCTCGACTTATAAAAGATGTACCTTAGGCCTACTCATTATGAACATAACCAGGAAAGCTAAAAATACAAAACAAAGATGACAGACAATCAATGCCAGTAGAGGATGTCATGTTTCGACAAATAAACACAAATGGATGATGTTTATGCACTTGAATATGGTAAATTTCTACTTTTAACAAAATAATATATTGAAGCAAAACCTAATTTTTTGTTAAGATCGCATAATTTCTGTGGTGAATGCAACAGAGTTAAACACACTCGAGAAAGCGCATCAGGCGCAACATTTTCAGTTCCTGGCTTGTGACGGATAAGCCTATCATAATGAAATCGACTTAACTCTAATAGACATGAGAGAATCTTAGTTTGTTTGTTTTTTTCTGATCAAGCATGAATGAACCAGACTTCTGGTCTGTAACAAGAAAAAAAGAACGCCCTTTTAGGAAATGGGTCCACTTTCTAACCCCCTCGATAATTGCAGTAGCTTCTTTCCACTGCGCAGGATAATTTCTTTCACAGCTATTTAGTGTCTTGCTAATACAAGCAACCGGGCGGCTACCTTGGAAAAGTATGGTGGCTATTGAATAATCAGATGCATCTGTTTCAACCTCAAAGGGGACTCCATCTCGAATTGCACCTAGACTAGCTTTGGTAATAGAAATACTAAAGGGCGTCCTTACATAGGGGAGGTTCTTTTAATTGCAGCAATGACCCAGCTAGTTAAGTTTTCTATATAACTATAGCATAATATGAGAACCGGTTCCTTTCCTTTGTCCAGGAAATCGACCTCCTCAACTAATGCTTCTCCACATTCTGGTCGGCTCCCTTATCCTGCCGACAACTGAGAATGTCTAAAAAAAACGATTCAAAAGGGTCATCCTGAATCCGGAACAAATTCGTCCTTATCAATCGTCTACTTTCCTCTTATTTGTTTCAGGATTTCGCGAAATGTTGGAGACGTTGGGGGAATTGGGGACGACTTTATATCAGGCACCATTTTAAGCGCATCAACCATATACAGGCCTTTTATTTGATTCTTGGGGCTACAAAGCTTTGAAACCGGCGTCCTGGCTTGCTAAGTTGCCGAAGTTTTAACTGGATGTCTACGACAATTTGAGCCTTGCGATTTACGGGTACATTTTCTTTAGAGGAAAAATCTATACTTTGTCTTGGGCCGTAATGTTTGCTGGTAGCCGAAGTTTAGTAAAGGGACCATTCGGTGCCATGTGACAGCTGGTTGCAAAACACGATTTTGAAGTGCCCACTTTTATTGGTTTCTTGATTGTGTTTGGCACCCGCAGTTTGGAGTTAAAAGCAAGTGTTCCTGTTTTGGGTGTTTCCCCAAGATTTGTTAGGGGCGATTTGTCCTCTGTAGAATTTTTAGAGCCAGCCTTTTGCGCCAAACACTGTGCGCCCTCTTTTGCCCGCTCCGGCACCTCCTCCTCGTACTACCGTTGCCAATCGTCTTCCGTTGGGAATAGAAGAACGCTATTTTTCTTCGGCACTTTGTTAACAGCTTATAATATCGTCAACATGGGGAAATGTATTTTTGACGAATGTGTTTTTAATGATTTAGTATTATCAGAGATAGGTCAGATTACGGGTTTGCTGGTCCGGATACAGACTGATGCCCTTACCGGAGTTATCTGTCTTGGTTGACCAGGTTTGGATTGGGCATTTTACGCGATTTAAAAAAATATGTTCGCGGAAATCCCTTTTAATAAAAAACACGACAATAAAATTTTGGTTTAGGCTCACAGCAGACCAAACCTATTTTTAAAATCGGTTTATAACTTTTGATTCCGGTTAGATATAAATACACAAAGGTTTTGAAACATATAGAAAAACTTTTGCCATGATCTTTTGGCCTTTATCACATTTTTTGTCAGTTACACGAGGTATTGTTAGATATACAATTACTTTTATAGCGTAGGCCTATATTATGAGTTTATCTCTCATGGGTATCTTAATCGCCACATAATTACCACTTTAAATAAAAATCAAGATAAAAGATAAAGCTGTGGCCACTGGGGGTACAGACTCCTGTTATAGCCTATTCACCTATACCACTCTACGCCAGGTCTGAAAATTTGAAAATTCTACGATATATACTTTTTCTATAAAGCTTCGGACAAAAATCGGTCTGAAACATGCTAACAGAAAATACAAAATATGCCCCTAAAATAAATTTTCGGCCCATAATAAGCGAAATGTATTTATTGTTCTCTAAGTCAATTGTTTTCTAAGTCACAGCTAGTGGGAGAAGTGTATTTTTTATTTCTTACTTGTACTTTAAATCTTGGTTCTAAAGTGGTGAGAGCGATTTGAAGGCAGTGATTTCACTGGTCATACAGATACGAAATCTATTCTTTCCAAAGTTCATGTTCGAAAACGCTGACTCACAGCTCTAAGTAGACCCAAACATAGTGAGAATTTGCACTGCTAATTTGCAAAGAGCAGGAAAATTATTTGGGAATCCTTCCTTTGACCAAAACTTCTCTGGTGTATCATCACAGAATAATTTTTTCACTGCTATGTTCTCCTGAAATTCTGTCAGCTCCCTTTTAATTTTTAGCTACATCTACCTATATTTACATATGATCTTCGATTTAACTGAGATTTCTGTAATCGTGTAATGTCTGTTACTAGAAGGGGGTTACTAAAGAACAGCAGCCATTGTTTGCCAAGAGAAAAGTCACCAAATTACATTGCAAAGTTGTTAATCAGCTTCCGGACATATCTCGTAGGTACCAGAATCATTTTATTCTGTTCACTCTGTTCCAAAAGTCTCTGAAAATGCACAAGTTGGCTCTGAATATCATGTTTGAAAATTTTCTAATTTTTTTTTGGCGAAATGGTTTACATGTCAACGTTTTTTTATTCTATCATGCTTTTCAGGGCTTCATAAATATCTTCTCCCCTCGTTATTCTTTCCAGAGCAGTCCCACCCAACAACTCATGCATGTATTATTTTTTTTTTAGTCCCGTTATAATATCTTGCAAATACCACAAGTTAAGCGATATCAGTTGACTCGTCAAAAGCTAGTGAAATGCAGGGTGCATTTTTCAGTCCTTCATTAAGTTGCGATATTAGATCTTCAGGCAACAGTTCGGTTCTCCTCATTGTATAGTCGAATCAGACAACGGAATCTGCTTTATTTGATTGACATCTCGTTTCTCTCGTTACCATCAAACAATGTCTCAACAGTCGGTATCGTGCATTATTTAACAATTTCTGCATCAATGAAGGGCTTTCTTATTTTTTCCCAAAATTCAGGCTATTCTTAGTGAGCATTCAGTCGCTTTTTCTTGGACTGTCATGGTAGTGATAATAATCATGGTTGATGATTTCTTTGTTTCGCAGATTCCTTGTTTGTATGTCTTTTCAAATCCGCTATGTTTGCTTTCATAATAATAATAACGTTTCAGTTTGCTTGCTTTTCACCGAGGAGGTTGAGCTGGCTGTTAGAAGAATAAAAGCATAATGTTCTATCCATTCTTCCTTGAACAAACGATTTTCATTGTCAAACTTCATTCTCTTAAAATATGCCATTACCGATTCTATTAAAGTTAGGAGTGAACTATGAAGTTCTGCAAATTATTGTTAGTCTGGAGCCGAACAGAAAGAATAAAACACTACACTTTGTTCCAGTATATCTGCAAAATGAAACTGTTACTTGTTTTTGCATTTTACTCGCACACTTTTATTCTTCCGTAATTGCATTGTGACGTCAACAAGGCTTGTTTGAAATTGTGCTATTGTCTGTTGATTTTTTGTTTTTGCAAACCAAGGGTAATGGATTTGGTTTTGTTCAAAAAACGGATTCAACCAAGATTCAACACTGAAAAGATCCACATTCGGACCGCGGTCCTTCAGTAGCCCTGGGGCTTAAAGCATAGTCTATATCAGGGGTGTTTAAATGATTTATGCTATGATCCACCACAGCCAAACCGGACAACTTAGTGATCCACTAAATAATCATAGTAAACATGTAAACCAGTATTTAGATGGGTAAAACAGTCAACAAGAAAAGCCAAGTTACATAGATTGATACCGTGACAATACTGTAAAAAGTTTTCTTTTAAGACTACATCGGTAGATCCACACAAAAAGTTGAAAAGATCCGGAACCGGATCGAGATCCGCCATTTTAACACCACCGGTCTATATATTATGGCACCATGTTTGAGTAAAACCATTTTTAACCGGGTTGGATAAAGTTTGAGTGAAATCGAAAATAGTTTCGGTTCAGTGCCGGTTCAACTGTTTAATTAAAAAAAAAGATTCATGTTCCATTAAAGGGCGGGTAAAATTAGCTTGTTAACGCTACTGGGTATACCTCACTAGGATTACCGGTATGGGTTATTTTTTAGTAGCTAGGAGGAAACTTTACATTAAAAAAGACCGCATACTTTAACGGAACTAAACCTTCGTCGCTTATCTCATCAACAGTTGCAAACATCTGTAAGGTTTGTTAAATTTGACTATATTTACCTTTGTACATTGTACGAGAACACATCCTCTCTCAAAAAGTGCAATGAACTTCATTAAACTGACCACGGGCATAACGATGTAAAATTCTGAGTTGGTCTGCAATAATTCCAGCAATTTTAGGGACCATTGGATAGAAACATTTCTGCAAATCCTGGAACTTGTTTTATCAGCCTGCCTTGGTTCAAACGTAATGCCGAACAACCCATTGAACGGAGTAAATAGTTTCGAGTCCATACGGAAAAGGCAGTTATCACTTCTGTCACAAATTTCGGTCATTTCCGACAAAAAAAAACATTAAACGAGTGTGTAAAAAATGTTAAAAAACTTTGCCCATTCAAAAGGCCATTGTTTTAAGTCGCTTGTGACGTAACAAAATCTATGGTAAACTTTTATGAAATTTACAAACTTTTCGGAAATTTTAATCAAATTATTAACAAAAATAACTTATTAACCAACTAATAAATAAAATAAAGTAATAATGCTTTACATTACAACTTGGTAACTTTAAGGGTATTGTGAATTTAAACCACAAACGTAAAAGTACATTAACTGCGAATCACTATTACGAGAATGGCAATTAATTACCATAAAACATTACCTGTAATGATATTAGTGAGTATTGTTGACAGTGAATGTTTAAATAGTAAGCAGCCAGGAAGCAAGTTGCGAACCTATTATTTCAGCAGTGTAAGTTCACTATTAATTTCCCGGTATCAATCATAGGTAGCCTGCGGGAGTGCTTATCAACATATTTTTGGAACAGTACACACTCTACGTTTACTGAAGACCTTGTACACACCATTTAGGGCACGGGTTCTCAACCTTTTTTCTTTCGTGGCCCATTTACGTTGCAAAAATATTATGTGGCCCAATAGAATTTTTATGAAAGAAAAAACTTTAAAATAGGTTTAGAACAAAACCCAGCAGAACATATTTCAAAACAGATTATTTTTTCAAACGTGCATTAGTGAGATACTTGCGGCTGAACAATAAATTTACATTCCTTTACCTCCCCAAGTATTTCTTCTGTAAAATCAAATATAATGACACAAATGAAACTAAATGTAGCTTTTTAAATTGGTCTGTTGACCACCACAAATGTTATTATGGCCCACTGGTTGAGAACCGCTGATTTAGGGGCTGTAGGCCTATTAGCATTTATTACAGTTTGGGGTGACCGTGGCCTCGTGCCCCCTGGTTTAGCACCTATATAAGCACCAATAAGTTTTAGTATCCGACAAATACTGTAACTGCGCCCTACCCGGTTTAAAAAATGTTCAAATAAACTAACTTTTGAGAAAAATAATAATAATAAAAGGCTATAGGTGCAGATTCTACACCATGTTTTAAGAAGAGGCCTAATGTAAATTGCATTGATTTTCTTGAACTCTGAATAAAACCTAGTACCGGTACATGGTATAATAAACTAATTGTTTGGAAAAGGATCTTATGCAATATAGCATAAGAAATACGACAGAATTCATAATTGAATCGACGTTTCCAAGCCATACACAGTACCTGCAACTGATTTCTTGTTAATAAGTCTCCATCCTTTGTAGTTTCGTTTAAATCTCGTTTATATGATAATTAATTCGCGATTTATTGGACAGTGTTTTATTGGCTCAGGTAAAACAAAACATAGAATATACTCTACAAACTTTTTCGGCAGACATGAAAACAAATATGTATACAAACGCACAGCGACGGCTGATACATGCTACATTCAGCAAACCTCCTTCACTTTATACTTCGACGAATTCTTTACTTGGTTAACAATATTAATGTTCTGATTCACGGGAGTCGTTCGAGGTGCTTCGATAGGTTTTTGAGCTTGTCGGAAAGCCGTTTTTTCGTGTCGGCGTTCTCCAAATATTCGGTAAACTTTTGTGTCCATTGGCACCTTGTCTGATTGATCGCAGTCGAACATCGTGTTGAGGCCGAAATTCTGAAAAATAAGATCTTGTTGTGTTTTGTGTACACAATATGTTTTTTAATATTGAACAGTTGTCACAAGCTTGTTTGTATTATACCAACAAACCTAAAATTTTAATAACATCTCCTCTAAATTTTATTCATTGCTTAACACATCAACGTAGAAAAATTTTTGCTACACTTTATTAACTGTACAACTTAAAAAAATAAAATATATCTGTCTTTCGGAACTCCACTACATTTTATTATTTTAGAAGAATAATTTTTAGCTTATAATTGTCATACAGAAGACCATAGGCCTATGTTAAAAAAGGTAACATACAGCACCCGTGTCTATTATCAGGTTACATTTAGCGCATCTAATATTACCGGTACACATTTTTAGCGACACAAAACATTGACTTTTATAATGAATGGTTTCATCCAAAATTTAGGATATTAAATAACAAAAGCTTTGGTAATTTTTGTATACCCTTTTTCTGAACGCTTGACCGTCTTGCGATTTGGGCAGTACGACCTCCAAGTGTGGATTTCGAGAGCGTTTCATGTTCTTTATCTTCTCCAGGCGCCTCCGCCGATCTTTAGCCAACTCCCTCTTCTTCTTCAGCTTTATCTCCCAGTCCACCATGAGCGGAACAGAGGAGGAGGCCATCGTGTCGGCATCGGGAGAGGAGATCAGACTCTCGCTCCAGGGACTGCATTTCTCCGAAGTTGGATGCAATACGTGTTCGTCCTGGTGGTGCGGATGCGGGGCGGTGGCAGGAAGTAACTGGAGGAAATTGTGCTGGCCACCCTGTTGGAAGTTTAAATTCTTAAGTTGAAATAATTCAAAAAGTATCTTAAATAAATATAATGTTAATTGCTTAATTGCTGAGTTAAGTTTAACTCAGAGCTTTTGGACTTTTTCTATCGGACTGAATGCTAAACAGGCTGGACGTTATTTGATATCAAAGATGTTAATGGAACTGATTGAGTGCAGTGTTGTTTAAAAGAACGAGACTACATCAATTTTCTCCATTTATTTTCATTTTTATTTTAGAGTTTGTCTTAATTGACCAAATACTTTATTCCAAATTGCGTGCAGTTATTTCCAAATACCTTGGTCAAATCTTCGTGCAAAAAATCGCGCTCGAGAAGGTAGAGATTCTCTTGGGCAACCTGCTGGTGGTAGAGGACCATCTGCTTATGAAGCAGGTTTTTTTCATCCTCACGCGGTGTCCAGTTGCTTATGGGAAATGGGAACATGCTCATATGATCCGCTCTTCCATCTTCTCTGCGCTCCAGCTGCGGAAGTGCTTTAGGTCGCCGATTTCTATGGAGAAACAAATATCTAAATTTAGAAGTTTTTTTATGAGGATAATTGTGTTGTAATCATTTGAATCTAACATAAGAGGTGTCAAATCTTATTGAAGGCCGCACGAGCTAATTTGTCTACGTCAGCGAGTCGCAGTAAAATAACTAAGGAACAAAACTATTTTAAATTTAATGAAATGTTTTATTTATTGTATACGCACTCATCAACTTAAAGTGTAAATATCTTCACAGACTTTTTAGCTTCATTCATTCATACAAACTATAAAGACCGGCATCGGAACTCACATACATGTTTTAAGCGCCGAAAATACCACGATTTAGGAAAACGTTTAAAATGTAATGACTATATCACTTGCGCCACAGTCGCGAAAAGTTTTTTAATAGATTTTGACTTTTATACACAATTTTTGAGTTTTTTTACACGTGTTAAGAAGTACCAAAGCCACCCATTCAAGACAATATTTTAATACAAACGTGGCATGTTCCCCAGGCGTAAAACAATTGGAAATATTACGCGGGACGTATAATATATTTGTTTGTGAAGGGCGGCATGCGGCCTGGAGGCCACAAGTTTGACACACGTGGTTTAAACCAATATTCTCAATTTTAAACAGGACATCTGGTCGAGCAGTTAGATAATTGGTAATAGCACTTGACAATATTGTCGTGTTAAAATATGGCAATTGGTTCATTGTGTTGAAAATTCCTAAAAAAAACTAAAAAAACGTGCAAATTGAACAAATGTCCCAAAAATTGTTTTAAAATTGTCTCGCGAGCCTGAGGTCCCCAAGTGTGACAACCCTAGCCTACACGAGGAACTAACAGTCATTAGTTACTATCACACGAGAAATACGACACCAATAAAAAAGAAAAACCTCTTTCTGGTGGTGTACAGTCGAGCTGACACATCGATGGAAGGTTTGTTCTGAAACATGGATAAGGTTTTCGACGAAGCTGTCACGGAATGTTGATCAAACTTTGGTGCGACCTGATGGACTGGAGATTCTGCGTTGGATACGCGGATTGGCCTGACCTTTTTGTAGGTGTAATGTCCAGAAGAGTCAGGGTCGAAACACTGTCCGTATAGTCCAAGTATAATTCGCTTGATATCACATTTAGGAGGTCTGGTGAAAATGTCTTCCTCGTTCTAAACCGGTCAATAACGACGTGATATTATGGTGTCTATATATGTTATGACGAACATTTTAAGCTCAATACCTTTTGAGACATGCTTTTCCCAAGAATAGGAAGTTTTACGTGGTTCGATTGGTTGTCACTCGACGGAATGGTCTTGTACAAAGGCTGGATATTAGGCATATCTAAAAGCATCAAAATTGCTTAAAAAAAATTATTGCCTACGAATCATTAATTGTGGTAAATCACCCTTTAATTGTTTGCTAGTCAGGTTTACAGTTTCGAAACGTTAAGTTATGTTTTGGTTCACTAATATAATTTAAAATTTCTAAAAATGCCTGCATTTGTGGAATACTGAACACTCGAATTATTTTGTCTTGTCAACACTTGAAAGTTTAAAGTTACTTTGCGTTTAAGATATTAGTGTAAACAAATTACACGCAAAATATCCACTACCAGAGTACTATTCTCATCTAATCTTTCCCTTTCTTTAAGTACGCGCTCTATACTCAATTTGACACGAGCCTCAACGGTTTTATAAAGGCAAAGGTTGACATTCACACAAAGTCGTATATACCTGGAAAGCGAGTCAATGGCCGCTCCTGTTTTAACAGCTTATCGTCTCTGCTTCCGTTAGCATTGGTGCCATTGCCAGAAGAGGGCCGGTCGTAGCTTACGTTTCCGTGGCTGGTCTTTGTTATCACCACTCGCATCTCCGATTGTGAACTGGCGTCGTCGCTGTTTTGGAAGGGTACTTTCACTTTGCCGGAATGGACTGTTCTGTCGTTCGACGAAGTCGAGTCGCTTTCTTCCACCGAACGTGCGTTACTCGAAAGTTGCTCGCCTGTATGTTGGACACATCACAGTTTTCTTTCTCTTAAATGTAATTAAATCAATTTTTCAATTACCGAACAAATCCTGGTTGCGCCCTTGATATAGTTGTGTGAATACAATGCCTACTATAAAATACACTTTAAAACAAGGTTGTTTCTTCACCCGTTCACCTTTTGTAATTCGACTTTAGGCCGCGATTAAGAAAATGTTGCCAAAACCTGGTTTACATATGTTGGAGACATACGCTTATAACTAAAAGAGTATACAGACCATTACGACATCTGTAAATTGCGTACACTTTGAGCTTGGAAGGCCTACGAAGAGCATATGGCCAAAATAAAACCAGGTAAGTGAAAAACCGACCTGTGTTTAACGCCTGCATTCTTTCAGCGCGCAGCACATGCTTCTTTCCTTTGATAGCAATTCGGCCGCGCTGCGCAGAATCCAGCACTTGGGTGACGCCGTTCACGTCGCACACCTTGCGCATGATGCTGCGTACCGAGTCGGCGTTGTGGTACCAGTTGCGCGGATTGGTAAGGTCGCTTGCCAAGGTAAGGTCGATCGGAAGCTGCTTCTTCGACCTGAGCTCGTCTAAAGCCTGACGAACGATGTCCTTGGTTTCAGATTGCGTGGAGCTGCCAAGCGCCCTATGGGAGTGGAACGAAGTTAAATCTTTTTTTTATGTGTTGTGTGGATAGTCGGAACGCGACGAAACAGACGAAAAGGAAGAGAGTTTGTTAAAACTGCGCCTGAGTAGTTTTCAGGTGCTTTTTTTCAGCATCCTAAATTACATATTTTTGCTAACTTCAACTATCTGCAAGCGGATTTTTTTTGCGTGAATCTTGTTCGTTTTTATATTGTGCTGCCCCTTTCAAGAGAATTGTTTTAGAATAAAGACGTCGTGTTATACTTTAACACTTGCCAAAATGCTTTATTGATTGTGCGCGCAAATCTATACAGCTTTGCAATATAGCCATTGTATCCCGAGCCCATCACATCGCACCCATATCGTGGTTCATTTGAATATCTTGCTACGCGTGATCTCGTTAGTTTGAACCTTATCACAGTCCCGCCTTGGCTTGTAAAATTAAATTGTTCAACTGCAAACCTAATTTTTATAAACCTTCTCTAAAGCACACGTAAAACCCGCCAAGCTTATTCATTACGGTAATTTTTTCGAGTTAGTCAAACGTTAGATAATAGCACTTTTGGTAAATGACATAAATGTTGAGCGCCAACATTTAATACAGCGTGGTCTAACTACAGCCCCGTGAGCCAAATGTCGCCGGCGTACACCTTTTATTTGCCCGCGATCTTATTTTTAAGTGCCAGTGATGAAGTTAAAAATGTTTTGAATTAACTTGCTAACAAGTCGTCTAGATACACATTACTACATTTGCTCCTTTTTTAGTTAGCCACTGTGCGATCCCAAAATTTTATTTTTTACTTACTTTAACCGTGTAAATGCAAATCTTTTCACGCTTCGCCGAATATTTTTTTCATTTTATAGCATGCCAATGTATCTGCACGAAGGTTCTGTGTAATATTTTTACCTTTTCATTGTGTCCACAGGCAAGCGCTGTGGAAAACGCAGACGCTCTAATTCTGTCCCAATTTTAGTTAATAAAACTTCTATACAGCTTTGCAATATGGCTATTGTGCGCATTAATGTTTTTATCTCTTCGTTCAAATTTTCGGTGCAGCCAATTATCCGTGGAGTTAATAGTACTGATCTTTATATTCGCCCAATGTGTGAAATATAATTCTCAAGTAAACGTTTTAAACCGAATAGACGCATTTTTATGCGAGCTTAGCGCGATATCTTGCCTTCCGTTGCATAATTGTTTACCATGATACTTACGAGAACAACACGTTTCGTAAAATTACTTAAATAATGACGCCCCCAACAAGTTATGAAATAAATTTATTTTGATGGCCCGCGACAAATTATATTTAGACCACACCGATTTAATAAAACGAAGGTGATAAATTTATAAGGTAATTTAATAATTAGTAAATGCTCTGTTTACCTTCCTTCCTTAATTTCTCGTGAATGCATATTTCAGAATCGAAATGTTTAAGGTATTATCTGCCACATCTAGTCTATTCCTCATAAAATGTCCTTGGGGCTGCTTTAGTCCTGGATCAGCATCAAAACTCGATACACGAATAACACGTGTCAAACAGTAATCGAATTATGTATCTCCTGCTATGTACCGCCTGTTTGTCAAAAAAACGGCGAATGAAAAGACTAATTATCTTTACAGTCAACCACTAGAATACCTTGTAATTCTCTTGTTCTCTTTTGTGTACTAAACCCTGTATGGGAGGGCGCTTTCACTTGTCTACACACGTGACATGTTAAATCACAATTGATATATGGAACCTGATCGCCCGTCCATTGTCGGCCAGTGTTTTTGTTCAGAAAGCTACCATGAGACAGGCTGTGCCAAAACGCTCGCTTCCTTTATTGAATCTACAATGATAAAATCACTTACCAATATGCAGTCAAACATGCTTCATTATTTGTCAAAAGACCTTCCCTTTGACATTTAACAGCGTTTGTTGTATTAACTTTGATTCATAAGATGCCAAGTACACAACCAGTGCTTCAGAGAGCTGCTTTTAAAGTGCGTTACTAACACTTGTGCGAAGCCTGGTCCAAACACGACGAGACCGCACGAGAATTCTCAAGAACCCAGTTCAATTGCACTTGACAAGATTTACAAGTCTCAAGCAGAAACGGACAGAGAGCGCAATAGGCTACCGTTTCTTTGTTCTACAACGGGTCTCTGCGAAATCATTCTATCGTTAAAAAAAACGTATTGATTTGAGAAGAACATTTAATAAACTTATATTGTAAAACCATCTCGGCCTTTAATTTGACACATTTTTGTCTTTTAAAAATGCCTATAAATAATAGCAATATATTTGTATGAACAAATTAGAAAACCTATGTGTTATAGATTTGTTATGCCAACAAAATCTTGGATTTTCTAAGAAGGCTATTGTCTCGGACCCATATGTAATTAAAAACTACACATTAAAAAAATATTTTAACTTAGGAGAAAAAGTGATTTGCATGCACGTTTAGCACGGTATTTATAACAGACGTGGGTAAACTGCGACTCTTTGATGTGTTTTTGTGGCTCTTCTACTTAAAGAGTAACATTCGAATATTGGGTGTATCTCAGATTTTAAACTATGTTTTCATCTATATAAGTTACCCTTATTCATTGATAATTTAATTGTAAAAAAACAGTGCTTTTCAATACAACATCCGCAATAAACTAATTATAACCCTGTGATGTAACTTCGCGGTGTAGCCTAACTGCTTTAAAGAATCAGACCGTATCATATAATTTAATACTCATCATTTGCGACCATGTTTTAAAAAATTCTCTTGTGTCCTACAGAGCCCACTTGCGCGTGATGGTACAAAATCAACTTTAAAATCCTTTTTATGTGGCTCTTTACACTCATAAATTTCAAACAGGCGCTTGCGTTTCTGAAACATTTGCCGACCCCTGACACACAACATACATACATTCGTGAGTTTCCAATGTGGGGCATTCCTGTGTGTTCCTGTGAAAAAACTTCTTGTTTTCCAACCTCGACGTTGGTAATCTCCTTTATGCAAAGTCATAACGGCGAGTGGGTCTCAATATATCAAAATATTTTTTATTTGTTTTGTTAAATCAGGGAGTCGAACCGTTGAACGTTTTCAGTTCACATGTTTGACTCGGGTAAACAAAGTTTTTCAGAATCCGATTCAGTTGCGGTTACGGGTTAGCAATCGCTTCAGTTAAGCTCAGGTTCAACAACAGTTTTTTTTTAAACCGGTTTATAGTTCCGATTCGGGTTCCATAAACATAACTTGTGTTGTGTCTAGAGCAGTGTTTCTTAACCTTTTATACTGGGGTGCGCACCTAGAGACGTATGAAAACGTGGCGGCGCACCTTATGAGCGAAGCGAGCGCGAAGTTTTTTTTTTTTTTTTTTTTTTTAATATCGTTTATTTTTACCGATATTTATCTTAAATTGCCTGCATTTTTTTATTATATGGGTTTTATAGTTGCAAATCCTTAAAGGGACTTCCAGCCTTTGAGACTAAAAACGTTATTTTGTCCATTAAAGTCTTATTCCGATTAATTTACTTATTTCGATATGTTTTTTACTATTGCTCGCGGCGCACCTAGCAGCCTTCTATGGCGCACCAGTGCGCCGCGGCGCACCGGTTGAGAAACGCTGACCTAGAGTCTATATATGTGAATATATAAATATATTGAATAATTATTTTTATTATTAAATTACGGTAATCTAACTCGCATGTAGTATAAGCTCCATTAAGTGTACCGTTCGGTCTAACTCTCACCATTGCCGATAAACACTTTTATGGTTTCCAACTTAGCCTATTACATAAATTAGCAAACATAAAGGGTGTAATTTATAAACTCAGATCAGGATTGATTCATGCTCCTGGATAGTAGATTGTGACGTTTGGCTGGATTGAACTTTGACTGAGAGGTTCAGTTAAGGTAACTTTGAAATATTTAGTTCAGTTTCAGGCCGGCTCCTTAAAATGTTGTAAAAAAATGCGGTACGGTTATACAACTGTTATCAGGAAGTGGAAAGTTTGCCGTTTAGCCCATATTAAATTTAACAAGTATATGTACGTTGTTTTTGAAATTGTTTAGATAATAACAAACTTGGTTCAATTAGAAAAGTGGCAAGGTAGGTAAATGGAAGTTTATTTGTTTCGTTGTATTTATATAGTATCATTGGTTTATTTTTCTAGTATTTATTCATACATGGTTACGCACGAGTGATTGCGTTTGTAGGCAACAGACCAACGCGTAAAATAAATTCTTCTGTATAATGAACCCCTTTTGTTGTGATGCATTTTTCTGGAAGTCTTAGTAATGTTAAAGTCCTGAATGTTTGCTAACTTCACAACATTTAACGTTTTTTGGTATCGTATTTTTATTTCTTTTATAATATATTTGCAAGATAGGTTTCTTAAGTATTCTGATTAAGTTTTTACTTTTAAAGTGGTGCATTAAAATGTTGGTTCCGATCTTTACACTTAAAATTAAACACAAAATCCACCCGCATTTGGTAACAGTTGGAAAATATGATGGTCTACATCCGTGTCTAACATGTGGAACTACTGCCTCAAAGGTGTGAATGATTTCTAACAAGAGTTATCCAAACAGAATATATTCTGTTGTACCACAGGGAAATGCGCAGCTCGAAATATCATCGTGTAATATCTCCGGAAGTATACAAGATATCGATCAGTTAGATTGCTTTGAGTTATGTGTAAAAATTTCTGATGGATATCTTGTTTACTTCCAGAGATATTACACAATAAAATTGTTTTTTTTTTCAGGTACCTTTAATATTTTTTGTTCGTTTAACAGTTTTTATAGTCATAATAGTGTTTTTTGTGTGTTTTTTTAACTAATTGAAACTGTTTTTTTAAAAAGGTGTTTGTTCACAATCCTCATAGCCAGGCCATTGCCGGAGGAAGATTGGCTGTACAGGATTCAGATATCAGTTTGTTGACCATAAACCAGTCAGTGAGCGCTGTCAGTGCTGGTAGGCTGGATCCAACAACAAACAGAGATGCACTGTGTATTGGAACGCAAACAAATTTACTGGCTTATGATGTCCACGACAACAAAGACTTATTTTACAAAGATGTAAGTTAAGTGGGAATACAAAAATTAACTAAGCTGTACGGATAAAACTATGTTAAAAACACTTATTTTAAAGAAGTTAGATTTGACTCTGTCAATTAACCTTTCAGTATCTTTTAACCGTTTAATTGTTAAGTATAGATTGTGAATCACAAAATATTCAGTATAACTTGCTCATCATATGATTTGCTCATCATATGTTAATGTTCAGGGAAATTTGTTTCACCATCTACAGTCCTGAAAAACTAACTAGAAAAATGATTTTAAATAGCCCAAAACAATACCACATAATAGCATTTTGTGGGGCTCAGTAAATAATATAGAGCATTTATGTCAATAGAGGCTCATAAATGTAATTTTTTGCTTGTTAAATATTTTTTTTGGATTTTTGTTTACCCATGACATATTTTTTAAAGAATTTTGGACCTAAAAGCACTATAATTGCTTAGTTGTACTACTTGTAACTTTGGAAAAATAACTTGGCACCCAGTGAAAGTTAACTTTCTTTAAGTTACAACCCTATAAGTTAAAATAATACAGATGTAACAGAGCCCAATGTTGCACATGTGTGTGTGTTATATGTTTGTAACCTAAAGGTTCCCGATGGTGTCAACAGCCTAGTGATTGGTAAAATTCACAACATTGAAAATCCTCTTGTTATTGCTGGAGGAAACTGCACAATTCAAGGTTTTGACCATACTGGAGAAGACTTATTTTGGACAGTAAGTGCAACAAACAGTTTTAAATTTTTTAAATATTCCGAAGATACTGTGTGCTGTTTTATTCTCATGTTCAAAGTGTCCTTATGACATTTTATTAAAACAATGTCTTATTTAAATATGTCTGCTATTGTTTTGAAGTTGAAAGTCTTTGTTGAATATAATACCAAAACTACACACTTATCCCTTAACTTTTGCATTTTAAGTTATTTTTTCTTTTTCAGGTTACTGGCGATGTGGTGTCCGCATTGACCCTTGCAGATTTTACTAATGATGGTAACCTTGAGGTATGTTAGTTGGCCCACTGATACTGAATGAATAGAAACATCGGGTATATATATTAAATATTCGTCTAATGTTTGTTTCTGTTAGCTTCTTGTTGGTTCCGAAGATTATGACATTAGAGTTTTTCATGGGGATGAAATTATTGCAGAAATGACAGAAACTGAGGTAAGCTGTAGGTGGTGACTAGTGCTGTCAATTTAATAGTTAAATAATATATGATTGTAATCAACAATGTTGTTTATCTAATTGTTTGAAGGCTATTACTGGACTTTGCCCAGTATCTGGAAGTCGTTTTGGGTATGCCCTTGCAAATGGCACAGTTGGTGTTTACGACCGATCCGCAAGATACTGGAGAATAAAGGTTTAATATAGTTTGGTTAACTGTTTGTTATAGTATATAGTTAAACTTAAACAAGTTTGACATGTTTGTCAAAAAAAATTCAAACCAATTTACATTAGTCTGTAGGTAATATTTTGATCCCAACTTATTTATAGTTTTGTGATTTCAGTAAGTTTGATAACAATTTTCTCTTTAAATTCATGCAGTCAAAAAATCAAGTTATGGCCATTCACAGCTTTGACTTGGATGGTGATGGTGTACCAGAGCTTATAACTGGTTGGTCCAATGGAAAGGTAGATTTTAGATTTTTCATTTTTACATGTCTAATAGCATTAAACAACTCTGTCTGATCAAAGAATATATATTACCATTAACTATCACTGCTATGTATCATAAATAATATATTTATATGTATATATATAGATATATATATATCTATATATATAATAATATATATAGATATCTAATATCTAATAACATATATAGATACTTAGTACATGCTTGTCATTTCCAGATTGACGCACGGAGCAACGCCACTGGAGAAATCATTTTTAAAGATAACATGAGTAGTGCAGTAGCTGGTATGGTGGATGCTGATTACAGGTAACATTTTTTAAGTTGCACGGTATAGTACAATGAGATATCATTGTTTATGTTTAGAAAACATGCATTCACTTATGACAGGTTTGTTAATTAGCAGCATTGTGAAAAGTCTTTTCAAATTGACCTAAATCCCAGTCAATTTGAAAAAACATTTTAGTAAAATTCAGGCCTTTTGTTAAAAATACCAAGTCCCAGCCAAAGTGATCAATTGCTCAGGTCAGGTCATAATTAGAGCAAATCATCTCTAAGTTAATTCATTGGAAAAAATCCATTTGTTACAAACACTAAAGTCCAACTCAAGTCATTTGTCCAAAGGACTTAAGTCAAATAATATAATTTAAAATCAGTCACTTAAGTACACTTAAGTTGAGTATTTGACTTAAGTCATTTCAACACTGTCAATTAGTCCCTAAGTGCCTAATTGAAAACCTCAGCGATCTCATATGAAACTTAAATTTACCCGTGACAATTTCACAACGCTATGTTCCAAATAAATACTTTATAAAAATGAGTTGGTTACTTCGCCAAAGACCCAGAAGTATTCTCTTTTAGCAAGGATTGAAAAAATGGTTTACTTTAAGTCACTAAATGACCACACCAAGTGCGCGATATGTTAATTTAGGAATTTCCTGTTCGCCACTTCTCAGCTTTATTAATAAAATATAACGCTTTGTGTAGTGCTAAGAAAGTACACATTTACATTAACTACAGAGGATCAGATCATTTATATAAAGCTAGACATGTGGCATACCCTTTATAAAGAATAAAGCATAAACTTAACGCAAATAGAATGCAGTACACACAAAGTACCACTTTACATGCCTAAAATTGTTGTTTAGGACTCATTATGTCATACATCACATGACGTTCGAACTGCCTTTAACACAATTCATCAGTAGCTTCTATTTAAAAGAAGAGATTTGTTTAAAACACATCGCTCAACAAAGTGTTTCAACCCAAATTTGTTTACTCGTACAACTTTAAAACTTCTTCTTTAACGTATATATGAACCGAACCCTTTGTCGCAGGCTCGACGGCAAAGACCAGCTCATCTGCTGCTCGGTGGACGGCGAGGTGCGTGGTTACCAGGGCGACAAGGGTCGGGGCCGGGTGGCCGACGCCAACCGCGCCACCACCGACCTGCGCGAGCTCAACCTGAGCAAGCAGAACCTGCTGCTGGAACTACAGAACTACGAACGCGAGCGCGATCTCCTGAAATCGACCAAGTTTACCTCTTCCGAGAAGACCGAGGCAGGGATCATTCCGGTGCGTGGGGAAATGTATAAACCGGACTTGATTTGATTAATGCGCCAAGATGATGTCGATTTACGTATCAGTCGGTTTTGAAATGTGCTAAATACGGCAACCGAACAATAGAACTTTTGCCAAAGCTTGTATCCTCGCCAGTTCTATGAATGACCGCTTGTATACAAATGAAGCGTTGAAATGTAACAGCGGGCAACCTTATTTGACTGCGGTAGCAACCGGATTTTAACAGAGGGGCACATGTTTTTAGAGCTTTTTACCAGATGCAAAGCATAAACAAATAGATGCGCCTGTGCTCCGAACGCTCATTTAATTTAGTTAAAGATAATCGCGAATTTTTTACAGTTACAATGTCCTATTTGAGTAGGATATATATAAGGCGTTATTGTCTATATTCCTCAATTGTGCTTTTACATCTGTTATTCGTTTTAACATTTTTAAGGTAATTTGTAAATTAAAAAAAATGTATTTTCCAGTTGTTTTAAAAACAGTCCTAGTGGATTTTTGTCATAAACCTTTCAGCATTTGTAGTTCTAATGTAAAACTTGCAGGTCAACACATCGCTGAACACCAACGTGGTGATCAACCAAACAAGCAACCAGCCACGCGTGGAACTTGTAGTGTCAACGACTAACGGTTAGTTGTCTCTGATCGTGTGTGCAAAAATTCTGTTAATATTACTGGGGCTCGTTTTATTCCAGCGGTGGATGAACACGACCAGTAAAAAAATATTCTGCCTCTATAAAACCGAATATAACTTTCTGGTTAGCTGAAATTTTTTTTCGGTTGTTTTGCAGAAACAATTGTGAGGATGGTGGTGATTTTCGCCGAAGGAATGTTCGATGGAGAAAGTCACGTGGTGTAAGTATCAACATATTTTGGGGGGAATATATATGTTTCAATAGGTAACTGTCTGTTTATTATCTGACTAACTGTTATTAATTTGTTGAAAAAATATCGTTGAAACTTTTAACGTTGCCTAACAATCATCAGCAGCACTTCTTTGCCTTCTTAAAATAAAAAAATAGCATCTCCAAAATCGAATAATTTAGGAATTTTGTTGAGGTTTTATGTTTGTCGACGCACATGATTACACCGAACCGGCCAGCCTTTATTCTTTCGCTCTCGTATTGTGCATTGCATTTTGTAATTCTCTGTCTTTTTCACGCAACACGAGGCTACAGAAAGCGTCTCGCTTCAGTACATCAAAAGAGAGCTCATTTATGATGTTCTTGTTTTATGCATATCGTCAGGCATCCGCCGCTGAACAAACTGAGCAACCAAATACGAGTCCCGCTTTACCCACTTAAGGACGCCCCTGTGGATCTTAACATACAAGCTTTCGTCAGTTTACCTGGAAGGTTGGAGAGTTCGTCTTTCGATTAAACATATTTGTGTTTCGAACAATTTATATAGATTCTTGTGTATACTTGCACAGACTTTACGTTTAGAATTGTTGTGTTATTATTAAGGATACATAATAACTTCATATCAAGTTACAATTTATTGTGATATGATTGGCCGCTAACTGGACGAGTTCAGTTTTTAAATGTTAACTATAAATTTTACGCAACCAATGGTTTTACCTTGTACCAATGGTTTTACCTTGTACCAATGGTTTAACCTTGACCTTCCAAGAAACACAAATCATTCCACGTCCGTTCTTTCCCACATATAGCTTCAACTTCCACGTGTTCGAGGTGACCAACAAGCTACCCGCGTTCGCTTCCTACCTGTACGACATGAACATTACAACAATGCCACAGAGTTCTGTCACGTTTACGGTCAGCGAAAGAATACAAAGGGTAAGATTGTTATAATCGTTTCTATATTTTGCTATTGCTGATGCCTGTTGTTAAACTTCATCTGTACTGGAGTTGTGTTTTCGCGTTCTCAAATTTCATATTTTTAATTTTTGATCGACTAACTACCCTTTGCGGACAAAAATGTTTCCCAAAAAGCGAAAAATTATATGACGCCACGTTGGTAAGTGCCGAGGCATCTATACGGCACGATAAAAAACCTCACAAAACCGTAACGCATTTAGTCATAAAAAACAGAGTTATTTCAGAAGATGTCACCTTTGCTTTTTCTTTTCATAACTTTTTCCTGCATTCCAGGTGGCGATCTGGTTAAACGAAAACTTCCTGATGCCGCACGAGATCCCGTGTGAAAACTCGATCGACGCTCGCTTTGTGGCACTCAGGGGAGGCGAACTCTTCATTTCAGTCGACGCTAACGGCCAGGTGCGTTCACTTTGATTAATTACTAAATAGTCAACTCTTGCTGTATGCCGTGTTGCCGTTTTTAAGCGGCTATTTAGTTGGTGAAACTGCTAGGCGTTGGTGCCGGCTAAAACATATAAGAGTAATTGAAAACCTCTACGTAGTACTCAAGGGGACCTAGGGCCATTATTGAGAAACCTTAGGCTTTATTTGCCCTATTCTATACAGCCCTTTTCTGCTGTATCCTACATCGAATTTACCTGTAATTCTGCTGTTGAAGAAAGCCTAATACAAGTAGCCCAACCAAATATTATATTTTCTTGAACGGAGTTCATTATTGCCAATTATTGTTTTTAGACGGTTATTCGCACCGACAACATCGACTTGGCGGGTGAGGTCATCCAATCGCTGGCCTCCTATCTGAGCATTAAAGACCTCCAAGTGACAGCGCACTTCCCCATGCATCTTGAACGACTCGCCGAAATAATGAACGTTGTGAGTCCCTATTGTTTTCACAACTATTAACAATGCGACATGCGTGTAAGTGTTTTATAACTAAGCCTGAATAAGGGCTGGCTAATTAGTTTGTAAATATAATTTTTTTTATTTAAACACACCACACTTTGTTTTAAATTAGTAAACAAACAAAAACATATCTCTCAGCCTAAAAAGGCTACAAATAAAAACTTTTATTTAAAATTATTGGACGAAGCACAGATTTCAATGAAAACACCTAATTATTTATCTACGCTAAATAGTGCCGTTTATCGACTTTAACTTATTTTTTTTAATAACAGCCTTAAGACTTGCGTTTTCTCAGTTACCTTGCAACGTCATCAATGTTTCGTTTAGGTGGATAACCTTCACGGGGTCAACCAAAAGCTTGCCGCCGAAATGACCGACCACTCAAACCTTATCAAAAGCCTGGTTGTCCGCGCAGAAGACGCAAGACTGCAGGATGACGTGTGAGTTCATGTTTTGATTAAAACACTGCTCTGCAACCTTTCTGACTTGCGGTCAACCAAAAACTGACAGCCATACAAAAATGTAAAAAAATAAAAAATAAAAAAACCCTTTACCGAATTCATGAAAAAATAGAAAATAAACTAGAATTAGTTAAGTCAAATAAATGTTAATTCAAATTCCAAAGAATATTTGTTTAAATTTTGAGTTTCCACTGAGAGATTAAAATTTTGTCGGACAAAGTTGCATTTTTGGTAAAATCAAACTAGAATTAAAGCACATAAGCTATCCTTAGTTGATATTAAAACTATAATCAGTTGTGAACTGTAGAATACCTATGGTTGTCCAACACTGGCTGTAACCACCTGTAATGTATCGCCACAGCTTAAACATGCGAAAGGGCTACGTCGAACTGCAGAACCTCAACCGTGAGCTGATCAGTGGTTATCACGTGCGCTCCACCAACCACCAGGAACTAGTCAAATCGCTCAAGGCTGTCAATCAAATCATCCAGAAGGCCGCTCAGCTTAGAGGTCTGTGAACCAGTTTAAAAACGTTGGGTAAAAAGTCCATGCAAAGGCCGTTAAATGAAGAACGTATTTTACTTTTACTGATATTGAAGATTTCATAATTATCGCGTGCCTCTTTTTTACGCCAGCCTTATTTTAGAATAGTGATATTTTTTGGAATAGTTTTATTTTAAGTAATAAAACGTAAAAGCCTTTACAGCAAAACTCGGAAATTATCTCACACTTAGGCTAGCTGTAAATATGTATGGGTGGTAATGTACAGTAAATGCCAAATGGTAAAGGTTGGTTTACAGTAGACGCGTCTAATATTAAACTTTGACGCTTTCGGTTAGAAGCGACGCAAGCGTTTTGAGCCAGACTCTAACGCCAGAAACATAACGCGTCTAGTGGAAATCAACTTTAGCAAACGTAACTAATTGTGAATGCAAAACGAACGCCGAATCGCAGCTTAATTTTCTTCAAAAATCTGAAAAATATTTAAGTACATCGCGTCTCAAGTCAATCGCTTTTTGTCAGGTGTAGTTGGTACAAAGTTGCTTTATTGGTAAAATCAAAACATTGATGTTTTGTTCTAATATTTATTGTGTTTGTTCTAATATTTAACGCACCAGCAACTCTCGCAACAGGGGGATCCAGACCCACTCCCACCCAAACGATATGTTTAGGCTTTTTACCTACATGAATGCAATATTTTTCGATTTTTTATCCTGCTTAGCAATCGCATTTTGTTCGCACTTTGCGTGATTGTTTTACGTCTTTCAAGTAAAAACATAATATCGAGTGTAAAGGCTTAATTCAAATCACTAAGTCTTGCATCTGACCGACCATTTTCATCTTACTTTACTGTTTGACACCACACGTAGTTCTATAAAACCGAGTATATTCGAAAATCTAAAAGAATTTTCGACTTTACGCCAAATGACTTTAACCAGTTTGCTGGTTTTGTATTTTTTGCAGTTGGGAAATTCCAGACCCAGGTTGTTGCGCAATCTCGCGATGCTATCAAGTCGGGCCAGGTCACCGCCCTTTTCAAGGTCATTCAGGCCGGAAGCGCCTAATTCTGGGTGCCTCTAGTGCCCCCCACCCACCACCATCTCAAGTGCAAAGTTTAGGCGCCGAAAGCTGCTGGCGGCTCGTGCAAATATTCGTCATGTTTTTCCTATTTCTGAATATATTTTTTCTTTCAATATTCTGTCGTGGTACTTTGTCACAAAGTAAAAACACACAGTTCGAGATACTATAAGCGTTAGCAGAGGATGCCATGTTGGTGTTGGCGTATAATATATTTCTATTTATCTGTAAATGTTTGTCGCAATTTTACTGTGAAAAATACGTAGAAAGGTAAGTATGGCCAAATGTAAACAACACAGCATTTGACTTTTAAATGTAGTCAGACAAAATGCAATCTTAACTCAGCGATTTCTACCTTGAAAGGTAGATTGATCGAAAAATAGTAGAACAACTACTGGAGATAAATACGCTTGTAAATGCTTAAGGCAGCTTACTATTCCTAATGACCTGATTAAAATACCTTTGAACGTTTCAATTCCATCTATTTTGCTTGTCTGAATATAGTAATAAGATCATTTGGTACCAGATCGGAATGCGATACTTAACAACTTGCATCATCAATAGGAGCGTAAATGGCAAAAATTCATGTTTCTAGATTAGTGTTTTTCTGTGATAGGCCTATATATCGGTTTAGCTTAAAATATCGACCGATATCTTAGTATCGGTAAATTTGGGCCGATATATCAGCCGTATCGCTTTTCCCTAGAAACATACAATATTGCTTTTTTCTTGACGTGCAAACTTGCCCTTTTATGTTTTTTTATATGGTCAAATAATTTAACATAGCGTTCGGTTTACTGTGTTCTGTGTCATGCAAAATTGATATGGAAAATAAAATTGCATTATTAAATACGATAAACTGAATACTATTTGCATTAGTTGTTTAAGTCATTAGAGTTATTACTATCTTAGGTATATGTAAACCAAACGGTATCGGTTGACAAAAACATAAAAATTGGTTATCGGTATCAGTCCAAAAAGTACTATCGGTTGCCTACAATTACCTGAAAACTTAATTGTAGAAAATGCGCCGTTGGACAATGTTGCATTTTTGGTAACATCAGAAATTCCATTTAAAATACGTTTATAACACACAAGGAACTTTCAAAACAATACAAGGTCGAATTCAGACCACCTTTCACCCAAATGATATGTTTTGAGTTTTAACTGCCGGTATGTAAATGCATTTTTTCTAATTTCGGAACGCACAGGTCAACAGTTGCACACGATTATTTGGACATCAAAGTCCATTTCCTTCACTGTCACGAAATATTCAAATCCCAATATTCTGGAACGTAAATATGTGGCTATTTGGTCATGCAAAGTTGAGTAGGTTTTAATGTGTTTTTTGGGGGGAATTAACTATAATTAAATGTTGACTTTTGTTCCAGTGTTTGTATTGTAACAACCATTTGATCGTTTTTTTATATTGTAAATAAAAATCGATAAACATATATGAATACAACTGGGTGGTTAGTTGAATGGACTTACATCACATATAGCTGTAAAATTTGTCTTTTTAAAGAAAGCATTGACATTTTATATCCTGATTTGCTATATAAATACACAGTCCCCAAATCACGCACTAATACCGCGGGGAACCCCTATAGTTTCCGTGAACGTTTCGTTCCGTGGGAAATGGATACGATTGACATTTAAAAACAATAAAATTTATAAATTCTAAAGGGCAATGAATTACCATCGTGCTTTGCCCTGCTTGCCTGTACTTGCCTAAACCCAAGTTTAGTCGTGCGTCTGTTTTCCGGCGCATTGCTTATAACGAGAACGTTTACAACTTTTTGTTGACAGATTTCACATGAGCGCAGCTGCTGACGCTAACCGCAATACTAAGAAAACGTTGAGCGAAATGTCTAAAACGGACTGGATTCGCCGCGGCAGCTCGGTGGATAAGGAAGATGTAGCCGAGCTGAAAGCTATGTTCGACATATTTGACAGCCAAGGAAAAGGCGAACTGCAGGAAAATGACCTCAAGAAAATGTTTAGTGCTCTCGGCTTTTACGTACGTTCCGACGAGTTGGCTGAGATTATGGCGGAATTCAGTACCAAGGGCAACATTACCTTTGAAGACTTTCAACGTGTTACGAGGGACAAGGCAAGGTCCGAGTTTATTGAAGCAGAAGAGTTAAAACACGCTTTTGAGGTATATTTCCTGTTTTGTTTTTTAGATTGTCCTCTATATGCACGTATTCCAATGCTCACAAGGAAGTCGTAAACGCGGAAAAATGATTGTTTACCCAATAAAACGTTTCATATTTAGTACGTTAGATGGGATTCTGTAGGTAACGATAAGAACTGCAATATTACCACTTATAAAAGTAATGTGCTGGATTTTAGCGTTTATAGATGCTTTGGGACTAATAACCAAGTCGTCTTAAAACGTTCCGGTAAATGGCACGTTTTCTGGCGTAAGCGTTAAAAGCGACTAAATCAAGGATTCAAGTTTTAAACAGTCGCAGCAGACAAATACTTATCCAGTGCCAATTGGAAAATTAGGAGAAAATTGCTTTCTCCTACACTATAAACTTGTCAGAAAACTCTTTATGAAAGAGAATTTGGATAAAGATGCAATAATACTTGTATATTTAGATTTGTAACTGCCCAAAGCATTGCAACAAGAGTTTTGTACAATAAATGATAACTCCGTTATTCCTTCGCAAATTTTCTTTATTATTATAGCAGATTTTTCATAGTAAAAAAAGAACAAAATAAACAACATTTGACGTAGTTAGACGTATTGGCAACATATAATATTTTCTAAGCGCTTAAGCTTATTTAAACGAGCATTTCCTTTTTAGAAAATCAGTTAATTTACGTGCTTTATCATTTTGCGGGAAGTACGAATAACCGCGTAATAACAGGGTTAATTGATCACGTCCGTATATAGTCGCAGTTGTTTGGACTTCGTGTTTTCGTAACGCTGTGTCTTTCCAAATACAAATGTGTTTTCAATGTCGATGGCAAGTGTGCCATCAATACACTCAAGAAGGGATTACCAAACTACGGCCCACAGACAGGGACGTAACTACGTGAGTTGGTGCGGTGGTGCAAAGCCCACTATGAGTATGGTTACCACATTTTTCGGGTTAAATCGGGACGTTTCCAGTCACCGGATATAGCATTTTTTATAGCGTGAAGTCACCAAACATGTAACTTAAAGAGGGATTTTTGTTGCAAGGCAAACTCCGGCGCGATTAAAAAATAGAACAAAATGTATTCTGTTGGATTACGACGAATAAAAAAGTCAGATAATTCGAGCGAGAAAGTTCACCTTTATTTTTTTCGCACACTGTTCAAACCAACATTTTGTTGTTATCTTTATTAAATTTACACTGAAAAAAAAGATAAAGGCGAATTTTTTGCGCGAAATATTTGACTTCGTAATTCGTCATAATCAACTGTAATACAATTTACACTCCTACTAGAACTAGACTATTATGAAAAAACACAAAAAATTTTATAAAATCAATAATAGCTACAGCGGAATTTTTTTTGTCTATCATTTTACAAGTAGCATTACTAGATTTAAATCCTTTCGTTGGTAGATAACACCTCCTGAACTAGCTATGCGCAGATATCAACGAAATATTTAACCAATTACATGCTATTGTGACGTAACAATTACATTCATATTAAGTGCAAGGAAATGACAACGCACGTCAGATAACACCCTTCATTAAGTTGACAACGCAGACAATAATCACAGCAAATTTATAGCCGTGTAATGTATAGAAAATTTTGGCTGACTAAAAAGGAACATTTTGGTTATTAATCGAGACGTCGTGACAAAATCGGGACAATCCGGCCTAAATCGGGACGTAAAAGCCTACCAATGAGGTTATCTCATTTTTTTTAATTAACTTACGTTTTTACCAAAAGCCACAATGTTTCTGTTAATAACAGTATTTCGTCTTGGCACAACTATTTAAATGCAAGTATACTTTACAACTCTATTCTATACAAGCTATGTACAATGTTAGGTCAAGTCTACATTTTCTGGCATTTTTACCAAACAGTGAGGTGCAGATATGTGCGATAAATGTTTTATGGACACATGGTAGTTTGGAATCCTACCACAACTTAACATTTCTTCATAATTTGCTATTTACTTTTGAGATGAGCACACAAACTGCGTTATAAAAGGTCACAGAGATGAGTGTCAGCTACATTATATTAGGGATGCCGATACCGAAACCTGATAATTTGAGCAAAAATTATGTCGCTATCCGATACCAAATTACGTCATTACTAACGTCAAATCAGCAAAATTGGTTAAACTGAAAAGTGCTATGGTATAATGATTCCCAAGATATTTGGTCGAAATTTACATTTGCGCTACGAAATCCTGTATATCTTCTATTTTTAATGTAATATTTTATTGAAAATTAACCTTTAAAAGTAGAAAACTCTACGTTGGATCGAAAAACACGGCTGTTAAGCATAAATCAATTTGGTATGGGATCGGCACAGATACCACCCGATAGTATCGGACAAGAACCGATACTACCACTTGGCACCGGGTATCGGCCCCGATTCTATATTATTATCGGACATCCCCAAATTTTTCTGCAAACTGCGAAAATAAGCAAAACTTTCACCTGAGGGTGCCATCTGCCATAGTATGCACGGCGAAGTTTCTTAATTGCAACATCATAGCAAAAATGTCTAATTTTTCGTTGAAATAAGGCAACCCAGCAGTTACCACCTGTAAATATGTTTTGCACTTTTGACAAAAGTTGTATTGGGCCCAGCTAGCCAATTCGGAGCATAGATCAAACATATAGGCTAAGGGAGATGGAAAAAATATCAGATGCCAAAAATATCCAAATATGCCTATGTTATGCATTTATTCTTTTTAAAGTTGATTGACAAAAGCGGCAACGGATTCATAGAAAAAGACGAATTGAAGCAACTGCTGGATGTAATGGTGGAAAATCACACGGAGGAAGATGTTGAAAATTTAATGCAGGAAGCTGACACGAACGGAGATGGAAGAATCGATTACGACGAGTTTGTCAATCAAATAGCAAAAAAGAAACTAGGCTAAAATTAAATCGCAGAGCGCCGACGTTAAGATTTAAATCAACTTCCATCGATCATTTTACTTCATTTTACTTTTTGAGTTTAACGATTGTTTTGTGGCCTTATATACTTTTTTACATATGTGTTTCTCAGTGTACGAGCTTTTCTCGTTTTATTTGAAAATTACAATAAATAAACCTTCACGTTCTTTCACGGCTTTCTATATCCGTATAGCTAAATGTCGGAACACCCTGTAGCAGCTGGTCCATCAAAAATGTGGTCCTTTTGTCAAGTTTAACTGCATAAATGCAAACAGTTTTCACACTTCGCGAATCTTTTTCCTTTTTAAACTGTTTAAGCTCATTTGGGTAGCGTTTGTTATTGTTAATCACAATAGCGTCGAGTATAGTTCATGTACAAATTTATGCCAACTTACAAAGGCGTTTGTGCCTAGCGTCAATTGTTGTTTTAGTTAATGTCGTCTTTGGTTTGGTCGTAATATTCACATGATTCCGGATTTAGAGGACAGACAAAATTGCAGTGTTATGCATATTTATTAGGGTTGTTTATTAAACTGTTTTCCTTGGTTTGTACCTTAAAACAGGAATGGAAAAATAATTAGTTAAAAAATGCCATCATTTTGTATCGCTCAATGAGCTGAATGTTTTGCAGTAAAATTATCAATTTTCGGGAATTCCCTTGTTATAATATTTTGCAAATTTTGCAATAATGCGTTGAAATTTAAGATTCTTCCGAATGATTAGTTGTGGGGAATTAAAAATATAAAACCATATAACAGAAGGATACAACACAAATGAGCAAAAAATCGGCAAATAAAAAAATAATAAGCATCAACGCAAGACAATAATGACTAAAAAAGAAGTCTTCACCCCGATCTACTATTTTATCTTTATCGTTTTTATTGGTTGACCCTAACTACCCCCAACACTGGAAACCCAAGGCAAAATCGACTTGTGGTGTTCTGTTTATAAAAAAAATTGCACTTGACTTTCGTCATTTACTTATGGTCAAATGTAAATTGAAGCTTGTAAACTCACCAGTTTCCCTATAAGGAACTATAGTGATAATTTTTGCTGTGGTTAAACTTATGAAGTAATTTGTTGTGGGAACCTTACTGATGTTACTGTAATGTTCGGTGTAATTATTACTATTAGTAAACGTCACGGATGAGTAGATTCACATGAAATCAGCTGTTTACGTTTTTACCTCGACATCTATACGCAAAGCGTTAAAGAGGATGCTTTGCTGAAGCTGATGTATGAAGAAAATAAATTGCTACACTAAATAATATTCATGTTTCCATCTGCCGCCAATACCAATTCCCAGAAAGATGCAGAAGGTAAATCTACTATATACCCACGTTTTAATGACTGTCAGACTGTGTGACCGTAACCATAATTATCATGGTAAATGATTGATGTTAAATTTTTAGGCGCTCTTTCACTATTGTACTTAAAAAGTAATAAAAAAAAATTTTCTTCAAATGCCGCATACCACAACACATTGTTTGGGTTAGGGTGCGGGTTAGCGTTTGGTTGAGGGTGGGTCAAGTTATTATTAATAATAAACATAATATTACTTGACCCACCCTCACTCAAACGCTAACCCGCACCCTAACCCAAACAATATGCGTTGTGGTATGCGGTATTATTATTATTTTTTTTTGCATAACTTTTCACGTACAATAGTGAAAGAGCGCCAATTTTTATTGATACTTGTTTACGTAATTGTACCATGGAACTACATGTATCTACTATATTATTAGGGCCTATATTATTTAAAAAACGATTTTTCTATATGTCATATATGTAACACATGTCCATATCCTGTCTGCATTCCATAATATTTCGCTGCCAACGAAAAGATCTAAATTTTATAGCCTAAAAATTATACAGAATTGTCGCAAATATACGCTAAAAAGGCCATAATAAAATTATGATTGAGGAAACATTTTACACCAAATGATGACCCTGACATAATTGGGTACCCCTGTGGAAAGTATCACAAGTGCACCCGCGAGTTTTTTTCAACCTTTTAAAAGTAAACCCCGAAAATTGTCCAGATTTATTGGTTATATTATATTCTTGCATTTGCATTTTATTATTTCAGGAAGTTCATGACTGTTCTAGTTATTGAATAGCTTAACTGCTACAAGGCAACTCTAAATTTTTTAATAAAATAAAATTCTTGCTACCAGGTCCACAAAAATGGCTGGAAAATCAAAGCTTTGAAAAAGAAGCTGCTTGCCTTTTAAGAAAAAAACATCAACCAGCTATTGATACAGTATCAGTTGACTATAAGCTTGCGAATGATGGTAAGTTTTAAAGAATAAAAATAAACCTCAGCTCCAATAACTTTACCGCATTCATCTTCAACTTTTTATTCATATAATCACACTGTAATTATTGAGTTTTAATCCCAAATTTTTCACGTTTAGCGATTATTTTTAGCAAAGCATGGATTAGGCTCAGATAAAGGAAATTAAACATTGTGAATATTGAGCATGCCACTTATTTTTTACAAATCCTCTACACTTGAATGTTTCTAGATGTTGAAAACGATTCGGAAAGTTCATCTGATTCAGCAGAGGTTGATGTGGTGAATACTTCTTCCAATTTGCTGCAACCTGTGAGTGAAGCAACAACCTTGTCAAGTTCCTTTGATAATGAAATTACAATTGACAGAAGTTGTGACAAAAATAACCTTTACTTTACCAAGCCATACAAAGTATTCATACCAAAGTACGTAGGATGCAAGTAAAAGATTGTTTTACTGTGCAACAATATGCTAATTGAATTTATATGTTTAAGGTTTTATCGCTGTTCTTCCTCTTGTATTGGTCTACCATCTTACTATGCAATACAATTTAAAGAACAAAAAAGGAAAAAGAGAAAAGTTGCTTTGGAGAGATACTTCCATTTAAACAATATCCAAGAAATACATGCGGTAGGGTACAAAGGTGGTATAAACCTTCATATCGAAAAAGAGTAGCCTACAAAAGTAAAATGGTGAATCATTTTATTAAAGGTGCATACATTTGGGTTTGTTTTCTCCCTTCTGCATTAATAAAATAAAGTAAATTTATATTGTCAACTTTTTCACTCAAAGTAGCAGCTACTTTTGGGTCCAATCAAGAAAATTTAGTTAGTCAGTTTCTTTTTGTTTGATAAAAATACTTAATGCCCTATTTGATTAAACATTTCTTTATGAGCCAACAGTTATTTTATTTGTGTGTAATAGTAAAAATGTAATTTATCTTTATCTGCAGGACAATGAAATGTTCCAAAGCACCATCAAATCTGAAACTGAACAATTGAATATTATAACTCGTGAGCACCCGGAAAACATATTGGCTTGGATGGAACTTGTTAGGTTACAAGATAGTAAGTGCTGTATTGATTTTACCCAAGCTTTCATTTATTATGGGGACCTTTTTTAATTTTGAGCAGAAATTGGAAGTAAAAATGTAAAGATTGTTGCTGAAAAGAAGATTTCAATATTGGATAAGGCAATATCTGTAAATCCCCTAAACCTGCAACTCAAATTGAAAAGACTTCAACTTTGTGGTCAGTATATATCAGTTTAGAAATTTGTTGTAGTCACTTAGCAATATCATAGCTTACTGGCATATCCTATATCAGTGCTTTTCAACCCGTGGGATGGTACGCACTTGTGCGGATGAAAAAAATTGTAGTGCGGATGACAAATGTTATGCAGATAAATGTGCGGATGAAAATGGCGCATGCTATTATTTTCTTATGTGTAATACAGTAATCAAATAAGCTGGTGCGCACACTTTTGCGTTACAGATACAGTAATATAGTCTCATAGTTGTTCATTGCAGCTTAAGCTATCTATTTTATATCGGCCAAGGCTTAGTCACACGGTTTTAATACACAAGCCCTTACATTGAAAATAAATCAAAGGTTAAACTTACTGTGAAAGGTTAAACTTACAAACTTACTGTGCTTGTTTCGTGCGGATGAAAATTTTCCGAAATAAAAAAGTGCGGATGGAAATTTTAAAGGTTGAAAAGCATTATCATATATGATCCTTCTAGAAAGCATATCTCAAGATTGTGAAAGAGATTGGAAAGATCTGGTGTTTCAGCACCCGGGAAATAGGAAATCATGGGAAGCTTATATTAACCACGTGAAAGTAAGAAACAAATCATATACTTTTTAGTTTTAAACAATCCTTATGTTGATTTTGCATTTTATTTAATATTGCTGGATTTATATGATTTTGGAAACAGCTTGTATGCTTGACATTGTGACCTTCTTTGTTTGCATTTAAGTAGTTCATTTATGTTTTAATGGCAACATGGTAAATGTAACAGCTGTCTGCCAAAAAAGCATAAATAAACCTAAAATGTTCTTATCAAAGTGAAGGGTTTTTCTTACAATTTCAACCCCATTGTAATTGTAATTTGAGTAAATTTACTCCTAATGTACCGTTAACTGGGTTTCATTCATAAACAACACAATTCGATAACATTGCCAAATTAGGTTTTGTAGCCACTGTAATGTAAATCAAAGGGAGCAATACTACAGGCGAGAGTGATTTCATTTTTTTAGAAGCCTGAGAGTGTGTGGAATTGTTTTTTTAAATTGATGCTCACCAACTAAACCTAATGCTACAGAAAGGAACGCAGCATGTGGTCGCCCGCACGATGAAGGCATTCGAGCGGGCCATCCAGACCCTGGCGGCCATCAACGACGGCTCGTTTCAACCGAAGGAGCCTTGCCCTGAAGCCGAAGCGGACCTGGTGGCCATCTTCCGCGATCTGGTTCAGTTTCTGGCCGAGACGGGCCACACTGAGCTGTGCGTGACTATGCTTGTTGTCATGGTCGAAGTGAACGTTAGAACACTGAAATGCGCGAGCCTCTCCGCAGTGCGCGACTTTTACGTCAGCGGTGAGCCTCTTTTGGGTGAGGAACGGTCCTCGGGTTGGGACGCTTGGTTCCTGAAGCACGAGAAAGGGGGCTGGGTTAGTGCCGGGGACGAAGCGGGAGGGACCGAAGGCGATGATGACGAAGACGACGAAGCGGACGTCGACTTCGACAAGTCTGTGGCTGAGAACTGGCTAATGATCGAGGAAAATCGCTCGTTGAGGTAAGACCATTTTAAAGGAATTTCTTTTTGGGCCTTTGCGTTTTTTAAAAGCAAATAAAAAATGCGATGTTCGCATTATGAGTACATTGTTTAATTTCAATGAATTGAAGTCACTTGGTTCTGCTTAATTGACTGTCGTATATAGCTTAACGTAGTCAGTTACTCCTGATATTTCAAGCTCAAGGTTATATGCTTAGCAAACCGTGTGTGTGCCTGAAATAAGATCCATCATGATAGTGTGCCTGAATATTATCCATCGTGTGGCGAATTTTTTTTTATTGTGTTTTGCATATTTTTTATTTTGTGTATTTTGTATCGTCATGAGGGTTGCTGGGGTTATACAACATGATATGAGCAAGCTTTGGTTCATTTTAACGTCAGCTATCCCACAAAATATTTTTCACCATCGTGGTGGCAACATAATTATAACGTTAGGCTTTTATTCAGTATGTACTGAGATCATCCATTTTTATTGTCGACGTAAGATTGATTTGTCTTGTAAAATTGATTTTTTTTGCAGACAACTTTCGGCGTGGAGATCTAAAGAGGAATGCGAAGACCTCTCAAGAAAAGTATGCTATTGCATATGTATTTCTTTCTGTCCAAACTAAACATTGTTCCTACGTAGGTCAATTTTGATGAAATTCAAGGATTCGTATTCTTTCCGAAGGAAACTTGCTCAAAAATCTCCATTTTGCGTTTGCTCGTTTCGTTTCTTGGAGTAAAAACGGAGGTATGCAGCTATTCTGTTAATAAAAGTTTGACTCGTTCTGGAATAGCTCTGTTATTCAGCGTTTTTCTTAAAATGAAAATCTTTGTTTTTCATTTTATAAAACAAACTATATGTTTTAGCTTTTTTCTAACTAAATTATTGGCGGACAACAAATCAGAAAACCCTCATTTGAATTAGTTACCATTAATATAATCGTTTACTTTTATGTTATGGCAAGTAAACTTTTGATATAATATATGTTGGAATGTTCAAGTTATTAAAACCGCTGCTTAAAGTCAGCTTGGCCTGTCGTATGTTTGGAGACCTCCAGGTTAAACTTCACACTTGCTAACAACCACTTAACTCAGAATGTACGGGACGACGACTTTCTTATCAGCTCGCCTTGCCACGCCACTCACGCCCGTCACGCTTGCTGCTCGCCCGGCGAACCGACGCACTTGGACCTGCTCTGCGACGCCACCTCGTGTCGCTGCGGCATTTTGCCCGACCGGCCTCACCACGAGTTCGCACGCCGGCTCTTCGACCAACTACACTCCACCTGTCCAGCCGCACACAAACAGCTCGTCGCCTCCGTATGCCTGGATTACTACGCCGCACGGCTCGCCGCTATCTCCGGTCGCAAGGACCATAAGGGCGACCTCAAGCGGCTCCACAAACAGGCGAGGTCCGCCGCTAGGGGTCTGCTGCAAAACGACCCGGTCAACTTCGCGCTCTGGCGCAAGCTTGCCAGGATTGAAGCGCTCGCCGGCAAGTGGGAAGACGGCAAGAAGGTCGTTTTTAACGCGCTTTTCTCGTGCAAGGAGAAAAAAAGCGCGCTGTTGATCTGCCGCGAATTTGCGTCTCTTGAATTCGAACGCGACGTGGAGGCCGTCAAGAAGGTGCTGAGCGCTCTTGGCGATGAACGCGACTTCCTGGGCTACCTGCGCGCCAAGAAGGAAGTGTCGGGTGCCGTGGTGCTTCGTGCCGCCCGGAACCTGCAGCGCCAGTGCGAGGAGCTTTCTTGCCTTTACAAGCAGGTGCGTTTTGTCTGTTTTTTGAAGAGTTGCTTACTTGAATGTTGTCGCGAGGTCGTTTATTATTTTAGAAAGAATGATTTAAAGCAATTGACTTAGGCATAACTTTCCGCAATAAAACGAACAAATTTTATTGGTTCCACTTACCCGATATAAACGGCAGAACTGGATTCGATTACAATTTTGGATTCGAATTAAAAAAAAACACGAAATTAAGTTAACTGGCAAATTTTGAAAATAATGTCAATTGAGTTGTTGGGTTTTGCAACACTACGACCTAGCTAGAGAGTTTTGCCTGTGCCCCCCCAAGATGGGCTGAGGGCCACGGTTGAGAAACCCTGGATAAACATTGAGCTTTACTGTATCACGCGTTCCTATTATTTTGGATTTTTACAATACGCAAAGCTAAATGGGAGTTTTGTTTGATTTTACAGGTTAAAGTTGAGGACGAGGGCAATCCTAGTGAGTTTGCCAATTTAATCTGTTGCTACGGCATATACCTAAAAATAACCAATAGCGAGGTTTCGGCAAGAACTTTTCAACCGTATGTGGACAGCTTGCGAGAAGAAAACAAAACCGGTGGGGATTAATAAAACTTTGTCTGGATTCGTATGCAAATTAACAAAAATATTTAGTTTTTCTACTATCAAAGTATTAATTTTTTTACAAATACTTAACGCTGCCCATGTTAAATGAGGTATATTTTTTGTTTTTTCCAACAGTTTTCTTGCGTTCACATACAAACGTATACAAAAGCGATAAATGACACAAAGTTAATCCGGTTGGCATAATATCCCAGGGTTTTGTTGTATTCAATTGCTCGAGCGAATTAACCAACCAAAAAACTTCGTTGTGCTTAGTTCATTGCTTGACTGAGCGGACCGAAGTAGCACAGATTGGTGATGATTCAAGTGCTTTATGGGTCCTTTGAATAATTTTATTTTGGGTTGAATATTAGACGGAAAAGTCCTTATTTTGTAATGGCTTAATTTATATGACATCAAACTTAGCAGAATTTTGTGCGTGAAAATATACACAGACAAACCATGTGTAATTTATAAGGCGTACTGACCTAATACTTTAAGTGAATATTTTTAAAAGCATGAAGCAAGTGTTAACAATATTTTACCAAGGACAATATTGCGAGCCTAAGCTAGAAAGGCACCCTTTCGGACCGTTTTACACGTTTTTTTACCCGTTAAAATCTCCCAAACGTAATACTGTATGTTAACATAATGTTTGGTCAGGTAACCTTCAGGCGAAAGTTGACCTCAACTGCGTCCACAGCGTTATAATTCGCCTCGTTGAGCAAGATCACAAACACCACAACGCCTTTCGCAACACCCTACTGTCCGCGTTGGACGACTCCCCGGACAACCCGGGGTTCGCCTTGCAGCTTTGCCAGGTGAGTTTATGGCTGCTGTTTTCGGACTTATGTAAAGATTTTGTAGGAAAGTGCAATCCCAGAAAAGGAGAAAAAACAATTTATTTCCGATTTTACTTGAATATTTTAGCGATTTTACAAATTTTAACTTATAAGCTTTGCGGTTTCTGTATTTGTGCAAAATGTTATCTTAACAACTTAATAGATTAACACATGACAAAGCACCTAACTTACAAAACCACCCCGTTGTTTGGCGATATGGAGAACACAGTATCAATGCTAATGTTAGTTAAAATGATTACTTTAATTCCTTATGCATAGTTGCAGTATTAGTTTATTCCTATATCCCAGTTGGTCCCAATTATCTTTTTTTACCTACGATTTCACACACGTTGGTTGAAACACGCTTCCTACGAAAAAAAAATCTTTTTAAAGCAAATAAAAACTAGGAATGTCCGACAATATCGGATCGTAACCGATACCCGATATCAAGTGGTAGATCCTTATCCGATACTAGAGTGGTATCGTTACCGATCCGATACCAAATATAATGTGAAAATTTTAGCCATAATTTATGACCCAACCCAGGGATTCAACTTAAAAGGTAAATTGATCAACAATTGTAGGTTAACAATGGGAAGTAACTGAACGTCTTCACACTAAAGTAATATTTCACTTGCGCAACAACCTAGAAAATACCTTTGTTCGTTGAACTTTAATCTATTTTGCTTTGGCATAAAAAAGTAGTGTTGGATCGGATCGCGATGTTTTTGTCCAAAATATAGGGTTATCGGATTGAAATATCTAGTATCGGACATTACTAACAAAAGACATGGGTCTTTTATCGAAAAGACTAATTAACACGTTTTAAAAGGTGTTCATTGTACCAGTGACTCAAACTTCTGTTGCGTCAGGTCGATATCGGGTCATCAGTTAGCAGCGTAGCTCGGCGAATCTTCGGCGGACTCGATTCGACGCCGCGAAGCTTCCTTTACGCCGTCTACTTCGAGCTGCTGCGCAACAGTGGAAGGAAAAACGACGCCGGCTCCCCGGAAGAAAAAAATGCCTCCCAGGCGCCACCAAGGGTATCGAACATTCTCGAACGAGCGGTAAACGCCCACTGCGGCAGCGTGCTGCTGTGGAGGCTTTACGCGCGCCTAAGTCGCGATCCCAGGACGGTTCTTATCCGCGCCACAGCCGCTTGTCCGTGGTCGAAGAAGATCGCATGCGACCGAGTGAGTCTCAGTTCAGAAACAGTGGACGACGTGGTCAAGTATATTCGCGACCAGGGAATTCGCCTGCGCACGCCGGTCGAGGAAATCAATTTGCTGTTGACCTTATAATTGAAGCATCTTGTATTTTAGTAGCTACTGTCTTTTGGCGAAAAGTACATGTTTTTTCTCAAAATTGCTTTTTGTACACGTAGGTTCACGACCGCATCCATAGCAGTTTATTTTTACGTGAGGTTCACAGTCACTGTACGGCAGTTATTGTAGAACTCGGAATGATGTCAACACTGACCTGTGCACAATAGCACCAGTCAACAGGATGATTTGTGAATTTAGAGGTTGTCGCCTTCGGAGGGCATATGATTTTATACACGGCGATTTGTGGAACAATTTAGGGACCAGGGCAATGGATTAGAATAAAATGATGTTACGTTTTGCAGCAGTGCACTGCAATACCGCAATCTTTTAGAAAAAACATCCTATTTTGACCTATTATTTTTGTATATTTTATTCTTTAAGGTAAGTAATAAAAAAAAACCTCCAAATAAGATTTTCAAGATGTTTATTTTACTAAAATACGTTTAAAGTCTTACTCCTTTCAAAAAAGTATTCCTAAAAAAAGTTGTAGTTCGTCTGAGAAACGCTGTATTTTTTTAATTTTATCATTAATAATTTAGATAAGCCTTGAAAACAATTACAGATTTTATCCTAACCTGAAATATCTGTTAAATGAAAAATCTTAAATCGTTTTATAGTTTCCAAACAAATGTACCTCAACTTGTCTTGGTCACAAAAAAAATCTTATAGTAAAAACGATGCAATTTTATATACAAGGGAAGAAAAACATCTGCACGAATGCAGTAGTATTCGTGTTCTGAAATAAAATCTATTTGTTGCAGTAGAAGATTTCATTCAACGCGATATATTCATATTTTTGTGGCCACCTTAAAAAAGTAGTTACTTTAAAACTTTTAACACGGTAAAAAATCTAACCAAAATGGAGTACAATTATTCGGTGTTTTTTTCACCTGGTTTGTCCACACAGGCATGGATCAGTCATGCTCTAATCTCGCGTGGCGCGATTTTAAAAATGTTTCAGTATACAATTTGGCACGAAAATTGAGATAACACAGAGTAAACGTTAAAGGTTTGCAAAAATCGAGGTTTATTGCATAGGCCTAATGTAGGTGAGGCATCAATATAATGTGTCGGTAGTAAGTATAGGCCTATACTAAGTTTGCCCAACAACACTTTTTTTATAATTTGACGTAAAATTAATTAGTGGTAAACTTAACACAATTTTGACATTGTACGTTTTTTTTTACCTACAACTTTACCCCCAATCATTCCATACAAACGCAGTAATATAATCTGCGTTACTGAGTCACGAAAGCTATATGTTGCGTATATGAGCGGAAACGTTTAAAACAAATTTATCTCGATTGTTATTTTTCCACATTAAGAAGCGCTATTTGATTGACAAACTCGTCGTAGTCGATTCTGCCATCTTTGTTAGCGTCAGCTTCCTGCATCAACCTATCAACATCATCTTCCGTTGGATTTTCAACCATCACGTCCAGTAATTGCCTCAACTCGTCTTTTTCGATGTATCCGTTGCCATCTTTGTCGAACAACTGCAATACAAGTATTGTCAAATAGCCATCAAAAGTTTGATTGAAGTTCCATTGAGCTTTATAAGTTTGTAAATAAATTAAACCGAAGCTGTAGTCTAGTGTGGCATCGTATGCCATTTTAAGATTTTTTTCCTTTTGTTGCGAAGCTCTAAACTAGGGATGCACAACCTGCTGCCGCACGCGGTTTTTTTGTATAACTTTGCGGCCGTGCACGTGTTTAGGAAAGCGTAAGTGTTGGCGGCCGTATACGTTAATACAAACTTGTGTCTACCTATTTCGCAAATTGGAATTTTAAAACAGGTCTAAAATTAAGCAGGTTTTCATGTTTTGGGCCAAGCAGACAGCAGTATTTAATTGCTGGTCATCTGATCGGCAAATAGCATTGTGACATTAAGCAGTGGCGGTATTGTTCACCAACTTTTACTATGCACATACAATTTTTGTCGCGCTATGCACGTAGACTACTTCTACCTGTCTGTATTGTGTTTAAGTCCATTCAAGTAAATCAGTTTATATCAAAAGCGTTATGTATATTATAGCATGTAGCACTGCGTTACTAACACAATCTATAAAGTCCATTTTTGTTAATTGTTACACGAAATGTCCAAGCTCATTTCGTTTGAATTGAAATTGTTGCCTATTCAAATCCAATAAACACGTTACTTTTCGCGATTGGGCTGGATTTCGGTTTACATATTTTCGCACGGGATCATTAGAGAACATCGTGTCTTTTCAAGCATTATTGTTTAATGACATCGCGTTATTTATGACTTAGGCCTATAAGAAAAATAAAGACTGCTAATGCGGCCGCCAACAGCTAAAATGGTGTGCACCCCTGCCCTAAACCAAAACTGCACGATTTACTTTTAACCAATTGTAACAAAAGCATTCCGTGAATATATGACCTTCCTAGTTTGTAATTTTAATTGGTTGTCAGTTTGTCACTGATAGCTTTGTAAACAAGTCCTTTTTGAAATGAGCTAAAATCAAGGGAATTTAGTCTAAGACAGGTTTGTTTTCAGAAAATCAATAGATTAAACTACTAAATGTTAAACCCGTTCTATTGCAAGTATTACCTTAAACATGCACCATTGCCGAACAAATACCAAGTTGATAGTTAGTTTTGCATCAAAGATGTATGCCAAGTCAAGCCTTTAGGTCAAAATCACTTTAAAACAGTTATTTAAGTCGCTACAACACGTTTTTTTGTTATACTTAGGGTTAATGCAAGTTTCTATAGCCCCATCAGCAGCAAAATTATGTGATAACTTTGAATGGGTATAACAGAAAATATCAAACAAATTGTTTCCGAATAACATGGTTGGATATATAACGCCCTATGTTACTTTTGGTTGCTCTACGTTTAAAGTGTAAATGTTAGCCTAACATGTTTCTTATAACACCCATGAAAGTTACCTGAAAGGCGTGTCTTAACTCTTCTGTTTCAATAAACTCGGACCTAGCTTTATCTCGAGTAACACGTTGAAAGTCTTCAAAGGTAACATTTCCCTCTGTGCTGCTGAATTCCGCCATAATTTCAGCCATCTCATCGGAACGTACGTGAAATCCGAGTGCGCTAAACATTTTCCTGAGGTCATCTTCCTGCAGTTTGCCTTTTCCTTGACTGTCAAACATTTCGAACATTGTTTTTAGCTCACTTATATCTTCCTTATCGACCGAGCTTCCACGACGTTTCCAATTCTTTTTAGACATTTTCCCTTTATTTTTCCGTTTAATTTTCCGTTTACAGCAGCTGCGGTAAACAAAGAAATATTTTACACAACAGTTACTTCTGCTGGTTGAACGTGCTTTGACAGACCTGACCGATGGCGATTTAGAGGCAGTGGGCAATTGCCCGCAAGGCACGTTGCAAATGCCTTCGTTCAAAAGATTTAGGTTTATATTTACACTATTAGCGCGATAATCTGACTCTCTTGATCTTGTAAAGTTACGATGTCGTAAAAATGTCTTCCTCGTTTAGCTTAGCTTGATCAAACGGAATAATGCTACAAAATGATTAGCGGAATATTATTTAAACAAACTACGCCTTTAAGTGTAGCCTTTAAAAGTCATTTACAAACAATTAATTTTTTCATGTTTTTTGAAAAGTGGTCGTTCAATCCTCACAGTTTAGCGCAGGGTGGTCCAAACCAAGACTTCATTTTTAGTGGCCCGCGAGCACTGTTGAACTATTGTAATGAATTATTTGTAATACCTTAGGGCAGTGGTTCTCAAACTTTTGTTAAAAAATTACGCAACGGTCCCCCAGCAATTTTTTAATTGCTCACGGTCCTTAAAAATATACACAAATAAACTCAAAATAACACATTGTTTTTAATTGTATCAATGGGACGGGTGCACTTGCTTCTTTGCTATGAGTTATGTTAACCTCTAATTAACGAATCACTTTATTTGAGTCTAGCAATCACGAACAGTTTTAAAACCGTGACCGTACAGCCCACAGTGGCAGCGCAGCAAGCTGTAAAAACGTAATTCTCACTAGCACAACGCAACACTATGACAACACAATGGACAATTTAGCTAAAGCGTGCAATAACGTAAATGAACAACTAATCAGTTTGGTTTGGAAAAGTAAGTTGCCTGAAAGTTTTATTGCCCAAAAAATTATCTTCTTTAGGAGAGTCGTGTTGATTTTTTTGTTAGGCGGTCCCAGAAAATTGTCCCGCGGACCCCAAAAGGACCGCGGACCCCAGTTTGAGAACCACTGCCTTAGAGGGTTCAAATAAATATGAGTGATCAACGAACAGTTTTGTTTGGTTATGATTACATTTTACCATTAAATAAACCAGTTTCCTATCGCTCATCAAATTTGGATCCAGGGTGTGGCAAGAACGCCTAATTTTTTATATGTGTTAGACCAGTTTAAGAAAAGCCGCAGTGCGTTCTATATGGAACTTTCTGAAATGGAAGATATATTTGCGTTTTGTTTTTCGTCTTTACATAAAAAGTATGAGCCTATACAAATTACTATTAAATGAAAAATAAATAAATAAACAATAAAATATATCACGCTGCTGAAAAGTATTGTTTTAGAGGTTTTCATTGTGACTTTAGAATAACGCTCTGACCCTTTTTAACATTCAATTTTACCCAAATTTATCGGTTAATACATTTTTGCGCGATTGTGCAGCATCGCTCTTAAAACTTTGCTAAGATACGTACGGTTTCCGCGAACATTCCAAGCTTATAAAAAGCAGTCTTTTAAATTAAAAGTTTTTTCAAATACACATTTTTTTCGCGCATCGCGCGCACATTTTTCCCAGCCTCAATAAGACTCCATTTCATTTGCGCGCAAGTCCGACTTTAGTAGCAAGTTTCTGGAGCTTATAAGTCTTTGACGATGCTTTGTGACGTCATTTTTTAACATTTCATGCCCCGATCCAACAAAAATCGTTGATCCGCTCCTGTGACCTTATGTTTGTGGCCTGCAAAGAATATGCATGAAATATTGTGACCCGCGATGCTGTCAACCTTGGACCACCCTGGCCTAGCAAATCAGTTGTTTGTTTTTTGTTTTACTATACCTCTCACAGAGATGGTGTTGTTTTTGCAAACTGCTTATAGTTTGAGAAATGCTCAAACTTAGGTAGTGCTATGTTGGTAGGCCTAACAGAGATATTTGTTATTTATAAGTGAATATAAACAAAGTAACACGCAGCCTATTAAGGAATGTTGTTTCTCGACTCGTTCCCGTCTGAGCCTTTATAGCTCAGTTGGTAGAGCGACGGTCCCGGCTTGACCGGAGGTCGTGAGTTCGAACCTCACTGCAGGCTAGTTGTTTTTCTAGTTGGCTCTGCTTGCATCACAGATCAACAGATTCGGTGAGTCTGCGATGGCTTTCGGTGTACTAATTATACATAAGCCGTAGTCGTTGGTCACAAAGCAGCTTCGAAGGGCTAGATCTCAGTTATTAACACACATATGTGTGAATGTTTCATTGAATAAATGATATGGTACTGTGGATCCACTTCTATGAGGTTGCTTGTACTAACAGATTGATCAAGCATTGACGCATGGTTGTTTCTCGACTCGTTCCCTTCTGAGCCTGCATAGCTCAGTTGGTAGAGCGACGGTCCCGGCTTGACCGGAGATCGTGAGTTCGAACCTCACTGCAGGCTAGTTGTTTTTCAAGTGTGCTCTGCTTGCATCATAGATCAACAGATTCGGTGAGTCTGCGATGGCTTTCGGTGTACTAATTATACATAAGCCGTAGTCGTTGGTCACAAAGCAGCTTCGAAGGGCTAGATCTCAGTTATTAACACACATATGTGTGAATGTTTCATTGAATAAATGATATGGTACTGTGGATCCACTTCTATGAGGTTGCTTGTACTAACAGATTGAGCAAGCATTGGCGCATGGTTGTTTCTCGACTCGTTCCCTTCTGAGCCTGCATAGCTCAGTTGGTAGAGCGACGGTCCCGGCTTGATCGGAGGTCGTGTGTTCGAACCTCACTGCAGGCTAGTTGTTTTTCTAGTCTGCTCTGCTTGCATCATAGATCAACAGATTCGGTGAGTCTGCGATGGCTTTGGGTGTACCTGTTAAGGAACTGCTTTTTTTTCCTACTACAAACTTGTTGCGCGACTCATGGATTTAGAAGTTTTTGGCGTCGGTATATTGGAGTTGCTTTGTAGTTCTTATCGTATGTTTCCGCGACAAATTCCTTACTCAGTATGATTATTTTTTCGTTTTAACTTTTTTGTTGGTTTCTATTTGCCTGAGGTTTGGATTTTTGCCCAAAGAGTAAATAAAACCTTGTCTTGTGCACATTGTTAAAATTATTTTACGTGTACCTAAATTAACTGTAAAACATTGTGTATAGGTGTATGACTATGGTTTATTGCAGGTGTTTTACTGTTGCACAGTAATAATAACTATACTGTGTCATAACTTAACTCAGAGTTAGTTGGACTGGTCCCAAAAGATTTGCGTACGTGTCGTTATAAATTGGCATTTCGCAGCTCCGTGATTCACAAGTGTTATCGCCTTTAACAATCAGTTGTCTGTTTTACTCGAGGCAAACCATAGCAATGATTTTGTTAAATTATTTGATTCAAAGGTTTTAAGGAATTTTGTTTTACTTGGGGGCGATTTAATTGTTATTTTGACCAATAAATAAAACTTTTTATGACAATATTTTGACCTTTTAAGAATACATTAATTTAAAAGCGCATTGTTCTTTAAGATGCCGCATATGTGTCTCAGCGTCTTCAGACATTTTTATGTCTTTTCTGACGACCGGTGGAACACAAATCAGTTATTTTTTTTAGGTTTAGGAAAAGTTTAAAATTCTTCTTTGATATTTTGACATACCGTATCAAAAAGGAACAAAAACTATAAAAAATCCAAATGTAAACAATAGAGTTAGACTGTGGTTATTTAGTAAAATTGTTGAGTAGGCCAAACAGTGTAGTTGAAATACAATGTAAAAAAAGCAAAAAAAAACAAAGGCATTTTATCAAACGTGGGAATGGTATAGTTGCAAATTCCCACCAAAAAAAAGATACAGCAAATAGCCTTACCTTCCAATACATTTATCCAAATCGGAAACACAAGTATCTAACGCAAAAAAGTTTGATCTGAAGTCAGGCCTGCGTTCTTAATCTGCCGGCTCGCATTTATCGTAGGCCTACATTGCTGTAATGAAGATAGAATAGGGCGATAGGCTATAGTTAAAATGTTGTTGGAAGTAATTCAAAGCTGAATTTTAACAAACTTTCAAACTAAACGACCATTTTAAACGTTGTTTTTTAAGTCTAGATGATTTTAATTAGATATAATTTTGACAAAATTTTGACCTTTTCGGCCAAAAATAATCGCCTTATTATTGTTAACTGTTCGGTCATATCTCTGGATGACGACCGTTCAGATTGTAGCGAATCAGCGTCTGTATTTGTTATTAACAGTACTGTGTTTATTGTGCGTGTGCTAAAGTCTGCTAAAGTCTTTCTGGCGTGTTTCCTGTGCGCTGCATCCTGCTAGTTAACTGGCCAGTTTTAATCCTCAACGCATTCGCTTTGAATGCAACGTTAGTCAAAGTGTCCTTTCTACTGCACGACAGTCAACAGATGCATGCCTTACTTGCGAGACGTGTTTGCGAACTATGCTGAATTATGTGAATGTACAATAAATCTATAAGCGACCTGACAGTATGCTCCTTAAATTACAATGGCAGTTTGTTTTTAGTTTCGATTTAGTGGAGTCAGATAGCACGGTGGTCATATCTCACCTGTTGAAATATACATTGGAGACCCCGACTGAGATATGAACACGCAATTAAACCCTTCTGATTTAAATTTTATGCATACTGCCAGGTTGCATAGAAAGTATGTATTCATTTGGTTTGCTAGCGTAGTTTTCTCGTTTGTAAGTATTTTTAAGTTACGCCGATCAGTTATGATTTGTTGAAACGTTTGTTAACAAGTTTATGCCAGCGTTATTGCTTGTCAATTTGATATTTGATTAGCCGTAATGCAGAGAAAAATCGTTTGACGCTTTAAATTAGTGGTTATGCAAGACTGTTATAGTTATTGTTGCGAAATTATGGCCCTTTTTTGGTAAAGTTTTAAAGGTGAAAATATTACGATCGAGGTTGAACACCTCTCGTGATATCTAATCTCAAAACCAATAAACGGATAGATTCTATCTCAACCAGCACTTACAGAAGTCGTTACTTCGAAAGTGTCAAGGCCACTGCGGCTACTGTCTCTGATCACGTGTTATGGTGATTGATCTTTTATATCTCACCCAAAATAACCTGATCACTTTGTCTGAAATTCCTGCGTCACTTAACCGTTATGATTTATAAGAAGGAAAACAGAGCAGAAGGCCAAACCTTGTTGCCAATTCCCAACATAACGCGAGATTTATCTCAATTGTGACTGCAAGCGAAAATGCTCTGGGTATTATAAACCCATGATTGCTAAGGCCTTTGATGCCTCATTTACCTTTCAGACGGTGTGAGATAACCGTCATATAGCCCACATGAAGTTACTAGCATGCAGAGAGTAACTTTCTAGAATAACCTTTTGCGCCAAGGTTATTATGTCTGCTTTAGGGAACCCATCTAATGTGGACTAGGCGATGTAATTTGTTTTCGCGTTTTTGAGATTAGCACCTTGCCCCTTTTAATTGGTATTCTAGAGCAAAAGACTCTAAGCAACTAACTTCAGTTTTGCGATTTGAAATTAGAATTGCGTTTTAAGACGATCATTTTCTGCATTATAGGCTATTCAAAAGTGTTTTGCATTGTTGTTTATTGTGCCTTTCAAGTACCATTTCAGACGTTACATCGTGTCGTACAACCAGCTACCCCTGGAGTTGTTCGTGGGCCGCCAAGACAAGGAATTCATGAACCCTCTTCGCTCTATTGAACACCACGGTTCCCAACACGTGCTGTTTCCATATTGCACAAATGTCCGACGTTCTGCGTTTGTTGGTCGACTTCTGATCGGATCCTGGGAAGATTTTAAAGAAGAAGCGCGGCTCAACGAACTGCTAGGAACTTTTTTTGTGTTCCTGGGGGAAGGCGGATGGTGTAGCGAATCAGCGTCTGTATTTGTTATTAACAGTACTGTGTTTATTGTGCGTGTGCTAAAGTCTGCTAAAGTCTTTCTGGCGTGTTTCCTGTGCGCTGCATCCTGCTAGTTAACTGGCCAGTTTTAATCCTCAACGCATTCGCTTTGAATGCAACGTTAGTCAAAGTGTCCTTTCTACTGCACGACAGTCAACAGATGCATGCCTTACTTGCGAGACGTGTTTGCGAACTATGCTGAATTATGTGAATGTACAATAAATCTATAAGCGACCTGACAGTATGCTCCTTAAATTACAATGGCAGTTTGTTTTAGTTTCGATTTAGTGGAGTCAGATAGCACGGTGGTCATATCTCACCTGTTGAAATATACAAGATCAAACTGATGAAGGACTTGCGTTATCCAACCTATCTGCCTCACATGGGTTATTAAAGTGGCTATACAATTATGTGATTTCTGATAGCAACAATTCTTTTTGCAGTTCGTGTGCTTTCAAGTTAAAAACAGAGGATTCAACAGAAAGTCTGCTGGCGATCAGGTCTAATTTTGGCCTTATGCTCCGTTTTATAAGAGTATGTGTTTATTCCTTCTAAAAATTTTAAGTTCTAAAAATTAGATTTGCAAAATTGTTGATCAAATAGGCCTACTTAACCCAAGAGTTGTGGTTTAAATCTCGTTGATCTATTCTAGTACCGGTATAAAATATTTTTGTTGTTTACCGCGACACGCGCTACTGCATATTCGCTGAGGCGTTCTTTTTTTCCATTGACAACTTTTAAATAGTCAAAATAGGTAGTAGACAAAACAGCTGCAAAGAAGTGAGTAGCCTATCTCTGCTGGTTTAAGTTGCAAATGTGGCGTTTTGCAACTTCAAAACATACAAAACCAATTGTGTAACAATACGTTTATCTTTTTCTCGCTTCGTAGGGGCCCAAACGAATGTTGAGTCAGCTTCAGGAAATTAATGTATAATTCTTGGATTAAGGCCAGAATGCATTTCAGTTTCATAGCACTTTTTGCCGAGTTCAGAAATGTGCAGTGCCAAATGTTCGAGTTTCTAGTCTAAAATTAGGGTTTCAAGCACACCTGGAGTATTTTATGCGATCAAAAAGGTAGACAGTAGGGCGCTCTTTTAAAACAAAAAAAAATAATACCGAATACCACAACGCATATTGTTTGGGTTAGGGTGCGGGTTAGCGTTTGGGTGACGGTGGGTCAAGTAATATTATGTTTATTATTAATAATAACTTGACCCACCCTCAACCAAACGCTAACCCGCACCCTAACCCAAACAATCTGCGTTGTGGTATGCGGCATTTGAAGAAAGTTTTTTTTTTATTAATTTTTACTTACAATAGTGAAAGAGCGCCGACAGTAGTCCTCTGATGTGTATAGGGGTAACACTAATTTACGGAATGATGAATGGTCAGAATAGTCGGAACGCTCACAGTATTATTATTAAATATAATAACACTTGACCCACCTTCACCCAAACGCTAACCCAAATATTGTGCGTTGGTTTAATAATTGTTTTAACGGGGTAACACTTAAATTAGTGAGCGTTCCGACCAACCCGTGACTCAGTCATGCAATGCAGGTTCTTAGGCCAGTTTGCATTTCATTTCACTTCACGCCAAGATCTCTGGTCTGCAGAACCAAATTTTGAGGCGTGCAGGTGTGGAAAAAACAAGTGTGCAATATACCAATTCAAGTGCGCACAAAAATTTCTTTAGAAAACATATTGTGTGTGCACCTCGCAAAGAATGCAGACTGGCTCTAAGCAATGCATATAAACGAAAAACAAAGGTGAACTGTAAAACAAGGCCAGTCTACATTCTGTCGCAGTTCTTTTGCAACACTTAAATGGTATATTGCCCACTTAATTATGTGGAAAATGATTGAACTAAGGTAGTATTCCAAGAAACATTATTGCACACCTTTAACACCTAAAAATTGGTGCAGCACACCAAAATCTCAGCTCCAGGGTTTTAGCAAATACATGCCATTCTGTCACTTTGTTCTAAATAGTTTCAAAAAGTTGCAGGAATATTAACAATTAGTTTCTCAGAACTTTTTAAAACATATGTTTAAAATAAGGATTTATGTTTTTTTAGCATACAGATGTAGGATTTTTTTTCCGAATATGAAATTAAAATGTGTACAATAAACTTTATGAAGTGATTCACTATAATTTTTTAATTTTAAATCTTCTGCAAAATGTTGCTCAAGGAGTACCGGATATGCATGCCATTAACAGTTAATGAGGTTTGTAAGCAGTTCACATGTTTTATGTGCCAACAATTTTGGAATGTATAATTTTCTGGCAACAAGTTTTTATATATTTAGAACTATCAGTACTTATTCATGACGTAATTTGTTTTTTATAATATACTAGGATAATTAGCAGGATTGATCTGAAAGTGAAAAAGGCAAAAGCTAACTACTCCTGATCCATAGCACCTGAGGCAATTGACTTGGCCCCAAACCGGAAATCTGTGCACCAAACTTTAGTATTTAATTACTATCCACAGTGTTAGCAAAATTTCGTTTGAGAATTTTGCAGAGCCAAAGACACTAGTGTAAATTTAAAGTTCAGTACTTGGGCAATCTATCAAATTTGTTAATTTTTTTATTAATTTTCAGTTATTTCTTTTATTCTTTATATATTTTTTTCTTGTTATGTTTGCAGTATCGCAGGGGTCAGCTATACATGATAAATCGACACAGCAATGAGCAAAGTGAGGTTGGGGAGGGTGTTGAGGTGATTGCAAATGAGCCTTGCTTTGACGAGCATCACGGAAATGGCAGATTTACAGAGAAAAGAATACATCTTAATAAGTAAGAAATATCAGTTCTGTCATTTGGATTAAAATTCGTTTTTATGCATTTTGCTGAATTTATTATTTGATATAGTCGCCTTCCTAACTGGGCCAAGTCCTTTTTCCCCAGCATCTATGTGACCGAAAAAGCGTGGAACTTTTACCCTTACACCATTACAGGTAAACTCAAGTCTAGATCAGCAGTGGCAAAATATAGATATAATCTCAGTCCTCATAACAAGCAAAAACTTTTTATTAAAACAAAATATATGAGTTTGTATATTTATATAATAGTTTTATAAAGTTTTACTGTTATTCTCTTTTTTTCATATTTGCTTCAAATTCTACTGCTGGTTAAAGAATATTCGGTGAGTTTTGTTAAATTTTAATATTTATAACAAAATAGACAAATAGTAGTTTTTTTTTCAAGTAGTATATGACAACAAGAAATTTCAAGTTAATGTTTTTTACAGATAACTTTTTTGCATTTATTTAGTGTCCATGGCTCGGAAGACTGCATGTACATGTGGAAACCAGATATGAAAACAACAATGGGTCAAATGATGATTTCGACATGGCAAAGGTTAAATATATACAGTACACCGAAAAGCCATCGCAGACTCGCCGAATCTGTCGATCTATGATGCAAGCAGAGCAAGCCAGAAAAACAACTGGCCTGCAGTGAGGTTCGAACTCACGACCTCCGGTCAAGCCGGGACCGTCGCTTTACCAACTGAGCTATGCAGGCTCAGAGAGGAGCGAGTCGAGAAACAACCATGCGCCAATACTTGCACATTTTGTTAGTACAAGCAACTTCACACTGGGGGATCATCAGTCCGTATCAATCAATGAAATACACACTTGTACTAACAAAATGTGCAAGTATTGGCGCATGGTTGTTTCTCGACTCGCTCCTCTCTGAGCCTGCATAGCTCAGTTGGTAGAGCGACGGCCCGGCTTGACCGGAGGTCGTGAGTTCGAACCTCACTGCAGGCCAGTTGTTTTTCTGGCTTGCTCTGCTTGCATCATAGATCGACAGATTCGGCGAGTCTGCGATGGCTTTTCGGTGTACTATTGATACGGAAGCTGTAATCATTGGTCATAAAGCAACTTCCGAGGGGCTAGATCACAGATGTTATTAAACACATATGTTTGTGTGTGTCTTTCATTAAATATATATACTTTTGGATCAGCACCTAAAATTATGCTGTTTGTTATAAATATTGAAGATGTGCAAAAATGATATAAGAAATATGTGCAGTTCTGCATGAATTTTAAATAGTTTTTGAATTTTTACTATCTACAGTTCTACACCTTATTAATTAATGGTTGGGCCAACCAGTTTATGTCTGGGATATTTAAACAGGTTAAAGATGAAATAGATGAATGTGATTTTGCACAAAGAGAAGTCATTCATCTTGATCTAGCTTATGACCCAGTTCCTGACAAGCATTACAAAGCAGATGAGGTATTTATTTCATATTTACACTTTTTTTCGCGGATTAACACTGACAAATACGGAAAACAATTTTTTTATATATAAATTTAACCATGACATTATGTAATGCTGTGTATGTGTGTGTTTGTAAAGAATTGCTGCAAAGCGTATATTTTGCTTACATCCCATTGGATTAATATTTAACCACTACTCTGTTTGTGTTGCTCTTAAACACACTTTTATTGACAGGATTGCACAAAATTTCACTCTGTTAAGACAGGAAGGGGTCCATTACAAAGGAATTGGAGGGTAAGTCACTGTATTGAACTTTTGTAAGGGCGGATATATAGCAATTAATCCATGATGTCATAATGGCAATCATCATAAAGGCACATGGATGTGTAAGTAATCAACTAATCAGCTTACTTATTCAGCATTGATTAAACATTAACTGCAATCATTTACTTGACAGTATAATCTTTAAATGACCAACCTTATAAATAAGTAAGTTAATTTCTGACCTTTAGAAAGATTAACTATTGGTTTTCAAAACAAAGTAGTATATTACGATGTTCTCAATGGCAACTTTTAAATTTCGTTCATTAATTGTCTTGTCCTATAATGGGCGTGCAGTTAAAAAATTACCGTAACAGCATCTATATATAAATCCTCTACGTAAATAAACGTTATGCAAGTGGCCTCGCGAGTTTATATATGGTACCATATTTTGTTTGGTAGATTCGAGAGTAATTGCATGCACGATGCTTTCAATTGGTTTATCACCTCAACCAAACAATAGGCCGTCCGCCACCCGCCGCAATGACAAAAAAATCACTAAGGCAGTGTACTTCGACTTTCCCCCTATAAAATGCCCTCAAATATTGACGGTTATTTACAGCACCTGTTTTTACATAAACGCTGGCAAAAACGTACTATCTATTGATTGCGTGTGTGAAAATGGGCTCTAACAATTTCATATTGGTGTGTAGGTGTGTATTATGTGTAATTACAGGATTTGCCATATTCTAAAACTCTTTTCGTTTCGACCAGGATCAACTGCTAAATCAGTGTGGCCTACTTCCATTTAGTCGCTTCGATCAAACATTTTTTAAAGCATTATTGAAATCGTTGCGTTTAAATTCTTTGGTAGCGGTCCCCGCATTTTATTGAAGGAACTGTTACATCCCTTACGACCCACTGTGCAATACAATAGCGTTTCCTTAATACCTCACTGGCCTGTTTAATAGCTGAGGTGGCTTGCCAGTAACGTCAATGTTCTCGCAGGAAAACCACACGCCAATCATGTGCTCGTACAAGCTGGTGGCCGCCAAATTCGAAGTGTGGGGAATGCAAGGCAAGGTGGAAAACTTCATACACCGCGCAGTTAAGTAAGTGCCTTTCGTGCAACAATGCGAAATGAACCAAGCCGTTTGCGCAGGGATGTGTGGTAGAGGGTAATCAAAAATGGCAGAAATAATTATGCATAACTTTATGAAACAATATAAGACAGTTACAAAATTAAGGATTGGGGAGTAAAGGGTGTTTTAAATAGAACTAACATTTGGATCATTAAAATCAATTTGCATTAGAAGTGCACGAAGCTTTTTTTCACGTGAGCGTACAACTTTTACCTGTTTAATTTTTCATGTTCGATCCCTATCGACAAACCCCTTTCCGCGTACGTTATGCCCACTTGTAAACCTTTTCCATTGCGACGGTTCACAATCTTGCGTTGGGTCGCCCAAAATCGACCTTTGCTCTAAGAAGCGGCGGCTGATGATTGCTCGCGCAGTTCACGCCAAAGACCTCCGCAACCCCGATCGATAGCGGCTTTATTCGGGGTCCGCCTCGTCACTCTCGACCATGTCTTTAGTGTAAACAAGGGTCGCGCGTCGATTCGGCTGTCCGGCAGATAGTCTCGTCTCTCTCCGCTCATCAATATTTAATCGACTCGGCCTGCCGCGCGAGAGCTTGCCTGCGCCAAGTGATTGCGCGCGCTGGAGCTGCCGCGTAGTCCGGTCGCGCTTGGAAATTAATGACCGCGACTTGGACGCTTAATTCGTGCGGCAGTGAACATTGAACAAGACGAGACACACCTGCTCGCTTATTTTTAGCCCCTGTTTGTTTTTCCTTTCCCTCCTTTTTTGGCCTGGCATGTTAAATCCCACTGGTCTGTTGTTGGAATCTTTAGGTTCTGTCAGTCAAACAACTTTACAGTGGTGGAATGCGATGTCAGCGTTTTTGCACGCGTTAGTCTGCCATACTGCCGGTAATATTGCCACTTAGCCGATATAAATCCAACACGCGCACGTTCTGATAAAGGGTAGCATAAGGCAGGCTTAATAAATTTGCTTCCGGGTGGTTCATAGGTCATGCGATTGCTCATTATATTTCGTTATACGACCTGTAGTGACGTGTTATATCTTCTATGCCATATTTATACACTCCATTAGTACCACTGATAACTCAATTCAAGCCTAACAACATTGACAGTGCGTCGAAATGTGACGCGGATTGCAAGTCCATAGGCGACACGTTCAATAAAAATTTATGTAACTGTGCTACATTCTGAATTGATCTGACCTGGTGTTTTGCAGGGACACCTTGTTGCTGGCCCACCGACAAGCGTTTGCCTGGATCGACATTTGGTATGGTAAGTAGACAGCTAAATCTATAATTAAACGAGCCAATCGCCGTAGTTCCTATCGACAATGGCAAATGTTAGTTCGGGTATCTTGGCATTCTAATTAACTGTATTAAGGAATGGGTTTTTTAACCGACAGGACATAGGATCGATAGTTGATTAACCGGTAAGCATGACGTTTTTATGAGTTAGGCCCGCTTAAACTTGGTTCAACCCCTGTACAAACGGCGTTTTACTGCTCCAAAGCTCATGTTATTCGTAGCGCGACTTCAGATTTCCAGTGGAGCGTTGTACATTGGTGTAGTGCGCACTTCAACCGCTAAAGAGCAGTCGCTGAATGTTTAAACAACCGCCAGACGGGAGTGCGACTGTTTTCATTAAAAGCATCGCTACACAGTCGAAAATAGCGATATCCATCGATTGGTGCAAGTTAGAGCCTCATCTAAAGCATTTCGTGCTAATGCACATTTAACCTTTACCGACCATTGTATGTCGGACTGTTGTCATTGCCTGAGGCACCTTATCGCATTTGTGACATGACGTCTTTGGTGCGTTTACACCGATAGTGTTTACCTGATATTGCAAAGCTCTCCACATCAACTTTGCTTTGTGTTGTAATACATGCTTAATCATCAGCTGTGCTATATTACCATACGAATAACGAGGCTGTATAATGTGCCCGTGTCTAATCATAAGCTAGCACAATATTTTCCCATGTATGAATTAAATCTTAGATTGGAAACGTATTACGTTTTGTCATATGTTCATAATTTTTACGTTAAACACTTAAATAATAACCTAGTTCGCTAGCATCAAAAAGTGCATTTAGGAAAATCTAAAAATGCTTATATTATGTAGTCTTTTCTTTGTTTTCGACAATCGCCGCCTCGCTTAATCAATGCTGTTCAATTTCAAGCTGGTATTGTGCTTTCCGCCCTAAAACAACGCGATAAATTCGTTAACATAAAACACATATAAAAAAAAACGTTTACAAATTATCAGTTGGTATTTGGTCCGATTTCAGTTTAGCTTGCCCGCACGAAAGTCTTTACAGACGTTTTAAGATTCGTTGTCAAAATTTGTGTACCATTATTGTTAATGGAGGAAAGAATACTCTGCATATCCTATGTGATGTAAATGTTGTCGTTTAAGGTGGCCACGTAAAGGGCTGCGACAGCAATTGTGTGGTTTGCGAGTATGTAAATAGGATGCGCAAAACTATCATTCTCCTGCACGCGCCACTTTGATTGAAGCCTTAATGCAGTCGAGAGCTCTCTGGAACCCCAAGAGATTCGCAGCATTGACACAAGGCGCTTTGGGATTCTTTCGATGTAGGCTGGTAATTGACCTGGTCCTTATATCCGGTTTATAGTCGTTGTTGATGAGCCGACGTCGAGAGCGGCGTCGCGTAGCTGCACTTTATCACTGGCGAGCGAAAGTGGGAATGCAAGGAGACGCACAGCTTTTTGTTGATGCTTGGCTCCTTGGGTGTTGGGTTTTATTTTCTGTTAATCGGCGACGACAGTTTTTTTATGACTTATACTATTGAAAACAGTTTACTTTTAGAGCCTATTAAATAGCTTGTGTTTTTGTTCTTATTTTTAATGTAAACATGTCGTTTTCGGTCGATCGCACCAAAATGCATTGGAGACTTGATAAAAAAAGTAAAAAGGTATGCTAAAATTGGATGTAAAGTGAAACTGAACATCTCCAGCACCAAAATAATAAGCCCCTTGTATTCTCAACACATCCTTCAATTAGTCTCGAAAATGAGCACAAGCCTGAACAAACATTCAATAAATCAATTACGACGGTGGTTTAATCGAAACACAATAGCAAATATTTAACAGAACGGTATTCGTAAACAATTCACAGGGTCGCACATTTTATCGGCGTTTGCCGCGTTGCTCGTGACTCGCACGTCAGCTAATCTATTATTCAAGCCGCTTAGACACCAAACTGTAATTTCAAAAATGCAATATCACAAATGGAAATTATTTTATTACTTTTTGAAGAGCTTTGCAAAGCCCCACTTCAGCTGTGTGATAATACACTGTCAAGTCTGGATGAGGTATGGCTTCGGTAGCTTAGCTTTATTATTATTTTTCGGTCCTAGTACAATGTCTGCTCGACATTCGATTTTATATTTCTCGAAAGTGGGCGTTCTATCAGTTTTAACTCGCGATTGCCGTGTAAGCATAATAATCGATCGAATCATATATGTGCAAAATGACTGGCGGAAATGTGACGCGTATTAGCCTGACTGGGCAAACGACAATAATAATAGTTATGTCACGGGTCGTCCTTTTTATTGGCAAGAAAGTAAAGCGTTAGAGACCACATGGCCAAACTTAGTATGTTATCAGAGGTTTTACTTCTCGTATGAGCAAGCAGCAAGATTGCCAGCGATCGTGCGTCACAAACTGGTCAACACTACCACCTTGTCTCGGCTATTCTCTGTCCCGGCTAAGAGATAATAATAATAAATGTTTATTTGTTGCTACAATGCGAACACAGTGGCAAAGGATCAACGAAGAACCACAAAATGGTTATCGAGTCAGTTGACCCTAAGAGATGTATCCTTTTCGGCGAATTTCATCCTTTACTGAGCTGGTCGACCTTATAAAGTTCACATCGTGACGAGCTGCCATCGGAGACCCAAGGGGTGTCTACAGTTTCGCGCACAGGGTTTGGCCCTGTCACACGGTTGGCCTTTTTAGCTTAAGTGCGTGCTTGATAGTTTAAGGGGGCGGTACCTAATGACGTCCGAGCATGACACGCCCAAACTATTACGTAAACATTTTCGAGAGAAATTTTAATAAAATAACACCATGGAATATGTGTGTACGTCATTTAGTTGACTATAAAGATATATCATTTAGTTGATTGTAAAGGTTTTCGCCACAAAACAAAAAATCAGACACGGCAAGTGTCAAATTGAATGACCTTATTTAATGACTGAAAGTCAGATTAGGGTTGCCCCCATTACCTGTAAACAGCAGATACCTGACGTTTTAGAAAATAGGTAGGTTTTAGTATGTATCCAATCGTAAAAACGGCTTTAAGAGATTTGACCTATCCTAAAATAATATGCGCCCCCCCCCAACATGTCAAACATTCCATCAACAAATTTACTTTACCTCGCTCAAAACCATGTGCCCCTAGTTAAGTCGCAAATAGTTTTGCTGTGCCATCATTTTACATAATATGTTAAAAAATTAATTCTTTATGAAATATGGTTTGGTGTGCATCACAGAAAAAACATCAGACTGTTTGTCATTTTCGGATTTATTGCGAATTTAAAGAATTTTATATTGTTGAAATTAGCCCTTGCCGATTTTTTATTACATCAGACAAAATTTAAAGTGGAGAATTGCAGTTACTTTACTGTTATCAAACAGCCGTAGTTTGTTTGTGTGGCTTTAAGGTCGGTGTATAGGTTACTCTGACGCGTGGTTTCGATTTCAAAATGTAGCATCAACAGCTATTCACAGGCTTAAACAACAGTTTGTAAACGTCTCTGTGACACAAAGGGCCACAGTAAAGCCAAAAGTTCGGTGTTTTCAATTGATTTTTCGTTCGACGTGCCCTCTTGTCTTTCGACAGACATGTCCTTCGACAATATCCGTCAATACGAGACGGACATCCAGGCCGAGACGAATGACAAAGTACGAACAAGTCAAGTCATCCAGAACTCGTCGACTGGTACGTGTACACTGTATAACACTATGAACACAACTTTAATGCAACAATGCAAGCATGAACATAGACCTTTTTTACTCACTGTACCCTTTTGGCTACAAACCAATTATCGCGCCCCCTAGTTTATGTTAAATAACTAATGGTATTTTAGCCTGTCCAAGTAATGTAACGCCATTGGTTGAAAAACGTTAAACTATAAAAAGAGTTTTTATACCTAATATGCGTTTCAGTAAATTGGGTGGAAATTGCTTACACTATAGTGCAGGGGTTCTAACTTTATTTAACACGGACCCCTAAAAATGTTTTTAGTTTGCACGGACCAGGTTCGCCATAAAATGTTTTAGAGATGAGGTCAAAAAACAAGTTAACCTAAGAAACCCGTTGTTTTCGATCAAACAAATATGATAAAACTGAATTAAAATCCAAATACACCCGAAGAGAAGGTGACAAAACTTTTTTACTGTTAAAACTCCTTTTTTTGTAAATTATTCCATTTTTAAATAATATACTACGATTTTAACTCAGCTCTCATGGACCCCCTAACAGTGTTCGACGGACCCCCAAGAGGTCGATAGATACCAGATGAAGAACCCACTGATATAGAGACTGTTTACTACTGTTGTAGCTAACCTGTTCCTTCAGCTTACCACTTACACTATTAAAGCTAGTCTGTATGAACTAAAACTCGTCTGTATGGGATACTGAAATGCACCCACGTAGTCAATCGTACGCATTACGGACTACATTACGTATCACCTCACGTGCAACGCAGATTTTTATTCGTTTATCGTAAATTCACCGGGAAACTAATAAAAACGTGCTAACACGGCCTGTAGTTCAAACTTTAACGTACAGATACAGGCTACCCTGTAGTCAAATTGTAAACGTATGTATGTTTCCAACTTAGTTTTAACGCTAAACTTTTTTCAATTGAGCTTCAAACCTTGATTTAAAAAAAAATGTCCGAAGTAGCCCAGTTCTATTAGATTTGTATGGATGTTCACGGACAGAATAAATGTAACAGCCCAAAACCTAACCTTGTTTTTAAGTAAATTGGTTTTAGTTGCCATGCGAAAATAAAGCATGTGGCATATTGGTTTGCTTAGTTGTGCGCAAAAGGTATTTTTGGGAAAATTAACCAATGCCAAGATCGCAAGTTATTAGATATATTTATTTGATTTAGCGCCAGACGTTGGACAATGCTCAAACTCGCGACACAGCAAAAAAACTACTTAAAAAAGCTGTGCGCACCCACCTTACGATGAAGTGTCGGAGAAGGCTACAAGATTGAGTATTTCTTTAAAGAGGCTTTTCATCCCGCTTCCTCTAAAGCCTTAGACCTTGGAGTCTAAGGTTTTGTAACTATCGCGTTTTGCTTTTGTTTTTCCTTGCTGAGTACTTTAGTAAATATTGTTTGGTGTTTTAAGGTTTTATGCTTTTCTTTCAAATTGCCCGTATCTTCTCCCGCAAAACTGCATATAGGGATGTCCGATGCTTTTATTTCATTTCTATTCCCAAACATAGTTAACGTGACCTTAACACCTATATGAAATATCAAGTGGTTTAGCTCTTAGCTATTCGGTTACTTCCTAACAAGCAATAACGGTTTAGTTAAACATCGTATCTGCACTCAAACCCACACAGTAGCGGACATTCCTAGTTGTAGATCTATTGCGCTGCCATCCTATCACAATCAATATTGGATTGCTGAGCCGAGAGCAATTGATACGTTACGTTACTGTGCTCACAACCGGCTATTAGCTTTTGCAGAAGAATATATATACCGGCTTTGCTGTCATACTATGATCATGCTTAAATTAAATTACACAGAATTACAAAAGGCTTGTAGAATGTCTTGTCCCGTTCATACAAATCCAGTAGATTACAGTTTCAATGCAAAACTTGCCCGTATAGTGCTGCCCCCTTTCCGTACCTTTGTGTTACCAAATTTAACGTGTAAAGACGAGTTACAGATTGGAGTGATATTGTACAACCCTGTGACGCCTCATTCGTTTTGTAAAGATTTGTTTATATTGTTTTCTTTTTCCCTGAAACATCGTACTTTCTCTGGCAAACCGTCACAAACGTAACTATTTTTTTCATCGTGCAATATTTGCAGTCCAATCCCTTTTAAGAGCAGGGATTTTTGCAACCAGTTGTGGTGGTGCTGTAGCTGATCACCGGAATGCCTTGATGACGATATCCGTCGCCCCTGCCATGGCTGTTAATTGCCGCTCAGTTTTGGCTTAATTTACGCAAGCCCTGCCAAAAACATGGACGCGTCGTCGTAATCCACTGTGCGTTGATGTTTTTCCGCGAAATAAACTTCGCGTTACTTTTGAATGCGTACATTTTTTTTACACGGAGCTAATATCCGACTAATTTTTTTTGTGGTGATGTTGATCGTGCGTGGTCGTTTGTAGCTACGGATGCAGAAAAATCTACCTTCAATAGGTAGATTTTTCATGGCAACTAAATGCGTAATACCTTTCATTTGCCTTTTCTAGCTACATCTAAGAATCTGCTTCAAATAGTTGAAAAAGGTGATTATAATAAATTGGAAAACCTTCGGTTCCAATGGCAATATGACGACCTAGAACAGTGATAATTTTTTTCGTTTTGTCCACCCCTAGAATCTATCTCCAGATTTCATTCACCCTTGTGAAAAAACTTTGTTTTAGCAAATTCTCACCTGTGTACTGAACAGGTTGAACATCCGGAAAATTCGCCATGCTTGCAAGCTATCATCCGTTTCTGACGGTTCACACTTATTCACTCTTTTTGGTTGGTTCACCCTGACAAAAATTTTATTCACCTGATTAAGAAACACTGACCTAGAAAACGTGACCAGGTATAAGCCATGATTTTATCGCCACTAGAAAAATAATTAATATTCGCGCCAGGGTGTTTGATACCAACTTTTTTGCGACCAAAATAACATTCATCAAAGCAAAAATATATTTGGGTTACCTAGTAAAGATAGCACAGCTTTCATTAATTAAATGCGCTCAAAATTGTAAAAAAAAACAAGTAAAATTTGTAGGCCTAAATTTAAGTTAACACAACTCTTAGTGCCTCATTTTGCTTTCGTTGTGCTTTGGTTGTAAAAGATTCTTGTGAAAGATACAAAAATTGTATTAAGACAGATAAAATTGACAAGGAGTAAATTGACTCCCTTTATATCTCTCCGATAAACAGTTATGTAATTAAATAATGACATGTTATTGAATCATTTTTTTAACAGTTTGGCTAGACGTTTATGCAGGCGGTAGGTTGCACACGGATTATTACGTAAATCAGCTTATGTGTCCGATAATATCGGATCGGAGCGAATACTCGATGCCTAGTGGTAGTATCGGTACTCGTCAAATTTGCTACTGGGTTGGTGTCGGTACAGATCCAAAACCAAATTAATATAGGAATTTCAATCACGATTTTCGGTTCCGTTCCTTATCAACAACTAAAGGTAGCTAGACTTCCTAACTTTTTGTCAGAAATATCGGGTATCGGAATAAAATGTCAAACATCGGACATTCCTATATAGCAACTTAAAAGTGACGCAATTACATATTGCATTTAAGTGAGTTGCAGATCGTCGGTGTGAAGTCTTTATATTTATTGCCATTATAGAAAATATCATTTCATACAGCTCAACATGTGCTACAATGTGTATGCGGCTTTTTGATGAACAAGATCTTAAAACGGTTAAAAAAGTGGTGTTTACGAACGTGAAGAGTTGGGTGAACAAGGACATTTTTTTGTTATTTTTATTTAGCATCGCTTTGTGTGAATCGGTAACATATTTGTAAGATAGCTTTTGTATTTAAGCAACACCTCTCCATCCTAAAACTTCAACAAAAACGAATTGTGTAGTGTTCTTAAGATAACTTCTTTGTGACGTCACGTTATGACTTAACTTTGAGCCGCCATCTTATGAAAATGTTTATGCCCTACCCCAATAAAAATCCTAGATCCGTGCCTCCTTTAGGTCAATGTAACTGAAAATAAGAAACGGTAAAACAAATCAGTATCCGACGATGCGTAGATCTTAGCGAGTCATTGAAATATATTGCAAATTTATCTCTTGATTCGCCGTCTGGAGGGCAACTGAGGAGGGACAGATCAACGTCAGGAAAAATCCATAATTGCGGGATAGCGGTCGAAAGGTTCTTTGATTAGCTCTGATTCCTTAGGACAGGCCTCGTCAATCAGGGTGTCCAGAAAAACACACCCCCTGTAATCTGATGTCTATTTATTGCAGCGTAGGAATTTCAGAAATGTGATTCTAGTGACAGCCAATGCAGACTGCGTCAGGGCGACGAAAATCAGCAAAATATTGTGACACATAAAACAAACACCGACTTGTTCAGCAATTTTAATTAAACTGGTAACATCAAATAACATAGCAAAGAAACAGTGGTGCAGTCGCGGTAGAATTGCCAACAATAACACTTTTCTCCACCCCTCTTTGGAAGAATAAGATAGTTGTATCCTCGTTGTCACTCTTTATGTTTTCTCATCTTTGTCCATGCATGCCTGGCAGTTAAAGCAGTTAGTACGTTTCAGAGTGAATACCTTTCCATAAAACAAAAAATTGTAGTTTTTAAAAACCTTTTACTAGTCGTTTGCGCTTCAACCTAGTATGTTGTTTCGAAGAAACACGTCTTATTCGTCCGTTATAGAGGTGGGTAGATTTAAATTGAAGAACGGAATCCGTTGTTTTCGAGGTTTTGCAAAAACGTCCGATGGGAACGAACTGTTTTTGTCCTGCTTTGCTTTAAACAAATAAAACGACAGAATATAACTAAAGCCAGATGTCAACAACATTTCAGTTTGGACAATATTAAAGAATTTAGGAGTTGTACATTATAACATAAATCAGAAAGGCGGTAACGTTAAAATATTAAGATAACCATAACTAAGTTAAATACGGTAAAATTAAAAAAAAATGCATAGATGTATTGGTAAGTCGCAAAACACCCAACAAACTGTCAAAAATCCTGATAAAAATGATCTGCCTTTAGTTCAGGGTATACCGTTATTAAAATAAGCTAACAAAAAACAGAAGAGAGGTTTATCACTTTCAAACAGTAATACCCCAAAACTGTCCTTACAAATTCACAGGGTAGGTGAAATACTATTTTACAAAATGCACATACTTTGTTTCATGTTGTATATCATCATTAGAAGTATTGCTCATCGACAGATTAACTTCCTGAATAATATTTTGTTGTTTTTTATTTTGTAGAATTTTATCAGCTTGTTGCAGAATTTCCAATGGAAGTGTTTTTAATTTCTGCAAAAAACAAATAAAGCAGTTGTATTTACTAAAAAACTACTGGACAAGTAGAACAACGTTTTACCAACACTGCAAAGCACTTAATATAAATGCATAGACTTTCTTAGCAAGAAATGCCAAATTAAAATCATGTTTACAAAATGTAAAATATGAGAAAAATATATTTTTTATTGCACAAATTATTAACTTTATCTTAGAAAACAGCAATTTATGCAATATTCTATTCATAAGTATTATATTCATTGTTGCTTAGTAACAAAACTTGAGATTTTTATGATTTGTAATACTACATATTTTTCATTGTTTTATTTAACATAATGCTTTTACTTTTTAAGAAATACACAAAAAATAGCAATTGAATTTATTTAGGTGGCCTTTGTTACATTTTCTCTTACCTTTTGTTTAATGTTACGCTGTTCACGACTTTGAATCATTTGCCTTTGAACCTTTTTATCACTATAAAAATAATAAAATTTGTTGAAATAAATATGCTAATAAAATCGTCTAGTCTCGATAGCTGTGTTACTTGAACTGCTGATCAGTTCACCAAAATAGTTTTTTCCTATTTCACTTTTAAAATTTACTCAATAACTTTGCATTACATGTAAATTTTATATGCCTTAATAGTATGCTTTAGGTAGGGGTGAATTAAATAAAAGAGATTTTCTGGTCGGGGTGACTGAAACTTAAAAGCTCTTGAGTTTACAAAGATATTGTGCTTTTGCTGTGCAGGGGCACAATTATGGCGATGGATTTGTCATCATGGCAGACCCATATCACTTTAAAAATCAATACCAAATAAAGCAAGAATGCAGTAAATTTTTGATTTGTTTTAAAAAGTGATTCCCCAATTTCAAACTGTTTATTTGCTGATTTTAACTCTTTCGGTTCTTAAATATTTTCATGCCTCACACATTGGTTTCGTCTTCCATTAAGTTTCAACGCACTAATGACATATTTTTAATGTTCTAAAACAGTGTGGTCCAACCGCAGGCCCTTGGCCCGCGAGTTCCGCTTTTTTGGCCGACGAACTGAAAGTCAGCTTTGCTTCAATCTAGCAATATCACTTCAATATTTGTTTCTTTGTTATTGTAATGGAGAAAAAACTTTGTTAGTGATCCTTTGTGATCGCGAGCTCCAAGTTAATATTTAAATATTTTGCAATTGTTTTAATGGTTTCGTTTGGGTTTTGCACCACTCTTACAGCGCTGTAGGCTACAAACTCTGTTTTATCCATGTTTAACATTAAAACTGCCCAAAGTTTTTCTGCTTTTCTTCACTATGTTTTAGCACAAAGTCTCTTTGTGTGCCATTGCATGTTTTCATATCATCGAATGTTGACGGCCCTAATTAATTACAATTTTTCTAACTTATAGATAAACGATAAGTCATCCCCCGTTCAAACTATTTTTTATCCATATTTTACATATGACAACAGGTTTGCAGCAGGGGGCAACCTTTTTTGCGCGAATCTATAATGTTTTTGTAATATGGCCGTTGTATTGTGTATCGTCAAATCTTTTGAAACAAAATAACACAATGTTTAAATCAATGTGTCTAGCAGGAGCAATTTGTTTGTGTGCCCAATGGCAGCTCTGTTTTAAACCCTGTTTCTAATAAAAAGTAAATTTATGCCCACCCCATTATAGAATTTTCAAGTGGTTAAACAATTATTACACCACTACAAAATATTTGGGTTAGGAAGAGTGGTAGCATATGAGTTTGGGTGGCGTAAGGTTTAGTAAGTTTTATTCCCCAGGTTTTCAGTGTATGATTTTCAAAGCTTGTTTCTAACCCATGAATGTTTTTAAAGGTACCATCCTATCGATGCAGGATGACATTTTATCTATGTCAGGTATTACCTATACCTATAAATAGTGATTGTGAGCAACACAAAAAGTCACTGTGATTTCGCCTCATGCAACTGTTTATCAAACTTAAAATTTCCATTCTTTTATATATTGAAAATAGAATGTGTGTACCACAATATATGTAACACTATATGTTACACTAACGGGGTACACTTACGACTTTTTGTGCACCCAGCCACCCCAACATTTTCGGCTGTGTATCCGCAAGATCTGCCACACTTTTCGAAAGAGTTCATGACAAAATGTTAGTGCACATGTTATTATCAACAAATCTTACTTCTTTAGTGACGCATTTATCATTTCAAGTTTTTGTAGTGCGTTACTTTTGCTCTGCGTAAACGATACTGCTTCAGGTGTTTCATCTTCGGAGGATGTTGTATTTTCCATTTTGTAGCTCAAACAAAATCTACTTGCAAACACAATTTATAAAGCTTATTACACTAACACCACCCAAAGTTAGCCATGCGTGTCATAATGCTAATCATGCGTTACCTTTAGTTGTGGAGTTATAGAGTTCTTATAGGGCAGGGATGGCGAACATTTTTATCGTCCGGGTAACAAACACGACCTTAATCCTTACAAAATGCACAAATAGGTCATATATTTAATTATATTTTTATTTTATGCGAAACTTTGCTGCTGCGTCGTTTTAAGTGCTATTGCCTGGGTTGGTAGTTAAAGGTTTTTGGACGATTTCCAAATTCGGATTCCCACGAATATTAAGAACCTAAATAGTCAACAAATGTTGCAGCATTTTGGGGGGATTGCAGGAGTTTAGCAGTCAGCATGACTTAACCTGGGTTTTCAGAATTTTTAGTCTGCAAGCTCTTCATTACCCTTCTTAAAGAATCGCCACCCTTAACGTTTTACAGTGATAAACAAAATGCTTTTAGTTTTCTTAATGATGTAGGCCTACTTATAACCCCTAAAACACTTTTACACGACTCAAAGATTGGGCTGCCCTGATTTAAAGTGTGTAGTCCTGTAAAAAAGAATTGCTGTTTAGATTCATCCTTTTGAGAGAGACAAGTGGGTCATGAAAAATCTGTGGTGGGTCACTTCGCGGGACAGTGGTTCGCCATCCCTGTTATAGGGTATTGTCTACTGATTTTTATGAAATGGCATAGAGATCTTCTATAAATGACGTACATCACAGGGAAATTACACGCATATATTTTTTGCTCATTGATACGCATTATTTTATTTGCGTAGCAACCCAGTACTTCTCCACAAGAATAACGTTAGCGGTCATAAGAATGAAACATTGATAAACGTGGGCCGTAATGCAAAGTTAACAATTGCACAGCGATATAGCAGGGCTGCAAACATCACCTGTGCTCATATCCTTGATTGAACATTTGCACACCTGACATCTGGGCGAAAAGTGTCATGAAATGCAGACTGTTGTCAGTACCGGTAGCTATAGCTGGTAAAACATTGCAATACAGGTATTTTCAGAACGAAAAACTTTCTATATTAGAAATCGTTAAAAAATAAAAGAGAAATATGTGAGTGAAAAATCAAGACACGTCGAACTAGTGGCAAGTTAAGTACTTACATTTTAATAGTTTGTGCGGACTCCAGCCATAAGACCGAGATAGGTAAGAATTACATCAACGTCGGAATAAAACACAGTTCGGAATAACACCAAAATAGGGCTAATATCTAATGGTCGTATTACTGTCTAAATCGGAATACGTCCTAAATCCGTCGGAATTAGACCTAAATGGAAGAGTCGAATTGGTCCTAATATTATGGTTTTATAGATTTTTCTGCTTAAGATATTGTTGCTTTTTAGGTCTTATTGTGTGTTCCCGTTTATCGGTGGATCGTCAGAACACTTTAAAATCTTATTTGGCTATAGCCGCTGAATTATTATTTTTTAAATTTTACTGTAACATGGTTAAAACAGAAAAAATGTTTTTTGTGGTGAAAAAGTGAGGTAACTTAAAAATATTAAGGGGTTACATAACCTAGTGGGGTTTGCTCTACGTCCCAAACTCACCAAGTTTCGGCACTGGGAGAATTGATATATTTGGCTGTAGTCGGTATACCTGAGAGTCCGAGGTGCGCTTGCAGTAGCAATTAAGTGGGAACCGAAAAAGACACTGTAAATCGTACATTTTAGAAAACTCATTTAAAAAGCTAACACTACTAGTGCGGCTAAGCAATTGTACGTTTGTATGGCAAAACTCAAGTTTACACCAACAGATTAAGGTGTGGCGGTATTTGTAATGCGGCCATGTTATTGACTAAGTTTGATCGCGGATGATAAGTTAATCCGTAGTGTGGCGCTGTTAGGGTGTTCAAAATTGTTATCGCAGTGTTGAAAAGCAAACTGGAACAGCGTTCCGGTAAAACCCAGTAAAGAAATATTCTTATAATATTTATTTCTTACCAGCCATGTAAATATAAAATAAATATTTATTTCTTACCAGCCATGTATCTTTATTACTAGGGCATCCCGACATCTCCTCAATGAATAGTAAAATAGTATAAAATAGAAATATTTTCCACGCCTGTATTGGGTAAATGAGTAATAGGCTATAGTGGTGACTCAAACAATAATTTTTGCAGAACAATTAAAACAATTAAACAATTAACAATTAAGTATAGGCCGTAAATTGTCCAGGGAGCCATTGGAAATATTTTCCTTGATCCATAATTTTTCGGTTGGTTAGTTAGTGCTTTTATACGAAATTTCCTAAACCAGTGGTTGCTTAAAGAACGCGAATTTTAATATGGTGGTCAAAGTCCATTTAGTTTTGGTAGGGACACATTTAAAATTTTATTAAAGAAATTTATTTCACAAAAACCGAACCCAGTATAAATAAAAAAGCAACAAATAAAAGCAACAAATAAAGTACGCGTATCTTTCTGTTTTATCGGTTATGGAAACTAAACGATTTGAATATAATTCTGTAACTACATAAAATGGTGCGAAATTGAAAGTTAACTATAATAATTTACGATTTAACGAAAAATCAGTGTTTCGCGATATTTGTGGAACTTTTCACGTGAACGTATATTGCAACTTCAAACAAAAAAAATGACCTTGTCCACCCCTGTTTCGACTTTACAGTCTCAAGGTCAAAGGAGTGGTCTATGCTACAATGGCAGTGGTCAGTGTAACTTAAAGTAGTCCTACAGTGTCAACAAAAAAATATAAAGACAAAAAGCAAGGACAGTTAACGCACATAAGCAACATGGCACTCAAACAATTTGAACTTAATGCAGATGTAAAATAGTAAACACAAGAAGTCTGCATCACCGGAAGCTTTCTAATAAATGCGATCATTCAGCTGAGTGACTAAGTATTACGGCAGTCAACTAAGCGCCTTCTTGTTGCTATGTGGTTGGTGCTCCTTCAACAGCCAGAAGAAACTCTGTGGAAATGATCAGTTAAATAGTCTAATTGTCCTATACTGCAACTATAGTCAGTCGTGTTTATTTAAGACATTGCAATCAATCATGTTTAATACAGTAAATGCTTTGGCTTGGGTTGTTTTTCAGAAATCCGCCTCGGTTCAGAAACAATTACGCGCATGTAGTTGTTCGTTGATTGTCGGTTGATGAATAGGACGTTTGACGATATTTGACGACTATTTTAACTGTTGATGCTCGTTTAATTCTTTGGTACAGAAAGGTGAAAGTTGATCGTGAGAGGTGGCATGGGGGGACACATAAGCTCCCCGTTTAAAATAACTTAGATAAATGCTTGTTATGTATACGAACTATATTGAAACGACCACACTTTATCAAAAAACCCTCTAAACATAGCTACCTTTGAAAACCTTGCTTCTTTTAACACATTTTTACTACTCGTTAATAAAATTTCCGTATTCGCCTGCTTTCTTACACTACAGGTGAAATACCCACCGTCGTCGATCATCAGCACTGCTCCCTTGTTACGAGCTCGTATCCGGACAACTGCAAGTCCAACCGCCACGAACAAAACGACCGCCAGTACCGGAGCCCCCACCATCCACCATCGGAACGTCAGGACTGCAAGCCAAGCAAGATACATTCTTCAAATTTTTCTGGTATATTTTAGGCTACTTGTGTAGGTCGTCAACACATTGGAGAACAAAAAAATGACTAAAGGGGCTAATTTGTTTGACATTAGTCCTGGTACCAACAGTTCATATAAAGATATGTGTTTAATCTCGTAAACATATTTATATCGTAATATAAAGCAAGTTTGTTAAAATAGCAAGATACAATCGTAAAAATCGTCTTTTTTTAAGCTACTCGTGTAGGTCTTCAAAACATTGGAGAACCAAAATAATGACCAAAGGAGCTATCTTGTTTGACGTTAGTCCTGGTACCTACAGTTCATATAAATATATGTGTTTAATCTCGCAAACATATTTATATCGTAATATAAAGTAAAGTAGTTAAAAAAGCGTACCGTTATCGGTGACTGGGTTGCTTGTTGGGTCTGCAGAAGGATTCGGGATGATTTTTATCGTAGCTGTAGCCGTTGCTCGGTTACCTGCGGCAAACAACCCAACGTTATAAATTTGGCAGTATAAACATGCCAGTAAGCAATCAGTCAAAACTGTGCTGTGTTTAGTGAGTTCCTGTGCGACTGTCGTGCAAAGCGTGACTTTAAAAAGATTTAGAATCGCCCATACAAGTGTGGAGAAAAACACTTTTGAACTCTTTGAGTTTACATATACGTAATGTGTCTTATCTCTTAAAAGTGCGAAGAAGTGTAAATTGACCAGACGTAGTTTAACGACAAGGGCTGTGTTAGGTGTTATGCGCTATAACGAAGGATATCTGATAATTTCGGGTCCTAGTCGACTTCCTATACCAAGTAATAGTATTTGTACTCATCCCATATTTCGTAGGTATCGGTAACCATCCAATACTACTATAGTTGTACATTACAGCCACAGTTTGCGTTCCAATGTTGAGTTACTTTAAAAGGTAAATTTTTCAGAAAATATTACATTATAAATCAAATATAAATAGACTTTCAAATACAAGGGCATATTTCAACCTAATTTTCAACTCGAAAATCGGTTCCCGGTATCGGATCGGTTCGCGGTATGTTCTGCCTCAATTTTGAAATAAAATACTTAGTATCAAACACATCGTTATAGCCTACCAACCGTTTGCACTGTTGTAGCAGTCTTTGACGATAACACCAAAGGTTATCGTCGTATCTGGTTTGAGGTCCGGGCTCCACAGAAGCACTTCACCGTCAGAACGTACATTAACCAGGGTATCCATAGAGTTTTCTTTGACATATATAAAAAAACAATAAATTTAAACGGTGTCGTTATTTTCAGTATTTTATAGTTTTCCTATAAATGGTAACGACCCTACACCTATTTTAATTGCAGGGCAGTGTTGGTTTTGACCATCCTAACTACGGGGTAAGAATCAAGTTTGATTATAATAATACGTGGAGATCTTTGCATAATTGATCGCAAATCGAGTGTTAATTGAAACTAAGCATAATCGTAATATAGACTTGACAAAATTCAAATAATATCACGCGGTAATAATTGCATATAAAAAAGTGAAAATTGTGTTCAAAAATAACAATACTTGTATATTAATAGATATGAAAGCAAACTTGCGATGAGCATTGTCGAATTGTGATTTCACATGACAATTAACCGAGAGATGGTAAAAAAGATTGTCTGTGGCGAATTCTCATTGCTGCCGTTTACTGATGTATGATGGTCGTCAATGTCTAAGTAAATGCTGGGAGAAGTAGACGTACCAACTGGTAAACCGTCAGCGGCAAAGACTCGCTTCGTGCCAGGACTTTCTTTGAACAATAGCTTGGCGTTATATCCGATGTCTTCGTCAGTTGCGCTGATGTTCATCACTGATGGAAAGTCGGAAAAATCTTAAACCAAGAAAAAATGGTAAAATTTCTGAAAAAAATAGTGTTTCTCAACGAGCTACGGAACAGTTAAAAATTTGTTTAAACCTTAGGCTTAAAGCCAGAGTTAACTATACGGCGAAACCTAATAACAAACGTGTGTAATATATATATATATATAGAGAGAGAGAGAGAGAGAGAGAGAGAGAGAGAGAGAGAGAGAGAGAGAGAGAGAGAGAGAGAGAGAGATAAACTTACCGCTAACCATACAAGTAGCTGAGAGCGACGTTTGATTGAAAACTGGAGTGTTGTCATTTTTGTCGGTAACGTTTATAGATATCAGCCTTGATGCATAATCCTGCATATAGGGAAAAATAAACAAATAAAATATACACGGACAATAGTCACTGTACTGCAAATTAATTGATGAAATAATAATAATATTATTACTATTTTTGTTAATTTTGGGATCTAAGCCTGCTCCAACATTGCTAGTTGTTGATCTCTTCTCCATATCGTAAGATTCAAGCAAAACCACAAAGGTTGTAAAAGAGATTTTGTATCTCTTTTACAACCTTTGTGGTTTTGCTTGAATACTGCAAATTAAGTTTTACAGCGGCGGCATCACAGTAATAACAAAGAAAATCGTTGCTCAAAGTCGTCTCAACAAACACTAATAAAATATTTAAACTAAACGCATATGCTTTCATAGCGCTTGCGAAAATAAATAAATGTTCATGTTTTTTTTATCTCTGGCTTCACGAGCAAGATAAGCGCATTTATTATATTAACTCTTTGTAACATAAAAACGGTGTTTCCGGTGAGGGGAATATCTAGCACGATCGGTGGTATATGACGTCACACACGACGCCGTAGTATTAGGAGCGTAGGTTCGTGTTTGGTCACGTTTTGTCACTCAGTGTAAACGTAAATCACGTAGCAATAACAAGGCCATTTCTAGAAGTATATTACGCTCACACACATTTTTCACGAAATATTATTTTTAAATTAAAATAGTATATCTAAAGCAAGCGACACATAGATATCGAGTAAACCTTCCTTTAGTTGTTTGTCTGGGCTGGTGACGTTTACATTTTTTTTAGTTTTTTGTCAGGATACAACGTACAACTCGCTTTTTTAATTCGAAATTTTCTGGCATCGTGATATTAGCGTAGTTATCGGTGCATTGCCTTCAAAGTCTAGGGCCATGTTAAGATAACCGTAGGTGAACGCCGAAAAAAGACAAACTGAACCTCTCGTTCGGCGCTTTTCTTGCACGATACGGCGACCACGAAGTTGTCGTGCTTTTCTCGATCCACGTCCCGCACTTGTAGAAGTTCGAAGGCGGCGGTGCCATTCTCCGGCGCAAGCGGCCTCGTGAGACGTGGTGACGAAGTTGTGTTTGCAATGGCGACAGAGATGTTGCCCACCGTCGTGGTATTATCCGACTCTTGATTTTCGTCGTTTAGCGTACGTGTAGTGGTAACACTTTTAGGGTGGTCTGCTGCTACTGTACTGCTATTTCTGCTGCTGTTGCTGTTGCTGTTGTTGTTGTTGTCGATAATGTTGCTGGCAACTGAGCGCTTTTTCGGGCCTTTGTATTTGCGGCTGGTGTTGCTGTTTTCCGAAGCCTGCTTGTGCGATGAAGGGGGATACAGGGCGGAGGGCATGTTGTATTTTACCTCGAAATACCTGCGTCTTATCAGTTCGATCGATCCGTTTGCTCGAACCGTTGTGACGTTCTCCACAAAGCACTTCGCGTTTGTCTCCCAGATCATGTTAAACTAAAGTATCATGAAAACAAATTCGTTTGTTGACAAATTATGAAAAATATATTTTTCAACTCATGAAAAAGGTCCTTTTAAAGTGGAAGTTACCCTCTTTTTTGAAATAACAACGAGTTGCAGTGTACCAGCGGAAGTTATATTAAGAAATACGACAGAACAACAAATTTCGGTTCGTGTTACTTTTATGTAGGAAGTGTCAAAACTCTCATTTGTTTTTCTAAAGAATTTATTAGGAATTGGCTTTTTAATGTATGATATTTTTTCGTCATGTGTTACAGTACAAAACTAAGTTAACTCTTTCGAGAGGCCAGATCAGATAAAAGGCATACGTTAATATATTTTCCTTTTGGATAAAAACTATAAGAAGGTTCGTTACCTGATAAATCGGCTTTGGATAAGAATACAACCCCTCTGGTATGGAAACTTGATCTGCACAACATGCAATAAACAATGATTTTTGTGGGAAACAAGGGCAAATCACGGCATTGCTAATGGAACCATAAATGCTGACGGGCACGCGTAACCTGCCTATGACTGATTGATTACCTCGCGATTTTATTCGCGATGAAGATAATCCCGTATCTTAACTTATAATCTCACGCAAGAAAGGTTCATCGAAAGTTCGTTTAACCTGGAAAATTAATTTATGGCATTGTAGTAAAATACCAAACAAAATCATTGACATCAATATTAAAAGATTAGCCTGAATACCGTAATAAAAAGTTTATGTTAGAAAGGTTGCGACAACGATGCAACCCCAGTATATAATTTTGTATTCTTTCGGGGATAAAGCAAACGCGAAACAATCCAACTTTTTTGTAACATGCCAGTGTTTTGAAACAAGATAATAGGCAGGATTGAATAAAATCAATATATATATCTGTAATTTATATGACATTGATAAAGCAGGATTTTAAATCAATAACTTTCGGATTACGACTTTGGCAATGACTTCATGACGCAACGTTGTCCTGCTCTTAATGGTATTTACGTTCTGATTGGCACCGTATTGTAATTTGGCATTTTTAATTCAATAAAAGTGGCAATACGAATTCATACAAGCCTAGGTGTTGATGAAAGTGATAAAGGCGAGTTAGAATTAAAATGTTTAAAGTTTAAACTTAAAACAAAACATGAATAATAATCTATACATAGTATCGAGGCTAAGGCTATTAAGCGGGCCTTCATATCTGAAAGTCAACAATTGCATTTTCACCTTCCTGTCTTTCAACATTGTAGCCCATACCCCAGAAGAATACTGCAACTGATTTTTCATGTCGTGTCATTATTATATCTGTCAATGTTTTAAGCCTATTATGGTTAACATAAATATTAATAATAGGCTGCTACACCGAGTTGAAGTAATTTTACCTTACTGAACACAAAGCAGGTGATGGCAACAATAAGCGACAAAATAAAAAAAACATTTATCTTCTATACTAAAATATATAACACATTGGTGTTTATGCTCAATACAACTGGTTAACTGATATAAAATTATACTTCTGATTACCTATAAAATTTTATATCACTCACCTGTATTGATTCCGCTGCAAATTTGCCAAAGCAAAATAAATATGCTAGCCTTGAAATCCATCACTCTCTATTCATAGGTAGTACATTTACCAGCATGGGGTTGTCCTTATACAACTAGTTAAACAATTTTTTCCCCAAAGCTGTAATAAAAACGTCGACAATGATATAGCGCTCACGCTTTTTATCGACTACTGATTGAAAGTGAGAGCGCAGTTATATCGATTTTTCAGCTGCAACCCGATCAGTGTGAGGCACTTTTGCTGAATCAATAAAACTTAATCCAAGGTATAATACCATTCCGTTGCTATTTGCTTAGATAGACGCCTTTTACGACGGTTTCAAGCAAAATAAAATCGGTGACAAGGAAAACATAACTTGCTGCATCATATGGAACCTTAGTAAGAAATGTGTCTTTCGGCTACCAGCATGCCTACTTTATTTCCATGTGTACAGCACATCGCTTGGAAGGTTCGCTTACACCTCATAACTTTCTTATGTGCGCTTGTTACGTCTGCGTACGCAACGTGATGTAAATACCTTCCATCGACAAGACAATATTTACACACCTATTTGCATGCACTGATCAGGTAAAAGGTCAGTGCGATTATCGACAGTAAATTAATAGGTGTCATCACATGCAACGACAGCAGCCTTAGCGCTCGCACGGCAAGGTCACACCGTGCTATAGCTTCGCCTGCCCCTATAGTAACTCTGCATGCCGCCAATCGCTTTTCACGATCAAAACGCCCGCGAAGCGATCACTCTAAGCACTTTGCGAATGACGCATGCCGGTGCCCATGGGACCCGGTTTCCATTTGTTTGACACTTAGTTCAGCACGCTTATCTGCAGAATATCGCGTAACCGTGCATAACTGCCAGCGAGAAAGTGCTTGCGGGGAACAACTATTTCGTGCGACTAAAACGACCAGCAGGTACAGTTTCGGCTACGATTGACTTCGGCCGTTTGTCTACTCTAACGTTTGACTATACAGTACACGCAATGCTTCACACAGCAGCAACAACAGATACTCAGTGAAACTGGAATCGAATATGCAAATATCGTTGTCAAATACACGTTAGCTGTTTGTACGGCAGATGGGGGCTGTTCATACAACATGGAAATCGATTTGTACACCGGAAAATTGTGCTTACTGACACTGTATATCTATACCTAATGATCACAATTTACTTGGAATTGTTGTGGCAGCTGTGGCTACGCGTCGGACTAGACTATATTAGCAGAAAGATTGGCGTGACTTGCGCACTACTTCTCTTTAAAATTCGGGCGCCAACACCAGGACAACTATAACACGATAACAGTTCACAGTAAATCATAACTGATTTTAAAATCTGTTTACAACAGCTTGTTGTTCAACTTTGAACGTCAACGTACAACACAAATATATAACACAACGTGCAACACTAAATTTTTATATACTACTCGGTAACAGTTTAAATTATATTGTGAAAACCCAACTCTGATGCTCCGAACACGAGTGCTAAGCAAAGTACTAAATTTCTTTTGCTAAGACGGAAAGGCAGTTATAACTCGAACATAAGTTATCTGTAAGGCAAGGGGTTCTGCGACTTGACTAATCCTATTCAGCGGTTCCGTCAATTGTTTTGTATACAATCGTTTCGCTGGACGGGTCATACAGTTAGGCCACTACACTCACTCAATGTACTTTCTTGAATAGAGCAACGATGTTGCCCCAGTCGCATCACGTTTTCCGCTAGCGTTTGCACATTAGCTATACCCTCACTGTATGATGCGCCAGTGACGCACTGTTATTGTATTGCCAACGGTTTTCCCAGTCATTTGGATAATAGTAAGTCATTTAAAACGGAAGAGATGTTATTCTTAGATACTGTTAAAATTTGCTCGGTGAAACACCTAAAAGCCGGAGTATAAAATATAGGCAGGCGTTAAGCAGGGGCACACATAGGAAGCTTTTATTATTATTTTTATGTCAACAGTGCTCGAAAAATGTCAATTTTTCTCAAACAATGCGCCGACAATTTATTTGTTACTTTGTATTCTTGCTACACCCCGTAAAATGTGTCGTTTTAAAGAGGAGATTTATTAATATCCGTGCTAATTTTCGACTCCTTAACAATCTATCAGCGCACCATGGAAAAAATACTTATTTATTTATTGTTTAATATGTAGAAAGCATTGTCGTTAGCTAAAATGAAAACTTATTACAGAGTGATAATAATGGGTGTTTCGCCTTGGCCCTGTATAAATTCAACCCACGGGTTATGGGATTACCTACTAGCCTGTCACGATAAGAGTAGACCTGTTTTATCGCTTAAACTGATTGCACATTGTCTCGTTACATTTTTATTAACAACGCTGTATTAAACAAAATTCAAAAGATAGTGCGAAGGTACACGTACAATTTATACCAAAGAAAAATCTATTACTGTGATACCGATGAAAATACGAAGAAAAACAATAATAGTGGGGCCGGGGTTTGCTGATCGCAGCCTATTGATGTATTAGGTGACAGGAAAGACAGCTTCCGGCAGAAGGCTGTAAAGGCCTTTGTTTGGCGTTTGATTTACTGTGATGAAGTCGTCCTTTTCTTCGGCCCGATGCCGCTCAAATTCATCAATTTGGTGAGCTAAAACATGACAAATGGTCTGCTGTAAACGAGGGATAGCTATGCTTTGTTAAGTGGAATTTCCCTCGCGATTCAATTAGAAGCTTTTCCATAATCGACGTAAATTCCTAAGGCTAAAACCACACCAATTAGAAGCACGGAACGCCATCTAAGTGTCACGAGCTTATAAATCTTAAAATTGCAAGGACAGCAATTGTAAAATCCATTTGACGGGTCTAAACTTTTTAACGCTTGTGGTCCTACAAGGTGGAAAATAGTCCACGTTTTAATAGTATGTCTGACGGTTGAGAAAATATGTCAAGTGTTACTTTCACTTAACCTACCGCCTTCCAATCGAACTTGAGAAATAGATGTTGATGATTTTGCATCTGAAGGTACTTCACTTATACACTCTTCTGTGTCTGCGATGTAGTACAAAATTATTAAAATAGATATTAACCCGAACTACATGGTCTTCCATGTGCCAGTCAAAAGCTTGGTTATATGTAGGCTAACACACAGAACAGTCAAAGCTTGGTTTATATAACACAGATAGATCATAAAAATGTTGACTATTATTAGTAGCTTTTTGTAAATAGCATAGTGTTTAATTAATACAAGTCAAGGTTAAGGTCAGGTAAAAAATTACCAAACACGATCATAGTTAATGGACGTTTACCAAATACGTTAAGATATATAGTTAAGATATTCAAATACAGGAATGTGCTCAGATTCTACTAACGTAATCAAGCCATTAACCTTCCCGTAAAAGCAATTACAGCCCCTTTGTAAACAATTATTTTACACAACGAGTTTGTGTTTGGAGACGGTATGTAAAACTTATCTAAAGCAGGGGTGTCCAACAAGCGGCACGCGCGCTAAATGTAGCACGCGACCTAATAAAAAATGGCACGCCAGTCCCCCTAAAATACTTAATTTGTTATTCAGCCAATTGTCAAAAAGTACTTAGTTTTTTATACAGTAAATTGCCATTGCTTATTCACAATATTAAACAATTGCAACAATTACGACACCTAACAATTACTTCTAATACTATAACATTATATTGTAGTGGAGGCTAGCATTCACATAACTATAAAGTTTGGTGTGGAAGCAAAAGTCATCTCACCGACGGACTTAGATGCAGTAATGCTACTACACGTTTTTATTATTTGCAAAAAACGCTTTTATCATTAGAAAGAATTAATTAATAAACTTTGGCACGGGAAGAAATTATAGGATGAAAATTGGCACGCCGGCATGTTTTAGTTGGACACCCCTGATCTAAAGCCTTATTACAAACTTGTCGGTCTTAGCAAAATAAACAGAATTGTTTATGTTGTCGCTAAGCATTAACAAAAAATAAAGTGTTGGTTTATTAATTTTGCTTGTCGGAGAAAACAGTTTTAGTGTGCCCTAGATATATATGGATTCGCTTTGGCTTAAAACCAACCATACGTATAAATGGGAAAATCGGCGCAGCACCTTAAAAAAACATATAAAATCGTCTGCAGAGTAAAAGTGAATCGTTTTATTATGATATAAACTTGGCTGCCTTTTTATGTAGCCCAAAACATTTCAACAAAAAAATCGTTATATATCTGTCTCTATTTAAAATTAAAATTTATTTTTAAATCATTTTTTGAAACAAGAAAATTGAAAATTTTAGCTATATATACAACTAAAGAATAGCGATAAGAAAATTTGTTTTGGAAAAGCACGGCACGAAGGTGACCTTTTTTTAACTTTTGCAATAAATAGTAGGCCTATACGAAAAGTAATAAAGAGTATATGTGATGTTCTACTTTGTTGGTGTATGTCCGCCCTTCCATTGACGGCGTATTGTGTGTAGATGTCCTGAATATGGTAGAGTTTCGTTTGTGAATTTCTTTCTTCCAGCACCCACGTGATAGCAACGAGGTTTGTATAGATCCCAATCCCGATTCCCATCGGCCAGCAGAATACAGATTCAAGAGCCCAAGTCAGCAAGACACCTGCAATAAAATTCGCGAACAATCAACTATATGCTATGTTTAGCTATATTTTAATTAGGTAATTATATGGTAGCATTTTGCCAAAAAAAATGCCGTATGATTTCCTTTGTACGCTAGTTGTTTTTAACTTGTATTGCGCATTTATAAAAAAATATGCTTTAGTTTTTAAGTGTGAATTACCAGTGTTGTAATATGAAATCAGTGTTTTTAAAGGGCTGCACTTCAAAAAAGTCTTTTGGGCAAAGTTGGTTGACTTGAGCACTTGACCATAGTGATTTAGAAAAATTGCTTGACTTGACCGAAGCAAATGACTTCATTGAGCTCAAGTGTTTTAATTAAAAACATTTAATAATAAATACTTTATTTTTAATAAAAACACTTTATTTTTTGTTTCGCCTGAGTTTTTGCTGTGCGAAATATTGCATGAAGTGGAATGCATACACTCATTTTTATTATTTAAAAATTATTTTTTAATGACGATGTCTTGGCCTGGAATTGACTTGCTATAACAATGACTAAGGTCTGGACTTTAACATTTTTTGAAAATGACTTGACCTCGACTTAGGTGTTTTTGAAATGACTCATTTTCAACCATTTAAATAACTGTCAGTTTACCTTTCGGGCACTTGACGCCAAGAAGCGAAAAAAATAGGAATCGATCACAAATTCAACTGTGTCTAAGCCTACAAATTTTCAAAAATATATGTATGAATACTTATTGCAATAAGCGTTGTCCCGACGATGATCATAGCGCCCCCGGCTGACACCAAGCGGATATTACCAGGTACCTCAAGCATGTAGCTTGATCGCATGTTGGCGCTTTCCTGAAAATAAATTACAATTTGAAACGTGTGTTTAACGTTGAGTTTAGGTTAACGTATACGCCTTTCAGTGACTCTTTATATAAATACCGATACAATATTTAGTTTGCGCTTTACGACAAACAAACTTAAATAAAACAACTTCTAAAAGGCATTTAGGATATTTTTTTGGTAAAAAAGTACACCTATAGGTTACACAATACGCATAGCAGTTATATAGCAAATTTTGTAATAATATATGCTAACCTGTGTAACTACTGCTGTTTTTTTCCTTGAACGCAATGCTCAATCAAAGTAATCTCTCAAATTTATCAGACTTCCTATACACCAAAGGTCGCAATTCTTTTTAATACACGGCATTTCAATGTAGTTTCAATTTATAGACTAGCTTTCAAGTTTTAACACAAAAGAATCAACGAAAAACGCAATCGGAGTATGCATCACTTTTTTGTAAATTTGACAGTGGGCTGGGGAATAAATATTAGTTGAATTTTGTCATGTTGCTTTGGTACATTCCTGTGGGAGTAGGAATAAAAAATAAATTGGGATACTGCAATCTAATTTAAATAATAACTCTAATCAATAGAGCAGCAATAATATTAATAATTTATTCGTTTTGTTCGGCCCAGTAACAAATGCCCTATACAATAGCAAAGGGACGCCAACTGGTGACTATAGGGATTACTCCTTTATATACGGACCTAATTAGGAATTTGATTATTTTAGCAGAACTTCTGCAAATTGCAGTGGGTCAGCCAAGTTTCAAATTGTATATTTTTTGAATACGTAGATCTATTTTTGACTTATTTTTTGCTATTATGCAATTCCAACGGGTTGAAGAAGTTTTTCCATTTAAAGCAGTATTGTTTTATTGTTAAACATTTGACATTAAAGATCTAGAAAATCCATTTTTGTCTCAAATTTGCAATTAAGGAAAACAATTGGATTTTATCCCTAGCCTAATACACTACTAAGAAAAAATGATTTGCAGCCAAGAAGCCCGTTGCAGCTCGAATGACTCAACCTATTAAACTTTTTACGGTGGACGCAAATGGTTACTATCAGAATGTTTTCACTTTATATTAGCGTTTTGGATTGAGCCTGCCTTGTTCCGACAGGTTTTGGTGTTATTCCGCCAGGATATTATTCCTCTTTTAGTTATATGTCGTTGGTCGTAATACCATGGCGTTAGATAATTCCCTTGTAGCTAGTATTCTTTATAAGTTTTCTTGTGTGTTTCCCTTTCAATGTTTACGATCTTTTTTGAATAACCTGCATTTTCACATATATATGTTTATATACCATACATTTTGGTCTATAAACCAACGTTTTAGCTACAATAATCACAATATTTAAACCACCGTAAATTCTCTTATTAATTAAATTAAGGTTCCGCTGGAATAATTTCGTAAAACAATTTTACTGTAACTTTAAACGCTTACGCCTTGGTGCTTGTTTGAATTGTTTTGTAAGTACAGAGAAAGTGCAAGAAACTGATATGTCAAATGTAACTTTTTGAATTACGCTTTACTGAGTACAAAAGTGACTTCTCCAATTATAGAAAACATTTTTATGACTATTTTGAAAGTCTCACGGGTTTCATGGCGTGGTGAATTGATTTAAAATTACCTTTTGAATTGATTTAAAATTACCTTTTGAATTGATTTAAAATTACCTTGCGGACATTTTAATAATCCAAAATAGCGACTCCTCCCTGGCCAGACGAACCGGTATCTTTTGTTGATATATAGACCCGAAGTGACAAATCAATTGAGAAACACTTGTTTTTTTTAGACAAAGTTTAAGTTGGGGATATTTATTTTTTTTCTGCAAATTAACTTTATACAATTCGTTAATATGACAGCACAAACAACCTTAATGTTCTATAGATGTTGATTTACGTAATTAAACTGCATTGACCAGCTAACCTAAAACTGAAAAATCACAGATATCTAATAACATTTCGCATAATCTGCCAGTTTAAAAAGTTGGCGGAAAAAAGTTCGCTGAAAAACTCAAGAACTCTTGAGTTAAGGGAAGTTTGGGTAAATAAAATAAGTTAGAGCATATGTTTTGCGACAACCGTCCCACAAATGTGGCAAAGTAGTGACAGTTGCCTAGTACTTTACCCACTTTGCTTTTATCAATATTTGCGCTTATATTATCACGCTCTGGAGCGTAATGGTTGGAGGTTGTTGTAAGGCATAATAAAAATATCAAAGCCCATACAGAAGTAGGTATCATTTCGAACATGCTATGTTGAAAATTAATAAAGAGTTATTCGAAACGTTTAAAATAATACCTACTTCTGTATGAGCTTTGATATTCTTATTACATCTCTCTGTACTGTCTTGTGGATTTCTATCGAGTTATATTAATTTGTTTGCCTTACCGTTTGAGCATTTGGCGAATCACACCAGTTCATGAGTTTGGACCGTTTGCGGTCTTTCCGCGCTCTCCTCCGCTTTTGGCGCGCGTTGGCCTGGTCCCGGGGGTCATTGTTACCCGGCACGTTGGCCTCCCCCATTCCCTGTCGGCGGGCAAGGTTGCGCGAAAGCAAGCCCCCAGAAAACATTTGGCCCCAGTTTCTGACAACACAGAACGATGTAATAAACAAGATTCCCGAATCGATTCAAGCTTCAGCGAAACAACGGTATCGTTCACTGGCCACGTTGACTGAAAGTTTCTACGAGACGGGCGCTGCAATAACAAACAATTATTTGAAGGTAAACCTTCCTGAACACGGTATAGAACCTTTTTAGTGTCACACAAGAAAGCTTCAAAGTCATATTATACAAATAGTCTACATAGCAAGAGAGTCAGACTACAGAAAAAGATTATTTTTGAAACCTTGGACATCCATAAGAAGGGTAACACCATGAACATCAAAATAGACGTGATGCTTTCGGCATGCTACAAGCACTAGCTAAAGGACTAGAGGCAAAACGTTATTGCTAATTATTTTCTTATCGTTTAGTTGCCCGCATTTTTTCTTGCATTTTGCCTTTGTGTGTTTTCCATTTATGGTACGAGCGTTTAGTGTCATTCACCCTGAAGATGGAGGCTTGCATAGGTTGCGGAAACGTTGGTGAAGAATTAAAATTACCAGAGGAGCTGTGTTTTGATTTATAAAATAGTCTACATGCTAACAACTTTTCTTATTTTTACTAAAAGATCCCCTGTATAGTAACCGATATGTTTACACATAGATTTTCTATTTCGTTCACCCTGATTTGTTTCCTGAAACGCAGCTCGGCTAATATTGATCATACCCTTTTTTATATTAGCATTTCTGGCAATTACATGATATTTTTTGCAAAATACAAACTTACTTCGTAATTCTTGAATCATGTGTACCACTTACCTACACATTATGCTTATCCTTACAGAATCCTGCCTTAACTTGCGCTAAGAAAGCCTATATAGTATACTTTTAGCCTGCAAAACTAAGCTATATGTTCAATAGAATTAAGCACTGTCGCATGCCTTTCACGCGATTTTCACTTTAGACTGGAAAAAGCATCGAATGTTACCAATAACTACTTAAAAATTAATTGCTAAAATCATTTCCCTTCAAATTAGCATTTACTGTTACAACCCTGCGCATTATTATCAGCAATTTGTGTGACAGCGTTTCGAGCGACCAAGACGCGTTGGCGACTTTCTCCCACGATCCAACAATGCAAAAACGCGCTGCCGTTCGCGAATCGTTAAACCCATAATTCCCGTCCTTGCCATTGTACGGGAACATGTTCGTTTGGTCGTGCCATTGTGCACGTAATTAGGTACGCGACGCTTCCACTGCATGCATGCACTGCTCGCTAATTACTGCCTTCACACCTGCACTCTGGCTGTACAGCAGCGACTAATGGCTATTGGGTATCTTTGAGTTTTGGCTCCATCTGTTTTGTTTTCGTTTTTCTCAAAGCGGGGTTGCTGATAAGGGACCATTGGCTGTATGTAATTCGGGCGGGGACCCTTTGCATTATTAATGCCTGGCTTACCAAAAGAGTACGCAAGCTAGTTATGTCTAAGCTGTACTGTTTGCGGAACACAAACGTAAACTAGGTGCGTGGTAATGTACGACAACTTGTTAATCCCTAAGCATCGCTTATGAGAATATTGTTTGAGTATTGGACTTGTAGAACTTAGCCAAATACTCTTTTGTATACATAGTTCAATTAAAAACGAACCGCACTAATTACACATCGTCAAAAATTATGTATCTAAATATGTGTTGCTATTATTTGTTTTACTTTTATTGTTAGAGCACAAAGTCTTTTTATTATATTTTTTACTTTTATTTTTGGAACACAACGTCTTTCAAATAGCACGCCGCTATTCGACGAATAAAGAACGGGCTGCCACGATTCGAGTGAGTGGAGAAAACGATTTTCGCTAAACGAGAAAAGACAATAGTAGGTAAAGGTAAACCAAAAGTAACAAAAATGGCGCATAGTTGGTAAAGCATGCAACGAAAACGTCGCGTACAAGTTGCAAAAAAATAAATTGCCTACAAACAAAGTTAAGTCGATTCGGATTCGATTGGCATAACGTTGCTCATGGAAAGTTCAGGTCGTGCAAAGCGAAGTCGTACAATCTTAGGCTGCAGAAACAATAAATAAATTATTGTCCTTGAATGAAAGTGCATTTACGATTCAGTGTTATGTATTAACATTTCGTGCTTAAGTCAGTTTGTCTCAGTAATCTTTCTGAAAATGTTCAAATCGGACACTGATCCAATTATAAAAACTTATTTTGAAAGTGATTTTCTTATCATTAGCCTATCCGAGTTCATTAACCAGATTTTTTGCCAATTTTTACTAAATGTAAATACAATTTGCAGCTTTCTACTCGTTTAATTACGTTGCGGGTTCGCTTGAAAACAACAGGTTGTATTGAAGATTAGATGTTTTTGACATCACGGTATGACGTAACGTTGTGACGTCGATAACTTGATGTAATTACGTTAAACCTTGCATTAAATAAATTCGGGCAGTAATAGCAAACTACTATGTCATTCCAATCAAGAGTACCTATATTATGTGTTAGCAGATGGTAACCCTGAGTATATTTTGATGCAAAACTAAGCGATGTTTCACAAAACATTTGGTGCAATTACAATTCAAGTGCTTGTTTCAATCATCGATATGTTTTAGCTTGGCCTCCGATCTAGCTTGCGAAGTAGATATGTATCTAACATATATATTTGAGTTACAAACTCATTCTTAGGAAAATAAATCATACTTCTTTTGTAGCAATGGGGAGCGCCGACTAAAATGATCTCCGGCAAGTAGCAGCATTCATTGATGAGTACGCACTCAACGTAATCGTAGTTTCCACAATCAGTTCTCATCCAAGGATCCAATTCATCTCGATTTTTACATGTCGGTGTGGGGGCGGCTAAAGCAAAAAGAACATTTGTAAAAATATTGTCAGCCATATTGTTAACAACTTGATTTGAAAGCCATTATGTAAGCAAGGTCATAATTACACGCGTGGCGTAAACATAACGATGTCAACAAATTTAGAAAAAAAAATACTTACGGTCAGGCGGTGGTACGACTGGAAGGGTGGGTTTCGGGTCCGTCGGTCGCACAGAAACATCTACAGCAAATTAGTTTGTTAAAGGCACAGGAAACGCAAAACAGAAAATAGAAGAGTGTTTTTTTAATCTGCCAAGCGTTTACTAAAGGTGATACTTTTTTATTTTTTAGTTTTTAATGAATTGTTGTTGGGGTGCGTTTAACTATTAAAAGCTGTAAAATTGAGGTTAAAAAACATATTTTTTAATGCAGTGGATCTTTTCATCTGTGTTTTTGGCGGCTTTTATAGAGCATGGAACAATTACAGCATATAGTTATTTGATTTTATGTATAACAGCACAACAAAAACTCACCAAGCTTTTTGTAACACGGTGGAGGGGACGTCTTGCCAAGAACAGTTCGGCTAAAAAAACTTACGCGAACTGCCTCAAAACAGCAACCTTCCGCAATACAGTCATCCTTCGAAACCGTGTGGTCAAAGTAGGCTGAATAAGAGAAAAAGATTAATTTTTATGTAATATTAAAACGTCCACCATGTTTTTTCTTTGCCCCACCCCCAACTTAAATCCAGGGTCACGGATTGATTGTTAGCCATGGTTTCTACTTAAATGTCTTAGTCGACTCCTACACAACTTACTTCCTGAAGGATGATTGGAGAAGCAGCCAACGCGATCAGAGTGCCCAACGCGGCTACATCTCTCCTTTGAAGTTACATAGGATTCTGCAAACAAGAACAGCTTGTAAAAAGGGCCCTCAAAATGTTTACTATATAGACACCGAGAACAACACGTCTCACGTAAAGAACCACCATTATTAATTGCAGCATTTAGCACGAATCATGTCGGTTTTACAGGTTAAAAAATATCAGTTAAATAACTGCATGTTACTCACCAGAAGACTATACATTTTGCAAATATGCAATTAAACTTGAAAAGGCCTAAATAGGCATTTAGTCTATTGTAGGTAAAACACATGTGCGCATTATATATTTACTTAACTTATTTTCTACGTGGTATTGAGAAACATATTATGCTAATGAGGTGGCCAGTAAAAATGACCTATTTGGTCTTTGAGTCCCACTCGCAAACAGAAATATCGAATCTTCGTCAAATGCTACAAACCTTTTTTAAAGTAACACCATGGGACTGGATTCTTGTGCCGATCGGCTGTAATTGTGCTGTCGTAACAACATCGCGGTTTGCTTAAGCACTCGTCCTTGGTAATGCCTGATATAATGGAAGATGTTTGATTACCAAAAAAATAAATGATATTATACACTAAAAAAGCATAATATTTGTAATAAGTTGCAGATACTTTGGTCCTGCTTTCAATCAATATAGACATGTGTCTACTTATTTAATAAAAAAAGGAAACGACCCATAATAATAGTACGGCTATGCCATTGTTAATAAAAATTAAAAAAAGCCTTTAAAAATAGAAAGTTTACCTGGTTTACCACAATCAATTCGGTCCTCGGGTTCAACAAGATAACATTGACCTACAGGAGATAAATGCATTTAAACAAAGAACAGATATATTAAAATTCAAAAGTTACATGTTACTGTATTATCACACCGGAAAGCAATGACTCTGCTTTAGTACACTCGTTAACAACCATTTTCATCAGTTTTAAATGAACCAACCGTAGCTTTCTTTCCTGAAGCAAGCGGGGATGCTAAGGTCACTGTAGTCGGGATCAAAGCAGCAGTCCAGGTCCTTGCAAATTTGGTGACCGTCACTCTTCAGTGCAAACTTGTTCGGCATGCATTCGTAGCGATCCTCGCGCTTCACGCCGTAACAAGAAGAAAATACCTTGGACGAGAGCGACTGGACGACTGTAAAGTAAAAGTATTAAGTTAACAACAAAAGTGAACTGCTTGTCTTGGATAAAAGTGCACCGTTTGGGTTTAGCGGTCATCCGGTTTGGTTTCGTTAAGAGCGTAGCTAAGGGGGGCGGTTGGGTACATAAGTACCCCAGGCTTACAATTGCCAAAATGAGGCTGATTCTTCTTTAAATACAAGATTCGATTAAAATTGAATTGTTTTTCCGTATCAAGTAAGTTATATTATGTTAATGTAATAGAAAATGTGATTAAATATGGAGGAGGGGGCGTCAATTCTATAGTTTGCCCCCGGGCGCAAAATACCCCGGCCTGCGGTTAAATTTGCTTGGTGAAAGTAAGCCGAAACTGCCCGGAACGGCGTTGCGGTGAAACAATTTTGCAGGTACGCCGTACATTTAAAAAATGTTCGTTTAATAATAGTCCATGCACTTTTTACACCAATCCAATTCCCGCCATAGCTTTGAAAGTATTTAAATTGCGATTCCATTTGCAGATTTGTGCACTAATCGAACAACAATCTCAGTTTTAAATTACTTGTTTTAGATTATGACGTAGATTTGTGACGCCATGTCTTCAAATTTACATGGGTTTATGTTAGAGAATTGTGCTATTTGACCCTTGATTTGTTTGTCGGTGACTATGTTAAATCTTGTTGGAGCCGTGCTTAAACTTTACAATATAAATCATGATAAAATATTGAAAACTGTATTTACTTGGCGATGTTCCAGCTGCATCAACATGGACACCACCCACTTCTCCTGGGCCGCTCGTTGGAAGATGAATGACACCTAATGACAATAATCAATGACATTTACTTCAGTGTGCTTCATTGCATTGTACAGAAATTTGTTTACCTTTAATAAACTGGTAAGAAGTCAGTAATTTAACTAGATTTAAATGATATAGTTTGATGAAAATAAAAAGGTGATTATTAAATCATCGGACGTGTTACAATGCGCATAAACATGGACATATTACAACCTAGAATAGATTGATTACCTCCGGGCAGTTGTGTTGGATACGGAAATGGTGTTGGTCCGTGAGGCTTCCACACGAAGTTCGGTTGGAATTTGTTCGGTCTTAGGTTAGGCTGCAACAACATAGCATTCTGTTTTATGTCTAAAAACGATGACCAGCTAAATACTTTCGCAATGCTGTTAAACGGACATACAGACATCCTCAATTCGGATACATTTTATTTTACATTAACACACAAATTGTTAAGAAAAAATGAAAAGGGACACACTTCTCTACTCCGTATAACGATCAACAGTCAACTCGTACACAAATATAAAATGTACAGCTATAGACATTGTAGTATGTTCTTACCATGGAGGTTGGGCTGTAGTGAAGGTTTCTTCCTTGCGACGTTAGGGAATGGAACCAGTCAGGTTGATTTGGATCCCGACGAAGGTGAGTTGTGAATTTTGCTGGGATTTCTCGACTAGGGATCCCTGGGTTTTAAGGAGTTATTATCACATATCGCTGTATGTGGTTCAAAGTAAAGTACCGGTAAAACTACGTTTTCAAAAGGTTATCATATAGTCTCTAAAATTGAGTTTTAAGCATTTTATGATTTGTTTCATTTTAGGGGGAGGCCACGAGAAACATTTTGCAGATATGAACTACGTGGCTATTTATGTTTGTACAACTTACAACAAGCGTATAGGAAACTGCATGTAAAATAACAATACATGAAATCACCAAGTAAACAATGCTACAGCGTCGTCAATAATCAAACAATATTTTAGGTTAAACGTGAAAAATCTATTAGTTATAACTTTCAATGCCCTGAAAAAGCACTGAAAACAAGATTTACATCATGACCAAATGACATAAAATCTTGGAATGAAAATGAATGAAAAACTCTAGCCTATAAGCAGAGAAACTCACAAGGAATTCCACTCGGATAAAAATTCTCCAGTTTCGGCAACACACCGCCGAATATTTCTTGGATGACGTAATCTTCGTCCCAGACTTTTTCGGCTATTGCAACTCCTTTATAAAACAAAATAAATTTTAACCTACTTTCTAACTTGTAAATATATAATTATATATTCCCGGCGGTGTTGTAATGACAGAAGTCATTGACTTGACTTAAGTGCACTTAAGTCACTGTTTTCAAATGACTTGGACTTAAGTCAATTTGTCAAATAACTTGGCATTAAATTAAGTGTTTTTCAATAAAATTTATCTCAAGTTTTGCACATTAAACACTTCTATTTTTGCATTTTGCGTTTGGGTTATTTTTTTAGTTAAATTGCTGCTTATAATCGGAAGAGTTTACCAATTTTAATTGTTTAACAATTTACTTTTATGTCAATAACATAACTTGAAAGTGACTTGCTCTCATAACGACTTGGGACTTGAGTAATTTCAAAATGACTGGTTTACAACACTGATTCCCGGCAACAGAAAGTATTTAGGCATTATATAATTTCGCAAACAGTAACAATACTATAGTGACAATGGTGATAAATGCTGGAAATGTATTGTTGTCGTACACTCTTTCTTTACCGATTTTTCCAATGATGTTCTCGTGACACTCGGGTCTTCCACCGGGAACTCTTGGAGGATGAAGGCAGCAACCGGCGTTTATGCACTGCAGTGTAGAATGGTAGGGACTGTGCTTGAGAGCGTCGCACGGAAGACGTAGGTTTATTGAGTGAACCGAACAAACGTAATCTGTGATTAATCACTGTGTAGATGATTTGCAAATAAATAAACTTATCATTAGATTAAGTTGTTAGTCAAAATGGTAGGTGTACGTTTTGGAGGTGCCGCGACAACTTGGGATGTGGGCCATTTGTATGGAATATGCTTTGACGAGATATCAAATATGTTTGTCCCATTCTATACTGTATAATACACCCCATGCCTACATTGGGAAACAATCAAACCAATTTAAATTACCTGATGACTGATGTATTCTAACTGTAACATGTATACATGTTTTAATATATTTTGTTGTCTGGCTAATGACCGGAATCAATTTTCATTTTTTTGTCGCTATATTTCGAAAAAAAGAGTCCCATATTTTATAAAGAAACAACATGCTTGCTGGTAATTTGTTAAAAATATTATACCATTCTTCAGTACTGTTATGCTGCACAAAAATTGTCGTGCATTATAAGGGTGTCATCAATATACAACGGTTAAAGCTGTCTAAGATAACGTTTAAACTTATTGCAGGTATATGGTTAAAATCGCAAAAATGAACATTTGAGAACTGCCAGTACAAAGCATCTTTACGCCCCGACAAATTTACTTTGGTCGCCGAAAGTCTAGCAAAGAATTATCACCTACCAAAAGCTTTGATGCCAAAGTGTTCGGTGAATTTCTTCGCTGGAATTCCGGCAAGTGAACCATTAAGTGCAAGGTGCAGGATAATAGATGGATCAATCCTTCCAGGGTGCTTCAACTTGTTATCGACGAAGTGGGCAAAGAGGGCCTCGTTGTTTGGGTAATATTTCTCTAAAGCTGAAGAAGGAATTTTTGTTTTAGCAAAACAGAACTCTGGAAAAAAATAATTTAGCAGCTGCCGATTTAGCCACTTACGTGTCGCCCTTGCAGTTCTTGCCATGATGGACCACTGTATGGCTCGTATTTTATCGCCGCTCAAAAGTGCCTTGTACGCTTCAATTGCGAACTTGTTTTCTGCAAGACGGTAGCGCAACTTAAAAACTTATGCAATAAAAACCCACAGCGATTTGCACATCGAGGTCAGATTTCGACATTCCAAAAATTCAATAAAGTTAAACGTACCGTTTTTAAATATCTGCTCAATGACGAAGTTTGTCATTCCCCTGTGCGTGATTCCGTCGCCGAATGCCAGTGCATGCATTACAAAACTCGAAAGTGGGTTGAGTCTTCTGTTCGCTAAAATGCGTAAAATTAAAAAAAAAGTAGCTTAATGGAGTGTAAACTGTATATGATAATAATTCCATTAAAGTTTTTTGTTTTGTTTTATAATGCAATTAGATTCAATTTTTCTGTTGCAAATTTACGCAAAATTATAGTCCTCAAGCATTCAACTTTATGCAGCATTAACTCAAAATTATAAGAAATGTTTTTTAATAAAATCTAATAATTTCAAATTTAATTGCGATGGTTATCTGCGGTTTTAAACTATGTACCTCGATAAATTCTGCCGCTAAACTTCTGTTAATTTAGTAAATAAGACATCGGCCTTTAATGAAAGGTGCAACAAAATAATGCGTTTTCCGTTAATTGATAATATAACAATTTTCCACTTGTTGAATGGCAGTACTTACAAGATAAAACGGCCACCAAATGTTTCGCGACTGGATCTTTGTTGTTCGTCATCAGTAGTTCGACCACTGTTGGATCAACACCTGGAACAGAGAATTAAAGTCGCAAAACCTACAAAACCAAATTAAAATTTTGCCAGCAAAACTAATTGAGAAGACGAAAACGGCAAAAAAATTATAGAAGCTCGCTACTATTTATACATTTTGTAGGCTATACTGTGTTAAATTCCAATTTAAATTTAGAAATAAATTGTTTTCGGGAATCAGTTACATTAAAAAATATTGAACAAAATATTCCTTGCCGTAACAGTGGATTAAAATAAATGCAAAAATGCTGGAAAATGGCGAATGCGAAACTGCAGACTTTTTATGAATTTTTATGTTTGTTTTGGTTATATCTGATAAAAAATTATAAGCGGCCTTAACCCAACACTTTAGTTTAATGGGCTAATAAAGGTGCTGGACAAAACTTTCTGGATTACGAAAAAATGTCGTTCTGTTGTATCCTTGAAGTTCGCCACTTACCATATACATCAGACAGTTGATCTTTCAGCAGATCCTGAACGTTGGCTCCGTTAAGGTAGAATGAGAGCCATTTGCTCCACTCAACTCCCGTCCCTACAAAAGGTCGCGTTACTTCTAACGTACAGCAATGCAAGCCAGAGTAAAACAGCCTTGACCTTTTACTTAGTTGTTGCAGAATCAATATAATTTAATATAATAGGCATACTATACCAAGAAAGATTATTTGGGTTAAAATCTAGATACTTATATTTGTTTAACAGATATAAAGCGACATTATTACTTTGATTGGATTTCATGAACTAACCTTGCAAAAGTTCGGCGAGCTCACTTTTGTCCAATTTTCCATCATTCAGATAATAAAAGAATTCGCCACCAGGAATGGCTGAAAGTAAGTCAAAAAATAATGCTGGAGTTTAAACAGTTGCTTAAGTGAATTGTTTCTTACCAAAGATTAAACATCAAATATTGGCGCCAACAGTGTGAAAAATCATCATTGGTTTCATGACGAAATTTTATTACGATGACGAAATTTTATCACGAAATCATACATAATATTCTCTATGCCTTTGGGTTAAAGCAACATTTTGTATTTAAACTATTAAACTTATTAGGTAATTAAGCAATACATTTTATTTTTATTTAGACAATTCAACTAGGTTTTTATATTTTGTAGAAGTTTGGGTAAATCACTATAGGCCTACCTATTTTAATATGTACACAAGTACGCTGAGTGTTATATATTTGGAGCTTCAAAGTTGTTAACATTCACATATTAATCATAACTTCTTTAGATTTATGTATATTTGTCAAACGCTTTGCGGTATAGTACACGTGTCTTGGCATGGCGCCCTGATTTCATAAAGTGATCGCGTATAAGTGTTTAGCAATGGTAAAAATAAAGACTCTACGATTAATAATACAACAAAGGCGACGAAGACAGACATTTTTCCCAAAAAAGGTGACCACAAAAGGGACAAATAGAATTATAAACACCAAAGAAGAAAATAATGTAACTTGTCTTAAAAGATATAAACAAAAAACTATTTTCCATGCTACAGCGCACGAGACTAAGCAGCCACGAAACACCAACGGACATCAGCTGACAGCTTACCGTCGGCCAAAAGACTGTTGATGATCTCCTGCGGAACATTGTCTCGCTTCATTTGGACGAGAGCGAGCATGCTTAGCCTGTTGGGGTTCCCCGGGGTTCTCTTCTTCTCCGGATCGCGTCGACGCTCGACTCCAAAGGAGATGACCCTTCTTGTGGGGCGCGTGGGGCGCTCCGTTGCTATTGGTGCCGGCGTCGAGGGTACGGGACTTCGCCCGGCGATGCCCTCATTTGACAAGTAGGAGTTGAACAAGCGACCTGCAATATAGGAAGCGGAATTAATGACGCCCTTGAAAAGCACGTTTTTTGGGCTCTCAATTGCTTTAATGAAGCGACATGTAACAGTTATTCATAAACTTTGTAAAGGTTTCATTGTTTTCCGTAACACATTTTGCATTTTTATCGATTTATTAATTTTTTTTATTAACATTCATTTATATATAAGTATAATTAAATAAATAAAAGTGCGTTTTGCAACATCATTAGATAGTATCTATTGTACACATTAGTTTATTAGCATTATTTTCACCGCTTTAACTTATTAGAAACGACACAGAATAGAAACTCCAGCGAAATAAAATGAAGCCACGCGGCGCATATTTGCAGACTGGGCTTCCAACTTTGGATTCTATGTAAATCCTTGAAGTGCGGCAAAATTTTCAAATTTGTTTTCAGGTTTTCACGTGCTTGTTTGAGAATTTTGACTGTCAAACAATTTAGATTTATTGATATTTGAATGCCTTAAAATTCTTGGAAGACAATACGTTTGTGATAATCATGGTAGGTCAGGGGGGGGGGCGATTTTTTAATGTGAAATTAGTCAATGGAATTAGCGGTGGGAACTTAGTACCAGATATGTCCTCGATGAAACGCGAAGGGAAACAACAAAGTAATGCCCCCGGGAAAACTACCCATTAGCTGTTAAAATAGCAGCAATCGAGACACGCCTCTGGTTGGCTCTTAAAATTATACAAGGGTTTTGAAAGATTTGCATGATTCCATTTGTAATTCGACAGCAGTTAAGAGGTGACCAAAGTACGGTTTGCAGACGGTATGGTGAAGCGTGCATATTTGACAACGCATACATAGCACATTGTAATTTGCCTTTTACTTCTAGGTTAACTACCGCTTTCGTTAATCCGGGAATATTTCCCGAAATACACAATTTAGACTGACGCTGTTTAATGTTTATATCTGTGAACTGCTAATATACGGTTTAAGCGGAAGAAACGCAGTATCTGCGTCAGGGTGAGCATCGTAAAAATGCGTGTTGTTTTAATTTTGTCTGGGACCTGTTTTAATATATTATTTATTCATAAACTTACCCTTGTAGCATCTTCTATCGTCCACGCCGATCTGTTCAAAGCAGCAACCTCTGCAAGAAAGAAAAAAGTGTCGTTGCAAACACCATCAAACCCACAACCCTTGCAACGATTTCAAAACTCTCCAAAAAGGGCAATATAGCATGCGCACCGCTTACCTCATGTTGCATTGGTGATAGGTGTAATATTTTGACTCGGGTCCGCAGGCAATCCTATGTTCGAGCGAAACTTCACAGTGATGTTGACAGTAGGTTGACGTTGCCAACGCAACAAGAAAAATGCTACGTATTGACCACATCTTGCTGTCTTTCCTATTATAATCGATAACCCCTAAAACAGTCAAGACATTTTCGTGTCGGTCGTGGTTATGTTCGACTTAATTCCATTTGAGTTCAGGGCAATAAAATCACATGCAAAAACAAGCGTCCGTATTGAAGTAATGTTACCTTAGTTAGGTGATTATAAATATAGTGAGGGCCAGGTTGAACTTAATGACAAGCTATAAATTATTGATTTAACATTGTTATCTAGAATCTAGGCATTTGTTTACATATCCAATAACAAAAAGGTTAACATAAATAATAAATAAAGTATTTCTAGTAGCGCAAACATAATTGGCATAGCAATTATCACGATTTGCAACTAAATTTTGAGCCCTAAAATTTAAAACTCTAAGGCACTTACTGTTTTCAAACTCTGCGCAGAATTAAATCAGCCAATTGGCAAATAGACTCAATTCATTGGAAGCGATCTTGGCTTTCCAAATGATGCACTGTGTCGTTCGTTGCAGACAGCGGCAGCTTTTATACCAGCACTTCTACCCAGAGACTTCGTCTTTTTTCAATGCGACACTTTCTTTGCCTTAGATACGTCGCAGACGGAATAATTATTACCAGTGACGTTTCTTCTTATCGCTGTCCTATGAAACAGAAGCATTTATAGGCAACGTCGTGATGATTTAGGTTAACTTTCGGCCCTGAATTAAGTTGGTGAATTAAAATGATGTATCTCCTGCATTGCCTATAGCACTAATGTTTTATATGCTGTCTAGCGCAGAATCGATATATGTCGTCTTTTGCTAATTAGATAATGTATAGAAAAAATTCATGTGACATATAACGCTTAGGTTTTAAATGTCAGTTTTCAAAAAAAGATTTTACTAAAATTTGACAGGGCCATACAGTTATAATAATATAATTTTGATTACAAAAACAAACAAAAAAAGGTAATTTTTTCGTAATAAAAACAAACGAAATAAAATAAGAAATGATGACCATTGGAAAATCAATTATGATATTTACAAGAAGAAAATTCAAAAATTAAACGAATAATACACAAATAGTAATAAAATAAAGATAAGTGTCCGCAATATCAATATTTGCAAATTATGCAACAAAAGCAGTCAATGAAGAAATGTTTAACAGGAAAAACTGTATATTTATGCCGTAAACCCAAACATAAAAACCTCGTTACAAAAAATGACTATTGGTTTTCAATGTACAGCATCCATAAAGGCGAATTTCGTAAATTTTGTTTAATTTTATTTTGCTTTTTATTATTTTAATCTGAAAATAAGGGGGTGGCAAAGGGTATAAACAAATAGGCATTGTTATGCTTGTCAAATTATTTTCCAACTTTCGAGAATTATTTTCTGCGCAAAGAGTTTTATGTTGCGCAATCTGGCAGTACTCGTTGGTCGTGAGCGGTTAAACTTGAGGAAACATCCGTTCTGCGTCAAATTAGGCCAAATTATTTTTTCAAAACACAGTGAGCTAGCGTTAGGAAGTTACATCTGTGAACATCGTAATATTTTAGCGTTTTCGTGCCAGCGGAATGTCTCGCACTTGACCTACATATCTGTGCCGGGTACCCACGGGGTACAGTTGGCTTGAGGTGGAGCTGGATATTTAGGCTCGATTGTCCTACTTTGGGTGTGGGTACTAACAAACAGTGTAATAATTAGCATCATCACAACGGTCGCTGCCCCTTTGTACGAAATTGACTGAGGTCCCAGACTAATTGCACCTTTGGTCAGTAATCTGCGTCGCCGATGACCGGCTAATGAACGAATATTGAAATTTGTGCACCGGTCAAGATTCGATTAGAGTGTAATACAGTTTTGATGTCTTGCGGCGTGACGCAGGAAATATAACTGTTCTCACGTAATGTCAGCACTTTATATTCTTATGTGTCTCTAGTTAACTTCCATACGCTTTCGTTTAGTGGCATAATACAGTTTCGGCGACGCGATTCACTGTTCCAAAACATTCATATAAATTAAACGAGAATAATCAAGTAAGCAAACTGGCCGGACTTTTTTCTTTGGGGTTATTACGCCTATTTTATTTGTAAATAGGAAGACAGTGAGTAACAACAGTATATATACTGAAGCTGTGCGCCTTAATTTCGCTCAAAGCTGAAGTCAGATCGGAACCCTACATTAGCTAATATTGGAAGCACTTATGCAGTATATGACTTTAGGGTTGTACTCTCTGACTTACCGGCCTACCTTATTTAATTAGAAAAGCAAAGATCACGTTTTTCCATTCCTAATTTATTTCTAACTAACTCATAAAAAAGGCCACCTGCCAAAATAACCGTGACAACAGGTTGGAATTGCAAGGCCCGCCACTACCTGTGAAATGAGAACATAGGGATGTTTGAAAAGGGCATGTTCCTTACTGGCGAAGTAAACGGGTAGGCAATATTGGGCATTCACCGGGGCTTGAAAATATAGTGTAGAAATGTACAAACTAATTATATTTCGGGGATAAAACACATTTTACCCAACCCCAACTAACCATAGAAAAAATGTTTCTGTGATATAACCGTGCTTTTACTCCCCATTTCTACACGAAAACTACCATGAATGACCAATAGAGTATATTGCCGCAATAATTGCTGTAACGCGTGTAATAATAATAATGATCGGCCGCGTGAATTACCAATGTCTTCGTTCTTCACATCAAGCTTGGAGGTACAATATACAACTTTCAATAGGTCGTGCGCTACAATTACAATTCGCCGTTTAGGCGATATTATGCTTATACATTTAACGTTTACTAAACTTAATGCTTGACGACCGATGGCAACCTAAATCACCAAGGAGCACCTTGCCTAACAAATAGTTTTGCAACGTAATCTGATCTGATACTAACATGGTGTTACCGGTGCATATTACCATAATGGTTTTGCTTTGATATAACGATTAAACTTGTCCTGGTTTGGAGTCTCATATATTTTAACCATTACGACACATCACTGAATAAAAAATATACTAAAAAGCTTTGGCATATTTAAAGGATGCCAGGTCAAACCATAGCTTAATTAGTATCTCAGTTGTGCTGCAATACACAAACTTAATATTTATTTGCTAACGGAAAGCCCAGAAAAGGAAAATTAATCTTGCTTCGGTTGCAAATGCTTCTGCTTTCGGGCTTTCGGGTTCATTGCCTAACGATATCCTAGTTGATTGATCCGTTTTAACTCGTTATGCCATTTTACACTCGTTTAAATAATTATTAAAACCTGAAACAACCCATAGGACTGGCTTGTCAAACAATTTAAATCGGGGTTCTCATGCCTAAGAGTGCGAAGCGCATTTTCTTCGAAACTTGAACCCTAAGGTGGAACTGTTATTGACCAACACAACAAATTACCTATAGACGTTGCATTACTTGGAAGGGAGGCTGCGTTAAGCCTGGATTACCATTTGAAAATAAGAGTCGCAGAAAACATAATGGGTTAGAATTGGGGTTCATTTCACCTAACCACAACAAAATAGTTGCTCGCGGTATAGCTACATACTAGAATATTTAGTCAATTTTCAGAGGTTACAAGAAAATGCAGTCAGTGCTGTTTGTTCCCAATTCAAAAAACAGGGGTCTATGAACAACCAGTTGTGCAGATTAGATTAGACCTGTGTCGAAGCTGGCGTAAAACGTTGCGTTGTTTAATATTACATGTCAGACGAATTAGGCAGATATGCGTTTCTTGATATTTGGAGATAAGGAGGATCGAATTAACCTACTTGTACAATCTCTGAAACATTATGCTTTTGCATCACATGGTATGGCAATAGCACAAGTGAACAAAGTTCGACAACTTAATAGTTAATTATAGCTTTAACTGGCACTGCGATACGAAGATATTCGCGGAATACACCAAAGTCCTTTAGCATCACGTTTGTTTTATTTGGCGGTTATTCTAACTCAAGTCCAATGCAACATAGCATTGCTAATGTCTATCGATCGGTTCTCACAGGTCATCAGAAAATTGCCAGTTCGTTGTCGCGGTGTTTGTACATTTAGCTCTTAAGCCAAGACCACGTGGAGCTTGCCATCGTTTGGTACATAATAACCCGTGCTGCCGCGTTTAATTTTATGCTAGCAACACGACAATAGCCAAAACAGTTTAGATGTTGACAACGTGTAAACTATATCCTTACATCGGGGCCAACACATTTAAACCGGCTATTTCAAGAAAATAATAATACTATTTTAAACAAAGATTGGTTTGACTAATACCATGTATAATCGCTATATTGACACGCACCTGACCTGCCCTAATAAACTTCACAGGCCATGTTGTTATACATCTTTTCTAATCGCACAAAATAGTCGAACAACTAAACATTTTTTTAAGCTATAGGCTAAATGCACTCGCAGTACTGCACTGTCGTGCAACCGCCGTTTGTGTAATATAAAAACCTGCAGCCGTCGAAAAAAGGCGGCACATTACGATCCTGTTTCATCGCTTAGACTATACGAACGCTTCAACAAATGAAACCTGACAGAAAACTAAAGCCTGTAGTGATCGGGACCGAGGCAACGTTTTCGCCGACAGCAAAGTTTTCTTGGAGAATCACAATATTTGGGCGGTATTAACAACAACGTATAAATAGAGACGCGAATGTTGCGCCACCCAAAAAGGGGGGTCCGCCCACATCGGGTAAATCAAGTCTGCCAAGGGCGTCACCAGTCAATGTCATTAGGGGCGATTTATTATTGTGTTATGTATAATCACGTTAGTCAGTAACCAACAAGCTTTAGACCTTGCAGCGTTATGGTGTTAAGGAAAAGTAGAGGTAGAGAGGCTAGTATATAATATAAAAGCATTAATGTGTTGGTAGAAGCATAGGGTTCTATAAGTTACCGTTGCCACAAATTTCGCGAAGCAAACTTCCCTCAAAAAATTACCTTTTGTATTTGTCTAAAAACAGATAGATTAGTTAAATTATAGTAAAAAATAAAAACGTGACTAAGATTCTGCCACGTGTTAACTAGTTACTACTAGACGATTTTTTTGCGCCGACGCGAATTAAGAATAAGGGTTCTAGTTTGTGCCATAAAACAAGTTCGTGGCTGTGAAATATTCTGCAACGTCACGTAGTAATTTTAATACATGAAAACGCGACAATTGTATTTCTTGATTGAAAAAAAATAATGATTTACCACAACACTTATAAGGTGGTACACGGTTATCAGCAAAGCTCTAGTAAAAGGATTATGATTTTTAGGTTTTTTGTACGTCAAAAGCTAAAAGAGGATTCTGCTACATACTTAAAATAATTCAGGTAGATTTAGGCCAATAACCCTCGAATTTTTCAAGTGTTATGGAATCATTTCAATTTCTATGAGAGTTATACGTCTTCACAAAAGAAGGATTTGACAAAGCAAGTAGCCAATCAGGGACGTGGCGATATTTTGCACAATGTCAACAAAATACGCACGTCCAAATGTGCGCACGTTTTTTAAAATGTGCACATGCCGGAAAGTGGACATTAAAATGTGCGCACACTTTTATTTAGATGCAAACTTTAAGATCCATGCATTTCTTGTAAATACCCTGCTACCAGGCATATGATCCTAACAAGATGCTTCGGCCGTTTCTTATTTACTTCCCGACGTGTCGACTACCTATATAGGCCTACACGATGATTTCATCAGGGAATGAACACTGCAAAAAAAACAGCTAGTGCACTTCTGGTGGCGAGATGATTGCACAGGAAGACGACTATGTACCAGAAACGTCTGTTTCGAAAGTCGTGTCACATTTAACAACGGCTTAACACGATGCATCTTAACAGACGTTTGGTTTTAAGTACCGTACCTTCAAGGGCTAAAAGATCGGCCTAACGATTCAGTTTCGAGTTCACGTCCTAATCGCAACTTTTTTATCATTTGTAACTGCAATTTATTCTTTTTACTCTGCGTAGTGTCGTGCGTGGTGCTATTTTTCATTCCCTGATGAAGATATTCTGTATGAAAAGTTGAAACGTCGAAAATTAAACAATAAATTATCGGCATTTTGCTTGTATTCTTTTGAAGTGTATGTAAGCCCAACTATTCTATTAGCAATATAGCCCGGTCTTTACGGCTAAGAGCAGGTTAATTATAATTGGTCACATATTTATGAACTTTAAGCGGTCGTGCCATTTCTATCAATACAAAACTTGTTCTGTATGATAGGAGATCTAACAAAAACACAATTCCTAACAAGGTAATTATGCGGCGTTTTACGTTTTATTGTTTCAGTTAACCGCTGTTACTTCTATTGGTCCACCGCTTTTATATTGCGACTTTCGTAAATGAATGTTTATTTTATCGAACAAAACGTGTATTTATGCTAACTTAGGCGGCTTAACCAGTAATAAGTTATACGTGATATTAATGTTGCGAAGTTGAACCAAAATGATTGCTTAACATTGTTAATATTGGACTAAAGCATCACATATTCCCAATTTGGTTAATGCAAACAAATGCTATGAAAATTTGTAGATGGAAATAGATTGGTTGCAGTGGTCAAATTTTGTTAGTTGAAACCCACTTTTTTTGGAATGTGGAGTTGGGTAATATTTAATCAAGCACCTTGATCCCAACACCGGTAACACAATAATTATATTAAAACGTGCTCTCATTACTGTACCTGTATATCGTAATCTACTATTGACCTCTTTATGTTGTACCCTACAGACATGACTGATTGAAGTCCTGAACAAAAAACGACTTCAGTAGAAACCGGCAGTGATCCAATGGTTCTAAAATATTGTTTTTTTTTTTTAAAAAAACAACATTTTACTTATAAAAACCTCGAATTAAGTGCAAATGGGATTTTGTTTGCAACCTTTATGAAAATCCGAAACCTGTAGTGTATACTATATAGATGGGCGAAACTGTTTTAACGCGGTTAAATAATGTTGTATTTTTGAATTCCCATTCCAGGAACCCGCGTGCGCCTGATGTAAAAGAACTTGTTTTGCTCCGGCAATTTGCCGTCGCCTCGCAACTGAACAAATAAAGATACGAAGGTGTTCCGAAAAACCACGCCGAGTATAGTAGAAAAAATATTATTTCTGCGTTGCGACTGAGTTTCGGGTATTGGCTGCGGACGCAAAATTTAAGCGCAGACACAAACACAGAGAAATCGGTGAACCACAAAGGAAACCAGCAGCATTAGGGCGCCATCACATTTCACACTTTACTATACGCCCGAATTCGAACACGACGCATGAGCAATCACGTATTAGTCACGGATTTGTGCAATAGACATTTAATATGTAGATTTGCTTTCGGAATTGGGGCACTGGGCAGTGGGCAGGTGCAACCAGCAGCGACAAACCTCGAACAATAATCACGATACGCAGAATCACAATGAACACGACAAACCCGAACTGTCATAAAAGTCTAAGCGTGTGAGGCTCGATAGTTGCAAATAGTAATTTGGTCCTTCGTTCGCGACGGAACTAAACTGCGAACCAATTTAGCGACTTTCCAGGAATATTTGAAGACCAATATTCCGTTATATTACTAACGCTTCAATGCCTTTAGATGCTCATTTTAACTCCTCTAAAGCGACAACCAGCTTGAAATTAAACCTCGAGTTAATAAAAATACACGGTCAACGATAACGACAACATATTTGGTCGGTAAAAGTTAGAACAGCGGTAAAACACAAGATGGTCCAAGCAACCAATGAATGACGTAAGAAAACGAACACGGAAAGCATGCTTCAACTGTATGAATGAACATTATGAGAGGTGCAATTAGATCGAGTCATACTGCTCGCTAGTAGGTTTAACACTGATTCCGCAACAAACAACACAAAACATTTTTTGCAATGTTACGGGCGTCCACGATTTTTTTACGAACAGAAACTGTAAAACAATTTAGGCAGAAACATGTAAATTTTGGTTGAAGCGCACCATGGTTGACGAATTTTTGAAGTTTGCCTTCATATTCAAAATTATAGTTTTAAAATAGTGCACCAATTGTGTAAAGTGAGCTCACAACTGGTATTAATCGACAAAACCTAGAAGAGAAGTTACCGCAATTTTAGACAGTTGGAATCAATCGCTACCGACTTCTCAAGGCATCCAACTCAAAAAGAGCAGGCAAATATGGTGTATGATGTAGGACGTGCTCTTGATCTATCACAAACTTACTGAAAAAACAAACACGAACTTTCGTGGGACCGGCGCGCAAAGCAAACCGTTACAACCGACGCGACATTGACAAGGCACTGTTGGCAGGGTGTGAACCTTCAAGGAGAATCAGCGGGCAGACAGACAGGTGAACCCTTTGCTCAGTTCATGAACTTGCGACAGGTGCGCGCGCCGCAGTTGCACGTGATCTTGTGCGAGTCGTCCTCGATCGGGAACTTGTAGTCGTAGGTGAGTTCCTCGCCGCGGAAGATCTTGCGCAGCGCGAATATCACGATGTGCTTCTTGCCTGAAAAAAGGACGCGAGCAAAACGGTCAAAACGCTGCCGGCAATACGCCAAAAAAGGGCTTGCGGAAGCGCGGAATATTTGTCGGGGTTTAGCTCTAACTACCCTAACCCCAATCTTACGCGAAATATTTCGGTTTCGAGTTTCTGCAAGCGTTTTTCCTGTGCACTACACCGGAATCTTTAGAAAATGCAAACCAAATTATTTGCAAGCAATATTGTGTAACTTGCAAGCAATACGGTGTAGACTATAAGCTTGATTTTGTAGTCTCCTTTCGGATCGCCTTACCATAGCTTCAGACCTGCTTAGTGCCGTTGGCCAGAGGCATTCAAGCGCAAGGGGAAGTTTTTTGCCTGTTTAAATGCTCTGGCGTCAAGTCAAATATTACAGGCGTGGATACAGCGTTGATGCATGCTAAGCTTATTTCAATAAAAAACGCGAATTCGCCTTTTACATTTTTTTGATATATTTTTTTTAATGCGGTTACGACTGGGTGCAACACTTTAATTTTTGCGTATCAATACCGATGGTTTAAGAACCATAACCGTATCGTGACGAATGGCATATCTAGCGACTTGGTAATGTTATGTAAAAAAGGACATGAAATAAAATTCCGCAAAAAGGTTAGAAAAGTGTGAACCCCGTCCCCTCGTACCTTCAACATTGACAATCCTGGAGTAGCAGTTTGGTTCGCACGAGTGGTTGACGAAGCGCGCACTCGAGCCACGCATGGTTGCGTCCACCACGTAAAAGTCGTCCATGCGGAACATGTAGCAGCCGATGCTTTTGCTCTCGTAGCACTTTTCGCGCTTGTCGGTCAACTCACGTCGTATCACCTGGCCAAGCAAAGTCAGGTGCAGGGTATTAGGATGTCGGACATTTTAAATTGCAAGCCAAAGGTAAAATCGTCATAAAGGAACTCGGCATTAACCCGGGTATTAAGCCATATCTTTCTTGGTATAAAACTATGGCTTAAATACCAAACTCTCTAAGACAATTAGGACGTGAAACCGCCACAAGGTCTGAAACAGGCCAATTTGTTGGATGCTGAGACATATATGAAATTTCTTACTAGTACAGAATAGGCGATGCGCGATAATGTCAAAAAGAATCCGATAACCGGTTCTAGATAGTCGTAGTGGTACTCGTCAGATACTGAGAATGGTATCGCTGCCGATTCAAACCATTATTAGGGAAAGTGAAATAACCGAAACAACCTTGGCAACAATGGAAGTTTAATTGGTCAGAAATAAGTAGTTGTTCTTACCTAAAGGCAGCTCGTTATTTACGTGTGGAACTTCACACTCTGACCCGTACACAAACATTGACCTAGCTACCACCTAAACTTTAAATGATTCGTCGTATTTGTTCAACCAGACAAACGCTCAGCTTACCTCGCCCGTGTATTCCATGATCATTTCCCCGGCCTCGACATCGCGCTTACAAAAGAGACCCCTGCCGTGGATGGAAGAGCGGTAGACGCCCACCGCCTCACGCGAGAAGGTGCGCAAGTGGCGGAATCGCATCGCCATCGGCAGCTGTTCCATGCTGGTCGCTCGCCTGTGCACAGTAGGACAGCGTTAGAGCGTTTCTTTCATTAAGCTAGTGACTGTACCGTGAAGGATTATTAAGTGCGTCGGTAGCTTTTTGTTATTTTGATAACCAACCTGTTTGTGTTAAAAAAGAGTTTACAACTAAGCATTCGAGACTTGGATGCATACTATTCCATATAAATCGGACCCATTGCAGTTCCATGTATTAAGGGCGACAGCCAAGTTGTAAAGTTGTTGCTAAACAGGTTTACCACTGAAACCACTGATTCAAGCTAAAGCAGTGAATGTTCAACTCTGTGCCTTGAGAGATTGTCGCGAAACTTTTGGTTATATTAGAAAATAACCAATTTGCATTACAAATTTCCATACTAACTGGAATACACACTGTCCATTAGAAAACTAATAATACATTTACCAATTGCCTTTCCATGTATTTGGGGCGACTGTCAAGTTACGAAATTGTTGTTTTGTAGAAAGTGTGCCGCGAATATTTTTTTTAATTTTCTTACTGTGCCGCAAGCTTTTAAAAGCTGAAAAAGTTAAGGAATCACTCTGAGCTATAGGAATGCGGTAAGCAAAATGTGCAGTGTATTTTTTACCTAGTGTAACGAGTAACCTACCCATTGCTCAAGCTGCTGGGGAAGTTTTTTTGGAAATTAGATATGTTTTCCAATTCAACAAATTAAAAGTACAAAAAGTTCCATGCATCGGATACAAATACCAACACTTTTGATTGAAAAAAAAAACACCTTTACAATTTGTAGATTACCAGACAAGTTGACAAACGCATTACATAAAAAATCTCGCCGTTATCATGCAAAAATGCCAAGAAAAGCAAGCACAACGATTACACGAAACGGGCTCGTCTGATTTCTATCTAATTGCACCCAAACGAGCTAAGCACAAGGAGATTACAGCACCTGTTGCTGAGCTGCATCATGTCGTCGTCCTGATGTCGCTCGGGAACGAACTCGGGCGGGATTCGATACTTGGAGGCGAGGAAGCTGAACATGTCGGGCTTGGAGCGGCCCTTGTACTGCTCGGCCCTACAGCAGCCGTGCGGGTTGATGTGCGTTATCTGTCGTGCAAAATTCGACGAGTTTACAACTTTGGTGCAGATTTTACTTTGTTAGTTTTTGATTTGCTTTTTCTTTTTTTTAAATTGAAAAATGCGATGGAAATGTTGTTTGGCAGAGAGTTCGACGAACCTTTTTTATTTGGTTACCCTTGTGCAAGATTTAGTTTGTTAGTTTCAGCTTTGATTTTTTTTGAAAACCCATAACAGGTGTTAATTGTAGCGTTAGTATGACGTAACACTGCTCTTGGGCTAAAATCCAAATTTAAAATCGATTAAAACCACTTCATGCTTTTTTAGTAAGTAATCATTCACGCCAGCTCAAGTAAAGTCCCGTTTATTAGCCCTGTCGACAAAGTACCTAGAATTATCCTTATTGCCACAACTGAAAACATGTTGAATTAACTTTAAAAGAGGTTGCTTTAAAAAAAACTACTTTACTTAAAAAGTACTGGCCACAAACGTCCCCAATCAAACACTATCGAGGAATGTTGCAATTAAAATTCGAATTCGAATCATGTTTTGACGATTAAAATTCGCCAGCTTCACTAGTGTGAAGCCAGTGATCAAAACGAATTCTGAATAGGAGTTCAATTAAACCACTCAAAAAACGTTTCTCGAACGTCAAGTAATGCGAAGGTAGAGAGTCGGTGTCGTGGTGCCACTGTCACAACAACAGTCAGATCAAGCAATCGGCACACTTAAAAACGGCTGCTAAGCCAGACAAATGGGCCCACCGCTTGCCACAGCAAAGCGGCAACGGAGACGAGGCCTTGGCTACGTTGAAAAGACGGCACTTGAACGAAAAGCGGGAGGGTGTGGTGGCAATTCAAGGCCAAAAAATTAACGCAACAACAAAACTCGGGCGCCGACAAAGCGCATTCTAGTGACCCAGGACCGAACAGACCAGATAACCGTAAGGATATTAATAAATTAGGACGTCGTATAGAATTTGTTTCGAACTAATTTGACTTTATTAATAAACGAAAATAACTTTAAAAATATTACTAAAATATTTAGTCATCGTGCAAATTTTCGTTTGGTTTAAAATTTCATGAATTAAAAATAAAAAAAGCTTGGATATTCATCTGATAAGCATACCCGTTGATAAAGTAATAATTAAACGTATTTTACAAACATTAAGAAACTATCCCGAGGGTCGAAGGAATAAACTAAAGGGCAGCATCTGGTCCGTTTGCCGTTAGTTTGGTGATCATTGTGCCAGTCGATTACAACAACGGAGGCTAGGACATAAACAAAGTTCATAGTTTAGGGTTGTCACCTCGTTTTTGGCCTTCTTGTGCTTGTGGTACTTGGCGCGGTAACGGTGGCAGTGGCGCGCACCGGGCAGCTGCTCGACCAGGAAGCGTACGGCGTCGTGGGAAAGTCCCAGGAAGCGGTGCGGCGTCATGACCGACGTCAGCGCCAGGCAGGGGTTTCCCCCCTTGGCTGTGGAGCGGCACTCTTGGACGGCGGCGAACAGCTGGTTCATCAGCTCTGCGAATGGAGATCCGCTTGGTTTTAAGGTTAATTGAGTGAAAACAGCATGTTTGGAGTAAATATGAAGTGGCTCTTTAGTTTGAGTAAACAAAAGCGAAAAGGGACTGTTTTTAACGTTTTAAGATACAAAACTTTTAAATACAAATATGTTATACAGGAGTTGGAATTATTCTATCTATTTTCTCATCCCTTTAGTATGAATGGTGATAAAACGAAAAAATAAATCGATTAGTTCGATTTTTCTGGGGTTGCAAGTTAATAATTAAAAGCATAAGTAAACGTGAAAAGTCTGTTCCTCCAATAGGTATAAATTTACATTTTAGTTTTAGCAAAACAAAAGCAAAAAAGACAGTCTTATCAAGTTTTTTCAAGGTTTCAAGTAATTAACATATTATAAATTAAAACCAATATTTTCAAGAGATGGAAATTATTTCTTTTTATTTCTTCATTCCTGTAGTTTGCGCAATGATAAAAGCGAAAAAGTAGATCATTTTGTTAGACATTTCTGACGTTTCAAGGTGAAAAATATACTTAAAAAAAGGTAAAAAAATGCGAGAAACAGTGCGAGGCGATTACCACGCAACAACAATGGAAAAACTAGGGTCGCAAACTCCAGTAAAAAAATATTTTGACGTTTTTATCACCTTGCAAGTCGGGGCCGCTGGCGGAATATCCGTCGTCGCTCTTTATCTCGTACATGAGGTAGGGCCGCTTGTTGGCGGCCGGGGAAGTCCCGTTGGGCGGGGGAGGGGGCAAGCGGTTCTCCCGGTTCGTCTTTTTGTCTCCGAGGAAAATGTTGTACATAGAAAGGACCTGGTTCAAGAAAAAAATGTTTATAAACGTAAAACCGAGTTGTGATCCTATGTATTAAGCGGTTAACTTTTTGTTTTAAAACTCTTTTTCACTGTTATAAGGCAATAGGAAATTTTTCTTGGGAGTTTTTTTAAACATCATTTAGAAAAAAAAAATGTTTACAAAATGGTTAAAGAAGCCTGTTATAGTACTTAATACCTGTGCGTTTAGATAACCACAATAGTACTATAACAGGCAGAAATTTAGCTTGCAGCGTTTCAATCGCAGGCGACAGGTAGAAATGGAGACACAACAAACAGATCAACGAGATGTTTACATGTCGTATACCATTTTAAACAACCAGTATAATCGTAAATTTAGCTAAACAATTAAAGGACACGTTATGAAACAATGAAGACCATACAAATAAACCCTGTTTTAGGAGTAAACGACTATTTAATATTGTTTCTTTTACTTATTTTTAACCGAATCAGCGTCGAAAATCAAATGAAAAATATCTCAAACTTCATTTGAAACAAAAATATCCACAAGCGCCTTAACGAGAGGTAATTAAAGGTTGTCATTGCCAACAAGATGTGCTTAACACCCATCGGATTGCCGGAATTGATCTTCGGGAGTGTCGTTTCGTGAAGCGGACAAGCAGTTTTTACCAAAATAAGCAATAGTATCAGTGGTCTGCTTAACATTTTAGGCGTAACAATCGTAACATGCTTGATATAAGTTGTATTGACGATTGTGTGACATGAAGCAAGTTTGGTTTCTTTATAACACAGATGTACAAAGTTGTCATTAAAAGAAAATTTAAATATATTGGCTTGTAACACATCAATTGTAAAGCGAAACAAAGTTTTGCTAGAAGCCCTGCAACACTTTTTGTTCAGAAAAAGGAAATGCGAATACAAAAAAATGTTCGAATTTTTATGTCTCGATCTTATAGGTAATAAGGCGTTAAACATATAAGGGACAGATATGTTTGCAACAAAAAATGTAACACCGTCGATTCACAGAAAAATACATGTTGAATCAAATTTAAATTTTTTTTTATCGTTTTGATCAAACAACTTGAAGCAAATCAAAAAACGTAAATGCTTATACGGAAATGTCCTGAAACGTTAATGCCTAGGCGGGATAACTTCCAAAACGAAAATTAGTATCACGGTACTTTGTGGAAACCCAAGAGCAAGCAAGAGTTGCATACAGGTTAAACCACAAAATGCACTTACGAACATTGCTAGTGGCTAATGGATCAAGCTATTCAAACAAGAGGTAATTTCCCACAACATAAACTAGTTCGATTGTAATCCGTCATCGCCCGGTTAAGCTAATTACAGGTTAGCGTAGCGTAGTGACAGTGGCAATTGAAAGCTAGGTTAAGTTAACCTCTCTTACCTTGAGCGCGGGCTGCTTGTGCATTTTGATGCACTTTGCTCGTTGCTCGTAAATTTCCATTAGGCACGACGACTCGTCTGAACCGTCGTCGGAATGCACGACCCAAGCTGCAAGAAAACATACAGTACTCACTAATAAGGAGCGTTGCACCGTCTCCGCATATACCACGCTCCATTCGGTTGGAGACAATGGAAAGTTTAATTTGTCACGTATTTGTCTGACTGAGTGGTTGTGAATTTATAACTTTACCTTTGTATTGCGATTGGTAGGAATGTCGACTTGAAGTTCAAAAAGGTATATTCAAAGTCACCTTATTAGTTTAAAGCGTGGAATTTTTACATACATATAAAACTTGAAACGACGTGCATGTAAAGCAGGGGTGGGCAACCTACAGCACGCCAGCCACATCCGTCCCGCCAAGGCAAATCATCTGGCGCAGAACCTAGTTTATAAACCGTGCACGAGACCATTCCTAATATTTTTTTTGGTGTTTTAACTACATAAATCTTGTTCCTGCATCGAGAGTAACATGTATTTAGACACAGGTTTGTAGAGCTCTTCTGGCAAATGTAATTTTTATTCCGACGTTTCGACGTCCTATACAGGTCGTCTTCATCAGGGTAAATAACACGGAATGCGACTAGTACAGTGCACGATAAACAAAGGAAAAAAGGAAAAAAGAATGGAACGCAAGCACGTTACAACGCAACAAAAACAAAACGCGATAACGAATGATTGGGCCTCTAATCTTTAAGCAGGTGCCTGTAGCACGCTGAAAGCATCACGTCCGTTTTGATGTTCATTGTGTTGCCCCGTTGGTGAATAATCCATGACTCAAGAAATAGTCTTTTCCTGTAGTCAGATTCCCGGGCCACAACAGACGCCGCATTAAAATCAATACGGTGGCCCTGTGACACCGCGTGATTGGAGAGGGCCGACTTCTTCGCGTCACTGTTGGAAACATCCCGTTGATGTTCTTTTCGTCGGGTGTTAAGTGACCTTCCAGTCTCTCCGATATATATTAACGGACACTCGGCGCAGGGAATAGAATATACAACACCTCGTTGTTCAAAGGTGTTGATTGGATCTTTCGGGTGACACAGTAGCTTGCGGAGAGTATTGGCAGGTTGGACGCCCACCGCTACACCAAAGTCACGCAACATACGCCGCAGAATATCCGTCAGTTTTGGTATGTACGGAAGTGTCACAAAACCCTCTGTTTTTGGATGAGTCGCCTGTTTGGGACAAGTTGCCCGTCGATCACGGAGAATCCAATTGGGGTAGCCATTATACTTCAAGGCTTTGCGAACGTTCGCCAGTTCCGCCTCGCAGTCGTCGTTAAGTGTGCACAAGCGTCGTGCCCGATCTTTCAGGGAACGAACCACCCCTCTTTTCTGGTATGTGGGGTGATGCGATCGAAAATTGAGATACCTGTCTGTACTCGTTGGCTTGTGGTACACTTTCGAGTACAAGACACCATCATCGGTTCTTGTGACCTGAACATCTAAAAATGGAAGACAGTTTACCGATTGAAGTTCCATGGTAAACCGAATGCCTGGTTGCGCCTCGTTGAGATGCCGTAGAAATGCCTCAACCTTGTTATTATCAATGACACAAAAAATGTCGTCAACATATCGCCGCCAGAATCTTGGTGGGTAGGCAAATGTTGATAAGGCTTTTTCCTCAAGCGCTTCCATTGTCATGTTCGCGACAACCACAGATACCGGGGAACCCATCGCTGTGCCTTGAACCTGCTGGTAAAAGCTTCCCCTGAATGTTAAAAAGGATTGCTCCAAGCAAATCCGCAAACCGTCCACAATATCCAGAGGGAGCCATGGTGTTCTGTCTTTAAGGCTATAGTCGTTTATAATCCTGGATGACGCGATGTTCATTGCCAACTCCACAGGAACACATGTAAAAAGTGACACGACGTCATACGATACCATTACCTCTTCGTAGGACAGAGGCGGCAACTGTGCTATCTCTTGAACAAACTTGGACGAGTTCGAAACAGTCCATTCTGTATTGCCCACGAGCGGAGAAATAACTTTCGCTAGGTACTTCGCAAGGTTGTAGGTTGGAGAACCAACAAACGAAACAATTGGTCGCAGAGGGATGCCTTCTTTGTGGATTTTTGGTAAGCCGTAGATGCGCGGGGCGGATCCGTCCGTGTTGTGGCCCGGGAATCTGACTACAGGAAAAGACTATTTCTTGAGTCATGGATTATTCACCAACGGGGCAACACAATGAACATCAAAACGGACGTGATGCTTTCAGCGTGCTACAGGCACCTGCTTAAAGATTAGAGGCCCAATCATTCGTTATCGCGTTTTGTTTTTGTTGCGTTGTAACGTGCTTGCGTTCCATTCTTTTTTCCTTTTTTCCTTTGTTTATCGTGCACTGTACTAGTCGCATTCCGTGTTATTTACCCTGATGAAGACGACCTGTATAGGACGTCGAAACGTCGGAATAAAAATTACATTTACCAGAAGAGCTCTACAAACCTGATATTATGCCTGGTAGCAATAGCTTATATATGTATTTAGACACCTTTTCAATGGCAAAATACTCTAATTTTATTTCTGATTAACAGTTGTTGCGGTTGTTGTAACAAGATGAGTAAGTCTTTTAAATTTTAACTGTGTTTTTAGCAGCCCGCAAAGACCTTTCTGAGTTTGGTTTTGGCCCGGCCTAGAAAAAGGTTGCCCATCCCTGATCCCTGATTTAAAGCGTCAGAACACACATCTCCTCCATGCCCTTGAAATAGGTTGTGGTGTGCAGGGAGGAAATTAAGTTGCTTGAATGCATTTTTTACCACCAAACTAGACGCTGTAGCAGGATAACAAACATCAAAGCGGTGCAACAATAAATTCGACTAAGTTTTTTGCAAAATATCTCGCCTGCACGCACCGCCACACCTGCTTGCCAGTGTACTCTACATTTTAGTTCGACAAAATAAAGTATCAAAGGCAAAATGGTACTAACGGGCATCGATGGCGACGTGGTGGTGATGTTTATCGTGGGATTGTTTATCCAGGGATCGTTTTCGCTTGGCTCGCGTTCCGCGATCCTTTTTCTCACGCTCGTGTGAGCTTTTTCTTTTCTTCTGCTTCAACTTGGTCTCGCACGGAAGAAACTGCAAGCATACACAAGGGTTAAGCTTATGGAGACGCAAATGCTTTTTTATTTACGTTGGCGGCCTTAACTGTGTATACGATGTGTAATGTAATCAAATAATCTTTTAATGGTCTGAAGTCGCGGACCAGGTTTGGGATTTTGAACTCGCCTGCTCGCCAATGCCAGTGCATTGCGTTGCGTTGTACTGTTTGACAACAACTCACGAGTGGAGAGTGCAAAAAAACATTTTTGTAATTAAATAAACTGCACTAAATTTGTTGATGTAGATCTGCGAAAAAATATGTTGAACGCCAAAGACGACCTAAGGTTATGCAACTAGAAAAAACAATTTAACAAGGAAGTTTGCAGACGGCTTTTTGCGAGTGTAATTTTGTCCGGACGAGTTCAATATCAAACCTGCGAACTAAAAACATCCTACGTGAATACCCGATTTCCTCAATGTGCGTTAAATCGATATAATATTTTCCTTGGACACTAACACAGACCAATGTATTAAACATCACGATTGTCTTTGTTATAAAGAAACGAAATATTTTCCTTAAACGAAAACTTTTTTATAAAAACAGTGTCTTTTTTACCAAGGTCCAACTAATTAAAAGCTGGAAACTGTAACTAAAACGGCGTGTATTACAAAAGCGTTTTACCGACTGAGATGGTTTTAATACGTCCGGACTCGTAAGAGGATCGCTGGCGGTGTTGGCGGCTGCTGGCATGGGAAGCTGGTTTGTCTGGATCTGAGAGCTGATGATCGAGCGCACAATCTCCTTCTCTTCCGTCGTCAAGTTATTCTTGGCGCTGTAGTAGTTGATCATATGCTCCAGTGCGTTCATCTGCTGGTCGCTGTTGCCTTGCTAAAAACGAGCAAAACAAGGGTTTGGCGCACTGGCTGATTGATAGTGGTTCACGCTGACATGTGTTAAAGCCTTCAGGTTGGAAATAATTATTCTGCTATAGGTGCGCTGTACAATTAAAAATATTGGCCAGGGGTGTCCAACTCAAACAGGCCGATGTGCCAACTTTTATGTTATAACTTCTTCCCGTGCCAAAGTTTAGTAACTATTTTTTTCTAATATTATAAGAGCTTTTTACAAATTTACACAAAAACATTTGTTTATTTAATCAAGCATACCATTTATAATTGACCAAATCTGGTTCTTCGCGCAAGTTTGTTTTAAGCCAAACTGTAAAGATAGATTGGCCTGTAGCAATGCGCATTACTGCATCTAAGCATCCGTCGGTGAGCTGACTTTTACTTATTGTTTCTTCACACCAAACTATATAATTTTGTTAATGCTAGCCTGCACTAAAGTATATTCTAATGGTATAATAATACAAGAAGTATTTATTAGTTGCCGTAATTGCCGCGACAATGGCAATTGGCTGTATAACAACTTTAGTATTTTTTTTGACAATTGGCTGAATAACTAATTAGATATTTTTTGAGGACTTGTGCCATTTTTTATTAGGTCGCGTGCCGCATGTTGGACACCCCTGAGATAGACTGTAAGGCTCATAATGTTCGTTGTTGATGCTAGGAAAATGCAGACCCTTTGATCGACTCAACAACATAACAATAGCATTAGATATGATTTATCACCCAAATCCCTTGACGTACCAGTTGAGGTTGGCTTGGAAACTTGCTGGGCTTAGGAGGACTTCTCAATGAAGACGATGTGTTCAACACGACAGGTTTAGCAACGTTTATAGGGGTGGGAAGACGAGGCGGGTTAGATGGCGGCTGCTGCTGCTTCTGGGGATATTGTTGCTTCAGGTTGCTGCTTACGTTTGTGGGATACCGAAACGCATGTGACGTCATAGAGTCGTCATTGAAGGCCCCCGTCATCGCCATAGTAACGCGCATCGAGTAGGAAAGTGGGGCAGATATGGGAATGGGTCCCTGGGCTATGGGGCTGCGTTCGAGCGGCGGGGGTTCGCTGTAGGCGGGAGCAGGGTTGGGGAGGGGCACAAACGGGATCCTTATCTGCAAAGGTCGGAGAACGACCGAAGGGGGGTTGTTGGGGGTCTGTTCGCCGACGCCGTAGCAGTCGCGCACGAAACCGGTGGAGTTTGGAATAAACGTCGGAAATTTGTGAATCGCGTTTATTGCGGGAGAAACGGCAGGTGGCGGCGCACTGAACTGCGTCATCGGATTGAAGAAGTTGTCGGTTGGAAGTTGCTGTTGAGTAGCGGGTTGCAGAAGGTTGTTAACCGAAGAGTTCACAGAATAAGCGCCGAGCTGTACGGGCGAAATGGGATCCGACTGCGATTCTAGCAGGGTCTCAACCTCATCGGCATTCAGCACCGGACATTCCCCCGAAGCGAGAAGGTCGTTCTTGAGCATGGCGTCGTCGACAGGAGAGGGAAGATGGTCGTCCAGGTCCATTACCGGCGACACTAGGCTTTCCGATGGGCGGAAGTCTGACGTTGTATTGGAGCTCACCGACACGTTAAGGATTTCGCCGGAGAAGTTGATCCCCGTTTCGGCCGCTCGAGGCGCTTCCTCTCCAGGAGCACCTCCTCCTCTCGCAGTTTCAATCGAGTCGTCCAGATCAGGAAGAATCGGAGACGACTCATTCTCTTGCCTAGTAGGAATGTCTTCTTGACGAGGATTAGGCCTCGGTTGAGGGTTGGACAGCGAAACCACGACAGCATTTAAAAGGTCGTTGAGAGCAGCTTTAACTTCTTTCTCGTGGAAAGCTTCAGAATCTTTGCATCTTTCGCCATCTACACAAGGCGGAGTATCTCGATCTGTTTAATAAAACAGAGTTTCGGAATAATTTATGTGATATTTGCGTAGTTTTAATTTTGGGGTAACACATTTTTATGGGTTGAGTGCCGTTTACTTGAGATATATTATTTATTAAAAACAACTGAATTATAGACGCAAATAAATTCACAAATCGGAAAAATAATATCAGAAATGCGTTGGATGTACATTAACAAACCAATATTTTAAATTTTCAGTGACACGCGGTAAACATGGCAAGAGTTGATTTGACGACCTTGGGTATTTCACAATTTACAGTATAAAAGAAACATTTTTATCCTTAAATTGAATTAGACTTTCAACGTAAGTCAAAATAAAACTATATATTCTCTTTATTACTACAGAAACACACGAGACATTGCAAATAGAATAAGTATTTGCTCTGCTTATAAACACAGTGACTTGCCAGAACTACCGCGTTCCGAAGTACTGCTCTGAACAAGATCCGGCTGCGATAGAACATCAGCATGTGCACTTCCCGGCCCTGCTTCTTCAGACGAATTACCAGCGTCTTTCTGTCGCCCGACAACCAACTTCACGGGGCTGATTTTCCGCGAAGCGCTCGCTCTTCGAAGCGACCGCGGCGGTGTGGTTGCCGGGCGCTTGCGGGACTTCCTTAATTTCCTTTTGCCGGAATCCTGTGGCTCGTGCCTAGAGTAGGAGGCCAGGGCGTAGTTGGGCGAAAGGCCAGAGAAGGACTTGAGGCAGAGGTAGGTGTCGCGGCGGGGATATCTGCGAGACGGAGAATCCAGGTCGTCGCGTTCATCGCCTTCGACTTGCGCGTTTGGTGTCACAGTGTCCGGCTTGGTTTTGTTTCCAATAGCATTCGACTCCACTTGCGTTTCCACTAGCATTTCGACTGGTTTGGTTTCCACTTGCATTTGCAAGTTGGAGTCGTGCGTCGTCGATTCATCTGCGTTCCTACCAGGGTTTGGTTCCGGCACAGGCATCGCCTTTACTTCTACAAGAGGTGGCGTCAATTCTATCTCCGCCTTTGCTTCTTTCGAACGAGGTTTGACAGACGGGGATGTGACTTTGGCGCCGACAATGCCCGAGCGCGTTCTGTGGCGCAATGGAAGCGGAGACGGGACCTTGGAGCTAACTCCCTTTCCACTCCGAGTCCTCATCACGTCGTGCGATTTGCTCCTCGCCCGTGAGGCCCTCGTTGCTCCCAGTCTCATCAGGGGCGTCTTGTGATTGGTTTTGGCCGATTTGTTACGTCGATGTTTACTGTTGCAATGTTTCGGCGTCGAAGGGCGGAGGTCGGCTTCCGTTTTCTGAACTTGCGCTTGGTCTGATTTGGTGATGGTTGGACCTTCTTTTATTTTTGAATTGCTTCGGAGCTTTTTGGAATTTGATTTTAACTGGGAGTTGTTTGCCCTATGTGTTTCCACGTTATGCTTTGGCTCCACAGTGGCGGAAGTTTTGGCGGATAGCTCCTCACTGTTTTGCAATGTACGGTCTTCCAGGTTTAATATTTTTGGTGTGTCGGCTGAATCTTCACAAGGATTTTGTTCTGTTAAACCTGGGGATACGACCTCCGTAACGCTAGATGTTTGTTCTTGAAACGTACTGTCAGTTTCTATATCGTCACAGTTTGCTGGCTCAGGTTTTGGTGCGCCTTCTAATTTGGGAGTAGAAGTGTCGTCAGAAGCTTTTGATTCTAATGGCGTCAACTTCTCTGAAACTTCGTTTTCTTCCGAGCTGAAAGAAACCTTTTCTATGCAGCTAATTTCTTCATCAGAGGATATATGATCTTCATTTTCATTTGCCTCCAAACGTTCGTTCGCAGATATTTTATTTTCTGTGTTTTCCGACAAAGAAGCGTGTTCGTCTACCCGGGGATCTGTGCTGTCCGTAACACCAATTTTTGCCGTAGCTTTCTCGAGAGAGCAGGGCAAATCAGCGGATTTATTCGCCAATTCGGAGGTTGCGGCCAGCTCTTCCTTTTTGCAGTTGCGATCCAGGGATCGTCTGGTGACGCGCGTGGACGCTTCTGTAGCGCTCTCGCCAGGCAAGCGCTTCCAAGTCGCTCGCTCCGGGACAAAGCTTGGATCGCTGTGATCTGCCGATAAGTATTTACGTCGCCCTGATTTTGAAGGCGGCGACAGATCGCCGTCGCTTTTTGACGAATTTTCGCGTGTGCATTTACCCGGCTCTTGCTTTTGCTGCTTCTTCCACCAGAGAACGACTTCCGGCTCCTTAGGTTTACTGGAGAGCGAAGCCTTGCTTTCTGCAGTGGCGGTGGCCCGTCTTGCGCTGGCCAAGAGACCAACCGACGTCTGTTTGTCTGATTGTTGAAACGGGGAGGTTGACGTATCTTGTTCCGACACGTTTGTGGTTTTTAGGTCGGCGGTTTCGATGCTGCTCGCGTTTGCTACAACAAGCGGTTCGGGAAATTTCGCAAAGGATTTAGGTTCAGGTTTGTCTGTTTTAGATACACCAGAAAAATCGGGCGGTTGGACTTGACTTTTTGTAACTTTTTGCGTCACGATACTTGAATCTTCTGAGTTTTTAATACTCGTAACAGTGGGGCTTTCGGGAATATCAGTTTGGCCACCAACTTTTTTAATGGCGACGGTAGAAACGCATTTGGCGTCAAGGTTTTGGCCAGAAATGATGCTTCCCGAAGAGCCGGAATTTAGGGTGCAGTCTTGTGCTGTTGAGATAGATGACGAAAGTTGGTATTCCTTCCCAGCAAAACGAGAGGAAAGCCGGACAAGTGACGAATTGTAGAGTATCGGTTGCAATTCAGGCGGCTTCCATTGACCAGTAGCAGCTGACGGCTTGTCGCTGTCGGTCAAAATGTTCGGTGGTCGCAAGTATGGGTTGCCAGGTGAGGCAGAGGTCGTCGCGGGGTTGCGCAACGTGGCGGGCGCCGATTGGACGAGCGAGGTCGTGACGTTTTCGCGCACCAGCTTGGCAGTGGCCGGTATAGGCGTGACAAGGCGAGGCAGGGTCTTATTCAGGTTGGACATGATGGTGTAGGTGCCGGTCGGCTGTCCGTCCCTGTTAGTCTTCGTTGGGGTTCGGCGGATGGGTGAGAGGGGTCCGATGTGGGGCGTGGGGTCGTCCAGCCGATTCACCAGCTTGTCTTTGCACGAAACCCGAGCCGGCGACGGCTTCGCGTTGGATTGGAAGCGATCTGAAAACATTAGGCCGGGGATGTTAAAACGGGAATGCAAACAGCGGTGATAGAAAAGTTAAAATGCGAAAATCAACGTTATATATTCGATGTTTGACGTGATGCAAATGAAATTATTTATTGGCATAATAATCCTTTATGACCAGTTGGCTTATCTGTTTTCATTGCCCGAAAGAGTCAAATAATTAAAAAGGTCAAATACTTGTTCGGGATACAATTGGTTCCCCTTAATTAAATACGTTTAAAGGGATCAAAATGGAATCCCAAATTCAAGCCCTGCTAAACATATACTGAAGCTGATAATATTTGAACACCGTCAACAGACCGTCATCAATCATGTTGTTGGGTTTACTTCGGAAAATTAGGGATACATCAAGCGTTATTCACCTGATTCGTTGACGTGCGAGATGGTCATGTTGGTTTCCGATGATTTGTCGGCATCGGATGAGTCGACCGAGGGTTTACGATCGGTGATGGTGATTGTGTAAAGGGTTTTACGGTTGGCCGAAAAAGTGCTCCAAAACAACCGAGTCATTCTGGAAAAGAAACGAAGTGTTAAGTGGGGAATATTGGCGAAACGATGTCTGTGAAGGATCTTAGTTTTTATGTGACAGCCCAATAAACTCGTCCACACTGCACGCCTAAGCTTTCTAAAAATGTTGTGTGTTACTAAAAAGATACATATATCCCATTTTAAATATTATCACACAAGTCTGTTACCGGCATTACATTAGTTTATACTCTACTTTTATTTTAACAAACTATTTCAACATGACTTGTCAGATCAGCTTTGAAATAAAAGGCTCTAAAAAGCCTATAATTCAGACAGAGTGTATTACCAAAGTAAACGCAAGCCTAGTAAATACAGTAAATGTTCAGGACAGCTCAAAACAAAACAAACTTTAATTCTTAATAATCGAGATGATGTCGATCTACTCGACCTTTATGGCTTTGCAATTCATTACTAAGCTACAGTACAGATATATGCATAGTGTTCCCAACTAGTCTTCCTCGAGAAAACAACGAAATCGCACCTGTACGAGACGGGCACCAGGCATTCCCTGGAATCAGACGCGAGTGAGAGCTGGCCTAGGCTGTGTACGGTGAGCGAGCCAACGGTTAGGGTGATGGCGGCGGCGTGCATCCCGCGCTGCCAGCGACGATTCGGCCGCATCTCATCGTTATCCACGCACACAAGACGAGGCACCGCAAACTGCTCGTCGCTTAAAACCTGCGCCTCAAAGCGTTATTTTTATGTGCATTGGCGACGTTTTTGAGTGGGAAAGGTTTCAATTGCGACAGAGGTTCCAAGCCTGCTGTATATACATTGGGTTGTCAGAATTTAGCGTGAAACAACGTCGCGAAAATAGGTTTAATTTAAAGAACATTTAACAAAAAAGAACGCAACATCAAAAAATAAATAATTCTAATTAAAATACAACAGGCAGAAGATCCAGAAAAACGAAAGATTTTTCGGTTTAATTTAAAGTACAATTACCAAAAAAAGAATGCAAAATCAAAAAAATATTTAAATTTAATTAAAATATAACAGGCGTAACATTCGATAAAAAAACGACATATTTTTCTGTTTTAGAACGTTTCTGCAATAACTCGTGCAGGTATCTATCAGTGTATTTATTGTCATAATTACTTTCCAGGAAAAAGTTTAGTTATAACGTTTTAGTTGTTGCAGTGTTCAAAAATATAAACGTCGTTGCTTAATCCTCGACATGTATATCAATCTGGAGTTAAAGCTGGCAACATTGTATACTGTGATGTTTTTTAAACAAATAAAAATGGCTCGCTAAGACGGCCCCGTAAATAAGCGGCACTGTGACAAAGGAATAAAATATTTATTAAAAGTGAACTTTCAGCATCGTTTGCGCGATTTTTGCACACTTGTACCGACTCACCTCCGCTTTTACGTGCTGCAGGTGGCGGGCGCAGAAGACCTTCTTGTCGGTCTGGAAGGCGCAACCGGACCTTCGGGCGCACATGAAGTGGTAGTTCTTGGGGCAGTCGCGGGTGTGGCATCCGACCGTTGCGCCGGGCAAACGACAATGGTCGCATTTCTGGAAAAATATGGGTAACGCGGGTTTTGAACAGATTAAAAAATATTTAACTAAAAAAAATTGGTTTCGGTCTGTGGGATCCGTTTAATTATTACAGACCTCTTCAATAGGGTGTTTCTGAACGTTTTTTGCGGCGACCCAAAGTCGTAGCGTAAGTATGGGAGCGCCGCTTTGTCGACACAATTCTCTAAAATAAACATTTTTCAAGCGAACAAAATATAAGACAAATAGCATAAATAAATTCAAATTTGAATAATATGCTCATCCCCATGTATTCGTATTTCTACTGCAGTTTTCTCAAATTTAGAGATGACTAGCCCTGAACCAATGTCATTAAATCTAACCACGTGAACTACTGCAGTCGGCGACCAAATCAAACGGCGGCCCATATTTGAAAAAACACAGAATTAGGGGTATTAACATTCGAATCAACGCCAATTCCGACAATTTTTGACGGATCAATTAAAATATATATTTGATTTAATATATATATTTTAAAACAGCCACTTACTCCCATGGTTGGTTTATGAGCGTTTCCAAATGTAATGTGCCAACAAAAAAATATATTTAGACAACGTGGTTTACCTTCCAACCTATACATGAAAGTTTTAGGCTGTACTTTCTATATAGAACACATGTTTAATGCATAGGCATAGAATCGCGACATGTTTCCAACTGTTTAAGTTTTATTAGTATATAGGCAAGGTTGGTTCTACGTTGCGCAAAACATTTGCTCAGTCAGTCTTACTCACCATCATTTTTCCACGCGAGGCGGCGGAGTGGACGTACTGCAGCGAGGCGTCGTGCTGCTCGAAGACTTCGGCCGACCACAGGCCGCAGTTCACATGGCACCACTCATCCTGGCCACAGTAAAGCAGGCGTCCACAATCCTGTATGGAAAAGCAGCGTTGTTTAGGCGCCGGAGCATTTAAATTCCGTGATTGTTTTTTATTCTGGGGCGCTTGCACGGTCGTACGAACATTTTGGATTGAAAGCTAAAGTTCAAGTAATGATTGTGCGTTAACGATTTCTAGTTTTAGGTCAGTTTAAATGTTTTAACGCGGCGGAACACTTTGCTCCTCCTTAAAATAACTAAGGGCCGCTGTGATTTAAAAACAAGAAAATTTCAAATCATCACGTACCAGTCACAAAAATTACTGTGAAATTTCAAATCAGTATCATAAAAAAATTACAAGCTGTCAAATGATTTATATCATTACATTTTAATTAAAACGATGTGCTTCGTCCAATATAAATTTTAAGTAAATAAATTAGAATTGTTTGCACGAAACCCCTTTGACATATCTCACATACCCCACTTTAAGAACCACCAATATGTCCGACATTGTCGGGTTAGTAATCAATATTTGAAATGTGTAGCAATGGTCCCAATCCGATACTGAAACAATTTGAGTGTTTTAGCGGATGTTTGTGATCCAGCTTTATTTGGCGTAGAATCGGACGGCTGAGGTTTTTTCACAATACCGAGTATCGGTATTGATATAAAATACAAATGACGGACATCCATATTTAGTATTATATTACTGTTAAAATTTGCCGAATAATGTAATCCTTGTAAATACCAGTATTAGCTTATTTTTTCGTGTCTGCCTAATACTGTAATACAAACAAAAAATCACAAATCAAAACTATGCGGCGCAACAAGGCACGAAACCCATTAAGCAAGTAAAGAGCAAACGCCAAAAAAACATGACTTTTTAAAGTGGAGCGAAAACAATTCGGAAACGACGATCCTGCAACGAGTGGCGTTTAATACGAAGTACAAAGTGGAAGCGTTCTCTCGCGAACGCTTCGTTGTGATTTTAGCGATGCGTGGCAACGAACATTTTTTACATGCTGAAGGATCGGGGACAAGACGCCACGAAGACGCACAGCCAAAGTGGCTAAGAAATTAAACGCATTAGCGGCTCACCAAGGGCGGGATTGCCGTTTCAAACAGTTACCAGCTTTGGCCAGTCTTAATTGACGCTCCACAGGTCGCGGTAATTATGGGGCAGCATCAAAGCGCGCTTTTGAACCTGAGGCGGGAACAACAGGTACGTATACTTGACCGCGCCCCTTGTATGCCGGTCGGGACACATTTCGACGCGTGCTGCCCAAGACTGCACTATAGGCTACAACTTGGCGTGTCACGTTTTGTTGTTGTTCAAAGGACGATAAAGAACTTTCGGCGCAATTAGAGATCGACGGGGAAACGCTAAATTCCTAGTGTGTTTTAACGGAGCGCTACATTCTTCCGATATGACGAAGCGGTGTCCATTAATGGGCAGCAATTAGGCTGGTGAAACCCCTGAACGTTATTAATGAGTTAACCTGATTGTGATGTCTATGACGTTATTGGATTTATTTAAAACGGTAACAAACCTTAATCCGTGGAGGACGGTCCTAATGACCTGGGATAATATTTGATTTGTCCTTATTTATATTATTTCTCATTTAAAACCGCTTAAATTCCGACGTGAATTAAATCAAAATGGCATCATAAAATAATACCGACATTATAATACGTTTTTTCGAATAAAATTACGTAGTCACAAATAAAAAAAAAACAGTGCACAGGATATAGAGCCACGATAATGCAAAACGTAGCGTAATACTTGGGTTGGTTTTGGGCGTTCCCAAATCTATTTGTTTTGTGTTCCGATTGTGCACACTTACAAAAAAACTAACGTGTCTTTAGGGTTACAACATGGTTTTGATTACAAGATTAAAACATCACCCAAATGTTTCTTTTCATAAACCCCGGTAATTAAGTGTTTTGGGAACGTGTCGACATTGTCCGCATGGATAACACCGCAACAATACGTAACCCTAAAACGAAAAACATTTGCTTGGGTGCGATTATGTGTTACATATTATTTTTCTGCCCATGCTTTACCCAACGTTCAATTATCTGCTTCAAATTGGCAGACACTTCTAGAATGTTAAAAACACTTTTACCACATGATCACTCACCGTTGGCTTATCATCGCCGTATTTGCTGCAGAAGATGCACAGGCGCAAGTCCTCGAAACTGCCGAAAGGGGCGGGAGAGTCTCCCTTAACCGGAGTGCCCCAGCCCGGAACCTGCTGGGACTTGCCCGGGGAGGCGAAGGGGGTTCCTGGAGTGCGAGTGATGTCCTTGTCCAGCCACTGGGCGTAGTCGTGTTCGGGGACCGGGGGCATCGTCGCGTGGGGCAACAGATTTCTGCACAAGTATGGGGTAAAGTGGGTAACCTACTTGGGTAAAGTGGGTAAACTACTGGGGTAAAGTGGGTAAACTACGGAAAGATAACCTACTGGGGTAAACGAAATTAAAAAAATACCCGAACTCCTAGTAGGGTAACCTACTGGGGTAAAGTGGTAAGTTTACGGAAAGACGTTGTCTTTTCAAAATGCAACTGAAATATTCGAAGCACTAAAAATTAAATTTTTTCAGTTAAAATTGTCAGAAAGCAGAATTTGGTAACTGCACAAATAAAGTAAACTTCACAACAACACCATTATGAAAAATAGCTTTATTTAATTTGTTGTCAACCTACAAGAAATTCGGGTATGTTTTTAATTTCGGGGTTCTCAGGTCGAAAACCCCTAGTTTGAAGCATGGCGGTGAACATGCTTCGACCAAGTTTATTTGAAAAAACACTTTATAAGACCAAAGTCGGCAAAAATTTGGAAAAAAGTGAGATCAGTCTTCAGAAAAAAGGCGCAAGTTGGCAAAACCGACGTAGTTTATCCACAATTCAAAGTAAGGTAAACTGGCAAAACTAAATAAATTCAGCAAAACGGACGAAAGTGGTCACAAAACAAAAAGTGACGTCACAGAACACAGGCCCGGGCGCTTACTCGGGAACGTCGTCGGTGTCGCGGATCCTTCCCGTCTCGAAGTTGAACCAGGGGAAGACGTTCCCCGCTTCCTCCCTAAAAGCTCGCATCACAGCTCCACGGTCCTCGGGTTCGGCCACCGATACAAGGATGGCTCGCACGTCGCTGTAGAAGTCGTTCAGCGACCTGCAGGAAAAAGTGCGGAAAATTTGTTTAGTTTAGCAGGGGTAGGCAATCTACGGCCAGCGGGCCAGATCCGCGCAAACCACGCGGCATATTTGACAAACTGGGCACGAGGCCATTCTTCATATTTTTTGGCTATTTCAACTATATTCAAACATTTTTATGCGCTTTGCACAAATCTTGATCCATCATCTAGTGTAAATTGCAAAATATCCTACTTTTATCCCTGACAAACAATCGTTGCGATTGTTATCAGATGCGTAGTAGTCTACACAATTAAATTTAATGACCCGCAGAGACGTTTCTGAGTTTGGTATGGCCTGAGACAAGAAAAATGTTCCTTATCCCTGGTATATAGACTGGTGTTGATAATTTGACGCTGGATCTTCAGTGTTAACCGGTTTAAGACACCCCAAAAGACTCTTTGACAATTATTAAGATGAGACGTTGTTTATTAATGATAAAGTGCAACGGTCCGGCACCGTGCAAATGTTTTTTTATCGGAACAAAATAATTTCTAGTAAAAAACAAAGAGTGCAAAGCTTTCTGCAACATTTTTAAATTATATTGCAAAAATAAACTGTTTGACATGAATTAATAAAATCGTCCAGTAAATATCAATCAGGCAAACGTAGTTTGGAAAGTGCAGACATAATATCATAATAATTATTCCTCGTAAAACATATAAAAGAAAAACATATTTCGCCCAAAAGCTATTAATGAAAATATTTGCTATTAATGAAATATTTTAACAATTGGATACATTTTTCAAAGATATAAAACTAATTATCTAAAGCTGTTCTGCTTATTAAATTGAGAAGAATGTGAATAATATAAGCGCCGGTTGATGTTTTTTTACAAACTGACCTGTAGCGCCGATTGTGGACGGCGAATCGAACGGCGAACAAATCGTGCGGCCGCTTGGTGGTGTCCTCGTAGACTCTTGGTGAAAGGGAAGATGACGAATCATCTGCGTTTGAATCCTGAAAGGACAAAACATAAATGGATAACTATGCAGATATGTTCAAATTTAAAAAATCAGCAAGTTCACTTTTACAGAAGTGTTTTATGTTGGATTTATTAGAACGTTTTTTTATTTTTTCCCTAACCAAAACAGCTTTTACACACCTGAATTCGATTTGACAACATAAGTGAAATCTTCTAATTAAAACAAATCTACACAATGGTCTAAAACTAAATCGTTAAGCAGCCGCAGCCCTTTAGGTCTCTTTACTATAAAGGCACACAATATTAATATACTGGTCACGATTAACAGTTATCCGCCCTTAATAAACAAAAAAGTGGATGACCCCTTCTTTAGATCAATCGCCCGTTTTCTTACCCGCTTGAGGATGCAGTACATGGCTCTGTTATGGAAGAGTGACATCGTGATCTCCTCCAGGCCCGCCTGGATCTCCTCCTCGATCACGGTCCTCCAGCGAGGAGCCGGAAGTTGCGAAAGAATCCGGCGCACGCGCTCAGCGTCCGGGGTGTTGCTATAGAAACAAGTAAGTGCCTAGCAACAGCATTTTTAAGTAAGAATTGACGTTTAATTTGACGTTCAAGCTTAACGCCTCCCCCCACTTCAATACAAAAAAAATATATATATTTAAGGGCAAATTTTTATGGAATCCAAACCGTTGGCAGCAGGTTTCTGCTTGTCGACCACAGTTCCGCTGACGCGTAAATAAACAAATAAAGCTCAAAGTTTAAAAACCTGAATAAAACCAGGATCAGACATTTTGTTTCACTTATATTTGAATAAGAAACTGACGATGTAGGCGAAATATATATTCCTTTAAAAACGTCTGATCCTGGTTTTACTCAGGTTTTTAAACTTTGAGTTTTATTTGTTTATATATATTTCTAATGCAAATTTATGAAACGGTTCTCACCCCTGGGTCATTGCCCCGGGCGACCTGGCCAGTTTCTTCTCGTCCTCTTCGTTCATGATTTCCTGCATCCTTACTCCTCTGTCGTCGCAGTCCGGACACTTGTACTGGATGTTGTCGGGAAGGTGGGAGAGCAGCGTGTACATCTCGACTGCCCAGGCATACGTTACAGGTTTATTGGTTTCAGTATATGGTTCAGAAAAACAAATGCTTTATCGGACTTCAACTGTAGTACTGATCGGATTACGTTATTTACAGCAAATTGTGCTTCACTGCTGACACCTCGCTATAGCCCAATCAAATTCAGTTTTACGCTAAAGTTTTTCTTGGTTTCTAAGTTGCTGTGAAACGATCCTTTCTTGTTTGTAAAAGTTTTTGGGTGGTTTTCGACATCTAATATTTTACTTTTTAAAGAAAGCACATCATATGGTTGCAACACCGCTTTGCTTTATAAGCAAATGTTTGGATTATTATCAACGTAAGTGAGAAATTGCGAAGTGTTTGGCATGAAAATGTAGAGCAAACGAAGGCTGCTTTACCTGTGAGACTTTCGCACTTCGAGTGGACCCATCTCTTGCAGGAGGCACACTGGACCATTCGAGTGTCGAAATCTTCGTCGCTGTAACATCTAAAACGCAGCATCGAATTAGTGTTTCGCTTATAATAGTTGTTTACCGGTCCCCAAGGCAAACTTGGACAACTATGATATTTCTTTCTAGTTTTGTAATTTAATGAATTAGAGCAAAATGGGGCTAATTCTATTTCTAATCTAATCTAATTTGTGAATTGCTTGTGTGCTCAGAAAAACTCAAATGCTTTAACTTTAATTCTAACCTAAATTAAGTAAATCCAGTTGTCTAAGTCTGTGCCAAGGTATTTTTGAGCGTTACCTTTTAACAGTTCATCACTTATAATAGGAGCTTTTTATCATCCACAATCTATTGTCGCAAATAGTGTAAATAGTTGAAAAGTGACTAAGAGTTGTGAGTTATGTAATTAACCGTATGTGTAAAAGACTGTTCGCTTAATCACTGTAACAAATACAAGAAATAAGTTGTTGTGGGCGTTTGTTGAACAACTTTGTTACAAACACATTAAATATAGCTGGTCAATAATTGCATTAAGCGTACGTTAAATACACAGTAAGCAAAATTTCCAATCTGGCGAAGGGGATATCCGATTAGTCAGCCCCTGAACATTGGTTTGTTCCATCACTGTCACCTTAAGACTTAAAAGCTGTTCGTTAAAAAAGCTCCGTAAGTAGCAAAACATCTACTCATGTGAAAAAGGTATGTTTTCGTAATAAGCACAATAAAATATTTTTTTCTGGGTAAAATAGCCACAAACTGGCAGCCTGGCGTTTTGACCACTTATAAAAACGGGAGTAAACCCAAGGCATCCCGGGTTGGACCTGGTAGTCTTTCGCACGAAAAACAAAACAGGAGCCCCAACCAGGATACGCCACTGTGCCCTGTTGCAACTCAGCGTCCGACCCACCTCTGGCATATGGGGCAGAAGTTTCCCTTGTCGTAGAGATCGCCGCATCGCTGGCACATTGTGAAGTCGTGCGTCCACTTGGCACCGGCCAGGTTTCCCGGCTTGGACGCGCCGCAACTCTGGCAACGCACGCACCTCATGCACACCCACGCACCGCTTTCGGAGGGCCTGTCAAAAAAGAACAACCTTTTGATAAGCCGCGACCAACTTTGACAAACATTTTCCCACTTTTGAGATTGATAGAAGGTTCAGCATACGCCAAATCACTTAAACCTATAGAACAGGGGTTCTTACACTGGTTTGCACTGAAAGTATATTTAGAATCCATTGCACTTTCAATTTATTTGAACCAGAAACAGCAGAGTTTGGAAGTCTATTTCTATTGTGATATCTTATAACTTGCCTACCCTGATCCACGAGAAGCAAGAATACTTTTTAGGGGGTCTACGGTGAAAAAAATGTAAGAACTCCTGCTATAAAACAAAAGTAACTAGCTTTTATTAGCCGCAACGAAATAAAGTACAAATACCCCACCAATTAATAATCGCTGCAGAACAGCGCTCCACTACCAGTGTAATCGGACGTTATTTGCGCTTTGCGCAGATAATGTATGATAGTTAGTACATAATTAATACGAGAAACGTACACCAAGTCAGTATTTTTTATATGCAATAAAGTGTGAGGGTAACTGTGGTAAGTCCCGCGACTTTCTGCGGCTAAGGACCTTTTAGGAAAATCGTGAATCATAAAAATTTGCGAAAAAGGGAAAGGTAAACGTCACATTGTTGGCGCTGTGTAAGCTTTTAACCGTTTAACTTCGCTCTGGCTGTCTTGAATACATATGTATATGTCTATAGTCGATTTGGGTATATTCCTGTAGGGTTGCAACGGAGTATTTATAACCCTGTAAGTGTGCTGTGCATGGTCACAGGGCACTGCGCTACAGCGTTTCTTAGGTCAAGTGGGACGTTGGATTAAGTTCCGTCCACGCTGATATGCGCTATGTAAAGAGAAGAATGTTGACCAATTCATTATCCCGTTGTGTTGATCATTGCCAACCGCACGCGCTCGTACGACAGGAACTTGGCAAACATCGATAAGACAGCAGTTGGCAGAAAAAATGCGAAAACATAAAGTTTCGGGAGAGTTGCGGCCGTAGTGAAGCACTGGACATTTTCTTACGATCAAGTTGCGTTGTAGTGAAACATATCAGGCAACATCGTGTTTTTTACGTTTTTATAAAAGAGTGTTAGGACCTATTAAAAAAGATTTAAAACGGATTATATAGAAGCAATTGTAAAAAAACGTTAAAAGGAATAAATAGTTGTTTTTTAATGCTTTTTTAAAACTGCAGCAATGTTTTTTACGCAAGGGGAGAACAAATGAGTGTGGTTCTGATTTGTTTTGTGTTAAATTCTTGGTTTTCGAATCAAAGCGCAAAACCTGTAAACTGGAATAAAAAATGTAAAACTTAACAAATGCGGTCTGTTTATTTAAAGATGTTATGCTTTGTCCTTATCGGAGTTTCGTAACTAATTAAAATTAATAAATTTCAAGTGCACTATTCAAACGTAAATAGCAAGGCGGTAATTTGATTTCCTTGAAAAAGCGCGAAAAAGGCGACTGCTATTGTGATATGAAGAGTCGCCCGTGTTTCAGTTTTAGGGACGCTTTAGTGAAACCGTATTTTTTGTGGGTTGCAGGAAAAGGAAACTTTTGAACCTAAACTGAGTTCTCTGTATCATAATGATTTTTCGAATGTTTTGCAGATGAGTATAGTAGTTGTTCAGCGCGTATGAAATTTAAAAGCAGTGCAATATGTCAGAAAATAAAGAAGCGATAAAAGACAATTCGAAAAATGAATGGAAAGCACAGCAACTCATAATCGGGATTAATTCAATCGATATCAAAAGAGACGATTTGGTGAGGGTGGATTCAGCAATCAGCACTAGGGCTCTACCTCGCTTCAACCGGGAGTACCCGAAAGACTGGTTCAAACTGGCTGACGGGATTTTTGCGCAGTTTCAATTAAACGACAGCCAGCGCTTCGGCGTTCTTACCAGGGCTCTGCCTGGCGAACTTTACTGGCAACTGAGACACGAGATAGCCGAATCGGAATTGGCGCACAACAACAACAAGTACGAGAGCCTGAAGCAAACGCTTCTAACGCTTTTTTATCAGCCCACAAAAATCGACTGGCTGGCAGGTCTGGAGGACTTAGAGATCAAAAAGGGCCAAGCGCCCCGCGACTTTCTGCTCGACATGATTTCTACCTCCGGGGGAAGCTTCAAGGATCTAGACGCGACCGCGCACGAGATGATCAAAGATAAGCTGTACGCGTTGCTGCCGCGCGACTTGGCCTGTCTCTTGCAGGCGGCGTGCGACACCAAGGACCTTCGCGAGATCGGCCAAAAGGTAGATCTCGCATATCGAGATCGTCAAGGAATACAAAGTTCGCAGAACAACGACGGTGCGACGGACGCAAAACATCAAGTCGAATCCGCTGCAAGAGAGGCCTTCTCGCTAACATTGGCCGATCCAGCAGCAGAAACCGCAAATCTACAAAGGGGACGATACCCAAGGCGGCGTCAGTTGGGAAGCCGCTCACAAACTTATAGGATCAGGGCCTCGTCGTTGACATGGCAACAGGGCGAGTATGGAATGTCGCCGCTGGGTGCGGGAACAAGTGATGGCGATCAACGGCGGCAAAACGAGTTGTGCTTTTACCACGCAAAGTTTGGCGTCCTTGCCGTAAGGTGCAAAAGGCCTTGCTCTTTTTACGACGGAAAAAATGGCTGACTTGCCAACGTCTCTTGAAAGCCCAATTACTTACTAATATAATGTATTACTATTTGTTTTTTTTTGTTTTTTTTTGGGGGGGGGGGAGAGAAGTTGATTGTAAGCAAATAAAATATAGTAGGGTTGTTCAAAGTAGAACCCTACGAATTTAAATCAAAATCTGACATTATATAAGGTAAATGTTGATTAGTATAGGCGAGTAACACGTTCGAATTAGTACATTTTGCGGTCGTGAAACACTTATACTTGCGTTAAACGACTAAACGTGCTCATTCAGCAAAACGTTCTGCTTATAGGGGGTAATTTTGGCGAGAAATTTTTGGAAATTTTTGACAAAAAAGTTATTTGTCAAGCGGCTTGTGCAAAACCTTTGCAATTTTCTCATCGTATTTACTGCAAAAGGAAAATTCAAATCGCTTTATTGGCCTCCAACGAAATAAACATTTGGATTATTAATCAAAAGTCAACCTTAAGCTAACGTTCAGGGTAATTTTCAAGCAGGAGTAACTTTGAAATGTCAGTAGAAACAGAGGATTTTTGAAACCATACCTTGTTTTTATTATGTTTTTTTCATTAAAATTTTATGTAATAATGCATTGCCATTCTTGCAAAATGGCTTTTAAACAGCAATTGTTTTAAATTTCGAAGCATTTGTCATTTGTTTTAATAACAATATTTTTAGTAAAAATATTTTCAATTAATTACTGTTTTAACATCAAAGTGTATGTTTTCTACTCATACCACCTTCCACAACACACACAAAACGGTCACAGTTAGAAACCGTACACTCAGAAAATGTTGGTGTTCTAGCTTAAATATACCGTTAAAAGGTGAGAAACACGCCAAAGCTTACATGTTGTTCTATCAGATAATTTTAAAATATGACGTAGTGCACATGTGCGACGTCTATACTCGGGTAATACCACCACATCCGCAAAAGTTGTACATAGAGAAATTTAATAAATAAACATTGCAAACAACTGGTTTAACTTTTCTGTTCCGAAAAACAACGACTTATGGTTTAAATTATTGTTGTAAAAAAATGGACAAAGATTGGCAGGAATAGTTACCTATCAAAATGTTTGCTTCTTCATACCAACCACGTAATTACAACGACTCAAAACATCAATATCTGTTAGGATTTTACTTAATATCTCGGTAAGACAATAAACATAAAATAATTGATCTGGGTTTGCGAAGGTTTTCCTTACTTGGTAGGGTAACTGGGTCCTAGACACTCGCTATGGTATGTCTTATGACAATGTCGGCACTCCAGAAGGTTTTTCGTGTGTCCGCAAACGTGACAATACCTGCACCTGTAAGCAACAATGTGGTAAAAACAGATGTGTAACAAGTAAGATATGCCTAAAAAATAGACGTGACTTGATCGGTTTGGAAGCGAAGCAAACAGAGATCCACGTATAAATAGACTCCAGTTCTGTTTTACAATTATACTTTTACGACATCAATGGCACAACGATAAATGTTTTATGGTGGTGCTGAAGAACGCAGTTAGAATTTTAAATTACACAAACAAAAACAAAAACGTAATTTTTTTGTTACACATTTATCTTTTTTATGCAAACTAATGATTTCTAATTATAATTTCGTTTAAAACATTGGAAATTGTACAGAAAATCTTAGTAATAAGTTGTTCAAGCGAACTTTGTACACACAAAGATTACACCAGTTTTAGGCATCATCCGCCATTTTACCAAAACTATTGTCATACCAAGGACAATAACTTGATAGCGCGAGGATACGAAAGTAGGAAAATCACCCCTCACCTCTTGCAAACCCACGTGTTGGTTGCCACGGCACTAAGCATGCGCTGTTGGCTTTCGTCGACGCAGAACGCATGGAAAGGCTCGCAGCAGCAGGCGCAGTAAACCACAGGGCCCCTAACACGGTTGTCCGAAGAACCCAGAGAGCCACACAGAAAGCACACTACGCGGGGCGGGGCCGGCTGTGACGTAATGAGGGCGTGGCCGCCCGACTTCCAAAGTTTGGCCAGGTCATAGGTCTCCTGCAGTGAAAAGAGTGGTGGTTTTATCTCGAAATAAAAATTACATACGAAAAATGAACGTCACTTTTTAGTGTCCACAGCAGCGCTAATAAAAAACTGTGTGCCTTAAGAAACTCTAAAAGAGTGGAACGAGGATTATTTTTTTGTAATTGGGAAAACGAACTATTCGTCTAACAAAATGTTATGACAAGCATGTTAACTTAAATACACATTTTCCATTAGATAACAATTATGTAGAATTTACTAAAATTGTAGTTATAAGGGCGATGACTGAATTGTAGTTGTATTGGATTGTTATGCAATGAAGAAAGGGCACCCTGATTTTTATTTTTTTTATTTTTACGGATCTTACGATTTGTTTTGGCGAGTTAAGTGGTTTTATCTTTACGAGCCGCATTTTATGGAATGTTTTTTGATCGAATTTTGCATTCGAATTCTGGCATTCAAGGTAACATCTGATATTTTTTTAATCAGGTAAAAGGAACGAAAACAATTTAACACTTAGGCTACCTGTATAATTTGCTTTTTATAAGTGTTATGTTTGAAGAGTATACCCACTTTTATTGGCTGCATGGTAATTAACGGTTTGTTAGTTGAACTTTTTGTACTGATTAACGTATTACTTGCGACCACACCAGTTTCAGATTGTGACACACAGCATGATTAAATATTTATTTAGCATTACGGGATTGGGAACGATTACCACCAGGTTAGGTTCAAAATTTAATCCATTTATTCTCTTTATCTATGGTGAGATCATCGGAGATTAACTGTAAATTGGGTAAACTACGTAATAAACTTAGGTGAAAGTTTATTTAAGTATTACGTTAATTCCTATTTAAACAATTAGAATTGCAAAAAACGTTTGAAAAATGATTAATTTGTGGAAAGTCGTTCATCAGCGGTTATTGGCATTTATTCCGAATTGATACGTTTTTAAATAATACCAGACTTTATCTTGCTTGGGATCGATATGCACATACACCTACACGATACGCACCTTCCAGTTGTCCAATTTGACGATGGCTTGTTTCAATGGGCTGAAAACTTCGGGATACAAACCGGTGTACTTTGACGAAGAGCGAAAAGCAGGGTCATCCACAGCTGGGGCGGCCAGCTAGTGAAAGTATGTTAATATATTTTCATAAACATTAAGCTCTAATCAAGCGAACCAAGTAAAATAAAATACTTTACATTATAGGCAGTCATTAACACGCACGACTGGTTGCTTCGTTTATGAGTGAAATAAATACCATTTATCTGAAAGATATTCTTGTCAGTCATTTTGTAAGATGTCGGGAGAAACATTTTTGCCCCCATATCGAAAAGATACTTTCCTAAATAAGCGGAATTCCGAGAAGTTAATGACGCACGTTCTTTTTAAGCGCCGCCCAACAAAAACACATTTGAAACAAAAACAAGAGAAAAATCTCACCCTTGAGATTTTCAACGGAACGTTGCTAGCGGGGAGAGTAGATGAATCTCGTGAACCGACAGAAGGATCAGAAATGTTGGAAGAAAATAGGGGCACCTTTTGCTGGCGTAAACGAGATGACTTTCGCGAACCCTCTATAGGCAAAAGCTTACCAAATTAGACCGCTGCTAGCAGGTATGTGTAATTTGTTTAAATACTTTTTGTACAAATTACAGAATTAGAATCAAATCAATTAATATGCTTTTGCTGCCAGTCATTGTTTTAATTGTAAAATTGCTCTTCCAGCAAATTTTTAATTGTAATTTGCTGTTCTTGCCGGAAGAGCAATTTAACAATTAAAATTAAATCGAAATGCTAGATAAATATTAAATAAAACTATTCGAAACCTTGTCAAACATTATAGCTGAAATTGCCTGTGAAAGGAAATACTTCGAAATACAACAAAACTCTTGTATAAGAACACATATTGTATAGCTACGGAATAATTCATCCTTAAGATCCAAAACGAGTACACAAAACAGGGTTAAAAACAGCTTTTAACCTTGTTGTTCAGGTGGAGCTTTTTTTGCTCGCTTAGCTTGCGCGTACGTTACGCCCTCAAGTGGTTGAGTGCAAGAGTTGCGGCGTAAGCACTTGGGCGAAAGAACAGGGGAAGTTGCAGGCTGGTTTTCTGCAGATTGGCTCCTGTAGAGAGTTCATGTTTTAAGTGATAGTTGCAAATTGTCGGAATGTATGTTTCAGATAAAGTGCAGTGGTTTGCGTTCCACACGGATGTAAAACAAATTGTGGAGGTAGGTGAACAAAAACCTTATATTAGTGCCTTAACGATTCTTTACCCACCTTAAAATGTAAAATTTACTGTAGCTTTGTTACAAACGTGGAATAAAACTACAAAATGCACCATTTAAGGCTTGATTTACTTCGAAAAGCAATGTCACATTAAGTGTATGAACGGATAAATAAAACAACCAAAATATACTGGATGATTTGTGTATATCAAACCGCAAGCTATTTGTTCTAAAACAGCCACATGCAGTCTATTAAAATAAAACGCAGAAAAAACGTTAAAACTGCTGCCATCGTAAATCAACATCATGTAGAAAACTATAAAACCCTTCATAACAAACCAAAACAGTGCTTTAAAGCAGTGCTTCTTAAACTTTTTTAGTTTTGTTCACCCCTATCATCTATCTCCAGATTTCATTCACCCTTGTCTTATGTCGTATGATATGATCTCGTCTATACAGTATATAACAGCACACCCGGAAATATCCGCCCTGCTCGCAAGCTATCATCCATTGCTGACGGTTCCCCCTTATTCACCCCTATTGGTTGGTTCACCCCTGCAAAAATTTTATTCACCCTGGGGTGAACCATTCACCTGATTAAGAAACATTGCTTTAAAGTTACAAAAACGCCAAACAACAAAGCTCACCTGCAACCGTCGCATTCGCCGCACGGGGGCGCAACGCAGGCCTCGCATTTTCCGCACGGTGTCGCCGCCGCGCTGTGCCGCTTCCTCGCGCCCCCGACCTTGTCCTTGCGTGCCACGTGCGTCACGTGACTGCTGGCTGCGCTGCTGTTGGGCGCCCCCTTGTGGACAGCTCTGGGCTCGTCTTCGCTCTCTGACGTCGAAAACTGCGGCGGTTTGTCTTTAAAATAAGATATTGCATTAGGCAGTCTTTTAATGACTTGACTTAATTGCATAAGTCACTGTTATTAAATAATTAAATTTTTTCGGGCACATTAACTTGACTCAAGCGTACTTTAATCTTTTTTCAATTGATCGTCATTTGAGAGTCATGTGCGACAGTCTCTAGGTTATGTGGGTAACAATACGTTATCATTTCTTTTCATGTCAATGACTGAGACTTAACTTGCTTTTCTAATGATTTGGACTGGATCTTGACATACCATGCGTTAGAAATGACGTGCCTGGGACTTTTATTTTTAAATAACTTGTTTACTAGACTGGCATAAGGTGATTCCTTGATACGATGGGCAGCGCTGCTCGTATTGTTACCCATATAACCTAGAGACTGTCGCACATGACTGTCATACGACGATCAAATAAAAAAAAAACAAGATTAAAGTGCGATTTTAGTAAAGCACCAATATTTTATGCCCGTTGCTTGTCGTAAAAAGTTAAACCAATGCCAGTGTTTACTATATAACGCAATGGTGCTCCAGACTATTAAAAGCTAATTTTGGTTTATTAAGCAATCATGTATAAATGCATATTTAAACACCTATTGCCAATATTAAAAATTGGGTTAGCAATTATTCACAGCTTTAACGCTATTTGCTTTCTTATTTTTTGTAAAATTGCAGGGATTCTGACATTTTAGGAATGAATATGAAGTAATAAAAAATTAAACTTCACGATTCTTTCAGATTCTAAAATAGATCAGCGTGCTATACGTTAGTCTTTAGATGAAACACCCGGCCAGCCCCGTTTAGAGGAACGAGAGTTTTTTTACCTTTTTGCTTTTCGGCTTCAGCGGCAATCTTCTCCCGTTCGTCTTTGGGAAGAGCGCTCAGCTGTGGGCTACAGTCGTCGTAAGTTGCCTTAACTTGACCCGTCACTAGCGATGCTCTGCGTGAATAAGTGCTATACGTTAGATGTACAACGTTTGTAGACGTCATTTGACCCAAACGCGTCGCAGTTGGGAACCATTGTACCATTTAACGTTCACATTACCTTGTGAATAAAGTAATGCTTGACGTAGCATATCAAGAAATCAAATACTTGTTTTTCATGGCGGTATAAATGAATGCCATAAATCATGCACTTATCCCGAAAACAGGGTGGAAAATCTGTAACTCACGCCATCAATAGCCAATTTAGCATAGCACTTTATTTTGGGAAAAGTTACATTGTTCAGGGTTGTTCCTAAGCAAAAATTTACACTCGCCAGTTGGGCGAGCGGTAATCAATCAGCACTCGCCCGGACGAAATAACGCTCGCCAAAAATATTTGGTGCCGTTTGTAAACTACCGTCCTAGCGCGGTCATTTCTTGGGTTATCGTTAACCTCACTTATGGTTTCTATACGTAAACATTAGTTTTTATAAAAGTCTGGTCGTTTATTTTCATGCATGGATAAATACATTAATGACCCATAAAGCAGTTTACGCTTAACACAATGTTTTTCAGCGAAATATTTGCAATCTTTAGTGAAAAACTAACGCCATTTTTCTAAAAATGCTCCCGCGCGCGCTCTCGTTTTTTCGTATTGTGACATTTATTTGCTTGAAGGACGTTTCACCGTAGGTTGCTTCGCGCCACAAACAACACGCAACATTTTGCCTAACACTATAGTTACTGATTGAACAGAAAATACTGACAAAATAGTCAAATTTACATCTAAACCATTCATTCGAAAAGTTAAAAACCACATGCACCAGAGGTTCTGTGCTGAGCGACGCCCTATAGTGGGTCGTTTGAATTTTTTAAGGGTCTCCGCAATGGTTCGGTTTGTATCTTAACGTAATTCCCATAAAAATATTTTATCTCATAAAAAAAATGTTATTTGTTAAGCTTTGGCTTGGTTGACCGCTATTAAATTAAAAGATCGCAACACATACTTACGTAGACTAATTGCTAATTATCAACTGTAGTTACACAAGTAGGCGACACAAGATGACGTCTTTGATTGTTTGCCGGTAAACGACTTTTTGAAAACGGGACAAAGCGTCTTTATTACGAGCTTTAAACGTGACTTCGATTAACCTTATTATTTGTGTAGTGTTGAATGTATTTGCGTCTTAGTGTTTAAAGAAATAACTGGCGCTAAGTAATATTTCGCTTAGTAGTGGTGCTTAACCCAAGTTGTCCTACACTACAGCAACTAATTAAATTTTTAGCCGAAGCCACTCGCCAGTCGGGCGAGTGGGTGTCATTCAGCACTCGCCAGGAACGATTTGCACTCGCATTGGCGAGCGGGCGAGTGCTTAAGGCGAACCCTGTTGTTGTCGGATCCGGTGCCGCATATTTCATTATTAAGATCAAATTAACTAGGAATTGTAACGGTAATTTTAAACGACTTATTCCAGTAGAATACGCAGCGTTGAATAGCTAAACACTATTAATAATCCTTAATTTAGAAGAATAGAAAAGCTACAAGGTCCGAAAAAATAACCACCCTTAGAACAGAGTATAGAACAGATTGACAAAGCCCATATAGAAGTAGGTAGCATTTTGAAAGTTTGGAATATCTCTTTATTTATTTTCAAGGACACCTACTTCTGTACAATTGTAACAGAAAAAAACGTACCTTCTGCAAACGTGCTTTATCCTGGGACCTTTACCGGGAACCGCTGGTGTCTGTTGTTCCGTCTGTTGACCCTTCTTGCCGGTCGCCTTGCCCGCTTTGACGTTAGGCTTCCCGGGTTTCGGTGAGGCCGGTGATTGGGGAGTGGGAGGGGAGGTGGAAGCTGCTTCTTGGCTGTTCTGAGTCCTCTTGCCTGCGGGGGAGGGAAGGAAGTCGTTGGAAGAGCTGGAGTTGCGCCTCAGTCCGTCCTCGAGGGCTTGCATGACAGGAGCTGTGTAAAGACTTTTACGTTAAATGACAAGCGACAAGAGTACGTCAAACAAGTGAATATCTCATCGTAAGCTGCTTCGGCCGAGATTTGACATCGATTTATTATAAAAATTACGCAACAAAGGTACATTTAGTTTTTGGTACTGCCACCATATTTTACGGTGCACTGACAAATAGGAGTTTTTAGGCAAAATGTAAAAAGTAGGTATTTGCAAAAAAGTTGAATGTCGTTTTTTTAAGATGATAAGGGTGATTGGGTGAATATAACGCACAAAAATTACAGTTTAGACGGGGTAATATAACCGCACTTAATTATTCTTAGTTTCTTAGTTTTTACATAAAACCAAACACCACACCCAAATAAACGGCCAAGGTATCGCTGTCCACGCAACCACTTACTGGACGTATGACTCGACTTAATGTCCATCAGATCTGGTTGGTTTGCGTCGTCCCAAACCGGCGTGGTGCCGAACAGGTGGTAAGCCTGCTTGCGTGGAGGGCTTATGTTCAAGCTGTCGTCAGAATCTAAAAATATGCTTGCCGATTTAGTAGTGTATTATATCTATATATATAATTAGTCGTGTCAATGCTCCCACTGCCGGGCTGTTTGAGACTCAAACACAAAACCTAAACAGGACCAGGTTGGCGTTCTATGTTTAAATGTCAGTACAAAACCTTGAATGTTATTATTTTTTCGATTCATTAACAGGGGAAAATACATTTAAAGTTGAAAATACTGTGGGCACAGAAACATATCAAACGTGATGCTTGGTCGATTTTTCGGGTAAATGGACTACATTTACTGGCCACACACAGCCCAAAGATACAGTAGACCAACCGTCTAACGTTGGTTGTTTTATTTTCGACTTTGGTCGTCCTCTTTGTTTTTGAGCGACTCGCTTATCAGGGGAGCTTCCTTGCACGTTGGTCACGTCGTGGATGTTCGCTGCACAAAAGGCAGATAAATATTAGGTTAAGTTACAAGTCAACTAATAGGCAGAGAACGTGCAATACTTTTGATTAGAGATAGACCGATATATCGGTTTACTGATAATATCGGCCGATATTTGGCTTCTACCGATATATCGGTATCGGTAAATGTAGGCCGATACTTTGGCAGATATTTTAGTCCAAAAATATGATATAACTTTTCCTGTACAACAAACAACTTACCCATTTTTGATAAAAATAAATTGGGTTTTAGCATTACACCAAGTTAATATGTGAAATAATAGTTTAATAATTAATAAAGGTATATAAACTAAAACATTATTTGGGTTTTATTTTCAATTAATTCAAGTTTTGAACATTTCCCAGGTAGGCCGATATAAAAAAATCGGTTTCGGTATTGGGTATCGGTTGACTAAATTGTAAAAAAAATCGGGTACCGTTTTCCTGTTAAAAAAGTGATGTCGGTCTATCTTGACTTTTGATAATGAAAAATGTGACAAATCTCGCTTTACAATTTAATTTTTACGACAATAGAACCGGCAATCGCTCATAAATCTGCCCACTTTTGTTATACATGCATTTTGGTCTTGGTTTTACATGCATTTCGAGGGCTAGCAATTCAATATTTACAAGCATATTCGGCAACGATTTTTTGATAGTTATGCAAGCGAACCAGACGTAACAATATACGGAGAGTCAAAGTGAATTCCGGCTACCTTTTCTCTTTCGCGGGTGGTGTTGGATGACCTTGGTCCTGAGTTTTGCGAAGTGCTGTGAACCGTCGCTGGTGAGAACGGGGCGAAGATTAGGAATGATGTCGGATCGAACCTGTGACGATGTGGGTGGATAATTGTAAGGTTTAGTTTAGTAGTAGACGAAGCACTGCTTTATGTAAAAATCGTTAATTTTTTAATCATAACAACTGATATGACCAAAAACAAAACATTAACGAAGTTATTCAATGTACACAAAGAAAAGTACTAAAGAAAAGGGCTAAGTCGGACAAAATACCCGGCTTCGTCAAATATAATATTACTCAACATTTAAATGAAAATCTGTAATCGAATAAAAATGAACTCTTTAGGTTGTGAAACATAAACTTAGGACATGAACAATTTTTAATAAGAATAGATAGCATAACTCGGCAACGTACGATCAATATAATCGTAGCTTTAAAACCACTAATAGCTTTCACCGTTTACAAAGCAATTGCATAAATTCGCTATCAGGGTAAAACTGTTTTTTACTTATATACCGGAACGCTGGACGAGTCGAGTATCGATTATTTTTTATCTATTTGGCTCGTGCATCATAAATCAGGTTACACTGCAATTCATGATTAACCTCTTCTACATGAACGATTGGTGGACTCATGATTCAATAAACTAACCAAATTAAATTTGCTTTAAATGCAAAAAGAGGTAACACTAAACGGTGCGTCAGTAATGCAGAAATCGGTGCAAAAAATGATTCATACCTCGCAACACAAAACTAAAAATAAAATGTTGTACAAAAGTTTTTTATTTGTCGTTAGCAGCTTAAAGTAGCTCAGCATGAAGTTCCCGTCCAACCTAAACGAGCTTTCTGAATGACTCCACTAGTTGAAAAGTTTAAATAAAACAATCAAACTGCATTTTCATGTTGATAACTGTATATAAAAGACATACCGCTCCACCAACCACGAGTCCCCGGTTATTGAGCGACTTGAACTTGGCGCGTAAGGCCAGGCAGTCGTGACTCTTGCGGAAGCGATACATCTGGAGGATTTTGGGCCACTGACCGACCCCGAATGAGTGGACGCCGTGTAGCAAGCTGTGGATCTCCCAGGTGCTCCACTAAAGGCACATAAAGCGCTTGTTGAAGAAGAGTATGACACAGTGTTGTAAACAAGCCATTTTAAAGTTTTTGGCAAAAAAATAATAATTAAGATCCAGTCTAAGTCATCAGTTACCAAAGTTAAATCCCAGTAACGTCATTATTAGGACAAGTCAACTTCTGACATCAAAAATAAATCGTTTAACTATTCAAATTGGTAAACCCTTCCGATTTTGATCAATAACTTAACTGAAAATAACAAAACAACCATATACAGCCGGAAAATTGTTTCTGGTGCAAACATTTAGATAAATAACCCAATTTTATTTACAAATATTTAATGAGAACACTTCATTAAACTAGTTATTTGACACAATGACTTAAGTTCAAGTCAAGTCATTCATCAAAAAATACTTAAGTCAAAAAGTTATTATGGTCAAACACTTAAGTCAAAGTCACTGACTTAAGTCATTACAACACTGGTATGACATATCCCGTTTAGTATGTTTTTCTGGGAATACAGTCTTAGCATGATTCATACCTGGGGTCTTAGGTTGCAAATTCTAAAATGTTTACAAAATTTTATTGTCGAGAGATATCTAAGGGAATTCGCTAGGATAGATTTAAAAAAATATTTCTAATCCATTTTCATTGAAAATGTACTTGAAGTAGTTGCACAAAGAGATTTAAGTAGAAATATGACACAGGCAAAAAATTTGTTCGTAATTAAAAACGCTTTGCCATGTAAAAAATACAGTTTTAGCAAAAATAACGTTAAACAAGACATTGACTGAATAGGTTTTGTTTATACGTTTAAAACAAAAACGATTATTATTTGTATTGCCTTCACACTTTATATTATGGCTTAAAACAATACCTTTGGCTTGCAGGATCGAGTCAGGGAGTCGAAACATTTCTGCGACAAACCGAGGTACACGTCATCCACACTGCTGCTTTTGCCACCAGGGGACGCTACAAAGTTACCAATCGTAATTAATTTTAAATAACTTTTTAAAAGCAAAGTATGGACATTGGACAAAGAAACGCTCGACAAGGCGGTAATTATTTTGGACGTAAAAATAAGCCAGATAAGATTAAGCTCACAATAGAATTGAATTGCCAGCAAATTACTTCGTCAAAATGAAGGGTTGAAAACATTACGTCGAAATGCGTTCTTCTATAGAAGGTAAATAATTACTTTTAGTGAATTTAGAGGACGTATTAATTAGGATAAAGCAGACTGGTGTGAACAAGATTGTTAAATGATTAGAAAAAAACAAAACAATTTTTTTTAATGAAAAGCAAAAACGATTATCTGTTTAATTCTAGATGTGCGTCACCATAAATGTATTGTCTTTCCATTAACCATTACCAAATAGCAGCGCTGTGCCATTTAATGCTTGGTATACAAACTTAACACAAAACGACCTAAATCTAGCTCTAATTTTACACAGACGAGTTACGATCGGCCACTCTCGCGTCCTTACCTAATTTATTCCGTCTGCTTGCGTCATCACTTGTGGCCACTTCGGTACCCTCCTGGTCAGCGACGGCCCCCCCTGACATGTCGCATGTCACGTTCCTGGTGAGGCCGCGTTGCCTCAGTTCGTTGGGGGTGAACACGGTCACGTTCGGGTTGTCGCTCAGCTTCGGCTTCAGCTGGAGCAGCACCGAGCTCTTCACCTGCGCAATACAATGCAAGCGATTGGATGAAGGGTTTGCGTTCTGTTCAACTACAGACTGTAGATACGAGCCTTTTTGTTTTTCGCTAAGGCGACAAAAAACAAGAAAAACTCCAGAGTCAAGGGGTTTTTAACTTTTTTTACCGCGGAACCTTAAGATTTATTTTGCTTCGCGTGGTCCACGGTAGGCAAGAAACTTTAAAATCTACTGATTTCGGTCCAAAAATCGTAAAAGTGAAATGGAGTCTAAATACCTTCAGTGCAAAACCGTTATATTTTTAATTGAACTATTTTCTTTAAATTTGATTACTTAAAAATAACTAGTTTCATGGACCCCAGTTTAAGAACCCCTGCTCCAAACAGAGGAATTCTATCGCCTGCCTTTGCATTATATTATTACATGACAGCAAAAATTAGGTGACATAATGGACCTTTTCACATTTAATTCGTTTATCAAAAATAGTTTTAAAACTGAAAGGGATAACAACAGAACAACATTTATGTTAATGCGTTATGGTTAACTCCAAGAGTTTATGACCAGTGCAAGGGCATTCGCTTCGCGTTAGTGCTGCTGCTGCTTTTTAACTTGATTGTTGTTATAAGATAACGTGCGGTCTTTATTGTGTATCGCTTATACACGCTTGCGCAACCACAACAATCAATTGACTATACGCATAAAATGGTGTAAAAAGTCCTACTCAAAACGGTGGCCTTTAGCTTACTATTTGTTTGGTTATTAAAATTTATAATGACGTAAATTGGAAGACGGCGTGCCGACATTTTTGGTAAGTGTTTTTCGTCCGGTGAGCGCTGATTGTCCAACACAATGCAAATTCCAGTTCAATATCAACCATGTATAATAGCAAAGTAATACAAATCTTCTCGCACTAAAACAATTGTGGGTTAATTAAAATGAATCAACGGTAAAACCATATAAAAATCGTACGACAATCGCAGCGTCTACCTTAAACGTGGCGCTGAGCAGTCCCATGTTCCTGCACTTGACGCCCTTGTTACGTACACTCCACCAGTCCCGGTGCTGCTCGTGGAAGTCGTACTGACGCGTAATGCTCCCCCACGCGGCGCCGAACGTGTGCGCGCCATGCAGCACGTTGTGTACCTCTTGTCGTGTCCAGGTCTGTTAGCGATTTATACAGTGTAGGTTGTGCGTTACGTGGTCGATAAGTTTATAGCCTTATGAGTGACACCTTATAACTGTAGTCATTTAACACCCGCAACGACACTGTAAATGTGGTACAAATGGAAGGAAAAAAACAAAACAGAAGGATATAATTTATTATAAAGTTTCCGTAGTAATGTGCAAAAGTTATGTATTTTCTGAAAAATCAACGTTTTAGCAGGCCGACAGAAATATTAAAAATCAAAATCACAAAAAAAAAATAAAAAAATATAATAAAATAAAAAATTAAAATTTAAAATTTAAATTAGCACGAAGAATTGCCCTTCATAAATGCGTTGTGTAACCGCATGTCAGTCTTCTTGTTGGATAAACAGAGTTTGTTTTAAGCTCAAGTAGTATATGTTACGCCAAGACAGTTCACAAACGTAGTTAATGAAGTCAGGACAATTCATAACCGTAGTTATGTAATATGTATATCAACCCGTTAATGTATGCCGTTACGACACGGACCACCATCAAGTATCCGTATTTAACAAACTTGTTGTAAAACCGGAAAAAATAGTGACCCTACATTTTCTCAAAATTAGTAAAAAGTTAAAAACTAAAAAATATTTCACGAGCGAACCACTAACCGGGATAGAGTCGTTCTTTACTGTCGGGACTTGAGTCAAGGTATTCCAGTCAGTCGTACTTAAGCCGAAGTCGGAGATTTCCTTTTGCGGCGAGATTCGCCTTCGTCGCGAAGAGTTTGCATTTGACGCCTCGTCAGATGCGGTGCTCTCCGATAGAGGCTGGTGACAAACAGGACAGGTGTTGTCATTTCAAAGGACTCGAAAGGAGATAATGTAGTTTCCTGGCTAGATTCGTGTCTTTACAATAAAGGTCTGAATTTGTGGAATGGTTAAACTTTCATATATGTTTCACAAAAATGTTACGCTTACAAATTTAAAACTGTTCTCCGTAATTATGATTAAAACTAGGATTTTAAAATACACAACTGTGTAACAAGATTCAACTTATTTTATTAATTTGTTTTACAGAGTCGTTTGTATGTCTCTGGGCGTTTCTTATCTCACTGTGCTTATACATGTGTGAAAAATAGTTTATTAACAACAAAAATAGTTTATTAACAACCGGTGGAGCGTGGGAGTTAATATTTAGACATGTTTTATTACTTATGACAACGCTTACAAGCGACAGTTGTTTTTGAGTCCAGGTTATTCGATTCGTTTGATCGTGCGACAGGGCAACTTTTGTCTGCTTCGACTTTTTGACTACAACCTATAAAACTCCGCAACCTACCGCTGTAAAGGTGGCGTCCTTAATAAGCTTCTTCTTTTCTTGTATTGAGACCTCGGAGTGTTTGAACTTGGCTCGCTTGATGAGTCGCTGCACTCGCGCGTGAGCCACTAAAAAGTAAAACACACACAACACGTCGCATATCGTTCCTGCTCAAGTTGAACATTGAATATCTGTGGGTGCTTTAAACCTACATAGTCGCCCCTTTTTTCAGATTAATCAGTCAAAATTAAGTGCCCTTAGCGCACAACAATATTGTTTGTCAAAAAAACAAAAAAGATCCTTTACATTTAGGGATTTATTTATAAAAAGCTTCTCTTTGTTGAACAAGTGAATAATAATCATAAAATAGAATATATTGTATTACTTAAGTCCAGAAATGGCGTCATAATTGGTAAGCGAGTATATTTTGGGATTAATCTAGTGATTTATCATTGCGTCACAAAAAATCTACTGTATATTCCCTGTAAATACCATTTTTTCGTCGCTGGAACGTTGTCTCGCGCGGAACAGGATCGCCAACTTGGAAGGTAGGCTCCTTGATTAGAGGTCTTCTTTTTGTGCTGTTTTGTTTCTGAGTAAAAACAAACAATAAAAAGTAGTCACTCATTGGACGAGCTAAGGCTGTCCATTGCTTGGCAGAAGATATCTCACCGTGTAGTTTTCGCCGAGTTTTTTGCGGACTTTCATATTTTCGAGTTGAACTTGGCGATGATCAAACATGAAAGGTGGCAGCTTTACTGAACAAGGGGATGGTAGTGCTGGCGATGCAGGTGGGACAGGCGATTGGCTAACAAAATTAAATTTTTTTCAATAAAAGAGTATATCTTACTATGAACTGCAAAAGTAAAAAAAGTCGAGTAGATCAACATCATCTTGATTATTAAGACGTTTCGATACGAGCTTGTATCATCTTCAGTATATATAATTTATAAACATCTTCTGCTCAAAAAGCTAGATTAGGGCTTATTAAAAATTTTGTATAACATTCCAAGGTGCCATGTGTAACCATTTAGTAATCCCTACCTTAAGTCCATTATACCAGATGAATTTGAGTCTTCATTTAAATACTTTCTGTTTGCCTTTATGATGCGTGATGATCTGGCACTTTTGGTAGGCAGAACAAAACTTCTTGTTGTCTGAAATAAAATATAGATTTTAAAGCAAAAAGATATGCCTGAAACGCATAATAATTTTCTCAATACAAGTATTTCAGTTATTTAGAGCCGGAAATATATTTTAAAACTTTTATTTGGAAGATACTTTAGTTTTGGAACTAGTGAATACCTTGGATTTGGTTGGTTTGGAAGAATCCTCAGATGCTTTTCCCTAAAAACAATATATAAAGTCAAAATGAACAAAGTTTATAATATGATTTAATCTATAACTATTCAATTAGTATTTTTAAGCAGATAAGCTAAACCTGCTTTTCATTGCGAGATATTTTTTAGTCTATTGTTAAATATATGGATATACATGTGCTGATTGACACATACTCAACCGACTGATCAGTGCCTTCAACCGTAAAAATTGGTTTGTTGTTTTTGGAAATAATAAACCAATTTTTCGTTTAATGGCTTACAATACACTCTTGAACGATCAGAACAAGAAATTGACCAAATGGATCACACATGGTAAAAAGTCCTGTGTGTTCAATATTGCGATGAACAAGCAAAACAGTCTCGTGGAGTAGAAAATAGTTATTTCGCTGAGCATCTGATTTTTAATAACATTTCTCAGGAGAGATTTTGTGCTGTAAAAAGGACAAAACTAGAGATCGACCGATATCACTTTTTGAGATCGATACCCGATTTTTTTAACTTGTGTCAAGTGCTAGCCAATACCGATACCGATTCTGTTATATTTATCTGGGAAAAGTTCAAAACTTGAATTCATTGAAAATTAAATCGAAATAACGTTCTAGTTTATATACCTTTCTTAATTATTAAATATTTTTTTTGTATAATAACTTGGCGTTTTGCTAAAACCCAATTTTATAGTCAAAAAATGGGTAAGATGTTTGTTGTACAGGAAAAATTATATCATATTTTTGTACTAAAACATCGGCCAAAGTATCGGCCTACATTTACCGATACCGATATATATGTTTAAGCCAAATATCGGCCGATATTATCGGTAAACCGATATATCGGTCTAACTCTAGACAAAACTAAAGTTCACTAAATAATAATGGTTTATAATGATCGATTAAACTTGATAAAAAAACAACCGCAATATGCCAAGATCACATTATCTGTGAACATGGTTTGCTAAAATAATTGTTGGGTATAATGCTCTATTAACTGTCCGTTTTTATTCCTTTTCATTTTCAAAATCAGAGTATGATTTGGCGAGTGCTGATAGGTAGCCCGACTGGTGAGCAGGGCTGGGGAGCCGGAGCCGGAGCTGGAGCCCGGAGCTAAGCATTTTCTCTGGAGCCGGAGCCGGAGCCATTGTTATTATTTTTGTGGAGCTGGAGCCGGAGCCGGAGCCATTTTTATTATTTTTGTGGAGCTGGAGCCATTTTTATTATTTTTGTGTAGCTGGAGCCATTTTTCAATTTGTGGTGTTAAAGCTAAGAAATTATATTTTGTTCCATCTCCAACGTTAGTGAGACAAAAGCAATTTTTAAAACTTGCCATTGAATAAGTGACTGGTGGCACCGGAGCTGGAGCCGGAGTCATTGGGTGTATGTTTGATGGCTCCGGAGCTGGAGCCGGAGCCAAGGGATATGAGTTTTACTACTCCGGAGCTGGAGCTGGAGCCGGAGCCATTTAATAATTGCCTGATGGCTCCGGAGCTGGAGCCGGAGCTAATGCTATTTTACGGTGGCTCCCCAGCCCTGCTGGTGAGTGCAAATTTTAATTTAAGGCCAACCCTAATGTGGCACTGTATTTTACAGGCGAACTAACCGTTTTTATGACCAGGCCTGTTGCTCCGTGTTTCGAGACATGCATATGCTTGGAACTGCGCGGTGGAATGAAAGTAGCAGGTTTTATTGGTGACTTTGGATTGCTGGAACTGTGATCTTTCGCCAAGTAGATGTTGGAAGCATACTTAAGTGATGCGACACTGGTGTCCTTGCGGTTGGCTTGTTCCTCTGCTGTGTATCCCTCATACACATCCTGTGGAATTGATGTTGATAGAATTAAAACACAACATAATTTAAAGACATACACTTTCTTCACTATGAACTGCATGTAACTTAATGGACACTTGAACAGTCATAATACTCCTTACCCGAGAAGCATTTTGTTTAAACTTGCTGTATGCATACTGTGTTTAATAACCAATCATAGTCTTACAAAGGATATATAAACAAAGTCCGCTTACCCTACTGCGAGCTTTTCTGCTTAACCTATGGAAGTCAAGCTTTGAATTTTTATAGCGTAGAAAAGCAGAATCAGATGAACTTCCTGATGGTTCAGAGTCTAAAATTTTTTTTAATGTCAGTTTAAAACAAGTAAACATAACTTTAAACACTCCTCATTTATATACCTTTTCTAAGTGGAGATCCGAAACTAGAATCAACATTGTCCTGAACATTTCCTGCACCATGAGCATCATGGTTTGGTGACAATGTGTGCCTGTAACATAAAAGTAAGTTATATTTGATTCATTCAGCTAAAACTCCACAAAACAGCAAAAATGCAATCCAACCTACTGCTTAACAGAGCGATAAGATTGTCAAATTTGTCTGTGCTACTACATAGGTAATGCTGAAAAGACCTCAAAATGTAATAAGAAAAAAATAACCCTTTTTAAGCAGTGGGTTGGTTCAAATAAATTATACCCTCTTTATGATTTCCTAGCATAGGAAACTCATAACTTTGATTGTTTTCTAAACGTGGACCAGTAAATATCACATTGTTTCAGGATACCGTTACAAATATGGAGGTTTATAAAAGGGGTTCTTCAAATTTGGGGTTACACCTCCATTTGACATCTTTAGTTGTGCCCCCTCTTTAAAGAATTTGTTCTAATACCCACAAGCACATGTACTTTCACTTGTATGCAGTTCTACATGTCCATTTTTTCATTTGTATTTTTGTAAATTTGATTTTTTCTGGGAGAGAATTGATAATGTTTGGGTTTGTAAGAGTCGGATTTGAGAGAACCACTGGACTAGCACATTACCATTACAAGAAATGCACAGGACATGTGCTAAAAAAATGTAATTAATGATATTTTCAACAATTCGTTTAAAAGTCAACATCAATTTTCTTAAACCATGTGCTTTTATTTTAATGGTAGGTTTTTTATGTGGAATACAAATAGCTCGTTCATGAATGTATTTTTTGCCTATCTGTTGAACAATCACTCTGATTTATTATATATATATATATTTTATTTTGCGTATTTAAATTAACTGATAAAATAAAAAAGTTTGCTTGAAACATCTACTTTATAACTGACCACTTAACAGCAACATTGTCTGAACTTTCTTTTGAAGGTATAGTTTTTATCTTCGAAAGTTTTGCAGAAGTATCCTTTGTCTTTTTCTTTTTTTCTTTAAAGCCCAAGAAATTCTGCTCCTGGAAATCAAATATACAGTAACCAGATTATTTACAAAAAGTCACTTCATCAACACACCAGTTGTGATATTTAACCTGGTTTTAATATGTATAAACAAATAAATGTAAATCCTTTAACCTGACTCGTTCCATCATCAAATATGCGTTCAAACTGATGTGTAATATGTGTGATAAATGAACAAGTAACTTTTAAATCCTCCAGGTCATTTTTATACAATGCTGGCTGAAACTTTGCTTTTTGTTTCTGAATTTTTTTCTGAGGCCTTCCAGGAAAACTTCCTTTGGCTCCAGAATACATGATTCAACTTGTAGATCCAACTATTTTTTACACATTACATTCAAATCAAACAGATCTTTTACGGAATACAACATCTCTATACAAACAAATAAAAAAGGGTAAATAATAATGACTACATTAAATCTTTGTCTGAACATAAATGAAAACTTTAAATATAATGCTGGAAATTGCATGGCTGTAATAAAGTTGCTAAAATTTGCGCAGCTGTCATAACATCATTTCAAAAGTTTCACAGATCTATAACACTACTATACCGAAACCTGGAAACGCAACTGCATTTCCCGCAAATTAACAATCCCGAATCTCGAGGAATTTTGTTTTATAATCCCGGTTATTCATCAACATACCAAAACTTGTCGTTTTTCGGATATAAAGAAAAAATATATTACCAAACCAAAAAGTCGTTGCCTGAGTTGCTTTTTTGCTCTTACCAGCGGAGAACCTAATTAAATTTAATCTACAAATACAAAAAAATATGCGCCCTACATGCGTTTTTTAATACAAAAAGTAGGGATGTTCAAAGTAGAATCCCAAGGTATTCTAGAATAATAGGTTTCGAATCTAGAATAAAGAATCCAGAATAGCGAATCCTAGTATATTTTTATTCAATTATTTAACCTCGATTTTGTTTGGGGAAGGGATTAATCTTAATCAACCCTACAGGGCCCACAATCACAGCAATAAATCGCCCAAACAATTTTGTAACATGTGTACATTATAATAAAAAAAAAAATCTCCCATATGTTTAACATTCTTAACAACTGTCATTTGAAGCAGTTGTGTAAACTGTAATATGTCCACTGTCCAGGTTGTTGCCAAAACTTATATTTTTGCCAATAGTGAGTACAATGCAATGCTGCACACAGAAGTCTTAAGCAATTCGGTCCTGTTTTTTCAAGCATTGTTGGGTCTTGGGGCTTATTTTTTTACTAACGTGATCTGTTATGCAGTCAAATAATGTACTGTACAGAATACAAAGTTACTATTGACTTAACAAATTCTTGACAATTACACTGTACATAACTCCATAACCTCGCTGAATATTGGCCTAAAGTTGACCTTAAGTAAACCAATAGCACATTTTGTTGACAGCCAGCACGCTTTATAACGTAATGTTATTTAAATTGCAACTTAACGCATTTAGGGAAATTGCGAGCTCCACACCAGACATTACACATTGATCGCTCGCCCAATAACACTTGATTGACACTTAATTATTAGACGAACGTTATCGCGAGACGCAGTAATTGGTCGCCCGAAAAAACGCTGCTGACACAGCACTACCAGGTTACATTTAAAGCAAGCACTGTAAATTGGTCGCCGCAGCGACAGGCCGACTTACCTCATGCGTTTGTGCAATTAGGCGCAACAATCCGCGGTAAAACGTTAAATTATATCGGTTCCAATTATCCGAAATAAACGGCCGAATTGGATTCAATATTCTACTTTGCACATCCCTAAAAGGTCTTGTAAGATTGCAGAAGCCATACTACAGAACATAAATGAGCTTAATTAAATGATTGGAGCTAATATAAAGTAATTTTAAACATCATAATGACTACATAATTAGGGACTAAAAGTCAAACAATTTCATCAGGATTCCCCGGAATTTTAATTTTTTAATCCAGTTTTCTGGAAGTGAAAGATTCCAGCTGAATGCATTTATAGCGACAAGAAAATAATAAATGAAAAATACGATCCCTAGGCTGAATAAATTTATAGCGACAAGAAGAAAAGAAATGCGAGTCAACAAATCTTTTTTGAGAGGTAAAAACATTCTAACTTTTTTCGGTTATACATTCAATATATTAAAATACCATTTTTGAATGAAAAATATTTAATAAAATTATAAATATGCTATAAAGAGTTAACAAGACATAGAATTAACAATTATGAGTGCTGGAATCCTACCACAACACAAATGATTATTGGGGTAGGGTGCGAGTAGGCGTGTGGGTTTGGTAGGTCGTATTTATTAGTCAATAATAAATATAATAATACATGGCCCGCCCTCACCAAAACCCCTACCCTAACCCAAATATGGACCATTAATGAACGATATGGTAGGATTTTAGACTCTGCCATTTATACAAATTTGCAAAATTGTGCAATAGAGCAGTGGTTCTCAACCTTTTTAGCTTACGGACAGGTAAAATTTCAAAACAAGTTTTGGATTTGCTGGAAACTGTGATCTTTTGCAACAAGTTTTGCGGACCAGTGGACCTTCAAAAATCAAAATCAACCATAAATGTAATTACGACAAAAGTATATGCAACTTAAAAGCAAAGAATGGAAACATCAATTTAATAAGCAATTTGCTGCTGTCTTTTTGATATCATACGAGTTTTATGTGGTTCATTGAAGTTTTTCACCTACAACTGGTTTTAAAGCTTAAGAATTAAACGAGTTGTAGCCTAATACAACACTTGCGCCCTTGTGACGAACAATAAAGTCCAAATTAGACCATTAACTCTATGTTGTGTCACAATGCAGCACATTACGGAACTGGCAAAGTTCTACATTTGATGCACAAGCTTTTAACATCTTGCATTTTGCAACCAAGATATAAAATTGTAATATACCTGGCAGGACCGGTGGCCGAGAACCACTGCAATAGAGGTATTATATATATAATAAGTCTGTTTATTATACAATATTATACTAAATTTCACAAATGTTGACATATTAGTCTCTACGAAAATACTTAAAAAAAAACAAAGGTGCTCTTGTTTTAATTGCAGAAAAAAATTGATGGGTGTATTTGTGCAATCATGTTTTTTACATGCCTTAGGTTGGAAATCCTACCAAAATTCAACATTTTTCGAAATTAAAGTTTGCAATATACTTAATCAGGTGTTTCTTAAAAAATATGGGCATGTGCACTTGCCACAGCGGCCCACAGAGTGTGCTGCACTGAAGACTGGCATGCGCCATATTTTGCAGAGTAAAGTTTTCCGAATAGCACTATAATTACCCAAAAGCGCAATTTGTATAATTGTTTAATTTTATTTTACTTTGCGTATTCACCTGCTGGTAAGCTTTCTAAGAACTCTTAAAATAACTGAAAGCAGCAAATACAATAATAAGTTAACGGCGTAACGTGTGTTGCCATTTCTTGCAGAGCGCGAAGATTGCTGTGTTAATCGGTATGATAATAAATCCAATCCGATATATTTTTGAGGTTGCCGCCTTTCACACAAAAATATTCATAAATGAGTTGTTTTCTCTTTTAAGTTACATACTTCTAATAAGAATATGCAAACATTCTGTGACTTTATGTTTATTTACAAAGGTAAAACAAACCTTTGGGAAGAAAAATTTGTTTGGTATATTTCTACTGTATAGGATATATTACACGGGGAAGACCAAGGGAATCTCCCTATTTAACATGTCTGAAGAATGGAAAATAGAACAAACATGGCATTTTTAAATTTAGGCAGTTTATAGTAGTAACTCAAAATTATTTTATTTTAAATTTAGCATGTAAAGCTCTGTAAATCAACTTTTCCATATGTATAAAACGGTAAACCAAACGAACATTAATCAAGTAGTGTCGCAGGGTGTTTTGGCTCACTATCTAAAGACGGAGACCCGTCTACAATTTAAAAAACAATGTTTCTGATACTATTGTACATCGTATTATGTTATATTCCACTGAACTAACGTATCAAATGATGTCTTGTTACTCTTGTCAAGTGTCATTTTGGAAGCCTGTTTACTTCTTTATATTTTAACACTTTTGGAAATAACACCAATTTAAATAGCAAGTTGGTAAAACTATTGTTTGTTTTATTTACCAAAAATAATTAGGCTCATACCACTGGAAAATAACAAACGTTAAATAAATTATTATCGTAACAACCTTTAATTTCGGAACTGTAAAAGTTTAATTGAAAGTGAACGAAAGCTGTTTGACACACATGCGAAGAGAACAGCAACAGGTAAAGAAAAACAGTATTCTGTTGAAATCCAGTCAAAACCCAAGTATTTCCCCCAAAATGCTGAAACAATGGCCCGCTTTGTAACGAGCTAATTGTGTACCTTGTTATAAGAAATGTGGTTTGTTTAACGGGGCTTTCCCGTTTAAATAATGGCAAAGCCCATCAGACGATTCGTCTATTTTGTTTTTTATTTTTATTTTGACACCCATAGTGTTAAACAAAAATATCATTTTTCGAATGTCAGCGAAAATATGACCTTAGAATGTGTAAGAACACGTATAACACACCTCTTGTCCAGTAACGTTATTTGTGCATAAAATCTCAAAATCCAGTAGGCCTACACATAAAGTGTACACATAAAATGTGAACAATTATGTGTTATAGCACTATTTCTTATTTATCAATGTTATGTTTGTTTTATGTACCTTTAAAAGAGGCAATGCTAAAACATAATCGTAGCTTCAATTGTTCCGCTAGGTTGCGCAATTTGCTTTCAAACAGATTTTAAATTGTCTGGTTAAGCATGGTCCGAACCCGTCTATAGACCAACAACAAGCCAACCTTATATTTACAGGTAACAACACAATAAAAAATGTACAAAAGTTTTAAGCCCAATTTAGTTACAATATTAGCGGTTAGTCTGAATTTGCTAATGGTAAAACACGCTTAACATTCGGGGCTGATCCAACCGTGTATCAGGCCATACACTGAGTAAAAGTAGACCCAAGTTGCTTGGTTTGAGTGACGATGTTAAAATTTCACTAGCGGCATTTCAATCTAAATCTGCTGTTTATAATGCCTTGTTTTAGGCTACTTGTAATTACGGAAGTGACAAATTTGATTAACTGCTTATCGCTGTGGTTAAACATCTATAGGCTACTTAACTGTCTTAAATGTTGTCTCATACAGTAGTCATCGTTATCGGTTGACAAAAACTTGCTGACCACATACCTTTCGCCGATTCTTTAGTTGGTACCAACCTTTTTGTTTTCGCTATCCATTTTTTAGTTTTAGAAAATTAAACGACCCAATGCTTTGACTTGAGCCACTGTTTTTAATGACTTGCCCTGATTTATTTATTTTGGACAAATGACTTTACTCGATAATTACGTTTTAAGACAAATGACTTCGATTGAAATAAAGTGTTTTTTTTCCCAAGGATTTTTTTTTTTTTTTTTTTTTTTTTTTATGAAAAAAAGTTTTTTTTCTATGTTTCGTAGATAAAACAATTGCAGTATGTTTGGTTTTCGTTAATTTTAATTAAGTTGTTGCTTTACCAATTTTAATAGTTTACTGTGAAATCAACTTCGTCGAATTACGACTTGACAATGACTTGAATTTGCTTAAAAAGACTTGACTCGGAGTTAAGTTATTTTACAAATGACTTGAGTGGGACTAGATGTATTGCAAAATTACTTATGTAGAACGCTGTAAAATGGCTTAAATAAAAAAGGTGAAATTTTATTGCCATAAAGTAATTCCCATAAAATGTTATTTAAAGCAAAGAGTTTAAGTAAACAATAAATACCAATTCGGTTTAATGAAGCTTTGACGACGAGCCATTGTTAATCTGTCGATCTTTAACTCCCCAAACAACTCCTTGTGTCGTCAGGTTGAAAAGTAGGCGAGCTGCTAACATATAAATGCTTTTCAAAGCCGTCTAGCTATATTTTGTACCTTATTTATCTAAGTAAATGTAAAATAATACCTGTCCAACTTAGTTTTTTTCTGTTTTTCTGATTATGATATTACTTTTCGCTTGCTTCGTAAACAAATAACAGAATTCCTTCATTTTAGGCCTGGTATATTCATAATTCGTTTTGCATTGCTAGGTAACAATTCATCGGCACCGCCTCCACGGACATGGTTTTAGGGAGCGGCAAAAATTATTAAAAAACAAATGTACACTCATAATCAAGTTTAATTTTTGCAAAATAACTCTAAAAATCCCTTTTCATATTTTTCTATGTTAAATCAATTAACGCACGTTTTTACCTATTGCGATGAAACTTTCAGAATAAGCACTAGTTCTTTCAGAACAACAGGTGTATTAAGATTATTTTTTTATAACATAAGTCTTTTGAAGTTATGTCTGAAGTGTTTTCAAGACTGAATCCGCATATGATTGCATAATTTCAGGTGTAAAAGGATTGTAAAAAGTAGACCTAAAATTTAATTATTGCTTTCGCAAACTTTGATCTTAGTATGGTTTAAAATAAAGTTAATCTATGGGGCAACAATTAAATCAATCAAACATTCGATTTTCAAGTTACTCAACTTATAAACATGGTGCAGTTAATCGCGTTTCAATAAATGACTAAAATTACATTCGAGGTGTTCCATCGATCGCAGTTTTCCGGAAAACTCAATTCACCTATATTTTGCCCGTTCCGGTTAAAGCCGCCCCCATTTGAACCCCAGTCAAAAATGTGCGTAACATTATTTCATTAACCACAACTTAGCCACCGCAGCAAAAGGAACAGAGAAGCCTGAAGCATCGTCAGCAGCTGGGCAATGACATCAGGCGAACGGCGACTCCCTAAAGCGGTTTAAAAGGCACAATTAGGTCAACATCCACAAAGTGTGTCCACATCCTGGAGACATACAGCGTTATAGGGTAACGGTCCAGGGCGTCGGGTGGAGTGCGCAGCCTGTCAGATGCGGAGTTCAATCGGGTTCGTTATTGAAGCGCACCCCGTCGACCTGCGGGATTACGCTGAGGCGGCGACCTGTCAATGCTCTGCGTCGCATTGGCGAGTGTTTGGATAGCTGATTTCATACGAGCGCGGCGGCTATTATGTGTGACTGTCAGCGGAGGCCTCTCTCACACCGAACGAACACGACCGGAACGGTGACTACAGTTTGTAGGCTATATACACACCGCCTCAAGGCCCCCTGCTTGCGTTCTGGTTTTGGGGCTACGGACTTATATTGACAAGTAATCATCACAAGTGCTATTTGATTTAGTCAAAAAAAGTTTTGTCTTCGAATTTTAATTCAAATTTGGATACCTAAATATTATATTTTTTATTCGACGCAATATATAAAAAATGTTTTAAACAAATCGTATGGATAAATCTCAACAAAAATTTTCAATCAAATAACACATGTCAGATTTGAAATTGTTGGTGCAGCTCGACAAACCATTTTCCTATGTAATAAAATTTGCCGCTAAGTTAGGTAACATGCTTCGTACTACAAAGCAAATTGAGTAAGAGTGTAGTATTATGGGAAGAGATAAAAAATCATACATAAGTTGGGCATTTAGACTTGCGAAATGATGTTCATTGAATAATATAGTCTAGAGATCTGTTAATACATTCCGGGTGAATCAGGGTGACATGAACATTTACAGAAAAATACGTAACAAGTAACGTAATATGCCAAGTTGAACTCGTGCGCGAATAACCAACTTCACACGAGCCTTTAGTTGAATTTTTAGTCGCCTATATTATAAAGAAGAACTGGAGTGCCTTTTGCAATGTGGATTTAGAATCATTTGACCATTCAGCTTTATATGGTAAAACACCAATATGAAACATTGTTTTGTTGAACGTGCGTTTATCTGGTTAAACCTGGGAAAATCTCATTTTGTGTAAACCATGTTGCTTAAAATGTAATGACAATATTTTTTTCAGCTTTGGAACCGGATCAAGGACTACAATTTCCCCCCTTTGTTTCTTTCGATTGCACTAGTCTGGTTGAAGTAAGTACACAATTGCTTAAATTGGTCAAAGCATCCAAGTATCATAAGTACACTGGATGAGAAAACTGCTTTGCAAGGCTGAAAAAATTAGTTTTTTTGTTTTTTAATAGCTACAAACAAATTTGACATAGGCTACAAACCTATTTCTCTTTAAAATGTGTAAATGCAAAATAAGGTGAAATTAAGCAAGGGTTTATCGCAAAAAGTGAAAGAAATTCTATACAATGATGTAGCAGAAGCACTATGCGGTTGAAACTTTAGACGCAAAAACCCAAACATCGAACAATCTGTCTACTCTAGAGCACAGTGTAAGTTAAGAACGTTTCGCCGATTTTACAGATCAATGAAGGTTAAAACAGTCGGATTTAACGCACCACAGAGGTAACAGGATTAACTTTTTTTTCGATAATTCGGTGTCCTGAAATGACCTGGGTGTAAAGTGAGCTCTAACTGCTAAATATATTATGTCTATATCGATCGTCGCCTGCCAACGCCGAAGGTTGCGTCGGTCCAGATAACACTTATTTGTCATAGAAAATTTAGTGTGAAATAAGAAGCTTTTGGAAATTAAAACATACCTTTGAAGTTTAGAAGAACTATAACTTATCATCCAATAATTGTTCCATGATAATTAAATTTAAATCAGTTTTACTAAGGGTGATACGCTTATGCAATGTAAATGTGCAAAAGTAAAAAAAATTAAAACAACAGTTCTTAAGAGCATGTTTGATATTTGTTTGAAGGGGTCCGTTACTAAAAAGGGTTGAAAACCACTGCTTCATTCGGTTGACGGCCACTTCAGTGGCCTTATAAGCAGTGGTGGGATTCAGCCGTTTCGCACCGGTTCTATAAAACTGTCTTACAAAATTTTATGTGATCAGCGAACCGGTTAGCATTACTGGTTACTGTCAATGGATTTTTGCATCTTATCTAAAACACCGCTTTTTGACATCCAAGAAGCTCATTTTTTTGTTTTTAAAATGTTGCAACAGTCAAGCGCGTAACAGTGATGCATTGTGTTAATTTTTTATAATTGTAGTAATTTTGTTTTTGTGGTTGTCTAAAATCTGAATTGTTGCATCATAAGTACAAGTCATAATAATACATCTGCTGCTTTATTGTGGCTGATCTGGCAGTGATGGCATTTAGCCGGTTCGCACCATTTCCTGGACCGTGGAGCTGAAACCTGTTCTGTTCTTGTAACATACGTTCAATCTCTATTTATCTTCGTAAAACGACGTTCTGTCGAATATAAAAAAAATATTCAGTTTATTTGCTGAAAAATATGACTTTTTTATACAGAACCGGCTGATAAATATTACTTTTGTGGTAGAACCGGCTGACAAAACAATTGAATCCCACCACTGCTTATAAGTAAAAATCATGCATTTTAATTTTTTAATTTTCAAAGAAAAAATATTTGGGTTAACATTTAGGAATAGAGTTCCGATGTATAGTATACGTTTGGAAATAGCGGGTTTTTTTCCTGTGAAGTATTAAATCGCACTTGCCATTGGGTTAATAAATGGACAATTGCGTGCTCGGTGGGTTGGATTTTCGTTAAAGTGGTACAGTTTTCAATAGAGGAGCCGCAAGTGCTTTGCGCTCGAAAGCCGGCCAACGCCCAGCTCGAACACAAAATTATGACGAGAGGGCTCAAAATAGGTGAGGGCCGAGCTTCACAAAGGCGATCCGCGAATAGAAAGTGATATTAAAAACACAGCGCTACACGAAACAATGCAGCCTGGTTACGGATTCGTGGGCGGCAAAAAGTAAATAGTGTAACGGTCAATTGAGCTCATTTATAACGCTATGTAATCTAGATAAATTTGCTCCAGCGGCCTGGTTGGCAAGGATACATCACATTAAGCGTTGATGACTCATTTTATATGGCGTGATGTTTACCATTTGCTGTAAACCTGTAAATTAAACATGCTTCGCTGGTTTTGTAGTTTACCCGACTTAACATTTAGTTTTAATGCGAAAGGCAACTGCTATGATGAATCAGCGAAAGCACAATTCCTTTATTGTAACAAATGTTACTGATTGCGACAACAAATCGGCAACGCACACAAACACACGACTCCAGGGAGTGGAGTACTATTTAAAAAAATTCTGGTGTTTCATAAACAACGAATTTATTGTGTAGAAACAGAAATATAGGCTTAGATCAACAATGTTAACATTACGCTGGGCGATTGTTCTCGATAATGCCAAAGATGGTCATACCTACGTTTTGCTAATGTATTATTGGTATTATGAGTGGAGAAACAGCAAAACATCTCTTGGTTAAAGAAGTGTTCTAAAAACGGAAAAATACAACTTTAATATGATTTCGCTTGCAATATTGAATAAACAAGTTTAAGAAATTACCTTGGTAAAGTCACTCAGCCGACGACAACTCAAAATGTCTTATAACAACAAATTACATAGGGTCTATAAGGATTACACAGTTGAACCACGTTGCGTGTTCAAATGTCAACTGCGAGGCGAGGTTTAAAAACAAGTCGGACAGTCCGAACTCGTGAAAATGCCAAGATCCCAGCAAACAAGTGTAGCGTTACTTAAAAACTATGCCTCTGACGTCACGACGGAGAATAATAGGATGTTTTTCCCGAGACCTCGCAAGACGAACCGAGCTCGGCCGTGACAAAAACACTGCATTTGGCTTGTTGGAGGAAACAAGCTGCTGTGGCCCAGTGAAGCGTCGCGGGCGATAAGGAAAGCCGGCGTCCGTGTTTCCTAGTTTACCGGCTATTAACTGTTCCGTGGTCAACAAGTCACTTCGACCGTATCACGCCAAGTCACGATCGAATCACTCGCTTTCACGCACAAAAGACAAGCCGGGGTGTTGCCCGAATTAGCGTCAGCCATTGGGTCGATTTTTACGGGATCCTACAGCTTTACGAGCGTCAGCGGCGGAATCGGAACGGTCCTATGCTCTGTAAACAATCGTCGCGTCATCGGGGTTTTCGCTATTTGTTCGACTTTCAGGAATGGTGTCAACATTTCCTGCCCGTCGCAAAGCCTTTTTTCGCTGTTGTTGCTTCTGCTGGCGACGCACGGTATGCGTCTGTTTATTCCCGTGGCACTGGAAAGGTCGTGCGGGTTCTTATCGTGTTTCCTCCTTTGTTATTCATCTGATAGTGTTGGGGCTTCGGCGCGCTGTGATGTTAGGCAGCAGGCAAGCGCTTTTCGCTGTTGGGTTGCCACCTCACTCTACCCACGATGCCTTGCCTTAGCGGTAATGGATGTCACTTACCGCGGTTCAAATGACATTAGAGTGGAACCGAGGGCGCGTCGTCCGTGTGAAAACGCCCGAACCAGCCAGGCCGGCGTAATCTAAATCGACCGAATATTGAGCGTGCGAAATCCCTGATTCCACAAGCGTCCGTTTGATGCTCCACAAGCATCTTCCGGCCGCTGTATCTGTTGGCGCTCTTTTGTGTAGTTTTTCGTTATCAGCAGATGCCAACGATTGAGGAATGCGAGCTTAGCGAAATACTGTATAATGCACGTCTTTGATAATAGCTTTCGCTCTGCCATTCGCGACTAATATGTGTTCCGAGACAAAGATGCCTGGACATTTTACTGTTAGAAGTAAAATATAGTCTTGAACTTACTCTAAACTTTGCAAATTTATAAACTAAACCCTTTATAAAACTGTAAACTAAACCCTTTATAAAACTTTAAACTAAAACCCTTATAAACTAAACCCTTTATAAAAAAAATATGAAAACAGTTTAAAACCATGTATAATAAATTTGAGAAAAAAAGTTTACAACGATGTTTTACATAAAAAGAAGCTCGTCCGGTACTTATTTATTTAATCCGAAGTTTTAGCTACCTAAACAGGAATCCTTCATCAAGTAATGCAACAACATCACGCGCCCAAGTTTGGGTAAGGTAAAATGAATAACTACCGGAAGAGCTTCTTTTGAATGTTCTTTGCCTGGCAGCATATTTAACGATGTTTTAAATGTTGTACAATTTACTAAACGAATATTTCCGTTGCTGCAGATTTTTATCACTCGGTCGTGACGAAAGGTCACGTTTCCGCTAGCGGCGTATCGGAGCAAGTCCTCTGTCGTAATATCACAAGGTTAACCTTTCACCGAGCGATATCAAATAACGGAGAAAACGATTGGAATTAGTAGTAAAATGTATATTTAAATACAACATATTTCGCCATGGCTACGTCTCTAAATATAGACAACACAAATCGACATGAAACGATAAACGAGCGGCACATTGATCGATTTAGTAAACATGACCAACGTTTACTACCAAATGACCTTCTCTACAGGATTACCCGTTTTACAGGGTCAACCTATATGGAAAACATTTGTGTGAAAAGTAGGAACACCTCTCGCCTTACAATCGATCGTATTAAATTGAGGTAAAATGTTAACTCTGGTCAAGGTCGTTAAAAGCCACAGTTTTGCAACCAACAACTAACAAGGACACCAGATGGATTACAGTCGGAACCAGAATTTTTCGGCGCGTGATACTGAGAACTGACTTCGAGCTTAAGCTACGGCACGCAAATTTGTTGTTGCAATCTTTGAGATTGCACCGGGTGAATCATATATTGATTCAAACAAACCACCGACAAAACCAAACGCTCAAAAACCTTCAGTTTTTCCCAATGTGTGAGCTAACGCACGTATGTCTCGGTTAAGCATACCGGTAGGTAAATAGCTGCGTTGCAACACAAACGACTCGCAGAGTTCCTCCAGTAAACCTGTGACGAAACGGTGACGTCACTAAAACTTACGCATTTGTTGAAACACGGAACCACTGACGTACGTGACCTAGCCGGTGTAGCAGGCGGCGAAGAGGGACGCGTGTGTGCCTTTGCGGGCTCGAGAGTTTTAGTTTAACAAATTAACACTTTGACAAAGTCAACGAAAACGTTCGAGACTGCCTGGCGGCGGTACAATGGGTCCCATGTGCGGCTTGCTAGTTTTTTTCCTCGGCGACAGAATATACACATTTAGCCGTGCGTTCAACAAGGCTTGTATTGTTTTAAAATGCCTGCCGAGTCAGGATTTTTTAATATACAACTTTGATACAGCGATTTTAACGCGATTTACATACATTTTTCGGAATTAATACTTTTTTCACTGTCGTGTCCTTTTTTCGAGGGAGTATATATTTCTTCGAAATGATGAATCAACATAAAGGAGTGAAGAACGTCGGAACTTCCTCGAAAACAACCGTATTTCAAGGGGTTTTTTAATACAAACGGCAGGTTACTAGATTATCATACAAAATGAAATGTGACCACTAAAATCCCAGTTCCGTCGATAAAGCGAAATAGAATTCGTTCCCACGAACTGGGCTGGCATTTACGTACTCCTTAAAGAACATGATTCATCATTTTTATTGATACCCACCGAAAAAATTATTTTACGCAAAGTCGCAACTGGCCGAAAGGCAAACAATTGATGGCCATCGAGGCCCGACATTGTCGATAATATTATTATTCGACCCGCCATGATTTCAAAGCACACAATACATGGTTATAGCTTTCATTTCTTCCAGGTCAAAACGCGGTTAACGTACGAAGGAATCATAGTTAGTCCTTTTATTGTTGAATTGAAAGCAATTTTTTAAACCCTTTTGATGACATATAAATAAAGTCAGGTTCCAGGAATGCTAACAAGGATCGGTAATAGTTTTTCACATGCATCAACGGCCCATCATATTTAAAACACCGGCACATTAGGATTAACTCTGGTTCCCCAGAGCGCTGGGTACAAAATGTACCGTAGGCCTACTTGAAATCCAGTTGATAATATGGATTTAAAACCACAATTGTTTTAGAAAATTTAAATCAACAAAGGTTACCATTTAAACTTTATGTTACCCACTCAAAGATTAGTGGGTATTAATTGGTAACCCTTAATAAAATGCGACTTTAAGGTTAAAGGTAAAAAACTGGCCCGACAAGGAAATCCTGTCCCATTAAACCTGTTACTATGGTTACTTCGTGCGACTTTTTGTTTGTTTTGAATGATTTCACTCTACTTTAACCTGATGAAGCACGGTTTTGCTATGACTGTTTTATTTTATAAGCAGTAGCTGTTATTCATTAGTGACATGATTTATAGATTGTTATGTTTTTTATTCACTTTAACGCCCAGCGTTTCTGAACAGCCCAAACATAACTTGGGACACAAGGTGGTGAGCTTGCATCACAAGACGATGTTTTTTTTACATTTTGAGACCGAACTTTAAACAGGCCCGTTTGACGATAGGGCTATTTACTCACCGCAGACCATAAAAAGCTTACGTTAACACACCTAGCCTCGGGACATATTCGTGTTAAACCGTGTTTGTTTTTTCAAGGTTGGCAATTAACCGAGGTAAAGAATTTTTCTCTCGAATGACTCATGCGGTAAACCGAAACAGAATATGACTGAGCCGCTGTTTTCAACTCAAGAAATGTCGAACGTTCCGTGAAACCGGGCTGGATGATAATGTAACGTTGTATCAAGTTCATCGGCGCGGAACGGTCGTGATGGATTGCGCCAAGAGACAGGCCACACAGGAAGGAGCGGACTGGATTTGCGCTAAATTACATTTAATTTGCTTTAAAAATAGGAGCGCGAAGGGGCGTTTAAGTCACCGAGAGGGGGTCGTTGCGGTCGCAAAGCAAAGCGCTAGCACCCTTGATCGGCGTAAATGGAGCTGGACTTGCACCACAACCATCCAGCCTAATGACTCATAGCATTTTTCTGGGCTGGAAAACGTATCGCAATCTTTGTTTAGTAGCACAACTCGAGTTTCGCTTCTGCTGTTCAGGTTTTGCACTCGTGTTACGATTTTTGTCATATATCAGCGATTCCGTTTTGTCACAAACACAAACATGGATTTGCAAGACATCATTTCAATGGTAAAAATAATGAAAGTGCCGCAAGAAAGAACAAAAATTCAAAGCCGCAACGTAAATAATTAAAAAAAGCGCACACAAAATGAACTTACGAGTGCAAAAAAGTTGAGTTGGCAGATTAAAAGCTGCGAGTTTTTTAAACAGGGCATAAGTTGCCTTGCCCGCTTAAAACTCGTTCAAAGTCGCCTGTCTGTCAATAGCCTGGCAAAGACCTGGCGCAAGGCAAACGGCCCAGCACGGGCGCGCATCTTAGTGAACCTCCACTTTGCGGAAAGCGGGCTTGGGGGGAGCCCGGGTCTCGCTTGGGCGCCCGCGAATAGCCGTCACGCTCAGCTTCGTGCCGCACAAATAACACGCACTACCTGAGAACACAGGGCGCGCTGATGGCAATCATAACAGGGCGCCGATTGTGGGGCCCTGCAAGGCAAGCCGATTTTCGTCGCTCGGCGCAATTTCGTCCGGGCGCTGAATGCCGACCCCGCCGGTTCTTCCACAGTCAAACGCAGGCACAATACATCATACTAGAAGGGGCCAACAGAGGGATTACTTCCATACACCGGCGCGCTTTATTAAAGAATCGATCGCCGCCGCCGGTTTTCTCCGGAATCCTTTCTCACAGCGGGCTGTTTTCGGTCGGCTTTGTCCCGCATTATCGTCGAGTTTGTATTGAACATTAACGGCGTGGCGCAACGGTGCCTCGGACAAATTTAACCCATTTTAGTCCCGTTTGTAAGGTCAAAAGACGCGGCCGGCTCCATGCTCCTGGTTATTTTTGTTTTTGTAATTACTTATTTACCGAAGCCCATTGTCAATTATACAGTAGGTAATTGTTCGATTGTGTTGTTGTTAATTCGCGAGGGGCATGTCAAGAACATCGATTGAACTGTTTCGGCCATTTGTGACTTGGTTATGTAAGGTAAACTACCTACGAAAATAGACGATGGCCAGAGGCAGGCAAGAAAAGCGTAAATAATCCGATTCCAGCTGCGGCCGCGAAAATACCTCTCTTGCTCTCTCTTGCTTGCCCCGGGGGGTAGCGAAGGCAAAAGGTTTTCTTAACAGGACGATAAAGCTCAACACCGCACTATCTCCGCATGAACTTTAATCCGTATGACATAGACCATGCTTGCTTAGGCCCAAGGAAATATGCAAAATGTCGGTGCTACGAATTTGGGTTTGTCTCCTTGAAAAGCAAAATACAATTTTTTTTTTGTAAACAGTCTATTTGAACTACAACCAACAATGCAGTAGTGACTTGGTTCAAACAAAACGATTACGACTGTGCAACAATCAACAAGCTAGCGTGGGTGTACGCTAAAATATGTGTTTGGCCTTTATACTTCGCATGTCTTGTCCAAACTTTGTGTGCGCTTGCTATTTTATCACTATCAGCAGCAGCAGCAGCAGCAGCAGCAGCAGCAGCTAAACAGCCCTGTGTAGAAATGTCCCCGCCAAAGCACTTCCAGGGAAATCACCAACAAAAGCTATTGGCCTGCCGCTTTGGCGGTGAATGTGCGCCCGTCACGCCTACTGAGCCTGTGTGGCGCAATGCAGCGGTGCGATTGTCAGCAGAGAATATTGAAATGGGAGAGTGTGGTTTTTACAGCACCGCGCCCCCATTGTTCGACGCTCCAAAACGGGAACTGGCAATCCACACATAGGGCAGGATTACGTCATCAAAGCGTCGACTAAAATATTTTGCGACAGAGCCGGAAATCGCAAATAAAATTTGATTTGGGATTATTTTGGCCCAGACTTTTCAAATTTGCCATTTTACGCCAAGTCCGTGAAATATAGGCCTTGCCTTTAAGATGACTGCTGTGAGAAAGTTAAATGTATTTTTCTATTTTTTACAGCCTTGGCTAAGATTTTGTCTAAAAGGGTTTGGTTCAAGATATGTTGACTCTACCTTACTTGTCTCAGTCCCTAACTACTAAAATAGAGACTACTGCATTATGCGGCATTTGCAAATGTTGTGTTGGTAGTTTTACTCCACTTAGACTTTAGGTCAATGAAATACTGAATTTTGGGTTATTTTCAGCAAATTGCACATGTTTTTTTAAACGAACAAGGAAATGGATTTCAGATGTATAGCTTGTATGCTGTCCTCGTGAGATCTTTAAAAAACAATTACATTCCACTCCATGTTATCCCGAGAAACATTGACAAAGATTGACGGAATAAATTTACACTTGCAACCTGACTCACGTGGTCACAGTGCAACAGTTTGATTTTAACCGATACTTGCTAATAATTGTTATTTATATTTATACCAATCTACCTTGAACAGTCTAAAACACTTCATATATGATATGAATATCAGGGTTGCCACACATTTTTAGAAAATAAGTTCAATGACCTTCAACAACGCTTCAAAGAAAGTTTATACGGATACAAATTCCTACAACACATCACGAGAGATGTTTTGAATATCAAAATAACTACACTTCCATGGTGATCAAAATAGCAACTGGTTTTAAATGGTGTTTTAGTATGGCTCATTCCAAACATATAGCTTACCAAAAAACAAGTGTCAAGACTAATTAATGATTGTTGGTGAAACATAGGACTTTTCAAATACTTTTCAAAACGCAAATTAATCTACATTTATAGATTCAAAGACTTCGTGTCAACCTTGAAAAAAAATGTATACGTTTTTATCGACATTGTTATTTTTAGTATTGTTTGGCCTTCTGGCGATTCTGATTTGGGGGTCCGATATGACTGATTGGTAGCACTTTGTTCAACCCCGAAACTGTACAGCTTTGGGAAAACTCGCAGGCTTAGAGTAGTGTAAGTTAAGTTGTCAGATGAATGGAAAGAAGCACACAAACGTGGACCATCTAGCGCTTGGCACAAATGACTTGCAGTGTTTGGGTTTCCCAAAACAGGCTAAAAGTGTAACATCCCATTAAGCCTACAGCAATAACAATGGAAACACGACCCTTTGTTACAACAGCTTGCAAAAATAACACATTACACTTATAGGAGTAGACTTTGAATGTGGTAATGCGCTCGAAATAGAGTCCAGGTCGCAAGACGTTCTCGATATTAATCAGCATACTCATAAATTCCTGCGACGTTGAGCGGTTCTCCCCATGTCACGTTTTTGGAGAGAATCAGGAGTCTATTTCTTGGTGACCTTCAATGACGACGCGAATCATGGGGGTTTCCCTCCGTGTGCTTTTCATGCAAACGTTGTCATGCGACTTTGCTCAAACAAATCCCGGATCCTAATAATAGCATGACTTCATACAATCAACGCTGTAAACACACGGACTTCTTCATGTGATTCCCGGGGTCCATGCAATTTTTGCTTTGCATGGACCCCGGTAGACAAGAAATGCTCCAAAATGACGTCACAATACAAATAAACTTCATGACTCTGTTATTTCGGTCCGACAAATGTGAAAGTTAAATGGAGTCTAACTATACATTCAGTGCAAAACCGTTTAATTTTTAATTAAAGTGTTTTCTTTTAAACATCAATTACTTTTAAGTATACACTAGTTTTTTAATTAGGCTTTCATGGACCCCCTAAAACTAGTTCACAGACCCCCTAAAACTAGTTCACGGACCCCCAATGGGTCCATGGACCCCAGTTTAAGAACCCCTGTTCTAGACAGACAGGTTCTTGAGTCGACAGCTTTCAGGATAAGCTCAAAGCCATCACCTAGCCGGGATCGAGGGCACTATAAAATTTAAAGTTTAGAAGCTTACATTTCATCTCGAGGATTCGCACGGGCTTACTAACTGCCCTAATGTATAGAAACTGGAAATTTTTGAGTCGTTTCGGGGTGCACCGCGTGACAAATGTCGGAAATACCTGGTTAATTTTCCCATTTTAAAAAAATGAAAATTCATTCCACAGATTTAGCCTCGTTTCATCGTGCAGGGTTTCGAAACTGAATAGAATTAAAAAAAATCGAAAACTGAATAGAATTTAAATATTCTGCCTTAGAATATTTAAATATGGTTTTGGATTGCAACTTTATAATAAAGTTTATTTTCTAAATAACGGACGTTTGTTGGAACATTAATTTTATTATAACGACTAATAACGTAACATCTTAAAATACCATCAAATCAGAATGAGTATTAAAGGCAATACAGAAAAAAAAATAATTCAAACTACAACCTCCACTAAATATATGCTTCAAGCTCTTAGATCAAATATAGAATACCATCCACTCGGTTTGGAGGGTTATTCTAAGTCGTTACAGGTCGGATATTTATATCATTCAAATACTCGTGGTTCTCGAGGCGTCATATTTGCTGCATACACCCATGTATTGCGAGGACTGCTAATAGCGAGGGCAGACCCCGTGTAAGGGTATTGGTGGAGAGCGGAAGTAACCCATTCGGCCGACAAGCGTTCGCACCAGAAAATGTGTAACGAACTGTGTTGGATGCTGCAATACATCCTCAGAGCCAATCCTGAAGCGAAAGCCGGCATTTGGATTGTCTCCTTTTGACCCTTCCGCCCAACGTTGCATGACATTTCCAGCAAAAATTGAATCCTATCGATCCAGCACACGGAAGATTATCGATTTTTTTCGGAACATTCTTTCGAAACCGCACGCCGAATCCTACGCTTTGCGCCGTAAAATGTGGGTGTTTACAGGTTAACGTGCGGTATGAGTTTATAGCTTTGCCTATTGTCGGTATGCAGATCCGACAGGTCAGCGGTGGAGGAGAAACAGCCACCTGTTATCGGATCGATTTTGCGCTGTATGCCCGGCATATGTCGCGCCGGTCCGCGTTCCGGCAGTTGCGATGGTGATATATCGCGTTTCACCTGTGTTCTCGATCATACTCGATGGAAAAAAACGTGATGGAAAAAAGCGAGTCGACCGATTGCTTGAGTGACTGTACAGCTGCTGCGCCTCGATGTGAGCGTAGAGATATGTCGAACAAATTACTGATAAATCTCGACTTACGGGGGTGTATTTTGCGTGGATGTCATCGTTTCAGCGCTGATAGAGAAGCAGTTGAGCCAAATGTGTCAGTTCACATTTTACCGAATTCCAGAAATTTCACCCTAAACCCTTTATTGAAAATACTGTTCCTTATCGGTAATATTCCTAATATAGGCGATAATGGGCGTAAAGTTATCGATGCTTGCTGAAGACCTCGTAACCGGGATATAGTGTTGAGCCATTTCTGAGTGGCAGGTTGAAACAAACGCGCGTCATAGTCTCATTTGTTGGTGTGGTGGTCGCTTTTTCGGTGAGGGTCACGTGGGCGAATCGACAATCGTCGAGTCGAGGGGCCACTCCTGGCTAATTGGGTTGCACTCCAGCACGGCACTCGCCCGGCACTTTTCCGTGCTTTTCGCCTACCTCAAACGCAACCCATCCCCAACAACAACCGACCAAGCAACCCTTCCGTATATCGCTTTAGGTCGGCAACTTGCAGCGCGCCTCTCGATCGGGTTAATGAGCTGGGGTTGAGCAAACGCTCGTCGGACGGCCCGTTATTGATTTTTGGGAGCGCGGGGCTCGGGGCCGAGGACGTAGTTTCCACGAGCGTCACTTGTCGAGGGCCCTCACGGCGGCTGACCGGCGCGGGAACAATTGTGGCCAAGAGTGTTCGTGCGGCCACAATGCCCCTTGGCCGGCGAGCCGAAGCAGCGACACAAACGCGAGGGATTAGGGCCGGACAATGGCCGCGCACACAAGGGGTCCCATCGAACGAAGGATGCCAAGTTATATTGGTCGAAGTCGTAACGCTCGGTCGGGCTACCGTGGCGCATGTGTCAGAGCCAACTTTAACGTTCCGGATCTTTGAGAAACAATTACCGGTCTGCTTAAAAACAGATTGGTTATAGTTTCCACATGAATTCGAGACAAATTTTTCGAGATCTGGGAATTGGTTTTAATAAAACACAAATTTGAATCCGAGAAAAAAAGTCTATTGTGGTTTATTAGCCCAATGAGCGCAAAATGGTAAAAGATTTTGAAAGCAAGTAATACTAAAACTTTTACTCGCGGTTAGAGAAGCATATACCGTCAATCGTCAAAATTTTATATTATTCAAAAAGTCAACACAAGCTTTTGGGGGTCGTAAATCGCATTTAGAAAGTCTACGCCAATGCCGCAGAAAACGGCGAAAATAGCCGATGGAACGCTATAGGCACGTTAATCATCCGAGTGAACGTATACCCTTTCGGCAAAAAGCGCCACGAAGCCGCAACAATTGCTAGGTGGCCGCCGGCGGCCTTATCTTCGGGCGCCCTAAAGGTCCCGGTGTAAACAAATAGCGGACCTAAATTCTCCTGGCATTTGCCGCACGGGCGCTAATCGAATCTCCCAAATGGCAGCCCTGGCGTGATCCCTTCGCATGCAGCAGAGGCCTTGTTTTGCAAAGCGGCCAGAGGTGAATTTTCTGGGAGCCAAATGTCACGCGCAGCCATGCATCAATGTTCGTGTTGGACAAACAACCCGCTGCCGGCTTCGGAAGGAAATTGCTGGAACACAGGGCCCGAAATAATTGGTTGAAGATAACTATGAAAATAAATGAGCGGTTTGTTTGTCCGAGACTGAAAAGTGGGAGTATAGGCTTTTAAACAACATGACACACGACTTTACCTATCTTTTGATATTTGGCTTGCGTCATATCAACTTTATAACTGTTTATTTTTTCATAGCTCTAACCACAATATATTCAAAAAAAAATAACACTGACAACCTGACGTGTCGTAGGGCAAATTTGAAATTCGTTTCTGAGCGTAGTTTTGCTACTTCTATTGTGCTCTAGATCGAAACGTTTTTGGCGTGGATATTTTTTTGATTGTTGCAGTTACACAAGGTCAACTCAAGAAAAAAATTAACACCAAGGATCAAAATGCTTGTGTTGGCGAAATCAACTGTTTCGAGCCCTGCGAGCTCGGCCTTCAGGTCATGGCCTAGCAATAAGTAGCCATCTAAACGCGTGTTGGCACGGATACAACAAGTCTTCAGAGTGAAAATGATCTGCAACAACAGCAGCCAGTACGTCATCGACGAGAAGACGCACTCGCCCACGTGACGTAAGTCGCTCGCAAGATTCTCGACAGCTTGACGCACGGCTACGTCACTGGAGCGCAAGTAGCCTCCGCGTTTGCGCGTTCAGCTTGTTTGGCGCCTTTACTATGCCAAAGGGCAATAGGCAATCGCATTGACCGAGTCCCGGCCGGGGGAGCTGATCGACTTGGCGATCCCACTTAGGGTGGGGAAAGCTCACAGTCGTATTGGCCCCTTAGTTTAATGCGTGCGTCACCGACCGAGTCTTTCTCAGTCCTTACGAAAGCGGCGAGCGCAAACAACATGGGAAAACACACACACACACACACACGAACGCGACGCGCGTGCGCACGTTTGGGGCCGCGCCACCATTTAAGGTACACTCAACGTCATCCGAGTATCGCCCCACCGCAAGAGAAAGGCATTTTTATTGCCGATCGTCGGCATCTGGGGCCTAAAGTTAAATATTCCGTTTGACATCGATTACTGATTACTGATGGTCTGGAGGGCATGAATCATGCAGAGTTATTCATGCTCCACGCGGGGAGATTATCATGCCTAGCACCTGATCTGGCGACGAAAAACAAGTTCATGCATAACTTAGTTTGCATACAAAACAGTTTGATGACGAGCTTCGAAAGCATCCTGAGGCCTGTGGTCTGCGGCACCTACAGAGAAGTGGGTAACCTAACCCTGAGCGTTGTTTTACGTCGTAACTTTAAATTATTTTTTAAGTCTATCGGTGACGGCTAGTTAGCTGTATTTCTGCTTTTTAAATCTTTTTTTGTTTTGGGGCCTAAGCAAATATTTGATTATTTTTTAAGCCAAAGCCAAGCTAGATTGTATAACATTACTGTTTAGAAAGTTTAAAACAAAATTTAAATGTTTTGTCAATCTTCGATACAAAAATACCAAAACTTAAAAATAAACCAATTTAAAAATCATCTGGCGAGCGTTTAAATTAAAAAATAACAAAACCACTTGTTCCATGTTAAGTGCCGGGGTCATAGCCTCACAGCATTGGGTTTAAACTGTCTCTCCTTAACTTTCGCATTGGCACAGAAAGCGGCGGTGTCAAGATAACCGAACCCTACACCTGGTCCAGTTAGGCCGTTCGTCTGCTGGTCCGCGGGGGCTACGGGGTTATGGTTCGCGTTGGCCAAGTTACAAACCCAATACCGTCCCCACTTGACAGTGATACGGCGGTAGCGATACGACACGATTCACATGGGCGCTCAACGACCACACGACGCAAAGACCCTGCGTCACTGAATACGGGGGCTGGTGGAGGGGTTAATACCAATCAAACTTGGAATCCGAAATGCTAAGGCCTGCTCGCGGAAAGTGAACTGCGGAAACCGGTTTGAAATTTCACCCGTGTTTCATCGTTTGAGCTGCCGGCGCAATTTACACGTACCTCTGCCAGCCTTTACTGGTGGCTAAATTAGACCACGTCCTAACAATAGACAAGTTGTTAGTGGTGTCAGTGGACGAAAACTTTCGACTAAGTTTAGCCTGCTTGTTATCATAGAACAGTAATGAGATCAAACGACTTTGTTTGTATTTTTCAGCACATTTTCAAAGAAGAAAATGGACATTTTCGATTGATTTATTTTTCATATATTAATATTAAGAACTTTTTTACCTTAAAATGAGTTTTATAACAAAATGAGCCATTTCACATTTTGTTTTAGCATGTTCATTATTTTATTTTTGCCACAAAAATAGGGATTTTTACTCCAAGCTCCATAGTTGCGCCATTACACAAAGCCATAAAAAGGCACAAGTTACAACAACCTATAGCCCCTATCGAACAAGTTCCTTCATTATAAAGATGTGTAGGCGTCAGTTTAGCGGCGATTGAGCAATCGTATAATCCTCCCTTGTGGCTCTGGCCAATCACCGATCACCATGACTTATAGGGGCGTGTGCATATCAAAAATAGAAGAACCGGTCGGTGTTCTGGAGTGTCGTTGTGTAATGAGGCAGCGGCTCTGGTCAAACTTTGTTTGGACCGCGTCAATATTATCAATATTGATCATCGCAAGCGCGCGCAAAGCTGAATAGTCCTCTTGCGGCTGCCTGGTGCTATTCGGGTAGGCGGTGCCAGCCTGCGCAGCGAAGGGGAAAAAGGGCCGCCGGTCGGCCTCGCGCGCTCCGCTCTGTCGATTAATGGCGTTCCCCTGTTGACTGACCTTTTAGGCAAGGCGGTTTATCAAGGCTACCAAGGTCTCCGGCGGTCAGTACATGTTCGGCGACGCGCTTTGCTCGCGAACGAAGTGAAATTTGACTGACAGTCATCATTTCGCGGCGCTTTGCCCATGATTGTTTCAGCAGACCTCGCGTGAAATCCCCAAGGTACGACGTGGGAAGCAAAGCCACAACGATCACATTATCCCTGGGCGCTCGCCCCGTTCCAATTTAATGATAAGCCTTTTAAAACCTTTCTTTTTCGTGCGCAAAACATTACAAATCTAATGAGGCATGTAAATTATGAGGGCGTACGCTGTATAGAAGAAACCTTAAAGTAAAAGTTTTGTGCTTCGAAATAATACAATGCATAATATGTTTGCTTTTGATTTAATAATTTTAAATTGATGTTTTTGTTCGAGTTAATTTAACCATGGTCACGGTGTCTAAAAACATTCACGGCGAATAGAACAGTATCGTTGATGAGGCAACTGATATTAAATGATATCCAAAAAAGTTAGAAAAAAAACAAAATCCATTACATTAGGAGGTGTTTTATTAATTTTTTAGTTTAATTCGAGCCTATACGGTTAAATGTATTTTGCCGTTTTTGCGATCTTATTTCGAAATATGTTACGACTCAGCCAACGTTTTCAAAGAACTGCAAATGTTTTCCTAGTCAACAATGTACGATTAGACGTCTTTCGTTATTTAAGATAATAAATGTAACGTTAAAAATCAAATTAACAACAAAAATGTTAATGATAAAAACAGAATTAAACTATTTTAAAAAGTATCAAGTAATTTTGTGTGGCACCAAACTTCTGGTTACATAGAACAACTCATGCCAGCACCAGAAAAGTGGCTGTCAGCTTCACGATAATGGTTGAACGTGTTTATTTTGACAATTGTTCTATTTTATAATTCAATGCATTGATTGTCAATATTATTTGCTGCTGAAAAATCGATTTCTTTCACTTGATAATGTTTCATCCCAAACTGTGTGGGCCGCTTCCTCCGCTAGTTCAACAAAAAGGCAACGTTGTAGCCCGTCGTCGAGCGAAGGCCCCATCGAGTTGTTAACTCGTCGCGGTCGCGGGTAGTGTACACAAACCGCGACTCCAACGCACTCAAACCGACGGCGGAGAGCATTTCGGTTCCCTTTTTAATGGGCCGCCGCTCGGCCGAAATGGCAGAAGAAGAATGGAGCGTGCAGTGGCTGTGCAAACTCTGCCCGTTTCGAAAGCCATTGTGTGGTCGGCCGAGTGCGGGCCATAAACCTTTCGGCGTCGTGTTTGACTACGTTCTTTCGCCTTATGTCCGCGCGCGTTGCATAGAGATGCACACCCCCGTTTCCTTGGTTCCCCAGCACGCCGCACATTTCGGGCAAGAAGCTGTTCGCCGTTAATTCGGCGAAATGCGAATTTGATACTTCTTCTGTCGACGGGTCGCTTGATTAGTATAGACACGAGGTAATCCCTCTGTTAAAATGCTTGTTGGCCAACTATTTAGAAACGCGGTTTCAAAGAGGTTCTAGGACACTGTTTACACATTTCTTCACCTGGATAAAATTAAACATCGCTAATTCCATTATCCAAATTGTGGAACCAAAGCTTAGTTATCTTTGGATTAAATAAAACAACAGAGGTGCTACAAAGGAAAAAACAAATACGAGGAAATAGGTCAGTAGATCTAGGTTAGCGATAGATTATTTATACAACAAACGGCATTCAGCTACATCCATGGTCGGTAGAAATTAAGGTGTGCTCACTTAAAATGTTGAAATTCCTTAACAGGTGAAGCCAAGCCCGAGTTTCGACCTGAATGGCGGGTCTCTATCAAGCGCGGCATCTTTCCAGGAACTGTATTCGGCCGATTAAAACACAGGCAGTCAATTTAGGCTCGGTCCATTTACGGACCTCAAATCCGCAGGTCGGTTGAAAACTTAAAGTCAAAACGAGCGTAGCGGCCTTCACTGGGCTTTGCGATATCACGGTCAGAGATCGCTAAGGCGCTGCACGGACGGCTTATCGCGGTGTAAACAGGCGCCCAGGCGCAATCACCGAGATACGAAGCGAGACCGGTCCGTGCGATGACCTGTGTGCTTTACACAAACGCGACCGACTCGCCTGTCCTTGGCTTTAGCGCGCTGCCGCTTGGTTTCTCTGCACTCTGCTTAACCCCTGCTGCGGTGAACGCGCATTACGAGCGCCGTCATCTACTTGTATCAGTTCGTCTTAAATCGGCTTGACGTGTACGCGGCGGCCTGGCGACGAGATTCGATTCACCGATATACGGGTTTATAGCGGCCGAACTCATTAAAGCGATAAACCGTGTACACGCTCGATCGCCGCTCCGTCGTTGCCTTCCGAATTTAATATCACGGAAATTAATGACACGCTTCTCGTAGCGTTGGTCTGGCAGGCACACCTGTGGGCATGTTAGTGATGCGTGGTGAAAGCTGCATGAAATAATTTTGCGTGCAAATAAATCAAGATCTTTAATACACGCTTATTAGCATACAAGAGATATGGCGCTGCGTTGACTGTGTAAATGGTTTTACGATGACAAGGCAAAGAAAAACGTTATTTAAATAGATTTAAGTCTATATTAATCAAATAAAATGCGAAAAAAAACATGACCTCAAATGTATCCACCACAATTTCAATTTAACAACCAAATAGGATAATTACTAATAGTACCGTTAAGCACCGCGGTGTTTACCCTATGGTATTTTAGCTCACTGTAAGTAAATTGCAGGGAAATCTCGTTACTCGAAGTGCTTCAATAGGCGGAGAGTTTGCCGAAATAGCCCTTCCTGCTAGAAAAGCGAGGGGGGTGCTAAATGTACGTTATAACCACCGCGAATGAACAGGGGCGCCACTTTATAATTGATCATGAGCTCCGTGTTGCAGAAATATTATCGGCGAGCCAGGCTTGTTTTGATACCATCGCTGTTGAATTTGGGATAATCTCATGGCGCGCTGAGAACGCCAATTAAAGCGGGATCAGCCGAATATTTAGCGGTGAAACGAAAAAAGACTCAAAACACTCTCGGTGACTAATAAACGTGGGCGCTCACGTGACCGCTCCTCAGGTGCTTCAGTTTCAAAGTTAATTGGTTGGAGGCGTGCAACTGAACGCCGAGAGCATTTCCTTTAACAGAGAGAGCCTCCCTCATGTCCTTCTTCGCTTCCTTTTCGAGCGCGGCGAAGAAGCATCTCAGCCATTGTCTTCGGGCGCAAAGCCAGGCGGGGGAGAGGGGTGCAATTGTGAAAATGACGGCGATTTCACGCTTGCATGCGCCACTTGAAACGCACTGGCGCGAAACGCGAGTCGAACCGGCCTGAACCTCGCGTAATGATGCCTAAGTGCCAGAGAGGGGGACGGTTTTATGAGTCAGTCGCACCGGGCCACGTATTAGCGGCAATAAATCGACGCGAAGTAGTTAAGCTGTTAGATTATGTCATTGAATCTGCTGGTCGCGGTAAAAAGCGATACAGCAGCCCAATTTGGGCAAATTTCGTGGAGCACGCGAAAAGGTAAACACGTCCGATTTATAATAATTGTTGTTCCATTTAAACGTCTAGAATTCGGTCAACGGCGCGCCCGAAGTAATCTTGTTCGAGCGCGTCAACATTCATAATTCTCAAAATTGGGCGCAAATTAAATTCCGATACATATATAATGTAACAGGTATGCGTTTTTGCGGTATCGTGTGGGAGAACGTAATGTGAAAATGAGGGCTAAATTCGATTTCTGGGCGCCCAGAGGACTGTAATTGAAACGCATTAGGGACAGATACAGTATGATTTGCCTTCCCGAATTCGCCGACACTAAGCAATACCCCTCATGTTATTTAATGACCAGAGGTTTAAGCAGCGTCAAAACATCATTTTTGTTCATTAGGCCATCGTAGGTAAATGTTTGCTAACCCACACAGCATACCTGTCTGTTTAAGTCAATCAATCCGCCGAACACCAAAGTGGGAGCTCTAAATAATTTAGACTGTGCTAAAATAAAACCAGGAATGTGTCAGCTTACATAGCCACTTTAAAAACACCCGGACATTTTTTAGGTCCTATTTTAGTTCTAAATTCCCACCCGAGCTAATATTGTGAAAAGTAGGGCAATAAATGTGAGTCCGCTCCAATTTGAGGCAGTGGCTCTCAACCGGGGTGCCGCGACACCCTGGGGTGCCATTTCTAATGCCCAAGGGTGCCGAGAGATATTTGAGAGTCTTTGAGAATCTGATTTTTAATAAACTCTTACTTTTTGTGTAAGATTTAAGTGGAATAAATCCATTTATAACTTCCTACGTTGTGTAGAGTTGATGTGTGTTTTCCAGTTCGATTTATTGTGACATTCAAGTGATTTACCTACGGGAAAATGTAGGGGGGCGTAATCTATTGATCATTTCTGAGGGGTGCCGCTAGCCTTAAAAGGTTGAGAACCACTGCTTTAAGGCGTATAAACCGCTCAACAAATAATTAAGATAACTTATACGGTTTCATAACCCATCATGTAAACTGATCCAATGTATTCTGAGTGCGTAAACGAATCGCTTCGTCATCAGGATTGCGCTTAAGGCGGCTAAACCGTCCAACGCTGCACACTCGACCGTTCACCCTCTGACACAACAAAATCGCGGCCCAATGGGGAGAAAGTGTATGGGATCGATTTTTTATCCGCGTATGCAAACACACGCGGGTAAGTGACGGTGCAAAGTGGCCAATCGATGCGCTGAAAAAATACACCGGTCAGCGACAAAAAAAACAACCTTATGCGGTGTACGTGAGCGCAACCAGCTTCGGGCCTATAAGCGCTCGGCACAAGGGCGATTAAATTGCCTACGCTTGCGGTCATTGTGGGCGATTTACAGGTAAGTAGACTGTCGTGGGCCATTAGACCACCGCTGTCATACCAGGTCGCGTCAAGAAACAGTCACAATCATGAGGAACCCCTCGGCATTACCCGGAACCGGCTTGGATACGTGCGTGCTCGCGGAGCTTAAAAATAGCCCAAATCGCCTTGTCGTAAACACTCGAACACTCTTGACCCTGAATGCAAAACAATCCGCTGTTTGCGGTGTATATACGCTGCGGCGACGGGCGGCAAATGGTCTGCTGAAGACGCTTAATGTTGTGGTCGGGTTGGGGAGAAAAACTCGGGCTATTTTACGTCCATTGTCTGTGTTGGGTGTAACCGGATACACGGCGACGTAGCTTGCGAACCACAGAAACGTAATTTGGCCCAACCCGTTACAAATGGAAAACAACTCAAAAATCATTGTTTACGGTTCTTTTGTTGGTTTCGGAAGAGTGGTTTAAACAGATACATACTGCTCTACCTGTACAAAATTGTTAAAATTGTGTCTCTACAATGCATTGGTCCTACCAAATCACATAAAAGTTATAGCACATTCAAAAACAGAACATTCCAGAAATCTAAATTAAATAATTCGACTTTTCTTGAATTTAGAATGTGTATTGCTATGAAGATCTTTTACAGCAATATACTCTATTGTTGTTTAAACCTGAACTTAGTTACACGTAGGAAATTTCAGATACGAGTTATCATTTGCAATATCGCAAACTGTAAGGATTCCATTCTACATGTGAATGAAAATTGCCGACAAGTGATGATAACAAACTCTATTTTACGAACGATATGAAACCAGAATTAAGGTAGAGTGGAAAATAAAGCACGGGTAATATTGCAATTGCGTTCCATCCTCCGTCGCGTTGCTCCTCATCCACCAGCCGCCAATCAGAGCGCGTCGCGGGGAAAAGCTGCGAAAAAACAGCAGGCAGTCAAAAACACTATTCGTTTCCGAACGAGCGTCGTCGCATCCGTCAAGACTCGCCGCTAATGAAATCTAAATGGGTCAGCACGCGGGCCTCTCCCGGTTCCAATTGAGCGCTCCGCAGCGCAGCGAACGGCGCACCGCGCATATCCGACAGTCGTCGTGAAAAGGCGTCGCGCCAAACTCGGTCAATTGTTCGCAGGGCTTCCCGATCGCAATAAAGGAAGGAGGCCGTCCGACTGGAAATCGTGTATTGGATTTCTGAGGCGCTTTAATGACGTTTGCAGCGAGCGGCGGCGAACGCATGCAAACTATGCTCTCGCCCTTTCGGCATTCGCACATGCGGTTCTGCGGCGCGATTGCGCATTAGTGGTTCACAGTAAAAGCGCCCGCGCCGCTGCATTATTCATGCACGCTGCTGACGCTGCCCTCGGCTGGCGGATCACTGCAGCAGAACAATCTAAAACCTTTGCGAAAGAATCCCCGCAAAACTCCGCACTGGGGAAGATTTCGCATCAAAGTAAACCTAGACCTATCGACCGCATCACTCCATTTCTTAGTTTCGGTTCGGTCAACAAGAAACAACCTACACGTGGTTAAACTGGCAACGGCAGAATGCACCCACATGGTTTAGTTATTGAAAAAAAAACTAACTTGTGAACGGACCCCAGGGTTCAGTAGAACATTCTCAGGATGTGTACAGTAAACTTCCAACAAATCACTAAACAGATTACAAAAAAATTCCGTTATTTTTCCCCAAAAGTTATTTATATGCCCTGAGGTATCTGAGCCCTCAAAAAAAGTTATTTATATGTTAACGAATAGTAAGCATTAATGATGTTGTCCAACGACATTAGTAAGTATTAGTGTTCGCTGTTATAAACATCTATAGTAATAAAAAACTCAGAAAATCCGCTATAAAAGGCAGGCTTGAAATACCAAGAAAACAAATCATTTGTCATGGCAAAATTGCACTGAGGGTCATCCATCGCGACTAGAGACTTCGCCAATGGGTCTAGCCTCCAGCGCTAACCTGTCAAAGGATATAAGCGCGGCGCTGTCACAAAGCCCAAAATCGCGGCCAAGATAAGACGATCACTGTCATTCAATAGTGTTGAAATGTGGGACGCGCGCTCGAGCGAGCCAACACAAAACAAGTAAACCAAGGCGAGTCGCGCTAAAGAGAAGTCCGTTATCATATCGGCGTCGATACGGGCACCTATCAAAACAAAACGGGAAAAGTCTATTACCGCCGACGCGGCAGCAAGCACTCTTTTGCGCCCGAACATCTTGAGGGCCGGTCAAAAGCGCACAAATGCTGGCCGCTATCCAAACACCGCCGTGCCGAATTGCCGTTTGTGCCCCTTTATGCGAGTCGGTGACGTAACGGAGTTTACGATAGGCAACTTGACGTCACAATGACAAACTTATCCGCTGGGAGCTCATGGATTGAGGGGCTCGTTGGCAAAGCAGGTCGCGTTTGTTGACGTGGTCGCGCTCCCATTATAGGAGATTTATGTCAATTGTACTCACAGAGTTGCTTCTTCGCAACGCTAAAAATTGCTGCCTCAACAAACGTGGTGCAATTTAAGGTAATGCAACCACTGCACAGTCCTCTCACATTACCAGAAAACTGTGCATTTTTAATATTTAGCCTAAAGCTTTCGGTAAATCCCAACGGCGCGTTTCATTATTAAGCGGTCCTACGTGTGTAATTAGGGCCTTTCGCACAAACTTAATTAACGTTTCGGTGAACGCCACTACAGCCGTAAATCCGTGGCAATTTCAGGCGGACTTTCCAAGTCGAAATTAAATTTGTTTGGCACACAAGTCATTCCGCGTTTAGGAAATCACGGAAAAGGAATTGGGACGTACACCGAAAGTTCAATGGAGGAACTTAGGTGTCTAGACCGCAATTGGACCAGTAAACAGCAGTATCGGATGTGGAAGTAATCTTGACACAGTAGTTAATCGGACACTGTTCGCGACTGGGAAGTCGAACGGAAATGCATAGAAAAGCCCAGTGCTTTTTGTGACAGCCGCTGGTCAATAACTGCAGCGCCTTGTGGAAACGGAAGGATCTAGTTTCTCTATAGCACATGCCTTCCTGCTCAGGGCTCGTAAACGGATATATAGGACAAGGCGGATGCTGGTTAAAACGACATATTTTTAACTGACCCCCTTCGACACAACGTAAAGTGGTCTCGAAAGTTTCGAAAACAATGCTTTGTCCAATGCCCGCTGACGTGTATAGTCATCGCTTAGTAATCGTGATAGGTTGCGCAACACGGGCGTCATTTATTCGCTCATTAATCTTACCCGGCCGCTAGTATTTTTGACGCGCTAGCAGGGTCAAGAAATCATGAATCATCCCACTGATTGCTGGCGGGCGCCCCAATGTTTGATCACGATGACGAAAGCACCGCAAAAATCAGTTATAAACTTAACTTGTCGTTAAAGCAGTTGGCCAAATTTAAACGTTTTGACCGATGCTTTAAATATTATTGGCACGACGTGTTCAACATAACACCACTTTTAACAACAACGATTTAAACAAAATTATATTTTCAACCGGATCGATACGTTCTTGTAATTTATATGCCTAAATCACCATGGAAAAATTCCGCCATGAATTATATTGTTCTGGTGAAGACATCAATACATAACCGTGTTGTTGAGCATACAGCGCAACGCCATGTCCAAATCATGATTATCGTATTCCCGGAAAACAAGTTGCCGGCACCCAGCGCAAGACACGGATACTCCCTTTTTAGCTGGAAAAACGGGACAAACAGTATAGGAGGAAAGGCCGAATGTGTAACTTGTACATTTACATTTCATCGCAGCAGATATCGCGAGCGAAAGGGAAGGGAGCGATGCTGTTGCGCTACGAACACACAAACCCGCTCGCTCGCGGTTCGTACAGCGCTCGTTGGCAAAACAGGCAGTTACGCGCGGACAAGGGATTCCTTTGTGGTGGAAAACGAAAACGAGGCGGTTCTGCGAGGGCTTCGGTCGACAGCATTTAATGACAAACCGAAGAACGGCGGGTCAATGTGAAACGCAGTGTTTGGTCGGTAAACTCGCACAGCCTATTTGACTCACTGCTTTACGAGCGGCGTGTACGACTCGAGCTGTTTTGCGCATTTCGGCGAATGCCATTATCGCGCGCGTTTACGACGAAACGCCGTAGAAAATGCGGTCGAATTTTTTTCGGCTCGAAAACAAAGAAAACTTTCCTTTCGGCGACGGAATGCGATACCACCAAGTGGAAATTCGAAACTGGCGCGCGAAGGCGTTGTTTACGTTGCAGGGATGTTGCAGCGCGGTTAGAAAGGGGTGTGCGGATTGGTTTTCAGGGACTTGGCGGCGGATGAAGGCGTAGGATTTCGCCAGCCGCTTCCATCAGCGCTAATTCGCTAATTGCTAATCCCTGGAACGCAAGAAGCGCGCAATTTCGTCATCCGTCCAAAACAACACGCGAGCCAGAAACTGGGGAAGGTTACAAATTCAAAGCGGGGCAACAAAGTGTTAAGGGAACACGCGACCGACTGAACGTGTAATCCTCCCACTCACACACGGTCAGCGGGTCGCGAAGCGCGGCGCCGAGCTATGCTAATCGCTGGCGAAAATGAAAAGAAGATCGGCAATCAAGCGCCAATAACATGTGGTTGAGAGCGCGAATTAAGGTATGGGTGCACAGTGGCGATGGAGCCGGGCCGTGTTCGCTGCCGCCCAGCAATCGTCCAAAACACAGGCTCCGCCAGGGATTACAGAGCTGCGGATCGTAGGCGGTCGCGTGCTGCTAGTGTCTAATTATCTACTTGGGCGATGTTCTTTACGCTCCGCACTCGGCACCTAATAAAAGTTCGCCTTCCTGTTTTTGTATTGCTTTTCGGTATCGTGGGCCGCGATCGAAACGCCATAAACAGCCTTCGACAGTTGCGTGACGGCGGACACGGTAGCGCACTCTGGAAGTAGCGAGTGAAATGCAATAACAACTCTAAACCGCATTTCCTCCCCCGCATCGCGAGAAACATGACCTAAACCAGGGCTTTTAAGCTTTTTTTAACGGCGTTAACTTGGTCTGCGACCCAAACTTAATTAAAACTTTCGGCAAACCTTCAGGTTTAAAAGTAACAAACAGAACACATTATTGCATCTGCATTCGTTTAAGCAATGTACAGCAGGTAGGTAGTAGGGATTTGTTCTGCTTTACTTATGACATTTACTAATAGGAAGTTTGAAAGGGTACGTTTGTGTGATGTAGATGTACTTCCGAGGGGCTAGATCAAAGATGTTATTAAACACATATGTTTGTGTGTGTCTTTCATTTGTGTGATGTGTGTGAGATTAATAAAGTCCTACTAGCGACCCCTTCCAGTGTCGCGATCCCCAGTTTGTAAAGCCCTGACGTAAACCATTTACGTTAATGTAGATATACGGTATATGTGTTTTCAATAATTCAACTTAATTGTAAATACATACAAAAGATTACCCTTGGAAAATACTGTTAGAGCAACATAAAGCTCACTATTCCTGTAAAAGCACTGTAAAATAATACAGACACTCGAGTAAGATTCGCGTTAACAGTCATTTCTTAATTTTGGGGATCACATGGGCTTGAGTTAAATCGTTTATTAGTATAGTGTTGAAAAACACAACGGCACATCGTTGAAAATGGCGCCATGGTATTAGTGATAGAGTGCCGTGAATTAATGCAAAATCTTGAATACGGAGTAAATAAGTACGGCCGTCTGTGTTGGCCTTGCTCGGCGATTGTATCGCGCGCTGATTACATCAGGTTTAATTAAGCACCGGAGGCCTCAAGCGATATTGTAAAAATCGACCAGCTGTGTGGTTTTTGCTTATCCGACGGTAATTTGTTCTCGGTCACAGTCCAAGGCAAATCTATCGCGTCGTACGCAGTTCGCTTTATTCTGGAGTCGTGATCTTAGCAGCGTTAGGTATTGTTGCTACCGTTCCTCGCACGTAAACACCTCATTGGGGTGAGTGCTTGCGGAAAGCAAGATAATACGAGCGGCGCAACCAGTAAAACCAACTCGGTCAGACAGACGTTGTCGCGATGACGAAATGGATACATAATAACCCATTCATACCCCGTGGTGTCACGTGATATCGGTGCGTCAATGCCAAAATCCCGGTAAACAACACATCGCAAATCAAGGCCCTGTTTACGTTTTTTGCTTTTTCCGGTGACATCATCACTGCAAATAAGCGCGTTGGTCGGAAGGTTGTAATATGCGCTAATCTCAAAAAGAAGACGATTAGAAAAACACAAGCCCTGTAGAAAGCAAAACAACAACCACTGCAAACACATTACAGCTTATTCTATCGTTGTATGTTTCTTATGTAATATTCGTGTCACGTATACAGCCAATAATCTCTATACATCACAGAAAGAAGCGGTTAAAATCAAAACCATGAAGCAATTTGCTTTAGCAAGTTTTGGTGATCGAATGAATAACTGTATACGTATCGAGATTGGTTTTTAAAGGACAAACTTTGAAAAAAGTCTAAGAATAGTCTTTTATCAACTTATTTTTTTATTTCACTTTAGGTATGAAATAAAAGGTGTAAAAAGGCGTCAACACCAATTGGATATTTAGCTAATATTTCTACCCTTTGTACCCAAAGCAGAGTAAAGACGGAATTTTGAATGACGTCATTTTACGAAGAATCCCGACTTAGATGACCGAGCCGACTGCAACGACCTCGGCAAATTTTACCTAATGATGGCTGGCAATTTCTCCGCACCGTATTGTTGTTTGTTTTGATGATGTGGCGTCACGAAAACAGAACTCGTGCTTGCCGGCATTTAACGTTGCACGACAAACCCTTCAAGCAACGCATAACAAAAATTCCGCGGCCAAAATTGGCAACAAATGTCATTCTGTTGTGAAGTAAAGTTGCCAAGAAGCTTCGTCGTAGTAACAATCTAAGCAGGAAATCTGTTTATCGCCAAGGTGAAGTTTGCACAAATTAAAATAAAACAAGTGCAGTAACAAGAAAAATTAATTATTTTTGCAGACTGCATACTAACGTTGATGTATAAACAATTTTGTTAAAAATCAATAAACAGATAGTCAAAACGTTCAAAATGCTAACTACTACAAAACGTTCAAAATGCTACCCCTGAAGGGATTTGATAATCTTAATACGTCAACCATTTTAAAGTGTATACAATGTGATACAGTAGAATCATATATCACTCGTTTGGGGAAAATGTCACTTCTTAAGTATCGTTACACCAGTATATTATTGTTAATATCGTTTACTAAATTTGCACTTCAAAATCGAAGGATTAATCGAAAAGCGTTACATCATGGTTCGCAAGAAAAGGTTCCGCGGGTCGTATGTTGTGCAGGCTGGTTTAGGTTGATTTACTACCACTGCATTCAAAATGCCACTCAATTGAAATGTCAACGAACAGGTGCTTAGCACTGATGAAGAGCAATAGGTTAAGTTCACCGGCGAATCTCCAAGGAGAAGAGTTGGTCCCACAGTTGATAGTTGGACAGTCACGGTCAGCAGGGAATCGTATAATAACCAAATCCCACGGCGCTGTATGATAAGTAAACGCGATGCCTGTTTTGTATGATTACATTATCTGCCGAACTATATAGCCCGTTGGTTTATTTTGCTTTTTCAGCCTTTTCGTCGAGCACTTTATAGGTCAGCGACCTCGCCTTTTGCAAACGCGCCACTTTTTGAAAAGGCACGAGATTTTCGAATTGGTGGAAAATCGTTCTGTGTTTACATTTTCCTGCCCGAGACGACCTTCATTTTTGCGACGGAAAATCAATGGTGCGGCAGCATTTTTATTAGGTTGCAAGTTAAAATTAATCATTTACGCCGCCCGTAGTTGTGTTAGCCATACGGCGGCTGGATTGTGATCGGTTGCCAAGTGCTTGCGGTATCACGCAAAAACGCTTTCGTTTTCCTTTGAACGGCACAAGGTAGCAGATGCTCACTTAGTATATTGTTATAATCGTTGTTAGGAATTTCAAACGCCCAGGGCCTTGCTTATAACTAGATCCTGCTGAGGCGCGATTTTCAAAACCTTAACTTGCCATTTGTGCTGTTTCTTTTGGCCAGACATGGACTAATTTTAATTCTATCTAATTTGTAAATTGCCTGTGTGGGGCACACAATTATCATTATAATCTAATTTGGGTTATACCTCAAAATACTATTTTTTAATTGCATTTTTAGTCTCTCAGTCGAAACTAAGTATTTGAATCAATATTCGTCTGTCGGAACGACTTATAGGTGATTTTTATGGTCGGCAAAGCATAAGCTATGCTAAAACGTATAGCATTTAGCACAGGAATTACCCATTCACATTTCTTTGGGAATAAATTGAGATTAAAACGAAATGGTTTGTAAAAAAATAAATGTAGTTTTAGGTCAAATTCCACTTTATATTCTGGTTTTCAAGAATTGATCAATACTAATTCTAATTCAATTTGTAAAACCGGAATTGCTTCAATTTTAATTAGAATCTAATTTTAAAGCGATAAAATAAATCTCTAGTCGTCCAAGTCTACTTTTGGCCATTGGCGGTCCCAAACACAAATTACGCAAAGGTATTCATGCTTCAAGCGGTAGTAAACAGTTCTGCAAATAATCTGCTATCTTAAAAAACGAGTTTGTTTTTGGCATCAGAAAACAACTCGGCGAAATGCGCTGAACGAAATTAGCTCGCGCTCAAGTGTTGTCGGATCGATCGACTGTTTGCTGCGACGAAATTCTCCCAACCAGGGCCGATGGAGTGACGCACAAGCCGTTGGACAGCCGCCACATTGCGAAGTCAACAATTCCTGTATTAAATTCCGCCCAGCTACGTCACGCACCTTATATGAGGCTTGCACGCCAGGGCCTAGTTCAAATCCACTTCCTGCTGGCTGCCTTTTCAGCCAGCGGCGGAAATCTCCGCGTGACGTGCACATTGCTCAGGTATAGCTCGGACAATGCAATCTGCGGTCCCCCGCCCTTTCTCAATTGCGGTAAGTCGCGCAACCCACCACAGCTGACAATTAAAAGCATTCAGCCTGATAGCATTTAGCTGCCGGCACGGGATTTGCATATGCAGTGCTATAATAGCTTTTCTATTTGCATTTCGCCATAAAAGCACGTTTCTGTTGGTATTAGTATATGCCGTTCTATTTGCAGGCCGAGTGTACATTTTCGGCTAATAAAAGCGATTGTTTAAACTCAAATTTTTCGAACTCGTCTATGGCTCGCGTATTTATTGCTGTAATCTTCGAGTTTCGATACAAGGCTTTCGTCCGTATTAGTTAAAGCTTAAGCGGCCTCAGCCCGGCGAGCCGAGGTGAATTTCGAAACAGAAAGGGGCCCATTGTCGGCGCGGCAGCATAAATGGGTGACGTCAGGCGCGGGGCGCGATCTCAGCGATATCGGTGTCGTCCCAAGGATCGGGCCCTCGATTTTATTTACGCCGACGGGGTCACGTGATCTGCGCGAACCTGGGGTCCCACGGCGGGCGAAAACAATGGCGGCATTGTTCGTCGCCGAGTAAAACATGTCGTCAACACGGCCCCGAACATCGGGCGCCTTTGGTCGAACGCTCGGTTCCACTCTGGTTCGACAAGTCAAATATACACGGCGCGCCGCCGCCGCCGTCGCCGCCGCGAGACGTGGGTTGCCATAGGAAAGAGAAACTGAAAAGGGAAGGCTGCTGGCCGCTTGCCACTACGTGCTCTTCTGGTTGGTGCTATTGGAACTCAAACGCAGCAGCATTTTTCGCCGATGCAAAAAAGACCGGCCGAAAGGCGTGGCCGACAATTCTGCGCTGAACTTGTGACAAACACGACTGAACAGCGCCTTACAATCATACAGTGTCAGGCAAACATTCCCTGGTGCCAAATGCAGCAAACTGGGCGGACGTTGGTTTTGACTGCGCCCAACCCAAACCTGATGGCAAGAAATCCGCCTTGACGTTCGAAGGGAGAAAAATATTGCATACCAACATTGCAGTATCTATCCTATTACGTCGGAGTTACTCTATATGCAAAATGTATTCCGGCACTAACGCGCGTTAGCCACCTCTCTGGGCATCTGGGCAAGCAGGCTGAGCTTCAAAAAACTTTGCACTTAACCTGCTGACCGCGATATGAATCAGACACGAACCGGTTCACTATTTTCGGCAACAGCAGCGGCCACGAAGTCGCCATGAACAGGGTGACCCATAACACGAGATAGCGACGCCGCCCGCTAGTCGTGACCAGCGCAATGCCTGAGGTGAAGCGTCGTTTTGATTGGTGGTGGGTGGGGGGCCGGACTGGGACTCGGCAAGTTTCACACGCTCGCCGGTGTGTCTCGCGCTTTGTAGGGACGCTATCGAATTTTCGGAGCCATTGAAATCCGACGTGTTTGTAAACAGGAGACTGGGGCTCGTGCTGTTGCGACTTGTCTGCGCGGCCGGAGCCTTTGTTTATTGTGGCAAGCCCCGGCTTCTTTGGGGGCGCTTATGGAAGGCAAAGCTGAGCCCACCGCCTCATAGTAAACAACTCTCTCGCACAACGGGCCCGGTTACCGTTCTCACAAGGCCTACGTTCGATTGCCAAATTAAGCTTTTTTTGGTGCCTTCCAACTGGTAGACAACAAATCGCCTTTACAGCACCCCGTGGTTATTTCCAGGAATATCTAAACATAATTGCTTGAGTAGTCCGATCAGTGACAACTTTTGATGCTGTTTAAAAAGTTGCCTCGTTTGATTACTATTTACTTTCCAAATTGGCGCATGTTGTAATTTTTTTATGTATTCAAAATAAAAAATAGCATTGAAACAATATTGTTACTGGCACGCTGGTTTTTACCTGCGGTTCATAGAAAAACAACCAACAGAGGTAAGAGGTAAGTGTATGCTATTACTTAAGTACAAATATGTTATAGAAATTATTAAATTGATTGTGTTGTTCAGTTGAATTTGGCGTATTGGAATTCATGGGTTTGACTACCTTTTAGCATAAATAATAAACACCAGTTTGCAAAACAAGTTACCAACAGCCCTGGTTATTTTCGCAAATTATAAGCCTAGAGCATCGGCCATCTGTAGATTTGAAAATCAGGAGCTATTCGTGTCGAGTTCGTGAAAGCGCGATCAAATAATGAATGGTTCGTGGAAGGAGCATTGACTGTTGCGGCGAGCTAATTTTACATTGCAGGAAAATTAGGTTTTCAGTGAACAACGTTCTGCCAGATACCAAACCGGGCGAGGGCGGCTGTGGCACCTTGGGACTTATCTCAGTTATCGACACTCACGACCTGTTTCCCTGGCCTGTTTACGATAATAAGGGTGTGCTGTATGCGAATCACATACGCACTTAATCGCCGCGAATTGTTTGGCTAGAACTGCGGAAGGTGCGTCCTCACAGGGGATATTATGCGGGGAACCAGCATAGTTTTGGCGCCCTGACGAAATGTTTACCCACTTTGGGGATAAACGTGACGAAAAAGTCAAGCTTGCAGCAGCAATAACAAACAGCTGGGTGCTTTAGTCATTGTGGACTTGACGATCAACAGACCTCACCGAAAACAGAATTTCAGTTGTTTACCTGCTGCGGGCCACAATAGGTCGATGGTGTGTTTTATGGGGCCGACCACAGTGCTCGCCTGTGTCGAAATGTGGCGCTCTAATTAGTCTGACCAGGTTTGCTTTTGTCCCTTGTACACACAGTGGCCGTTGAATAGAAATTAAATACCCGACTTTTTAGATTATTGCAGTTTGCCAGTCCGATTAGTGGCCGGATTACGCGGCATTAGTGGAAACCATGTTGGGGCGCGGGGGACAATGCATCGATTGTTTGTATTGGAAATTAGGTTTTGAAACAGTGCCGAGAAATTAAACAACGCCAGGCCCCAATAGGATTTGGACGAAATAAGCTTACGTTTTTAATGACCAAAAAACAACCTGGAAAGAGGTACTCATATGACTTACGTTTTCTGCGGTTTTGTGTAATAAACCTTTATTGTACTTCACGTCAAATACAAAGCCGGCTTGGGCAATACGCGGCTAGTGAAGCAAGACCATCACAATTTGTCCTTCGAAAGAAAGACAACAATTTCGTAAAAGCCACAAAAGTCAGCCAGGCAATTTCGCCGAGCCTGGTTATTTGCGCTTCACGCACCAGCGGGCTTAAGCGGTACCGAGTGCACAATAACAACGCCCGTGGCCGATGAAAAGTCGGGCGATTTTAGCTAAGGCTTGAAATCTTTTTTCACCGCGGTTCGCCTTTGTGCGAAGTCGAGCGACGCGTTTCTTTTTTTCAACAAAAGGTCGAGCGGCTGGCTCTGTCCAATAGCTTTGCTCGCTTTTGGCAATGAAAACGTATTTCGCACTAGGAATGTGCATTTGACGTTAAGTTTCAACCGCCACTTAGTCATTTTACGACTCGCTTGTGGCAGTGTAAAATAGGGATTTTAATTTTCGACGATTTTGCTTCGAAATATGTGTAAAATGCACATGTGGCAAGTAAAAAACTTTCTTTCTTGGTTAGAAGAGTACCGTGTCAAAGAAATAAATTACGTCCTTTGGAAGTTCACACAAAACACGCACATCAGACAACAAACAACAATGCGAGTGATTACATCTTATTGTAGTAATATTTGCTGCTGTAGTACGAATCATAATTAACGACGTAGAATCTTATTTTAGATATAATCGTCTTTATGATTGCCCCACCATGAGCAATACTCGTTGGTAACTAGTCGCATTGGGCTGTACAGTGTACATGGCACGTGGGTTGCTGCTTGTGAATTGGTTCACCTTTTTTCTATTTACGTACCTGAATCGGGTTGCATTGCTTTTACACAATGCTTTAATCAGCGACTTCCATCCACGATGTCAACCCAAACGATATTGTTTTTCCCTCTATTTGCTCGGCTGCGAGTATTTCATTTGCTCAGCCTCTTTCATTCTCGCTCTTTCTCTCTCTATTTTAGGCTCGCCGGGCCTTTTTCCTCCAGCTATTTCCTTGCGACTACGCCATTGCGAGTATATAACACCGCTCAGTCGCTCAGTCTCCATTCGCACTGTAAGCGTCGGAAGCTATTGAAACGATTCGACGTAAAGTTTTTGATCACAGCTGGGCAACGCGTCTGTTTGCTCGTCAAGTTGCAGTTTCTCGTTACTCAGGAGCTTTATAAGTTTAGCGCTGTCCAAATATCACTGTTATCTGGTTATCATGTCGTCTGCGATGGTTTCTACTCTATTGAATGATGATTTGACGGTAAGTGTTCAGTAATGTGTGTTTTGTAGAACTACAACTTGGTAAAAGTTTCTTAATATGTATTATAAAGGCTACACCATTGTATAGTTTTGAAATCCGTGAAAAATAAGTTGGATGTTAATTACCAAGCAATAAAAAAACTGTACGGCTAGTTAAATTGTTCCGTTTGCGTGCCAATCCGTAAGGCCGTGATTTTTATTGGCAGTTAAACCCTTCTTCTTACCTCAGTGTTGTACAGTTTAGAAGCTGACAACTTGCAAAAACGATTCTGAAGGTTGCAAAGGGCGGCAATTAAGCCTAGCTTAACATCGTCGCACTAAACTGCGTAAAGAAAAGTGGAACAAACGTAACAATAGCGTTTGTTGGCTGCCTGGCTTTGTTGTTTCAAACCCTGTTTTGTTTTGCAGGCTATTCAACGTAATTTCCACGACTTTCCATTACTTCAGCGCAACAGCGCCGTTGACAAAGCTGAATTGGTTGGCAGCGCCTTCTCCGTATGTGGACTGTTGGCCGGCGGTGGTTCGATCGCAAGGCGCCATTCATCTTCTATTTTCGTGTCGGCGCCCGCAAAGCCCGTAACTAACATTCCTTCATTCGCCGATTCCAACAATGCACTTGTCAATAACGGAATATTAGAAACGGTTGCTGAAGAGCGCTTTCGCAGCCGGGCCTACAGCGAGGGTTCTTCAATCCTTAGCTGTGACCAGCAGCAGCAACAACCCAACCAAAGTACCAGCCGCTATAAGACCGAGCTGTGCCGGCCTTTTGAAGAAAACGGCCGCTGCAAGTACGGTGACAAATGCCAGTTCGCTCATGGCAAGCACGAAATGAGGCAAATGGTGCGACACCCCAAATACAAGACGGAGCTGTGCCGAACGTATCACACGGACGGCATTTGCCCCTACGGGCCACGCTGCCACTTCATTCACAACACCGATGACCCGGCCGCCATGCCCCGCCAAAATTCGATGAATGGAATTGGAATGCAGTCGCAGCCGATGCCGATGTCCATGCCTGTTGCAATAAACAACCAAGCTTCCCAGAAGCGCCCAACAAACTTACAGCTCATGTCGCAACATCGCACTGTCAGTCGCCTAAACAGCTTTCCCGCCTACACTCCATCGAAGGTCAACCACAGTCCCATCGGCACTCCTCCGGGCTTTTATGGTCTGAGCGAGCGGCCAATGCTTTCGCCAGTGTCGCCCAACACCAACGTCCGAACCGGGCCGGTCTTCAGCTTCTCGAAGGCACCGATGTCGCCGCTGGACATGCAAACCACCAACGTCTTCGGAGGGTACGAGAGTATCAGCACCGAAAATCGCCAGGGCACCCCGCCCCTGTCGAGGTTCGATATATTCACTCAGGGAACCCAGTTGATGGATTTGTCTGCCGCTGAAGATGGCGTGTTCGAAAGGCCCATCTCGCCGCCCGATTCTGACCGTGAGTCTGAGTCAGGTTCGCCACAGGGCAGTACCGGCGCTGCTAACAACTCGCCACAGCGCCTGCCCATATTTAGGTGCCTTTCGCAATCCGATTAAGGTGTAACTTCGAAAATACCCTGACCACTTGCAAATACAAGAGCAAATAATTGTATTTATACGCGTAGATGGCGCAGCATGGTAGCGTGTTTTGTTGTACGGCGGCCTGAAACTTAACCGGTATGATACATTTACCCGCGCTTAGTCCTGTCAAGGTTACAACCATTATAAAGTGCCTTTTTGTTTTGCTAACATTTTTTCCAGACCCGAAGTGCTTGCAACATACTTACTCGCTTATTTTCGTGTCGCCAAACTACCCTAGTTGGAGAAACAGTTAAATTATTCTTAAACTACAGCGACTGCAATATAAACCATGCTGTGCTTAATCGACATAGGCGCGATCTCTGTCAAACGTGATTCTGGTGCAAGCAACTGTTTTCTATTTCCTACCATTAACATTGGTTTCTGTCTGTGTTTTATACTCCCCTAAGTTATTTTTTGTTTCTCGAAAGTTCACGAGCGGCGAGGGTCGTGAACTGCTTGCTTTACATTTCTGTATTTTCGTGTCATAATGCCACCTTTTTTGTTTTATTATTCGCCTGCTTCGTTGCTTATTTCTTTTATGCACTGCTGCGGCCTGTCCCTGCTGCTTTTCACTATTTACCGAGACTGGCCATCAGCCAACCGTTTTGAATTAACTTTTAGGCATTCGACCTGTTCGTCTGCTGGCTTAAGTCGAACATTGATTATGGCGCTGTCATCGTAATTGTTTTTTTGGCAATGGGATAGGTGCCACAAAACCGATGGTGAGCTAGGTGTCCTTGTTTTGCATAACTTATTCTTCTAGTAGACGAGCCGACACGCGGCAGACATCGGCGCGCCAAGGCTGTATTGCACTCAGGCATGTTCTTGTTCGATTATAACTTATTTCGTTATATTTTTTTTCTTTCTGTTGTATTTTGCGACGACACAACGGGCAGTTTTCGTCTCTCTCTCTCTCTCTTTCGTATTTTAATTCCACACACTTCATTACACGTGATGATACGGTATATGTAGGAGTGTTTTGTGCGCCCGAAAACTCAGTGCTTGTGTAATAGGAGTGGTTCAGTCTTGCGGTGGCCGCCAGGGTCTCTTGACGCTTTTCAGCAGCAGTCAGCAGAAGGCAATAATCTGCGCGCGTGGTGATTCGCTGACGCGCGCGAATGGGTGGGTGAGCGCACAGACATAACCGTCTTCGCGCTTTTTCGACGGCCTGCTTTAAGATAGATCGGCCGGTCGACAACCGCCTTGTAATCGGCCGGTCGACAACAGCCTTGTATTCGCAAGCGGTCGGTTCTAAACGAAAAAAACTCGTGCTAGGTGCGGCAGTAGTGCGCCACACAGGACACTGTGACAAGTTAAAACGTGTGCGCCGACATGTAAGCTTTACCAGTTAGCTGCCATCAATGAAAAACATTTAAGCGTTAAAATAAACCAACGCGCGAGCTGAGCGTTCGGTCGAAAGTGAACTGAAACCACTTTTGTTTAAATATTTACCCGCGTGTGCGCCTGCTGCGCGCGTTCGGTAAGTTAGCCTACTTTAAAGCTCGGCATCAGCTATCGTTGTTTGCAATCTACACCGTCGTTACTGGTCGTTTAATGGCCTTAACCAACCGACTAAAATCTGTTTCATTAAAGATACGCCGTTTCAGCATTGCCAAAAAATTGTAGGGTTCCCCGTGCCAGAAAATTCGTCTGATTTGCCTTTTAAGCCAGCAGATGCGCCAGTTTTTGATTTACTCTCGTGCAAATATTTGAAACGCAGTGGCTTTGTCGCCGCTCAAAGCCCGTCGCTCTAATCCTATTATCACGACATGACGGTAGTAACGAGGGACCCAACAGAAAACGAAAAGTCGCCGCTCCTTTTTAATCCATAAAAACTCCTGCGCCTTGAAGGGTTTTGTGTTGCCACGCACTCGACAGGCGAGTAAATACTTCACGGACTAAGAATCGAGAAAAATCACTAAGTCGCTTAAGAAGCGGTAACTTGCTGGCAATTAAATCGTAACCTTACCCTGTGATCACATTCCGTTGGCATCTTTAAAAACCAAAATCGTTAAATGGCTTGTCTATAGACGCAGCGTGGTGCAGGTTAAACGCGCCATCAACTGTCTTCCCATTAAAGACGCGGGAAGTGGTCACTTGTGCGAAATAATCGGTCTATTTGCACATTGCAGTTGGCGTGTTGCGGGTTGATTGGCTCGCTGCTGTCAGCGCTAACGGAAGTTCGCCGTGCACAGTTGTGCTGCGTATTTACATCACTCGGCAACCGCACAACTGAAAGCAAAGTCGGACTTAATTAAAAGTTTTATTGCGATAAATCGACAGCGAAGTTTGCATACGCTTTAAAAACGAGACTGGATTGCTCAGGCGTTGTGTAGCAGCGACCCGAGAAGTGCGTTATTCAGCTTCAAAGATCCCCGTTTCAACACGCGCGCTCGGCTTGGCTGCTTCAGCGCAGGAAGCCATAAACCATACTTCGACCTCCCGTGGCCCTTGGTCGTTTTCAAGTAGTCGATTTGGGTGCTGCGCAAAGACATCCGGTGCGGTGGCCCGACGACACAAATCTGGACGCGGTGGCGTGGGAACCGTGTCGTCGTGCACTTTCCTTGCTCCGTCGCTCACGTTCCACCAATCGCTGGGTCCTATTAACACATGCATAAGCGCGTTAAAGCAGGTTCACCCGTTGTGACGTTTGCCTTTAGTGCCCAGCTGCCCGCTGTTGTCCCCGATTTGAAATCAGGCAGGGTCCTTATTTAAAAAAAATGCTGTACAGTACTGCTGCATGCTGCAGGTTACGAATTCACTGTAACTGAGTTTGACGCGCGCCAAACGGGGCGCTCATACTGGTGTTTGGGCTAGAAAAAAAAATTGTTGAAAATCTGCTGCTGCGTGCCTACCTTTGTTGTTGTTTTTTTTTTTGGGGGGGGGGGTCTTTAAAGGCAACTTACTTTCGGCGGTTTGGGCGCGTGCTTATACCCCGGTTAACGGCCGGATCGTTCAAATGCAAAGTCCCTCGTCAGGCGTCCCGGTTTTTGCTTGACTGCATTTTCGTTCCTCTGCACGCGAGCTTACAAAACCCCAGGTAAACCACACAAGTGGGTTCGTTTTTCTCTCTTTCTCTCTCGCTATCTGTTATTTCGTCGCCGTTAGTGCCCGCGCGCGCGTGTGTACGTGTTTTTCGGTTTTTATTTATTTACGCTTTTGTACGGCTCGCCCGCTTGCTTTTCGTTACTATTCGTTTACTTATTATTCCTTATTATAATTTTAATACTATTATTCTTATATTATTCCCCCTTTCCCAAGTACGGCGACTTGGATTCGATTGTGGTGGCTAAGCTGATGACGATAATGTGTTCCTTTCGCACGTTTCATAAACAATAAATGCAAAAAAAGTCGACCGTGAGCACAGAGACTGATGACGACGGTGTTTTTGTTGTTGTAAGTAGGAAGCAGCAGCCATTAACTAGCAGTCACTATAAGTCAAGCGTCCGGGGCAAAAAGAGAACAAAAGAGGCAGTTTGTGAAAGTGGCGCAAGTGTTCAAGTTGGTGCTGGCGCAGCGCTTTGGGGCCTCCACCATCCATCAAGCACTTTAAGTGCAATTGGTCCGTCATATGCTGGAGAAGCGCGCCATGATCGGCTGACACGGATCCAAACGAGAACAGCATCGGCACCAGCAGCGCAACAGCATGCGACCGGGCAAGCAACAGCAGCGTTAGCAGCAGCCCACAGCGCCGAGCCATTAGATACAACGTGCAAAAGGCGACTTGACGGTGTGTGTGCGTTGCGCGAGCGAACGGGCGGGCGGCGCAGGCTCAGTTTTCATGCGCAAGCTTCAGCTAAAGTGCGAGCCCGCTTCCTGAATAGACAAACAACCGCTCGCCGGCCGTTAGCGCGCTGAGCCCAGGCCAGATGTATAGTAAACAACAGGCCGTGCGTTTGGGGCCCGGGATAGAATTTCGGTTTTGCCAAAGGTAGTTCATCCGGCGATCGGTCAAAACAACTCTCAGAAAAGTCGAGACGCCACTTGTTTACTTACATTTCGAAACCGGTGTCGATATTTGCAGCAGCCAAATACTCAAAGACGCAAAAATAATGTCAGCGGTTATCCGCTTTTTGTTTACTACTGTTCAATTGGCACTGTACATCTGGATGTCAAATATCATATACCGGTTGGCTTGTAAAATAGGTGTTGTCGTGAGCTTAAATAGCAAGCAAAACATTCTACAAACGGCAAAGAGTACGAACAAAAATGCACACTTTGCTTTAGTTAAACTTTGACTTTGAAGGAACTTCGGCTGAAGTGAAAAACAAGGCTGTTCCTTCGGCCCGAATGCATTTACACGCACGGATTCGTTCAACCGTATTGACCCGTTTCGTTTCCGTACTACGCGCCTGGCGCAACGTTGCAACACCAGGAGAAAGCCGCCTCTCTCTGTATACACCACCAGGGAGCGCGGCGCGCCATTCAATTGCAAAAGCCCGGCTTTGTGGCGGGAGAAGGGCAAAATTGGCGGAGCACTTGAGACGAGAAAAAGGCCGAGCGCGTTTCTTTGCTGCAAGCTTTTTTGCTCGGGCAAGAGTCAAGACCGCCGCTCCTCTTAACTTTAACCAACAGTCACGCATCGGCGTAAGATAACTAGGGTGACGTCATAGCCAGTTTTGGAAACCTCTCGACGATTGCCAAGCCGCGCAGCGGCCTTTTTTCTCCCGCCGGCCCGCCTTAACGCACAAAGGAGGAGCCCGGCGCGCAAGCTTAGAAGGCTCAATAAGCCCAGAGCGACGGGATTATGCCAATTGATCCGTGACGCGATGGATCGACGGCTGTTTTTGGCCTATTCTCAGTCGGGCGTGCGCTGTTGTGTTTCGGTGAAAAACAAACGCCGATTGCTGCGCTGTTGCGTTTCTTTGGCCGGCGAGCGGCGGTTTGGACTGGCGCGGGCAAAACGGTCAAGGCCGTTTGCAAAGTTGCGCAAACCATGTCAGCAAGCATGCAAGGAATAAAGGCAAGGCTGAGCGTCGAAAGACAAGGAACGGCAAACAGTCGTACAGTCGCGCGTTTTTCTGTAATAACTAGCAAATCTCTTCCCCATTACGCCTTCCCCCTGAAAACTAGCCGGTATTGCGCTACCCAAACCCAATCGGAGGTTTGGCCAGTTAAGGAGCACTTCCGGACCGATTGGCGAAAGGCCGATACAACAGATTCAACGCAAAAGCGCGCCACATTACGCGTATTATTATACGCCCAGAGCCGCCGCTTCGTGGAAACTCACCGCAGCGCGGCATGCTCGATCACGTGACCACGCCCACACGTCAACTCACGAGTGTGATTCATCGTGGCCGCAGTGAACAGATCCGACCGCGTCACATGACGGCTATCACGCGCCCAAACAAGTTTTTAGTTTCGTGTGTAGAAAATTAACTCGGCCAGACATTACACGAAGGTACGCATTTAGACTTAGATTCACGTCAGACGTCGACTCACTCACAGACCGAGCCCTTTTGTCGGATTTGTTGCCGCCTTTAACCAACGACAAACATTTCGCGGGTACATTTTGGGTAATTTTTAAGATTGATTTCTAAAACCGCTGATCTTACTTTGTTGTTGTGCGAAAAGCGGAAAGGTTCACATAAATCCTGGACAACTTGTCGTCCTATTTGTGACGTCAAACTGATATAGTCATCTTTAATTTGACCTTTCAAACGATAGATTTATTCATTTTCAGCTTCCTAAATCATTAGTTGCTTTGTCTTTGTTTTGGCGTCGGATGAGATTTTACGGACAAATGAAGATGTCTCATGATAACGGATCCGAAACACGGGTACATAAGGGTACTGTTGGTACTCGCACGATAGTAAGGTGGTATTAGTGACGACAGCATATCAATCAACATATTCATGCTTTTTTTAACTTATAAGGCCACTTTCAAAGACAAAAAAATAAGTTGAATATAAAACTTAACTTCTTGAAACTCTTTTAGATATATCGAACTTAGGCTTAACGACACTAAAATACATTATTATAGGCAATATAATACGAAGTATTTCCTACTATTCATACGTTTACGCGGTAAAACACTTCCGGTGAAGTCATTTTTTGCACTCCATATTTAGTAATATCAGTGGCCTCGTTACCCTTATCGAAATCTGGCGGTTGCGAAACTTCGCCGCTAACGTACAGTACACACAAATCACGTCATCGTGTGCGCAACGATGTCAGTCTGTCGACAAAAACTAGTGAGGGTGATTGAGCAAAAGAGGCAAACATACATTGATGCGGCTGGGAACTTCCACAAATCGTCCAAAGTGAGTTGACAGCCTGACAAGACGCCAAGACGCATTGGCTCGAACAAAACGAGATTTTCCAGCTAGAGTGACGTCGACAGTAATCAACGTCAGTAATGAGGGATAGCCGGGGTTGGAACGCAGGTGTTGGCGGCGTATTTTGGTCCGGTTGTCGCAATACAGACGAGAATCGTCTGTCTGGCTTGCGTGGACAAAAGAGGAAAAAGTCCGACCCCGGTCAGCGATGAAGCGCTTTCTCACAAAGAATGACCGGATGTTGAATGACCTTATATTGAACGCCGAAGAGCACGAATATGCCGGATAAGCGTTATTTCTGGCGCGAGAGCGAGACATTAGATTCGGTCCTGTTTCCTATAAAGGCAATCTCATAAATAGCCACGGCCGACCGCGGCTGTTCTGATGGCGAGCTCGGGTAGATGGGTTGCACCACACGCATTTACCCTGAATAATCGTGCTGTGCCTTTGTTGAATTTGGATAGCCTACCACATAGTTCAAAACATAAAGTTACATTTAAAATTACAAAACACAATGCGCTTTTTCACAGTATAAGCCGAAATAATGGTTTTACGTCACAAATCATTATAGCTGAAACTGCTAATTTTTTAGTCAGATGTCAAACGAAAACCTTTCTATAGCATTCCCAGAAATGAAACTTGCATGTACCATTAAACCTGTCAAATGTATATTGGCTTAATTTTATTTTACGTACGACCAAGTGTTTGGACGTTGTGCTTTACATTTACAATATACCAGGTAAAACGGAAATATAAATTGATGCCATGTTTAGCTTCGATGACGGCCTTATACGTGACTTAATCCTCGCCACGGCATTTTCCAGAATTTCGTTTTGGTTTATTTTGGCGGCCCACGTGCAGACGGAAGATTATTATTTTATGGTCGTATTTTACATTCTTGATGGCGACACATAATGGCATGCGCCGGAAATTTGTTGTAACAACCCGAATGGCCGCAACTTCGTGTTTCTGTTCCCTTGAAAGTCGTGCCTCGCTTTTGCTATTAATATTTAATTGCGCGCGCGCAAAGAAAAGAGACCCCCTTACCAAGGCAGAGGGCCGGCAGCCGTTATGCGACCCAGCCCCTCTGCCAGGCGAGACAGAAAGAATTTCACGCATCGTGACGTCACAGCGGCCTGGCGACTTCTGCGAATCACGATTTTGTTTCCGCGACGCGGGACTGCGTTAAATTTGTAACGTCGCGCGGGCCCTTATCGAGATGACCGGAAGGGCGACATTTAACGGCCAGCACCGGACCTGGAGTTTTCCTGCTGTAGTACGCGGTAACGAGCGGGCCAGCATTTCATGGCGGTGTCTGCGTTTGGCGCCGTTTTAACCTATAAATAAAGCACGACGAAGGGTTTTTTAATGGGAAATATGCGAATAGATTGCAACTTTGCTGCCAGCGCTTTTTGAGTCGCATAAGCGCGATCCGGCTGCCATTTCGACAGATTGGGAGGTCGTTTCGTTTATTCGTGTGAACCCTCGGTTTTTGTGTCTATACTTATCATAAATACTTATTTTTAGATAAAAGTTGGTTTAAAACGGCTGCTACACATTTATCTAATGCGTTGGCCAAAAATAACTTTTGTCGACAACGGCCAATTGTATGGTTTATTGAGAATGCGACGAGACTAAAGAGTAAGTGAATGTGGCGCAAATATTGCAAGTTTTAGTCGTTCTGGGAGAGTAATTTTCTGACGCTGATTACTTGACCCGGTTGAATGTATCGAAAAAAAAATCCCTAAGCTTCTTGTGGTATTTATTTAATGCCTGCTTAACAAAACCTAAAAACCTGTAAGCAATCCAGACCACCCGAAGTATCGTTTAAACACAATCCACTATGGTATATTGAGTTTGCGATCATTCGATTAACGGCAACCAATTTAGGCTTCCAAACTTGTTTTCGTCTATAGACTGACATTCATGTTCCGACTAGGTAAAGTAATACTTGCTCATCACTGACCCCCAGCAGGGAAGCCATAGCCTAGATTACTAGATTAAACGTTATAAATCCAATGTTGAAATATTAAATTTTAGATCATGTATAGTTGATTGTTGAATATTTGGGTAGCGCGAGATGTAAATGGGATACTAAATGCTAAGTAATGCCATTCCACACATTAAGAACTTGTGGAAGCGACCGACCGAGGCCCAGTGGTGACAAAAGGGTTGATTGGGGGTGCCACTTCCACAACTGTGGAAAAGGTCAGGGGACGCCGTTTTCGCGCGCGACAACCTTTGCCGTGGACGCGAACGTGCTCCGGAGCGGTGAGAGCGAAAGTGGTGCGTTAAACGAGATGGAAATCCTGTCGCGACGTCCGGCCTCTCCACACCAAGCAGCAGCGCTCCGCTGCGCCGGGACAATTTGACGGATGGTCTTGTTTACACTTTACCTGCGCCGCGCGTCGCCAATCGCAAGCGTTAAGGTGTAAACAGTCACTCGGCGGTAATGCCCGCGTGTTTATTCGCTGCATACGAACGAACGGGATTCATCTCGAAAAGTGCAAGCTCCAAAACGTAAATTTTAGCGCCATACAAACACCTCCCCGGCAGAAGAAATGTCAGTGGCACGGCTAACTTGCTGGTATAGATTCTACACCAGTGATTCCCAAACTGTGTGCCTCAAGAGATTGTCAAGTGTGCCGTGAAACTTTTTGTAATTTTTGGAAGAGAGTGTTTGTATTGCCAAAAGGCATACACGCAAGTATTTTAGACTTAAATACGCACTTTTCATTACAAATTTTGAGAAATTTACATATAGTTTGTCGTGTGTTAAGGGCGATTGTAAAATTACCTCATGTTGTTCTGTTGAAGTGTGCCGCAAAATAATTAAGACTTTTTAGTGCGCCGCGAGCATAAAAAGTTTGGGAACCACTGGCTTCCCCATTTATGTGGCATTTCAAAATAATAACAAGAATGGAAAATATTCGCCGCTACATACGTACGCTATCCCCTAAGGCAGGGATGTCCAACCTTTTAGCAGAATGGGCCGCATTGCCACTTTAAAAATTTCGATGGGCCGCAAAACCTCTAAAATTAAAGGGGAAGGGGTGACATCATAACCTGCGTCATATCGTAACGTCATAAAACAACTTAACTTATAAACACCCGCTCTTCGAGAGTGGACCCATGCGCAAATATTCAAGTAATCTCGACCTTATTTATTATTTTTATTATGGCGAAGCGCGAAAATTTTTTGGTTTTTACATGTTTGGGCTGATACATTTCCTTACAACGGTCCGGAAAAATACACATTGAGAAAAACACACATCTTGCTTAGCAGTGGTGTGTGCACAAAGCGTTCGATGGATGTTGAAATGCGACATTAGACTCGATTAAAGTCTCAGAAAAATCATAAGATTAGGCCTACATTAAATACTGCGTGTTCTACACGTTTAGATGATAGTCGAAACAATTGTTTTTAATAAAGGCTACTGAAAGTGACAATAAGTGGTGGGCCGCACGTAAATATCAGGCGGGCCGCAGGTTGGGCATCCCTGCCCTAAGAGGTAAGCAGATGTACGGGCTCCGTGTTTTCTTAATTAATTTTTGTAAAATATGTCAAATGTTGTTTGAGTTATGCAGTTCAGTTTCCACGGAATACCAGCCTTAACGTTGTATCACTGCACAAAAATTTCTCGTCATACTGGGAGGACGTCATTTTGCTGGAATTGCTAATGGCCGAGTTTTTGATCATAGCCGACTATTTCAGGTAAATAAAAATGATGTTAGGGAGCTATAGATGTTGTCGGAACAGGGATCAGAAGTCGGTGGTTCAAATTGTTAACCAAAGTTCGGTTAAATTTTTTCGCCTTAGTGTTTTTTTATTTTCGCTAAAGAAAAAAACGTTTACAAGTAAAGGTAATGCAACATACAATTTTAAATTCAATCGTGGGTAAATGACGTAGTTAACATTTAAATGCCTTTCGCTTCTTGATAATATTTAACCTTAGTATTTTGCTGTCGGATCGTACACTCTAAAACGTCTGGTATCTCAGGACAACAAATATCAGCTTAAAGTGCAAATAGCTTCGCAAATCTCTTTAGGTAATGATGTCAACATTTTCAGAAAAAAGGCGCAAGTGTTGAGTCATCCCATTATACAAATGCTGACCGCAGTTCCCAGAAATATATTTGCAAAAGAATGAGTACCTATAGTCAACAACACGAGCGATAAAGAAATGCTGTTTTCAACCGATCGATGTTATTGATAGTGCAGTAAATATACTTCATATACAATGGGATCTTAGACTAAACTCAAAAAACTATTAAGAAAGCCTATTTTCTAAAGTCTTTCGAGGGCGTGCACTATAGTTTACAATCAGTACTTCGACAAACAGCGATTTACTTTTTTATGGTATTTTACATGTAAATGCCAACTATTTTGGCCGAATGACCCGGACAGGGAACCCGGTCTTGGTAAATTACATTGTATCGATCCAGGCTTGCCCGCGCAATGAACCATTATCGCATGAACCCGAATCCCACGAGCTTTCGGCCTTTGTCTCGAGGTCGTCAAAAAATGCCAGGAACGCATTGATTTTGTTGAAAGATGGCCGCGCGTCACTCACGGCGACGTTTCCGGAAAAAAAATATTGACCGGCAGCTCGCGAGTTATTTTTTAAACGATTGTTTGGGTCAGTGGTCCTTACACTTTTTAACTTGGCAGATCATCTTGACACTCTTGAAATACTGAGGACGCAACCAAATTTGTGACAAAAAATGGTACAGTATTTGCCCTAACATTTAATTAAACTGTAAAAAATGCAAAATTTATAATTTTTACCTTAAATAATTCATTTTTTATCACTATTAAATTAGAAGGTTGTTTTCCGGATAAGTTAATTTGTTAGATGTAGATGTTGCGCAGACACCTTAAAGTACATCAAACAAACTAGTTTAAAAAAAAAATCACTGGCTTAATTCCCTTAAGCTTGCGCGATCGGCAGCTGCGGCAAGTAACGCTTTCCAAAAGTTTCTATTTTTCGCTTACAGCACATGTCGACCCGCTGCATCAATAAACAAAGTTTGTGAACTGCGATTTGCCGATGATTCATCGACGGCAGGCGAGAGCCGTGTTGTAAGTCGAAGCACGTGAAAACACGAATTCCTTCCAGTAGGAGCATGGACGGGTTCTGTATAGAATGTTTTCAGATTGCTCCAATCGGCACAAATACGATCGGGCGACGATGTGACATTAAACAAGACTGGCGAAATGTAAACAGCCGACGTAGATAGGGCGAATGTAAAGTTTCGCCATCGTAATTTACGAAATTAGTGTCCCCTGGAGCGCTCAGCAACTTCGTGATCTTGACGCGAATTGAATTTTGCTCAGCATCCCGGGCGATCTCTCGAAGTGAGATTTCGCGTCAGTCACAGACGCGTGATTGTGTCTCGACCGCCAAGAACAGCGTACCTCCGTACTTTCGACCCGCTCGTATTACCTTTAGGTTTAATGCTTCTTAGTATGAACTAGTCGTTTGTGTGTGAAAGTTTAAGAACGACTGCTTTAGATTATTTTACGCTCTAAATTATTTCAGCTTTCACATAAATGCACTAAACGGAACAAAATGTTGTTTCGAACCAACCCTTAAAAACCCAACTTGCTATTCATGATTCAAAGCGACTCAAGTCTCCAGGCATGCAGGTACTCGCATTTCTTTGTGCCAGTTCACATACACAACTCGTCTATAGTTTCGAATATTACTCGCATCATTGCTACTTGCTACTCGTCCTAAATTAATAACTAATTACATTTCGAATCTGAACTTACCACCTCTTTCATCTGTGATACTAGGTGATGTTCGTGATATTATAGTGGAAGAGGGTTGGGAAGTGATTGTCTGAAATGCTTCGTAAGGCAGCTACTTTCGGCAAGTGTTACGTCAAATTCACTCAGAACCACAAAAATCCACTATTTATCCATCTAAAATATTGATATCTTTGCTTGAAACAAGTATTGCAGCCCTGAGAGGGTGAAGGTTGTGATAGTGGGGGGCAGGATCCTTGCCCAGATGAACGTGCCAATGGACTTGCCAGGCGAAACTTTAGCATGCCATTTGTGTCTTGAACGCCGAGAACAGTGCACCTTCGTACTTTTGACAAGCTCTTCTATCATTGCCTTTAAGTTTTATGTTTCTCTGTATAAACAGGTCGTTGGTTGGGTGGTGCTACAGAGGGAAAAGAGTACAAGCAAAGAAGGAGAAATCGGCTGGTTTCGATACATGCTAGCGACTGTGGTTGTAGTTTCGTAAGATGTCCAAGCAGTAAGACAGTCATGTAGGATTGGCGTGGTTAAAAACTGATTTCACATTCGAGGTGTTTAGACCAGTGCTCTTCAACCGGCGTGCACGGTGCACCCTGGGTGCACAAAAACATGCATGGGGTTCACCAGTACGAAAAGGTATACACAGGTGCATTACAAACTTTTAACGAACCATTAATGTTACATCGTATTTGTCAGTAATTACCGATTTCTATGAGACAATGGTCTTTTTTGTCTGACTGTCGTGGTACAAGTTTGAATACTGATTTATGACATGCAATAGTACTCGCAAGCAGCCTGCAGCCATAATCGAACTTTCACCGGCAGTGTAAAACGTTGGCAGCTGTGCTCGGTTTAATTGACATGATGATAATGATATGCATAATGAATTTTCATATCGCTTTTCACAGCTTGCATGAGTTCGTCACAACAACTTTTTTTTTTTTAGGGTTCACCCAATCCAAAAAGGTTGAAGAGCACTGGACGATCAAGTTAGTTATCTCAACTCACGTCTACCAAAAAAGAACTACTCCATAAAATGATTGGGTGAATATTATGATGGTTGATACATTAAGCCTTCTGGTGACAAGCATTTTTGGCGTAAATTCTTCGGTTTTTTGGTCGGGCCGCAAAACTTAAATGATGCGTTGGTCAAATGAATGTATCGACCTTGCCATGTTTAGGCGATAAACCAGATTATTAAGAAGTAAACGAATTCGAATAAAGTTGCGCCGAAGGCGTAAAATTTTTTGTGACACAAAGAAATACATATGGGGTATGCTGAAGTACAGCCTGGGGGTGCACATGTCTGCTTTTCTTACTCTAACACTGTTACATCTAACACTGTCAAACTGTATTGGGGCGAACTCACGTGCACACATGCAGCTTAAAATCAGACAAAAAAGCGAGAAATTTTTTTTTTGAACTGGGAGAAATTTTTAATAAAAATATAACGGTGTGTTATAATCCAAGTTAATAGAAATTGTTTGTGAAAAATTTTTGAGTTTACATAATTAAAACAGCTAAAAATATAGTTTAAGCCTTAGATAGAACAGCATGGCCTAGTACATCCTCGTTATGCCCATGCGATATCATACCTGTCTATTTAACAGGAATGGTGACTATCCTGATTGCTTTTTTAACTTAATGAAGAACTACTTGCCAAATCAAGTAAAACTGCAAATACACAACAGTTCTATCGAAATTTAGTAGGTATTAAACTTATAAACAATCTATATGCCAAACACTGGCTTTTCCCTGCTAAACAACATGCTTCATACTTTTTTCAGACTGGCACAAAAAAAGTATTTTTGCCAATTTTAGTGTAAAATGTTCCTACATATTCAGCATTTAAAAAAATATTGGATTGAATATGGGTAGAACAAGCACACGTTTGTTTGGAAAATCGATCTTTCAAAAATATAAAATTAAAACTTTTTTTTTTATTACATGATGTATAACTTATATTCATGTGTGAGGTAGATCATAACAAAGACCACAAACAAGGGAGCAAAATAAAGCTGTCTTAAGAGCATATGCCAAATATGCCATACCTGCCAAGACTAACAGAAATGGGTTTTATGGAGGAAAAGAAAAGAAATTCACAACTTAGGGTATTTTATCTCTACGGTCAAGATGGGTTTCCACTTTTCAGGGTCCGTGTAAATCAAATACAATTAAGATTTATTGCAAGTGACGTGGTGTTTACACTACAAAAAAATTGAGGACGACCTTGACCGCTTTTTCTGAATCTTGAAGAGATCTGTGACTCAAAATGGGCAAGAAGCATTCAATTTAACCGCATGTCGTGATGCAATCAAACAGGAAAGTGCATTAGTTGCAAAAAGCACTGCCTTGCCGCCAAACTGCTGTGGCGGGTGTGGGCGACGACGAATTAGGTGCACTCGCTTATCAGGTCGTACCATCTAACACGCTCAAACACCCCTTCGCCCTTTTGTCAAAAATGTGAGGCATAACAATGTAAAACGGCAAACAGTCCCTGCTGTATATGCTAAGAGTGCGACGACGACAGCGACGCCGACGACGGCGCTTCGTAGGCACGTCCGCCGTTTGCCGCCACGCCATGCTTTGCGTTATTAATAGTCGCAAGGGCGAGAAAAACAGGAAGCCAGACGTATTGCTCATCGGGAACTCATCGTTCGGTTCGAAGGCGCGCTAAACAGACCTCGTGCTGTTGCTGCTGCTTCAGTTGCCTGTGCTATAAAGGTACGTTTACACTCGGGCTGAGAGGGCTTGTTTTAAGTTAGGCATTTATTGCTTATGAAGAGCCGCGATCAAATACAAACCAAGAATTGACCATGTTGATCCGATACACGTGTGCGGATCTTTCAATGCGCAGTCACGACGCGCAAAAGGTCTGTTTTTACATTTTCGCTGCACGGGGCGGACGTGCTGAAACACACCAACGCGAAGTTAAAGATTTATGATCGCCGCGACAGACCCTAGCCGATTATCGGCAATATTGTCGAGGTCATTTTCTTCCGCTCCGACGCGAAAACACCACAAAAAAGGGAGTCACGTGAAATTTGCCAGACGACATACTCAAGGGGTAAAGTCGTCGCGCTTATGTTATTGGGGTTTGGGCTGGTGGCAGTCGGCGGCGGAAGGATAGCACGCGTGGGCGTTTCATAGCAAGCCCTGTTTTGTTTCGGAACTCAATCATATCTATACTGCGCCAGCTCGATAGAAGAAGTCGCGCGAAAAAACAAACGCTTTTATTGCCCGGCGCGATCAGCACAGACCGATTGCTGCTGCGTCTGGCTCGACAAAATCAATTGGATGAGTTAACCGGGCTTGTGTTCCAGGGAGGGCGGTCATGCGATTTTGGATTTCTATTTAAATACAGGAGGGGTCACCATTACTGTAGGATAAGGTTTTTTCTATTTTTTTGCCTTCTACCTTTGAAAAACAGTATACCCTTTAATAATGGTGTTTTTTATAGTATTGAACAACCTACTGTAAAAACACAAAACAGTTGCATGGCGTATATCAAATAAATGCCTACCCCTAAAGTCAGTGTTTGTTTGTTTGTTTTCTTTATTCATTCTATTGTTATCATGTTTTGACTAGTCTGATAGAAATCACAATTGAGCAAGTTACTTGTTCCTCAAAATTGCAAGATCACAATCGACAAAAATTCAAAAAAACAATCACATAACGCGTTCTTAAATAGCATTCACCTAATTCATAACATTTTGTTACGCGTTCGAACAGTGATAGTATCAGACAATAATAATCGAAGTCATAAACGGATTTGTAAGGACTTTTCTCGGAATCGGTTTGAGCAACTAGCTTTAAACGGCTTCGATTCAGGATTATACAGGATTAATTTGAAATAACAACAGTGTGATGCGGGGTGTGGCGTTCTTCGCGAGCGTCAATCGTTGCTTGGCATTTGCGCTTGTGCCAATACGTTTTTCGCGGTGCCGCGTAATCTCTTTGCGAATATGTTAAAGCTCCAAATCTCCGACGGCTCGAAGATAAATGACATCGGCGTCCAGAAACGGACTGATGCCTTTCTCATATCAAAACACGAAGCACAACTTGGCCTTTCGGCATTGGGTAGATTCCGAGTGCGGCGCAGTGGGGAAATATCTTTATTCTTGGTAAGCTTACGAACGCACAAAAGCTAATTGGTCGATGACGTTTCCCGTATAGCATAACCACAGCAACAACGTCATATCGCGGCGCTGCTTGCGATTGCAACAGAACGCGGTCGCACACAGGAGTGGTCGTTGTTTGGGATCCTTGCTGAAGACAGAAATAGCATCGACTTGTCTATTAATCCTATTTGGCGCGAGGATGATAGAAGATAGGCGGCCGATTTACACGACAAGGCCCGGAAACAATGTACACTGCGACCTTGTTACAGCGCGCAGCGACATTTCATTCGACCATTTGAGATTTGGCATGAACACAAGCTAGAGGTAAAAGTGGAAATGTCGTGTTTATGGAACAACGCCGATACTTTTAGATTGTTAAAGGTCTGTGGTACTTAGTATGCACGGACCGCCAATGTTTTACTGAGGATTTGTGGTGGTCCACGTAATGCTATTTATTTTTCACATATGCTGGGCTTTTCTAAACATTTTTTTTGGTGGTGGCATTAAAAAGGTTTGATACCTGAGATTCCAATGATCATGTGTTAATTCTATATTGATTAAATTTAAGATCGGAAAATGCAACAATTTAAACGAGCATTTTACCATAAACATGAACAAGTAAACATCAATTACTTCGTTACAATAAGATATGTGAGAGATCTAATAACACCATTTTTGCCAGGCAAAGTTTTGATCCTTATTCGAGTTAGCTCTGCTTTTTACCGTAAATTGGTTAATACTGACAAACTTGAAATGTACAATATGTCAAGAGTTTAAAGTGGTGGAATTTCTACTTCGGTGTGCGTGTAGGCTGGAGACCGAATTAGTAGCGCAGCATTGCCCGGCAGCACCTTTCTTAAAATGTTAAATATTTAGTCATACAAGGGTTGTTTATGGTTTGACAATGCTGTGCATTCCATCTTACAAAACAGTTTTTGTCAACGCACACAAAGAATAACTAACCGCTCTCGTGTTGCGCGAACGCACTCGGATCGACAATACCACGAATGTTTAGCTGCTCGTGCAAATGGTGCGAAAAAAAACAAGCGGGAAAAATTGACGGGCGCGAGATGCACTGTAATGGACCGCCGCGATGCCGCGTTCCCTTCTCCCAACAAAAACAACCAATAAGGGCCTGAATAATTGATGGGGGAGGGAGAAACACGAGTTGGCGAAGCCTAATCGGACAGGGCAATATGCAATGTGCTGTATAAGTAGTCGTTTTTATCCTCGTCGCGGATAGCTTGCCTCCGATAGTCCGATAGGATCTGATCGTAGTTACAGATAACAAACACGCAAATAGACAACCCTTCATACGGCAACTGGCAATTTATAGCTCGGCCAAATGCGGATCGGTCGCCTTGGGGCTCAACGGCGGGGGTCAAAATAAACTACGCGACCCTTGGGTGATGAGTTGCGTTCGAAAACATCTTGGCGTCACAGGAGGTATAGTCACAGAAATAAATCGGGGATAAGCGGCAATTCCCGTGTGGGGGATTCTTAATATGCATGTAAACGTCATTTGAGTTTTTGTCATGGTGGCATTTTTGTTCAAAAACAAATCCGCAAAGGTACTAAGATAAGGTTATGTCAGTCTTGCGGTTCACAAAGTTTTTTTTTAATAATTGCATGAAGGACCTCTGAACTTTCAAAAGTTGTTTACAGGCTAGTATTATACTTAAAAACATCTAAGAAAATGGAGTTTAGTAAGATAGATATACGAGCTTCGGTTTATCGTCAATTATTCCACACTGGAAAAATTATTAAAACAAATCAAATATTTTGCAGACCGTGAAATTATTTGAAGGGACCCATTTTGGGTACCGCGTGCTAGCATCAGGGCATATGTCTTGTTAAACGTTTTAGAAGGATAGTCCGATTGGAATCAGTGAAAAATGAAAGTTTTCAGTCAAATTTGATAAGATAAATGTTTAAACTTTTGAATCAGTCTTTTACACTGCAACGCACCATCATATCGCTATCAGGCTGTCCTGTCTATTTGCATACAAGAGGAGTGCATCAGCGCAGAATCGGGTAACGACAGTGTTCGACGACGGCACGCCTTCAGCATTGAGGTGCTTTTTTCATTGCGTATACTCAGCGAGCGCGCGCATATGGCGCGACAAATTAATTTGAAAACGCTCGGCGCGGGCGGGAAAGGCTCACAATGCGCGTCGAGCCGTTGAACTTGGCTTCAGGACGCAGATGTTGTGCGGCGGCTGCAGCGCCGAAAAAGGGTATATTCCCGGGAAGTAGCAAGGCTGACGACTTGATATCGTGATAAGATCGCCTCTTGGGTCGTTTTCACGCTCGACACGGATGCGAATGCCGCCCACGGATGGATTAAAATCTGCTTGTATGTTGGCTGACCCCGCAAAAAGAAGCCACGGTGACATTGAAACGGTTGGTTTTTGTTGAATTTACAGTGTACCGAGTCGTGCATCGCACAAAGTGGCCCACAGCAGTTGTCCACATCGGGCTCTAAACTGTGCATTTTAAAACTTATGTAATCAAATGTTACGGACCCAGTTAACAAAAAAAAATAATTGACAAACTTTTTGGTAACTAACACGCGTATATGTTTCAAAATAATCTCCTTTGTTTTGAGGCCTTTACTTTCTGTGGGTCAGCTCGAATCGAACCTACACTGTACATACAGTCAACGGTGATAAGCCCCATCTATTGATTTAGGTGTTATCGATGTAAACCTATAGCAGGGCATTCAATGTGTGACAACAAGGCAGGACCAGGTCTGTTGCTCTGACCGACGCAAGTCACTCCCACAGCGCAGCTTTCGGCAATGAGTTATCAGCTCGCTCACGTCAGCATCACATTAAGCAATACAAACTAAAGCGCGGTCGAAAGTGCTCTTTCTTTTAGCGCATTGATTCTCAACTTTTTATGGTTTACGGCACCCCTCAAAAATAATAAATAGATTTTCGGCAGCCCGACTGGTATTTTAGTTTCGTTTAGGAACTGGAATCAACTTCAAACATGTAGGAAAATGTCATCTGATATAATCGTCTCTAATCGTTCACAAATAGTTGTATCGAAAAGCTTACCAATTGAGCAAAAATCAGATTCTAAAAATTCTCAAATACCTATCGAAACACTTGAGCATTAGAAATGGCACATCAGGGCGCCGCGGCACCCCGGTAAAGAACCACTGTTTTTTACCCGGTTAAGAACCACTGTTTAAGTTTTGTGCAGACGCGACGAATCGAACGGGATAAGTTGTTTTTAATACCGCCGAACGATACTGGAAGGAAACGTGACGCATGAAGACACAAAGCACAGGACGCGCACAGGAACCGCGTGTTAAAAACAAACGACAAAACAACAATCTCTCAAGTGAACTTTGCCACAGGATTGCCGCAAAGAAAGCCACAATGCAAGCCTGCTTATTGTCAGGGTTACTACAATGGATTTTCCGACCAGGCCGGTCGACGGTCGTCTCTCATGTGCCACGTGATTTATGTCGCGGTCGTCATGACAATTTAAGCGCGACCACGCGCTGGAGCAATGGCGCTCGTTAGGGATGCCCCGGCATTAGTCACAGTTGACGTTTTGTTTTTGCAGCGGCGATCGCGCCCCGGCAAGGCAGGAGATGGCAGTTTGCGGTCGAGCGGGTTCGCCTGACGCAATGTGCGCAAGCTATCTGCATTTGAACTGAACGTTACAAGCAACCTATAGATCAAAATACTAAACTCAAGTCCCCTGATTAACCTGTAATAAGTAAAAAACAAAGCCGCCTCGGACACGAAGTTAGAGGCTTTGACAACAAATGTGGGTAACGTAGGAGCAACGTGAAGTTAATTTGTGGTGCAATGTGCATCACATTTACTTTATCACTAATGAGTTCACTGAGTTTACCTACAAGGCGAGCCGGTTTATCCTGCTAAAATATTAAATGTTGGGTTTACGGCGGGGGAGCAACGTGGGCACAATGCTACAAACTTCAATTTGCCTCGAAATTCGAAATCGATTTTTTATTTATTTTACGTGTCGCCCTCAGGTTTGTTCAATAGACTTCACTTGATGATGTGACAAAGACCAATGCTCCAGGGCAACGCGTTGCAAAGGCCCACGCCGCCGACTTCCGCGAAATACAGCGACATCAGCGCCGTGTGGCGAGTTTATATACGGTGACATCAAAAAGCAGCCAAGGCTTTTATAAGGTATGAAAAGCCTTTTAAGCAACCTCGTATACAGGGCCACGGTTCGAAAGCGTGACAAGACAAAGAAGCCGATCAGTTCCATGGCAGCCGCGGAGTTTCTCTCGTTCAGGAGGCGCGATTGTGTCAGTGCCGGATTAAGTGCGGATCCAACTGCTACTGCTGCTGCTGCTGTCGGTCTCGCGTAAACACAATCCACTTTTTACCCAAAACTAAGAGAGGCCTTCGAGGTTTGGTGAACTCACATAGGGCAAAACTTTCGAGGTCAACATGCCGGCAACACCCTTTGAGTCAATCCTTTTAAAAGCGGGTTTACACATTTTTGTAGGCAATGATCGCCTTTCGTTAATCTTTTCGCCATTGAAAATCAAAAGTTTTTGACATAAAAGCGAAGGTCACCTAATACAAAAGAGATGAACTTTTTTTTACAATGTAACCCTCTTCAACATCACATCAATCATCCAGTCACTACACTGGAAAATATTTCAACTTGCTGGCAATGAATCGGAAACAATACTAAACTAATAATTGTGAAGAAATATATGATTATATTAAAAATATATATATTAACCTATCATGTATTATTGAAAGAGACCTACTATTATTGAAAGAGACCAACTAGAAAGTTTCTGCAATATTGCTGTTTTTCATTTAATACAAGGTAAAAAACTACATATTTTCGAACTATAGTGAAAATTGGAACGATGTTGTTACCAGCGCCGACCAACCAAATCGTTTAACAGACCAAGCGCAAAAACAAGGAACCATGGGAGTATATGCCGCCTGTCAGACATCAAAAACTAACCTTTCCACACTCGCACGCATGCCTTTATCGGTTTTGGATTTCCATCCTTCAACCCTTTCGTTAGGCATTTCCGCTTTACAAGGTTTCAGGTGTCGATATGGCGTTAAAAATATGGCGAATTCTCACCACCAATTTCCGAAATATTTTCAAAACGATAATTACATTTTAAACATATTTTCACGCATATTATTCGCCTTAGTTATACGACAAGTTATAAACACTCGACAATGAATAAACAAATTAATGTGTAGCTGGAGCAAAAAAAGGACACATATTCCCCGAAATCACAGAATACAACACCTGAGCGACACAAAGAAAGCTTTCAGAGCTAGGTAGAATAAACGCAATCCAACAGAATCAATTTAGGGTCAAACAGGCTGCTGGCATTTTGTGTCGCTGTGAGGAAAATACATACAGCAAGCTGCAGAAGACAGGGCATCAGAATTACGACCGCGGCACGTATTTAAGCAACGTTGGCCTTGATAAACAATAACTTGGCCTTGATCGTGCTTTATTATACTTGACAGCGGGCCCGGTTGACAGCCAGCGGCCGGCGTCGCGAAAACTGGTTGATTTGGCTGGTTTATGCAAATTGTGTAAACAGGTCATTTTGAAACGACTAATGCCAAAGTTAAATTTTTCAACCACTAGCACGTCAAGTTATGGTTTACATCCAATTTATTAGAAGCTAGTTAAATTCAAGTCCATGCTGTTGGCTAAGCAAGTCAAAAGTATTACTAATTTGCATAAAAAAGAATTAAACTGATGAATTTGATAAAAATAATCCGTTCCGAGGATTTCCACAGCAAGCAGCACTAAAAAGGAAACAGTTGAAAGGAAACAAACGACAACCAAGTGTTTTGCATCTAATAAGTGAAAGAAAAATAAACTATTTTACCAAAAATATTTCATTTAAACACTAAATTACAGCCAAGACGGTCAAGTCATTTGTACAAAAGACTAAGTCGTATCGAGCTCAAAACATTGAAAACGTGAGTTTCATTTAGTCAATGAAACTTAATTAGTCAGTAAAACTTTGGTTGGGGATGTATCGCGAAGAGTTCGACTTCCACGTAATGTTTGCGGTGGGTTGGTTACGAAGCATGATTCAGAAAATCGAGTGAGGTTGACGGGTTTTCAAGCCGAAATGGTTTTACCACATGTTGATGCCATTAGAGCCTTTTCGCTCGTCCACCAATTGCTGGGGAAAGGGCAGTTGACGAGAAGGCCAGAATGAATAATTCGCCAACCGAGAATAAACGCTTTGCAATGTTAGGCACAAGTTTGCCACAAGGCCCGACAAATATTTAACTTCTACAATGTATATTTATTATATTTCATATCAAAAACTTCAGCGCATCGCGTCGTGTTTGTTATGGGAAAGAACATACGCAACAGCGTTATCAGCTGAACGATAGATAATATCTAGATAAACAAAGCTAAGATTAAGGCGAAAACCTGAACTTTTAAACTATGCAAAGTGAAAAAATCAACAAGCTCTGAGCAAGGTATTTTCAAATTTAGGGCCGGCATAGATAACGAGGGGCTTAAGTGTCGTGCATCGCACTCAAATCGTTTCGGATCCGCCATCGAAAACCTCAATAACAACAACAGGCCTGTTGTTTTTAAAGCCAACCCCCCACTGTTGGGTTAACAAAACGCTGTCCAACCCAGGCGCAATTTCCGAGCAACGGGAGAGAAATTGTAGTCGCAAAAAGGCTAAAAAAAGTCACGGCCGCTGTGATAGAAGGACAGATAGGCCAGGCAGAGATGCGTATCTGGCGCGCAATTGAAGCCTGGCGGCTACATAATGGCGGAAGCACATCCGTGGTCCAGTTTAACGCGCGTCCATTACGAGTTTAGAAAACACTCAAGCTCCTTGTAACGAGCCCGGGCAAAAACAACTCGGACCAAGTTCTACTTCGCGGAACTGTTATGTAGCGTCGCTTTCTCCAATCGCTGACATTTCGTTTTTCTGCGGGTTGAGAATTGATTCTCCAAACACCGGCGGTGAAAGGAGGCGCAGTAATCGCAGGCGTCCGTGTTTGTCTTTGCGTTCTTAAATACCCGAAAAGTTCAGATTCCATTACGCGATGGCATCTTTGCGAGACCCTTGTCATTTGACGAGACAACAACCAGCACGCGGTACGGCGCTTTAAAAGAAAACCGAATAAGCTCGCTTACTGCCAAAGTGCAACCGAAAACCGCCCGCGCAAGAAAATATATACAAAACATCGATCGGCCGATGGCCCGACAAAAAGTAAAGCAGCTTACCGTAAAGCGGCCTTAACCGCTGGGTCACGCTCGGATGATCTCCAGCCTGAAGCGTTCCACCAGCATCTGTATGACGTCAGCTTCGACGTACGTGTTCGTTTCGCCGCGATCAAAAACGCGGGCCTCTCTGGCGACATCATCACCGCCACCTTTCTACAAGAACAAAAAAACATCGAATAGTTAAAAAAACTGAAAGGCTCTAACAATTATATATGTAAGACTGAGACCAATACAAGTTAATTTAGAGCAAAAAGAGCGTCATTTTGCAAGACGAATATCTCCCGCGTGGCGGTTAAAGTGCCCAGTTAAGTAGTGAAGGGCCATTAGCGTTCCAAAGTTAAGGAGATTTCGAGCCGCGAAAGAAAAGCGCCAGCGAAACCGGTGAACAGCGGCAGGAGATTTCTTAACGCGCCGGCGCAATAACAACAGCGGGCATCCTAGCATCAACAGCCAGCCACTTCGCAGAATTCAATGCATAAACGAATGTTCCCGCATGGACGGTTAAAGAAAGAAGGGAGGTCTGAAAGGGGGCGCCGGGCACCAGGGCCAATGTTAGGACCGAAAACAGCGGCGGGGCGCGACGAGCTTTGTTCATTAGTCACCGGGCGAACTGCCTGGCCCGCTTGCGAGTTGGCCAAATACAACAAGCGATCGAGTTTCGCTCACAGAGTATCGGTACATCCAACACAAAAGACCGGCACTCGCACACGAGTTTAACGTTAGCTAGTTAAAGTGCGAAAAGCCCTTTTTGAAACAAGAGAAAACTGCTGGCCAATGGTGGTGGTGCTGCTGATGCTGATGCGGGCATCTGCGTCTTATCAAACCGGTGAGAATGCGCCCTCCCAGTTAAGGCGAACTCGTGACTTGTAAGCGGTGCTTTCCAACCGCCGGCCTGCGCCAACTCTGCGACAAATAGAGGTTGTTTGCAGTTGTGTCTTTTGGCGCCGACTTTGCCCGTTTATCGGTGGTTGATTCTTGGAAAGGCCAGTAAAGCTTTGGGGAAGACGGGCATGTGCCAAACATACGCTTTAATTACACTCCAGCAGTTTCAAAGGTAAAAAGACAAAATATATCGGCGAGCAAGAAATGCGCTTTAATTTCTGTCATTAAAAACTGTCGTTTAATAATTATAGTGTACATAAACTGGTAGTACAAATCAAAAACAGCTCCTCTCGTAATTGTAATTTTTTACCAACGTTTCGGCAACCTATGCTAGTCGCCATCGCCAGGCTGAAATCACCGAAAAATTACCAGAGGAGCTGTTTTTTTATTTGTATTACTATGCCTAGTAGCGACAGTTTATATATCAACTTGTAGGTTTATTGGGACGGTTAGTTTAAAACAGAGCATCTACACATTGGACTTTTCATCCAATGTGATGTTACAACTAGTGGATTTGATATTAAAATACCAAATTGTCATGCGCCCTTAAGTAAAGTTGACAGGATAGAAGAACGAATCATGGTAAAATTTTACACTAAATGGAAACCATCGTTTCCCTCAATCCGTTGTCAAACAAAAAACGTCGAAAGGCATTTCCGCAAAATTGTTGGGCTTAGGGCAGGAATAGGAACTTGACACGCGAGCATGTCATTACACGAATAGTTTAGAAAATACCAAAAACAAGCCGCTGATCATGACCAGGAAAAAAGAAAATACCAGGGTATGTGTGAAGGTCGTAGGTTGACGTTGTGCTTAAACTTGCAACAACAAAAAATCTCACCTCGTCGCCGCCGAAGGCTTTTATGACATCACTGAAGATATTTAGGCATCGTTCCGGATGGGCGCTCGCGTGTAATTTCACCAAACAGTCGAAGGCCACTTCCAAGGCAAGCGAATCGAGGCAGAGGTAAGCTGCAACAAACGAAACAAGTAAGCTGATTTGATAGAGCCCTGCTCGCCAACGCTTCAAATTGAGCTGCGTTATTGATGGTCGAAGTAATTCAGGACCGATCTGAAATCGCTCTTTTTCGGTGCACGCAAATGCGACTAAAAATTTAAACGACGAAGTGCGGTATACCAGCGGAGTGGAGCGTTGTTTTGAATACGACACTAAACAAATGTGTATCCCCTGCTACATGTTCCGACCCCGCGTTTATTCTCAAATTTTCGTTTAAAGAATGACTTGCATTTAACGGTTAACACACCAGGATATTGTTTATAACTACAGCATGCATTTAACACAACATTATTTTGGTTACAACTAAAACATACATTTACCAAAATACATTAATTGGCAGTACATGATGTAGTAACTTTATCGGGTTTGTTCTACTAGTATCCAGATTTTACATGCATAATGAAGAAAAAGCATCAATTCGCATTTAAACAAACTAGGCTGTTATCGTGTTGCGTAAGCAGCGCCGAAAGCCAACGCTAATCCGTCGTAAAAAGATAGCTCGATGGATTAGGCCCGGGCCCTTAATCCTGTTCTCGCGCTGGGGATGCCAAGCAGAAACACAACAAACACTGCTTACCGCTTTCGTGGCCGCACTGCTGCGCCACCCAGTGTACAAAGTGAGAGGCCTCATAACGCACATTCTCGTCTTCGTCCAGCAGCAAGGTAAAAAGCAGGACCCAAAGGTCCGGATCTGGAGCAACTGCAATTAAAGTAAAACTTGGCAATTAGGAAGAGCGGTCTTTGTGTCGCAAGCCGGTGCTACTTTTTTATCATCAGTATAATGGCTAAAAAAATATTAAAAGTATTACCTACTACTGACACTATATTATTACCTACACAACGACCAAAAAGGCAATGTTGGCCTTCTGCCGATGTGCAGTTTAAGTGGCAGAACCGTCTCCTTATGGGAGAATGGTTGTTCTGAAGACTGGGTCTGAACATTACTGACATTTCAGGTATTCCCGGCCGCCTTTTTAGCTAATAGGAAGAATGAACCACTAAACATTCACGACTTACTTTCTTTTAGTAAGAAAAAAAACTTCGAGACCATTGCTGTTTTTTTTACGTTTTAATAAAATATCCTTATCTATTAAGTAAGTTAAAGCAAAAATCGAAAAAAGATATACGCAACCAAAAAATAGGTCATTTGTAGGAAATGTTTCGTGAACTTTTAAATTATAACAGGTAAAAATAGGTTCAACATAAGCAGCAACCTAAAACGCTTTTACGTCTTGTGTAGTTTAGTTTTACAAAATAGACTGCGAGGAGCGGCGGGCGACTTGGCAAGTATTCAACACAAGTGCAAGGAACAAAATGCCAACCGGGACGTCGTAAATCCACGCAACACACGATGCAGCAGCAAGTGATTTATGGGGGCCTTTCTGCTTGGACGGCGGACTGCGACGACATCGAAAACAAAGCCGCGAGAAGGGAGGTTTGAGATGTTTCCTCGACGCGGGAAAAATCACAAAGGATGCAGTTGCGGTCGCAACGACGCGAGGTAAAGTGCGCTAAGCCGCCTGACAGGGGCCTTGTCATAAGTTGGGCTGATTTTCTATTCCAGGAATTGGTCTGGCGTGCGCCAACTCCCCGCGTTTTGTCAGGGCGCGCCCACAGAAAGGCAAGGCAGCGGCGGGAAACTCGCTCTGGAGAGGTTTCCTTTATGCGCTTGGTGACAGCCCTCTCCCCCTCTTACACAATACACAGCATTGCGGCGAGGAAAACAACAACTTGGCATGCCCCCGTTAACGGTTCGTACAGCCCGGTTTAATATAGGCTCAAAAAAGAAAAAAATGAACACAGTCGGAATAGGTTATTGGCTTGAAGGAAGAGTTTAGGAGAAGCTTCATATACCAAAATGCGCATAAATTATACTTAGACTTTCGGTATCCTGGTACAAAAGCAGCGTTGTGTGACTAACGAAAACAATACATAATCGTAATATTTCTATAGCTGTCGCAAACTAATTAACGAAGGGTAGCGACTGCTTTGGAAAAGGCTATAAAGGCTGGCGGAAACTGAACGCCGTGTAAGAATCTGGTCAGTATTCGCCTTATTAGTATTTTAGGGTTGCTCATTTTATTGCAAACAAAAAAAAATCTATGAAATTGGCCGGGATTGCTTTCTACATCAAAAAACATTAACAATTTATCGTGCGTTTGTTGTTGAGCCATATGGTATACGGAGCAACCTACAATATTGTGCAACTTTAGGCGTTCTAGATCTCTAGAGCATAGTTCGCCATAGGCTTTTAAAAGTTTGAGGAAGGACTTAACGCAACTAAGAAACCTTTTTAACAACGTGCTGAAGAACCGTAACGCGTCACACTTGTTTAAATATACCTCGGTTAAAGGCACCCAATTAAGCCGGAAGGTAAACAAGGGGCCACTCACTAGAAAAACACCGCCCACTGTCAACAACTTCCCTCTCCCAGGGGTAGGACATACTACATCAGTGCAGGAGTCACGGTCGAAAAATGTAACACTAAATTTGATTGATCGCGTGGCGCTGGCGATGGCGGATTGCGCCTGTAGCTCCTGTACAACAAGACTTTGTACACGATCAACGCGGAGAGAGAAGGGAGAGTCTAGATGGGAGACACCGATGTACAGTGCTTCGCCTTCCAATAACACGTGTGCAACAACCGCCTACCCCACACCCGCGCATCTCGGTTTGGAAGAATCCCGAGGCGTGTATATCTTTCCGTGTCGGTGTGTGTTGCTGCGAATGAAAACACGGCGCAAAGGCTTGCGCGTGGTTGCGCGAGAGACATTTTTTTTTGCACTTGCAGAGAGGTCACATCGCAATATTTGCGCGGGTGGCACCTTTTTTTTAATGATTTGTAGGTTTACCTTAATCTCACAAAACAGAATACGTTAAAACGTGTAAACCTTTCGAATGGTGTGGGATAATATTACCGTTGTTAGTGAAGTAAAGAAAAGCTTGTCGAATAACTTCACCATAATTATCAGAATTTTCTGTTCGATAATAGAATCTTTCTGAATCCGAATGGTAAAAAACAAACGATTCTGGTTGCACGTAAATGAGAAAGACTAAATATGTACAGAACTTGGTATACCGTGAATCAGTTTGTTTGAATGTTACACGATAAATATTTTTCGCTTTTAAAAGCATCATCAGTATTTTATTTAAATAGAAACTTATTCCATTTATTTTATAATGCAACATTTACCGGGAACCTTAGAAGTGGATTTAAAAAAAACGAAAACAGAAAACACAACAGCTTGCACAATATACAAAAATTCCATTACGTAATCGTATATGGGCGACCCACCCTTGAATACTGCCGGCCGGCGCCTGTATTGTTCGAGAATGACTGGGCAACGGCCCTATCCTGAGATGCAGGCAGAAAATACATCGAGTGGAGGCAGCTGAAAAGCTGAGGCGGCCCCTAAAAATCCGCTCGATCACGATGACCGCGGTGTGACGGGAGCACTTGGCCACTTACCCCGGTCATCAATGCTCCTTTCACGGCTCTTCGCGCACACATTTCAGCCTCGTGTTAGCGATTAAAGGCAATGTGACACGCGCGCGCACACAACCACCGGACAACATGAGCCGGCAATTACGGCTGCTAAAGCCCGATAATCCAATGAGAAGGGCCCGGGTGTCGTTTTGCTTTACACTTGCCGCAGGAGCCCCAGAAACTAAATTGGATGTGATTGATCCTTGTTTGCAGCAAATTTGAAGACCCGAAAATCCCGAAAAACTTGGTTTTATACGTTTTTGCGCGCTGTACTACCACATCACGTTGCAAGGGTATGGCAAATAGTGCATTCAAAATCTGGCTTTATCTCAAATTCGCAAACAGGAAAAGGTTGGAACTCGGCTTAATTTTTGATTTTAGGACGGAATGACAGTATTGATTCAAATGTTTGATTGCCAAAGAAATAACAGGGCAAATGCACGAGTTGACATCATTACGGAAACAAAAATAATATCTAGCAAATAATATATGATTTCTCTAAGACCGAAAACCATCAACATAAAACCTAAACCCAACAAAATAAGATCTAAACTCATCAGAATAAGCCATAAAATCTGGATACGGTCAATTGGACACATTCTCTTTAAACTGGCCTTTCTGGCATCGCCGACTTGAGCGCCGTGGTTTGAATGCCCTTGTTTTGGCACCGGAGTGTTTAGGGTTAGGGATAGGTTATAGGCGGGTTATATGGGCATTTGGCACGGATGAGGTTACTTGTAAAGGTAATTTTATTCTATTTTTAAATTTGAAGTATTGCGCCTGGATTTTGAGGGAAATCAGAACTACTTAATGAGGACACACGCCCTAAAACATTCAAATGGACCAGGGTAGCTGTACAATCCACGCGAGGATTTACGACAAGTTAGAATATAATTACCTACTACAAATAAAAAACCATGTAGTATATTATCTTGAACTGAATCATTCAACTTTAATGAGTTCACGTTAACAAACTTTTGCCGTGCTGTCCAACATAATATTAAGAACACGACATGAGTATCTCGACCGTACAGGCCAGTATGTCAGGCCCTTCAGCACTGATTGTGGTCGGTAAGTTTTCCAGCGTTCTTCGTCCGTGCGTTCGTAAACAAACAGATTGAACGGAGATTGAAGGAAATTAATTGAGCAGACCTAACCTGGGATTGCCCCGGGTTGAGATTTAGACCTTTAAAAATGCGCCCGGATTCCGCGCGCCAGTTTTTACTATAGGATCTGGGTTTAAAACTTTAAACGCAGATTATGAGAAACTTGGTAAATTTAGGGCGACACCAGACCATGTAACATAACATGTGACAAACCATACCCACAATATACAGGCCAATGCATATTATTTTTTTTAATTTGGTCTGTACAGATGTAACGCTGTTGTGTGAATTCTATTGTTTAAATCTGCGTAAAATTAACAATATTGAAATGCAGAACTGTGGACAAAACTTGTGTACTAGACATGAAACGAAATATAAATCATTCTTATACCGAATTATTGTACTGTAAAATTAATTACCTGATTATAGAGGAAAGCGTTCTTAAATAACTTGTTTACTCTTTTCAAATTGTTAAAAAATTAAAATACATTTTTACATAAATCGAAACTTTCTATACTGAAGGCGATGTGCAAGAGACTTTTTGAACGAAAGGAAAGCTTAAGTAATATTAACAGGTGTTACTTGTTTAAGTTTTCCAGCATCACGTTGTATATTCAAAATGAGTGATATAATAGGTTTACAGTGTTGGTCACAATTACCGCTTACTTATCGTCTTTCACCGTTTTCTTTCGTAAAACAACAACATTGGTTACAGGATTTGACGTTTTTTGAGGTAAAACGAGATGGTGTTAAGTCGTAAGGAAAAAACGTATACTCGGTTTCAACACAACACTTTAATAAAAAAAAAACTCAACGGATCGAAGAAGTAAATCCCTGAATCGGATGAGTGCGCGGTTACTGCGATTAAGTTAACCACATAACAGCATTTCACATTTCGGAAAACCAACTGAGTTATGAGCGTAAGCGGCGGCCGACCTTGAAAGGGAATCCCAAAATCACCATAAGATTCTACCGATTAGACCAGAGCTATATGATGTCACCGCTTCCTAATAGACGCCTTTAACCTCTACTGAGACGAGCTAACCGCCATTATCCAAATCCCGGCTCTCCATCACAAACAAGCTTTCGACGTAAACCGACTTTTGACGTACTTGGCCTCAAAAATCTGATAAGCCGTTTCGTGGCGGTTGCACATGAAAAACTTAAGTGGTCATGAAAACCGATTTTGTGTTTTAATTAAGGTATTCGATAACGGCTTGCGAGTGTAAAGGTCGACTTAAAGAGCGTGTAAGACAACTCTTGTCTCAAAAGGAAATAAATTAATTTTTAGAAGTTGTCTACTAACCTTTAAAATCAGGATTTTAGCTTGTTATTCACGAGGAAAAGGAAACCTGCGACTTATGTGGCCCGGAAAACAAACTTGAATTTATTATTTCTCGAACATTTTTATATTTGCGTTACCTACGGAGGTTTTGTACATCGTTCACGTATCACCTATATCCGGGAAATGTCAAATTGTGCAAAAAAGCAAAAAACGTTTACGAAGCAAATTTTGACAAGCGCTCATAGTGTATTAAGTGAGGTCTACGAAAAATAGCCAAATAATGTTGCTCTATGCGAGCAACTTATTCCACCGTGACGTAAACGATATATAAAGGGGTGGATGAAGGAAGATGGGACAACTGCTGTATGGAAGTACGATAACAACGTCTCGGACTCGAAAACCCTCCCGGAATGACGTCACTAGCGTGGAAGTGCTGTCGTCTTTAGCGACGCATCGTCAGCGGCCAAAAGGAAAAGCACTCGAGTCGGAAAGTGAGCAAAACGGAAACTGGCGCTGCTGGTTAACTTGACACCACCCCGGCGACCCGTCGTGCTCAAAACAAAGTCGAAAAATTCGGGTAACCCCCCGCTGGTATGTCTGTTTTTCAGGCGAACGCGTTGCGTCCTTTTTGCGAAAAAAGGAAAACATTTTTGTCTAGTCTGGTTACCTGTCGGAAGCCGACCGTTAAAAATTTGCCTTTAGTACAACTCGATCAGCGCCCGCATTTTAAGGTCATGTAACAGAATGGGCACCAGGCCATTCCTTCTAAACTAGAATAGTTAAGTCTATACCAGGGGTTCTAAAACTAGGGTCCATTGACCCCTTGGGGGTTTATGAAGGCCTAGTGGAAATGCTAGAAAAATTCTTGTCTGCCGTGGTTTGCGCGAAGCAAAAAAAAAGTGGGGGTCCGCGGTAAAAAAAGTTTAAGAACCCCTGGTCTATACACTTGGGGCTGTAGGCTTTACAGACAAACAACAATGCTGAGCACCAGGCTTACGACTCATCATATCTGATTTTATCAGACATTCTAAAACGTAGTTATTAGTGTCAAATTCATATTAGCGGAACACAACACGCGAACCTCTAAATACCTTATACGTCGCCCCGCCAAAAAGACCTAAATCATTTACAACCAACCTTTTCCAGCCTGGAAAGAGCAGAGGGACGGCGCGATTTGAAGTAATGCTCTGCCCACGGAGACCTTAAGTTCATCGCTGGATCCGTCCTGCTCGGGGCCGCACATGCGTCGAGCAGCTCGCATCCACTTGATCGCGCAGCAATCGCCGCCTTCCTTGAAAATTGGCGCGTTTTCCTAAATTAGAGACGTGCAACAATCGGATATTGGGAGAAGGGCGTCGGTTCATTGTAAGGCGGCGCCGGCTTTTGTTTGTTTCGCCGCCGCAAAGCAAATTCGAAACGACGACGAAGTGACGTGTCGCTGACAAGTCTGTCGAAATTTGCTCTTTTTTTAATAATTAAGGCTTCTATTGCGCTGATAAGTGTACGTCACCTAAGCGTAAGACGTCTAGACAGGGAACGAAATAAAAAGGTTAGAATCTAACAAACGGTACTTTCTCCTTATTAGTTGATTAACCATACGTTCATTAGAAATTCTTTGTGGTTACCGAAAGATTCAGGTATCGTATTACCCTACTAACGATTCGTGTCTGTTGTATTCAAGCATCTACGTGCGACACAGCCCAGACTAAACTAATAAACTAGAAACACACTCAAATATAAAAGTAGTGTAAATAGCAAAACGCTTTTATCGATTATAGCTTAAATTTTAGAAGATAACTGATTAAACACTCATTAATCGTATCGTGCCGAACCATTTTCCATGTAAAGTCAAGTCTAAAATTTTTTATTGATTTAGCCACTAAAACACGCCAGTAAAATGATTTTTACCAGCTCATCGTGTCTTTTTGGCGGTAGAAACATTTTAACATAACAATAGTGAAACTACATAACCGTTAATTTATTTCCATGCGTCCCACGCACTATATTTTACACCTATATATTACCTAAATCTAGCAAGTTCACGTTTTTACGTTGAATATAGGGAAATAGTGATTACCTTCATGGCGAAACCGATATGATTTGCCCAGCAAACGATTACCGCCTCCTTGAGGACATTGCTAATCATTAAACTTTCCGCAAGGTGGCAGCATAACGAAACAACAACTTCGATTGTGTTTCGATTTTTAGAAGAAAGTGAAAGAATCCTAAAAATCTGCAAAATCCGCTTGGTTTAATAGGTTACTGTAATGTGTTGAGTGAGTAAAATTTTGCGACTTACAAGTGTGAGAATCCTGGTGTCTTTTTCCTTTTTTGCTAATTCCATCAAACAACAATGAGATTCGTCCTGCAGCTCAAAACCTGGTAAGCAAAATATCACAGATTATCGCGCTTTGTATTGCGTTTAGCTTAATGCAGAATAAACGAAATAAAACCAAGCACCAATTTGGCGTATTGCTTTTTACGCTATAATTCACTATTAAAGCAATCAAGCCGTTTTTATCAAGTTATTGTTTTAGGTGGCCAACATTTCGCTTTATTATTTTGGCATAACCTAATGTTACCGAAACTCTCTGTTGAAATAATTGCGGTACTTCAAGCAGAAGGGGTATTTGATCAGAAAACGTATATAGGTTGTCTTATTATCATGATAGATCTAAAATAACTGTGTGTAATAAAAGCCACATCCCATGTCATTCATTGTTGTTTTGCGTCATTGAGGCCCGCACGAACCCTAATCAAAATAGATACTATAATGCGATAATTACATAAGCAGATAAAATCGACTAGTCTCTGTAAACCTGGCAAAGCTTCACAGCACAGTTTAAATGTCAAGTTGGACCGCATTTCAATGCTTATACCGCAAAAACGTCACAGACGATCGTGATTCCTTCACGGTTCGGCATGTTAGCAGAACGCCATCAATACAAACAGCACGGCTTTTAAATGCCAGGCTTTAGAATGCGGATCCCGAGAATTCCCATTAAATTCATTCATTGCGCCTAATGTGTTTTCGATGGAATGCGTCTGCTGAAATAGCTGGCGAGTATATACAAGCGCAATTGAAAGCACTTGCGAAACAAAGCTATTTAACGTACAAAATGTACCGATAAGTTTGCAGAAATGCAACAAATCTAAAATTTGACCGAATAATTAAAATATAAATACCTTTTAATCGCTTTTATCTCAAATAAGTTCAAATATGTTTAACTGCCTTATTCTTTTTGTGTATTTCTGATATGTTACCCGAACGCGGTTCAATTTTTATTAAGGGTATCGTTTTTTTAGCACGTCATCAATGTGAAAACGCCTTGAAAGTTAAAAGCACAATTTTGCCATCTGCGTCGGCTTTAGGCCGTAAAAGAGGCTGAATTGCGATGTAAGGGCTCACAGGAAACTTATTTAAGCTTACACTTGGCTTCCAGGGCTGTCAAGGCTGACATTCGCACGTCGGGCAATTTGCAGGAAATCGCGTCATTCAGTTGGGTCGGGTCTCGATACTGCCTACAAGAGAATGAACTTGTAAGTTTTCTTTCGGGTCGCATTTATGCTTGTTTAACATTTATAGTTCGTACAAAAAACAGATTTTTGCATCCTAATCACACAATGGCAAAACTAATATGATTGTAATATATACGATATTTTTTCTAGCATGTAAGTGGTGAGCGTTAGCACCAGTTTTCATTTAAGGATTTGACTTGTTGAATTTTGTCTAATACACAATCTTTAAAATAATGCAAAAGTCAAGGTTTACCGCACGCTACTTTGTTCCCCAGGCAATATACGCTTTAGGCAGGTGCATGGTAACCAGAAATCGGTAAACAGACGGGCAAGGTTACCGATCGAAGGTCGCATTACAAAGAAATCAAACTTGAACCACAGCCACAACGTGGCGCAACAACCAAGTCTTTCAGTCGATGCCAAAAAGCATTTTAACGCGAAGCAATCGCCTTTGTCTCCAAGTTTCCCATTTTTCCACCCACCTGTCTTGGAACGCCACTTCAAGGGACCAGAAGTGAGCGGTTGCGGCCAGCTTGCCGATGGTCATGTCCAATAGCGACTGCCCGGGACACCTGCTGCCTATGACGTCATCACTACGTAGGTGGCTCGTGACGTCTGCCAGCAGCCACTTCAGCGTCGATTTCGCGTCGGACGTCAAGTGCTCGAACTTGAATCCTGTCGATGTGAGGGCAGGTGAATGGGAAAAATGATCTGAGCTTAAGTGGTTCAGCGGCTTGTTTGCCAGCTTACATGACCGCTTTGGATATTTTTTCTTTTTTTACACATCTGTTCGAAAGACATGCAAAAAAGGCACGAAAACAGGATGAAGCCGTGTAATTTATAAAACAGTCACACTATAACTGGACCAAAGCTGCGCAGAGTACCATTGCTGGAGCCTGGCGCGTTACATAATTTGATGAATATTCGTGACAAGCAGTGCTGCAGCGATATGACGACATTTAACCACGTAATGTTTATAGCGCATCCATGAACTTGAAACGTCCATGGGACCTCCGACTCGCGACGATCCCTGTATTTCCGTTGCCTACATACCGCATGGTATGCGCCAAGCTGCAGGCGCAGCACAATACTAAAAGCACAACCACCCGAAGAGGCCCGGTATGTCTTTTTATAACTCGGTCGTTCTGTTTACGGCGCACATATACGCGACAAATCCCCGAAAAGGCCCGTAATCCGGCTCGAGCCGTTTCGGAAGCGCGCTTGCCTGAGCAAAGCTCATGTGTCACCAGAGGGCCATTGTCGTGGTCAAACTACAAGGGAGCTTTAAAGGGACACGAACCCAAAGCAATGGAAAAATCGAGTAGGCAAACAAACGACGTACAGGCGGCGCGGCATTGGGTGTTCGAACTAAACGACTGTCGCCTTGTTTGGCACTTCGCCTTCCTACTCGAATTGTAGGGCGTCATGCGAAATCCTACTCGGGCTTTGTCGTTGTGTCGCGTTTATATGACGTACTCCACCTGGCGTGGTCGCTACAACTGCCCCTGCTGTTTCAAGATCAGATGTGGGCTCGGGTGTAGTTTACCTGTCGCTAAACCACACCTGACCTTGTTTGACAGAAATAGGCGATTTAGAGGCTGGCGAGTCGGGGAGAACTTAATGCTTTAAACGCTGCCAAATCGGCTGTACCCAGGTTTCGATTCACGTTTAGCTACATTTTCTTTTACATTAACCTTACCATCCTGATCGGCGTCCTTCTGGTCTAGAACCTGCATCAGAACCTCAAGAAACAGAGATCTTGTGACAGGACATCGGTTGCAACTGCATTGAAACAAAAATAAGCTGTATTTTTCTAATTTGAAATCTAGATTTCATGTGGCACTTTAGAGTTCAAGAAATCTTCAAACAAACAAGTCCAATATAGATACACAAGGTACCGTACGTCACAAAACAGAAAATAAAATCACAACTTTTGTCTACTATGTTGTTCAGTTATTAGCAGTTTGAAATCCAAATTTTACAAAAATAACTTGTATCGAAATAGGCAGCATTCAATGGTACTTTTTTAACAGGACAAATAAGAAGTTTGTATTACAAATAGACCTGCAGGCAACAAAGAGACTTGATATAGATTAATTACGAAGGAGTGTGCAACAATGCAAACTTGTTTCAGCGTTACCAGTTTTCCAGGCACAAAAATGTAACACTAAAATTTGCAGAGTATGTTACAGTGCATTAATCAACTGTTGTAAAAGGTGTGCTGCAAGCTATTAAAGTTTCAGAAACGGCTCGATCAGGGCTTGGTCGCCTGATGGACGTGGCACCCGAACGTTTAAAAGTTAGGGGCGAGTCATGCAATAGGCCGCGGCCTAAGGCTCACGACAGCTTTGGAGAAAACCGTGAGGCAAAAGAGTTCGGGCGAGAAACCGCGGCCTAAACATCGTGACTAGCGTCGTCGGGTGCGGCGAAAAACTGACCTGGCTCCAATGCGATGACAGGCAAGAAGCCGACGCAGCAAGGTCGAACGCAGCTGCGCTGTTTCGGCGCACGAGCTCTCGGCTGATTTTGAATGGAGTCGACCCAGCTGAGAGTAACACAGGACTGTTTCACGTTGGGAAACAAACGGCCGAGAGGCGAACATGGCTTGTGCGATCGCGTTTTCTTAGAAAAGTCCCAGAACAGAGCGTGATGGGCACTTTGTTTACTTCATGTTTCTTTTGTGGAGGTTTCGTGCTTTGCTTATCGCGGTTCGTGCGCGTGCGGCGAATTTTAACGAGAAGTCGACGACAGGCGATGATGCTAATGACCGCAAACAGAAGAGGGTATATAAACTATATTTATAGAATATCTTGGCGGTTTCTGCACGATACGGAAAAGTAACCCCCTTTGCCCAGCATGAACTGCGTGTAAGAATTGGAATCTCGATTAAGGGCAAGCGCACCAGTCGATTAGTATATATACTCAATCAACATTTTTAAATGTAAATAAGTAACCAATTGGTTCTTGTAAAGCTAATTAGTCCACTCATAACCTAGCAGCAAATTCCTAAAAAAATAATCAAGGGCGTAATTTTACAAAAAAAACTAGATAAAGCGAAAGTTACAAACTTACTGCAAGCAGTGCCCCGTGAAGTTGATTTTGAGTTTTACACGAGTCCAGAGTTTGACAGATCGCTTCCACCACGTTTTGGCGATCCCCGTTTGGCACAGTGCCAGCCAAGGCCCTAGCCGCAATCTCGCGAATCTTAAGAATAGGACTGCTTAGGCACCTGAAAATAAAAGAGGTACTGGGTTACATAAGGTCACTTGGCTGGGAGTAGGTTTAATCCGCATTGGCCCTCACACTGATCGGAAATAGCAAAGCAAAAAACTTGAACTGGTGACCAAACTACAGTAGATAGATATTACGTGTGTGTGGGTACGGGTTGCATATTGAAAAACGAGATGCAAGAATTTATAAAAAGTAACATGATTATTTTGCGCTCTTAGTCCACGAGTGCAGCTTGTGACGGACCCGCTTACCTTATCAAGAGGGGTTGGAACCGAGCGAGGGAGGTAACAGCTGAAGTGCGGAGTGCGGCAGGAGATGGGTAAATCCTGGATAAGATAAGGAGAGACGGATGCAGGTGGGCGTGTCGCTCGATCGGAGAACAATCTGACAAATAAACTTTTAAAAAACATGACTGATAGCAATAGAAATTGGCGTACAGCAGTGGTCGGCAAACTGTCGGCCGCGGCCCAATTTTCAGTTGGTCGCGGGATAATTTTTAATATTCAGTTTTGTCATGAAGTTGTGGGCCGCGTGATAGCATTACAATTACATTTTCTGTACTGTATTTTTTAAATTGTGTGGCTAAGAGATTTTCTACTTTTGCTTATTGTTGCATCATACGGCCAACGTGCTATGGCTCTCTCCAAACTATACTTCGTTAAATCGTTTAGGCCAAAAGACGCTATGCATACTATGGCATGTTGTGCCATGTGACTTATAAACGCTACGAAGACGTAAATTTTTATTCAATGTTATCATAATTTTTTCGCACTACACGCAAGATTTTTAAGATTAAGTGCTTTATGGCGTAACTTTTTGCGTCATTTGTTTCACGTAGTGGGCCTTCAATAGTTCTTGGAAGAACATTTTGGGCCGCGACAAAAAAAAATTGCCGACCACTGGCGTATATTTTAGGAGGGTTGGCTACTGGAAAATGTTCCGCTGAAAAAAGGTTTCCCCAACTTACATGGGCCTTTCGTTGATTCGTCATCTGTGTGCGTTTTCATTTGCTCGAAGAGAAAATCGCCGAGCTTCGGAAAGCGCGTGACAAACTCGTGACATGACAATCTGCGCAATCAACAACACAATTACTGCATAAAAAATCGATTCGTTTGCAAAGTGAGTAATAACTTTAAGTCACTTATGATGATGGCACAAATTGTACGACGGGTTGATGAAATAAACGAAACACGTTTTGCATACAGCCCAAGAAGTTTCAACAACGGTGGCCCAACCGACATAGAATTTATAGTCACTTCACAAAAAAAATGCATGCTTCCAAACCATCAAATGATGCAATATTAGTTCCGATTTTAAAACTAGCCCAATCCTGTCGTATAGGGCAGCCAGGTTGTTTTACATGAACCACCAAGGTACACCCACTCTTGTTTTAGAGGTGCATGCTGTTTATTTAATGCTTCTAACCGTTCCTACTAATTACTATATTGTACGGCTAATATATGACCTTACTGACAAGATTTTGCATATTATGTTAAGTAACGATAAAAATCAATATTTGTTAAATAAATATTATCTTTTAAAGACAGTTTAACAAAAACACGTATAAACTGGTGTCAACATTTAACAGGTAAAAATAATAAAAAACGCGTAGAGCAGAATTGGTCAATGGGTGCCACCCACCGGTTTTTCAACGAATTCTCGAGGTCCTTCTCTCGCTTTACTCCGAATATCCGGGTCATCAGGGCGGAAAAGAGAAGGGTCGACGAATTGCGAACCGACCACTGCTGACAGGCGAAGCCTAGCGTGAAAAATGTAAAGGATTAAAACTCCTTGAGTTAACAGCTGTACAAATAAATACCATAGTTCCAAATAAGGCAATTGTGTGTTACAGGAAAATTGGCAATTCAGCATTAAATTATAATCCACATTAAGAAGGAAACTTTATTGAAAATCTTTTATACCGTATTTAAACAGCGCGTGCTCAGAGAGGAAAAATGTACGAACAGATGAAGGCGCCTGTGTAATATCTCAAAAACGAAAACCACATTAGCAGACGCATCAATCAGAACGTAAAAATAAACCGAACGCACCTTTTATGGCCACTATAACGCAGCTTTCCAGATGAGGTATGACATCTTCGCCGAGGCTTGCGTCACGGACAAGGCCTCGCATGACGTTGAGGGCGTGCACCTGAGGGCGAGTGTATACGTAACGCGACTGTGGGAGCGACGCGCGGTTAAGAGGTGCCAGAGATTGATTGCAGGCTATTCCTGATACTGGGTGTTGTGGCGCGGTCAATCACGGCAAGTTTGTAAAGCCAGGGCGCGCAAGTGCTTCGACACTTAGACTGTGTATACAAGCTTTGGAGAGACATTAGGTTCGGAGAAAATCGAAAAACACACAGTATTTTTCACGTGTGTGTTATGCAAATCGGTGAATTGGTTTAGCGCTTACAAAAATTTGAATTGAACGCTAGCAAAAGTAGTTTTTTTCCTCCAACGCTTAGATATGCCGAGTTTCAGGCAGATGAGTCGAAATGTGTCACCGTGATACCAACATTTACGTATTTTTTAGTAGTTTGCGAATAAAAATTAAATGATAGACAGTCTTGTGTGCTCCATTAAAACCAAAATAACAACAACTAGAACGTTTTTTCGTTTTTCAAGCAGAAGTTTAATGTTAAACATGTATAATTTTTCTTTCAAGGCTCGCTTCCGCACGTAAGTTTACGGATATATATTGTCAAGTTTAATAAATTTAACTACAAAACAAATTATTATTACCAAATTATTTTATGATTTTCGAAAATACTTACCTTGGAAGCCCGGACAACCGATTCGCCGCTCTTTCCTATAACAGCGCTTGTGTCATTTGCTACATGTAGCAATGACGTCATAGCGTTACGTAGACACGCACGTGATTCGGTCCCCCGGTTGCTGCCCAGCAAGGCCTTAAGGGAATAAGTAAGTGTTAAAACAGCAGATATTTATTACAGTGACGAAATAAACTTATATTAACTGTGGGTATACCCGCTTCTCATGGTAACGATCGAGACAAGCAAATACAAAGTAGGCAGTTAGTTTTAATATTTGCCTCACAGTAACTTCGGCATTTTGATGATGTGCTTACATCTATTTGCACCTGCGTTCCCCGAAGTTAGTAGATAACCGTTTTTACAGACCGTTAACTTGCCGTTACCGTTACCCGATTTTTTCACCTCTAGTTATGACTATAGTGCATAGGGATTAACAAAAGTTTTCCAATATTATAATAATTTTTATTCCTTGATACCATTTGTCTAACAACAAATGTAACTTTATTAAGTTTCTGATGAGTCTGCTGAATTTCAACAACTCGCACAGTTTATGTCAACAACTATTTTAGTAAAACAAAATGTGTAGTTGCAATGTTTTCAAATAGCACTATGGACCACTTAAAGTAGTCTCATGGGCCACTTCTGGGCCATGGCCCACAGTTTTGGAACCACTGCGCTAGACCGTGGAGCGAAGCGCACCTGAGCCAAGAAAGGGAGGCCAGCGCTGCGTCTTGTGGCACACAGTGTCTCCGACTTTATCGGGTCGCAAATATCTGCGATGGTTGAGTTGATCCATTCGACAGGGAGACGACGTATTTCGTAGTTTGGGTTCCTTCGCACAAATTACAATTTTCTAAATTAAAAAGTTAAAGGAAGAACCGTCTGTAAAACACAAAATGAAAAATACTTTAGCCATGGGTAAGCTTTTAGAACAGGGGTTCTTAACCTTTTTTGTATGTTTTACCCTTTTAGCAAAGACGATTATCAGATTTACCCCCAATATATAAAATGGTGCTCATACATGGCGTAACAATAAAGTAACTAAGATATAAAAAGTATCAATTAGCGAAGCATAACGTTACCGACCCTAAACGATAATAATCAATATAGTCTACTACAGGCTACCTTGGAATTAGCAGTTAAGCTGAACTCGGAAAGTAGGCTAACACTACCTACAGCTGGCACAATTTTTCTGTCCCGCCAACTTATGTGGATATTTTGATTGATAGCTCATTTACCCCCTAAAACTATTTACCCCAGGTTAAGAAAGGATGTTTTAGAACCAACTATAGGACATCTTGATGTCTATTCAGCAAAAATACATAACCAACAGTTTGCAATAATGCCTTTATCAATAGTTCAAAAGAAAAATGTAATACGGAATTTAAATACGACGCTTAGCTACTAAACTTGGCCGAATCTATTGGAAATCCAATACCTCCACAGAAGAGGACAATAAGCTTTGAAAGCCGAAAAGGCGACCTCGAACGCCCCCCTGTGGCGAGCTTCCATAATCTGCTTCCTTAGATGATCTCCGATGTTTAGAAACTGAACAAAGTTTTATTTACTAAGTAAATGTTTATAAAAAGGAAATTCTTAGGAGTTTAGACGGCATATCAATGCACAATATTGCCCCAAAGTATTTTACTCTATGGATATTCGTAAAATAATGAGTTATCAGCTTAGGCGCCGAACTTTCATTCCAGGGCGTTTTTTATACCAGTCCAAGATGCTTATTAATTGCAAACAAAACGTAACATACTTGGAAAACTAATATTGCGCTTCAACATATTATCCTTATAACACTGCGCTGTGTGCCTTGTAATTTTGTCATAACGTAATGCTCTGTACACCCACGTTCGGCGTCTTTGGTTATCAGGTGTATGTTGTAAACTATGTTCCTGGGGATGTAATTGCATACAAAGAAATACTGAGGTACAATACTTTTGGCTACGAGTATGTATTAAAATATCTGGCACATATATTAGCCTACTTGGATTGTGAAGTGATTTAAAAAGCACCTTTCACCGTACGTTATTGTAATACGTAATAAGAATATCAAATCCAATACAGAAGAAGGTATCATTTTGAACGTTTCGAATAACTCTTTATTCATTTTCAACATGTTTAATACAACCCCCAACCATTATGCTTCAAAGTTATAGTAAGAGTTAAGCGATTTTCATTATTTACCTTCATTACATTTACAACGCTATTTGACGTCTGATACAAAAAGTGTTTAAAAATCCTCGTTTTATTTTGTTTGCCCAATGACGACAAACACGAAGTATTTTCTAGTTTCGCAAGTCAAGACCGTCGTGACTCGTGACATTTTGGGGACACTCGAGATTTTCATACTTGCGTCCACGACAGAAGACCGTCGTGCGTTGTCGGCGACGAATCGCATTGAGCGTTTTGGGCGATTTCCTGCAGAAGCAGCGACGTCTCCTTCGCACTACGCCAGCACGCAACCAGCACCCTTTGAGCCGCAAGCCGCTCTGCAACCGCACCTGGAACAAAACGGTGCAGCGTTGTTAGAGATTGATGCTTCTCTAAACGCCTGTTTATATAGATCAGGTGTAGCTAACTTTGATTCCGATCGACTAAAATATTTTTAGAGACACTCGATCGACTGGTTCGGTAAAAAAATCAAGGACACTTTCAAACATTTTGTGCGTTAATTGCATTCCAAGCCGACGATGGAGGTTAATTTGTTACGTCAAAGACGCTTTATTAGGCTTGTCCAGACATTAATTGGTCATTTTAATGTTCTACTTGTGTGCGACAGCTACTGTAATGACGTAACACATATTCGACGCGATCGACCAGGTAAAATGTGGCGATCGACGTGATAGATACCCCTGATAAAGATTATTGGTTTTAAACTGTCCGTGGTAAAGTTTTACGGGAATATCTTACAAAGTAAATGACTAATAACTTTTATCAGCTGAAACACATTCATTATTAAGCCTAATGATTAAATTGTTGGCAGATTTGTCTTTAGGAAGGAGTTTCTAGGAGTACTGTGTTAAATTATATAGTAGTACCTTGATTTTTTTCCCTCTATTAAAATGTTAACGGTCTTTCAATATTCCAACGAAGCGAAGTGAGGGAAAATTTACAGAAAAACTGACAGAAAAAACTACATTTTTTATTACATCCGAGTACTCGCCCGAAACTATGCAAGTGTTATGCCTCATTAAAGTTAGCTTTAACCCAGTGCTTTTACCTGGGTAATTTTTTTGGCAGATAACACCCAGTTCAATACTACCTTGGGATACTAAATTAATAGTTAACAGAAAAGTAGTACTTGAAACCGGGTTAAAAGCATTGTAATAAAATAATTGTTGGGCACCGGCTTGGGAATAAAAAACAAAATATCAGACTTCACTATTCAGATATATAACTACAGTAAAAACTCGACAATTCGAATTAGGTAAGTTAAAGTATTTCAGACGTTTTGGTAGGAAAGGTAGAAATAACTGTTGTTTTTAGTTAAGAGTTATTTTTCTTAAACCCGCAATACAATTAAATTTGTCGCGGCTTTTCAGTCCAAAGAATTTAAATCCACTCTGTAATTGTTCGCGAAGCTCTTTCTCTCCCACTTACGGTTGGTTTTGGAATCATCGCCGCTCACGAGATGGCGCAGCTGAGGTGGAAGGTTGTCCCACGCATCTTCCGAGTCGCCTACTTCAGGCAAATGACCCTCGGGTGAAACGCTTCCCACTACGGAAAACACCGCCTCAAAAACCGAGTAGCAGGCTTCTACACAACGGTCCAACATTGACCTCCATGCCGCATCTCCATTGAGTTCCCTTAAAGGAACAACATAATTCTCTTAAGTTTTGACACATACATGTGGTCCAGCATTAACTGGTCCTAGAAGCTCTATAATGCGCTAATAGACGAACAGTACGGTGGTGGCGTCTTTTATTATTCTTGGAAATTTACTTTTAACCCATAAAACTAACTTGATACTGTAGTATAAAAAATCAGCAAGCAAAGTTGTAAAAGCTTACACAATGTTAGTACTGATAATGCTCTTATATAGGAGTGAAATATATATTTAGCTGCCCTGAAGGTCTTAGGGGAATAAGCGGTAAAAACAGCAGATATTTATTACAATTACGAAAATAACCTATGCTGATTGTGGTTATACAGTACACGCTTCTCATCGTAACGATCAAGACAAGCAAATACAAAGTAGGCAGTTATTTCTGATATTTGCCTTACAGTAACTTCGGCATTTTGATGATGTTCTCAAATCTATTGCACCCGCGTTACCCGAAGTCAGTAGATAACCGTTTTCATAGATCGTTAACTTGTCGTTACCCGTTAAACTAAAAGAGCAGGCGGGAGAACGTGGAGAGCTGCGTACCTATATTTATCTTAACAAACTGATTTTCCATTGAAGTTTTGTTCTTAGTTTAATCTTAAGCAATGTTAGTATGTCATACGCAGAAAATTATTAAGCGTCGACGTCGACTCCGGGAAAGGAAAACGGCTAAAAAGAAAAGTAGCACATGAAACGCAGGAAATGTAAATCAGCTGTTATTTTTCGAAATACAACCAACAAAACATATTGGTTTGTGTATTAGTCAATTTTAATTGCGGTAAAAATCCTAACAATGACAGGCATACTACCTGAGGTTGGCATGGCGCAAAATTTGTCGAATACAGAAAAGGTTGCCATACAACGGAAAAGAGGGAATCGTTTTCATCAGGTTGGACTTTGCCGCCATTACATCATCGTACAGCTTGGATAAAATGTGAACGCAAATGCTGAAAAAAATAAACGATAAAACATATTTTAATGCTTTGCTAGTTATGACTTTCAGCATGAATATAAACGAATATAGTGCGAACGTAACACGTCAAATAAAAAAATGGATTACCTCCCTATACTAAAACATAAGATAAGCCTATGACCCACATAATGAGTTAAACTGTCATAAAAGTAACTTATGTTATAAACTCTTAATGATCAAAAGTAAAAAAGCGCTTTTCTATTATAAGTTTCCATAATCCTCACTTTCTTTCCAAATAGTTGCAGAAAACCACTGCAGAAACAGCGAAGTCATGATAGATAAACTACAGACAATACCACTGCCAAGGTATTTTCAGCATATTAAAATGTTTGACACTATAAAAAAGCAACCAACAATGGTCTGACTGAGGAATTCGGTAAATGTACTTGACCAATGGCAAGCTTAGTCGGCCACTGCTGCAAAATGGCGCACCTTAGCGTTTCGGAAGCGGCTTGTTTGGACAAGACAATAACCAAGCGAAGATGATAAGCAGAATCTTTGACATCTTCGGGTTTGCAGCTCCGCTTGCACACATCCAGGCTTTCTGCCTTGAGCTCAGCAAGCCGTTTTTTGCCCAACTTGAAAGTAGAAAAAATGTACTTAATAAGTCCAATCGCGGCAATGTTGCCGAGAAATAATTGAGAATCATTAGAAATCTGATTTTTGCTCAACTCAAGACTTTTTTGTAAAGATTAGAGTGGAATAAATCCAATTATAACCACCTACGTCGTGCATAGTTTATGTGTGTTCCCGTTCCGTTTATTGTGACATTATAGTGAATTACCAACGGAAAAATATTGTACGGGTGCCGCAATCTATTTGTTAGTTCTGAGGGGTGCCGCTAGCCATAAAAGGTTGAGAAACACTGACATAGATCAAGATCATGTGACCCTTAAACGTGGCTGAGGAACTTTCCGTTAGGTTAACATTGTAATAGCGAATACATTTAGCATCCTAAATCCAAGTATGGCGCTGCAAATTAATACGATTCGCATATTATGTCATATACTTTTTTATTGAAAAATCGATACAATTTACTAAAAAATCGATATATTTGACACGCGATATTTTAGACAAAAAGTACCGCGATCCAATCTGATACAAAATGACGTCATTACTATGATCAAAAAAGCAAACTTTGCTTTGACTTTGAGCAGTTAGTTACCTATAGTTAGTAGTCAATTACTATATTTGAAATATAATTTCAAATTTTCTTGGGCAGAAATCGCGGCGTTGGATTGCAAATCAAGCTGAAATTCCTTTAACTCGATATCGGATCGATATAGATGCCACAATGTCATAAGACGAATATCAATACTACAACATGGCATTGGGTAACGGCTCAGGCCCGATATTAGCGGACACTCCTTTAAGTGGTAAGTATTTTCAAGTAGGGCAAAGGCATTCTTTAAGGAAAACCTAAAGAAATACTATTAATATTATACGACTCACAATCTCTGTGATTCGATTTTTCACAAATTCTCCTGACATGATGTGCAAGGCCAACATTCGGTTCTCTTCGTATGTGTCACGAAGAACGTTGAGCAGCTGAAGAGTTCGGGAACCAGTCATCACCACGTCGGAAGCGGGAAATAACCCTAAATGCATGGCAAGACAAATAATAAAGATAGCTTTCTTATACAGCATTTAAATTGCACGGAATATAATATAACAACCTTTTCCAGGGGTAAAGGTTGTAAAAAGGTAGTTGAGAAGATGTAGACTGATTTGACGTCGTGCAAAACAGGCACTGGGAAACATTTGCTTGAAAATCATGTTCAAAAGCCAATCAACAAAACTCTGCAGAATACAAATATTGAAAATGCTGCGAGTAGGAACAACCTGTTGGACTAGTTATAATATATAACTTATTGATCTATTGTAGGTTACAACCGTTCCAAATTTGTGCAAATTACCAAGTTTTATCGAGACTATTGACAAATTGTATTTAATTATAAACCTAACGACTGTATGTGGTAAACAGCAGTTAACTGGTAGTTGGCAGAAAATGTTAAAATAATACAAACCGAATCATTTTAAATCACTGAAAATAAGGCAACATTTTATAAAGTTTTACTAAAACAAATAGTAGAATTTACACTCTGTCACATACCTTATACATGGATTGTAAAGATTCCTCTTTATTATCTGTGTTTTTGTTTTCTTGCTTGGCTTTGGCTTTAAGGTCACGGCAAAGTTTCTCATACACCAAGTTCAAACGAAGTAAAAACTGTTAAATTTACGACAATATCAGCATTATATGTTAGAAGTTATTTTGAATAGGTTGTACCTTTTTTAAAGTGTTTAGCAATTCTTGTCTAAATGATGGACTTTGACTGGTAAGGTTGTATGGAATGGCAAACTGAAGTAATTGCAAGTCTGACGAATCAATTGCATCGGATGGTTTCCAGCTCTCACAAATTAGGCAAAATGCATCGAGGCGAACCTGAATATAACCTTTACATAACTTAATGATGTTGTATATTTTGTGTCATAATATCAAAATAACAAGAAATGAGTTGTTTTTTGAGAGATAATTGTTATACTGAAAATAAAACAAACCAAAGAGGCCTGTTAAAATACTGTAAACCAGGCACAGGCGCAGAACTGTTAAAATTCCAGGGCATTTTTCCTAGCAGTGCAAAAATTAATATTTTAATCACATAAGTAGTAAACTATTAAGTATACCGCGTCTTAAGGCTAAAAACGTTTCCTTGGAAAGGGGCAAAACGTAGCATTAAATCGAAAAAAAATTGCATTTATGTAAAATTAAAAAATATAGTTTGGGGTTTCAATAGCCACTTGCCTACGTGGTAATCCAGGAAAAAATTTAAATACTTTTGCTGAACTAAAATTGAGCTACAGGAATTAATTTTGCATGCTAATTGCATGCATAACCTGGTCAAATTCCGGGCTGTTTGAGAAAATTCAGAGCGTCTAAAAACGCTCTGCACACCCACGTTCGGGGCCCATGAATCCAGGAGTTTTTCACTAGTTTCCTTACATCTAATACCATGGCCATTTAGATAACCATTTGGACCCCCAAGAGGTGTGGGTGGAACATAAGAAGACATAATCTGACATGCGAAAAAACAGAAACATAATTAATTGCTACTTGCTTCATTCACTAGCAACAAAGTATCACTGTTTATCTGGGCTCTTTGAACAACATGAGCTTTATTGCTGTTCAGCAACTGAAGTAAAAAATTCTGTGGACCCCAATAGGTCATCATAAATGCTGGCAGGAGCACAGTTGTAAACCGATTGACCCAAGTGAATATTTAATTAATTATAAGAATAAACATTCAGCTTAGTTAAGTTTAAAGTAATTACATAGGAGTTAGGGGAGAGAATGATTTTAGAAAAATGTTGTGTACATTCGAAGTAGTACTACCAAACATTATTTGGAATTAAAACAGTCAATTATCTTACAAACATCATTCTTTAGCAAATATAAAAAATCAGATATCAATGTGTGCTGTTATTTATCAAATTGACAGCAAGTTGTAATGTGAATATAATTATGGTAAAGTAAGTTCACTACCAGATCATCTGGATGAACCATAGATTGTTTGATTATTGCAATGCCAAATTCCTTCTTCCATAATCCTCTATCATTCTGTCAATGAACAAAAATGAATTTGTTGCATGTTATAACTCTAAAATATATATAATATTGACATATAAGTTTAATTTGTATTAATTGTGAACAATCTACAGTTTCACTATGACAAACATATAATGGTAAATCACCTTCAAAAAACCCATTGATTGCGCAGTACGAAGACACATTATAGAAACTCCACTATTAACTGATTGTGCTTGGTTAAGCAAGGGATGTTTGTGAATATAAGACATCATAAAGTCCAAGCCAGTTTTACCAAACAGCTTCAACACCTTTTTAAGACAATACTGAAAAGAAATACACATATAGTAAATAGTTAAAACGTTTTAAGATGAAAATTGTTTTGGCACAATGAATTTACAAGACTGGGCACTTAGAAAAACAACTTCTGGGATTTATATTAAAATCCTTGTTTACAACAAGTGCATATTGTTTTTTGTTACTTACATCGAGAAGTAATTTTTTATGATGCTCTTCACTATTGCCAAGGACCTCAAGCAGAGGAGTCAGAAATTGCCCCATTGTAGCAACGTGAGTATCGGGCTTACAATTTGCAAATGCATTGCTTGCCATATCAGAATAAAGAGTTGATGCATATGGGACTAGGGTCTGATCAGCCATGGCTGTTGAAAATTAAAATAATTAATGTTTTAATATAAAGAGGCAAAACTAATTTAAAACAAAATAATAATATAGCATAAGATAAATTGTGACCACACATATAAAACTACACTTGAATGACAAAAAATTATACAAAGACTAGTAGTGTCCATACAATTCACCTCATATATAACACACATATCATTAACTTCTAGAGATGACGAACAAAATAAATGTAAACCTTTCAATAATAAAAAAATGATTTCGGGCTTCTTCTGTAGAATGCAATCAGCAGGTGAGTAATGGAGCCAACAGCACAATCCAATATAAACTGATTTATTGGACCATTCCCAAGATATAATAACCTGTAAGATCTCATCCCCAACTGAGGACGGAAAATGACTTTAAAATATGGGATTAGAATAACAAAAAAGTCAACACTTTAAAAATAAACAAAGCTGGTATTCATGCAGGACTTTTAAATACCAACCTGTGTCAGAATCATAAAATTGAGCAATAGCAAGTACGTTTTGCAGCATACTGGTTGCTTGGTGTCTTAATATATCAGCAGCTTGTTCCAGACCAATGTTTATGTGTGGCATAAACCACTGAACTATAGAATGGATTTGCAGATTGGTATCTTTTTGTAAATGGCAACAAACAGTTCTAAAATTTAAGATCTGTGATTTGCAAAGCACCACGGCCACAAATTTATATAAATAATATTTATAACACTTACTTTAATACAATAGTCCATTGCAGAAGGCACTTTGAATGTGCAATCTCATCTTGTAAGCAAATCAACCTGTGTAAGTTTGGTTCATGGTATTTAAAAACTATAAAAATATTTAAAACTGAGAAACTCTTTTAAGATAATAAATAACATTAACTGAATCAATTATACTGCGCTTAGCTATGATGTGGCCCTGAAATTATGGTACTTGTTGACAAAAACTGTACAGCCATCAATATACACATCAATTGTTGGAGAGGGGTATAGATATTAATTGACTTTCAAGCAGTTAAGTGCAAATAAGGCTTGGCTGAAAAAAGCAATGTACGCCATTTTTAAATGAAGTTCCAACAAACAAATATAATATTTGAGGAACAGTTAAATTAACTGGATTCTTTGTTTAAAGTTTTTGGGTTCTATTAAACAAAAAACAAACTTGTTCATTGTTACCCAGCTACTAAACAAGCAACTGCCCACCTTTTTTGTTTTTGTTTCAGACTTTCCAGTGAAAGTTCTAAAAATGAAGCAGTGTTTTGATAGAAGTCTTGTTGGTTACAAGTGTCAATGTGTTTTTTATTAGACATAAAAACCAAAGCACCATGTAGGCATGCTAAATTTGCTGGACAGCTAAGGTTTCTCATATCCTCTTCTAAATGTTTAGTCTTTGAGTGGTCCACTTTTATAAGCTCAGATAACTATGGGATGACAAAAAGTGTAGATAATGAGTAAAATTAACTAAAGTAAAAAACTCATATTTAACAGATTTATCATTGTGCATGCATATGCGATTTTTTTAAACGATCTATTTTTCCAAACAGATTAACATTAAGAAACTGTTTTTCTTGGCACCTGGAGTACATAGTTTTTAACTGTTTTTTTTTCTTGTTGTATCATTAATTAATATAACATATCAATTTTATATATTAGGGTCATTTGTTTAATAAATATGGGTACATAAATACAGTTTTCGTTGTTTAGTAAAAATAAGAAAAATAAATACCATTGGAAGAATGTCGGATCCAGCATTAGTAGATGCAACAAGATTGGGCCAAAGTTGACTAACAGAATTCCAAATATCACCTCTAAAAAAGTCTAAAAAGATATATTTAATTTAAAAAAAGTATTCTAATGAATTAGTTATATCCATAAACTGTACACTAAATAACTGTATTAATTTATCATGAAATCCATCTACATTGATTACCATTTTGAAGAATTTCAATACATAGCTTCTTAAGTTCTTTCAAAAGATTTAATACTGGCTCAATATCTTCCTCATGTTGAAATGGTAGCCATTTCTGCAAGAGTGAGTTGATAGCTTTACAATTGTCGCAGATTTGATAACAAAGTATAATAGTTTCTTCTGAACTTAATTCCAATGAAGTAAGATGCGTACTGTCTTTTTTTATTCTTGTAATCATTGCTACAATGACTAAAAGCAAAAATAAAAAAAATAATAATTTACCAGTTCAATTATTTGGATTTATAATGAATAAATAAACAAACTTTCAGGTAAAAATTGCAAACAATATTGCTTTCCGCAAATTTGTAAAGTTTGAAGTACATGGCATGGGGGTAAAATCACTTCATTAAAACTGTGAAAGTCCTCTTGTAAAGCATCCTTCAAGCAGGTCACTAGTATGTCACCAATTTGATTGTTTTTCTGTAAAACACTAAAATTTTTCTTAAAAAAAAATGGCGTCAAACAAACAGATTTTCTATATACCTCCAAGTCTACGTTCAGTGGCAGGTGCACATCTGGTAATCGAAAAAGCTATTTGTGTGGATACCTGAATTATTTAATTGTACACCTAAACTAGCTGCACACCTGACATCTAACTTTATAATTAGAAAAAAATAGGTCTAATTAGTATAATAAAAAGTATATAATATAACTGCGAAAAATAATATACTCACTTGTTTAATGAATGTTTACAGGGATGCTGGACTGAACAATATATGAACATGATACAAACATCATGCAAATACTTCTTTGAATTTTCTCCATCAGTTGCAATAATACCAACCACAATCTATAACATAAATTTATTGCTTTCTGGAAACACAATTATCGGTAATTTTATAGTAACACAACTTTGAGAGATTTTTAGGCGCTGGTCTAGAATCTTACCAGGCATATTATTTGCGTTAGGCATGGGTTAGCGTTTGGGTCTGGGTAGGTCAAGTTATATTATCAAGTGATAACATTTGACCCAACACTAACCTGCACCCTAATCCAAACATTGTGCGTTGCTTTAAAAATTGTTTGAAGGATTCTAAACCAGCGCCGATTTTTAACACATAACTATCAGCTATACAAAATCAATTTTAATAACACAAGTTATACTTAAAACAAAGATCATTTCTATTTTATAAATGCTGAACAAAACGAAATCCTACCTGTATGAAATCTTTCCAACGCTTATTAATATCTTTAAAACAACATTTAAGGTCTTCACAATCTTCTTTTAGAAACCTCAAATTGTTCACCAAATAAAGGTTTACTTCAGGTGTAAATATTAAAACAACTTTTTTAGGTGGATGCTTTCCCATTATAAAGAAAAAGCATATTCCAAAAGAACTGAAAACAGTTGCAATAAATGAAACATAAGAACAGTCCAAAGTTCTAAACTCTAATAGTTCAAAACAAGCAGCTAAAAAACTAAAAAATACCTGGTTTTCTCAAACGTAAACAAATAAACCACGTGTGAAAATTAATATTTTCCCTAAATCGTAAATGTATCCTCAAGACAAAAAAACATAAAAACTAAAAAAAACGATTTTAAAGATGTTGGATATTTACTAATTCAGTGTTAGTTAACCTGTGATACATCAACGATATAACATTACCCTAAACGACTTGTGTAGGAGAAGTACCAGGGGTAAAATAGTTTAATTTTATTGTCTTAACGCACAAAAAAATCAGAGATGACGTCACAAAGTTACATTATAACGGGTATAAAACAGAGAGTCGAACCTTTAACTTTTCCGTTTCAGGTTCGGTTCGGGTCAAGTCATTTTTTGGAATACGGTTCAGTTTCGGTTCCGAGCATTTCAAAAGTTCCGGTTTAGCTCCGGTTCAACCATTGTTATTTCAAAACCGGTTTATAAAGTTCCGGTTCGGATGCAATATGAGATGAAAATATGAGTCAATAAATGTACAGTTAGGCTGAATCCCCACCGGTTAGACAAAAATGCTTTACAGCAGACTGATAGCGACTAATGAGATGGAACGCTATTTCTTCTGTTGTCGCGTCTTCCCCGACCAGACTTGACGCAAATCTCACGCACAGCAGACAGACACGACTAAACGCGTTTTTAGTCAGATAGCGCGTGCACTACTTTTTGCCGTGACTAAAGATGTTTTTTGATAGAAACTGAAGCAGGCGGGTTTAATTGCACGCTACAAAACCACGAGTTTGTTTCGGGTTTTCAAAAGTTTTTCTGTTAGGAATGTTATTTTAAAAGGTTCAGCAGATATATTCGTTTAATTATTACGGAAATATAATCCTGGTACGGTTGAAAAGCCTTTTCCAGTTTGATCTATATTCATGTTTCAATACAATGTGAAAAGAGTGTATAGAAAGAACCACCCTCTTAATATATTTTTAGAAAATAGGGTGTACTGCAAGTTACATTTCCAAATCCATATTTCTCCCAAAGTTTCCATTTCATTTGCCTCCGCCATGATCATAACTGAATTAGGCTATATAGGCAAAGTTTTGACGAGTTCAAGTTTCGCGCGCTTTGTCGGTGGGGATTGGATAGAGTCGCTTTCAGGCACGACGCGACTAGTCATTGGTCAGACGTGTTTCGTCGCGTCGTGTCTAAAAGTCCGGTGGGGTTCCAGCCTTACATGAAAGGTGGGGTTCCAGCCTTACATTAAAATATCTAAAAAATAAAAAATTATTGTTTTATTTAATCAGTATTTATTTATTTTTTCACAAAATTTCGAACATGGCATAACTTGTAACGTAATGCTGGATGAACCTCTTTTGTTTACAGGTTCGGGTTCGGTTGAGGTTCAGGTTCTTTCAGAATATTCGGTTCAGTTCCGGTTCAGCTCTTAAAAATCTTACATAAAACGGTTCAGGTTCGGTTACGCTTCGAACAAATTAGGTCCAAAACCGGTTCATAAAGGTCCGGTTCGGTTCCGGTTCGACTCCCTGGTCTAAAACAAGAAAGCTCACTTATCGTTTGAAGTCTAACACAAGTATACAACTGATATAAATCTTACTTTTAAAACATTCAAGGAGATTGCGGGATGGATGTTAAAAAAGGACATTTTTACCAGTACGTTTCCGGATGTTCCGGCTTACTTTTACCACAGAGTATAGACTAGTACCCGCGAACAGCTTTTATTTTTTTTTTTATTGGAAAAAAATAACGGCAGTACGATATTAGAGGGGCTTTCGTTGAATTCTTCATGTGCTACGGTAAGTCGACCTATATACCCTAATCTAAACTAGGTTATAGCCTAATAAGCACATATAAGTTTGAGCAACAGTAAATATAAAAAAAAACATTTCTTAACGGAACGCAACATTTTTAGGTATGACGTTACTAATTTGCACAAAAATACATTGAAAGAGACTGCGACAAGCATTTGCGCAAACTTTTGGCTTTATGAAAACGATTATACCAACGGCTGTTTGACCTAAAAGACTTCACTTAAAAGGTAGCGCGAAATGCAAATTGTGCTTTGAAACATATTAAAGTTTGCAAAAGTAAAGTGCTATTGGGCGCACGGTGTTTCGGGCTTAACATTTTTCAGGCAAATTGAGATTCGCGTGAGAAAAATAACTTCGCAAATATAAACGTGAAAAGAATAACATATATTTTTATCCCTGCGACGTACCGGAAACTAACTTATAACTAAAATGTCGTTCGGTAAACATCTGGTATCGGTAAAGTAGGTAGCCTAATCTTATCGCACCTATTATGAAGATAGACGTAAAAGGTGAAATAAATGATATATGCCTATTTGCCTATACCAGGATTGCAGTCTGCTAAAATCAAAAAAGCACGTTGCTCTGTGATGATAAATTAGTTTACCACTATTAATTATTTTATGCAAAATTTAGGTAATATTGCCTTATAATGGGGGCATGGCTTGAAGATTAACAAAGATGATGCTATTTCATGACATGACATGACGTCATAAAACAATTAGTTTAGAAACACCTGTTGTACTTGAGCGAACCCGTGCGCTTAAAACAAATTTTTGTTTACATAATAAAAATGTAAAAACAAAAATATGCAAGTTTGAATTTTTATTCGAGGCTACCAAATTCATTTTAGGCTTACTCATTCTTTAAATTTATGTTTAGTCTGTGCATTACATTAACATACAAACGTACAATGTCAGCATAAGTAGTGTTGTAATGACTTAAGTCAGTGACTTGACTTAAGTGCACTTAAGTCACTGTTTTCAAATGACTTGACTTGACTAAGTCATTTGGGCAAAATGACTTGACTTGACCTAAGTCTTCCGGACAAATTCTGGACTTGATTTGAGTCTTTGGACGACTTGGGTTGAAATGAAGTGTTTTCTTTAAGTATTTTTTTTATAAAAAATGAGCTATTTATACAAATGTTTGCACATAAAACAAATCGCTAGCTAAATGTTGCGTTTGTCTTATTTTTTAGTTCAGTTATTGTTCATAATCATACTTTTAAAAATTCTAATAGTTTAAGGATAAAAATGTGACTTGAATTTGACTTGCTCTTATTATGACTTAACTGGGAATTGACGTGCGCAACTGATGACTTGGACTGGGACTTGACTTGTTATTTATTCAAAAAAACTTGACCTGGACTTCAGTTATTTTACAAATGACTTGACTGGGACTTGAGTCAGTTTGAAATGACTTGTTTGCAACACTGAGCATAGGATCCAAGACGTGCTTCAAACGAAAAAAACGTTTACTTCATCATAAGACACAAGCTATATACCAGGCTGTAGGCTGCGAATGCTCATGCTATATTATAAGTTGCCGTTTTAAAAGCAGACATTATTATTCCTAATATCGCCACTTGTGTGCCTATGTGTGTCAGTCCCCGACGAAGACTTGCCGTATAGTAAGCCGAAACGTTAGTTGAAGAAATATAAGGCAGAAGAACTTATTTTAAATATACTATGCCTGGTAACAACAGCATATTTATCGCCACTCTAAATTGCTAAAATACAAGTCATTATCTTTATTGCCATTTACTTCACAATTTGCCATTACAATGGTTAACTAAACGTTTTATATCACATACTCTTCACGAGCTAAACTGCTAAGATATTACATTTGAAATAATGCTATTAAAATCGTTAAGTAGGTGTTTTATTTGACATGTTGCAAAAATCCTAATGATGTTATCATATTAGCCATTTTGCTGTTTGATTTCGAGAAGTAGCTATTCCAAGTATTGCAATTTAAATTATTAGTTGGGCGTTACATTCAAAACGTTGCTAAAATACATAAGATTCTGTTTAATTCGCAAATCCGTCATAAGTATTGCCGTTACAATCGTCAAATAGACGTTTCATTCGACACGATTTTAAAAATCCTAAACATGCTACATGCCGGTCATGTTCAAATGGCGGATCGCGATCCTGATCCGGATCTTTTCAGCGTTTTGTGCGGATCTTCTAATGTAGTCTTAAAAAATAAACTTTCTACAGTGTTTTCATCTGAATACCAATTGTCAGTGTTAATGAATTTTGTAAAAAATCAAGCATAGAACAAGGCTCCCAAATGTTAATCTTTGTGAGCGTTTGAGGATATCAGTCAGCGAAAGAAAGCCCCAATTCGATGCTTTTGTACGACCTAGTCTAAAACAGGGGTCGGCAACCTACAGCTCGCGGGCCGGATGCGCCCCGCCAATGTAATTCATTCGACCCGCCGCCTCTTTGACAAACTAGATACGAGTCCATTTCAAATAATTTTTGACTATTTTAACTACGTAAGTGCGAAAAAAATTCCCGCTTCGCGCGAATCATCTTTTTACGTCCGGCTTGTTTACGTTTTGATGCGGTGTTTTGAACTAGATCAGCGCTTCGTTACCGTTAATGGAAAACGCATTCAAAAATACTGGACATATATTTTTTAACATTTTATATTTTCGGTAATGTAATAAAAACTTAATTTAAAAGAAATGCCGGTATACCTAAAAAAATCGCGCTCGCTTCGCTCGCCACGTGCGCCCTGACTTACAAAGGTTAACAAACACTAAACAAGATTAACTGTTAAAGTTATCGCGTTTACATAAATAAAGCAATATAAAAATTAAAGCGTGTCCAATAAGTTCACTATTCGTATTTGGTGGATCATCATGTTGTCAGGTTTGACTGTGGTGGATCATGGCAGAAATCATTTGAACACCTGCTATATGCTATTTGCCATGTTGCTGTTTGATTCGCAAAGTAGCCATTCCGTTCGTTAATTACTAGACGTTTCATTAGACACCTTAGTCCCGAATATGCCAAGCCATGCGCCATGTAGCTAAGTCATTTACCTTTTTTTTATGCCATTCGCCAAGTCGCTCTTCAATTCAACATATTATGCTGTTTGATTTGTACGCGCTGTATCCGCAAATTTAAAACATTGTGGCATTGTCACGAATCACTTGTGGTATGTTGTAAAATTAAACTTGCTGTCTTATTAGTTGCCGTTTCAAAACTGCATGGCTATTAAATGCCCGAAAGTTGTGCCTTAAATGTCCGAAAGTTTGGCCTTACATTTTTTTTATCGCAAAACCCTACAATTTTTTTTGCCTCGCGTGGACCACGGTAGGCGAAAAATCAAAAAGCGTCACAGTATAAATAGACTTTATAAATCTGCTGATTTCGGTCCAAAAATGGGAAAGTGAAATGGAAACTAAATACATTCAGTGGAAAACCGTTTTATTTTTAATCAAACTGTTTTCTTAGAAAACTGATTAGGGCCAACTTCTTGAATATACACAAATATTTCAAGTAGGCCTTTATGGACTTCCTAAAACTAGCTCACGGACCCTCAAGGGTTCCATGAACCCCTGTTTAAGAACCCTTGGTTTAGGACTAGGTAAACATAAATAAGATATGTGAATGACAAGGTTGGCAAATGGATTGCATAGTAGTCATTACAATCAAGTAGGAAGTAACTATAGCTGTGTAAAAAAAAATAGAGAAGTAAATCAAGTGTTTGAATCATAAGTTGCTAAATGAAAAGCAATGTTGTTATTTCATTTAAAAATTTGATAAGTAAATCAACGTTGTGCCGTTAAAATGCGCCTTTGCCTCATAAATACTTCTCATTGAAATCTATAAAGTGGTATTTTTTGCGGCTTTGGCTTTCCTTATAGGCATTATTCTCATTAAAAAGAAAAAAAATGCACTGAAAGATCTGGGCAAAAACAGAGCATGATACTTTCAGTGGCACGCAACCTATTGTTATATTTGTCCGAAATTTATAGGACTTTAACAAACTATGAACTCTGTATTTCCCCTTTGTATAAATTGTCCACATTTTTTATTTTAAAAGACTTTAACAAACGTTAGGCTCTGTATATTTTCTTGTCTTTTAAGTGTTGCAAGGCAGTCATAACAGTCAAAATACGTGTATTGTAGCCTTGTGGGTATATGTAGGGTTGTAGGCTAATGAATTTTCGCGCAGATGTTGGTTTTGGCGCAAATACACAACCGATACTGCAGAAATTCAAGTCGACACAAACGTTTAGTCATTGGACTGCTGTTTGTCGCGCAATATTCGCCATGCATGTTTGGTCCAACATTTAATTTGGATAAGTACAGTACGCGGAAACACAGTACGTCGATTACACCGCAACAGTCTGGCGCTTAAGAACTAGTCATGCCTTACAAGAGACGAATAAAAATATTTCAGGCATGGATTAAGTTATGAAGAGTTTAATTGCGCCGAATACAAACCGTATATTATCGCCAGCAAGAATGTAAACGATCGGTTTCAGTCCATTACAGCCTAAGCAACACGAATTATTATTTAAACGCCCTGTTATTCAATATCAAAGCGTTTTTGATTAGATAAGTGGCTCGGTGAGGATCGATGAAGTCAGACAAAGACGCTCAAGGCCCATAATGTCTATCGCTACCGCTGACAAAACAAACATTTTAGGAATTCGTTTTGCGCAGGGCGAAAGGGATTTTTGATAAAGAAGTGGGGTATTAAGACCAAAATGTGAGTCACGATATCTGCGTTTATATTGATGTAAGCTTTAAGGATGCGAAAAGAGTTTTTATTTATTCACCTATTATTTCGATAATCACCGGTTTCTCCGCACAAGCTGTTGCTAATTCTGCCTTTCACATTTTGGTTGAGATAGCAAATCCCGGTTATTTTATTTTATTTTTAAGTGATAGCACAACGTTAAGTGTTAATGGTCGTATTCTAATTACAATTTTTCGAGTTTTAACTCGATAAAGGATTTACTTCAACGCCTTTCAGGAAGTATAGATTTCTCGCACATTTTCTGTGTGAAGATTATCTGGCGCCTCATCAACTCAACCTTCCTTAAAAATGGAATTTCCTCCCTAATTAGTGTTTTTGTCGCGATTTGCGCGAATCTATATTGTCTTTTCAATTTTACCATTGTAGCGGTCATACTACTTTCTAACTTCTGTACTGTACAGCTGTATGGCTAATGGTATTCACAACTTAATGGCTCAAATAACATTTAAAAGTATAATTATTGAACGCGTTAAAAGTGCGATGTCTCTTCTATACTAAACGTTTTGTCAAATTTAACCAGATGAACGTATTTTCTTCGTGAAACTGTTCATTTGCCGCCATATTTATAAAAAAATTGGACCAAGTTTTAAATAAACTCGCGCACGAGTTTGACCGACAACATAAAAATATATGTTTGACCGACAACTTAAAATATATGTTAGTACTCCTATATGATTTTTATGCTCAAACACCGCTAATTTGGAAAGAAGTCAAGTGCCACTCCAGTTGTGACAATTGATTTTTAGCGTTAACACTATGACCATAGTCTTTCCACCCTGGGACATTCATCGTTAATAAATATGTTTCTCGTCTATGCGTATTAAATTTAGGTAACCATGTATAATATGATACTCCGTTGGCTTTGGTTATTTTTACTATTTAGCAGTCTGACATAACTTGTGCAGCCATTTTTATAGATTTTTGTGTCGTAAAGGCTTTATGTATGTTTGCCACATGACCTACAGCTTTGTAGGAGCTAAGACACAGCACATTTTAGTATCGGGAAACATATTTCACAAGTAGCGAAGTTTAGGCACAGGGTAGTTGTTATTTTTTTCTTCCCATATTTATAGATCAACACAATGTGTACATAAAATACACTTGCCGTGAGAATTAGAATGTATTGTCACGGACAAAGGAGATGTCAGCGGAGAAAAAAGTGTAGCCTTGTCGTTCAACGGCAACCAAACATTTGGCTTTTACAGAAACTTTTTGGTAGAGCCAAATAGTTTTCAGGATGTTATAGACGTGTACTGTGTGGCCAAACTATTATATTCTATCAGTGTATAATCGATTTTTATGTCGTAACTTTGGCTGTTTGAATGGCAACCGTTTGTTTTGCTCTTCCATTCTTAAACTTTTTTAAGTTTATTCATTTAGATAACTAGCAAAACTTACACGCTTAAGACTTGTTAGGCCTATATGAGGTAGAAATATACCGACGTGAGTAGAAAAATCCAGGGACTTATTTCTCTATAACCAGCAATACTTCCTTATCACAGCCCAGCTGCGTTGTGTGCGCCAAATGTTCCTAGAAGTAGTAAAGTGTTGGCTAACTGTAGGGATATTGAATGGGTGCTGTAGTTAGTGGCCTAGCGCATAGAGCTGTTTGAGCAATCCCGCGTGTATTCTGTTCACTGTGTATAAAATTTAACTCCTTACAGCGCTATTTTCATAGCTCGGCTTGTGGCGCTACTTAAGGAGTTGAATGTATTTGTGGCCAGATTGGTGAGTGGTTTCCGGCTGATGGTACACCAGGGTTTTGCAAGGTAGTGAGCGACCAGCAAGCTCGGGTTACATTTTTTAGAGATGGAAATACGCGGCTTGCATTATTTAGTGATGATTCCTGAGGTATGTTGTACGTTAGTCATTTCTGGAGAGAAAAAATAGCACGGTTTCAGCAAGAACTATATTTGAATGGAATTATCTCAGTTACAAATTTACATGTTATATGTCAAGTTGTCCACGACCACATAAGGATAAGGTCGGTCATTTGGTGGCTCATTCGTTGTTTTGTTTTTGCGCTAAATTGCCAAAGTTTGTAACAACCAATTGGCAATTGTAATGTCAACCACCGACTCTACTTGTAACTAAGGGTAGTTTGGTTTTCTGTGGCGGGTCACTTGTAATAGTTTGAATTGTCAACCGTTAGGTCGCTGCCTATGCCAACAGCCAGGTCAAAGTGATCATAAATCAAACAAATGCATGATTAGGTTACTTGACCACTATGCAGCACAACAGAGTTTAAACAAATGGATATTGTTTTAACCATGAGTTGGCAGTCAATGGGCCACAAGGCGACATCATTCCGTCTGTAAATATTTAATGAACCAAGGAACTAAGCTATTAAGGGATCGTGGAGTGATGCATTTTATTTGAAGTTTTATTTCTATAAACCTGAATGGGAATATCGTATCAGCTAAAAGTGTTGTCTACTATGCATTTCTGCATACATGGTAAAGCTTGAATCTGTATGGATTAGTGTGCCCTTTGGCGAAAATCACTCTTCAGGTTTGATCGAAATAACCTTACGCGGTAAGTGATGTGAAATGTGTTAGCAGTGCGATTAGCATGGCCACCATTAAGACGGTGTGGTTCAACGCTCATTTACAATTGTACAAACAGCCTAAAAAAGTGTTTTAAGACGTTGTAATTTGATAGGATTCGGTATTACATACAACACACGTTTTGTAATAGAATACTGTCTCAATCGGACTGTTTAGTTATTGCGATCTGGTTTCAAGTAAACCAAACGTTATCAAAACAATGTGTATTATTTTTTACATGATTTCAGCAGCGTATAAATTATTTATTAATGCCTTCACGTGAACGTTTCCAAGCTGACAATACCCTACCACAGTGGTTCTTAACCTTTTTTCAGCCGCCCCCCCCCCCCCCCTTTGGTAATTTTCTCATGCCTTGCGCCCCCCTATGAAAATATTTCGACATTCTGCAATTAAATATTACTGAGAAAACAGGAAAAAAGTGAAGGGTGTTGTTGGTCGCGCGAAGCGCGAAAAATTTTGAGTTTTATTTGGTCGAATTGGCTAAACTGCAACCGAAGGGGCGTTTCGCATTGGGCACACAACAAAATGCGCGAGCTCGACACATTGATTTTATCGAGCTGGTTTTGACAAACGTGTTGCGAGGGCATTGACTCCACAGTTGTAAGAGTTGTATGATGTCGAGCGCAAAAAATGTCAAGCGCAAATATTAAACATTGCGTCATCGGGTTTCAAAAGATGTAACGACACACAATACAACGGCAATATTGCAAAAACAAAATAGTTTCGCGCAAAAAACGTTCGACTCCCCCCGTTGCTATAGCCTGTTATCATATATAAAATATGGATGAAAAATAGTCCGAAAGGGCGATAGCTTTTATCGTTTATCTATATAAGTTGATTTAATATAGGGCGGTGATACCGTGGATCTCCTAAAAGGGAATTAGAAGATTCGCGCCCAGCGCGAAAAATTTTTGCAGTTTTAGTGTTAAAGTTGGCAAAAAACAGAGTTTGTATGTAGGAATTATGCCTAACCCAAACGAAACCATTAAAATCACTGCAAAAAGTTAAAATATTGAAGTCGAGCTCGCGCCCCCCGAAAAATTGCTTGGCGCACGAGTTTCATCCAAATACATTGTTTGCAGCAAATCATTAGCCTACTTGTGCCGAGTGCGATTATTATTATTCTTTAGTCTATCTATACTTATAGTCAGTCGTATATGTGTTCAGACCAGTGCTCTGAAACCTTTTGGTTTGGCAGTATTTAACAACTAAAAAAATTGACGTTCTGCGTTCAATTATCTTTTAATATTGCTGTTTTACGGCAATCCTAAAATATCTTGTTCACCCTAACAATAGTGGATTACTGCACATCGGGGGCTTGTAACTTACAATTCTGCTTGTATTGTTTTGCTTAACTTTTCACACCGACAGCCAAGATTAATTTTTGCAATGCGCATCGAGACGACAATAACAATAACAAAAACAAAAATACCAATAATTTGGCAATGGTATTGGTTTGACATCGAGTGCATTAATAGTGCCTTATATTGCTTTGATTAAATATTGAAAGCAATCATTTTGTTAAGACGCGCTTATCAACTCGTATAGTTGAGTTTGTTAAAAAACATATGTTATTTGGAAGTATTTCTTTTAGCGATTGAACTCGACATAAATAGTACGGAAATCCACCTCCAACACACATATTAAGCTGTTTTGCCATGGCTAAAAAACATTGCAATTAGTTATTTATCACTAAAGAGTATTACAATTTCAATAATTAGTTTTCATAAATCGTGCGATCCAAGCCACTTTCACTAACCGAAATAAATCCAACACACGATTTCGTTTTTTTGCTGGATGGACACGCGTGGTCATGTCCGCCGAAACTGTATCAAACCAAGGAAGCGCCTGAACTGACACCAAATATTGATTGAGTGTCGGTTATAACATAATGACCCGTTGTCAGCAGCGAAGAAAAGCCTTGCAACAACTTTGAACATGCCTATAGATGTACCAAGCTAATGAGGTGGTTCGCGGTGATTAATTACGTCGCTGCAGAGTTATGTAGGCCTATATGTGAGTTAGGTAGGCCTATGTACCCGATTAAAGCGCATATGTGAGTTATGTGATGTGGAATTTTATGTGATTGATCTCAAATTTCAAACTCAAACCTATACTTAGCCAAGCTCGGCAATGAGCTGCTTAAGTTTGCGTTAGATAATCTCCTACTTTTATTGGCTTTGCTGTTACTCTTCTGTTATTAAATTTCGGTTTATGCAAAGTCAAGTTTCTTCGAATTATTGTTTTTCTATTTTTTTAGGAATAAAACGGATTATTTCTAGGTGCGTACTGTTAAAACACGACATTCAGTTTCTCTATTTAATAAAATGTTTGCGGTGTAAAATATTATTTGAAAATTTCGAGTTAAATTGTAATTTGATATCATAATTCGTGAATCTCTATAGTAGTACACGAGTTTGTTATACGGGATTGATTAAGCTAAATAATTTTCTCGTGGGAAATGCATTCCTACATTTCGTTTAGTATTAAATCGTTATCTTTGTGCGCTGTGACCAATGAGAATTTATAACGTTTGTAAGCGCTTTAGTCATTGTTCATGGAAAACAATGGTTATGTTGTTTTCAGCGACATCGTATCGAAAGGGTGATTTGAATTTTATATATTTACAGACCTTACTTTTTATTATGATTTTTGTTGTGAGCAATCTTTTTATTGAAGAAACTATAGTATGAGGTTTTGCGCGAACGCAGACGCGGACCAATTTGCCCTGCGATATTATACTTGTTGTTTTTTCGGTGTTTAGATATGCTCCCGCTGTTACAGTGGTTTTGTTAATGCTGTTAGGGCTTTACCTTCTCATATCGTAACACTTTTATCCAAAAGGGCAGTTGCATTTGTCTTATTTCATAGATGTAGAGTAGATCAAAAGCCCTAGTTTTTAAAGTAAAAAATGTGAACCAAAAATTGAGCAGCTTTCGCACGCCCGTACTTGAAAAACTTAATTTCGTTTAACTGTTTGGGCAACTTGTCAATAAGACAAAGCACATTCGTCTTGCTCAAAGGCTATCCTGATTAAAATTAATTTTCTAGTTTACGCAAGACGCCACAGTTTCTCGCGCGAGAATAAAGCTGTTTGTCCCTACTGAACAGCCTGAACTTTCCCTTTTTTTCGAAAGCACGTTTTACGGCAGGTATAGTTAACGCATCAGCGCACGAGTCCCGGTAGACGACAACGTGCTTTTTCGCAGCGGCGTGGTTACCATCGCCACATCGCCACTCAATCATTTGTTATATGTTGATGGGTCAATAGCGGAGGTGTTTACCGGTAGCGATATCGCACAGTTTCCTCTTCCGAAGTGTTTTTATATAATGTTAGCCTTTGTTAGCGGTTAGACAAAACAGTTGTTGTATATTGTAAGACTTAGTTTTATGCCGAATTCCGCTTAACTATATGAACTAAGTTTCTTAGATCTAAAAAGATCTATATATGTTACGTGTCAGGTTTGCTTATTAGGGTTTTGGTTTACAAACGGGGTCCAACATACAGTTGATTTGATTTGTGGCTTATCCAGAATTTGAGGAAATAAGAAATGCAGGAATCCACTCACTCCCTGTCGCCATGGGACTACCTCATGTTCGGCGCACTGTTCGTCATTTCCACTTCAATCGGACTATTCTTTGCCATCCGCGACCGCAAGAAGATTCAGGATGAGCAGGAGTACCTGATGGGAGGGCGGAAGATGCACGCAGTTCCGGTTGCCCTATCCCACGTGGCTAGCTTCGTTTCCGCTATTACAAGTATGTTTATGCGTTGGATGTGCGACTTTTGCGTCTCTAATTAGAATTCGTTTGGGAACTATTTGGGGAAAGGACAAAGCAAAGTTGGTTGCATATTTTTGATATTTGGGCAAAGTCCCTATTGTGTTTTTGTTTAATTTTCTTACTTCTTTGCAAGAGGAGTTAATTCTATTTCAGCCTGAATCGTCTTTTTTAAAAAGCGCGCCTATGCAAGTTTTGCTTTCAAAATTAACTACTGTTAGCAATTATCCCTTATTTACGAGAACGATGTAAGACGAAGAAAGCTATTATTAAAGCTTGTTCAATGGCTTAACAAATTACATTGTTATTCAAAATACACCACTCCACGTGCCCTAACACCTTTAAAAAAACTATTTTTTGACTAACTTTATTTGCAATAGAGTAGACATGTACCATAGCAAACCTCTTGCATAATTTATAAAATAATTGATTTTTTAAAGACATTTATACGTTTTATCTTTATCTAATTTTCCTCCAGTTATCGGAACGCCCGCTGAGTTTTATATGTTCGGTACAATGTTTTCAACCTATTGTATCTCCTACTTTTTGGTGGCCGTCATTGCAGCAGAAATTTACATTCCTATCTACTATCGTCTTGGCATTACAAGCACTTACGAGGTATATTCATTTGACCAAATAATAATAATCATTAGTGAAAAAGCTTATATTATATTTTCTCCAAAATGAAAAGTTTCATTTCTAATATCCCTTAATTTGCGTGTGATTAATTTATTTGAATATAAAGTTTGACCAAGCACATTTATATGCTAGGCGCAAATCAAAATGTTATTACATTCAATGACACCTATTTGCTTTAAACTATTTCAGGAACTTTTGTAAAACCACGTTATTTAGTTGTAGTTATTGTAGACGGGAATAGGTGCTGCTGGAAGTATCTGTATAGCTGAATTTGCTACCTGTTGATAGTATACGTCAGTGGTCGGCAAACTGTGGGCCGCAGAGTCCATTCATTGCACTTTATTTTACAAGTTCGTGTGGCTTAGAATTTTTATATTGTCTCTGCATAGTTCAGATCCACGTGTCAAACGTGGCCTTAGAGCTTCTCAAACTATATTTTTGCCCCCTTAATTATAAGTAAATGAAAAATGTTTAGCGCTTCGCACGTATATTCTTCGTTTTATAGAATGTTTTACATTATGCCATGGCAGTGTTTTGATCATCAAGGCGCCATGTAAGATTTCACCCTAAAAACAAATATCCTGAATCCGCCACTATTTTCGTGGTGGTTATACGTAGTGGGCCTTTAATAGACCAGAAAAGAGGACTTTGAGCCGCGACGAAAAGGTTTGCCGACCACTGGTATACGTCACTGAAGGAAGGAAGTGACGAGGATTTTTTCCCTCTAGAATTGGCGAAGACACACGCATAGGCCTTCCTCCCAAACACATAACTTCCCAACACACCAATACACAACTCCGCAATACGCAACACGGTAACTTAAAAAAATGAAAAAAAGCATATCTTGGGTACACTATGCAGTATGCACGGATCTGTAATGTAGCTCGATAATAAATCGCATAGCCAAAAGGTCGAGGAGATCGACATCATCTTGATTAATAAGACGTTTCGATACGAGCTTGTATCATCTTCAGTTAATGTGACTGAGAAGCATTTCAAGCATCACTTATAAGAGATGGGCAATTGTTATCAGTCTGAGTTTCAAGCATATCTTATTGTGATAGTCCTGGTGAATTTTAAGTGATAATGAAACGTACTGGTTGTTTTGGGGATTTTTTGTGCACTACTGAATACCTATTGCGTCCGTTATCGAATTTCAAAAAGTAAAATGTCAACTTGTCCAAATGCTAAATGCACACACTTCCTCTGGAACAAACTATTGAACGCCAAAACGTTGGCGGAAACACATGACAGGTTCCTCAATACCAGGGTTCTAAAACCTTATATACCGTAGCCAAAATTGTGCACTTGATTTTGTTACTATACAACAAAAAGGAAACAATTTGACATGTTGTTAATCAACATTCAATCCTTTATCGCTTAACAAAGGCTTTTAACTTGTTAGTCCTGACTACAACCAAAAAGAACTAAATGCAACGAAGTGTTACTAATAAATTCCACTTTCCATGAGCATGGCACTGTTTAGTTCGAGAAGATTCACTCAAAACGCGAATATACTTTAAAGTGAAATACCATTCGCGTTGAGCCAAATGACATTACGTATAGTGAAAATAGCCAAAAATGTTGAGGCGTTGCCTAGTGCCCAGCAAAGAAAAGAAGTCGCGCTTGGTTGAATTACATTGGCGGGTCGATCCGGTCGCGGTCAGTGGGTTGTGAGCCCCTGGCTTAGCGTATTAAACAAATGTTCCAAACAGTTTTTGCCGCTTTTCAGGTATACTACTATAAACCTTAAAATTCCAAATTTGGTTATAAACCCAAAAACTGAAACCAGGTACCTTCAAACGTTTTACAGGTTGGGGGACATGGAATACACTTTTATCGAATTACAATTTTATGCACAAGCGGTAAACTGGGAAAACGCAAACATAAAAGTTCAAACGTCTTTACTTACGTTAATGAATATTGAGCAACCTAACTTACGTTATTGAAATGCCATGGTAGTTATTTTTTTGCTTTAATCATTCGATTTGTTCTCCTCGCAGTACTTGGAAATGCGTTTCAACAGAGCAGTTCGAATGCTGGCCACCAGCATGTTCATTTTCAATCAAGTCATGTACATATCTATTGCAATTTATGCCCCATCGCTGGCAATTAATGAAGGTGAGCATCTAATTACACCACTGCTTATGCCTCTAAAAAGCTAAATAAAATATAAAATCATCCTGTTATGTACACTCTCTTATTCACGAATAATTTGGGTTGGCGACCGTTTTGATGTTATTCGCTATGACCAAAACGCGTTTTGGCAAAATTGATATATTACATTCCGCACGGACCGCCAGGCCAGTATTAACATTCCACGGACCACCAGGCATGTCCGGATGAGATAAATTAGACCGTAAAATACCAAACATAAACTTATTGCATCGTAACTTAATTCGTATCACGGTTTTTAGACCCCTTACGTATTTCTTACTGTATTAAAGTGGACTTTGATTTGAATATTTAAAACCCGTAAATTTTCCATCCTTTGCCAACTGCAGATAAAAGCGAGCAACGAAATTTTGAGTCTTCGTAGCCTCATGATATAGGCGCGGAACGCATTCAAAGTTTGGTTTACGACGTATCTTCGAGGGTTTAGGAAAGCCAGTCAAAACGAAAATGATAAGAGTTTAATTTGTAATAAGATGTTTGTACGTTTACTATACCTTCTATGATGTATGTCCTGCTCCATTGCTGAATTGTAAAACCTATAGCTTGTTTGACATTTAATAAGACTGTATGGTCTTTCCTAAACACAATCCAAGACTGATGAATTGTTAAACTTTAAGTGGGTGCAAAAGGGGCGTAGAAGCCATAACCATATTTTGCATTGTGCCAATGTTGTCAATAGTTCATAAGTACAAACCATATCTAAATCACACATTTACAGTGACAGGGTTAAACCTTTGGCTTTCGGTGATCGTCACAAGCGCGGTGTGCACCTTCTACACTACACTTGGCGGCCTTAAGGCGGTCGTTTGGACCGACGTATTTCAGTGCGGCATGATGTTCGTTGGCTTTATTGCCATTATCGCCCGGGGTAGCTACCTGCTGGGCGGAATCGACAACGTGTGGCGGATAGCCGAAAGTCGCGGGCGGATAGACTTTAACAAGTATGTCAAGCTTTTCGGGTAAATTGTGGCCTTGCTGCAAATTTAAACGATATTTTTAAACTAAGATATACCTACATTTCCCCAATGATTGCCTCACTGTTTAATGTAGACATTCATTTCTATTGGTCTTTACAGTGAAATAAATTACCCAAGGTTTATACTACTAAAACAGTTTTGTAAATGGCCGCAGTTGTCTAATTCTAAATAGGTTAATCAGTTGGCACCATATAACCGGTCACAGTACTTCACCAGGTCAAAATACTTCATCGGGTCTACTGTGACCTGATGAAGCACGGGTGTGCGAAAGCTTGTCAAGATTTCAATACAATTTGTCGGTATATGATGCCACATTACCCTATTTAGATCTTCAACTGAATCGTGTGTCACGACACAACAGTGTGCCTCCGGAGATTCATTTTGCAATTTGTGATTATAACCTGGTACTAAAAACATGCATGCAGGCTGAAATGCAATAATTGAATGCATCTTTCAGTCAGTTAGCACAGGCTAATTTTCATGGTGAAAACCGGATAGTTTTATCATTTTGTTTTAATTTACTTAGCGTTGTTTCCCCTTGTATGCACAGTGTTAATGTATACTCGAAGTTCAGTTTATTTGCTGAAAAATATGACTTTTTTAACAGAATCGGCTGAAAAATATATCTTTTGTGGTAGAACTAGCTGACAAAAAATTTGAATCCCACCACTATCTATAGTAACTGTAAAGTGACAATATTACGGTTTTATAGTCTTGCCGTGCAGTACGGGTGATTGTCAAGTTACAACTGCTTGTATTGCTATGTAAGGATGAAAATGTAACGCGAAGTTGTTTTTATGAACTTATTACGTCGCAACCTGTAAAAGTTTAAGAACTTAACTCTTAGTTTTCCTACAAAGACAGTACACTGCGATGCTTAACCCAAAACCGCGTCAAAAATTCAGACTTTTTATTTGTTACCTGTTTTAGTTTTGAATTGGACCCGAGAATTCGTCATACGTTTTGGGCGACCGTGATTGGTGGAACCTTCTACTGGTCGGCCAATAACGGCACCACCCAGACCATGGTTCAGAGGTATCTGTGTTGCAAATCAGAAAGACACGCAAAAATGTGGGTATTTTAAAATTAAACTTTTGTAAATTAACGTAAAAAAGAATAGCTTACAAGGCGGTAAAACTTTGGCACAGAAACTAAAAAAAGACTGTGTACGGTGAATTATTCATCATCCAATCGCGCTGAAAGCACTAAACTTGTCTAAACGTGCGGTTTACGTGATGGATAAATCATAAAGATACGCGTATATAATACCTAAACTCCGACATTCGTACAAACTTTAACTTGCTATTCCTTACTTTATAAAGCTATAACAACAACAAAATAATAAAAATTGCATTACAATTTATTCTATACCGTGTGTTGATCACGTTTAATTGTAAACAGCTTTATTGGGCTTTTTTCTCAAAAAACAATTATTTACCTAGATTTATTGGTCAGTCAATATATTTTTCGGCCAAAGCCGCATATGGCGCCATAGGGAGCCACATGCGGCTTTATGAGTCTAAGTTGGCCGCCGTTTTAACTTAGGCTAGGCTTTACTTTAACCCCTACCTTCCTTATACGAAGAATCGTGAAACTGCCCAGTCCGGTGCACAGTGCCCAAACAGCCAGTGCCCACAGTTAAGAAGTTTATGTATGCAACCATAATGCTGTCGCATGCAATTTTAAAAATATTTCAGTCCCAATCGGCTCCAGGTTGCAACAACAAGCCTACGATCGTGCAACAGACAAGCAGGTTTTGTTATCCTTGTATATTGCTATTTGTTTTTTAACGAGCAGATGAATATTAAGATTACTGGCTATACTTTCGCTCGAGTTTGTCAAGTCTTTAAGTTGTTTATTGCAATGTCGAAGTACGTATCAAACATATTTTTAACTGGGTTAACTCCAATCGGTGCTTGTTGATTCAGGCGTATGGACTTCAATCACAAACAAGTTACAGTCTTTCTTCAATAACCTTACCTAAAACCAGTAGGCCAACACTAATTTATTATTTTGCATAAAAACTTAAAACGTCATTCAGACTCTAAGTAAAAAAATTAGCAATTTAAATTAAACTATTGAAGTGTACGAAAAGGTATCCTGGAAAGTGATTTTTTGTCTGCTTTTCAAAATCGAGCAAAAGTTTTCACCCGGTTTTCATTTAAATGGCGAAATTGCCTTTGTCGTCTTTTTTCACCTGACATCCTCTATCTGACGCAGAGCGTAAATAGTTGACTGTTTGCAATCCGTCCGCCAACTTTGTTTGTTGAAACAAATCTTTCTTCGTTTTTTTTGCTTGAATTCAAAATACGTGTGGCTCTGAAATGTTCTTTAATGCCGCAGATCGGTCTACCTAAATGCGCTCGGAATCACGGCGATCGTCTGTCTGGCCGGACTGGTCGGACTGACAATGTTCGCGTTCTACGCCAATTGCGATCCCCACGCGGCCGGCTGGGTCAAGGCCACGGACCAACTGACCCCCTACTTCGTGATGGAAATCCTGCACGAATTTCCGGGTCTTCCCGGAATTTATTTATGCAGTGCGTTCAGCGGGACACTGAGGTATAAGCGAAGCGGCCGACAAAGTTTAAAATAACTACTGTCGGTACCAAGAGTTATGTTGGCACAGGTGTTGGTCAAAGTTCTTAATACATTCATAATAAATTTGGCATAGTTTGTAAGCCAGACGATGAAATAGCGTGATGTTCGCATAGCAAGAGATAGGCCCGAGCAATATGCGAGAGCGCAGCGCGCGTCTTAAGTGATAGGCCTCACAACTTTCAAAATATAAGTGAATCATTTTCTACCTGACAGCAAAACAAACTGGATCATGTGGCATTTGCTTGGTAGTTTGCGTGGCGGGCTTAGACAAGTGTGGTGCGCTATGCATGCCAAATGGGCAAATAAATTTATCCTTCCGTTTGAAGATGCGGCTTAAGAAAACTTACTCTTAGGTGATATACAGCATATTGGAAAATAGTTATTTAGACCAAAGCTAATTTGCTTTCAAGGTTTTAGGCTACGTTTGTTATCGATTCCCGTTCGATATATTTTACGAGACGCTGTAGGACGTTTTACGTTAGGGCCTCTTTAAGGGAACACACAACAAGACTTAAAATGCAATATTACCTAAAGCAGAAAAATCTATAAAACCATAGTGACCAACGACATAATAAAGCTAAATACGCAGTATTATCCACGAGAGAATAATAACTTAATCGTCTGAATAAGACACAAAAAGTCCTAAATTATTCGAAATAAGGCATAACTGCCGATGAAATATATAACTTACAAACTTGTCACAAGATTTTCTTACATTTGAAACAGTTTGCATTCGCGCCTCACCTGGATCACGTATTGGTTTTGAATATTACGCCGGGTAATTGAAAGCGCCGTATCCTAATAAGGTTTACTTTTATTGTGGGGAAGCATTCAATTAACCCATTTCAGAAACAATCAGGAATGACAACATATAGGGATGACCGTAGCGTTTGCTGTTTTACAATATGGGCTACTTGTTTTATGAACAATGCAAAACGCAAAAAATAACATCACATGTTTTGAAAATCCCATTTTATTACAAAAGGAAATTGTTATGCCATTTTATACAATATATGTTTACATTACTTAACGAAGATGTTGTGCTTTTCGTACGTTACTTTTTGGCTACATGTTAAAAGTCAGAATCATATTAGAATCATTGGCTGTATCAAACGGCTTCAGCAAACTTATTTAAGTGGAGAGGTTCCACCATATAGTCATAAGGAGGCCATAATTGAAATTGCTTTTCCATATTCGACAAAGTCGGACACAAAAGTAAGACTTAATAGAATGATGGTACCAAAATGTTCTCGAATTTAGGAGCCCGGTCGGTTTTAAAGTGGAAAATTAGGCTTGCTTTTCGCCATTTCAAGCGTATCTCCCTATTTGCTGCAAAACCTTCTCATCTTGAAAAATATAACTCATCTTTAAAACATATTTTCATTTTAGTTTTAAAAATTGTTTATGTTTGTTACAGCACGGTGTCCTCTGGTATCAACGCAATGGCCACAGTCACACTTGAAGACTTTGTCAAGCCTTTTAAGAAGATTTCCAATAGGAGTTCGACCTGGATCTCTAAGGTTTTTGAAATGAATCATACTTTTTTTAACATATATAGAATTTTAGATAAATTCCAATTTAAAAAATTACATTTTCAATCTATTTACGATTTATGGATATCGATGTTTGCGTATTTGTTCATTTATTTTTAGCTTGTTTGGCTAAAAAAGGCGATATCTATAGAGTACAATTAGATAAATTTGTACTTCTTGGTAGACTCAAAATTTGCGTAGTTTTCCGCTAACGTGCTCCACCCTGAAAATAAATTAACTAACTTGATGTTTGGTACCAAATATTTATTCAGCTTTGTCTATGAAGCGCACCATCTAGCTTTAAAGGAGCTCTGTGCTGAAAAAAAAATAAAAACCATCCTACATAATGTAATAGAGCATTCCAGTTTTAGAAATAGTAGGCTCACCCGGCGAAGAATAACAACTTTTCAGTGGTGTGTATGTGGGCTACGTGCGCGTGTGTGTGTATGCGCGACGCTTCATGTTTCATCGCGAGCAGAGAGTACACAGTAGAGTTTGACAAAAGATTTGGGCGGGACACTGCCCTTACATACCAAAATAACGCCCCCCAAGGTGACTGATCATATTGTTTGCGATAAGCTATAGGTTGTTGTTGTTAGTTATAGTTTTTCAAATACCAGTTAACCAAAACATATTTTTTCGTCACTATCCCAACCCATGATTTTTAAATCTCACAAAAGTAGTTTAACGTTTGAAAAATAACTCAAGTTAACGGTAAACTTCAACTAATAGCAAGTCACGACCCAGTCCAAGTCATTGCCAAGTCCGGAAAAAAAACCCATTCCGAAACAATACTTCGCAAGCAAACCAAAACTAAGCACAAATAAGGTTCTACGTGTATAAAATTAAACGGCTTTGTTTATTGCATAAAAACGGCCAAATTTAAAACATTTATTGCATAAAAACGGCCAATTTAATTGCCTGAATGACTGAAACCTAGTCAAGGTTTTGCCTTAAAGACTGAGGTTGAGTCACGTCATTTAGAACAGTGACCTAACACTAAATAGCACTTAACATATATTATACTTACACAATTACAGGTGTTGGTATTGTTCTACGGTTGCGTTTGTGTGGCAATGGTCGCACTTGCTGCCAACCTCGGCGAAATATTGATCGCCAGCTACAGCGTGAACGGGATCATACTCGGCCCAATTCTGGGAGTCTTCATGATGGGATGGGGTTTTCCCTGGGTCAACTCTTGGGTAAGACAAAATCTTTCACTTGACTAACCTGTGACAGATCGCTGTGAAAGTTTATTCAAAATACAATCTTGCTTTTTGTTCTTTCGCTTTTGCAGTGACATTCCAATGACCTTCCTCAAGATGTTGAAACATCTGAGACATTATTTTTTGTACACGAAATATAAAGACTGATCATATTTTGCATTGCCATGCTAGATAGAAATCTCAAACATATAAAAATAAAGAACCCACGTCTTCGATTTGATCTTGCCACACTTTGTATGTTTTAAAATGCTACAAGACATTCACAACCACGTTATGGCTTTACACAACTTGCTTTTTTCTTTTAATTGTAGAACGAAATATATCTAAATTAAGAAAATTCCATGCATTTGTACTACTTATTGAACACTACTATTTTCAGGGTGCGCTCTCTGGAGCGTTTGCTGGCTTTGGGGTGACCACCTGGTGTTACGTTGGAAAGCTCCGTTTTCCCCCACCGAATCAGTTTTTACGCAAGCTTGACCTGACTACAGTGGGCTGCGAATATGGGTTTAATCTTACCTCTACAGCACTGGCCTACACCACTGCCGCAGGTAACATTTCATTTTTTTTATACTATAAAGATTTCCAAACTATCCACTGCTTGTCGTGAATAGGTTTTAAAGAAACTACAAAGCTCACATTGACCTCAATTAAATTATTTTTTTAAGTATTTATTTTTAGGTTTGACACAAATTCGTTAAGGTATATATGTATTTCATAAACTCTTTTTGCTTTCAGAAAAACTTTACCATGTTAAACTATAATTGGGTTAATTTAATAGTTATAGGCTACCGTGTTATAGTGGAAGAGCTAAGGTACTGGAATCCTTATTTAGTGGTATAATGTTTCAGCTAGATTCTGCGACACTGAAATTATTAAATGTAGGCTACCCTTATTATGAACAGCCTTCTTTTTTTTTTAAATATTTAGTTCTACTTTTTAATTTGATTCATAAGGTCGTTTAATCCAGTCGAAAATGTTTCTGGTAAGTTATGTTTCTGTTCAGGAGAATTTAGTACAATGGCCGAGTCAACCAACGCAGAGGAACGGCCGTTTATCGCAGAATTGTTTTCTCTCACCTACGCCTACTACACCACACTCGGGTGCTTTGTGGCGATCATTGTTGGCAATATCGTTTCCGTGATAACAGGTAAGTTGATTTCAGTTTTTTTTTCATTAATCAACGAGTCGCTATTGTAATGATTATTATTAACAACTCGGTACAATGTTTAGGTATTCAAAATCCACGTGACTTGCCGCCAGGTGTCTCTTACGCTTTCTTCGACCACCCCTTTTTCTGCTGGTTACCGAAAAAGGTAGGTCATTATTAGGGACGTCCCCGATAATATCGCATCGGATATTGTACGATACTAGGTCGGATCTATGCCGATCCGATAGCAAATTAATATAGGGATTTCAGGTATAATTTCTGATTAAACGCACCAATTCAACATCGAAAGATAACCTTATCAGAAAAAAAGGTAACTAAACCTACAACTCTAAAGCAAATTTCGGAGAAAAAAAAATGAAAAAAAAATACTCTCGAATGTTTTAACTCTATTTGCTTTAATCGTAGTACTGACGTCATTGATATCGCGATATCTTTCGTCCAAAATATCGGGTATCGATATCGGAAGAAATTGTAAAATATCGGACATCTCTAGTCATTACAATTAATAGTTACAAATAGAAACCCTCCCTTATTTTGTGACGTACTTACAACCGACATTTAGATGTTCAATTTTAAATTATTACCGTTACAGTCTGTCGATGTAAAATCAGACTACTTTAAAATCAGAGATATGAGCACACAGTTTGACGCCACTGAACAAAGGTAGCGGCGACGTCACATTTTTCGCTCGCTTATTCACGATTTGGTAGACCGACAAATCTCGACGAATATATTCCATTATCTGCATGAATTAGGCGACACTTTTTTTCTTGCCTCGCAGATCAATTATATAGCCTACCGCTATCTGTGTTTAAATAAAGATATTCTCCGCCTATAGTTTACATGCATATAACCGATTCGAAAGAGGTGTATTTGCATTTAAAACACAGACGCTATTTGTAACATAAGAGTAAACCTATAGATCAGGGGTGGGAACATTTTTAGCTAAGTAAGCCATAAAAGTCAAATATTCTTGGTTGTAATTCCATTAGAGCCATATAATAATTTTTTAACATCTAGTTATGGATTGGCAAAAAATAGTAAATTGAGCATGAGGTCCGTTTATCTTGTTCTCATTTAAAGGACAGATTATGCTATGCACTAAAAATGAGTTAGTTAAGTTTGCACAACTTTGATTACGGAGTTCCGTTGAAAGAATGGACTATTCCCTCAACAGGGATAACAGTTTTGCAAACAGACAGGATTCACGAGAAGCGTCGAAAATTTGGTACTATGTGAAATAAAAAAAGTAAATATAAAGTCAGGTCGTGGCCGCGTGCAGTTTTATTCTGATCATGCTGAGAAATATTAGCTTAGATTTTTTTGCAAGCAAGATTCTTTTATCTAAAGAGCCATATGGCGTCACAAAAATAGTCGCGAGTCATATAGGCTCCTCCTGCTATAGATCATAAGCATCCGATCCACGAATCATTGGGTTTTGCAACCTCGTTTTCCGATCTCTTGTCCAGATTCGATTCGCCTTGCGTTGTGGAGTGCAATACGACCGGACGACAGACGACAAAAAAAAGTCGAGCGACCGTGAGAGCAACGACTCCAGCTTGTTAAAGCGGCCACCGAGCGATTATTCCTCCGACTCCAGCCTGAAGTTGAAAGTTGACGAAGAACGAATTGACAGCAGCTGCGTTGTGTTGTTGCCCGGCCGCCCTGTGTAATGCCGAAAATCATCTATCGCCACTTTTCTGTACTGCCTATTTATTTGCAAACCCATCGAGGTACAAACTGTACAAGAACGTTAAGCCACTGGAATGTGTTTTTAGCTTCTGGCCATTTTGTGGATTGCCAAACCTTATTTATATAAATCGCTAACAAAATTAAACACATTATCTAATTCTAATCAATATATATATATTTGAGGGCAAATGTTACGCGGCGTATAATCTTCCAATAAGCACTATATATTTATGTCAACCATAGCTATATATATATATACCGTACATCATGTTGTACTGAAGCTGTATAAGCTGTTAGATAAAGTTAACAATATAGAAAGCGCGGATACAGTGTGAACCTCACCCAAAACTGCATTTTTTGCCTATTTAGCTACGTAAAAGCTTTTTTTGCGCGATACTGAATTGTGTTTTGGTGTGTCTTAGCTCATTTAGGTAAACTAGTTTTATCCCAAAATAGAGTGTGTTACCTCTCACTCTCGAAAATGAACCATTTTAGCAACATAAGTGATATGCATTAAACTCGTTTTTTTCGCTTTGCGCGTTTTATTGATAACATCTTTGTATTGTGTAGCCTTTGTTTTGAAAGTAACACCTCTCCAACTAAAAGATTGAACAAAATCAACGAAATGTGTGGTGTTGTTCAAGGTAATTCCACATTTTCTGAACCCACGTTATCCCTCCCCTCTACAAAAATCCTTTGTTCCGTGACTGTCCTCCCAAAGTAGGCTATGCTCGTTTCTGGCCATAGATTTTTTTTGAATTATCTCCGAAAACCTAAAAAAATATGAAGTTTCTTATTTGTGTTTTCATCTTTAAGCCAGGCCAACTTTTTTAACATATTATGTGACAGTTGGAGTTCAACTCGCCACGATTTATTTCTCGGCGATTCGATTCTCCAAATTGATAATGCCATATGACATCAAAGGACCTGGCGTTAAAATAACCTTTATTTGAATATTGTTTTATAACAACATAGGTTCACCCAAATGATGCTTTAAAATTTGCTTTACATTGCTTTTTGTTTTCTTAATTTAAAATGGAGTTTTTTTTATTAAGCCTTAAGAAAGAGATCGTTGATTTAAGTTGCTTCTTTGGGAATGTTTGATGCAATCCAGGGAAATCAACAAACAAGTTTCTTGGGTACGAACCTTATAATTCCCACAACCAAAATTTTATTTAGTTCCGCCAACAGGGGGCGCAATAATTCCAGTGTTCTATTGGTCCCCATGTTCCATGGGTTCCGCACTTTCCCCATTTGGTAGGTGTGCCGTTCATTTGTTTTACTGTTTTAATGTGCCGCCAGTATCAAATAGTTACCCTCGGTATGAGTCCCAGATAGTTGCGTAATGAACATGTAGTTGCAATCATGCCCTCAAATCATCATTCATGGTCTCAATAGAAGCGAATCCAGGAATGATGTTTTAAGGAAAAAGGGAATATTAATAGCGTGATACCGAAAATTCCTACTATAAACAGTTTATATTTTAAAACGAAAAATAATTGGGGATACGAGAACATACATCTACAGAGATCAAGATGAGAAAACTCATATTTTAGGGCAACGATTGCCCATACCACGGCTCTTCAACCAGTTTCCTGTTTTTTTGTTTCCCCCTTTTTTTTGTTTTTTGTTTAAACAACTTGTTTGTTTAAGTTATTTTGATAAATGTGCAATACACCGAGCTGTATGTGGACCACCACTACGAAAACGTGAAAGAAAAATATCGTGCGCAAAATAAAGCCAAGCCTAAATAACCAGGGGCGCCCGCAGAAAATTTTCCAGGGGGGGGCAAGGGTGAGGCGTTACCAGAAAATCAAAAAAGGGGGGGTCCTGAATTTTCAACTTAGGGAATTCCCCTATTTTTCGTCTGACGTTATTGAATAAAGACGTCATAAAACAGTGATAGTATGACATCATAGAATGGTGATTGCAAGACGTGAGAAAAAAACTAATCAGAAACAGCCAAATACGTGCAGCAAAAGCGACCACGTGCGTCATCGACAATCCTGTCAGGTGCCAGCTGCGAAACCACGATGTGCAATCGTTAACTTCAGGCAAAAAAACAAAGCGAGACCGTGAAATATGTGTGATTAATTGTGGTAAAATCACACATAATTCGACTATCAGCAGCGCAGTTTTCAAGTTCCATGAACGAAACGAGCGCTAAATTACAAGCACGTCTTTCGCCACCTGCAATACTAAACGAAGATCGCTTTTTCCGGGTGTTATTATGCCACGATTAGCGCAACATCTGCGCCGATCTGTGTACGCTTGACCAAATAAAAGACGAAAAGCGGCGTTTTGCGCTCGATTTTGGTTTCGCATTAGATTAAGACGCGTGACCAAATTACTTAAAAAGCACGCCGCTTCGAACAGTTTGTTACGATGACAACGAACAAAAAACGATAATATCACTTGCAAAAAGGGGGTAAGAACTCCCGCCTCCCTGGATACGCCACTGGGGGCAATGGATAATGTATAATATTTTTAAACTTCATAAGTAATACATATTACATAATACTAATAATCGCATTTTGAAATTCCAGGGGGGGGGGGCAAATGCCCCCCCTTGCCCCCCCGTGCGGGCGCCCATGTAAATAACCCTATAACCCCAAGTATAAGTATAAAATTTAGTCGTTACCAAGTTCCTTTTTGTTGATTATATAGCAGATCTACTTGTGATGAATGGGTCGTTAAAAGTGACAGTCTTTGTTAAAGTTTGTAGTAGGCTAATACTCTCCAGTATTTTTGTTAGTCATGTAGTGAATTTAATAATCAACTAGTGCTAATGGAGCAAAACACTAGCTAGATTTAATAACGTTATGCTATTCTTTGAAAAACTGCTATGACTGACAAAACCATGCGATATCAAATTAATAAGAACGACTTTTTTGACTTAATTAGAGATGCAGGCTACTAACGTTAAGGAGCGGAATGTAGCCTCTAGATAGAGTTTGTGTGGCAGCTGCTTGTAATGATCACAAAGCACAGGTGTATGTGATATAAAAATAACAAAATAACAACAGTAATAACAAAAGTTTCGCTGGCCATCCAGATATATTTACAGCTCAGGTCAATATATCGAACAAGCCTATGTTAAATCCGGAAATAAGGACCAATAAGTGTGACAAACCCAGTTTTGGACTTTTACCTTATGTAGTTTTCTGGATAAGTGAATCAGTATTTGACGACATATAATATGCAAGTCCTCATTTTATAAAGCCTTAAAGTCTATTACCAACTGCTTAAAGGCTAGGATAATCTGGTAACTGGACCTGACATAATGTAATAAAAGCGACAAGCGACAGTTTCTGCGCGACTTTTTTACATCGACACTTTCGATTTATTACCAGTAGGATCCAGGTAGCTCTGGAACTTAATTAGGAAACTTTTTTAAATTGTTTAATACAAGAGTTTCGTTGTAATACCGATAAGTTTAAGGGTTAGATTAAAAATGAATCACTCGATGTTACTGCTATTTTTGTTCACCGTTGCGCACACGCCTCTGGTCGTTGCCTATCGCCGATGTTTCTGAGCGTTTACCGTTAAATCAACTGCTATCAATATCAATCAAACTGATATACAGTTAACACTAACAGTAAACACAGCATGAAGTTTTGCTTAATTTAACTTGGGAAACCTACTGTTCAATGATAATAATAAATAATGCTGTTAAGCATCAAACTCGTAATTTTTAATAAATCAAGCTTTAAGTTCAGTAACTTCAGTTGCAGTGTAATGCATAATCACCATATATTGGTTGTCTACTGCAATTGGCTTTCAAAATTTTGGTCTGCGCTCTTTTTTAAATTATTAAAGATTTTCCCACCTTTTTGACCGTAATTATAAGAAAATACATTGTATTGGACACTCTCTTGTTTAAGAAATGTTCATTGGACAACATCGTTTATTTAAAGCAATTTGTGTGCACATTTGAATTAGTAAATAACACACATCAATAAAATAAATTCTGGCAAGGTTCTCAGCACCGGTCTCCAATCCTCCCACAGCGTTAAAACAATCATTAAATAACACACAATATTCAGGTTGGGGTATCTGTTAGTGTTTGGGTGTGGTTGGGTCATGTATTCTTATTGAATAATATTGCTCAACCTACAAAAACCCAAACGCTAACCCACATCCTAACCCAAATAATATTCATTGTGGTAGGATTCTAGACCAGCCCAGGTTCTAAACATCAGGAATGCCATAAAACATGAGAAGTGGCTATTGATCAGATCGCTGTTTACCATTTTCATTGATTTGGTTTAGGGTGAGCATTTGGTTTTGGGTGATGGAAGTATTGCATTTAATGTTCCTAGTTTTGCATAATACGTTTTATTCTGGGTCATTCCATTGCTACTGGTACAGTGGTGGCACCCTATGTCATAGATTTTTTTTAAATTTTATATGTATAATCTCCCTGCAATTCTATGAAAAGTGATACCAATTTTACCGAAATTGGTCAAGTACTTTTTGAGATATCAGCGACTGAAAATTGGCCCTTTTTAGGCTTTTTCGTGATCGCTCATGCGTAAAATTTAAGTGCAAATTTTGTTTGACCTATTATGAAGGTGTTTTAAATGGTAACTAAAAAATTCCAATGCATATCAGTTCTTCAAAGTAAGCAGATTCTATAAAGATATATTGTTGTTTGTTTTTGTATCACTACAGGCCACCAAGTGGCTAGTTTCACACATGACTATTTGTGATCAGTCATGCATGACAAAACTTTGATCGCTTATAGCGAAATATACTCTACTTCAATTTTTCTGCAACTTAGCTTAAATGAAAGGTAATTTTGTTGGCTTTCTAGCTTCCAAATATGAAGTGGGATATTTGAGTAGAAATTACAAAATTTCATTGCTTTGTAATAGATTTACGAAAAAGCTTTATGACGCACTATTATAATGTATAATTATGAAATGTGAATGTCTGGTGCTTCCAAGAAGTCAAAAAACTTATAGAAGTCTGCAAGGAACAGCAATGCACACTAGAAGCCAATACATAGACCCATAATTTTAATCAATGTATGGCAAAATTGCTATTAATTGTAATGTTTTGCGACTGAAACTTTATGCACAGTCAGCGCACAATACTACTTATACTAACACTTTTATATAGGATTCTATACGATGACAAAGAGAAAGATACTATACGATGTTAAGTACAAGTATATATGTATATTGGAAGACATCTCATATTCAAGTAACAGACTACCAAGAGCTTAAATCTTTAGCAATGTTATTGCAAAGCACTGCCATCTAGCTATATGTTGGCAAAAACTAGTAAATTGTGCAAGGCCATTTATTTTTGTTCTCATTTTAAGGACAGAACATAATGTGCATTAAATTTAATTAGTTAGGTTTGCACAAATTTGATTACGGAGTTCGGTTAAAAGAATTGGGCTTTTCGAATATAAAGAGATTCGCTAGAAGAAGGAAAAAAATTTGCTACTATGAGTAATGAAAAGAAAATATAGAGTTAGGAAAGCGGTTGTGGCCGCTTGCAATTTTATTCAGATCATGCTGAGAAATGATAGCTTACATTTATCTGCAAGCAAGATTCTTTTATCAAAAGAGCCATATGGCCTTACCAAAAGAACCATACATAACTCAGGTTTCCGACCCCTGAGTTCACAATATTAACTGTACAGTATGTTCTAAACAGCCATTATTACTAAGTACTAATTAATAATACATCTAAAGATCTAACACTCATTAAGGTTGAGATTTCAAATCAGGACAGAAACTAGCTGCAATTCATACTCCCTCAAGTTACAAAAACTTATAAAGATGTGTGGGACCAGTCACACCACTTTTTTAAAATCAGGCTTCCATCAGACTTGGAGATGTGGTATTGTCCTCTTAATGTTAACAAAACATGACATGCAATGTGGCACAAAACATGATCAAATGGAAAAAAGTATTGGTCCTGCTTTTGAGGCCAGTAATATGTGTTTTTGTTGCCAAACTTTTTCAACTATTAGTTTTGAAGTGATTCCGAAGGACATGAAATCAGTTTCTTCCCATTTGCAAGATAGGTTTTAGTCTGGACCGACTTTAAAAGGTATTATACTCCACTATTTGAACCACTGAATGAAGGAGTTATACAACATAAGGACAAGTTGTGACCTTGAATTTGCTGCGCAATCTAAAATTTGTAAAAGCACTACACCACCTTAAATGCCAATGCTTTCTCCTGTTGCTTATGTTGCACAAGTTTGTATATGAGCATGACTGGTACATAGGCTGCATAGTCTCTATTGCTAAAGATGATGGTATATATGTCAAGTTGTTACTGCATGCATCCAAAAAGACCTGCTCAATCATATTACTGGCCTCAAAGGCAAGACCAATATTTTTTCCATTGGCCATGTTTTGTGCCAGATTGCATGTCATGTTTTGTTAACATCAAGAGGACAATACCAAATCTCCAAGTCTGATGGAAGCCTGTTTTTGGAAAAGTGGTGTGACTGGTCTCACACATCTTTATAATTTTTTGTAACTTGAAGCAGAGTGAATTGCAGCTAGTTTCAGTCATGATTTATAATCAAAGCAAAGTTTATTTCCATCAAATTTTCAACCTTAATAAGTGATAGATCTTTAGATGTATTATTAGTTATTAGTTAGTAATAAGGGTTACTTGGAACATACGGTGCAGTTATTATTGTGTAACTGAAGGAAGGGCGGTGCCTTGTAATAACATTGCGAAAGATTTAAGCTCTTGGTAGTCTGTTACTTGAATATGAGATGTCTTCCAATATACATATATACTTGTACTTAACATCGTATAGTATCTTTCTCTTTGTCATCGTATAGAATCCTCCTCTGTTAGTATAAGTAGTATTGTGCGCTGATTGTGCATAAAGTTTTCAGTCGCAAATCATTAAAATTATTGGCAATTTTCGCCATACATTGATTGAAATTATTGGTCTATGTATTGGCTTCTAGTGTGCATTGCTGTACCAGCAGACTTCTATAAGTTTTTTTGACTTCCAGGAAGCACCAGACAATCACATTTCATAATTATACATTATAATAGTGCGATATAAAGCTTTTTCGCAAACTATTACAAAGCAATGAAATTTTGTAATTTCTACTTAAATATCCCACTTCATATTTGGAGGGTAGAAAGCCAACAAAATTACCTTTCATTTAAGCTAAGTTGCAGAAAAATCAAAGTAGAGTATTTTTCGCTATAACCGTTCAAAGTTTTGTCATGCATGACTGATCACAAATAGTCATGTGTGAAACTACCAACTTGGTGGCCTGTAGTGATACAAAAACAAACAACAATATTGTCACAAATTTAATTATTGTAACCCTTTGAAGCATAACTAATGTGTTAGGCCGCGCTGATATATTTGTGTCGATTTCGTTTGCTATTGCGTGGTGTCGTTTTGATATTATTCGTCGGGTGGATACCGAGAGAATCGGACGCATTTGAGCACGGTTTGCAATCTCGTTGGTTAGAGACAAGCTGTAGCCTTATGCGAGCACTTGGTGTGCATGGTTGTTTGCCGTACTGATTATCGTTCTGTCCAATAAACGTCTTGCTCGAGAAAGTAAAGTCATTCCTATCCTTAGCAGCTACTTTGGGGATTGTGTCCCGATCTAGTCTGCGACAATTGGGGGCTCGTCCGGGAATTAAACAAGGTTTGACTTAGAGACCTCTTCAAGACGTGGTAGAAATGGACAAGATAGTCGAGGCAGGAAAGAGCATGGGACTCGCAGGTGATGACCTGGTGAATTTCGTGCAGCAACAGCAGCAGCAGCAGCAGGATGCAGAACGCGCAGCGGAGGCCGAAGAAGCTGAGAAAGTCCGCAAAGCTAAGGCAGCCGCCGAAGTAAGGCGGGCCAGAGAAGCTCGAAGAGAAAACGAGTTTCGATTAGAGATGAATCGGTTGGAAGTTGAAATAGCTCAACTTCAGCATCGGAGACCAGTTCTATTAAAGCTGGTCGAATTCGAGAACAAAGAGAATAACAAGAAAACTTCCAAAGATAGTAAAGAGAAGACTACGAACCAAAGGTCTAAAGATAGACAACTCAAAGTGGACAAGCAAGTAGAAGCGTTTGAAGAGATGCCTACCGCAGGGATATGTGTCACAAAGATGCAAAACACAGGCACTTTGCATCCGTCGCTTGTCGCGAAAAATGTGATGAACAACAAAGAAATTACCGCGCCGAGCAAGGACAGCTCGGGAAGCTTGGTCGGCGGAAAAGTGACCGAGAAGAGTTTAACTGAGGAAGGTCAGTTGTACAACGAGGCATTGCAAACGTCAAACAAATGTTGTTCTGACGACGCTTAGTTGTACATCAAGCTTTCGAAAACGGAAAACAAAAGGCGTTCTAAAGAGGCTCAGTTGTACAGCGAGGCTTCGGAAGCGGAAAACGAAAGGCGTTGTGATGACGCCCAGTTGTACAGCGAGGCTTCGGAAGCGGAAAACGAAAGGCGTTGTGATGATGCCCAGTTGTACAGCGAGGCTTTGGAAGCAACAAACGAACGTAGGGTCGAATACGTTCAGTTGGGCTTCGAATCATTGCAAGCGGCCGGCAATTCGAAGGTATTGAAGTGCGTGGAAGCGGATGATGTTCGAAAGGCAGGAATCCTAGTCACACTTTGCACCTTTTACTCTGAGGATGACCGTCCGGGTCGGCTACCCGTCGCCACAGTTTCCCCTCAGGAATAGGACATTGTGTGAATTTCGCAGCCTGGGTTTTCTCGGCGCTGCGTGATATATTTGTGTCGATTTTGTTTGCTATTGCGTGGTGTCGTTTTGATATTATTCGTCGGGTGAATACGGAGAGAATCGGACGCATTTGAGCACGGTTTGCAATCTCGTTGGTTAGAGACAAGCTGTAGCCTTATGCGAGCACTTGGTGTGCATGGTTGTTTGCCGTACTGATTATCGTTCTGTCCAATAAACGTCTTGCTCGAGAAAGTAAAGTCATTCCTATCCTTAGCAGCTACTTTGGGGATTGTGTCCCGATCTAGTCTGCGACAAATATATCTTTTTAGAATCTGCTTACTTCGGAGAACTGATATGCATTGGAATTTTTAAGTTACCATTTAAAACACCTTCACAATAGGTCAAACAAAATTTTCAGTTAAATTTTATGCATGAGTGATCATGAAAAAGCCTAAAAAGGGCCAATTTTCAGTCGCTGATATCTCAAAAAGTACTTGACCAATTTCGGTAAAATTGGTATAACTTTTCATAGAATTGCAGGGAGATTCTACAAATAAAATTCAAAAAAAATCTATGACATATGGTGCCACCACTGTACCAGTAGGAATGGAATGACCCCTCTGATAAATAGCCTCAGAAGGTGCCTATAGGCTATTTGACCAGATTCCTCTTTTACTCTTGCACCCGTTGGTGATCATAAGTAAATTTGAACCACTTTAGTGTCCAGGTGAACAGCTTCGTCCTAAAGCATGATTTTACACCTAAAAATTTGACGCTGCACATCCAAGAACTTTTGGAACAGTGCCATGGAATGCGGAGTTGGTCATGCAGTGCCAAATTTTTGTCTGTAGGTGTGCAATTAAAGTTTTGTATACATCTGGGGTTCGGATTGCCACCGCAACTCAACCTTTTTTGTAAAATTTAGGTGTTCAATTTTCTCATTCAGGTGTGCACACAAATTTCATATATAAATCTCTGGTGGTATTATCAACCGGTCTGCATTCTCTTGCAATTATGCTCGCTTTAACCACTTTGCTTCGAGTTAATAAGCAGTTAATGCCTGAAAACGGCTGCAATATTTTCAAGCGTAGCGCAAGCTGCGGCTACTGTGTAGCGATTGAATCGTACCACGACAAGGCCTGTAAAAACAAGCAATCAAATCGAAAGTCGCTTGCTAGATTACGATTTTGCTACAGAAATATTTTCCATGAAACCATAACGACTTGGCGGCCATGCTCTGTTGTTCATACCTGACACAAAGTGTAAACTACAATGTCAATATGTTTTAAAAAAATAATATATAAGGTAACGACTTGTAGCTTTTTTATTTGATTTTTTGTTTTGGTTTCATTTTAGCCAATTGTTTTTTCTTGCACTCTTTAAAAGCAGTTCTTTCTAAAAACTTGCTTGATGTGTGCTTGAACAAAATAGAACTTTTACACATTTGCACAACTAAGTTTAATAATGTTTTTGTGTTCATGTATATTATATACACTTGTTTTTTCTGTAGACTTAAATACAATTATGTGGTTATGATAGTAATTGTTTCGGTTAACTTTCCTGCAAAAGTTGACTGAAAATGTTTAAGATTCATAGACAGCCTCAGGGTGAAGGGGCCATTAAGAAGTCAAAACAAAAACTCCTTGACCCGAAAAAAGACATTGTCACTCGATTTAAGCATCTGAAAAACATTATTTGTAAGTATAACCTACTATGAACTTATTTTTAAAAGTATTATACTCCTTTTGACAAACATGCTACAAATTACCCTTAATTAGAAAAATATGAATGTTAATGTTTTTGTTTCAGTGAATAGTCAAGAAACAGAAGTACAAGCAATCTTTGAACTTCACTACTCCCATGTTTATTTTGTCTTTTTTGAAAACTTTTTGCTGGCAGAAGCAAACTTACGTCAGAAAGGCTGTAAGTGATATTTTTATTAACACAGTTACACATGATATTGCAAGTGTTTTCTAAAAACATATTTAAAAACAATGTCAAGCATTCAATGAGGTCAAAAGAGTCATCTAATCTGAACATACAAAACTGAAGTTTATTCTTGAAGTCGATGTTTCTTTTTACGTTTTTGCAGTTCAATGGTTTAGTCAAAGTAACTTGGACAGAGGAAAATAATGGAATTAGAAATAATGGAAAACATTATTTTTAAATTTAACGAGATTTAGCATCTAGGTCACTGACAGTATGACAGAATACTGGCGATTTGGTGACTATGTAAGCGAAAGAATCAACCAGCATACCAGGGAAATTGGCCAAAAAAAACATTGATCCGTTTAAAAAAACAACTTTAGCTTGTTTCTACAAATATATATTTAATCAGATATACTTTTGAAATGTCGAAATGTAGGAACATTATGCACCACAATTGGCAGGAATTGATTTTTTTAGGCCATTCTGAAAAAGTAAGTTGTTTAGTGGAAAAAAGCCAGTGTAATGCATATATATTGTTTATTAGTTTAAAATACTAAATTTCGATCATAGAACTGTTGTGTGTCTGCAGTTTTACTTTGATTTGGCAAGTACTCCTTTATTCAGTTGAATCAATATTTATTTAGCCCAAAAGCACTATGCATACTATGGCATGTTGCACTTCACTTTGTGACTCTAACTTTGGCAAACAATTTATATTAACTACAATTACATATATTCGTTACAAAACTGCAAAAATTTTTGCAATGAAATTTAATATATATATATATTGCGCACAAACAATTTTTTGTGTGCGAAATGCGTCAGGTCTCCTATATTGAAGTTTACCAACTGTGTATTTTCATGTTGTCCCGCTGATATGTAAATCAAAAAATAATTACTTTTGTTGGGATAATTATTTAAAATCTGAGTGGGGCACACGGCGATTACCAAACCGGGGCAAGGGCAACCACTGCACTATCAGGCCACATACAGTATCTAATTACTAATTTTTAGAAAAATGGTTTGTTTTTGCTGTATTAGGTGGTATTGCTATAGTGCAGAAGCAACTGTCTTGAATGATTGTAAAGTTATTCTGTAATATAGAAAACAAAATAAAAATTCAAAATGAATTGTTTCAGAATGTAACAAAACTTTTGCACACCAAAAAAATCAGGAAAATGTATACATTCATAAGTTATACCTTGCTTTCATAGATTTTTTTTGTAATTTTTTACCACTACTAAAACAAACTATTATAAAATATGATATTGTTCAACAGTCTACTTTGCTGTGCAAGTAACTAACTACACGTTTCACATAGGCTGTCAACCAGACATATTTCCTATTAATTTTGCACATCATTTTTTTACAAAATTGCCAGCCACATGTTGATAAAATGTTAGACAGGTAGCCGTTTCTTTATTATGCCTCTTATAAAGTTTTAGATTTGAAGAAATTCTTCACCTTACAAACAGTTGTAGGTATGTGCCTATCCAGCTTACAGCAGTGTTGCAAACAAGTCATTTTGAAATGACTGAAGTCCAGTTAAGGTATTTCAAAAATAACTTAATGTTCAAGTCAAAGCATTTTCAACACTTAAAAATAAGTGTTAAGTCATTCAAATTAGTGAATTTATTCAATCCAAGGCTTTTGCATAGGAAGCACCAAATGAAACCAACAGCAAAGAAACTTTGGTTATCGTAAAATGGGGGGGCATTTTGAATAACCCATTCTACGTCAAAATTTTAGTCATGACAGCATTAGCTGACACATGCACATTTGGCAAGAGTTTTGTAGGTTTAAATTTGTAATACATTGTTCATTTATGTAACTTTCCAGTAAAATTATAAATGCTGCACAAAAGTAGAGTCTACTTCAGGTTTTTAGAAATCAAGTTTTTGTAAGCGGGACATTCTGGTCTCTTAAAATTGATTAGGCGGTCACCAAAGCCAATCCTTAAAATTATCTGATCAAAATAGTTCAACCAAAGGTTCATTGTTTAATTTTGTTTTATTTTAGTATATTAGTGAAGATCGGTGTTGAATATGTTGTAGAGATGAACGAAATGTCATTTTTTCTGACTAATCCCTTTTTGCCAAACTAATATATATATGTACTCGATTACTCTTATTTTTCATATTACCTTTGCCAAGATTGCTGAACAAAATATCGGCTCAAATTTATAGCTACTAATATTAGTGGAATATCTGCCTCTATATTTTGGTAAACCGATATAGCCGGCTTCTCTAGTATGTCGCCAGATGTTAATCTTTAACTTCAAGCAAATATTGTTGCTTGTTATGAAATAAAGTGTTTTTTTTAGGGTTAGTGGTACATAAAAGACAGAGAGAAATTTATACATCCATCTTGAGGTTCTATTTACTTGCAGTTTGTATACTGATAGTAAACAACAATTTTTATTTGTTTTTTAGTGAATTTTATATATTATTTGCAGCTCACCGTGCACAGAGAGAGGAACTAGATTCTGTTCTTGAAATTTTTGAGGTACATATGATTAGAAAATACCTATATATGTACTGTAAATTTGTTCCTTATACTAATAAATTTATTAAAAAAATGTTTTGTAGTTTGTTTCTCAGCTTACCATATGCCATACCAGTTTGTTTATAGTCGTTAATGGTGTATTGTTTCTTTTTGCAGCAAATTTTAATTAATCTTCCAGAACTAATACATCAGAGATGGCAGTACAACAGCATAGGTATGTTAAACTGGTGATTGGCTGCCAATATGCAGATCTAACCATTGTTTAACTTTGTGTACACAATGACTATTAACACCAACACATTCAATATGTAAACAACTTTGCCTTAAACAAAAACAGCAGGGCTTCCACTATCTTTGATTTAATCTTATAAAATAAATGTTTTCTTGTGGCAATATTGCTTTTAGGTAGTCGATAATATTAAACACTGAAGAATTTGTTATAGATATGTTAAAACAGATTGAGCCTTTACATTTTAACATTATAATGTAGTATCAAATAATATGGCCATGTCAGCCTTAGAATATGCATAATACATAACATTTCTCTGTAGCTTTCCTGTATTTAATTGAATTGCAGCTTGTTTCCTGTTCTCGGTTGACCTTTTACTCACTGTTAATTTTTTGTATGGACATGGCAATAATTGAGTAAAATAAATCAGGGACATAATTTTGTGCACGGATGGATAAATATATATATTTCAATCTCTCATAACAGCCTATCTTTTTTAGATATGGTCATCAAGCGTCTGCTTCATACTCAAAACTCACTAAAGGTGAAGTAAAGTTATTCTTTGTTCTTTAGAAAGTTAAATAACCAAAATCATATATAACTGATTTTAGAATGATTGGAATGCTCTTAGCTTCAGTACTAAAGCTTCACTTACTATTAAACCGGGCAGTTGTTTGTTATATCTAGACAGGTTATCTTGGTGTATTTGTTAAAAAACATTAGTGTTGAAAATTGATTTTACTTTTTTACACGACATTTTGATGCCTTATCTTCATTCTGTTTACTGTAAGAGACATTCAATAATACTTTTTTTATGTTTTGTTTTACAAGCTGTGGTATTTGTTGAATGTTTCCTTGATGAAAATTGTACATTCAATATGTTTTTATTACTAAAGGCATTGACGTAATTTCGGTTGAACCAAATAGTATATTATTGAAAGTGTTACTGATTTGTGTTATACATTCACTTAACAAAAATAAACTTTCCGAGCATATGCAAATTAAAGACAGGTTGTTATACAGAACTTTTTTATTTTTTTATTTCTAATATGCTTTGTGAATTTTGCAGAGGTGTGTGCATTTGATTTTATGAAACAAGTAACTATATATAACCCCAACAAGAATCAGATCTAAAACATTTTTTTTACTTGTTTGTACCTATTTTTCAGTCAATAAAAGGCCTATATTTAAAACAATTGCAATATATAATAATAAATGTAAAATCTAACCATAAATGGTATATACAAACAAGCAACCCAAATGTAAATTGTCTTGTAATGATTGGGATGGTAACATAGGTAAACAAACTATTATAATTAAAGTGTTTAAAAAAGTTAACTACTGTATTGTATTCGTTTACTATTTCTAATTATTGAGCTAAATAGGTGCGACGGGAGGGAATGCACTTCTTTCTTCTCTGGCTACGAGCGCTACAGGAGAATGCACTGCCCCACACTTTGCTCTTGTATGCCTGCCTTGTTCCTGGTTTTCCCCCACCCACATTCAGCGACGGCAAGCCTTATAGTCTGGAATGGCTCGTCAATACGCCAATCAATGAAGAATGTGAGCTAGACCCTATAAAAAAACCTTAATGGTCTTAAGGCTTTACAGCTAAAGCGAAATACAAACAAATAAATCTTCAGACTGTTCTGTACATAATAAAAGTCATAGCAACGAAAATGAAATAGTATAAACAATTCATTCTTACTAAAAACGTAAATGCTATTATTGGCGAAATATCTTATTTTGAAAATTTTATAAATGGAATGACTTTGTTCAAGCACAGTCAAAAAAGTGTTTAACTTTATTTTAGTAATTTTTTGCAAGACATAGAGAAAATAATTTCTTGTTTAAAATTCATATTTTGTGTTTTTGATTCTTATACTGTGCAATCTAATTATTGTAATGGATACTATTAAATACCATTATGAAAATACATATTATGAAGTTTCATAATTGAGTTGTAGCTTTGATTATAGGTAATTTAAATAACAAAGCAATTTTCGACCTTGTGTTTGTAGTTGGTGTTCATCAAGTTGAGATTGCCTGTCTGGTTCCCCCACCCTCATCTGGAGAAAAAATTCCAAATGACCTCACCAAATACTTTCTTGATGCCATGCTCGAATTCATGGTTCTCAAGGTATCAAATTACCTTTTTCCCCGACCCTTTGTGTAAAGAAAACCTTCATTGTTTTGCTGGAATGTTCTGTGTAACCATCTTGCTATATTGCTAAACAATACAAATATTTTTAGCATACTAATTTAATTATAGTTTATTTAGCCCAGTGGTCTCCTACGTTAAATTAGTGTTAGTTTAGAAGTAGCCAGCTGAAAGTGGAAAGATATCCTCCTATGTAACTGCATTTAAACTCTTTATATTTATATATTTCTAATATAAATGTTTTTCTTTTGTAAAGTCTCATGTTCTCCGTTGGAAGGATGTGCAAAAAATGGCGAAACAGTGCTTCAGTTTTCTTTGGAATCTTTTCAAAGAGAATTACCTGCCACATGCTTTTCCAGATTTTGATCACAACACCAGCATCTACAACCCAACACTAAGTAAATATATTCCCTGTTTGCACTGCAGTACAAATTTTTATGATCTTGCTGTAAATCAATTCTGTTTAAACCTGCGAACAACATACATAATATAAATCTTGAAAACCAATACCCCATTCAAGTGTAGGATATCATTTGTATTTAAAATTAGGAAACAATTCTAGGTTTTCAATGTATGATTATTTGCAGCTCTTCCAGAACCAAGAGACTCTGTGAACTATGTGATAAATGTGACTGACTCCGGGTCACTGGATCCCAGAATCGAGGTTGCTTCCGGGTGCTCAATGTTGTCATCTAGGGTCAGCATAATAAAGTGGATTGTCAACTTTACAGAGAGATCTGACCAAAGTGACACCCTGGTTAAAAGGTACCCATGTTGTCCAAGCCCAAACATTTGTTGTTAGCTGGCTTCTTTTACTAATTAAGATAATTATCACCCTATCATAATAAAGATGTCAACCATTCAACATAATGTGCTTTCTTAATTAATTCATTTTTAACTACTATATTTATACAATTCAATTTCAAACTGTTAGTCTGTGTTGTTCCTAGTTTTTATGTGCTCATGAATTACATGATTTGTAACAGTGCATGTTGTTTTATAGTAGTTAAACTGACACTTTTTCTTTGTTAAAAGCACATTGCTGTTCACATGCCGTTAAACTTTGCATGCCGCCAGGCCTAGCCATGTGTTTATATAATTTAGCTTGCATGGTACATGATAGATGTGAATTTGTTCAGTTTTCTTTTTAATTTGTTGTTGTAAACAATAACTGAGACAAGTCGCTTGATTAGCTGTTAGCTAGCAAATCTATTTGAAAGCATGATTGTCGATTGATTGTAGGCCTGATGCAACAGTAGAGGCGCTACATCGCCAAGTTCTGAAGCAGCTGCAAGAAATCTATGTCAGGTAGTTCTCTTTCACATTGCAAAATTGCTGTTTACCAATTTACATGCATCGAACACATTATAAAATGGTAAACGACCAATAATATTGTTACTACCATCCATCCATTGATTAAGAGCTGATTGAAGCATTTTGTTGCCAAACTACTAGTTTCCACAGAAAAATATCAAAAAAGGCTAGCAGTATGTTCAATTTCATGTATAGCTACTAAAATACTGATATTTGCTGTTTGGTGTAATGTTGTTTCATTTAAATGTAAGATTAAAACAGGGCTACGGAGTCGGACTAGGGACTTCGCATAGTCGGCTTAGTTTGCTAGAGTCAGACTCAGGACTCGAGTAACTACATAGACTACCTGAGACCCGAGTCCAACGTGCGCATACCAAATTCGCAACCTTTGAGGTCTAAAACATTAAATTATAAAGGTGGGATAGCATGTGGTAAAATAATTTCCAACCATGTATTGTGGATGGGCAATTTATATTAGAACCCTATTGGTGGATCGCTGTATTTATTCACCTATTTTAGATATGTAAATGGGTAGAATACAGGCCGTAGAGTTGAAATCAGAGTCTTAAATCACCACAATTGGCTAAAGTCAAACTCCAGTTTATTTTTTTAAACCGGATTCTGGCTCGTTTTTAACGGACTCCGCAGCCCTGGTTCAAAATAAATAAAAAAAATTATAGGAATTCTTTGTTGTGATTCTGGAAACACCAAGCAAAATACATTTCTTCATATCCTTAAAATTTGTCACTATACTTCTGCATGTCCAAAATGTGTGTTTTATGTTGTGTCCTAACTTGGTAAGTTTTTTTGTAATACTAACATTTCTATCAACAAATAAATTAACTTGCTTTTTCCTTTACTGGTAAACCAACTAATGCTAGCATGATGTTTAATTTTTATGCAAGTTATTTTGCTTATTTTTATTGGGCTTATTCACAACAATAATTTGCAACATAATATATCACAACCTAGACCAGGTTTTTTTTAGACATTTTGTATTGTAGCCCCTTGACCTCGTAGAAAAACTTGTGTCTCTTAATAATGTTGTTGGTTTTGGGTCCAAAATAAATAGGTATCTGAAAAAAACACTGATGATTTTGTACTGTGACACTTTAAAACAAAGAAGCCTAAGTAATCTATTATTCTGGCAGCAATTTGATGTAAATTTAAACTTAATTTAAATTTAGGGGGTATGTGCATAATGAACACAGCTTAAACATAACTTGGCCATGACATAATAATATGGCATTGACTAAATTACATTGAAAAGAATGTGAATCAAGGGGTTTTAAAGATTGGAAAATGGCTGTTGTACTAAGTGTTGTTCACAATTTAAAGACGAAACACATGCAAACGAACCACAAAAAATATATTTCTAAATATAAGTTTGACAAACTTTTGTTTAAAAGATTGCCGCAGTACAACGGATCCGTATTTTCCCAAGTTTTTCCTTACCTACACTATAATAAAATAGACTTGAAGTTAAAAGATAAGTCCTGTTATTGAAAAAAGAAATTGATATTATTTTCTGTAGCGGAGAGTCTTTATCTGTATCAAACACTTATTTTCCTTGGTGTATATATTTCACACTTATCGTTTTATTTAGCAATAATGACAAGGGGCCAGATTCGAGTGACATTAGGCCACCAGCTTCCAGCTTAAGTTCTTCTACCTCACTTCCCCAGCATTTGGGCGTTGCATCTGTACAGCAGCACGATAATGATGCTTCCAACTCAAACACAAGCACTCTCACAGAGAAGGTACTGCTTAAAAACAATATTTTGTTGTATTTTTTTTAATCAGTTTAGTGTAGAGAGATGTCTGCAATAGAACTTCAAATATCTTACACTAAATTGTTGGGACCTGATTTCTTCATATGCTTTTTACCCTCTTTATTCCGGAAATGGTCAACTCTGAGACAAAATTTTAATAAATGTGCTGAATCAATAGCAATATAATCTGATAAACCAGAGAATAGAGAAATTGATTCACTTTTCAGATGCCACAGTCAGTCAACAAAAATAATTGTCTACAATTCATTCATAGTAATGTTGCAGTTTTGTTATTAAAGTTCTACAACTGTATTAATTAACTTAAATCTGTTTGAGTAAATATCGTGCTGCATTTGCCTGAATAATTGATTTTTCTGATTATCGAGGCCCCAGCTAAACTAATATTTTATTAAGAAGCAAAGTGGCCCAGATAGCAAGTTTTCTCCGTATATTACTGTTAGGTTGATACAGACATACAACGCCTAGCTTTGATCAAAATTAGCATAATATATATTTAATTAAACGAACCTTTAAATTTCTGACCAGGAACCTAGTCTCTCGAGTCTTTCCAGTCTTGACGATAAACTTCGTTCAAGCACTTCTGCTGCTGAAGCCCTTGTCCAGGATGTTTTGTATGCAACACGGCAAAACGTAAACATTATCCATGAAATGTTTCGACAGGTAAGTCAAATATTTTCAGTTAAAATTTTGCAAATAATTACAAATTTTATGTTGCATTTTGAGACATAAATATAGCAAAGGATAAATATTTTTATTACTCAACAATACCTTAATCTAATCAAAAAATAATTCTGTAAAGAGTTCACCCCTACTGGACTATATTTTTTGTGTTTTGAATAACACTATACAAGATAAAAGACTGTTAGAAAGCAACAAATAGTAGAACTTATGATTTTTTCTTGTTGCTTAACAGACTTTTATGCTGCCCTTGACTGAAGTGCCCACTATGCGCCGAGTTGTGAAAGTTTATCAAGAATGGATACAGGTGATCCAAGTTCTCCAACTTTCCTAATTGTATCCTTTCCATGTGACCGCCCTCTTCATTGCGTTTGTTTTGACTTATTTCTTGCCGATTATTTTTTTACTTTAAATATCGACAAAATAAATTTTTGAAGTCAAAATCGTTTACAAAATGCGCTTTGGTGGTGTTGAATAGGTTGCGTTTGCGCGTATGTGCTATTTATGTCATTAACTAGTTCGGGGTTTATGTCGTTAGGTTTAGCTCTTTTTTTTTAATTTGCTTCAGGTTGTGTTCATTATTTTGCTGTGTTCCAGCCGTTTTTAGATATTTCCAATTTAAAATATCTAGGCATGTGTTAGTTGAACTGTCATCACATCATATTTTTTGATAATCACGGCAACAAAACTTAGATTTAGATAACAAAGTTTCAAAAAGTGTTTTGCGTTTACCTGAAAGACTAAATGATTTAAGCTGGAACTGTTACAAACCTTTTAAGTAAAAATCAACGGTCGTCAGCAAAACAACAAAAGCTGTTGATATGGCGGCACTTTGACACCAATTAGGTGTTTTATACAACAATGTGTTGTAGGGTTACATTTGTGAAAATTGAAACATTTTTTTTTTCGATGTTTAGGTTATAATATAATCGCCGACTTATACCCATTTCATGCAACCAACCCATTTTTTTAATAGGATGGTGACATGCCACTTTTTATGGAAGACGAGGAAGAAGAAATTCTCCCAGAGGTGAATACTCGTTAACGTTATATTCCTAATAAAGCATGGCGAAATAAACCAGGCCATTCTGTAAAAGCATTTAGGTCTTGTTTCCTTCAATTATACAAAAAATAGTATTAGTGTGCTACACAGTATTTGTTATTGGCAAAATTAGTTACACTTTACCATTAAATTCAATATATTCATTAAATTTGGTTGAATAACTATCGCCAGTCTGTAAAGACTGAATTGCTCCTGCATGAAACTAATGCAATTTTTCTTCCATTGTGATAACAAGTGTAAGTACTTATTTTTGTCAAATATATTTATTTTCACTTTTTGTTCACTGAAAAGATATCCAGTAACACCTATCCTGTGTAAGAAATGATAAACACAACTAAAATATGAATCAAAAAAACAAACCTAAATTTATTAATTATTGTCTCAAGTTGGTAATTCGTAGTAATTTGCATGCACGTAGGATGAAGAAAGCACCAAATCTAAAGATCAATTGTCAACCCATACTTCAAGTAGCTCGCTGCGTAACGAATCCTATATTCGAGGACAACTACATCCAGTGATTGAAGATGCCAGATCTGGTCTTGTATGTAGAATGCCCTGTAACACGTTGTGTAAAATATTATTTCATCCAAGATCTCCTAATGTTTTTTCTGTTTGTGCACAGAAGTATGGCGAATCAACAGGATAACATACATAGTTCTAGATATTTTTCAAATTATGTTTACAACTAAGCAGCAGCACACTATCATATAGAATAACAAAGTGGCTGCCTATGGTGATTTTACTTTTTTTTTAATAAGGCAAAATGCTAACAATAACGTGTTGTAATTCAATATTTAAAAGCATTGCCTTATGAAAAACTCTATTTCAAAAGCGCTGTGTTTACTGACAGGCAATCGCGAAGAGACCGACCATCTGTTTGTCCCCTATACAAACACAGCTAAAGGGCAATTGATTTAATAGTCTTTTGGTTGAGCCAAATTGGTTTGGCATCTTTTTTAAAGAATAAGATATTCTAAAATGATCAAAAATTATTTATTTGACCCAGTTTTTTGCCACCTTTTTATGCTAATCACGATAACCTAAATTAATAGTTTTCCTTTGTCGATAAAATGCATGTTTTATTTTAGGTTCGTGCAGGCAGACAGAGCACTCTGCAACTCTTTGTGACCAACTCTGCTCACGTGTTTTTAGTCGAACCGCCCGCAAATGCAACGAAACTGATAGAATCACAGGTTGGTGAAAGTCTTTAAGCTTGTATTTAGCTTCTTCGTGAGCTCATACTTTTTATTATTAAAAAATGCAGTGTGCAGTATTAAATAACACAATTATTTTAAAAAACAGAAAAAAATGCCTAAATATGTATTATATTTCCTATCCGATGCCAACTATAGTCATTACTATGGCCAAATAAGCAGAAGCATATTTAACTTTAATTTTTAATGTTATATTTTCTGAAAAGTTTTACTTCAAAAAGTAAAAGATTCAATGAAAAAAAAAACATGGCTGTAGTACATAAATTAATTAAAAAAACATGGCTGTAGTACATAAATTAATTAGGTATCGGATCGGCAGCGATCCTTCCCTAGTATCGGATGAGCACAGATACTATCACTTGGTATAGGACAGCGGCCCGATCTGATATTATACAAGACAACCCTAACCGTTTTACCAACCGCTTAATTTCGCCCAATTTTGTAAGCAAGCCAATGAAGCACGTACTGTGCTTTCAGGTTGACGTCTGCAAGCGGGTGCTAAACCTCTACCGCCACATGGTGATGAACGTTCACCTCTCGGACGTCACCTGGCGGCAGTTGCTGCGCGTTCTTGTGCACGTGACCCGCAGCATGCTGCAAGATCCCGCCGAGGAGGAATCGGAGGTCAACAGGTTCCAGACTGTTACCGGAAAACTGGCCGGACCCGTCTTTCAAGTACGTAAAGGCGGAAGTTTATTGCGTTCCAGTTGAACCTTTTTCATATTTTCACCTTTGGCCTTGAAACACTCTTGAGGCGGCTTTTATTGTTGTGTAGTAATTGTTTTCTAGAACGAAGTATAGTAATTGTTTCTAGAACGATTCATTGCAAATCTACTGTTTAGTACATTATTTGCAAAACACAAAAACAAAAAAAATTATCGAAATTTATCACTCAAAGGAAACCATACACATTTTCCTGCCTCATCGAAATGTAAATAGTTTTTTTACGTAGCACTTCAAATAAATCTCAAAGATTGAAAAGTAGATAACAATATAAAAATGGTTAGAACTTTCATTTGTTAGCCTAATGGAAAAAAATCACGACTTTGGTTCACCAAATTCGGTAATTTGAAAAATATGTCGTAATTTGAAAAATGTTCCGCATCAACTGTGACTTTAACTATATACGCTTTGTTTCTACATTTAAGTCAGCGATCTGTTGTGCAATGGCAAATCCTTATAAGTGCCGTGCATGGTGTTAGTTTAGCTTGCTGGCAGAAAGGAGCGAAAACAAGCATCGTTGTAATGCTGCAAATCGAAATCACCGTTCATCATAATAACAATGCTCAAAAAACAACACAATAGTTTGTTAAACACATTTTCTTAATTGATGCTTTTTATAAATTGCAGACTCTTATCGTGTCGTGGATCAAGGCGAACCTCTTCGTTCACGTGTCGCGCGAATTGTGGGACGAGCTGCTCGACGTTCTCTCATCCCTCACCCACTGGGAGGTGCTCATTACTGAATGGGCTGTAAGTGTGATGCCTTGCATCGTTTTACATGTCTAATTTGTTGGGGGCTTAGTGTACTGTCTTTTAAACAGGGTTTAGTAAGTACTTTTTGCATGGCTATGGTGTGGTCTAAACTAAACACAGAGTGTGATGTCTTACATCGTTTTACATGTCTTGTTTTTCGGGAAGTTAGAAAAACCAAGAAATATGCCCTAAACGCTAATAAAATTTGTGTCTGATCCGCTAAAAACGTCATAATATCCTGTTGTCAAATTATGCAATCTTGGACCACAATATTCTAGAATTTGTTTTCTCAGCCGGACCAAGTTTCGTTTAAAGCAGTGAAAAGCTTTATTGACAATACTATTTAATAGATAAGTGAGACCTCCGCCACGTAAATGAGATTCGCATATTTTGATTGATATAATGTCATTTATAATCTAATTCAGTGTTTCTGGTCTAAAGGGGCCAAGAGCAGGGCTCTAACTCGGGAGATTACGTCAAATAGATTTAAGAATAAGCTTTACACTCTTGCGTTAGTTCGTTTTTTTCTACTTCTACCACACTACAAGATATCCGGTTTATCGTTTCAAAGACAATGACCATTACTAAAAACGTGGCGCTTGAAAGTGAAAGAAAACAAAATTGGTTTTATGTGAAGGTCAGCATAAAAGGGTAACAAACATTTTCTTTACAACTATACGAACAAAATGTTACGACGACTGAGCTGCAACTTTTCCATGACTTCTATTTGTAGAAAAACATGGAAACGATGACGAGGGTTTTGGCTCGGCACGTTTACAAGCTTGAGCTTCAGGATCTGCCACTGGACCGCCTTACCGAGCAGAAACACAAGAGACAAAAGAAGACCGGGGCAGGGTACGACAATTTACCACTATTAATTATTTAAAAACGATTCAAGAACCCGCTAAAGGTGACTGACTGTTTATCTATGATGTTTTCCTTATTGGATAAGATATGAAAAAAAAATATCATAGCGCACGCCGTTTTAGAAAAAAATCTTTAGGAAAACAGACAGTCATGTTTGACCATTGTTTTAATTTGTAAAGAAAAGTCACGTAACAGCTACGCCATATTATTTCTAAAACGTGTAAACTGTAAAGGATTCGTCTTTTGCAGACTGATTTTGTAAACAGATGAAATCTCTCTAGTCCACCTATACTTGTGTGTGTGTTGAAAACTAAAATTGTTCATGTATATTTAATTCGATATTTAATCTAAATGCAAAAAAAAACTATCCTTTTATGCCCTTGTCTACCAAACCACAACGTACTGCTTTTTTAACCAGAGTTAACATGGCCGCCACCGCGATTTAAATATAATTTCCATCCCACCTATACTTGTGTGTTTAAATACTTCATATATATTCAGTTTCGATATTTAATCTAAATGCAAAAAAAACTATCCATTTATACCCTTGCCTGCCAATCCATAACGTACTACTATCTTAACCAGAGCTAACATGGCCGCCACTGCGATTTAAATGTAATTCTCCATTATACAATTGCGCGCAGAGCCAAGCGTCAGTACGGTGGTCAGCTCGTTCAAGAGAGGTCCTTCAGTCGGGGTTGGAGCCGAGATTCGAGCTCCATGATCAGCAGCAACATCTCGGAGACCGAGCCGCGGACCAGAAGCCAGTCGGCCCTCGTCGCTAGGCAACCGCCACAAAAACTCGCCAACTTCAAGTCGAAGTCCACCGACGTTTCTAACGCCAGTAAGGGAGTACAAAAAAAACATCAAATGATTTAGACGTGTGTAAACATAGTGGCGTTTGATGAATAATGGTTGTTCTCGCAAATTTAATTTCTACGCGTTTGGTAACGTTTTTCTAATAAGATTTGACTAATTAAAGACAACGTGATTTGTGCATGTTTATATGATTCGCCAACATGCTTTCCCAAAATGATATATGCCACGAAAACTATGGATGAATTATTACATAGGTTCAAGACGTTCTTGCTTTATTTTCGATCCGCTAACATGTCGATTTTCTACAAAATACAAACCTTTGAACGAATCTAATCATGTAGTAACGTAGTTATTGCAGTGCAAACCAGACAACTATTAAGGACTACCCACTTTGAGAAGCACTCTAAATCGTGATGTTGGAGGGGTTACTTAAAATTATTATTTGAGGCATTAAGTACCAGGATGTTATCCGACCCCGATGGGGCCGTAAAAGGCGTGCACTATTTATCAAACGAAAAATTAATAATAATAAAAAAAAATACTAACAACTAGCAGTATAAGGAGTAAAAGAATACACCAATCTGAAAAATGCCCGTTACTAGAGTGTAAATAGACTTGAACTGGTAATGTATTTCTTTTTTTTATTTAATATATCTAGTTTCCTTTATTTATTCAACTCTCTACAGATTTACGTGTTGTTTAAGCCATTTAGATTTTATTCCGATTAGTTTAGAACTTGTTCCGACAAATATATATATTATTCCGACAATTTTAGGTCTTATTTCGTCTTGACATTACTGTGTATTGGCTTTGTTATTTATTTGGCCTTACTAATATGGTATATTTGTAATAGGTAACAAGGTTTTATATTGTTATTTACCAGTCTTAATATGCTGTGTTCTCGGTCAAACTAGGGTCGAAAAATCGAAATATTTGGCATTGTAATTTTCCAACTACTTCAGTCTCTTAAGGAACCACGCTAACGAATTTGCATCATTTCAGCGGGAATCGATCTGACCGAAGCTACCTCATCGAAAGACGAATTCCAGCTCGCCGCTCAGCGAGTGACATCGGACACCGAGCTCCTCTCTTCTTCAAATCACTCCTCAACTCTTCCGCCGCGAAGGAGAAACAGCGCTTCCGACGTTTCGGAAATAGGTACCAAGGGCGAACATCGTTTTCTGTTCTGATTTTCTTAAAAAATGGTTTAATGTTTTACATAAATGTAGATTTGCGTTGATTTTTTGTGGAACTTGCAAAATATCTTAAAAATTAAATTTGTAAATATTGACGTTCCTCTTAATATCGCTTTAATTGCGACTGGATTAAATTTTTCGCAATTTAATGATCCCGTCTAGCCCAATAGAATTTGTCCCTAAGATAAATATCTTTCCTACTTTAACAACGATTTGTGAAATGTGATTAACAGCAAAGGATCGCTCGATGTCACCGATGCGTCACCGGAGCGATTCGGAGGGAGTCCACATGAAAGAGGATGACCATCTTCCCAAGGCTCCACTCACTAATGGTCTACACGTCGGTAAGCAGTCGCCAAAACTATCAAAGCATTAGCAATAGATTTAAACTAGAACTTGACTTGCCTCCAAAGGAGCCTTGACTTCCAGAAGTGTAAAGTTTAAGCCCAAATTAAGTTTTTTTAAATTTAACTGTGAATGAAGGTGAACGATATGTTGGATATCACCATTTACACCCATCCCAAAACGAAATTCAATTGAAAGTAGTATTAATGTGCGGCTAGAAAAATAATAATGAATAATTATACTATATCTACACAGGTTTCACCAAGCGCTTTATGGCGCACCCATAGTGCTTTGATTAAGGTTGGTAGCAGTGTACCACTGTGAAATACACTATCCAACATTTTAGAAGTCTTTTTATTAGGAGAAAAATGTATATATATAAAGCGGCAAGTAGTTTTTAGAGAATAGGAAACTATAACCTCCGAAATCATGGTAAAAAGTATTTTGTTAATTTTCTTTAGCGTGGCAAGACCCAACCCACGAGGTGCACCAATATCCCGAGGCACTGGACGGCGATACGAGCACCAACGTCAGCGTCCAGAGTTTGGAAGGCGACGACATGTTTGACGAGCTTATACACGAGCGACTTCATTTTAACGAAAAGGACACCGCCTCCGACGAGGTTTTTGCCTTTTTGTTACCAGCTTGACAATGAAGGATGGGAATAGTAAAATTAGGGAAGAACAAAGTTACCTTAAAATTGCATATGGTTAATGGCCTGTTTTTTAACTCAAGCTGCAAACCGTCTCTAACGACTTAACTCCCCCATAACGCGTTTTCCTTTGTTCCATTATCTCTAAAGTTGTTAAATTTTCCTTATGTGTTCATGTTGCTTCAAAACTAAACAACCTGGTAGATACGATGCAATTTAATCGGTGAATTTGTGTATGAAGTACATGTATTACACACACAAAATACATAAACTCTAACTACACCCTGGTAGTAATCCATGATGCGTTCTCTCCGACATCCAACGTTCTTCACAACTCAAGTTTTAAATTTAATTCTTGTAAAAAAACATATCGTGAGCGAGTCTTACAAGCTGCTTTTCTTTCCTCGCCAGGTCTGGCCGAATGAGGCACCGAGTTTGCACAGTCAAGATTCCGTCAGCATTGATCCAAACTGGAACCCGTGGGCTGATGGCCAGTCGAACACAGGTGATCACTTAAGTGCCTCATGTGAAATGCGTTTTGCGGTATATTACTTACCGCTTTTTCTGTTTTTTACATTTACTAATCGTTTTATTCATATAACTGCACGCCATGGTCGTTCACTACTGAAAACTAATGGATCCGATACTGAAATGTTTAGTGTACAGTAATTTATTAATAACACAAAGGCTTATAAGTGGATTCATGTCTTAATTCGAATGAAACAAAACAATGTGATTGAAACAGAAACAGCATCAGTGAAAGTTAAACAGTAACTAACAAGGTGAGCTCCTACCGCGACAAGGCAGTAACACCAACTGCCGTAAGAATAACTACAATGTAAAGCCACCATGCGCTCAGTGACCTGTGACCGTTTGACCGCAAGTAATAGAATACTTACACAATAAATAGGTCATAAAGTTTTTACATCAAAATGCGCTTTAGCAAACTACCTGTTAATCTTGACAACGCTTTTATCGTAATATTACATTGCGTGTAGGTCACTTGACAAATTCGGACGCCGATGGTGCATCAAATCAAGAAACCCTTTCCATGGACGTAAATATATTCGACGAAACTCCAGTGGACGATTCGCCCACCCTCTTCGACACCATCGGAAAAGGTGAGAAAACAAAACACACTATTTTCTGTTGTTTTCGATCCACGTTCGCGTTTACTATTGCTTTTTTTCACACGCCATTACCGTTGAGTTTTCAATTTCCAAACTTCGCCGTTTCACTTTATTTTAGTCATACATATTTTCGAAAAGTAATACACCACGTCTCAAGGTCGTTTTATTTTTGCACTTTTACGCATGTCGCCTGACAAGAGGAATACGTTTTTCGAAGTATCCAATATCCAATGGTGATTTTAAAAGCCCAGTGTAGTTATCATAGGTGTATATATGTGTCTTTGCCTGTGTGAGCGCGCGTGTTTGATTCTTTCGATATGTCCGTGCAAATGTGCGTTCGCGGGCCTCATTTAACCACGGTTGGTCGCCTGTCTTGCCAGCCGTCAATGACCGCGTCCAGCCAAAGCAACGAAGAGGGACCGAAGACATAGAAGATAAGGGAGACGCGATGGACGGATCTGGCCAGTCGCTGTTTTACTCCGACTCTCACACCCTTCCAATCTCGCCCACCCCTCCCGCCATACCGGCGCGGGTTGCACTGCCCCCTAAACACCTGAACCTGTTCGATATCGACTACCTTTCCACGCACAGCGACTCTTCCGAGATCACGACGCCGTCGCATAACGGCGAAACCGTGCTGCTGGACAGCCCGGTCGCCACAACACCAACCACAACTTATAAACAGCAGCACTCGCCCGTCAAATCGCTGTCGACGGCACAGCCAGCGCTCGTACTACAGCAGACGCTGCCCGCTGTCGAACAGTCGTCCAAAACCCCGTCACAAATAAAACAACAACCATTTGAAGGCACTAGCCCATTGTCGCAACACAGCGACGTGCCTTCCCCAATCCTTTGCCGCCCAAGCGGCCACCTTACTAACTCGTCACCACAGAGTAGCTGCCAGGCCCGCCACGGTGAGTTTTCTTGTTTCGGTTTGGGGATGTTTGTTTGCCTGCGCTACCGCACTGCACTGCACTGCCCTGCACCCAATGCTCAACACTTCTGTGGCTCGGATTTAACACTTGCATGCGTTTTCAAGTAGCAACACGTTTTACACCTAACCGTTCCTCCAATCAATCCTCCTTTGTGTAAACCGTATCCGTTCGAATTTGACTGTCATTCTGTGAATATAATTATACGCGACGGATATCCTTGTAATTATTCATGAATTTAATGTCTTGGAACACCCATTGCATGCAACAAGTTAATTTGGTTGTTGGCCTAACTGTCGGTTTGCCGGTTTCAAACTTTGTTTTACTAACTTTGATTTGTACTAACATCCGCAGTTTTGCCTGGTGAATGGAAAATGAAACTTTCCGAATTGTCTTTGTTCCATCGGGGTTCAGAATCTGGTTTCATTTTTTTTTTTGGGGGGGGGGGGGGATAAATTTAGATAGCCATTCATCACGCTCTTGAAGGGATATTTAAAACGCTATTTATGCGACGTTTCGTTAAGGGGCTACTGAGATATTTTGTGCTGCTGAAAAACCCTTTTTCTCCAAGTTGCGTGATGCCTTATTCTTTGTGTGCTTTCTGGTTTTGCCAACGGAAATGCTTCTTGGTTTGATATATCAAATATACAGATAGATTTCTACTGATATATGGGTTTGACATTTCTATATGCATTTATTTATGCATTTATTTATTTTTGGTGCTTTGCTGTGTGAACGTGTCCGGACACCAGTGTCACAGGCTTTTGCTTCTACCGGTGTGTTCGAGCCGGCTGCGTGGCGTTTGTTTGTTTGGTGTGTTTTACATGCATGAAGGGAGTTTGTACTTACAAAAGGCACCACGACGGGCAAAATCTATAGGCCAAGTCGCCTTTACAGGTGCTATCGTAGTCGAACTGAAGATGGTTTTATAAGGAAAACACTAGTAGTTTGATCAAAACTAGACTATGCGCGGAAATACCGGATTAAATATATTTAACAAATGAGCCTCGCTAATACATTAGGGTGTTGTTTTACAGGTGAAATTTTGGAGGGGGAGTCCACCAAAAGTGTAAGCACGTCACGTGATGACGAGCAGGACGGGCAGCTGCTGCTTGATGACACCTCGCTGTAAGAAGTTTATTTAACTTGTCACCACTTTGGTTATTTGCCTTTAAAATGTGACAGAAATGCTCTAGCTTGTTTTTTATACTTTTGTTTGTGCATATTTGAAAATTCACATTGGTTGACATTCTAACTTTTATCCCGATGACTTGGGTTTGTGTTTTTGGTAGGATGTCTATCGGTATCGAAATGGGTTGAATCCTATACTAGTCACATACTTACTTATCTAATGATAGGGGTGCTCTTGGTGCTGATCCGAAATGTAATTGTTGTAAACAATTAAATTAGCCTTTGCATTTCGCTATTTCAACTTATACGACATTTTGTCAGAAAATAGTTTAACTAAAGGCAATAATTTATGACTAAAAACTATTTAGGTCACCCTTAAATAATTTGTTTTTTTTCATTTATCTTTGTGAGACAAATTTATTTTTAGTTGACCTCCCAAAAAACATTTGCTATATGAACATTTTGCTATATGCCTTACTACCAACTGCCTATAATATCTGCATATCGGTATTGGGTTAACTTTTAACAGTCGTCGACATCCCAAGTTTCAAGTAGCCCAAATTAACCGCGATGAAATAAATTGCGAGTTCACAAAACTTAAATATAATCGATAATGCAAGGGAGCAACTTGTAAACATAACAGAAACCAGTCGACCGACTCGCACCAGTCCGAAGATCGACCAGCTATCGTGGAACCGAGTAACAACGAAAACAAGTCGGAAGACGTCGTCAGTTGCCATAGCAACAGCGACCCGCCTCCCAAAGAGGACAATAGCCTTGAGGAGCGGGATTCTGCGGCGGAGGACAGTCGTAGCTCCTCCGTAACTGCATCTTCCGCGGTGGAGGAGTCCGTTTCCATGGACACCTGTGACGTGGACATCACCCTGGATGTTGTTCCGGAAGACGAGGCGGAGTCCTTAGTGCTTAACGACCCCGATCCACCGGGGAACATCCAGCTTCAAAACTGCAGCACTCCTCAGCAAGGTGCGCAAAATGTGTTTTTATTTAAGTAATTTTAATGTTATATAAATGTTATTTTAGTTGATGAGGATTTAATGCTGAGTGAAACAACTTTTGTTTTTGGGTGTTTTTAGTCTATTTTATAAATTGTTGTCTTCATTTGATTAAATTGGTCACGTTTTATAAAACTTTATAAAACATAGTAACAATAATTTAAAAAAGGAACATTTTTATTACGTTACGGTTCTTTGTATTTCATTTATTTATTGTATTCAAGTCGCAGTACGGGCGATGTTTTCCTTTAATAATCAATATTATTTAGCAGAGTAAAAATGCGTTTCTGTAAAATAGTTATAACTCCGCCACTAGCTTTAAGGGTAACCATTCACATATAGTTTAAAAACTTTTCTATGTATCTTTCATTTTAGCCTCTACTAGGACGTTTGAGGACAGACTCAACGACACCAGCTTTGAGGGCGAGATATTGCCGCAAAGTGCGAAAGGTAAAAGTTAAGGATTTAGCAGAAATCCGTAATCAACTCTACTCTAACATTACGTCAAAGACCTCACACTGGGAATTTATTTGCTGTTCCTTTGACTGAACGCAGATTTATGCTATTCACTTACGAATTATCATTTTGACATATTTAATGTTTTTCTACATATTACATTGGCTACTACTTCGCAATTTTCGGCACAATAATGTTCCAAGTATTTTCGAATTATGTTTACGAAACGCCCATAAATACGAAGCGTATTTACGGGTGATTACTAAAATCTGTAGGAAAGTAACTTGCGGAAAGATTTGGCAAAACCAAGACATTTGGTACCTGGGCGTTACCTGTGCTGTTGGACTATAACATCAGTAGTTGTTTGTAATGTAAACTTATAATGGTCGTCTATTTCGTTCACTTTCAATATCGACTAAGTTAGCAGTTAGACTCAAATAAAAGTTGATTCAATTTGATTAATTGATGCGTCCAAGCGAAATTACATCTCTGTAAGAAGTGGTCATTAATCTGGTGTTGGCGCTGCGCACCCCTAATCGTCCGTATGAAAGTTTCAAGGGATCCGCGCAACATCTTTTAATCTTTCCAGATGAGTTATTTATCGCAAAACCATTCCTATACTGCGAAATACTCCAAAACGACATTACTCAAACACCTTGATTGTTGCAGAAATCGACATGGGCGACTGCAGTATAATGGCTGGCGGGCAAAGGACGGGTTGGTTCGCTGACGTGGCGGTTGCTCTCTGGCGCCGCTTGCTGGGCGTGTTGGGCGACATCAACCAGATCGTGAACCCCGACATTCACAAGGAGGTCTTCAGCCATTTACTCGAGTTCTGGGGCATTCTTTTTAAGGTAGGTGTTTGCTTTATTATTGGTAAAGTATCGATCTTATACTCGCATAAATTGAGTTTTTAGAAACAACCTAAAGCGGTGGACCATTAAGAGCGTCGCTTTATCTGAATATTCGCTGTTTAGTATTTAAAAAGGAAAAATGAACTAGGAAAAAAACACTATAAACTAAAAGTTTATAAATTGCAAAGGCTGCCGGTCTAGAAAGTTGTGTGGAATTAGCTGCAGTGAACCTGTCGAGTCTTATTTTACCATTATGCTTGTTTTTAATCAATGTATCGAGCATAGTTTCAGTCAATTGTAGTTCTCCAATAGGAATCGTAATGAGACGATTAGAAGTTAAACCGTAACTTTATTACATTTTTGACGTAAATGCGGATATTTCAGCAAAGTTTTAAAACAATCCGTAGGTATGGAAAGTAAGTTCATGTAACGTAATTGTGCTAAAATATTGGTATTTACCGTGTTTTTGTACGCCTTATAAACATAACTAAACTTTGTTAAAGTTCTGCAACTTTATTTCACGTTTGAGCTGATTTAAATGTAACAAACCAACAAATATTTTTTTGGTTATCAACTTGTCACTAAGCATGTTCGCAGAAGATTACCAAGATATTTTAAAAAATAATGTTTTTCACCTGGAATAACGAACCCAGTGTATTTAACGCGAGTATTTTTTTACTTCATTCCTAAGATTTCTTCTATGGTAAATATAATATACCCATTTGTTACGAAACATCAGTTAACTACAAAATACCTTTTAAACATTTGGTAGTTCTAAAAAAGCATAAATTAATAAAAAATGAAAACAATGTTTGTTTGAAGCCATTTTGCTATATAGATACATGACTACCTAAAGAAATAATACAAAAAAACATTGGAATTTAGTTGTACTTGGTTACGAACAAGTTTGTTAAGCAGCCGAATAATGTGATACTAGCCTGTGCAAGGAATAAAACCTTACTTCTGGTCACACACTATTCCTTGACACTTAGCAGTGAGCTACCTTCGGGATATTGATATAAGGTTAACCTTGATTGACCTCATTGGATATTTTTTTCTAATACCAGCGCTCTTACAATGATGAAAATAATCATACAGTATATTACAGTTTTCGAAGAAATTTTAATCTTCCAACATCTGCATTGAAGGAAATTACGAAATATACAGTTATACACCTGTCATTATTCGTTTGCGCTCGCCCTATAACATTTGATTGGCAAAACTAATAACGATAGGACAAAGCGTATCGGCAAACGACGCACAAAAAATCTGACGCCACACTATAAGGCTGCATTTGAAACGAGCTCTACAAGGCTTAACCGTAGCGTTTGTCACTTTTGGAAAGTTGCCACTCGCATGTATTAAAATTTCGAAGCAACCTTATCCGTAAGTGCGTTTTGAAATAATTTTTAGAGGTTGAAATTACCAGGTATACGCGCTAGTGTTTATTTTAAAATCCCAAGGTTCCGATATTCTGCTTTGGTATCTCTAGACTTTAGACATTTTTGTTAATAATATCAAAATGTCTTAACTGTTTGTGCGCATATTTTACTCTTAGGTTTTTTAATTAAATTGATATTTCGCATATTTACACCAAGCTAGTGTTTTCTCGATTTCGTAAAGTTTATGTCATACCTACCAGCAAAACATATCGTTATTCAGTTATTAATCTTGCAATAGACAAACGCCCATTAAAAAGTATTTTTTCAACGTTTAACAATAGTGAATAAATATATACCTTCAAATGTTTACCAATATCCATCTAACATTACTGACCCCTGCAAACAAAACGTCTGATTAGCATATGGTGGATGATGAATAGCAACGAGCAAATAGAACCACAGCAGATAAAATCGATGGGCTGTACAACGAAGCAACATCACTAAAACATTCTGTTTGTAAAAAAATCGCTTCTAGTCGGCGCCTGAAAACAAATTTATCGTACATGACCTACTACATATAGCACTATGTATATTTGAATGTTAAACGTTATAACTTATAATAGGAATGATTTGAAAAACATCAGGAACCTTTTTAATTGGAAATCACTTACCTTTTAAAGTTGTCCTAATCCCGATTTAGTCTACACAACAATTTGGTCAACATTACAATAACTGAACCCTGAGAGAAAACAACACTAGCTTAACACGTGGTCGTGAAGTTTAAGAAATAGAATGCTTGTTTATAAATTGCATTTTTTAATGAGGCAACACATAAATGAGTTTATCCTCTTTTTCCTTTTTTCCTTTTTCCTTAAATATATGTTGTATCGACAATCCTTGTATTTGTTCTTACACTCTAACAACGTCTGATAAAATATCAAAATGTACTCGTACTATACTATCTGCTGATCTTGAGCGACAAATCCAAGTCCTTCGCATTTGAATGCGTTGAAATTGCTGCGTGTAATTACTTGGGGGTTTTGCGCGCGCCATTTCGTGCATTTTCTGTCACGGGAGCAGATACGGCGCCGTTCAGTGGTTCCGGGCCGTATAGACACAATCGATTTACCAGCTGTGTTTCTGCCCATTGTTTCACCTCTTGTGGGCGGGTTCTAAATAGACCAGCGCTTCAATGGAATATGTAATTTATGGATTGCTCAAATTGACAGGAGCGCGTTATATCTCCTTCGCTTAACCTGTTGCGGTAGAAGGAGCGTTGTCTATACGCCATATCTTTACCTGTCGCCAGTCGCCCTTTCGTACGTAAGCTGGACAGGAGTCGGTCACTCAATATTCGCCAAATTAATAATACATATATATCGGCCTTGTGTAACCGGCCAGCGCTTGCTAGGTTCGAAAACTGAAAGTCACTCGTTATAGCTTTATTGTGAGTCGTGTGAAAACGGGTGTAGAATGCTGTCAGTCTTGAGGAGGTGAGACAAGTTCTTTTCTGCAGCGTTCTCAGAAATGCCGTCAGTAAATTTCAGTCAGGAGTAATATGGATTACGCTATTGTTTGTATTCTGTTTAGCTCAAATGTTTATTCAAGTGTCGTGATTGGTGAGTAACAAAGTGTTGCCAGATGTGTCGATTTGTTCCAATGTGGGTTTAAAACCACTTGCCAAAATATATTCTTCAGTTTTCCGATTTTAGTTTTCTTTTGTTACAAAACAGAATCTGTAAAACTTATATTGTTACAAAACGTCAGCCTCACGATTTAGAAAATCAGGATGCAGCTAAAGTTCTCGATATTTGTAGATGTTGAAGTCGTTTGCTGAAAATGAACGTTCGTTTAATGGTTCGACTTTGGCTAGATATTCTCAAAGCGCTTTTTATCCCTATAAAACGTTGAATTAAAAATCACGCGCCTATTTACCCAGACCTTTAAAACCCGTGCGTCAACATTGCGTACCCTCAAGTGCCGCCGCCTATGTTGAACGCTGTCTAATAATTACCCCTGCATGCTTATGGCTACGACGAAATGCAGCGTGGGCCGCAGTTACCTGCTGAGCAACCTGTCACTGGTCTCAGGCCAGACGTCTAATGTAAATATGACAACCACTTTTTGCATTTCCTTAATCACCTGCTGCTGTGTGCCAGTGCTAGTTGTGAAGCTCTATGTGTGTATTTTTGCTGTTTTACTACCATCAGATATCAGCCCTGTGCAGTTTAAAGGCTATTGTTAATCTGCCGTCTGTTTGTTTTGAATATAAAATAGAATGCCTTTCCTGCCATTCAAAGATGCAGTGTATGCTCAAGCGATCTGATTTTAAAGTTGAAGTTAAAGATGAAGAAGTTTCAGATATATATCCCGTGTTATAAAAGATTAGAAAAAAAACAGTTCTATGGTGCAGTAAACTTCTATCCAACTGATTTCGAAATATAGCGAAATGCTAACATAATATGGATCGCTCAATCGTAGATAATTTTCACTTACATATCATCATAAGCAAACGACAGTGCAAGGACGTTTCAGACCCAACTAACTGATCAGTTGCTTGCTATTTTTTAACATCAACCCAGCAGTTTAGGGAATGCTTATTTATAAATTGTAACTGCGACGACAACGACTTGAGCTGCGTCCAGCTACGACCAGCATGAAACGCAAGCTCAGGGCGCTGTTCAGCACGCCCAACCTTAGCGCGCCTTCCCTCTACGAGGAAAGCTCCTCGGCGGGTCAGAGCAACTTTGGCAGCGTATCGTCGCTTTCCAATGTAAACACGGGTTCGAGCTCTACCGCCACCGGCCGGACACAATCTGTGGCGATCGACCGCCACCACGTGTCCCTCTCCAGTGTAAGCGGGGGCGCACATGAGGATATTCGACGGAAGCACGCCGCAGCCTCCACCCTTTCCCCGTCTTCTTCCTCCACTTTTGACTGCGAGTCAGAGGTTTTCGAGGAAAATGAAGATGTTGATTCCGAGCAGCCTTCGCCGCTCACCAGCGACCTGAAGTCTCCCACCTCGATTGGAACGCTGCCGTCTTGGTTCAGCAGGCAAAACCGGACGTCAATTGCGCGTCGCGAGGCCAACGACATACTTGACAATGTACAGCGTAGAACTTTGTTGTGGGTTTTACAAAACAGATAAAGTTGAATAAACTGATAACTTACAAAGCTTTGTTATTAGTTAAAGATGGTGTTTGCTGTTAATTTTTAAATAACGTTACGATAAATTTGGATAGGTTTCACATGATGTTCGCGTTTATGTGCATACCGTTATCAAAATCTTATTTACCTGAACTTTTAAAGCGAGTTGCTTTACCTTTACTCATTATTAGCAAACGCCAACAATAGCTTCCCTTCACATATTCAGTACTGACATCCGATTTGGCCGTAAGATCTCATCTACGGTGCAAAGCTCATGACACGATGCTTCACGTGGCCAATGACGACGTCCCATGACGTCATGTTTTGTAGCCAAGGCACTCTTTAACAGGAACTGTTCACTTACGCCGTTTGTTGTTTCCACGCAGATGCGACAGAACTTGGGCCTGACAGGCGAGAATCAGACGCTCACCGATTCACCAGAGCTGGTGCCACCCCTCACTATCACCGCTCCCTGGGCATTCAAGGTAGGTTTGTTTTTGTAAATTTGCAACGATTTCATAATAAACCGGTGCCAGGGCAACCTCTGAACTTTTAAAGTTGAAATGTTGTTGTTTTGCTTTGGTATTAAAATATGTCTGTGTCAAGGCGGCCTCTGTCGTCCGGTTTCTTGTTTCTTGGTTAATTTTCAACCACCTCTGTGCCTGTGTTAAAGAGGTCTTGCTAGTTGTCGTGTCACATGTATACCTTTGGTAAAATGTAGTACAAATTGTGATTTTGGTGTTTAACATTTTTTGTCTCCAGTCCCCTCCTATCGATGTTTGGTATGATTGCTTTGTAATAATGTTATTTCAAGTTTTATTACTAAATTAGAAAAAAAGGTAGCCTAAAAAGTTCCCTCCATGACAGTACACTGCATAACGAGTTGAAATGTAGAGAACTATAGTAGAAATATAAAAGCCTACATAGAATTAGGTCCATTTGTTGAACTTTTTGAGTAACTATTTATTTTTTCTATATGGGATTTGATATTCCTACTGTGTCCAATATGAACAGCGTTACCACAACGTCTTTGAATGTCCTTGATTGATTTTCGTATTAAAATGTCTTTGAATTTTTTTCCCCGAAAATCTTGAATAGTCTCTAAATTTAGTTTATGGTCAGATTGACTCATGTGCTTAAAATGTGCCGTTGTAAAAGCGATTTTTTTCGATTTGTTATTATGTTGTCCATGGTACTGTTTTGTTTTTAAATAATATATCTGAAAAAGTAATTTTACGTCTTGAATGTCTTTAAATTATTTTCATAAAATTGTGTGGCAATGGCAACCCTGTAAAACATTCAACACTACATGGTTAATTTGAATACTGTTGCCACAGTGTTTATGCTTTACCTTGTTTCCTTAACCGGTTTACTGCGCACTTTTATATTTTTAGACTATCGATTTGGATCCAGTTTACGACTCTGTAAAGTGGATTTAGGAATAACCTACTAACGTTTTTGAAAAAATGCATTTGTATTTTTAAAATGAAACTGACGTTGTTGTTTGGTTGTTCAAGGCAGAGCGAGAGTAAGGCTTAAAAAATATTTTTGGTTTAGTGTGTGAACATTGTAGTACCTTCTGGGTTTTAGTTGAAAAACTTGTAGTGTGTAGTTTTAAAACAAAATTATTAACTGATTATTATATATCAACTTACTGAAATAAACTTTGGTATTTTGAGAGTGCACCACCTGGTTTAAACAAATACTTATTTTTAACAAATCTATAGCGTTTTCCTGTTAGGATATTTTAAAATTATGAAGTGTATCCTTGATATGTCTTATGAAAAATATAAATATAATGTCGTTCGCCCTAGATGATAAACCGTTGTAGTGTCTTAATGCCCATTTTCTCGGCTTTGATATTTTTCTGTAAACCCGACATGAATCGATAACTTTCTTGGGATGTTTTTATCCTGTTTAAAATTAGTTTTTTTATTGCCCGTTTAACGTTTAGTTCTAGGTCAAATTTAGTTACGTCAAGTTAAGATTGCAAAAAAGTGATCAGTTGCAACAGTAAAAACTTTAGTGTAGGTAAAAAGTTGTGTGAGAAATATTCCCGTACAGGCACCAAACAATGCATTTCTTCGTGGGGAACTAAACATAAAGTAGCTTCCATCAAATCGCCAAGTGTACATTTCTGCCAAATGTTCTGAACCTGGAGATTGTCTTGTCCAGTGCAACCGCGTGATACGCTCAGCTGTAGCAGGGTCGTCCCGACGTAAAGTAATCAAAGCAACTAGTGTCAGTTAAAGTTTATGGAGCAATTGGCTTTACAACACCGCCGGGGATAAGCCGCGACGACGGCAAAACCCTCAACCGACGGACAATCATAATTTTAAAGGTTGTCCGAATGCGCATGTTTTTGTTTTTAACTATATATCTTGGGTCTGTTTCGAGACGCGACATTAGCGGTCAGGACATATTGAAAATTGAAATGTTTATCTGCGTACAATTTCGTGTTGCTTGTCCCATGTAGTAAACCTGTATGTCAATATATCGATTAGTATCGCTGCGTGGAGGTCGCTCACGCCGAGGTATTTAGACTTTAACATAGTTCTCCTTCGAACTGATGCTGCGTATTAGGCAGCAGCAATAACAACATGTAAAAGTAAAAACAACGAAGACAGTCTGTGGTTGAGTTACGCAGGTTTTGCTCACCAATGGCGGCCCTGGTCCTGCATGCAATGAAAGCATGGTTTGCTGCGGTAAGTAAACATTGGCTACACTGATTTTGCTTTTGTGTTGCTTGGCGCATCGTCAGGTAATTTTCCTGTTGTTTTAATTTCCTGTTTGTCGCGTTTGGTTCACGCTGCTCTGCCTGCCATATTGAGAGTAAAAGTCAAACGGAGAAATGTGCCATCGGTCAAATGTGGAGTATGTATACCCGCTTGGTAATCAAAAAACTATGAAAATATGCTGTTTTAGGGTTGTATGGTTTTGAAGAAATATTTTTGGTTGCTTTAGTGGTCGTGTTTATAATTAGATGCAGGATGTATGTATTGAGAAATAGTAATCATCTATTTTAACAAGCCGCAAAGTTTAGTCTAAATATCTTGTTCGTTATTTAACGTTTAGTTAAAGTGGACTGATTTATAACTATAAGTTACATAGTTATAAGATATGAGTAAGTGTTCATTCCAAATTGCTGTTTGTTGTTGTAAGTAAGCCAAGTGATAGAACTTATCAAAATTACTTTACCTACATAAAATAGTGAAAAATTCGTCAGCGTGGTTTGATCATAGAACCAGCATACCTGTTAGACCAAATTCTGTGTCCGGTTTGCCTATATCTTATTGGTATAGATATGTTTCCCTTCCCCTACGATGGGAAAGAATCCATACTTCTATTGGGTAAATTTTAATATACTTATATATATAATATATATTATATAATTAAATTTCCTTTTGATTAGTTTCGCGGTATAAATTACTTTCTACAGCGCTATTTTTATCAATTGTACCTGAATGAGTTTAAAAAAAGACCAACATAGCTTTCTGTGCGGATTTTAAGTTTTAACACATGTTACAAACTCAAGGAAAGTGGCCGCTTTTCGGCTATCTCGTTTGCTATACTATTCGCCCAAAAAACACGCTTTGCATTTTTTGTCGCCTTTACTCAAACGTGTCCTTACTTACATTGCCAGGCCACCATGTCGCTGCCGGAGAGCCACAAGGGCGGCAAACTGCACGCTTACCAGCTGCTCTGCAACATGACGGTGCAGCGCGAGCACGACACGCCGCTCGAAGCCGACCACCTCGCCCAGTTCTACGTCATTCTCCACAGCGGCTTGCACTCCACCGACACGGTAGGCTTTTAAGTTCGAACGACGCACTACAATGTTTAAAAAATTGCGATTCGTTATGTTTTCGGCAACTTAGCGATTTTGAAATGGTGTTTTTGGCACTCTATATAGATATATAGAGGCGTGCTGAGTGCCGTTTTGACAAATCCTTTCGTTTGTAACTTCGAAGTTTCTTATAAAAACTAGGTAAACCTTTTGTTTTTGCAAACCTTTTGTGCTTATAATGTGCATTTCGACTTGGCTCTGTAATCTGATAGTATAGCTAATGGGTTAAAACTTAATTTAAAAGGTGCAAATTTTGGTTAAGATTTTCTCACGTTACGGGATGAATATTTTTTTAACTAAGTTTTCTCTAAATAGTATGTCAGGAAAATGCTTTAGACTTACCTATTAAGTGTGTTTGACTTTGAAACGGCGATTTGCGAGTCCGTCGTACCATACTCCGCTTTCAGGTAGCGTTGTCGTATAGCACGAAATATTTATTTTTTGTACTGGACCGACCCCATCAAGTATTGGAAATTCGGACATCAGGTATTGGAATTCGGCTTAGGAGCTATTTTGTTGTATATAGTCTAGAAATAACGTCATGGACACCCTTACATATCACTGTTGATCCTAATCACTGCATTGTGTATGTATCTCTTTAAAACAGTAGTAGGCAATTTTTTTTTCTCGCGGCATAAAGTTCTCTTTTTAGAGCTATCAAACGCCCACTACGTAGAACCACTACTAAAACAGTGGCGGATTCAGGATATATTTTTTTAAGGTGAAATATTGCACGGCGCTTTGATTCGCAAAACACTGCCATGCCATAATGTAAAACATAATATAAAACGAAGAATTTTCGCGAAAAAAATTGCGCTAACATTTAGTTAAATTGTCGAAAATATAGTTTCGACAGGCTATCAGGACCACACGTGGATGTGTGAACCACGCTGAGACATTTAGAAAATTCTAAGCCACACATACTTATGTACGGCTATCACGCGGCGAACTAACAATGGCTCTGCAGGTCAAATTTTAGCCGCGTCCCACAGTTTGCTGACCACTGCTTTGAATAACGTTTCATTATTGTGTGTTTAGGACATCGTGAGCGAAATAGTGGGAAGTTGCGGCCACTACTTTTCCTCCTGTCTTCCGGGATCCACTCTACTCCTCCTTGACTTCATCTACGCGTGCCACGGTGTCGCCGCATCATCCGACCTTAAGGTAAAATGATTTTTCTAATGTTCCAAGTTGCATAAACAGTCGAATATTTCAATAAAAATATTAAAGCCTTAATATTTCATAAAATCGACCTTTTGCTGTTACAAACGTTTCGGCAATACCTCATGCCATCATTTTTGTCCTTTTTTCTTTTGTGTGTGTTTAGCGTTTTTATCTTCACTTGTATTTTTACACTGATAATGGCATAAAGTACTGCCGAAACGTTTGTAAGAGCAAAGTGTCGATTTTATCGAAGATAATGGCTTTCATATTTTTATTGAAATTACTAAAGAAAAACGTGTATTGTGTTCCAATCAAATATAATTGTTAACGTTCGCACAATTTTAAAGCAATATTTTTTGTAAAAAAATTCTCTACTAATACTATAAACGAAGCACCCAAGAACTCTGGGTAATGTCGATTAGACCATCCAAAAAAATCTGACAGATAGGCCGATCCATATTGAATAATATTTCGTAAGAAAATTGCACATTCCCTAACATATTTAGGTTATTCATCGACCTCAGATCAAAAGTTATTTTCATTTCTGTTGCAGGCTCCCAGGGTAGAGGCGCAAACGATACTTGGCTCTTCCCTGTGCTTCCCCAACGTTTATCACGATATCCCGGTGCTGAAGCCCGACTCCGTAGAGCCGACGGCCACTGTGTGCAACAACATGAAGGTAAGAGGGCTCGAAAATAAAATAAGCGTTTTTTTTTTTATATAAAACCGTGGTTACTAATGTACAGTTAATTGTTTTCTGAATGCGTTCGAAGAAATAAAAAGAGCACTTATATGAAATCAATGTTGCACTGAATATGTGAATAATGGAAATCACCTTGACCCTTGCAAGATAAATGTCGACCTTAATTCCTGATCAGCAACAACAAAATACTCTAGCAAAGCTAGCAATTCAGGTCAGACACAATAAACAGGTCTTAAAAGATATACTGACGATGCCTTGATTGGCGAAATATATATATATCTTTTAAGATCTGTTTATTGTGTCTGACCTGAATTGCTAGCTTAATTGGCTAGAGTATTTTTTGTTATATGAAATCATGCATTTCTTTAAAAAGGACTTCAGGTAATTATTTCTTTCCAAGTAGAATTAGTTCCAATAAACCGATATTTTGTTCGGAAAGGTTTGCTATTTTCTCCAATTTAAAATCCTTTATATAAAACCTACCCAAAATCATAATTTGAAAATGTAAATTGAGATGACCGAAGCCAACATGCACCAGTATATATTGCCCACTTAACGCTGCGAAATGCTCCAATACACACCCACCTTTAACATAAAACAATCTTCTTTCCAGGATTTCGTGGTCGACGCTTTGCTCACGTCGGGAAAGAAAGAACCTTCGGCGAACGCCCGCTGCGTGGCGCTGTCGAGCACGGGCTTGTGGTTGTACGAAGAACTGACCAGTTGCCATGAGAACCGGCATTCACGCATTAAGGAAGCAATTAACGTGCTGCTCGTCACCCTCAAGGTATCGTAAAAAGTAGACCAGTTTGCAAAACCATAGGTTTGTCCGATGGCTGTATAAGTCTATAATATACACTAATACAGTGATTATCAACCGCCGGTCCGCGTCAACTTTCCTGCCGGTCCGCCTAATATATTACAATCTTGAATCTCAACTACAAAATGCATGATGCTGAAGGCTTGTCCATCAAATTTAGAACTTCGCCAGCTTCGTAATTTGCAACATTGCGACGTAACATGTTGCCTACTTTTGTCTTTTTTTCATTTGGGTTTAATTTTGATTGTTAGGTCCACGGGTCCGCAAAATTTGTTTTAAAATTTTACCGGTCCTTAAGCTACAAAGGTTGAGAACTGCACTAGTATACAGTGTACGATGACGCAACCTGTTACCTTAGGCAAAATATTTAGTTCGGTCCGATACAAAATGACGTCATTACTCATTAGATTGATAAAATTGTAAAATTAATAATCGTTATTATACAAATGTGTTTTCAGGCTATTAGGTAGAAAGTTACTTTGGCGTTGAAGTTTAGCTATTTTCTTAGATGTTTCGTATTAAAATTGAAAAACCCCGTTTGGGTCGCAAACTAGGAACTATTACTCATATTATTTAAAATCGAATGGGCATCGAGTTTACCCTAGCATCGGACAAGTACCGATATTATCACCGGCATCGTATATCGGGTCTGATCCAACATTACCCAACATCCTTGTCTATGGTTCACATATTTTAACTTGAGATGTTCAGAACCTAAATTTTTTTTATTTATAGTGTATTCGTGTTATTTAGACTAAAAATGTAAATGTCTAATGTGTCTCGGGTAGCTTAACATGGCCAAAGGCTGCAATATTAGATTGAGGACACTGGCTACAATTAAAGAACAATCGTCTAACCTGGCCATCTAACGGTCAATTTTTCGCAGTTCAACAACCGCTCAGTCGCGTGCGTCGCCTGCACCCAGCTTCATCTGCTGACCCACTGCAGCAACGAACTACTGCAAACTATGCCTGAAATGCCACCCAGGATAATCGAGGTAAAGCGGCACCATTTCGGTAAACTCTCGCGCAAGTCATAAGTTTGTCTAAACTTGTAAAATCAGTGCTTGCTAGTGATTGGCTTCTTATAAGCGATATAAGTTGTAACATTTTCTGCTTTGTTTTTTAAAGTGTGGTTTTACATTGATTGATATGTATGGACCAAATAAACATCCACGTTGTAAGAAATCTGATTTCAAACACTTATGCTGTAAATAAAATTTCTACTTCGTCTTCTGTTTTAAATAGCATTTTTTCCAGGTTATGTCTCTCAGCGTATCAGCGCTTTTAAATGACACCGAAGCCAAGAACACAGAGTCCGGCAGACAGGTACGCGACTTAATGAATATGTAACACTTGGTATAACGTAATTAAACGGACGCACTGAACGCGCTGCTTGTTTCGTTCACTGGAAAAAGAAAAACACCGCATATCCAGCATTGGCATCTATCCCAGATTGGGCGTAATTACATTTGGGACGAGTGAACAATTTTTTAACCCCAAAATTGTCGCAACACATTTTAGATGGCATGCATAATTTGCGAAAAAGTTTAGCAACCCACTCCTGCTAAAAAAATAACACCACAGATCCAGCATTGTCATCTACCCCAGATTTCAACTCGAAGGGCTTATTCCATTTAGACATAGTGAACAATATTTGCAACCCCAAAATTCTCAGAAACACATTTTGGATGGCATATATTGCATAATTTCTGAAAAGTTTATTTACCCACTCCTGATAAACATTTTAATGGCATTTTTCCCGATGTTCCGTTGCAGTTGTTGGTAACGCTGCTCCTGTGCATACTGGACTGGTGCATGAGCTTGCCTCTCGAGTTGCTGGTCAACACGTACGGAGCCAATACCGAGAAACGACTCATCCGAACCGTGTTCAAGGTAAGCTTTAACCTTTCGTGTACAGTGCACAAAGGGTTTTGTAAACGACGTTTGGTCACATTGTGTTTATATAATTGGAGGAGAAAGCGCTAGACGATAAAATAGAGACGAAATTGTGATGCAAACTGGCACGAAAAACAGTTATAATCTAGGAGATGTTTGTTTCCGACTATCGATTTAATTCAGGTAACTTGTTACATTAATTTAGGCCTGAAGCCCGAAAAATTCTAAAAGGTGGGGTAAAAGGGCCCACGGCACGATAAAAAATAATCCCACTAGGGCTGCTCAGTAAATTGTCGCTAACTTTCCTTATTATCCAAAGTCGTTACCCATAGTTTTACCAAGCTTTGCATATCCCCAGGCGATGCAGACGGCGGCCCTCGGCAAGCCAGGCCACAGCGCCAAGCACAGCTACAGCTTGTCAGATCTCGCGTCTAAAGATTTCGACCCGAACCTGCCAATCGACACCGTTCAGGAGTCTCCCAGCAGTTTGTTCGCCGGTTCCAGGCCCAAGTCGACCACTCGAAACAACGCTGCCTCCAAACTAGGTAGGTTTTTTCTTTCCTTAACTAAAGCAGCTTGTTTATTCAATGTAATTCGTGAATTATACCGTATATCACGAAAATGACAATCGCCATGGAAGCGGTATGCTTTAACACCTTAAATTGTTTTCGTTGGGAGTTGCTCGCTTGGATTATTTTGTAGTATTTCTCATAACTGAAATTGCTCCTTAAAATATGGCTTTTTTATTGATTTTTTATCCTTGTTCTCATTTCCTGTTATGCTAAATGTTTAAATGTTTTTTGGTGCATTTTCTAAAAAGGCTGGTTCTCAGTAGACGAGTCTGGCGCTAACGTAATTTTTTTTTTTAAACGCTGTCGTTTGCAGAAAGTTAAAATAATTCAACTTTTAGGCTTTCGGTTAGAAGCGAGAAAATTTGCCGTTAACGCTGTTCACGCGTCTAGTGTGAACCAGTTGGGTTGTTCCAAAAAACACTTTTTTATCAAATTTCAGAGGGGACCCCCTGGAACTGTTAGGTTGCGTCTAAAAACCCCACAAACCAAATCTGAGCACGTTTGGTTCAGTATTGACTAGGGATGCTCAAAGTAGAATATCGAATCCTTGGATTCGAATCCAGATGGGATTCGAATCCAATTCTGCCGTTTATTTCGGGTAATTGGAACCGATATAATTTAATGTTTTACCGCGGATTGTTGTGCACAAACGCGTGTGGTAAGTTGGCCTGTCGCCGCGGCACCAATTTACAGTGCTTGCTTTAAATACAACCTGGTAGTGCAGTGTCAGCGTTTTTTCGGGTGACCAATTACCGCGTCTCGCGTTAACGTTCGTCTAATAATTAAGTGTCAATCAAGCATTATTGGGCGAGCGGCTAACGTGTAATGTCTGGTGTGGAGTTTGCAATTTCCCTAAATGCGTTAAGTTGCAAAAGTAACATAGCGTTGCAAAACGTGCTGGCCGTCCACAAAATGCGCTATGGGGGTTACTTAAGGTCAACTTAATATTCAGGAAAGTTATGCAGTTATGCAAAACGTAATTGTCAAGATTTCGTTATGTCAATAATAACTTTGTATTCTTTGCAGTACATCATTTAACTGCACAACAGATAATGTTAGTCAAAAAAGAAGCAATAAGACTTAACAATGCTTTCAAAATCAGGACCGAATTGCTTAAGACTTCTGTGTGCAGTGTAACATTTTCTCACTATTGGCAAAAATATAAGTTTTGGACACAACCTGGACAGTTGACATATTACAGTTTACAGAACGGCTTCAGATGACAGTTGTTAAGAATGTTAAACATATGAGAGAGTTTTTTTTATTATAATGTACACATGTTAGAAAATTGTTTGGGCGATTTATTGCTGTGATTGTGGGCCCGGTAGGGTAGATTAAGATTAATCCCTTCCCCAAACAAAATCTAGGTTAAATAATTTAATAAAAATATACTAGGATTCGCTATTCTGGATTCGTTATTCTAGATTCGAAACCTGTTATTCTAGAATACCTTGGGATTCTACTTTGAGCATCCCTAGTATTGACCGTGCTACGTCAATTTGAAAATTCAGATTTGGGCTAAATTTTTTGAAAAAATAAATTATCCTCCCCCTGAAAAAAATTTTTTTCTTCTGTTTTGCATTGCTTTGCAATTGAATAGCCATAAATTAACCTGTTTAGCAGTAAAAAAGTGAGTAGTCATGGTACAAATGTCACATTTCAACAACATTTGTTAGGCTGTTGTGTACGAAAAATGTCTTTTTAGGACATTTTATATCAATTACTTATCTAAAGTTCAAAAAAATGTGCTAAAAATACATTTTTCGTTTGGTTTGTGGGGTTTTTAGACGCAACCTAACAATTCCAGGGGGATCCCCACTGAAATGTGACAAAAACGTGTTTTTTTGAACAACCCTAGTGAACCAGCCTTAACACCTACAAACTAAAAGGGTTAATGTTATTGTAAGCACGCGTTTCTTGACTTTTAAAGTATACCTGAAAAATAGCATGAGTCAATGTTTCTGTTCAGGCAAGAGCGGCGCCGTGAGTCTGGTCGCCCACACGGTGCTGGCCCACCTGACCAACCACCTGGGCCACTTCCCACTGGCCCGCGGCACCTCGGTACTCACCTGTCGGGTCAGCGAGCACCACGACAGCGAGATCGAAGCCGGAGAATTGTCACCGAAACTCTTCCAGTCGCCTAATGTACAGGTACGTTTGTAGGGGTGGGGAATCACACATATAGGGTTGAAATGAGTTGAGCTTTCTCATAGGTTAGTGTAAAAACGTTTGCCGGGTAAAATTGAGCTCACTGCTTTAAAGCAAAAAAATCCATGCAAGCAGACTCGAAAAGTTATAATCAGGGTTTTGTCAAATTCCGAATAAGTTGATCACTTGTTTAAACTTTTTTTTGTCTCTATATAGTTCCTGATCTTCAACGACACTTGTCTTCTCTCTGTTGTCGAACTTCCTGCAAAGGTAATGTGTGTAATCGTATAGTTACATATATTCCTAGTATTTCCTAGTACCTAGTATTTACAATATATTCCTGGTATTTCGCTGCACCGAGTATCGCGTAGTTAGTACTAATTACATAACTAGTAATCGGTTACGGATTATAAAGGCATTTACGACTTAATAATATTAACCAATCGGAATGTTGCTATTAGTGTACGACTTCTTATAAATAAATAAATAAATAAATAATATAATTCGCACTTCGTACAATATTTTGTTGGCCGAGTTATTTTATTTTCGACGAAACTTTGCACAAAAAAGTTTGTCTATTAGTCTGTTGGATTACTTACCGCCGTCGGAATATAAAAAGGGGGCCTTATTCGTTGCAGAGTTCGATTGGCTTAACTTCTTCTGTAGACACAATGTATAGTAGTTATCATTATTAGGTAGGCGAGTAAGTGTACACACAAAAAAAAAACAGATCCACAAAACAAAAGCAATGACAGAAATCATGGTCCATTGATTGATCAGCAAAACAATAGGTGACCCTCTTTCTCACGCGATTGCTGTGCCAACAGGAAGGGACTTCCCCCGGGACGGATCCAACTGCGGGCTTGAGCAGCTCGAATCGTTGTGTGCGTTTCATCGTGCGCGATGCTGGCGGCAAGTATTGTTGGGACGCAAGCGTGCTGTACGGTCCACCGGATGTCAACAACATAATGCGACCTGGTATGCTAGTCATTAGAGAAAGTGCATTTCTACTTTTTTCGTTCAACGGATGGTTGAATTGAGCTTTACCCTTCCTCCGACCTGAAATTCTAACTATTTTGTGTTTATTTATCCCGCTTTATCTCTTTTTTGTTATAAGTTTTTAATCTAAGACTTTTATATACAGTATATCTACAGGTGTATTAAGTAGCACTATAGGATAAAGGCCAGATAGTTATATAAAATCGTTATTTAATGATGTACTTGTGTTCATATTCATTTTTTGTGTTTTAAGGCTTCATCATAGGGGTTTGATTTTTATTTTATGTCCTACTCCATAAACTCTTGGAAAACGAGTTTTTGGTTTATTGCGTTTCACGTTAATTTCGGTAGTCTATACGGCGCATATACGACTTAGGCATGTGAGAAGGCTGAAACAACAAACAATTTACATTGACAAATGTGTCTATACAAAATCAACCTACTGTATATTCTGCTAGCACATGCAGACTACAAAATAACTTCATTAAAATACCGTTTCAAACGTTGCCCCAATTCAGTTCGCTGCGAACCACTGTCCACGCTCGATTCCGAAATCAGCCAAGCCGCGACGGAAATCTGTCGATCCTACCTCGATTACGCGCAACAGGAGGCCGACATCAACCACAGGGTGGCGCAATCGAGCTTACCGAACCGAGAGAACGAAGTGGCGGCTGACTCTTGTGACAAGCTCGACCAGGTATAGAAGGAAACTCGACAGGTTTTATACATTGGCTTTAGCATTAAAATAACTCGTTCGTAAAAGACAAATTAAACTTATTCGGTTGGTGAAAAGGTAGTGCTGTATACTTTATATAAAGATTTTCAAAACGCAAAAAAGGGCTATACTAATTATACACTAGTGCTGTATACGAGTATGATTTTAAGTTTGCATCATCTAGTTGTAATCTTAAATGGCGACTCGGCTTTTATCCAAATTAAGAAATGTATCCAATTTTTTCAATGAAATTAGATTTGCCGGTATATTTCGTGTTTTTACTAACAGGTTTTAAAACGTTGATTATTCGAACTGCGAGTTCAAATATGAATAATGAATATGCTGTTGCTGCCAGATTGTACAATTATTCTTCCGGCAAAATTTTACTGGAGTGCCAACGTTTCGACCACCTATTCGGGCAATCTTCTTCAGGGCCCAAATTTTTTTTCGTGGTCGAAACGTTAGCACTTAAAATAAAATTTTGCCGGAAGAACAACTGTACAATTGTGTTCAAACATATTCTAAACACAGCCTTCTGTAAGCTAAAAAAATCTAAACAAACTAAATGGTTTGTACACAGCTGCTGCAGTACCTGGGTTGGAGCAGTCCTGAGTGCCAGAGCCGTTGTGGCTTCCCCCTCAATATTCCCGCTCCTGCCCCCTTGTGCATCTGCCCCGAACTGCAGGAAAAGGCGTCGCTGCGTTTGTTACGTCATCACGAAGAACTTGGTACCAGTTATGCCGAAAATGCTTGTGCGACTAGGTATACAATTTAAACATTCTTCGGACTTTTCTGGCATAATCATAGTCGGTAATTTTATAAGATGTTAAAAAAATAGATATATTTGCCTAAAATGACATCATTAGTTGATGATGCAATCATAGGCGAAAAATAGAATTTTTATATTTAACACTGAATAGCAGAAATAGATCAGCCTAAATTTTTGTAAGTTAGCGGTTTCTAATATTGTTAACTATCCTTTTTTAAAGAGGAAAGTGAAAATTCCGGCGTAACGACACAAATGTTAAGAATAAATAATCAGTGTTTTTCCAACCAAAAGGCGTTGTTGGAACTTCAGCGGCAAACAACAAACGCCTTCCTCTGCGACAAAAACGTTTTGTTTTTCATTACGCTAAAACAAAAAATAATAGACAGGCGGACAAAATAAAAATAGCACCTATCAAGGAGCGACAGGTTGGGCTAAAAGGCCAGCCCACTTAACTTTAAAAATTGCGAGATATTCGAAGTGTTTTATAGACTTGGTCATAAAAACAAACATAACGAACCGCGCACATAATAGTAAGCAATTCAACAAATCATTGTCTACACAAGTTCCAAACAGAAGAGTTACAGGGTTGTTTTGTAAGGAAATTATAGGTTTTAAACAAATCCAAAATGTAATTTCTTCCCAATAGCTTTCAATATGATGACAATAATAAAATATGTGCGATATAGTTTCAGGGGCATGTCGGAGTCAGTTTTTTCAAAGTAGTGTAATGTTTCGTTTGTTACAATGGCACGTAGGTTAAGTTTTATTTGAAACGAGCATAGCTTGGTTTCTATTGTGGAATTATAGACATTACAATACAGTTTTTCCAGGGAGTTGTATTTGGAGAAGGCGAACCGATAAAAACCGCTTTATTTTATTGTATAGATAGAGTCTTTGGTGTGTCACACATTTGAAAGAGTTTCATACATTTGTTAACTAAACCTACTTTAATTTTCGATATATTATCAGTATGATCCCACTGGGGTGGTAAGGCAGCAATCATTTTAATGAAGGATTTAAAGTCTTTGTTATTCGGTTCAAAGCCGTATTTTATTGCCAATTGGCCATACTTAAGATATTGTCCCTCAGAATGGAGTAAGTCTGAGTGTTCGAGTATTCCCGCATCAATGAGGGGCTTTAAGTAAAATGTTTGGCTTTTACATTTGACGCTCCTTGACACCCACAGTGACCTGCTGTGCGTTTTACTTGAATAGACAATTTGAATTATGGCTCTGGGGTCTGATATTATTTTTCGTATAGTTAGCAGGAGGACAATTTTTTCGCTTTGAGTTTATTCCAAGGTTGCCCATAACCCAGCACTCTAGCTGCATTAAGTATAGCTCATTTTTTTTCTAAAAGTTTCCAAGGGGCTGTGTAGTTAACATCCAAAAATTTGCTACCCATTTAAAGTTAAAGTTAAAATATAGGAATCGAAATCTAGCATATTTGCACCTCCTAGTGATGCAACTGTAACATCTCGTTTTGCGCCCAGCTGGCAGTGCGCCCCCGTGCGGCCTCGTGCCCCGGTAACCAGCCACTCGGCCTTCCACCACGCTCGCATGTTGTGCGTCGAGATGGGATTCCTCGCCCGCGACAACCGCGACCGCGTCAGCCTGCTCACCAAGAACGAGCGCCTCCTGCGGGAGCTCAAGAACCTCGACTCGCGACGGTGGTGAGTGGACACACGTGTGGTAAACCTAATTTTCTAATATACTCCGGAAAACAATCAGTCTTCAGTCGGTCTGGAGGATTTTTGTTTTTTGCCAAACACAGCTAGAAAATGCTAGCGTGCCATGAAAGTTGAACACATCTCATATCGTCAGTTAGACTTTTTTTGATGCGTCTTAGAAGGCCCAGATCACAGTTAAACAAACCTGTAGAAAAGTCTTATTGACTCTTTCTTAATTATTACGGATTGAAGAGCGACTGCAGTAACCAATTTTTCCACGCACAAATTCCGTACTGTTTAACCATCTATTAAGCAAAAATTAATGCCAAAAAAGTATAAAGTCGCCTAAAATCTAAAATAAAAACAATTGTCTTCTAGCGTAATAACTCTCATCAGTTTTATTCCTTTAACATCGTAAGACAAGCTTCCACTCCGTGTTATTTCTTGGCAGTCGCGACACGCACAAGGTGGCGGTGTTCTACATCGCTCAAGGTCAAGAGGACAAACTCTCAGTTCTTTCCAACACTGGAGGCAGCAAGGCGTACGAGGATTTTGTATCTGGATTGGGCTGGGAGGTAAGTGGATAAGTGTGCTTAAACTTGAAGTGCATCTAATTTCGTCGATGTTGCTAAAATATCTTGGCAATGGTCAATGCTTTAATGTCCTCAAGCCATACTACCGCTTTCAGTTTATTGTTTAAATAGAGTACTACCATTTAAAAAGAAAGTTGACAAGCTTTAGGGGGTATGTTGTTATTTATGGCCTCACAAGTAGCCGTTATCTGTTCCACATACAACAGCAAAAGGACAAGAGTACATAATGATCACATGAAATCACATTTAGCCTAAACAAACATGTTGAAATGACGAAAGCTTGACAGCCATCCGTTGGTTGTCTCCTTGGTGGTTTAGTTTAGTACCACCGTTTGTCACATTAAAACACTATCGCACTTTTGTTCCTGTTATTTGAATTAACCAGAAACAGCGCAATAGCGCTTTACCACATTACTTGAGTGCACGAATGCACGGCTAAACGCCAGTTCTTGCCCACCCCCTGATTAGTACCACTTTACTTTGTCGGTAAATTGCTGTTTATGGCCGCAATAAAGCAGGTGTCGTACTTGCGGCGTGCGTCTAGTGGCTTGCGGTCGGTGTAGCTCATGAATGTGATATTACTTTTTATTGCGGACGCTTTTTAATTTGACGTCGGGCGATTGTCAACCAATTTCGGACCTTGGTTCAAGAGGAAAACCGATATTTTGTAGTTCTCCCTAGCTACCACGACAATACCTCTTTGAGGAGAAATATATGTATCTGTGTCGAGCAATTTTATTTGGGAAACTTTTAAATCTAATGTTTATACATCTGGCGTTTTAGACATTGTAAACTCATCGTTTTATGATGTAATATTACGTCAAAATTTGGTCCATATCATATAGTTGTTGAATGCCGAACGATACATTTGCGCTTTTGTAGCCAGGGCTTATAATGATCTGCTTTATAAGCAAGCTAAGGTGTTGTGAAAAATTTGTTTATAAACCGCGAAATTCATTTTAAAAGGTCTATTCTTTCCTTTGCACGTTTTTATGTGGGATGTCCTCTTTACCTAAGCCTACTATTACCCAAATGAGCAGGCAACACATGCGCCACCCCTTTACAAACAACTATATAGGTGTTTTGAGTCCCGTTTACCTGGATTGCTTTTTGGCCAATCAAACGAATCGCCTTGTCTTACTCACAGAACGCCTCATATCAGTTTTTTCCTTTTATTCATAAGAATTGTTGAATATATAAACTTTATTTCCCCGAATACACAGAAACACGCTACAGCTTATATTAATTGTACTTGTTTGTTTTTATTTATCTGTTATTTTCGTCTTATTTTGAGAGTTCACAAAGCAAAAATCAGTAGATCTTGGCACTCGACTGCGAACTGAAGCGCATCTAATAGATAGATAAATCACAGCGCTATTTTTCCAAACTGTAGTAATGACCCAGAGATATCACACCGCTACCATAAAACACCGCCAGAAAGAGGAGGTGTAGTATAGCGACGCAACGGGAATCGAATAAACCAACGCGCATTTAATCTTTGCAGGTTGATCTACGCGTTCACTGCGGTTTTAGTGGCAAGCTGCTAAGCGATGGCAGCACTGGCAAGACGGCACCTTACTACGCAAGTTCCACCGTTGAAGTGCTTTTTCACGTTTCCACGCGATTCCCTTCTACTGACGACGCTGCCAGGAACGTAAAGGTACGCCTGACTCCTAAATGTGTTTTGACTAGTTTGGCTGAATGCTGGGATTTCTGCCAGCCTGGTTTTAATTAAGTTAAAAGATTCAGCCAGCCTGTTTTGACTTGGCTTTCTATAAAATTGTTGTTTTTTAGATATTTTGCAATCTATTTAAGTAAATACTGCACCGCATTAAAATAATGTGTACATAGCCTACTGTATGTACTGCGGGCCTCTTAAATTGTGCAACGTTTCTGGCGGTGCTAGTTCAGTTATCCAAGCTTTTTGTGTGTTCTGATAGTTCTGGCCTTAAACTCCGTCATTTCATAGCAGTGTTTTATGTGCTAAAGTGTAGTTGACGCGGGTCTCTTTAAAAAAACAAGAGGACCATATGTGTCCCCAAACCCTATATATAAATCTAGGCAGATAACTTTTAAGAATTCATACAATCCTGAAGCTGTAAATATGTCCACAATAAACTGTTTCTACAAATCACCAAAAAACAAAAGAATCTGTGAAGAAAAAATCGACTTCTAACCCAAAAAATAAAATCCAAAAACAAAGTGACCTTTGGTAACGATTACAAGCTAAAAGGTTCATCCCATTTCAGCTGAAGCACCTTGGCAACGACGAGGTGCATATAGTTTGGTCGGAGCACCACCGCGACTACAGACGCGGCATCATCCCAACCGAGTTCGGTGACGTGCTCATCGTCATCTACCCCCTACGTCACGGCCTCTACCGGGTGCAGATCAACAAGAAGGCGGACGTGAGTTCCAAAACCGCCGCCACTTTCAGCGGTTTCTTATTTGCGATGTGAACGGATTTTGTCGCCATTCCAGAAATAGAATGCCTTATCGCTTTGTTAGTATTCACCGAAATCAGTCCGTCGGCAATGATTTGGTTACAAACAAAGCGCCGGAGATAAAAAGAGACTGAAAGACACTATCTGTAACTGTGATGAAGTTTCCTCCTTTTCGTGATTTAAAAAAAATATTCAAATCGACCAGATTATGTTATTTATGTCCTTAAATGAATAGCGGCCTTTACCTTTTTAGTTTTCTGTGTTGCAGCTCAAAATACTCAGCGGCAATTTAAAAGTATATTTTTGTTTGAAAAATTTTGTTATGTGCATAAAAATTTTGGGTCGACTGTAAGGGAAGAAGTAGTTATTTACATCCCCATTTTTTGGAAGCCTTTTCACGCTTAAAATGGAATGCCAGCGTAGAATGATACTAGATAGAGGCGTTTTTAATGTTAATGCTTTGCCGTTTGTTCCTTACTAACCGACACACGTTCTTTCCACAGGTGCCATACTTTGGGCCTCTTTTCGACGGCGCAATAGTCAACGGTCGGGTGCTACCCATCCTTGTGCGTGAGACGGCCATCAACGCAGGCAGGGCAAAGCGTTCGCAAATCTCGCTATACCAACCGTAGTATCCTTTTTAGATTATGTTATGTTTAAATTAGTCAAATAGACCATTTGAAGCGTTGTCGCTTGTATCGTAACCGTACAACCAGGCGTAGCAGCCCGCTTGGTTATATAGCAAATTTAGAGAGCCTTTGGGTCGGGGTAAGCTTGTAAGAGCTAAAGCCTTTATGTTGGTTGAATGGTGTTTTAGCATTAGGGTTTCATTAAATTGGGTAATTTATTTATAAGAAATTGACATATATTTTTGTTCGTTCTGACAAATTACACCTTTCTACTTGTGTATTGATTTGGGGACGCACGGATAAAGAATCATGTTACTCAAGCCGTTTGTTTAACTAAACGAAAACACCTTATTTAAAATCACTTTGTTTTGAAACGCGTTATAGTTCTTAGTTTTTGACAATAAACCGCCTTTATTTTTCCGCCTCTAAATCCAATTATGCGTTGGTGGGTTCATGTTGGTTCGTGGCATTCATTTGTATCGTGTGCACTCGTTTGCCTTTTCACAAATCGAGTTTGTTTGACGTCAACATGTTGTCGCCTGTCAACAGGAAGTTGCAAAGGTGATCAGTAAAGAAGTGATTTGCAAAATCATGTTTTATTCGTTTCTGATAACTTTATTTTTATAAAACGCGCAAAATTTAACAAAAATATACTTTGAAAATGCGATTTGAAATAAATATCCAATCCTCAGCTGAATTTTGTGCGCAGCCGAAAAAACAAATGCCGGGCGGTATTCTGTTTTAAAAGGTGGCCGATCGTAATTCACTTTGTAACGAGTTTCGAAGCGGCGTGGAGCGGCAACTTAGTCACGTAGCCGCAATAAACTACACAACGGGGCGCCCGTCGCCTGCGACCTTATACCTGTGGCGGAGACGGACCTGGAGGTGCAGACGTTAATTTTCGATAATTTTCACGCAGTCTGGTGCGCTGGTAACGCAATGCCCGCCTCGCGTTTTTTTAAAGTGGATTACGCATTTTCGACTGACGTGCTCACGCAAAAGACGTCAACGAGGCTGTATTTTTGCATTTTTCTGAACTGACTGCAGCGTTTGCTATTGCGGCAATCGAAAATCGAGTTAACAGTTTTATTGAAACACTGTAAGGTAGAAAATGTGTTATTGTAAGGATTTGGCATGCACTTGTTTTCTCTCCACATTATTTCAAATGATAATAGCTAAACAGATTTTTTGCGAATATATGCAATTTTAGGGCTGCCTGCTGAAATCTTCGACATAATTGTTTTAACGTCTTAAAAATGACAGTTTAAAGGTACACAATACATGCATTTTACTGGTTGTTTTGAGTGACAGTTCACCGAGTCACGTGCTGAAAAAACGCGCATACTTTGCAATCATACCTCAGCCAGGTAGTCACGAAAGCCACACACGCTTTACCGCCATTTATCGTCACCGAAATACCCCTAAAAATGCACTAGGATAGCTAAGTCGGCCGCGCGACGCAATATAAAACTGCCGCAAATTTCGCGTCGCGGCGTCGTCAAAATTCCTGTCGTTTTTTTTTTTTCCAGCACGAGTTTACGACCGGAAGTAACCCCGCGCTCTCCTAGGCTTTGTACACCAGTACAATGATATTTGCTTTAAAACGTCTCCAGTCTATTGGCATTTTCATGGTTTAAGCTTCGCAGTTCGGCGATGTCCGGAATGGCGCAAAAAATATTTTTTCGAAAAAGTTTTTTTCCTTTACTGAACCAACTCGCCACTAGCTATGAGGAACGAACCCGCTACCTTCGACTAATCGTCGAGCAGTTTAAAGATGAAACAACCTTCGAAGACTACAGCGCCCACCTCTTCTGCCCGGCGCCGACGGCCCACGGTTCCAACGGTGCCAGGGCCCGCGCTTCACCGGCGCCAGCAGCGCCCGAAAGCGCCAATGCGAACGGAAACAACAATCGCGGTTTGGCCGAAGGGCCTGCCCCTGGATTTTCTGCCTTCTTAGCGGCAGGTATGTATTTTGTTGAAAGACCACTTGATACAACGGTAGAAACCACAACTGTTCAAGTATGGGTTTTACCTTTATACGCCTTTTGTCAATAATGACAACTTGTTTTGGTCCACATCAGAACTTGTGTTTAAAGCAAAGGTATGGGAAGTCACCACCAATAAACATTTCTGTTTAAGGATTCCCTTGATATAAATTTAATTTTTGACGTCCAACGTTTTCTAAAAAATTCGTTTTTTGTTACGTATTAACAGCCCAATACTACACTAAGTGTCCAGTTACTTGCCTGAACGCGGATTTACGTTATTTTTACGCAGACTCTTAAATAGTTATCAATTCGTGCTCCCCACATTTGCTAAATAGGTTACCTGAATTCATTTCTTCTCAAGCAATAAATAGGAAAAAAATAAATAAATCCGTTTTGTAAACAACTGTTCCCATTCTACACATTATACGCAACGTTACGATTTTGTATCGTACTTAGATGCCATCCAATCCGACCACAAATCGCCAACAACTGCCAACGCAAGTGTCGCGAAGACGACCTTCCCTGCGGCCGCCAGGGTCGCTCCCCCGGCCTCCCACTCCATGATGACGTCATTACACCCCCCACCCCCTGCGTCATTGCTCTCCACTTCGGCGCCTCCCCTCGTCAGAACGATGACCAAAAGCGCGCCTGGTCATAAACCCCACGTGACCTTCGACCTTTCACGTGACCAAATGGGTGGCTCCCAGCCCCAGATTGAGGTCGGTGATTTCCCGACGCCCCCTACCAGCCCCCCGTCACGTGTCAATCACCCACACCAGTTCATCAACTGAAGGATCGTAATGAGATAAGCATTGCTTCCTAACATCTCTGTGTAGTAGTCGGCGAATGAAGTTACGAAGACCGAGTGTTAGAATCCTAAGCTGTTCAACATCTCGCTACAGCGGTTTGTTTGAATCTCCCTTCTGCAACATAGATCGCTGTTGAGTGAACACGAGTCGAGCCCGATTTTTACGCTTTCGTCAGAAATCTTACATATGCAAACTTTCATTCGCCACACACTCTCGAGCTTGAAACATTCCATGAGTTGCCTGTAGCAACTGAAAACGATCGCTATCGGCTGCTGATTCGCTTCTATATGCGCTTGACTATTATCGGTACGACGAGTTTGAATTACCACTTGGGTGCATCGAAAATCCGATGGGACAAGTTTCGAGTGTTATAAATGTGCTGTAATTGTTCTCACATTCCATCAGCTCTCAGATGAGTGTATTTCGTGCTGCGCCGAATTGCAGTCCCACCGCGACCCAAGCCCTATACCCGCGTTCCTCTAAAGTTTCAATAAGCAGCAAACTTTTCTTCTGATCTTTTCACGCGCGATTCGCCGAAAAAAATTGTTCCCTGAAATATGAGCGGTCACCTATCGCTATACTATCCACCTGTGGTGCTGCGGTGAACATCCGAAGTTTTGTTCAAATGTACTTGTCTTGCTTTTGTCAGTCGCATCGATCCCGCCGGCGGGATTAACTGCTGTTCAGTGCACGACAGTTCACTATTCAGCCTTTACTTTCGTGTGACTTGTTTTTCTTGCGCTGCATCGCTATCGTCGCAGGGTTAGAAGTGGTCGATTTGGCGAGTCTGCCGACTTTTGGTCAATGCAAAATAGTGATGGTCTCTAACAAATCAAGTTTTTTTTATAATGTAAATTATCCACATCCCCAAATTGCGATTTCAAAATGCCTTTAGAAAGTCTACCACTGATTACTAATGCTAATGTAGCTCGGTTAAAAGAAACACGTTAAGTTATCAGCTCGTTGCTGTTTTAAGAACGTCACCACACATTGTAGAGTAATCCATTGGCCGACGACAGGCCAAGCCGCGGCAGCTATGAAAATACGCCAATTTGCGAAAATAGTAAAATTGCTCGCAGTCGGCTAAAGGGCAAAAACAAATTCGGGACTCCCAGGCTGCGCGCGTTCAACTACGGCCGGGCGAAAAGCGGCCAAGACGCTTAAAAAACAAACCCGAAAAGCGTGGAATTAGCCAGCGAGCCGATTCTCAAACGCGGCTTGGGTAATTGCGATTTCCTGTGTCCCGACGGCATTTCGCGTCGTCACCCCAATCATCTACTCGTCTCCGTCTTGTTTGTTTGCCTTGAACTGCGCGCGCCCATGCATTCCGACGTCGCACGCGGCAGTTGTGTTTTCAGGTGTCGTAATGGCGCCGATGCCGTGCACAATACCCGGTCGTGAGCGCAGATTAGCAATTGGGGCGGCCAACGATCGCTAGTCTGGCCTCTATTTTTAGCGCGCGCTCCTTGGCAGACTAAGTCGGCCCTTGCGCACGCAATCACGTCTCACCTGGCTGTCGAGTTTTCATTGGCGCTTCCATGCCCTGTGCTCAGTTTAGATCAGTCGAAAACAGTAGCACAAACCCGTATTGGGCTTGCAGCAGGCTATCTGGAAGACTTTTTAAATTTTACATATATTTTTTGCAGGAAAGTTCAGTATTTCAACTGACTCAAAACTATTTAAGTTTAGTATTATAACCGACTAAAATCTATATAAATCTATAATTAATTTGTCCCAATGTTTATTCTTTCTTTTTTCCTTTAAAAAAGCACCTCTGGATTTTACTGACATGCCATTTGCTGAATTTTGCTTTATAACGAAAACATTAAGACAATCGCACGATTTCAATCTATACCATCGCCAATTTGCACGCCGCCAAATTTCGCGCATCATTTATTATTATTATTATTATTCAAATTATTATTATTAGTAGTAGTAGCGGTCGTCGCATTTGTTTTACGAATACCCCGTTTCGCCAAGCGCAAAGTATATCTATAATATTGATTATCGTATTAGTGAACACCACTATTCTCATTGCAATTACCCTGTGCATTTTTATTTAGTACGTTCCTTCGCGATCAGTTCGTTACGTTTACGTTTTAGTGCTATATTCTTCTTACCATTGTTATATTCTTATTATATACGTGTGAATATTGTGCACCTTGCCGTGTTGGGGCGCCAACCGCACTTCTTCATTGTCGCAATATCGAAGAGTAGGACTAATAATAAAATCTTCCGCGCCACTTTACCCTCTTATATCGATTCCTCGCCGTGGTATCGGCATCGGCGTATTTCTCTCGCAGATAGGCAGATGTTTGAGGTCAGGGTTTCAGTGATAACCCGGTGTCTCTTAAAACAAACGCAGTTTTTGAGATTTTCTTGTTGGGATAAGTCGGAAATTTGTTTATTATTTACATAGTCTTCGTCACCTTTGCGAATATGTAACGTTTCGGCGACATATTTGGTCGATAATAAGCTTACAGCCTGCCCCATAAATAGGTTTTCAAGGAACGGCTCGCAACTCCATCTTGAATAAGCCTCCCACTGTTTTTATTGACATCGCCTTTTATCGTTGCTAAACCTCTATACCAGGGGTGGGCAATTATTTTTAACCGCGGGCCGCATGAGAAACTTAAATTGTTGTAGCGGGCAGGGTAAAAACTAAGACCTTAAGTACACACAATATGACGTCATACTCCGACGCTAAAAATTAAATTAGCTAACTTTTTATTACATAAGGAGTTGTGCGCAAACGTGCAGTTTAGGTTGCTTATTTTTTGAAAAAAATATCATATTGGGGTCTGTAAAACTGCTTTATATCACACTTTTTTCTACATACATCATCTCGAAACTGGCAAGTTAAATACAAATATTTTTCAAGGAATTTGCCAATTGCAAAAATTTTAAACGTTATGCTCATCTGACATTTCTAATAGGATTGGGTAATTCGGAATTTGTAGTCGTGTTCGCATTCCCCGGGGAACCTGAATAAAATTATGCTGAAAACACGACCTGGGCTAGAAATCAATTTTTTTTTCGTGTTGTAGACCTCTGCCGTCGAATAAATTGTGTTCAGTTTCTGGAATTAAATATAATATGTCAGATTCGGTCCTGTGGAAAATGTAACAAGGCAGCAAGAATTCGGCTGTTATTACGAAATAAAGCGACAACACATTTTTTCGGTTGTTGCCCTTTCTTGAAGCGTGTTTAACACGCTCTTCAACCAAAAAACAAACTGTTAAAACTATAGAGTAATGATATATGACTTCTTAAATAATACAAAATAAAATTACAAAAAGAATAACCGCACGCGTTGTGCAATGTTGTAAACAATTAATTTCAAAATGACTTCAGTCGAAGTCAAGTTTTTAGCAAAAATAAATAAAAGTTAAGTCCCAGTCCCAAACCATTATTTGCCACAGTCAAGTCAATAATAGAGGGTTATTGTCATCAAAATAAAACGTTTTAAGATTTGTAAGAAAAAGTGAAAATTACTTTTACTAAAATACGACAAAAAATCGTAACGCACAGCAGACGCACTGTTTTATGTGCGAAAATTTTAAGAGGAAATATTTAATGAAAACATATCATTTTAATAACTTAAGTCATTTAAAACAGGTGACTTTAATCGAGTTATCGACTTAAGTCGTTCTAACATTGTCGCTTTGCCCCGAAAAGTGATTCGCGAGAACGGCGAAACGTGCAACGCCTCGTGATAATTCGTAATCGGGCGGCGGTGCGCAAAACAATAGACAGTCAGGAGTCAACAAGGAGTGGGGGACGGAAAGGTAAACGCGCGAGGCTCGCCACCGTATAGCGATGCGATGGAGCTCATTATAACGAGTAGATAGATGGGCTGCGCGCGGCGTGATTCGCACTAGAAAGCGGCGACAGATTGTGTTTGTTCGCTTAAGGGCGACCCTGGCGTGTTACCGTCAACGTATCGGGTCTGCCCTGAGCCCGGCAAACATTCCCGCAGGGAAGCGGCCATCTGTCGCCCCGATGCCTCCACGCACCCGGCCCGCCTTAATCGCATTCCCTGTCTCTACAAAGACGGTTTTCGAGCTCGTTCTCTTCGCATGAACTGAAGCTACTTTTTTAATATTAATAATTCCTAGAACTGCGAATCTTATTAATTTATCACAGTCTTGCGCACCAATCCTATCGGAGAAAAACAAATAAACAGTTTAAAGACAAGTTAAAAACTGAGTAGCCCACAACACAACGAGGATGTGACTTGAAAAGTGTTAAAAGCAATTTGTGATACAATTTAATACATTTTAACAGGCGTCATAAAAAATACAAAACATAGTAATGGTATAGTTGGCGATCGCGTAAACCTTAAGAGTTGTAACCTAAACTGAATGCTAAAATCACTTTTAAAATAGAGAAACCAAAAAACAATCCCGCTAAAATCGCTGTTAGATAGTTTATTCCTATTTTCGCATTCGGGCGTCTATACGCTCTGGCTGTCATCATCCTGGTGCACTTCTTCAATCACATTAAAAGAGATGCGCAATCGAAAATTGAACAACAGAAGGCCTGCATATACGGACGCGCTCCGCAACTGGCCTCTCAGGCTTTCTATTTATTTTTTGTCCCGCGGCTTGAAGCTGATGTGCAAAGCACGAGAGCCGACAGGGATTGGGGAACATCTGTCTTCCGCGACATCCATGCACATGCCCTTGACCCTAGGCTGTCTAGCGCGACGCATACGGGACCTGTAATGCGACGGGCGTTGTCGCCCCCCGTAAGCGCGTTTCCCTGCCTGACTGACATAGTTTAAGATTTATCTGGACGTCGGCGAATGTGAATTGGGACTACACGCTTTTAGCGAATTTCGTTTGTCTACTTTCCGGCCACAAAACACTTACCTGATTTAGGGAAAACCTTCAACGGGGTATTACTAAGAACTTTCGAGGTTTAGCATATTTACTAATTCATTTGCAAGCTTATATTATAAAACACGGCAGCACAGTGTTGATCGAATCATAAAGTAGCTGTTAAAACAGTCAATACAAACCCAAAAATACCTATCTGCATTTTTGATGGCCGCCACGCAGCGTTGGGTAAATTTTTCTTATGGTACTAAATTTTGTATTATACGTTAAAAAAAAACGTAGTTGTAACGCCTCTTTGCAATACAATCTTTTAACATTTGTCATATAAACTTTAACGTGGGGGTATACACGCATATATGCCATCCCAATGTTTGGATGAACGATACACCGTTTGCCACCTCCGCGTTTATTGTAAGGGCATTCACGTCAAAGTGTTTGTAGCAGTGACTTTTAGCCCAATGTTGCCTATAATTTAAAATGGCTTTTCGCGCACTCAAAAATCAGTATTGATTTTTATTTGCTCTTGACACGAGTATGTATAAAATTAGAATATAAAATATTTGTTTGCGCTCAAACTGCAATCTTTCACTTTCAATCAGCAGTGGTTCCACTTACCGGAAACAGAGTTGATTTTGTTTTGTTTCATCTCTTTAACTAAACGTGTATGGTGGAATATTTAAATTTTACAAGCAGTGTTCGGCGGAGGGCTTTCCGTATTTGTCGAACAACAATTTAGAACTTAGCAACGAAGTATCAGCGCGCGAAGCTCGTCTGAATCGCAGACGAAATGGTCGGGCGTCGCGCCCGATAAGCCTGCGAACGGCGAGCAGATGGCAGGCGCGCAGATAATAAGTGACGGAACTCAATTACGAAGCCGTTCTCGAAACGCCGCCAGATAGAGACATGCCTCCGGATTTTTTCTACTTTGTCGCATGCGCGCTGTTGCTGCTGCTATCCGGCTGGCCCGGGCTCAGGTGCCACGTTTTCGCTGTTTGGCTTGTGACGCGCGCGGCCCTTTCTGAAAGTGCGTGAATCGCCGGCGCTCTAGCGCCACGCCTTCGCCTTATTTTTTCGCCGGCGGCTCGTTTCTATATAAAGGCCTTTCCGGAATCCGGCGCGCTGTGCTTGTCTCATGTCCGCCGCGCTTGCGAGAAAGTTTGTTGTCAACGCAGATATTTTATTGGCGCGCGATATGCACGCCAACACCGAGATCAACGACGTGGGTTCACCTGACTCTGGCTATTCGACCAACAGCCCGCGATCGCTGGCCAGCGAGAACTCGCAGCTTGCTGTGGACATTTCCGCACCGAAGCGCAAACCTTCGACTTCGGATGAACAAAAGCTATTGGACAGAATAAGCGGCGGAACTACGCGGGAGCAAACTTCGTCTCGCGACAACAAGGTTACGAGCATTTGCGTTGATAAAGCAGTCCCGTCATGCCACCGACAGCAGAAATCGACGCACAAGAGAAGGTCGCTGAAACGCAGCTGCGCGGAAGACGACGTCCAGTCTTCCCCTGTTCTAGGTATTTACACACTCCTAAACTAATTAACTGTTTAAAGAACTTAAATTGTTACTTCTTTAGCAATGTTAACAATGGCAATAATAGTTTGGTGTGGTATATTGAATTGTAAATGGTAGTCATTAAACGAGTTTTGTATATCAATGCTGTACAATTTTCTGGTTGGATACAAATGATTTGTTATTAAAGCTTTTATTATATTCGTATTTTATAAAACTTTGCAAATATACTGTTGACATGCAAACATACTGTTGACATTATATTCAATGCCCAAAGTAAGAGGGATATCTTATCGAAAAGTCAATGACAACTAAATGGTTTGAAAAAAGTTTCTTCTCGCCTTTTATAAATCATATATAAAAGTTAAACCTTTAATAGATTATAATCAATGAACAAGAAAACATCTTTTTCAATAAAAATTGTATGGAGCTACAAAATGTAAATCCTTATACATATTTAAAAACACTCAGCAAAACGCTTGCGACTCTTAGTCAATTTTAGCTCTTGTGTATAACAAAATAACAGTTACCACACGTTTAGAACCACGTTGTCAACTATCTCAAGTTGTTTATGCTAATGGCAGCGTTTATGTTTTTTGTCGAGTAATGTGCTTTTCATAAACAGGGATCAAGATTTTGCCTGAGCCGACGAGCAGAGAACGATCTGCTCTTGACGAAAGGAAGCAATCAAACGGCAACGCGCAATCATTTAAGGGTGAAAGATCCTCTTCCGACAAAATAGGAACTCGATTCGAAGGTAATCGCCTCACACCCTAAATTTAGATTTAGACATAACACAGGATTATAACGTTAAACATAATCGCTTAATTGATGGACTTTACGCAAAAATGATTTACACATTCAGTCTAACTAAAAGAGTGGAATGCACACCAATAAACATACTTTATAACTTACTTGCTGATAAAATTCTTGCCAAATTGCACTTCAAAGCAAATTCTTCCCACGAATTAAAACCAACTAATCCTGTTACACAGAATATCGGATCATGGGAAAACTTAATGCCCTAATTACTCGACCGGCAATTACCATTTATACCCTGGACAAAAGTTAGCAAACAACTCGCGTGAAAGTGGTGTTTACACAGCTGCTTTTAACAAACCAAGCTGATTTAATTTCAATCTTGATCAACCCTGATATTTATTCAACTAGCAGTTTTTAATCTTTTTGAAAATTGGATGGCAGTTGATGTAATCTTTACCCGTCCTGTAATTAAAATGGATATTAATAACTTGTCTTGGAGTAAACACGATTGCATTAACATTATGGTAGTACAGTTATCTACATATTTGTACCTATTCACCTAATATCCGAACACGAGGTGTTTACTTTGAAAAGTAAACCGATTCCTTTCTTCAACAGGTGCTTTCACCTGCAGGCTATGTTCTAAAAACCACGAGAACGCCCTGCTTCTGGCCCAGCACCAGTGTCCGCGCATCGTCAACGTACGTTACGAATGTTCCGAGTGTGGGAAGAGCTTCGGCTGCCCCGCCAACCTTGCTTCGCACAAACGCTGGCACAAACCAAAAGGTCGGTATTTCCATATTTTTACACGAAACACATATAGTGTTAAGGCAATGTAATCTCCGACATGAAACTTTTACGCGTCGCGAGCATTATTATGAAGATACAAACGAATTTTCCACGCGAAAGGGTTCTCCAGTGAAATAAACAATAACTTCCAAGCCAGCGAAGCCAAACGAAAGCGTCGCAATTGTGTTACGGCGTCGAACGTCGATCGTTACAGTTGCTTCGCATGTAGGTCAAGCCGTGCTGATGGCCAATGCATCGCCAATTGGCTTCATGGCTTGCGTAAGAAAAGCCTCCTTCCTTTTCGCACCGCATCCGACCGCCATTGTTCCCCCGTGTCTGCCAGATTATCTCGCGGACGTTGACGTTGCGCGCGAGTCTCTTGTTGACACACTTAGCACCTAACGGCGAGGTCAGGCACGAAGCTACTAGGCGCTTGTAGCACTTCGGCCCAATCAGAACAAAGGAATTTGCGCCTGTACTGCGATTGAGCCTGCTGCCAGCGGCTGGATTGTTGTTTTACGATGCCCTTTTTTCCACGTGAGCTGCACTACTTGTATAAAAGAGATGTCGACACGTGGTTGATAACTCATTACAAGCTTTTAATAGCAGAAACAGAAGGAGGATCGCTGAGCCCTCGATAGAGTTCACGTTGCCTAACTGCTGGGTTTTAAATGGTTATGGCTCGTCGCTAGAGATAAGTTAGTTTAAACAACGATTGAATCAAAACGTTGGACCTATTTTTGACGTTAGTTGACTTAGTCTAGTCTATAAAGTTTAGATTTGTCAGTGAAAACTTGCTTTTGCCTGAGATAGATTTGTTGCACGCATATTATCGTTATTTAGGAAGAAATTTGAAAGAACAGTAAACCTATTTTCCTGGTTTAATGTTGCGCTTTACAACTAAAGTCTTTTTGGTAGAATTACTGGCTGATAGTTAATGAATAGTGGCAAATGTCTACACTGTTTATGCAGAGTAAACCTATTGAAAACCATTTTTATCGTTATCAACCTGACGACGTTGTTGATTCTTTTGCAGAACCTACTAGTCAACAACCTGTTGCAATGAATAACCAAAGTGAACTTAAACGCCGCAGGATGTCGCCAGCGCCTACGCAGGCGTCGACGCAAAGTTCTGAAGCAGCTGCGTCGTTTCAGAAGGCCGGACAACACTTACCCGCGATCGCCGAACCTTCCCAAGGCCGTTCGACGCCGTCGCCGTCGCAGGGCAAAGTACGGAAGGCGATACACCCTTGTCCCGGATGCAAGCGACGGTTTCGCCGCGAGTCCAATCGGCGCAAGCACGCGCTAGTTAAGCACGGCATCGTCATAGCTGCCGACACACCTTGTCCGAATGTAGCCAGTTCGACGCCGCCACCTCCGCCGATAGCTGACGGCGATAAATCGACTTTCAAGACCGGTCCAGTTTTGACAAGAGACACGAATGATTTCGTTCACTGCAATCTAACCACTCTTGCTCTGGCGGCCGAGGCGCTCAACCGCAATATTACGGCTGGCAAGACAGGCAAAACGACGTCACCAACCTTTGACGTCATGCCCAGTCGCGCAATTGAACCAGGTCCGGATCTGGGTAAACCTCTCGACCTTAGCACGACAAGTGGTTGCAGTAAGGCTCCCTTGCGGCACGGCGTTGACCAGATTCTGAACTTGTCTATCAAAGCTACAGTCAAGGTGCCAACTGAACCTGCAGCAGCTAGCAAGGACTTGCCCTCTTTCGCGCCACAGTGGCCCAGCTTGCCCCCTGGTTACGCTTTAAAAAACGTGCAAGCCTTAAATAACTGTTACGGCTGGCCGTTTGCTCCGAACGGAAATGGCCCCACTTCGCTCTTTACTGATTACCGCTATCTTGCTGCCATGGCCGCCGAGCGAATGCTCTCTTGTCAGTATCGCATGTAAAAGTTCAACTTACTGTGTGTGCGTGCGCGTTTGTGTTGCTAATTCGCGTGTGCTTGCGTCGAAAGTTCAATAAAAGGCACCGTTTGCTTACCAATAGAGCCTAACTTCAAGTCTCTTGTGTTCTCGAAGCTTTAAAACCTATTGTAGCCTCCTTCGAGTTTGGTCATAATGCTGCTGGCGCTAAAAAATCCTGATGCATTGTACTGATTTCATCAGTAACGTAACAACATGTTGCAGTAACTCCAAGCAATCTATTGCCCATCATAGTTTAGATAGACTTTTACCGGATGAATAAATACGTATGTTACGAAAAAGCCTTAACAAAACTTATACGTTTTATACTAGACAAGACATTCCACTGGGAAAGACACAATGTGGGATTTACCTTACGATATACGCATTTGGTTTACCAAACCGTGTAACGAACACAGTGCATTACTGTTTTTTTTCTTGTAATTATTTTGATTTTAGTCAAAAACCAAGTCAAATCAGGCCGCAATAACCTTACGATCATAATAATGGCGTCATATCCTGTCCAGAAACAGCGTTTCTCGTTTTGCGACCGAACGAGCGCATGCAGCGATCAAACAAAACGTGCCAGATCAGCGACTGAGCCACAGCGTTCTGAACTATTCCGGGCCCATCTTATCGTTATAGGGCACGTCGCCTCTAATTAGGAACGATTGCAGCAATTTTGAACCCTTGAGAAATATTTTGTCATTCTGAGTCAGTGCCTGTTTCAGTAATTCCACGGAATACAAGACGGCGAATTTTTGTTCCATCGTCGATACTTCTCTTCACGGTAAAGCGAAACAAGATTCAATTCGGTTATTTAAACGTTTATTCCGCACAATTTTGTTGTCATTGAAAAGTCAAAAGTAAGAAAGGTATGACTTTTTGTAGACTATACACCAGATATGCAACAACTGCTAACTTAAGGCTTAGCCGCAGCGAATATTGTTCTGTCTCTCATAGAACAATATTCGTTTACGAGTCATTTAGTAGATTTGAACTGTTTGAGGTTTTTCAAGTCAGAGTTTTATTTATTACGTAATACAACATTGCATTTCAATGGATTTTAGAATAATAGAAAACCTAATAACAGCCAGTATGGTTTTAGAAAAGAACTAGTAATAGCGATGAGTAATACCCAAAACGTAAGCACAAAAATGGTATCTTCACAAAAAGTAAGCAAATTGTTTTGCAGTTGAATATTAATTGTTATTTACTTGTTATGTTCTACCACAGTAACAGAATTTTTACTGATTGTAACAGTACGGTATTAATACGCTACAGAGATTTTTTAACGTCTTCCTGGAGAAACTTAACTTGACGACAGCTCGTGTTTTTTAGGATTTTTTGGGTCAAAAATTAATCGCCCTACTGTAGTTATAAGTAAGTGTTTTGTTTGCAACTAAGAGCAATTTATTATAAAACAAACGGAATTTACTTAGTCGTTATTCTTTTCTCAGTTTTATATGAGCTATCTCGTCTTAAAAAAAACAGTGATACACATTAGATATTACATTACCAAAACGCCAGTCTAAATACTTTTTGAGGAAGTCTCGCATGCCTACCCAAAACAAGTTGAGTTTACCGCTAAACAAATGTTCCTTCCTCTACCTCAGTCACTTTATTGAGAGCTCTATTTTTAAAAGACGTTCACACAATATAATAGCGAAATTAATTCAGCGTTTAGCCTATGATTTTGTGGCGAAGAACACATTATGGTGTTTGAATGACATATATTACAGTTTTGTCATTTAATTACAGTTTTGTCATGGATTACTGTTTTTAATAACGAGTTACTTAGTGAATTCTGAATAAAGACAGCGACAGGCTAACAATTACAGTTTTGAAAAATAATTATAGTGTTGGCCATATGCCTGTTATGAATCTTCTAGAAAAAAAAATCGCAACGTCAACCAGATGAAAAAGCAGCTATGTTCATACATTTCCTTGTTAAGTTAAGTGAAAGATTTTTATTTTATAACTCTTCATTTGTACTATAGGGTAATGGCGGCCGTTTACATGTTACCGTTCTGTGCCGGGTCGGAACGTTCAGCGGGCACCTCATTTAACTTTTCACTAACCGAAGATGCCTCCGTCACACCTTTGAGCCAGCTCTCGCTGTGGGAATCCTTGCCAGCGTCGTGCAAGAACGCCTCGTACGCCATCCTGGCAGTTGCAGCCGTGCTTTGCGCGTTCAGCGGCATTGTGTCTGTCCTAACCTTCGTCGCAACCCGCTATGCTGAGGTGGCTGCTCCAATGACCAAGGAGGATCAGGCATCCACTGACAGAATGGCTCAGTACAAGTTGTCCGCCTGGGTATGTAAAACCTGTGACGCCACGTCGATTGATAGGAAAACAGCTAAGCTGTCACAACGCATGATATGTTATTACATTATTTATGGTTTTACTCCCAAGTGATAACAAACACCTTCGAAATTATAACATACCATTGTATTTAAAGAAATATATATTTATAAAGTAAGTTGAACAGTTTTGTTAAAACTTTGATCCAACTTATTTGTTGCCGGTCCTAATTATATCATCATTGTTATCGTTAATCACAAAACACAAAGGAGTCAATTACATTGTTTTATTTTTTTCCATAATTTCGTATTTTCTTTGGTCATTCTTTATCTAGTATAAACCAATATGAAAATGCTGTTTCAAGTCGTTCATAAATCCTTTATGTAAAGCTTCAACGCATATTAATTGCCATTCATGGAATGCGTCATATTGTACTTCTTAGTTGATGTAGTCGCCTGCAGAAATTATGAAAATATTAACATGACGAGCTGCTTTATTTTTATCTCGCAGACGCAGAATGTTTTTCGAGCAATGTTTGCCATTTCAAGTTTGGTGAGTGGATGCGTCTTACTCCCAGTCCTTGCTGTCTCATCATACGAGATTCTTTCAATGGGCGAAAGCGGTACAATCACAGTTACGAAACAAATAGCCTGTGGTGTATTTCATTTTGCTGTCGCTTTTAATGTGTACGTGATGTTGGGAGCGGTCGGCGAAAGACTCAGAACAATGTTAAAGATCATTCCGTCGGAATATTTAAAGCGAGTATCAAATCCTGTTCGCGAACTCTCGTCCAAACGAAAGTTAAGTCGAACGCCGCAACCTCCCAAGAAACCACGTTGTCGGCATGCCGTGACGCTTATATATTTGTCTGGAGCTTTCGTTCTGAGCTGCGCGTTTGGTCTGGTGACGTTGCTCTTCAGTGAACCTCGATTTCTATTTCCAGCCGATGTTCTTCCTGAAATTTCCAATTCCCTGTCGGTGTTTGTTGCAACTTCGGGAAGCCAAGTTCGAAAAATGGCTATAATTTACCTTGCATTTTTGTACGTGCCGGCAGGCGTTCTTATTATCTGCTTAATACTAGTTGTCATTGCGTGGTTAAAAGTCAGCTTCCAAGCGAAACAATTGGACAGCTACACTGAAGCACAGGCGTTGTTGTTTTTCTCCTTGCACAGCAGACCCAGTAAGAAAGGCCTGAGGTCAGATCGAATTTCGATGAAGCGACACGAAAACGTCAAAAGCCTTTCGAAAAGAGTCTCCCTTAGGCGCCAAGAAGCAGGCTACTCACATAAACAGGAGCACGCCGACCAGGTGGCAGCTAATTGCCAGGAGAACGATCTCTGTGGCGTTATCACCGACAGCATCCAGCTGCAACACGAAGGCCAGCAGCAACACACGCGACACAGTACTATCGCTCCCCTGCCTCCTGATTGGCTTAAGTTTTCTTCGTTAAAGCGTTGTGACTCTTCAGCATCGGCTGTGAAAGTGGATGACCTTGCAACCACTGCATTGGCAGTACCACAAGATAGCGCCGCATCTTTTTTCGGTGAGCTTAATGAAACCAAGTCGACCGTCATCACGTTTTCGGTGATTTACCTGCTGATGCTGCCGGTTTATGTTATTCTCGCCGTTGATGTGTACACTGGACACCAAGAGCTATTGGACGGTATGTTGTTTCTTCATCAGCAACTGACCTTTGTCCTGACGCCTACTTACCGGGTTGCCTCTTTCATGACTCTAAACTTGGCCGTGTGCTTTCTTCTGATATTTGTGTTAGTCGGCATTGCCCAGTTTTTCATGCTTTATCTGCTTTCTGATTCCTTTCGAAGAGGCGCTTTACGTGGAATCGCGCGATCGTCCAAGACAAAAGATCAACGAGTTTTGTCGGGTGGAAACCACGTCACGTCATACAGCACTCAGTCACGACTTGAACATCGCGCGGCTTCATCGAGTAACAGCCCCATTATAGGACGGCATTTGCGACCGCAAGAGGCATTCACTCATCGACTCGGGGATCACACGAACAGCAACATGCGACGGTCACAGATCGAGAGGTCATGGCGACCTAAAGAACGACCTATGAGCAGCATGCACGATACACATATCAACATTGACGCTAGATTCACAGAGGAAATCTGAAACAACTTGGTGTTGTGCGAATACTCTGTTTGTCTCGTTTAAAAGTAGTTTTTCCAACAATGACTGTAAATATTTCATGACTCTATTATATACTTCAAGTTTAACGTAGCCCTAAGGTAACACATGGAAATTGTTACAGAAATTTTATTTTATTTTTGCCTTCGCAAAAGTTGTGTGTTGGTTACGTTACTCGCAATGCTCTAACTACCCTTCAACACATGATCAATTTTTTGTATAAAAAACGTTAAGTTTGGAAAAAGTTGCTTTGACGAGGATGAAAAATATTAGACGTATTTTTTTACACTTTGTGTCTAGTTTGACTAGACTCCAAAACATTGCTTCTAAATATTTGTTTTCTCTGAACCTCTTTTGTTATTGCCCTTTGCTTTGCGCACCCTCAGATATTAAAAGAGTATCATAGACAAATCGATTTGTTCTTGCCAATCACCGTTACACATCAGTAAGATTTAAAATACTTCTTAGCCACTATACTTTTTAAACGAGGTTTAATTGTCCATCACCATATGCATAGTCGGATCTAATATGACTGTTTGGAAAGGACTAAAACACCAACAAAATACATCACGGAGTTTGGTCGTAGCGTGGTTTTATAAAACAAGTTTTTTATAAAAAAATATGTTGTTTTCGAGCAAACTTATGCGCTAAAGTTAAGGTTTAATCGAAAAATTGTGTTTGTTTGATTTTAATTGGCAAAACTTGTAATTTAAAAGTGGTCATACAAAAAAAAACATTTGCACTTTGCTCAACATAATGGCCCACGAGCTGAACAATTTATACACTTGTATGATACCGCAATCAGTTTTTTTTGTTTTTTGGGCACTTGCGCATTTCTTTTTTCACAAAAGTGCGCAAGCCAAAAAACATTGAAGTTGTTCTTTTACTAAATTTCGATTTCCAGTCGTCTCCTGAACACACATAATAATCACTATTTTACAAGGATTATTGAATATAATACCTTAAGTACCCCATTTTTACGTCATTAAAATTTCGAAAAAGTGCCGAAATTAGTTTATCTGAGCTACGTACGGACGAAAAGTGCCCAAATTAGTTTTGTCCGAGCGATGTTTGGACGAAAAAGTGCCCAATTAAAAAAATGCCCAAAATAAAAATGTACTGAAGGTATTGTTATACAAGCATTGTTCATTCTGCGTATGTGTTTTTATATTATATTTTATTACAAGAAATATCCGGCGTTACCCAGGTTAACCAGGAGTATTTTTAATTCTAACTAGTAAAGGTTACTCGCGTTGTGCCACCGATGTAAATTAAATATATTGCTGCAATAATCATAATCACTATTTTACGAGAAATATTAAATATAATACCTTAAGCAAAACTGTTTTGCATTGTGGCATTGCTATTGATCAAAATTAGCTTTTTGTGGCTGTCCTGGTGCGACCCCCTGTGCACAACCTAATAGGTCTCTAATATCTGTAGTACAAGCTAGAAACTAGAACTAGCAACTTGATTGTGACTTGACATAGCCCAGGTGGCCGTAGAAATGAATAAATAAAATCAAAAATAGACAAAACACAAAAATGACAAAAGTTATAGTAGCCCAATAAGAAGCAAGTTGTAAAATCGTAAACCTTTCCTTTTAGTAACTTTTACATTATAAAACAATGACTATTGTAGCAGAGCTCGCCTAGGGATTGATTGGAGCCCCACAAAGGGGTGCCACCTCCCGCTTAATAACCACAAGTCTGTAATGTTAAGCATTTTTGTTAAAGGTTCAATCAACTACAGCATATAAAGCCCGCGTCTTTATGGAGGTCTGTATCAATTTTAAGTTCAAGTTTTGCCCTAACAGTGTTTTTTTGTTGCCCGTGAGAAGAACTTGGATTTACATTACCACTTTTTAAAAGCAATAATAACTATGGTCTGCAATCAACTACTAGCCTAGTGGCTTCTGTCTTGTCCTCAATCTAGCGACCGACGCAAATTCGGCGACCCTGATCTACAAAAGCAATAGTTTTCATTGAATATCATTTAAAACATTATTGTGTAGAGCAGGGGTTGGCAACCTTTTTCTAGTCGCGGGCCAAAAACAAACTCAGAAAGGTTTCTGCGGGCCGCACAAAATGTTAACTAAGAATGGTGTTATTAAAATGTTAGAACATGTCTGAATCAGGCGGGCCTCGGATTTTTTCGCACCTAAAGACGTGTTTGATTACATTTAGGGAGGCAGTTATTGTTGGAGCAAAGCGCGAAAAAAAGCATTTCTTTGGTTTAAATTTCAAGTCCACACGTCGCCATCCATACAACTAATAAAAAGTGTAATGAAACTACTCTGAAGAATCGCAATAACTTTAATGGTTTTAATGTAGTTTAGTGTTTGCTAACCTTTTAAAGTCCGGGTGCACCTGGCGAGCGTAGCGAGAGCGATTGTTTTTTGGTATACAATACCGGCATTTATTTTAAATTACCGTTCTTGCAAGTGTTAATGACATTGCTAAAATATAAAATGTCAGCCTTTCACGCCGCAACGGTAAAAAAGCGCCGATCTATAGTTTAAAAGACAGCATCAAAACGTAAACAAACCGGATGTATAAAAAGTCATTCGCGCGAAGCGTTAAAATAGTTAAAAATGATGTAAAATGAACTATAGTGTCTAATTTGTCAAATAGGCGGCGGGCCGGATCTAGCCCGCGGGCCGTAGGTTGCCGACCCGGTGTAGAGTGTAAACCAGCGGTTCTCAACCAGTGGGCCATGGCTCACTGATGGGCCATGGAAACTTTTTAGGTGGGCCACAGACTAATTTAAAAAAGCTAGATTTATTCAAGGATTTACTTTCATTTGTGTCACTATAGCTAATTCCACAGGAATAATGGTTTGGAGAGAAAGTGATAAGGAATGTAAATGAACGCACATTTTTTGTTCAGAAGCAAGAACCTCACTAATGCACGGTTGAATACAAAATATGGTTTGAAATATGTTCCGCTATTTTTTGTTCTAAACCAGAGGTTTTCAACCTATGGGCCATGGCCCAGTAGTGGGTAGTGGGCCATGGCGCTGTTTTGAGTGGGCCACAGAGCTTGGCATAAAGTGATATCAGAAATCATGTCACTATGAACACAAAAGATGAATACCAAACACCTCGACCTATTGTTATCTTTGTGACATCATTTTTCTAGGTTTCTCGCCACCCAACGTGCGGTACGGATGCCGGAAAGGTTGTTCAAACGTAGCAAGCGCCTTGCTTACGTATTATTCTTTGTTACGTTTATTGTTTTGTTTGCGAGCAGTAATTTTGCCTGGTTTAGGACAGTGCTCCCACTGCTCTGCAACCGGTGTGCCGTGTTACTTGTGTTTCAATTTTTACTTTTTAATCAGTCGAATTAACGCGAGAAATGTACAATTTTTAGGACTTTGACTGGCTTCAAAGTTTTCAGAAAATCTGTAAAACCGGAAAATCAGAAGATATAGGAATGTAATACGTAAAATTTTCGGCGCTCTTGGCGCATTTCATTATGGACTGCTCCTTTTCTAATGGCTGCCCTTAATATTTGCTTCCCCACTTCATTTATTGAGCTACTCGCCATTTAAGTATTGGGGACGTAACACATTTGAAATAATGTACAAGCTTTAATAATTTATTGTGTTGTTGAAACTAGGTGTTTTTCATTAAAAGTTAATAATGGGCCAACGCCATTTTTTTACTAAATTAGTGGGCAATGAGCAAAAAAAGGTGAAAACCCATGTTCTAAACCTTTTTATAGTTTGTTCTTTCATTAAAATTTTTCGGGCCACAGAATTTTTGTGCAACGAAAGAACAAAAGGTTGAGAACCACTGGTAGACACTGCGAAAATCATACGAACATAATGTTTTTCATTTTGTGACGTTTATGCGTAACTTACAATACTGCGCTAAACTGTAATTTATTGTGACGCACACAATCTCAAACGTCATGTTCACAGATTACTTTGTCCATTTTAATCAGCTGTTCACACGGATGACTGGTTTTTAGCGAAAACCCTATTGGTATTCAAGACAATTGGTTTTTGGGATATCCATTTACGTTTTTAAGTTAATATTAACACCTATAAATACAACCGCTTAAGCTGACATAATATTAGTCCTTTTACGAATGTCTTCTCCCGGAATGATAACCTTTTTTGTATTGGGTATTCTGTTCATACAATGCATCAGCAGTGAGCATAATGCAGGTAAGTGTTTTTTATCTTTAATTTATGCTATTAAGTAAATTATTTATAAGGTGGCATGCCTGCTATTCATTTTCATTAACTAAAACAGTGCGTAATTACCAAAATGAAACTTTAGTATCTTTGGTACCACAATATTAAAAACATTTGGTCTTCTAAAAAACCTTAGTAGGCCTATTATCCACCATGTTGGCCAGCGTCTGTTATAAATCCGTACACTTGTAAATTTAAAATGTGACCTGTGTTTTTGCAGTCTAACAATCCCATAAAATTCTGTTGTGTACAGGAAAGACAATGCTATGCAGGCATTGCGGCGAGGAAATACTTTATTCATCTGAACTTCAGCATGTTTCCAGCAAACTTGCATTAAAGACAGAACACCAAAATATTCTTGGTAAAGAAATGATCCCAATACAGCAATTTAAAAACCCAAACAATGTTCTATTTAGATTAATCACCGCCAAAAAGGCCAACATATATGCACATGAAAATGTAAGAAATTATTTTAATTTAACAACTTCTATAATTTTTATTTTATTATATAAGGTGGCTTAACTTAAAGATCTTAATTAGCAGGAAAGCTAAATGACGATGGCCAGAAATAATTAAATGATTAAAGGCTCTATGACTATATTTTGTTATATTTACTTTATTTGGATGTTTCTATTTGAACATTTTGATTTTGATATTTTTATTTTTTATTTTTATGTTGTTCATAAAAAAACAAAGCAATGATTGTGTATTATGATGTCATGTTCATTTTTGACCACACATTATGACAAAGGTTAGTTTACAGAAGTTATACTCTTCTTATAGCTTTTGTTTCACCAAAATTAAGTATGATTTTTTTTAACCCAGATTTCAAGGAAGCATTAATCCCCTCAATCTTTTTTTCAACTCTGTAATGAAAAAACTAGCAATAAGGATTCATAAAAAAAAATGATTTCGCTTTAAACCTATGCTTAATTTGACAGGCATATACAGGAATGACTTGGTTTCCAGGTTTTGCTTGGCGGATAGCTATATGCCCACAGTGCCAGCATCACTTGGGTTGGAAATTTCAGCCAACCAATTTCAACCACGTCACACATTCAGATGATGATACTTTTGTTGGTTTGATTTTGGATAACCTACTTGAACAGACTGAGTCAGAATCCCTTCTGCTTGTTCCAAAAGCTTACAATAGTTGATTGCAAACACTTAAGTTTCCGTTGTTTGAATCTCAAAGTAAGAATATATGCCTCATAATGCTTTAGCTTTGTTTTGTTTTTGATTGGTGTGGTAGAAGGGTTGTGCTTGCCATAGTAAACACAATGATTTATAAAAAGACATTTCTTGGTGTCTTTTGTCATTACTTTACTAGTTTGTAGTTTTCAATCTCAAAACATATTTAACAATCTCATATTGTGCACTTATTCTTGTACTACTTAAGTTTTTTTCTTTTTTAAAATTTTTCTCGCACCTTTTGTAAAAACTCTATAAAATGCTATTGTTTTGGTAAGAATGAAATACATAGTTTGGTGAACAGATTCCCCAAAATAACCTAAATGAACAGTTTTATTTATAAAAGCTGCTTTCTATTTGCTGCTTTTATATGTTTTAAAAGCAAATCTGCACTAGCCAACCAGAAAGATTTTGTTTTGCATTGCTCATGTCTCCTGATTCAGTTTGAGTATTTCGTATTAGAAAATGATATCTTGCGAGAGCCTGTAGCAATTTCCATAACCTGCACGAACTTGGCGCGCTGGAATAGGTTTGGGGCAATATCTCCGAAAGTTGTGACGATACAGAGTTGAAATTTTTACACAGTCCTTGTATTGGTTACATCTTTCCAGCAATCACACTTTTAGCACAAAATATTGAAAAAAAATTAATATTCAAAAATATGAATATTAATATTCAGAGATATTAACCCTTAACTGTTGAGCCAACAAGTTCAAATTTTAACGATATAAACTAGGAGGCACCACCTTCAAAATGAGACATAAATCATGTTTAAATTCATTCGGACTGGGTGTTTACTGTTTCTTTGAAAATTCATCACTGCCTAAATTCGAAAAAACGCCTTTCGCAATTAATGTTCGCATAAAGCAATTAAAAATGACGCTACAAAGTTGAAATTTACACAGTCCTTGTATTGGTTACATCTTTCCAGCAATCACACTTTTAGCAAAAAACTGGGGTGATATTATTGGACTGGGGTGATACTATTATAACTGGGGTGATATTATTCGAAAATATTTAAAACAATCTAATGGATACTGTTCGTTCATTTTTGCCTAAAAATTGTTTAGCGCGGCGCTGTTGTGCAACTAAATTTACTTCACGCTTAATGTTAAGTGAAACAGATTTTGCAGAAATAACACGAAAAGGTAAATGGTTGTCTGACTTACATATGGACGCGGCAATGTCGGTATTATCTAAACAATTTCAGGTTTCAAGCCCAACGTAGGCAAACAACTCCAAACATGTGCTGCGTTGTTTTAATTTATTTCTGTCAATCCCGAGTGGTCAGTCACATAGCGACGCAACAGGAGGCGTAATAGTCGAGCAGATCGTTGCATATCAGCTGCTTGTGCTTACTGTAGATACGCTCCAGGTCGATTTCGTCATCATCTGTGTTATAGTCGCGCACGAATATCCTGATCTGAAAGCATATGTCTACCTTAAAACCCTGTTATACTGCACAAATCTTGAATTGCAACCAGTTTCGGGACACGATATTTTATTTCCAAGATAAGGTTTAGAGAGGGCAGTATAAAATTACGTCTTAACAAGTGACGTCATGAAAAAGTTTCTTACTTGAACCAGTTCTCAAACAAACACCTATAAAGCGCATTAAATCGTTTGTTTTTTAGGCTTCAATTGGCAAAACTTTTAATTTAAATTTATATTTTCTCGATATACGTTATTGCATATAGTATATTGTCATTTGGAAGAAATGTTGGCAAAGAAATCCTATGGCCCATAACTCCACAGCTATTTGGCAGTACCTACAATAACCAGACAAGCTAAATGTTTGTAGACAACATTTTTTCTGCCCTTGTAAGTAAAGTTAAACACAATTGGCAACTTAAACCATTTAAAGGCGTTTTTTCATGTCGCGCGCGAAGGCCTTTCGTAATTTTAATATAAATAAACTGTTATTTTAGAACTACTGATTTTAAATAGGAGCCATTTTTTAACAAGAGTTTTTGCCGCTTTAAACCAGGGAGTCGAACCGTAACCGAACCTGAACTGTTTTTTTGTAAAATTTTAAGGAGCCGAACCGGAACTGAACCGAATACTTTGAAAGAACATGAACCTTAACTGAACCCGAACCTGTAAATAAAAGCGGTTCACTCCGGCATGACGTCACAACTTGTATTTTGCAGAGTCAAGTTATGCCATGTTCAAAATTTTATGAAAAAGTTTAATTATTGATGGAAAAAAACGTTGATTTTTGATTTTTTAGATATTTCAATAATAATCTGTTTATTTTTAACACGTCACTTAACTTAGATCAAATGACTTACAAAACTTAGATTAAATAACTTATTCAAAGATTATTCTCTACATTTATTGACTCAAATTTTTAGATTTCACGTAACTAATATTGTATCCGAACCGGAACGTTATGAACCGGTTTTGAAATAACAATGGTTGAAACGGAGCTGAACCGAATCTTTTTAAATTGCTTCGAACCGAAACCGGAACTGAACCGGATTCCGAAAAATTTCTTGAACCCGAACCGAACCTGAACCGGAAAAGTCAAACGGTTCGACTCGCTGCTTTAAACTACATAACGATAAATTGTATCGCGCTTTTCGAAAGTATTTTTCTCCACGTTTTTATGTAACCATAATCTTACATTATAACTCATTTATAATGGATTTCCATTAAATTTAGCCAATTTTAACAACCTGTTTGCACAAATCAATTACATGTTTGTATGTAGCACATAGTAAGTAACACCTCTTCAACCTTAAACATAAAAAAATACACGTCCTTTGTGGTGTAGCCTACTTGGCTTCATGTCGTAACCTTTTAGACGTAACTATATGTGACCTAAGATTTTGACATGACCTTGTGCCTTTCCCAAATCAAAATCTTGTGCTTTTCCCAAACCAAAATCCTCGATCGGCCCCGGCCCTGGTATGGAGTATATATTGTGGCCTCGATCCTACTGCATCATTTAAAAAAAAATCCCACCTTAATAGCGTCGACGTTGCACTTATTTTCACTTCTGGATTGTAATAGGTTGTCTACAAATTTCGTGGTAATATAGGCACTGATCTTCAGATACCAAAGGTTTGGACAGGCCTCTATCAAAGTTAACAGTTCAGCTTGGAAATTTTCGCGCGTATCCGGAACATCTGTGCCACCAAGAAAAATAAATAATTGTAACAAATTGTAAATTGTATGGAAAAATGTTGTCTAGAGGCGAAAGTAAAACACCTTAAGTCAAATAAAAGTAAAATGCCTTGAAACGGATAATTTTAGAAATCATGTTTTGTACAATGAAAAACTACCACTACAATTTGAATGCTCTTTACTACAAAAAAGTGTTTCTCAACCTTTTTTAATACCAAAAAGTAGACTTTTTACAACGAAGCTTTGGACACCCAATTCTCTTTACTTAAATGTTTTGTAAGCGAACAAAACACAAGACATTAGCATAATACGAATCCTGCCACAAAACACTTATTGTTTGCTACCTTGTCAAAAAGTTTTGAACGATTTTTTTCATATTGAAGCTTATAAACTTAGAGGTTCCTAGGCCTAATAAATTAATTATTTATACGCGGATTTCTTGCCTACCTATTACAACACGCTCTAACGTTGACTTGAAATGTGGCAGAATGCTAGTCAACGTTGGACAGATTTGCCAGTCGCGATCGGCAAAGTAGCAACCGTCGAAAGTTACCTGCGGAGAAACCAGGCTTATGTTTACGTTTTCATTTCCAGACCTAGTGTGCATACGTGCAATACTACCAATACTACTACAAAACTATTTTTCTAAAATTTAGAAAAATTATATATTAAACTAAAAACAGAATAGAATACCCTTAAAAATAAAATCGCATTTTACTTTATAATATAAATAGTAGTTTGTACGTTTTGCGCAACCACCTTCTTTGTTATTAACTTGTTCAGACCGATAGACTGAAACCACCGTTGGATAAAACTATATATTTTTTTAAATCAAAAGATACTCAAAAATTAAGATTTAAGCACAACCTAATCACAAAATATAAATTCGCTCAGTTTAGCATAAGTACGACCCTACCTACTGACTGTAAACATAAACATGTAGGCTAACAGGCTTAACTACAGTCAATAATAAACTGATATATCAGAACAAAGCATCAAACCTCGGCAAGTGGTATTTGTGGTAAGAGGATTCTGAAATGCTGCTCGTAAGTCATCACTCGTTGAAAGTAAATCGCCACTTTTAGGTCAGGACAACGCCTCACCAGAGCCGTCCAAGAATGTCCCCAGATAACTTGGCTGTGGGGGTCGTGCTGGGTGACCCTAAGATCAATTCTTTGCAAGCTGTTCTGGTGCAAATTTTCGGCGAGCACTTCCAGGAGTTCTTCAGAAATGTAGCTGAAATTGAGTTGAAGCTCTTGGAGTCTTTGAAAATTCTTAAAGCAGTCGCAGAACTGCGATATGTCAAAGATAGGCCGCCTGCTTACAAACATGTCCTGGATGTTTAAATGTGTCACCGTGCCCCCAGTGTTGTAACCAAGTGCAAATAACACCTTATAGCCATCGTCAAAGTTAGCCCTTGTCCCACAAAGACAAACATCTTGCAGCGTGTGTTGCGATTTACAGAAAAAACGCGCTAGGGAGGTGCACATGTCTTCTCTGTATAGCACCCAATGCGAGCGATCAAGCTGCATACCGGGGATTGAAAACACTTTAATTTCAGCTTTGCTTTTAGCTAACTGGCTTAAACAGATTTTGAGGCATTTTTGAAACTTTTTACAAACGCTTGAAGATATAGGACTGAATAGTTTTATTTCAAGGTATTGTATATATTTTCCGAACGTTCTCACGTAATTGCTTGCATACTTGTAAGGAGCGTTAGTCAAATCTTTAGGGTCCCTTCCTGAAAAACGAAAGACCTTTTCTCTCCATAAATTGGCACTGTTGTGTATTACATCGTACCATCTCTTACATACAAATTGCGCCGAAAGAAGAGTCGATTCGCTTGAGTTTTGAAACACATTTTCCAGCACTACATGCGGCAAATTTCCCCAATCGTTTAACAATACTTCTACGTTTACTTGATCTTCAATGGGTGCCATCCATGGTGACGCAGTTTCTTTATTGTTACAGGACAACTTGAATTGTCCTTGCTTAGAAGTGCATGATGCCTCTGCTAACTCGTCGCCAGCATGGTAATTCATTATCCCTTGTTCCATTCACACCACAAATATTACAAAACTTAAAAAAAAATCTGCTTGTGACCAAATAAAGGATGGTATAGTTACTAAACAATGCTTCCGGCAGTATAACTGATACTTTTCATATTCTGAGTTTATATATTGAGTTGCATATAGTTACTCAGAATGTTTTAAACATAGCCACTACGTGTTTTTATCGCATAATATTACTGTAATGTTTTGTACGTTAATTGACGCCTTGCTCTCTCTCTCTTAATAGTTGTGTAAAAAGAAAGCGTAAATTGTACTCTGATACGTTAGCAATTCAAAACAAACCGATAGTCGTTTAAACAACGCGTAGGTTCCGGTTATGGTGGTAAGGTCACATGTTGATGCAGCACTGCAGATACACATATAAATAAACAAATAAAAGACCAGGTCCTAAGAGGCAAGTGTTGTACTTCTTTAATTGCGTGCCCAACCGCCCATATTTTGCCCGAGGCGCCGATTGCAACTTGTCAGACCTGAAACGTAGGCACTATAATGCGATGTGTCAGAACTATGTCAGCGTCGTTTGCTTGATTCGCTTCAACACTCAATACGCGTATCAATAAAATCGAAATATAGGGCGCGTGTAAAATTAATGGTAATGAGTTAGTGGCTATCAATTGCGTAGGCTGTTTTATGTACAGTATATGCTTGATGTTCTGCGTATACTGGAAGGCTTGTGTGTATGTCCAGCAGTATTGGTTTACATTAATTGAGTGCAGCACGTATCCATACTACTTACATGTTCGATAGTTTTCTATAAAGGATGCAGATTTCAATACAGGATTATACGTATGAAGGGCAGGCCGGCACAACTTAGTCGCTTTGCCAGGAAGTCTTGTGCTTGATTAATAGAGTGGCGAATGGCTGTTCAAATGAGCAGAGTACATTGCTTCATTCGAATAGATGTAGATCTGGAGTTCGCCTGTGGGCACAAAATATCTCTATAAGACATACCGCCGTCTCAATGTGACTTATAAGTCTTTAATTGGTAAGCTCGAATGCATTTACTGTAGTACAAACATCAGCCGTAGCGACTTGGAAATCCCCTTCCCCCTTATCGCATACAGAAAACAGCACTGGCTGTATCAAGTTAACCAGCATCCCAGGTAGTAGTTTTTTCGATTGCTGTCTGCAAAACAACGTGCCGGAATTTTCAGTCTGACTGAGCCACTACAATATAAGCCACGTAGCAGCCAGTCGTATTGCTCAGCCAACAGGAATCACAGTCAATCTATCGGCTGTGAGAATACGTTCATATTGCGTTATATCTCATTTAAAGACTACTATCAAAATGAATACAGTCAAACAGTGGTACAAGCAGCTAGTGGAGCAGGGTTGTTAAGTTAGAAGATTTAGGAGAGGTGAGATGTTTACCAATTTTTGACAAAAATTCAAAGCGTTCCGAAGCAATAATGATATTGCGTTTAGGGCCCAATTTAAGCAAAGTCGTATTTTCAAAATTTGTTGTTCAAAATCAAATATTTTGATACTACTGAGAACTTGCTTGTGCTTTTGATTTTGAGACTGTTAATAGGCCACAATCGGAGATATAGAATTCGTTCAACAAGCAATAAACAACTATTTATGTCATTGGGCCGAAATGCATATGTCTTTAGAAATTGTATATTTGAATGTTTAAAAATTAAATGTAAGCTTTGTTTGAAGATTGTGAGCCAATGAAGTTTACTGACAGAGAGTGTACAATACTGTCGACAACTGAACTTTACTTCTTTTACAGGCAGCCTTTCGAATAGTTGTGTATTGGAGCATGGGCAATTCATTAGAAGGACAGTCTGCTGGTGTTGATGTAGTAATAGTCGGTGGCGGGCCAACCGGACTTGGTGCCGCATACAGGTGGGTTTTTATGTAGAAACGATTTATGGAGCTTTGGCGCCCTTAGTACACACACGGTCTATTTGTAGAGTAATTTGGAGTGATCCTATGCTTTAACAAAAAGCAGGTTAAAAATACACAGCGATGCGAATTGGCGTGAAAGATCGATCAAAATACATTACCTATGGCGAAATACTAAAAACGCAAGTAAAGTTCAGTGGCAAATTTTGTAAGATTTTAATCGCTTAATGATTAATAAGCGACTGGAATAAAAAATGTAAACAAATCCTTGCTTTAATATTTAAATTTGAAATAATGCACAAAAACGCTAAAAGTAGATTACGAAATATTTGGGATTAAGGCTTTTGTTGCTCAACCTACCAAAGCAACTGTAATATTTTTTTTTGGTGCTAGGTTAACTTGTTGCTACACTTGTCTGTCGTAAAATACGCCTGTATAAGAGAACACCAGTAAATGTAAACATAACGTTGCAAGTATGACCTGCTGCCGGCTCCCAAGATAGTATTAGTTTGCTGAGCAAGCAAATGTACAAATACTTTGTTTGCAGGAAGTTTTTCATACGTCGCTATAGTTTATATAAATTTTGACTAAACGCATAAACCAGAATTTTAAACTGTATTCGTACATTATCATTATCAGCATATTTGTATCTTGGCAGATAAATGAGTGGTTTACGATTATCTTAAGATTTTCTTGTTTTTTACAGACTGAAACAATATGGTTTCGAAAACTGGCTTCTGCTGGACGCCGAGAAGTATCCAGGCGGACTCGCTGGTTCTATAAAGACCGGCGAGGGCTTCCGCTTTGACCACGGCTACAAGACACTCTCCAGTCACTACGTTTACGTGGACAAGGTCATCGCGTCGCTATACAACGAACAGACAGGCAAAACGATGGAGGCACGTCCACGCAACAGCCGCATACATATTCGGGAACGCTTGGTCAAATACCCAGTGCAGAATAACCTCTGCGCGCTGCCTTTTAGCGAGAAACAGGCCTGTGTGCTGGATTTACTTAAGGCTCGACTCGAAGCGAAAGAAAGCCCGGAAAGAGGCGACGCAATCGTTAATCTCGACGAGCATCTTGTTTCGGAATGGGGGGAGACCCTCTGCAATCTCTTCTTTCGCCCTTACATCTTCAAGGCCTGGGCCTACCCGACTGGCAAGCTCAGATTCGATTGGGTCGATTTCAAAATCGCGCCCACAGACTTGGGCGACGTCATCAATCGCATTTTCACTGACGAAGAAACGGATCCAGGTAGACGAGTTCTAGTTTTTTTTAATTTACCTTTCATGCCGATCATCGCAGCGCCAACGCGCCGCTTTTCACGCTCATTGGAGTGAAACGCGGCTGCCGTAAATCGTGTTAATATTTCACCCATTGGCGTCGAAACAATTCTCTGCGTTTGTTTTACCGTGACAGATATATATTGTGACTGGTTCAAAAAAACTGCGTTTCCTTTTGAGATTTATAAGGTTGAAGAAGATTATTATAAATTATTTGTATTTGGGGTGCCAGCCACTCTGTTGCTTGCTCATATGTAGCCACATAACCTTTAGAACACAATTAGCAATCGTTTTGGCGCCGCATTTAACCTTTATTTGGTAAAAGGTTGGGGAACGGAGGCGGAAACAATATATCCGAGCAAAGGAGGAATGATCGGCTTGTGGCGAAGTCTCACCAAAACCCTGCCAAAGAACAACGTGAGGTTCAAGACCGAAATCGCACAACTTGACATCGAAGAAAAGAAGATAATCACCAAAGCAGGACTTGAACTTACGTAAGACGCTATGTTAAATAGACAAAAATTCTACGGCGCTGCAACATACATCGTATCCTCCTTTAAATATTTTTACAGTTTATTTGGACTATACCATGCTTATTTGTTTTTGTCTTTATTTGGTTTTGTGTTCAATGCCGTGCTTCCGGCTTTTTTTAGTTTACGACCCACGTTTATTACATTTTTTGTGCGACTCTTAATAAGATATTTATAATCTGGACAATAAACAAAGTATCCACATGCAATTTACTATCAATACGAAACTGCAGCTTGTATACAATTAGGGACACAACGCACCCCTCTAGTGTTTATAATTATTACACAACCATACTGCAACAAGGTCCCGATCTAATATAAAACTATAACATCGCGACACACTATGGAAAGCACTGAGTTAACGACTTCATCGAAAAACTGGTTTATTCTCGGGATAAAATATATGCAATAGCTTTGGTATTGACTGTAATATCGACAGAAACAATGACAAGGAAATTTGTTTAAACTATCCTTATGCCACGATACACTAGTGAAACAATTTGTCTAAACTTTAAAGCCCCAAATTAATTATTAATATTTTTTATTCCTGACTGTCGATTAGCAACTCGAAAAATAGCCCTAGGTTGAATTTTAACAGTGATTTTGATTCGCTGCAGCAACCTGTCCTTTAATCGCCGTTAATTTGACAGGTATAAACAGCTGATCAGTACCATGCCTCTGACGTCACTGCTCGACCTGGCAGGTCGCGAGGATTTGTGCGAGAGTATGATCCACTCGTCGCTCCATGTTGTTTGCCTCGGGGTGCGTGGGGTTTCCCCTCACAAAGACATCACTGGTAAGTAAAGGATTTGGCCTTTGGCGGTGGAGGTACTAACGTGCAAATGGACGGTGTAAACACGCTCTGCTGCGTTTGGCATTTTTATTTAATCCAGTGACCGGCAAACGTTTTTTGTCTCTGCCCAAAATACACTACGAAGAGCTAATGAAGGCCTACTACTGGTATGTGAAACCTATGACAACAGAAGCGGATCTAGGATTTTATTTTTGTTTTAGGGGTGGCCACAGTCATTAACCTACTGTCACGATACAATTGAACTTAAAACACCTGTTGTTCTCGAGCGAACGCTTGGTTTACTTGTAAGGCGACCATAAGCCAAAATAAAAACTTTGCTATATCAAATGTTAACATAAAGTTATAAAGTATAATGAATGTACGGCTCTAACGCGGCCCACAACACTATGAACAATTAAAGTAAAAAAAAATTCGCGACCCACTAAAAATTGCTCATAGGCCGCGGCCCGAAGTTTAAATTAAACCATTCTTTGGAAGGTATTGACATGACAGGCCTTGCACCGAGTGTAATTACACTATCCTGACATACTGTACGTGTCAAGTATAACTTTTCACAAATATATAGGTAAAATACTATAGACGTTATGTAAACACAGTCAAAATCAAAATCCGTTTTATTCAGCACTTTCAAGATTGTGTGACCATCAAAGCATTTTTAAACAGAGCAAAGTTGTAAACAGTTTAAGCCTTTATTCTGCTTTCCTATAAACAAGATTGTTGGAACGTTACAGGATTTTTAAACAGCGCAAAGTTAAAAACAAGTTAGGCTTTTATTCTGCTTAGATTTAAACGTAAATTAAAGACAATTAACAAATTGACTGGCAAAAAACGATTGTAATATTCGTATATATTTTTCGTCAGGTTGTATCTACTATCCTGAATCCGACACGATCTTTCACCGAGCCGTTATATTTTCCTCTTACGACCCCGACAGCGTGCCTGCTGATGACGTCACAATGTCAACCATCAAACTGGCCAGCGGCGAGCCGGCACCCGATGGTTCCAGTGAGAAGCCGGGGCCCTATTGGTCCCTTTTAGTCGAAGTGAGCGGCGGTCCGTTGAAAACCGTGACTGAAGGAACTATCAGTAAGTTACAAATTAGACTATACAGGCGAAAAAAGAAATGTTATTATTACTCGTTTTTTTAATAAATTCACAGTGCTCCTACAGAACAGGTGAACTCACATTTTTTTAATATTAACAGGTCAATGCTCAACCATTGACTTTCGTAGAGTTATAATCATTAACGTCACTTCAGTGGGCTTTTTCCGAAATCATTCGGCAAAATTTTTTCGCGTTGGCTTCGTTCCGGTAATATTCATATTGTAGCCACATGTGTTAAATTCACTACCTATGACGTTAACAACCCTCCTTAATTGTCATCATGATTTGCTTTTTCAAATTAAGTGTGTCACCTCTAAGTGGTACAAACGTTATGTATAAATCTTAACAAGGGTTTTCTCGATATTTAAGTACATTAAAAAGGCCACTTTAAGCTATACGTGTGATCATTGATCAGATAAGTTGTACAAACTGATAGGCAACTTTTTTTAGGCACAGTGTTCACCAACCTTTTTTCAGAAGTTCGGAAATCACAACTATTTGTTAAGAAAAAATGTCGTCATCATATCGCGTCAAGGCATTTGTTACAATATCGCGTTATTAAAAAAATTAAATATAAAGTCAAAATTAAAACTTTAACGCCTTATTAATTTTCCGCATATATGGTATAAAACGTATCGTAAAATGGTTGCATCCTGCGTAAATGTGCGTTGCCCTTCTTACAGTCGACGATGCGATCCGTGACGCATGCTCGGTCGGACTGCTACGCACCAGCGACGAGATCGTGTCAATTCACTTGACAGAAATGACGCACGGCTACCCCCTCCCCACCATCACATCACACGAAAAGGTGCGTTATATTCTTCTCTAGAAGGAGATTTTTTAATTTATGCTTCGGCGATCTTATTGCCTGGCCTAACATTTATTCCACAGACCTTAGTGGGCATTTATTTTTTCTAACAGTAAATTACAACGTAGGAAGTACTATTTATTACCTTGCATACGTTTGTAACCCAGAACAGAAAATTTTTAACTTGCGAGTCCTACGAGAGACAACACATCAGACTCGGTTGTTTTCCAGATCGACGAGGCCCTGAGCTGGCTGAAGTCTAAAGACGTGTGGAGCCGGGGTCGGTTCGGCGCCTTTAAGTACGAGGTGGGCGACCTGGATCACTGCTTCGTCCAGGGCGTGGAGGCGGTTGACAACATGCTGAAGGGATACCCAGAGAACACCATCAACCACTGCCACCTGGTGAACAGCTGTGAAAAATCGCCGATCCCCGCCTTTGAGGTGCAGCCCTTAGACGACGTAGTTCAGTTGGCCGTCGAAAACGCCGAGAGCCTGGCGGAGGAGGGAAGCGTCATTAGTGACGACACAATAGACCCGATTGTCGCGTCCGACTCGGAGCAGAGCATTAACGCCGGAAGCGTGCGAAACGCGATAACGTCCGAGCCGAGCATTGCCAGTGAGGAAAAACCCGATGCGTAATGCCTTGAGTTAAGCCGTCTCCAGCGTTCCTTCTTGCTGCTGTTACTGACCCACGCCGCTTATTGCATCTCTCACCAAAATTGGTTGTTTAGATGTAAAATACCGCCACATCAATGGTACTATTTATACACAGGCAACGACTATATATATATTTATCAATGCAGAGATTGTTATTGACTTGCGTTTTTGAGCGCCACCTTGAATGGAATTGAGACACTGAATATATGCTCCCTTATGCTAAAAAGTTGCTGCACATGGTTGTAAGACGTGTTCGCCGAGCGGAAGGGGTTGCGGGTGCAATACGAATGTGCAATACCGCTTTATCATTGTGTTACTGTTGTATACTAGCCGGATAGCGTGGTGCTGAACGTTCCGCGATATATATTGAAGTCTATTGTTTGGTTTAGCGTGTGCGGTGCTGCCGTGTAGTGCATTGTGTGCTTGTGTTTAGCAATCGCAAACCGAACATTGGTAGTTATCCTTTTATGTATTTTAGAGCAAACGTACAAGACCAGTACAATAAATATATAAATAAGCTTCATTAAATTGCCTTTTGCAACATTTGGATTTAGGTTTTCATGCTACATATTCTTTTTCTATCAGGTACCATATACTGTTAGTTTACGCAACCAAAAAGGCAAGTAAAGGAAGAAGAAACGTGTATTTATATAAAGATATAACAGAATGAGGCATTTCACGATTAAGCAATAATTTTATGATACCCGATATAGTCGCGCCTTTGGACTTCCGCAATGTCCAGTAAGTTTAGTAAACATTAACAAAATACATTGTGCATCAACGTATACAGGTTTGCCAAATATTTTTTATAAAAAAAGAATTGAAAGACTTCAAATAAGATTTATAGGTGCCTAAAGACCTAAAATTAGCTAACTAGACATTTTGAAGATAATTCCAAGACAAAACAGCTTATTTGTCATGGTAAACAAAAAAACAATTAGTTTTACGGCACCTGAAAAACGTTTTTTTCAAAGATCTTTCAATATGCAAATTAATCCAAAAACAAGATCAAAGAATATGTGGCAGTCGTAGTATACCAAATTTGCTCATAAAGCATAATCAAGAAACGGAGTCTTGATAGACCATTCGCCATTCAAAACGTAAATCATGTAGGTCTTCCATGTAGCATTAGCTGAGTTATCAAACAACGACTCGCAGTCCCTTGTTCAACAGCCTCAAACAACTGTTCGGAGATCATAAAATATCTTGAATATTTGTGGCAAGCCCAATTTCACAAATCTTCAAGACTTTCTTCGTTTGCCTGAACTTCCTTGAACTTCTGATAAAACACGTTTCGCTGGACTCTCTGAAAAAAAAAGGCGAAGTGAAATACTATTATTCGGTATGGTATTTAGTATCTGAAAACATTTAAGGCTGGTAGTAACTGTAAACTTCTTTAAAAAAGGCTACAAATTTAATTGCGCCTGAAATAATTTGAAACAAAAATAATGAATTCTCAGATTATATGAGTAACCTGGTCGTATCTGCATTAGAAACACAACATGAGGAACTTACTTGAAATGGCGGGCAAGGTTATTTCTAACGTGGTCATCCCAGTTCCGTTGTCTGCTGCTGCTATACAAGACTGTGACGTCACGATTTTGACGGTCGGTTCGTTCACGTTGCCATGGCCTTCGTTTGCCTGATTTCGGTGTTCGGCTTGGTCGACGATAAAGGACTTTTCTTCGCCGGTCGAGTCAAGGATAACCGTATCGGGGTTGTTAATAAGCTGGAAATTTTCAAGGCTTATTGAAACAATACAAAACATTTTCCCCAGAAAATGCAACTCTTTTTGGCGCTTAACGTTAAAAAACTTTTTAGAGGCTAAGCTATTCGTTTTTTTGCATATTAACAAATTTGAGGTCGCGAATTCGTACAAATGCCATTTTCCTGTTTAATTGGGCAGAATCGATGGAGACACAGGTAAAGTATTTGGGGCCGTGACAAAATGGGCGACTGAAATATACATATCCATGGCTTTTTTTCAAAGAAAGCTGGAAATATAATTGTTGTTACAAGCTGGTATGAGCACAACAAAGTGAGGATGCCTTACGTTTAATTAGTACGATAACATATTCCACAGCAAAAAACACATATTACTTATAAAACGCGGATTGAATTGCCTGCCGGGTCGTATTTTGACCGAGGGCCGTAGTTTGCCCAGATCTGTGTAAGATTAACCCCAAAAGCACAAAGCTTGTTTTTATTCGAGCTTACTTTATGGTGAGTTTTTTAAGGTAACCCGTCATAATCGAGTACAGCAGTGTTTCTCAGCCTTTTATCGCGGCGACCCAATTACCAAGCGTAAGTTTAGCAACGAAGCCTTGGCGACTCAATTCTCTTACTTCTAGCGAAACAAAAGCGAACAAAAACTTGAGAAATTAACATCCATAAGTTCGAATTTAATTTATATGATCTATTTATTCGTTCTGCTTTCACCACGTTTAAAATTTTTAAGAATTTTTTTAGAACCAATCGCAATAAATCTAACCATAAAAACTAACGCAGTGGCGACCCAACCAAGTATAAGGGTGACCCAATTTTGGGTCGGGACCCATGGGTTGAGAAACACTGGAGTACAGTGACCTGACCGATTTGTCTAATTTATACCTCCAACAATTTATCAGCCTCTATCGTCCCTTCGATGTCCTTTGGTGTTTTAACCAGCAAGTACTTGGTCTGTCCAGTCTGGTCCACAATTCCAACGGTCACCCACTCTTTGCCGTCCTCCTGCAAATCGGAAAAGACAAAATGTATTCTGCTCAATTTTTTTGTTACGTTTTGATATAACTTTTTGTGACGTGAAATGTTTTTATTAAACCTAGATCCGTCCCTGAAAAAAAGGTATTAAAAATCTTGTAGATTTGAAATGAAGTTTACTAAAATAACAGTATTAACAGATCAATTTTTGACTTACTTCTGTTACTTTGGGTTTGATTTTAGAGGGTCGGTTCTTCCGTGGTCGCTGACCTGGGGCCACAGGAGGTGGCGTCAGGCCAACAGACAGCAGGATCTCTGCAACCGTTTGATCCTGCAATAATAAGAAAAGAGTTATTTTTTACTACTTGACATTAACAGCTGACATAAATCTTTTGTTGAAGCAACTTATTTGAAGCAACTTATTAAAATGATGTTAAAGAAAAAAATTCTTACACCAACAACGTCATTTTGGCTGTTCGTAACTTCCACACTCTGTTGCAAGTTGTTGGAAGCCCTGAAGTCTTCATGTTGTTCTTGTCCATAAACATCACCAAGAATTTGCTGAAAAACGGTAATTGGTGATGTGAGACAAGTAGTGAATGAACAGCTGGCCAGGGGTATACATATGGATATGTTAAGTATTAGCTACAACAGTATTCAAAATAAGTCATTGTGCAATGTGGGAGCACAAATAAAAATGTTGGTACCATTATGAAGTCATTAATTAGTAGAAACACATCCAAAAAGAATCCTCTTGTTTGAAAGTTGTGGGCAGACAGGATTTCACAATCAGGCAGACATTGCGAGAAAATCTCTTGTATCTGTATGCAATAAAATAGTCATATCACTGTATGGCTTAAATAAATTGGTTCAACTACAATGAGGACATGGTATTTTTACCACACAATGATATTACAAAGGATACCCTGGTTATTAGTTGCTTTATTCTCTGCACTTTATGGAGAAGCCAATAAAAAAACACTTTGCAAACAATGACTACGATCACCTTTTGTAAAACTTGTACAGCATTTTCCAATTTGTTAATCTGATTATCGAACACACTGGTGAAGCAGTTTTTTAAATGAGCATCCACCCTTGCTGGTATCAGTTCTTCTCTGATAATCTTGGTTAAATAAACATTTGTCTTTTACTAATAAATTGAATTGAAAAAAACACATTAAAGTAAAATTTAGCACCTTTAACTCATCATTTGTCATGGTTGCAAACACAGTTTTGGCACAGTTGCTTCTTTGACGCTTGGTATTATAATTTTGAATTACCTCGTCGCGGCGACTGTCGTTTTGAAACAGACTGCTAACCAGCTAAAAAATGTCATTTTATAAATATTTGCAGTAACCAAGCAAAATCTAAGTATATCAGTAACAGTATCGGCAAATAAATAATATAGTTTATCTCTAAATTTAAATATACTTTTTAAAAAATTACTGCAAAACATACTCACTTTGGCGATGGATTCTCGACTATTTTTAACTCCAAGTTTGGTTGACAGTCCGTCAGCTCGAAGTCCTCTCTGTACAATATCATCATACATTTCATCTGCAGTTATGCTTAATTGGTGAGCACTGTAATTTCTTGCTCCTTTAACTTCCAAAAATGAACCTGTAAATATAAATTTCTATAACTAACCACTGTTTGGCAATCTTAAGTCAAAAAGCAAATCAAAATTAAAAAAGCATTTAAAAATCACTTCGGCTTGATAAAACACACAGGTATTTAGAGTAGAGCAAATGAACATAACAGTATAATCATTATCACCAGAAGGGTCAAGACGAGTTCCCCTTGGCATTTGGCTCGCAATCTTTCGTTGAGACACAGAGTTATTTTTTGCTTCCATTTCTATGCAGGACGGAGCAATTTGAGCCTCCATTATTGTGAACAACTGCAGCTATAACGAATTGCATGAATAACCTAAAACACCCTTACAGACTAAAAGCAATAATACTTTTTTTTGACAAAAAAAAAAACACTATAAACACTTAAGTTTAGATAAAATGTTTAACAAAATTATTGTCTTTTTCATATTGAATGAATCTATGTAGCGGTATGTTCTTTAAAGACCTAAACTCTACAGTGATGCCAGCTAACATAAATCTCACCATAAATGAGATAAGGCCTTAAATGAGTTGGCCAATTTTGTGTAACTTTATTGCATCACTTAGGTAGAGAATTGGGTAACACTAAATAAATTACATTAGTTTGGTAAAAAACAATTTCAGCAACTAATTAAAATGCATCACGTCATTCACATTTATTTAGTACATTATACGAATGTATATAATATATAAATTTGTCAGTAAAATATGCTGTTTTGCATTCAACAAATGAAACACACTGGACAATTTTAGATTATTTTGTTGTAAGACTATGAAATCAAACATATTTATGAAAATAAGTTTAATAATATATTTACTAATACTATCAACCAACATATTTTAGTATAGAGACAGGGATTTGACTACACTCTGAATCAATTACAAATAATTTAATAAATGTAAACTATGAACACTTTTGGTAAATTTCAAATGTTGAATAGTACCAAAGAATTGTATTGAGATATGTTGTAAAAAGGCCGTTCAACTTACCAAGTAAAACAAATCGGTCAAGTTAACATAAATATGCAGTTATTTCAACACAAACTGGCATTGGAAGGGACTGATTGATTGTTGGGTAATTCAACAAAATTAACTGTTTTTATCAATATAAAAAATCGTAAACTTTAACAAACTAAGTAGACAAATATGTTTTAAGTGCCTTGTGTACGACTGGATCGTGAATCAATAATATAAAGTAGGAATATGTCGTGTGTTGCTCGTTGAGTCATTAGTTCATTAGTTGTTGTGGTAGCGTTTAGTTTACAGTTTGGGGAAATCCTAGTTTATTTTCGTTCTAGCAAAAAAGTGTGAAGTCGTTATAGCAACTATCTTTATGTAAAGCATTCAAAACAATATATATATATATATACCTTATTATGCAGTTATTACAAAATAGTTATGTATGGCGTTTAAAGGATTCACTATTAACTATACCTATGTATTAATCCTTGCTATTAAGTAATGTATTAAGCACGTGAAAAGCTATTTGCTCAACTCTCTCTTGTACAAAGCACAAAGGAATGGTTTAGCAAAATCGTTATAGAAATCGTAAGAAAGATGTAAAACACAAATATATATCTCGGCTAAACCATACGGAATGCTACATTCCTCACTTAGAAAAACCGCTGAATTTTCTACTGTTTAGTTAAACACTTTTGCTATAACTTTGCTTTTGAATTAATAAATATAAGCCGATTTATTTCTGCAACACTTTTATGTTTTTACTATAAAACACTTACAAACGTTATTTAGTATTCTATGTTTTGCCTTGTGATTGACCAGGGATGTACAGGGCAAGTGATAAAGTTTTTGTAAGGTTATTTAGGTTTTTTTTCTATAAAATAACAAAAAAAAACTATTTTTTTTGAAATAATAAAAAATGCTTTCGGCGGTGGTCTAGAATCCTACCACTTGTTTTGTCAGTAACGAAACTAGTAGGGTTTCTCTTTTTCCCGGATTTCTTTACTCCCGGGAAACGGGATTGAAATATTAAAATTCCCTGCAATCCTGACTAAAAAATTGTAAGTCATTTATGTTCTGTAGTATTGCTTCTGCAATCCTACAAGACCTTCACGTATTAAAGGCTGCACCCTTATTATATGGGCCGAAAATTTATTTTCGGGACATATCTTGTTTTTGCCGTTATTCTTTTTTGGTTTCCTATGGTTTCCTATGGTTTGTTTCAGACCGAGTTTTGTCCGAAGCTTTATAGAAAAAGTAGACATCGTAGAACCTTCAAATTTTCAGACATGGCGTAGAGTGGTATGTAGGTGCTTTGTAAAAGTTTATGAGGCTGCACTCCCAGGGGCCTTTGCTTGGGGGGTAAAAACCTGAAATATTGCGTTTTAGCACTTTGTAGCTAACGACAGCCATCTAGCAGCAGAAAAACTTTCATACAGAATTCGTTCATATTCGCTTGCTTTGTCCAGCTCGCGTCGCGACGAGGCGGCTGCTGGCATCCCTGCTGCGCCCTATTGTCCCGCGCGTGCAACATTTGTGTTGGAAGTGGCTTGCCTAGTAAAACTATGCACATGCGACTTGCCTTTCATAAAGAGGCCTCTCTAAGTAAAAAAACCTATTGCTCTTACAACACAAAATATTTTACCACCGCAAATTTAAATGCGAATCCTACAGGCAGTGTACACATCTCTGTTAGCACATGTTGTAATTGTTGCACCATTCAAACATATCAACACCAGGTCTAAGCAAATATAATTATACAAGGGCCGCAACAACAAAAAGCTTAAGTTTAACGCATTCTTAACGACGACGTTACAAAGCTACGTCATAACATGGCGTCATAAATAAATAAATCTTGCGTTTATTCGATTTAAATTGGCAAAACTTTCAATATAAAACGTGGCTTATTAGGCACATAAACGTGTTTGCATATTGCTCAAAACTACAGATTTAAACTCTGTTTCAACAGTGATTGCTCAGACCAAGGCATGGTAAAAATTTACACAGTAAAAGTTGGAAAAAGTATAGCAAACCATAGACGTTAAATCATTTAGAGAGATCAAAATGTAATAACATGGCCGTAAGCATTATCTACGTAAAATTTAATTGATCAAATGTATGTTTCGATCATTTGCCAAAATCTACGCCATATTTGAACCCCCTTCGCTTCAAAGCCATAAGTTATTATATTATTATACACAACTTATAATTGTGTGTAGATATGTTGGATTGGAGTAACATACAGAACAGGTGCAAATAGCAAATATTCTCCAAATACGATGTTTCCAATATTCTCCAAATCGTATTTCATCGTATTGTCGCGGTAATACACAAAGAGGTAAGGCCGTGAATAAAGTTTCACCCACCGTACAATTAACGGAGGGAAGCATTTCGAGTAGGGATGTTCAAGGCAGAATATCGGCGACACATTTATAATGCTTGCTTTAAATGCGGCGTCAGCATTTTTTGGGGCAACCAATTACTTCGCGATAAGCTTCGCCTAATAATTAAGTGTCAATAGGGTGTATTTACCGCCGCAAGTTTAAATGCGAAATTTTAAGGCAGTTTACGCCTCTCTGTTAGCACCTGTTGTGCATCTTGCTCCAACCAGCATACCAACATCAGGCCTAAACTTATCTAGCAAAACTTTCGATTTAATAGTTTGCGTATTAGGCACGTAATAGTGTTTTTCATATTGTTTGAAACGACAGATTTAAAGCCTGTTTTAACAGTGATTGCTCGGACCAAGCTATGGTAAAAAATTACCTAGTGAATGTTTGCAAAAGTATAGCAAACCATAGGCGTTAAACCATTTTTAGTCTTTAAGAGAATGATAATATTTGATTTTCAAACACGTAAGCTGGTCAAAATTTAATAAAGTAGCCATATGCATTATCTAAGTAAATTCTATTTATCAAATATATGTTTCGATCATTCCCCAAATTCTACGCCATATTTGAACCCCTTTCGCATCAAAGGCATATTTTAAGTGGGGAAGTTTTCGGCCCATATCTGTTTTTGCTTGCAGAAACAAGTTAAGGAAAATGAAAAACAAAATATATAATATAAAGTACACAATACAAAATATTAAAAAAAAAATTAAAAAAAAAAAAATTAAAATAAAGTAAAAATTGAAAATAAACACTAAGCCCTGAAAATATATCCCCTGACAAAATATACAACAACCGCACCCCCGTCTAGTTAGTATTATTTTAAAATGAACGCGCATGCTGGGTGCATTTTTATTGGTAGAATAAATTTAATTAGGTTTTTCCGCTGGTAAGCTTAAATAAACCAACTTAGGCAATGACTTCCATACCTTTAGTAATATGTTTTTTCTTTATACCTGTCAAAAACGACAATTTTTAAGTTTTGCTATGTTGCCTAATAACCTGGGATTATAAAAATTTCCTGTCAAAACATTCCCGGAGCGGAACCCTACAAACCAGTCGTCAAAATAAAAAGGCAAACTGGAAAAAAATATAATAAGAAAGAGGTAATTTATCAGGACATCAAAGTAGTTTAAATCGACATATAATCTTTATTGGGTGCGAGCGTAATAGAGATCCCGTCAATAGCTTATATCAGGGGTTGGGAACCTATGGCTCGCCCACTAAAAGTATAGCAAGTGCACCTGCAAGTTTTTATCAACCTTCTAAAAGTGCACCCTGAAAAAAATTTTAACTGCACCCCAAATATGTAAAACGCTTGTGCGGCATACATTTACAGTGCAATGTATGTAATACAGAGTGCTTTGGAATATAAAAGTTAAAGTGCACCTCAGGTGCATTTTTTTACTTTCGTTTCAGTCGTGCACCCGTGAGCCAGGATGGAAAGTTTGGCCTGCGCGGGGGATTCATCTATTCATTCCCCGCGCAGTAGCACTTTCAGCCGCGGTCACAGCCGCGCATTTTATAGAAAATGTGTTCAGCCGCGCAAATCTGACTCGAGCAAACGCGCAAAACTTCAGCCGCGCAGACTTCTGTATGTAACTTAACAAGCACAAAAAAAATTGGCGGGCCGCATACTGAAGTTGCATAACATTTTTTAACGCTAGTTTATAAGACGTATATAATATACATCATATAGAATCACCTGTGAAACGCAAAAAACGCACAGTTCTGCGATTTGGTCACGCATCAGTGGACAACGGTCACGTGTTTAGTGACGTCAAATTAGGCAATATCGAGTAATATTGCATATTTAATGCTATACTATCCAACTTTTTAAATATTTACCTGCGCACTGCGCCCGCACACCAACCAAAAATTGCGCAGTGATTCAAGTATTTTATGAACGCTGTAAGTTTAATATAAATTCGCAATTTACAACTTTCGGAAGCCTGATGGTTTATTTTTAGCCGCGCAAGTTCAAGTCGAAATTTTATTTTCAGCCGCGCATTTTTTCAGCTGCAAAACATCTCCCCCACGCAGTATCCAAAGTTTCCAATCTGGCCCGTGAGCACTGCTGGAAAGTATGGCAGATCTCGACGAGATCTCGCGGGTGCACGGCCGAAAAAATCCGTGTGACCGGGTACAACAAAGGGCAAAAAAGTGCACCTCAAGTGCACTTTATGATTTTAGGATGCATTCTGTATTGCATACATTGCACTGTAAATGTATTCTGCCCAAGCGTTTTACATATTTCGGGTGCAGTTCAGATTTTTTCGGGGTGCACTTTTAAAAGGTTGAAAAAATCTCGCAGGTGCACTTGCCATACTTTTCACAGTGGCCTGTGAGATCTAGTCGAGACCTGCCATACTTTCCAGACTGGTGTACAAACTGATTTTAGCAAACGTGTTGTGAAGGCATTTACTCCACAGTTGTAAGGCTGTGATGTTGAGCACAAATAAAAATGTCAAGGGCAAAAATTAAACATTGCGATATCGTGTTTGAAAAGATGTGACGACACTCAGTACAACGGCAATATTTCAAAAACATTATCAATTCGCGGAAAAAGTTTGAGTCCCCCTGTTGCTAGCATGTTATCCAATTATATAAAATAGGCCTATGGATAAAAAAAGTTGGGGCATGCACCCGGTTAAGAACCGCTGCTATAGACTAACTAGACAAGCTTCTGTAAGCAATAACAACATAGCCTACCATACAGTAACACTAATAGTAGGCTAGGCCTACAAAACTCACACCTTTGCTTCATTAATTCGCCTTTATAAATCGGGGTTCTGTTGCCATTTTTCGGACGCAATGTTTGCAATAACAATCAAGAAGGTAGGGCTGGTAAGGCAATTTGTTTGAAAACCTGTTTTAAACCAACATTTCATGGCTTTAGTATATTTTTGGAAATAAATACAACGTCTCGCCTAGAAGTCTTGTTAAAAGTATAAGCAACTAACTCGAAATGCGAAAAAAAGAGGACATTTGGACATTTTTGAGCATCCTCGGAGGAACATTCATTTTGCTTGAGAATAAAGGACAAATCCTCCTAAAAGAGGACATGGTTGGCCTGCCATATATGGCTCTTTTGACTAAGCCATATATATATATTTTTTTGATTGAAAAAATGCTTTGATTTTGAAAGCTGGAAGGCTAATGGCACCAAGTAGTGCCTGCGATTTAGGTTCTAAAATGTTTGTCAAAACTATGCACATGTGCAGTTTAGTAAGTATTAAATTTGGTTCGTGATTTTGCGAAGTGCAAGTTTTTTAACTACACATTTTAATAGTTCTCGGTGTGTAGGCCCATACAAATTGATCAGAACAGTGTGTTACAGTCGACAGGAAACTAAGTTGTGCCTAGGGTTGGACTGGAAAATGTTAATCAATTTTTTTTACAAAATTAAGGTTATATTATGTTATCTTACTAAAATTTATATTATGATTAATCCGTACAGTGCACCCCGGTGCTGGTCCCCAAATATTTACTCCTTTAAAAACTTGATGTTTTATTATTTTAAGACTCTAAGTTGTTTAACTGAATCATGAATGAGTGGGATTCAATAGTTGGATCAAGAAACAACTATGGATCTTCATATGGGTCATGTGTGCATTCAATTATAAAGACTACAACGAATTTCAAAACGCATATTATCAGTGAAACCGACACAGTACAAGGGATTGCTTTGAAATATGGTATCTCTACAGCTGAACTGAGACAAGTGAATAAATTGTATAGTTCCGATTCTCTGTTTTTAAGAAGAGATCTCCGAATTCCAGTTTCAATCCTTTCAAGCGAAATTTCCCCACAAACTTTTACGAATAAACCTAATAACACTGTTACTAATACCCAAGAAAGCATCAATGCTATTCCAAAATATAAATCTTCATTGGAAACAAATGTAAAAACAGGCATTAAAAACGAAACAAATAAAGGAAATTTTGAGGCCCAAGAAGTTGATGCGAAGTCTTTTTTGCAAAAACTCGACTCACAAATTTTGGCTGGAAAAAATGCTATTAAAGAACTAAAAGTTGAGCCAACTGATGAATATGATTTAAGCAAGAGTAAAGGATGTCGAGCGAAGATGTTGACTAACAATGAATATCATAAGAATCATCAAAAATCCATGTTTTCTCACTCTCCAACAAAATCTAATCATTTATTTGAATTGTAATGCTTGCCGTGACTATTCTTTTATATTTCACTGTGAGACATGTGCATGTTCATGTACTTATGGTGTTTATGCATGGTGTGGTATGGCGCTGCCTTTCTTTTTGTTTTAAGCAATAGATAAATGTTAGTATCATGTAATATTTTATTGGAGCAGCCTTGAGTTTATAATCAAGTGCTTAATCAAGTTGCTTGAAGCAAACAAAAATTATGCCCCCTTAATTAGAATTTAACTAAGTTAAAAATTCTAGATCTGAACTTCAAACTACTTACAGTTATCATTTAAAGAACATAGCAGTTACATGTTTTATAATAAGAACATCTGAGTTTTGACTTTTATTTCTTTATAAAATTGCGGGGTACAACTAGTGTTTTCTTATGTGCTCTTCCTGGTCACTTTCCTGTTGTATTTCTGTGTACTATTAAATTGTTTTTGTTTTTTTCTATGTCTACTGTCTGTGTTGCTTTTTCAACTATTCAAGAGCACCCATCCTGTTATCACGCCATGCTTTTTTGTTGAACACACATTGTTTTTACACATTATTTTGTTAAACATTATGACTCAACACGAGTTCTGCTTATACTTTATTGAAATCTTGTTAAGAATAATTTTTATTTATATATGTCACACATTTAGGCATTACTAAATCAAGCAATTGTTATATTCATCTTTCAAGTTCAACGTACCTTTTATGATAGCTCACATGCATCTAGTTATGTTGACATATGACATTTTAGTTTTAACTGTGACTTGTTGTATTTTATTAAGATACAAGTGTCGTTCTTTTAATTGTTGTACTGAATGTTTTCAATGTCTCTCTTTTCAGAAAAAAATGTCCAGGCAAGCTTAAGTTTGTAGCTAAAATGAGTTTTTCCTTGCTTCCACTGCTTTTAAATGACTTTAGAAATGGTAAGTGTACTTTTTTTATTTTTTTTTTATTTAATTTGTTTTTTAGCCTAAGCTAAAAATTGTAACCAAAGATAAATCAATACCTTCAAATGGTTAATCCAATGAAATGCAACAAACAAGTATATTTTGCTAATATTTTGTTCTTTTACTTCGTACAAATAATGGAAACATTTATTTTATTAGTTTACATAATTTATTTTTGTGCCTGACATCACCAGTAGTTTTGCAGAGATACAGTGCACATGGAAAATTTATTTTAAGGAAATGTGAAATCAATTTCACTGCGTTTAATTGTCATAATGAGAATATGTTGTTAAAATTAGGTTATTTGGAGCTTTAAGCTATAGACGACTAAAAAAATACATTTAATAGTCTCATCAAAATCGCATAAAAAGCTCATTATCGGCCTTCAATATCCTTGATGAAAAGATTTTTATTTAACCTTGTTTGTGTGATCCCATCATTGTAGTTTTCTATTGTTATTTTCTTGTTGTGGTCTGTGTTTTATACTTTTTTATTATTCATGAATTATTAAAAACAGAATAATCCCAAATAATGGTCCCAGTGTGTTGTAAGTTTAAACCTCACCACAGGCTAGTTGTTTTTCTAGGTTGGCCTTACTTGCACTACAAATCCTGATCAGGCCGACTGATATGTAGGCATCTTGTGAATCCTAAAAATTTAAAAAAATTCGCCACTTAGCTGAACTCCAATCTTATGATGTAAAAGGAGAAACATATATTATGTCTTAATGGGTTATAAAATGGATGACTAGAAAACAGTAGTGCTGCTAGGTCTATAGTCCTTGATATTGATGTTAGCAGGATAGAGAACACTAAAAGAGGCTTTCACAGAGGAATGAACTGACGAGCAATTAAGCGACTGATCTGTTATTCGTGCTAAGCACCAAAAAAACATTATTTTTTTATCAAGTTATTGTCAACTTTGTCATACAAAATATTTCCTAAAAAGAGACTTGCTGATTGAACCCATTAAAAGTTTATCACTTAGAGCTGAATGGCTACAGCTGAACTCCGTAAAAAGATCACAAAAAGTGCAAAAATCATATATTTCTGGTATGGCTTTGTGGCATTTCCTGGAATATATTTTAAAATAAAATAATAATGTTTCAATTAACAAAATCCTTACATTTTTTTCGGAGTGTAACAAAATATAAAACTATTTGTTAAATTTATTTAAAACAACTTAGCAATAGTCATTTTTTAAGGGTTTCTTGATAATCACATTAAGTACATGGTTTTTACATATTTAAATCTTTAAAACGTGGTTTAACATATGATTAATTGCTTTAAAAAAGAACAAAAGTTTTTCCAATTAATTCTTCCATATTTCCACATAAAATATATAAATATTTTGCATCAACGTACCATGCCAACACTTTGTCATACAGTCTCATGTCAGGTAGTTCTGATTTACAGCTTTAATAAGAAAAAATCTGACTTGGTTATTTTTTGAGAATCTTCCACGTTAAATCAATTGTTCATTTTTCTATTACATAAAATAGAATTATGTTTATTCACAATACATCAAAATTTTTATCTAAAAGTGTATGTGAAGACGCCCCTGCAAGTGCTAGTTATGAGATGAACCTGCTAGTCGTAGTTTGCCAAATTATTGTTTTATTCGTTTTTTTGCAGCTTCTGTTGTTGCTATACCCAAGCGTTTCCGATATCATAGGGACAAACGACCGATTAACAGACACCGAAAGCTGATTATGCAAGTTGTCATGCCTAGGTTTGGCCAAAAAAGAGAAAGGTACATTCCACCGTATCTACAGAACAAAAAAGGACAAATTAGTATGGAGGATAAAGGACCCAAGGTAATATAAGCAAATACATCTACAAGTTTAATTTTATTAAACTACTCCATCTGGAGCCATTGGTGACGCTTTTTCTGTTTTTAAGATTTTCTAAAGCCATTTCCTTTTAAAAAATAAGTCTGTTTTAGGCCTCATCAGAAAATTTATTGCATAACATTTTTATCTTATTTTTAAATTTACTTTTATTGATTTTCTGAAAACAATTTTAAACAACAAAATAGATATTCAAGTAAATAATTGTGAATAAAATGAAAGTTTACTTGTATTACAAATCAGTTTTTGAAGAATTTACTTTGGTTAATTTTATTGTTCAAAGTTGGCTACATTAGTTGGATATTTTGTTTTACTGCTAAAACAATGTTTTATTAACCTTGTTGAAACAAAGGTATTAAGCACCTCCTGGTTATTACTTTAAAATCCTCATTTTGCAGTTATATGGATTGGATGTTGTTTTACACAAAGAACTACAAGAAATCATAAACAACAATTCCATGTTTTGTATATGCTTAAGAACTTATATGCCTTCAGATGATATGTATTACAAAGTACAATATGAGCTCAGAGAACATAACATGGATATGCAGGTATCTACTGGCTATCTTAGAACATGACTGGGCAATAAGTCAATCATTTTAATAACTGCTTTAAATAGTTTCATTTGTCTTTGTATAAGGTGATTTCTGTAAGCTTCTAAGATACTATCATTGGATTATATTAAACCTCTTTATTTAGTTGATCCTTAAGGTTTTGCAGGCTAACTTTAACTAGATTAATTTTGTCTGCAGAGATACCCGAATCGCTTGATGAAATTTACCCTTCAAGGTACCCCATATGCAAGATTATTACAGCTTGTTGCTGGTCAAACAGCGATTATTTTTGGGGAGCCAAACATAAAGGAAATGCTACCAATCCTAAAGCGAAACATGTACCTTTTACTTCTTGGTAAGAATTTTTTCATAACTTGTTTTTATTATTTTTTTTTTAGTAACTGAATTGTGCTAAGCAATTTACTCACATTTGTCTTTATAATCGGGGCTGGGTAAAATGTTACCTAACAATGCTCATATAAGTGTAAGCCAATATTGTAAAACAAAAACATTGCAAAAATGTTCAAAGAAATGTTCAATAGGTTAAACTATAAAGTCCTTTTACATTCTGGTGTGATTAAACCAGTGAAACTTTTTTGTTTTTAAAGAAACGATGTATGCTCATGTACTTTACTATTAATGCAAAGCTTAAGCTCACATATTGGATAATATAAGATCAAATCGTTGATTGGAGCCAAGCTCACATGCAATGTTATGTAATGATAATGCAATAATTTTCCGATCTAATAGAAAACTGTAACATTTAGAAATGGCTTCATGACCCACCTAAAATAGCTTTTGCGAAGCACTGCCCTCTAAGACCCACATCACAGCAATAACTTGCTAACATGTGTAAATAATAATAAAAACTCTTCCAAATGTTTAACATTCTTAAAAACTGTCATTTAAAGGAGTTGTATCAACTGTAATACATGTCCAGGTTGTAGCCAAAACCTAATATTTTGTCAATATAGTGAGTACAATCCAACATTACACAATGAACTCTCCAGCAATTGGTCCTGTTTTTTAAAAAGCATTGTTGTGAGTTAGTAGTTCTACTTTGTTTGATTAACGTGACCTGTTAAGCAGTCATATAGTGTACTGTGAAGTGTACTGTGAAGTGTACTGTGAAATACAACGTTACTATTGCCATAACAAATGCTTGACGATTACGCTGTTCATAACCTCGCTGAATAATGGCCTTAAATTGACCTAAGTAACCCTGTAGCGCATTTTGTCTGAGACCAGCACGTTTTACAGGGAACGTTACTTTTGCAATTTAACGCTGTTAAGAAAATTGCGAACTCCGCACCTGGCATTTCACATTGGTCGCTCTCCCAATAAAATTAATTGACACTTAATTATTAGGCGAAGGTTAACGCGAGGCGCGAAGTAGTTGGTCGACCGAAGACATGCTGACACTGCACTACAAGTCTATATTAAAAACAAGCCATATAAATGTTTTGCCGCAGCGACAGGCCTTTACCTAAACTTGCCACTCCCGTATGTACAATTTGACGCAATTGTCGGCGGTAAAACATTAAACTATATCGGATCCAATTTACCGAAATAAAGGGCAGAATTGAATACGAATCCTAATTGGCTACTTTAAACATCCCTATTCGTTGCACTCCAATCACATTCAAAAAATGGTAACAAGTAGCTGTACAATAGAGCAAAATTGTAACCCACAAGAATTTTTATATATAACGTGAAAGTTGACACCCTTAAGCATTAAAAAGCAGCCCAGTGTGTGAAGTGACAACCAAGAGGTTAGACAAAATGTGAAGTGAGACATACTTACATCACAAAAATGTGCAATATGTTCTTAGGTTTTTTGAGAAATATACAACACATTTGAGCAAGCCAGTAACAAAACAACTTGCTGTAGTCCAGCTTTACATAATAAATGCAATAGAGTTCAATTTGTTAAAAAAACTTAACTTTCTAGCAATCTTGTTTTATTGGTTTATGTTTGGAAGGCCATATTTTACCTAAGCCCCTAATTAACATGAAATGGTAAAATACCTGCTATTAAACTTGAAGGTACAGTTTTCATAATCGATTCTACATTCATTATATTACTTGTATAAAAAAAATTCATGTCTCTGATCACCGCCACCAATCAAGTTATAATATGTAGTACGTACTGTTTATTAGGTTAGAGTGGAGCAGAATACTAAAAAAATAGTTTATGCTTTTAGGGGGCCTTGTTGACGGAAAGTACATGAGCCTAAGAGAGCTTCAGGACTACGCCACTTTGGGTACCCTTGATTCGACCCGTGGTCAGTTGTCTGGTCTTTTGACGTCACTAGTCTCTTCCACGCATCACTTGCTTCAGCGACCTACCGTATCGCTGTCGTCATCACTTACGCAGTACGAAAAAGACTTGTCGGAACAACCACAGACCTAACATTGGCGACCGGTTGTACTACTGTAAAGTTGCTATTGTTCTCTTAACCTCGTGGATGGCGTTGTCGCGAGTTTGGCTGTTGGCGGACGCAGCAAAAATAATAACGTTTTTTGTTGAAACTATCGTGGTGCAGTTTTAGCGAAAGTATTTAAAAGCTAGCCTTGCTTCGAATATACAATCGTTCGTCTACCTACTTCCTAATTTACGTCACAAATGGCGATGTTCAAAGTAAATAACAAATTCTAGTAGATTTCATATGAATATTGTATTAAAAAATATTTTCCTTAAGGTTAGAATTCTAAACATCTGCCATTCAAAGTACTTGTTTAAACTGTGATGAAAAACTACAGTCAATTAAAACTAAATGAGAAACATGATACAAATACCAGATTGTTGCTGAAACTTGTTTTTTTTTGGTATATACAAACTTAATATATTATGAAGTCAAATATTTTGCTGCAAAAAATAAAAATACTACTGCCAGTAGCCCAGTAATACGTAACCAATACTTTGCATTACGCCGTGTTTAGTCTTGCTAAATACTGGCCTTTAAAAATTGCGGTTAAAGTAACCCCGTAGCGCATTCTGTCCCAGCCAGCGGCGCCCGTAGAAAATTTTCCAGGGGGGAGGCAAACTTTAACTTAGGGAATTTCCCTATTTTACGCATTAAGTTAATAAATAATGACGTCATTAAAACAGTGACAGCATGACGTCATAGAATGGTGATTGCAGATGTAAAAAAAATCTCAGAAAACAGCCAAATACGTCCAGCAAAAGCGAGCACGTGCGGCGTCGACAATCCTGTCAGGCGCCAGCTGCGAAACCACAGTGTGCAATCGTTAACTTCAGGCAAAAAAACAACAAACCAAGACCTTAAAATATGTGTGTTTAATTGTGGTAGAATCATACATAATTCGACTATGAGCAGCGCAGTTTTTAAGTTCCATGAACGGAACTAGCGCTAAATTTCAAGTACGCCTTTCACCACGTGCAATACTACAAGAAGATCGTTTCACCGGGTGTTATTATGCCACGATTAGCGCAACATCTGCGCCAAGCTGTGTGCCAAGTCAGCTAAATTACAAGCTGTGGTTGAGGGGAAATTAGTTGCGTCCATTGCACACTTAGCACGTGGTCTTAGAGTATGCGTAAAGAGCATAATTTTGCATTAACTATCATTACTTACCTCCTTTTAAGAATCTGCTTCAGTTAAACAAATGTCGATGTTACACCAACATCGGATATTAGTGCAGAGACCGAACAGCTAGGAACATACTGCGTATAACTCGACGTTTTTTAGCGAGAAAAAAAGAAAAAAGGTTTGACTAAGCGTTGTCAATTATTGTCGAATACACAATTGCTAATCAGTCAACCTAAAGTCCTAAACATATAACGAAAGAGACAACTATCCAGCGTTTACGGTCGACCAAACTAAAGACGAAAAACGGCGTTTTGCGCTCGCATTTTAATTTAAGACGCGTGACCCAATTACTTTAAGAGCACGCCGCTTCGAACAATTTGTTAAACCATGACAAAAACGACCAAAAAACGATAATATCACTTACAAAAAGGGTGAGGTTAGACCTGACGCCGCTATACATGGCTACGTTTAAGCACTATAAATATGTCTCCACAGTGACAGGCCTCAATCAAAACTTGCCACTCGCGTATGTGCAATGGTACTATTCTACTTCAAACCTCCGTTAGGTACAACATTTTAATGAGGTTGTTTGTAGTGTTTAATATAGTTAAACTTTCTGACCTGCTTCTAAAAGTTTTTGCATGAAGTAAACTAGAAGAACTACATATTGTGAATAGTTACGATCATGTTTATATATTTATTCAAACAGCTACAAATATCGATCAACGATTAAAGAATGAGATGGTATGTGTATGTTTTCCTTAGTAAAGTAATAATTATCCCGTTCTATTAAACTTTAAATGCTGGGTAAATATTAAGAGTTTTGTTGTCAGTAGACATACTAAATCAGTTTATAAAGCACTGAAACTAATTAATCGTACAAAGAATAAAAGCAAACCAAGATGTCCGCACATCGACACGTTAAAAATATTTTTTGCAGATAGTTACATAAGTGCTAAAGCGCGCTTCACTTTTCAGGAAACCGCTGTTAACATGGTATGTAAGCGTTCTTTACCATTACGTATGGTTGCAATGTTCGAAACCGCACACAATTAGGTAACGCAGAATGGGGGTGATTGGACAAAGAGTGTTGGTTTTTAGAGAGAAGTGTAATGCTTTCCCACGTTGGATTTACTTTGATCATCTTTGTTTGCGTCTTCAATTTTTGTTTCATACAAGGCAGATTGCTTTTCTTGTGCTACCTTGTCCACCTTTTTCATGGTATCTCCCTTGTAGGCGTTGTTGCCGAATCCGTGCTGCTCAGAGGCTTTACGTAGTTCTTCTTGTTTCTCGTACAAAATCGCCTTGTTTACTGGAGGACCTGCGTATTTTTTCATATATATTTGAATCACGCGTATATTTATGATGATCAGCGCTGTCGAGGTTATCCCCAAATGGGTTTGTTCTCAAAGAAAGGTGGTACAAAATAGCCTTTACACTACTCCATATAGCCATTTTTACACATTAACTACAACCGAAGTGGGACAACCTAGGTTGATTCGATACATTTACACTTTTAAAATTAACTACATATGGCCAGGGCTGCGGGAATAAATCACAGTTTCATATTTTATGAAAAAAATTCCAAATATAGGTGCACTAAATTACAATTGCTTATAGTTGCGTGGTTTGTATTTGAACTCATTTTGTAAAGTTGAAGATATGCAAATACGTTTTTAAATTGCTTTTATATTTTGGTAGTATTGATTGTATCGATAACCTTAGAGCTAAATGCGCCATTCCGAAAACAAATATTCCAAATAAGTCTATGCAGCAAACTCTCTACTGTATTTTATGCTGACCCATTTCTATCAATACATGTGCTATTAAATTTTTTGCTACCTTTTAGCACTTATTTTTAACGGGATTTACCAAAGTAGCTCAAGAAGACCGGAAGAAAGATGAGCCCGTGAGCTGTACCAAGAAGCGTAATAATCAGGCACATTCGGAAGAAAAATATCTGAATCAGCTGAGCAGTGGCCCAGTTCAGTACTATTATTCCCGGAAGGTTGGTTAGCGCGACTCCAGCAAATACCTGGTCAAGAAAGGAAAGCAAATTAGCAATTTTTAATACGGTGTATTTAATACATCAATTGTATTTGAGCATTTAATTAACTGTATCTACGTGGGCCTACCAATTATGACAAAACACCAGTTTAATTTTTCAGTATAATTCTTCTATTTAGTCTTGCAACGTTTTCCGCATCAAGCTTTTATATTTAAACCTTAGACAGGACGTTGGGCATATAGCGTTCAACAGGCGGAACATAGTTTGAATCTTTAATGATTTTATCATAGCATTGTCTTACTTACCGCGGGTCCCATTGATGCCATTGCATCAATGACTCGATCCTTTCTTGTCAGCTGAGTCTTCAATGAAAAAGTCCGAACCACGTGAGTTGTGAACTCAACAGACAGTCCTATCGCCTGTCAAAGAAATGGATTTGTGTAAATTATTTGGGCCGTTAGATGCGCAGTTATATTTATATAATTGAGGTTTGTTATGATTTTATTATTCTTGTTACTGGCTCTTTAACCACTTTAGTATTGCCGGTAATAAAAAAATCTTTAAGCTATATATATCTTAAAACATTGAGTTGAAGTATAATTCTTTATCAAACCCAAAAATAGATTTTATTGCCTGTATTTAACAAAACAAAATTCGAATTTTGTGTCCAAATGGTTTAAGTAATTTGTGACCAGACTGCATTCCGTAGAAAACCTCACGAAACCCCAGGTCTCCAAGACTTCCTTTGACATGAAATATGGCATATATCTAGGGAAATTACTAACAAACCAGCCCTTCTCGCGTGGCGTTTATATTGCAAAAATTTGCCGTGAATCTTTGACGGCCTAGAATTAAAGAATGAAGTCTTTAGTTAGCTAAATGCTTACAGCCACTAGGTTGATCAGGGAAACCGCGTTTAGGTGAACGCCCCAGAGCGAGCTCAGTCCTGCGGTGTCGACAAGGATCATCATGATGGTAATGAGCGACACGAACCCCGAGTAAATGTCGAAACCCAGGAGAATTAGATTGAAGAAGAAGGTAGGAATGAGACAGATGCCGAGTTGGAACATGGTCACTTCCGGCATGGTCAAGTACTGCTCGTAGAACACGTAGTAGAGCCTAAAGATTACAAAGGCACGTGTGTTTATGGGTGTCACAAACTACAACACCTAGTACCGCCAGCTAATAATTTTCGTTTATTGACGTTTTGTATTCGCCTCGTATATCGGCTTCGATTTTGACGGATAACCCCGTATTTGTTTGAGAAGCCTTCAAACTAAAGACAGGGCATGTTTGATTTTTGATAAATTAACTTTAAATACAGAAAATTTGTATGATATTTTTGAAAATGGCATTGCAAGGAAAAAAAATATATACATTGTTTTAACATTTGTCTGGCGGACAAAAATCGGTTAGAAAATAACTTTCTGTACTTATCCTTATGATTCTCGTCAGCCGCAGTTTGTGTGAAAATACCGATATATATAATATATATATATATAAATAACTTGTCTCAGGTTACTTACTACTGAGAACCCAAACACTCACCCATAAGCAAACACGCTGAAGTCGTCGCCGTACGAGTTGCTAGGGTCGGCCCTGAGTGTCATGGTGATGTTTTCGGCCAGCTCGCGCGCCCTGACCAAGTTTGCGGTGCAGTCCACTGACTTAATGCACACGCTGTGGTAGGCCATGAAATAACTGGCTTCCACCACGTCCTTGCCGCTGCCTTGGTAGTTGTTTGTGATATTTACCGCCGCTCCGTATGCCGCGTGACCTCTGGATGAAAAGCAAATAGCGTGCTCACATAATCGTCTTTAGAGGCCCATACACATGGATAAAAGGGCGACTTTTAGGCATGTAAAAACCCAAATAGCTGTAGACTTGTTGAGCTTTACATTTTCGTTCAGCCTTTCCATTCAACAAAAACGATATAGGCCCCTTTCAGATAAAAACATACCACATACCTGTACATAGGCTATTATTAAATTAAACATATAACGAAATTGGAATGGAAAATGGAAATCTGGTTACTGTATAAGCATAATAATGTAAAAAAATTGACTATGGTATGTAGGCTATATACACCCGATCCGTTAGAAATTAGTGCATTTCTAAGCAAAAAGGTCCAGCCTACGACAATTAGTGCATCCAAAGGATCAAAAAGTCCGACTTTTAGGTCTCGGACAATGCACTAATTAAAAAAAGATTAAGTTTAATAATACTTGACCTACCTAAACCCAAACGCTAACCAGCAGCACCCTAACCCAAATAATGTGCATTGAATTAATAATTACATAAACGCTTTAGGCTCAAAAACCTCAATTTATGACGTAACAATCCTATGGTACCATAGACGAGAAACTATCTTATGCCCACCCGAGTTTGGGCTTTTTCACCAGCATTCAAATAATTATTACATTAACGCACATTATTTGGGTTAGGGTTAGCGTTTGGGTTAGGGTTAGCGTTTGGGTTAGGGTGGGTCAAGTGTTAATAATGCTATCTCACACTTTTTGTAATCTTTTGTGAATGTTCAACGAATATTTTCAATTTATCTACGCCGGGAGTTTACCTAAAGGTCCAAATTGGTGCATTGCCAGGACCTCAAGGTCTAAAAGTCTAGATTTTTCTGCCATTGGATGCCCTAATTGTCGTAGACCTTTTTGCTTAGAAATGCACTAATTTCTAACGGATCGGGTGCTATATAAGTTGGGCTACAGTTGGGGACAGCGGTGAAGGAGCATGGAGGTTGCCAAACTTAAACCTACTTTTGGCCTAAAAACCTAATTCCGCCAATTAAGTAATTTACAACGCAATCCAGTCTACAATCTCACCCCTTGTTGCACTCTAGACCAGGGTTATCGATCAGGAACCACGGCAAGTAGTCCATGAATTCCTCGGACGTGTAGTTGTCAGTTGTGACGCACGGCATGCAGGTCGGAGGAGCGTCGGTGGCCGGACAGAAAATACTCTCGTTAAAGCCCTGCTTTCTGCAACAGGACTTGCGTCCACCCAATCCCTGTGGCGGCAACCAGTCGATATAGTCGTCGTACCAGGAGGCTGCTGGCGTTTCGATTTTCCAACTGTTTTTATGTTTATGAACGTATGGTTGTTATAGGACGAATATTGTGATTACGTAAAGAATGACATTAGCAAACTCTCATGCTACAGCATAAGACCTTTGATTACCAAACTACTAAAAACCGGTGGAAAAAATATGTCACCACCCTATATGCTATATATATAGTATATAGCATATAAGTCTTAGAAAAAGTTACTATTTTATTAAAGAAATACAAAGTAACATTCTTTTATTAAACAAGTGTTGCTTACTATTCTGGATTTTGGCTTGCAAAGGAAACCTGCTGCGTCAGGGAGTAGGTGTCGCACCCAGCCGAACCGCAAATAAATTTACCCGCAGATGGTTCTTCGAATTTGTAAGGACCTTTATACCAACATTTGTAAATGTAAAAATTCAAGTGAAAATGCCTGGCATAAGTTAAAGCAGTTTTAAAATCTAAAAAAAAGTATTTTATCTGCTCAACATCTGTTTGACCATGTTTACTTTTTAGTGCAATTGCCAGTTCAACGAATAGTATAGCCAACTAACATCGCTGCTTTTACCTTTTGTCACAAAATATACAGGAATGCCGACGTCAAGATACTTTTCCATGTAATCGAAATACTTTAACACGTACGAGTCTTTGGGAACCGATAGGTCCTGGTCGAGGCCGATGGTAATATTGGTCGACAAGTATACACACCAACAAGACACACCAGCAAATAGAACCATCTAAACAGAAAAAAATAGTGTTGCTAAAATTGTTTGTATACAGTCATACCATGCAACGAGCACCAGGTGCTACGTTTTACTGTTTGAGTGCAAAGGCATTTTTTTATAAACATAAATTAAAAAAACTACCTATTCGCACCAGTCCTATAGCTGAACTTTGAGGAACTTACCACTAAAAATCTAACAATGTCGTTCATGAGAAAAGGTGCGTAGTATTTGTGGAAGAACTTTTGCAATAAACTTTCCTGTTTCTCTTCATCGGTGTTGATCTTGCAGCAGCAAAGAATATCCAATCGATTGGCCTAACAAAGAAAATAGGTCTTGTAATAATGTGGTGTAAGGTGCTGAAAACCCAAGCAGTGTAGATGGTTTGCTTTGAAACGCTATTTATCTACAAAGCGATAGCCAACACTATAACAAAAATAGTACTGACAGATCCGATAACATATGTGTCACCACTAAGATAAAAAATTATATGATTTTTTTTATAAGAATTTTACTTTCGGATGCAACGCTTCTTTTTTGTGTAAAACAAGGGTGATTTGTCATATGAGTTTGGTATTTGTTCTGTTTTGTTTCAACCTGTTATCGAACGAGTAGTCAATGGACTCGAACAATGCAGAACTTCTTGATTTATGTAATATAGTTTGACGTATTGTCCAACGACGAGCAATATAAATTTGCTCGACAATCCTGTACAATTTAACTTGAAATACTGCTAATAAAGCTTAAAGTAAGATACAAACCTCCTGTCTTCTTGCATCAAGAGACAGAACGGCCAAAAAGGCGGTTATTTGCAAGAGAAAGTCAAACAAAATGGCCACGGCGGCGGCAAGGGCGAATTGCTGGACGGCTGGCATATCGGTCAGAGCACCCAAGAAGAAGACGACGCATTCGGTGAGTGAGCAGAGGAACATACTAGGAGCAACTTCGCCGAAGACGCGTCCGATTTGCTCTTCCCGGGTCTCGTATTCCCTTCTCTTGTCGCTCTGTATAGGGTAGCAACAACATATTTATCTGGTAGCAACAGCTTATTTATTTACTTAATTTTTGAATAAAGAAGGAATATCGCGTTGTATTGTGACGTAATATTGTGCTATCATAAGGTATAGCCTACCATGGATGTTAATACTGAACAGAGAGTCAAGTTAAAAACGAGCAAAATACAGTAGGCTATGTTGCTGAAATGGTTTAAATACAACTGGCTTGGTCAAGTTCGGAAAACTAAAAAAAAGTGTGGGGAAGGTGAGTGCCGCTGAACTCTTTGTGAATTTTAGGAAAACAACCCTTTGTAGTACCGCAAGACTAAACTTCACGCTAGATACATTCGATAACTGATATTATTGTGATATTGCCATATTGACTTGACGTGTATTTTGCCGTGTAGCGATTTTTAATGTTCCGCAAGCTGAAACAATTTGGGAGCCACAATTGATTTTGTATTATATGTGGTTTTCTCCACTTCGCTATTCCATATTTAAGCTTCCCTTACTTGACCGCATACCTCAACTATTCACCTTAAAATGTCTATTCAGATAACCAATAAACGAGCATCAATTGAAAAGCGAGCCACGTAGGAATATTTTTTTTGCTTTTGTAAAAAACCTCTTAAATTTACTGAACTTGTAGACGAAGTAATTTAGACAAGAGTCTTAATTTTTAAGAAATTTTAAACATGCACCTCTCCTCTCCCGAGGAATTTAATTATTTTCAAATACCTGATATTCGAGGGTGAGGATAAACACGTTGTCAGCTCCGATGGCCAGAACAAGGAAAGGAACGACCTCAATTACGATGAGTGACGTTGCGTAACCCACATAACCGAAGAAACCGATACTTGTGAACACGCTGGCCAGAATGACTAAGATTCCAGCAATGCCGAGCGATGCCTTCGAGTCGACCTGATGACGAGAATGATAAAAAAGTGTTACAATTTTGCAATAAGCTTAGGGGATACCCAATTTAAGCTGTATTCGCAAACTCTTTTCATTTAGCATTAGGCTTGTGGAAGTATTAAAAAAACGTCTTTTTTTGTAAAATAAAATTGTTGTAAAGTAGCAGGCAACTGAAAACTACAATCAGCAATTTTTTAAAAGTTTATTTTAGTAAAAACTTTTATCAGCAAATTTTTAGTTTAGCCTAACCAACTCTAACCGGAAATTAGATTAATTTACTGCTGCTCACCAATACTTACCGGGCACCTCTTGAACGAAGAGTAAGTTCCCAAGGCCAATGTGATATAAAGAAATATCACCAGATAACTGATCAAAAATACAATCACATCCGTTTCACTCGATCTTTCAAGTTCGTCTTCAGGTGACCTCTGTTATGCATTAAACTTAATGTCTGTCGGTAACTATTTGCTCGTTTTACCCACTGTTAAAAATTTATTTAGCATTGGGATGCGTCTTAGGACTATTTTCGATCTGTTGAGGCGACAAATCTAAAAAACTAAAGTTGTACTTCAACGAATGAAAAAACATGAAAAAAGATAAGTTTCGAAACAAACCTCGGAGAAATAGGCAAAGTCAAAGTGCTCTGTTTCCCATTCGCTAATTACTTTTAGGAACTCCCTTTCCCAAATTTTTACGATGCCGGTCCTGTAGTCGTCCTTGTCGAAGTTTTTAACCACGAAGGTTAATATGAAAGCGACTGCTTCGTTGTACAATCCGTCCTGTGGGAAACATACCAAGGTTCTGATGAACGAAATCCGACTTTTAAATCGTCTATTTTTAAGTCTATATATATTTTTAAGATATATACATTTGCGCGGAAATTTGCGGTAATACGATTAACTTACTATTATATCCATGCCATTACTGGCCTGTTCAATTTTAGCTTCCGCATTCATAGAAATTTCACCTACCTCACCCTGTCCCCCAACCGCTAAGAACGGGAACACAGGCCCTCCAAAATCACCCATGCAGTTCTGCTTTAGCGGTGTCGTATCCTGTATGGCGGCAGGCGACCTGAAAAACAGAAATAGATGAGTTCGAAAATACTTTTTGTGTTTTCAAATTAGTGTAGTTGTGTTTGTTGTTGGTTTGGAATAATGTTGGCATATTGTGTATTATGTAGGCTATTTTGTGTTCACATTGTGACCTACTGAACGCAGTATAGAAAATGATCTCTCCAGTCCACGTCGTAAGAGTTTTCTGTGATGTTGTCGTAGTCAACAGTGGTTTTGTTCAGTTCATTAGGGTCGTTTTGCCAGTAGTTCATCACCGACATAATCGTACAGTTGTTGTTGTCGGGTTCCAAAGGTTTAAGACATATGTCCTGCAATAAGAACGCAGAAAATGACGAAATACTAATGAATAATCGTGGATATTTTGTTGCGATTTAAATTCTATATAATTTCTTTCCGCTTTTATGTTATTTTTTGTGTATAGCTCTACAGAACTGGAGACAATGGTTTACATGGGTAATTTGTCAAATCGTCTTTATGAATATACTATCAACAAAACAAATAATAAAAGCATCTTATATAGCTCAAACAATGCTTATATGCTTTATTATTTAAAAGTTTTGTCCATTCAAACCAGTGCTTCTCAACCTTTTTTCGCGGCGATCCAAATATTAAGCGTAAGTATGAAAACTAAGCTTTGGCGACCCAATTGTTTTTTTCTTGTAAGCGAAATAAAAACTTACTTCTTGTAAGCGAACAAAAATAGACATTAGCATAAAGAATTTCGAATTTAAAAAATTAATATAAGACATTATTTGCTTCTTTAATTTTCCAAATTGCTTCCTTAATTTTCCAAATTGAGAAATCTTTCCAGAACCAATGTCAATTAGTAAAAACATGTGACTTACTGCAGTCAGCGACCCAACCAAATCAAACAGCGACCCATAGGTCGAGAAGCACTGATTTAAACGAAACGATACGGAGAAGAACTTTATTTGCGTACTTGAATACCAGTTCACTTATAGATTTAGTTTTTTTACTTGTTTGGGCCGTCACGTTGGGAGATAATTTTCACACAAAAAATGTTCATCCTATATGTTTGAGCCATTATGTAAACCAGGGTTTCCCAAACTTTTTCGGACCACATTTTTCGCGGACCGCAATAAAGCAAAAAATAACACAAAAAAAACTGACATCATCAATGGGACGGATGCGATAAATTCTTTCTGCATAAATCATCAATTCGTTATTTGTGAAACGCAAACTGGTAAGTCAGAGTCCACGGAAAGTCTGGACCTGTGTTTTTAAGCATATATTATTACGTCATAGACGAGGAATACAAGAATTTTTCATAAACAACTTTTTGACTACAACGAAGGCGCAACAAGAAAGATTTACGATCTGCAAAAGCTTTCGAAATCATTGTAAATAACTGCGGCAATTGTCTTTGAAAGGTTACGTACTGTACAACGTGCATGATTGACCATTTAATTTCTTGTCATATCGCCACGGACCACCTGTGCAGTCGTCGCGGACCACCAATGGTCGGCGGACCACAGTTTGGGAAACCCTGATGTAAACGATTTTCGGAAAATACAAAAAGTTTTCCGGGATATCTTACGTTAAAGGTAGCGTTTTTAGTTTCTCCATCGAGTGTATAGTTGACCGTCATGTAACGTATTTTGCTCTGTATTTCTAGCAGTTCCAACATGTATTCCTTCTGCAGAATGTCACTGAAGTTGTAATAGACGCTCGTGAACGACTGATAAATACTTCCGTTTTTGACGAACTCCGGCTTCAGTTTCATTATAACCTGTGTATGTATAAATGTTGTTGCATCATAGTAAAACAATTGTAGGCTATTCAAATAGCATTAAAAAAAATCTAAAAAATTATCGCCGGTCGATTCGCTTCACCTGTTCAGTTCTGTAAAAAGCACCAAAATGTTCGTCGTAGTAGGTTTTCTCTTCTCGGACCTTGCTGCCTTCAGACGACCAGAGTTCTATTGGGTCGTTGGTCAGAATAATGAACTGAATTCCGACAATGAGTGCTATCACGACAGCGAGGGTCGGAACCAGAACATGAAAGGGGTGACGCGCAACCCACGTGCCCCACCAGGCGAACCCATTTCTGAATGCATCCTGAAAGTGGAGAAGATTCGTTACTAAGAGGACTGTCCGTGTCCAGAATCTAAAAAGGGGATTCGAAAATAGTGGGTCCCGATTTGGGTGACGAGACTATTCACTTTGGGTCCTAATATATTACCATTGAAATATAATTTGTAAGGTTTCTGTGTGAATTACAAACCAAAAGTTATACGCATGAGAGACATTTATCTTCATAATTTTGTTTGTTTTAGGTGCGTCCAGCATTGTAACACGACATATGCACCGAGCCTTGTAAAATGGCGTCTTGAACTTGGTTGGATCCAGGTGTAGGGGGCGAGGACTTGCACCCCAGCATTTTTTTTGGTCACAATTACCTAAATACTGAACTCTTTAGTTTCGCTGGAATCTTGTTTTGTTTTCTTGTATGTTTTATTCAGGTATATCTTTAGGCATTTCTCTTAAGTTAAAGCGTCGTGAGAAAGTTACACTCTTTAAAATCAAGCCTATACGCAAACCCAATTTAGTAAAATTAATGATATTTTAGCTTATCACGCCATTAATGTATATAATTGCAATATGGACAGAGCTCTTATGCGTCTATCGTAATTGCATTTTACTTTTCGCCAACGTAACTAACAAATTAATGCTTTTGTTCGCAACTTGGACGAGTCAGAACGCACGATTTCACACCCTTAGAAGAGATGAACGTCACATTATTGCGCTTCACACGAATCGCTAGGTGGTGCCTGCGTATCTAACTTTCTATACATCTGTGAGGCGAAAACGAACACCCTCCGAACACGAATGTTTTGCCAATGCTCGTAAGCTTTGCACGAATCTTTTTTGTATGGCAAATTCGTCCTTTATCCTTCTGAATAAAACCAACTGAAAGCATTTTTTTAAAAAGACTGTTCAAGTAAAAATAACTTGCGCAGTATTTAGGTCGAATTTGTGACTATAATAATTTTGTGGACCCCTGCCTTAATCAAACCTAAACCAACAACGTACTCCTGCAGAACCGAAAATTTGCTCACCTGCGTTTTCTTTCCGAGCTTCTCGAAGCACGAGATCTCCCCCTTGTTTATCAGGTGCCTGCCAAAGTTCTCGTACATCACTTCGGCCGTTTTCGCGTTCAGATTCTTCTCGATCTCGAGCATCCGGAAATCTATGGTGGAGTTCCTCTTTTGACAGGCGCACGACAGAAGAAGGTAAGCGAGAAATCCGACCACGAACGCGAGGAAGACGATCAGCATAATCACCGCCACGCCGTCCGCATCTCCGATCTTAAACTCTTCCGGAGGAGCTTGCGTGGGTGGAGGAGCAGGGCAGGACGCCAGGCAATCAGTGCAGCTGCACGGGGGCTCCCCTTCACGTGGGGACGTGTTGCAAGGATGAATAACTCCAGTCATCTTTTCCATTCCCTCGGGTGCTTTACGTAAACAACCGACAAGTTAATAAGGGAATTTTACTCTAGAGCATAATGGTTGGAGTTGTAGTAATAATGGTTGGAGTTGTAGTCTTACGTAATAAGAATATCAATGCCCATACACAAGTAGGTATTATTTTGAACGTTTTGAATAACTCTGCTGATGTTGAAAATAAATAAAGAGTTATTCGAAACGTTCAAAATGGTACCTACTTCTGCATGGGCTTTGATATTCTTTCTGTATGGGCTTTGATATTCATCACGAATTTTACTCTTAAAAATGAGACCAAACAAATTAAATATACACGTCCTGCCTTGAATATTCTTCTTAACAAAACTTTTTTTTCTGAAAACTATAATATTAGTGATATTACCTTTTACTTTTAAAGGGCATGTAAATATGTTTTTCAACTATCACACTGGCCTCTGACAAATTACAATTGTAAATCAACAATCTTAATTCCATCCTTATTACGCGATTATTGTTTGTACTTACGTGCGGGCTCGACATCGCTGTTGATTCCAGTAGAATTGCCAATTTGGTGAAAGTCCATGTTGAGCGGCGCCACGCCATTGTTAGTGGAGCCGAGGTAGTTGAGGAACATCTGGGTGGTGCATGCGTCGCCGCTGAATCCGTTACACACCAGCGTGATTGCTTTACCTGCAAATAACCACAAATATTTGACTACTGAATATCCGCGCAGTCATGCTTGACTTTTATCAGATAAATAATGAACGAACGTTTTGTTATTTACAGCGCATTTGTTTTGATTAACCGTCAAGCAAATATATATTACTTTTAGCAATTTGTACAAGGATTAACGAAATAAGTCCCAATAGAGACAGCTTAAATTTGACAGATACAGCGGGTGTTTTGTCGTACTGGCAAATTAAAATGTCGAAACTAGTTGAATTAGAAAGAAGGTTTTTCCCCTGTTTTCTAGTTTTTAAAAATTGTATCCTACCGTTGGTTTGCGGGAATAAAACGTCTTCGCAAGAGCCGTGTATTCCATCGGCGAACACTTGATCGATATAAATCGTCTCATCTGTTACGGCCCGAGAACCCGGGTTAGACTTGGATTCAATTGTTCTTGTCACGTTAAGAAATGTGGCTTGATCAGGTGAGCAGGTTATCTATACAAGCAAACATTTCGCAAGTTCTTAACTTTAAATATAGCAGTACGCATTATTGCATCTAGGAGTCCGTCGGTGAGCTGACTTTTCCTTCTTGTTTCTTCACTCCAAACTTTATAGTTATGTGAATGCTAGCCTCCACTACAATACAATGTTATAGTATTAGAAGTAATTGTTAGTTGTCGTGATTGTCGCGATTCTTTTGTATTGTGAATAAACAGTGGAAATTTAGTGCACAAAAAGTATTTTTTGACAATTGGCTGAATAGCAAATAAAGTATTTTAGGGGGGCTTGCGTGCCATTTTTTATTAGGTCGCGCGCGACATTTGGCACGATTGCCGCTTGTTGAACACTCCTGTTTTACATGGTCGATCGCGTCGAATATGTGTTACGTATAGTTGTCGCACACGAGTCGAACATCAAAATGACCAATTGTTGTCTGGACAAGCCTAATAAATCGTTCTTTGACGCACCGGTAACAAATTAACCTGTATTGCTGGCTTGGAATGCAATTAACGCTCAAAATGTTAAATAAGTGTTCTTGTGATTTTTTAAATGAACCAGTCGATCGCGAGCCCCTAAAAATATTTTAGTCCTCTAAAAATATTTTTTTTAGATTGCAATCAAACATAAGTTGGCTACACCTGACACTGTAATAATTAATAGCTGTATTTACCACGCAGTAAAGATTCCTAAAGTTTTCCAAACAGCTGGGACATCGTCCAAACATCAAAACAGAAGCTGCCAGCTGGCTGTCGAGCGTGTTGATTTGCTGGACGTCACAACAGGCCCGAGCGTCACCTTCATCCGGTACAAGAACAGGACAGACTTCTTTCAATCTGTTGTAATGCAATGTGTCCTTGGCAATATTCTTCGCTGGTTGCGGACTGAAGCAAGGAATTTCACCTGGGAGGGAAAAGGGAATCTCATTTTGAAAAACCGAACGGCTCTGTGCGATATATCGCTAATTTCTGACATCTTAAAGGATATATATAAACGGTTGTTATCAGGCTCAAATATTAATCAAAAAACCGCTCTACTGGCAATTATATTTTTCTCCAACGTTTCAGCAATCTATTCAAGTCGCCTTTTGCAGGGTGAATAACGTCGAACGCTTGTTGACAAGAAACAAACCACTATCTAAGGTGTTATGATTGATCGTTAAACAAGTTCTGACCAAATAGTGTAAATCTTTGTGGTCAACCGGTATTAAAGTAAAATGAAACTCATTGTGACTAAAACTTGCCAACAAAACCATTAATAAACATTCGTAGAAACGTAGAATTAACAACACGCAGTTACCTCTAATAGCTGCGTTTTCCAGCTCGTAGTTATCGCCGCATTGTCCATTGAACATACACATACCCGGCTCATGGCTCACGTCTTGACAGCTGGTCTACATTAGGGAATTTATTGTGCATAAAGACGTAATAATACATTTTGTATTGGTATTGCTTTACTTCTATGTAACGTACAACTGAAGGACATTACCAACAATCATTCGCTGTTCAGTTACTGACATGCTGAAAGTGAAGCGTTAAACAAATTAAAAATCCAACTCTTAAAATTTATAACAATCGGCGCGTTGAAGGAACTACCTTTGTGGATTTTTCGCTAATTTGTTCATGAAAAGAGTTGCTTAGTTTTACCACAAGCTTTAAAACTTAACCGGCTGTCTTTTAATAGTCGATAAAGGTAAAGCAGATACGAATTTAGTGGACTTACCTGTGCGACTATAAGAATTATCCCCAAGAGACATCTTTGCAGTTTTATTTTGTGCATAATTAAATCTCCTTTGATTCCTTTTCTATTCAGTAAAAAAAAAAATAATGTAACATTTTAGCGCCTGGCATGTTGTGAAACAGCAATACGTTTTCTTGAGTAATCGTTCAAAATATGTTTACTATAAGATAGTTTTTTGTTTGTTTCAAAACTAGCTAAAGTTATATTTAACAATCCTTTGTTAATACAAAATTATATTGGTAATCCTAACAAGCTTTTCTACACGATTAAAGTGAAAACCCAGTGTTTGACAAAGGCCTACTAACGCATATTTTTACAAAAGCTTGACGATATTTTAAAACAGTTTATCTCTCTATAATCACAAATTTTAAGGCTGATCTTTTAGTGTAGTGTAAGGTAAACAAAAATAATAGTCTCTTTATTGTTTTCGCTTAATCTACTGTAGGACAAAACTTCAACTGTCACCTTAAGTCTTGCCTTAAATGAAAGTTTCTAAATACACTTTTCCAAGGAAACGCCTATAGCGAAATTTAACAAGAAGTGCTGCTGGGTGAGTAGTTTTAAATAACCGGAATTGGACTTTGGTATTTATCCAAAATGAGAGCCGTAAAACAAAGAAGAGCTTATTGCAACATTGTGGGGTGATGTTTTCTCGACCAATAGGAGACCGTTCATCGGTTTATTATTTACTTTTGACTTTGTCAACACGGAGATACACAGGTATGACGCTTTACCTTTTAAGTGAGAATATCTAGCATCAATAAAAAAACAGCCATACATCAATAAAAAAACAGCCATCACTGTGAGTTAGCAATTTGAGTAAAAAGATTTACAAATAAAAAAGCAAAACACAGTTGTATGTTTTTTACGTTTCTTCTTAATCTAACACCTAATTAAATTCGTCTGAGCCTTTTTGGAGGCAATCTCATCGTTTGCGTTTTTAGAATTTTATTTTTACTCAACTTTAAAATCTTATCGGAAACCAAGAGAAATGTATCTCAGCTATGTTACTGTTTTAAATTGGGCGGCGCTTTATCAGAGTTTGTCATTTTTATCCCCACTACATAGGTTATGTAATTGTTTGCTTAACAACGTTTTCCGAAAGCGACGTCAAAGCACGGCGAACTGATGTAGGTCGCTTACCTAACAGTACAACTTGCGATTACTTAGCAAAACTTATCCAAATAGACTTGTTGTTTAGGTCATTATGCCCTCATAACCTTTCCCTTATATTCCCTTTTTTGTTGAAGTCGGCGTTTAACCTTACCCGATACTCCTTAAATTTGATAATGTGAATTAAAAGCTGACAAACAAACCAGTTTTGCTGAGTACTAAAAACATACGAGGTGTCATCTTTTCGAACAAGACCTTAATTAATTTGTTTTTTAATGATTTTACAATTAATTCACCCTTTACTTTGAACAAGCTGTCCAATAGAGCATATAGTTTTAATCGAAAGGCTTTTCTTAAAGAATTAAGATACTCGAAGTTAAATACCATTCATAAACTTTGCCCAGTTAAATTGTTTTATACTCGCCCCTAAAAAAACAATTTGCTTTACACAATTAAATATGAGCACTACTTCATTTCGTATAAAACACTTACAAAAGTAAACAGTATAGTTACCAAACTATTAACAAAAGAACTATAGTCAGTACGAAGATTGCTAAGATATCGTTTATCATTATCGTAAAATTTTGTTGTTTTTTGCCTGTTTCAGACCGACTGGTTTAGTGTGAGTAAAGTTTTACCTACTAATATTAACTTAATTGTCAATAGTATAAAATTCATATAGAACCTATATAATGTAGTGTCCAAGCTGTAAACTTGTTAATATATGGTTGTTCGACTTATAATATTAGTTAAAACAACGAGGTTTATATTAACTCTATTTTTTGTTAATTCAAATTTGCTTGACAAAACGTTTTGCAATACTTAGGTATTGAAGATAAAAAAATCTATAAAAATGTCCTAGTTTTTTACGGTTCTAAAATTTATGGGAGATCGGTCGTTTAGTGGTGATTAAAATGCAGCCACCCGAAAATCGCCTGTTACGTTATGCCAAAATATAGGTTGTTGCGCAAGCACATTCTGAAAGCAGATGCCTCAAATATTTGTGTACTTGTGATCTTGCACGCAATAGGCTGGCACTACGATCGGCGAGCTTAGACTGGCACCAGTTGTGCGTTAATCATTATGTAAGGCGGCAAGTCGCACCACACACTGTTGAAAGGACAGTTTACAAAAATTGCTTGGCTGCTACGAATACTAGTTTACCACAACATGACGCTGCCCGACCTCACTTTTCTGACAACAAGGTTTCTCCAAAGTCAGAAATAAGAACAAAACATTTTTAGTTATTTATGCTTTTGTTTATCCCAAACCGATTCTAGGTAGAATTTAGAAAATTAATTTAGTACTTTATAACATTTAGAAACACGCTTGGTTAAATCAATACTGGATATGCTAACGAATATGAAAAACAATAGATAGAAACGTCGGTTTACACTTCGTTTACACCAGAAGAGCAATTTCTATCTATTGAATTATTGTCTGGTGGAGCTAGATCTATTTTTAAGAATATGAATAACGTTTTGAACGTTCATTGATTTTCGGTATTATTTGATTGAGTTATTTATTTTTACTTAAAGAAAAAGGATCTTTTTAAGGTAACGGAAGACCAACTAGGGATGTCCGATAATAATTTTAGCCCTGTGTCACATCTCCTTTTGCGATTTAAACAAGAATTATTTTTTCTTGAAATGCAAATTTATCAAAAAAAAACTTGGTTGTAACTATAGCATATTTTGGCCTAATAATCTGGAAAATAGACTTTTCACGGTTTAATTTCATCTATGATAACGTTATTTTTTTGGATCGCATCCATTTTGTTCTAAATATTGGGTGTCGGCATCAAAATAAAATTTCAAGTATCAGACATCCCTACCGCAAACTAATATTTGCGCGGGAAAATATTTATATTTTGCAAAAGTATGCACCATGTAAAATCAGAGTGTTTTTTTATTTATGCGAGCCGTTTATATAGAAAATATGCTCGCTTGATGCTGCTCAAGCTATTGTTTTTACAGGCGTCACTTAAACCTCTACTAGAATTCAAAACAAAGTTTTCGCAGAGGCTTTTAAGTCATGTTACTACGCAAACAACCCGCCGTTTCTAACTTCGATGCTTTTCATCGATTCACGGTGAAAAATAAATTTAAAAAATGGGATGTGCTCGTTATTTTGTCATCTACATTCTATATTGTTTGTTTCTTCAAATTTTCAACGTTTGCCACCAGTCAGTTGCTGTGTCTAACGGTCATGCATGTCAAGAAAATTAATTTTACTTGATGTCTGCTCTGCATAATAAACTCTTTAACTCTGCATAATAAACTCTTTAAGTGCATTTTTTTCGTTTCTTTTAGAGTTGTAACAACCAATGGTCGCAAGATGTTGATAAATACAAATTATCAATTATAAATTGGTATTTCTGACAAATATATTTTTATTACAAGCGTCGACGTTTAAACCACTTAAACGGTAATCTTCTTCAGTATACGTCCGAACAACAAAACGAGAGTAACCTTTTCGTGAAGATAACCAAAAATGCCTGGCAGCAACACTAATTCAAACACCAAACTCCATTTTGCTAAATCGTACTAAAGTATTTTTAAACGTTAACGATTTACAATTTTCTCTTGCGTATGTTTTCTTTTTGACCAATCATGAGAATAATACACTATTTTAGACAATTTAGTCATGAAACTAAGTTAATTGAAACCTACAGAACTAATTTTTTCGTTTTTAGCACGTATGTCTTGACACCGTTCTATTAAATAACTTGTTAGTAGAAAAAAATGTTTAAAAAATAGTTGAAGGAAGTGGTTGTCAACGTTTTTAACCTACAGACCGGTAAAATTTCTAAAAATTTGCGCACCGGTTGACCTTTAAATATCCAAATCAACCCAAAATATAATTACGACAAAAGTATGCAACTTTAAAGCAAAGAATGGTAACTTCAATTTAACGAGGAATGTGTTGATTGGCGAAACATAATCTAAGCGGAAGTTTACTACTCCTGGTAAAAATTCAATCAGATGCAGTTCCTGTCCACGCTAAGTTTAGTACATGGCAGATTGTAGTGATTCTCGGAAATCGACGGAAAGTCCAAGCGTTTACAATCCTGAAGTTGATTGCGTGTTAAACAACCATGCTTATAAGTTAATCTCATAGATCTGTATCTTTAGCATAGATCGCGTACTAAGACTGACCGCAATACACTTAAAATCTAACACGATATGCCGATGATAATTATAGTCTCAAGCCTTCGAGAATGATAAAATGCTGCAGTTCGAAAAGTCTATAATTCGTTTGGCATAACGAATAATGTTGGTTTGTACCAAATTGCAAATATCAGGCTAAATTCAAATAGCTTGTTGCACGCAACCTAAATACGACAACATAATATACCTTTTATAAACATGCTTTGATTAATTAAAGATACAAGGGACGTGTAAATCTATTACTACTTAATTGTCTGATTGATTAATATTTTCAATACAATTGTTGTTTACGATTTATTACATTCGCAAGCGAAATGATAAAATAAAAAAAACTGGGGATAATTACGCAGAATTATCAACATCCATCAGCTTGATTTGCGTTTAACGCTTAACATAGTTTAGATAAGTCTGGAAATGATTAAGGTTATGACGTTATTTAGATTCAAGCGTTTTTTTAATTCCAACGGAATACAAGGGACACCAACAAAAAAAAGTAAAACTGGTTGAACTGAAAATGTAAATCTCTTACCAGAAAAAACAAACATACCAAAAGGCCAAACTGTAGACCCCAACTAAAATTTGTTACTTTGTTCTTAATTTAGTTTATCTTCGATGATGATAAAGTCTTAACTTGGGATCACAAAGTGATTTAGGCAAACTGAAGCAAATACACTTGCAAGCGCACAATAGTTAATGACAAGCCAGCCGCCATCATCATAATGATACATAAACCAGCCCTAATGCAACAAAAAGCGTGAAAAAGAAGTTGGCCCTGAGCTCCACCGCGAAACCTTGGGATCCCAAGCGTCGGCCATGTTTGTCGTTGCAATAGTTGGAATTGCAGCAGGAGACCTTTGCGCTTAACATAAGCAAGTTCTTCCGTTTCTTACACGATCGCTTTGATGTGCACCCGAGCTCGATCTAGGTTTAAAACCACAACAGTTTAAAATATTTGTCCTAAAACGTTAGGGCCTATATTTTTGAGAGACCAGTATAAATTCATGTAATTCGTCGACCAATTTCTGTAAACTATATGTAAAACGAAAGTTGTTGATATGCAATATGTATTATGCTTAAGGCATTCGTTATGAGAAATAATGCTCGTATTGTTTTAACGCTATCTATATTTTTCTTATTTAACTAAGTTTCAAAAAATATACAACTTAAGTTAGACTTAAAATATTATGGTAAATATTTACAGTACGACTAAACACAATGTTAAACGTTAAACTTAATATTTACAGTACGACTCAACACAATATTAAACGTTACGTAAATATATAGTTTAGTTTTTTTGTGATCGTTCTTCTATGGAGAAATTGCAAAACAGTTCTAACCTAACTAATAATTGAATTTGTATAAAAAAGCTTCTTCAATGTGGCTAAACGTTTGAAAACTGATTCTTTTGAACTTGCTGTCAATAAAATTGTGTACCTTGTGCGGACGTATCACGGCAATGCAATGGTCGTTTACGTTGTCACACAGCACTTTCTTGCTTGTGTCTCTGCATCCTTGAATTGACGTGGACTTGCAAGCGAAGCAGTAGAGCTTGGGTGTGACCGTTGTAGTTGTTGTTGCTGTTGTTCTTGCTGTTGTTCTTCCTGTTGTTGTGGGTATTCTTGTGGTTTTCTTTGTTGGCGTTGAGCTTGATACGGAGGTTTTGGTCGTGGTTGTTGATGGCGAGTACGACTGTGTTTGTTTTGTAACTGTAGTTGTAGGGGTTGTTTTGCTGGTCATCGTTAGCGTTGTTGCTGTCGATGGCTTTGTTGCTAATGTAGTAGTCGAACTTACGGTTGTTGTGGGCGGTCTTAAGGTCATTGTATTTGTTGTTGTTGGTATTAGTGTTGTTGTTGTTGGTGCTGCTGTTGTCGTCGATGAAAGGGTCGTGGTGGTAATAGCGGCCTCCTCTGGAGTCAGACACAAGTTTTTTACGCACACCTGGGCACCACTTGAACACGCTCTGCACAAAATAATTTAGTTTATTTTGATTTATCAATTTGAAAGAATTGATTTTTGTGTTTTAGTTGTGAGACTAAAACATTGAGAAACACTACATGTAGTAACAAATTTTAATCTAATCAGATTAAACTAAAGACTTTGTTACATTTGGTTACACCATCGTGTAAATTAAATATTTTTTGCATTTGCAGCAAACCGTTAACAAAATTATTACGTGGCAGACTACTAATGTGACAAACTGATATAACCCCTAATCAAGCATTTTTAAAAAAAAAGGTCTATCTAAGCATTTGGATATCAACAATGGGGAAAGACAATATTCGTGTTTCGATATTTCCGAAGATTATATATTGTTATTTTAAAACAACAGTGAAATGCAAATCTTAGCGTTGATTTTATTTTTAAATAGCGTTTCTTCCGGAAGTGTGCGAAATTAATACCTGTGCAGACTCATTTGCGTCCCAGCTGTACCCTTACTACCAACACCCACGACCCAAGTATACGTGTGTTCGCTTGTCGCGATAGAATGGTTGAGAATAATTGCGGTACATTTAGTCACGATTGAGCAGTGAAATTAACATACCGCTGGGAGTGGTTTGCATTGAAATTCGCATTGCAAAGACATTGTAAATGCAGCATGACAGTCGCCAAATTGGACGCGAGAAACTTACGAGCACGGCGATCCCGTCTTGTAAGGCAGCGCGACACCGCGGTTGAAGAGAAATCCCTGCTGTGTGTTGCCTGCAGGGGCGTACTCGCAGAAAAGCAGGGTGACGCCTGTAAGGTCTCTGCCTGGCACGTGTACTACACCAGGGCAATATTTTATTCCGCACCCGACCATTGTGGACTCGGCCCAAACGAGCTGCGACAAAAGCCAAGAAAGTGTCATTGGCAGGGTCGTTTGCGGGTCGATCACGGCGTGAACCGTTTCCCAAGACTGGGTTATTTTTGGAAATCTATTTTTTATTTCTATAGGTGAAATATGTTGCCGGTATTGGCCTGATTACTATCCACGGCGAGGCATTGCATCCGCATGTAGCTTTTCAATTTGTTGCCATACGTATTGGGCATAACGAACCTTTAGTTAAGTTGGTAACAAACTTGATGCTAATCCTTAAAAAACACAACATGGCAATACATTAAATTTAATGTTAATGCGAATTTGCTGCCGCATCTTCAATATAAGGGACATTATCTTTGCCTAGTAATCCAACTTTTCGCGCAAAGCTTGTGAATTTTTTTTATTATAGTGCGCTTTGAGGGAATCCTCTCAGCATAAAAGCACCGTGTGCACTATACGGAAACTATGAACCAAGACTTAATTCATCTTAATCTTTATAAATGCCTATTTTTGCGTTTTTCGCGAAAGCATTGTGTCTTTAAAATGTGGTCATCGAGAGTTTAACGGTCTAATATAACAATTTATAGCGTTGGTGCGAACGATTTGTTGCCTAAATCTTATAGCAATACTAATTTTTAAATACATAAATATCTTCTTTCCACCTCTAATTGAAAGCTATTATAATAAAATGTTAAAAACATACGTTCAACAACATATTTGTTCGCATAAACTGATTAAAAGTTGCCGACCCCTGATTTAAACAGCGGTGGCTTGTTACGAATTATTGTTAAACCATTTATTGTTTTCGAAAGTATTTAATTATGTTTTGTTGTTTTCATAATTACAAGTGGGTCGCTAAAAATCATCAATGGGTACTTTGGGATTCGCGGTGCAGTGTTTTACCGTCCCTGTTTAATGTCACGCAAAGAAGGTTGGTGTTTGGCATATTCTTAGTTAGCAGCAATTGTTTTACGATGCATGTCTGAGGTAGCCTACCTGTGTATAGTGATGACAGACTTTTCCAGTTTGACAATGGTTGCGCTCGTACGAGAAATCTTTGTATTCTTCATACCATAGAAACACCGCCTGGTCTACACCATACTTGGAATCTGTTTGAAAAGTAGAAAAATTGTCTTATCTATTGGAGCATTGACGATTTAAGTGGAAAAACTGCCTGTCCCCTTTTGAACTCGTGCGTGCAACTAAAATTAAGTCTAAAAAACATTCAGGGGATAGCAGTAACGCATTTGCGCGAAGGGCGAAAAAAAACTTTATTTAGTTTAAAGAGAAAAAAAATTATAAGAAAACGTGACGCCTTGTTCACACAATGGCTCGATTTAGTAGTAATTACCAAGATGATTTGGGCAAACTATTATGGCTTTGTTCAATAGCTGCATGGCTGCCACAGAAGCAACGTATAAAATGTTAAAACATTGTGTTTATCCTGTTGAACAGCCAAGTTTAAAAGGTTTTACTTACGATAAACACAATGTCGCAAACGTGTTGTATATTCGCGCAAGCACAAATACATTAAGGTTATTAATTTAGCAGAAAGTGCATTTTTTTAGAGATTTTGATTCCCGGCGTCGCAAGCCTTTCGTCTTGATTAGTCGAAGGGCATGCGTTCGGCAAGTAATTTACGCCCGGAAAAACGTTCACGTCTTACTAAAAAATACTAACTTTATTGCAATCATGAATGTTTAACTTAAGAAACACCAATAGGCACTTATTTAATCTTGTTACCCGTGTATATTTAAATTAGAGTAACCTTCTGCACAAAAAATTGCGTTTTGAAAGAAATTTTACCGATTTGAAATACGGTGATATACCTGACAAAAACGTCATAGTTTGGCAAATACTTTCAATTTTTAGAAATCGTACTGAACACCAGCTCCATCACTTTGAATTGTTAATATTTCATATACCTTTCGCTTATCGTTCAGAATAAACTAGATATAGAAGTATTTATACATTTAGTGAAATATGTGCAATTATACATTTAGTGTCCTAACCAGGATCTAAATGGTTCCATTTTTAAAGGCTCTGCGACCAGTGCTTGGGTCGAGACTCAATGGTTAACAACCATTAAAAGTGTCATTTCTGATTTAATAATAATACCGTATTCGGCTGACAAAGAGTACTTTTGACAGTATACATCATGGTGATTATGGGTTTCAGAAAGATTTTTGAACTACAAAAGGTTAATCAACTTCTTGACAGTACTCCCCGGACTAAATGGATTCCGAAAATAAATTTTGTGTAACATATTTGTTTAGTTTTGCCTAAGAATTATGTCATTATTGTGTTTGAAGGGATAGCTGTCGTCCAACAGTGTACTTGTAGTTGCTCGTTGTTTAAACCGAAAGGAAGCTGCAGGATCGCGCTGTGGATTTCCTTGTTATGCTGCCGACGTGGCAGGCCTGTCATTTCCACCAAGCCATAATATTGAAAGGTTGTTTATGCGTCACCAAGTAGCCTATACTTAAGGTCGATATTCCAAAACGCTGGGACAAGGTGCTGCAAGCGGCATTGTTACTGTAGTCAGTATTTCCTAGCCTTATTTGCACTAAACCCTCATGTATTCTAATTTTTTATCCTTCCTCCTTCCTTAACCTTTTCAAGCGGTATGTCAGGCTGCGACGTCTTAAAAGTGGTCCCTTATATTGCTGTTTTCAGTTATGTCCGTGCGTTAATGTGCATTTAAAATGAAGTCGAAATACAGTAAGTCAAATAGAGCAGAGGTATGATGCGTTAAATGTGACTTAAGTTTGCAAACCCATCATTTTAGAAGTATATACGGCAACGCAAATGATTTGGGAAGGTATACTATACATCAAAACGATTTCTCAGCGTAATTTAGAGGAGGTTAAAAAGTTATCCTACTGATCACAGATCTACCAGACCACAGAAAACGACTTAAAGAACAACACAAAGCTCACAAAACATTTCATTTTTATTTATTTCAAGTATGGAATTTTTTAGGTATTAGAAAGAAGGGCAAAATTGCTTAGCTAAAAAATAATTTGTACTTTGTCCCTTTTCCCTATCCGGATCCTCTTTATTTGATATAACTAATGTAATACCAAAACATGTGAGCTAAATAAATGCATATACCAATTAAGTTAAAATAGCTAGTTAAGCACCACTGCTTTATGAGGACAGACAATTTGTGAACGATGGAAGATTAAGGGACTTCCGAAAAAATAACAGGACAAGTGAGCATTCCCTCCTCGACACGATTTGTTTTTATTTTTACTCTCAGGAATAGATTAAATGATTGCTTTGTAACCTTTAAAGTCCCCACAGGAGGCGCTACACACAGATCAAGAATACCTGTTTTAGACGTATATTACTATATACACGCTTACAAAAAAGTACAAACTGCCACGTTTTCGTATTGTACAAACGAACGAAATGCTATACTTACTTGGAAGTCTTCCTTTTGTCCCGTAAAGATTTTCCCCAAGAGGTCCGTAAACAGCCGAATATTCTTTTGCTCCGTGTTTGTACAAACACTTTTCCGCTTTCTTTTGAGCAAACACGGCCAACTTTTTGTTCCAGGTCATTAATCTCATGTTGCTGGCGGGCGGACTTACCTACAAAAGAGTATTAAACGTCAAACGAAAAGTTTATAAACATATGCACATTGGAACCTTGCGTATCTTTTGTTTTTACGCCTTATTCCCTAAACGCTAAACCGTCGATTCCATCTTATACCTGTTGAATTGAATTTCTACGAATAACTTTAGCCGTTTAAATTTCGAGTCATCACTGTCACATACTTCCTCGTCGAATGAGACGTCCAACGCGGTCACAACGAACGACCGACGCTGCGAAATGAAGCGCTGTCAGTTCATTAAAACGATTGACACGTCGGCCGCAAGCATCCCGCAATGTCGCGTTTCTCCTGTTCTTCGTTTTCATGTCCATTTTACAAGGCCGCGCACCAGCCCTGGGTGCAAAGGTCTCTTTTCCGGACTAAAAGTTTGCGACTTTACACACTTCGACAATGTTAAATCGATTGGACGTTGTGGTTGGCCAAGCAAAATATAAATGACAAAGGCGTTCTATAGAAACCAATTCACCAATGTCTGGCTACAGCGTGGACCGGAGCGAGGCGCTGTACCCGCTATTTGGGTGGATATTTTTTTTTATTATAATATGCAAGTTTTCTAACTGACAGCGTTCGCTGACAGAGCTCTCAACCCAAATTTGACTAAGCTGTTGTTTGTTTCAAAATATGACTTGTGCCCGAGGTAAACTGCAAAAATAAATGTATTTAAGTTCGATTTTGTTTGAAAAGTTTACCAAGTGGCAACCTGAATGCCACCAAATGGAGCACTTTTGAAGTCTTGTTTTATACACTATTGAACGTAATTCTAAAAGTGAATGTTTTTTATTTCATCATTAACTGTAGCTTGATGTTGCTTTTATTTTGCCTATGCTAGATAGTTGTACACACCTTTTTGTTTACATCGTATCAATCATGGCTGCCTTTCCAGGCCACAAAATTACACAATCAACCGTTTGAACGTTTTGCCAACAGACAAGCGGTTTCATGTACACACTGCATGTTGCGTGTCACGCCTACCGAATACACAAAGTGATAAGGTGGGTCCTACTTTGGCCTATCAACATGTATGCGCCAAACTTTTCATTTAGCAATAAAAATGCAAAACTATAAAACTGGTGAGAAAAGATCACTAAGTTTAAAGCAACTTACCAAGCGTCGATACCGATTATGAGCATCCACTAACTTTGTGATTTCGCCTTCACCTAATGGACTTTCTTCGGAGGAACCATTAGCTACATTTCTAAGAAATTCGCTACAGAGCAGAACGAACAAAGCTTGGAGCAAAGAATTTGCCATTTCGCGTAAAATTAAAAACTTTTTTTTCGATTTAAGACTTCTTTAAAGTGATGCAAGGAATTTAACTGTTCTATTTCTGGAAGTAAAAGTACAGGATTATTTTAATTACTAATTTGAATCGCATATAGGCTGCATATTTTTAATTTAATTTCAATCAAATTTATACTTTAAGATAAATTGAAAGACCATGCAAATGGTACTACTGTAAAAATGTAAAACAAAACAAGAGAAAAACACAAACCCCAATTTTAGAAATGTTTAATTCTTTTTTGCTGATAGCTGTGGATATGAATGAATCGATGATAATTCGTACACCTTTTACCATATCCGCGTATCGCCTAGACTGTTCGCACGCGCATTCATTACACACCAACTTGCACATCTTCACTAAGTTGTAATCACTTTCGAGTTCACGGCGTTCTACATGTGTGTCAAACTGATTGAAAGCTTCTACGTTTTAACAGCCGAATGGTGCAAAGTATTCAGGATATCCCTCTTTAACTTGTGTCGCATTGCAACGAATGCAGACTTGCGCCAACATGCTCTTGTTGTAGGCTGCTTTTGGCTGCACAGTGCACACCTTTTTATAGCATCGATCGCTTATACCCACTTCCGTATAGCTAAACTTCTTTCTCCACTTGCAAATTTCGTAGGGGATATTGATCGCCCTAAACGTATCGATGTTTTAATTTCACTTCTTTGTCGTGGGTATTTAAACTTAAAATCAAGCTGATTTTTACAATTGCGTCATGCCTTTTACAATAATGTATTTGTTCGGTCATTGGGAACATTATTTTTCAAATATAGCCTTCTGAATAAAAATAACTTGCTATCAAGTATATGGGCGGTATCATTCAAAAGTGTCATTTTTATTTATTGTTGAACATTCAGCAGCACTGCTTTGTTTTGATTTGTCCGCTGCTCCCTTACTGTAAACCTTTAAACCACCGAAGAGAACCATGGCTCGGTTTAATATTGGTTTGTACACAAAGTTATCATTTGTTGGCGCCATTTGATTCCCGTCTATTCTCCACCACGATTATAAGCAACTATAGTAATGACCGGACCTGGAAATTTAGTAATGACCGGACCTGGAAAATTTCCTATAATAATCCTAACTGTTTTAAAATTACTCAGACAAAAACAAAAAATACCCGCCGAGCTGATAGTTTTACAATACTCTAGCAGAATGTCAAAACCACCAACTTATATTTTTCTGTAACGCTTTAGGCCTACTCTTTGCAAAATCGGTGTCTCTGTTCTGTTTGCAACAACTTGCGCTAATACAGACTTTTGCCTAAAGTAGGCACCTTTTTATAAAGCAGGAAAAAAGGATGTCGCCTTTTAAATGCCACGAGAAGCCCAAAATGACGTGTTAACAAAATCCGGAATTACGAGCGTCAGATATCCTTGTATGCACAACAATGCGTAGTTTGTTATTTTACTAGAATCAGGTGTCTTCCCGTTCAGGTTCTCGTGAAAGGCACTTCCAAAAGCTCAATCAATGTCGTTATTAGTGTGTTCCGACCAAATCGCATCCTTTTTATTCTACAAGCTAAAGCGCCATTTCACTGAAAACGGCACATCCTTAATTTGCATTTCCTCTAGGTGTGGGGAACCAACAATAGCGTTTTGGGGTGACGTACATTTCACCACAAATTAAGCTTACCAACACTTTAATATGGTGGCACCACTGAAAACCCTTGATTTTTAAAGTAAGAATTAAGACAACATCATCCTGACAAAGCAACAAATATTTTGCCGATCCCGTGTAAACAATTCTCACAGATACGAATGCAACGGACAAATGTTTTTAAAGTGCCATATGATACGTCGGCAATGGCTTTGCTCCCATTTTTAGCCCCCGTGACTTTTATAGGCAATCCATTTTTCCTTTTTCTTTACGTCTCTCGCTTGAAATGCTTAACAGTTTTCATGACTTTTAAGTAACGCCTTTTTAAATGGCTTTAAACATGGGAAAACTGAAGATACTGCCAGACAAATTGCTTCACCGGATGTGACACTGATATAGCCCTGGGAACAAAGGCCAACTTTCACTATTCGTGAGAACCATTTCAAACGCTCACATCATATCGAAGACAAACATTTAGGCTGTCTGCAACCCTTTGCAGAAGTTTAGCATGAAGCATATTTTTTCGTTTTTAATGTTTAAAGGCAATAGTAATTTATTATATTTATTTAATTTCATTTTTAATATTGGGCTTTGCTAACTCATGGGCGATGTTTCTTTTAAATATTTTACTTGGAACAAATATGCACGATGCCTGTTGCATCTCTATGTATGCATATCGCATACTTTCGCCTATATTGAAGGTGGTTTATATAGTTACACAATGTTTTAAACATATACTAGAACCAAACCGTGAAAAGTTTTTCCATATTTTTAAGCACTGATTCGAAGTGACTTTTTTGTGTTTAGGTTGCTACAAGGCAAACATGTTTTCGTGATTGTTGGTGCAATATCATTATTGTTTCCTGCGTACCCGAGACCCCACACTCAGCGCGCAATATTTACAATTTAATTTCTACCGTTATAGCGTGATGCCAGAACGACAAACTTTGTCCTATTTTAGGCCTTGCAGTTTCCCGCTTTGACAATGGCAACGATTAAGTCATTTCCTGCAAACACGTGTTCTCGACGTCATCGTGTCCAAGTTATCCATGTTTCGTTACAACTGTGATCCTTAAAATATTTAATCATAATATAATTAGTGCGGTTTTAGATGTCGACTGAATGCAAAAAGTGGTAAGGTTGTTCTGATCAAATAAGTCGTTGGAAATCGAAAACGTAGAGCAAAATATCTTAATGTGATATTTTAAAATATTTGTATTGTGTTAAAAGTTCTATGCACTGTACGTTTTCTGTTTAAAGGTATACAAGACCTAACGGGAAACTCTTACAAAGATGAAAGTCAGGCGGTGTAATTTATTATGCGGTGACGTTTAGCTGGGGCTTTCCGAAGTTCTTCTACGTCGACGTCAAGATTATCACAAAGACCGGAAAGTACAAAAATAGCGCTTCCCTATAGACTGAGTCTCCACTTTGCATCTGCAGTGATGCTTGTGTCGCTGTATTGGGGAAATGTCAATGAGGTTTTACCCAACCAAAAAATGAATAGCATTATTAAATCGGCAATATTTGTAAAAAGTTAAGCAGCCTTGTGACCATGACTAAGACGTTAACATGATCAAAGACTGGGATGGAATTAAAAGCGGCTGCCTAAATCATGTCCACCGAACGAAAGACACGCTGTTGCAAAAAAAAAAAAAATTACAGCCTTCTTCGTATATCAAAATCCTTGGGAATGAATACTCTGCCGTTGTAAGCACATTGTTTACTCATTTCCGGCGCGATAAATTGCTAAGTGCATCATACAGCCAGCTTTTAGTTGGGATGATTTACAATAAAAAAAGGTGTGAACAAACGTATTTTTGTCTATCGATTTCGTTTGACTAATCTTAGGAGGGAACATACGTCACAGTAAGGCAAGAGCTGTACGACTACATGGCGGTAATTCAATGCTAATTCTTGTATGGCTTCATTTGTACCCTTCAACATGGTAGTGGACCCTTATTTTGATAACATGACAAGCCTTATTCGAAAAAGAAGAAATCAAACCACGTCCTTCCCACGTATTGCAATAAAAGGTGACGTTTTTCGTCTGGGAAGTTCGTGAGTGGCGTTTAGGCGAAGCATTTCCTCGCCAAATTCCCCAGACACAAAAGTTAACCTCTACGTAGAGTAATTTCTGTATTCGGTGCATGTTGGCACGCATCCCAAAGCAGTGTGGTGATACAGGGAGTATAGCTTATTTATAAAGTGTCATGCTCCCACTTGGACATTTAAAGTTTTTTTAAAGTTGCAATACTTAATCACACCTTCACGCGTAATATTTTAGTGACCTTTTAGGTTAGTCACGATGGACGATTGGACGTGCATAAATGACTCATAAACATATGTACGATTTCCTGTAACTTGGTTATGGCAAACCAAATCTCCTATTGGCGGAAATCTTCGTCTCAAATGATTCGGCCTTACCTGGCGGAAGTCAAGTGGTCTGCAGAACGCTGCAAATTGGATCCCGTAAAGCGCCAAAATACGTATTCAGCCGAAGAAACGATCTTAGATATTTCCGACCAAAAGGTTGAAACCAAAGACCTGTGGCCAACGCTTCAATCGAAAGACCTCCCTGTTAAAACACTCCCCAGGTTAAAGCTCACTAGATAACGTTTGCTGGTCTGTAGATGGATTTCGTTTTTTGCTTCAAAATTTGTATTATTTTACTGATGGAGGATTTTTCTCCTTGCTGTTTAAAACAGATCAGAACATAATCTCAAAACCAATCTGCTGCCGTTTGATAATCTCAAAACCACTCTGTATCTCAAAACCACTCTGCTGCCGTATCGTGTTTGGAGAGGAATCAAATCAAATCAATTATTATCCAACTCAATATTTATGGGTTTTCATTGCAAAACTGGCTTGTCGGGCGCTATATGTTGCATGTGAAGTATATCGTGTTTATTTTGGGGCGTCCTATTTTAACGTCTGATGGATTAAGATACCTGCTTTAGGTAGCTTGCTGGTGTTGAAGTACAATCACGTCTATTCACGTTTGCAATTTACATCTTGACTTTTAAAACCGACTCGGACGCATTTCGTACTGGCCTAAACTTGTAATCTCAGACAGCGCTGTGATTTCGTTAAGTAGCTCTATGAAACGAAATTGAAGTGCTCCTAGAGATAAATGTGACTTTGTATAATCTGACAACCTGCCGCAAAATGCAATAAAAATAAATGTAATATTTTCCTTGCTTAGCCGGAACGTACACGGGCTTTTACAGAACAAAGTCTCGTGGTTAGTTACACATGGTTTTGTCGAAGATGACATAACGTACCTAATTGGCCTTACAACAATTTATAACGTGCCGAGCTAAATAAAATCACTTGTGTTTTTCGCGAAGAAAACAAAGTACAGCGGTAAAGCGTTATTATAAAAATGAATTGATGTTTAATGGTGAAAATAACGGCCCAAATAGACGTTAAAAGCGACATGCTTTATTTTCAAACGTTTCGGCAATTTCTAATTCACTGATGATGGCATTAGAAATTTCCGAAACATTTGAAAATAAAGCATGTCGCTTTTAACGTCTATTTGGGCCGTTATTTTCACCATTAAACTTATGAACAGATCCGTATATAGTGTTCCGAATTGATGTTTGTATTATAGAAAATGTAGTTGTGCCCACAAACTTACCCCCTTCTGCTGACGGCAATATAAGTTCAAGTATAGGCCTATGTTATTCAAATATAAATAAGTACAAGCCCGGTTGCGAGGGAAAAAAAAAAAAAACGCTAAGTTTTTTTTTCCACATTAAATTAAAACAACCTGTTCTACAAGTACGTGCTCTCGGAGTCGCCTGAGGGTTTAGATTTAAAATACCTGACATTTGGCGTGAATATCGCAAAACAGATCAAGGCATATCGGTAAACATCTGTGAGTAATATATCTTGTAAATCTAATATAGGCTACACTTCTAATGCCACTTCTAATGCCAGAGGGCATTGTGCTATTATACTGTTAGCTAAACGAGGAACCCGTGACAATGTTAAAACCTATCATCAGATGCCGCACGTTTAATCTCCCGAATCCCGTAATTAAAAAGAAGGTTTTTCAACGACGATAAACATCACAATTAATTTTAATAAATTTATTTAACCTCCAGAATTGTTTCTTTTCCAAGTTGGTTTAGGCTACTTATTCTATATCTAGGAGTTTCTGACATCCAACTTCATTTCTTTATTTAGGCCTATTTTTCAAATAAAGTATAGCCTGTTCTAACTAGCCTATATTATTTTGACTTTATTCTGTTGCTTTAGTTTTAGGGGTTGCTTTTGATATCTGCGTTGCACAAAAAAGGTATTAAATACGTGCAATTTTTTTAGAAATTAGGCCAAGTTGTCTTTGTGTGTGTTCTTATTGACGGACCAAAAAAGGGGGGTCCGAAAAAACTTCAAAATATATCTTTATTAAATTAATTAAAGCTGGGATATGTGCTTAATCACGTTCTTGGTAAGTGATAAAATCACATTGTAACATGTTGTAAATCGTATTGAGTATGACGTAACACTTCCCTTGTGATCTAACACAAATAGATTGTAAAGTGAACGGCAGCATTACAAGAGTTCACATGTACTGGACTTCGGCTTAACTTTATGCTATCGTTCGCAAAGATGAACACACCTACGCATTTCAAGACTTGCTTCGTAGATGCAGCAGCAAATATCATATCAAAATAAACGTGTCATAATAAAGCAATCTGGTGTTTTCTGTTTCTTCACTCAACATACGGTGCTCTACGCCAGGGGCCCGCACATACTTTTTGGCGCGACCCAAAATTGCTAGTACCGAGGTCTCGCGACCCAAATACTTTTTTCGAATTTATTTAATAAAACAGCTTCGCTAAAATAACACAGTAATTTATTATGTTTCTATTCATTAAGACAGATCTATATGTTATGCGTTTCTAAAGAGAAAGGGTTCTGTAACACAACTGAAAAGTAGCCTTGACTAGTGCAAATATTACTGGCAAAGGTGTGTAATGATTTTTTAGCGCGACTCACTAAAAATGCCCGACGTCTCATCGCAATCGTTTTAGGAAACTCAACATTATAAGACTCGCATCTAAGGATTTTAAGCGCAATATAAATTTTAAGACAGAGGCAACCTTTACAAGTCGCGGGCCAAAACCAAACTCAGCAAGTTCTCGGCGGGCCGTATTAAATTTCCGATAACAATTTTTTTATAAAAAACGTGTGGCCTAAAGGCACTTTAATATAACAACTCTTAATCAGGGACAAACTCTAATGTTTGATGCAGTGAAAATGAGTCTAGTTACACTACAACAAGGAAACAACGGGCGTAGCGCGAAAGTTTTAAATTTACAAGGAGACGTGACGCATTTGCCACACACGAAATAAAATACGAAAATATTTCTTATGCTCTTTTTGTTAATGTTTATCAATAAATAATACATCAGCAAATTAATTTGGAAAAAATTGATTTTAGAGGGTTTCATGCTACTAAAAATTTCCTACTTGTAGTAGGGCTACCATATTTTCAGGTCCCGAAAAGAGGACATTTTTGGCAAGTAAAACAAAAAGTAGAATTGTTACGTTTTGAGTTTGATGACATTTCCTTGGTAGTTGCAGGCAAAACTTACAAAAACAAAGCAAAAGTTACAAAAACAGACAAAAATACAACAAATCAATTTTGTTTTGCGGTTTCCTAAACTTTTGCCAACAAGGAACCGATCATTTTTAACGATCGTAAAACTTGTTTACATGAAATATCATTGAAATTATATACAACCATCAGGACCCACGAAACTGATCCAATTTTTAATTCGAAATTCCTAAAAAGAGGACACTTGGGCATTTTTGAGCGTCCTCAGAGGACCATTCAATTTTCTTGAGAAAAGAGGACAAATCCTCCTAAAAGAGGACATATGGTAGGCCTAACTTATAGTTGTCATGCGCACGTCACCTTTGGTCTGAGAAGAGTAAATCAAAACGCCAATGTAATTCAAAGTCAAATTTGTAACGCGCGGGGAAAATTTTGTGCAATTTCGTATAATTAAAACAGTTAAAAACATTGAGCATGCTGGCCGTGTGTATAATTTGTGAAAGCGTTTGCGGGCAGGATGATTTTCACTGGAGGGCCGGATTCGGCCTGCGGGCCGAAGGTTGCCGACTTCTGTTTTAAGACACGATGTAACGAATTTAAACCAAAACGCGACATTTTAACACGAAGGCCTTGAATACCTTTGTCCAGCCAAACTTAATGCGCCAAACGCAGCCAGATTGTCAGCATCTGATTTTAGTTATCAAAACTTTTCATTTAAAAAATGGACGACGCTTGACCACACAAAAAATATATTATAGCAAATGAAGATTCACGTGAAGCGTCTTATAATAGCTTGTTTATATCGTTAAAGTTCGTGAAGAACTGCATAACCTGGTTAAGCAGTTTATGTTAGGAAAAATTTTAGTGCAAAAAAATATTTATTGGATTTAAATTTGCATATTTTAATTTAAAAGAACAACGTGCTTACGACGCTTTGGTTACAGAAACGGGATAAAAAAAGGAAAGAGACTTTTTTTAAAACATATACCAAAAAGTAAACCCAGATTGCGGTAGGCGGATCAGTTTGGTGTGGTAATGGCCAAAATAGTGTTGGATTACAAGCGCTCTTTGCCACCACCTGGATCGAACGAACACTCACGACTTTTTACGGGGCTTAGTGTATATATGACAATTTTAGTCGCGCTCAAAGTAAGACTGCTCCCATGTATACAATTCAGCGTACCAATGGAAACAATTAGAAAACCTAAAATATAGGCCTCTTTAAAATTGAGAACCACTGAGTTAGCCTATAGGTAAGTTGTTTTTTACGATATATTTTGTAATAAAATAATTTTGTTTCGACAAATATCTCTATTTGCACACTTTACGTGCTTTGTATTCGTTTTTCGGTTCCTAAGTTTTGTCTTTGGTAAGATCTCGGTGAATATCTCTTCATTTAGTTTTACCTATAAGTGTAGGCTTGCCATTTTTCAGAAACGTAAATCTGGGACGCATATTGAAAACTGAAAATAAACTTAATGTAGACCTAATACAAAATAATTTAATACAACTAATAAACTTAACGGGGTTGCGGTTGTTTTATATTTTGTCAGGGGGTATTTTTAGGGCCCTATTTTTCAGGGTGGTTTGTCTAGTATTTTAAATTGTTACCGAAAGTAATATTTTGTAGAGTGAATAAAATGGGGCGGTTCCTGGCTTGAGTGCTAAATAGTGTGTAAAGTCGTAAAAATTTTAATTTTTTCTAAATAAAACATTTTAATTTCTCTAATCGTTAATTGTTATACATCATATATGTTGGTCGTCACTTGACTATTTTGCTTGCTTATTGTGCTGGAAATGGGTAACTAAATGTTTCCCCACAAATGGAGTCACTTTCTTTAGCCTGTGTGGAAGCAGCATTCAATCGGATGGCGTGTTATAAAGTATCGCATTTATCTGCGTGACTGTGAAAAATCTAATTATTGTCTTCGCAAACTAAAATTTTACATTTTGTTGAAACAAAAAAATTGCAAATAATGTGTGCTTATTTAAAATGAAACAGCTAAATAACCAACGGCTAAGCACGTCAAACATGTTTTACGTAACGAAAACCATGACATATATCAATAGGGAACCACTCACTAAAGTAAAACCTTGTTACCGCAGCCTTTTTCGCATTGCGTGATATTCAGTAAATAAGTAAAATCTCGTTTGAAACTGAAAATTGGTTACGATTAAAACTGCCGCATAAAATGCGATGTTTTGCGAACTCTCTAAAATTTATGCGGTAACATACTTCAAGTGCTTAAACCTAAAAGTAATTAAACCGACACCAAACTGTGTCATAGGCCTACGTGAAAAACATCCTTGAAATAAAAATTGCTTAACGGTGACCGGTTTGCTACGGCGCTCGCTTACCTTCCTCAAAAAGATATCTCCCAGCACCGGCCGGATAACATCCATTTAATTTTTTTTACTCACCAAACACAAAAAAAGAAACTAGCCCCAGCAACCTCTGATTTTTGTAAATTTTTTGGTAAATTTAAAATTCAAAAATCCGGGACAAACTGGTTAACCGGGCGGGACACCGGGACAAGGCCTTAAAACCGGGACTGTCCCGGCTAAACCGGGACGTATGGCAAGCCTATATAAGTGTACCAAAACATCAAACTTTTTGATAAATTTGTTTGAAACAATTTAAAAAAAATATTTTAGGGCCGTTCTTAACTTTTGCAGAAAAAAGGAACTTTCTCCCTACTCGCGATTGCTGAAATTGTTCATAAATACCTTAATGTCGAAAACGCTACTTTAAATAGGTGCTTTTCAAAATATATCTTTTCGATATTCTTGTAAATTTGAAAATTATATTAGTTATTTAGTTGAAAACTAAAATGCTCTAATTTTAATTATGATCTAATTTTAAAAGCTAAAATAAATCTAGTTGTCCAAGTCTGATGGATTGGTGGTCGGAGCAATCCGGTAAAAACTCTGTTATAACACCAAAAATAGGCTCTTCTTTGCAACATGGCAATAAGATATTAAAAAAGGAATTTCAGTTTTTTATTACTGCAATTTTTCTGTTTGATTACTTAATGATTTATTTATGGAATGTTTTTTTTATTATGTACTCATGTTGTGTTTGATTCGTTGTTAATTTGGGTATTCAGTAAAGCGGAACATCTATGACGTTTGACTAGTGACGACAAAACTGAATTCATGAAACCTAAAAGGCTACTGCATTAGTCAAAACTGTTTAAATTATATAATTTGATTTGTTTGTAGGTTATTTAATTTCATTACACAATGTCCCAAAACGAAATTGATGAATTATTTGATGTGAAAAACTTGTTTTACCTTGGGTTGTACCAACAATGTATCAACGAAGCTCAAAAAGTTAAGGTAATATTCAGCAGTTGTTTGTTTCACCCAAACGGGTGAGGTGACAAATATTTAACAAATAAAATGCGTGGGTGCAGCCAACCACGGCTGCTCAAGTAGTTTTATTTGCTGTCTTGAGCCAGACTCTACTTGTTTTCACCAGCTTTCGTCTATGTTTATAGCCACGGTGGAAAGTATGGAAAGTATATCCGCGAGTTTATTTTAACCTTTTAAAAGTGCACCCCGAAAAAATCTGAACTGCACCTCAAATAGACCCGTTATTATCAAATTGGCATATTTTTATTGTGTATACAGGGTTGGGCTTAAGCACTCGCCCGCAGTGTTGATTGACACTCACTCGCCCGACTAGCGAGTGGCTTCGGCGAGAAATTTAATTAGTTGGTGTAGGACAACTTGTGTTAAGCACCACTACTAAGCGAAATATTACTTAGCGCCAGTTATTTCCTTAAACACTAAGACGCAAATACCTTCAACACTACACAAATAATAAGGTTGATCGAAGTCATGTTCGCTCGTAATAAAGACTCTTTGTCCCGTTTAAAAAAGTCGTTTCCCGGCAAACAATCAAAGACGTTATTACAATTATTACAGCCAAGCTGCAAAATTGTCTCTCCCGTATAGAAAAGACAGGTTAACGATAACCCAAGAAATGACCGCGCTAGGACGGAAATTTGCAGACGGCGTGCCAACCAATTTGGCGAGTGTTATTTCGTCTATATAAATGCAATATAAAGTCCATCGGAACATCATAAACGGCACCAGGAAATTTGAAAGTGCACGCGGGGTGCATGTTTTGACCTTTGTTGCACCCGGTCTACTGGATTTTTTCAACCATGCACCCACTAGATCTCGTCAAGATCTAGCATACTTTCCAGACTGTTCCTGTAGCAAGCGTAAATTTTCTATAATTGCATATTAACCTTTTTAATTTTTTTTTATCAATTGAACTTTTATGGTAATGGATTAAACTTACTTCTTGTACAGCATAACATTTTCATGGTATTTTTCTCACCCATGTATCAAACTTTGAAATTCTCAACTGTCTCCATGGATTTTCAAAATTACAATACAATTTACTGCTCCTCGTGATTTTTTATGGGGATAATTCCTAAAAAATGCACAACTTAAAGTTTACTTTAGCCTAACAATACTTGACCAACATATATAAAATAGAATAAGTATTTGTTTTACAAACTACTTGATTATCCCATAATTTAACTATATCTGAATTGTTAGAATCATATTTACAACCATGCCAAAGTTAACTTTATTTGAACTTAGTCGAAACCTTCTATTGGGTATACATTGCTAAAAAATTAATTTAGAAGGAAACCTAATGCATTGAACACCCCCAAAAAATTCTCACATCGATTGAAACAATTAATTCAACAACATTTTAGGTAAATGGTTTGTAAGCGCTATTGACCCGATAGCTATATATAAAGCACTTTAAGATGTTAGCGTGAAGTGGAAAAAGCACATATATGTTGTTTAAGTTAAAACTGTCATTTAAAAAGTGTTATCTGATGCATGGTAAAATATACTAAAAAAGAAACATCAATAAACAAATTTACATTTAATAAAAAAATATTAAATGTTTGTTTTATTTTTAGGTAAGTAGCCAGCAAAAGAAAACGGAGTGCGATGTCTTTATGTACAGGGCCTATATTGCTCAACGAAAGTATGGTGTTGTGCTTGATGAAATCAAGTCATCTGCCTCTCCAGAGCTGCAAGCTGTAAAACTTTTAGCTGACTATTTGTCAAATCCATCCCGAAAGGATAGTGTATTAAAGGTAGAAAAGGACCTTTTTTTATAAACTACAAAAAATTGATTTAAAAGCTGTAGCCTACCATTGTATTTGTGTGTGTCCCAGGCTATTTAATATCTAGTAATATTTTTCGTTTAAATACTGCTCCACTATCTGTTGCTTGACTTTATTTTGCTATGATTTGTTTAGAAAGTTGAAGACATTCTTTCGGGTAATGTTGATGTTGAAAACAAAACGTTACCACTCATGGCAGCAAGTATATACTATCATGAATGTAACTATGATTCTGCTATGCGTGTCTTGCACAGTTGTGAATCTCTGGAAACGTAAGTTGGCAATATTTTTTGAAGAGTTTAGGTATATTCTATAAAAGATTTGCTGACATCTAATAGATATAGTTTATTAGAAACATATTTTTTGTTTTGGAATTATTATATGAGTATTTTGTGCATACTGGGTATTTATTTTGTTTGGCAGCCAGAATTTTATTTGTGTTAATATTTCAAAATTATATTTGCAGATCAGCACTGACGGTACAAGTTTTACTAACCATCAACAGAGTGGATTTAGCAAGGTTTGAAAAAATAACTTGTCATTTGCCCATTGCAAAACTTGTTTCTTACAGTCTGATCAATTAAAGAAAAATGAATAGACGTGAAATGTCACTTTGCATTGGCTGATAGAGAGGTTTCTAGCCAAAATAAATCTCTTTAGGAATATATCTTCCTGAACTAGAAACAAAACCCCAACCTGGGAACAGTGTAAATGGTATTTGTTTCAGTCGGTGAAACTAGCTACAAGTAAGGGGTGAATTAAACTTAACACCATGACCCATTATTTGATTTTTAAGCAGTCATAAAAGTCAAACAACAACTACACACTGAAGGTAAAAAAATCAGTGGCAAAATCAGAAACACTGCTTTTATAGCAATTGAAAAGGCCTGAGTTTTAATTGACTTATCTTTACTTCAGAGCGTCAAACATGAAGCCTGTGATACATTTTTAAAACTTTTTTTTTCTGTAAGATTTTGAGTTGTTTTACTTGTTCTGTGCAAATTAAGCTGTCTCAGTTTTAGAAAGCGCATGAATCACATTTGTGTATTTCTTATCTGCTATTGCCAATTTACTGCCAAAAATTTAAACCTAATTATTTGTTATAAACTTGTCCAGTTTGCCTGTTTAAATAAGCCCTTTGGGCCGCAAGTTACTCTTAAAATTCAAATAAAGGATGATTAAATTTAAGTAGATATTACAGTTAAAATAAGGTTTTGGCAGTCCAAAAAATCTTTTGTGCCTTCATAGTAAAGTAAAGATGTTTGCTGGTGTCAGTGCCATTTTATTTCTTTCTGTTTATGGATGCTGCTAAAACCTATGTATGCATATTGATACTGTAAATTAAGCATGTTGGAAATACAATAAAGTCAATTGATTATAAAACAGTTTTTGTTTCTTAGTTGTATAGATGCTGTCTGCTAACTTATGCAAATTATATCATGCGGCCCTCTGTAAGACTACATTTGATACCCCTGCTTTCTGCCATAAACCAACAAAAATATACCTTATTTTAATGGTAATGATTACACAGCACATACTAAACATCTTGAATTTAATTCCATGTGGTTACTATCATAATATATTTGTAATATAAATCGGTTTTTATGATAATAAATTCTATTATCTGGCCTGAATCAAATCATGTAAGTGAAATCATTGGAAAAGTTTTGTTGTTATGATTCCAGAAAAGAGTTAAAGGCAATGCAAGAATCCGATGAAGATGCAACCTTGACACAGCTTGCTCAAGCTTGGTTTAACCTTACTGTCGGCGGTGAGAAACTTAATGATGCCTACTACATTTTCCAGGTTAGAAGCTAATTTCGCTTCTTTTGTGATCTAATCATACTCATAAAAAATGCTGATGATATTTGAATCACTGTATTAGCTTGATTGCATAAAATGTGTAAAACTTTTTATTGGCCATAGAAATCCTATTAACCATGGTAATGACTTAACACTATAATATAATTTGTACCTGTTCTTTGAATCGTCACTAGCAGCTGAGGGATACATTTCGTTGCAGGAAATGGCCGATAAGAACTCGTCCAGCAGTCTTCTGTTGAATGGCCAAGCCTCTTGCTTTATGGCGCAGGGAAAGTGGGATGAAGCTGAGGGTGTCTTGCAAGAAGCCATGGATAAGGTGGCTTGAATAAACTTTTTTCCTTTCAGTTATTTAGCTTCAGCTTGTTAAGGCGTTCGTTTTATTTTTGCCAGTTGATCTTTGTGCTTCCTCTGAGACAATGTGTTACCTTGTAAACATATATTGCCCATAACAGTGGTTGGCAAACTGTTGGCCGCGGCCCGTCATGTATCCTTTTAATTTGAAAGTTGGCCAATTTTGAACAAATGTACACACTTTTTTGCTCTACGCGCGATGAGATTGTATTGTGCTGCATATTTGCGCAGAAGTAGTTCGCCCTGGAAACATCTATACTTTTAAGAATAAGTTTGTCGTAGTGGGCCTTTAATAGCTGTTGAGAGAGCATTTTTGGACGCAACAAAAAGCTTGCCGACTACTGGCCTATAATAACGTTTCTTCCCTCGTCCTGGTGAAACACAGTGTGCAATTTGTCGTTCAACAGTGCCATGTGATTTAAGATTGCCGAACCATGGCTATCAACAAAGAAAAGTATTTTATTTTTTTATTAGGCCAGATCGTTTGCACATTGCACAACAGCGTACCTTATTTCGTGCTCAATTTAACGCATTGTTGTATGTGACTCGCAGGACAGTAACTGTGCCGAGACTCTTGTCAACATGATTTTACTCGCCCAGCACCGAGGCAAGGGTTCAGAGGTCACCAATCGCTACTTGTCTCAGCTAAAGGACTCCCATAACAGCCATCCTTTCGTGCGAGAGTTTGCCGTCAAGGTACGTAAAACTGGTGGTTATCTGACCGATGGTAGTCAGATAAACTTGAGTGTAAAACTGGATTATTTATTTGCTTGCTGAACGGGAAAGCTATAGTAAAATTCAAAATTATATACTTTTTAACGTCTTGTAAAACTACACTTCAGACCCCCCCCCAACACAAACCAAATGGCTCATTTTAAATACCTGCGGCTAGCCTTGAAATTTATTGACATAATTTACTAGACATAATTTTAGTGTCGCTATTTTCTTAGGTTTTTAATATTTGTGATTACTATATATTTATCCGCCGTGTCTTGGTGAATAGTTAATAAAGTTAGGAACTTATGTAAACTGCAATACCAGCATTTATGTTAGATATTGTGTTAAAAATGTACGATTTTATTCGTTTACGATCAAATTATGTGTAGTGATAAACGTTTATGTTATTGTATTCAGCTAAATAAACGTGCGTTAAAAACAAAACACAACGAACGAGCAGGTGATTTAAAGTTGTTGCATAATTAATTAGGCAAGACATTAAGCCACTTTTCACCGTTCTATTGAATTGCAATCAATTGTTTTGCAGTGCAAATTTCGTGACGTTCATGTCATTATTTTTGCTTTTACAGGAAAACGAATTCGACCGTTTGGTGATGCAATACGCGCCAGCTTGAAGTGCAATTATTCTCATTTTTCATTTTAACGCTATTATTTTGACTACATTGTATTTAGTGCTATGTAAATAAAGCAAACAGTAGGAAAGCATTTGAACTAAAAAGTTTTGTGTTAGTTTTATATTCCTAAAGAAGCAAAAAAAAAATTTTTTTTTTCTACTTAATTTTGTAGTAGATTGCCAGTTTGCGAATTCTGTTATTGCCGATCTATTTTATCCTTGGCTTTAATTTAAACACCTAGAACTAAAAGTAGACTTTTGGAGTTTTTTAAAACAGAAGTCCCACTTTTTGATCAGAACAGATAAAATGCGGTAGAAGTTGTTTATAAAATTAGGTAGTAGTATACTTCTATTTTGTGCAAACATGTTCTGCAACAAGGCGCACGATATGCCCAGGTTGATCCTATTTAATGCATAACTGCGAAAATTTTTTATATACGATTTTCGTTTTGATTTATAAATGTAGTTCAGGTTAAAACGAAATAACTTATTTGTAATTTCTGAAATGTAAATTTCTAACAGTTCCGTCGCGAAAGTTTTTACAAACATATCAAACAAAGACTTGTGTATACACGGGCACTTCTTAATAAAACACAACTATGTTTATTTTCAAAAAACGCTGTATATCCTGCAAACACGCGACTTATTAGAATGTAGTTTTCTTCGCTTGGAAAGCTTCCGCTAATTTCATACAATTCATCGTCGTTAATGTAGTTCGCTCTGCATTTCAACAGAATAATTAACATCTAATTATAAACTACGAAATATAAAGTAAAATTGGCCTTTTTATTTCAACTAACCCTAGTCTACACCTTGCTAAACACCAGTGTTGTAAACAAGTCATTTTAGAATGACTAAATAGCCAGTCAAGTCATTTGTAGAAAAACTTACGACCAAGTCAAGTCCTTTTAAATAACTCAAGTCCAAGTCAAGTCATAATTGAAGCAAGTCAATTTCGAATGAAGTCCTAGTCATAAAAATTAAACGTTGAACTATTAAAATTGGTAAACTAGTTCGATTATGAGCACTAACTAAAAAGGTACACAAAACGCAATATTTAGCAAGCAAATTGTTTTATGTGCAAAATATAAGATAAATAATTCAATTTTGTTTAATGAAAACATATCATTTCAGCCAAAGCCATTTGTCCAAATGACTCAAGTCAAGTCACGTAATTTTGACCAAAACACTATCAACAGTTTGTTTTATTGTGAAGCAGTATTTTGGCAAATTTGCGAGATTAAGCAAAAGTATAACTTCGTAGGGAAATATTTATTACTAAAAAAATATTATCCAATAAAATTGAGATATCAGGACAGACTAAATCTAAATTTATTGCAAAGCCAAAATTTATATCAATAAAAATCTAAACTAGATTTCATTCGACTAAAACGTATAATTCATACTTGCTAACTTACACATTCACGTCAAATCTACAGGGCATTGAACTATTAACTACCTATCTTACTTACATAATTTAGCTTTGCCGAGGTAAGACAAAACAACTCTTCTAAACAAGTATATTTGCAATAAGGTAACTCAATAGTGAAATTAAACGAGAAACACATTTACCACTAAGCATTGGAATTGCTGGTCCTTCGTTTAAACATTAACTTCATTTTTGTTCTAAACCCCTCGTCGTAGATGCTATATATCAATACGTTGACAAGCCTGTTAAGGCAAATAAATTGTTAGCAAAGTTTATACGCAGCATATTACCACCACATAATACATACTTAAATTTAATCAACTTTATTTCAACTGATAACATAGGTCATAGACCACTGGTTCTCAAAACATTTTAACCGTTGATTATTACACACTTCTTACAAACTTAGAATAATAACTTTACCCTTACTACATTTCAAGGTAGTAAATTGATACCATAGCCCAGTGCTTTTCAGCCTAATACTCCAAATAGGTTGTATTGCATAAAGTATTAAAAATTCCAAAGGCACGCTTAAGAGGCTCTTAAAGCACACCTTCTTGGGAATCACTTATAGCTGTCATGTTGTCGTTAATAAGATGTAAGTTAGGTAATTTCCTTTTTTTGTAGCCAAAGCGTGTCAACAACGTTTGTTAGGCCCTATTTGTTTCGCTAAAATAATAAGTTGATTGGATACAACAACATTTACCCTGTAAATGAAGAGACATAGTAGCAAACAAATGTTGTCAATGACGAATTTTCGCAATGCAGAATTCCTGCGTTTCTCAACACAATCTCAGCGACGACGGGCACTTCAACAAATATATTTAAGCTTTACTTAATAAATAGTTTTTAAACTATATTTTTTATTGATCAACGTAAAGTAATCATAGCAAACGCAATAAAATACTTTACTAACGACAGCCAAAATATATTTGTCGGTATGTAGGCCTTTATTATACCAATTTTCCATTCTAAATATTCGTCATACCTACTGTTATCGAAAAGCCAAAATAGATTAAAACTATTAATTTGACCAGTTTCAGTTCTTTATATGTAGTAGACAATGTTCGTCTTCTGTGTAAAACGCTCGAAATGTGGATTTGGCGATACGCAAGTGCAGCGGAAGCCAGTGTAAAACCTGACTACGAATTAAAATACCTGTAAGTTATATGTCGTAAGAAATGTTTAAAGATGTATTTTACAACAGAAGACAAATTATAAACCACTTATAACAATTAAGAAAGCTACGCACGAAACCAAAATAGATATCTTTTTGTTATTGAAATAGTCGTTACAAGGTTCACTTTGTTTTAAATCATTAGTCCCATGTTAAAATTAAATTAAACGCTGATATGTATGATTTATTTTAAATGATTATATAATTCTTACATTGCCATATATGGCACTCCAAGCGTTACCAACACAACAATAAATTCAAGAGTTGTTCCTTTTTTGTTCCATACAGCTAACATATATTGGAACACCTCAGGGCTATAGCCGAATGAAATTTCCGAATTCCAAACTAAACATGAGATTTAACAAAATGTTTGTTTTAGGTATGAAATGGCGAGTTTTCAGAGTTAGAAACGAGTATTTTGGTTTATGTCGCGTATCAAGGTTTAGAGGCGTAATTTTTTCATCAGAAATTCGATTAAAATTATTAACATGAGATATGTCCGGTAATATCATATCGGCACTATTCCCGATGCCAAGTTGTAGTATCGGTACTCGTCCGTCTTGTATCTGTGCCGAACTAACACGGATTTTTTAACCATCATTCGCCATTTAACGCAGAAATTTTATACCTTGATAATTATATTTGTCAAAAAAATATTAGGTTAAATTTTAGGTATCTAAACCAATTGAAAAAACAGCAAATTTGGCCTAATAACATAAAAAGTACCTTTGGACATTTCGTTTTCATCAATTTCGCTTGTTATAGTAAAGAGTGACATCACGTGGTATCGAAGCGGATCGCGATTTATTGTCCAAAGTAACGGGTGGCTATCGATATCAGAATAAAAGGTCAAGTATCGGACATCGATAGTCAGGACGTTTTTATAGAAATCGCACAGATTTACTAGCTAGGGAGTTCAAACAAAGACGCGAGTCGCACACTAATGCATATCACAGCTGAATTCGGGACTGTTTTTTTTTTTTCGCTAAAACGAATTTGCTTTGTTTACTCCCTGTTTATTTCTAAATACAGCAGGCGTCGACCAAATTATGTAATCTCAATATTCATCAGCCAAGTCTATCAGCCTTACCGTATAGTATTATGTTGTAGGCCTATTCCTTGCACTTTTTCCAGGAAACCAAGTTAAGAGGAAAGCATTATTCAACAATACTATTTTAAGTGTGTTGATAAAGTTCTCACATATATAGCTGAAATCCCTAAAATTGCCTAACCTTATGCGCATGTTTTTTAAAATATGACATTTGACCTATTCTGTGGTCCTTACTTATAATTACCTCCCACTGAAGCAACTATCAGCGAAATTACCCATGTGACTATGAGGTGAATGACAGTCTTCCGGTTGCTTTGATTTGCGTACCGAAAAGGCGCGCCTTTTCTGCGCAAAGCCGCAAACCGCTCATGTACAACAGGTGGTATAGCGAAGAGGCGTAGACAAAGATGTTAGAACAGCTTTCCAGAGTCGAAGTAGTGCTACTGTAGGAACGCAGAACCTTTTCGAGCAGTTCCTCAGGAGTGATTGACAATGTATGAATAATATGCGGAGTGTTGACCAGAAGAAGGTCAAACCCTGTGGTTGATAGCAATAAGCAGTTATTAGTTCTGTCCAACCCCTTTACACCACAGCCTCAGTTTCCCAATCATTCTTATCGTTTAGCGTCACTGAATTGTCAATTTATGTTTACAAATTGTATACAAAATTACACAAATTGGACATAAAAATGTTCTGGTAGTAACGGCCATAACTAACGGTTGTGCATTTATTGTATTTATTTGTCTAAGGACGCTACTTTTGTTTAGTGAAAAAATAAATCAACTACATGTAAAGCATTACGCCGTGTGTTATAATGTATTTTTTCGCCTATAGCCTATTACTGCATTGCAACAAACCTTACTAATCAAAACTCATTGGTTATAGTCAACAAGAGGTCTGTGAATTATGAAACCAATTACATTTATGTAAAGTAAAGAAATAATTTACTTTCTATTTAATGAGCGCACCTGAATTGAATCGGCCAAAGCGAGTGAAACTTTAATATAATCTTGCTTCTTTCTGTCTCTTCTCTTTGTGGAAAAAACAGTTACTATAACCAGTATATTTCCAATAATAGTCATCAGGCCAACAGTTATCACCACGCATAATATCGCGTACGCCCATGTCTGACTGAAAAAGAGTAATCAAACAGGGAACTTAAATGCTATGTTCGTTAATTGATTCTATATATAAATTTCGTATTTTTGCTATCAACACCATTAACGAGTATAAATTCGCGTGTATTTTTTGATCTTGGCTCTAAGAATAGGAAGCTAGCCTTATCACCACTTTCTCAATATAAACAAAGTGGTAAAGAGTTATAAGCCATACTTTGATTGCTTGGTCGCAAGTCGTAAGTTACACTCGGGTTTGATGTTGCAAACACCATTTAGCCTTGACTAAGGTAATTGTGCAAGAATGTTGTTTGTACTTTTTGTTGTGTCTTTCCCCACAGACTAACCCGAGGCCACCAGGGGAACCGAGATCCCTGGCTTAACCAAAAGTAAAAAAGTAGTTTTATAAAGCTGCACACTAATACTTTTTTCTATCTATACATCGTCAAAGTTATGTAATATTTAACAAATTGAGTAACAGCGCTAAGTTAGTGGTTCACATGTAAGAATATGAAATTGCTTTTCATCATGTAGTCCGAAAAATCAATGGCGAAATAAACAAGCGAAACATCCTGCGATTTAATATAAACAGCTACTTTTGAAATATTAAATTCAGTTTGAGACAATGAAAAAAAAAGTTGTTAAGTATTTCTGGAATATGTGGTCAAGTCAAGTCATTTAAAAACAGTGACTTAAGTGCACTTAAGTTGGTCATTAGTGTATTACAATGTTAGAAAAGCGGCAAACTTTGCTCTTATAAATAAATAATATGAGTTAAACATGTTGGCCATTAGAATATTAATCCTTAATGAGAGGACACAATATCACGCAATTTACCGATCGTTATTTGTGAAGCAAGCGAAAGTGCTTGCTGTTGCACAAATCCGGTTGCTGGTTCGCATTCTGATTTCTTGAACAAACACAGAGAGCCTGTCAATAAATAACCAACAGCTTAATGGTTCTGCAGAGGGTTTCGAGGGGTAGCATGCCCACCCCCTGATATATGTTACTCTTATAATACTAATTAGTTATCACATGAAGTTATCGTCAAAGTCCTCTTCCTTTAATGGTTGAAACCTAAATTCCCTAAACTTTGTTCATAGTTTTAAACGTTTTTATTTCGGATAAGATAAATTTAGATTTATCAATTAAAGCTTCTATATTAAAAGCTATAAAATAGTCCCTAAATACTGCGCCTCATTTATATTTTAAACACTCGTGACATCAAAATGTCGCGAAAAACAGTTTTCATTAGGTACATTTTGTTGCTTGATTTTATTTTGCTGTACGACTCCCTCCTGTGTAAACATTTCGGCGGTTGCCCACGAAAGCAGCTGGTATTTATGTTGATTGAGTTACGAATCGCTTTAAAAGCTTAGAGAACATTGCTTGCATGGCATTCATGTGATTAGTATGTGATTACGTTTCGCTTATACGCGGCAACGTTTGCATTTCATCAGTGTAGTGAGGTCAATGAACAATTAGGTAGCCAAGTAAAGTTTGTGATTTTTTTACAACTATTAACCAGTAAGTTACGCTATATCAGGGTTGGCTAACCGGTTAAAGACCTCCGTTTATCAGTCAAACTGACCTGTGTTTAAGCGCAAAAAGCCGCACTATATAATTACCATCAGCAGATAGCTTTTCTCAGATATTTATTGTATGATAGGCGAAAATCTGGAGTATCTGGAGTTTCTTTAATGATAAGCACTTTTCTTTAATGAAGCCATGAAGATGTAGCCTTTAAATTGCTATTAATTATTATGTTGTATTGTTGCGTGTTGTTTGCGAAAAGCCGCTTGTTGGGAAAGCCGCGTGTCGTAGCCTATGATATTAAAGGGTAAATTTATAATTGTAAGCAATTGGACGTAACCTAAAATAAATATTACGTATTGCGCCCTATCTTGCGAATAATACAAAAATAATTCAAATTCGTTTTACGTTAGTGTTCTTTAACCTTTTATCCCATTGTAGAGGCTACCTTTAACAACGTCTTACTAGTATACCGGTACCTCACAAAATAGAAATGCACAAGGCATAAAATAAAAGATGACGTCACAAACTTACGTCATAACGTGAAACCATAAAACAAGTATAACCTTAAAACTTGTGTTAAAACTCGTGTGCGGTAAAGAGATGGAATGTAAATCCACGTAAGGATGAAAAGTATTTGCGCGAAGCGCTAAAATTTTTGAATTTATTATGTTTAAGCCAAACTTGGACCAGTACTGATCAAGTGGCAAACATGTTATGAGCCATTTAATTAACATTCGTATGGTTCCACAAAACTATCATTTAAGTTTTTATCTACATTTGTTTCTTTCCTCTTATACTCTTTTAAAGAACAGAAGATGTAGTAGTATTGCAAAGGCACAGGCATACATTTTCAAGGCATATTTTGAGGTTACTCACTAACAATAAAAAAGACTATACATGAAAGCGAGCTGTTAACTTATGCTGTTACAGCTTTTTATTTTAGTATATGATTACTTATTATACAGATTATACACGTTCAACTGACAAACAATACCATGCATCCCTGGTTTATATATCTAACCAAGATGCTCCTGCTATATTTAAATTAGCAGATATCAAAGGAAATGGAAGGCGGCGACAACCAAACTTCGAACCGTCGTGTACGAAAAAACGTGTACAGTAAGACTATATTTAACCGCATTTGTCGTTGGTACATCTAACAACATTTCTTCAAGATTCTTTACTTGTTTTTAAGGCCTTGAAAGTTCAATGGAAAACCTTGCGAAAATCGAGCTTGATATCATGGTAAAATCAGGTAATGTTTAAACACCTGTCTATTGTAACATCCGCTTTATGACTATTATTTTATACTATGTATATAGACATGAATTACTACAATTATTAATTTTGTTACAGTGTACTTTTCAAAATTATTGGATCAGTATTCAACATGCCTGACATCACAACATTTTAGCGAGGCACAGCAAATTGCATATCAAGTTAACTGTTTGATCGAAGCTCAAGTACAAACCACTGCTGAAGAGTTATTTTCCTTTGCAATTGGACTCAGGGTTAAAGGAAAATATTTGCAGGTAAAACAACATTGGAAACGGCATGTATTTCCACTTTAATACAGGCGCAAAATGTCGAGGAAACTATTTGGAGCGTAGCGAGTTATTTTATTCCTTTAATTTTGTTTATTTAATCTGACAACCATTTTTAGTCACAGACCTATAATAAATGATGTTTTTAAAATGTGTCATTAGGTGATTTAAACAGTTGCTATATTTTGTGCTTTTATTATATAAATAAAATTTGAAAAGGGTTTAGAAGTGTGTCCAGAAAGCTCATGCGCATATTCACAACTTTAAAACGTGGTTAAATCTGAGTTTCGTGCAAGGCACACAATTCGTTTAACTTACATTAATATTTTTTTATTTACGAAACTCATTCTGTTTTTTTTATGTAACTTCGTATATCAAGCATTTAGGTAGCTCCGTGTATCGAGCAGTCGATTGCATTATTCTAGCTTGGTGGAACACCGGAACGCGGTAAATATTCGCGGAAAAACAATAAAAAATTGTGCAAATTAATTAAAAACCCAAAAGTAATTGTACAGAGCATATGTGATGTCTTGACTGTCAGACAGACTTTTTTGTAATTTGCTGAAAGGGGTAAAGAGTTAAAAAGACTTAATCGTACTGCTCGTAAAATCCTGTTTCTTTCCGGGGTACAAATAAATTGCCCAAACATCAACTTCTACGTTTTTTCCTCAAAACAAAATAAAAACGTATACGCATTTTTATAACAAATTTACGAAACATATTTTGTTTTGTTATATTACAAAATAGACAATTGAAAATTTCAGGCAATCCTATTCTTCCACCTGGCACACGTTTATTTTACGAAGAATGCTGACAAAGATGATTCGGCCTATCGCTTGAGGCTCTGCGTTCTGGGAATAAAAAAATCCTGCCGTTCCCTGCTTGACTCGGCTTCCTATATTAATTTAGGCAATGTGATCATGCATTACGGCATTCCTCTGATGTGCGACATCTTGAAAAACTTTCGCAACATGACAGGAGTCCTCAACCAAAACTTGAAATGGGTACACGAGGTCTGGTGCCTTTCTCACATTGAGACCACGTACGAGATGATTATGGAAACAGTTGAGAGGGAAAGTAGGTTAAAAGAGGCGATAGGCTTGATGGAGCAAAACTTCGGCGATGCCTGTACGAACTATTGGATATACGCCGTTTGTTTGCGCAACCTTGGCAATGTGTGCGCACTAACGTTTCGCAATCGGGCGGCGCATGACCTTTTTCGTCGCTCAGTTCAATCGTTTACCACGGCCCAAGACTGCCCGAGCGAAGAGCAACGAAGCAAAGACATTGAAAGATGCAAGGAGAAACTTAATATTTTCACTACTTCAACTAACTCATGAAATCTGTCGCTGAATCCATAATGCGTATGATCAAAATCGTTTTGTGAACATAATTTTTAATGTAATTTTTTTAAATGTTCTTACAACTTCTTTTAAACGCACCTATTTCGACATTTTCTCCTTCAATATAATTCCGTATATATAGTTCATGGTTGAGCGGTTGTTGTATCTAACGCTCAAACCTGTTTTTTGATTGGTTGAACTTACACTTAGCTGTATTTTTGAGATAGCAATGTGCAATAAAATAAGTACCATAAATCATGTATCCAGATTACGACAAGGCGTTTTGTTTCGGTAGATTACGTATATGTATACACAGTCGGCTCCAAAATATTGCATAAGAACAGTGTTTTCTAACCTTTTGCAATCCTTAGAGTCTTTTTTTGCGACCCCCACGACCCTATGTGTTACTTTAAATCTGGGAAGCGGAATCTACGGTTCTTGCGACGTGAAATCTACCTAAATACCAAACAAGATTTACAATACCGGGAAAGTTTTGAATTTACGGCCCAAATATGAAAACGTGTATCAAGTTGGATAACATAATTATTATAATAAATCAGTATACCCAGTGTTGTAAACAAGTCATTTTGAAAACGTCCCAGTCAAATCTTTCGAAAAAAAACTTTAGTCCAAATCCAGTCCCAGTCCAAGTCCTCGGTTGCTCAAGTGAAGTCCCAGTCAAGCCATAATTAAAGCAAGTTAACTTTAAGTTAACTTTAAGTTAAATCCTTCTCATATAAATAAAACGTTAACTGATAAACTCGTCCGACTATGAGCAATAACTCACGTAAAATATACCATAAACATAATTATAACAATTAATTTATTTTATGTGCAAAAACTAGGATAAACAATCCAACTTAACAAATTAATGAAAAAACTTTTTTTTAACCCAATTCATTTTATAAAACACTTAAGTCAAGTCAAGCCATTTGAAAACAGTGAGTAACCCAATAGGCTACCACGTTTGACATATAAACACATTAATAACTTGACGCTGTCGCGTAAAGCCGACTTGGCAATATAAACAAGACGCAGTAAACAAAGTTACGCTTTAAAAAGCGATAATGTCTTAATCACGCACAATATTAGCGAGCAAACTTGTCAAAATGTGCTTACGTTTGTTGAAGCTACTGGAGATTAGCGCAGTATGCTTGACATGAGACCTCTGACTGGCTAACCTAATGTAAGCTCAAACAGTTATTATACTTCTCACAGGTATTTGCTGCAAAAAAACTTTAGCTTATAGCTTGTTTTATCTTTGTAATTTTAGAACAATTTCTCTATACACAGGGTTGCCATACCGTGCTTAGTTCTAAGAGTTGTGCTTGTTTTTGGGTGCAGTGTCTCAGAAAACACTGCGCTTATTTCTAAGAAACGTGCTTATGAGTTGTGTGGTTAGTTTGTCTTATTTTAGTTTCTTAAAGTGTTATATATCAATTCTTTCACTTTAACCTAAGAGTTTTAAATAGTTATTTTTTTATTTTTAAAACTCTTTGCTTTGACGGTTTGATGAGTCTTTGCTGTTCTTCGACATTGTTACCTATAAGTTCTTCGACATTGTTACCTATATAAGTGTACTAGCTGCCTTTAGTAATCAAGTTAACTTTCGGCTTGACGTGAGGACTGACTTTTAGGTTTAGGCATACGTGTTACAGTAATATGTTTATTACAAGCCAAACTCCGACAAGTGAATTAAACTTTACCAACAGGCAGGGTCAGAGGCTGGCGTTTCATGCTGCCATGTACCAGGTTTTGAAAGGTATGCAGGTGCGCTCTGACGCAAAAAGTTAACAAAACTTGCAACAAAAGGGTTTGTAAACTGCCTAGTCATCACGCAACAGCGTGCTTATTTTTTGGTCTTGGCAGATGCCTGTATATGACTATCTGCAAAACAAAAAATATAATGGCTAAAATAACAAAAAGTTTCGCGACACATTTAGAACTATCTCCAGGGCACACTATTGTACCGCGGCACACTGTTTGAGAATTACTGGCCTAATATCTATAGCAGCGTTTCTCAACCGGTGCGCCGCGGCGCACTGGTGCGCTGTGGAAGGTGGCCAGGTGCGCCGCGAGAAAGTGAGGAAAAATGTTACAAAAATTCTGTATTATTTGTAGAATTTGCGAATAATTTTAGAATAAACTCTAGTCACTATTTTCTGTGAATAAACACTGAGCAATATTACTGGATTCGTAGCCCTTATTGAAGTCCCAATGGTTGATGTTGGCTCTTAGCTAACAAAGAACGAGGAACTATTGCAATCTAGCGGGGCTTCCGCCATAAGACCACAATTAAAACAGCAGCAGCTTCGGCATAAAAAACAGTTCGGAGTAAGACCAAAATAGGACTAATACCTAATACTCGTAATAGCGTTTAAATTAAAATAAGACCTAGATTCGCCCGAATAAGGCCAAAATGGCAAGAATAAGGCCTTTGCTACCTTTTACCCCAAACCCCACCCATAACTTCAACACAAACTCCCCCCAAATTCAAATTCTATTCCCATTACTCGCGCCTAACCACAAACAGAGGCAAACAATCCTGTGCCAAAACACTATGGCACCCAAACGTCGACACCAAAACGGCCGATGCCAAGAATATGTCCTTTAATCGTCCCATACCCTGTTTTTTTCCGTTACATTTTGGATTTATTCCGAGTTAGATGTTGCCGCTCTTGGGGCTTATTCTGTGTTTCCATCGAACTTGCTTTTTCCAAGTTGTATGATTCAGCAGAAAATACACAACCCCGGAAATAATCATCTCTGTTTATGCTACCTTTTGTAATATAAACAGTTTTTAAATAACATTAAAACAAGTACTTTTGTAAAACAGAATGGATTTACTCGATAAAGAAAACCTCATGTATTTTTACACTATGCCTTACCGAAGACATTTTGGTCTAATTTACAGTTTAATGTTACATAATGATCATTCAATTCAATCTATTAGTCGCCGAACTATACGGCCGGCAGTACAGATATGGCCCGCAGAGTTTATTCTGCCTGTCCATAATCAAGTAAATAAAGTTTGGCAGAATTACGATATCCGGATCGTCAATCCCTACAGTTATCCGGTCGTTTACAAAAGTTTGGTGACCCTTTCCAAAAAGTTAAGTATAAAGCATGCTTTAGAGAAAAACATTTAACATTTAAAATTTCCTTTAATTTGTATTGGATTGACATTAAAAGTTTTAGCAGAAATTAGAAACGTTGTAGGACAATGAAAGGATTAAACTACATGTCACAAAACGAAATGGAACCATTATACAACATTCCACACTCTGTTAAACTTATGCGGTTGCAGAAAAGTCACTCCGGTTTGATTTAAAATGAACGCAGACGCCCCAATCTTTCGTGATTAAACTACGTGATTTTGTGCAAAATGTCAAAGAGTTCGTGCGAATAATGTCATTGTGATCACAAGATCCTATTACCTTTGATGTACCTTAGCGTTTTCGTGCCTTAATGTAAAATTGCTTTTTAGGAGTGATCTTTAGTGTAGTGATAAAAAACCAATGATATGCGAAATTAGAACCTAACCAAATCTATCTTAACGGTTTAATTCTATGTACCCGAAATGTGGCATTCAATTTTATGGTGTGGATAAAGCGTAAGAATCTTCCAATTAAACTTTTGAACCACTCAAGATATGATGCTCTGGCCAATTTTACTTCGTTTGCGATTTCAAATTACGAACAAAGTTTTTGCTAAATTACTTGTTTTTTTGTTTTCACTTGAGTTATTTCACATAACATGTCATTTGATATGTACTCGTTTGATGAAAAAAATCCAATGTGACATAACGTAATTTATCCTACTTTTTATGTTGCAAAATTTCTGAAGTTTTAGGCAATTTTTAATTCGTGAGTGATGTTTAAAGATCCAAAAGAATAATTTCCATTGCATAATATTTTTGCATCAAAAATGTGAATGATTTGTGATTATAAATTATATTTTCGCTTCTTGCCGATTGGCCAGGGCGCAGCCGTCAATCCACTCGTCACTATCCGAAGAAATGAATTATGTGCAAATTGAACCATTTCTTGGCAGTCTGTCTAGTAGGCAGTTGATTAATGACCCAAGCTTCCGCCGTCGAGCAGCGCTAACAGAGTGACTTTGCTGTTTAAAAGTCTTATAACGTCTCGAAAAACTCTTTTAGGACAATATAGGTTTGCCCTTGTTTACTCAAGATTTATCTAAAATAAAAAAAATATTCGTTCGGGTACATTCACTTAATTGTTTGGGATAACCATATTAATTAAGCCAGACGAGTGCGTAAAACAGTTAACCTGCCACAATGAAGAATACAAATTAAGCAATGCGCGATTGACGTATACGTGTTAAAATGTTTTTTTGTAGCTTTACATGCAACGTCGATCGAAATCATAATTCCCTTTTCTCTATTCTGTAGAAAATCCAGTCATGATTACTTCAAAAAAATGGATAATTTTACAATTCCGTAAAATTCAGCTATTGGGCTTAGATGTTAAGATGTTTGACGGTATTTTTGTAACTAGCAATAGGTTTTTTTTTATGCGCGCTGTGGTGCTTTGGATTGCCAACGATAATTAATGCTAATACCAAATGGGAAAAAAACATACATTTCCTTGTGGGGCGTGTCAGTCATTTTCGTAAGAGGCGTGTTATGACGTACAATAATGGAAGTTTTGACAGATAAAGACCCTAATTTCCTGATTAACGCTGTAAACGTCAGATGTCTGAATGCGCTTGCGAAGTTTAGCCGCCTTGCATTTTTACAAATAAAAACTGGGATAAGTTATGGATCAACAGCTGTCTTTTCATGATAAAAATTTTAAGCTATACGATTTTTATTCTGTGTAAAATGTAGGCAACTCAATTTTGTTTAATTTGTCTACTCGATCCACCGATTTGGGATGTATTCAAGGAGTTTTAAAGCTTTAAAAATTATTTTATTAATTCTTACAACGAAATGGTGTAAAAGTTGTTTAGAAGCAATCCTTGTTTAGATAAAATGCTACATTTTCCATGAATGAGTATTTCTTCTCAAGCTGTACTCACCCATGGCGTTTTTGACCATTAAATTAACACGATTACTGTATAACAAAAGTGCAAGGTTTTAAATATTTTTTTTTTATATTTATATATTTTTTCACACTTTGCGTATTCGAATCTGGGTGTTTATAGGATAAACGAACATTTTTGGCAAAAATTGTTAAATGACTTTATTTTTATATCAGCTCGGTTGTCTTCTTTTATAAATCTGTTATGGCTTTAATTCTTAGTTTTCGTTTTTTAAACCTATGTTTTTTTGTAAAAACATAGAAATATTGGACGAAATATAGTTATATAAACTTTAGCTGACAGTCATAGTATTATAAATAAAAAAACAGCTCCTCTGGTAATTAAAATCCCAAAAAAAATAGTTATGCTTCAACACAACTAAAAAAAGTTTAAGAAGCTGGATTGAAAACAAGTGTAGTTCCGTTGCTGGAAAATTTGTCACGTCTTTATCTACTTTGGGCCTCATGATTTTTTGCTTAACGGACGCATATGCGTGCAAAATGAATACGTCACTCAAGATTTTCGTGCAGAAAAAAATGTCTGGTTATGATCGGGAAAGAAAAAAACGACTACTTATGTTATGTTTGTGAAAACGGCGTTTCATTTCGGATTATGCATTTTGAAGGCAACCTAGTACATAAAGAATAACTACAGCAAAAATACCAACTTTGAAAAACAATAGTCAGTTAAGTGAGAACTTACTAATAATTGTATTTAACTTATTATCAACTGATTTAATAAGACAGAATTTATTTTAAAACAAATCCAGGCACCTTTACATGATTGAAAACCTTGTTTGAGTGTTATGACAACAAACGGATTTAGGTCTGACGATTTTGATTTGGCGCCCTCAACTATGAAGTACAAGGATTTGCACGAGGATGGAGACCCATACAGTGTTAGCACCAGTACACCAGGTATCGTATACTTTTCGAGATTGGTGTATCGTCTACTTTTAAAGATTGGTGTGTCGTATACCGTACTTTTAGAGATTGGTGTATCATATACTTTTAGAGATTGTTTGTCGACAAATATTACCAACTAAAATACATGCACACGATTCGTGGCTGGATCAGTTGTAACCAATAACGATGACTTTTTGTGCAGCAGCCCCTTCTTTAAAAAGCGGTGACGCTCTGTAGTCCTTAAATAAAACCTAATTTAAAACTACGCACATAAAATTATTAGCAATTAAACTCTCGAAAATGTCTAATCTATAAGATTTATAAAATAGGTGACCGAACGAACTATATCTCTGATATTTTTTAAACACCGCTCATTTTAGCACCAGCTCATAGTCCAGCCGAATCACGATGGAGTTGTACGACAAGAGAAAAGGTTTTATTTGTGCTGGTCGGCGTCCTAATCATTATAACCTTCGGATTCGGCATAGCGACGGTACGTTTTAGCCTTATGAATTCGAGAAAAAATTGAATTATTCGGGAATGGTAATGTTGCCTTTGAACAATAATTTAGTGCATGTAGATTTATAAAAAGCATCCTTTGTTCTTGATTTTCTTTTACACATATTACGCTTTTATTCCAGACCTGATTAGTTTCTTTTTTAAATTAAAATACTAGAGTAAGTGGAGTACTACTTAAAAATACGGCACAAACCGTCCCAAAATGGCGGCATTTAACAACTGAGTGAGAACAACCCAACGACATGTATTGTTTTAGTGGCATGACTAAATGTCCGCTTTCGAATTATTTAAACTGAAAGTTTCGTACTTCATCCCTTTTATATTATGTTTTTACACCCATTCAACTTTTATAATTAGTAGTGTTAGGTATTATCGTTCAAAGTTTATTTGATAAAACATTGGATTAGTTCTTTTTTGAAAACCAACACGCAAACTGTGGCAGCTTAGAGAATTCAGGACCCCGGAAACCAATTCTTAAAACACCAACAGCACATTGTATTTAATATATGATAACCCTAGATTTTTTTCATTTTTTAGTACCGGTTCATTAAATTTTTTTGTAATAGAAATAAAAAAAGTGATTAAAGTTTGTATAACTGAAATATTTTCAGGTTGCTAACCTTAGACAGCAATCCGGTTCAAATTATCCTAAATCATGCAAAGATGCACTGACGATGGGACACAAAACATCTGGATTAATGAAGATTAAGCCAACAAATGTAGCACAACCATATCAGGTATATTTCAAACCGCCAGTTTTTGTTGACCTTTTAAAGCAGTGGTTTCCAAACTGTTCAGTTTGCGGCACACTGAAAATATCTTAACTATTTCGTGGCACACTTTTAACAGAACAACAGTTAAGTAATTTTACAATCGTCTTTGACAGACGATAAAATATAGGTAAATGTCTCAATATGAATAATCTGTAAGTACGTATTTAATTCCAAAATGCATGCGTGTATGCCCATTGGTAATACAATTAACTTATTTAAAAAATTACAAAAATTTTGCGGCACACTTGACAATCTCTCGAGGCACCCAGTATGGGAATCACTGTTTTAAAGTATTTTGACTAAAAAGTTTCACGTTTCGTCTATAATTGACAAACTTTATGCTGCAACAAAAATAATAAAACGCAAAATACACGCTACAACGCAGGTTTACTGTGACATGTCATCGGCTGGCGGTGGCTGGACTATGGTCGCTTCGATTCATTCGGAATCAGGGTCAGATTCATGTTCATCAGGCGACCTTTGGTCATCGGAGTCAAGATATTCTTCGGGTATTGATTTTTTTCATTATTTAAACGGGACAATGAAGATGTCAGAAACGAAATTTTGTTTTTTTTCACTAAAATGTTGATTATCAACAGACAATGCTATACGATGGGAAATGACGGTTATAATTAGGGTGGAAAAGCAACTTCGATTTTGTCTGTTAATTTGAAAGGAAACGGTACGACGTTTGAAAGTCACATGACATGGCATATTGTCACACAGTGACAATGTTGTTTTGCAAATTGCCATTATACAGCATTTTTTCTTAGATGCCGCGTATAGGTGTAGACTGTAGGGTGATTGCATGTTCACCATAAGAAGGTTGAAAAGGACGAGTGGTATGGATATTATGCTATTTTAAAACATCATTGAAATAAAATAACAAATTATAAATAAAATTAAAACAATAAAAAAATATGCTGTTACGTTTGGGTATAGCTTAATACCCATCTCAACCTAAATTAATTTCTAGAATTTGTAGCACAGACCCTAGTCTAGTCTATATCTGTAATTTATATATTTTACAGTATAGAATTATGATAAGGGTTCGATCACAACTACAAGAAATAGCTAATACTAATTAACTATCAGAAACACTTGGGGACATGCTTTAATAGACTGCTTAAAATTAACTTATAGGTAAGACAAATAGGATAAATACCTAAGAGAATAAATTTAATGGTTTACTTAGGTGCAACTAAAGGCTATGCTAGCTGGAAAAACCTGCTTACCTTTGGAGATCCAACTTCTGCAACAAGTGCTGACTTTAAAGGCCAAGCCTATTACAACGTACCGGTATGCTAAAATCTAGCCAAATTGTTTCAATTTTAGGTTGTTTAATATTAGTAACGAGTTATTAATACGTTTAAATTCATGCGCTTAGCAGATCATTGTTACTTGTGTACAGCGTTAGTTTTTTAAGAGCACAGTTTTAAGTTACCTTTTCACATCAAGGTCTACACGGTATTTGATATGGTTGCCATATATTCGTTGTTTTACTTTAATTTTAATTTTTTTTTTGTAATTCAAACTCAGGCCTCCGACTTAATGATATGGCACGTGCCTAACGACGTTCCGTTAACTGATATTAGTAACAAGGCTTTCTTCAAATACTACACAAAGACCAACTTTCTTTCCAAGTACGGCACAACTTTGAAGTCGCTTTACACATCATACGCTCCTCTCAAGCGTTTGTCGCCAAATGGTTAGTTGAGCATAGATGTAAAATTTTGTATTAGGATCATATTTTCTCTAGCGTAGTTTATGCATACACTGTAAAGTCCACATGTATTTTTTTTTCAATGTAGTAATTAGTGTTCTCTTTCGTGAAAAGACCAGAAAATGTTTTATTTTTATTTTTGACATGAATTAAGACCACAGATAAAACTGTTTAAATAAGTTTTGTTTTCTGTCAAACGGAAACATTTTTAAAACGACTTTATAGCAAGGTCACTTGTCCAGCGTCCAAAGAGGATAATATTTGAAAACCTCAATAACGTTCTCTTATCGTTGAAATATTGATATACCGAACTAAAATGATTTACAACATATCGTTGATTCTGCTTGCTTATAGGCAACCTCGCATTATTACTTCTAACTTGGATAAGAACTTTTTAACGATTACCGAGTGTGTCCTCGTCACATCACTGAATTTAGGCAAAGTTGAGAAATTAAGAATGTTTAAATAGGTATAGGTAACTTCGTCTTAAACGGTTCAAGTTAGCAAATGTAAGATGTTGTTACATCAGAAAACGTAACGTCTTTTTTACCCAATAAGAAAATGAAGTATTTATATTTGATCCTATGAAAGCTGGGTTTTCCCACACCACAGGCCAACACATTACTGACTAAGGTTTCATGAGACACAAATTAATGCACAATTACAACTAAGCATGACGCTTGGCAGTTTCGAAAGGTTTTTTCTAGACACAAAAAAATTCCCAAATAGCAAAGCGTGACAACTTTGAGGTTATATAATGATTATGGGATTTTTTTTGTGATAATTGAATTTCGCTGCAAGAGTAATTACGCTCTCTTGGCGTTACATAGGCCATGTTAAATCTACGATAAAGTTTTGTTAATTTTTAAATATTTTATCACATTCATATGTCGTACGAAAATCGGTAAATTAATTTGACAACAGTGTGCATATGGCATATGACTCAAATAAAAGAGTTTAATCGATCAGATATATGCCTTGTTTAGGTAGGTTGGATGAAAATTTGTTTGTTAGCTGACCACAAAGCCTACAATTCTTATTGTTTTATAGGGTTGCTGAACCGGATTATGCCTTGTTTCCAGTCGAACTGGACATTTTACAATTCTACAAATGGTCTTTCAAGACCGTCATCATCGCCAACATCAAATGAAAGAGTAAGAAAAAAAATGTTATTTCTATTCTAGTTTAATTAATGTTACACCAATAGACTAGCGCATCCAATCATTTGATTTTTGAACACAAAATGAAATAATGAAGAAAAGTTATTATCAAATATCAAGCATTTTAATCGATATTGAGAACTTCAGCATTGTTTAATTTGTAACCATTCGTTTGCTTAAACATTTTTTTCATACTTTACACGACATAAAACCAAGGACAACAGTAAACCAATTTGGAAATAAACTTTACGTTTAGATTTCGGTGAGTGTAAACAATGGAAACTATACGAAGATATCTCCAGGTTCACCGAACAAGTATGTTGTTTTATATGTGTTTTTTTTGTTATGAACAACTCGCAATCTACTTAGGTGTGAACAACGCCTATAAAACAATTAAAATCCTCTCCCTCTTTTTTAAATTGGTGAAAAAAGCAGGATATCGAACCCTTTGAATTATCCGGTTCAGGTTCGGGTCGGGTTCAATTTTTGTTTTTAAAATCCGGTTTAGTTTCGATTCAACTGAGGTTCGACCAATCTAACGATTCCGGGTTCGATGGTAATATATTTTATTAAACTAAAAAACTACTAATACAATCTTTTTCGGAAATAACATTCAAGAAGCAGTGTAAACGCCTTTTTCAATCTAAGGGGTAAAAGTTAATCAAAATGGGTACATAATCTAAAGGAGGCAATTGCTTATGAAAACGCTGAATAGAAAAAGCCTCTGTATTTTTTAAAGCATGGGCAATGTTTAGTTTAATCTTTTGTGAGATTGTTGTTGTCTTTATAACATATTTGTCAGTAAAATATATTGTTGATTTTACCTTTTGTATAGCGCATGGAATACTAAATATTTTATGGGTTAATTTATCGCTTCATATTTACACTTTCCAAAAAGCATGATAACAAATAAGTGGGATGGGATAAAATAAACAACAAAAAATATTGCCCCAAATATTTTTGCTGAGGTGCAATTATTAACTGTGACGTCATGCTGAGGTGGACCGCTTTTCGACAGGTTTGGGTTCGCTTAAAGTTCGAATAACCACCAAATATTCGATTTGTTCGCTATCCAAATTATTAAAAAAAACGGCTTAGGTTTGACTACGATTAGAGTGAAGTTAGCCCCAAACCGGTTCATGAAACCCCGGTTCACGAGTTCGGTTCGAGTCTGTGGAAAAAATAATAAGTCTATATAGTAATATTTTACCTGGTAAGATGTAAATATATATATCTTAAACTGTTTTTTGTAAAATATTCAATAAATGCTTATACTTTTTTTTGGCAGTGTTTCATCAGAGATCAATATAACGACGTCTGTTACCTCCACATCGTCTACAATTCTCGCCTGGGTTTCCAACACAGACGGTCTCCTACAATCCATTTTCCTAAAGGTGAACTATATATTAACCGAAGAGAGTTCACACAATTAGAAATTTTGTCAATATGTGACTGTCCGCCACAAACGTGTGTTTTTAGAGACAGTTAAATCAGTTCAGAAGGGATTTTCTAAATTATTTTGTAATTTTGCCCAATTAAAAACTATCGGGTAAGTATAACTATTAGTAGAACACACATACTATACCACAAACAAGACTAAATAACGGTTCTAAACGCTATTAAAGATTCTTAATCATTAGTTAATTTGTGACGGATAAACATGATATATTACGGATATGGCATTGTATTTCAGATTGATGGTTATAAGTCAAGCCGTGGAAGGTCATACCTCACATATTCGTCAGGCTCTAACCTATACTTCCGCTACAACTACATCTGCGACGGAAAGAATTGCAAAGTGTTGTTTGTCGTAGGCAGTATACCGGTAGGCTAATACCTTATCTCAGGCCATTATAAACTATATACTGTATATTTCTAAAATGTAGTAAAACATCCTTACGTGCTATCTCACATGTTGCATAACATATTTCTGCTTTAATTGCTTCAGATGTGGGACACCAAAACTCCTCGGATAAGATTCGCAAAAATCGTTGATTCCACATGGGGATTAAATTTCACTAACAATATGCAAAGATTCGTTTTTGGATACACAGTGTTCAAGCAGTAAGTGGTTTAATGATTGTTGAATAGACCATTAAATATGTCATTAGATTAACGTTGTTAAAACTCTTCTTATAGAAGTCAGACCAGGACTCCTTCGACGTCAGTTATGAGAAAAATGGTGAAGAAATTATTAAATTGCCTCGGTAAGAATTCGCTGTGTTTTACAAGGACATGCAAACACTTTTCATTAAACAAAAAATTCTAACTTGTACTGGTCCAATTGTAAGTGACAACCACTACCACGTAGGCGTATGTTATTAACACTTTTAAAATTAACAGAAAACACAATAAAATATGATACGAAATTATGCGTTATGTCCAATATGTATTAGGTAAAATTGAAGTGCACGATTTGACCTTGAATCCGCCAATTTCGACCCCGGCAGTGTTTGTGAAGGGAAACATGGCAGACTACACGAAGAACGTGACTCCAGGTTTCATTGAGTTTAGAAGATACGATGCATATGGCTATCCCTATGCTCTTTGTCCCGGAATAAAGTATGTATATGGGTTGAATTGCACTTCTTTTCAAAATTAACGTAATTTGTACAGTACAAGCATGCATTTTTCATTTATCTCTCAGGAGTTGACCAAAGAATAATTTGTTTTGCCAACCTTTCACCCACTGACATAAATCAAATCTGTTCAACTCGAAACCAACTGTTCATGTTGCGTATTATTTTTAACGACGCTTTATTAAAATACTTGGTTATCATAGAGAAATATTTTCTATCCTGGCTTTAATAACCTGGCATAATGTACAAACATGTTGGTGGGTATTTTTGAAATGAAACTAAAACTGAGAATGAAAAAAACATCGATATTGTGAGACATCATTAATTCTCTTAACGCTTGCTTAAGGGTTAAAAACACTGCCGATCCATCATTGCATTGTCTTGGAACTGTCCAGACACATTACTCTTTGAGTGACAAGTGCGGCGATTTCGCAGGTGAGCCAATTTCTAAACGTTTTTGAAATAGCAGTTATAAAATAAAACGTTATATTTTTTATCAGTTTTTTTTTAAGTGTTGTTAAAACTGACTTATGTTTAAATTATTTAAAAGTTAGGACGTTGCCTGTCGCTCTACAGTAAACTAGAAATATATAAGCAAGCCAAAAAGGTTTGGAATCCATGTGGCGATTACATTTATATCACCAATAATTGGTAAAAAAATATAAATACTTAATAGTAATGCTGTCAAGTCTGCATGTGTCCATTTGTAGGATGGAGGATAGAAACGCGTTAACAGAAATGTCACTTATTAACTGTTTGGTATACTTTTAAATAGTGATTCAAAACCTTTTATAGACCATTAACCAAATCTTTAAACCAAACCCTGGCCAACATTATATATATCATACCATTTCACAAAATTATTTTATGGTTTTAACGACGCAGAAGAATAAACAATCGTATATTAAGCACATTTCGGTAATTAACCGTAAGTTCCAAAACATTATTAAAATAATAAACGTCTTTCAAGGAAATTAGTTCAGTGTGTTGCTGTATATTTTTTAAAACAGCGCAGATCATTTCAAATAACGTAGCAGCGACACGTTTTGTAGTCGCTATCCAAATACGTCATTTTGGACAGTAGAAGCAGTTTCTGCATGCAAATCCTGTCACATGCACAAACGACCTCCTTTGTCATTATATAGGACCTTTGAATTGATGACACGACATACTTTTTTTATGTGATATAACTATTTTTGACGTATTGTTTGATTTTACATTACCTATTTATCATTTTGGCCGTTTTTAATAGTTAACAAACCTACTGTTCCATTTAGGACATACTTGTTCTTAAAGAAGTACCTACCGAAAAAAAAATTCAAACTGTTTAATATAGTATCCGAAACTATCGTTATAACAACGTTTACTCTGTAGCTTGGAATAAGCTGGCAGCACACAACAAAAAGAAGTTTTCAGGAGGTTTGGAGTACTCAGATGTAACATCGAGCATATTGTTGTTTACCAGATAAAAAACTGATATTTATTTATTTTTGCTGTCAAATTCTCTTTCTACTTTATTACAATTATTCAGATCACACAAAAAGAACTAAATCTAACCTAGAAATAAATTGAGTTTTTTAATAAAAGTATTACTGTGGGTTTCATTAAAAACTCGTATAAAATCTTGCAGAGTATTGTGCTATATTATAGCTTGTGTAAAATACACAGAAGTGCGTTTTACCTATATTCTTTATATATAAACATTTTTCTTTACAATGAATTACCCGGAACCTTGTCGGGTATACTTTCATCTGGGATTCACGCTTTCGCCGTTTAATTCGATTTGTGTAAAATTGTTTTGGTATTACATTATTGTTAGAATTATTCATCGTGACGCTGCTGTAACCAATACATGTACGAATCTAACGCGATCTACGAGTCTTAAATTTTCAGTCACTTTTGCATTTGCAGAGTTTAAAGGAAAAATGTTTTTATTCTGCTATGTAAAGAACTTTCCGAAACTACGATTAACGTACAGTTTCATAATTAGTCACTTAGAAACAAGCAATATGAAATAAAAATGCTGTGAGTGTTTCAAGATTTTTTAACTTATCTATCAGCAGTTGGTTAAAGCCTAAAATCTCCTCCGTTTGTAATTTCTAAATATTGTTTTTTAATTTTATTTAAACAAAAAAGACCCACCACATCAAAAATATCATTGATTGTTTTTGATTTGGAATTTTTTTTAATTCCTCCACCAAATAAATAGGAATAAACAAAACGTACCCACAATCCGAAACCTCTTCCAACTCGGCCCAATAACTCATTTTATATATTTTTGATCATCTATATAAATACTTACCTTATATACGCTTTCTACACGTAATACTCAATACTGGCTTAGATTTTAATCTAGTCAGGCTAGGTTCAAAATTGAATTGCTCGTTACTTGATTAAAACACAGGCATGACAGTCAGTATATTCTAGGAAAACACAAATGCACACCAACTGCTCGCTTTAGGCTAAGCATCTTTTCTCTAACCACGAGATTGCAAGTTGTCCTCAATGTTCAAGATTCGTGCGATCCGCTCGGTGTTCATCCGACGAATGTCGTTGCTACGAATCAATACAAAACAGCCAAAATCGCACACAAAGAAGCTGCACAGCACGCGGAAAACGGAGGGTGTAAAATGTACACAATGTCTCATTCCCCAGAGAAATCTTGTCGACCGTTCCCGCGGCCAAACGCCTCGCCTAATAGTTCAGCAATTAAGCGCTCCGATAATCAAACTTGTGATTTGTTTTTTTATAATAATGCGAATTGTAAATATTTGTGTGCTAAATTTTATATGTGTTAGCATACAGTGTAGTGCAGGGGTCGGCAACCTTTCGTATGAAGTGTGCCATTTTATGAATAATGTCAAAATATAAACAACTCGCGTGCCAAACATTTTTCTATGTTTGGTTTTGCACAAGCAACCAGGACTGCGGAGTTGGCTAAACAAACCGAGTCCGACTTCGGCCAAAAAGTTGAACCCGTGCCCGACTTCATCCAAATGTGCGATTTCGTCGAGTCCCAATTATGGTTCCGGCTCTACATCCTGTATTTCACCCACTTACTAAAATAAGATGGATATTCAGCAATTTACTCATAGGGCCCATTGAAAATACGCCATGATAAGCTATTCCACCTTAACGATTTACAGTTTGCTTCCTTATTACTTTCGAAATTTGCATGCGCACATGTCGGACTCGGGTAGTTTTACTTAGTCTTACTTGAGTCCGTTTAATTTTTAATTTTAATTTTTGTCCACAGGTCCGCAAAATTTGTTTTAAAATTTTACCGGTCCGTATGCTCTAAAAAGGTGACAACCACTGGTTAACTCACTCAACTAACATAATATTACGGAAAGAGGATATTATGCTGACAATAGTATCAGTCTCTACAATCAGTTTAGCTCTGAAATAGCTTATCCTATGCTTTTCACATTGTCATAATCACTTACAAGTGATTCCGACCAAAGAGTACGAATTCAAATCTTTGTGAACTAATCCAGTTGTCAAAGTCTGGCGAGAAATCTTATAGTCTGAGATTTTGAGTGACCGATTGTGTAGAAAACTCAGGTCACAGATACAGTTCTGCTGTTAGTCTGATGGGAACACATAAATTAGACCTAAAAAGCAACAATACCTAAACCAGAAAAATCTTTAATACCAAAGTTCAATGCCAATAAAATAAAAAAGCCGAATACGCAGTAACATCCAGTACAGAATAAGATCATAATCTGCTAAATAACACCTAGACCTGTCGGAATACGTCCTAAATTTATCGGATGGAAGCCTAAATGGCCAAAATAACACCTGCTGAAACATAGGTAGAGGGCATGGGACGAACGGGGGCCGTCTGGCATCGGCCGTTTTGGTGTCGACAGTTCGACCGGCGCCTCTGTAACTGGATTTTTGGCCCTGTTTAGGGTTATTGGCGGGGTTAGAACGTGGGTTAGGGTTAAAATTATTAGGGGAGTTAGTGATGTACTTAGGGTTAAGGTTTAGGGTTAGGCAAAGTGTTCTTTAGGCCTCATTCTGCCCAGGTCCTAGTAAGCAACAAAATTGTATTTGCTAGATTGCGCATTACCTTTCTTTAGTTAAAAATAACAAATACTGCCTTTCCCGTCAGCCGTCAGCGAACTACTTTCACGAAGGTTCGTGAGGGTTTGGGACGACACTAATTGACCAGCTTTAATTCAAAGCGAAGTGTGGTTACGCCAAAAACACATACACTTAAAAGGTCCAAAAAGTGTGAAACCGAAAAGGAATCTAAATACGTTCAGTGCTAAAGTGTTGTTTTGATTAAACTCTATTCTTTTAATAAAAAAATCACTTTTATAATTTTACACTAATCTTTTAGTTCGGCCATTATGGACCCCCTACAACTAGTCTACCTACCGTCAAGTGGTCCATGGATCCCGCTTCAAGAACCCCTGTACCAGATATATCCGATAATATTAGAACGGAGCCGTTAACTGTTCAGCGCAGCGGTATCTGCCTTGAAAAGTGATTTAAAAACAATTGTAGGTTACGAAATAGAGGTTACTAAACTTCTTAACGCCAAAGCAAATTTCGGCTTAACAACTCGACGAAACAAAAATTATTGCTTACATTTATATTTGGTATTTTTTGTAAACTAGTTTAATGTGAAGTGATATGCAAAAATTACTTTTCTATTACAATAAAATATTAATAATAAGCGAACATAAATTAACGAAAAACATAGTTTAAATATGAGGGATACTTCACTCACTATTTTGTATATTGCTTTTCAACTAGAAAAACCAAAAAAAAAACATTTTAAAGATCCGCATGCTGCTCGCGAGAGTTTCAAAATGGCCAACCACAACAAGCAAGGCGAGTCTCTGTAGGCAAAGTAAAATTGAAAAATGCCAAACAGCCTTTCATTCGTGGCCTTTGGTCAAAATATGACTGTATTCCTTTTTGTTTTAATTTCATACGGTTTGTTAACATAAATTGTTTGTCGTTTTCACATCTTCTTAAATGAATCAAGAAAAGTTTTGCACATTTACCATTTTAAAACCGCTTACCGTGGAACAAACATTTTTGTCGCAACGGACAAGATAAAATTTAAAGAGATCAAGTTTCATTTCCATTGGCTAAACATCTAGTAATAAAAACAGTATGGCGTTAAATTGAAAAACGCAATTTCTTTCCAACAAATCACATGATTATTGTTCGTAGTGATTCTTATATCGAAGGATTTAAAAATCTTATCAATACTGATGAATTTTAGTGCAGAAATACAACGCAACCGGTCTTTTGGTAAAAGTGTTGACAAAAAACTAATGTAAATCATTTTAGTTAGCCAAAAACGTCTGACTTGTTGATTTGATTTGGCATAGCATTTCGACCCAAACGTGCAGGCTAAATACGTCATTTCCTAATGCTCGCGAAGAAAAATCCTTGATTAATCGTAAATATGGCATTACGTCTTTTGTCGAGCAGTAATTCCGAGCAAAACATCCTGATCGTAAAAAGATCTGGAGGCACAGATATAAGGATATAACTCGAAAAACCTATGTAATTTCCGATTTCCTCTTATAAAGAGAGTTTTCAGAAGCGGTACAGTACTAGCAAACAGAATTTGAGTGATCCAAAAATTTAACCGAGGTCTGTTTAGCTCAGTTTAACCTGTTGTTGGAAACCTGAAAGATTTACAATCACGTTGATCTTGCCGCTAAACCTTGGAATTAGTCACAACATTTCATAGTGTACCCAGAATACGTATGTTGCAAGTTGAGTGTTTGATTCGGAAGCGGAGATGGTCGTAGTGATCTAACTGTGTACAATAATATTGCTTTGTTTTAATGCCATACCGAAATATAAACAGCGATGATATCGTAGATTGTGAAGTTTTGTGCAGAATGTTACACAATATGTATCGTCCACAAAATTAGTATAAATAAATAGTTTGGTGGCATGAAATAATTGCTTCGCTGCATTTTTTAAATATTTCTTTACTTACATTCATTGGTGATTATGGTTACCATAATTTCTGGGCTTAAAATCGGAACGCTTCAAAACCGTTACCGGTACTAGATCTAACATTTGTGTGGCCATTCAACTGCAGTATGAAGTCACGAAAATACGTCGGATATTTTTCGGCACAATGTTCATGCAGGCAGCTTTTGTATCAGTTATCGTGAATAACATTACATCGTATCATTTATTATTTCATAGATAGTATAATACTATTTTTAATTCTTATCGTCATGGACACAAAACCTCCTACTAGCATATTATTGCCAAACTATAATTCGCAAGCTACTAACCACCAAACTACTAGTTACATGGTATAGTGGCGCAACATTTACATTCACTTTTAACGCGAGTAAAGATAAAAAAGCACATCAGGTGACATTCGACGTTAAGTTGATAAAACAGATCAATCACGGCAAACTTATATCTGCGTATAAAAAAGTAGGCTGACTGCAAGGCGGTTAATTTGGTAATTGATCGGGACACTGGGACAAAGCCCTAAAATTGGGACGTACAATAAATTTAAGTACGATCGAAGTTCTACTAAAAGTTTACTTAAACTTACAATGATGAACCGCTTCGCAAGGACTGAACCTTCATGGTAACTTACTTTACTGTGCTTTGGAATTACATATTTCACATAAACGTTATAGTTCACCAACCATCACCATTTTCCTCAATTTATGTTTGGACGCAATATTAAGTGTCTTGTTTTACCTTATCAGCAATATGGCTACTAACCGACATAGTTCAGGTGATTTAACTTGGACCCCTTCTACCATGAAGTACAAGGACTTGCCCGAGGCTGGGGACCCATACATCGAAAGCAACATTACGCCTGGTATAAATTATACCTTTTTACCACCTCGGCATGTAAATTTCTTTGATAATATTGACAAGTAGATTTAGAACTGGTCTCTCAATATTCTACTGTTTTTCAAGATATTGAGGTAAAACAATCTAAATGTAATATCAAGTTCTTTTTTACATAAATTTATTAAGATCCAACCCGAAATCGAAGCCCAATTGTTTCTCGATGGAGTTGCACGCCAAGGGAAAAAGCTTTGTTCCTACTCTTCGGATTTCTTATAATTGTTGTATTGGGCTTCGGCATAGCAACGGTAGCGTCTACAATATTTTAAAATTTTATATTTATAGTATTTTATTATTGTAATTTATTCAAACATTATTTTTCCTACATTGAAGTTTTTGTAACAAACAGTTATTCTAATTGAGGTCAACATAGCTAACAGTAATTTTAAATTGGTTTACGGAATCTTAGCAAAGCTTATTACCACAATATTACAAACAAATGGATACGATTCTCAGATATATCATCTTCAACAGCACTCGAACGTAATCTATCCGATATCCTGCAAGGATGCGCTGGCCAAAGGAAACACCGTATCTGGGTTGGTCAAGATAAGGCCTGGAAATTCGGTGGAGCCATTTCAAGTAATTTAAACGTTTAAAACTTACTTGGCAATAGGTTTTTATTTTAAAGCATAGAGTAATGGTAAGCTCTTAATCAGTCAAAAGGATAAATAATTCGAAACAAACTTGACCTAAATGAAGGTTTACTGTGATATGTCATCGGCTGGAGGCGGCTGGACCATGGTCTCTTCGATTCACGACGCCTCTCTATCAGATTCTTGCAGTAAAGAGGAACACTGGTCTTCGCATACAAGCATATCTTCCGACTACTATACCTCACCTTATTACTCTGGCTTATATGATGATGGTGCGGAAAGATTAAGTACTTTGTGATTTTTATAGCGGTCATTGCGAACATTAACAGTACATTGGAAAATCCAATCAAATGATTCTTAGTATCACCATCAGCGATTTATTACTTTGTACATAAGCAATGCGTAATTGTATTTTGACAAATTTCTGCAGACTCTTCTATCTCTTACCGATATTCTAAATATAGATGAAGGTTCCTCCGAAGGGTACAAAAACTGGAAGAATCTTCTAACCTTTGGAACGCCACACACTGCAACCAGCACCGACTACAAAAGCAAGGCCTATTATAGTGTCCTTGTAAGTTTGCATTCCTGTAGTAGTAGTGTAGTTAGTACATTTTTTGTGAAATAATACTTTAACTGGAGTGCATATTCCTATTAAACATGGTAATGCAAAATTTTGAAACGTATTAAGAACATTAAAGCCAATACAAAAGTAGATTGTACTTTGAACGTTTCTTATATCTCGGTAATGCTGAAAATCAATCAGATATATGTGAAACGTTGAAATGCTACTTACTTACTTATATATTACATATTTTCACTACATTCCACTACAACTCCAACCATTATGCTCAAAAAATTGCAAAACATTACAACGTTTGGTTTAAAACTTTCATTTATATTATTTTAGGCCTCGAATGTGATGATATGGCACGTTCCAAACGATGTTCCTTTAACGAAAATCAGCAATGTGGCCTACTTTAAGTACTATACAAACTCCAACTTTCTTTCCCACTACGGAAATACATTAAAGACTCTCTACACAAAATACGCCCCACTAAAGCGTCTACAGCTAAATGGTTAGAAATACGAAATACAGTGTTTTTTTTTATGTAGTTGTCTTTACGTTAAGTCTATGCCAGCGGTTCTCAACCAGTGGGCCATGGCTCACTGGCGGGCCATAAGAACATTTAAGGTGAGCCACAGACCAATTTGAAAAAACTAGATTTGGTTTCATTTGTGTGGCTATAATTAATTACAGGAAACAATGGCTTGGGGAGGAATAAAAAAGGAATGTAAACGTATTATTAAGCCTCAAGTATCACACTAATGCACGGTTGTATAAATGATCTGTTTTGAAATATGTTCTGCTGTGTTTTGTTCTAAACCTAAACATCAGTTTTAAGTAGGCGGGTGCTGCGAGTAATGGTGTACAACTTGTTGTTAAAAACGTAGAAAGTGAAACATTTCTCTCATCAGGTAATTGTGCAACAAAAAAATCATAACTCCGTTTCTTAGGAGAAGTTCTATTGAAAATGTTGCTCCCTTGCTTTTCGACGATGTTGCCGCAAAGCATATTTCCAAACCAATCATCAAAGGTGTCAACATCAAGTAACCAAGTACTAGTCCTATTTATCAATTTGGTTGATTGGTTTATTTATTTTATTGTGTTATGTTACATTATATTATATAAAAATTAAAGTTATAGTTTTAAACGTAACTTTGCAAATTCTTGGCGCTAAAACCAGGTTTTCCGTAGATTATGATCAGCGTAAATGATGATAATTATACAATGATTACACCTGAATTAACAAACAAGTAAGTTTAAATTTTATGTAAAAAACTTAAATTTCTCCATTTTAACATAGCCTACTTTTTATTTAGCTTGTCTGACAATATCAATATAGCTGCGGCGGTTACGAATGCCTCGACTACTATACTCGTTTGGGTTTCCAACACAGACAGCGTAATAAAATCATTAAGTCTAAGGGTAAGTAAGTTTATCCGGAACACAATGGACGTTGCAAAACCCATTAAATAATTGGTTGATCGTATGTTTTGGCGTTAAGTTAACTGTATAAGATTCGTTGGACCAACAGCATGCTGGAAAAAGATAAATACTATAGGCTCGAATTTTTAAAAACTCGATTTATACTGATATTATCTTCGTTAAAGAAACGACAACATCTTATTATAATGATTAACGGTTAATAAGCATCCCAATTAACCTAATTTTGAACTAATGCAGAAGTGCAAACTTTTAATTTCCATTTATGCTTTCAGATTAGCATAAATTATGATGTCCACAGTTTCGTAACTGATTTTGTTTAGATTAATGGTTATACGTCAGCGAAGCGCTATCTAGTATATCACGACACTAGTACGAACCTTCAGTCGCGATACAGCTACGTTTGTAGCGAAAGCATCTGCAAGCTCATCTACTACATTGGAAGCACAGCGGTATTGTGTTTCGTAGACTTAGTGTTTCTTTATTCACACATAATAGGCTGTGTCTGGAAACCTGCTAACATGTTAAGTTTAATACATTTGCTGATTTTTTGCATTTACTAAGCATATTATAGCGGCTAAACTAGCAAACAAGTTTATATTGTATTACTATAGGTGTGGGGCACTGTAGATCCAGGATTAACGATTGGTCAAATCAGCCACTCTACTTTTCAACTGAACGCCACGAATAGCATGCAAAATTTTATTATTGGATACTCGCTCTTCCAAAAGTATGTACATAATTTTGAACTGAAATTTAAACAAATTAAAAAAAAACAACAATTTTTCCTGAATTAAATATAAAATTATTTTCAATACCATCTATATATCAGTAGTTCCCAGCCTGGGGTTTGCATGGGTTGTGTCGGGCTCACTGTGTTTTGCTAGTCCAACAAAAAAATGACACGAATTAAACAAACAAAACAACTAAAACATGAAGCTAGAACAACCGCCAGTCTAGCAATGTATGTATCAGATTTGTTCAGTGAACCAGTTATGATTATGACATAATCCAGGGTGGTACAAGGTTGACAGCATCGCGGGCCACAATATTTCTTGCATATTCTTTGCGGGCCACATACATTAGGTTACATCCATACCAGGTCGTGAAATGCTTAAAAATCGACGTCACAAATAATCATCCAAACATATAAGTTTCACAAACTTGCTACTATCGTCGAACTTGTGAGCAATGAAATCGTAGGGTATGAGACTGTGGAAAATGGTGCGCGCGAAGCGCGAAAATTTTGCATATTTGACAATACTTTTCAGTTAGAAGACAGCATTTTATAAGCGTAGAATGTTCACAGAAACAAAAAAAATTACGAGAGGTGTCGCATACTACACAATCGCCAAATACAAAGACGTTTTCGTTTTGCGCAAAAAGGTTTTAACCTGATCAATTTAGCTTAAATTTCATCTTGGAATGGGTCAGCGCGTTAGGCTACAGTCACAGTGAAAACCACATTTTTAGAAAAGTTCGTACAAGACGCACTGCGGCTCAAACCGGTCATCAGTTATAACACATACCAAAATTAGGCAACCTTGCCACTCCCTGCTGCGAATTTGGTGAGCGATAGGAATCTGTTTTATTTCATGGTATAACTGTAAAAATGTCATGAACAAACAATTGTAGTATTCTTACTGTTCGTTTGTCACTTATATTTGACCACCCTAACATAATCAATGATTATTATTAATCATTACTCTTGTTTTCAATCAATTACTGAAGCATATAGTTCCAGTATATTTGCCTTGTCTAATAAAACAGGAACAGTGGCCATTTGACTGCCGAACACCAGTTTTGTCACACTTGCTAAAACTGTTAACAAACACACAACTGAATTCTCTGTCACAACATTTTTTAACTTGAATTTTTAGAAAAAAACGATATATTAAAACATAAATAAAAAGTGTTGGAATAAAATACCTTCTTGGTCTATATTAAGATCACTTTAGTTTAGATTAAAAAAACAGCAAAGTAATCCATTCTTATTGTAGTCAGTTTACAAGTTTGCGGGCAGTCAATTTACATTTTTAAAACGGCACAATGCATTTTGTGGCATAAAATAGTCGTTATGAAACAACTAAACCTTAAAAACTGTTAATGTAACTATCCGGACGTTTTTGCCAAATTTTGAAACCATTTGTCCTGAAATTTAAGCATTTCGCCAAATGTATATGTTGTAATATGGTTTATGCGTAATACACCAAAATTAGGGATTCGAGAAGGTTTATTTGAAAACTGGAAAAGAGGGCGGTACAGCAAAAGGTTAGGAACAACTGGTCTGGCTAGGAACCACTGATATTATAGCATTGGTCACAAAACTTTTTTTCATAAAGGGCCGAATAACTATGAAAACAGGCGATCGCGGGCCGTATAACTGTGAATAATGATTATACCAGGCCGGATATAAAATTTTGTATTTATCTTATTGGCTTAATTATTTTAAAACATTGAAACATTTAAAACAAAAAATCAAAATATATACTAAGCGTCATGAAATAGTCGTTCAGAAAATTGGATCTGACTCGCGGGCTGTAGTTTTGGTGGCCCTTGGTGTTGCATGCAAGAATATATTTTGCAATATACATTCGTTTATGTTTTGCCATGCGTTATTTGTAGCGACAAAACAGTTAATGTTTGATTATTTTTTTAGAATCGGACGCGTCAATCCTACTTCATTTATGAAGAACATATTTAAAACTTTGATGAATTGCCTTGGTAAATAATTCGCTGTCTATATAAAATGGATTAGACGTAATCTTTTAACAAAAGTATTTTATTAACAAATTATGTGCAATTTTTATTGGCACTAATAATATTTAAGTAACTGCTTAATGCAAAATATCAGTCTCAAAACGATTCATTTGTCTATGCATTTGATATGCTACTAACACCATTACATGTACAAAAAATTAAGGTAAAATTGAAGTGCACGATTTGAACATGAATCCGCCAATCTCCACTCCGGCAGTGTTTGTCAAGGGAAACATGGCAGACTACACGAAGAACGTGACTCCAGGTTTCATCGAGTTTCGAAGATACGATTCTTATGGTTACCCCTATGCTCTTTGTCCCGGAATTAAGTATGTATAAGTGTGACATTTACGCGGTTATTCTCAAAGTTCACCTATATTAAAGAGCTTTTAAATTGTATTCATATTACCCTAATATAACACAATGATACCAAAATATTGACATTTTTCAACCATCGGCACTGCATCACAAAGAATGTAGTGAAAACATTGCATTACAAAAACCTCCAAAACATCAAAACTAAAGTTTTAGCTATGTTTTGTACTCATAGTAACTATGAAATGTTGCTAAACTTGCTTTAACCATAAACGAGAATTTTTTAGATCAGTTTCTGGATCAAATATTTAAAAACCAGTCTTTAAAAATGCCCAAAACTTGTACATTTTTTTCTGAAAGTTCACACGAATAAAGTCGTTGATCCTTTTAATAAAAATCGATGTAGTTCAAGTCTCCTTTTATCAACTGCAGTAGATAACTTCTAATTAACGTTATTTTAAACGAAATTTCTTTATTCGGGTTTAACTTTGTAAAAAGCTTTTTTTTAGAAACACCTTTTTTGTCACACCTTATTTCCCATTAACATTCTATAATTTAATTTTGTGTTTTTGTAGTAATAGTTTTAACAAAAAAAAGTGAGCAACTTGATTTTAGTCTAGGTATACTCTTACTTTAACATAACTTCCAACATCACTGCTCTTTCGTTTGAGATATTTTTGACAATAGTATTGGATTAATCAACTCAGAGCTATAATCCCATCAGGATCTTATGTGGCTTGGAGTTTGATTTAGGAAATGATTCGCTCGGTAAAACAAGAAACCTTTTACTGCAAGTAATGTGCGAGCACCTTCAGGACGATTTGACATATAACAATGCTTTTATCCTTACTAAGGGTGAAAAATGGTGTGGATCCAGCGTTGTATTGCGTCGGAAGTTTCCAGACCCGCTTATCCGTGAACGACAAGTGTGGAGATTTCGCAGGTGAGTACAGGCTGCTATTTAAAAATGTACTTTATTTTACTTGAGAGTTGTTGAGATGTTTTTTCAGTCTTATTGTAAACCGGCGATTCCCAACCTTTTTTGTGCTTGCGTACCACTTGGAGGTAAAGCAATTACGATGCGTGCCACCCACTTCCATAAAAACAAATTTCGACCATATATATTTTTTTCTATTACCTAATATAAAGCAGTGGTCGGCAAACTTTTTTTGTCGCGGCCCAAAATATTTTTTTCAGAGATATTGTAGGCCCACTACGAAGCAGTGGCGGGTTATGAATATTTGATTTTTAGGAGAAATATTACACGACGCCTTTATGCCCAAAACTCTGCAATACCATATTATAAAACATACTATACAGCGAAGAATATACGCGCAAAGCGCGAAAATTTTTTTAATTAATAGTTAAAGTAGACAAAAAATATATTTCGACAGGCATTTGAGACCACATTGAGCACGTGAGTCTTTTCAAACTGAGCCAAATTAAAAATTCTATGCCACACCAATATTTACAATAAAGTGCAATGAATGTACCGCTACCACGCGGCCCACAACTACATGACAAAACTCAACTACTAAAAAGTAACTCGCGGCCCACTAAAAATAGGTCTGCGGTCACATTTGGGCCGCGGCCCACAGTTTGCCGACCACTGATATAAAGCATTGACATTTGCTGTTCACTTCGGGTACATCACGTTTGCTTTACCATTGCCTTGACGTTTAACATTATCTCCAAGGCGCTGTAAGGAATATTAATGGCGCTGAACAAATTGTGGTAGCCTCCCGGAAGAACCTTGCGTTTATGTTTAATTTCGATAAAGCAATATTTTAAATATTCCGGGTCGTATTTACGGCTTGCAATGTCGCAAAAACTAAATTATCCTTTTGCGATTAACTCACTTTCTAAAACAGGGTCGACAGCCTTCGACTTGTCGCGGGCTAAAGGCGCGATTTGGTCCGCGGGCTCTATGTTTGCCGACGAAGTAGCAAACATTCTGATATTACTTAGGTTTTTTTATAATTCAACCTATACCTCAAAACAAAGAAAGTTGCTCGCGTACCACCTGGAATGCACTCGCATAACACCGGTTGTAACAGTCGACTGGCGTTGTTTCGCACAATATGCGCAAAAGTGTGCGATAAATGTGTACACGTTCCAAAATACCTTACAAAATGTGCGCACATTTTCAGAATGTGCGCACATTTTTTTAGTTGGAGTAGAGAAGGGCGAGTTGGAGATGGAGCTGAAAGAAGGGTTAGGGGAAGAGTCGGAGTTGGAGAAACAGGTATTAGAAGATTTAAAAGTGTTTAGAGAAAGAAGTAACATTAAGGGAAGAAGTTAGAGAAAACGTCAAGAAAAAGGTTGGAAGCGAGAATAGTTAGTAAATAAGGGTAGATGAGTAAAGTTAGAAGACAAGAGTTCGAGAAGAAGAATAGATAATCATGAAAAGAAGATTTATAGAACAAGGAGTAGAAAAGTAGACTTAGTGGAGAAGAATTAGAGTTAATGGATGAAGTGTAAGAGGAAAAATAAATGAAGATGAATCAAATTGCGCCTGCATAATCTATTTTAAAAAGTTTACATTCTTTTGAAGGCTTTTTAAATAGTGCACACTTTTTTTTCACACTTTCGCGTACACATTTTTGCAAAAAAGTCCGCATCCCCGTTTCACCGGTTGGTAAACAATGTTGTAAACTATAGTTTCACAAAGTATACTAGAACGCTTAAAATGCAGTAATTGCTTTCTATAGATATTGTTACTACTTTCAAATTAAGTGACTTTACCTCAAATAGCCTTGTTTGTCATTTCCATTCGAAGGTTTTATTCTATAGACGTCGAATCTCGATACAATAAAACACGGCCCAATAATACAGAGTGGCTAATTATATATTTAAATTTTCATTGAGTTACCTAGCTTTTGGCGCAATGGTTTGTTTTGCATTCCTCAAAGATGATTCATGACCCATGGAAAGTAATATAACTAATATACGTAAATATAACGAAAAGTGTTACACGGTTTTGTTACATGCACTTTACTTTACAGTCTGGAATCTACTAGCGGCACACAACAAGAAAAAGATCTCAGAGGGCATTGAATACACCGATATAACATCAAGCATCTTGCTGTTTACCAGATAACATATTTTCCTCTGCTGTTAATTGATAAACTTTGTAAAATACATTTGTTTAAGTTCCTTCCAACAAATTCTGTTAAAAAATTGTTGCTTACATTAAAGAAGAATAGTTGATTTGACACAAGATTTTCCAATAATGTGGTATTAGTTAATATATAACCCTACTATTATTATTTCGTGAAATGTACTAAGCATTTCTAAAAGTGATTGTGAAAAATGTAAAAATAAAGCCCATTGTGAATTTGTTTGCTTAAATGATAATAAAAATAGGCGAGGACTTTGATAAAACCCATTCATTATTATCTCTAAAATTTTTCATACCGACGTCTCATATTATTAGATCAAATTCTGCTCCCAAATGGTAGCATCAGGAGTTAAATGATAAGGCCGCTTTTATATTAAATGATAAGGCCGGTTTTATTCTACTGCGATAGCTAACTTACATCTATCAGACAAGTTAAGTCAAGCTAAAAGTAATAACAATTAAAAAATTCTACACTTCATTAAACTAAGGGATTTTACCATTCAACACATCAATTGTCTACAACCGTTGTATTTTTATTTACAACTGAGAGACACGTCGTTTTTTTCAAAACCATTAAATAACGAAAACTGTGAAAAATGTAAGCCGAACCCAAATAAGTGGCATTTTACGTACATCGTGTTACGTTCTAAACTGCATTTTTGAACCAATTTTAAAAGGGCTGAACTCCGGCAAGTTTTAAAAATAATCTAAAAGTTTCAAACCACTTTCCGTCATGCGAAATAATGTGTCATAAAGAATGCACAATGTACATTTATATTCTAAAACAAGTTAAGCTTGTATTTTTACCGTTATTACTTACAAAAATCTAAGTAACGCAAAACACAGCATTTAATTGACTTCAACGGGCCTTCGTTATAAATTAAGACTAATAAGGCCTACGTAACTGCATAAAGACAAATATCGCCGTTTTACAACGCTATTTTTCACACAACAAATGCACAAAATTTAATGACAAATTTAACCATTATAACTTTGCCAAATACTGGAACCAGCAAGGATCACGCTAGACGTCGATTAAACGTTCGGCAAGTCTTATCAGTAGGGCCATTTTTATTTTGATCAGTAGGGCCATTTTTTTATTTAAAAAAAAAAATGTTTTGATTTTATTTTGACTTAACGAAATTGCCTGTTTGTAGAGGTCAAAGTTCTTCCTTAAATTTATGCCAGTTACCCAAACATAATATTTTGTCGATTTCAGAACCAAACATAATATTTTGTTTTCAGACCCAAACGTAATTGTCGAAAAGTCAAAGGTGTTTTATGGATTATAAAAGTGCGTTGTGTTTTTGGCGTTAGATTTAGCTTGCTTAGGCATTTTTGTGTTACAGAATGTCAGTAGGCTATTCCTAAGATCCAAACTGTTTATCTTCGAAAAAAACACGTTTGTGAAGAGAAAGTGTTTTATAAGAATTGTTAAAATTCGCAAAAATAAAAAAGTACAATTTGCGATAAAAGGAACTACTTATCTTAGTGTGTATTTTGACATATTGCCTGCTTTTGTGAGTTAATCTGGTTTAATTGTGTCTCAGTTCCTGATTTACAATGCTTTCACGATGATTTTACAAAAATTACTCTCAAGAAACGCAAAAACTTTGTCAAAACCATAATTTGACAAATTTTGACTTTATTTTGACTTATAAACTTCTGAGAAACAGTCTCCTAGTTGCAGAAAACAACTTTATTCTTCGATTCATGGACAAACCAGGTCCTTAAAAATTTTTTACTTAATTGACTTTTACGGGCCCTACTTATCAGTTTGCTATTTATTCCACTCCCGCCAACAGGATGGTCATATGTGATAATCAAGTGATTAAATGTCAATATACTTCTAAATCTTTGCTGGACGATTCGATTTTTTTATAAAGCAAAACAAACAGGAAACAAATAATCTCCGAAGTAAAACCTTGGTCATTTGTTTAAAATATTAGGGCTCGTCCGAGATTTGAACCTGGGACCTCTTGTCTCCAAACTTTTTAATACGCGACCCCAATTCAAATAAAATGAAATCACAATTTACATTGCGACCCCAGTTTGTTTCAAGATTACATAATTCAAGATAACTGTGGCTACACATGTGCATCAAAATAAAATTGCCTTTAGGAAGTTTTATTTAACATATGAATTTGAATTTAACAAACGAACAAACATAAAAAATGCTTTGTTTTCAAAAATAAATTGCATTTTCCTGCAAAAAGCCAATAGTTTGGCAAACGGGGCTGAACCTTGCATAAGCATAAGCAGATGTAATGCTCTACTTCCAAGCGATTACTATATTTCGCTTTTAATATCCTCATTGCGCTGGATCTTGCACAAAGCTATGTGGTTGAAAACGGAATAAGTAGTTTAATATATAAAAAAGACAGGATCGGGTATGATTGCATCGTAGTCCAAAATTAATATTTGAACAGCTTTGAGTATTTTCTTTAGACGAGTTATACATGCGGTTTGTGTAAATTCTTCCACAACGCGGAGGGGCAGTTTCGGCAAAGCTATGCCACAAAAAAGAGCTATATTAACCAGTCTTGTTAGTTGAACGGTGTCAGGCTGTCGCCATAGTAGTGGTCAAACTTTTTTATGAGTTGACCACGTGAAAACTGACGCACTGCTGTGTCTAATAATAATCCTGTGTAACAAGAACCCATCTGGTCTCACAAACAAGAAAATAAAACCTGGCTTAGTAGTCTACGACTTTGTGACTGCATTCAAAGTATTAATGCAGTTCCTTTTGGCTGCCGCTCCATCGGTACATATTCCCGCACATAATGTGCGCCTCCACGGAGGGGGGGGGGGGCACTTGCCCCCCTGGAATTTCAAAATGCGAATATAAGTAATATTTGTAAGTGTAATATGTATTACTTATAAAGGTTGAAAATATTATACATTATCCATTATCCCCAGTGGCGTATCCAGGGGGTGGGGGTTCTGACCCCCATTTTCGTAAGTGGTATTATCGTTTTTGTTCGTTTTTGTCACGGTTTAACAAACTGCTAGAAGCGGCGTGCTTTACAAGTAATTGGGTTACGCGTCTTAAGCTAATGCGAAACCAAAATCGTTTCGTATTTTGTCTGGTCTACTGCAGGGGTGTCCAACAAGCGGCACGCGTGCCACATTTCCAAATAAAATATAGCACGCAAGTCCCCCTAAATTACTTAATTTTCTATTCAGCCAATTGTAAAAAAATACCTAATTTTTTATACAGTAAATTACATTGTTTATTCACAATATAAAACAATCGCTGCAATCACGACAACTAACAATTACTTTTAATACTATAACATTATATTGTAGTGGAGGCTAGCATTCACATAACTATAAAGTTTGGTGTGAAAAAACAAAAAGCAAAATTCAGCTCACCGACGGACACTTAGATGCAGTAATGCGCACTGCTAACTACACGTTTTTATTATTTAAAAAAATACGCTTTTATTATTAGAAAGAATTATAGTACTAAACTTTGGCACGGGAAGAAGTTATAGGATGAAAATTAGCACGTCGGCATGTTTGAGTTGGACACCCCTGGTCTACCGTAAACGCCAGATAGTTTTCGTTATTCGCTTAGGTCAAGGGTCGGCAACCTTTCGTATGTGTGGCATTTTATCAATAATGCCAAATATTAACAACTCGCATGCAAAAATTTTTTTTTTTTCTATATTTGGTTTTGCACTGGCAACCAGGACTGCGGAGTCGGTGAAAAACAACCCGAGTACGGCCAAATGTGCGATTTTGTCGAGTCCCTAATCTGGGTCCGACTCTACAGCCTGTATTTCACCAATTTACGTAACTAAAATAAGATGAATATTCGGCAATCCACTTATAGGAGTCATTAGAAATACAACGAACTGTCACGAACACAATACTGTGACCGCTATTTTCGATTATACTTCGATACCTAGAAGTCATATCTATCAGTTTTGCTTTAAGCTTGGTTTCTTACTAACACACGTGCTTACTTTTAACGTTGATTGCCCTGATTTAACGCAGTAATTATAACTCCATTTTTGGGGCATGGTTAGTCGTGTACAACAGGTTTAACGCCGACAAAGAATTATGTTAAATACAACAGTTTAGAAACTAATTTGTGACCCGAACACTGCAGATCGAACTAGGCGCAGTTAATGTTCCTCGCTAATATTCGATGTTGGTGTAACATCGGCATTTGTTTAACTGAAGCAGATTCTTAAAGGGAGGTATAATGGTGACTGTCGTGCGCGTTTTAAAGTCTTTATTTTTATGTGATGACAGTTAACGCAAAACTATGCTCTTTAAGCATATTCTAAGACAACGTGTTAAGTGTGCAACTGACACAACTTATTTCTCCTCAACCGCAGCTGGTAATTTAGCTGACTTGGCACACATCTCGGCGCAGATGTTGCGCTAATCGTGGCATAATAACACCCGGGAAAAACGTTCTTTATTTAGTATTGCAGGTGGCGAAATGCGTGATTGTAATTTAGCGCTAGTTCCGTTCATGGAATTTTTAGTAAACTGCGCATTCAGGACCCGTTTTGACTTTCTGGATATGCCCCTGATTGACCCCCTGGAAAATTTTCTGCGGGCACCCCTGCCCAGGATATAGAATTTTAGTTAAAGAACTTACCAAGTTATAAATATCTCTACCCCTTGTATGCAACTTAACTGCAGTGATTGCAAAACAGAAGCTCTTCGGATAATCCTTCTTCTTTGTTATTTGTCGAATAAATTCAGAAAATTAAATTGCATACGATTGAGAAGCATTTGTATGTATGGGCTTTCTTTCGCTTTGCAATGTGATAAGAGGCGACACACAAAGAATAAACAGCGGCTTTATTGACTCCAGTAAATGCTTTCATGGCGCCTTCTTGTGATTCGAGAGATTGCAATTTACGTTCAAAAAACTCTGCTGGTTTAACGCTGCCTGGATGTTTTATTAGTAAATAACGTCCCAGTTTAAGCAAACCAAACAGCAAACAGCCAGTGGCTGTGCTGCACCTCATTATCACGAAGGTACTTTTTTTTATTATTGTACCACAACCGAGGAATCTGTTCTGTTAAGCCCGAAACAAATTTACAAATTTACTTTTTATTGACTTAATTAAGAATACAAAACTTCTTATATATGCAAAACACTTTACCCAAGTTTAGTGAAAAAACAGCCCTTCGATAACTCATTAAAAAATGTGACTTTCGCTGCGCTAAATCAAAGAAGTCTAATTTTGTGAAATGTCACGTTACCTGAATTAGCAGGTTTCAAAAGCTAAAAAGCTATTTTATGTAGACAAAAGCTTGCCTCCACTATTAACTCAATCACGTTTATCAGTGTGACTCCATTTTAAATAAAGCGAAATACATAAATTGTACCAAAACAGAAGAAAAAGGATAAGTTATGGCGACCCCCGCGACACACAGGTTGGAGACCACTGGAATAGAATATAGCCCAAAGGAATTATACTCTTCAAATAGATAGACCAACTAATATTTTCGCGTTACATTTCGCTGGAATAAATACTGAATTTAAATGCAATTATCATCTCGTTACAATTATCATCTCGTTACAATTATCATCTCGTTATAATTATCATCTTGTTACTATTATGTCATTACGGATCTGCTATGTCTTCCATCAACAGTCCGCCATCAACAGTTTAAATAAATACTTTGACATTGTTAGACTTTTCCATTGTATAATATTGGACAAGTCAAATAATTTGTTTTCATGTATTCCATTTGGACAAGATTTTCGGATTAACGGCACCTATTTGCCGTTAACTGATGCTTTCATATTCAAATGCTTTTAACCACTGTCCCGCTCAAGAGCAATCATTTCCGCATGGAAAAATGAGCTGCCATGGAGCGAAAAACAAAAGCAAATCTGTCATTGTGAGTGTAACTTTTCTTTGATTAATTATTACAAAAAACGAGCAAACGCAATCAAAACAAAACGACCTCTGGAAAAGATCGATATGCTTAGTTGTAACGTTAATTTAAATCTGGGCCCATTAAAATGACATTCACCCAATTATCAAGGTCAAAAAGTTTAAACGTTATAACACTGTAGGTCACGGTAAGGTTGTCATACTATTTCTGGCTTGCTCTGCTTGCATCATAGATCGACAGATTCGGCGAGTCTGCGATGGCTTTTCGGTGTACTATTGATACGGAAGCCGTAATCGTTGGTCATAAAGCAACTTCCGAGGGGCTAGATCACAGATGTTATTAAACACATATGTTTGTGTGTGTCTTTCATTGATTGATACGGACTGATGATCCCCCAGTGTGAAGTTGCTTGTACTAACAAAAATGTGCAAGTATTGGCGCATGGTTGTTTCTCGACTCGCTCCTCTCTGAGCCTGCATAGCTCAGTTGGTAGAGCGACGGTCCCGGCTTGACCGGAGGTCGTGAGTTCGAACCTCACTGCAGGCCAGTTGTTTTTCTGGCTTGCTCTGCTTGCATCATAGATCGACAGATTCGGCGAGTCTGCGATGGCTTTTCGGTGTACTATTGATACGGAAGCCGTAATCGTTGGTCATAAAGCAACTTCCGAGGGGCTAGATCACATATGTTATTAAACACATATGTTTGTGTGTGTCTTTCATATTTCCAGAGAGAATTTAGTTCAAATATGGATTGCAAAATGTAAGGTCGTGATTTTGGCTAATCGCACTAATATCTAGAAAAGGCAATTAAGTAGGCCTTTTTGTTGAACTAGAGATTTTCATTGCATGAAATACACTTCATATCCGCAGGTTAATGCGGATTGTGCATCGGCCCTGGTTATGCTGAGGTGTGCTATACTCTGGAGATTAGTATATTGGCAAAACACGATTTAATCTTTTCATCGCGAAATTGTCTATTAGGCATGTAGGATTCGCACCCTAAGGCTATAGGAAGAAACACAGTATACGAGTACAACTGAAAATTTAGTGCAAGTCGTCAAGCTGTACTGTATGAGGTAGTTTTGGACAACAAGCGAGCAACAGCACTACCATTATAATGCTGATGTTACTAAACGTTTGCCTTTTGTTTATATGGGGAGTTTCTTATGCTGGAGGTTAGATAATTTGCTAAACGTCTAAACTTTAAATTTAGAAATTGATTGTTTTTTTCAGGGTTGAAGTGTATGACTTGCTACGGATCAAGCTTTGAACAATGTAATTTGCGTGGTCACGTGAAGACGTGTCAACAAAACGACGTGTGTGCGATCTGTATTATATCCTTTTTAACACATCTGTTACTTTATTTGCACAAATTGCAAAGGTTTAACGAACGTTTTACTCCGTTACAGCAATCGTGCCAAACAACGATCAGAAGATCTCACGATAAACTGACCATTGAAAAACAGTGCAAGTATAAAAATGCATGTCGGGACAACCAGATGCAGGTGTTGATGCCAAAATTTAAACTGCTTAAATCCTGATTTCGGTTCAACGTAATTTCGTTTTTGGTTCAAACGATTTTCAACAAATAATAGTATCAGATGACGGCGATAAACTAACATACAAAATAACGACTGTGTTGACAGAACGATCAACGATCTGGCAAGTCAACGCAATGCAACACGGACCAGACAAACTCTTTCTGCACTTGTTGTTGTGATACGGATGTGTGCAATGGCGGAATACCTTCCTGTTATAGGGATGCTATGCCTATATTCACAGGTGGTTCAATTGTCTAATAAAATGATCCAATTTGAATTTAGATGAATGAAAACCATGTATTACAAGGATGAAGTATTCTATTCCTGTTTCAGTCAACGAATGCCCGGCCCAGAAACAAACTTTCCCGCATGGAAACATGAATTGCTACGGAGGAGAAGGGCAGAACCAAATCTGCCAATACGAGTGCACGAGTCCAGATTACTCACTCTACCCGAAGGGTCGCGACACCAACGTTTGCACCAGCAACTCGACTTGGTCAATCGAACGTCCATGCTGCGCACGTAAGAGAACTGCATGGCTTAATCGAAAGAACCTATGTTTGTTTAGAAATTAAGTAAAATTCCCAGAAAACGTAGACCATGCGTCCCATAAAACCAGGTGTTTCATAAGTTTTACCTAACTAAACAAAGTGAAATACAAACGACTCGCGGTTGCCAACCATTTATATAGAATAGACAACTTCACGGGTAAGTATATACATATATACAATTAGTTAAAAATAAGGAAAGATGATTTTTACATTTGTTTATATATAATCAATAGGTCCATGCCCGCCTTACTTTTTGGTTGATTCAATCTACTTGTTTAATTATAAATCTGAATCGGTTGGACGCAAACAAATTTTGAATTGGATTTCTGGCGTTGTGGCGTAAGTTTCTAGTTCATTTGTCCATTATTAACAAGTACATTTTTATATAAAATAACTTTAGGTATCTTTATAAATTGTTCTCGTTTTTTCTATGTTAACTCATTAAAATGACGTGCTTGTATATTTGCCTCAAAAGAATGCTTATAGCTGAAACTCTGGTGACATGGAATAATATTTTAAATATACACAGAAAAGTTGTTTCTCGACTTGTTCCCTTCTGAGCCTGCTTAGCTCAGTTGGTAGAGCGAAGGTCCCGGCTTGACCGGAGGTCGTGAGTTCGAACTTCACTGCAGGCTAGTTGTTTTTCTAGTCTGTCCTGCTTGCATCAATGATCGACAGATTCGGTCAATTTGCAATGGCTTTCAGTGTACTATTAATATGTAAGCCGTAATCGTTGGTCAAAAAGCAGCTTCAGAAGGGCTAGATCTCAATTGTTAACACTCATATGTGTGATTGTGTGTACATATGTTTCATTGTATAAATGATATGGTACTGCGGATCCCCTTCAATATGAAGTTGCTTGTACTAACAGAGTGAGCAAGCATTGGCGTATGGTTGTTTCTCGACTCGTTGCCTTCTGAGCCTGCATAGCTCAGTTGGTAGAGCGACGATCCCGGCTTGACCGGAGGTCGTGTGTTCGAACCTCACTGCAGGCTAGTTGTTTTTCTAGTCTGCCCTGCTTGCATCAATGATCGACAGATTCGGTCAATTTGCAATTGCTTTCAGTGTACTATTAATATGTAAGCCGTAATCGTTGGTCAAAAAGCAGGTTCAGAAGGGCTAGATCTCAGTTGTTAACACTCATATGTGTGATTGTGTGTACATATGTTTCATTGTATACACGGAAAAGTGTCATAAAGTCCTTTTGAATATGACCTTCGCTAGATTAAGTTAATAGTATCGGTTTATTTTCAGTTACTAATTCTCGCTAATGTTTTGATTCTCACACTGTTCTGAGTACAGTACAATAACTTACAAAACCATTTTAAACACTAAACGTTTAAATTGGAGTTTCCTGAATGGTTTCTTGCACACGTGCGTTTTAACTAATCCACCTTGTATAGTTAAAATTGTAAATGTTTGAAAGCGATCAAAAAATTATTTGCGATAACTGCTGGCAGCTGTAACAGCGTTCCCTTGTCTTTAAGCTTCAACAACTTCTGCTTGATATAAAACTTCCAGTTACGCCGCCATTGCGTGGGATGCGAAACAACAAGCTGCACTGTACTTCAGTGATCAACCTCAACTAGACACTCTTATCAACATGGCCGACTCAAATAACAACGGAAATCTGTTAGTTGAGCTTATGAGTAACAGAATGCATCCTGTTAATCGAGGTAAACGACTGAACTTCAGTAACAATTCTTTTGGGCAGATAACATCATTATCGACAAGCTATATTTTCATTTTTTCGGGACGCTTTTTATGCAAGCGCATACAAAACCTAAGTTTGTAAGGTTGTGGTTAATGTCAAAAAATATATTGGTTTTAAAGTTTCAACTTTTTGTCACTTTATGTTAAGTGTCAGTGGGGACAAATGCTTTTATTTCAGGGCCGGCTAACTATGGGCCCGCGATTCGTTACGCAGCAAACAACGCGTTCACGAAAGAGGCAGGAGCCAGAGACTCGCGGGTACCAAAATTCATACAAATTTTAACCGATCAAAACCTAGCAGATTCCGTTGACGCAATAGCTGCTGCTAAGGAAGCCAAGGCTCGCGGCATTTCGGTGAGTTGAGCAAATGTTACAGCAAATGTACTTTCAGTTTGTACGAAAGGTCACAACGACTATTTTTAAGCTCCTACTATAAATCATTCGATTTAAGTGTACTTATATCACCGTTTTCATATGAATTGAGGTCATTTGGGCAAAATTACTTGGCTTGAGATAATCCTGTTCAACAAATGGCTTAACTTGGACTGCAGTCATAAAGTCTAATGACTTGGGTTGCAATTAAGTGATTTAATTATACATTTTTTTTTTTATAAAATTAGGTTATTTATCCTAATTTTTGCAAGTAAAACATTTTGCTCCTATGCTTTTACCAATTTTAGTAGTTTAACGTTTTGTGTTATTTCAATGTCTTGACTTGAAATTAACTCGCTCTGATAATGACTTGACCCGGAAAACTGATTATTTAACAAAGGGCTTAACTTAATTGGACCTGAATTGAAAGTTATGTTTACAAATGAGTGGGAGTAACAATTAACAAGTTGTTCGTCAATCTTCGTTAAAACAGCCTGGATATGAGTATGTAGAATGTAGTACATGTCCTGATACAACTACTAAACATACCGTACATTAAAATATTTTGATTGAATCGTTAACGTCAACAAGTGTCCATCTAAATATGTTTCTATAAGATATATGGTGCAAAAATTCAAAATTGAAATTTTTGTCTAAGATTTTAATCTACGCTTTCAATGGACTTGGATCGGTTTTTAACGCTACGCTGCTTTCCGAAATTGTCGGCGAAAAAAAGCACCTTTACATATTCGAGGATTACTATACCAATCTGACACCAGCTGACATGGAAGAGCTCGTGAAACATTTAGGTATATGTTCCGATCCTTGCGATCATGTTCTTCATGAACACGGAGTATAACTTACAATCGCCTTGCGCAGTAGTTCTCAAACCTTTCGTGAGTCGTGGCCTCCTTCCATTAGCACTAAACACGCCGTGGCCCTCTTTCTCACGAATTCGAAAAACACTTTAAATAACATCATACGAGTGGTCTCTAAAGACATAACGAAAACCAAAAAAAGGCCCCTCCCACCTTAATCGTGTTTCCAAACTCTGCACAAATTTGTAGTAAATAACCGGTGCCGTATTTTACTGCCAATGTTGACTTCAACTGTTACGTTTTGTTTTTTCAACTAAAATAAAAGCTGTCTTCGAACGAAGTCGATTTTATTTTAAACAAAATACCCTTTTTAATGCTGTATGTCAATTTACGAATATTTCCTATTTAATAGGTTGATAAAAAGTTATAGATTAAAAATGTATATTATTATACAGATGTGCTAACAGCTTAACCTACATTTGAAAAAAGTAGTTGGCTCAAAAACGAACTGTATACAATATCATCCAGGATTTTTTTGGTGTTGGGAAAAGGGACAACATGTTTGGTTTGGTATAAACGTTGGTCAAACGTTGGCAAATGTTAAAGCTAAAAGTGACTCCCTTAAGGATCAGTATTTGAAATGTCTATGTTTGTCAAAAGAGTGTTGCTGTTACTTTGTTTTGTTGTTACTTTGTAAATGTGCTGGTTACTAGCTACAGTTCATTTTACTTTTTCAAAATTCATTGCTTGTTTGGCATACTTGGTAGATATCCTTGACTATTTGAATACTCTTAATATGAAAATGCGCGGGAAAAATGTTGATTTAATTTGTGGATTCGATCAATGCTTTTGTAGAGAAAATGACGAACCGGAGACGCAAATTTTAGAATGACAATTTGGCCATGTTTAGCAATCTATCTGATATTTCCGAGTCTGATGAAGCGCTCAAGACCGATGTTGCTAACAAATCTGAAAAGCGAATTCAAATCATATTTTTCTGAAGGTGTTGGAGAAGACATATTTGAATCAGTAAAAGATGAACTGCAAGACCAATTGATTGACTTGAAAAACGAGTCAAGTTGCTGAGATTAATTTGAATCTTTTCCGGTCACAGAGTTTCGGTGGCATCGTCATATCCAAAAATAAGCAAAATTGTTCTAAAACGGTTATAACAATTCAACTCTAAGTGGCTATTTGAATCTGCCTTTTCAGCACTTTTAAATATGAAGTCCGAGCAGCGTAACCGTCTTGAAGTTAGATATTCGCTGTGCTCTATCATCAACAGCGCCAAGAATTCGGAATCTTGTATCCAAATTTCAGGACCTAGTATCTCATTAAAAATAAATTGATGGAAACCATCTAGCCTGTATTGAAGTTAAATTTTCATAGGAAAAAATAAATTGTTTTTTTTCATTTCGAAGGCAATTAACTCATTTTGAGAACATTGGTTTGCTACGTTTCTTTCCATTTTTAACGCTTTTAAACACGATAGATATAATTAAGGTTATTCAGTATATTTAGTTATTAATGTGAGACAAACTACTCTTATTCACAACAAGGATAATGCTTGTATCCCAAATTAGTGTGTTACAAATACATATGGTTCTTACTATGTCTAATCACAGTTCCTCGTTAATATAGTCGTCAGTATCCCCGCATGTCACGCTGGAGACCGGGATTCGATTCCCCGACTGGAGGAAAATTTGTTTTTACGAAGTAAAACCAACATTCTGCTTTGGTTTGAAACTTTGATTTGATTTAGTTTTGACTACCATCAACTTTCATCCTCATTATTTTCTTTAGTGATCTACATTTGAACCCTTGTTGCAGTAAAAAATAACAGACAAATGAAAATACAATTGCCTACGGTACCGCCTTGTTTTAATTGTCAAAAATGAGGGCTCGTCCGGTATTTGAAGCCGGGACATCTCGCACCCAAAACGAGAAGCATAGTCCTAGACCAACGAGCCGTCACGCTGATATATATAGAATTAAGTATTCTTTATGATTAAAAATTAGAATCGTGTCTTTAGAATCCGTTTCAAAATTCTTGATAATTTTTTTTCAAATTAATATTCTGCCTTGGTTTAAAATTTTGATTTGATTTAATTTTGACTACGAATTCCTATCAATCCTCATTATTTTCTTTAGTAATCTACATATGAACCCTTGTTACAGTCAAAAACAACAGACAAATAAAAATACAATTGCCTAAAGTACCACCTTGCTTTTATTGTAAAAACGAGGGCTCGTCCGGGATTTGAAACCAGGACCTTTCGCACCCAAAGCGAGATTCATACCCCGAGACCAACGAGCCAACTGCCAACGTTAGTTAATGAGGTTCTGATTTTCAATAAGTGTTACAGTCATGTCATTTTTTTCGATCCAAGTCGATAAAATGTCAGAAAAGTCTTATCAGTGTTGCTGTTTCATCCAATACCGCACACAAGACGGTCAATGATGAGATAATGAAGTAATTGAATATCAATATACGTGTATAGTCTATGCTGAATGATTACACTTTTTTATGGAAAACAATTAACGAAACTAGCAAACAATCCCCGAAGTAATACCTTGTTGATTTATTTAAAAGATTAGGGCTTGTCCGGGATTTGAAGCCGGGACCTCTCGCACCCTAAGCGAAAATCATACCCCTAGAGTCCTAGACCAACGAGCCATCAGGCTGCTATATATTGAATTAAGTTTTCTTTTTGATTAAATATTACAATCGTGTCTTTATTTAAAATCCGTTTCAAAATTCTTGATAATTTTGTTTTTCAATTGGAAGGCAATTAATCCATTTTGAGAACTTTGGTTTGTTACGTTTGTTTTCGTTTTTAACGCTATTAAACACGTTAGATCTAATTTAAGTTATTCAGTACATTTAGTTATTAAGGTGGGACAAACTATTCTTATTCAGCACAAGGAAAATGCTTGTTTTCGAAATTATAGTGTCTTATAAATACATATGGTTCTTATTATGTCAATCTACAGTCTGGTTCATCGTTAGTATAGTGGTCAGTATACCCGCCTGTCACGCGGGAGACCCGGGTTCGATTCCCCGACGTGGAGGTTATTTTTTTGTCAAGTAAATTAATATTCTTCTTTGGTTTGAAACTTTGATTTGATTAAGATTTGACTACGAATACATATCAATCCTCATTATTTTCTTTAGTAATCTACATATGACCCTTTGTTACAGTCAAAAACAACAGACAAATGAAAATACAATTGCCTAAAGTCCCACCTTGCTTTCATTGTAAAAAACGAGGGCTCGTCCGGGATTTCAACTCAGGACCTCTCGCACCCTAAGCGAGAATCATACCCTTAGACCAACGAGCCAGCTGCAAACAATAGTTAATGAGGTTATCATTTTCAATGAGTGTTACAGTCATGTCATTTTTTTTCGATCCAAGTCGATAAAATGTTAGAAAAGTCTTATCAGTGTTGCTGTTTCATCCACTGCCGCACAAAAGACGGTTAATCATGAGACAATCAAGTGATTGAATGTCAATATACTTCTAAAGTCTATGCTGAATTGATTCGAAATTTTTTAAGCAAAACAATTAACAAAACTCGCAAATAATCCCCGAAGTAATACCTTGTTGATTTATTTGAAAGATTAGGGCTCGTCCGGGATTTCAACCCGGCACCTCTCGAACCCTAAGCGAGAATCATGCCCCTAGACCAACGAGCCATCAGGCTGCCACATATTGAATTAAGTTTTCTTTTTGATTAAATATTGCAATCATGTCTTTATTTAAAATCCGTTTCAAAATGATTGATAATCTTGTTTTTCAAATGGAAGGCAATCAACCCATTTTGAGAACATTGGTTTCTTACGTTTGTTTTCGTTTTGTAACGCTATTTAAAAAGATAGATCTAATTTAAGTTATTCAGTACATTTAGTTATCAAGGTGGGGCAAACTATTCTTATACAGCACAAGGAAAATGTTTGTTTTCAAAATTAGTGTGTTATAAATACATATGGTTCTTATTATGTCAAATCACAGTCGGATTCCTCGTTTGTATAGTGGTCAGTATCCCCGCCTGTCACTCGGGAGACCGGGGTTCGATTCCCCGACGGAGAGGTTTTACTTTTTGTCAAGTAAATTAATATTCTGCTTTGGCTTGAAACTTTGATTTGATTTAGTATTGACTACGAATACCTATCAATCCTCGTTACTTTCTTTAGTATTCTATATATGAACCCCTGTTACAGCAAACAAAAAACAGACAAATGAAAATACAATTGACTAAAGTACCACCTTGCTTTTATTGTCAAAAACGAGGGCTCGTCCCGGATTTGAACCCGGGACCTCTCGCACCCAAATCGAGAATCATACCCCTAAACCAACGAGCCAGCTGCCAAAATAGTTTATGAAGTTCTGATTTTCAATAAGTGTAACGAGCCAGCTGCAAACACTAGTTAATGAGGTTCTGATTTTCAATAAGTGTTACAGTCATGTCATGTTTTTTCGATCCAAGTCGATAAAATGTTAGAAAAGTCTTATCAGTGTTGCTGTTTCATCCACTGCCGCACAAAAGACGGTTAATCATGAGACAATCAAGTGATTGAATGTCAATATACTTCTAAAGTCTATGCTGAACTGATTCGAAATTTTTTAAGCAAAACAATTAACAAAACTCGCAAATAATCCCCGAAGTAATACCATGTTGATTTATTTAAAAGATTAAGGCTCGTCCGGGATTTCAACCCGGGACCTCTAGAACCCTAAGCGAGAATCATGCCCCTAGACCAACTCGCCATCAGGCTGCCACATATTGAATTAAGTTTTCTTTTTGATTAAATATTGCAATCATGTCTTTATTTAAAATCCGTTTCAAAATTCTTGATAACCTTGTTTTTCAATTGGAAGTCAACTAACCCATTTTGAGAACATTGGTTTGTTAGGTTTGTTTTCGTTTTTTGAACGCTATTCAACACCATAGATCTAATTTAAGTTATTCAGTACATTTAGTTATCAAGGTGGGGCAAACTATTCTTATACAGCACAAGGAAAATGTAGGTTTTCAAAATTAGTGTGTTATAAATACATATGGTTCTTATTATGTCAAATCACAGTCGGATTCCTCGTTTGTATAGTGGTCAGTATCCCCGCCTGTCACTCGAGAGACCGGGGTTCGATTCCCCGACGGGGAGGTTTTACTTTTTGTCAAGTAAATTAATATTCTGCTTTGGTTTGAAACTTTGATTTGATTTAGTATTGACTACGAATACCTATCAATCCTCGTTACTTTCTTTAGTATTCTATATATGAACCCCTGTTACAGCAAAAAAAAAAACAGACAAATGAAAATACAATTGACTAAAGTACCACCTTGCTTTTATTGTCAAAAACGAGGGCTCGTCCCGGATTTGAACCCGGGACCTCTCGCACCCAAATAGAGAATCATACCCCTAAACCAACGAGCCAGCTGCCAAAATAGTTTGTGAAGTTCTGATTTTCAATAAGTGTAACGAGCCAGCTGCAAACACTAGTTAATGAGGTTCTGATTTTCAATAAGTGTTACAGTCATGTCATGTTTTTTCGATCCAAGTCGATAAAATGTTAGAAAAGTCTTATCAGTGTTGCTGTTTCATCCACTACCGCACATAAAACGGTTAATCATGAGACAATCAAGTGATTGAATGTCAATATACTTCTAAAGTCTATCCTGAATTGATTCGACATTTTTTAAGCAAAACAATTAACAAAACTCGCAAATAATCCCCGAAGTAATACCTTTTTGATTTATTTTAAAGATTAGGGCTCGTCTGGGATTTGAACCCGGAACCTCTAGCACCCTAAGCGAGAATCATTCCCCTAGACCAACGAGCCAGCTGCCAAGATTAGTTAATGAGGTTACAATTTTCAAGAAGTGTTACAGTCATGTCATTTTTTTTTTCGATCCAAGTCGATAAAATGTTAGAAAAGTCTTATCAGTGTTGCTGTTTCATCCACTACCGCACATAAGACGCTTAATCATGAGACAATCAAGTGATTGAAAGTCAATATACTTCTAAAGTCTATGCTGAATTGATTCGAATTTTTTTAAGCAAAACAATTAGCAAAACTCGCAAATAATCCCCGAAGTAATACCTTGTTGATTTATTTAAAAGATTAGGGCTCGTCCGGGATTGGAATCCGGGACCTCTCGCACCCTAAGCGAGAATCATTCCCCTAGACCAACGAGCCATCAGGCTGCCACATATTGAATTAAGTTTTCTTTTTGATTAAATATTACACAATCGTGTCTTTATTTAAAATCCGTTTCAAAATTCTTGATAATCTTGTTTTTCAATTGGAAGTCAATTAACCCATTTTGAGAACATTGGTTTGTTAGGTTTGTTTTCTTTTTTAACGCTATTCAACACCATAGATCGAATTTAAGTTATTCAGAACATTTAGTTGTTAAGGTGGGACAAACTATTCTTATTCAGCACAAGGAAAATGTCCGTTTTCAAAATTAGTGTTTTATAAATACATATGGTTCTTATTATGTCAAATCACAGTCGGGTTCCTCGTTACTATAGTGGTCAGTATCCCCGCCTGTCACGCGGGAGACCGGGGTCGATTCCCCGACGGGGAGGTTATTTTTTTGTCAAGTAAATTAATATTCTGCTTTGGTTTGAAACTTTGATTTGATTTAGTATTGACTACGAATACCTATCAATCTTCGTTATTTTCTTTAGTATTCTTCATATGAACCCCTGTTACGGTAAAATAAAACAGCCAATGAAAATACAATTGACTAAAGTACCACCTTGCTTTTATTGTCAAAAACGAGGGCTTGTCCGGGATTTGAACCCGGGACCTCTCGCACCCAAAGCGAGAATCATACCCCTAGACCAACGAGCCAGCTGCCAAAATAGTTAATGAAGTTCTGATTTTCAATAAGTGTAACGAGCCAGCTGCAAACACTAGTAAATGAGGTTCTGATTTTCAATAAGTGTTACTGTCATGTCATTTTTTATTCGATCCAAGTCGATAAAATGTTAGAAAAGTCTTATCAGTGTTGCTGTTTCATCCACTACCGCACATAAGACGGTTAATCATGAGTTAATCAAGTGATTGAATGTCAATATACTTCTAAAATCTATGCTGAATTGATTCGAAATTTTTTAAGCAAAACAATTAACAAAACTCGCAAATAATGCCCGAATTAAATACCTTGTTGATTTATTTAAAAGATTAGGGCTCGTCCGGGATTTTTATCCGGGACCTCTCGCACCCAAAGCGAGAATCATACCCCTAGACCAACGAGCCAGCTGCCAACATTAGTTAATGAGGTTATCATTTTCAATAAGTGTTACCGTCATGTCATTTTTTTTTTCGATCCAAGTCGATAAAATGTTAGAAAAGTCTTATCAGTGTTGCTGTTTCACCCACTACCGCACATAAGACGGTTAATCATGAGACAATCAAGTGATTGAAAGTCAATATACTTCTAAAGTCTATGCTGAATTGATTCGAAATTTTTTAAGCAAAACAATTAACAAAACTCGCAAATAATCCCCGAATTAATACCTTGTTGATTAATTTAAAAGATTAGGGCTCGTCCGGGATTTGAACCCGGGACCTCTCGCACCCTAAGCGCGAATTAATTCCCCTAGAGCAGTGGTTCTTAACTTGGGCGCTACCGCCCCCTAGTGGGCGCTGTTAACTTTTAGAGGGGCGGAAATATTCAGGGGGCGTTATAGGGGGCGTTACATTCAGAAGGTGTAACGATATTTTCCTCACTGCAAATTTGCTTTAGTAGTTCTGCCAGAACAGGGCTTCCCGATTAGGGGTGCTCGCACCCTCAAGGGGTGCGAGTAGCTGTTGATGGGGGTGCGAGAATCCACCCAGGATGAGGAGCTATATACAGCATAGAGATTGTGTTTAACAAGGGAAGTAGTGATTCTCTGTCAGAGCATTCTATGTTGGCATATACAGCGCAATGCACAACACCACCCGACAAGTTACTGATAATAAAAAGGCTTTTGTTGTTGATAATGGGCATTGTTTCCATTGGCTTGTAGCAAGTAAATGACATTTTGTGGTCAGCTTTTGGCAGGGACAGCGGGCAGGCAGTGCAAGCAATTGCCGCAGTAGATTGGTTATAATAATAGTCCATAGACTGGTTATTAAAGTTGTTATTATGACCAGTCTATAGAGTCTATAGACTGGTCATAATAATAGTCAGTCAATAATGGTTATTAGAGATGTGCCTTAAGACTTTTAAGTTGAGAGCCTTGAGGCACATCTGTGCTGATTTTTTAGTATTGAAACTAACATCGGCTTAAACTAGTTTTTTTCTTACTAACTAATAACTAATTGGAAGAAAATATTTGTTGTTTCAGAGTATAGTTTATTGATTATTTAGCATACTGCTAATTTAGTTGCTATTACTATAATTTGCCAAACCTAAGATGAGTAGGCCTAACCAAAAGCGAAAGTGTCGCCAGTATTCCAGTGAATACTTAAAATATGGTGTTATTCCTTCTGTGACTAATGAACAATTACCAATGTGTTTAATATGCGAGAAAACTTTTACAAATGAAGGAATGAAACCTTCGAGAATGATTGATCATTTGAAGGCAAAGCATCCCGAAAAAGCGAACAAGGATGTTTCATACTTTCGTGATCTGAAAGTAAAATTTGAAAAACGCCCCACCATTGGAGCACTATTCAAATCATGCGGAAATTAAGTTGAGAAAGGATTTGTTGCATCTTACAAAATATCGAAGCTCATTGCAAAATGTGGTAAATCGCACACTATTGGTGAAACTCTTATTATACCAGCAGTGAAAGAAATTCAGCGCTATGATGAACATCAGCGCTATGATGGCCACTCAAAAAGATGTGACACCTTCGATTCCACTTAGCAATAGTTCTGTTTCTTCCAGAATTGATGAAATGGCAAATGACATTGAAAATAAACTTTGTGATGAACTCAAAACAACACAGTTTTCTTTACAGCTTGACGAGACAACACTACGCGACAATGAGGCTTTGATCATGGCTTATGTGCGCTATATAAATACCAGTCGTAAAGTTATTGAGGAGTTTCTGTTTGCTGATCAATTAAAGGTCGACACTAAAGGCTTTACAGTTTATAAGGCAGTTGAACAATTTTTTAAACGGAAAGGAATTCCACTTTCGAATGTTATTGCATGTGCCACCGATGGAGCACCATCAATGGTTGGATGCCATCGTGGATTTATAGCACATTTCAAAAGGGAAGTTCCGGACATATTTACAATTCACTGTGTCATTCACAGACAACATTTAGCTGCAAAGCATCTCAGCGACAGATTACATAGTACCCTGCAAGCTGTTATCAGTGCGGTGAATAAGATCAAAGCCCATTCATTGAATGACCGCACATTTCGCCAACTTTGTCATGAAAATGAAGAAGAAGTTGAACGGCTCTTGCTACATACACAAGTCCGGTGGCTTTCAAAAGGAAAATGTCTTCAACGCTTTTATGATCTCTATAATTCTGTTATTGATTTCTTTAGGTTTAAATTATTGGATCAGAAAGTGAGTTCATTTGGAAAGCAGAAGAGCAGACGTTGCTTATTTGTCTGATATTTTCAACAAATTAAATGTGGTCAACATTAAATTGCAAGGAACCAAAATGTGTCTCATCAAAGCAAAGGAAATAATAATGGCATTTATTAGCAAACTAGATTTCTACAAAAATTGTTTACTAAGGCTAGACTTAAATCAGTTTCCAAGCATAAAAGCCTTACAGGAAAACCAAACCGATGATTCATGTTTGTCAGACACTGATCTAGACTGCTATTCCTCTCATCTTCAAGCATTGAAAGTAGATTTGGTGATTAGATTTAAAGATCTCAAAGAATTAAAAATACCAGAGTGGGTTATAAATCCATTTCAGGCTGATGCAAACAATTCTGATCCAAATCTAGTTGAAGAACTTATAGACTTGCAAAATGACTTGAAGTGTTGTTTCAGCAGATTGGCTATGAAGATTTCTGGCCAAAGGAACACGTTAAATATCCTCATCTTTGGAAAAAAATCAAGTTATTGCTGTTAGCATTTCCTTCATCATACCTGGTAGAGAAGGGATTCAGTTCAGTCTTGCAACTCTTAACTAAGCAGAGAAATAGACTGCAAATATGTAAAAGGGGTGATCTGAGGCTCTGTTTATCAAATATTGAACCTGATATAATTAAGTTAGCAAATTGTCACCAGGTCCAAGGTAGTCATTAAATACAATGTATTTAATACATTTTTCCTCCTTTTTCAAAGTGCATTTTTATATATATATCTTATTATTAGCCTACGGTTGTTATTTTGAGTTTTTTGGTTTGGGGCACATGCATGTTGTAAATGAGAACTGAGTGAAATACTGCCCCTATTTCCTTAAAGTAATAATAAATGTGAATGTGTTTCTTTAAGTAAATTTACCATATTCTCACAAGTTAAGTTTTAATTTTCTAATTGCACAGCGCTACAATGCAGAATCCGATATAGCTTCACTGTATCACGCATCATCTTTAGTAGGCTACAGCCCTTGTATCATGGTGGGCGCCAGACTATGTAAATCTATTAAAAGGGGCGCTGGGGAAAAAAAGGTTAAGAACTACTGCCCTAGACCAACGAGCCATCAGGCTGCCACATATTGAATAAAGTTTTCTTTTTGATTAAATATTACACAATCGTGTCTTTGTTTAAAATCCGTTTCAAAATTCTTGATAATCTTGTTTTTCAATTGGAAGTCAATTAACCCATTTTGAGAACATTGGTTTGTTAGGTTTGTTTTCGTTTTTAACGCTATTCAACACGATAGATCTAATTTAAGTTATTCAGAACATTTAGTTGTTAAGGTGGGAATTAATACATTGTTGATTTATTTAAAAGATTAGGGCTCGCCAACATTTGTTAATGAGGTTATCATTTGCAATAAGTGTTACAGTCATGTCATTTTTTTTTCGATCCAAGTCGATAAAATGTTAGAAAAGTCTTATCAGTGTTGCTGTTTCATCCACTACCGCACATAAGACGGTTAATCATGAGACAATCAAGTGATTGAAAGTCAATATACTTCTAAAGTCTATGCTGAATTGATTCAAATTTTTTTAAGCAAAACAAGTAACAAAACTCGCAAATAATCCCCGAAGTAATACCTTGTTGATTTATTTAAAAGATTAGAGATCGTCCGGGATTGGAATCCGGGACCTCTCGCACCCTAAGCTAAAATCATTCCCCTAGACCAGTGATTCCCAAACTTTTTTTCTCGCGTACCATTTTGTGCTTACGTACAGTGTTCATGTACCACCTAACTTACATCCGACTAGAATATCTCAAACTACAACTATTTTGGTATATAGATAAGAAAATGAGCATGTAGCTGTATTAAAGTTCATCAAATGTCATTCCAAGAAGACATAAACGCCATAAATTAAACTTTGTTTTTTTCTCCACCAGCTGCTAACAATTAACGTTTTATTATCTTGAACAAGATAAGTGTTACGTCATAACCATGTGAAACCTCAAATTGAAGGTAACTAAAACGAAACATTGCAAATTACCCAATCTGAAAGTTTTAAAAGTTGAAAGTTTTCGGAAATTTATATAGATACTTTAAAAAGTTTTCACAAGATTTATACGTAGTCGCGTACCACCTGAAAGACTCTCGCGTACCACCGGTGGTACGCGAGAGTCTTTCAGGTGGTACGCGACTACGTATAAATCTTGCGAAAACTTTTTAAAGCATCTATATAAATTTCCGAAAACATTCAACTTTTAAAACTTTCAGATTGGGTAATTTGCAATGTTTCGTTTTAGTTACCTTCAATTTGAGGTTTCACATGGTTATGACGTAACACTTATCTTGTTCAAGATAATAAAACGTTAATTGTTAGCAGCTGGTGGAGAAAAAACAACTACATCCATCGCATTAAAACTATTTGCTGTGTTTTGTTTAATTTATGGCGTTTATGTCTTCTTGGAATGACATTTGATGAACTTTAATACAGCTACATGCTCATTTTCTTATCTATATACCAAAATAGTTGTAGTTTGAGATATTCTAGTCGGATGTAAGTTAGGTGGTACATGAACACTGTACGTAAGCACAAAATGGTACGCGAGAAAAAAAGTTTGGGAATCACTGCCCTAGACCAACGAGCCATCAGGCTGCCACACATTGAATTAAGTTTTCTTTTCGATTAAATATCACACAATCGTGTCTTTATTTAATATCCGTTTCAAAACTCTTGATAATCTTGTTTTTCAATTGAGAACAATTGGTTTGTTAGGTTTGTTTTCGTTTTTTGAACGCTATTCAACACCATAGATCGAATTTAAGTTATTCAGAACATTTAGTTGTTAAGGTGGGACAAACTATTCTTATTTAGCACAAGGAAAATGTCCGTTTTTAAAATTAGTGGTTTATAAATACATATGGTTCTTATTATGTCAAATCACAGTCGGGTTCCTCGTTAGTATAGTGGTCAGTATCCCCGCCTGTCACGCGGGAGACCGGGGTTCGATTCCCCGACGGGGAGGTTATTTTTTTGTCAAATAAATTAATATTCTGCTTTGGTTTGAAACTTTGATTTGATTTAGGATTGACTGCGAATACCTAAAAATCCTCGTTAATTTCTTTAGTATTCCCTTCATATGAACCCCTGTTACAGCAAAAAAAAACAGACAAATGAAAATACAATTGACTAAAGTACCACCTTGCTTTTATTGTCAAAAACGAGGGCTCGTCCGGGATTTGAATCCGGGACCGCTGGCACCCAAAGCGAGAATCATACCCTTAGACCAACGAGCCAGCTGTCAAAATAGTTAATGAAGTTCTGATTTTCAATAAGTGTTACACTCATGTCATTTTTTTTTCGATCCAAGTCGATAAAATGTTAGAAAAGTCTTATCAGTGTTGCTGTTTCATCCACTACCGCACATAAGACGGTTAATCATGAGACAATCAAGTGATTGAAAGTCAATATACTTCTAAAGTCTATGCTGAATTGATTCGAATTTTTTTAAGCAAAACAATTAACAAAACTCGCAAATAATCCCCGAAGTAATACCTTGTTGATTTATTTAAAAGATTAGGGCTCGTCCGGGATTGGAATCCGGGACCTCTCGCACCCTAAGCGAGAATCATTCCCCTAGACCAACGAGCCATCAGGCTGCCACACATTAAATTAAGTTTTCTTTTCGATTAAATATCACACAATCGTGTCTTTATTTAATATCCGTTTCAAAACTCTTGATAATCTTGTTTTCAATTGAGAACAATTGGTTTGTTAGGTTTGTTTTCGTTTTTTGAACGCTATTCAACACCATAGATCGAATTTAAGTTATTCAGAACATTTAGTTGTTAAGGTGGGACAAACTATTCTTATTCAGCACAAGGAAAATGTCCGTTTTTAAAATTAGTGGTTTATAAATACATATGGTTCTTATTATGTCAAATCACAGTCGGGTTCCTCGTTAGTATAGTGGTCAGTATCCCCGCCTGTCACGCGGGAGACCGGGGTTCGATTCCCCGACGGGGAGGTTATTTTTTTGTCAAATAAATTAATATTCTGCTTTGGTTTGAAACTTTGATTTGATTTAGGATTGACTACGAATACCTATCAATCCTCGTTAATTTCTTTAGTATTCCCTTCATATGAACCCCTGTTACAGTAAAAAAAAACAGACAAATGAAAATACAATTGACTAAAGTACCACCTTGCTTTTATTGTCAAAAACGAGGGCTCGTCCGGGATTTGAATCCGGGACCGCTGGAACCCAAAGCGAGAATCATACACCTAGACCAACGAGCCAGCTGTCAAAATAGTTAATGAAGTTCTGATTTTCAATAAGTGTTACACTCATGTCATTTGTTTTCCATCCAAGTCGATAAAATGTTAGAAAAGTCTTATCAGTGTTGCTGTTTCATCCACTACCGCACATAAGACGGTTAATCATGAGTTAATCAAGTGATTGAATGTCAATATACTTCTAAAGTCTATGCTGAATTGATTCGAAATTTTTTAAGCAAAACATTTAACAAAACTCGCAAATAATCCCCGAATTAATACCTTGCTGATTTATTTAAAAGATTAGGGTTCGTCCGGGATTTGAACCCGGGACCTCTCGCACCCAAAGCGAGAATCATACCCCTAGACCAACGAGCCAGCTGCCAACATTAGTTAATGAGGTTATCATTTTCAATAAGTGTTACACTCATGTCATTTTTTTTCCATCCAAGTCGATAAAATGTTAGAAAAGTCTAATCAGTGTTGCTGTTTCATCCACTACCGCACATAAGACGGTTAATCGTGAGACAATCAAGTGATTGAATGTCAATACACTTCTAAAGTCTATGCTGAATTGATTCGAAATTTTTTAAGCAAAACAATTAACAAAACTCGCAAATAATCCCCGAAGTAATACCTTGTTGATTTATTTAAAAGGTTAGGGCTCATCTGGGATTTGAACCCGGTACCTCTGGCACACTAAGCGAGAATCATACCCCTAGACCAACGAGCCAGCTGCCAACATTAGTTAATGAGGTTATCATTTTCAATAAGTGTTACACTCATGTCATTTTTTTTCCATCCAAGTCGATAAAATGTTAGAAAAGTCTAATCATTGTTGCTGTTTCATCCACTACCGCACATAAGACGGTTAATCGTGAGACAATCAAGTGATTGAATGTCAATATACTTCTAAAGTCTATGCTGAATTGATTCGAAATTTTTTAAGCAAAACAATTAACAAAACTCGCAAATAATCCCCGAAGTAATACCTTGTTGATTTATTTAAAAGATTAGGGCTCGTCTGGGATTTGAACCCGGTACCTCTGGCACACTAAGCGAGAATCATACCCCTAGACCAACGAGCCAGCTTCCAACATCAGTTAATGAGGTTACAATTTTCAATAAGTGTTACAGTCATGTCATTTTTTTTTCGATCCAAGTCGATAAAATGTTAGAAAAGTCTTATCAGTGTTGCTGTTTCATCCACTACCGCACATAAGACGGTTAATCATGAGACAATTAAGTGATTGAAAGTCAATATACTTCTAAAGTCTATGCTGAATTGATTCGAATTTTTTTAAGCAAAACAATTAACAAAACTCGCAAATAATCCCCGAAGTAATACCTTGTTGATTTATTTAAAAGATTAGGGCTCGTCCGGGATTGGAATCCGGGACCTCTCGCACCCTAAGCGAGAATCATTCCCCTAGACCAACGAGCCATCAGGCTGCCACATATTGAATTAAGTTTTCTTTTTGATTAAATATCACACAATCTTGTCTTTATTTAAAATCCGTTTCAAAATTCTTGATAATCTTGTTTTTCAATTGGAAGTCAATTAACCCATCTTGAGAACATTGGATTGTTAGGTTTGTTTTCGTTTTTAACGCTATTCAACACCATAGATCGAATTTAAGTTATTCAGAACATTTAGTTGTTAAGGTGGGACAAACTATTCTTATTCAGCACAAGGAAAATGTCCGTTTTCAAAATTAGTGTGTTATAAATACATATGGTTCTTATTATGTCAAATCACAGTCGGGTTCCTCGTTAGTATAGTGGTCAGTATCCCCGCCTGTCACGCGGGAGACCGGGGTTCAATTCCCCGACGGGGAGGTTATTTATTTGTCATGTAAATTAATATTCTGCTTTGGTTTGAAACTTTGATTTGATTTAGTTTTGACTACGAATACCTATCAATCCTCGTTATTTTCTTTAGTATTCTTCATATGAACCCCTGTTACGGTAAAAAAAAACAGACAAATGAAAATACAATTGACTAAAGTACCACCTTGTTTTATTGTCAAAAACGAGGGCTCGTCCGGGATTTGAATCCGGGACCTCTCGCACCCAAAGCGAGAATCATACCCCTAGACGAACGAGCCAGCTGCCAAAATAGTTTATGACGTTCTGATTTTCAATAAGTGTAACGAGCCAGCTGCAAACACTAGTTAATGAGGTTCTGATTTTCAATAAGTGTTACAGTCATGTCATTTTTTATTCGATCCAAGTCGATAAAATGTTAGAAAAGTCTTATCAGTGTTGCTGTTTCATCCACTACCGCACATAAGACGGTTAATCATGAGTTAATCAAGTGATTGAATGTCAATATACTTCTAAAGTCTATGCTGAATTGATTCGAAATTTTTTGAGCAAAACAATTAACAAAATTCTCAAATAATCCCCGAATTAATACCTTGTTGATTTATTTAAAAGATTAGGGCTCGTCCGGGATTTGAACCCGGGACCTCTCGCACCCAAAGCGAGAGTCATACCCCTAGACCAACGAGCCAGCTGCCAACATTAGTTAATGAGGTTATCATTTTCAATAAGTGTTACAGTCATGTCATTTTTTTTTCGATCCAAGTCGATAAAATGTTAGAAAAGTCTTATCAGTGTTGCTGTTTCGTCCACTACCGCACATAAGACTGTTAATCATGAGACAATCAAGTGATTGAAAGTCAATATACTTCTAAAGTCTATGCTGAATTGATTCGAATTTTTTTAAGCAAAACAATTAACAAAACTCGCAAATAATCCCCGAAGTAATACCTTGTTGATTTATTTAAAAGATTAGGGCTCGCCCGGGATTTTAACCCGGGGCCTCTCGCACCCTAAGCGAGAATCATTCCCCTTGAGTAGACCAACGAGCCATCAGGCTGCCACATATTGAATTACGTTTTCTTTTCGATTGAATATCACACAATCGTGTCTTTATTTAAAATCCGTTTCAAAACTCTTGATAATCTTGTTTTTCAATTGTAAGTCAACTAACCCATTTTGAGAACATTGGTTTGTTAGGTTTGTTTTCGTTTTTTGAACGCAATTCAACACCATAGATCGAATTTAAGTTATTCAGAACATTTAGTTGTTAAGGTGGGACAAACTATTCTTATTCAGTACAAGGAAAATGTCCGTTTTCAAAATTAGTGTTTTATAAATACATATGGTTCTTATTATGTCAAATCACAGTCGGGTTCCTCGTTAGTATAGTGGTCAGTATCCCCGCCTGTCACGCGGGAGACCGGGGTTCGATTCCCCGGCGGGGAGGTTATTTTTTTGTCAAGTAAATTAATATTCTGCTTTGGTTTGAAACTTTGATTTGATTTAGGATTGACTACGAATACCTATCAATCCTCGTTATTTTCTTTAGTATTCTACATATGAACCCTTGTTACAGTAAAAAAAACAACAGACAAATGAAAATACAATTGACTAAAGTACTACCTTGCTTTTATTGTCAAAAACGAGGGCTCGTGCGGGATTCGAATCCGGGACCTCTCGCACCCAAAGCGAGAATAATACCCCTAGACCAAAGAGCCAGCTGCCAAAATAGTTTATGAAGTTCTGATTTTCAATAAGTATAACGAGCCAGCTGCAAACACTAGTCAAGGAGGTTCTGATTTTCAATAAGTGTTACAGTCATGTCATTTTTTTCCAGCCAAGTCGATAAAATGTTAGAAAAGTCTTATCAGTGTTGCTGTTTCCTCCACTACCGCACATAAGACGGTTAATCATGAGACAATCAAGTGATTGATGGTCAATATACTTCTAAAGTCTATGCTGAATTGATTCGAAATTTTTTAAGCAAAACAATTAACAAAACTCGCAAATAATCCCCGAAGTAATACCTTGTTGATTTATTTAAAAGATTAGGGCTCGTCCGGGATTTGAACTCGGGACCTCTCGCACCCAAAGCGAGAATCATACCCCTAGACCAACGAGCCAGCTGGCAACATTAGTTAATGAGGTTCCAATTTTCAATAAGTGTTACAGTCATGTCATTTTTTTTTTCGATCCAAGTCGATAAAATGTTAGAAAGTCTTATCAGTGTTGCTGTTTCATCCACTACCGCACATAAGACGGTTAATCATGAGACAATCAAGTGATTGAAAGTCAATATACTTCTAAAGTCTATGCTGAATTGATTCGAATTTTTTTAAGCAAAACAATTAACAAAACTCGCAAATAATCCCCGAAGTAATACCTTGTTGATTTATTTAAAAGATTAGGGCTCGTCCGGGATTTGAACCCGGGACCTCTCGCACCCTAAGCGAGAATCATTCCCCTAGACCAACGAGCCAGCTGGGAACATTATTTAATGAGGTTACAATTTTCAATAAGTGTTACAGTCATGTCATTTTTTTTTCGATCCAAGTCGATAAAATGTTAGAAAAGTCTTATCAGTGTTGCTGTTTCATCCACTACCGCACATAAGACGGTTAATCAAGAGACAATCAGGTGATTGAAAGTCAATATACTTCTAAAGTCTATGCTGAATTGATTCGAATTTTTTTAAGCAAAACAATTAACAAAACTCGCAAATAATCCCCGAAGTAATACCTTGTTGATTTATTTAAAAGATTAGGGCTCGTCCGGGATTGGAATCCGGGACCTCTCGCACCCTAAGCGAGAATCATTCCCCTAGACCAACGAGCCATCAGGCTGCCACATATTGAATTAAGTTTTCTTTTCGATTAAATATCACACAATCGTGTCTTTATTTAATATCCGTTTCAAAACTCTTGATAATCTTGTTTTTCAATTGAGAACAATTGGTTTGTTAGGTTTGTTTTCGTTTTTTGAACGCTATTCAACACCATAGATCGAATTTAAGTTATTCAGAACATTTAGTTGTTAAGGTGGGACAAACTATTCTTATTCAGCACAAGGAAAATGTCCGTTTGCAAAATTAGTGTTTTATAAATACATATGGTTCTTATTATGTCAAATCACAGTCGGGTTCCTCGTTAGTATAGTGGTCAGTATCCCCGCCTGTCACGCGGGAGACCGGGGTTCGATTCCCCGATGGGGAGGTTAATTTTTTGTCAAATAAATTAATATTCTGCTTTGGTTTGAAACTTTAATTTGATTTAGTATTGACTACGAATACCTATCAATCCTCGTTAATTTCTTTAGTAATCTTCATATGAACCCCTGTTACAGTAAAAAAAAACAGACAAATGAAAATACAATTGACTAAAGTACCACCTTGCTTTTATTGTCAAAAACGAGGGCTCGTCCGGGATTTGAATCCGGGACCGCTGGCACCCAAAGCGAGAATCATACCCCTAGACCAACGAGCCAGCTGTCAAAATAGTTAATGAAGTTCTGATTTTCAATTAGTGTTACACCCATGTCATTTTTTTTCTATCCAAGTCGATAAAATGTTAGAAAAGTCTTATCAGTGTTGCTGTTTCATCCAATACCGCACATAAGACGGTTAATCATGAGTTAATCAAGTGATTGAATGTCAATATACTTCTAAAGTCTATGCTGAATTGATTCGAAATTTTTTAAGCAAAACAATTAACAAAACTCGCAAATAATCCCCGAAGTAATACCTTGTTGATTTATTTAAAAGATTAGGGCTCGTCCGGGATTTGAACTCGGGACCTCTCGCACCCAAAGCGAGAATCATACCCCTAGACCAACGAGCCATCAGGCTGCCACATATTGAATTAAGTTTTCTTTTCGATTAAATATCACACAATCGTGTCTTTATTTAATATCCGTTTCAAAACTCTTGATAATCTTGTTTTTCAATTGGAAGTCAACTAACCCATTTTGAGAACATTGGTTTGTTAGGTTTTGTTTTCGTTTTTAACGCTATTGAACACGATAGATCTAATTTAAGTTATTCAGAACATTTAGTTGTTAAGGTGGGACAAACTATTCTTATTCAGCACAAGGAAAATGCCCGTTTTCAAAATTAGTGTTTTATAAATACATATGGTTCTTATTATGTCAAATCACAGTCGGGTTCCTCGTTAGTATAGTGGTCAGTATCGCCGCCTGTCACGCGGGAGACCGGGGTTCGATTCCCCGACGGGGAGGTTATTTTTTTGTCAAGTAAATTAATATTCGGCTTTGGTTTAAAACTTTGATTTGATTTAGTATTGACTACGAATACCTATCAATCCTCGTTATATTCTTTAGTATTCTACATATGAACCCTTGTTACAGTAAAAAAAAAACAGACAAATGAAAATACAATTGACTAAAGTACCACCTTGCTTTTATTGTCAAACACGAGGGCTCGTCCGGGATTTGTACCCGGGACCTCTCGCACCCAAAGCGAGAATCATACCCCTAGAGTCTAGGGGAATGATTCTCGCTTAGGGTGCGAGAGGTCCCGGGTTCCAATCCCAGACGAGCCCTAATCTTTTAAATAAATCAACAAGGTATTACTTCGGGGATTATTTGCGAGTTTTGTTAATTGTTTTGCTTAAAAAATTTTAAATCAATTCAGCATAGACTTTAGAAGTATATTGACATTCAATCACTTGATTGTCTCATGATTAACCGTCTTATGTGCGGTAGTGGAGGAAACAGCAACACTGATAAGACTTTTCTAACCTTTTATCGACTTGGATCGAAAAAAAATTAAATGACTGTAGCACTTATTGAAAATCAGAACCTCATTAACTAGTGTTTGCAGCTGGCTCGTTATACTGATTGAAAATCAGAACTTCATAAACTGTTTTGTCAGCTGGCTCGTTGGTCTAGGGCAGTGGTTCCCAAACTGTGGTACGCGTACCACCGGTGGTACGCGAGAGTCTTTTAGGTGGTACGCGACAACGTATAAATTTTGCGAAAACTTTTTGAAGCATCTATATCAATTTCCGACAACTTTCAACTTTTAAAACTTTCAGATTGGGCAATTTGCGATGTTGCGTTTTAGTTACCTTTAATTTGAGGTTCCGCATGTTTATGACGTAACACTTATCTTGTTAAGTAATAAAACTCTAATTGTTAGCAGCTGGTGGAGAAAAAACAACTACATGAATCGCATTAAAACTATTTGCTGTGTTTTGTTTAATTTTTGGATTTTATGTCTTCCTGAAATGACATTTGTTGAACTTTAATACAGCTACATGCTCATTTTCTTATCTATATGCCAAAATAGTTATAGTTTAAGATATTCTAGTCGGATGTAGGCCTAAATTAATGGTACATGATCACTGTACAAAAGCTCAAAATGGTACGCGAGAAACAAAGTTTGGGAATCACTGCCCTAGACCAACCAGCCATCAGGCTGCGGCATATTGAATAAAGTTTTCTTTTTTGATTAAATATTACACAATCGTGTCTTTATTTAAAATCCGTTTCAAAATTCTTGATAATCTTGTTTTTCAATTGGAAGTCAATTAACCCATTTTGAGAACATTGGTTTGTTAGGTTTGTTTTCGTTTTTAACGCTATTCAACACGATAGATCTAATTTATGTTATTCAGAACATTTAGTTGTTAAGGTGGGACAAAACATTCTTATTCAGCACAAGGAAAATGTTCGTTTTCAAAATTAGTGTGTTGTAAATACATATGGTTCTTATTATGTCAAATCACAGTCGGGTTCCTCGTTAGTATAGTGGTCAGTATCACCGACTGTCACGCGGGAGACCGGGATTCGATTCCCCGACGGGGAGGTTATTTTTTTGTCAAGTAAATTAATATTCTGCTTTGGTTTGAAACTTTGATTCGATTTAGGATTGACTACGAATACCTATCAATCCTCGTTAATTTCTTTAGTATTCTTCATATGAACCCCTGTTACAGTAAAAAAAAACAGACAAATGAAAATACAATTGACTAAAGTACCACCTTGCTTTTATTGTCAAAAACGAGGGCTCGTCCAGGATTTGAACCCGGGACCTCTCGCACCCAAAGCGAGAATCATACCCCTTGACTAACGAGCCAGCTGTCAAAATAGTTTATGAAGTTCTGATTTTCAATAAGTGTTACACTCATGTCATTTTTTTTCCATCCAAGTCGATAAAATGTTAGAAAAGTCTTATCAGTGGTGCTGTTTCATCCACTACCGCACATAAGACGGTTAATCATGAGACAATCAAGTGATTGAATGTCAATATACTTCTAAAGTATCTGCTGAATTGATTCGAAATTTTTTAAGCAAAACAATTAACAAAACCCCAAATAAACCCCGAATTAATACGTTGTTGATTTATTTAAAAGATTAGGGCTCGTCTGGGATTTGAACCCGGTACCTCTCGCACCCTAAGCGAGAATCATACCCCTAGACCAACGAGCCAGCTGTCAAAATAGTTAATGAAGTTCTGATTTTCAATTAGTGTTACACTCATGTCATTTTTTTTCTATCCAAGTCGATAAAATGTTAGAAAAGTCTTATCAGTGTTGCTGTTTCATCCACTACCGCACATAAGACGGTTAATCATGAGTTAATCAAGTGATTGAATGTCAATATACTTCTAAAGTCTATGCTGAATTGATTCGAAATTTTTTAAGCAAAACAATTAACAAAACTCGCAAATAATCCCCGAATTAATACCTTGTTGTTTTATTTAAAAGATTAGGGCTCGTCCGGGATTTGAACCCGGGACCTCTCGCACCCAAAGCGAGAATCATACCCCTAGACCAACGAGCCAGCTGGCAACATTAGTTAATGAGGTTACAATTTTCAATAAGTGTTACAGTCATGTCATTTTTTTTTCGATCCAAGTCGATAAAATGTTAGAAAAGTCTTATCAGTGTTGCTGTTTCATCCACTACCGCACATAAGACGGTTAATCATAAGACAATCAAGTGATTGAAAGTCAATATACTTCTAAAGTCTATGCTGAATTGATTCGAATTTTTTTAAGCAAAACAATTAACAAAACTCGCAAATAATCCCCGAAGTAATACCTTGTGATTTAGTTAAAAGATTAGGGCTCGTCCGGGATTGGAACCCGGGACATCTTGCACCCTAAGCGAGAATCATACCCCTAGACCAACGAGCCATTACGCTGTAACATATTGAATTAAGTTTTCTTTTCGATTAAATATTACAATCCTGTCTTTATTTAAAATACGTTTCAAATCTCTTGATAATCTTGTTTTTCAATTGCAAGTCAATTAACCCATTTTGAGAACATTGGTTTGTTAGGTTTGTTTTCGTTTTTAACGCTATTAAACACGATAGATCTAATTTAAGTTATTCAGAAAATTTAGTTGTTAAGCTGGGACAAATTATTCTTATTCAGCACAAGGAAAATGTTTGTTTTCAAAATTAGTGTGTTATAAATACATATGGTTCTTATTATGTCAAATCACAGTCGGGTTCCTCGTTAGTATAGTGGTCAGTATCCCCGCCTGACACGCTGGAGACCGGGGTTCGATTCCCCGGCGGGGAGGTTATTTTTTTGTCAAAGTAAATTAATATTCTGCTTAGGTTTGAAACTTTGATTTGATTTAGTAATGAGTACGAATACCTATCAATCCTCGTTATTTTCTTTAGTATTCTACATATGAACCCTTGTTACAGTAAAAAAAACAACAGACAAATGAAAATACAATTGACTAAAGTACTACCTTGCTTTTATTGTCAAAAACGAGGGCTCGTGCGGGATTCGAATCCGGGACCTCTCGCACCCAAAGCGAGAATCATACCCCTAGACCAACGAGCCAGCTGCCAAAATAGTTTATGAAGTTCTGATTTTCAATAAGTATAACGAGCCAGCTGCAAACACTAGTCAATGAGGTTCTGATTTTCAATAAGTGTTACAGTCATGTCATTTTTTCCATCCAAGTCGATAAAATGTTAGAAAAGTCTTATCAGTGTTGCTGTTTCATCCACTACCGCACATAAGACGGTTAATCATGAGTTAATCAAGTGATTGAATGTCAATATACTTCTAAAGTCTATGCTGAATTGATTCGAATTTTTTAAGCAAAACAATTAACAAAACTCGCAAATAATCCCCGAAGTAATACCTTGTTGATTTATTTAAAAGATTAGGGCTCGTCCGGGATTTGAACTCGGGACCTCTCGCACCCAAAGCGAGAATCATACCCCTAGACCAACGAGCCAGCTGGCAACATTATTTAATGAGGTTACAATTTTCAATAAGTGTTACAGTCATGTCATTTTTTTTGATCCAAGTCGATAAAATGTTAGAAAAGTCTTATCAGTGTTGCTGTTTCATCCACTACCGCACATAAGACGGTTAATCATGAGACAATCAAGTGATTGAAAGTCAATATACTTCTAAAGTCTATGCTGAATTGATTCGAATTTTTTTAAGCAAAACAATTAACAAAACTCGCAAATAATCCCCGAAGTAATACCTTGTTGATTTATTTAAAAGATTAGGGCTCGTCCGGGATTGGAATCCGGGACCTCTCGCACCCTAAGCGAGAATCATTCCCCTAGACCAACGAGCCATCAGGCTGCCACATATTGAATTAAGTTTTCTTTTCGATTAAATATCACACAATCGTGTCTTTATTTAATATCCGTTTCAAAACTCTTGATAATCTTGTTTTTCAATTGAGAACAATTGGTTTGTTAGGTTTGTTTTCGTTTTTTGAACGCTATTCTACACCATAGATCGAATTTAAGTTATTCAGAACATTTAGTTGTTAAGGTGGGACAAACTATTCTTATTCAGCACAAGGAAAATGTCCGTTTTCAAAATTAGTGTTTTATAAATACATATGGTTCTTATTATGTCAAATCACAGTCGGGTTCCTCGTTAGTATAGTGGTCAGTATTCCCGCCTGTCACGCGGGAGACCGGGGTTCGATTCCCCGACGGGGAGGTTATTTTTTTGTCAAATAAATTAAGATTCTGCTTTGGTTTGAAACTTTGATTTGATTTAGGATTGACTACGAATACCTATCAATCCTCGTTAATTTCTTTAGTATTCTTCATATGAACCCCTGTTACAGTAAAAAAAAACAGACAAATGAAAATACAATTGACTAAAGTACCACCTTGCTTTTATTGTCAAAAACGAGGGCTCGTCCGGGATTTGAATCCGGGACCTCTGGCACCCAAAGCGAGAATCATACCCCTAGACCAACAAGCCAGCTGTCAAAATAGTTAATGAAGTTCTGATTTTCAATTAGTGTTACACCCATGTCATTTTTTTTCTATCCAAGTCGATAAAATGTTAGAAAAGTCTTATCAGTGTTGCTGTTTAATCCACTACCGCACATAAGACGGTTAATCATGAGTTAATCAAGTGATTGAATGTCAATATACTTCTAAAGTCTATGCTGAATTGATTCGAAATTTTTTAAGCAAAACAATTAACAAAACTCGCAAATAATCCCCGAATTAATACCTTGTTGATTTATTTAAAAGATTAGGGCTCGTCCGGGATTTGAACCCGGGACCTCTCGCACCCAAAGCGAGAATCATACCCCTAGACCAACGAGCCAGCTGGCAACATTATTTAATGAGGTTACAATTTTCAATAAGTGTTACAGTCATGTCATTTTTTTTTCGATCCAAGTCGATAAAATGTTAGAAAAATCTTATCAGTGTTGCTGTTTCATCCACTACCGCACATAAGACGGTTAATCAAGAGACAATCAGGTGATTGAAAGTCAATATACTTCTAAAGTCTATGCTGAATTGATTCGAATTTTTTTAAGCAAAACAATTAACAAAACTCGCAAATAATCCCCGAAGTAATACCTTGTTGATTTATTTAAAAGATTAGGGCTCGTCCGGGATTGGAATCCGGGACCTCTCGCACCCTAAGCGAGAATCATTCCCCTAGACCAACGAGCCATCAGGCTGCCACATATTGAATTAAGTTTTCTTTTCGATTAAATATCACACAATCGTGTCTTTATTTAATATCCGTTTCAAAACTCTTGATAATCTTGTTTTTCAATTGAGAACAATTGGTTTGTTAGGTTTGTTTTCGTTTTTTGAACGCTATTCAACACCATAGATCGAATTTAAGTTATTCAGAACATTTAGTTGTTAAGGTGGGACAAACTATTCTTATTCAGCACAAGGAAAATGTCCGTTTACAAAATTAGTGTTTTATAAATACATATGGTTCTTATTATGTCAAATCACAGTCGGGTTCCTCGTTAGTATAGGGGTTAGTATCCCCGCCTGTCACGCGGGAGACCGGGGTTCGATTCCCCGACGGGGAGGTTATTTTTTTGTCAAATAAATTAATATTCTGCTTTGGTTTGAAACTTTGATTTGATTTAGGATTGACTACGAATACCTATCAATCCTCGTTAATTTATTTAGTAATCTTCATATGAACCCCTGTTACAGTAAAAAAAAACAGACAAATGAAAATACAATTGACTAAAGTACCACCTTGCTTTTATTGTCAAAAACGAGGGCTCGTCCGGGATTTGAATGCGGGACCGCTGGCACCCAAAGCGAGAATCATACCCCTAGACCAACGAGCCAGCTGTCAAAATAGTTAATGAAGTTCTGATTTTCAATTAGTGTTACACCCATGACATTTTTTTTTCTATCCAAGTCGATAAAATGTTAGAAAAGTCTTATCAGTGTTGCTGTTTCATCCACTACCGCACATAAGACGGTTAATCATGAGTTAATCAAGTGATTGAATGTCAATATACTTCTAAAGTCTATGCTGAATTGATTCGAAATTTTTCAAGCAAAACAATTAACAAAACTCGCAAATAATCCCCTAATTAATACCTTGTTGATTTATTTAAAAGATTAGGGCTCGTCCGGGATTTGAACCCGGGACCACTCGCACCCAAAGCGAGAATCATACCCCTAGACCAACGAGCCAGCTGGCAACATTAGTTAATGAGGTTACAATTTTCAATAAGTGTTACAGTCATGTCATTTTTTTTTCGATCCAAGTCGATAAAATGTTAGAAAAGTCTTATCAGTGTTGCTGTTTCATCCACTACCGCACATAAGACGGTTAATCATGAGACAATCAAGTGATTGAAAGTCAATATACTTCTAAAGTCTATGCTGAATTGATTCGAATTTTTTTAAGCAAAACAATTAACAAAACTCGCAAATAATCCCCGAAGTAATACCTTGTTGATTTATTTAAAAGCTTAGGGCTCGTCTGGGATTTGAACCCTTTACCTCTGGCACACTAAGCGAGAATCATACCCCTAGACCAACGAGCCAGCTGCCAACATTAGATAATGAGGTTACAATTTTCAATAAGTGTTACAGTCATGTCATTTTTTTTTCGATCCAAGTCGATAAAATGTTAGAAAAGTCTTATCAGTGTTGCTGTTTCATCCACTACCGCACATAAGACGATTAATCATGAGACAATCAAGTGATTGAAAGTCAATATACTTCTAAAGTCTATGCTCAATTGATTCGAATTTTTTTAAGCAAAACAATTAACAAAACTCGCAAATAATCCCCGAAGTAATACCTTGTTGATTTATTTAAAAGCTTAGGGCTCGTCTGGGATTTGAACCCGGTACCTCTGGCACACTAAGCGAGAATCATACCCCTAGACCAACGAGCCAGCTGCCAACATTAGATAATGAGGTTACAATTTTCAATAAGTGTTACAGTCATGTCATTTTTTTTTCGATCCAAGTCGATAAAATGTTAGAAAAGTCTTATCAGTGTTGCTGTTTCATTCACTACCGCACATAAGACGGTTAATCATGAGACAATTAAATGATTGAAAGTCAATATACTTCTAAAGTCTATGCTGAATTGATTCGAATTTTTTTAAGCAAAACAATTAACAAAACTCGCAAATAATCCCCGAAGTAATACCTTGTTGATTTATTTAAAAGATTAGGGCTCGTCCGGGATTGGAATCCGGGACCTCTCGCACCCTAAGCGAGAATCATTCCCCTAGACCAACGAGCCATCAGGCTGCCACATATTGAATTAAGTTTTCTTTTTGATTAAATATCACACAATCGTGTCTTTATTTAAAATCCGTTTCAAAATTCTTGATAATCTTGTTTTTCAATTGGAAGTCAATTAACCCATCTTGAGAACATTGGTTTGTTAGGTTTGTTTTCGTTTTTAGCGCTATTCAACACCATAGATCGAATTTAAGTTATTCAGAACATTTAGTTGTTAAGGTGGGACAAACTATTCTTATTCAGCACAAGGAAAATGTCCGTTTTCAAAATTAGTGTTTTATAAATACATATGGTTCTTATTATGTCAAATCACAGTCGGGTTCCTCGTTAGTATAGTGGTCAGTATCCACGCCTGTCACGCGGGAGACCGGGGTTCGATTCCCCGGCGGGGAGGTTATTTTTTTGTCAATTAAATTAATATTCTGCTTTGGTTTGAAACTTTGATTTGATTTAGTATTGACTGCGAATACCTATCAATCCTCGTTATTTTCTTTAGTATTCTTCATATGAACCCCTGTTACGGTAAAAAAAAACAGACAAATGAAAATACAATTGACTAAAGTACCAACTTGTTTTATTGTCAAAAACGAGGGCTCGTCCGGGATTTGAATCCGGGACCTCTCGCACCCAAAGCGAGAATCATACCCCTCAAACAACGAGCCAGCTGCCAAAATGGTTAACGAAGTTCTGATTTTCAATAAGTGTTACACTCATGTCATTTTTTTTTCTATCCAAGTCGATAAAATGTTAGAAAAGTCTTAACAGTGTTGCTGTTTCATCCACTACCACACATAAGACGGTTAATCATGAGTTAATCAAGTGATTGAATTTCAATAATCTTCTAAAGTCTATGCTGAATTGATTCGAAATTTTTTAAGCAAAACAATTAACAAAACTCGCAAATAATACCCTAATTAATAACTTGTTGATTTATTTAAAAGAGTAGGGCTCGTCCGGGATTTGAACCCGGGACCTCTCGCACCCAAAGCGAGAATCATACCCCTAGACCAACGAGCCAGCTGCCAACATTAGTTAATGAGGTTATCATTTTCAATAAGTGTTACAGTCATGTCATTTTTTTTTCGATTCAAGTCGATAAAATGTTAGAAAAGTCTTATCAGTGTTGCTGTTTCATCCACTACCGCACATAAGACGGTTAATCATGAGACAATCAAGTGATTGAATGTCAATATACTTCTAAAGTCTATGCTGAATTGATTCGAAATTTTTCAAGCAAAACAATTAACAAAACTCGCAAATAATCCCCTAATTAATACCTTGTTGATTTATTTAAAAGATTAGGGCTCGTCCGGGATTTGAACCCGGGACCACTCGCACCCAAAGCGAGAATCATACCCCTAGACCAACGAGCCAGCTGGCAACATTAGTTAATGAGGTTACAATTTTCAATAAGTGTTACAGTCATGTCATTTTTTTTTCGATCCAAGTCGATAAAATGTTAGAAAAGTCTTATCAGTGTTGCTGTTTCATCCACTACCGCACATAAGACGGTTAATCATGAGACAATCAAGTGATTGAAAGTCAATATACTTCTAAAGTCTATGCTGAATTGATTCGAATTTTTTTAAGCAAAACAATTAACAAAACTCGCAAATAATCCCCGAAGTAATACCTTGTTGATTTATTTAAAAGCTTAGGGCTCGTCTGGGATTTGAACCCTTTACCTCTGGCACACTAAGCGAGAATCATACCCCTAGACCAACGAGCCAGCTGCCAACATTAGATAATGAGGTTACAATTTTCAATAAGTGTTACAGTCATGTCATTTTTTTTTCGATCCAAGTCGATAAAATGTTAGAAAAGTCTTATCAGTGTTGCTGTTTCATCCACTACCGCACATAAGACGATTAATCATGAGACAATCAAGTGATTGAAAGTCAATATACTTCTAAAGTCTATGCTCAATTGATTCGAATTTTTTTAAGCAAAACAATTAACAAAACTCGCAAATAATCCCCGAAGTAATACCTTGTTGATTTATTTAAAAGCTTAGGGCTCGTCTGGGATTTGAACCCGGTACCTCTGGCACACTAAGCGAGAATCATACCCCTAGACCAACGAGCCAGCTGCCAACATTAGATAATGAGGTTACAATTTTCAATAAGTGTTACAGTCATGTCATTTTTTTTTCGATCCAAGTCGATAAAATGTTAGAAAAGTCTTATCAGTGTTGCTGTTTCATTCACTACCGCACATAAGACGGTTAATCATGAGACAATTAAATGATTGAAAGTCAATATACTTCTAAAGTCTATGCTGAATTGATTCGAATTTTTTTAAGCAAAACAATTAACAAAACTCGCAAATAATCCCCGAAGTAATACCTTGTTGATTTATTTAAAAGATTAGGGCTCGTCCGGGATTGGAATCCGGGACCTCTCGCACCCTAAGCGAGAATCATTCCCCTAGACCAACGAGCCATCAGGCTGCCACATATTGAATTAAGTTTTCTTTTTGATTAAATATCACACAATCGTGTCTTTATTTAAAATCCGTTTCAAAATTCTTGATAATCTTGTTTTTCAATTGGAAGTCAATTAACCCATCTTGAGAACATTGGTTTGTTAGGTTTGTTTTCGTTTTTAGCGCTATTCAACACCATAGATCGAATTTAAGTTATTCAGAACATTTAGTTGTTAAGGTGGGACAAACTATTCTTATTCAGCACAAGGAAAATGTCCGTTTTCAAAATTAGTGTTTTATAAATACATATGGTTCTTATTATGTCAAATCACAGTCGGGTTCCTCGTTAGTATAGTGGTCAGTATCCACGCCTGTCACGCGGGAGACCGGGGTTCGATTCCCCGGCGGGGAGGTTATTTTTTTGTCAATTAAATTAATATTCTGCTTTGGTTTGAAACTTTGATTTGATTTAGTATTGACTGCGAATACCTATCAATCCTCGTTATTTTCTTTAGTATTCTTCATATGAACCCCTGTTACGGTAAAAAAAAACAGACAAATGAAAATACAATTGACTAAAGTACCAACTTGTTTTATTGTCAAAAACGAGGGCTCGTCCGGGATTTGAATCCGGGACCTCTCGCACCCAAAGCGAGAATCATACCCCTCAAACAACGAGCCAGCTGCCAAAATGGTTAACGAAGTTCTGATTTTCAATAAGTGTTACACTCATGTCATTTTTTTTTCTATCCAAGTCGATAAAATGTTAGAAAAGTCTTAACAGTGTTGCTGTTTCATCCACTACCACACATAAGACGGTTAATCATGAGTTAATCAAGTGATTGAATTTCAATAATCTTCTAAAGTCTATGCTGAATTGATTCGAAATTTTTTAAGCAAAACAATTAACAAAACTCGCAAATAATACCCTAATTAATAACTTGTTGATTTATTTAAAAGAGTAGGGCTCGTCCGGGATTTGAACCCGGGACCTCTCGCACCCAAAGCGAGAATCATACCCCTAGACCAACGAGCCAGCTGCCAACATTAGTTAATGAGGTTATCATTTTCAATAAGTGTTACAGTCATGTCATTTTTTTTTCGATTCAAGTCGATAAAATGTTAGAAAAGTCTTATCAGTGTTGCTGTTTCATCCACTACCGCACATAAGACGGTTAATCATGAGACAATCAAGTGATTGAAAGTCAATATACTTCTAAAGTCTATGCTGAATTGATTCGAAATTTTTTAAGCAAAACAATTGACAAAACTCGCAAATAATCCCCGAAGTAATACCTTGTTGATTTTTTTAAAAGATTGGGGCTCGTCCGGGATTTGAACCCGGGACCTCTCGCACCCAAAGCGAGAATCATACCCCTAGACCAACGAGCCAGCTGTCAAAATAGTTAATGAAGTTCTGATTTTTAATAAGTGTTACACTCATGTCATTTTTTTTCCATCCAAGTCGATAAAATATTAGAAAAGTCTTATCAGTGTTGCTGTTTCATCCACTACCGCACATAAGACGGTTAATCATGAGTTAATCAAGTGATTGAATGTCAATATACTTCTAAAGTCTATGCTGAATTGATTCGAAATTTTTTAAGCAAAACAATTAACAAAACTCGCAAATAATACCCTAATTAATAACTTGTTGATTTATTTAAAAGAGTAGGGCTCGTCCGGGATTTGAACCCGGGACCTCTCGCACCCAAAGCGAGAATCATACCCCTAGACCAACGAGCCAGCTGCCAACATTAGTTAATGAGGTTATCATTTTCAATAAGTGTTACAGTCATGTCATTTTTTTTTCGATTCAAGTCGATAAAATGTTAGAAAAGTCTTATCAGTGTTGCTGTTTCATCCACTACCGCACATAAGACGGTTAATCATGAGACAATCAAGTGATTGAAAGTCAATATACTTCTAAAGTCTATGCTGAATTGATTCGAAATTTTTTAAGCAAAACAATTGACAAAACTCGCAAATAATCCCCGAAGTAATACCTTGTTGATTTATTTAAAAGATTGGGGCTCGTCCGGGATTTGAACCCGGGACCTCTCGCACCCAAAGCGAGAATCATACCCCTAGACCAACGAGCCAGCTGTCGAAATAGTTAATGAAGTTCTGATTTTCAATAAGTGTTACACTCATGTCATTTTTTTTCCATCCAAGTCGATAAAATATTAAAAAAGTCTTATCAGTGTTGCTGTTTCATCCACTACCGCACATAAGACGGTTAATCATGAGTTAATCAAGTGATTGAATGTCAATATACTTCTAAAGTCTATGCTGAATTGATTCGAAATTTTTTAAGCAAAACAATTAACAAAACTCGCAAATAATCACCGAAGTAATACCTTGTTGATTTATTTAAAAGATTAGGGCTCGTCCGGGATTTGAACCCGGGACCTCTCGCACCCAAAGCGAGAATCATACCCCTAGACCAACGAGCCAGCTGCCAACATTAGTTAATGAGGTTATCATTTTCAATAAGTGTTACACTCATGTCATTTTTTTTCCATCCAAGTCGATAAAATGTTAGAAAAGTCTAATCAGTGTTGCTGTTTCATCCACTACCGCACATAAGACGGTTAATCGTGAGACAATCAAGTGATTGAATGTCAATATACTTCTAAAGTCTATGCTGAATTGTTTCGAAATTTTTTAAGCAAAACAATTAACAAAACTCGCAAATAATCCCCGAAGTAATACCTTGTTGATTTATTTAAAAGCTTAGGGCTCGTCTGGGATTTGAACCCGGTACCTCTGGCACACTAAGCGAGAATCATACCCCTAGACCAACGAGCCAGCTGCCAACATTAGATAATGAGGTTACAATTTTCAATAAGTGTTACAGTCATGTCATTTTTTTTTCGATCCAAGTCGATAAAATGTTAGAAAAGTCTTATCAGTGTTGCTGTTTCATCCACTACCGCACATAAGACGGTTAATCATGAGACAATCAAGTGATTGAAAGTCAATATACTTCTAAAGTCTATGCTGAATTGATTCGAAATTTTTTAAGCAAAACAATTGACAAAACTCGCAAATAATCCCCGAAGTAATACCTTGTTGATTTATTTAAAAGATTGGGGCTCGTCCGGGATTTGAACCCGGGACCTCTCGCACCCAAAGCGAGAATCATACCCCTAGACCAACGAGCCAGCTGTCAAAATAGTTAATGAAGTTCTGATTTTCAATAAGTGTTACACTCATGTCATTTTTTTTCCATCCAAGTCGATAAAATATTAGAAAAGTCTTATCAGTGTTGCTGTTTCATCCACTACCGCACATAAGACGGTTAATCATGAGTTAATCAAGTGATTGAATGTCAATATACTTCTAAAGTCTATGCTGAATTGATTCGAAATTTTTTAAGCAAAACAATTAACAAAACTCGCAAATAATACCCTAATTAATAACTTGTTGATTTATTTAAAAGAGTAGGGCTCGTCCGGGATTTGAACCCGGGACCTCTCGCACCCAAAGCGAGAATCATACCCCTAGACCAACGAGCCAGCTGCCAACATTAGTTAATGAGGTTATCATTTTCAATAAGTGTTACAGTCATGTCATTTTTTTTCGATTCAAGTCGATAAAATGTTAGAAAAGTCTTATCAGTGTTGCTGTTTCATCCACTACCGCATATAAGACGGTTAATCATGAGACAATCAAGTGATTGAAAGTCAATATACTTCTAAAGTCTATGCTGAATTGATTCGAAATTTTTTAAGCAAAACAATTGACAAAACTCGCAAATAATCCCCGAAGTAATACCTTGTTGATTTATTTAATAGATTGGGGCTCGTCCGGGATTTGAACCCGGGACCTCTCGCACCCAAAGCGAGAATCATACCCCTAGACCAACGAGCCAGCTGTCAAAATAGTTAATGAAGTTCTGATTTTCAATAAGTGTTACACTCATGTCATTTTTTTTCCATCCAAGTCGATAAAATATTAGAAAAGTCTTATCAGTGTTGCTGTTTCATCCACTACCGCACATAAGACGGTTAATCATGAGTTAATCAAGTGATTGAATGTCAATATACTTCTAAAGTCTATGCTGAATTGATTCGAAATTTTTTAAGCAAAACAATTAACAAAACTCGCAAATAATCCCCGAAGTAATACCTTGTTGATTTATTTAAAAGATTAGGGCTCGTCCGGGATTTGAACCCCGGACCTCTCGCACCCAAAGCGAGAATCATACCCCTAGACCAACGAGCCAGCTGCCAACATTAGTTAATGAGGTTATCATTTTCAATAAGTGTTACACTCATGTCATTTTTTTTTCATCCAAGTCGATAAAATATTAGAAAAGTCTAATCAGTGTTGCTGTTTCATCCACTACCGCACATAAGACGGTTAATCGTGAGACAATCAAGTGATTGAATGTCAATATACTTCTAAAGTCTATGCTGAATTGTTTCGAAATTTTTTAAGCAAAACAATTAACAAAACTCGCAAATAATCCCCGAAGTAATACCTTGTTGATTTATTTAAAAGCTTAGGGCTCGTCTGGGATTTGAACCCGGCACCTCTGGCACACTAAGCGAGAATCATACCCCTAGACCAACGAGCCAGCTGCCAACATTAGATAATGAGGTTACAATTTTCAATAAGTGTTACAGTCATGTCATTTTTTTTTCGATCCAAGTCGGTAAAATGTTAGAAAAGTCTTATCAGTGTTGCTGTTTCATCCACTACCGCACATAAGACGGTTAATCATGAGACAATTAAGTGATTGAAAGTCAATATACTTCTAAAGTCTATGCTGAATTGATTCGAATTTTTTTAAGCAAAACAATTAACAAAACTCGCAAATAATCCCCGAAGTAATACCTTGTTGATTTATTTAAAAGATTAGGGCTCGTCCGGGATTGGAATCCGGGACCTCTCGCACCCTAAGCGAGAATCATTCCCCTAGACCAACGAGCCATCAGGCTGCCACATATTGAATTAAGTTTTCTTTTTGATTAAATATCACACAATCGTGTCTTTATTTAAAATCCGTTTCAAAATTCTTGATAATCTTGTTTTTCAATTGGAAGTCAATTAACCCATCTTGAGAACATTGGTTTGTTAGGTTTGTTTTCGTTTTTAACGCTATTCAACACCATAGATCGAATTTAAGTTATTCAGAACATTTAGTTGTTAAGGTGGGACAAACTATTCTTATTCAGCACAAGGAAAATGTCCGTTTTCAAAATTAGTGTTTTATAAATACATATGGTTCTTATTATGTCAAATCACAGTCGGGTTCCTCGTTAGTATAGTGGTCAGTATCCACGCCTGTCACGCGGGAGACCGGGGTTCGATTCCCCGGCGGGGAGGTTATTTTTTTGTCAATTAAATTAATATTCTGCTTTGGTTTGAAACTTTGATTTGATTTAGTATTGACTACGAATACCTATCAATCCTCGTTATTTTCTATAGTATTCTTCATATGAACCCCGGTTACGGTAAAAAAAAAACAGACAAATAAAAATACAATTGATTAAAGTACCACCTTGTTTTATTGTCAAAAAAGAGGGCTCGTCCGGGATTTGAATCCGGGACCTCTCGCACCCAAAGCGAGAATCATACCCCTCAAACAACGAGCCAGCTGCCAAAATAGTTTATGACGTTCTGATTTTCAATAAGTGTAACGAGCCAGCTGCAAACACTAGTTAATGAGGTTCTGATTTTCAATAAGTGTTACAGTCATGTCATTTTTTTTTCGATCCAAGTCGATAAAATGTTAGAAAAGTCTTATCAGTGTTGCTGTTTTGTCCACTACCGCACATAAGACGGTTAATCATGAGACAATCAAGTGATTGAAAGTCAATATACTTCTAAAGTCTATGCTGAATTGATTCGAATTTTTTTAAGCAAAACAATTAACAAAACTCGCAAATAATCCCCGAAGTAATACCTTGTTGATTTATTTAAAAGATTAGGGCTCGTCCGGGATTTGAACCCGGGACCTCTCGCACCCAAAGCGAGAATCATACCCCTAGACCAACGAGCCAGCTGCCAACATTAGTTAATGAGGTTATCATTTTCAATAAGTGTTACAGTCATGTCATTTTTTTTTTCGATTCAAGTCGATAAAATGTTAGAAAAGTCTTATCAGTGTTGCTGTTTCGTCCACTACCGCACATAAGACGGTTGATCATGAGACAATCAAGTGATTGAAAGTCAATATACTTCTAAAGTCTATACTGAATTGATTCGAATTTTTTAAGCAAAACAATTAACAAAACTCGCAAATAATCCCCGAAGTAATACCTTGTTGATTTATTTAAAAGATTAGGGCTCGTCCGGGATTGGAATCCAGGACCTCTCGCACCCTAAGCGAGAATCATTCCCCTAGACCAACGAGCCATCAGGCTGCCACATATTGAATTACGTTTTCTTTTCGATTGAATATCACACAATCGTGTCTTTATTTAAAATCCGTTTCAAAACTCTTGATAATCTTGTTTTTCAATTGTAAGTCAACTAACCCATTTGGAGAACATTGGTTTGTTAGTTTTGTTTTCGTTTTTTGAACGCAATTCAACACCATAGATCGAATTTAAGTTATTCAGAACATTTAGTTGTTAAGGTGGGACAAACTATTCTTATTCAGCACAAGGAAAATGTCCGTTTTCAAAATTAGTGTTTTATAAATACATATGGTTCTTATTATGTCAAATCACAGTCGGGTTCCTCGTTAGTATACTGGTCAGTATCCCCGCCTGTCACGCGGGAGACCGGGGTTCGATTCCCCGACGGGGAGGTTAATTTTTTGTCAAATAAATTAAGATTCTGCTTTGGTTTGAAACTTTGATTTGATTTAGGATTGTCTTCGAATACCTATCAATCCTCGTTGATTTCTTTAGTATTCTTCATATGAACCCCTGTTACAGTAAAAAAAACAGACAAATGAAAATACAATTGACTAAAGTACCACCTTGCTTTTATTGTGAAAAACGAGGGCTCGTCCGGGATTTGAACCCGGGACCTCTCGCACCCAAAGCGAGAATCATACCCCTAGACCAACGAGCCTGCTGTCAAAATGGTTAACGAAGTTCTGATTTTCAATAAGTGTTACATTCATGTCATTTTTTTCCATCCAAGTCGATAAAATGTTAGAAAAGTCTTATCAGTGTTGCTGTTTCATCCACTACCGCACATAAGACGGTTAATCATGAGACAATCAAGTGATTGAATGTCAATATACTTCTAAAGTCTCTGCTGAATTGATTCGAAATTTTTTAAGCAAAACAATTAACAAAACTCGCAAATAATCCCCGAAGTAATACCTTGTTGATTTATTTAAAAGATTAGGGCTCGTCCGGGATTGGAATCCGGGACCTCTCGCACCCAAAGCGAGAATCATACCCCTAGACCAACGAGCCAGCTGTCAAAATAGTTAATGAAGTTCTGATTTTCAATAAGTGTTACATTCATGTCATTTTTTTCCATCCAAGTCGATAAAATGTTAGAAAAGTCTTATCAGTGTTGCTGTTTCATCCACTACCGCACATAAGACGGTTAATCATGAGACAATCAAGTGATTGAATGTCAATATACTTCTAAAGTCTCTGCTGAATTGATTCGAAATTTTTTAAGCAAAACAATTAACAAAACTCGCAAATAATCCCCGAAGTAATACCTTGTTGATTTATTTAAAAGATTAGGGCTCGTCCGGGATTGGAATCCGGGACCTCTCGCACCCTAAGCGAGAATCATTCCCCTAGACCAACGAGCCATAAGGCTGCCACATATTGAATTAAGTTTTCTTTTTGATTAAATATCACACAATCGTGTCTTTATTTAAAATCCGTTTCAAAATTCTTGATAATCTTGTTTTTCAATTGGAAGTCAACTAACCCATTTTGAGAACATTGGTTTGTTAGGTTTGATTTCGTTTTTAACGCTATTCAACACCATAGATCGAATTTAAGTTATTCAGAACATTTAGTTGTTAAGGTGGGACAAACTATTCTTATTCAGCACAAGGAAAATGTCCGTTTTCAAAATTAGTGTTTTATAAATACATATGGTTCTTATTATGTCAAATCACAGTCGGGTTCCTCGTTAGTATAGTGGTCAGTATCCCCGCCTGTCACGCGGGAGACCGGGGTTCGATTCCCCGACGGGGAGGTTACTTTTTTGTCAAGTAAATTGATATTCTGCTTTGGTTTGAAACTTTGATTTGATTTAGTATTGACTACGAATACCTATCAATCCTCGTTATTTTCTTTAGTCTTCTACATAGGAACCCCTGTTACAGTAAAAAAAAACAGACAAATGAAAATACAATTGACTAAAGTACTACCACCTTGCTTTTGTTGTCAAAAACGAGGGCTCGTCCGGGATTTGAACCCGGGACCTCTCGCACCCAAAGCGAGAAGCATACCCCTTGACCAACGAGCCAGCTGTCAAAAGAGTTTATGAAGTTCTGATTTTCAATAAGTGTTACACTCATGTCATTTTTTTCCATCCAAGTCGATAAAATGTTAGAAAAGTCTTATCAGTGTTGCTGTTTCATCCACTACCGCACATAAGACGGTTAATCATGAGTTAATCAAGTGATTGAATGTCAATAATCTTCCAAAGTCTATGCTGAATTGATTCGAAATTTTTTAAGCAAAACAATTAACAAAACTCGCAAATAATCCACGAATTAATACCTTGTTGATTTATTTAAAAGATTAGGGCTCGTCCGGGATTTGAACCCGGGACCTCTCGCACCCAAAGCGAGAATCATACCCCTAGACCAACTTTCAGCAAGTGTTACATTCATGTCATTTTTTTTTTCGATTCAAGTCGATAAAATGTTAGAAAAGTCTTATCAGTGTTGCTGTTTCATCCACTACCGCACATAAGACGGTTAATCATGAGACAATCAAGTGATTGAAAGTCAATATACTTCTAAAGTCTATGCTGAATTGATTCGAAATTTTTTAAGCAAAACAATTAACAAAACTCGCAAATAATCCCCGAAGTAATACCTTGTTGATTTATTTAAAAGATTGGGGCTCGTCCGGGATTTGAACCCGGGACCTCTCGCACCCAAAGCGAGAATCATACCCCTAGACCAACTTTCAATAAGTGTTACATTCATGTCATTTTTTTTTTCGATTCAAGTCGATAAAATGTTAGAAAAGTCTTATCAGTGTTGCTGTTTCATCCACTACCGCACATAAGACGGTTAATCATGAGACAATCAAGTGATTGAAAGTCAATATACTTCTAAAGTCTATGCTGAATTGATTCGAAATTTTTTAAGCAAAACAATTAACAAAACTCGCAAATAATCCCCGAAGTAATTCCTTGTTGATTTATTTAAAAGATTGGGGCTCGTCCGGGATTTGAACCCGGGACCTCTCGCACCCAAAGCGAGAATCATACCCCTAGACCAACGAGCCAGCTGTCAAAATAGTTAATGAAGTTCTGATTTTCAATAAGTGTTACATTCATGTCATTTTTTTCCATCCAAGTCGATAAAATGTTAGAAAAGTCTTATCAGTGTTGCTGTTTCATCCACTACCGCACATAAGACGGTTAATCATGAGACAATCAAGTGATTGAATGTCAATATACTTCTAAAGTCTCTGCTGAATTGATTCGAAATTTTTTAAGCAAAACAATTAACAAAACTCGCAAATAATCCCCGAAGTAATACCTTGTTGATTTATTTAAAAGATTAGGGCTCGTCCGGGATTGGAATCCGGGACCTCTCGCACCCTAAGCGAGAATCATTCCCCTAGACCAACGAGCCATAAGGCTGCCACATATTGAATTAAGTTTTCTTTTTGATTAAATATCACACAATCGTGTCTTTATTTAAAATCCGTTTCAAAATTCTTGATAATCTTGTTTTTCAATTGGAAGTCAACTAACCCATTTTGAGAACATTGGTTTGTTAGGTTTGATTTCGTTTTTAACGCTATTCAACACCATAGATCGAATTTAAGTTATTCAGAACATTTAGTTGTTAAGGTGGGACAAACTATTCTTATTCAGCACAAGGAAAATGTCCGTTTTCAAAATTAGTGTTTTATAAATACATATGGTTCTTATTATGTCAAATCACAGTCGGGTTCCTCGTTAGTATAGTGGTCAGTATCCCCGCCTGTCACGCGGGAAACCGGGGTTCGATTCCCCGACGGGGAGGTTATTTTTTTGTCAAGTAAATTGATATTCTGCTTTGGTTTGAAACTTTGATTTGATTTAGTTTTGACTACGAATACCTATAAATCCTCGTTATTTTCTTTAGTATTCTACATATGAACCCTTGTTACAGCAAAAAAAAAACAGACAAATGAAAATCGATTGTCTAAAGTACCACCTTGCTTTTATTGTCAAAAACGAGGGCTCGTCCGGGATTTGAACCCGGGACCTCTCGCACCCAAAGCGAGAATCATACCCCTAGACCAACGAGCCAGCTGCCAAAACAGTTTACGAAGTTCTGATTTTCAATAAGTGTAACGAGCCAGCTGCAAACACTAGTTAATGAGGTTCTGATTTTCAATAAATGTTACAGTCATGTCATTTTTTTTTCGATCCAAGTCGATAAAATGTAAGAAAAGTCTTATCAGTGTTGCTGTTTAATCCACTACCGCACTTAAGACGGTTGATCATGAGATATTCAAGCGATTGAATGTCAATATACTTCTAAAGTCTATGCTGAATTGATTCGAAATTTTTTAAGCAAAACAATTAACAAAACTCGCAAATAATCCCCGAAGTAATACCTTGTTGATTTATTTAAAAGATTGGGGCTCGTCCGGGATTTGAACCCGGGATCTCTCGCACCCGAAGCGAGAATCATAGCCCTAGACCAACGAGCCAGCTGTCAAAATAGTTAATGAAGTTCTGATTTTCTATAAGTGTTACACTCATGTCATTTTTTTCCCATCCAAGTCGATAAAATGTTAGAAAAGTCTTATCAGTGTTGCTGTTTCATCCACTAAGTTTTCTTTTTGATTAAATATCACACAATCGTGTCTTTTTTTAAAATTTTTTTTAAAATGACGAGCCAGCTGTCAAAATGGTTAACGAAGTTCTGATTTTCAATAAGTGTTACACTCATGTCTTTTTTTTTTCTATCCAAGTCGATAAAATGTTAGAAAAGTCTTATCAGTGTTGCTGTTTCATCCACTACCGCACATAAGACGGTTAATCATGAGACAATCAAGTGATTGAAAGTCAATATACTTCTAAAGTCTATGCTGAATTGATTCGAAATTTTTTAAGCAAAACAATTAACAAAACTCGCAAATAATCCCCGAAGTAATACCTTGTTGATTTATTTAAAAGATTGGGGCTGGTCCGGGATTTGAACCCGGGACCTCTCGCACCCAAAGCGAGAATCATACCCCTAGACCAACGAGCCAGCTGTCAAAATAGTTAATGAAGTTCTGATTTTCAATAAGTGTTACACTCATGTCATTTTTTTTCCATCCAAGTCGATAAAATGTTAGAAAAGTCTTATCAGTGTTGCTGTTTCATCCACTACCGCACATAAGCGAGAATCATTCCCCTAGACCAGTGGTTCCCAAACTGTGGTACGCGTACCACCGGTGGTACGCGAGAGTCTTTCAGGTGGTACGCGACTACGTATAAAATTTTCAAAGCATCTGTATACATTTCCGAAAACTTTCAACTTTGAAAACTTTCAGATTGAGTAATTTGCAATCTTGCGTTTTAGTTACCTTTAAGTTGAGGTTTCGCTTGTTTATGACGTAACACTTATGTTGTTCAGGAAAATAAAACGTTAATTGTTAGCAGCTGGTGGAGAAAAAACAACTACATAAATCGCATTAAAACTATTTGCTGTGTTTTGTTTAATTTATGGCTTTTATGTATTCTTGGAATGACATATGTCAAACTTTAATACAGCTACATGCTCATTTTCTTATATGCTAAAATAGCTATAGTTTGAGATATTCTAGTCAGATGTAGGCTTAACTTAAGTGGTACATGAACACTGTACAAAAGCTCAAAATGGTACGCGAGAGAAAAAGTTTGGGAATCACTGCCCTAGACCAACGAGCCATCAGGCTGCCACATATTGAATTAAGTTTTCTTTTTGATTAAATATCACACAATCGTGTCTTTATTTAAAATCCGTTTCAAAATTCTTGATAATCTTGTTTTTCAATTGGAAGTCAACTAACCCATTTTGAGAACATTGGTTTGTTAGGTTTGATTTCGTTTTTAACGCTATTCAACACCATAGATCGAATTTAAGTTATTCAGAACATTTAGTTGTTAAGGTGGGACAAACTATTCTTATTCAGCACAAGGAAAATGCCCGTTTTCAAAATTAGTGTGTTATAAATACATATGGTTCTTATTATGTCAAATCGCAGTCAGGTTCCTTGTTAGTATAGTGGTCAGTATCCCTGCCTGTCACGCGGGAGACCGAGGTTCGATTCCCCGACGGGGAGGTTATGTTTTTGTCAAGTAAATTAATATTCTGCTTTGGTTTAAAACTTTGATTTGATTTAGTATTGACTAAGAATACCTATCAATCCTCGTTATTTTCTTTAGTATTCTACATATGAACCCTTGTTACAGTAAAAAAAAAAACAGACAAATGAAAATACAATTGACTAAAGTACCACCTTGCTTTTATTGTCAAACACGATGGCTCGTCCGGGATTTGAACCCGGGACCTCTCGCACCCAAAGCGAGAATGATACCCCTAGACCAAGGAGGCAGCTGCAAAAATAGTTTATGAAGTTCTGATTTTCAATAAGTATAACGAGCCAGCTGCAAACACTAGTTAATGAGGATCTGATTTTCAATAAGTGTTACAGCCATGTCATTTTTTTTCGATCCAAGTCGATAAAATGTTAGAAAAGTCTTATCAGTGTTGCTGTTTCTTCCACTACCGCTCATAAGACGGTTAATCATGAGACAATCAAGTGATTGAATGTCAATATATTTCTAAAGTCTATGCTGAATTGATTCGAAATTTTTTAAGCAAAACAATTAACAAAACTCGCAAATAATCCCCGAAGTAATACCTTGTTGATTTATTTAAAAGATTAGGGCTCGTCCTGGATTTGAACACGGGACCTCTCGCACCATAAGCGAGAATCATACCCCTAGACCAACGAGCCAACTGCCAACATCAGTTAATGAGGTTGCAATTTTCAATAAGTGTTACAGTCATGTCATTTTTTTTCGATCCAAGTCGATGAAATGTTAGAAAAGTCTTACCAGTGTTGCTGTTTTATCCACTACCGCACTTAAGACGGTTAATCATGAGACAATCAAGTGATTGAATGTCAATATACTTCTAAAGTCTATGCTGAATTGATTCGAAATTTTTTAAGCAAAACAATTAACAAAACTCGCAAATAATCCTCGAAGTAATACCTTGTTGATTTATTTAAAAGATTAGGGCTCGTCCTGGATTTGAACACGGGACCTCTCGCACCATAAGCGAGAATCATACCCCTAGACCAACGAGCCATTACGCTGAAACATATTGAATTAAGTTTTTTGGGGGGATTAAATATTGCAATCGTGTCTTCTTTTAAAATACGTTTCAAAATTCTTGATAATCTTGTTTTTCAATTGGAAGTCAATTAACCCATTTTGAGAACATTGGTTTGTTAGGTTTGTTTTCGTTTTTAACGCTATTGAACACGATAGATATAATTTAAGTTGTTCAGAACATTTAGTTATTAAGGTGGGACAAACTATTCTAATTCAGCACAAGGAAAATGTTTGTTTTCAAAATTAGTGTGTTATAAATACACATGGTTCTTATTATGTAAAATCACAGTCGGGTTCCTCGTTAGTATAGTGGTCAGTATCCCCGCCTGTCACGCGGGAGACCGGGGTTCGATTCCCCGACGGGGAAGTTATTTTTTTGTCAAGTAAATTAATATTCTGCTTTGGTTTGAAACTTTGATTTGATTTAGTATTGTCTACGAATATATATCAATCCTCGTTATTTTCTTTAGTATTCTACATATGAACCCTTATTACAGTAAAAAAAAACAGACAAATGAAAATACAATTGTCTAAAGTACCACCTTACTTTTATTGTCAAAAACGAGGGCTCGTCCGGGATTTGAACCCGGGACCTCTCGCACCCAAAGCGAGAATCATACCCCTAACCCAACGAGCCAGCTGCCAAAATGGTTAATGAGGTTCTGATTTGCAATAAGTGTTACAGTCATGTCATTTTTTTTTCGATCCTAGTCGATAAAATGTCAGAAAAGTCTTATCAGTGTTTCTGTTTCCTCCACTAACGCACATAAGACGGTTAATCATGAGACAATCAAGTGATTGAATGTCAATATATTTCTAAAGTCTATGCTGAATTGATTCGAAATTTTTTAAGCAAAACAATTAACAAAACTCGCAAATAATCCCCGAAGTAATACCTTGTTGATTTATTTAAAAGAGTAGGGCTCGTCCGGGATTTGAACCCGGGACCTCTCGCACCCAAAGCGAGAATCATACCCCTAGACCAACGAGCCAGCTGCCAACATTAGTTAATGAGGTTATCATTTTCAATAAGTGTTACAGTCATGTCATTTTTTTTTTGATTCAAGTCGATAAAATGTTAGAAAAGTCTTATCAGTGTTGCTGTTTCATCCACTACCGCACATAAGACGGTTAATCATGAGACAATCAAGTGATTGAAAGTCAATATACTTCTAAAGTCTATGCTGAATTGATTCGAAATTTTTTAAGCAAAACAATTAACAAAACTCGCAAATAATCCCCGAAGTAATACCTTGTTGATTTATTTAAAAGATTGGGGCTCGTCCGGGATTTGAACCCGGGACCTCTCGCACCCAAAGCGAGAATCATACCCCTAGACCAACGAGCCAGCTGTCAAAAAAGTTAATGAAGTTCTGATTTTCAATAAGTGTTACACTCATGTCATTTTTTTTCCATCCAAGTCGATAAAATGTTAGAAAAGTCTTATCAGTGGTGCTGTTTCATCCACTACCGCACATAAGACGGTTAATCATGAGACAATCAAGTGATTGAATGTCAATATACTTCTAAAGTCTCTGCTGAATTGATTCGAAATTTTTTAAGCAAAACAATTAACAAAACTCGCAAATAATCCACGAATTAATACCTTGTTGATTTATTTAAAAGATTAGGGCTCGTCCGGGATTTGAACCCGGGACCTCTCGCACCCAAAGCGAGAATCATTCCCCTAGACCAACTTTCAATAAGTGTTACACTCATGTCATTTTTTTTTTCGATTCAAGTCGATAAAATGTTGGAAAAGTCTTATCAGTGTTGCTGTTTCATCCACTACCGCACATAAGACGGTTAATCATGAGACAATCAAGTGATTGAAAGTCAATATACTTCTAAAGTCTATGCTGAATTGATTCGAAATTTTTTAAGTAAAACAATTAACAAAACTCGCAAATAATCCCCGAAGTAATACCTTGTTGATTTATTTAAAAGATTGGGGCTCGTCCGGGATTTGAACCCGGGACCTCTCGCACCCAAAGCGAGAATCATACCCCTAGACCAACGAGCCAGCTGTCAAAATAGTTAATGAAGTTCTGATTTTCAATAAGTGTTACACTCATGTCATTTTTTTTCATCCAAGTCGATAAAATGTTAGAAAAGTCTTATCAGTGTTGCTGTTTCATCCACTACCGCACATAAGACGGTTAATTATGAGACAATCAAGTGATTGAATGTCAATATATTTCTAAAGTCTATGCTGAATTGATTCGAAATTTTTTAAGCAAAACAATTAACAAAATTCGCAAATAATCCCCGAAGTAATACCTTGTTGATTTATTTAAAAGAGTAGGGCTCGTCCAGGATTTGAACCCGGGACCTCTCGCACCCAAAGCGAGAAGCATACCCCTTGACCAACGAGCCAGCTGTCAAAAGAGTTTATGAAGTTCTGATTTTCAATAAGTGTTACACTCATGTCATTTTTTTCCATCCAAGTCGATAAAATGTTAGAAAAGTCTTATCAGTGTTGCTGTTTCATCCACTACCGCACATAAGACGGTTAATCATGAGTTAATCAAGTGATTGAATGTCAATAATCTTCCAAAGTCTATGCTGAATTGATTCGAAATTTTTTAAGCAAAACAATTAACAAAACTCGCAAATAATCCACGAATTAATACCTTGTTGATTTATTTAAAAGATTAGGGCTCGTCCGGGATTTGAACCCGGGACCTCTCGCACCCAAAGCGAGAATCATACCCCTAGACCAACTTTCAATAAGTGTTACATTCATGTCATTTTTTTTTTCGATTCAAGTCGATAAAATGTTAGAAAAGTCTTATCAGTGTTGCTGTTTCATCCACTACCGCACATAAGACGGTTAATCATGAGACAATCAAGTGATTGAAAGTCAATATACTTCTAAAGTCTATGCTGAATTGATTCGAAATTTTTTAAGCAAAACAATTAACAAAACTCGCAAATAATCCCCGAAGTAATACCTTGTTGATTTATTTAAAAGATTGGGGCTCGTCCGGGATTTGAACCCGGGACCTCTCGCACCCAAAGCGAGAATCATACCCCTAGACCAACTTTCAATAAGTGTTACATTCATGTCATTTTTTTTTTCGATTCAAGTCGATAAAATGTTAGAAAAGTCTTATCAGTGTTGCTGTTTCATCCACTACCGCACATAAGACGGTTAATCATGAGACAATCAAGTGATTGAAAGTCAATATACTTCTAAAGTCTATGCTGAATTGATTCGAAATTTTTTAAGCAAAACAATTAACAAAACTCGCAAATAATCCCCGAAGTAATTCCTTGTTGATTTATTTAAAAGATTGGGGCTCGTCCGGGATTTGAACCCGGGACCTCTCGCACCCAAAGCGAGAATCATACCCCTAGACCAACGAGCCAGCTGTCAAAATAGTTAATGAAGTTCTGATTTTCAATAAGTGTTACATTCATGTCATTTTTTTCCATCCAAGTCGATAAAATGTTAGAAAAGTCTTATCAGTGTTGCTGTTTCATCCACTACCGCACATAAGACGGTTAATCATGAGACAATCAAGTGATTGAATGTCAATATACTTCTAAAGTCTCTGCTGAATTGATTCGAAATTTTTTAAGCAAAACAATTAACAAAACTCGCAAATAATCCCCGAAGTAATACCTTGTTGATTTATTTAAAAGATTAGGGCTCGTCCGGGATTGGAATCCGGGACCTCTCGCACCCTAAGCGAGAATCATTCCCCTAGACCAACGAGCCATAAGGCTGCCACATATTGAATTAAGTTTTCTTTTTGATTAAATATCACACAATCGTGTCTTTATTTAAAATCCGTTTCAAAATTCTTGATAATCTTGTTTTTCAATTGGAAGTCAACTAACCCATTTTGAGAACATTGGTTTGTTAGGTTTGATTTCGTTTTTAACGCTATTCAACACCATAGATCGAATTTAAGTTATTCAGAACATTTAGTTGTTAAGGTGGGACAAACTATTCTTATTCAGCACAAGGAAAATGCCCGTTTTTAAAATTAGTGTGTTATAAATACATATGGTTCTTATTATGTCAAATCGCAGTCAGGTTCCTTGTTAGTATAGTGGTCAGTATCCCTGCCTGTCACGCGGGAGACCGAGGTTCGATTCCCCGACGGGGAGGTTATGTTTTTGTCAAGTAAATAATATTCTGCTTTGGTTTAAAACTTTGATTTGATTTAGTATTGACTAAGAATACCTATTAATCCTCGTTATTTTCTTTAGTATTCTACATATGAACCCTTGTTACAGTAAAAAAAAAAACAGACAAATGAAAATACAATTGACTAAAGTACCACCTTGCTTTTATTGTCAAACACGATGGCTCGTCCGGGATTTGAACACGGGACCTCTCGCACCCAAAGCGAGAATGATACCCCTAGACCAAGGAGCCAGCTGCAAAAATAGTTTATGAAGTTCTGATTTTCAATAAGTATAACGAGCCAGCTGCAAACACTAGTTAATGAGGATCTGATTTTCAATAAGTGTTACAGCCATGTCATTTTTTTTCGATCCAAGTCGATAAAATGTTAGAAAAGTCTTATCAGTGTTGCTGTTTCTTCCACTACCGCTCATAAGACGGTTAATCATGAGACAATCAAGTGATTGAATGTCAATATATTTCTAAAGTCTATGCTGAATTGATTCGAAATTTTTTAAGCAAAACAATTAACAAAACTCGCAAATAATCCCCGAAGTAATACCTTGTTGATTTATTTAAAAGATTAGGGCTCGTCCTGGATTTGAACACGGGACCTCTCGCACCATAAGCGAGAATCATACCCCTAGACCAACGAGCCAACTGCCAACATCAGTTAATGAGGTTGCAATTTTCAATAAGTGTTACAGTCATGTCATTTTTTTTCGATCCAAGTCGATGAAATGTTAGAAAAGTCTTACCAGTGTTGCTGTTTTATCCACTACCGCACTTAAGACGGTTAATCATGAGACAATCAAGTGATTGAATGTCAATATACTTCTAAAGTCTATGCTGAATTGATTCGAAATTTTTTAAGCAAAACAATTAACAAAACTCGCAAATAATCCTCGAAGTAATACCTTGTTGATTTATTTAAAAGATTAGGGCTCGTCCTGGATTTGAACACGGGACCTCTCGCACCATAAGCGAGAATCATACCCCTAGACCAACGAGCCATTACGCTGAAACATATTGAATTAAGTTTTTTGGGGGGATTAAATATTGCAATCGTGTCTTCTTTTAAAATACGTTTCAAACTTCTTGATAATCTTGTTTTTCAATTGGAAGTCAATTAACCCATTTTGAGAACATTGGTTTGTTAGGTTTGTTTTCGTTTTTAACGCTATTGAACACGATAGATATAATTTAAGTTGTTCAGAACATTTAGTTATTAAGGTGGGACAAACTATTCTAATTCAGCACAAGGAAAATGTTTGTTTTCAAAATTAGTGTGTTATAAATACACATGGTTCTTATTATGTAAAATCACAGTCGGGTTCCTCGTTAGTATAGTGGTCAGTATCCCCGCCTGTCACGCGGGAGACCGGGGTTCGATTCCCCGACGGGGAAGTTATTTTTTTGTCAAGTAAATTAATATTCTGCTTTGGTTTGAAACTTTGATTTGATTTAGTATTGTCTACGAATATATATCAATCCTCGTTATTTTCTTTAGTATTCTACATATGAACCCTTATTACAGTAAAAAAAAACAGACAAATGAAAATACAATTGTCTAAAGTACCACCTTACTTTTATTGTCAAAAAAGAGGGCTCGTCCGGGATTTGAACCCGGGACCTCTCGCACCCAAAGCGAGAATCATACCCCTAACCCAACGAGCCAGCTGCCAAAATAGTTAATGAGGTTCTGATTTGCAATAAGTGTTACAGTCATGTCATTTTTTTTTCGATCCTAGTCGATAAAATGTCAGAAAAGTCTTATCAGTGTTTCTGTTTCCTCCACTAACGCACATAAGACGGTTAATCATGAGACAATCAAGTGATTGAATGTCAATATATTTCTAAAGTCTATGCTGAATTGATTCGAAATTTTTTAAGCAAAACAATTAACAAAACTCGCAAATAATCCCCGAAGTAATACCTTGTTGATTTATTTAAAAGAGTAGGGCTCGTCCGGGATTTGAACCCGGGACCTCTCGCACCCAAAGCGAGAATCATACCCCTAGACCAACGAGCCAGCTGCCAACATTAGTTAATGAGGTTATCATTTTCAATAAGTGTTACAGTCATGTCATTTTTTTTTTGATTCAAGTCGATAAAATGTTAGAAAAGTCTTATCAGTGTTGCTGTTTCATCCACTACCGCACATAAGACGGTTAATCATGAGACAATCAAGTGATTGAAAGTCAATATACTTCTAAAGTCTATGCTGAATTGATTCGAAATTTTTTAAGCAAAACAATTAACAAAACTCGCAAATAATCCCCGAAGTAATACCTTGTTGATTTATTTAAAAGATTGGGGCTCGTCCGGGATTTGAACACGGGACCTCTCGCACCCAAAGCGAGAATCATACCCCTAGACCAACGAGCCAGCTGTCAAAATAGTTAATGAAGTTCTGATTTTCAATAAGTGTTACACTCATGTCATTTTTTTTCCATCCAAGTCGATAAAATGTTAGAAAAGTCTTATCAGTGGTGCTGTTTCATCCACTACCGCACATAAGACGGTTAATCATGAGACAATCAAGTGATTGAATGTCAATATACTTCTAAAGTCTCTGCTGAATTGATTCGAAATTTTTTAAGCAAAACAATTAACAAAACTCGCAAATAATCCACGAATTAATACCTTGTTGATTTATTTAAAAGATTAGGGCTCGTCCGGGATTTGAACCCGGGACCTCTCGCACCCAAAGCGAGAATCATTCCCCTAGACCAACTTTCAATAAGTGTTACACTCATGTCATTTTTTTTTTCGATTCAAGTCGATAAAATGTTGGAAAAGTCTTATCAGTGTTGCTGTTTCATCCACTACCGCACATAAGACGGTTAATCATGAGACAATCAAGTGATTGAAAGTCAATATACTTCTAAAGTCTATGCTGAATTGATTCGAAATTTTTTAAGTAAAACAATTAACAAAACTCGCAAATAATCCCCGAAGTAATACCTTGTTGATTTATTTAAAAGATTGGGGCTCGTCCGGGATTTGAACCCGGGACCTCTCGCACCCAAAGCGAGAATCATACCCCTAGACCAACGAGCCAGCTGTCAAAATAGTTAATGAAGTTCTGATTTTCAATAAGTGTTACACTCATGTCATTTTTTTTCATCCAAGTCGATAAAATGTTAGAAAAGTCTTATCAGTGTTGCTGTTTCATCCACTACCGCACATAAGACGGTTAATTATGAGACAATCAAGTGATTGAATGTCAATATATTTCTAAAGTCTATGCTGAATTGATTCGAAATTTTTTAAGCAAAACAATTAACAAAATTCGCAAATAATCCCCGAAGTAATACCTTGTTGATTTATTTAAAAGAGTAGGGCTCGTCCAGGATTTGAACCCGGGACCTCTCGCCCCCAAAGCGAGAATCATACCCCTAGACCAACGAGCCAGCTGCCAACATTAGTTAATGAGGTTATCATTTTCAATAAGTGTTACAGTCATGTCATTTTTTTTTCGATTCAAGTCGATAAAATGTTAGAAAAGTCTTATCAGTGTTGCTGTTTCATCCACTACCGCACATAAGACGGTTAATCATGAGACAATCAAGTGATTGAAAGTCAATATACTTCTAAAGTCTCTGCTGAATTGATTCGAAATTTTTTAAGCAAAACAATTAACAAAACTCGCAAATAATCCACGAATTAATACCTTGTTGATTTAATTATAAGATTAGGGCTCGTCCGGGATTTGAACCCGGGACCTCTCGCACCCAAAGCGAGAATCATACCCCTAGACCAACTTTCAATAAGTGTTACACTCATGTCATTTTTTTTTTTCGATTCAAGTCGATAAAATGTTGGAAAAGTCTTATCAGTGTTGCTGTTTCATCCACTACCGCACATAAGACGGTTAATCATGAGACAATCAAGTGATTGAAAGTCAATATACTTCTAAAGTCTATGCTGAATTGATTCGAAATTTTTTAAGTAAAACAATTAACAAAACTCGCAAATAATCCCCGAAGTAATACCTTGTTGATTTATTTAAAAGATTGGGGCTCGTCCGGGATTTGAACCCGGGACCTCTCGCACCCAAAGCGAGAATCATACCCCTAGACCAACGAGCCAGCTGTCAAAATAGTTAATGAAGTTCTGATTTTCAATAAGTGTTACACTCATGTCATTTTTTTTCCATCCAAGTCGATAAAATGTTAGAAAAGTCTTATCAGTGGTGCTGTTTCATCCACTACCGCACATAAGACGGTTAATCATGAGACAATCAAGTGATTGAATGTCAATATACTTCTAAAGTCTCTGCTGAATTGATTCGAAATTTTTTAAGCAAAACAATTAACAAAACTCGCAAATAATCCACGAATTAATACCTTGTTGATTTATTTAAAAGATTAGGGCTCGTCCGGGATTTGAACCCGGGACCTCTCGCACGCAAAGCGAGAATCATTCCCCTAGACCAACTTTCAATAAGTGTTACACTCATGTCATTTTTTTTTTCGATTCAAGTCGATAAAATGTTGGAAAAGTCTTATCAGTGTTGCTGTTTCATCCACTACCGCACATAAGACGGTTAATCATGAGACAATCAAGTGATTGAAAGTCAATATACTTCTAAAGTCTATGCTGAATTGATTCGAAATTTTTTAAGTAAAACAATTAACAAAACTCGCAAATAATCCCCGAAGTAATACCTTGTTGATTTATTTAAAAGATTGGGGCTCGTCCGGGATTTGAACCCGGGACCTCTCGCACCCAAAGCGAGAATCATACCCCTAGACCAACGAGCCAGCTGTCAAAATAGTTAATGAAGTTCTGATTTTCAATAAGTGTTACACTCATGTCATTTTTTTTCATCCAAGTCGATAAAATGTTAGAAAAGTCTTATCAGTGTTGCTGTTTCATCCACTACCGCACATAAGACGGTTAATTATGAGACAATCAAGTGATTGAATGTCAATATATTTCTAAAGTCTATGCTGAATTGATTCGAAATTTTTTAAGCAAAACAATTAACAAAATTCGCAAATAATCCCCGAAGTAATACCTTGTTGATTTATTTAAAAGAGTAGGGCTCGTCCAGGATTTGAACCCGGGACCTCTCGCCCCCAAAGCGAGAATCATACCCCTAGACCAACGAGCCAGCTGCCAACATTAGTTAATGAGGTTATCATTTTCAATAAGTGTTACAGTCATGTCATTTTTTTTTCGATTCAAGTCGATAAAATGTTAGAAAAGTCTTATCAGTGTTGCTGTTTCATCCACTACCGCACATAAGACGGTTAATCATGAGACAATCAAGTGATTGAAAGTCAATATACTTCTAAAGTCTCTGCTGAATTGATTCGAAATTTTTTAAGCAAAACAATTAACAAAACTCGCAAATAATCCACGAATTAATACCTTGTTGATTTAATTAAAAGATTAGGGCTCGTCCGGGATTTGAACCCGGGACCTCTCGCACCCAAAGCGAGAATCATACCCCTAGACCAACTTTCAATAAGTGTTACACTCATGTCATTTTTTTTTTTCGATTCAAGTCGATAAAATGTTGGAAAAGTCTTATCAGTGTTGCTGTTTCATCCACTACCGCACATAAGACGGTTAATCATGAGACAATCAAGTGATTGAAAGTCAATATACTTCTAAAGTCTATGCTGAATTGATTCGAAATTTTTTAAGTAAAACAATTAACAAAACTCGCAAATAATCCCCGAAGTAATACCTTGTTGATTTATTTAAAAGATTGGGGCTAGTCCGGGATTTGAACCCGGGACCTCTCGCACCCAAAGCGAGAATCATACCCCTAGACCAACGAGCCAGCTGTCAAAATAGTTAATGAAGTTCTGATTTTCAATAAGTGTTACACTCATGTCATTTTTTTTCCATCCAAGTCGATAAAATGTTAGAAAAGTCTTATCAGTGTTGCTGTTTCATCCACTACCGCACATAAGACGGTTAATCATGAGACAATCAAGTGATTGAATGTCAATATACTTCTAAAGTCTCTGCTGAATTGATTCGAAATTTTTTAAGCAAAACAATTAACAAAACTCGCAAATAATCCACGAATTAATACCTTGTTGATTTATTTAAAAGATTAGGGCTCGTCCGGGATTTGAACCCGGGACCTCTCGCACCCAAAGCGAGAATCATACCCCTAGACCAACTTTCAATAAGTGTTACACTCATGTCATTTTTTTTTTCGATTCAAGTCGATAAAATGTTGGAAAAGTTTATCAGTGTTGCTGTTTCATCCACTACCGCACATAAGACGGTTAATCATGAGACAATCAAGTGATTGAAAGTCAATATACTTCTAAAGTCTATGCTGAATTGATTCGAAATTTTTTAAGTAAAACAATTAACAAAACTCGCAAATAATCCCCGAAGTAATACCTTGTTGATTTATTTAAAAGATTGGGGCTAGTCCGGGATTTGAACCCGGGACCTCTCGCACCCAAAGCGAGAATCATACCCCTAGACCAACGAGCCAGCTGTCAAAATAGTTAATGAAGTTCTGATTTTCAATAAGTGTTACACTCATGTCATTTTTTTTTCATCCAAGTCGATAAAATGTTAGAAAAGTCTTATCAGTGTTGCTGTTTCATCCACTACCGCACATAAGACGGTTAATCATGAGACAATCAAGTGATTGAATGTCAATATACTTCTCAAGTCTCTGCTGAATTGATTCGAAATTTTTTAAGCAAAACAATTAACAAAACTCGCAAATAATCCCCGAAGTAATACCTTGTTGATTTATTTAAAAGATTAGGGCTCGTCCGCGATTGGAATCCGGGACTTCTCGCACCCTAAGCGAGAATCATTCCCCTAGACCAACGAGCCATCAGGCTGCCACATATTGAATTAAGTTTTCTTTTTGATTAAATATCACACAATCGTGTCTTTTTTTAAAATCCGTTTCAAAATTCTTGATAATCTTGTTTTTCAATTGGAAGTCAACTAACCCATTTTGAGAACATTGGTTTGTTCGGTTTGTTTTCATTTTTAACGCTATTAAACACGATAGATCTAATTTAAGTTATTCAGAACATTTAGTTATTAAGGTGGGACGAAGTATTCTTATTCAGCACAAGGAAAATGTTTGTTTTCAAAATTAGTGTGTTATAAATACATATGGTTCTTATTATGTCAAATCACAGTCGGGTTCCTCGTTAGTATAGTGGTCAGTAATCCCGACTGTCACGCGGGAGACCGGGGTCGATTCCCCGACGGGGAGGTTATTTTTTGTCAAGTAAATTAATATTCTGCTTTGGTTTGAAACTTTGATTTGATTTAGTATTGACTACGAATACCTATCAATCCTCGTTATTTTTTTAGTATTCTACATATGAACCCTTGTTACAGTAAAAAAAAACAGACAAATGAAAATACAATTGACTAAAGTACCACCTTGCTTTTATTGTCAAAAATAAGGGCTCGTCCGGGATTTGAACCCGGGACCTCTTGCACCCAAAGCGAGAATCATACCCCTAGACCAACGAGCCAGCTGCCAAAATAGTTTATGAAGTTCTGATTTTCAATAAGTGTAACGATGAGCCAGCTGCAAACACTAGTTAATGAGGTTCTGATTTTCAATAAATGTTACAGTCATGTCATTTTTTTTTTCGATCCAAGTCGATAAAATGTCAGAAAAGCCTTATCAGTGTTGCTGTTTCCTCCACTAACGCACATAAGACGGTTAATCATGAGACAATCAAGTGATTGAATGACAATATACTTCTAAAGTCTATACTAAATTGATTCAAAATTTTTTAAGCAAAACAATTAACAAAACTCGCAAATAATCCCCGAAGTAATACCTTGTTGATTTATTTAAAAGATTAGGGCTCGTCCGGGATTTGAACCCGGGACCTCTCGCACCCAAAGCGAGAATCATACCCCTAGACCAAAGAGCCAGCTGCCAACATTGGTTAATGAGGTTACAATTTTCAATAAGTGTTACAGTCATGTCATTTTTTTTTGATCCAAGTCGATAAAATGTTAGAAAAGTTTTATCAGTGTTGCTGTTTAATCCACTACCGCACTTAAGAAGGTTGATCATGAGATATTCAAAGTGATTGAATGTCAATATACTTCTAAAGTCTATGCTGAATTGATTCGAAATTTTTTAAGCAAAATATTTAACAAAACTCGCAAATAATCCCCGAAGTAATACCTTGTGATTCAGTTCAAAGATTAGGGCTCGTCCGGGATTGGAACCCGGGACATCTTGCTCCCTAAGCGAGAATCATACCCCTAGACCAACGAGCCATTACGCTGTAACATATTGAATTAAGTTTTCTTTTCGATTAAATATTGCAAAATTGTCTTTTTTTAAAATACGTTTCAAAATTCTTGATAATCTTGTGTTTCAATTGGAAGTCAATTAACCCATTTTGAGAACATTGGTTTGTTAGGTTTGTTTTCGTTTTTAACGCTATTAAACACGATAGATATAATTTAAGTTGTTCAGAACATTTAGTTATTAAGGTGGGACAAACTATTCTTATTCAGCACAAGGAAAATGTTTGTTTTCAAAATTAGTGTGTTATAAATACACATGGTTCTTATTATGTCAAGTCACAGTCGGGTTCCTCGTTAGTATAGTGGTCAGTATCCCCGCCTGTCACCCGGGAGACCGGGGTTCGATTCCCCGACGGGGAGGTTATTTTTTTGTCATGTAAATTAATATTCTGCTTTGGTTTGAAACTTTGATTTGATTTAGTATTGACTACGAATACCTATCAATCCTCATTATTTTCTTTTGTACTCTACATCTGAACCCTTGTTACAGTCAAAAACAACAGACAAATGAAAATACAATTGCCTGAAGTATCACCTTGCTTTTATTGTCAAAAAAGAGGTCTCGTCCGGGATTTGAACCCGGGACCTCTCGCACCCAAAGCGAGAATTATACCCCTAGACCAACGAGCCAGCTGCCAACATTAGTTAATGAAGGTTATCATTTTCAATAAGTGTTACAGGCATGTCATATTTTTTTTCGATCCAAGTCGATAAAATGTTAGAAAAATCTTATCAGTGTTTCTGTTTAATCCACTACCGCACTTAAGACGGTTGATCATGAGATAATCAAGTGATTGAATGTCAATATACTTCTAAAGTCTATGCTGAATTGATTCGAAATTTTTTAAGCAAAACAATTAACAAAACTCGCAAATAATCCCCGAAGTAATACCTTGTTGATTTAGTTAAAAGATTAGGGCTCGTGCGGGATTGGAACCCGAGACCTCTTGCATCCTAAGCGAGAATCATACCCCTAGACCAACGAGCCATTACGCTGTAACATATTGAACTAAGTTTTTTATTTTGATTAAATATTACAATCCTGTCTTTATTTAAAATACGTTTCAAATCTCTTGATAATCTTGTTTTTCAATTGGAAGTCAATTAACCCATTTTTAGAACATTGGTTTGTTAGGTTTGTTTTCGTTTTTAACGCTATTAAACACGATAGATCTAATTTAAGTTATTCAGAACATTTAGTTATTAAGGTGGGACAAACTATTCTAATTCAGCACAAGGAAAATGTTTGTTTTCAAAATTAGTGTGTTATAAATACACATGGTTCTTATTATGTAAAATCACAGTCGGGTTCCTCGTTAGTATAGTGGTCAGTATCCCCGCCTGTCACGCGGGAGACCGGGGTTCGATTCCCCGACGGGGAGGTTATTTTTTTGTCATGTAAATTAATATTCTGCTTTGGTTTGAAACTTTGATTTGATTTAGTTTTGACTACGAATACCTATCAATCATCGTTATTTTCTTTAGTATCCTACATCTGAACCCTTGTTACAGTCAAAAACAACAGACAAATGAAAATACAATTCCCTGAAGTATCACCTTGCTTTTATTGTCAAAAACGAGGGCTCGTCCGGGATTTGAACCCGGGACCTCTCGCACCCAAAGCGAGATATACCCCTAGACCAACGAGCCAGCTGCCAACTTTAGTTAATGAGTTTATCATTTTCAATAAGTGTTACAGTCATGTCATTTTCTTTTCAATCCAAGTCGATAAAATGTAAGAAAAGTCTTATCAGTGTTGCTGTTTAATCCACTACCGCACTTAAGACGGTTGATCATGAGATATTCAAGCGATTGAATGTCAATATATTTCTAAAGTCTATGCTGAATTGATTCGAAAATTTTTAAGCAAAACGATTAACAAAACTCGCAAATAATCCGCGAAGTAATACCTTGTTGATTTAGTTAAAGATTAGGGCTCGTCCGGGATTGGAACCCGGGACATCTCGCACCCAAAGCGAGAATCATACCCCTAGACCAACAAGCCAGCTGCCAACTTTAGTTAATGAGGTTATCATCTTCAATAAGTGTTACAGTCATGTCATTTTCTTTTCAATCCTTGTCGATAAAATGTAAGAAAAGTCTTATCAGTGTTGCTGTTTAATCCACTACCGCACTTAAGACGGTTGATCATGAGATATTCAAGCGATTGAATGTCATATACTTCTAAAGTCTATGCTGAATTGATTCGAAATTTTTTAAGCAAAACAATTAACAAAACTCGCAAATAATCCCCGAAGTAATACCTTGTGATTCAGTTGAAAGATTAGGGCTCGTCCGGGATTGGAACCCGGGACATCTCGCACCCAAAGCGAGAATCATACCCCTAGACCAACAAGCCAGCTGCCAACTTTAGTTAATGAGGTTATCATCTTCAATAAGTGTTACAGTCATGTCATTTTTTTTTCGATCCAAGTTGATAAAATGTTAGAAAAGTGTTATCAGTGTTGCTGTTTAATCCACTACCGCACTTAAGACGGTTGATCATGAGATAATAAAAGTGATTGAATGTCAATATACTTCTAAAGTATATGCTGAATTGATTCGAAATTTTTTAAGCAAAACAACTATCAAAACTCGCAAATAATCCCCGAAGTAATACCTTGTGATTCAGTTCAAAGATTAGGGCTCGTCCGGGATTGGAATCCGGGACATCTTGCAGCCTAAGCGAGAATCATACCCCTAGACCAACGAGCCATTACGCTGTAACATATTGAATTAAGTTTTCTTTTCGATTAAATATTGCAAATTGTCTTTTTTTAAAATACGTTTCAAAATTCTTGATAATCTTGTGTTTCAATTGGAAGTCAATTAACCCATTTTGAGAACATTGGTTTGTTAGGTTTGTTTTCGTTTTTAACGCTATTAAACACGATAGATGTAATTTAAGTTGTTCAGAACATTTAGTTATTAAGGTGGGACAAACTATTCTTATTCAGCACAAGGAAAATGTTTGTTTTCAAAATTAGTGTGTTATTAATACACCTGGTTCTTATTATGTCAAATCACAGTCGGGTTCCTCGTTAGTATAGTGGTCAGTATCCCCGCCTGTCACGCGGGAGATCGGGGTTCGATTCCCCGTCGGGGAGGTTATTTTTTTGTCATGTAAATTAATATTCTGCTTTGGTTTGAAACTTTGATTTGATTTAGTTTTGACTACGAATACCTATAAATCCTCGTTATTTTCTTTAGTATTCTACATCTGAACCCTTGTTACAGTCAAAAACAACAGACAAATGAAAATACAATTCCCTGAAGTAGCACCTTGCTTTTATTGTCAAAAAAGAGGGCTCGTCCGGGATTTGAACCCGGGACCTCTCGCACCCAAAGCGAGAATCATACCCCTAGACCAACGAGCCAGCTGCCAACTTTAGTTAATGAGGTTATCATTTTCAATAAGTGTTACAGTCATGTCATTTTCTTTTCAATCCAAGTCGATAAAATGTAAGAAAAGTCTTATCAGTGTTGCTGTTTAATCCACTACCGCACTTAAGACGGTTGATCATGAGATATTCAAGCGATTGAATGTCAATATACTTCTAAAGTCTATGCTGAATTGATTCGAACATTTTTAAGCAAAACAATTAACAAAAACTCGCAAATAATCCCCGAAGTAATACCTTGTTGATTTAGTTAAAAGACTAGGGCTCGTCCGGGATTGGAACCCGAGACCTCTTGCATCCTAAGCGAGAATCATACCCCTAGACCAACGACCCATTACGCTGTAACATATTGAAATAAGTTTTTTTTTTGATTAAATATTACAATCCTGTCTTTATTTAAAATACGTTTCAAATCTCTTGATAATCTTGCTTTTCAATTGGAAGTCAATTAACCCATTTTGAGAACATTGGTTTGTTAGGTTTGTTTTCGTTTTTAACGCTATTAAACACGATAGATCTAATTTAAGTTATTCAGAACATTTAGTTATTAAGGTGGGACAAACTATTCTTATTCAGCACAAGGAAAATGTTTGTTTTGAAAATTAGTGTGTTATAAATACATATGGTTCTTATTATGTCAAATCACCGTCGGGTTCCTCGTTAGTATAGTGGTCAGTATCCCCGCCTGTCACGCGGCAGACCGGGGTTCGATTCCCCGACGGGGAGGTTATTTTTTTGTCATGTAAATTAATATTCTGCTTTGGTTTGAAACTTTGATTTGATTTAGTTTTGACTACGAATACATATTAATCCTCGTTATTTTCTTTAGTCTTCTACATATGAACCCTTGTTAGAGTAAAAAAAAAACAGACAAATGAAAATACAATTGTCTAAAGTACCAACTTGAATTTATTGTCAAAAACGTGGGCTCGTCCAGGATTTGAACCCGGGACCTCTCGCACCCAAAGCGAGAATCATACCCCTAGACCAACGAGCCAGCTGCGAAAACAGTTTAGACCAGTTTATAGTGGTCAGTATCCCCGCCTGTCACGCGGGAGACCGGGGTTCGATTCCCCGACGGGGAGGTTATTTTTTTGTCATGTAAATTAATATTCTGCTTTGGTTTGAAACTTTGATTTGATTTAGTTTTGACTACGAATACCTATCAATCCTCGTTATTTTCTTTAGTATTCTACATATGAACCCTTGTTACAGGAAAAAACAACAGACAAATGAAAATACAATTCCCTGAAGTATCACCTTGCTTTTATTGTCAAAAACGAGGGCTCGTCCGGGATTTGAACCCGGGACCTCTCGCACCCAAAGCGAGAATCATACCCCTAGACCAACGAGCCAGCCGGCAACATTAGTTAATGAGGTTATCATTTTCAATAAGTGTTACAGTCATGTCATTTTCTTTTCAATCCAAGTCGATAAAATGTAAGAAAAGTCTTATCAGTGTTGCTGTTTAATCAACTACCGCACTTAAGACGGTTGATCATGAGATATTCAAGCGATTGAATGTCAATATACTTCTAAAGTCTATCCTGAATTGATTCGAAATTTTTTAAGCAGAACAATTAACAAAACTCGCAAATAATCCCCGAAGTAATACCGTGTTGATTTAGTTAAAAGAATAGGGCACGTCCGGGATTGGAACCCGAGACCTCTTGCATCCTAAGCGAGAATCATACCGCTAGACCAACTAGCCATTACGCTGTAACATATTGAAATAGGTTTTTTTTTGTTGATTAAATACTACAATCCTGTCTTTATTTAAAATAAGTTTCAAATCTCTTGATAATCTTGTTTTTCAATTGGAAGTCAATTAACCCATTTTGAGAACATTGGTTTGTTAGGTTTGTTTTCGTTTTTAACGCTATTAAACACGATAGATCTAATTTAAGTTATTCAGAACATTTAGTTATTAAGGTGGGACAAACTATTCTTATTCAGCACAAGGAAAATGTTTGTTTTCAAAATTAGTGTGTTATAAATACATATGGTTCTTATTATGTCAAATCACAGTCGGGTTCCTCGTTAGTATAGTGGTCAGTATCCCCGCCTGTCACGCGGGAGACCGGGGTTCGATTCCCCGACGGGGAGGTTATTTTTTTGTCATGTAGATTAATATTCTGCTTTGGTTTGAAACTTCGATTTGATTTAGTTTTGACTACGAATACCTATAAATCCTCGTTATTTTCTTTAGTATTCTACATATGAAACCTTGTTACAGTAAAAAAAAAACAGACAAATGAAAATACAATTGTCTAAAGTACCACCTTGCTTTTATTGTCAAAAACGAGGGCTCGTCCGGGATTTGAACCCGGGACCTCTCGCACCCAAAGCGAGAATCATACCCCTAGACCAACGAGCCAGCTGCCAAAACAGTTTACGAAGTTCTGATTTTCAATAAGTGTAACGAGCCAGCTGCAAACACTAGTTAATGAGGTTCTGATTTTCAATAAATGTTACAGTCATGTCATTTTTTTTTCGATCCAAGTCGATAAAATGTTAGAAAAGTCTTATCAGTGTTGCTGTTTCCTCCACTAACGCACATAAGACGGTTAATCATGAGACATTCAAGTGATTGAATGTCAATATAAATCTAAAGTCTATGCTGAATTGATTCGAACATTTTTAAGCAAAACAATTAACAAAAACTCGCAAATAATCCCCGAAGTAATACCTTGTTGATTTAGTTAAAAGACTAGGGCACGTCCGGGATTGGAACCCGAGACCTCTTGCATCCTAAGCGAGAATCATACCCCTAGACCAACGACCCATTAGGCTGTAACATATTGAAATAAGTTTTTTTTTTGATTAAATATTACAATCCTGTCTTTATTTAAAATACGTTTCAAATCTCTTGATAATCTTGCTTTTCAATTGGAAGTCAATTAACCCATTTTGAGAACATTGGTTTGTTAGGTTTGTTTTCGTTTTTAACGCTATTAAACACGATAGATCTAATTTAAGTTATTCAGAACATTTAGTTATTAAGGTGGGACAAACTATTCTTATTCAGCACAAGAAAAATGTTTGTTTTCAAAATTAGTGTGTTATAAATACATATGGTTCTTATTATGTCAAATCACAGTCGGGTTCCTCGTTAGTATAGTGGTCAGTATCCCCGCCTGTCACGCGGCAGACCGGGGTTCGATTCCCCGACGGGGAGGTTATTTTTTTGTCATGTAAATTAATATTCTGCTTTGGTTTGAAACTTTGATTTGATTTAGTTTTGACTACGAATACCTATCAATCCTCGTTATTTTCTTTAGTATTCTACATATGAACCCTTGTTACAGGAAAAAACAACAGACAAATGAAAATACAATTCCCTGAAGTATCACCTTGTTTTATTGTCAAAAAAGAGGGCTCGTCCGGGATTTGAACCCGGGACCTCTCGCACCCAAAGCGAGAATCATACCCCTAGACCAACGAGCCAGCCGGCAACATTAGTTAATGAGGTTATTATTTTCAATAAGTGTTACAGTCATGTCATTTTCTTTTCAATCCAAGTCGATAAAATGTAAGAAAAGTCTTATCAGTGTTGCTGTTTAATCAACTACCGCACTTAAGACGGTTGATCATGAGATATTCAAGCGATTGAATGTCAATATACTTCTAAAGTCTATCCTGAATTGATTCGAAATTTTTTAAGCAGAACAATTAACAAAACTCGCAAATAATCCCCGAAGTAATACCGTGTTGATTTAGTTAAAAGACTAGGGCACGTCCGGGATTGGAACCCGAGACCTCTTGCATCCTAAGCGAGAATCATACCGCTAGACCAACTAGCCATTACGCTGTAACATATTGAAATAAGTTTTTTTTTTTGTTGATTAAATACTACAATCCTGTCTTTATTTAAAATAAGTTTCAAATCTCTTGATAATCTTGTTTTTCAATTGGAAGTCAATTAACCCATTTTGAGAACATTGGTTTGTTAGGTTTGTTTTCGTTTTTAACGCTATTAAACACGATAGATCTAATTTAAGTTATTCAGAACATTTAGTTATTAAGGTGGGACAAACTATTCTTATTCAGCACAAGGAAAATGTTTGTTTTCAAAATTAGTGTGTTATAAATACATATGGTTCTTATTATGTCAAATCACAGTCGGGTTCCTCGTTAGTATAGTGGTCAGTATCCCCGCCTGTCACGCGGGAGACCGGGGTTCGATTCCCCGACGGGGAGGTTATTTTTTTGTCATGTAGATTAATATTCTGCTTTGGTTTGAAACTTCGATTTGATTTAGTTTTGACTACGAATACCTATAAATCCTCGTTATTTTCTTTAGTATTCTACATATGAACCCTTGTTACAGTAAAAAAAAACAGACAAATGAAAATACAATTGTCTAAAGTACCACCTTGCTTTTATTGTCAAAAACGAGGGCTCGTCCGGGATTTGAACCCGGGACCTCTCGCACCCAAAGCGAGAATCATACCCCTAGACCAACGAGCCAGCTGCCAAAACAGTTTACGAAGTTCTGATTTTCAATAAGAGTAACGAGCCAGCTGCAAACACTAGTTAATGAGGTTCTGATTTTCAATAAATGTTACAGTCATGTCATTTTTTTTTCGATCCAAGTCGATAAAATGTTAGAAAAGTCTTATCAGTGTTGCTGTTTCCTCCACTAACGCACATAAGACGGTTAATCATGAGACATTCAAGTGATTGAATGTCAATATAAATCTAAAGTCTATGCTGAATTGATTCGAAATTTTTTAAGCAAAACAATTAACAAAACTCGCAAATAATCCCCGAAGTAATACTTTGTGATTCAGTTGAAAGATTAGGGCTCGTCCGGGATTGGAACCCGGGACATCTCGCACCCTAAGCGAGAATCATACCCCTAGACCAACGAGCCAGCTGCCAACATTGGTTAATGAGGTTACAATTTTCAATAAGTGTTACAGTCATGTCATTTTTTTTTCGATCCAAGTCGATAAAATGTTAGAAAAGTCTTATCAGTGTTGCTGTTTAATCCACTACCGCACTTAAGACGGTTGATCATGAGATAATCAAAGTGATTGAATGTCAATATACTTCTAAAGTCTATGCTGAATTGATTCGAAATTTTTTAAGCAAAACAATTAATAAAACTCGCAAATAATCCCCGAAGTAATACCTTGTGATTCAGTTGAAAGATTAGGGCTCGTCCGGGATTGGAACCCGGGACATCTTGCACCCTAAGCGAGAATCATACCCCTAGACCAACGAGCCATTACGCTGTAACATATTGAAGTAAGTTTTTTATTTTGATTAAATATTACAATCCTGTCTTTATTTAAAATACGTTTCAAATCTCTTGATAATCTTTTTTTCAATTGCAAGTCATTTAACCCATTTTGAGAACATTGGTTTGTTAGGTTTGTTTTCGTTTTTAACGCTATTAAACACGATAGATCTAATTTAAGTTATTCAGAACATTTAGTTATTAAGGTGGGACAAACTATTCTTATTCAGCACAAGGAAAATGTTTGTTTTCAAAATTAGTGTGTTATAAATACATATGGTTCTTATTATGTCAAATCACAGTCGGGTTCCTCGTTAGTATAGTGGTCAGTATCCCCGCCTGTCACGCGGGAGACCGGGGTTTCGATTCCCCGACGGGGAGGTTATTTTTTTGTCATGTAAATTAATATTCTGCTTTGGTTTGAAACTTTGATTTGATTTAGTATTGACTACGAATACCTATCAATCCTCATTATTATCTTTAGTATTCTACATCTGAACCCTTGTTACAGTAAAAAACAACAGACAAATGAAAATGCAATTCCCTGAAGTATCACCTTGCTTTTATTGTCAAAAAAGAGGGCTCGTCCGGGATTTGAACCCGGGACCTCTCGCACCCAAAGCGAGAATCATACCCCTAGACCAACGAGCCAGCTGCCAACATTAGTTAATGAAGGTTGTCATTTTCAATAAGTGTTACAGTCATGTCATATTTTTTTTCGATCCAAGTCGATAAAATGTTAGAAAAGTCTTATCAGTGTTGCTGTTTCCTCCACTACCGCACTTAAGACGGTTGATCATGAGATAATCAAGTGATTGAAAGTCAATATACTTCTAAAGTCTATGCTGAATTGATTCGAAATTTTTTAACCAAAACAATTAACAAAACACGCAAATAATCCCCGAAGTAATACCTTGTGATTCAGTTGAAAGATTAGGGCTCGTCCGGGATTGGAACCCGGGACATCTTGCACCCTAAGCGAGAATCATACCCCTAGACCAACGAGCCATTACGCTGTAACATATTGAATTAAGTTTTATTTTCGATTTAATATTACAATCCTGTCTTTATTTAAAATACGTTTCAAATCTCTTGATAATCTTGTTTTTCAACTGGAAGTCAATTAACCCATTTTAAGAACATTGGTTTGTTAGGTTTGTTTTTGTTTTTAGCGCTATTAAACACGATAGATCTAATTTAAGTTATTCAGAACATTTAGTTATTAAGGTGGGACAAACTATTCTTATCCAGCACAAGGAAAATGTTTGTTTTTAAAATTAGTTTGTTATAAAGACATATGGTTCTAATTATGTCAAATCACAGTCGGGTTCCTCGTTAGTATAGTGGTCAGTATCCCCGCCTGTCACTCGTGAGAGTGGGGTTCGATTCCCGGACGGGAAGGTTATTTTTTTGTCAAGTAAATTAATATTCTGCTTTGGTTTGAAACTTTGATTTGATTTAGTATTGACTACGAATACCTATCAATCCTCGTTATTTTCTTTAGTATTCTACATATGAACCCTTGTTACACTAAAAAAAAACAGACAAATGAAAATACAATTGACTGAAGTACAACCTTGTTTTTATTGTCAAAAACGAGGGCTCGTCCGGGATTTGAACCCGGGACCTCTCGCACCCTAAGCGAAAATCATACCCCTAGACCAACGAGCCAGCTGCCAACATTAGTTAATGAGGTTACAATTTTCAATAAGTATTACAGTCATGTCATTTTTGTTCGATTCAAGTCGATGAAATGTTAGAAAAGTCTTATCAGTGTTGCTGTTTCAACCACTACCGCACATAAGACGATTAATCATGAGACAATCAAGTGATTGAAAGTCAATATACTTCTAAAGTCTATGCTGAATTGATTCGAAATTTTTTAAGCAAAACAATTAACAAAACTCGCAAATAATCCCCGAAGTAATACCTTGTGATTTAGTTAAAAGATTAGGGCTCGTCCGGGATTGGAACCCGGGACATCTTGCACCCTAAGCTAGAATCATACCCCTAGACCAACGAGCCATTACGCTGTAACATATTGAATTAAGTTTTTTTTTTGATTAAATATTACAATCGTGTCTTTTTTTTAAATAAGTTTCAAAATTCTTGATAATCTTGTTTTTCAATTGGAAGTCAATTAACCCATTTTGAGAACATTGGTTTGTTAGGTTTGTTTTCGTTTTTAACGCTATTAAACACGATAGATATAATTTAAGTTGTTCAGAACATTTAGGTATTAAGGTGGGACAAACTATTCTGATTCAGCACAAGGAAAATGTTTGTTATCAAAATTAGTGTGTTATAAATACATATGGTTTTTAATATGTCAAATCACGGTCGGGTTCCTCGTTAGTATAGTGGTCAGTATCCCCGCCTGTCACGCGGGAGACCGGGGTTCGATTCCCCAACGGGGAAGTTATTTTTTTGTCAAGTAAATTAATATTCTGCTTTGGTTTGAAACTTTGATTTGATTTAGTATTGACTACGAATACCTATCAATCCTCATTATTTTCTTTAGTATTCTACATCTGAACCCTTGTTACAGTCAAAAACAACAGACAAATGAAAATACAATTGCCTGAAGTATCACCTTGCTTTTATTCTCAAAAAAGAAGGCTCGTCCGGGATTTGAACCCGGGACCTATCGCACCCTAAGCGAGAATCACACCCCTAGACCAACGAGCCAGCTGCCAACATTGGTTAATGAGGTTAGAATTTTCAATAAGTGTTACAGTCATGTCATTTTTTTTTTCGATCCAAGTCGATAAAATGTTAGAAAAGTCTTATCAGTGTTGCTGTTTAATCCACTACCGCACTTAAGACGATTAATCATGAGACAATCAAGTGATTGAAAGTCAATATAATTCTAAAGTCTATGCTGAATTGATTCGAAATTTTTTAAGCAAAACAATTAACAAAACTCGCAAATAATCCCCGAAGTAATACCTTGTGATTCTGTTGAAAGATTAGGGCTCGTCCGGGATTGGAACCCGGGACAACTTGCACCCTAAGCGAGAATCATACCCCTAGACCAACGAGCTATTACGCTGTAACATATTGAATTAAGTTTTTTTTCGATTAAATATTACAATCGTGTTTTTTTTTAAAATACTTTTCAAATCTCTTGATAATCTTGTTTTTCAATTGGAAGTCAATTAACCCATTTTGAGAACATTGGTTTGTTAGGTTTCTTTTCGTTTTTAACGCTATTAAACACGATAGATCTAATTTTAGTTATTCAGAACATTTAGTTATTCAGGTGGGACAAACTATTCTTATTCAGCACAAGGAAAATGTTTGTTTTCAAAATTAGTGTGTTATAAATACATATGGTTCTTATTATGTCAAATCACAGTCGGGTTCCTCGTTAGTATAGTGGTCAGTATCCCCGCCTGTCACGCGGGAGACCGAGGTTAGATTCCCTGACGGTGAGGTTATTTTTTTGTCAAGTAAATTATTACCTTGCTTTTATTGTCAAAAAAAGGGCTCGTCTGGGATTTGAACCCAGGACCTCTCGCACCCAAAGCGAGAATCATACCCCAAGACCAACGAGCCAGCTGCCAAAATAGTTTATGAAGTTCTGATTTTAAATAAGTGTTACAGTCATGTCATATTTTTTCGATCCAAGTCGATGAAATGTTAAAAAAGTCTTATCAGTGCTGCTGTTTCCTCCACTACCGCACATAAGACGGTTTATCATGAGACAATCAAGTGATTAAATGTCAATATACTTCTAAAGTCTGTGCTGAATTGATTCGAAATTTTTTAACCAAAACAATTAACAAAACTCGCAAATAATCCCCGAAGTAATACCTTGTGATTTAGTTAAAAGATTAGGGCTCGTCCGGGATTGGAACCCGGGACATCTTGCACCCTAAGCGAGAATCATACCCCTAGACCAACGAGCCATTACGCTGTAACATATTGAATTAAGTTTTTTTTTTGATTAAATATTACAATCGTGTCTTTTTTTTAAATAAGTTTCAAAATTCTTGATAATCTTGTTTTTCAATTGGAAGTCAATTAACCCATTTTGAGAACATTGGTTTGTTAGGTTTGTTTTCGTTTTTAACGCTATTAAACACGATAGATATAATTTAAGTTGTTCAGAACATTTAGGTATTAAGGTGGGACAAACTATTCTGATTCAGCACAAGGAAAATGTTTGTTATCAAAATTAGTGTGTTATAAATACATATGGTTTTTAATATGTCAAATCACGGTCGGGTTCCTCGTTAGTATAGTGGTCAGTATCCCCGCCTGTCACGCGGGAGACCGGGGTTCGATTCCTCGACGGGGAGGTTATTTTTTTGTCAAGTAAATTAATATTCTGCTTTGGTTTGAAACTTTGATTTGATTTAGTATTGACTACGAATACCTATCAATCCTCATTATTTTCTTTAGTATTCTACATCTGAACCCTTGTTACAGTCAAAAACAACAGACAAATGAAAATACAATTGCCTGAAGTATCACCTTGCTTTTATTCTCAAAAAAGAGGGCTCGTCCGGGATTTGAACCCGGGACCTATCGCACCCTAAGCGAGAATCACACCCCTAGACCAACGAGCCAGCTGCCAACATTGGTTAATGAGGTTAGAATTTTCAATAAGTGTTACAGTCATGTCATTTTTTTTTCGATCCAAGTCGATAAAATGTTAGAAAAGTCTTATCAGTGTTGCTGTTTAATCCACTACCGCACTTAAGACGATTAATCATGAGACAATCAAGTGATTGAAAGTCAATATAATTCTAAAGTCTATGCTGAATTGATTCGAAATTTTTTAAGCAAAACAATTAACAAAACTCGCAAATAATCCCCGAAGTAATACCTTGTGATTCTGTTGAAAGATTAGGGCTCGTCCGGGATTGGAACCCGGGACAACTTGCACCCTAAGCGAGAATCATACCCCTAGACCAACGAGCTATTACGCTGTAACATATTGAATTAAGTTTTTTTTCGATTAAATATTACAATCGTGTTTTTTTTTTAAATACTTTTCAAATCTCTTGATAATCTTGTTTTTCAATTGGAAGTCAATTAACCCATTTTGAGAACATTGGTTTGTTAGGTTTCTTTTCGTTTTTAACGCTATTAAACACGATAGATGTAATTTAAGTTGTTCAGAACATTTAGTTATTAAGGTGGGAAAAGCTATTCTTATTCAGCACAAGGAAAATGTTTGTTTTCAAAATTAGTGTGTTATAAATACATATGGTTCTTATTATGTCAAATCACAGTCGGGTTCCTCGTTAGTATAGTGGTCATTATCCCCGCCTGTCACGCGGGAGACCGGGGATCGATTCCCCGATGGGGAGGTTATTTTTTTGTCATGTAAATTAATATTCTACTTTGGTTTGAAACTTTGATTTGATTTAGTTTTGACTACGAATACCTATCAATCCTCATTATTTTCTTTAGTATTCTACATCTGAACCCTTGTTACAGTCAAAAACAACAGACAAATGAAAATACAATTGCCTGAAGTATCACCTTGCTTTTATTGTCAAAAACGAGGGCTCGTCCGGGATTTGAACCCGGGACCTCTCGCACCCAAAGCGAGAATCATACCCCTAGACCAACGAGCCAGCTGCCAAAATAGTTAATGAGTTTCGGATTTGCAATAAGTGTTACAGTCATGTCATTTTTTTTCGATCCAAGTCGATAAAATGTTAGAAAAGTCTTATCAGTGTTTCTTTTTCCTCCACTAACGCACATAAGACCGTTAATCAGGAGACAATCAAGTGATTGAATGTCAATATATTTCTAAAGTCTATGCTGAATTGATTCGAAATTTTTTAAGCAAAACAATTAACAAAACTCGCAAATAATCTCCGAAGTAATACCTTGTGATTCAGTTGAAAGATTAGGGCTCGTCCGGGATTGGAACCCGGGACATCTTGCACCCTAAGCGAGAATCATACCCCTAGACCAACGAGCCATTACCCTGTAACATATTGAATTAAGTTTTTTTTTTGATTAAATATTACAATCGTGTCTTTTTTTAAAATACGTTTCAAAATTCTTGATAATCTTGTTTTTCAATTCGAAGTCAATTAACCCATTTTGAGAACATTGGTTTGTTAGGTTTGTTTTCGTTTTTAACGCTATTAAACATGATAGATCTAATTTAAGTTATTCAGAACATTTAATTATTAAGTGGAACAAACTATTCTTATTCAGCACAAGGAAAATGTTTGTTTTCAAAATAAGTGTGTTATAAATACATATGGTTCTTATTATGTCAAATCACAGTCGGGTTCCTCGTTAGTATAGTGGTCAGTATCCCCGCCTGTCACGCGGGAGACCGGGGTTCGATTCCCCGACGGGGAGGTTATTTATTTGTCATGTAAATTAATATTCTGCTTTGGTTTGAAACTTTGATTTGATTTAGTTTTGACTACGAATACCTATCAATCCTCGTTATTTTCTTTGGTATTCTACATATGAAACCTTGTTACAGTAAAATAAAAACAGACGAATGAAAATACAATTGTCTAAAGTACCACATTGCTTTTATTGTCAAAAACGAGGGCTCGTCCGGGATTTGAACCCGGGACCTCTCGCACCCAAAGCGAGAATCATACCCCTAGACCAACGAGCCAGCTGCCAACTTTAGTTAATGAGGTTATGATCTTCAATAAGTGTTACAGTCATGTCATTTTCTTTTCAATCCAAGTCGATAAAATGTAAGAAAAGTCTTATCAGTGTTGCTGTTTAATCCACTACCGCACTTAAGACGGTTGATCATGAGATATTCAAGCGATTGAATGTCAATATACTTCTAAAGTCTATGCTGAATTGATTCGAAATTTTTTAAGCAAAACAGTTAACAAAACACGCAAATAATCCCCGAAGTAATACCTTGTTGATTTAGTTAAAAGACTAGGGCTCGTCCGGGATTGGAACCGGAGACCTCTTGCATCCTAAGCGAGAATCATACCCCTAGACCAACTAGCCATTACGCTGTAAAATATTGAAATAAGTTTTTTATTTTGATTAAATATTACAATCCTGTCTTTATTTAAAATACGCTTCAAATCTCTTGATAATCTTGTTTTTCAATTGCAAGTCAATTAACCCATTTTGAGAACATTGGTTTGTTAGGTTTGTTTTCGTTTTTAACGCTATTAAACACGATAGATCTAATTTAAGTTATTCAGAACATTTAGTTATTAAGGTGGGATAAACTATTCTTATTCAGCACAAGGAAAATGTTTGTTTTCAAAATTAGTGTGTTATAAATATATATGGTTCTTATTATGTCAAATCACAGTCGGGTTCCTCGTTAGTATAGTGGTCATTATCCCCGCCTGTCACGCGGGAGACCAGGGATCGATTCCCCGATGGGGAGGTTATTTTTTTGTCATGTAAATTAATATTCTACTTTGGTTTGAAACTTTGATTTGGTTTTGACTACGAATACCTATCAATCCTCATTATTTTCTTTAGTATTCTACATCTGAACCCTTGTTACAGTCAAAAACAACAGACAAATGAAAATACAATTGCCTGAAGTATCACCTTGCTTTTATTGTCAAAAAAGAGGGCTCACCCGGGATTTGAACCCGGGACCTCTCGCACCCAAAGCGAGAATCATACCCCTAGACCAACGAGCCAGCTGCCAAAATAGTTAATGAGTTTCGGATTTGCAATAAGTGTTACAGTCATGTCATTTTTTTTCGATCAAAGTCGATAAAATGTTAGAAAAGTCTTATCAGTGTTTCTGTTTCCTCCACTAACGCACATAAGACCGTTAATCAGGAGACAATCAAGTGATTGAATGTCAATATATTTCTAAAGTCTATGCTGAATTGATTCGAAATTTTTTAACCAAAACAATTAACAAAACTCGCAAATAATCCCCGAAGTAATACCTTGTTGATTTATTTGAAAGATTAGGGCTCGTCCGGGATTGGAACCCGGGACCTCTCGCACCCTAAGCGAGAATCATACCCCTAGACCAACGAGCCAGCTGCCAACATTGGTTAATGAGGTTACAATTTACAGTCATGTCATTTTTTTTTCGATCCAAGTCGATAAAATGTTAGAAAAGTCTTATCACTGTTTCTGTTTCCTCCACTAACGCACATAAGACCGTTAATCAGGAGACAATCAAGTGATTGAATGTCAATATATTTCTAAAGTCTATGCTGAATTGATTCGAAATTTTTTAACCAAAACAATTAACAAAACTCGCAAATAATCCCCGAAGTAATACCTTGTTGATTTAGTTAAAAGACTAGGGCTCGTCCAGGATTGGAACCGGAGACCTCTTGCATCCTAAGCGAGAATCATACCCCTAGACCAACTAGCCATTACGCTGTAAAATATTGAAATAAGTTTTTTTTTTGACTAAATATTACAATCCTGTCTTTATTCAAAATATGTTTCAAATCTCTTGATAATCTTGTTTTTCAATTGGATGTCAATTAACCCATTTTGAGAACATTGGTTTGTTAGGTTTATTTTCGTTTTTAACGCTATTAAACACGATAGATCTAATTTAAGTTATTCAGAACATTTAGTTATTAAGGTGGGACAAACTATTCTTATTCAGCACAAGGAAAATGTTTGTTTTCAAAATTAGTGTGTTATAAATACATATGGTTCTTATTATGTCAAATCACCGTCGGGTTCCTCGTTAGTATAGTGGTCAGTATCCCCGCCTGTCACGGGGGAGACCGGGGTTCGATTCCCCGACGGGGAGGTTATTTTTTTGTTATTTAAATTAATATTCTGCTTTGGTTTGAAACTTTGATTTGATTTAGTTTTGACTACGAATACCTATCAATCCTCGTTATTTTCTTTAGTATTCTACATCTGAACCCTTGTTGCAGTCAAAAACAACAGGCAAATGAAAATACAATTCTCTGAAGTATCACCTTGCTTTTATTGTAAAAAACGAGGGCTCGTCCGGGATTTGAACCCGGGACCTCTCGCACCCAAAGCGAGAATCATACCCCTAGACCAACGAGCCAGCTGCCAACATTAGTTAATGAAGGTTATCATTTTCAATAAGTGTTACAGTCATGTCATATTTTTTTTCGATCCAAGTCGATAAAATGTTAGAAAAGTCTTTTCAGTGTTGCTGTTTAATCCACTACCGCACTTAAGACGGTTCATCGTGAGATAATCAAGTGGTTGAATGTCAATATACTTCTAAAGTCTTTGCTGAATTGATTCGAAATTTTTTAAGTAAAACAATTAACAAAACTCGCAACTAATCCCCGAAGTAATACCTTGTTGATTTAGTTAAAAGATTAGGGCTCGTCCGGGATTGGAACCCGAGACCTCTTGCACCCTAAGCGAGAATCATACCCCTAGACCAACGAGCCATTACGCTGTAACATATTGAAATAAGTTTTTTTTTGATTAAATATTACAATCCTGTCTTTATTTAAAACACGTTTCAAATCTCTTGATAATCTTGTTTTTCAATTGGAAGTCAATTAACCCATTTTGAGAACATTGGTTTGTTAGGTTTGTTTTCGTTTTTAACGCTATTAAACACGATAGATTTATTTTAAGTTATTCAGAACATTTAGTTATTAAGTTGGGACAAACTATTCTTATTCAGCACAAGGAAAATGTTTGTTTTCAAAATTAGTGTGTTATAAATACATATGGTTCTTATTATGTCAAATCACAGTCGGGTTCCTCGTTAGTATAGTGGTCAGTATCCCCGCCTGTCACGCGGGAGACCGGGGTTCGATTCCCCGACGGGGAGGTTATTTTTTTGTCAAGTAAATTAATATTCTGCTTTGGTTTGAAACTTTGATTTGATTTAGTATTGACTACGAATACCTATCAATCCTCGTTATTTTCTTTAGTATTGTACATATGAACCCTTGTTACAGTAAAAAACAAACAGACAAATGAAAATACAATTGACTAAAGTACGACCTTGCTTCTATTGTCAAAAACAAGGGCTCGTCCGGGATTTGAACCCGGGACTTCTCGCACCCAAACGAGAATCATACCCCTAGACCAACGAGCCAGCTTCCAAAATAGTTTATGAAGTTCTGATTTTCAATAAGTGTAACGAGCCAGCTGCCAAAATAGTTAATGAGTTTCGGATTTGCAATAAGTGTTACAGTCATGTCATTTTTTTTCGATCCAAGTCGATAAAATGTTAGAAAAGTCTTATCAGTGTTTCTTTTTCCTCCACTAACGCACATAAGACCGTTAATCAGGAGACAATCAAGTGATTGAATGTCAATATATTTCTAAAGTCTATGCTGAATTGATTCGAAATTTTTTAAGCAAAACAATTAACAAAACTCGCAAATAATCCCCGAAGTAATACCTTGTTGATTCATTTAAAAGATTAGGGCTCGTCCGGGATTTGAACCCGGGACCTCCCGCACCCTAAGCGAGAATCATACCCCTAGACCAACGAGCCAGCTGCCAAAATTGGTTAATGAGGTTACAATTTACAGTCATGTCATTTTTTTTTCGATCCAAGTCGATAAAATGTTAGAAAAATCTTATCAGTGTTGCTGTTTAATCCACTACCGCACTTAAGACGGTTGATCATGAGATAATCAAAGTGATTGAATGTCAATATACTTCTAAAGTCTATGCTGAATTGATTCGAAATTTTTTAAGCAAAACAATTAACAAAACTCGCAAATAATCTCCGAAGTAATACCTTGTGATTCAGTTGAAAGATTAGGGCTCGTCCGGGATTGGAACCCGGGACATCTTGCACCCTAAGCGAGAATCATACCCCTAGACCAACGAGCCATTACCCTGTAACATATTGAATTAAGTTTTTTTTTTGATTAAATATTACAATCGTGTCTTTTTTTAAAATACGTTTCAAAATTCTTGATAATCTTGTTTTTCAATTCGAAGTCAATTAACCCATTTTGAGAACATTGGTTTGTTAGGTTTGTTTTCGTTTTTAACGCTATTAAACATGATAGATCTAATTTAAGTTATTCAGAACATTTAATTATTAAGTGGAACAAACTATTCTTATTCAGCACAAGGAAAATGTTTGTTTTCAAAATAAGTGTGTTATAAATACATATGGTTCTTATTATGTCAAATCACAGTCGGGTTCCTCGTTAGTATAGTGGTCAGTATCCCCGCCTGTCACGCGGGAGACCGGGGTTCGATTCCCCGACGGGGAGGTTATTTATTTGTCATGTAAATTAATATTCTGCTTTGGTTTGAAACTTTGATTTGATTTAGTTTTGACTACGAATACCTATCAATCCTCGTTATTTTCTTTGGTATTCTACATATGAAACCTTGTTACAGTAAAATAAAAACAGACGAATGAAAATACAATTGTCTAAAGTACCACATTGCTTTTATTGTCAAAAACGAGGGCTCGTCCGGGATTTGAACCCGGGACCTCTCGCACCCAAAGCGAGAATCATACCCCTAGACCAACGAGCCAGCTGCCAACTTTAGTTAATGAGGTTATGATCTTCAATAAGTGTTACAGTCATGTCATTTTCTTTTCAATCCAAGTCGATAAAATGTAAGAAAAGTCTTATCAGTGTTGCTGTTTAATCCACTACCGCACTTAAGACGGTTGATCATGAGATATTCAAGCGATTGAATGTCAATATACTTCTAAAGTCTATGCTGAATTGATTCGAAATTTTTTAAGCAAAACAGTTAACAAAACACGCAAATAATCCCCGAAGTAATACCTTGTTGATTTAGTTAAAAGACTAGGGCTCGTCCGGGATTGGAACCGGAGACCTCTTGCATCCTAAGCGAGAATCATACCCCTAGACCAACTAGCCATTACGCTGTAAAATATTGAAATAAGTTTTTTATTTTGATTAAATATTACAATCCTGTCTTTATTTAAAATACGCTTCAAATCTCTTGATAATCTTGTTTTTCAATTGCAAGTCAATTAACCCATTTTGAGAACATTGGTTTGTTAGGTTTGTTTTCGTTTTTAACGCTATTAAACACGATAGATCTAATTTAAGTTATTCAGAACATTTAGTTATTAAGGTGGGATAAACTATTCTTATTCAGCACAAGGAAAATGTTTGTTTTCAAAATTAGTGTGTTATAAATATATATGGTTCTTAATATGTCAAATCACAGTCGGGTTCCTCGTTAGTATAGTGGTCATTATCCCCGCCTGTCACGCGGGAGACCAGGGATCGATTCCCCGATGGGGAGGTTATTTTTTTGTCATGTAAATTAATATTCTACTTTGGTTTGAAACTTTGATTTGGTTTTGACTACGAATACCTATCAATCCTCATTATTTTCTTTAGTATTCTACATCTGAACCCTTGTTACAGTCAAAAACAACAGACAAATGAAAATACAATTGCCTGAAGTATCACCTTGCTTTTATTGTCAAAAAAGAGGGCTCACCCGGGATTTGAACCCGGGACCTCTCGCACCCAAAGCGAGAATCATACCCCTAGACCAACGAGCCAGCTGCCAAAATAGTTAATGAGTTTCGGATTTGCAATAAGTGTTACAGTCATGTCATTTTTTTTCGATCAAAGTCGATAAAATGTTAGAAAAGTCTTATCAGTGTTTCTGTTTCCTCCACTAACGCACATAAGACCGTTAATCAGGAGACAATCAAGTGATTGAATGTCAATATATTTCTAAAGTCTATGCTGAATTGATTCGAAATTTTTTAACCAAAACAATTAACAAAACTCGCAAATAATCCCCGAAGTAATACCTTGTTGATTTATTTGAAAGATTAGGGCTCGTCCGGGATTGGAACCCGGGACCTCTCGCACCCTAAGCGAGAATCATACCCCTAGACCAACGAGCCAGCTGCCAACATTGGTTAATGAGGTTACAATTTACAGTCATGTCATTTTTTTTTCGATCCAAGTCGATAAAATGTTAGAAAAGTCTTATCACTGTTTCTGTTTCCTCCACTAACGCACATAAGACCGTTAATCAGGAGACAATCAAGTGATTGAATGTCAATATATTTCTAAAGTCTATGCTGAATTGATTCGAAATTTTTTAACCAAAACAATTAACAAAACTCGCAAATAATCCCCGAAGTAATACCTTGTTGATTTAGTTAAAAGACTAGGGCTCGTCCAGGATTGGAACCGGAGACCTCTTGCATCCTAAGCGAGAATCATACCCCTAGACCAACTAGCCATTACGCTGTAAAATATTGAAATAAGTTTTTTTTTTGACTAAATATTACAATCCTGTCTTTATTCAAAATATGTTTCAAATCTCTTGATAATCTTGTTTTTCAATTGGATGTCAATTAACCCATTTTGAGAACATTGGTTTGTTAGGTTTATTTTCGTTTTTAACGCTATTAAACACGATAGATCTAATTTAAGTTATTCAGAACATTTAGTTATTAAGGTGGGACAAACTATTCTTATTCAGCACAAGGAAAATGTTTGTTTTCAAAATTAGTGTGTTATAAATACATATGGTTCTTATTATGTCAAATCACCGTCGGGTTCCTCGTTAGTATAGTGGTCAGTATCCCCGCCTGTCACGGGGGAGACCGGGGTTCGATTCCCCGACGGGGAGGTTATTTTTTTGTTATTTAAATTAATATTCTGCTTTGGTTTGAAACTTTGATTTGATTTAGTTTTGACTACGAATACCTATCAATCCTCGTTATTTTCTTTAGTATTCTACATCTGAACCCTTGTTGCAGTCAAAAACAACAGGCAAATGAAAATACAATTCTCTGAAGTATCACCTTGCTTTTATTGTAAAAAACGAGGGCTCGTCCGGGATTTGAACCCGGGACCTCTCGCACCCAAAGCGAGAATCATACCCCTAGACCAACGAGCCAGCTGCCAACATTAGTTAATGAAGGTTATCATTTTCAATAAGTGTTACAGTCATGTCATATTTTTTTTCGATCCAAGTCGATAAAATGTTAGAAAAGTCTTATCAGTGTTGCTGTTTAATCCACTACCGCACTTAAGACGGTTGATCGTGAGATAATCAAGTGGTTGAATGTCAATATACTTCTAAAGTCTTTGCTGAATTGATTCGAAATTTTTTAAGTAAAACAATTAACAAAACTCGCAACTAATCCCCGAAGTAATACCTTGTTGATTTAGTTAAAAGATTAGGGCTCGTCCGGGATTGGAACCCGAGACCTCTTGCACCCTAAGCGAGAATCATACCCCTAGACCAACGAGCCATTACGCTGTAACATATTGAAATAAGTTTTTTTTTGATTAAATATTACAATCCTGTCTTTATTTAAAACACGTTTCAAATCTCTTGATAATCTTGTTTTTCAATTGGAAGTCAATTAACCCATTTTGAGAACATTGGTTTGTTAGGTTTGTTTTCGTTTTTAACGCTATTAAACACGATAGATTTATTTTAAGTTATTCAGAACATTTAGTTATTAAGTTGGGACAAACTATTCTTATTCAGCACAAGGAAAATGTTTGTTTTCAAAATTAGTGTGTTATAAATACATATGGTTCTTATTATGTCAAATCACAGTCGGGTTCCTCGTTAGTATAGTGGTCAGTATCCCCGCCTGTCACGCGGGAGACCGGGGTTCGATTCCCCGACGGGGAGGTTATTTTTTTGTCAAGTAAATTAATATTCTGCTTTGGTTTGAAACTTTGATTTGATTTAGTATTGACTACGAATACCTATCAATCCTCGTTATTTTCTTTAGTATTGTACATATGAACCCTTGTTACAGTAAAAAACAAACAGACAAATGAAAATACAATTGACTAAAGTACGACCTTGCTTCTATTGTCAAAAACAAGGGCTCGTCCGGGATTTGAACCCGGGACTTCTCGCACCCAAACGAGAATCATACCCCTAGACCAACGAGCCAGCTTCCAAAATAGTTTATGAAGTTCTGATTTTCAATAAGTGTAACGAGCCAGCTGCAAACACTAGTTAATGAGGTTCTGATTTTCAATAAATGTTACAGTCATGTCATTTTTTTTCCATCCAAGTCGATAAAATGTCAGAAAAGTCTTATCAGTGTTGCTGTTTCCTCCACTAACGCACAAAACACGGTTAATCATGAGACAATCAAGTGATTGAATGTCAATATACTTCTAAAGTCTATGCTGAATTGATTCCAAATTTTTTAAGCAAAACAATTAACAAAACTCGCAAATAATCCCCGAAGTAATACCTTGTTGCTTTATTTAAAAGATTAGGGCTCGTCCGGGATTTGAACCCGGGACCTCTCGCAGCCTAAGCGAGAATCATACCCCTAGACCAACGAGCCAGCTGCCAACATTGGTTAATGAGGTTACAATTTTCAATAAGTGTTACAGTCATGTCATTTTTTTTTCGATCCAAGTCGATAAAATGTTAGAAAAGTCTTATCAGTGTTGCTGTTTAATCCACTACCGCACTTAAGACGGTTGATCGTGAGATAATCAAGTGGTTGAATGTCAATATACTTCTAAAGTCTTTGCTGAATTGGATCGAAATTTTTTAAGCAAAACAATTAACAAAATTCGCAACTAATCCCCGAAGTAATACATTGTTGCTTTATTTAAAAGATTAGGGCTCGTCCGGGATTTGAACCCGGGACCTCTCGCACCCTAAGCGAGAATCATACCCCTAGACCAACGAGCCAGCTGCCAACATTGGTTAATGAGGTTACAATTTTCAATAAGTGTTACAGTCATGTCATTTTTTTTTCGATCCAAGTCGATAAAATGTTAGAAAAGTCTTATCAGTGTTGCTGTTTAATCCACTACCGCACTTAAGACGGTTGATCGTGAGATAATCAAGTGGTTGAATGTCAATATACTTGTAAAGTCTATGCTGAATTGATTCGAAATTTTTTAAGCAAAACAATTAACAAAACTCGCAAATAATCCCCGAAGTAATACCTTGTTGCTTTATTTAAAAGATTAGGGCTCGTCCGGGATTTGAACCCGGGACCTCTCGCACCCTAAGCGAGAATCATACCCCTAGACCAACGAGCCAGCTGCCAACATTGGTTAATGAGGTTACAATTTTCAATAAGTGTTACAGTCATGTCATTTTTTTTCGATCCAAGTCGATAAAATGTTAGAAAAGTCTTATCAGTGTTGCTGTTTAATCCACTACCGCACGTTAGACGGTTGATCATGAGATAATCAAGTGATTGAAGAATTAAGTTTTTTTTTGATTAAATATTACAATCGTGTCTTTTTTAAAAATACATTTCAAAATTCTTGATAATCTTGTTTTTCAATTGGAAGTCAATTAACCCATTTTGAGAACATTGATTTGTTAGGTTTGTTTTCGTTTTTAACGCTATTAAACACGATAGATATAATTTAAGTTGTTCAGAACATTTAGTTATTAAGGTGGGACAAACTATTCTTATTCAGCACAAGGAAAATGTTTGTTTTCAAAATTAGTGTGTTATAAATACGTATGGTTCTTATTATGTCAAATCACAGTCGGGTTCCTCGTTAGTATAGTGGTCAGTATCCCCGCCTGTCACGCGGGAGACCGGGGTTCGATTCCCCAACGGGGAAGTTATTTTTTTGTCAAGTAAATTAATATTCTGCTTTGGTTTGAAACTTTGATTTGATTTAGTTTTGACTACGAATACCTATCAATCCTCATTATTTTCTTTTGTATTCTACATCTGAACCCTTGTTACAGTCAAAAACAACAGACAAATGAAAATACAATTGCCTGAAGTATCACCTTGCTTTTATTGTAAAAAACAAGGGCTCGTCCGGGATTTGAACCCGGGACCTCTCGCACCCAAAGCGAGAATCATACCCCTAGACCAACGAGCCAGCTGCCGAAATAGCTAATGAGGTTCTGATTTGCATTAAGTGTTACAGTCATGTCATTTTTTTTCGATCCAAGTCGATAAAATGTCAGAAAAGTCTTATCAGTGTTTCTGTTTCCTCCACTAACGCACATAAGACGGTTAATCATGAGACAATCGAGTGATTGAATGTCAATTTATTTCTAAAGTCTATGCTGAAATGATTCGAAATTTTTTAACCAAAACAATTAACAAAACTCGCAAATAAACCCCGAAGTAATACCTTGTTGATTTAGTTAAAAGATTAGGGCTCGTCCGGGATTGGAACCCGAGACCTCTTTCACCGTAAGCGAGAATCATACCCCTAGACCAACGAGCCATTACGCTGTAACATATTGAAATAATTTTTTTATTTTGATTAAATATTACAATCCTGTCTTTATTTAAAACACGTTTCAAATCTCTTGATAATCTTGTTTTTCAATTGGAAGTCAATTAACCCATTTTGAGAACATTGATTTGTTAGGTTTGTTTTCGTTTTTAACGCTATTAAACACGATAGATATAATTTAAGTTGTTCAGAACATTTAGTTATTAAGGTGGGACAAACTATTCTTATTCAGCACAAGGAAAATGTTTGTTTTCAAAATTAGTGTGTTATAAATACGTATGGTTCTTATTATGTCAAATCACAGTCGGGTTCCTCGTTAGTATAGTGGTCAGTATCCCCGCCTGTCACGCGGGAGACCGGGGTTCGATTCCCCAACGGGGAAGTTATTTTTTTGTCAAGTAAATTAATATTCTGCTTTGGTTTGAAACTTTGATTTGATTTAGTTTTGACTACGAATACCTATCAATCCTCATTATTTTCTTTTGTATTCTACATCTGAACCCTTGTTACAGTCAAAAACAACAGACAAATGAAAATACAATTGCCTGAAGTATCACCTTGCTTTTATTGTAAAAAACAAGGGCTCGTCCGGGATTTGAACCCGGGACCTCTCGCACCCAAAGCGAGAATCATACCCCTAGACCAACGAGCCAGCTGCCGAAATAGCTAATGAGGTTCTGATTTGCATTAAGTGTTACAGTCATGTCATTTTTTTTCGATCCAAGTCGATAAAATGTCAGAAAAGTCTTATCAGTGTTTCTGTTTCCTCCACTAACGCACATAAGACGGTTAATCATGAGACAATCGAGTGATTGAATGTCAATTTATTTCTAAAGTCTATGCTGAAATGATTCGAAATTTTTTAACCAAAACAATTAACAAAACTCGCAAATAAACCCCGAAGTAATACCTTGTTGATTTAGTTAAAAGATTAGGGCTCGTCCGGGATTGGAACCCGAGACCTCTTTCACCGTAAGCGAGAATCATACCCCTAGACCAACGAGCCATTACGCTGTAACATATTGAAATAATTTTTTTATTTTGATTAAATATTACAATCCTGTCTTTATTTAAAACACGTTTCAAATCTCTTGATAATCTTGTTTTTCAATTGGAAGTCAATTAACCCATTTTGAGAACATTGGTTTGTTAGGTTTGTTTTCGTTTTTAACGCTATTAAACACAATAGATTTAATTTAAGTTATTCAGAACATTTAGTTATTAAGGTGGGACAAACTATTCTTATTCAGCACAAGGAAAATGTTTGTTTTCAAAATTAGTGTGTTATAAATACATATGGTTCTTATTATGTCAAATCACAGTCGGGTTCCTCGTTAGTATAGTGGTCAGTATCCCCGCCTGTCACGCGGGAGACCGAGGTTAGATTCCCTGACGGTGAGGTTATTTTTTTGTCAAGTAAATTATTACCTTGCTTTTATTGTCAAAAAAAGGGCTCGTCTGGGATTTGAACCCAGGACCTCTCGCACCCAAAGCGAGAATCATACCCCAAGACCAACGAGCCAGCTGCCAAAATAGGTTACGAAGTTCTGATTTTAAATAAGTGTTACAGTCATGTCATTTTTTTTCGATCCAAGTCGATGAAATGTTAAAAAAGTCTTATCAGTGCTGCTGTTTCCTCCACTACCGCACATAAGACGGTTTATCATGAGACAATCAAGTGATTAAATGTCAATATACTTCTAAAGTCTGTGCTGAATTGATTCGAAATTTTTTAACCAAAACAATTAACAAAACTCACAAATAATCCCCGAAGTAATACCTTGTTGATTTATTTAAAAGATTAGGGCTCGTCCGGGATTGGAACCCGGGACCTCTCGCACCCTAAGCGAGAATCATACCCCTAGACCAACGAGCCATCAGGCTGCCACATATTGAATTAAGTTTTTTTTTCGATCAAATATTACAATCCTGTCTTTATTTAAAATACGTTTCAAATCTCTTGATAATCTTGTTTTTCAATTGCAAGTCAATTAACCGATTTTGAGAACATTGGTTTGTTAGGTTTGTTTTCGTTTTTAACGCTATTAAACACGATAGATATAATTTAAGTTTTCAGAACATTTAGTTATTAAGGTGGGACAAACTATTCTTATTCAGCACAAGGAAAATGTTTGTTTTCAAAATTAGTGTGTTATAAATACGTATGGTTCTTATTATGTCAAATCACAGTCGGGTTCCTCGTTAGTATAGTGGTCAGTATCCCCGCCTGTCACGCGGGAGACCGGGGCTCGATTCCCCGACGTGAAGGTTATTTTTTTGCCAAGTAAATTAATATTCTGCTTTGGTTTGAAACTTTGATTCGATTTAGTATTGACTACGAATACCTATCAATCCTCATTATTTTCTTTTGTATTCTACATCTGAACCCTTGTTACAGTCAAAAACAACAGACAAATGAAAATACAATTGCCTGATGTATCACCTTGCTTTTATTGTCAAAAAAGAGGGCTTGTCCGGGATTTGAGCCCGGGACTTCTCGCACCCAAAGCGAGAATTATAGCCCTAGACCAACGAGCCAGCTGCCGACATTAGTTAATGAAGGTTATCATTTTCAATAAGTGTTACAATCATGTCATATTTTTTTTCGATCCAAGTCGATAAAATGCTAGAAAAGTCTTATCAGTGTTGCTGTTTAATCCACTACCGCACTTAAGACGGTTGATCATGAGATAATCAAGTGTTTGAATGTCAATATACTTCTAAAATCTATGCTGAATTGATTCCAAATTTTTTAAGCAAAACAATTAACAAAACTCGCAAATAAACCCCGATGTAATACCTTGTTGATTTAGTTAAAAGATTAGGGCTCGTCCGGGATTGGAACCCGAGACCTTTTGCACCCTAAGCGAGAATCATACCCCTAGACCAACGAGCCATTACGCTGCAACATATTGAAATAAGTTTTTTATTTTGATTAAATATTACAATCCTGTCTTTATTTAAAATACGCTTCAAATCTCGTGATAATCTTGTTTTTCAATTGCAAGTCAATTAACCCATTTTGAGAACATTGGTTTGTTAGGTTTGTTTTCGTTTTTAACGCTATTAAACACGATAGATCTAATTTAAGTTATTCAGAACATTTAGTTATTAAGGTGGGATAAACTATTCTTATTCAGCACAAGGAAAATGTTTGTTTTCAAAATTAGTGTGTTATAAATACATATGGTTCTTATTATGTCAAATCACAGTCGGGTTCCTCGTTAGTATAGTGGTCATTATCCCCGCCTGTCACGCGGGAGACCGGGGATCGATTCCCCGATGGGGAGGTTATTTTTTTGTCATGTAAATTAATATTCTACTTTGGTTTGAAACTTTGATTTGATTTAGTTTTGACTACGAATACCTATCAATCCTCATTATTTTCTTTAGTATTCTACATCTGAACCCTTGTTACAGTCAAAAACAACAGACAAATGAAAATACAATTGCCTGAAGTATCACCTTGCTTTTATTGTCAAAAAAGAGGGCTCGTCCGGGATTTGAACCCGGGACCTCTCGCACCCAAAGCGAGAATCCTACCCCTAGACCAACGAGCCAGCTGCCAACATTAGTTAATGAAGGTTATCATTTTCAATAAGTGTTACAGTCATGTCATATTTTTTTTTTCGATTCAAGTCGATAAAATGTTAGAAAAGTCTTATCAGTGTTGCTGTTTAATCCACTACCGCACTTAAGACGGTTGATCGTGAGATAATCAAGTGGTTGAATGTCAATATACTTCTAAAGTCTTTGCTGAATTGATTCGAAATTTTTTAAGTAAAACAATTAACAAAACTCGCAACTAATCCCCGAAGTAATACCTTGTTGATTTAGTTAAAAGATTAGGGCTCGTCCGGGATTGGAACCCGAGACCTCTTGCACCCTAAGCGAGAATCATACCCCTAGACCAACGAGCCATTACGCTGTAACATATTGAAATAAGTTTTTTTTTGATTAAATATTACAATCGTGTCTTTATTTAAAACACGTTTCAAATCTCTTGATAATCTTGTTTTTCAATTGGAAGTCAATTAACCCATTTTGAGAACATTGGTTTGTTAGGTTTGTTTTCGTTTTTAACGCTATTAAACACGATAGATTTAATTTAAGTTATTCAGAACATTTAGTTATTAAGGTGGGACAAACTATTCTTATTCAGCACAAGGAAAATGTTTGTTTTCAAAATTAGTGTGTTATAAATACATATGGTTCATATTATGTCAAATCACAGTCGGGTTCCTCGTTAGTATAGTGGTCAGTATCCCGCCGGTCACGCGGGAGACCGGGGTTCGATTCCCCGACGGGGAGGTTATTTTTTTGTCAAGTAAATTAATATTCTGCTTTGGTTTGAAACTTTGATTTGATTTAGTATTGACTACGAATACCTATCAATCCTCGTTATTTTCTTTAGTATTGTACATATGAACCTTTGTTACAGTAAAAAACAAACAGACAAATGAAAATACAATTGACTAAAGTACCACCTTGCTTCTATTGTCAAAAACAAGGGCTCGTCCGGGATTTGAACCCGGGACTTCTCGCACCCAAAGCGAGAATCATACCCCTAGACCAACGAGCCAGCTTCCAAAATAGTTTATGAAGTTCTGATTTTCAATAAGTGTAACGAGCCAGCTGCAAACACTAGTTAATGAGGTTCTGATTTTCAATAAATGTAACAGTCATGTCATTTTTTTTTCCATCCAAGTCGATAAAATGTCAGAAAAGTCTTATCAGTGTTGCTGTTTCCTCCACTAACGCACATAAGACGGTTAATCATGAGACAATCAAGTGATTGAATGTCAATATACTTCTAAAGTCTATGCTGAATTGATTCCAAATTTTTTAAGCAAAACAATTAACAAAACTCGCAAATAATCCCCGAAGTAATACCTTGTTGCTTTATTTAAAAGATTAGGGCTCGTCCGGGATTTGAACCCGGGACCTCTCGCAACCTAAGCGAGAATCATACTCCTAGACCAACGAGCCAGCTGCCAACATTGGTTAATGAGGTTACAATTTTCAATAAGTGTTACAGTCCTGTCATTTTTTTTTCGATCCAAGTCGATAAAATGTTAGAAAAGTCTTATCAGTGTTGCTGTTTAATCCACTACCGCACTTAAGACGGTTGATCGTGAGATAATCAAGTGGTTGAATGTCAATATACTTCTAAAGTCTATGCTGAATTGATTCCAAATTTTTTAAGCAAAACAATTAACAAAACTCGCAAATAAACCCCGATGTAATACCTTGTTGATTTAGTTAAAAGATTAGGGCTCGTCCGGGATTGGAACCCGAGACCTTTTGCACCCTAAGCGAGAATCATACCCCTAGACCAACGAGCCATTACGCTGCAACATATTGAAATAAGTTTTTTATTTTGATTAAATATTACAATCCTGTCTTTATTTAAAATACGCTTCAAATCTCTTGATAATCTTGTTTTTCAATTGCAAGTCAATTAACCCATTTTGAGAACATTGGTTTGTTAGGTTTGTTTTCGTTTTAACGCTATTAAACACGATAGATCTAATTTAAGTTATTCAGAACATTTAGTTATTAAGGTGGGAAAAACTATTCTTATTCAGCACAAGGAAAATGTTTGTTTTCAAAATTAGTGTGTTATAAATACATATGGTTCTTATTATGTCAAATCACAGTCGGGTTCCTCGTTAGTATAGTGGTCATTATCCCCGCCTGTCACGCGGGAGACCGGGGATCGATTCCCCGATGGGGAGGTTATTTTTTTGTCATGTAAATTAATATTCTACTTTGGTTTGAAACTTTGATTTGATTTAGTTTTGACTACGAATACCTATCAATCCTCATTATTTTCTTTAGTATTCTACATCTGAACCCTTGTTACAGTCAAAAACCACAGACAAATGAAAATACAATTGCCTGAAGTATCACCTTGCTTTTATTGTCAAAAACGAGGGCTCGTCCGGGATTTGAACCCGGGACCTCTCGCACCCAAAGCGAGAATCATACCCCTAGACCAACGAGCCAGCTGCCAAAATAGTTAATGAGTTTCGGATTTGCAATAAGTGTTACAGTCATGTCATTTTTTTTCGATCCAAGTCGATAAAATGTTAGAAAAGTCTTATCAGTGTTTCTTTTTCCTCCACTAACGCACATAAGACCGTTAATCAGGAGACAATCAAGTGATTGAATGTCAATATATTTCTAAAGTCTATGCTGAATTGATTCGAAATTTTTTAAGCAAAACAATTAACAAAACTCGCAAATAATCCCCGAAGTAATACCTTGTTGATTCATTTAAAAGATTAGGGCTCGTCCGGGATTTGAACCCGGGACCTCCCGCACCCTAAGCGAGAATCATACCCCTAGACCAACGAGCCAGCTGCCAAAATTGGTTAATGAGGTTACAATTTACAGTCATGTCATTTTTTTTTCGATCCAAGTCGATAAAATGTTAGAAAAATCTTATCAGTGTTGCTGTTTAATCCACTACCGCACTTAAGACGGTTGATCATGAGATAATCAAAGTGATTGAATGTCAATATACTTCTAAAGTCTATGCTGAATTGATTCGAAATTTTTTAAGCAAAACAATTAACAAAACTCGCAAATAATCTCCGAAGTAATACCTTGTGATTCAGTTGAAAGATTAGGGCTCGTCCGGGATTGGAACCCGGGACATCTTGCACCCTAAGCGAGAATCATACCCCTAGACCAACGAGCCATTACCCTGTAACATATTGAATTAAGTTTTTTTTTTGATTAAATATTACAATCGTGTCTTTTTTTAAAATACGTTTCAAAATTCTTGATAATCTTGTTTTTCAATTCGAAGTCAATTAACCCATTTTGAGAACATTGGTTTGTTAGGTTTGTTTTCGTTTTTAACGCTATTAAACATGATAGATCTAATTTAAGTTATTCAGAACATTTAATTATTAAGTGGAACAAACTATTCTTATTCAGCACAAGGAAAATGTTTGTTTTCAAAATAAGTGTGTTATAAATACATATGGTTCTTATTATGTCAAATCACAGTCGGGTTCCTCGTTAGTATAGTGGTCAGTATCCCCGCCTGTCACGCGGGAGACCGGGGTTCGATTCCCCGACGGGGAGGTTGTTTATTTGTCATGTAAATTAATATTCTGCTTTGGTTTGAAACTTTGATTTGATTTAGTTTTGACTACGAATACCTATCAATCCTCGTTATTTTCTTTGGTATTCTACATATGAAACCTTGTTACAGTAAAATAAAAACAGACGAATGAAAATACAATTGTCTAAAGTACCACATTGCTTTTATTGTCAAAAACGAGGGCTCGTCCGGGATTTGAACCCGGGACCTCTCGCACCCAAAGCGAGAATCATACCCCCCCAGCTAACACACAACGTATTTTCGACGTTCGGATTTTTTTTTTAAACTAAGTAAACGTTGTGGGAATGTGTCCAAACGAACGTTAAGAAAATACGTCGAGGCCGTGTTATCAAAACGTAATGTAAAACGTAGCATTAACGTCAAAATTAACGTTAAGAAAAACCGCAATGCGACCAAATTTCAACGTCATTTGTAACGTACAAACAACGTTGATTACAGACGTCGATCTTAACATGTTTTACATCATTTTGGACGTCACTTCGAACGTTTGTTGAACGTTATTTTTTAACGTTGAGACGAACCACAATGAAACAAATTTACAACGTCATAGGTGACATGCAAATAACGTTTATTACTGACGTAAAATCTAACATTTTTAGACCGGTTTAGACGTCTTTTACACGTTTAATTAACGCTGTATATTTAACGTTCCGTAAAACTATAACGCAACCAGCTTAGAACGTCATACGTGACGTAGAATTCACGTTCATTTCTGACGTCACAATTAACTTGTTATGGACAAATTTTAACGTAACTTCAAACGTTTGTTTAACGTTCTTTCGTAACGTTGAAACAAACCAAATGCAACTTATTTTAAAACGTCATAAATCACGTACAAAAAACGTTGTTTACTGACGTCAAAACTAACGTCTTTTCAGCCACTTTTGACGTCGTTTAAACGTTTTTACAATTTAATGGTATTTCTAAAAAAATTGTGGCGCACCACAAAGTAACCTGATTATAACGTCAAATGTGACGTACGAACAAGGTTAATTAATTACTTCGAGGCTAATAACTTGTTTTAGGCTATTTTGTACGTCAGAGCGAACATTTTGCTAACATTATTTTTAAACTTTGTGACCACCATTAATGTTACTAATTTACAACGTGATACGTGACGTACAATCAACATTAAATTTTGACATCAAAGCTAATTTCTTGGAGACCAGGACGCCATTTTAAGCGTTATAATAACGTCATTTTACCGTTTTGACTAACTACAATGTTATATAATTAAAACGTGAAACGTGACGTAACAACAACATTACCTTTTGTAACAAGGATAATTTTTTTATGACTATTTTATACATCATTTCTAACGTTTTAATAACGTCATTTCTTAACCTTATTACAAACCTTAATGTAACCAATTTAGAACGTCACAGGTGACGTACATGCAACGTTAATTACTCACGTCAAAGTAAGCTTGATTTCATTTCATACGTTGTCGTGAGAAACCACAATGGACCCAATTTAGGAAATCATACGTGACGTACAATCAACGGTGATTTCTGACGTCAAAGCTAACTTATTTAAGACCGTTTTGGATGTAATTTTAAACGTTTTAATAACGTTATTTCTTAACGTTGCGACAAACTAAGATTCAACTAACTGACAACGTCACGCGTGAGGTATAAATGATGTTGAATTCTAAGGTCAAAGCTAACTTCTTTGACAGCATTTTGGACATGATTTTAAGCTTTTTAACAACGTTATTTTTTGGTTTGTAACTAACAACAAAGCAATCTAATTAGAACTTCACGTGACGTAAAAACTACGGTAAATACTGACATCGAAGCTTAGTTGTGTTTAGAATTAGACTATTTTATACGTCATTTTTAACGTTAATATAACGTTATTTTTCAACTTTATTACAATCTTCAATATAACCAATTCAAAACATCATACGTGGCGTATATGCAAAAAGCAATGATAACTGTCGCTGAAGATAACTTATTTGAAACCATTTTAAATGCTATTTTCAAAAGTTCCAATAACTTTATTTCTTGACATTACGAAAAACTAAAACGCGACCAAATTTGCATCATCTTAAATGATCGTAGTCATTTCGAAGGTTACGGCAAACCACAATGCAACCGGATTAAAACGTTAAACGTGACGTATACAACAAGGTCATCGAGGTCAACTTGTTTTAGACTATTTTATACATAAATTAAAACATTTCATTGATATTGTTTAGCGTTGATACAAACGTCAAAGGAACCCTATTAAAACGTTAAACGTGAGGTAGAAACAACATCAATTAGCCTACTTACGTTGAAGGTAACTGATTTTAGACGAATTTGCGTGTCATACACAGTTTTTTCGACTGAGCTGAAGTACAATCGAATCAAAATGTCATACGTGTCGTATAAAAAACGTTGTTTACCGACGTCAAAACTAACTTTCCAAGTTTTAATTTTCGTTAAATAGAAATGCTTTCTTTTAAGGAATGCGTCGGGATTATGTAGCCTATTTACAAAATATTTGTTTTTTTCTGTAATGTGTTTTGATTAACTATTTTAGAAAATGTAAAGAAGTATACTTAGTTATGCTTACATAAAATAGAGATGTGACTTAATTTAAGATAGCATTTTAGTAAGGGTAACATTGTCTTTACATGAAACAAATCGCATAAAAAAGTACTTAGCGCAGCGACCGCTATAGACGCAGTTTCCTGGATAGACAAGAATGTCGCTCCCTGCTGCTTTTTTTCGCGGTTTTCGAACGGCGCGTAAACTCGTGATTGGCCAATATGCGGATGACATCACAGTCCAGTTTGAACATTTGCTGTCAGGACATTGGAATTCAAAATAAGTTTTGGCAGCTCAGCGCTAGAGTGCTTGTTAGATATTTAGGTTGTTTTCCTTAAACCATGAAGATTAGGGTTACATAAAAAGATTAGGCGGCGCTGGTCTAGAATCCTACCACAGTTCTAAAATCAACGCACAAAATTTGAGTTAGGGTGCGGGTTTGGGTGTGGGTGGGTCAAGTATTATTATATTCTTTGTTTAATAATAATACTTGACTTACCTTAACCCAAACGCTAACCTGTACCCTAACCCAAATGGTGTTTCATTGTGGTAGGATTCTAGACCAGCGCCGATTAGGCTTTGTTATCAAATATATTTTCAGGTTAAATAGTGTAAGCTGTATTTGTAGTTTTATTTATAACTTTTATTTTAAGTAGGAAAAAAATTGATTTACTGAATAAATGACTTTAAAGCCTCCACTAATTTTCATCTAACATAGAAAAACAAGCTCTATTACCTCTGTGGGCAATTGCAGGCGCTGGTCTAGAATCCTACCACAGTGCACAATATTTGGGTTAGGGTGCGGGTTAGCATTTTGGATTAGGGTGGGTCAAGTATTAAATAATAGATATAATAATACTTGGCCCACCCTCACCCAAACGCTAACTCGCACCCTAACCCAAATATTCTGCGTTGATTTAATCATTGTGGTAGGATTCTAAACCAGCGCCCAATTGCATTCTACGGCGAGTGAACACCCAAACTTTTTAGACAATTTTAATGCAAATCTTGATCTTTGTATCATGCCAGCGTAAATACCTTGGGTGTGCATAAAACCCCAAATGAACACTTGAAAATTGATTACTGAAGATCTCGACTAAAGGCTTGATTAAAAGTTCAAGGTGGGATTTAAAGAAGGGTACACGTTAAAGATATTCCTCATGAACTTGGCTGCTCATCAATATTTACAGGTAAATTAGTGATTAATATTTTCAAGATTTTTGTTAATTATTATATTTATTTGACTCATACTGTTTTGTTTTATGCTTGCAATTGCCCTAGATGCTAACAACAAAGACTTTAAAATGTATCCTGGCTGCGTTTAAATTTCTTTATTTGGGCAGCAATTTTTTTCAAAACCTACCAGTGATAGTTATACAATGTCACCAGAATTTTAATTTTATATATTTCTGACCAGTCTGCATTCTGTGGACCAGAAGCTACACAGCACAAAACGCTATCACACAATAAGTAAAGGCAAAATAAACATAATATGACAGAATTATTGGGAAAAAATTATACCATAGACTAGTACTAAGAATGGTCTATATTTTTTTAATATAAAAACAAAGTTTAAAAAATGTAAAAAATACTAATATTCATTATTAAATGTTATTATTGGCAAAAATAGAGATAAAAATTCTTGATACTACATTTTACCGAACAAATTCAGGTTGCACAAGAAAATACATTAACAGTGATATAAAATTTCTGTGCTTGGCTAAATTGGTAAATGGCACATCTAAATTTTGAAACTATGGTTGAATTGTGTTAGGATTCCAAACGTCTGGATCATAATATTACCAATAGTGAGAACAATTAATCACATTCATAAAACACTTTGCTGACATACTAAAAAAATCAAAAATATGAAATAACTGTCAGGTTGTTTTAAATTTTTTGTTTAAGGCAACCAATTGGGCATTTATTGAACCATGTAGAAGCACGTGCATCATTGCAATTAGTTTTTTGGCTTTTCTCATTTCGAATTGGTTACATAAGGTAAATGAAGTTAAAAGTTATGTTTGTAGTTATTAATCACATTTCCCAGTTAATGCAGCTTAAACAGATGAAAGTTGGATGGGGTTTTCCTTAGCTTGACAAACACATGAGCCATTTTTATAAGGTATATATTCCCCTGTTCGACCCTATAGCCCTAGCAGTCACTTCCCTATTCCCTAATTTTTATATTATTTGCCCACAGCTCTCTCGATGTATCACACATGCATTCAGATTCGGATTAAACTGCTGGATTTTCGTTTTACACCGCTGGATTTTTATTGTTCTTATTTTTTCAATACGTTGTTGTTGTTGTTAACGTTACTTTCCTGTTTTAATGTGCATTGTTTTACACATAGTCTGTGAAATGCAAAACTTTTTCAATTTTGTCTTTTAGACTGTGTAGTGTAATAGAGCAATTTAAGTAACACTATAAAATTTGTGTGTTTTGCAGGTCCACAGACCAATTTTCTCAGTTTTCTTGTCTTTTTTACAGTTCTTTATTGTCAACATTTTTATACTGCCGTGTTTGTTTTACTTCAATACTATATTATTTCTATATTTTCCTGGATGGTAATTGTTTAGAAGATTTAGTAAGAATTTGCAAGTGTAAATAATTACAGTCAGATATGTCACAACAAGTATAAGTGTTTTAAAAATTCAAAAACATCGTTATTATGTTTCTTTTTTGCGCATTATACCGTAGTTGCGAACGTAATTTGTAACTTCATTTCCAACGTAATTTGTAGGGCATGGAGTCCAAACTATTACGCAAACATAACAATGTGAACGCTTTCAATAACCTTGTTTTACAACGTAGTTTCCAACGTCGTGAACTTTGTCCGGAATCACACATTTTTACGTAAAAATAACGTCTGTGATAAACTTATAAATAACGTCGCTGAACATCGTAATTTGCAACGTCTAATCTACGTCGTCTGGAATGGACACTTCTACGTAAAAACAACGTTCATGATAAACGTATAAATAACGTAGTTGCACAACGTCGCATCTAGGTCGTAAAGTGTCGACGCTTTTACGTGAAAATAACGTTCATGATGAACGTCTAAATAACGTAGTTGCACAACGTCGCATCTACATCGTTTGGTGTCGACGTTTTTACGTGAAAATATCGTTCAGGATAAACGTATAAATAACGTCGCTGAACATCGTAATTTGCAACGTCTAATCTACGTCATCTGGAGTAGACACTTCTACGTAAAAATAACGTTTATGATAAACGCATAAATAACGTAGTTGCACAACGTCGCATCTAGGTCGTAAAGTGTCGACGCTTTTACGTAGAAATAACGTTGGTTGCAACGTCTTATCGACCAAACTTAAACCAAAAATCTACGTCGCTGCGACGTCAAATTGTTAGCTGGGCCTAGACCAACGAGCCAGCTGCCAACTTTAGTTAATGAAGTTATGATCTTCAATAAGTGTTACAGTCATGTCATTTTCTTTTCAATCCAAGTCGATAAAATGTAAGAAAAGTCTTATCAGTGTTGCTGTTTAATCCACTACCGCACTTAAGACGGTTGATCATGAGATATTCAAGCGATTGAATGTCAATATACTTCTAAAGTCTATGCTGAATTGATTCAAAATTTTTTAAGCAAAACAGTTAACAAAACTCGCAAATAATCCCCGAAGTAATACCTTGTTGATTTAGTTAAAAGACTAGGGCTCGTCCGGGATTGGAACCGGAGACCTCTTGCATCCTAAGCGAGAATCATACCCCTAGACCAACGAGCCAGCTGCCAAAATAGTTAATGAGTTTCGGATTTGCAATAAGTGTTACAGTCATGTCATTTTTTTTCGATCCAAGTCGATAAAATGTTAGAAAAGTCTTATCAGTGTTTCTGTTTCCTCCACTAACGCACATAAGACCGTTAATCAGGAGACAATCAAGTGATTGAATGTCAATATATTTCTAAAGTCTATGCTGAATTGATTCGAAATTTTTTAACCAAAACAATTAACAAAACTCGCAAATAATCCCCGAAGTAATACCTTGTTGATTTATTTGAAAGATTAGGGCTCGTCCGGGATTTGAACCCGGGACCTCTCGCACCCTAAGCGAGAATCATACCCCTAGACCAACGAGCCAGCTGCCAACATTGGTTAATGAGGTTACAATTTACAGTCATGTCATTTTTTTTTCGATCCAAGTCGATAAAATGTTAGAAAAGTCTTATCAGTGTTTCTGTTTCCTCCACTAACGCACATAAGACCGTTAATCAGGAGACAATCAAGTGATTGAATGTCAATATATTTCTAAAGTCTATGCTGAATTGATTCGAAATTTTTTAACCAAAACAATTAACAAAACTCGCAAATAATCCCCGAAGTAATACCTTGTTGATTTAATTAAAAGACTAGGGCTCGTCCAGGATTGGAACCTGAGACCTCTTGCATCCTAAGCGAGAATCATACCCCTAGACCAACTAGCCATTACGCTGTAAAATATTGAAATAAGTTTTTTTTTTGATTAAATATTACAATCCTGTCTTTATTCAAAATACGTTTCAAATCTCTTGATAATCTTGTTTTTCAATTGGATGTCAATTAACCCATTTTGAGAACATTGGTTTGTTAGGTTTATTTTCGTTTTTAACGCTATTAAACACGATAGATCTAATTTAAGTTATTCAGAACATTTAGTTATTAAGGTGGGACAAACTATTCTTATTCAGCACAAGGAAAATGTTTGTTTTCAAAATTAGTGTGTTATAAATACATATGGTTCTTATTATGTCAAATCACCGTCGGGTTCCTCGTTAGTATAGTGGTCAGTATCCCCGCCTGTCACGGGGGAGACCGGGGTTCGATTCCCCGACGGGGAGGTTATTTTTTTGTTATTTAAATTAATATTCTGCTTTGGTTTGAAACTTTGATTTGATTTAGTTTTGACTACGAATACCTATCAATCCTCGTTATTTTCTTTAGTATTCTACATCTGAACCCTTGTTGCAGTCAAAAACAACAGACAAATGAAAATACAATTCTCTGAAGTATCACCTTGCTTTTATTGTAAAAAACGAGGGCTCGTCCGGGATTTGAACCCGGGACCTCTCGCACCCAAAGCGAGAATCATACCCCTAGACCAACGAGCCAGCTGCCAACATTAGTTAATGAAGGTTATCATTTTCAATAAGTGTTACAGTCATGTCATATTTTTTTTCGATCCAAGTCGATAAAATGTTAGAAAAGTCTTATCAGTGTTGCTGTTTAATCCACTACCGCACTTAAGACGGTTGATCGTGAGATAATCAAGTGGTTGAATGTCAATATACTTCTAAAGTCTTTGCTGAATTGATTCGAAATTTTTTAAGTAAAACAATTAACAAAACTCGCAACTAATCCCCGAAGTAATACCTTGTTGATTTAGTTAAAAGATTAGGGCTCGTCCGGGATTGGAACCCGAGACCTCTTTCACCGTAAGCGAGAATCATACCCCTAGACCAACGAGCCATTACGCTGTAACATATTGAAATAATTTTTTTTTTGATTAAATATTACAATCCTGTCTTTATTTAAAACACGTTTCAAATCTCTTGATAATCTTGTTTTTCAATTGGAAGTCAATTAACCCATTTTGAGAACATTGGTTTGTTAGGTTTGTTTTCGTTTTTAACGCTATTAAACACGATAGATTTAATTTAAGTTATTCAGAACATTTAGTTATTAAGGTGGGACAAACTATTCTTATTCAGCACAAGGAAAATGTTTGTTTTCAAAATTAGTGTGTTATAAATACATATGGTTCTTATTATGTCAAATCACAGTCGGGTTCCTCGTTAGTATAGTGGTCAGTATCCCCGCCTGTCACGCGGGAGACCGAGGTTAGATTCCCTGACGGTGAGGTTATTTTTTTGTCAAGTAAATTATTACCTTGCTTTTATTGTCAAAAAAAGGGCTCGTCTGGGATTTGAACCCAGGACCTCTCGCACCCAAAGCGAGAATCATACCCCAAGACCAACGAGCCAGCTGCCAAAATAGGTTATGAAGTTCTGATTTTAAATAAGTGTTACAGTCATGTCATTTTTTTTCGATCCAAGTCGATGAAATGTTAAAAAAGTCTTATCAGTGCTGCTGTTTCCTCCACTACCGCACATAAGACGGTTTATCATGAGACAATCAAGTGATTAAATGTCAATATACTTCTAAAGTCTGTGCTGAATTGATTCGAAATTTTTTAACCAAAACAATTAACAAAACTCACAAATAATCCCCGAAGTAATACCTTGTTGATTTATTTAAAAGATTAGGGCTCGTCCGGGATTGGAACCCGGGACCTCTCGAACCCTAAGCGAGAATCATACCCCTAGACCAACGAGCCATCAGGCTGCCACATATTGAATTAAGTTTTTTTTTCGATCAAATATTACAATCCTGTCTTTATTTAAAATACGTTTCAAATCTCTTGATAATCTTGTTTTTCAATTGCAAGTCAATTAACCGATTTTGAGAACATTGGTTTGTTAGGTTTGTTTTCGTTTTTAACGCTATTAAACACGATAGATATAATTTAAGTTTTCAGAACATTTAGTTATTAAGGTGGGACAAACTATTCTTATTCAGCACAAGGAAAATGTTTGTTTTCAAAATTAGTGTGTTATAAATACGTATGGTTCTTATTATGTCAAATCACAGTCGGGTTCCTCGTTAGTATAGTGGTCAGTATCCCCGCCTGTCACGCGGGAGACCGGGGCTCGATTCCCCGACGTGAAGGTTATTTTTTTGTCAAGTAAATTAATATTCTGCTTTGGTTTGAAACTTTGATTCGATTTAGTATTGACTACGAATACCTATCAATCCTCATTATTTTCTTTTGTATTCTACATCTGAACCCTTGTTACAGTCAAAAACAACAGACAAATGAAAATACAATTGCCTGATGTATCACCTTGCTTTTATTGTCAAAAAAGAGGGCTTGTCCGGGATTTGAGCCCGGGACTTCTCGCACCCAAAGCGAGAATTATAGCCCTAGACCAACGAGCCAGCTGCCAACATTAGTTAATGAAGGTTATCATTTTCAATAAGTGTTACAATCATGTCATATTTTTTTTCGATCCAAGTCGATAAAATGCTAGAAAAGTCTTATCAGTGTTGCTGTTTAATCCACTACCGCACTTAAGACGGTTGATCATGAGATAATCAAGTGTTTGATTGTCAATATACTTCTAAAATCTATGCTGAATTGATTCCAAATTTTTTAAGCAAAACAATTAACAAAACTCGCAAATAAACCCCGATGTAATACCTTGTTGATTTAGTTAAAAGATTAGGGCTCGTCCGGGATTGGAACCCGAGACCTTTTGCACCCTAAGCGAGAATCATACCCCTAGACCAACGAGCCATTACGCTGCAACATATTGAAATAAGTTTTTTATTTTGATTAAATATTACAATCCTGTCTTTATTTAAAATACGCTTCAAATCTCGTGATAATCTTGTTTTTCAATTGCAAGTCAATTAACCCATTTTGAGAACATTGGTTTGTTAGGTTTTTTTTCGTTTTTTACGCTATTAAACACGATAGATCTAATTTAAGTTATTCAGAACATTTAGTTATTAAGGTGGGATAAACTATTCTTATTCAGCACAAGGAAAATGTTTGTTTTCAAAATTAGTGTGTTATAAATACATATGGTTCTTATTATGTCAAATCACAGTCGGGTTCCTCGTTAGTATAGTGGTCATTATCCCCGCCTGTCACGCGGGAGACCGGGGATCGATTCCCCGATGGGGAGGTTATTTTTTTGTCATGTAAATTAATATTCTACTTTGGTTTGAAACTTTGATTTGATTTAGTTTTGACTACGAATACCTATCAATCCTCATTATTTTCTTTAGTATTCTACATCTGAACCCTTGTTACAGTCAAAAACAACAGACAAATGAAAATACAATTGCCTGAAGTATCACCTTGCTTTTATTGTCAAAAAAGAGGGCTCGTCCGGGATTTGAACCCGGGACCTCTCGCACCCAAAGCGAGAATCATACCCCTAGACCAACGAGCCAGCTGCCAACATTAGTTAATGAAGGTTATCATTTTCAATAAGTGTTACAGTCTTGTCATATTTTTTTTTCGATCCAAGTCGATAAAATGTTAGAAAAGTCTTATCAGTGTTGCTGTTTAATCCACTACCGCACTTAAGACGGTTGATCGTGAGATAATCAAGTGGTTGAATGTCAATATACTTCTAAAGTCTTTGCTGAATTGATTCGAAATTTTTTAAGTAAAACAATTAACAAAACTCGCAACTAATCCCCGAAGTAATACCTTGTTGATTTAGTTAAAAGATTAGGGCTCGTCCGGGATTGGAACCCGAGACCTCTTGCACCCTAAGCGAGAATCATACCCCTAGACCAACGAGCCATTACGCTGTAACATATTGAAATAAGTTTTTTTTTGATTAAATATTACAATCGTGTCTTTATTTAAAACACGTTTCAAATCTCTTGATAATCTTGTTTTTCAATTGGAAGTCAATTAACCCATTTTGAGAACATTGGTTTGTTAGGTTTGTTTTCGTTTTTAACGCTATTAAACACGATAGATTTAATTTAAGTTATTCAGAACATTTAGTTATTAAGGTGGGACAAACTATTCTTATTCAGCACAAGGAAAATGTTTGTTTTCAAAATTAGTGTGTTATAAATACATATGGTTCTTATTATGTCAAATCACAGTCGGGTTCCTCGTTAGTATAGTGGTCAGTATCCCGCCTGTCACGCGGGAGACCGGGGTTCGATTCCCCGACGGGGAGGTTATTTTTTTGTCAAGTAAATTAATATTCTGCTTTGGTTTGAAACTTTGATTTGATTTAGTATTGACTACGAATACCTATCAATCCTCGTTATTTTCTTTAGTATTGTACATATGAACCCTTGTTACAGTAAAAAACAAACAGACAAATGAAAATACAATTGACTAAAGTACCACCTTGCTTCTATTGTCAAAAACAAGGGCTCGTCCGGGATTTGAACCCGGGACTTCTCGCACCCAAAGCGAGAATCATACCCCTAGACCAACGAGCCAGCTTCCAAAATAGTTTATGAAGTTCTGATTTTCAATAAGTGTAACGAGCCAGCTGCAAACACTAGTTAATGAGGTTCTGATTTTCAATAAATGTTACAGTCATGTCATTTTTTTTTCCATCCAAGTCGATAAAATGTCAGAAAAGTCTTATCAGTGTTGCTGTTTCCTCCACTAACGCACATAAGACGGTTAATCATGAGACAATCAAGTGATTGAATGTCAATATACTTCTAAAGTCTATGCTGAATTGATTCCAAATTTTTTAAGCAAAACAATTAACAAAACTCGCAAATAATCCCCGAAGTAATACCTTGTTGCTTTATTTAAAAGATTAGGGCTCGTCCGGGATTTGAACCCGGGACCTCTCGCAACCTAAGCGAGAATCATACTCCTAGACCAACGAGCCAGCTGCCAACATTGGTTAATGAGGTTACAATTTTCAATAAGTGTTACAGTCCTGTCATTTTTTTTTCGATCCAAGTCGATAAAATGTTAGAAAAGTCTTATCAGTGTTGCTGTTTAATCCACTACCGCACTTAAGACGGTTGATCGTGAGATAATCAAGTGGTTGAATGTCAATATACTTCTAAAGTCTATGCTGAATTGATTCCAAATTTTTTAAGCAAAACAATTAACAAAACTCGCAAATAAACCCCGATGTAATACCTTGTTGATTTAGTTAAAAGATTAGGGCTCGTCCGGGATTGGAACCCGAGACCTTTTGCACCCTAAGCGAGAATCATACCCCTAGACCAACGAGCCATTACGCTGCAACATATTGAAATAAGTTTTTTATTTTGATTAAATATTACAATCCTGTCTTTATTTAAAATACGCTTCAAATCTCTTGATAATCTTGTTTTTCAATTGCAAGTCAATTAACCCATTTTGAGAACATTGGTTTGTTAGGTTTGTTTTCGTTTTAACGCTATTAAACACGATAGATCTAATTTAAGTTATTCAGAACATTTAGTTATTAAGGTGGGAAAAACTATTCTTATTCAGCACAAGGAAAATGTTTGTTTTCAAAATTAGTGTGTTATAAATACATATGGTTCTTATTATGTCAAATCACAGTCGGGTTCCTCGTTAGTATAGTGGTCATTATCCCCGCCTGTCACGCGGGAGACCGGGGATCGATTCCCCGATGTGGAGGTTATTTTTTTGTCATGTAAATTAATATTCTAATTTGGTTTGAAACTTTGATTTGATTTAGTTTTGACTACGAATACCTATCAATCCTCATTATTTTCTTTAGTATTCTACATCTGAACCCTTGTTACAGTCAAAAACAACAGACAAATGAAAATACAATTGCCTGAAGTATCACCTTGCTTTTATTGTCAAAAACGAGGGCTCGTCCGGGATTTGAACCCGGGACCTCTCGCACCCAAAGCGAGAATCATACCCCTAGACCAACGAGCCAGCTGCCAAAATAGTTAATGAGTTTCGGATTTGCAATAAGTGTTACAGTCATGTCATTTTTTTTCGATCCAAGTCGATAAAATGTTAGAAAAGTCTTATCAGTGTTTCTTTTTCCTCCACTAACGCACATAAGACCGTTAATCAGGAGACAATCAAGTGATTGAATGTCAATATATTTCTAAAGTCTATGCTGAATTGATTCGAAATTTTTTAAGCAAAACAATTAACAAAACTCGCAAATAATCCCCGAAGTAATACCTTGTTGATTCATTTAAAAGATTAGGGCTCGTCCGGGATTTGAACCCGGGACCTCTCGCACCCTAAGCGAGAATCATACCCCTAGACCAACGAGCCAGCTGCCAAAATTGGTTAATGAGGTTACAATTTACAGTCATGTCATTTTTTTTTCGATCCAAGTCGATAAAATGTTAGAAAAATCTTATCAGTGTTGCTGTTTAATCCACTACCGCACTTAAGACGGTTGATCATGAGATAATCAAAGTGATTGAATGTCAATATACTTCTAAAGTCTATGCTGAATTGATTCGAAATTTTTTAAGCAAAACAATTAACAAAACTCGCAAATAATCTCCGAAGTAATACCTTGTGATTCAGTTGAAAGATTAGGGCTCGTCCGGGATTGGAACCCGGGACATCTTGCACCCTAAGCGAGAATCATACCCCTAGACCAACGAGCCATTACCCTGTAACATATTGAATTAAGTTTTTTTTTTGATTAAATATTACAATCGTGTCTTTTTTTAAAATACGTTTCAAAATTCTTGATAATCTTGTTTTTCAATTCGAAGTCAATTAACCCATTTTGAGAACATTGGTTTGTTAGGTTTGTTTTCGTTTTTAACGCTATTAAACATGATAGATCTAATTTAAGTTATTCAGAACATTTAATTATTAAGTCGAACAAACTATTCTTATTCAGCACAAGGAAAATGTTTGTTTTCAAAATAAGTGTGTTATAAATACATATGGTTCTTATTATGTCAAATCACAGTCGGGTTCCTCGTTAGTATAGTGGTCAGTATCCCCGCCTGTCACGCGGGAGACCGGGGTTCGATTCCCCGACGGGGAGGTTATTTATTTGTCATGTAAATTAATATTCTGCTTTGGTTTGAAACTTTGATTTGATTTAGTTTTGACTACGAATACCTATCAATCCTCGTTATTTTCTTTGGTATTCTACATATGAAACCTTGTTACAGTAAAATAAAAACAGACGAATGAAAATACAATTGTCTAAAGTACCACATTGCTTTTATTGTCAAAAACGAGGGCTCGTCCGGGATTTGAACCCGGGACCTCTCGCACCCAAAGCGAGAATCATACCCCTAGACCAACGAGCCAGCTGCCAACTTTAGTTAATGAGGTTATGATCTTCAATAAGTGTTACAGTCATGTCATTTTCTTTTCAATCCAAGTCGATAAAATGTAAGAAAAGTCTTATCAGTGTTGCTGTTTAATCCACTACCGCACTTAAGACGGTTGATCATGAGATATTCAAGCGATTGAATGTCAATATACTTCTAAAGTCTATGCTGAATTGATTCGAAATTTTTTAAGCAAAACAGTTAACAAAACTCGCAAATAATCCCCAAAGTAATACCTTGTTGATTTAGTTAAAAGACTAGGGCTCGTCCGGGATTGGAACCGGAGACGTCTTGCATCCTAAGCGAGAATCATACCCCTAGACCAACTAGCCATTACGCTGTAAAATATTGAAATAAGTTTTTTATTTTGATTAAATATTACAATCCTGTCTTTATTTAAAATACGCTTTAAATCTCTTGATAATCTTGTTTTTCAATTGCAAGTCAATTAACCCATTTTGAGAACATTGGTTTGTTAGGTTTGTTTTCGTTTTTAACGCTATTAAACACGATAGATCTAATTTAAGTTATTCAGAACATTTAGTTATTAAGGTGGGATAAACTATTCTTATTCAGCACAAGGAAAATGTTTGTTTTCAAAATTAGTGTGTTATAAATACATATGGTTCTAATTATGTCAAATCACAGTCGGGTTCCTCGTTAGTATAGTGGTCATTATCCCCGCCTGTCACGCGGGAGACCAGGGATCGATTCCCCGATGGGGAGGTTATTTTTTTGTCATGTAAATTAATATTCTACTTTGGTTTGAAACTTTGATTTGGTTTTGACTACGAATACCTATCAATCCTCATTATTTTCTTTAGTATTCTACATCTGAACCCTTGTTACAGTCAAAAACAACAGACAAATGAAAATACAATTGCCTGAAGTATCACCTTGCTTTTATTGTAAAAAAAGAGGGCTCACCCGGGATTTGAACCCGGGACCTCTCGCACCCAAAGCGAGAATCATACCCCTAGACCAACGAGCCAGCTGCCAAAATAGTTAATGAGTTTCGGATTTGCAATAAGTGTTACAGTCATGTCATTTTTTTTCGATCCAAGTCGATAAAATGTTAGAAAAGTCTTATCAGTGTTTCTGTTTCCTCCACTAACGCACATAAGACCGTTAATCAGGAGACAATCAAGTGATTGAATGTCAATATATTTCTAAAGTCTATGCTGAATTGATTCGAAATTTTTTAACCAAAACAATTAACAAAACTCGCAAATAATCCCCGAAGTAATACCTTGTTGATTTATTTAAAAGATTAGGGCTCGTCCGGGATTTGAACCCGGGACCTCTCGCACCCTAAGCGAGAATCATACCCCTAGACCAACGAGCCAGCTGCCATCATTGGTTAATGAGGTTACAATTTACAGTCATGTCATTTTTTTTTCGATCCAAGTCGATAAAATGTTAGAAAAGTCTTATCAGTGTTTCTGTTTCCTCCACTAACGCACATAAGACCGTTAATCAGGAGACAATCAAGTGATTGAATGTCAATATATTTCTAAAGTCTATGCTGAATTGATTCGAAATTTTTTAACCAAAACAATTAACAAAACTCGCAAATAATCCCCGAAGTAATACCTTGTTGATTTAGTTAAAAGACTAGGGCTCGTCCGGGATTGGAACCGGAGACCTCTTGCATCCTAAGCGAGAATCATACCCCTAGACCAACTAGCCATTACGCTGTAAAATATTGAAATAAGTTTTTTTTTTGATTAAATATTACAATCCTGTCTTTATTCAAAATACGTTTCAAATCTCTTGATAATCTTGTTTTTCAATTGGATGTCAATTAACCCATTTTGAGAACATTGGTTTGTTAGGTTTATTTTCGTTTTTAACGCTATTAAACACGATAGATCTAATTTAAGTTATTCAGAACATTTAGTTATTAAGGTGGGACAAACTATTCTTATTCAGCACAAGGAAAATGTTTGTTTTCAAAATTAGTGTGTTATAAATACATATGGTTCTTATTATGTCAAATCACCGTCGGGTTCCTCGTTAGTATAGTGGTCAGTATCCCCGCCTGTCACGGGGGAGACCGGGGTTCGATTCCCCGACGGGGAGGTTATTTTTTTGTTATTTAAATTAATATTCTGCTTTGGTTTGAAACTTTGATTTGATTTAGTTTTGACTACGAATACCTATCAATCCTCGTTATTTTCTTTAGTATTCTACATCTGAACCCTTGTTGCAGTCAAAAACAACAGACAAATGAAAATACAATTCTCTGAAGTATCACCTTGCTTTTATTGTAAAAAAAGAGGGCTCGTCCGGGATGTGAACCCGGGACCTCTCGCACCCAAAGCGAGAATCATACCCCTAGACCAACGAGCCAGCTGCCAACTTTAGTTAATGAGGTTATGATCTTCAATAAGTGTTACAGTCATGTCATTTTCTTTTCAATCCAAGTCGATAAAATGTAAGAAAAGTCTTATCAGTGTTGCTGTTTAATCCACTACCGCACTTAAGACGGTTGATCATGAGATATTCAAGCGATTGAATGTCAATATACTTCTAAAGTCTATGCTGAATTGATTCGAAATTTTTTAAGCAAAACAGTTAACAAAACTCGCAAATAATCCCCAAAGTAATACCTTGTTGATTTAGTTAAAAGACTAGGGCTCGTCCGGGATTGGAACCGGAGACGTCTTGCATCCTAAGCGAGAATCATACCCCTAGACCAACTAGCCATTACGCTGTAAAATATTGAAATAAGTTTTTTATTTTGATTAAATATTACAATCCTGTCTTTATTTAAAATACGCTTTAAATCTCTTGATAATCTTGTTTTTCAATTGCAAGTCAATTAACCCATTTTGAGAACATTGGTTTGTTAGGTTTGTTTTCGTTTTTAACGCTATTAAACACGATAGATCTAATTTAAGTTATTCAGAACATTTAGTTATTAAGGTGGGATAAACTATTCTTATTCAGCACAAGGAAAATGTTTGTTTTCAAAATTAGTGTGTTATAAATACATATGGTTCTAATTATGTCAAATCACAGTCGGGTTCCTCGTTAGTATAGTGGTCATTATCCCCGCCTGTCACGCGGGAGACCAGGGATCGATTCCCCGATGGGGAGGTTATTTTTTTGTCATGTAAATTAATATTCTACTTTGGTTTGAAACTTTGATTTGGTTTTGACTACGAATACCTATCAATCCTCATTATTTTCTTTAGTATTCTACATCTGAACCCTTGTTACAGTCAAAAACAACAGACAAATGAAAATACAATTGCCTGAAGTATCACCTTGCTTTTATTGTAAAAAAAGAGGGCTCACCCGGGATTTGAACCCGGGACCTCTCGCACCCAAAGCGAGAATCATACCCCTAGACCAACGAGCCAGCTGCCAAAATAGTTAATGAGTTTCGGATTTGCAATAAGTGTTACAGTCATGTCATTTTTTTTCGATCCAAGTCGATAAAATGTTAGAAAAGTCTTATCAGTGTTTCTGTTTCCTCCACTAACGCACATAAGACCGTTAATCAGGAGACAATCAAGTGATTGAATGTCAATATATTTCTAAAGTCTATGCTGAATTGATTCGAAATTTTTTAACCAAAACAATTAACAAAACTCGCAAATAATCCCCGAAGTAATACCTTGTTGATTTATTTAAAAGATTAGGGCTCGTCCGGGATTTGAACCCGGGACCTCTCGCACCCTAAGCGAGAATCATACCCCTAGACCAACGAGCCAGCTGCCAACATTGGTTAATGAGGTTACAATTTACAGTCATGTCATTTTTTTTTCGATCCAAGTCGATAAAATGTTAGAAAAGTCTTATCAGTGTTTCTGTTTCCTCCACTAACGCACATAAGACCGTTAATCAGGAGACAATCAAGTGATTGAATGTCAATATATTTCTAAAGTCTATGCTGAATTGATTCGAAATTTTTTAACCAAAACAATTAACAAAACTCGCAAATAATCCCCGAAGTAATACCTTGTTGATTTAGTTAAAAGACTAGGGCTCGTCCGGGATTGGAACCGGAGACCTCTTGCATCCTAAGCGAGAATCATACCCCTAGACCAACTAGCCATTACGCTGTAAAATATTGAAATAAGTTTTTTTTTTGATTAAATATTACAATCCTGTCTTTATTCAAAATACGTTTCAAATCTCTTGATAATCTTGTTTTTCAATTGGATGTCAATTAACCCATTTTGAGAACATTGGTTTGTTAGGTTTATTTTCGTTTTTAACGCTATTAAACACGATAGATCTAATTTAAGTTATTCAGAACATTTAGTTATTAAGGTGGGACAAACTATTCTTATTCAGCACAAGGAAAATGTTTGTTTTCAAAATTAGTGTGTTATAAATACATATGGTTCTTATTATGTCAAATCACCGTCGGGTTCCTCGTTAGTATAGTGGTCAGTATCCCCGCCTGTCACGGGGGAGACCGGGGTTCGATTCCCCGACGGGGAGGTTATTTTTTTGTTATTTAAATTAATATTCTGCTTTGGTTTGAAACTTTGATTTGATTTAGTTTTGACTACGAATACCTATCAATCCTCGTTATTTTCTTTAGTATTCTACATCTGAACCCTTGTTGCAGTCAAAAACAACAGACAAATGAAAATACAATTCTCTGAAGTATCACCTTGCTTTTATTGTAAAAAAAGAGGGCTCGTCCGGGATGTGAACCCGGGACCTCTCGCACCCAAAGCGAGAATCATACCCCTAGACCAACGAGCCAGCTGCCAACATTAGTTAATGAAGGTTATCATTTTCAATAAGTGTTACAGTCATGTCATATTTTTTTTCGATCCAAGTCGATAAAATGTTAGAAAAGTCTTATCAGTGTTGCTGTTTAATCCACTACCGCACTTAAGACGGTTGATCGTGAGATAATCAAGTGGTTGAATGTCAATATACTTCTAAAGTCTTTGCTGAATTGATTCGAAATTTTTTAAGTAAAACAATTAACAAAACTCGCAACTAATCCCCGAAGTAATACCTTGTTGATTTAGTTAAAAGATTAGGGCTCGTCCGGGATTGGAACCCGAGACCTCTTGCACCCTAAGCGAGAATCATACCCCTAGACCAACGAGCCATTACGCTGTAACATATTGAAATAAGTTTTTTTTTGATTAAATATTACAATCCTGTCTTTATTTAAAACACGTTTCAAATCTCTTGATAATCTTGTTTTTCAATTGGAAGTCAATTAACCCATTTTGAGAACATTGGTTTGTTAGGTTTGTTTTCGTTTTTAACGCTATTAAACACGATAGATTTAATTTAAGTTATTCAGAACATTTAGTTATTAAGTTGGGACAAACTATTCTTATTCAGCACAAGGAAAATGTTTGTTTTCAAAATTAGTGTGTTATAAATACATATGGTTCTTATTATGTCAAATCACAGTCGGGTTCCTCGTTAGTATAGTGGTCAGTATCCCCGCCTGTCACGCGGGAGACCGGGGTTCGATTCCCCGACGGGGAGGTTATTTTTTTGTCAAGTAAATTAATATTCTGCTTTGGTTTGAAACTTTGATTTGATTTAGTATTGACTACGAATACCTATCAATCCTCGTTATTTTCTTTAGTATTGTACATATGAACCCTTGTTACAGTAAAAAACAAACAGACAAATGAAAATACAATTGACTAAAGTACCACCTTGCTTCTATTGTCAAAAACAAGGGCTCGTCCGGGATTTGAACCCGGGACTTCTCGCACCCAAACGAGAATCATACCCCTAGACCAACGAGCCAGCTTCCAAAATAGTTTATGAAGTTCTGATTTTCAATAAGTGTAACGAGCCGGCTGCAAACACTAGTTAATGAGGTTCTGATTTTCAATAAATGTTACAGTCATGTCATTTTTTTTCCATCCAAGTCGATAAAATGTCAGAAAAGTCTTATCAGTGTTGCTGTTTCCTCCACTAACGCACAAAACACGGTTAATCATGAGACAATCAAGTGATTGAATGTCAATATACTTCTAAAGTCTATGCTGAATTGATTCCAAATTTTTTAAGCAAAACAATTAACAAAACTCGCAAATAATCCCCGAAGTAATACCTTGTTGCTTTATTTAAAAGATTAGGGCTCGTCCGGGATTTGAACCCGGGACCTCTCGCACCCTAAGCGAGAATCATACCCCTAGACCAACGAGCCAGCTGCCAACATTGGTTAATGAGGTTACAATTTTCAATAAGTGTTACAGTCATGTCATTTTTTTTCGATCCAAGTCGATAAAATGTTAGAAAAGTCTTATCAGTGTTGCTGTTTAATCCACTACCGCACTTAAGACGGTTGATCGTGAGATAATCAAGTGGTTGAATGTCAATATACTTCTAAAGTCTTTGCTGAATTGGATCGAAATTTTTTAAGCAAAACAATTAACAAAATTCGCAACTAATCCCCGAAGTAATACATTGTTGCTTTATTTAAAAGATTAGGGCTCGTCCGGGATTTGAACCCGGGACCTCTCGCACCCTAAGCGAGAATCATACCCCTAGACCAACGAGCCAGCTGCCAACATTGGTTAATGAGGTTACAATTTTCAATAAGTGTTACAGTCATGTCATTTTTTTTTCGATCCAAGTCGATAAAATGTTAGAAAAGTCTTATCAGTGTTGCTGTTTAATCCACTACCGCACTTAAGACGGTTGATCGTGAGATAATCAAGTGGTTGAATGTCAATATACTTGTAAAGTCTATGCTGAATTGATTCGAAATTTTTTAAGCAAAACAGTTAACAAAACTCGCAAATAATCCCCGAAGTAATACCTTGTTGATTTAGTTAAAAGACTAGGGCTCGTCCGGGATTGGAACCGGAGACCTCTTGCATCCTAAGCGAGAATCATACCCCTAGACCAACTAGCCATTACGCTGTAAAATATTGAAATAAGTTTTTTATTTTGATTAAATATTACAATCCTGTCTTTATTTAAAATACGCTTCAAATCTCTTGATAATCTTGTTTTTCAATTGCAAGTCAATTAACCCATTTTGAGAACATTGGTTTGTTAGGTTTGTTTTCGTTTTTAACGCTATTAAACACGATAGATCTAATTTAAGTTATTCAGAACATTTAGTTATTAAGGTGGGATAAACTATTCTTATTCAGCACAAGGAAAATGTTTGTTTTCAAAATTAGTGTGTTATAAATACATATGGTTCTAATTATGTCAAATCACAGTCGGGTTCCTCGTTAGTATAGTGGTCATTATCCCCGCCTGTCACGCGGGAGACCAGGGATCGATTCCCCGATGGGGAGGTTATTTTTTTGTCATGTAAATTAATATTCTACTTTGGTTTGAAACTTTGATTTGGTTTTGACTACGAATTCCTATCAATCCTCATTATTTTCTTTAGTATTCTACATCTGAACCCTTGTTACAGTCAAAAACAACAGACAAATGAAAATACAATTGCCTGAAGTATCACCTTGCTTTTATTGTCAAAAAAGAGGCCTCACCCGGGATTTGAACCCGGGACCTCTCGCACCCAAAGCGAGAATCATACCCCTAGACCAACGAGCCAGCTGCCAAAATAGTTAATGAGTTTCGGATTTGCAATAAGTGTTACAGTCATGTCATTTTTTTTCGATCCAAGTCGATAAAATGTTAGAAAAGTCTTATCAGTGTTTCTGTTTCCTCCACTAACGCACATAAGACCGTTAATCAGGAGACAATCAAGTGATTGAATGTCAATATATTTCTAAAGTCTATGCTGAATTGATTCGAAATTTTTTAACCAAAACAATTAACAAAACTCGCAAATAATCCCCGAAGTAATACCTTGTTGATTTATTTAAAAGATTAGGGCTCGTCCGGGATTTGAACCCGGGACCTCTCGCACCCTAAGCGAGAATCATACCCCTAGACCAACGAGCCAGCTGCCAACATTGGTTAATGAGGTTACAATTTACAGTCATGTCATTTTTTTTCGATCCAAGTCGATAAAATGTTAGAAAAGTCTTATCAGTGTTTCTGTTTCCTCCACTAACGCACATAAGACCGTTAATCAGGAGACAATCAAGTGATTGAATGTCAATATATTTCTAAAGTCTATGCTGAATTGATTCGAAATTTTTTAACCAAAACAATTAACAAATCTCGCAAATAATCCCCGAAGTAATACCTTGTTGATTTAGTTAAAAGACTAGGGCTCGTCCGGGATTGGAACCGGAGACCTCTTGCATCCTAAGCGAGAATCATACCCCTAGACCAACTAGCCATTACGCTGTAAAATATTGAAATAAGTTTTTTTTTTGATTAAATATTACAATCCTGTCTTTATTCAAAATACGTTTCAAATCTCTTGATAATCTTGTTTTTCAATTGGATGTCAATTAACCCATTTTGAGAACATTGGTTTGTTAGGTTTATTTTCGTTTTTAACGCTATTAAACACGATAGATCTAATTTAAGTTATTCAGAACATTTAGTTATTAAGGTGGGACAAACTATTCTTATTCAGCACAAGGAAAATGTTTGTTTTCAAAATTAGTGTGTTATAAATACATATGGTTCTTATTATGTCAAATCACCGTCGGGTTCCTCGTTAGTATAGTGGTCAGTATCCCCGCCTGTCACGGGGGAGACCGGGGTTCGATTCCCCGACGGGGAGGTTATTTTTTTGTTATTTAAATTAATATTCTGCTTTGGTTTGAAACTTTGATTTGATTTAGTTTTGACTACGAATACCTATCAATCCTCGTTATTTTCTTTAGTATTCTACATCTGAACCCTTGTTGCAGTCAAAAACAACAGACAAATGAAAATACAATTCTCTGAAGTATCACCTTGCTTTTATTGTAAAAAAAGAGGGCTCGTCCGGGATTTGAACCCGGGACCTCTCGCACCCAAAGCGAGAATCATACCCCTAGACCAACGAGCCAGCTGCCAACATTAGTTAATGAAGGTTATCATTTTCAATAAGTGTTACAGTCATGTCATATTTTTTTTCGATCCAAGTCGATAAAATGTTAGAAAAGTCTTATCAGTGTTGCTGTTTAATCCACTACCGCACTTAAGACGGTTGATCGTGAGATAATCAAGTGGTTGAATGTCAATATACTTCTAAAGTCTTTGCTGAATTGATTCGAAATTTTTTAAGTAAAACAATTAACAAAACTCGCAACTAATCCCCGAAGTAATACCTTGTTGATTTAGTTAAAAGATTAGGGCTCGTCCGGGATTGGAACCCGAGACCTCTTGCACCCTAAGCGAGAATCATACCCCTAGACCAACGAGCCATTACGCTGTAACATATTGAAATAAGTTTTTTTTTGATTAAATATTACAATCCTGTCTTTATTTAAAACACGTTTCAAATCTCTTGATAATCTTGTTTTTCAATTGGAAGTCAATTAACCCATTTTGAGAACATTGGTTTGTTAGGTTTGTTTTCGTTTTTAACGATATTAAACACGATAGATTTAATTTAAGTTATTCAGAACATTTAGTTATTAAGTTGGGACAAACTATTCTTATTCAGCACAAGGAAAATGTTTGTTTTCAAAATTAGTGTGTTATAAATACATATGGTTCTTATTATGTCAAATCACAGTCGGGTTCCTCGTTAGTATAGTGGTCAGTATCCCCGCCTGTCACGCGGGAGACCGGGGTTCGATTCCCCGACGGGGAGGTTATTTTTTTGTCAAGTAAATTAATATTCTGCTTTGGTTTGAAACTTTGATTTGATTTAGTATTGACTACGAATACCTATCAATCCTCGTTATTTTCTTTAGTATTGTACATATGAACCCTTGTTACAGTAAAAAACAAACAGACAAATGAAAATACAATTGACTAAAGTACCACCTTGCTTCTATTGTCAAAAACAAGGGCTCGTCCGGGATTTGAACCCGGGACTTCTCGCACCCAAACGAGAATCATACCCCTAGACCAACGAGCCAGCTTCCAAAATAGTTTATGAAGTTCTGATTTTCAATAAGTGTAACGAGCCGGCTGCAAACACTAGTTAATGAGGTTCTGATTTTCAATAAATGTTACAGTCATGTCATTTTTTTTCCATCCAAGTCGATAAAATGTCAGAAAAGTCTTATCAGTGTTGCTGTTTCCTCCACTAACGCACAAAACACGGTTAATCATGAGACAATCAAGTGATTGAATGTCAATATACTTCTAAAGTCTATGCTGAATTGATTCCAAATTTTTTAAGCAAAACAATTAACAAAACTCGCAAATAATCCCCGAAGTAATACCTTGTTGCTTTATTTAAAAGATTAGGGCTCGTCCGGGATTTGAACCCGGGACCTCTCGCACCCTAAGCGAGAATCATACCCCTAGACCAACGAGCCAGCTGCCAACATTGGTTAATGAGGTTACAATTTTCAATAAGTGTTACAGTCATGTCATTTTTTTTCGATCCAAGTCGATAAAATGTTAGAAAAGTCTTATCAGTGTTGCTGTTTAATCCACTACCGCACTTAAGACGGTTGATCGTGAGATAATCAAGTGGTTGAATGTCAATATACTTCTAAAGTCTTTGCTGAATTGGATCGAAATTTTTTAAGCAAAACAATTAACAAAATTCGCAACTAATCCCCGAAGTAATACATTGTTGCTTTATTTAAAAGATTAGGGCTCGTCCGGGATTTGAACCCGGGACCTCTCGCACCCTAAGCGGGATCATACCCCTAGACCAACGAGCCAGCTGCCAACATTGGTTAATGAGGTTACAATTTTCAATAAGTGTTACAGTCATGTCATTTTTTTTTCGATCCAAGTCGATAAAATGTTAGAAAAGTCTTATCAGTGTTGCTGTTTAATCCACTACCGCACTTAAGACGGTTGATCGTGAGATAATCAAGTGGTTGAATGTCAATATACTTGTAAAGTCTATGCTGAATTGATTCGAAATTTTTTAAGCAAAACAGTTAACAAAACTCGCAAATAATCCCCGAAGTAATACCTTGTTGATTTAGTTAAAAGACTAGGGCTCGTCCGGGATTGGAACCGGAGACCTCTTGCATCCTAAGCGAGAATCATACCCCTAGACCAACTAGCCATTACGCTGTAAAATATTGAAATAAGTTTTTTATTTTGATTAAATATTACAATCCTGTCTTTATTTAAAATACGCTTCAAATCTCTTGATAATCTTGTTTTTCAATTGCAAGTCAATTAACCCATTTTGAGAACATTGGTTTGTTAGGTTTGTTTTCGTTTTTAACGCTATTAAACACGATAGATCTAATTTAAGTTATTCAGAACATTTAGTTATTAAGGTGGGATAAACTATTCTTATTCAGCACAAGGAAAATGTTTGTTTTCAAAATTAGTGTGTTATAAATACATATGGTTCTAATTATGTCAAATCACAGTCGGGTTCCTCGTTAGTATAGTGGTCATTATCCCCGCCTGTCACGCGGGAGACCAGGGATCGATTCCCCGATGGGGAGGTTATTTTTTTGTCATGTAAATTAATATTCTACTTTGGTTTGAAACTTTGATTTGGTTTTGACTACGAATTCCTATCAATCCTCATTATTTTCTTTAGTATTCTACATCTGAACCCTTGTTACAGTCAAAAACAACAGACAAATGAAAATACAATTGCCTGAAGTATCACCTTGCTTTTATTGTCAAAAAAGAGGCCTCACCCGGGATTTGAACCCGGGACCTCTCGCACCCAAAGCGAGAATCATACCCCTAGACCAACGAGCCAGCTGCCAAAATAGTTAATGAGTTTCGGATTTGCAATAAGTGTTACAGTCATGTCATTTTTTTTCGATCCAAGTCGATAAAATGTTAGAAAAGTCTTATCAGTGTTTCTGTTTCCTCCACTAACGCACATAAGACCGTTAATCAGGAGACAATCAAGTGATTGAATGTCAATATATTTCTAAAGTCTATGCTGAATTGATTCGAAATTTTTTAACCAAAACAATTAACAAAACTCGCAAATAATCCCCGAAGTAATACCTTGTTGATTTATTTAAAAGATTAGGGCTCGTCCGGGATTTGAACCCGGGACCTCTCGCACCCTAAGCGAGAATCATACCCCTAGACCAACGAGCCAGCTGCCAACATTGGTTAATGAGGTTACAATTTACAGTCATGTCATTTTTTTTCGATCCAAGTCGATAAAATGTTAGAAAAGTCTTATCAGTGTTTCTGTTTCCTCCACTAACGCACATAAGACCGTTAATCAGGAGACAATCAAGTGATTGAATGTCAATATATTTCTAAAGTCTATGCTGAATTGATTCGAAATTTTTTAACCAAAACAATTAACAAAACTCGCAAATAATCCCCGAAGTAATACCTTGTTGATTTAGTTAAAAGACTAGGGCTCGTCCGGGATTGGAACCGGAGACCTCTTGCATCCTAAGCGAGAATCATACCCCTAGACCAACTAGCCATTACGCTGTAAAATATTGAAATAAGTTTTTTTTTTGATTAAATATTACAATCCTGTCTTTATTCAAAATACGTTTCAAATCTCTTGATAATCTTGTTTTTCAATTGGATGTCAATTAACCCATTTTGAGAACATTGGTTTGTTAGGTTTATTTTCGTTTTTAACGCTATTAAACACGATAGATCTAATTTAAGTTATTCAGAACATTTAGTTATTAAGGTGGGACAAACTATTCTTATTCAGCACAAGGAAAATGTTTGTTTTCAAAATTAGTGTGTTATAAATACATATGGTTCTTATTATGTCAAATCACCGTCGGGTTCCTCGTTAGTATAGTGGTCAGTATCCCCGCCTGTCACGGGGGAGACCGGGGTTCGATTCCCCGACGGGGAGGTTATTTTTTTGTTATTTAAATTAATATTCTGCTTTGGTTTGAAACTTTGATTTGATTTAGTTTTGACTACGAATACCTATCAATCCTCGTTATTTTCTTTAGTATTCTACATCTGAACCCTTGTTGCAGTCAAAAACAACAGACAAATGAAAATACAATTCTCTGAAGTATCACCTTGCTTTTATTGTAAAAAAAGAGGGCTCGTCCGGGATTTGAACCCGGGACCTCTCGCACCCAAAGCGAGAATCATACCCCTAGACCAACGAGCCAGCTGCCAACATTAGTTAATGAAGGTTATCATTTTCAATAAGTGTTACAGTCATGTCATATTTTTTTTCGATCCAAGTCGATAAAATGTTAGAAAAGTCTTATCAGTGTTGCTGTTTAATCCACTACCGCACTTAAGACGGTTGATCGTGAGATAATCAAGTGGTTGAATGTCAATATACTTCTAAAGTCTTTGCTGAATTGATTCGAAATTTTTTAAGTAAAACAATTAACAAAACTCGCAACTAATCCCCGAAGTAATACCTTGTTGATTTAGTTAAAAGATTAGGGCTCGTCCGGGATTGGAACCCGAGACCTCTTGCACCCTAAGCGAGAATCATACCCCTAGACCAACGAGCCATTACGCTGTAACATATTGAAATAAGTTTTTTTTTGATTAAATATTACAATCCTGTCTTTATTTAAAACACGTTTCAAATCTCTTGATAATCTTGTTTTTCAATTGGAAGTCAATTAACCCATTTTGAGAACATTGGTTTGTTAGGTTTGTTTTCGTTTTTAACGATATTAAACACGATAGATTTAATTTAAGTTATTCAGAACATTTAGTTATTAAGTTGGGACAAACTATTCTTATTCAGCACAAGGAAAATGTTTGTTTTCAAAATTAGTGTGTTATAAATACATATGGTTCTTATTATGTCAAATCACAGTCGGGTTCCTCGTTAGTATAGTGGTCAGTATCCCCGCCTGTCACGCGGGAGACCGGGGTTCGATTCCCCGACGGGGAGGTTATTTTTTTGTCAAGTAAATTAATATTCTGCTTTGGTTTGAAACTTTGATTTGATTTAGTATTGACTACGAATACCTATCAATCCTCGTTATTTTCTTTAGTATTGTACATATGAACCCTTGTTACAGTAAAAAACAAACAGACAAATGAAAATACAATTGACTAAAGTACCACCTTGCTTCTATTGTCAAAAACAAGGGCTCGTCCGGGATTTGAACCCGGGACTTCTCGCACCCAAACGAGAATCATACCCCTAGACCAACGAGCCAGCTTCCAAAATAGTTTATGAAGTTCTGATTTTCAATAAGTGTAACGAGCCGGCTGCAAACACTAGTTAATGAGGTTCTGATTTTCAATAAATGTTACAGTCATGTCATTTTTTTTCCATCCAAGTCGATAAAATGTCAGAAAAGTCTTATCAGTGTTGCTGTTTCCTCCACTAACGCACAAAACACGGTTAATCATGAGACAATCAAGTGATTGAATGTCAATATACTTCTAAAGTCTATGCTGAATTGATTCCAAATTTTTTAAGCAAAACAATTAACAAAACTCGCAAATAATCCCCGAAGTAATACCTTGTTGCTTTATTTAAAAGATTAGGGCTCGTCCGGGATTTGAACCCGGGACCTCTCGCACCCTAAGCGAGAATCATACCCCTAGACCAACGAGCCAGCTGCCAACATTGGTTAATGAGGTTACAATTTTCAATAAGTGTTACAGTCATGTCATTTTTTTTCGATCCAAGTCGATAAAATGTTAGAAAAGTCTTATCAGTGTTGCTGTTTAATCCACTACCGCACTTAAGACGGTTGATCGTGAGATAATCAAGTGGTTGAATGTCAATATACTTCTAAAGTCTTTGCTGAATTGGATCGAAATTTTTTAAGCAAAACAATTAACAAAATTCGCAACTAATCCCCGAAGTAATACATTGTTGCTTTATTTAAAAGATTAGGGCTCGTCCGGGATTTGAACCCGGGACCTCTCGCACCCTAAGCGGGATCATACCCCTAGACCAACGAGCCAGCTGCCAACATTGGTTAATGAGGTTACAATTTTCAATAAGTGTTACAGTCATGTCATTTTTTTTTCGATCCAAGTCGATAAAATGTTAGAAAAGTCTTATCAGTGTTGCTGTTTAATCCACTACCGCACTTAAGACGGTTGATCGTGAGATAATCAAGTGGTTGAATGTCAATATACTTGTAAAGTCTATGCTGAATTGATTCGAAATTTTTTAAGCAAAACAGTTAACAAAACTCGCAAATAATCCCCGAAGTAATACCTTGTTGATTTAGTTAAAAGACTAGGGCTCGTCCGGGATTGGAACCGGAGACCTCTTGCATCCTAAGCGAGAATCATACCCCTAGACCAACTAGCCATTACGCTGTAAAATATTGAAATAAGTTTTTTATTTTGATTAAATATTACAATCCTGTCTTTATTTAAAATACGCTTCAAATCTCTTGATAATCTTGTTTTTCAATTGCAAGTCAATTAACCCATTTTGAGAACATTGGTTTGTTAGGTTTGTTTTCGTTTTTAACGCTATTAAACACGATAGATCTAATTTAAGTTATTCAGAACATTTAGTTATTAAGGTGGGATAAACTATTCTTATTCAGCACAAGGAAAATGTTTGTTTTCAAAATTAGTGTGTTATAAATACATATGGTTCTAATTATGTCAAATCACAGTCGGGTTCCTCGTTAGTATAGTGGTCATTATCCCCGCCTGTCACGCGGGAGACCAGGGATCGATTCCCCGATGGGGAGGTTATTTTTTTGTCATGTAAATTAATATTCTACTTTGGTTTGAAACTTTGATTTGGTTTTGACTACGAATTCCTATCAATCCTCATTATTTTCTTTAGTATTCTACATCTGAACCCTTGTTACAGTCAAAAACAACAGACAAATGAAAATACAATTGCCTGAAGTATCACCTTGCTTTTATTGTCAAAAAAGAGGCCTCACCCGGGATTTGAACCCGGGACCTCTCGCACCCAAAGCGAGAATCATACCCCTAGACCAACGAGCCAGCTGCCAAAATAGTTAATGAGTTTCGGATTTGCAATAAGTGTTACAGTCATGTCATTTTTTTTCGATCCAAGTCGATAAAATGTTAGAAAAGTCTTATCAGTGTTTCTGTTTCCTCCACTAACGCACATAAGACCGTTAATCAGGAGACAATCAAGTGATTGAATGTCAATATATTTCTAAAGTCTATGCTGAATTGATTCGAAATTTTTTAACCAAAACAATTAACAAAACTCGCAAATAATCCCCGAAGTAATACCTTGTTGATTTATTTAAAAGATTAGGGCTCGTCCGGGATTTGAACCCGGGACCTCTCGCACCCTAAGCGAGAATCATACCCCTAGACCAACGAGCCAGCTGCCAACATTGGTTAATGAGGTTACAATTTACAGTCATGTCATTTTTTTTCGATCCAAGTCGATAAAATGTTAGAAAAGTCTTATCAGTGTTTCTGTTTCCTCCACTAACGCACATAAGACCGTTAATCAGGAGACAATCAAGTGATTGAATGTCAATATATTTCTAAAGTCTATGCTGAATTGATTCGAAATTTTTTAACCAAAACAATTAACAAAACTCGCAAATAATCCCCGAAGTAATACCTTGTTGATTTAGTTAAAAGACTAGGGCTCGTCCGGGATTGGAACCGGAGACCTCTTGCATCCTAAGCGAGAATCATACCCCTAGACCAACTAGCCATTACGCTGTAAAATATTGAAATAAGTTTTTTTTTTGATTAAATATTACAATCCTGTCTTTATTCAAAATACGTTTCAAATCTCTTGATAATCTTGTTTTTCAATTGGATGTCAATTAACCCATTTTGAGAACATTGGTTTGTTAGGTTTATTTTCGTTTTTAACGCTATTAAACACGATAGATCTAATTTAAGTTATTCAGAACATTTAGTTATTAAGGTGGGACAAACTATTCTTATTCAGCACAAGGAAAATGTTTGTTTTCAAAATTAGTGTGTTATAAATACATATGGTTCTTATTATGTCAAATCACCGTCGGGTTCCTCGTTAGTATAGTGGTCAGTATCCCCGCCTGTCACGGGGGAGACCGGGGTTCGATTCCCCGACGGGGAGGTTATTTTTTTGTTATTTAAATTAATATTCTGCTTTGGTTTGAAACTTTGATTTGATTTAGTTTTGACTACGAATACCTATCAATCCTCGTTATTTTCTTTAGTATTCTACATCTGAACCCTTGTTGCAGTCAAAAACAACAGACAAATGAAAATACAATTCTCTGAAGTATCACCTTGCTTTTATTGTAAAAAAAGAGGGCTCGTCCGGGATTTGAACCCGGGACCTCTCGCACCCAAAGCGAGAATCATACCCCTAGACCAACGAGCCAGCTGCCAACATTAGTTAATGAAGGTTATCATTTTCAATAAGTGTTACAGTCATGTCATATTTTTTTTCGATCCAAGTCGATAAAATGTTAGAAAAGTCTTATCAGTGTTGCTGTTTAATCCACTACCGCACTTAAGACGGTTGATCGTGAGATAATCAAGTGGTTGAATGTCAATATACTTCTAAAGTCTTTGCTGAATTGATTCGAAATTTTTTAAGTAAAACAATTAACAAAACTCGCAACTAATCCCCGAAGTAATACCTTGTTGATTTAGTTAAAAGATTAGGGCTCGTCCGGGATTGGAACCCGAGACCTCTTGCACCCTAAGCGAGAATCATACCCCTAGACCAACGAGCCATTACGCTGTAACATATTGAAATAAGTTTTTTTTTGATTAAATATTACAATCCTGTCTTTATTTAAAACACGTTTCAAATCTCTTGATAATCTTGTTTTTCAATTGGAAGTCAATTAACCCATTTTGAGAACATTGGTTTGTTAGGTTTGTTTTCGTTTTTAACGCTATTAAACACGATAGATTTAATTTAAGTTATTCAGAACATTTAGTTATTAAGTTGGGACAAACTATTCTTATTCAGCACAAGGAAAATGTTTGTTTTCAAAATTAGTGTGTTATAAATACATATGGTTCTTATTATGTCAAATCACAGTCGGGTTCCTCGTTAGTATAGTGGTCAGTATCCCCGCCTGTCACGCGGGAGACCGGGGTTCGATTCCCCGACGGGGAGGTTATTTTTTTGTCAAGTAAATTAATATTCTGCTTTGGTTTGAAACTTTGATTTGATTTAGTATTGACTACGAATACCTATCAATCCTCGTTATTTTCTTTAGTATTGTACATATGAACCCTTGTTACAGTAAAAAACAAACAGACAAATGAAAATACAATTGACTAAAGTACCACCTTGCTTCTATTGTCAAAAATAAGGGCTCGTCCGGGATTTGAACCCGGGACTTCTCGCACCCAAACGAGAATCATACCCCTAGACCAACGAGCCAGCTTCCAAAATAGTTTATGAAGTTCTGATTTTCAATAAGTGTAACGAGCCGGCTGCAAACACTAGTTAATGAGGTTCTGATTTTCAATAAATGTTACAGTCATGTCATTTTTTTTCCATCCAAGTCGATAAAATGTCAGAAAAGTCTTATCAGTGTTGCTGTTTCCTCCACTAACGCACAAAACACGGTTAATCATGAGACAATCAAGTGATTGAATGTCAATATACTTCTAAAGTCTATGCTGAATTGATTCCAAATTTTTTAAGCAAAACAATTAACAAAACTCGCAAATAATCCCCGAAGTAATACCTTGTTGCTTTATTTAAAAGATTAGGGCTCGTCCGGGATTTGAACCCGGGACCTCTCGCACCCTAAGCGAGAATCATACCCCTAGACCAACGAGCCAGCTGCCAACATTGGTTAATGAGGTTACAATTTTCAATAAGTGTTACAGTCATGTCATTTTTTTTCGATCCAAGTCGATAAAATGTTAGAAAAGTCTTATCAGTGTTGCTGTTTAATCCACTACCGCACTTAAGACGGTTGATCGTGAGATAATCAAGTGGTTGAATGTCAATATACTTCTAAAGTCTTTGCTGAATTGGATCGAAATTTTTTAAGCAAAACAATTAACAAAATTCGCAACTAATCCCCGAAGTAATACATTGTTGCTTTATTTAAAAGATTAGGGCTCGTCCGGGATTTGAACCCGGGACCTCTCGCACCCTAAGCGAGAATCATACCCCTAGACCAACGAGCCAGCTGCCAACATTGGTTAATGAGGTTACAATTTTCAATAAGTGTTACAGTCATGTCATTTTTTTTTCGATCCAAGTCGATAAAATGTTAGAAAAGTCTTATCAGTGTTGCTGTTTAATCCACTACCGCACTTAAGACGGTTGATCGTGAGATAATCAAGTGGTTGAATGTCAATATACTTGTAAAGTCTATGCTGAATTGATTCGAAATTTTTTAAGCAAAACAATTAACAAAACTCGCAAATAATCCCCGAAGTAATACCTTGTTGCTTTATTTAAAAGATTAGGGCTCGTCCGGGATTTGAACCCGGGACCTCTCGCACCCTAAGCGAGAATCATACCCCTAGACCAACGAGCCAGCTGCCAACATTGGTTAATGAGGTTACAATTTTCAATAAGTGTTACAGTCATGTCATTTTTTTTCGATCCAAGTCGATAAAATGTTAGAAAAGTCTTATCAGTGTTGCTGTTTAATCCACTACCGCACGTTAGACGGTTGATCATGAGATAATCAAGTGATTGAAGAATTAAGTTTTTTTTGATTAAATATTACAATCGTGTCTTTTTTAAAAATACATTTCAAAATTCTTGATAATCTTGTTTTTCAATTGGAAGTCAATTAACCCATTTTGAGAACATTGATTTGTTAGGTTTGTTTTCGTTTTTAACGCTATTAAACACGATAGATATAATTTAAGTTGTTCAGAACATTTAGTTATTAAGGTGGGACAAACTATTTTTATTCAGCACAAGGAAAATGTTTGTTTTCAAAATTAGTGTGTTATAAATACGTATGGTTCTTATTATGTCAAATCACAGTCGGGTTCCTCGTTAGTATAGTGGTCAGTATCCCCGCCTGTCACGCGGGAGACCGGGGTTCGATTCCCCAACGGGGAAGTTATTTTTTTGTCAAGTAAATTAATATTCTGCTTTGGTTTGAAACTTTGATTTGATTTAGTTTTGACTACGAATACCTATCAATCCTCATTATTTTCTTTTGTATTCTACATCTGAACCCTTGTTACAGTCAAAAACAACAGACAAATGAAAATACAATTGCCTGAAGTATCACCTTGCTTTTATTGTAAAAAAACAAGGGCTCGTCCGGGATTTGAACCCGGGACTTCTCGCACCCAAAGCGAGAATCATACCCCTAGACCAACGAGCCAGCTGCCAAAATAGGTAATGAGGTTCTGATTTGCATTAAGTGTTACAGTCATGTAATTTTTTTTGATCCAAGTCGATAAAATGTCAGAAAAGTCTTATCAGTGTTTCTGTTTCCTCCACTAACGCACATAAGACGGTTAATCATGAGACAATCGAGTGATTGAATGTCAATTTATTTCTAAAGTCTATGCTGAAATGATTCAAAATTTTTTAACCAAAACAATTAACAAAACTCGCAAATAAACCCCGAAGTAATACCTTGTTGATTTAGTTAAAAGATTAGGGCTCGTCCGGGATTGGAACCCGAGACCTCTTTCACCGTAAGCGAGAATCATACCCCTAGACCAACGAGCCATTACGCTGTAACATATTGAAATAATTTTTTTATTTTGATTAAATATTACAATCCTGTCTTTATTTAAAACACGTTTCAAATCTCTTGATAATCTTGTTTTTCAATTGGAAGTCAATTAACCCATTTTGAGAACATAGGTTTGTTAGGTTTGTTTTCGTTTTTAACGCTATTAAACACGATAGATTTAATTTAAGTTATTCAGAACATTTAGTTATTAAGGTGGGACAAACTATTCTTATTCAGCACAAGGAAAATGTTTGTTTTCAAAATTAGTGTGTTATAAATACATATGGTTCTTATTATGTCAAATCACAGTCGGGTTCCTCGTTAGTATAGTGGTCAGTATCCCCGCCTGTCACGCGGGAGACCGGGGTTCGATTCCCCGACGGGGAGGATATTTTTTTGTCAAGTAAATTAATATTCTGCTTTGGTTTGAAACTTTGATTTGATTTAGTATTGACTACGAATACCTATCAATCCTCGTTATTTTCTTTAGTTTTGTACATATGAACCCTTGTTACAGTAAAAAATAACAGACAAATGAAAATACAATTGACTAAAGTACCACCTTGCTTCTATTGTCAAAAACAAGGGCTCGTCCGGGATTTGAACCCGGGACTTCTCGCACCCAAAGCGAGAATCATACCCCTAGACCAACGAGCCAGCTTCGAAAATAGTTTATGAAGTTCTGATTTTCAATAAGTGTAACGAGCCAGCTGCAAACACTAGTTAATGAGGTTCTGATTTTCAATAAATGTTACAGTCATGTCGTTTTTTTTTCCATCCAAGTCGATAAAATGTCAGAAAAGTCCTATCAGTGTTGCTGTTTCCTCCACTAACGCACATAAGACGGTTAATCATGAGACTGACGCAGGCTTGTTTAATTGCAAGTCTCATTAATCTAATTTGCCTCGGCAATCAACCTCGCTATTGCTTCAATAAGTTTTGCTGTTGTCTGATTACAATTCCACACAATTTGTGTTGGCTATTATGGGCAAACCGGCTAATCCCGGCAACCTGATCCTGAGAACTGGACATTTTATTTTTGTAAGCAATCCTTTTTATACACAAAACTTAGAAGAGAAATTTTCTGTGCGAGAAAAAGATTATGACGCAGCAATGACACGGCAAATTGTTACATTATCTAATATTAATTTCGTCACACGGGTGTTGGCTTATCGCCTTTCTCTCTCAACTTATCTCCTACAAGGAAGTTAGAATCTGTCCATATTAGTACACGAAAAGCGGCTTCTAACTGTAAACACAATTTCAATCATTGTTTTGAGATGCGGCTAATGTGCCAATTCTCAACGCGGCGATTTTTAAGGTCATACTTTTTAGTACAATATAAGGAAGGATATGCGTCACGATATAACATTTATCATGTGTGAAACAGCCGAATGCTTTGTTCTCATAATGACAGCGAGTGTTTGGTAAAAGGCGTAAAAAAAAAGTGACAAATCATAAAATATTTGATAAATATACAACAGGATGTTTTTGGTAAGGATGCGTTATGACAATTTTGATAATTAGACAAGAAATAATAAAGGGGCGCACGTTTTTGTTGTTCGTTAATTACTTAAATCGATTAATTAAACATCTAAAAATGGCCAGTTCTCAGGATCAGCTTGCCGGGATTAGCCGGTTTGCCCATAATAGCCAACACAAATTGTGTGGAATTGTAATCAGACAACAGCAAAACTTATTGAAGCAATAGCGAGGTTGATTGCCGAGGCAAATTAGATTAATGAGACTTGCAATTAAACACGCCTGCGTCAAATTGATGCCCTCCGAGTGACGAACGAACCACCTACAAGCGACCGCCTAAAAACTATTATGTTTGAAACCTGCAAGAAGCTAGCTGTTGGAAGAATTGATCTCGTCGAAAGATACATCGAAAGACGCTCCATATCGTCAGCAAAGCATTTGCTTGGATTACAGAACACTAAATATAAACAAGCGTTGCCGATAAAGACATCACCACCGTTTGGAATCATGGAAAACGAAACGGAATTATGGATTTCACAATAACTGATTCTGCCTAGTTTATCAGGTGAAAATCTATTATACTTTTAATATATATATATGTATAATTATTAAAATACCGACCGAAAGGTCTGTAAATTGTTTTTATGCGACTGTTTATCAAACCATTATGTATCGCATTTTCCAAATTATGTACAGTCTATATTTATGAAGTCTAAGCTTAAACGTCGATCGCACGATCTTTTGATAAATTTTAAAAGAGCTTAATGTTTGTGCTTGGAGCTCAATAGTTTGAAATCAAAGCGTTAAACTTGTGAATCACGACTTAATTTTGTTGCGCACGAAATAATTTTGTGTTAAATTTCCGAATTCTTTTAAACAATTGGTACGTTTTGGGTTTTTGTCTGTTTTTCTCTCATCACCCAGCCGCGTTTACACACGAGTTTAAATACCTCGTATCAAAAAGCATAATGATTTATCCACACGTGAAACATTAGCTTTCAAATCACAACTTTAGGAACACCCCATTTCCTGCCTTTTGTTGAAAGCAATAGTGAATAAGCAGCAACTTCAAAGCGTATTTTCTTGTGATGCGTCGTTATTTTAAAACTTACATTGAACGAATTGTGCAAACTAAAATATGCAAATTTTTAAGGAAATGTTGCTCAATGTTAAAAATCAATAGAATTTAATTCCGAACAAATAACTGTCCCTCCTTAATTTTGTTTTCATAGTTTCACGTTTTTCACCATTTATAACGGAAGTACTTAAAATCATAGTAATTCATTCACTTGCAAACTATATGATTCAATTCGTGTAAATCTTTAAACGCGACTTTAGGAGTAAATCCTACTCACGTTTGTAATGTCCTAAATATTTTATGTAAATAATTTAAGCGCATCCCTTACTCTAGTGCTCCCAGTGTGCAACCCTCAATTAAAAAAGGCTGAATATGATATCCAATCTTCTCCTCCGTGTTATAGACACACACCCAATACAGTAAAACGCTGCCGTGTGGCCGTGTACAAACCAGATCACCATTTTCTAAAAATCCCAATGGTCACACAACCGCCCGAAATACGAATATAAATGGCCGACTACGACCCACGAAACTATAACCAACGCCGTGTTAACGCGCTCAACAATTCTTTATGACCATCAAAACGATAAATTAATATCGCCCTACCAGGAATTAACGCACTGCAACGTCCGAAGCGGACACTGCGAGTTAAACCATATCAGTTTCATATGGCAACCCCCTCGCAACTTAAAATGCCCGCAAATAAAATTTGTGCAAAATACCACATTGTCGTTACATTTCTCCGACAATGGAATGCCTTACCGTTTGGAGATAAAAAGCCTCTCAATATCAATACATCACTGGGCCCCATGTTCAGCAAAATCTCAATGCGTCGATCGCGACGCCATTTATCGAGTGCAAACTTCAACGTCTCACTTTTTTAAGCTTAAAAAATCAAGCTGCGATATTCCCTTCGCAGATACTATCAATACTCACAGGGACACAAAGGTTCGCAACACGAACAGGTGACACCATTTCGGAGATAACTTGTTCCCCCCAAACGTTGCGTTTAAAGCGGTCTCTAGGTTACGGTGGCTATTTTGCCACGAGGCCACTTTTGGAAAAAGTAGGAGGTCGCGACTCTAACAAACCCCAAAAGCAGGTTTTTCAGTATACCACTGCAGGCTACGCATCAACCATGGTCCTTCACTTAGAAACGTACAAACCCAATCGCATCTTACGTTTCAAAATAAAAGGAATATTTTATCTTTTCCTAAATTACACGCTCGTACATGCATCGAACGATGTGATGCAACTCTCACCAACACTAATGCCCATCAATGAAACTCAGGTAGCCAATGATTTTGCTGTGACGTCAACTATTCTAGGATATGACTCAAATCAAGCAAACGATTTAGAAGCAATAATCGCTACTTTAAGAACCTCAAGTCTGTAAACAGAGCGCTTAAAATACTTCATAGAAGGCCAGCAAATCAATGAATCATCAAATCAAATAACAAATCCTTTGCACGCGAATCCTGAAAAACTATTAAGAAATAGTTTCTTAATGCTACTATCAACGGTCACAAATCCAATTCTAAATGCCATTTTCTCATTTTTGACAATATTATCCTTGTCATGGGGACTAATTCTAACAATATCCACAATAAGGAATTGTCTAATCCGCCTAAGGCCCGTTTTAAGACCACACTTACAGAATCGGTGGCAGAATTTTCAGCACCGTTTTCCGATTTTCAATAGAAACCCACAAATCGCTGTGGCACAAAACGAAAATGAAATTCCAATTGACTTGGAGGAAGTAATTGAGCAATAAATAACGAGAACTGCATGAATCGGGAGCACTGGATCAACTTGTGTGAATCATTATAACCTAATCGTTGCAATTATCGCCCATTAATCGCAAATAACCGAGATTGAAAAAAATATGTGTAATTTTATTAAATCGCAAAGAGATGTGTAATGTGAGTAATTATGAATTGTAATTTGTGTGCATTTGAAGTGTAACCTAAAGCGCCTATATGAAAAAAAAAAAAAAAAAAAAATTGATATATATAAAGAGTAAAGAATATATTCGCAATCAAAGTGTAAGTGTTTGAATGGCCTAAATTGCCACAGTGTACTCCCCAATATTTGGACAACATATCTGCCGAAAATTATTTTAATTTTCAGAAACAAACACAAACAAGCGTTGGGCGCTGCAGAGATCAAACGCAAGGCGCGGATCGGTTTTCAAAAGAACACCGAACGGGGTTTTCCCCAGATGCTTCACAAATTTCGACGGCAAAAGCGAAACAGCACTGCTCTGTCATGGCGAACATTGAGTTCGAACAGCAAGCAAACGATGTTTCAAACAATCAGCGAATGCTGACGTCAAGATGCGAACATTGAGTTCGAACAGCAAGCAAACGATGTTTCAAGCAATCAGCAAATGCTGACGTCAAGATCATCGTTGCAACACAAAAGAAGCGTGCCACCTGGCACACAAGAACAATGAAACAAATGTCGAAGAAGCATGAATTGAAGCATAAAAAACAATCGCGCAAACGCGTTCAATGATCGGACAATTCGCGACCAACGCTCCACGAGCATTCCACAAACAAAAAAAACATAACAACACAAACAAGGAAACAAACAGCCAGGGCTTTATATGCACCCTGGCCAAAAATTTAGCGGCCGAGTATCTGTGGTGGCAGTGGCCATTTTTAGATGTTTAATTAATCGATTTAAGTAATTAACGAACAACAAAAACGTGCGCCCCTTTATTATTTCTTGTCTAATTATCAAAATTGTCATAACGCATCCTTACCAAAAACATCCTGTTGTATATTTATCAAATATTTTATGATTTGTCATTTTTTTTACGCCTTTTACCAAACACTCGCTGTCATTATGAGAACAAAGCATTCGGCTGTTTCACACATGATAAATGTTATATCGTGACGCATATCCTTCCTTATATTGTACTAAAAAGTATGACCTTAAAAATCGCCGCGTTGAGAATTGGCACATTAGCCGCATCTCAAAACAATGATTGAAATTGTGTTTACAGTTAGAAGCCGCTTTTCGTGTACTAATATGGACAGATTCTAACTTCCTTGTAGGAGATAAGTTGAGAGAGAAAGGCGATAAGCCAACACCCGTGTGACGAAATTAATATTAGATAATGTAACAATTTGCCGTATCATTGCTGCGTCATAATCTTTTTCTCGCACAGAAAATTTCTCTTCTAAGTTTTGTGTATAAAAAGGATTGCTTACAAAAATAAAATGTCCAGTTCTCAGGATCAATTTACAAGTTGTTCTGCTGTTGAACCAATCAAGTCTAGTCGTGTCAAGACAGCGAGTGGTTGTGCTTGCCGGCATTAGCCGGTTTGCCCACAATAGCCAACACAAACTGTGTGGAATTGTAATCAGACAACAGCGAAACTTATTGAAGCAATAGCGAGGTTGATTGCCGAGGCAAATTAGTTTAATGAGACTTGCAATTAAACACGCATGCCTCAAGACAATCAAGTGATTGAATGTCAATATACTTCTAAAGTCTATGCTGAATTGATTCGAAATTTTTTAAGCAAAACAATTAACAAAACTCGCAAATAATCCCCGAAGTAATACCTTGTTGCTTTATTTAAAAGATTAGGGCTCGTCCGGGATTTGAACCCGGGACCTCTCGCACCCTAAGCGAGAATCATACCCCTAGACCAACGAGCCAGCTGCCAACATTGGTTAATGAGGTTACAATTTTCAATAAGTGTTACAGTCATGTCATTTTTTTTCGATCCAAGTCGATAAAATGTTAGAAAAGTCTTATCAGTGTTGCTGTTTAATCCACTACCGCACGTTAGACGGTTGATCATGAGATAATCAAGTGATTGAAGAATTAAGTTTTTTTTTGATTAAATATTACAATCGTGTCTTTTTTAAAAATACATTTCAAAATTCTTGATAATCTTGTTTTTCAATTGGAAGTCAATTAACCCATTTTGAGAACATTGATTTGTTAGGTTTGTTTTCGTTTTTAACGCTATTAAACACGATAGATATAATTTAAGTTGTTCAGAACATTTAGTTATTAAGGTGGGACAAACTATTCTTATTCAGCACAAGGAAAATGTTTGTTTTCAAAATTAGTGTGTTATAAATACGTATGGTTCTTATTATGTCAAATCACAGTCGGGTTCCTCGTTAGTATAGTGGTCAGTATCCCCGCCTGTCACGCGGGAGACCGGGGTTCGATTCCCCAACGGGGAAGTTATTTTTTTGTCAAGTAAATTAATATTCTGCTTTGGTTTGAAACTTTGATTTGATTTAGTTTTGACTACGAATACCTATCAATCCTCATTATTTTCTTTTGTATTCTACATCTGAACCCTTGTTACAGTAAAAAACAACAGACAAATGAAAATACAATTGCTTGAAGTATCACCTTGCTTTTATTGTAAAAAAAGAGGGCTCGTCCGGGATTTGAACCCGGGACCTCTCGCACCCAAAGCGAGAATCATACCCCTAGACCAACGAGCCAGCTGCCAAAATAGCTAATGAGGTTCTGATTTGCATTAAGTGTTACAGTCATGTCATTTTTTTTTCGATCCAAGTCGATAAAATGTCAGAAAAGTCTTATCAGTGTTTCTGTTTCCTCCACTAACGCACATAAGACGGTTAATCATGAGACAATCGAGTGATTGAATGTCAATTTATTTCTAAAGTCTATGCTGAAATGATTCGAAATTTTTTAACCAAAACAATTAACAAAACTCGCAAATAAACCCCGAAGTAATACCTTGTTGATTTAGTTAAAAGATTAGGGCTCGTCCGGGATTGGAACCCGAGACCTCTTTCACCGTAAGCGAGAATCATACCCCTAGACCAACGAGCCATTACGCTGTAACATATTGAAATAATTTTTTTATTTTGATTAAATATTACAATCCTGTCTTTATTTAAAACACGTTTCAAATCTCTTGATAATCTTGGTTTTCAATTGGAAGTCAATTAACCCATTTTGAGAACATTGGTTTGTTAGGTTTGTTTTCGTTTTTAACGCTATTAAACACGATAGATTTAATTTAAGTTATTCAGAACATTTAGTTATTAAGGTGGGACAAACTATTCTTATTCAGCACAAGGAAAATGTTTGTTTTCAAAATTAGTGTGTTATAAATACATATGGTTCTTATTATGTCAAATCACAGTCGGGTTCCTCGTTAGTATAGTGGTCAGTATCCCCGCCTGTCACGCGGGAGACCGGGGTTCGTTTCCCCGACGGGGAGGATATTTTTTTGTCAAGTAAATTAATATTCTGCTTTGGTTTGAAACTTTGATTTGATTTAGTATTGACTGCGAATACCTATCAATCCTCGTTATTTTCTTTAGTATTGTACATATAAACCCTTGTTACAGTAAAAAATAACAGACAAATGAAAATACAATTGACTAAAGTACCACCTTGCTTCTATTGTCAAAAACAAGGGCTCGTCCGGGATTTGAACCCGGGACTTCTCGCACCCAAAGCGAGAATCATAGCCCTAGACCAACGAGCCAGCTTCCAAAATAGTTTATGAAGTTCTGATTTTCAATAAGTGTAACGAGCCAGCTGCAAACACTAGTTAATGAGGTTCTGATTTTCAATAAATGTTACAGTCATGTCATTTTTTTTTCCATCCAAGTCGATAAAATGTCAGAAAAGTCTTATCAGTGTTGCTGTTTCCTCCACTAACGCACATAAGACGGTTAATCATGAGACAATCAAGTGATTGAATGTCAATATACTTCTAAAGTCTATGCTGAATTGATTCGAAATTTTTTAAGCAAAACAATTAACAAAACTCGCAAATAATCCCCGAAGTAATACCTTGTTGCTTTATTTAAAAGATTAGGGCTCGTCCGGGATTTGAAGCCGGGACCTCTCGCACCCTAAGCGAGAATCATACCCCTAGACCAACGAGCCAGCTGCCAACATTGGTTAATGAGGTTACAATTTTCAATAAGTGTTACAGTCATGTCATTTTTTTTCGATCCAAGTCGATAAAATGTTAGAAAAGTCTTATCAGTGTTGCTGTTTAATCCACTACCGCACGTTAGACGGTTGATCATGAGATAATCAAGTGATTGAAGAATTAATTTTTTTTTTGATTAAATATTACAATCGTGTCTTTTTTAAAAATACATTTCAAAATTCTTGATAATCTTGTTTTTCAATTGGAAGTCAATTAACCCATTTTGAGAACATTGATTTGTTAGGTTTGTTTTCGTTTTTAACGCTATTAAACACGATAGATATAATTTAAGTTGTTCAGAACATTTAGTTATTAAGGTGGGACAAACTATTCTTATTCAGCACAAGGAAAATATTTGTTTTCAAAATTAGTGTGTTATAAATACGTATGGTTCTTATTATGTCAAATCACAGTCGGGTTCCTCGTTAGTATAGTGGTCAGTATCCCCGCCTGTCACGCGGGAGACCGGGGTTCGATTCCCCAACGGGGAAGTTATTTTTTTGTCAAGTGAATTAATATTCTGCTTTGGTTTGAAACTTTGATTTGATTTAGTTTTGACTACGAATACCTATCAATCCTCATTATTTTCTTTTGTATTCTACATCTGAACCCTTGTTACAGTCAAAAACAACAGACAAATGAAAATACAATTGCCTGAAGTATCACCTTGCTTTTATTGTAAAAAAAGAGGGCTCGTCCGGGATTTGAACCCGGGACCTCTCGCACCCAAAGCGAGAATCATACCCCTAGACCAACGAGCCAGCTGCCAAAATAGCTAATGAGGTTCTGATTTGCATTAAGTGTTACAGTCATGTCATTTTTTTTCGATCCAAGTCGATAAAATGTCAGAAAAGTCTTATCAGTGTTTCTGTTACCTCCACTAACGCACATAAGACGGTTAATCATGAGACAATCGAGTGATTGAATGTCAATTTATTTCTAAAGTCTAAGCTGAAATGATTCGAAATTTTTTAACCAAAACAATTAACAAAACTCGCAAATAAACCCCGAAGTAATACCTTGTTGATTTAGTTAAAAGATTAGGGCTCGCCCGGGATTGGAACCCGAGACCTCTTTCACCGTAAGCGAGAATCATACCCCTAGACCAACGAGCCATTACGCTGTAACATATTGAAATAATTTTTTTATTTTGATTAAATATTACAATCCTGTCTTTATTTAAAATACGTTTCAAATCTCTTGATAATCTTGTTTTTCAATTGCAAGTCAATTAACCCATTTTGAGAACATTGGTTTGTTAGGTTTGTTTTCGTTTTTAACGCTATTAAACACGATAGATCTAATTTAAGTTATTCAGAACATTTAGTTATTAAGGAGGGACAAACTATTCTTATTCAGCACAAGGAAAATGTTTGTTTTCAAAATTAGTGTGTTATAAATACATATGGTTCTTATTATGTCAAATCACAGTCGGGTTCCTCGTTAGTATAGTGGTCAGTATCCCCGCCTGTCACGCGGGAGACCGGTGTTCGATTCCCCCACGGGGAGTTTATTTTATTGTCATGTAAATTAATATTCTGCTTTGGTTTGAAACTTTGATTTGATTTAGTTTTGACTACGAATACCTATCAATACTCGTTATTTTCTTTAGTATTCTACATATGAACCCTTATTACAGTAAAAAAAAACAGACAAATGAAAATACAATTGTCTAAAGTACCACCTTGCTTTTATTGTCAAAAACGAGGGCTCGTCCGGGATTTGAACCCGGGACCTCTCGCACCCAAAGCGAGAATCATACCCCTAACCCAACGAGCCAGCTGCCAAAATAGTTAATGAGGGTCTGATTTGCAATAAGTGTTACAGTCATGTCATTTTTTTTTCGATCCTAGTCGATAAAATGTCAGAAAAGTCTTATCAGTGTTTCTGTTTCCTCCACTAACGCACATAAGACGGTTAATCATGAGACAATCAAGTGATTGAATGTCAATATATTTCTAAAGTCTATGCTGAATTGATTCGAAATTTTTTAAGCAAAACAATTAACAAAACTCGCAAATAACCCCGAAGTAATACCTTGTTGATTTATTTAAAAGATTAGGGCTCGTCCGGGATTTGAACCCGGGACCTCTCGCACCCTAAGCGAGAATCATACCCCTAGACCAACGAGCCAGCTGCCAACATTGCTTAGTGAGGTTACAATTTTCAATAAGTGTTACAGTCATATCATTTTTTTTTTCGATCCAAGTCGATAAAATGTTAGAAAAGTCTTATCAGTCTTTCTGTTTAATCCACTACCGCACTGAAGACGGTTGATCATGACATAATCAAAGTGATTGAATGTCAATATACATCTAAAGTATATGCTGAATTGATTCGAAATTTTTTAAGCAAAACAATTAACAAAACTCGCAAATAATCCCCAAAGTAATACCTTGTGATTCAGTTGAAAGATTAGGGCTCGTCCGGGATTGGAACCCGGGACATCTTGTACCCTAAGCGAGAATCATACCCCTAGACCAACGAGCAATTACGCTGTAACATATTGAATTAAGTTTTTTTTTTTTATTAAATATTACAATCCTGTCTTTATTTAAAATACGTTTCAAATCTCTTGATAATCTTGTTTTTCAATTGCAAGTCAATTAACCCATTTTGAGAACATTGGTTTGTTAGGTTTGTTTTCGTTTTTAACGCTATTAAACACGATAGATCTAATTTAAGTTATTCAGAACATTTAGTTATTAAGGAGGGACAAACTATTCTTATTCAGCACAAGGAAAATGTTTGTTTTCAAAATTAGTGTGTTATAAATACATATGGTTCTTATTATGTCAAATCACAGTCGGGTTCCTCGTTAGTATAGTGGTCAGTATCCCCGCCTGTCACGCGGGAGACCGGTGTTCGATTCCCCCACGGGGAGTTTATTTTATTGTCATGTAAATTAATATTCTGCTTTGGTTTGAAACTTTGATTTGATTTAGTTTTGACTACGAATACCTATCAATACTCGTTATTTTCTTTAGTATTCTACATATGAACCCTTATTACAGTAAAAAAAAACAGACAAATGAAAATACAATTGTCTAAAGTACCACCTTGCTTTTTTTGTCAAAAACGAGGGGTCGTCCGGGATTTGAACCCGGGACCTATCGCACCCAAAGCGAGAATCATACCCCTAACCCAACGAGCCAGCTGCCAAAATAGTTAATGAGGGTCTGATTTGCAATAAGTGTTACAGTCATGTCATTTTTTTTTCGATCCTAGTCGATAAAATGTCAGAAAAGTCTTATCAGTGTTTCTGTTTCCTCCACTAACGCACATAAGACGGTTAATCATGAGACAATCAAGTGATTGAATGTCAATATATTTCTAAAGTCTATGCTGAATTGATTCGAAATTTTTTAAGCAAAACAATTAACAAAACTCGCAAATAACCCCGAAGTAATACCTTGTTGATTTATTTAAAAGATTAGGGCTCGTCCGGGATTTGAACCCGGGACCTCTCGCACCCTAAGCGAGAATCATACCCCTAGACCAACGAGCCAGCTGCCAACATTGCTTAGTGAGGTTACAATTTTCAATAAGTGTTACAGTCATATCATTTTTTTTTTCGATCCAAGTCGATAAAATGTTAGAAAAGTCTTATCAGTCTTTCTGTTTAATCCACTACCGCACTGAAGACGGTTGATCATGACATAATCAAAGTGATTGAATGTCAATATACATCTAAAGTATATGCTGAATTGATTCGAAATTTTTTAAGCAAAACAATTAACAAAACTCGCAAATAATCCCCAAAGTAATACCTTGTGATTCAGTTGAAAGATTAGGGCTCGTCCGGGATTGGAACCCGGGACATCTTGTACCCTAAGCGAGAATCATACCCCTAGACCAACGAGCAATTACGCTGTAACATATTGAATTAAGTTTTTTTTTTTTATTAAATATTACAATCCTGTCTTTATTTAAAATACGTTTCAAATCTCTTGATAATCTTGTTTTTCAATTGCAAGTGAATTAACCCATTTTGAGAACATTGGTTTGTTAGGTTTGTTTTCGTTTTTAACGCTATTAAACACGATAGATCTAATTTAAGTTATTCAGAACATTTAGTTATTAAGGAGGGACAAACTATTCTTATTCAGCACAAGGAAAATGTTTGTTTTCAAAATTAGTGTGTTATAAATACATATGGTTCTTATTATGTCAAATCACAGTCGGGTTCCTCGTTAGTATAGTGGTCAGTATCCCCGCCTGTCACGCGGGAGACCGGTGTTCGATTCCCCCACGGGGAGTTTATTTTATTGTCATGTAAATTAATATTCTGCTTTGGTTTGAAACTTTGATTTGATTTAGTTTTGACTACGAATACCTATCAATACTCGTTATTTTCTTTAGTATTCTACATATGAACCCTTATTACAGTAAAAAAAAACAGACAAATGAAAATACAATTGTCTAAAGTACCACCTTGCTTTTTTTGTCAAAAACGAGGGGTCGTCCGGGATTTGAACCCGGGACCTATCGCACCCAAAGCGAGGATCATACCCCTAACCCAACGAGCCAGCTGCCAGAATAGTTAATGAGGGTCTGATTTGCAATAAGTGTTACAGTCATGTCATTTTTTTTTCGATCCTAGTCGATAAAATGTCAGAAAAGTCTTATCAGTGTTTCTGTTTCCTCCACTAACGCACATAAGACGGTTAATCATGAGACAATCAAGTGATTGAATGTCAATATATTTCTAAAGTCTATGCTGAATTGATTCGAAATTTTTTAAGCAAAACAATTAACAAAACTCGCAAATAACCCCGAAGTAATACCTTGTTGATTTATTTAAAAGATTAGGGCTCGTCCGGGATTTGAACCCGGGACCTCTCGCACCCTAAGCGAGAATCATACCCCTAGACCAACGAGCCAGCTGCCAACATTGCTTAGTGAGGTTACAATTTTCAATAAGTGTTACAGTCATATCATTTTTTTTTTTCGATCCAAGTCGATAAAATGTTAGAAAAGTCTTATCAGTCTTTCTGTTTAATCCACTACCGCACTGAAGACGGTTGATCATGACATAATCAAAGTGATTGAATGTCAATATACATCTAAAGTATATGCTGAATTGATTCGAAATTTTTTAAGCAAAACAATTAACAAAACTCGCAAATAATCCCCAAAGTAATACCTTGTGATTCAGTTGAAAGATTAGGGCTCGTCCGGGATTGGAACCCGGGACATCTTGTACCCTAAGCGAGAATCATACCCCTAGACCAACGAGCAATTACGCTGTAACATATTGAATTAAGTTTTTTTTTTTTATTAAATATTACAATCGTGTCTTTTTTTAAAATACGTTTCAAAATTCTTGATAATCTTGTTTTTCAATTGGAAGTCAATTAACCCATTTTGAGAACATTGGTTTGTTAGGTTTGTTTTCGTTTTTAACGCTATTAAACACGATAGATATAATTTAAGTTATTCAGAACATTTAGTTATTAAGGTGGGACAAACTATTCTTATTCAGCACAAGGAAAATGTTTGTTTTCAAAATTAGTGTGTTATAAATACATATGGTTCTTATTATGTCAAATCACAGCCGGGTTCCTCGTTAGTATAGTGGTCAGTATCCCCGCCTGTCACGCGGGAGACCGGGGTTCGATTCCCCGACGGGGAGGTTATTTTTTTGTCCAAGTAAATTAATATTCTGCTTTGGTTTGAAACTTTGATTTGATTTAGTATTGACTACGAATACCTATCGATCCTCATTATTTTCTTTAGTATTCTACATCTGAACCCTTGTTACAGTCAAAAACAACAGACAAATGAAAATACAATTGCCTGAAGTATCACCTTGCTTTTATTGTCAAAAAAGGGCTCGTCCGGGATTTGAATCCGGGACCTCTCGCACCCAAAGCTAGAATCATACCCCTAGACCAACGAGCCAGCTGCCAACATTAGTTAATAAAGGTTGTCATTTTCATTAAGTGTTACAGTCATGTCATATTTTTTTTCGATCCAAGTCGATAAAATGTTAGAAAAGTCTTATCAGTGTTGCTGTTTAATCCACTACCGCACGTTAGACGGTTGATCATGACATAATCAAAGTGATTGAATGTCAATATACATCTAAAGTATATGCTGAATTGATTCGAAATTTTTTAAGCAAAACAATTAACAAAACTCGCAAATAATCCCCAAAGTAATACCTTGTGATTCAGTTGAAAGATTAGGGCTCGTCCGGGATTGGAACCCGGGACATCTTGTACCCTAAGCGAGAATCATACCCCTAGACCAACGAGCAATTACGCTGTAACATATTGAATTAAGTTTTTTTTTTTTTATTAAATATTACAATCGTGTCTTTTTTTAAAATACGTTTCAAAATTCTTGATAATCTTGTTTTTCAATTGGAAGTCAATTAACCCATTTTGAGAACATTGGTTTGTTAGGTTTGTTTTCGTTTTTAACGCTATTAAACACGATAGATATAATTTAAGTTATTCAGAACATTTAGTTATTAAGGTGGGACAAACTATTCTTATTCAGCACAAGGAAAATGTTTGTTTTCAAAATTAGTGTGTTATAAATACATATGGTTCTTATTATGTCAAATCACAGCCGGGTTCCTCGTTAGTATAGTGGTCAGTATCCCCGCCTGTCACGCGGGAGACCGGGGTTCGATTCCCCGACGGGGAGGTTATTTTTTTGTCCAAGTAACCTAATATTCTGCTTTGGTTTGAAACTTTGATTTGATTTAGTATTGACTACGAATACCTATCGATCCTCATTATTTTCTTTAGTATTCTACATCTGAACCCTTGTTACAGTCAAAAACAACAGACAAATGAAAATACAATTGCCTGAAGTATCACCTTGCTTTTATTGTCAAAAAAGGGCTCGTCCGGGATTTGAATCCGGGACCTCTCGCACCCAAAGCTAGAATCATACCCCTAGACCAACGAGCCAGCTGCCAACATTAGTTAATGAAGGTTGTCATTTTCATTAAGTGTTACAGTCATGTCATATTTTTTTTCGATCCAAGTCGATAAAATTTTAGAAAAGTCTTATCAGTGTTGCTGTTTAATCCACTACCGCACGTTAGACGGTTGATCATGAGATAATCAAGTGATTGAATGTCAATATACTTCTAAAGTCTATGCTGAATTGATTCGAAATTTTTTAACCAAAACAATTAACAAAACTCGCAAATAAACCCCGAAGTAATACCTTGTAATTCAGTTGAAAGATTAGGGCTCGTCCGGGATTGGAACCCGGGACATCTTGCACCCTAAGCGAGAATCATACCCCTAGACCAACGAGCCATTACGCTGTAACATACTGAATTAAGTTTTCTTTTCGATTTAATATTACAATCCTGTCTTTATTTAAAATACGTTTCAAATCTTTTGATAATCTTGTTTTTCAACTGGAAGTCAATTAACCCATTTTAAGAACATTGGTTTGTTAGGTTTGTTTTTGTTTTTAACGCTATTAAACACGATAGATCTAATTTAAGTTATTCAGAACATTTAGTTATTAAGGTGGGACAAACTATTCTTATCCAGCACAAGGAAAATGTTTGTTTTTAAAATTAGTTTGTTATAAAGACATATGGTTCTTATTATGTCAAATCACAGTCGGGTTCCTCGTTAGTATAGTGGTCAGTATCCCCGCCTGTCACTCGGGAGACTGGGGTTCGATTCCCCGACGGGGAGGTTATTTTTTTGTCAAGTAAATTAATATTCTGCTTTGGTTTGAAACTTTGATTTGATTTAGTTTTGACTACGAATACCTATCAATCCTCGTTATTTTCTTTAGTATTCTACATATGAACCCTTGTTACACTAAAAAAAAACAGACAAATGAAAATACAATTGACTGAAGTACAACCTTGCTTTTATTGTCAAAAACGAGGGCTCGTCCGGGATTTGAACCCGGGACCTCTCGCACCCAAAGCGAGAATCATACCCCTAGACCAACGAGCCAGCTTCCAAAATAGTTTATGAAGTTCTGATTTTCAATAAGTGTAACGAGCCAGCTGCAAACACTAGTTAATGAGGTTCTGATTTTCAATAAATGTTACAGTCATGTCATTTTTTTTTCGATCCAAGTCGATAAAATGTTAGAAAAGTCTTATCAGTGTTGCTTCATCCACTAACGCACATAAGACGGTTAATCACGAGACAATCAAGTGATTGAATGTCATTATACTTCTAAAGTCTATGCTGAATTGATTCGAAATTTTTTAAGCAAAACAATTAACAAAACTCGCAAATAATCCCCGAAGTAATACTTTGTGATTCAGTTGAAAGATGAGGGCTCGTCCGGGATTGGAACCCGGGACATCTCGCACCCTAAGCGAGAATCATACCCCTAGACCAACTTGCCAGCTGCCAACATTGATTAATGAGGTTACAATTTTCAATAAGTGTTACAGTCATTTCATTTTTTTTTCGATCCAAGTCGATAAAATGTTAGAAAAGTCTTATCAGTGTTGCTGTTTAATCCACTACCGCACATAAGACGGTTAATCATGAGACAATCAAGTGAGTGAATGTCAATATACTTCTAAAGTCTATGCTGAATTGATTCCAAATTTTTTAAGCAAAACAATTAACAAAACTCGCAAATAATCCCCGAAGTAATACCTTGTGATTCAGTTGAAAGATTAGGGCTCGTCCGGGATTGGAACCCGGGACATCTTGCACCCTAAGCGAGAATCATACCCCTAGACCAACGAGCCATTACGCTGTAACATACTGAATTAAGTTTTCTTTTCGATTTAATATTACAATCCTGTCTTTATTTAAAATACGTTTCAAATCTTTTGATAATCTTGTTTTTCAACTGGAAGTCAATTAACCCATTTTAAGAACATTGGTTTGTTAGGTTTGTTTTTGTTTTTAACGCTATTAAACACGATAGATCTAATTTAAGTTATTCAGAACATTTAGTTATTAGGGTGGGACAAACTATTCTTATCCAGCACAAGGAAAATGTTTGTTTTTAAAATTAGTTTGTTATAAAGACATATGGTTCTTATTATGTCAAATCACAGTCGGGTTCCTCGTTAGTATAGTGGTCAGTATCCCCGCCTGTCACTCGGGAGACTGGGGTTCGATTCCCCGACGGGGAGGTTATTTTTTTGTCAAGTAAATTAATATTCTGCTTTGGTTTGAAACTTTGATTTGATTTAGTTTTGACTACGAATACCTATCAATCCTCGTTATTTTCTTTAGTATTCTACATATGAACCCTTGTTACACTAAAAAAAACCAGACAAATGAAAATACAATTGACTGAAGTACAACCTTGCTTTTATTGTCAAAAACGAGGGCTCGTCCGGGATTTGAACCCGGGACCTCTCGCACCCAAAGCGAGAATCATACCCCTAGACCAACAAGCCAGCTTCCAAAATAGTTTATGAAGTTCTGATTTTCAATAAGTGTAACGAGCCAGCTGCAAACACTAGTTAATGAGGTTCTGATTTTCAATAAATGTTACAGTCATGTCATTTTTTTTTTTCGATCCAAGTCGATAAAATGTTAGAAAAGTCTTATCAGTGTTGCTGTTTCCTCCACTAACGCACATAAGACGGTTAATCACGAGACAATCAAGTGATTGAATGTCATTATACTTCTAAAGTCTATGCTGAATTGATTCGAAATTTTTTAAGCAAAACAATTAACAAAACTCGCAAATAATCCCCGAAGTAATACTTTGTGATTCAGTAGAAAGTTGAGGGCTCGTCCGGGATTGGAACCCGGGACATCTCGCACCCTAAGCGAGAATCATACCCCTAGACCAACTTGCCAGCTGCCAACATTGATTAATGAGGTTACAATTTTCAATAAGTGTTACAGTCATGTCATTTTTTTTTCGATCCAAGTCGATAAAATGTTAGAAAAGTCTTATCAGTGTTGCTGTTTCCTCCACTAACGCACATAAGACGGTTAATCACGAGACAATCAAGTGATTGAATGTCAATATACTTCTAAAGTCTATGCTGAATTGATTCCAAAATTTTTAAGCAAAACAATTAACAAAACTCGCAAATAATCCCCGAAGTAATACCTTGTGATTCAGTTGAAAGATTAGGGCTCGTCCGGGATTGGAACCCGGGACATCTTGCACCCTAAGCGAGAATCATACCCCTAGACCAACGAGCCATTACGCTGTAACATATTGAATTAAGTTTTTTTTTTGATTAAATATTACAATCGTGTCTTTTTTAAAAATACGTTTCAAAATTCTTGATAATCTTGTTTTTCAATTGGAAGTCAATTAACCCATTTTGAGAACATTGGTTTGTTAGGTTTGTTTTCGTTTTTAACGCTATTAAACACGATAGATATAATTTAAGTTGTTCAGAACATTTAGTTATTAAGGTGGGACAAACTATTCTTATTCAGCACAAGGAAAATGTTTGTTTTCAAAATTAGTGTGTTATAAATACGTATGGTTCTTATTATGTCAAATCACAGTCGGGTTCCTCGTTAGTATAGTGGTCAGTATCCCCGCCTGTCACGCGGGAGACCGGGGATCAATTTCCCAACGGGGAGGTTATTTTTTTGTCAAGTAAATTAATATTCTGCTTTGGTTTGAAACTTTGATTTGATTTAGTATTGACTACGAATACCTATCAATCCTCATTATTTTCTTTTGTATTCTACATCTGAACCCTTGTTACAGTCAAAAACAACAGACAAATGAAAATACAATTGCCTGAAGTATCACCTTGCTTTTATTGTCAAAAAGAGGGCTCGTCCGGGATTTGAACCCGGGACCTCTCGCACCCAAAGCGAGAATCATACCCCTAGACCAACGAGCCAGCTGCCAAGATTAGTTAATGAAGGTTATCATTTTCAATAAGTGTTACAGTCATGTCATATTTTTTTTTCGATCCAAGTCGATAAAATGTCAGAAAAGTCTTATCAGTGTTGCTGTTTAATCCACTACCGCACTTAAGACGGTTGATCGTGAGATAATCAAGTGGTTGAATGTCAATATACTTCTAAAGTCTTTGCTGAATTGATTCGAAATTTTTTAAGTAAAACAATTAACAAAACTCGCAACAAATCCCCGAAGTAATACCTTGTTGATTTAATTAAAAGATTAGGGCTCGTCCGGGATTGGAACCCGAGAACTCTTGCACCCTAAGCGAGAATCATACCCCTAGACCAACGAGCCATTACGCTGTAACCTATTGAAATAAGTTTTTTTTTGATTAAATATTACAATCCTGTCTTTATTTAAAACACGTTTCAAATCTCTTGATAATCTTGTTTTTCAATTGGAAGTCAATTAACCCATTTTGAGAACATTGGTTTGTTAGGTTTGTTTTCGTTTTTAACGCTATTAAACACGATAGATTTAATTTAAGTTATTCAGAACATTTAGTTATTAAGGTGGGACAAACTATTCTTATTCAGCACAAGGAAAATGTTTGTTTTCAAAATTAGTTTGTTATAAATAGATATGGTTCTTATTATGTCAAATCACAGTCGGGTTCCTCGTTTGTATAGTGGTCAGTATCCCCGCCTGTCACGCGGGAGACCGGGGTTCGATTCCCCGACGGGGAGGATATTTTTTTGTCAAGTAAATTAATATTCTGCTTTGGTTTGAAACTTTGATTTGATTTAGTATTGACTACGAATACCTATCAATCCTCGTTATTTTCTTTAGTATTGTACATATGAACCCTTGTTACAGTAAAAAAAAACAGACAAATGAAAATACAATTGACTAAAGTACCACCTTGCTTCTATTGTCAAAAACAAGGGCTCGTCCGGGATTTGAACCCGGGACTTCTCGCACCCAAAGCGAGAATCATACCCCTAGACCAACGAGCCAGCTTCCAAAATAGTTTATGAAGTTCTGATTTTCAATAAGTGTAACGAGCCAGCTGCAAACACTAGTTAATGAGGTTCTGATTTTCAATAAATGTTACAGTCATGTCATTTTTTTTTCCATCCAAGTCGATAAAATGTCAGAAAAGTCTTATCAGTGTTGCTGTTTCCTCCACTAACGCACATAAGACGGTTAATCATGAGACAATCAAGTGATTGAATGTCAATATACTTCTAAAGTCTATGCTGAATTGATTCCAAATTTTTTAAGCAAAACAATTAACAAAACTCGCAAATAATCCCCGAAGTAATACCTTGTTGCTTTATTTAAAAGATTAGGGCTCGTCCGGGATTTGAACCCGGGACCTCTCGCACCCTAAGCGAGAATCATACCCCTAGACCAACAAGCCAGCTGCCAAAATAGTTAATGAGGTTCTGATTTGCAATAAGTGTTACAGTCAGGCCATTTTTTTTCGATCCAAGACGATAAAATGTCAGAAAAGTCTTATCAGTGTTTCTGTTTCCTCCACTAACGCACATAAGACGGTTAATCATGAGACAATCAAGTGATTGAATGTCAATATATTTCTAAAGTCTATGCTGAATTGATTCGAAATTTTTTAGACAAAACAATTAAAAAACCTCGCAAATAATCCCCGAAGTAATACCTTGTTGATTTATTTAAAAGATTAGGGCTCGTCCGGGATTGGAACCCGGGACCTCTCGCACCCTAAGCGAGAATCATACCCCTAGACCAACGAGCCAGCTGCCAAAATTGGTTAATGAGGTTACAATTTTCAATAAGTGTTACAGTCATGTCATTTTTTTTTGATCCAAGTCGATAAAATGTTAGAAAAGTCTTATCAGTGTTGCTGTTTAATCCACTACCGCACTTAAGACGGTTGATCATGAGATAATCAATGTGATTGAATGTCAATATACTTCTAAAGTCTATACTGAATTGATTCGAAATTTTTCAAGCAAAACAATTAACAAAACTCGCAAATAATCCCCGAATTAATACCTTGTGATTCAGTTGAAATATTAGGGTTCGTCCTGGATTGGAACCCGGAACATCTTGCACCCTAAGCGAGAATCATACCCCTAGACCAACCGAGCCATTACGCTGTAACATTTTGAATTAGGTTTTTTTTTGATTAAATATTACAATCGTGTCTTTTTTTAAAATACGTTTCAAAATTCTTGATAATCTTGTTTTTCAATTGGAAGTCAATTAACCCATTTTGAGAACATTGGTTTGTTAGCTTTGTTTTCGTTTTTAACGCTATTAAACACGATAGATATAATTTAAGTTGTTCAGAAAATTTAGTTGTTAAGGTGGGACAAACTATTCTTATTCAGCACAAGGAAAATGTTTGTTTTCAAAATTAGTGTGTTATAAATACGTATGGTTCTTATTATGTCAAATCACAGTCGGGTTCCTCGTTAGTATAGTGGTCAGTATCCCCCCCTGTCACGCGGGAGACCGGGGTTCGATTCCCCGCGGGGAGGTTATTTTTTGTCAAGTAAATTAATATTCTGCTTTGGTTTGAAACTTTGATTTGATTTAGTATTGACTACGAATACCTATCAATCCTCGTTATTTTCTTTAGTATTCTACATATGAACCCTTGTTACAGTCAAAAACAACAGACAAATGAAAATACAATTGCCTGAAGTATCACCTTGCTTTTCTTGTCAAAAAAGAGGGCTCGTCCGGGATTTGAACCCGGGACCTCTCGCACCCAAATCGAGAATCATACCCCTAGACCAACGAGCCAGCTGCCAAAATAGTTAATGAGGTTCTGATTTGCAATAAGTGTTACAGTCATGTCATTTTTTTTTCGATCCAAGTCGATAAAATGTCAGAAAAGTCTTATCAGTGTTTCTGTTTCCTCCACTAACGCACATAAGACGGTTAATCATGAGACAATCAAGTGATTGAATGTCAATATATTTGTAAAGTCTATGCTGAATTGATTCGAAATTTTTTAAGCAAAACAATTAACAAAACTCGCAAATAATCCCCGAAGTAATACCTTGTTGATTTATTTAAAATTTAGGGCTCGTCCGGGATTTGAACCCGGGACCTCTCGCACCCTAAGCGAGATTCATACGCCTAGACCAACGAGCCAGCTGCCAAAATTGGTTAATGAGGTTAAAATTTTCAATAAGTGTTACGGTCATGTCATATTTTTTTCGATCCAAGTCGATAAAATGTTAGAAAAGTCTTACCAGTGTTGCTGTTTAATCCACTACCGCACTTAAGACGGTTGATCATGAGATAATCAAAGTGATTGAATGTCAATATACATCTAAAGTCTATGCTGAATTGATTCGAAATTTTTTAAGCAAAACAATTAACAAAACTCGCAAATAATCCCCGAAGTAATACCTTGTGATTCAGTTGAAAGATTAGGGCTCGTCCGGGATTTGAACCCGGGACATCTTTCACCCTAAGCGAGAATCATACTCCTAGACCAACGAGCCATTACGCTGTAACATATTGAATTAAGTTTTTTTTTTTGATTAAATATTACAATCGTGTCTTTTTTAAAAATACGTTTCAAAATTCTTGATAATCTTGTTTTTCAATTGGAAGTCAATTAACCCATTTTGAGAACATTGGTTTGTTAGGTTTGTTTTCGTTTTTAACGCTATTAAACACGATAGATATAACTTAAGTTGTTCAGAACATTTAGTTATTAAGGTGGGACAAACTATTCTTATTCAGCACAAGGAAAATGTTTGTTTTCAAAATTAGTGTGTTATAAATACGTATGGTTCTTATTATGTCAAATCGCAGTCGGGTTCCTCGTTAGTATAGTGGTCAGTATCCCCGCCTGTCACGCGGGAGACCGGTGTTCGATTCCCCGACGGGGAGGTTATTTTTTTGTCAACTAAATTAATATTCTGCTTTGGTTTGAAACTTTGATTTGTTTTAGTATTGACTACGAATACCTATCAATCCTCATTATTTTCTTTTGTATCCTACATCTGAACCCTTGTCGAAGTAAAAAACAACAGACAAATGAAAATACAATTGCCTTAAATATCACCTTGATTTTATTGTCAAAAAAGAGGGCTCGTCAGGGATTTGAACCCGGGACCTCTCGCACCCTAAGCGAGATTCATACCCCTAGACCAACGAGCCAGCTGCAAACATTAGTTAATGAAGGTTATCATTTTCAATAAGTGTTACAGTCATGTCATATTTTTTTTCGATCCAAGTCGATAAAATGTTAGAAAAGTCTTATCAGTGTTGCTGTTTAATCCACTACCGCACTTAAGACGGTTGATCATGAGATAATCAAAGTGATTGAATGTCAATATACTTCTAAATCTATGCTGAATTGATTCGAAATTTTTTAAGCAAAACAATTAACAAAACTCGCAAATAATCCCCGAAGTAATACCTTGCGATTCAGTTGAAAGATTAGGGCTCGTCCGGGATTGGAACCCGGGACATCTTGCACCCTAAGCGAGAATCATACCCCTAGACCAACGAGCCATTACGCTGTAACATATTGAATTAAGTTTTTTTTTTGATTAAATATTACAATCGTGTTTTTTTTTAAAATACGTTTCAAAATTCTTGATAATCTTGTTTTTCAATTGCAAGTCAATTAACCCATTTTGAGAACGATGGTTTGTTAGGTTTGTTTTCGTTTTTAACGCTATTAAACACGATAGATATAATTTAAGTTGTTCAGAACATTTAGTTATTAAGGTGGGACAAACTATTCTTATTCAGCACAAGGAAAATGTTTGTTTTCAAAATTAGTGTGTTATAAATACGTATGGTTCTTATTATGTCAAATCGCAGTCGGGTTCCTCGTTAGTATAGTGGTCAGTATCCCCGCCTGTCACGCGGTAGACCGGTGTTCGATTCCCCGACGGGGAGGTTATTTTTTTGTCAACTAAATTAATATTCTGCTTTGGTTTGAAACTTTGATTTGTTTTAGTATTGACTACGAATACCTATCAATCCTCATTATTTTCTTTTGTATCCTACATCTGAACCCTTGTCACAGTAAAAAACAACAGACAAATGAAAATACAATTGCCTTAAATATCACCTTGATTTTATTGTCAAAAAAGAGGGCTCGTCAGGGATTTGAACCCGGGACCTCTCGCACCCTAAGCGAGATTCATACCCCTAGACCAACGAGCCAGCTGCAAACATTAGTTAATGAAGGTTATCATTTTCAATAAGTGTTACAGTCATGTCATATTTTTTTTCGATCCAAGTCGATAAAATGTTAGAAAAGTCTTATCAGTGTTGCTGTTTCCTCCACTACCGCACATAAGACGGTTAATCATGAGACAATCAAGTGATTAAATGTCAATATATTTCTAAAGTCTATGCTGAATTGATTCGAAATTTTTTAACCAAAACAATTAACAAAACTCGCAAATAAACCCCGAAGTAATACCTTGTTGATTTAGTTAAAAGATTAGGGCTCGTCCGGGATTGGAACCCGAGACCTCTTGCACCCTAAGCGAGAATCATACCCCTAGACCAACGAGCCATTACGCTGTAACATATTGAAATAATTTTTTATTTTGATTAAATATTACAATCCTGTCTTTATTTAAAATACCTTTTAAATCTCTTGATAATCTTGTTTTTCAATTGCAAGTCAATTAACCCATTTTGAGAACATTGGTTTGTTAGGTTTGTTTTCGTTTTTAACGCTATTAAACACGATAGATCTAATTTACGTTATTCAGAACATTTAGTTATTAATGTGCGACAAACTATTCTTATTCAGCACAAGGAAAATGTTTGTTTTCAAAATTAGTGTGTTATAAATACATATGGTTCTTATTATGTCAAATCACAGTCGGCTTCCTCGTTAGTATAGTGGTCAGTATCCCCGCTTGTCACGCGGGAGACCGGGGTTCGATTCCCCGACGGGGAGGTTATTTTTTTGTCATGTAAATTAATATTCTGCTTTGGTTTGAAACTTTGAATTGATTTAGTTTTGACTACGATACCTATCAATCCTCGTTATTTTCCTTTAGTATTCTACACATGAACCCTTGTTACAGTAAAAAAAAACAGACAAATGAAAATACAATTGTCTAAAATACCACCTTGCTTTTATTGTCAAAAACGAGGGTTCATCCGGGATTTGAACCCGGGACCTCTCGCACCCAAAGCGAGAATCATACCCCTAGACCAAAGAGCCAGCTGCCAAAATAGTTAATGAGGTTCTGATTTGCAATAAGTGTTACAGTCATGTCATTTTTTTTTCGATCCAAGTCGATAAATGTCAGAAAAGTCTTATCAGTGTTTCTGTTTCCTCCACTCACGCACATAAGACGGTTAATCATGAGACAATCAAGTAATTAAATGTCAATATATTTCTAAAGTCTATGCTGAATTGATTCGAATTTTTTTAAGCAAAACAATTAACAAAACTCGCAAATAATCCCCGAAGTAATACCTTGTTGATTTATTTAAAAGATTAGGGCTCTTCCGGGATTTGAACCCGGGAACTCTCGCACCCAAAGCGAGAATCATACCCCTAGACCAACGAGCCAGCTGCCAACATTAGTTAATGAAGGTTATGATTTTCAATAAGTGTTACAGTCATGTCATATTTTTTTCGATCCAAGTCGATAAAATGTTATAAAAGTCTTATCAGTGTTGCTGTTTAATCCACTACCGCACTTAAGACGGTTGATCATGAGATAATCAAGTGATTGAATGTCAATATATTTCTAAAGTCTATGCTGAATTGATTCGAATTTTTTTAAGCAAAACAATTAACAAAACTCGCAAATAATCCCCGAAGTAATACTTTGTGATTCAGTTGAAAGATTAGGGCTCGTCCGGGATTGGAACCCGGGACATCTTGCACCCAAAGCGAGAATCATACCCCTAGACCAACGAGCCAGCTGCCAAAATAGTTAATTAGGTTCTGATTTGCTATAAGTGTTACAGTCATGTCATTTTTTTTCGATCCAAGTCGATAAAATGTTAGAAAAGTCTTATCAGTGTTTTTGTTTCCTCCACTACCGCACATAAGACGGTTAATCATGAGACAATCAAGTGATTGAATGTCAATATATTTCTAAAGTCTATGCTGAATTGATTCGAAATTTTTTAACCAAAACAATTAACAAAACTCGCTAATAAACCCCGAAGTAATACCTTGTTGATTTAGTTAAAAGATTAGGGCTCGTCCGGGATTGGAACCCGAGACCTCTTGCACCTTAAGCGAGAATCATACCCCTAGACCAACGAGCCATTACGCTGTAACATATTGAAATAAGTTTTTTATTTTGATTAAATGTTACAATCCTGTCTTTATTTAAAATACCTTTTAAATCTCTTGATAATCTTGTTTTTCAATTGCAAGTCAATTAACCCATTTTGAGAACATGGGTTTGTTAGGTTTGTTTTCGTTTTTAACGCTATTAAACACGATAGATCTAATTTAAGTTATTCAGAACATTTAGTTTTTAAGGTGGGACAAACTATTCTTATTCAGCACAAGGAAAATGTTTGTTTTCAAAATTAGTGTGTTATAAATACATATGGTTCTTATTATGTCAAATCACAGTCGTGTTCCTCGTTAGTATAGTGGTCAGTATCCCCGCCTGTCACGCGGGAGACCGGGGTTCGTTTCCCCGACGGGGAGGTTATTTTTTGTCATGTAAATTAATATTTTGCTTTGGTTTGAAACTTTGATTTGATTTAGTTATGACTACGAATACCTATCAATCCTCGTTATTTTCTTTAGTATTCTACATATGAACCCTTGTTACAGTAAAAAAAAAACAGACAAATGAAAATACAATTGTCTAAGTACCACCTTGCTTTGATTGTCAAAAACGAGGGCTCGTCCGGGATTTGAACCCGGGACCTCTCGCACCCAAAGCGAGAATCATACCCCTAGACCAACGAGCCAGCTGCCAAAATAGTTAATGAGGTTCTGATTTGCAATAAGTGTTACAGTCATGTCATTTTTTTTCGATCCAAGTCGATAAAATGTCAGAAAAGTCTTATCAGTGTTTCTGTTTCCTCCACTAACGCACATAAGACGGTTAATCATGAGACAATCAAGTGATTGAATGTCAATATATTTCTAAAGTCTATGCTGAATTGATTCGAAATTTTTTAAGCAAAACAATTAACAAAACTCGCAAATAATCCCCGAAGTAATACCTTGTTGATTTATTTAAAAGATTAGGGCTCGTCCGGGATTTGAACCCGGGACCTCTCGCACCCTAAGCGAGAATCATACCCCTAGACCAACGAGCCAGCTGCCAACATTGGTTAATGAGGTTATGATTTTCAATAAGTGTTACAGTCATGTCATTTTTTTTTTCGATCCAAGTCGATAAAATGTTAGAAAAGTCTTATCAGTCTTGCTGTTTAATCCACTACCGCAATGAAGACGGTTGATCATGAGATAATCAAAGTGATTGAATGTCAATATACATCTAAAGTCTATGCTGAATTGATTCGAAATTTTTTAACCAAAACAATTAACAAAACTCGCAAATAATCCCCGAAGTAAAACCTTGTGATTCAGTTGAAAGATTAGGGCTCGTCCGGGATTGGAACCCGGGACATCTTGCCTCCTAAGCGAGAATCATACCCCTAGACCAACGAGCCATTACGCTGTAACATATTGAATTAAGTTTTTTTTTTGATTAAATATTACAATCCAGTCTTTTTTTTAAATACGTTTCAAAATTCTTGATAATCTTGTTTTTCAATTGGAAGTCAATTAACCCATTTTGAGAACATTGGTTTGTTAGGTTTGTTTTCGTTTTTAACGCTATTAAACACGATAGATATAATTTAAGTTGTTCATAACATTTAGTTATTAAGGTGGGACAAACTATTCTTATTCAGCACAAGGAAAATGTTTGTTTTCAAAATTAGTGTGTTATAAATACGTATGGTTCTTATAATGTCAAATCACAGTCGTGTTCCTCGTTAGTATAGTGGTCAGTATCCCCGCCTGTCACGCGGGAGACCGGGGTTCGATTCCCCGACGGGGAGGCTATTTTTTTGTCAAGTAAATTAATATTCTGCTTTGGTTTGAAACTTTAAATTGATTTAGTATTGACTACGAATACCTATCAATCCTCATTATTTTCTTTTGCATTCTACATCTGAACCCTTGTTACAGTCAAAAACAACAGACAAATGAAAATACAATTGCCTGAAATATCACCTTGATTTTATTGTCAAAAAAGAGGGCTCCTCCGGGATTTGAATCCGGGACCTCTCGCACCCAAAGCGAGAATTATACCCCTAGACCAACGAGCCAGCTGCCAACATTAGTTAATGAAGGTTATCATTTTCAATAAGTGTTACAGTCATGTCGTATTTTTTTTTCGATCCAAGTCGATAAAATGTTAGAGAAGTCTTATCAGTGTTGCTGTTTAATCCACTACCGCACTTAAGACGGTTGATCATGAGATAATCAAAGTGATTGAATGTCAATATACTTCTAAAGTCTATGCTGAATTGATTCGAAATTTTTTAAGCAAAACAATTAACAAAACTCGCAAATAATCCCCGAAGTAATACCTTGTGATTCAGTTGAAAGATTAGGGCTCGTCCGGGATTGGAACCCGGGACATCTTGCACCCAAATCGAGAATCATACCCCTAGACCAACGAGCCAGCTGCCAAAATAGTTAATGAGGTTCTGATTTGCAATAAGTGTTACAGTTATGTCATTTTTTTTTCGATCCAAGTCGATAAAATGTCAGAAAAGTCTTATCAGTGTTTCTGTTTCCTCCACTAACGCACATAAGACGATTAATCATGAGACAATCAAGTGATTGAATGTCAATATATTTCTAAAGTCTATGCTGAATTGATTCGAAATTTTTTAAGCAAAACAATTAACAAAACTCGGAAATAATCCCCGAAGTAACACCTTGTTGATTTATTTAAAAGATTAGTGCTTGTCCGGGATTTGAACCCGGGACCTCTCGCACCCTAAGCGAGAATCATACCCCTAGACCAACGAGCCAGCTGCCAACATTGGTTAATGAGGTTACAATTTTCAATAAGTGTTACAGTCATGTCATTTTTTTTTCGATCCAAGTCGATAAAATGTTAAAAAAGTCTTATCAGTCTTGCTGTTTAATCCACTACCGCACTGAAGACGGTTGATCATGAGATAATCAAAGTGATTGAATGTCAATATACATCTAAAGTCTATGCTGAATTGATTCGAAATTTTTTAAGCAAAACAATTAACAAAACTCGCAAATAATCCCCGAAGTAATACCTTGTGATTCAGTTGAAAGATTAGGGCTCGTCCGGGATTGGAACCCGGGACATCTTGCACCCTAAGCGAGAATCATACCCCTAGACCAACGAGCCATTACGCTGTAGCATATTGAATTAGGTTTTTTTTTTGATTAAATATTACAATCGTGTCTTTTTTTTAAAATACGTTTCAAAATTCTTGATAATCTTGTTTTTCAATTGGAAGTCAATTAACCCATTTTGAGAACATTGGTTTGTTAGGTTTGTTTTCGTTTTTAACGCTATTAAACACGATAGATATAATTTAAGTTGTTCAGAACATTTAGTTATTAAGGTGGGACAAACTATTCTCATTAAGCACAAGGAAAATGTTTGTTTTCAAAATTAGTGTGTTATAAATACGTATGGTTCTTATTATGTCAAATCACAGTCGGGTTCCTCGTTAGTATAGTGGTCAGTATCCCCGCCTGTCACGCGGGAGACCGGGGTTCGATTCCCCGACAGGGAGGTTATTTTTTTGTCAAGTAAATTAATATTCTGCTTTGGTTTGAAACTTTGATTTGATTTAGTATTGACTACGAATACCTATCAATCCTCATTATTTTCTTTTGTATTCTACATCTGAACCCTTGTTACAGTAAAAAAAAAACAGGCAAATGAAAATACAATTGTCTAAAGTACCACCTTGCTTTTATTGTCAAAAACGAGGGCTCGTCCGGGATTTGAACCCGGGACCTCTCGCACCCAAAGCGAGAATCATACTCCTAGACCAACGAGCCAGCTGCCAAAATAGTTAATGAGGTTCTGATTTGCTATAAGTGTTACAGTCATGTCATTTTTTTTCGATCCAAGTCGATAAAATGTTAGAAAAGTCTTATCAGTGTTTCTGTTTCCTCCACTACCGCACATAAGACGGTTAATCATGAGACAATCAAGTGATTGAATGTCAATATATTTCTAAAGTCTATGCTGAATTGATTCGAAATTTTTTAACCAAAACAATTAACAAAACTCGCAAATAAACCCCGAAGTAATACCTTGTTGATTTAGTTAAAAGATTATGGCTCGTCCGGGATTGGAACCCGAGACCTCTTGCACCCTAAGCGAGAATCATACCCCTAGACCAACGAGCCATTACGCTGTAACATATTGAAATAATTTTTTATTTTGATTAAATATTCCAATCCTGTCTTTATTTAAAATCCCTTTTAAATCTCTTGATAATCTTGTTTTTCAATTGCAAGTCAATTAACCCATTTTGAGAACATTGGTTTGTTAGGTTTGTTTTCGTTTTTAACGCTATTAAACACGATAGATCTAATTTACGTTATTCAGAACATTTAGTTATTAAGGTGCGACAAACTATTCTTATTCAGCACAAGGAAAATGTTTGTTTTCAAAATTAGTGTGTTATAAATACATATGGTTCTTATTATGTCAAATCACAGTCGGCTTCCTCGTTAGTATAGTGGTCAGTATCCCCGCCTGTCACGCGGGAGACCGGGGTTCGATTCCCCGACGGGGAGGTTATTTTTTTTTCATGTAAATTAATATTCTGCTTTGGTTTGAAACTTTGATTTGATTTAGTTTTGACTACGAATACCTATCAATCCTCGTTATTTTCCTTTAGTATTCTACACATGAACCCTTGTTACAGTAAAAAAAAAACAGACAAATGAAAATACAATTGTCTAAAGTACCAGCTTGCTTTTATTGTCAAAAACGAGGGCTCATCCGGGATTTGAACCCGGGACCTCTCGCACCCAAAGCGAGAATCATACCCCTAGACCAACGAGCCAGCTGCCAAAATAGTTAATGAGGTTCTGATTTGCTATAAGTGTTACAGTCATGTCATTTTTTTTCGATCCAAGTCGATAAAATGTTAGAAAAGTCTTATCAGTGTTTCTGTTTCCTCCACTACCGCACATAAGACGGTTAATCATGAGACAATCAAGTGATTGAATGTCAATATATTTCTAAAGTCTATGCTGAATTGATTCGAAATTTTTTAACCAAAACAATTAACAAAATTCGCTAATAAACCCCGAAGTAATACCTTGTTGATTTAGTTAAAAGATTAGGGCTCGTCCGGGATTGGAACCCGAGACCTCTTGCACCCTAAGCGAGAATCATACACCTAGACCAACGAGCCATTACGCTGTAACATATTGAAATAAGTTTTTTATTTTGATTAAATGTTACAATCCTGTCTTTATTTAAAATACCTTTTAAATCTCTTGATAATCTTGTTTTTCAATTGCAAGTCAATTAACCCATTTTGAGAACATTGGTTTGTTAGGTTTGTTTTCGTTTTTAACGCTATTAAACACGATAGATATAATTTAAGTTATTCAGAACATTTAGTTATTAAGGTGGGACAAACTATTCTTATTCAGCACAAGGAAAATGTTTGTTTTCAAAATTAGTGTGTTATAAATACATATGGTTCTTATTATGTCAAATCACAGTCGTGTTCCTCGTTAGTATAGTGGTCAGTATCCCCGCCTGTCACGCGGGAGACCGGGGTTCGATTCCCCGACGGGGAGGTTATTTTTTTGTCAAGTAAATTAATATTCTGCTTTGGTTTGAAACTTTGATTTGATTTAGTATTGACTACGAATACCTATCAATCCTCATTATTTTCTTTTGCATTCTACATCTGAACCCTTGTTACAGTAAAAAACAACAGACAAATGAAAATACAATTGCCTGAAATATCACCTTGATTTTATTGTCAAAAAAGAGGGCTCCTCCGGGATTTGAATCCGGGACCTCTCGCACCCAAAGCGAGAATTATACCCCTAGACCAACGAGCCAGCTGCCAACATTAGTTAATGAAGGTTATCATTTTCAATAAGTGTTACAGTCATGTCGTATTTTTTTTTCGATCCAAGTCGATAAAATGTTAGAAAAGTCTTATCAGTGTTGCTGTTTAATCCACTACCGCACTTAAGACGGTTGATCATGAGATAATCAAAGTGATTGAATGTCAATATACTTCTAAAGTCCATGCTGAATTGATTCGAAATTTTTTAAGCAAAACAATTAACAAAACTCGCAAATAATCCCCGAAGTAATACCTTGTGATTCAGTTGAAAGATTAGGGCTCGTCCGGGATTGGAACCCGGGACATCTTGCACCCAAATCGAGAATCATACCCCTAGACCAACGAGCCAGCTGCCAAAATAGTTAATGAGGTTCTGATTTGCAATAAGTGTTACAGTTATGTCATTTTTTTTTCGATCCAAGTCGATAAAATGTCAGAAAAGTCTTATCAGTGTTTCTGTTTCCTCCACTACCGCACATCAGACGATTAATCATGAGACAATCAAGTGATTGAATGTCAATATATTTCTAAAGTCTATGCTGAATTGATTCGAAATTTTTTAACCAAAACAATTAACAAAACTCGCAAATAAACCCCGAAGTAATACCTTGTTGATTTAGTTAAAAGATTAGGGCTCGTCCGGGATTGGAACCCGAGACCTCTTGCACCCTAAGCGAGAATCATACCCCTAGACCAACGAGCCATTACGCTGTAACATATTGAAATAATTTTTTATTTTGATTAAATATTACAATCCTGTCTTTATTTAAAATACCTTTTAAATCTCTTGATAATCTTGTTTTTCAATTGCAAGTCAATTAACCCATTTTGAGAACATTGGTTTGTTAGGTTTGTTTTCGTTTTTAAGGCTATTAAACACGATAGATCTAATTTACGTTATTCAGAACATTTAGTTATTAAGGTGCGACAAACTATTCTTATTCAGCACAAGGAAATGTTTGTTTTCAAAATTAGTGTGTTATAAATACATATGGTTCTTATTATGTCAAATCACAGTCGTGTTCCTCGTTAGTATAGTGGTCAGTATCCCCGCCTGTCACGCGGGAGACCGGGGTTCGATTCCCCGACGGGGAGGTTATTTTTTGTCATGTAAATTAATATTTTGCTTTGGTTTGAAACTTTGATTTGATTTAGTTTTGACTACGAATACCTATCAATCCTCGTTATTTTCTTTAGTATTCTAAATATGAACCCTTGTTACAGTAAAAAAAAAAACAGACAAATGAAAATACAATTGTCTAAAGTACCACCTTGCTTTGATTGTCAAAAACGAGGGCTCGTCCGGGATTTGAACCCGGGACCTCTCGCACCCAAAGCGAGAATCATAGCCCTAGACCAACGAGCCAGCTGCCAAAATAGTTAATGAGGTTCTGATTTGCAATAAGTGTTACAGTCATGTCATTTTTTTTTTCGATTCAAGTCGATAAAATGTCAGAAAAGTCTTATCAGTGTTTCTGTTTCCTCCACTAACGCACATAAGACGGTTAATCATGAGACAATCAAGTGATTGAATGTCAATATATTTCTAAAGTCTATGCTGAATTGATTCGAAATTTTTTAAGCAAAACAATTAACAAAACTCGCAAATAATCCCCGAAGTAATACCTTGTTGATTTATTTAAAAGATTAGGGCTCGTCCGGGATTTGAACCCGGGACCTCTCGCACCCTAAGCGAGAATCATACCCCTAGACCAACGAGCCAGCTGCCAACATTGGTTAATGAGGTTAAGATTTTCAATAAGTGTTACAGTCATGTCATTTTTTTTTTCGATCCAAGTCGATAAAATGTTAGAAAAGTCTTATCAGTCTTGCTGTTTAATCCACTACCGCACTGAAGACGGTTGATCATGAGATAATCAAAGTGATTGAATGTCAATATACATCTAAAGTCTATGCTGAATTGATTCGAAATTTTTTAAGCAAAACAATTAACAAAACTCGCAAATAATCCCCGAAGTAAAACCTTGTGATTCAGTTGAAAGATTAGGGCTCGTCCGGGATTGGAACCCGGGACATCTTGCCCCCTAAGCGAGAATCATACCCCTAGACCAACGAGCCATTACGCTGTAACATATTGAAATAAGTTTTTTTTTTGATTAAATATTACAATCTTGTCTTTTTTTAAATGACGTTTCAAAATTCTTGATAATCTTGTTTTTCAATTGGAAGTCAATTAACCCATTTTGAGAACATTGGTTTGTTAGGTTTGTTTTCGTTTTTAACGCTATTAAACACGATAGATATAATTTAAGTTGTTCAGAACATTTAGTTATTAAGGTGGGACAAACTATTCTTATTCAGCACAAGGAAAATGTTTGTTTTCAAAATTAGTGTGTTATAAATACGTATGGTTCTTATAATGTCAAATCACAGTCGGGTTCCTCGTTAGTATAGTGGTCAGTATCCCCGCCTGTCACGCGGGAGACCGGGGTTCGATTACCCGACGGGGAGGTTATTTTTTTGTCAAGTAAATTAATATTCTGCTTTGGTTTGAAACTTTGATTTTATTTAGTATTGACTACGAATACCTATCAATCCTCATTATTTTCTTTTGCATTCTACATCTGAACCCTTGTTACAGTCAAAAACAACAGACAAATGAAAATACAATTGCCTGAAATATCACCTTGATTTTATTGTCAAAAAAGAAGGCTCGTCCGGGATTTGAATCCGGGACCTCTCGCACCCAAAGCGAGAATTATACCCCTAGACCAACGAGTCAGCTGCCAACATTAGTTAATGAAGGTTATCATTTTCAATAGGTGTTACACTCATGTCATATTTTTTTTTCGATCCAAGTCGATAAAATGTTAGAAAAGTCTTATCAGTGTTGCTGTTTAATCCACTACCGCACTTAAGACGGTTGATCATGAGATAATCAAAGTGATTGAATGTCAATATACTTCTAAAGTCTATGCTGAATTGATTCGAAATTTTTAAGCAAAACAATTAACAAAACTCGCAAATAATCCCCGAAGTAATACCTTGTTGATTTATTTAAAAGATTAGGGCTTGTCCGGGATTTGAACCCGGGACCTCTTGCACCCTAAGCGAGAATCATACCCCTAGACCAACGAGCCAGCTGCCAACATTGGTTAATGAGGTTACAATTTTCAATAAGTGTTACAGTCATGTCATTTTTTTTTTCGATCCAAGTCGATAAAATGTTAGAAAAGTCTTATCAGTCTGCTGTTTAATCCACTACCGCACTGAAGACGGTTGATCATGATATAATCAAAGTGATTGAATGTCAATATACATCTAAAGTCTATGCTGAATTGATTCGAAATTTTTTAAGCAAAACAATTAACAAAACTCGCAAATAATCCCCGAAGTAATACCTTGTGATTCAGTTGAAAGATTAGGGCTCGTCCGGGATTGGAACCCGTGACATCTTGCACCCTAAGCGAGAATCATACCCCTAGACCAACGAGCCAATACGCTGTAACATATTGAATTAAGTTTTTTTTTTGATTAAATATTACAATCGTGTCTTTTTTTAAAATACGTTTCAAAATTCTTGATAATCTTGTTTTTCAATTGGAAGTCAATTAACCCATTTTGACAACATTGGTTTGTTAGGTTTGTTTTCGTTTTTAACGCTATTAAACACGATAGATATAATTTAAGTTGTTCAGAACATTTAGTTATTAAGGTGGGACAAACTATTCTCATTAAGCACAAGGAAAATGTTTGTTTTCAAAATTAGTGTGTTATGAATACGTATGGTTCTTATTATGTCAAATCACAGTCGGGTTCCTCGTTAGTATAGTGGTCAGTATCCCCGCCTGTCACGCGGGAGACCGGGGTTCGATTCCCCGACGGGGAGGTTATTTTTTTTGTCAAGTAAATTAATATTCTGCTTTGGTTTGAAACTTTGATTTGATTTAGTATTGACTACGAATACCTATCAATCCTCATTATTTTCTTTTGTATTTTACATCTGAACCCTTGTTACAGTAAAAAAAAAACAGGCAAATGAAAATACAATTGTCTAAAGTACCACCTTGCTTTTATTGTCAAAAACGAGGGCTCGTCCGGGATTTGAACCCGGGACCTCTCGCACCCAAAGCGAGAATCATACCCCTAGACCAACGAGCCAGCTGCCAAAATAGTTAATGAGGTTCAGATTTGCTATAAGTGTTACAGTCATGTCATTTTTTTTCGATCCAAGTCGATAAAATGTTAGAAAAGTCTTATCAGTGTTTCTGTTTCCTCCACTACCGCACATAAGACGGTTAATCATGAGACAATCAAGTGATTGAATGTCAATATATTTCTAAAGTCTATGCTGAATTGATTCGAAATTTTTTAACCAAAACAATTAACAAAACTCGCAAATAAACCCCGAAGTAATACCTTGTTGATTTAGTTAAAAGATTAAGGCTCGTCCGGGATTGGAACCCGAGACCTCTTGCACCCTAAGCGAGAATCATTCCCCTAGACCAACGAGCCATTACGCTGTAACATATTGAAATAATTTTTTATTTTGATTAAATATTACAATCCTGTCTTTATTTAAAATACCTTTTAAATCTCTTGATAATCTTGTTTTTCAATTGCAAGTCAATTAAACCATTTTGAGAACATTGGTTTGTTAGGTTTGTTTTCGTTTTTAACGCTATTAAACACGATAGATCTAATTTACGTTATTCAGAACATTTAGTTATTAAGGTGCGACAAACTATTCTTATTCAGCACAAGGAAAATGTTTGTTTTCAAAATTAGTGTGTTATAAATACATATGGTTCTTATTATGTCAAATCACAGTCGGGTTCCTCGTTAGTATAGTGGTCAGTATCCCCGCCTGTCACGCGGGAGACCGGGGTTCGATTCCCCGACGGGGAGGTTATTTTTTTGTCATGTAAATTAATATTCTGCTTTGGTTTGAAACTTTGATTTGATTTAGTTTTGACTACGAATACCTATCAATCCTCGTTATTTTCCTTTAGTATTCTACACATGAACCCTTGTTACAGTAAAAAAAAACAGACAAATGAAAATACAATTGTCTAAAGTACCACCTTGCTTTTATTGTCAAAAACGAGGGCTCATCCGGGATTTGAACTCGGGACCTCTCGGACCCAAAGCGAGAATCATACCCCTAGACCAACGAGCCAGCTGCCAAAATAGTTAATGAGGTTCTGATTTGCAATAAGTGTTACAGTCATGTCATTTTTTTTTTTCGATCCAAGTATATAAATGTCAGAAAAGTCTTATCAGTGTTTCTGTTTCCACCACTCACGCACATAAGACGGTTAATCATGAGACAATCAAGTAATTGAATGTCAATATATTTCTAAAGTCTATGCTGAATTGATTCGAATTTTTTAAAGCAAAACAATTAACAAAACTCGCAAATAATCCCCGAAGTAATACCTTGTTGATTTATTTAAAAGATTAGGGCTCGTCCGGGATTTGAACCCGGGACCTCTCGCACCCAAAGCGAGAATCATACCCCTAGACCAACGAGCCAGCTGCCAAGATTAGTTAATGAAGGTTATCATTTTCAATAAGTGTTACAGTTATGTCATATTTTTTTTTCGATCCAAGTCGATAAAATGATAGAAAAGTCTTATCAGTGTTGCTGTTTAATCCACTACCGCACTTAAGACGGTTGATCATGAGATAATCAAGTGATTGAATGTCAATATACTTCTAAAATCTATGCTGAATTGATTCGAAATTTTTTAACCAAAACAATTAACAAAACTCGCAAATAAACCCCGAAGTAATACCTTGTTGATTTAGTTAAAGATTAGGGCTCGTCCGGGATTGGAACCCGAGACCTCTTGCACCCTAAGCGAGAATCATACCCCTAGACCAACGAGCCATTACGCTGTAACATATTGAAATAAGTTTTTTATTTTGATTAAATATTACAATCCTGTCTTTATTTAAAATACCTTTTAAATCTCTTGATAATCTTGTTTTTCAATTGCAAGTCAATTAACCCATTTTGAGAACATTGGTTTGTTAGGTTTGTTTTCGTTTTTAACGCTATTAAACACGATAGATATAATTTAAGTTGTTCAGAACATTTAGTTATTAAGGTGGGACAAACTATTCTTATTCAGCACAAGGAAAATGTTTGTTTTCAAAATGAGTGTGTTATAAATACGTATGGTTCTTATTATGTCAAATCACAGTCGGATTCCTCGTTAGTATAGTGGTCAGTATCCCCGCCTGTCACGCGGGAGACCGGGGTTCGATTCCCCGACGGGGAGGTTATTTTTTTTTGTCAAGTAAATTAATATTCTGCTTTGGTTTGAAACTTTGATTTGATTTAGTATTGACTACGAATACCTATCAATCCTCATTATTTTCTTTTGTATTCTACATCTGAACCCTTGTTACAGTCAAAAAAACAGACAAATGAAAATACAATTGCCTGAATTATCACCTTGCTTTTATTGACAAAAAAGAGGGCTCGTCCGGGATTTGAACCCAGGACCTGTCGCACCCAAAGCGAGAATTATACCCCTTGACCAACGAGCCAGCTGCCAACACTAGTTAATGAAGGATATCATTTTCAATAAGTGTTACAGTCATGTCATATTTTTTTTCGATCCAAGTCGATAAAATGTTAGAAAAGTCTTATCAGTGTTGCTGTTTAATCCACTACCGCACTTAAGACGGTTGATCATGAGATAATCAAGTGATTGAATGTCAATATACTTCTAAAGTCTAAGCTGAATGGATTCGAATTTTTTTAAGCAAAACAATTAACAAAACTCGCAAATAATCCCCGAAGTAATACCTTGTGATTCAGTTGAAAGATTAGGGCTCGTCCGGGATTGGAACCCGGGACATCTTGCACCCTAAGCGAGAATCATACCCCTAGACCAACGAGCCATTACGCTGTAACATATTGAAATAAGTTTTTTATTTTGATTAAATATTACAATCCTGTCTTTATTTAAAATACGTTTCAAATCTCTTGATAATCTTGTTTTTCAATTGCAAGTCAATTAACCCATTTTGAGAACATTGGTTTGTTAGGTTTGTTTTCGTTTTTAACGCTATTAAACACGATAGATTTAATTTAAGTTTTTCAGAACATTTAGTTATTAAGGTGGGACAAACTATTCTTATTCAGCACAAGGAAAATGTTTGTTTTCAAAATTAGTGTGTTATAAATACATATGGTTGTTGTTATGTGAAATCACAGTCGGGTACCTCGCTAGTATAGTGGTCAGTATCCCCGCCTGTCACGCGGGAGACCGGGGTTCGATTCCCCTGCGGGGAGGTTATTTTTTTGTCATGTAAATTAATATTCTGCTTTGGTTTGAAACTTTGATTTGATTTAGTTTTGACTACGAATAACTATCAATCCTCGTTATTTTCTTTAGTATTCTACATATGAACCCTTGTTACAGTAAAAAAAAAACAGACAAATGAAAATACAATTGTCTAAAGTACCACCTTGCTTTTATTGTCAAAAACGAGGGCTCGTCCGGGATTTAAACCCTGGACCTCTCGCACCCAAAGCGAGAATCATACCTCTAGACCAACGAGCCAGCTGCCAAAATAGTTAATGAGGTTCATACTCGCAAATAATCCCCGAAGTAATACCTTGTGATTCAGTTGAAAGATTAGGGCTCGTCCTGGATTGGAACCCGGGACATCTTGTACCCTAAGCGAGAATCATACCCCTAGACCAACGAGCCATTACGTTGTAACATATTGAATTAAGTTTTTTTTTTTTTATTAAATATTACAATCGTGTCTTTTTTTGAAATACGTTTCAAAATTCTTGATAATCTTGTTTTTCAATTGGAAGTCAATTAACCCATTTTGAGAACATTGGTTTGTTAGGTTTGTTTTCGTTTTTAACGCTATTAAACACGATAGATATAATTTAAGTTGTTCAGAACATTTAGTTATTAAGGTGGGACAAACTATTCCTATTCAGCACAAGGAAAATGTTTGTTTTTTAAAATTAGTGTGTTATAAATACGTATGGTTCTTATTATGTCAAATCACAGTCGGGTTCCTCGTTAGTATAGTGGTCAGTATACCCGCCTGTCACGCGGGAGACCGGGGTTCGATTCCCCGATGGGGAGGTTATTTTTTTGTCAAGTAAATTAATATTCTGCTTTGGTTTGAAACTTTGATTTGATTTAGTATTGACTACGAATACCTATCAATCCTCATTATTTTCTTTTGTATTCTACATCTGAACCCTTGTTACAGTCAAAAACAACTGACAAATGAAAATACAATTGCCTGAAGTATCACCTTGCTTTTATTGTCAAAAAAGAGGGCACGTCCGGGATTTGAACCCGGGACCTCTCGCACCCCAAGCGAGAATCATACCCCTAGACCAACGAGCCAGCTGCCAAAATAGTTAATGAGGTTCTGATTTGCTATAAGTGTTACAGTCATGTCATTTTTTTTCGATCCAAGTCGATAAAATGTTAGAAAAGTCTTATCAGTGTTTCTGTTTCCTCCACTACCGCACATAAGACGGTTAATCATGAGACAATCAAGTGATTGAATGACAATATATTTCTAAAGTCTATGCTGAATTGATTCGAAATTTTTTAACCAAAACAATTTACAAAACTCGCAAATAAACCCCGAAGTAAATATACCTTGTTGATTTAGTTAAAAGATTAGGGCTCGTCCGGGATTGGAACCCGAGACCTCTTGCACCCTAAGCGAGAATCATACCCCTAGACCAACGAGCCATTACGCTGTAACATATTGAAATAATTTTTTATTTTGATTAAATATTACAATCCTGTCTTTATTTAAAATACCTTTTAAATCTCTTGATAATCTTGTTTTTCAATTGCAAGTCAATTAACCCATTTTGAGAACATTGGTTTGTTAGGTTTGTTTTCGTTTTAAACGCTATTAAACACGATAGATATAATTTAAGTTATTCAGAACATTTAGTTATTAAGGTGCGACAAACTATTCTTATTCAGCACAAGGAAAATGTTTGTTTTCAAAATTAGTGTGTTATAAATACATATGGTTCTTATTATGTCAAATCACAGTCGGGTTCCTCGTTAGTATAGTGGTCAGTATCCCCGCCTGTCACGCGGGAGACCGGGGTTCGATTCCCCGACGGGGAGGTTATTTTTTTGTCATGTAAATTAATATTCTGCTTTGGTTTGAAACTTTGATTTGATTTAGTTTTGACTACGAATACCTATCAATCCTCGTTATTTTCCTTTAGTATTCTACACATGAACCCTTGTTACAGTAAAAAAAAACAGACAAATGAAAATACAATTGTCTAAAGTACCACCTTGCTTTTATTGTCAAAACGAGGGCTCATCCGGGATTTGAACTCGGGACCTCTCGCACCCAAAGCGAGAATCATACCCCTAGACGAACGAGCCAGCTGCCAAAATAGTTAATGAGGTTCTGATTTGCAATAAGTGTTACAGTCATGTCATTTTTTTTTTCGATCCAAGTCGATAAATGTCAGAAAAGTCTTATCAGTGTTTCTGTTTCCTCCACTCACGCACATAAGACGGTTAATCATGAGACAATCAAGTAATTGAATGTCAATATATTTCTAAAATCTATGCTGAATTGATTCGAAATTTTTTAAGCAAAACAATTTACAAAACTCGCAAATAATCCCCTAAGTAATACCTTGTTGATTTATTTAAAAGATTAGGGCTCGTCCGGGATTGGAACCCGAGACCTCTTGCACCCTAAGCGAGAATCATACCCCTAAACCAACGAGCCATTACGCTGTAACATATTGAAATAAGTTTTTTATTTTGATTAAATATTACAATCCTGTCTTTATTTAAAATACGTTTCAAATCTCTTGATAATCTTGTTTTTCAATTGCAAGTCAATTAACCCATTTTGAGAACATTGGTTTGTTAGGTTTGTTTTCGTTTTTAACGCTATTAAACACGATAGATCTAATTTAAGTTATTCAGAACATTTAGTTTTTAAGGTGGGACAAACTATTCTTATAAAGCACAAGGAAAATGTTTGTTTTCAAAATTAGTGTGTTATAAATACATATGGTTCTTATTATGTCAAATCACAGTCGGGTTCCTCGTTAGTATAGTGGTCAGTATCCCCGCCTGTCACGCGGGAGACCGGGGTTCAATTCCCCGACGGTGAGGTTATTTATTTGTCATGTAAATTAATATTCTGCTTTGTTTGAAACTTTGATTTGATTTAGTTTTGACTACGAATACCTATCAATCCTCGTCATTTTCTTTAGTATTATACATATGAACCCTTGTTACAGTAAAAAAAAAACAGACAAATGAAAATACAATTGTCTAAAGTACCACCTTGCTTTTATTGTCAAAAACAAGGGCTCGTCCGGGATTTGAACCCGGAACCTCTCGCACCCAAAGCGAGAATCATACTCCTAGACCAACGAGCCAGCTGCCAAAATAGTTAATGAGGTTCTGATTTGCAATAAGTGTTACAGTCATGTCATTTTTTTTTCGATCCAAGTCGATAAAATGTTAGAAAAGTCTTATCAGTGTTTCTGTTTCCTCCACTACCGCACTTAAGACGGTTAATCATGAGACAATCAAGTGATTGAATGTCAATATATTTCTAAAGTCTATGCTGAATTGATTCGAAATTTTTTAACCAAAACAATTAACAAAACTCGCAAATAAACCCCGAAGTAATACCTTGTTGATTTAGTTAAAAGATTAGGGCTCGTCCGGGATTGGAACCCGAGACCTCTTGCACCCTAAGCGAGAATCATACCCCTAGACCAACGAGCCATTACGCTGTAACATATTGAAATAAGTTTTTTATTTTGATATAATATTACAATCCTGTCTTTATTTAAAATACCTTTTAAATCTCTTGATAATCTTGTTTTTCAATTGCAAGTCAATTAACCCATTTTGAGAACATTGGTTTGTTAGGTTTGTTTTCGTTTTTAACGCTATTAAACACGATAGATATAATTTAAGTTATTCAGAACATTTAGTTATTAAGGTGGGACAAACTATTCTTATTCAGCACAAGGAAAATGTTTGTTTTCAAAATTAGTGTGTTATAAATAGATATGGTTCTTATTATGTCAAATCACAGTCGTGTTCCTCGTTAGTATAGTGGTCAGTATCCCCGCCTGTCACGCGGGAGACCGGGGTTCAATTCCCCGACGGGGAGGTTATTTATTTGTCATGTAAATTAATATTCTGCTTTGGTTTGAAACTTTGATTTGATTTAGTTTTGACTACGAATACCTATCAATCCTCGTTATTTTCTTTAGTATTCTAGATATGAACCCTTGTTACAGTCAAAAACAACGGACAAATGAAAATACAATTGCCTGAAATATCACCTTGATTTTATTGTCAAAAAGAGGGCTCCTCCGGGATTTGAATCCGGGACCTCTCGCACCCAAAGCGAGAATTATACCCCTAGAGCAACGAGCCAGCTGCCAAAATAGTTAATGAGGTTCTGATTTGCAATAAGTGTTACAGTCATGTCATTTTTTTTCGATCCAAGTCGATAAAATGTTAGAAAAGTCTTATCAGTGTTTCTGTTTCCTCCACTACCGCACTTAAGACGGTTAATCGTGAGACAATCAAGTGATTGAATGTCAATATATTTCTAAAGTCTATGCTGAATTGATTCGAAATTTTTTAACCAAAGCAATTAACAAAACTCGCAAATAAACCCCGAAGTAATACCTTGTTGATTTAGTTAAAAGATTAGGGCTCGTCCGGGATTGGAACCCGAGACCTCTTGCACACTAAGCGAGAGTCATACCCCTAGACCAACGAGCCATTACGCTGTAACATATTGAAATAAGTTTTTTATTTTGATTAAATATTACAATCCTGTCTTTATTTAAAATACGTTTCAAAATTCTTGATAATCTTGTTTTTCAATTGGAAGTCAATTAACCCATTTTGAGAACATTGGTTTGTTAGGTTTGTTTTCGTTTTTAACGCTATTAAACACGATAGATATAATTTAAGTTGTTCAGAACATTTAGTTATTAAGGTGGGACAAACTATTCTTATTAAGCACAAGGAAAATGTTTGTTTTCAAAATTAGTGTGTTATAAATAGGTATGGTTCTTATTATGTCAAATCACAGTCGGGTTCCTCGTTAGTATAGTGGTCAGCATCCCCGCCTGTCACGCGGGAGACCGGGGTTCGATTCCCCGACGTGGAGGTTATTTTTTTGTCAAGTAAATTAATATTCTGCTTTGGTTTGAAACTTTGATTTGATTTAGTATTGACTACGAATACCTATCAATCCTCATTATTTTCTTTTGTATTCTACATCTGAACCCTTGTTGCAGTCAAAAACAACGGACAAATGAAAATACAATTGCCTGAAATATCACCTTGATTTTATTGTCAAAAAGAGGGCTCCTCCGGGATTTGAATCCGGGACCTCTCGCACCCAAAGCGAGAATTATACCCCTAGAGCAACGAGCCAGCTGCCAAAATAGTTAATGAGGTTCTGATTTGCAATAAGTGTTACAGTCATGTCATTTTTTTTCGATCCAAGTCGATAAAATGTCAGAAAAGTCTTATCAGTGTTTCTGTTTGCTCCACTAACGCACATAAGACGGTTAATCATGAGACAATCAAAGTGATTGAATGTCAATATACTTCTAAAGTCTATGCTGGATTGATTCGAAATTTTTTAAGCAAAACAATTAACAAAACTCGCAAATAATCCCCGAAGTAATACCTTGTTGATTAAGTTAAAAGATTAGGGCTCGTCCGGGATTGGAACCCGAGACCTCTCGCACCCTAAGCGAGAATCATACCCCTAGACCAACGAGCCAGCTGCCAAGAATAGTTAATGAAGGTTATCATTTTCAATAAGTGTTACAGTCATGTCATATTTTTTTTCGATCCAAGTCGACAAAATGTTAGAAAAGTCTTATCAGTGTTGCTGTTTAATCCACTACCGCACTTAAGACGGTTGATCATGAGATAATCAAGTGATTGAATGTCAATATACTTCTAAAGTCTATGCTGAATTGATTCGAAATTTTTTAACCAAAACAATTAACAAAACTCGCAAATAAACCCCGAAGTAATACCTTGTTGATTTGGTTAAAGATTAGGGCTCGTCCGGGATTGGAACCCGAGACCTCTTGCACCCTAAGCGAGAATCATACCCCTAAACCAACGAGCCATTACGCTGTAACATATTGAAATAAGTTTTTTATTTTGATTAAATATTACAATCCTGTCTTTATTTAAAATACGTTTCAAATCTCTTGATAATCTTGTTTTTCAATTGCAAGTCAATTAACCCATTTTGAGAACATTGGTTTGTTAGGTTTGTTTTCGTTTTTAACGCTATTAAACACGATAGATCTAATTTAAGTTATTCAGAACATTTAGTTTTTAAGGTGGGACAAACTATTCTTATTCAGCACAAGGAAAATGTTTGTTTTCAAAATTAGTGTGTTATAAATACATATGGTTCTTATTATGTCAAATCACAGTCGGGTTCCTCGTTAGTATAGTGGTCAGTATCCCCGCCTGTCACGCGGGAGACCGGGGTTCAATTCCCCGACGGTGAGGTTATTTATTTGTCATGTAAATTAATATTCTGCTTTGTTTGAAACTTTGATTTGATTTAGTTTTGACTACGAATACCTATCAATCCTCGTCATTTTCTTTAGTATTATACATATGAACCCTTGTTACAGTAAAAAAAAAAACAGACAAATGAAAACACAATTGTCTAAAGTACCACCTTGCTTTTATTGTCAAAAACGAGGGCTCGTCCGGGATTTGAACCCGGAACCTCTCGCACCCAAAGCGAGAATCATACTCCTAGACCAACGAGCCAGCTGCCAAAATAGTTAATGAGGTTCTGATTTGCAATAAGTGTTACAGTCATGTCATTTTTTTTTCGATCCAAGTCGATAAAATGTTAGAAAAGTCTTATCAGTGTTTCTGTTTCCTCCACTACCGCACTTAAGACGGTTAATCATGAGACAATCAAGTGATTGAATGTCAATATATTTCTAAAGTCTATGCTGAATTGATTCGAAATTTTTTAACCAAAACAATTAACAAAACTCGCAAATAAACCCCGAAGTAATACCTTGTTGATTTAGTTAAAAGATTAGGGCTCGTCCGGGATTGGAACCCGGGACCTCTTGCACCCTAAGCGAGAATCATACCCCTAGACCAACGAGCCATTACGCTGTAACATATTGAAATAAGTTTTTTATTTTGATTAAATATTACAATCCTGTCTTTATTTAAAATACCTTTTAAATCTCTTGATAATCTTGTTTTTCAATTGCAAGTCAATTAACCCATTTTGAGAACATTGGTTTGTTAGGTTTGTTTTCGTTTTTAACGCTATTAAACACGATAGATATAATTTAAGTTATTCAGAACATTTAGTTATTAAGGTGGGACAAACTATTCTTATTCAGCACAAGGAAAATGTTTGTTTTCAAAATTAGTGTGTTATAAATACGTATGGTTCTTATTATGTCAAATCACAGTCGTGTTCCTCGTTAGTATAGTGGTCAGTATCCCCGCCTGTCACGCGGGAGACCGGGGTTCAATTCCCCGACGGGGAGGTTATTTATTTGTCATGTAAATTAATATTCTGCTTTGGTTTGAAACTTTGATTTGATTTAGTTTTGACTACGAACACCTATCAATCCTCGTTATTTTCTTTAGTATTCTAGATATGAACCCTTGTTACAGTCAAAAACAACGGACAAATGAAAATACAATTGCCTGAAATATCACCTTGATTTTATTGTCAAAAAGAGGGCTCCTCCGGGATTTGAATCCGGGACCTCTCGCACCCAAAGCGAGAATTATACCCCTAGAGCAACGAGCCAGCTGCCAAAATAGTTAATGAGGTTCTGATTTGCAATAAGTGTTACAGTCATGTCATTTTTTTTCGATCCAAGTCGATAAAATGTTAGAAAAGTCTTATCAGTGTTTCTGTTTCCTCCACTACCGCACTTAAGACGGTTAATCGTGAGACAATCAAGTGATTGAATGTCAATATATTTCTAAAGTCTATGCTGAATTGATTCGAAATTTTTTAACCAAAACAATTAACAAAACTCGCAAATAAACCCCGAAGTAATACCTTGTTGATTTAGTTAAAAGATTAGGGCTCGTCCGGGATTGGAACCCGAGACCTCTTGCACACTAAGCGAGAGTCATACCCCTAGACCAACGAGCCATTACGCTGTAACATATTGAAATAAGTTTTTTATTTTGATAAAATATTACAATCCTGTCTTTATTTAAAATACGTTTCAAAATTCTTGATAATCTTGTTTTTCAATTGGAAGTCAATTAACCCATTTTGAGAACATTGGTTTGTTAGGTTTGTTTTCGTTTTTAACGCTATTAAACACGATAGATATAATTTAAGTTGTTCAGAACATTTAGTTATTAAGGTGGGACAAACTATTCTTATTAAGCACAAGGAAAATGTTTGTTTTCAAAATTAGTGTGTTATAAATACGTATGGTTCTTATTATGTCAAATCACAGTCGGTTTCCTCGTTAGTATAGTGGTCAGCATCCCCGCCTGTCACGCGGGAGACCGGGGTTCGATTCCCCGACGTGGAGGTTATTTTTTTGTCAAGTAAATTAATATTCTGCTTTGGTTTGAAACTTTGATTTGATTTAGTATTGACTACGAATACCTATCAATCCTCATTATTTTCTTTTGTATTCTACATCTGAACCCTTGTTACAGTCAAAAACAACGGACAAATGAAAATACAATTGCCTGAAATATCACCTTGATTTTATTGTCAAAAAGAGGGCTCCTCCGGGATTTGAATCCGGGACCTCTCGCACCCAAAGCGAGAATTATACCCCTAGAGCAACGAGCCAGCTGCAAAAATAGTTAATGAGGTTCTGATTTGCAATAAGTGTTACAGTCATGTCATTTTTTTTCGATCCAAGTCGATAAAATGTCAGAAAAGTCTTATCAGTGTTTCTGTTTGCTCCACTAACGCACATAAGACGGTTAATCATGAGACAATCAAAGTGATTGAATGTCAATATACTTCTAAAGTCTATGCTGGATTGATTCGAAATTTTTTAAGCAAAACAATTAACAAAACTCGCAAATAATCCCCGAAGTAATACCTTGTTGATTAAGTTAAAAGATTAGGGCTCGTCCGGGATTGGAACCCGAGACCTCTTGCACCCTAAGCGAGAATCATACCCCTAGACCAACGAGCCATTACGCTGTAACATATTGAAATAAGTTTTTTATTTTGATTAAATATTACAATCCTGTCTTTATTTAAAATACGTTTCAAACCTCTTGATAATCTTGTTTTTCAATTGCAAATCAATTAACCCATTTTGAGAACATTGGTTTGTTAGGTTTGTTTTCGTTTTTAACGCTATTAAACACGATAGATCTAATTTAAGTTATTCAGAACATTTAGTTATTAAGGTTGGACAAACTATTCTTATTCAGCACAAGGAAAATGTTTGTTTTCAAAATTAGTGTGTTATAAATACATATGGTTCTTATTATGTCAAATCACAGTCGGGTTCCTCGTTTGTATAGTGGTCAGTTTCCCCGCCTGTCACGCGGGAGACCGGGGTTCGATTCGCTGACGGTGAGGTTATTTTTTTGTCAAGTAAATTAATATTCTGCTTTGGTTTGAAACTTTCATTTGATTTAGTTTTGACTGCGAATACCTATCAATCCTCGTTATTTTCGTTATTTTCAAGTATCACCTTGCTTTTATTGACAAAAAAGAGGGCTCGTCCGGGATTTGAATCCAGGACCTCTCGCACCCAAAGCGAGAATCATACCCCTAGACCAACGAGCCAGCTGCCAACATTAGTTAATGAAGGTTATCATTTTCAATAAGTGTTACAGTCATGTCATATTTTTTTTCGATCCAAGTCGATAAAATGTTAGAAAAGTCTTATCAGTGTTGCTGTTTAATCCACTACCGCACTTAAGACGGTTGATCATGAGATAATCAAGTGATTGAATGTCAATATATTTCTAAAATCTATGCTGAATTGATTCGAAATTTTTTAAGCAAAACAATTAACAAAACTCGCAAATAATCCCGAAGTAATACCTTGTTGATTTATTTAAAAGATTAGGGCTCTTCCGGGATTGGAACCCGAGACCTCTTGCACCCTAAGCGAGAATCATACCCCTAGACCAACGAGCCATTACGCTGTAACATATTGAAATAATTTTTTATTTTGATTAAATATTACAATCCTGTCTTTATTTAAAATACGTTTCAAATCTCTTGATAATCTTGTTTTTCAATTGCAAGTCAATTAACCCATTTTGAGAACATTGGTTTGTTAGGTTTGTTTTCGTTTTTAACGCTATTAAACACGATAGATATAATTGAAGTTGTTCAGAACATTTAGTTATTAAGGTGGGACAAACTATTCTTATTAAGCACAAGGAAAATGTTTGTTTTCAAAATTAGTGTGTTATAAATACGTATGGTTCTTATTATGTCAAATCACAGTCGGGTTCCTCGTTAGTATAGTGGTCAGCATCCCCGCCTGTCACGCGGGAGACCGGGGTTCGATTCCCCGACGTGGAGGTTATTTTTTTGTCAAGTAAATTAATATTCTGCTTTGGTTTGAAACTTTGATTTGATTTAGTATTGACTACGAATACCTATCAATCCTCATTATTTTCTTTTGTATTCTACATCTGAACCCTTGTTACAGTCAAAAACAACAGACAAATGAAAATACAATTGCCTGAAATATCACCTTGATTTTATTGTCAAAAAGAGGGCACCTCCGGGATTTGAATCCGGGACCTCTCGCACCCAAATCGAGAATTATACCCCTAGAGCAACGAGCCAGCTGCCAAAATAGTTAATGAGGTTCTGATTTGCAATAAGTGTTACAGTCATGTCATTTTTTTTCGATCCAAGTCGATAAAATGTCAGAAAAGTCTTATCAGTGTTTCTGTTTACTCCACTAACGCACATAAGACGGTTGATCATGAGACAATCAAAGTGATTGAATGTCAATATACTTCTAAAGTCTATGCTGAATTGATTCGAAATTTTTTAAGCAAAACAATTAACAAAACTTGCAAATAATCCCCGAAGTAATACCTTGTTGATAAAGTTAAAAGATTAGGGCTCGTCCGGGATTGGAACCCGAGACCTCTTGCACCCTAAGCGAGAATCATACCCCTAGACCAACGAGCCATTACGCTGTAACATATTGAAATAAGTTTTTTATTTTGATTAAATATTACAATCCTGTCTTTATTTAAAATACGTTTCAAACCTCTTGATAATCTTGTTTTTCAATTGCAAATCAATTAACCCATTTTGAGAACATTGGTTTGTTAGGTTTGTTTTCGTTTTTAACGCTATTAAACACGATAGATCTAATTTAAGTTATTCAGAACATTTAGTTATTAAGGTGGGACAAACTATTCTTATTCAGCACAAGGAAAATGTTTGTTTTCAAAATTAGTGTGTTATAAATACATATGGTTCTTATTATGTCAAATCACAGTCGGGTTCCTCGTTTGTATAGTGGTCAGTTTCCCCGCCTGTCATGCGGGAGACCGGGGTTCGATTCCCCGGCGGGGAGGTTATTTTTTTGTCAAGTAAATTGATATTCTGCTTTGGTTTGAAACTTTGATTTGATTTAGTATTGACTACGAATACCTATCAATCCTCATTATTTTCTTTTGTATTCTACATCTGAACCCTTGTTACAGACAAAAACAACAGACAAATGAAAATACAATTGCCTGAAGTATCACCTTGCTTTTATTGTCAAAAAAGAGGGTTCGTCCGGGATTTGAACCCGGGACCTCTCGCACCCAAAGCGAGAATTATACCCCTAGGCCAACGAGCCAGCTGCCAACATTAGTTAATGAAGGTTATGATTTTCAATAAGTGTTACAGTCATGTCATATTTTTTTCGATCCAAGTCGATAAAATGTTAGAAAAGTCTTATCAGTGTTGCTGTTTAATCCACTACCGCACTTAAGACGGTTGATCATGAGATTATCAATAAGTGATTGAATGTCAATATACTTCTAAAGTCTATGCTGAATTGATTCGAAATTTTTTAAGCAAAACAATTAACAAAACTCGCAAATAAACCCCGAAGTAATACCTTGTTGATTTGGTTAAAGATTAGGGCTCGTCCGGGATTGGAACCCGAGACCTCTTGCACCCTAAGCGAGAATCATACCCCTAAACCAACGAGCCATTACGCTGTAACATATTGAAATAAGTTTTTTATTTTGATTAAATATTACAATCCTGTCTTTATTTAAAATACGTTTCAAATCTCTTGATAATCTTGTTTTTCAATTGCAAGTCAATTAACCCATTTTGAGAACATTGGTTTGTTAGGTTTGTTTTCGTTTTTAACGCTATTAAACACGATAGATCTAATTTAAGTTATTCAGAACATTTAGTTTTTAAGGTGGGACAAACTATTCTTATTCAGCACAAGGAAAATGTTTGTTTTCAAAATTAGTGTGTTATAAATACATATGGTTCTTATTATGTCAAATCACAGTCGGGTTCCTCGTTAGTATAGTGGTCAGTATCCCCGCCTGTCACGCGGGAGACCGGGGTTCAATTCCCCGACGGTGAGGTTATTTATTTGTCATGTAAATTAATATTCTGCTTTGTTTGAAACTTTGATTTGATTTAGTTTTGACTACGAATACCTATCAATCCTCGTCATTTTCTTTAGTATTATACATATGAACCCTTGTTACAGTAAAAAAAAAAACAGACAAATGAAAACACAATTGTCTAAAGTACCACCTTGCTTTTATTGTCAAAAACGAGGGCTCGTCCGGGATTTGAACCCGGAACCTCTCGCACCCAAAGCGAGAATCATACTCCTAGACCAACGAGCCAGCTGCCAAAATAGTTAATGAGGTTCTGATTTGCAATAAGTGTTACAGTCATGTCATTTTTTTTTCGATCCAAGTCGATAAAATGTTAGAAAAGTCTTATCAGTGTTTCTGTTTCCTCCACTACCGCACTTAAGACGGTTAATCATGAGACAATCAAGTGATTGAATGTCAATATATTTCTAAAGTCTATGCTGAATTGATTCGAAATTTTTTAACCAAAACAATTAACAAAACTCGCAAATAAACCCCGAAGTAATACCTTGTTGATTTAGTTAAAAGATTAGGGCTCGTCCGGGATTGGAACCCGGGACCTCTTGCACCCTAAGCGAGAATCATACCCCTAGACCAACGAGCCATTACGCTGTAACATATTGAAATAAGTTTTTTATTTTGATTAAATATTACAATCCTGTCTTTATTTAAAATACCTTTTAAATCTCTTGATAATCTTGTTTTTCAATTGCAAGTCAATTAACCCATTTTGAGAACATTGGTTTGTTAGGTTTGTTTTCGTTTTTAACGCTATTAAACACGATAGATATAATTTAAGTTATTCAGAACATTTAGTTATTAAGGTGGGACAAACTATTCTTATTCAGCACAAGGAAAATGTTTGTTTTCAAAATTAGTGTGTTATAAATACGTATGGTTCTTATTATGTCAAATCACAGTCGTGTTCCTCGTTAGTATAGTGGTCAGTATCCCCGCCTGTCACGCGGGAGACCGGGGTTCAATTCCCCGACGGGGAGGTTATTTATTTGTCATGTAAATTAATATTCTGCTTTGGTTTGAAACTTTGATTTGATTTAGTTTTGACTACGAACACCTATCAATCCTCGTTATTTTCTTTAGTATTCTAGATATGAACCCTTGTTACAGTCAAAAACAACGGACAAATGAAAATACAATTGCCTGAAATATCACCTTGATTTTATTGTCAAAAAGAGGGCTCCTCCGGGATTTGAATCCGGGACCTCTCGCACCCAAAGCGAGAATTATACCCCTAGAGCAACGAGCCAGCTGCCAAAATAGTTAATGAGGTTCTGATTTGCAATAAGTGTTACAGTCATGTCATTTTTTTTCGATCCAAGTCGATAAAATGTTAGAAAAGTCTTATCAGTGTTTCTGTTTCCTCCACTACCGCACTTAAGACGGTTAATCGTGAGACAATCAAGTGATTGAATGTCAATATATTTCTAAAGTCTATGCTGAATTGATTCGAAATTTTTTAACCAAAACAATTAACAAAACTCGCAAATAAACCCCGAAGTAATACCTTGTTGATTTAGTTAAAAGATTAGGGCTCGTCCGGGATTGGAACCCGAGACCTCTTGCACACTAAGCGAGAGTCATACCCCTAGACCAACGAGCCATTACGCTGTAACATATTGAAATAAGTTTTTTATTTTGATAAAATATTACAATCCTGTCTTTATTTAAAATACGTTTCAAAATTCTTGATAATCTTGTTTTTCAATTGGAAGTCAATTAACCCATTTTGAGAACATTGGTTTGTTAGGTTTGTTTTCGTTTTTAACGCTATTAAACACGATAGATATAATTTAAGTTGTTCAGAACATTTAGTTATTAAGGTGGGACAAACTATTCTTATTAAGCACAAGGAAAATGTTTGTTTTCAAAATTAGTGTGTTATAAATACGTATGGTTCTTATTATGTCAAATCACAGTCGGTTTCCTCGTTAGTATAGTGGTCAGCATCCCCGCCTGTCACGCGGGAGACCGGGGTTCGATTCCCCGACGTGGAGGTTATTTTTTTGTCAAGTAAATTAATATTCTGCTTTGGTTTGAAACTTTGATTTGATTTAGTATTGACTACGAATACCTATCAATCCTCATTATTTTCTTTTGTATTCTACATCTGAACCCTTGTTACAGTCAAAAACAACGGACAAATGAAAATACAATTGCCTGAAATATCACCTTGATTTTATTGTCAAAAAGAGGGCTCCTCCGGGATTTGAATCCGGGACCTCTCGCACCCAAAGCGAGAATTATACCCCTAGAGCAACGAGCCAGCTGCAAAAATAGTTAATGAGGTTCTGATTTGCAATAAGTGTTACAGTCATGTCATTTTTTTTCGATCCAAGTCGATAAAATGTCAGAAAAGTCTTATCAGTGTTTCTGTTTGCTCCACTAACGCACATAAGACGGTTAATCATGAGACAATCAAAGTGATTGAATGTCAATATACTTCTAAAGTCTATGCTGGATTGATTCGAAATTTTTTAAGCAAAACAATTAACAAAACTCGCAAATAATCCCCGAAGTAATACCTTGTTGATTAAGTTAAAAGATTAGGGCTCGTCCGGGATTGGAACCCGAGACCTCTTGCACCCTAAGCGAGAATCATACCCCTAGACCAACGAGCCATTACGCTGTAACATATTGAAATAAGTTTTTTATTTTGATTAAATATTACAATCCTGTCTTTATTTAAAATACGTTTCAAACCTCTTGATAATCTTGTTTTTCAATTGCAAATCAATTAACCCATTTTGAGAACATTGGTTTGTTAGGTTTGTTTTCGTTTTTAACGCTATTAAACACGATAGATCTAATTTAAGTTATTCAGAACATTTAGTTATTAAGGTTGGACAAACTATTCTTATTCAGCACAAGGAAAATGTTTGTTTTCAAAATTAGTGTGTTATAAATACATATGGTTCTTATTATGTCAAATCACAGTCGGGTTCCTCGTTTGTATAGTGGTCAGTTTCCCCGCCTGTCACGCGGGAGACCGGGGTTCGATTCGCTGACGGTGAGGTTATTTTTTTGTCAAGTAAATTAATATTCTGCTTTGGTTTGAAACTTTCATTTGATTTAGTTTTGACTGCGAATACCTATCAATCCTCGTTATTTTCGTTATTTTCAAGTATCACCTTGCTTTTATTGACAAAAAAGAGGGCTCGTCCGGGATTTGAATCCAGGACCTCTCGCACCCAAAGCGAGAATCATACCCCTAGACCAACGAGCCAGCTGCCAACATTAGTTAATGAAGGTTATCATTTTCAATAAGTGTTACAGTCATGTCATATTTTTTTTCGATCCAAGTCGATAAAATGTTAGAAAAGTCTTATCAGTGTTGCTGTTTAATCCACTACCGCACTTAAGACGGTTGATCATGAGATAATCAAGTGATTGAATGTCAATATATTTCTAAAATCTATGCTGAATTGATTCGAAATTTTTTAAGCAAAACAATTAACAAAACTCGCAAATAATCCCGAAGTAATACCTTGTTGATTTATTTAAAAGATTAGGGCTCTTCCGGGATTGGAACCCGAGACCTCTTGCACCCTAAGCGAGAATCATACCCCTAGACCAACGAGCCATTACGCTGTAACATATTGAAATAATTTTTTATTTTGATTAAATATTACAATCCTGTCTTTATTTAAAATACGTTTCAAATCTCTTGATAATCTTGTTTTTCAATTGCAAGTCAATTAACCCATTTTGAGAACATTGGTTTGTTAGGTTTGTTTTCGTTTTTAACGCTATTAAACACGATAGATATAATTGAAGTTGTTCAGAACATTTAGTTATTAAGGTGGGACAAACTATTCTTATTAAGCACAAGGAAAATGTTTGTTTTCAAAATTAGTGTGTTATAAATACGTATGGTTCTTATTATGTCAAATCACAGTCGGGTTCCTCGTTAGTATAGTGGTCAGCATCCCCGCCTGTCACGCGGGAGACCGGGGTTCGATTCCCCGACGTGGAGGTTATTTTTTTGTCAAGTAAATTAATATTCTGCTTTGGTTTGAAACTTTGATTTGATTTAGTATTGACTACGAATACCTATCAATCCTCATTATTTTCTTTTGTATTCTACATCTGAACCCTTGTTACAGTCAAAAACAACAGACAAATGAAAATACAATTGCCTGAAATATCACCTTGATTTTATTGTCAAAAAGAGGGCACCTCCGGGATTTGAATCCGGGACCTCTCGCACCCAAATCGAGAATTATACCCCTAGAGCAACGAGCCAGCTGCCAAAATAGTTAATGAGGTTCTGATTTGCAATAAGTGTTACAGTCATGTCATTTTTTTTCGATCCAAGTCGATAAAATGTCAGAAAAGTCTTATCAGTGTTTCTGTTTACTCCACTAACGCACATAAGACGGTTGATCATGAGACAATCAAAGTGATTGAATGTCAATATACTTCTAAAGTCTATGCTGAATTGATTCGAAATTTTTTAAGCAAAACAATTAACAAAACTTGCAAATAATCCCCGAAGTAATACCTTGTTGATAAAGTTAAAAGATTAGGGCTCGTCCGGGATTGGAACCCGAGACCTCTTGCACCCTAAGCGAGAATCATACCCCTAGACCAACGAGCCATTACGCTGTAACATATTGAAATAAGTTTTTTATTTTGATTAAATATTACAATCCTGTCTTTATTTAAAATACGTTTCAAACCTCTTGATAATCTTGTTTTTCAATTGCAAATCAATTAACCCATTTTGAGAACATTGGTTTGTTAGGTTTGTTTTCGTTTTTAACGCTATTAAACACGATAGATCTAATTTAAGTTATTCAGAACATTTAGTTATTAAGGTGGGACAAACTATTCTTATTCAGCACAAGGAAAATGTTTGTTTTCAAAATTAGTGTGTTATAAATACATATGGTTCTTATTATGTCAAATCACAGTCGGGTTCCTCGTTTGTATAGTGGTCAGTTTCCCCGCCTGTCATGCGGGAGACCGGGGTTCGATTCCCCGGCGGGGAGGTTATTTTTTTGTCAAGTAAATTGATATTCTGCTTTGGTTTGAAACTTTGATTTGATTTAGTATTGACTACGAATACCTATCAATCCTCATTATTTTCTTTTGTATTCTACATCTGAACCCTTGTTACAGACAAAAACAACAGACAAATGAAAATACAATTGCCTGAAGTATCACCTTGCTTTTATTGTCAAAAAAGAGGGTTCGTCCGGGATTTGAACCCGGGACCTCTCGCACCCAAAGCGAGAATTATACCCCTAGGCCAACGAGCCAGCTGCCAACATTAGTTAATGAAGGTTATGATTTTCAATAAGTGTTACAGTCATGTCATATTTTTTTCGATCCAAGTCGATAAAATGTTAGAAAAGTCTTATCAGTGTTGCTGTTTAATCCACTACCGCACTTAAGACGGTTGATCATGAGATTATCAATAAGTGATTGAATGTCAATATACTTCTAAAGTCTATGCTGAATTGATTCGAAATTTTTTAAGCAAAACAATTAACAAAATTCGCAAATAAACCCCGAAGTAATACCTTGTTGATTTAGTTAAAAGATTAGGGCTCGTCCGGGATTGGAACCCGAGACCTCTTGTACCCTAAGCGAGAATCATACCCCTAGACCAACGAGCCATTACGCTGTAACATATTGAAATAAGTTTTTTATTTTGATTAAATATTACAATCCTGTCTTTATTTAAAACACGTTTCAAATCTCTTGATAATCTTGTTTTTCAATTGCAAGTCAATTAACCCATTTTGAGAACATTGGTTTGTTAGGTTTGTTTTCGTTTTTAACGCTATTAAACACGATAGATCTAATTTAAGTTATTCAGAACATTGAGATATTAAGGTGGGACAAACTATTCTTATTCAGCACAAGGAAAATGTTTGTTTTCAAAATTAGTGTGTTATAAATACATATGGTTCTTATTATGTCAAATCACAGTCGGGTTCCTCGTTTGTATAGTGGTCAGTATCCCCGCCTGTCACGCGGGAGACCGGGGTTCGATTCCCTGACGGTGAGGTTATTTTTCTGTCAAGTAAATTAATATTCTGCTTTGGTTTGAAACTTTCATTTGATTCAGTTTTGACTGCGAATACCTATCAATCCTCGTTATTTTCGTTATTTTCAAGTATCACCTTGCTTTTATTGACAAAAAAGAGGGCTCGTCCGGGATTTGAATCCAGGACCTCTCGCACCCAAAGCGAGAATTATACCCCTAGACCAACGAGCCAGCTGCCAACATTAGTTAATGAAGGTTATCATTTTCAATAAGTGTTACAGTCATGTCATATTTTTTTTCGATCCAAGTCGATAAAATGTTAGAAAAGTCTTATCAGTGTTGCTGTTTAATCCACTACCGCACTTAAGACGGTTGATCATGAGATAATCAAGTGATTGAATGTCAATATATTTCTAAAATCTATGCTGAATTGATTCGAAATTTTTTAAGCAAAACAATTAACAAAACTCGCAAATAATCCCGAAGTAATACCTTGTTGATTTATTAAAAAGATTAGGGCTCGTCCGGGATTGGAACCCGAGACCTCTTGCACCCTAAGCGAGAATCATACCCCTAGACCAACGAGCCATTACGCTGTAACATATTGAAATAATTTTTTATTTTGATTAAATATTACAATCCTGTCTTTATTTAAAATACGTTTCAAATCTCTTGATAATCTTGTTTTTCAATTGCAAGTCAATTAACCCATTTTGAGAACATTGGTTTGTTAGGTTTGCTTTCGTTTTTAACGCTATTAAACACGATAGATCTAATTTAAGTTATTCAGAACATTTAGTTATTAAGGTGGGACAAACTATTCTTATTCAGCACAAGGAAAATGTTAATTTTTCAAAATTAGTGTGTTATAAATACATATGGTTCTTATTATGTCAAATCACAGTCGGGTTACTCGTTAGTATAGTGGTCAGTATCCCCGCCTGTCACGCGGGAGACCGGGGTTCGATTCCTTGACGGTGAGGTTATTTTTTTGTCAAGTAAATTAATATTCTGCTTTGGTTTGAAACTTTGATTTGATTTAGTTTTGACTGCGAATACCTATCAATCCTCGTTATTTTCTTTAGTGTTCTACATATGAACCCTTGTTACATTAAAAAACAACAGACAAATGAAAATACAATTGTCTAAAGTACCACCTTGCTTTTATTGTCAAAAACGAGGGCTCGTCCGGGATTTGAACCCGGGACCTCTCGCACCCAAAGCGAGAACCATACCCCTAGAGCAACGAGCCAGCTGCCAAAATAGTTAATGAGGTTCTGATTTGCAATAAGTGTTACAGTCATGTCATTTTTTTTTCGATCCAAGTCGATAAAATGTCAGAAAAGTCTTATCAGTGTTTCTGTTTCCTCCACTAACGCACATAAGACGGTTAATCATGAGACAATCAAGTGATTGAATGTCAATATATTTCTAAAGTCTATGCTGAATTGATTCGAAATTTTTTAAGCAAAACAATTAACAAAACTCGCAAATAATCCCCGAAATAATACCTTGTTGATTTATTTAAAAGATTAGGGCTCGTCCGGGATTTGAACCCGGGACCTCTCGCACCCAAAGCGAGAATTATACCCCTAGACCAACGAGCCAGCTGCCAAAATAGTTAATGAGGTTCTGATTTGCAATAAGTGTTACAGTCATGTCATTTTTTTTCGATCCAAGTCGATAAAATGTCAGAAAAGTCTTATCAGTCTTTCTGTTTCCTCCACTAACGCACATAAGACGGTTAATCATGAGACAATCAAAGTGATTGAATGTCAATATACTTCTAAAGTCTATGCTGAATTGATTCGAAATTTTTTAAGCAAAACAATTAACAAAACTCGCAAATAATCCCCAAAGTAATACCTTGTTGATTACGTTAAAAGATTAGGGCTCGTCCGGGATTAGAACCCGAGACCTCTTGCACCCTAAGCGAGAATCATACCCCTAGACCAACGAGCCATTACGCTGTAACATATTGAAATAAGTTTTTTATTTTGATTAAATATTACAATCCTGTCTTTATTTAAAATACGTTTCAAACCTCTTGATAATCTTGTTTTTCAATTGCAAATCAATTAACCCATTTTGAGAACATTGGTTTGTTAGGTTTGTTTTCGTTTTTAACGCTATTAAACACGATAGATCTAATTTAAGTTATTCAGAACATTTAGTTATTAAGGTGGGACAAACTATTCTTATTCAGCACAAGGAAAATGTTTGTTTTCAAAATTAGTGTGTTATAAATACATATGGTTCTTATTATGTCAAATCACAGTCGGGTTCCTCGTTTGTATAGTGGTCAGTATCCCCGCCTGTCACGCGGGAGACCGGGGTTCGATTCCCTGACGGTGAGGTTATTTTTTTGTCAAGTAAATTAATATTCTGCTTTGGTTTGAAACTTTGATTTGATTTAGTTTTGACTGCGAATACCTATCAATCCTCGTTATTTTCGTTATTTTCAAGTATCACCTTGCTTTTATTGACAAAAAAGAGGGCTCGTCCGGGATTTGCATCCAGGACCTCTCGCACCCAAAGCGAGAATTATACCCCTAGACCAACGAGCCAGCTGCCAACATTAGTTAATGAAGGTTATCATTTTCAATAAGTGTTACAGTCATGTCATATTTTTTTTCGATCCAAGTCGATAAAATGTTAGAAAAGTCTTATCAGTGTTGCTGTTTAATCCACTACCGCACTTAAGACGGTTGATCATGAGATAATCAAGTGATTGAATGTCAATATATTTCTAAAATCTATGCTGAATTGATTCGAAATTTTTTAAGCAAAACAATTAACAAAACTCGCAAATAATCCCGAAGTAATACCTTGTTGATTTATTTAAAAGAATAGGGCTCGTCCGGGATTGGAACCCGAGACCTCTTGCACCCTAAGTGAGAATCATACCCCTAGACCAACGAGCCATTACGCTGTAACATATTGAAATAAGTTTTTTATTTTGATTAAATATTACAATCCTGTCTTTATTTAAAATACGTTTCAAATCTCTTGATAATCTTGTTTTTCAATTGCAAGTCAATTAACCCATTTTGAGAACATTGGTTTGTTAGGTTTGTTTTCGTTTTTAACGCTATTAAACACGATAGATCTAATTTAAGTTATTCAGAACATTTAGTTATTAAGGTGGGACAAACTATTCTTATTCAGCACAAGGAAAATGTTTGTTTTTCAAAATTAGTGTGTTATAAATACATATGGTTCTTATTATGTCAAATCACAGTCGGGTTACTCGTTAGTATAGTGGTCAGTATCCCCGCCTGTCACGCGGGAGACCGGGGTTCGATTCCTTGACGGTGAGGTTATTTTTTTGTCAAGTAAATTAATATTCTGCTTTGGTTTGAAACTTTGATTTGATTTAGTTTTGACTGCGAATACCTATCAATCCTCGTAATTTTCTTTAGTGTTCTACATATGAACCCTTGTTACATTAAAAAAAAACAGACAAATGAAAATACAATTGTCTAAAGTACCACCTTGCTTTTATTGTCAAAAACGAGGGCTCGTCCGGGATTTGAACACGGGACCTCTCGCACCCAAAGCGAGAACCATACCCCTAGAGCAACGAGCCAGCTGCCAAAATAGTTAATGAGGTTCTGATTTGCAATAAGTGTTACAGTCATGTCATTTTTTTTTCGATCCAAGTCGATAAAATGTCAGAAAAGTCTTATCAGTGTTTCTGTTTCCTCCACTAACGCACATAAGACGGTTAATCATGAGACAATCAAGTGATTGAATGTCAATATATTTCTAAAGTCTATGCTGAATTGATTCGAAATTTTTTAAGCAAAACAATTAACAAAACTCGCAAATAATCCCCGAAATAATACCTTGTTGATTTATTTAATAGGGCTCGTCCGGGATTTGAACCCGGGACCTCTCGCACCCTAAGCGAGAATCATAGCCCTAGACCAACGAGCCAGCTGCCAAAATTGGTTAATGAGGTTACAATTTTCAATAAGTGTTACAGTCATGTCATTTTTTTTCGATCCAAGTCGATAAAATGTTAGAAAAGTCTTATCAGTGTTGCTGTTTAATCCACTACCGCACTTAAGACGGTTGATCATGAGATAATTAAAGTGATTGAATGTCAATATACTTCTAAAGTCTATGCTGAATTGATTCGAAATTTTTTAAGCAAAACAATTAACAAAACTCGCAAAAAATCCCCGAAGTAATACCTTGTGATTCAGTTGAAAGATTAGGGCTCGTCCGGGATTGGAACCCGGGACATCTTGCACCCTAAGCGAGAATCATACCCCTAGACCAACGAGCCATTACGCTGTAACATATTGAATTAAGTCTTTTTTTTGATTAAATATTACAATCGTGTCTTTTTTTTAAATACGTTTCAAAATTCTTGATAATCTTGTTTTTCAATTGGAAGTCAATTAACCCATTTTGAGAACATTGGTTTGTTAGGTTTGTTTTCGTTTTTGAAGCTATTAAACACGATAGATCTAATTTAAGTTATTCAGAACATTTAGTTATTAAGGTAGGACAAACTATTCTTATTCAGCACAAGGAAAATGTTTGTTTCCAAAATTAGTGTGTTATAAATACATATGGTTCTTATTATGTCAAATCACAGTCGGGTTCCTCGTTAGTATAGTGGACAGTATCCCCGCCTGTCACGCGGGAGACCGGGGTTCGATTCCCCGACGGGGAGGTTATTTTTTTGTCACGTAAATTAATATTCTGCTTTGGTTTGAAACTTTGATTTGATTTAGTTTTGACTACAAATACCTATCAATCCTCGTTATTTTCTTTAGTATTCTACATATGAACCCTTGTTACAGTAAAAAAAAACAGACAAATGAAAATACAATTGTCTAAAGTACCACCTTGCTTTTATTGTCAAAAACGAGGGCTCGTCCGGGATTTGAACCCGGGACCTCTCACCCTCAAAGCGAGAATCATACCCCTAGACAAACGAGCCAGATGCCAAAATAGTTAATGAGGTTCTGATTTGCAATAAGTGTTACAGTCATGTCATTTTTTTTCGATCCAAGTCGATAAAATGTCAGAAAAGTCTTATCAGTGTTTCTGTTTCCTCCACCAAAGCACATAAGACGGTTAATCATTAGACAATCAAGTGATTGAATGTCAATATATTTCTAAAGTCTATGCTGAATTGATTCGAAATTTTTTAAGCAAAACAATTAACAAAACTCGCAAATAAATACCTTGTTGATTTATTTAAAAGATTAGGGCTCGTCCGGGATTTGAACCCGGGACCTCTCGCACCCTAAGCGAGAATCATACCCCTAGACCAACGAGCCAGCTGCCAAAATTGGTTAATGAGGTTACAATTTTCAATAAGTGTTACAGTCATGTCATTTTTTTTTCGATCCAAGTCGATAAAATGTTAGAAAAGCCTTACCAATGTTGCTGTTTAATCCATTACCGCACTTAAGACGGTTGATCATGAGATAATCAAAGTGATTGAATGTCAATATACTTCTAAAGTCTATGCTGAATTGATTCGAAATTTTTTAAGCAAAACAATTAACAAAACTCGCAAATAATCCCGAAGTAATACCTTGTTGATTTATTTAAAAGAATAGGGCTCGTCCGGGATTGGAACCCGAGACCTCTTGCACCCTAAGTGAGAATCATACCCCTAGACCAACGAGCCATTACGCTGTAACATATTGAAATAAGTTTTTTATTTTGATTAAATATTACAATCCTGTCTTTATTTAAAATACGTTTCAAAATTCTTGATAATCTTGTTTTTCAATTGGAAGTCAATTAACCCATTTTGAGAACATTGGTTTGTTAGGTTTGTTTTCGTTTTTAACGCTATTAAACACGATAGATCTAATTTAAGTTGTTCAGAACATTTAGTTATTAAGGTGGGACAAACTATTCTTATTCAGCACAAGGAAAATGTTTGTTTCCAAAATTAGTGTGTTATAAATACATATGGTTCTTATTATGTCAAATCACAGTCGGGTTCCTCGTTAGTATAGTGGACAGTATCCCCCCCTGTCACGCGGGAGACCGGGGTTCGATTCCCCGACGGGGAGGTTATTTTTTTGTCATGTAAATTAATATTCTGCTTTGGTTTGAAACTTTGATTTGATTTAGTTTTGACTACAAATACCTATCAATCCTCGTTATTTTCTTTAGTATTCTACATATGAACCCTTGTTACAGTAAAAAAAAAAACAGACAAATGAAAATACAACTGTCTAAAGTACCACCTTGCTTTTATTGTCAAAAACGAGGGCTCGTCCGGGATTTGAAGCCGGGACCTCTCTCACCCAAAGCGAGAATCATACCCCTAGACCAACGAGCCAGATGCTAAAATAGTTAATGAGGTTCTGATTTGCAATAAGTGTTACAGTCATGTCATTTTTTTCGATCCAAGTCGATAAAATGTCAGAAAAGTCTTATCAGTGTTTCTGTTTCCTCCACTAACGCACATAAGACGGTTAATCATTAGACAATCAAGTGATTGAATGTCAATATATTTCTAAAGTCTATGCTGAATTGATTCGAAATTTTTTAAGCAAAACAATTAACAAAACTCGCAAATAATCCCCGAAGTAATACCTTGTTGATTTATTTAAAAGATTAGGGCTCGTCCGGGATTTGAACCCGGGACCTCTCGCACCCTTAGCGAGAATCATACCCCTAGACCAACGAGCCAGCTGCCAAAATTGGTTAATGAGGTTACAATTTTCAATAAGTGTCATTTTTTTTTCGATCCAAGTCGATAAAATGTTAGAAAAGTCTTACCAGTGTTGCTGTTTAATCCACTACCGCACTTAAGACGGTTGATCATGAGATAATCAAAGTGATTGAATGTCAATATACTTCTAAAGCAGTGTTTCCCAAACTTTTTTTCTCGCGTACCATTTTGAGCTTTTGTACAGTGTTCATGTACCACCTAAGTTACATCTGACTAGAATATCTCAAACTATACCTATTTTAGCATATAGATAAGAAAATGAGCATGTAGCTGTATTAGAGTTTAACAAATGTCATTCCACGAAGACATAAAAGCCATAAATTAAACAAAACACAGCAAATAGTTTTTATGCGATGGATGTAGTTGTTTTTTCTCGACCAGCTGGTTGAGATGTCGTCGGGAGTAAGCTTGGTTTCATAGCTGAATTAGCAAGCGCCTTCATACAAACAACATATTGCGGAACAGCTTCTCTATTGTGTTCAATAGCTATAAACCCGTAGTTTATGTAGCCTAAGTCAGGCTGTACTTTCGTTTAGACATGTTACTAGTATAGTTAAATTAAACAAAATTAAATTATCACACTATTCCTCTATTTTAAAAGAAATTACAGTGGTTCAATATGATTGAAATATCATTATACATATGGCAATACTACACTGCTGCTCTTCAGTTTATTACTACATACATATTAAACCAGCTAACAATTAACGTTTTATTATCTTCCACAAGCTAAGTGTTACGTCATAAACGTGCGAAACCTCAAATTGAAGGTAATTACAACGCAACATTGCAAATACCCAATCTGAAAGTTTTAAAAGTTGAAAGTTTTCGCAAGTTTATACATATGCTTCAAAAAATTTTTTTTTTCAAGTTTTCGCAGATTTATACGTAGTCGCGTACCACCTGAAAGACTCTCGCGTACCACCGGTGGTACGCGTACCACAGTTTGGGAACCACTGTTCTAAAGTCTATGCTGAATTGATTCGAAATTTTTTAAGCAAAACAATTAACAAAACTCGCAAATAATCCCGAAGTAATACCTTGTTGATTTATTTAAAAGATTAGGGCTCGTCCGGGATTTGAACCCGGGACCTCTCGCACCCTAAGCGAGAATCATACCCCTAGACCAACGAGCCAGCTGGCAAAATTGGTTAATGAGGTTACAATTTTCAATAAGTGTTACAGTCATGTCATTTTTTTTTCGATCCAAGTCGATAAAATGTTAGAAAAGTCTTACCAGTGTTGCTGTTTAATCCACTACCGCAATTAAGACGGTTGATCATGAGATAATCAAAGTGATTGAATGTCAATATACTTCTAAAGTCTATGCTGAATTGATTCGAAATTTTTTAAGCAAAACAATTAACAAAACTCGCAAATAATCCCGAAGTAATACCTTGTTGATTTATTTAAAAGATTAGGGCTCGTCCGGGATTGGAACCCGAAACCTCTTGCACCCTAAGCGAGAATCATACACCTAGACCAACGAGCCATTACGCTGTAACATATTGAAATAAGTTTTTTATTTTGATTAAATATTACAATCCTGTCTTTATTTAAAATACGTTTCAAAATTCTTGATAATCTTGTTTTTCAATTGGAAGTCAATTAACCCATTTTGAGAACATTGGTTTGTTAGGTTTGTTTTCGTTTTTAACGCTATTAAACACGATAGATATAATTTAAGTTGTTCAGAACATTTAGTTATTAAGGTGGGACAAACTATTCTTATTCAGCACAAGGAAAATGTTTGTTTCCAAAATTAGTGTGTTATAAATACATATGGTTCTTATTATGTCAAATCACAGTCGGGTTCCTCGTTAGTATAGTGGTCAGTTTCCCCGCCTGTCACGCGGGAGACCGGGGTTCGATTCCCCGACGGGGAGGTTATTTTTTTGTCATGTAAATTAATATTCTGCTTTGGTTTGAAACTTTGATTTGATTTAGTTTTGACTACAAATACCTATCAATCCTCGTTATTTTCTTTAGTATTCTACATATGAATCCTTGTTACAGTAAAAAAAAACAGACAAATGAAAATACAATTGTCTAAAGTTCAACCTTGCTTTTATTGTCAAAAACGAGGGCTCGTCCGGGATTTGAACCCGGGACCTCTCGCACCCAAAGCGAGAATCATACCCCTAGACCAACGAGCCAGATGCCAAAATAGTTAATGAGGTTCTGATTTGCAATAAGTGTTACAGTCATGTCATTTTTTTTCGATCCAAGTCGATAAAATGGCAGAAAAGTCTTATCAGTGTTTCTGTTTCCTCCACTAACGCACATAAGACGGTTAATCATTAGACAACCAAGTGATTGAATGTCAATATATTTCTAAAGTCTATGCTGAATTGATTCGAAATTTTTTAAGCAAAACAATTAACAAAACTCGCAAATAAACCCCGAAGTAATACCTTGTTGATTTATTTAAAAGATTAGGGCTCGTCCGGGATTTGAACCCGGGACCTCTCGCACCCTAAGCGAGAATCATACCCCTAGACCAACGAGCCAGGTGCCAAAATTGGTTAATGAGGTTACAATTTTCAATAAGTGTTACAGTCATGTCATTTTTTTTCGATCCAAGTCGATAAAATGTCAGAAAAGTCTTATCAGTGTTTCTGTTTAATCCACTACCGCACTTAAGACGGTTGATCATGAGATAATCAAAGTGATTGAATGTCAATATATTTCTAAAGTCTATGCTGAATTGATTCGAAATTTTTTAAGCAAAACAATTAACAAAACTCGCAAATAATCCCCGAAGTAATACCTTGTTGATTTATTTAAAAGATTAGGGCTCGTCCGGGATTTGAACCCGGGACCTCTCGCACCCTAAGCGAGAATCATACCCCTAGACCAACGAGCCAGCTGCCAAAATTGGTTAATGAGGTTACAATTTTCAATAAGTGTTACAGTCATGTCATTTTTTTTTCTTTCCAAGTCGATAAAATGTTAGAAAAGTCTTACCAGTGTTCCTGTTTAATCCACTACCGCACTTAAGACGGTTGATCATGAGATAATCAAAGTGATTGAATGTCAATATACTTCTAAAGTCTATGCTGAATTGATTCGAAATTTTTTAAGCAAAACAATTAACAAAACTCGCAAATAATCCCGAAGTAATACCTTGTTGATTTATTTAAAAGATTAGGGCTCGTCCGGGATTGGAACCCGAGTGACCTCTTGCACCCTAAGCGAGAATCATACACCTAGACCAACGAGCCATTACGCTGTAACATATTGAAATAAGTTTTTTATTTTGATTAAATATTACAATCCTGTCTTTATTAAAATACGTTTCAAAATTCTTGATAATCTTGTTTTTCAATTGGAAGTCAATTAATCCATTTTGAGAACATTGGTTTGTTAGGTTTGTTTTCGTTTTTAACGCTATTAAACACGATAGATATAATTTAAGTTGTTCAGAACATTTAGTTATTAAGGTGGGACAAACTATTCTTATTCAGCACAAGTAAAATGTTTGTTTTCAAAATTAGTGTGTTATAAATAGATATGGTTCTTATTATGTCAAATCACAGTCGGGTTCCTCGTTAGTATAGTGGTCAGTATCCCCGCCTGTCACGCGGGAGACCGGGGTTCGATTCCCCGACGGGGAGGTTATTTTTTTGTCAAGTAAATTAATATTCTGCTTTGGTTTGAAACTTTGATTTGATTTAGTTTTGACTACAAATACCTATCAATCCTGGTTATTTTCTTTAGTATTCTACATATGAACCCTTGTTACAGTAAAAAAAAAACAGACAAATGAAAATACAATTGTCTAAAGTACCACCTTGCTTTTATTGTCAAAAACGAGGGCTCGTCCGGGATTTGAACCCGGGACCTCTCGCACCCAAAGCGAGAATCATATCCCTAGACCAACGAGCCAGCTGCCAACATTGGTTATTGAGGTTACAATTTTCAATAAATGTTACAGTCATGTCATTTTTTTTTTCGAACCAAGTCGATAAAATGTCAGAAAAGTCTTATCAGTGTTTCTGTTTCCTCCACTAACGCACATAAGACGTTTAATCATGAGACAATCAAGTGATTGAATGTCAATATATTTCTAAAGTCTATGCTGAATTGATTCGAAATTTTGTAAGCAAAACAATTAACAAAACTCGCAAATAATCCCCGAAGTAATACCTTGTTGATTTATTTAAAAGATTAGGGCTCGTCCGGGATTTGAACCCGGGACCTCTCGCACCCTAAGCGAGAATCATACCCCTAGACCAACGAGCCAGCTGCCAAAATTGGTTAATGAGGTTACAATTTTCTATAAGTGTTACAGTCATGTCATTTTTTTTTCGATCCAAGTCGATAAAATGTTAGAAAAGTCTTACCAGTGTTGCTGTTTAATCCACTACCGCACTTAAGACGGTTGATAATGAGATAATCAAAGTGATTGAATGTCAATGTACTTCTAAAGTCTATGCTGAATTGATTCGAAGTTTTTTAAGCAAAACAATTAACAAAACTCGCAAATAATCCCGAAGTAATACCTTGTTGATTTATTTAAAAGATTAGGGCTCGTCCGGGATTGGAACCCGAGACCTCTTGCACCCTAAGCGAGAATCATACACCTAGACCAACGAGCCATTACGCTGTAACATATTGAAATAAGTTTTTTAATTTGATTAAATATTACAATCCTGTCTTTATTTGAAATACGTTTCAAAATTCTTGATAATCTTGTTTTTCAATTGGAAGTCAATTAACTCATTTTGAGAACATTGGTTTGTTAGGTTTGTTTTCGTTTTTAACGCTATTAAACACGATAGATATAATTTAAGTTGTTCAGAACATTTAGTTATTAAGGTGGGACAAACTATTCTTATTCAGCACAAGTAAAATGTTTGTTTTCAAAATTAGTGTGTTATAAATACATATGGTTCTTATTATGTCAAATCACAGTCGGGTTCCTCGTTAGTATAGTGGTCAGTATCCCCGCTTGTCACGCGGGAGACCGGGGTTCGATTCCCCGACGGGGAGGTTATTTTTTTGTCATGTAAATTAATATTCTGCTTTGGTTTGAAACTTTGATTTGATTTAGTTATACTACGAAAACCTATCAATCCTCGTTATTTTCTTTAGTATTCTACATATAAACCCTTGTTACAGTAAAAAAAAAACAGACAAATGAAAATACAATTGTCTAAAGTACAACCTTGCTTTTATTGTCAAAAACGAGGGATCGTCCGGGATTTGAACCCGGGACCTCTCGCACCCTAAGCGAGAATCATATCCCTAGACCAACGAGCCAGCTGCCAACATTGGTTAATGAGGTTACAATTTTCAATAAGTGTTACAGTCATGTCATTTTTTTTTTCGATCCAAGTCGATAAAATGTTAGAAAAGTCTTACCAGTGTTGCTGTTTAATCCACTACCGCACTTAAGACGGTTGATAATGAGATAATCAAAGTGATTGAATGTCAATATACTTCTAAAGTCTATGCTGAATTGATTCGAAATTTTTTAAGCAAAACAATTAACAAAACTCGCAAATAATCCCGAAGTAATACCTTGTTGATTTATTCAAAAGATTAGGGCTCGTCCGGGATTGGAACCCGAGACCTCTTGCACCCTAAGCGAGAATCATAGACCTAGACCAACGAGCCATTACGCTGTAACATATTGAAATAAGTTTTTTATTTTGATTAAATATTACAATCCTGTCTTTATTTAAAATACGTTTCAAAATTCTTGATAATCTTGTTTTTCAATTGGAAGTCAATTAACCCATTTTGAGAACATTGGTTTGTTAGGTTTGTTTTCGTTTTTAACGCTATTAAATACGATAGATATAATTTAAGTTGTTCAGAACATTTAGTTATTAAGGTGGGACAAACTATTCTTATTCAGCACAAGTAAAATGTTTGTTTTCAAAATTAGTTTGTTATAAATACATATGGTTCTTATTATGTTAAATCACAGTCGGGTTCCTCGTTAGTATAGTGGTCAGCATCTACGCCTGTCACGCGGGAGACCGGGGTTCGATTCCCCGACGGGGAGGTTATTTTTTTGTCAAGTAAATTAATATTCTGCTTTGGTTTGAAACTTTGATTTGATTTAGTATTGACTACGAATACCTATCAATCCTCATTATTTTCTTTTGTATTATACATCTGAATCCTTGTTGCAGTCAAAAACAACAGACAAATGAAAATACAATTGCCTGAAATATCACCTTGATTTTATTGTCAATAAACAGGGCTCGTCCGGGATTTGAACCCGGGACCTCTCGCACCCAAAGCGAGAATTACACCCCTAGACCAACGAGCCAGCTGCCAACATTGGTTAATGAAGGTTATCATTTTCAATAAGTGTTACAGTCATGTCATATTTTTTTTCGATCCAAGTCGATAAAATGTTAGAAAAGTCTTATCAGTGTTGCTGTTTAATCCACTACAGCACTTAAGACGGTTGATCATGAGATAATCAAAGTGATTTAATGCCAATATACTTCTAAAATCTATGCTGAATTGATTCGAAATTTTTTAAGCAAAACAATTAACAAAACTCGCAAATAATCCCCGAAGTAATACCTTGTGATTCAGTTGAAAGATTAGGGCTCGTCCGGGATTGGAACCCGGGACATCTTGCACCCTAAGCGAGAATCATACCCCTAGACCAACGAGCCAGCTGCCAACATTGGTTAATGAGGTTACAATTTTCAATAAGTGTTACAGTCATGTCATTATTTTTCGATCCAAGTCGATAAAATGTTAGAAAAGTCTTATCAGTCTTGCTGTTTAATCCACTACCGCACTTAAGACGGTTGATCATGAGATAATCAAAGTGATTGAATGTCAATATACATCTAAAGTCTATGCTGAATTGATTCGAAATTTTTTAAGCAAAACAATTAACAAAACTCGCAAATAATCCCCGAAGTAATACCTTGTGATTCAGTTGAAAGATTAGGGCTCGTCCGGGATTGGAACCCGGGACATCTTGCACCCTAAGCGAGAATCATACCCCTAGACCAACGAGCCATTACGCTGTAACATATTGAATTAAGTTTTTTTTTTTGATTAAATATTACAATCGTGTCTTTTTTTAAATTACGTTTCAAAATTCTTGATAATCTTGTTTTTCAATTGGAAGTCAATTAACCCATTTTGAGAACATTGGTTTGTTAGGTTTGTTTTCGTTTTTAACGCTATTAAACACGATAGATATAATTTCAGTTATTCACAACATTTAGTTGTTAAGGTGGGACAAATTATTCTTATTCAGCACAAGGAAAATGTTTGTTTTCAAAATTAGTGTGTTATAAATACATATGGTTCTTATTATGTCAAATCACAGTCGGGTTCCTCGTTAGTATAGTGGTCAGTATCCCCGCCTGTCACGCGGGAGACCGGGGTTCGATACCCCGACGGGGAGGTTATTTTTTTGTCAAGTAAATTAATATTCTGCTTTGGTTTGAAACTTTGATTTGATTTAGTATTGACTACGAATACCTATCAATCCTCATTATTTTCTTTTGTATTCTACATCTGAATCCTTGTTGCAGTCAAAAACAACAGACAAATGAAAATACAATTGCCTGAAATATCACCTTGATTTTATTGTCAAAAAAGAGGGCTCGTCCGGGATTTGAACCCGGGAACACTCGCACCCAAAGCGAGAATTATACCCCTAGACCAACGAGCCAGCTGCCAACATTAGTTAATGAAGGTTATCATTTTTAATAAGTGTTACAGTCATGTCATATTTTTTTTCGATCCAAGTCGATAAAATGTTAGAAAAGTCTTATCAGTGTTGCTGTTTAATCCACTACAGCACTTAAGACGGTTGATCATGAGATAATCAAAGTGATTGAATGCCAATATACTTCTAAAATCTATGCTGAATTGATTCGAAATTTTTTAAGCAAAACAATTAACAAAACTCGCAAATAATCCCCGAAGTAATACCTTGTGATTCAGTTGAAAGATTAGGGCTCGTCCGGGATTGGAACCCGGGACATCTTGCACCCTAAGCGAGAATCATACCCCTAGACCAACGAGCCAGCTGCCAACATTGCTTAATGAGGTTACAATTTTCAATAAGTGTTACAGTCATGTCATTTTTTTTTCGATCCAAGTCGATAAAATGTTAGAGAAGTCTTATCAGTCTTGCTGTTTAATCCACTACCGCACTTAAGATGGTTGATCATGAGATAATCAAAGTGATTGAATGTCAATATACATCTAAAGTCTATGCTGAATTGATTCGAAATTTTTTAAGCAAAACAATTAACAAAACTCGCAAATAATCCCCAAAGTAATACCTTGTGATTCAGTTGAAAGATTAGGGCTCGTCCGGGATTGGAACCCGGGACATCTTGCACCCTAAGCGAGAATCATACCCCTAGACCAACGAGCCATTACGCTGTAACATATTGAATTAAGTTTTTTTTTTTGATTAAATATTACAATCGTGTCTTTTTTTAAAATACGTTTCAAAATTCTTGATAATCTTGTTTTTCAATTGGAAGTCAATTAACCCATTTTGAGAACATTGGTTTGTTAGGTTTGTTTTCGTTTTTAACGCTATTAAACACGATAGATATAATTTCAGTTATTCACAACATTTAGTAGTTAAGGTTGACAAATTATTCTTATTCAGCACAAGGAAAATGTTTGTTTTCAAAATTAGTGTGTTATAAGTACATATGGTTCTTATTATGTTAAATCACAGTCGGGTTCCTCGTTTGTATAGTGGTCAGTATCCCCGCCTGTCACGCGGGAGACCGGGGTTCGATTCCCTGACGGTGAGGTTATTTTTCTGTCAAGTAAATTAATATTCTGCTTTGGTTTGAAACTTTCATTTGATTCAGTTTTGACTGCGAATACCTATCAATCCTCGTTATTTTCGTTATTTTCAAGTATCACCTTGCTTTTATTGACAAAAAAGAGGGCTCGTCCGGGATTTGAATCCAGGACCTCTCGCACCCAAAGCGAGAATTATACCCCTAGACCAACGAGCCAGCTGCCAACATTAGTTAATGAAGGTTATCATTTTCAATAAGTGTTCCATTCATGTCATATTTTTTTTCGATCCAAGTCGATAAAATGTTAGAAAAGTCTTATCAGTGTTGCTGTTTAATCCACTACCGCACTTAAGACGGTTGATCATGAGATAATCAAGTGATTGAATGTCAATATATTTCTAAAATCTATGCTGAATTGATTCGAAATTTTTTAAGCAAAACAATTAACAAAACTCGCAAATAATCCCGAAGTAATACCTTGTTGATTTATTTAAAAGATTAGGGCTCGTCCGGGATTGGAACCCGAGACCTCTTGCACCCTAAGCGAGAATCATACCCCTAGACCAACGAGCCATTACGCTGTAACATATTGAAATAATTTTTTATTTTGATTAAATATTACAATCCTGTCTTTATTTAAAATACGTTTCAAATCTCTTGATAATCTTGTTTTTCAATTGCAAGTCAATTAACCCATTTTGAGAACATTGGTTTGTTAGGTTTGCTTTCGTTTTTAACGCTATTAAACACGATAGATCTAATTTAAGTTATTCAGAACATTTAGTTATTAAGGTGGGACAAACTATTCTTATTCAGCACAAGGAAAATGTTAATTTTTCAAAATTAGTGTGTTATAAATACATATGGTTCTTATTATGTCAAATCACAGTCGGGTTACTCGTTAGTATAGTGGTCAGTATCCCCGCCTGTCACGCGGGAGACCGGGGTTCGATTCCTTGACGGTGAGGTTATTTTTTTGTCAAGTAAATTAATATTCTGCTTTGGTTTGAAACTTTGATTTGATTTAGTTTTGACTGCGAATACCTATCAATCCTCGTTATTTCTTTAGTGTTCTACATATGAACCCTTGTTACATTAAAAAACAACAGACAAATGAAAATACAATTGTCTAAAGTACCACCTTGCTTTTATTGTCAAAAACGAGGGCTCGTCCGGGATTTGAACCCGGGACCTCTCGCACCCAAAGCGAGAACCATACCCCTAGAGCAACGAGCCAGCTGCCAAAATAGTTAATGAGGTTCTGATTTGCAATAAGTGTTACAGTCATGTCATTTTTTTTTCGATCCAAGTCGATAAAATGTCAGAAAAGTCTTATCAGTGTTTCTGTTTCCTCCACTAACGCACATAAGACGGTTAATCATGAGACAATCAAGTGATTGAATGTCAATATATTTCTAAAGTCTATGCTGAATTGATTCGAAATTTTTTAAGCAAAACAATTAACAAAACTCGCAAATAATCCCCGAAATAATACCTTGTTGATTTATTTAAAAGATTAGGGCTCGTCCGGGATTTGAACCCGGGACCTCTCGCACCCAAAGCGAGAATTATACCCCTAGACCAACGAGCCAGCTGCCAAAATAGTTAATGAGGTTCTGATTTGCAATAAGTGTTACAGTCATGTCATTTTTTTTTCGATCCAAGTCGATAAAATGTCAGAAAAGTCTTATCAGTGTTTCTGTTTCCTCCACTAACGCACATAAGACGGTTAATCATGAGACAATCAAGTGATTGAATGTCAATATATTTCTAAAGTCTATGCTGAATTGATTCGAAATTTTTTAAGCAAAACAATTAACAAAACTCGCAAATAATCCCCGAAATAATACCTTGTTGATTTATTTAAAAGATTAGGGCTCGTCCGGGATTTGAACCCGGGACCTCTCGCACCCAAAGCGAGAATTATACCCCTAGACCAACGAGCCAGCTGCCAAAATAGTTAATGAGGTTCTGATTTGCAATAAGTGTTACAGTCATGTCATTTTTTTTCGATCCAAGTCGATAAAATGTCAGAAAAGTCTTATCAGTCTTTCTGTTTCCTCCACTAACGCACATAAGACGGTTAATCATGAGACAATCAAAGTGATTGAATGTCAATATACTTTTAAAGTCTATGCTGAATTGATTCGAAATTTTTTAAGCAAAACAATTAACAAAACTCGCAAATAATCCCCAAAGTAATACCTTGTTGATTAAGTTAAAAGATTAGGGCTCGTCCGGGATTAGAACCCGAGACCTCTTGCACCCTAAGCGAGAATCATATCCCTAGACCAACGAGCCATTACGCTGTAACATATTGAAATAAGTTTTTTATTTTGATTAAATATTACAATCCTGTCTTTATTTAAAATACGTTTCAAACCTCTTGATAATCTTGTTTTTCAATTGCAAATCAATTAACCCATTTTGAGAACATTGGTTTGTTAGGTTTGTTTTCGTTTTTAACGCTGTTAAACACGATAGATCTAATTTAAGTTATTCAGAACATTTAGTTATTAAGGTGGGACAAACTATTCTTATTCAGCACAAGGAAAATGTTTGTTTTCAAAATTAGTGTGTTATAAATACATATGGTTCTTATTATGTCAAATCACAGTCGGGTTCCTCGTTTGTATAGTGGTCAGTATCCCCGCCTGTCACGCGGGAGACCGGGGTTCGATTCCCTGACGGTGAGGTTATTTTTTTGTCAAGTAAATTAATATTCTGCTTTGGTTTGAAACTTTGATTTGATTTAGTTTTGACTGCGAATACCTATCAATCCTCGTTATTTTCGTTATTTTCAAGTATCACCTTGCTTTTATTGACAAAAAAGAGGGCTCGTCCGGGATTTGCATCCAGGACCTCTCGCACCCAAAGCGAGAATTATACCCCTAGACCAACGAGCCAGCTGCCAACATTAGTTAATGAAGGTTATCATTTTCAATAAGTGTTACAGTCATGTCATATTTTTTTTCGATCCAAGTCGATAAAATGTTAGAAAAGTCTTATCAGTGTTGCTGTTTAATCCACTACCGCACTTAAGACGGTTGATCATGAGATAATCAAGTGATTGAATGTCAATATATTTCTAAAATCTATGCTGAATTGATTCGAAATTTTTTAAGCAAAACAATTAACAAAACTCGCAAATAATCCCGAAGTAATACCTTGTTGATTTATTTAAAAGAATAGGGCTCGTCCGGGATTGGAACCCGAGACCTCTTGCACCCTAAGTGAGAATCATACCCCTAGACCAACGAGCCATTACGCTGTAACATATTGAAATAAGTTTTTTATTTTGATTAAATATTACAATCCTGTCTTTATTTAAAATACGTTTTAAATCTCTTGATAATCTTGTTTTTCAATTGCAAGTCAATTAACCCATTTTGAGAACATTGGTTTGTTAGGTTTGTTTTCGTTTTTAACGCTATTAAACACGATAGATCTAATTTAAGTTATTCAGAACATTTAGTTATTAAGGTGGGACAAACTATTCTTATTCAGCACAAGGAAAATGTTTGTTTTTCAAAATTAGTGTGTTATAAATACATATGGTTCTTATTATGTCAAATCACAGTCGGGTTCCTCGTTAGTATAGTGGTCAGTATCCCCGCCTGTCACGCGGGAGACCGGGGTTCGATTCCCTGACGGTGAGGTTATTTTTTTGTCAAGTAAATTAATATTCTGCTTTGGTTTGAAACTTTGATTTGATTTAGTTTTGACTGCGAATACCTATCAATCCTCGTAATTTTCTTTAGTGTTCTACATATGAACCCTTGTTACATTAAAAAAAAACAGACAAATGAAAATACAATTGTCTAAAGTACCACCTTGCTTTTATTGTCAAAAACGAGGGCTCGTCTGGGATTTGAACACGGGACCTCTCGCACCCAAAGCGAGAACCATACCCCTAGAGCAACGAGCCAGCTGCCAAAATAGTTAATGAGGTTCTGATTTGCAATAAGTGTTACAGTCATGTCATTTTTTTTTCGATCCAAGTCGATAAAATGTCAGAAAAGTCTTATCAGTGTTTCTGTTTCCTCCACTAACGCACATAAGACGGTTAATCATGAGACAATCAAGTGATTGAATGTCAATATATTTCTAAAGTCTATGCTAAATTGATTCGAAATTTTTTAAGCAAAACAATTAACAAAACTCGCAAATAATCCCCGAAATAATACCTTGTTGATTTATTTAAAAGATTAGGGCTCGTCCGGGATTTGAACCCGGGACCTATCGCACCCTAAGCGAGAATCATACCCCTAGACCAACGAGCCAGCTGCCAAAATTGGTTAATGAGGTTACAATTTTCAATAAGTGTTACAGTCATGTCATTTTTTTTCGATCCAAGTCGATAAAATGTTAGAAAAGTCTTATCAGTGTTGCTGTTTAATCCACTACCGCACTTAAGACGGTTGATCATGAGATAATCAAAGTGATTGAATGTCAATATACTTCTAAAGTCTATGCTGAATTGATTCGAAATTTTTTAAGCAAAACAATTAACAAAACTCGCAAAAAATCCCCGAAGTAATACCTTGTGATTCAGTTGAAAGATTAGGGCTCGTCCGGGATTGGAACCCGGGACATCTTGCACCCTAAGCGAGAATCATACCCCTAGACCAACGAGCCATTACGCTGTAACATATTGAATTAAGTCTTTTTTTTGATTAAATATTACAATCGTGTCTTTTTTTTAAATACGTTTCAAAATTCTTGATAATCTTGTTTTTCAATTGGAAGTCAATTAACCCATTTTGAGAACATTGGTTTGTTAGGTTTGTTTTCGTTTTTGAAGCTATTAAACACGATAGATCTAATTTAAGTTATTCAGAACATTTAGTTATTAAGGTAGGACAAACTATTCTTATTCAGCACAAGGAAAATGTTTGTTTCCAAAATTAGTGTGTTATAAATACATATGGTTCTTATTATGTCAAATCACAGTCGGGTTCCTCGTTAGTATAGTGGACAGTATCCCCGCCTGTCACGCGGGAGACCGGGGTTCGATTCCCCGACGGGGAGGTTATTTTTTTGTCACGTAAATTAATATTCTGCTTTGGTTTGAAACTTTGATTTGATTTAGTTTTGACTACAAATACCTATCAATCCTCGTTATTTTCTTCAGTATTCTACATATGAACCCTTGTTACAGTAAAAAAAAAACAGACAAATGAAAATACAATTGTCTAAAGTACCACCTTGCTTTTATTGTCAAAAACGAGGGCTCGTCCGGGATTTGAACCCGGGACCTCTCACCCTCAAAGCGAGAATCATACCCCTAGACAAACGAGCCAGATGCCAAAATAGTTAATGAGGTTCTGATTTGCAATAAGTGTTACAGTCATGTCATTTTTTTTCGATCCAAGTCGATAAAATGTCAGAAAAGTCTTATCAGTGTTTCTGTTTCCTCCACCAACGCACATAAGACGGTTAATCATTAGACAATCAAGTGATTGAATGTCAATATATTTCTAAAGTCTATGCTGAATTGATTCGAAATTTTTTAAGCAAAACAATTAACAAAACTCGCAAATAATCCCGAAGTAATACCTTGTTGATTTATTTAAAATATTAGGGCTCGTCCGGGATTTGAACCCGGGACCTCTCGCACCCTAAGCGAGAATCATACCCCTAGACCAACGAGCCAGCTGCCAAAATTGGTTAATGAGGTTACAATTTTCAATAAGTGTTACAGTCATGTCATTTTTTTTTCGATCCAAGTCGATAAAATGTTAGAAAAGTCTTACCAGTGTTGCTGTTTAATCCATTACCGCACTTAAGACGGTTGATCATGAGATAATCAAAGTGATTGAATGTCAATATACTTCTAAAGTCTATGCTGAATTGATTCGAAATTTTTTAAGCAAAACAATTAACAAAACTCGCAAATAATCCCGAAGTAATACCTTGTTGATTTATTTAAAAGTTTAGGGCTCGTCCGGGATTGGAACCCGAGACCTCTTGCACCCTAAGCGAGAATCATACACCTAGACCAACGAGCCATTACGCTGTAACATATTGAAATAAGTTTTTTATTTTGATTAAATATTACAATCCTGTCTTTATTTAAAATACGTTTCAAAATTCTTGATAATCTTGTTTTTCAATTGGAAGTCAATTAACCCATTTTGAGAACATTGGTTTGTTAGGTTTGTTTTCATTTTTAACGCTATTAAACACGATAGATATAATTTAAGTTGTTCAGAACATTTAGTTATTAAGGTGGGACAAACTATTCTTATTCAGCACAAGGAAAATGTTTGTTTCCAAAATTAGTGTGTTATAAATACATATGGTTCTTATTATGTCAAATCACAGTCGGGTTCCTCGTTAGTATAGTGGACAGTATCCCCCCCTGTCACGCGGGAGACCGGGGTTCGATTCCCCGACGGGGAGGTTATTTTTTTGTCATGTAAATTAATATTCTGCTTTGGTTTGAAACTTTGATTTGATTTAGTTTTGACTACAAATACCTATCAATCCTCGTTATTTTCTTTAGTATTCTACATATGAACCCTTGTTACAGTAAAAGAAAAAAACAGACAAATGAAAATACAATTGTCTAAAGTACCACCTTGCTTTTATTGTCAAAAACGAGGGCTCGTCCGGGATTTGAAGCCGGGACCTCTCTCACCCAAAGCGAGAATCATACCCCTAGACCAACGAGCCAGATGCTAAAATAGTTAATGAGGTTCTGATTTGCAATAAGTGTTACAGTCATGTCATTTTTTTCGATCCAAGTCGATAAAATGTCAGAAAAGTCTTATCAGTGTTTCTGTTTCCTCCACTAACGCACATAAGACGGTTAATCATTAGACAATCAAGTGATTGAATGTCAATACATTTCTAAAGTCTATGCTGAATTGATTCGAAATTTTTTAAGCAAAACAATTAACAAAACTCGCAAATAATCCCCGAAGTAATACCTTGTTGATTTATTTAAAAGATTAGGGCTCGTCCGGGATTTGAACCCGGGACCTCTCGCACCCTAAGCGAGAATCATACCCCTAGACCAACGAGCCAGCTGCCAAAATTGGTTAATGAGGTTACAATTTTCAATAAGTGTTACAGTCATGTCATTTTTTTTTCGATCCAAGTCGATAAAATGTTAGAAAAGTCTTACCAGTGTTGCTGTTTAATCCACTACCGCACTTAAGACGGTTGATCATGAGATAATCAAAGTGATTGAATGTCAATATACTTCTAAAGCAGTGTTTCCCAAACTTTTTTTCTCGCGTACCATTTTGAGCTTTTGTACAGTGTTCATGTACCACCTAAGTTACATCTGACTAGAATATCTCAAACTATACCTATTTTAGCATATAGATAAGAAAATGAGCATGTAGCTGTATTAGAGTTTGGAGGGGTATGGGTCCGTGTAAATGAGTCTTCATTTATATAATTGCCAAGATGAATCGACCACACTCCTACAAGATTTGAGATGGCCTGTCTTCGTAAGGCCAGACAGGTCCAATTCTTTCCTTTAGTTCAGATACATGAACAGTCAATTTTCCTGTCTGAGTAGAAGCTATAAAAGCCTCTATCTCTGCACTAGGCAGTACTGGGTGATACTGGTTGATACTATTTTTTATTCGATTGTGTCACTATACTTATTGGCGAAAATATTTCTAAAATGCACAGGAAATATTGACGTAGATATTCTTACAATTTTCAATAATAAATCACGTGACAACAAGGCGTGGTCTAAACCTTTTTCTCTCGACTCTTATGGACGGAAATAATATTTTTGTCCAAATATGGCTTGAACAAAAGCGCTTCGATCTACATTGCGACGTAACTGGCGTTCGATTCTAAAATAATGGATTGTTGACAATAAGGCGAATTTCAAAACAAAGCGCTCACATTAAACGGATATACGTAACATCACATTCAGCTCTGACGCATAAAAATTGGTGTAACAAGGCATTCGTTGCAAGAAATCTACGTAACGGAATTTTACCGAAAACTTTCCGCTTATCGTTTGCACATTGGCTGCAAGGAGTGACGTAAACATTACATATGGTTACAAAGAATTTAGGCCATAGATTTTTACTGAAAATTTTCCGTTACGACACATCGATTAAAACAAAAATTCTCTGTGTAAACACAATATGACAAAATGGCTTCTACAAATATTCCCACGCTAGATTTTGGAACAGCTTGCATATTAAAAGCTGGTTATTTGTTTGTGAAATGTGTGTGGACTCGTGGACGCGAAAATTGTTCGATCACATAACGCATTTGCGCAATTGTTTTAGTCAGATTCCTGATTCCTCGAGAAAGTTTTCTCTTTGGTGCCTGAATTAGCAACCGAGGACTTTGATGTCAGCGTTCGCTGAGTTGCTCGAAATTGTTGTGTGCTTGACACACCATTGCATTGCTGTGGATTGAGCTTTTCAGGCGATCTGTGCGGCAGCAGGGGAAACTCCCTGTTTGGTGCGTTGTAATTTTGACGTCACCGGAAAGCCATTCATTGTGCGCTGCGCTGTGCTGTGACCTTTCGCTGTCCAACGTGCTTTTGTATTCTGAAAAATGCGAAATATTTTTCGGCAGATGTGTGTTCGTATGTCTTGAACATTTTTATTGCAACACTTCAAACTTAGGTTATTAACATTTTGGTTATAGACACACATATTTTTTATACTTATATATATATAGGCGCGACAGGTTACACTTAAAGTTTGAGACAATTAATTATTGCAATATATTCATTTAAATTTATATTCTTTGCGATTCATACAATGACATATACTTTATAGCGATTACATGGTTATTTAATTTACATTATACGCGATACATAGAGTAACTTATACATAATGGTAACATTTTTACATTTCTTCGCTTCAAAAGCGATACATACAATGATTATAGTTATAACAATTTTGCAACAAGTGAACATTTGTGGGGCATTTCGCGAGCAACGTGCATTTTCATTGAAATTGGTTATCGTCATTCGACTGGCTAGTCGAAGTTTATCATAACTTCATTTTGGCGTGGCAACTCTAGGGTTTGTGAAGTAGGACAGGCGTTGTTGGAAATTCTATCCAGCTATTTTGTAATTGCGACCGCATATAGGTCTTGGTCGGATAAGGGGATTTTCTTATCGTGGAAATGGTAGAATTAACCACCATGATATATTTAGGGTCAACGTAGCAACAACACGTTAGCGATGAAAACTCGTGACCTAGCAAGCTATAGGATATTTGACGTTACCGAATATCATTGGTAACTTGCGGAATACATTTATAGCACTCGCTGAGAACTAATGCGTATGCTATGTATTCTTTTGAAAAGATAAGTGAAATTTATCTGGAAACGTAGAATTTTTGCTTTACATTTCGCTTGGAGGGATTAAGTACCGGCGTTGAAAAGCGATAACTTACGGAAACACCGCTAATGGGTTTTGTCGGTTGCTAGCTTACCAACATATTCAAAAGCGATCGAGTGGCAACTAAGCCTTGTAAGCCAGGCACGCCTTGGGCGTAAGTTTACAGATGAACAAGCTACTTTTTAGGTAGGGTCAAGTGTCTTAACGCGTACTGGCAATCCGTGTTAAAATAGTAAGCTTTTGCGAGTGAGTTTCACAAAATGGTTCATGAGATATAATATATTAGACGTATAGAAGTGTACACTTAAAATTAGTCATTTTGACTGGCTTGCGTTTTATAAGTAGATGCGAATCCGTTTATAGAAACGCTGTTTGTTTTAGGAAGGGAAAATGCGGTTGGAAACGAGTTCAGTTTCCACGTAGAGTGCCGTTACGGAAGTTGTTTGATTTACGCCTATTTAATTGGGGTTGCATTTGAAAAGCACGAAGGCAAGCGATGCATTGAAAATATTTACATAAAACATTTAACACATTACGAACGCGAGTAGGGTTTTATCCCTAAAGTCGTGTTTGTAGACTTACACGAGTTGAAGCATATTTTTCGCTTGTGAATGACATCACTATGCTTTTACGAAGTATTTCCGCTACGCGTGCTTTGACGCGGGCAAAATTTGGACACATTTAAATGGCTCAAAAATGTCGCATAAACAATTTACAGACCTTTCGGTCGGTATTTTAATAATTATATATATATATATTAAAAGTATAATAGATTTTCACCTGATAAACTAGGCAGAATCAGTTATTGTGAAATCCATAATTCCGTTTCGTTTTCCATGATTCCAAACAGTGGTGATGTCTTTATCGGCAACGCTTGTTTGTATTTCGTGTTTCGAATTCCAAGCAAATGCTTTGCTGACGCTATGGAGCGTCTCTTCACGTATCTTTCGATGAGATTAATTTCTTCTAAAGCTGGCTTCTTGCAAGTTCCAAACATGACAGTTTTTAGGCGGCCGTTTGTAGGTGGTCCATACAGATTTAGGCACATATTTTTTCTTTGAGCTTCGTTTCTTCAGTCTTCTTGGGAAAGTAGTTTGCAGGTGGTTCGTTCCTCACACGCGGGCATCAATTTTGGAGGGGTATGGGTCCGTGTAAATGAGTCTTCATTTATATAATTGCCAAGATGAATCGACCACACTCCTACAAGATTTGAGATGGCCTGTCTTCGTAAGGCCAGACAGGTCCAATTCTTTCCTTTAGTTCAGATACATGAACAGTCAATTTTGCTGTCTGAGTAGAAGCTATAAAAGCCTCTATCTCTGCACTAGGCAGTACTGGGTGATACTGGTTGATACTATTTTTTATTCGATTGTGTCACTATACTTATTGGCGAAAATATTTCTAAAATGCACAGGAAATATTGACGTAGATATTCTTACAATTTTCAATAATAAATCACGTGACAACAAGGCGTGGTCTAAACCTTTTTCTCTCGACTCTTATGGACGGAAATAATATTTTTGTCCAAATATGGCTTGAACAAAAGCGCTTCGATCTACATTGCGACGTAACTGGCGTTCGATTCTAAAATAATGGATTGTTGACAATAAGGCGAATTTCAAAACAAAGCGCTCACATTAAACGGATATACGTAACATCACATTCAGCTCTGACGCATAAAAATTGGTGTAACAAGGCATTCGTTGCAAGAAATCTACGTAACGGAATTTTACCGAAAACTTTCCGCTTATCGTTTGCACATTGGCTGCAAGGAGTGACGTAAACATTACATATGGTTACAAAGAATTTAGGCCATAGATTTTTACTGAAAATTTTCCGTTACGACACATCGATTAAAACAAAAATTCTCTGTGTAAACACAATATGACAAAATGGCTTCTACAAGTTTAACAAATGTCATTCCACGAAGACATAAAAGCCATAAATTAAACAAAACACAGCAAATAGTTTTTATGCGATGGATGTAGTTGTTTTTTCTCGACCAGCTGGTTGAGATGTCGTCGGGAGTAAGCTTGGTTTCATAGCTGAATTAGCAAGCGCCTTCATACAAACAACATATTGCGGAACAGCTTCTCTATTGTGTTCAATAGCTATAAACCCGTAGTTTATGTAGCCTAAGTCAGGCTGTACTTTCGTTTAGACATGTTACTAGTATAGTTAAATTAAACAAAATTAAATTATCACACTATTCCTCTATTTTAAAAGAAATTACAGTAGTTCAATATGATTGAAATATCATTATACATATGGCAATACTACACTGCTGCTCTTCAGTTTATTACTACATACATATTAAACCAGCTAACAATTAACGTTTTATTATCTTCCACAAGCTAAGTGTTACGTCATAAACGTGCGAAACCTCAAATTGAAGGTAATTACAACGCAACATTGCAAATACCCAATCTGAAAGTTTTAAAAGTTGAAAGTTTTCGCAAGTTTATACATATGCTTCAAAAATTTTTTTTTTTCAAGTTTTCGCAGATTTATACGTAGTCGCGTACCACCTGAAAGACTCTCGCGTACCACCGGTGGTACGGGTACCACAGTTTGGGAACCACTGTTCTAAAGTCTATGCTGAATTGATTCGAAATTTTTTAAGCAAAACAATTAACAAAACTCGCAAATAATCCCGAAGTAATACCTTGTTGATTTATTTAAAAGATTAGGGCTCGTCCGGGATTTGAACCCGGGACCTCTCGCACCCTAAGCGAGAATCATACCCCTAGACCAACGAGCCAGCTGGCAAAATTGGTTAATGAGGTTACAATTTTCAATAAGTGTTACAGTCATGTCATTTTTTTTTCGATCCAAGTCGATAAAATGTTAGAAAAGTCTTACCAGTGTTGCTGTTTAATCCACTACCGCAATTAAGACGATTGATCATGAGATAATCAAAGTGATTGAATGTCAATATACTTCTAAAGTCTATGCTGAATTGATTCGAAATTTTTTAAGCAAAACAATTAACAAAACTCGCAAATAATCCCGAAGTAATACCTTGTTGATTTATTTAAAAGATTAGGGCTCGTCCGGGATTGGAACCCGAAACCTCTTGCACCCTAAGCGAGAATCATACACCTAGACCAACGAGCCATTACGCTGTAACATATTGAAATAAGTTTTTTATTTTGATTAAATATTACAATCCTGTCTTTATTTAAAATACGTTTCAAAATTCTTGATAATCTTGTTTTTCAATTGGAAGTCAATTAACCCATTTTGAGAACATTGGTTTGTTAGGTTTGTTTTCGTTTTTAACGCTATTAAACACGATAGATATAATTTAAGTTGTTCAGAACATTTAGTTATTAAGGTGGGACAAACTATTCTTATTCAGCACAAGGAAAATGTTTGTTTCCAAAATTAGTGTGTTATAAATACATATGGTTCTTATTATGTCAAATCACAGTCGGGTTCCTCGTTAGTATAGTGGTCAGTTTCCCCGCCTGTCACGCGGGAGACCGGGGTTCGATTCCCCGACGGGGAGGTTATTTTTTTGTCATGTAAATTAATATTCTGCTTTGGTTTGAAACTTTGATTTGATTTAGTTTTGACTACAAATACCTATCAATCCTCGTTATTTTCTTTAGTATTCTACATATGAATCCTTGTTACAGTAAAAAAAAACAGACAAATGAAAATACAATTGTCTAAAGTTCAACCTTGCTTTTATTGTCAAAAACGAGGGCTCGTCCGGGATTTGAACCCGGGACCTCTCGCACCCAAAGCGAGAATCATACCCCTAGACCAACGAGCCAGATGCCAAAATAGTTAATGAGGTTCTGATTTGCAATAAGTGTTACAGTCATGTCATTTTTTTTCGATCCAAGTCGATAAAATGGCAGAAAAGTCTTATCAGTGTTTCTGTTTCCTCCACTAACGCACATAAGACGGTTAATCATTAGACAACCAAGTGATTGAATATCAATATATTTCTAAAGTCTATGCTGAATTGATTCGAAATTTTTTAAGCAAAACAATTAACAAAACTCGCAAATAAACCCCGAAGTAATACCTTGTTGATTTATTTAAAAGATTAGGGCTCGTCCGGGATTTGAACCCGGGACCTCTCGCACCCTAAGCGAGAATCATACCCCTAGACCAACGAGCCAGGTGCCAAAATTGGTTAATGAGGTTACAATTTTCAATAAGTGTTACAGTCATGTCATTTTTTTTCGATCCAAGTCGATAAAATGTCAGAAAAGTCTTATCAGTGTTTCTGTTTAATCCACTACCGCACTTAAGACGGTTGATCATGAGATAATCAAAGTGATTGAATGTCAATATATTTCTAAAGTCTATGCTGAATTGATTCGAAATTTTTTAAGCAAAACAATTAACAAAACTCGCAAATAATCCCCGAAGTAATACCTTGTTGATTTATTTAAAAGATTAGGGCTCGTCCGGGATTTGAACCCGCGACCTCTCGCACCCTAAGCGAGAATCATACCCCTAGACCAACGAGCCAGCTGCCAAAATTGGTTAATGAGGTTACAATTTTCAATAAGTGTTACAGTCATGTCATTTTTTTTTCTTTCCAAGTCGATAAAATGTTAGAAAAGTCTTACCAGTGTTCCTGTTTAATCCACTACCGCACTTAAGACGGTTGATCATGAGATAATCAAAGTGATTGAATGTCAATATACTTCTAAAGTCTATGCTGAATTGATTCGAAATTTTTTAAGCAAAACAATTAACAAAACTCGCAAATAATCCCGAAGTAATACCTTGTTGATTTATTTAAAAGATTAGGGCTCGTCCGGGATTGGAACCCGAGTGACCTCTTGCACCCTAAGCGAGAATCATACACCTAGACCAACGAGCCATTACGCTGTAACATATTGAAATAAGTTTTTTATTTTGATTAAATATTACAATCCTGTCTTTATTAAAATACGTTTCAAAATTCTTGATAATCTTGTTTTTCAATTGGAAGTCAATTAATCCATTTTGAGAACATTGGTTTGTTAGGTTTGTTTTCGTTTTTAACGCTATTAAACACGATAGATATAATTTAAGTTGTTCAGAACATTTAGTTATTAAGGTGGGACAAACTATTCTTATTCAGCACAAGTAAAATGTTTGTTTTCAAAATTAGTGTGTTATAAATAGATATGGTTCTTATTATGTCAAATCACAGTCGGGTTCCTCGTTAGTATAGTGGTCAGTATCCCCGCCTGTCACGCGGGAGACCGGGGTTCGATTCCCCGACGGGGAGGTTATTTTTTTGTCAAGTAAATTAATATTCTGCTTTGGTTTGAAACTTTGATTTGATTTAGTTTTGACTACAAATACCTATCAATCCTCGTTATTTTCTTTAGTATTCTACATATGAATCCTTGTTACAGTAAAAAAAAAACAGACAAATGAAAATACAATTGTCTAAAGTTCAACCTTGCTTTTATTGTCAAAAACGAGGGCTCGTCCGGGATTTGAACCCGGGACCTCTCGCACCCAAAGCGAGAATCATACCCCTAGACCAACGAGCCAGATGCCAAAATAGTTAATGAGGTTCTGATTTGCAATAAGTGTTACAGTCATGTCATTTTTTTTCGATCCAAGTCGATAAAATGGCAGAAAAGTCTTATCAGTGTTTCTGTTTCCTCCACTAACGCACATAAGACGGTTAATCATTAGACAACCAAGTGATTGAATATCAATATATTTCTAAAGTCTATGCTGAATTGATTCGAAATTTTTTAAGCAAAACAATTAACAAAACTCGCAAATAAACCCCGAAGTAATACCTTGTTGATTTATTTAAAAGATTAGGGCTCGTCCGGGATTTGAACCCGGGACCTCTCGCACCCTAAGCGAGAATCATACCCCTAGACCAACGAGCCAGGTGCCAAAATTGGTTAATGAGGTTACAATTTTCAATAAGTGTTACAGTCATGTCATTTTTTTTCGATCCAAGTCGATAAAATGTCAGAAAAGTCTTATCAGTGTTTCTGTTTAATCCACTACCGCACTTAAGACGGTTGATCATGAGATAATCAAAGTGATTGAATGTCAATATATTTCTAAAGTCTATGCTGAATTGATTCGAAATTTTTTAAGCAAAACAAATAACAAAACTCGCAAATAATCCCCGAAGTAATACCTTGTTGATTTATTTAAAAGATTAGGGCTCGTCCGGGATTTGAACCCGCGACCTCTCGCACCCTAAGCGAGAATCATACCCCTAGACCAACGAGCCAGCTGCCAAAATTGGTTAATGAGGTTACAATTTTCAATAAGTGTTACAGTCATGTCATTTTTTTTTCTTTCCAAGTCGATAAAATGTTAGAAAAGTCTTACCAGTGTTCCTGTTTAATCCACTACCGCACTTAAGACGGTTGATCATGAGATAATCAAAGTGATTGAATGTCAATATACTTCTAAAGTCTATGCTGAATTGATTCGAAATTTTTTAAGCAAAACAATTAACAAAACTCGCAAATAATCCCGAAGTAATACCTTGTTGATTTATTTAAAAGATTAGGGCTCGTCCGGGATTGGAACCCGAGTGACCTCTTGCACCCTAAGCGAGAATCATACACCTAGACCAACGAGCCATTACGCTGTAACATATTGAAATAAGTTTTTTATTTTGATTAAATATTACAATCCTGTCTTTATTAAAATACGTTTCAAAATTCTTGATAATCTTGTTTTTCAATTGGAAGTCAATTAATCCATTTTGAGAACATTGGTTTGTTAGGTTTGTTTTCGTTTTTAACGCTATTAAACACGATAGATATAATTTAAGTTGTTCAGAACATTTAGTTATTAAGGTGGGACAAACTATTCTTATTCAGCACAAGTAAAATGTTTGTTTTCAAAATTAGTGTGTTATAAATAGATATGGTTCTTATTATGTCAAATCACAGTCGGGTTCCTCGTTAGTATAGTGGTCAGTATCCCCGCCTGTCACGCGGGAGACCGGGGTTCGATTCCCCGACGGGGAGGTTATTTTTTTGTCAAGTAAATTAATATTCTGCTTTGGTTTGAAACTTTGATTTGATTTAGTTTTGACTACAAATACCTATCAATCCTCGTTATTTTCTTTAGTATTCTACATATGAATCCTTGTTACAGTAAAAAAAAACAGACAAATGAAAATACAATTGTCTAAAGTACAACCTTGCTTTTATTGTCAAAAACGAGGGCTCGTCCGGGATTTGAACCCGGGACCTCTCGCACCCAAAGCGAGAATCATACCCCTAGACCAACGAGCCAGATGCCAAAATAGTTAATGAGGTTCTGATTTGCAATAAGTGTTACAGTCATGTCATTTTTTTTCGATCCAAGTCGATAAAATGGCAGAAAAGTCTTATCAGTGTTTCTGTTTCCTCCACTAACGCACATAAGACGGTTAATCATTAGACAACCAAGTGATTGAATGTCAATATATTTCTAAAGTCTATGCTGAATTGATTCGAAATTTTTTAAGCAAAACAATTAACAAAACTCGCAAATAAACCCCGAAGTAATACCTTGTTGATTTATTTAAAAGATTAGGGCTCGTCCGGGATTTGAACCCGGGACCTCTCGCACCCTAAGCGAGAATCATACCCCTAGACCAACGAGCCAGGTGCCAAAATTGGTTAATGAGGTTACAATTTTCAATAAGTGTTACAGTCATGTCATTTTTTTTCGATCCAAGTCGATAAAATGTCAGAAAAGTCTTATCAGTGTTTCTGTTTAATCCACTACCGCACTTAAGACGGTTGATCATGAGATAATCAAAGTGATTGAATGTCAATATATTTCTAAAGTCTATGCTGAATTGATTCGAAATTTTTTAAGCAAAACAATTAACAAAACTCGCAAATAATCCCCGAAGTAATACCTTGTTGATTTATTTAAAAGATTAGGGCTCGTCCGGGATTTGAACCCGGGACCTCTCGCACCCTAAGCGAGAATCATACCCCTAGACCAGTGGTTCCCAAACTGTGGTACGCGTACCACCGGTGGTACGCGAGAGTCTTTCAGGTGGTACGCGACTAACTTCAGCATACGTATAAATTTCGAAAACGTTCAACTTTTTAAACTTTCAGATTGGGTAATTTGCCGTGCTGCGTTTTAGTTACCTTTAACTTGAGGTTTCGCACGTTTATGACGTAACACTTATCTTGTTCAAGATAATAAAACGCTAATTGTTAGCTGGTTTAATATATATGTAGTAATAAACTAATAGTGAGCGGTGTAGTTGTAGTATGTATCGACCAGCTGGTGAAGATAAAACAACTATCGCATTGAACCTTGGGTTTTGTTTAATTTATGGCTTCTTTGTCTTCCTGGTATGGCGTTTGGTAAAGTTTAATTCTGCTTACTTATTTTGTATAATATGCTAAAATAGTTAAAGCAGCGGTTCGCGGTTCTTAACCGGGGGAGGGGGGGGTGGGGGGCGCGCCCCCCTAGGGGTGCGCCCAGGAATTCTAAGGGGGGCGCGAGCTCGACTTTATATATTTTTAATTTTTGCAGTGATTTTAATGGTTTCGTTTGGGTTAGGCATAATTCCTACATACAAACTCTGTTTTTTGCCAACTTTAACATTAAAACTGCAAAAATTTTCGCGCTGCGCGCGAATCTTATAGTTCCCTTTTAGAAAATCCATGGTATCACCGTCCTATTAAATTAACTTCTAGATAAACGATAAAAGCTATCGCCCTTTCGGACTATTTTTCATCCATATTTTATATATGATAACAGGCTATAGCAACCGGGGGAGTCGAAATTTTTTTGCGCGAAACTATATTGTTTTTGCAATATTGCCGTTGTATTGTGTGTCGTTACATCTTTTGAAACACGATAACGCAATGTTTAATATTTGCGCTTGACATTTTTTGCGCTCGACATAATAACTCTTACAACTGTGGAGTAAATGCCCTCGCAACACGTTTGTCAAAATCAGCTCGATAAAATCAATGTGTCGAGCTCGCGCAATTTGTTGCGTGCCCAATGCGAAACGCCTCTTCGGTTGCAGTTTAGCCAATTCGACCAACTAAAACTCAAAATTTTTCGCGCTTCGCGCGACCAACAATCCCTTCCTTCACTATTTTCCTGTTTTCTCAGTGATATTTAATTGCAAAATGTCGAAATATTAGGGGGGCGCAAGGCATGAGAAAATTACCAAAGGGGGGCGCGGCTGAAAAAAGGTTAACAACCACTGAGTTAAAGTTTGAGATATTCTGGTAAGGTGTAACTTAGGTGGTACATCAACACTGTACAAAAGCTCAAAATGGTTCGCGAGAAAAAAAGTTTGGGAATCACTGCCCTAGACCAACGAGCCAGCTGCCAAAATTGGTTAATGAGGTTACAATTTTCAATAAGTGTTACAGTCATGTCATTTTTTTTTCGATCCAAGTCGATAAAATGTTAGAAAAGTCTTACCAGTGTTGCTGTTTAATCCACTACCGCACTTAAGACGGTTGATCATGAGATAATCAAAGTGATTGAATGTCAATATACTTCTAAAGTCTATGCTGAATTGATTCGAAATTTTTTAAGCAAAACAATTAACAAAACTCGCAAATAATCCCGAAGTAATACCTTGTTGATTTATTTAAAAGATTAGGGCTCGTCCGGGATTTGAACCCGGGACCTCTCGCACCCTAAGCGAGAATCATACCCCTAGACCAACGAGCCAGCTGCCAAAATTGGTTAATGAGGTTACAATTTTCAATAAGTGTTACAGTCATGTCATTTTTTTTTCCGATCCAAGTCGATAAAATGTTAGAAAAGTCTTACCAGTGTTGCTGTTTAATCCACTACCGCAATTAAGACGGTTGATCATGAGATAATCAAAGTGATTGAATGTCAATATACTTCTAAAGTCTATGCTGAATTGATTCGAAATTTTTTAAGCAAAACAATTAACAAAAGTCGCAAATAATCCCGAAGTAATACCTTGTTGATTTATTTAAAAGATTAGGGCTCGTCCGGGATTGGAACCCGAAACCTCTTGCACCCTAAGCGAGAATCATACACCTAGACCAGCGAGCCATTACGCTGTAACATATTGAAATAAGTTTTTTATTTTGATTAAACATTACAATCCTGTCTTTATTTAAAATACATTTCAAAATTCTTGATCATCTTGTTTTTCAATTGGAAGTCAATTAACCCATTTTGAGAACATTGGTTTGTTAGGTTTGTTTTCGTTTTTAACGCTATTAAACACGATAGATATAATTTAAGTTGTTCAGAACATTTAGTTATTAAGGTGGGACAAACTATTCTTATTCAGCACAAGGAAAATGTTTGTTTCCAAAATTAGTGTGTTATAAATACATATGGTTCTTATTATGTCAAATCAGAGTCGGGTTCCTCGTTAGTATAGTGGACAGTATCCCCGCCTGTCACGCGGGAGACCGGGGTTCGATTCCCCGACGGGGAGGTTATTTTTTTGTCATGTAAATTAATATTCTGCTTTGGTTTGAAACTTTGATTTGATTTAGTTTTGACTATACGAAAACCTATCAATCCTCGTTATTTTCTTTAGTATTCTACATATGAACCCTTGTTACAGTAAAAAAAAAACAGACAAATGAAAATACAATTGTCTAAAGTACAACCTTGCTTTTATTGTCAAAAACGAGGGATCGTCCGGGATTTGAACCCGGGACCTCTCGCACCCTAAGCGAGAATCATATCCCTAGACCAACGAGCCAGCTGCCAACATTGGTTAATGAGGTTACAATTTTCTATAAGTGTTACAGTCATGTCATTTTTTTTTCGATCCAAGTCGATAAAATGTTAGAAAAGTCTTACCAGTGTTGCTGTTTAATCCACTACCGCACTTAAGACGGTTGATAATGAGATAATCAAAGTGATTGAATGTCAATGTACTTTTAAAGTCTATGCTGAATTGATTCGAAGTTTTTTAAGCAAAACAATTAACAAAACTCGCAAATAATCCCGAAGTAATACCTTGTTGATTTATTTAAAAGATTAGGGCTCGTCCGGGATTGGAACCCGAGACCTCTTGCACCCTAAGCGAGAATCATACACCTAGACCAACGAGCCATTACGCTGTAACATATTGAAATAAGTTTTTTAATTTGATTAAATATTACAATCCTGTCTTTATTTAAAATACGTTTCAAAATTCTTGATAATCTTGTTTTTCAATTGGAAGTCAATTAACTCATTTTGAGAACATTGGTTTGTTAGGTTTGTTTTCGTTTTTAACGCTATTAAACACGATAGATATAATTTAAGTTGTTCAGAACATTTAGTTATTAAGGTTGGACAAACTATTCTTATTCAGCACAAGTAAAATGTTTGTTTTCAAAATTAGTGTGTTATAAATACATATGGTTCTTATTATGTCAAATCACAGTCGGGTTCCTCGTTAGTATAGTGGTCAGTATCCCCGCCTGTCACGCGGGAGACCGGGGTTCGATTCCCCGACGGGGAGGTTATTTTTTTGTCATGTAAATTAATATTCTGCTTTGGTTTGAAACTTTGATTTGATTTAGTTATACTACGAAAACCTATCAATCCTCGTTATTTTCTTTAGTATTCTACATATGAACCCTTGTTACAGTAAAAAAAAAACAGACAAATGAAAATACAATTGTCTAAAGTACAACCTTGCTTTTATTGTCAAAAACGAGGGATCGTCCGGGATTTGAACCCGGGAACTCTCGCACCCTAAGCGAGAATCATATCCCTAGACCAACGAGCCAGCTGCCAACATTGGTTAATGAGGTTACAATTTTCAATAAGTGTTACAGTCATGTCATTTTTTTTTCGATCCAATTCGATAAAATGTTAGAAAAGTCTTACCAGTGTTGCTGTTTAATCCACTACCGCACTTAAGACGGTTGATAATGAGATAATCAAAGTGATTGAATGTCAATATACTTCTAAAGTCTATGCTGAATTGATTCGAAATTTTTTAAGCAAAACAATTAACAAAACTCGCAAATAATCCCGAAGTAATACCTTGTTGATTTATTCAAAAGATTAGGGCTCGTCCGGGATTGGAACCCGAGACCTCTTGCACCCTAAGCGAGAATCATAGACCTAGACCAACGAGCCATTACGCTGTAACATATTGAAATAAGTTTTTTATTTTGATTAAATATTACAATCCTGTCTTTATTTAAAATACGTTTCAAAATTCTTGATAATCTTGTTTTTCAATTGGAAGTCAATTAACTCATTTTGAGAACATTGGTTTGTTAGGTTTGTTTTCGTTTTTAACGCTATTAAATACGATAGATATAATTTAAGTTGTTCAGAACATTTAGTTATTAAGGTGGGACAAACTATTCTTATTCAGCACAAGTAAAATGTTTGTTTTCAAAATTAGTTTGTTATAAATACATATGGTTCTTATTATGTTAAATCACAGTCGGGTTCCTCGTTAGTATAGTGGTCAGCATCTACGCCTGTCACGCGGGAGACCGGGGTTCGATTCCCCGACGGGGAGGTTATTTTTTTGTCAAGTAAATTAATATTCTGCTTTGGTTTGAAACTTTGATTTGATTTAGTATTGACTACGAATACCTATCAATCCTCATTATTTTCTTTTGTATTATACATCTGAATCCTTGTTGCAGTCAAAAACAACAGACAAATGAAAATACAATTGCCTGAAATATCACCTTGATTTTATTGTCAATAAACAGGGCTCGTCCGGGATTTGAACCCGGGACCTCTCGCACCCAAAGCGAGAATTACACCCCTAGACCAACGAGCCAGCTGCCAACATTGGTTAATGAAGGTTATCATTTTCAATAAGTGTTACAGTCATGTCATATTTTTTTTCGATCCAAGTCGATAAAATGTTAGAAAAGTCTTATCAGTGTTGCTGTTTAATCCACTACAGCACTTAAGACGGTTGATCATGAGATAATCAAAGTGATTTAATGCCAATATACTTCTAAAATCTATGCTGAATTGATTCGAAATTTTTTAAGCAAAACAATTAACAAAACTCGCAAATAATCCCCGAAGTAATACCTTGTGATTCAGTTGAAAGATTAGGGCTCGTCCGGGATTGGAACCCGGGACATCTTGCACCCTAAGCGAGAATCATACCCCTAGACCAACGAGCCAGCTGCCAACATTGGTTAATGAGGTTACAATTTTCAATAAGTGTTACAGTCATGTCATTATTTTTCGATCCAAGTCGATAAAATGTTAGAAAAGTCTTATCAGTCTTGCTGTTTAATCCACTACCGCACTTAAGACGGTTGATCATGAGATAATCAAAGTGATTGAATGTCAATATACATCTAAAGTCTATGCTGAATTGATTCGAAATTTTTTAAGCAAAACAATTAACAAAACTCGCAAATAATCCCCGAAGTAATACCTTGTGATTCAGTTGAAAGATTAGGGCTCGTCCGGGATTGGAACCCGGGACATCTTGCACCCTAAGCGAGAATCATACCCCTAGACCAACGAGCCATTACGCTGTAACATATTGAATTAAGTTTTTTTTTTTGATTAAATATTACAATCGTGTCTTTTTTTAAATTACGTTTCAAAATTCTTGATAATCTTGTTTTTCAATTGGAAGTCAATTAACCCATTTTGAGAACATTGGTTTGTTAGGTTTGTTTTCGTTTTTAACGCTATTAAACACGATAGATATAATTTCAGTTATTCACAACATTTAGTTGTTAAGGTGGGACAAATTATTCTTATTCAGCACAAGGAAAATGTTTGTTTTCAAAATTAGTGTGTTATAAATACATATGGTTCTTATTATGTCAAATCACAGTCGGGTTCCTCGTTAGTATAGTGGTCAGTATCCCCGCCTGTCACGCGGGAGACCGGGGTTCGATTCCCCGACGGGGAGGTTATTTTTTTGTCAAGTAAATTAATATTCTGCTTTGGTTTGAAACTTTGATTTGATTTAGTATTGACTACGAATACCTATCAATCCTCATTATTTTCTTTTGTATTCTACATCTGAATCCTTGTTGCAGTCAAAAACAACAGACAAATGAAAATACAATTGCCTGAAATATCACCTTGATTTTATTGTCAAAAAAGAGGGCTCGTCCGGGATTTGAACCCGGGACCTCTCGCACCCAAAGCGAGAATTATACCCCTAGACCAACGAGCCAGCTGCCAACATTGGTTAATGAAGGTTATCATTTTCAATAAGTGTTACAGTCATGTCATATTTTTTTTCGATCCAAGTCGATAACATGTTCGAAAAGTCTTATCAGTGTTGCTGTTTAATCCACTACAGCACTTAAGACGGTTGATCATGAGATAATCAAAGTGATTGAATGCCAATATACTTCTAAAATCTATGCTGAATTGATTCGAAATTTTTTAAGCAAAACAATTAACAAAACTCGCAAATAATCCCCGAAGTAATACCTTGTGATTCAGTTGAAAGAATAGGGCTCGTCCGGGATTGGAACCCGGGACATCTTGCACCCTAAGCGAGAATCATACCCCTAGACCAACGAGCCAGCTGCCAACATTGGTTAATGAGGTTACAATTTTCAATAAGTGTTACAGTCATGTCATTTTTTTTTCGATCCAAGTCGATAAAATGTTAGAAAAGTCTTATCAGTCTTGCTGTTTAATCCACTACCGCACTTAAGATGGTTGATCATGAGATAATCAAAGTGATTGAATGTCAATATACATCTAAAGTCTATGCTGAATTGATTCGAAATTTTTTAAGCAAAACAATTAACAAAACTCGCAAATAATCCCCAAAGTAATACCTTGTGATTCAGTTGAAAGATTAGGGCTCGTCCGGGATTGGAACCCGGGACATCTTGCACCCTAAGCGAGAATCATACCCCTAGACCAACGAGCCATTACGCTGTAACATATTGAATTAAGTTTTTTTTTTTGATTAAATATTACAATCGTGTCTTTTTTTAAAATACGTTTCAAAATTCTTGATAATCTTGTTTTTCAATTGGAAGTCAATTAACCCATTTTGAGAACATTGGTTTGTTAGGTTTGTTTTCGTTTTTAACGCTATTAAACACGATAGATATAATTTCAGTTATTCACAACATTTAGTAGTTAAGGTTGACAAATTATTCTTATTCAGCACAAGGAAAATGTTTGTTTTCAAAATTAGTGTGTTATAAGTACATATGGTTCTTATTATGTTAAATCACAGTCGGGTTCCTCGTTAGTATAGTGGTCAGCATCCCCGCCTGTCACGCGGGAGACCGGGGTTCGATTCCCCGATGGGGAGGTTATTTTTTTGTCAAGTAAAATAATTTTCTGCTTTGGTTTGAAACTTTGATTTGATTTAGTTTTGACTGCGAATACCTATCAATCCTCGTTATTTTCTTTAGTATTCTACATATGAACCCTTGTTACAGTAAAAAAAAAACAGACAAATGAAAATACAATTGTCTAAAGTACCACCTTGCTTTTATTGTCAAAAACGAGGGCTCGTCCGGGATTAGAACCCGGGACCTCTCGCACCCAAAGCGAGAATCATACCCCTAGACCAACGAGCCAGACGCTAAAATAGTTAATGAGGTTCTGATTTGCAATAAGTGTTACAGTCATGTCATTTTTTTTCGATCCAAGTCGATAAAATGTCAGAAAAGTCTTATCAGTGTTTCTGTTTCCTCCACTAACGCACATAAGACGGTTAATCATTAGACAATCAAGTGATTGAATGTCAATATATTTCTAAAGTCTATGCTGAATTGATTCGAAATTTTTTAAGCAAAACAATTAACAAAACTCGCAAATAATCCCCGAAGTAATACCTTGTTGATTTATTTAAAAGATTAGGGCTCGTCCGGGATTTGAACCCGGGACCTCTCGCACCCTAAGCGAGAATCATACCCCTAGACCAACGAGCCAGCTGCCAAAATTGGTTAATGAGGTTACAATTTTCAATAAGTGTTACAGTCATGTCATTTTTTTTTCGATCCAAGTCGATAAAATGTTAGAAAAGTCTTACCAGTGTTGCTGTTTAATCCACTACCGCACTTAAGACGGTTGATCATGAGATAATCAAAGTGATTGAATGTCAATATACTTCTAAAGTCTATGCTGAATTGATTCGAAATTTTTTAAGCAAAACAATTAACAAAACTCGCAAATAATCCCGAAGTAATACCTTGTTGATTTATTTAAAAGATTAGGGCTCGTCCGGGATTGGAACCCGAGACCTCTTGCACCCTAAGCGAGAATCATACACCTAGACCAACGAGCCATTACGCTGTAACATATTGAAATAAGTTTTTTATTTTGATTAAATATTACAATCCTGTCTTTATTTAAAATACGTTTCAAAATTCTTGATAATCTTGTTTTTCAATTGGAAGTCAATTAATCCATTTTGAGAACATTGGTTTGTTAGGTTTGTTTTCGTTTTTAACGCTATTAAACACGATAGATATAATTTAAGTTGTTCAGAACATTTAGTTATTAAGGTGGGACAAACTATTCTTATTCAGCACAACGAAAATGTTTGTTTTCAAAATTAGTGTGTTATAAATACATATGGTTCTTATTATGTCAAATCACAGTCGGGTTCCTCGTTAGTATAGTGGTCAGTATCCTCGCCTGTCACGCGGGAGACCAGGGTTCGATTCCCCGACGGGGAGGTTATTTTTTTGTCATGTAAATTAATATTCTGCTTTGGTTTGAAACTTTGATTTGATTTAGTTTTGACTACGAAAACCTATCAATCCTCGTTATTTTCTTTAGTATTCTACATATGAACCCTTGTTACAGTAAAAAAAAACAGACAAATGAAAATACAATTGTCTAAAGTACAACCTTGCTTTTATTGTCAAAAACGAGGGCTCGTCCGGGATTTGAACCCGGGATCTCTCGCACCCTAAGCGAGAATCATATCCCTAGACCAACGAACCAGCTGCCAACATTGGTTAATGAGGTTACAATTTTCAATAAGTGTTACAGTCATGTCATATTTTTTTTCGATCCAAGTCGATAAAATGTTAGAAAAGTCTTATCAGTGTTGCTGTTTAATCCACTACAGCACTTAAGACGGTTGATCATGAGATAATCAAAGTGATTGAATGCCAATATACTTCTAAAATCTATGCTGAATTGATTCGAAATTTTTTAAGCAAAACAATTAACAAAACTCGCAAATAATCCCCGAAGTAATACCTTGTGATTCAGTTGAAAGATTAGGGCTCGTCCGGGATTGGAACCCGGGACATCTTGCACCCTAAGCGAGAATCATACCCCTAGACCAACGAGCCAGCTGCCAACATTGGTTAATGAGGTTACAATTTTCAATAAGTGTTACAATCATGTCATTTTTTTTTCGATCCAGGTCGATAAAATGTTAGAAAAGTCTTATCAGTGTTGCTGTTTAATCCACTACAGCACTTAAGACGGTTGATCATGAGATAATCAAAGTGATTGAATGCCAATATACTTCTAAAATCTATGCTGAATTGATTCGAAATTTTTTAAGCAAAACAATTAACAAAACTCGCAAATAATCCCCGAAGTAATACCTTGTGATTCAGTTGAAAGATTAGGGCTCGTCCGGGATTGGAACCCGGGACATCTTGCACCCTAAGCGAGAATCATACCCCTAGACCAACGAGCCAGCTGCCAACATTGGTTAATGAGGTTACAATTTTCAATAAGTGTTACAGTCATGTCATTTTTTTTTCGATCCAAGTCGATAAAATGTTAGAAAAGTCTTATCAGTCTTGCTGTTTAATCCACTACCGCACTTAAGATGGTTGATCATGAGATAATCAAAGTGATTGAATGTCAATATACATCTAAAGTCTATGCTGAATTGATTCGAAATTTTTTAAGCAAAACAATTAACAAAACTCGCAAATGTAATACCTTGTGATTCAGTTGAAAGATTAGGGCTCGTCCGGGATTGGAACCCGGGACATCTTGCACCCTAAGCGAGAATCATACCCCTAGACCAACGAGCCATTACGCTGTAACATATTGAATTAAGTTTTTTTTTTTGATTAAATATTACAATCCTGTCTTTTTTTAAAATACGTTTCAAAATTCTTGATAATCTTGTTTTTCAATTGGAAGTCAATTAACCCATTTTGAGAACATTGGTTTGTTAGGTTTGTTTTCGTTTTTAACGCTATTAAACACGATAGATATAATTTCAGTTATTCACAACATTTAGTTGTTAAGGTTGACAAATTATTCTTATTCAGCACAAGGAAAATGTTTGTTTTCAAAATTAGTGTGTTATAAGTACATATGGTTCTTATTATGTTAAATCACAGTCGGGTTCCTCGTTAGTATAGTGGTCAGCATCCCCGCCTGTCACGCGGGAGACCGGGTTTCGATTCCCCGATGGGGAGGTTATTTTTTTGTCAAGTAAATTAATTTTCTGCTTTGGTTTGAAACTTTGATTTGATTTAGTTTTGACTGCGAATACCTATCAATCCTCGTTATTTTCTTTAGTATTCTACATATGAACCCTTGTTACAGTAAAAAAAAACAGACAAATGAAAATACAATTGTCTAAAGTACCACCTTGCTTTTATTGTCAAAAACGAGGGCTCGTCCGGGATTAGAACCCGGGACCTCTCGCACCCAAAGCGAGAATCATACCCCTAGACCAACGAGCCAGACGCTAAAATAGTTAATGAGGTTCTGATTTGCAATAAGTGTTACAGTCATGTCATTTTTTTTCGATCCAAGTCGATAAAATGTCAGAAAAGTCTGATCAGTGTTTCTGTTTCCTCCACTAACGCACATAAGACGGTTAATCATTAGACAATCAAGTGATTGAATGTCAATATATTTCTAAAGTCTATGCTGAATTGATTCGAAATTTTTTAAGCAAAACAATTAACAAAACTCGCAAATAATCCCCGAAGTAATACCTTGTTGATTTATTTAAAAGATTAGGGCTCGTCCGGGATTTGAACCCGGGACCTCTCGCTCCCTAAGCGAGAATCATACCCCTAGACCAACGAGCCAGCTGCCAAAATTGGTTAATGAGGTTACAATTTTCAATAAGTGTTACAGTCATGTCATTTTTTTTTCGATCCAAGTCGATAAAATGTTAGAAAAGTCTTACCAGTGTTGCTGTTTAATCCACTACCGCACTTAAGACGGTTGATCATGAGATAATTAAAGTGATTGAATGTCAATATACTTCTAAAGTCTATGCTGAATTGATTCGAAATTTTTTAAGCAAAACAATTAACAAAACTCGCAAATAATCCCGAAGTAATACCTTGTTGATTTATTTAAAAGATTAGGGCTCGTCCGGGATTGGAACCCGAGACCTCTTGCACCCTAAGCGAGAATCATACACCTAGACCAACGAGCCATTACGCTGTAACATATTGAAATAAGTTTTTTATTTTGATTAAATATTACAATCCTGTCTTTATTTAAAATACGTTTCAAAATTCTTGATAATCTTGTTTTTCAATTGGAAGTCAATTAATCCATTTTGAGAACATTGGTTTGTTAGGTTTGTTTTCGTTTTTAACGCTATTAAACACGATAGATATAATTTAAGTTGTTCAGAACATTTAGTTATTAAGGTGGGACAAACTATTCTTATTCAGCACAACGAAAATGTTTGTTTTCAAAATTAGTGTGTTATAAATACATATGGTTCTTATTATGTCAAATCACAGTCGGGTTCCTCGTTAGTATAGTGGTCAGTATCCTCGCCTGTCACGCGGGAGACCAGGGTTCGATTCCCCGACGGGGAGGTTATTTTTTTGTCATGTAAATTAATATTCTGCTTTGGTTTGAAACTTTGATTTGATTTAGTTTTGACTACGAAAACCTATCAATCCTCGTTATTTTCTTTAGTATTCTACATATGAACCCTTGTTACAGTAAAAAAAAACAGACAAATGAAAATACAATTGTCTAAAGTACAACCTTGCTTTTATTGTCAAAAACGAGGGCTCGTCCGGGATTTGAACCCGGGATCTCTCGCACCCTAAGCGAGAATCATATCCCTAGACCAACGAACCAGCTGCCAACATTGGTTAATGAGGTTACAATTTTCAATAAGTGTTACAGTCATGTCATTTTTTTTTTCGAACCAAGTCGATAAAATGTCAGAAAAGTCTTATCAGTGTTTCTGTTTCCTCCACTAACGCACATAAGACGGTTAATCATGAGACAATCAAGTGATTGAATGTCAATATATTTCTAAAGTCTATGCTGAATTGATTCGAAATTTTTTAAGCAAAACAATTAACAAAACTCGCAAATAATCCCCGAAGTAATACCTTGTTGATTTATTTAAAAGATTAGGGCTCGTCCGGGATTGGAACCCGAGACCTCTTGCACCCTAAGCGAGAATCATACCCCTAGACCAACGAGCCATTACGCTGTAACATATTGAAATAAGTTTTTTATTTTGATTAAATATTACAATCCTGTCTTTATTTAAAATACGTTTCAAAATTCTTGATAATCTTGTTTTTCAATTGGAAGTCAATTAACCCATTTTGAGAACATTGGTTTGTTAGGTTTGTTTTCGTTTTTAACGCTATTAAACACGATAGATATAATTTAAGTTGTTCAGAACATTTAGTTATTAAGGTGGGACAAACTTTTCTTATTCAGCACAAGTAAAATGTTTGTTTTCAAAATTAGTGTGTTATAAATACATATGGTTCTTATTATGTCAAATCACAGTCGGGTTCCTCGATAGTATAGTGGTCAGTATCCCCGCCTGTCACGCGGGAGACCGGGGTTCGATTCCCCGACGGGGAGGTTATTTTTTTGTCAAGTAAATTAATATTCTGCTTTGGTTTGAAACTTTGATTTGATTTAGTATTGACTACGAATACCTATCAATCCTCATTATTTTCTTTTGTATTCTACATCTGAACCCTTGTTACAGTCAAAAACAACAGACAAATGAAAATACAATTGCCTGAAATATCACCTTGATTTTATTGTCAATAAAGAGGAGTCGTCCGGGATTTGAACCCGGGACGTCTCGCACCCAAAGCGAGAATTTTACCCCTAGACCAACGAGCCAGCTGCCAACATTGGTTAATGAAGGTTATCATTTTCAATAAGTGTTATAGTCATGTCATATTTTTTTTCGATCCAAGTCGATAAAATGTTAGAAAAGTCTTATCAGTGTTGCTGTTTAATCCACTACAGCACTTAAGACGGTTGATCATGAGATAATCAAAGTGATTGAATGCCAATATACTTCTAAAATCTATGCTGAATTGATTCGAAATTTTTTAAGCAAAACAATTAACAAAACTCGCAAATAATCCCCGAAGTAATACCTTGTTGATTTATTTAAAAGATTAGGGCTCGTCCGGGATTGGAACCCGGGACATCTTGCACCCTAAGCGAGAATCATACCCCTAGACCAACGAGCCAGCTGCCAACATTAGTTAATGAGGTTACAATTTTCAATAAGTGTTACAGTCATGTCATTTTTTTTTCGATCCAAGTCGATGAAATGTTAGAAAAGTCTTATCAGTGTTGCTGTTTCATCCACTACCGCACATAAGACGGTTAATCATGAGACAATCAAGTGATTGAAAGTCAATATACTTCTAAAGTCTATGCTGAATTGATTCGAAATTTTTTAACCAAAACAATTAACAAAACTCGCAAATAATCCCCGAAGTAATATCTTGTTGATTTATTTAAAAGATTAGGGCTCGTCCGGGATTGGAACCCGGGACATCTCGCACCCTAAGCGAGAATCACACCCCTAGACCATCGAGCCATCAGGCTGCCATATATTAAATTAAGTTTTCTTTTCGATTAAATATTACAATCCTGTCTTTATTTAAAATACGTTTCAAATCTCTTGATAATCTTGTTTTTCAATTGCAAGTCAATTAACCCATTTTGAGAACATTGGTTTGTTAGGTTTGTTTTCGTTTTTAACACTGTTCAACTCGATAGATCTAATTTCAGTTATTCACAACATTTAGTTGTTAAGGTGGGACAAATTATTCTTATTCAGCACAAGGAAAATCTTTGTTTTCAAAATTAGTGTGTTATAAGTACATATGGTTCTTATTATGTTAAATCACAGTCGGGTTCCTCGTTAGTATAGTGGTCAGTATCCCCGCCCGTCACGCGGTAGACCGGGGTTCGATTCCCCGACGGGGAGGTTATTTTTTTGTCAAGTAAATTAATATTCTGCTTTGGTTTGAAACTTTGATTTGATTTAGTATTGACTACGAATACCTATCAATCCTCATTATTTTCTTTTGTATTCTACATCTGAACCCTTGTTACAGTCAAAAACAACAGACAAATGAAAATACAATTGCCTGAAATATCACCTTGATTTTATTGTCAAAAATAGGGCTCGTCCGGGATTTGAACCCGGGACCTCTCGCACCCAAAGCGAGAATTATACCCCTAGACCAACGAGCCAGCTGCCAACATTAGTTAATGAAGGTTATCATTTTCAATAAGTGTTACAGTCATGTCATATTTTTTTTCGATCCAAGTCGATAAAATGTTAGAAAAGTCTTATCAGTGTTGCTGTTTAATCCACTACCGCACTTAAGACGGTTGATCATGAGATAATTAAGTGATTGAATGTCAATATACTTCTAAAGTCTATGCTGAATTGATTCGAAATTTTTTAACCAAAACAATTAACAAAACTCGCAAATAAACCCCGAAGTAATACCTTGTTGATTTAGTTAAAAGATTAGGGCTCGTCCGGGATTGGAACCCAAGACCTCTTGCACCCTAAGCGATAATCATACCCCTAGACCAACGAGCCATACGCTGTAACATATTGAAATAAGTTTTTTATTTTGATTAAATATTACAATCCTGTCTTTATTTAAAATACGTTTCAAATCTCTTGATAATCTTGTTTTTCAATTGCAAGTCAATTAACCCATTTTGAGAACATTGGTTTGTTAGGTTTGTTTTCGTTTTTAACACTGTTCAACTCGATAGATCTAATTTCAGTTATTCACAACATTTAGTTGTTAAGGTGGGACAAATTATTCTTATTCAGCACAAGGAAAATGTTTGTTTTCAAAATTAGTGTGTTATTAGTACATATGGTTCTTATTATGTTAAATCACAGTCGGGTTCCTCGTTAGTATAGTGGTCAGCATCCCCGCATGTCACGCGGGAGACCGGGGTTCGATTCCCCGATGGGGAGGTTATTTTTTTGTCAAGTAAATTAATATTCTGCTTTGGTTTGAAACTTTGATTTGATTTAGTTTTGACTGCGAATACCTATCAATCCTCATTATTTTCTTTATATTCTACATCTGAACCCTTGTTACAGTAAAAAACAACAGACAAATGAAAATACAATTGTCTAAAGTACCACCTTGCTTTTATTGTCAAAAAAGAGGGCTCGTCCCGGATTTGAACCCAGGACCTCTCGCACCCTAAGCGAGAATCATACCCCTAGACCAACGAGCCAGCTGCCAACATTAGTTAATGAGGTTACAATTTTCAATAAGTGTTACAGTCATGTCATTTTTTTTCGATCCAAGTCGATGAAATGTTAGAAAAGTCTTATCAGTGTTGCTGTTTCATCCACTACCGCACATAAGACGGTTAATCGCGAGACAATCAAGTGAATGAAAGTCAATATACTTCTAAAGTCTATGCTGAATTGATTCGAAATTTTTTAAGCAAAACAATTAACAAAACTCGCAAATAATCCCCGAAGTAATACCTTGTTGATTTATTTAAAAGATTAGGGCTCGTCCGGGATTGGAACCCGGGACCTCTCGCACCCAAGGCGAGAATCATACCCCTAGACCAACGAGCCATTACGCTGCAACATATAGAATTAAGTTTTTTTTTTGATTAAATATTACAATCTTGTCTTTTTTTTAAATTCGCTTCAAAATTCTTGATAATCTTGTTTTTCAATTGGAAGTCAATTAACCCATTTTGAGAACATTGGTTTGTTAGGTTTGTTTTCGTTTTTAACGCTATTAAACACGATAGATCTAATTTAAGTTAATCAGAACATTTAGTTATTAAGGTGGGACAAACTATTCTTATTCAGCACAAGGAAAATGTTTGTTTTCAAAATTAGTGTGTTATAAATACATATGGTTTTTATTATGTCAAATCATAGTCGGGTTCCTCGTTAGTATAGTGGTCAGTATTCCGGCCTGTTACACGGGAGACAGGGTTCGATTCCCCGGCGGGGAGATTATTTTTTTGTCAAGTAAATTAATATTCTGCTTTGGTTTGAAACTTTGATTTGATTTAGTTTTAACTGCGAATACCTATCAATCCTCATTATTTTCATTAGTATTCTACATCTGAACCCTTGTTACAGGTAAAAAACAACAGACAAATGAAAATACAATTGCCTGAAGTATCACCTTGCTTTTATTGTCAAAAAAGAGGGCTCATCCGGGATTTGAACCCGGGACCTCTCGCACCCAAAGCGAGAAGCATACCCCTAGACCAACGAGCCAGCTGCAAACATTAGTTAATGAGAGAGTTAGCTCCACCAGGCAACATATCAATAAATATAAATCGCTCTTCTGGTGTAAACGAAGTATAAACCGACGTATCGGCAGCAGATACCAGCTGACCTCATCAGGGTTAATAATTAAAACGAGAGTGCGTTAGCCATCTTATATACTGAGAAGTAAAAAATGTAGATTAAAATTAATAATTCTAGACGTCGCTGAAGTATGCGATAAGCTGTGACGCGCCGGAGTCATCCGGTGCAGTACTGCGCCGTCGGACAACGGGCGTTTATCAGCTATTGCGTATAGCTACAACGACGAGTAGATTGCCGGATACCATGAATCCTTTTATTCATGGTGTTAGGAGATTTGTCAATCCGGAATGATTCAATGAACCGTCTTTTGTAATAGTGCGGTTCCCAGTCTAGAATTTTACAGTTATCCCAATCAATTTAGTGTCGGAGTTCAACCGCATGCTCTGCCAGAGCTGACCGGGATGCCTTTTCGTGGCGGACATCACGCATGTGTTCGAGTTTCCTGGTATGAAAGGAACGTTTAGTTTCCCCTATGTATGTTGCTGAACAACCTCCACAGGGAATCTCATAAACTGCCCCTTGACGTTTTTCTGGTTTGACTGGATCTTTAGTTGAAGGTAAAATATTTCCAATTTTTCTGGCTGGTTTAAAAGCTGTAGAGATGTGGTGGCCCTTCAAAATGCGTTTTAATTTTTCTCCCAGACCTGGAATGTAGGGAATAATGGCCAGACCTTTAGATTCTGGTTTAGATGTTAAATGGTTGGTTTTGTTACGAGGTTTGAACAACCAGTCGGGGTATCCGTTTAATCTCATGGCCTTCTTAATATGTTTAATTTCGTTGCCTTCGTCCTGATAGTTACTGCAAAGTTTTGAAGCTCGGTGTAGCAGAGAACTCACAACCGAGCGTTTGTGTTGTAAAGGGTGGTCTGATCTGAAATTCAAGTAGCGATCTGAATTTACACCAGAAGAGCGATTTATATTTATTGATTAGTTAATGAGGTTACAATTTTCAATACGTGTTACAGTCATGTCATTTTTTTTTCGATCCAAGTCGATGAAACGTTAGAAAAGTCTTATCAGTGTTGCTCTTTCATCCACTACCGCACTTAAGACGGTTGATCATGAGATAATCAAGTGATTGAATGTCAATATACTTCTAAAGTCTATGCTGAATTGATTCGAAATTTTTAAGCAAAACAATTAACAAAACTCGCAAATAATCCCCGAAGTAATATCTTGTTGATTTATTTAAAAGATTAGGGCTCGTCCGGGATTCGAACCCGGGACCTCTCGCACCCTAAGCGAGAATCATACCCCTAGACCAACGAGCCATCAGGCTGCCACATGATGAATTAAGTTTTTTTTTCGATTAAATATTACAATCCTGTCTTTATTTAAAATACGTTTTAAATCTCTTGATAATCTTGTTTTTGAATTGGAAGCCAATTAACCCACTTTGAGAACATTGGTTTGTTAGGTTTGTTTTCGTTTTTAACGCTATTCAACACGATAGATCTAATTTAAGTTATTCAGAACATTTAGTTGTTAAGGTGGGACAAATTATTCTTATTCAGCACAAGGAAAATGTTTGTTTTCAAAATTAGTGTGTTATAAATACATATGGTTCTTATTATGTCAAATCACAGTCGGATTCCTCGTTAGTATAGTGGTCAGTATCCCCGCCTGTCACGCGGGAGACCGGGGTTCGATTCCCCGGCGGGGAGGTTATTTTTTTATCAAGTAAATGGATATTCTGCTTTGGTTTGAAACTTTGATTTGATTTAGTTTTGACTGCGAATACCTATCAATCCTCATTATTTCCATTAGTATTCTACATCTGAACCCTTGTTACAATCGAAAACAACAGACAAATGAAAATACAATTGCCTGAAGTATCTCACCTTGCTTTTCTTGTCAAAAAAGAGGGCTCGTCCGGGATTTGAACCCGGGACCTCTCGCACCCAAAGCGAGAATCATACCCCTAGACCAACGAGCCAGCTGCCAACATTAGTTAATGAGGTTACAATTTTCAATAAGTGTTACAGTCATGTCATTTTTTTTTCGATCCAAGTCGATGAAATGTTAGAAAAGTCTTATCAGTGTTGCTGTTTTATCCACTACCGCACACAAGACGGTTAATCATGAGATAATCAAGTGATTGAATGTCAATATACTTCTAAAGTCTATGCTGAATTGATTCGAAATTTTTTAAGCAAAACAATTAACAAAACTCGCAAATAATTCCCGAAGTAATACCTTGTTGATTTATTTAAAAGATTAGGGCTCGTCCGGGATTTGAACCCGGGACCTCTTGCACCCTAAGCGAGAATCATACCCCTAGACCAACGAGCCCACACGCTGCCACATATTGAATTAAGTTTTCTTTTTGATTAAATATTACAATCGTGTCTTTATTTAAAATCCGTTTCAAAATTCTTGATATTCTTGTTTTTCAATTGGAAGGCAATTAACCCATTTTGAGAACATTGGTTTGTTACGTTTGTTTTCGTTTTCAACGCTGTTAAAAACGATAGATCTAATTTGAGATATTCAGTAGGCCTAGAAACATCCAGGGCCGGATTAACCAATAGGCTAATAAGGCTATACTGGAAAATTTCGGCCCTCAATTTTTTAAGGTTAAATTTTGTAATGCTGATAGTGATACAGATCCAGTACCGGTACAGTACAGTTTTTGCTTAAAAACAAATGACTGAGTCGACTCAATATGTGCCTTTTGTGTGAGCAGATAAATAAACCGTTTTATTTAGGCCTATTCTGCAAACGAGTTAAGAACTATCTATGTTGTGCTTTTACTTTTAAGGGGAACACACAATAAAACCTGAAAAGCAGCAAAACAAGACCTAAACCTGTCCAAATACGTTCTAAATTCATCGTAATATTGTCTAAATGGCCAAAATAACGCCTAAAACTGTAGGGAGAGGGTATGAATCGATCGGGCGCTGTGTTAAGTCTGGCATGGGCCGTTTAGGTGTCGACGTTGGCCCTAGTTTGACCGGCGCCATTAACTCTCCGCTGTTTTTGCATTGGATTTTTGGCCCTGTTTGGTGTTATTGGTGGATAATGGACGGGATTAAAATTATTAGGGGAGCTAATGATGTATTTAGGGGTGAGGTTTGAGGTTAGGTAAAGTGTTGTTTGGGCCTTTTTCTGGCCATTTCGGTCTTATTCTGACGGGTTTTGGACTTATTTCAATTTAGACAGTACTACGACTATTGGGTGTTAGGTATTGGTCTCCTATTTTGGTCTTATTAAGAAGTGTGTTTTTTTGCGACGTTGATGTTGTTCTTATTTCGGTCTTATGGCTGGAGTCCCTTTTAAGCATAGATAGTGATGTTGTTAGAGGTTTGAATGCCGATGACATCATTCATAAGGTTGTTCAACACTAGACGCATCTGGCGTTGACGTAAATCGTTTTCGGTTGCGGCAGTTGAAACAGTCAACTTTGACGCTTTCTGCTAGGAGCGAGGTAATTTGCCGTTAAAGCTGGCAACGTGTTATGTGTAAACTGGACGACGCTAGCGTTGAATGCCAGACGCCAACGCTCAAAGCAAAACGCGTCTAGTGTGAACCAAAAACGTATCCGTACCGTATGGTAAGGAAAATCTAATTTTAAATATAGGCTACATTGTAATAGGGGAGATATGGGACCAGTGACTGAGGAGCTTTTTCCTCTTTTTATGTAAGATGGAAATTTGAAGATTTGAAAGAATAAAACGATTTTTGAGGCAAAAAAGTAAAATTATGCCATCTAATAGAATATAGAACAGGGTTTCTCAACCGTGGCCCTCGGCCCCCTTGAAGGGCCACGGAGTTGTCATTGGGAGGCAACGGGCATAACTCTAGCTAGGTAATAGTTTGCAAAACCCAACTACACAAGTTTCTCTATTTATAAAATTTGGCTGTTAACTTAAATTTGTGATTTTAATTATGACCTTTCTTGTAACGTATTTTAACTCATTTTTCTGACACTTTCTTTGATTTACTCGTAGGGGTGTTCAAAGCAGAATATTGTATCCTTTTATTGAGTTTTATCGCAAAGTTTTACGCCTAATCGTACGTTTGTGAGTATCAAGATTGGATAAAGGCCTGCCGTTGGAACGCAACAATTACTGTGCTACTTTATACGTAGCCATCCAGTGCGGCGTCAGCGTTTTTTCGGGCAGCCAATTACTTGACGATTACCTTCGCCTAATCTTTAAGTTTCAAAATGCTGTTGGGCAAGGAACTAACTTTTAATGCCTGGTGCAGAGATTTCCCAATTCCTTAACGAGTTTGCAAAAGAACATCGTGAAACACGCAAGGTGTGCTACAGGGTTTCTCGAGGTCAATTTTTAGGCCAATATTCAGCTATAGGTCAAGGTGGTCCAAACCCAGGCCCATCAGTCCAAACCCTAGCATCATTTTTCGTGTCCGGCGAGCACTGTTGAATTATTGCAATGCGTACCGCTGACTGTTTACTCAAAGAAATCTAAGTGACAAACGAACACTAAGAATACTGCAATTGTTTGGTCATGATTACATTTTTCCAGTTAGTCGCTCACCAAATTCGCAGCAGGGAGTAGCAAGGACGCCTAATTTTGGTATGTGTTATAACTAATGACCGGTTTGAGCCGCAGTGCGTCTTATACGAAACTTTTCTAAAAATGTGGGTTTCACTGTGATTTTAGCCTAACGCGCTGACCCATTCCAAGATGAAATTTCAGCCAAATTGATCTGGTTAAAACCTTTTTTGCGCAAAACGAAAATGTCTTTGTATTTGGCGATTGTGTAGTATGCGACATCTCTCTTAATTTTTTTTTTTTTGTTTCCGTGAACATTCTACGCTTATAAAATGCTGTCTTCTAACTGAAAAGTATTGTCAAATACGCAAAATTTTTCGCGCTTCGCGCGCACCATTTTCCGCAGTCTCATACCCTACGATTTCATTGCGCACAAGTTTGACGATAGTAGCAATATTGTGAAGCTTATATGTCTTGGACGGCCTAGTACGGAAGTAGCTTAATGTATGTGGCCCGCAAAGAATATGCAAGAAATAATGTGGCCCGCGATGCTGTCAACCTTGGACCACCCTGAGCTATGGTTATGGACAGGGTATTTGGCAAATAATAGTAACGCATTATTAAAATAAAAATCTAGGAATCATCTCGGTGAATGTAGTAACAAAACAGAGTCGAATACAAAAAACCTCGGCGGAGTTCAAAAACAAGCTTTGAAAGTAGGTGCTTTTATTCAACTTTTCTCTTCTTACATTTTGAATTAAGTGCTGTGGTATGTTCAAGGGTAGATTAAACTACACGTTACGGCCTCTAAATCCTATTTTACGGCGCAAATAAAATCTGCAGATAAAAAAAACGTCAAGAGTGATCCACTGGTCCCACATCCCCCCTAAACTGTGAGTCTAAGACACTTAATTACATTTATTACATGTTTATATTATGTTTGTGTTATTTTTTTGTAGCTTAGTTTGCAAAATTAGGCCCTTCCCTGGTAAATAGCCTTAGGCCTACAGTACCCTTAATCCGGCCCTGCTTAGAATTAGCAAGCAAAAACATTGGAAAAGCATTTAGAGGTAGGTCAATTTAAACCTCCCAAAAATATAAGTTTATTTGCAGTATTATTTTAGGTAAATGGTCTTTTACAACACGACAGGAATGCTTTTTATTGAACTTCATGAAAAAACTTACATTCATCCCAGTGTTAGGTTTGTGAGGTCCACTGAATTTGTAACTGGGCATTACTTCACCGCATACTTAATTTATTTTAATGATTTTGTTCAGTGTCTGTATATCACCATCACTTGAAGTAAATTGGATTGCATATCATGGGTGGAGATTGGTTTTCCCCAAGCTGGACATTAAATATTCCACACTAAATTCCTTCCTGGGTATACATGACATTTAACAGCGTATTATCTTAAAATAACTAAAAGTTTTTGAATGACACTTATTTACGCACAACAATGTTACAACTTGTACAGTTAAACTTGAAGAAATGAGCATATGCAAAGGTGTAAAACAGGCAACAAAAAATACATTTATACAAGTACGTCAAAGGTGGGACGAAAACCACTTGGCATCAGAAGAGATTATTAGATCTCCAAACTGTGATGTTTACGGTAAAGCATTTGTTGTGTTTTTTTTACACTGTAATTATTTTTGGTATGTATTTATGTAGCAAAATTCGGGGAAAACTGCATTAACTGTATGAGGTATGATGTAAAAACAGCGTATAACCGGAAATATGCAGCAAAAACAGACGTGCCAGATGAAAGTTACGAAAATGGTGTAGTATAGTGACTGAAGATCTTCATGCTGATATAAAGGTAAAAACACTTTTGTGCTTCCTAAAATTATCTGTATCATTAAGATTTATAAAAGCATGAAATCAAACGTTAAATGATTTGCTAGGACTTAATTAAAAAAGAAGTGGGAGAAATGAATGCATGGCAAAAAATGTTTTTTTGAAAACCAACACAACAATGCAAACCGAACAATAAATGGTCATCGACATCACCCTGATGTTATCAGATGGGCAATTGAACTTTATGCTCGTGGGATCCAATTCGTACAGTTGCAGATTCCAGACTTGTTTGGCTCCAAGACGTTTTTTCAAAATATCTATTAGATTGGAAAGTTTGTACTCCACTTAGTTATTGAGTATAATGATATAGTAGTTCTAATAACATTACGTACTTTCTGTAGAATGAAGTTAATAACAAACATCCTGGGGAACACAAGAGAATTTTGGCCAAACCTACTCTTGAGGGTCTCTTATTTACTACAAAAAATATTATTATTTTGACATAAAGGTTGTTATGCAATGGAATGGATTATGTGTGCTTGTGCATGTTGACTCAAGATGTTCTTGAAGCGTTTTTTGAAAATTTGGTAGGTAATTGTGTGTGTAATTAAAATATATAATAAACGATGCAATTTTTTGTAGAGGGCTTATATGCGCCGCAATACCAACCCTGACATTTCCAAAGTTGGATATGGAGTATCTGCGCTTTCGCAACGCAAGTGTGTTAAAAAAATCAAGGGTGGAAACACTGCTTATGGTAAACTCAATGCTTGGACATCAGTATGTGATGAACCTCTTCCCAAACACCAGAGATTAGAAAATAAATAAAATATTGCTGCATTTATTATATTCGAATTACAAACACATAAAACGTACAATGTTGAAACAAATGCTTTATTTTTTGGGAACTTTAAGAACCCCTCTTAAGCCACGTGTAAGTTTGGCTGACTGTTTCGTGTACTTTTGAAGTAAGTGTTTAGCAAAATTATGCCCAAGAACTTTAATGAAAAGAAGCATAATATATCTCATAACTTCCTCTGTTTTTGTTTGACAAGTGTCGAATTTGGTACTTTGTGTTTCAACAAATCGATTGTGAAATGGGTCACTGTTCAGTTGTTTATAAATGTTAAAAAAATTAATATCTTTCACTTTATTAGCTATTTCTCGATTGTGCAAGTAGCAGACTCTCAAAGTAGTCCTAACATTCTGGTAGAATTGTAGAGTAACGTACATCCAGGTTTTTGCATTAACATGGAAAACTCTTCCTGAGGTGCATTTTGGCAAAATCCATTCAGAAGATCCGGAACTGTTTTTCCATATTTAACAAAAGCTTTTCGCATTAAGTATCCACCAACATACTCCAAAATGTCTGGAATAAATTTGTACAATTTTAGCATCTAAAGATAATAACACATGTGCAAAAAAACATACAACTTTACCTGTTTCACGTGTAGTAACACCTGCCACCGCGTGCTTTGCCTTTTCTTCTTGATTTACAATAATGGCATCGAAGATTTTGATTAAAAAACTGAGCTGCAACAACTTGTTGCATTCCTAAAAAGTCGCATGCATTTTTGCAAACATGCGCATATTTTTTGTACAGCAATTCTGGTTTGGAGTTAAGTATAAATTCCTCTATATAGTTGATTGGATATACAGTCTGCAGGCATCAGTACATACGTCTGGTACTTCTATTTTTACATTTTTAGCCATTTTTGCAGCTATAGAATAAATTTTTTCCACGTCTTGAGGTGATACATCGGTTGTGGTAGCACTAGGATGACCTGAACATTGTGCACTGGTAGGCCCAGTCTCTTGATCAATTTCGATGACAATCAGGTCAATTTCCTTCTCTAGGTATGTTACTTCTTCTGTATTGATCTTAAGGTATGTTTTGTATCAAAAAAAATAATTACCGGGGGTTTGCTTTTTATTTATTAGAGCAAACTTTATAAAAGTTTAAAACGTCCTATGCAATTACCAGCAAAATCAAATAAAAATGGTCACGTGGCAACGCTTCATACAAGCGTGACCAATCTGCAGAGGCTGGTCGAATAAAAAGGTGCCGCAATTCTTTATTTGTTTAATGTTTGCAAAACTAAAACTTTTGTTTATCACCTTATTGCTTGAAAATATGTATATTTTTTGCTAAACAAGAAAAGTTATGATTGATTTTACGCTTCAGTGAACAATCAGTTACCTCTCTAGTATTAGCGCTCTGTGGTTAAACAACTTTTATTTTCAAGAATTTTTTTTACGTATGACGCAGTTTGGTGCCGGTATTATTTGCTTGAATATTACGCAACGCTAAACAATTGCTGGCCTGTTAAAACTTAAAGTTTAACGTTTGTTATTAATTCTATATCGATAAATGTCGCGGGTTTTCAGCATTACAAATCAAATTGAAGTCATAACATACCGATTGCCTTAATAGAAATAAGTTTTAATGTTTTCAGCTTAAGGCTTATATGTTTAAAAACTTCTTGATGTCTGTTATCGCGCAAAATTTAGTTAGAGTTCGCAAAATTTCGCATTTAATGCGGCGGTTTTAATAGTAACCAATTTCAGTTTCAAACAAGATTTTACTTACGTTCGACGCAATATGGTACAGGGATTACGCATCTGCGGTTTTACGATTGTGAGTAGTTGCAAAATTGCTTTTGGTTACATACTTTGTTGCATTGTATAAAAACTTTAATAGCAATCACCTGCGTGGAAATAAAAATCAAATTACGCATATTGCCCTAATTAAAATTAATTACTTTTAGGTTTAAGAACTTCTTGAAGTATGTTACCGCGTCAAATTTAGGCAGAGTTCGCAAAATTTTGCATTTAATTCGGCGGTTTTAATCGTAACGAATTTTCAGTTTCAAAGGAGATTACGTTGGACGCAGTATGGTACCAGGATTACGTATTTGCTGAATATCACGCAATGCGAACCATGGCTGCTATACAACTTAAGGTTTTACGTTAGTGAGTGGTTCCCTATTGATTATGTCACTGGTTTGCGTTACGTAAAATATGTTTGACGTGCTGATATTTAGCCGTTTCATTTTGATAATAAGCACAAATTATTTGCAATTTTGTTTCAACAAACTGCAAAATGTTATTTGCGAAGACGAACAGTTAGATGTTTCACAGTCACGCAGAAAAATGCGGTAATTTATAACACGCCATCCGATTAAAGGCTGCTCCCACACAGGCTAAAGAATGTCACTCCATTTGTGGGGAAGCATTTAAGCCATTTTAGGCACAATAAGCAAAAAAATAATTAAGGGACTACCAACATATATGCAGTGGTGGAATTCAGCCGGTTCGTACCGGTTCTATAGAACCGTCTCGCGGAATTTGATAAGATCAGCGAACCGGTTAGTTAGCATTACTGTCTACTGTCAGTGGATTTTTGCATCTTATTCCTTACATTATTTTTTAAGATCCAAGTAGCTCACGTGTTTGTTTTTTTATAAAATATTCAATGGTCAAGGTCGCACGAAACAGTCATATATTTTATTAATTTTTATAATTGTAGTAATTTTCTAATGTAGTTGTTGCGTCAGAAGTACAAGTCATCCTGTTCTTACAGCTACTTTAATTATTTACCGGAAAATATGACTTTTGTAACAGAACCGGTTGAACTATATGACTTTTGTGATAGAACCGGCTGACAAAAAAATTGAATCCCACCACTACATATGTGGGTTTTAAGCACAATGAAAGAATATTTATTGCAATTACACAAACGACAAACAGTACTTACAGGTACTTACGATACATACATACAATAATTACCTCCGTATAACGTACGCGATCTGGACTCCACAATGAACAGTATGCAAGACTTTTATTTTTGGTATAAAATGAAATCCCTTATATACAGCATTCCAGCTGGCGGTAATTAAATATCGTGACAATGCGGTTCGGCGACGCATCGAAAAAGAGGAAACTCGGACAATCGACGAAAATACCATCAGGCAATAAACTGTCAATTTGATGAAATCCTGCTTCATTTGGTTGGCCGGGGTTTCAAGCCGGTAACAATATGGAGCGCAAACGCTACACATATATGCCGTATAACAATTAACGATTAGAGAAATTAAAATGTTTTAGTTAGAAAAAATTAAAATGTTTACCACCTTACACACTATTTAGCACTCAAGCCAAGATATTACGCTATATCCGTAACATTACTTTTTAGTAACATGGTAAATTACCTTTTTATATCATCGGCAATAACACGCGGCTCAAGCAAATGACACAAAGTACAACATAATATGTAATAATTTTTAGAGGCCAGCTTGATGGAATCTTATATTTTGTTTAACCTATTGTTGAGAATGATTTGGTCGGGGGAATACGAATTTGTTATGGACACAGCACGTTTGTCATCATGTACGGCTTACTATTGTTGCTGCTTTCACTAGGGCCGCATGCTACTTTTATTGTAGAAAGTATTTACCCGACTCATTTTTTTCACAATACAGAAAATTACTTTTGGTTACAATTTAAATAACTTAGACAAACCACCCTTAAAATAAGGCACTGAAAATACATCCTGACAAAATATAAAACAACCAAAGCACCGTTAAGTTAATTAGTTGTATTAAATTATTTTCTATTAGGTCTACATTAAGTTTATTTACAGTTTTCAATATGCGTCCCGGATTAACGTTTCTAAAAAATGGCAATCCTAGTTATGACGTTTGTTCCTGTGACTTTATTACACAACCAGTCGGTCGCGAGTCTTAACAACTTTTGATCAATTGCAATAAAAACATAAGTTTGCCACACCTGGTATGAAGTATTAAATTAAAGAAACAATAATTCATGTCTAAGTTTAATTTCTATTTTATTATGCATTGTTAAGTCACAGACAAGAACATTGTATTTAACGAATACTAGCAATTGCATTTCATAGCTGTTTTTTCTTATAAAGTTAATATGGGTTCTTGTACGTCGAAAGTTGGAGAAGTTAATGGTAAGAAATTTAGTTTTTAGAGTTTTGAAACACATCTAGTATTTTTAGTATTACTTACAACTTGATGCAGAGCGGTCTGAACGGCATTGGACGATAAAAAAGAGAAGCATTACATTAAGATAGAAAATCTAGTACTAAATTGCATGGCCTTTAGAAAATTGACTGAGTCCGCCGATATTCTAAGAAAGCTAAACGGCTTCGTCGGGTGAATCACTGGTTTATAAAAAGAACGCCATTGTGTAGTAATGCATTATAACGGACTCTAGCCATATAAGACTAAAATTAGAACAACATCAACGGAATAAAATCAAAATAGGTCAAAAAATAAAATGTCGTAATAACCTCCAATTTAAAATAAGACTTAAATTGTCAGAAAAAGGCCTATACAACTATTTACCTAACACCAAACGCCAACCCTAGTAAATCTCTATCTTATCTACTTAAACCCTTACTTCATCACTAACTACCCCAATATATTCAACCCTTTTTCAATTTCTAACCCCACCCATTTACTCATCACCAACTCCAAACATGTCAAACCATCCCTAAAACGGCTGATGCCAGACCGATGGTTTCCAGACGTTACACTCTCCCTAAAGCTTTGGCGTTACTTTGTCTATTTATGCCTTATTTCAATAAATTTAGAACTTTTTCTTCAGGTTTAGGTCTTATTAAGCTCATTCCGTCATGGATATTACTAGGCCTACATACTTGGGTTTATGTTGTTGTTCTTAATGCTATATTATTATAGATTATTCTGCTTTAGGCATTGTTGCCTTGTTAGTCTTATTGTGTTCCCATTAAAGTGAGAAACATCCAGCTAAAAGTATATCAATCTGCTTACGTATGCTTTGTGCTGCTTCTATAAACTTGTGTTCGCATGTTTGTCACATTTTTACAAATATAATTTTGTAATTGAGGTAAAATAAAGAAGTATACAACACTTGAGCAAATATTTTAGACCTGGGTTGTCCGTAATGCGTCCCCATATTCTATTTAGGTGCGGTCCACCACAGGCGCGGATCCAGGATTTTAGTTTGGGTAGGGCCATGACATTTTTTATGATATGACGTCACAAAAGTAGGTCATTGCGTGAAGCCATAATTCAGGTAAAAATAACATCGGCTGTGCGAACAGACAAACTCGTGCAAAATAACATTATTCTGGTTGTTAAACAAATCATTCCGCGTAGCGCTATAAACAGACCTTTTGAAAGCACGAAAAAGTAATAAGGTTAACCTGTACAGTTGGCCGGTTTCCTAGTTTGACTCTGTACGAAGAATATTGCTGAAATGCACTACCATATCTATTGTCTACACATCTTGCTTTTTCCCTAAAAGGCGAGAGCAACCGCACATGCCCCCCGAAAAAGGGCCGAGGCCGCGTGGCAATAAAACCATAGCGTTGTCTGCTGCGGTCGGCTGCATGTGCTTCTTTCATGACACTTCTATCAATTTTTAAGTTACTGTAATTGTTTTTTGCCAAATAAGGTTGCTGAAATGAGCAAAACTCTATGCAGAGTTAATCCTAACATTGGATAGGTTATTGAAATCGTTACACAGGGTTCGGCAACCTTTTTGTAGTCGCGGGCCAAAACTCAGAAAAGGTCTCTGCGGGCCGCACAACATATGTTAACTGAGATTTTGTGTTATTACGACTTTAGAACAACTGTGAATCAGGTGGGTCTCGGATATTTTTTGTACTTAAAAACGTGTTAATAATCAATTTTAATGAGGTTTTGTTACATTTTCCAAAAAAATGGTTAAAAAATCAGTGTCCATTTTTTTAAATATCGTTTTCCGTTTGTCCGCGACGCACTTGGCAGCCTTCCACGGCGCAACGGTAAAGAAGCGCTGATCTAGTTCAAAAAGAGCATCAAAATATAAACACATTGGATGTAGAAAGATGATTCGGGCGAAGCGCAAAATTTTTTCGCATTTACACACTTAAAATGGTCAAAAAGGTATTTCAAAAAACTCGTATCTAATTTGTCAAAGAGGCGGCGGGCCGGATGAATTATATTGGCGGACTGGTTCTGATACAGATTTGCATTAACACTAAAAAGCTTTTAATTTTGCTTGGATCTAAGTTTGTTTATTATATAATCGAGTTCAGCGTACGGCCACGCTGCAAAATCTGAAAAACGCCGATTTGCACGAGTTCGCGAAACGAATTTTGCAATTTTTTTTTAACTATTTACTATATGGCGCCATCAGCCCGTACACCACTACATGGTTTAAAAATATGTCCTATTAAAAAAATAAAATAAGTAAAAAAAAAATAAACAAATAAATAAATAAAAGACCATAGTACCTAAGAGGCGCGAAAATAAGCTGCTTTTAAGTTTAAAAAAGTGTTCATTTTTTTTAGTTTGGGGGGGGGGGGGGGCATGGCCATATCGCCCCCCTCTTGATCCGCCCCTGGTCCACCACTTACCAGTGTTGTAAACAAGTCATAATAAAGTCGCAGTCAAAAACGACTTAAGTCAATTAAATTCATTTAAAAAAGTGACTTAATTGCAGTGCACAGTCAAGTCCTATTAACAATTGCACGCTTATATATATGTTTTTCAAACTAAAATCCTGGAACCCCCCTGGTTTTACGTGGCAGTAATTTTTCCTAAAATTTAATTTAATAGATTCTGCGGCACATTGGAATAAGTTACAATGCGGTCCATTATAATAAAAGGTTGGCCTGTTATTGTCTAAAAATTTCACACGTGATGTGTCGTGTATATTTATACTTTGTGGATCCCTGTCATATCGCAAGCGGTGTTCGTTGGCGTTTTGTAGTTAACTGTTTACATTTAGATAGAAACAAACATCGCTTACCGAACGTTTGGTTATAGAGGTAGATTTGTTAACTCACAGTTAACTAGTATCGACTGATGTAGCGACATGTATATAAAGAGCTCCGTTTTTTTAAACGTTTTATTATTACATGTTCTTGCGACACCCCCAAAAAGGATTGCCTATAGGTCTAACTTGTGTCAAGCAGCGCAAACCAAGCCTGGTCAAAACTTTCTTTAATCTAGAATGTTGCTTTTGCCTACCATACTCTTTGCAATTAATTAAATAGTGTATAAAGTGTTTTGTGGGACTTTTTTTAGAAAGCGAACAGCGCTCGCCACGCCATTCCTTGGAATCGATTGAGGATGCAACCTCGGAGCGGAGGTCGCAGTTTTTGGCCAGTGAGATGTTTAACAACATATTAAATGAACTTGATAGAAACGAGCTGGACTCGACGAGCGAAACGTCCGCTTTTAATACAGACTTCAACGCGAAACGACTATCTGAAATTGCCGAACGACTGTTTCTAGTAAGCACGTTTATTTGCTTTTATTGGACACTAACAGTGAAAAAACAAAGCCGATATTGCTGAATTATTGTAATACAACCGAACCTAGATTTATTAAACAACCTAACTTAGATTTTAATAGTAATAACAAAATAATTTGTTAAGTACAAAATAGAATCTGTGTTAGTTATTATAGGCTATTAAATAAGAAAAACAACAATTTGAAAAAAAATGATTTACATAAGGAACACTGTTAAAGGTCAAATAAATTGTTATAAAGAAAATATTTTACTATCTATATTGTAAACATTTGGAATGATTGGTTTGGGGGTCAGGCGCGGATTCAGATGTGCAGTGAATGAAGCATATATCTTCAACCTCCAACTGACTCTAGTTTGGAGAGGAATGAAAATATTTTAGACGTGACGTCACAAAGAAGTGGCTCTAAAACACACTGGCTGTTTATGTTATTAAAGTTTAGGATTGGAGAACGGTTACTTTCAATACAAAACTGCATATTAAAGATGTTATTAAATTATGCAAAGAGAAATAGCGACTTTATGTCGTAAGTCAAAACTTAAATTTTGAAAACCGGCATTACAATTTAGATTTTACAGGGTGCCATAGTCACGTTTTGCAATACAAATTAATTTATTCTATTTAATAAAAAATATTTATTTATATTTCCCCCAGTTTAAAAATATTAAGAATTACTGGGCTAAATATTTAAACACCAGGAGCCTTAAAAAAGTACAGCAAACATGCTTATCCTTATGCTTGGTAAGTATACTTACTTACTCGACGCGAGAGCCGCTCCTCCAATTGTAAAAAAGAGCCGACGTACAATTTTAACCTTTTTTTCGCATGTTATTCACTAGCAAGACCTGAAAACATATCAGACCTGTGCCGTTGAAATGGGTAACGAGAAACCGATCGAGCTGGAGTCGGAGGCAAGACGGAGAATGCAAAAACACCGGGCCTCCATAACGCAGGCAACATCAGGGCTAGGTGGAAACTTAAAACAACGAAGAAGTGTGGCGGCAGGCATGCCAGTGGATATTTCCATTTTTGTCCCAAAGTAAGCCTTTGTTTGTATTTGTATTAGTAAGGCAATTTGGCTCGTTCGTTCTGTTCTAATTTTGGACATATTTTTTTGTTTATGTTCTTGTGTGGACTCCTGTTTTTTTTCATTTTTCAATAAACCAAAATTCAAAATAGTTTAAAAACCAATGCCCCAGATTTATGGTTTGCATTTAAAAAACAGTTGCCCTTCAGTTTTCCATTACTCTGAGTTTCGTAATGCGGCCTGTATATGGTTTTAAAGAATGCTTTTACAACGCTTTCGCAGAGAACCCGAACACTTACTGCACAAGCTCCCGATCATTAGCGAAGAAGAGATGGCGAACAACAAGCAATCGAGTTCCAGCCAAATCGAAGCCACGACTGTCCAAACACTAAGCTCCATGCCAACCGACTCCGCCGAGTTGTGCGAGAGGTACGCGGAAGCCATTCCCTTTCAAAGGGTGTTTGTTTCCGGAGAAAGCGAAGACTTCGCACTCATGGTAACGATCACTAGTCCTTGGGTGGTTTAAGATTTTAAAGCTGTTTTCTATACTTTCCACAGTGAACCACGTAGCAAGGTCAAACGTATTAAAAACGACAAAAAATGGTGGGCGTGTTCGTTTTCATCTGCACGCTCTTATTTGGTCAGGCGTCAGCGGCTAATATCTGCTAATGAAAAAGATCAACATTACGATTTCAAACTCCTCGTACGAGTTTTATTTTAAACTACCCATTTCACTTGCAGGAGATTCACGATTCTTGCTTAAGCATGATTCACGCCCTTCGCACTCGCCTATACTACATGCGTCTGGCAAAGCAAAACTTCCCCAACCTCGTCGCAAAATTCACAGCCCAAGCGACCAACAACAAGCTGAAGCCTCCAATATATCCAGGTAAATTTTAATATACGATTTTTTAAAACCTATACAACGTTCCTGTGTTTCTTAACCTGTGGTGGTAGTACACGAGGCTTTCCAGGTCTTACTAATTTATTTTTTTTAGTGTAATATTCAATAGGGAACGTTGCGTTGTTTTGCACAATGTAAAATGTGCACGCCAAAATGTAAAAAAAATGTGCGCACATTTTAAACTGCCTTCAAAAATGTGCGCACTTTTTTCACAATGTGCGCACATTTTTCTAAAAAAAAGTGCGCACACTTTTGAAGGCATTTTATAATGTGCGCACATCTTTTGTACGTTTTGGCGTGCACATTTTTGCGCACATTGTGCAAAAAATGTTCGCATCCCCGTCTCGTAATGTTGTTGCGGCTGTCGTAAGGTATTTTTTCTATTTCCACTTAAAATCTGTAACCTGTGGTTAACACTGGAAGCGAGTTGTTTTTAATTATTTAACAAACAAAAGGTAATTATAGCATACGTTTGTTTTAAAACAAGGTGATACACAACGACAGTAAAACGCCACCAAATGTTAAGCGGCAACAAAAAGTTGTAAACCACTGCCAGATAAAAAAAGAACGCTATTCCTAAATGACGTTGAGCCCTTTCTTACATCCTACTGATAATTTATAAAGTCCCACATAAAACCAATTTGGCATTCAGCGACCTATAAAATTTTGAGTGTCAGAAAACAAAACCTCAAAACTACGCATAATTAAAAATAGTTCTGATGATGCATCCCAGACTACGGCAATCCGATGGAAAAGCTACACCTTCCCCAGGACGAAAAACACTGGCAAGTCACGACACGGAAAGGTGTGGTCACCGTGTTTGACTCGGCCGCAGACAAGGAAGTTCGACTTCCCGATATGAAACGAGAAAAATTCATCACCAACAGGAATCTCTTGTACGCTTTGGTTGCCGATGGACCTCTGTAGGTATAATAGTTTTATTTCATTAAAGTTTGTTAATGTCGTTTTAAAGTTAAAAAGCTTTGTCAGGATATTTGTTCTGTTGGCCAAAATCGGTATGAGTTATAAATAACCGTTAAACACGTAACATTATTCTGTCGTTATGCACACAAAGTATTGGCCATAAGCCCATAACCATGTCCAAATATTTTTACTATTACTCGTCCTTGTTTTTCAGCAAATCGTTTTGTTACCGACGTCTCTCATACCTAAAGAATAAATTCGGAATACATCGGCTTCTCAATGAAGAATTAGAATTGGAAATGATGAAGAACCCTGATCGATCTTGTCGAAGAGACTTCTACAACGTCAGAAAGGTACAGAACAACGTTAGGTTTTCGTTTTCATATATGCCGTAATTTTGAAGTCGTTTAACAGCTTAGTTGGTAACTGCAGACTCGAACGAAAATATACCTCTGCTGAACGGTTATACACCGATTTTAGCGGGCCAAATTTCAACTGTCTCAAATACAAATAGATGATAAAGAACAAACACCTTTTTTTATTTTTCCCAAGTAAGATTTTTTTCCGGTAAATTTACTAAAAGTTACCAGAAGTCACAGCATGTCCATCAGTATATCTTATGGTAGCCTTACAAACCTCAAGCTGCAGTTTGTAAAGTTGCACAGCTTGTCAAATACGACATTATATCAAATCTTGTGCACCACAAAGCACTGATTTTTAATAAAGAGTATTTTTCACTCAGGTAGACACACACATCCACGCTGCGGCGTGTATGAGCCAAAAGCACCTGCTGGGCTTTATGCAAGAGAAAGTGAAAAAGGAACCAAACCGCGTCGTACTGCGAAAAGAGGGCAGGAAAATGACATTACGCGAGGTGAAAAGTTGTGATGAAATGAACGTGCTGCCTTTGTTGTCATTTACTTGAAAAACGACCTTCAAACTTCACCCTTTATATAAACATATCGTAGGCCGGTGGTGTTCAAATGGCGGATTCAAACCGGAGCCGGTTCTTTTCAATTTTTGTATGGATCTTCCAATGTAGTTTTAAAAAAAACTTAAAAAAAAAAAAAATTACCTTTTTAAGTAAGGGCAATGCTTTGAATAGGCTGTTGGACCTTTGTAAAGAGTTGGTCTTGTTTTTGAATGAAAAGGGTCAAACTAGTACCGCTTAAAATTTATGTAACTTGGCTTTTCTTGCTGACTGTTTTACCAATTTAAATACGACGTAGAAGCTCCAGGGCACCATGAAATCTAAAGCATGTCCAATATGTTTACTATATTTGTATTTTAGTGGATCGTCATGTTGTCAGTTTTGGCTGTGGTGGATCATGGCAGATATCATTTGAACACCCCTATCGTAGGCCATGTAAACAAAGTTCTGCAAAAAGTATCCCGCAAAAAAAAGAAAAAGTATTAAAGCCCAAAGACTTTAAAAAGTTGGCGATTTGTTAAGACATCTTATTTTAAACTTTTTAAACCAACATTGAAACTACAACCAGTGCAGGTTTAGCAATTTTATTACCCTATTTTTAAGTCACCCTTTAACTTCAACTTAACACATTTCATCTTTTTTATTTAACTCATTATAGGAATACGGGGGAAATAAAATATTTTTACTTAACTTGTGCTTGTACTACATAATAGGTGTTCGAATACTTGCAGCTCGACCCTCTGCATCTTAACGTCGATTCGCTCGACGTACATGCGGTAAGTAGACTCCTAGATACAGCAACAACACAGTTGTATTTTAATTACTACGCATATAAAATGGCATATTACTTTGGAATAGTTTTTTTTGTTGTTGTTTCATCTGACAAACATATTTTTTATTCAGGATCGCCAAACGTTTCATCGATTTGACCGATTTAACAACCTGTACAGTCCTATGGGGGCATCCGAATTGCGAGAGATTTTTCTCAAAACTAATAACGATATCAACGGAGACTACTTCGCCGAAATCATAGGCGTAAGACTTTTAATATGATAGAGGAAAGAGGCCTAAACCCATTGTGTTTAATATTCTTTAAAAGTTAGATTTTGTTTTCGAACCATTGAATTTTTACTGGTGTCGCCTCTACACTTCATTTTGTTAGGATATCACAATGGTTTGAAACCAATTTAACAGTTAAAGACAAAAGGAATAAAATGTTTGATCGAAACAATAACATAAATTGCCAGTCCTACAAAGTATGTTCGTGTAATGCATGATGTTTATGAAAACCTTTGTTTGAGATAGGCCGGTGCTTTGTGTGCCTTCAGAAGTAATTAATTTATCGAAATCAAACTGAAAATTTGCCGCGTTGACGCCACAATACTTATTTATGCAACAGCAAATCGAGCAAAGTCTGATCGAACAGAAGTACCACCTTCTTGAACTTCGACTCTCCATATACGGCAAGTCAGATGACGAATGGCAGAATCTAGCTCACTGGTTTTGCTCACACAAACTCGAAAGCACACACATTAGGTGGCTCATACAAGTTCCTCGTCTTTAGTAAGTATATTGATTTATACTTAAAATAATTACCAAAAGCTTTTGAGTAGCAAATTGTTTCTGTAATTTAATATTTTTGAAATGTTACACACGTTCAAAAAATGTGTTACTCGTAATTAAACACAAGTTAATTTAATTTCCAGCGACATGTACAAGTCAAAAGAAGCTGTAAAAAACTTCGAGCACATCTTGGATAACGTATTTCGTCCAGTTATGGAAGCAACCATTAAACCTGAAAAGCACAGAGAAATCAGTCTTTTCCTCAGGTTAATGTTCAAGTTTTTTTGAAAACAAAATGTTAACGTTTCTTTAGGAAAGTTTATCAATTTGTATATCTTTTCATAAAAAGCGAAAAATGTTAGAGTTTTTTCTACAATAGGTGTGGCAATTGTGTTTTACAGTAGGCCGCAATAGAAATATAAAATGTTGCGCCGCGCCTCAAAAGAGAATCGTACATGCACACAATATAACGTCATACTGTGACGCTGCAAAACAAGTAAGCTTAAAAAGTTGTGTGTCGTTAAAAATGACCGCCGTTGTGTCTTTTCCAAACAGGCACGTCGTGGGTTTCGACAGCGTTGACGACGAATCAAAGCAAGAAGACGGCTTCATGAAGCAGGCGTCGCCCACCCCCGATGAATGGACGAGGGACACCAACCCGTCGTACACCTACTACATTTTTTACATGTACGCCAACGTGATGCGGATAAACCATCTTCGGCAGTAAGTCAGATGTCACTGTTACTCATTACGTGCCTAAAATAGACTAATAGCTTTTATATTTCATTGTATTTATAGCTTCGTTTTTCCACATCTTTTTAAGTATATTATAAACGTTTAAAATAGCTTTTCTGGTTATTCTATTTGTGCACAAACAATGTGATGACGCCTTCGTTAGGATTAATGACAGCAAACGAGCGTAGTGTGAAGCATGAGTAACGTCGATTAATAATACGCCACATAACATGTCATAGAAAAGTATTAACAGGTTTTCGGTGAAGTCTTGTTAAAATATAAAAATACACAACGATAAAAACCGACAAATGTAAACATTTTATAAAATTATTGTTTTTGATTTGCCTTATAGTGGAGATCTTGCCCATTTCATATCCGTACCAAAAAAAACGTCTCGTGTGATTTGATTGCTTTTTGTTATTAACTGTTGTTTCAGTTTGCGAGGGATGAACACTTTCGCCCTGCGTCCTCACTGCGGAGAAGCGGGGAATCTCGATCATCTGCTCACGGCATTCCTATTGGCTGAAAACATCTCACACGGACTCGTTTTGAAAAAGGTAAGAAAACGCTTGAAATATCATAACTAGCTCAAAAAGAAACATGGATGATGATGTGATCGACATTACTATTTTGAATTGTTGACCAAATATTTTCTATCCCTAAATATTTCTATTTATTAACTTTGGTTACGCTGAATCTGGCTTCTTTTGCCTCATTTAAAACAATAACTGATCAGTTTTTTTCAAATACAAGTAAAATGAGTAAAAAAACAATAGAATTTTTTCGTAGAATTGTGTTTTGTGAAAGCCCTTCGCGTTCTTATAAATTTCGAATTTAACTTGGCCACTATTTTTGCGAATTGTAATTTCAACTATAGAAGCCTAAAAGAATACATTCATTCTCAAATCCTAAACATCCGTTGCCAAAGTTGACCGTACAATGCCAGACCATTGCCCTTTCCTTGAAGGTGCCGGTCCTCCAGTACCTGTACTACCTTGCGCAAATCGGCATCTGCATGTCGCCGCTCAGCAACAACCACCTGTTCCTAGAGTACAACAAGAGTCCCTTCCCGGACTACTTTGCTCGCGGACTAAACGTGTGTCTGTCCACCGACGACCCACTGCAGTTCCACTTCACTATGGAGCCGCTGATGGAGGAATATGCCGTGGCAGCGCAGGTGGGTTACCCATAACAGTATGTTGACCGAATTCATATCGATTTTTGTTGGAAATAACTCACCTGAGGTAGGGTAGGTGGGTTATCTATATCGGTATGTTAGCCGAATTCATATTGTTTTTTGTTGGAAATAACTCACCTGAGGTAGGGTAGGTGGGTCACCTATAGCGGTATGTTGGCCGAATTCATATTGTTTTTTGCTGGAAATAACTCACCTGAGGTAGGGTAGGTGGGTTACCTAGCGGTATGTTGGCCGAATTCATATTGTTTTTTGATGGAAATAACTCACCTGAGGTAGGGTAGGTGGGTCACCTATAGCGGTATGTTGGCCGAATTCATATTGTGTTTTGCTGGAAATAACTCACCTGAGGTAGGGTAGATGGGTTACCTAGCGGTATGTTGGCCGAATTCATATTGTTTTTTGATGGAAATAACTCACCTGAGGTAGGGTAGGTGGGTTACCTATAGCGGTAAGTTGGCCCAATTCATATTGTTTTTTGTTGGAAATAACTCACCTGAGGTAGGGTAGGTGGGTTACTAAGCGGTATGTTGGCTGAATTCATGTTTTTTTCCGGAAATAACTCACCTGAGGTAGGGTAGGTGGCTTACCTAGCGGTATGTTGGCCGAATTCATATTGTTTTTTGTTGGAAATAACTCACCTGAGGTAGGGTAGGTGGGTTATAGCGGTATGTTGGCCGAATTTATGTTTTTAGCTGGAAATAACTTGCCTGAGGTAGGGTAGGTGAAACTGCACGGTGGTTTGTATGAAACAATTGTTTAGAGAGTCAGCGAAATGGTGTATTGTTTCTCTTTTTATTGGAGTTATAATGCGTTACGCGCTTATTAACAAATAAGTAAAAAATCAGAACGTATAGTTTTTTTTTGTACAAAGATATTTTAAGCTTAATTTTCCAAGTAGGCACCAACTGGCTACAAACTTGGTCGAACCGCTTAAATGTAGCGTTTTAGATAAACAGACGTTTCTGTTCTTCTTGACCCGATTGTCAGGTTTGGAAGTTGAGCGTATGCGACATGTGCGAGTTGGCAAGGACGAGCGTGCAAGTAAGCGGCTTCTCAGACGACGAGAAACAAAGGTGGCTTGGTGAAGACTACAGGTCGGTTTAATATGATGGTTTACCTTGTACTTTGATCGCTTCGAACATCGTTGGTTGCTTAAATAACTCAAACGTCTAATTGGTCGGTTTAAAAAATGGAAGTTTAATAAAGTTAGTTTGAGATCAAATAATACTGAACAGGGGTGCGCCAGAAAAACCTACCATATTTCAAATTGTTACCGTACCAAAGCTGTAGCAGTTTGACAGGAGGTTGAATTTAAACTTTGCAGGAGAGGTCTTACCATTTGTGTTTCAGGTTTTAGTTTTTATAAATAATTAATATTTTGTGCAATTTTTTAAAATTTTGTATCTGTATGTAAAATAAACAATTTAAAAATGTGGTAGGGTTTTCTGGCGCACCCTGTATAAATGGATGCGTTGGTACTTTAATAGAATTTTGCTTGAAGAACAATTTTACAATTGAAGCTATGCTGTATATTCAAACCAATTCGTGTTTGGCAAGTTCCAAAAGTACAGACAGGCAAACAAACAAATTGTAAACTTAAGGAAAGACGGTGCTGAGGGAAACGACATCTCAAAGACCAACGTCCCTGATATCCGGGTGGCGTTTCGGGAGGAGACACTCACCGAAGAGTTACGGCTCCTCTCGGCCGACTACCAAAACCTACCTTGGGCTGTCGGCGACTTCGCCAACAAGAACTCGAGCCAGCACGTCGGCATTGAAAGCACCTTCGCGCAGAATGCAGCTGACGCAAAGAAGTGACGCAGGCTTGAAAATAAAATCTTACGCTTTGGATGTTGAATATTTTCTTAACCTCTCGAGAGTTGCTTATCATTGTTTTTCACGCGATGAAAAGCGAATTATATTGCTTGCAAAGCCAAGATATTTGGTATCCTGTCGGCTTACCATGGATAATATAAGCAGGCTGCCAATAGAGACTGTTCTGCTTTCATACTAATTTTCCCAACCTTTAATAACTTTTGTTTTGTTATTTTATCTTTCAGAGCTCTGAAAATTGCTGATCATGTAATACGAGATGTACTTTTTATAAACTTTCAAGGTAGTATTTTTATAAAGAAAAACCTCTCTTTGTACTGCAGTTGTTTACTTGACCTATCAGTATCGACATGGCAAATATTAGGCAACTTAGGATTATCATAAAGCGATAACATATTTGTGACAAAATTACATTGTTGCGAATTTAAAATTTCCTATTCGAAATACACATAAAGTAGGTTAACAGCTTGATTAGGCGTACTTTACTAACCTACTTCAATTTAAAATAAAATTGTTTAAGTGCAAAATAAAAACCGATTACAAATATTAATTAGGTCGTCTAATCGAGCGAATTAAGCGCGTTTTTGGAGAGTACAGTGTCGGTAAGGCGCAAGCAGCAACTCAAGCGTAAAATGCGAACAGGAAGATTCCAGCGCAACACATAGCCAAGGCCGAGATGTTAACGTAGATGGCCGGCCACTTCTCCTCGTGAATGTCAAGCATCGCCTTCTCCATAGCTAACCTATCCTCCTCGCTTATTTCTTGGTGGTTGCTCTCCTCCAATCCGCAGAAGAGGTCGAATGCCTTTCTCAGAATAGATTTGTCCTCATCTAAGCAGTAAAAACAATTCAGCTACATTTCGTTGGCGCCGCTACTGGCTAACATACCAGTTTTAAGTTAACTGCTCGGTCAGATTGATTTTCCGTAAACAACCGACCGTAGTCAATTTGTATTAGTTGTATTCTACGCGAATTCACATTTCATTTTTTTTCCATAAATGTGCCCACAAGCGAGTTGCATTGTAGCCCTATCTAATGTAAACTACAATTTTTTAGTGCTGGCTGGTTGTGGAGACCTCAACCGTTTGTAGAGATGACCATGCGTTGTAAGGACTCATGTCAATGTCTTCACTTGATTGCATTTAGGTCCCTATTTTCAAACCAATTGGCATTTAGCTAATTACTTTACTTGGACTAAACCTTGTACCGGTACCTAAAAGACTCGACTTAGATATAGCGGCTTTTACCAACATTTTTATCGCAAAGGATACTTACCGGATATTTTGCACGGAAAATATTGCCAAAGCTTTACAGGACTTTAGATTCTGTCGTGTAACTTACTAATTATTATTTTTTTATTGGACAAGATATAAATTGTAAAAGGTAACTAATTTCTTGGAATCGCACATTGTCTTACATATTTTTTTAAATCAACTAATTTATACGACTTTGAATTTTTTAAATGTCTTACTATTTTATAACGGCTTATTACGTACGTTCAAAACTGGCGTCACTAACTGAGTGATTTTCCGAGCTATCCCGACTTTTCTTTTCAGGATTTTCTTCGTCATTGAAAGCCGGGTTAACATTGCCACTCTAAAATAAAATATGGCAGCGTTAAAATTTTCACAACTATAATATTTACAAATGGTATTGGGCATATTATGTGAAACCTTTTAGTATTGGGACTTTGATAAAAATGTCTATCTCGATTTGGCATTAACGTAAAACAATAAAATTTGATTTTAACTAAAAAAAAATGTTAACACTTTTAAAACAACTATATTACACGAAAAAATTAAACGTAAAAAATAAAATGACTGCAAGACCTTTTCCTTGATTAAATCCTGGACGTTCCACCGTTTGCGATTGCTGTATCGGTTCCAGAAGGTCAAGCGAACCAGCTGCAAAGAACCATAAAGATAAGCCTAACCCAGTCGCTTGACTTTCAGTTAACATTTGCTTCTCATGAAAATAAATTACACTTCATCCAGTGTAGCTTATATGGTTCGATTAAATCGCAAAAAGCCAACATGGAAGGCGTTCTAACAAATTTAGGTAGGACGAAATTACCTTGTTTAATTAAAGATAGACATAACAAACTTATAAAATTGCATTTTTGTTTCTTTGAACAGAATAGTTTTACTTTGCTTCATAAAATGCCCTTTTCAAAATAATGCATTTATATATAGGCTAAGAACACATTTTGGTCTGTTGAAAAAAAACAATATTTTTATTCAAGAATTAAATGAATAAATTCTGCATGAAAATACGGTCGTTTCGTTTATTGCAGGAAGTCCGAAGCAGATTATCTATTGCAGTAAGTCCGAAGCAGATTATTTATTGCAGGAAGTCCGAAGAATACCCTCCCCCTCCCCCTCCTAAATACGATTGTTTTCGGATAGTAGCGCACAATGCAAGAAAGTCGGGTGCAATACTCACGCATCTTTGATCTATAGGCGGCGTGACAAGAGAAACGAGGGTGGAGATGATAATGGTGATAATGAAAAGGATGATCGCAAAGTAAAGATAGTGGACGGTGAGCATCCTAGGCCGAAACTCCGGTTGGCCGCAGTTGGGAACACCCACGGCAAACTCCAGGATCATTCGCAGAATGCCGATCACCATGCTAAGAACGAGACCCCAGAACGTGCCCTATAGAAAAAAAACGTTGTCTGTGTTAACTAATGAAAAACAGAAGGGTCTAACCATAAATAACTGCTGGGTATACGAGAGATAAATGCAGCTCTTTCACAGATGCACCACGTAGAGTTGCCAAAATTGTTTATTATCATGTTTAAACTTTCACTTTCGGCTTTGCTTTCTAATTCCACAGTACTTAGATAATGCACTATGAGGCCTATGTCAAAAATTGACAAGCAGTTTTAATATAAATACCGGTTTAGCCAAATATTTCGCCATTGCCATTCTTAGAGGTCTTCAGGTGTGTCCTTATGTAAAAACAACAGCAAACACTGGGCTACTGTATTGCCTCAATCACTTGCAAAGAAAAATTGTTTTAAAGTCTTTTAAACTTGGGACAAAAGGCATGTTTTTTTTAACTAAAGTAAGTCGAAATGACGTTTAACGATAAGCTTGTCTAACATGTTGTTGATACCCCTCCCTATTAATGCGTTTCATTGGAAGAGCTTGGTCACAATGAGTATAGCCTATAACAAATACCGGTTCGTTGAGTCGTCCCCAGAACACTGCCATCACAAATACAGCCGTGATAGGCGGAGCGAGGAAACTCGTGATTGCCTGGATGTAGTCGAAAAGCTTTCCGTCGGCGGATGCCTGGATGATTGGGACCCAAGCGATGCTCACCCCAACCATAACCAACATGAAGAGTCTGCATAAAGTTAATAAAAAATAATGGAAATGGTCTAATTTTAACCTGTTTGCTAGCACAAACAAGAACGAATATAATCCAGCAACAATAAGTTTGGCAAACTGTTCCACCAATATGGCAGCATTTTTACAAAATACTTAGGGTTATGCTAATAAAACCTACCAGAAGCCTGCATAATTTTGGAAACGTTATAAATAAGAAAAACGTGACATCGTGAAACAGTTAAGCCTAACGTTCATCTAGTTGTAATAGAAAAATAAATTGAGCCTACCGTCCCACGATCATAAGTTCTTTTTGTGTCGCATTTGGCCTTAACTTTTGCCAGACATCACAAGTAAACAGAGTACTAGAGCTGTTAAATACCGAAGTAAGAGATGACATCAAAGCAGCAATCATCACCGCCAACAGAAGTCCTGGCAAGAGAGTTCAACTATCGTTTTAAACTGGTATATATTTGTTTGTCCAACGTATCGGCGTACAATTCAGAAAGCCTTTATCAGTGAATGACACACACGGCCAACAAGAAGCAAAATAAAATGACACAAAAAATGTGAGGGCTTTCTGAAATAGTTCGCCGAAACGCTGGATAAACAAATATATACCATAAGAACTTATCTTTAGTGTACTATGCTTGATAGCAACAGTATATTTAATATACGTTATAAAGAAGGGCGATTACTTTTAGACTTGGCCATAAAAGTCAAAATTTTGTCAAACATAGGCCCATTGTTCTTGCTAGAGAGAGCGATTACCGAAAACGTCTGTTTCGCGAATCCTGGCAGATACACCGAACGCCGGATACGATGAATATCAAAAAGGACGTTTTGTTTCCAGCGCCGTACCGACAGGTGCTAAAAGATAACCTCTAAATTGCGAGTTGTCTTATCGCTTTATATTTTGAACGTTGTTTTATCGCTGTGAATTTTGAACGCGTCTCGCACATTTTTATCTCCTTTTTTCTTATTGTGATTTTACTTTGTGTCTTGTTGGCTTTGTGTCCCTGACGAAGGCTTGCCGGATAGTAAGCCGAAACGTTGGTAGAAAATAATATATATTGCCAGAGGAACCTGTTTTAAATATAGGCCCATGTCAATCAATGACAAAATGCACAAATATTGTTCATAAAGTACCACAAAACTGCAGCAAGCTTTTTGAAATTGTCATCCAGTTAAAAAATTGATTAAAGTTTAGTTTTGAATAACATCCAACAGCATTTTAAAGGTTTTATATTTTTATTAGAGCAGTATACGTGAGCCGCCAGAATTAACCACACAGGTCTAGATTGACGCAACGGGCTCTGCTCGAACTTCGTTTTTGCTTTATATACTTTTGTGTATCTTTAATTCGGCAAATAGTATTAAACAGTGCTCGTTGTTAGTTTTCAATTATCCTATTTGTTGTTAATTCGCACTTATATTTCTTATTTCCATAATAAGCCAGTTCTGTGTTAATTTTTTTGCCCGTTAATTTGTTTGTGTTTCGCTATAGGGTCTTATAGTTAATAAAAAGAAATAGTCAATTGAAATCTACTTTCAAAAACCTTTTTATCACTCATGTATATTCATTTTGTTAAGTAGTCGAGAGCTGCGTGAAAGTTGAAGCCAGGGCGGAACTACTATATTAAGAATCTCATAAAGGTTTAAGTATACGGTAGTGTATTTTAGACATAAATTAATTTATGATTCATGTGCGGTCCAAGTCAGGTATTTTGTAAAACTTAAGTCCATAAGTAAAGTCTTTTTGAATAAATAACAAGTCATGTCCCAGTCAAGTCATAATTAGAGCAAGTCGATTCCAAATCAAGTCCTTGTCATAAAAAGTACCCGTTAAGCTATTGAAATTGGTGAAATCTCCCGAATTTGAGCAATGCCCCAACTAACAAATAACGCAATATACAGCACGGAAATTGTTTTGTGCGTAAATATCAGGATAAAAAATCCACTTTCATAAAAAAAACTGTTTAATGATAACACTTAATGTTAACCCAAATTATTTGTCCTAAAGACCTAAGTCAAGTTAAGACATTTGTTCAAAATACTTAAGTCAATATTTTTTTCGGGTAAGCCTACCTTTTAAGCCCACCGGCATAATGAAGAGTACCAACTTGGCGTAGGCGTAATTGGTGCAACCGACAGGTGATCCACATGCTTCCTGGCACGTTTCTGGAGTCGCGCACGCAATGGAGTCTGAAATAAACATTATAGGCGTTGAGCTTGTGCTGCTGCCTCTGCAGTTTACATAAAATGCTTCGTCCTTTGGGTAAAAATTATATAAGGAGGTTTTCATAAGAGAAATGTTTTTATGAGAAAAAAGTGTCAAGAACGGCAAATTGAAAGCTTTAAGTTGGCTTTTTATGTCGAAACTTATATGCTGTTTAAGTTAATCGAACTGGGTAAATTACAATAGCAAGTAGCAGTACAGTCGGAAAATGCAGTCAGATGAAAAATAGTAAAGTACAACCTGATGATGGACACGAAGCAATAAAAGGATTGTAATGAGTGCGACATTACGTGCGTAAAGGTTTTTACAGTATGATTCGCTTTTTCACTTATTTAGATTTTTTAATAGTAGCCGGTTTATATTAAATATAAATAATCTTTGGCAGAACTGTAAAAGAATTGCGAACTTACTGGGGAAAATTATTCTGCTTATCATTCCCACCATAACCATCATGTACATTGGAAGAATCTTGAGAAGACCGGCCATAACACATCCACCTTTGGCGTGGGAAAGATCTTTTGCCGCCAGTGTTCGTTGAACAATGACCTTTTTAACATATAAAAACAAAAGTTTATTTTTTAGCCCATATTTCTTTGCTCTAAATAATTAAAACTTAAAAATCGCCAAAGCATCTGAATAAACGTTAGTTACAACGATCGGATTGTAATGTTTTTGCTAAGAATCCCCGTAATTTTTCGTAACTGGAACGCAGGCAGCATATTACCTGATCGGTGCACCAGTACCAGGTCGCAATTATGCTGATGCCAAAGATCATTCCTGGCCACGGCAAATCGCTACCAATTGGATCACGAAACACGTGAAACGCGTCCTCTCTGGGAAGTCCACAGGTTGTATTGTACGGTCGCACGTCGGGAATCGCTTCGAAGTATTTAGGTTCCAACTCATCGTATCCGCCGATGTATTTAAAGGCTGGGCAAAAAAGATGTTCATTTTCGATAAAAAATTAGCTTGCCGAACTGTAGTTAGCATACAATATTTATATATATATACTTCTACGGTGTATTTCGACAAAATTTGAATCACTCTAAAATGATACAGGTTTCGATCTTTTGCGCTGCTCGTTTGAGAGGTATTTGAACGCGAAATGGAGGAGCAGATTATTCTAATATAGAATTGACGGCAGAATAGGACAAATAAAATAAAATGCGGTTTAAATCTTTTAGATATTAAAACGTAAAGCTCTTGGTTTATATTAGTTTTAGAGTTTTTTAGCATTTAACTTGCTTGTGGCCATTCTATTCTCATTTGTTGAATTAAAACCAAAACAGTTGACACAAGCTTGAGCCTATACTTAAAACAAATCAATTTCTTTACTCAAGGCTTTCGCAAACACATGACCTTTTAAATTATTTTAAATTATTTTTTTCGCAAAAGTTACTCACACAATCCCATCATGACTAGACCACCGATGAGCATGATAAACGTCTGCGCAGTATCGGTGTAAATCACAGCTGCTAATCCCCCTGTTATGGTGTAGAGGCCGGTGATAATCAGTAAAACACATATACCGAGGTACAAGTTCCAGCCAAGGGCTTCTTGAATAAAGATTGCACCGGCAAACAGATCAGCCTGTAAAAATGCATTTCAGGTGGTTCCACAATCTTGTTTACTTTCTAAACCAATAATGTAACAATTAAACTTCAGCCTTCGTTTTGAAAAGTTGATTTGTAAAATCCAATTTGCTGAAGCTCAACCCAAGGGTGGTGCACTTAGTTCGCACTCTGATTGTTGTTTAGACTTTTTTTATATTTCTAGGGTCATTTTCAAATATAAGGTACTTTTTCCAGTCCGTATAGTTTACAAACTTATCTTGTGGCTACCAGCGTGTTCGTGACAACTATAAGGTAGGCATAGATATGTACAGTGAGAGATGTTACATGCACTCTGTAAATCGTTACTGTACCGAGATCTTGGTGAAGATGTAAAGGATGAGCGAGAGAACAGATAGAAAAGTTCGGATTCTTTGACCCCCAAACCTTTCCCTCAAGTACTCGGGCATCGTCACCACTCCCGATGCGATGTAAATTGGCGCAAAGATCCATCCCAGAAGCAGCAGTGTCAACATCGCCTAAAACATAGTTTCGTTTAAGTTTTAAGTATATATGAATTCAGGTTTTTTTTTTAAGGTTTGGTTTGGGTGACCGCTAAGTAGTTTTAAGAGACCGCAAGTGTTTCATTTAAATACCAAAAAATAGCCATATTTGCTTAAACGAATTATTTATTATTTTTTGGGAAACCGCTGGAAAAATTTGTGGGACTGTTTAGGTCCCCCAAAACACCTTAAAAAAACACTGCATATGATGCTAATATAAGGGTTGTGTTAAAGGGGTGGATCTAGGATTTCCGTTTGGTGGGTAGAGCCACGGACATTTTGATAAAGAGACGTCCCAAAATAATTCTTCTCAAAAATATCTGCGGTTTGTAGCGAACTGTTGTGCAAAAATGCAGTCGAATCGCGTTGAATGCGAAAAAACAAATTTATCTTGATCAAATTGACAAAACTTGCAATTTCACAGGCTAAGCATTCGTCACATAAGATATTTGCAACCTGCTATAGTATACAAATCGCCCCCTTGGGCTGAATATACTATCTTAAAACTGACGAAAACAGATAGAAGTATGGCCCAACCGTGAAAATATAGTAATTAACACATCAAAAAGTTGGATCTTTGAATTATATGACGTATTATAAAGAAAAAAGTTTCATATAGTACAAAATTGCGCCGTTTTGGAATGGAACATATCCTAAAGCCCAACCTGGAACGTAAAATACCGCGTCATCGCTTTCAATGATTTACTCAGTTACGTAAACCGCCTGAAATCGCCGATTTCATGTGCGATCACAACAAGCTGTTCGTTTGCTGTGTCCGCTATTGGGGGCTTTGCAAACATCGCGTGATGAGAACACTCCTAGAGGGCCGGTTAATTATTCATTGCTTTGGAGAGAATTCTTGCAACTGATCCACGCAACCGGCAAATGCCAGCATACATCATGTTGTCACACGGCGTCAACAAAATCAGCTAAATATAGTTTAAACAGTGGTTCTTAAATTTATATGCACTGTCACCCCTTACAGCAATGCATACATTATTATCATCCCCCATCAATCAAACGTCAAAAAACAATCTTTGAACGTGTTGTTTTCCAGTTGTTCCGTGCGTAATGCAGCCGAAATCTAATGTATTTGCGCGTGGGAACATGGTAACCTGAACTATTTCACTGACGATATATAGCACAGAAAATGGCATTCTTATCAATTAATGTTAGAGCTTTAAAATATTTCCTCATTACCGGTTCTTCGATGTATTTTCGCGTAAAACGTGTAGGATGATAAGATCGGATTATGAGCTCGTTAAGATGGAAAACGTCGTTGAAGAACAAATTTTAAAGTGTTCATTAGGACCTATGAAAGTAAAAACCTTTTTTCTAATAATTAGTCGGTAGGTTGAGCTATACCAACATACGTTGTGTGGTACGTGACAAAGGTCATGTGTGTATGTGATAAATCTGTCTACCCCAGACCTTGGCAAAATGGATCTGACCCGCCCGTGGCACAATTTTTTTAAATACAAACCAGGGAGACTTTCTACATGTTTGGTTGAAATATATTTCTTTTGTTTTGCTCGTAAGTTCCACGCGTTTTCGGGCGTCTTTACAGACAAAAGTGACCTCTGCATTCCATCACTCTTCCAAACGAAGGTTGCCAAACTAATCGTAGTAATTATAAATGGATTTGTAGCGCTTCCATTAAAAGTACTCCGTCTTAATAACATGATCAAATATTAGTACAACGGCCGTTTACAACTTCTAAAGCATACCGATTCACATTTAGCCAAACTAAATTTAATTAATACTTTGTTTGTGGTTTTCCCGATATATACCAGCTTTGCAATACGGCCATTGTATAGCAAGAAATGCACGGGTAAAGCCTAAAACGCAATGTAATTAGTTCTGTGCAAATTACTTATGTATTATAACCTTGAACTGGTGAGCTAAGGTTGAATGTACATATCTGTTCTCCATGCGAAGTCCCCCTCCAAATCTAAATTAAAGTTTGCATGTTAAACCAAATAGTCTCGATTAATTCGCGCTTTGCGATGCCATGTCGCCTTCAAATCTTCTTCAATTGTACACTTGCGCACAAATCCCAATGTAATAATTTTTTTTTCCATAATTGTTAATAGCTTTATAGTATGACGTCCTTTTGCGTGAATTTGATATATTATTCCTGACGTGACGATCCGCCACAACATTTTATGTCTCTCTTGCGGCCCGCGGTAAAATTAATTGCCCACCCCTGGCCTACGCGGTAATCAAGTGATATATTGTAGGGAGTTTCGAAACTTATTTTAATACTGACAGCAGATTGTTTGGAATTATACTGTTAATTTAGATATCTACATTTATTATGTTTTATCTTAATAGGGTTATATTTATATTTCATAAGCAACCTTTTATAAAAGTAGGCCTATACTGTTTTACGTATTAAGCGAGCGTTGCTTTTTGCGTAGTTTGTAAAGTGATCAACATGTGTTTATATATTTTTAAACAGGTTTATATAAATTAATTATTTGGTTTGGAAAGTGTTAATAAAGGGAACCACTTTTGTGATAAGGAAAATAATCAAGCAAAACGTCTTTGTGTATTTTAATTGGAGCATTACATCGGTAGTTTTACGCGCTAAGATTTTATTTGTTTGGAATATTCTAGCCGTAGAAACGCAGTTGCCCGATAAATAAAAGATACTTATATAATAATAAAATTGTTTCGATTGAACTATTTAAACAACAGGGAAATGCCACCCGTTTTATTTAATATAGATAGGGAGTCCTAACTTTTGTCAAGACTTAAAAAAAGTTTAGATGCCTTTTAAAATAAATTTTTGTTTCTGTTTGAGCGACAAAACAGCTCTCGAAGTCACGTATTCTATGACGTCTTTTTTTGACGTCACCTTCAAACAATTTCATACCAACACTGGTCAACAAGAACAACGACTTTTCAAGGGGCACCCACGTTAAAAAAAACTAACAAGACCTGCTGTAAAAGGTAAGAAAGAAAAGTGACTCACATTCCACTCAAACGAGCCCTGGGCTATGCCGCCAGCCGCCCCAGTCCCAGCAAGACCCACGAAATGGCCACTTCCGATGTTACTGCTAAACAGGGATGCACCGACCGGGAACCAAGTAATGTCTCTGCCGGCGAGGAAAAATCCGTTTATATTGGAACGATCGGTCCGACACATTGCCTGAAAAGTATGGTATTTTTAGCTGAACTACAAAAAAATAAAGAGTTTGATTCGCTATGAAGCCTAGCGTTTTTAGCCCTGCTTATACAAAGAAAGAAATCATGTACTGCGTTTGGTCAAACTCGGAAACGAAAATTCCAATCGTAAATTTACACCAGCTGGGCCGCGCGCTCTTTATACAAGATATGGACTTTACTGATTGAGAAAACCGCGTCGTGATAATGGTTTAAACTTTATACTTAGAACAAGGCTTACCAACTCCTGAGTCGCGAGCCAAAACTGGACTGCCGACTGTAGACGTTCACGTAGTTAGATTTATTAAGATTAGTTGCTAGCAGCATTGCTACAAAGTTTTGTAAAATTGGCAAAGGCTATGCGAAAACATTATTTATTGTAACTAAAGCAGGACTTATTAATGCTATTAATTTTTTTTGTTTCGTTTACTTTAGCTTAGAAAAATCAGTGAAGAGAATAGCGTCTCCAAAGCATCGCTTTTATGCTTACGCTTAGTATTTGGTTTGCCGCGAAAAAAAGGTTTAGAAACAGAGGTATTACCAACAGGGCTGAGGAGTCGGTTTAGCAAACCCGAGTCCGACTCCCGAGTCCGATTCCGGCCAAAAAATACACCCGAGTCCGACTCCCGAGTCCCGAGTCCGACTCCGGCCAAATGTAAGATTTTGTCGGGTCCCGAGTTCAGCTCTGACTCTACAGCGTGTATTTTACCCATTTACGTAACTAAATTAAGGTGGATTTTCTGCAATCCACTCATATTGGTGTCATAATTCATCCACCCGCATTACACGGTTTAAAAATATTTCACCATTTGCTATTACACTTTTCCAACTTACATTTTGCCTCCTTAACAGTTTTAAAATTTGATACTGCGCATGCGCACGTCGGACTCGGGACTCGGGTAGTTTTACGCGGTCTTACTCGAGTCCCGAGTCCCGAGTCCGTCTCCGGAAAAACAAATCGACTCCGTCGAGTCCCGAGTCCCGAGTCCGACTCCGACTCCGCAGCCCTGATTACCAATAACTTACCCATATTCCCACACCGAGAATGCACACAAAATAAGCAACGATGACTCCGATATCAGCCGCTTCAAGCCCCCCGGCGTCCGGAAGCGCTGGTTCCGTGGACATCTCTGCAGTTGTAGACATGCTTTTCCACTTTCTAATCCTATTCAAATTAACCTGCCTACGTCGAAATAACACACAACGAAATCATAGCTTAAACTTCAAGTTTAAGCCTTAAAGTGTCATGAATCAGTCATTGATATAAATTATTCCCATCCACACATAACAGAACTTGCTTTAAAACCATTATTTTAATCAACAAAATAAAAGTCGTAAAAAATACAATGAACAAGACTTCTGTTTTTAGGCTACAGTCACCTACCTAAATCAGCCTTTTAACAACCGTTTAGCGACAAATGCTAATTTAAAAACATCACCCGAACACCGTTTCCCACAGAAATAACGCTTACTTTGCTGTTTTCGGGCTTTACTTGGATTTACTGCGCTTTAAACTATTATGCAACGCTGTTTGTTTACCAACATTACAAACAGTCGTAAAGTCGCTATCGAGTCAAAATAAACTGCAATAGAGGAAAATCTATGACGTGACAATAAAATATGACACTTTGCAGACGCTAACGATTGATACGTTTGTCGTCTATTTCCAGGTATTCCCAAGATCAGACTAAATCACTTTGGTTCAGATTTCATGAGCGTGTCTTAGTTTAGCAGGCAAAGTTAAACATTAACCTAATTAAACGTTTCATATTTAACCGTGATATCGCCCGCTGCACCAGTGACGCACACTTTCTACTTGGTTTAACTAATTAAACAATGTGGTTAAATACTTAAGTTTGATAATTACTTAACGGGCATAGGTATAAAATAATAAACGAGGAACCAAACAATTGTATGGAAGTTTACTATTTTTGATAGAATTGCCATCTAAACAAAATATTGAATTTTGAGAACACAACAATGGTAAGTGCTACATTTGCATACAATTTGAAGTGGTTGCTCTCGTAACTTAGCACACAATTAGGGATAGGTTCGACCTTAGTACCACATGTGGTGGTTTTATTAGCCTTAAATGATTTAATGCCTTACAGGCATAAAATGGCGCCCACGTTTGCACAAGTAGTTTCTTGGCCTATATGTCCTTTCGAACTGCGTTAATAGGCTTGACTTGCTTTCAAATTTATATTGCTTCTGGCGGTTAGGTTTAAATGGCGAAATAATTCCTGCAGTTGGCATTTTTTGTGTGAATAGAAAATCTTAACTAACGTCTTGCACAAGATTTTTTCTAGACCCCTCTAATATTATATGAATTTCTCTCATATAAATAAAATACATCGAAACAAATCAAGCGTATTTCGACTTAAACAACTGTTAAAAACTTAAAAGCATAAAATTTTATACGAGTTGCGTTTAGAGTTTTCACAGGTCTGTTGAGCTATATTATAAAAATAATCGAGCGCGCATTTTGCGTCAACTCGGTTTTTATGCGTCCATCGAATTTAATTAACTTTGCCTTTTAATGGCATAATCTTTGTTATTTTACTATCCATCGTAAGTTTTAACCGACAAGCCCAGCATGGCCAAAATATCTGTGTTTTTTCTTAAATAGAGATTTGCTTTGCTTATGCATGGATTGTGTTTGAATGGTACATTTATTATAAAGAAATATTATACGCAACCATAACTGGCCAAATACTTCCCAAACAAGAATCGGAGTCGGTTTGTTAAAACTAAATTAAATGATTTACTCCTCATTAATATTTGATTTAACTTGCTGATAAAACTGTGTAGTTTTCAGCAATTTCGGTAATGGTTGTTCTAAAGGCATCCGGTTTATAGTGTCGGCATTCACAATACATCCTACAACATGACAATGTCTAGGCTATTTGAAATAATCTATTCTCAGGTCTTTGTGTCTCGAAAAGTCGGTTTATTAATAAATGCTTTCATTGTATACATATTCGTTGTAAAATTGTAATTAAAGGATAGGGATCCACCTTGCCATTTGACCATAAAGAATACAGCGCCCTTAACAATGTCAATCCCATTAAATATTCATGTGTATGTTGACCTTTGTCAGCACAGCGCTCGCCACGCTGTCACTACTGGCCGTCTGGTGTACTTTTGGTAACCGGCAGGCGACTACCAGTATACCGTTTTAGTTTTATTACTTCGCAACAACCAACATGGTTAGGTTCTTGTCATTTCTTCTCCTTTGTTTAATCGCATGTTTAAACATAACGAGGTCCGTGGCTTCTTCTGTGCCGTGCAACGTAACCAGCAGCGGGGAAATCAAATCGAAATGGCGCGAAAATCCGGAAGCGGACAAAAGCGAACCGGGATTTCGACTTTTCAATCACGTCTTTCGAAAAATAAAGGTCTACGCGCTGCACCAGTGTTCGTTTTATTGTCTGCGAGATTCGAGGTTAGTACTTGTTTCATTTAAATTCCCTGGACCATTCTCGAAATAGATAAATGTAAAAGCCATTTGATTTTATACTTGGATCAAAAAGATCAGTTTAATTATTGCCCTTTATCGTCAAGTACGTTTTCACGGATCAAGATACAAGCGTGCCCTTAATTTGCTCATAACCTTTAATTTGAACACCATCCTTTATGGCGCTTAAAACACAAGTAATCCAGTCATTATGACCTTACCGTGCCGCTTGTATGTTTGCAATGCAAACTGTTTTTCAAACGGCCACCACGTTCCATGTCGTGCCGCAGATGTAAGTCATACAACTATGTGTCGAAATCACAACTCTGCGAGCTGAACTCGGCCGATCGAAGCATGCCACTCCCCGAAGACTGGGTCCAGTTCGAGGGAAAATGGCTGCCGACAATTGACAAGCTCACCCGCTTCGCAGGTTCGCGGTACTACTCCAAACAAGCCTATACCATATTTGACGAGGTTTGTAAACGATGGACAGCAGGTGTTCAAAGCTCAATTAAGTTTGCGGATCCGATACCTAACCGTAGTCGTCAATGTAGCAGTTTTCAGTGGCTATAATCCGCGATCTTTCTGCATTTCCCTAAATACTGCACTTTGAACTAGTTTGTATGCTAACTTAAATTTAAACAAAGTGTCAGAATTTAAAACAATCTTTTAAAAAATTCGCATTTTTGTTGATAGTTAATTCGCACTAAAACAGAAGGGTTCGAAATTTTCTTGTCATGTGTGTGTCAGAAGGGTCGTGAAGTTCGACCATCGTATCAATTTAATACCTGTATTTTGTTGTCGCACTATATGAGCCTATACTTCCATGATGCATGCACGATCTGTGCACGACTCGTTCACGCGCTGCTTGCGATGGTATTTCGTTAGCGTCCCTAAGGCGCAGTAATTATTGGTTTGTGTGGGAATGATGGCTACATTCTACGCCCTATATAACCGTGCGTGTTTTTTTTGTTCATCCATTCTACTTTACTTCTACGTCCAGTCGTCCATGAGCAATAAACCTTCTACCAAAACAACAGACGAAATGGTGAGGTGGGTGGGATCGCGGAACGACTGAACGAGAACACCGCTGTTAAACTAAGTATAAGATCCTCACTATGGAGAAGAGTCTGCAACTTATGCATAAGCAATTTCAGCAACAACAGCATGCGCAGAAACTTTTGCAAGGCGAGTTGGAAGCACAGGAACGCCGCCACGCCGAACAAATGGAAGTTATAATGGCGCCATCGAGCGTTTCAACGCCAAGCACTGTAGCTGCAACAGCCACGCCAAACTTTTCAGCAATTGACGCGACGACGGAGCTTTGGGATAATTTTTGGCCGCGCTTTAGCACCTTCGCTAAAGCGCACGTTGTGTTGAGGATAGAAAAGCGCAAGCCTCTCACAAACCAGGCAACGACCATCTACAAGTTGCTTTCTAATCTCGCTGCTCAAAGTTTCCGGTTAAGCAAGTCAACGACCTTACATTGAATTAGATAGTTGCCTTTATGAAAGAGCAGATGGAACCAAAACGTTTAGTGGTTCGTGAACGATTTTAATTCTGGAGCGGCATGCAACGCAAGCAGGGTGAATCCATTTGAGAGTTGGCTACACGAATCCGTCAAGACGCCAGCACGCGTGATTTCTCCTCAATCCAGGACACATTTGACAAGTTGCTGCGCCGAGGATGCCGCCAAGGTAGCTAAAGAAACGGTTTACGGGACCAAAGCGAGGCCTGTAGTGCATAAGGTGCGCGGATTTCGTAGACTGTCTGGAAAGCGGCGGGCATCACCACTGCGTTCACAAAGTAGCAAAACGAAGGGCAGGCACGAAGGCACCTGCAATCAGTTTGCCGTAAAAAGGAGCAGATGGCCTCTATGCAAGTCAAGTGGGTCGAACGGTTGACCATCCGGGCCATTGCAGGTCGGGTTGCCGGTGTAAGGTTAGAGATTCCCATCTTGATCAATTCTAAATCTTGTTTGATGGACTCTATACAGCAGCGGGAGGAAGCTTCTTGTCTGTCGAAGTTTGGAAAAGTCTGGGAAAACCACAGCTACAGAAGCCTAATTACCTTTACCAATCCGTGACAAAGCACCCTTTGCCAATCCTTGGATCATTTACTGCAACATTGAAGTATCGGAGCACCGCAAAAGAATCTACTGTAACTTTTGTGATTAGTAAAGTTCCGAACTTGAGTCTACTTGGTCGATACGCTGTCAAAGCACTGGGTATATATCTGGGCGATATTCTCTACAAAGACAAGGTGAATGTTCCCAAGATGCAATACCGCAAGACTTCAGAATGCATATTCATTGGGCCGGTTACCCGTGGGTAACGACCCAATGTTTAATACGAAGGAAAATGCCGAGGACATAGATACCTTATGTTCAATTGAGACGCCCAGTTTTGAAGTACAGCTGTATACATCGGCAGCAATGCAAAAAGAAACTCAGCATGCCCCAGTTCTGGCCTATAAGTAATGCGTTTTACCCGCGAAGGCAGGCCACCCAAAAAATAAGTTTAACATCGATAACCCAGTCGAAAAGTTTCGGAAAGTCGAAGCCTTTCTAAGCACTTCACACGGTTGCCTACTATATGTCTCACTAATAGTGGTTCCAACCAGTCTTCGCACAAACGTCCTGGCCCTACTAGACAAAGGTCATTTTGGCATGCAGCGTATGAAGCAGTTAGCCCGAACATCCGTCTATTGGGCCGACATGGATAGCGATATAGTCGACTTGTGATGGACATGTCACATCTGTGCCGAGCATCTAAATGCTCCTTCAAAGGTGGCTGTTCATCCATGGATGATGCCCGAGAAACCATGGAGATGATGCCCGAGAAACCATGGAGTCGCTTACATTTGGATCATGCGAACAATTTCGTGGAGTAAAATTGGTTAGTCATGACTGGGCTTACTCCAAGTGCCCTTGTATACATTTTACACAGTCGGTGTCAGCGAAGAGCACGAAAAAAGGAAAAGAGACTTTTCCCATTTTAGCTATCCTCACAACATTGTGTCGGACAATACCCCGACATTTCGTTCGGAAGAATTTCAGAACTACTGCGAGCGGTATAGTTTACTTCAGGAGCCCTATATCATCCTGCAACGAATGGAGCTGCTGAGAGCCTGGTACAAACCTTTAAATAGGCTTTGCGCGAGTCGTCCAAGCCTCCGGGAGAAGCCCTGCTCGAGTTTTTCATACAGTGCATAAGGACACTAACGACGGATGCTCTTCCAATGAACTACTAAACAATCGCCAGATACGCACGAAAATCGACACGTTACTCCCCTCTCCAGCTCACGTGGCCAAGGGTAAGCAAGCCAGAGAGGCTCACAATGGCGCCCACTGACCAGGTGGGTGATCCTTGTTACGCTCTAACAAGGATCACCCACTTTGGGCCAAGGCGGAACCAACAACCTCGCTGTGTTCCAGCCTTTGTTATCAAGAGGCACAGCAGTCGCAGTGTCAACGTACGAGTGGTTACAAGGGAAACGGGCCTCGCCATGTGGAGCAATTACGCTGAAGTTATGTCGCGATCTAAGATGAAGACCCCGGCGAACCTCCACCGGCGGTTTCTGATTCCTTGTCTTCGCTGAGAGAAACACCCGCGATCATAACCCCATTCCAATGTAAGAGAAAGGTCTTAAACGAGTTCGAGTACGGTCCCACGAACCTGAGGCGATCAAAGAGTCGTATCCTGCGGCACCGTTTGGTTGCTAACCCTTAAACAAAACACTTGTTTTTCAGGCTTATCGGGTAGGTGTCACGGAGTTCAACCATTGTACCAATTTAGTGTATTTCGTTGCCACACTCTATGAGTCTCTACTGCCATGCAGCGTGCACGACTTGTGCACGCACTGTGCACGCGTTCCTCGCGTGGTATTTCGCTAGCATGGTTAATGCGCAGTATTTATTGGTTTACGTGGGAAAGATGATTGCATTCTACACCCTATATAACCGGGCGTGCTCTTTTGCGCATGTGTAGACAATAATGAAATGTCGTTATTAGAATGTATATCAAAGTGGCAAAAAACACAAACGTCTCTAACCCAGCTACGACTAACTTTTTCTATTTTATTTAAGTTTTAAAATTCCTTCTAATAGAAAAACAGCGACGTTGATTTTGGTCCGTGTTCAAAGGAGGGACAGTGTCCAGCCGATCATATTTGCTCACCAAGTTTTAAAAGCAGTAAATCTTTTGCTTGCATACCGGTCAAATTATCTCTGTCAGGTTTGTGCCTCATTGTCAAATATTCCTAAAAAGCCTCAGTATGGTGACTGACTTGCAGTGGCGTAGCCAGCCAATTTTTTGGGGGGGTTGCTTAGCTTTGTCATTGTATTAACCGCCGTAATGAACACAATAACAATGTTAGCAACCGTTTCGAACAGCAACTGACTGAGTGTTAACGCAATACTCAATTTCCAAGAAAATCATTTAAACAGCAAAAACTGACTTTTTACTACACTATTGTATAGCAAATGTAACATTAACTACAAAGTTTGTGACGTAACAGTCCATGACAATTGAAGGTGTGGCATGCCTGTGATCGACTGTTGTGGTACTGCTTACAAATGCTAAAACAAAGTGTTAAGAGTAAAATATTTATAAATTTTTGAGGGGGCATGGCCCCTCAGCCCCCCTGGTTACGCCTATGGTAACTTGTGTTTTTATTGTTGTTAATGTTGATGTTTTCTACACAATATTATAGTCATTAAAATTGTGGCACTTTTATGTAACTGCCCTTGGTATATTTACGTTGAAACCTGCGGGCACAATAGTCTCAAACGCAAACTGTGGAACAAGCTTCCTTTCCAATTACATACTTCAACGCAAACAATAAACCGTAAAGGTTATCAAAACTTTTATTAGATATTTTCAAAAGCTGGCTTCCGTGGTCTTTATGGACGTCCTGCTCTAAGACCTGTGGGTATGCTATGCGCAAAAGAACAAGGCAATGTTCTGACTTAGATCATCCATGGTCCTGTCCTGGCTTAGAACACGGTCACCAACTTTGTGCCTTCGTCGAATGTCCGCGTAAGTGATTTTTATTCCTCTTTTTAGGGTTGCATTTTAACTAAACTGTTTACTTAGCCACTTTCTAAACAACAAAGTCTTAGTTATCTTTAAGTATTTTTTGAGCTGTTTGTCGTTTTGTTATGCCAAAATAAAAACTTTGGCATTTTCAAGATTTTTGTAATTTGGTATTGGGCCTTGAGATCGGGTAATTCTATCTTTTCACAATTCGTTTTAAAACGTTAGATATCTTGGAAAGTGGAGTCCTGTTTTATAACGCGTTTTTTTCAGTGGGCGTGAAACCTTTTGACTGGGTTTTCTTTGCAGAGTGGAGTCAATGGGGTCCGTGGGGCAAGTGCGGACCCCAACTTTGTGGAACTGGATCGAAACGGCGCCATCGCACCTGCCAACATGGCGTACTGCCTGACGAGCAATCGTGCCCGGGAAACGCCGAGGATACGTTGTCCTGTCGTTTGCTGTCTTGTACAGGTCGGTGTACTATAAAAAACAGAATTTAAATAATGTTAATCACTCACTCGGTTTGGTAAGAAAAAATGGAAATTAACACCACCTTCTATCTGGATCTGACCAAAGTAGGATTAAAAGCAAATTACTCTAAGCGAAATTAAGGGCAAACTTAAATAGTAAAATGCGGTATTATGTATAGCCTTGTATCACCAATGGTGGCCTCTATTTGGGTTAGTGTATGCCAATAAGCACAGAAACCTAAAAAATATTGTTGCACTTAAATCCCTGGTTATCGATTAAAATTTGATTTTTAAATTCAACACCCAAAATTTCCGGACGCTTCTGTGGATTGCCAGGAAACCTTATAATCTAATAATAATAAAAGAGAAAGTTTGTGAGATGTGTGTGGCAAGATGTTCGCCCAGTCGCTGACAGAGCAACGACGTCGTCGACAAACAGTCGCTGGCAGTACAAGAGGTCGTCGGCTAACATAAGGAGCGGCGACTCCCCGTCGACAAACAAAAGGAGCGGCGACCGCCCGCTGTGTGCTCACCTCTCCCCGGGCGCGAGCGACATAACTCACGTTATAATTTATGTTAACAAACGTATGCAAATGCAACTATCCAAGTAAAGACTTAAGTTCAGCAGTGCCAAATTTAGGCAGAGTTCGCAAAATATCGCGTTTGTTGTCGCAGTACGTAAAAAGATAGTCCAAGTTTTACATATCCGCGCAACACTTTTTTTCAAGCGCAAATTTACTTTTTAAACGGATTTTTCTTTCGTTGGATGCAGTATGGTACCTACCGGGATTACGTATTTGCTTGAATTCGCGCAATTTGAACAATTGCTGCTACGACTTTTGTACGTTTGTTAGTGATTTTCGATCGACATAAGTCACGGGTTTTCGTTACGTAAAATATGCGAGGAAGGTTATACAATGCTGATAACACGTGATTAGTGATTAAATAGTCACAGTACGTTCACAGATTTTCTTTAGTGACCTATTTCAGACACAAAACTGTTTTGGGGTTCTACGTTAATTTTTTATTTTTACACTGTTTTACCCAAATGCAAAAATTGTTGAGATATTACGGAGACCAAGAGTTAGATATTTAGAGCCACTCAGACAAGTGACATAATATAACACGCCATTTCATCAATGCCACTTTTACACTGGCTCTAGGGTGTCATTAGGTTAACCGATTTGAAACACATGACATGATTTGAAATTTGTATTTTAGTGACACGCAGTGCAAACGTTTAGGCATAAGTAAAATGTTATACTGTTTAAAAAAATATGTTTTATTTATGCTTCTTGCGAAGATCTCACGCTATCCGTAAAATTAATTTTTGGTAATATGATGATTCCCACATTTATCTTGCATAATCATTGGCTATAACATGAGGCTAGCAGTTTAACATGTTACAACGTAATGTGCAATAGTGGTAAAGGGCCCACAGTATGACGGATTGTTTCACTTTGTTTAACCAGATGAAATCCAGGTAGACTTCGTACACTATAGTGGTAAAAAGTTCGCCTGGTCTGTCGACTAGCAGTCGCTGGCAGAGCAAACGCTGTCGTCGACAAACGAAAGGAGCGGCGACTCCCCGCCATGTGCTCGCCTCTCCCCGGGCGCGAGCGACATAACTCATGTTATAATTTATGATAACAAACGTACGTAACTATCCAAGTAAAGACTTAAGTTCAACAGTGCCAAATTTAGGCAGAGTTCGCGTTTGTTGTCGCAGTACGTAAAAGATAGTCCAAGTTTTACATATCCGCGCAAAACTTTTTTTCAAGTGCAATTACCTGCGTTGACATCAAAAATTAAATTAGGTATATTGCCCCTACAAAACTATGTTTTATTGTTTTCAACTTAAAATATGTTTGACGTGCTTAGCCGTTGGCTATTTAGTCCTTGCAGCGGTTTTAATAGTAGCCATTTTCAGTTTCAACGAGATTTTACTTACGTTGGAAGTATGGTACCGGGATTACGTAAAAAGCAAGGGTTAAGGGTTTTTCTGTCGTTGGACGCACCTTTATTTGGCGTTTAGTGCAAAGGTTTACCATTTTTCACTTTTATAAACATACTTTGAATAAACATCAGGAAACTTACACGCATATCTACAACAAGCCTTACCAACAATATTGTGACAGTGATTGAGGCCTAAGCCTAATGGCTTCTTACAATGTGTGTATCCACGCAATTCTTGGCAGAGTTCGCAAAATATTGGGTTTTTTGCAGCATTAGGATTCTTTCATGAGGTACTAAGACACTTACACAGACACGTACAGCAACCCTAACCGAGTATAAACTACGCAACATTTGGCCTAAGTTTGCAAAATATCGTGTGCAGCGGTTTGAACACTAAGCAAATTGTCTTTTCAAGCGGGATTTTCTTACGTTGGATGCATGGTACCTACCGGAATTTCGTATTTGCATAAATTTCGCGCATTTTAAACAATTGCTGATATGACTTATTTACGTTTGTTAGTGATTTTCGATCAACTTATGTCACAGGTGTTTGTTGCGTAATATATTATGTTTATTGCAGCGGTTTCCTTAACATTCTTTTATGAGGCATTAGGACGCTTACACAGACAACGTAGAGCAACCCTAACCGAGTATATTTTACGCAACGTTTGGACTGAGTTTGCAAAATATCGCGTTTATTGCAGCGGTTTGAACACCAAGCAAATTTACTTTTCAAACGTTTTTTTTTCGTTGGATGCAGTATGCTACCTACCGGGATTACGTATTTGCTTGAACTTCGCGCAATTTGAACAATTGGTGCTACGACCTTTTCACGTTTGTTAGTAATTTTTGATCGACATATGTCACGGGTTTTCGTTACGTAAAATATGCGAGACGTCTTTAGCCGAGGTTGTGTGTTTAGTAGCTCCATTTTAAAAAGCACACAACGTTGCAATTTGGTTTGATGTTAAATGTATTTTTAAATTATCGGCTATAACATGTAGTGGTCTCAGGAAGAAGATTATACAATCCTGGTAACACGTGATTAGTGATTAAATGGTCAGAGTGCGTTCGCGCCTTACCTTTAGTGACCTATTTCAGACACAAAACTGTTTTTTATACGTTAATTTTACACTATTTTAATCACATGGAAAATTTAATGGCCATTTACGGAGACCAAGAATTAGATCTTTAGAGTCACGCAGATAAGTCACATAATTAACCACGACATTCCATTAATGCCGCTTTCACACAGGCTGTGGGGCGTTACTCTGATTGTGGGGAAGCATTAGGTTAACCTTTTTTTTAGACACACGATATGACATGATTCGAAACACATCACATGATTTGAAATTTCTGTTTAGTGACACGCAGTGCAAACGTTTAGGCATAAGCAAATTTGTTATGACCTTAAAAAAATATGTTTGCATTATTTATGCCTCTTAGAAAGTTCTTACGCTATCCGTAACATTAATTTTTGGGTATAATTTTATTACCACATTTATCTTCCATATTCATGGTATATAACATGAGGCCAGCAGTTTAACATTTAACAACGTAACGTGCAATAGTGATAATGAGCCCACAGTATGTTGGATTGTTTCATTTTGTTTAATCAGACAACATTCAGATAGACTTCGTACATTATGTTGATAGTTGTTGTGTAATTAACTTTTAACCAGTGGTAAATATTCTATTCAACTTGGGCAACGTCGGGTATTTCGTCTAGTAATGACAATATGTTATGATTATTTCGCCAGCCACCCTGCGACTGTCTAGCGGAACGGAGGGTCAAGTTTTGGTACTGGACGACACTAAAAAGTATGAACCGCTTTGGAGGGGATTGTGTAAGGTGATATTTTTTTCAAAGTGCATTTTTAACAACTTGAAACTTTTTTAAAATGTAACAACAAATTAATGTATACCTGAATGCGTAAAGTTATAAACCGAAAGTAACTATTAGAGGTTGGTCCAGGTGAACCACGTGGCCATGGCCATTGGTCAACCCACAAGTATTAGAATTAGGCAAATTCAAAATCTGTTCGCTTTCCTTGGGAATCTTTTTTTGTTTGTGGTTATTTGACCGACTTTATTTTGGAACGGTTTCAGCCAAAATGCGACACACGCGATATGGTACTATATATATTAAAATTTTCCAACATCACACATGCATATTTTCCTCTCATAGTTATGTGATGTATTTTTATAACCGTTTTTCTATGTGCTTATATGCTATAGCACTAATTGGACTTCTGTTTTATATAAAGTGCTTAGTACGTTCATAAGAGAAGATTGAATATTAAAAAATACTTAGTACTTTAAAACTTCATACGTTGTTTCACAGGATTTTTGTTCAACATGCAGCAATATATTACCTAATAATTTAAAAAAATTAATATTTCGTCTTTTCAATAAGCCATCAAATTCTACAGCAAGAAAGGCGGCAGAGGCAAAAGTTTGCAGAAGTCTAAATATGGCTTCCATGGTACACTCTGGTGACCACAGCTGGCAAACAAGCGAGGTAAGAAATTTCGTAAAAGTTGAGCATACAATATCCTTATACTGTTTTCTGCGGGTTAAATACACAATATAAGGACAAGGTATAGCAAACACTATATGGTTTACGAAAGCGTAATCTCGCAGTTTCCTTTAAGGCTGCCGTGGAACTTGATAAATGCGACTTAGATGACCTGGACCTTATGAGCTGCACAACAGGAACACTGAACGAAACCTGCACCGCGGCACTCTATGCGAAGTGCATTTCAGGTTTGTCGCCATACACACTGTTAGAGTGTGATCCACCCTGCAATAATAGTTGTTCGTTTACTAGTTGTTTCATCTTGCGAATCCGTGGGCGTTAAGCGTCGTCTATCCGCGTTTTACAACATACTTCCTCGCGAAGACCTTCCGCCGTTTCGCGTCTTTTGCAACTACACGCAGGGCATAAGTAAGTATTTTTTTCACGCTGTAACAAGAAAGCTAAAAATGTAGATCAACAGATGTATGCGTCGGAAAGCATATTGAATAAATAATAAATAATACAGAAAAATAAAACATTGGTATAAAACCTTAACTAAAGGCTGTAAAGAACATTGTTAGTAGTGAATCGGTTCAACTCCGCAACCCTGCAATGCATGATTAACAGTATTCTCAAAAATTGCAATTACTTGTTCTTTTGGTTTTATTATGAATTTTAGGTAAAATGTAGATTCCATTTTTTTCTTTTTAGGCAAAACCCAATGGGAACCGCAAGGCGCAATAAGGACCGTGCTCTAAAATAATACTTTTACAGTATAATTAAAAAAGGTTCATGATGACTTTACAACGTCCAAAAACTGTAGCATCACGAGTTACATAACCATTTCAAAACTAAAGTTATGGCAATTTAAACACTTAAACATTTAATGAAGGCAAAACTTTTTTATATGAAAAGAACTACTACAGTAGTTCACAAGAAAGCCACTTGGCCTTGGCTACAGACAATATTGCCTTCATCTACATTTTGCAATCTATAAATTGTCTTAATGGGTGTCTCGAAAGACAAATTAAACATTAAACACGAAACAAAATTCATGATTTATTTTTGTCATTTTATTAAAATCACCAACGTATTTTTAGATCCGTCACAGTAAGGTGTTACCAGGGTAAATACCACAAAAACGCAAAAATGGAAATACCGTAAATATAAAACGCCTTAATTTAAACCTTCGGCGCATCTAACCACGAAGCTTAAAATTCGCTCTCGGTTAATTTAAAGTTTTTAGTGTGTATGCCGTAGTGTAAGTATGCCGCCAAAAATTTTAAATCCTGTTAGTTTTCCACAAGTAAAAAAAGTTAGAAATCAAGGAGCTTTCGTCGCTTTCGGCTGTTTTGGCTTCTGACTCAGATGTAACCGTTAAAATTTTAATTTTACATATATATTTTTTAATTAGTCGCCTGTTTTACTACAGATTTTTTCTGACAGTAGGGTATATCGAAGTAAGAAATATCTAAAAGTAGAAATACTTCGTGATTTTGAATGGGTAGCAATTTACAGTGTTTGGGCTTGTCAGGAATATAAAACAAAAACCTTTGATTAACACTGATCTAGGAGATGAACCACCAATCTTTAAAAAATATCCAAACAACCACATTTTTGTGTTTTATTATTTTCGCAAATCATTTTTGTCTTGTATTATTTTTGCTATCTGTGTTACAAACTTATTTTTCTCTATCGTTTGCAGTGACGTCACTTCACCACAATACGACAAGTGAAGTTTTATTGGATGGAAAATGCGATGCCAATCGGTGTTTCCGCTATAATATTGGTTATTTCAACAGTTTGCAGCAGATAGACGCCGTTATCGCTGATTCAAGTAGCTGCAGGCAATACTTTAAGGTGCGATTCGACGAAGGAAAGTAGTACAAAAATATAGCTTTTGTAAAATCAGAATTCAGAGGTTGCACGATACTACCAACCTCAAAACTATTTTTGGCCATCTTAGACCACATTGCTTCAATCTTTCATCCGCTTCGTACGGGTTATCATACTGTACATGCCCGAAACGATTCTTATACTTTGGCCCAGTGTTGTAATGGCTTAAGTTTAGGTTATTGACTTGATTTAGGTAGACTTAAGTCACTGTTTTCAAATGTCTTTGACTTGACAAACGGTTAAATGACTCCACTTGACTTAAGTCTTTTAGACAATGAAATAAGGTATTTTTATCTATTATTTTTTATTAAAAATTAAGTTATTTATCTTATACATTTTGCACAAAAAAAAATTTGCTTGCTATATGTTGCGTTTTTCTTATGTTTTAGTTGAGTTATTGATCATAATCGGACGAGCCTGTACCAATTTTAATAGTTTAACGTTTTATTTTTATAGGCGAGGTATCCTATTTTACAGAAATGACGTTACAGCGTGTTTAACCTAATTAAAAAATAATAATTAATGTGAGTTGAGCGACACAATTAAATACTGGCACAGACCTCGCACAGACCTCGTAAATTGTATATTCTCGATTTTATAACATTTTATGTTCGGTGATCAAGGGGACCATTTTACTTACAATCAGACGCAGATTTTTTTTTTGTTTGAGGGGACATGAAAAAACTCAAAGAAGACGTCGCAAAGTTACGTCATAACGTGAAGTCATAAAGGCACTTCAAAACTTGACGTCACAAAGTACATTCAAACGTGACGTCATAAAGAAGATAACTTAAAAACACTGTTCACAGTTGGTTTATTTTTTAAAGTTTTCGGTTGGAGAGGTGGTACTTTCAATACAAAAGCTATATTTCAAGCTTTTGTATTGAATTTCATCGATTGCCACAAAGCGAAAAACACAGTTTTATTGTTAAGTTGCCAAAACTTTCATTTTAGACGGTTTGGCTAAAAAAGTTATCAAAATGGGGTAAGAAAACGTAACCCACATTCGCGCGAACAGCGAAAAATATTGCATATAAGTAGTTAAAACAGGCTAAAATCCTGTTTCGGGAAGCAAGTGTCAAACCATGTCCTGAATATGTCCCTGCTTAAAATACAAAGTTAAGTTTTTGTTTTATCTTAAAACTGGGATATTTGTTTACGGGCGTGGTCTCGTAACTTCGAATAATATTTATCTGTTATTTAACATCATACTGTTTAAAGGTTCGTTGTTTGGGAGTGATGCTGCAATTAGGAGCATGGATCGATAGAAATGGAATTGAGCATACAAATTGGGGCACGGATAACGACGATACCTGTCCATGTGGCCTAACTGGTAATTGCTTTTCTAATATACATTTCGTTCGCAAAATCTTTATTTTGGCATAAGAAAAAGTTTATTTGGATAATTTTTTAGTTAAAATATTGCACGAACTCCTATTAAACAAATCTTGAATTTAACCCAATTAGCGTTACGTAAATAAAATTTTAAATATTTTCGATGCCGTTGTACTCTAAAACTAAGTTCTCTTTTTTTCCCCAGCTAATTTACACTTAATTGTTTTGTAGTGTCTGCTTGCAATACCCATAAATAGTGATCGCTAAAATAATTATTTTTTGACCTAAAAACTAGGAAGTCTTGACCTAAAAAAAATATTTGTCAACAAAATTTCGACCTATTAGGAATACATTGATTTAAACAATGCATTGCGCAAGTACTGGATTAGTGTTTTAGCGTCGTCAGTCAGTTATTTTTAATGTTTTCCTGGACCAATGGAACACAATTAGTCAGAATTATGCTACTTTTGGCATATTAAAAACACAAATAACTATTAATACGCCGAAAAAAGACAAGTCGTGGGGTATTGTAGAAAATTGTTGAGGAAGCAGTTTGGAAGTACTGGGGGAGGGATTGTAAAAAAACTAAAGACATACTTATCGAAATAGTATTTAATAATTGCTAATTATCGCCGAAAAAAGTCACGGTAAATACTGTTCAATACGTTTGTCAAAGTCAGATATGCATAACTATCTGAAACAATGAAAGACACACACAAACATATGTGTTTAATAACATCTGTGATCTAGCCCCTCGGAAGTTGCTTTATGACCAACGATTACGGCTTCCGTATCAATAGTACACCGAAAAGCCATCGCAGACTCGCCGAATCTGTCGATCTATGATGCAAGCAGAGCAAGCCAGAAAAACAACTGGCCTGCAGTGAGGTTCGTCGAGAAACAACCATGCGCTGATACGGAAGCCGTAATCGTTGGTCATAAAGCAACTTCCGAGGGGCTAGATCACAGATGTTATTAAACACATATGTTTGTGTGTGTCTTTCATTGATTGATACGGACTGATGATTCCCCAGTGTGAAGTTGCTTGTACTAACAAAATGTGCAAGTATTGGCGCATGGTTGTTTCTCGACTCGCTCCTCTCTGAGCCTGCATAGCTCAGTTGGTAGAGCGACGGTCCCGGCTTGACCGGAGGTCGTGAGTTCGAACCTCACTGCAGACCAGTTGTTTTTCTGGCTTGCTCTGATTGCATCATAGATCGACAGATTCGGCGAGTCTGCGATGGCTTTTCGGTGTACTATCTGAAACAAAAGCGAAGTTCAAGCTGAAACTAGTGCCATAAACCAGGTCTGCGTGGTTAATTCTTCCGGGCTGCGTATACCATATCTTCCATGAACATACAAGATTAGTTAAAACGTTGTTGGATGTAATTCAAAACCAAACTTGGCAAAATAATAAACTGAAATTCAAGTTCAATAGCTTACTACAGTTTTTGTTAATTCAGTAAACGATGTTTGTGCTTTTGGTAAACGATTTTGACTTGTAACAAATTTTAACAAATTTTCACCTAACGTGTAAATTTTGACAAAATGTTAACTTTTTTTGGACAAGTCAAAAAATAATCGCCTTAATGATCCCCATCAATGATAGATCTTAACAAAGTTTGTACTATTTTGGGTAAGTTTTTGAAACGCTTCATTTAGGAACCTGCGTACGACCGGACAGACTGTGCAACTGCTTTAGTAATTACTCAGCGATGTATGCGGACGAAGGATTCATAACTGACAAGAATTTGTTGCCGATTATAGGAGGCTTGTTCGGGGACCTTGGAGTTGTCTCTGAATCGGCATGGCTTACTGTCGGTCCTTTAGAATGTTTTGCATGAGAAGTACTATACTAAATTTACACAAACAAAGCAATACTCGTGTTTGTCAATCATTTACCTAAATTGCTATCTTGAACCGAAAACATATTCTTCATTTGCTCGCTTCGTAAAAAATATAAAATTAGCTTTTTCTATTGCCTAGACCAGGGGTCGGCAACCTTTTTCCAATCGCGGGCCAAACCAAACATAAAAAGGTCTCTGCGGGCCGCAAAAAATGATAACTAAGAATTGTGTTATTTTAGAACAACTGTGAATCAGGCGGGCCTGGGATATTTTTTGCACTTAAAAACGTGATTAATTTTATTTACAGAGGCAGTAAATTGTTGACGCAAAGCGAATGAAAAATGCAATAAAACTACTTTGAGGGAACGCGATAACATTTAAAGCTAATCTAGCTCAGTGATTGTTAACTGTTTAAAGTAAAGACGCTCCTGGCGAGAGAAGCGAGGGCGATTTTTTTTTTGGGTATACCGGCATTTCTTCTAAATTTAAGTTTTTATTACAATGCCGAAAGTAAAAAAAAATGTTTAAAAATGTATATCCAATATTCTTTAATATTTTTTTCTATTTTGCGCTACGCACTTGGCAGCCTACCACGGCGCAACGGTAAAGAATTGCTGATCTATAGCTGAAAAGGCAGCATCAAAACGTAAACAAACCGGAGGTATAGTGAACATTCGCGTGAAGCTCGAACATTTTTCGCAGTTACGCAGTTAAAATAGTCAAAAAGTATTTAAAATAGACCTGTGCCTAATTTGTCAAAGAGACGGCGGGCCGGATGAATTACTTCGGCGGGCCGGATCCGGTCCGCGGGCCGTAGGTTGCCGACCCCTGGCCTAGACCTTAGGCATGTTAAATTCATTCTATCAGTGCCTTTGATTGTAATTGGTTATGAAGTGTAATATTGTTTTATTGTAAGTTTTAATTTTTCACACATGTTTGTAGAATAGATCCAAGAAACCCGTCACACTTTTACCGGTTGCACCAGTGGTTATTCTAACACGCGGTGGCGCAAAAGACCAAAACGATAGTTAAAAGTTTCTGGATATTTATTCAGGGAAAAGGGCTTCATAGAGGTTTATAGCAACTTTCTGAAGATTGTTTCAGCGGTTATTAATGCTTGTTATTTATTGTTACAACCAGGGGCGGATCCAAAGTAGGAGGCACGTCTCCATGCCCCCAGCCTCACACTGTATTATTTTGCCTGCAAAAGTGTTTTGTGCGGTATTTCGCTTTGTGTGAATCTATAAAATCTTTGTAATATAGTTTTTGTATAACACATCTTTAACCTAAAACTTTTTAAAATAAACAAACTGTGTAGTGATTTAAAGACTACTTCATTACGACGTCACCTTGGGTTGTAACTTTGTGACGTCACATTTTTACATAATTTTATGGCGTAATTTCTGAACAAAAATTATGTGGCCCTCTAAAAATATCCCAGATTCGCGCCTGGTTACAACATATATCTTTTTATTCTAAACTAATACACCAACTACAAAATGTATCTCACACGAGGCCTCTAATAATTTAAAAATTGTGGTTAGTATACCATTATAATATTCTTGACGAATTTAAGATCGATTTAAAGTGGATTGTCACTCCCATAAATGTAGTATTTCTAAACATGAAAAAACTTGTTCATATAATATTATCAAATTTGTTACACCAGTATTTCGTAAAGCGACTTTTAAACAGATATTTTTTTTATTTAACAACACTGAGATATAAGGTAGTTCTCAATTATTTGGTTTAACGTAAATACAAGAAGGTTTTGTTTTTAAGTTACCAAAATTTCTCTGAAAATGGAAAACAGTTGGAAACCGCTTTTTAGGGCAGAAATAGAGATTGGTTTAGAAGTTTGTTGTTGTCTGTCTTAAACTTTATGCTCCATGTTTAAAATAAGATTCGTTCAATGCTACGAGACGACTTTAAGAAATTACAATAGTGGAAAATAAGCGTTTCCAGCATGTTTTCTGGGCAATATTATTAGTTTAGATAGGGCAATAACGATTGATAGGCACACGGCGAAAGACCTTTTCACAAAGGAAAATTCAGCAGAAAGAGTAAGACTAATATTATCAAATGCGCCTACATAAACTCCGAATAAAAGAGTGCGTTTTGCGTTGGATGACGTGTTTACTTCTGATCCGGCGGAATGATCGACGATAACGCGGATCACACGCGAGGGGAAACTTAGATGGCAACCCATGGGGTAAATGTTCGTCGTGTCATTGTCGCCACTCCGGTGGTCTATTGATAGTGGTCAATACAAACATTTCTTCAAATGACGCTTGGGGTTAAAGCAAATAAACTTGAACAATTGCCGATTTAAGTGGACCCTTTTAACATTCACATCGCATGGGTCTTTTTTCCGACACACGTGGCTCAGAAAATATTTTATAACAACCCTATCTTCTATGTGTACACTGTCCTTTAATAGAGCTTTGGTGTGATAACTTGAAAAAAACTATAAAAAAGCGACGATTTCGCACGTTTTCATAGCTTGTCGCAGAAGCGCAAAATATTGAGAAAGTTCTAATTACAGAAAATTTATAAATACAACATATTTATTTTATTTCACAGAAAACCTGATGATGTCATATCATATTAGGCCTACCGGTGATATGTTTAAAGACGTGATATAGTCCACCAAATATACGACACCACGTGAATTTAAACAAACACGCCCAATATTGATCTAGTTTTCGCTTCTTATGACTATTTTGTTTTTTCGTTTTAAGATTCAAGCGATTTATTCCAGGAACCCCTTATTGTTTGTTTGGGTAACTAACGAATGTATCGCGGTCGATTCACTCGCGGTCGTTTTAAGGGCTGCTGTAGTTTTGGTATGTGCCATATACATTCCTGCTCTACACCAGCAAGGCTTTTGTCCATTTAGCTTCGGTCAGGTGATAGTCGAGTTTTAAGCTGACATGCGCACATCCGTCAAACTCGCTTCCCAGTTAACCGAATAAGACAAACCATTCGTGACCGGCCGCTTCCGACCATCGGACAAAGAGACAACAACCAAGCGACTTCTTACATAAACTAATCCAAATCGACACAACACACACAATTGCCGTTTCGTTGGCGCCACACCAGGCGCAACGGACCGTGGCATGAAATTTCCTGCCTGGCCAACTAATCTACACATTACACCCCGAGCACATGTACGCTAAATGGGCTCTTTTGTGCCAAATTGTTTACGGTAAATTCTTGGGAACACGTTCGGCGCGGGACTTTTACCACAGTGAACTCAAAATCAACGCGATGTTTTTCCCTCGGACTTCTGCAAATAATAAAAAATAGCAGATTGTTCAGATAATATATTTAGTATATGTTAAGGTACAATTCAGATTTAACACAAATAAGCGTAGTATAGGTCAAAGGTTTATGTTTTCAAAGCCCCTCCGGTAAGCGCTTTTATATTGTTGATGAAAAAATAGCATTTTTGACTTCGTTGATTATTATGGAACCATATCTTGTTATACCAATAATATGTTTTGCCAAATTAGGAGTCGGGCAAAAAATGTTACGTCGTAACGCGGTGTACTTAAACAGGTAATTATAGCAAATCTGCAGTTCTCGAGCGATCTCGTGCGGAATATGCAACTAAAGTTGAGTCTTAATTTCGCACAAATGCGAACAGGTGGCTTATATTGGTTTAATTATGTTTTTAACGTAAACTTAGAAAAACATGACGCATTAGGCACACAGAAAAATTTGCAAATTACCTGACCTCCCAAGTAAGAATCACTGGTCTATAAAAGCATATTTTTAATGGAACTTCATTAACGAAATAGTACCTACATCAGCGATTTTTAATATGTTTTTCGGCGTTCGTCCATTTAAAAAGTCATCGAGCAGACATACTTGGTCTTGCGTTTCTCCTTCAACAACATTTGTCTTGCGTATTTTGACAGAAACGCGTGTGCGAGATCGGCTAAACGCTAAACAATGTATAGGTGAAATCACAGCGCGCGGACGAGAGCGGAATTTGAATGACAAGCAGCGGATGTTGGTATCTCGTGGAGGCGACAAGACAAGTGCAACAAACGACAATACAATTGCCCGTCGCGAAAGTGCCGTGCCAGGTTGACAACAGCGGTTTTAACTCTTGAATCAACAAACAAAGTCAGGGTGCAAATACGCACTCGTATAGTTTTTGCGATCGCTGCAGTTTAGGTCTTTATCGCCTCCAAGCCTCAAAGATAGGCACTTATACGCAAAGTCATAACACGCTGCCTTATCCAACAGCTTAGCCGCAATTGGCATTAGAAACACAAAGTGCCCTTTCAGCACAGAGGCTGTCTGAGTGTAAAAACATGTTTCCGTTGAATTATTTAGGATTTGAGCTTTTTCACGACCTGTCTATGGAACCCTGGGAATTCGAACAGCCGTGGCTAAAAACTAGTAATGTCTATGGGTATGTCGCGGCACACACAATAGAGCAATGTGAGGCCGGGGCCCTAATCTGATGACCTGCTTCCTAAAACCGTCTGAAAGTTTAGGCAATTGCCAAGATAATAGCCTATTTTGGGCGAAGATGCTTTCCCTCGCGGCGTCGTATGCGACAGCAGAGACTTCGTACCTGCGATTAGCGCGATTTCAGCGATCACGACGGGCGACGACAAATATTTGCCTCGCGCATTAGGCAGCGGCGCTCTACAGCAAAACTTCCTTTTAACGGCTGCCCGGCGACAACGTCACGGACAACGGCGATATGACGCAATCGCGGAAAGTCGCTGGCCAAACACTGTCGGAACTCGCGCCTAATCGCCTCCGACGATTGTGTTTGGTGACAGTGCTGTCGTGATCATCGTTGACGGCCAATGTAACGACTTCCTGGTAACAAGTCTGAGGTGATGCGGCATGTGGGAATGTGGGCGGCCGTTTACCTTTTCAGTCCGGTACATCACAACACATATTTTTTTGGATCACATTTTTTGGTATCACAATATTGTTTGAATTGAAATGACGCAATCAACCTCACTGTTCGGACTTTTTCGTATTGGAATGGGCCAAGTCATTCTGCGACACACCAGCCCAGCTTTAAACATAGGCCTAATGTCAGTTTTTTATAAATTCGGATTCTAAATAGGCTTTAGTCGGAAATATAGCATGACCAAGGTAACAATCTTCAAAACCAACTATTGGATTATAGTCGGGGCAAAATTTAGTACCTATTATAATATGTTATTTGTTGAAACCATTTGGATCAATATTATATGGAATTACCCAATTGTTGGCTTGAAATAGGCTAGGGTAGATTTTTATGCAAAATAGGCCCCATAAAGGTTATTAGGGTATCATAATGCTACAACTAATTAATCACTGGAAAACTAACTAAGCTGTAGCCTATCTGAAGCTAACTTAATTTCATTTATTATTTACTCATATTTTTCTGTAGTTAAACATTGCTTTCGATGCATGTTATACCTAAACGATAAGAAAATAGCTTACCGCCTGTTTTGTATAACCTAATGTGAAATAAATATAATTTTGCCTAACAAATTTTAGTTTCAAAAACTCTTGAAAGAACCAACTTTTTTCTGAAGTTAAATATCATTAGGCTCCATGATTGTTTCATGTTGTAAGGCTTAACACACATAAAGTAAGTGTGAATAGGTAAATATTACTCTAAATATTAGGTTTTCAGTTTATTCTGCCGCAGACAACAATATTAAACTACATCAAGAAATATTTTTTGCTTTCTTAAGAAAATGGCCGTGTGACCAACCACGACGGCAAGCTCACTAAAAGCAAGCGCGTTAGCGCGTAGCCTACTTAATGCTTACACGCATGCTTTCTACTGCAGCACTCGCACGCGCATAATACAGGACTTCCCAAGTGCCTTCGAAACGGTTCTTACGACAAAAAATGAATTACCCACTTGGACTAAAGCAAAGGCGTAAAACACTTTTATTTAAAAATAGTCAAAATGCAAGAGTGGATAGGCAAGACCAGTGATTCTCAACCTTTTTTACAGCAAGAGCCGCATTTCAAACCTAAGGTTTGCAAGGAGCCGCATAAAAACAACAGTAGGCATATAATTAAAAAACATTAAGAAAGCAACTAGAAAACAACAAATATACATTACGCTAGCCTAGGCTAACTAATTAACAGTGTTTGCCATAGCTTGTCGATCAGGACTAAATATATTGTGATGTAACAGACCACAAAATTATTTTAAAGAGCCGGATGGAAGTACCAGGTAACATCAGTACTTCGTACTCGGGATCCTTGCTGATACAATTCATTAATTCTTGATTTCTCTTACTTACTTTGTTGCAATTCTGCTACTTCTAACTAATTTTTCACTCGGTTAGAGAGCCGCAAAATGTTCAGTTGAGAGCCGCATGCGGCTCTGAGAGCCGCGGTTGAGAATCACTGGGCAAGACAAACGAACCCCGGTGACATTTCACCAACTCTTTTGTTTTTATTAGAGATTGCAGGGAAGTAGGGGCATTTTAATGAGCCTTTAACTATTTCTTGGAGCTGCAAACGCAATCTACAGTGAAAAACAACAATGGATGAGAGATGAGGTGAAGTTAAAAACGAAGCAAAATAAAACAAGAAATAAAAAAGCAATTAAAGTGAACGACATATAATTGCGCCACATAAACAAGCAACAAGAGCAACGCTATAGTTGCCTTAAACATTGTATAGAATTACTAAACAACATTTTTACGCTTTACAAAGGCATATCATTTATTACATTACATGTAACGTATTCAGAACGTTTTAATATGTGCATATTCCTTACATCGAAAGGTGGACAAATTATCATTTCTATTTTTCAGTCCTATATCGTGGTAATAGAAGACTTGTTATTGTTTTCTCAATGCAATAAAAGTAGGTTATTTATTACATACTCAACGTGTTTTAGATATGCCTATTTTTACTTACCTTGGTGTTAAACTGAGGAGGTTATGACATAAACGGCATATTTCTAAACGTTGCGTAACTTGCAAAGCACAGGCCAGTCGTACAAATTGCCCTTTGTGTAGATTGCGAGCTTGTTTTAGGTTGTGTACACATTGGCAAAGGCGAGTTTAATAGACATGCAGGTAAAACGCGCGTGTAATGCGGTTTTCCTCGTGCAGAAAACCGCCCTGACATAGCGAAGCTTGCTGACAAGCGTTTCGCGTTTTTGCGGTACGCCAACTAGTACAGCCCAATGCGTAAGCAATAAGATGAATGTGGGACGATAGCGATCGTTTCCCCGTATCTGAAAACGGGCGTCGTTACGAACGCATCAAAAACTAGTCCCACGCAAATTTTTCGTTTCGGAGGCTTCGTAATCATCCCGCCGGTTCCCGAGTAACTTGCTGCCGGCCAAATGCCAACCAAACACGACGATATGTGCCTTCGGAAGCAAATTACTACCAGCGCCTTGGAGCGATAAACACCAATGTTGAGAAAGTGCAGAGGCAATTAGCGCTGTGCTGCGATGTTACGCACGTCAAATGAGCAACCAAAATGAGGCAAAATATTGTGTTTAGTCGTCGTCGCCAATGTGGGACTTTTACGTGATTTGCTTTTTGGTACGCTCATACGACGATGTATATAATTTCATAGTGTTGACCAATTTAAGGCTCCGTAAACACGGTTATTCGTCGTTTTAATATTTTGCCAACTTCCGCAATTAGAAAATATCTTTCATTTAATACAAACTAAATATTTAAAGGTACTAAAGTATTATTAAACTTACAAGCATTCGGGAGAAAATTTCTTAAAAGATCTTATTTTGTTCACAAAAAACAATACACAGTTTAGCAGTTGATAAATATAATTTTATCCGCTAGGTGTCATCACTATATTTTACACTTACCAATGGCTATACACACTGCAGGCATGCGAAAAAAAATACACCACAGACATGCGATTAACTACGACTGTACCGTGGAAAACAAACATGGAAGTTGTCAGATAACTTAAACTTTAGAGCCTTTCGTGACCAATGACGCCCTGTGCTCATTTGGAATTAAAACGCGGATAAATGTGTTTGTGCTGCGATGCATTAGAAACTGTAGCGCACGTGTTTTATTTTTGTACTAAAGTAGTACCTTTCCGGAAAAAAGTAACTGCCTGGATCTCGGCGAAACTTCTGATTGATTTACGCCCTAACCCTGTCATATGTTGTTTGGTATTGTGACAGATCAATCTGAACCCCTTTTGAATTGTTTGTTGTTGTGTGCGCGTTTTGTTAATTACCGTTGTAAGTACGCTGAATCAGTGCCGAATTTCAATATGAACCTCAGTGTGGTCAAATCGGTCCAGAAATCGGAACTTCTTATTGCCACTAAGAATACTAAAATTAATGACTTTCTCTGCAAGTAGAGAGGGCTATTTCACAGCTCAGTACAAGTAACCCCGAATCCCCAACTGTATTTTAATTCCTGCTAAATCGTCGCTTTCCGACATGTGTTTTATCTCGCCGATTTATTTATTTCGAATAAAAAAAAACATTCGGATTATATGAAGTTGGCAGCTATTGGTAATGTGGTCATAGAATATATTGACAATGTGATTATAAAGTAAAAAATATTTACAGTCAATCGATTATGAAATCTAAAACAAAATTTGGCTCTTTAAACACAGTTAGCAGTTTATAAATTAGGGCGAGAAAAAACAATTATTACTTTAAGAAACAGCGCTAAAATGTTGAACGATTCGCCAGCTCTAAGATTGGAATTCTTTTCGGTTTCGTAACTTTTGAGACAAATGTAAAGAAAATTCCATTTGTTGCGCTGTGCTCTTTAAGGTACTTTGTTCAACAGCATATAAGGATGAAAACTGCTGTAAGCTGGTAATGATGAACCGTGCGACGGCAATTAAGATCGATTTAACTACACAATCAAAGCCCAAGTTTTAACAGTACTATTGGCATTTCTATTCGTGGCGGCCATTTTTCATGGAAATCGTAACACGCCTCTGTCGAAAGACTGCAACTTGCGTGTAAGCGATTTTGTAATTAAACTCCACCAAGGAGTGCTCCATGTTTTTAAGAGTGTCATTTACCGTAGTTTGTCCTAAAACACTTAGTAAGTAAGAACGAAATTGTAAAATGCAGCAACCTACGTAATATATATCAAATATTGGTTACTGCATTTTACAAAAGTAGGTTACTCCATTTTACGAAACGATTCCGTGGCATCTTATTACATATATAACACATTCTGCTTTTATGCTCATTATCTTTTACTAATTTAATGAAAGTGCATTACAAAACCAAATATATTCTAAATACTATAGCAGTAGCCTATAGCTCATCATTTGTCTACGGACTCTGCTATTCATTTAGATTAAAGTGATTCGACACGGTTCCTAGTCGTCGTACTTTAAATAGCTAAAAATATTTGTTTCAAACAAACCCATACCTTTTATAATAACAATATTAATATACAGTTTATATTATGAATATTTGTAAAGTGAAAATAGATTTAATAAACTGTTTCCCAGTTTAGGAGTAGTTCTTATTTACCTTTATGGTGACATTAACTTGATTAATATAATCAAAGAGATACATTTTCTTACAAGAAATACACTTTTATTGCTTTGGACGCTCGACGGGGTTCTATCGGCATCTTTGCTTGAAGTTATTGCGCGAAAATACAAAAACAATAAGGCGTTTAATTATTGGTGGAATACCTGATTTTCAATATTTTAATTCAAAACTTGAAGAATTAGGATATTTCGGATCTATTGGTTCACACGTGGCTGCAGAAGTCTGAATAACTTATATACCTTACTTATTTTACTTTTCAACAAAATTAAACAGACTGGTTGAACAAATTAAATAAAGATTAACGTAGCCCAGAAATGGCTAAATATCTTTCTATTTAAACACAAAAGTAAGTGCTTGATTGAATGTTATCAGTCAGACGCTTAAAGGCAGGCGCCATTTTGAATTACAATGATGTACGCTTGAAGCCAAAGTTTCAAGTCGTAGTTACGAAGCAACAGCTGTTTCTAAATATATACTAAATTTTTGAGTGACGCGAAGGTTGTTTTTCGCTTGTACCCCAAGTAGAAACCTACTGCCCATCTGGTGATTAAAATCTGTAAACAACAAGTCTAATGTCTTCATTTTTCCTCGATTGAGTAGCTGACTAAGGCTTGTTGCTTAAAATATATCGATCAACTCTACCTGATTTGTTTATAATATTTATTTACTCTTGAACGTTCAATTATATCCAATTAATTGCCAGGATGTTTTTGTTATGATTTTTGTTAACGAAACATTGTTTTCAATTTCGAAGAACTTGTATTTTGCAGTAGTACAGTGGACAGATAAAACACGAGCTAAGTGTTGCAATGCACCCAACGCAACAGACACACGACATACAGATCTAAAATTGGTGGAGATATGCGCAAAATCTATTGGGGCAGCAGCTATCGGTGGCAATTTGCCCAATTAGAATGACAGATGAAATATCTTTAATCAGAAATAACGGGCGTATAAAACGACAGTGAACAGCGTATGTTGAAAAATGCAAAAGTGAAGGAAGCAATAAAAGTATAAAGGACAATATTAAGGCGTTGGTCATTAAAGACATAACGAATTGCATGACATTCGATATTAAATATTACGCCGAAAGGTAAAGTTTAAATATCTTTAAAGGTAAATGAATAATTAGTTCGCAACGTATTATAATACGAAAAAGTTAAATTCCTAAATTGTTTAATTTGTTAGTTTAATCTAACATACTTTGATAGATATGAGTATTATAGCTAAAAAAATTCTATAAATATAATAAGGTTTCAGTTAAGTACCTCCGCGTAACCCTGCAAAGCAAAATGTATACAACAACAAAAAAGCGTGCTTAAATATTTCGCATATAAATAAATTAGAAGTAGAAAAAATATATGTCGCAATTGGATAAAAAGTAAAAACATAAGTAAAAACTGTTTGTATTAAATAAAACAGTAAACAAACATACTGCAGTGCCACCAATATGAAAAACAGAGTGCAATAAATATTAATGTGTCGGATTCTCGCTAGCAGTATAACTTATAAGCACAAGCGTAGCGGTCGCATTCGGTGAGAAAACATCGACATCACAAACAGAAGTGCAGGAACACTCTGTTCGCGTTCACAAACTTTACGTGCAAGTGCAGTGTGAAGTGCAATTCTCAGCGGGCGAGCCAACGCGGCCCGCTGTCCTTCGTGCAATCTAATGTTTTCCTTCTTTCGAAAATGATATTGGCGGTCGTCGGCCGCACAAAGCCCGCCTGGTATAAAACACTACTTCTACGGTGGGGGCTTAACGCGCGATCGACAGAGCAGAGATCCCGCTCGGAGAAAGGGTCCGGCTGGCAGCTTCAGGAGGACAAAAAAGCAAGCATAACTACAGCGTCTGGCTCCCCGCCTCTACTTGTCGCCGTAGCAGCATACGATTCCAGCATCGGGTTGATTAACGAGACTTTTGGAAAAAGTGATCCTGGAACGAAAGGCGAAGTTAAGACCCTATGTTCTGCAACAAGAATCAGAATCACTGCTTCTGTACAAGGCTAGATTGTATTGTTGGGCGGAATGTGTGTATTTATCGTGTCGAAAACAAAACACAACGATCCGTACAATTTTTTTTTATATTTATATAAACGCAATAAACATTTACTGAAACTTAAAATATATATTTTTATATAGTAAACTAAATAAAACTTGGCACAAATTCATGCAAACATGCGGAATCAAGGAACAGAAAGCACAATAAGCAAATAAAATATATATAAAAAAGGGAATAAATAAATTTAATGTTGTATGAAAGCTTCCTTTTTAAAAAAAGTTTCTCGTTTTATTATATGTAAAAAAAATATTCTTTTCAGAGAGAGGACTACAGAGTTGCTGAGAATAACACCGAAATATTAGATCATATTTTTCTTGTTGATGTTCGTAGCCAATTACTATTCGATCGTGTGCAAAATGGCATGGATGTTATCGGGAGTAAAAAAACGTTACAAGCCTCAGAAGCAAGACAGGCTACGCGATTGCCATCTTGCGAAAACATCGCATATATAATTTACAGTTAAATACAGGCGCAATAAACACTATTGGACAAGAACATGTCCGCCGCCGCTGCAATAAAGAGCGCGTTGTCATCATGCAAAGAAAAGAAGAAATGATAAAAAGGTCTACAGAATCAAAAGGGTCGAGAGATGGCATATGCCCCCGATGCAAGTTAAAACCACTAAATTACGTTAGTACGACTCGCGTCTATAGAATTACCCACAGGGTAATGCACAAAGACTGTGCGTCGTTTTCCATGAGAAGTTACGCCGAATAGCACAAGCTAATACAGGCAGGTTACAAATAAGAACAGGCAAAATAAACATGCAAAACGTGCCGATCAGGTAAATGCAAAGATACATGGCTAGATTTACAACGCGTATAAAACATGCGAAAGGTTAAAATGCGAAAGTAGAAATGGAATAACACCCTGATATTCATGCGATGGCGGTTTCCACTGAGAAACTGCGGTTATAACAAAAGCGCAAAAACAAAGTACAATCGATTGAATAATTCGTGTCTAGCACACGCAAGTCAAAATGTTAAGTGCGGAATGGCACTTGTAAATGCGTTCAAAACAAGCTACGGTTTCTACCAGCTACAAGTTGAAGCTGACAAGTGTTATTATCGCCACAGGTGTTGCAAAATTTCGAATGCAGTGAAAAACATTTGCCTATTTTTAGCCGAAAATTTGGTCGGATTATATCTGCCGTACTTCAACCTACTTCGAGAACGAGTCTTTTCATAATTATGTAAAATATCGTGCTTACTTAGTTAAAAAATTTACTGAAACTAAATTTATGCTGATTAAGAGTTGATATTCTTAAATTGGACTATTGTCGCGATAACTTTTACAGTGGCGGATTAGGTGTCAAGTCAGAAACGATCGACACATGCAAAGCATTGAAATTTCGCGATTTGCAAAGACCCTGAGCCCTTTTTGGGCACCGATTTCGGGTTTGCTACAGGTATATAGCATAACATGCATACATGCTGGTGTTAGTTTTGCCGCTTTCGTGCATTTATTTGTTTAGTCGCCGGAGGTTTTCTTATTGCGGCACTCACATTTTTTCTCCGTGCTCTTGATGATTCTGGTCGCTTCTTCGACGGTGTCGACCCTGTCGCTGCTCACGGCCCCGGCGATCGCTCGCAAGACTTGCTCGCCATCCTCGCTCACCAGCAGGTCTTTGACGACTTCGTAAAGGTCACGACGATGTCGCTGCCTCTTGTTCTTGTTCTTGCGGTGACGACCGCCCCTGTTTCGGCGGCGCTTTCCCTTTCCCTTTCGGCCCCTTCCCTTTCGTCGCCGGTGCTTGCGACCGCCGCTGCCGTGGCCGCTGCTGCTGCTGCCGCTGACCTCAGTAACGCTGGTCTGCGACAGAGCGTTGTCGCTGCTCTCGTAGTCTTGCCCGCTGGTGTCGATGCCGCCCATCAGGTGGGCGAGGATGTAGCGCCGCTCGTTGGTGACGCGCGAGCGTCCGAACTGGTCGACAAGCCGGTGGTCTGCGGTGGCGCGCTTGCTGCACAGAAAATGACAACGATTAAAGTTACGGTGGCGCAATACTTGTGGTCACGATCGAACCTCAAACCTTAGCTTTCTCAGCGCAAAAACGCTTTATTCTAGATTGTATTCTCGGTTTAGGTTAGCATTTTTGCCTAGAAGATTATCTTGTATACTTAAATTAGCATGTATATTTATCGTATGGGTTAGACAATTTTCCTAAAGCGTATTGTCTCAACAAAGACCTAGGAAGATAACAACTCACCTAATTTTGTGTTGTTGTTCCTCCTCTTGCGAGAAGAAATCCATTGATCGGATAGCTCGGGATGTCACGCCGCTGAGAGCGCTCAGGGCTCCAAGAATGATGCAGATCATTTTCGTAACATTCATGATGTTCGTGTCTATTTACGCAATTAAATAACAGTTCAGAAAGAATATGATTACTGTAATGTTCGTTTTCTAAAAAGAAAAAAAATAGCACACCATGAGACACAACTTGCCAATAAGTTTTACAAGCAACGTAAGACAAAATGTTAATACTGAGACGATTTCACATTCTCTAACAGAGTATATGTATATATACATCATTTCCACTTATCCTTAGAATTCCGTTTCCGGACTAAATCACAGCGTTTGACGCGTGGTCTAACTGAATCGTAAAACCCCGACGCTCGCTTTTATACACTGGCGCCTTTTTTTGGAAGAAAAAATGTAAGAATTCTCGATTGGGCTTTTCGCGCTGTCGCAGCGTCAACGACCCAGGTCCTCGACCCGGTGCAATATTCCTGTTGGTTTTAGCGTTGCACACGAATTAAGCATGCTGACAAATTGTTACTGGTCGGACATTTCTTAAATCAAAATCACCCTCACGTGATTTGCCGAGAATCGGTGACAACAAATCGTAACGAGAAAAGTCGCATTCTGAAACCGCTAGAATTTCTCCTAAAACGATTCGGAATTTTCTTGCTGTCATATTTTCTATTGATTACCACATTATTTGTTTTTGGCCTTTAGGAATTTGTAAGACAACCTTCAAATAGATATATCGAATTTTCAAATCTTTCGTGTAGCTAAGTGCATTTATATTACCTAAATATGAGCGTATGTAAAGATACAAGAAAATCGCATTTAGTTTGACGGCCTAAATATGACGGTAAAATTGTATAGTCACGATTAATCTGCCCTCGCGAGCTCACTTTATCTGGATGACGCAAGTCTAAAAGAATCTGCGTACGCCTATTTCGGTCGGCGACCTGACAGCGACTGTCAAAATTCAAAGTGGGAAGGATTGTTTCGAGTGACGTTTAGCCGCTGCTTTCGGCTTGTTAATGGCGCTTGTTTACGGCGGCCAATCGGTCACATCGCTTGTGTGTGTGCATCGCGAAAAACGCGAGCCTCGTCAGTACCAAGGATCTGCTTTCAGGCGGTAAATCGGATTAGCCACCTCGTCAGGCACCACAAACGCCATCTATATAGACAAACGAATCGCATCGCGAAGTGGCGATCCATGTAACTGTGCGTGCCTTTACGTCGCTTTCCGTGGTTTCGACACGCACGTTGCCGCCGTTTCTGGCCGATGAACTTTTGGGAGGGATTCATCACAGGGCAACCGCCCGATTTACACCTTTGATTAAGCTCATGTCGCCTCCGAACATACAAGCAAGGTAATCCCATTTTCTCGGCCATGGGGTCAGCGCACGTTGCCTTAAGTACAGAAAATGAGGCGTGTAACGAATTTGAAGGAGAAAATGCCATCGTTTTTATATTTATGTCGCTTAAAAGGCCCCCACCTTTATCCTGTGGGGTCGCAAAGAAAACGTTACTTTTGAAACCGAAATAATCGTCGCGTTGTCCCGGCGGTGTCGTCTTGCGCAATCCTTGGGAATTTCTCGAGCACAATAACAACGGCACAATGATTTTACTTCGCTGAAGCCATGGCATGACTATTACAAACCATGACGTCACAAAGGCTTTTTTTTTATAAACCCCACCAAACTGTTTATAAAAATCAATAAAAGCCGAAAATTCCCAGAGCGTCGTGAGAAATCGTGCTACATAACAAACTTGAAGTCCCTGAAGTTATTCTGTCTCATTATTTACGATCGAGGAAGGATGTTTGACTGGTGTCGCTTAGACTTCAAAATTAGCACATTCTTTGGTTCCTTAAAGGCGGATGCTAAATGCTGCTACAAACTGCTGAGATATCGTATCGCGACATCCCTTGACGTCACAGAACTTCTATTTTTATTGCGAGTTTTCACGCCTTCTTGATATCGAAACCCGTCACTAAAAAACTAGCCGAAGACGAGGGAGTAGACTTACCGAATTCCTAATGTCCCTGGTACATTTTATATGGATTCAAAAAATCTGTATGTTAAGTGAAATGAGGATGTATATATGACAAAAAAGTTGTGTGTTTAAAAGTAAACCAATAGCAATGGATACTTCTACTGCATGGGGTCTCGTGTACCACAAATATCCAGACTTCTAAGCAATATCTCGGTTTATCGCGAAATAGCCAGTCCATTTCGTTTTGCCAATCATCGTCACTTCTAGAAACAGCTTTGGGTCGACTGTTAACAATAATAACTTTTACGCGCCGGGGATACGCTTGACCCAAGAGAGACCGAGACATGTATACGACGGTTACAACTTACCGCTAAAAATAGAAACATAGCGACTGCTTAGCGCCCTGTCAGCAAATAACGTTGCCATTGTTTGAGCGAAGTGGGATTTTAACGCAGTTTTGGGAAACCCTTAAAACACGTGGTTTAAGCGTGGGAAACTAGCTTACACAGTTGTACTGATTTATTTGCCGATGTGTAATTTGATGTCGGTGAAAAGATATAGATGGATGAAAAATAACAAATATTTTAATCCCGGCAGCTTTATATTAAAGTTAATGCTGAAAATAGGCATTATGACTCCAGCTCATGCTCAGTGTTGATGTATTTCGGTCTGGATAGTATTACTTAAAAAGAAATCCTGCTGTAGGCCTTTATTTTGTTCAAAGTAATTATTCCAAGGATTCACAAACGCCGAAAAACATTCTACAAGTTTTCGTCGAATGCCAATAAGTTGTACAATGATGCATACATTTTAAATAGGATTGGGAATATAAATTGATGATCTAGTTTAGGTATAGATTAATCAAACATCAGCCATAAATTAAAACAATTTTTTTTCAGTGCCAAGTTTAGCTCGAGTATTAACTATTTATGCTGCCACAGCAATAGCTGATGTACTAGGAACCACGTTACAACAAGCTGAACAAGGACAACAAATTCAGTAAAAAAAAAATATAAATCCTATTGTATTCAAATCCTACTGTGCTTCACCTGAAAATATATATCGCTTGATATTACGCATTAATTACAAAATACCGGCTTGGTGAAAAACAATACCGGCTTCTTCAAAAACGGCCACTCGTTTATTGTTTTTTCCAAATATCGTTTTTTCCAATACCGTTTGGTACAAACCGTTTAGTTTATGGACAAATATGCCTATTTTGTTTATCTCTACTGGAAAGTGTTTTATTGATTACATTGTGGGTGATGCTCACTGACAAAGATATAAAACATTAAATAAAATGGATAGTTTCTGAAGCATCATGCTACGAATAAATATCCTTTTTATATTTTATGAGGGTGTTTTTTCCACTCAGGTTTATTTATAAGACACTCTTGGTACCAATAAATACTTTCATTCTGTAACTATTTTTTGGTAAACGCGTTGGTTCACCCTACTTAATGAGAATGTTATACGACCTCTATGACCTCTCGGTTGTCAACAATTCTCCTGGATTCATAGGATTGATTAGGCGTTGAAACTGTTGGAAAACACGAGAACGATGGGTCTTACGATTTAGGGCGTGGGCTTCAATTGAATGGCAAAGTATCAAGGGGCTTAAGCATATGGTGTGGTTCCCATCGAAGGGCCAGTTTTCCTTTTGCTTTAGCTGAATTTATATGGCGCTTGTGGTTTGTAGTACTGCCTTGTGTAAAAAAATAGGTGTGGGCGGCTTACACGCCGCCTTTGGATCGAAAATTTTCTATTATTGGATCATTGCTGAATTGAATGATATAATTTAACCACAGGTTGGGCGATGATTTCTATTTTCGGATTTCCCGTAAACACCAGTAGTGCAACAAACATACAATTTCGCAAATCGTAGGAATTCGGAAACGGATTGGAAAAATGCATTATTTTCATTGCAAAAGTTCCGCCCATACAATTAATTAAAACAGAACCTGAGCAAAATAATTTCAGCGGCGACACTTAATAACCGTTTAAAGCCCGTTTTGTAATTCAAAGATGCTTTGTTTGATATGGCTTGCATAATAGAATTTAATACCAAGTACAATTGTAAACTTTAAATAAACAGATAAGTTACCAGAAAAAAACAGAGAACCAGTGGAATAACATATACTGCATTCGGAAGCGTTTTTTGGTAAATCGCTATTAAAATATTATTAATTATTGGCTGACCATATTAATTATTGGCTGACCATAACTACAAAAATGGTTGTTTTGCCGTTGCACTCAAGTGCTGCCTTTACATATAGGCCAGCTAACGAAATTCTGCATTGCGGATTGGCGCTTTCGCTTTTAATGATCTTTGTTTTGGCGCAAATGAATGCTACTTCCACAGGTACGCGTTTCACCGTGGCATATTTGTGCCAAAAAAAAACGCCAGATGCACTAATTATATTCTCAATCAACACAACAACGCTGGACGCATGCTAATTTCCTGCTTAGCGTTGGTGCATTTCGTCATTTGCGTGACGCAGTAAAACGTCATCGAGAAATACATGTAAGCCAAAAAATATAATTGAGAGGGCATTGTAGTAAACCCACTGAAAGGTTATTATGATTATTAATCGAACAGCACCTGCAGTAGTAAGCTCCTTCGGTGAATATAAATCACATTTGCTCTTACGTAAAATTGACAGGCCTTTTTACTGACTGTCGTGGCATTTCTACTTTGGTTGGTTATATATATGTGCTTACCAATAACAAGAAATACGATAAAAATTACGCTAGGCTTGATTTTCGTATACAATTTTTTTACAAATAAGCGTATACAAAGTAGACTTAATGAGCTCTAATATTTTGCTTAAAAAATACCTAATAGAGATAATATAAAAATGTAAACTTACCGTTTAAACGTAGCACACAGTAATCAAAAAATAAATCCACAAAGAAGCAGTCTTCGCTTTTCCAGAACAAAATGTCCGGTCAGGAATTTTTTTTAGCAGGGTCGTTATGGCAGTAGCCTAACCCTGCGGTCTTGTAATTGCTATGAAAATCAAATGCAGTTGCACATTAATCTACATCGGTCGAAAAAAGCTCAACGTAAAACAGGAAACATTACTCTCCAACTTTTCTCTACATTACTCCTATAGTTGTAGCCTGGGCGGCATCAACGACTCTTTACAGCATTTCCGCTTTATTATCACCTATTATAAAACATCTCGTTTACTCATTTCGGTTTTGTTGCATAAATTCGTCGAAACCGCGTTGCCTACGCCTGTCGTCCGTCAAATGAAATCTTGACTCTGCAATTAGCGAAGGGTAAGCAGGTGGGTACCCTACACCTCACCCCCATGGCGAGCGTGAGAAAGATAAGTTTCAACGTTGGACACGTTCCCACTTGGTGCCTATGCGCCGCTCCTTGTTCTTTCGTTTTGCTGAGGTCTCGCGACAGGCTTGTGCCTTATTATTGTTTTTGTTAGTAAGCTTGTTTGCGCCAGTCGACCCCTCCCCCCTGCCGCGATATAAACACGGTTGCTTTTCGTGTTTTACGGCGAAACGACAGGGCGCGAGGCGCAACGACGGCTAAAAATGTGCCAGGCGACGATTGGCAGCCAGGCAGTCGTGGAGGAGACAAGGGATTGTGAATGGCGGCGACAGTCGCCCCCGTTCCGGGCGATTTCCATTAACAAGCTGATTGCTTTTCGAACAACGGGCCAAACGGACGTTGCCGGAATCACTTTCGGTGCTGATTTCATTGGGAGCTTGTGGCCATCTGACAGCGCTAAAAGGACACCCGATACCCATTTAATTGGCCAGCTATGAGTCTGCGCCAAAGGATCGGGTCCGCACAACAATGGCAGATATGTCGAAATAAGTTGAAGTGATGCGTTGGCAGGAGACCAACATCGCAAAAGCGGTCGAGCGTCGCCACCCTTAGATTTAAATCTGTCGCGAACGTGTCCTGTAGCTTTGATCTCGTGAAAAGGGTTTTATTGCCTCTTCTCAAACCATGCGCGTGACTAAAGCAAATTTTGCCGGAAGAGTGTGACGCACCAAAGATGCCGACGATGTCGTTGAATTTATCCTCTAAACGATTTCCACGTTCCTTTACCACGCAAATGTCTACTATTGTCACAACAGACCTCCCGAAAATTGAATGTCTGCGATATTAGTCACTATATAGTGGCGGCATTTTTCTGTCCGGACAGTTTGGAGGAAACTTCCGACGCGAAAGTTTAGTCGCGTGACAAATCGTTATGTGAAAGTTTTGAACCCACTGTTGTGTTATGACGATTTTTTAAGGCTTTAAAAGAAATTCGGGAAGGTCCGCTCCAAACGTATTCGTTAAGCCAAGTGCCGTTTGCGCGTACCCGGCACTTTGAGTTCCTAATTCGAGCCACTGTATAAACTACGCGACTCGCTTTGTCGCACGACGCTTATTGTCGCCGCTCATGGTGCCAATCGTGAAAACAATGATTCAATTTGCGCCGTGGTCGCGAAAATTTTCCACCGCCGCCCAATGTGCGTGCGTAGCGGTCGCGTTGCTCTGCCACCGTCCCACGCAATTGCAGAATACGCGTTGCTTAAATTGCAATATGTGCCACAACTTACAAACCGCTGATGGCTGCCGTTTCGCCTCGCGTATCATTTAATGCTTTTTCGTGGCCATGTCGAATAGGGAAAAGTACCGCGCTGATATTACATATCTTGTACTTTGGCAGACAATTATGTCATTTACGTATCTTGCTCAGTTCGTTTTCCGAATTGAACGATAAGAGTTTAATTTATTTCTCATAAACCGCTTCAATGCCTTCAATTTATGTATTGGGTTTTTCACGCCCTGTAGTGGCATGTGTTTATATAAGTTAAGGGACTAAGCGGACAATTGTTAGCTTAAAATAAAAACGCAGTGGCATATGCACATTTTAGTGAGAACAGATTGAAAATAGTTTCAAAGAAAATTACCGCTATTTCGTTAACTTCATGGTTATAATTTTTAAGAAATTTTACATTATTTTTTATAATGATCGATAGGAAAGTCGCCCGCAAATCTAAGGGAGAAACGTATGTCGCCGGAAGCTAATGGCTTGTAAGCAGGGCGGAAAGAAGTAATTTTAAGAATATCCGTTACAAGTAATTCAAGGGAACAAAGCGAAACCATGCGAAGTAGTGGTTAATCGAGACGGCTAAATTCAACCACTGCGTTCAACATCAAACACTCCTTGACCCCAAAATTATGAGTGGAACAGCAAGGATGTTTGAGCATGTCGATTGTGAATTACCTCCACTTAAGTAAAGCCAGTGACGCAAGTGAAACTTGACGCTTCCTGTTGTAACATGGCGGCACTTCAGCCAGGCTGAGTCCAAGCTATGTCCGTTATGTATTAATTGACAGCGCACACCTTCTAATAAACCAGTTAAGGGACCGCCAATATTGTGCGTGTTCGCAATCCGCCAATTTGGCCTCGATCAAAGGCGAGCCCGGGCATTTTCAGATTAACGGAAAACCTGCGATTACCTAAGACAATGAGGCGATATTAAGTCCCGTGGCGAGTGACACCTACGCCATTGGCCTGGAGCGACGATTACCGCATTCGGGTCGGCCTTGAACGTGAAGCAGTTAACGTTACGGGGTAGCAGAGGTGTCAGACACGCGCCTTCTCCGTCATATCGTTACCGGGCACTTTACTGCGAAAGGCCCCGTGTGGGAAGCAAAAAATGGGCGTTTCTCGTAATTACAACAGGGCAAAAGCTGTAGCTCAGCGATCACGACTATTGTCTAGTTATCCCTTTACTTTCGGCGAACCTTTGTCCCGTAACATGAAACCATGGAAAGTTTCGCTGTTCGCCTTAAAAGTGTCCAATCCTGTTCAAACAACAAAATGGCAAATACAAATTAGAAAACCGCTAGTTGCGTAGCGCAGTGGTCTTCAACCTTTTTAACAAGCGACCCCAATTTGAATAAAATGTAATCAAAATTTACATTGCGACCCCTTTGATTTTGTGTCAGATATGAAATAAAATATTTCAAATAATGCTTGAACAAAGTAAAACGAGCGAATATGCGTAAATAATACACAATTCCAGTTTGTTTTACAAACAATTCCAGTTTCAATAGTAAATTGCATTCAGTGCGATGATTGTGACTTCCAAGAGATTACAATGTTTCGTTTTTATTATTAGGCTCATTGTGCTGAATCCAGCTTCACAAAGCCATGTGGTTGAAAACGGAATGATTTCAACAACATAATTAGACAGAATGGCGTACGTTGATTGCACCACATTGATTAAAAGCTAAAAACAGCAGTTATATATAGAACAAACTAGAGGTTGTCCCACCTATGCACTCACTCACGTTTATTTGTGTGACGTCATCGTAAAGAAACCAAAAAAATTAGGCGACCCCACTTGGGTCGCGACCCACAGGTTGGAGACCACTGGCGTAGCGTATTAAGGTATTTCATACAACATAAACTAATAAGTTTTTTTGTAATTACGGCGCTGCATGCGTTACCTATTATCGGGGATAGGTTAGTGTTTTTCATTAATTAGGCATATGTTGATGGTTTGTGACAGGCTCCGAAATAAATGAATATCCATGCATTTCAGTCATTATCGTGTCACAGGTGCTGGGCTTTGCGGGGGAGGTCCCACTGAAGAAATCATACCTATCAATCGAAACCTGCTCCTTCAGGTATTCGAACGATATATTATGTAACCTGAAAAGAAATGGGTTGGCAAAGATGGATATAAAAATTACATAATTTTGAAAATAAAACAATGTTGCGCAAATAATATTTATTTGGTTTACTCGTAGTACTATACACGCCACCTTAACGCTCGCCCGTTTTATGCCTTTATATACTCTTACGTTTTACCCTTAATCACACATTTTATCTATAAAGTACTCATCGTTTTATCGTAAAAACCTATTTTTAACCTTCAGTATTTCTGTATCATGGATTAATATAAGAGATGCGTAAGCGGTAAGCTCTTTGCTTGGAAAAGAGACTTGCGTCGGCGTTAGCGCTTCTCGTATAATAAAGTTTATATTGAAATGTTGTGGGTGATACGGAGTCAGGGTGAGGCCTCCAAGAAGGGAAGCAATATTCGGCGTCTCAATCAAATTGCACTGAAAATTTGTATACCAGGCGTACGTCGTTTAACGGACGCACATCTCGCGTCGCTTGACGATGGCTCAAAGAATGTGAGGCGTGCCTTGATAGCACCTTTGTAATCAAGAGCATTGCAAAACTTGCCGTTTGATATTTGTGAAACATTTTTTCGGGCAGAGCGGCTCGATGCGAAACTGCTGCCGACTTTGATAGCTGCTTGTATGCTAATTGCCGCGAGCGCTTCACTTTACAAATGCGTGAGTCGGAACTCGGATGTGGAAACATCACAGGACGGCAAACGGCAACTCTAATGGGCTCGGTCAGCTTAAATATACGACGCTGTTTTTAAATTGATGGCGAACGCGAAAATATTTCAGCGATTCTCTTATAGGCCACATCGAAGTTGAAGCCCGCCGTTTGCCAGGTGCACGTTTTTCGGATATCTTTTGAAACGCGCGTGCAATTCGGACTCAAAGGCCGTTACAGATGCCAAGTAGCGCACCTATTAATAAACTGCATGTACAGATAGCACACCGCACATATTCCATTCTAGAATGTTCTGTTATGCAATTTTTCATAAGAAATCTTTAGACACGATTTTTCGCGTGCTCAAAACCACCGATTGCAAAACTTTTTTAAATAGTTTTAAGCGGACTATTTAATTTTTTTTTTAATTTATGTTGAACGTTATTTATAACAATCAAATAATTAAAAAAAAGTATCTCTATAAAAAAATATATAAAATAAAAAATATCGTATTAAAACAAACTGTATAGCAAAGTTTAATGAGAGGCGGTTAGTATAGATTTCCTCAAATTTTATGACCATTCAGTTTTTTAGAAGGCCCTGTAACTATTTCGATCGACTCTGTTGCGTTACCTATTATCGGGGATAGGTTAGTGTTTTTCATTAATTAGGCATATGTTGATGGTTTGTGACAGGCTCCGAAATAAATGAATATCCATGCATTTCAGTCATTATCGTGTCACAGGTGCTGGGCTTTGCGGGGGAGGTCCCACTGAAGAAATCATACCTATCAATCGAAACCTGCTCCTTCAGCTATTCCAACGATATATTATGTAACCTGAAAAGAAATGGGTTGGCAAAGATGGATATAAAAATTACATAATTTTGAAAATATAACAATGTTGCGCAAATAATATTTATTTGGTATTTTAGCAAACCAAATTGGTCCGCGGCGTACTTCCTAAAGCATTATAAACAGTGTGAAATAAAGAGGCTCCAGTTAAATTTAGAGATGAGATGTTGCCAATATGTTTTCGGTCACGCTTCGCGAATGCGCAAGTGATTGTTGTCGCCCTAAATACACGCGGTATGGGGTCCGTTTATAGACCCTCGCCTCATAGTTGTGTTAGCCGCTACCGCCGGACAATGCTGCCCCCCGATAACGCGCTGCCAGTGCCCGCGAATCTATGAGATCGGGCTGCGAAACGGATGTCAATAAAATCGAGACAGAGCGATGTGTCCAGGTCGTTGCCATGCCGTGTCGCCGATTCGGCCACATTTCGACTCCTGTTTGTTTAGACGCAGCGCGAGCGTGCGCGGACTGGCTACATCGGCGCGGCATTCCGACGTTTTCGCGTTCGTGAGCGGATCGCTTACATTGTCGCTGAGTGTCATCAATTCGCCGCAACCCTGACTCGCACAATCCCCATTTGCCCTATCTGTCTCTTTATGTCTCTTTAGTTGTTTCGCCGACCAACCACCGAAGCGGAGTTGCGCGTGACGTAACAATCGGTAGCGGCGATTACCGGGATCGTAATGCTAACTGTAGCCATTGACGACTGAAATCGAAATTTTTATGTTTCTGTTGCGTGATCGACTCTGTTGAGTAATTGCCAATGGCGATTGCATGAAGCCTTGTTTATCGACCTTTCTGGACGACATTTAAACATTCGTTTTTTTAAAGGACAAAGCTGGAATGCTAGAAACAATGTTTGTGTTACTTACGTCGGCCAAATTCCGATTTCTAAATGTTTTATCGAAAGTGCCTTTACCGCGATTCTCCTGTCATCCCATTAGGTTTGTTATAAAATTACTGCGCATTTTGCGATATAGTTTCGCATCAAACGATCTAATTAGGCACAGTCCCAAGTCGCCGATAGCCTTCCAAGAATTTCGGGCGGGTTTTCACAGAAATGACGGGCATCGACGATTACGTGTCATTATCTCTGTGTTTTACAATCACGGACAGTGGTTTTGGCGACTGTTAGCTAAACAAATTGCGTCATTATGGCACGTATTTAATCGAGACTTTTTGAGCCAATTTACACCACTAAATCTCCTAAATCCTAACGTAAGTTAAATATTATAGGGTTGATTTCAACCAATAGTCGCTTAAAGAATGATATGACATACACAAAGAACAAATGAATAAAAATAATGTCAATACCACAATATTTACCACGGTACATTTGTGACGCATTTGTGGACACGTTAAAAATCCAGTTTACAATAAATCAATGTTTTCGGATGGCGCGTCAAACAATTTTATCGCGAATTCATAGAAAATCGTCACCGAGCAAAAAAGTTGCGACTCTGGCAATGACGTCACCGAAAAGGGGATCGTAAATCGCCGAAAGCTGGCGAATCAATTCGATGGTTCCCAGCACTGCGCGGTCGTGCTTGCTCATCCATGACAACACAAGCCAACAAACGTAAACACAAACATAGTAGTCGACCGGCCGTAAATTCATTGTAAAAAATGACACTGACGTCATCACAGTTCGAGCCCTTGTTCTCTTTCACTTTAAGCGAGGGCGGAGATTATCTACTTATTTACGCTTAGTCGCAACACGTCTGTATTGACTGTTGCTTGATAGAGATGACGACATGTCTAACGTTTGTGATCATTATTTATGTGAAGGATTTGTGTTGTACAGGACGCTTGCTTAAAAACAACAATTGAAACAGTCACTCCTTAGACATTCTTACACTGTGTCCATCAAGATACAAAACTATTACAAGCAAAATGAACGTCATCGTATGCTAAGCAGTGCAGCAGCATCGGATTTTAAAATCTGACGCACATTTTTTTAATTGTTTCGTGAAAAGTGTATCGCGGAGACCACAGAAAAAATCAGCCCAAGATCGTTTGTATCAATAAACGCTTGTGTGATTTACGCATAAAAAAATGAAAAGCTTAAAAAACTTTTACTAATTTTAAGTGTTGAGCAACGTGTATAGCAACTATTGTGCACATTGGGCAAAACAGAGTGCGTTACATTCGATCTGATAACAATCTGATGGCGTCAGATTATCAAGAGGAGGCGTGCCACAAATATACGGATGTCTGTTTGGCCCTGGCGTGCGAGGCACGACCCACGAGAGTTAGTTGTAGCCGAGAGCGCTTCTGGCACTCACAACAAGTCCAGAGGACAAAAGCCGGGAGTGCTGTTTTCCAAACTCTGTGAGTATCCAATTGGATTCGGGAAATTGATCACCCGCTTGACAGGCATCGCTTTCACCGCAATCTGGAAGCTCGCATTAGCGACACGCGTCCGACGACTCGACTTCCCTAAAAATGACCATTTTTTATTAACTGGGCTATAACAAGACACAATGACGCGAGCGAAAACTCCAAAACAGAGCTTTCGTTCGCAGCTTTGCGCCCTCGAGTTGTCGTGACAAAATCTCGTACAGTTGGTAAACATGTTCTTCTTTTCGCAGTTTACTGGGATCAGCCATGATTTTTTTTTGAACAATTAGACCAACGACGAAGGTGCTACGCCTTCAAATTAACCTTTAAACTAAACATTGAAAGAAAGAAAAAATTCGTTACAAAAAATTTCGTTACAAGTGAAATAGAAAACTCACTTTCATGGTTTGCCTCTTGGTATGTATTTGAAACCTTTATAAGTTAACCATAAATACCGTTTACGTCTAAATTTTGCGATTAGAAGAAAAAAAGAAAAAACGCAATGATGCAAATTCCTTTATGGTTCATTTTAAAATGCCATATGTCTACAACAAAGCATGGGAGTATGCGATTTTTGGATTTCACCCGAGCACTAGCACGGCACTATGCAGTTTCTGTGTTTGTCGAACATATAGTGGTTTAAATCGTTGGCCACATATTAAACGTACCGTTTAATGTCCCAAAGGCCTTAGGCAAAACATTCCCCGCCAAATGCAATTTCCCATACTCCGGGTACGCCATAAACCTCGTAAGGGAAGTCAGCCTATTCGCGCTACGTCAACATACCTGAGAAATGACGGCAATAAATGTTTACACTATTCGTACCCGGAGCTAAGGGTAACACGTTTTTGGATGTATTTTGATTTGCTTGCACTACGCAATGAAGAAGATTGTTTACAGCGGACGTGGGTTTACGTCTCTATCAACAAATTACCGGCAAGAAGTAAACATACAATAACATCTTCATTTGGCGTAGGCTAAATACTAAAGGTTTGCAGCATGACAAAATGGCGCTTTAGTTATGGGAAAAAATACAGTATTTTTTTGGATTCGAAGGCTTGTAAGAACTATATCTCGCATTTTCGATAAGGTGATAAGAATCACATATTATACATATCGTTAACTTGTGGTATGGTTAAAATACAATATACAACGCGGCACGTGAAAAAAAATATATATTACCTTCGCTTTCAACATGTAATGGGTGTTTACTCTATGGAGCTAGATTAGTAATTCAACACAGTATTCAAAAGCCTGTTCTGAAATTGTTAAATTGGGACACTTTACGATTCAAAGAATAAAATGGTTGACTCGCACAGCTGCATTATTGATCATGATATATTATAGAAACATGTCTTAATTCATACCTGTCGGGTGTTTCAATATAAACCATATAAAATAAGAAATTACACTTGGATGCTACCAGGAGCATGGTTATAGAATCGGGGAATTGCTGACACGGCGTCTTATTCAGAATTGATGTTGTACCTTCTTCAGCCAATGTCGCTCAGGAAAGGCAAACGCAAGAGCAACAAGAGAGATTAACGTCCCGGCTTTGAAAGATTTGAAGTTGGAACACAGTGGTTCGCACTGCTGTTATTGTAAATGTTGCGGTGCCTGCTGTTATTGTAAATGTTTTCGGCGAAAGATGTTTTAATGTCAAGGTCAACCGCAACGAATGTACATGGAGACGACATTTCAATCAACTTCAGCCCAGGTTTTCATCGGATACCGATAAGGTTGTTGGAACCCACGCATGTGCTCCTAAGGGTATACCTTCGCAACCCCAGAGAGACTCTCCAGTGTCAATATAAATAACAAGTCAAGTTATAACCAAGTCATTATTAGGACAAGTCAACTTTAAGTCAAGTCCTTGTCATAAAAAAAAACTTTAAACTGGTAAAACTGGTAAACTCGTCCGATTAATAGCAACAACGCGAAAAATATTGCAAATTGTTTTATGTGCAAAAATTAAGATTAATAACCTAATTTAATGAAAAATAAATATTGAAACATTTTCAAACCAAGTCATTCGCCTGAAAGACTTAAGTTAAGTCAAATCATTTGGAAACAGTGACTTAAGTGTTCTTAAATTGAGCCAATGACTTAAGTCAATAAAACTCTACGATCACCATTGGCCACCAACCTTCAATTGAAAAATTATGTATAAATTGGTTGCGGATGATTGGGGACAAGAATATATTCTGTTACATTCACTAGGCACCTATTTTATTTTACTATTCTGAATTAATTAATTTTTTATTTTTGTTTTAATTGTTTACTCAATGAGGTTATGACCACAGATTATAATAGTAAGCCGTTAAATTGGTGATATACGTACTGGTTGATGTGTGACATTTTTAACGTCACATGTAGACTTCCTCTTTTTCCCGGATTTTTTCACTCCCGGGAAACGGGATTGAAAAATAAAAATTTCTGGGAATCCCGGAAATCTTGACGTAATTTTCGTGTCCTAATTACGTCATTATGATGTTTAAAATTACTTTATATTAGCTCTAAACATTTCATTAAGCTCATTTATGTTCTGTAGTATTGCTTCTGCAATCTTAGAAGACCTTCTTGTATTAAAGGCTGGACCCTTATTTGCTTTTATTTAGGAAACACGCACATGCAGGGCGCATTTTTATCGGTAAAATAAATTTAATTAGGATTTTTTCGCTGGTAAGCGCAAATAAAGCAACTCAGGCAACGACTTTAATAGGTTTGGTAATATTTTTTTCTTTATACTAGTGCAAAATTATTTTTTTTAAGTTTGCTTTGTTGCCGAATAACCAGGATTGTAAAAAAAAAATTTCTCGGGATTTGGGATCGTTATTTCGCGGGAAATCCCGGGAATTTCCCGTCGAAACTTTCCCGGTGAGGAACCCTAGTCACATTGTATAAACTGCAATCTCTGTATTATTCCCGTGTAGCGACTAGGGTCATTAAAGATGTTTTTATTGAGAATTTTAGACGTTTATTGATGATTGACGAATTGTAAAATCGTGCACGCTCTATCGAAAGCATCCTAGATGCTTATTCAGTTGTGTATTTATCAAAAATGTAACGATTGATGAATTGTAAAATCGTGCATGCCTGCCTTATCGAAAACATCCTAGACGCTTATTCAGTTCTGTATTTATCAAAAATGTTATGATTGATGAATTGTAAAAACCATAGCAACATGACGCATACTTCCGCCCTTGAATTGTCCGCGAAAATTCGTGGGATTAGAAAAACCCTTTGCAAACAGCACGCTCTCATATTTCACAAATATGTGTCACAATTTTGTTTACCATTAGAATAGCTGTTTCTGTGCTCGTATAAGGTAAAAACTCTACTTTCTTGTAAGAGAGAATGTTTAGAAAAAAGGCAATATGCCGACACCCGTATTCCGTAATTATTATTAAATATTATAACAATTGGCTGCGTAACAATTTTCTTCTTTGTAGAAATCTCTCTTTCTGAATTTTGTGTATAAAAAAGAGTGCATAGTCAATAAACATGTATCTTAACCAGGAACCAAGATACGAGTAGTTGTGTTTCTAAGCTAAAGCTTTTATGCCAACTAATCAGTGTGGAAGCATATCAGAAGTACGTAGCAGAAGATGAACAATTGTATATGATTGCAGTATCTACCTTGAAGTAGTAGTGAGGTTGATACACCGAGGCACAAAAGACAATTAATGATTCTCATAATCAATCAACATTGCTTCACCCGTTTAAAGTTGCTGAAAACAGTTGCAATTAAGTCTGAACAGCACCTTATTGTTAATAGGATCCATGCCTAACAAGCAATTTAAATTTGATTGATCATATTGTTTTCCACAATTAAAACGCTCACATGGGCGTGTTTCCAATGACAGCAATGGCAAGTTGATTAATGTGATCACTATTACTATTAAATGCTGAAAGATTATGTGCCACTGCTAAAATATTACAATAGGGGCCTTATGTTACAAGAATCTGACATTTTCCGGCGACATGCAAATTTGTTGTTATGAGCACATACTTCTAATGTCGTAGTAATATATTTCCATAATATTAAGTGGTGTTGTGAATTGAATACATTGTTTGACGAAAAGTTGAAACAAACCACATTTTTAGAGTTTCTATTTATCCAGGGATGCAGTTAACAGGCTTATACAACTTCATAGAAATATGTAGTTAAGTAAGCTACACAGCCTTAATCATTTAGTTTTATGTTTTTCGAAGTATAGCGGCCCCTAAATAAATATCATTCACGGCTGTAAACATATAAATTGAACAAATAAATGTAAACGAACAATCGGCGGCGTAAAAATTATTGTAGTAGTAAATGCATTAGGCCAAAATACTAAAACAACAAGCAATACAATACACAAAGTTTATCTACGCGATGTGAACTTAAAGAAACAGCAGAAAAACCGGAAGGAGTTAAGGGTCGTTACTTGTAAGATGTGACCATAAAAAACGCCGAAAAAAACGTTTTTTAAAGTTTAACGAAATTGCAAATTTATGAAGCTTCGCGCGTATCTAAATTATGTTTGTAGTATTTCTTATCTTTTACGAATTGACGTCACTTTTTACGTAACCTTGTGTCGAATTTTTTTATGATTGTCAGTTTAGATTGAAACATTATCCTTTAAATGGAAAGCACTAAAAAAGTGCTCCGGCAGCAATTTGTTGGGTTGATCGCGACCTGGTGTTTAAACTACTGATATGGTCGCTAGATGACGCTGTATTGCGCAATTACAATGTTTACTTAGTTGGAAAGTTACCAAGGTTCCAAAATATCGACGAAACTTGTTATAAATGTAGTCAGTAATCTTTTGTTTTTTGTTTGGTATTGTGGCGGATAATCGGAAAACCTTTCGATTTGTTTATTGTTTTGTGCACGTTTATCGAAATTAAAAATGTTTCTCAGTGTAATCGAATCGGTTCACAAATCAGAATCTCTTATAGCCATTAGGAATATTCAAATAATAAACTCTCTTTTTAAGTCGACAGGGCTATGTATATTGATTCTCACTGTACCGCACATATAACATTGTCAAAAGTCTACTCGGATTAAATCCCAATTGTCTGCTGGCTGTGTTTTTATATCGCATTCGTCTCGTTGTGTTCTTGTATAAATACGAATAATTCCAATAAAATAAAAAAGACAAAAAAACGTATCAAGGAAACCTATAAAAACTCGCTAAATGAATTACAAGGATCAAAAGCGAAAGCTAAACAAACTTTCCCGTCTGCCTAAATTTTTAAAGACTTTGTTTGAGTGCCGACCTAACGCAACCACTTTTCCATGACGGAAAGCGTAACGAAGTGCCAGTGCAACAAAGCCCCGATTAGATCATTGTGTCCTGAGAAACACTGGGCACCTGTTACAAAGGCCATCCTTCCACCGATTTTTAAGTGCCTGTTTCGCAAGTGTGACTTCCCTCCTTTTTAATGTGTTTGCGTAAAGCTTCAGGTGAAGTTTGTTTATGTGCCGAGTGCCTATCGGGACCCTCTTCTCATAACCACTTTGAGGCCAATAACGGCCTGTAAGTAACTTTTCGGCAAAGGGTCATTTGTTACTTTTACATGTTGCAAGTGGTGCAATTAGGCACGTAACACGTTTAGAAAGTTCGTTTTGCGAAACAATTCTTTGGAGATGCCTTGATAGCAATTTATATATAATTTTAATTTTAAATCACTATATAACTTATTTATAAAAGTCAACTAATCACAAATTAGTTACCAGCAAACCCGAGTATACTGCAAACACTGGTTGCTTTTTATACTGCTAACAAGTGTTAAACATCGCACAGGAGTTGCACGACACATTACTCAAAATCCAGATAAGTTATTACTTTAATAGTCCTAAAAAGGCAGCCAAGGTTACGTTTATAAAAAAACAAATATCCTTATAATGTAATTACCCAGAAAAAGCGCCGAGCCTTACAGCTTATAACGCACAAGAAAATACCATGAGGCGCTAAAATCATTAAAACTTGGCTTGCGGTATGATGTTTCCAAAACAACCTCGGTGTCGCCATTTAAGTCTAAAACAGAGATCTAAACGTCGAGGTCACGCGTGGCTTAGCGACGCAGCTAAACAAAAGTTGCCGGTGTTTAGGTTCAAGCTACACCAACTCGCAAAGGTATGCGCGAAAGGTCAGATAGATTTTTCCGAACCAGATCGAGCGCAAATGTAACAGGTGTGTTGTGACATCCGTCAGGCACTTACGGCGATACTCATCGCGTTACATACATTATCTAAACCAAAAAAAAAAGTTTAATTTCACCAGATGTATGAAATAACAGTTTTCCTAAAGTTCTTTTAAGCGTAATGCAAAACCTTATCACGCCTATAGCTCCAGCGACATGTACGACCAAGAGGAAAGGTTAAAAAACATTTTCGAAATAATCGTATTTATTGTAAAACAGATTTTACCCAATCCATTTATTTGAAAAACAGTCGATAAACAAAGACACAGTTAAATATTTCAGCGCTTGTCATAAGGAGCAGTAATATTTATTTAAACAATTTTACGGGTATAATTTTAGGGTTTATATTTAGTCTATATAATAACTATATGCCTTGTAAAACTAATATAGCGAACGTCAAATTTTATCAAAATGGTTGACGACCAGAACAGGCGTTGTTCCTAGGAAATTTTTTCTGTCAACGGGATTCTAACTAATGTCAACACCTTTAGTGAATAAAATAATGTGCTTACACGGGTTTTTGGCTATTTTGGGGTATACGACGAGTTGTGAAATATATGCGAGTTCCTGAGAGATCATCTTGGCTATCCCTGCAACATATTAATAAAAAGCAAACTTTTAATCCCACACAGGTGATGCCTGTCTTTGCTTACGCAAGGAGTGACCAAGCCTATCCAAAGAAATCTAAACATCAACAATCCCTTCGTTAGTCTGTGCCATGGAAACAGACATCGTGTCACTTTTTTGCATTGTTGGGTTTTTGCGTCATACGTATCACTCAATACCGAGCATGGAATCGACCTGTACTCGCCCAATAACCTGGGCAAAATGGTAATACTGCAACAATAGAAAACTCCCAAAAGGACGTGGGCAGTGGGACAGGAGATTACCGGTAAGGAGTGCTAGGACAGTTTTGCCCAAGATTTGCTTGGTAACAGTTTGGATGCGAAAACAATAAATTTGCTATCCACTGTAATTTTAGGAAAGTTTACGTTTGCTCCTAAAGCTTAAAAATAAGTCGATTTGGAGTACACGTTTTCAAAGTCGTTACGGGAGAAAAGCTACCTTATGAAAATTATTTAGGCTTTATTATTATGCACAAAAATCATAGTAAAACCCTAAACCCTACGTAGGTTAAAATTAACATTAGGTATTGATTCCGATCGTTTAAATAAAATTTTGACATATTGCTCAGTGAGTGGAGCATTTATTTAGTATTGGTTGCAACCCTTTAAAATTGTAAAAAAAAACGCAATTTTCTATTTTATTGTTATTTTTGGCAACTTTGCATTACGCTCGAACAAGCCACGTATTATTGCGGGGTAAAACGCACAAAAATGTTCACAAATACTTTCCGTTACTCCTACATCTAGGTGCAGTCATTCAGCCCACGCAAAATGCTACGCAAGCGATCTAAGGCGAGGTTCATAAACTACGTAACGGTAGCGTTTACTTAATCTGCCCTATTGCGTTCCATTGGAATGACCGGAATGCGATTCCGCTTTGTCTAGTAGACCAGGCGGATTCCACAAGTCTTGCGCGGACGAGAAAAGGGAAACCGTCCTGCGGAACGTGACGACTTGCCCCAGTACTCCCGAACAGACTTTTACGTGTCGTGTCACAGGGTCAACTTCACGGCACAGCTTGCGTCGTTGCACATGTCGTGAAGCCGCAAGAAAGACAAATAAACTATTACTCTTGGTTGCCACTTGCCCCGGTGTAATTTAGCTTAAGTCACAGAACACTTGTAGCCTGTTAGTGACCTGTACGACCCTGTATCAATAATTTTAATAATAATAGTATTACTGTATATGTTTTTTTTAGGATACATATTTATTTAAAAATCGAAAGGACGTCTTTGTTATGTGGCAGACTATTGCTAGAATGTTTAATCCATATAATGATGACAAGTTGACTCAAAAGGGGTTTACCGTTGGTCAACAAAATTTGTGATTACCAAAAGGTGGAAAAATTAACTGCCGTTTGTGAGCAGGCGTTGTGTGGCATATCGAAGCACATTAATATAAATGTAGGCTACTCCTCAAGTTATGGCGAGAAAAATGTGAAGTTATGTGGATTTTTTGTCTCCTAAATGTGTGAATTCTGCCACCAAGAACAAAAAACAGTGTTTGCGTTTAAACAATAATCAATCACATACTTTTTGAAAATAAAAACAATATTTAGAAAATTTAACGGTAAAAAAACAAGCAAAACTCGTATATTTAATTGCTAGATTAAAACCATGAATATTTGGCGGTTTCCTTATTTTTAATGAAAAAGTTGATATCACAATTCAAGTTACCACAAAAAATGCATTTACCTTGACTTCAGCTTCATGGAAAAACAAACATAAAACTGCAATTCTGTTGAAAAAAAAAATATATATATAAACAGAAAACGCCAAATGCAAAACGAAGGACATTTGATAATTTTAGTATCTTCAGCTTATGGCAGTGGTAAGAAAAATTTTTTTGTCGCGGCCCAAGAACTCTTTTCAGAGCTATTGAAGGCCAACTACGAAAAAGTGGCGATATTTGATTTTAAGATGAAATATAACACGGCGTCGTTATGCTCAAAGCACTGCCACATCATGATGTAATACGATAAAAACGAATAATCTACGCGCGAAGCGCGAAAAAAATTTCAATTACATGCAGTTTAAGTTCGACAGGACCACATTTGTGGACCACATTTGGCATGTGGGCTTATGGACCACATTTGGCATGTGGGCCTTTCAAACTACATGTGGGCCTTTCAAAGCTACATGTGGGCCTTTCAAAGCTACATTATAACACTAAGCTATTCAAAAGTAACTCACGGCCCACTAAAAATGGCTCTTCGGCCCACATTTGGGCCGCGGCAACTTTATCCTTACCGCAAAAAAACAATGGTGACTTTTTATATATTTGGGTAGAAACGCATTTGGGCTAAATACATATCCTGAAAAATGACAAAAACATACTAAAAAGAAAAATAATTTTAGAACATATTATGTTCTATAGTTCTAATTCTAATCTAACTTGGAAAAATTGAAATGCTTTAATTTCCATTCTCATATTACATATTATTTTAATAAACGTTATACTAATTGTATAGCCTACTAATCAGAGTTACTGACTGTTTAACAGTAAAACATTTATATTAAACTTTATTAGGATTAAAGGTATCGATTTAAGTATAGTAGAATCTCAGGCCTTCCAAAAAATGGAATAATTTATTTTTCGAATCTTAATGAGAGACGTTAAAAAGATTGTTAGGAGCCGTGTATATACAACATCCGTGTTAAACAAACGTGTCAACATACAAGCAGATTTTTTTTTTATTTGTAGTCAAACCTTTCGTCATACAAGTGTCATATTTTTTTCTCTTTATAATGTCTTATAAGTTTATGGAATTCTCGGTCAACGTTTGCTTTTGCTTCACTAAATAGGAGCGAAACTGTTTGCTTTGACATAAGCGATAGGCAAAATGAAAATATGTTAAAGTCCTCAATAAATGAAACAAAGCGACTTCTTTATAATCGAAAAATTGCACAAACATCACAAAAACAAGTCGCACTGTTTTTGTTAAGTCCTTGAGGCAGGCGAACAGACACAACGGAAAGAGCTAGTTCCTGAACTCTCACGGTCCCGCGGCGTCAGGGGTCGTGAGAGCATAATGGCTGTTGTAGCATGTACATTAACACGAACGTTTTACAGAATGACATAAGCGATGTCGAAACTGACTCTTGCGTCGGGCTCTATTGTCGGTCAGCGGCTCAGTAATGACGCACAGCGCTTAAAGAGCCCAGCTTGTTCACGGAAAGCGTGTTTACGTTTTGGTGCCTCTTGAGAATGTTGACCAAGACCAATTTAAAAGCCCAACGCAGTCGCAATGTGTCGCGGGTTCAACGCGATTAACTTTTGTTGTTATGGTTGTGAAAGTAAACCGACGGTTCCAGGTGTATTGTCCCTTTCCGGACATATATAGTCTGTCATCACATTTGACGTGGCAAGGGATTTCAGAGAATTGACATTGTGTTCCGATACCGATACCCGATATTTATACAAAAAAATATCGCGGTCCGATCCGGTACCAAATTGCGTCATTACTTTACTCAAACAAGCAAAATATATAAATCTGAAAGGTTCCAATATAATCTTTGCAGGTTTTGAAGCAGTTCATTTCATATAGCGGGACAAAGTTGCAAAGGGCATATCATGGATTTTCGTTTGGGGTGACATATGAAGTCACGAGTTCAAGTAGGGCAATCTTAAGAAACGTGTTGTTCTCGAACAAACCGGTGTGCAACTATGCAGCTGAAGGTAAGTAAAAACATTAGTCAACTAGTATAGCTCTAGACTAGGGGTTCTTAAAATTTATTTGTATGGCGTACCTCACAATTTATTTAAATCACTGTTACGGAAATCATGAAAGTGCCAGTGAATTGAACTTGCTCGCGTACTTGAAATTTCTCTCCCGTGGAGGTACGCGTTTATTTGGGGGGCATAGGGTACATAATTTACATGTTAAATTACATTACTAAAAGATAAAATTCAAACACATATTAAATTTGTTTTTAAATAAATGGGCCTTGTTTATCGCCTATCAAAGGTGCATTTAAATAATAAACCCGAAAATTGTATTTTTAGGAAGTCAAACCGTTTGATTTTTTAGTTTTAGTTTCGATTCGAGTTTAAGTTCTTTATAAAATCCGTTTCAGTTCCGGGTTTGATTAGGAGCAATTTAACAGTTTATATTAGTCCCGGTTTAGGTTCAATAAACTTGGGTTAAACCTAAAACTGTGTGTTGAAAATAAATGGAATAGCGCTATAAAATTGTAATTATATTTAATCCAAGTTCCATGATGTATTAAAAAAATCAAGCAGCTTATTATTGAAACATCTGAACAATATTAAAGCAACGTTTTAAATATAAAATCTCTAGCTTTGGTGTTATAGCTAAGGTCATCAACGCGACGCGAAATTTGCCTATAGTAAGCTATATATTTTCTATATTTGTTTCTTGCCTAGAAAGCTATATATTATGATTTTTTGACGGAACACATTACACCAGTAACTTGTTATATACATTACTAAAGATAGCCTGCGAATTTTTGCGATTACGTCTGACACAACATCATAATATTCTTCTTAAATAGAAAGAATGCTCAAAACTGTTTGTTGTCCAATTTTATTTTCAAACTTGCAACGAAATTTGTGTTTATATACAATAGGGTTCCGCAAATGTTTTGCCGCGGCCAACAGAGACGCGGAAATGGCTATTAGCACTTAGCTTATTCAAGCACTTTCAGCGTATGACATGGAAGTGTGAAAACACGATTTAAACAAAAAATATTTGATACTAAATTGGAAAACCACAGAGGTCGAGTATCGACATCATCTTGATTAGGACGTTTCGATACGAGCTTGTATCGTCTTGAGTTAATGTTTACATCAAAACGTCTCAACAAAGATGGTGTCGATCTACTTGACCTTTGGGGCTTTGCAATTTATTATCAAACTACATTACAGACCCGTGCATAGCGTACTCCAAAAAAGATTTACTTTTAGAAAACTAATATTGTATACACCTATTGGAAACAGGATTTCATATAAGACAGTGATCAAAGGAATGTAATATAGCAAGTAAGATAGCTCTATCTATCTTAACTAGCATGAATTGCCTAATCTGCAATAAAGGAAGTTAAACGGGTAGCGACTGAGGCTTTAGCGCAGGGGTTCTTAACCAGGAGTCGTGTACCCCTGGGTGGAATGATGCACCAAAGCAGGGGGTACGAGACGCAGTGTGAAATTATGCGTTATTTAGGCATATTTGTAAAGAATGCGTAATTTACGAAAAGCAACAACAACAACAAAACTTTAGTAAATTGACTGATTGTTTGTGTGTTGCAAATATCATTGAACTTCCAAGACTGTATTTAATCCATGCATTCAACACGTAAGTTATAAATACTTAGTCTAACTCCAATTATTGCATTTTTATTTATGTTCATCGGCCATTGTAGACAGGGGTTACGTGAAAATTTCATGAAAACTCAAAAGGATACGAGCGCTAAAAAGGTTAGAAACACTGCTTTGGCGGGTCACATGTTGGATGCCGCTGTTCATAAAGGTACCACAGCGCCATCTGAGGATCATTAAAATGAAATTACACAAAAAAAACGATAGCAAATTTTACCAATAAATCAGTAGCCTATACAGGAACAAGTGAACTGTAAATGTCAAAATAAAAACCTATCATATCGGAAAGGGCTATTTGTTTGGTCTTTAATTGTAATTATTCATTAAACTTCCAACGTCGGCTTCCGGGGTTGTTAAAGAGGTGGTACTTTTGCATATGGGAATCAATCATAAAGTTGTTGGGGAATCAATCATAAGTTGTTGAATGTAGAGTAATTCAAAGTGCCAATATAGACAGCACAACTGAACTACAACTTCACACACTTCATAGCGTTTTTCGGTACGTTAATAGCGGGAATTTTGCGAAAGCGACAATTAAGGCATATTTGTCTAGTTAGTACATTCCTTTGCACAAACTAAACAAACAAGCTATTTCGTGACATTTTTTAAGGTCTCCCATATGAAAGTGCTTGCAGAAAAACAGTGCTGAAGTTATGCACAGACGATTTACTGCGGTAAAAGCGTGGATAAATGTTGTTAAATGTTCTTCTTTAGCAGGTAAAGTCGTTATAACACACCGCTATTTATTTGAATGTGTTTAAACTAGGATTTCAGTTGCATTTTTGTACATTACATCAAATGATAACCGCCTGTTTCCAAAGGTTACTTGTTTTAGGCGACCCGTTATGACGTACCTTTTTGACGTAATCTCTGAAAACTCATCGTTCCGATAAAACAAAATATAGGCCTAATACGTAGATTGATGAAAGCACTCTGTTTAAGTATTCTATAGTTCAGTCTTCAAAACATTATCTTTTTTAACTTAACTATACGAAAATGCAATATCTTGCTTACATAACCAATGTGACTATTTACCAGGGAGTAAAACCGAACCCAAATCGCAACTTTATGAACCGGTTTTATTTTTCACAAGCCGTAACCGAACCTGAACCCGAACCGTTGTTTGTAATAGTTTAAAAGACGGAGTAGAACCGAATCGAATATTTTAAAGTAACCCTATCCTTAACCGAGCCCGAACCTGTCACAAAAGCGGTTCACTCCAGGATGACGTTACAACACGTTTTTTTGTAAGTTAAGCTAAACGATGTTCTATAATTTGGCGCCATTTACAAAATATTATTTTTAAAACATGTACCGCGATCATTATATGACAAAGTACTAGATAACTTTTGTTCTTCAATATAATTTGCATCATGCTGGGTAAAATCAAATGTGAAGTCATTACAGTATTAGATTTAAGTCAAAACAGGTAGGCTACTAACGAGATTTAAACCATTATCTCCAGGAGCTGGAAATAAAGTGCAACAGCGCTAAATTGCTGCAAAACAATGCATATATTCGTCAAACAGTCCTCAAACAGTCCAAAGGCCAAACGGCTCGACTCCCTGCTTTTACTACGATTCCGTTAATTTAAAACGTGCATGGAACTTTCTAAATCTAAAGTGTAGGCCTAAGGCATGCCCCACATACACATTGCACAGTACCAAATTTTGATACTGTTAAGGCGACAAAATGTAAGTTGTAAAAGGGTAATAGCAAATAGTGAAATATGTATTGCGGGTGGATCAAATTATGACCCCCATATGAGTGGATTACAGAATAATTACCTTAATTTACTTGCGTAAATAGGTAAATTACAAGCTGTAGAGTAGGAGCCGGGCTCGGGACTCGACAAAGTTTAATATTTGGCCGGAGTCGGACTAGGTTGTTTTAAGCGACTCCGCGGCCCTGATTTTTAAACGCAACCTAACAATTCCAGGGGTTACAACCATGTGCGCCCGCACGGGGGGCAAGGGGGGAACTTGCCCCCCCCCCCCCTAGAATTTCCAAATTCGTTTATTAGTATTATATATAGGTGTAATATGTATTACTTCTGAAGGTTAAAAGTATTAGACATTATCCATTGCCCCCAGTGGCGTATCCAGGTGGGCGGGAGTTCTTACCCCATTTTTGTAAGTGATATTATTGTTTTTTGTTCGTTTTTGTCATGGTTTAACAAACTGTTCGAGGCGGCGTGCTTTTTAAGTAACTGGGTCACGCGTCTTAATCTAATGCGAAACCAAAATCTAGCGCAAAACGCCGTTTTTCGTCTTTTGTTTGGTCGACCGTAAACGCTGGAAGTTTTTCTCTTTCGTTATTTGTTTAGGTTGACTATGATTAGCAAGTGTGTAATCGACAATTGACAACGCTAAGTCAAACCTTCTTTCTTATTTTCTCGCTAAAAATCGAGTTATACGCAGTATGTTCCTCGCTGTTCGGTCTCTGCGCTAATATCCGATGTTGGTGTAACATGGACATTTGTTTAACTGAAGCAGATTCTTAAAAGGAGGTATAATGGTGACTGTCATGCGCGTTTCAAAGTCTCCATTTTTAAGTAATGATGGTTAACGCAAAAGTATGCTCTCTAGGCATACTCTAAGACCACGTGCTAAGTTTGCAATGGACACAACTATTTCCCCTCAACCGCAGCTTGTAATTTAGCTGACTTGGCACACAGCTCGGCGCAGATGTTGCGCTAATCGTGGCATAATAACACCCGGAAAAAACGATCTTCGTTTAGTATTGCAGGTGGTGAAAGACGTGCTTGTAATTTAGCGCTCGTTCCGTTCATGGAACTTGAAACCTGCGCTGCTGGAAAAGTCGAATTACGTGTGATTCTACCACAATTAATCACACATATTTCACTGTCTTGGTTGTTTTTTTGCCTGAAGTTAATTATTGTACACCGTGATTTCGCAGCTGACGCCTGACAGGATTGTCGACGACGCACGTGGTCGCTTTTGCTGGACGCATTTCGCGGTTTGTGATTAGTTTTTTTTATCACGTCTTGCAATTACCATTGTATAACGTCATACTGTCACTGTTTTATGACGTCATTTTTGATTAACGTCAGACGAAAAATAGGGGAATTCCCTAAGTTGAAAATTATGGATCCCCCTTTTTGATTTTTTGGTTACGCCCCTGATTGCCCCCCCTCGAAAATTTTCTGCGGGCGCCCCTGAGTACTACTGAAGTTCGACAAAAAGGTGTTTTCTTAAAAAAACCTAATGTATATGCTTACTGCTTATTCGTATAGTGCAGGGCTATTCAACTGGCGGAAAACGGTCCGAATGCGGGCCTTTTTAATGTTGAATCCAGACCTTATCTGTCTCAGTATTCGGCTTAGCACTGCGTTTTAATCAGTTTTTTCTTAGCATACTATTGCTGCTGTTTATTGAAATCCCCCAGAGCCATCTAGCCTTTTCGGCAAACGTATTGCTAAATTTTCTTGTTTTGCCTGTTACCGGTTGGATTGTGTAGTGCGCCTTAAACTTATGTGAGAAACTTTGTAGAAGTCACAGCCAATTTTACTCTTAAAATTGCGTTTCTATTTTGTGTTAAGTTTTGTTTTGTTATTGGTGTTTTTTTTTTAAATAAATACAGAATTCACTTGAATAGTAACATTTAATTAATTAAATCTAGCATATCCACTCAAAAAATATAAATCATTTTTTGCCACAGGTAGTAGACATTTGCGCAATTCACCAAAATAATAAATAAATCACCAAAAAAGAACAAAAACATTTATCATCTAGGTGTGCTTCGATGTTCGAATTTATTTTCTGTTAATCCCTTGTGAGAATTAGATTTAGGGGACTGGCAGTTTGTTAAATTTACGCCATCTTTTGAAGTAGTTTGGCTCTTTGCGTGGGACGACTTAAAATGAAAGCGCGGTTTAGCGATAACCGCTCCACCATTGGATGGACCGCGTGAGGTCTCGCCTTGCGAATTGTCCATCTCTGTCTGTTGATCGCGTGGTTGACCTCTATACCTCGGTCGCCGATTGTAATTTCTGGGCGGCCTGGTATTAGTTCTGCTGTTGTGGTAATTGGGTTTTGCACTAGGCAAATAATGCGGATGTCGCCTTGAGCCACTATTTGTGGCTGCGTTTGTCGATTGGGGCTCTAGCCCGCTTTTCGATGGTAATTGTTTTGTCGTAGAGGTGTTTCTGTGATCTTGCTTCGCCGCTCTCGCTTGTTCCTGTTTAGCTTTTTCTAATTCTTTCTGGCTGGAAGCGGCATATGCTTGTTCAATCTGCAATACCGATAGTAAAATTTTACGTACCTGATTTAAATTTAGAAAAGCAAATATTTTAGATTAGAACCTAGATTACGTTTGCTCGTATTAAACAAAACAGAACAGAACATGCCGCAATCTTTGGCATTACTTTTGGCCTTTGGACGTTTATAGAATAGGAAACATTAAAGAGAAAAATGACCAAACTGCAGGATTTTTATAGTGCGACATTTAGTGCCTCATCACCCACAGAGGAAAGAAGGTGCTTGTTTTTCTCTGCTTCTTGATCTATTAAGCCTCCATGTTTTTTTTGGTGTCTGAAGATTTGGCGCATCCTGTCTACTTCCCTTTTTAATGTGGACCAGTTGATGTCAATTGGCTAAAACAAAACACAAAAAGAGATTAATATTGCACAGATTTTGCCTGTGTTTTCAAAAGTAAGACGAATCAGTAGAAAACATTAACACATTGAACAGTGACCTAAAATATAAAAATAACTTAAAATTTGTACAATTAATTTATAACTTAATTTAAAATAAGTTTAATATAAATACATGGTCGCCAAGTTTTGGGTGCTCCGAGCACCACTGGCAAAAACTTGGAAGTGCTTAGCCCCCCTTTTAATATATTTTGCTGTAAAATACTTTATATATTAATTTGATGCTTGCAATTAGTCATTTTACCATTGTTTATCTGACACAATTCAACAAAATATGATCTTAGAAAATACAAGTAGTTTGGGTTATTAATTCAAACATTTAAAGTTACACACCACTGGCAAAAACTTGGAAGTGCTTAGCCCCCCTTTTAATATCTTTTGCTGTAAAATACTTTATATATTAATTTGATGCTTGCAATTAGTCATTTTACCATTGTTTATCTGACACAATTCAACAAAATATGATCTTAGAAAATACAAGTAGTTTGGGTTATTAATTCAAACATTTAAAGTTACATAATAAAGCCTATTGTGTCAAAATACAACAATGAGACCATCCAGTAGTGAAACTATTTCATACAACAGTTGAATAGGTAACTCATTTTTTCAGCGGGCATTTCATGACATACTTATTGAAAATTTTGAGCACACTTATGAAAAACTAAAGTCGGTATCTACGTAAATATATAAACTGTTCATGCTGACAAAACACAACCTACCTCTGAATCCAGTGGTTCCTGTGCTTGTTTTAAAGCATCCATATCAAATCCAATTTGTAATCTACACACAGGACATGGTACCTCCTTGACAACCATTGTATTGTTGGCAGGCTTTTGAATATGATGTTGAACTCCCCCAGGAGTTTGCTTATTTTGTTTCAAGAAGTTCTGCACATACTGATACATGCAGTACGAATGCATATAGTGAAAACATTCCGTTTTTACAAAGTCATCAAGTTCCTGAAGATTTAAATTTGATATATTATAAATACTTGCATGAGTCTGTATGAAATAATGTATGCCATGGTAATGTAGCCAATCTAATTATCACCACCATTATTTTGTTTAAATGAGTAAAATTTTAATATGGAAATGTAGTGTTTTTCAAGGTGCTAGGCTTCTTCTGCATTGGAAATGCCTACTAAGTAAGTTAACTATTTTAAGGAAAAACTTGGTAGTACTGCACGGCATAGCTGAATTTTCTCCCTTTGGTATACGATTTGTGACAATACTATGTGGTATTGGCTCCCATGTCAATATAAAACAATCCTTTCCGAAATGATTACTAGAGATAGACCGATATATCGGTATCGGTAAATGTAGGCCGATACTTTTTCCAATATTTTAGTACAAAAATATGATATAATTTTTGTACAACAAACAACTTCAAATTTTTTGTCAAAAACATTTTGGTTTTTAGCATTACACCAAGTTAATATGCAAAATAATTGTTTAATAATTAATAAAGGTATATAAATTAAAACAGTAATAGGAATTTATTTTCAATTAATTCAAGTTTTAAACATTTCCCAGGTATACAAAAAAAACGGTATCGGTATCGGGTATCGGTTGAAAAATTGTAGAAAATCGGGTATCGGCATCGGCCAAAAAATGGATATTTCGGTTGATCTCTAATCATTACCATGAATGATGAAAGGCATATTGGACAAGGCGTGCAAGGCAAATTATTGCTTGTGAGATCGTCTTGCACCATTTGAATTAAGTTATACAGAACAGTATCTCCCTGTGACTCGCTCACATAGTCTTCCATTTCTGTTTTCAATTTGACCAATCTTGCATCTGACAAGCCACGAGATGTTACAAAAACGATGTTTAATGGGTGCAATGGGTACTAAACAAAATTTATTTGATTAGTCATTGTACATAGAAAATTTATGGTAGATTACTACATCTAATATTTCAGCTAATTCATAATTTTACCTCTAAGGGAATGTCAAATCGTAGTTGAAGCTTAACATATTGAATGTTCACATCGTTAGCTGTTGCAGGAAATAGAGTAATTTGAACTGAATCAATGTTACCACTGAAAATAGAACCAAACACACACATTTCCTGTGATTTTGATTTGTTGCATCGTTGTTTTTGTCAACAAAAACTCACCTCAGATTTCTTTCAGCTAGAATCTCTTCTTCAAATATAGATTTTAAAACCATAAATTCGTCTTCAATGGGTCTGTAAAATATGAATTTTTGTTTATTATATAAAATGAGGTATAAATTCAAAATCTTGTAAACGAGACTAACCGTTCTTCTTCTTCTTCCATATTAATCATGCCAAGTTTACCAAGAGGCTTACAAATAGTTGACTGACCATTCGTTAAAAAAAAACAATTAGCTTTGTTCAACGAAGAATAAATGGTCCAATGGATCAGATAAAATCATGTTGACCAGTAACATGATGAGCAAGTACTACAGCAGTGTACATGCACCAAATGCAAAGCGGGACATAACATTATATTTAAGTGTTAACAAAACCCTGTTATAAAAGATAAGAACTTGTTTTATCCCTGGCATCTCATGTGTATTGTTTTTAACATCTGTTTGGCATAAAGATATATATCATAGTCAAACATCTAATCTAAAAAACTATTATTCTATTTCTTCGTTTAATATTCGTTTTTTACAGTCGGTTTGCATTTCATGGCACTTCACACTGAGATCTCAGGTGTGTAGCACCAAATTTTGGTCTTAGGGTAAAAATCCTCCCACAATTTAGCTTTTTTACAATTAATTAAGTGCGCAATACGAATGCAGATGTGCAAACAAATTTTTTTGGTAAAAATATTGGGTGAGCAGCAACTGCCACGGAGACTGGTTCTACTGTAAGTGTATGTATTCTATTTTAAACAACTAACTAATGCTCATAACAAAATAATTCCTTTTGTGACCAATCTCAAGAATCTTCAAATGTTTTATTTTAAGTAAACAATATTTGTGGTAATATTAAACCCCCCAATTTTGAGTGCCACATTAAATAATGTAATTATTGTAAATAAGTAGTCCCATGTTTAATAAAGGGGCACTGGTTTGGAAGACTACCACAGATTTGAAACAAATTAATAAATCAATGCAGATTATTTGGGTTAGGGTAACGATTAGTGTTTACATGAGTGTGGGTATTATTATTTAATAATATTGCTTAATCTACCAAATAATGTTCATTGTGGTAGGATTCTAGACCAGCGCCATTCAAGGTATTTATTAGGGAATTAATTTCTGTTGGCTCTAATGTTTATTAAAATAAATTCTGCCTCAGAGTTGTGATATCATCATTGGCAAAAAGTAATTTGGTTTTAAAGTTTTAGTACATTAATGATAATGTTAAACAAATTTGGTGTCATTAGTGGGAAATGTATTTTTTGTTGGTTTGCACAGAGGCAGAGGAGCAACTCTGATTGAAAACTATTGTTCTTCATGTTAAATCGAAGAAATGGTATGTTGTCGTCACTGTTGCTATACGCTCAAGCAACTAGCTGTGCAAAGCAATAAAACAAACACACCAACTAAATATTTAAAAGTGTTTGGACCACTTTCAGAAATGTTGTCAATGCATCACGTTGCAAAATACGCTGTAAGAAGTATATGTGGTTTTAATAAAACATTTCTCAAGTTTTATTAACTAACACACTTCTGTTAATAGTCGTTGGGTTTAAACGAACATGACATCTTTAACATGTCCGTCCTAGGACCAACTTCAATATAAAGTGAAACACTTAACTTCAGAAAATGAGAAAAGCGACGTATAACCATAGAATACTAATAACAGTAAAAGTAATTTACGGAATATGGAAGAAGTGGAAAAAGAGGTAAAAAAATGCATTGGTATTTTACTTAATTAAAAATGATTGAGTTGATATAAAACAAATTGAAACAATTCAATTATGCCACGTTTCTACTTGTATTTGTTTTGTGTGAAAAAAACTTGAAACCGGCATTAAAATAGTACATTAAACACAAACTGACATATTCTGTATATATAATATAATATTGGAATAAATACCACATCAGGTAATTCAATTTTTTTTTAAATAATTTTTTTAATCCAAGTATAGACTGTCGCTGCTGGACGATAGCGAATCTTGAAAGAAGATATCGTCGTTCAAAATATATTAAAACTAAGCAAAACTTTTAATGTAGTTAGAGAACTTACGAATCATCGGTTATAGTGTAGAGATGTGTTACCATTATTGTAAACAAGTCGTTTTAAAATGACTGAAGTTCCAGTCATGTCGTTCGTTAAGTAACTAAAGTCAAATCTTTTGAATAAATCACACGTCAAGTCCCTATCAAGTCATAGTTATAGCAATTCAATTCCAAGTCAAGCCCTTGTCATTAAAATAAACTTTAAACTATCAAAATTATTGAACTTGCTCGATGACGAGCAAGATCTCAACTAAAAAATGCCAAAGACGCAACATATATAGTACACAGATTGCATTTCAAGCAAGTTGGTTGATTATCAGTTCTCATTAATGTATTTGCCTGATGAATCACCTACTTCTCCAATGGGGATTGTCGGGTTCTGAATACAAGTCCACGCAGTTTGGTTGGCTGGCCGCCAGCATGCCGGCAAGCACAACCGCTCACTGTATTAACTAGACAAGACTGGTGTATATTCGCATAACGCTTTTGCCTATACAAGTGAGAATTTGCATGAACAACAAAAGGGCGACACGGAAAAGCGGAAATGATCCAGAACCCGGAGCCTTTCTGTCAGCCGGGAACTGTGACAGCAACTTGTTCACACAGGTGAATTACTTTTATCTGTAACGGAAATATGTGTCACGATATAACATTAATCATGGGTGAAACAGCCAAATGCTTTCAACATCAAAAAATATTTTATCACATTTTTTTAAATATAAGTAGGCCTAGGAGTTAGATTTTGCAATAAAAATATGCAGTTTTGGATGTTGTGAACATGCATTATGTAACTCATATGGGCCGCGATTCGTATTTTGCCCAAGTCAACTCTATATTTGATTGTGGATTGTCCCAAGGTTGCAACACACCTAGATGTTGTTTCAGGATTATGGTACAAGCTTTCCCAAATTTATTCGAACAGCTTTTTTTCATGTCACATCAAGTGATATGCTTGGTCTGTTTTTATAGCGTCATAAACTTTAACCGCGTATATCTAGCTATTGATTAACATATAGTGGTAACAGACCAACGTGGAGAGGTGCAGGGGTCTAACGTTTCAAGAAAGATAATAATATAATAAACAGAATAAAAAAACATGATGAAGTTGTTATTGAAGAAGCGCCGAAGTCCGACCTTCTTCAGATTTGCAAACTTCAGTATGATTCAACAGCTAAAATTGCACAGGACATTTTTCGAGAAGAGATCGTGAAAAGTTTAGCTCATCAGGTGATTTTACAGTAAAGTAGCGAGACAATAAAAATATTCGCAGAAATCGAGATAAAATATCACGTTTATTCAGTATGTGGCAAAACGTCATGGAACTTTGATGTTATGTGGCAATATAAATAGAGTAAAAAAAAGTTCAAAAAATGTTTTAAGCGTAAGTTTACGGTAAATCAAAACAAATACAGCCAAATGAATTGCATATGCAATACTCTAGTTTATCAACTGAAAAGTAAATTGCTATTTGTTGAGATATCTTAAAATAATTAAAGCTATATAGTGGTATGAGATTTACTTTAATTTTAACCATAAACTTTATTTTTAGTAGGAATGTCAAATATTATGGAAAACAAGGCAATACCTCATTTCAAGTGGTAATATCAGTACTCGTCTGACACTTTGGCAAACTTTGGCTTACATACAAGGATAACTTTGAAGTTTTCAGTTCACAAATTTTAATTATTTAACGATATTTTTGACGTGATTTGTAAAATATCGGGTATCGCTATAGGAACAAATACTGTATCGGATGTCTCTAATTAAGAGCGATAAATTTTCAAAGAAAGTGCATTTTTGAAAAGTTGAGCAATTAATTGCCATGTCTGTCTTTTAAAAGGCAATATTTCGTATTTCTTTATAGGTTGCGTTTGTAGCTGTATCTACTGCAGCGACGTGTTGCATTAAGTGCAACAACATCTTAGCATATTGCTCGTGTTTCGCATCAATTTCTGTGTTCTTATGGCTGTCCACTTACATTGTTCGTAAGCTAAGTTCTTTAAGTGTTCTCAAAGGTTTAAGTCTTTAAGTGTTATTCTCTCAAGGTATGTATAGTGATAACTGTCAACCTAACTTTTGACGTATTTGGTCTAATAAGACGCAATGATTAAAAAGTATTGATGAAAAAACAATTTTCAGGTTAGTTTATGTAGTGCTTTATAATAGTTAAATCAAGACTCGAAATTTACCCCCTCCTCTCATCAAAAAAACGCATTCTCCAAATTTGACCAAAGTTTACACTTAAGCTGTTTCGACGCTCTCTCCTGTGTTATGATTATTTTAGTATAAAAACACTACCTGTATACACTTCAGATAAATTCTATAATAAAAAACAGTGAATTACATGAGCTTTATTATGGCTATGAATTTTATAATTCGGGGAGGGGGTGATAGTTTCGATAAATTGTACCAAGGGGTGTGGCCAAAAAAGTTTAAGAGCCCGCGATTTAGCATATCTGGTTTGTATATTTCTCCTTTTGCCAATTAATAACTCTATCGTTTATAAGACTGTGGCTACATACTAATACAAATTAAAGCCAATGAAACACCAGCAGGTGAATGAATCTTATGTTTATGTCAGTTCGTCTTGACTTCTGTCATTTTCTAAACAAGGACTTGGTACTGTTCTTGTATTACCGGTACGCAAACTTTTGACGAAGATATATTGTTTCGAAGCACTGTCGGTTTTGGTTGGCGATGGTAAAAACAAATACGGAGAAAGAACAGTTGAAGGTTGTGCCGGGTTGGGATTTCACAGGTCTGAAAAGGTCGGCGTTTCGATCGAGGATGAGTTTGACACTAGTCTCGAAATTAAGGTAAGACTCCCCCACGCATGTAGTCATTGTGATATAATTTTTTGGACATATTTTCTGTAATGCAAAGATAGAAACAGTTTAGGTGATTTAACAAACTTTATGGTTTCTGAACAACGAAACTTTGTCACGTCGGGGGCTTCAAAAAATATTATTTTGCAGAAACTTGTGGTCAGAAAAGTCTACAGAAGAAAGGGTATCGCAAAACGCCTCACAAAAACTGCCTTTAAATTTACTTAACAGCAGTACTGCAGCAGTCAGGACATCAAGGGAGTTCTGCTATATTGGTACTACTACATTTCCACTTTCATTGCTGGCTTCTATAAAGGCTTGGGATTTAAACCCAACCGCTGTATCGAAGCCACTAGGCGTACACGCCTCTACACTTATCGTGTTGTTTCAGCTTTCAAATTGTTTCCTAATTCCAACTAAGGTATTGTGCTGTTGGTCACGGCTCCTAAAATTTCCAATATTGCCTCGTGGCTTCCCCCTAGATTAGGGTTGCCATTTTTAAACGGGTTAAATCCCTGATACATTCAGAACAGATTAGATAACCTAAGTCAATGACTTGATTTAAATGCACTTAAGTTACTGTTTTCAAATGACATGACTTGACTTAAGTCGTCTAGGTAAAATGACTAGACGACCTAACTCAGGGTTCGGGAACCTTTTCAGCTCAAGGAGCCATATAAGGCAAATATTCGTGGTTGTATTTTCATGAGAGCCATATAATACTTTTTAACATCTAGTTATAAGTTTGGCAAGTAATTTCTTCATTAAGTTAGTTAAACCATAGCAAAAAATAAATTTTGGGGGGGAAGTATGGCTTCGTGCCACTGGAGCTAAATGACGTAATATTTTACTTGTTTGTCAATTAGGACAAGCTTTTAGGACGGTATCTTGAAATACGATTGCTAGCATATAAAACAAACGAACACAGTCTTCCTGATTGCAACGGCATATTCCGAAGAATAGGAATCGCTAAACCTAACGGAAACCGCTATTGAGTTTGCACAGCAGCAGAACAGCATCAAGGGGATTGCCATCAAAAAGGGACCTAATATTTGATGATCTTAAGGGTGAGAGGCTGTAACGCCCAAAAAGGCTAGCTAACATAAGGGCATGATGCTATTGCCACCAATCAAAGGACATACAAAACATTTCTGTGGGTGTTTGTGTCTCACTACAAACTGTCATCCTTAATGTAACACCGATATAAACTCATAAACGAATACCACGTTGTGTTTGGGGCAATATTCCTTGAATTTAACCTTCAGATCTTCTGGAAAAGGTTCATAAATCAAAAAAGTCAGCAGTAACTTTACCTTTTAGTCTAGTTTTAAAAATTCGAGTTGTTCAAAAATACCTCCTCACTCAGACACCAATATAATGTTTGATATATGTTATTACTTTTAACGTTATTAAGCTTTATTTAGAATAGCATGAGTTCTGACGGTATTGTTCTGCTCAGCTAAAGTTCTGTTAATCTTGAATATATTATAAAACTGTATTATTAATTTGTACATTTATGGCTAACCAAACAAGTTAGCGAATAAACTTGCAGACAACAGAACAATGCGGTACAGTATAGTAGCTTAAGTAGTAAAATTTCCAGGCTTTTGTAAAGCGCAATTTGCCTTTGGGCCACACCAGTCGTCGGAGTCGCAATACGTTCAGGAAAACGTGGCTGACAGAGATTAGAAGTGCTAACGCTGTTTTACCCCCGGCCGGCGCCTTACGACGTCTAAACATTTCGCACGAGAATGAACTTTATTTTAACGTATTTTGATTTTACATTGTAGCGTTAAAAAATATTGGAAAATACGCTACAGGCATCAATATATAGGGCAGAAAATTAGCAAATGCTCGCCCCCCAAAAAAATTAATTGATTAAAAATTTAGAGGAGTGGTTTTCAAACTTCTCCCTATAAAGTTAGAGTTTTATTTAGATAATTTAAGTCTAATTCCGTTGACGTAGATATTTTTACGTATTTGGCTTTATTAACTCGTTGTCTTAAATAATTAGCCTAGCTAAAACTAAAAAAAAGAAAACACACAGTTTATAAAAAAAATCAGCATATTTTTCACTTTTTAGAAAGGACAACCTTGTCGAAAATCAAGAGGTGCTGTTGCTTAATTTATGACAAACATTAGGAAAAGGTTTTTAATTGTAGTTTATTTCCTGAAATATTCCGCCGCGATACCCTCTTTCGATGACACGCAAATATTTTTGTGTGTGTACAAAAAAACACCGTAGGGGTATATCTAAGTTCTAATTAGACTTAAAGTGGAAAATAGATTAACCATGTTTTCTCTCAACATGCAAACATAAAAATGGAAGTCTTTAGTACTGTAATAGTTGTGTATGTAGCGGGCCCAGGCATCGATTCGCTTATTTTCTTATCACATACTTTCCTTGGAGCAAATTATACCTCTAGATTTCCCTTGGCTTTTAAGCGAGATTCTTCGTTCGAATTTGTTATGTAGAGAATCCACAATGAGACAATTATTTGTCCACGCTAATTAAATAGTATTCAGCATTACGCTTTATTTACAACAGATTCCACTAAAACAACTCCCTAACCAAACCAGATCTGACCTAATGGCTACGGTATTTAACAAAGTTTCATAACTAATTTATGTAAAAGGCAGTGTGGTTTGTTTAATTATAAACTTTATATAGTGCCACCTGATTACCCTAGAACTAATTTGTGAATTCCTAAAGCTCAATTTTTTAGCCCCTGCAAAACAATGATATATCCTCATGCAAAATACTTTACATTTCTGTTGATGTGTACGATTTCAGGTAGTATTTCCACATAAATTCCAACAGTCAGTTACCGTAACTGAAAAACATTTTATCTTTCCCCCCAATCTGTATACAAACTTATCTTTTCAGTGGGTATTTTGTGTAGCCACACTTAGCTCCGAATTTCTAGAACCTCTGTCAGCAGTCGACCAACTTTTAGCGTTCTATTTTATTTTATATACAAAAGCGCTTTAAACAAAAGCAGAAAATTTATACCAAGACCCATCTTATTTGTACTTTATCGGGTTAGTTTATTGAACACATAAATTCAATACTAATTAAATTAACTATTGCAAAATTTGGTGTACCAGTCACCCAGTATCTGCCATGATTGACTTATTTCTGCAATAAACAAGAAACATATCGGAGCAATTTATTTATCCATTAAACTTAAAGCATTGAAAGAAAGCCTTTAGGTCAGATGTGCAATGAGAAACACAAACAAAATTTGCGTTTTTTATTAAAAATGATCTGTTTACTTGGTAAGCTCATAAAACATGGTTAAATCACAAAAGCATGAAGTGTATGTCAATAAAAAAACTTAAAATCGGTTGTTTAGTTGACATAAAGGAGTTAAGCTAAAACATAGCGTTGTTTTAATAGCAAGTGCAAAAATTTGCACATTTTATTGAAGTGAGATTTGCTCGCTCGTTAATCCCTCGCTAAAACGAGCTCGTTAATTTAGCGTGCGAGTTCATAATGGCGCCCCAGATGGCGAAGGTTAATCTTTCGTGGCGTAGCTCTAGAACATTTTACTTTAAACAAGCAAATTTATAAAACGGCGGGAAGTCTATTGACAGCTTGAGCGACATACGACCGCAGGCAAAGCTTGAGCGGCGCAAACCTTTGATAACACACAACAAAACAAATTCCAGGAACTCTACAAATTTGTAGTACATTTTGATATGTGATGTGCTCAATAGAATACAAGTCAATTTCCGGTCCGACGTGAGGGAATTAATTATAGCAGTTTGGCGATGCACATATTTTACTATGGCTCGGGCGGTGTCGTACTGAACATTTTGATTACAGCAGTGAAATGTATTTTATACTATTTGTTCAGTTTAAATATTCCTGAACAACTGGCAGTGTCGCGATCGTGACCAGTGGTATTATAGGTGTACTTTCTGCCCGAATTCCATTTTGAAATGAATTGTTCGTTTTGTATAAAAGGCTTTAGCTGTTTAATCGCATACATTCCAACTTTTTTGAAAAGTTCCAGGCCCCATTATTAATTAATATTTTGTTCGCGCTGCTAGGAAAATAAAAGAGCCTTGTGTCTTTTGTTCTGCATATTTATTCGTGCTTGATACTAACACAAACAAAAATATTGCGCCAAGCTATATTGTTATCAGTCAGTGCTTGCCAACGAATGCTTCGCTACTCAAACAAGGCGCAAAATGTTAAAACATTGGCGGTGCACAGACAATTTCAATGCCGTAAATATCGCTGTTTTTAAATTTAATGCTTTTTTGACAATTTAATGCTTTTTTGGCATTTTATTAAGTTTTTTGTTTTTGCATTTTTTCAAGTTGTTTTTTCTCATCAAATAAAACGAGCGTAAATTGGTTCTACAATTGGGAAGCGGAACTCGAGAAACATTCAATACATGCGCGCCTGAAATGTCCTTCGCAGTGAACAGTACCCGAGAATCCTTAATTAATAAATCGAATCTCAATCTCTTCTAAAGGCTTTCGTTGTACTTCTTTTGTACTATTCAACATTAAAAACTAAAGCATAGTGGGTCGTAAGATGTTCACCAACTTGCGATTAGGGTCGCACTCAAAAATAATTTAAGCCACTGTCATAAATTAATGCACATGACATTTAAGCTGTCAATAACCGAGGTAAGGAAATACGTAACGCAGCTAAACACAAACATATTTCAGCAAACCGAAAAAGGAAGTGATCGATACGAAGGAAAATATAAAATAATTTTTAACAGCACTCACATTATTGCATTACCTTTTAACAATATTATGAAAACGGGATATAAGTCTATGATGTAACAGTGATAGCAAAGCATAGCCATAGGCGAACATAATGTAGCGTGCAAATAGGAAAGCTGGAACTCGGTTCTATTGAAGGCAATTTATTTTCGTGCGTTGGTTAAATTGTTGTTAAAAGTGACTAAAATCAAATTTTGACAAATATTATAACTAAAAATAACATGAGACTACTTCAATTAAATAAAACCAAATTGGACTATTAAACCTCGTCTCAGGGAATAAAACCAGTGACTATAAAAAAATAAAACAATGAAACAGTTTAACGTGGTTATTGAAGAAGCAAAGAAGTCCGACCTTCCACAGATTTACACATTGCATTATGATTCAACAATTGAAATTGCGAAGGATATTTTTCAAAAAGTTTTAATCAAAAATGTGGCTTATCAGGTAATTTATAAATCAAAATAGAAGGTAAGATGAACTTCAATCGGAAAGCTGAAAACATATCTAGTTTATTTTTTTGAAATTATCTTTATGGCTCGTATCATCTCGATGCTTTTATCCAAACGCTGTACTAAACCATTCGGCCTCGCAATTTTTTAACATTGATAATTTGCACCCAAACGGAAGTTGGCTTGGATTTGACTTGCTTCAATATTGAATTGACCAAGTCTTGACTTGTTATTTATTTAAAAAAATTGATATTTAAAAAGACTTGACCTGGACTTAAAAAGATGGATGATTTTGGCCACAGATTTATATAAAACTCTGGTTTTCTCTGTAACGTTAAGTTCGAGAGTTAAAACATTTCCAAAAGTCAACAAAAATAAAAATAACGATCATTCAATCAACAAGTACATAATGGGCAATCAATCAAGAGTAGTCAAAAATAATCCAACAAGAAAATAGAAAGAAATCGAATCGTTTAAAGGTATTTTTCACTGGTAGTTATGCCAAAATTTGCTTAGCGTTAATTATTACCTTCAGTTTGTTCTTAACATGCTATTTTTTAATAAATTTACGTTTCAAGATAGAAAAATATCTTTGATCATAAATCATGACTGAAATTCCAATACCAATTGGCATCGGATCGGCACAGATACCGCCCTCGTATCGCAGTAGTTTTTCTTAGAAAAGCCACTTACTTAGAACGTAGCTTTACTGGATGTGTTAGTAAAAATAATGGGCAACACCTGGTAGAGTTTACGTTGGGGCATCAACTGACGACGTTTGCCCTGTGAGCAAAAATAGCAAAAAGGCGTTTTTCGTTTTTTGTGCATCCTGATCATTATTATTCGATTCTAAAAATACTAATGCTCCTTTACTTATTTGGCAGGAATTTTATGAACATTTGCGCCAACTGTTACAAAATAGTTGTTTGACTACGCCAAACATATATAGGCCTATGCCATAATCGCAAAATGTTTTTTGAATTTTAGTTGTGGAATGCAACTCTTTCATAATATACATTTTGCCACTTATCCCAATCCATGTAAATTATCCTGACCTCCGAACTCTTTCGTGCTCTCCACTATATAGGCATTTTAAGTTCTTTTTTTTTCAGAGATGTGTAAGCCTAATCGGTATCAAATTTTGCCTCCTAACAAATAAAATAATTATTTTATTCATGTATAGGTTGCGGTTGCGGTTATGTCTACTGCAGGGACGTGGTACTTTGGAACAAACAACGTCTTCCAACAATGCCTGTGTTTTGCAGCGATTTTCATGCTGTTATGGATGTCCATTTACTTTCTTTGTAAGTGTACCTTTTTTAATTGTGATTACCTTACGCATCGTAACACGACATGTTGGGTAGTTATTACTACTACTCTGCAGAATTCTACAGAATTCTAGAGATCAAGGAAACGATTTGTAAAAATCGATTTCCACGGTTGATATATATTGGTTAGGGTTGTTCAGATTTGGAAAATTTGAAAAGTTTACCTAATCGAAGTTTTTCCCATGGTTTGGACATTCAAAATAGGATTGATAAAAAAAAATTAAATTTGGGTCATGATTTCGCCCTCCTCAAAGCCCCCAAAGTTTAGTAGTCAAATCATCAAAATATGGGAATTCCCCTATAGCGAAAACTTGCTAAAGTGGCTCTATTGTAACTAAACGATGACAAATAGTATTGTAAAATGTTATTTGTGCTATATTAATGACGAATGTACATATACAACTCAATAAAGCTTTGCAAATTAGCTAAATAAAAACATTATTTTTTGCAATGATTGATTTTTTTTAAGTCTGAAAATTATCACCGGTGTTCTACGACTTGCAGGAGGCTAGCGTGCTGCTGTGCATCATCAGTGATGTTTGCTGAGTAATCAGTGTTTAACTTGACCGTTCTCTCAGTAACATCATTAACAACTTGATATTTTTTAAGTTTTCCTCAACTTGGCAGTCTTTATCTTGCGTCCAGTTACAAACTGGATGCCTCAGCAAGTTGCAATTAACGCCCAGAAAGAAAAACAAGAAACCAGGACTTCTAGCTGACTAATTTTTTATTTCTGGTGCGGCCTGTTTCTTTTCAACGCATCACTGGCAACCCCAGGCGAAATTTCCTTTGCTTTGGTGAATCCAAAGTTTTCTTGCCAATGCCGCTTTTTTTTCGTCCATAGTAGGGTGTTAACTGAACGCAGAAAACAATACAGTTTCTTCATTTAGGTACCAATGATCAACTTCAGCAGCTTTGTTGTAGGCAACTTATTGAATGCTCTTTCATGGTTTGCCAAAATTTTGATCATTTATTAGAGCATCGGAACCAATACCTGTTTTTACCAAAGCTGAAACATAAAACAAGGCAATGTACCGGTTGATGCGCTGGAGCTGGTTTACAAAATCTCGTTCGTAGCTTATCTGTTCCATCCACATATTTTGGCAGTATAGGAGCTGGCTCACTTATCGAGCACTACGTGTAGCACCAGGTTTGCCAAACAATGTTCATGTGGACGTAGCATATAGGCTACGAACGAGATTTTGTAAACCAGCTGCCGCGCATCAACCAGTTTATTGCCTTGTTTTATGTTTCAGCTTTGGTAAAAACAGGTATTGGTTCCGATGCTTTAATAAATACCTGATAATTTGCAAACCATGAAAGAGTGTTCAAAATATGACAACCAGGCGGCATAGGTTGCCTACAACAAGCTACTGAAGTTCATCATTGGTACATAAATGAATAAACTGTATTATTTTCTATGTTCAGTTAACACCTTACTATGGACGAAGATAGGAAAGCGGCATTGGCAAGAAAAACTTTGGATAGCCAAGTAAATATCGCCTGAGTTCAAAACGAAACAGGAAGAACCAGAATTGAAAAAATTAGTCAGCTAGAAGTCCTGGTTTCTTGTTTCTTTTCTGGGCGTTGATTGCAACTTGCTGAGGCATCCAGTTTGTAACTGGACGCAACATAAAGACTGCCAAGTTGCGGAATACTTTGAAAATACCAAATTGTTAATGATGTTACTGAGAGAACGGTCAAGTTAAACACTGATTACTCAGCAAACATCACTGATGATGCACAGCAGCACGCTAGCCTCCTGCAAGTCGTAGAACACCGGTGATAGTTTTCAGACTTTAAAAAATCAATCATTGCAAAAAAAATGTTTTTATTTAGCCAATTTGCAATGCTTTATTGTGTTGTATGTGCATATTCGTCATTAATATAGTACAAATAACATTTTACAATACTATTTGTCATCGTTTGGTTACAATAGAGCCAATTTAGCAAGTTTTCGCAATAGGGGAATTCCCATATTTTGATGATTTAACTGCTAAACTTTGGGGGCTTTGAGGAGGGCGAAATCATAACCCAAATTTAATTTTTTTGTCAATCGTATTTTTAAGGTCCAAACCATGGGAAAAACTTCGATTAGCAAAACTTTTCAAAACTTTTCAAAATCTGAACACCAATATTATTGGTGCATTAAACATTATTTCTCCAGAGGTTAAGGTAATTAATTTCAGGTCCCGTCGCCTAAAATTCTACTCTCTTTATAACAGGGGTTCTCAATCTTTTTTATACCGTGGCCCCCTTTGAAAATTCTGAGAAATCAATGGCCCCCTATTTTTTTGTCAAACTTTTGAAAAAATTAAGAAAGGTCATTATAATTAAAAACTGGTTTATACAGTAACCGGTAGTTAGAGTGATAAAATGAATAATGTGGTACTTGGTTGTGATTTCCAAGAATAAATCTCAAAATTATAACAGGAAAACTTGCCCACAAAGTTTATCGCTGGCCGCCAAACTACATCTGTTGTTTTTTCATTTTGCTGTTCTGCAACGCTATAGTAGTTTGTTCAAATTACTCTTTCTGTATTAGTTCGTCTTGATATCTATCATTTCCTATACGACGACTTGTTGATCTTCATGAAATATCGAAACTTTAAACAAGCGTACATTGCGCCCAAGCAATGTCGGTTTTGGGTGGCAGTTGTGAAGTCCGATACGGGAGAAAGAACAGTGGTTGGCACAGCAGGGTTGGGTTTTCACTGGTCAGGAATAGTGGATGTTTTGACCAAGGACCAGTTTGATACCAGTATCGAATTCAAAGTAAGACACAATTGGCGTAAAATTTCGATGGATTTAAGTCCACGTTTAGTAAAATTTTTGTTTAATATGTTGCGTGAAACTTCAAAAAAGCTGTGTATAATTGTTTTTTCTTATGTCGGAAATGAGAAAGTAGAATTGATTAAACAGAATAAAGTAATTAACAACAGGGCTGCGGAGTCGGATAAAAATAACCCGACTTCCGAGTCGGACTCCGGCCATAAATTACACCCGAGTCCGACTCCCGAGTCCCAAATCCGACTCCGGCCAAATGTCAGATTTCGTCGAGTCCCGAGTCCAGCTCTTATTCTACAGCCTGTACTTTACCCATTTACGCAACTAAATTAAGGTGGATTTTCTGCAATCCACACATATTGGTGTCATAAATGATCCACCCGCATTACATGGTTTAAAAATATTTCACCATTTGCTATCACACTTTTACAACTTACATTTTGCCGCCTTAACATTTTTAAAATTTTATACTGCGCATGCGCACGTCGGACTCGGGACTTGGGTAGTTTTACGCGGTCTTATCGAGTCCCGAATCCGATTCCAGCAAAATAAACCAACTCCGTCGAGTCCCCAGTCCCGAGTCCGACTCCGACTCCGCAGCCCTGATTAACAATATGGAACAATATAACGATAAGGGATGTCTGATAAATGACATTTTATTCCGATAGGGATATTCTAGATAAGCGATCCGGTTCAATGCCAAATAACGTCATTACTGTGCTACATTAAGCAAAACAGGGGAAATTAGAACGCTCAAGGCAAATTTTGGATAATTTTATCACAATTTGCTTGGACTTTAAAAATTTTGAATAACTAATATTTTCAACAAATTAGCCTTTTAAGGTCGACATTACTCTTACACATCATTGCCGAAATTGTCATATTCATTTTATATAGGACCACCCTAGTATCGAGTAACGATACTGCCACTTGACATCAGAAAACGTATTCGATAATATTATCAGGCATCCCTATTAATATTAAAACTAAACATATTTTTCGTGGTGTCCCTACGGTTTTAAATTTAATTGTTTGTGAACATCAAAAAATCATTGTGGCGGGAATACCAGTATAACAAAGCTATTGTCTTACAGAAACTTGTGGTTAGACAAGATCACAGGAGAATGGGAATCGCTAAACTCCTCACCGAAACCGCCATTGAGTTTGCACTGCAGAACAGCAACGAATTGGGCATAAAAAGCGTTGTGCTAAACTGGTACTGTGTTTCCCCTTTTATGGCTCGCTTCTACCATGACTTAGGCTTTGAGCCAATCGGAATAGTGGATGCTTATGGTCCGACTCGCCTCTTTTCTTATCGTTTGGTATCGGCCTTAAAGCTGATTTCATATAATTCGGATTAAAGCGGTATGTTTTCGCACCTGAAACCAAATCGAACTGAGCAAGTAATGAAAGTTCGTTGTTTCGCTATTAAAATGATATTATTCACGAGGAAACTTACACAACAAATATAAAACATTGTTAAAACATTTTAAGTTGTCATTGAAGACGCCCAGAAGTCCGACCTGCAAATTACTGCGTTATGACGCAACAGTTGAAGTAGCGCGCGAAATGTTTTGAAAAGAAATTGTCAAAAATGTGTCTTATCAGGAGATTTTAAAGCTTGATGGTCATTACAGCACTTTTCTATAATTGGTCTCGAAAATCCGACAGTATGTAGGCTACTAGTTTTTAAACTTTTATTTCCTGTAACTTTGCTTAGATTCAAACATAATGCCAAAGGCATTCCCTCAAAGGTCTAACTGTTTCGAGTTTTTTAGTGTCACGTAGTTTGTATTAAACTGCCATACGTCGTTTTTTGTCAAATAATCGTACGGATGTCATAATTACGGCAATTAGGGGTCGCGTTAAACTGCATTCTATTTTTTATGATATGTAATAGGCAATTAATGGTAAATGAATATTGTCAATTGCCAATAACACATTTACGAACACTTGTATATGCGGTGCTCCTAAAATTTCCGTTTTTCTGTCTTGTTTGCAAATGGCGGAGGGCCTATTAGCCGTGGGTCCCGTGGGTCCGGTGGCATCAATAAACTAAATACCAGTGTTGTAATGACTTAAGTCAATGACTTGACTTAAGTGCACTTAAGTCACTGTTTTTAAATGACTTGACTTGACTTGACTGGACTTGACTTGACTTGACTTGACTTGACTTGACTGGACTGGACTTGACTTGACTTGACTTAAGTCTTTTGGGCAAAATGACTTGACTTGATTTAAGTCTTTTGGGCAAATGACTTGACTTGACTTAGTCATTTGGACAAATGACTTGGGTTAAAATAAATTGTTTTCATTAAGCAATTACTCGTAAAATTGCGTTATTTGTTCTAATCTTTGCACATAAAACAATTTGCTTGCTATGTGTTCCGTTTATGTTATTTTTTACTTGAGTTATTGCTCATAATCGAAGGAGTTTGCCAGTTTTCATAATTTAAAGTTTTATTTTTGTGACAAGGGCTTGACTTGAAGTTGACTTGCTCTCACTTTGACTTGACTGGGACTTGACTTGTTATTTATTCAAAAAGACTTGACTTGGACTTGAGTTATTTTACGAATAACTTGACTGGGGCTTAAGTCATTTCAAAATGACTTGTTTACAACACTGGTTTACGTCACAATGGCCTAAAATCGATGTGATCTTTAGTGCGATAAAGCAGGGAAATGGGCATTCTATATTACAAGTAAGCACGTGTGTTTATGTGCGACTGAGAAACCAAGCTAAAAGCGAAACTTATGGTTAACACTTCTAGGTATCGGCTGAAACGCGTCCAAGTATATTCCAAAATAGGGAACACAGTTTTGTGTGTTCGTGACAGTTCATTTTTTACATAGGGTTATTTCGAAACTGATAACTGTAAACTGTTAAGGTGGAATAGCATATGTTGGCATATTTTCCATGACCCCTATGAGTGGATTGTGAATATCCATCTTATTATAGTTACGTAAGTCGGTGAAATACAGGTTGTAGAGTCTGAGCCGGACTCGCGACTAGATGAAATTACACACTTTTAGAGTCGGGTTGCTTTTATCCGACTCCGGAGGTTGCTAGTGCAAAACCAAACATAGAAAAATGTTTGGCACGCGAGTTGTTGATATTTTGACATTATTCATAAACTGGCACACTGCATACGAAAGGTTGCCGACCCCAGGTATATGTCGTGTATCCATCATCCATAAATATATCAGATTTTTTTTACATTTTTTTATCTCTGAAAAGTGCTTAAAACCAAAATTAACAAAAAATGACAGTTTTGCCCCCCTAAAAACTACCCCTTAGAACCTAGGCAAAATTGTTTATATTAGAAACAACTTTGGGAGGGTATTTAACAGTTGTGAAAATTTCATGTTCCAACTATGTTTTTTTCCTTGTCAAAAGTGAGCCACAAAAAAATTGACTGAAAAAAAAATAAACTAGATAGGGTGTGCGGTTTTTGTATATTTTTCCAGGGGGTATAGCGCGGCTCTACTATATTATATCAGGGGGTATAGTGCGGTTGTACTATATTATACCAGGGGGGTATAGCGCAGTTCCACTATACTTTAGCAGGGTGTTATTCTTTGGTTATTCTATATTCTTTCAATGGGTCTTATTTGTCAGTGTCCATATACTCCCAATGTTGTGCTTCCAGTTTCGGTGCTTTAGCAGGCAAAAGCGGATGTGGCCCGAAGTTGCGTGTTATAGGTTGGACATGGTGCACTTTTACAAGATTGATTGCCAGTGGTCTATATATAAATTTGGCTGCGAAGCAAACCTATAAACTTGTCTTTATAATTGAAAATATTTGACAATTTTTTCTTGCACCCCTATACGCCTCTAATTGGGGACAAAAATCAATAGTGTGATGTGTTCGATTTAGTTCTTTACAGCTATCTACTCTAATCTAGCGGCAGAAAACCTTCAATACAGAATTTGTTCATATCGCTTGCCTTATTCTGGCCGCGAAGCGGCTGGCTCCCTGCTGTGCTTTTTTTGTCCAGCGCGTGCAACATCCATTGTGCAAAGTGTCTCGTCTTAGTAATTAACTTATTGCTCTTACAAAACAACATATTTTACCGCCGCAAGTCTAAATAAAAAATCTGCCAGGCGGTGTACACCACTTTGTTTGCAATTTTTTTTCCATCAAAAAATCACTTTAATTTCTATATTTTTGGTTAATTATTTTCCCCCATGGGTTAATTATTTTGAGTTGAAGGTCAAAATTTTGCTGTTAAGCAACCTATAATTTGTCTTTATAATTGAAAACTATTTAACAATGTTTTCTTTAGTTTTTTAGACACCTCTAAACACAAAAATGGCCGAATTTTAATTTTGCCCCCCTAAAATACTCCCCTATTTTCAAGAGGTAAAATGTTTATTTTAACATCAGCTTTAAATGGTTCTCTAACATTTGTGAAATTTTCAGATTTTTATGTCATTTCCTTCTTGTGTAAATATATTATTGAAATTTCCTAAAGTGTTGTGCATTTTGACCCCCCGGATAAACAGTTCAGGGCTAATGTTTAAAATTTTGTTCTTTAGCATTGTATCCTTCATCCATATATATATCAGATTTTTTTTACATTTTTTCATCTCTGAAAAGTGCCGAAAACCAAAATTAACAAAAAATGACAGTTTTACCCCCCTAAAAACCACCCCTTAGAACCTAGGCAATATTTTTTTTTCGGGCCACATAATAATTCGGACAAAAACAACATGTGTCCAAAAAAAATTTTTTTTTTTCGGGCCACATAATAATTCAGACAAAAACAACATGTGTCCAAAAAAAAATTTTTTTTTTCGGGCCACATAATAATTCGGACAAAAACAACATGTGTCCAAAAAAAATTTTTTTTTTTCGGGCCACATAACAATGCTTGTCGGCCAACAATTTAACGTTGTCGTCAATTTACATTCAAAAATTAAATTGTTACTGCCTGCAACATAAAAAATATTAAATTGTTACTGCCTGCAACGAGAGAAATTTTGTAACTTTTTAGTTTAAAGAGCAAAGTAAACCTTTCCTTGCAAAACACTGTTCTAAATTAGGGAAATCATGCTGGCCAAGAAAACAGTAAACGTAGCAATGATTTACACTTAAGCGAGGCGGCGACTGTTACGTTAGGACAACTTTCCCGGCATCTGTACAGCATATTGATAAGTAAACAGGAGGCGAAAAATCTAACACGTGTCGCAGTGTCAGCAAATTTGAGCGTACTTTGCAGATTACCTATGTTTGATAAAGCAATTTTTATTGCAATATAATATGCTTTAGATTTATTACAGCGGGCCGCATCAGAGCATTTAGAAAAAAAATCCAGGTAATTTGTCTATAGAATCTTAAAACATCGGATAATGTTAGCATATGGAACGATAGATGTTGGCTTCAGGGTTTCTAGAGAAGGGTTGTCCTATAGATCAGGGGTCGGGAGCCTTCCGACTTAGGGGACAAAAAAAGCCGAAAGTTTTCGGTTGTAAGTTTCATGTTTTCTATTTTTCAATATCTATACTTTAGGTTGGCAAAAATAGTAATTTAAATTTAACGCTTTAAAAATAAGCGCAAAAAATGCACTGGCCAAGTTTGCTAAAGTTTGATTTCGTGGCGCAAAGGTACGAACAGGGCCTTTTGTATGCAAAAGGCTTTCATCATACGGCTAACAGCCAAGAAAAGACAAACAGGATTCGCGCGAAGCCAGGAAAATTTTACTATTATACTTAAAAAGTAGAGTTTTAATGGGGTCATGGCTGCGTGCAGTTTTATTATATGATAGCGTATATATGTATCTGCGAGCAAGACTAAAACATGAAAAGAGCCATATAGGCTATGGCTCGCGAGCCATAGGCTCCCGACCCCTGTCCTAGATGGAACGTTGCCTGAGTCGGGGCATCCGATTACATCGACGTGCCATTATGAATAGCGGCAAAAGATGCTTATAATTTGGCGGTTGGCGTAAAATTGGACAAGTTTTTCTCCTTTTATTTTTTTTTATTTTTATGCTTTTTAGTTTTTGTTAAAGTTGTATAAAATTCTATTTTTAGTAATATATGGCTAATTTACTACGTTTAATTATACAAGTTATTTTATTAGTGTGTCTTCTACCTATGAACAACAACCAGTATGTGTTATTTATATAGTGATGAATACTGCGTAAGATAAATTAAATGCTTGGCATTTTTTATGCATGATTTATTCCCTCGGAAGATTTCGCCCAGCTTAATATCATTCGAATTTGTCTGTTCGTCGGCGTGAATAATAAATTATAACATGTGCAAAAAAATAAATTATGTCGGTCGCCCCGCAAACTGTACCAAATCAGGTTTGACGGTAAATCACAGTAAACTGTAAATATTGAGATACGTTTCAGTTGTTTTATATTCGCGTCGTATTTTTCATATTATGTTCAAAGGCAAGCGCGTGCAATGTTGCCCACTTTATTTTCGAACCTTATTAAATGTTTAATTAGGTACCTAATACGAATTATTCCTGTTATCAACTCTTCTGTTTTTTGAAAAGGAATGTATATTTTAGCGTTGTACTGACAGGATAAAAAACAGTTTAAAATGTCGATGACGTCTTAATATAACAGTGGCAAAACTCGAAAAATCCCAGTCAAAATTTGTGGGTGCCCCTTTATTAGGGATAGTTTAGCCTTATGAAATTTCGAAAGGACCACAAAGCGCACTCGAGCCAGTGTACTTTCCGGCGTATACACGGCGACAATGGAACCGCTTCGCTGCCTGAACCTCGCGACGTCGGTGAGAGGCGGCGCTCAATTGTGGCCAGGACACTCGCGGTCAATCTAAACTAACTCGTCCAACGGCCCAAGGCTCCTGGATCAAAGTCGCCCGCCGCCCGTCGAGTGGCGCTCGATCACTGCTCGCGAGTCTTTTGTGTCGCCGGGGAATGTTGTTTTAACTGGACGCCGTATTTCGGTGAGCGGTACCAAAGTCAAATGCCAAGTCGGGACTGTTCCAGTCGGAACGAAACAATCCGTTCCTGGTGGCTGTAAATGGTCATAGGATTTAGATTTGATTTTTTTACGAATAGATGACGAGGAAAACGCAGACAAACTGTCGTGAGAAAAATAAGCGCAAAGCCAATGGCACTGGACGTGTCACTCGAGGTCGGTTATATATCGCCGCACAAAGGAGTGGCAGCCGATCAGACCGAGGCAATAATGCTTGTGTAAACAGATAATATGGTTCCGGATCACACCTGCGGATCAATAGACCGGCAACAATACACGACGTTGTGTGGGTTTTTTCGACTTTAATAACATTTGGATTACGTGCGAATAGCGTCCTGTTTATGGTGTGCGATTTCTAAATAGAGGAAGCATTCGGACAAGTTTCTAACAGTCTTAGTGGCCTATATAAATATAAGTGTATTGCTTCTGACAGGTTGTGTATTTTAAAACAAAAGCCATGTTTCCTCCCATAAAACCTCCACCCAGGATATCGATAAAAAAGGAAAGAACTGAGGCTAGAAGTGATTCAAACTGCGAATTTAAAAAGTTGCATTTCACACTCAAGCACAACAAACGGGATTTAAGGTAAACGTAATTTAATTAACTTAAACCTATTTTATCAAAATAGATAATTTACTGTATTTCCTTTATTGGGTATACATCATGCGATGTTTTTTATTGGTGCAAAAGTAGCTAGCAGCTATCATAAAGCTTCACCATACCCGTGAAACTACTTGCGAATTGGGTGGTTCGATTAGAGGAGCATCGTAGTATGCACTACTAAGATGTGTAACCTCGGTTTATCTAATTTTTCGAATGAGTTACTTGAAAACATGAACGCAAGTATAGAGAAAGAAACCTAAATTTACGCCACTAAAAGATATACGTCCAAGGATGACGCATACAATAAAACTGTCCAGATCATAGTTATATGATTTCGAAAAACAATTTTCTTATAGAGGTATTGGAAGTTCAAGCGTTTTAAAAGCTTCATCTAACCAAAAAATTACATTAAAAGGCAAAGCAGTTTATTAAACACCCGAAATACTATTTTATATCTTCACAATGGTGGGCGTATCCATTCCGTCGCCGACTGATAACGTTAGCAACAGCAAGCAATGTACCATTTTGCATCGTCAGGTTTTTTCAGCCGAAGCAAATCGTCGAGTGCGACATGTTCCTGAGCGACCACACGGTGGCGCACAACGACCCGCGCGTCCTGGAAGCGTTCGAGGCGATGACGCGCGTCCGCCAGCGGACTGGCTTCGACTCGACCCTGGTTCGGGACAAGGTCTGGGCCAGCAAGACCGCGAAAGACCTGAGCGCCGGCCTGGCCAACCTAGATCGCATCGACAGCCATCGTAAGCTGTTCGACAGCGAGTACAAGAGGAAAATAAACGCGGAGCGCTCGTCAATGCAACAACGAATGGACCGCGCTCGTTCCCTTCCCTCGCTTAGCAGAAAGCAGCGCTCGAAGAGTCCATCAGCAACTGGACCGCTGGCGAGAGAGCAAAGCCGCTTGCGACAGTGCTTCAGCAACCTGGATGCGTACGTGTCATCGCTGGAAAGCCAGGGTGGGTTTTTGAATTGCGAATTACAGGAGAAAGCCGACTGTCCGTTCGAGGATCAGGTAACGCCGGAATGTTCGTCAGATCAGAAAGGCGACGATGATGGAATAACGTTTCAATGCAGTCCGGAGGCGGGCAACGTGATTGAAATGCACAGAAAACGTTTCGTCAGAAGGCACAGCATACACACCTCTATAAATCTAACGTTGCCCACCAGAAAAACGTCATTCAAGGTTCGACATTCGTCCGACAATGAGTTTCCGACTTTACACGAGGAAACAATGGAAGATCTTTTCTAACTGTACTTTAAATAGACGGCCGATTTTATTTTTTGACTTAAATATATACTTTGACATGATTTATTATTGTTTTCTGTTGACCATTTATTGAAAAAATAAACTTTTATCCTGTGTAATTTAAAAAACTAAATCGCATTTCATTGACTGCCGTGAAACCACAGATTTGTTTTATTGATTTGAAAAGTGTTAATTTGCTGTTTTACACTTACGTCAGCTCGCGATTTTGGCAGCCTTAAAGTCAAGTCAACCTAGAAGTTGTCGAAGATTATTACCAGTTGATTTGGGGAAATAACCATTTCTGAGATCTTTTAAACCAAAAATGTGATTGGCAATTGCTTACATTTCTTATTGTAATATATATCCAGTTCTAGAACAAAATGCGAAAATTTCAATAAAAATACTAAAGCCATTTTATTAGATAAAAATAAAAAAATAAATAACTTGTATTCTTACACTGATGATGGCATGAGGTAGCTATTGATGAAACTTTTGTAAACAATGTCGATCTTATCGAATATAATGGCTTTATTATTTTTACTGAAATTACTAAAAAAAAAGAAAATATATATTATACGTGTTTTGTGTTCCAAACTCTTTAAAGTTATATATAGGAACTGATCTCCAGCTTTAATGCAGAGAGTACACGAACCACCGCGTTTGTCGGAGGTAAGGAACAAATCGTTCTTATTAAGAGCGCAAGGTGAACGGGACACAACGAAGAGGCCATTTGATTTGAGTAATAAAAAGTAAAAGGTATATACGAATCGCTGCGAAGGGGACGTCATTATCTGACGGCGTCGGTGGCATGCGGGTGCTCGGCGTCGGAGGTCGGCATTTCGATTACCACGTCGCCAGAAATGGAGCGCGGACTCGCGGCAAATTTGTGCCGTTTGTTTGGGAGCAAACCAGTCCTTGGCGAACCGCAACGCGCAAGCGGCCGATGCGACCGAATTGCTAGCAGCGGTGATTTGGGCGATGGCGGATTCGTTGAGTTCGCCTTGTTTTCCGACTCGACTTTAGAAAAGTCGGCGCTCAGCGATAACGAGTCCTGCTGGTTGCTGTTAACCGGCTCACCTATCGGGAGAGGGCGTCTGCTGTTTAGCTCCGATAGTTCGCCAACTCTCGTAACGCCCGCTGCGCGTCTTTTGCTGAACTTGCACCTGTCCAGCGAATTCGTGTACAACTCGCCACCAAGGAAGGGGTTGTCCTCGCTCGCAAAGGCGATGCTTTCCGAGTCGCGAGACGACGTTATAACGAGCGTGGCTCGACGACAGAGTCCGCTGTTTGAGGAGAGCGTCACCTCTGGCTCTCTCTCGTGATGAACGTCGGCCCTGGTTATATTGCAGCTATTGTTTTCGGCCTTATCCACGCCAATTTCATCCGAGTTATGTAGCGACGGTTCGTTTGTCGCCAGCCCGGTTTGCGAAAGGTTCAACATCAACGGAACGTTGAACAGGTTGTCCTTGACCAGTTTGGCGAGCCGACGCACGCCAACAGCAACGCCCAGGCCTTCCAAGTATCCGTCGTTTTTCTGCTTCAGACGCTCTATGTACTCGTGGGTGTCCGTCACCCAGTTCGTGTTGTAGGGCTCCTTCATTTTGCTTTTGCGGCTGTAGTACGCCTTCAGGTCTTCCTCCATATCGCTGGAGCAACCATCCGACCCTTCAATAAAAAGCAAATAAGGAAATAGAACTGTGATAGGTCACGCAAACCATGATTTTCATTTGTTTTTCATTTTTTTTACAATCGCGATTTTTACTGCAAACTTGCCATAAGCAAAATTCATAATAAGAACCGGCCTATCAGACTCCACCATTAATAAAAATAAAAAATAAATGTAATAATATGTAGAAGTTTCGATATTATTGCTTTTAAAAAGAACATTGACATGTTAACCAACTAATTTGGGGTCGTAAAAAAACAAAATTTTGTTTTTTTTAGAATATTTTTTAAATATTTTCTATAACAGGCAATGGAATGTGTATAGCTAATTTTAAAGTAGTTCTCAAATTTATTGTTTTTATTGTTCATGAAAAACCTGGTAGGCCTATATGTGAGCTGTGTATTGTAGACAAACGCTGCTGCGTTGGAGTTGTTTATAAATATGCTGTTGCTACCAGGCATAGTATATTTAAAATAGGTTCTTCTGGCATATATTTCTTCAACCAAAGTTGCAGTTGTTCATCGTTTATTTGAATTTTTCACGAAACTTAAAAATATCGTGCCCGAAAGCGGGGCCACGAATACTCAAAGTAAAGTGCAGCGTACCAAGTATTTTCTTGATAAGGGCAGACGCGACGTCGACCAATTGCAACTCGTGTCCCTCGCACATAGGAATCCGCATCGAGGCGATTTGAGTCTTGTTGGGTTTGCGCATTTGAATCGGTCGGTCGATTATATGCAAGAGGTTGCTCAATTGGTCGACGGTGAGCTGCAAATACAATATGATTAAAGTTAAGCAAAGAAGCAACACGGCTGGAGTAAGACGAGTAAAATATAGTAACCGCTTTTGGTAACTACAAAGATATTTTTGTTCAACACCTGTTTGGTTGGCAGTTGGCAATTTCAAAACATGATTTTAAAACAGCAACGTTTGGATTGAAAAATCTTAAATTAAGGAAACTTGAAAAGCAAATGTAGCATTAAGGCCCGTTTACACTACAGCTGCGCTGGGCTTATAGAAAAGCGTAATTTGCATTTAATTTCTATTGTGGCGAGCGTTTTACGCTATAACTATGCCTTAAATTGTCGTGCTCTCGAAAATTTGCAGCACAATCAATTTTTAAACGTTGTTGATTTTTTTGGCATCCCACTACCTTTCCGTTTCCGCTTTTATCAAATCGTTGCCACATATCGAAGAAATGCTCGAAGTCGTCGGCGGTCAGAGCCTCTTCGTTGTCTTTCGTTGCAAGGTCAAAGTTTTCCAGGATGATCGCGATGTACATATTCGTGACGATCACAAATGTTATCAGCAAATAGCTGCAAAGTTATATTTTAGTTATACAATATTGATAACTACTGTCTGTCGTAAAACTCAATCTTAACAGGAAAGGTTTTCTTGAGGTAAGTGAAATTAGTGAACAACTATAAGGATCAATTGAGTTAAAATGATAAACATTATTCACACATGTCGTTTTTTGTTGATGTAAAAAAAAATCTCTTCTTAAACTACTCAATGAAAGATACACACACATATATGTGTTCAACAACTGTAATCCAGCCCTTCTGAATCCCTTTTTAACCATCGATTACGGCTTGCGTGTCATTACGGCGATGTCTTTCGGTGTACACATCTTAATCTAGGTATAAGTTTTGCTATAGTTTACCACCTTATAAAATAGAAGTAACCGACGAAGGTGGAGTTCATGCAAGTTCGTTTCTCCCCGGGCAGTAATCCTGGGTTACATTCCGGGTCCGGACCATCAGTGTACAAAGTAGGCTCCATAAAGCCGTCCCACCCGGCAGAAGTCGACATCTGAACTCAAGGAGATTGGAAATTAACATAAAAAAAGGTTTCGATGTTATTTAGACAAACAGAAGGATAAATTCTTGGCGAGTAGCATTTCTTGACACGGGTGGTGGTTTTGTCGTTTTTTGCTGCCTTCTGCACGTGTTTTAAGCAAATCGACACTCTTTGTAGTTTAAAGCAGCACCTCAAAGACTTTTTAGCCTAAAACCTTTTGTCAAGCCTTTCACTTTACGTAACCTGAAATTTGACAGTGATAAACAAAACATTAATCGTTGTCTTTCTTGTGATGTTCATCTTAAGGTAATGCTTAACTCAATGATGAGGATTTGTGTTTTGCATAGGTTTGCCATCAGTATATACTCAAAAGTGTTCAATTCTTAAAGATGTATCTCTATATAGATGTTTTCACAAACAAACTGCAACCAAATGGTTAAGGTCACACGAAAACCATATTATTACCATATGCCATACCTGGAATAAAAGCAGAAACGTGTTCGGGAAGGTTTCGAAGTTAAGCACGTCGTTCAGTGCTCCCTTCTTCTCCACGTTACTGAACTGCGACATGCCGAAGATGGCGTATATGAACATAAAGAGGAACAGAAGGCTTCCAACATTGAAGAGAGCCGGAGCGGAGAGCATGAGAGCGAAGAGCAACGTCCGGATGCCGCTCGCTACTCTTGCGATGCGCAGGATCCTGGCGATACGGATCATCCGCAGCATCGGTAACCATGGCGACGTAGGCACGCTGACCGGGCCGTCGGTCTGCTGGATCGCGAGGGTGATGACGTTCGCTATTGAACAAAGTTCAACGCTATTTTACATCACAGATCACAAATAAAGAAATTATTGTTATTGTAAATATATAAACACGAAAATTTATTTTTAAAATAAACAATTGGATGACAGGAACATCCAGGGAATTTTTTACAGCAAGTTACATTTAAAATTGGAATTATTTATGTTGCCCAGCTCCCTTAGGTAGGCCTAAGGCATACAGTACATACATTGGCTATTGGACATTGGGCTATGAATTTTCGCTCAGTGTTCATAGAATTCTTAAATTGCACCACTCTCAAGTGAAGGTTGCGGGTAGCGTTTGGGCTCGGCTGGTTACGGTTCTAGTAATATTGAAAGTAATTTCCTCGGATTTGCGTTGTTGCAATGATGTATCACTATTTAATTTAATATGTTAGCCTGGTAAATATTCTCCTAAAACTATGTTTTGAAATTACAATTCCGTTAGAAACTATAAACAGTTTAACTAAGACTTATAGCTTTATTTAAGACCAAGACTTTATGCAGAAAAACACATCCATTAAAAGCTAAAAAAACATTTTGTCGTACCAAGAAGCGACCCAAAGATAACAAGAAAGTCAAAGATATTCCATGCCACGAAGAAGTAAGACATCCCCATGGCGACAATGCGCAGAAGAATCTCTATCGTGAATATTCCAAGGAACACATAGCTTATAATTTGCAAGGCATCGATCTCTTCTGCAGACACAAGGACACATATTAACATCAGCGTCAAAATATATATATTAAAAGTTAACTCTATAAAGTTTATAGTTTATAGTATAAGCGATATGTGGTGTTCCTAAGGCGACTTCTTATGAAATCACGTATTGACGTAACTGTGTGACGTCGCGTTATGAATCAACCATGACGTCATCCTTGAAAAAAATGTTATGCCCTTCCCAGAAAAAAATCTTCAATATCCACCTGCCGCCTATTTTGTAATACCCCCTATAGTAAATAGATCTTTCAAAACGTATCCCTATAATCCAACGGTGTCCAACCTGCGGCCGTCGATGAATAATGGTGCGGCCGTTAACACGTATTTTAATAAGCAAGTGTTGGCGGCCGTGACCGTGCTGGCATGCGGTAATGGTTGATATGCTGAATGCAGATTATAATTTTTTACGGCTTTAGGGATTGGGGGTAAATCAGTGAGCTAAGCTCTTTCGCTGTGCGCTAAAAAACTTGATTTCATTGATTAATTGATGCACAAAGAAATCAGTGTATGACAGGGGTCGGCAACCTACGGCCCGCCGACCGGATCGGCTAGCCAATGCAATTTATCCGGCCCGCGGCTTATTTGGACAAACTAGACACGAGTCCATTACAAATACTTTTTGACTATTTTAACTAGTCAAGTGCGTAAAATTTTTCGCGCTTCGCGCGAATCATATTTCTACGTACGGTTCGTTTACGTTTTGAAGCTGTCTTTCAAAGTACATCAGCGCTTCTTTACCGTTGAACAGTGGAAAGCTGACAAGTGGGTTGCGGACAAACGGAAAACGTATTCAAAAATATTGGGCATATAAGCTATGAGCATTAGAGCAGGGTGGATCCAGAGAGGGCACCTAACCATGCCCCCTAAAAATATTATTTTTGACAAATTTCAATGCAAACACTATTTTTCGCGCTTTGCGCGAACTTCTTCTATCTGTCTTTATGGTATTTTAGTCCCTTTGAAGTAAATTCGTTAATATCAAAAGTGCTATTTATATCATGGCATATTCCGCTGCATTACAAATAAAATCAAATTCTTACATAAATGCTTGATTGCTTGTGTTTATAGCAATATGCGATTATTTTATGTGCCTAAGCTCATTTCGATTAAATTAAAAGTTTTGCCAAATCTAAACGTAATAAACTGCCAAATCAAAACGTAATAAACGCATTTTTTTCGCGCTTCGCGCGATTAATCTGCATTTAGGTTCCATATTTTCCTACCTTTATTAGACTACAAAACGTCTTTTTAAGATTAATTATGTTATGACGTCGCGATTTGACAACTGTTTGAGTCGTCCCTAAAAAAATTTAACTTGCGGCCGTGAGGAAAAGAAGACTGTCAATGCGGCCGTCAAGAGCTGAAAGGTTGACACCCCTGCCCTATACAATCAGTAGTTTACATGTTCAAAGAAGAATAGTTAACGTAAATATTCCAGCCGTGGAGTTTATTACACAATTGCTGAGTGCTTAAAACAATAAAAAAACACAAAAATTGTTCTACCATGAAGGCAAGTTTTTAGGTTTCCGTTTCTAAACCTACTTACTTGCAGACATTCCTTCGTACTCCAAAGCCATGGCCACCAAATTAAGAATGGTGATGACCATGACGCCAAGTTCAAACTTGTCACTGGTGACGTGCAAGTACAGTTTCTCCCTCCATTGGGCTTTAGGCACCGGGATAAGCTTCTTGGGAAGCTTCGCCTTCAACTTCTTCATGGCGCTGTAGAACTTCTTCTGATTCTGTATTAAAAAGTACGTTTAGAAGAATGGTTATAGATCGTATTAGGAATTAGGTTGTACTAAACATATTGCTGCAAAACATAAATAATCAGAACACAATTGAAAGTTTAGTGGCAACAGCAACATTTCTTGTTTCTTTGGTCGTCAACTAATTCTTGACAACAAAAGGCCAGATAATTCGACCTAACAAGATTTGGTAAAGTTAAGTGTTACAGGGTAGGTTTTGAAATGCACGTAAATTCCCACTTCAAAGCACCTTTGGCAAAACTTACGTCAGTAAGGAAAAGCTCTGCGCCGGCGTATTTAAACTTGTTTTTTTGCTGGTTGAAGTTATCGATTACGACCGAGATGAACAGGTTGAGAGTGAAGAAGGCGCCGAAGATGATAAAGGCCACAAAGAAGTAGTACATGGCAACGTTGTTGTCTCTGATTGGTTGCTCGCCGATATTGCTTGGCGAGTCGACGGCGGCGTACATTATCGGCATCCAACCTTTGAACGTTGCCACCTGGTGGTAAACAACACAATATAGTGTTGTAAACAAGTCATTTTAAAATGACTTAAGTCCCAGTGAAGTGATATGTGAAATAACTCAAGTCCAAGTCAAGTCTTTTTACAGCAATTCATCTCCAAGTCAAACCACTAATATAATAATAAAACGATAACCCAATAAGTAGGTAAACTGAACCGATTATATAAGCAATAATTCAACTAAAAAATAACAAAAAACAACATGTAGCAATTTAATCGTTTTATGTGCAAAAATTCAATTTTATAATTAAATGCTAATTGAAAACCCTTAATTTCAAACCAAGTTATTTGACTCAATGACTTAAGTCCGAGTAAAGTTATTTGTCCAAAAGAATTAATTCAACTAAAGTCATTTTACCAAAACGACTTAAGTCAAGTCAGGTCATTTGAAAACAGTGACCTAAGTACACTTAAGTCAAGTCATTCACTTAAGTCAACACTGCAACACAAAACATAAGAGTAATGAAACATCGAATCCAAAAAATTTTCGTCTATACAAAACTGTTAGCAGCAAATATTCGCCAATTTATCGTCGATGAACAATCCAATACTATACGAACGTCTTGAAAACACATCTACGAAAACTGCAAGATCAACCGATTAAAATGTTAAATTAATGTCATGTATTGGTTTAATACAGTGGTTCTCAACCGGGGTGCCGCGGCACCCTGGGGTGCCATTTCTAATGCCCAAGGGTGCCGAAAGATATTTAAGATTCTTTAAGAATCTGATTTTTGCTCAACTCTTACAAATTTTAGTGTAAGATTGGAGTGGAATAAATCTAATTCTAACTTCCTATGCTGTGCAGAGTTAATGTGTGTTGTTCCAGTTCCGTTTGTTGTGACATTCTAGTGATTTACCTACGGAAAGATCTTGTAGAGGTGCCGCAATCTATTTATGATTTCTGAGGGGTGCCGCAAGCCATAAAAGGCTGAGAACCACTGGTTTAGTGTCAATTCATGAGGAATTGTTTAAAAAAATAAATTTACCTGAAGAAGAGACACATATGCGATGAACACGTTGTCGAAATTGACTTCCAGGTTTTTCCAGTGAACTTTATTCCCAGTGAGCTGAGCCAGGCACTCGCAGTCCTGTCTGTTGGTGACGTTTATTGGAGGCATCTCATAGTGCTTTTTTAGGTCTGGCCAGCTGTGGAAAATTTTCAGATATTCGTAATATTTTTAGTAGTTTAAGTGGATTTCCCGAGAGATTTAAGTGACATTCCCGGTTTTAAAGTGGCTTTCCCGAAAAAAGGGGCCCTAATCGTTTAGTATAGTGATAGTCCCTGGTTATGCATTCATTGTGTGCGAACATTTCTTTAATATCCCAAGTAGAATAACATAAACGTTTAAGGGCTGCTCTATTTTAAAATTCCACAATATTAAAACTGTCGCCTATATGTTTCGTTTTTCATTCCAGAAAAACATTAAATTGGTAGCCTACATCTTTATCGGTGATTGTTTTGGCTCGTTTACTAACGTTTCAAAGTCTTTGGGGTGCCAGACTTTTTCGCCGGTCTCTCGCCACTGACACGATGACATCTTGCCAGCGAAGAAGTTTACCCCCATGATGGCAAATATAAGCCAGAAGATGAGACAAATCACGAACACGTTCACGATAGACGGGATAGAACGGAACAAGGCATCGGTGACAACCTGTCAGATAACAAATCATTGCCAGATCATTATGAAAACTATTAGCATATTTCAAAAAAATATGGTCAAAGTCAAGCTACTTTACCAAAACAACTTAAGTCAAGACAAGTCATTTGAAAACAGTGACTTAAGTGCACTTAGTCAAGTCATTGACTTAAGTCATTACAGCACTGTCAATTGCAATTTTTTTGATAGGTTAAGTCCTTAAGAGAAAGTAAAAACGTAAAATGAGGTCCAGTTGGGATATGAAAACGGCTTTATATAGGTCCAGTAATTACTTCATCGCGCAACAAATAACTTAGCCACAAGACTAAACAGCAACGGCTGTACCTTTATTCCTTGGAACCGTGACATTGCACGAAGAGGCCGAAAGGCGCGCAAACTTCGCAGCACACGGAGAAATGAAAGATCAGCTGGACTTGTCGCTACTATTTCGAGCGATAACGAAATCAAGGAGACCTGTATACAAAGGAATTGGTTCTACGATTCAATACACATCATTAAAAACCCATAAAGGTTCACCGGCAAAGGGCATGCAAATTGAAAATGTGAGATGTTCAAGAAGCTATTTCTTTGTGTGTTTTTATAATTTAGAAAAAGCATATAGCGGCTTTTGTTTCAACATAATAAAACTTGGTATTAATAAAATATATATTTATTATTTTTAGTTTCAGATAGAAGAATCTTACCAGCACAATAAAAAAGTCCAGAAGACACCAGCCGTTGGTGAAATACTTCTTGAAACCCAATCCGATCCATTTCATTATCATTTCGATAAAGAAGATTGCAGTGAAAATCCGATCAAAAATCATTAGCACAAATTTCAAGGTCGGTTTAGTTGGCAAATAGACGTCATCAAAAACCTTGAAATTTAAAATAAAAGTTTTTTTGGTAGATTTTTGTTTTAATTCGAAGTAACACAACTTAACATCTCCATGACCTAAACGAGAAACCTTCTAGAACTATTGAAGCGTCTGCTCTTATATTGAATGTTTTGGTGTATACGTATAGCTTTAATATATAATTATTTCGTAAAAAGTTCTTTTTTCCAATCAATTATTCTTTTTTTTTCACATTAAAAAACAGGCTATTAATGTTTAAGTTGGAACATTTGTGCCTGTCTAGTTGTCATTTTAAAAATAATGTGTCACTGAAGAGAAAAACAACCCTCAAATCCTACATGGGCCAGATCTTACACTACAACCACTCTTGTGATTTGATTGACCAAGCACGCCACCTACCAGTGCACCGCTGCTGAGGAAAATTACGAAAATGATGAAGGTCTCAAAGACGGTGTGCTGCACTACCATGTTCATAGTGGCGCGGACAGCTTTCCACCTTCTGGCAAAGGCGCCGCAGGGTTGACGCCGGCAAAACTTGCCTAGTAGGGACGCCCATGCCACGTTGCCTGAATGCTTGGCGCTGCTCGTGCTCTCCGTCCGCGTCGACACGGTATTCGAGTGCTAAAGTAAGAAGCATGACAGCATGTATGAAAAATAAAAGCGCCAGAAAATAAATATTAAATATTTGAAAACCTATTAAAGCTCTTGTTTACTTAAAAACATATTTAAAAAAAAATTTTCTAAAAAAAAATTTAGGAAATTAACTGATGTAAGCCAAATTTTTATCTAATAACTTCTTCCCGTGCCAAAGTTTCGCAACCATTTTTCTTTCTAATTTTAAAAGCGCTTTTATACAAAAAAATAAAAACAGTATAGTGTTATAATAAGTAATTGTTTGTTGTCGTAATTGCTGGGATTGTTTTATATTGTGAATAAACAATGACAATAGCTGACAACTTGAACCAGACCCGCGCAACCACTGTAATAAAATTTGGGTAAAACTGAAAAACGAGTGGCACAATACACAAGTTATAATTTAATGTGGATGTAATGCAGAATTTCAACAATTTATTGGTGGTACATTTCTGATACATTCCTTACTTGAACCGTATATATAAGCATTTATATGTTTATAAATGGAATCCGGCACATTGTTTTACTGAGTAACTTACGTTGTTGGCGCCATTGTCCACTTGTGTAGTCGGGCCTTTTTCGAAGTCAGACGAGGTTCCGTTCGTATGACTTCGCTCTACTTCACTCTCTTTCCGCGAGTCGCAGCCATCGCCAAGGATGTCTTCCAGGCCTCCCAAAGATGAATGCCTTTTCCGCGGTATCTTGGTCTGCAAATAGCAGTCGTTAAAGCCTAAGTGTGTTATGCAGTTAACATAGCTGATCGAAAAGCTTAAACGAGACTATAAAAGTTTGGTTTTTCATACATTGAACCAAGATAGTTGACAATACGTTAATTATTACGGGATACCATATGGAAATGTACTATCATTCTCAGACCTTACAGATATGCAGAATTACGTGTTGTATTTAGGCTACATGTAATTTCTAACTAAATTATTTTAAGTGCTTTCAAAATAGGTAAATTTGTTTTTAGGACATATATTGTACAAAATTACGCATTTCTTCTCCTTTCTGTGAAAGTGTTGGCTGCCCATATTGATAATAATATTGGCTTTTAATAGTAGTGATTATAAGCTGAGTAATATTGGTTTACAAATAACAAACAAATCATTCTTAGAGGTACCGAGTTTGAGTTGCTGTTTTTGTCGCTTTGGTGATTTCCATTTGATGGTTTTACTTCGGAATGAACTTTGACGGATTCGCTCTTCACCGGCGCCACTTTACTACTTTTCTTGTTTGACGCCATTTTTGGAAGTGCCTGTAGGTTTTGGTATTTCAGTAAATGATAAATCAGCTTATTTTTTCACACAATGTTTAATTTTTTGCGGCTGCAGGTAGTTTTCTTTTTTTTTTCTTCGTCGAATAGGACTTTAATCTACATATCTGCCGCTATATAAGGCTGGTAGTGAGGTTGTTTTAATTTATATTATTACTTAAATAAACATAAGTAAATTTGAGTAAAACGGTTTATATTATAATTTTTTGAGCTGCTGGTATACGCGGCTAAAAAGGCTCAGATAATTACAGGCTATAGTGTAACATATCGTTAAGTTGTAACCCTTTTACATGGTTAATCAGCAATACGAAGTCGCAGGCGTTCAACACTCACCTTCTTGCCCACGTGTTTAATCGACGAAAGAAATTGCTTGGCACTCTTTCGCTTTTTGCTGCTGCCACTGTTTAACGCTTCGCTACTGAACGAGTTCAAAAGCAAGGCAAGGAAAAGGTTAAGAACCTGTAACACCGCAACTTTGTTAGTTCTTCAACTCTCACATGGACTGACGAACGCGCAAATACCCAACAGCATCTTTATTCGCAATAATAGTGAGTTCAGTTGGTCAAAAATCATTAAAACGGTAAAGTTTGGACAACGGAAAGTAAACTACCTATCGCCATCGGTCAGAACGCTTTATATTAGAATCGTCCAAGTTTTTAAACATTTAGGCATACGACCTTATAATATTTCAACCCTGTACTTTAAATTTTCTAGATAAAGTTGGGACCCAAATTTAAACGCTTAGGAATAACTGATTTAAACAGGTGCATGGGTCAAGGTCTGGGCCAATTTGACTGTTTCATACGAGAGCGTTATTATCGAACGATGTCAATGGAACATCGATTGCGGATCGTTTTAGTTAAATTAGGCAGGACGCCAGCCATAAGTCAGAAAACCCGGGGACTGATAGCAGGGGCGGATCCAAAATTTTATGCAAAAGGACCATCGATATTTTTGGAGATATCATACAATTTCGTTATCACCTAACGTAATTTAAAAATAGTGGCCCTCAACATTTGTGTCCGTTAGGACTCAAAAAAGCAACTAAAATCGAATAAAAATTTAGGATACATTAATAGAACGCGCCAAAGCGGAAAAAATAGTTTGTTTGGTTTAAATAGAATTATTTTAACTTTTAGGATGCGACACGCTGACACAAAAAAAAGAATTCTCCATTTTTCGTATTGTAATAGATTTTTTCCTAAACTTGCCTTGATTCTCTCAAAAACATAGACTCCGTCGTAAGTCGAAACACTGCTGAAAAGTTTTTTTCTTGACCTACTGTTTGCGCGACCTCATAATTTCTTTGCGATTTCTTGGCGGTGTTTTGCTTCGGGCATTGCGATTCCCTTTTATTATAGCTGTTTTTCTTTTGCAATTTTAACTTCACTATTGGTTTACACCTGGACTGTACTGCATTGCAATTCTGTTATTGGTTTTTTAGACTTGTTAGTAGTTTTATATTCATATATATCTTCGGTATTTTCGTTGTGTTTGCAGAAATTAGCAGAACTGATGATGCGTTTTTGCGTAACTATATAGTATTATGCTTTTGTTGAATAAAGTTGTTTTAGATCTTTTTTACAACCTTTGTGGTTTTGTTCGGACTGCTGAAAAGTCTAACAAAATATAACATGGAACGATGGCTATTTGTTGGTAAGTAAAAATTTAATCGAAAACTCATAATTCGTACTATAATTTTCCATAGGTAATTGTGCCTGTGTTAAAAATGTACCTACCACCAAGTTTCCCACGATAACAACGCCGAGGAAAATGAAGATGCAGACTGGAAATAAGCCCACGCTTCCCTCCTCGGTAACCGAATGCATACAACGCCACATGCTCTGAATCCACTCACCGCATTGAATACGGAAAACCACTAGAAATGCGTGGGCGAAGTCGTTCATGTGCCATCTCAAGGGTATTCCCTGAGCAAAAATAAAAGCATACTTTAAGGCAAGCCAACGGTTGTTATCAAAGGGTCCACAGGCCACCATATGCGTGACCGTATAACTATACAATCTGTTCAGTAAGTGCTCTGCACTTGGGGGGCCCAGAACAGAAGCGCTCACGTATTACTAGATTTCAATGTAAAATTATAAGGTTAAAAGTTTGGTAACTTGTTAATATTGCATTTAGAATATACACGTAGAATTTCAAACTCTTTCGCACCCGTTTCAAACTATTTTGCCCAAATGAAACTTCAATGTAAATATTGAAAATATCAGTTTTACTATTCGTAATTATTACTTTTTCACGGTTTTGTTGCAATATATCTTTTTCAAGTCTTACTAAATATTATTAAACTTGGGCGACCCCAGTGCCAGCACCAGGCGAGCCAACCTCCAAACCATATTTTTTGCCAAATTTAATAGTATGTTAAAACTTTCTTTTCTACAATTTTTTTCATCATTTTAAGAACTCGTTCTTTCTCGCTTAGAGCGATTAACCTGGGATTTACTTTAAATTGGCGGACGAATTTTGTCAGAAAGCCCGTTTTTTAAAGGATCCGTGTCGAAAAACGGGGCTTCCAATATAAAAATAAATTTTACTGCATTACAGTAGTTTGAAACTTTTAAGCAACGACTACAAAGCTAAAAATTAATCAAAAAAACACCTCCGAAGTAACGTCGGTATTATTTTACGAAGTATAATTTGAGTTTAAATAACTTACTTTATTAAAATGGTTGCGTAACAAACATAAAATTGGCTTTTTCTACTCTTACTGACAACAATCTGACAAAACGTTAAGGTGAAACTCGACGAGAAACAAAAGTCATTGTTTACCAGTCATTCCTATATTTATGGCGTCACATAAACAATAGGGGTTGTTTGGTTGTACAATAGCAGTATAGTTAGTACTTAGTAGTATAGTATAATATAGTTTGCATTTTTCTTTTATCGTAAAACAACTGAGCTAACAATACGATTATTAATATAATAGTGATAAGTTTTGGGCCGAGCATTTAAAGTTGTAAGTTACTGTTGAACAGACAAGTAATGCAAAATTTTCACAACGCTTTGCTTGATGGACACGAAAAAGTATCTGATGTACTGGGTACAATTGGAACTGCAAAAGGCAACACTGATGAAGTTTTGCACCATTACCGTGGGGGCCAGCTGGGTGTACCTGAAGACTCGACCTCTTCTACATGGTCTACTGACAGCGATAAAGAAATTAAAAAGTTTGAAAAATTCATTATTTCGGAAGTTAAGCTATATATTGCTTCTTGTATAGTTCTTCAATTAGGCTGTTTTACGTTAAGCTATTTAACACTTTTTGTATAGTTGTGCAATATCTAAGGTATGTTTGTCAGACTTTTGATGCTTTGCAAACATACACAACCTATCACGGCCGCAGGGTTTCTCCACCAAGTCCCTAGGCCCCACGGGTGCCAGAGCGGCCATTAACCGGACCACAAGCAAAAAATATTGTAATAGTTTTATCATGACTTCCGGTTGACCTTCATTGTGGCGTTCAGTAATGCATTTTTATGAAACGTGAATAGCAGGTCCTTAAATTTAGAAAACTAAGAAAAGGGTTTAAAAACAATCTTCATTGTCTATTTCTAATCTCCTAAAACTGTTCCAATACCTTATTTGGAACTTGAACAGTTTTGCAGGCGCCTTTTGCTGAAGAAAAGGTCATGGGGCGAGCAGACTGAAGAAGAAGACCACGATGCGAAACACAACGAACATCTCCTAACGCTGTTTAGCCGCTTTATGGTCGGCCTGGCCTTGAGTCAGGGCTTCTACTTGTTGCTGACATTTCACAGCAAATGGAAGCCTGAAAAGGCTATTTGGTCGACCGGCATTATTGGCTTTCCAATAGCACTTGGAATGGCCTTCTCAAAAACCGTCCGTGTTATCGTCTACTTGCTCTTGCCTTCGTTCTGCACTGCCAAAGGCAGGTGGGTCAGTCAGTCGTATTACTTGACTCGTTTGTATGCTAGTTGTGTTAATAACTAAGTCCTCCCAATACCAAACAACACCTCCAGAACGGCTCGGATAAAGAGAAAGTCGGAAATATTAAAGTTAAGTTGTTACATTTTTTTGGTAGAAGGAAAACTCATGGCTAAATAAAGCAGCGTGTTTTTAGGCTAAATTTGCCACTGTAAGGGCTAAAATCCAAACTCACATCCAGATGATTTGTTAGGCCAGTGTCTTTCTCTGAAGCGCTGCGCGAAACCTAATGCCGCCGGTTGATTCAAAGCCTCAATATGCATAACTGCGCCTATCAACAACAATATTTTTTCGCAGGACAGTGATTCTGGCCTTCTGCCTGATGCTGGTGCTGACCGGGCCGAGCGAGAACATCGCGCACAACTACCGACAGATCTCCAGTTCGCTAACCTGCGGCGATGAGCTGGGTTACAATATGACCCAAGGCCTGCGCGCCCTGGTCCACGATGGCCAGAACGCCATTCTGTCAACCATGGAAGACACCGTCGACGCGATTATCGACGCGGTCGAGGTAGGGAGCTGTCTCGACCCAGAATTTACCCTACGACAGGGTTTTTTAAACTGGGGACCATGGACCCCTTGGGGGTACATTAACTAGTATTAGGGGGTACATGAAGGCCTAATGGAACTATTAGAGTACTATTTAAGCAATCAATTGTTTAAAGAAAAGAGTAGGCTATAGTCAAAAATATAACGCTTTTGCACTGAATATAAAACTGAAATATACTAAGACTTCATTTGATTTCACAATTTTTGACCGGAAACAGCAAACACTAGTTTGCCTATTTGTATTATGACGTAAATTTACGACGTCATCTCCGGTAAAAAAAGTTTAAGAACCCCTGCCCTACAACAATAAGCGCCATTGGTGCACAGGACCTTTCTTTTCAAGTTCTCCCGCCTCGTATTAATGTTTAACACAGCGTGATTTAAGATTGCCAACATCTGGGACAACAGTAGCCTATAGCTTACGAATTGTTTGCGGGATACCCAAAGAAGAAACTCTACGCCAAACTCCAAAACCTCCCAATAGTACGCCAACTTAAAAAAATTGAAATCCCTAAAAATAAATACATTTCTCGTGTCACAGATTACGACGTGACGAGCCACATTCGACCTGTAGGCCTGTTTCCAACGAACTTTGTTTCAAATTATTAGGTTTCAGTCACCGCACTTTTTTTTCATAAATGGCCGGATAACTGTAAGGATTGACGATCGTTGGACGGGTATAAAATGTTGTGGCTTTAATAATAAACGTAAATGTAAAAAAAAGATTGGCCAAAATTACCCGTATAGGTAATCGAAACGTCGGCGCTGAATACGTATTTGTCAGAAGAACCCCTTCATAATTATTATAAAATCGTCGTTTCGTTTAAAAAATTTAATAAAAATTTAGCTTGCATAAATCATTTTCCGTTTAATAAACGACTTTTTACATTGGAAACAAAGCCGCAGGCAGGATAAATCTAACTGCTGGCTGGCCGGATGAGGCCGTGGGTCGTAATTTGGTAATCTCTGCCGTAAAGGAAAGTTTATTAGATTGCTTGAGAAAGGCCTACGGAAACATGTCGCGTTGACCAATTACTAGTTAAACAAATCTGCACAAGATTTAGGCCTGTAAAGTTTATAGTATTTTGTGGCTAGGGGTTCGTAATGCTAATGACGCGCTTCTTCTGTGATCTCACAGACCGCCCAGGACGCGTTTAAGTATTTCGCCAAGAAGCTGCAATCTCTCGCCGGAGTCGTCAAACGTTTCAACAAGTTCATCCGGAACATGGGCAGTGTGTGTAACGACAAGCTGGGCGCCTTTCTGTGCATCGTGCCCAACTTTGTTTCAAAGCAGGCGAAAAAGCTTATTACAGATCCGCTAAAGAACGCAATGAAACGCATCAGGGTAAGCCCAGTGCTATATATATTCTATTCCACTATTGCGAAACGATTTGAAAAGTGATTTTTTCAAGAAGAAAAGTGGAAGTATTTTATACTTGAGATTGTTCCATTTCTCTGGCTTTGGCAGTAAACGCGCTAAGGTTTTGTTTAGTTCAGTACTGTAGGTCCGCAAATCAGTTATTTATTTTAGGCAACTTTTGTGTAAAGTCTAAGTCAAAACGAAAACCTTACCCACAGTTTTGTCTGCTTCTTAACGAATAAGCGCCTTTTTTACGTTTCCAGCGGCAATGTAATAAAAACAAAAGCAAGCGAAATGTTTGCGGTATAGTTGGTAATAAACCTCCCAAAAGGTAATTTGCCATTTTTATGGCGGTGTTATTATCATTATATGATGTTGTCTTCGAAGAAGCAAATTGTGGTATCCATCCCTCTTTTGCTTTAATTTTTTAATGCTTAATTAAATTCAAATTACTAGATTATTCTTATGTTTTATGCTTATTAATTGATTGCAGGTCATAACTAAAAAATACAAATTGATAAGTTGAAAGCTGAAGAGTTCTTAGGGATAACGACCGTATAAACTATGAAGGGTAAACACTGTGGGCGTATAGAAGAAACAATAAGCCCATTCACAACTTTGCGTAATGTTCTGTTGAGGTTTTAAACAAATTCCTATCAACATTTACGTGCTGTCTGCGTCACGGCAAATACTTCCTGGCGTAGGAAGAATTCAATTTCACCATGAGCTACTCCCACGAGTTCAAGTACGACGTGAACGCTTCAAAAACATCACAGCAGATCACGGACGACATCATGAGAGAAGTGAAGGCAAGCGTTTCCGGTATCACGGACTTTTTCAATTGGGTGCGCTTTGCGATGGCCTTCTCGACTCTTTTTGTCATTTTGAAGGCGGCCAAGTACAGGTTGGTACCGATGTGTATGTGTCACTGCTTACGTTAACCTTTTTAGCAAGGAAAGACAAAACTATGATTGTGATCATATTTATTGATTGTCTATTTTTTCTAATATTATGGCGTAACTGTTTCCACAGTTCTATGCGTTTCCAGCAACTATAATATTTCGCAGGGTTGCGGTTGTGCCTGTGTAAAGTTTCTCCTTTTTTGCAAAACCAATATCAAATTGCTTGACGTCCAAAACACGATAAAATAAAAACTTCAAAATCGAAAACAACAACTTAGTTCAACAACCAAGCCTTGCCCTTTCCGAAATATTGCGTTATGTCCGTTATATAAACAATGCTATTTTACAACAAAACTCAAATGTACAAAATTACGAATATATACACAACACTCCGCAACACAATGTACAATACTAAAACACTAGACGTTTCATCCGCAGGTTTTCCCTTGGGATTTGTCGTCTTTTAATCGAAATTTAAGGCGCGACCGTAATTAAGGGCGACGGGCATTCCGGCATGCCAATTTGTGCCTGTCACACTTAGGGATGTCCGTTTTTTGTACCCACGCCAGGTATTTCGGGATAAAATTACGACCGTTCGATCTGATACCGAATATGTAACCTACTGTAATAAATATCAAAATTGATTAATTTAATACGTGAAAGTGCAATATTTCAGGTTGTTAAGTCGAAAGTTGTTTTAACGGAAGAAACCTTTTCTTAAAAAGAAGAAAACCTTGCGTTATTTCGCAAACCATGGTTGAAATAAACAAATAAATTTGCTACCGGGTCGGCACCGATACCAGCCTGGTATCGGACAAGAACCAATTCCACCACCTGGCATCAGGTATCGGATATGATCCGACATAATTGGACCTACCAAGCCACCAACCCCATATTTGAACAACACGTTTGAAGACTGTCTTAAATTAGACGGACAAAAAAGATCGCTTGTTGATTTACGTAAGGTACAAGTACCTGACGAAGATCGAGTTCGACAACTGCTACATCACCGAAGAGTTCGATAAGCTGGACAACCGGCGAAGGAGAAGGGGCAAGTTAGGGGTTCTTCCGCTCAGAGCACGAGAAAACTCAATATACGTCAAGCCCACCAGGTTAGACCGTAAATTCGGATAGAAATCCAGTTGGCAGTCTCGACCCTACTATTTCTAATTGCTATCTCGACAGAACGTGTATAGTTGCCTAATAAAAGCTCACTAGAATTTTAGGTACCTTTTATGTTATTAATTTCCTAATTTTATTTCCTATAATTTTTAATTTCCTATAAGTTTACATTTAAGGTAGAAATCGCCGCGATGAATCACTAAATGGCTAAAAATCTTTTGTTATTATATTCTCGAACCAGTTAATCTTAATACCTTATTTTTGTAAATTCTCCTAATTGTGGCGGAGGGCGTATACCGTACAAAAAGTGACAATTTGAGATTCGAGTAAAACTAATCCTGAAAAAAATGTGGAAAATTGCACAGGAAAAGTATATCTGATAACTAAAAAAATAAACTTTCGCACAAAAGACTGGTTATTAATAAGATAAGACTATAGATTATAGGTGTTTTTCCTGTATTGTTTTCGCGCAGAATCTGGATGTCACGGCCCGAGTTGAAGAAATTTACCAAGGGCCTGGTGTCAATCACCTTCAACCTCGGCTACACGCTGGCCGTTATCTTCGTCGATTATAACCTGTGGTGGTTGCTGCGCGAAGTAACAGTGACCCTCTCACTGCGAAGACAGGCGCGCTCAGTAATAGGCCAGGCGTTGGGCGACGGTTTTTCCAAAGTGGTTGGTTCGGTGGCCGGCAGCGAGCAGGCCGGTGAAATAGCGGCCACCATAGTCGGACTCTCGGTGAGCGGCTTCGGCTTCGTAACGCTCATTTACAGGTGAGAGCTGATGTTACTTTTTGGGTGTTGTTTGTTTTATTTCTTGATGCCTGGCGGTTATGTTGCAACTGTTCAATGTAGTGATGCCCAGAAGAAACATCAAGCTCATACAGAAGTATATGTAATGGAGTGGTGTAACATTGCATCAAGATTTCAACAAATTCTGTTTCGACATTTACGTATAACCCCGTTTTAAATTCCTTGTTTAAAGCAGATAATTAGAAAACCTAAACGACCGAGCGAAGTTTTTCGAACTCAAGTTGCTCCATGCCGACGCCTATACAACGCTGGATAAGCTTTTGTCCTCATGTCGGCGGTTTTGTATTACCAGGGCGATCGCGTCCGGCATCCAGCGACTGGCCAACGCAGAAGGCTACGACTTCTCGATCGACAAGTGCCTGCCAAAGCCGCGCGCACCCGACTACGCCATGTACCTCTTCATCCTCGCCCTGTACCTGCTGTTGTACGTCATATGCCTGACTGAGGCTTACATCCTGCGGAGTCGGAGACGCATCATGGCCACTTTCCATCCGAGGAGGGAGCGAGCGAGGATTCTGTTCCTACGCACCAAGATCCTGGCGAAACGCGGCATAGGTAGGTCGAAGGAAGAACGCGAAGGCCACGGGTGGAGACAGTGTTCCCTCTAGGGAAGGGGTTCTTAACCTTGGTGGTACGACGCACCAAAGCAGGGGGTCCGACATGCAGTGTGAACTTATATAGTAAGACTACCCGAGTCTCGAGTCCGACAGTCTCTTTCGCAGTACCCAATTAGGAACCGATAAAGCCGCACACTGTTTATCATAAATGTGGAATATTTTCAACCCACGCCATGTTGTTTTTGTGTAAAACTCTTATAAGTGGATTGCTGTATATCAACCCCGTTTTTTTCATCCACCCGATGTTTTAATAGTGTAATACAGGTATGTACAGTCGACGAATTTGGCCATTTTGTGTTTGACAAGTTTGTATTTTCACCCGGAGAGTTGTTTTTATCCGACTCCGCAGATCCGGTTTCCTAAGTGAGCAACTGCGAAAAATTAAAAATCGTAAAACTTTTTTTAAACTTTGAACGTTTGATTAGTTAACCTTTCTGCTTAATCGGCGTCTTTGCTTTTAGGATTCTTATATAACAAACGTTAAATGCGTTTTATTTCTGTGAACATGCAGAATATATGTGATTGGTGGAATCATTCCTGCGTTTACACACTTGAACGTTTGGGTTTTAAATACAAAGCGCATATTGTGTAATTTCACATTTGCCGCGGCTCATCTTTTGAATGGGTCAAAGAAAAAAGTCGTAAGTCGTAAGGAACTTTTCCGGGTCGCAGTTCAGTTTAAACTTTAGGCCGAACGCGGATCGATTGCATCTCGCCGTTCATTCATATTTCATTGAGGCCCGAAAGCAGCAGCGGATTTTGTGTCGCCGATTTCTGATACACCCTAAGGAGGAAGGTGTATAGTTCAACTTTTGTCTTTATTTTTTGTTTAAAAACAGTGTAGTTCTCAAACAAGGTTCATTTGAATGCATTTTGAAAGGTCAAGCATATAAAGTATTTTTTGGGACTCCCTTTTCACTTCAGTTCAAAAAATAGGAATGGTTAAAAACAGAAACAAATTTTTAATATGATTTTAAATAATTGCTGAGGCTATCACGATTCGCGCTTTTATTGCGATAGTAACATTTTCTAATGAAATTACTGTATGTGTTTGGGTGGGGCTGGATTTTCTCTAGGAATCCTTTTTTATTTCTGTCTTACATAATAGCTTGGAAAAATTACTAAATTATCCATTTATCGAGCACGTGTATCTTTTTTGCACTGTGAGTCACGTAATAAATCATTAAGGTATATTTATTTTAAAAACTTTCAAAAACATTACTTACTTGTTTTAAAAAAAATCGTGAGATCAATTCAAACAAAAAAGAGCACATTTTATTTAGGGGTGAAATTTTAACCAGTTCGAAAACTACATATTCATATAAATAACTCAAAGTAAGCAATGTGGGTTTCTTAAACGTACGACACAACTTATTACTAAAATGTACTTATGATTACGTCACAATGAATTGACTTTTCATGGCTGCTAAAATGCTTGCAATTTCAAAGCGGTTATACTCTCTTCGTATTGACAAGTTTACAGGTTATGTTTTTCTAAAAGGCGAATTAAGTATTAACAGCCGTTAAAGTTGTAACCGAGACAAAAAAAGGTCGAGAACCACTGCACTATTATCCGACTATTATCATTTTTACAGTGGGTGAAAGCGGAATTATGAATGCTGTAAAACAAGCTGCTCTCAAGATGCAGAAAAGCAAGGCTGAAGACGAATATCGTTTTCTTGCGCACTACGCCAATAGTCAAGGGGTACGTTAAATATTAAGTGCCTTAGATATATGTTAGGCGGATAAGCGCGGCTAGTTTAAATTTGATCAGGATAATTTGATTTGTATGTCTTGACTTTTATTTAAAAAATAGTTCTCGACACATTTATTTTTTTGCTGCAGTATGTTCTTAAAACATAACCCGAAAAACCTTAAAACATCAATATTTACTTGACCGTGCTTTAAAAGAATATTTCAAAAATGAGTTTTGACGTTTTAGGCAGTGGTTCTCCAGTGTGCAGCGAAACTTTGTAAGTCACTTTTTGTGTTACAAAAAAGCATGTATACAAGCGTGCAAGACTAAACGCACACTATCCTTTATAAAAACTGATCATGTTATGGTATTTACCTATTTCCTAGCCGTGTATTAGTGACGATGGTCATGTTATGATATTATGGTTTAGGAAGTAGGAACTTTGCCGCGATGCCAAAAACGTTCTTGAACTACTGCTCTACGCAATCGTGGAAGTTTAGAAGTAGACTATAGTAAAGTGATACAATGTACAATTATTTGTAACTTGGACAGGTCTGCGGCTTCATCGCTCGCATTCTGACCGGACGGACCAAGTACCGATGCGACATATGCAAGTTGGCCGGCGGAGTCAAGCACAGGAACTTATTCAAACGATGCCCCACCTTCGGCTGCACCGGCGTCTACTGCATCGAGTGCTACAGTGACTTGCATAAGTGGGTGATGCAATTTTTATTTTGCAATTTTAGTGTGTTTATGTGTAACATAAATCACGTAAATTTGATCAAATTACATAGCAAGCGTTTTGTCGTAAAAGGTTGTCATCACAGCTTCGATGATATTTTACGTGAAATGACACTATAGGAAACATCGCGCAGATTTTTTTACCGAAATTTCTCGTTAATGCCGGTAAACATCTGCAATAAGTAATATACCTTCACAGCACAACTTATCTGCCAGTAACTTGCTTGCTTTTTAAAAAAATATTTAGATGCAACGTTTAGCCTCAGTCTATAGCAGAGGCGTAGTTAAGGGGGGCGGTGGGGTACGTATGTCCCCGGGCGCCAAGGTACAGGGGCGCCAAAATGAGGCTTACAAATGCCAAAATGAGGTTGCTCCTTCTTGAAACAAGGTTCTATTAAAATATGAATTGTTTTGACGTATAAAGTGAGATAAAATATGTTAATGTAATAGTAAATGTTATTAAACATTTAGGAGGGGTGCCCATTTTATATTTTGCCCCAGGGCGCAAATTACGCTGGCTACTCCGCTGGTCTATAGACTTTCATTTTATTCTCAATTAAGACTAGTCCAAACACGCGTCTCTGCCCGCTATTTCGACTCCTGCCTTATATATACTGCAGGACTGCAGGGGTGTCCAACTCAAACATGCCTGCGTGCCAATTTTAATCCTATAAATTCTTCCTGTGCCCAAGTTTATTGACTAATTCTTTCTAATAATAAAAGCGTTTTTTTACTAATAATAATAACGTGTAGTAGCAGTGCGCATCACTGCATCTAAGTGTCCGTCGGTGAGTTGAATTTTGCTTTTTGTTTTTTTCACACCAAACCTAATAGTTATGTGAATGCTAGCCTTCGCTACAATATGATTTTATAGTATTACAAGTAATTGTTGTTTATCGTGATTGCCGCGATTGTTTTATATTGTGAATAAACAATGACAATTTACTGTATAAAAATTGAAGTATTTTTTGACAATTGGCTGAATAACAAAATAAGTATTTTAGAGGGGCTTGCGTGCCATTTTTAGGTCGCATGCCACATTTGGCACGCGTGTCGCTTGTTGCACACCCCTGATATAGTGTTACGCGTCCCAAGCAAAAAAACACTGCTCTTCGCAGGTTCTGCATCAAATGCCTGATAAAAGAGAGCGTCGTGATCAAGGAGCGTCGTCGCGCGAGCAAAGACGCGGGAAGAGCGACTGGTGAGAGGAGAGGATCGGTTGCCGAGGCGCTGATCGACTCGAGCGGCATCTCCGACTCTTCCGAAGACAGATCATCTTCCTCGGAGGAAGAAGAAGAAGAACAAGGTGGTGATGAGGAGGCGAGGGTCGGGCGCAGATCGAGAAGGGTGAGGTTTCGCGACAAAGTAGAAACTAGGTACTTGTCGTTGACGGGAAGTGGCTCGGAAGAGGAAGAGGAGGTAAATGATATGGAGGAGGAATCCAGCGTTTCCCTGGACAGCATGTGAGTCAAGGGAATTACTCGCGCCCCATATAAGCGGTAGATCGCGATTGTTTTCGAGAAAAATAATCGTTTCGATGCCGAACGTCATGTTTTAATTATTAATTGATGCTGTACTCGCTCGTCTTTTAAAAGCCTTTTGAAATCGCACCCATCTTAATTCATGTTATATTTTAGTCCTTTCAACTGAGTGGTTCTCTAACTTTGTCTGATCGCGTACCACTTAATGGCTGTTTACTTTCGCTGGTATATATTAATTGGTATGAAAAAAAACATTTTGCTTTTTCCAGCGTTTAGTAAAGCTTGACGATTTTACATTATAAATTTTTTAAAGTTGCAAAGTGACAAAATATTCTGCCCAAATATATCCCAACCTGCCATTTTGCTCAAAAAGCTGCTCGAATTCCATCTGTAAAGCCCTAGTGTACCACCATACATGTACGATAGTTTAAGAACCACTCGTCAAATACCCAAACCTTACGGATGAAAACTACAGCGTCGCATGTAGACACCGAATAACCATTTACAATATTCTTTTCATTATTCTATTTGTTTACGTAGTTTGGGTCAAATATATGGCGATGTACAAATAAACAATCAATGCGTTCTATTTGCAACTTTCTTTATTTAGGAGGACTTTTTAAGAGGAGAAGTCAGAATTTACCAAATCGACAAAACTTTTTTTAACATAGACTGGTTGGTCGGTCTTTGGCGCAACCGTATTTGAACACTGCTATCTTTTTTAAAATAGCCTAATTTTCTTTACCGATATAATTGGTTTTGTCTCCACCGTTGCAAAGAGAGGCGAATGATAAAAAAGCGAAACACTTTATTCAATATTATACTTATGTAAAAATTGATTATAAACATCCTAAGCTGTATGCAAGTGATATTTCATTCAGTCCTCTGTCTAAAAGTATCACGCCCTATCTATAATGTACAACTATTGGTTTAGACACTCACGTTCTACGAAACACTTAATAATACATCAAGTTATAACCCTAAAATAACGGGACATCGCCAGCTATTTATGTTGGCTTCAAAGTTCCTGCTGGCAACCTCGAAGGCATTTACTGGAGCAAAGTCAAGCAAGCGATTCGCTTAACGGCCTTCTTCGTCCGTCAATTATTAACAGGCGTCCTCGGCCGGCCAAACTCGTGGTAGAAGGGGCGGAGAAGTCATCAATATTCAGTAGGCGCGCTAAGGGGGCCAATCGTGCTTTTAGGGTATCGTTTGTCGTGAATACGATACAACTGGAATTAGATGCGCCCGCGGTGGATTTCACGCGCGTTTTAACGTTTTTAGATCACGGGCAGTTCGCTTAACCTTCTAAAAGAGCTATTCTTCTTTAGCACATGCGCAGAAATTTGGATTACTTTTTTTCAACATTTGGACCAGCGAGTATATTTTTGGAGTATCATATTGTAACCAGGCCAATGCAAATACATAGCTGTATTCTAAAAAACTAACATAACAACAAACAAAGCAATCTTTCTACCACACATTGTAGACCTAACCCACGCACTAGAATTTGAATTAAAAAACTATTGATGACTTATCGAATTGTAATTACGAAAAGGTACACAGGCGTAGAATGTCGCAACCTGCTGACGTCATTACCAAAGTCTATTCAAAGGTTAATAATTTTATGGTAGTATAGATACAAACAATCATGGCATGTTAACTTTAACAACGTGGATTATGGCTTTAGCACGGACGAAAGAAGGCACGTAAATCCAGTGTAAAGCTTACACTTGATGATACACGCTACGTTGCGTGACAAAACAAACAAATTTAAACTTGAAAAAAGTACACAGGCTGCAAAAGTTAAGTCCAATTGTGGAGGCTTGCTAAAAGTCTTACAATTAAAGAGTTCTGGCAATACGAGCTCGATTGTTAATTTTCCATTATGCAGTTTCATTATTTATAAGAAGGGTGCGAGGTCGTGCGTTAACGGCCTGATGCATGAATCACAGCCATAAGCGAGGACTCACCTGGTGCCTGTCCATGTAGAACTGCGGGCCAACGGTTTGCATTCCGGCCAGTGCAAATATAACCAGGACGATAAGCAGCACCAAGGTCAAATATCCGACCTTGCTCAGCGAGTCGCCGATCATCTGCATCAGTTTGCTCAGTGTTGGCCACGATCTTGCCAGTTTCAGGATACGAACCTGGCCAAAGGGACAAGCATAGTGTTTGTACACAACACAACGGAGCGGTAAATTACAGTGACATTGCGATTCTAAGGAAATTTCCCACGATAACTGGGCTATCGCGGCGGCCACCTTGCTTTACACAACAAACAACTATTTGATGCAGTTCGACGGCTTTCGTCGATATCAACTTTCCAATGTAGGCAAAATTGTCTTCAAAGTTGAAAAGCGTTTTTCCAAATAAGAGCAGCTCATGAATTCGACTTTTCAAATGTGTTATACCATTAAGTTATAACACAGTTCGACGGATTTGCATTAACAACTTGCCATTTGGCTACCAAACACGGCATGGGCAAGGTACGTGACCGATTGAAACTATGCACTCCAAATTGCTAAACACTTTGTATTTAGATGTACAATGAACAATATATTAATGTTATCACATTAAAAACTAAGGATTTATACGCGCCATTTTTTTTTTCTTAATGCAAGCACAAATCGACCTTAGATTTTTAGTATGCAGTAGCACTAAGCTGTATAATGGGAACATTAGTTTTTCAAGCACATCTTCAGGCTTACCAGTCGAATAAGGCGAAATGTTCTGAGCACCGATAACCCTTGCATGCCGGGAAGATTGTCAAAAATGAAGACCTCCATCAGGCTAAGTGTGACCACTACGAAGTCAAAGATGTTCCAGCTCACGTTGAAATAGTTGTACGGGGACAAGGCGAAGATTTTAAGTACCATTTCGACGGTGAAAAGCATCGTGAATACCTACACAAGCAGGGATTTTATTAATGCAAACATAATAATACTTACATTTTTAATTCTTATGCGGTAAAACTGCGTTTTGAAACTTTTACTGTCGAACCGTTTGATTTGTGTTTAGGTGTAGCCCAATACTACGCATGCAGGTAAACAGAAGTAAAGTCCAAGTCTCACAGCCCAAACCTAAGCTACTCAATTAGTTTAAGCAAATTACTTCCGTTTGTTATTTTACAATAATGCAAATGCAAATCTTTAAAGCTAAAACCAATTTGTTTTTCTTCAATCAGCGTGGTTCTGTTTGGGGGAAGGTCTAATAACTTTATACTATGTCTTATAAAATTTCGTTATTATCAACGCGTAAGTAACACAAACATTTTTGTTGTAGGTACGGTAACTATAGTCTCTTTATGGCTTATTGCAAAAATATGTAGGCTATGGCTTATTGCCAAAAAAGTACCCCTAAAGTTCCATTCAACTACAAGTTATGTTTAAAATTATTCATCTACTTTTGAAACAAAGGTCGCTTTCAGTTTATGAATGGACACAATATTTACACAATGTCGAGTTATCTTTATTAAAAAAAAAAGTTTTTTTTATCTTAAAACAAAGAAAACAAACGTGCAAATGTCATGGTGCTCATTAGTTTTTAGGGTGGCCGTTTCTGATGAAGATGTGCATTTTTTAAAGACGTTTCTACCACCATAGGTAAAACAAAGTGCATATATATATATATAGGTTTATATTTACGTACGATGTTGGAAGTGGCGAGAACGTTTTGCCAGGCTTCGTCGATTGGTTGACGGTCTAGCGCCATAAAAAGCGTGTTGAGCACCACCAAGGTGACCGTGATCATCTCCGATACTGAATTGGCGAAAAACTCCTGCAACTTCTCACGTATTCTGCACACAAGACTGCCGCCCACACAACATGACCACCTGGGTGAGAGGTGAAATCATAAAAATCCTGGTATGGAATATCAGAATAAATAAATTTCTAAGACTAGAAATTTGCTTTCATGGTGTTCATTGAAAGTGTATAGGATTATTTCACTCGTATTTGATATTCACGTTTTGCTCCAGATATTTCTGTTTTGTTGAGAAGAAAAGACAATACCAAACGAAACAGGAATATTTTATACCTTATTTAGTTACCGGTGTGTTTTTCATTTACCTCTGGTCGAATAAAGCATTTAAAAAATCCAATACAGCAATTCATAACAAGCAAAAAAAACATCTCTGCTTTTTGCGCAAAAGTGTTGCCTTTTTTCTCACGCAAGTATGTTTGACAAATGCCATTAGACAGAAAACAACGGAGATTATGATTTGGGGACAAATACCTTATCAATTGTGAAACGGAAAGTCCGTGAAAATATTGATTTGGAAGCAACGCAAATTTAACACAGCTAGCAAAATTATTGCCGAAAGCAAAAGACCGCAAAACTCACTGAAGGAAAATCTCCCGAAATGAATCGTAGCAAGTGCAACTGTCGAAACAGCTTTTGGCTCTTTGCATTCTCTGCGACTGCTTTGTGATGTCACTGGTGGTGCGCGCAGCATTTCTACGTTTTGTAAGAATTTCCTGAAAAAAGCACGCAATGAATTATATGATTTCATCCATCAAAATTATCACATTTTCTCGTTTGCTTGATCGACCGAATGTGGCACAATGTTTACCTATCACTTGAAATCCACTTTCGACGTGTGGCAAATCGGATGCGATACACTATTTGTGGTTTTGTACGATGGCCAATATTCGTCCAAGCATGAAACGCAACCAGGAAAAAATATTTCGCCAATGTTTTATTTCCCCTTATCTAGAACCAATCCCTTTTAATTTTAACAGATTAATTGACCAATATTGGTTTGTTCGCGGTATTGTAGACTATATACTGCAGTTTCCATCAAACCATGCAATATCAGCTTACATTTCCGTCACACAACCTTTTTCAACAACAAGTTTTCTTTAAACATCTAAAAATACTTACAAAAATACGCATTTGAGTTTAGCAAGCCCGCTGTGTTCTATTAAGCAGTATAAACATACAAAAGTCATTGTTGAGATTTTTATAGCGCACCTTGTTCCCCTTTGAACACAATTCATCCTATAAAAAGAATAAAAGTTGGAAGTTAACTTACTTTTTCACTAAGCAATTCTCTCTTTTCCTCTTCCAACGCGTCGGCAACGTCTTTGCGTTGGCTGTCGTAGGCCGATGCGACCACGGCGAGAATAAGGTTGACGAGGTAGTAGGAGCCGAGAAAAATTACCACGATAAAAAAGAAAAACGCGGCTTGACCTGCCAAAATTTTGTTGCAAACATGACTGGTATTATTGTCAGGTAGTTGTATGGCATACAACACGCAAGTTCGGGGTTCAGGAATTATTGAAAATTCAGTCACTATACGTCTGCGATATGTCGTTGCTTTATTTGCAAAATTTTGCACCGAATTTTGCAACCTAATTGAACGCATGAACTATGGCAGTGGTCGGCAAACTGTGGACCGCGGCCTAAATGTGGGCCGCAGAGCCATTTCTAGTGGGCCGCGAGCTACTATCGTTAAGTTTTATCATGTAGTCGTGGGACCTTTGACTGATAGCCGAACATTTATTGTACCGTACTAAATTTTATAAGTAAGTGCGTGTTGCGTAACTTTGTGACGTAATTCAAAAATTTTCTATGCCGCAAACCCGAACAAAAATCCTGAATCATCCCCTGTTTTCGTTGTGGTTTTACGTAGTGGGCCTATAATAGCCCTGGAAAGAGTATTTTGGGCCGTGACGAAAAAAGTTTGCCGACCACTGATCTATGGCGACCATCCTTTGGGAAACTTCTTGTGTTTGCAACTCTACCATTGGCAAAATGGATGATTGTTAATTAGAAAATCTACCAGGACACGACCAAGCCCATACCTTCCAAAAAAAATATTAACATGACTATATGCGAAGACCCCCCTAACGTCGTTTGATTTATCACATCTACCGCCTAGGATGTTTCCACCACTTAGAAGACAAGCGGAGCGGCAATGACCAAACGACCCGACTCACCATTGGTTTCCATGATTTGTAGATAGAGCTCCTCCCAGTTGTCCTGCAGCGAAAGGCGAAACACGGAGAGAAAGGCGTAGAGAAAATTGTCGAAACTCGTGTAGCCGAAATTGGGGTTGCTGCCGGCGCGAATACACGTGGTGTACGATGGGCATTTTCTGCGGATCAAATTGAATGAATGCAACGTAAAATAACTGCTAGAACAACGCTAACATTATATTTCTTGAGGGAAAGGTAGTGAAAGACAAGAAATAACATGCAGTGCGCAACTTCTCTAATACTTTTCCAACTGTTTTCTTTTTTTCTGTTTTGTGACACGCCAATACTAACGTTTAAAATAACTTAAACTTTATAAACCTTTGAAACGTAAATAAAAGTGCTGATCAATGCGATCCTCCTTTTCGGGTCACACAATGTAATTTTAAGAATAAATACAAAGTCCACTGTTTCATGTTGTAAAGGAGGGATAGGCAATTAATTTTTTACCATGAGACGCATGACAAGCATAAAATGTTGTGGCGGGCCGTGTAAAAAAGAGAACCGTAAATGCACACAATATGACGTCATACTGTAAGGCTGTAAAACGATTAAACTTAAATAACCTCTAAATGAGTTGGAAGTTGTCCGTAAAGGTGCAACTAGTGTTTAATTATCAAAAAGGCGACAAGGCGTCGCACGAAGCGTTAAGCCAAAGCGGCCACAAAAAACACAAATGCGTTTCGCGTATTTCGGGTTTGTTCGGATGTGTGACTTACGATGCAATCGCCATACTGCAAAGACGGTATGTATCGGGCGAAACACGAAAAGTTACATTATGAAAATTAGATTAAAAGTTGTAAATCACGATGTTATAAGAGATTGGAAAATGGGTCGTTTTACTGAGTTTTGTTTGTATTGTAAGGACGGATTACATTTGATCGAAGCGCAAAAAATACATTTAATAACATTAATTTTTTTTTAATTTTGTTTGAAACAATGCCACGGTACAGGGTCGCTTTTTGTCTGTAAAAATGCCAAAAATACCACCAAAAATGTATAATTCGCGCGAAGCTCGATAACAATTCCCACGTAAATATTTCGAAAAGGCAAAAAGTAGAGTTTAACGGGTTCATGACTGGATCAACAACTGACAAGAGTGGCGTATATATATGTTACAAGCAAACCAATAAAATGTCGCGGTTATGTCAACGTATGTGCCTTACTAATTTTATGATGCCATGTTTCTGAATAGTGAACATAGTGAACAATTTTTCGATAGTTTTGGAAAAACTAAAATTTACAGACGTGTTTCACAAAATTAGAGCAGAAACTACAAAAAATTTGTTTAAGGAAAACAACCCGCGGGCAGCATGAAATTCCTTGCGTGCCTATGTTGCCCAGGTCTGTTCTAGAGATTAATTTTTTTTTCCAGCCCTAATTTCATTTCTAAAGCATTACAAAATGTCTAATTCGGGCAGCGAAGTTATATAGAATAATGATGGGAGAAAAGTCGTGAGTTTGTTTGTATCTCTACTCACACGAGTTTATGCTCTGCCTTCCATGCAATGAAATGGACCAACTGTTTTGGTAAGCACTCTCGAACTAGCCGATGTACATTTTAATGTGAAGTAGAAGGGCTTTAATTCGATGGCTCTTATCACTAGTCTATACGACATCAAGGGGAACGGTGATTATAACGTGCGCTTAAACGGTTTTAAAGTAAAAAGAAGCACTCCACTCACACGGCAGTGCTTCTGTTGCCGCACAAGCGATAGATGTCGCCCATCTTGAGGAAGTGGCCAGCTTCCTGCGAAATCCAACTCGTCCACAAGAACTCGTATCCTGTCGGGCGGAATCGGGAAAATTCGTGGACCCGAAATGTCCAGTCCGAGCGGTTTCTAGCTTGACCGTCGCAACCGGGTTCGTCCAATGGCGTTGGAGTTTCGTCATTGCGAGATGCGTTGCCGGCCGATATTCGGGTGGGGGGCGCCACCCTTACACCCCTGGCCACGATCGAGTCACTGCCTCCATGGATAGGAACACTCCACGGCTCACTAAAAAAAAACACCAAATACCCAATTAAGGTCACAGCTATTAATTGATATCGCATTCCCCTAATTGTGAAACAAAAGATAATTATATGTATTAATCCCCTTCTTTCGGACCGGGAATAATACTTGGAATTAGATGGGGAAAGTATCAGATATCGACTATATATATGTGTCTCGGGTAAACACACCCTGTCGGTATCTTAAGCAAACAGTTAGCGCTTTTTTTAATCGACCAAAATGAATTTAACATTTTTAAGCCGGCAGCGACGCGAAATAATTAGGTCAAACGAAAATCAACATGAAATCCGGGGAAATCACGAGGTGGATATGTATACTGACATTTTCTGTATGCCAATGTGAACTCCCAGTATGCTCAAAATATCGGTTTACATCCGCTTGAAACATAGATAAACAAGGGTCACTAATAGCGACACTCCAAAATTGGATAAAGCAATTCTCCAGCGTTCTTGTGAATACAAACCAGCGCTGATTGCCTGTTGCATCAGATCAAAATTTACCGAAACACAGAAACCAAAACTGAAGTGCAAGAAATCCCTAAAAAATTCTATATAAGCTTCCTACACCGTAACGGCGACATGACATTCTTTAATTTCCAATTAACGGTATCAAGCAAGTTTAAGAAGAAAATTGAAACAGCACTAATCTATTGCCGGATCAACCAAGAAAAATATTAACAAGAAAAGCAAAAATGAATTCAACAGTTTTAGGTGCATTTTTGATCGTCACAACTGTATTCTACCTAACGTTTGCAGCTCCGGCCGGTTGCCCAATACGAGGTGTTCATCTAAAGGCAACCCGAAGAAGTACATACAAAAGAAATATAAGGAATTCGCTGAGAGAAATGATGAAAGAAATCGGATACAAGGAGGGCGTCACCACGGTAAACTAAAAGAGAGTACATATAATAGAGAATCTATCACTCTTTAATATTTAATTATTTTAACGCATTCGACATGAGTGTTAGACACGAAAGGGGACTTGCCTCTGCTGTATTGTTTTGCGAGAACCCATAGAGACAAACTTTATTTCTAGTAAAACAAATAAACGAAGTAATTAGAAAGCAGGGACTACTTCTGAAACATAACATTTTTGACTAAACTAGAAAGTAGTTCTAAACAAATTTTTAAATATTAATCTATTTTTTATTTAAAAACTATATTGTGTCAATGGTAAGCGCTAAAGTTTAACCATAAACAGACAAGTTCAACTTTTTTGCAACAAATAAAAAATACAGAACAATATGTCACTAGAATCTTAAAACGACGATTGTGTAATGTTTTTTAGTGGAAGTAGTCGATTTTATACGCGGTTTTAACGCTAACAAAGAAGAACAAAAAAGAAAACCGCAGGTTTACATATTTTTGCAGCAAATTCCCCATGACGCTTCTCAATCAATCTCCGATCTGTGGTTAGACGCAGAAGAAAAGAAATTAATAAGACGATGTGGAAATGTGGCAGTGAAAGCTGTGGAATTGTACAGACTTATCCTTTGGTTCCAAGCGGCTGGTAACAATACTAAGGTATAATTACAAGTTTTTTCTTTATTTCATTGAAAACTCTAGCACTGAAACAAAAGCTGCCGTGAAACAATTCCTCCGCTAATTTTGTACTTGGTATCCTAGAGTGAATTCACGTGCTTATCTATAGATTTCAGGATCGACAAGCTAAAATTACTAAACTGTTACAGCAACACTCTTTTTTACTTTCAGGGCACAGTCATTACTTGCTCAGGACACCAACCACAAGGCAGTCATTCAGGAATGCCGGTAAGTTTTAATTCCAGTTATAGAAACAGATATAAGCAAAAAATATACTTTACACAGCCATTCCTTTTGGCAGATTTGTGATCCAGCAAATCTTCAACTCGACTGTACGACAAAACTAGAAGCTGTAGTGTTTGAGATGCTTCGATCGGTTGCGTTTCACAGAATGTATATAACCAATGACGTAAGTACAGTTAAAAAGACAGTAATCCAATGACGCAAGTCAATGAAATTAAGTCACAGTTTTTAAATGTACGAACTTGACTTAAGTCTTTTGGCAAAATTACTTGACTAAAGTTAAGTCGTTTAGACAAATGATATGACCTGGACCGCAAATAAATAAATTTTGCCATAAAAGTGTTATTAATCTTGTGCTTTATGTATGGTCCAGATGACAAAATAAGTATCATAGGAAAAAAAATTCTATAATGTTTGAAGTTCTTTTGTGCGCTTTATCTGAACAGCTTTCCTTAGACGGAAAAGCAGCGATCGCCTAAAACCATGCCCCTGAGTTCGATTCAAACTTAAACACCTGATTTTAAATGACTGTAGTTTCTAAATTGTGGGAAGTTTAAAGACAGCAGGTCCGAGTATACGAAGGTTAACAGCATCTGTGACTATAATATTATCTACGTATTTTTCGCACGCTGCAGACAATATTAGGCTGTGAACACATATGGATGTTAGTGTTTAATAGATCTTTAATTTGTGAAAATACGCAGTTATTTTAAAAGTTTTATTGATATAGTTTTGGCGAACAGGATATCGGTAGAGGCTGTACGAAACTTATGTATTAGGGGAATATCTAAACGTTTAAGGTTCACTAGATTAAACAATACAATATATCCGCGGGTCACCGGAAAGGATGACGCTAAACACAGGCTATGGACCACTTATACCAGGTAATCTTGGTGATAAATAAAAATGCATCATTTATTTGTTTTAGGAAATTGCGATGATAATGAAACAATCTTTTGGAAGTTACTTGTATATTCAAGTTCCCAGCGCTCCAACACTTGGATGCGCCATGTTTGATGACCGAATACTTAACCATATTCAAGAATGGTAAATGTGAAAAAAGTGTTTAATATTATTTATTGGAATACAACTTTTTTTTCTTCTTTTATTTATTTTCTCATTCTTATTTATGTATTTATTTGTAACCATTTAGATATAGCAGAAAGCTTTCGTTATCTTGATTCATGCTTTTATATCTTCTGTGATTTTCGCATTGTTGCAGATTTTGCTGTTAATTTGCAATAAAAATGCATAGATGGCCAAGGTATTCTTGTTATAAAAAGTTGGTTTTATACTTTGAATTCAACAAAATTTAAAAATATACTTAAAATGCGGTATTTTAGGGTATCCAAGTATAGGTTTAGACTTTGACTTACTTTAAAAGTGTGTCGTTGGGTTTATCTTTAGGCAGCTGCGAAAACAAAAAAAGCATTTCCTCGCGAACAGTTTCGCCAAAGTTTTCAGAAATCACGTTGTCGTAGTGTTGTAAAGAACACAGAATTTGCTCGGATTTGGTCCAATTTCTACAAGAAGAAATACAATAACAAATAAGCTCGGTAAATCTTTGTTGACTTAATTTAAACATTAGGTCAAAATTTGTCAAACTTTTTCAAAATCAAAATCGTTTACAAAATTAACAAAAACTGTAGTGAAGATTGTAAAAATGTCGTTCAGTTTAATCTTTATCAAATTTGATTTCGAATTACACCAAACAACATTTTAACATAAATGTATCTTTATTGGAATATAGCCTATAACTGTATACACAAGCCTGCAGAATTAACCACACACGCCTGGTTTATCGCATTATTAGGTTCAGTTCGAACATCGGTTTGGCTTCAGATAGTTTGTTATTTCAACAAATGCTTTGAACAGTATTTGCCGCGTCTTTTGCGATTCTTTTTAGCTTGTATTTTAACGAAAATGTTTGCTCAACAATTTTCAAAAAATATCAACTAAGCATTTTTAAGAGTTTTGCGTAAACCCTACAAAATAACTGGTGTGCACCGGTCGTCAGAAACATTAGAAACAAATGCCTGGCGATGCTGAGACATTAATGTAGTACTTAAAACAGCAATACGTCGTTTAAATTAATGTATTCTTAATAGGACAAAATGTTTCAAAAATAAAATTTAGGTCTAAAATTGTCTAAATTTTTACAGGTAGAAGGTTATCAAATTTTGGTCAGAAATAATCGCTCTAATAATAAAAGTTTGTCAACACCACCAAAACAATGAGTCGCGCAAACGTTCTGCAATTTTAATGGAAAATAAACATTTAGCACCAAATTAATAAAACAAAAGCAAGCACTTTAATTGTCTCTATAGCAAACTGCAAGGTGCAATAACAATAACGTCGCTTTATAAGCCTGTAAAAGGGTCTACGTTTTTAGAAAAGAAATAGGGTTTGTCATTCTAACTCTAGGATCGCATAGTTTCGTATTTCGAAATAGATCAGACCTCGGTTTACAGCTGCACACCGCTGATTCAGTCAACGCACTTATCGTGATTTACACGTCGTTGTATATATGCCCTTTACAAGGGGCGTTTAAATCACCTGGCGTGCTGGATGCATTTGGGCGGCGGCGGCAGTTCCCAGGGCGGCAGCAAGACGCACTTGTGCTGCAGCGTGCCGCGGAACACCTGGATCCCGATGAGCGAAAACATTGAGAAGCCGAGAAGGCTGAGCAGCATTACGTCCTTTAGCGCTTTGGTCGATGCCACCAGAGCTGAGACGATCGTACGGAGACCTCAGTCGAAATAAAACGATCCAGGTAATTTACGGGTGAACCGCGCACCATATTGTAGCCGGTTTATCACCGAAGTTGCGTCTTATTGTTGCCAGTTTATCACCGAAGTTCCGTCTTATTGTTGCCAGTTTATCACCGAAGTTTTATAATAGCTTCACTCCCAAAGCGTTTTTTTTGGGTGCTATAAACGGACCAACTCTATATGCCTGGCGGATGGGATTCCTTTCACATCGACGTTTTAATGATTTGCCGGTCGCGCGCTAAGTTCTGTTAAAGTCGCGTCACGAATTATTGTTTGTGTTAAATCCAGGGACACATCTGGTTTATATTTTGGACAACATGTTGACGTTTAAAGACATATATTTCACTAAAAACGCAATAAATGTTTTATACACCAAACAGGCTTGTTTAGAAAGTTTCCCACTCCATCTGTTCAACAAGTGGAATACCAACAATTATTAAAATAAATTTAATTTACCAGGCTAGTAATGACGCCCTGTGTTTGGGTGCATACCGGCATACGTACGTTAAACACAGTCTCTCAGAATTACCTGGTATAACAGAAACAGTCTTGAACACTCGCAGAACTCTTATCGCACGTAAAAACGTCAGGCTGCTCAGTTTCCCTGAGTTTTCAGTCTGCGCCATAACGATCAGGACGTACCTAAAAAATCATGTGTTTCAAAACTTGGTCATAGGCAAGGTTTTGTCAGGGGGGAATTTCAAGATACTTATGATTTAAATTTGAACAAACAATGTTGTGTTTTACAGTTTTCCGCCCGATACGAAGTTTAAAAAAAATCTTGTGTTTTGACACTTTGCCGCCTGATACGAAATTTGAAAAAGATGTTGTGTTTTTACCATTTTGCCGCCTGATACGTATGGCATAAAGCTAACGGGCTGCAACGATAGTTCTTCGGAGCATTTGCGCTCAGATCGTGCGCACTTAAAGTCGAGAGGCTGAAATAGATTCGGCAAGAGTCGGCGGAAAGCGGCAGCGACCGAAAAGTGAGAAATAAATTATTAACGTTTCTCCAAATCGCTCTGGGCAAAGAATCGGACAAGACGCCCGCGAGCGCAATCGACGTTTGTACGCGACTATATCCGCGCGGTGTCGTGTTCCCAAAGTTCGAGCCGGAGCGAGTCGAAAACTGTGACAAACGAGTATCAATATTTCATCAAGACAAAGGTTACTCTTGTGGCATGTATTCGATGCCGTTTGCTTAAAGATATGCGCGAAAGCTGCAAAACGTTTTTTGGCTGATTTTTCTGTCCTTTGCGCGTGGTGTCGAGGCAATGGGTGTAATAGCTTCCTGCAATATTAGCAGTTTTGCTGTTTTATAGGAATTTAGTGTCCACAAATGACAGCCAGGACCCTAAAATGCGAACGACTAACTGAGTGATAGTTTAAAATTAAATAAACTTGTACATGTTTACTTTTAAACCTGACAACTCACATTTAAACAACAGGTTATTGCTTTATTGAAATAACAAAAAGCAAGTACAATCTTTTTGGCCTTGAGCCATGAATATGCCTAATATCAATTGGCGTAACGTAAGGTCCCCATTATTCTATTAAGATAATTGAACAAAAATATTTAAAAAAAATGTTAATAAACCTACACAAAGATTGCACAATTCATAAACAAGGTTTTTCCAACGTCTACTTTCTATGTTTTTTAACCAAATCAGTGAAATTTCCAGTGCAACATTACAAGTTCACCCAAAATAAAGCCCCTCGAGTATACTATTACTCACGCTGCGACAATAACAACAAAGTCGATCCAGTTCCAAGGGTCCCGTAAATAGCTGAAGGAGTGCATGACAAAACCGCGGCCAGCTATTTTTACGACCATTTCCACTGTGTAGATAGCTGTGAAGACGTTTCTGCAAAGACCAGAGAGAGTTAAAACACGCGCACCTGCTGATATGCGTAAGTTTACTCCGATTTAGTTTAATTCTTTGAAAGCGTTATCAACAGCAAAGTCGGCATTTAATTTAACCATTTACCGAAACTGACATGCCCAAAAGGTTGATGTATATACCTGAAAGCAGTTATTCATTCAAGACATATTGAAGGTAGTGTGATAATGTGCGATTTTAATTGTGTCCATTTGAGTTTAAATCAAGGATTAAGTAATTCTTATTAACGTTTTGACGTTGTTTTGCTTATGGAAAGCTTGACTCTAAAGTCATATTTAAGATACCGTATGTTAACCTTTGTAAAATTGTTTCATACAAACAATGCCAAAGTTCTGAACGTTTTTAGATTATTTTTGTTTTCAGGAAATATAGGGCCTTTGTATCCCGAATCATTTCAGCGTTCTTTACGAAAAAATACCGATAAAGTTATAAGTAAATCAACAATAACAGCTAACAGTTCTACGATACGCTATAGCATTACTCCGATGTTGAATATTTCTTTCAAAACATTTGCAATGTGTAAAAAGGTAAAAACTACACAAATTTGTCTTAAAACTATATTCAAACAAAGCCAAATGCAAAACATTAAAAATACTATATTTTTTATATATGAACTAACAAATATGTCTCTGGTTGTTGGAAAAGGTTTCCTAACTGCCCCTGATAAAAACTTCATTTAGCATTGTATTTACAGTTAGTTAGCAAATAAATAATCATTAACTTAAATCAAGTAAAAAATCTACTCACTCGACATAATCTTCAGACCATTTGTATTTGTTATTCCCGTTGATGATCATGACAAGGCAATTGAGAAGAATTGTGATGATCACAATTCCGTTAAACCACGTAAAAGTCAGGTATAGGAAAGACAAAATTCTCACATTAAAGAAAAATAATATCGAAAGTTCCAAAAGCCAGTGTTGTAAACAAGTCATTTTGAAATGACTAAGGTCGAAGTTAAGTCATTTGTAAAATAGTTTTAATATTGTTTAAAACCCGTCTTATTTGAAACAGAGCAAGTCAATTCCCAGTCCAAGTCATCAGTGGTTCAAGTCAAGTTCCAGTCTACACATTAATAGAGCAAGTCAATTCCAAGTCAAGTCATTGACATGAAATTACCGTTAAACTATTATTACATTTGGTAAAATCATCCCATTATTTGCAATTACCAATTAAAAACACCATGACTTAACATGTAGCGAGCAAATTGTTTTACCTGCAAAAATTAGGATTCATAATCCGACAAAAATAATGAAAACACTTACTTTTTATTTGACTAAATGACTTTAGTCCAAGAAAAGTCTTTCGTTTAACAGACTATATTAAGTTAATTCGTTCTACCCAAAATATTTAAGTCAAGTCATTTGAAAACAGTGGTTTAAGTTCACCAATTTCAGGTCAATGACTTAAGTTAATACAACACTGCCAACAATCATTAGGTCCTGTTTGGCCATATTTAAATTTTTGGTTTTCATTACTGAAAAATTAATATAAATAAAACACTTAGTCTAACAGCCAGTTGCCTCTAATACCTAAACCATGTCAAATAATTTGCTAAAGTTTTAAGATAATTAAAATAATTTTGCCCAGAAAACGTAAGTCAGTCAAGTAATGTGATACCACTGATTTAAAAGCACTTGATTAGATTCATTGTCTTAAGTCACTACAACACTACAATGATGTTAATTTGTGCCCTAATCAGAAAATGTTGTTTGAAACAGACGAAAGGATATTTGTTAATGAGCAGTTTGATGAAGCCCATCCGTAATTTGCTGTTGCGGCCGAACAAAAACAAGGATTTTTCATCGCTAAAACGGTAAATTAGTCGGTCACTGTTGAGTACCAGGAACGTCTAGAAACAGAGTAATGTTAAGATAGAGTTAATTTAAAATAAAAAAGTAAAAATATAATAACACGCCATTTGTAAGTTTCACATAGACGTTGAAACTTAACTATGCAGAACTACCGCGGCAATGACAAAAAACGGTTGTTTACAGCTTGCAAAGGGTGCAGGCAAGGCAAAGTATACCTATACTATACAATATTCCATTTACTGCAGCTTTCAGGAAACAAAGGAAATGTTATCTATAGTGCCCAATCAGGCGATAAATAATGCAGTATGACGGTGCCAGCGACCAATCGTCTAGTTGGGAAACGCCTTTACTATCCTTCATTGCAATTCCAATTTAAAAACCAACACACGCAATGTCAAGAAGCTTTTTACGGGATTGCAAGGTAGCCGTGAGACAATAGCAGGGACGCCGGAGAGGGGGGCGCGGGGGGCCCCCTCCTGCCCTTTGCTAAGGGGGCAGGCAAGGGGGGGAGTGCCCTTTTCATGAAAAATGATATATTGCTTTCACAACGTAAAATATTATTCGACGGAAATCATAAAGCAGTGTTGTACATGCATTTTTTTATAAGAAACTTGGCCCAAGCCGAGAACTAAAAGTTTCTTAAATTTTCTATTGTTGTCTATTTTTGGTACCATTTTAAGCCAATCTAGAGGGCGTGGCCGCCAAAATTTTTCCGGGAGAGTACCCCCGGACTCCCCAATATTTCGGCTCGCTACGCTCGCCTGCGGTCTATGTTGCCCTTACCAAAAAAGTCGCCCCCCTTGCCCTGAAATCGCTCCGGCGTACCTGGACAATAGGGCGACTTTAATGAAATAGTAAACGAATTACGACTAAAAACTGAACCCGTCTTTTTACGGCGAGACACATATCTTGTGGTTTGCGGAGACTTAAAATTGGGACGTAGTAATCTAAAATTCTAAACGACCGTTAAATGCACCTTTGTCATATTTATTAAACAGTTCTTCATTAAACTTTCATTATCTAGTGGGAAAGAAACTGTACGAATCACAAATTATGGGCCTATAGCTAATTTTTACAACTGATTGAAAAACGATAAGAGTTAATATTTTTGTAAATATTACAAATTGAATTTTTATAAGTTACCATCATTTGACTACACAGATAAGGTAGAAACGTGCCTTTTTGTCTTTGTAGAAGGGGTCGGGATCGTTGATGGCTGTCAGGACCTTCTCTGGGGAACTGGAATAACCGATTGTGAGCCGTCGTTGCTCCTTAAGTCTTGCCAACGGCATCAGCTGAAAGAAAACAAACACTCTTCTTTCTAAGTCTGAACAGTCTTAACACGAAAGGCCATCGAAATCAATCGAACGGCAGCAAGCGCATTCGGGTGTTCACACACAGCCAAAGTGTATCGTAAATTGGGTAAATTGAAATTTTCCGGGCTTGTATGTGAGCCGTAATAACATTAAAAACAGTGTAAGATAAAAACCAGTGTAAAAAAAGTCGGAACTGTCTGAAAAGGTAAAGGAATTCACTTGCGGTAAACCGTTCCGCTAAAAAATGTTGTTTCTTCGTCTGCTTATCTAATTATTTCGCAGCCAGTATATATTTTTGTTATCAATTCGTTAGTCGCAACCTTCAAGAATGTATTTAGACTAAAATTTCAGTGGCATATTAGACGAATTTTTTATGTGTTTTAAGGCAAGAAAATTTTGATACGTTCACCCCAGCGAAAAACAGGTATAACTTTATAACAAAACAGCAATGAAGGAAAATACTTTGAACATGAGTCACAAACAGCAAGAAACATCACGGCATGCTACAACACTATAAAGGTTGCAAAAGTCAAAGTCCTCAATAATCTTCGCATGCCATAACATGAAATGTAACTATAGTTCTAATTGGTGAAAGCATAAACCAGTGGTTCTTAACCTTTTTTCGCTGCGACACACGTACGAAGCGCTGCGAAACACGTACGAAAAGTATAAATTTCATGATATGGGCCATGTCTCCGCAATGCTTACTTATTTTTTTATTTGGGAGAAATTCCGCTCATAACCAATCGTAATAAGTCCAACCATGTGACTCACTGCAGTCGGTGACCATATTAGGGTCGCGCCCTATGGATTGAGAAACACTGCCATAAACTTTTCATACAAAATTTCATCATCGATTATTCAAACTCATCAACTACCGGATATCTCAAACTGTTGAAGCAGTCAAAACTATCGTTTTTTCACGTCTTTGCAGGACACAAACAAACGCCGATTCGTTGCGGTTTTAAAATCGAGAAACGAAATTTCTGTGCGAAAAATCGCGCGCGAAAGTCGCAGTGACGGTAATATGGATTAGTCGTCAGGGCAGCGCCAAAGCAGCGGGCCGGCTGATCGAAACTACTTTGCTATTGCCGAAACAAATAACGATCCCTGTACGATTTCGTCCGAGGCTCCAAATGCAGCTTGCCGCTTTCGTGTTTAACGAGGGACTGACGCGCAATATTGGCTAATTAGCCGACCCTTTGGGTCAGACACATTGGGATATAGCTTAAACACGAGGAAAGGCGGATTGTACGGTTCCGGTTCTACAAATTTATTTCCATGTTGGGTTAAAATCAAAATAACGGTATGCCCAAATCTTAAAGGCCGGTTCGAATCATTGTCGCCTTATGTTAGTGATATTATTTAGCGCACCAATGCAGCTAAGAACTGTTAAAAATATTATAATACCATGCCGCAATCGGTCATTTAACTGTATCTTTCTATCGCCGAAAACCTTCAGTTGGTAAGTTAACTCAGCACGACCATGGTAAGAGGCGGATACCAGATCGAAACAGATTTCGGATATGAATTATCTGTTCAGCTAACTCGAAGTAATGCCAATTAACTCACGATGACGTGTTGCACGACGTTCACAACTGGCTTATACCACGTAAGATATACAGAAAACAACTTGCTTGGTGTCGTCACAACAACTATACAGACGCCGCTCAGTGCCATGCAAATTTTGTGTTTGTGAAATCAATAAAATATCGCGATAAGCGACAGCGTCCAGTTTGGAAAAGGTCCTTGATGAACACTTCCCTTCGCATTATGCATTTAGCCTAAATTCCCGTTGACGTAAACAGCAAGTCTGTGGCGGTTTCATTGTGCACCTAAAAGTATACCTTTCCAGATGTAGAAACGTCAGTCTGCTGCACTTTCACTTCTGCTTGCATCTTTCTTCCTCTGATCATCGCCATTTTGAGATCTTCTTGATATCAGTACACGTGAAATTTAGTACAAAATAGTTTACGATCCGAAATTAGGCAAGTTTACAGTCAGACGTCACTGACTTGAAGTTGGCAGTCTCTTCGATTGACTTAGGCATAACGTTTCTTGACTCTTTAATGGCCTAGACTTTTTTAGAACCAGCTGTGTAAAACGTGTATTACGTGGAAAATAGAAAAGTTTATCGCCTCAACATTAGCGAATGGTGGCCATGGTAAGCATTGTTGAGCAGTAACTTTATACCAAACTATAAGAGTAACAAGGCAGCCTGTCAATGGATAAAACACGTTGTTCATCAGACGTTTGACGAAAATGTAATAAATACTTTAAGCCATATAAAAATAAATAATTTAAGCTGTGCAGAGTATATTGACAGTGTAATGGCATCTGCAAAAATCAGACAGTGTTTTTAAAGATAGGTATGTGTCTTATACGACCCACGAAAATGTAAGGGTTGAACTTTGTAGTTTTTGCTGGACTATACATTTATTAAGCTACAAGACAAGACACTTCTACCCGATTGACGGATATTTAGAAATGACACAGACGACAAATCAAATCGAATTGCATCGAGGCCGCTTATCAAAAGCATTTGACAATGCGCAATGCAACGGCCGAATACTTTTCCCAGCAGCAGAACAAATCGAGGGCTGCTTCCGTACGGTAAATGGCCCCGGGGTCGAGTGGAAGCGTTCAGTTTTCACTCAAGAGTTTTCGTTTTATTTGATTTCCATCGATCGCGTCCCAATACTTTTTCCGTCCAACGCGCGGGGGCCCCCCGTACGAATTATAAAAAAAGCTTTTCGCCGCCCGGACAACAACAACAGCAGCCATCATATCCCGTATACGGCAAGTTGCTTTTAAGCAAACTTTCCTGGTCCGTTAGTGTGTTGGCCGTTGCGAGTCGACAAACAGGTTAACGCAGCGATTCAAAACCTTTTATGGCTTACGGCACCCCTAAAAAATAATAAATAGATTTTCGGCACCCCGACTGGAATTTTCGTTTAGTATTTTACTGAAATGTCACTATAATGTGAACTAAAACAACACAATTAACTGGGAAAATGTTATTTAACATCACGGTCTCTAATCGTATACAAAGAGTTGTAACAAGAAGCTTACCAGTTAAACAAAAATCAGATTCCTAAAAATTCACAAAGACCTATCGGCACCCTTGAGCATTAGAAATGGCACGCCAGCAGGGCGCCGTGGCACCCCGGTTGAGAACCACTGGGTTAACGTCTTGCACCGGTCGGGTACACACAACGGTGAATTCGTCGGTTTTCAAAAAGTAATATCATACGCGATATGCGCGATTAAGGGGCGCTCTTACAATCGCGTCCAGCGTCAGCGCGGCAGTCGTCAATCGAGTTTCTATCGATTGGGATGTCGGCCGACCAGCAATCGAACTTCATGCTAAACGACTCGGTTTTTCAGGCCGCCGACCCCGTTGCTTATTCCGACAATGGACATTATAAGCAATAAACCATAAGTAACAACCGCGACTTGAACGTAGCAAGCGACCGCTGCTAGTTTGCACCCACAGGATTTTTTAGCTCGCGTTATATTTATAAGTTTTCATGCATTTCTACAGAACGAAATGTATTTTTTTCCAAACATTATGTACATAGTTAGTCAATTAACGACCGAGACGGCTTCATTATTATCCACACAAAACAACCACAAAATAAAAGTATAATAAATAACTGTCTGACAATTTTATATTCGGAAAACGTACTCTTGATTAAAAATCAATCGCCACATTAAAATAGCCCACAGAATAATAAAACAACGAACATTAATAACCAAGTATTTCAGTTAAGTCAAGTGTAAATTTTGGGGTGAACTCACCAAATCTTAGAATGATAATGTTTAATGATTTCGTAGTACTATAAAAATTGGCTTTTGTATCGAAAGAAAGTTTTAAAAAGAACATTCTTCCCTCGGCTATAATATCACAAAACGCTGCGCCACACTAATCTAATAAAACACGTAACAAAATATCAGGAGAGCGATTAACAAACGTATGAATTAACAGCTTGTAACTGAAGAAACATATTGAACTTGGGATTTCAAATTAAAACCGTCTTATCAAATAGAAACAAAAGCAGCAAAGCGCTAGGTAGTACATCGGTAACCAGCAGTGCATGTCTTTATACCAAAGGGTTAGTAAAATATTGTTGTATTAGGTTAGGTTTTGTTTACCAAAAAACAATTTAGGGAGTGGCGTATCGTCTATGATTACCAGAAGCCCAAACTGCAACATAACTACCAACTATATAAACACTTTCGCCATGTCCTTAAAACACTCAAACCCTAATAAAAAGAGCGTTTTCGGTTTTTTTGAAGAACATTTACACTTTCGGTATAAACTTAGTCGCGGGAGCACAAAATAATGCAAAGATCTTATAAAACATTAAGTAACTCTGAAAGTCTGTCAACTTTGAACATAAACTCATTGGAGACACCTCAATTATTTTATTCAGAATTACTTACTATACAAAGCGTAATTTGTGAATTCATTTAAACAATAGTAACATCTGTCTACTAAACTATACAATAAATTTATTTACCAAATATTGTAACACATAACTAAAATACCAAAAAACGCACATAACGCAAGGAGTGTTGGCGACACTTTTTTGTCGAAATTTCGGCCCAGACGCACACAAGTGTTCGAAAATAATTCACAGCTCGCTTGCCTAGTCTCGCGAAAGTTTCTCCTGGTTAAACATCACAAATCCAAAAACTGAACTGGGACACACGGAACTAGGAATACGCGCTGCTAAGAAACGGAAGGCGCAAATCGCTCCGTCGCTATTCGGCTACCTTCAGACACGATGCGCAACGAAAATTCGACGCTCTGCACTGTCGCTCACTGCACACTGCTTGGACAGTCTTTGAGACGGGCGTCTGGCGTTGATACGCCGCCGCAGCAGCCAACGACAAAGCGCCTTTCAAGCACTTCGAGGCAACAGCATAAAAAATTGATATCGCGACATACCTGCTCCTGAATATTTCACGCAAGGCGACAATTCACGGGAAAAAGTAAAAATCACAAAACGGTCGCACGTACAGTACTTGAGGCGGCAACCTGAAAGCAAGCCAACTCCTTTTTAACAAATGACCAAGTCGATTCTTATCTGCAAATGCAACCCAAAATTTGGCCACAACTGCTGGGAAATTCTACGTTGAAGGCGCGAGTGCCGAATTACACCTGCAGCTTTCTAAATACCTAAATTACTTTTCGTCTGCGTCGTGCGCCAAGGCGTCGTGCAACAGTTTGCCATCGGGGAATTGCGGTCGATAAGTTCGTTCATTTACTAACAGCGATGAATAGATAATCCTGACGCATTAGCAAAGAATAGCTTCCTGCAATAACAGCCGTATTACCGGACTCGGTTGTTCTTAAAAACGATATGCCACCTGCCATCTAAAAATGTTAGTACCATCGCAAACATTGGGTACATTAAAATGATGCAAGTGAAAAGTACGTCATTTTACTCTCCGAAGTCTGTCAGTAGGAGACAGCTGATGTATTATTCTTGTTTAATTAGAAATCCACGATAAAACAATTTGTGCCAAAAGAGATTTACTTGGGAAGTTACGCAAAAATCTTATGATGAAAAACCTTTTCAATCGGTCCGAAGTTGTATATGCGAACATTTTGTGCACAACATTTTTAAATAGTAAATCATCTCTTCTAGTCCCATGTTATTTCGTATGTGTAGGCTAATAGCAAAGAAAAAAAAATGGATTGCCAAGGTCTGAAAAATGGATGGCCAAGGCAGCCAAATAAGTAAAACACCAAATATTACAGAGCATAACATCATGAATGTAATGTAATAACGATTTGCGGAATGAATATGTGATTAATCTTTACAGAATGTGTTTTTTTGCCTATTGGCCTTTTATCTGGCAATAATTCTACTACCCTAGGAATTATTTTCATGATTTAATTTTATTCTAATTTCAGGTTGAGACTATTGTTTTAAAGGCTTAAAGCATCTCCTAAAAACGGAATGTTTTAGAAGATAAGATTGGCTTTTTTGCGTTGAGCTGCGCTGCCTGCTATAGATCCACCGCAACAAATTCTCAACGAATGAACAACCGTTGCAAATAAGATAGCGTCTCTTCAAAAAACTATATTTTGTTTTATACGAAAGTCAATATCTGTAAAAATCCTTTTTATACAGATTTATGTAGAATATCTAATAGTCATCTCGCTTTTTTATTCCTAGTTTAACTCTATGATTCACCGCTAAGTTACTTCGTATAGAAAGCAACTTTGAACGCCTTCAGTCCAACTTACAACAATAAACGGGTTTCACCTCCTTAAAAAGTGCTTTGTGGAGTTTTACAAGCCTGGCACAAAACACTGACTCACATCTGCCAGAACAACCACTGCATTTTTCTCCGATAGTCGCGTTACCGATAGTCCCGTCCAAGTTCATTTTACGATAAACATGTTGGCCAGTGTCAGATGGGTTTACAATTTTGTTTAAGAAGGGCTTATAATAATATCTATACGTTACGTCAAAAACGAGAACCTGGATTGTTTTAAAGTAGAACCGGTTCTACAGAAATGCACTGTTTCAAGTTAACCTCACCAAATTGTTTTTGTACAAAAAGATTGCCAACAAGCGTAAAATATTATTCTAAATAGAGTAAAGGAAAATTAACCTTAGGAAGGAACATTTGTTTGACAAATGCATGTTTTATAATTTAAATCGTAATTTGACAAGACATTGTTTGCAGACGATAGCCAGGGAGTTATAACGTTGTTCAGGGGATAACAAAACTCAACTTAAGAAACAAAAAAAACATGGTAATGGTCGTAGTGTTTCCTGTTATTTATAAGCACCAGGGTGAAAGTAGAATTTTTTTCTTATATTTTTTTATATCAAATTTTCAATGCATGAAAAAGGTTCAGAAATGTCGTTACAAAGTTGGCCTCAATCAAGTATAAGTCTGGGAAACCTGAGATAATCGTTAAAAGTCGTGCACGAATATGTAACTAAAATCGTTGTTTAAATAAAATCAAGGATTTTACGGGATAGCATAGTAAAAAGCAACATTTTTTGAAACATTTTAAAATTTTATTGCCGGGGCGGCGTACCTGAAAAATTATTTTTACCAGAACGGCCGTTGTGGATTGTTCTGGCTTACTCTCACTACTGATAGGCACGTTTTCCTTTTAAATACGCTAAATTTTGTGTAGACTACACTGAACAACATCTGTAGTAGTTCTATCAATTTCACGTTTTCCCTTTAAATAAGCTATATTTTGTATAGACTACACTGAACAGCATCTGTAGTAGATCCATAAATTTCACGTTTTCCTTTTAAATACGCTATATTTTGTGTAGACTACACTGAACAGCATCTGTAGTAAATCCATAAATTTCACGTTTTCCTGTTAAACGCTATATTTTGTGTAGACTACACTGAACAGCATCTGTAGTAGTTTCATAAATTTGTAGGCTTTTACAGAGTTTAATATTGAAAGTTCAGATAATGGTTAGAGAAACATATTGCAACTGCGTTATACCGTCGTAATATTATACGAAGTTTATTTGGTTATAAAAAAACTTCACTGGATTTAGAGTTGTATTCCAAACTCACATTTTACCACTGGAAAGTGTAAACATGTTCGAGGATTACAGCATGCACTTAAAATAGTTTTTACTATGTTGTTAATTAATATAAAGTCTAACAAAGTTGCAACAGAGATTGCCTATTATTTTGTATAGTGTCTTGTCCAAAATCCTCATTTTTTAGATTTAAGGGGTACAACACATTCACATTATTTAAACATGCTTTAACATAACTTTTCGAATCAGTACACTGCCATGCAATTTACTCCCTATAGTAAACAGAATAATTTTGTGTTTGGATTTCGCCAGAGAACGTGTTTTTGAGGTTATTATAAATTCGACTCACACTTCCGTTGATACAGTGGGTTTAAGTTTGAACCCACAGAAATGTGACTAAACTTTTTAAACCAACAAAAAATATGATTCTAACATACCAGGATAAACTTTTAGTAATTATGTTTAAAATTAAGGCCTTACCTTTGCAAACAAATCACTTGAACTTCAGGTACTTCACTGCAGAATTCCGCTATATCTTTGCTTTGAACCAATTTAATAGTTAATATAGAAAACATTTCAGTGCAATGCAAGTTTAGAATTATAAACGGTCGGCGTGGCCGTCGAAATCAAAAAGAATGCAAGGCCTAAATCATCAATTTGCCCTTTGGAAGAAAGTGCTTTGTCTATACCATGACGAGTTTATAGATCGTTGTAATAAGCCACGACTAACGCGGACCCCACACAAGACTAAACAAGCGTGTCGCAAGTTTTGAAACGGATGGCTTCCACAATTCGGGGCGCAGGTATTTTGAGGGTTGCAGAAGATAAAAGTGTTAGTATCGCAACCTGGCAAGAACATGGCTGATGACGTTATTCGTTGTATAAGTGACACTTAATGGACTGGGATCAGGCGTGTCAGAAACGAATTCTTTGTTAAAATTATACTTTTCCTAAAAGCCTTAAAAAAATATGTAACTCAAAAAAATATGTTACGGATATAACGACGAATTTTTCCTTGTTGTGATCGCTTGGTAATCTACGTTAAAACACGAACGTTTCCCTGTGATTTAATTGGGGTCAGTTACATAACCATGTGCAACAAAAATATATTTTTTTAAAAGGAAACCGTCAGCTAAAACGACCAATCAGCTATTGCGTTATATGTCATTAAATTACGATCGATCTAATTTCGCTAATTGTTTGATACGTTCGTATTTAACCCCATTAGAGCGGTGCATTACTGGGAAATCCCGATTTTCCTGAGAAAATTAGTGGTTTGGCATGATGTAACACGGTGGGTTTACAATGATGTAACGTGTAATTTAACGTGACTTCTATACAGGAACTTGATTTAAAGATTTTTGGTGAATGATATAAAAAACTGAGATTTTGCATCCCGATTTCGTGTTACGCCTCTTAAACTTAGATATAATTATTTTTATACCCGCAAGCTGGATCATGGTTGGTGATATTTTCTAAATCCTTGGATTCACTATACTGGTTAAACTAAAAATAGCTGTTAGCCCAGAAACGATAAATATCTATTATAAAAAGAAGCACATAATAGATTAATCTATTATCTTAATTGTTGTGGTTGCGGAATGTTTTCCATGAAGTACTTAATCGATTACCATATATTAACTTTCTTGAGAAGAATGTAGGCTATACCTCCAATACACACTTACCTTTATTTTCTTAGTGAAAAATATAACGCATTCATATTAAGCGAAAGCTTCAACAGTCTGCTGGTCGGTATGAATTTCTTTCCATTGTCATCCAGAGAAAAGGCAAATAAATATAAATTATTGGTTACAGGTTCAATGACACTTTAACGAATTTAATAAAGTAACAACATACATATGAAAAAAATACGCTAATAGAACGCGATAAACATTAGTAGACCACAGGTTCCAGAAACGAAATAAAAAAAATCAGGACTGAACTAGCGTAGGCACATAGCGACGTAAAGCGGCGACAAGCAATATGAAAAACAAGTCGGTGAAATCAGTGTCAGTGGACAAACAAAAAAATGTGGAGCAAAGTCAAGAGACAAAGCGGACAAATGTTTAACGGCAAAAGGATATTTGTCCCACCACCTGGGGGATCTACATCATCTTTCATTCGTTTAGACGTTCCTTGCACGTTTGTATCCATAAAGGTGCAATTTCCCCGTTTATACTTGGAGCAGATGCACCACTGGGTGGCAGTTACGCTACACATCGTTTCCTTGAAGGGAAATTCCCTACAGCGCTCAACAAACGTTTCCAAGCATTCGCGCTCCAAAGCTGCAAGTAACAAATAATATTATGGAGAAATGGTCTGCATATAAGTAGTATAAACAAGTCCGTTTAACCTAAAATCGAGCAAAAAAACACATATAACTGGGCTCGCCAAACATTCGAACTTACGGAAGCAAATATTGTCGACCATATAAAGTCCCTCCACACACTGATCGCACATCTTTCCTCTGAAGCCGACCTTGCAGTGACATTGACCGTTGGCGCTGCACCAGCGACTGTACGAACCGAATTTGCTACAGTTGCAGGCTGTACAGTAAATAATAGCGCAATTAAGATTCTACAATCGTATAATATACATAACTGAATATCAGCTACATTAACAACTGAAATATAGGGTAGTATAAGCTTTAACATGGAAGCTTTATGTTTGTAAAATTTAGACATAAATCCAAACCAGGTTAGTTCCTAAACTGACGGTATCTCGTCTGAAGATTGCACCAAACGTGAACCGATGTTAATTCTCTTATCGGCCGTTGGAAATTATATAATTACTGTTATTGTAGTTAAAGTAAAAGTGATTTTAAGACAAAATAGTTTTAACAATTTGTTTAAAAATCTACATTAGTTTTTACAGTTTTGCCAGGTGTGGTAAACAAATATCGTTTTTTTCTTAAAGGCTGCTTAAAAGGGTAAACAAAAAATTAAGTGTCGAGAACCACTGATATGGCATATTTTGTGCGGTAGCAGTGAAAAAACATCTTGTAGTGTTGCAAAATAAATATCGAAAAAATTTCGAGGTCGCCAAGTCAACATACATTGCGTTAAACACATAAAATACGTATAGGCCTGGTTGATGTGCCAGGAAGAATAGTCGATATTGTAAATAAGTTGTTCTTTAACCTGGTACATGTACACCTATAGTCACCGAGCAACGCGAATGGCCTATAACGCTCTTGTGGTGAGGTTTAAATAACTTTATTTTACATTGCAACACTAAATCCATCTATAATTATGGATTATACCTCGGATTGGTTTATTTAATGTATTGCGTCTAAAGCGCAAACATGGGATCCTCCTGACACTAGGTGGTACTTATTGGTAGCAATAAAACACTATAGGTGGTACGCGGGCGGAAAAGGTTAAGAACCAATGTTTTATATCAAGGATCCGCAAAACGGGGTTCTTAGATTAATTTCTCATAATTATACTCAAAAAATACTGTAATTCGGCAAAACAAAATTAGTGCCGACTGGCAAGTCTTCACGTTTTCACTGGCCTTTGCAAACTTTGGGGCTGTCCAAGCTCAGCGTCGGGTCCTTGTAGTAAGTCTGTCGACAGCTGTGGCAGTTCTGTCCCTCGGTGTTGTGCCGGCAGTCGACGCACGCTATCCCAAAACCCGGGATGGCCTCACATCGGTCGCTGTGGCGATTGCAGCGACACGGTTCCGGGAAGGTGGTGGACGGTATCCTGTCGTTCGGGTAGTGACGCCCCTCGCGTAAAACCTTGTCGCGATACCACTTGGAGTAGTAGGAAAGGCCTGCGAGGATAAGCGACATTGCGTAATTATGTCATTGTCGAGATATTGGTAAAATAACCCATGTCGAATTTTATTCATTTTAAGAAAATAGTGAGACAATTTCCAGTCCAAAACGTTACTTACTTAAAACAAGCCTAAGTCAGTGTCATAACAAGTAAGGACAGAATATTAATATACTACATTTATATTTTTTATTTGGAAAACCGATGTAATCTTTTAATTAACAGCGTTATTTTACATCGTAATAACAATAAAGAAAGTAAATATCAAGCGAATTGTATTATGCGTAAAAATTATTAGTCAATTCTCCCGTTTTACCAGAAAGACTTACGTCAAGTCCTCTCATATTAAATCAGTGATTAAAGAGCATCTAAGCAAAGCTATTAGGCGAAGTAGAGATGTACTATTCTAAATTGTAAATTGATCTTCCGACAAAAATTATTATTGAGAATTTTACTTGATTTTTACTTTGTTTTTTTTTATTTGCCTGATATATATATATATATTTCATTTGCCCATAGTTGCAATAATATTGCCCCTGAAGTTGGTACTTAAAATTTTGTCGGAAGAACAATTTTACAATTAAATCAATGCCTGGCAGCAACTATATATTCATTCCTACTATATTCTAAAACATTGCGATCTAAAGAACATGGCACCCTTGACTTTCGAGTTTCTTTCGACCCTAGCCTCCTATAGTAAAAAACTGAACCATCAGCCCGTTTACCTTTATTACATCTGGGGCATGAAAATAACTTATTTCTAAAGACGTTTTATAGTTTTGTCGCAATCGAAATATTTCTCACAAATGAGAGAAATTTATATCGAAACGTCTCATTTAATATAATATATAATAGGCCCGGCTTTATTCAAAATATATTACGAATGTTTTAAGCTGAAACACTTTTCGGGAGTAAGGAATCGCAGACAGTAAAATGTAAAACAAAGATTTTTGCTTTCGTATCAGATGATCTTATTACTGTTTATAAAGACAGGTATAAAACATAAAATCATTTCCTTTTCCAGAAATATATATTTCGCCTTATAAATGGGCATCATCAGTTTCTTAACTCGAATGAGATTAAATTAATTATTTTATGTTTTATACCTGTTTTTTATAAATAGTCTTACGATCACGATAGTTTTAATTTTTTTTAAATATTGATTTTTGACAAGAGTCATTGTTAGAATATAAATTAAAGAACGACCACTTCATAAAGCAAATACCGGTACGGTTGGAAGGTAATTGCGCAATTGATCGAAACACCTACATGGGTTAGCATCGCCGAGGACTCTGTTAGCCGAGTATATACCGGGCTTCCACTTCTCGATCCAGAAGAGCGGTTGGCACTTCTGACATTCGCTGCCGAACGTGTTGTGTTCGCATTTGCACTTGGCCGTTTTCTTGCCGTACTTGCACGAGCTCGCATGCCCGTTGCATTGGCATCTGATAACAATAACATACGTCAAAGGTTTTGCCAAGGTATAGCTTTTATTGCTTAAATGATATTTTATGAAGTAGGACTACTTTGTTTATCGCTAGCGTTTTTGACGAACGTTTGTTAATATTTTATTACCTTTGTTCTATTTCTTAAAAGGAATTTCGAGTCACACTTATGATCATGCATCTATATTCAGGATCACTAAATCACCGAGATCGCATGACTCACACCAAAACTCAACCCTATTTAGTCCCACCCCTAATCCAACCCGCTAATCCACGTCTATCTTCACCCTTCACCCCAACTCATTTCAGTGATAACAACACTATAATTATGGTATGCATAATTTACTGTTTGTCACGTGGAGCAAGTAACTGCCGGCTAAAAAAAGCTCTTACGTAGATGTTTTATTCACAACACCTCTACATATCAGACTCTGCCTGCGGTCCGTTGCATTAAAAATCAACTATACGTTCACGTAAAAGTAACCATATATCTTAATAAACACATCACGACCGTTCTTCGGAAAACTTGTTTTAGAGAAACTGTTTTTCATCAGAAAACAATTTAACCTATCGGCATACTTTACTACATAGGTTGTCAAACTGTGCCTCGATTCAATTTTCCAATTACGGCAATTAAGTTCAAACCGACGTGCTGCATTTGATTGTGGTGCGTCGCAAGTCCAAAAAACTTTGATAATGAATTGCAAAGCCAAAAAAGTCGCGTAGATCGAAATCATCTTAAATAAGACGTTTAGATACGAGCTCGTACCACCTTCAGTTAATATATTAATTTATGTGTGAATTCAGGTAATTCACTATCAAGCCACCATACAGATCTGTGCGTAATGTACCCAACTACCCATATAAAAAACTGCTTTAATATACATAGATATTACGGCAGAAAGTAATATACCTCGCTGATATTTCGATCTTCCTTATTCCGTAGTGTTCGGATCTGCGAATGTACTGCGCAGCCAAGAGGTCCTCGGATAAGGACGAAGATGAAGTGTTGATGATGGCGGGACTGAGGAGTCGGATACGAAGGTTAGTGATCTCAAGAAAGCTCTTCAGTCCGTTCGTGTCGTTCCACAGATCCGTGCACATCTCTTTCTGCAAATTTGAAAGCGCTAGTTAGTTCTTGCTGGTAATTTTAATGAATATACTCATATGAACTTGTTTTGTTAAATTGTTTTCAAAGTTGTTTATATCTCAACTCGCTTATAAAGTGTGACGTTCGGAGGTATCTTTTAATGAACTTTTGGTGGTGCATTTTAACTTGTCCCTGGAAAAGTACACGTTGTTCACATACATCCATAATTTATGCCGTGTGAATAGAACATAAGTATAGTCGCATTTAGACAAAATAATTCGACATACACAACATATATTAAAAAGTTCAATCCAAATTTAAGCGATGGTAATTTTAATAATAAGACCAAACGTTTTTTCAGAGTTGTTATAGGATTGCACCTGATATTTTAACCTACTGCCTGATTTGTAATTTCTTTCGTGACGTCTGCTGTAAATTGCCGGCGTGAAATATTGATTGGCTTTGCGTATCATTTTACTTCGTACTTTATTGTATGTTTTTTTCTGGTGCGAACTTGACTAAACTACGCTCGTAGATAAGAAGATCAATTTACGAAATTGCGGTTCAACCCACGACACTTACCTCATCAACACAATGTAAAAGTGTCGAAGCACGCAATACTACTATTCGTTTTTACCGAGCAAAATGGCTCTTGGCAAATCGGATTTAGTAATTTTGTTTTGTTTTAACCATGAAGCCATAAAAACCCTACAAAACTAGTTTTTCGTGAAAAAACATACACAAAACATTTTCTGGTTTAGCTTGCCAAACTTTCAATATTTGCAAAAGCTTCTTCATTTGTTAATTTTTTATTTGTTGCACTTAATTTTGTTATTAGGGATATGACGTGGCAACTAATAAAGTCGGAAAAACACAGCATTTGCACAGTTTATTACAAGACAAGATCAGTTTTGGTCAGGGCTGCGGAGTCGGTTTCACGAGTCCGACGCCAAAAAAATAAAGCGGAAGGCCGGAGGCATAGAAAGACCTAGGTAAAATATTGTGCATAAATTTTTTTTTTTTGCAAAACTGATGTATTTCTATTTTCATTTCGTGTTGAGACTCAGTCCAACACATGCATGTCGTTTAAACCTCGTTAGGTTAGAAGTTGGTCTACCTCGTTTTCCAGCGTTGCAAAAATGTTATTTTGAATTACCTCAATTTTCCGAGCAACACTTTACATCGCAACACTGAAAACTAAACAAGTATAGCAAGTAAACTGTTTTAGTCGTGAAATGTATGCAAATAATTTAATTTACATAAATTTATTTCATTAAACAATAGATTTCACCCCAAGTCATTTGCCAAAATGCATTAAATCCGAATAAATCCGCAACTTGACGTGTTATTTAAAACAGTATATTAAGTACACTTATGAATGGAGTCATTACAACTGTAGTCTACGCAAGAGCCTGATTTCTACTCCTTTTTTGCGGCCAGTTATTGTATTGACGAGTTTTGGATGCAGCCATCTTACCTTTCGCATTCCGATAGACGTGAGTGCGTTGAGTCGCCGAACGACCGCCACCGGGAGCATACCGCTCATGTCCCACCGAAAGTTAGAGCTGTAATCCTCGGAGCAGAAAGGAGAAAGGGCTTCCTTGACAGTCGTGAACACCTTGTTAATCGGCCTAAATAACAATAGGTTCCTTCAGAATATTACCAAACATTACGACAAAAATAAGGTAAAAACTTTATGCTGGAAAACGTTTTGACGCATCAATCAGATAGTTGGGCATGCGATATAACCAATGATACTTTGCAACGAAAAATGTAGGATTGCAATGTAGTTTTATTCTACACGTCATGGGTTCAAAACAATAAAATTCCTTTATAGAAAACAAATACCGTACCTTATGTTACAAGGCCTGTCCGTTAGTATGAATATTATCCAAGTTTAAGGCATATGGCTGGTTTATGTCCCGCTTCTAATTATAATATTTTCCTGAGTATATTTGTCATTTCAAATGTCAATGTTCGTGTTGTGAAACAAAACTGAACAAAGTGCAACAAGCCCACTCACGTTTTTGGCATTCCGAAGCGGCGCCGGCAGTCATCAGCGAAGTATTCCATCGGGGTCCAGGTCTTTCCGAAGTCCGCGGACTTCTCAACGAGTGTCACCTGAGGTCGCCCGTCGAAAAAGTCGATCTTGATGTCATCTGCGTCAAACAAATCTCGACAGGTTTTAATTTTTAATGCGGCCCGACGATGGGGCGCGACGTACTATACGTGTGTATCAGAAATCTGCAAGTGCAAATGTGGGAGGCTTGTTAACGCAGAATATAGTGTAGCCACATATCAACTGTCATGTTTTGCACTAAGCCGATTTATTTTTTCTATTTTAAAAGATTGATAGTTGCATAAGACTGCTGATAACTTATAATTAGTTTCAGACCATATTTTTCAAATTTGATAGAAGTTGCTTTTTGATCTTTGGTTTATCAAGAATAGAATAACAACCCCTTTAGATACTCTAAAAAAAAGAAAAAATCCCATTTCAATAGAAGTTTCGTGAAACGTACCTGTAAGTAAAAACACCTTGGGCAACGTCAGTGTAATGTTGACTGACAGTGGTTCATTTGGCGGTCCAGGCCACGGAACACTCTGCCACCAGGTCCATTTGATTCCGTCGATCATGTGACTTGGCTCGTGGCTCATATCTTCACGCTCGGCGTCACACGTCATGCATGAGAAGCGATTCTTCTGCGGAAAAGTGTTCGTTTAGTTGGATTTCTTCACTGAGGTGTTATTAAACTCATTTGATATATGTGTGTTTGTTATGTGAGTTTACAGTTTTAACTTGCTATACAGTCACTTACACATCCTCGTTTGTTATATTGAGATTCATTTCAACCACAAACAAGTGCAGTTATTAAATACATAAACGATAAACTTTAAACAATGCCAAAATAATAAACTATTATAAGTTGGTTTTGTTTACTCTCATATTCCAAACTAAAAACAGGATAATTTGTTAAAGGAAAAACAAGGGTTATATGCTTTAAATAAACCCAAACAGTAAAGAGTTAGAAATCGGATGCGTAAACGTCTGAGAATGGAATAAAATCGACTTGCTATTTCTGATAAAATTATTATGTGATTTATAATGAAAGTGTTAGGTATTAATAAGCAAAAGTTGAAGCAATTTATTTTTCCCGAAATAATTATAGTTAAAACGAGCATACAGCGACCCGTAAAACAACAACGGGTTATTGATTATAATCAAAGGTCATTAGGTAAGTAGGCTAACACAACATGCATCACCAGACTGCAAAACTGGACTTCAGGCGATCGGCAAGTCGCGTTCACAGGGGATACCGCGATTGTACCCAGGGGCGCCACGTCACGACCATCATTTCGAGGCTCGCAAGCCACCGGTCGTAACATATCTATGGAAATAAAACACCGCTTGAATTTTGGTTAACGTTTATAACTAAATTAGTAATAACATAAGCCTAAGCAGAGCGCATACAACATTTCTTTCAATTGTACAGAAATTAAGTCGAAGGCTTCTGTTAAAATTCTAAACGTTAACACAACACCGAATACCGATTTTACACAAAAGTTTGATTACTGTTACGGTCACCAATGGAACACAGTTAAATTTAAAGAAGTGCATTTCAAAGAACACATTGGTCCTTTCAACTTTCTTGTATTTATTATCTGTGATTTTTTCTACGTGAATAAACATGTTGCCTAGCAAAGTTAGCTCACATTTAATAGAGGTCGATAAATAAGAAGTCTAGTCCATGGGTTCTCAACGGGTGGGCCATGGCCCACTGGTGGGCCACAGAGCTTTTGGAAAATTGTAAAGTTTGTGAAAATTTTAGTTTTATTTGTTTAATTCGTTAGTTCGTTTTACAGCAGACTCTAAAGCTTCGCTTTGACAGCGTTATGTGTAGGTTATTATAAAATATTCTACATTGTTGATATTTTATAAGTTATTCTTGATTTCTAACACACTTCAGTTATGTAACCAATTTAAGCAGAACTTTAGGAAGTGAGCCACGAACAATTTTCAAAACAAAAGTGGACCACGACAATAAAAAGGTTGAGAACCCCTGGTCTAGTCGAAGTACATATCATCGTTACAGCACAAAATATGTGTTTAGATTGGAGAAATCGGCTGTACAAAATAAAAATGTGAACCACTGTAACAGCGCCGGATATCAATTTTATAAAGTCTATTATTATTTTATGTTAACATTCACCATTACTTCGCATGCAGTGCAACGAGCAGTCGTTAAACATACCAGAGTTTGTGCTTTTCCCAGCTCGTGGGTCGTGGCATTTGTGGTGAAGGCATTGAACAAGCTGTGCATCAGATAAATAATAAGGATAGGTAACACACGCAACAAGCACTAACGCCAACATTTTTTTAAACAGGGGATAGGTTATCCGCCTCTAACAATAACGTAAAATTTTTTTGTTGCAATGCTGTAAACACAAATTATTACACCGTTAAAATAATTATTTAGCTTTCAAAATAGGGTTGACTATTTCAACAGCAAAATTCTATTTAAGATAACTCAAAAGCACAAATTATACAATCACTGCAAAGTCGAACAACAAGAGAGCCATTGGCTCATCATATTGGGCGGATAACGGAATCATTTTTATGATATTATGTGTGGTCAACCACATGGATTTTACATTTAGGCTTCATTGAACTGCTTTACGGATTACACATAATAAACCATAAGGTACCTATAAACTTTATTTGGTGAATAAATTAAAACATGGGTTGGATAGGACTTGGTGCGGTAATCTTCGGGGATTCAAAAGTTGGATAACATTTATTTTAACTGTAGTGATCAGCACCGTGCGACTACCCACTAGCGCCAACTTAAAAATGTATAGAGCTCGTGGGTCCGAATATCTTTCCGGTTTAAATGCATGTTGTGCCATGAGTACGTATTCTGTAAGCATTAGTCAGTGCGATAATAACTCGACAAGATAGATGTTAAACAATACACGCGTAAGCCATGACATCTGGAGCACGACGGTGAGGCACGTTTGCATTTATATACAATGAAATTGGATCGGCGATAATAACCTTCTTTATATGGCAAAAATAGACAAAACGTAAAACATATATACTGCAATGCCATAAATCAATGTTCGTAAGTTCAATAACTTGTAAAACGGTATAAATGGCTTATACCCTTTCGTCGACCATTATAGGTAGGTAGGCTATAACTGAATGGAATTGGAGACTCTTGTTTTACAGAAAAATCGCACAGGATATACGACTGTGCGACATTATTGTCTTAAATTTAGATAACTGTTTCCATAGTTATTTTTATAAATCACAAACATATAAGGTCGGCGACTCTCTGTTCATGCTCTATCCGGGTCTATTCACCATATTCATTTCTACCTATGGCTTGGCTTATAGGGCGGACGACGCAGCAAGGTGCCGTAATCCTTTTCCAATTTTGACCGGCCCACTATTCGCGCCGCATGTATGCCTACATATGTTCGTCGCCGTATATGTTCGGGAATGTTATAGATGCGATCTCCTGGCGCCAGTATCAATAATTCACGAGTCGAAAGAGGGGCGAACAACAAGCAACAAAGGCGGCACCCCTCTACCACAGCCGCGGGCAACGCATTACTAATTTATCACAATATAAACATCGTCGTAATGATAAAACAACGACGTGTGCCTGAGCGGCCTCGGTCGCTTTCTGGGGATGCACAGATACGCGGACGAGCATTCCTAATCCGATTTGGACCCTATTATCTTTGCCGCTTGATCGCCTGCGCTAAATCCAACCAGAAAGGCAAAAAGAACAAAAAAGCCCTTTAGGCTAAGCGAAATCCCGAGAATCAGCTAACTGTAAGGCAAACTTTCCTTCATGAGAGCCGTATATTCACAGCGGATATCTGGCGAAATTTTCATACTGCCGGATGCTTAAGAGCCTTTCCGGATGTTAAAATACGAATCACATAAATATTTTCACATCTTATCAATTTTAATTCCGCTCACGTCATTAATATTGAAGCTGTTCTTTTTTCTATAGGTTTTTCTTCCGTGTCTGTGCTCCCTTAACTTTTATAACCGCGAAAACCTGTGACAATGTGTAACAAGCAATTCTTAGGTATTTATACTGGTGGGCGTATTGTGGACTTGTTAACGCAAGCCTAAAAAAGGCAATTGAACTACGTCTTACATTTAATGGCGCTTCGTGTATTCAAGGAATAAACTTTAAAATCATTACATTTTGCGGGATTCACTTTAACAAATTTGGTTTGATAATGGAAAATATCCTTTATTTTGGTGCATGGCTATTTTCGGTATTACAGGCTTGTAAAATATTTATCGTTTTCTTATCACTAACAATTAAACAGGCTTGCCAAGAAACATGGTTTAATTTCTGAATTAGATATGAAAGAGATATCGTTGGACATATATCCATTGCATGACGGCCTGCGCTATACCATTAAGTAATTTGTTCAACGTATAGGTTTTGTCTATTCTTACACATTCAGCGACAAACAAACAAATTGGTAAATGGACATACTAAATAAAGTGGTGATGCAAACTGTAATATACGAAATCTTCAGAAATTACAACAGTAGATTTTTTTGTAACTGAGTTGCTTAACAAAATGCGTTGTGAATATTTTTATTCGGATTTTTAATCACAAAACCGTATAGTTTTAAATTTAGTTTTTAAACGTTGGAACAGACAGAAGAGTAGTGTGGGCTACCAAACGAGTACCTCCGTATCATGTTGATGATACCGGTGATTGTCAAACTTTTTGAACCAGGCCTTACTTCCGTTTTCAAAAAAAGTCAGGCTCTATATAACTTATACACGCCATGCATAGGAACTTGTTTTTGCTCAGTCACTACAAAAACATATATGTCCACCAAAATGTTGCCAGGCCCTACCGGTCTCCCAATTTGGGAACCACTGTTTAAGACTGAATTCCGCATAACTTTAAGTTTGTAATTATACAGAATGGGGCAAAACAACCATTGTTAGACTTGATAGACAGCGCCATCTTTTACAATGGGACAACTCTAATGTGCTAACCTGTATTGGACAACTCTAATGTGCTAACCTGTTTATCAGACACCCTTTTTTTACTTTAACCATAAAACAACAAAAGAGCGATATACGAACTTTGCAAATCCTTCTAAATAGGAACGTAATTAATTTGCGAGCACCTATAAAACCTAGCGTTTGATTAAATATTTCTACATCACCTTTCTTGTGTTTCTACGTAACCTTTCTTGACTGACTAAACTTTGCGTTTAAACAAACACGAAATTAAGTCGTTTTTGAGCAGAAAACATTCCCGAATATATACGAAAGGCATAAATTCCTTCGATAGGCAGACTGTCGCTGACTCGCACAGCCTTGTTCTCCAGAAGGGCACCATGTCGTAAAGCGGCCTGCACAATTTGACGACGTCAGATGCCCTGATTTATTGTAGCTGACGAACTTTCAGCGTTCCACGGGGAAATACGTACGGCGCCCATTGCGGGGCTCCCGCTGGGTTAATTTAGCCAGCCGCATAATTACGATTCTTTCAGGGCAATTGGGACAGCGATGATGTTACAGGTTTCCTATAATTTATTAATATGAGGGGACAACGGCGGCGAGCGGCGTGAATCTTGATCCGCTATGAAAAAAACTCCCCGTAACATTTGTTTCGAGCATTGAAATGAAATTGCCATACTTGCGATTCGGGAATACCGCCTACACATCACGTTATGAATAATACGTGACGCAAAGCGGTAAAATAACCAGTCGGCAACGTCAGAATTTTTAATGTGCCGTAAATGATAAATACATCATAGAATAACAATTGCTAATGTCACAGAAGAAAAATTCTCTTCTGTCATGAGATAGCGGCCTATACATTGAGTTTGAGTTTCGAACTATAATTAATTTGTCAGAAAGTGTCCAATTTTTTTCATTATTACGGAAGTAGTCTTTTCTAAGCAGGATAGAAAAATGAGGCAAGCGATACTTTTTTTTGAAAAATCACTTGCCTTAGTCCAATGTTAAATGTAGCATTCACCACCACACACTATATGAGGGCTTGAAAATCTTCTCGTTTTTTACGTTGACTATCTATTTTACTGTGATAAAAAATAAGCGTAGTTTAGGTGTCTTTTTTAGCTCAGGGGTCCGCCCAAAAGTTTCACAGCCATAAAGCCAATGTTTATTGTTCCTTTTTATAGAATGTTATGCTAGAGCTAGACAATGTTTCAGATTAATAGAACCATCGCACAGACAGCGCTTGCACATTATGCAAAAGTTGTTTGATATCTTATCAGCATCCATAACACATTAAAGTTGTTCGGTATCTCACAATTACAAATTGGATTAGGGTAAGATAAAATATATGTGCAAAATCTACACAAACTATCAGGTGAAAAATAAGTCGTCATAACGAACGGCCACGGTCCTGAAGCTGCAAATATCGTGAGCCCGATGAACAAAACAGCAAGACATTGAAAGTTTTGATTTGAGTGAGAAGTATTTATATCTAGCCTATGTTAATTGCAGCTTTGGGACAAAAAAGATGAAAATTTCACAGATACGCCACTATGCAAAACGTAAAGTCGTAACTTAACATAACCAATCTTAACGACACCTAATGTTCTCGAACGAACTTGTGCGCCAAAAAGTACTTGGAAAGAATATATTTTTCGTGTCGGCACAACTTAATACTAAATAAGCTAATACAGTGTTTTAGTAAGTCTTCGCGTCCCCTTGGTATCCCTTTCTGTGCGACGACATTTAAGAACCCCTGTTGTAGCCTTTGTATAGGACGCTTTATTATAAAATTAAAGTGTATATTGTTGCAGGAGAACAGAGATTTTATATACATTACACTAGCTAACCTAAATTTCAATCAGATTACTAGGTGAGGTATATGCAAATGGGAAAACAGTCTGGTTATAAAGTACTTTATTTGGCATAAACGGATAAATTATTGAAGCAAGAAGCAAATTTTAACGGCAAGGAATTACTCCAACACGTCATATAACAATAACACTGCACTGAAACAAACCAAAGAAAGCAAGAAGAAATAAGTGTCAATTGTGAGGAACTTAAGAATGGCTAAATTATAAATTTAGTGGATGTAGTGCTTAACACAAAACATACACAGCTGAACAGAGAGCAAGTTACGCTTCATTTATAGGGTACAACTTACAAGCAATTCATAACTACTGCAGAGATTGAGACAATCAAAGCTTGGGCAAAATGCACCAAAAGCGATAATTTGAATCACCTACGTGGTGGCTATTACGTAACTAATTTCAGTCGGCCATAGAAAGAAAACCCAATAAAAACGAGTGAAAAAAAACAAAAATAAAAAACTATGGTAACTCATCAGCATGCGAAAAAACGGCCTGCATGTAGTCCCCCATGACGTCAACAAAGTAGGGATTTGCAAAGGGGTTGAGTCCTTGCAGATGACCCACGTGGCCCCCGCCGTGGGTGACCCCAAGTGCTACGTAGTCGGTTTGTGCGATCGCTTCGGCAGGAACACCTGAATTTTTGAAAAGGTTTTCGTGGGATCAAAACGATGCGAGTTTATTTTTTTTTAAATTTAGCTCTAAACATAAAACGTATACCTATAGCAGTGGTCAGCAAACTGTGGGCCGCGGTCCCAAATGTGGGCCGCAAAGCCATTTTTAGTGGGCCGCGGGTTACTTTTGAATAGCTTAGTGTTATAATGTAGTTGCGGGCCGCGTAATAGTCGTATATTCATTGCACTTTATTTTACAAATTGGTGTGGCATAGAATTTTTGAACTCGCTCAGCTTGGAAAGGCCCACGTGCCAAATGTGGTCCTGGGAGCCTGTCGAACTATATTTGGGCCAAGTTAAACTGTATGTAATTGAAAAAGTTTTGGCGCTTCGCGCGTATATTTTTCGTTTTTTGTCTATTTTACATTATGATATGGCAGTGTTTTGGGCACCAAGACACCGTGTTTTATTTAACCTTAAAATCAAATATCCTGAATCCGCCACTTTTTTGTAGTGTTTTACGTAGTGGGCCTTCAATATCGATGTCTAAACGTTTTCAACAAGTTAGATGCCTAACGTTTCAACAAGTTATCAAGTTGAAAATAAAAAAATGAAATAGGCTGCTAAACTGAGTACTGCCATCAATGCATCTAAGTTGCAATGACCCTAAATCAAAAAGCGACTTTAAGACCAACGCAGTTCATTTCAAAAGACCATTTGTTTAATTTATTATTTAGTAAACTTGCACATGTAACCATCTAGGCTTCGAGAAGGGTCTCATAGCACAAGTTAACCCTTTTGCCATGTCTCACTCCTGCTTAAAACCTGGGGTTATTTTTTCTGTGCAAACACCAACTCCATTCGACAATTACTTTCCTAATCGTAATAAATGTGCATTTTGAAGCAGAAGCGAAATGAAATAAGGGTGCAAAATCCCCTCAATAATTCATCGCAAGCCATCTTTTAAAAATAAACTTCCTGTTTGGCAACGCTGGCCACCAGGTGTCAAATGTCAATCAATCCGTGATAGCCACGATAAAGTCCTAATGGGGTCAAGCGAGGGACATAGTCAACCTACAATTCAATACAAAATATGTGGGATTAAAAAACAACAAAAAATAGTGTTGCTTAACATGACGGTACTTAGAGAAAGTAAAAGCAAATAGCGAAAATTGGTTCCATGCGAATTGGAAGCTATTAAGGTAAGCTGATTTTCTATGTAACCGTTGTTCTGCTGACTTTTGCAATTTACAGCCGGTTAACAAAGGAAAACGAGTATAGTACTTTTAAATGATTAGCATTTTACGATTAATTTTAAAAATAAAACACGGTATTTCAAATAAAAAATCAAGTGAAATGTGACGTAAGATATATAACACTTTTCGTTGTTGCGCTACTGTTAATTGACATAACTAATTTTATGTATCGAGTATGTTCTGTTCTAAAGAGCTACAATATCTACAGTACTCAAATAAGTTATAAAATCGTCACGCCCTGGCATTGGATAATTCTCCCCTTCTGTTACAAGTGTCCTACCTATGTAGACCTAAAATGATTAAAATGCTTACTCTCGATCGGTATAAAGGCGTCGTCGTCGGCGCAAAGGCAGAGCGTTGGAGTTCGAAAGGAGTGCAGGAACTTAGGTGTAATAACACTGTCGCTGTAGTAGTGGTCCACTGTCTCGTACCCGAACACTCTAAAAGGCAATTGGAACAGTTTCGTGAAAAAATTAAGAAATGCATGTGCTTCTACAGGGTTGTATGGCAGATAAGTGAGACTAAGGTAAAATCCGATTATGTGGTTGACAATTTTATATAATACATATATATATATATATAATGTTATGCTCTTCATCTGTATGTTAGTTAAAACAAACCACCTGTCAAAATCATAAATCGTCTTTATTGGGAGGGTGTGTCACACGAAAACCCTCGGTATAACAAATTTGCTTGTGTCTTCTTTTTAAAGATTAACAGTAAATACTTTACTTTTGCCGGTAAACCGACATACTTTCAGTTTGCCAGATTTGATCATATCACTTTTTTGGCTAAATATATATTTTAAATCGGCCACTTTATACATAAAAACCCTATTTAGCCCGGGTAACGCGGCACATTTCGTCTATAGCTATGGATAAATTAAATTGAAATAGACGGTAATTTTCGGCAAAGCGCATTAGAGAATACGGAGGCCTTCCCCGGGGTTTCAACTTTTCGCCGAAAGGTTTCCATCGGTCACAGGGACACTGGCAGGGGGCAAACAAAAGTGCTTGTTCCGCGAACAGAATGAAATATGCAGCAACGATCGGCGACAGAAATCGGCGTCGGTAGTCTGGGGGGTCGGACGCTCGCGAAACGTGACTAACGGCTTAATTACATGCATAATTCAGGCGGCTGGGTTAGAATTGCCGCACTTGCGACCGTCTAGTCAGGTTTTTTTAAAGGTTTTAACGCGATTTTTGCCCAGCGCAACGGGGACCGGGTTCGGGGTTCGGGGTTCGGGGTTCGGGGTTCGGGGTTCGGGGTTCGGGGTTCGGGGTTCGGGGTTAACGGCAAGGGTTGACGCCTTTGTAAAGGTAAGGGTAAAGAGTCCGCCTTGGACTACTTCCAGAGGCGGACACAAAATATAGTCCAGGCTAACAGATATGGGCCGTATGCACGGTTGTACTACAGAGCATGGGCATTAACCCCTATCTAAACTGACTCAATAAACTCCATTTACCTTGATTATTCGGTTAACAAAGGAAACACTAAGGCGGTAAATTCGGGAAAACATTCACCATATTATTGGCATTTTGTGATTTTTTTATTTTGTATAAAATTTAGTCTTGGCAAGTAAAAAAGTAAAAAGCACGAATGTCCGTTTTTGTTTTTTCGAATGCTATTCAACAAAGCCCTCTGTTCTCTTATCAGCTATTGCAAGAGGGTACTATTTTTAGGTCTTCGACCGGCTTTAGAAATTTTAGGAAGTCAGCAAAACCGCAAAATCAGACGATAAGGGAATGTAACACAAAAAGAAAAGTCGCTTCTTTTTCTCTTGTCTGCCTAGGATATTTGCTGATGTTTCTATTGTCGATCGACATAAATTTCGTAGGTGTGCCGCCGAATTGTTTTAGCTCTCTTGGTGTGCCGCAAGTGGAAAAAGATTGCGGAGCACTGGCCTACATCAATGAGTTAAAATCGAATGTTCAACAAAATTAGAAACAAATTAAATCGATTTATTTATATGTGCTTCAGTGCTTGTACTGTATCTTAGTAGCAGCCCATAATGTATTCGATTTTAAAAAGTTAAATTAACATAGAAGATCCTCGATTAAAACATAAACGAAGTTATGGGGACAAATAAATGTACAGATTAGCGAAACGTAGTCGTAAAGAGTCGTACTAAATGCGTATAGTTATAGATTCTTTCGACAGAAACATAATTCTACGTACACAACTGCTATAGGTAAAAAAAGATCGTTAATTGTCTGATAGTATGGCACGATCTCAACACGGTCGATTTTAGTAAGAAATTAATGGAGTTTTCTCAGGTGAGCCTTGGAACAGATTAGGTCTAATCTAATATCCCAACACCCGGCATCTAGTTCTACAACGCGCCACAGACAGGGTAACCTTCGGTTAAACGCAATAAACTCGGCGGTGGAACGAACTTCGTAATGCGATTGTCAAGCGTAACTCGTTAGCCCTAACGGAATCGCGGGATCGATAATTAAATACGAGTTTTGTGTCACGATTCAATTCGTTCGGGTCGGGGTTACTCCGACATGACATCACACAACCTGTCACCTACGCGTGTTCGCGGGTCGAAAGTCATAGGCCCTCGTCAGGTAAGACTAATATTACGTAATCTGATAAACGAGATAAATACGGATTGTTAAAAATTTACGCTTTTTCAATGCTAATGCCTAGCCTCTTATAATACGGAGCTCAGACGAGGTAAAATTTGCAACATTATCTATTTCACGGTTTTACCCGTCTTATGTAAGGTCGTATTTTAGGGTAAAATGTTACTTTTGAGAAGTTGGAGTTAACATTTCAAAAACCAAACAAATTTAAAATACTTACTTAAGTGAAAAACAGCAAACGTTTTTCACTTAACACGCATGAGAATGGGTGTTAGACTAACCGAAAATTCTAAGCAGAAGAAGTCACAAATACAGTGGAACACTAAACTTAGGTTTACATCCGCTAAAATTAATTAGGTACATTGCGCTATGCAGGATACCAAAATGGAGTTATGAATCATGCTTAGACTAAAAAGTCAAGTCAAGTCGATGGTACTTTATCCCATTAGAAAACAAGGTTTTTCCAGTTTCTTGAATATTGTCTAAGCTTACAACCCCTGATCGCCATTTTAACGCGTTTTCCGGCATAGGTAAAACATCAAGGCAGTTATGGGTGAAAAATCGTGGCTCATAGTACGAGCGCTTACTTAGACGTGAAATGCATGTCAAACTCTCTGATGCTACTTGAACGTCTCAATCTCGGACCGTCAACCACACCGGTGAACTTGTCAGCCGATCTGTAAAAAGAACAAATATAAGTTACAGAAATATCAGTGAGGGTCTACAATCGAAAAATTGTCATGCAGTGACTATAGTGTGTTTGTAAGGTCGGGGCTAAGGTGCGTACCTTAGACAAAATTCCTTTAGCAAATATTAGACATGTCGTTTGTTTTGGTGTCGACAAATACAAGTCCCAAGCGTTTGGACTTCGAACGACGAAATGCGTCATAATCCTAACCACAGGTAGGAAAAATACAAAGGTTAAACCAGTGGTTCTCAACCGGAGTGCCATTTTTAATGCTAAAGGGTGCCAGGAGATATTTGAGAATATTTAATAATCTGATTTATTATTTCTTACAACTTTTTTGTAAAGATTAAAGTGGAATAAATCCAATTATATCAAATGCTTTTAAAAAATTATTACACAGTATAGCTCGAAGTGCACGAATATGATTACACAGTATAGCTCAAGTGCACGAATATGACCTACAGGAAACATCCGATGTTTGCTCAGTCAACAGAAAGAATATCGCTACGTCTCTACTATTTGCTGCCTAATCGTGACTAAGGGTTGTTAGCGACACAGAGTAAATTCCTATTGTTACTTACACAGAAAAATTTTTCACAGAAATATAAAATAAATACAAGCCACTTTTTCAAAATACGCTTAATATATATATATGAATATATATAGTGGCTAAAATGTTTATTCCCAAATCCCAATAGAACAGAGAAAAAACAGGGGTTTGAAAAAAATCATTTCTGTGACACTATTCGTCGACTTTAAGACATCAAAAAATATGTTTCACAGATTATCTGGGAGCGAAGGTCATGACTTTAATTCAGAATCGATTCGTCAGAAAGAAGAATTATTTAAAGCGTACGAACACATTCAAAAAAGAAAAAAAAAAATTTCGATCAAGGTAAAACTGCGTCGAAAGCCGTGACAAGATTCCGTCGAATCGTTCAGCGGCCAAGGTCAAAAGGTTACATAACATTAGCAGCAGGATATTTCGTTCGCGTCAGTCTATTGTACAGCGCGATAATGCACGGTTATTAATCGATTTGCTGTCGCTCGCGTTCGCCCCAACTCCCCGATATCAACAAACCGAGCAACCAACGGCGGCAGTTGTGGCGCTTGGCTCACTTACCGGCTATAAATCCTCTTCAGCTCCTTGGTGATGGAGATGTTGTAGAGAAGCCAGGAGTCCCACTTTTCGAGGTTGGCCGAGCTGTTGACCGTGTCGAAAGGGCACGCGTAAATGAAGGCTGCGTGTAGCTTGCTTTGTGCGCCGCTGAGCGCCAGGTAACGACTCAAGATCAGGCTGCAATGTTGGATTGCGCCATTACACGATAATAATTGCCTCGGTGAAACTAAATAATTTAAGTTACCGAATAGGAGGCAAATACTTTACTTACACTAAGATATTCATCCAGTTAAAATTCCTATTTATCCTGTTAGGGAAAATGCCAGGTAAACAACCGCCAACGCATACTGTTTGTAATCGTTAGGTTTCATTGATTAAACCTTAGCTGCTTGCCTGTAGGGTTCAATGGTTTACAATATATGTAATGTTTTAGTGATAATTTCATCAAAACATTGTTGCTTTGATAGTGGTCAAGTTCAAATAAATCGAGTTATTATATTTAAATATTTCCAATTTTGCAACAGCCGACGTTATCTAGTTTAAACATTTAAGTTCAGGCAGTATATTTTACCGACCTTCCCATTGAAACAGATGCAGCAGCTATGGGGCGATTGGGAAATCTCTCTCGTAGCGTGCTAATGGTCAGCGCAAAATCGTTGCAATCAGCAGCGCAGAAAGCTTTGGCGGTCTAAACAAGAAAAGGGGCAATGTTGGATAGGTAATATAGTTCTCTAGTCTAGGATTTTACAGACGTAGGCTAAAAAAAAAATTAAAAAAAACTACGTACGATAAAAAATGAACTTTTTATACTCTTGGTAATATTTCGACTTGATCCGTCGTTTTTTGCAGCAGAATTCTTACGTTTATTTTTTTCTATTAGGTTTTATCAATAAAAATAATATGCCTTTTCGCATTAAATTAGGTAATATTCTACACTGTAACTTTAAAAGTTCGGTCTCACAGGTACATAGTCCGCATAAAACACGTGGGGTGTTGGTAATATTCCAAAGGTATAAGTTTAAAACTTCAGTCTCACAAGTACATAGTCCGCAAAAAACATGTGGGGTGACTGCATGCACAACTCGTAGCCCTGGACTTTCTACAAGGTTACGTGGGCTCGTTGACAGAACGTACCAAGCACGGCACGTCGATGCCACGATTCACCATCACCACTGCGTCAAAGCCACGTTCCAGCAGCTCGGCCACCATCTTTTGTATGTAGCCAGAGTCGGAATGTGATGTCAGACCTGGAAATATGATCACTAGCGGCTGCGTGTCTTTGTCTCTTGACTGGTCCGGCGAAAAAGCCCAATGCAGGGAAAACTGTCCGCCATCAGGGGTCGCTATTGACTCTCTGGAGCAATACAAAAAAGGCGGTTGCTTTGTAGAGCACAACGATTAAGACACAAATACGTAAACCGCTAAAAACGCTGTTAAATAAATAATAGTTTGATTAAATTTGCTGTTGCCGCCAGGCTTAATATATTAAAGAGATGATATTCGCCCTTGTGTTTAATTCCTGATAAAAAAATTCTGTACTTTCCTGATAAATAATTTCTGTTCAGAAATTCTGTACATCAGAAATTAAACAGGAAATTGAACTTCTTATCAGTAAACAAAAGTTTTTCTAATAGTGCTTTAATTTTCACCACAATTATAGCAAAATTTAAAAACATGAGTATTAGAAATAGCTATGGCAATTAAATTGGATATTGAAAAACAGCTTAACATTTTGAAAACCAAAATTGAACATATATATTATATAATACCTTTTGGCATATGCAACCTTTTCATAATGGGGCATTAATGCTGCGAAAATGGTTTGAAATCTTCCCCCTGGGATAGGAAAAAATGACCAAAAACGCTCATCTAAAGATGAAACATGTGCTTCAAGAAATGAAGAAAATTTGGAATTTTTCTTTTTGTAGACAAGTGGCTTCTGTTGTTTAAAAAAATAAAGCATAATGAAAACAAAGGTAAACTAAAATAATGCCATTACTATTCAAAGAAAAAAACAAAAATTACATATCATGTCTTACCTTTCCATAGCTCATGAAATAGTATCCACAGTAAATAATGAATGAAGACAACAGAGTTATAGAAACTGATAAAGCCATTTTATTCCACTGTCAAGCAAATAGCCAACACCATATATAAAGCCCTATACGCACTCGCACAACACCAACTTTCTGTTAAAGGAAATGCAGTTACAGCATGATTTCAGGGTTTGCACATACTGTTCCAGTGTTTGGTAAAACAAGAAAACCAACTTTTGGTTGGGGGTATAACACATATTATGTTAAATTTAAAAGATTGCATCTGTCAATGCCTTGGCACTTTATTCAGGTTTATTTTGGCAACAATGTAAATTTTTTGGTTAAATATATAACACGTCTTTAAATGCAGGTATCACATGGATCAAATAACAAACTTGAGGTTAAATGGTTCTTGAACTGTTACTAGTTATTTAGTAAAATCAGTTACATATTCATTTAAAATAGAGAAAACCCAAAGCACAATTTAGGTTGGCTATAAATCTACATTAGTCAACCAAAGGCTCCACTTGAGAGTTAACAGTCACGTTTTTTGAAATAGGAGACGTATTTAAAGCAATTGGTGGACTTTGGTATTTAGAAGAGCCATCAATTTCAAGCTTTAACTTTTTCGGAGGTTTTACATTGATGTCTTTTGGGGTGATTGATCTTCTTCTGAAGGACTTAAAATCTAATAAACCAGAGTCACTCTTGTCATCTAGCAAAAACTTGAGTTTTGCCGATTTGAATTTGTCACCGTGGAAATGCAGTTTGTTCAAAAGAACTTGACGCTTGCGTAGCTGCCGTTTTATGACCTTGTCTAGTTGCAGAATATGTTCTGTTGTATTTTGGTTTTCCAGCTGGAGCTCTCCACACTTCTTTTGTAATAAGCTGCATTTTAGTTCAAAATACTTTTCCCTTGTTTCCTGGTCCATTGAGGCTGATTAAGCACCTATTAACAATAAAATTGTGGTGAATTATAACCATTACACGCTTTTCAATTTTTTATAAATTCTAAAAATTAAGGTTTTAATGGCACCAGTATAACATGGACCCTGATTGCATTCCACTGGCTTTCCGCCAGAGATCTTTTGTGTGGAATGCTTGCCCAAAATCATGCCAGTGACGTCATTTTGGAGAGGAATATCACCAGTCTAGTGAATTTACCAAACAAATTACCGTTTTTGGCGTAGGATTTTAGCGGAAGAATTTGGCGCAAATCTTTGTGGGCGCAAATTATGGAATGCAGTCAGGGCATGGAGTAAATTTAATGAATTGCTAAGTTTAGTTACTGGGTATGATGTTTACTATGTTAAAGGTAAAAAACACTATGAAAACGATCCATTCCAGATATTAACTTTAGAATTGTTCGTTAAACTTGGTTATTGGGTGGTTGAACTTTGTGTTGTGTAAAAATTTTATGAGCATCGGTCAAAAAGTCTCCTAGATTTTACCAAAACTGTAAATCATAAACTTGACGTTTAACCTCAACAAACAAAACTACAATTTGATTATGGGCGCTGGTCTAGAATCCTGCCACAGCGCTGAAACGATTATTAAAGCAATCCACAATATTTGGGTTCGGGTGGATCAAGTTATATTATTTAATATTATTGCTTAACTTACCCAAACGCTAACCTGCACCCCAACTTAAGTAATTTTCGATGTTGATCGGATTCTAGACAATTGCCCGCAATATTGTAAACGTTAACGAGAGCAGAACAGAGCTAAGTTAATCTTTTTGACACTCCGAATCACCTAATTTACTCTTCTTCATGTTATGAAACACGATTACTAACTACTGTATTTACAATCATACCACAAATGTTGATTACTACAAAGTATAAACTTTGTACTCGCAACAGGGTCCAGCTTTAAAATTTAGATTGCCAGAAAATGTGTTAAATTGTTTGCCTCTGTTGTTTCTCGGGGCACTTGTGCAATGACCCATAACTAGATTGGCAATCTCATAATTTATATTTACACGAGCGTGATTCAACTATATCTTGTCGCGGGCCAAGAAAAACAATTCGTTTTATGTTATGAAGCGTAGAGGGATAGTTGGGAGCTATAAGAAGGCTGCTGACCCTATAGACGAGGGCCGACGGCTGCCTAAGTCTCTTACAAGTTCTTAATCCGACTCCAAAGGAGCAGGCCGCTAGAATACCTGTCCTTAACTTCTTGTACTCTAAGCAAAGACAATCCACTCAGTAGATAGTTGCTCATAGAGTATATTCACAAATCTCAGAAACACACGATAAACAGAGCGGTGATTCAAGCCGCTATTAGTAAGACGTATAAAATAGAATGAATTGTCAAATGCGGAAAAGCAATTCGCTAGGTGCGGCGGTCACACGTCAGTGGACAATGGTCACGTGTATAGTGACGTAAAAGTAGGCTATATGCTACAGAATTCCCCTTCCAATGAACAAGCCAGACGTAGGAAGGGTTGTTCATTAATTGGAAAAGAGATCTGGAAGATTGATATTAGGATTTGGTTTGGGTGCATGTCCAAAAGCTGTGGGACATGAAGAGAAATAGCATGTAAAAATGGCGAGCGAAAAACAAGCGTGGCGTTGTAAGAAAACAACACGAAGCCGGTTCCGTTCCTCCAAAATAATCCTTTGACGCTAGGTCGTCTTTAAGGTCGCACGCTGCCGGTGCGGGGAATGTGAAGGAATCCTGGGCTGTTCGTACGAGAGGATCTTTCCGGGGGCCGTTGAAAGGGCGATGTATCTTATTCGGGGAGAGACGATTGACTGTCGTCTCTCTAATTGTCGAGATTTTTAGTCCGTTTTTTCTGAGACTTGCCTGCTTTTGATTGCAATGTTCTGTCTTCAGATATCTTCCGAAGAACAAGGAGGTCACCAGTGAAGCGTAGAGGGATAGTTGGGAGCTATAAGAAGGCTGCTGACCCTATAGACGAGGGCCGACGGCTGCCTAAGTCTCTTACAAGTTCTTAATCCGACTCCAAAGGAGCAGGCCGCTAGAATACCTGTCCTTAACTTCTTGTACTCTAAGCAAAGACAATCCACTCAGTAGATAGTTGCTCATAGAGTATATTCACAAATCTCAGAAACACACGATAAACAGAGCGGTGATTCAAGCCGCTATTAGTAAGACGTATAAAATAGAATGAATTGTCAAATGCGGAAAAGCAATTCGCTAGGTGCGGCGGTCACACGTCAGTGGACAATGGTCACGTGTATAGTGACGTAAAAGTAGGCTATATGCTACAGTTAAGGGCCAATGATGCAAGGACGAAATCACGATTTTGATTTGAAGGGCTTGAGGGCATCAAAATTAGGGAGTCGAACCGTTTGACCTTTCCAGTTCAGTTCGGTTCGGGTTCAAGGAGTTTTCCAGAATACGCTTTAATTCCGGTTTCGGTTCGGAGCAAATCAAGAGTTTCGGTTCAGCTCCGGTTGACCATTGTTATTTAAAAATTGGATCATAAGTTCCGATTCGGATAAAACAGAAGTTTCGTTAAATCTATAAAAAATTAGAATAATAAATTGTAGGGTTTCGTGAAGTGCCGTATTAAAAGCAAGCAGCTTATTATCAAAATATCTGTAAAAAATAAAAGCAACGTTTTATTTATTAAATATTTATTTTTTTTATGGAATTTCGAACATGTCATAACTTGACTTTGCCAATACAACTTGTGACGTCATGTTGAAGTGAAACGCTTTTTTGAAAGGTTCGAGTTCGGTTAAGGTTCATGTCCTTTCAAAATATTTGGTTCAGTGCCGGTTCGGCTCTTTAAAATATTATAAAAAACGGTTCAGGTTCGGTTACGGTTTGGGAAAATATCGAAGTTCTGGTTTGGATTTAGTTCGACTCTTGCGCAACAACGGGGGGTGGTGGGCATCAACCTTGGGCGGCATTATGAACAGTTCCTCGCTCGCAAAGTTAAAGAGCTCATTTCAGCGAGAGATTAACGAGCGATTTTACAAGGTTGAACAGGGTGCCGAAAAATATTTTAAATTGTTGGCTCTATTAGTAATTTTCTTGACACAATTTTCGGTGTACAATAAAAGTGTCAAAAATTAAACAATGTTTTGTCAACCTTGTCGCACAGCTAATGTGCTGTTTCAATCTCGCTATTGTAACGTTACAGTTAACCACTCAGCAAAAATATGAGCAAGGGTGCTGCGAACTATTTATCATTTCTGTACGATACCCCAAGTCAAAAAGGTTGCGAAACACTGGCTTAAGCCAATATAAGGTTTGCCCTAAAATATCAGCGTTGGTACGGTTTAACTTCCCAAGATAGAAAACTTTGGAAATCTTAGCGCGCAAAGTTCAATGAGGTTAAATTGTTCAAGTCCAGAATACGACAAGACGCACAGCGTTTCTTAATTTGGTAGAAAAGATATTTTTCACGTCATCTGCAGGTTAATATCAGACTATAGCTTACATTTTATCAAAAATTAATACATCAGTGAACCAAACGTAGCCTATAGTTTTTGCCACCTTGGCTTAAATGATGTACTTATACGCCTTACGTCACGTGCATAGATTCTGGTAAAGGGATGGCCTATTTCGATTTTTTAATTTGAGTAATATGGTTTATGCTTAATATTGAACTTCAGTTAAAACAGTCAGCGTTTGTAAACAAAGTAACACATACGGATTCCATGAAATGACAAACTTGGTCACGTTTCTTTTTCCGCCACGCCAACGTACGTCATAGGCACGAATTTGGAGAGTGTCGCATATCCATTCCAGTCGTTCAAAAATGAAAAAAAAACACCAGTTAATACAGGAAGTCAGTGCGCAAACTCGCTTAGCCCTCATAACCGTGTGACAATTGCCATAACGTGTAAGCCAAAAATTACAATAACGTTCACGCATATACGCCGTTTGTACCTGGCATCGTCTGCATTAAACAGTCGAGAAACTCAGGACTGGGAAAGATAGCGATATAATTTCGTAAAATTAAAACTGAAATTTGTCAAAACATGGCGTTACTTTAATTTTTACGTTCCTCATTCTAAGGCAACAGTGTGACGCTAGGCAGGTACGATAAACAAGGAAAAAATGAAAATAAAGCTTAACTGCGCGCGCGCCAAAAGAGGGATTAAAGAAAAACGTAATAACGCATAGTGCCCGAGGATATGTGTATTCTTTTCATTGCGAGGTCCATGGTATGAACTGTTTCTATTTGCATGCGCTAATTGCAAGTAGCACTGACAATCAATAGCAGGTGGACTGAGTCAGAGCGTGCGTAAGCAATATTCGCCATGCTGCCCAGGACAGTAGGCCTACCTAATTCGGTTACTGTAGAAAGTTTGATGAATCTCACTTTCAGACAGTTTAGCGAGTTCCTTATTACTAGGAACTTGAAAAAACTTTATTGTCAGTTCGAATTCAGTGTAGCCTACTATACCGTATAGTGTCCCGCTGAACATTCACGTAAAATTTTAAAGACTTTACATTTGCAAATGTTGGTAAATAGAATACTGCATACACGTTTCTGGTGCTGCGTTGAGTGGGGGTAGATTTATGGCGGCATGCCAACTCATATTTACCACTTTACGTAGGACAATATGCAGTGGTGCAATGGAAGGTTGTTGGTTTCTGTTTATATATTGGCTTCTATTGCGTTCGCCAACGGTCGAGCACTTCGACAGCAAAACACTTATCGAAGTTGATTCAGGTATATGCTGTCTGATTTTGTGGTTAGTAAACTTGTTCTGGCGTATGTTGTACACGGCCGGGTATTTGCAGACGAAAAGTAGTTTGAAAGCAATGAGATAAATTTTTTAGCTCGATGGCGCATAAGGAATGTTGAGCTCCAGCGGTATGAGCCAAAGCAAAAGCGAAACATCATGTTATGTTAATCAAAAAATAGAGTTGTGTCCAACGGCCATAGTTATATATGATGTATATTAAATTAACAATAATTAGGAATGTCAATTTTAAGTGGAATTAGAAATAAAGACAGATAAAGTGGCAGAAATATTAAAGCTTGCTTACAACTATTGCCATTTAAGAAATGTCGCGTGTACCTCAATATTATGCAGTGCGTGTCTTATTGAATGCTACAGCACAAACAACTAATAAATGACTAATAAATGTTGTTGTCGCATTGTTGTAGGTCGACGACTGAAGTGACGTATGGTGCGCTCAAAAGATTGTTAATGTGACGCAACAAAACAAGACGTAAACAAATTTGGGCATTTGCAAGTATTGCAAAAAATATATCTAAGTTATTTATAGGTTTTCTCAAAGATTATTAGGCAATACAATTTCTTGTGTTTCAAGGCGACATATAGCTGCATTCAGCTTTAATTTATCCGTGTCAGTATAAAGCAGTCTTCATTGACGGTTAACCAGACTGCAACGAAAAGAATTAGCCAGTGGCCTCTGTCTGCAGCCATGGGGGCGATAGCCACCAAACTGGAGAAACTGTTTAAAAGCTTCGACGCGGAACCCGTGAGAGTTCTTATGCTTGGACTGGACGCAGCAGGTGACCAGCACGTAAACGCAGTGTTTTCATATCAATAGAAAAATGTAGGTCGGAGAATCTATTAAAGGTAAAATAAATTGATCAATTCCGACCCGAACTGGTATGGCGCGTAGACAATTACATTTAAGGACTTGTCGTACGTAGCCTAACTGTGGAATAATCGAGTGGGTGAAAGAGTTTATTATTATTTAATAAACCATTTCCAAAAACATATATCTGGTTCCCAAATTTTCATTCTAATGTACAGTTCAAAAAAAACTTATTGAATGCATTGTTATACCTGATGACCCCATTTGTCTTACAATGAAATATACGCGTCCTTCAACTAAAAAGTTTAGACTTTAGTATTTGGTTTTAGTTTGAAAGCGCACCACTTTGCGAAAAACTGATTTCATGGCCCAAACATTTAAGTATGAAGAAAACATATAAAGAAATCGATGTTGGTTTCAGTTTGTTACAAAATAAAACATTTTTTAATGTGTAGGCCTACATGTAACTATTTGCAGTAATGCCTCTACTTAATGTAGGCAGTATTATTTACCCATTTGCATTATTTATTTCAGTTTTTAAGGGGTTTTGCGTGGTAAACAACTTTAGGCGAAACCATATTTCGCATTCAAACGTAAAAAATATAATTCCGTTGCAGGTAAAACTACCATACTCTACAAACTAAAGCTTAACCAAGTTGTGAAGACCATTCCAACGATCGGCTTCAACGTTGAAACGATCAGTCCTTGTAAGGGCCTCACCTTCACTGTGTGGGACGTGGGAGGCCAGACCAAGCTACGGCAGCTATGGAGGCATTATTATCAAGGAGCCGGAGGTAGGGTGGGATCACGAGTTGTGAAATAAATACGTCGTTGAGTTAATGTTGATTGTAATTTTGCATATCGAATTGGCGCCGGCCAAATTAAATATGGCCGAAGAATATTTCTCTAAAAATGTTTTCGCCTTATCATACTTGATTTACAACAAACAAATCAAAATAGAACCACTGCTGGCGGTGTACCACACCATTTGAGACTACAGGCCAGATTTTAAGGTAATAGTTTGCGCATCATAGACGCCATGGGAAATATCTGAAACTTTCTATTGGCAATTTTTTTATGCTCCTGAGGATAGTGACCTCTGCATTGATAAACTAATAGTTCGACGTTTTAGCTATTCTAATTTAAAATGACATTACCACATTTTTACTTAGTAGAGGACAGATTTAAAATGTACTCGCTGCAACAAGTTTAAGTTAACTTAACAATGCAAGGTATATTTGCAAAAAACAGACAACAGGTAACCCGTTCGTATCCGGACGTGTTGAGTGTAACCTTTCTGGCTTAAAAAGTGACTCATTTTTAGATCGGAAACTTCTGTAGGTAATTTATTTCTTTTTTAGGTGTGGTTTTAAGCTAAATCGTTTTTCAGGATACATAACATTATACGTTCAGCGGTAAAATATTATTTTCGATGCAATGTTTACCTAATTGTGTTTTAATATGGTTACCAGTTTAAAATAATTTCTCAAAATATTTTAAGAGAATGTGAACATTGGGCAGCCTGTAGGCTAATCCTTAACGTAAATCCTTTAACAACAGATTGGGTATGTTTACCATTAGGCTCGAATCCTCCATTAGTGTGGAGCTGATGATGAACGCTTTTAGCAAGGGCATTTAATATTATCCCTAGTGGTGACAATGCATAAACAACACACAACACATATTTTTATAATTCGGTTCAAACAATATGTTCGAACTGAGAAAAGTTGCCATTCGGGTCTACCGATCAAAATTAATAAGACGTTAAATGGTGTTCGAACAACCACGGCTAAAAACATTAGCAAAGCCTATAATTTATACTAACGTACTGCCACCAAGACCTGGACAGCTAACTACACCGGATATATCTGTGTTTACCTATCAGGTCTCATCTTCGTAGTTGACAGCGCCGACCAGTCGCGCTTTTGTGAGGCCAAGGACGAGTTATTCAGCATAATCTCCAACACCGAGATGGCCCGCATCCCGATTCTAGTGCTGGCCAACAAGCAGGACATGGAAATTGCGTCGCCAATCGATTCACTCATTCACCAGTTGCAACTGGGGGACATACCCGCATGGCAAAAATGGAACATTCAGGGTTGTTCTGCCAAGAAAGGCGAGGGCATCATGGAAGGTCTTCAGTCCTTCTCAAGGATGGTGAAAGAGTATCAAAAACAGAACAAAACATAGTCGCCCTGCTTTTTTCTTGTTGTCACTGCACCGCGCATAAAAGATAAATTCTGGCGTTTTGAGTTAAAGGGGCGCGAGGCTGTTTTAACGGTTCTTTAAAACATAAGTAATGGTTACACAGTAATTTATGTAAATATAAGTCAATCAGTTTTGTGCAAGTAACCTTGTTGTAGCAGAACTGTGTGACGGGGAGAAAGATAACCAGCACCGATGGCATTAAACAAGTAACGAAAACGACTTAAATATGACACAAACGACATATATAGGCTTACATTGTACCCCTTACAGGCCTACAAAAAAAACTCTTCTCGCCATAAAAGTTGATGCCATACTATCGCTACTGGTAAACGAGACTACAAAGTTGTTACGGCCTTAAAATAAGCTTACTATTATACTTTAATAATAATTGGTATTATTGCTGTTTGCCGTTGAAGAAAACTTGTTTTGTAATGACGACTGTTTATCGTATTGTAAAAACTTATTTATGTTTTTATGCTCAATTGATTGATTATATGTACGTGGAAATAGGCACTTTTGCGATTAGGGTCTGATATTTGAGGTGTAACAGAAAAAAATATAAGAAGGAAACCCACCCCGTGTCGTAATATTCGCTGCAATCTGCTTAACTGGCAGCATGAGTTGTTAACTACTGGAACTGCTTTTGATAAAACGTTTGTTGAATTTTTGTCTAACACGTTCTTACTCGACGTTTCATATGGATGGAACTTTTAAAAACCAAAAATCTTTGCCTATACCTGATTTTAATAACTAAGGTGTCGATACATAGTTAAAAACCCAAAGTTCATTTTACCTATACGTTACATTTATTATAGTTATTAATAGAAAACTGTACCAAGCGTTATATTTTGTACAAATGTCGTTCACTCTTTATAATGCCCAATATTTGTTAATATTGTTTTTATTTATTGTTTTAATTGTCTTTAATGGCAACTGGATTTTTAAAATTTAGACTGAGTATTTATTCATAGAGCATTGCATCCATGGGGAAAGCAATGTCTGCGTTTATGAAATATTTATTCATTATGAAATATTTTACGTTTAAATGCGATGTCATGTGGAGTTTAAACCACACTCTGCGGTAAAACATATTAGCTTAACAAAATTACGTTTAATCCTTTTGGCCTCATTTAACATAATGTTTAGGTTGGCGTAGTTTAAGTTAGCCTAATTCGGTCAATAGAACAACTTTAGAACAAGGGTGTTCACACAATAAGGTAGTGCCTGTCGAATATGCACCCATTTATCGCCGTTGCACCATTTTATTAGCTGACAATGCACGACGTCACAACAGTGTGACGCATTTGAACTGCCAGAAACCGTTCACAACGAGACGTAACTTCACAGTAATGTAAAGACGGAAGATTTTTAGAGGGGTTCTTCTGTACTATGACGTTTGCCCATTGAGGAAAGCGCACCAGCAACACAAGGAAGTTTGTCTACTCCAAGCTATAGTTTATTTAGTGAGGTTATATTTAAGTAAATTGAGATATGTGGAAAGAAAAATAACCAGCAACTGCGTACATAAAAAGTAATTTGTGCATCAGAAATGTTGCGGTTCATAACCTTAATACGCGATTGCATTATTTAGGCAGAACTTTGTATCCTAAAAAAAAGGAAATTACCAGAAAAAACTTATAAGCGATTTGTAGTTGCCATAGTTAATTTTTTTTCAATAAAATATTAGTAATCATCGTCAAAAATCAATAGAATGCAAACAAACGGCCAGAGCGATAAAAATGCTACAAAAAAGTATGTCATTAAGCAATCAGTAGGCCTACTGTGGAACTGTGTATTGTAGTGGTTCGCAAACTTTCTTACACGGTACAGCGTCGGTACACCAAGGTGCCTTAAGAGATTTTTAGGTATGCCACGCATTTTTTCGGTAATACATACGAGCCTATCAGTATTGCACGCAACAGGCGAGACTTATAACCGCAGTTTCGAACCGTTCCGGCTTACTTTCACTATCGGTTTTAATATGGGTAAGAGAAAAATGTTTATATTAAAAAAATACAATAAGAGGAAAATCATAGACGACCTCCCTTTACAAGTTTACAACAATATATATCCGTACATTGTTGCCTTCGGAAATACAAGCATGTATCTTAACTTCGGCTACCGTACACTTCGTTTGGAACAAAGCAAGTGAAAGTTTATTCAATTTTTTATCTAATTTAAAATAAAGCAATTCTTATTTGCCAAATCCGTTTTGGAAAGTTAGAATTGCCTAACTTGATAATTATAAATACATATCCTATTTTAAATAGATGTTAAGTAAACAATATTTTAAGCTTTGTTTGCTTAATAAGAAAAAAACAAGGACGCCAAACTATAAATGTTTATTCTTTCAAACAATAATAATTAAAATTTTTACCTCTGTATAGAAAACAATTAACAAAATAAAGAAATTTGGAGTAGATTTTTAGATCAGAAAAAGGTTATTTCGTTGAAATTTATTATAGGAAGTTTCCAGAAGTGTCAAATGTTATCTATTGGCGCGGTAAACCTTTTTAAATAAAAACGGACTTTGTTGTGCAAATGTGTTTTGGATTGATTGCAAACTAAAGTTTTTGAAATAAACTAAGCAATAGTTTATAAAGCTGGCGTGATTTTAATTTTTTTTTCAGGCCTTTCCCGGTACAACAGACTGAAACATAATTGACCCTGGCAAAGTTTATCTGGATATGTTATAATTCGTCGCGTAAACCTAACATCAGCGTTTCAAAAAAATAAATGTCCCTACTAAAGCCACTCAGTGTGTGCGCTACCGTGTCTCCCAGTTTATTTCTCGGCCGTTGTTGATGGTGCTTTAGCTTAGCGTGACGTGCCCAATCGAACACTAGAAGAAGCCTGATTGCGCCTTAGTCATTGGATTACTGCAAGCGTCCAGATGAATATGAGGTACCGGCATAGACGTAGCCCGACTTGCGGTGTAGATGGCAGTTTTGCGAATGGATGACTGAACGTATTATTGCGTTTCCGGTACGAACGTTTGTTCTGTCATCAATAAAGCCAGTCGTGTCCTTTGCACCTAAATAGATATGTTGATTATTTGTCGCGTGGTGGTCGCATTCTGTTGTCAATTACATGTGAAAGTGAGGAAGTGCATTATTACAAAGCTTAAAATATCTTTGAAATAGGATAAGTTATCTAACAGTAAAAATTAACGATAGATAGAAACCTATTAAGACCATCAATACAAAACCAGTGTGTAACCAACGACGTTAAGCTTGGAAGAATGGGCCATATTCATTTGATTTACGCAAGTATTTTAAAGAAGTGCTATAGGATCCAACATCGTGCGAAACTATGTCATAACGACTCATGTCACAAACAGTACGCATTCGTGGAGCATTTTGCTTTTGTGACGGTGGGTCCTGAACAGTCCCTACACGTTTTGTTCACAGAAAAGGCATTGTAAATCGAAAGAGTTCGAAACTAAGACTCCTGCTGTTACACATAGTCAATAGCTTGGTGTCGAACTGGTGCACAGCATTCGGTCAATCGACGGATGTCAAGTTCTTTTGTTGTCGCTTCCGCCTCATAAGAGACAAATAACTTTGAACCCTTGGCGATTTTGTTTAGCTTTCAGAAAGAAGCGTGGAAGCCTAATTCTTTAGATGAGGTTTTCCAAATACTATACGCTATCATAACACGCTTTTACCGTAAACTAATTGGTGCTTAGAAATTTCCACGGCGATAATACAAATGGTAGACGTATTAAGTTATCTAACGCTTCGTTTTTAGTGGTACAGCCGTCAGTCCTGTAAATATATTGCAAGGATAATTTTTATAAGTTATAATAACTTATGCAAGTTTTCGTAATAGTTTTCTGTCAGACCAAGGCCAAGGAATTTTTGAAACATTAGATATCTACTGTTTTCACAGGTAAATAGGAAGTATAAAATAAGTGGAAAGTCCATAATTTCTTCTTATTGCTGAAATCTGTCTGCTGAATTAGGCTATTACGGATAAAACACTTGGAACATGGGTGCTCTACTCGGAAAACTGCTTCCAACGAATAAGGGTGAACCAATACGAGTCTGTATGCTGGGACTTGACGCAGCAGGTATTTACTAAAACGTTATTAGCGCGTTCATTTCTCTCAATATGACCATTTTGCCTAACCAACTATAACCCAGATTTGGTTTTCCGAACCACGATGCAGGTTACAAATCGGACAGAAAAGTAGCTAGCCTACCCTACATATTATGATGCTAATTTTGTTGTCCGGACATCACGCTAATTCCCGTCAAGTATTCCTTTCCTTGGAGAGCGGAAATCTGTGTGTTTACAGCAAGGAAAAAGAAATATATACAATGTAAAGAAGTCTTAACAAATAATATTCAAAATTCGCCGGTATTATTTGTTTGCTAATCTTGACAGAGGCTTCCGCACCGCAGTCATATTTTTCGTGAAAGTATAATGCTTTTGTGGTTACACATAATTATTCCGTTAGTCACGACGCCTACTCATATTCTATTATTTGCGGAATGCTTTAGCCAATTTAACAAAAAGGGGTATCAAATATAATAACGTATAAAACGGTGACTTTAAAATATTGTCTAAAGAAAAACTTGGTGCAACCATCTTCCCAATTTGTATATTAATAACAATGTGTTGTCATTCCGCTTGATAAACCAGCTTTCGTAATTCGTACATTTTAATACGTCTATTAACTTGATGAAGCCTACTAAACACACAGATGCCATCGTATAGGGGGCGTAAGCCGTGGTCATGCTCTTAGCACTAACATAGTAAGTTTACGATTGGTAGACAACCCCTTGTCACTGATAACGTCAGTAGGTCACTATATAGTACTCGCTGCGCAAATGCATTGTGGTGTGAAAGCGTCGCATAAACATCCGACCGACGCAATTCGTGAATAATTCACATAACGATGTCATCTAATCCACGGCCAATTTTAACAGATAACTGTGCAAAGATATGAACACCTTTGTTTCACTCTCGTTTAATCCTAAATTAATCGACTTTTAAAAGATGGAGTGACTTCATTTTATCATCATATTTATTAAACGCACTTGACGAACTATAAAAGTTACTGTTTTAAAAATTACATTTCACAGCAAATTTTTACATTCGAAGTTAATCAATTTGAAATTCACGTGTAAATTTCCGATGTTCACCTGCAATTGGGGATGTTCGATACTTAACAATTTTAATCCGATACCGATACCCGATAAATTGGACAAAAACTTTCAGGATGAGATACCAAATGATGTCTTCGATATAATAAAACAAGCAAAATGGATAAAATTAAATTGTTTAAAGGCGATGTTATTAGGTTAGTTACCTCTATAGTTGTTAACCTGATATTATTTAAAAAAATGTGTGTTTCAAGATAAAAATCGCTGATTGGATGACAAAACCAGGTTGAATTTTTTATGTTCATTTGGTAGCGGATTGGTACCGACACCACCCTAGTATCGGACGAGAATCGATACTACAACTTAGCGGGTGTCGGCTCCTATCAGACATTAAAATATCCGTAAAACTTATAATCATTTTAGCCTAAATTCTGTTTTGCACCGTGACAGGCAAGACCACAGTTCTACAGCGGCTCAAGCTAAAGGAATGTACTCGTACGCTTCCCACCATCGGCTTCAACGTTGAGACGGTGACGCCCTGCAAGGGTCTTACACTCACCATTTGGGATATTGGCGGTCAGGACAAGATCCGGCAACTCTGGAAACATTACTACACGACGACCGAAGGTGAAAAGCTCGCATAACCACGACATTGATGCTTTTCAACCTTTTGCATATATTCGTTGCTTTTTCGTTTTGTAGGTATAATATACGTCGTCGACAGCGCCGATTCGAGTCGTTTTGGAGAAGCGGCGAGTGAACTTAACGCAATCTTAAACGAGGAGGGAATGAAGAAGGTATTGCGAATCACAATTCTACTTTTCATTATTTTTAAGTTAGCATTTGCAAGTCTAGTTGTGTGTTAAAATCGTTCATACCGGCATTCGCTAACTTTAAAGTTAAGTATCACTAGAAAGGGTATAGTCAAATTAAAGTAGGTTGTGTCGTATTGAATATAATAGGCTTCGTGAGAATTTAGAAAGCGTCAGCTAAATATAAACCAATAGAACCTCTACTTAAACGTTGACACGTAAAACTGATTTTTGCGCTTGGTTAGATACCGATCGTGGTGCTTGCGAACAAGCAAGACCTTCCCGGCGCCATTAGCGTGAAGGAAATGGAAGGCGTTTTACAGCTCAACGATCTCCCGCCTGAGCACAACTGGCATATACAGGTGTGGACATTGGAACTTTCAGCTGTTTTTGTTTGCAAACAGGCTGTAGCTATGCTTAATGTTCGAAAGTCGATGTTAAATTTATTTGAAACAATACCTTTTTAAAAATGAAGGGTTAACGTTAAACAACATTAGTCAAACTTCATATCTTACTAAAGATATTGATTATAATCATCATTTTAATTTTTTTAACACCATGTAATCTAAGAAATCGCTTAATTTTCATTAGACCTAAATAACTATTTTTTTCAAAACTAATGAAAATTATGAATAACAAATATAAAAACTGCAAGTATTTTACCGGACATTCAAAACACTTATTCTGCAGTGGTACAATTGTTGGCATAATTGCATGTCAAGCCAATTCGGAAATGTCACATCAAGATAAACAGAGCATGAATTTTTAACAGCGTTTACACACACTTAAACATCAATTAGGTTTTGTTTGAAAATACTGGGACAAAATTTGTGCTATGTTTTATCTATACAGTAACATTTAAGTTAAGTTCGCACAAGTTTAAGTTCGCAAAAAATTATCTCATAATCCATAGGTTCATATTTGTAGCAATTTACTAAAAGGCTATTTACAATTAGTAAAATGTGTCAATGAAAGTTATTCCGATTTGAACCTAATGCACCGAAAGCCATCCCAGACTTACCGAATCTGTCGATCAATGCAAGCAATTCGCAGGCTATAAAAACAACTACCCTGCAGTGCGGTTCGAACTCACGACCTCCGGTCACACCTGGACTGCGCTCTACCAACGATTTGAATCTACCTGACTTAAATATACCAATTAAGTAAAACTTTTCTGATTTGAGGAACTTGTCAGTCAATTAAATTCATCTCATTGAGGTTGTTTATCAGGTTACTTCAAAGTTTCACAACGGTGGCCCCCCGCCCCGGTACCCTGTGGGACACAGAGCAGCTTTTGGAGGCCACTAGCGTATACTATTTTAATTATTAGCCAGTTAAACTCTAATTTATGGTTTTCATTTTGACCTTAGAGGGACTCCAGCCATACGACAGAAATTAGAAACAGCAACGTCGAAATAAATCAGAATTCGAAAAAATACCAAAACGGCCCAAAAGGGCCTAGACAACCTATTACCTAACTTCAAACCCAACCCTTAACTTCATCAATAACTGCCCTTTAATAACTTCGACACTAACGAAAATTCTCACACCCCACCCACCAATGAATAACCCCAAAATGGGTAAACCTACCGGTGCCCCAACGGCGCCTCCAAAACGAGGGCGTAGCCTACCTATGGTTTCTGTCCATTTAAGCCTTATTTAGATGAATTTATACTATAGGTTTATTTCGACATGTTTAGGTCTTATTCAAACGATTTCGGATCTTATTCTGTCGTTGATATATTACTGCGTTGGTTTAAATACTGTGTTAATATAGATTATTATACTTTAGTTGCTTTGTAGGTTTATTGTGTATTCTCCCCTTAGACACTTGTCTTGTTACATTCTATAACATATTTTTCTGAAAGGTAAACAGGGGGGAACAGAGCAGATAAAAAGGGCCACTACTCATGAACGGTTAATAACCACTAGTTTACAGTATCAATCTCGTTAAATTAGCCCCAATCAAATAAGCGTTTTTGATATGTGTCTTAAGTTACGTAATGAAACGCATTACACTGTAGTTATAACGCAGAACCATTAAGTTCGCTATCACCGGAAGCAGTGTTGCTGTAACTTATCGTCATATAGTATAGTTACTGTAAATGGCGAGTGGCTATAGTAAAATTTATATTTTCTAAATTTCTAGTTGGCAAGTGTATATAAACTATATGACAAACATATTTTATTTCAGGAAAATGAGTATCAAATTATACATTCGTCACCAGGCATAAAAGATTAGGTTATGCTTGCCTGGTCATTACGACTGCTATATAGTTGTGTATGTTTTTGGAAAGAGTTTACTGAATTGATAAGCGATTAACTTACTTATAGGCCTGCTGTGCCATCAAGGGTGTCGGGATTTTCGAAGCCATGACGACGCTATCAAAGTTCATCAAAAAGCACAACGTAACGAACGGCAAAAAGCAAACAGACGCTGGGACGTGAAGTTTCCAACGAGATGTTTTACAAGGATGTTTTTTTGAGGAACTGGGGGCGGATAGAATCAGATCAGAAGCGATACAGCCTAAACTTTAAGTAGTAAATTCCCCTTATTCGTTTACTATTCCCTCCTTTTTAACTATTTGTTCGAAAGGATTTTTTCAGATTATAAATATTTTAATATTATATATTTGTTATATAAACTGTTGCTACCAGGCATAGTAATATAAATCAGAAAACAGCTCTAGAGGCAAAACGTTATCGCTAATTATTTTCCTATCGTTTCTTCGCGTGTTTTCCGTTTACTGTACGAGCGTTCAGTGTCATTCACCCTGACGAAGGCGGCTTGCATAGGTTGCCGAAACGTTGGTAAAGAATTAAAATTACCAGAGGAGCTGTTTTTTGATTTGTATTATATATTTGTTGTTATGTACTCATTCCGTAAACGTTTCACTGTATTGTGTTCGACAATTGATGTGTCTATTAAACTACGTTTAATCGTGAAGTGCAACATATAAACGCATAAGAAGTATGCCTACGCGTCCTGGTTTTGGAACCGAATCCTGATGGTGTGACGTTTAACCTATGCGTCACACAAAACAAGAGACAAGTATTTTAACTTTCAAAGAGCACGGGACTGCTGTTTCGACACCGAAGCACTGTCAACAGTTTCTTCCGTTTGGCAAAGGGCCATATATTGCCTGAGGACAGTTGGTGTTAGCGGAAAACTGAAGGAAGCATCGACGCACGTGCGTTTACTTTCCAGTTTCGCCACAACAACAGATTACTTGCACAACGATTCCAGGCACAAACGCGAGTCCTGCGTGTCAGCACATACCACGTTGCATCACGAGACGCGTAACACACGGGGGAAGCCTGAATCAACCCGGGCTGAGTCACAAGTGAATTGGAGCTTTGCCTATGCTGGTGGTGCGAGAGTTCATGCGTTCTACGCTGACGTGCTCCCAACCACGCACCTTACCACCGGCAGTCATCGACATGCAGTTATTGACAACTGTGCCAACAGTGAGTAAACAGCGCCTAAGAAGAAAATGCGTAAGCCACAGTTTTTAATTGAGGTCGCCGTATTTAAAATGCCATTTTGCGTGTTCTAATAGCTACTATATGTTGTACAAATCTAACCTACTTCAAATGCACGACCCTCACGCTTGTTATTCTCTAGCAAATCCCAACATTTCGCTTTTTTGCTAGCTTTTTGTCCAAATGAGAAAACTATATTGTTGTCATACGTAAAACTTTGTTAACACGGAATAATATTCTATCATTTGTTGTAATCAGTAAAAGTTGTCACAAAAACAGCCAAGTAAGCTGAGAAAGCTTGACGCGCAAGCCTGCCAAGTAAAACGCGATATTTTTTTAGATTGATTTTATTAAAAATGTAATTGCATTGGCTACAATAGAATTACCAATCAATCTTCGCACAGAAGAGTATTGTATTCGATAGGGGAAATATTGGCTAAAAAAGTAGGACCAACATTGGTTAAAATGCAAGTACGACAAAATAGAAAGCAAACACGCATATGAAGAGATGGCGATCAAGGTTTGTCCGATTCAGGGCTGGTGTGATTACTAATTTTGATTACCTAAATGAACAGTATAAGCGGTATATGTATCTGATAATGGAAGATATCCGTAAAGCACTTAAACTGCAGAGCAGCAGCGTTCGAATTACAGTTTACAGCTGGAAGGGGATAAACAATTATATTTGTCAACAAACGACAAGGCGAAAGAAACACCGAAAACCATAAGTTGGGCCATATATACAATTTTTACAAAACTCTCCAGCGCAATACAAGAGTAATGAAAATCAAACACAGCCCTCCTCTGAATTAATCTAGAACAGTGCTTCTCAACCGTTTCAACGTGTCGACCCACTTTGACAAACCTTTTGAGTCACGGCCCACTTTCACCAGCCTTTCTTAAATTGCGTTCCACTTTCATTAAAAATTTAATTTAGGCCTACAATGTAAGATGTGTAGAAGGAAACAATAAAACCACAGATACAAACGGTGAATTTTTAACACTAAAACGGCTTTCAGTATGAAGGAATTGATGAAACTTATAATAACCAGTAACAACAAAATAAATTATATTTTTGACCAAGATGTGTTCTATATGATGCAACAAAAATAGAAATAGTTGCACGGCTCACCTATATGAGCTTCACATTACACCGGTTGAAAAGTACAAGTCTACTAGACTGTTCGACGTTTGCTTTGCAAGGTCATTTTATCATTTGTGAGCATGAGAAAACCGCAACAATTATTGCCTAAACATTAGAAAGCAGCTTTTTTACGATGACTTGGCGACGTTGTTCTGCGGGAAACATTCGCAGGTTGCGTTGGTGCGCGATGTACTGCATGCGATCGAACTTGGTGAGCTCCATAATTTCGATCGTGTCTCCCGGCTCGATCGAAATGTCGTGCAGAGTCTCGAAGTCGCGGTCCATCGAAATCACGTGGTCGGGGATCTAAGGGCGATTGGCGGTTTACAAAAACACGGTCCGCGGCATTCGAGAAAACAATAGTTTTGTAATGTGCATCTTTTATCCAAGACTTTCGAAACCCTTAATTTTTTTATCGTTTAAAACTATTTTGAGCTAAAAAATGCTGTCTTGGCAAGCTTTGATTTGTCCGTAATATAAATTGTCATGTCAAGTGATTTCTCAACTGTACTGGAGCATAAAATATTTGGTGGAACTTGGGTGCAAGAGGCGGCACAAAACGTGAAAGTTTAAGTGTCGCCGTAACGATTTGTTCATTTTGTTTCTTAAATTTCATGTATGAGGCAGCACTGATTGATTGCACAATCTTATATTTGTAAATATATTTCAGCATAAAAACGCAATAAAAACAACGTTACCGCTTTTTTAATAGTCTTTAACTTTCATATTTGCGAAGCGGCGACACGCAATAACACAAATCCTGTAGTTAGCGGCCATCGGTCTGATAATAACAGACTTTCATGTGGACAATAGGCAACCAATCTCGCGAAGACGCTTTTTTTATCAGTCAACTAATCAGAGCAATACCGGCATCAAGAACGTGATCGAAAAACCTCACTCACGAGTTTGCTGATGTATACAAGTTTCATCTTTCGCACGTCAACTTTGGCAATGCGTTGCGCAAGCATCTTGACGTTACCAACGGTCATCGTGAGTGGAAGACGTCGAGAGACCGGCTTAAAGTCCGGTCTGTCCGCCACTCTGAAGCTGACCTCTACAAAAACAACATCATTGCTAGGGTTGTCCTACTGTTATAGCATCGGCTCTCGTCGGTGCCGAACTGATAGGCAATATAGCCATTTGCGATTAAACGCATCGAAAATAGCTAATTGTAAATACAGGTCCCGGCTTGACCGGAGGTCATGAGTTCGAACCTCACTGCAGGCTAGTTGTTTTTCTGGTCTGCTCTGCTTGCATCATTGATCGGTGAGTCTGCAATGGCTTTTCGGTGTAAATACAGTATGTCAATTATATACTTAAGTCTAACCGAACCTTTAGAGCAAAATTACAAGTTGGCCTAATAAAACAAAAGAAAAAAAGTGACCTTTGTACCTGTTAATTTTTTTGATTTTGCTATTTTGACTATACCCTTGCCTTACGTCAGTTTTTCCATTTTCCGCGCCTTGAACATTAATACTCGCATAACTATAAAATTATAGATTCACTTACAGTCTTACAGCATATCAAGTACACTCGTGGATAAATACACAACATACCAGGTTTGAAACGAAGTCTCTATATCTGTTATAATACTGTTTACTGGTGTTGATTACAGTTTACTACACAAAACAATAAGTAAGTAGTACTCGAATTTGTTAAACTTGACTTTTGTTAAACTTTGTTTGGTCCCTAAAGAACACAACAGTTCTATAGGTTAAAGCCTTTAATGAATTTACGGCCTTGATACTGTACAACGTGTTACGTATACCTTTGACTATCGGTTTCAGTTTTAAAAAACTAAAGACACAATCACTTTAGCAAGCTTCTTACCAACAAGGTTGCCTTTGAGCGCCGTCGATTTACGAATGAGTTCGTGGTCCGCTGGAGCACCGTACTCTGCAAAGACACGAATCTAGAGATGGTAATTTTGGGCTGAATAAGGGGTTTATTCTATCATAAGGGTAATATTTTAAATATATTGTGACAAACCTATTTTAAAATAAATACACTGTTGCTGCCAGGCATTGTATTAATTATAAGCGGTTCTTCTGTTACATAGTTTTAAAACACGTGCCGACCATGACATTTTTTGGCTGCATAATTTTTTTCGTTAAGTTGCCAATTCTTTTCCGTGATGGAAGATACCTGAACAGGATTTTAACAAGTCGGCATGTGGAACAAAATATGTTTGTCAAAGGAATCATTTCTATTTGATATGTTGAAAGTTCTATGTTTTTTTTTTTTGCAAGCCAAAAATCCAAAGGAGCGCTACTATAAAATACTTAAATATGGAAGTGGCTGTTCAAAATGAAATATTATCCAAGTACGGGTTTCTCTTTTCTTTCCAGAAACTTTTGATAATTTTTGTTACCGTTATTTATTTTTACCTGCAGACGCGACGAGATAACATATATTGGTATTTTAGCGAATTGAAAACCTAACGCACCGGCCACAAGTTCCATGTAGCGCGGATGCTGGAGGAGAAATTCCTCCGACGGATTGTTTTTCTCGGGATCTTGATCTCCCCCGGCATCCTTCCACTGGAGTCCGTACTTCTTGAGGTAGTCCAGCTCGCAACTGCAGCGCTCTCTCTCCGTCACCTTCAAAAAGACAGTTTTGGGACACTTAGATACGAATTATAAACATATCTTCTTTTGGGCAAAGTAAACGAGTTGCAGCAGCGAAGAGCGCATCGCCGATAAAACAAAGAACCGATGAAAAATGTAACAAAATAAAATGCACTTATAGTTTAGAGTAAACAAAATCTGAACTATAAAATCTAAAGGACATTCAATGGATTCTGTGTTTTTTTCGGTAGGTTTTCTATTTTTTAGTTTTTTTTTTGAAAAATGTAATTTCATTTTTATTGAGAATGTCATTTTTGGTTTTGGTGTTTGGTTTTAATTTCCCTTCGCTTACTCTGTGTCGCTAGTGTAATTGGACGATTAAAGAAAACCAGTCCTACTTTCCATTAGCTGCTATTTGCAGGAGAAAAGTAAAGATAGAAAGAGAGAATGTGTACTCTACTTATACGACAACCTTTAGTTGCCTCAAACGCAAGCGTATTAAAGAACAAGCAAAGGGGCTGATATAAAAACCTCGTTGGCGTTGAAGCGAGCAAGGCGCCCGATTTTGCCGATAGCGGCCTCGCGAATGTCTTCCAACGATTCTTTCTTGTGAATCAGGTTGTTGCGGAACCTTAGCTCATTCAGGCTGGGCAGCTTGTTGAGCTCGTCGAAAACCCGATGCTACAAAGAGGGAACAGTGTAAAATGGAAATCCGCCGTCGGGCGACTTTGGCAAAAAAGAAACAATGCTCTAGCTTTGCAAAATCAGGTCGAGTGGTTCTCGGCTTGCAAATAACGCGTTCGGTTCACTTTTGGGCGAATTTGATCCTTCTATTGATTTTTTGTGAGTTTTTTAGCGACATAAATTCACGCACGTGGCATTTAACGCGTTGTCTCTTTTCGGACGGAACCCTGCTGTCTTGCGATGTTTTTTAATTATTTTCGCATTAAAATTTGTCCGCGTAATAAAGGTTGGTCCATATTCGGGGGTATTTAAATTATATACATTTTCGGATGTTTGTTCCCAAAAATTTCAACTCATAAATGTTTTGCTTACCGTTTCGAACAGATTTTCGGCCAGTGCGATGTACTTCAGTGTGACAAATTCATCACTCACGAGTTCTACTTTCGATAAACCGCATTGAGAAAGATGGAGTTCTGTTAAACTGTCAAAAATACACAGATATGTGTGGTATTAAAATCAGTTTGAGTGGCTATCTAATGTAATACCTCTTGTGGAAAAAGCATTAGGAAAATCAGATGGTGGTCTAAACAACGTCAGACGAATAGTATTTAGTAGTGCAGTGATACAAATTACTAGTTTAGACATTTTCATGAACTTCTTGACCTCTGTTAAATGACTGTTCTTGCATTTACAGCATTCATAAAACGTGATAACTTGTTTCAATTAGAGTAAATTTATGATCCAAACTTATTTTACTCTTACTTTGGTAGCCCTGAAATACATCTTATATGTTCCCAATGTTTAATATTATTTCCACATAAATTTAAAAACTGTAATTTTCGAAAGATTGTCTCAGGTGGGACTCTCATGTCCGTGATGTTGTTCTGTTCCAAATGCAGCTGTTCAATGTTTGGCCATAGCTCAGCACATTTTAACACCTGAAATAATAAGATACATGAAAGTTTATCGGTAATGTTCCGTGAAAGTCTGTTTAAAATATCGCTTTAAAAACTTTAACTTTACATCTTTAAAAATAATAATTTGAAATTTCGTTTAAAAGGCCAAAATGTGTATTATATATAATAATTTTATGTTCATGTATCAAACCAAATTGTTCTTTTAAAAATTAGACACAGTGCTACTGCACTAACCTCATTCCATGTTAGATCACATTTATTGAGAACTAAAGTTTTGACGGAGGAAAAGGCTTTTACATATTGAAGGCAATCCTTGCTAAATGCCAACATGTTTTCTCCAATATTAAGAATTTGCAAATGCGGCAACTCATCGGCAATATGGCATACAGTCAACCAAGATGACAGTAAATTTTTGGAAAGGTTCAGTTCAACAATGTCTAAAATATAAAAATTCAAGTTTTGTTTTTAATGCAAAACCTTAAAAAATATAGCAAATTAACAAAACAAGGCCAGAGCATTTGCCATTGTTCTTAATTCTTTGTGGTTATAGTTTATGCTTCCTACGTTTGGTAAACATGTGTTATTACATCACTGAACACCATTCATGTTAAAAATAGACTTATTTTGTAACCTTACTATTTTACCAATCATATAACTCTAGCATAGTAAATAATTGAACTTCGGTATATTTAAATTGAATATTTGTACACAACTAAAATAAACATACTTGGCGTCATTTGGTTTAGCTCTCCGGGAGGCCCCATTGAAGATATTGATTGACCTCTTAAAATGACATCGCGGAGCTTAATAAGTTCGCTTAAAAACATACAAAATTAGTACTAAAGACCAACAGTAACATATTTCAGTAAATCTTTACCTGGCCTGCAGCAAGTTTTTCTCCAATGCTATTGCCTCAACCTTTTTCTGACCAGATTGTGTTGCAATATACATATAATCGTCCCCAGAAGACACATTGTACGATGCAAGGTACTTATCCTTAATAGCCTCACAAAGTGATATTCCAAGATTAATTTTAGTTCTTCTTACAAAAGATCCTCCAGTAGGATGTCTACAGATAATACTCAATATGTCAAAAGTACATTATTTTTGATTGTTTTTTTTTTGTAATCAAAGAGTGTTGTTTTAATGTTACATATTATCCTGTGAGTTATTATTTTTGGATTTTAAATGCTACCTTTTCATTAAAATTGATAGATGGTATTTCACATCAAAAAGTTCTCTTTAATACTAAAATATTAATAAATAATGGGAACAGTCTAGACTCTAGAAGCAAGATGTCATTAGATGTCCCCTACTACAAAAACTAAAGATCTAATTTTAAAGTATGCTTAAAGCCACACCTGCAGGTAAAGTATGTTATGCCATTTTTCGATCCATCATGCTTTCCACGATCCTCTTCATCCCACTCTAAGCCAATCCATTCCCCTTTAGCAACAAATAATTAATTTGTGTTGTAGAACAGTAGTTCTTAACTTGGGGTCTGTATTTCTCATACCTATTTAACCAACTGTATAAAACATTATGTTCCATTTAGAGACATAACACTAAAAAATAGGTTAAAAATTTTTTTTTTTTTGATCTGGTTACTGTTAAAAGGGCACCAAAAGATATTTAGGGCCAGGAGTCTTATTTCTTACTTTGTCAATCACAAAAAAAACACACAAAAAAAAATAATTAAATTTCTCTATTTCTTTCCCCTAAAGGTTTTTGCATAGAACATAAACATTTGCATAGAACATACACAATTACCTTGGCTTGGAGGAACTAGACCAATGAACTTCACTGTCCCAATTGAATAGTCTACTACAACACGAGTTCCAACATTGAATTCTGCCATCTAAAACAAGTCTTGATTTGTTAATCCACTAAATATGCAACAATTGAAATTAGGCTTGAAAAAGAGCAGATACCGCTCGCCAAGATTGACAACTTTGGATATTGTGCAAAAATGTGTGGCTATATAAAGCTACTGCTAAATTCTGTGTTGCTGTAAAAAGTTATTTCTAAAACTGTGCAGCGGTTAATAAAGTACTACTGAAAACCTTAAACTAGAATCAATTTTTGCACGCTTAATCAACTTTGGGGCCTGAAAGCTTTCAACAGTACAATTTTTGGCAGTGGTCCAGAATCCTTTTTACATGTACGAATCAATTAATCAAAAAACACAATTGCAATAAATAAATAAATATGGTAGAATAATAATACTTGACCCATGCAAACACAAACCCTAAAATACACCCTAACCCAAAAAATGTTAGCAATACAAACCCCTGGAAAAAAGGTGGTAGGATTCTACACCAGTGTCCAATCTTTTAACAAATTGCGCCTCCGCAGAAATTTCCAATCTGTCAACTTACTACAAGTCCGCGTTTTTTTTTAGGAAGAAACAATATTTATCTTTTTTTTTTGTTAATATAATGCTAAAAATCAACTCCTTTGTGGGCCATGGTGGTTACGACTTGTGCTTTAATTTTGTAGCTTAGTTTGACTTTTATTTCATTAAACTTGGCCTCGTTTAAGTGGATAATCAGGCGCTCTTTAACTATGTACGTGAAAAGTTATGCAAAAAACAAAACAAAAGAATACCGCATACCACAACGCATGTTGTTTGGGTTAGGGTGCGGGTTAGCGTTTGGTTGAGGGTGGGTCAAGTATTATTATGTTTATTATTAATAATAACTTGACCCACCCTCAACCAAACGCTAACCCGCACCCTAACCCAAACAATATGCGTTGTGGTTTGCAGAATTTGAAGGAAGTTTTTTTTTTATTAATTTTTACGTACAATAGTGAAAGAGCGCCGATAATCAATCCATGGTTAAAATTGAAATATTGTTAAAGTGTTTTATCATAACTCGATAAGTTTAGATACTTTTTTAAATATTTACGGAATCTGTCACACAAATCGTGGATCTTCAGACATTACCTTCGGTTTGTTACACTTGACAAGGACACCCGATCCGACTCGTTTAGGTCGCTTCAAGCCGTCTTATAATTTCACTTCTGCGGCCTTAAAGCAGTCCCGTGGATGTCCACTGACCCACTGGTGGGTAAACTTGCCTGCTTTATGCAAAGAGCTTATTCCACTCGGTTCATAGCACTCACGAATCTTCGTGAATGTGATTTACTGGCAAGCGGCTATAGAGAAACGCAATATTTTGCTTTTTTATTACACAAAGGTAACGATTTCACCCGAGAATGATGCAAAGATGAACTACTTAAGTAATAATGAATAAAAACAGCAAAAATATATTTAGTTTACGAATAACTAGGAAATACGAAAATGTAGAATTTTTAATATTTTTTTAAAACTTATACTCTCGTATAAGGGGACTCCCCATTGTAGCGACCGTAAAGCTAAAAAACTTCAATTCAGCTTAAAAAGTTGTCTTTCTGTCAGCACGGTTTTAAAAATTATGAAAAAAGGCAAAAAGTAATTACCTGATCAGTTAACATTTCCTGTCAGCTATGTTTTAGTCATGATAAAGTGTATTATATTCGGCCCTGAGGGTGTCATGTAGCCTGCAGAGCCACTGTCTGTACAAGTAGCTTTCCCTGTTATTGCATTGCAGCAATAATATATTGTTGAAAATGTTAGGCGCAATCTAACCTATACAAGATGGTTGCTTACTAGTCTTTACTACCGTTTTGGGCAGCCTAATGTATAGTAAAGGGCTTTGTTACTCAAATAACGCTATACCTGCAGAACGAGTCTGTGACCCGACTACCGCCAACATTCGGTCACATTTTTATTAGTATTAAACTGTTTTCACTAGTCTGGACCTATCACTTATCAAGAAACACAGCCGTTTAAGCAATCATTTTTTGTGGCTTGTCTAGTTGCCCAGGTCTAAACATGTAGCGAGCCAACATATTTGTAATTGTAACTTGTGCGCTGTGCGTAAATAGACCAAATCTTAGTTTAAAACTGTCCTGGCATATTTCGTTTTCCCCCGAACCAAAGTCAGCAACTGACTAGCTTACCCGCCATCGCCCTTGTCCCGTATGAAAAATATGACAGATTTTGATGAAATCTTGCGATTGCACTGCCAGAAAATTTGGGGTGACCTGATGCAACTAAGGTCAAAACTGCACCCGCCAATATAATTTGTTGAAAAACTGCTATTATATTCATTTTCAAGGGTTGAAGGTCTAGTCCAGTGTTTCTTAACCTTTTGACTTGGTGGCACACCTAAAGACGTATGAAAACGTGGCGGCGCACCTTGTGAGCGAAGCGAGCGAGAATTTTTTTAGGTGTACCCGGTATTTCTCTTACTGCTATTTTTCAAATATTGTTTAATAGTTGCATATCTTTAAAGGGACTCCAGTGTTTAAGACTGAAAACGTTATTTTGTCCATTTAAGTCTTATTCCGATTAATTTTGAACTTATTTTGACATGTTTAGGTCTTATCTAGACTATTTTAGATCTTATTCTGTTGTGGTTATTACTGCGAATATGGCGTTATTTTTTCGGGGTTTTAATAGGCCAACTATGGAAGCCTGTTATAGATTAATTATATGATTTAGATATTGCTGCTTTGTAGGCTTATTGAGTTTTCCACTTGAAAGCCTTGTGAAATCAATGAGCTAAGTTAATTGGAAAGTAAAAAATATGTTTTATATAATAGGACCTACATTATTTTTTCTTTTTGCTTGTGGCGCACCTGGCAGCCTTCCATGGCGCACCAGTGCGCCGGGCGCACCGGTTGAGAAACGCTGGTCTAGTCTGTTAAAAATAATTGTGGGTGCACTTGTCATACTTTCCATGATGGACTCTTGTGCTATAATATAGTTTAACACAGCTACTGGAAATACACCCAACCATACACAACAATCATATTGCAATACTTGCGAGACATGTTCTTGCTGCACTGTGAACTGTATTTATTAAAAGCAGAGCTATGCTGAATTTTTTGAATTTACATATTTTCAAGAACCTGACTATCGCTACACTGACAATATGCACTTTAAAACACTGAGGCAGTTTCTTCAGTTTTGATCTTTTTTGTGTTGGCTCATGGACTGCCTCCTTAAACGACTCTTGATAACTTTCACATTCACTGTAATGTGTTTTAAAAAATGGTGTGCTTAGGAGTATTTTTTTACTTTTGCTCATTGTAGCATCATAGTGCCACCATGCTATACATCCCCCAAAATCTATACTGCATTAAACTGTTTATGCCCCAAATGCTGTGCATACTATCGTATGTTGAGCTGTGTGACTTATAAATGCTACAAAGTAAATTTTTATTAAATGAAACTATAAACTTTTTGCACTAAACGTCTAATTATTAGTATTAAGTGTTTTATGACAAAAACTCTGTGATATAATTCGCTTCATGTACTGGGCCTTTAAAAGCTCTTGAAAGAGCATTTTGGGCAGCGACAAAAAAGTTTGTAGGCCACTGCTTAAAGAACATTGTACCCAAGTTGGAAAGTTTGCCTTATCTTATGCAGTTGCACTTTGTGCATTTTATGGAAATTTACTGTGGAATCAGATTAACTCCACAATCACAATATAAAACCCCTAGTACAGTTTTCAGTTGAACTTTATCTAAACTAGACAAATTGCATTTGTAAGGTTATTACAGCCTATTCTGTTCTCCAGGACAGGTGCACACCCCAATTAGTAAATTATAGAAAAAGATTTAGTTGAGGTTGGATTCCAAACTATAATAAACATTAAACCAGGGGTGTCCAACTCAAACATGCCGGCGTGCCAATTTTTATCTTATAACTTCTTCCCGTGCCAAAGTATCGTAACCGAACCAATTCTTTTAAATCATAAAAGCGTTTTTTTACCAATAATCAGAACGTTTATTTAAACATGAAAAATAACTATCTAGTAGAAAGGCGCAGCCCTACATCAAAGTGTCTCTCGGTGAGCTGACTTTTGTTTCTTTACACCAAGCTATATAATATATGTGAATGCTAGCCTCCACACAGTATAATGTTACTATATCAAAAGTAATTGTTGGTTGTTGTGATTGCCGCGATTGTTTTATATTGTGAACAAACAATGGCAATTGGTTGTATAACAAACTTAGTATTTTCTGAAAATTGGCTCTATAACTTTGGAGCATAATGGTTGGAGGTTGTAGTAAGACGTAATAAGAATATCAAAGGCCATACAGAAGTAGGTATCATTTTGGACGTTTCGAATAACTCTTTATTCATTTTCAACATCATAACAAATTGAGCATAACAAATTGAGGCTCTATAACAAATTGAGCTTTTTTGTCAATTGGCTAAATAACAATTTTAGTGTTTTTTGGGCAGGGCCATGAAATGCTGACTGAAAACAACACATTTAACGGTTACTAATACTATTTTACCTTGCCAATCCTGTCTTCGACATGTAACTTGGTGTCATTACAATTTTATTTTAATCACATGTGATAACTATGCAGTGCAAAGCAATTTAGTAGAGTCAGAGCTTTATTATTCATGATATACTTTTAAAAAGGCAATACAGCAATCAACCGCAAAACTATTTGCTAACATTTATATTAATATCATGAAATTAAAACAAATATTCAACATTATAAACAACTGACATTTCAAAAAGTTGTATAAATTGTAGTCCATAACTACCAACAAAAAATATCATAACAGAAACACCTGGTTGTTGCCCAAACTTATTTTTTTGTTTATTTAATGAGTGCGGTGCAGCACAATGAGCTCTTTACAAAGGGGGGGAACTGTTGTATTGTATTTAAGTTTTGCTACAGCTGATCTGGTTAATCAGCTGAATATGATGCTGAAAAGAACATGTTTCTATTTGCCATTAATATCTTATTATCACTGGGTAAATACACTGTAAAGTAACCTTTGTTAACCTCGAGTAACCCCACGCAAATATTATTATTAGGCGAAGATTAACAGCAAATAATTAGAAAAATGCTGGTGTCGCAGTACATGGCTACCTTTATAGCAAGTACAGTAATTGTTTCGCCACTGCTACAGACCTTTATTCAAACTTGCCATTTGCGTATGTACAATTAGGAGCAACTCTTTGCACTCCAAGCTCAACCTATACTTCAAGCTAAAAACTATATTGGTTCCAACCATCAAATACAGCAAAATTAGATACAATATAAGCTTAAAGATTCTCTATTAAATATTGAATATCCCTATGTTTAACCCACTCTTCAGCTAAGCATAATGGGTGCAACAAATTCAGTATGCAATTTCATTAATATTTTAAATTGCGTATGTACAATTGAGGCAATTCTTTGCTGTAAAACTTGAACTATATTGGTTTCAACATCCAAAACAGAGAAATTAGATACAATATAAATTTGGATTTGAATCTTAAGATCCTTTCCAACTGTTTAGATAATCGTAATAGGTGCAACAAATGCCCATCAACAATTTCATTAATATTTTAATTACTTTTTGATAAACTGTCCAATACAAATCAGTTATTTTTTCGGGTTTACAAATCTCTTTAATGCATAGGTGATATTTTAGTTATATCTAAATAACAAACAGCTATGAAAATGCCTCAGAAAAACAAGACGCTGGTTATTTTAGAAAAATGTTGTTGGAAATATCTCTTATTGCAAGACAGAATCACAATTAGGTTTAATGTTACTTTATACCACTGGATTCTAAATAAAAAATTATATGTAATTTTTTGTACTGACATTATTTGAGACTACTAAATTATTTTCCCTGGATTTTTACACATTTTCAGCAAAGATGTACAGTGTAATTTATACTTATGTCTTATCGATAGAGAAGTATTTCAACCAGCACCTCTGCTAAACTATATATTGCCCTTCAAACTTCATGAGCATTTTAAGGCATTTTGCTAATAAAGTGTATCTGTACTGGTACGACATTCTCGATTACTAGATAATATTGGTATTTTGGAGTTCTAACAACCTGTTTATATTTGTGTCATTAATTGGAAAATACCAATCAAATTTTAACTACACTTCTGTTTTAATTTTTACATATTTTTAATAAACAAATCCTATTAGAATGTTGACTAAAAAAACAACATGACTAGGCATTTGTTTAAAGAATTGCTTTGCCTGTATTAAAATTGGGGTTTGAAGGCATAGATAGATTTAAACAAAAAAATCAGCTTCCAGACATTTTGTTAGATAACAGGAATCCTAGTTCCTTTTTTCATCTTTAGGAAAAATTAATTACAAATTGGTCACTTGCTTAAATCCTATAGATGACATGTGGAACAGTTTAACATTAGTTTTTTAATCAGGATTGTTTTTCTTTAATTTGTTTTTTAGAATTCAGCAATAGTCTATCAAAATGTAAAGTTGCTTTTCTCTGAAGAACTGATACCAAATGATAAACATGATATTATTATGCTACATGTTATGATAAACCAGATGAGATGAATATTGAGGATACATCATTGTAAAATAATTGATCAATCAATACAAACAGGTGTTTAAAATTAAAATGACTAAGTTTCATATTTCATAAAACTGTGAATTTCAGTGTTGAAATTATAATGCCTAAAATAAAGCTAATGATGTTTTCTAACTACCTATTCTGTTTATATATTTGCATATACATTCAATGGGTATCTTACAATCCTACAGTTTGTTGTAACTTAGTAATGCTAAGAGGGATTTTGCTACCAATAGCACTTTCACAATTTATTTTTCAGTTTTAGTCAGATATTGACGTTAAAGTTTGCCCACCATATACTTTAATATTTACTGCCAGATAATAACAACTTCTGTATATATGTATGTACAGAGCAACTTGAGGGATTCCAATGTCAGCTTAACAAAGACAACCGATTTCAAGTTAAGCACAACACGCTTTCTCGCAAACTAATGTTGCTTGATTAAAGATTTATTCAAGCGTTTCAAGAATGTTACATGGTTCTCTATGGGCTTTGATTTTGTTTAAGCCAACTACAACCTCTAGTTTGTGTTCCAAGCTCATAGACTAATTTGTTAAAAAACTAATATGTTTCAAAAAAGGAATAATTTGTCACTCGCATTACAAGTGCATGTATGTTTAGTTTATGCGTTTATTTTTGTACATTATTTTTCATTTTTGCTACATGACGTTAATTAATTAATATTTTCAATAGTGCATGATGTTTTTAAGGGGTTAAATAGCAATTGTACGAATTCGTCAACGGTTTGTTAAGTTGAACAAAGCTTAACTACCACTTATTTACCCAAATTGACATCCCTATTCCAACCCTCAACCTAACCCTTATAGTTTTATAAACAAACAGATCAGTGCCCAATCTTCCCATTGCTCTCTAAGCTAAATATTTTGATGTTTTGATTTCAACGTAAGGGTATTTTGGTTGGTATTATTTGTTTTTATTGCTATTTTTGGGCTAATGGTGCTTGTTCTTGCTTTTCTATTACGCTGTGGAATAAGCTTAACTGCCATATGTATTTCTTCTTCCATTTGTGTCTCTTACTCACTAATTGGCTCACACTTTTGTTAAGAATTGCAACTTTCTCATTGACAATTTAGAACAAACTACTATGCCATGTAAAAAGTATCTGTTTTGTGTTGCTTTTGGGTGATATTGTTTATTTTTTTCCGTATTAATCTGTTTTGTAACGTTCTACTCTGAAACGGTTATCAATTTGGGGCGGCCTTCATTTTAAACGTCATTTTGAATATGCTTCCGTGTAAAAAAACAAATACTTTTCAAGTTATTCACTAACTTGATCGATTAATATTGTCATAAATCGTCATCTCTTGTCGTATAACGTGCCAAGAGTAAAATTTGATTGTGCTTAATAATATGAAATAAACAAAACAGTTGTTAATGAAAGGCGATTTTAATGCTGTTAACAAGTCATTTAGAAATGTAGTCCCAGTCAAATCAAGAAAACCATTACGTGGTAAATAACGTGGTATTACAAAAAAATATTTCAAGAATGTTCTTAAATAAAAAAGTCTGGTATTTTTGACTAAAACGCTAAAATGTCAAGTCTTCAAAAACTAAAACTTGAGTGCATTTTATCATAGGAATACAATGTTGAGGAAAAAACAGCTGTTGTGTTATGTAGTAATCAAGTGACCTTGCGGGCAACAATTAAGTTTTGCGAGCCAAGTTTAAAAACGACTTGGATAACTTATTGTTATCTAATATACTTTTAAGAAAAGCAAAGAATTTAGTGTAAAGCAGGTTTAGTTACGTTATTTTGAAATAGAAGGTAAAAATGTAACAAATCACATGTTTTTTTCCGCTTTTGTGTAACGTGCACGACGGAAAAATTTTATCTATCTGCATCTATGCTTATTCCTTACATATTTGTGTTGGTGTTTTACCAATTTTTATTAAGAATGGTTTAATCTTGCTTTAAAATAAATCCGTCGTATGCTTGGTCAGCTGTGTTGTAGTGTTTCAGTGCAGACGACGTTTAATACGCCCTCGCAAATTGTACAAACGACCTTGTTATTGCGGTGAATTCTATCGCTACCTTGCGGATTACATAATTCTGTGATTTTGTCAATTTATATAAAATGTTTAAATCGAATTTTATGCCTAAGCCTCGACAGATATAATTAAGACAGATGTACAACGTGCTAAAATATCAAAATTTTTATCGATTAGGCCTAAATTTTACCTCAGTAAATATTGTAAGGTTTTATAACAACAGGAGCCTAAAATGCATAGCTCTGCTGTATTACTTGGGTTATCTCGACATTTTTTTTAAATAAGATAATCTTAGTGGTACAACAGTGAGAAAAATGATTGAGATGAACTTTCACAAGAGATACAAACATTTTGAGACCGAGATAAACACTTAATTAGTATTAACGTATTTGAAAATCGACGCATTATTTTTATGATCAAAATATAGATTCCGAGTTTAAATCATTTACTTCCGAAACAAGGTGAACATTTTAAGATCGACACTGATCAGAAAATAAGTTTTGATATCCACCTACTATAACTTCATAATCGAAATACAGATTTCGAGTTTAAATCATTTACTTCACAAGCGAGATGAATATTTCAAGATCGACACTGATCGAAATATAAGTTTTGATGTCGACTTATTAACTCCACAAACGAGATGAATATTTCAAGATCGACACTGATCGAAATATAAGTTTTGATGTCGAATTATTACTTACTCCGCGATCGAAATATAGATTTCGAGTTTGACTTATTTACTTCACAAACGAGACGAATGTTTCAAGATCGTCACTGATCGAAATATAAGTTTTGATATCGACTTATTAACTCCACAAACGAGATGAATATTTCAAGATCGACACTGATCGAAATATAAGTTTTGATATCGGCTTATCAACGTTGCAATAGAAAAATATATTTCGAGTTTGCTTCATAATCGAGATAGCAATTTTGAGTTTGACTTATTAGCTCCACGATCGGGACCAACCTTCGAACGATTACATTAAGAATAAGATCAACATGTTTACTTTATGATCGAGATGTTTTAATATCGTCATACATACTAAGTAGCGGTAAATATTAAAGAACAATCTGTTTTTTTCCTGTAAAAATAGTTATATTTTCATAAAAAAATGAAATGTTTAAGATGATTGTTTTAGAAGATGGCACAAACTCGTAATCTGTATTTCGATTATGAAGTTAATAGGTGAATATCAAAACTTATATTCCGATCAGTGTCGATCTTGAAATGTTAGTCTCATTTCGGAAGTAAATGAGTCAAACACGAAATCTGCATTTCGATCGCGAAGTTCTAAGTCGATATCGAAGCTTATATTCCGATCAGTGTCGATCTTGAAATATCCATCAAGTTTCTGAAGGAAATAAGTCAAACACGAAATCTGTATTTCGATTATGAAGTTAATAGGTGGATATCAAAACTTATATTCCGATCAGTGTCGATCTTGAAATGTTAGTCTCATTTCGGTAGTAAATGAGTCAAACACGAAATCTGCATTTCGATCGCGAAGTTCTAAGTCGATATCGAAGCTTATATTCCGATCAGTGTCGATCTTGAAATATCCATCAAGTTGTTTCTGAAGGAAATAAGTCAAACACGAAATCTGCATTTCGATCGCGAAGTTCTAAGTCGATATCGAAGCTTATATTCCGATCAGTGTCGATCTTGAAATATCCATCAAGTTTCTGAAGGAAATAAGTCAAACACGAAATCTGTATTTCGATTATGAAGTTAATAGGTGGATATCAAAACTTATATTCCGATCAGTGTCGATCTTGAAATGTTAGTCTCATTTCGGTAGTAAATAAGTCAAACCCGAAATCTGTATTTTGATCGCGAAGTTCTAAGTCGATATCGAAGCTTATATTCCGATCAGTGTCGATCTTGAAATATCCATCAAGTTTCTGAAGGAAATAAGTCAAACACGAAATCTGCATTTCGATCGCGAAGTTCTAAGTCGATATCGAAGCTTATATTCCGATCAGTGTCGATCTTGAAATATCCATCAAGTTTCTGAAGGAAATAAGTCAAACACGAAATCTGCATTTCGATCGCGAAGTTCTAAGTCGATATCGAAGCTTATATTCCGATCAGTGTCGATCTTGAAATGTCCATCTAGTTTCTGAAGTAAATAAGTCAAACCCGAAATCTGTATTTTGATTGCGAAGTTACTAAGTCGATATCGAAGCTTATATTCCGATCAGTGTCGATCTTGAAATATCCATCTACTTTCCAAAGGAAATGAATCAAACACGAAATCTGTTTTCCGATCAATGTCGATATTGAAATGTTCCTCTCGTTTCGGAAGTAAATGATTTAAACTCGGAATCTATATTTCGATCGTGAAAACAATGCGTCGATTTTTAAATGTTTGTCACGTTTGCGAAGTAAATATTCAACCCTTTAATAGTGAATCAAATGAAATGACCTTAATTGTTCGGGCCGTTTTTAATGCAATAAACTAAACTTACAATCTGTATCACGATTCAAGAATTGGATATTGAGATTAAAATATTATATGTCCATTGTAAAGCGAACACGTTAATACTAATTAAGTGTTTATCTCGGTCTCAAAATGTTTGTATCTCTTGTGATAGTTCATCTCAATCATTTTTTCCACTAATGTAACACTTAGATTATCTTATTTAAAAAAAAATGTCGAGATAAACCAAGCAATACAGCAGAGCTATACATTTTAGGCTCCTGTTGTTATAAAACCTTACAATATTTTTTGTTATAAAACGGAACCTAGAACATTTTTGAGGTAAAATTTAGGCCTAATCGATAAAAACTTCGATATTTTAGGACGTTGTACATCTGTCCTAATTATATCTGTTGGAGCTTAGGCATAAAATTCCACTAAAATATTTTATATAAATTGACGAAATCGCAGAATTATGTAATCCGCAAGGTGGCGATAGAATTCACCGCAATAACAAGGTCGTTTGTACAATTGGCAAAGGCGAATTAAACGTCGTCTGCACTGAAACACCACAACCCAGCTGACCGGATTTGTTTCAAAACAAGATTAAACCATTCTTAATAAAAATTGGTAAAACACCAGTGCAAATATCCAAATTAATAGGCATAGATGTAGAGTGATGAATTTTTTCCATCGTGTACGTTAAACAAAAGCGGAAAAAATATGTGATATGTTAAATTTTAACACTATATTTTAAAAGAACGTGACTAAACCTGCTTTACACTGAATTCTTTGCTTTTATTAAAAGTGAATTAGATAACAATAAGTTATCGAAGTCGTTTTTAAACTTGGCTCGCACAACTTAATTGTTGCCCACAAGGTCACAAGATCACTACACTACACAACATGGAGCTGTTTTTTCCTCAACAATGTATTTCTATGATAAAGTGCACTTAAATTTTAGTTTTTTTGTAATAACACGTTATTTAGTAATATTTTGTAATAACACGTTATTTACCACGTAATAGTTTTCTTGATTTAACTAGCACTACATTTCTAAATAACTTGGTAACAGCATTAAAATCGTATTTTATTAACAACTGTTTTGTTTATTTCATATTATTAGGCACAATCAAATTTTACTCTTGGCAAGTTATACTACGCAGGAGATGACGATTTATGACAATATTAATCGATCAAGTTAATGACTACGGTCAAAAGTATTTGTTTTTTTGCACAGAAGCATATTCAAAACAATGTTAAAAAGAAGGCCGCCCTACATTGATAACTGTTTTTTACCATTTCAGAGTAGAACGTTAAAAACACAGACAAATACGGAAAAAATAAACAATATTACCCAAAAGCAACACAAAACAGATACTTTTCACATGGCATAGTAGTTTGTTCTAAATTGACGAAAAGAAAGTTGCAATTCTTAACAAAAGTGTGAGCCAATTAGTGAGTAAGAGTCACAAATCTAAGTAGAAAAACATAAACCAATGACAGATGAGCTTATTATTACACAGCGTAATAGAAAAGCGTAACGAGAATAAGCACCATTAGCGCAAAATAGCAATAAAATAACGTTTTTATGAAACCCAAATGTAATCCTACGACGGAGTAGACCGTGGCCAACCGGAATACCCTTACATTGAAATCAAAACATCAAAATATTTAGCTTAGAGAGCAATGGAACGATTGGGCACTGGTCTGTTTGTTTATCAAACTAAGGGTTAGGTTAAAGTGTCGTTTGGAATAGGGATATCGGGGTAAATAAGTGGTGGTTAACCTTTGTTCAACTTAACAAACCGTTAACGAATTCGTACAATTGCTATTTAACCCCTTAAAAACATCATGCACTATTGGAAATTTTAATTAATTAACGTCATGTAGCAAAAATGAAAAACAATGTATAAAAACAAACGCATAACTAAACATACTTGCACTTGTAATAGGAGTGACAAATTATGGCGGTTTTAAACAAATTAGTTTTTTTAACAAATTGGCCAATGAGTTTGGAACACAAACTAGAGGTTGTAGTTGGCTTTAAACAAAATCAAAGCCCATAGAGAACTATGTAGCATTCTTGGAACGTTTGAGTAAATCTTTAATCAAGCAACATTAGTGTTGAAAATCCTGTTGTGTTTAACTTACAAGCAGTTGTCTTTGTGTAGTTGACTTTGGAAAGTAGCTCTGTGTATATATATACATAAGTTGTTAATATCTGACAGTAAATATCAAAGTATATAGTGTGCAAAGGTTTCAATATCTGACTAAAACTGTAAAATAAATAGTTCAAGTGCTAGTCGTAGCAAAATCCCTCTTACCGTTACTAAGTTACAACAAACTGTAGGACTGTAAGATACCCATTGAATGTATATGTAAATTTATAAACAGAATAGGTAGTTTGAAAATACCATTTGCTTTATTTTAGTCAACACTGAAATTCCCTGTTTTATGAAATATGAAATTTGTCATTTTAATTTTAAAATACCTGTTTACATTGATCAATCAATTCTTTTACAATGATGTATCCTCAATATTCATCTCATCTGTTTTTTTATAACATGTAGTATAATAATAGCATGTTCATCATTTGGTATCATTCTTTTCAGAGAAAAGCAACTGTACATTTTGATAGACTATTGCTGAAATCTAAAAAACAAATTAAAGAAAAACAATCCTAATTAAAAAACTAATGTTAAACTGTTCCACATGTCATCTATAGGATTTAAGCAAGTAACCAATTTGTAATTAATTTTTCCTAAAGCTAAAAAAATGAACTAGGATTCCTGTTATCTAACAAAATGTCTGGAAGCTGATTTTTTTGTTTAAATCTATGCCTTCAAACCCAAATTTTAATACAGGCAAAGCAATTCTTTAAACAAATGCCTAGTCATGTTGTTTTTTTTAGTCAACATTCTAATAGGATTTGTTTATTAAAAATATGTATAAATTAAAACAGAAGTGTAGTTAAAATTTGATTGGTATTTTCCAATTAATGACACAAATATAAACAGGTTGTTAGAACTCCAAAATACCTATATTATCTAGTAATTGAGAATGTTGTACCAGTACAGATACACTTTATTAGCAAAATGCCTCAAAATGCTCATGAAGTTTGAAGGACAATACATAGTTTAGCAGAAGTGCTGGTTGAAATACTTAAAGTTATCTATCGATAAGAAATAAGTATAAAGTACACTGTACATCTTTGCTGATAATGTGTAAAAATCCAGGGAAAATAATTTAGTAGTCTCAAATATTGTCAGTACAAAAAATTACATATAATTTTTTATTTAGAATCCAGCGGTATAAAGTAACATTAAACATAATTGTGATTCTGTCTTGCAATAAGAGATATTTCCAACAACATTTTTCTAAAATAACCAGCGTCTTGTTTTTCTGAGGCATTTTCATAGCTGTTTGTTATTTAGATATAACTAAAATATCACCTATGCATTAAAGAGATCTGTAAACCCGAAAAAATAACTGATTTGTAATGGACATTTTATCAAAAAGTAATCGCCCTACATATAACTAATACCAAAAAATGTATTAAATCCTATGGAATGTAATCAAATACTAATCATTCTTATAATAATTTGTTTAATTTTAGTATATTTAAAATATTAATGAAATTGCTGATGGACATTTGTTGCACCTATTACGATTATCTGAACAGTTGGTTAAACAAAGGGATATTCAATATTTAATAAAGGATCTTAAGATTCAAATCCAAATTTATATTGTATCTAATTTCGCTGTTTTGGATTGTTGAAACCAATATAGTTCAAGTTTTACAGCAAAAAATTGCCTCAATTGTACATACGCAATTTAAAATATTAATGAAATTGCAGACTGAATTTGTTGCACCCATTATGCTTAGCTGAAGAGTGGGTTAAACATAGGGATATTCAATATTTAATAGAGAATCTTTAAGCTTATATTGTATCTAATTTTGCTGTATTTGATGGTTGGAACCAATATAGTTTTTAGCTTGAAGTATAGGTTGAGTTTGGAGTGCAAAGAGTTGCTCCTAATTGTACATACGCAAGTGGCAAGTTTGAATAAAGGTCTGTAGCAGTGGCGAAACAATTACTGTACTTGCTATAAAGGTAGCCATGTACTGCGACACCAGCGTTTTTCTAATTATTTGCTGTTAACCTTCGCCTAATAATAATATTTGCGTGGGGTTACTCGAGGTTAACAAAGGTTACTTTACCCAGTGATAATAAGATATTAATGGCAAATAGTAACATGTTCTTTTCAGCATCATATTCAGCTGATTAACCAGATCAGTTGTAGCAAAACTTAAATACAATACAACAGTTCCCCCCCTTTGTAAAGAGCTCATTGTGTTGCACCGCACTCATTAAATAAACAAAAAATTAAGTTTGGGCAACAACCAGGTGTTTCTGTTATGATATTTTTTGTTGGTAGTTATGGACTACAATTTATACAACTTTTTGAAATGTCAGTTGTTTATAATGTTGAATATTTGTTTTAATTTCATGATATTAATATAAATGTTAGCAAATAGTTTTGCGGTTGAATGCTGTATTGCCTTTTTAAAAGTATATCGTGAATAATAAAGCTCTGACTCTACTATATTGCTAGTATTAGTAACCGTTAAATGTGTTGTTTTCAGTCAGCATTTCATGGCACATTTGGTCAAGACCTCAGGTGAGTGGCATCAAATTTTCAGTTGGGCCAAGGTTTAATGCAGGGGTGTCCAGCAAGCGGCACTCAGGCCAAATGTGGCACGTGACCTAATAAAAAATGGCACGCAAGCCCTGCCCAAAAAACACTAAAATTGTTATTTAGCCAATTGACAAAAAAGCTCAATTTGTTATAGAGCCAATTTTCAGAAAATATTAAGTTTGTTATACAACCAATTGCCATTGTTTGTTCACAATATAAAACAATCGCGGCAATCACGACAACCAACAATTACTTTTGATATAGTAACATTATACTGTGTGGAGGCTAGCATTCACATAATATTATATAGCTTGGTGTAAAGAAACAAAAGTCAGCTCACCGAGAGACACTTTGATGTAGGGATGCGCCTTTCTACTAGATAGTTATTTTCAAGTTTAAATAAACGTTCTGATTATTGGTAAAAAAGCGCTTTTATGATTAAAAAGAATTGGTTCGGTTACGATACTTTGGCACGGGAAGAAGTTATAAGATAAAAATTGGCACGCTTTGGCACGGGAAGAAGTTATAAGATAAAAATTTGGCATGTTTGAGTTGGACACCCCTGGTTTAATGTTTATTAAAGTTCTGAATCCAACCACAACTAAATCTTTTTCTATAATTCACTAATTTGGGTGTGCACCTGTCCTGGAGAACAGAATAGGCTGTAATAACCTTACAAATGCAATTTGTCTAGTTTAGATAAAGTTCAACTGAAAACTGTACTAGGGGTTTTATATTGTGATTGTGGAGTTAATCTGATTCCACAGTAAATTTCCATAAAATGCACAAAGTGCAACTGCATAAGATAAGGCAAACTTTCCAACTTGGGTACAATGTTCTTTAAGCAGTGGCCTACAAACTTTTTTGTCGCTGCCCAAAATGCTCTTTCAAGAGCTTTTAAAGGCCCAGCACATTAAGCGAATTATATCACAGAGTTTTTGTCATAAAACACTTAATACTAATAATTAGACATTTAGTGCAAAAAGTTTATAGTTTCATTTAATAAAAATTTACTTTGTAGCATTTATAAGTCACACAGCTCAACATACGATAGTATGCACAGCATTTGGGGCATAAACAGTTTAATGCAGTATAGATTTTGGGGGATGTATAGCACGGTGGCACTATGATGCTACAATGAGCAAAAGTAAAAAAATACTCCTAAGCACACCATTTTTTAAAACATTACAAGCACACCATTTTTTTTAAACATTACAGATTACAGTGTAAGCACACCATTTTTTAAAACATTACAGTGAATGTGAAAGTTATCAAGAGTCGTTTAAGGAGGCAGTCCATGAGCCAACACAAAAAAGATCAAAACGGAAGAAACTGCCTCAGTGTTTTAAAGTGCATATTGTCAGTGTAGCGATAGTCAGGTTCTTGAAAATATGTAAATTTAAAAAATTCAGCATAGCTCTGCTTTTAATAAATACAGTTCACAGTGCAGCAAGAACATGTCTCGCAAGTATTGCAATATGATTGTTGTGTATGGTTGGGTGTATTTCCAGTAGCTGTGTTAAACTATATTATAGCACAAGAGTCCATCATGGAAAGTATGACAAGTGCACCCACAATTATTTTTAACAGACTAGACCAGTGTTTCTCAACCGGTGCGCCCGGCGTTTTCAGTCTTAAACACTGGAGTCCCTTTAAAGATATGCAACTATTAAACAATATTTGAAAAATTGCAGTAAAAGAAATACCGGGTACACCTAAAAAAATTCTCGCACGCTTCGCTCACAAGGTGCGCCGCCACGTTTTCATATAGGTGTGCCACCAAGTCAAAAGGTTAAGAAACACTGGACTAGACCTTCAACCCTTGAAAATGAATATAATAGCATAATAGCAGTTTTTCAACAAATTATATTGGCGAGTGCAGTTTTGACCTTAGTTGCATCAGGTCACCCCAAATTTTCTGGCAGTGCAATCGCACGATTTCATCACAATCTGTCATATTTTCCATACGGGACAAGGGCGATGGCGGGTAAGCTAGTCAGTTGCTGACTTTGGTTCGGGGGAAAACGAAATATGCCAGGACAGTTTTAAACTAAGATTTGGTCTATTTACGCACAGCGCACAAGTTATAATTACAAATATGTTGGCTCGCTACATGTTTAGACCTGGGCAACTAGACAAGCCACAAAAAATGATTGCTTAAACGACTGTGTTTCTTGATAAGTGATAGGTCCAGACTAGTGAAAACAGTTAAATACTAATAAAAATGTGACCGAATGTTAGCGGTAGTCGGGTCACAGACTCGTTCTGCAGGTATAGCGTTATTTGAGTAACAAAGCCCTTTACTATACGTTAGGCTGCCCAAAACGGTAGTAAAGACTAGTAAGCAACCATCTTCTATAGGTTAGATTGCGCCTAACATTTTCAACAATATATTATTGCTGCAATGCAATAACAGGGAAAGCTACGTGTACAGGCAGTGGCTCTGCAGGCTACATGACACCCTCAGGGCCGAATATAATACACTTTATCATGACTAAAACATAGCTGACAGGAAATGTTAACTGATCAGGTAATTACTTTTTGCCTTTTTTCATAATTTTTAAAACCGTGCTGACAGAAAGACAACTTTTTAAGCTGAATTGAAGTTTTTTAGTGTTACGGTCGCTACAATGGGGAGTCCCCTTATACGAGAGTATAAGTTTTAAAAAAAATATTAAAAATTCTACATTTTCGTATTTCCTAGTTATTCGTAAACTAAATATATTTTTGCTGTTTTTATTCGTTATTACTTAAGCAGTTCATCTTTGCATCATTCTCGGGTGAAATCGTTACCTTTGTGTAATAAAAAAGCAAAATATTGCGTTTCTCTATAGCCGCTTGCCAGTAAATCACATTCACGAAGATTCGTGAGTGCTGTGAACCGAGTGGAATAAGCTGTTGGCATAAAGCAGGCAAGTTTACCCACCAGTGGGTCAGTGGACATCCACGGGACTGCTTTAAGGCCGAAGAAGTGAAATTATAAGACGGCTTGAAGCGACCCAAACGAGTCGGATCGGGTGACAAGGAGGTGCTTCATCAGTATCACAAAAAAGTAAACAAATAAAAAACCCAGGGTTTCTCAAGCGTATCAATATTTCGCGTAAAACGTAATACTTGTAAAATATAAAGGTAAAAGATAATCTCTTTGGGTAAAACCAAAGATAATTTACAGTACACTATAGTATAGTATCCTTGGTAAAGCTATAATAAACAGCGTAAATAAATACGGATATGTCAGCATTTTGACTGTTTTACAACCAAATTTAATTGTATTGTTATTTATTTATTATGCTTAAGCTTTGGCTTAAGTAAAGGATTCCGTGAAACTCACCAAAATAATATGCGAAAACTTAAACACTATATAGTACAATTCAACTAGAATAGCAACTTGAATTTTTTGTTATAATTTTATCTGCATTTAAAAATAACGTCATAAATCGAGCAAAAAAACTTTTTCGTTTAAGAAAAACCTTTTTCATTTCGCCACAAGGGGACTTTACCACTTTGTATCCAATGGATACAGAGAAGCGTCTCCTTGAGCGTGGACTGCCGCCACATATAAAGATACTCGATACGCAATATGAATCAAACAATGGAAATCTACATGGCAAGGAAAAAGCGCGTCCCAGGGTACTACAAGTAAGTTACCGTTTACTCGATCAAAGTTGTATTTAGAGAATTTTAGAATAGGCCTAATATTTGGGAGGTTGATACTTGATAGTACATTGAACAGAAACATAATATTTCAGTCCTGATTCAAACCGAATTTTTGACTGTGGTGTAACCGATGACTCTCTGGGTGATTCTCGCTTAAACAAGGCCCACATCGAGAGGAAGAGAGACCCTCCACCGCCCCATCCCAGAGAGCCAGAAAGAAGAAACTGTCCGCATCCCTGGCATAGCCGCTTTTTGCGTCATAATGTACGGTAAGTTCTTTTCCTATTTTGGTCATCGATAAAATTGACCATATTTAGTAAAATTCAAATAAAATCAAACAAATAACGAAACAGAATAGTCTAGCAATTCAGGTCGGACACTATCAAAATATCTTAAAAAATATGTATATAAATATATATATGCTTTGCGACGTTGTCAGAAGCCTTTATCTTAATTTGAATCATTAGTTTTGCTAGACTATTCTGCTGTTACTGATTTATCAGGAATTAAGTTACACATTAATATTGCAAGGGTCAAGGTGATTTCCAATATACCATATTCAGTGTAACAAACAAATAACAGCAAATAAATTGATAACCTATTAATTAACTATGTTGTATAAATGAATTTTCATCTTTTTTTCTGTTTTGATTAATCTAATATTTTCTACATTGATAAAGAATTTTGAATGAACCAATCTGTTCCATTGCAACAACTGAGACTGATACAGAGCAAAATGATTGGTGGCCATCTGACGTTGGTGAGGCACCATTGGTGAAACCCCCATTCACTAAATGCACTACCCAAAGATCTGACTACCAAGCTAGTAAACCACTAAAAAGAACTTCCAGGCACACAAGCAATCCAAAAGTTAACCCTGCCTCTGGAATATGTAAGTACTGGATGGTGTGTTAATACAAAAACAAACAAATTAGCCTGAAATTAACACCTGCTTTAATTTAACTCCAGTACCAGTCACCACACCTAAAAAAGAAAAAGATCCTGGTGACATTTTGTTGGAAAAAATATCATACACACACAACTTTGATAGTCGTTCTGATCCCAGTGAGCCTATCAGAGGAAAGGTGAGTTAGATTTTTAGGGAAAAAAACACTACTTTTTACATTCAATGAACTATTTATTTTAAATTTTAGCTTCACGGAAGTTTTGTATGGGACAATGTAATAACAAATCCAGCTGGAAAGCAAGTCATTGCTTCACCATGGACAAAACGTGACATTACAAATTCTGGAACCTTAGTAACATGTCCTTCAAATAAAGAAAACAATATTGATACAACAGATGCTCCTATAAAGAATACTTCAACAGCAGAACCCAGTACCATTCCAGCTATCAATGGGCTTCCACCTCCTCAATAAAATCAATTGCATTTTTTGTTTATATAATGTGTGCAATTAATATTAAAATTACCTGCATATTTTTTTATCACAAATCCTTCCAAAAGTAACATTTCGTTTTTTTCCTTCTTTTTTTATACCAAATAAACATTTGCACCCCTTACAGTGATACAGAGCAATAAAAACATCTTTAGGAAAAAAGAATTTAAAAAAAGAATTCAGCGAAAAATAAAAACACAGCAGTTATTGTAGGGTGTTAAATGTTGCAAGGTACTTTTTAATCAGCATCGCATGTAAAGCTCCCTCTGTTGTTGATTGTAAAAATGTAGTAAATGGAGTGTCTTGAGTTGCAATGTGAAATAAGTCAAAGACTGGAAGGTTGCTAAAAAAGCAAAATCAGTTACTATAAATTTGTAACGTAACATAATATGCAATTTTTAAGATACCAACCTAAATTTTGCTATTACGACAAAAGTTACACAATACAAGATGGAAAAAACTAAGCTTGTCCTACCCCTTTTCCACATAGTTTGCAGATTCTTCATCAAGGAAATGTTTCCAAGAAAAACTTGACTTGTCAGCATTAGACTTTGCAAGAAAAACAATGTTTAAAAGCTCTAAAGTTTCTTCAACGGTGACACCCAATGATGGGCACATATTAAGTGCAGCATAAACTACTGTTTCAAAAGTTTTTAAACTTGACCATACTGGACTACCTGAAACACAAATAAGTTAAACTGTAATGAATATTAATATTCAACCACAAAGAGCTGAGAAGAATAAACTAAAAATAAATCTAAAGTAAAAGGGTTGAAGAAATATGATATAGAACAGTGGTTTCCAACCTTTGATGGCTAAGGGCACTGCCATAAACAATAAAAAATAGTGTGAAGAATGTACTTTAAGTGATTTACCGTAATTTTACTTTAAGCGATACTGAAACAACGCAATCAACTCCATAAGGAAACAACATCCTGGTTGGGAAACACCAATATATAATATACCAAAGTAATAATGCTTAACATACCTATTTTTGATTCCGGGCTAAGAGGACATGTAAGCAATGCAATGTTGGGCATCTTAAGTGAATTAACTACATCATTTCCAATGCACCACAGTTTTGTTGAGTTCTTTAATGACCATGTGAAGTCCATTTTTGCAATGTTGGTGTGTTGTAAAGTTTGGCGAAGTCTTAAAAGACCAAAAACAGGTCAATAAACATACTTATAAACAATCATATTGTATTAAAAAAGACACACACTTTAATGTAAGTTTATGTTTAAGAATGATTACCTAGAAATCGATAAGCCAGTAACAAAGCTATACAACAGGCAATCAGCTGATATATATCCAGCTATTTCTTCAGCAATAGAAGGTACATGTGATGGAAGGCAGCAAAGAAACACAATGTTTGATGTTGCTACCACCTCCTTATTGTCATGTAAACAAACCAACCCTGCCTTTTGAAAATGTTCTACAACAAAAAATATATAATTAATCAAGTGGGGTCCAATGTTGTTAATGTAAACTTGTACCTAGAACATGTGGTCTTCGAGTTGAAATGATAATTTCCTGTGGTCTGATGTCAGCAAATGTTAGGAGAGAAGTAACTATCTGTTTTCCCAGCCTTCCACACCCAATAAAACCCACTTTGATAGGGTTTCTTGGAGCTGATTGATTTAAAAATTTGATTGTTTTTTGATTTATAGGATTTCGAATTTGAGAAAGAACTTGTCTGTAAAACCAAGCTTTGTTTTTAGGTTTTAAATAAATTAAAGATTTATCTTACCTTAATTCATTAAGTGCTGCAACAATAAAAGTGGCATGTGCACATGAGGACACTGTGAATGCATGATATCGTGTCCGTAGTGCAAGGTAATGTTTTTCCTGTGTTGACAAGGCGTGCTCAAAACTCAAGGTTGACAAATTTTCTGTGATATCATTGGCGTTTTTGTTGGGTGAAGAAAGCTCATGTATGCTTAGTCTGCGGTGTAAACTCATTATGTACGTCAACTTAAACTTGTTATATTGTCGTTAACAACTCTCAGTTCACAACAGGATAATAACATTTAATAACCGGTAATAAGATAACTTCTTTAGTTAGCTAGGTAAAGTTTCGATGTCCATAAAAATACGTCAAGCTTGCGATCATATAATAAAAAAGATTTCGTCCGTAATAGTTATATCTAAGATCACAAAAATAGTTTAAACCTTTATTAAAAATAACCAATTAAAATGTTTTCTTTTTCGATTTTTGTTTAGTAAATAAATTTTTACAACATAAGAATAGAAGTATTCTTATTTAGTGCTTTTAAAATCCTTGCTGTGGTGATGTAAATTTATTATCTGCCAAGTAGATCTGCGCTGTTACATTCCACTCGTTGCTTTGGCAACTAAGTAGATCATTACTGTTTCAAAAATAGATGTAATTTCTTGGTATTCTACTCCCAATTTTCACAATAATATATATGTTTTGTACGTCGCAAGCTGACAAAGTGTAACTCGATTTTAACTTATTTACTTATCTATAGTTTATTTTGTTATTTCATTATTGTACTGTGTATTCAGTATTAATAAGCTCTTAGGAGTAGATTTACATTTAAATATCGTAAGTTATAAAAACTTTATTTTTATGGATTACACAGCCGTTGCAAGTTGGATCCCGTTCCACTGCAATAGTCTAACACGTAATGTTTACTCATCTGTGAAGAAACCTATTCAACCTTGTCGAATCATTAAAAACAAGAAAAAAACAAAGAGTAGCTCCAATGAATGTTGACGACCTTACTGCATGCCTATTGTTAGGTTAGTAGTTCTAGCGAGGCCTTTTCTTGGTGTCTGACTGGTTAAGGATGTGTAGTTAAATTGTTTAAAAATGGCACAAGTTAAACATCAGGCGCTTGTCTAGATCCTACCACACATTCAAATAAATAATAGTGCAACGCACAATATTTGGGTTAGGGTGTCGGTTATTGTTTGGGTCCGGGTTGGTGAATTAAATTACGTTTTTTATTACACTGGTCTAAAATCCTACCACAGCGTCCAAACAATTATTTTGGAGGTTAGGATTAGGGTTCCTCTTTTTTTTACCGGATTTTTTCACTCCCGGGAAACGGGATTGAAAAATGAAACTTCCCGGGAATCCCGGGATCCCGACGAAAAAATTATGCATAAAATTACGTCATTTTAAGGTTTGTATTTTTTTTATTTTAGCTCCAAACATTTAATTAAGCTCATTTATGGGCGTTCTTTCACTTATGTACGTGGAAAGTTATGCAAAAGAAAGAAATACCGCTTACCACAACGCATATTGTTTGGGTTAAGGTGCGGGTTAGCGTTGGGTGAGGGTGGGTCAAGTAATATCATGTTTATTATTAATAATAACGCTTGACCCACCCTCACCCAAACGCTAACCCACATTCTAACCTAAATAATTTGCGTTGTGGTAAGCGGTATTTAAAGACCGTTTTTTTTTATTAATTTATACGCGCCAGACCTCCTCTAATACGAGTCAGGACCCTTATTTGTGCATGCATGACGCATTTTGTTGTTAGAATAAATTGAATTAGGTTTTTCCGCTGGTAAGCGCAAATAATACTACTCAGGCAACGAATTATAATTATTGTTTAATAATTATGATAAACCCAAACGCTAACTTGCGCAACCCCAATAATGTGCATTGTAGTAGGATTTTAAAACAGTGCCAAATATTTGTTTAAACTATCTATGTAAATGGCCGTATTTGTCTAACTCTAAATAGAGGAATGAGGTGGCACTGTGTAAAGACAAATTGTATTGAGTTATAGACAAGCTTCCACACAACCCTGCTTCATCATGTCAAAGTATAAATGAAGCACGGTTATGCGAAAGCTTGTCGATAACTCAATACAATTTGTCTTCATGCTAGGGTTCCTCTTGTTCCTGGATTTTTCCACTCCGGGAAACGGGATTGAAAAATAAAAATTCCTGGGAATCCCCGTATTACCGACAAAAAAAAATATTCCTAAAATTATGTCATTATGACGTTTAAAATTATTTTATATTAGCTTCAAAGATTTAATTAAGCTCATTTATGTTCTGTAGTCTTGCTTCTGCAATCTTACAAGACCTTCTCGTATTAAAGTCAGCACCCTTGTTTGTTTTTATTTAAAAAAAACACTATTTTTTGGTAGAATGAATTTAATCAATTTTTTTTCCGCTGATAAGCGCAAATAAAGCAAGTTTTGCTATGTTGCCAAATACACTGGATTAAAACAAAAATATTCCGGGATTCGGGATGATTAATTCGCAGGAAATCCCGGGAATTTCCTGTTGCAACATTCCTGGAGAGGAACCCTAAGTGCAACCTCATTCTCTTTGGTTTAAAAACTAGTGGACTTTATATGAGACTGGTGGTTAAATAGCATGATATCTAAGAAATATGTTATATTTTTTGCGATAGTTTACCCAGAATCTATTTGAGTGATGTTTGTATGGTATCCACTAATTGTAAAAACTAGAATATATTTTTTAACCTATATACTAATTTATGACAAACTAAACTAGAAGACCGTTGCATACGTTTTGATTTCAAAACAACAATTAAATGCAAATTTTTTGTCAAGATATTTATATGTTATAAAAGGGGCAATTATGTTTTGACCCATTAGAAATACATTGATTTAAAAAGCATATTGTTGTTTGAAATATATACTGCATTAATGTCTTAGCGTCATCAACCACACGTTTTTATGTAGGTCAAACATAAATCAGTTATTTTTGGGGGTTTATACAAAACTCATGAAAATGCTGAGTTGGTATTTTTGTTATTTGAAAAAGACAAATAAACAAGACGCTTTTTTTTAGAAAAAATGTTGTGTAAGCAGTTGAAATGCAACGTAAAAGCAAGTTCAGAAAATTAACAAAGACTTAGTTATCGAAATAGGAAATGTGATAATTGCAAATCACAAACGAAAAAAGACAGCAAATGCTGTTCAATACATTTGTTCAAATCAGAGATAAACAAAAATGCAAAAACGAAATTCGAGCTCAATCTAATGTGATAAATTAGGCCTGGGTGGTTAATTTGACAAGGTTGTGTAAACTGTATATTGCTCTAGAGCAGGGATAGGGTTGTAAAGGGGTGGAAAGTTTCCGGGAATTTTGGAAACTTTCCGGGAATTTAGAAGGACCCGGGAATAATGGGAATATTGGAAATTTTTAAATTTGGCAGTTATTATGTTTAAAACATTTGTTAAATATTTTATTAATTATTAAAAACCTATCTTGAGCATTTCTAGACGAGCAGAAGGAGATGCTATCCGGCAGCAACTAGTACAGGGGTCGGCAACCTTTTTCTAGTCGCGGGCCTAAACCAAACTAGAAAGATCTCTGCGGACCGCACAATAAGTTAACTAAGAAATGTGTTATTAAAATGTTAGAACAACTGTAAATCAGGCGGGTATCGTGTTTTTGCACTTAAAGACATGTTTAATTACATTTAAGGAGGCAGTAAAGTGTTGGCGCAAAGCGCTAAAAGAAAAAAGCGTTTGTTTGGTTAAAATTAGAGTCCACACGTCGTCATCCATACTACTAATGAAAAGTGTAATGAAACTACTTTGAAGAAACGCGATAACTTTATTGGTTAGTCTAATTCAATATTTGCTAAGTTTTTAAAAGTCTGGGCCTGGCGAGCCAAGTGAGCACGTTTTTTTTGGTATACCGGTATTTCTTTCCAGTTTTTATTACGCTGCCGAAAATAATAAAATGTTTAAAAAAAGACAAAAAAATGTAAATACGTTTTCCGTTTGTTCGTGACGCACTTGTCAGCTTTCCACGCCGCAACGATAAAGAAGCTTTAATCTATTGAAATGACATTACAAAATGTAAACCAACCGGATGTATGAAGATCATTTGGAAAATTTTTCGAACTTACGTAGTTAAAATAGTCAAAAAGTATGTGAAATAGACTCGTGTCTATTTTGTCAAATAGGCGGCGGGCCGGATGAATTACTTTGACGGGCCGTAGGTTGCCGACTCCTGAACTAGTACAACGACTTTGTAACTCACAAAACAACAAATGTTAAAGATTTAGCTACCGTAAGCTGGGGATATTTTGGCCCAAACTGGTCAGTGTTGTTTTCACAGTATAAGGCCATTATTTTCCTGTTTCAATATTAAACTAAGATTGTTTTAAAAGTTTCCGAAAATTTCCCAAAATCTCTGTTAATTCCCAAAATTTCCATGGAAAGTTTCCGCTCTGAAAATTCCCGGTAATTTTGCAACCCTAAGCAGGGATGTCGAACACGCGACCCGCCTGATGTTTATGTGCGGCCCACCACTCAATCTCACTTTCAGTAGCCTTTATTTAAAACAATTGTTTCTACTAACATCAAAAGGTCTAGTAGAACGCGCAGTATTTGAATTAGGCCTAATCTTATATTCCCAGCATTGTTAAGCAAGATGTTTGTTTTTGCGGACCATTTTAAGGAAATATATCAGCACAAAGATGTTGTACCATGGTATGATACAGCATGTAAATGTAAACTCAAGTTTTTCGCGCCATAAGGCCGAGATTTACTTGGATATTTGCCATAAAGCTGAGATTTACTTAGATATTTACGTAGCAGCTTAGAAATGACAAAATAACCATAAGTTGCACATTTTATGAAAAATGTTCCATAAGTTGCACATTTTATGAAAAATGTTCAAGTACTTTCTGAGATATTGCACTTTGAAATTGTTTTTTTGACACTAGGTGGCGATATGTATTTTGTGTTTTTGGTAATATCTCACCCATTTCCTATTCGATTTCTACAGTTTTAGGCCATTTTTGAAGCTTAAGGTAAAGCTAAACTATTTATACTTGTAATTTACAGAATTACCCAATAAATTTGTATTTAGAATGTAGTAAACAAAATTATATCTTTTAAGGTTTATAACAAAAAAATCACATCTTAAATAAATGACAAAATAACCATAAGTTTCACATTTTATAAAAATTGTTCAAGTACTTTCTGACATATCGCACTTTAAATTGGCATGATTTGTCACTAGGTGGCGATATGTATTTTATGTTTTTGGTAATATCTCACCCATTTTCTGTTCGATTTCTACAATCCTACCAAATGTTACTACAAAACAAAAATGCTCTTACATTTTAAAAAAGATTTTTTTTAAGATGAGATTTTTGTGTTATGGACCCTTAAAATGTAACAAATGTTTATTGTGTTGTTTTACACAACTTTTGTTTTTATTATGGTCCTAAATTTTTGGTTTACCTAGATCATGAATTGTGTGTAAAGGTTTTTGTCATTCATTATATTGTTAAATTTAGAGAAAAAGGTAATGTTTCCATTGGTGATTTTTTGGTAAAATATTCTTTACAATCTTTGCTTTTTAGATGAATGAAGTTTTTACTTTACCCCAACCTGATGGTTCAATAGAATTCCTAGGAAGCAAAGGTGTCTTCACATTGTCTGTAAAAGATGACCATTTTTATATTACCTGCCTCAAGAAGCTAAACCCACTCAACCCAAGGCCAATTGTATCATTCAATCAAACTTTTCATCTTAAAAATGTCATTTCATCAACGGTGTATACTTCTGAGTGGCGGGTAGCCAGCAAAACAGAATCACTCAGTTCAGCAAACCTTACAAGTTTGCTGCATTCTGTAACTGCCAAATGTCATCTTCTCAAAATTAATTTTGGGCTGAAAACAAAAGGTCATTTGTGGAAGCTACAGTATTTAAAACTACGTTCCATAAGTTTTTTTGATTGCCGCAAGTGGTCAGAATATCTCAATCAAACATTAGAATTGTACCTTAAAAAGCAAAAATGTCAACGACCAAAATGTTTACTTGTTTTTGTCAATCCATTTGGTGGAAGGCACAAAGCAAAGCAAGTACACAAGGAAACTGTTACTCCAATTTTCGACATTGCAAATGTTAAGCAACATGTTATAATCACAAAATTCCAAAACCATGCTAAAGAGTACATTGAGAATGAAGACATTTCACAATATGATGGTATAATAGCAGTTGGGGGTGATGGCATGATTAATGAAATATTTAATGGTGTAGTTATTCAAGCCCAAAAGCAGGAAGGAATCCAAATGGACAAAGCTGTAGATCTTGCAGAGTTGCCCACCTTTGTAAAACCTAATATAAAGATTGGGGTCATACCAGCTGGTTCTACAAATTGTTTGAGCTATGTGACCCAAGGAATTGATGATGCCGAAACTGCTGCACTGCACATAGTTTTAGGTGATGACAACCCTTTGGATCTCTGTTCCATCTACGACAGCCAGGGCATGTTTCAGAGATTTTCATGTTCAATGACTTCCTTTGGGTTCTATGGCAACGTTTTAAAGGTCAGTGAACGAATGCGACAACTTGGTCCAAGTAGGTATGACGTGGCAGGAATCCATGCCTTCATGAACTTGCAGTCATACAACATGGAAGTGAACTATCTGCCCACTTATGAACACAACTTTATGGATGTGTCTACTGCAGATCGTGCATGTTGTCGATTTCCCTGCAAGACCTGTAACCAGAAAGATGATGAGTGTTCTTTAAATAGAGCAAATGATTTGTCTTCTGTTGAAAGTAGGTCACAGCCAGATTTCCATTCAGAATCAGCCTTCACTATTGAGGTCAACTCTAACAACATGTGCAGTGAAGGATTTGTATCCAGTACCAACTCTAATGGTGATCAATTGGGCTCAGAGGGATTAACATGTGACCAACTAAGCATGCCAACAACAAGTACCCAGTTTTCGGAAACCTCCAAAGGCTGGAAGGTAGAAATAAATTAATTTAAACTAAATTTAGAAATAGGTAAAAAATCATCACTATTTTTTTGCATAACTGATAGTCATATTGGTAGGCTACAAACATGGCTTAAAATAACGAAAAATGTTGTGTTTCGAAAATGTTTGCTTAACATGAATCATAACAGGATTAAAAAATGGTTTGCTAATACAAAATTTGCTGTCCTTTTGGAGGCTTGTTTGGATCAATAGTTCACTTCCATTCTGCTATTTATAGACATGCCAGCAGTAGAAAATGTCTTAATGAGCCTTAGTGCTGTTATGAATAATAAGGGCTGCTGAGTCAGTAAATAGTATCAAACCAGGGTATAGCACGCCACATCCTTTGTTTTGCACTCTGATCAGCACTGCGCGCGCAACTTGCAAATAACAAACATCGTCTTTTGTTTGACGCAGGTCGCAAGGGGCAAGTTCATCATGCTCAACTCGGCGCTCATGTCGTGCTCGTGCGCCAAGTGCCCGCGCGGACTTTCGCCGAGCGCGCATCTGGCCGACGGCAACATAGACCTAATCATGGTGCGCGATTGCCCCAGGGCCGACTTCATCCGCTACATGCTAGCGCACGTAGGTAAGGCCGACCGCTTCCAGTTCCCCTTCGTCGAAGCCCACCGGGTCAAGGCCTTCCGGTGCGTTGCGTTGCCAGATCCACCCACAACCGTCGCCAGTGGCGACTGCAGTTCGCCCAAGTCTGCCGACCAGTCGCAGCCCAGCGACGCCGGTGATTCTGCAGGCTGCTGGAATACGGACGGCGAGCTGGTCAGCGATCCCAACATTTCACTTTTCGTTCACCGGGGCTTGGTTCGCTTGTTTGCTCGAGGCGTGGAGCCTAAGTGATTGTGACAGACCTCGTTTGTTGTTTGGCTGCTGGTGTAGCGTCGAAAAATAGCCTAGAAATCTGTTTGCTTTACCTGGAGAGGAGAAAACTCCGCTTACTTGTTGTTTTGCCCTTCAATCCGCGTCCTGATCAAACGACCAGCGCGCGTTCAAGCCAGCATCATTCCTCGGCCAATTCAAAATTACATAAAGCGTTTTTTTATATTGTGCGGCATCATGTAAATGTTCAGCATTTTAAAAGTCGTTGGTGCTTCTTTTGCGTTGTACAAAGAACGATTTGTTTACTACAGCAGACTACCACATCGTAAGTTCAAACATTCCGATTTTCCGATCAACCAAAACACATTACTGTACTGTAAATTTAACAAAAGCAAAAAAACAAAGGGCAATAAGACATTCAGAACGTGAGACTTGCTTTAATCGTTAACTAATCGCAATACAGAATGCAAATGTTTTGTGCCCGTGCGTAGAAATGCAATTTGAATGTGTTTGACCTTTTTTCAGTTTCTACTGTGTAAAATGCGCGTGTTGTACCTTGTTTTGAGTTTACCAGTAATTCCATTGTAACTGTGGCCTATCAATGCACTGCCTGGGCAGTCGCACTTGTTGTGTGATGCCCGTGGCTTTTATCGTGATACTATAGTTTCCATATTACCCTGCGTATATTACCGTCAAGTTTAGTTTTGTTGTTCACGTTTCACAGAACCGTGTGTATAGCGTGGCAGTCTACTGCGTTTGCCTAACCGTCCTATTGCAATCGACCGCTCACACGTTTATTGCACTTTGATTTACCAGAACACGATGGGATATACATGCACTTTCTGTTTGCAAATGGCGAAAGAGTTAACTGTGCCACCTTACGAAGCAAGAGTTGAGTGTTTGCCTTTAGAGGCGTGTGTAGGTTTGTGTCGCAATTATACAACGAGTCGCATTTACTAACTGGCATGTTAGACCGTTGACCCAGGACCGCATAAACCAGATTGCCACATAAGGGATACGTTATCGAGTTTGGCCTTGAAACATTAAGTATAGGTAAATCGACGATCCTCATATCAGAACAGGTAATGGTAGTCACATTTGACTGAAAGGTCAATTAAAAGAGGTGGCCTCAGGCAACATAGCGTCATAACCTAATTTGATTCTAACTCAACTAACGTAAGCGACAAGTGTGTCTATTTTTGTTTAGGTGATAATTCTCAGGTGATTAAGTACTGATTGGATAAGCAATGTTGTAACGAATGAAAGTTACCTCCCATAAGATATATAAACCAACATTAAGAGGCTCGATCTACGTATTTCAGTAGTTATGTCTTAACTCCGTTCTACAGTTAAATCACACATTGCCAAATAAGGGTATCTAAACGTGTCACTGTTGCGTGTGTTTAATCCGACCGACAGCTGCTGCTGAACAGCGATTGTAATATTTTTCATCGACCAAGCCAAACCAACCTACTTGAAATAGGAACCAACGTAAATGCCATTTTAGGATTATGTTTTGACTGACACAAAAAATATTGCCCAGGGAATCCTAGTATCAGTATAGAAACAAAGAATTGTGCTCTGTATTTCTTTCTGTTAACATGCTATAATCCTTACCCGGGACGGCCCTCACAGCAGTAGGTTACTTTGTTAAGGACACATGATTGCTTTATTGGCGTTTTGTTGCCGATCCTACACCAAATTAATACACGGATCAAGATGTGATTTGCGATTAATCACAACGATTTTTCAGGGTGTCGAACCGGAACTTTATGAACCGGTTTTGGGTCAATTCTTTCCGAACCATTACCGAACCTGAACCGGTTTTTATAAGATTTTAAGGAGCCGAACCGGAACTGAACCGAATAATTTGAAAGTATCTGAACCTTAACCGAACCCGAACCTGTAAACAAAAGCGGTACGCTCCAGCATGACGTCACAACTTTTACAAAGTCAAGTTACGCCATGTTCGAAATTTTATGAAAAAAATATGAATATTGAATAAAAAAATCGTTCATTTTTTATTTTTTAGATATTTCAATATTGAGCTTCTGTTTTTTTAATAAGTCACGGAACTTATTAAATGACTTACAATTCAAAGATTGTTCCCTACATTTATCGACCCACATTTTGAGATTTAACGCAAATTATATTGTATCTGAACCGGAACTTTATGAACCGGTTTCGAAATAACGATGTTAGAACCGGAGCTGAACCGGAACTTTTAAATTACTCCGAACCGAAACCGGAACTGAACCGGATTCCGAAAAAATCCTTGAACCCGAACCGAACCTGAACCAGAAAAGTCAAACGGTTCGACTCCCTGCGATTTTTCATTGAAAGATATTTTTTCAAATATACAGTAGTAGGTTAACAACCGCAGGCTATCTAAATTTCTTAGGACTAATGGAAATTGTGACTTAATAACCGGATCATTTTTTCAAACGTTTTAATTTAATATATTGCGCTTATTTTATAATAACGCCGTTGAGGATCGTACAGGAACGCGATACTTTTTGTCCCAAATACTCGGTATAGGTATCGAAATAAAATGTCAAGTATCAGACATCTCTAATATAGGCTCAAGCTTTTGAACCAAAATCAAGACAGCTTTTGTATTAAAAGTAACGTCCCTCCAACCTTAAACTAACAAAATTAACGAAATGTATGATGCTCTGCAGGTTACTTTTTATGACGTCACACTTAGATATAACTTTGTGACGTCACATTTTGACGTAACTTTGTTTCTTCACGTTATGACGTAACTTAATTCATGCCCCCAAAACAGAAATCCTAGATCCGCGCCTGGTGATTGGCATTAGAAATGTAGCCTCTGTTAATTCGTCAGTGACATTATTGACCTCTAACCAAGAGAGAAATTCGAATGTTTTTCTTTTTGGAACGCATGAACATTTTAGTTATGACGTGCCTTTATATATGGATTCGATTAGAACTGTCGATTTGAACACATGGGACTGGTGGACTGGAATGACTCTTTAAACCAGGGGTGGGCAACCGCGGGCCGCATGAGAAACTTGAATTTTGTGGCGGGCCGTGTCTAAATAGGATCTCAAATGAACGCAATATGACCTCATTTTTGGCTTTTGAGGCTTTAAGCTACCGATGTGTTACTTGCGGTACATTAGCCATATTGCAAAGACGGAATACACTCGACCGATGCGCAAAAAATATATAAAAGGTTAAGTTTGTTAGACTTTAGTTGGATAGAGTGCCACAGTGCAGAATACGCTTTTTGTCAGTAAAGATTGCAAAAAAATGTTTTTCAAGCAATTCGACTTCGACAAAGTTTTATAAACCTTTTATAAACCAATATCTCATTCCATAAATTCAGTACCCTACACTTATTATGAAAAACAATTTACACAGTTAGTGGGCTGGAGGGGCAGTTTGAAGTTAGTCGAACTACCAAGATTATCTGTACCCAGAAAGACTCATTGAGGTTGTGAGCACGAAATAAATTTCTTATATGCAAATTTGTTGCAAAATGAACCAAAACTAAGTAGCCTAACCGTGCTTTGCTTTCCGTTCACCCGTTTCAAATCGTGCAAATCTGTCCAAAAACACAATGCTGATTGATTCAAATAGCATTAGGTCACATTGTGTGACTGTGAATGTTTAAAATGTATTTAAAGTTTTCATATGATGAAACATACACTAAAAAAAACTTTTGATATTCCTAAACCTGTCCTATATCATCTAAATTATAGCTTAGACACATTATACCAGACTAGTCATAGCCAATGGCGGATCCCAGGGAAATCATGGCCATACCCTCCAAACTGTTTTTTAGCCGATTTTAACTACGTAAATGCAAAAATTTATATTTTTAACTACGCAAATGCTAAATTTTGCGAACATGGATTACGTTTCTAGTAGGCCTATGTATAAGCCAATTTTATAAAGTCCGTGTAGCACAAAGACGCCGTGTGCCTTAAAAAAAGTTTGGGCAACCTAAACCATATAAAGGTGCTTTGCATTTTATGTGATTCGACAACATTTTTGTACTAGCAGAATTGAAACGTCATATTTTAAATGAAGGGATTGGACCCTTAACTTGTTTCTATATACTTAATTTGTTGCACACCAACGTTTTTAATTTTCTAAATCTAGTTCGTATTTTTAGGGTTGTACATCCCAAGATTAAAACGGAAAAGCTTGTCAAGAAAAAAATATTTAGTAAGTCGTATAAATAAATATTTTATTCTTTGGCATGATTTTGTAAGAGTTTTCCAGCTATTTAAAAAAATGGGAGACATGCGTCTTACTAAATGCGCACAATTTCCTATGACGACACAAAAAGTAATAAAGCGATGCGCGCCAATTAAATCACATCCGGTAATTAGTTTTGTTAATGTTTAACTTACCTTTTTATCGATTGGCCGCCACTACACAATGACCAATAATGCAAAGATACAGCCGAAGTGTCAACTACTGCTATCAGTAACACAGCGACACTTGTTTTTTTGCGCGGTTTAAGTGCCAATCATTGATTTGTCGTTTATTGTGCTTTTCTTATGCATGGGAACAACTGTCAGGATGAAATGACATAACTATCCCACGATTTCTGCAGAGAAAAAACAACCAGTCTTAGGATCATCTTTTTGAAACAGGTATGTTGAACGATGAACAGAATACCTGATATCAACATCTGCTAAACTATTATTTTCCACAAAAAAGAGCGTTCTATATACTGCTCACGCGCATCGCAGATTTATTTTAAGACATAGTCTCTGAAAAAACGCAAAAACGAACGAAGAACCGGGCGGACATGTTACAAGGGACTGCGTTTGCATTTAATAATATAACGTGGTTTGGCTGAATGAACTTAAATATAAGCACCTGGTCGAAAGACGACATTTGCTGGAAGGCAAGAGGTTAAACAGTCACGGTGGATAGCCGATGATTTGCAATAGATGCTAAATAGTATGGAAACGACATGATATATATGACGGGGGTATTTTATCAGTCAGTGGCCGGTGACAACCGGAAAGGACTCTTCCTTCGTCTCTGTCGAGTTGTTTGCACCGAATTTTATAAACGCTTGTAGAAAAACGACGCAGCAAAAAACAGCGGCACGTAGAATATATAAAAAGGAGAGAAACGTTTCGTTCGAGGTGTGCTCCGTGGCACCGTGAGGCGGAACACTTTGGACAGACAGCGGCCGACGCAAAGGCGCAAGGTCCAGAAAGACAACAGCAACGGCGGGCGAGAAAACAGTTCGTGTGCTCATTTGCGAAAAAGCTCCGCGCAAAGGGAAGATACAAAAACGGAAAAGCGGTAATCGCCGCTTTTCGCGCAAACGTACAAACGAAAGAAGTGGAGAACACTAAGGAAAAAATAGCGATGCAACTGATGACGCGCTTTCTGTCGAAAAGAAACGACGAGAAACACTTTATCGCTGAACGTTCAGTAAGTACATAATAGGTTAGTGCAAGAAAAACGACTTCGACGGCTTTATAGCAGGGAGAGAAAAAGGCGAGCACCAAAAAAAAAGAAAACAACCAGGAAAAAAACAACACGACTCTTTTTGCTCAGGCGAGATGCGCGCGGTAACAATGTGGGGCGGGGGCGCAGTGGAAACGGCGAAGACGATTTATTATAGAATAATAGAATAAGTAATAATAATAATAGTAATAATAATAATATGTATAAAAAAGTTGAAAGGGCGACAGCAACGATTGGGAAACAAGGATGATGCTGCTGTTGTGAGATAGAAAGGAACGTGTGCGCGATGCGATGCGTCTCTTCGAAAATACAGCGCGACAAACGGATGTGCACCATGACGCAATAAGGGAGGAGTAGAAGGACTCGACAGCAACAGTGGATGACAGCGGATCGCTCAACCGGTGGAGGAATATCGATAAATGGCGGACGACGCCCGCTACGTGTGACAACCGACAGCGGGTTTGTAAAAAAGGAAACGGTGCGATGCAATACTCATTTTTACTGCGGTAGAATTAAGAAACGGTTATAAGTTTCCTGGTCGCATTCTGAGACACACAGAAGGCGCGGTGATTTTCAATCAGGTTTGTTTTTAGAGATATCTAATTTTAAAGTTCTACCTTTGTCAACAAAAATCGAAATGCAATAGCCTCGTAGTTCAACGATGTATATCGTACGAGCAGGGAGTAATGATTGACAACCAACGCCTTAAGTGTTATGCAGGCGTGTTTGGCATACGCCGACCAGAGAACGAATACGTCAACAGATCACCAAAAAAAGACTTTGTGAAAATGAACGAGACACATGGAACTAAATTTCTTGCCTCCGGGCGACGTATTTTTCTGCAGTCGACCGAATCACATCAACGTCCGGCCGCCTGAGTAGCCCGAATGCATACCAGGACCAGGGCCACTGTTCATCATGGGCGGCCTGCCAGACATGTGGTACATGTAGGACTCCGGGGGGTAGTTCGGGGGATTCGACGGCCCGAAGTTTCCCGGAACACCCATGGGGCGCATGGAGGGGTTTCCGGGATACGCGCCGCTGCCGGGCGTCGCTGGTCTATGACTCATTCCACTGCTATTAGGATACCTGCAATAAAGTATTTTGATATTTTTAGATGTGATTAAACAATGCCAAGTCTGATACTTTAAGTAGGAAAGGGGTATTGTTAATTATGCTTTAAAAATCGAACTTAGACCAACCTTGGCATTGGAGGTTGCATCGCAGTTGGACTCCTGCCAGGTTGCGGCTGATTACTTGCACCAGGGTCAGCCTGGCTTGTTTCCTGGCCACCCCGGTCATTCGGCGGGAAATACGACAAAGTTTCCGAGGGTTTTTCCCTTGGAATTATATGAGTCAGATCGAATTCGGGAATCCTTCGTATTCCGCCGGGCATCATTTGCATATTGCCCGGCGGACCGGCCATCGCGCTATTGTGCGGCATGTAATTCCGCATGTCCATTTCGGGATTAGGCCCCATCATGCCTTGTTGGGAAGGCTGCATCGAAGGCGACATACAAATGGATGGATGTGATGGAGGTCTGTGATAATCACCCATGTAACCGTCGCCAGGGTGAGGACCCATTTGCCTCGGACCCGCTGATCTGGGACCTGCTATACCGGGATCGTACCCTGGCGGGGCACCCCCGGGGGGCATTTGGGACATCATTTGCCGAGCAGGCGTCCGGATCATGGTTGGACCCATTGTACTCGGCATCATTGCCCCAGGGTCAGCGTTGGGGTTGTGCGTGAGTGGGGGAGGCTCATGGGAGAGAATCGTGTTTCCATTCAAGTGTGACAGTGGTGGTGGACTGGTGTCTTTTATCTGCAGATGTATACTTATCATTAGGCAGGGTGGTTAAGCTAAAATCTTCACTACTTATTGATACAGGTGTTTAGGTGGGCAATGACTTCATTTTATGTGCAAAAATACTTTAGATTTGTTAATATAAAAACAAATATCTCTGTAATGATGCTTATTTCAAGTTACAATCTTCATATTAGCATCAATTTCGTTTTTGTTGGGCTATTTAAAAGGTCTGCCCATGAAGACCAAAAAGTAGAGAAAAAATTAATTGTTAATGAATTTAGTAATTGTTTGTGATATTACTGTGACAATCTCGTCTACTTGAAAATACAGTTAGTCTACACAGTGTCACTTGTTTTTAGTTTTTTAAAAAATTGTGTTTTATTTGTCGAATTTCGTATTTTCTAAGACTTGACTCTCTCGTTAATAAGGACGCATTTTATATTGCTCCTAAAAATGATTGCATGTTTTTAGTGTTATAAAATTGTACTTTGTTCACTGTTCAGCAATGGTATTTAATTTAATGACTTACGGCATCCTGATAGAGCGGCGAGGGCATAGAAAGTGGAAAGGAACTCATTTTATGCATCATCTCAGTAATGGCAGACTGTGGCCTTGGACCTTGATTAGGCATCATAACTCCAGCGCTAGATGGTGTTCTTGGGGGCTGTAACAAAATAATTTTTTTTTTTTTTTTAAACCAGACAAAGATTTCTAACTGAACGCAATGTCTACATTTGACATAATGCATTTCCAACTAAATTAAATACCCCAGTATGTTGAGAAACCTTGATGGTTTATCAGGTAAATTGGGTTAATTTTTGCATAATATAATACCAACAAATGACTGCCTTTCCTGAAATAAAACTTCGATTGAGTTTACGTATATTAAATATATATCAATTTTATACAGCAATAAAAACTTACAGCCATAGATGCTGGAGGAACCCAGTCAGGATTTGGGCCTTGTTCTGAGGATAGCGGGCCACTAGGTGGCATCATATTGGGATGATCAACACTCAATTGATGTTGCATGGGCCCAGGCCCGGGTCCACCAGGCCCCATTCCCAAGAACTGCGCCCCGCCAGGAGAATTGTTGTTCATGGGTGATCGGGGCACCGAGTTGGGGTGAGGTGAAACCTGAGGTAGACTGGCCGGTCCGAACTCGTTGTGCATGAATGGCGGCTGGGACCCAGGGCCCATAATGGCGGGGTTGGCCATTCCGGGTGACAAAAGGGGGTGACGGGCTGCGGGAAATATGTTCAACATGTAAATCACTGCTTTGATGAATGTTTGAGGGAATAGAATATAGAATAATTTGACATTAACACCAATAAAGCAAAATCAAGTAAAGCAAATATGTAAATACATTTATTCAGCAATTAAGTTTAAAACAACCTACTAAGCAAGAAAATTGTATTAGTTTACCTCCGGCATATGACAATGGAGACCTTGGAACAGTCGAGGCATTTATTTTAAGGTCAGGCGGTCTTGGTTCACCTCTTCTTTCCATGGCATCCACCATATTGCCAGTGGGTCGCTCTTGTGGCATGCTGCCCAATGGATTGCTCGGTGGCCTCATTTCTTGCGACACATAGGTAGAAGCCATGGAGTGGGGTGCCATACCAGGAATAGGGGAGTCTGTGTAGTTTGGCAAGGGGTGGGGGAAATTGGGACCAGCCATGGCGGGGTTGGCCATCCGCAGTCCCGGGTCCATGCCTGGGGTCAACCGAGACTCCTCCATGGGCGGGCCGCCAGGTACTGGACCACCTGATGACATCATCATCCCAGGTCCAATAGGCATGTGCGACGGGGAAACAGTTTCAGACATGTGTGACAGTCTACCCCCAGGGCCGGGTGGAACGGGTCCAATGCCACTGTATTGGGACCATTCGGGACCCATTGGCACATCAGGATTATTCATGTCAAAAGGAACATTTCCGCCTTGCCCTGCGTGCATTCCGTCAGTTCGATATAGGCTGGCTTTTTCCTTAAGCTTCTCCGAAAACGGGTAGGCCTCATTGGAATGACTCATGTGTTGCGGCATCCTGGTCACCGGTGGCCGTTGTCCTTTTGACCCAACCATTACACCACCAGGTGGCATTCCACCACCTGGATACATTGGCATTCTCACACCAGCTCCACCTGGGCCTATGTAACCGCGGGGCGTTCGCACATAGCGAGGTACAGGAGCACCACCATCATAGGGCATGCGCACGGGGTTGTTTGGACGTATTGCCATGTGGTGGGGAAAACGCGGATTGATCATCTCGTGACCAGGGCCCATGGGCATATTCGGGTCCCTCATGCCCGGCCCTGGCCCAGGACCCATCCACATGGGGTTGTTGCCACCTGGGTGGTATGGTGGTGGTGAAGCCAGATCCACACCTTGACCATCTGGCTTCATGTGATGAATGTGGCGGATTTGCTTCTTGTGTTCATTGTACGCCTGCAAAAAAAGAAAGTCAGAAATATTTTAAATTGTTTACACCATTAAAATTAACAGCATGCATTCCTTAGTTTTTTTTATTATTAAAATCCAGTTGTTTGTAGCACGATAGCAGGTTTTTAAACTTGTATTACCAGAACAAAATCTTTATAAAATAAACCTAGCTATTTTTTGTCTGCAATTAATACTGTTAGACAGGTATAATGGCCAGAAACACTTTAAATCAAGCAGCTGGTTAATAAAGACTGACGATTGCGGGCCTATAACCGCAAGGATTACAGATAACGCCCTACATTACAACATTTGGTTTTGACCCTATTTAACTTACTTATAAAACACAAAAATGCTAAAAAAATGATTTACAAAGTTGTCATCAAAATTTATCTTGGATTTAAATGTAAAGAATTAAGTTCTCTAATTGGGCGAATTGTGGTAACAAACTATGCCGATGGTCGGAGCAATGGAACTGATGGACTGTATCTGGGCAGCAGGCCAGTTTTGGTGACCTTAAAATTTTTTGCCAGAAAATTTTGGGCCAACCCAATTTAGAAAACGATGGAGTATAATACAATACAACCATTCAGTAAAACAACACTTGTTAGCACATCAACATGCATTACAAACAAAATCCAAGGAGTTGAGTTAGTTGTAAAGAATTTCATTGACAGCTATTAATGAAGGAAAGAGGATGCACAATATTAAAAATGCCATTCATGTTTAACATGAATTATGAGAAATTGAATTTTTTTTACAGTACCAACAGCTAACAAAACAAATGTTTTGTTAGTGACTAAAGAATTTAAAACAAGGAATTTTTTATCATACCATTCTTACATGGCAAACATTTATATTTATACATATATATTTGAATACAATAAATTCAAATATATAGCAAATGAAGTATGAAGAAGTAAAATATTTTGTGATATTTTCATGTAAAACGTCAGTTTTCCCAAATTATTATTGTGCACCTCAGAATGGGGTTATGGGGTTAATTTGTGGCTTGTACGTGAGCATTTAACCCACGTACTTGGACAAGTCGTAACCACTCCTTGGAGGGGTCCTGAGGCCCCACTGATTGGGCACTCACTGGGTTATTTTTCTGGAACTCTTGTAGATGGCGCGTCATTTCATAATGATCCTGTCCACGGTTGTTTGCTGGTGGCATTTGAGCTAAAGAATAAATATATATATTTGAACAATCAAGATGGGCAAATGGTACATATGGCTTGCTATCAGCAGTAAACTTAAGTTACTGGGAAATATTGTATTTTATTTAATGTAATTCACATTTAGTTAGTTTTTTACCAGGATTGGGGATTGAGTCTTGGCCAAGAAATATATTTCCGATTGTCTTGATTTTATTAAGGGAATCTTGTCTATGTCGCATCTGTTCTTCCGTTAGGGTTTCTTCTGTTGCGTTCTATTTGAAATAGTAAAGCGGTAAAGACATAGTGTTAAAACACCTAACACAATGTAAATCCGTGAAAAAAGAGCAGTTGACATGATATATACTTTGCCATGGACATAAATATTTTCTTACTAAATTAGTTGAAGTTAAATGAATCGGTAAAAGAAGGTGCAAAACAATGAGCCGGGCGCCCATTTTTTAAATCTATGGCAAGAGTTGATTCTTTATAACTAGGGCGAATATTTTTTGACCTAAAAAATAGGACATTTTGACCTGTTAGAAATACATTGATTTAAATCAGCTAGGCGACATTAATCACGCGTTTTTTATACCATATATTGCTCTAATAAAGATATAATACGGTTAAAATGACTTTGAACACAAATCAAAACTAAATTTTTTTGATAAAATTGTACGATAAATTTCAAAACAACTGAACGACGAATTTCAAAAAGCTGACTATATATTTTTTTTAGGCATGGTAAGTTTTTTACTTTAATAGGAAGGTGACAATGTATATATATATTACAATGTAAATTAATCCTTTAAAGGCAAACTTAATACGTTTGTAAAAAAACGTTTATCAACATTTAGTATGGATAGGCACAAATATAAAAAATAGGATATTGCTATCAGTTCAAAAAATTGATAATGGTCGCTCTCTAATTTTAAACCCCTTACATTTGCATTCAAACTTTTTTTAATGTAATAAAATAAATATATTGGCGATGGTGTATTAATTTTAATGAAAATTTGTGAAGCCCTTTTGCTTTGTGCAATACAAGTCCAACAAACTTTTGCAAAGGCATTGCAAAAAAATTTGGGAACAAAGCATAACTAACGATCTAGGCTATTTTTAGAGGTGGCCAAGTCGTAACGCTCAACAAATCATGAAACAAACTAGTACAATTATGTTAGACAATTTTTATATGGTAATTGAAAGACATATTAATGATTATGTTAAAATCTGAGCAAATAAGAACAGTCAAAATTATTATTATTTTACCAAAAGGTGATAAGTATATATACCAAAAGGTGATAAGTATATACTTTTCACTGGATTTAAAAATTGCCAATATAAATGATTCAGCTAAAGTCTCACGTTTTAGATTTTCACCAAATAAGTAAAAATACTAACTTGTTTAGAAACAGGGGGTGATGGCTTGGCAATATTAGAATCGCCTGAAGCTTCAAATTCAGCCTTGTTTTGAGTTGAATCTTTGCTTTTTCCATTTTCTCTTGCAGAACGAGGACTAGTAAGGTTGGCTTCAGACTTCAGATGGTGCCCAGGCATTTGAGGGTTTTGTGGATGTCCCATGAATGCTTGAGAGTTTCCTCTTGCCACACCAGAGCGTGTTGGATGTCCATCTTGAGGTTGCATCTTGGTATTTGGAAGACTTGAAATGTTCGATGGCATTAGGCGGCAATTTCGTTGAGACGTTTGGTGATATGAGACCATGGTTGGGGCCTTGCCCTGCGATATCATTGAAGCTGCTGCATTGGCAACTTCCGAATTGAAAATGTAGACTAGTTGGTTGTTTGCCTGAAAAGTGTTGTATATAACGGAAATTACAAAAATGAGGACATTTGTTACATTAGATAAATGCTTAGAATTTGTGGATTTTTATTAACAATTACCCAATGAAAAGATAGTGAAAAAGACTTGGCACTATGTACAATCTACTTATAGGCTAAAGACGGTGATTTTTAAATGTTATACTAAATTTATATAGTATTTGTAAAACAGAATTCCTTCAGTAATTTTGGTTTTTAATCAGTAGCCTGCAAATCAACATAAAATCATATATTATTTTGAGAGATTGTTTCTAATTGGTTGATGCACATAAAGAATACATTAAATTACATTGACATGCTTTAATATATTTACCTGTGTTTCATTTACACTGTTGGATCTTGAATTTGATTTTGATTCTGTAGATGTCTTTTTACCTGTGTTGAATTTTGTGATTAACTGAATATAGGCAAAAATGTTGAATATGTTAATTTAGTTGCAATCCACACTGATTTATTTTCACAGCAGACACCTATATTTATACAAGGCATTGGTATCACTGGTATTTTAGTCACAGACAAGAAGTTGGGCAGTATGATAAATCCAATCACTGGTACCCTAAGGCTAGCAATTACATGGCTTGCGCAGGGCTTTTGGTTATTTTTACAAGCCAATAATTTTGTGGGCGTGGATAATTGAAATTTCTTCACCATTCTAAAAAAGTGCCACTTACTGTCATCCTTGGACCTGCTTTTCCTACGTTTCGACTTGGGACCAGATTCTGTAAAAATGGTACACATAAGTCATGGAACTTCTTTAAGTTTAATTAGTGAAGAAAAGGATAAGTTAGATATGTGAACTAAAGAGGATTTGGATATTTAAAAGCTAGCTTTCATTTATTAATTTATCATCAAAGGTTTTTCACAGAGTCAGACTATTAATAGTTAAAAAACACATATAATTTTTTTCAATTAGAAATAAAATTTGTCTTACGTTTTTCACCGTCTTTAGAATCAACAGATTGTCCTCTTTCCCTTTTATTGCTTCTTTTTAATGAAGTAGTAGTATTGCTAGCAGAGCTATCTGCACTTACAGAGCGCATTTTGTCGGATTGGATTGAAGGTGACTGCGGAGGTAACATAGTTCTTGACATTGGCGACAAAGATACAGGAAAGTCATTATTGGACATTTGTGGCATTCCCTGGTATGAGTTGGGTGGGCCCATGTTGTTATTGTTATTTTTTGTCATGGAGCCTATTCCGTGGCTAGTTGGAAAGGCTTCTGGAATGGAATTTACAGTGCTCTGAAGACCTGTCATGGGGTTCATTGGTCTATGAGCGTACGATGGGCCCATTTGGCCTCTGGGGCTTTTGTTTCCCTCAGGTGGGGGCATCATACTACCAGGTGACGGCCCCTGCCATGGTGGACCCTGTCCAAATGGAACATTGCCAGGACCGGGGTGGTGATGTGGGGACATTCTTGGGTCATATGGCATATTTGTTCTGGGCCCATCCATAAACGCTCCCGGGTGCATGCCTGGGTGATCATAGCCCATCATAGGGTGGGGTTGGCCACCGTATGGGTGATTCCTTGGATGAAATACGGGACTTCGTTGGTACATGTTGCTGTTGTTGCCTGTGGGAGAGGTAAGTCGATTGAATTGGGAGGAGGGTAAGTTTTGGACTGGGCCTGTGGAGCTGTTGGGCATCACTTGGCCAGGTTGTGGGATGTTGGGGTTGAATGAGGTAGTTGTCGCAACATATTGGGAAGAATCTACAGGCTGCCCCATCTTCTTTAACCTTCATAAAAGAGAAGATACAATTTAACTATAATATAAATAAAAACAAATAGCAATCATGATTGGCTTTGTATTATAAACAATTTAGCCAATACAGAAATGTTATAGTTTTGTATATATACTGTAAAAAACACATTCTATGCCTTGTTTTTAAATTTGAATATTTACTCAAAATAATGAGCGGTCATTGGGGGGCCACGGGCATAACTCTCTAGCTAGGTTGTAGTGTTGCAAAACCCAACTATCCAAGTGTCATTATTTTCAAACTTTGCCAGTTTCAAATAGAAATGGAATCCAATTCTAACTGTTTATATATCTGAAAATTATTATGGAAAGTTTACGCTTAATTTTACATACGCAAGTGGCAAGTTTGGATTAATGCTGCCTATCGTTGTGCTGGTGAAATAATTACTGTGCCACTTTGTGTAGCCATATAGTTAGCACTTTTTGTGGGGTTAGTGTTTTATAGGGTGACCAAATACTTGTCAATACCCCTTGCCAAATTATTAAATATCTATCAAATGCTATTGGGCGAGTAACTAATTTGAAATGCCAGGTGCATAAATTTTTTTATTTTTTTAAAGGGCGTTAAGTTACAAAAGAAACTTTCCATCGTAAAATTGCACAAAGTGCGCTACAGTGTTACTCAAGGTTAACTTTAGGCCAATATTCAGCAAGATAATACCTCACGTAATTGTAATAGTAACGCATTACTGGCAGTGGTATAGCTTTCTATTCTTTGCAGCACATTATTTGACTGCCAATTAACATATCAAATTTATAATGAAGTAGAACTAAAAAATAACATTGTTTAGCATTGCACTCACTATATGGGAAAAAATAGGTTTGGCAACAATGTGGCAGTTGTTTATAATGTTAATAATTTGTAATTTAAATTTTCGATTACATTATACATATGTTTGATACCAGTACACAAAACATATATGTTAATTAGAAACGAAGAATTGCTTTTAATCCCACAAAAAATAAATGTCAAACAATTATTTCAAAAATATTAGGATTTAATATTCTGGATTCGTTACAATGCTAGGCATTTTTATTAGCTGGGGACACAAGGGTTGAGAGACTTTTTAAGGTGGCCACATAGTATAAAAAGTTAAGAATCAGTGGCCATGTGTTTTTAATATATATGTTTGTTGCGATTCAATCCAAAAGTTGAAAATTTAGAAGCTATCTTTTACCTATCAGTGTCTGTAACACCAAGGATGTCTTGAAGATGTGATCTCATCCCAGATCCAGGTGCACCGGCTCCAGAAAATGACACCGATGTCGAAGACATGGTCGAGGAGTTTTGGGTTGACTGAAAAGATTGCCCGCTGCTACCAGATGGAAATACATCGCTTCCAAATGATCCAGCGTTAGGAGCCTACAGGAGACATTTTGTCAGTGTCTGCATCCTGTTTACCAAGTTATGGATATATATATATATATCCTAAATGTTGAGAAAATATTTAACCAATATGCTTTGTTGTTCTATTAAATAACTATAGCAGAACTTTGAACCTCGCACAAAATCTATAAATTTTCCAAAACTTAATATCTTATTTAGTTAAAAAAATATTTTAGTTTAGTTTAGTTAAGACTGTACATTTTGGTAGTCCACAACATATAACATCATTATAGTTAATCTGGTGTAATAACTAGTTTTAGAATGAACTTGCATTCAAAATCCAGTATTATAAAACTTCATGAATTCTTATTTTTTAACAGATAATTGGAAACAGATTTTTGAAAACTTGTATTCGTTTTACTTTACTACATAGTAGAAAGCTTGGAAAACCCAACAGTCCTTACCAGGGTGGAAGAAGTGGATGGTAGTGTTGTGGGAACAGAGTTTACAGCAGTGGTTACAATACTGGTGGTAGGTGAGGTAGAGACTGCAACAGAAACAGCTGTTGATGGAGATATTACTCTGCTAGCATCCCCTGTAGAAAAACTCTCACTTGATGCATTAAAATCCGTGCTGTTGCTCATCAGCATTGCTGAATTGTCCTCGAACACGTTTGCATCGGTGCCCAGGTCTGGCAAGTCTGATTCTGCCGAAACAGAGTTCAAGGTCTGTCTGACGTCTTCTGCAGATAGATTAAGAGCCTTTTGGCCAATGTCTGCGGGTCCATTGTCATCATCGGGAAACTGGAAGTCTCCATCTAGGTTAAGCTCCAATTTCTCTGTTGGAATACTTTCCCCAGCATTTATGGCAGTAGGATTTTCTGTCTTGTCGATATGACTTTGCTCTGTGACATCTGTTAGCGTACCAAGGGCATCAACAATGGCTCGATCGTCATCAAATTGCGTAAAATGCATTGTGCTTTCTATGTTCATCTGACAGACGCTCCTTCCAGGTGAAGTTGTAGTCCGTGCGCTTTGACTGTCCCCTGGCAGTGATGTTGTTCCATCAGTATGTGTAACATCGTCAGCAACTTCACTACAGCGGCTCAAGTCGGAAATGCTATTGCTTGATGATGTTCGACTCAGGTGATTACTTATATGGGATGGTGCAATGCTAGAGGCAGGAGTGGCAGGCCCAATGTCTTGAGCTAGGCCTGTTTTGTTTTTACCTCTGCTGATCGCACCTGGGGTAAGTGCGTTTTCACTTGAGGATGGTGATGGGTAAGACAGTGATGGCGATTGATAACCCGCCTGGTTTCTCCCACTTGAATCACTAAAAAAATCCCCTCTTGGACTTTGATGGAGGTTGGATTTTTCTGGACCCTTCATGTTTTTGAAAGAATTTGTTGGGCTGAAGCCGCCAGGACATTCAACTGAGTTGTGCCGTCGCGCCATAAAGGTATTTCTTTTGTTAGGATTTCTTAGGCTTTGGTTTCTATCGCCTGATGCAACATGGTTAGCTGGTAAAGACTTCTCAGAACGATTAGCCAAAATTTCCTTCCTTGAGGAAGGGGTGTTTCCTTTCATTTCATTTGGACTGGGCAATCGCAAATAAGGGCTGTTTGTGTGCCTAAAAGAAATACATAGTTGTAAAACAATCAATTTTTCTATTTGTTGAAACATAATTTAACAGAGTAATAAAACAGATAGCTGTTAAAAATGCAAAAAAAAAGCTAGATTTGTCAATAAATGTAATTTTTGCATGTCAATGTATTTAATGGAAAGGGAAACTTTCTTATTAGTTTTGAGACATTTTTAGCAAATTATTTTTTCATTTATAATAAAATTATTTATTCAACAATCAGTTTTATATTTAAACTGTATAAAAACATTAAATTCAACGAGAGCCTCTTGTTCCATCCTGATTTACTTAAATTTGCAGTAAAAGTAGAAAAAATATAGAAAGCAATTTTGAAGCAACTATAACAAAGTTACACTATATAAGTACAGCAAATCAAATGTAAATATGACAATATTTAATATATTATAGCTTCAAGTCAGGTTTGAACAACAAACAATTTTATCATGTAAATCGGTGGTTTCATTAATTTCTAGAAATTAATGTTTGCTACATTAAAAAACTATTGAACCTCTACCAAAATAATTTTTGGAGCAAAATATGCTCTGTACCTTGTTTCACTTGGTACATTTGTATTGGGTTTACTACCATCGCGCTTTGAAAGGACAGCGTTGCTCAGGGGTGGAATACATGGTGCCGTGCTGATAGGTGGGGAAGATGATAGAGCAGGAAAGCCACTTGCGTGAATACTTGGAATGCTTGCCGATTGACCTTTGGCACAAATAAACACAATTGCATTCCATCCTGTGGCGGTTGGATTAATATTGTTAGACAACCATGCAGGGTATTATAAACAAACATTTCTTAATGGCAATAAAGAAGAAAATGACTTTTACAGATTTGATCCTGTTGATCAGGGTTGTGGTAGGAAATAAACTGAACCCTAGAGATAGACATCGGTAAATGTAGGCCACTACTTTTGCTGATATTTTAGTACGAAAATATGATATACTTTTACTGTACAACAAACAACTTGCCCATCTTTTGATTAAAAAAATTTGGGTGTAGCATCGCGCCAAGTTAATTTGCTCAATAATACTTTAATAGGTAATAAAGATATATAAACTAAAACATTATTCGGATTTTATTTTTAATTAATTCAAGTTTATATAAAAAAAAAAAAAAACGGTCCAAAAAAGTGATATCGGTCGCTCTCTCTTGAACACAAAAATAAATATGTTATTATATAAAAATAAGTCCATTTAAAAGTTTATTTTAAGTGAAAATATTACATTTCAGCAACTTGTAGTAAAATGGTTAATTTCTATTAAGACAAAGTCATCAGTCACTTCTAACATCCACTGAGTCATTGTATGGCCATTAGTCACTAAAACTCTACCATATAAAAATAACACTAATATTCCACTATTAGTATTTCAACATAGTTCAGTAATTTCTAACCTTTCTTTGACAGTAACTCGTCTGATTTCGAATCTGCACTATAAAATGGAGATGCGCTTCTTCTGCCATTGTTGTTAATCATAGAATGGGTACTTTTTGTGCAATTGTTAAAGTTGGTGTTCCCTGGAGAAGATCCTAAAGAGTTACCACCTTTTAACTTCGACCCAGATCCAGTGTTAGCCTTTCCAATTACAGAAGACACAGATTTCAAGTGGTTTGTATCCATAGCAGATTACTTTGTCCCTCCACCTGTGAAAGAAAACAACTGCCATATAAATAAAACAGAAAGTCTGTGGAGAATGTTTTTTTTCCATTTTGTGAATTAGGTTCATGATATAAATAGTGGGTCATAATAAATATTTGATTTGTGTCATGGAAAATTTAGGCACAGGTATAATTTAAACTGTGCTTTTGAAAAATAAATAATCAAAAATATTGTAGGAATATTTTCATGGTGTATACATCTTATAAAAAGTTTTCGAGGACTACCTTGCCCTTACGTTTGTTACCTCAGCTTTACATGCTATTATAGTACAACTAACAATTTGGATTAAGCATTTATTAAACCACTGACAATTAGGGAGTTTAAATCTAATGGTTGTATGTACAACAAGCCAAGATGTGTTAGTTTTACATGCTAGAAACCGTTAAACAATCCCTATAGGCAACAAAAGAAAATGTTTACTGAAAAATGCCAGAAAAGAAAAGTATGATATATTGTTTATAATGGACAAATTTTTAATTTCTATATACAGCAATACTCTCAGTGTGAATAAATACACAATATAAAATTAAGTTAAATTTAATTTAAAAACGTAGACAAACATAAGATAAAATATTTACTTTTTACAAGGCCTGTGATGTTTGCCACGACCATGCAACTGAATGGAAGTTTTGTTCATCCATGGTAAATGCTAAATAGTTCAACATAACACAATGGGTCATTTCTTATTTAATCTACCATGATCAGCAAAAACCTGCAAAATAAATTTTAAAACTTGTCTTCTAGACCTAATGAAATTACCTATGCCAACAATAAATTAATCCTCAAAGCGGCTAGGCTGGTACAGTAAACAACACTTAATGCGGCATGTCTTTCGCATGGAAACTAATTTTTTAAAGCCAATATTGGACAGAAGTCCTTGTTTCTCGCGCCGTTGTACCACGGCCACTACCTCTGCTTTATACACGCCTCTTGGCCGAACGAAACACGCGACGAATCGCTTGGCAGCGATCAGATATTCGCCAAGACCGAACGTAAGTCGTGGTGTCCCTCGCGCCAGAACAAAACAACAGCTCTAACAGTGTCCAATTCGCTTAACACAATGGACAGCGAAGCGTTTTCAACCAGCGAGCGAGCGAGCGAGCGGCGGCGGCGACTCTATGCTGGCGCGCGCACTCGATCGCACACACACACGCGAATGAGCGCGATTTGCCGCCGCGAGAAAGGCAAGTAAGGCGAGAGCGACCTGTGCGCTGCTGTGTGTGCAGACGACGGGAGGGCGAGAGCATGGAGAGAGAGGGGGGAGAGTCGCTGGATGACAATAGCAAAGACAAAAGACGGCAGAGGGAAAAACGCGCAAGGTACAACTCTCGGCGACCGACCGAAAACGGCGGGTAACACGTTCGCGAAGAGCAAGTACATCGGCAATCAACCGAGCAGCACACGGCGACAGCATTTTTTTCGCAACTTTTTCCCGAAAAGTTACATCACCTTGGCACGATGCCGTCTCTTGCCTGAAAACAGTGCAATCGAATCGGACCCTAAGCTTCGCACTGACTTAGCGGCAGCGCCTCAGTGAACAAAAAACACACATCCCTGTCGTGAGGGAAACACAACAGAAGGTGACCGATGTGGATTTCCAAATTTAGAAAGGCTAACTTGGGAATTGGAGGGACGGAGGGCGTGCGTCACACTAGCATCACGTCGCATATCGAAAACAGCTTTTCTTCATCGAGTAACGTCGCGCCTCTAACTGTGACGTCTTGTGACGAGGAAGGGAGTTTTAAATTGCGCAACGACTAAACTTGGAAATTAACCTATTAACACATTTGTTGTTTGGATAAATTTTAAAAATCAATCACTGAGTAAATATATCATTGAGTCGTTTGGTTCAGTTATGGGTGACCGTTTTTCTAAACCTGAATAAGTAAGAAGCGCTTTTTTATTATTTGTTCAAAAAATCATAAAAATGTCATTCGGGCGTGTCTAAACTTTGTAGCACGTTATAAAATCACAATATTCGTTCAAGGTATACTAAATAGTCTTGTCACTTGTCTATAATAAAAAATAGTAACATGGAAATAAACATTTATAAAAAAAATGTAAGTTACATTGCACATCGTTATTTATTGCACCCTTGGATCAATAAACAATTCCTGTGTATTTAAAAGTGTACTAGCAGAAATTAGATTGGTGCCAATAGTTTGACGAGCTGCAAAATACTCAAACAACATCAAAGTGTGCTAATCACCAATCACTTTCCGTAAGCGAGTCGAGAAGGGAATGAAGAAGCCAGACAATCATTGAATATTGAGGCTAATCACATCCGACGACACAAATCGGATAAGTCTCTTACCAGCTACTTGATGCTGCAACCCGGGCCTGTCCCATTATCGCACCTCGGCGAAATATTGGGCTATTAATTTAAACATCGTTTACCTTGGCGGCATCGACGTGCTTCTGTTTTATGGCAGTTTCCAAACCGGGCGTAAAACGTTTTTGGCACGTCAGAACATTGCGCGCCTATCTTTCGCAGCGCCGGTTAATAATTGACTGTCTCGGGATTCCTTGGACAAGGCAAATATCTATTATATTGCCTGACATTCCTCCAACATGGAAAGTACATAATTATTATAACGAGAAAAACAAACAGTACTGCAGCGAGTGACAAAGCGCGCGGTATTTGCTTTGCGCAGGGCAAACGTGATATGGTGGGCTATGGGCTGGGGGCAAGCAACCTAACGACGAAGAAAAGTAAGACCCGGCCTGGCTCCCCGTTACAAACTCTGCAAACACTTTGTCCACTTTTAAACACCACGAGGTAGAAAACTAACGGTTATCATGCGCCCTGTTCGATCGCTGTTTGTCGACCGCCCCTTTCCTTGGCTGCACCCATTCAAAAGGTAAATAATTTGCTGCTCAGGGGGGACGGGCCACCGGTTTAAAGTCGACAGAAACTTTTCACGGCTAGACATTTCAACTGTCGCCAATACACTTCCGAAATTTTGCGCGGCAACAAAACAGCGCGAAAACGACATCCCAATAAAGCAAAATACGCCAGTTAAACACTTTTACGACTTAACAAACGCTGCCATATTAAGAATAACTGCGAGTTTTCTGTAGCGCGTCACCAAGAACCTGCCCGTCGCATCCCGGGAGAATTATATCACAAGAAAAATCAATACCAATGTAAAGAAAGCAAAGACATTTGTGTTGCATAAAACATTAGGTCCAGTGGCGACCACGCCGTCGACGTCACAGAGTGAGTTGTGCTTCCGCGCTCATTTTTAATTCCTCATTACTTTCAAGCGTTTAAAAAACGACAAACATCGACATTTTCTTTGGTTTTGTGTATTCTGTTGCGAATGTGGAGTAATGTCACAGAATACCTTTCTAACTATTACTTTTACAACTATGTGGTAAAACGAAAGTCTGAATTGTTATAAACCACTTTGGAGAACAAATTAATAAAATTGTTTTCAAATCAACATTTGAGTGTACCACGTGTTCTTATATATCTCAGATACACAACTACAATTAAGATCGCTTATTACTTGATCCGACAACATTCCAGTTTGCAACCGTGCTAATTAAACACGCGGTTATGGAAAGACACCAACTCGAATCTGACACATCTCGGGGGAAACATTTATCTTTACCGATCTGCTGATTAAGCTTGCCGTGAAGCGACTGCTATTGCCCTGCTAGCAAGCACTAGACGCGCCAACTGCTCGTCTCCTTTGATTGACGGCGTCAATCAGGTTCGATATGTGTACGCCGGCCTCTCCAGGCATCAATCGGCACCCATTATTGCGAAGCAGTCCAAAGCTCTGGCGGCACGCGCGCCTCGATTTTTGCCGCTTTGAATCGCAGCGATAGCAAACTGCCCAAACACAAATCAAGATTCGCTAACACACCCTGAGCACAACGCTAACAACGAGGCGTTCCAAATCATTACGATCTGATGTTTCATGTCTGCTTACGACAACACACGCCTCTCGGGGACACCTTTTAAAAGACGACTATCGGCAAAGACAAAACAGGTTGCGCGTGTTAAAGCGACACAAAACTTACATAGCGAGAAACCTAGGCCGTGTCGCCGACGTCGCTGAGGCGTGACCGGACAGCAAACGGACGGCAGCTATTCAAAAAGGCGAAAAAAATCTTTTGCTAATAACGCGCGGCCCGCGAGAGCGAACCGACGATGCGTGCATAGTAAGTAAACCTGGCGGCGGGCGGGAGGGCATAATTGTAATCAAAAGAATGAAGTCGACATAAAGAGGTAGACGACAGCAGGAATCGAGCGCGGTCGCGCCTGGGAAAAAGAAACGGGCAAGTCAAAAAAGTTCGAGTCGCATCGCAGGAGCAAGTCGCCGCACGCATCCATACGCGCACATATACAACCATTCTTGCCCGCCGTCGTCGCCGCCGCCGGTGGCTCGCGCGCCCCAGAAAGGCACACACAAGCGCCTGGGAAAGAGAGAGAGAGCGCGCGCGCGTGCGAGGAATCAAGCTAAGACTTGCTCCCCAAAGCGGTAGCAAAAACAATCAATGCTAGAAGAGCGGAGTCAACCCTCGCGCCGGCCTTTCTCTCGCTGAGGGCAAACCCGACCGAATGGGAACACACCGGCCTTGGACAGTTGCTTGCGAATGCGTAACTGGTTTCAATGAGGCATCTCCCCTCCCGAGCGCCGCGCCACCGAGCTCCTTGCCCTTTTTTCGACGGCATTGCTCAGCGGCGTTGGAGACAGTCGCGCTTTGTTGGCCATTCCATTCTCGCTAGTTTCGTTTCTTTTCCCTTAGCGGGTTTTGCGCGTGTCTCTCCCTCTGCTTGGAAATCGAAGATAATTTCAACAATCACGGCGTGAAAAGACCGTAATCCGTAATTCGACACCCCTCTTTAAAAAGGAAAACGCGTTGTTTTGCGGGAGAAAACCGAGGTACAAGGGTATTTGGCTGAAATTTTCGGTTTTCGCAATCGACTTGCATTTAAACATTTCTTTCCAAAAGATCTAAATTTTGTCGCCTCAGAAATGTGGAAAGGTTGCAAGCGAGAAATGCGGCGCCTCACCTAGCAACCGCAAAATTCGAATTTCTGCATGTGTTTTGATGGCGCTCCTGCAATAACCACCGCGCGTAGCCTGAAGCAACGCCGCCAGTTAGCAGACAGCCTGAAGCCCACTCATGCGGTTCGCGCTACGTTAATGTGGAAACACCGCGAAAAGAAGCAGTGTGCGCAAGACAAGCACGATAGACAGGACTGTGGCGTCCTTTCGCAATAAAACGTCTTGGAAGAAATGTCTGTGGCGCCGCACTCTATCCATGTACACTTTTCTCTGCCGACAATGCTGCCAGCCCCCTAACCAGCAGCATCGATTTGTACTAAGCGAGTGGGCACAGTATTTAAATCGGATACACAACACACGTGATCAGGAATCAACGCTCAAACAAAGCGGATTTGATTGTAACACTGTAACTGAAGTATCCAGGCGATCATACAGAGGACAAGCGTTCTGGGAGTGTTACACATTGTTTTAACAGCCAGTCAAAAGAAAGGTTGTGTTTTGAGCGGGTGCCCATAGAAAACACTTTGCCAGGATGCCAATACATCTTACAAGTACTACAACTAACACATGTACTGAATTAATACAATTTCAGAATTGTTGTTATAAAAATTTCTTCAACATTCAAACAATCAATTTATTAAAAAAAAATAACATCATCAATGAAGAAAGTATTACACAATATTAATTTATTAAAAAAAATAACAGCATCAATGAATTGTGTCCACTTAATATAGCAATTTTTATCCCACATTATTAACCTTAATATTATGCAATACTTTCCTTTTAAAATTGGACATGGGCCTTTTTTATAGAAGCAGGAAATATTTAAATACCATATATACAAAAGTTTCTATAGCCAAATAAATATTCCTTTTGTCAAAAATAATATGTTTTAAGGAAATTTTCTTTCAAATATATATATTTCAAAGAATTACAGCACGCTACAAAAGCAGTTACCTGCAAACTGTAGATTGTAATCAATATTAATTTACTTATGGAGCGCCATCCAACCAAACATTTAAATGATGCCATCATTTCAGTAATTAATAATTCATTGTAACATTTAGAAAATCCAGTGGCGCAAAATAATTCTTGTTTGCTGCAGCAGCAATACTGCATATTACCTAAGCTTAAAAAGAATAAAAGCTTAAACAATCTTAACATGGACCTTAAAACGTATAAAGGAACCATGCGGTAAGGGAAACCTGCAAAATGCAGCCTCTCAAACCTGTGAAGCATTCACAAGTCCAACTCTGTTACACCTGATAAAGCATGACCAGACAACATAGCGCAGTAAGACCTGTAGGCTACTGCAGAAAGTTCAACTTTTTAAAAACATTAGTAATACTACATGCTGCCATAAACATTGATTGGTTTTTAATTAAAAATCAATAACAAAGGTCTCCAAAAAAACAAGAGCAAAGCAATACTAACAATATTTTACTTTTTTCACCTAAACTTAAAATTAATAGAAAGTAAAGTAAATATGATAACTTTCCTTTGCCAGGTTTGTACGATGGCTTTTTGTTATATAAATTCTGATTTCAAAATCAATAAAACGTATTTGCAAATTAAAATTTATAAAAAAAAAGAAAAATTAAACCAGTAGGATGGTCACAATATTATTGTACTGTTTCATAGAATTATTCTTCATATATTATAGTTAAAAAAGGTTGAATAATTTTTAATATGTTATTCATATTTAATTATAAAATCTTTTAGTTTGTCACAGTGAAAAATATGGAGTTTCATTGTAATGACGGAAGATTTTCTTTTCTTTTTTTTAAGCTTTTTTTCATTCAATTTACTTTTTTGAAATAAAACATGAGAAAATATACAGTGTTAAAGCATATTTAAATAGAAAATACATTTTTTTCTAAATTTCAGTAAATTTTAAGAAGAGTGCATGGGCCCCACAAAAAATTGACATTAGTTGTCCACCAGGGCAGATATACACTTTACAGTGTCTTGTCAACTTAGCAATAACAGTTAATATTTTTATATACCTATTAATTACCACATTTTGCCAGTGTTACGTACTCATAATTCACATAAAAATGCTATAAAGTTTACCAAAACGCTTCATTTGGTTTTGTCCATTTTATTTGAACCAACATAGGTTATTAATTTAAACAATGTCTGTCTAAGTACCCAGGGAACAGTCAGGTGTAACCTACATTTTATATATGGTGGCAGCCAAAGATATACTCAAACATTTGTTTTGTTGGTATACTGCACTAAAATACTGAAATATATATAACAGAAAGGGTATTTTTCATTGTAAACTTACTTGGCCTGGCGTGTTTTGAGCAAACATTAAATGCCAAAGAATTTTGGAGGTGAAGTTCTATGCAAGAAAGTACCAGTAAACAAATAGAAATGTGAACTTTGCAATCAAGTCAATCAAATATGATTTGCAATTAAAAAAATATTGATATAACAAAAAAAACAAGAAAGTTGATGTATAGTAATCAATCATTTATTAATTTTTACAAATTTATTTTTTAAATTAAATCAAAGCTCTATGCTCGCATCGACGGTGGTGCATTTGAAAAAAAATTAAAAAAAAAATGCTTAACGTTAAAATTAAGCCATTTAAAACATTACAAAGTTGTAAGTTGTAAAATATCAGGATAAATCTTCCATACTATATAAATATCTTACAGTATTACAAAACATGGTTAACATATAATTCCACAAATGCAATTAAAATTTGTGGCAAATGTGTATTAAAATAAATCCAAGTCTTTTAAATATTTGTGACATAAGTTATCTGAGAACAATTAATTACTAAAGGTGTAAGAACAATATGTTAATAATTTAAAAAACTGCTAACTCTTAGGGTATGTTTGAAAATGATAAAGCTTTAAGCAAGAACATTATCATGAAATACAAGTAATAATTCTCCACAATTTGAAAAGCACAATTGCATTTATTTATCAGATTTTGAGGTTGTACAACTAGAAATAATTAACTAAAATATTGGACTGGTTTATTTATCAACAGCACTACATGCATCCTACATATTGTCAGTACCCAATGAGTACCCAAATCCAATGGATTTTCTCAAACAAGCTGTATGCTGAACTGTCCAGTTAAAAACAACATTACAACCAGAGTACACCTATTTTGTATAGATGTTAACTTCTAATATAGCATGCCACATAATACAAAGAATAAGGTCTAGAATCCTACCACATTTCTGTCCAGGCGTTTACATTGCTAACATTATTTGAGTTAGTTAGTGTTTGATTTGGTAAAGGTTATTATTATATTTTTCTCCAATGTTTATTTATTTCTAGCAATTTCAATGTTGACTCATTTTGGTATTCTAATAGGATTCTAAATCAGCGCCACAAAACGTACAGTAAAAAAATCGGCGCTCTTTCACTATTGTACATGAAAAGTTATGCAAAAACAAAAAATAATAATACCGCATGCCACAACGCATATTGTTTGGGTTAGGGTGCGGGTTAGCGTTTGGGTGAGGGTGGGTCAAGTAATTTTATGTTTATTATTGATAATAACTTGACCCACCCTCAACCAAACGCTAACCCGCACCCTAACCCAAGTTATATGTGTTGTGGTATGCGGCATTTGAAGAAAAAAATTTTTTTATTAATTTTTACGTACAATAGTGAAAGAGCGCCAAAAAATCCTATATTTTTCCTATGCTAAAGAACAAAATCTGATCCTGGTCTAGAATCCTACCACATTTTCGTCCAAGGGTTTATATTGTTGACAATATTTGAGTTAGGGTTTAGGGTTCAACTTAACCTTTGAGTGGTTCAAGTATTAGTATTATATTTATTGTTACATATTTATGCCTTTCTTCAATTTCAACTTTGACGACTCGTTTCGTTACTGTTAAATGTGGTAGGATTGTAGACCAGCGCCCTACTAAAGCGCACTTACTTTTTAAATTTAAGTCAATCATTTTGGCAGAGAATGCAGCGATATATATGATTTCCTATCAGTTTTAACAGCGAAAAGTATGTCAGTTTTTAGAGCATAGTCTGTCATTTAAGTTTTGAAGCACCCTGTTTAGATATGCATGGATGGATGGGTTGTGCCCTCTGGTGCCAAACTTTTTAAGCAATGTTTAACTAAATAAAAAATTACCCAGTTTAAACGAAGTTCAGAAATTTTTATTTCCGAACTTATTTGATTTTGCTTATTTGTAATATTTATCAGTTAAAAATTAGGCAAAATTATTCATTGAAACATTGTTATATTTTACGACCTTTTAATATAAATTTGACTTTAAAAAAAAAGGAAAGCTCACACGTAAAAATAAAGAAAAGTTTCGAGATTACACTTTTTTATTACTTTTGTCAGCCGCCAGCCAGCAGATTCTCGCAAACGTTTCTATTTAACATCTCTGACCGCAACACACTGTCTGTGGTTCCTGTGATGTTTGTATTTGAGCTTTTAGCGCCAAGTACGACTAGCGTTCCTGGTTAAAGATAATTTTCGGCGCTATTTGGAAAAAGCACATGCATAATACGTACACCCCCCGTCGACTGCTTAAATGCAGCAACATCTACACCATACGTATGCTGGTTTGATTGCGTGGCTCTGGTATAGAACCGTACCACAGGCACAGCGTTGAAACAATAACTAAAGCAACGCACAATATTTCGGTTAGGATGTCGGTTAGTGGTTTACGTGGGGGTGGACCAAGTACTATTATATTTATTATTTAATAATATTGCCTTACCTACGCAAACCCAAATAATTATCGTTGTAGTAGGATTGTAGACCAGCACCGAGATATTTAAGCAGCTTGAAAATGCGCGGCTGTAATATGAACACTCTCAAGGTTTCGCCTGCACTGTAATAACGATACTTCTAAAGTTTGCGCAGCTCTAAGTAAATTACTACTGATGGTTTTAAAAAGACAAAAAAAAAGCTTTTCGTGTTTACTGCCCCCATAGTTTTTGTGACTGAACTAATTTCATAGCTGCGTCTGAGTTTGTCACTACAGATGTGTGTCAAAAAGAGATAAATCCCCGCGCATGTCAAACTTTTTAACCTGGGCAAGCAATAAACGCGACAGGCAGCAGCTAGCTTTTTGTTTATTATTTCAGATTATGGTCACGTTGACTTACTCTGATAGCTATTTCGGCATGCATGCTTAACGGATTGCAGATTGTTACTAAGTACTTTTTTATTTCTGATTGATGTTTTAGTTTTGCAATATAAAAATATACTGAAACAAGCTAAGTGTTGATTTTTCTGACAATAGGTATGCACACAAATTTCTCTTAAAATATGTCAAATATACATCTGTCGCAGAATGCAGACTGGTCATACAGTTTTTTCAATGCTGCCCCTGACACCCAGTCTGCAAAGTATGGAAGATCTTGCAAGTGCCCTGCCAATAAAATTAAACACACAAAATTTTTGGCACTAACAGTTTTCAGTTAAGGACTTCATTTTCTGAAAACATTAAAAATAATGTTATTGCAGCCGCACAATTTTAGACTACAAAACCCTCTCCCCAGTGTAATATCAAAAGTTTCAAATTTTGAAGAATTAGGGTGCAAATTCAACATTTAAATATCTGTTAAAAGAATACATGCACATGCCTTACTTTCTACATTAGTTTGTGATAAAATTGGTTGGTGACAAACTTTGTGTTTAAAGTTAATTTTTATTAATTGATAATAATTGTTTATGTTCTTGAAAATAATTTAGGTTTATAAATGACTTGAATGCTAACCACCTGTAATATCGGGAACTGACAATGGCATCCAAACGAAAAGCATCAACCCCGCTTTCTGGAACATCCACCCCAAAAAGGTCCAATAAGGAAAATGAAACCAATGGTTTCGGTATTATTGAAAGCATTTCTTTAAAAAACTTTATGTGCCACGGTAGACTGACAATGCGTTTTACCAGCAGCGTAAATTTTGTAGTTGGGCACAATGGCAGCGGAAAAAGTGCAGTTTTAACTGCACTCATTGTTGGATTGGGTGGAAAAACTAGTAATACCAGTAGGGGAACTTCCCTGAAGACCTTAATCAAAACAGGCAGCACTTCAGCCACCATCGAAATTGTGCTACGCAACAATGGAGCAGAACCTGTACGACCAGAAATTTATGGTTCCAAAATTATTGTGGAACGCCGAATTACTTGTGATGGCCAGTCTTCTTACAAGATTAAAAATGACAGCAACAAAGTCATATCAACAAAAAAGGATGATCTTCTCACGATATTGGATGAAATCAACCTACATGTCGATAATCCCCTTACTTGCCTTAACCAAGAAATGAGCAAAAATTTTTTACATTCAAAAAACGAATCTGACAAATACAAGTTCTTCCTAAAGGCAACGCAGCTTGAACAAATGAGCCATGATTATCGGTACATAAGGGACCATGGCGTTCTAATTAAAACAATCATAAACCGAAAGCAGAAAAATATCCCTGATTTGGAAAAAGAGGTTTTTGAGAAGGAACAGCAATTCAAAGATTTAGCCCAAATTCAAGATTTGAAAACTAAAATAAATGAACTAAAATCAGAATTAGCTTGGTCTCAGGTTATTCAGCTGCAACACTTTCTTAAGCCAACTAAACGAGAACTGGAGAGGGAAAACTTAAAAACTCCAAAATATGATGTTGCTTTGGAGAAATGTCGTGAAAAAGAAATGGCGGCTCAACATGATTTAGATGATCTCCAAAAGAAAGTCAAAGACTTTCAACGCCAAGTAAAACAGTTGGAACCTAAGAAACAAGAAGCAAAAAAAGCTTTTGATGAAGCCAAAATGGAGGAGAAGCGCTCTCAAAACGTCCTTGGTCGCACACAGCAACAAAAGAGGGAAACTATTAGAGATAGAAAAGAGCTGGAGACAAGGATTGAGGAGCTAAAGAATTCTGCAAAAACCGACATTGAAGATGAAAAGCAAAAAAGGGAAGAATCTCTTGCACAATTGCGGGAACAATACAAATCTTCAGAAGCACAGGTAAAAAACTTATCCCACCAAGTTGAGCAGTTTGCAATGGCTTCTCAACGCCTCAAGGAAAATATACACAATGAGAAACGGGAAGAACAAGAATTGCAACACGAGCAAAGAAGAGCTAAACACGCTATTAACAGTTTGTCTTTGGGTAGAAAAAATAGACTTCAGCTTTTTGGTTCCAAAATGCCAGATTTTGTACAAAAAATTGAAGATGCATGGAACAAAAAACGATTCTCAAAAAAACCACGAGGTCCTATCGGAACTTGTGTCACCGTTAAGGATGCAAACTTGGTTGTACCAGTTGAGTGTGCAATTAGGGGTTTTATGACCAGCTTTGTTGTGGATAACCATGGAGATGAAAAAATACTTGAAGCCTTGAGAAACTCAACATTCTCCATTTATGAGAGATCCAGAATTGTAATATACACAATGGAGTACAGCAGCCGAGTTTATGATGTCTCAAAAGGTCAAGTTGAACATCCACAGTTTAGTTCAGTTCTAAACCTATTGAAAATTGATGATCCTGTTATTGCTAACCTTCTAATTGATATGGCTGGCATAGAATGTATTCTTGTTATTCCTGATGTACAAGATGCCCTAAGAACAATTCAATGCAATCGTCCACCACCCAACTGCATTAAAGCATTTACAGGAAATGGCGATGAGGTATTAATTGACAGATTCTACTCCAACAAAAAAAATGCTGTATCAAAATTTCTTAAAGTTAATGTTGATGATGAAATTAAAAAAAACAAGGAAATATTGAAAATGTTGCAATCTAAGTTCACTAATATAAAGCAAAATCTAAATAAGGCTGAAAAGGAACTAAGGTCCAGCGATCAAGAACAACTCCGCTATGAAAGATCAAAAGCTGCTACCAAGGATAAACTGAGAAAGATTTCTGTTGAAATAAAGTCTTTGGAAGCTATTGAAGATCCACAACCATTGGATGTAAAGGACCTGGAAGATGAAGTTGCTCACTACACACAACAGCTTGGTTCACTGGATGTTCTTATCGAACAACAAACACAAGATAGCCAAAACCTTGCCAAGCATACAAAGGAGAAGCAACAAGCTTTGGCCAAGTGTGTTGGATCGGTAAAACACATTTGTGACAGTGCAGAGGACTTGACTGAAAAAATAAACAAGGCCTCCAGTGACCTAGAAACTGCTAAGGCAGAAAAAAAGCATTTCACAGAAAGAAAGAAAAAGCATTTGGAAAGTGTCGAAGCATTAAAACTTAGTATAAAGCACGAAACAGAGCGGATTGAAGAAGAATCCAAAAAGGCAGCTCAGATTTGTCCAGAAAAAATTAGCACCCGCAGAACCCCCAATAACATAGAAAATGAAATAAAACAAATCAATCGTCGTATCAGCCAAGAAGAAACAACACATGGTGATCATGAGGTCATTGTCAGGGAATACAATGAAGTGTTGGAGAAGTTTAAATACATAAAGAGACAAATCAAAATGTCAAGAAAACTTGCAGATGCAATTGAAAACTATTTGGAGGAAAGAGAAGCTGCCTTTTCTCAACTGCGACGTTTACTATCAGCACGTTGTGCTTTTGACTTTGATGTCCTGCTTCGAATGAGAGGTTTTGTGGGCAGTTTAACCTTTGATCATGAAAATAATACCCTTTCTATTTGTGTTAAACCACATGAGAATAGTGCGTCCCTGACAAAAGACCTAAAGGCACTGTCAGGCGGCGAGAGATCATTTTCTACAGTGTGCTTTGTGCTGGCACTTTGGGAGGCAATGCATTCCCCGTTGCGATGTCTTGATGAGTTTGATGTGTTCATGGACATGGCCAACCGGAGAGTTGCCATGGACATGATGGTGGATATTGCTTTGTTAAGAACTGACAAGCAATTCATATTCTTGACACCGCATGACATCAGTGCATTGCCTAAATCAAAATCCATTCATGTGTGGAAGATGGCTGACCCTGAAAGGGGTCAAACAACCCTACCTTTCTGAAATATATGTATTCTCTGTAAAAATGCAGTTTGACCCTAATTGTTTTGTGTTGGGGCTGTTATCAAAACCGATGCTTTTATGCGACATGTTATAAATGTGTTGCAGTACACAGTACAAGTATTTTCCAAAATTTAATGTGTTATTTCTAAATCATTTGTTTTGACAAATTAAAGTTCATACACTTGGCACAATAAAAAAAACATATAGCATGTTCAAGTTTTTTATTGTCAAATTACCACCCATTTATGTAATGTATTTTTAAGTTTTTGCTGTTCTACTCTCTTTCGCTTGCTATTGCCACTTTGTGATGCCATTTAAATAAAAAAAAACTTTTCTTTCCAGTTTTGTAGGTTTGTTCTATCTGTAAACAAATTCATAAATATGTCTGATAATGTTGAATTTCTCAAAAAAACATTTGGAATTTTTGATGAGACGCTGAAAGGCTATCTTTCTAAAGAGGACTTGAAAGTTGCAATGCTGTACATTTTTGGTTACAAACCATCAAGCTATGAAATAGACCAGCTATTGAATTATGAAAGCTCCCAGCAGGGCCCCGGCATGTCACTGCCAACATTTTTGAAAACAATGGCCAGCAAGTTGGAAGCAACAGATGTTCATCAAGAAATAAGGCATTTGTTTTACATGCTTGACATCCGGTGCCAAGGATTTCTTACTCTTGGCGACATCAAGCAAGTATTTAGGCTTGTGGCGCCACACATTGTTGAGTCAACTGTAATATCCTGCTTTCAGGAAATGTGCTCACCATATGGAATGGGCAGGATTAGTTATAGAGACTTTGAAGCTGCTATGATGCACAAGCTGGACTTGCAATCTTTTTGTATTATGAACAGTGTGTTTTAGAAATACATTTTATTTGTTTCCACCACTGAAACGCTTGCAACACTGTGGTTCTATTATTAGTGCTGTGAAATAGTTATTGACTTTTGAGGTCAATATCATTGGTTTTTTAATATTAGGCTTTTAGAGTTATATATTTTATTTCAGCTCATTGTTTGACTTTGTATTGTTCTTTTCATTTTTTGGTTTTCTGTTGCTAGATATAAAACAAAAATGTTGACCAACACATAATTAATAGTCAAGTGTACTACTTTCATAAATATATCATTGCTTTTATGTTTAAATCAACTGAAATTTTACAGTTTCTAAAAATGAATTTAATGTCAACATTAAAAGAAGCATATGTTATACTGTTTCTCGCTTTATTTACCACTGTCTTCAGTAAAACGACTTCGACAAGAAAACAGTTTGTTCAGCCATTTGTTACAGCCGAGGAAACACTAGCGGCCCTGGAAAACATTGTTTTATACTATTCAACTCATATGCAGGATATAACTTTAGACTTTAGTTTTGGTATCAGAGTTCTTCAAGGTGCTATACAAGTTTCTGCCTTTTTATTTATTAATTCTTTTTATAAGTACACTTTAGTTATACAAATGTAGCATTACCAAAACATGTTCTCCAAAGTTTTTTATAGGTTAGCTGAACATGTGTGCGAAAAGTCAATCTTCTAATATTAAATTAAAGATGGTTAATAACATTGTACAGTAAAATTTCACAGTAAAACAAATATGCTCAGTTTAGCAGTCATCAACAAAAATTGACATAGGTTCATTCTCTTTATATTTTACAGGTGAACTGGAAAGAACTTTGAGAATATCAAAAAACAATATGCAAACTAATGTATGGAAAAAACCTGAAATTCAATTAGGTTTTATGAGGCTGTTTAACATGACCAATGCAGCTATGAGCAAATCCGTGCCATTTCTTATAAAAGCCGACAAAGAGTATGTAAAATACAAGTGATTTGAACTTCTGAATTTTGTTTCTTTATTTTTCTCCAGATATTATGACAAACTCCACTTTGTGATTGATAGTCCATGGAACTCCTATGAAGTTCCACCACAGATATCAGATGTTAAACGGATAGAAGTGATTCCTGTAAAGAGTTGAGTATTTTGTTCTAAATTCATCTAAAATTTTCCTGATTCAGTTTTCTTAACAATTGAATTGCTCACTACAACAAAAAACTTTTCTAAAACAAAGCCTAAAAGGTCAAGTAGATCGACAGCATCTTAGATACTGTCGATCTACTCGACCTTTTTGGCTTTGTAATTTATTATCAAGCTACATTACAGATCCGTGCATAGTGTACCCAAAGCCTCACAACATTTGTTAATTAAATGATTGACTATCATTGCGATAGTTTACTCTTGTGTGGCTTTTACAAAAAGTACCATTGCTGTTTATTGCTTTAATAAAATTGGTATACATTCATTTTTTCGCATGCTTTATTTTGGAGATTATAGTTGGTTAATATAATTCAAACAGCTGGTGAAATGTTCAGTGAAGAATCCAGCGATTACTGCATGAAATCTTTACTTATTGCTGAAAGCAGCAATAGGTGCCCTTTGGATACTTGCTGGAAAAATATGACACAAAATGGCTACAGCTTATACACCCCAACTCATCAACTGATATGGCTGCAACTAGGTGTTAAAGTAAGTTTGAGATTATGACTTTTGTGGTCTGAGGTGCACTTAGACCCCCAGAAACTTTATATATTTATTTTTTGTTATATTACCAGATGGGTTGCCGACCTGCAATGAACAAGGCTGCAATAAAAGATGGGTACAAAGGTGGCTTTGACGAGTTAATTGAGCAAAAGTGTGCTGGAGTTGTTACAGAAATGGAGGCTTTAGCCAGAAATGGTGTGGATGAAACTGCACAAGATATATTTCTTGAACAAGGTCTTTTATTTAGCTATTATATGAATTACTAAACTATGGGCCTTAATTTTGTTCTCCATTCATTACAGCAATTATTTTATTACACCAATTACTAGCAAGTCAACATTTATTTAAAAATGAAAAACCTAAAAAAGCTATAACATTGTGGCCAACATTAAAAGGTTTTCATATGTAGTTGCAGGCCTGTTGTATAACTGTAGAATTATTCCTAAAATTATGGATAAGATAATGAACTGGCCTATATTAAACCAAACCAACAATAAACTGACCTGCAATATACATATATAAATAAAGGAAAAACTAACATAAATTTTAACATAACAAAATTAAAGGTATTACCCAGATCCCTTATAAGTCACATTTTGTTAAATATATATATTTTTTCTTTTCAATATGTAAATATAAATTGTGTTTTGTAAGGATTTGTTTGTGGGAGCATTGGAATTATGGATGCAGTAAGGCCAGAGTGGTTACGAGAGGCGCTACAGTGGATGGATAACAAAGTGGGATGTTTAATGGCAGATGATTCTGAATATAACTTTAACCCGGAATTTTTTAGGCAGCTCTCATTGACGAGGTATCTCTCTATTTTATTCAACAAATAGGAATTTAAAAAGATGTACAAAATGTCAACTCAATTTGTTTACTTGTGTTTCTAGAAGCCGGTGGATATCCAGAAAATTGCACATGGATTCTGTTTTAGAAGGTAATTGTTGCAGAGTTGAGATTTTTTGCAATTTGCTCCTGGCAAAAGCTAATTGACACCCACTTGACCAAGTGTCCTTAAGCAAATATTGTTGTTGTTTTCAAACGCTCTGGCAGTCGAAATTTGTTAAACGGTGACAAGGTTTGATTTTGTTTAATCGCTTATGATACACAATTGCACAGTATAGTAAGGACTTGACCAAACACATCATATGTGGCAAAAAGTCCTACGCATTCAATAGTCTGTCTGGTAAACGATCAAAGCAGTCTCCAGATTAGTCAAAAATACTTATTTTGCTAAGCATCTGTTTGTTGAATAATATTTGTTAGGAGAGATGTTGCGCTGTTGATATGTCATAATGTTGCTGAATAATAGTCGTTTGTAGGAACCAATTAAAATGAAACAGATGGCAACATGCTTATAACACACACTTTTTGTCAAAATGGAAACTCATCGTTGGCACAATTGCTCCACATAGCTGTCCATTTTATCCTGTTTCAGTTTTGAAGTTGGATTTAATTACAAAAGTAGAGATGGTTTGCTTGCTGCATTCAGTAACAGGCAGGGCTGCAGAACTGGATTTTGGTCTCAGCAAAGTAGGTTTATTTGGTTGAAGTGGACTTGGTAGTAAGACGATAAACTCCTATGTGCTGGCTCAGTACCATGTTTAGAACCTATTACGACACACTTTGTACATCAGAAAGGTAAAATATATGTGAGTGACGTATAAAACATATGTATCAGTGGATTGCTATATCCTTTTTCTATTCTAGTTACATCAGGGGTTCTTAAACTTTTTTTACTGCGAAACCCTAAAATTCTTTTTTGCTTCGCATGGACCACAGTAGGCAAAAAAATGAAAAAATGACGTTTTAAATTGACGTCACAATACAAATAGACTTCATAAATCTGCTGATTTCGGTCTTTGAATATAGACTAATATTTCAATTAGGCATTTATGGACCCAAAAAAACTAGTTCTCAGGACTGTTTTTTTTTTCTAGACCAGCGGTTCTCAACCAGTGGCCATGGCTCACTAGTGGGCCAAGGGAATATTTTGAGTGGGCCACAGACCAATTTTATCAAGCTAGATTTAATGAAGAATTAAGTTGTATTTGTGTCACTACACTTAATTTTACAGAAGTAATGGCTTGGGAAGGAATTTAGAAGGAATGTAAATTTATTGTTCAGCAGCTAATATCTTAATAATGCACGGTTAAAGAAATAATCTTTTTTGAAGCTTGTTGTGCTGTTTTTTGTTCTAAACCTATTTCATAGTTGTTTTTTTAAAAACATTTATTGGGCCACATAATTTTTGTGCAACAAAAATGGGCCACAAAAGAAAAAAGGTTGAGAACCACTGTTCTAGACGGAATTCAAATACAGCCCTGATCACAGGGGCAAATGTTTTTTTAAATACTGTTCACTCACAGAAAATGATTCAAAATTCATTCTTTATGTGTTCATTGTGTTCACGGCAGCTCTATAACCCAAACGGTCACAGAAAAAAAACTTTGTCCCGGCTGCCTGTAATGAATATTAATCTGTAAATTGATAACAAGGATAAATAAATAGTTCAAAATCCAGGTAATTTAGGAGACTTGTTGGTATGTGAAAATGGTTAGTTAGTGTTAACACTATCGGCAGACATATGTCCAACTAAAGAGTGTAAATTTTAGTTCAATTTCAAACCTGTATAAATTTCCTTAATTTGGTAAAATCATATAAAGGCCTTTTAAAATGTTGTACTAGAATGGAATCTTTATATATATAAAAACGAAGATTTGTGAGATTATTTGTGTGTAATATGTTTGCTGGCAGAGCAACGTCGTCGTCGACTAACAAAATAACCGGCGACTCCCCGTCGTGTGGGGAGTCTTGCGCGTGACAAATCGTAAATGTAACCGCGCAAAAGCTTTTTTTTAAGCGCAATTACCTGCGTCGACATAAAAAATCAAATTAAGTATATTGCACGAATAAAAAATAAATTTTAATGTTTTTAACTAAAAGATGTTTGCCATGCTTGCCGTTGGCTATTTAGTCCTTGCAGCGGTTTTAATGGTAACCAATTTTCAGTTTCAAGCGGGATTTTACTCATGTTCGAAGAAGTATGGTACTGGGATTACATAAAAAGCACATCACATGTTATAATTCATGTTAACGAATCCAAGTAAAGAATTAAGTTTAACAATTCCAAATTTAGGCAGAGTTCGCAAAATATCGCGTTTGTTGTCGCAGTTTCAACAGTAAGCAATTTATATTTTTCAATGGGTTATGGGTTTGTCTGACGTTGGACACAGCGTAATTTGGCGTTTAGAGCTAGGGTTTTATAGAAATTTTACCTTTTTTAAACATACTTTGAATAATCAACAGGAAACCTACAATATTGTGATGTTGTGGTGTAGTTAACTTTTACCCAGTTAAAATAACTGGAAAATATTCTATTTAACCTGGGCAACACCGGTTATTTCGTCTAGTAAACTATATTTGAAGTAAAATTTTTATTGTACAATTTAACAAAAAATTGTTTTATGTATTTCACCTCAAAGATGGCTGTAGTACTCACCAGACAGCAGTGGCAGCATGCTTCTATGGAACAGCTTTGCGACTTTTCTTTGATCCAGTATACAAAAGTAGAATGTTAGATCCAATGCAAAAAAGAGTATGGAGCCTGTATGCATTCCATGGTTACATACCGAAAGAACTTTTTGTGTATTTTGTTGCATTAAGCACAATTTCCTTGTTTGTATTGTTCCATAAAAGAATTATTTCAATCATTAGGTTAATTTTTCTCCATAGATGTTTTAAACAGTGACACAAACCTAATAGTGTGGTACACTCACTGTACAATCTCTACTGATGTTTACCTTTTATTGTGTTATTAAAGTTGCAATAATTTTATTTAAGCTGCCAAAGAAATTGTGTGCATTGCAAGCAATATTTCCATGTTTTTACACGCTTTATATTGTTTTTAGGTGTAAGTAGTGGTTAAAACCAAATTTGCCAAAATTAGAAACAGATTATTGGTCTTAGAATTGTATCTCACTGTTTTAGTTTCTCTCATCAAACTTGTGATTTTTTTTACTTGTGCATTGTTTTTTTGTGTGTGTATCATAGAAAAATAAATGTTAAGCTACCTACAGAATGGATGTTATGTTTTACATTATGACCAAAGGTAAAATGTTTGCTAAGTATCAACCAGCTAGAACCAAAAGACTTGTTTCCTACTAATATTTAGTGTCTGAACAACAGCGAGCCATATCTTCTTACACAAGGAAATAATTTTTATTACTGGTTTCTTCGTAACATGTATTGTACACATACTGTTGCTCACAAACAAAAATGAAAAGGCTATATAAAAACTAATGATTATTCACTGTGGAAAAAATCCAATGCCATCAAGCCTTAATGACCTAATGACTCGATTCTACAAGAGTAGTAAAAGATGTGAGTAAAGACAAAAAAGTAGGTGACCCAGGCAGCATATACTAACAAATGTATTTTTGAAAATGATGTGAATGAAAGTGCTGCGTAAAATTGGGTAATGTTGTTTTCGGTCATAGATTGACCACCCCAGTTTAGAATGATAATTGTATAGAAACAATCAGATTAGAATTAAAATGGCTGTTCTATAGTGCAGGGGTCGGCAACCTTTTTTGCACTGTGGACCGGTTTTAAATCTGAAATTTTGTCACTGGCCTTTAAAAAAAATAACATTTATTACAATGCGAACTTTATTTTTTGCGGAAACATGATGCTTGTATCTATAGGAGTTATTGAACTTAATGAAACCCGCATGCGGCTTTTTTTCAGCCCGTCAAGCAATTTAACCCAGGCTGCTGCTCATTTCAAGCCACTTTTATAGGCCTTAAAATGTTTTATTGAATAAGTTACACTTGTATACCATTATCACCTATTCCAACTCTTACCAGCTTATCAGAATAAGGATAATTAAAGCATTCATTTAAATTTTAAATGAAAGTCACACATTTCGGACCTATTTTTTGTACAGGCCCCACACAACACTTTTTGTTTCCATAGTAGACGAAAAGACTAAATATTAAAATATAATCACAGACTGACTCATGATAAGTATAGGATAGACATTCATAAAAAGCTTGCCAGATTTTTTACACCAAATTAAAAAAAAATCTTGCTTTTTCAACATGGTTAATGTCACAAAATTCATTCAGCATTTTGGCCGAGGTTTGCCAAAACTAATAAAAATACATACATGTTTTTTTTTATTTAACCTTTTCTGCTTAAATATCAAAATAATAAATCATTTCATTATGTGACATTGTTTGCATGAATTTATTCTATTTCACTTGAACATTCAAAAACATGATATTTTAGCTATGTAACTCATATGGCCACAGCACACTGGTTGTTTTGAACATCACGCGAATTTGATACTAATTGTTATTTTTCATCATACCAATCAACCATGGAGCATATTTAAACAAAAGTTAATGTATTTGGAATATAAAAATACTTTTAATTGTTTTTGACTTTTGTCCGGCTTTTTTTTTGCACAGTTCGTGTTTAAGTCAAAATTTTTTGATCTGGCAACCCTGCTACGAACTGGTAACAAACTCCTCGCTGACCGGCGGTTGCCGAGCCTTGCTATAGTGCACATTTTGTGTTTAACTAAAATTCTATTTTTATGCAGCATACTTGTAAGATCTTTTTCATTCAGCAAATATATCAACTAATCGAAGTTTTATTATGATTTTGCTAATAAAAGAATAACAACTGTAATATTTAAACACAAATCTGCCAAAGACAATGCTACACAGATGTTGTTTGTGATGCAAACATATTTTGGCCTTCAGCAATAAGTTTTTTAACTGTAGGTAATGCAAAATATTTGTTTTCTTCTGTATAAATTTTTTTTGTTTTTGGGAGACAAATACATAAAACAGACAAATACTATTTTCCTGTCATTTTTATGCAAACAACTAACAGATACCTTATAAGAGCACTTTTTCAGACTTACCAAAAGCCATGCCGTTTTTGGGGTTTTGCTTTCAACAAAACCAGTTGAGATTGGCAAAACAGTTTTTTGCTGTATGAATTTTTTTATAGTCAGTAGATTTTGTTGTTTTAGGGGTATAAAAATATGATTCTACAAAATTATTTTGCCTCAATTGTTGAGAAAAGTGAATATTTTTATACACTTGCATAAAACTGATAAATATTATATCTTTATCAAGATTGTAATAAAATCAATCTTCTATACTTTCTTTGTACAGTACAAATTGTTATAGAGATTTTGTTACCTAAGCACAAAATTAAAACATTCAGATAAATTATTGGGATGCACAACATCCAAAACAAAAAAGGCTATTGCCACCTTTTAATTTTTTCTCCTTAGAATTGATTCTAATCAAGTTATTTGGGATAAATCACTTGAGTAAAGCTTTAAAAATTAATAGTTTAGTCCTCATAAAAAGTCTAGCACTAAAAGTTGAAAGGTATCTGTATTTACCTTCAAAAATACTCTTAGGACTCTTCAGGACCCAATGAAAATTTAAAGAATAGCTTCCGGACACTGTAGGAGAAGCTACATGATAATTAAATACCAGTACAGTAAAACAATGAACCCTCTTGAGTAAATCAATTATTTTAAAGCTTGATTTATTTTAGTACATATCACATAGTATGCAAACATTTAGGAGGTACATCTGTGAAAATCGTATTTTTTGTTGGTTGTTATTTAAATTTTTCAGAAACAAAATTGAAAATAAATTTTATACAGGTTTTAACAGACAGCGATATTTCTTATTGCTAAGTACGACAAATTTGTTTCCAATTATGTAAATTTTTACAATTAGCAAGATTTGTCGTTCCGATTACCTACTTCTTCTAACTGAAAGAATACTGCAGTAGTTGGCTCCCATAAGCTTAAAAAGTTCTATTTATTGCTTTACTGTTCAACTCTAGAAAATAAATCACTTTTTCGAGTCAATGTAATCAAAACAAAATGTTTTGTTACTTGTTACCAAACTTTACTTATCTATTAAAAAAAATTGTTGTAATCTTACACATTTTATTGAATAACTTACAACAACTCAGGACACTCTATTAAATTTTTTTCTAATATACTGTTTCATAAAGTTCATGTGGTTTAGTGAACAAACCAGGTATAAAAAATCCAATAGTTTTGATTACATACAAAAGTATTACTTTGTGTGGAAATCGAAATGAAGTAGGTTTCCCTGTTGGAGAACAATATTTTGAAAATAATTAATCTATTGTTACACGAATGTGATGCAATGTTATTAGTGAAAAGCATTGTTCCTTTTACCATAACAAATATAAAATAAAGTTTTCAAACTGCAAATTTGTGAACATTCGCACAACAACATAAAGATTCATGAGAAAACACAAAATTAAAACATGTAAAAATGCTGGTAACCTAAATGTTTTTTATCTGTAAAAGTACAATAAATTTAGAGTTTAAAATGCGCTTACAGTACAACTCAGATTGACTTACAGTACAAACTCAGATTGACCAAGGGTTTGTTGTGTCTGCCATAGTTGTTATATAGTGTGATAGGACATAGCAAGGGTTCTTAATTTAGCAAAACTCACATTACACCCATCCTTTATGAATATTATGTTTTGGAGACACAAAACACATGTGCTCACACTGAGCCTACCACTTTAAGAACACCCTTGTAATATAGCTCTATATGCGGTTGCTGTGCAAAAGTTGTTAAATCAAACTCTTGTCAAATCAAGTCTAGGTAAGGTAATATTGTTTGAATATTGGCTTGTTTTTTTCAAGAGAATTATGTGATTGACAGAAACATAATCTATCAATGGAAATTATCAAGTACAAAAATAGCATAAAATTGGTATCAGTAAAAAATGTAGCACCATTAATATTTCATCACTTGAATAAACTAATATATAAAAAACTATACTATTGTCAGATTTAAAATGGTGGCAATGTAGAGTATTGCGTTGCCATTAACAAAAGTTATTTGTTGACATTAAAGGACAGTTATACACATGTTATGCTCTATAGGACAGTGGAATGATTAAAATATTTACTTTAAAGCACAATTGTTTGAGAATATAGATATATTAAAACACAACAAAATTTAACTAGCATCAAAAACAGGAATGAAGGAACAATAAAGTGCAAATAAAATGAAAAAAAAACTTTTAAATTAATCCATACTGCTCTTCTCTAGCTGTTTGGATTTTTGGTCGACTTCCAAACCTTTTTAGGATTCCTCGTTTTGTGGTTGAATGAGAAGATTTGTGGGTGGCGGAAGGTACAACATCTTTTTCTAAATGTACAAATTTAGGACTACAGTCACAGGTGAAGAAGTTATTTCTAAACATTCTTAGTTTTTGGTTAAGTGTTTTTTTTAACAGAAATAAAACTAACACAAAAACAACACAGGATTACAAACTAAATAAAACTCCATTGTTTGAATTGATTTTACTAAAAGATTAATAATTTTAAAATTTGTTAAAATCAAATACAAAACATGTAAATCAATGTACAAAAGTTAGTAAAAACATGGTTTATTCCTATTTTAAAGTAAGTAAAGTAAAATTTGGTTATAAATTAATCGAGGACTATTATGGTTTTACGAAATAATAACATGCATTTTGCTGTCATTTTTAAAGGTTATATATTGGCTTGTGTCATGCAATATAATGATAGTGGTAAAATTCTTTGATGTTTGCACATGCAAAATTACACCATTACAGGCTGGCCTCAAATGATGTCGGAAATGATTTTCACAATCTTTGTTGACCATATTAAACTTATTAACAAAGATGTATAAATAACTGAATCTGCTATATCAATCTACATCTTATTTAAACATAAACTTGTATTCTCATAACAGCTTTAACAAATGATTAACTAAAATTTTAAATGATTCAATATGGTTAATTAATTTATATTGCCAAATAAAAATAGGTTCTTACAGATATTTATATAAAAAAAACTATGAAATTCAAATGCTATTGATCCTAACATGTGTTATTTTAATTGAAATATGATAAAGTCCAAATACTGTACACAAAATTTAAACACTGTATATTTTTGGTTAAGGTAATAGTGCAGTGTAAACCATCAATGCTGTTTTTTTCTTTATAGGACATACATTACATTAACTCAGTTTTTTGGAAATCTTTTGCCTTCATTGTCAAAAATGCTATCACTTTCAGCCTTATAAAACCCCACCCAATTACATACAACTTTTGGCTTAAGGAAACCTAGAAAAGGGCTGACTAATGCACCAGCATATTTAAAAAAAAAACATTTTGCTGGTCACACAAGAACTCAGTGTACACTGATTACTAAGCTATTAAAACTTGTGTTGTCTAAGCATCATTTCTATTTTATGGGTATTTGCCATGCCACCTTGGAAGCCAAGTGGTGTCACCTCAAATCACATCTTACCTGTGTTGCTTGCTTAGGATTTCGCTGCTGTTAGAAAGCCAGTGAAAGTTGCTTATATATGTGGTATTTAAGATTTTAACTAATGCATGTTTTAGTAAAGCTGACATGTTTTAACTCAAATGCTACATTTCTACTATAGTATAAGAGGACAAGAAAATAAAAGTGCTGCTTTGTGAATGCAAGTGTTTAAAACATTATCCATACCATTGGGCATATATCAAAACTAAAAAGATTTATACACAGTTTCTTTTATGTATTTTCCAAGGAATATAATCTGTGATCTAATAACTTTCTTTAAAGACCTGCAAATAGTCGTAAAATTCCCAGTCTGATACTAAATTCTAAGCTGACAAAAGCATTGTTAAACATTATGACAAATTTTATGACATTATACAGGGGCATCAAAAGGCTTATATATAATTAGTGTGAGTGGTCAAACATTTTTAAGCTTGTGACGCACTTCAAAAAGTATAAATAAATCCTGGAACTTTTTTATCATTATATAACAATCCAAACTACTTATAATTTTACAAGCTCCTAATCAACAAAACAATAGGTAAATAAATTTTTTGCAAATTTTTAATTCAATATATTAGGGCAAATCAAATTTTATCTAGTTTGTAAATTGCTTGTGTGCTCTGAAGTGAATAGGCCCAGAAAAGGGTATTTAAAAGGCTTTCTGAAGGTTTGTTTCTTATTTCAACCATTACTGCAATACCTGCACAGCATGGTTCATCAATCTTTTTCAAGTTTAGCTTTTCCGTACGATTTGAAGTTACAGAGTTTTGACGCTGAAACAGGGGTCGCACTCGAGTGGAACTTTGACATGGAGTAGAGGTGTTACCACTGCTGCTGCCATCTACTGGATTTATGTAGTCATTGTGTTTACATGAAATGTGATGATTTGCGGGCTTGTAAAATAGGTGGGTAGGTTGCTAATACAAATTTATTCTTTAAATGAAAGATTGTTTTAGTTAAGTTAAAGACAGCATAAAAAAATATTTGTAAGGCCTGTACACAAAGAACTTAAAAAAGATAATTACTGTCATAAATTTTAAAGTTTCTAATTTTGTTCTTAAAATTTTTCATCAGAAGTACCAATGCAGATATAATAATGCAATATAGCCCTTGGCGCTGTTATACACCACATACAACACAGATCAGGCAATTATATTCCACAAAATTGGATGGGTAAACTGGTAAAAATAACAGACTGGCTCTTGCAAAGGTGCCTATTGTTGTAATATGAAACTTCTAACCTTCAGTTGTTGACGAACTGGAGACACTTGTGTCAGTTTTATCTCTTCTCATTGCAATGCATGTTTCTATCATAGAGTTCATCATTGGTGCCTATAACGTTTTAAGTAATTTTTGCTTTTTTTCATTAAGTTCAGTCTGAACAAAATAAATTTTAAAGACAAAAACTAGTCTTCAAAGTTATGCAGTTTGGCAGTGAAGTAATTAAAAGATGTTATAGAATGTGATTGCTCCAACTGACAAAGTAAAAAAACACCATATGTAGCGAAAAATAATCGGTTTGTTAATCTTCAGATTTACTTCACTCCGCTTCTGACTCAACTAGCCTTGCTTTGTCTTTAAAATGTATTTACCTTTCATACTCGGATGTAACTATCATTATTTTTTGTTCTTTACACTGATCCTCATAAAAAAACTTTTGGTACATTTTTTTTTTGTTTAACATCATGACAAGTTAGAAAAATAAGCGTTTAACATTAGGTAGATTAACTGAAAATTATATTGATTTTATTTCCAATTATTCCAATTTTTTACTACATTAAAGGTATATAAAAAAATCAGGATTGGTAGTAGTCTGAAAAAGTGATAGTGGTTAATCTCTAGTTTTTGCAAATAATGAAATCTAATTATTTTTTGTCTATTAAATTATTAATCTTTAGGATGAAGCTAAAAGAAACAAATATTAAAAGCAATTATCTTCACAAGGCATTAGATTTACCTCCTTGGAAATAATTCCTAGTAATTGATTTTCACCGGTCTTTGCATCATCAAACTCCAGGAACAAACTTGAAACTTTGGTTTCTTCTGTGTCATCTGCTTGAATGTCAGTTACTTGCCAGTTGAACTCATCATACAGCAAACCAATCAGCACATGCTGTAAAAAATTGATTCAGACCATTAAAAATTAAGTAGAAACAGCCTCCTAAAATATATTGCTTAAGCTTATCAAGGCTTTGATATACTTAAAAAAAACAGTCTACTATTTGACAGCCAGGCATACCAAAACCGCAGTTTAGGGGGTTAAATAATGGAAAAATCTGTGGGAGGCAACCCATTACTTAAAGAAAGCATGTTGTGTAACATTATACTTAATGCCTGAACATATATTTCATCTGCCAGTTGATATGCCCGAATAATTGGATTTAAAACATTGAGAGTTGGTGATGGCTGCAGCTTATTACAAGCAAGGGGTTAAAACTACCATTACAACTTTTTAATTGCTGAGTATCAGGAGCAAAAAGTACCTTCGATATGCAACAATAAAGTAGTAATTTTTGGTACAACTATAGTTACATAATGTAACATAACAACAGTTTACCTTTTTTTCTACATCAATTACCCACACTCCATTTGTATTAATGGCAACCCTGACTGGAATGTCTGTTTGGGCGTGAAACAAAGCAGTTAGGGTGCTGTTCTGAGCACGTTCCACCAGGCCATTAAAGATTACACTCCTGTGATAAAAAAAAAACAATTAGTTCAGCGACAGTACTGATTAATTTAAGTCACAGTTACTGATTTATTAATAAAAGGACCACTATTCACGACAAACCAAAAACAGTTCATTTAACATCTATTGCTTTTCTAATTTGAAAGAGTTTGTTTCTAGAGAACAGGGGCAAACTTGACGGCTAAAAAAATTAATACCCAGAAGTAACTGGCCCAACTAACTTCCCATTGAGGTGAAAAACTATATTTTTGTAGCCATATTAGTCAATATATTAGGTATATTTTGTTCTACATTTTATATCTTGAAATGTCGAAGAGAGTCTTACCCATAATAAGGGAGCTGCCAGCAAATTTTCATGAATTCCAGAACAGGGTTCACTGCTTCTTCTTGAGAGACCTTTTTGGCACATTGAATTATTCTTTCCTCTATTGAGTGTTGACGAGTTATGAAACTGCGCTTGGTCTTGGCCATGTGATTGGGTACAAGAGTTGGCATGCTTTCTCTGAACAACAGGAAGTAAGGTCTTGTATAAATCTTGTAATGCAGTAGAAAACATTGCACTAGTACAGGGGTGTCCAACTCAAACATGCCGGCATGCCAATTTTTATCTTATAACTTCTTCCCGTGCCAAAGTTTCGTAACCGAACCAATTCTTTTTAATCCTAAAAGCTTTTTTACCAAAAATAAGAACGTTTATTTAAACTTGAAAAAAAACTGTTTAGTAGAAATGCGCATCACTACATCAAATTGTCTCTCGGTGAGCTGACTTTTGTTTCTTCACACCAAGCTATGTAATATTATATGAATGCTACCTTCACACAGTATAATGTTACAATATCAAAAGTAATTGTTGGTTGTCGTGATTGCCGCGATTGTTTTATATTGTGAACAAACAATGGCAATTGGCTGTATAACAAAGTTAGTACTTTCTGACAATTGCATGAATAACAAATTGAGCTTTTCTGGCAATTGGCTAAATAACATTGGAGCATAATGGTTGGAGGTTGTAGTAAGACGTAATAAGAATATCAAAGCCCATACAGAAGTAGGTATCATTTTGAACGTTTCGAATAACTCTTTATTCATTTTCAACATCGGCTAAATAACAATTTTAGTATTTTTTTGGGGGAGGGGGCTTGCTACCATTTTTTATTAGGTCGCATGCCACTTGTTGGACACCCCTGCACTAGTACAACAAAAGTCCTTTTTACTGGTTGTTTTTTTAGATTACCTACCTGCACAAAAAATAGTAAAGTTTATTAATTATTTTAAGTAATAAGATAAGTCATTACAGAAAGTTTAACATTTTTAATTTAAACATAGCTAGACGAAATACCCAGCGTTGCCCAGGTTAAAAAGAATATTTACCGGTTATTCGTAAGATCTTCGTAAATGACAAAAATAATGCAAACATATTTTTTTAAATGTCATAACAAATTTGCTTATGCCTAAACGTTTGAACTGAGTGTCACTAAATAGAAATTTCAAATCATGTGATGTGAAGTCGGTTAACTATGGCGCACAACACTTCGCTAAGCATGCAATACATATTTTAAGTAACAAAAACCTGTGAGATTTGTCAATTGAGAATAACTCCCAAATGTAAAACTTTAGGTTGCAGCAGCAATTGCTTAGACTTGCTTGATAGCGTCATGTTTAAGCAAATACATAATCCCGGTGCTAAACTGCGTCAAACTGTTAAACCACTGCAATAAAGCTTTTTACGCGAACTCTGCTAAGTATTTCGTGGGTAAACACATTGTAAGAAGTCATTAGGCTTTGGCCTCAATCACTATCGCTAACAAACGACTTAAAAATAAAAATTCAATTCTTCGTAAATTTGCGAACTCTACCTAAATTTTATGCGGTAACAGGCATCAATAAGTTCCTAAACATAATAGTCTTAGTTGGAAACATTAAAATTTTACTTTACTAAGGAAATATACTTACTTTTATTTTTTTTATTTCCCGGCAGGTAATTGCGCTTGAAAAAAAGTTTTGCGCGGATACGTTAAACTTGGACTATCTTTTACTTAAACTCTGCCTAACACAAAAACTTCTAAATATACCTATATTAAATTAACTAACGCTGGGCCTGGGATACGTGCTTAAACACAATCTTGGTCACGTTGTAACATTTTGTAAATCGCATTGCGTGTGACGTAACATTGTGATGCAACATATTGTAAATTGAAAGTGAGCACTACAACAGTTTTCCACCAGTGAGGTTTGAACACACGACCCCCTGGGACCAGTTTTCTACCACTGAGCTAAAGCGGCGCAATGTCAATGCTGCTCGAATTTCATATTATAATCATCACCGACTGGGCGAATATTTTGCCACACACAAACATCTCACAAACTTTTTTTTTTTATTATGTAGATGTATTCAGCAAAAATGAACACCATATATACCACAAGCTAATATACAAATAATATATCATACCTAACAATTTTCTGAATGCCTTGATGTTGATCTTCTTGTTCATCCATGCACATCAGAGCCCCCAGTTGTTCAATATCTTCTTCATCACAAGGGTAGATGCCTTAGCAATTAGCAAAAACAAGGTTTCTTCAAAAATGTAAAACTTTTGCTATATTTTTAAAAAACATTAGGTCATAACACCAATAGACTTTACTAAAACATAACAATCATCATGCCATAAATACAAATTAGCCCAAATTTATGGTGAATTCAGCAGTACCCTGCTGTATGTTGTATTTTGCTTCTAGCTGCAAGACTTTTAATACTCCCTCATCTGTAATTTGGGATTCATCTTCCAAGGTCAGAAATGCATTTCTTCTAAACAGCAAAGCTGGTTCATCTAATCACATGTGAATTAGATATAATTACATATTTTGTTATTGTTATGATATTTATTTAAACCTATTCTCATACTCCAGGTCGGACACTGAAAATAAATTAAATTTCAATAGAAATAGGTTTGGGCACTTGAATAATAAAAAATAAAACTTTGAGGGTTCATTAAAACATATTTTTGATTTAAAAATAAACTAGTTAATTAAAAACCTAGCATTTTTAACACTAAGCAGTATACAAAGAGGGGTAAGAGTACAATTATGTAACTAATTTCAACTTTTTAAATGATTGGCCTTTGATTTTTACACGTTTATACAATTTTGGGCTGTAACTGGGTTGTCTCAAGTTTAATAATTTAGCATAAAATTCTATGTCAATTTGCCCACCAAGTGACTTTTCCAGAGGTGTTCCCATGGAAAACCGTTCAATAAGCATCGGCCACTGCTTAACCATTCGAAAGGGAATATGTTGCGGTTTGAGTTGCACATCTTTAAAATAAAAGACCATTTGGCATGTTAGTTATATAAAAACTGATTTAAATTGCAGACTTAACATTGGCTAAAAACAATTCTTCTAGGCTTTTTAAAACACTGTATAATCAAGTTTTACCCAAAAGTGGAGACTTCAACCAAAGTGAAAAACACTTCTTTGCCAGAACATCAGGAAGCTTTAAAGTAGCTATCATTATTTGAAGAAGCTGAGAGGTTGGCGTAGACTTTCCATTGTGCAATGTGAATTGGTGACCAGAGTTGTCCGATAAATATATGACAACATCCATTAAACAGACAGATTAATCGTTCCCCTTATTTCACAGAAACTTTTAAAGAGTATCACGTCTAAAGCTATAGTATATTAGGTATTAATCAGCTTTCCTTACTTATTATTATGATAATACAAAACAGACAAAACACAAGAAACAATATACAAAGCTTTTTTCCTACTGGTTATAAAGAATTTACAAATTCCAATGTCCAGGACAATGTCGTTCACTATTGAAATCAACCCAACTTATTGGAAAGTAAAATAATAATTTATTGTCTTCTGTAACTTAGTCTGACCAATGAGTATCTATTAAAACACTTTGATCTGGCAAAATAGCAGTCAAAAACCATTGCAGCCATAGTGGAATAAAAATATTTGGTTGGAGCCATTGTCAATTTAAAGTGATATCATTATTGTGAAAGCAATTTTCATGTGCAAATTTTAGGACAAACATTGAGTTTTGATTTTTGTAGGGCCTACACGTGTTTCTATGTCACTGTCTTGTCTTCTAATGATAAAGATTAAACTAAGTATAGAACTTAGCAAACCGAAAATCAGTTTGTTTGTATGTAATAAAAAGATAAATATATTTCGCTATAAAGCATCTTCAGTATCTTAATTCGAATGATTCATGGGCAACCAGAATCGTTTGTTTTCACCATTCGGATTCAGGCAGATTTTGTTATTCGAAAGAATACTTTGATTATTTGTCTTCTAATGTTAACAAAGTAGCTACTTCTCCCTAGCAACTGTCCCCTTAGGATTGTAAGCTTTGCAGATAAGCTTATAGTTATGTATTCGTTTACTCGTAGTCGTATACCGTACAGTGGGGATACACCGGTTTATTCGAATAGCAACCCACTCAATAACAAAACATAAAAACAACCTCATTTGTTTTTCCTATGTAACGTTTTGGAACCTAACACAGATGCATAAAAAAACTGGTCTATACTGTCCTTCGTTTAAAGTAATCTTACCTAGGATACGACAGATACGGTACACATTGTATGTTGGATGACATAAACATTATATAACGTCACTAAAACTCACACGTGACTTTTGTTATGAATGTTAGGAGAAATGAAGAACAACATTCAATTTCTCGGCTACAGAGCAGTGAGTCGAACCGAACCGTTTTCCTAATTTTAGCCGGTTTTGGCCCATTTTTTTCAAACCTGAACAGGTTATGTTTAGTCTTTAAGGAGCCGAACCGGAACTGAACCGAATATTTTAAAAGAATCTGAAGCATAACCTAATAACACGATCCTTTCAATCCAGTAGACGTTACAAATTGTATTTTACAGAGTCAAGTTATGCTATATTCGAAAAAAATAATCAATATTTACCAAGAAATGATTTAACGTAAAAAGTGTATATCAGTAATATGTTACCGCGAAACTTTTAGTAAGGCGTCACGCATTATTGGTCACCAGTGTGCTGCTTGCTGCTAAGATCACAGAGATTTTTAACCGGTTTAAATCTCTTTGCTGAGATATAGTGCTGAGGTTGTTTTAGTTCGAGACTTCGAGGTGCGTGTTGCGCGAGAAAGTTTTACAATTTTTCTACAAAAGAAAGTTGAATGTATTATTTTTTAATTTGTCCTATTCGCATAATTCACAGTGACTATAGCTAGCAATGCAAGTCGTCTATTAATCTTTTAAATCTAGGGCGAAACTTAGAGGGTAGTAAATTTAACAGTGTTGTAATGACTTGGCTTAGGTACGCTCAAGTCACTGCTTATAAATGAAATGCTTTTTTGTTTTCGAATGCTAATAGCAGTGATTTTCATGTAGGCCCAGGTCACGTTCTTCCTGACACGTACGATTCTTTGTCCAAACGGGACACATAATTTCGAATGGTATCGTGCTAACACAGTAAACACTTGGCTATTATTATTCGTTAGACCAGTGGTTCTTAAACTGGGGGGCGTGTGAGGTTCACAAGGGGGGGCGCAAGAAATTTACAAACTCTGAATGAAATATGACTAAACATTAAGGCGAAGTGATATATACCTGCTACTAACCTCGAATTAAACATTTGGTACGGTATCCAAAAAACAGTTATATATCCTTCGCATTAATGCAGTGGTCGGCAAACTGTGGGCCGCAGAGCCATTTTTAGTGGACCGCGAGTGAATAGTTTAGTATTATCATGTAGTTGTGGGTCGTGTGATAGCCGTACTTTCATTGCACTTTATTTCGTGTGGCCTAGAATTTTTATGTCTTAGCGTGTTTGTTTTCATATGTCTCCCACGTGCCAAATATGGTCCTGAGAACCTATAGAACTATAGGCCTAATTTTTTCCAACTTTATGTTAGCGCAACATTTTTCGCGCTTCGCGCGTATATTCATAGTTTTCAACTAATATGTTTTACATTATGGCATGGCAGTGTTCTGGGCATCAAGGCGCCGTTTAAATAATTACAAATATCCTGATCCGCCACTTTTTTGTAGTTGTTTTACATAGTGGGCCTTCAATAGCACTGAAAAGAGTAACCTGAAAAGAGTGGGCAGCGACAAAAAAAGTTTGCCGACCACTGCAATAATGCAACTTATCTGGAAATAAATTGCTGTTCTGCCTTATGTTTTTTTATTTTGAAACAATGTGGGGCGCGAGTTTTGTTAAAATTGTAAAAGGGGGCGTGTCTCAAAAAGTTTAAGAACCACTGCGTTAGACCTGCTTCAACTGCAGGGCAGCTATAACAAGCCCTACTCTAATATTTAACTTTTTGAAATGATTTTATTAATTCCATGTTGCGTTAGTTGTTAATTCTGCCAATCACACATGTTTAGACAAGTATGAAGAAAAACGGTTCATATTTTGGGGGCTACATATGTTTTCATATAGTTTATCGTTTTTGGAACAATATTTGCTACTTATTACGAGTCGATTGGGGTTGTGTTTACTCAGAACAGCATGATATGGTTAACGGAGATCTAAGTTGTGCCCAATGCCACGATCTTTATAAAGAGTGTTTTTGCCAATTTCAACAACAAAACTACGAAAAATTTTGCGCTTCGCCCGAAATTGTCATTTATATATCACAAATTGGGGGAAACTCACACATTTTTGGGCGAACTTTTAGTCATTTGTAGTATTTAGCTTTTGCATCGTGTGTCATCACACCTTTTAAAACACCAGTAGGGCAGTGTTTAATTTATTTAAAACATGTTTTTCAAAGGCGGTTTTAATTGCAAGTCTCATTAAACTAATTTGCCTCGACCAATCAACCACACTATTACAAGGTATTTGCTGTAGTCTGATTACAAATCCACACAGTTTTTGTTGGCTGGTGTTGAGCTGGCCAGCCAGAAGCCGGCAAGCAACACAACCGCTTACTGTATTAACTAGACAAAACTGGTTATATATTGATATAAGTTTCGCATATACAAGTTGAAAGTTTGCATGAAAGAGAGAAGGCGACACGAGAAAGCGTAAATGATTTATAACCCGAAGCCTTGTTGGCTGCCGGTAACTGCAACAATAACGCGTTCACACAGGTGAAATACTTTTATCTATAACGGAAATATGTGTCACGATATAACATTATATATGTGTGAAACAGCCGAATGCTTTGTTCTCAGTGTGACAGCGAGTGTTTGGTAAAAGGCGTGAAAAAGTGACAAATCATAAATCGTAACATATTTGAAAAATACACAATACAATAAATTCCAAATGATCCACTAATTATTACTTATGACGCTACAAATATCTAAGGGGTGCGCAAGGCACAGGACAATTACCAAAGGGGGTGCGGTAGAAAAAAGGTTATGAACCACTGCTTTAGCAGGTAAAAAATCATAGGTCACAGCAGCACATGTTCACGGATGTTACAGCGCTAAGAGCACTTGTAGACTCCCTGTTATGTTGGTCCGATTATATGTTGAGGAAAAGACACACGAACAAGCATATGTGCTACTTTCGTGCTTGCTAAGAGCTGCACAAACACAATCTTGTTAGCTTAGTCCACAGTGGATCGTACCGTGCTTGCATTCAACTGAAGCGTACGGCATTTAAAATACTCTTAACAGTTCAGACGTATATCATCACAAACAGTGCGAGTTTGGGTTTTGGATGAGTCAAATATTATTGTATTCCCCTATATTGATTTACTTCTATCAATTTCAATTTGACTACTCGTTTCGTTTCTGTTAAAAAGTGGTAGGGTTCTAGAGCAGCGCCACAGAAAGTGTGGAAATGGATTTATCCAGGGCCCTGCCAAGTTCGGTTCGTGCAATGATAAGAAGTGGAAAATTGAAAAGGCACGTGACCAAAAGCTTTTGCCAAGGTTATAAGCAGGCAAATATCGTCATACTTCCGCGCGAGCTCGCCACCGATTTTCAGAAGTTTGCCGAAGGAAATTTTGCCGCGCTACCCCTACTGGGCGTCAGCGGAGTTGGTGAAACATCCGCTGGTTCGCTGTGTGCCGATTCTGACATACGAACAGACGTCCCGCTTTACAATGTCATCAAGAACGGAAACATTACGGAAAAGACCGAAAATCTTACAGGTGGTTTAGCCTACTACCAGCCAATTTTACGTGTGCTATATGCAATAGGAATGAATATGTTTAGCCGTATAGGGTGGCCACGAAGAATGCAGGGATCTAGGCGATAATGTCTACCAAAACTATATTTTTCGAAATATAATTTATTTACCTGAATGCAAAACTGTGATATGTTTTATATCCCGTTTGTTGGGAATACTTTTAGTCACAAAGCGTGTGAACTTGTCTTATAACTTCTTTGTCACCTAATTTTGACAAGGTAAGCGCAGTGTGACCTACGTATTTTATAGTAGGAGTGATTTTTTGTAATTTTATGCGGCAATACAGCTCTTGGTAAATGGCCTTCTAGCTTGAAGGTTTTGAAAAATCATGTCCATCAATATCATTAAAGTGTATGTGTTTAAAGTAGTACATATAGACCCACCACTTAGAGAATATCGGAGCTAAAAATTTAGACTGCCATTGTGACGCACGGGAAATAACAGTTATTAAGCATTTAAGTAATGCTGTCTATAATGTTCTGGTACGATTAAAGTGTTTTTGTCATTAGAGTTTGACTGGTCAAAGATGGTAACTTTCTACATCGGGTGCAGTTTTTCTTTTGATAAACTGCTGATAGACAACAAAATCACTCAACGTCGCAGAAAAGAGGACAACGATAAAAATGTTTCCGTGTACAGAACAAATCTGGACTGTTTTCCGAGCGGACCGTTCCATTGCAAACTTTTAGTCAGCATGGTACCGATACCGGAAGACAAATTGAGCGACGTTGCAACCTTAACGAATTCTTGTAGCGATGTCCATGGAGCTCCAATACACTACGGTGACCCAGGTATAAAAAGCCTTTTTTTTTAATATAAATGTGAAAGTATTCGACGCAGAGGCGACCGACCGTGGAGGACGAAAGTGTATCTATGATTGCCACGATTATGTGACCAATGGTGCATTTATAAATTGAACACGATCGCCCGAAACAGTGCATCTAAGCAATAGGCCTACACTCATTTGCGACAAAACAATTGTTTCATAAAATAAAACCGTTTTGTATTATGTGTTTTTTATATTCTATTTTTTATCCCGCCCTTTAAATTGTTTTTTTTCATTTTTTTCATTTTGTTTTTTTATTCCTATGCGCCTTCTGTCAAAAAGAATTGTACACCCCTATCTCAGCCATCTAGGAGCTATAGGTGGTCCACGATCAAGTAATATTTTATTTGCGCTATTTAGATTGGACCATTTTTATTTTGTTAATTGGGAACTCCCAAAATATAACAAACGGAAGCGAAAACACTTATACATATCAAGGTCATTTGATTAATGAACAGCCCAGCCAATACTCACTAAAAACGAAAACTAACTAAATGTTAAATCACATCTATATTCATTGAATTCTAGTATAAGAATTGATTAAGGTAAATCCTAAATGAAGTTAAGAAAGGCAAAAGTAGACTGTGGTCTATTTAAATCTTACATAATGTGATGTTGGGTAAGATAAGCTAATTGTAAACGGATCAACATGCTGCAATTGGTCACCCTGGTTCTCACTTAAGAACAAGCTGACTGTACTGGTGAGACCTAATGAAATCTCGATCTTATACACTCTTTGTAACTATTTTATTTAAAAAGGTTTTTTGTTTAAAATTAGCATCGATTGATTATTTGTTCTCTTTTGGGCTTTAAACATACTATTTTATTTAGAATCTATCGGAATAAAAGACCTATCTCAAATTGATTTTGGAAATGTGACAGAGTTAAAAGATGGCCATATCCCAGTTTATTGGTCTTGCGGTGTTACTGGCCTGCAAAGTTTAATTACTTCCAATGTGGAACTTGGATTCACCCATGCCCCAGGAGGAATGTTCCTAACAGATGTGCAGCAAGAGGCTATTCATCTCGACAAAATACCTTCAGAAGATATAACCAAAGTAATACAATATAACCGCAACCCAGACATGTTTAGTGCGGTTATGCAGTCGACTTTCAACAAGATTAATAGCCTTTCTAAAATCCTGCTAAAAGATCCGGGTAAAAGAGGTATCAATAACTTGATTTGTGAGGAAGACTTTCTTAAAGGAGCACTGGCCCTTTCACATGCAAAAAGTGTAGCTTTGGTAACAGGGTTTCCTGTGCATGACTCTCAGCCACCTGATGAAACAGATGGCCTTCCAGGTATTTTTTCGTTAAAGTATGCAGTCCACTATAGGACTACAACAATAATAATAGGCTATATATGTGATATTAGAATTTTAAATTGGATTAGCTGAAATTTTGTCTGGTTAAAAAAGGCACAATCCATTATGCTGTGGGCTTTTTATCACTGGTGCACATTACGTTGTAACATGCTAGCCTCGTGTTATAGCCCATGATTATGAAAAATAAATGTGGCTATCAGCATATAACCAAAAAGTATTGTTATAGGTAGCGGAAGATCTTCGTCAGAGGCATAAATAATGCAAATATATTTTTGCAAATGCCATTTTACTTATGCCTAAGCGTTTGCACTACGTGTCGCTAAATATAAATTTTAAATCATGTGGTGCGTTTTTATGCTTCACGCGGTGATCGAAAAAGGGAAGACATACACTATAAAAAGCAAAGTCGCTGGTAGTCCCTATTCTGTTCAACGCTAAGTGTGTCTGAAATCGGTTAACAACCTAATGCTTCCCCACAATTAAAGTAACACCTTACAGTCTGTGTAAAAGCGGCATTAATAGATTGGCGTGTTTAATTATCATTTAACATAAAGCTCTAAACTTTGCGACATAAAATTTTATTTTTACCAATGCATAAACTTGACTTGAATTTTAAGGTCACGCAGGTTATTGCGCTATAAATGTTTGAAAACGTTTGACCCTATTACGTCAAGAGGTTTTGCAAGATGTCGCACGCGCGCCCAGAGGCGTAGCGAGGGTATTTTGCGCCCGGGGGCAAACTATAAATTTCGCGCCCCCTCCTCCATGTTTAATCACATTTTTTATTGAATTGACATAATATACCGTATTTTATAATATACCGTATATTTTTTATAAACAGATCAAATTTTAGTCGAACAATGTATTTGAAGCGTTTTGGTTATACAAACTACACGTATGACTCACTTAGTCACTGTCAAACATAAATGATTTACAACTATAGATTATTTTTCTTGATTTCACTGTCGCAAACTGGTCAATCACGCCATCGAAATCTGTTGTTTCCAATGTTTCTCCTTCAACTCTAAGAATAGCAAAATCTTTGAGACGATCCTGTCCCATTGATGCACGCAGCATCTCATGTTGAAGCCGATCAAATACATTCTTCATAACGCTCACAATTTCTTCTTATGAAAGTCCTGCATCTCTTGCCAGTTGTCCAGGCATTCTCTTACATCACCTGATTCTTTTGTCCTCAATCCAGATCGAGTATTTTGTTTTGGCCTGTTTAACAGCAGCTTGGCTCAAATCACCACGAAATGAGTCTTGGCTTTTAAAGTGATCTTAATGGTTTACACGTGTAGGTGACTGAAGACATAGTTCATGGATTTGCGATTTGCGAGCTTCGCAACTAATTTTGAATAGTTTTTCAGTTACTGGACTATAATTGCTACTTTTACGACCGATTAGGGCTATGTTTAGTCGGAGTTAACTTATAGATAAACGATAAAAGTTATCCCTTTTCCAAGTATTTTATACACTTCACTCTTTTTTATGTTGTCTAACTAATATGTAATTCCAAAATACCGAAATGCTTTTCGTAGACCAGCTGTATGCAGAATCAATATCTTGGCTGTTGTGATGGCTGGTAACAGCATCAGTCTGGGCGTGGGTGGCGTATCAGATGACGTCTGCCACAGCCGCTGCTGCGATCGTGCTTGTGATCGTTTTTTGCCCTTAATGTGAAAAATTTGTAAGCCTCATTTTGGCGCCTCTCTACCTTGGTGCCCGGGGACATATGTACCCCCGCACCCCCCTCTACGCCTCTGCGCGCGCCCTTTGGAGGCGAGTGAACAGTTTGACGTCGCCGCTCGTATTGTTCTGCGACGATTTACTCCTCAAAGTCCCAAGGCATGTAGCCCACTGAAGCGCATCAGAAGCGAGCTCAAACGTGAGAAAAATCCCTATTGAAAATAAAAATTGCTTTCTGTTAAACTGCTGCAATAAACGCAATATTTTGCGAAATCTATCTACATTTTGCGCTTTTAGGCCTATACATAAAACAATTCAATATGAAGTGGTCTCTTTTAACCACTATTGCATATTACCTTCTAACATGTCTGTTTAATTTGTTTGCTAGCGTCATACAAAAAATTGCTAATCCATAAAAGTGTGTTTCCTCGTGGATAGACCATGACTATGAAAGATAAATATGGCAATTCACATGCAACAAATAAGTAATGCGATTCGTCAAAGGACTAATAAATATGAAAATATATCTTTGAATGGCATACTCGTTTAATTGACTCCTAAACGTTGCATTACGTCGCACTTTTTTTCACGTTCGGTAAATCATAATATATTTGTTGTGTGTTTTTTATTTCGCCGTGATCGGAGAACATGTAACCTACATTGTAAAACAGAAAAGGCGATGATTGTCCTCTGACTGTTGACCGTTGATTCTCTGAAAGGGTTAACTATAATGCTTTCTCGACTATCGTGGTATGAAAGTTTACTCAAGCCGCGTGTTTCAGCCGATGGTTTATAAAATATAATGACAGTTTGACATGCAACCAAATTACAGCGTTGTGTGATTGACAAAATATTCGACTATATAGCCGACAACACTTGGCTAAGCGTCTCGAAAAACCCGTGACATTTATCGGTTCAGAATTACTTACAAACGTAAAACTTTAAGTGCTAACAGCAATTGTTTAGACATGCGTGATATTCAAGCAACTAATCCCGACACCAAAGTGCGTCATACGTAGAACAAACTTTCAAACTAAAAATGTGCGACGGCGCTCGCATGAGATGCGCGACTTTCTCTCTTATAAAGAGAATACCTTTTTCTCTCTGGGAGCACACGGGGTTCTTTATATTTTACCCTGTCGCCCGGCTTCTCTTTTAAGAGGGAGCAGTTGCTCTGTCTGTCTCTTTAAAATCACATGCCAGCGACCGACCGGCGAACGTCTGACATCGACAATACTCCAGCCGGCGAGCAAACTTTGCCATTTATTATAAGAGATAAAATTATATAAATTAAATTTTTATGGGATATGTATATATATATATTTGGACTTATATAGAATATATTTAAATAACTAAGCATATGCGATTAAGCTTAACACCAAGTTTAATTACTACCAGGAATAATCAGCTTGGCAGCAGTACTGCAATCATTGGGAAAAGCGGTCACATTGATTGTGGATAAGGGTACATGGAAACTCAATCACTCAATACTGGAATGCTGTCATGAAGTTGGAATCCTAAAAGATGAACTGAAAGTCAAAGAATTTTCAAACACAGAACCTTTAGAAAAGCAGTTGACTTGCAATGAAACTGACTCTTTTTATGATGTTTTGTTTTCTTCCGAAAGAGTTGGACGAGCCTTGGATGGAGGTTACTACAGCATGAGAGGAAAAAACCTGACTGACAAAGTTTCACCAATTGACGATTTGTTTCTCGAAGCAAAGAAACACCATAACATGTTAACGATTTCTGTTGGAGATGGTGGAAATGAAGTTGGAATGGGAAAGGTTTTGAAAAAAGTTCAGTGCTTCATTCCAAAAGGAGAACTTATCGCTTGTGCCACACCATCCGACTACTTAGTTGCCTCAGGTTTTAAGAACACATTTAGGTTTAATTGAGTTCTAACAAGATTACATTGCTCATTTGTTTAGGTGTTTCCAACTGGGGCTGCTATGGCTTTGGCCTTGCCCTGTTCACACTAATGTCTTGTCCAATACATGAACGCTACCTAAGAAAAGCGATAGGATTTCAGGTTGACCCAACAGAACTCATGCAAAATTGGATACCAACAGTAAAAAGGGTGAGTAACAGACTTTAGGCAAAAAAAGTATCAGGCTACTTTTAAGCAAAACAAATATATTAAGTATCATTTACTTTTAAATTTATTTTCATTATTCTTTCTTTGTAGGCCATCGCAGGGTCTCCAGTCATATTTTACAAAATCTTACTCCAGTCATATTTTACAAAATCTTATGATTTGTGCTTCCTAATTTTGCACATAAGTAATATGAGCAATTAATTATCATTATCGTGTAGGCCTATAGTTTTGTAAACAACTCGTTTATAAATTCTGTGAATCCCAGTCATGTCATTTACCAAATAACTCTAGTCAAGTCATTTTTTACTGACATTAAGTCAAGTGCGATTCAGAAATTTTGGTTACCTAGGTCAAACCTTGTCAAAGTCATTTGTAAAATTGTTTTTCTGGTAAATTTTTTTTCAAAGTGCCAACGTTCGACTACTCTTGTCAAACGTGTTTACCGGTATTTTTAGCATGGTTTACGTTATAAGTTTGGCTGTTTTCAGCCAGCGCATAAAACATCAAGTGTGTCATGCTCTAAAAAGGTATAAAGAACAGTACCACTGTTTTCAGACTTTTCATATTTTTAGGAACGCTTGATTCTTGAAATCGTTGAGAAATTTGGAATTAAAGATGGTGTTGCACCAACAAATAAAATGTCAGTGGATGGCATGTCGTTTAACAATGAACATGCAAATATTTTACGTGAAATGAGAGCTGCAGTTGAACTTGAAAAGGAAACAAACAGTTGAACTTGAAAAGGAAACAAAGTTTCTAATTGTATTTTTTGAAAAAGTCGATTTCTTTATAATTCTTTACAAAACACTTGCATTTAAACCAAGCGTCTGTATTAACTGAAAGCGTTAATATGGGCTATGCCTTTATTTTTTGAAACAGGATAAAAATTTAATAAAGATTCCTATATATTTTGATAAAAGATATGCAATAGTTGTGTTTGTGTGATTGTTTTCATTGTGTTGGATATGTTACCCTTTACTGTAACACTTTAAATGACATTTGACGTTATGTTGGTGTTTCTCAACACTTTTATTTTGCATATTCTTCATTGCAACGAATTTGTTTCCAGTATTATATTTTAGCTTTCTAAAATTTGTTTGTGGGCACCATTGTTTTTATTAATATTATTATTATGGGGTGCTTATCAACGGTCGAAAATAAACTAGAAAAAACAAAGAGAATATAACTGCAGCACTAACTTAAGCAACTTGCTTGCTATGCAAAAGCAGGAATAGAAAAATTAGGGAGTTGAATTTAACCGACACCGGACTTCGTTTACTGCTTTGCAGCTAATTGTGCCTGAACGAATATTTAGATAAGGATTGAACCGGATCTGAACCAAATATTTGAGGATCACTCGAACCCTTTTCCTTTCAACTTCCATCAAAGAATCAACAGATTTCATTGCTTTCCGAGTTATTGTTTCACCGCTTAACTAAGCTAAAAAAATTTATCCTGTTTTGCATTTATTATGCATGGGTCACTGGTGAGTGATTTCATATAAAAAGACTATAGATTAAAATTAATAAATCTAGACGTCGCTGAAGTATGTTAGAAGCTGTGACGCGACGGAGTCATCCGGTGCAGAACTGCAACGTCTGACAAAGAGCGTTTATCAGCCATGGCGTTAGCTACAACGACGAGTAGATAGCCGGATACCACGAATACTTTTTGTCCATGGTGTTACGTGGTTTGTCAATTCGGAATGATTCAATGAACAGTCTTTTGTAATAGTTCGGTTCCCAATGTAGAATTTTACAATTATCCCAATCAATTCCGTGTCGAAGTTCAACCGCATGCTATGCCAAAGCTAACAGGAATGCCCTTTTGTGGCGGGCATCACGCATATGTTCAAGTTTACTAGTATGAAAGGAACGTTAAGTCCCTCCTATGTATGTTGCTTAACAAACTCCACAGGGAATCTCATAAATAGCCCCTTGGCGTTTTTCCGGTTTAACTGGATCTTTAGGTGAAAGTAAATGTTTCAAATTTTCCTGGCCGGTTAAGCTGTTGAAATGTCGTGGCTTTTCAAAATACGTTTTATTTTTTCCCAGACCTGGAATATATCGAATCATGTCAGCAGACCTTTTGGTTCTGGTTTAGCTGTATTTGGTTAGTTTTGTTTTACGGTTTAACTTTAAACAACCAGTCGGGGTATTCGTTTTTACTCATGGGGAATCCAATATGTGGGGAATCTAATGAATGAAACAATAGGCCTAAGCAGGGGCGCCCGCAGAAAATTTTCCAGGGGTTGGGCAATCAGGGGCATAACCAGAAAATCAAAAAGGGGGCTCCTGAATTTTCAACTTAGGGATTTCCACTATTTTTCGTCTAACGTTAATAATAATGACGTCATCAAAAAGTGACAGTATAACGTCATAGAATGATGATTGCAAGACGTGATAAAAAAACTAATCAGAAACAGCCAATACGTCCAGCAAAAGCGACCACGTGCGTCGTCGACAATCCGTCAGGCGCCAGCTACGAAATCACGGTGTGCAATCGTTAACTTCAAGCAAAAAAAACAAACCAAGACCGTGAAATATTTGTGATTAATTGTGGTAGAATCACACCTAATTCGACTACCAGCAGCGCAGTTTTCAAGTTCCATGAAAGGAACGAGCGCTTAATTACAAGCACGTCTTTCACCACCTGCAATACTGAACGAAGATTGTTTTTTTCAGGTGTTATTTATGCCACGATTATCGCAACATCTGCACCGAGCCCGAGTCAATTGTCGAATACACACTTGCTAATCAGTCAACCTAAACAAATAACGAAAGAGAAAAAATTCCAGCGTTTACGGTCGACCAAACAAAAGACGAAAAACGGCGTTTTGTACTCGATTTTGGTTTCGCATTAGATTAAGACGCATGACCCAGTTACTTAGAAAGCACGCCGCCTCGAACAGTTTGTTAAACCATGACAAAAACGAACAAAAAACGATAATATCACTTACAAAAGGGGGAAGAAGTCCCGCCCCCCTGGATACACCACTTGGGGCAATGGATAATGTATAATATTTTTTAACCTTCATAAGTAATACATATTACACTTATATATAATAATAATAATCGCACTTTAAAATTCCAGGGTGGGCAAGTGCCCCTCCTTCCCCCCATCCCAACCGAGATGCAACGTCAGCTTTGTCTACGAAATATCAACAAGACGGAAATCTATGTAAGATTTGAGACAATAAAACGATTTTTAAGGCAAGAAGGTAAAATTTTCAAATGTAATAGAAATTGTATTTTGTACTAGAGCAAAAAGCTTAATGAATGTGGTTTAATAGGAACAATTCTCATTGTATTTTAGTTAGTTTATGGCAAATAGTACAGCTGAAAAGCTAATATAAGTTTCAACTCAGGCCATGCCAAGTGCAAGTGGTCGTCGCGGGGACCAGTGGTTCACAACCCGGTGGGACCACTGGGTCAGTGAATCAGCAGTATTGTTCGCTTACCGAATAAACAAATCACCGTGATAAGCAAAAACTTTAAAGTTGGTGGTAGCCTTCTAAAGGGACATAATACGGAACTATGAATTAAACTACAAGACCATGTATAATGTATATAGGCCTAGTAATAAATATAAACTAGCAAATGTTGCAGATGAAAATTGCAATGGTAATGGACGGTGTTTGAGTTCTTCTTCAACAAAATGTTCTAAAATTAGTGGCCCCTAACCTTTGAACCAATGGTCCCCATGGGTGGGGACCAATGGTTCACTTGAGTAGCATTTTTTGCATGCAAAATAAACAACTTTTCTGTTCTGATATTTTAAGTTAAATTGTTTTTGTTCAGAATTTGGTCAGAATTATTTTTTTGCCGATTTTGTTCCTTTGATTAGTGTTTATTAGTTTGCCAACACTTGTCCAATGCAAATGTATAATAGCATTGATAATTAATTAATGAACAACGGACATGTCAGGGAATTTAGTGTTAAATTTCGCGTCAGGTAGAAATGGCAAAATCTGCCTAAATTTCTGTAGTTTGACAGTACTATATGAAATGTATGGCCAAAACATTCACAATATTATATATATTTGTATCAATGTTTTTTCAAAATTTTGTACTGTTTAGTAAAAAGCTTTGTATATACAGCAAGTAACTAGTGACTGCAGATGCTATTCATTGTTACGTCACAAATTCTGTTCATTGTTTCGTTTTAACCATTTTGTTTCCGCCTTTGATAATTAGTTTTTGCGTTTTGTTCAATTTTAGTCAGCGTAGTCAAAAACGTTGAATTAGCACGTTTTTTTTATTTTTATGCTGCAAGTTAAATGATGGCAAAACCTAAAGAAGCAATATTATACAGCCTTCTTTACCAATATGGAATGCAGGTAAATACCATTTGGGCCTACGCCTATGATATTGAAACAATATAAATAACAACTCTATTATTTACAAAGAACTAAACAACTGGAGGGTACTGTGATTTGTAGAATTATATATCGAAAAACATCTTTCTTATAGCAAGATTCGCTTGCTTTATTTACTTTTCGGAATCAAAATATTGACAGAAATTTTATTTTTTTTTGTCACAAGAACAACCACCTACACTACAGTCAACCAACAATTCTTTGAAAACGAAATTAGGGAAATAACTGAAATATGCATCTGGCAATTGCACTCCATCTGTCCATAATTTATGTCTTTTACACACCTATTCAAACAGTTGAAAAAGCGAGTAATTCTATTCACGAAGTGCTAACAAACTCGAAGAAAGAAGTCGTTTCAGGAAATCTTTAAACTCGAAGAAAAGCATTCGTTTCGGGAATCTTTTTACGTAAGTGATAAAGAATTTACTGCATCATCATTACATGAATGGTGCAGATATTTTGTACAAACAAAAACAAAGAATGTCACTCGTAATTGCTAAGGGTGGCCCAGTTTTCTTTGCTGTGGTGCCACAGAACGCAAACTTTGAGACGATGAAGGAATTCTAACAGTTCAGTTCAACTTAAAAGCAATTGTACTGTAATGTAAAAAAATGCGTCACGTTTTGACTTAACTTGTGACGTCACGTTTTGACATGACTTTGTGACGTCATCCCCGATTTTTTTTCAAACCACCTGATCAAACCGCGGTATATTTGTCAGGGATTTCGTGTTTCAAAATATGGTATTGGCAACGCAGCGTAGCAATGGCGTAGCCAGCCGAAAATTTGGGGGGGGGGCAAAAAGTTGGATTTTTTGTTTAGCTTTTGTCATTGTATTAACTGCCGTAATGAACACAAATAACAATGCTAGGAAACCGTTTCGAGCAGCAACTGACTGAGTGTAAACGCAATACTCAAAAAACAGTCAATGAGCAAAAACTGTCTAAAAGTAGTAAAAGTACATTACTGTAATGCAGGGGTGTCCAACCTTTCATCTCTTGACGGCCGCATTGACAGTCTTATTATCCTCACGGCCGCAAGTTAAATTTTTTTAGGGATGACTCAAAAAGTTGTCAAATCGTGACGTCATAGCATAATTAATCTTAAAAAGACGTTTTGTTGTCTAACGAACTCGGGGTAAAATATGGAACCTAAATGCAGATTGATCGCGCGAAACGCGAAAAAAAGTGCGTTTATTACGTTTAGATTTGGCAAAACTTTTAATTCAATCGAAATGGGCTGAGGCACATAAAATAATCGAATATTGGTATAAACACAAGCATTTATGTAAGATTTGGATTTTATTAGTAATGCGGCGCAATATGCCATGATATAAATAACACTTTTGATATTAACGAATTACTTCAAAGGACCAAAATACAATAAAGACAGAAAGAAGAAGTTCGCGCAAAACGCGACAAAATAGCGTTTGCATTGAAATTTGTCAAAATAATATTTTTAGGGGCATGGCCAGGTGCCCCCTCTGGATCCACCCCTGATCTAATGCTCTTAGCCAATCTAATGACCAGCAATGGTAGACGAATGTCTGGCTGGCCTATAACATAACAAATCCGTCTAATTTTAGACCTGTCTCAAAGTTCCAAATTCAGCATTTTTTTTTCTATACTGGCGAGAAAGCCTCAAAACGTAAACGAACCGGATGTACAAATATGATGTGCGCGAAGCGCGAAAAATTTTACGCACCTGCCTATTTAAAATAGTCAAAAAGTATTTGGGCGCTCTTTCACTATTGTACGTGAAAAGTTATGCAAAAAAAAAAATAATAATACCGCATACCACAACGCATATTGTTTGGGTTAGGGTGCGGGTTAGCGTTTGGGTGAGGGTGGGTCAAGTAATATTATGTTTACTATTAATAATAACTTGACCCACCCTCAACCAAACGCTAACCCAACGATGCGTTGTGGTATGCGGCATTTGAAGAAAAATTTTTGTTTATTAATTTTTACGTACAATAGTGAAAGAGCGCCGAAATCTGTTCATTGAGAATGTAGCGAAAGAGCTTAGCTCAGTGGTTTAACTGCACTCCCTAAAGTCGTAAAAAATTATAATCTTCATTTAGCATATCAACCATTAACGCATGCAAGCATGGTCACGGCCGCCAACACATGCTTATTAAAATACGTGTTAACGGCCGCACAATTATATTGATCGACGGCCGCAGGTTGGACACCGTTGCTGTAATGCAAATGTTATATTAACTACATCGTTGGTGACGTAACAATGCATGACAATTAAAGGTGTGGCATGCCTTTGATCAAATGTTGTGGTACTGCTCATAAATGCTACAAAACAAATTATTAGGAGTAAAATATTTATAAATTTTGGGGCTGGGGCCATGGCCCCTCAGGCCCCCCCCTGGCTACGCCTATGCAGCGTAGCCCCGTTCACGAAACTTGGTGAAACTGCGCTGTTAATAGTCGAAACATGATTCTACCAAAATCAAATATTTTACGGTTTTGGTTTAGTTTTTTGCCTGAAGTTAAAGATTACACACAAAGCAATTTCGCAGCTGGCACTATAATACAGTAATCGGCAAACTTTTTTGTCGCTGCCCAAAGCACTCTTTTTATTGAAGGCCCACTGCGTAAAACCACTATGAAAACAGTGGCGGGTTCAGGATATTCGTTTTCAACGTGAAACATTACACGACGCCTTGATTCCCAAAAAAATATAGTTTGACAGGCTCTTAGGATAGGCTTGCCATTTAACGTAAATCCGGGACGCATATTTAAAACTGCAAATTAATTTAATGACAATAATTAACTTAACGGGGTTGCGGTTGCTTTATATTTTGTCAGGGGGTATTTTGTCAGGGCCCTATTTTTAAGGGTGGTTTGTCTAAGTAATTTAAATTGTAACCGAAAGTAATGTTCTGTATTGTGAATAAAATGAGTCGGGGAAATACTTTCTACAATTAAAGTAGGATGCGGCCAGGGGCGCCCGCAGAAAATTTTCCAGGGGAGGGCAATTAGGGGCGTATGCAGAAAATCAAAAAGGGGGTCCTGAATTTTTAACTTAGGGAATTCCCCCATTTTCCGTCTGACATTAATGAATAATGACGTGATTAAACAGTGACAGTATGACGTCTAGAAAGCCAAACTAACGTCCAGCAAATTTAGACGCAAAGCGAACACGTGCGTCGTCGATGATCCTGCCAGGCGCCAGCTGCGAAACTGCTTAGTACTTGGCGAAAAAAATAAATAGAGAATCTTCAAAAACCTTCTTTTTGTTCAACTGTTTTAACTTTTCGTGTTAGATTAGACTGGAATAAACACAAATATAACCAACGTTAAGTAGAGTTGATGTTTGTTGTTTCAGTTCCGTTTATTGTCACATCCTAATTACCTGGAAAAAATCTTGTAGGGTTGTCGTAATCTATTTATTAATTCTGAGGGATACCACAAGCCATAAAACGTCTTATAGAGTACGCTTGAAGCGATTATTTTGCGTTAACTATCATTACATAATATGGGGACTTTGAAACGCGCACGACAGTCACCATTATACTTCCCTTTAAGAATCTGCCTCAGTTACACAATTGCCGATGTTACACCAACATCGGATATTTGCGCAGAAATCACACAGCGAGGAACTTTAACTGCGCTTAACTCGACGTTTTTTCAAGCTGGCCTCCTAAAACTATTACATATTATGTTGTACTCTGCGTCATTGGCTTGAGCCGCGTGTTATTGCCGATGATTTAAAAAGGAAATTTACCATGTTAAAAAGTATTGTAACGGATAGCGTAATATCCTGGCTTGAGTTCTATCTAGTGCAGTGCTCCGCAACCGGTGTGCCGCGACGTTCCCGAAGGTTTGTGTTTTCAAGGGTACTCTTTTCAGTAGAATTAACACAAAAATGGTACATCAAGGATTGCATTTAAACCCTATGCAATAATTCAGATGTAACTTTATGAACTTTTCTTCATAGTTGAAACTTTTTTAAAACCTATGTTACGCCCATTCGCCGGAGAGCAAACTTCAAAACATTTTTTTAACTAACATATGGCTGGTGTCCCTTTGGTCGTATTAGGATATTTTAGAAAGAGCGTAAAACCACAAAACTTGCAAATAATAGAACGTAAAAAGCCAAATTGTCGACGCTTTCGGCGCGTTTATTCAGAAATCGCTTATTTTTCTGGGTAGCCCAGGATATTTGGTTTTGTTGTCTATTGTCGATTGTCATATATTTCGTAGGTGTGCCGCCGAATATTTTTAGCTCTGTTGGTGTGCCGCAAGTGAAAATAGGTTGCGGAGCACTGATCTAGTGAGTAAAGTTGTAAACAAAACATTTTAATTTCTCTAATCGTTTATTGTTATGCAGTATATATGTTGGTAGACCCTTGACTATTTTTTTTGCTTATTGTGCCTGAAATGGATAAACTCAATGATTCCCCACAAATGGAGTCACATTCTTTAGCCTATGTGGAAGCAGCATTTAATCGGATAAATACCCAACGGCTAAGCACGTCAAACATCATTTACGGAACGAAAACCAGAACCATTCACTAACGTAAAACGTTAAGTTGTTTGGCAGCCATTGTTCGCATTGCGTGATATTCAGCAAATAAGTAATCCTGGTACCATACTGCGTCCAACGTAAGTAAAATCTCGTTAGAAACTGAAAATTCGCTGCGATTCAAAACCGCCGCATTAAATGCGATTTTATGCGAACTCTATCCTAACTTTTGCGCGTTAACAATGCAACAAAGTATGTAACCAAAAAGCAATTTTGGAACCACTCACAAACGTAAAACCTTTTAGCAGATGCGTAATCCCTGTACCATATTGCGTCCAACGTGAGTAAAATCTCGTTTGAAACTAAACATTTTTTTTACTCACCACACTTTTTTTTTTACTCACCACACGCAAAAAGGAACTATAGCCCCAGCAACCTCACCCCCAGAAAAATATTTCTTAACACCCGCCGGAAAATAATTAATTTATGTTTTAAAAAAAATAAAAATTTGCTTAACAGCCTTACAAACCAAAAATGAAAAGTAAGTATCACTTAGTTTTTGCTAAATGGCTAACTTAAGAGTTTTACATTTTTTAATTTTTTTTTTGTAAATTTCAAATTGGAAAATCCGGGACAAATTGGTTAACCGGGCGGGACACCGGGACAAGGCCTTAAAACCGGGACTGTCCCGGCTAAACCGGGACGTATGGCAAGCCAATCTCAGGACCACATTTGGCACGTGGGTCTGAACCACGCTGAGACAATATAAAAATTTTTAACCCAACAATCTTTTAAAATAAAGTGCAATGAACGTACGGCTCTCATGCGGCCCACAACTACATGATAACACTAAGTTATTCAAAAGAAACTCGCGGCCACTAAAAATGGCTCTGCGTTAAATGACTGTGTTCCGCTCTACCTTAAATGACTGTTTCTGATTAGCTTTTTCCTATTTATGACGTCATTACAATCACTATTTTATGACGGCATTATGTCAGACGGAAAATAGGGCAATTCCCCGGGTGGAAAATTCCGGACCCTCACTTTTTTAATTTCTTGGATACGCCCCTGCCACCCAGACCCAGCTATTGGTCTGAGGTTGACTATATAAGTGTATATAACTCCTTAACACCAATGCGACAGAATATTAGTTTTGTGCAAAGGAAATGTGTTTTAATCAGGTGTAAAAACAATCAAAATATCTGCATACACACCATGAAGTGTATTTTTTTAGTGTTCAGTTATCACCAAACCATACATTTAAACCTTTTGCTTGGCTAGTTACAAAGTTGCATTACAGCATACAAATTAGTTGGAACTAGGTAGTATTAAAGTGGTTTCTTTAATGGTAATTTGTATCCTGTGAATTGCAGCAATCAACAGGACTCAAAACCTAAATGTGCACATTGTGCGCACAATGTCATTGCACTATCGCTCAATGTAGCATATAGCCTACTTTTACGTCACTATACACGTGACCATTGTCCACTGACGTGTGACCGCCGCACCTAGCGAATTGCTTTTCCGCATTTGACAGTTCATTCTACTTTATACGTCTTACTGATTAGCGGCTTGAATCACCGCTCTGTTTATCGCTGTATTTCTGAGATTTGTGAATATACTCTATGAGCAACTATCTACTGAGTGGATTGTCTTTGCTTAGAGTACAAGAAGTTAAGGACAGGTATTCTAGCGGCCTGCTCCTTTGGAGTCGGATTAAGAAATTGTAAGAGACTTAGGCAGCCGTCGGCCCTCGTCCACAGGGTCAGCAGCCTTCCTATAGCTCCCAACTATCCCTCTACGCTTCACTGGTGACCTCCTTGTTCTTCGGAAGATATCTGAAGACAGAACATTGCAATCAAAAGCAGGCAAGTCTCAGAAAAAACGGACTAAAAATCTCGACAATTAGAGAGACGACAGTCAATCGTCTCTCCCCGAAGAAGATACATCGCCCTTTCAACGGCCCCCGGGAAGATCCCCTCTGTACGAGCAGGATTCCTTCACATTCCCCGCACCGGCAGCGTGCGACCTTAAAGACGACCTAGCGTCAAAGGATTATTTTGGAGGAACGAACCGGCTTCGTGTACGATCTCGTCCCCAGGGAACTTCAGAAGGACGTGCGATTTTCTTCACGTCACAACTATAAAATTAGTAAGATAGACAAGGGATTTTCGTTCGAAAATAACTGATAGTTCGCTTGTCGAATTTTCAAATAAAAATCGTCGAATTTTCCTGCAAAATAATTGTGTAAATTTATCGCATAATTTGCATTAATAAGTTTACGCCCATTGAATGTTGTGTGTTGTGCTGAATGACTGTTGGATTGGCATTTTTATATTTCGAGTAAACTGCTTAATATAAAGCGCTTAAACCGTTACGGCAGGCACAGCGAAATTTGGCTAACACTAAAATAGCTTCCGGTTCTCACGCTCTAAACCGCGCTTAACCGAGACCGGCATAAAAGCTTGTTTACGCTATAGCTAACTGAGAAGACCTCTGTTTTCTGTCAGAAATCGAACTCGAACCTATCAACCTTACTAACCCCTCCCCCCTACTAACCACACAAACAAAATGCCAAAACAAAAGCCCTCTGATGATGTTGACCAAGAGACCTTACAGGCAAAGGTTGAATCACTTGAAAAGAAGCTTCAAGCATCAAAGGTATTTGAAGAGCAGGCACAAGATCGTCAAGCAGAAGTGGAAGCTACATTGAAAAGACAAGAGCACAAATTGGAAATGAACCAAAAGAAGCAGCAAGACGACCATCTCGAACAAACTCGCTTGCTGGAAGAAAAAATTGAACAACTCCAACAAGCTCAACTCCAAAGAGAAAAGGAAGCCGAAGAATTATCACAAAAGATGAGCAAACTGCTACAACAACAGGAAAAGTTACAAATTCCTGAGCACAAGGCCTCACCACAAGAAGAAAGCTACGAAGATCAACCAAGCACATCTGGACTGCTTTCACTTCCAAAACCAAACTGGGAGAACCTAGGAGAAGAGCAGAAGACACCAGAGAGAACAAAGACAGCAACAGAAGAAAGCAGACAAAGAGAAGGAGGAGAAAAAGACAAAGACACTCGCTCCGGAGACAGTGACACCGCCTCATCATCCTCGTCTTCATCCTCATCATCAGAGACAAGAAGGAAGTCAAGGAAGGCGAAGAAAAAGAAGAAGAAGAAATCAAAGCACAAGAAGAGGCGCAAACGCGACTACAAAGTGCCTGACATGAAAAAAGGCAAAGTAAAACAATGGTTTGATATCGCAGACGACACCTTTGACCGTCACAAGGCAACGGACCAAATGCGATACGAAGACTTGTCAGATGCCATCCCTAGCTCTATGTTTTGGACACTCACCGAGCAAGTGAGGAAAGCAGGAAGACACCCAACTGACAAGTATGGAACTTTAAAAAAAGCACTTTTAAAAGCCTACGGTTTCGAAGACGAATCAGGTTGGATGGATCGACTGGAAAAGACAAGACGCAGAAAGAAGGAATGGCCTTCGCTTTTTGCTGACAGGCTGATTCGGGTGATTGGAGGTGAAGATGAATTAAACATCGACAAAGTCAAAGCTTCAGTCAACAGGAAATTCATAGACGAAATTCCCGAATGGCAGCGCGCCACAATAACTGCAATGGATCCACAAGACCTTGCCGCAAGAGCACAAAAAGCGGACCAGCTTTGCAAGGAATCCCGCATATGGAACAATCAGAGCAGCGGACAAAGCAGCGACTCTGACGACACCAATGACGACACCAGCAATGAGGCAAAACCAAAGACAAAAGAACAAAAAGGAGTACAAAAACAATTCTCCAAGATAATGTTAGAGCTCTCACGAATAAAAGAAGAGAAAACAACAACTCAAGTTCCAGAGTCCGACAAGACAAAGCATCGACAATTTTCCAGAAACTGGAACTCGAAAAGCGGCAGTTGGAACCCAAAAAGAAACAGCACTTTTCAAGACCAAACAAGAAGAAACAGCAGTTGGAATCAGCCACAGACATCAAGACGCCCAGAAGTACAAAATAACTCTCGTTACTGCTGGAAACACAACAGGTTCGGCGCCGAATCAAGAGGTTGCATACCGCCCTGCGCATGGAAAACGGACCACCCTGTGAAAGAAAAATCAGTTAACAACGTCACAGAAAATGATACAGCCACTTTGCCATTTGTAATGGACAAAACGACTGGTCAACGGTACCTAATCGACAGCGGAAGCCCTTTCTCCTTCATACGCCCAAAACCTCACGCAAAGCCAGATAACAAAAATGACTTTTCGACGACAACGGGAACACCAATAAACACGTATGGAGAAAAAACTCTAACTTTAGATTTGGGATTTTCCTCAAAAATCACACATACATTTATTGTAGCCGACGTGGCCTACCCAATTATTGGATGTGACTTTTTGGGGAGAAACACACTCGATGTGAGCATTGCTGACCAAAAACTACGCAATACATCGACGAACGAACTGATTGACATACAATCAGACCAAACGGAACCACAAAGTGTAGTCGAACGACGTTTTGCCAGAATTCTAAGTTCTTTTCCAGAGCTAGTAAACCCACAGCCAGACTACCACAAGGCTCCGATACACAAGTACCAAATCAAGTTAGAGACTACGGGAAAACCTTTTCAAGGGAAACCCAGACGCCTACACCCAGAAAAGTTCAAAGCGCTAAACGAACAGCTCGACACTTGGGAAAAACAAGGCTTAATAAGACCGATCGAGTCGGAATGGGGCAGCCCTGTGAATTTAGTTGCCAAACCGAACGGCAAATATCGCGTCACAGTGGATTTTCGCAAACTGAACTTAGCCACGACGAACTCGAGCACCAACAAAGCACTCCCAATGATACAAGATTGCACTGATTTTCTCAGAGGTTCGACAATTTTCTCAAAACTCGACTTAAAAGACGCATATTACTCCGTCGGAGTAAGGCGCCAAGACCAGCACAAGACTGCTACAATAGCGCCGGGGAGAAAACCATTCGCCTGGACAAGACTTCCACAAGGACTGAAAAACGCTGCAGGATGCTTTCAAACATTCATGAATGATGTGCTAAAAGAAATACCAAACTGCCTGGTATATCTAGACGACATTCTAGTATTTTCAACAAACGATGAACAGCACGAAACTGACTTACGTCGTGTGCTTGGCAGACTCGCCGAATACAATCTCTATGTCAACACGAAGAAATGTGAGCTCGCAAGACGGGAATTGCAATTTCTCGGACATGTGATTTCAGGCAGAGGAATTCGACCGCCAGAACGCAGAATCCAGGCACTGCAAAAAGTTCAACTCCCAAAGACCCAAAGGCAACTGCGACAGCATTTAGGGAGCTTAAACTACTTTAATCGGTTTTTACCGAAGTGCGCGGAAACCCTAGCACCCTTGTATGCAATGCTAAAACGCAAAGGGACAAGACAAGCTCTGACCTGGACCGAAGAACAGAAACAGGCCTTTCAAGCTTCAAAGGACAAATTATCAGACGCCGTTGCACTTTGTCATCCGTTGTTAGACGCACCACTGTCAATAACGAGTGACGCTTCAAACCTTGGATGCGGCGCGGTTCTACAACAACGTGTAGACCAAAAATGGGAACCTTTAGCTTTTTTCTCAAAAGCCTTCAACAAAACCCAACAAAAGTATTCCGCGTTTGGACGCGAATTACTTGGCATTTACCTTGCGGTGAAACACTTCATATATTACATTGGAGAGAGAGAAACAACGATTTTCACCGACCATCTGCCTCTCGTTCACGCTTTCACATCGAATGCGGATCGCATAATTCCGCGAGAAGCGAGACACTTGGCCTTCATCGCCGAATTCGCCACATCCATGGAGCATGTAGCAGGAAAGGATAACGTCGTAGCCGATCACTTGTCTAGAAACGCGCTCAATCACATTCAACTCAACACGGAAGCGATCGACTGGAAAGCCATCGCACAAGCGCAAGAAGAAGACCCAGAATTGAAAGCCCTATTGGACAACGGAACTGGCATGTCGCTACAAAAACTCACTCCACCAACCATGAAGACGGAATTATGGTGTGACACTTCAAGCTCTGTGCCAAGAATATACATTCCGCAAGGGTTCAGACATTACGTCTTCCGGATTCTACACTCCGTGACCCAGCCAGGAATCAAACCCACCATCGAACTAATTGCAAAACGCTATGTATGGCCACATATGAAAAAGCACGTTCGCATCTGGACCAGACAATGTCACGAATGCGCGACTTGCAAAGTGACACGGCACAATTTCACTCCAATTGGACGATTCCAACCAGTTGAGAGGAGATTTGAATGTGTGCACGCCGACATAGTGGGACCGTTAAACAACAGCAACGGTTACAGGTACATTCTAACCATGACGGATCGTTTTTCTCGTTATACCGAAGTTTCACCCCTAAAAGACATAACAACCGAAACTGTGTTAGAAGCTTTTCTATACACCTGGATTTCAAGATATGGAATATGCAACACTTTGACCACAGACCGTGGATCTCAGTTCACATCACACCAGTGGAAGGAAATGATGGAATATTTGGGGATACAACACAATACAACCACCTCGTTTCATCCACAAAGCAACGGCCAAATCGAAAGATTTCACAGACAGCTAAAATCGTGTCTAAGAGCACAGACTTCAGCAGAGGACTGGTACTACAACCTGCCGCTCATTATGCTGCAATTACGATCAACGTGGAAAGAAGATTTACAGTGCTCGCCAGCAGAACTTCTCTACGGCCAAACACTGAAATTGCCCAATGACGTTTTTGCCACTACGCCGCCAGAAAGCGAGGCAACAGCAGGAAGTATTCTTTGCAAAATTCGCTCCTACATGGACAAACAGCGATACAAGCCGACACGGCCGCGAAACAAAAGGCCCAATTACGTCGACAAGGCATTGATGACCTGCAAACACGTCTACGTGAGAAACGACGCTTCAAAACCAAGCCTGGCCCCACTCTATGACGGGCCATACAAAGTTCTTGACAGAAGCGACAAGTACTTCAAGCTTGACAAAAATGGAAAACCTGATAACGTTTCCATTGACCGCTTGAAAACCGCTTACGCTATTCTAACTGTTCCAACACAACCGTCACCTAACGATGTTTCAACAGATGTCTCCGAAGATGAAGACACTGAAACGCCACCTGAGACGGAACGGACTACTGCAAGAGGACGAAACATCCGCCTCCCAGCCAGATACCGTGATTAACGCATCACGCAAACAGACTAATTTTTCGTTCGTACTGTTGATATTGTATATACTATTCTTGCCGTTAGCAACCCCCATACAGCTAACAAATCTACGCCTTTGCAATAAGGCTCAAATCTCACAAGATTACGTCATCAAGACGCCAGAGCAATGCGTCTATCACGAAACAGGGTCAATCAAGCATTGCTCAGCAAAAGTTTACAATCCGGACTTGCATCTTCAACAACTAACTGCATACAGCTGTCAACAAACAGTAACAACCTACTCAACTGTCTTGTATTTCTTTGGCGCCAAGACCAAAGAACAACACACCGCTTTCAAAGCAGCACCAAGCAGGAATCTTTGTCAAGAATGGGCAAGAACAAAACAGACTAAATTTGGACATCTAACGCAGAAAACGCCCAACCAGTGGTTGTCAAATAACAAACCAAATTTCCGATACGTCTGGCCAATCAAATCCACCGGAACAGTACAGAACGCAATTTTGACACAAGTGACAATTTTATACGACCCAATAAAGAAAAGGATAAGCAGCACACTAACTTCACTACAAGATTGCCACGTTGCAAAAGGCAATTGCTTATCTGGAACACATCGGTTCATTTGGGAAGTTCCGCAAAACATCGGATGCCCGAAACTAACCACCATCGGAGAAGAAAAGATGCTTCTCCACTTCAATACTCAAAAGAAGCTTTTCCGTTTGGAATTCCGAAGCCTCGCCATTTCGTTACACACGTGGAACCTGTGTGATGAAAATACATTGAGATGCCTTCGAGTTCCCACAGCTTTCTGTGACCTGGGCGGACTAATTTTCGCCCCACAACGCTGCAAAATCCCAACGAAAGACTTTCAACCCCCACAAAACTTTACACTGGATCGATACTCTCCTGTGGGTCGAGCGCTCAATAACCTACAGGACAACGTCGAATCACAGCTGACACGAATAGTAAGCGAAATCAATTTGCTCGAGTGTCAGATAAAACGAAGTGCAACTATGACATTAAAGATGCTTTCACGCGTCTACCCCAGCGAGGTTCTTTCAACCATGAAGGACACAAACTCAGCGGGGCTATCAAATTCGGACACAATCAGCCAACTTTCTTGCCGAACAATAGATGGGAAACTGATCACTTCTCTGATATACAACGGCAGGTTCGCGAGGCGTCCGCTGATAAGTTATCGTCACCCCGATGGTACCACTCGAACAGCACAGCTAGGTTACGATGGCTTTGCATACGACCAAGTGGAAGCCCTCGAAGATTACGTTCCGAACAGAGTACAAAAATTTGTCATACAAGGAGTTCTTTACATCTTCAAAAACTACACGTTGGAATACGAAAACGCCCCAACGACAACGCTAATAATGCATTTCGCAAAAATTGCGTTGAACTTCACAGCTCAAGACTACGTGGATACGCTCCACACTTTTGCTTCAATGTCTTCGAGTTCAACCGACCTCAGCACTCTCGTGAACTCCATAGAGGAATCACGTCATATTGCTGAAACAATGAAAGCTTACTTCACCGACCTGGCAAACACCACGTCGTCAGGCGGAACAGGCGCAAAACTAAGCTACCTTGCAAAAGTTCTAGACAACGCGCTGATAAGCATGATATCATCTATATCAAGCCCTTGGATACAGGGAATAATTTGCTTCCTTGTAATTCAAGCGTGCATTTGGGGAATGAAACTGACCATCGCAGCTCTATCAGAAAGGCTTCAACAGCGTTTCCCAAACAACCCGTTCGAACAACGAATGGCGAACATGCGGATTCGCATCTCAGAGTGGCGCAGTCGCCTACGCAATATTGCTAGGAGAGACCCGAATATGCCACCCTTACAAAACGACACAAATAACCCTACCCAAACCCCCACCCCTAACCTACAGTCGGCGGCAAGACCGTTGACAAATTCGATCTCTGACAGCGCGAACAGCGACACAGAGGCCTAAATTAACGTTTGCTAACAATAACTTTAAAGCCAAACGCTAAGCTTACCGAATTGTGCATGAAATTTATCGCCATGTATCTATGATTCGATGTACCGCATTTCATCAATGTACGCCTGAAATTTATTTGTGTCACAAAGGGTCCAAGCGACCAAGAAAAATATTCGTGCAAACTTTGTTTATAAAACAGACAGCCTTCAGCTGTTCATTTGAGTTGCCGCAGCTTAAAAGAGCCCGGCCAACCATTTATTGTTTCCTGTATTGCATTTTCAATCGTTTGTGTACATCTATAATACGGAGAAAAATCTTTAACAAAATCGCCCCCAAAAAAATTATAAAAACACCCATAAAACGTTGCTCTCTTGAGTTGTAAATATATTGTTTTCTTACAACGCCACGCTTGTTTTTCGCTCGCCATTTTTACATGCTATTTCTCTTCATGTCCCACAGCTTTCGGACATGCACCCAAACCAAATCCTAATATCAATCTTCCAGATCTCTTTTCCAATTAATGAACAACCCTTCCTACGTCTGGCTTGTTCATTGGAAGGGGAATTCTGTAGCATATAGCCTACTTTTACGTCACTATACACGTGACCATTGTCCACTGACGTGTGACCGCCGCACCTAGCGAATTGCTTTTCCGCATTTGACAGTTCATTCTACTTTATACGTCTTACTGATTAGCGGCTTGAATCACCGCTCTGTTTATCGCTGTATTTCTGAGATTTGTGAATATACTCTATGAGCAACTATCTACTGAGTGGATTGTCTTTGCTTAGAGTACAAGAAGTTAAGGACAGGTATTCTAGCGGCCTGCTCCTTTGGAGTCGGATTAAGAAATTGTAAGAGACTTAGGCAGCCGTCGGCCCTCGTCCACAGGGTCAGCAGCCTTCCTATAGCTCCCAACTATCCCTCTACGCTTCACTCAATGTGCAACTTACAATGTATCAGTGCACGTTATACCGTAAAATAAATAACTTCATATTAAAGGATTTTTACGATGATGTTTATTGTATTGAGAAGATAAAGTAATGCATGTTATCTTTCGTGCATTTCTTTTTATTATTATTTATTTTTCAATTGAGTCCCAATTCTATAGGTTTCCGATTATATGGGATAAATTTACTAAAAAAATAAGTTAGCAACTGGAGGTAACTAAACCTGCAAATTTAGCCGTAAAACCTGTAAAAATATTTTTAAATGTTCATAATTTTTATCTACTCTGCTTATATGGTCATGGTTATGACGTCATTTGGTATCGGATTGTGATACTTTTTGTCCACGATATTGGTTATCGGAATAAAATGTCAAGTTTTGTGCACCCCTACCCAATTGCATGTTGATAGGACCTTTTAAACGTAAGGCAACACCTCTTGTATGTAAAGATTTATGTTTGACCACTTTTAATCTAATTCAAGTGCTATATTGCATTTTAATTTTATTGACTAAGAAAAAAAAATCGTTAGAATTAGTTGAACATTGAATAGCGATACAGCAGCCTAGATTGTTTGTTTTTTAAATGACCAATGACTCCTTAAAACAACTTTCGTAATTAGTGGCTCGATCGACCTCTCTGATTCACTGCACTTAAAAAAATACGAGCATTTTTCTTTATTATGAAATACATTTAAAATGAGTGATTGTACAACGTTATTAAGTCAGGCCATAATTCCGTAAATTAAAAAAAACTTCAACACAAAAGTTTATTTTACAAAAACAGAAAATTGAAGGCGTCACAGTACGGCACACATATAGCACAAAAACAATTAAGGATACAAAAAATACTCACTACAGGGCGATAACCAATCGTAAGATAAAAAGTTGGAAATAGTCGAATAGAAATATTTTAAACGGAAAGCGCAACCTAAACTGCAGCAGCATTATTTGCGAAATACTTTAAGCAAAATTATAAACGAAATACTATCGATAGATAGGTAATATGAAAATGCGACAGAAAAAGAATAACGTAACCTCAAATGACAAAGGAAACTGGAATTATAGTAAAAATGAATTAAAGATGAACAAAAAATGAACGGCTATCGAAATAAAAACATTAAAAATCAATTACACTGAAGGGAAATTGAAGACGAACGTAGAAAAATGCTACAGAAACATAAAAAAATATGTACCGGTAATGTTAAATATGTAATACAGAGAAAAAAATAGTTACTGAGAATGAAAAGTAAAGGCATATATTTATGCATCATCCAAAAAGATAAAGAATCAAACACACACTAGACAACGTTCCCAGCTTTCGTTTGCAATTTTTTCCACACTAATTAATTGCAAATTGCAAACCTATTTTTAGCCACGTTAGCATAAAAACTCTTACTACAAAACTGTACACTTAATTTTTTAGCTCTCCACCTGAATGTATTCATTTTCCTTTTCGCCAAAGACTTCGAGCAATCAATGCTTGTTTAACAGCTTTGCAGGCAGGGCTGCCACTCTGATTTTCAATTTATCCCAAGGTTTCATGTCTAAAAATCCCCAAAATTGGAAAAAAATCCCAAGATTAAAAAAGCTGAAATATAAGAGACTGTGGCGGACTTTGTGGTATGCACCCATGTGTAATGAAGCTCTAACACAGGTTTTGGCAACCTTTTTTCTAGTCGCGGACCAATACCAAACTGAAAAAAGTTAACGAAGAAGCGTGGTATTAAAATGTTAGAACAACTGTGAATCAGGCAGGCCTCGATTATTTTTTGCACTTGAAGACGTGTTTGATTACATTCAAGGAGGCAGTAAATTGTTTTTTTGAGTCCACACCTCGCCATACATACTACTAATGAAAAGTGTAATAAACCTACTTCGAAGAAACGCGATAACTTTACCTCTAGCGAAGCGACCTTGATTTTTTTCAGGTAAACCGTGTTTTTTTTATAAATTTCTTGTAAGTTGTTTATTACATTGCCAAAAATACAAAAATGTTGATATTTTTGAATCCGTTTTTAGTTTGTCCGCAAATTGGGTCTGTTTAATTAGCGCCGTCACACAAGCTAGTAAATGAACAGTTTCGTCTAACAAGCAAGTAATAGCATTGTTACGTCACATAAGTACACCCACGAGCTGGTAAATAGCTATTTCCTTATTCGTATTAGGAAATATGTCCTTAAATACAAGCAAAAAAAGTATTTGTAATTTCAACCTGCTATGAATTAAAATTCCCAAGATATGGAACAGATATCCCCAGATCCCAAGGTCTAGGCTGAAATCCCAAGATCTTGGGAAAAATCCCAAGGAGTGGCAGCCCTGCCTGCAGGTGAGATTATCTGAGGAGGCATGCCATAGCATTGCGATTTTACATTCAAATATTGCCTTTCGCGTTTGTAAATATATGTTGCAGAATTTCTTATACAATTTTAAGTAACAAAAAATCTGGCGAGAATTGCGCGGTCCTTATCCACGGAGACCGTTTTTCTTTCAATTGTATATCTTCTGGTAAGAATTTCGCAAGTACAAATCCTACATCTGCATGTCTGTCTGTTTTTAAGTTCGATAATAATCGGCTGCCAGACAAATAGCGCCTTTCCATCCCAAGCGGTGGAAATAGTGATCACGGAAATCAAAGTGTGCACCTATTTAGCCACTTTCGGTGCACATGCACATTAAGAGCACATTAAATTCACGTGAGGTGCACATTAGATGCAGATTTAGTGCAAATATCGCAAGTGCACAATGTGCACTGAACCGTGCACGTATCACAACAATGTGCACGTTTGTTTCGTGCATGTATGATAAGGTTTTTAGTCCGTCTCAATGCACAGATTGACTTTTTGTCATTCCATGTGTCTTTTAACAATAGGAAAAAGGAACTATATATGAATAAAGTATGAATTTTACTGCGCAATCACCTGAAGAAATTCGCTTACTAATCAAAAGCGGCGACCTGAAACGCAAGCCAACTCGCGACTGTAGTTCAGGTGCGTTAATTATTGCTGTATGGGTCATGTCAATAAATGTTAAACAATAGTTTTGCTTTTCCAGGATTTATGCAAGCCAATCTTGCAATTTTACCAAAAACATTTGCCAAAGATTTTGCTGAGTTTGCGAAACGTAATTCTGGCCCATGTCCTGTTTTGTATGAAAGTGAAGTTGGTGAATATTCTGCACCTCCTTTATGCAGACAATCTGATGTAAGATGTGAAACCCCTTGGTATATCAAGTTAATTAATGGCAAGGTTGAAAAGAAGGAAGATGCTTTAATAGGTGAGCAATTTCTTATTTCACTATGCTTTGATACTTGAAATAATTTTTATGTGATATAATTTTCAGTCCATTAATCTATAGAAACAGAGACAATAGTGCAAAATATTTTAACATTAATAAATGGGCATGTGTAACACAGAAAAAATTCTTACTTGATTGTTTGTGCTTCTTATTACATTATTTGACCTGCTTAAACCATGTACTGACTATCTTCATTTATTTACAAAAATTGTATTTATTTTTAGATTATGATTGGTCGGATATGGTCACATTCTACATTGGGTGTAGCTTTTCATTTACCCAGTTACTTCTGGACCATGACGTGGTGTATCCCGAACTGCTCTTACACAATACTTCAATGTTTGTGAGCAATGTGGAATGCTTGTCAAGTGGACCATTTGGTGGCAAAATGGTTGTGAGTATGATTCCTGTTGCAGAGAAGAACTTGTCACTTGCTGCTTCACTTACCAATCTTGTGCCAACTGCCCATGGTGCACCTATTCAGTTTGGAAATGCAGGTAGCATTTGTTCTTTTTATATAATAAACAAATCCTGTGTGTTGGTCAAATTTTAAATTTATAAATTTGACCTTATTGCACAACTTAACAAAAAAAATTCTTTTTTTTCTGCATATTTTTGTTTTACAGCAGTACCTCTATCTGTTGATGCCCTAGTTATCATTGTAACTTAATTTATTTAAATATTAGCAAATAGAATTTAAATATTCAATAGAAGTTGGTTATTCACCACTGGTGGTGTTATATTATTTTACCTTTAGTTTTGTCTAGGTGAGATTGGTATTGCTGATGTTCTCAAAACAGACTTTGGAGAAACAACTGAAATAAAGGATGGGTTTGTGCCAGTCTTTTGGTGCTGTGGTGTCACTGTTTTTGAGGCAATAAAGTATGCAAAGCCAAGTCTTGCATTTACTCATGCACCAGGCTGTATGTTCATCACTGATGTTCCTCTTGACAAAATAGATATTAAAATGCAAGAACCAGTGGAATTATGTGAGGTGGTAAAGATTTCAAAAAATCCTCAAATGTTTTCTGTGTTATCCCAGCAATCTGCTAATAGCATTAAAGAGATGTTTGACAAATTGGCTGATGGTCAAAGCATTTGTGACCCAGGTGTTTTTTTAAAGATTCCATTGGCACTTTCACATTGTAGTAAAGCTGTGTTGAAAATCCACTCCCTTTCCGGCATTCAAAATGACGAACAGTTGTCTTGTATTGGTAAGCAGATTTTAATTAAAAACCCCATGTGTGTGTGTAAATGTATTTTAACACTTAAAACTAACAGTATTTTTTTCTGATTTTAAACATTTTTTAAACAAATTTTGTGGGCATATGACGTATTAATATTGAATAAATAAATAATTGATCAAATAAATAAATTTAAGAAAAAAAATATTTTAGAAAATATCTTTATATATTTTTCTCTATTTTATACATTTTTAAAATTTTTATTTAGCTGTTTGCTGTCTGATTGGTGTTCTTCAGTCTATTGGGAAGGATGTTGCTATTGTCACTGAGTCTGAAATAGCTCAAACAAATGATTATTTTGACAACTGTACAAAAAGAGGTCTCATTCAAAAAATGCCTGTAATTACAACAAACCATGAAAGTGTTAACTATGGCAATGAAAGTTATAATCCGTTTTCTGTTCAAATTGTCAAATCCAATGAAACAAAGAATTTATTTAATATTACTGAACAAAACAATTCACTCAAAGTTGATGTAAGGGCTGGTAAGTATATATCGACTGATATTTTTGTTTCCTATACACTTGATATTCCATATAAATGTAAAGCAATCAGTAATATTGCTGTAAATAGTATTTCTGTTAAATGGATAGGCCTATTTTACTACACACGATATTACAATTGAATAAAACAAAAATATTAATATATTCCTTTTCAGACAAGTTTGTTTTTCTGCTCTGTGCATTCAGCTTTTCCATGTATGTTTTGCGATCTTGCCCAGTGCATGATAGATACTTGAGAAAAGGTGTTGGATTTCAACCTGACATGCAAGAAATCATGGGAAAATGGATGCTTTCTGCAGAAAAGGTAGAAGCAGGAAGGCAGTTTGAATTTACATGTTACATGTTCTACATGTAATGTTACCCGTGTACTCCACAAGCCTTTTACTTATGTTTTACTCATTTTTTTAACTTAGCAAAAGTTAAAGAAAATGTCCATCAAAAAAAGCGGTTATACCTGGGGCGATTTTTTTTTTGACTTGGCAGAAAAAGTCAAAATTATTTCAAATAAACTTTGTGTACTTCCAAACGTTTTATGATTTTGCTAGGCTAAGCTATACCAGCTTTATCCAACTTATTGGCCCAAATTTAATTGTGGTATTTTTGGGGAACCAAATTTCATTGGTTTTGGTTAAAGAAAATAGTTAGTAAACAGGTTACAAAAACCCCAACCTTAGAAGAACTTACTAAAAAAATGTTTTTGATTTATTAATAGAGATTTGCCAAAAACTGCCTAAAAATTTAACAAGTAAGATGTTTCTTCACCTGTGACAACATCGTGCATATTCTGTACAGTGTAAAAAAAACATGAAAAGATTCTTTGAAACTATTCAGAATCATTTTCAAGTTTTCACTGATTCGATTTTATGTAACTTGTTAAGTCATTTTGAAAAGTTTGTGATAAAATTAGTTAACGATGTGCCAATTTGTTTTAAAGTTGTTCAGTGTAACTTAGTTTCTCCTAATCGTTACTGGTTTTCATTTCAGGTTGATCAAATTCTTGGCATTTCAAGTGTTGATGATACAGTCGGCGGCAAGGTCCTTGATTTCAAGCAATTTTTAACTTCTTTTAGCATTTGAGTGTTGAACGATCAACTCGATTTTATGTTTTTTTATTAGTTAAAGCATATAATGCAATTTAAAAACTGTTTTTTTAAATTACTCTGTTGCAAAGAAGAATATACACCTATGTTTCCTTCACCAAGTGCAATCATGCGTTTTGCTTTGTTGTTCTTTTTCCCTTATGTCTGTCATTTGACTAAAGTGTACTTTGATCTAGTCTAGGCCTACCATATTTCCTCTTTTAGGAGGATTTGTCCTCTTTTTTCAAGAAAACTGAATGGTCCTCCGAGGACGCTCAAAAATGTACAAATGTCCTTTTTTTCCGCATTTCGAGTTAGTTGCTTATACTTTTAACAAGACTTTGGCGAGACGTTGTATTTATTTCCAAAAAATTACTGTAGCCACTAAACGGTTTTCCAACAAATTGCCCTACCAGCCCTACCTTCTTGATTAATATTGCAAACAATTGCGCCAAAAAAATGGCAACAGAACCTAGCATCTAAAAAGGCCCAATAATAAAGCAAAGGTGTAAATTTTGTAGGCCTAGCTTACAAGCAGTGTTACTGTATGGTAGGCTTTGTTTTTATTTCTTACAGAAACTTATCTAGTTAGTCTATAGCAGCGGTTCTTAACCGGAGGCACGCCCCCTTAGGGGGGCTACAAGCAATTCTTAGGGGGTCGTAAGCTCTAAGTTAATATTTTAATGATTCTAATGGTTTTGTTTGGGTTTTACACCACTCTTACACCGCTATACAAACGCTGTTTTGCCAACTTTAACATTAAAACCGCTCCGCGCGAATGTTGTGTATTCTGCTTTTGTTGACTACGTTTAAGACCAAAGTCTCTTCAAGTGCCATTGCATATTTTCATATCATCGAAGCCCTTATTAATTACAATTTTACTAACTTGTAGATAAACGATAAAAGTCGTCCACCGGTCGACCTTTTTCATCCATATTCTATATAATGTTTTTGCAATATTGACGTCGTATTGTTTGTCGTCACACCTGTTGAAAATCAATAACGCCATGTTTAATTTTTGCGCTTTGACATTTTTATTTGCGCTCGACATCACAGCCTTACAACTGTGGAATAAATGCCCTCACAACACGTTTGTCAAAATCAGCTCCTGTCGAGCACGAGCAATTTGTTGTGTGCCCAACGCACAAAGCCTCCTGAATTTACAGCTAGCACCAATTCAACCAAATTAAACTTAATTTATTTTTTTTTGACCGACAAGACATTTCACTATTTTCAAGTTGTCTCAGTGATATTATATTCAAAATGCCGAATTGCTTTTCGTAGGGAGGCGCAAGGCATTGGAAAATTTTTAAAGGGGGGCGCGGCTAAAAGAAGATTAACAATCACTGGTCTATAGGACTCCAGCCATAGGACCGAGATAAGAACAACACCAACGTCAGAATAAAACACAATTCGGAACAAGGCCAAAATAGGACTATACCTAATTGTAAATCGGAATAAGTCATAAATCTGTCGGAATAAGACCTACAAGGTCAGAATCAGGCCTAAACAACACTTTAAATAACCCCTAAGTACATCACTAACTTCCCTAATAATTTCAGCACTAACCCATTTTCTAACTCCACCAATAACCACAAACAGGACCAAAAATCCGTTGCCAAAACAGCAGCGCCCTGCCGGCGCCGGTCAGACTATGGCGTCCAAACATTGGCACCAAAAACGGCCGATGGCCCCCGATCGTCCCATACCCTCTACCCACAGGTTCTGACGTTATTATGGCCATTTAGGTCTTCTTCCGATAAATTTAGGACTTATTCCGAAGAATTTAGGACTTATTCCGATGAATTTAAGACATATTTCAATGAATTTAGTCCTTATTTCGATGAACTTCATCTTTATTCCGATGAATTTAGGACTAATTCCAATGAATTTAGGCTTTATTCCGATGAATTTAGACCTTATTCCGATGAATTTAGACCTTATTCCGACAGATTTAGTTCTTATTCAGACGATTTTGATCTTATGCTGTACGGTACTGGATATTACTGCGCATTTGGCTGTATTATGTCGTTGGTCTTAATACTATGGTTTTACAGATTTCCAGCAGATGCTTTTATTTCTCTTTATTACTCTTTAAATTTAGACAACCATAAAACAAGATAAGCGATAAATTATAATGCCGAAGAGAAAAACTCTCTTTACTGAAAAGACGTATTAATTTCGAAGCTGAATGCATTACTTGTGGATATGGCACGCTTTTCTCAAACGTAACAATTTTACACTCGTTTTACTTGCCGGCAAAATATGTCCTCTTTTTGGGTGCTGAAAATATGGCAGCCCTAATCTAGTCACGCCCTGTCCTGAAAGTCTTAGTGCAATAATCCGTTACAATCGACTCGTCTACACGTTTGCATGTTTACAAAGTGTTAGAGAGTTGAAACTATATCCATTTCTAGCCATGTAAGGTGTTTCTAATTATATTTCGTTTGGAAATATTTGGACCAATGTTTCTTACGTATTCTCAAAGGGGCGCGCACCCTTTAAAAGTTGTATATGTATACTTCTGGCTCCGGCGATTGAACGCAACATAGGTTTTAAATAATAAGAAGGGTTCATACAGTTACACCTGAATTATTGCATAAGGTAAAATCACTGCCTTGATAAGATGTCAATTTCGTGTTAATTCCACTGGTTTATGTAAAAAATATCCCAGGGAAAGCACAGATTTAGACGATGAAAGCAATATCCCGCTGCTGAAGTTACGGCTAACTTCGTAAATCTCAACGTGTTTTCTACTCTAGCACTGATTTATTCAGCTTTTACGCTATATTACAACATGGAAAACCACAGTTTAGAGAACAGTTGTGATTCTGTGAATCATAATACCCGATGATGTCATTAAAGACGGCTTCTAGGTTTGCTTCCCTGTTAGACAGGAGTAACTAGTCCTAAAAATTGCGACGACGCAGTGACTTTGATGTCACAGACCTTATATATAAGGCAGTTACGGTAAATTAACGCAAGGATAATAATTAAGTCATTTTAAAATTATGGTATTATATTTTAAAATCATTAAGTCTTAAGTCATTAGTTACCAACAGGGCTGGCGAGTCAGTTAAAATAACCCCAACTGTACCAATTTCATCGAGTCAGGCCCCGACTCTACAGCCTGTAGACCTTTTTCACACGTGTACGAAACTAAAACAAATTCAGCAATTTGCTTGTCCGGTGTCGTCCACCCACAATACATGGTTGGCAAATGTTATTCCACTATTTCAAATTTTTCGGCCTCATTAGTTTTGAAATTTAGACTGCGCATGCCCACGTTGGACTTTACTTTTACTTAAGTGTTACTCGAGTTCCGACTCTGTGGCCCTGGTTACCAAAGTATAAGTTATTGCTGTAACAAATCTAAATCTTAAAACTTAAAAATCGGTTAACGCGTTCCATTTCAAGCAATATTTCCCATAGCAAGCTACGTAGTTACTCAATTTTACTGAATGTATTAAACAAAAGCACTTAAATTTAGACTTAAGTCAAGGTCAAGTGGCTATAGTAAAGCTTAAGAAAAACTGCCTTAAATATACCTAGCCGATGTATAGAAGTAATATGCACTGTCCAAATAGCCTATCGACAAAGATAATAAGTTTTTTTAAATGTATTATATTTTAAGTTAAAAACGAGGTGAGCAACGATTGCTGGCATACGAAAAACAAGACAACGATTGGAAGACGTGGCAAGATTATCATTATTACCACTTTTTGAGTTTCGCAAGGCACAAGTGTAGAACATACACTTTTTCTTGTGCACTCCTTGACTTTGTTTGGTCGTTTTAACGCAACCAGTCAACTAACATGAGAAAAACAATAATAAACAAACAAACAAGGCAGCATGAAGAAGTAGTGGGTATTCAACTGGGAAACGAGAAGTCCTGTTTTACTTTTTAGTGTGGTAAATCGTTTTGTGAGCCTTGGCTATATTTATGCATTGCAAACGAGATTAATTAGTGCACTGTCCCGCTGCACTTCCGTAATTGTACAGCAAAAAAAACATATCACAATACTGCGGCGATAAAAATGAAACAATATCGATAAAGTAAAAAAAAATAAAAAAACAAGGCTTTAGGGAAACGGCAATCAAACGATCACCTCTTTAAAGGAGTCCATATAGACGGGAGGCCGTGAGGTTAGCGCAGCGTCGTTGTAGCAAGCCTTCTGTCCCTGTTGTGGAAAGTAGGGCGGTGGAGGCGGTCCGGTGGACAGGTGGTAAGAAATCGGTCTGCGTCGGTTCTCGCCGCCCTTGTCCAGTTTCGTGCGCAGCAGGACCTCGTGTTTGCGGGGTGTGTGTCCAGCGTTTCCGTTTGCCAAGGCCACGGCGTTGCCCGATGAGTGATGCTTGCCGCTGCGGATTTGAAGGTCGTTGTGGCGGTGGTTGCGCTTCTGCTCAGTGTTTTGACCGGCGTCACTTAATCTCTGGTGATACTCGCGCGGTGTCGTCTGTTTTTCCTGATCCTGCTGGTAAATGGTGTCCGCGTTCAGCGTGTCGGGGATGTCGCGATGACGCCGGCTGCGATTAAGTGGGCGAGCCGGGGTCTCGTACAGATCGTCGACGCTCTTCTTGGCGGTAAGCTCTCCGCCGAAATGGGGTCCATCGGGCATAGAAGAACCAGCAGCAACAGACGAGTCCTGTAGGGATTTGTGGCGCTGATGACGCTGGTGCTGCTTTCTTTCACGCCTCTCCGCCCTAGTCTCGAGTTGCTGGCCGCTGTTGTGCAGCGATGAGTCAATGCTACCACTCCGCTTCATATGGGACGAGTTGCGCTTTTTGCTGCGGTGGTGGTGGTGGCTGTGCTTGCGACCTTCGCCACTGTTGCTGTGCTTGCTGGGTGGTTTTCCAGTGACAGTGTGGCGAGGGTAGCCGGAGGAGTTTTGAGATGAACTGGTGTAGTCGAGGTCGGATGACTTTGTTCTAGAGGAGAAACAAATATTTTGTATAAAAAACGCATTAAACTTAACAAAAAGACTAAAATCTATAAGAATGTTGCTGCTACGATTTACATGACGTGAATATTTTACACCTAAACTTAGTAACTTGTAAGTGTCTTTAAAATATATGAGCTTTGTAATGTACTTATCTTTTTCCTTTCTTGATTTGATATGTTTTTTTTTTCGTTAAAGTGAAACATTGTTTACGAGAAAAAAACGTTATTAAATCGTTGGCAACTGATTTCAGTTAAGCTACTCCTCGGCCTGCCACAATTTCACTTTTAATCCATATTAACGAGGCTTTAGCTACGTTTTATCACGTTAAACTTCCATACCTTTCGTTTCCAAAAAAGATTGTGTTGGTGTCGTCGTAGTAGGTGCGGGATCCCTGGCGCCGCGGCCTGGTGACATACTCCGGGGTCGAGTTGCTGGCCGACAGGGCGGTGTGAGGGCTGAAGTTTTTGGCGTCCGTGCCGCTCGCAACGCTGTTGTCGCTCAGCAGACTGTCGTAGCTAGTCGTGCGCGAGCGCTGATCAGCGGCCGACTCTCGCTTCGACTCGTGCTTTCTGGTGCCGGATTGCCGGATGGTGGCCGACTTCTGCGATAGAGTGTTGGTCTCCAGCAAATGCAGCTCGCCGCGCGGGAAGTTGTTCGAGTTGGCGTTGCTGTTCGGCGACTGCGGAGTCTCTAACTCGGCGTAGTGCGCCACCTGCTCGTAACCTTCGTCCACGTCGCTCTCTGGTTTGTTTTCGTTAGGGTCGCTGAGTTTGATGTCACCGACGCTGTAGTGGTCATGGACGTCTGCCTTGATCGTTTGTTCGCTCTTGGCCGATTCCGAGGAAGTTTCTAGGGGAGAATTTTCAGTTAGTGGCTGTGCGAAGTTTATATTTCGTTATAAACATTTGTATTGACGTTGTACGAATGTGAGTTGATGCAGCAATTTTTGGAAAAAAACATGTCAAGATGGTTGCAAGCTGTCATATCTAGACCAATTTAATGAAATGTTACTGAATGGGGTTTCATGCCAACTCTACATAAATAATCACAAAGATAAACTTCGCATTACTCAATGCCACGTTTAATCTAAAGAGAGATTTTTTCTTTTTTTGTTCGACATGTCGAAATTTCCAAGTACACAGTTTCCGACTAGTTACCGCGATACTTGATGTGGTCCTTGACAAATTCTTAGCCCAATTAAATGGAGTGTGCCAATTATAATAACTGCCCTCGCAATTGGCAATTACCAAATGTTACAATTTAACGAGGTTAGTACATATCATTAAACTACATGTTGTTTGAATCCAAATGGCCATTCGTTGAAATGTTCCGGCAACTAAAGCTTACCAGGTTCGGCCAATGCCCCTGATACGTTCTCAGTCGATTCACAAGGACTGCCTTCTGTCAAATCTGTCACGCTCAGGCTCTTGTGCTGTGGTGCCTCCAAGTGTTCCTGTGTGACGTAGATGACCTTGCCACCCCTCGACGAAGTGCCCTGGGGACAGTCGCGTTCAATCGGATCAAAATCGTCGATGAATGCGTTGTCTGTAGAAGAAAAATCGAGAGTCGTTGAAAACAAACGAATGGAAATCCGATAATGTACTGCGGCTTTTGTGGTTACGGGTCGCTGGGTTTCCCTGAGTCACATGCGTGGAAAGAACAGCAAACAAATCTTGCAGTTTATTATTGCGTCAACATTTACCGTTTAGCACAAGCTAGCAGCTTGTCGTTATACACTGTTTTTGTTTATGTTTAAATAGTGGCGCGCTATCATCCAAGCAAGTTAAATTTTAGGGTTTGTGACCTTTCTTGAAGCTAAAATCTGTGCATTTCATAATAGAGGTCAAGGTAGAGTGAGCGCTTACAAACAAGTCAATCTTACCATCTTCTTCTTCCTCGGTCCTCTGCTTGGAGTCGCTTTCGATTCCCGATGTGTGTGAACTGCCGTGGCTGGTACTTGACGTGTACGACTTGTACAGCTTTTCGCTTACTATAAACAAACATAATCACATCTTAAAATACGTTGTAGTGTTTAAGCCAGTGATTCTCAACCTCTTATGGTCCACGGCACCCGTAAAAAAATAAATAGATTTTTGGCGTTTTTTATATAGGTCTGCCTAAGTAGATTTTTGGCATTTTTTGGGATATTTTACTGAAATGCCACTATAAATGGAACTGGAACAACAAAATTAACTTAAAACATGTAGGAAAATGTCACTTAGTGTAATGGTCTCTAATCGTACACAAATAGTTGTAGTAAGAAACTTACCAAATAAACAAAAATCAGATTCTTAAAAATTATCAAATACTTATCGCCACCGTTGAGCATTAGAAATGGTACACCAAGGCGCCGCGGCACCCGGTTGAGAACCATTGGTTTAAGCGTTAAATCAATAACACCAAGAAAATGACATCATAAGGTTACAAAAAAACACTGGATTAATAAGGGCAAAAGTTCGAGAAACAAAACTCTTTGTTAATGTTTGAACTCAAAATAATTAAAACAAGTAGTTTATTTATAAAGTCTCTTACCGTCTTTGTCCTTGGCAGAGGTGGGGCTCATATCTCCTTCCATGATAAGTTCACCGACCAATCTTTCTCCTCCCACGGTCATCTTTTCGAGATCTTGGCCGCTGATGTACGATTCGCGGTATTGGCGTCGACCTAAAACAGAATACGGAAAGGTATAGGAATGCAAACAGTGTTCAAACGTCAAACAAAGAAATCTAAATTATAAAGTACTTAAAGCGTATATATATATATATATATATACACATATATATATATATATATATATATATATATAACATTATGTATGTGCGTTTTCAATTGAATAGGTTAGGCAGGATTCAGTAAACACGCATACTTTATTTCTTAGTTCTGATGCTTTCTAAACAGACAGTAAACAGATCGATACCAAGTTTATGTGGCTGCCACTTGAACCGCCGTGACTCAACTGAGCGAATCAGCAAATTACAATTTTTGTGCGAAAATCGCATTTGTGGCCCGATTACCGCCACGTTAATCTCTCATTCTGCGCAACGAAACTTCAGCAACACTACACAGCGAAAAAGGCGCACTTGGCGTCGCAGGCTGATCTTTCGTTAAAGGTTGAAACAAAGGCATTTATTAATTTACCACTTATAAAAGTAGACCGCCCATTTTTGAACCAGGTTTTACTGCCAGTTTTCGCGTGGACGACGAATCATGGCGATCAGGGTAATAAACTGGTAAAACGTGCATAAAAAGGCCAACTAAATTCGGGTACAAATATAGCTTGGATGACTAAAATGGTAAGCGGCGGACTTGCCCGTAAAGACGTAAAGTGCCCGACGAGCTTATATCACAACTCATTCTCTGCGGTCAGCGGGCGGCCGTTTCTAAACGAACAAAACCGGATCATCTTTAGCGCAACATCGCCACGGCTCTTTTCGGGGGCAGCAAGCGGGCGCGGCCTGGTTAATCTCACGCACCACAAACACTCTCGCTCGCTTAACGCTGCAGGAATGCGCGGCCCTTGCCAACCAGGGCTTAGAATCCTTAGATAGAGATCAAGGGACGCCGGTCTGCTTCGGTTAATGGGGAAGCAAGATGCGCCGATAAACCAGCAAGCCTCGAAAACGCCATCAGCACGCGCTTGCGGCCGCGCTAAAGAAACTTGTGTAATGAGGGTGGCTTGGCGAACGAGTCGTATTGCGTTCGTCTACGTCATTGAACCAGCCTACCTTAACGGCGAAAATTAATTATCTATGTCAACTGCGTGAGTTATGATGGATGGTAGGATGTATTAATTACGCGCTGCCATCTGCTGCAAATTGATATTGACCTTATGCTGTGCAAGGCTATATTTCAAATGTTTGGAAACACAAAACTCAACGAGAGATGTAGGACCTGTTCTGTCACTGTGGATATCTCGCTTGTCAAAATACAAGCTTGGTCATCTACATTTAAAAGTCAGGAAATTCGCGCCGGAATAAGATCAAGCGTATTGTCGTTCAGAAAAATGCCCGTACCGCTTGCTCAAGAAATCTAAAAAATTCGTGTGCTTAGTGCTCATGTCGCTCGTAAAATGTGGGCAATTCGAGACGCGCCATAAATAGAGAAACGACGTCATCGCTTTTGCTTCTGCGTGAGAGCCATGTAGTAGCAAGCGACGGGGACAAACAAGAAGTACGGCCGTCTGTTTCGACGGACCTCAGTGACCCTTAAAACGGTCCGCCACGCCAGTCAAAACAAGAAGCAGCTTCTATGTTGAAAAAGTTGGCGTGTTTGCGCCCGTCCTCCCCACACATTATTCGGTGAAGTCTCTTTTCTCGAGGGCTGCCGCTGCTGCTTGTGTTTGCTACGCATACCGGGGACGGTGTAAACTCGAACACAACAAGATAAACGCGGCCAGCGGCCGATGCTTTTACAGCGCTTCCCTTCGCGATAATCGCCATGGACAACAAGCGAGCGCAACAAGACACCAAACTGATAGAGATATTGCCGGGCGTCGACAGAGGCGTCGGACGATTCGCAGAAAAAATAAAGGCCGCAAAGTGTTGGCTCCCTGGGCAGCCGCCAGCTTATCTATCAATTACCACCGCGCTGAATCACCGGCGATAGATAGGTTAAGCGTTTTTTGCCGGATGCGACGACATGTGTTGGCAATCGGGGAAACGACACTAACTCGTGTATTGCGCCAGCATTTTCCCATCCCACGGGTTAAAATACAAACAGTGATTCGTTGGGCGCTTGTTACCGTTCCTTAAAAAAGGAATGATGTAACCATCACACTCATCACAGTTCCGAGAATACGATTTGTCAACCTTCGCTATACAAAAAAGACACCGAGCCTTGCTTAGGTAACATTGCTACTTTTCAAACTAAAATATCGCCTAAAATGTTGACCACGGGAGTCGATGCAGCACCCGGTACCGCAAACAATCGGCGAGGCAGCAGTTTTGAGATAACAATGCCACCGACCGTGCCTCTCCATATACAGCAACAGAGCCTTTGTTATAACTCACCTTGTTTTCCGTCAGCTTTCCTCACTTGCTGTACGAAGGGAGTAAGGCTCATGTAGAGCGAGTGGGTCTCGCGCAACAAACGCAGCAAGTACTTGGAGCGGGACTGGCTGCCCGTGTAGTAGCTCAGCTTGCGACTGGCCGGCTGGTCCTCGGGGTAAATGTCGAAGCGGCGTGCCTGCGATTTAACAAGACCGTTAGTTTGCTACACTTATCGCAGTAAGTATGGCACAAGTCACATTACACACTACATAAGCTGTTGCTACCAGGCATAGTAATATAAACCGAAGAAAAATCAAATCATTTTAATTGAAATTTAAATTCAGTTACCAGAGGAGCTGTTTTTTTTGTTTTTTTTATGAGTTAGGACAACAGTTTCCCAAAGTTAGGCCCGCAAAACTGAATACTAAAATACGTTAACAAAGATAGGTGCTTTTAGTGGGGCGATCTATATTAATAAATTCCTTAAATGTTTTTTTTCATATTTTTGATTGTGGCTAATATTTTGTTTTTTCGCTATTTTGGGGACCAATAATATAAAAAAGGTAAGTATAAAATTTGACTGAGCGAACATTTTAAAATTGGCAAAAGTTTCCCAATTTAAAGAAGGTTCCTGAAGAGGTGCTATAAACTTCGGTGAACTAAAAACCAACAAAATGGTCAAACACATGCGAAAAAACACCGGATAAGCCGACTGACTCTGGACTGTGGACACTGACCACATGACAGCACGTTGCGGTAAGGTTTTCGCTCCAACGTGCAATTTGCCCAATACGCCGGTCGCACATCGCAATGCTAACCGGTTGAAATGGTTGTGAAGACTCTGACCTAAATCGCGGTAACAAGCACGTTGGTCGTTACGCGCGCTATTACGTTTTTGCTCTCGGTGTTATCGGCCTTGCTTTGATACGGAAGAGTGACCGGGCGCAAAGCCAATAATTTGTGTTTTCCAATCACTGACCATACAAGCAAAAGGTATGCCACGTCGCAACCGAGGACAAACACGAGAGAAAGGATTAGTAATCGTTGTGCCATTACTACTTTGGACATCGCCTTACTCTTTTGGTAAACGTTGTATTCGAACTAGGTTAGCGTGCTTAATACGTGACGTATCCACACCAACATCATTTTACAAGTATTTCAGGTTATATGGAGTTATGCGTCAAACGCCTAAACAAAATAATTCCTATCGGGGCATGCCCTAAGAATCCAAATTTGTCCTTAAAACTCTGTATTATTTATATTTGGTTACGTAAGGCGTACCTATTTCTTAGGGGGCGCCATAAGATAAACTACCATAAGCAGCGCCTTTGCTGAATTCAATTAGGCTCGCAGCCAAACGAAACATGTGGCACCGCGTCTGTATAGCTTCGTCGGACTTGCATCGCGAGGAATTCGTTTCAAGTGGCTAAAAACGCAGAAAACGCCAGAGACGCGGTTGGTGCCACCGCGTCAAGCTTGACTACACGTCGCGCATCCTGTTCAGTGCATTACGCAGTTATCAAGCAAGCCCAGCTCCGAACTTAACCCAAGGTTTAGGATTGGCCATCGCATAGGCAGCAGCAATGGGGTTATAGGGTTGCGTGACAAAGAGGAATTCGGGGGCGATTGCAGGGCGACCGAGCGGAACGCGTTTATCTGGACGAGACAAATCGCTGCGGCTTTGTGTCCGCTGGATTTCCCGTTGCGGCCTTATGCAGAACGGCACCTTGCTGTAACCTGTCTGCCGGTTTTCAAAGGCCAATAGAAGAGGGGCGTACTCTAAACACGGTTAACAAGAAACGGATCGAAATTCTTCGGAATCCTGATGTTTGTCAATGCGCGTGACGTGCTATAGGCTCATTTATTATAGGTTTATCCCAACCAAGTGGTCCAGATTTATGAATAAATCAGCACTTTTGATAAATTGTTTGTTTAAAGGGTATTTGCTATTTCTGACACAACATTTTATTTCGGTTAACCTTTTAATAAATAGAAATTCTTAAAATCGAGATTTGTTTGCTTTTCTATCCTTTTAAAACCAGGCGAAAACGCCGGCACATATTCAGTTGGTCGCAACATCAAAAGTACAGCGGCTAGCTATAAAAATGTAATTACTGTAAAGAAGAGACGCTTGACTTTTGCCCAGGGGAACTCGAAATCAAGTAGATGTGTTCCGTCCTTGACGTGGTGAATGCGAATTCCCTGGTGATAAATTCCGAGAATGACCGACGAATCAACTTCCCTCTTCGTCTGCAAAAAGGAAGTAGTACTGTCGGTTATTACGATGCATTGAAATAACTGGAGAATGAACTGTACGCCAATGTTATAGCAGGACTTAAAATTGACTCACCTGCAGGTAACAATTTGTAGAGCATGACACACCTAAACCGCATAGCGTGCAGCCAAAGCTCGATTTTAGAGAAAAATAGCATTTTACTCTTTTGAAGTGGCACAGTAAAATGCCACCGAGCATTGCATAATGGGCTTGTTGTAAGTCAACATAGCCACGTGAGTACAAGAGTGTTGATTACTGTGTGATCGTGTGCATTACTTTTACAACTTAAAACCCTTTCAATTCCCTAATCAAACGAATTGAATTTCGTTTGATTTTGATTAAAATGCTTTTAGGCGTATGGAATCGAATACAGTCGTGAATAAAATATGCCTTCTGCGGTGTACGTATTTTATGCACGGCTGAAATTATCCACCAGCAATCGAGCATCGCCAACGCGCCGTTTGATGTCTGCGCTCATCTATCGTCGTATTCTCGTTTCGGGCAATAAAAACCACGTATGAGTCGCCTATAAACGAAAGCAAATCATCTCGAGTTGCCTCACGCTGGGGCGTTGGGCAAGCGCACAGGTAAAAACAGGAAGAAGGGGATCTAGAGCTTCAAGTGAGTTTTCCGCGCATTGTTGCCCGTTTGCGTTTCAACTCTACTCGAAAAGTAGGGAAAGCGCGAAAGGCGTTTTTCTACCACTTGAAAAATAGATCACTTTTTGGAACTAAAACGATATATATGAAAACAAGCGTAAATACATATAGATATATCTGCATTTAATAAACGGATTTATAGTTCAAAGTTGGCGAACATAATTTATACATGCCTTGTTTTGTTTACTTTAATAAACCGCACTACCTCATACAAGTTTTAAATCACAAGTAAACGATGTTTCCTTAAGTGAGTCGATGGGAGATAAAAACGGGGCAGCTAATCGCTGTGCACAAATATATGCGTAACTCAAAAGGGGGGTCACAACACGACAGAAGTGAGCCCAAGATCGAAACACTTAAAAAATGGCGCTTGTCAATCTAATTCGTCACAGTTGTAAAGCGTCGTTAAGCGGCAAACAACGGGAACTTAAATCTGATGACGTAAGGTCGGGTTTCGGCTTTCGAAAACGGCGAAACGTTTGAAAGGGAACAAAAACCGAAAACCCCGAGCGGGACTCGGGTTACCGACGGTTTGTGTCGCAAACTTTTCGAATTGAGGCGAGGAATCGCGGGTTCAACTGCAGAGGCCGCCAACATGGCTTGTCACGCGACCTGGAGCTTCATTCCGCACAAAAAAGTCCTTCCTGTCTGCGGTTGAAATATCTTATGCAAGAATTTAAAACTGCGAGGACCGTCAATAAATCCGCAAGACATTGTCCAACAAAACGCGACATTTTTTTTAGAAATAGACACAGCGATAAAAACGTACGGTAACCAAAACATAGAACTTGCATACCAACAAAACTAGTTTTAACCTATTTCTCAAATATGTAATTGTTGTTATAAAACTAAATTACAGATAAAATAGGCGATTCTGCTTTATAGTAGCGACAGCAAACTATTAATGTTACATATTATGTGCAACTAAATAGAAAAATCGTTTTTTCTCTATTTGTTTACGAGGAATTTCGTGTACGAGCAACATAAGGCGCGATTGTAACCGGAGCCTAAAAAAAGAATACGAAAATGTCGGGCACGGCCGACTGTAACTCAGTTAGATCGCAGCGCTTGAAAACACAAACGAGGTAGCGACGCTCTTTGCAAAGCGGAAAACCGCCGCAAAATCACTGTACTTAAATAACAGCATTTCCCGCAACTTTTCGTCATGCTTGTTTCGGGGAGAATGGACTCCGACTGGCGAAGGAGGGCGCCGCTAATATTTTTTGCCTTTGTTTGGTTAACCAGTCTAAATTGCGCGACGGTGGTTTTGAGAAATATTCATTGTGCGAAACCGTACATACACTAAGGACGGGAGTGATTTTGAGGTGAGAAGAGAACGCTTTCGAAAATTATTACGTCACGTTTTTTAATGCGCGTCACCGGTTGGTATCATCATCAAAGTCTACCACGGTGACGGGTAGGCCGCCAAATATGCGAAAGAGAGAGTATATACGTGTGTGTGCTCAATGTCTGGCACAATTCCGCCATGCTGTGATTTGCTGCAAGGTTTAAATCACCGGAGCGCCGCCACACAGACTTCAACGTTATGACGACAGAGGATTTCCAGTCGTGAGGAACGGATCATTTTTATCGGAAAACTCGCTCTATCGAGGCGTCACGAGCGTCACGTAGTAGTCAGGTGCAAAAACAACCGGAAACTTGCGCTTGGTTTCCTTGTTAGCCGGGAAGCGCTATATACCGTGGGGCGCACACAATAAAATGCGGGGCAGTACTACATTACGTCAACGCACCATTGACTGCTGGTATTGTAACGATTCTGGCGCTGTGAACAACAATAACAGTGGCTGCGGTGAACTGTGCGCCTTCGCATCGCTTCAACAGCGAATCCAATTGAACACTACGTGAAGCACTTTGCGAGCAACTTTGGCACGAAGCAGAATTCACTCAGTCCTTGACACACACTCGGCCGATATGCTTGTAAGTGTTTCGGTGGAAATTGTCGACGATAAACGCCCGCCCAACGAGGTTGGCGAGTTTCACGCTGGTCACGATTTCGTGCGGCGCCGATTGGCGGTTCGACCCAGCCACATCTAACCGATGGCGAATTAAACACTTGTTGTGGAAAGAACAACGATGCCAAATCGTCTCTAATAACGGCGCAACGTCGGTTCAAGTGATTAAATTGATTGCCTTGTAACCGAGAAAACAAGCTCAGAGATTTTGGCGAAGCTGTATGCGAAAACTAAAGTATAAACAGCACTGTACAACAATCGGGCGAGAGAAGGTTGTACCACATTAAATTAATAGGTAAACTTGTAGACCGCATAGTGGATTGTATACCTTTTTGTGCGATACAAATTATTGTTTCGTGGGTAACCAAACAGTTTTAATCCTACCTAAGAAACGACTCACTCTAACTGGAAAGGTATTTCTGCGCAACAGGCAGTTATTCACGGTCTTCGGTCGATGAGGTTTAAACCTAATTATAAGCCACCCTCCGCCAACTTGACAGGAAGTAATCTAATTAAACTGCGAGGTCACCAAAGCGTCTCTTTTACCTGTTGAACCGTGCAAAAAAGCATCTATAAGATTAATTATCAATATTACTGAAAAAGTAAGGTTGACTCAACTGATTAACGAGGCACACAAGTCGCCAATTGTCACCTTAAATAAATCATAATGAAAATACAATCAAAGTTCAATTAAACTGTCGTGCCGCAGGTTTGCCTTGGACGGTTGATTTATTTCACTAAAAGGTTTACTTGAGCCGCCAACACCAAGCACTTCGTATTTTCAGTATTCAGTGAAACTTTACCAACAACTAAGTGCTGCTGCGGCACAAAAATCGAAGACGATGTTCGATCTGAATCAATTCGCTTTTAGGATTTCAAGCTTTACATGGGATCGCTTTGAACTGAGTGCCCCTTAACGAATTTCTTCGCCCACAAGCTGCCAATCCCGGCGTAATAAAGCAGCATTGTTACGTCACCACGGTCTCGTAAAAGGGCAATTGTGCGTCAGGGGGAGCAGTGCAATCGACCATTGCTGATGCTAAATAAAGTCTCAAAGATGCAAAATACGGAATTTCCGCTGCCCTAAGATCCGTCATTGTTTATAGTGTTTTATTGCGATTTTATTTTAATTGGTTAGAACCATACAACGATCTTTAGCGGCTAAAGCGCTTCAATACAATTGAATTAGCACGCTTTGGAATTGTGAAAATGGCATTTTCAGTGAGGTTTGATGGACCGGTTTTGTACGTGCTCCGAAAGCACTTGCCGTACTTTAATTAGATCTTTTTTAAGTATTTATATGTGCCAATTTAGAACAAAACGCCAGGCTTTCTTTTATTGCAAGGCTTTTGGACCGTTTTGCATTCGTTGTACAGTCATCATGAAAAAAATCAAAACCAACCAGGCTTCTTTTGTCTTCGTCCATTTTTAGCTATTTTCAGAACACTTAACGAGCCCATAAGCTTTGAAGTAGCCGCTCAACTTGTCACACATTTATTGCTACTGCCAAATTACTCACTTTGTAAAGCTTGTAGTAATGAACGGGGACATCATCGATGCACGATGCTCTGGTGATGTAATCGGCTTCGGCCTCAAAAGTTGACGTGGCCGCCATGTCTGCGTGCAAGGCAGGCAAGTGCGACCACATGTAATCCAGGGTCCACTTCTTCGAGAACTGTTTGTGACACAAAGAATGGGAAAGGTGAGGTTTGGGTAAAGAAAAAGCGACGAACTAAATGCGTACAGCACGCCGTGTCTTTGGCGGAATTCGAAAATTGCGGGCGGTGTGGCGGACTGGCAAGTAACTCGGTAATATCATTCCTATAGCAAAAGTGAATTTCGGGTGGAATTTCAATTACTAGCTGCGAGGTATATCGTCTCTTAACAGAGAAGAACGATCCCAGATCTTAAATCGAAATACTATTGAAGAAGCGCCCGGAGTAATAGGCGCTCGATTAGTCATGAACACCTTGAATACCATCGCACTTTCCAAAAGTATTTTAATTAAATTTAACCTCAGCCGGGTGCAATTTCGCTAAGTGCCGACTCACCCATGCGGGCACGTGCTCGTTGGGGTCAAAGTATCGCCCCAGGTGCACTTCGGGGTCGAATTTAGCGAGGTCGACGTGGAGCGAGATGCCGGCAAGCGTTAGGATCTCCTCGTCTTGGGAGGGCACCTTGGATTGAAGCAGGTTCTTCTTCAGCTGAAGGTAGTAGTGGTGGCGCGAGTTCGGGTCTCTGGAAAGGCAGAGTTTGACGTTAAGATTGTGTTGTTTAGCTGTTGTCCGCCGCACAAGCGTTTGCTCTTGTTTGGCAAAATTGGTTCGCCATCAGACTAAATCAGGGGTTCTTAAATTTTTTTCCCTTATTACACATTTCTGCCGAGAAGTGCCATTACCCAAAATCTAATTTTATCTATTGATTTGGGATTTTGATTTTAAAGCAACACTATGACGAAACAATTCTAAAAATGATAAATAACGCTGTGATTGTTTGGTTGTTTCAAACGGACTTAAAGCATCAAAAAATGTAAGTAGAAAACTTTACCACTTACAGCTGTGACATTGTTTGTTACAAATAATTCTAAATATTCTGGTTCAGCTGATTACCCACCTGCTATCCTGAAACTACCCAAATGTGGGTAATTACCCATAGGTTAAGAACTACTGAACTAAATGGTGTTCTAAAATCTTAGAAAGTGTTCTGTTAAATATGAAATCATGTGGGACTGTTGGACGACAGATGTATTGTAAAATTGACAAGCTTCCGCACAACCGTGATTCATTAGGCCAAAGTAAGTGAAAAAGCAATCCAAACACACAAAATAAACGAACAAACATACTGTTTAATCTCCTAAGAAATCGCGCGTCATTAGTGACAATGGGTGATCAAATAGCTCGATTATCGTAACATTAGTAAATTCTAATTCGATTTAAAAGTGTACTTAACCGTTCGGTGCTAATTGGACAAACAAATGTCTCTGCCGATCGCAATTGCAATCCAGAGGAGCCGTGAACTGGTAAACTTGTACGCGCGTAAACAAGCACTCGAGTATGCACTGTGCAACTGGTCAATGCACAAAAGAGAACAATGAGCTGGTCTTGCAGGTCGCGTCTCAATACAAAGCGCGTTGGGAGGGCGGCGGTCAATTAACGGACGAGTGCATGACAAACAACACACATTAGCGGACAGGTGTCAGTACACAAACGCGAACGAAAGGAAAATAAATTCAGCGAAAACATAGCTGACGTTTGTTGCTTCAGAAACGTCGGCGCCACAGCCCAACAAACTAATTTCTGGAAAATCTATAGGAGATGGGTGTAAAGCTAAAACGTCTAACATATTGTTTTGCAAGAGTACAATGTTTCAGATACACCTTCCTTTACACCACACAGGGCGTTTTGAAAGCACTGGGGACGATTTCTACATATTTTAAGTCACGCTGCGATACGTACAAATGGTACAATTCAATTCTTTTCCGAGGCATAAATCTGTACAGCGGGGTTGAAACAGTCGTAGCGTGATTTCTCCAAACTAGTTAAAAATGTAAAAAAGCCCGGCTCGACTGGCATATTTTTATGGCGAATCGCGTGGGCACTATCACAACAAAGCGAAGGTCCCCGTCCATCCCTGTAGGTTGGCTTCGAGTGCGCCATTAAAACACCCCATTGTGGCGGGAAGGCCGTTCGCGGTCTGTTAATCTCGCCCTAAGATGACAAGTTGATATTGGCCACAATGGCATTCCATCATATCGCGGCCAACGTCGGTACTTGCGAGCGCGCGCCACGCCAAAGCCGATTTCAAGTGAGTGGCCTTTCATGCGAGATGCCGCTGTCTTGTGAAGTGGTTTATTGTTCTATAGTAGTGTGAATCTCTCGATGGCCGTGTTTACGCTCGCGGTCCATCTTTGCACAAAGTGACACAAAGCCAGTGGAAAGCGAAGCGTTTCGATCCTAACTTAACTGCCAAGTTCTGTTGACAGGGAAAAATCAATTGACAGCATCGAACTGTGAACTTTGACTGCGATTTTGCTCGTTTAAGTAATTTTATTCGGCCCAACGTTGCGCATACATAGTGTAGTATGTTTCTCAGTATGAACTCATCAACTTTACAAATCGCAACTTCTGCAAATTCAAATGAAAATGGGCAGTATTCTAATCTATGTTGTGTGCTCAATGCATCTAGTTTCCTTTAAAATAAAAATTTTGCAAATTTAAACAAAATGAACATAGTTTTTCTTGCGCTTGCGCGATAAGACAGGATTTTAACGCACGAGTTTGCTCGAGCAAGTGTTTTCAAGATTATTGTTTAACTATGTCACGTTATGACGTTACTTTGTGATGCAATCTGTGAAAAAAAATATCTTAGTCCCGCTCCAGACAACTAGGGCAAAAGGCAGATATCATTTTTTTGACTTTTGTCGAAAGCAAGCTTTGCAAGGGTTCCGCTGTGTCTATCGTTTAAAATTCCAGAGGAATCGATGCAGAACATTCAGGTCACCTGCATGGGCCGCGCAACACCGCTTAGGTACTTTGCAGCCCAAGCGTAAAACGTAGGGATCCAATTTCGTGCCGGGGTCATTTGGCTGGCACAACAGCAACTGACCCGTGGCGACGCAGCATTGTGATCTGTCCGTTGCTTCTCTGTCAGTGAACTAGGATTCAAGAAAGCGCACAGAATTTTAACTTGAACGTGTTGTTGCTCGTTGCGTTTATTTACCAGTCAACACACGAGGCTGGGTAATCGCCGACACAATTTTCGACGCGACTTACACAACGACGAGATTTACGGCGGAGGTAATCCCGCAGATTGCCGCCGTGAGAACACACCAGGACACGACGTACAGCAGCGGACATACCGGTCAGCCCTTTCGCAAGATTTCGCCAATTAGCAGCGCTGTGCGTTCTCTCGCTCGTCGTCTCGAGGATTAATTTCGCACTTCGCGCAAAATCGCGCAATCAATAAGGCGTAGAGATTAGCCGCGACTATCTTCACACACGAGTACGACTACACGTATTTTTTAATACGCGTGACGACACAATACACATTTGTCGCGGTGATACGCGCTTTGTAGTGGTGTGCCGATAACTGCTGCTGACGGGGACACGATTATTCATATCGCGTATGTATAACGTTGCACATGCGCCAGTCATCTCCGCCGCTATTTGCCGCACAATGTATTAGCGTTGTTGTGAAGTATTCGCAAAATCGCATTTCAAAAGCACTCGAATCGCATTGTACGACACATTTTACCTTGAATAGCCACAACTGCGATTACAAGACGTGATTAAACTACAAAAATGATTGATTCTTAAAGCAGCACAACTCATGCCGCGTTTTTCAATTACAAACATTTAATACATTTCGCCTTTCCAGTCATAAAGGAAATTAACAGTAAGTCTCTAACTAACTTGGGTTAACTGGCAACATTTGTTTGGAAATCGTTGTCAATTATTAATTTAACGGCAAAACAAAAACTGTGCATCAGTTATGGGCAATTAATCAAAAGTATAGGGTCGGGCAACTGCCACACAATGCACTATCCAGTGACGAACGAACAAACCTGTTAACCCCAGGAAAAGTCCGAACTTACCCTAGTTACCAAACGTGATACAAGCGAAAGCACTAAATAATCGTGGCGCTTAAGGTGTGGGTTGAACACGTGCTGCTGATAGCAAAATCACCCTTTTAAAGCGCGCAAGATTACGACAATTTAAGATTCGAATTGCTTCCGATTATACGTTGGCCAAGCGTTAATAGGCAACTTTAAAATCGGTTAACACGGCTTTCCGTGTAATGGTTAACAACAGGTTTTGTTGAGTGACCTAGCAGAATGAAATTGTTGTCGTAAGTTTGATGAAATGTGCATAAAAATAGCAAAACAGTTTTTTAATATAGGTATGCCTAACTTCAATGGTAATCAAAATTTGTCATATTAAAACGTAGCTAGGCAGCAGCTTAAGATACTGAAAGGTAAAATCGGGGTCACATTACATTTTGGTGAGTGTATATATGCAGAAATTAGTGAATTATGAGGTTCGGGGGCGGGCACCTTGACTAATGGTGCTCGTATGGCGAAATTTTACCCGATGAATCACGGCGCGATTTGCGTGACTGTACAGCGCTGCGCACCGTCAGTTATGAGAGAGTAGGACAGGTGCGTTACGTCACTCATCAAAAATGCCACCCTTGCCGAAGCACTATTCATGACACACGCGCGCGATTGGCGGTTAAGCGCTTGTACCGCCCATAGTTAGCGTGATATCGCGCGTCCCAATCTATACTACACGGCGCCAATGACCGGCACAAAGGACCAGTCAAAGGGACGATTGGCGCTTTGGCGATGATTTCTCATAACAATGCGCCCAGGTGCTGGAATGGCGGTCGCCTCACAATAGGCGAGCTTTTCTGGGCGTTCTAAACTCTCTCGCGGTAAGGAGGGCTTTTGCGAGGAACCGTATTGTCGGTTGGCGGCTCACAATACCCGCCGGCGATATTTTCCAACAACATATGCAACGCGCGCCAATGTTTCCGCACGAAATGAGTTGCAAGTTTGCTCACGTCCGAAATTCTGCATGTTTCAGACGACGAACGCTTTTGCGTGATGGAACACAAAACAATTAAAATGGTTTTCGTGAAATACGCTCGGGCCTAAATATGATATATGCGATCAGGAAATCCTAACACGCAACTTGGATGATAATCGGATCAGCACCAGCACGACTTCTACAGTTGGCATGGGATTAGGTTATGCGTTTGGAAGACTTGTAGAAAACATTGTCTCAGATATAAACCGCTGGGGGTCCTATCCACAAAATGATGTTGAACATTTGGCTTTGCAACACTTTAAAAGCGCCCAACATAGATTTAAACAAAAACGAAATAGTCAAACTTTTTAAACGGGCAAATCCAACCACCATAAGTCGCGGCTTACCGTATTAGCTTCGGATGCTCGACAAAGTATTGGACCTGGAACTGAACTGTGAAAATGGATGAGGGTTGCACGCTGAGGTCGCTGTCCTGTAATTGCATTATATGTCATTTAATGTATGTTTAGGTTCCAGGTTTGTTTTAAAATTTGCAAGTAGCACTGATAAAAAAACTTTTACAGCGTTTACAAAACTACTTTATTTAGTGATACGACACCATCAGTATGCGTGACCTTAAGGGTAAACATGTAAAATAAAAATTAAGGGTAAACATGTAAAAAAATGTTAATTAGTTCGACACGACTAAATATTGAATCCTGCAAACACGCAATAGAATCAATCTATTTTGTTTCTTTTAATGAAGCGGGATATTTATTACCGCAGTTCTATTATGGCGTTTGAAAACAACAATAGCTGCGCTCTGACGTAATATTGCGTGCCCCGAATATATTGTTGCCCAAAATAGCACGAACACGCCTCGCTACAAATGAAAAGCCGACATTGAAGCAGCGGTTTCAAGGCGCAATGGCACGCCAAAACAGAGAACCTATCTTTAAATAACCAGCATAGCGGGATATCCTCTGGAAAAAGACACAAACAGCGTAGTTTGGTCTCTTTTAAACAACATGGTATTGTCTGTATTGATTTTGTACTCATGATATCCGCGGTAAGTTAGCGTTTCCTGTTTCAGGTTGCGACGAAACAGAATAAAGCGAAGTACATGCTTCGCAGAAGAATTAGAACAGTGTGTTACAAATCCCCTGACGGGCGACCACTTAAGGACTTTCCTCGGGAGAATTACAGGATGGGTGGCGACCAAAAATTTCGGGAGGTCAAGCCTAATTAGCGCGTGTTTGATGGTGTCACAGGTTGGCGTAATTATCGGCAGCGGAAACGCAGCATTGACCCCGGGGCCCTTGCAAGCCGCCGGCCAATCGCTCACAGTGGGTCGTTACCGGTTTTGACGTTCTGCGTCAACTAGCTGAACGCGCACGTTAAAAAACCTAGTGATATTCAGTTGGATCGGGCATTGCTGGTCAATCGCTCTGACCATTCTGCGCTCGCTATGCCCACACGGGCATATTGCCGCGAACATTTTGAACCGAACGCCTGTTATCGTTTGCTCTGCGGCTGACATACTTGGAAAGGAGGGCGACGCCACGACAAGCGCGCTAATGAATGTTTACGAGCAACTGCGGAATGCGCAGAGAGCTAAAGTTAACCCGAACTGCGCTGATAGTCTTAAAGAGACCAAAGCGGAAGCGGCAGCTACTGGGAGGAATGTGGCAAGACAATGGATATGTTAAAACATGTCCAGCTTGTCCGCTGCTGTGACGTCATTGCCTGTCTATATGATGTAGAATACGGTTGTTGCAATTTTGCCAAACAGAAGCGAGTAAAACGCCCCTCTTAAACACATGATTTGATTCAAACGCATGAAACGTATGCACCAAATTTACACTTTATCCACTTCTAATCGAAATGCGATTAATTGATATGCAAACTCGTAAATCTGCATTTCAGCTAGTCTATTCAGCCCTCCTTAGATATCACAAATCGGGATCAGCCATTCTTTAAAAACCCGAGTAAAACCGGAAGATTAAGTTGATACAATGCTTTCGAGCACCCTACTCAACGTCACCGACGCGAGCGGCTCAATAGCCCGTCGGCCAAAGGATATAAACTTGAGTTCGGTGAAAACAAAGCGCTTTGGGAATGGCTCTCTTGTTTGCGGTTGCAATCCGCCTCTCGATTGCGTATAGTACCCTTTGACACGTGACGGCCACGGTTCAAACAGCCACGGTGTCGGGTTTGTGAGAACTCGTTTTAGGGAATTGAAGTGGCAGCGACTGCGCGATGCCAAGTACAACGTTTGAGAGGGCGGCGCGCGACTATTGTGCAACTGTAACTTGCTTCACTTTCAAAACCACAAAACATGCCCTCGACATTTCGGCACGGCAACCCTAAATTCGTTATAAGATTAGCGTTTCTTACCCTTCGCCTCAATTCCTTTCCCCATTCCTTGGGTGCGTATTTGTTTAACCTTTGTTTGGGATCCATGAAGCGGTGCTCGTTTTCTGGAAAGATAAGTTAATATTGGAAATTGTCCAAGCGTGGTGTAAACGGCAATACTTTCCCAAATACTCACCAATAAAAGCAGATAATCCAAAAAAGTGACTTTCCTTAATAGAGTGCAGAGCACAAACTTGGTCAAACACATCTTTTGTGGTAGCCTTCGCCTGGTAGAAAATAAGTATATGGTGAACGCAAATCGCTACACATGATATATCAGAACAAGGCAATGTGGGTCATAAGTCTAGAGTTTTGGAGAACCCTTACTTAGATGTTAGACAGGCGGAGGGTTGAGGTTCAATTGCTAACATTTAACAATAGTGTATTGATGAACGCACCGCTTAATATAACCTAACATAATATGTTAGAGCCGCCAAACTCCTCATTTAAAAAAATAAATTTTTGAAAATAAATGTACACCTCTTAAGATAACGATTATTTCAAAGCAAGCACAAAACATTGTACGAAATCGACCTACGTCAAAAACGAGGAGAATGGATTCCCCGGTTAAAAGGTGAACGCGGACGGGTTTCTTGCCAGGACTGGTTTTCATTTTCGCAGTAACCTCGATGTTGGCCGGTCGCTGTTGGGTGGACTTGCCGTCGACGATTGGCCTTTTGCTTTCACTGCCCTTCAGGTCTTTGTCATTCGACGAAGGTTGGTCGCATTCGAAAGAGGGGCAATCATCCGTGGACGCTGCAAAATTTTCACGAGAGACTGCGACAGGCGATATTCCAGCAACTGTGGTGCTGCTGCTGTTACTGATGTTTAGAGCGGTAATTAAGGTTGGGTCCTGCTTTCGACCAGTATACGCAAAGTCTTTGCCGGCTACTTTACGCTGTCTTTGCGGCGAACTGTCGATGTCGTAATTGTAATATCCAAAATTCTTTCTGACAAAACTGTCACTACTTCGCGTTGAAGTAGCAGCACTCTCGAGGAAATGGTCCTTGTTTATGTGCTTGTTTTTAGCGTTCAGCGAAATAAGTCCAGTGCAACTGAATAAGGATAGGAAACAAATTAACAGGCTGTAAGCAATTTCGAGCACTAAATAAACACTACAACACACTTGCCGCGGGAAAGTTAATTATAAATTTTGATATTACTCTACGAAAGTAAGTCACACATTTATCTTGCACTATCGCCTATTAATTTAATATAAAGTAAGTCTGAAGTTTGGAACGGCTAGGATTGCTTTTCTATGTTCTTACTATAGACAAATATTTATAAAATGTCGGTTGCATAACTAAATGACAACGTTTACTGTTACCAATGATCCAGGTATAACCGGAAAACACCTGCATCGCTTCACCGCTTTCTGTTTTCTTATAAAGCTATATATTTATACTCCAGGTGCCAAAACAAACCGACACTGTCGTCGAACAATGAAAAATTCAAACAACGCATAAACGAAAACAAACGCGGAATCCTATAGTGATCTGCGCTTCGGCGACTTGTTTCAAAGCATTCTGAAGCTCCTCACTCAGACGCGCAGCCATTTTTTCTCTTTTGAGCACAGCGCCTTGCGTTTTTCTCTTTGAGCGAGTGCTGATGACCTATTTGACGGCCCAAAGCAATGATTGTTTTTCAGCTAAAACCTCGTCGTAGTATTCACTCGAGCTTTTATCGCTGCCCATCTTTTAGAAAAGCGATTAAACATGCGCGAGGACGAACAAATTATAAACACAAAAACAATTTTTTTTTAAATATTTAACATGTAGCCAATACTAGAATAATATTATCAGGACAAAATCAAACTTTTAACAGTTTTTATATTCTTACATGTTTAATAACGTAATAACATTATAAGACGAAACAATATTTGAAATAGCTCTACTAACTAGAAGAACGATGCCTTATAAAACGAGATTGCTATTATGGTATTCACCACTTTAATCTGTTAATGAGTTATACTTACCATGTAAGTACCGGGGATGCACAAGGCTTCCTCCCTCCAAAAAATATATTTTGCTATCTTCAACTATCTAAAATTTATTTTCAATGCAATGTTTTGACTATTTCAAAGAAATCTGATCAGCCTAAAGGCGCCGTGTAATGTATTTATTACCTGTATTATGTGTCCTCAAACTAGCGCTGTTTGGCATCAAACTTTTTACAAATGTCATTTCTGCTAAATTATCTAGAAACACCTAACCAACTTTTTAGAACGAGATTAACACAATGTATGCTTTTCTTTATGTTTGCGTTTTGCTCTTCATGCCAACTTTTTGTGCGCTTTCGGTCTAGCCATTCAGCTGTGGTGTTAATGGCCTTCATAGATACAGTATCTAGTAATGTGATCTTTTTAAGAGTTTACTGTATTAAATCTGTTTCTAGGTAAAAAAATAAGTCAGTTCCATCTAAATTTTTTTCGCTTTAACGCCAGTAGTTGCTTCAGTTGCATATCACACAGTTCGTTTGAAAACAACACGCATCTTAAAATAACTCGATTTGTTACGTCGCATCATTATGTAACTTTGGAAGTTATGTCTGAAATTTTGATTTGTCGCCTGAACAAAAATCCTGTATCCGGCCCTGATCCCTGACCCTTTAACTTGGCACATATTTTTAAAGAAAGCAAACAGGCACGCAATTACGAAGTTCGTTTCGAAGTTGAATTACCATTGTAGAACGCACAACTGTTAAAAAAGGCGATCAAATGACACATTTTCGTACTCGTTTAATTGATTAAATACACGACAAAATTAGCGAGAAAACCACAAATTTATTGTCTTGCCTTTTTATAGAGTCGATAAGATCTTCCGAGCAGTCTTTTGTGTGAATGCCGATGCAACCACATGTCAAACAGGTGATCTCTCGAATTACGTTCTTAGGTGACACAGGATTCCACTTAATTACGCTGCTGCCAGTCGAGGAATTGCTTGATTCCGTTCGGCTGCTGGTTGGCCGAGATTGCCTAGCCTTCTTTGAATTTACTTTCACATTTTCCATTTGTTTTACAGCGTACTGCAGCTAAAATATAGTTGCGAAGTTAAAACTGATTTACAAAATTTAAACAATAACCACTCGTTGTGTTCATGAAACCGGTGGTTCACAGTATAAGAACAGTATTTGATAAGTTTGACTAACGTTAGAGTACCGTACCGCTACTTTAATTTAGCCAGGGTTCTATTAGGCCTACGACTTTGCTTTAATAACTTCTCGCCTTAGTGACAACCAGTTACCTGCTTATAAGTTGCTAGCATTGAAATGCACTGAGGCGGTACGTTTAAACAAAGTTACATACTTCATAGGGCAAACCATAGCCAAGCTTTGTGTTTGTCCTATGTCGGTAAGGAGAATTTATTGGTGTTTTAAATTCTTGAAACGGAATTGTTTAGAGACACAGCAAAAAAGCTCGAGTTGCGTATATTATGAGAGCATTTCCACAACAAATATTGGCTTGTCGCCTTACGCGCTGTGCCTAAAATATGCTACAGGCCTAAAATGAATATGGCCTCTTACAACAAATAGTCGGCATTCAAAGTATATTAGTACAGTATTAAACTATTCTAACATATTTTACATATTGCTCAAACTCTAGTCTGCGCAAATGCTGACAATCATGCTTTCCGTCGATTTTTGCTTTATAGGCCTACATTCAAAGCAAATTTGAACCATGAACATAGTCTGATTTTATTGTCCAAAAGTCAATAGAAACGAAATTCCTTCTTACAACACCTTAATGTTCGTGGTCCTGACTTCTGCCATTACAGTTTTTCCATTTAAGTTTGTTGTCGCAGTAAACATACCTTTTAAATCAAGATGATGCGATGTTTGCACATCGCTCGTGATTTTTACATTGGCACACCTAGGTCGACCGTTCTCAAGTAAAGTTTTAAACTTTTATTTTGTCATTTTGTGTTTTAATGACTTGACTTGACTTAAGTTGAGTCAAATTACTTGTGTCGAAAAAAGTATTTTCCTTTAACATTTTATTATAAAATTGAGCTACTTATCTTAACTTTTGCACTTAAAAGCATTAGATTGCTTTATGTTGTTTTTTGTTATTTTTTAATTGAATAATTATCACCGTGTAACACGATTTTTGTTCCCGGGTTCTAATTTATATTTCCTGATCTCTCTCACCTAGAAACTTCCAAAAATCAATATAGTTCATTCCAAACATTGATTTTGTGGTTAGGAGGGTAATTTTTTGAATTTGCTAGTATGTGCAAGTGCAATATTGTGCATGGTTATACTAATTTACCCTATAGGAAATGGATATTTACCAAACTGTCTTCATTTTAGAGTTGCTCATTTCTTGGGGAGGGGGGGGGGTTAGGCACTGGCAGTTCATCTGAGTGTGGCACCGGAGCTATTGAGGAAGGAATATTTGGGTAAGCAATAGCAGGAGCGTTTTTTCCAGCTCTGCGTCGGGATGGATTAACCATACAAAAATAGCAGTCATCTGTGTGGTTCGTTGGCTCCCGCCATACCCTTGGAAGAGCAAACTTCATCGCCCTTTTCTCCCCTCGATACCAACCTAAAACCAATAACCAATTCTTAATTTGCTGTAACCATAAACATACAAATAGATCAATTTCAATATAATTAAGATTAGCTTAAATAATATGATCGATGAAACCTTACCTTCCAAAGTCTTTTTGCAGTAATCGCAAGAAAAATGTGGTGCCCAAGGTATGTCTTTGTCTCCAACAGGCATTCCAAAATAAGCATTGTAGGCTTCACACATCTTAACGGAAGCCAAAACTGAGTGCTTCTTCGCTCTTGTCTTAATAAATTGTCCACAAATGAAACAAAACGCACCAGCAGAATGTTTGCAGCTTCTAGGCATTTTGAAAAAAAGCACTCAAAATGTTGTCCAATTAAAGAAAACGTTAAAAAATTATCAATTGCAAATCATAATATTTTCTATACAACACCTCGAAAATCAACCCTGTAAACAGAAGTATCTATAAAATGGCAAATATTGCAGAGTATATTTACATTTAAAAGTGATTAAGAGTATATTTACATTTAAAAGTGATTAACATCCATCTTGGATGCTCTTTAGCCATATCTTTGACATCTTTTCTCAAAAATATTGCGATTTTTGAATTTCATTCTCTAAACCACAAAAACAAAGTTTATATGAAATAAAGTTGATTTTAGACATTTACTGGTCCTAAGCAATAGGGAAAAATCGATTAGAACCTGGGAACAAAAAAAAAAATTTTTTGTTACATTGTGATTATTATTGCTCATAATAATCGGACGAGTTTACCACTTTTAATAGTTTATCGTTTTATTGTTATATAAGTGGTTGGAGTTGGAGAATAACTAATGAAATGACCAGGACTTGACTTGGTTAACTAAAGACTTAGAAAGCACAATCTGTATGTTGTCTCAACAAACGTAATTGTTTATCCAGCGGAGTTCCAATCGTCAGTATTTTATTCTGCTACAATATCCGATTTGGGGGAATAAAGTACGGCCGGCGCGTTTGATAGCAATTATCACATGTAGGCCTATCGTGTAATACAAAAATGTAGAACCGCGATAACTTTTATTATTTATATCCAAGTTAACAACATTTTTAATACTGAGACATTTAGCCTACATTATCAATGTTATGTCAATATTTTAAAATACGTAAAATATTCGCACCTGGCTCAAAAAATGCATTAATGGGACGCTTTATCGCCTATGGGTTACCAAAAACATGTTTAACCAAGGTTTTTTACGGAAATATAGTGGAGAGTGGGCTTCAAAGCGCCAAATCAATGATTCCAGGGCTCCATGTGGTATATGTAGTTTTACCATACGTAGCCTACCGTCTTCCCGTTTCTACTGGGCAGCCCCAGAGTATGAACTTTTTCTGGTTCGCTTTTCAACTAAAATATTTCCATTTGGCCTTATTTAGATAATTGCCCTTCACTATATGGACCGAATTGAGCTTGCCAAAGAGTGATAGCCATTTTTAGCCGTTTGTCAATATTTTTCATAATAACAAAGTGTCATAGCTCATAAATAGGAACTTTTTCCATTAACTTTGTACAAAAAGCTAAACTTCCTATAGTTTAAAGTAAACACCTGTAACATGTTTGCTGCCATCACGACGGATACGACGGATATTTTCACGTCAAGTATAAACACCCATCTAAAAATTCCAAAACCGTTTTGTTATTTGGAAGTGTCCAGATTTGAATATTTAAATGTGGTTTGCCCAGTGGTGGGATTCAAATTTTTTGTCAGCCGGTTCTATCACGAAAGTCATTATTTTTAGTCGGTTCTGTTATAAAAAGTCATATTTTTCGGCAAATAATTGAAGTAGTTGCAATAACAGGATGAAACCCCAGGTTCCAGCGAAAAAATAGAACCGATTGAATCCCATCACTGCTATCTGCTAACAGCCAAAAAAGCAGCAGTCGTCTCATGACTTGTACTTATGACGCAACAATTCAATTTTCAGACAAACTATCACAAAGAAAAATTACTACAATTATAAAAAATAAACACTATGTCACGTGCGAACTTGACCTTTGCACATTTTGATAAAAACACGTGAACTACTTGAAGCTTAAAAATCGGTGTATCAGATAAGATGCAAAAATTCATTGACAGTAACCCGTAATGCTAACCGGTTCGCTGATTTCATAAAATTCCGCGAGACGGTTCTATAGAACCGGTGCGAACCGGCTGAATGGGTATGCCTAGTTGTGGTACAGACCTCACAAACGTAAACTTAAATTACATGGCAAAGTAATATTTGTCCGTCTACAAAAGCGATTTGAACTTGTTGTCGGGAGTTTGTTTGCAATACACCATGTTGAACATAGCCATATCTGTTTTCTGAATGTTGTGTTGTCGTGGAGTTGAAGCTGTTTTAAAACACTGTCGACTTAAAGCTGCCCACTTGCGGAAACTTCAAGAATTTTAGCAGAACCTTAATTGTTATATAGGCCTAGGCCTACCATTGTCCTCTTTTACGAGGATCTATCCCCTTTTTTCAAGAAAAGTTAATGGCCCTCCGAGGACGCTCAAAAATGCTCAAATGTCCTCATTTTTCGCATTTCGAGTTAGTTGCTTCTACTTTCAACAAGACTTTTCGGCGAGACGTTGTACTTATTTCCGAAAAATTGCTGTAGCCATTAAATATGCTGAATTGCTGGTTTAAAGGTTTTCCAACAAATTGCCCGCCAGTCCCATCTTCTTGATTGTTATTGCAAACAGTGCGACAGAAAAATTGCAACCGAACCTCACATGTAAAAAGATCCATTAATAAAGCAAAGGTTTGAGTTTTGTAGGCCTAGCCCTAGCCTATCATAAGTGTTACTGTATGGTAGGCGATGTTCTTATTTCTTACAGAAGCTTGTATAGTTAGTCTATTGTCTAACTCAGTGCTTCTTAAACTTTTTTAGTTTCGTTCACCCCTAGCATCTATGTCCAGATTTTATTTACCCTTGTCTCATGATATGATAAAACTATCTCGCCTATATATAACAGCACAAAATGACTTAGATTGTTTCGATTTTTGTTAAGATCAGCTCAAGCTTAGTTTTACCATTGAAAATCAACAATTTCTCGCGTGCAGAAATATGAAGCAATAAAAGCACAAAACAAAGTCACCAAATTGTTGTACTTATACTAGGGCTACCGTATTTTTAGCACCCAAAAAGAGGACAATTTTTTGCCTTCATGTAAAACGAAAATAGAATTGTTACGTTTGAGAACTACGTGTCATATCCACAACTTTTTTCAGCAGCGGCAGCCTTTGTAATTTTCCTATGACTTGCACCCCTAAGAAAAGCAATTCTGAATTTTTAATTCAATATCACTGAGACAACTTGAAAATAGCAAAGTTTGTGGTCGGTCGCGCGAAGCGCGAAAAAAATTGGATTTAATTGGTTAAATTGGCGGTAAACTGTAAAATCAGGAGGCTTTTGGCAAAACATTTCGTCCCCCTGTTGCTAGCCTGTTATCCAATTATATAAAATACGGATAAAAAATAGTTCAAACGGTGGATGATGACATTTATCGTTTATCTATAAGTTAGAAAAATTATAATTAAATAGGGCCGTTATACCTTCGATGATATAAAAACATGCAATGGCACTGTACTGAACAAAGTAAACAAAATTAGATAACAGAAGATTCGCAAATTTTTTTGGGCAGTTTTAATGTTAAAGTTGGCAAAAACAGAGTTTGTACAGCGCTGTAGGAGTGGTGTACAACCGAAACGAAAACGATACCATTAGAATCATAGCAAAAATTTAAATATTAACTTAGAGCTCGCCTCACCCCTACAAATTGCTTGGAGCCCCCTTAGAAACCCTTTTTAAACAAGAAATTTAGCATCTTTCATGGCTTAAGTATTTTTTGGAAGTAAATACAAACGTCTTGTTTAAAAGTCTTAATAAAAGTATAAGCAACTAACTCGAAATGCGAAAAAAGAGGACATTCGGGCATTTTTGAGCGTCCTCGGGGGACCATTCAGTGTTCTTAAGAAAGGGGACAAATCCTCCTAAAAGAGTTATACACTCAGTGCAAACCACTTAACTCTATTACAGTAAGCAAACAAACACCAAAAAACAACAGTTGAGTAGTCGATTTACTTCAGAAAGTTGTTTACTATAACTATAGGATGCTCCTGAACTTTCGTTTACCCTTATTCACCCCTTTTGGTTGGTTCACCCCGGCAAACATTTTATTCACCCTGGGGTGAACCATTCACCACTTTAAGAAACGCTGGTCTATAACTCTATTCTATAGCATATGTCAACAGATGCTTTCATTTTTCTTTGTTATCTTTAAATTTAGACAACCATAAAACAAAATAAGCTATAAATTATAATGAAAAAACTCTGTTTACTGATGGGCTACGACAAAAGTATCCTTCTTTTAGAAAAGGACGTATATTAATTTCGAAGCTGAATGCATTACTTGTGTACATGGCACGTTTATTTCTGTGGCAAACAAAGGTATCGTTAGCTTCAATGACCATCTGAAAACCACGAAGCATAAGCAGGTTATTAGAGGTGAAAATGAAGCCTCATCTCATCTAAAGCAGCGGTTCTTAACCGGTCGGAGGGCGCGCCAAGCAATTCTTAGGGGGGCGCGAGCTCTACTTCAATATTTAATTTTTTTGCAGTGATTTCAATGGTTTTGTTTGGGTTGGGCACCACTGCTACAGCTCTACAAACTCTGTTTTTGTCCACTTTAACATTGCAACAGCAAAAAATTTTCGCGCTCCTCGCGAATTTTTTACTTTTGTTGACTTTTTTTTTTTAAGTATCTTTAAGTGCCATTGGACGTTCTCTGTTCATTAGTAATACACATATTATCGAAGGTATAACGGCCCTATTTAATTACAGTTTTGCTATCTTATAGATAAACCATAAAAGTTAACCCTTTTTCCAACTATTTTTTATCCAATTTTAAATATGATAACAGGTAACAGGTTAGAAACAGGGGGACTCGTACTTTTTTGCGCGAATCTATAATGTTTTTGCAATATTGCCGTTGTATTGTGTGTTGTCACGTGAGGGGCCATGCCCCCCCAAACAAATTTATAAATATTTTACTCTTAATAATTTGTTTTGTAGCATTTATGAGCAGTACCACAAGATTTGATAACAGGTATGCCACACCTTCTATTGTCATACATTGTTACGTCACAAACGATGTAGTTAATATAATATTTACTATACATTAATGTACTTTTACTACTTTCAGACAGTTTTTGCTCATTGAAGCACCATTATAGCTATAAATCTAACGATTGCACCTCTTTTACTTGCCGGCAAAAAATGTCATCTTTTTGCGTGCTGAAAATATGGTAGCCCTATTGTTATAGTGTTTAGCAAATTGAGTGTAATAATGAAAGCCAGTGTTTAACTGAATCTACAAGCTATATGTGTGCTATTCCAAATAATCACAACAAAAATATATCACTTTTTTTAAACATGTATGTCGACAGTCTAGTTCTCTTGGATATCTGACGTACTTTGGTCGCGCTTCAATGACGAAACCAAGCAACACGTACGTCCCAAAATATATGTAGACTTTGGTAGCGAGTACCGTAGTTGGTATGCTGGGAATACACACGGTAGCTACTGTATTCGTTATTCGACCACTTTTCACCTTGGTTTTGAAAGCAGGAAAAGCACTGGTCTATTTTCTTCGGCAATGCGAATTTATAGGCGCTGTGGTGGGATTCTAGACCAGTGCCCAAATTTAGAACAAACTCAGATCGTTGATATTTAATTGTTAAACTTTTATTGTAAATTACATCGACTGTGACCATAGGCGTAGCCAGGGGTTCACAGGGGCCATGCCACCCCCCAAAAATTTGTAAATATTGTACTCTTACTAATTTGTTTTGTAGCATTTATGAGCAGTACCACACAAGTCGATCACAGTCAAGCCACACTTTCAATTGTCATGTACTGTTACGTCACAAACGATGTAGTTATTACGTTTGCTAAACTTATTAATGTAGTTTTACTACTTTTTAGTCGTTTTGTTTTTGCTCTTGAATGGTTTTTAAGTGTTGCCTTAACACTCTGGTTTGCTAGCAAATTTATTTGTGTTTGATATGGCAGTTCATACAATAGCAAAAGCTGAACAACAAACTTTTTGCCCCCCGAAAAAAATTTCGGCTGGCTACGCCACTGACGCTGTGACGTCCTAAAAAAGTATTTACTTAATGTGTGTCCCCGGCTAACCTGTACTATCACACACAAGTGGTATCAGAAATGTAGTTTGTGAATTGCACTGCTAAATTTTGGAAATAGATTGTGTTATGGTCAGATCGGAGTTTTTAGGCCTGCAGTCTAAAGCTGTATCAACCAAAAACTGACCCGGAACCGCAACTGAAGTTTTTTGCTTGGCTGAAAGAATTTTATGGGGATTTCCATTAGGGCCATGGCTGATTGTGCAACAACAGGCCAAACTTTCCAACCTGAATTTGAATTAGGATTTGGACCTTCGGTATGAAAACCTTGGTTGCAGACCCTGTTATTCAGTGATGCACACCCAAGGGTACAGGTAAAAAGTGCCATGAAATTCAGAGTGGAGTAGGATAGCATCTCTATGTTTCTTTCTGCAGTCATATTATTTTCTGAAAGACCACACAATTTGGGGTTAGGGTTCTGGCTAATTGCAGACTAGTCTGGAAGGTAAGGCATATCTTGACATCCCACCTGTTTAACTCAGGGGAAAATGGAAGTGAATATTCAATTTTTAGGGGGTAATTTGATTTGTTGTAAGAGTCGCAAGCCCATTTGCCTTACTTTTTACAATGCTTTCTGCATTCTGTGGTAGGTAGACATGGCATCCAAGATGTTTAAAATAAATTTGTATGCACAACCAATTTATTAAATTGCACACTTTTTTATGTCATGTAAGCATAAAACAAATCTGGTGTGCATAAAACTCTGATAACACACCTGGAAATTTGGTGCTGCAAACCCAAGATCTCGGCAAATAGTCCCACGAAATGCAGACTAGCCACAATAAGACTAAATATAGTAATTTCCAAGTCCATTCTGTGACTGAGCACCTGATTAACAAATTGCACCCCAAATTCCTTTCTGTCTTGTTTGTTTTTTTGAACCTTTAGTACAAATAAAGTATAATTGTTTTTGCTTTATATAATTGATATTATTAGTTAATGTTTTGAACACTTTCTTAAAGTCTGCCCCTAACAATTCTTTTTATTTTACCATTGCTTAGATGTGTTTTTTTTAGTTTTCTGTAACAATCTTTGTTTCTTTAAATCCAAGTCAAAAGAAACAATGGCGGAATTCTTGACTATTTGTCTTTTATCGCTTGCAATGTTCGTTGGTTGTGGAGTGGCTGGATGGATTCCACTTGCTTTTACAATGTCACAGGTAAATTAGCTTTTCAATGTTTTGAAATATATTATTAGACTTGAAATTCTCTTATCACAATATGTTTTCTTTAATAACAAAAAAACAATATTTTTGTGGAATGTCTTGTTTATGTATAATAATTAGGGCGATTATTATTTGACTTTAAAAATTTTTCAAAATTATTTTAAGTCAGAATTGAATAAAACTGCACATGAATCGTCCATGTGGTTGACAAAGTCAAGACACTAATGCAGTACTTCAAACAACAATACTGTAAGTGTATGTTGTTTAAATCAATGTATTTCCAATAGGTCCAAATTCTGTCAAAAAAATATATTTTTAGGTCAAAAAATAATCGCCCTAATAATAAAGGTATACACATAATAATTTAAGTTAATATGTTTAAATATTTATAAAAGTTACATATGTTGTTAGTGATATATAATTTATTTGTAGTATAATTTCTATAAATCAATACCTAACGATATTTTGTAGAGAAAGATTCAGCTTTTTACCATATTTGGGGCTGGATTGTTGGTAGGAACTGCTCTTGCTGTAATCATTCCTGAAGGTGTGGATGCAATGTACAGTCAACCCCATGCACATGCACCAGGTTGGGACAGTTGTAACTATGCAAACAAGTGTGTCAAATCAGTTTAAAGTTATATTGTGTGTTGCATTTGATATGCTAATTTGTAGCCGATCGAGGTTTACTTATGAAATAAAATATATTTATGAGGTAAACTAAAGTATTTTTTAACTAACTGTGAGGATGTGCTGTACCCCATAGTCATCTTCATAGATATAATATGCATTCTTGTACCAGTAACTAACATTCATTTATCCTCTGTCCTTCAAAAACAACAATGCCTTTATGCTAAGTCCCAACTTGTTTAAGATTGTTTACTCTTCCAAGTTGCATAAACAAATGACTACTCAATGATAATTTCATCATAGATATGCCATTATGTATACCCTGTATAAACAACTCAATGACTGTTTATTATTGCAGCTTTGGAAAAGGTTGAAAGTAAAGATGCTGCTGTCGACCCAGATGACTTAAAAGGACCACAAAGAGTCCTGAATGAATTTGAAGGTTTCCTTCTTATAAAACATAATGTGTTTGAAAATATTCTATTTATCAGGTTTTCATGTACATTGATTCAGTAAAAGTAACTAATAGAAAATGAACAATTATTATTTTAGTACAAATAATGATGTCTATAATTACTGAAAAGTTTAGCAGAAAAAATGGAAATTTATGGCACCCACTTTGGCCAGTTGGGAAGTGTTTTTCTAAAAATATGGTTAAATTTACACTTTATGGCATTCATAATTAATTCAAGGTAAAGTGATTTGAAAAACAGGTTAACATGTTTCTTATTTCAGAAGTGAGTGAGGAGCATCACCACCATGTTAAGAGTCTTCATCAAGCTGTGGGTATCTCTCTACTGCTTGGATTTGTTTTTATGCTCCTTGTTGATCAAATTGGTGGACATTCACACTCCCATTCATCTGACATTCGCCTGGGTTAGTTTCAGGGAATTTTTATAGCTTTTTTCATTGTTTTGTTTAATATTATCTTAAACTAATATTGAAGATTTCCTTTAAATATTAATTTAATTAACAAGCCCCACTGGTTAAGATTAAAAACAAAGTGTTTCTTGTTTGCTTTCCATTAATATTTGGCATGGGTCTTTTGTGTAATAAAGTTGTACTTAGTTGTAACTTATAACACAGCACATCAAAGAAAAATATGTGCAGCCAGTGCTTTTTAAGGTGTTTTGGATGATGGAAAGGTTTTCTTACATTTTTTCACTGATCTCTTAAAACAGGGTGGTCCAAACCCAGGCCCGCGGGCCAGATGTGGCCCGCGACATCATTTTTTGTGGCCCGCAAAGCACTATTGATTTATTGCAATGCATACCTTTGAGGGTTTATTCAAATAAATCTAAGTATCCAACGAACAGTAAGCATACTGCAATTGTTTGGTTATGATCACATTTTTCCGTTTATACCATTGAATAAACCAGTTTCCTCTCCCTCACCGAATTCGGATCCAGGGGGTGGCAAAAACACCTAATTTTGGGGATGCGTTAGACCGGTTTGAGAGAAGTGCGTCCTATATGGAACTTTCTTTCTATAATCGCTGTTTTGCGAACAAGTTAGATTTACGTTTTAAAGCAAAATTTTTTGCGAATAAGTTAGATTTACGTTTTAAAGCAAATGTACGATAAAATATATCGCGCTGCTAGAGAGTATTGTTTTACAGTTTTCACCGTGACTTTAGGCTAAACGCCGCCGTGACCCTTTCCAAGATGCAATTTCAGCCAAATTGATCTGGTTAATTAAACCTTTTTGTGCAAAATGATAACGTCTTTGTAATTTAGCGATTGTGTAGTGTGCAACATCTCTCTTACGCTAACCTTATAAAATGTAGTCTTCTAATTAAAATTTTTGTCAAATACGCAAATAATTCGCGCTTCGCGCACACCATTTTTTCCCGTCTCGTAACATTCGATTTTATTTGCGCACAAGTTCGACGACAGAAGCAAGTTTCTGGAGCGTATCTGTTTTTCGATGCTACTTTGTGACGTATCTTTAAACACTTCCGGCCTCAACCAAACGAAAAACGTTGGTCGGCTCCTGGTACGCATGTAGCCTACTTTATGTGGCCCGCAAAGAATAGGCGAGAAATATTGTGGCTCGCGATGCAGTCAACCGTGGACCACCCTGTCTTAGAATATAATCTAATATATTTATTTTACAAACTATGGGTATTTTTACATACTTCTGACAATCAAAATCATTATATTAAATATTCCACTCTTTGAAAGTAAATATAATTTTTGTTTTTTTTGGCCTCAACTTCGGCCTGTAAAACAATTTGCTCACAATAAAAGACTTGACTTGCTGTTTTGTATATTAATTTGTTTGTAAGTTATTCATTCATTTCAAAACGACTTGTTCGCAACACTGGTAATATCTACCACCAGTTGTCTGTCAGGCTAATTGCCTTTCATTTCTTAGATGATTTGAATCAAAGTAAAATCGGCACCTCAAGATCACAGCCTTCAGATGCCAAGCAGAAATGCCACACTGCTACAATAGGCCTGGTTGTACATGCCTCGGCGGACGGTATTGCTTTGGGAGCCGCGGCAAGCATGGGCAGAAGCGACCTGCAAATCATTGTTTTTCTAGCCATCATGTTACACAAGGTATTTTTGTATTAAATAAGATGACAATTAGGATTTGTGTTGAGAGAAACCATAATGCAATTAGCATGGACGTCGGGTTTGGGGTGCTTAGGGTGCTCCGAGCAGGGTCAGCCCCCCTAAATAATGGCAAATCTTCCGGTAAAATCTGTATATTCCGTTTGATGCACGTGATTCGGGATTCTGACAGTTAGTCAAAGACTTGTAATTCACAGAATAGCTTTCTAGCAAATAATAAAAAGTTTGGCTTTTTAATAGGAACGTTTAAAGTTATATCATAAAGACTGTTATTCATTAAAACAAAACCGATTTGAACCATTAAGGGGGTTTACCTAAACTTTTGATATTTAAAACTTCACTTGATTTTAAAACATTCTTGCTTAAAGTTACTGGAAAAAACAAAGTTGATTTTATTTAGGCGCCAGCTGCATTTGGTCTGGTGTCATTTTTGGTTCACGAGGGATTGGAATTAAGAAGGGTTAAAAAGCATTTGTTGATCTTTTCTCTAGCTGCTCCAGTTCTTGCAATTGTTACCTTCGTTGGCCTAAACCAGGTTAGTTATTACTGCCTAAAAAGCTTCTAATCAAGAATTTTTTTAGTGAACATTGCTTCCATCGGGCTGCTTTTAGTATTGGCCTATTTCAAGGGTGGACAACCAGCAAGAGACCGAAAATGACATTTCTTGCTATTTTAATGTTAACACAAACAGCCATACATTACTTATTTCGAAAAATATATAACAAAATAACCTCACCCGTTTCTTTTTAATCACATAACTTTGCTCAACACACCAAATGTAATGTGAAGGCTACATAAAAACGAATTGTTTTACACCATGGTCTGTTTTAGTGGTTTTTAAGCTTTCATGGCTTGTGACCCTCCCTCCTGTAGACTAAATGATTTGTGTCCCTTGTTCAGTGTTTATGTCTCAGAAAACTATGTCATAAAACGTCACAAAAGGAAGTCACCGAAGTCATAATAATAAAATCCTCAAATTTGTGTTTTAACTGGTGAATATTACAATAATATAATTTTGTGCCCCTCAAGGCCTACTCCATGACCCCCAAGGGGAGAAACCTTGGTCGAAGCTGTTTAGAATTTTTGTTATCCAATTCCTTAATTCTACAAAGAAGAATAGACTATGCTAAGTAAACTTTAACTGTTATGTCCTAAAAACGAGGTATATGAAACCCACTGTTATGATGATTTTATACGCGGATTAAAAGACATTTACGATATTTATCACTTTTCTTTGATGTGTGAAAAAAATGCGTCGCATTTTAGGGAATGTCCAATAGTAGTCCTAAAATAAATATGTACCTTGCGTGAGTTGTGTTTATAGTCGAAAATTTTTCATGAATCACTGTCTTTACTACAAAAAAGTTTTGTGTCGCGTAAGAGCGCTGGCCTACAATCAGTTCGCCGGAAGTTTATATCAAAAGTTTAATACTGCACTAAAAAACTTAGCATTCGCCAATTATTTATAGTTCGCTAAATATATTTTTGGAGGCTGTTAAATATTTAAACATTTCTTTTGGCTTAGTTCAAAATTTTGACGGTTCGCTAAATATTAAGGAACTTATCGAATTTAAAATCCACCAAATATTCATAAAGTTTGCAAACTTAGATCTTTCTTATCGCTGATAACCACCGCAATGGTAACTAACTTTTATACACTGATAGCACCTAGAAACTTAGAAAGCCTGGGGCTTAAAGCAGTTGGCGAACTGCAAATACTTTAGCGAAAGACAGGAGACCGACCGAACAAATTATATGTAAATTTAAACTTATTCGTTATCCGTAATGCAGGATGTCTCCTGATGACCGATAAATTAATTAAAGTCAAATGTATAACTAATCTTTAAAAATAATAATGCTTAATGGGATGGCTCACTATTTCTCTCGAAATTAATGAAAAAACAGTGGCCCAAATCGTTCGCACCAACTGAAATATACCGTATTATACAATGTGTCATTGTTTTAGGGGGCTGACTACCCAACTTTTCTGCTTGAGCGGCTTCATGATAAAAACATATAAAATTAGTTAAAAAATAGCCTCATAAAATTAGTTAAACCAAGCCACCTCTTGTTTATTCTCTCCTACAAGGTCGTAAGAATAACCTTTTTGAATTTGTTTTCTTTTGGCAGAATAACAAACAGTTTCTGACGGAAGTTAATGCAACGGGTATTGCGATGTTGTTTTCTGCTGGTACATTCCTTTATGTAGCAACTGTTCACGTTCTCCCAGAGGTTTCTCATTCAAATAACGGAACTCGTGGCCTTAGCTTGTTAGAGGTTGCAATCCTCGTATTGGGCACACTGCTTCCTCTTGTTATAAACGTTGGCCACAGTCACTGAGCACATATTTTAAAAGTGATTTATAACAATATTTTCAAGTGCAATGAATAGACTGTACTAATGTACATGGTGACCGCTTGCGCAAATCTCACTAACTATTAAGCCCACACTCTCTGCAAATTTTAAAATGTTTGTGTTGGTTGACCAGAATGTTGTTCGCCAAAAGTTATTTTACTTGTGTTTTTGTACTTTACTTTTTTGCCCCCATTGGACAGCAAAGAACTTGCATCCTGTTTATGGTTGATTTTATCAAGTGCAAAGCTACCTTAAATAAACAAGATGAAGTTAAGTCTTATTTTTCAAAGGTTTATTTTAACACAAAATCGTCAGTTAAGAGAGCAAATTATTATACAGTTGTCACATTGTGTTGTTTTTGTGGTAGTTTGCTTTAACGAAATTTTACATCTTACTGGACAGAGCAGATTATTATAAAGAACACAGTGGTCACATTGTTTTGTTTTTGTGGCGATTTGCTTTAATAAAACTTTAAATTTTACATCCTACTGGACCTTATCATGGACCATTTTTTAAAATACAAGAATTAAACGCATGTATAAAAAATATAAAGAACAATTTTGTCATTTATTTAAGCATTGGTATAATGTTGTTAGAAAATTCGGTGGCTGAGGAAATAGCATTAACCGCATGTTGGAGATTCGCTACATTTAGGCGAATTCTATTGGATGAATTTACTGCAACTTTCTGAGTGCTATCCAATTTGCGACCAATCCTATGCATTGTATCACTCAGGTCTTGACATATTCTGGTCTCTGCATCAATGCGAGATTTCACCAATCTTAAGTTGGCTTGTGTTAATTTCTGTTGAAGTAATGAAGAGGGACTTGTTGGGAGTGGCAACACAGCACTTGCAAGTGTAGTTTGTGCTTGTACTGTGTCTTGTTCTTCCTCATCACTTTCTGGAGCCTCACCACAAACCACAACAGGAGCTTTTACATTGGTCATGCTCAGTTAATTTTATTACCTCTGTATAAAATAGGAGGTTAGGACAACATTTTGACTTAATATAAATCAAAGGTTATAACATGAAAACTCTACAACGATAAAGTGTATGTCACAATTTCTAGAAAAAAAACTACATTAAGTGGAAACAGTTATTTTTTATGGATTACCGCCTCCTTTTTTGGATGAAACTTTTTTTTAGGAGGTTGCCATCTCAAAAAGGCATTGTCCACTGGTAACCTTGGTCGCTTAAAGAACTGCGAACGCAAATGCTCTTCAATGTGTTTTTGTGTCACACAAATGACATGCTGTCCTTTCCAATATTTTACCATGTTTAAAGATTGAAGAGATGATATGATATCAGCTTGAGTGATGCTGGTCATTTCACTCAAATCCTTGATGGATAAGGTTCCACGAAAATCTCTTAAAATTTCAAGTAAAACCCAAGTCCAATAACTTCTGTAGCTTAGTTTTCCCAAGTCAGATAATGGCTTTTCAGGAGATCCGATCAAACATTCAATCTTAGAGAGTTCATAACTAAAAGCTATTAGAAACTTTCCATAGCCCTTCCGTTGAAATGGCGGTAGTATCAAAATGCAAGCCAAATTGTTTCCATCAGGGCTTTCTTTTTCTTTGGAAAAGTAGCCAACCACATGAGCACCACTTCTGTCTACTTCAGTCATAACATAGAAAAGAAACGGTTCAACATCAAAATACAAAGTTTTGTGATCAAGGAAAAGTTTGGCAAGTAAGCATAAGTTTTGACAGTAAATTTTCTTATCCTTTCCGTCAATTTCATACACTGAAATTGTACCTTTTCTGTAGATTTCATTACCAGGAGGCTGTCGCCATGTGCACGTATGCAAGTGTTTTCTGTAGGTAGTCTCGTATCGCATGTATTTAAAGCAATATTCACAAACATAGAGCTTTGGTTGTTTCCCATACTCGTCAGGGTAAGGCGAAAAGTACCAAGCATCAATTTCATAGTTTCCTAGTTGTATACGATCAATGTATTTCACTTTTGTAATTGCTTCGTGCTCCCTTTCTAATGCTGCAGTTGCTGGGTCCATTTCAGCAAAAGATTTTTGAACATGGTTAATTTCATCATGTTTTCGCTTCTGATTTCTTGTCATGCGATTGTCCACATCAACATTGTCACCAGCTTTCACAATTGCAGTGCTGGCCTCAACAACAACCTTGGTGACATCGATTCGACTTGCATCCACCCATTCGTCCAGTCTACGGTTAAAGCCACGATAGTGGACATAGTACTCATGACAGTCACCCCGTGTAGGGTTTATTCTTTTCTGTATAACTTCCGCAATGTGCTTGGAACCGTCAGTTCGAGAACAGTAATATTGCCCATTAATGACTATCTTCATTTGCTGACCCGGTTGTTCTACCACCCTTTCTTCAGCCTTTGGCTTTTCAGGTGAACTTGTAGCCTCTAGAATTTCTTGAGGTTTATCAACTTTTTCCAAGCTCTGCTCAGTATCCATTTTGTCTTGTAATGACAATTAACGTAAATTTAGTTCTTTTTACTACAAAAAAGAGTTATTCCTCAATATCTATATATACTGCAAAAACAGAATCCCTGATACATAGTGGTATTTCAACAAGTTATAGATTAATTATGATTATTTTCTACCCTAAAAAACATGGCAATTAAACAGTCAAGTTTGGTATTCTGGATTCACTCTAGATTTAAAACCTCTTTTTCCCAAATAGATTATATTATTTAAACATTCCTAGTGATTAGAAGGTAAGGAGGCAAACTTTTTTATTTTTTTATTATCTACTGTGAAAAAAAAACAGTTTTCTTCAAATAAAATGTTTTTTGTGGCATGTACGTACCCTTAATGATACACAACAAACATGAAAACTATAAACAATGGTTATTATTAATTATCCAAAGTTGCCAATATTATAATCTAAATACAATTTCTATTAGAAGTTTAACCTTTCACGCAATTGCCAGCTTTGCAACTTTAAGTCCCCAAGCATAACTATTTTTTTTTAAAGTAAAACAATGAAGGTCAGCCATGTAGAAAAAAAATTATAATAGTTTTAAGCGTGACGGTTTCTGCATATAGGCTATACAAGCATCAAATAACAGCCAAGGTTTGGCGACCCCATTGTATTCCAGGTTGGAAAGTTTAGCCTGCGCGGGGATTCCCCGTAGCACCTTCAGCCGCGCATTTTATAGAAAATGTGTTCAGCTGACTCGACCAAATGCACAAAACTTCAGCCGCGCAAACTTCTGTATGAAACTAAATTACCTAAAAATGAGTAATAATGCTAAAATGTAAATACGGGCTTTAACAAACTTTCCTATTTACGAGAAGTATATTAACATACTAGAAACGTCAGTATGGCTCCTGTTAAACTGACGTCACATTCATTCACTCATCACTCGTGTATGATTGAAAATGTGTCACCTTAAATCAGGCCTGCACAACTAAAATGGTACAAGGGCCACAACAACCACAAAAAAATTGGCGGGCCGCATACTGGAGTTGCATAACATTTTTAAACGCTAGTTTATAAGATGTATATAATATAATGCATCATATTATAGAATCCTCTGCGAAACGCTTAAAACACACAGTTCGGCGTTTTGGTCACGCATCAGTGGACAACGGTCACGTGTATAGTGACGCCAAAATAGGCAATATCGATTAATATTGCATATTAAATGCTACACTATCAAACTTTTTAAATATTTAGCTGTGCCCGCACACCAACCAAAAATTTCTCAGTGCTTCAAGTATTCTATGAACGCTGTAAACCTGTAGGTTTATTATAATGATGCAACTTACAACGTTCGGTAGCCTGTTGGATTATTTTCAGCCGCGCAAGTTCAAGTCGAAATTTTATTTTTAGCTGCAAAACATCTCCCCCCCGGGCAATATCCGAAGTTTCCAATCTGGATTGTATTCACTGAGTCTTCACCAAATTGTCTTTAATCTTATAGTGAACTAAACAGAAAGACGTTAATAGCATTTATAAATTCAAATTTATTAATGAACCATGTCTTAACATTGCTACTGAATAATTTGATGCTAGTTTAGAATCTTACCACTTTTTTACCAGTATCGAAACGAGTTGTCGAAAATGAAATGAAGAAATAAATGTGAGAGAATAAATATAATAATACCATTTGACCCACCTAAATCCAAGCTCTAACTCGCACCCCAACCCAAATAATATTAGCAATATAAACCATCTAACGAAAATGTGTTAGGATTGTATAGAACAGCGCCATAACTTGCAATGAAGTTCTTTGTTTAACCGATTTCTGTCAAGATATTGTCGGTTTTCCTACGGATTTTATTCAAACGACTGTTTATCGTTAATTTTGTCATAACATTGTCTTACAAATTACTGCATTAATAACAGCAGCATCAAAACAAGATGATTCACGTTCTTAGTAAATCGTAACAAAAACGATAACATTAGTCACGTGCAACTTTGCAAACCGATCGACAAAGTTACGTCAGGTTGACAAGTAGGTCAACCAAAATCATTGACGTGTAAATAATTTTGCAAAAAAAAATTGCAATTATATTTCTTAAAGTTTGGACAGCTATTGTAAAGGTCATGTGTAATGATAGGTTTTAAAGTATGCTGTACAACCTTGTGTTTCCATACACACAATTGTTTAAAACTGTATGCCGGCCTGTATTTCACGTAACTATTAAATTCCTGTTTTCTAGCTAAATTGTTTTTCTTGGATATTGGGTTTTTAAACACCATTTTGTGTAAAAAAAAAGCCTAAAAAAGTTTTAATTTAATGTAATGTCCCTTACATATTGCAAAAGTGATCTAAACGACATTTGCTCAATCAAAAAATTAAAATCCATTTATTTCAGTAACAATATTAAAATCTATTAATTGCACTACCGTTACCAACAACTTGGTCAGGTGGGTCACCAGCATTTTTTTATCATCCATATTTTACATTAATATGTTGCGATACAGAAACTTCTTGTTCTGACCTTTCACCCTGGAAGGAACTCTTATTGCAAAACGTTGTGCAATTCGTTTTAATGCAAAGCAAAAGTCGAACGAGTGCTCTAAACTTTAGCATATATGATTAATATTCCAGTAAATACTAATATGATAAAATGCTTCCCCAGGCGCCCCAAACCCTGTCCCTCCAGTTTTGAGCGTTTTTTGTCTATTTAGATCTAATTTAGTTCAATTTAGGACTTATTCCGACAAATTTAGGGTCTTATTCAGACGATCTTTAGATCTCATTCTGTCGTGATTATTAGGCCTACTGCGTATTTGGCTTCATTATTTCGGGTCTTAGTGCTATGGTACGGTAATATAGATTATTGTGATTTAGATGTTGTTGCTTTTTGTGTGTTCAGTCTAGCTCTAATTAACATACTATGTGTTTTCATAACTTACAATATTAAAGGCCATATTTTATTTATTTTATTTCTCTTTCGGCTTATCTCATAAAGCAGTGGTCTGCAACCTTTTCAATAAGAGGCCCCAATATAAATAAAATGCAGTTATAATTTACATTTCGACCGCATTTTGTTTTGAGATACGAATAAAAAAAATCAATTTATGCTTGAACAAAGCAGCACGAGCGCAAATTCTACACGACAAAATGAATTTGAATTTAACACACGAACAAACATTGAAATTTCGTTTTGTTTCAACAATAAAATTGCATTCAGTGCTATGGCTGCGGCTGAATAGTATCTCAACTAGTTTTGGCGTCCACTTTATATAAGCATAATCGCATGCCACGCTTTACTTCAAAGCAATATAGGCCATATGTTTTTTTATGATTAATATGCTCTTTGTCCCGATTTCACAAACCATGTGTTTAAAAACGCGAGTGGGTTCAATACCAAAATTTAATAGAGCCGGGTAAGTTGATTGTGTAACGACAGTAACTCCACAATTGCATCAAAGTCACTACGAAAATATTTACTGAAACTTTGATTATGGTACTTTATACGAGTTAAAAAAAATGCGGTTTGCTGCATCCGCTGTCATAAATAAGAAAATAAGGCGGACTCCTTATATCTGCAAACCACGTTGCCCGAGTTTAGTAACAAAAAGTTAAGTTTTTGAAAAACGTTCGCTGTCAATAACCTCATTGCGGTGAATCCCGGCTTCGCAAACCACTTTTTTAAACAGCTCTTTATAACTCATTGAAAGAAAGTCGCAGTGAAACAATTTGCGAGGGAAAGTACTATATGCTGCGCTAAATCAAAGCTAATTTTTATTAAATGTCCCGTTATAGCACTTCTTTAGAGCTATAGCAGCAATTTTATGTAGAAGATGCACTCAGTCACATTTATTAGTGTACCGTCATTGTAAAAAAACGAAATACATAAATCGTACTAAAACGGGAAGTATAATGAGTTTATGACGACCCCAGAAAAAATGTCAGGCGCCCCCACTTAGGGTCGCGACCCACAGGTTGGTGACCACTGTTATAAAGCATACTGTACTTTATAGATAATAAAATTAGGATGCCTATGTAATGGAATCTTGCTAGCAATCAAAGAGATATAACAAGATAACCAAACAAAGTTCGCGCTCGATGCGCTCGCCAGGTGCGCTGCCACGTTTTGAAAGGTTTACAAGTGCATCCTGGGGTAAAAAAGGTTAGAAAACCCTGCCCTATAGTACAAACGAATTTGTGATTTTTCACAAAATCCCCTTGTGGGATTGGGCCGGCCTTTCACGGGAAGCGAGAAACATTTGGCTGGCATTATTTTCACTTTCATTTGAAAGCAGTTGATATTCCGGCGGTGTTATAAGTTTAAAGCTTAACACCAAATGAAAACTAGGTCTACACTTTTGGGGTTTTATTTCAGCTCAAACAGTCTTTTAATTTCGATTGCAAGTGTAAGATAACTCACGATTTCTTCATCCCAAATAGCCGCGTTGTAACTTTAGGCATTTATGTTTGTGCAAGGATATCTTGAAGTCACGGGGTGGACTTTGTGATGTTTTAGTTTATTTCTTTTACAATGGCAACATGGCATTTAGCTACTTAACAGCACAACACTCCACCATTCTTCATTATGAACCGGTTTATCTGGAAACAACAGAATCCAAGTGATCTGTTTCATGACATGTATAACGAGTTTTGTTGCGACGTGAATGAAAACTTTCATATCCCCCAACGAAAATTCACCATTCCCGGTTTGCTTGTTTAAAGCGCCATGTACATACGTGTTTATATTACTGCAGAAGCCGAAAAAAAACAAGTAAAAACGGAAATATTGAAGATCCGAACGGCGTAAATTAAATAATCCTTTTCCGCATCAGTCCGACTGGTTGTACCCTTTATTAAACGCGCGACTTGTGAAGGTAACGCGAATTGGTCTTTTGTTAAATTCCATCTGTTGTTACTGGCAAGCAACCCGAACCTATATTGACACTCTAGGGCGGCGTACCCTATTGTAGTCTGTTGTAACAAACGCTTAACATTTGTTACTACAACCTAACTCGTGTAGGCTTGTATAGTGCAACAAGGCAATCGGTAGAAAGTAACTTCAAGCGATCGAGTAAGAGTGTTTAAATTTTATATTAAATGTCCATCGCGACTAAATTAAAAATGTAGACCTGTTATGAAAGTCTTATGGCGAATTGGTCAAACAAAGCTTGCTGCGGAAATCCGCGGACTGCGGCCTTAATTGTCGGTTCATTTTCTACGGTGAGAAAAATACGTTTGTTACCCTTGTTAGGCTAAAGTTTTTTTTGGTTGCAACACAGAGCAAATTTTGACATAAATGTTCTTTATAGAAAATGAAATATATAAAAAACACGAACGCCGATATATGAAATTATTATAACTATTCCAGAGTTATAATGCTTCCAGTTTTGTTCAAGTATGTTAATTTGTAATAAATATTTAGTAAAATAAATCATGCATTTTTCTTACGCATGTTCGTCCACTACTGTTTTGTTCATCAGTTCCACGGAAGTCAATTTAGTGAGCATTGGTCGAGATATATGTTTCAGGCATACGAACTTTTCTAATGTTTATGCATATTTGCACAATAATTGAAAGGTAACACACCACTTGTTATGGTGGACATGAGTATAATACTTTTTTGTTTGCAGGCCCAGTTTTTCGTGGAGTTACTTGCGATGCTGTGTTTTGCCATTTACATTGTTCCATTTAACACTGGTAAGAAATGAAAAATCTAACAACTACTTTCAACTACAGAAAATTGACATTTTTTTTCCAAATAGCGATCAAAGTGTTCTACTCATTTGCTGCTGTATTTGCTGCGCTGATGCTATTCACTTCCCTCACCTTCATAAAAAGTGTTGCAAAGGTGCGGTTTACAAATACAATTGTTTAGGAAATATTTTTAGACTGAATTTAAAGGAACGTGCACTGCATATACATGTAATACACGACACGTTGATGATGCCGTTAAACCAAATTGTTGTAAAAATAATCTTGCATAAACTAGTCTAACAAAATTATGCTTCAACCTTAAAGTTAAGGTAAAATAATGCAACTTAGATGATATCAAATAATATTGTGTGTTGCAGGACAACTGTAACTGGATGCGCCCATGGTTGGTGATGTACTTGGTTGTAGCAGTATCGGAAATCGTCATAACTCTTGTGGCTTTGGTCAATATTTACGCCGTTAAAGACATAATGCAGTTTTATACCAGCGCCTGGAATTTGGCGGTAAACCCTTCTTATTGTATTTTTAGCAAACGACCAACTCCTGCTGTGGAGATAATTATTTTTTGCTTTCGATACATCTCACCACAATGTTTGTTTGCACCTGTCTGATAAAGCAAAATATAGTCAATGCTTAAGTTTTTTTCTGCTAGTGTTTTTTTGCTATATTTTATTTTAGTTGCTAATACCGAACCCACATATAAACAACTCGTTATTTTTTTATATAGTGTTCTAAACGATTCTAATGTTCTTGCCCTATAGCACTTTGCCTAATCTTTATGTTTTGAATAGCCAAAAGTAGTGTTGCAATAGATTTTATTCTTGTTGTAAAAAAAGTACACTAAGACACGGCTTTGCCAAATCTGCCTTAACCTAACACATCTTCGTATGCAGCAAAGCCACTTGAATGATCAGCTATTTGTGGCACCAGCCAACTCCACCAGCTGTAGACCGGTGTCCAACGCCTTCCTGCTAACCAACAGCGACGCCGTTCGTGATTTCGCTCTCATTTGTCAACAAGGGCAAGGCGGTGTTGTCGCTTTCGTGGCCACCTTGCTCGTGGCAAAGAATATATTCAACGTAAGAAGTTTTTGTGTGCTATTGGGTTCTTAAACTGGACGGCGTATAAAATAGAATAATCTATAACACCGTGGTGTTAAGACCAATGACATAATAAAGCCAAATACGCAGTGATACCCAATACAGAATTGGATCTAAAATGTCTGAATAAGAATTAAACCTGCCGGAATAAGTTCTTAATACATTGGCACAAAGACAAAATAACGCCTAAAACCATTATAGGACGATGGGGTAGCACTTGTCTGGCATCGGTTGTTTTGGTATTGATGTTTGGGCGCCCTATACTTCAAACGGTTGCAGTTGGGGTGTCGCTGTTCTCGCACTTATTACTTGCTCCCGTTTGAGGTTTAGAAATGGGGCAAGCTAAAATTTCTAGGGGAGTTAGTGATGAATTCGGGGATGGGGTCTGGGGTTAGGCAACAGGTTGTGTAGGCCGTACTCTGGCAATTTAAGTTTTATTCCGACGGGTTTAGGCTTTAGTCCGAATAAGTGATTAGCATACGATGCCTGTTTGGGTGTTCGTATTCGAACTGTGTTTTATTCCGACAATGTTGTTTTAATTTCGATTTATGGCTTGCGTCATTTTTAGTCGTTACTGATACGTAAACTTATTCTTTTAAATCATACATCTCTAGCTGCTATATATGATCATGACGATGACGGTTTATTATTTTAAGGTGTTTTCGTTGATCGTTGGCATTGTGCAGTACAAGGAACTTCAAAACGGCCGTGGTTTTCGCAGGCGGTACGCAGCTTCAGTAAGTATAGCCCCATTGAATTTATTTTCAATTAAAACGTATGCTATCTGTTTGTGAATTTAAAAAAAAAATCATGTTTTTGTAGAATGTCTCTGATCCACACGCAAGACAAATCCAGCGGCGGAGACAATTTTCTGCAGTGAGAACTGTTGCGTCATAATCGTTCGTGTTTGATGTGCGTTAACCTTTCCGTTCGCTCGACTGTGTTATTCTGTTGACAGCATTATACCTTCAGTATTAGAAAAAATATGTTGCATTTTAGTTTGGACCTGGTGAACCAAAATAGAGAGCTTAAGTCGTTACCCAGTATGTCGCAAAAATCAGATCCGTGCCCCATGTCAAGTGGTGGTTTTAATACTTGGTAGGGTATGGTATCCGTGTCGATCCAATACGAAACTTTAACTATTTTGTTCGATTGAGCAATGAGCATAGTAGTGGCGCCGTTGGTACCGGATCGGATCGCGAAACATTTTGTTCAAAATATCGGGTATCGGTATCGAATTAAAGTGTCAAGTATCGGTCATCCCTAACCATGACCAGGGTTACATAAAACAAATCGTCACTTATAACTACTAATTTAACTTATAAAGAATTTTTAACACAAAATCAGGTACTTTTGCTCTAAGGAACTTGTTATTTTTATTAATTATTCATATTCGATTGCTATATTTCAGCGTAGTCAAACTGACAATAGCATGGCTAAAAACGTTTTTCGAAATATACTTGAAAATACCACTTAAACTGAATGAATTCAAAGTCTTTTTGTTATAACCTTATCACCATAGGAGAGAAATGATTCAGTTTTTTTGTTTTTTAAAAGAAAAAAAAACAAGGCAATAGTCCCAATTGATAAACAGCATGATGTTATATTCTATCGATTCATGTAGAACAGGGGTTCTTAACCTTTTTTGAATGTTTTACCTTTTGAACAAAAATCAAATTCAAATTTACCTCCATTATATGAAGTGGTGCTTATTTCTTAAAAAACAAAAGTAACAATTGAGATCAGTTATAGTGAGTTCGACGGCTACCCTTGCTTTTTGACAACGTTTCGTCAGTAGACAATGCACAACGAATATCAGATTTAACATGTTACGTCGGTTTCGTGATTTAGATTTAATAGTAAACAATGCAGAGAAGCCACTTCGCATAGGTTAGTTGAAGAAAACGGAACCACAATATTCAGAGCTTGAATACATATCCTTGGATTTACCCCCTAAAACGAGGAAATTTACCCCCATGTGTAAATTTATCCCAGGTTAAGAAAGGCTGATGTAGAACATATTTAGAACAGCATGCACTCGAGATAACAAAACAGCACTATATGACCCCAATTAATATTACATATTTTCTTCCAATCTAAACCGTTTTATTTATTTTTAGATTTTTGTTCACGACCTAATAAAATAGCCTTAATATTGATAAACATGTATTCCCGTATATGGATTGTACGTCATAAAATCATTGCCAAGATAAGAATTGAATCGTCAGAGTAAAAAAGATGAAAACAGTTTGGATAAAAAAAATAAAAGTCAACTTTTAATTCCCTTATTCTTGATAAAGTTAACTTCGTTAGGATTGGCCTATAATACTTAGTGTTAGTTGAATTATCACTTATGTCTAGAAAATGTTCTGAAACAAATTAGATGGCGCAAAGTCATATTTTAAATGACATTGTTTTAACTTGTTTTAAAACTTATATATTTAAATGTTCAAGAATGAAGTATATAAATTTTATTGGAGATATGTGAAATTATAAACCAGTCCGAAAAAATGCACAACGAGGTGAAGCTAATGAGGTTGCTTCTTTTTGACGCAAATTCTTGTATAGGACAACTAGGACCATCACATTTTAGCGCACAACGATTGGCACATCGAGAGACGCTGTTCAAGCTTGCTGTAACTGCGTTTCCTTTGATCAAGTTTGCTGAGACATTCTCGGACGGACAATTGCTACTTTGCGATTGCTTTTAACACTATTTTTCTATTCATAAATTAGTCTCCGACACCAACCGGTGATGGCGCCTTACAACCGGTAATTGGGCTACATAGCGTAGTGAAAGCATGTTAACAAATTTTGCATAAACTTTTTTTGATTAAAAATGTTTAGATAAAAGTCAGCTGACTTGCGTAACAGAAACGTCAAATAGCCCACAGCCGTGGTAAAACATCTATACGATACTTATGAGACGTGCCTCAGGGGCGATATAAGTTTAAAACTGATTGTTTATTTGTTCTATTTTTTCCACAACTGGCGTGTCTGGCTTCTGTGAGAGTTAGCGAGAGTATGTAAGTCTTTAGTCTAATTATTCGGTTAACAATTTAAGGAATTAGGTTTATTCACAGCTGCAATAATAAAGTTTGTCATGAAACCGCTGGTCGTCATTAGTATTGCAGTATTGTTTGGCTTTGCCACTGGACAGCAAAACAAACGTAAGTAATAAGCTAAATGACTCATTGGTTACGTAACTATGACTAGAACACTTACGAAAATGTGGTTTAAAATGCAGGTTGGTTGCAAATAATTTGCAAACCGTTGTTGAGGCATAAAAGTTTGCTTTTGGGTTGCTAAAAGCAACACAGCCTATAAATTTTAACTTTTGGGTAAATATATATATTTTGCTTAAGTATATCTGCCATGACGAACTTGTGGAATTGTTAGCTGAATGTTCTGTATTTAGCTAAAATTTGTTAAAACTGGTGTGGCCGCTCTTAAAAAACAACAGCGTAAGTTGTAACCGATTTTTGTTTATTGCCGCGTACATATTGTAGAGATAGATACGCCTATAAGACGCGTTAATGAGATGTAAAATGCAGAATGCCAAATATTCGAATCATCAGGCCAACGGAAGCAACGCTTTTTCGTCTGATTCGTTTAAGGTTTGTGAAAAGCAAAAACGGATACACTTATGTATGAGCACAATACAGTTTGCTTTGCAGATGCTTTGATTAACGTAAGTAAACGACAACTACCAATTGTTGCTGTTGTGCAGCCACGACTAAGGGAACGTGTGGAGGACGTTTCAGTGGCACTCATGGCAGAATTGCGAGTCCTGGATTTCCTTCCTATCAGTACGCGAACAACGAAAAGTGCGTGTACGAGATCGAAGTGGAACCCGGAATGAAAGTTGCCGTAAATAAAAAAGCTTTGATACTTACACTTTTGAATTTTCGTATTTTAAAATTATTATCAAAACACGATTTTTGTCAATACGATTTTCTTATCAGTCATGCGACGAAATACATTTTTATTTAAAGATAATACATTGAGAATGATCTTTACTCGGCCTATTTGGCTTTGACGTAAATTTCAGCATAACACTTATTTATACATTTTAACCTAACTTAACTTGGTGATAATCATACAGACTTACATTATTATATATATTTATTTATTTAATATATATAGAATATAATAATATATAAATATATATTGTCTAGTATCGCAGCATGTACATAAACTTGGAGCAACCGGTGATCGGTAACTGCTACGACACGGTGTCCATTTATAGAAGCGGAAACACTGCCGATGTACCGGATAACCATTGCGGGGATATCAAGATACCAGACGAAATGTCCGACGGAAACAAACTAGTGTGAGCATTTCTTTTATCAATGCCGTTCCAGTTTTAGGCTGTAAAACATCACTACAAACTGTTTATCAAAATGTCGGATACTTTAGTTTCAGCGAAATTGCCAGAGGCACAGCTTGACTGTGACACTATCGTTTCATTTTTGTCGGTAAACAAAACAGCGTTGAATGCCCATGTCTTTCAATTCAATGACTTATAGTCTTGGTTGTTTGATTAATCGCCAACTATAGAGAGATTACGCCTCTTTAACATATCTCTACGAGTTTTTGGTGAATTGGGCTGCTACGATATACCAGCACAATTGGCAGAACCATGAGCTAATACTACGGCACCGAAAAATACTAATTAAACACAGCCCACGTTTAATATTAAGTTAGATGTGCAAGTTAGGAAATACAAATCATATAAAGTATTGATTTTATTATATTCCAATTTTTTTCAAATGCTGATGTTAACTAGTTAACAGGTAATCTTTTTGAAATTATACAGTATTACTCTTTGCAATTAAGCTCTTAACACTTTATTATAAATTATTTATTTGCAGTGTCAAGTTTGAGACCGACAGTTCAGTGGTTTCCGATGGTTTCGTCATTGCTTGGGCTGCTGTTAATCCGAGAGAAATGAAAGAAGCCTTCGATTGTGATTTTGATGGCCCAACAGGACTTTGTCCAGGTCAGCTATTTTCATGGAGCCACTTATGTTAATACTTTATGTATATGTGTCTGCATGGGACCATGTAACCCAATTCAGCACTGAGCAGTGCACCGAATAGATACACTATAACTTTAAAATGGTTTTGCCAAACATCGTAAAAACAATTTAACCGTGACTACATCTTCGGTTTGATCAGCACATGTGAAAAATACCCGGGGCAACACTTTTGCCTAGATCTGGTAAACATTTCGCCTTGTCTGACAGCTGTTTTTCTGGTAAAGACCAATTAAGAAATTCCGCAAAGATTTAATCGCACAGTAATTTGTACCTGCGGCAGGAAAGCCGACTTTTCTGAACATTTAGTTTCAATTATGCAAAGGCGCTAAATTGTGGGAGAGGCACACAGTTGAACAAATTGCATATGTTGTCTTCCGCCTGTTGCATATGTGGTGTTTTTAGCGCATTAGTCGGCAATCCGACAGTTAGCGCTGTTCGTGACGGTTGTGGCTGACCTTCAAATTCCATAGGTCAAAACCTTGTTTGTTGTTAGAAGAATTGATTTTGAACTTTTAAACCGAGCACAGGTATGTTACACAGAGTTACATGATTTTAAACACATGTATATAAAAGGTGCATGAACGCAAACCCCAAGGGCGTGTTTTAAACTTGATTTGTTAAAGTTGCTTCAGGGCAAATACATCTTCAGAAAATATCTCAATATGTGTGTTGGCGCGATAAGTAAAACTAGTGCAATGGCGGGTTTCCCATAGAGTTAACCGATAAAGAGTTTATGCTGACTGTGAATATTGCTTGTAAAACAGTTTATATAGGTTGCCTATATACTGCTTTTGAATAGTATTGACATGGTGGATCCAGGATTTATGTTTGGGGCGGCCATGGGACCTTCAAAAACTACTTAAAACGTGAGTCAAATTACCTTTCTAAATACATATGAGGACGGCGAAAGAGCATTCGAAGAGCAATGCACGAAAACAATTTCGTATATTTGGTTCATCTTGGCAAACCTTTTTTGAAAGGTGGCGTAACGCATTAAGCACAACAAGAATATTTCCACATTGCAATAAAATTCATCGACTTCATTAATTTGGAAATTACATTGTATGAAAAAGTAAAGGCGCTTAGCCTATGATTACATATAGAAAAGGTTAAAACTACTTTCCATGATAAAACAGAGGTTTCATCGTTTATTAGGTTAAACTGACATAATTCTATTTTAAGGAAGTTTCTAGATGTTATGGCAGCATAAATAAGGCCAAAAACATTGGTGCGATTTGCAAACAAAACTTTTTTATGTGTTTCTTATGGCCAAAATGTCGCTTTAGAAAATGCCATGGAACTTTTGACAGTAAATAGTCTTGTAAAAACGAATCATGAGTAGTAGACTCTTAAGTAGAGAGTATAGTCCATATGGGCATATTGAATTTTTTTTTTCTATGCAGATAAAGAGTCAACCTATATATAGTTTAGCCACATGCCTATGTAGTGTCGATCGTCGATCCGCCCCTGGTTTATTTTTATTCGATTTATGTGAACCTTTTTTGAGTTTAGATCCATTAGTCGCCATGTCGTGTAGGTTTTGTTTACATAAGGTATTACTTAAAAACATAAATAATATAACATTTTACAAAACAACGGGACTTATATCGTAATAAAATAAGCTATTGCTGCTAGGCATAATATATAACTGAGTGTTGCTCATCCAGCAGTATTATATTACTGCTAGATGAGCAACACTCGGTTATATCGTATGTTGTTAGGGTATTATTTGAAATTAGTAATTATCCAAGTGGTTCAAATATGTCGGCGAATTTTCCTTGATAAACAAACCTGGTCAGTCTTTTGGCCTACCGTGTACGACCCGGTCAATTAAATAAACTATTTTTTAAAGGATGGAAACAATCGGATCAGGACATGTTTGACTGGATTATAAAGAGAGGAAGAACACGCGGAAGTTACAGTGGACCGTACAGTGACCATTCAACCGGATCTCATCGTAAGTTGGCTGTATTCGAGAAATGTAGTATATTTTAAGTCAGATTTTCGGCACCCCGACTGGAATTTTCTTTAATTTTACTGAAATGTTGCTATAAATTTAACTGGAACAACACAATCAACTTAAAACTTGTAGGAAAATGTCATTTGATGGTCTCTAATCGTATACAAATAGTTGTATCAAGAAGCTTACCAGTTCGTCAAAAAACAGATTCGTGAAAATTCTCAAATACCTATCGGTACCCTTGAGTTTTACCTGATGACCCTAATTTAAAACTATAGCCCACTATCGAAATTATTTTTTAGTTGGACGCTATGCATACATCGAAGCATTCAACCAACGAACCAATGATGCTGCCATCCTCGTTTCACCATCCATCTCACTACACTGTAAGAATGTTCAAACTTTTTTGATTTTATAATTATATCGAGCACCAAAGTCTGACATTTTTTAAATATCCGACATGCGTGCAGACTAACTTGTAACTTTAATTCAATCCAGTTGCCCAGGAATTCTGCCTTACCTTCTGGTACCAAAACTATGGCAGCAGCAGTGCCGTGCTTTACGTGGTGCGCGTGTCGACCAGGACCGGAAAAGGAGAGTTTATTTTTGCCGATGTGCAAAAGCGAGGAGCTGGATGGAAGGAGGTCAGAAGAACGCTCCATGGCTCCGACGAGCCCATGCAGGTTTGAGGCCAATCGATTTGTAAAATGTGGCGACTCTTTGGAGCGAAACCAATGCCTAAATGTTTCCTTTGAAATGTCGATAGATTGCGTTCGAAGCCAGGCGTGGACAGACCTATTATTCCTCTCTAGCAATAGACGACATTAAACTCAGGAGGGGAGCGTGCAAGCCGATGCACGGTTGGTTAAAAATTGTTTCCGAAAATTGTTTGAATATAAAAGTTAAAAACTAGGACGTGTTAGTATTTAAGTATGTCAATGTGTTGTCTATAACGTGCCGTTCCGTAACAGTTTCCTACTTTTAGTGATGGCGCCTAGAACAGCGACAATCCCAACAACAACAACCACCACCACGACGACTACTCCTACAAGTAAGCCGTTTTCGAAACCGCCTTACGTAATGCCACATAACGCTTAAAAAAGCTCAAAACTGACCCCTTATATATTACATGTACGTGAAATTAATATGTTAATTAATCTGTATTATTAGCTTATCAAATGTTGTGTACCTTACCCTTTTATGTTGCAAAAATATCTGTCCTTTTAATGGTACAAATTATGAAAAGTGGCGGTTATATTTTCCTTACTAAATTCAATTCTGTTGTAACAGGCAATATTTTTTCCACATATAAAACTAATGAACTTCTTTATAATTCTCAGCAACCACGATGTCCACTTGTGAATCGAACAAAGTATTCCGCGCTTGTGCGCCCACTTGTGATAGAACGTGTGGTCGAGATAACTGCAGAACGGGCTGCCTTCCCCGGTGTGTCTGTCCCTACTATGCACCAGTGTGGCACGAGAACAGGTAGGACAAGTACTTGTCGTTGCTGCATTTTCTAAAGAGACTAACGAATGTTAATTCTGTTACCTTTTATTTTAATGGACAGCAGATATAAGCCTGCTGGTGTTTTTTTTATATATTCACAAGGTTATAAGTGCCATTCAAAGCTCATACTTTTTATTTCTAAATTAAAAATAATTCTTTAACCTCGAAAATAAATGTTTGTGAGCCTTATTCTAGATTATAAACCAAAATCTGAAATTCAGGTGCATCCCGTCGTCATGGTGTCCTGTTACCACGACAACCCAGCCTCCTACAACGACCTCTGACCGACAACGCGAACGAACTCTTTCCAACGAAACCTCCGACATGTATATGCAGCTGCTCCAGCTTTACCAGGCTTGGAAAAGAGTACGTCTAACGTAGTTACTGGTCATAGCACCATTTTTCTTCAAGTTATACTGGGTTAATTTCGAGTTCCCAGCGCAATACGTTCCCTCTAAAGGGAAGTTAATTAATAACTTGTTTTTTTCGCGTTTCTAAAGTAAAGTAAAAAATTTCAACGAAAAAGTTGGTTTTAACGAAAGATATATTTCCAAGAGTACAATATAATTATGGCGAAGGTACACCCAATTCCTCAGTTTATTAGTAACAAAAAAAGCAAACAATTAGGACATTTGTGTCTCTACACATAACTGTTAAAAAGTCTAAAATGTACACAGTTTATAGATACAGGTCAGCATAATGTGTAAGCTTTATTTAGAATGAAAACTGTACGGTTGCTATAAAAAATCCTTGTATCAAATGACACTCATGAGTGATGTTTAAAGTTGTCCAAATAAAAAATAAAGTATCATGTATTTTCAGAGTCAACCAGAAGCATAAATTGAACAAAGAGGACAATCAAAAAGCTCCCAGCCAAAACGAAACTTGTGTTGCGAAATTAGCAAGTCAAAATGGACACAGCTCAACTTGGAGTGTAAGACATGTTTCACACTTTGCGGATTGTTTTTCGTTGATTAATGATGTTGCAATCCCTGAAACATAATGCCTAATGTAAGTTCATTGCACGTTATGTGCCTGTTCTGCACCCGTGCTGTATTGAATTTACGACAAAGTTTATCAGCATCGCCTGTCCAAAGTTGCCAGTTGCTTTATTTGTTTGTTTTTTATTTTATGGTTAACAATAAACAATTTGGTGTATTTGCTTCGATGAATTGTTATGTTGGTGTCATTTTGCCTATAGCGGCTACAATCAAACCTCAGCAGTAAAGTTCATTACATTTCCTTTTTCTATAGCCCTCAGTCCAAAACATTTTTTTAATTTTTCATTCAGCTTAAGTTGTTCAAATATAGTGACATATGTGATTCCAGAAATGACATTGATAACCCTTGTGGGGAATTCATGTACTGAATTTACCTATATAAATTTAAATTTATTTATATGAGTTGCGTGAGTATACAAAACATTAACAACGACCTACATGCACGAAGCCTGAAAGCTTCTGAAAAAGCTCGGCAACGACTCTGTGCACCTCCTGGCGCGCCTGACATAACGTAACCCGGTTTAATGCATCTGTTTTAGGACGAAGGCAAAACACAAAAAGTTGTTAAATATTGGAAAAGAAAGACAACAAATTAGAAAAACCTTGGAATTCGCAAATGCATTAAAAGTCCGTATTAAGGATTCAGATTTTTTCGTGCATTTTAAAGCTGCTGACACGTTCAACTAAACGTTACAAAAATGAAGAGTTTTGCTACTATGGTTTAAATATGATTTCAAAAATTTGTTGCAATCTGTAATTATAGAGTTCCGCTTAATTTCACTTGTATACAGTTATAGCAAGCATAGTTTTTTCAAGTCAATTATATAGCATAACAAAATGTATTGCAATTACTTTAGTCTTTTGCATGACACATGAGCGTAAGTTCTAGATTAAACGAAACAGCCATACACAGTCACCAACTATCCAACTGGTGAATCAAGACACGTCCGCCACCGGGTGAAGCGTTCTTAATCTGACACACACTTAACCCACTCACCTATTTTCGTGTCGTACAGGCCTCCCAGGCAGACAAGTACACCTCGGAACACATGTGGCCACGCATTCGGGTACGACTGGTCCGTCTGTACACTTGTGTTCGCATTTGCTGGCGCACGCTTCCCAAACCATGTTCTCGGGACACGACGGGGCTGCGTCAACAATACAAGCTCAGATGATAAAACCTGAGCTTGGAGTATAGGACAACGCAATTTCGCGACGCCTTACTTGGCCTTGGGTGTTTAAAACCACTATTCTTGACACGTGTAGTGTCATAACCCATGAAAGCAGCGTAATGATTGCCAATTCCCCTTTTTGAAAAAACACACAACATTTGACGCAATAACGGTGCACTCGTGGTGGCGAAAATTACCCTTTTTTCATACGTATTGGATTTAAAGTTTCGCTGCCAATAATATTCAAAACATAATACAGAAACTTAAAGTTAACAAAAAACAACAACGCTGGTTTTCGTGTTAAAGCCTTTTAAACAAACGTTCATGCAAGCTGTAGTCTTCGTCAAAAACTCTCGGAAGGCTGGCAGTAGTGCGATATGTGGGCTTAATGTAAATCGAGGTCGGCGTTTTTTACCAAAGTTTCTGTGATACCTAAACACTGCGTCACCGCTGTGTAAAATCAAGGATACCGCAAAAGTTTTCGTCTGATCCGTCCCCGCAATCATGGCGACCGTCACACAGATAGGAGCCGGGAACGCAGTAACTCTGGTCGTTGCACATATATTCCTCGTCCGAGCAATTGTCGTCTGGAACAAAAGACATATTATGATAGGGATGACCAACCTTTTAGCAGAATTGGCCGCACTGTCACTTTAAATATTTCGATGGGCCACAAAACCTATTACATTAAATTGGTGACGTCATATAAGTTACGTCATAAAATAACTTAACTTATAGACACCTCGTCTTCGAGAGTGAACTCTTGCGCAAATATACAAGTAAATCTCGGCCTCATCGCGCGAAGGGCAAAAAATTGAGTTTACATGCCGGATCATCACACTTTTGGGCTTATATATTTCCTTAAATATAGGCTACTGGAACTGAGAATAAGTGGTGGCCGCAATGTGGCCCCCGGGCCACGGGCCACGGGCAGGACCTCCCTGGACTATGGGATTTAATAAGTCGTTAGGTACTGCTAAAGAGCGATGGTTGCAAGTGCAAATTTGTAGTACACTTCTTCTTCTTTCGTGTGTCAAACACGGAGCTTTGTTGACAAGAGCCATTCAAGAGTGTCATTATCGAGGTCTCTGAGGCCTCGTTCCCCATGGGGTGGACGATAGGTGGTATATTCCTCCACGATGTGGTCCGCAGTCTGGTGGTGGGCGCCACATATGCTAGTCAGATTGTGGGTAAGGCCCCACTTCAGCATCGACGCTCCAAAACAGCCGACTCCAGTGCGGAGGCGGTTAAGATTAACCCACTGTCGCCGTGGAAGGTCGAGGCCTTTTACTTCATAAGGGCTGTTTATGTAGCGATGTAGTCTTGTTTGTGGTGCTGCTGACCACCTCTCCGTCCACCGGTTCTTTACGCAGGTGTCCTTAGACATGCCATTTCTGACGACCGGTATCATCGCCTTTGCCTGAGCCGCGAAGGAGTGCCTCGATTTTAGGCGCTGACGGAGAGGGTCTTCTCTGTGACAACTTTGTGCAGTAGAAGTTGTTCATTGCAGAGCGCTTTTCTACAGAGGGCTAGGGTTGCTGCCTCTCGGCGAATTTCAGGCGGTGCTATGCCGGCCAGCACGGGCAGCTGCTCGGTTGGCGTGGCACGTAGTCAGCCAGATATGACTCGCAACGCACTATTAAGAGTAGTGTCCACCTTCTTGGCGTGGTTACTTCGGCACCACACAGGGGCACAGTACTCAGCGGCGGATAGAACCAGAGCTTGGACAGATATACGCAGCCCCTTAGTTGAAGCTCCCCATGTAGTACCGGCTAGGTGGCGTATGAGCGCGATGCGAGCGGTGGCCTTCGCCCTGACGCTGTCGACGTGATGCTTGAACGTCAGCGTTCTGTCAAGCTTGACCCCAAGGTATGTGGGGGTAGCATTATGCTGCAACAACGTGTTGTTGACTCGGATATTTGTAGTACGCTTGGCTTCCCTGTTATTTAGATGGAACATTAGTTTTCCTCATGCTTAATTTTAGTCTCCAGTTCTTGAAGTAGGATGCCAGGATCCCCATGTCTGAGGTGAGACCATCTTCGGCTTCGCCCCATGTTGGCTTGCTAAGTAGTATTGCAAGGTCATCTGCATAGCCATATTTCTTCGAATCGGTGGCGGGTAAATCGTGGATATATATGTTAAATAACATAGGAGCAAGGACGGAACCTTGCGGTTCGCCATTCCTCGGCTTTCGAGTCCTACTGCACTGGCCGTCACTTGTGTAGTACACCATAACTATAGTATTATTTAAACGCCTAGCAAAGATTTAAAAAATAATAAAAGTCATAATCGCAGTGTTGTAAACGAGTTATTTAAAATGATTTAAAAAGTCCCAGACAAATCATTTGTAAAATAACTGAGTTGTTACTAGAAGTAGAGAGTATAGTTCAAATAAAAATCGTTCAATGCCAATGTTGTAAATAATATTTCGTGCTTAAAATTACCAAAAAGCGTAAAATTTATGTGCATAAACTGCATTCAATGTCAAGGGACTTCAGGGTAGCGAAGATTTTTATTTAACTGGAGCCGAAGTCTGCTTACGTGAGTAAGTTTTTCCTTCTGGCAAACCAACTGTGGGTCATTAGCCGGGCACAGACATTTTTCGTGTTTGTCTAACGTGACTGGTTTCAGTCTTGTGTCATCCTGTGACACTGACGCAGGAGCTAGACGTGTCGTTGAACGGATTTTTATTAGCCTAAATTAGTGCGCCATAAATGTTACGCTTACACGGGTCTATATGTCCCTAGGAGAAAAGTGTAAGCATTAAGCGACATTTTTTAGCGCTCCATCGATTTGGTACGTAAAAAGTAACGCAAAAAACGGTCTAGAAATACCGCATACCGGAACGCACAGTATTTGGGTTAAGGTGCGGTTAGCGTTTGGGTTTTGATGGGTCCAGCATTATTATTATTAATAAATATAACTATACTTGAACCACCAACACCAGACCGCTAACCGACACCCTAACCCAAATAAGGTGTGTAATGGTATTCGGTATTTGTAGACCTATTATTGCATTACTTTCTACGTACCAAATGGAAAAATCCCCCTTTTTCGTATTTATTTATAGATCGGTCGAAAGTAACAGTAGCACCCTTTCATAAGTACCGGTGTAGAAGTACCAGGCATCTGTTATATCCACCAGTGATTCAGTTTCGGTAGTCGTTCCCATCTTCTCGCACAAGCCTGGCTGTAGCATGACGTCATCGATGGCCACGGCGGAAACGTTGCTGTGTCCTATCTTGGCTTCACACACGATCTGAAACGGCAAAAAGATTTCCATCTCAGTGCGCCTTTGTCCTGGACAAGTTGATTACTTTACTTAATACAGAAGGGATTGCATATGGTGAAAGTTTTTATATAACTCTTTGTTTGTTTTAAACATTTATTATACCATTTTTGACATATAAGAAGGTCTATGTCAAATACAGAGCTGATCTATTTGTTTTGCTCGACAACACTATTCAAACAACTTAAGGCGTTTTACAGCAAAAAAAAATAATTAGCGTATATTTTATTTTTAGAATTTGCATTGTAACGCGTTCGAATCGCAACGTTGATTAAGTCAAAATGTGGTGTTTCACAAATCAAAAACGAAGTATTAAACTCCTCGACCTCGCACTCTTGCGATCTGTCCGTCATGTAGCCGGAAATATTTCGTATCGTAAAGTCACATGCCGAGATGAAGTACAACGTTGCAAAAAATCCAAAAATACGAAAAACAGACACCACTTAAAAGCAGTAACAACAATACCGTGACATCCGCCTTATTTTTCATATCACCACTTAAGAACGGTAATTCTTCTTCTGTAACGACTGCTATGTTTTTCTTGTCACTTGTTGTACGACATTTCTCCGAAATCCGGTATATTTAGATAGGCTTGAATTTTCCTTTCGGGGAAATTTTACATTGCCAAGTTCATTGAAATTCACAGCTGCACGAAGAGCGGGTGTGCGGATTTTTCGCAAATAGAAATGTGCTCAATTTTTTGGACGACACTGCAAAGTGCTTGGCTGGCATAAATACCGGTGGGTGATTTTACATTTTAGAAGTGAGGTAGATATATATATGCTATTTTATGACATATTGTGATATAAAACAGCAATGAGGAACAGCGCATGAAATCTTATAACACTAAACAAAAGTATATATAACGTAATTTTACAATGATTATAAAATGCACATGGTTAAGCTTAGGGTTTTGGGACCGCATTAGGCAAAGGATTACGTAATGAACATTTCGAGAGGTTTTTAAAGGCATTGTCAAAGCCAATAACACGCGATCAGGGTTGTATGGCATATACACAGGTTGCTTCTACATTCGAAACAAACAAAAGACCCCAATCTGAGTTCAGCGATTACCTGGCATCAATATTTGCCTGGTATGAGACATTGGCGCCGAGCAACCGTGACTCGAAACTTCTGGCGGTTTCGACAGTTTGAAGTTACCTGGGTTTGAGCGTCGAAGGACGGGATCGAAACTTTCACTTTCGTCCACTCGTCATCGGTTTTCTCCCTAGAGCGAAAAATGGTCTTCCAGACGCCCGACGAGAAGACGCGATACAGCGTAAGTTCCCCGTCGCCGTCTCGCTGTATGCGATACCACAGGCTCAAGCAATGTTCTTTTCTCTCTACAAACATCCCGTAGATTGCATACATTATAAAAACAGTACGGTAATATTCTATCTTAGTGCTTCCTCAACTGGGGATAACGCGATGAATTTTAGGGGTAGCGGGTAAAGCCACATACAGTAATTGTCACACAATTGGTTCATCTAAATTTGCACCGTTTTTTGACTGAATAGCATAATTAATCATATAAAATTAAAGCCATAATTACACCAACATATGCATACAAAACTGACAGGGATAAATGTTGGGTTTATTAAAGCAAAATGTAGAAGGTCCTAAAAGAGTTTAATAAAGTGAAAATGTTTTGAAATTGAAAAAATACTTTTGTTGAGAAAGCAGAGCAGGGCTGACGGTAATGCTCGGTTGGCAATGCTGTTTATATTTGGCAAAGCTTAATTTTTAATAAACGTTTGAACGATAAAATATATAAACACTCAACTGGGTATGCTGGGACTGATCAGATGCGCTTTGTTGCCCGGCTGATTTCCACTTGCCTCTATGTAGGCGAATCGACCAGCTGCGAATAAAATACAGCTCTTATATTTCAAGCGAATCCTAACCAGCAACTTAAACCAAAATGTAACCCCTAACGAAAAACGTACTAGCCTACGACCTTTTAAAACGTAACTTCAAACTCCCTCAAAACCCATCCCATAACTTAACCTCTAAAGCAGCGGTTCTTAACCGGGGGGGCGCGCCCCCCTAGGGGGACGCCAAGCAATTCTAAGGGGGGGGCGCGAGCTCGACTTCAATATTTTAACTATTTGCAGTGATTTTAATGGTTTCGTTTGGGTTGGGCATAATTCCTACATACAAACTCTGTTTTTTGCCAACTTTAACATTAAAACTGCAAAAACTTTTCGCGCTACGCGCGAATCTTCTTATTCCCTTTTAGAAAACCCACGGTATCACCGCCCTATTAAATCAACTTATAGATAAACGATAAAAGCTATCGCCCTTTTGGACTATCTTTCATCCATATTTTATATATGATAACAGCCCATAGCAACAGGGGGAGTCGAACTTTTTTTTGCGCGAAACTATATTGTTTTTGCAATATTGCCGTTGTATTGTCTGTCGTTACATCTTTTGAAACACGATAACGCAATGTTTAATATTTACGCTTGAAATTTTTTGCGCTCGACATCATAAAACTCTTACAACTGTGGAGTCAATGCCCTCGCAACACGTTTGTCAAAATCAGCTCGATAAAATCAATGTGTCGAGCTCGCGCAACCAAATCCACCCTTCACTATTTTCCTGTTTTCTCAGTGATATTTAATTGCAAAAAGTCGAAATATTTTCTTAGGGGGGCGCAAGGCATGAGAAAATTACCAAAGGGGGGCGCGGCTGAAAAAAGGTAACCTAACCCCTAACCAAACCCCTAACCTAACCCCCATCCTAAACCCTAAACTAACCCCTAACTTTAAAATACTCTTGAAGTCTAACCTGCCGTCTTGGTAGTGTGGTCAAAATAAGGTCCCGCGTATCTTGACGTTGTCTTCGCGCGATCAAACGACCAGTTAAAATCGTCGAACTCTGTCGATTGGCTCCATCCTTGTTAAAGAAAAAAACACAAGTAAGGTGAAATGCAGAAATAGAAAAAATACATGACGTAGAAGTTCACCTCACAGGAAAAAAGTGCAGTATTATTACACAGAAATAATTAGTGTAAAACAACACACTGCTTTCGGTGGGTAAGTAAGTGCGTACCTCTTTCGAAATCTAGTTAGGCCTAAATTGGGGTACTATAAATTGTTATTTGTATGTACTGACATAGCATAAACAAACAAATAAAACACTATGCTATAAGAATAGCAGTAGGAAACAACAGGTATTTTTTTCATTTTGTTTATTTCTAGATGGCCTAACCTGGACAAAGCGCAACATTGTCGTCGAAAGAGCAGTTGAACGATGGATCAAGTTTGGCCAGATCCAGAACTTTCCAGCTTAATGCAAATCCTCCGTCTGACACTGAATCATCCGTATAAAAATCTATTCTGCAAATAGTAAAATTTAGTTATTTATTGTGACTCTCCAAAACAAATCGTAATTGAGCGGAAATTTGGCACGGTTATGGTTTGAAATTTTAATTTGAACAAAATAAGCCTTAACAACATTCGAATAAAGATTAACCTTATACACAAACTTATTTGACCCATGTCACAATTATAAACAGGTTTTAAGTCTCCACTGGCGTTTGGGAATAAGAAGATACCTACACACAACGTGTGCTTACATAAGAATATTCCCATAGGTCGATGAAGGATATATGACATCCTGACCACAATAAGTGTCGGACTTTCCGCCTCGACTACCGCCCCTGTAAATCTCCAGTCGGTCATAGCAGTGGTCGTTATCTTGCAGCTCCAGTGAGAAATACTCGCTTTGATACTGGTAACATAACATGTGAATATTTTCTGTATGACACTATAAGTTAAAAAAATTACTTATTCCAACAAAAGTTTGCGGAATTAAAATGTTACCGTATCCAGAAATATTTGTTCAATGCAGATCGGACATAATGCAAAACTGCTATTCGTTATTAGTTTTAACTTTAATGTCTTTGGAGAACTACGTTCAATAAAATACATCAACCAATTATGTCATATTAATTCGTGACTGGATATGTAAGATGTCATTGCCCAATAATCGTTACTTAGATGAGTTGATTATCCGAAGAATTTTTCCAACCCTGTGCTCTGTCCGTGTAAATGCACCAAATAGGTTTTCTAGTTACATAAAATGCGCTTACAAGCCTTACATATTCCTGTAAGATAAACCCAGATTACTCTACCTATATAACCTATTGGGGCATCATTAATATCGGGTTTTACGCAGGACTGAAATACAAGACTAAAAATCTGATACTTTAGATTGTGTTCACCGCCAGAGGCAATGATGTGAACAACACAAGACGTTAAGCAAGATGAATACAGCTTAATCCATACCGTTTTAATAAAAAAATCCATACCGTTTTAATTGAACTGCTTATCTGTTATTTTATTCATTAACGGTACATCAAGTGTGTATTATAATTGCTGTATTTAATTTCCTATAGTCAGGGTATTAGGCCTAACTTATGAAAAGCAATTAGATTAATACTACTTGACAACAAAGTCAGCCAGGCTTTCAAAACAGCGTGTTAAGCTCTTTAAAATCATTATCATTATATTGGTATGTAACGTGCTATATAAGCAACGCCACGTACCGCTATCAGGTTTCCGATTGGTACAATGACCTTGTAAGTACATCGAAGGTCACTCGTGTAGTCGAGGTTCGGAAAACCGGGACTTGCGAAAAACCCGCTCTTCAGATCGCTAAACGTCACATTACACGATCCCTTTACTGGGGCTGCAAAAACAAACAAACAATGGTCGTTTAAGGGTAGGAAAACATAAGTTTTCGACAAAAACAAACAATGCAATTTTGCTAGACCGTGGTCTGTATACCAAAATACCTTAACACTTAATTGTTTGAACTGCTGTTTTATTGTGGCAGGGCATTTCGAGTTTCGTCAAATAAAATTGAGTTACAAAACTTAAATAACAAAGTACACAAATAATGTTTTCTAAGGAATAGTTGACATTGTCTTGTAATGACGTAATAGTAAATTTGGAAGAATGCTATCTAAAATCATTAATATAGCGAAACACTCACGTTTTGCAGGGTTCGCTCGAGCGACGATAAATATCAGACAAAGAAAGAACCCGACAACTGACCAACACTGCTCACGGAAAGCTTTTACACCTGACATGACTGAATAACTACTCTGTTTTCGCCCATTCGAGACTCGAGTTACTACTATCGGTAATGCCGCGGCCCACTTTTTTAATCCGAGTCGAAATAGCAGGGAAACTTCGCCCTGGGCTCAAATGTGGCTGCATGGGCTATTGCAGTTTTGCTGCATAGGAGATGTAAAGCGAAACAATAGACACAATAGACGTCTAGCAATTTGCTGTCGGCTGACGTTCTTGAGCTTTGACTTTTGTTTAATGACAGGTGCCGAGCCCTAAATTATGGCCCCGGAAAAGTACGTTATAACGTGTGAGACTGTGAGATAGAGACAAAACAAAAAAAAACAGAAAATTCAACGGGATGGTGGATGACGTTTATCATTTAAGCTTATCGTTTAATGAATTTCAAAGGTAAGCGTGAAAGGCCATACATCCGTTCAAATTGCAGTGCGTTTCTCTGTTTTTCTGGAAGTGGCGGGTAATTGAAAGTTATGAATGATTTAAAATTGGCCACAACTTAGCCCAAGGGCGCGAAATAATATATCAATAAATATACCATTTTGCGAGTAACCGCTCCCACAAGTTGACATGCTTTGTGATGTTACCAGTATAACCACAGAAATTCAAAAATTGCCATAGAGTCCATGCATATTTGATAATACGCGTAAAGCCTTGGAGGTTGCCAGGTGCGCCGCGAGAAAATGGGAAAAAATGTTACAAAAATGCTGTATTATTTTAGAATTTGCGACTAAAAGTGGATTCCAGCAATAAGACCAAAATTAGAATAACATCAACGTCGGAATATAACACAGTTCGGAATAAGATCGAAAGAGGACCAATAGAAAACATACCCAAACCCCTATCGGACCAACAGTCCAGTTTCAAAACAGTGTCTACAGACGCCGCCGTTTAAAAAACATGGCCCATATAAGGCTGTGGCGGCGCCTAATCGTTTTACACCCAACTATTGCAACATATCTAGCGGGGCTTTCGCCATAAGACCGCAATTAAAACAACATCAACTTCGGCATAAAAAAACACTTCGGAATAAGAAAAAATAGGACTAGTGCCTAATACTTGTATTAACGTTTAAATCAAAATAAGACCGAATAAGGCCTAAATTGCAAGAATAAGGCCTTTATAACTTTTTACTTAACCCCAAACCCCACCCATAACTTCAACACAAACTCCCCTAATAATTTAAACCATAAACCAAATTCCCATAACTCGCGCCTAACCCCAAACAGAGGCAACCAATGCAGTGCCAAAGCTCTAACTAACTGTGTTTTTATAATTTACAACATAAAAGGCCTATTTTATTTTTTTTTATTTTTATTTAGGCCTGTCTTATTAAGCACATCGTATTTTAAATGTGGAGTCGGAGTCAGATTTGGGACTCTACGTACCGTAGTCGATTTGTTTTGCTGAAGTCGGACTGCCTGAGTCCCGAATCCCGAGTCCGACGTGCGCAGTATCAATTTTAAAACTGATAATGCCGCCAACAGCAAATTGAAAAGGCGGAATATCATGGTGGATATTTTCCAGCAATGGTTTCTGGGTGGATGAGATATGTGACACCCCTATGAGGGGATAGTTGAAAATCCACCTTAATTTGGTTACGTAAATGGGTGAAACAAAGGCTGTAGAGTGGCAGCCGGACTCGGAATTTGACCAAATCGCACATTTGGCCGGAGTCGAACTCGAGAGTTGGAGTCGGGTTATTTTTAACCGACTCCGCAAGCTTCTTTATAGATAATAAAATTAGGAACCTGATGTAATAAAAACTGCCAGCAAAAAACACAATATCCAATCAAAGTTAGCAGTCGACTCGCTCGTCAGGTGCGCCGCCGCATTTAGAATAAAATTTCTAAAAACGTTTCAATCTATTGAAAATTCAAGTCAAGTGATCCATGCACGATTAAACTCGTTTTTCAGAAAAGTGGTGTCCGTTCTTTTGAATTTGCACAGAATAATAGATGTAGGGACACCTAGCGGAATCTTATAAACAGTGTGGAAAAGATAAGCTTTTAACGAATGCTGATGATTCTGTATTGGGCAGAATGCAAACATATTGAAAAAAAAAATGATCCTATAGTTAATATTTTTATGTCTGGAAGAGGGCAAAGTCCCATTCACTGCCAATATTAGGAAATCATTTTTGGCCTTGTCTTATCTTGGCTGTGGCAAGTAGCGAACGTGACTGATATCCCGTCAGCATGAGGTTTTCTGTCACGCCGTCAGCGATTTTCAGGATATTGGACGGCAAAAACTACATACTTAGCATTATGGTTTAATCCGTGGAAAGGTTCTGAAATAAATTTCCAAAGTGAAACAACCCACGGACAGTCATGCGAAATTTAATTTAGAACTTTCTAATCTTGGTTTGGAAAATTCCTTTTTCGTTGAAGGCTGCGTGAGTTCTATGAAAACAAAACCAGTATCACATACATTACCGTGTGTAATGTTTCAGGAAAAACTTTTGACGCAATGTTGGAAATTTTGCATGCCTCCAGGTAAATAGCGGACAACAAATAAACGCGTATCTGGGTAACTCGGGGAATTGCAAGATAAACGGAGTAGACTGCCCGGAGAAACAAAACGATGTAAGAGAATAATTTAAAATGTGATTTGACCAGACATTTTATGTTTATCAGCAATAGAAAACCTCATTGTCGGTTTAGTCCAGCGTGCGCAATCAATTCGGTCACGTTCGCAGGAAACAAGCAGAACTAGACGAGTTGCGACCTGCGTCAGCCGCTGCTCTTTTGCAGCAATTAAGCCTATATACGTGTTCACGGTCTGGCGCAAGTTCATGTTACCAGAACAAGGCAAACATACAAATCGGTTTCGTCACTGGCGGGTCGATAGGCGCTTTCCGAGGTCACAAGACATGATGGACTCCGGACCTCTGGCACGGAAGCCTTCCGTAATTTGGCCGGAAGACCTCGATGAAACGTGATCTCAACGAATCGTTAACCTAGGCGACCAGACAAGGGAGCAACGCGTGGCGGCGGTCGCCAGTCGAGTGCCCGTGTAATGGGTTCTTGCGAAAGTAAATCGAGCAGACTCCTGGGTCGGCAATCTGGGGCGACTGCAAAGTTAAAATGCTTTTTTTCTACATTCTATACTGAGGGTTGAAAATTCCTTACGAGGTACACGGACAATAAAACGACCGCGGCGCAAACGCACTTTCCATGTTGTTTCACCTTCTACCGAAAAGTGAATACAATTTAGATTTTATTGAAACGTAAAACTTACCATTACCAGTTCTTTAATCGTCTGTTATTCAGCAATGTAGTGAATGTAGTGAATGTAGTGTTAAGTGTAAAATTTCTCAGAAAATGCGTAATTTTATCACTAGGAATATCAGCCTTTGAAATAGGTTATGTTAACCTCTAGATACGCAGTTGCGTTAGAAAGGTATGGGAATACTACAAATATGTTTGATTATACCGCGGTTCTTTTTGCAACTAAATCGTGTTAATCCAGAATCATGTTTTGTATAATAAAGGTTTTGGAAGAAATCTGACACAAAAGCCAACACTCATTTTAAAATTCCTTTTAAAATACTTTTTAAAAAGCGATAACCTTACATTATTCGCCACACAAGCGATTTTCAGTTTCGCAACTTTCGACGAGGCATTGAATTGCAAAGCAGGGCCTCGGTGCTCCTGATAATATTAGCTGTGGACGTGATGGTAATATTAGCTGTGGACGTGATCCCGGCGCAGCATCTGGCGCTGTGTTTGCTAACACGCACGTGACCCCGAGTCCCCGATAGAGAAGCGAAACAACCGGTTAGCGGCTTCGGCGCGTTACATTAACCGGCAGTTATATTATATTGATAAACCGACGGCAGAGTAAACTTTGATGTGGCACTGCCACCGCTCATCTGTCAGGCGCTGCTTCCATGGAAATATATATAAATAAGGCATTCGGGGAACGTGACTTGGGCAAATGCTTATATATTGCAATACAATATTATAGGCCCGCGGTGCAAAAAGCATATCACCTGGGTCAACTACTATTGGCGCCCGCACCCATATATGTGACTACAACAGTGGTTCGTAGTTTATTAAAAATCAAAAACAAGTCGCGACACATTTTCTATAAAACAACAAATTCATAACTTTACAACCGCCCTTCATATATCGAAAGACAATGGGTAAATACCTAAATAATATAATTTTTAATATATAGTGAACATTGAAATCTTGCGCGCTTGCCTGCATGCTTATTTGAAATAGAAATATATCATTTTTCCAAATAATGCCGATTTACGGGGCACACTTAAGAATCACACGCGGCACACAGTTTGAGAATCACTGGCCTACAGTGACAACACAGCCGGGTTGTGTAACAAAAATTTAAATTTTTTTATCTATTTTACATAATGGTGGCTATAATATAAATTTTTTTATGCATTTTGCGACCACCACTTAGGGCGAAATTTCATGCCAGTTGTTGGGCGTTTTCGTGGTAACAAATGGGATGCATTTGATAGCGTACGGCAAATTTGCCAAACGAGGCGCATGTTCGACAATACTTGACCCCGGAAACTGAACTATGTTTATTTCCGATATGTATTTGATTCAACTAGGATACATATCTTTATATCCAGCGGACAACTTGGTCAACTTAAAAGTGCTGCTTAAGTTTTACATTTTAAGTGTTTTTTCGCTTTTGTTTTGATTTTTGGTCTCCATAAAATTAGTAAACAATTAGTCTAAACGCGGGTGAACGGTTAAATAAAAGCGCATTGTTTCGCTGAACCTTACGTGCGTTACTTGTTACGTCCGAGCGGATAACCCTGGCCTGGACCAAGTACTCATTATAAACCGGCTGTAAGCGTTTTTTAAATTTTTATTCACGTTTTCTAGAATATTTGTTTGCCGTTGATATAAAGTTTTGCCACCGATCTCGTTTAGTGAATTAGCCCTACCGTGTATTTCGACATAAGAAACCTCACAGATAAAACATTCAAACCCACAATCCTATTTATAGTATAATGACTAAGTGCTTTGGGGAATATAATGCGGACGATCTCTTCTGGTCGGACAAGTTTGAAGAAAGCGGCTTATAGCGCATACTTAAACTAATACAGTAGCCTTGGCGTGGTTTTGACTACGTGACTCACTTTATGTCTCATGAACCCGGTAACACGGCATAGTTTCCCTTAAGGAACACTCCCACTTTTCGTTTTTGCAGCCTTGACAAGTGCCTCGCCAAATATACGCGCAACCTGCGGCGCCAAAAATATAGCCTACTTATTTTCTTTTTGAAAACAAAATATTAAATTTACATTACAAACGTCATAGATAGTGGATACTAGACCTGACAGTTTTTCTGCAAGTGCGCTGAAGATACAAGCTTTGCAAAAATTTATACCGGACGGCAAACGTAGCACAACTACTAAACAAAGCAAACATATTGCTCCAACGGTACTTCTAATATGTAAACAATAAACATCGATAAGCTTTACAACTACATATTATATAAAGTACTACATTTTTCCTAACTACACACTTTTCCTAGCCTGCTTACGTGACCTGACTTAGCTTATATTTCGCGGAACTGCGTCGCTACGCATGGCTCGGCATTCTCGATCATGCATGAAGTGCATGTATGATGCAATTATTCACCAGAAAAAAGTCGCGGCACGCCGAACGACAGTCAGACTAAATACTTAATACAATATATATAGATTACAATCAGATGGGGTAGAATTAGAAACTAACTTAAAAGCAAAATTAGGTCAAGTCTGGTTAAGGATATTTTCACCCGAAGCGTATTTTTAGTCTCACTTTTCATAAATGTTCAATGTTTGTAAAAGCCAAATAAACAAAAGTTAATGAATATTTAAATTTGAATGTGTGGAAAAATTTTGTCATATCGCTTTCACAAACACAAATAGTTTTGAGCGTAAAATATCTCGAGTGAATTTGCAATCCCATATGTATTGTAATGTTTATTCCATTATCAAATAAATCTTTGTCTATTTGATATATCATTAAAACAGCTAAATTGTTAGTTCAGCAAGGTTTTTGTTTAAATCAAATAAGATACATAGGTGTTCAATGAGGCATTTGTATAGAAAGAAGTTGTATTGTATAAAACCTATTTTTATGTTAGATATGTACTTGTGTAAAGGCTCCGATATGTATATATGTTAACACTTCGGGTAGGGTTCAACAGTATCATCACCTAACATATGGGGTTAACGTCCTCAAATAATGGCCTGTTGCGAAACTGGGTACGTCACCGGTGATGACGTAAGGTAAAGGGAAACATATGCTTCTGGATAAGCGAACGTGCACTTGTCACGTATGCGTCTCATGTCGTCATCTTTTCAGGTTTGCTTTTATACGAAGGTGTGGACTGCAATGTTGATATTAGATAAAACGTTAAGGCCGCATTGGACAGTCAAATCGACATTTCGTTGAAAAAGGTACTCTTTTCAGACGGCGTTTTTCTCAGACGAACGCCAGGCTACGTATATATAGGGCACCCAGTCTCTGCTTCAGGTCAAATCGCAATCAAGCAACTACCGAAGAAAACGGCTAGAATTGGCTCAACAGCGAAATACACAAAAATCGTCAAAATGAGTTCCAGCGCAGTATTGCAAAGCAGCGTTAAAGTGCTATCTCTGGTGGATGCCCTTCCTAAGATCCAGTCGAGCATTTTGCAGAAGGGTGGCATCATCGGCCAGCTCCTACGGTCTCCTGTAAAGCCGGTAGAAGAGAAGACAAAGTCGTGCCAGCAGTCGGTCATCTGCCAGCCTTGTACTCTGGGCGATCGCGACTCAATGGTCGAGTTCATGAGACGCGAGTTCATCTCCCGTGAGCCGCTCATGAAGTCGGTACACGCAACTCCGGAGAATTCGCGCATGTTCGTCGAACATTGGATCGATGTAAGTTTTAATTCAGATCCCCGCATTGCTTATAGCCAAACTAGCATAAAACGCGAGTTACGCGGTATAATACGCAAAAAAATTAACCAATGGCGCGATAATCGCCATGGGGAATTTCAGTTTGTACTAGCAAATGTTTTATGAATGTACCGCGGTCGCGGAATACAGGAAGTGTTTGGCCCGCGTTGCCAGGTGCTTAACGTGGCTTGTGGGCCTTTCTCCTTAGATTTAAAGCAAGTTTTGTTAACAACCGCCATTGACTGCGTCAACACAACAAATTCAGTGAACTCAAGTTGTAAACCTGCGCCAAATTGCCAATTCGTAACCGGCGTGAACTTGCCTGCTTGGCCGCTATTGTAAAGTTTCCAAATCCGAAGTGGATCGATCATTTACCAGCTGTGTTTTTGTTCACAGGAAATTCTCGTTCAAAACGCGTCGTTTCTGGCCAGAAACAAGGAAGACGGCAAGATTTGCGGCGTTCGCCTGAATGCAGTGGGACCTGCGTCGGGTGTCGAACTAGAAAATGACTTCGGATTTTACTTCAACCTCGTCCCTAAAGTAAGTTAACACACCTTTATTTCAAACACTGTTAAATTGAAAAAATATATTGTCAAATGTATGTGAGGTGTGTGAAAAAACAGGTCGCTAAACCTCTCTCTCTCTCTTGCGCTTACAGTTCCTTCACCACATGGAAAAAGACGTTCCGAAGCTAATCGGCACGGACCGCTTCATGCGCCACGTTGCCATTTGCGTGAAGGCGGACGCCATTCAGTGCGGCGTCGCAACCGACCTTATGAAGGCCTCGGTCAGACACGCGCGCCAGGAGGGCCTCAAAAACATGGTGGCCATGTGCAGCTGGAAGTTGCCCTACAAGCTGGCCAAGACGGTGGGCTTTCGCAGTGTCCTGGAGGTCCCCTACGACAAGTACGCCGAGAGCTTACGGCCAGAAGGCAAGCGCGCCATGGAGCCCTTTCTGCAACTGGCCGCTACCCAGGGCTCTGCCCACACCATGGTCCGCGACGTTCAGTGAGTGGAGTCGCGGCCATTTTGTGAAGGAATGTGTCACTGTGTGTTCGGGCTTCCGCAGAAGTCCCGCGAAGTATTAAGTTGCTCTAATGGGTGACGATTTGCGGAGCGCGCGTTTGTACATGACGACAGATTTGGCAGTTTTATTGTTGAAAATTCAGCAAACGAATTTCGTTTTATTTATTAAGTTTTAAATCGGATCCATTCATTTTCCAAGTTCCGTGTTTTTATTTAATTAATATTTATAAATATTTATTGCTTTGTTCTTTCTTCTTGTGCGTGCTGCAATAACCTTCTCAGGGATGTTTCTTGCTTTTTGTGTTTACGGAAGAGTGCAAAATTGTTGGGCAGTAAAAGGGGGTACATTGTCGCATTCTCAACATAAAACCTAAAAAAGAGACGTAAAAACAAGCAAAATGCTAATAAAGTCGTTACAACCTTGTTTGACCCATCGTTTCCCCTTTTCGGTCAAGTTGTTGATGGATGTCGACGTACTTGACCGATGCCCGGCAAACCCGCCTCGCATTTGTACTGTTATTGCCCCTCAAGCGATTATCGTGTTTGTTTTGCGTATAGTTCCTGACTTGCCTTCGATTCCGCTTGGCCAATTTTTGCCTTTCGCTTTCCAGTTTTGTAATAAAACAAACAAGCAAAATCAACGGTCATGTTGTAGTGATGTGTAGGGTAGGCAGACAGTCGATAATAGACAACCAAAATACTTCCTAATTAAAATAGCCAAACATAATAGAAAAATATTCAAAGAAATTCAGTCCGACTGACAAAATCGTTCTTTCAAAGCAGACTCTCATAAACGAGGAGTATCCAAAAAAATATCCTTAATGAAATCAAACCCGTGTTTTTAAATACGATCGTCGATCAACCTACCGTTGACACCTAAAAATAAACGAAATTTTGACTTCAATTGAGTGTTCTCTGTTTTGTGTAATTGAAAGGCAAAACCAAAGAGGCAGCCAACGTGAGTTTATTAAAGTATTTGCGACACAACCAATCAAATAAGGCTGCGATAATTGCTTATCTATATCCGTCGTTGTTTCACAAAGTTCAACGACTAGGCGAGTTGGTCTTTTCGTGGCGTAAATTGCGTGCAAAGTATTGATCGCAGGTCGCCAAGCACAAATTCTGTTTGGGTCACAGTGTTGTCGCATATTTTGCAAGGGACGAGCCGTGACGCAGTGCGAGACATGATTTCCTTCCTTGAGTGTTCCTTAGCTGTTTACGTTCGGTCCTACACTATAAGGTGGACAAAATCGAAAATCGCACCGCCAAACGAGCTTGCTTCATTGCCTAAATTAAGCCTCTTCTGTCGTAGGCGGAAGTTGCAAACAACAGGCCCAATTAGGCTTCAGGTCATCTCAAAAGCGGTCGAACGCACGCAAGTTGCTTAATTGCTTAGAAAATAGCCTTGGCTGACTGGCCAGAATTCGCGCGAATCAGCACGCCTCGATCGACAGGCGGAAATCAAGTGACAGAAATACAGCGGTGTTTACGGGCAGCTCGGGCGCGTCAAGCTGCACGGCTAATTCTCTACATCCGCCCCTGCAGCTGGCCGAACGGCTTTAGATTGTGTGCAGCGCGTTTCCAAAAGCGAAAAGTGAAAAGGCGAACCGCGTGTTGGCCGGGCGAGAACGCCAATCGCGGCCTGAAACACGCACGCCCCACGTCCGGGATCACTGCGATAACAGGCCAATGAGCTAAGCCCGCTTTAAGGGCAGAACTGAAAGCAACCCTCACGCCCGCAACTGCACAATATAGAAAACCGTGCGGAGGGAAGCGGTTGATCTTTTCAAGGTGCTGCTGTTGTCCACAATAGTGGGGCCGCCGCTGCAAACAACAAGCGGTTCGACACGGAAAGTGGCCTTCGAGTGTGCCCACTGCACGCAACGCGACCGCTCCTTACTCGCCAAACGATACCTTGCGGTTTTCTTCGCACGTTTGAGTTAGTTGCCGACGTCATACCGAGTTACGTCGCTGCGCATTTCCATGCCAGGATTAGTGTAATAAGAACCCAGCTATACTTTGACAGCTGGGTAAAGCAAGCCAAAAGGTCAAAATTTGTAACCTTTTCAATCAGGAACTTTTAACAAAAAGTAATAATTGGGTAGGCTGCCATTCACGTTCTAAGTCCTTTGTTTTGTTAAAACAAATCCAGATTACCCACACAGAATGTTTTTTTGCTAAAATACATAATAAGATTACATGCGTAAAGCTTAAGAAAGGCAGTGAGTATATGTTTTAGTATTAAAAATAGTGTTTTTGCCATTCGAACTTAGGAAAATGTGATGACAACAATTAATTCATGTAGGGCACATAAGACTTATAAAATGTCAATATCTATAGTGAAGCAAAAGGCCAACATACACTTGTCAGAATGTCGCCTGTTCCATATGTTTGCGAATTTTTGGAATAACAGCCTAACCGCAGAGCATTGAAAGTTGAAGAAATGTGACGTTTGGCATTTCGATATTGCTAGTGCTTAAAACTTTCACAATGTTTACACTTCACCAAACCAGATTTTCCAGTCGAGTTTCGTGGCTTAAATTATTCAAAAACGTCCTCTTCATTTTTGATGAGCTTTGCATTTCAACTTCATTAAATGTGGATTTGTGAACTAAACGTTGAATGGCTGACGCATACTTTCGCCTGCGTGACGCGGTTGAGAACACCCAGGTTTATCCAACCGCATCAAATGAAAGCCAGGTAGCAATAGCTTGACATTTTGCATTGAGTCACAAAACTGTTAACAAATGCTGTTAAAGTAATCTAAAAATACTTATAAACACAAATCAAGAATCTGGTTATATATATTACAAAAAAACAAATAAACAAAACAATTTAATAATATAATTATATGAAAAGCTTAGTGTGCGAATTTCAAATTGATTTGCCACCCAAGTTTGGCAAGGAATCGTCATGGTAAAGTTCAACCGTTTGAAAATATATGTAAAGATTAAAACACGCACAAGATTTGCACACTGTAAAACTGTAATCAATAACTTTAGCACGTTTACACACTCAAAGCTCAATTTAGAACTCAAGATGTTTCACCTGCTAACGGAGGGACTTTATAGACCGTATTTGTTTTAATGCGTCAGAGAGAAGACGCGTGTATCGAATTTAAGTTTAAACACTTAAGATCACCCATAAAGCGCACTTGTGCTCAGGCAGATTACTCGTGTCTTGGCCGGGTTTTACGCAGATTCATTCATCATCCATTCCGCAAGGCGATAACTGTCAAAATACAGTAGTAGGCCTATGTATTTTCTGCGCAAGCCAGTTTATTACGTTCTGGATTAGGCATAACTATAAAAATGCTTGTATTGGGCGTGATATATTGACCAGGTTCGGCGTGTGTTTTAAATTTAGCGGGAACGTATAGCTATGCTACATAAAGACAGTGAAAAAATTGCCCTTCTCCTTTTGTCATAAGTTTTACAACTTTTCTCCTAATCAATGTTTGCTCACCGTCATTTCGCGATCCATTGCCGTAAGTTTAACGAAGAAATACGCATGTGATTTTAGGCTTTTAAGTAAATAGTAAACAAACGTGCTTCGTTCTACTCTCAGTGCACTGTGTAATTTGAAGTAAACAGTATAATTAATTAGGCCTAATTATTATCTTTACTTATTGCATATATTAGGTTTAGCGAAGTTTTGTTTCAGAAATACGCACAACAAATATGCCTTAGCTGTAATTTTTAAAGGAAGAAACTAACATATTATCGACTACAGGGGATCACAAATATTCTTACATATAGGATCGCGAGGATCACAAGATAAGTTAAGGCCGCATGGATAACAACAATCACAATGTATATAAGGATTGCTATGATGAATTGCAAGAATGGCCAGGGTCGCTAGAATTAATCATAAGGTTTTCCAGAGAATCAAACTACAATCTGCGGACCAGATCCGGCCCACCTGGTCAATTTTTCCTGCCCTCTGCGTATTTCATTTTATTTAGCTAACTATAGTTTTATCGCATAGTTAGCCTATTTATATAAACTTCAAACTTGTATATAGCGGTAATTAAGACAAAACAATTTATATCCGGTCCGCGATCGTAAATTCTCATTCGGCCCGTGATGGTCACCCCTACAGCTATACAGCCCTTTATGATAGAAGTTTAGTGACCCCTGATCCAGTGGCGTAGCTAGCCGAAAATTTGGGGTGGGGGACAAAAAGTTTGGACTTTTTTGTTTAGCTTTTGCCATTGTATTAACTGCCGTAACGAACACAAAATCAATTCTAGCAAACCGTTTCGAGCATCAACTGACTGAGTGTTAAACGCAATACCCAAAACCATTAAAAGAGCAAAAACTGTCTAAAAGTACTAAAACTGCATAAATGTATAGCAAACGTAATATTAACTACATCGTTTGTGACGTAACAATGCATGACAATTAAAAGTGTTGTATATCTGTGATCGAATGTTGTGGTATTGGCTCATAAATGCTAAAAAAAAAAAAATTATTAAGAACAAATTTTTATAAATTTTTTTGGGGGCTATGGCCCCTCAGGCCCCCCTGGCTATGCCTATGCCCTGATCATAGCAAGGATCGCAAGGATCATGAGGATCTTTTGCATGAATCACAATGATCGATATTCTAACTCTCGCGTTTCTTGCGGTTGATCAAAACGATCCTTTTAGTCCTAGGGATCCTTTTCATCATCCCAACATTTCTTGCAATCCTAGTGACCCAGAGATCAATGCCATCATGCATGTCTTAAATGCATAACTGACAAATCAGCTGAGGAATTTAATTTATGTCTTTTTTTGCAAAAAGGCACTAAACTTGATATATACAATATAAATAATTGTACTGTTGCTTCACATTACATTACACACTGCGCTAAAAATCGAACATAACCAGTGGTGGGAACAAATTTTTGTCAGCCGGTTTCTATCACAAAATAAAACATATTCTAGCCGGTTCTGTTACAAAAAGTCATATTTTCCGGGAAACAATTGAAGTAGTTGCAAGAACAGGATGAAACCCAGGTTCCAGTGAATGTTGCGAACTGCGAACCGGCTGAATCCCATCACTGCTAACAGCCACACTAAAAACTAGACAGGGTGTGCGGTTTTTGTATATTTTTCCAGGGGGTATAGCGCGGTTCTACTCTATTATATCAGGGGGTATGGTGCGGTTCTGCTATATTATACCAGGGGTGTACAGCGCAGTTCTACTATATTTTACCAGGGTGTCATTCCTTAGTTATTCTACATTCTTTAAACGGGTCTTATTTGTCAGTGTCCATATACTCCCAATGTTGTGCTTCCAGTTTCGGTGCTTTAGCAGGCAAAAGCGGATGTGGCCCGAAGTTGCGTGGTATAGGTTGGACATGATGCACTTTTACAAGATTGATTGCCAGTGGTCTTAATATAAATTTGGCTGCGAAGCAAGCCTATAACTTGTCTTTATAATTAAAAAATATTTGACAATTTTTTCTTGCACCCCTGTACGCCTCTCATTGGGGACAAAAGTCAATAGTGTGACGTAATCGATTTAGTTCTTTACAGCTACATACTCTAACCTAGCGGCAGAAAACCTTCAATGCAGAATTTGTTCATATCGCTTGCTTTATTCTGTCCGCGAAGCGTCTGGCTGCCTACTGTGCTTTTTTTGTCCAGCGCGTGCAACATTTATTGTGCGAAGTGGCTTGTCTCAGTGAAACTAAGCACGTGCGACTTGCCTTTTAAAAAGAGGCTTCTCTTAGTAAATTAACTTATTGCTTTTACAAAACAACATATTTTACCGCCGCAGATTGAAATGAAAAATTGTGGAGGCAGTGTACACCACTCTGTTTCCAGTTTTTGTTCTATGAATGAAATCACTTTAATTTCTATATTTTTGTTTAGTTATTTTCCTTCATAGGTTAATTATTTTAAATTGAAGTTCAAAATTGGCCTGAGGAGCAATCTATAATTTGTCTTTATAATTGAAAACTATTTAACAATGTTTTCTTTAGTTTTTTAGACACCTCTAAACACAAAAACGGCCGAATTTTAATTTTACCCCCCTAAAATACTCCCCTATTTTCAAGAGGTAAAATGTTTATTTTAACATCAGCTTTAAATTATTCTCTAACATTTGTGAAATTTTCAGAGTTTTATGTCATTTCCTTCTAGTGTAAATATATCATTGAAATTTCCTAAAGTGTTGTGCATTTTGACCCCCCGGATGAAAAGTTCAGGGGTAAGGTTTAAAATTTTGTTACTTAGCATTGTATATGTCATGTATCCATCATCCATAAATATATCAGATTTTTTTTACATTTTTTCATCTCTGAAAAGTGCCGAAAACCAAAATTAACAAAAAATGACAGTTTTACCCCCCTAAAAACCACCCCTTAGAACCTAGCCAATTTTTTTTTATATTAGAAGCAACTTTGGGAGGGCATTTAACAGTTGTGAAAATTTCATGTTCCAACTATGTTTTTTTCCTTGTCAAAAGTGAGCCATAAAAATTGACTGAAAAAAAAAAAAAAAAAAAAAAAATAATTCGGATAAAAACAACATGTGTCCAAAAAAAAATTTTTTTTTTCGGGCCACATAATTAGCAGTCATCTCCAGGGTTGCCAGATGGCCAAAATAAAAAAAATAAAAAACCCTGGTCGTTTCATGACTATAGTACACTGTCAGAACGGTATTTAAATTTAACAGCAAAACGGTCTATACACGTTTAAAATCTAAACACTTAAACACCTAATTTAAACATCTTCGTGTTTAATTTTAGTTTTGGTGTTTAAATTATAAACACCTGAACGATTTTATGTTAAACACCTGATATTTTGACGTGTTTAACAACGATTATTGGGTGATTTTAAGCACAATTGACGAATTTAAACATGTTTACGATTAAACACTTCGTATTTTAACATGTCAATTATTAGACATGTTTAATTCGATACATTCTTGTAAAGTAATAGCTCAAACCATTTATGTTGATGTGATAAGATGTTGATGAGGGGTATTGGTATTTTAAAGCACTGATCAGTTGTTTTATGTACGATTTCGTCAAATATTTAACTATACAAGTTTGCATGAGAGATCACAATAAACAAAATGACTTAATTCATGGTTTCAATTAACATCTGTACGGCTTATTAGGCGTCATTTCATTTTTTAAATATAACGACAATCATCAAAATCGGGTTTGTCTTCTTGACGTGCCATTAAATCCAATATTTGATTTCATTATGCAGCTTGCGAATAACTTTGTACCACCAAAGTAAAAAGCGAAGCTGTGCGGTCTTGTGCCACCATGACCTACTTAAATTGCGCCAGCAATAAAATACGCTTGACGAAATCAATCTAGGAAGGATTGTTTCTAGGGCAAAGCTGTATCGCCGTGAAGCTTATATATTTTTGAAGTTTAAATTGTTTAACGTATGACGAATAGTAAGTGTTATTGATTAAATGTTTGATTTACGATATGTTTTAACTATTTATAGTAAATTTTGTTTTGTTGTAAAACAAGTTTTTATCATATTGTACAATGTACATATATAGTACATTCAATAGATTAACTCATGATTGAAATTATTTGAAATTTTCAGACAAACAATCACAAAAGGAAAATTACTACAATTATAAAAATTAACACAATGTATGACTGTTAGGTGCGATCTTAACCATCGCACAGTTTTAAAAAACACAATCACGTGAGCTACTTGGATCTCAAAAATCAGTGAATGTAATAGTTGCAAAAATCCATTGACAGTAACCAGTAATGCTAAGCGGTTCGCTGATCTCATATAATTTCGTGAGACGGTTCTACAGAACCGGTGCGAACCGGCTGAATCCCACAACTGAACCTTGTTTACCTTTTACTTTGACGTGTAAAGCCCATGTGACTGCGTATTTCTTTGTTAAACTTGTAGCCCAAGTCCGAAAATAATCATAGTAAGAAAACACAGGTTGGGAGAAAAGTAATATAATGAACAGCAAAAGGAGAATGGCAATTTAGCTTCACTCGCTTTATCCGGCTATACGTTGACGCTAAATTTGAACGCGTCGAACCTTGTTATTATTTCGCGCCAAACCAAGAATTTCTAGTTCTGTTACTACAAGAACATAGTGGCAGAAATGGCTCACGCAGAAAATACACAGGTGTTGCTTGTCGGAAGTTATCGGCTAACAGAACTCTTAGTTCATCAAATCTCCGCAACAACCTCACCAAAAAACATCTTAAAATAGTCCTCACCAAAAAATACACATCTTAAATAATGCCTATAAGAGTATAAGCGTTATTTAACAAAACTGCATCTTGGACCAATGTACTTTCGGTAGCGTTTACAGAAATTAAAAAGACTAACTACGGAATAAATAGTTTGTTATCCACATTTTTTGTGAAGTCGTCAACATTTCACGAATTTTTAGTATTTTATGAATGTTTTCATGGCGATTTTTTTTTATTTTTGTTGATGTTCCTACAAAAACGACTGTTTAAGCTCAATAGCGCTATGTGTGGTAATCTAAAAAATCAATCTGGAGCCTTTAACGCGTACCTTGGTGTCTTTATAAAGTCGAATATATCTCTTAAGGATTGGACACTTTCATGTTGAGTAGTTTTATTTGAAATGTGACTACATTAAGTCGGACTAAGGCAGAAAAGAAAGCCACAACAAGAAAAAAAACTGAAAAACAAGACCATTTAATTATCGCTTCAATAATCACAGAACTATAATTTAAGCTGAACTCACACACTTCAATAAATATAAATCGCTCTTCTGGTGTAAACGAAGTATAAACCGACGTTTCGGCAGCAGATACCAGCTGACCTCATCAGGGTTAAGGTATCTTCTGCCGAAACGTCGGTTTATACTTCGTTTACACCAGAAGAGCGATTTATATTTATTGATATGTTGCCTGATGGAGCTAACTCTATCACACACTTCAATGTTATGCAATTGAGCGATCCTGTATGTTAGAGGCATCGTTATCTTAAGTTACGGAACCTTTTTTGTAACGGCATCACGGCATGGCGGAATTTTGCTTTGCATCAATTTTTTTTGCAACCCTTCAAAACGAAAGTAAATAGTTTGTTTAATGTTAATTGTCAACTGACGAATGAACATACCCATTACCCAGTCAAAATACATTTATCCCCCGATCCGTTATAAATTAGTGCATTTCTAAGCAAAAAGGTCTACGACAATTAGGGCATCCGAGGGCAGAAAAGTCTGAATTAGGCCTTGAGGTCGTGAGAATGCACTAATTTGTACCTTTAGGTAAACTCCCGGCGTATCTAAATTGAAAATATTCGCTGATATTCACAACAGATAACAAAAAATGTGAGATACAAAACACTTGGACCCCCCAAACGCTAACTCCAACATTAAACCAAATACTGTGCGTTAATTTAATAGGCCTAATAGTTTGAACGCTGGGGGAAATGCCTGAACTCGAGTGGGCAAAAGATAATTTCTCGTCCAGGGTATATAGGATTGTTACGTTACAAATTGATGAATTGGGACCTAAAGCGTTTATGTATTTATTAAATCACCGCACATTATTTGGGTAAGGTGATGGTTTGGGTCAGGGTGGGGCATGTATTATTAAACTTAATCTTCTTATGTAGTCGAATTAGTACATTGTCAAAGACTTCAAAGACTAAAAGTCAGACATTTTGATCCTTTAGAAGTGCCTTTATTTCTGACAGATCGGGTGAATTTATGGTGCCTAACTTTATTTATCGAAAAGTAATTCATTTACCGGAAAATCCCATTTAGGTTACCGATGTAAGATTACCTTTTTTAATGATACAATTCGATAACAAAGCGAATTAGTTTCTGCAAAACTCATTTTTCTGTTTTTTTGGTAAAATCATTATGTCAATAGACGACAAATTCAAGTTTATAAATTCCATCCGAAATGAGGTCCTTAGGCTACAGAAGTGACAGAGTTATTATATTGAACGAAAAATACCGTGTAAATAAACGAACAAGCTAACGCAATTTTAGATTGGGACTTTTCAACTCTTATCAGGGCCGGATTAAGGTTTTCGTGGACCTGGGGCTGTATAGGGCCTATTGGTCATTTTCATTGTGTCCAACCAGAAATAACATGAAATAGCAATGTTTTATCACTTATCAAACAGATTCAACTAACATGTTTCCTAGCTTTAGATAAAGCAAGCCTGTTGATAACTTCATCGCTGTTTTTTTGCCAAAAATTCTTTTTTTTCATGCAGAGTAGGCTAACGAATGCAACCTATTTTGGCCAGAAACACATTTGATTCTTTACTCTTTAAGGACTGAAAATGGGCAATTGCTTGAACAATTAGGAATCATTGTCCAACGATACAATCTGATTTATTTAGTGTAAGGAAACGCATATATGAATTCATTTTCGTTAATAGAGCTAAACATTGAGCTACTTTCGAAGTCAATCGTAGTTATTTTAGCACTGCAGAAAAAATAAATCATATTTTTTTCAGTTCTTCGACTATTTTCCATGAAAATCTCAGCCACCTTTTTTGATTTTGCAACTTTTTTTAGTTTTTCTTCTGCCTTTTTATAGTTTTTGGCCTAATAGATATTTTACGTCAACCAATAAAACGATCTAACACCAACGGTGGTAGGCCTAAGATAAGCGTGGTTCAACTACAGGTCCGCGCGGGCCGAAAGTGGCCCGCGGACTCTCTTTATTGGCCCGTGATCTTATTTTAATGGGCCAGATGTATTCCGCGTTTCGTGCGAACTTTAAACGTGTTTACGGTTTAGCTTTTCAGGTGTGTAGATAGTATAGTGCTAATATTTTTGTGTGTTTAAGTAAACTTCTATAATAAACGTTTTGGCGAACGGAAAAACGCTGCTCTAGATTATAACTTTACACGTTTACAGTTTTTTACAGAGATAACGTCGGTTGGTCTTATTGTTGCGTATGGGCCTATTTTTTGGTGGGCCTGGGGCTGCAGCCCCCTTAGCCCCCGCCTTAATCCGCCCCTGCCTATTATGGATGGGATGGCGTCTTTTAGACAGTAATGCGGAGTATGACTCGAGACTCGACGAACGTAGGACTGTAGGTGTGTAGTTACATGTAACAAGGCGCTGGCTCTCAAGACTACAGCCGACGGCTGCCTAAGTCGCTTACACGCCCTTGTATCTGACTCCAAAGGAGCAGGCCGCTGAAATATTTGTCCTTGACTTCTTGAACTCTAGACAAAGTCACTTCATTCAGTAGATATGATCTCAGAAGTACACGATAAGGTAAAGCAGGCATTCGGGCCGCTATAGTCTGTAAGACGTATAAAATAGAATAAACGGCGAAACGTTAAAAATACACGGTTCAGCGCTCAGCGCTAGGCCACGCGTCAGTGGACAACGGTCACGTGCGTAGTCAATTCAAATTAGGCAAAATCGAGTATTCTTGCATGTTAAATGCTACATACAGCAGCTCTCACAGCTGTGCATACAAGTTCGGAGTCGATAGGGCCGCAAACTGTTAATCGTGAAGGTGGAATATTTTCCATTTACTATTGATGGTCCCAAATGCATTTCAGTGATTTTCGGCCAAATATGTTTGGCATACGTATGCTGCCCAAAAATACGCCAGTGACGTCAATTGATGTAAACATATGATTTTTTGGCCAACTCATACATCCTATACTAGCGTTGTTCAAACCGGCTTTACAGCCCTACTCCTGGCAAACATTTCTATTTATTTTTTATCAAAAAACTCCAGTGGTAGTCATAAGACTGACTTTGTTATTCCAATCTACTCAATCTCATATAGCTGCCTGGGTATGGTTTCCTTCCCATGCTTTTCTAAGCCTTAAAAATCTTATGTCACTGTTTGTGGAGGAGATATACAAAAGCCAAAACAGCTGTTATCTCATAAGAGAAAATGACAAGCTGCTCTCAAAGCAAATCAGCCAATTTTATCCATTATTAAACCAAAAAATACCGAAGAAACGTAGACCACTGCATTATTACAGATTTATGATGATTTAAATAAAACAATAAACCAAATAAATGTATTACCATTACCAGCTAAATATCAAGTTAAATAACAAAAAATATGTCTATTATTTTAATTTTTTAATACGGTAATTCGATTTCACTTAAAAAGCTGTAATGGCCACGGACCATATGAAAATGCTACATGTTTCTGAGGTTAGTTTGCTTGCGCCAGTCAATCAAATGGTGATGCTTTTGGGTTGGTTTGAAGATTACACTCCTCATGATGGCGGAAAGGCTGTGCTAATGTCAGCGGAGCAAGGATGTGCCAATTATGTTTTCATTGATCTGTCCGCAATCAACAATGAAAACAGAGAAAAGTTTGTAGATCACTCTTTTTGCCGACTGGTAGGCACGATTATGAAAATTGAAAATAACCTAGCTTCGGTAAAAGTTCATTCAATAAACTTCCAACCCACCTGGCAGTATGAGAACTTTTCAAAAATAATTGATCTACAGCGGAACTTTTTTGCATCAAAGGTAAACGATATGTAATGAAAATGGATAAATACAGTGTTTATTGTTTTTATTATGTACATGTCACAAACATGTTTATTTTTGTAAATATTATTCAATATATTATAATATCATACTATTTTATACACTGAGTTTAGAAATCAAAAAATAAATCTAGTACAAGTTTAAAGTGCTTTGTATTATAAAATAGTAGTAAATATAAATACCACTTGCATGTAAAATAAAAATGAATTGCAATGTATGTTGGCTATACTAACTGCCATTTAAGGTGATAAAACAAAATATAAATATTTAGGTATTCCATGCTTAAAATATCTCCATAAATTAGTTTTACTGTAGCGTATTAGTTTTAAATCAATCTGTTCATGTAATATATTTGTACACCTACACTGCAATATAGGGTTTAATTGTATATCAAAAGGGTTTTTCAATTGTCCAATCACAGTGTTTGAGTTTCACTAATTTTGTTGACTTAGCCTGTTTGCTCTCATTTTGCTTAGCCAACCACAGATGCTTAACTGTATGCAACTCCCTTTTAGCGTTTTAACTGCATTATTGCTCAGCACGCTATTCTTGTGAACTGCCCTCTTCTAGGTAATCTCTAAAAAAAGGCATGTCAGCTTGACTTTAATAGCACGTGATTGCATGACTTAATGCATGAGTAGCTAGTATTAACCATTGCTTTTTTTTAACTTATGCCATAGAATCATGAGAGTTGAAGTGGTTATCAATATTTTATCTTTATTTGTTATCGGACAACAGAGTTCTATTCCAGCTTGCAACAGGTATGTCTTTACAAGAGAGATTACCGTTATATATTGAACAATACCCTGAGACAAGTTGTCTTTTTAGTGAAGTATTTTGCTATGGACCTTTACTGGATGCTGCACAAGATGCCTTTATATATAATGATTCAAAGTCCTTAAAATAACCTGGCTTCGGTAAAAGTTCATTCAGTAAACTTCCAACCCACCTGGCAGTATGAGAACTTTTCAAAAATAATTGAGCTAGAGCGGAACTTTTTTGCATCAAAGGTAAACGATATGTAATGAAAATGGATAAATACAGTGTTTATTGTTTTTATTATGTACATGTCACAAACATGTTTATATTTGTAAATATTATTCAATATATTATAATATCATACTATTTTATACACTGAGTTTAGAAATCAAAAAATAAATCTAGTACAAGTTTAAAGTGCTTTGTATTATAAAATAGTAGTAAATATAAATACGACTTGCATGAATTGCATGTAAAATGAAAATGAATTGCAATGTATGTTGGCTATACTAACTGCCATTTAAGGTGATAAAACAAAATATAAATATTTAGGTATTCCATGCTTAAAATAACTCCATAAATTAGTTTTACTGTAGCGTATTAGTTTTAAATCAATCTGTTCATGTAATATATTTGTACACCTACACTGCAATATAGGGTTTAATTGTATATCAAAAGGGTTTTTCAATTGTCCAATCACAGTGTTTGAGTTTCACTAATTTTGTTGACTTAGCCTGTTTGCTCTCATTTTGCTTAGCCAATCACAGAACTGTATGCAACTCCCTTTTAGCGTTTTAACTGCATTATTGCTCAGCACGCTATTCTTGTGAACTGCCCTCTTTAATAGCATGTGATTGCATGACTCAATTCATGAGTAGCTAGTATTAACCATTGCTTTTTTTAACTTATGCCATAGAATCATGAGACTTGAAGTGGTTTTCAATATTTTATGTTTATTTGTTATCGGACAACAGAGTTCTACTCCAGCTTGCAAAAGGTATGTCTTTACAAGAGAGATTACCGTTATATATTGAACAATACCCTGAGACAAGTTGTCTGTTTAGTGAAGTATTTTGCTATGGACCTTTACTGGATGCTGCACAAGATGCCTTTATATATAATGATTCAAAGTCCTTTGTTGATATGAAGCTTAACAATGATTCTGGTTGGTATCATATAATTTAACATCTGATTTATAGTTATTTAATGGCAGGATGAAATAATGTGCTGCAAATTTATCGGCTAATTCATTATTGCCAAGTAGCTCTAGCAGTTTTTTAAATAACTGAAATTGAAATCAGGAAATCTGCTATTAAATACATTAACTTTAAAAATTAAATGTTCTGTGTCATATATTTTAAATACATTTGAGTTAAAGCTATAATGTGATGTCAAGGAATTTTATCTCTCAACCTGAATAGTTAAAAAAGTAGCTTAACTATGTATAACTTCTTTGCCAGATACAGTTTTACAAGCATTTGTTGAGCTCAACTCCACCCTTGGTGGAAATATCACTGACAATGTGATGAAGGAATTTGTAGACCAACACTTTTCACCCCCAGGGTCAGAATTTGTTAATTGGACTCCTGCTGATTGGAAAGAAAGGTAAACTATGACAGGAACAGGACATTACAGTGTCAGAGGGCAACTTGATGGGCAAAATCATGTATAATCTACAAACAATTATGTCTGTTAGTTTGGCATTCGACTTTTCCATGTGTTTTATTTATATTAAATTTGATATTTTCTTTTGTTCTATATTTGAAAAAGAAATTTTATCTGTCCAGATGTTCTTTTTTTTATTTTATTTTTGCAGATGTGAAATATTTTTCCATTTACATTAGTCTTTCTTTTCAGTCCGGCTGTTCTGGACAAGATTGGAGATGAACAATTGCGTTTGTGGGCGATTGAACTAAACGACCTGTGGAAAGAGCTTGGTCGTGAAATGATTGAGAAAGTCGCCACCAACGCTCACTTGTACAGCCTAATTCCAGTTAAAAAACCCGTGATCGTACCTGGGGGCAGATTCCGGGAACTCTACTATTGGTAGGTAGTTAATTGTAGGTAGTTAAATGTGTATTTGAGCGACTCGGGATTTTATTTTGTCGATATGCATGGTTTACTAACAAGCAGTGCTGACAGTTAACGTTTGTTACTTCAAGTCGTTTCAAGTTCGAGACTCGTTTTTCACGTTTAGAATTTAGTGGTTTCCGGGTTTAAACAGATATCTTGAGTCAATAATCACTGTTATATAACTATGGCGTCATGCATTAAATGATGTCATGAAATGTTTTAATATTGTTATACCCGTTGAAAAAAATTAGGTTCTCCTGACTAATAAATTAATTGTTCTCTTACGTAAAAATGTCGTCAACATACGTGATGTATGAAAATGACGCCACAGTTCACAAGATGCATAAATGTCTGTTTATATTTAAATCGCATTTTTTGGGGCATTTTTGAACCCTGAAAAAGACTGCCATGTCGTGTTATTTTATTTATGTTTCCCTTCCAGAAAACTCTCAAAACCTAAAGCGATAAGTCGTTTCGGTCTAATAAGCTATTTTTGAGACAAACTTTCGACACTGAAGTCACAAGTTAAATCTTGTTATTTTAAATTAATGAGCTAGGTCTAATTAAGCCGTCTCCAATAGCTTAATGTTGCAGGTATGTTTTTAAAACAAATCCGGTAAGAAACCGAAAAAAGCACGTTTTTTCAAGACAAACGTAAGCCGATTCAGTTGACTGGAAGACGGCCTTTATTTGCAAACTGCAGCAAATCTGTACATCACGTAATCGTAGTTCAGGTCGTGTAGTATGCCTAACCACGTTTTGCTGACCCAGGGACACTTACTGGGTGATCCGCGGACTTTTGTTGAGCGAGATGGCGGACACAGTGAAGGGAATCCTGCAAAACCTGCTCGACCTCGTCGAAACCTACGGATTCGTGCCCAACGGTGCCAGGATTTACTACAGCAGGAGAAGCCAGCCGCCCTTCCTAACTCCGATGGTTCACGAATACGTGAAAGCGACAGGTATTAATTGGCAGGGGCGGATCTAGGAATTTTGGGGAAGTGGCGTTAAACGTTTTTCGAAATAAAGCTATAAAGTTACGTCATAACATGACTTTAGGATCCAAGTAGCTTAAAAAATCTCCCCTTTTCGATCGAACTCTTGCGCAAATGTACATCCAAAACGTTGTTGTCTAAATCTAGCGTCAGAAGGGGCGTGGCACAGAGGGGCGGCAACAGCGTCATAATTTAGTACGTGATTGATAGCCACACATCAGCGTGAAATAGCTTTTGTCAAGATGACTAGGGAAATAAGTTGTGATGGCAATTGACCCCACAGCGATACAGAAACCACATCAAAAGTTCACACGAAGCGCCAAAACATAAAAGTGGTTTATCCTGTCAAAATAAGAGAGGTGTTTAGGGCGATATAATGGTCTTATTGCAAAGTTGAATAAAATTGAATTAATCAGATTACGTGGGCAAAAAACGCAACTTTAATGATTCTGAGTTTACAAGACCACGGTTTCATAGAGTGCGCAACAAAAAATACTGTATTAAAGCGGGTAAAATTTAATTCAAGTAAATATTCTAATTTGAATAGCACCGTTATACTTTCTGTAATTATGCTCATATTTAAAATGACCGCATATGCGCCTCTATAGCGTGAAAAATACTGTTGTGTTTAAACATAGTAAAAGCCAAAAAAGAATCGCGCGGAGAATATATCTGTGTAACATAGGAAAATAATAATAATAGTGGGTGAGTATGGCCTTACGCCGAAACTCGTTTTATTGTTGAATACTATAATCCCTAAGAATTGTTTACTGCTTCTGCGCAGGTGATTTTGATTTCCTACGTCAGGCCCTTCCAACCTTAGACAAAGAATACTCTTTTTGGATTGATGAACGCAGCGTCACGGTCGAAAAACTTGGCCAATCGTACAAACTCAACCGTTACGCTTCCGACGTCAATGAACCACGGCCGGAGTCCTACAGGGAGGATAAAGAAGTCATCAAAGATCTTTCCCCTGGTAGGTTCTTGACTGCCCCTAGCGACGTACGTTTATTTTAAATTATAAGAGGGTTCTTCTGACAAATATGTATTCAGCGCCGACGTTTTGATTACCTATACGGGTAATCTTCTTCTGGGCAATAAGCTTGCAACTTTACAGAAGGGTATATATAAAGTGAGTCAAAAGAAAAAAAAAAAATTTTATGTTAAAATTGGGGGTGACATTGGTGTCATAGCTGTTGTCTCGTGATTTGTATATGTAAAGCTTTGGTGTTGTTTTTAGTCGATTGCGCACTTTTGTATAGTCATTTTTCCTAAAACTAACCATCGTTTTTCAGGGAACAATGTTTGCGGCAATTTAATGTTTTAGCTGTACATTCCGTAGTAGCGCTTACTAGTTTAAAATTTAAATTTCGCAAAATCGTTTAGCACAAGGCTACCCTTATATTACTGCGAGCCAGCTCTTGGTGATTTGACTGATACAAGAATCAATCTTGACCTCTGTCTCAAGTTAATTGTAAACCCAAACGTCATCACGCACGCACGCCATCAAAACAATCTATTTAAAAGCGAATGTGGCCTAAGTTGCTTCAACTCGAGGCCAATCACTTCCCTGCCGTGTGAGTCAACCCTTTCGATTCGGATCTCTATCGAGCGAAGAAACAATAGCTCAGGGAAATTTTCGCATTGCTTCCTGCGCCCGGCCGGATATTGGTTCAAACCTTTGGGCTTAAATCGCTTGTCTTTGCTTGCGCTCTTTGTGCAACGCCGTCGTTTCGACGTAACCGCGCAGGCCAGAAATAGCGACTTGACCTGACGCAAAAACTTTGTTGCACTTTCAGACGATGGAAGGACGCTAATGACGCACATCACATCTGCCTGCGAGTCCGGCTGGGATTTCTCGACCAGATGGGCAGGCAACCAAGCTCAATTTTACGCTTGTTCCTGGTTAAATGCACCGGTGCCATTGCGAAACACACTGCCTTAAGTTTGCAAATTCATTTTCGACTTTAACGCATTTGCCTATATCTATATTGTAGTCTCACTTAAATCTTTCCATTTGACCTCAAAATAGAGTCTCTTCAGTCAGCTTAAACACTCGTATGAAAGATTTCACGTGCAAGAGACGTCGAACGATTTTGTTTCTAATTAATATGTACATTTGATTGATAGTTTGAATCTTGTTCTCGTTATGTAAGCTCAACAAAGTTCTCGTTATGTAAGTGATTACATATCGTAACAGGTCCTGATTTCGATGCAAATCGCGACGTGATTGGTCAGTTGTGCACACGTGACGTAATACCGGTTGACCTCAACAGCGTATTAGCGCTGTGCGAACGAATATTGGCCAACTATCATGCAACAGAAGGTAAAATAACTTTTTGTATTTTTTATGACAGGAAGAGATTAAAAACGAAGATAAAATTTCTAGAAATTTTTTTGGTCAAATTTAAATTTTTTATGGAGGCATTACAGGAAACAAGCCAAATTTTGTTAGGCTTTCAGAAAATAATATATTAATTTGAATACAAGTTCTACTTGATGGTAGTTGGAAATCACCGCTAAACATAAAAAAAGATGAACTTAACCTTTTACGGGTTGTAAAGAAAGCTCTCTACATCTTTAATTAGGTAGATAAATCACGTTTTCAATTTTAACACTCGATAATATTGAATGCTTGATTCTTGTCTAAACAACCACCGGTAGTTCTCTGCGTTTAAACTCAACAAATAAATTTTCTAATATATAATTTATTTTTAACGTAAACAAATTAACATATCTGTTTTGAGTTGTATAATAACCTATCATAGAGCTCTAAAATATAATTGTAAAACACTTATTTCGTATTCCTAGTTCTTAAAAGAGGTAGATATATAGCGATTTATTTCTCATCCGAAAATTAGAGCTGTTTAACAGCTTTTACCTTAATTTATGATTTCAGGCGAACAAGACAAGGTTCAATATTACGAGGGTCAGTATTCCAAGCGAGTGGAAACTATAGAAGCAGTTTTGTGGAGCGAAACAGAGGGAGCTTACTTCGATCACTCTATTCGTACCGGCGAATTAAACAAGTACAGTTCATTTTATGTAATTAATGTGTTTATTTGCCCTTTTAATGCAACAAAGGGTAAAACTTTTTAAAAGATTACCTGTAAAATATTTTAAGGCACAAAGTATAAAAATAAAGGCTTTGTTGAGTTACTTACCGTCTGCTGGTTTCTGACAAACTTTGAGTTCTTTCAACTTTCCAGAAACTATTTCGCGTCGAACGTCAATCCCCTCTGGACGCGGTGCTTTCCCGATAGCGTGAACGCCGAAGAGCGCGAAATGCGACTCTACCAATATCTCAAGGTATGACGCAGGTAGCAATAACAAGCCAACACATATTCAGCTCTCCCACCCAACTAAAGTTGTCCATTTTTAAGGGCGCTGGTGTCTTGGACTTTCCCGGCGGAATTCCGACGTCGTTGAACGACAGCAAAGAACAGTGGGACTTTCCCAACGCTTGGCCGCCTCTCGTGGTAATCTAAAGTTTACTGTATTTCGCTTTAATTTTTTACCCGGACTTGTTGAATAAAAATATTGAAAATCTAAAATGAAAATTGCAAAACATATTTTTTATCATTTTCGTTTTACAGCATATGGTGATTGAGGGACTCGCAAACAGCTCATCGCAGCTTTTGCGCGACGAGGCGTTGGTTCAGGCGCAGAAGTGGGTTCAGGGCAACTACCGCGTCTACGAGAAGACCAACTTTATGTTCGAGAAGGTTAGTAATTTGATCAAATTGATAAGAACGATAGTAATATTTTCTAAGAAATTTAACGTCCGAAGTGTAAAGCTCTATGTCTCTGTCGAATATCGACTCCGATCCGTTATCATGAAACATTTCTTGTATTAATTTTTCGTATTCACATTCTCAAGATAAAAAAAATGCATTTTTACTGAAACTAAGAAATTGAAAAAAGATACAAAGAGAATTTAGTTTAATTTCTGCCCTTCGCGAATTCAGTAATTTTATTTCTAAACTAATTTCGGAAATCTAAAAAGCTCTAACTATGTTTAGGTCTGGACTCAGCACTCAGCAGAATGTCTAACACAAGCTTCAAATAATAATTTTGTAATATCTGACAGCGTCACTAAAAAGTTGCACGAAATTTAAATAAAATTATAAGATGCAGCCTGCGTAAAACTCGTGCAACACCACACCCACTTGTCTCGAATAAACAGCGTAGCAGTTCCCCAAGTTATTTTTCACGTGTTATGTTATATTAACATGTGACATTTACGTTCGGCAGTACGATGTGACGCAAGAAGACCCTGAACCTGGCGCAGGTGGTGAGTACGACGTACAGAAGGGCTTCGGGTGGACAAATGGGGTAATCCTCACCCTTCTGGATCGATATGGGGCGCAACTAAAGGGTAGGAATTTTTTCCTGCATTGGCTTTCACTTATTTGATATATGGTCGCTTGTCTTTTTATTGTTCGCAATCAACATTGTTTCTTTCAAACGATAGGCCGGGTAAGAGTGTAAAAAATTCGACTTCTAGTATAAAAAAGAGTTGCCAGTAACGCGTTATTATTCACCCTGAGTATATATCACCTACAAGCGTAATTTATTTCAATAATTGTAGTCCTGTCAACAATATAAACATACTGTTGAAGCTAATGAAGATCCGTAAAAGCAGAATGACATACCCCAGTGTACTGGACAGAACAATAAACTGCTCAATGCCTATCCTCAAGCTCATTTGGCTTTGTTAAATAATCTTTGTCTCGGCGATCATAGAATTCATATGACGAAGAATAATTTAATTTTAGAGAAAACTTCTACAAATTGCTTCAGCTTTAAGAGTGATAGCATGTTAATAACGACCCTTTCCATGTACGCAGCTAACCCAAGCCCAACCACTGCAAGCATCGTTACTCCGCCGCTCTCTGAGGAAACGACTAGTTCTGGAAAACCACTTTCTTCTTGGATGTTGAAAAACCCGTTTGTTGCTCTGGTTGCTATTATCGGTGTCGTACTGTCACTGTTCTAAAATATTAAAAAAAAATGTATAAAGTAGATATGCTTTGCCAATATTGTGCAACTACCTCTTAATTTTAGTTGCTACGGTTAGCAATGCTACTCTTACTTAGTTCAAGAGCTGCTTTTCATTTTAGGTAAACGATGAGCTGCTTTTAAATGTTTATGTGCTCTTTTTATATTAATATAATTTCATGTTATAATCAAATCTGCAATGAAGTTTTGCTAACGTTAAGTTGTTGACTTCGGAAACTTGTTTTTATATTCAATTACCGAAATGTTACATAAAAGTTTTCTGAAATGAAGTTCGTTGTGTAGCTAAAGTTGAAAATTACCAACAGTGCCAATAAAAACTTATACCAGGGCACTTCTGTAAACTGTTGTTAATAGTATAGGTTAACGTGGCCCAACTACAGGAAGTTTTTTTATTAGTTCGCAATAAAATCACCCCGCCACACATTGGTGCATTTTCTCCCGTTCTATTACGCTGCTGTTAGTGTAGCCAAACTTTTTTTTCAACTTTATCTTTGCAAACGCAAGGATGTTTTGCATTATGGCAATCAAATATTTTACGATTGAAGACCCGGTGTAATATTTTACATTTTTCTGTGTGTCATGTATCATCAACACTCAACAGCCTATAGCGCTGTGTGGACTAAGATTATGTATAAATTGCAATTTGTGCCAAATTATCTAGCATTTTTTGCTTTTGCGTGCATCTATTACGTCTTTGCAATATGACCATTGTATCGTATTGAACTTTTAAAACAACATAAACTTTCGATCTAATTCAGATCCAGCCATTCCGGCGTGGAGAGAATATAGTGTTATTTTATTTATGAACCCAAAGCGTACGTCGATGACAAACATGATAAAAACAATAATAACAATGGCTCCGGCTTCGGCTCCAGAGAAAATGCTTAGCTCCGGGCTCCAGCTCCGGCTCCGGCTCCGGCTCCCCAGCCCTGGTAACAAATATAAAACTGAAACTACGAGGTAAGCAAATTGTTAATTAAGGATAAATACAAAATATCAGGATGTTTTAATAGGAAAAAAAAAATTGATGATAAAAGTTTATTTCATTGGGCCTCCACGGTGAAACTGAAACGCGCAGAGTAAGAGCAGCAATGCTTGTCAACTGATAAATCGTTCAAACTTTACTTCAGTGTAGTTATCTGGGAGAACGCCTCCAGGTGGGATTAAGATGTCACTCAATAGGTTCAACATTTCATTGGTCATGTTACTTCAATGTCCTATTTTGACTGGTTGCTGTTATGCTTTCACTTTTATGAGTTTATTCGCTTCACATGAAAAAAAGCATGTGCAGTTAGTTAATGTAGCTGTGACTGTCAGACCAACACCTAAAAGATAACTCTGTTAAGTTGACTCATGCTTTATACATGAAGAAGTTGGAATATCAACAGGGATTCTATCGCTCTACCACCCAAAATAAGACTCCTAAAACTACAATGATTATTTTGAAATTAAGGGTAATATTCAATAAATGGGTTGGCATTTACTTTTGTTCCTTGGTTAAAAATCCCCCAAATTAGCGACGGAAGTCACATTTTTTTTAAAAACAACAACTCTAATATTCTAAGATGTGGACCTCAAAAATGCCGACCAATTTTAGAAAGAAGAACAATATTTGACTTTACATGACATAGCCTAGAAATTTATCACTATTGTGTAACCAATATATCGACTGAGTCGCTATGAATCAAAAACAGATTTTATTTTTGCATACCGGTAATAGTATATCTGAGGTTAAGTTTTGCACCAGAGTACAACTGAGAGGCGTGACATAAAACGTATAGGGGCCAGCCTTTTTTAATAGCGTCTATATCTATTCTCAAAGAAGACAAAAAAATGGTCATTTAATTCATTTTTGCTGACATAAGAAACATTGTAAAAGTCGTTATGCATTCTTGTATTTATGGGCCATCCCATGTCCCGATTAATAACGGTTTTACCTTACTGATATTAAAGTTTCAAAATCCGGTTACCAGATTCGTTGTTGTCGAGAAACAATTTCGGCGCCATTGTGCTGGTTTGTTGTAAACTTTTTTCGTTAAACGCGTCTAAAGACATTTATATCTGTGTTATTTTTACAATCTAAGAACAACAAATATCGCAATATGCCACGAAAGTATTCAGCGAAACAAGTGCAAGACTATGTGTGTGACTTTTCAGAGGAAGAAGTAAAGCCCTTAGAAGTTTCCAAGCCCAAGCGTAAGTTAAAATTGGTACACGGCTTGCAGGCAACATTCTATGGCAGGTGCACATCCGATATTTTTCTGAAGAAAATTGTGTGCACGCCTTTTTTGGTATATTGCGCACTTAAATTTCGTAAAAAAAGCTAGCACCTGTTAAGTTGTAACAATAAGTCAGTCAACTTTTGCGCTATTTAGGGTGTATTGGCCTGTGATAAATCATTAAATATCATTGAGTCTATTCCTTAGAATTGCAATCAATACGGTATGCTCGTTCGTTTTTGAATGTTCGATTTGTTTGTTGTTTGGTAAGCCTATGTACAGCAGCTAACAACAAAAAATTAACGGTTTAGTATGTTGTGTTAGTTACAGTCTTTCTCACATAACGTTATGTTTTTCATTATTTTTTGGCCACTTTTACACCGTTGACTAAGTACCAAGAACGACAGCCATGGAAAATTTTGACTGCTGTTCGTGAATTGGACAGAAATAACATTTTTTGTTACAAAATAGCCAATTCAGCCAAGACTGGTAAACGAAAGACCCCGAAGCAAGTGGAACATACAGAGGAGGAGTCGTCAGATGAATGTGAAGAAGAAGATGAGTAAGTTTTGTCCTGCCTTTCAAATAACTCGTGCTTATAAAAGTATATATTTGAATTTATGTGACCACATCTTCGTTTTAGTTGTTTTATGTGCAAAAATTCTAGATTTTATATCGCATCAATGTTACAATTGTCTTCTGACATTGGCGCCTATAAACTGGTTATGACGTAAGTATTTCCCTTGTTTTCGTCAAATTGTAGAAGACTACATTTAGACCAGTGATTCCCAAACTATTAGCCGCGGTACACTAGTGTGCCTCGAAAAATTGTAAAATATTTGCGAATTTTTTTAGTGTGCTCAGCTAAAAAAATTTGAAAACGACTGATTTAGACGATTAAGCCTGTCTAATACAAAAAAAATACGGTAGGCTGGTGGGTATTCTACCCATTTTAAAAACCTTGCTCGAAAAGTATCAGTCTTATAAACATAGATTTGTCTTATGGATCTAAAACGGGGTTTGCCAGTTAGTAAACTTAACGGCTTTTTTCCAGTCCAGTTAATGCAATGCTGCAGCAATTCGGTTCGGAGTTAAAGAAATCCATTAACGCAAAACGTCGTAAAATGGAGACATTTGCACAGCAATGCAAGGAATCCATCGCGAAGATGAATTCCGTCGTGGAAGGACAGGTTAATATAAAACTTCACTTATATTTTTAAACAAGAGGCAGTTCGCAAACCAGACGCCAATATGTATCTAAAACGGTTCATCGAAAACGTGTTAGTTTTTTTTTAAAGTGTGCAAAATGTGATAAATTTAACTGTTACTTTCCCTATTTTCCATGATTTGCTGTAATGTAATTTACTTTCTGTAAAATTAGGGGCAACGAACCTAAATCATGATAAAAGGTGTATGAACTTGCTCAGTTCTTTGGGGAGTTCCTTTCAATCTCAAAATTTGATATTTGCCCTCAAGACAAATCTTACCATGACTAATTTATCCTTGCTGACTATTCAATGGTTTTATCTTGTTTGGCTATTAATAAACTCTCTGTGTATTAACCTTTATTTAGAAATCTGATCGCGACAAGTTATTCGAGGAGTTCGACAAACACATCACTGGCGTGATGACGCAAATGGAAGCCGACATTAGCAAGTCAAAAGAAAACGAAGAAAAAATAAATGTCAGTAAACTTAATGCTCTAGGCGAGATATATTCACCCCTATTTAATGGAAATGTTTTATATTAGACGCCGCGCGACAGTCTTTTTTTAGATAGTCTGTAATACTCATGCTCATGGGCTGACTGGCGTTATGTCAGGAGACTACGAAGTCGGTTGGCGAATCTATGCACAATGAACTTTCTATCACTGATTATAAAATTGAAACAAAATTGCTATATGCAAACCTTTTTCTGTTTAAAGCATGATACCAAATATTGTACACAGAGTTTGTTCAACCAGCAGCTAAAACTTCTGTCTCAAGTAAAAACAGTGCAGCACCAGCGCTACAAGTCGACCAAACAACTGCACGAACAATACGCAAAGAGGTAGGAAGGCGTTATACAGGTTTCATTGAAGCAAGCAAATAGATATTCTGTGTTACGGACGACGTTTATTATAAATAAATTTGGAAACTTTCACCAACCAACTGAAAACATTTCGCGGACCCCCGTTTGAGAACCTCTAGTTTAAAGCATTTTCATGAGTTATAAAAACTGACACGATATATTCCGCACTTGCAGTGTGTCGGAGGTGGAGAAGACGCACGTCACGCAGCGCAAATACGTCACCGACGACCTGGATAAAGAAATGGCTGCGGTGCAGAAAAAGTTGCTTGCCGACTCGGTAGGTCAATTAGAAACGCAGCGAAAGGCATTAACTCGATAACCAGTCGCATACTTTCATAACAGCGTTATGTTTAGAATAGCCGAAGATTAAATAGATTGTTTAAGCGTCTTCTTTAACCTATAAGCGTTAATTAATTTTAGTTTAAAACTGTAACGCTTTAATAATATATGACCAGTCTAAACATCATACTGCGTTAATCGAAAAGTCTAAACATCAAACTGCGTTAATCAGAAAAACTTGTACATAACGAGATTACCGACGAAATGTCTAAATTGATGCGTAGCCATAGCACTATTGTCACAAGTATCTAAAATCTAAATACTACATTTTTGTCAAATCATTTAATAGCTTTGACCAGTTTGGAACATAGATCTTTAAAGGGTAAATCAAAACCCATAACCAACATTAAAGATTTACATTTTTATTTATTTATTATTTTTTAAGAGAAAGCAGGAGCTCTCACAACTACGCAAAACACTGCGCATGCTTTACCAATGAATGAAGAGGCAGTAGTCACTGCATGAATGGGGGTCAGTACTCGCTACATTCGGAAAGAAGTCGAAATTCATAAACATTCATGTCTTGAGACCTTCGCAGCGATTTGGTAGTGCTTAAACAAAACTTTTATAAAAAAATTGTTCGAAGTTGTATTAATCAACCAAATTTTATTTATAAGAACCAGTAATGTGTAATTCTGCCGTCAACTCTTCCGACATCATCTATTCTGATTTAATCTATGTCCAGCGAATATCAATACCTTCCCCGCTATACAGTTAGTGTAACAGGCTTGTTAAAAGTATATATTTTATCTCTGTTTTACATGTTCTATTGCGTTATTTTTTGTGTTGCCGATCGCTCGTAATACATGCAAGTTCTCGATCCGGTGTCCTAGTAAGAATTTTTTTGACAAAACATGCTGCAGTAAAGAACGATAGTTAACGGGTTAGGGCTAACCCCAACTTACCAAACATAGGAACAAACATTTATATATATTATATATATATTTAGGTTTATTGCACGTACATTAAAACAACACTGAATATGATTAATCACCCCAGAGCAGTTGCACAAGAGACACTGCAAAAATACGCAAGCGTGTGTAAAACTTCAACACCAAACAGCAGCGACTCAGCGTAATGGACGAAAGTGCTCCAGTAAAGCGGCATATTACAACGGTAGCAGTGACCTAGTGGCGACACCAAGCGATCGTCAACTTCTTGAGGAATACAGCTTGACTGAAGCCATCTTTTTATTCGATCTATTTAAATAAATGACAAGATTGATAAAAATATAAGTTACAACGTACAGTAACTCGCCTCGTCTATAGCAAAACACACACCATGTCAGTGTTCCCTCTAAATTCTACCACATGCGCAGGTGCCCAAATATGTGCATTAAGTCAAAAAGTAGTGTGCACAAGGGCAAAATTATTAAACGTAAAACTGTCAAATCGGCTCCGCGAAAGATCTTTGCTTTGGTCTTCACTTTCTTTCAGTCTGCTGTCGACAATATTAACTCCGCAGTAGAACACTTAGCGACGCTTCTTTAACATCATGAAAAAGGGTAACATAGTCGGGACAGATGCGCCTTCTTTGCATTGATACATAACGCATCGCGCGCTTAAAAGGACACAATTCACAAATGTTTTGCACGGCTCATTTTTATGCACTCCAAAGAAAAATTGCTCGCGTGAAAAAATATACGATATTCGTGATTTAGTACTTAACCACGCGCTTACGTTTTCCCAGTATAGACAATTTACTTAAAAGTTGGTGTAGCGGACTTCGCGAATTGTAGAGATCTATATAGCCCCCAATGGTCAAAGCAATTTCAATTTTGTAAACGGTCACGGATTTTACTGCGTTAGAGACCGTTATAAGACGCATCGTAGGTACCCCAAATAAAAGTAATTTCAAAAAAATACCTTTGTGACGATAAAGACTTATCGCAGAGAAGTGCATTTTTTTTAAACAAAACAAAGTTGGGTTGAGGCTTTGAATTTGTTTTTGCTCACCTCATTTGTTTTTCAAACAAGGAAAGGGGTTAGTCGACACCATTTGTACATTACTATTAAATCCTCATAACTACAAACACTTAAAAAAATTGCCGCATCTAACAACAGCCAAACTACAGTATACTACAGGTGAATTAAATTTAAGATTTGGTTATCAATAATAATTAATAAACGGACCCTATATACAAGGGGCGGGCAAACGTCACTAAATGTCAAGCAATGACAACCGTGAGATGGACTAAGTGTATAATTTTTGGAATATTGAATAAATTTGGACATTTTAAACTAAAATGTAAATAATTACCTAATTGCTGTGCTATCAACTTAACATGGTAGCAACAGCTTGTCACTAACAATAAACATCTACATCAATATATCAAATCAAATTATTGGTATAAGAATAAGCAGTCAAAAAATTTATATATTTTATGTTTTTGGACCAATTTTGTGAGAAATAACTCTGGGCATTTGATAAGTGTAATAAATCTCTTTTCACCAGCTATTCATAATTTTGGTTAGAATTACAGAATAACAATCATTCAAAACGAAAAAAAAGTTAAATCATTTCATGCATCATTTGAAAAATATTTTAATGGTTGCCCCAATGTGTAGCTCGATTGGTCACTATCAGGAAACATATACACAAATATAATTCAGGACAATAGTTGAATACTAGTTATACAAAATGGATTTTCTTACATTTATTTTAAATATGTTTTTGATTGAAAACAGAATAATTGATTGAAAACAGAATAAAGTCTTAAAGTGTTAATTTGGAGGTATATCACAAATTTGTTTACCAACTATATCGATTTATCTTTCCTTTCAAGTGATGTGGAACAGCAGTTAACATTTTATTGTTGTCCAAACAAATTAGCTTAAAGTTGGAAGACTTTCCTAAATCAATAGGCAGAGTCACAATGCTGCAAAGAATAAATAGCAAACTTTTACCTTTTGAATTCCCAATTTATTTTACCACTGAACATTTCACTGACTTGTTTGACGATATATTTAACTCTTCCAAAAGTTCAAGTTCACATAGTTGCCGTGGTAGTTGGCACAAGCAATTATGGTTCACCCAAAGTTTGAGAAGCAATTTACACTTTCCAATGCTTTTAGCAACCGAAGAAACTCTGTTAAATGACAAGTCAAGATGCTGAACACTGACCATTGCTGACACACCTGAAAATAATATAAAATCAATGTAATAATAGTTGTAACAAGATATAGCATTTATAAAATATAAAAGTTCTCTGCCATTAGGCACAGTTTCTGCTTTTAAATACAAACTAAATAAATTCTAGTATTGCATGACCAAACGATGTACACTCAAAAGGCAGCATTTTAAAAACAAAAAGAACAATAAAAATCATTCATAACAACCTGTATTCAAGCAAAGCATCTTCTCACAAAAAACTTAAGAAATACTATTGCATAACCAAACAATATAAACCAGGTATATAATGTTTCTACTGTGTATTCAGGCAAAGCATCTTCTCACAAAAAACTTAAGAAATACTATTGCATAACTAAACAATATAAAACAGGTATATAATGTTTCTACATAAATTACAGTTCTTAGTTCTTACCATTTGGAATGGACTTTATACGATTGTTTCTTAACACTACAACTTGCAAAGTTGGAATCCGAAATAAAACTTTCGGAAAGCATTTAAACAAATTTGAATCAAGATTAATTCTTTCCAAGTATTTCATCTCTTCAAGTGAGTCAGGCAGGGAAGATAGCCTTGATGAAAACATAAAAAGGTGGTCAATATACAAAAAAATAGCAAACCTTCAGGTTTTTACCTGTTTGCTGGCAGGTATAATTCTTGCAACCGACAATAACTTAGATGAAGCTGCTCAGGAATCATAGAAATGTGGTTACTTTTCAAAAATATCTTGGCGACCTTGGCCGAATGTTTTCTACAAAGTTTGTTGGTAGGAACAGTTTGTAAGCCATCATAGTTGCAAAGCAAATAGTAGCGGAGTAAAGAGGTGTCATTGTCAGTGTGCAGATGATTTAGCCATTTACTAGAACATTCACAATTGCTTGTCATGTAAGTTTTTTCCAGAAACTTTATGTTATAAACAAATGTTTAAATGCACAAATTATAGTTAATGTTTTAACAATTCTAAAATTTAAAAAAATTCTGCAAAAATGAAAATGGTACCATGATTGATTTAGAAATACAGAAAACATGCACTAACACTCACAAATTATTTCAACCACACATGCAATTATAAAATTTAACAATAGGACCACAAAAATATAAAGTATAAAATATTATGCAAGACAAGGATTGTACGCTGTAGAATTGAGAAAAAATACATGCAGAAACGATAAACCCACTGTGTGAAATAGCCTTTAAAGCTCATCTCGGTGTTTTAACAACTGTCGCCCAAAGTCAGTGGCATCACTCTCAAGCCACAACTCATGATTGTTCAGAATCTCAGACACTGTAAGTTTTGAATCCCCATTTGTGTCACATTCTCCAATTAGGTGGTGAGCCTCCTCTTTGGCTTCTTCCCTGTTGTCTTGAGCAATCCATAAAGCAATTTCATCTCCTGTTAAAAATCCATCATTATTTGCATCAAAAACGTCTTCAAACTTATCAGTCTCGATTTCAGTCCATTGTGGATCTGAGTCATCCATATTTTTCTTAAAATTGCCAAGAAACTCCTTTAAGTCAATTTTACCATCTTTATTGACATCAGAAGTTCTGAGCGCGTCTTCAACTAAAATAAGACGAGTTTCAGGATCTAGTCTTGGGTGCTTGAATATCACATACTCTTTTAAATTCAGTTGCTTGTCATTGTCTTTGTCACAAATATCAAATAATTGCTTGTCACGTTGATATGAAGCTACAAATTTCTTCCATTCTTTGGTATCTGGGTTTTTAAATTCATTTGTTTCCTCAGAGAAATCTTTACCAAATGTGTCTGTAACATATTCTTTCCAAGAAATTAACTCATCCATATTTTTGTCTATGTTGGGAAATCCCCTTCTTGTATCTTGAGTTTCAAAGTCATCCAATGCTTTTATTGACCAATTTTCCAGTTCAATGTGATCAACAAATCTAAAACAAGTGCAAAAAGCAAAGCATAAATAGGATACTGTTATTGACATCAAAATATTTATCGGTACACCATTGAAAATAAATTTAATTTTCACACACAATGCCCATATTGCAATATTTCATGTGTCCATTGCCCCTCACCAAACTGTGTTTTTTTTTGCCTATTTGTGTATTTTTTGCCTATTTAACTAAGTAAATGTAAAAAATTTGCGCTATGGGCGAAATCAATAAGATTTTTAACAGGTTTTGTTATAAAGGCAGCAGCTGTCCAATATAAAATATAACAAAATAAATAAACTGTGTGTTGTTTATAAGGTTATTTTTTATGCTATCAAGTTTTTATATAACTAGTGATGTCATGGTATAAATTAACTTTGTAAAGTTATGTTTGACATAACTGTGTGACATTATCTCTGAACATGCTCCCCTCCTCCCAAAAAACTAGATCTACGCCTGGTCAAGTATTATATAATATTTATCCTCCCATGTTTGTTTCTTCCTTGTAATTTTAATTTTGACATTTTGTTTGGTTACTGTTAAAAAAGTGGTAGGATTCTAAAGTCTAGACCAGCGCCCTAACAATCAAAGTTTTGTCCAATGGTTTATATTGCTAACAATATTTGGGTTAGGGTGAGAGTTAGTATTTGGGTTTGGGTAGGTCAAGTAATATTGTTATGTTTGTTCTTACATATTTATGCCTTCCTTGCAATTTCAACTATAACGTCTTGTTTCGTTAGTATTAAAATAAATGCGGTGTATTCAGATGATCGCCCAAACAACCCTTACCCGTCATGGTCAGCATCAATCCTCTTTTCTACCAGCTTCTTGAGACGAGCTTTCTGTTCGCCAAGTGGAAGCTTGAACACAGCATCATCGTCGTCGTCTGCCACATCCTCCTCTGTAATGCCATGAAACAGAACCTCCTTATCGAATTTGGAATCGTGAGGTGTTGGCGACTCTTCGGCTTGCGTTTTTCGTTGAGGGACTATGGTAGATTTAGTATTGTGCACAAACAGCAAAGTACAAACAAACCCAAACGGAATTAAACTACTAAACATCCTACGGCTACACTCTACGCTAGTTACCTTAATATACAAATTAAAGTTTTTTTGTATTGTTATATGCAAGATCTAATATATTTCTGGGGCCAAATAGAAAATTGACTTTAGATATCCAAACAAAACTAGTACCAATCTTCTTGCTTGTTAAATAATTATATTGTATTTTTTAAAACAAGGAAAAATATGATAACTTTACTTGTAAAAGTTAAAAGATAGTACTTATTTTTTTAACTAATATAAATCAAATTTTAACAGCTGCAAAGTTGTTATTTAGGGGATTATTTTTGTAAATACCCCAAATCAATATTTTTTATTTTTTTTAATTCCAAAGTCATATTTTGGAAGGATGGTATTTTATTTATAAGAACATGTTTATGAATTTATCAGTTCATGTTTAAGATTAGTGATACTGCCATGTTATGTCTCATTCCTCGTTAAAATTATATTAGATTTTTCTGGTCGCCAATGACAACAGGACTACGCTTGAGTAATCTCCGTGAAGTCAAAGGCCAATATCATTTAATACATAGGTAGTCCTTGTCCTAAATTGCTTTCATTATATAATTAAGTTGTGCCTTACCTTGAAAAAAGCATCACATGTACTGTTAAGGTTTTTATTATCGAGAAAGAACAGCATATTGTCGTATTAGCACTTGTATTATTGCAGGTTTAGGGTAGGCCTAACACTAACAGTAACACTAATATTTCTAGAATCTAAGGAGTTTTAGGGGGTGGTCTAGAATCCTACCACAACAAACATTATTTGGGTTAGGGCGCGGGTTAGCGTTTGGGTTAGGGTGGGTCAAGTATTAGTATTAAATAAAGAATATTATAATACTTCACCCACCCACACCCAAACTCACACCCTAACTCAAATTTTGTGTCTTGATTTCATAACTGTGGTAGGATTATTGACCAGCGCCGAGTTTTACTTTATACGGAATTTATTCTGTTTTTAAATAAACAACAACTAGTTAAATTAAGGTATAACTGAATAAGTCTGATTATACAAATGAGGTTTTATAAAAATACAATACTAGTCAATTTGGCGAAACTATATTTTATCATATGCACAACAGAATCATATTTGTAAATTTGTGTTTCTCAAATAATTGCTGCGGCAAGAATGTTAACGTTTTAATTTTGATCATTAACATGTTTATGCCACTTCATCAATTTTAAAGGTTTTATGTTGATCAACTAAATGTAATATTAAAATCAAAGAAATTAATATAAAATATTTAGAAATAAGATTATTTTTAGTTATTGTTGAAGCCGTCATTGTATCTCCCATTCTTTAAGAAGTAAAGAAATGTTTTTCTAAAATGAGTTACAAGTATTTTGTGTGATATGCATGTGCTTGTCAACCTTTTTCGGAATGGTACACCCTTTTTACGTTTACCCAAAACTTATACGCCCCAGTCCACGCAATACACCGAATCTGTAGTAATCCTAATCAGAATAAGCAGGGCTGCAAGTATAGGATATCCGTAGCATATCTTTATACAAATACAAAATTTCATCAGTTATTTAATGCGAGTGCTGTTGTTGAATTTTTTCAGTTGGTTGTGTGAACTGAGGCAGTAGGCTTGTTTCGAGTGCTCCTATGATAAGCAGATAAATATTCTTGATAGAATTTCTTTTTTGGTTTTAATTTCAACAAGAGCAGAAAATCTTTGCTCGCAAAGGTATGTCATGGGCACGCGAACAAGGATGGAAATCGCTTTTTTACTTAGCTTTTAGTATTTAGGAATGTTGAGAAGCGATACCCTAAATTCCACGCGATCTGGGGAAAAAGGTCTATGACAATTAGGACATCCAAGGGCAGAAAAGTCTGACTTTTAGACCCTGATGACTGAGGTCATGACAATTCACTAATTGGACCTTTAGGTAAACTCCCTGCATAGATAAATTAAAAATATTCCCTAAAAGTTCACAAAAGATAAAAATATGTGAGATAGAATTAATAATTACCCAAATAATGTGCGTTAATTTAATAATTATTTAAACGCTTGGGAAATAGCCCAAACTCTGGTGGGCATAAGATAATCTCATCCAGCTCATAGGATTGTTAAGTCATACATTGATGTATTGGGTCCCAACCTAAAGCGTTTATTTAATTATTAAATCAACGCTCATTATTTGAGTTAGGGTGCTGGTTAGCGGTTGGGTTCGGGTGGGTGAAGTGAGACTTTTTAATCCTATGAATGCCTTAATTGCCGTATACCTTTTTGCTTAGAACTGCAATCATTTCTAACGGGTCGGGTGAAAATTCACTATATTTTTAAACTGTTTAAACTCTGCCTTTTGAACCAAATGTGATCATAGTTCAATAAGTTCACTGGTTAAGTAGCCCAAGGTAGTCTTCCAAAATCAGCCTGCGGAACCAAAATATGTGGCATACGGCGTGCTTTGGTTTTTCACCCGCACCACAAACATTCAGGAGCAGGCTTTTGAAATTGCTTAAGGGCATCGTTGCAACCATATTTTTCTCTAGTTAGGGTGTCACAAACTTTTAATACAGATATCCTAAAGTTACCCTTTTGTGCTGGCAAACCTTAAACGTGTACAGCAAAACACCTACAGATGGTTACTTTAACATCGTTTATGTTGAGTAGCCACAAATTTAATTCAAAAGAACAGGTTAATACAGGTCAAATTGGTCGCACGATAATATATGATAACAAAAATATTACCTCACAATGGTCAGTGATAGGCGGCAAAGTACTGCAACTGCTACCAGATAGCTAGTCATCGGCCTATTGTCATGCGTTATCTGGTACACCCCTTTTAAGTGGTACACCCTTTAAAAATTATGGTACACCCTGGGGTGTACGATAAACCCGGTTGAAAAGCACTGTGATAGGCTACCCCACTGTTGTCATAGCCATTTAAATTATTTAAAAGTTGTTTAACCACTTTTAAAAAGGCACAAAAGCAATCCATGGATGTAGTTCAATCATATTATAATGCTGATAAGTGATTTGCAAGGTGAGATGCTTAGGTAAATCCACCTCTATTTTTGTTGTTGATATTTACATCAGATCAGAGATTGAGTCATGGCTGATGTGCAACGAAGACCAGAAAATGTTGGACACATTTTGTTAAAGGTAATTTTGAGCTTTTCAAGTCTAGTAAACTAAATATATATATATATATATGTTGTTGTATCAACTGAATTACATTTAGGTCCAAGAAGATTTGCTTCAACTGAAAGATCAGTTGAAGTCAGCTGGTCCTGAAAGTAGAATAGATCTGCATTCATTGGATGAAGCTTTGCTTAAAACAGAAAATGGAATAAAGGTTGGACTTTTAACGTTGCAATATACAAGTTAATCAACATTATGTAGACTAAAGTGCCACTTTTTTTTCATTTTTAGCAAAACAAAGAATTTATTGTCAGTGTAATAAACAACCAAGTGACTACCCTCCCAACAGTTGTTGATGGATCCCGTCAGGGCACTCGTCAATATGTGCAGCAACAACAATCTCCAGTGGATATGCATAATGGCAGGCCTTTGCTACATTCCTCTGTTTACCATGATTCTCCGGGCGAAAACGTAAGTTTAGAAATTCTAAAATCAAGCTAAGACTATTTTATTGTCTTGTGCCAAACAGGATGGCAATTCCATATTTTAGTTTAAAATCCCATTTCTTTTAAATATTATTATGAAATTTACAAAATACAGGTTTACTTGTTCTGTAGAATATAAAATCACAACATTTTGACTTTTGTTATTGTTATAGATTGAAGCACAGCAAGAGCCAGAGTCTTTAGATAGCATGGAGGTAAAGTTGCAGACAGGCAAATACATTACAGGTGCTGATTTTCCAAAGGGAAAATATAGTACACAGAGATTATATTTTAACCACAGAGTTATTATTGGCAGAAAATATTTTGAATTGAGTTATTGTTAAAACATGAACATGCTTGTTTAGAAGTATAAAAAGAAAGCCTTGAACAATAACAAATATTATCCATTAAAGGCAACCAGTGAATCTTATATATTTTGAATTTCAAACAAAAGGAAAGGGCATTCCTCTTTGTTTTGTGGCAAATAGAAAATCAAGGATGCCAAATAATGTATCTGGATTGCAGTCAACATGTTACTTTACATACAGTTTCACAGAGACCTGACAATGAAAGCACTTCTGAATCCTGAAAATCTCAACAACAGATCTGTTTTACACCAAAACTATGGATTTACTTTGCCAATAGTGAGGCCACCACGACAGGCCAAGGTTGGTATAGATTTTTTCTAGCTAAAAAGTATTTTTTAGTAAGGACTTGGAAATGATTTTATTCTTTTTTCCCATAGGCAATTGCACAATCTCTAACTAAAGGTTCAACTATTGAACCGCTTTCAGTATTACCGCGACAAAATAGAGTTGATCCTGCCCTTGTCCCACCCCCTATTCACGAAAAAGTAAGTTGGAATATTTTGAATTGCTTGACAAATACGGATACCAACTTAAAATTAAAAAGAAATTAAAGACTTTTAATTTCTTGATTGATGTGTTTTAGGATGCCAAAAAGGGCATCTTAAGTTTGATTGAGCGGGGTTTAATTCCTCCAGCTGCGGAGTTGACTCTTGACCCCAGTCCGGTTCATCACAAGAGGGCAATGTTGCACAATCCAGAGGCAGCGAATAGAAAACAACTTCAGTCTGACAGCAGTGCTCGGGGAGGTAATTTCCTAAACAATACATTTATTGAAACATTGCCATTTGTATTTAACATAAAATTTTATGGAATTATTTCCGGACAAGTTGATTTCTAAAATTGGTTTTATACTCATTTTTTATATACAGCATGTAAGTTAGTTTACTGTGCTCATTCCTTTACACCCGTTTGATTAATTAAGATAAAATTTGATCCTTTGAGAAATCAAAATTATACAAACACATGTTTTAAATAAAATACTGTTTTACTTAAAAGCTATGCTTAATAAATAGATTTTAAAAATAATCTTATGTTCTCAGTAGAAATTAGCCCATTTTCTAAAATCGATGCAACCTAATGAAAAAACGCAATTTCGTTGTTGTTATATATACTGAACTTAACACTGTTTACATAAAATAACCAATATGTTTATGTTAATCTACCTGAAAATCAATTGACCTAATGCGTTCTGCATGGTTATTCTAATGACTTGAATTGCTAATTAATCTTCTGCTGCCCGTAAAATATAAGAAAGAACTTCGTCTCAAAAATGCATACAGTATTACATTTTACTTACAAATGTGGCTGCATTTTCTTTCTCTGTAGAGGGCAGTCACTATATGGCTTCCGTAAAACTCGATCTAACTCACGATCGACGGCCGAGCGAAACTATGACGTCACAAAGACTGGGTACGTCAGAGGAAGGCGTCTCGCCATCGATACCACCATCCAGCGCAAACTACTCGTTGCTAAGATCAGCAGGTTACTAGTTGAAAGCTATTTAGGAATTATACGACGGAGCCTAAATTTTAAAATGTACATCAGTTTTCAAAACTTCCTAGATTAATAAACCCCCAATTTCCTTATTTTTCTCTATAGCGTTCACCACTAGGAATGTATTTCCTGTTGTAAATTGTAATATTGGGGCGTTTTTTGTTATAAACCTGCGCGAGTGCACGTGTGCTAGGTCAGTGGTCTCCAAACCATGTTGGATTACCTTAACCTTTTATTGAGTCGCCATCACTCAACAAATTCCGCAGTTCTAGTGGTTTTATTGCGCTCTTGGTGTAAAAGAGTACATTAAAAACGCTAAAACAAATTACAAAAATTGTGTTTAATGTGTTAACCTAAAAACAATCCATCTGTTAAATCCATAAGTGTTAATCCATGTGTTAATTTCAACTTCTCATTTTACAACAAATGTGTAGGCACAGTTCTCTTGAATTGTGTATAACTTCAGCATATTATCGATCGCTCGTGTTATTTAGTTCAAGCATTACTTATCGAAAATCGAACTGGGTTAGCCTTTAAATGCTGATTTCACATTATTTAAATTGGGGTCGGTTAATAAAAAGGTTGGAGACCGCTGTGCTAGGGTGTTGTCCAGTTCCGCATGACTTAGACAGCATATTTCTACATCTCTGACATTTTTAGTCAACCTATTCAGGCTCCCGCTCCCCCCAGCTGCGATCAGTCCTTATCCAGTCCCCTGCATCACGCAGAAAGTCGGCAACTAACTACTCAAAATCTCCCCTTCCGATGCGACTCTTCAATGCACCATTGCAACCTTTGGTAGGGAAAAAGTGTTACACATTTATAACAATTTCAAAAGATTGGTTCGATACCTTGTGTGTTTTGTAAATACTGTTCTGGAATTCAGGGCTTTTAAGTTATAAACATTTTTCTTGTTCAAATTATTTTACGATTAGTTTCGAAGGGGTTGCTGCAAAGCGAAGACAGACCCAATTTACCTTGATTTAACTTTTAAATAAAGAGTTGTTCATCTAGGTTTCTAGAACTGTTTTTAAAAATAAAGTACCGCTATAGGTTTAATAATAAATAAATCATTTACGGTAACTATGTTTCTATTGAAATGATACAGTAAATAACATGTAAAAAACAAGTGACAAATTTTAAAAGAAGAGGTACTGTGAATAAAACCAGGTCCATGTGTGTGTGACGTATGCGAAGCTTTTTAATGTAAAGCCAGTGAAGACGAATAAATGATGTAAAAAGGCTACTACATAGTTTACATCAGATTGGTAAATACTTTAAGATAAAATAATAACATGCATTTCTAGGCTTATTGATCGTTTTGGTAATAGATCGGGTTGGTCCAAATTATCTTATACTTTTTTGGTTGAGTTTTATTTGTGTCTCGCGAAAACGGGGAATTTCCCTTAAGCAAAATCAGTTTTAGGCTACTGGCCATTTCAAATTGGCAAAGTGTTTAACATATTTCAATGGTCATATTTCAACCATTTTGCAAGCATACATCGTATATTTATTAAATATGTCTTTGGGTCGAAGTTTTGTTTATTCCGTTTTTGAATACCACTATTTTTGATACATTTTGGCGCTGGTGTAGAATCCTACAAGAACGAACATTATTTGGGTTAGGGTGCGGTTTTGGGTTTTATAAGGTTAAGCAATATTATTAAATAATCAAAGTTGACCCAACCAAACCCAAAGTGCGTTCCTTTAATATTTGTTTTAATGCTGTGCCTGCAGCATACCTACGAAATATATGACGATAGACAACAGACAACAATAAGCAATATCCCAGGGGCCGAAAATTTGAGGTTTACATTCTTTATCTTCTGTTTTTTACGGTTGTACCGTCTTCCTAAAGTATCTTAAAATCAAAAGGGACTCCAGCAATAAGACTAAAATTAGAGCAACATGTAGGGTGCGGGTTTGGGTAGGTATAGGTTAAGGCCTTCAAATTTGATTTCAATTTTTGGTACCACGACACTTTTAGCAGCTTTCGGTTTTACAATGCTCTTGTAGTCAGCTCTCTAACTATAACCGACCAGTCTTAACCGCATCACCTAATCCCAAACATTTCACAATGACCTTATCTCTAGCCCCCTCCGGCGACACCCGCGCAAAAAGAGGATGAACACCAGGTGGTGGCGGCGAGCAAGCACTACAGTTTCTTTCTACGCGCTGGCGAGATGCCGCCCACAGGCGACCCGGAGTTTTCTGCCTTCCAGCAGCGCTACTTACTGCAGTGGGGCGGCATCGTGTCCACTCTCTCGCTTCTCGTCAAGCATCTGCGCGACTTTGCCGTTCCGCTGGCGCACGTCAACGGCGACAAGTGGGTTCTTTTTGTATTTCTACAGATCGCCGGATTTGTGCATCAAGGCCGGCGACTGTTTTTTGTCATATTGTCATTGCATACATATGTAGACTCGCCGACCTTGCGTCCCAATACGAACTGGAAATCAACCCGAGTCGCGAAGAGCTTTTGTCAGTTCTCGAGAACCATGATGACGTCATGGGCCTGATGAACACCCCTGGCCGACGGTTCCGAGCCCGGGACGGCAGTCACGTGGCCGCCGCCAAAATACAAGCCACCTGGCGGCGCCACAGAGACCGCAAAGCCTACATTCAGTATCGAAAACAAAGGTAGCGCTGAATAAATAAACTTAATGACAGCTAAATCTTATCGTCCTTTAAAAAAGCAAATTATGTTGGACGTTTATACACACACAAACTTAATAATAGTGACCCGCAATAGCTCATTATGACTGGAATAGTCTTTACGACAATATTTTTGTAAAAGCAATATTACTCTTAGATACAACTTGTCTTGTGTAAAATCTGTAGCCAGGTGTTCAAAATTGTACGTGAGTAAAAGTTTATAAATGTTAAGCTCTAAAAGTTTCCGTAAAAAAAACAACATATTTTTCTATGAAACCATAAAAGCTATATAATGCTGCCCTGTTAAAAAAACCTGAGTAAATTTACGAGTTACAAACTCTTAAGCCACTTCAAGTTTTCCTATAATATACTGTTGTTTTGCTCTAGGTGGGCGGCCGGTGTGATCGCGATCTCGTGGATAATGCACGTTCGCATGTCAAGGATGAGAAAGCACCTGCGAGAGATCAGACAAAGGCACCTGGAGAACTTCCGAGCAAGGGCAAAGGTGTGGTGATTAAAAAGTCCGTATGATGGCGGTTAATTAGCTTCCTAAGCAAACCACATAAACGTTCTAATCGTTCCTCCGAAAACAGTTCCGATTCAACAGTGTCACGCTCAATCAAATTCAGTTTTGTAATATCTTTAGGCTTTAAGCTATTTATTGAAGGTTTTCTGGCTAAGGTCAAAGCCAATAAAAATTTCAAACCCATTTCAAGCATTTCACACATTAACCAAGTCAATAACAACCGCCAATTTTTTTCAAATGACTTGCAGTGCAACAGTGTAAAACTGTAAATCATCCGTTTTTACACTTTTTTCAATTATTGCTTTGTGTGATGGGCTGAGCTGAAGTTGTACCCCGATCTACTTCGCCCGTTCCTTTTCATACCGCTTCTGTTGCAGACGTTAGCAGTTGACTGGAATCGCATTCAGACCTCGCGCCGAGTCATTATTCACGTGCCATCCCTGGGCTACCAAAACCACCTCAGGTTTGCTCTACCCGGCTTCGATCGCAAGCAGAACAACCAGATGGCGAGGCTGTGCGATCTGAGAGGTACGCATTGTACATGGTTTGGATTAAGAGTGGATGCTTCGTTTTTACTCTGAAAGCATACGTTTGAACACATTTAATTGATTTTCGTGTTTTTCATATTTTGCTTTGGAACACTATATACGGATCTGTTCATAAGTTTTATGGTGAAAATTACAGCCCAAATAGTCGTAAAAAGCGACATGCTTTATTGTTCAAACGTTTCGGCAAATGCTCATGCCATCATTAGTGATATGAAGGCCACATCAGTTACTACCGTTTATATACATTTTGACGAAACAGGTGCAGAGCAACTACGACATACAATATATTTACAAGCAAAGAAACAATAGTAGGACAGTACGTCACATCAAAAATACGCGATAAGTTAATTAATTAAACAAATACAGAGGAACCGACTTAAAATCAACGTTTAATTCCGGTTTATAGCGTTGAATGGAAATTGATTCCAGTAACATCAGTTGATAGCGGTCCCTTGCTGTTCCAAGCACTTCCGGGTTTTTAAAGTCCACTACATGGTCTTTGTTGGCCTGAAGACTGAAATGTTTTTGTGAAAAAACCTACATTGGGGAAACCAGGCGAAACCTTGGAACGCGAGTTTATGAACACCAACGAAGCGAAACGTCCAAATTGTGTCAACAAAGACCAAGTAGTGGACTTTAAAAAACCCGGAAGTGCTTGTAACACCAAGGGACCGTTATCGATTAATGTTACTGGAATCAATTTCCATTCAACGCTATAAACCGAAATTAAACGTTGATTCTAAGTCGGTTCCTCTGTATTTGTTTAATACCTAATTAACTTATTGCGTATTTTTTTTGATGTGACGTACTATTTTGCAGAAATTACAATTTTCGAACACGGGTTTTATCATTTTGTAGCAAAAAAATCATTTGGCAAAGCAACGTTAAATTAATGACATAAAATAAAATAATAATTGTTGTTATATACATTTCACCATTTCGCGGAACCTTTTTACTGTTACGTGTTTATAGGGTCGATATTTTTGTGAATTTATAGACTGATAAGAAAATGAAATCTAGAAGAAAATCAGGCCACACCGATACAACCCATGTCACTTTTCTCAAGTATTAACTGTAATCATCATTTGACAGAACAATAACGTCATTATTTTTGTTGTTTTTATCAGGATCTATGCCTGTTTCAACACTGACCAGTTGATCTTTTATCAATATCGTAATATCTAAAAACAACTCTAACTACAATACAGGATACTGCAGTTACGCCAAAACCCCATCAACAATTCTGCTTAAAATCCTAACTACAATTAAACACCTTGGCAGACCCGAACGTCGACGTGATATACGTGAGTCCAGTGGAGGTGACTGAAGAACTAAAGCAGTATTACTGCAAGTTGCTGGGCCTCAAGTCGGCCGTGGAGGCAGCCGACCCGGAAAACATCGGCGACCTCTCCAACCGATTCACCATCGTGATCCCGGAGGCTCTTAACAAGTTCCCGGCAAGTTTTCGTTTTAATTTCCCTTTTTTTTGCTTTAAAGTGGCCGTTGTTTGTGTTGTTATGTGATCGCTGTAAAGGGAAATATGAAGGGACTCTAATCGTTTTGTTCGGGCGTGTTACTTGCGGGGTTGTTAGTTCGAATTAAGTTACAAGTTGTCGAAATATTGTATGCAAGCGTTGCAAATGAGACAAATCCCAACTGGATACATACTATTAGTCAATTTTTTTGCTTATGTTATGCAGTACAACGATTAAACATCTAAAATTAACTGAATTTTTAATGTTTTACTTCTATGAAGTGATTAACTGTTTGGTTTGTTGTTTAACTTTTTTCGTTTTTAAAGTAGTTCATTTGGTTTCAGTCTACCTTGTCTTTTCGATATAAACCACTTTGAAAAAAGCGCCTTTTAATTGCAAACCTATTAGATTTAATAAAACCTGCGACAAACATTTTGAACTCGTTGGTTTGGTAATCGTATATTTTAAACTCTTTAAACGCTGCCTTGAAAAGTAACTTCGTGGTTTAAACAGTGTAACGTTGAGTTCTGTTTCTTTACATCCGACTATAACCTCATAGGGCTAGATCACACTTATTGAACACGTATGTGTGACTGTTTGCGTATCTTAACTACAACAATTCCAAGTTTCAAGTTCCTGTCGCTCTCTTCCGCTCCAACTCGCTTCCCAACCTCTGGAGCTGATCGCGAAGGTTCTGGAGGAGAAGAAATGAGACTTGCGTGTTTTGAAAAAAATATTTATGTATATTTTTTAATTTTAAAATTCATATTTTTTTTTAAATTTATGTATATTTTTTCAAAACCTCTAACGCCCTTTCTCCCACTCCAGACGCACCACATGTGCCTGGGATCCCTTCTCAAGTACAGTCCGGCGGCGATGAGTCGCATCCGGAGGTTGATCGCCGGAAGAGACGCCTACTACCTCCCGGGGGTGATGCACAGGGACGACCTCACCGTGGCCGATGTCCTCTCCATCCCGGTCCTAGGATGCGAGCCGGAGGTGAGGGAAAGTCCCTTCTAGGACAAACGATCTGTTAGAATGTGAATTGGTTACCATTTTTTTTTTTATTAATTAATTGACCTTTTCCGTATTAGACATTTATATTTCATATATGCTTATCAGGATTACAACCAGGGCTGGGGAGCCACCGTAAAATAGCATTAGCTCTGGCTCCAGCTCCGGAGCCATAAGGCAATTATTAAATGGCTCCGGCTCCAGCTCCGGAGTCGTAAAACTCATATCCTTTGGCTCCGGCTCCAGCTCCGGAGCCATCAAATACACACCCAATGACTCCGGCTCCAGCTCCGGTGCCACCAGTCACTTATTCAATGGCAAGTTTTAAAAATTGCTTTTGGCTAAGTAACGTTGGAGATGAAACAAAATATAATTTCTTAGCTTTAGCACCACAAATTGAAAAATGGCTCCAGCTCCACAAAAATAATAAAAATGGCTCCGGCTCCGGCTCCAGCTCCACAAAAAAAATAAAAATGGCTCCGGCTCCGGCTCCAGCTCCACAAAAATAATAACAATGGCTCCGGCTCCGGCTCTGGCTCCAGAGAAAATGCTTAGCTCCGGGCTCCAGCTCCGGCTCCGGCTCCCCAGCCCTGATTACAACACATATTTTTAGTGATCCTTTCCTTTTTTCTTTCGATAGTCAATCGAACTCTACATTTTTGTTGTTAATGGATGAAAAATGTCTCGTTTTGTGCCTTGAGGTATTTTTTAGAAGTAGGGGAACTTCTGGCTATTTTAATGAAATACCGTGGTCAGCTGGGTAAATGTTATATAAAGTTATCTTACCAAACAAAATTATTTTACCGATTTTACTACACTGAGCACTAGCTGTGCAAGTAGATTCGCGTGAATACTTGGGTGGTGGTTATCGCTTAGTTAGAACATACGTCGCAAACTCTTTTTCTTCAGCACTTTTTAAACCAAGGTTGCGTATGACGCTAAGAACCGCGCCGAATAAAAGCGAGATGTTAACTCGGAGGTTGTAAAGCTGTCCAAAATTAAATTACGCTATCACGTTCTGTTGCAGATTTGCCACCTGTACAGCAGCAAGTCGGGATCGAAGCGCGTTTTTGCCGCAGCCGACGTGACAGCGCCACCTGGCGAGCACGACGTGTATTCGGCACAGCAGCTTCACGAGTCGTTGGCCGGACTTATCTGCGAGCATCCCATGATGAAGAGGTGGCTGCTCAAGATCGACTCCGGGTTCGAGGGACGGTGCATCGCATACATCGACGTCGCCAAGTAAATATTTCACATATATATATAAATTACATATACTTGTACTTTTGTCAAAGTCTATTCCTCGTGTATATTTTACCACGTTAGGAATGTCAATACGAGGTTAGTTAGAGGGATGCCTTGATGTTTTATCTCGATACCGATACCCGAAATTCTGAAAAGTAACGCCGTTTGATTGATACAAAATGACGTTATAAATATGCCCAAATAAATAAAATATATAAAATGTAAACGTTCAAATGTAATTTTTATATGGATAAAACGCATAAAAATGCTTTAGCGTTAAAAAGTTACCATATCTCAGTGGATAAACTATCCTTTCACGATAGAAATCGCAGCGTCATATGGCTAAAACCCAGATATTAGTTTAGTTTCAGTTCAGAACCAATACATCCTTAGTAACGGACGTATAACGGTACTACCACTTAGCATTTGTTATGGGCTCCGATCCGATATTATCGGACATCCCTAGGTAGGTTTATTGTGTAGTTTCATTTAACACAACACATAGCAACCGTACAGTATCGAATAACACCATACGTTCCAACAGACACCTGCCCTGCTACAACTGGATGGTACGCGAGAGTGTGAGGTATGGCGAGAAGTGGAAGAAGAAATGGGCGCAGGTCAGTTTGTCAAAAAATAAGTGAAATTTAACCAACCAAACTTAACACTGGAACGGGATTGACGTCGAAATATTCCCAGAACGATTTGTTGAGTAGGAATACAATCTGCATTTACACACGCAATGCAGTGTTGCGAAACCAACATTTCCTATAATGTCTATAGCAGCGGTCCCAAAGCTGGTCTATAGTTTATGAAGCTAACCTGAGCTAAACTGATGTTTTCTGTTTGTTAATAGGATACCGCTTATAGCAAGGTACTGTTTCAACTGCCTGAAGTGTTGGACAACTTCGCTGAACCAGCAAACCGCGACGCATTTGGGAAGTGGGTGGACTTCCTTGAAGCTTTTCTCAGCCAGGTTGGTAAACGCTACGTTTGTAAGGAATTACAATGTCAGATTTGAACAGCAAGTCAATTATTACGCGAAACAGTATTTTAAAGGAGTCATTTCAAACGTTTCTTACCGAACCTTTGTTGACAAAATTTAATCATCATGTCGTTTTTTTTTTAAATTAGGTATAGTAGTCCGATTTTGCTCTTATTCCGAACTGTGTTTTATTCTGACAGTGATGTCGTTATTTTTTCGATATTATGACTGGAGTCCGCTTTCTCGATATTTTTCCTATTTTAAACAAACAATCGCAACTTTCTCGCTCGATTAGATTTCAGCTGCATATTTCGCTCGAGGGCCAAAGGCTAAAACAATTATCCTGGGCCCGCCCCTGTTGCGTAGCGGTTTCTCGTAGTGGGCCTTCAAATCGATTTTCGAAGAGTAATTTGGGTGGCGACAAAAATAGTTTACCGACCACTGTTTGAGGCAGTCGATATACACTAGGTTTACTCTTTTTCCAAATCGACGGGATTATTTTTTCTTGATCTGTATATACGGGTCTGTGTTTTGGGGCATGTATTTAGAGAACCACAATGGAATCGGCCGGTTTTAGTAGGGCGTTTTTACCTTTTAAAAACCTGCTGTCTACAAAAGGCTACCAATTAAATATGTTCTAAATCCAGGGTGGTGTTATCGAAGCCTACCCGCCTTCGGAGAGCGTGACTTGCCTCACCGTGGACATTCTGATTGACCCGACTGGCACCGTTCACATGAAGTCGTGCGGCGACCAAATCCATGCCGAGAACAGTCTGAGATGCTGGGGCACCTCTGTGCCACAGGTAAGTCGCCTGCTAAAGATGCTGTTAAAAATTGTTCGTGAATTTTTAAAGAGTCCATTTACTTTTTTTTCGGAATCAGTTTATGGGAATATAAGTTGGGGTTTTTAGTAGGACACCAAAACTATGACCAGCGGGACAGATCCGGTCGAGCTGTTTACTTCTTTCGGACCACGACATGCTAACTATTAAACGAAATGTTCTTAGTATACGAAGCTAAAACTAACCTGGATTGTGATGAAGTTTCAAACTAATCGACAATTTCAAATAACTCCTGATTCGTTTTGAGCGTTTACACAGTATTACTTCAGTCTATATAGGCTTTCATATTTCTACGATCGATGAACATGTTTTTTAACTTGATTATGTAGGAATATTTTACGCCAGCTAAAGAGCACATTTCACTTTTTTAAATGACATCAACCTTTTCATATTTTGGGAATATTTGGAACTAACTATTTCAAATTCGTAATAATCCTATAAGAACCTCTCTACTTCCATCATAACCCCAAACAATATCGCCCTCTAAAAGCTCACCTGTTTTTTTTTTCCAAGGCATCGGTCGACCCCAACGAACTTTTCGAGACCAGCCTTCGAGTCGGTGAGGCGTGTCGAGCCCGAGGGGTCGTAGGTCACTTCTCCATCGATTACGTCACTTTTATCGACTCGGTCTCGATGCAGCAAACCTTGTGGGCAACCGACCTTACTCTCGCTTACAGGTGCGTAATGGCTTGATATAAATTTTTTTTTAATCATTAAGAGAATTAAATCGATCCACGCTAGGTAAAGGTAGTTCATTGTGTTTCATTCTACCTGTGTTTTTAATTATATGATGTAAAACTGCATTTTAATGTGTGTAAATTAGATTAGAAAACAACATTCTTCATACACTTAACTCGGGAAATTGAGTTTTAAAGCCTTGCTTTTTATTGGTACTTTTTACCTTGTCGAATGAACATTTCTAAAATATTAAAGATCTTATACCTCAAATAAAGATTTATGTAAGCCTGAATCAATGTTTTACCTTTACTTATAAAAATGTATATACGATAACTCGGAGTTTCGCTTTGACGACTTTGCTTTTGATAAACAGAGTTTTCCCTTTATCTAGACATCTAAATTTGGGAGCATAATGGTTGGAGGTTTTAGTAAGACAAAGTAAGACGTAGTAAGAATATCAAAGCCCATACAGAAGTAGATATCATTTTAAACGTTTTGAATAAACTCATTTTAAACTTTTTCAAATAACTCAGATGTTGAAAATGAATAAAGAGTTATTCGAAACGTTTAAAATGCTACCTACTTCTGTACGGGCTTTGATATTCTTATTGCGACATCTAAATTGATGCCGTTTTACAGCGATCAGATGGCGATGACGCAACTCATGCTCTTCGTCACCGGGGGCGAGCTGGACGCCGCCAGGTGTCGCTTTACGGTGCCCCCTCCCCCTAAGGAGAAGAAGGGGCGCTTCAGGAAAAAAGACGACGATAAAGAGGTGCGTTCAAGAGTTATTTAAAGAATTTACCTGTTTGCGATTTGGAATGTTAAGTTTTCCCGTTAAAACTGCAATTGGAATCCTAAACCAGAGATTACAGTACACTACCTATTATTTTCAGAGAAAAATTCCACACGCCCTAGATTTTATTTCGCTCGTTAAGTATGTCATGGTTGAAACCATAAAGTACACCGAAAAGCCATCGCAGACTCGCCGAATCTGTCAATCTAAGATGCAAGCAGAGCAAGCCAGAAAAACAACTAGCCTGCAGACTCATATGTGTGTGTGTCTTTCATTAAAAACATGACGTATTATGTAACGCCCACTTTCGTTTTAAAGGTTACGCACAACTTGAATCGGCACTGTGTGTTGAGCACGAAACTGCTGCACAGCAACATGGCCGTCGTTCACTACAGCGTGTTTTTCCAGGTAAACTATTTGGTTTATTTGTCATTATATTTATCAAAGAACAATTCAATTTGACAAAGCACAGTACGTTGTTTAAGAAATTGTTTCAAATTTAAAGTTTTCACCCTGACAAAGGCGGCTTGCATAGGTTGCCGAAACGTTGGGTAGAAATTAAAATTACCATAGGAGCGGTTTATTATTTATATTACTATGCATGGTAGCAACAGTTGAAATAAACTAACCACAAGTTGTGTATTTTAAATAGAGTGCAATGTCTTCCTAATGGGTTTAAAACACATTCACACCAAACCCCATTGATTGAACTTTCTAAATTGAATTCCAAAAACTCAAACAACTCTATCCTATCTTTTTGGCATAGAATGTGCATTTGTTTGTTGCAGATGTGCAGAGCGCACGGGATCGGGTTTGATATCAAGGAGAGACAGGGAACCGTTTTCACGCTCGTCGACTCTTCCAAGCGGGAGGAATTCGGGATGCTGTGAGTAACTAACCTGTACATTTTTTCTAAGTGTTTATCGTTTTAAACTTTTGTTCGTGACACTTCTCGCCTTCGAATTTATACTATACGCGGGTCTTGTAAAATTCTGCCTATTTTTTAAAAAACGAACTACTAACTACACAATTCAGGAAAATAAGAAATAACTTTGACAAAAACAAACACCTTGCGCGGGCGCTCGAAAGCACTGATCTTTCTGTCAAATTTGCAAAGGGCATCTAAAGTACGTTTTTCACACTTTGTTTCTCTTGTAAATTATAGTTTTGTAAACTTTAGTGGAAATGATTTCCCCAGTCCTGACGCACGATTTAACAACAAAATTGACCGGAGCTGTTTTTTTTGTTTGAGGCTGGAAGCGTTATGCGTCGCCATGAAGGCGAATTAAAGTCACCAGGATCACGACGTTTTTTCTCATGTTGCTTGTTAAAATTGGCAGTGATACAAGTATACGTGCCGTGGTGGCTGCAAGGTGGACAAGTAAACTATGATGGCCACGATGTGGTTTAAAAGAGAAATGAAATGTGAAAGGCGTATTTTGACACCATATAGACATATTCCAAAGGTATACGCTCAAGTAGGTCTGATGTGGTCGTATCAAATAACCAACCTTTTCCAATCAACAGGACGGTGGGCGACGAGCTGCCAGGAGCGCTAGCTACCTTCGCGCGCAACTTGTCAATCATCCACCAGGAGATCTCGGCGCCCAACATGCAGGGCAAGACCAACTTTAAGGCGGCCGTGAACGACATTGAGGCGATCCTAGGCGTGACTGCTCAGAACGAGGAAGAGGACTCAAAAGAGCTGGTGCCGGTTGCCTGAGGGCGATCTCGCGTGCGGTAGGTTTCCACATTGAACTCGTTCGTTTTTCGTTTTGTTGCGTCGACTATTGCGTGCACTTTTTGTAGTCTTTTACCTTCGCTGGGTTTTGCGCAGAAACTTGGCTGTAACTTTCCGACTTTTTGCCTGAACAGAGCGTATTACTAAATAATATATGTTTCCATAGTACCACTATTGGTACGTGCACTAGCATCCTTTGTTACCCCACTGTTTTTCACACATACTTTGCTATGCTTTATGTTTATTATTTCGTTGATTTTGCCTGAAGCGATTTCAAAGATGCCCCGTAATATAAGTTGTTAGTAATCCTTTACCTTTGTTGGCATATATATATCACTACTTCCGTCCTTTTTTTGGCTATTCCTTCGCTTGAAGTTACCTGCACACTAAGAAATGTACCCTGCTCACATATACATTGTACCTCTACAAGCCTGGAATTTGATGTATTGTAGCAGCTAGGTCTTTTGTCAATTTTTTTAATTTTATCTGTCTTGTAGAAAAGTACCCTCCCCGACTTAGCGTTGGAACACCGTTGTATGCTGAAGATTTATGTTGTTAAACTGTTTCAAAGTGTCTGTGTTAAATAAACCACACGTGATTTATTTGTTGTACACATCGCAGTTGCTGCAGCTCGCACGAATGTTGTATGCATAAGAGTAACAATAAGACGATAAGCACCAAAGTTTCAGTAGCTTATACCTTCTACAGATTAAAGGAACAGGAAATGGCGAAGTTTAGAGATTCACAACTTTGTCCTTTAAATACTAAATCTAGGAGCTAAACTTTCTTTACATAGGTTGTTCTGCAATAATTTTATAAAATTCCCCTTGTAATATTTTGTTTGAACTTTTTTTTTTAAGTTTATTGTAAATACGAAAAAATACAAGAAAAATAAATACATTGTATTGTCCAGCAATATAAAATGCATTTCGAGCAAATAACGTAACTTTGTTTTTAAGTATTTTAAGGAAATACAAGCTTCAATGCAAAAAGCACGAAAAATAGCACACGATTAAAATTGTAAAATATGTCGAAATATCATTGCCGGTAATTTTGATAACCCAGCAAGGAAAACCGGAACGTGACGCAATAAAAACTAAATTTCAAATAAATATAACAAGTACGTTTTTTCATTCGCATGTGTTTTTGTAAGTGCGCTACACAAAGGTTAATCCACCTCATCGATGACTGGACCGCTTCCAGGCTGGTTAGCACTACCAGCACACCCGGAAGAATGGAGGTTGCTCATCACAGGTTGACACCTTTTCTGCAGCTCCTTAAGGTGGTAGGTGAATTCCGCGGTGTCAGCCAGCGAGTTACCATCCAGCCACTTCTGCTCTTCGGAGCACGCCTCCAGCACTCTGGTCTTGTCCTCTTCCGAGATCTTGCCTCCCGTGTTGGGATCTTCTACCGCGTTCTTGACACCGTAGAGGTAACTCTCGAGCTCATTTCGTGCCTTTAGTCTTTCCAGCTGCTTTGCGTCGTCGTCTTTGTACTTCTCAGCCTCGGCAAGCATTCGCTCGATATCGGCGTTGGACAATCGGCCCTTGTTGATCGTGATCTGGTTTGACTTGCCAGTGCTCTCGTCCTGCGCTGAGACCTGTAGGATACCGTTGGCGTCGATGTCGAACGACACCTTGATCTTGGGGACACCCCTCGGCGCCGGCGGTATACCGGTCAGGTTGAAGGTTCCCAGTATGTTGTTGTCCTTTGTGAGCGCCCGCTCACCTTCGTACACCTGTATAGTAACGGCTGGCTGGTTGTCGGCGTAGGTCGTAAACGTCTCCGAGGTCTTGCAAGGGATGCGAGTGTTCCTCTCCACTAGCTTCGTCATAACGCTTCCCGAGGTCTCGATCCCGAGCGAGAGAGAAGCGACGTCTACCAGGAGTACGTCCTTGACGTCCGAGCTTCCGGTAAGGACGGCGGCCTGGACAGCGGCACCGTAGGCCACCGCCTCGTCCGGATTGATCGACTTATTAAGGCCCTTACCGTTAAAGAAGTCGCTGAGAATTTTCTGGACGCGCGGGATTCTCGTGGATCCTCCAACCAGCACGATCTCGTCGATCTTCGATTTGTCCAGCTTGGCATCACGGAGCGCTTTCTCCACCGGCTCCAGACAGGATCGGAAAAGGTCCGCGCAAAGCTCTTCAAATCTGGCTCTGGTGATTTTACTGTAGAAGTCGATTCCCTCGAATAACGACTCCAGCTCGATTGCTGCTTCGGTCGAGGTGGACAATACGCGCTTCGCCCGCTCGCACGCGGTTCGAAGACGTCGGATAGCTCGGTTGCTTTTTGTAATGTCCTTGTTGTGCTTACGCTTGAACTCCTTGACAAAGTGGTCCACCATCCGGTTATCGAAGTCCTCGCCGCCCAAGTGCGTGTCTCCGGCGGTGGCCAGCACTTCGAAGATCGAGCCTTCATCAATGAGCAGGACCGAAACGTCAAACGTGCCGCCGCCGAGATCAAATACCAAAATCTTCTGCTCGCCGTTCATCTTTTTGTCCAGTCCGTAAGCCAAGGCTGCCGCCGTGGGCTCGTTGATGACTCGAAGCACGTTGATTCCTGCGATGGTGCCTGCGTCTTTGGTCGCCAAGCGCTGCGAATCGTTGAAATACGCCGGAACTGTTATTACAGCATCCTTAACAGGCTCGCCGAGATAGGCTTCTGAAATCTGCTTCATTTTCGTGAGAACCATGGCGCTGATTTCCTCCGGTGCGAATCTTTTCTTGTCACCCTGGTACTCAACCTCTAGATTCGGCTTTCCAGCAACGTTGACCACCGAAAACGGCCAATGTTTCTTGTCGCTCTGAACGGCAGCGTCGTCATATCTCCTTCCGATTAATCGTTTCGCATCAAATATTGTGTTGTTCGGGTTCCTGGCCACCTGGTCCTTTGCACCGTCTCCAATCAGTCTTTCTGTTTCGTTGAACGCCACATAGCTTGGCGTTGTTCGGTTTCCTTGGTCGTTCGCAATTATCTCCGCCTTTCCGTGTCGAAACACGCCGACGCAAGAATAAGTAGTTCCAAGGTCAATTCCTACTGCTGATGGCATCTTCGTTTTTCTCTTGTTCTTTCTGACAATTTAAAAAGGTCGCGTATAATTCGTTTACTTGCTACTCACTTTGTTTCTCGAGTCTCGAATGTAATGCCGTTTGACGTGCGACAAAGCTTTATATACTACAAGCGAAATCACTAGAACGTTCGCGAGAGTGACGCAACGTCTGTTCATTCGCGAAACTTCGCTGAAGTTCGCGAAGCTTCTAGCTTACAACGATTGACACGTTTACTTAAAAACACATCATTCACTTTCAGACAATTATAATCTCTTTGCTTTCAGATAAGGCAAATGTGTCATTTTTCACGCATTGTATTTTTACAAATAACTATAAAAAGAACATACTTTCACAACAACTGTAGAATACTACAAATATTTTAACTTTTGTTTTAAGTTGCATTCACCATAATACGCAAAAGAAAATTCCCTTATACAATAAATATCAAAGATTGTCCGCTACGATATTTTAAATAAGCGCAATTTTCCTGCGTTCTATATTTATAAATATTTTCTGCAAATTTCACTAAAACTAAAAACTGCTTAGTAAATAGCAATCTCTTTGGTAAATAGTGTTTAAGCGTTCCATGTTGAAGCTTTGGTTCACTGATCTCTCTCAGTGCTTTTTGTGGTTTCTCACTCGCGTCACGCGTGGCTTTGCTAACGTCACGATGGCAACTGAGAAGAAGCCAGGTACGTGGAATTTTTTGTTTGTTTGTTTGTTTGTTTGTTCTATTGCAATAAAACCACCACTTTTTACAGTAGCAAAACGAGTATACAAAATTTGAAATTGCAAGGAATTAAATATGGGTGGATCAATATGTTATTAGTTATACTTGACCCACCACAACTCCTTGTCTGCATTTCAAGGCACTTTACGCCGAAATATCTTGGTTGCAGCACCCTATTATAAGGTGTGCAGGTGTGCAATCATGTTTTCGAAGACCTTAGGTTGGAATTCCTACCACAACTTATTTTTCTAAATTTAATTGTTTTTTTCTAAGTTTAAGTGTACAATATACCAATTCAATTGTGCTCACCAATTGTTTTAGAAAAAAATATCTGATGCCACACAATACAGACTGGCCAAACTCTAACTCACACCTCAACCCGAAAATTTTTAGCAATACAACCTACCGGACAAAAAATTTGGCGGACTTCTAGACTAGCTTTCTCTTTAATTTTTATGGTGTCCAAACTGTTAAAAAAATACCGGCGCTCTTTCACTATTGTACGTAAAAATTAATAAAAAATTTTTTTTCTTCAAATGCTGCTTATCACAACACATATTGTTTGGGTTAGGGTGCGGGTTAGCGTTTGGTTGAGGGTGGGTCAAGTTATTAATAATCATAAACATAATATTACTTGACCCACCCTCAACCAAACGCTAACCCTAACCCAAACAATATGCGTTGTGGTATGCGGTATTATTATTATTTTTTTTTGCATAACTTTTCACGTACAATAGTGAAAGAGCGCCAAAATACCTTTATACATACATTTGAACATATGTCTTGAAATTGAATTTTTTTTATAGAGCGCCTGCTGCTAACATCGAATCCTGTGAACTATTCATTGGAGGTGCTTTGTCCAAAAAGAAAAAAATGTTACAACAGAGTACCAATGTCCATGGATGGGAACTATCACCTGAATGTGGGTAACTGCATATTTATTGGGTTTAAATTAGTGTGTGTCGTGTGTTTTTGTTATCAAAGACCTTCTAGCATGCTTTCAACTCCATTTGTGTATGGGCAAATCTGAATAAACACACCTTAAACACCAATCCTAATACCCAGCCTGAAGCTTATAAAATAACAGTTATCACTATTATGTATAGTGTAGTAGGCTTTTTTGTATACTGCCTAAAAAATGGAAAGTTATAAAAGCATTAAGGTTTGGGGCTATTGGGCCAAAATGTTATTTTTTTTGTTGAATTTTGTTTACACTTTAAATGTGCTATTTAGTTTAAGAAATGTACATTTTTTGCATATTAAAGAACAAAAATCCAAAAAGTTCAAAATTGTGTTCAAAAAATTTGTATGGACTACTAATAATGCAATATTTGTTGTTTTTTCTTTGTTACTTGAAATACTAATTTAAACATTACTTTTGTGTTTAGCACCCAGACTTAACAAAAGGGCAGAAAACATATTTGTGGAGCATATGTTCAATCTACAGTACATCACAAATGAAAACGCTGGTCCAGGAGCAATTTCTTAACCAAGTGTTTTATGAAATGCGTAAAGGTGCCTGTCATTTTAATTTTGAATTATAGGTTTCAACTTTCAATTAAATAGTTTTAATTGTTGTTTTACAATTTTACACACTAATTATTTTGGATATGGGTTTGTTTAAAGGTTGATAACCACGAAAACTGAAACAGGCTAAATCAAAGTTGTGTTGTTAAGTTAAGATGTTCTAAAATCAAACACACGTATATACTTTTTCTCATGCCCACACTAGCAACATCCAATGTTTTCTCAGGCATAATAAAATCAGCCGACTGGCTAAAGTACATTGAATACATTGCTGATCCAACCAAGCGCAAGCAACAGTTTCAAAGTTTGTCTCCCAGTAAATGGAAAGCCCCGAAAGACCAGTACCAGTTTCGCTACTACAGAGATAATCCAGTTCGTTTGCCAAAACCTACCCTGCCACCTTTTGTGAATGAGGAAATTGCTAAAAGAATGAGGTATCAGAAAATTTAAAGGATGTCAATTAAATAAAGTTTTGGTTTGAGTCGCCATAAAATGTTCATTTCACTCTTTAAAACCATTTGTTTAATAAATAGTAAAGGTTTTAAAACTTTTTTAAATGCTATCCTGATCCGGATGTAATTATTTTTTTAAATTGATAGTTGCTTTGGCTTCAGTTTGTTCAAAACATACATCATTTCTTTATTAAACCTCCAGAAACAATTTTATCCAAAAAATCTATAGACCCCAATTTAGGAACCATTAGTAATATTGTGCTTTTAAATATGACAGGCCACCACCTCAACCAAAAAGAAGGCCAATTTACTATGTACCACGACGTCGCCGCAAGGGAGTAGGTAAAACAAAAAGCAGCATTTGCAATAACTTACATCTCAAGTGGTTCCATGACCTTCATATCGCAGCCTGGTGCACTAAATATCACCTTCATATCGCAGCCTGGTGCACTATCAAATAGTTATCTAGTATAAATTATAAACTACTTTTCTATAAACAAGTGGCAAATTGAATAACGTACTTCATTTTGGCAAAATTAGTTAATCCGGCATGTGGCATATTTTCCTAAAGTAATATGTTGTCATATGTAATTCCAAACTGAATTTTACTAAAACTTTTATATAGACGACAATTTATTAAAGCTCACAACAGTTTTTGGTACATTTCCTTCGTTTAAGGATTTAATCAAGGAAAAAAAATTGAAACAAAATTTTATATTTGACTTACGATCGTCAATCCTTATCCAGCCCTTTATGAAAACGTTTGGTGCCCCCTGGTTTAAATCTTATGACTATAAAACCTTTTTTTGTTTTTACAGGAAATTCTTCTCCGGGAACATCTGGCGGGGTTAAGTCTGCCCCATTTGTACCGCCACTGTTTCCTGCTCGACCAAAAACATCTTTAGGGTAAACTTCTGATTCATAAAAATTAATAGTACTCTGTTGAATCTCATACTATGTCACTAATGTTTTTTAGTTTACACACAGAGAAAACTAAACCTAGGACAGGTATTGTAGTTGGTGTTCTACTGCAACAGAACTTTTGTACAGCAAAGTTTACCCAGTTTAAATGATGCCTGTCCAGGAGGGGCTTTGACACATCGCCTAGGAGGCATCTACCAAGATCGAACTTTGGCCTCAATAATTTTAACTTTTTAACCAAATCCTTGAATATATTAACACTGTAAAACATTTTTTGATAGATTTGTCGACAAGGACAAAAGTCCGGTTTCACCTGACATCGGATCGTACTCTAGCACCTTTATTAGTTCGTCCAATGGAGTAAGTGACCAATCCAGTTCCGATCACGATGCAAACAGGATTCTTCCTCAGGTACAGTTTGTTGGTTTATTGTTTTTTAAAAATTGCGCTGAAAAATGACTATTTTTTGTTATTAGATTTACAAAACAGAAAGTTTCTGAACGGTTGTTTTAATTGCACACTTAATTGAAAAAAACATTCGTCGTAAAAGTAAACTTTTTCGCATTATAATTGTTTATGTTAGAGTCATTAGACCATTATAGTATAGTGTAAATGTTTGAAGTGTTAGGGTTTGAAAACTGACGAATAAATATACTTTAATATAAGAGAGTGTACCTTCTCGAGCCCCATTTGTACCTGTACGAATTTGTAGCACACCGTTAAATGTTGCATAGTACTTCCATTGGAATGTGGCACGAAAAAGCCTTCTTGAATGTTAACTTAAGGTTTTAGCAAGTTCTCGATTTGCAGTGCTTAACTGTTTTTGTCTTTTTATCAGACGCAAGGAGAAGGCCTAACTCGGCCCAAGTCTCGGATAAGCTCTGCTCAAAGAAGAAATATCAGCGTGCGCTAACTTTTTCATATCCAGTTAGTTTAGAAAAAAATATATTTATTACATATCGATTTTCAGTTGAATACCCAAAATTTAGTTTCGCCTGTTTTTTTGCCATTGTGGCCTTAGTGTTTTTGTTTACCTATCAAGCACTTATGTTTGCTTATCTTTTAAAATTTGCGTAAACTGCAACTCAAATATCACTGTGTCCCGAAAACCTTATCTGTAGTTTTTGTATTTTACACGTTTTACTTATTTAGAAATCACTCATTGCGTACATATTATTTGAGGCACAACGTGGATTTAACTGAATTTGGCCCCGCCTAACATTGTACTTATAAATTCAAGCCACGAGTAAAGGTTATCCACGAGAAAATGTTTAGACTGCTTTAAAACGGTGATCGTGTCTTTTTTTGACGCTCTAACAAAAAAATGTGTAAATTTTTCGTTTTGTTTTCGGCTGGGTTATTATTTGTCCCCGGTTAAATGTTTATGTTATTTCTTGGTTTAAAGCCTAATGTTTGGCCATTGTTATTTCACAAAATTATTAAGTAAAAAATTCTTATTTTTACCTTCCTTCAATTTAGTTTAATATTTGGCAGTGGAAAATACAAAACCAGAGAACGATATGATAACCTTTTTCTTTTATTTAAAGATGAATACCAAGTGTTAGTGCAAAATATACAATATATTACCACATCGCTTAAAACTCAATCGACTTTACAATGTTTTGAAGTTGATGACAACTCGATTAAAACCAAAAAAAGATGGTGCTTAAAGTTAAATCCCCCCCCCCCCAAAAAAAAAAAAAATTGTGTAACAATTTTGCCATTTTTATTTCGGTAAATCGATAAAATCCGTAATATTCCGAACTCGTGTTGCGTAACTGAATCATTCATATCACACAACGTGTGTGCAAATATTACCAGAACAATGACTGACAGTTTCGCAGTCTATACCCAACGTAGGAAAAATAACGCTATGTAAAGAATATTCTATGCTTATGATCTCGGTGCGTTTTAAGAAGACACAAAGTACGTAAAACGCGTTTGGCGTTGTAGACCTACACAAGTGCGGCTATTCACGCGCGCTTCGATTAGTTCAGTTCTTAACTAGTTGAGAGGAAGAAACCTAATGCGTGGATCTTTCGAAGCGATTGTTAAAAGTTTGAACTTGCCCTCTATCGGGTCGTCGTGATATTCCAATCGGTATCTTGTCAAGATGGCGATAAGCAGACAGTGGATTTCTTGGAGGGCGAACTGGCGCCCCGGGCACTTCCTTGGCCCATGGCCAAAGGAGCCGATCATCGCAAATCGCGCTCTTTGCCGCTGTTTTGGGTCTAACCAACGCTCGGGGATGAACTCTGTAGGATTTTCGAAGTATTCGGGGTTCATCGCGTTGACCAAGTTCGACGTATTCATCAGAGGGGTTCCTTGGATGTGAAAGGTTTAAAATAATACAAGGAACTGTAATGCAGTTAGAAACTAAAAAAGGAATCTTCAAAGCGTCCCGTCGCTATTTGACCCAATCATTCCTGTTTGCCTGCACATTTAATTAAATAAAATTACAACCGCACAACAAAAATTTGATTTTACCTGCTGGAATGTAATAGTTGGACAAGACGATATCCTTTTCCAGTCTTCTTGTCCAAATCCCCGAAAAGGGAAACATTCGCTGGACCTCTTGCATGACTGAATGGAAGTACGGCATCTGGTTTAATCTCTGTAGAAACAAAGAGGAAAGAACATTTTCTTCAGGTTCAAGGGGGTTTGACCAAGTTACTGCGCAGCGCCGTGTAAATAAGTCTAAGCATTTGTGAGTTTCTATTTACAATTTATTTGAATAAGTGAACAGCAAGTAGCCTAAAATGGACGACCGATCTTCAAAATGCTTTGTGAAGAGTGTTCTCCTTTATACTAAAAATGCTGTGTTTAAACACAAAGATCTTAAATTCACAAACTTCAAAAGCCCAGTATCAATATTTGTTTACAGATTGACATAAAAAAATATTTTTTTAGTAAAATAAGGTCGGTTTACAAGGGGTTAAAATCGTCAAATTCAATCCTCCTATATTTAGGTATCATGAATTGTGTATAATGCCATAAATTACTTCAGCAATAAAATATTTTATTTTAGGATTACTTAGATTTAACATATAAAATATTTCTCAAAACTTCGATTGACCAGGTGACTTACCCCCATCATCAAAATAGCCTAATTAATTAAGTGTTTGTTCTTGTACCCTAAATCCTATGTAGCCTACACAAAGCATGCAACTTTAAGATAATTATAATTGATCATAAAACCTTTCCAGTTAATTCGTTCTTTGTTATTATGTTTTGGATTTCTTCACGAAGCTTCTCCTGCTTATCGGGGTTGTTGGCCAAAAGATAAAGTGGAAACACTGCGCTAAAAGCTGTTGTTTCTATTCCCGCTCCAAAGAAATCAAGGATGATTCATTCTTTTAGACTGTAAAAAATCAAGGATAAATAATTATTTGAAACATCAAGCAAAAATATGTTCTACCAACGATAGTTGTCTGAAGTAATTCAAAGTGTTTAACCAATGAACCATTAAGTGGGAAACCGTGAAAAATAAAATTAGATCTTCCATTAAGCTTAAAAAGTTATATTCTAAAATGGTCTGCTTCAGTAATATGTTTTTTAACAATGTGAAAAGAATATTCCAGAATAGAAACAATACAGAGATATTATGTCTTAAAGTATTTTACACAATCTAATTTGTGAATGTTTCAATGAAAATATTGAACAGGGCATAAACGCCAGAATACTTGATCGATTCGTCGTTTTTTCTACATTTACATCAAAACATAATGTTTAAAAGTTTAAACTTGTCAATTTTTGTATTTTTTATATAGCAATATTGAAAAAACTACGAAACCCCGTGTTTGTGTTCCAAAGTTTAATGAGCGTTTTTTCTTTGTCATTAAACTGAGGTGAAAAACTGCGGGCCTAATAAAATTACCTCGGTGATAACTCCGTAGTGTTCAAATACTCATGAAGCTGTAACTTCGTCCCTTTTTCAACACTTTTAGCAGCAACTGCTCCGAGATAACGCAAGGCTATTTGAGTTGCCTTATTCGATTCTTCTTGAAAATCCTTTAAAAAATCCCTGGTTCCATAATGTTATCATGTCTATAAACCACTTCTAAACAGGATATATTAGGCCTAGGTATATACCTTACCGTACCTTGAAAGTGTTAGTTTTGTAAATTTTCCAAAATGGTGGTCCCAAAAAAAGTTTTGTCATGAGCTCGAATGCCTTGTTAATCGATTCGATGAGTTGTTTGGCTTCTTCACTAGGATTATTGTTTAATAGCCCTAAAATATACAAAGACTCTGTGCATTTTCGTTTGGTACTGTCTGGCATTTAAAACAAAATCTCAATTAGCTGCTATATAAACATTTAATGTGTAAAGTAAAATTACTTTCTTTGCGCATAAATCTACAACATCTATTTTATAACAAAACGATTTGGACTGTGATATATTTTTTATTTACGTAATTTATTAGCAAAGATATAGTTGGTGAGGACAAGGCTTCGTTGACCCTGTGGTTTTGCCTTGCGCGAGTGCTACATTTGCAGGAGTACATGTCACTCAGGCAAAATATATAAATATGGTTATTTAGTTGTATATACGCAATTTTCAGGCGACCAATTGCTTGCCGATTGCGACATTCTTCACTTCGCCACTATTCAACGTCAATCAAAAGTTATGAGACAACTTGCGGCTCTTTCATCCGCGTGCTCTGGCTCCCGTGACTTAGATACAGAAAAGTTTTTGTTGTTTGCCAGAATATAATTAGAAAGAAATACTCGGATTCGATATTTTTTTTTTTTATTGATTTGAAAATTACTTTTCTAAAAGATTTTAGAATTCTACAAACATTCTCAATAGTTATTTAGATTTCAAGGCAATATTTAGTCTCAAGATGGGTAGAATCCGCGAATTATCGAGATAATAATCAGAATGCAACGCCGAAATGTGGCTTGGCATGCAAACTTTATGGGGAAAACTTTTTTTTAATATAAAACTAATGAACACCCTGTTTGACGACGAGTATCATGCGCAATATTTTAATGTAATTACATATAGTTAAGTTTAACAGACCCAGCCGAGTGTCGAGATTGAAGACTGCTGATGCTTCCAATGACCACAACTTTAGAAGATATTGTAAATCGGGAACCTTAAATAAAATTTTACGAGCTTACTAATCCTAATTTTCGTTTTTTTCAAATTATATGTTAATCAAAAAAGAAACAAACACGAAGTCATCTTTAATATTAAAAATTATGGCTGGCCATTGTGTACAGAAGTGGTTCTAGAACTGACGTCCGAAGATAATTTGGGGTCCGCACCACATCTTTCAACTCATTCAGAGTTTGAATATTACCAATCGTTTGATTATAAGCAGTAAGTTTAGTTTGTATGAGTAGGCCTACTAACTTTAATGTTACAGGATGTAACCGATTCTGGGTAATTTTCCTTGTTTTAAATATTGTTTGGATATGAAACCATTGTTTTAAAGCAGTGCTTCCCAACCAGTGGGTCGCGAAACTATTTCCGTTGGTTCGCGAAGCATTTCTAAGTGTTACAGTTTTCTATTAGATCGGGAAATTACTGCATTGGGACACTCTTAATGCTACGTTGCGTGTAAGCTTGTCTCAAATAAAGCCTCAACTCGATTTAACAATATCCTATATGCAAGCTCAAGTTTCACATTAATAGTAAATTGTTTTTTTTCTCATTAATTTGTTTTTCATTCGTTTGGTCATATCTCATTGTTGGTATATTATGTGTACGTTGTTTTTTTCTCATTATTTTGTTTTTCATTCGTTTGGTCATATCTCATTGTTGGTCGCACAATAAAACTTACATGAAAGTGGACCGCGACCTTAAAAAGGCTGGGAAGCACTGTTTTAAATCACTGCAGTTACATACTAAATAATCGAAAAAACAATACTTTTAAATTTTAGTTTGCCATGATGTCCCGGTGTCTATAGTCTATTTGTGCTTACTTCGCGTCTCTCGTCAAACTTTTCTTTCAAGAATGTCGCGAAATCATCCGCAACCTGCTGGTGTTGTTCAGTGTACGCCCAAACAGACTCGTTTCGGAGAAAAAACTTGTTGGTCACTCTGCGCAACTTAAAATAAGAATGGTGAAATATAGCTTCGATTCAAAATTATAAAGGCTTTATTGTCTAAAGGCGCCTGTATTGTCGGCCCTTGTTACGTTTTACGAGTTCTTCCGCGAATAATGAACTTTTTGATTATATTGAAAAACGGTTAGAAGCATATTGAGCGGTCATTTGTCCTCCGTCAAATTATCATGACGTTTCTATGTTTAAAAGCTTAAAGTTGACCCTTTGCTGTTTCAGGAATAAATTCAATTAAATGACAAACTTTTATTACTATCGTCATTCGATTGTTTCAAAGTCTGGTAATTATAATTTGTCAATAGTCAACTGTATGTGTCACTAATTTCGACTGAGATTTTTGATGGTCAAATAATGACTTGGAAAATAAACTTGCTTGCTGTAAGTACCAAGAAAGATCTTTTTTGGACTTGGTTACATTGTGATTAGTCTAACTTCGACTAAAGTCATTTCAGAATTATTGGTTTACTACATCGATGTCCGACTCATAAATAATCTATATACTTAAGTTTGTTTACCTTATGCCAGTCTTCCCCTTGACTTTGTGCGATTCCAATTTCTTGTCCAATAGCTTGCTTTGCCATTGAGAGAAACTCCAGTGAGTCCCGATACGGGTATCTACCCTCATTTTTTAACACTTTGCTAGTGTCTTGGAAGTCAGAGTAATACACAGAGCATTCCGTTAGACCTAGCAAACGATAAACTATGAGTTTATTACCTGTTCCTATAGTTAGCTCAACGTGTGGTTTAATAGTTCTAAATGAAATCCAAGCAAATGGAAATCTTTCTAAAACATGCCCTAAGCCACAAAAGTTTATTAAAATATCTTAAACAAATCGCTGACATTAAAAAATTGCTGAAAACACCATAATTCCACATTATACCTATACATTTGACATCGATCGGTGTATAATTATCGACTTAGATTTAGACCAACATAATTATAAAATTATAAAACATTACAAAACTCAGACAAATTGTATATTTTCTCACTGTTACTACCGTACTTTGTTTGATCAACATCAACGTTTTGTAACATGATTACATTTCGTAAAAGTTGATGAAAAGAAGTAGATAATATCGCCGTGGTCCATATTTTTCTATCATGGTTTAACAATCCTAAAACCTAATTGGCTTTTATGTGTAGAGTTTTTTTTATATCATGGCTTCGGGCAAGCATAGGCAAACTACTGGCCAGCGGGCCAGTTTTAGCATTAATTTGGCCCAGCGGGCCAATTCATTTTCGTGTTCGAGTTCATAGGGCCTTTAATTAGAAACATATGTTACGCACGCATCTCTACAAATTTGGCCACGTTTGGTAAAGGTCATATTGCTTTTCGTACAATTTTATAACTAACCTGGTAGAATGTTTTCTTTATAGATGGGCCCGAGTTCTTTGTGGCGCTGTCGCAAGTGATCGTAAATATCTACAGGTTTAAAACCACGCAACCTCGAATAATCAAGAGCAGTTCCTAGGATGGGAATCGAACTCGAAGGTTCGGGAATTTCCTTGAACGGAGAGGGAGTCTTTTCTTCATTTTTCTCGTCTAAAATTTACGTAGGTACAGACACAAGGCGAAATAATGTATATAGTATTAAAAATACAACTAAGTTATGAATTATGGACATTTCCGCGTACATATAAAGCTAAATAGGACCGAATCATACTTTTTGTGTGCCAAGCTCAACCTTTTTATATGCCGCGGCCCACTTTTACCAATCTTTTTTATCTCGAGGCCGAATATCAGTAAACGAATAACTTCACTCGCGGCCAAAAAGAATAACTTCACTCGCGAGTAAGCAACCTTATCATTTATTTCGGGCTAGCAATATGAATGTAAAAACAGTAACTACATACATGTATTACTTCTGAAAACAGTACTTATAGGCCTACATGTTTAACACAAACAATGGTAAAAAAAAGAATTGGCAAACAATTTTCGCTGAACTTTCATATTAATTTATACAACTTAAACTTAAAAACCTGATATAAATAGAAGGCTTGGACGAAAACCTCAGTTACGCTTTTATTGGGCATTAGAACGAGATTTTCTTATGTTTGTCATTTAAAGCAAATATGCTTTTTTGTGCAATTGCGTAACCAAAAGAAAGACCTTGCTGTCTTTTTTTTGTGCAACTGGTTCGGCCTTCAATAAAGGCTTTTGACGTTAGCAGGCCTTTGTCTCAGTTTAGGTACGCTGATACTATGTGACATCTGTGTAATCTAATACGACTTATGTCTTTCTACGTGACTAGTAGGTAGCCTACGTCTACATTCTAAAGGTAATTTATCTCGAAACAATTGTTTTTACGCCAAACGGCCTTAAACATTTAATTGGTATATAATATTTCTATAGATTTGATATAAGTTGAGAAACGAAAACCCAAACTAACTATATTTTGTAAAAGCTGCAATGTATATGCGTGCTTTAGTTTTGAGTAGCAAGCCTACTTTGCCGGTGGATCCGGTATAAAGTAACACAATTTGATTGCCTTAGTTTACGAACGTTTTGGCACACAACATTTCTTACTTTCTTTTGTTTACCTAATCACCCATAGCCATAACTTGTCACTTACCAACTGTTTGAGCTTGCAGCTGTCTTGTTGCAGACGAACTGTTAAACCATCGATACTGTGACCGCAACGTGGCAGAAAATCTAAACATTTCTTTCAGTGTGCACTGTACAGTAAGATGTCCCACAATAACTGGCCGAAACTCCCAGCCGAAGCTACAACATACTCAGCTGGTCACGCTTGAAAAGTTCACTGCGAACTGGGCGCTTGCTATTTACAGAAAAAAGCTTGTCATGGTAGCGTATCGTACGGCATAAAAAAACAATTGTTCAGACAAGTTTGAATTTTTTATTTTAGGTATGGTATTGCACTTGTAACCAGTAGGAAATATCATTGTGTTTTGTTGGACTAGAATGTCTGCGATACATTGCCTCGACCCTATCCGGGCAAAACATACGTTTAGAAACTCTATTCATGTAGAGAACCCAGTGTCTGTATTTGTTATTTACTGTGTGTTCGTTGTGCGTGTGCTAAAACCCTGCTAAAGTCGTTCTGCCATATTTCCTTTCCCTGCATCCTGCTCGTTAACTGGCCAGTTTTAATCCACAACGCATTTGCTTTTACTGCAATGTTAGTCGCATCCTTTCTATTGCAAACCAGTCAACGATGCACTTCTTACTGGCAAAACGTGTTTTACTGCGCTGTAAGCCTTTTATTGAAAGCGAACTATGCTGAATTATGTGAACGCATGTTTGATTAGATGTAATGCAGAGAAAAATCGTTTGACGCTTTAAATTGTGCAAGCCATTTTATTGAAAGCGAACTTTTCAAATTATGTCAATGCACAATAAATCTATAAGCGACCTGACACTATGCTCTTTGAAATGCAATGACAGTTTGTTCAGTGGAGTTGAGATAGCACGGTGGTCATATCTCCTTGTGGAAATATACAACTAAAACAGAAAAAAAATTGGAGAACATGGCAATTTGTTAGGTTTTGTCAAAAAGTGAAAATATATGACGTCATAAGCAGGGGCGCCCGCAGAAAATTTTCCAGGGGGGGGCAATCAGGGGCGTAACCAGAAAATCAAAAAAGGGAATTTTCAACTTAGAGAATTCCCCTATTTTTCGCCTAATGTTAATGAATAATGACGTCATTAAAACAGTAAAAGTATGACGTCATAGAATGGTGATTGCAAGACGTAATAGAAAAAACCCAGAAACACCAAATACGTCCAGCAAAAGCGAGCACGTGCGTCGTCGACAATCCTGTCAGGCGCCAGCTGCGAAATCACGGTGTACAATCGTTAACTTTAGGAAAAAAAACAAAACAAGACCTTAAACTATGTGTGTTGAATTGTGGTAGAAACATAATTCGACTATCAACAGCGCAGTTTTTAAGTTCCATTAACGGAACAAGCTCTAAATTACAAGCAAGCCTTTCACCACGTGCAATACTAAACGAAGATCGTTTTGATCGGGTGTTATTATGCCACGATTGGCGCAACATCTAAGTCAGCTAAATTACATGCTGTTGGTGAGGGGAAATAAGTCGTGTCCATTGCACACTTAGCACGTGGTCTTAGAGTATACATAAAGAGCATAATTTTGCGTTAACTATCATTACTTAAAAATGTATACTTTAAAACGTGCACGACAATCACCATTATACCTTCTTTTAAGAATCTGCTTCATTTAAACAAATGTCGATGTTACACCAACATCGGATATTAGCGCAGAGACCGAACAGCGAGAAACATACTGCGTATAAAGTTTTTCAGCGAGAAAAAATAAATAAGGTTTGACTTAGCGTTGTCAATTGTCGAATACTTGCTAATCACTAATCAGTCAACCTAAACCAGCGCTTCTCAACCAGTGGAGGTCATGAGAACATTTGAGGTGGGCCACAGACCAATTTGAAAGGCTAGATTTAGTTTCATTTGCGTCATTATATTTCATTTTAAAGGAATAATGGTTTGGAAGGAATTAAAAAGAAATGTAAATTTATTGTTCAGCCGCAAGTATCTCACTAATGTACGGTTGATTACATAATCTGTTTGGATTCGCTTTAGATCAAGACGCGTTACCCAATTACTTAAAAAGCACGCCGCTTCGAACAGTTTGCTAAACGATGACAAAAACGAACCAAAAACGATAATATCACTTACAAAAAGGGTTGGTAAAAACTCCCGCCCCCACTGGATACGCCACTGGGGGCAATGGATAGTGTATATTATTTTTAACCTTCATAAGTAATACATATTACACTTACAAATAATACTAATAATCACATTTTGAAATTCCAGGGGGGGATGAGCTTGCCCCCCCTTGTCCCCCCCCCCTGCGGACGCCCATGGTCATAAGACATAAAACAAGTAACGCTTTTTGAAAAATGGCTTAGTCAACAAACAAAATGGAAAATACTACAAATAAGGCCATTATACTAACTTGTAAGTCAATTATTTTTTGATTAGTCAAGCAAATTTGAAATTTTGTCATAATTTATACGTTAGGCCAAAATTTGTCTAAATTATTTCGAGTAAAAATCGTTTACAAAATGCAACATTTTTGACAAAATTAACAAAAACGGTAGTGAGCTATTTGAAATTGTCATTCAGTTTGTTATTTTATCAAATTTAGTTTAAAATAACGTCCACAACATTTTAACTGTATTAGGCTATATCTTATAGAGAAATATAGTAATATACGGTATACGCGAGCCGGTAGAATTAACCACGCAGGCCTGTTTATTGCATTAGGTTCCAATCCAACATTGATTTTGCTTCAGATAGTTTAGTTATGCTAACTTTACTGCCTGTCGAATGCCTGAGCACACGTCCACGAGGCGAGGAATAGGAAAATTACCTAAGGGGCGCTGCTGAAAAAAGGTTAAGGACCACTGAAATAAACTGTCGGCTAAACTTTGTCAAAATTTTTAAATCTTGATGTGAAATTGTAGAAAATCAATTTTTAGGTCAAAAATTAATCGCTCTAGTCTATACTAATCACGTTAAGTCAATATATAAAACAATGGAAATTTGCGACAGGCTTGAAGTATTTTATTACGCTGAAACGATCTACTGAAAAATCACTGTCCAAAAATATATACAAAAAAGTCACACCAGAAACCAAAACCGAATCAGCCCCTGGTATTGACATAATTTAGTCAACTTCGGTAGTTTTCTAGCCTTTTAAGGTAGCCTATTTAGTGTTTTCAAAGGAACGTAATTCAGACCTTTTAATAAAAACAAGGAAAAGGCACAAGTTTCTGGTTAAAACTGTGCGATTGAGATATAGTTTTTTAAAATGAAATATTTTTGTCTGCTTTTTTCCGATTCTTATAAACTTAACCAACCCTTTCTTGATGTATGGCAAAACTTATTTATGTTTTTTATTGAGCGGGCTTTTTGTCTGACTCAGATATTCTTCTTCTTTTTGACATAGGACGGAAGGACGAAGGGTCACACAATTTTTTTCAAATGCATTTTACCACGCCCAGTCGTCAACAGTCAAACTACAAAAAGTTGGTGCTGCGAATTAGCAAATAGAAATGATGGGATAACATTTTATAGAGACAATTATTTTTAATCGAACAAATATTGCAACTTTAACGTCTAAAAATCAAGATGCCTAAAAATACAAGATAATTTCAAAATTAAAAGACCGGGAAATGTGACCCTGTTCACGATGTTTTTTTTTTCATTTAAAGTGACGCCGACACAAATGAGGTGTATGTCGCACTTTACTAAATATATCGTTGCACAACACTTGTAAAATTTTATCGGGCAACATTTACGGAGAAATGAGAAATTGAATCACTTTTATTTTTTGGTAAAATGTCCCACGTATTTCTAACACTTTGCTGATATAGGGATGTTTTACATGCTGGCGGTATATGCAAAATACGCGGAAAACACACAATTATATACATCTTTCACTGCTAAAGAGGAAGGAACCTAATGCGTGGATCTTTCGAAGGGATTGTCAAAACTTTGAACTTGCCCTCTATCGGATCGTGGTGATATTCCAATCGGTATTTTGTCAAGATGGCGATAAGCAGACAGTGGATTTCCTGGAGGGCAAAGTTTCGCCCCGGACAATTTCTTGGCCCTTGGCCAAAAGAACCGATCATAGCGAATCGCGCTCTTTGCCTCTGTTTTGGGTCCAACCAACGCTCGGGAATGAACTCTTGAGGATTTTCGAAGTATTCGGGGTTCATCGCGTTGATCAGATTAGAGGTATTTATTAACTCGATTCCTTAGAAGAATAACAGCAAAACACCACATCCTAATTAGGTTTGAAAAATCAATCAAAACGTGATATTTGTGGTTACCAACGCACCTGCAGGAACAAGATAATTTGACAAGACGATATCCTTGTCTACTCGTCTTGTCAACATCCCCGAAAATGGAAACATTCGTTGAGCCTCTTGCATTACTGAGTGTAAGTAGGGCAGCTGATTTAAACGCTGTGAAAAGAATAAAGTAAAAAATAAAGAGAGCAGTTATTCGCCACGAAAAAAGATTCGCAAATGATTTTTTAATACTAATTCACAAAATATAACATGGTCGTAAAACATTTTTATTGTTAAGTACTTAGTTCACTAACTTATGGGCGTTTCAGAAATCCGTAACATTATTCCTTGAAGATTATTTAAAACAAAAAACAATTTACTAACATATTAGTCTGGAAAAATAAACACCAAACCTTTCCGGTTATTTCGTTTGTCATAAGTTTCCTGATTTCTTCTCGAAGTTTCTCCTGCTTATCAGGGTTGTTGGCCAAAAGATAAAGCGGAAACACTGCGCTAAAGGCTGTTGTTTCTATTCCCGCTCCAAAAAAATCAATGACAATTGAATCTTTGAGGCTGTGGTTAACCGAATAATGTATTATTTTATACGTATTTGTGACAGAGCGTAAAAACGTAATATGTCACTGGAAACTATTTTTAGGAAGTTTAATCAAATTAAATATGCCCAACTTCTTGTCGGAGAGCACATTGTTGCAAAAAACGTATCTATTACCTCTGTGATAACTTTACTGTCTTCAAATACTCATCGAGGTGAAACTTCATCCCTTTAGTAATGTTGTCTAATACTGCTTGATCGCGGTAGCGTAAGGATATTTGGTTTAATTTATCAATTTCACTTCTAAAGTCCTTTCAAAAATATCGTGTCACAACAAAGTTACAAAATTGTCAAGCTAGTCCATTAGGTTTATTAAAATTGAATATTTTTAACATATAGCTCACCTTATAAGACTTGGTTCTGTAAATCCTCCAAATCGGTGGTCCAAAAATAAGCTTCGACATGAGATCAAATGTTTTGTTAATGGACTCGATGAGTTGCCCAGCTTCATTACTGAGTTTATTCTCAAATAACCCTAAAAATATTTCGCAATAATCGAATATAGGTGTATCTTTTATCGCATACTTCCCACAATATACACTTTCATGTTTTCAGAAACAAAACATTGTAATAATCCTGTGTTTTTTCTTAGAATTAGATTTTAATTTACACCATTTTTTAATTTTGTACAAGAGTCGAAACCAGAAATTGGAACTTTATGAACCGGTTTTAAGCCAATTTTTCCCCAACCGTAACCGAACCCGAACCGTTTTTCTAAAGACTTCAAGGAGCCTAAACAGAACTAAACCGAATATTTTGAAACCACCTGAACATTAATCGAACTCGAACCTTTTAAAAAAGCGATTTACACATGACTGCATGACGTCATAACTGTAAGTTATATGATATGCGGTGCTGGTTAAGATATTTTATAATACATTATTTGTCATTTCAACCAAGGTAACAAAATTATTTGATATCGGATAGGAGGCCGTTAATTCTTGTTTAAACTATGTGGCATCAGTTTCGGAATGAATACAAAGTTTTCGGCATCCCTTTCGTTCAACAATGCTTACCTATGTAGCGTCATAAGTAATAATTAGTGGATAATTTGGAATTTATCGTATTGCATATTTTTACCTCGTTTGTTTTCACATAAAATCTGTCTTTTATCGCTATGAAGTAATGGAAATTTACCGTTATTTTGCCGCTCGTAAGAACTTGCTAACCAAAACAATGCCTGCAAAACGCGCCGTTATGTGATTACACACATTTCCGCTGCCCTAAAAAAGGTTTTTCGTGCTATGACACGTAACCTGTTTCCGTCATGCGAAGTGTAAATATATTTATGTGTTGGCGTTTCGATATACTCAGTTGGTCGCCAGCCTTGTCTAGTTAATACAGTAAGCGGTTGTGTTTCTTGCCGGCTTCTGGCTGGCCAGCTCAACACCAGCCAACAAAAACTGTGTGGATTTGTAATCAGACTCAGACAATACCCATTGTAGAAGTTGGTGATTGATCGTGGTAAAAGAACAATTAATTGAGACTCATTAATCAAAAACAACTTCTACACCTACAACTATATTATCAACGATGTAAATGGGAAAAATTAGGCAAATACATATATAGCAAGATCAAAAAAAGTAAACATTTTTTTAAACATATCCTTCCTAGTAAACCAGCTAATTAAATTATCAGTGAAATTTAAATCTAATATATTTATAGTTTAACAAAGTAAACTAACCAAGTCTAGTGTTGAGATTGAAGACTGCTGATGCTTCCAATGACCACAGCTTAAGGAGGTTTTGCATATCACGAACCTTTTTATATATATAATGAAATATATCAATGTTGTGACATATAATGAAAGCCTAACAATTATACCAATAGTTTATCTTTTCTGTACGCCAAAGACTAAAATTGACATACAATTCTATAATGGCGACTTAAAACCTAAATATCCTTTTTTATTTCAATGTTCTTATCCCCACCTCGTTATTCTCATCCAAATGATTCCTCAAAAATTCCGCGAAGTCGTCTGCAACCTTTTGGTGTTGTTCGGTGTAAGCCCAAACAGAAGTATTTTGAAAAAAAAACTTGTTGGCCACTGTGCGTAACTGAAAATCAATAAAATACAATAAAATGCTTTGTAGGTACTTCATAACCTCTTGCCTAACGCCAGACAAAAATGAAGGTCTGCTAACACGTATAAAAATGCGCTGCTTCGAAAGTGCAAACTTTACGCAAGTGTGATTGAATTTTGTTGGATATTTTTGTTATTTTATCTGGTTATCATATGCACCCGTATGAAAACAGATGGGACCAATGTTATCCCTAAAAATAAAATAGCTTAAAAGCAAACTATGTGGTTTGCATTAGATTTGTCACAAATCGAAGAATCGTTGTGCGCAACTTGTTGCATTATGTCGTATTGATCTATCCTGGTGGTTCTTAACCGCCGACTCGCGGACACTTTTGTCGGTCCGCCATAAGGTTTTTCTGTGCAGTGGGAAAACATGCTTTATAAATGAAGCTTTTTTCGCGCTTCGCGCACATTTTATTTTCTGTTTCAGTATCAGTCAGTCTGATCGGGATTGTAGTGCAAGTAATGCAGGATAGAAAACAATAGCCTGCGGTAAGGTGTGAACTCACGACCTTCTGCCACAACGGGACCGTCGCCCTACCAACTAAGCTACTGCAGGCTTAAAGCTGATCACGTCGAAAAACAACCGATGCTTCACTTGGTGGCATTTTTAAAGCTGTTTGTCAATATTTTAAGAGTTATACATTAACCCGAAAAAACGCCAATTTCCTCACTTTTAGGTCACAAATCGCCCTAGTGATTGCCCATTTATGAAAAATATTTGCTGCAGGCGCGGGGGCGCCCATTCGGTTAACAGTATTTTATTGCCAAATAAAATAACCTATTCTTATTACTAGGGCGATTGTTTACTTTTAACGTCAAATAAAACTTTTTTGACCGATAAAGTTAAAATTTGACAAATTTTAACTTCAAAATAATTTTATTTGACAAAATTTTCAGCTTTTAGAAATACATTGCTTTAAACCAGTGGTTTCCAACGTGGAGTGGTACGCGAGTTTCATGGGGCGTTAGGGAGACGGGGATGCGAACATTTTTTGCACAATGTGCGCCAAAATGTGCACGCCAAAATGTGCAAAAAATGTGCGCACATTTTAAACTGCCTTCAAAAATGTGCGCACTTTTCTTTGACAATGTGCGCACATTTAAAACTACCTTCAAAAATGTGCACACTTTTATAACAATGTGCGCACATTTTAAACTGCCTTTAAAAATGTGCGCACTTTTCTTCAACAATGTGTGCACATTTAAAACTGCCTTCAAAAAGGTGCGTACATTTTTTAACAATCAAAAATGTGCGCACTTTTCTTCAACAATGTGTGCATATTTAAAACTGCCTTCAAAAATGTGCACACTTTTTTAACAATGTGCGCACATTTTAAACTGCCTTTAAAAATGTGCGCACTTTTCTTCAACAATGTGTGCACATTTAAAACTGCCTTCAAAAAGGTGCGTACATTTTTTAACAATGTGCGCACATTTTGAACTGCCTTCAAAAATGTGCGCACTTTTCTTCAACAATGTGTGCACATTTAAAACTGCCTTCAAAAATGTGCACACTTTTTTAACAATGTGCGCACATTTTAAAATTCCTTAGAGTTAGTTAGGGTTAGACCCAACTCCAACTCCAACTCTAACTCTAACTCTAACTCTAACTCTAACTCCAACTCCAACTCTAACTCTAACTCTAACTCTAACTCTAACTCTAACTCTAACTCTAACTCTAACTCTAACTCTAACTCTAACTCTAACTCTTAGAGTACAGAGTTTCCAACTCCAACTCTAACTCTAACTCTAACTCTAACTCTAACTCTAACTCTAACTCTAACTCTAACTCTAACTCTAACTCTAACTCTAACGCTAACTCTAACTCTAACTCTAACTCTAACTCTAACTCTAACTCTAACTCTAACTCTAACTCTAACTCTAACTCTAACTCTAACTCTAACTCTAACTCTAACTCTAACTCTAACTCTAACTCTAACTCTAACTCTAACTCTAACTCTAACTCTAACTCTAACTCTAAGTCTAACTCTAACTCTAACTCTAACTCTAACTCTAACTCTAACTCTAACTCTAACACTAACTCTAACACTTACTTAAAAATGTGCTTAAAAATTTTTAAGGCATTCTAAAATGTGCGCACATTGCGAAAAAAAGAAAAGTGCGCACATTTTTTAAGGCAGTTCAAAATGTGCGCACATTGTGAAAAAAAGTTCGCACATTTTTGAAGGCAGTTTAAAATGTGCGCACATTTTTTGCACATTTTGCGTGCACATTTTTGAGCACATTGTGCAAAATAACGCCACGTCCCCTGTTAGCGTTTGGGGTCTTTGTCTCATTTGGGTAGTGTTATGTTTCAGTATGTATGAAACTCTATATATGTTGAATTGTCAGCCATTTCAATTGCAGTAACGCGAGTAGTTTGCACCAGTCCAGTGTGTTAAAACCTTAACGCAATTATTGTTATATGTAAATATATGTCTTAATTTTTTAAATTATGCTCCTACGCACTTAATTTAGGGGGTGATATGAAATAATATGAAGCCCAGGGCGGCACTAGTATAGGTTGGGAAACACCGGTTTAAACAATGCAGAATTGTATGAAGTACTGCAATAGTATCTTTGGAGTCGCCAATCACTTGTTTTAATGTTTAGCCTACTATGGACTCTTGAAAATGCTCAGATATTTTTTTGCATTTTTAAAAGACAAGCAACCATAAAAATTCAATTAGAAGCAAGACGTTGGGTATTTTAGAAATTGGTCTAAACCAGAGGTACACAATAATCTAAAGCAAACAAAGTTCGAGCTGATAAAGCAGGCGCACATGGCTAATTCTGCCGACTTGCTTATACTGTACGGTATATTACTCTGTAATTTAAAACTATATTTGATACAATATTAAACTGAACCACGACGTCTTAAACTTTACAACAGTTTTTTTTGTTTTTGTAAACGTTTTTGACTAAATTTTGACAAAATTTTAACTTTTTTTTCAAAATACCTTCCTTACTTATTACAAATGGTTAACAAGAATGATTTGAATGTACACCATCTTTATTTATATATCTGGTTACAATATAGTATTTACCAATTACTTTTTCGTGCAGTAAGGGAAATTGTTGAGTTAATTGTGTGGTTTTGCATAGAAAGTGTGCGGAAAATTTGTTTTTATTTTACAATGTGTCGCCGGCTCTAACGGGAAAACTACTTCCGCTTGCTTTTTTGTGGCTTCATCAATATATGTTTACTATATTTAGTCTACTTTGAGCAGTAACATATCGTTAAAGTTTACCGTTCGCCAATCTTCTCCCTGGCTCTGTGATAGGCCGACTTCTTGCCCAGAGTCTTGCTTTGCCTTGGAGAGAAACTCCAGTGAGTCCCGATATGGGTATCTACCCTCATTTTTCAACACTTCATTGGTGTCCCGGTGGTCAGAGTAATACACGGAGTATTTCGTTAGACCTGGCGAACGATAACCATAAATTTAATTTCTGCTGTTAAATCAACGTATACAGTTAAAGAGTTATGAACAGGGAGTCGAAACTTTGCTGTTTTAAAACTTTTCCGTTTTAGCTTCGGTTTAAGGATTTTTGTCGGAATCCGGTTTAGTTCGTGTTTCGTTTCGGATCAATTAAAAAGTTTCGGTTCATTTCCGGTTCGGCCATTGGTATCTCAAAACCCATTCACAATTTTGGTTCATATACAATAGAAGCGTTACATCACAAAGTTTCGTGACGTTGTAAATAGCAAGCAGCTCAATATTAAAGTATCTGAAAAATTAAAAAGCAACGTTTGTTTGATAAATATTTATTTTTTCATAAAATTTTGAACTTCAAACTTGGCATAACTTGAGTCTGTAACATACAAGTTGTGACGTCATGCTAAAGTGAACCGCTTTTCGACAGGTTAAGGGTTGGTAAAGGTCCAAGTTCATTCAAAATATTCAGTTTCCTCTCCTTCAAACCTTACTAAAACGGGTAAGGTTCGGTTACGGTTCGAGAACAAATGGCCGAAGCCTGTTTATAAAGATTTGGTTCAGGTTTGGTTCGACTCTCTGGTTGTGAACGAGACGATTGGGAATCGTTCGATTAACTTGCCTGAAATCGAAAGGATTTTAAACAAAAGAACATTTACAGTAACTGCCATTATCACGAATTCGGTTAGCGCTTTTAAAATAAGCAACAGTGTTATCAGTAGGGCCTACTCTCCAGCAATGACTTAAGTCAATGACTTGACTTAAGTGCACTTAAGTCACTGTTTTCAAATGACTTGACTTGACTTAAGTCATTTGGGCAAAATGACTTGACTTGACTTAAGTCTTTCGGGCAAATGACTTGACTTGATTTAAGTCTTTTCGGCAAATAACTTGGGTTGAAATGAAGCGTTTTCTTCAGGGGGTTTTGATAAAATTAAGCTATTTGTCCAAATTTTTCATATAAAACAATTTTCTTGCTGTGTGTTGCGCTTTTCTTTTTGTTTTAGTTCAGTTATTTCTCATAAAACGTTTTATATTTATAACAAGGACGTGACTTGAATTTGCTTTGCTGTAATTATGACTTGACTGGCACTTGCGAAACTGATGACTTGGACTGGGCCTGACTTGTTATTTAATCAAAACGACTTGACTTGGACTTGAGTTATTTTACAAACGACTTGACTGGGACTTAAGTCATTTGAAAATGATTTGTTTACAACACTGCTACTCTCTTTGTGTATAACCTAAAATAATGTATTACATGTAGGTATGGTCAACATACGATCCGCGGCCGGATCCGGTCCGCTAAACGATTTAATCCGGTTAAATATGTGTTTTATCGACTCTGGTTTATGTAGGCCATTATACACTATGATAGGGGGTCGCGCAAGTTATCTAAAACTTAAAGGGGGGCGCGAGAAAAAAAGGTTGCGAACCACTGTTTTAGTATAAAACACATTATTTTAACATCAAGCCGTTTTTACTCTATTTTTGTCCAAGTAAGAGATCTAGTGACCAAAAGTTTAATGGTGAAAATAACGGCCCAAATAGACGTTAAAAGCGACATGCTTTATTTTCAAAGCCTTTCGCTTTTAACGTCTATTTGGGCCGTTATTTTCACCATTAAACATATTGACCAAAAGCTCTATGAATACCGTCAAAAGTTGCAAAGTGGGACTCATAAACTCTACAAGTGATCTACATCTAGACGTCCGGTTTTAGACCCACATCGATATTAGGTTATTATAATAAAGTGCCAACACTCATTCAGAAAAATTCTTAAAAAATTTACCCCGAATTATTGCAAAAATGTAAGCCTAAACCTTGAGAAACTTCGACAAACGAATAACTTATTTTGTAAATATGTAAATATTCAAAAGCGAACGTCAATATTATCTACATCTATCCCGTGGGCATGATTTGCTTAAGTGTATGGTCTAACTATAGCAGAGGCTACTCCAGGGGTCGGCAACCTTTCGTATGCAATGTGCAAGTTTATGAATAATTTCAAAATATCAACAACTCGCGTGCCAAACATTTTTCTATGTATGATTTTGCACGGGCAACCAGGGCTGCGGAGTCGGTTGCAAAAAACCCGCAACCTACTCCTGCCAAATGTGCAATTTCATCGAGTCCCGAGTACGGCAGAAACAGCCTTTATTTCACCGAGTTACGTAACTAAAATAAGATGGATATTGAGCAATTCATTCATAGAGGCCATGAAAATATGCCACCATATGCTATTCCTTAACGATTTACAGTTTGCTGCCTTATCAGTTTCGAAAATTGGTACTGCGCATGCTAACACGTCGAACTCGGATAGTTTTACCTAGTCATTAGAGTACCGGGTGCGACTCCGCAACCCTGCAGTGATCTAATTTACGTAACTTAGGAGACGCCATTAAACCAAATTTCATAAGTTAAAGTCTGTAAAGATACCCTAATCATGCCAAAAAAACGAACTGTCACGAACACAATACTGTGCCCGCTCTTTTGGAACATAGGCTACTTCAACGCTTTTCAGCTAATACCTAGAAGTATTAATAACTAACCGTTTTGCTTTTGGCTTGGTTTCTCAGTCGCACAAAAACTCAAGTGCTTACTTTTAATGTAGAATGCCCTGCTTTAACGCAGTAAACATCACGTAAATTTTAGGGCATTGTGCAATGTGCTTATAATACAAACGGTTAGTCGTAAACAACAAGTTTAACTCCCACAAAAAACGCTTAGTTAGGGCTAGTGTTAGTGATGTAGCAATAATGTTAGTGATAGTGATGTAATGGTTGCACTTTCTTGCGGTGATATAACGTGCGCTATAAAACATTTGGTTGCCGACCCCAGGGCTACTCCTTTTTTGTAAAGCCACAGTTGAGATTAGGGATTTCCGATACCGGTACTGTACTTCATTTTAAAAAGTAACGTAATTCGATAGGATACTAAAAGACACATTAAAATGCTTAAACATGCTAAATATATAAAATTTAAACGTTTAGATGAATTGTTTTTAGGTTTTTAGGCTAAATATGCGCTAGATTTAAGAAGATTAGTTATCTCCAAATTTTAACCTATTAATTATTGATAAACTTACCTTTCAAGGTAGAATTATTACGTTATTAGATCGCGAATCATTGTCAAATTGGCATATTTATTTGGTATTGAATCGGCACCGATACCGCCCTAGTATCGGACGAGTACCGATATTAACACTCGGCATCAGGTATACAACCCGATATTATTGGACATCCCTATAGTTGAGCTATTTAAACGCTAAACGTCAGATTCATAAGCATCCTGCATTCGCAATCAGTGATTACCTGGCAGAACGTTTTCTTTAAAGATAGGCCCGAGTTCCTCGTGAAGCTGTCGAAAGCGATCGTAAATATCCTCATACTTGAAACCACGAAACCTCGAATAATCAAGAACAGTTCCTAGAATGGGAATCGAGCTAGAAGGTTCTGGAATTTCCTTGAACGGTCGCGACTTCACCTCAGTTGGTTTGTCTTAAATGTACGTATATAGCAGTTTAGTTAGCCTATAGGTGCATTAATAGTCGTAGACCAGTGAACCCTTCAAGTTGTTGTGACGAACTCATGCCCCTTGTTTACTTAAAAGGTAAACTGAGGTAAAAAATTAAACCGAGTGGAGCTGCCGAAGTTGTACACACTGTCTGTCGGTGAAAGTTCGATTATGGCTGCAGGCTGCTTGCAAGTACTATTGTATGTCATAAAATAGCATTCAAACAAACTTGAGAAAATAGCAAAGAGTCTGTGACTATTTTGTCATTAAGATGTCAAACACATTGGTTCATTAAAAGTTTGTGATGCACCTTTGACTTTTGTATACACCTTTTTGTACACCTCATGCATATTTTCCACACTGGTTGAAGAGCAATGTCGTAGACAATAAACATGGGAAAACACAGAAACGCTGCAAAACAGCAACGCTACAAACTGTGAGCAGTACCGTTTAGGCAAAAACTTTAGGACTAGTGAACCATTGGTTTATTTCAAGTGTCGCATCCCAACAGTGTGCCTTGAATGACTCTCAAGCGTGTCTTTCGGTATGTTCAGTCTGAGCTATTGTATTACAAAATTGCTTCAATTATAGTTTTTTTTTATTTATACATATGCTTTAGTTTTGAGTAACCAACTGTTCTGCTCGATGCGGTTTAGAAAATAACATTCTGGAAACGTGGTCGTCCAAGGTGAGGCAATCATTTTATAGCCCATGCCTATTAGCATTTTGGCAGACAAAATTTATCATTTTTTTTTACGTTTCCGTATTAACTTAAACTAGTCACACTTTGTTACTCACCGGCTGCTTGGGCTTGCAGCTGTCTTGCTGCAATATAACTGTTAATCCATTGATGCTGAAACCTCAACACGACAGAAATTCGAAGCATCATGCAGTTAGTTGCCGCACAGAATAAGTAGCCTCAAATGATCGCAAGACACCAAACAAACGTCACGCTTGGTTTGGTGTCAAGACCAGGGACGGTTTGAACGGAGGAAAAAATGCAAACATTGGTTTATTTGTATATTTGAAAGATTAGATAATAAATCTATATTTTTAACTATACAATATATTTTTTACTGTGAGCAATACGTAGTAACTCTAGCTCTAGTGAACTTAATTGATTCAAACTGAGTGTCGCGGCACAGCAGTGTGACTGGAAAGATTCTCAACTGAGCCGCGCGACTTTTTAAAGTATGAGCTATTGTATTACAAAAAATGGCTACGTTATAGTTATATATATAAAAAAACAAAAGCCTTTAACAGCACAAAGACAACGGTAGGGCGAAATGTACAGCGACTGTAACAATATCCGACATAAAAAATCCCTCCATTGCGATAATTGTTCGTATGCCGGTTATGTGTATCAAGAAAGAGAAAATGAAAGAAACAAATAGTTTGGAAGTCAAAGCAAATTGTCAATCTACAAGTGATTCGTTTATTGATTGAAACTGCTTCCATCTTACAGTCTCACGATGCCAACGGAAAAGTAGACTTTTCGAAAAGTCTTTATAAAAACAACTATTTCTAAAGTGCCATACACCAAAGATATTTCATCTTCCAGAAACACACAGAATGCTATTTTATATTTCGTTCCGCAAATCCACTGCAGTGCTTTTGCAAAGGGCATGAAAAAACGTGTTCAATCTAAATAAATCGTACCAAATTTATGCACATTGGTAATCTCTTCGAATTTTTATTAGTTGCGAAATTATGCAAAAATAAAAATAAACAAATCATTTTGCAACGATACTAACAAAACATTTTAATTTACGTTAAAAACACACATGTATCACCTTCGCACTATGGCAAAAAAGATGCTCAAAGAAACATTGCCTTGATGCTAAAACATTTCCAAGATAATAATTCGAAATAAAATACATGATTGCGCATTAGCAAGATAAAAACTTAATATAAACTTCTCGGTTGCAGGGAATACAAAATGAATGGTCTTCGGCGGAGACTCTCCGCCAAGGGCCGTAACTACCACAGGTTGAGCCGGTGCAATTCACTTGGGCCCCAGAGCAAGGGCTTGCTAGATTTCATTTAATATGTATGATAAAAAACACTAAACTCGTATTAATTTTATTTAGAATATACACGTATTAAGCTTTTTAAGCAGCTTTTTATTATTACTTTTTTGAGGATATATTTCTAACAAAAAACAATAATTGCAATTATATGCTTTTTTCAAAAACATTTTAAACAGCAGAAAACTTTTTATGAGTTCAGAAAGTTATCTCAACTGGTTTATGAAACACGGCGTCGGGCGCCCCAAGAGGCGGATCCATGGGAGTTGATCAAGTGGTCATGCCTCCCTCGACTGTGTTTGTCTTTTTAAACATTAATGCAAAACATTTTAGCGCTCCGAACCTCGTTTAGTTTATAATGTTTCAAAGCACATTTTTATCAAAGATTTTTTGGGGGCTAATTGATTCCATCTTTGCAAACGAAGTGTGCGTTATTCTTAACTAAACGATACCTCTTTATAGCGTCACGTTAGATGTAACCTTGTGGCGTCGTAAATAAACGTTTTTTTTTAAAGCCCCTCTCTCCACAACGCAAAAAAATTGAGGCGAAACTTTTTTTCTGTTCCCAAAAATTTTCGATCCAGCCCTGGGCGATTCATAGTAGAGCTTGCACCGGGGCCACATCTAACGAGGTTACCACCCTATAGTCTCCGCTCTAGGCGTTTTTAGATCTAACATATACGCTAATTGAACGGCCTAATGATTATGCTTAATGCTTATGGATGCTTAATGCCTATGGATGCTGATAGCTATTGTTTATACTTCAAAGTAGCAAACGTACGACATTACTTGTAGTGTAAGAAAAACATAATAAAACAGCGGCTGTGCAAAAGCATAGTACGGCAGCATTTTCATACCCATGTAAGAAAATGATGGTTACAATATATAGTACAGGGAAAGTGAGGATTTTAGGTTTGGCCACGCAAAGCGTCACATTTCAGTGTTCAAAGCGATCGCTGGTAGTTTAGTAATATTAAGTGCAAAGAACAAATGGAACACGATCCACTATTTGAGAGGAAAAAACCTGATGCGTGGATCAACTGAAGGAACGGTAAATACCCGGAACTTGCCCTCTATCGGGTCGTGGTGATATTCCAATCGGTATCTTGTCAAGATGGCGATAAGCAGACAGTGGATTTCTTGGAGGGCGAACTGGCGCCCCGGGCACTTCCTTGGACCTTGGCCAAAAGAACCGATCATCGCGAATCGCGCTCTTTGCCGCTGTTTTGAATCCAACCAACGCTCGGGAATGAACTTTTGAGGATTTTCGAAGTATTCAGGGTTCATCGCGTTGATCAGGTTGGACGTATTGAACAAGTCGGTTTCTATGGGTTAAGCGGAAAGGGTTTGGTGGAATTTTATTGAAAATTATCTCTAAATCAGGGCTAATGCTTCCAAATGCGGATTATTTCACAAAAGGGCGTTATGTTATAGAATTGTCCAATTATGTTTTTAAATAATTAAACAACGATACTGAACAAAGCAACTTAAAAAATGTTTTTCTCATATCTCTAAACAATATGTTTTTTGACGATAAGTTCGTCACCTATTATTAATATGCTATCAAGATCAGCGCGATATATTCTTCAGCACTTAAACAGTATCTTTTCACCCAAGCTAAGTTGATTTTTCTTTATTATAATACTGTATACTGAATCATTAAAAAAATATGTGTTACTTTTTTCACCTGCAGGAATACAGTAATTGGACAAGACGATGTCCTTGTCAAGACGTCTAAACCAAAGACCCAAGAAAGGAAATACGCGTTGACTTTCTTGCATAAAAGAGTGAAAATATGGAAGCTGGTTCAAGCGCTGTAATAAAGAACGTACAGGTAAATGAAATATAAAAAATAAAACTGAACTCTGTTGGTATGAACTAGGCTAATAGGTTAAAAAACTGTTTTATAACACTTGCACTCTGATTTTAAAACACCATTTTAAAATGTCCATTTAATGCTAAGCCAATGCGATGACCATATTGGCCATCAAAGATAATGTAATTATTAAGAATTTTAGTTGTAATTTGGAATAATTTAATTTCTGTAACAGGTGTAGATAGCCTAAATAAAATGACCGATATATCAACCATTGAAAACATTGTTTTTTGAGAAACAGTTTGTCCAAAAACAGATTAGACGTCGGATTGTTTGAACTAACAGTATTAGGACGTTTTATTATAGGATAAGCAATTTTGAGAAGCAAGTAGAGTTTAGCGGTTACGCATTAATCAGGTAACAGGGCTACACATGATATCGTTAGAGCGTAATTTCTACCACAAGCAATGGTAATTTTTAATTACTTACCAAAGCTACAGCAGAAACAAAATACAATACATCTTAATTTTGAGCCAAGTATAGACGTGTATTTGATTTTAAAAAAGCGCAGAAGCGTTAAATAAAGGACCTGAACTGGTGATGATAGGGATGCCAAACATATTACAGCCTATCCAAATCCTACGTTATGTAAATAAACAAACTATATTTTAATAGACGCAAAGAAGTTTCATTAATATTTATGACAATAATGTAATCTGTTTTGTTACCCTTCCTGTTATTTGGTCCTCTGCAGTTGCGCTTAGGATTTCTTCTCGAAGTTTTTCCTGCTTATCTGGATGTCTGGCCAATAGGTAAAGTGGAAAAACTGCGCCGTAGGAGGTTGTGTCAATGCCCCCGATTAGAAAATCGTGAATCATCGCTTCCTTTTCTCTGTCGTTAATAAACAAGAGCTTTTGTTTAAATGAATTGAAGCAAACATAGTTACTTTTAACAAAGTTCTCTTATATTTTATTATTATACTGCCAAGTTTGACTAAATCACTAGAGGTTCTTAAACTGTGCGCGCCCTGGTGCGCCGTAATCTTTCAAGGGCGTCGCACAATGATACCGTATCAAAACAACTGCAGTAATAAAATGCTTCAAGTTTCTGTACTATATTACTCTCTCTACAAAACTGTAACCCAATCACATTTCTCATTACTGGTTTACTTTTGTGTGCGGTAAATAAGAGCTGGAGTAGCCTGGAAATTTTGGTTATATCAGTTACTAAATTGTAGGCTCTCGTTATAATATATAGTGTGTAGGTGCTGGTTATATAAGGCTAAATACGAGAAAGCTAACGTTGCAGCCAAACACAAACTTACTCAAATGATAGCGATGTATTCTTAAGGTAATCTTTAAAAAAACATTTTGTCCCTTTCTTGTCATGAGCGGACTCTGCCAGATCTTGATACTTTTGGCAAAGTTGAAAAATCTTTTCCGATCCTTGTTCATACTCCTAATTGATTATAAAGTATGTACTCCTAGTTGATTATAAAGTATTGTTTTCAAAAGATTTATCTTGCTTTGCAATAACCTTTAATGTTTTGGTCTTGTAAATCTTCCACATTGGAACCCCAAATAAAAGTCTTGCCATGCTGTCAAACATTGTATTGACACATTTGATTAATTGCGTGGCTTCAGAACTTGGGTCATTCCTTAGCAATCCTAAAGTTTTATGAGAGTAACTAATTATTTAAAAAAAGGAACTTCACATAACAAATGCATAATTATATATCAACTAACCAAGTCTTGTGTCGAGGTTAAACACAGCTGAAGCTTCCAAAGACCACAACTTAAGAAGTTTCACTAAATCAGTAACCTTGAAAAAATTAAAGTAGGAATTTTTTGCACCATTTATAATTTCTGTTTTTAAGTAAGAGGGACAAGTTTTGGGGGAATGCTTGCTTACATTACTACAGGTCAAAAAATATTAATATGACAAATAGCAATTTTTTTAAATAATATTTATATTGTTTTCAAATTTATCTTACACAAAGCTTAGAACTGTGAGCATGCATACTTCTCTATTTTCATCCAGCTTTTCTTCTAAAAATGTGGCAAAATCATTTGCCACTAGTTGGTGCTGCTCTGTGTAAGCCCATACAGAGGAGTTGTTCAGAAGAAACTTGTTAGTAACTGTGCGCAACTGCGAAACAAGTATATATTATTTTTACTATAAACTAATTTACTTAATGTGGACCTAGTTTTAGTTAAATCTATTTGTTGCAACTGAAGTGTCATAAATACTCTACGCAGAGTTGGAGTTGAAATATTTGTTACTAGTTGTCAGTTGTCACCATAATGTTAGAACTACTTATATAAAACTTGCAAGAAGTAAATTTCACAAAAAATATGTGTAATTATTTTAAAATCGATTCGGTGACCTTTTGCCAGTCTTTTCCATTTTTCTGGGTGAGTCCAACATCTCTTCCATGTTCCAATCTGGCATTAACCATCCAGTCTAGTGGCTGACGACCTGGATGTTTTCCTTCATTTTTTAACACTTTACTTGTGTCATTAGGAGAAGAGTAAAACACTGAATACTCAGTTAGACCTAGACCAATATATAAGACAGGGTTTTAAACGGTTAAGGTACAACAGGAAAAAAAAGTTGGTAATTATAAAAAATATATTTTTAAAATATATGTTCAATTTAAATTGCAATTTATACCTGGTAAAACATTCTCTTTATAAATAGATCCGAGTGCTTCATGGCGGTTTCGAAAGTGATCATAAAGATTTAGCAATGAAAAACCTCGCAAGCTTGAATAATCAAGAGCAGTTCCTAGAATTGGAATTGAACTTGAGGGTTCAGGTATTTCCCCGAATGTGCGGGTTCCATGAACATCCTTACTTGCTTTATCTAAAAATATATATTATATATTACGATACATTCTTAAAACTGTAAACATATGCTTCCTGTATAATGTAATTTTTACGCTATATGTAATTTACAACTATTCTGTTTTAATTTACAACAATTTAATATGCAACTCACACGCAGGATTAAGTATACTTAATGTTCAAAAAAAAATATTAGTAATCAAGGATTCAGCCTAAACTTTTAGTAGATAATTTTTTTTTTAAATAAAACAAGAACTTCACATGCTTATCTTACTTTCAGGTTGTCCTGAGTGTTGTTGAAATCCTCTTATAACAAAAAATATGTTGTTCCAAAAGGGTTGACATTGATGAAAAGTCCTAAGTAGGGGATTACAGTGCATATTTTATTGAATAAAATATATAAAATTAGTTAACCAGGGTTAGCTGCTGAATAGTGTTAAATTAAAAATAGAGAAAACATAAAAATTACTTATTGCTGCAAATAGGATAAGACTGAGCTTAATACGAAAACAGCTGAAGGTTGAAAGTTGATAGGACTACAGTCGTAAGACCAAAGTTAGGACACCAACAACGAAATACAAAATATTTGGGAATAAGACCAAAATAGGACTAATATGGTACCTAATAGTCCGAAACAAAATAAGACCTGCCCAAACCTGTCTGCATTCTATTGAAGGTAAACAGCAGATATGTTAACGCAAAATTTATGGGAACACCTGAATTATTAATTATTATACTGTACACTTAGGTTTTCGTAAAAAGCTCATTGGTCGTAATACTATGGTATTGTAGATTGTTTTGATTTTGTTCGTCTTATTGTCTGTGGACTGTGGATTGCTGCAAGAATCACTCAAGCGTAACACGTATGTGATGAACCATGTTTATATATAACGAAAAGCTGCAAAACAACAACCAGAAACGTCACTTTGAAATCTTTGAATTTAACAAACTCGGTTCCATTAAGCCTATTAACGTTAAAAAACATCTTGCAAAAGTCATATAATTCAGCCGGTTCTGTTACAAAAAGTCATATTTTCCGACATATAATTAGAGTAGTTGCAAGAACAGGATGCAACCCCAGCTTCCAGCGAATGTTGCGAACTGCGAACCGGCTAAATCCCATCACTGCTAACAGCCTACAGCCCAGGGTCGCGCCGGCAACCTTTCGTATGCATTGTGACATTATTTCAAAATATCAACAATTCGCGTGCCAAACATTTTTCTATGTTTTGGTTTGCACATGCAACCAGGGCTAAAAACAACCCGAGTCCGACTCCAGGCAAGCAATTTCATCGAGTACCGAGTCCGGCTCAGACTGCCTGTATTTCACTGATTTACGTATTTAAAGTAAGATGGATATTCACAGTCCACTCATAGGGATTATGGAGAATATGCCATCATATGCTATTCCACCTTAACCATTTACAGTTTGCTGATTTATCAGTTTCGAAATTTGTTACTGCGCATGAGCACACGTCGAACTCTGTGGTAGTTTTACCTAGTCTTACCCGAGTCCGACTCTGCAGCCCTGCTATGGCCGGATTAACCATTAGGCTAATAAGGCTATAGCTTTAAGCCCTGAAAAAATTCGGCCCCTGGAAAAAATTGGAAAAATTCAGTTAGTTTTATTTTATTCAATAGATGGAATTCAATACAGTTGCTGCATGACTGGCGTCTATTGTCACCATTATTAAGCGATTTCTGCGAACTAGGTTTGGCGACGTGGCACACTGCTGCATTAAGATTGAATTTGACAATCGTATTTGTGTATTAGTTGCCAGGCTAGTTAGGGCAGTGGTTCTCAACCTTTTTATCTTACGGTCCGGTAAAATTTCAAAACAAGTTTTGTGGACCGGTCGACCTTCAAAAATCAAAATTCACCCAAAATGTAATTACGACAAAAGCATGCAACTTTAAAGAAAACAATTTAAACTTCAATTTAATGAGCGATTTGTTGATGTCTTTTTGATATCATAAGCATACGTGTTATACGTGGTTCTATTAAGTCTTTCACATAAAACTGGTGTTAAAGATTAAGGCTGAAACGAGTTGCAGTCACTTTTAAACAGTTGGGAAGAACACTTGCAGCATTGTGACTTATGATAAACTGATTAAGTCAAGCTTTTAACATCTTGCGCTTTGCAATTAAGATATAAAATTATAATATATTTGGCGGACCGGCAGAAAAGTTGACGCGGACCGGCCGTTGAGAACACTAAGTTAGAGTGTATTTTTAAATTAGGTCTAGGGCTCTATGCTTATGGAATTTATGGTAATTACGTCCTTCTCTAGTAAATTGGATCCTTCTCAAGTAAACAGCCTTAGGCCTATAGGCTATAGTACCCTTAATCCGGCCCTGGCTATGACCTGACATCCAACTTATGAATGATATCTGACATCTAATTTACGTATATTTGGAGACACCATTCAACCTATTTCATAAGTCAAATTATGTAAAGATACCTGTTAACCCTGCTGATAAAAAGCGAACTGTCACGAAAACAATGCTGTGCCAGCTTTTTTTTTAACATACTTCGACGCTTTTCAGCCGATACCTAGAAGTGTTAACTATATTAGTTTCGCTTTTAGCTTGGTTTCTCAGTCGCACAAAAACACAAGATACGAACGGTTAGTCGTAAACAACAAGTTTAACGCCCACAAAAATGATGTGATAGTAATGTAATGGTTGCACTTTCTTAAGGTGATATAACATGTGCGTTTGACCATTTAGCGCGCCCTCAAAAATCATCTTGCGTGTCACTTGCGGCACGCGTGCCAGGGGTTGCCGACCCCTGCTACAGCCAAATTAAAAAGCAGCAGTTGTCTCATGACTTATACTTATGAAGCAACAATTCAATTTTCAGACAAACAATCACAAAAGGAAAACTACTACAATTATAAAAATGAACACAATGTATGACTGCTGTTACGTGCGACCTTGACCATTGCACACTTTTTTTAAACACGTGAGCTACTTTGATCTCAAAAATCAATGTATGAGATAAGATGCACAAAAATCATTGACAGTAAAGTATTTCTAACCGGTTCGCTGATCTCAACCGGTGCGAACCGGCTGAATCCCACCACTGGCAAGAACCAATGGTGCCAAACAAGATGGCTTGGGCAAGATGTTCATCATGTAAAAAACTAAATAGGCAAATCCCAGCTACATGCTTCGACATATTAAAGCAGTTAATTAAATCCAGCGTTTATGTTCGTAGAGTATCAACCCAACAACTTGCAGCGACAACTAGTCGTCAAAATTATTTTTTTATGAATATTAAATTTAAACGTCACAAAAAAGTATATTTGACCAAAAAGGTGTTGACGTCAATAATGTTTTATCAACAGAGGAACTAAGTAGCAGGGTGCGAAGTCGGTCTAAACCACTCGAACCAGACTTCTTCGAGAAAAATGAAAGTACCGTATAGTAGAGTCCGACTACGGCCCAGAAAAGAGTCCCAATCAAATTCCAGCCATATTATTGGACTTCTTTGAGTCACCAATTCGGTTAAACTAAACAGCATGCTGTGTTCATTCCACCCATAGAAAAAATAGATTAAAGTCACAAAACACGTCATAAATTGACTAAAATCGAATTTTAAGTATTTTGGAACACGGATGACGTCATTATGACGAGTTCGACATGATGTTTTTCGGGAATTTTTTTGTAGTTCTTGGCACCTTTTCCGTAATATCAATAACCAAACCTTCGGTGGTATAATTTGTTGAAATCTTACGGAAGTTTAGAACAGCGATTCCCAAACTTTTTTAAAAATTTTGCCTGATGGACTCTTTTTGTAATTATTTCGATATTTCGCGGCCCTTTAAAAAATTCAAAGGTCAGATAACCCATGTTTTTTGTACCTACACACTAGTGCAGTCGCGATTCTTTTTAATGTAACAACTTTTAGCGCTGGTCTAGAATCCTACCACAGTTAATAAATGCTAGTTAGAGTCTGTATGTGGGTGGGTCAAGTATTATTATATATTGATAATTACACCAGCACCACACTAACTACTGTGATACCAACAATTCATTGATAGCAGGTGTAGTACAGAATATTTTTAAAGGCAATTTAATCGCAACAGTTATAAAAAATAAACTTTCATTCGCTCGTTCGCTTACCTTTAATATTTATTAAAATACGATTTTTTACTTTTTTTTTTTACTATAAATTATTCGAACAGAAACTCAATGTTCGTTAGTTTATGTGAGTATTTTTATTAGAAGTTTTTCAAACGCAAAAGTACGCAGCTTGAAGGTAGACCAACGAAAGCAACAATTAATTGCACAACATTTCAGTTGAATGTTTAAAGCTTTCCATCAATTTTTTCTACAGTTATTTCAGTTATTTTTTAAAACAGCATCAGATTCACAAAATCGCATTGAAACTTACATCAAATAACAACGGTATAGGTAGGAGTATAAACAAACGGTTTCCAAAAAAGGTGGTGACACTTCTGTATATATTTTGAAGAGTTTAAACAAGGACTGGCCTACATTAAATGACGTGAAAAAGGTTATATTTAGTTAATGTGATAAAAAAGAAAACTAGAACAGTAGACGATTTTAAAATGAGAGGTCTTATACACAATTTACAATACCTGCGTGGTGCAAAAAATTCTTTTAAAAAACTAAAATCCTTAACCCGCCCTTGGAACGTTAATTGGCCCGCAGTATGGAGAGAATTGCTTCTGGTGGCCTGCGATAAAACATTGTTGGAATAACGCCACTTTTCACCATCGTACAGAAAACAGAAAAACAGTAAACATAGACTTTCGTCGCGCCTGTTTGATGCCAGCCAAAAATGAAATGAGGTTTGTTATATAAAATTCAAAGTAAAAGGGACTGACATTTCAAGTTCAAATAAAACTTTAAAAAGTTTCACCCAGCTTTTTGACGGGCCAACAAGAAACCCTGTCTTATTTGGTCAACAGTGCTGTTAAATTAGGATTGTAATTGAAAACGGTGGTGAATACGCCTCAAAACAAGTTTGTTCAGGCGACTTCGAAATGCCTGAAGTCTCCACGAGTAGAGAAAAAAGTTGATGGCGCTGTTGGCGTGCGACAAAAGAATGGCGATGCTGTAGAAAATCGACGGAACTTCGTTGTCGCGCCCCTGGTTAGCCCTGTGCAGCAAATTAAAAAGAAATCATGCAACCACCAAATTCAATTAATTGAGCTTCATGCTCCGGAACACAATACACGTTTTTTCAGTAATTTCAATAAAAGAATGAAAGCCACAATATTCGACAAAAAGGCTTGGGTTTTTACACTGATGATTTCATGAGGTATTGCTGGAACGTCTGTAAACTGCGAAATGTCAATTTTATCAAATATTATGGCTTTCCTAGTTTTATTGAAATGAGCTTCATGCGTTCTAAAATATTAAAGACGGTTTTATAAATGTTCTGTTACCAAATTATAAGTGTATACCACAATACCAACCAGTTTATAGTGTTTAAGATGTGTATTGGTATCCAGCAAACGGCAAAGCAAAACACGATCAGACAAAGGACCGCCGCAGCCTTAAATTCCCTCCTTCGCTTCCGATGTCTTCTCTCATGGCTACGTTTTGCTTGGTAGCTACTATTTGTGCCACTCCGTGGACGCATAATTGGACTTTGCTGAAATATTTCAAGTCCCTTGTTAAGTAATTACTTTGTTAACAAAGAATAACGAAATCTATTTAAAACCCGGAAAGTATACCTACAAAGATATTTCGATTTAAATAAGAGTAGAAGTGAGTCCCACAATGGTGTTTCTATTTTTGCATCTTATTCGTAGATGATGATTTCGTATGACTACTCGTACTTTCAGTTTGTTGATAAATTAGGTGTAATTAAGTATATTTTCTCTCTGTATAGATTAGGGCTCCGCAACGTTTTGTCACTTGCGGCAAACCAACAGGGTTTAAAATTCTCGGCGGCAAATATACCGCAAACAACGATAAACACATGGGTTTATATGTAGCCGAGTACGAAAATAATGTGCATGGGTATATGAGCTATTATTACCTTATCATCTAACTTTAGGTTTATAAAGTCCTAAAGCAATCCGCTAAAGGTGGGCCTTGCTTTGGTTAACATCACTCGGTTAACATCAATGACTGATCAGACAATATTAAAGGCTTGTAGGATAATTGGCATTAAGAAAATAAAACTTACTCGAACATTGTATTTTTCACTTTAATGTTCGGTCTTTTAAAACAACAACTAAGATAAACTTGTGCAACAACAGCTAAGATTAAAATGTCTAATTATTTTACACCGAATTTGCATGGGTTTAAACTTTAGAGCGTATGGTATGGAGATATCTTCTTGCTTTCGCTTTAGACGCGCAAATGACCTGACAGTATAGTTAACTTTGTGTCAAAATAATTTCCAACTATGATTTTTTACGATTGACCGTAACATGGGTTTAAACAAAAGGTTAAATAGAAAGAAAGAAAGCTTACCAGAATTATTGCATTTATTAAAAAGCCTGCCAAACTCCACGGTTTTATTATTAGTAGTACTGAAGGCACACTAATAGACTATAGAGTGATATTTAAATCTATATTACTCACAGACACCGAAGAATTGGCCGAATTGTATCCACTGCTTTGGCGATATCCCGGTTCTGGATTTATGCTGGAAAATAGGAAAGAATGTTGGGCCAATAACATAACATTTAGCCTATTAACAAATCACACTCACTTTTTCGAAATTCCGTTTGCCGAATCTTGAAGTTTCTCCAGGCTTTCCAAACGAACACGGAGGAGGCTAGAGTCTATTGATCCTTTAAGATAAACAGTGAATTAACAATATGGAAATCGTTCTACCAAAAACCTGAAAAAAATGAGGTAACGCACCCATTTCCTCCATACGTTATACTCGTATGCTTGTGGCATAAGACTAAGGTATAACGTTACACTATGCACTTGCAATGATTTCGAACAAATCGTTTTTTGCCTCACCATTAGATAAACTTTTGCCCCTCTTGTCCGAGATCGTAATGGATCCGTCCAGCCGTACTGAACTGTGTTGCATTATCACGGCAGAGCTAGAAGGCGGTTCCACTAAAATGACATGGCATTAAAATTAACCAATAAAATAATGATTCTGAGTTTTGCCTGACAGTTTTTAAGAACAATGTCCAGACTCAGTAAAAGTCTTGTTTTATATAAAAGTTGTCATTTTATATTTCGAAACAACATACGTTGAAGAAACGGATTTGAAAGTTGCAATATTTGCACGGTATACCTAGAATTTTAGGCACGATTCTTTACTGAGACAACTGCACAACAGGGAAATTCATATCCGGGCGCTCTTTTAATCACCAGATTCTCTCAAAAGGTGCTTTACATACTAAAAAAGAGGTTGTAATTGAGTAAAGCGCGATTTTGTTTTTTATGTTTACGCATTAAACTTGGTAAAAAGCATATTTTCTTTTAGCTAGATTTAAAACGAATGATGGTGTTGAGTGTTGGGCCAATTAGTATAGAAGTCGCGACGAGATCCTTTATCTCATAGTTGAAAGCTTGTTTTGTAAGTGTTTGCAGATCGATTCGCGGTCACTTTACGAACGTTAGTGATCGCGGTATCCATTTATATGATGAAATGTTGCGCTTTTACTACCTAAAAAATCGATTCAACTTAATTTGGAGCCAGCCAGGCATGGGGGTAGCATAATGACATTTGTGCTAAAATACACCTTTCTTGTGGTAGAATTCAATTGCTGTCGAACGGTGCGTACTACGGTCATTTTTCCTACAATAAATTATATAAAATAAACACCACAGCTCAGGGGTGGGCAAGTATTTTAAGGGGACGCATAATAAATTCGAACGTCCTCACTCAAGCACCCTAAACCGGCAGTTGCGCAAATGGGTAACTAAAATTAAGTTCAATAATTTTAAGGAAAAGGTGACAAAGGGTTGCATTGTGTAGCCTATGTCACTATGAGTGTAATCTCGAATCAGGTATTTTTGGTAGGTATAGAAAATCGATTGATTAACAAAACAAAAAATAGAAATATTTGTTTGCATCATTTCAGATGACCCTAAAAAACTTCCGTTTTCCATAAGATATGGTTTTACCATTGATGTAAACGTTTTGCAAATAGCACAAAATCGTTGCTACAACAAACGTTTAGAAGTATGGGACACAAGTTCATGTAGGACAAGTATATGACAGTAAAATGCCTACGCTGAGTAGAGCTTCAGTTATTTACCAAGTAATCGCCATGTACTCATAAACAGTCAACATAAAGGCATATTTTTAGTTAACTTATTTAATTATTTTTTTATGTAGTTGTGCCCCTGGTAACTAACTAATAGTATGTATACTTGACAAATACTAAAATTTTTGTGCTTAAATAATTCACGATTACGCAAACCACTACACAAGTATTTTTGGTTATATCAAGAGCAATGTGATAAAAAATACTACGGTGAAAGATATGAGCGTCATGAAATTGTGGTGGGCGTTTAAGGTATAGAACCTGAGTTTAATAAAACACTTTGGCGGTCATATGATCCGTTTAAATAGCGTGTTTTTTCTGTATTTTTACCAACTGGGAACACATCGATAACTTGCCACCCTTTAATAAACCAATTGCCTGTCAAGACCACAGGAAAACTAAATCGTTCGACGTTCCTATTCCCTTGTGGCATTTCCCAGAGGCCATCCGGTCGGCTGTCGTAATTGTTAAAGTCGAATGTCGATGCAAGTCAACTATGCTACAGCGTTGCAATTACACGCGTCACTGTGAAGAAGTGAGAATGGACATCGGACATATTGATGCGTACACGTAATCACAAATGCCATATCGATTATATCAGTGTGCGGAGGGCTTATCTAATTGCATTGCTTAATTTGTTGCGCTGAGGGATAAACCTAGCATTGAGGAGTTTATTCTCATAATAGGGGTCATCGTCAAACCAACGTGTAGCGCACACTCTCCTTGGGCAATATATTTAATCTTTCATTAAGATAAGGAAATATGTTTTTTTTTTTTTTTTAACGTCAATCGGATTACACATAATACAAATTTAAAACACGCAAAAATGTGACAATTTTTAGTCACCTTCGACTCGTACTGTTGCGTATGGTAATCCGGAATCGTTGTAATCGCATTCGACTTCTTGATGTTCCTTCTGTATCAAATGTAATCGTGATACATTATGTAGCGCATGGGTATTTGAAAACCACGTTTAGTTTTATCGTATTGTATCCGCATAGCACCGAACTTACCGCTTTGGAATCAGTGACCTTTTACAGCCATATATTGTCTTACTGATGTAATCACCCATCGTAAACACAATGGAGCTAAGGTTAAAGAGAAGGACAGTCTACTTTGCTTTCGAGACGGCCATGTGGCAAAAAAATATACCCGGACAGAAAACGCTTTTAGAACTCCACATAAGGCGACAAATGCTGTTATAGTATGCGACTTGTCACAAATAGTGTGTGACATCACCGAGAATGGCGGTTGACGCCGATCACTTACCTCAACAAAGTGACGTCTTTTTGGCGAATTGCTATGCTTGTTGTTCTTCCCGCATGCTGGACTTTCCCTCCTGGCTCAGCACCAAATAAAACTCATATTCAGTTTCGTGTTTTAATTTCCTTTAGCTTTTTTGTGCTAAACCCATCACTGATGATAATTTTTCACGTACAATTGAACAGATAATTTACCAATAGGGTTGCAATCTTACGCAGATCTGAGTTTTAGGAAAGCACTGCCAACCAATGTTGTTCCATTTATTTTATTAGTTTGCATTTTTTGTGAACTTTATTCCCCTTTTATTTCAACCATTATATTAATGAAAGGTTAAAAAGCTGAATTGCGAGGGAAGATGAAATCAATTTGTCTTACGCAAATCTCTGGATAGTATAGGGAATCGCCGACAACCCAAAAGATCCAAATGGCAAATAACAGTTAATCTCATGAATATTTTATAAGCACAGCTAAATAAGGTTCAATTGAAATATGCGTTGTGTAATGAAACGTCTTTACAATCGGCATAAAACGTGTAGAGAAATTGCATATTCGACGAACCGCCAATTTCTGTAAATTTGACTCGGTTGAGTGTTAAACCAAAATGTTTGCAAATATTGAATTTCAAGATTCTTTTAAATTCAAACTTTAATGAAAAGTAGGTGGGAAGAAACATATATATGCTTTTAAAAACTTCAATTAAAACTTTGTTTAAAACACTTTTTTTGTTAACAAAGTACTACGAGCTATTTAGTAAACCAAATGTCCCCGCTTCAGAATTAATAGCAGAATACTCTAGAAAAGCTGGTAATTTAGGTCAGACCCATTTTTTATTGATATAAAAGATATATATATATATATATTGCCAGCGAAGGCATCGTCAGTATATGTGACCTAAATTACTAGCTTTGCTAGAGTATTCTGCTATTACTGATCAGGAATTTAGGTCGACATTTATCTTGCAAGGGTCAAGGTGATTTCTGCTATCACATATACTCAGTGCTTCAGAATCAAGTAACCACCTCGGGCGCTTACCTGTTGGGCGGAGGTGAGGACACGGGAGTGACCGGTTCTCTTCCAGAGGTTGGCGAGAACTCGGCTGCACTGCGGGAGTCGATTCCTCCTCCTCCTCCGGAAGACGCACCAGCTCCTTGTTTGCTGGAGGCGCGCATGAAGGAGGCGAAGATGATGGAGTAGAGAACGGCTGAGGTAAGCAGTGGTGGAATGACGCAGGCCGCAAAGTTGAAGAACATGTAGTCGGGGTCCATCACCTGCCGCAGTTGACGAAAAAAACATCAAAAAAATATAGTATGGCGAAGTCTAGTTTTTGGTTTAAACATGGTAATTCGCGGAGTACTTAAAACTGCTTCACGGACGCCATGCTGGGAACCTCTGATCTCTAGATTTTATGATTTGGCGTATGTCACCTAATAAGATTAATTTATCAACAGCACTGTAATTATTCAAGGCAGCATTTCCTAGCTGAACTGTTAACAATGTAGCTAATTTGGCATTGTTGGGTTTTATTTGCTTTGATATTTTGCTTTTCGGACACATCTCTTGACGTGAGCTTGAACAGCTGTCGCAGTCTTAGCTATTGTGATAGGTTTGTCTAAATTTCGTTCGAAATCAAACCGTGCAAATGCAAGTTGTTCGGCGACATAGTTACGTTTTTATCAACGAAGTAAGTTTACCAGTTTTAAGACTAGGGAGGTCATTTAACCAGTCGATTAGCACTAACTAACGGCCCTATACTAGCACAATTAGTTAGATAGTTGGGTTACGTTGTTATATGACGTATAAGGGCTCGTTTGTATGGTTTGTATGTGGTATTTGCTCAGTAATCCTATTACTAGTTCTGTCAAATACGTTGTCAAATACGTTAATACGTATATTTTTTTTGTATTTCTAAAACCTTGTTTTATGTAAGTGAGCGACTTTTGCAACTATAAGCAACAAAACTTTCGTTTTATTTAGTCGGACTTTGCTCGTTGCTTACAAACTCGCTTGCTATCGATCGGTTCGCCCGCACACAAGGAGGGCAGTTAAGCTCATTTACGCGCCATGGGGGTTTTCTTCTAACTCGTGATGGGGACTTTTGCTTTTCTAACTGGTAATGGGGACTTTTGCCTCCATCAGAACGCAACACGGTACGAAATTACGCATTGACCATTGAAAAAAAAAACGTGAAAACTCATTAACAAGTCATAGTGATGCAACCAAGAATTTTTCAAACTGTCGTGGTTTGTGTTACATTTACCCTTAACATTTGTGACCCGGTCTTTATCAAATAAACTAACAAATATATTTCAAGTTACGCTAACAATGCAAAAACGTTGGGCCCACTGGTCTCTGTTTAAGGGATGACGATGAAAATAAAGTTAGTTTGCGATAAAATGTAGAAAATGCGTACAGCTACTATTAACCCAATTCCCTTTTGGCCCTAAAAACAAAATTCCACCAATAAAACAGTGGGACAGGATAAGCATAAATGCTGTATATGTACCAGGAAGCAAAAACCACTCTCGCAACCGGCTACAAGTACAAATTGTTTATATAAGAGAGCCTGTAAATGTAAATGTATGTTTTATGTAAATATCAAAACGATTTAACAGGAAACCTAATCCACACACCTTCATGAATTCGCACTTTTCAAAGACAATTTCGGGAGGGTTTTCTGTTCCTTCCAATTCAATGAAGTATTTGCTCGACAAGTCTGATGTATTTTTTGTCCAAACGTTTGTCGACGCAGTCTGACCCGGCAGTTCTATGGGAATATAAAACAAGTATGCTTTAGTGCTATAAAAATATATAAACTGCATAGTGACACATTTTGATGCAACATAAATCTTCGGGGGAAAATACGTATCATTAATATGGACTATAGAACCTTGTTTACACGAAAGCTACAGCATTTTTGCCAAAAATTATGCAACTCTTATCGATCATTATTGATGGTATGGTCTCTGTAACGCAAATACGGTGGACTGCATTGTGTTAGCGAAAGCATTACGCAGGCAAACTAATCTTAAAAAATAAAATCTAAATAAGTTTATGCTCATTGAATTTAATAGAAATGTTTGGATTTTAATATTTGCGTTTTCTGTGGTATTTTGCTTTCCCTTCAGGCGCTGTTTTTATATTATTTAACGTAATTGCATTAAGACGAGTCTAACAATCAAAAGACAATTTAGCTTGATAATAACCTATTATCAAGCTACATTACAGATCCGTGCATAGTGTACCCAAAAAGACAATTTGCTACGTAAAAGACACCCTGCCATTACTTTATTTCAACTGGATACGCTGCATACCGGCAAACTATAAATTTTACCGGGTGTACTTTTCGTCTGTTGAGTGGCGACCTTGTTCCATCCTAAGAGGGGTAGCATCCCGATGGCGGTGGAGAGGAACCAAGTAAACACGATGACAACTAGACATCTGCTGTTCGTTAGCTTCGTGTAATGAATTCGTGGAAATCTGATGGCTACATATCTAAAAATTATGACAAATATAAAAAATAAGAACAACTATAAAAGCCAAAAATAGGAGTAGATTAACTTATAAAAATCTTGATGCAAACGACGATACAGTAAGTCCAAAAATACGAATACAATGCGGCAAAGCGTAGATTCATATATAAAAACGTTAAGGCAAACCACGGGGTGCGGCAAAGCAAGGGCAGCGCTTCATAATAATTATCAAAGAAAACACTATTTGAAACATGACACGTTAAGAAAGCGTAATCCATCAACAGAGGCATATCTGTTCGCGGAACATATAACAATGCGCAACTTTGAAACGCGATCTTTGAACTGACAAACTACAGCTATAAGCGCACCTCTCAACCGCCACAGCCATCATGTTGAAGATGGATATTTGCGTTGGTATCATGATGAAGGACAGCATTAGCATGCAGAGACGGGGCGATCCGTGGGGAAGTCCCAGCTTGGTGAGGATTGCGAACGGGATCGCAAAAGTTCCGACGAAAATGTCGGCCACCGCCAGGGAGGTCACGAACATGTACATCACCTGGGTTGGGAGACATTTTTGGTTAGATTACTGTGTCAAACAGCCGTAACACCTTCCTCAAAAAGCGACGCTTAAAAGCTAAGGCTATATTTTCAGCAACGTTAAGCCGACCAGTGAAACTGATTACAAATTTGAATGGTAATTCTCGTGACGACGAAGCTCCAAATGTCGCTGAGCAGCGTACCGACATTTTTTTAACTTGATTTTCCATATTTAAACAAAATCTTTATTTATCATAAACTTCCAATACATGTATATAGATAATATAGGTTATCAAAATAGATATAAAACAAAATAATATAGACGCCATTTTGCTAAGTAGTTTTACAGGTCGCGCTTATCCATTTAGTTTAATATTGAATAACAAAACAAAGCTTTTACCTTTCGTCGTAACCCGGCGCTCTGAATCACCACGTAACAAACCAAAGTATTGCCAGTGATGGCCACCAAGGCGATAACCACCTCCATCAAGATGTAAATGCACGTCTCGGCGTCCATCCTTCCAGTCAGGTGCACAGTTCAGTTTGAGAGTTTATATCGCTTTACACAAGCGCTCAATACCCGAAAGTGACCGCTCAATTAAGTTAACGGGCAGCACGCTCCAATGGCGATTGGACTTTCACAAGTTTGACGTGACGACGGCGCTTGGCGAAATGGATGCCAAACGCAAGGGAAATGGCTGTATACTTGACTCCCCGTACAAAATCCAGCGAATACTTCCTGCAACGTGAAACTTAGCGCTGGTGCTGGTTTATCGTCAGTGGCCTATTTAGCATTAAAAGGCCCTTTACTGAAAAGAAGTATAACATGGCACAAAGGGTGTAACATAAAACATTTGCACAAAATAAAATAAGCTACATATGCTTTACAATCGCAAAAAGTTTTGCTACTCTGTTGACCATATAATTATAAAGTATAAGAAAACATGCAACAGGCAAAGACAATTATATTAATAAGGGCAATATGATTATAACTTTTGCAAAGAAATCAATGTTTTTTTACGATTTCTGGTATATGAGGTAACAAAAATAATAAAAGTACGGCCTAAGTGTTTTCAAAAGTTCAATATGCATTTTGTCACACTCCGAAAGAAAGTGACGCTATACATGTAGTGCGCACGATTATATTTCTAGTATAGTTCTGCATTATCGCAAATACTGTTTAAACATCTCCATGCAACTTTCACTAGACCTTCTTAAAGTGCCTGATCGATCTCACTATCAACTGTCGAATAGTTTCCAGGCCGCTAACGCACGACACTGCCGCAAGTTCGCAACCACCATATAGGCTGTCAACAAGCCGCGCCAAGATTGGTAAGCGGCATGTATTTAGACATGCTTAATTAGACGAGCATAATATTGTCCTATTCCCGCAGTTGGAAGGTCATTATTATCAAAAAATCACTGTTTACTTGATAGAAAAATAGCACATGCAATTGAAAAGAGTACAAAGGCCAAACGGATTTGTCTCTAATTGATCAAGGACTGTTTCATTTCTCGGTTCATCTGTCGTTTTTTGCTAAACGGGAGAGGACAGTTTCTCTTATGTTTATTCTCACACGGAACATCAATCGAATTATATGAAGCTCTACGGCGTCAGCTGTAAGCCGCTGTAAGGACACGCGGATTAAATCTGCCTTTTTCGTCACCTTGAATAGTAATGAAACAGTTGCAATGCTACGAGTGAGTGCGGTCGTATTTGATCTTACTCCAAACCTAGAAGCTGTTCACTTACACATCTGCTTATTTTGCTGAAACCACTTACTATAGCATTATAGGTGTCTCTAATCCCGTTAATCAATTGTTTATTGAAAAGAAAAGCCAACGTACAGAACTCTAATTGTGGTGATTGATCGATCAGACGATCACGCTTATCGCGGCTAAAGTTGCGACCAATAGACGACTTCACGTTGGCTGAAAGCAGCTATTGTGCTTGACGCTTGTTAGCTCTTTTTTCAATCACCTAGAAGGAGTTTCTGTTTCGTAGCAACAACTAACACGGAAAAAAGGAAAGCAGATTTAAGTTAAAACGTGACGCTGAAATCACGCAGAAAAACTGTGGCTATACAGTATAACCTACTGTTAGCGAATAAAAACACTCCACAATATAGAACCCGTTTGCGTAGGATGTTCGTCAATCGTAAATGTTGGTTGCCCAGAATAAAGCTGAGTGGCAAACCATTTTTCACTGACTGACGAACGGATTTGATGGAATTGGCTGTCCCCAATCTAAACTAAAGTGTGATTTTGTCGCTTATAACATGCGTATTTTTATATCGTTTGACATCTTTAACACATATTATCATAAAAAACGCTTTAACTGCCTTTCCGTGTGTCGTTTCTTTAATTTAAAGTTGTGCAACATTTCGTTTTGTTAGACAAATTGCTATATTCGATAACCTAGGTTTGATTAATCAACTCGTTAAGGCTCCACATGGCATTTCATTAACGTGCTCTGTGTTTACTCGATGCTAGGGTTATCTTATCGGTAATCGAAAGCAATGATGTCGAAACCTTCTCCTCCCCGTAAAAGGTAGAGTCATGTACTTGTAAAGATCCTGTAGTTCTGTCTAGTGGTAAATATATCTGCCAAACCACATTCCTGTTGTATTCTATTAAACGCTCCTTCGTCTCGCTCCTGCTTATTTAGTTTATACTTACTCTCTTCGAGAGAGACCGCCATAGTCTCTCGGCCAGACCAGAACAATATTTTTTGGTCCTGGCGCTATCCCTCTCCTCTACAACCTTCTGCGATGGAATAAATTAAACAAGGTAATAATACAATTAATAGCCGGTAATAACTTTTAAGATGCCTTACATACTTTCACTTCAATATCAACCAAAATGCGTTTTTGTCGTAAACGAAATGATAGGTTTTATTGAAGAGACTTATATTATTTTTGTTTCTATGTTTTTGTTGATTTCTATGATTTCTATAGCAACTGTATACAGCTACCCTTTCACTCTAAAATCTTGTAAAGCCTTGTGGTTTTTACATGAGTTGTTGTTTCTGAGTTAAATTAGGCAAATAAAAACATTTGCTCTTATCCCGTAGAACAATCATGAACGGCCTCGCATGCACTACAAAGTAGGCAAACTAAGTTTGCGTATGCATTATGGGTTGTTAGTCAAGACTTATGAGATTTAAGGTAAAGATTAAAACAGGTGGGTAACACTAATTTACGGAATGATGAATGGTCGGAATCGTCGGAACGCTCACTAATTTACGGAATGGTCGGAATTGTCGGAATGTAATGAATAGGGCCAAAACTAATTTGATGAATGGTCGGAACGGAATGAACTGTCGGAATAGAATGAACTGTCGGAATGGAATGAATGACGCTGTAGGAGCAGAATGAACTGTCGGAACAGGTTTTATGCCCTCCTGACGTTTACAAACAACTTACCTTATTTCAAAATTGGGCGATGGTCTAGAATTCTACCACAACGCGCATTATTTGGGTTAGGTTGCGGGTTAGCGTTTGGGTTAAGGTGGGACGGGTGGGTCAAGTATTATTATTAAATAAAGAATATAATAATAATTGACCCACCCACACCCAAACGCTAACCCGCAACCTAACTCAATTTTGTGGGTTGATTTCATAACTGTGGTAGGATTCTAGACCAGCGCCCAAAATTGGAATTTGCAATTAACTAATTCAGGTTCATTTCATTCCGACAGTTTATTGTGTTCATACAGCTTCGTTCAATCTATTTTGACAGTTCATTCCGTTCCGATCATTCATCAAATTAGTTTCAGCCCTATTCATTCCATTCCGACCATTCCGAAAATTAGTGAGCGTTCCGACCATTCCTACCATTCATCATTCAGTAAATTAGTGTTACCCAAAACAGGGCTATGTCAAGGATTTACAAATAGGAAAATTGTGAAGATATACATTTGGGGTCATACTCTCTATTCTTGTATTTTGTAAATGATAGTTGATTTTAAATAAATTACTCACACTTGATTTCCTTTAATTTTAATTAGTACTGGTATATAATGTAAAACTTTTTTCGTAATCTGAACAATAGTTTTAAGCATACAAATTACAGTTAAATAATAATACAAAATTTTCTGTTTTTAAATTTTTTTAATGTTTTGGTATGGCGGTTTTTATTATTTCAAATCCAAGTAAATGTAATCATCTACAAGCGTGAATATATAATTTTTTATGATGACAAAATTCAACATAATGTTCAAATTATATAACTGCATTCATTTAAATTACTGTTTTAAAACCTTTTTAGGTCATCTACATTTTATGAAAGTTTTCGACCAGTGCAGCACCAATTTCTCAGGTGTAGAGGTTTATTTTAAAATGTAATTTACTAATTCCGGTGTAAACTGGTGCTGGTTAACAATCCTACCACAGCATTCAAACAATTATTGAATCAATGTACAATTTGGGTTAGGGTACGGGTTAGCGTTTGGGTGGGTCAAGTAATATTATATTTATCATTTAAGAACAATACAACCCACCTAAACCTAAACGCTTTCCACACCCTAACCCAAATAATGCGTGTTGTGGTTGGATTCAAGACAAGCGCCAAAAATGTTGTATGTGTATCTGTCCCAAAATGTAATAAACAATCCAAGCAAACTTGATTCGTACATTGTATCAAGTGGCATGAATTTTAAAAATGAGGTGCAGGTAAAAATTACAACATATTTTTTCTCTTTAAAAAAAAGATGATAAATAACAAAATTTAAAATTTTGTAATTTAATTTTTTTGCTGTGAAAATGAAGGGCAAAAAGGGAAAGAAAACACCAAGTCCCACACCAAAACTTGTGGAGAGTGTAATAGTTCAAGAAGAAGCAATAACAGAAGATGAATTTGGACTTGATGGACAAAAACTAACCTATAGTGATGCAAATGTCCTTAACAGTGACCAGATTACTGGTTCTAGCAACAATGACGTTCCTCTTTTCATTCCGGATGATAACTCTTCCATTGTCGAAGAAGATGAATCTCAAGGTCTGAGAAAAATTGTTTTTCTGACCGAAGATGTGGTTTGTGACAGCTTATCCAATCCAGGTTGGTCATCATGTGGCACTCAGCAGGTATTTCTCAATCTTACCTTGGCAGGTTTTGGGTTGGAGGACATATCATTGCTAGAATCCTACGTTCATTTGCAAAAAGTCAATCTTTCCTACAACAACTTGAGTGACTTATCCCCCCTAAGCAACATGAAGTCTCTGATAGAGTTGGATGTTTCACATAATCAACTGACAAAGTTGCTGGATTTCAAAGCACCGTTTGGTCTCCGCAAGGTTGATTTTTCACACAATCTAATTCAAAATATTCCAGAACTTTCAAAGCACAACCATCTTACACATTTGATTTTGTCAAACAACAAAATCAGCATAATTGGTGGCATTAGTCAGTGTAAGGCCCTGCATTGGCTTGACCTATCCAACAATCAATTAGAAGTTCTATCTGGGCTTGACAACTTGCAGATAAGATATCTGCATTTAGCAAATAATCAACTGTCACAGATTGAAAACTTGGAAAGCCTCAGCAAACTACATGTACTTGACCTTCGAGGCAACCACATTTCGACCTTGGGCGGACTGGTCAGCAACCAAAAGCTGTCCAGCCTAAACCTGGCAGGAAATCTCTTATCGGACATTACTGAAATACGACACATAGAAGGCATTGCGACCATGAGGCAACTCAATCTGTCAGGCAACACTATCGCCGAGGTTGAAGATTACAGAAAGTCCATCATATTTGCAATGCAACAACTCTCAGAGCTGGATGGAAAAGAGATAAACGTAGAAGAGAAGGTCGCCGCCGTTAACCTGTTTGATCCTCCACCTGAAGTGCAAGCAGCATTGGACCACATTACACACACAGTGTATCGTTTCTTACAGCCGAGCAAAATATATGAGAGCACCCTCCCTAGTATCGAAATGCCTTACCCCATGCTGGTGCTCACCGGGCCACAGGGGTCGGGAAAACGTGAGCTAGCTCATCGTCTGGCGCAAGAGTTTCCTGATTACTTTGGATTCGGAGTATCGCACACGACCAGACAGCCACGCCAAGGTGAGCAAGACGGTAAAGACTACCACTTCATCGCACCCGAGCATTTCCAAGCTCTCGTAAGGCAGGGTTGCTTCGTGCAAACCTTTAAACATGGTGGTGCGCTCTACGGCCTTACCTTAGACTCGATCGAGGCTGTGGCCAAGGAGGGTTTGGCCTGCGTCGTGCACATGGAAATAAACGGCATACGGACGCTGCGTAACACCTACTTCGAACCGCGTTACGTGCTAGTGACGCCTGTCACCGCAAGCGAGCACACTTCCCGTCTAACTGAGCGCGGCGTATACACTCCAGCGCAGATGGAACACATCGTCAAGCGCCAGGGTGCCATGTACAGAGACATAAACCAGGAGCACCCTGGCTTTTTTGATATGGTGATCGACAGCGACAAGCTGGCCGACGCATACGACCGTCTGCGACAGTTGGTGATGGACTACCTCGGCACAAGCGACCTCGCATCTGCAGACGATGCACCGCAGCAACCCCTACTCTCCACAACCGCGCATAAGGACGAGACGGGCACGCAGCAGACCAACGCGTCGACAAACGCTCGCCGCACCTGGTCGCGTCCGTCCTTCCACGGCGAGTCCGGGCACAGTCTGAATGACGCCAGCTCTGCGCGGCAGAGAGCAAAGCTGGACTCGCGACAACGCAAGACTCCCGTGGAAGAGGCGTCCTATATCCGTCGCCAGAACGCCGCGAAGGAAGCAGTCGTCGGATTTTCCCCAAGCGTCTACGACGAGCTCTTTCAGCGACCGCTAGTGCCCATGACCGCGCCGGGCATGCTGGAGGGAAGTCCCCTGGCGCAGGCGGCCTCCATGTACCAGGACCCGTCGTTCGCTGCGTCGCTCTATCCAAACGTGGGTGACGGTGGCAAAGCAACAAATGGTAACTCGGACGAGACGAAAAGCGAATCATCGGACAGCTCGACTTCAAACGCCGTGACCTCTGACCTTTCCGGTCTTTCGTCGGCTCGCGGCTTTTCGGACCAGGAGTCGGTCAGACAGGCGTCCAAGCCGAAAAAGAACCGTTCTGGGGCCGGCGAGCAACCTCTGGACTTGACCGCGCTCAGTGACGCACTGGATTCGCTCAAAGGCTCGTTGAAGGATTCATCACGCACAACAACACCGCTTGGCCCGCGCCTTAAGCACGGCGACCTTGATGATTGGATGGAGCAGAGCTTGCCTGACAAGATGGGCGCCAACGTTAAGCCGGTTCTGCCTCCCATACCTACAGGAGGCATGTGAGCGCACGGTGCTTTGAAACATACAATAACCTACCGTCTATAGTTTATTGTTTTTTGAATTTTTATCCCAACTTGTGCCGGCCCTTTTTGCTTTTTTGTCATGTAACGATTCGAACGGACCTTATCTGATCACTCTTTAATATAGTTTAATACTTTTGAGTGGTATTTTGCGACGTTGTTTTTTGTGCCGCTGTAACAGTAAAGATAACGTGCATGCAAAGTTCGTTACTGTGAATGTTCGGCATTTCAAATTCGCGACCGTACATTCTCATTTTCTTCACCGACCATTTAACTGCACAGATATATTACTGCATTTTCGCACACTGTGAGTGCATTTTTCGTACATTTTTCGTCATTTTCCAAACGCAAAACGCTTGAAATCGCCCATTTCCATAGCAGGTAAATATAGTTAGATGAAGTAGGGTTGAAATGCGCTGAGTTGTCGCGAATAGAAGACATGGACGAGCCTCCAGCTGCGGACGCGGAAGCTCCTCCCGCCCCTCAAAAGGAGAAAACTCCTCCCGGCAAACATGGATCGAAAAAGTCTCCTCCAAAGAAACATGATTCGGATTCGGATGACGACAAACCGCACTTTGTCACTTTTACGATTACGGTCGCCGTGGCATACCCCAAGCGTAAGTTTCAAGTGCATATCAACGTAATACATCTCTACTGGCAATTGTTTTTTTGTGCTGATGTATGGACGTCCTATTCAGGTTGCATTTATATCAATGGTGAACGAAACTGGTCGCGGGTATAATACACTATGTTTTGGGCATATCAATAACTTTAGTACCCCTTTCCGTTCCACATTTTTGTTAAGGGCATAATTACAGTAAATAGACTTAACCTGTAAAAATGACTCAATTTTTCCGGCAAACGATTTAAAAGGTATTGGGCAAATACACCAAACGTATTTTTTATAATTTCGACCCAAAACAAGCCCTTCGAAGTTAAGTTTAAAATTGAGTCTCACAATGTTCGCATTTCGTTTGGCGCTTTCTTTTTTCAATTGCAATCGTTTCGTCGTATTTTTGATTTCAATTCTTCTACCTTGCGTACAGCGGTGGACGAGCACACCCGGCTCATGGAGGAGCTTATGAGGCGCAACAAGCGCACCGTGGAAGCGCCACGACCGCAGCAGTTCCTACACAGCGACTACCTCGTGGCACCCAAGCACGAGCGCACGGTCACCGACGTGGTGACCTACTCGGTAGCGGCCAAGGTCTTCACAGAGAACGAGTCGAAGGTGGTGAAGACCTGGGACGACGGCGACCTCATCTGGGTGGCCTGGATGCACAGGTAGGCTGGCCGCTACTTGATGTTTTTTTTTTCGTTTTCCGATTAAAAGGATTTATTGTGTTATGGTTTCAATTAGGGATGCCCGATACTTGTTTCATTCCGATTCGGATACACGATATTTCGAGAAAAAAGTCAGGCAATTTGATTAGATATCAAATAACATCATTACCATGCTCAAACAGGCAAAGTTTAAATTGCAAGGGGGCAAATGCTGATAATTTTCGGGGTATTAGGCTTAAACAAGCTTTTGCGCTAAGAAGCCTATGTATCTTTTTTTTTCAATATGTAATATTTTTTTTTTGAAAATTTGTCTTTAAAGATAGAAAACAGGTTTAATCGCAAACATAGGTGTAATGCACAAATTAGTTTGGTATCGGATCGGTACCGATACCACCCAAGTATCGGAGAAGTACCGATACAACAATCTGGCATCGGATACCGGCTCCGAACCGATATTATCGCACATCCGTATAGTTTCAATATAGTGATGCTTTAAATTAAAAACAGTCGTACTCGGTAAACGAATATCGCCGCTTTCTGTTGATCGAGTCGAGGAACTGTGCGAATTACTGAGTATACGTTATTGAACATGCAATGTTGCCAGAGCCGCATAAAATATGCTATATAAATGTACAATTTGCACATACACTCATACAGTAAAAGCAAATTTCATTGTTTTTAATTTATTGCCTGCTAACATCAGCGCTTTCTGTTTAACTGACCAATAAACGGCGTTATATTTGGCGATCGCATAGACGAGTACTTGTCGAGTAAAACGGAGATGGCCGAGTATGGTATCTGTATAAATTTAGTATTTAACTCGGACGCTGTAGGTTTATCGTAAAGCAATACGCTACGTCGCTACACTGTACTGATTAAGTAAGTGGACAAACATATTCTGTCGTTTTAAAATCAAACAACTATTTAATACTTCTCTTATAAAATTATCACTTCAAACACAAAACAGACATTGAAATGAACATCTTTGCTAACTACAATCACTAAACAGTATTGTTTTACAGACCACCCCATTCCTGCAAAAAATTGTTGTGCAAGACCTGATACAGTGTGTATTGGGTTTGTGCAGCTGTGTGAGGTAAACTCATAAATCAATTGTAATTAAATCACATAATACTCCTTTAAGTAGTTTACCTGTGTGTTTGGGCATTAAAGTATATAATCCTATTTTTACTTATTGGCCGTTTTAATTGTTATGCGTTTTTACGCAATATCATTTTTAAGAATCCTTTTTTGTCATTGTATATTTGTTTTCATCATTTAATGTCATGGTATTGATTTTTTTTGTATGGTTCGTAAAAGTTTTGCGCTTTTGTATCGGCCGACTTTTTGTTGGCTATCTGCTATTCTTCCAGTCCGCAGTATTCTGCAATAGGTCTGAGGAACTCACTGTCCAAAATATTTTTTTGCTGATTTTTTTAAAATTGTTTTGAGGTATTCTTGTTGCATTGTGTGTTTAACATTTGAACAACGTTTACAACTTTGTCAGAATATTTCATTACACAAACAACAAAAGTGATTTTACTTGCAAAACTATAGCACCGTTTTTGTGCGGAAGCCTGGGACACTAAAACTAAGCTAACCTTACCTTACAACTACTGTTTTTTGAGCTTTCATCTGTAACAAAAGTTCCTAAAAACTAAAGAACGTGCCTTAACAAACACAATGAGCAAAGTTTTCGGTTGTTTATTTTCGTTTTAACGACGACCCGACTTAAACATTATCTGACCAACGGCTGCTGAATAATGTGCTTCATATTTAGGCTAACCTATTGGTGTAAGCGCATTTGCTGTGGAGCATTATCTGGAAATAAATAAAACATCTCACCATTTTTCTCTAACTCAATTAAATCAATTCAAAACAACAAACTGCGACGGTTCGTAGTTGCTTTCCTATTTCATTCAAAACCCGTTCCTTTTCCTTATCCAGCCACGAAATCGAAGTTAACACGAGGAACGTGGTCGCTCTGTTCAACCACACGATCGATATGAAAATTTGGGACGCCAAAGAAAAACTTTCAATCAAGGCCAGGACCGACCGACCCAAGGCCTTCCGGCTTCCATCGGCTGCCGACACCCCATTTCCCGGCAAAGGGGTGAGTTTAATCCTTTCTGAACTTTACTGATTTGTAACAGCAAGCATGCTCTCAAGTTGCTTACAAATCCTTCGGCGAGACTGCGTTTTTCGCGCGTTGTATATTAATGTATTATTTTTTTTGCCGATGAGCATTGGCCGGGATGCTTTCACTGAAGTTAAACCAGTGTTTCAGATCAGCTGTTCGTTCAATTTTGCATCGCGCGTGAAATTTACTTTTTGTAATTTATAAAAGGAACAAAAACACTTATTCGTTTATGCATTACTTGAAAAATCTTCACCTTTATATATTTCCCATGTATGTGGTGAAACTAACGGCGAAACTATAAAGCAAACAATAAAGTATAGACAAATTTGAAGTCCTTTTTACTGGAAAGTATAGTGACAAAAAAGTTTAAAGTGTTTGCATCTGTAAACCAATCAATAATCTTTGTGGACTTTACCATCGATCAGTATAAGACGACATTTTCGAAAAAGCCTCTGGAAACCATTAATTATTAACGCCTTCTCAATAACAATAAATACTAAATAGTGGATGTAAGAATAGTGTCAATATAAAGATACACCCGAATTTCTTCTTTAATGTTTTATTTGCAAGCGCTATAGTCGCAATACGAAAATATGCAATCTGCAATTATTTTACTGCTCTCAGTAGACTGTGTTGTATTTTAATGTTATACATAATAACTAAATTGATTCATATCGCGTTGTTATGGCAATTTATTTGGTCAAAAATCGGTTGTTTATTTTGCTGAATGTGAAACTTATTTTGGAAAATTGTAGATTTCTTTTAAAATATGTTTAAAGAAAAGCGCAATTAAGATAACAGTGGCGTGACTTTTTGTCTAAACTGGAAAAGTATAATGACAAAAAAACAACTATCTATATGTATTTTACTACAGAGACGCAATTCAATACAGGATGAAAGCGCATGATTTTCTCTTATTTTTTTGCTTTCTCCCTGAAAGGTCCAAGCCGTAGTCTCGAAGCAGTCTTTGTCCTGGCTCAACGTTCAACCACGTGACTCGGTGACCGACCTAGATGCTACCAAAAAGGACAAGAGCAGGGCGTCAGCGTCGGAAACCATGACAACCAGAGCACTGGAGGAAAAAGCAATGAAGACCGAAAAACCGACTGAGAATGAAGAGCGAGAAAAGCCAGCTTTAAGGTGTTTGTTTAGTTTCTTATTCAAACCTCGAATAAAAAATCGACTTATCTATTTATTTATTTTCTACTACTCTTAGAATTAAAATTAATGCATTCAGTTTTTGTAAATTTGATTAGAATACAATTACCGAATTCTTGAACATAAACTATAATTTGAAAAAATTCTTAGTTTCGACTGAGAGACTAAAAATCGCCTTACAGTAAGTAGCATTTTTTTTTTAAATAAACGTGAAATAAAGTTAGATCACACAAGCTATTCACAAATTAAATTTAAATTGGAATTAGTCGCATTTTGCCCCGAGTCTTTGCACTAGCCAAGTAGAAATAACAATATATTATTGTCCAAGTCTGCTTGTATAGCTCAGCATTGCTTGAACCTTTTTCATTGTGCAGTATTTTTTTGTTTTCCTGCAGGGTCCGTAGCTCTCTAGGTCGTCTTGCCGGAGTCGACGCCTCCGCAGAGGAAAAGAAAAGAATCAACGAACTTAAACGGCAGCAGGTCAGGGTGGTCGTTGAGACATACGGTCGTCGTTTTGTGAAGTTTTGTGTAAAGCGCAAACATTGCCTATTTATAAGTGTTTTTAGAAGTTTATTTAATGTTAGTGCTGCCCTGTTTCAGAAATCTTCTGCTATTAAGCTTGTCCTGTAAAACAATAGTCCGAGATAAAACAATGTTTGGTTGCACACCTTCGAACAATACCCCAAATGTCTTCCGTATCGACTTTTATATTTACTTTACAAAGAGTGTTGTTGTTGTATTGTGCTTTTTAGATGATTGTATGTGATATGTTACGCCCATTGTCTTGAAAACGCCCACGACCGAATGAAACCTAACACAAACATTCACTTTTGTGTAACACTTTACCTATTTTACCCCTTTTTGAAATCTTTACGTATTTTGAATTTTTTTTTTACGTATTTTGAAATTAAGTTTGTTTTACATTTAGGCAAAACTAAAGCGGGAGTTAGCAAGAAACAGAAGAGCAAGTGTCGCTGTTGACAAATCTATAAAGAGGGCTGAAATCATTAAGGCAACGCCGGCTTTGTTTGACGATAAGTAAGACAAGCTTCTCTTAAATTATTGCCTTAATACTTTCATAACTACAGCCATATTGTCCACACATTTTTACAATTCAACTTAAATTAAGTAAAACACTATACACACAATCAGGGTGTAACAGACAACAATTTTCTAAACTGCTGGTCTCTGAATTTAAGCTGAGCCGATTAGCTAGTTAATCGACGGTCCCATCATAGACGAGATGGTTAATTCGCAGCTCCCTAGAAAAGTTATAACTAAAGCCTTGTCTGCACAAAACACCAGCTTGTTTTGGTAAACCATACATACAGAGGTCGGTCTACCATTATACGGATTACGTAAAAGCGTAATTTACCAAACATTGTCTTAACTCTAGCGAGGAAGGCAGGCAGTCGGAGCTTTCCAAGAAGCAAAAGTTGCAGGACGCAGATCGCACCACTGACTCGACAACTCGTATAAAGGCGGCCACCGTCGCTGTCAATCTCGAGCTGCTATTTTCTGGTGAGTACCGTGCGACTCAAGCACGTTTTATTCGCACGAAGGTCTGCTTAAATTTTAATTTGACTCGTCGCACGAAGGCCCTTGAGAATTTTATTCACTATACTTGGTCCGTACCACTTATGGATGATAAGAATGAAAAAATATATTTAACACAAGCTTCTGTACTTTAATTTTAAAAAAACGGTCCCTGTCATTAGGTAAACCATAAAAAATCGCAAAACTATTAAGATGAAATCGTTTCATGTATTCTTGTTACAACAAGTGATAAGCAACGGATATTGATAACTGTTTTCGATTGATCTTTTCACTTAGGCCACAACACGCTATTTAGGACAGTGTAACTTCGATATATATTTCGCCCACACCCAGGAACGTTGTTCACCTGGTAAAATAAGTGTTTTTTCGGCCAACATCGCTATATTTGCTGTCTGCGACTCTTTAAATATGTAGTTTGTGTAGCTGTGTAGCAAGTTTATATTTTAATTTGAGTAACCGTGTTTATGACTTTTTAGGAACCAAGGTTCTGACATCTCGCGTTAAGGAGCCTGTGGGTGCGATCCGCGATGCAATGGTCACCGTTTCACTAGACGGTAAACTTTTGCCCGACTACCTGGAACGCTTACTTAACCCCCTCGTCATCAAACTCAAGTCGGTGAAGGACTTGCCCAAAACGCCCGTGCCTTATCCCCAGTAAGTGTTGCATAATGCTGTGAAATGTGTAACGGCTCTACCAGGCCCTAATAATTAAAGTCACAAATTTGCCTTTATGCGGTTTTTCATGACTTGTGGGTAGATACCACTAAAGATGTAATTTGTCAATTTAAAAATGATTTTGACAACGTTATTACGTTTTTAGATGCTGTGTTTACCAACTGAGTGACAGAAAACAAATATCCATCCTTCCCACTATTTATATTTGTAATAATCAATGCAAATAAAGTCGTTTAACGTCGTATAATAGAATAAGTTGACTTAGCTTGAAGGTTGATTTCCATCAGTGAGACGTATTACTTGACTTAAACGTTTTTATTGCTAATTTAAATTCGGTATTATTTGCCTCTTGGCAATTTTTTTTTGCAGAACAAACTGATTTATGAATAACAGGTTAAATTTCGTATAACGTAAAACATAGTTTAAAATCAAATCATCCTATAAATTGCTAAAGGTTTTTACTTTTTGTATGTAATAACCTAATTTCCTAATTAGTTTCCCATGGGTAACGTGTACCAAAATATTCGTAAATTGCTTAACGTATTTTCTCCATTTTATGTAAGCAGGATTATTAACAAAGAATTTATACTCTATGTATTTTGCCAGATTATCAAGAACATGTGATCCGGTGTACTGCAAGTACTCCTTCCTGGGTCACCCGTATCACATAACGCCTGGACGACCACACGGAAGGCACGTCTACTTCGAAGACATACACGTTGTTTTGCTAGGTAAGGTTTTTATCATGAAGTACGAAACATTACCGCAACATGGCAGAAGCGGTTTAATTTGTGCTGGGAGCTTTTGTGTCTCTAGTTTGTTTTTTTGTTTATCAACAAAGAATTGTTAGTATTATGAGCGTCCACATGTACTGTAGTATCCTAAGTTTTTTTTCCTTTGGTCCGCAATTAACAAGGACATGTACTATAATCGTGTACCTAAAGAATAACATTTAATACGTATTGTATAATTCGTTTAATATGCAGGTCGATTGGACGAGGGCGAGTTGCGGGAATACATCCAGAGTCAGTCGTTGCAGATCAATGTTCACGACCGCGACAAAACTGTGGAGGGCAATCAGGGGTAAGTTCAATCATTAGGTTTTTTCCTTGTTCATGGTTAAAAAAATGCAATGCAATTAGCGTTAGATTTCACGTAGCAGGCTGAAAAACAAAGCACAACAATATTTATTTTGCACGGTGGAAAAATGCAATGTAAGTTTCTGTCCTATCATAATTATGATTGAAATAATAATACAAACAAAATTATAAAAGGAAGGAGACTGACAATATATAGTCAAGCGTCAAAGCATTTTATTTATTTTTTTAATAAGAATAGCAACACAGACCTCTTAAAAAAATTGTGTGTAACTTGAAAAAAATGTTTCAGGATAAATACCTTACTCCATGCAAAATACCTCATTCCAAAATACAAAAAACAAATATAGCTTTAAGAAAAATCGCACTGGCAATGTTACTTTTTGTCTAAGTAATCTGTAACCTCCGTTCAAATAACCCAGCCATCAGTTTCGGAAGTTTTTTTGCAAGAGTAATTAGCAATAACCTATTAAGGGTTTACAGTGAATGTGGTTTACATGGTAAAGCCAATTGAAAAATCGAACATTTGTCCGAGTGGCAGTTTTTTACCTAAAATCTTACAAATATAATTTCGCAGTCGTCCGGCTCTCTTCGGCGCGGAAAGGTTCGACACCAGCTTGGCCAACGTCGGGATCGTGAGCGCCAAAAAGACGACCTTTAATCCCTTCCAAAGCAAGAAGAAGGCGTTTGATCCGTATGGTGTCGCCACAGTGTCGCTCATCGACATTCTGCGCGGCCAGACTTCCCTTAATATTGAGGTTTGCAGAAAAATATGTGACCAAACGTTTGCTAATTCGTAGCACATTCCATTTTAATACTAAGAGTGGTGAATCGTGATAAAAATACGTTTTTTTAACCAGGCTATATTAGTAGCTGACTTTATCACCTTTTATTGAACCCTTCAGTTCATTTCATGAATATCTGTGATTAGTTTTGGTCTAAAACATATTTAGTGAAAATTTTAACCTTATTTATTTAGTGAAAATTTTAACCTTATTTACCTATTTTTGTTCATAACGGTAGTCCTTTAGTCCTAAACTTAACTTTGAGAAATATAATAAAAAAATAGTTTATACGGGTTGAGATGAGATAGTCTTGTGTAAAGGTGCAAATAAATGTTTTTTTCTATTCAACTTTATGTTACATATTTTCTGCATGTGCTATAATATTTTATGTATTACCGCAAATTCAAGTCAACACGCCCAAATAGGTGATAAAATAAAAAAGGTAGCATCCGAGACGTGCGTTTGACTTCAAAACAGCACAGCCTAGATTTAAACGGGTTAAAACCTTTAGTTCGAAATTCGACAAAACAACAGCTTAACAAAATAAACGCTGAAACATGTTTTCAAACGAAGGGCCTAACAACCCAGCATACATGTTCAGACTAGCGTCCTTCCGTGCTCGATGCCCAATGCCAACCAGGACCCTACCACAATGGACGACGACACCAGACTGATGGGCGTTGCCGGCGCCGTGGACAGGCCGGTCAGGGCGCCTCAGCTGGCCGGGCACTACATCCAGGCCGGCACCACGCTCAAAATCAAGGTCACGTTGCGGTTCCCCTTCGTACCAAAATCGAACGTGCCGCGGCTTCTTCCCACTAAGGAACAGGTAACGTTCTATTTGTCGTTTAGATCAGTGTTTTTAATTTTAATTTAGTTTGCGGCTCAGTAGGAAAATTAAATTAAAGACACTTTCTACGAAACAATGTACTATAATTTTTCAGTTTTCGCAAGGATATTGTGTATATAACTCTCGATGCTTGCTTGTTTGCCTATGAGTATTATGTAATATGGATAGTTTATATTTTTAAATTAGAAAAAGCTGCGGCACACTTAAGATACTCTCAAGGCTCACTGGTGTATCTGGTTTACATTTTAGATTCTAATCTTACTACTTATGACTTTAATCCCTACCTAAATATTTTAGTAGGCCACATTTTGTTGGTTTCTCCCAGGGATCAATAATCTTTTTAAGAGCATTATTCTTGCTACCATGTACTGCCATTACTTGAACCATATACTGCCATTACTAGCACTACATGTCACAGTCCTAATGTATAGATCATATTTAGTCTTTAAAGAAGTGTGTTTTAATGTTGGAATAATTGTTTCTTGGCAACAATTATTGTTTTAAATAGATGTAATTTATATCTTTATAAAATAGAAAGTTTGATTTGCGACCAAGTGTGGTGCGTTTGATGCCCAGCGATGTTTTCGCCTAATAAAACCAGATTCGCGTGTAAGGAGAGGTCGTAAAACTTCTAGTCAAACTTCCACGACCGCTCTCAATTTTTCTTCATGCTTTTCTGCGTTTATTACACATTGGGTAATCCACTTCTACTTTTTCAAACCCAATTTTGTAACCACTTTCACCCCTTGGCAGGTTGAGATAGTCTAAAACGCAGCCTATACTCACTCTTTAACAATGCCACGCTTATTTAGATGTGCCCTTTCTCGCGAGTGATCTACTACTTCAGCTACGAGAACAAGCAGCTTCTCAAGCGCATCGAGGACTTTGTGACGCGTAGGAACGGCGTCGCCCTCAACCTAGACCGCTTCGAGAAGCAGCTCATGGAGTCGGCCCTGTCCACCTACAAGCTAACCATGTACGTTGTTTTGCCGATTCGCCTCATATATGTTTTTTGCCTAGTAAACCTTCCTTTGAGAAGGTTAATTAATTGTAATTATTTTTCCCGAAGAATTAGCGCAACCGGTGTATTGCAATGGTGGCGCTTTCCTTAATAGGTGCGGATTTTTGCGGGCCTAATCATATGCATTTTAGGAAGTACAACAAGTTTTAACTTCATTTTAACGTAAAGTAGACTATGTTGAAAATGAATAAAGAGATGTTCGATACTGTGGTATGGGCTTTGTTATTTTTACTAGGTTTTACAATCTCCAACCATTATGCTCTAATGTTAAATAGAATTGTGCACCCTTTTAACACTTAAAGTATTAAACATGCTTTCTGATGTGCCATGCGCTTATACCTGATACTTAACAGCACAGTTTTACTTCTGTAAAGTGAGCAAAAGCGCAGCAAGACGCTCGACATCGTGACCGGCTTTCACGTGATCGACGGCAAACTGCACCTGCTGGTGCTGGAAGGACTGAGGGAACAAGCCATGAAGGAACTTCTGCGAGAAATACCACATTCGAAGCCGCAAGGTGAGGACCTGGCGCTCAAATAGGGAGTGTTTTTTCGCTTGTATTAAAGAGGCCGAAACGCTCTTTTTAATGGTATCTCAAACCAGTACCTATACATCTGTTATTCCAGCAGTAAATTAGCGTTTTTTTTGTAAGCAGGTCGTTGCGATGTATTAAAATCTCTTAGCGGTCAACATAGCTAACCTTAAAAAAAATGGGTAGAACAAAAGGCAATTTTACACGAGTCAAATTAGGCATGTTTCATTTACTTAGTTTATTAATAGTTTCTGTGAAAGTTTTGCCACGTGCATAGTAAGGTTCCAGTAGAATACTAACTCCTTATGCTTTGCGTACACACTTCTTATGCTTTGCGTACAATTTTCATTTTTTTATGATTTATGAATGCGGCCCACCGTGTTAAAAAAAACTCCATACACTTACCAACAAATCGAATCAAGCGGTGAATTTGTTAAACGTTTCGCAGACGGAGAAACGCTCGTCTACCTCTACGACACTTCGATGACCTTCAGCAGTCGCCTGTACGCCGGCCTTGACGTTGACTTGTGCCGTGTTCGACTCCACCAGTCCATCGGCGAGATCCTTCAACAGCCGCTGCTCTACGTGCGCGACATGGTGCCCAAGCCGTGCCTGGACTGCATCACCAAAGTACACGAGGTATAATGAAGAAAAATAAAAAATGAAAGGATAAATATCAAAAAACAATTTATCCTGAGATTTCTGTATTTTTTTTTTTAATTTTATGCTTTTAACTAAACAGACAATAAAATAATCCGAATAGTATACAACTAAACATTACTATACTAAAAATAAGTTCTTCCGGAACTTATTTATTTTATCCAACGTTTTGGCTACCAATATGCAGGCTGCCTTCTTTACTAAATAAGTGTCGGAAAGTATCTTCATGTGCTTGTGGCAATAAAATATAAATGTCTAAGAGGAACGTGATAGGCATTCATAATACAAAACCAGCTGTTGCTCATCAGCATATTTTCGTTTAGATAACAAAGTTGAAACGATTGCGCGATGTCGCTTTCTCAAACCTCTTTCCGACGTCAGAGATGGTGATTTCTATGAGTCGCGAGTTCGGGGTTCCCCTCACATTCGACGACTTCGAGACTCATCATAAAACTACCAATGATTTACCAAAACCTTCCGGTGAGTGGAAAAATAACACTTTTACGGAAACCGTCCACATTTGATTACAGATAATCAAAATTTACAGTTATTATGTGGAAAACTCGTAATTATGATAATCCTACAAACTTTGTTAGTGTCACCCGGTTCATCTGTTGTGACTTTACCTGTGGTTTTCCATATCGTTTTAACAACACTGCTTTATCTTGTTTAAAATTAAAAAAAATCCTGTCGCTTCGACTGTTTTGCACGTGTAAGGCTAGTAACTGTAACGGACTGCGCAACTAAGTAAAAGCTGTACATTTAGTAAAATATATGCCGCTGTACATTATGCTTCATCGCCAATTTTATATATTCTCATGCGGCCCCTACGAAACTCAGAGCTTCATAACCCTGCATCCCCATACTTTGAAAGTACAATGCTTACTTTTTAGAAATTGATTCAATTTTCCCTATTTGGTTTTCGGACTATTTAACAGTGCTCATAGTCTGGCCCTTAATCATAAAATAAGCAAAACCATTTTTTTCTCTCCTCTACAGCTGGTGCTCAAATCGACGTAGCACAGGCTGAAATATCCTCTGTCGGCCCCAAGCGGCAGTGGACGCCAATGGACAACAGCAACGAGGATTACATCAACTATTTGGAGCAAAAGAAGGACGAGAACGTGCCGAACTACGTCACCAATAACATAGTAAGTTTTTTCATATAAGCTTTAAAATCGCCTATATTTTGTCCACATAGGCGATTTTAGATGTTAATCTTACGTTGATATTACCGCTTTTTTATATGTCGTTGGTCTGCTATAGTATTATAGACCATATTTTGCTTTAGATATTGTTGCTTTGTAGGTCTTACTCTATGTTTAGATTGCTGTGCAAGAGGCGGGCAAGCGACGACGCCCGCTACATCCGACCGTCCGCAGCCTGACAGCAGACGTGCCGGCCCACAACTACAGCAGCCAGTCGCTCAACTCGACCGAAATCGGCAAGGACATACTCAGAGGGATACTCGCCGACAAGGATCCGTCCGGAAGGTATCCAGCGCTTATAGAGCAAACTTAACCTGCTTTCGCCGCGGCCCACTTTTAACACACCTAATAAAATATATTGCTGGTCCATGAAAAGATCTGTAAAAAACTATAACACAAAAACAAATGCTGATAATTTAATCATTGCTAATGTAAAATTTATGTTCGAGCAGCCAAAAATTTCTTTCGATTTCTATTATTATTTTGGTGCGATAGGTTTATAGTTTTCGTTTCCCTGACATATAACGCTTATATAATTACGCAAAAGCTTTTCTAATAGACATCTTCTGTTGCTAAATTCCCTTGAGTGCATTTTTGCTGAAAATAAAACAGCCACGAGGAAGCTGGGGATTTTAACGCATTGGTAAAACCAATAATGCATTTATCGACTGAACGAAATTAAATGGCAACTTATTTTGGGATGCAATGCATTGAGAAAAACTGCCTTGAAGCAACGTTAAAGGTGTAACGCCGACGGTGGTGTAGCACTATAGCAGTGGTTCTTAACCAGGGTTCGACGCAACTATTTCAAGGGTTAGGCGAGAACGTCCTCTGAAACATAAATGCTGTTATTTCAAGCTAAATTCGAATCTCTTTTATGTGCCAAGGTGTCATGTGACGTTGTAAATTGAAAGTTTGGCCAATTTAAGCTATATAAATGCAAGTTTATAATTTGAATATGCCCAGTTTCAGCTGCTAAGAGGAAGAAACGAATACTGAGCGAAAGTTTGGGGTTCGACAAACGCTTGCAGAATAACATAGGGGTTTGACAGGTTACCATAGGTTAAGAACCACTGCACTATAGGATCCTTTTGCAAACCATATACCGAAATAATTGAGTAACCGAAATACTGTTATTTATTCAAAGACATGACTTTGACCTAAGTTATTCTGCGAATGACTTGACTGGGACTTAAGTCAATTCAAAAAGACTTGATTATAACACTGCTATAGGATCAATTCGCGAACCGTATAACTACTAACGTAACCTAACTCTACTCCCAGGTACACGTACCACCCTGCCTACAACTCGGCCATGCTGGTGCCGGTCAACGTGGACGCCTTCTACCGGGCACAGGACGAGGCGGCCAAAGCGGCCTGGCGCACCGGCGACGGCTTCGTGTACCCGGGGATGAGGAGCAGTCGGGCTTGCAACGAACACTCCCTGAAGCCAAACGAATCGAGGATCGAGGAGCTGCGCCTGCGTTTCCGTGACAACGTCCTGCATCGCAACATCCTGAAACCAACCCTCAGCCGGGATCGCATGACGTAAGTCTCCCAATCCCTGTGGCTTGTGTGACTACATTTTGGGATTTTGCTGGCAATGGCACGTTAATTTTTTTTCTCATAGGCGGGATTAGCTTTGGAACGTTGGTTATTTTTGGAGCTTTTTGGCCTGTTTCACACTGACTGAAATACTGAAACAATTTTGGCTTTATGCAGTCCGCAACTTATTTGTTACGCAAAAATACTTTTTGTTAAAGCGTAGAAGAAGGAATGGATTGTAAGAGCATAGAAGACCAATAAAAACTTTCACCTGTGAACTGGGTCAGCTTACCTAAATCTAAAAGCACAAAGGCTATATGTTTACATGTCGTTTAGTATATATAATTTCCAATATACCGACAAAGTTAGTCGAAAACCTTTGACTTGCTCTATTTACCAAGATGGGAAAACCGATCCAAGGACATTGAACTTTATCGGCGGCCGGCCTCTCAATTCGGAGACGCCCCTGTCACCATACACTTGGCTGGTCAACTTCGCTCAGACGAGGAGCTCTCGCATAAAAGGTAAGCTACGATTAAAGAACGTTGTGCTGCCTAATTCGTAATACATATACGACTGTGTTTAAAGAAAGGCTTATATAAACAACTGAGCGGTTACACAACGCCTTATACTATGGTTTAAAGCAGTCTTCCCAATCCATTAGTGGCTCGTGAACCACTGGTGGGTCGCGAAGAATTTCTAAATGTTACTGTTTTCTTTTAGATCGATAACATATTGTATTACGTAACATTTATGCAACAATATCAAAAATACGTAACAATTATATGTTTTGTTTCGCATTACATATTTCAGTATGTAGCCTACGCCAGTAGTAAAGATGAAGGTTTATGTAACTTTATTTGTTTGGTCATATCTCATTGTGGGTCGCACAATAAAACTTGCATTAAAAGTGGATCGCAAACTGACAAAGATTAGGAAGCACTGGTTTAAAGTGACAGATGTGTTTAATAGTCATTTCAGCTATTCGAAGCAACGAGGTATTTAGGTGTTTATACGGTACTTATATTTATATCTAAAAAAGTTTATCTTGTCCACAAAAATAATCGCTTTATCACCTCAATAACATGGCTGTGTGTTGTTTTTGTTCGTCATTTTCAACCACATGTAATACAGGTATGGAATAGGGTGCGTTACCTTTTAAACCAGGATTTTTTTATCGCGGACCCCTAAAATTTATTTTGCCTCGCGTGGACCACGGCAAGCAAAAAAATTCAAAAATTATGTCATAATTTGACGCCACAGTACAAATAGACTTCATAAATCTACTGATTTCGATCAAAAAATATGAAAGTATAATGGAGTCTAAATATTTAGTGCCAAACCGTTTTATTTTTATTCAAACTGATTTCTTTAAAAATATGTTTGCGTCCTAAACATACACTAATATTCCATGTAGGCCTTCATGGACCCCCTAAAACTGGTTCGCGGACCCCTAGGGGTCAATAGACTTCAGTTTAAGAACTTCTGTTTTCAACAAAATATCGCTTATCGTCATCGTGTTTTTTCGTCACAATCCAAATTTCCTCTTCAGAGAGGAGATGGAGCGTTGGAGGTCGCGGGTTGTGGTTGAGGATCCCACGATGCGCTTCCATCGAGTTCTGGCCGCAACCGAACAGAGCAACGCGTCCAACCAGCTGGACAGGCTCACCAACCTGCTTAAGGACGAACCGCGCAAACTGAGCCTAAGACGACAACAGGCCCCCGAGATACCACCGCTGTCCGTGGTGAGATGACGCTTTTTGCGTGATTGATTTGCACCGTGCGTTGTTTGAAGGCGCAGGGCAAACTAGGAAGTCGACCTTTGACGTTTTAGAGAGAAGATAGCGCAACAAAAATAAAGACGACAAATTGGTAACTTTTCGTTAAATATGTCACTAGTGCAGCAAAGGGATATATTTTGGTAAAAGCTCAGGGATCAATTTTCCATCCGCTGCCCAGGAACTCGCAGTTTCTACTTGATCCTAGCTACCTAAGCTTTTTCAAACAAAGTGTTTAGGAAAATTTTAAATAAATTAATGTTGTAGAGGTTATATTTTGAAAAAAATACGTGAGTATTGTATAGCTTTCGCCAATTTTACTAATATTAAAGTGCCATTACATAGGGACATTTAAGAAAGACAACGCCTTCACTTCAACGTTCCAAAATACTCTACTACTTATTGCGAGTAAAAATAGCCGTATATGTAATGGCTAGCCACAAGCGCTTAACAGTCCCCTTTTTGTCGGTCAAGGTGCTTAACCCGAGCGTTGACACAGTGGCGAGGGCCAAGGGCGTAAAGCTGCCGCCCGCTTTCGACGAGTCTCGAGAGGAAAACGTGGGCTTCATGCCCGGGCCGTTCGACGACACTAACTGGACCATCGACTCGAACCGAATCCACATCAAGGACGAGGAACACAGGAAGTTCGCACAGATCCACGGCCGCGACATCAAGTAAGTACTGCCGCACGCTTTTGATGAATATGTAGGCCTATAGACTCTATGATACTATTACGTTTACACCACGAGAAAACAGTACCACAGTAGTAGGCGGGAGGAAGTGGGTAAGATATTTTTTATGCAGAAAGCTAAAAAAAATCAGGGGAAAAATCACAGTTAACCACTCCAACCAATATTATAGTTTAAGACAGTGATTCCCAAATTGTGTGCCGCGGCACACTAGTGTGCCTAGAGAGATTGCCAAGTGTGTCCCGAAGCTTTTTGTAATTTCGGAAAATAGAGTATTTGTATTACCAATAGGCATACACACAACCATTTAAGATTTATATACGTACTATTCATTACAAATTAACCACTTTGAGACCTTTAACCTACAAATAGTTTGACGTGTGTTAAAAGTCTGACACAAAATATATAAGATATTTTTAGTGTGCCGCAAGCCAAAAAAGTTTGGGAACCACTGGTTTAAGATCTAACTGTCGTACAAAGTGTACTTAACTGGGATGACTCGCATACAGTCAATGTAATTCGCAATCACCTCTTGCAATTCAGGTTGTCGTATCAGAACGAATATTATTATTTAGAATGCGTTTAATTACAGCCATTCAACATCAAGTAAGGCACCAACTAGAACTGGAGCAAAGAGGTTGCCTAAGACGAGAAGCGGTGTCAGTGCAACATGCCGAGTGAAATAGACAGTCGGACAGGATGAAGAACCACAGCAGCAGCGTATTGCATACAGCGTGTTGAGTTTAGCCCGTTTAGTTTTAACATAGTTAAACTATTCGGTAAGAGTTGTTTTGACCTTGTGAATGAGTTTGAGTTTTTGCTATTATAAAAATTGTTATCAACTTGAGGAAACAGTCACGAGCACAAAGACACAGTAATGTGATGGTTAGAACATTATTTGCCCTTAGCCAAAATGTTGTGCAGTTGGTAGACCAGTAAAGAAAATACTAAAGAAGAGAAGGTTATAGTTTGTCTTCCGCCATTATTAGAAACAGAAGGTATAAAATTATGTTTGCCACTCCCAATAAATTCTTCTTAAAATCTTGTTTTATTTCTAGTCTAATTCACAAGGAGCGGACATTATTATCGAAGCATGTCAAGATAAAACCACTCCTTCAGAACGAAATGGACAATCACCTGTTCCGCATTCCTCCCATTCCGGATCCGAAAATAGACGCGGAAGATAAAATTACTGAGGTAAGCATACAACTTGGTAATTGAGGCATATCAAACGCCCTACATTTTCTTCATGAGCCTGGCAATGTTGTATTATTATATAGATCATGGGTGTAATTTATTAGGATAAATAACTATAAAACGTTTGCATTAGAAGATTCCTAAAAACCAATACCCTTTTATTGCTGACAAGTATTAGCCCCAAACTTCTTCAAGTATCAAATGCAACACAATGTATTGAAACGCGGCTAAAAAAAGAATTGAGGCAACATGTTATTTTTACGAGAACTATCATATTACTGTTCTGTTAAAACGTAGCTCAAGCCTCGCGCTTTATATGCTGGATACAAGTTAAACTGTGGAACTACCACTTTATACCGTGTTCATTGTTTCAAAGCACGAAAAGCCGGACTTGTTCAGCGGAAAGAGCGAATACCGTTACAAGTTCGCGCCGTACGAGGCCGCAGAGAGACTCCGTGAAATCTACCCTCGTCACACATTCGCCGGCTTTACCGCCCCAGTCGGCGACGACGGCAAGTCCGCCGCCCGCGACGCCAGCCTGCACCTTCTGCCACTGACCAAAGAACAAGCAGCCCGGGTACCCGCGGATCAAACTGAAACACAAAGGCAGGCCTTTGGAACCGAAGCTCCTGGAGACGCAAGCGTTGAAATTGCAAAGCAGCCTGTTTTAGTTTCGTAAAAGAACTTGAATCGCGTATTGATGTTGATGCCATGTTTTCTTATCCTATTTACGATATCAACCTTTATTTCACTTAACTTATACTGAGAGCTATTCGTTTGCAAATTCTGTTCAACCCAGGCTCGTTGCGGATACATGTGTACGTGATTAATCCCGCTGAAAGTATCAAAAACATATCTGACGGTATTTTTTTATAAACCAGATAGTGTTGTTCCATACAAGTTTACCTTTAGCGAAACTTTACATCTCGTTCGCTCCGTGTTTTTTGTCGTGCGATTTTATATTTCAATGCGAACTACGCCAGCACTTAAACAAGATATTAGTGTAGACAAAAATATTTTCGTTATTTTTATCAGCCTGTACAGTTTATTTCTGTATTTAAGCTGCATTACTTTTTTTACCAAACTATTGATAAGTTATAGCTGCGAAAAGAGTTACCATTCGTCCGAAACTAGGGTGCTTATGGGAAAATTACTTTCATTTAATTACGAGTTAACTTTAGGTAATGGCTGTTTTGTAGAAACTGACAAATTATGTACCAACAGTGAGATTGAGATGTTTGAAAAACTGTTTAAAAATCGTAACTAATTTAGACTCTCTGTAAAATCTTATTTATGTGAGGCACTGCTTACCTACTACACTGCAGGAACAGTTTGAACCTGGCAGCAAATAATATTACACGGTAGAAAATTACAAACTTAGTGTACATGTAATTGAATGAATACCTCATGCAATGAAAACAAGAACAAATCAACCATCCGGAGTTCAACAGACTAATATGCGTTGGTTTCAATTAATAAGATCCTGTTTAGCCTAGGCCAGTGGTCGGCAAATGCCGGTCCGCGAGAAGTTGGTTACCGGTCCGTAGCAGGGTTGTCAGATTAAAATTTTGATTTTAACACGAAATGTACGTAAAAACCTAAAAAGTCAAAAATAATCAAATATACCGTATTTTAACATTTAAAATACTTTTACCTTCGTTTTAATATAGTCTACAACTCTATGGGTGATTGGTATGATAAAAAATCACAATAGTATCCAGCTCTCGTGTATTTAAAACAACTATAGTGTGTTGTGGCCATATGAGTTACATTGCATGTTCACAGCACACATAATGCACATTTTTATTACAAAATCTAACTTCTAGAACTTACAGTACGGTATATCGAAAAATGGGCTAAAATATCATGTGTTTCAATTTTAAGCGTGCTCACCTTAAAGTGCAGTAGAATTTCATGCAAACAATGTTTATAAACTATGTCGCATAATAAAATAATTTATTATTTTACATTTAGGCAGGAAAGGTTTCGAAAAAACGTATGTGTATTAATTAGTTTTAGCCTCTATAGTTTTAGACTCTATAAAAATGACAAAAAAGCCAAAAGTCTAATGATTTTTCTGACATCAACCACGTTAAAAAAATGATTTTCGTTTTCAAAAAAAGTTATTCTGGTAAGCCTTGGACGTCCTCTACTTTTCAGGTGTCGGTCTGTGGTTCGTACTTTTTCATATTGCCATTAATTTTTATTTCGTTTTTATATTACGTAGGCTGACTATTGAAAGTGTCGTGTAGGGCCTGGGTTTTTATATCTTATACAAAATGTAACTTCTTTTGAAAGAATGCTTTGAATATCCTTATTTTGACAAGCTGGTAAGAATATAGGAATTGGTAATAATGGTATAAAAGTGTAATTTAATAAAAAACGTAAAGGCCTTAAAGTTTTATTGAAATGAGCCGCGGGCTGGGTTAAATTCAATAGTTTGGCTGCCCGGATGCCACCCGCAGGTTTCAGTAAGTTCAATAATTCCCAGATGGGAGCATCTCTTTGCGGCAAAAAAAGCATAAAGTTCGCATTAGAAGTTGTAATAAATTTCCTTTCCTGGACATTTGTTGTTTTTTAAGGCCGGTCCGCAACAAAATTTTGGTTTTAAACCGGTCCGCAGTGCAAAAAAGGTTGCCGACCCCTGGCCTAAGCTACTTTTAAAAGAAAACAAATCCTCGAATGGTTTAAAATATTAGCATGTTATACAAGTGGTTTGGAGTAAAACACGTCTTGAACTCCAAACTCTTGAGATACTTTTAAAAGTGGTTTACAACAAGTTTTTACAACTTTATTATTGCGGATTAAATACATGTAGTTCATTCGTCTGCGTGGCCTAACTTGCCTTTTTTACAGCAAAATCGATAAGTTACTCACAAAGAGAAAGAATATTATCTAACATTGCACGTTATGTTAGATTTCATGGGATGAATTTATTGCATACTTCATAAAATGACCTACGTTCATCGTAGAAAAATTCACGTTTGAATTAATTTATTTTAGCTATTTACTTTTAATAAATTAGGCCTATTCTAAAATTAAATCGAGCTTTGTTGAAAATACAGGAATGATTTACTGCAAGACATTTTGAAACAATTTGGTTGCAGCAATAAAACCACAGAATACTAAAACTACAATATAATTGATTGCAGCAACAGTTATGTCACACATTTTTTGTTTCTATGATATTCGTGTGGTATTTATTGATTTAGTTACAGTTCATTGAACACTATGCAAACACTGCTGGCCTAGTTGTTAAAGGAAACGATACAACGTATCATGCTAATTACTTAATTACACATATTGTTATCTAAAATGTTTAAATCTAGGGCTAAAGTTTTGCGTATTACCAACGTTTAGTTGTTGTTTCCCAAGTAACAAGATTCGATTACAATCTAAGAGTAAGACTTCAAGTTCAAGATACGAATTGAGTTTACCGAATTAAGTTGGGCGCTCTTTCACTTACGTACGTGAAAATAAAAAAAAATAAACTTTCTTTAAATGCCGCATACCACAACGCATATTGTTTGGGTTAGGGTGCGGGTTAGCGTTTGGTTGAGGGTGGGTCAAGTTATTATTAATAATAAACATAATATTACTTGACCCACCCTCACCCAAACGCTAACCGGCACCCTAACCCAAACAATATGCGTTGCGGTATGTGGTATTATTATTTGTTTTTTGCATAACTTTTCACGTACATAAGTGAAAGAGCGCTTAAAGTTGCTATCAAACCACTTACTGTGTAATTTTTATGGCTTTAGGCTTAAACTAACTTAAAGGACTAATATTTATAAATGGCGGTTTCACAAACTATATCCGATGAAGAATTCCATAGGTTGCAAGTAAGTTTAATATTCTAAAAAAAAGTATTCTAATAAAAATATATAACCTTATGTTAAAATTAAAATCTTTATCTCCAACACAATGATTAATGGAAAACTTTTAACTTTAATTTGTTATTTTTGGTTTTAAATAACACGTTTTTATGGTGTTTAATAATATATTTTAATGACAACAGTATAAATTCCGTCTTGATAATTTTGTTGTGTTTTCAGATGCAACTTATAGAAATACGCACAGAAAGTTACAAGCTAAAAGATGACAATAAAAAGTTAACCGCAAAACTAAAAGAAACAAGTGACAGGGAAACAAGACTAGACAAAGAGTTGAATAAGCAAATCAAGTTGAAAAAGTTTGTTGAAATTATTTTTTTATTCAGCAGCATTTCTACTATTAGTATCTATTGTAAAGTACCACCATACTTCAATTTAACCTTGTAGTCCATGAGATACCTAAGGTGTGTTTTGTAATTAATGTTTTAAAAATGATAACATTTAATTGTTTGCAGAGCCCTTTCAACTTTAAACAAAAGTAAACAATCCCAGGAGTATGAAGCTTTACTGCAACAAACAGAACAGGAGTTTAACTTACAGAGTCAAACCTTAATGTTAGAACTTCAACGGGTAATTAACTAATTCTTGACATAGCCAGATAAGGTTTATTATAACATTTTGCTTGAATAATTAATTTCCATATCGTAAGATTTTTTTCAAAATTAATGTACATATACTCTACATTTTCATTGTCTCATATTAATTGGTTGTGGTCAAATTTGTTTGATCAAAAGCTAAGTTAACTGTACATAAACAATACACCCCTATTTTTTGCAAAATATCATAAGTACTTTTTAAAATGTATAATTTACATTTGTCACCTCCGATTATTGTTATATAAAAAAAAATGTTTTTTATGGAATACTTGTTTACTACTAAATATTGACTGCCTTAATAATTAGTTCGAATATTAATCTCAGTATGAATATGATTTGGATGTTTGGTTAAACTTACATCCAACATTTTAGTTGTGAGGTATGCATACAATTTATAATTAAAAACGTTCATGTTACAGTTGTCTCAGGAGGTTGAAGGCCTTGAGAAAGAAAATAAGTTGTTTAAACAACAATCAACTGTGGAAATAGCAGAAGCGGGATCTGAAACTGACCTTAGAAGGCTACAGGCTGAAACAACTGTTCTCAAGGCAAATTTGGAAAGTAAGTAATGTCATTCTATTTAAGTATTTTTTGTATTTGCTTGTTCTTTTGTTTTATATATTTGTTTTTGGTTTTGTTTACAGAAACCTGGCATTGTTGTTATGCTTGGTATTTGTGGGTTTAAATATTACGTTTTAATTTAAAGGTTCTCAGTTAAAACACAAAGAAGAAATTGAACAGCTTACTGACACCATTAAGCAACTAAAGACACATCATGTGCCGACGGATTCTGTTGCATCTTCCGACACACCTACCACTAATTCCATGACTAATGGTTCTGGTTGGAAAGACCCATTGGAAGGAGCCGAAGAGGTATTCACTTTCCAATAGTAGGCTTGCTAACTCATAAACCCGTCCCTTAATGCTGTTTAATGTTATTTACCCAATACTAAAAAATCTTACTTATCCTGGATTTCTATTTGATTAGATGAAAAATGTTTCAACACCTATTTTACATTTTTATGTCAGTTTCATAATATAAGATTTTACTTGTTTAATTTACACAGTGCGACTTTTTAAAAACTTACAAACCAATTTTTGTGAAAAAAAACGGTAATTATCAGACAAAAAATGTTTTATTCTAGTGAAGTTTACAGAGTAGGCAAATACAGTGCAACTTAGAAAAAAAGTGAAACAAACAGGTAAATCCCATGGCACAACTCGTAGTTGCTAGAATAGAGCCTCACTTGCTTTTAAGCAAATATTGATTTTTTAAATAAGTGTTTTCAGTACTTGATAGACTGGACAGGTCAGATAAATTTGTTGTTAAAACTCTTTCTATTAAAGAAAATGTTTTAAGTTTAAACTTACCATTTCAAAAGTAACATGCAGCAAATTTATGCAATTTTCTTATTATATTTTCTTATTATAGTATATCAATTCTCTTGTTTATCTATTTTGCTGATCGTGCCTGTGCAAAAATACAATATACAAAAGTCAAGTCATAATAAATCATGTGTTATCCTATTTTTACTGACTTTAGTATCAACTGACACAATTGTTGTCTACTAATAGTTCAACATGTCAAGCCTAGAAAAGCAACTAATTTGTGTAAATCCATCAAATTAGATTGATGGTCCTAGTGATGTCGTGCAAGATAATCATTCCACATCAAATCACTCTGAAACTTCAGCCCAATCTCTTGTCATGGATGAGAGAATCATCCACGCAGAAGCTCAGTGTCAAAGGCTAAAACAACAACTGAAGGAACTTGAAGGTATAAACTAGGCTTTGTATAAAATACTATAATAAAATTAAAAAAAACACCTTTTTAATGTGCTGTCCAGTGTATCATATAAATGCTAAAGTGAAAGTATTCAATTAGTTCAAAACAATACCATGCAATATGCATAACCTTAACACTTCTTTAAACTGCAAAAATATAAAAAATAAATTGTACTAGTATCATCTGCATGAACCCTTAAGAGTTTAAAACGCTTGATTATTGAGTTGGATCACAATAAAACACAGAAGCCAAGGCTTAAATGTATAAAAAGTGCAATAAAATTTAAACAACTATTTATTGTGCAGTCCAGTGTATCATATAAATGCTAAAGTGAAAGTATTCAATTAGTTCAAAACAATACCATACAATTAGCATGACCTTATACACTTCTTTGAACTGTAAAAATATAAAAATAAATTGTACTAGGCCTTAGCATACATTAGTTAGAGTTTCATCTGCACTTAGGAGTGTAAAACGTTTGATTGTTGCGTTGAGTCGCATTTAAAGACAGAAGGTCTTTGGCGATTTCAGATATTCAGGTACTATACGAAACTGAGAAGGTTGAAAAAGGTCTTCTGCAAAAAGCCTTGGAAGAAGAAGGCCAGCGACGCAGTAGCGAATGTCGAGCCCTCAACGATGAAATAAACTCATTTCGTGAAAAAGTCGATCGCAAACAGGCCTCCTACCTACAGCTACAGCAAGAGAAGGAAAAACTCTATGTTGACCTTAAGTGAGAGATGAAAATTTAGGTTAAATCCTTTTTTGAATTATTTTATCATTAACTGGGTCATTTTAAAACATCAAATCCACAAAATAAGTTTTAAGAATTTTAATCAAAAACTTACATTTTCAATTTCTAGAGCATACAGTTTGTGTAGGTTTCAAAATTCCCATGTTTCATTTTCTAAATTTGATGACATTGTAAACACTTTTACACAGGAATAAATCCGATGAACTTGCTGCTCACCAGAAAACAGCTGACTTCCAACTTCAAGATCAAAAGGAGAGATTAACAGCAGAAATAACATCCCTCGGAAATGTAAGCTGGCATTTTTTTAGTTTTATCACGTGTCAAAATTGCGTTAAAACTCCCCAAGTTGTTTCCCTTAAGCTTGTTTACGCTTGTTATAATATTGTAGAATATATGCTTTGATGGCAGTTATAAGCTTCTGTAAGCTGCATATATGTTGAAATTTTCTGTGTTTGCTCAAAACTTCGTCTGGCTGTAAAGGTTACCGTGAGATTTATCTGTTTGTTTAATGTATTCTTGTATTGAATTCTATCCGGGTTGGTAGTTTGACAGATGTCATGAGTAGTTTAATAAAATAGGAACAATGTGTGTTTTATTTTTTAAATGTATGATGTTTTAGGTGCTGTGCATTGTCAACAAAATCTATGCATTGTCAAAAAAATCTATGAATTGTCAATAAAAGGATTTGTGTTATTGACACAACGGGCGTTTCTGTTTATATTGGAATGCATTCGTGTCACATTTATAACACTTTTTTTCTCTTAGTTAAAAAAATAGCGTTTTAAATACAAAGATGAAACGCTGTACATCATTTCGTATTGTAGGTTTTATTGCTTCGTCCCACCATGATAACATTCATATTCAACAACAAACTATTATAACTTTAAACCCACAATTCCGAACATATGAACTCAAGAAAATGTATTCAGTTATTTTATTAAAAAATTAACGCATAAAGGTACCAACTTTAATTCAGTTATACTACAAAGCAAAACTACTTACATTCCGAATCTTTGCATTTATTGCAAGGGCGGGTTAAATATCTGCCTAATTTTTCTGTTAAACACCTGGGAATAAAGGTTGTGTTGCTTTTACGCGTTTCTGAAAACTATGTAAATCGGTTGCACCAAACATGACACGTACACTGTCAACCGCACCAAACGCCTTGTATTACACCCAACGCGTTGTATTCCACACAAAGGCTCTGCAAAACTCGCATAACCTCCTGGAGCAGCAGCAGACCAGTATGGACGCCCTTCAAAAACAGGTCGAGGCCCACGACGAAGAGAAGAAACTGGCCGATGAGAAAGCGAAGGAACTGCAACGGCAACTGGAAGAAACCCAAGAGGTGAGTTGCGCGAAGCCGAGAGCAACTGCTGTGTCATCGTGACCTGTAAGACTACATAGTTGGATTTATGACAGAGACCAAAAAAATGAGAAATCGATGCGGTTTGGGGTTAGCGGGTGTGGTGAACAGGTCAAATGAAAAAAAAAATGAATGAAGCTTCAGTCCAGTCATTTGCGAAATAACTTTTGTCAAATTTAAGCCATTTTCAACTAAAACAAGACGAGTTTTAGTCATGAGCATCAATAATAAAACTTAAACTAGTTACTTCGTTCAGACATTGTTTCTTATGACAACCATCGTAAATAAAAGATTGGGAAACAAACAATTTACGTTCAATTGTTGAAGAAAATGCCTAATTTTTTCGAAATATGCATTTATTTAAAAATTTAATTTCAAACAAGTCATTTGCCTTAATGATCTCTGAGCACAAGTTAAGTCATTGACTAAAACACGGCACCCAGACGTATGCGGCTTGTGGTATCATTAGTTTCAATTATAAAATATTTGTCAAACCTCTTTTCATATTGCAGTACTTTGATAGTCATTTCATAGCCACACAAACTTAGAATAAAGTTTTCGCATCATCTTTAAACGCAACAAGTCATGCGATGAAAAGGCACTTTGGTAATAACTTTATCCAAGAACTTGGCCATAAGTAGCAGACTGCAGACAAGTCGTTACGCCTTAAAAATAGTTTTGTGATATTTGGGGTTCGCCGCATCTTTTCGCTGGTGGGCTCGGGACGCAAATCGCGCGCGTCCCATATAAATGCAGCTTTTATAACATCCAAATACAACTTTTAGGAATGTGCTGCTCAAAGGGTTTTGTATCCTAATGCACAATACACGAGGTGTTAATAATGAATTGTTAAATTTTGAGTAGAGTAACCTTAGTTTAAACTCTCCAAACGCGACTGGTGATTTTAATTCTAAAATTACTTCAAATGTTTTCGAAGTTTACATTTACTTGTACCTGATAGTAGACACGATCGGAAAGAAATATTTCACCACGAAAAAAATTAAACCTCTACAAATTCTATTGGTATATGAATTTCAGATAACTTTTTATTTTAGAAAAAGTTATTTGTTTAAACCGATGTTGTAATTTATATAGGGCAAAACAGACACGTTAACGGAAAAAAGAAAAAAAATATTTCAATTTAATATTTTGTAAAACAGTAATAATTTAAATTTAACATTTTGTAAAACAAATCATAGTGATTCGCCGTCTGACAGACATAGGTATAACGATAATTTTACGTTGGAATTCAACATATTATTGTCTGTCACACCTAAACGATTCTATTGTAATCGCAGATATAATTAAATCCTGTTCCATATGTTTCCTTTAAATCTAATTAAAAGCTTTTATCGATACTTTGTTGTTCACAGCGTCATGTGAGGATTTGCTGTGCGCAGAATATGTTCGACCTATAATATCCCTAATTAAATCCGCCAGAGCACTTGCGGTTGAGGCAAAGATAACCTTATATTGCTGAGAATTCCAAAACAACCGCAACTGGAGTACAACGCATACGTCGAGTCAATAGAAAAATATTTTCGTAACGTTTTATTAAAGCGCTCTAAACGTTTGAAAGCATAATAATGAAAAGATCCATGGTTGAATAATATTTTTTATCTGTTCGTTTTTATAAAGTTAAAATTAAAAAAACACCACAAATGGAGCGTGCAGGTACATATCGTGAGTTCAAAATGCTTCTTAATTCAGCGTTATACCAAGCTTTGTAAATCTCCATTCACTTAGCCATTTCGCCATTTCCAAGGCCTAAGAAGACATGTGGCTGTTTTCCTTTCAATCGATAACGTCGAATGGCAGGTCACTTAGAAGTCTAATGGCTAGGTCCATTATTTTAGTTACAATCTGTTGTGTTGATGAGCAACTATGTTCGGACCCAAACTTGAAAATTTCCGTAGAAACAGAAAGTGAGGACATTCAATCCATTAGTGTTGTTTGTTTCGTTTAAACATCAGTGGTTAACTACTGGTTAATATTTATTTTATGTTTTACAAAAAAAAATCCCAAATGTTTAAACTCTTCCTACAGAAAGGGTGCACTCTTCTTTAACCATGTATATCAATGCGCGACTGAACTACAAAACATTGGCCTGTTTTTTCCATCAGGAAGCGGTAGCCTACGGAATCCTAAATGAGCTGATAGCCACTCACAGTAAATTCGGCTACCACACCCCTGCAAAATTAGGCATGAAATATTGGGATAATCATTTTCGTGACTTCGCCATTGTGTACTTTATTTAAATTAGGCATATACGCTTTTTTTCTTAATTGCAGGGTTTCTAATGATATAATGGAAACCGAAAAGTTTTGTTGTTATATTCTAGTGCCTAAATAACAACTCTTTAACCACAAAAATTTTTGCTGAACAAATTACATCCTGACTAAAAAGATTGTTGAGTTTGTTCTTGTCTATTAACTATAAAAAAAAAATAGTCGCCTAACCCCGGTCTCAAATCCTCACGCCAAACCATCATCTCGCAGAAACTATCGGCGCACGACCAGCAGCGCTTCGAGCAGGAGTCGCAGAATTCCAAGCGCCACAGCGAGATGACGTCACTGCAGGCTCGTCTCGAGCGAGCGGCGATGGAGCGTGACGACGCCGTGAGCAAGTTCGAGGAGAATGCGCGAGCCAGCGGCGCCTTGCTGCAACGCGTCGACCAGGTCGAGCGAGAGAACGAAGAACTGCGGCGCGAAGTTCACGAAGCTAAGGAGGCGAGTCGCAGGGTTACGTGTTGTGTGGCGGTTTAACGTGGCTCGACGTTTGGTTCTTTTGAATCGCGAGGTCGCGTAATCAGGGATGTCCGGTATTATCGGTTAATACCGGATAACTGATATAATGTTATAGTATTGGAACTCGTCCAATACTATAGAGTAGTACCGTCGTCGTTTAAAAACAATTTAAAATCTGAATTTCAGGCTTGCGATTTAAAAAAACAAATTTGTAAAGTGTATTGAAAATCGAAAGCAACTAAACTTCTTAACCCGCTTTGCCTATTTAAAATTTAGAAATTTGGTTTATTTAATATTCCTGATGTCATTTGGTTTGCACATTAAATACCGTTTAGACGTTAAAATGAATTGTTAAAGGATAAAACTTCTAACATTCTACAAAATAACCGTTTTCTTTCGGGGGTACCCCTGCATTTTACTAATTTTCCATAAAATTTATGTAGAACTTCCATTTCAAAACGTTTTTTATTACGTTTCACAAAAAAAAAAAAATTGTGAGATTGGGTCAAGATATAGACAATATAATGTAAAGATGTCTGTATTTCATAATAAGGTATTAAAAACCCTGTACGAGTACTTCAACAAAGTGAATATTTTGATAAAACATTTCATCCAAAATATTTTTGTAAAATTATAAAATGCTGCACCCGTTATAAAGCGAGATGGTAAACTAAAAATTGGAAATGTAAACTGAACGTTTTAATGATACAGAATATGACCGATAATGCCAAGCTATGGTTCAAAAAAATCTCGCATGCGTGTAGAGTCGAAATCACGTCCTTGTTATAACGCACTTGTTCTTTTTTTACAAGCCCGCGAAACGCATAGGTTTGTCAGCGATTGTCAGTTTAAATGTTAAATACAAACATGATCTTCAATACCTCATCATCCTTCGCTCTTCAGCTGGAAGAGAAGATAGGTGCAACTTGCAACAATTTTTGCATAAATCTTACTCAGCTTTGTACTATACTTAACTCGTTTTGAGGAATCTCTTTAGTACACGTTTATTTTTTCGCGCTTTGCGAAAAGTTTACTCGGTTAAGAACAGACCGCCTCGTGAACTCGGAACACATAATCAACTAAAACGTTTTTTTGTTTTAACTTCTTTTTGAAGACCTCGAAGTCCATAGGTCTTGCCAGCGATTATCAGTTTAAATGTAAAATACAAACAAGAGCTGCATCAACAACTCAACATCCTTCGATCTTTAGCTTGCAGAGAAGCGGAAGAAAGTGATGGACAAACAGGCGATCGAGTCCCAGGAGCACAACGCCGAGTTCACGGAGAGGCTGGTCCTGCTCCAGACCGAGTACGAGTCCTCATCCAAGAGGACGCAGGAAGAGTACGACGAGAAACTGAAGACGCTCGAGCACAACTGCAAGAGACAGGAGCAGGAACTGATCAGGATGAACCACCAGGATCGGGTAGGAATTTATTAAAACAGCGTTTTTTTGGAGGTGTTCTGTAAACCATATATTTGGTTAAGATAAATATGTTTTATGGTTTTGTGTTTTAGGTTGTGTTAAGAGATAGTTTATGCTTTATGCAGTATGTGTCTATTGTCGCCATAAGGCCTTGAAATAAAGTAGCGTTTTGATTTCAGTATCAGATACGAAAAGATGTGGTGCTTATGCATTCAGCAGAGTTTTTTGAATTGGGCGTCAATTTAATGTTTTCGACGACATTTAAAGTATTTAAATCTTCTGACCTTATATTGGACCCATTACACCGGCATTTGATGTCTAATTGTCTATTTCCTTTATCTTCGTCAAACAACGATTTCCTATGTACTTTCGGATTAATTAGATTAACTTATAAAATGTCCTCTGACATCCAATTCGCACCGGTTAAGAAATTACTTCCATTGCACATTGGTTTCGGAGAGCTGACCTAAACGCATATCACAGAAAATTGGATCAATCTTTTACACGGACCCAATAAGTTAACCGATTTTTTTACGTTTTTTACCCGATATATACTTGAGGCTGAGATACAGTAATACCTTTAGTAATACCTTTAATTTATCGAGGATACCGTGCAAATTATATTCAGTTTATTTTTCCTTTTAATTATACAACTCTTATTTTGCATATTAACTTCACACGGTGAATGTTCAAAACACTTCTAGAGAGTTCAAAAATTAGGAAATCTATTGTTTTAAATAAATGCTATATAAAATTTTTATAGTAAAATATCGGAAAAATATCGGTCAAATTTACCGATACCAATATATCGACAGAGGTACAAGGTTGGCCGGTATTATCGGTAAGCAAATATCATTCCATCTCTAAAGAAAATTCCCTTTGCCAAGTATTTATTTACCAGCTTATAAACGTCGTCAGCCGAAGTAGTCCAGCAAACTAATTTCCTTTAGAATAAAAGTAATAACATATCTTGGTAAAACGCACCACCAAACCTTCCATATAGGTATTAACAATAAGTTAAAGCGGCCAAGGTGTTTAATTTCCCCTTGCACAACGTCATTCGTCCCACTTGCAGGCCAAAACGCGCGAGGTCGACTCGATCCAACAGCAACTGCGCGACCTTCAGGCGACCGTCGGTTCGTTGGAGAACTCTCGCGGTTGGTTCGAGCGAGCGCTCAAGGACGCCGAAAAAGCGGCCGAGGAAAAGCAGGCGGAACACGAGAGGGCGCTGCAGGTGCTCGTCATCGAACACGAGAAAAACCTTGAGGTGAGACCGGCATAAAATAGTTTTCGCAAAAACCACAAAGCAAAACGCTTCTAAGAAAGTGTACGGGGAATGACAAACACACGGCATTTTTTTTTACATACGTCTGTAACATGGGGATTTAGGCTAATGTTTATCAACGGGGTCATTTATTAAAATCTAGCATGTAAGTTGTTGTCAAAATTTTATTGATTAATTTTAGATGTGTACAGTAAGTGTAGGGTTAGCACTTGGGTTTGTCTGCTATTAGTTAGTTATCAAAATTTTGAGGTAGATTCTACAACATTTACTTTTAAAAGCAGGGGTTTTAAGTTTAACATAATAACCTGAATTGTACAGCCGAAATAGATGCCAGACGCATTGCGACGTAATTTACATATAGGGTAGAAATACGTTAAAGGGTTCGTGCTAAAACAAACCATACACGGTAAAACAAACGTTTGCAAATAAGGTGACGAAGCCTTTAAAATGTTTAGCGAAGTACTACAGCGAGAAACTAGTTTAAAGTTCTCTGATCTAGCTCATCGACCTGTCACGAAAAAAACTTAAAAGCGAGCCAAGGTCCCGTACTACGCAAGCAAACTTAATATCCACGCAAGCAAACTTAATCTTGTACACCAAAAGCCAACCCCATAATATTGTACACCAAAAGCCATCTCAATCAAACCGAATCTTCAATCAACGGTGCAAGAAAAACAGGCTTGAAAGACAACTAGCCTGTGATGAGGTTCCAACTCACGACCTCTAGCCATAACGGACCGTATAGCTCTACCAGCTGAGCTACACAGGCTCAAAATGGAGCGACTCAAGAAACAACCATACACCAATATTTGCTATATTCTGTTAGTACAAGCAACTTTATATTGACGGGGATTGCCTTATTGTTCAGAGCATCCGGACTCAAATCAGCGACAAAGAGTTGGAGGTTGCCACGGCCGAGGAGCGACTGGCCGAGGTGAACTCCCAAGTCGGAAAGAGGGAAGAGGCGATGGAGCGGCTCAAGCAGGATGTGCAAGACGAGGTTGCCAAGCAACGTCTGGTGGAGAAGAAGGGACACACCGCGGTGGGCTTAATTTATGATATTTTTCTTTCATGCGATATTTATTTCTTCTATAGTTCTAAAACTATCACTAGTTCAAGAACATACGAATATTTTATCAATGTATAGAAGACACTAACCTTTAACTGAATAAGTTAAGTTTTATTTGATGTACAAGCATATAAACGCTTATGTAGGTAAGCGTGAATGGTAACATAAGTGTGTTTAAAGTTTACACCTATCATATTAACTAGGTTCAATTAAAAAGAAAATTATTTTTTGATGGTAAATAACAAAATAGAAAATATGATTTACAGGTGCATTGATACTAAAAAATCCTTGTTTTTGTGTGTTGTAGTTAAAAGACCTAAAGCGGCAGCTAGTCAATGAAAAGAAACGAAACGAGCGATTGCAGGAAAAGCTTCAAGAACTCTCGACAAACCAATCCAGTTAGTTAAACTTTTGTATTTAACTTTCATTTTGCCATTTTTAATGTAAAAATATGAAAAAAACGTTGTTTTTTGCTGGAAGTTGAGTTAAATCGTCTGGACAAATGATGTTTTTTGGTTTGTTAACGGACTATTAAATTTTTTATGTACACTGTTTGTTCCTGTCGTTAGTTCAGGTACAAGTTTAGTTTATGTGAAATATTAACCTGAATGCAACAAATTTATCAAAGTTCATTTAAAAAGGTAAATACTTGACTTATTGTCATCTGGAACAGGGATAAAATATATCATAATATTTATTTTGCGAGCATCGCGTAGTAATACAAATCTGCTAACTTTCGTATTTACAGACGTCGACGAACTACTACAGGTCGTCGACCCTAACGACATTTCCAATAATGGCGGCGACGGAAGCTCCGTGTCGTCATTCAGCTTTCGCGACTTCATGACGTCATCGAGCAGACAGAGCGACTCTCACGTAAGTCAAAAACCCTCAGCCATCCTTAAGTATTTATTATGTGCTTAAAAATTGGCTCATGATTTTTCTTAGTTTATTCTAAAAAGCACTCACTTGTCAGAAATGTCTTTCGAACCGGAACGCAGTTTAGATATTAAGTTAATTTTATCATTAATATGAAACATGTTTGTGGTGTTGTCAGCAGGCCGCATTATTGTGCAAAGCTAACAAAATACGAAATCATAGAAAATGTTTCACGTGTACAAAGTTACGATACACCAGACACCTTTTTAAAAATATGTTATGTAAAAAATAACTTACCTTTAAATCAAGTTTTTAAAAAAAATTGACTAAATTAAACTCTGCGCAACAACATCTACAATCCCTTTAATTGTAGTTTGATTTTAATTAAGCCTAATTAATATACGTAAATATAAACGTTCCAGGGCGGGAGTTCCAGTCTTTCCTCAACACCAGTCACTAGCGTCACCAAATCGGAAGGTCGTGACCTCCTATCACGGGTCACTACGCTCCAGCAGGACAAGTGGCACTTGGAGGAGCAAGTGCGCCACCTGGAGGAAAGCGCAGGCGCGATGGCGGACGAACTGGTGGAAAAGACCAAGTTGATCCAGCAGTACGTTCAGCACACGAGGACAGGTTAGCTTGTCGGTTTTTGCGGGTATTGTAGCATTGTTTATATACTTTCCCCGGACGACCGGGGCGTGGAATTAGTGGAGGTTGTATCTTGTATGTTTGCTCAAACATTGTGATGGTTGAATTAGTTGGGAACGCTAGTTGGGTAACCGAAAAGCAATGTAGACAAGGTTTCCAAAGTAAATAGAAATAAAAGTGACATTGAAAATCCACTTTGACCTTATACGTTAAAGGCACATCCCAAACTAGTTAGTTTAGAATTTTAGATAATATTATATTAAATCCGTTTTTTACCATGATTTGCGATTTAATGTAGCGATTTTTATATTAAAAACAATTTTGACTGAGTAAACTAAGTTCTCCACTGACGGCCAGTCAATTCCTGATCGATAAGGTAAAATCATGAATAAATGCGATGGATAACTTTGTACACATATTTTACATTTTTTGATATTAAAAAATCTAACTGAATACAAAGTATTGCATCCGTACTTCTAATTAGTGCAGTCCAATAATTCGCATGTGTTTTAATAGTAGAATTTTGGGCAAAAGTAGGGCAAAAAATTCGACAAGTTGTCACTATTAGTGTGCTGACTAACAAAATTCCAGAAAGCTTTAACAAAACAAATTTTTACTAATTTTAACACCGTGTAAGAAATTTTAAAAGTTGGTTTCAAAAAATGCCCCATACGCCATTAATAATTCAGCAAGCTTTAATTTGAAGAGATAACTATGTTATTGGGCTATAATTTGCTTTATCATTAGGAAATTTAGCTACCTCGATTTGTTATTATTCTTTGTCTCTTTAAGTTCAAAATGCTGCATTGGGTCATGAAAACATGAATGAAATACTTCTATGTATTATCGAATCGTCGGCAAATTCGCCCCAGTTTTTCCGAACAAGTATCTGCGCTACCACCTTGGATCGTTTAATAGCGTGCAGGATACCTAACCCCGAACCATCTCTTCCCAGATAATTTCTTTACAGATTTAAACCTCGCAAGTGGTACGCGAATAGCAAAAATGAGTGGGAATCACTCAACCCAATGTAATAATCCGCGTACCACACATATTGATATAGCAGGTCTGGATTTCAAACAACGTTATCGAAATTCCCGACTTCCAATCTCACCCCCACACTTTTTCTCTCCACTCCACAGACGTCCACAGAACAAAGGCCTCCAACGAGGAGCTGGCCTCTTCGCGCTCCATCGGAAACCGGATGCGCAGCATCATCACCGGACAGGACGACGCTGACGTGGCCAACATCCGGGAGCTCAACCGCAAACTCACCCGGATGTTGGAGGAGGAAATGACCAAGAACATGGCGCTCAAACAGGTGGGTGGGGGACCGACCGGGTTGAGTTTTTTGCGATTTCGGAACTAGTTTGTTTTAGTGGAAATAATGGATTGCGCTTTCGTTTAGGTGTGTTTGGTTTGCTAGCAGCAGGGGTTCTCAACTCTTTTAACCGCGGACCCCTATTTTTTTGGCATAGCTTGGACCACGGGGTGGGCAAAGGATTTTTTTTCAGAATTTTTTTTTCGGAGGTTTCAGAGATGTCGTCATAAATTGCTGTAATATTACAAATACATTTCAGAAATATGCTGATTTCGGTCTAAAAAACGTAAAAGGATGAAAGAGGTTACATTCAGTGCAAAACCGATTTATTTTTAATTAAACTGTTTTCAAAAATTGATCACTTTTTAAATATTTATTAACATTTTCATTAGGCCTTCATGGACCTCCTAAAGCTAGTTAACGGACCCCCAAAGGGTCCCTGGACCACGTTTAAGAAAATTCCGGTGTGAGCTTACAGCGTGTTTTTTGTGGCAACTGGTTCGAATAGTGCTATTAGTTGGTTATTGTAGATTATGCCTTACTTGCGCTTGCAAAACGCATTGATTTGCACTCGGCCTTTTAAAAGCATGTCTTATCCCTTCGTTGGACAACCTACGGCCCCCGCCAGTGTAAATTATCCGGCTCGCCGCCTCTTTTCCCCACTGCTCACGAGACGATGTCCAATATATTATACTATATTAAGAAAAATTGTTCCCCATCTTATATTTGCGTTTTACCAAATCTACTCACCCTAAAGGCGCCATCAAGCCATGGAACTCTTCAACACTAAAATTTTCACTAAAGGAGTCTATTATAAACGTATTTTATCGCGCTTTGCACGAATACATTGGTCTTAAAAAATTACCAAACATCAAGAGTGTACCGACCCTATTCAAGTTGTACCTAAAACTAACTGAAAAGTTCATATACACAAGTGTGTACAACTTACGACGGTCCCCGTTCTACCGAGGTCGTGAGTTCAATCCTCACTTGTTGTTTCCTACTGATTTCGATTAGCAAGTCAAATTTTGGTTTGTCGAAATCGTATTATTGAAAACCACTTTATCAAGCAGTGTACGTATCTTTTACCTGCCCAATGAGCCACGTTTCCTAAATTAAAAGTTATTCCTACTAAATCCAAACAAACTATTTCTTCACGTGTTGCCACATTCTTTCCGAATATAAATATTGACATTTTGCAATTGCATAAACTTCCTGGGTCCGTTCCTGCTTGAGAGGTATTATCTCTATATATGAATGAATAATAAATTAAAACCACAAGTTTTAACAACCAAATTATTAGTAGATATGTATTACAGCCCGCCAAGAACTTGCGGAGTTTGATTGTGGCCCGCGTCTGGGAAATCGTTTCCGACCACTGGCTCCTGTTATACAACAAATCATTTTTTTTCTAGTCGATATAGTGCAACATTTCCCCTTGTTTTGTTCAGGACCTCGCGAACATGTCAACACTACTGGCCGACAAGAAGTGACAAGTTTGTCCTTAAACCCCACGAGTCGAATTGGCAGAACGATTCGTATGTGTGCTGTGGAGTATCCCGTCCTTTCCTACCTACGTGCAATCATTCCTAGCCTCAACTTGCTTCACATTGTAGCGCCCCTGGCCTGCTGTTGATTCCCTTGGAGGTCAGGTCAGCCAGGAGCCGTTTCTGATCCGTTGTTCCACGGTCCGCTTTATTTGTTACTCGACAAACATTCCCACGTTAAATAGATCTACCTATTGAAAGGTTGGAATATACTTCCTGATGCACAACAGTGGTTTAAACTTAGCATAACTGGGTAGATTATTTTCAAGCAAGCTAAAAATGCAACTGAAAAGTTTATCTTTCGCTAGCTTAACTCATTGAAAAAAAACATATAGGACTGAAATCAAACTAAAGGTCACGATAAGGGTATTTGCAACAACTGTATGAGGTGTACCGACTATGCAAAGGGCATGATGCATACGTTGTTTTTTGCCACTGATCGTTGAAGTCGTTTAAATTTTTCGAAATGAGTTTTCCGACACCGTTTATAAACAGGCGACAATGACTGAATTGCGGTACCCACTGTATACGCGTGAAGCTTCTTTTTCTCTATAGAGAATCTGTTAACTGTACATATAATTGATAAATATATATATATATGTGCAAGTCCAATGCAATTGTATCCATTTGTGTTCGTGACAAATTTTGGCCGACTTTGACAATAAGTATGCACAGTGTACCAAAGGAAATAAAACGGTTAACACCCACAGCTTACAGAATCAGCCTTATTTTACATGCCGAAATACAAGTTAATTGTTTTACCCTAACTTATAAACAGACATTGCTAAAAATTTCTAAAACGTAGTTTTTCCATGGTGATAATATAGTAAATATAAGTTATAGGTATAAGGTAAAAAGTTTCTTATTTAATTTCTAGCTTTCAAATGAATAGCTTTCGCTTTTGCACTATTTTTGTTACTCGGTACGAAATTTGCGCATTTAACTTTTTGGGGATCGATGAACTATACGACGAAAACCAAAAAGTTTCGAATACGCGTTTCTATCAATCCTATGTGTTCGCAATCTCATAAATAGTGTCACGTGGTGTTAAGTACGTTGAACCATTTTCCATGTTTTATTTCATTTAGGTCATCAAAAACGAACTTTACATATAAGCAAGATTACTTTTTGGTGTCTAGTGAATGGATTTAAAGTATAACGGTTGCTCCAAACAAAACGCCATACGGAGCTTGCTTTCAAAATAAATCACATAATTGTTGTCAATTGAAAAAAATAATTTTGCATCACTCTGTTAGTTCTAAGTGGCTATTCCCTATTTTGGATCTTTGTGTATTTTAAACCACTAAAGGTTCATTGTGTGAATTCAAATTCCTTTTCAAATGTTATTTCTATTCCTTGTGCCATACATGGTTCTTAAAAAATATACTTAAAACTTTTGGTCTGCTACATCTTTTTATTTTATGCTTATTGATTGCCGTGTTTTTTTCTGATCTCTGTTTGAATCCTGTTAGGACGATGTCTTACAAAACCTTTTACAAATGAAATAAACGATGTTTAATTGTGTCCTTCTACAATACATGCTTGGTGCCCAACCACACGGTATTTCTTTGCCACGTTCGAATAAAAAAAAAATAAAAAACGTTTAAAACGTGAAACGCTTGGTGAACGATTGTGAATTGCCTTTTTTATTGTTGTTCCCATATTATATTATACCGTAGCCAACACAATACCGTATCTTTTTTCTCTCGGAACCTTACCCACGTGAAAAAGTTGAACGCTTTTTGTTGATTCATTTTTCCACGCAATTTGATATCCCCCAAAAATATGTTACGTTTCTTATCCTCAAAAATTTACTTTTCCATAAGAAATAACTAGATACGCCACCTTTCCTAAAACTGTGTTTGTTTCTTTATTCAGCGACGCAGACCGTAATTCTTAGTAGCTCCCACTCTTGCTTTTAGTGCGCATTGTTACGCTTGAGCGGTCTGGACATCTTGGCTGAGTACTCGACGGTCAATAATACCAAGAATCGACTTTTTACGTTTTGTGCATTTGTAGCAAATCTATATGGTCCGCCGTGTCTCTGTATTTCTTTGTCTTTTCCGCATTCTGCAATCGCAAGGCGTTCGCTCGTAAATCGCGACCACAGTGAAAATACAAAAGCAAAAAAGAATCTATTTTGTACATTTGTATTGCCAGGGTCGTTTAAAGCAGTTTAAATCGGTAAGGGTGTACTGTAGGTCAGTGCTATTGAACCGGTGTACACGGTGCATCCTAGGATGCACCAAAATATGCATGGGGACGGGGTGCACCAGTACGAAAAGGTATACACGGGTGCATCACAAACTTTTAATGAACCATTCATATTTGAATTTTAAGTTTGTTTAAATGTTTTTTTTCTTACGTTTGTTTAAATGTTGTTTTCTGACATACAATAGTACTCGCAACCAGCCTGCAGAAATAATCGAACTCTCACCGACAGACAGTGTGTACAACTTCGGCTTTAATTTACATGATGATATTGATATGCATAATGGTTTTTAATATCGCTTTTTACCTCAGTTTGCCGTTTAAGTAAATATGGTGCATGAGTTTGTCACAACAACATCTTTGAGGGTTCACAAAACCAAAAAAGATTGAAGAGCACTGCTATAGATGCATATACGTTCGCATTCTCACTGAAAACTGATAAAAATGCGTGCGAACTATAAAAACTATTGTTACTACCAGTTTCATTGCAACAATTCCAAATAGATTGACTAAATTTGCAAAATTTGGTAGGATTTCGTATATGACGCAAGCGCCGTTTATGGAATTTTTAGTTATATTTTTCTAATCTCATTATTTCAATTTTTATAGGATTATGTTAAGTAGTTGCGGCAAATTCAACCCAAATCCATTAAAACAGAAGCCCGTATAATTGTTATCTGTTACTAAAATAAACCAATTCGATCTTCATTTCGGGGCTGTGGCCTGATTCGAACTATCGACCTGTGGACTTGGCTCGGCATCGACACTACCCGGCTAGAGCGAAAAAGTTGTCGAACCGGCCTGGCGATAATTATATCACCACCGACATTCGCGTGCCGTTGAGCTCTTGCTGCGAGCAACAACACGCCGCTAACTTACTTTCAATCACAGATCCGTGGAACTGCCGCAAAAGGGCGATTCGCCCCGGGCCACATGTGACGTAAAAACGTCACGCGCAGATACAGCTCAGATTCGCCGTTGCTCACTATATCTTCACAGTAAAGAAATATGTTGCCTTGTCTCAGTTAACTATTCATTACTATTTACGCGCAGTTTGAAAATGAAAGCGTTTCCGTTTAGTTTTATCAGTGTTATCGTCAGTTTTGCGTCGCTTTTTATCGCCACTGTGAGCTCGCAGGTGCTGGACGGCACGTTTAAGCTGCGTGACCAGTGGACTGGTCAGTTTGGCGGCGAAATCAACATCCAGCTTAACGAGACTTACCATTTCGGCTGGCTGTTTTATATCCAGTTTGACATCCCTGTGAAGGAATTTGTTGTAAGTATGCCGAGTAGAATACTAAAAGGGCCTTAGGGCCGCGTTTAGCTTTTATCAAGCGAGAATCAGCGTTGTTTTTGTGTTTTTACACTTTTTACTCCTAGTTCAAGCAAACTTTAATACGAAACGATAGATAAACAGATTAAATTATAGACCTTTGTAAACAATATTGTATGAAATCGACTATCGATACTCTGCACAGGTTATTCAGTTTTTAGCGGTCAACTGTTTGATGTTTATCGCAGATAGATGAGACCATTTTGATAGGGGAGCATCCCGACCATAAGCAGTATGCCTTCAAAAACCACGGCTACAACAGGGTGCTGCACAACCCGGCGTCAGGAGAGAGAAACTTTCAATGCCGCGGAAGTCAGTATATATAAACAATTACATGAGGTGTAACAGTATGTAAGATTGTAATGTGTTTGTCGGTTTAAACGGAGGTTCGCAAGCCTTGTCTTATCTTCTACTAATAAATGGGTCTTATGTTCTACTAATAAATGTAAATCGAAATAATCATTGTGCAGTAAAAAATGTTGCCTAACTGGACAATTACAAAATGATCCGGATACTTAACCGACTGGTAATGGCGATGGTTCGATATTGTACTCTACCCAACAAATTATTTTCGTGAAATTATTTGCTTTAACTTAAAAACGGTTGCTGGTTATCATAAACTTGAGTGACTTCTATCAAAAATTATGTTGCCAATCCTACTGGGCCCATTTTTTCAATTATCGTTTGTTTTTAAACTGTGCTATTTTATTTCGATTTAGAGTCTTCAAGCATACCCGTGGTAAAAGCAAGCTTGATACCACTAGCGTATGATCGCGAGGACTTCCGCGTGGCGCTCAACAGAGCGATCCTGGGCATCACAGAAGCGCCGACCACAAGGTAAACGTCAAATGTACCGTTAGCAAGGTAAAATGATAACATATTTCGGGCATCGTTAAATGCCGTAAGCCTACTATGGTAATATCCAACTGGTCTACATTTTAGTTTGAAAATTACTAAAAACGTTTTGTTTCTAATAAACATTGGTACAAAAAGAAAAATTTAAATTTATATATATGTATTGTAATCAAATTTCTAGGACAATTACGACGACGAGACCACTTCCAACTACCACTGTGAGCACCGTTTCCACAACCTTGGGAGAATGGTGGACCCGGCTGTCTACGGCTGCAGCCAAACCCACAACCGTGCCGAGAAGCACCCAAAGGTTTTCATTTCCATTTAGGCTTGCAGTTTGCCTACTTATACTTTAGTTGAATTGATGCTCTAACGAAAAACTACGCGATTTTTTTGTCTTTGACAAACTTTTATCAAACTTTTTGTTTGGTGTTTAGTGTTGCTTTATAAATTGGTTAAGATTTTTACGCCATCCTTTTGCGCTTGGTTTTTAACATATAATATACTACAACTGAGGAAATTTGTAATACACTATATAACAGTTGTTCTACTTTTTTCCTTGCGATGCTTTTGTACAAGATTGCTGAAAGTGCGACTCACCCATTTGTAGCAATTTCTATTTGTCTATGTGTGTATTAAAAAGGTATAACAGAAAGAAAACAAAATGCAACTGCACATAGTGTACATGGACGTAAAACAGACCAAGAAATTGGTATGATATTAACCATGCAAAAGTTTAACTAATTCATAATTTGGCTGCAACATATAATTTTGCCCTTTTTTGATTTACGTCCAAGTGAGAAATGTCATTGCTAAATTGTAATTAATTGCTCCAGTTTCCCAAAAGTTAGAAAAAAAAATAATATTTGCTAGTATATAATTACCGCATACTTTGATTTTGATTGTGTGATGGCTGTGATGGCCTTGGAAAACTCAAACGACGCATAGTTTGAAAAACCTTGCATTATCAAGTAAACCTACAAAATACTTGGCAGGGTTTCTTAAACTTGGGTCCATGGACCCCTTGGGGGGTCCGCGAAATAGTTTTAGAGGGTCCATGAAGGCCTATTTGAAATGGTAGTGTATATTAAAGAAGTAATCAATTTTAACAGAAAAGAGTTAATAATAAAATAAAACGGTTTTGCATTGAATGTATGTACACTCTATTTCACTTTGACATTTTTGGACCGAAATTAGCAGATTTTAAGAAGTGTATTTGCATTGTGACGTTAATTTATGACGTCATCTTTGAAAATTTATTTGCCTACCGTGGTCCACGCGGAGCAAAAAAATAGGGGATCCGCGGTAAAGAAAGTTTAAGAATCCCTGCTTCAAGGTCTTACAACAACCAACACTTATGCTTTCGATTGTTTTAGGACAACGGTCTCGACGACCCCCGAACCACCCAACCTTGGTCAGCTGAACCTCCGCTACAATCTGCGTGACGTCATCACAAAGTCTCTTCTCTTCTTCGAGGCGCAAAGGTCTGGACTCCTGCCCGACAACAACCGCATCCCGTGGCGATCGCACTCTATGTTGAGGGATGGGACGGACGCGAACGTGGACCTCAGCGGTGGTTACTTCGTCGGTAAGTAGATGTATGGTTGTCCAATAGGCGTGTGGTCAAAGGTGGAACTTGAAATACTTTTTGAAGAATTTTCTAAGATGAAAGTTTCGATTTGTTTGTTTTTAACTTACAATCATCAAGTGTACAATCGACGTCTAATTGTCTATGTACTGCTTCCTTTCAATTTCTCTTTACTGAGCCATTAAACTTTTCTTATTCAACAAGTATGTCATTTCTTTCATAAAACATTCGGCTTTAGCAAATTAATAGGCCTAATTTTACCGTAGCTGACCAGTGACCACCACCTAAAAGCACGACATTAATTTAGCATTTTTAATATCATTTGATTAAAAATGTTAGCTGAACAGCATTTATGTTAGCTGAAGAACAGGCCTTACAGGTCAACCTACAATTTTGTAATGTTATGTTTAGGTAAAGGTACATTTAAATAATTCGATACCAACATAATTTTACTTGGTGGACAACTACAAATAACGGCTGTAAACGCTTAATGACGTAACCATTAACAATTATGTAACGTAAGCGCGTTTGATAATTACGGGAGCTTGGATGTAATGCCGTGTTTGATCTTCAACCACCATGTCTAAGCAGTAATCATTAATTATATAAAAAGATGTTGAAGAAAAAATATCTCCTTAAGACGCCAACATTATTTTGGATACGAGTTCATGTCCTGTACTGCGTAAGAAAAACTTCCTTTTTTAGTAAGGAAACATTATTTGCCATGGATATTTTTACATTATTTGCCATGTCTTAGGGAATTTATTGTTATTGAAACGTGGATATTTTTCGCTATTGTATTGTTCAGTCGGTTACAAAGTAATGCCTAACCAGCATGTTACCTCAAACACAAGTCGTCAATCAAAATATTCTGAAGCTCCTGCCTAATATAAGTCACAAACCTTGCTGCAAATGGGCTAACCTAGGTATCTAATGAATTAATAGTAAGGACCCCAGCCATAAGACCGAAATTAGAACAACATCAACGTCGGAATTAAACACAGTTCGGAATACGACCAAAATAGGATTAATACCTAATGGTCGTAATACAGTCTAAATCGGATAAGTTCAAAACCTATCGGAATACGATATAAATAACCAGAATCAGGCCTATACAATATTTTACCTAACCCCAAACCTCACCCCTAGGTGCATCACTAACTCCCATAATAATATAAACCATAACCCATTTTCTAACCCCACCCATTACCCACCAATAGCACAAACAGGGCCTAACAATCCGGTACGAAAACAGCGGCACCCTAATGGCGTCGTTTAAACTATAGGGCGCTCAAACGTCGAAAACAAAACGGCAGATGCCAGACCCATTGCCCCCAATCGTTTCATATCCTTTACCCTACAGTTTTTCTGCGTATTTGGCAATATAATGTCATTGGTTTTAATGCTACGATTTTTCTGCTTCGGGTATTATTGCTCTTTAGGTCTTAGTGTGTGTTCCATAATTGTGTATTATCTTAAAAAATGCAAATTTTAGACTTTTTTTCCACATACAGTATACAACACAAATATGTTTTAATTCCATTTTAAACCAACAAGGTATAAAGTAAATTAGATTGCTTTAAAGAATCTAATATTTTATCAATGAAAGGTCTGAAGGGCCAAACGATCATTATTATTCAGCCTTTCAGAGATGTATTTGAGCAATATCCACTACTGATTTTAGGAATTGAAGTTGTAAATCTCTCAATAACAAAACGTTTGTTTGTCATGCACACGCAGACGGCGGTTACGTAAAGTACGGTTTCCCGATGGCATTCGCCACGACCCAGATGGCCTGGAGCCTGCTCGAATCAAGGGACGCTTACCTCGCCTCCCACCAGATCCCCGAGATGATGAGCATGCTGAAGTGGGCCACCGACTACTTCGTCAAGTGCCACGTCTCCAAGTTCGAGTTTTATGGACAGGTATTGGTGATTTCCGGCATAGGTCGTTGGTCGCCGTTATATGTTGGCTGGTCTGAAGCTGGCGTCTAGTTAAGGGTTCATAAAGCGTTTCTTCATGGGCTGGATATCCATATTGCCTAAGGATCGCTGGTCGGACACTGTGAGAATTGACTATCGCGTGTCTGGCATAAAATTCAATGTCTAACGTTACTAACTTGATTTTATCAGTAAAGGTTAAATGTTTAACAAAAATTTTAGTGAGCGTTATAAAATTGTCGTTCAGTTTCATTTCTCCTTAAGATTTGGGTTAAACTGAAATTTACTTTGTTTAGTTTAAACCCCCATACGAAATTGACCGATTCCAGATTATAGGTTGACCAACACCACTCTCTGAGAGTTGATCTAGCTATTTCCAAACGTAATATTGCAAATAGATGTGTTATTGGTTTGCAATAGGTATCGACAACGGACCAGGACAACAAGTATTGGGGAAGGCCCGAAGATTTTAAGCAAGCGAGATCTTCTTTTAAAATTACCAAGTCCAAGCCCGGGTCGGACTTGGCTGCCGAAACTGCCGCTGCACTTGCAGCCACGTCCATAGTTTTCAACCAAACAAACTCAACCTATTCCAAGTAAGCCCCTCCAACGATTGACATGTGGAAATTGTAGGTGTTGGATGGAGTGATATAGGCATGTTAATTAATAGAGTTATCGCTCGCTGAATTTTAAATACACAAATCTGATCTGTGTGTATTATTTCGATATTAATTTATGAAATTTATTTTAGACTTTTGTTAGAACACGCCAAGGATCTTTACACTTTCGCCGATAAATACCGAGGAAAATATCACGACTCCATCAAAAACGCGAAAACAAACTACAAGTAAGTTTATAGCGCTGCATTTGCCGCTATGTGTGTTGAACAATGCCACGACATTTTGACAAAAGTCGACAAATGGGACAGCTATTTTTTGATTTGCAAATATATTACCGAGAAGATAATAAACTTGACAATGTATGCTCGTTTTTATAGAACTAAGTCAAATAACCCAAAAAAGTGAGTTACGAATGTACAGAAATATACAAGGCTGTTGTTCAAAATATTATAAAACCGATTACTGGCAAAGTTAAAACCAGGTTACAGTTAAAAAGCAAACCAACATGGAACATCTTACGCGTTTTCCAGGTCTTGGAGCGGATTTTGGGATGAACTGGCATGGGGAGCTGTGTGGCTCTACAAGGCTACCGGCGAACAGCTCTATCTAGATCTAGCGAAGAACCGTATGGAGAGAAACCCATTCACGGACCGGGTGTCCACCTTTAGTTGGGACGACAAGAGACCTGGCGTGTCCTATATGCTCGCACAAATCACCAAGGAGTAAGTTTTCCATGAGGAGTATAGATAAAACCGGGTAGTTGCATACCGGCTGGACGTATATATTTTTTGATTTTAAAGTCTTAAATTATAAGCGTTTAAAAGTGGAAACACGGTCCTATAATTAAATAGTCGACTAAAAGTATTCTATTAATTCTATAAATGCAGCCAGCCACGGTGGATAGTTGCGGATAACTATATATACATCGGGTAGACGCAAATGGCCTGACAAGATCGGTTTATACTGCAACGTCTTAAATGTTAGGTTAGAAATAGAAAAAAAACATGCCAAACGTTCAAGTTATTTACTTTATCATAGAGACTTTGTCATTTCTTCTACATTTTGCTTGTTCTCGAACCGTTCTGTTTATTTAACATCGAAAACTACCGAAAAACGTTTGTTTGGCCAGTTATGTAAACCGTACCTGAAGTTGCTCTTTTCGGTTTATTTCCTATGACAGTAGTCTCGCTCGATAACTTGATCCACCTTCCACACATGTATCTCATTTTTAAGATTTGTACCCTTATCCCTAAGCAACTTCTTTTAAGGGACAAGTACAAGTACCAAGTGACCGACTTTTGCAATTCGATGCTGACGGAAGGTGGCGCCAAATATACGCCCCAAGGCCTGCTCTACATCAGCGAGTGGGGACCCAACAGGCATGCCGCCAACGTCGGCTTTATATGCCTGCTTGCGGCCAAACTGGGAATAAGATCCAGCGTTTATCGACGACTGGCACATGGACAACTGTCCTATATTTTGGGTAAGTATCCTCCAGGTTAAGCGTTAATGTTAAAATGCGTTTACACAGACTCCATATGTATGAAAATGTGGACGATAAGCCACAGGAAGCAGGACTGCGGAGTGAAAGTCGGACTCGGGACTCGGGACTCGACGGATTCGGTTTGTTTTGCTGGAGTCGGACTCGAGACTCGAGCATGTCTGCATAAAACTACCCGAGACCCGAATCCCGAATCCGACGTGCGCATACGCATTACCAAATTTCGAAACTGATTAGGTAGCAAACTGTAAATTGTAAAGGTGGAATAACATATGGTGGAATATTTTCCAACCATGTATTTTGAGTTGACGAGTCTTACGACACCCTATGAGTTGATTACTTGATATACGCGTTATTTTAGTTACTTAAATGGTTGAAATACTGGCTGTAGGGTCAGAGCCGGACTCGGGACTCGACAAAATCGCACATTTGGCCGCAGTCGGACTCGGGCTCGTGAGTCGGACTTGGGTTAATTATTTTGGTCGGAGTCGGATTCGGGTTAGTTTAAACCGACTCCGCAGCTCTGCCCAGGAAGTATTAAAACAAACGTAAAACACATAAATGCAATTTACACATAGTTTTAACACTTACATTAATATTAAAGCATTTTCTGTTGGTTTGTTTTAGGGTTAAACTGTACGTAAATGTAGCCTATACTATTGCAATATACATTTCATATGAAACAAGTATATACGTAATGGATAACATAACCGCATAAACATTTTACCTAATGGCGCCTTAAAATTAAACATACTACGTTTAACTGTTCGGCGGAGTTAATTTTTTTTTAATTTGTTTCTTACGATTCGGTTTCAGGCGATGGTGGCAGAAGTTATGTAATCGGATTCGGCAGCAACTCGCCTCAGAGGACCCACCACAGGGCGAGTTCATGCCCCAACAAGCCCGCCCCCTGCTCCTGGGACGACAAGGACGCCGATCGCCCCAACCCACAGAAACTGGTGGGCGCTATGGTGGCGGGACCTGACAAGTAAGGCTCCTGCACTTTATTTTCGGTTTTGCTTACAACTTTCGCTTACCTGCTTAACTGAAGTGGTAAATACAAGCAAGGTGGGGTAAAAGTTAGAATTACCAATTTGATCATAAACGTATAGCAACAATTCAGTGTTGCAACGCCGCCTTGAGAATCATAGTTCATTATGGTAAGAAAAATCAGTAGTTAATTGGTCTATCATGGTTAAAACCAAACTTGTAATATTGACGGTTTAAATTGCGGAACGTTATTAAAGACCAGGAGCAAAGATTACTAGAACTTGTACATTTTACACCGAATTTTAGTTTTAAAAGTATCTGTTAAAAGTTATTTTACATTTAGCGAAAGCAATATGCTGGTCCTTTTTTCCAGATGGGATTATTTCTTGGATACACGAAACGACTTTAAGTACAACGTTGTGGCTCTAGATTTTAATGCAGCACTGCAGAGTTTGGCCGCTGGAATTCTTGAACTACAGGTACAGCATCTGTAAAACTATGATTGCATTATTCTTTTATCTACTGTATTTTAAAGGCAAAAAAGATCGTTAGAAATGCCGTTAAAGTAGTTGAAGTTGCAATGTGCTGCTTCCAAGCATTAATGTCCTATGTAAACGGTTTTCTTTAAAAGTGTACATTTTACTTGATTTAAATAAGTATTTTGCGCAAATACTCTTCAAAAAAGTGGCCACGAATATTTACACATGAATTAAGTCGCAACCAAAACAAAACACTACAGCAATTTTACAAAACCACTTTTTAGCTCGAATAGTTTTGGCTCTTAATGTTCATCCACTTGAAGCCGCAAGAAAAAAACAAACCTAAATCACCATATATCGTTTGATGAACAGGTCACGGGCCAAACTTTCTCAGAGCCCAATCCCGAGGAACTGAAGGCGGCCGTGTCGCAAAACTACGCGGTCGGGCACGACTATGATGAAGTACTGCACAAGTCGCTGCTCTTCTATGAGGCGCAGAGGTCTGGGAAGCTTCCAGACAACAAGAGAATCCCGTGGAGGAACTCTTCATTTCTCAACGATCGAGGAAACAACGGCGAGGATCTCACGTAAGCTACACTGGTTAAAATCAGGGCTGGAAAGTCGGACTCGGGACTCGACCGAGTCTATATAATAAACTGGGGTCGGACTAGTGTTTCGAATAAGACTATATGTAGGACCACCCTAAAGCCGAGTCTGATATGCGAATGTACACTATCAAATTGGAAACCGATAAGGCCGCAAACTGTCAATTGTTAAGGTGGAATAGTATATGGTGGAAATTTTAAAGAATGGACTCAGGGCTCGACGAAATCAGTCAGATTTGACTTTACTTATTCGGTTAAAGTCGTACTCGGGTTGTTTTTACCCGACTTCACAGCCCTTGCGTTTGGTGTTGTGCGATTTACCATGTGAGCAACAATTATATATATTAGGTGCAATCTAAATATAAGAAATTATTTCCTGAACCGATACAAGCAAAATATTTGGTGAAATATATTTACCTATAATCGTCATAGAAGCTAAGCGTCTTGTGATTTCATGTAAAAGCATGACCTAACGTAACAACTTTAGTCAACTTTTTACAAATGTTCGACCCTAAAGGGCATTTTTTGACATTTTTTTAGCCTGGCCCCAAGTGGTGCTAAACCTATTATTTAACCCAACGGAAATAAATAGGTTTTATAATCTTTTTACTGGGAAATGCGTGCTTGCCGATAACCGTAGAAGCTCAGCAATTTGATTGTAGTTGGTTAATAAACTGTTAACACAATTACCGACGGTACGCAGCTACAATTGTAAAACATCAAAAGCGCGTTGTACTTTACAGCGGCGGATACTTTGACGCCGGAGACTACGTTAAGTTCAACTTTCCCATGGCTTACACGACAACGGTACTGGCCTGGGGCATCATCCAATACCCCGAAGCATACACCTCGGCCGGGGAGATGGACAACGCCAGGGCTGCCGTGAAGTGGGCAACCGACTACTTCATCAAGTGTCATGTCTCCAAATACGAGCTGTACGCTCAGGTTAGCAGGAATTCATTTAAACCATTTTGCAATATAATTACAATAAACGATAAATTTCGTCTCTGAAAATATTGTTATTTCGCCGGACAATAAGCAACAGAAATATGTAAGACCAAAAGATGAGTTTTCACTTGCTTGACAAATACTTTTTATTTTAATTAAACTTTCACAGATTTGAATAAACATTCGTTTGTGCTAGGCAATAACCTAATGCTTTGTAGGAAATTTATAAAAAACACATTTAAATTGACTCCAGCCATAAGACCGAGATAAGAACAAGACCAACGTCAGAATAAAACACAATTCGGAATAAAAACAGGACTATACCTATTAGTACCGTCTAAATCGGAATAAGTCCTAAATCCGTCGGAATAAGACCTAAAAGGTCAGAATAAGGCCTAAACAACACTTTAACTAACCCCAAACCCCACCCCTCAGTACATCACTAACTCCCCTAATAATTTAAACACTAACCCATGTTCTAACCCACCCATTACCCACCAATAACCCTAAACAGGACAAAAATCCTGTGCCAAAACAGCCGCGCCCTGACGGCGCCGGTCAGACTAGGGCGTCCAAACGTAATCACCAAAACGGCCGTTGGCAGACCGATGGTCCCCGATCGCCAATACCCTCTGCTCACAGGTTTGGGGGTTATTTAGGTCTTCTTCCAATAAATTTGGGTCTTATTTCGATGAATTTAGGCCTTATTTTGATGAATTTAGGCCTTATTCCAATGAATTTATGCCATATTCAGATAAATTTAGGCCTCATTCCGATGAATTTAGGCCTTATTCAGATGAATTTAGGAATAATTCCGATGAATTTAGGCCTTATTCCGACAGATTTAGGTCTTATTCAGACGATTTTGATCTTATGCTGTACTGAATATTACTGCGTATTTGGCTGTATTATGTCGTTGGTCTTAATACTCTGGTTTTATAGATTTTTCTGCTTTAGGTTTTGTTGCTTTTAGGTCTTATTGTGTGTTCCCATTTAAATAGGAAAACCCAATGGCATATGAGGTAAAATATTATTGGAAAATCAAGTGCCATGGAATCTTCTGTAGGTTCAACATTAAATGTGCATTTTCACTTACAGGTGGGTTCCGGGACGCTTGACCACCAGCAGTGGACCAGGCCTTCCGGCATGATCTCGGTGCCGCGGCCCGCCTACAAGCTGACCAAGAAGAAGCCGGGAAGCGAAGTAGTGGCCGAAACGGCGGCGGCAATGGCCGCTACCTCGATCGTCTTTAGAAATGTAGACCCCGGGTACAGTGCCACTTTGCTGGGACATGCTAGCGACCTGCTCGACTTTGCTGTCCGCTATCGGGAAAAATACCACAGGTGATTTGGAAGTACGGGAAATAAATGGCTGTCTGTTTGCGTTTTTCTACCACACCCGATAACCGCCTTGAGGATGCTAAGGGACCTGAGCGACAAACATACCCACGATTTTAAAATATATGCATGGCCTTACTGGCATATTTTTGTATCATGACAAACTCTTAATTATATTGGAAGATTTGTTAGAAATGCCTAATTAGGGATATTTTAATTACGAGCTTTCACTACTATAACAATTTATAAAGCGATTACATTGAGAAAAAAAGAAAGCTGCCCATAGTGTTTTGGCGGTCTGATTGTCAATTAGCATTTAATCGTGATTTATGTCTGTATATCATCATTTCACGTAAAGCTACATGATAAACCTGTTGCTTTGACTGAATGCGATACGACCAAAATGTTTTACTGAAATGTATATTTCTTACAGGTCTATCCCAGGTGCGTCGAATTTTTACAAGTCATATTCCGGCTATCAGGACGAGCTAGCCTGGGCGTCCACCTGGATGTATCTGGCAACCAATCAGACCAAGTACTTAACACAGGCCAAGGTAAAACGCAAATTTGTAGTTTCACGTTCGCATTACCAGCCTAAATGTCACAAATGTAAACACAGTGACTTTTTTAGAAAGCAGAAAGTTTGTTATCGTTTTTTAACAACATATATACAATGAATGTACTGTTGCTGCCAGGCATTTTATCAATTATAAGGGGTTCTTCTCACAAATTCACGCTTTGTTTTCTTTTTTCGCCTCGTTTTGCCACCTTGTCTTTTGTCTTTTGTTTTTTGTCTTTTGACTTACTTTATATATACCATTCTGTAAAGTTACAAGTTTATTGCCCTGAAGAAAATTACCCGTATAGGTAATCGAAACGTCGGCGCTGAATACATATTTGTCAGATTATTTTAAATCTTGCGATAAATGTCACCTTTTAAACGTTGAGTGATTTCGATATTTTCCATGTTATTCAGGCGCATTATAGACAAATCTCCAAGCCTTACCCCATCACGGAAGGCTTCTTCTGGGATCGAAAGACTGCCGGCGTCCAGCTTTTGCTCGCACAGATCACCAACAGCCCAATCTACACCAATGCAGTGAAGCAGTTCTGCGACGGACTCCTGCCTGGTGGCTATAAAGGTGTCAAGTAAGTCGGAGTTTTGTCTATTTGTAAAATCGAAGTGTGGTGTGGGGGCAATTATGACTGGTTGGCAATTCTGAAGTTAATATATATTGAACGCGTCCTTTAAATATTATCGGAATTCAGCATGATTTTAGCTGGTTATTCCCTGGTGCGATACAAAAGTATGCACAGACTTTGGTTTAACTTGCAGTATTCTAATTTAACGGTCCAAACTTTTTCCCCAATTAAAAATTCTTTATTTGAAATCTTAATAAGTCTCGGCTCACCAAATCAAAAAATGAAAACACATCCACAACGCCTTTTGTTATTTACAGTACTGCAGTGGTTCTTAACCTTTTTTCAGCCGCGCCCCCCTTTGGTAGTTTTCCCATGCCTTGCGTCCCCCTACGAAAAGCAAATCGGCATTTTCACGTAAATATCATTGAGATAACATTAAAATAGTGAAGGGTTTTGTCGGTTTTTGTAGAAAAAAAAATGAGTTTAATTGGTTGAATTGGCGCTGAACTTTAAATTCAGGAGGCTTTTCGCACTGGGCACACAACAAATTGCTCGTGCTCGACACATTGATTTTTATCGAGGTGATATTGACAAACGTGTTGTTAGGGCATTTACTACACAGTTGTAAGGCTGTGATGTCGAGCGCAAATGAAAATGTCAAGCGCAAAAATTAAACATTGCGTTATCGTGCTTCAAAAGATGTGACGACACACAATACAACGGCAATATTGCAAAAACATTGTAGAGTTCGCCTGTTGCTAGTCTGTTATCATGTATAAAATATGAATAAAAAATATTTCGAACGGGTAAATACTTTTTTCGTTTTATCTATAAGTTAGCAAAATTGTAATTAAATTGAGCTCTTATACCTTCGATGATATGAAAACATGCAATGACACTCAAAGAGACTTTTGGCTAAAACGTAGTGAACAAATCAGAAAACATAAGACGTAATAAGAATATCAAAGCCCATACAGAAGTAAGAGTTATTCGAAACGTTCAAAATGATACCTACTTCTGTATGGGCTTTGATATTCTTATTACGTCTTACTACAACCTCCAACCATTATGCTCCAAAGAAAACATAAGATTCGCGGATCGCGAAAATTTTGTTCATTTCAAATGTTAAAGTTGGCAAGTGTGTACAGCGCTGTAGGAGTGGTGTACAACCCAAACAAAATCATTGGAATCATTGTAAAAAGATATTAACTTAGAGCTCGCGACCTCCCTAAGAATTTGCTTGGCGCCCCCCTAATCAGAATTAGACAAATGCGGCCATTTACAAAGATTGTACTTCGCAGGTACACGCCGCGCGGCCTGCTCTTCCTCCACGAGTGGGGTCCGCTGCGTCACGCCGCCGGCGTTTCGCTGATTTGCCTCGGAGCGGCCAACCTGGGCATCGAACCCGAGAAGTACCGCGCCTTCGCCAAGCGTCAGATCCACTACATGCTGGGCGACAGCGGCCTTGGCAGCTACGTTGTGGGATACGGGCCGAACCCGCCGACCAGACCCCACCACAGGTGAATATCCTTGTTACGTACAAAAGCAGTGAACCTTTTTCAATTCATATGAAAGGGCGTGGTAAGACGGACGGACGGCCAACTTTATTGCTGAATATTTCTGTAAAATTCCCAAATGTATTTTTTTTGTCTTATATAAAAGGGGAATGTTTTTTTTAAATAGAAAAGTTATTGGTTTTCTTCGTCAACAAAGAAACCAACTTCCTCTAAAAAATTTAAACTAGTGAGATGTTTGCTTGTATAACTCTGATAACATATTGCTTTGTCCAATTTTGTTTGATAAAATGCAATTGTCGTTTTACTCCAGTCCCTTTAAAAAAAGACGGTCACATAAATTGCAGCAGTTTAAGCATAGAAAAGTTGATTTTCAGGGATGCATCGATCCCAGATTCGAAATGTAAAAAACAGTGTTGTGTTTGCCTTTCCAGGGCAAGCTCTTGTCCCCTTCCACCAGCCGGATGCGGCTGGGGCCAGATGCGAACGTCGCAGAGTAACGCGCAAATCCTGTACGGGGCACTTATCGGGGGACCAGACATAAACGACCAGTTCAGCGACGACAGAACCAATCACAAGTAAGACAGATGATCACCGTTGTTATCTTCTATAACAATATCACGATAAATTATTATTATCAGTTACACCGCGCCATGCTGGCCTTGCAACAGTAACGTAAAAATAATTACGTTTTTATCAAGTGGGCACATAATTTCTAAAAAGGTTCTTAGTAGATTTCAATAAAAATATCAAAGGCATTATATTCGATAAAAACGACATTTCGCAGTTTACAGACGTTTCAGCAATACCTCATTCCATCATCAGTGTAAAAATTTTTAGTAGAATTAATAAGATTGTGTAAACTGGCGTGCAAGTCGTTATAAACTTCATATGAAATCTGTCACTTGCCAAAGGTGAAAAACTGCCCGTATAAATTTAAGAGTACTTTTATACCATTATGTGGAATTCACGAGTACTTCTATACGGGAGTCATCGCCTTAGTAAACGCGACGGAATTTTTTTACAAAACCGCGCTACCTTTTTAGGACGAACGAGGTGGCCATCGACTACAACGCCGCGTTTCAGTCGTCTGTCGCAGCACTTAAGTACCTGGAACTATATCCTCCCGCCACCACTACTCCAGACCCGTCGCTCACAACAACTGCCACCACTACCCCGGCGCCCAGCACAACGCCTCCTATTGGTGAGGGCGACTACACCACCGGCGAGTTGCCAGGCTTCGATTACTGGTACGACGAGGATGGCGACATTGTCAGTGCGCTGAACGCCTCAGCTGCTCCGAGCAATCTGACGTCGGTCAACTCCACCGTCGCTCCGATGTCCGCAAATGTGACAACAACAAAAAATATCGCGAACCTGTTGCCCGGTAAGAATTACCGACAGCTTTTCCTTCAGTCGGTCGCTATTTTGCGTCTGCTTTTCTTCCAGGCCGCGCTATTATTTTTACTTGGTGGCCTTAACTGACATTTATCGCCATATTTAGATATTAATGTATTGCTTTGTTCAAGGTATTTCAGCGGTAAATTTCTTTAAATACGCGATATCATAGTCAAAAGATAATAAACTGGGGTTTCAAAGAATTATCCAACATTTATTTAAATTTATCCTCATAAATTGTATAAAAAAATAGTGTTTTATAAAGCATGAGGTATACCAAACCAATCCCTGTCTAAGTTGTATAATTTTATAATGAATAAATTAGCTTTTTAACCATTTCAGCTGCTGCATTACGATGCGAAATCCTCGGCATAACTCAGGTGATTGATTTGTGCGATGACCTTACCCGAGAAGGGCCGTCACCCAATTTGAACCAAACATGCCGGTAAGACAATTTGTGAATACATCAAGACTAAGATATTACCACTTGTGGATACACGACTCGAATATGATAGCATTTCTGGTTAAACTAAAATTATATCCCTGGTGGGTGAAGTAATACCATATATATATCAATATTTATAAAATTTTCGTCAGGTGATCCAGTTTTAGGCATATACAGTCCTTATTTTAACTATGAATTGACTATGTGGTGATGCAAAGTAACATAAATGTATAACGTTTCAAGTTATTTTAATTCAGTGTTTCTTAACCTTTTTAGCGCTCGTACCCTTTGAGTTTTCATGAAATTTTCTCGTACTCTTATCTACGATGGTCGACGGAAGTAAAACATGTAATAATAGGAATTAAACTCAGTGTATTTATAAATTACGTGTCGAATGCATGCATTAAAAACAGTCTTGTAAGTTCAACAATATGTACAACACAACTTACATACAGTCATTTTACCAATGACTTTTTTGTTGTTGCTTTTTGTAAATTACGCATTCTTCACAAATCTGCCCAAAGATCGCATAACTTCACACTGTATGTCGTACCCCCTGCTTTGGTGCTTCGTACTACCAAGTGATACACGTACCCCTGGTTAAGAACCCCTGTTTTAATTTGACCACCTCACTTTCAAAATCCGACCAATAGAAAAACAAAAAAATATTTCAATGGCAGATGGGAATCGTACCGCAAGTGCGTCAACGACAAGGTGGGTCGCTGCACCCAGGTGTGGACCATCTGGAAGATTTGGAACCACGAAGGGGACGTGCCACACTTTAGCGAGGCCGAACAGACCTGTCAAGCCAACGAGACGACGCCGTCGGCCACAACAACACCATCTACGACGACAACCATATCAACTGCAGTTTCAACAACAACCCCCACTGCTGCCACTTCTACAACCAAGCTAACACGCTTAAGCAAGGCACCACCCGTTCCCACCAGCCCGGTTTCGACAGTCATCCAACTTGGAAGCGCGATGCCAACCACCGTCACCTCTCCCGTTATTACTCTGAAGGGTACGACTACGAACGCAGAGCGCCTCACTAATTAAATATTGGTCTGTTTAAGATTGTTGTTATTTATCCTTGGCTTCGTATATTAAGTGAAGGGTGACGTGCAAGTCCCCTGTAGATTAATAGTTCCCAACCTTGAAGCTTTTTTGTTCTTAAAACAAGCTTGTTAGGTTTGGAAATAAAGAACCTCTGAATATGGATTAAAACACAACTAAACCGTAGTGGTTTAGAAAAAAATGTGCTAATAAGAAGCATATCAATGAAAATTAAAGCGCTCCAAAAAAACTGTAGTCACCACATATCAAGTCAAAACCCAGGTCCCAGTAGACCGGGACATGGTAATTTTTTTGGTTGTAGACGGGACATGGTTAAAACTAGTCCAGTCGCGAGTTCGACATGAGCCTACGCAGTACCAAGAGTCTATTTTATGTTCTAGCCCAGAGTCGTAATCCATAGTCGAACTTGAATAGCTCTGGGTAAAACTAAGGACTTGCCTTTTACATTTAATACTCTAAATCAGGGGTCGGCTGGTATTTACATTCAGTATTTTTTGCTTACTATAATAAAGCTGATTTTGGCTAGGCGAAATGTAAAAAATGTGACGTATGATCCTCCTTCGAGAACAGCTTAAACTTCCTATTTGATACTTAGTTGATTGGCACTAGAGCCAAATACTATTAGCAAACAAAGCACCCAGTCACAGATTGTTAAAGTGCCAAACCAAATTTGTACACACAGAGTGTCTTCCAATGAAGCTGTTCCAGTTGTGCGCCATCAGCAGTGCTGAGTTTCCGAATCACGTCGCGCACAAGCAATTCGCTTGCCGTTTTAGCGCTCTGAAGGTATGAATCTTAATGTATTAATTTCGTGCAGGGTCGGATTAACCCCCTTTAATTGTCTTCGGCACTTGATTCAAGTTTTCTTATATAGGCCTATATAAGTAATTCGAAACATAAACAAAAGTGGACTTTTTTTAGAAATAAAATAAAACATATTATTTTATATAGTACCGTATGTTCATGTTCTATGCTATTTATATATATATATATATATATATATATATATATATATATATATATACAGAGTGGCACAAAAGTAGGCTTACCGTCGTAAAAAGTAGGGTTTGGGTCTAAAAGTAATTTTTTTGTTTTGGGGTTCTTCACATACACCTTGTTCTTTAAAACACCCTACTTTCTGCCCACCCAGTATATTATATATGTATTATCCTAAAACATATTTAGGGTATAAAAATACAATATAATTTCGGCACTAATATTTTGGCGCCCGAATCTCTAAGTACGTGCTTATATGGGGTAATGCTCAATTCAGCCCTGACTTTCATCTAAGCCCGTGTCAAACGCTTACTATTTTATATCAATGTCATTCTTTACTATGTGGTTTGTCTTGTTTACGTGTTTGTTTTTACTTTTTCAACTTAAGTTTAGGTTTTCTCTACTTTTGTTAGGCTTGCGCCAAGTACAGCGGCAAGCAGTGCGACAACTTGTGGGCGTCGTGGGACGAATGGAACAACGCTATCGCCGCGAATGACTTTTACTTCACTGAAAAAGAGCTGCGGTGCAGAGAAAAAGAAGACAGTGAGATTCAGTAGTTTTTATTGTCTGCCGATCCAATACCTTAATCTGCGATTCTTAAAGTTTTGGCCTTCCGAGAGACAAGCAAGTTTTAATAAAACAGTTTTATAAATATTTAACGGCCAATTACGAGGTTGGATGGCCAATTGAATATAACATATATCGCGGTAATGCATAAAGTTCATATGCATCGCATCCGAAGCATGTAAATCATAAAAGTATCTATAAAAGACTAAACTATATTGCTTGTTTAAAGGCAACCTGCGATACAAAACGTTCTTCTAATCCTGCTTTTTATTTCTTTTTATACCATAAAGATTCGATCGCGACATGCCAGGTCGGCGGAATAATGGGGATTCTTAATAAGTGCTTTAACGAATCAGATGTTGTTATGTCCGACATGAAAATAGAGATTTCAGGACTTCACCCACGCTGTCGGTAAGTTACTTGAAAAGATCGAATGTTAGAAATGCATTCCAGAAACTGATAGGCTATATGAAAACTTGCATTTTTTATCTTGCTTCTACAATCTAGACCAGGGGTGTCAAATTCAAGTATTACATACCGAGAGTCGCATGGCATATTTTAATTACGTTAGTGCACCAACGTAGTTTACAGCAGTGTTTCTTAACCTACTGTATTTGACCTGGAGAGGTCCAAAAACGGGTTAGCGCGCATAACGAGGGCGAAATTGTTTGGGTATTCGCCGGCACCTGCAACCTTCAACGCGCAAAAAAACGCGCTGTTTTACATTCTAGGTATGCCCAGCATATAATAATGGTTTAGCAGAATACATAAATACAAATTGATAGAGTGGCACGGGCCGCATGAAATGTGATGTTTTTCCAGCGCCGAAATGTTTGACACAACTTATTTAGACTAGATTTTTCAGTTTAACAGGCAAGCTGGCCAAGTTTTGCTACTCATTTAGGTTTACTTTGTTGGCAGGTAATTTTGACAATAGTGTTAAAAAATACACAAATGCGATTATTAGTAGCCTATGTTAAATTTCAAGGGCTTATGGTCCAACCTAAAACTGAGGCGGTTTTAACTGTGCATAACGTAGAAGACAGTATGAGCTCTTGCCGAAAAATATTCTCATGTTTGACACCCATTTTCAAAATAAAAAGCGATACAACAAAAACTTTTAGTGTGGCTCTTGGGATTACCCTTAAAATAGCTTAAGGTAAACGTAATTTGTTTAGTAAAAAATATTACTCTTTTACATTAGCTACAATTGGATATATCAACGCGGACGTTCAGTTTAAACAGCTATTATTACAAATAAACTTTTTCTTATTGTTCAACCATGTGCTAAATACCAACCATTCTATCTTTTACTTTACAAAATTTTGCAGAAAATGGCGCGCTTATCAAGTCTGCGTAAACCGTGACGTGGCCCATTGCAGTCTCACCTGGAACCTTTTCAAATATTGGAACAACGGAAAAAGTGGAGAAAAACAAAAGTTTACCCCAGAAGAAAGAGTGTGCTCAGCTGCTGCCACGCCTTCTAGCGGAGCACTTTTATTTCTATTTCCAACGATAGGCCTGTTGCTGATCACTTGGCTAGGAACGTAGCATTTAATTAAATTTCTCTTTTATTGTCCTTATTTTTTCCTAATGCAAACAGTTTTGATTGTCGTTAATGAAATGCAAAAACCAAAAATAACAACTATAGTGTGAATCACTGCTGTGAATAAGTTTTAAGAATAAAGCATTCTTAGTATTGTTATTTAGATTTGATTAATGCTAAACAGAGCTTAATAACGTCCTCCTGCACAGCTCTTTTATTTCATCACACTTAGGGCAGAAATTATGTTAGACCGGGTCCACTGCATGCACCAGTTTTATTTACCCGGAATTAACGTTTAAATGAAATAGACCCAATTGTATACCATTTTAACCAGTGGTAGGAATCAAATTTTTTGTCAGCCGGTTCTATCACAACAGTCTTATTTTTCAACCGGTTCTGTTACAAAAAGTCATTATTCATCAAATAAACTGATCAACGGGACATTAACGCTGTGTCATAAAAGGGAGTATTAGAAACAACAAAAATGAAAAGTTAAGTAAATTAAAACTAATTGATAAAACTATCCGTTTTTACCATTAAAATTCGCCTGTTCCACATGGTAAATGTTGTTTCTGGGTAAAAATAGCTATACATTTTATAGCGAGCTGGTTATTTACCACGTGATCAGCAAAAAATGAGAACGTGCACATTTAAAAGAAACACGTGAGCTACTTTAATCTTAAAAATCGGTGTAGCAAATAAGATGCAAAAATCCATTGACAGTAACCAGTAATTCTAACCGGTTTGATGATCTCACAAAGTGTTACCTAATGAAGCTCGTAGGAGGACTACTAAATAACAAATGGTACTTATACGAGAATTACTTAAACCGATTGCAACCTTTATGAAAAGGTTGGAGACTGTCTTTTTAAACGAGAGCTACTGGCTGTATCATACGTTTTTTTGTATTATTCAGTAAGTTTTTTTTTTAAGTTTTTGAATTATAAAAAATGTTCCTTGGGAGAAACCACAATGCTCAGTTGTACGCTTTGTAATTGACGAATCAAAATCGAAGAAGAAAATGGCAATTTCCCTCATTGCGTTGATTTGCTTTGAAAGAAATTCATTTCCACGATGTATTTAACGCATTGTAGAATGTCGTTGCGCTCTCTTCTTATCTCTGGCTCTAGTAACTGAAACAAAAAAATCATTGCAGTGTCGCTTGCTGCATTTGCTTCGCCGGATTGTAATTATTAACAAGTATATAGCCTATTAACAAAATATATCTAAGTTTTGCCATGTTAATTTAGGATAGCGTTTGTCTTATTATCGCGAGTTCTCAAACGTTTTTAAAAAATTACGCAACGTCCCTTAGCATTTTTTTAAATTCTAACGGTTCCTTAAAAATATACCCAATAAACACAAAACAACACGTTGTTTTTAATGGTATAAATGGGACGGGTGCCCTTGCTTTTTTGCTATATGCTGGGCTATGTTAACCTCTAACTAATCACTTTATTACAGTGAAGCAATCACGAACAGTTTTAAAACAGTGACCGTGCAAGCCCACATTGTCAGCGCAGCAAACTGTAAAAATGTAATTCTCATTAGCACAACGCAACACTATGACGTCAAAATGGACAATTCAACTAAAAGGGTGCAACAACGTGAATGAACAACTAATGATAATAATCAGCTTGGTTTGAAAAAGTAAATTGCCTGAAAATTTTATTGCACAAAACATTTTCATCTTCAGGAGCGTCGTGTTGATTTTTTGTTAGGTGCTTCGCGGTCCCAGAAAATTGTCTCGCGGACCCTAGTTTGAGAACCACTGCCCCAGCAGCATAGGTCTAGATTCATTTTTCTTGTTGGGGTATTCTGACGTAAACGCAACCCTACATTATTTGTTGCGTTGTATTGTTGCATTCACGTCGGGAGGATAACAAGAGTGCAGGCATTTTCCCATAAACCTAAAGGCTCATGAGCGAAATCCATATTAAAGACGCTGAGCTTCTATACATAAAACAAAAGCAAAATAAATCGTCAACGGGCTGTTGTACAATAACTTACTTTTCGCAGCAATGACGGTCGGGAAAGTCGCGACTGTTGTTGGCGAGCCTGGTTTCGGCAATTGTTGCGTCGTTTGCGATTTCTACCTCGATGCGGCATGTTGCCATGGTTGGGCTCTTTGCCGCTCACAACGCTGTCAGTGCAGCTACCTTGTACGCTGTTATCCGAAGGACTGCTTGAAACAGAAATTTGATTATAAAACCAGGGATGAGAAGAATTTGAAAACACTTCTTGCAATTGGTATTATGTCACAGTTTCAGTAGTTTCTTCAACAATTGTTTTTTACATCATAGCCAAACAACAAGTTGTTTTGTTCCGATAAGAGAACAATGGAATACAAATAGCAGTTTGCACAGAAGTAATATGAAAAATCATACCAAAGTACCTCAATGACAAAGTTAAGAAATACGTCTATTTAATTGCAGAGTTGCCTGTGGGCAGATAAATTTGTAATACCGTTTTAATTAACAAACATTTTAATTTTCGACAGATCACTCACTTTGGGGTCTTCAATGATGAATTGGGTTTTGAGGCATTTGTTGTCTTATTTGATACATGTTCTTTAGATGCTTCTCCACCATTTTCAGATTCTGATAATTCGTCACTTTCATAATTGGACATTAACATACCAAGTGCACTGATGTTATGTCCAGTTGTATGAGCCACAGGTGCTGGTTCAGTTTCATTATCAATTTCTCCATCTAAGAAAAATAGACAAACTATGGGCTTTAATATCGTTTGACAAACTTCAACTGTTAAACTTCTAAAAATGACTAGTTTTTGTTAAATAAATAACTTCCAAAAGTGTTGTATTTAATTTACCTTCCTTTTCCACTGTACATTTCACTAACAAGTCCATAGGATTACTTGATTTGCTGTACACTTTGTCATCTGAGTTTACAATGGATTGTGGAGTATTTTGTGAATGTTGTTTAGCATTCAAGTCACTGCCCCTTTTATTTACAATAATTAAACGTTAGTGTACTTATATTGTAAACATTTAAGCTTAAAATCAAAGATATAAATGGGGGGAGGTGAAATGATTACCTGAAATTATTTCTTCCTCCTCTTCCACCTCTTTGTCTACCCCTTCCTCGTTTGAACTTTCTGCAAAACAGGGAAGAGAAGAAATAATTATGACATTGTATTCTATTTTTATAAATACTTGTATAGCAAAGAAATATCATTACTTTATATATCCTTATTATAGTGTATTTTTCCTAGAGATCAACCATTATCAACTTTTTTAACTGATAGCGATATTCGTTTTTTATTTTTGCCTTTGGATACAAACCTATAAAGTTAAGTATTTATTACTTACATCACACCTTAAAAACTCCTATACTGCATTGTTAAGCCTGATACACATTCAGACTCTATAACACTGTAAACCATACTCAGGTTCAGAAGTCTCATCATTTTTCATTTATTAAGTGTTGTCAATTAAAGGCAAATTGTAATGCAGGAAGCTAAACTTATCCACATGTCATGAAACTCAGTTTTAAATAAATAGGAATGCAGGCAAAAACAGAGTGAAAAAAGTATGATTTCCTTTTTCATTGTAACTGAACAACCATTTTACCTAGTTTTAGTAATCCACAAATTTATTTGACCGTTATACCGCCTTACGGAACAATGGCAAGTACTGTGAATGGCAAATTGGCAAATAACAAAGTTTAAAATCTGTTATTTGAGAACATTATTTCAAATGTTTACAGTGAGCGAAGCCTTTGTCCTAAAAGCATATAGGGTGAGTTTTTATTCCAGCTCTGGGATCTTAAATCATAAAACAGCATCACTATTTACAAACAAACACAGATGAAAGTAAGAATGAACATGTACAGATACAGTACCCAAAATGTTGTGGTTCGAGCACTGCACCAGATTGACATTTCTCTTTTATTTCAGCATTTTTTTCAACCACTTTAGCATGGGTTGGGAAGTTCTTTCGCCTTTCTGCTCTCCATTTGATTATGTCTTCTGGTGTGTCCAGTTGTATTTTTAAACCATCTAGAGTGTACAGCACAACAATTACCACAGCATTCCATACCATTAGGAGTCCTTATGTTATCAGGTGTTAGACTTTTTTGTATGTTTCTACTTATATTTCTTTTTGCTTATCATTAACTACATGTAATTAATTCATTTGAATTAAGTATGCTTCATGTTAAGAATAATAAGTTACTTGTTATTAAATAATATAATATTTAACTCTGTGCACTTGTGTGCAACAAGATTCTTCTCACCATTGGTGGCTTCATAAAGTTAAGTTTACAATCTTAACAGCACTTACTTTCATGGAGGTTGCGGTAATGAATATCAACAATTTTAAAATGGGCTTCAAAGGTACAACTAGCCTCTGGACACTGAAAAAAACAATATAGTTTGAAACGCCAATTACAGTAAAAAACAATATTCTACAAATTTTACCAAAATTAAAGACAAAAGATAAAACTACATCCTAACATGGTACATAACAATGCTTACTTTTTTGTGTTGTTCGTAATGTTCATTTTTTTTCTCTTCGGTTTTAAATCCTCTGTCACACGTGTCGCAGAAATCAATAAAATTTTCTGATTTTCTTTTCTTTGTGTTTCTGTTTGAATTATTGTTCAGTGGGAATGGCCTTTTGCCTCGATACTGCTGCTGTTGTTGCTGATTATAACAATTCCTAGAAGGGGGGAAACACTGGGGTGGATATGGCCCCGGTGGCATGCTCTGAAACGGAGAAGGAAAGCAGGAAAAGTTGAACCCCTCTGGTGTCATTGCTAGATCTTGAAATTGGTAGCAGTTAGGGTTCATGGTGAAAGTCTTTGCTTAATACAGCACAGCTCCTAACGTTTCCACCTAAAAAGTAATTAGTAAAAAAAATTGTGCAATTTTATAAATACTTTTTACTGTGACATTTTTGTTGAATATTTTGAACCTTGACAGACATCTTGGGTTTATGTTTTAGTTCAGTTTGTATGTTACTTATAACAATTGACAACATATCACAGTGCGAACTGCGAAGCAGTGGTCTGCAAACTTTTGAATTGGCCAAAAATTGTAAACATGCTTCTACACCAGGGGTCGGCAACCTACGGCCCGCGGATGTAATTCATCCGGCCCGCCGCCTCTTTAAATAATTAGACACTATTTCACATACTTTTTGACTATTTTAACTATATAAGTGCGAAAAATTGTCAGAATGATCTTTCTACATCCATTTTTTTTACGTTTTTGGCTGTTTTTTCAACTAGACCAGCACTTCTTTACCGTTGCGCAGTGGACAGCTGCCAAAGTGCGTCGCGGAAAAACGGAAAACGTATTTCACAATATTGGACATATCTTTTTTCAACATTTTTTTATTTTTATTTTTGGCAATGCAATAAAAACTTTTTTCAAAAAGAATTCAAAAGAAATGCCGGTATACCAAAAAAAAATCGCGCTCGGTTCGCTCGCTAGTTCTGCCTCACTTCAAACGTTTAGCTACCTTAACTTTAAATGTTATCGCGTTACTCAAAGTAGTTTTATTACACTTCTCATTAGTAGTATGGATGACAACATGTTAACTTGAATTTTGAACCAAACAAACGCTTTTTTTCGCGCTTTGCGCCAACAATTTACAGTCTCCTCAAATTTAAATAAACACGTTTTAAATGCAAAAACGATCCGAGGCCCGCCTGATGCACAGTTGTTCTAAAATGCTAATAACACAATTCTTAGTTATCATTTTGTGCGGCCCGCAGAGACCTTTCTGAGTTTGGTTTTGGCCCGCGACTAGAAAAAGGTTGCCGACCCCTGTTCTACACCCTTATTTATCGCTTTGGCTTACGTTTACAATACAATGTATGCAGCAATACAGAGTGCATCAAATAAATCATAAAGTGCATCCAGATTTTTTCAGTTGCTAGCCTGCCATGCTTTCCAGACTGGGTCACTGGGCGCAGCCCACAATTTTTTTACAGTAAACGAAAACTAGTTTTTCAAAAATTGAAATTGCCACCGAGAAATAAATATTGGAGAATAAAATAATTAAGGTTGACCCAACCAAACGCTAACTCGCATCCTAACCCATAAATGTTAGCAATATAAAGCCCCGGATGAAAATGCGGTAAAATTCTAGACCAGTGCTTTATTTTTTCCTTGTAGTATAGATTTTTTACTCGTTTCGTTACTGTAAACACAAAGTGGTCGGATTGTTTGACTTTGACCATGCTTTTAAGCCCGGGCCTGGCTGTTCTGCTTAAAATATGTTTACAAACAAAACAACGTGGAGGTAATATCATAGTAACTAAAGGGACTAATTATTAAGAGGGAGTTGTCTGCTAATATATTAATATTACAGGTAGTATAGTATCTTCGAATATATTACACAACAGTTTATTAGTTTTGTATTATCTAAGTTTTTGTCTGGAGTTTTGATGAATGATTATATGTCAATTTTTTAAACTTATAAAATGCGTTAAAATATCGGCCTTAAATTTCCATTTACCCAAGTGTTTCGCAGTACAGTACATTTCAAACAGGGTAAGGTATCCCAATGTTTACAGCAAAAATTATTGTCAGACCGACACCAACACCAACGTATTGCCTTAAATAATGCAAATGTTATAACTAATAATATAAAATTATCTAAATGATTAATATTCACACATAGCAATGGTGCTATAGTCGTTCGACTTGCTTCCTTGTAATTAAGCCTGCGTGATGGATTTACTGTCTACATTTACCTGCCGGTAGCTTTGTCGTCCAAACCAAATTCCTATTGTACTGTTCTAACTGCTTCTTCTTGTGTCTATCTAAAGTTCCCCTTAACCTTTCTGAAAGAGACCGCCTTTGTCTCTTGGCCATATCAGGAATTTATTTCCCTCTCAGCTGCGACCTTCTGTTATGAAATAAACGAACCAAGCTAATTGTAAACAGGTAGCCGCCAAATGAGATGGGTCAGTCGATATACCGTCAATTCTCGATATGGCCGAGGTCGTGACTTGAAATTAAAGTTTCCTGATAAAATATATGTCACTAAATCAACTCTCTTCTAATGGCAATGCGACATTTTTTTTCGGTCATTTTAGTCGTGTTTTGTGTTTCTATTTAGTCGTGCTTAAGATAGTCGTAATGGAGTATGTCTAACCAACAACATGAAACAAAAACGACCATAGCACCAACTATAAAGGTGCTTATACAAAAGTACGTTGCAAGGATGATATCGATTCGCACAGAGAGAAAACGGTTTTATGGTTAAAGTTGCCATTGAAACTTTCATTTTCTAGAGTGCGATGGGACGCATGGCGACATTGTGATAAAACGATTTTATAGAAATAAGCCAAACTATACACTAGAAATGTCATTCAGTTGTGCGCTAAAAGCGTAAAAAATGTTCCCCCGTTAGATCCGCCTCTGACTGAAAATACACTTAACTTTGTAAAAAAAGCTCAATTTAATATGACTACCATAAGTCCTATTTTAGGAGGACTTCGTCTTTTGGAAGGAAAAAAAAATAATGTTTCTTCGAGAGCACTTTGGCGTTTTTTTGTGTATCTTTAACGAAATTATATTTATTGATTTTGACTTTTCGGTATGAGATCGAATTTAAAAAAATGACCGTTCGGCGTTCGCCGACAAAATGTACGAGCTTTAATCATTTTCTTTTCAATTTTTCTTTAAAAAATTTAAAGAATACACACAATATTTCTGGTGAGAAACTGCCAAATAAATTTGCCTCGTATTTGTGTATTTTGTTGCTATGAATTTTGCTGGATATGCCTTTAATTATCTCAATATAGGTGATCAATTCTTCAAAAGTAAAGCGACATTTGTCTTGTAGTTATACTGACCCCTGTTTCGGCGATAAAATATGGTAGGCCCAAATTCAAGACTTTTTAAATCGATATACGAATCAAGAGAGACACACCGCGGGACGACCAAAAAAGTGCTTTTTTTTAGTTGAAACGTTAACATCCAGATTACAAAATAATGTGTTTGTAGTAAGACTTTTGTTTGCATAGGGTTTTGTTCAAATATTTGTTGATGATTTTATAAAAGGTGCAAGGATTTTTTTATACAAACTGTGCAGTCGGACTTTCTCCGGGCACAAATTGAGAGTACGAGATATCGGATTAAAATCAGTTTGGTCTTTTCTTGGAATAGGCTAACGCAGCGCTTCTCAACTGGTGCGCCATGGAAGGCTGCCAGGTGCGCCGAGGGAAAAATAAAAAATATTTTATATATATTGTAGAAGCCACTTTGTCATATTGTGTTTACACAGAGAATTTTTGTTTTTAATCGATGTGTCGTAACGGAAAATTTTCAGTAAAAATCTATGGCCTAAATTCTTTGCAACCACATTGTAATGTTTGCGTTACTCCTTGCAGCCAATGTGCAAACGATAAGCGGAAAGTTTTCGGTAAAATTCCGTTACGTAGATTTCTTGCAACCACATTGTAATGTTTGCGATATATCTTTGCAACGAATGCCTTGTTACACCAATTTTTATGCGTCAGAGCTGTATGTGATGTGACGTATATCCGTTTAATGTGAGCGCTTTGTTTTGAAATTCGCCTTATTGTCAACAATCCATTATTTTTAGAATCGAACGCCAGTTACGTCGCAATGTAGATCGAAGCGCTTTTGTTCAAGCCATATTTGGACAAAAATATTATTTCCGTCTATAAGAGTCGAGAGAAAAAGGTTTAGACCACGCCTTGTTATCACGTGATATTTTGTTAAGTATTATAAGAATTAATGACGTAAATCTTTCTTTATCGCAGAAATTTTCTTAACTGATTCTCGTCTATAAATAGCGTGTTCAATCAATATAAAGCAGAGAGATAGAGGCTTTTATAGCTTCTACTCAGACAGCAAACTTGACTGTTCATGTATCTGAACTAAAGGAAAGAATTGGACCTGAATGGCCTCACGAAGACAGGCCATCTCAAATCTTGTAGGAGTGTGGTCGATTCATCTTGGCAATTATATAAATGAAGACTCATTAATCGGACCCATAGCCCCACAATATAAAACATGTATTTTTTACCTTCCTATTAAGCTTAGCCCATTGATTCCACAGTACTTTCAAGTAGAAAGCACAATATGACCTACAAAGCAACAATATATGACCTACAAAGTAAGACCTACAAAGCAACAATCATGCAGCGACCTAATAACGCCAAATTCGCAGTAATAACCACGACAGACTAAAATATTAAATAGTCTAGATAAGACCTATACATGTCAAAATAAGTTCAAAATTAATCGGAATATGACTAAACTGGACAAAATAAGCCCTAGACTGTAGGGAAAGGGTATGGGATGTTTGGGGGCACCTGTCTGGCATTGACCATTTGCTGTCGACATTTGGGCGCCGCCGTTTTGGCCCTGGATTTTTTGCCTCTATTTGGGCTTATGGGCGGGTAGTTTATTCCTAACTGTCTTTTATTCCGAAATTGAAGTTTTTCTTATTGTGGTCTCAAGGCTGAATTAAGTCCTTTTAAAGATATGCAACTATAAAGCCTATATAACAAAAAATTGCAAGCAATTTAAGAGATATACAGGTAGCCTAAACCGTAAAAAATTTCAATTTAATCGGTTCTCAATAAGCATTTTCGCCTAAGACCGCAGCCAGAAACTCAAAGTATAGTAGAACTCACGTTGGCGAAAGAAAATCACCCTGCAGGATCCTAGCGGTCCTTCGCATTAGATCTAAGTGATCCCTTCAAATGATCTTAGCTGCCCTAGCGGTCATTTTGATTGATTCTATAGCTATACCAGACATCCTTACGATAGGCACTAGGAGTCCTTGCGGCCCAGTTTATTTTATATACACAAAGAGCAATATGTACCACACATACATTTTTGTCACACAAAGTAAGAACATTCATTTTGTCGCACATAGGAGTTTTACTTCATCTTTTGGGGCAGCCATTGATTATTATAGCTAACGAAATTCAAAATGTCAAATATCTATTTTTAACACCCATTACTGTTACCTCACAGATTTGTTTAGCGTTAAGTTTTTGGACTGAATGACACCCAGTGACAAAGGTTAAAGTTCTAAGAAACAATCAGGGGAATACCCCAAAAGCCAACTTCACTCTTGTTTTTTTTTCTTAATTATCTGACGTAAATAGTTCTGCTTTTTTCCTCGTTTACATGATGAAATTGGTAACATTCAAACGTCCGATAGATCTCTGAGAAGTACAACGATGAATGAACGGTAGGTATGCTAATTAATTTTAATATTTGTTTTATTAAACTTTAAAACTACTAAACTTGTTGCAGTTGTATTTAATATATGCTAGGTAGGGCAGTAGCAACTTTGGGGCTGGTCTAGAATCCTACCACAACGTACAACATTATTTGGGTTAGGGTGAGGGTTAGCGTTTGGGTGACCTGGGCCGAGATTGGTTTTGGGCATTATCTCCTAAAGTTGTGACGATACAGAGTTGAATTTTTTACACAGTCCTTGTAGCCTATTGCCTACACATTTCCAGCAAACACACTTTTAGCAAAAAAATCATATATGAATATTAATATTCAGCGATATTAACCCTTAACTGTGAGCCAACAAGTTCAAACTTTAGCGATATAAACTAGGAGGCACCATCTCCAAAATGAGCTATAAATCATGTTTAAATTCATTCGAAGTGGTTGTTTACTGTTCCTTTGAAAATTCAAAACCACCCAAGTTTAAAAAATGCCCTTCTTTTTTTAAGTCAGTACAATATTTTGCTTTATAATATACAACCACTGTAACAAGTAAAAGTAATAAATAGCCAATTTATACTTAGGTTTATATGCAACAAACCCGTTTTGTGGTTAGGCCTACAAGATTCAAATACATCATTGTTAACCAACTTGTGCACCAATGTATAAAGTAATTTGCAAATGTAAAAAAATGGGCTAAAAATGTCATATTTCAAGCAATGCATGCTTATTTATTTTTATTAGGAGCCTTGCATCGAAAGCTAGATATTTTATGTTTTATTCATTGACCTTTGATAAAAGCACAAACAACAAAATACTGCATAGTTATCAATTTTTGTATGTTGTTTTGGTAATACTGAAGAACTTCCTATCATGGACCCTTAATTGGCACCATCAAAAGTGTGATGGAAGCTGTCTGAACTTAAAGTTAGGTAACTTTTAAGGCAAAACACCAGGCAAAGTCTTATCTATGTGCGTATTGTGGATAATTTACAGTGGTTTTTCTTTTTTTCAACATGAAGCAAGTATTGATGTAACTTATTCGGTTATGCTCTCACTGTGAGATTTATAAACTAATAATTTCATTTCCTTTTTCTAACAAACCAGATTTTGAAATGTAATAAGTGGACACAATTGGGAATTTTTTCTGAATACAAAATTACCCATGTATTTGCAAGCACTATTTTTGTTAAAAAGTTTTCATTTTAATAAATCCAATGCAAGATCACTTATATTTATTAGTCACCCTAAAGAATTTTGTCTATTATAATGTAATTCAATCTGAATATCCTAAGTATTATCACATTTTTTTGTAATTGAATTCTATTGCCATGTTACTAAATTTTGGACAGCAAACAGGTTGACCCATGAGTGTTTATGCTCACATAGACAAGAAGTTCAGTACTTGATTATTCAACAGTTTTACATGTGTCTTTAATGATTTTTTTAGACTCTTCAAATATGCTGCTGAAGATGTGCCGATTGCTTGGTTTATTAAGAATTCGATTGAGCACCGAAAAAAGCTTCAAGTGTCAATGCAGAGCATTGCTCATGTTGCTATTCAGAAGAATAGTGCAAACAAACCAGAGTTTGTTTTCTCACAGCTTGAAGTAAGTTTAAAAATAAATATGGCAAAGCACATTCTTAGATAATTAGTTGTTTACCACGCCTTAATTTTTTTTACCTCCCCTTATTTTTCTAAATATGTAACTTTAATTATATTTGTGAAAATATTCTTTCTAAACTTCGTTTGTGTTTATGGATGTTGGATTCTTAGTATTTATTTAGACACAAATACTGATTATGTGTGGGAAAAATTAGCGCCACCTGATCTAAATCCTGATGACATCAGTGTTATTTACTATGATCAAATAGGCCAAATTGCTAGGTGCAGTAGTAATGACTTTTACGATATTAGCCGAATTTTATTTTATGCCAGGAAGTCAGTTTAGTCGCAATTTTTGATGTTATATTCTTTATAAATAATTAATTATCTTGTGAAATAGGAAAACCTACAGTGAATAAAACCATAGTTTTATTATCCAAATTAGTTTGGTATTGGATTGGTACTGTTAACACCTGCAGATCAGACTAAGTACAAATTACTTATCACCTGCATTAAATTAACGCTTCAGAAATCTCATCTATGATAATAAAAATATGAGATCAATGTACTTATTTTAAATAGTAATTGTTTTTTTAATTTAATGGTTTTTGTTGTTCTTGAAATATATTCTTTTGAAAAGGTTTCCTGTTTTACATAAAGTCGGCTCAAAATGAGAATTTTGCTTTTTAAAATCACAAAAAGTGTTTGATTTTTGGTAAATTAAACAAAAATATATAGTTAACTTTAAGGGCAGGGTGTGAAAATAAAAAAGTCTGTGATAAAATATGTCAGCTAGAATGTAAGTATTTTCAAAATGTCAAATTAAACTAAAATATTTATAAAAGAAACAGTTTTTAAAGTAAAACTACATGATTTATTTTTTATATTAGTTAACAACAACAATCTCAACTTGAGATGCTTGATATTTACTATTGAAATTCCGACAAGTTTGGGTGTGTGCTTAACTTTCTTCCGATGTTTGAATTTGTGTTTTTTCAAAAGACATGTAAATGACTGAAGACAATGTATAAACAACACTAACATTTATCTAAAAATTTGTAATTATTATTGTCTAAAATTATTATTTCTAAAAACTATTATCTTGGTAGTTTCTTATAGACATTTATATTTAAATGTCCACACTGTAATTATTTAGCTTAACTAAAAAAATGATCATGATTATAGTTTTTAAAGTTTGACAGTCAGTTATTGTTTTCTAGGGCGGTAATATATATCCTGCTGAATTTAAAAGAATGTGTCTTGATCACCTCAAGGCCTTCTTACGTCAGTACACAACAAAACGAGAATATTTTGAACAAGAGGTTCTGGACAGGCAACCCCAAACTTTCTTTAGAGTTCAGTCAAAGGATGAAGACTGCAATCTTTATGTTCGGTGGTACAAAGATGCAAAACATGTGCTTGTCTGTGGTGAAATTAGGCAAGTTGAACAGAAATTGAATGAAATCAGACAACAACTTCCCACCATGGCCAAGTAGGTTAAATTCCATTATTATTGCAAGATTTACTTTTGTTTACTTTTCTTAAAATGCCTAATTCTTAATTACTGAAAAGTGCCAATTCATGTTCTAATAGCTATACAAGATTTTATGTTATTTGTAAAATGTAATTTGTTTAATAAGCTTTTGATCAAACATTTACTTAGTCGTTCCATCTCAAATACGTTACACCCCGGAACTGTGAAAATTGAAGTTCCTGATCGACATGTGGCAATGTTCATAAAAAACTCTGATCATATGGGACTGATGAAGCATCACTTTAAAAACATTGCAGAAGTTCAGGTCAAGACAACAGGCAAAGATACCATGGAGTATCAATTCACTCCAAGTCACACAGTAAGACAATAAGAAAGCTTTAATAAACTACACAGCACACATGACCAATTTTTTGGTTGTACTACTTCACTATTGATCTAGTATCATTGCTGATGTATAACGAAGTTTAAAGATAAGTTAAAACAGTGGTTATTGTTATATATGTTACTTATGTTTTTGTGATTTAGGGTCATGGATTCAAACAGAATGTGTTTGAGGACAAGTGTTCGTTTCATCTTAATAAATTCTTGTTCAACTATGATACCCAAATATTAAAATTCAATGAAACCACACTCAGAGAATCACAGAAACACAGTCCAGAATATTTCAAATCACAAACACCTGAGGAAAACAAGAAGTTGTTTGTTTCCTGGCATCCAAATAATGTTCTTATTTCTGGGCCAAAATTAATGGTTCATGAAAAAGTAGATGAAATTAACAAACTATTTAAGTTTAAAGGGTAAGTTTTTGTTCTTGAGAAAATACCGAATTTAGGCGCTTATAAGAACTGATGACTGAAACGAACATCAATATACTTAAATGAATTGTATCTTGTTAGTCTAAAATTAAAGCGTATAATGTTAGTGATATACCTAGAGCAGGTAGTTTAACTTATTTAAATTATCAAAGTTATTATCTTATAGAAAAGAGAAAAAAGAGGCATTTGTTAAACCAATCAACAACAAAAACGTCGGAATGTTTATAAAGAAGTCCCAAAAACATAAGGAAGAACTTGACAAACTCTTTTCTGATTTTGCTGTTGTTTCTATTTCGGAAAATTCAGATAGAAAAATGGAATTCAAATGCCTTCAAAAAGGGGTATTTACATACTAATGGAGCTATTTATTTAGGTTATTTGGTCTTGGCTATGTAGTATACATTTTTTGAAAAAAATTGAAATGTTATTTTCTTGTACAGAATGGTATGCCACGACACAACTTTGAAGAAATGTGCATTAATCTTCTTAGTACAATTGAAAATCGATATAAAACTGAGCAACTGGAGTTCAACAAAGGGAAAGTATCCAACTCAACCCTTCCTCTTAGTTATTTTAACCCTTCTGTTGGAGATCAGCAAAAAGTCTTCGTCCGCTGGTATAAAGATACTGAACAAGTGCTGGTTTGTGGCCTTATAAATGATGTGGATCAAAAATTACTGCAAATAACGAAACAATTTGGAAAAGGGTAAATCTGTTTCATTCATGTTTTAAATACTATTAAATCAAATAAATATTCAGGAAGACCGTTGTTGTTCAATATTTGTTGCATTAAAAATATTTAGCATTAGTTTTTATAAAACTCGAATAAATTTCAGAACCAAAAAACCTTGGAATGAAAACAAGTTGGATAAACAAAATAAAAACTTGTGAGTATATCACTCGTTTTCAGCTAATGTAGTACATCTACTATATCAAATAAATGTTGTTAACCAACTCTATTATTACAGCACTATTTTTAATGCCTTATTTTTATTTCAGAATTTCCGAAACTGAACAAGAACAAAGCTGTCCAAAGTATAAATGCAGGTAAAATATATTTAATCATTTTTATTGTCAAATTTATTCAAAATAAACTTTCTGGTTGTCCTTTTGCTACAAAAAAATTTGTTCATATTCGCAACCCATGAACTGAAAGCAAAGCTGAGCAGCTACAGTGGATTAAAAGTAGTAATTTTTAAAAAGAGTATTTTTGCTGCTTTGGTATAAACACATCTAAAACTAAAATTTTACAAAAAAAGAGATAGGTGTATAAATGATACAAACAATGGTTGACAAGGTTTGGTGGTCTTATACCAGTCATCTGTATTTAAAAAAACAGGCGCAATTTACCATATTAGTAATGAACTAGACCAGGGATGTTCAACCCGCAGCATACAGCCTGCCTGATGTTTCTGTGTTGCCCACCACTTATTCTCACTTTCAGTAGCCTTTATTTAAAACAATTGTTTTGACTATCATCGCAACATGTAGAACATGCAGTATTGGATGTAGGCCTAATCTTATATTTTGTTTAAGCCTATATTCAACACTAATACTTTAAGACCGCATTTCAACATCCATGAATCACTTGTGCGCCCATCATTGTTAAGAAAGGTCTTTGTGGACTGATTCAAAAAATATATCAACCCAAAGGTGTCGTACCATGGCATGTTTTGACATGTAAACTCAATTTTTGAATGTAAAGTCAATTGCACCATAAGGCCGAGATTTCTTGTTTTTTTTGCGCAAAGTTCACTCTCTAAGAAGTGTTGATAAGATAACTTGTTTATGACTCCACAATGTGTTCACCCTTTTAATTTAATAGGTTTTGCGGCCCATCAAAATTTTTAAAGTGGTGTGCTAAAATAACAAATAATCTTCTTAAATTAATTGTGAATTGTTGCAATACTTAAAAAAACACAAAACAGTTAGTAATTGGCATGATATGTTTTATAATTTCATTGTGCAATTCCAGTGTAAAGCTTTATTGAGAAGAATATGTGAATAATAATTTTATTAAGTGTATCTTCTATATAGCTGAACTTATGACAATCAAATTTACTTTCTTTTTGAGATCAATATAACTACCACTGTATATTATAAAACCGTTGTTTTGCATTCATCAGGATTCTTATTGTTTGTGATATTTTGAAAAAAGTGAATGCCACATTTAAAGGACGTGTACAAGTGAGGTGTTTTCCTAATGAAGAAAAGATTGTGTATGTGGGATTATTGGAGGATATTGAAATAGTAAAGAAAGAAATTATTTCCCAAGAGGCAAGAACATAGTAGTATTTTTTTTGGAAAAAATAAGATTATTGAAGACAAAAACACACATATTTGCTGCTTGTTTTAAGATCGCTCTATTAATTTATTATTTTTATTTATGGCAAAATCTGTGTGCATTTAAAAAAAATACAACTACTGGAACAAAATAAATTAAAAACTCATTTTATTACTGAAAGCAAAAAAAATAAACATGTTATTTCATGACTTATAACATTTTACAGAATGCATTACTCAATCAAATTCCCACTATTGCTGTTGCAAGTAGTCAGTTTTTGCAAATGATGTTTGAAAACAACAAACTGGATATGGAAGAAAATATTTACGACTCGTTCAACAAAAAGAAAATAAAATGTATATAAATTTTACACTGCTTTATCTTAATTTTAGGATATTTGTGTTTGTTTTTAGAATTATTATTGTAATGATGCATTGTTTTTTTCAAATCGCAAAGTAAATTGAACAGTTTTTATCGTTTAATTTATAGCTTGTAAAGGTTTGATCGATTAGCTATAAAAAACACAAAAAACGACATATAATGTTTAATGAGTCTTCGTATCCATGGGTAAACTCTTCTCCCACTTAGCTTTTACAGATTTAACTTATACCCAAATGTAGAGATGTTAGAACTTGACATTTTGTTCTAATACCATACTCACTATATTGGACATCAAGTATTGTAATAGATCCTGTACCAAATTATATCTTAATTATGCTCAAAGGAGCAAAGTAATTGAAATAAAAATGCCCCAAGTTGTATTTATTCCAAATTATTAGGCCAAAATTTGCAAATTTTTTGTGCAACAAATGATAACAAAATACTTAACATTTTTACTTAGGTGTGACTCATATGGAAGGTGGAATATTAACCCTTGTAGCTTCAAACAAGACACATATAAAAACTGCCTGTGATGCCCTTTCAGCGATGGTTAAAACTCATACTGTTGATATTCCCGAAGACCTTTCCAGTTCTGCACTTAAGTTAGAGTGGAGCACCTTTGTGAAAAGACATATCACACTAAAATCACTTTGGGCTGTGCAAGAGGTAATCTTCTTGATATACAAGATTGGTGTTTAGTAATGTTACCTGCCATCACAACTTACAGTTTAAAAAACGTGATACGAAAAATATAAACCTTTATATTGTAATATATTATCTTTTTACTGAAAGTTTATCTTGTATGTTGCCTATTTATCACAATGAAGACATATGGACTCTAAAGGTTGGGTATAAAATATACAGAAAAGCATGGCTTAGGCTTAGCCACTTACCCCAACCAGCAAACCCTAACCTATACATCCGGTTCTAAATAATTAAGATGCACAGCTAAAGGTGTGTATCCAAACACTACCCGACAATATTCATTATAAAATAATTAATTCAATACAGATTTGTTTTTCTGTAGGATCAATGCATCAGAATTTGTGGTTTAGAAGCTCCTCCACTTATGTTGGCAGAAGACGAGCTTAACAAGTTGTTTGAAAGAATTCTAAAGAAATCTATAGTATTTAGGTGCTCCAAAGCACAAGCATTGATTATTGAGACACACAGAAGTGATAACCAAGGATCCTTCCCCATTTCCACTACTTTTAAAGCTATTTCAGAGGGGGTTGAAATTACAGGGCCTAAAACTGATGTACTAAAAGGTGAATTTTTTTAGATTTTTTGTTTTGGGTTAAAATTATAGTTAGAATTTACAATAAATATTTTTCCATGAATTTGCCAAGAAATGTAAGTTTGACAAGGAGTGTCGCAAATTTAACAAGGATTGGATGCCAAAGTACTTTTTCACTTAAGTCGGCAAGAATCAGAATTTTCCTTCAAATAACAAAATCTGACTGAATCCGAATGGCAAAAAACAAACGATTCTGGTTGAACATCAATGATAAAGAATGTTTGGATGTTATAAGATAAATAAATTTCGCTAAATGATGCTTTTACTAGCGAAACATATTTATCTTACGACATCCAAACAATCTGATTTTCGATTACTAAGTTCTGTACTTAGTTTATTCTAAGTCGGCAAGAAAGCAGTATGTTTGATGTGCAATGTATTGCCTTGTTTATAGAGTAAAACATTAGCCGCCATTATGCGACAAAACATGCAAGCTTTGGCAGTATTTAATCAACCCTCCAAGTACTTTATTTTCCACTATCTGGCCCGCCGATCGGAGAAGTTGCCCGCCCCCTGGTTAAGATGTTGGGGACTAGCTTAGTTTAATTTATATGCGTTTGTTTTCGGTTTATATTTTTTTATATAGTTTAATGCTAAACTGAAGTGGAAACCTGCTGCTTCACAGATAAATTTAATCGTTTTTACACTTCTGCTTTTAGTTAAAGAAAGGCTTAGTAATCAGATATGGCATTCTGACGAACTGCAATTTATCGCTCCGAATCTTGTCAACTATTTTGGTAGTGATCAATGGAAGAAAACTTGTAAATTGCTCATCTCGGAATACAGATGTGCAGTGCTGGTAAGGCCTTTACCAACCTAATGTTTTTTTACAGATCTACAATTAAATAATTTGTTAAAAAATGCTTCAAGTTCATAAGTTTAAATATGCTGATGTAACTGCTTAATATTTTGTTCATTTATTTTTTTCCAACAGAGTGAAAAAACTGGGATTGCAAAAAAAAAAAATAAAAAAAATAAAAAATCATCTTCGCCAGTTAAGAGGTTAGTGATTAAACTTTTTAGGGCTTGAAGTTTACTAATTTTAACATTAAGATAATAAAGCTAACTACCTGGTGTGTAAATATTTAAACCTTTAACATTGCCTGTGTTTAATATTTGTTTAATGTGATATTTAAACACATGAGTAAACATACTGAAGTGTTGCATCAATAAAAAAAACATTTCTTCAGGAATACCTTAACAATTGCTGGGGGCCCTATTTGCAAATATGGGGATATAGCTGTTGAAGTGTGCCTTGGAGACATTACAAAGCAGGTCACAGATGCTATTGTCAACGGATGCACCAAAGACTTCAATCTTAGTCATGGTCAGCAAACTTAATCTTATAACACTGTAAAGGCACCAACTTTTTAATTGTTTAACTCAAGAATATTATTTCAATTTTCAAACATTTTTATCATTTTTTAAAGTGACGTCTGCCTTTAATGAAACATGCTTCTATATCTAGGTGAACTTTCTCCACATATACTGCATTGTGCGGGTTCCCTGATACAAACTGAACTTTTAAATGCAGTTGGTGACAGTTGCCGAATAACAAATGGTTATAAATTGCCCTGCAGGAAAGTTGTTCATATGGCCACACCAAAATCTGAAGACAAGTTATCCCAGAGAATTTTGGACTCACTGTTATTGTCTGATAAAAACAGTTGCAAATCTGTAGCTATGCCTACACTTGGTGCTGGTTAGTCAAACATCATGTTGTGTTTATTAAAATACGTCTGTAAAATGATATATTATTTTATTATTGTTTATCTAAGGTGAGATGTGTATCAACAAATTTCCCAAAAAAGCTACAAATTTTTGGTGTTGTCATAAACGTCTATTTCTTAGTTAAAAATAAAATTTGTTGTGTCAAATAGTATAACAAAGTGTGCAACTTTAAAACAATCACTTTGTTATTTAATAAAAATTTTATTTAAAGGGCTCAAGTTTAAAATAACCATTATATTACATCTCTCATTCTATTACAATATCTTTGTAATGTTAAGACGCATCAATTTTCATATCTAAGCAGTTTAAATTCAAGTTTAATTGATGTTATGTATCTCATCAATCTCATTAAATCACTATCATATTCTATTAAATCCGACATATCTGTGAGGCACATTTTTTTGCGCTGTCTAAACCTGGTGATATGTTTAGGTGGGATAGGATTGGAAGTCCTTGATGTTTCAAGAGCAATTTCCACTGCTTTTTTAAACTTTGCATCTGGTTCACCAAAGAATGTCAAAACGATCAAACTGATTGTATTTGATGAAAGTGTGCTGTCCGTTTTTCGCAATTATATTTTGTCACAGGGCATCAGCTTTTATAGTGGTAAATCTCATTAAAATTATTTGTGACAAGGTTGCATGGACATATGCTGTTACCGTTTTAGTAGGTTGCACCAGTAAAGAAACTATTCTATCTGATTTGGAAAATAAGATCAATGCCTTAAACACAACTTCCAAAATTGAAATCATTTCAGATGTGGCTATTAATTTGATTGAGGTGAGTTAAAACTGACTTTGTTGAAAACCTACAATATTATACTACAACCACTTATGAAGCAAGTTTTGTTTGTTTAACCTTGAACAACCAGTTGATTTTAACAAACAATATTACTATCTGGGACTCAAATAAAGGGCATTGTTTTATCTTTCAACTTTTGATTTTTTCTAAAACATGGTTATGAAACAAACTTACTAGCATCCACCGAATAGTTAGTACTTCAATAAGAAATGGCACATTTTCTACACTACAAGCAAAAACTTAAAATGAATGACATCTTCAACATACAGGGAAAAATAAAAAGAATCAGTTTAGTAGGTGGTATGTTGTGGTATTCATGTTTACACTAAGGCAGAAGAATTATTATGCTGTGTTTAACATTATGTATATGTTTACATGATACTGAAGGAGACACGTGCGAACCCAGAAACTGCCATTTCATCATTGAATTAGAGTTTGGTTGTAAGATCATTACTGCCGCCAGATTCAACATTATCACATTCTTCCAACTGCTTTTAGTCATTTCAATTGCTGACCATGTTTATTTAGTCTATGTTTTCTCTATAGCCGGCCAAGCTGCCAGTTGATTCTATTACACTCATCATACTTCACTTATAAACTATTAATAACTTGTGACTAAAACTTAAAAGAGGCTGAGTTCTATATGAATTAAATTTATTATTAATGATACTTATAAAGTTATTTCTAACAAAATAGGTAGCTTTTCAAAAAAAAGTTATACATAACCTAAAGAGCGTCTCTATGCACTCTATAGGTTTTTTTTATCTAAAACCCCAGTCACTCTTTACCTATTAGATTATTTTAATAATATCCATGGTGCCCGCACAAGTGCCCCCCCTTGCCTCTTCGTTTAGTATTGCACGCCTTTCACCGTGGTGAATTGTAATTTAGCGCTAGTTCCATTCATGGAACTTGAAAACTGCGCTGCTGATGGTCGAATTATGTATGATTCTATCGCAATTAATCACACATATTTCATGGTCTTGGTTTGTTTTTTTGCCTGAAGTTAACGATTGCACACTGTGGTTTCGACGCTTTCTGAGTTTTTTTATCACGTCTTGCAATCACCATTCTATGACGTCATACTGTCACTGTTTTATGACGTCATTGTTCATTAACGTCAGACGAAAAATAGGGAAATTCCCTAAGTTGAAAATTCAGGACCCTTTTTTGACTGGTTACGCCCCTGATTTCCCCCCGCCCCTGGAAAATTTTCGGTGGGCGCCCCTGCTAATATCATAAATGTGTAATGGAAATTATCAATTTAAAACGGGAGAACATTCAATGCTTTGATAATGCTCAAAGTCACACAAAGTGCTGATAGACAACCAAAGAGTTATGTGGCAAGAAAGCACAGCTTGGGTCAATAGGCTTACATAGGTGTTTAAAGGTTAGACATAGATGTTTGTGTGTTTTGTTTAAAGGCAACGCAATATCTTCGGGCAACTTTGGAAAGCAGTTTTCCCCTACACACGGTCTCTGATGATAGCATTGAAAAACTGGAAATTAATGACAAAATTGATATCTTTCAAAATGCTGTCAACTTGAATTCTGTTGTAACCATCGGGTCAAGGTAAGTACTTTTTTGGTATTATTATTTTAATAATTCAAGGTTAGAAGTAATAATAACATAATTGAAAGCAAAACAAATTGAAAAAAAAGTTGTGGCTCTATTTAATTTGGTTGATGACAGTGAATATAAAAATTCCAACCAACTATGGAGGTTTTCAATAATATCAAATAATATTTGATCAGAGCAAATGTTAGGTCAAAGTATAAGTAGTTATCCAATGCAAAGTGAATTGGTACTAATACAAAACTAAACAAAGATATTGACTTTACCTGGTGAGTTAAGATGCCTAAAAATGATATCATGGAAGATAGTTAAACAGACATTCACTATGGTAGGTAACTAATTTATTTTAGTGAAAGTATTCCTAACTTCATGTAGGAGTTATAGTGACATGTTAATGTCCTGATTTAATTATTGATATTCGTTTCAACTGAGTACCAACAGTACATCTGACACAGAGTGACATTTTATTATGCAAAATATTGGATGTCAGTATGAGAAAAAAATATTTATCATTCCCACTTCTGCTTGTTTGAATATTTCATTTTATTTTTTGTTCCAGAACAATCTCTATCCGTGGTTGCTTAGAAGCAAAGGATTTTGTGTTCAAAGTGATAAGTGATCTCAAAGAGAGTCTTCAGTTATTAAAGACATGCAAATGGGAGATAGAGGGGTGCAATGAACTCCTTCCTCCGAGAGTTGGCCTTGCTATCGAAAGACGATATAAGGTTTCAGTTGTATTTTGCATAAAGATACATGGGAATTATTCTCAAATTGTTCCTCTAGATTTAGCCTAAATTGTACACAGATTGTACAGTACACCACAGTGTATTAATATTGATATTGAAAAAATAAGTTTTGTATATTTAACCCATTTAAATATTATTTATAAGTATACTGATTACTTTAAATTCTTAAATTCTTTAAACATCTATTTCAAAATAAACATCTGCTAAACATAAAATTTACAGACAAACCAAAAGGCAACCTTTCAAGTGGACTTGTTTGGGGAGCCTTCCCATGTTGATTTGTCAAAAATGACAATCTTAGTTGGTACATCAAGTAACTCACTGAAGCTTCAAAGGTCCACAAATGAAGGTAATTTTTTTCCAAAAAATGTGTTTAAACTATAAAAAGACTTTTTCAACACTTACTGTTGCCACAAAGTCTTTGAATGATTTTGCTTGAATTAAAAGAAATGTTAATGAAGTATTAAACCCCGTATTTTTTCAAAAATTAATTGGTATTTTATTGTATAAGTTACATGTTTTGAAAGTGTCTTGTAAAACAAATTAATTCAAACTTTTGCTACATGTCATTTACACTGTTTTGATTTCGAATTGCATTCAAAATACATCAAATGATCGAATTTGAGGTAAATGAAACTAAAAAACTTCTTTAAAAAGTATTTTACTTATTTCTTAAAAAATATGTCCCTGATCACAATAAAATTACCTTTGTTAATACATTAGATTATAAATTGGCAATATGTCAACTATTTAAAATAAATTAGGTTATTCTATATTACTTTTCTATTGTTATAATGCCAACTAATTTTAACAGATAAGCAGTAGCTAAATATATATATTAATGTATTTTTTTTATAGAAACAAGCATTTTTAGCAGAACAAAACAGAGAGACAGATTAAGAAACTTGCCAACAAAACAAACATAGGTCAGAGAAGACCGTTTAAGAGTGTAGTATTTACAATATATTTTTTTTTTAACTTTCAGACTTATCAGCTTAAATATAAGAGCAGTTCAACAGTTTAAACAAAAAAAAATCAGCTTATTCAAGTCAGAAAAATGACTATACCAATGTGTTTCAAACCTACAAAAATGAATGTTGCCTTAGAAAGTTAATGACAGTTGTTCATGTGAATGTAAAAGTCTCGAATATAAGAACTTCAAATTAACCTTAAAATTACCCAATGCCAATGGGTGTAATTATATCATAGTAACACGCGGTGATTTTGCTTGGTGTGCGTTTGCAAGTGCTTGATTAGGCACAACGAGTTTAGTTACAAGGCAACCGTGGGAAGTGGCTTTATTATCGCCTTGCCTTTTAGGTCAGTGCCTTTAAGCGTCGTACCGAAAACCCATCAAAGGCTGTTTTAACTAGTGGAAACATGCAGTATAACTTTTATGTATTACTTATCCAAACTGATACTGTCGTTACTCACCTGAAACTCTCATCCTAAGTTAATCGCGAGTGATTCCCGAAGGCTGTGTTATTCGATAGCCATTATCATTTTGTGTGTGCACATTATCCCTAACACATAGGCCTACCCAATGCACAATATTTTTGTAAACATGCTCGAAGTTAATTTATTATTTAAAAATCTTTTGGCCAAACCTAAAGAACCCTAATCCTGAAAACTTGTTAATCTGCCTCAATCTGTGTTATATAGCCATTGAACTTCCACCGCGCTGGGATCTTCAATTGGGTCATCGAGTTGTGTTATCGCCGTCAAGTGAAGAATACGCTGCTGTTTTGAGTAAATTTCAGCGTGGGGGTTTAAATACCACAGTACATCAGGTGTTTTTCTTGCATCATTATATTAACAATCTTGCCAATAAGGTAGAAGTTGTGTATTTAAAAACTTTTTCACAGACAATAATATAAAATGTTGTTTGGCTTTCTACTTTCCAAATTTTTTATGGTTATCCTTTTGCAACTTTTACCTGGTAAACTGTATGACTTATACAGCTTGTTAGAATAGCCAGTTTACCGCTTCTACAATAAATAGAAAAACAATAATATGTTTGTTTTGCTCTTTCCTCGTTACTAAATATATAAGACCACCCGCTATTTTCGGATTCTGAGGCAGAATCCATGCGCGGTGCCTCTTGACTGGAAGTAGATGTAAATTGCCAAGCGCAACTAGATTGCTTTGGATTTTTATTACCCTTTACTGCAGATCGAACGGATCCAAAACGAAGATCCTTACCGCCAGTTCAAGATTAAAGAGAATAACGTGAGACGTAATATGATTTCCGACCAGCCTGTTCTCCGTCAACTTTTTCATGGAACTTCACGTGAAGACGCCGACAAAATTATAAACAAAGGATTTAATCGCAGTTTTGCTGGCAAGAATGGTAGGCTATGTTTAGTTTTACTCCCGTCTTTTTTGTACTTTTGGAATTCAAAATTAGGGTGAAAATAAACAAAAATCAAGGCTTAGCGTAATAAAAAAAAAGTTGCAACAACCCAAAAATTTACTCAATACAAAAGGTTTGATTTTACAGGATTCAAAATTTTTTTGTTGTCCGCGTTTATTTTGGGTCACAGTTTCAGGTATATTTTTTAGGCAATACAACTGTATTAAGTCTAATTTGGAGTCTCGTATTTGTAAACTCCTGTGCAGAAAAAATGTAGGTTTACCCTAACGAGTTGTTTAATGTAATCAAAGTTTTAATATCTATTTTCTTTTCGCATTTGTTCTTAATACCGACAACCGAAGATGCAAAGTATTTGTGATCGCCATAGAAAATTACTACAAAGTGTTTTTTGCGCAGCGACTGCTTACGGACTCGGCGTTTACTTTGCAACGACGTCGTCCTACTCGACGAGGTTCGCCAATCGGGACGTGACAGGCCGCAGAAGAATGTTTCTGGCCGAGGTTGTCACGGGAGACTTTGTCCGCGGAGATTCCAGCATGAAAGAGCCACCGATGAAGAACAGCAGGATTAGTTACGACAGCGTCGTCGACAATATCGCGCATCCCTCGATGTTTGTGGTTTTCAACGACACGAGTGTCTACCCTTCTTACCTTATTACCTTCCACTGAACCTTATTAGCTTACTAACTGAAATCTAAGCAAGTTGCGCCATCGTTTTTATCATTGTTTTATAAAAAAAGTTTAAGAATAATTATGCTTTCAAAAAACAGCTTTCGAACCAATATTCCACATATGCGCCGTGTTTCTTCAGTTGTATGCGAGTAATCCATAGTTTTCATTTTAAATATCTAAAATGTGAGCCTTATTTTTAAATCACTGAGCAAAATATTTTTTTGAGAAGGGGTCTTCACCGCGATCAATTTTGTCACGAACGCACAGCTTTGTTTTAGAGGCCATAAGCCTTTTTAAACATAAATTGATAACGTTACTATTCACTTTGTAAATGTATTTTAGTGTTTTTGTAACCGTTGTTGATATAATTTGTTAAATAAATATTTAACGAATCTTAAAACCTAAAAAAAGTAAACATCAAAACAATAAAATTAGCATTAAAAATGCTTGTAAATTAGTTATGTAGATACTGTGAACCTGTGAATATGAATACTGTTTTATAACAGGCTATTTTGATTTTTAACGTCGTCCTTATTGATTTTTGGAAAAACTTGTAGGAATTTGATACCTTTCTATAAGTTCACTTTGATTTTTGTATTCCCACTTAGTGTAAACTTATGAATTTCACAATCAATTTTTTTGTAATCTGTTTTAGTATTTGCTCGTTTATACTTTTGTAAAAACAACTGGATGAAAAATAAATAGCGCTAAATCAATTTCATTTGTCATTTTTTGAACGCTATTTTATTTACTGGGCAAAATACTCGCTGGTCTTTATGTTGTGGGAGAGACTATTTGAGTTGGTTTGGGCGTTTCACCAGAACCAATAGTTTTTGTATAAAAAAGAAAAATACTTTCTTCAAATAAAGCACATCTAGGCCCATTGTTTTCTTTTTTAATTCGTGAGTGCTTTTTTTCAATTGATTAATTTTATTGACCCGATAACAATACTTTTCACATCCTGTTCAACACTGTTCTCATTTGTTGTAAATAAAATAATCTTTAAAATGTTGGGACTATACCGCACCATTGGCACCAAGATGCTGTCAGCATAGAGTTTCTTGCCTCTTCAGTAAATCAAATCAATACGCATGCACGTCTCCAGAGAATTTGGTTGTATCAACGTTAAAATGATAAAAGCACGAACCTAAACGATACTAAATTAATTTCCGTTTTAATATTTTTATAAAACGTACTAAACGTAACTAACCTTTAAATCTAAAAAAAAATGTTTATAATTTAATCTATTAAATTGCCAACGCGTAAAACTCGCGTCGTTTGTAGGCCTACGTATTTTGAACTTTACAGCGACACGTTTCTTGCAGCTAATGTAACAATTGTCGCAAAATCAAAGTACCGATACATGAAGGAATTCATTGTGCTATTAAACCTATCATCAGGGAGCAATTTCCAGCACTAGTTATTTTAACATCTTTGGAAAGGAAAACATCAGCAACAACCACGAAACCACCAACAAACAGTAGATATAAAAGCCGGGTAAAAAAATTGATACTTAATTAAGGGCCTTCGATAAGTTCGCATTCCAATATTAGTTTCAAAAAACTCGTCACATTTGTAAAGTCTGCTGGGAAACCAAACACGGTTAATTCACCAGATGGATATAATTAGCTTCTTAAACAATGGACATCAACAACCCATATTATGCTTACTTGTCGGCCAAACCAAATTCCTAATGTATTGTTCTAACTGCTTCTTCTTGTGTGTCTAAAGTTCCCCTTAACTTTTCTGAAAGAGACTGCCTTTGTCTCTTGGCCATACCAGGAATTTAATTCCCTCTCAGCTGCGACCTCCTCCTATGAAATAACTCGGCAAACAGAAAACTTATACAACCATTTTGCAACGTTACCAATTGGTTGTAAAGTGGTAATACGTCAAAACAACAGAGTAAATATTATATATTGTTTTCTCCCGAACGTTGTTTTGTTTGTCAAGCTAAAACTAATGTTCCAACGTTATTATAACGTGAACATGAAGTTTAAAAAAAACCGAAAACTACAATCGTTTATGTAACGCTAAAACAAGCGTTTAAAAATCGCAAGTCCTGAACATTTATTAGGACATTAACGTTGCGGCTTTTATGACGTTAGTGTTACTTTAATAGGCAACATTTTAATGCAATTTTCTTTCCATTTTTTCCATAACGTTTAAAAGTCGTCTATGGGTTTTACTAAAGATCCCATTTAACGTATGTGATTAGACGTGAATGTTATAAAAAAAAACGTTATGTTAACCTCAATAAGTAACTTTAAATGAATATAGCTTTGTTTTAATCGTAAAAAACATTTAAAATCCGTACCTTTTTAACACAGTTATTTAAACGTCTGAGTGAGTTGTGAATAAAATACCGTTACTTAAACGTTTATATGTAACTTCTTATACATTTATAAAATAAAGTCACGGCTATATAACGTTTTACTTATGACCTTATTTTACGTATATCGTTCAACGTTAAAGTTTAAAAAAAAAACGGTCTTTATATAAACCTTGCTGAGTAATGCTATAAAATATAATATTATTTTAATTATAAATAACGTTTAAGACGTTTATGTTGTGAATAAAATACCGTTAGCTAAAGGTTTACATGAAATTTATAAATGTATAAAATAAAGTTAGTCTTATATAACGTTTTACTTGGACTTATTTTACGGATATACCGTTGGAGTTTTGACAAAAATAAAAACGTTATTTAAACCATCGTAAGAAACATTTAAATATATTAACTTCATTTTAACGTATGATGAACTCTTAGAAACGCTGTGCTTATGATCCTATAGGTTTTAAAAAAAATGCTTTATTTCAACAAAGAGATTTAAATATTTTTTTTCCGAAGTAACATTTATATATGTAGCTCACTTTAATTTTGGGGCAATTACGTTTAGAATCCTAACAGTTGGAATCGAAATAATTTAACATTGAAGGTGCGAAAAAAAACATTACCTGATTGATTGTTTTAAAAAATATCCGTGCCATATAAATTGTATTTTTTCTTATTCAAGTGATTTGTCAAACAAACACTTTGTAGCGACAGGGGTGAATTTAGAGGTTAATTGAATATTTCAACCGTTTATAGAATCTGTGCATTTATCAAATATGTTATGATTATGTTATGATTTATTTGTCATTCCTGATCAAATATGTTATGATTATGTTATGATTTTATTCTGTCATTCCTGATCGCCTTTTACTAAAAGCATCCTCTGTTTCTGCTGCCGCTTGAGACCGGGGAGGCTCTATCACATATTATTAATGTATATTATGACTTATTATTTCCGCTTTTCGCCGCCTGTGAAATGTCTCTCGGCACGTTTCACAATGAGTAATCGCCAGGTAAAAACATCCGCACCTTTTTGAGAAGTAAGCTGCTGTAAAAGGTCGCAATTTTTCATGCAAATTTTTACCCTGTTATAAGCAGCGCGTTATATTAATATATATCCAGTCTTGTCTAGACAATACAGTGAGTGGTTGTGCTTGCCGGCATTTGCCCACACAGCATCCCTACTGCATTTACTTTTCTTTATTTGGTGGATCAAAGCTCCCATTTTCAGTAACAGGCAAAAAATGTCACCAGGATAGAAATCATGGGATGCCTTCACAAACTATGACAAATTACTTCATTTAAAATATTTTTTAATGTAAGCGTAAAGAATGACACGTTTGTTCAACTTTTACCCACAAGTAAACCTTAGGATTTTTGAATATTATATTTACAGGCAGTTTAAATATTGAAAAACATACACATCAAAAGCAATTTTGTATTGGACTATATATTATAGATTTTAACTAAAATTTAAGGCAGATTTACAGGACTGCCTAACAGATTACGTTAATAACTAAGTTCATCGCAGATTACGTTTCTTACCAAGCAGCACAAAAGGCTTAAACAAAAAAATCTGTTAATTGTGTTGTGTGGCACTTTCTTCATAGGACAAAATATATTTGACAACACCTGGTTATTTTTTTGTGTATTTATCAGATGAAATGGCTTAAAACTGCATTTTAGTTTTTTTTTTTATAATTTATCCCATATTGACCCTTTAATTTAACTTTTTTTTTCAAACTATCAAGATTATTTTATTAAATTTATAAAAAGGTAAATATTTTAAAATATGGATTGTAATAAAAAAAGAAAGTTTTGGCTAATTGTAATAGACATTACGTTCAATGTGCAGTATGCCTATATAAAACCATAGTTATTTGTATGAACAACTTTTAGTTTAAAGTGTTTTTAAACTATTTTTTTTTCTTTTTGCGAAACCACTAAAAATCAACTATTAGCGATGGAAAAAATAACATTCAACCCAAAGATATTCCTTAAGGTAAACTATGCACAGTTATCAATGTTTTTGTGCGAATGGTGGACCCAATGTGATCAAATATTTGCAAGCTTTTAGTATTGCGTTTATTATTTAAACAATTTATTACTTAAGCCAGGAAAATGACGCCACGTTATGACGTCAATAATATTCTACTGGCGGCCGTGAGAAAATAAGGACTATCAATAGAGCCGTTACAGCTAAAAGGTTATGCACACCTGACTTAAGCAAATAAATCGTAATCATATAGAAATGTATATTTAACAGATGAATATTTCTGAATTTCGTTATTTTATTTGCATTATAACACAGAGTTATTTTTAGGAACATGGCGATGCCAGTATGCAGCAGCGACATGTCCCCATCCTGCACAGCAGTAGGCTATCCCCTACGTTGGATAAATCCGATTGAAAATGCCATTGATGAAGATTCGTTGGGCGAGACTAATATTTTTTTAGTTTACGTCAGATGTCACCTAATATGCCATCCAAACACGAATAATACCTCGGGTTCTACTGTTTCGTTACTTTTCTCAACTTTGATTTGTAACAAAATTTTAAAGCAAACATAACGTTGTGAGTACGTTTCTCGTATAGTCTACACATTTACATCCTTATAACATTTTCGTACAACGTTATTAGAAAGTCAGTAATAAACGTTTGCGTTTTACGTTTGTAATATTTATCGTTTTACAAATGGTAGTTAGAGTCTACACAATTACGTCCATACAACATTTCCGTACAACGTTATAGGAAAGTCAGAAATAAATGTTTGTGTTTTACGTTTTTAGAAAGTTAGAATTGACGTAATATTTATCGTTTTACTAACGGTAAATAGAGTCTACACAATAACGTCCACACGACATTTCTGTGCAACGTTATAGGAAAGTCATAATTGACGTAATATATGTCGTTTTAAAAACGATGCTGGGAGTCTACACTTTACGGCAAAACAACTGTCCGGAACAACGTTATTGGTAGTTTAAATAGTCGAATAAAAAACGTTTTCGCAACGGTAAATTGTTTGCTGGGAAACCAACCAAGCTAATAGTAAACGGGTACCCGCCAAATGAGATGGGTCGGTCGATATACCGTTAATTCTCGATATGGCCGAGATCGTGACTTGTAATCAAAGTTTCCAGATAAAAAATATAGGTCACTGATTCAACTCTATTCTAATGGCAATGCGACATTGTTTTCGGTCATTTATGTCGTGTTTTTGTTTCTATTTAGGCGTGCTTAATATAGTCGTTCTAAGAATGGAGTATGTCTAACCAACGACATAAAATAAAAAAACGACCATAGCACCAACTAGAGAGGTGATTATACAAAAGTACATTAGAAGGATTTTATCGAATCGCACAGAGAGAAAAACGGTTTTGGTTAAAGTTGCCATTGAAACTTTTATTTTCTAGAGTGCGATGGAACGCATGGCGTCATTGTGATAAACGATTTTATAGAAATAAGTCAAACGATACGCTAGAAATGTCATTCAATTTTGCGCTAAAAGCGTAAAAAGTGTTCTCCCATTATATTCGCCTGTGCCTGGAAATACACTTAACTTTGTAAATAGACGCTCAAATTTAATCTATGACTTCCATATGTCCTCTTTTAGGAGGACTTAGTCCTCTTTTGGAAGAAAAAAATTAATGTTTCTTCGAGAACACTTTTTGCGTTATCTTGTGTATCTTTAACGAAATTATATTTATTGATTTTTTTGTAACTTTTCGGTATGAGATCTAATTTAAAACAAATAACCGTTCGCCGACAAAATGTACGAGCTTTAATCATTTTCTTTCAATTTTTTTTTTTTTGAATAATTTAAAGAATACACACAATATTCCTTGTGAGAAACTGCCAAATAAATTTGCCTCGTATTTGTGTATTTTGTTTCTTATATTTTGCTGGATATGCCTTTAATTTTCTCAATATAGGTGAACAGTTCTTCAAAAGTAAAACGACATTTGTCTTGTAGTTATACTGACCCCTGTTTCGGCGATAAAATATGGTAGGCCCAAATTCAAGACTTTTTAAATCGATATACGAATCAAGAGAGACACACCGCGGGACGACCAAAAAAATGCTTTTTTTTAGTTGAAACGTTAACATCCAGATTACAAAATAATGTGTTTGTAATAAGACTTTTGTTTGCATAGGGTTTTGTTCAAATATTTATTTTGATTTTATAAAAAGTGCAAGGATTTTTTAATACAAACTGTGCAGTCGGACTTTTTCCGGGCACAAATTGAGAGTACGAGATATCGGATTAAAATCAGTTCGGTCTTTTCTTGGAATAGGCTAACGTGTAATTACCGAACGGAGAAATTTAAATTTGGCATATGGCAATTTAATCGATTCTTAATAAGCATTTTCGCCTAAGACCGCAGCCAGAACTCAAAGTACAGTAGAACTTACGTGGGCGAAAGAAAATCACCCTGCAGGGTCCTAGCGGTCTTTCGCATTAGATCCAAGTGATCCCTTTAAATAATCTTAGGTGCCCTAGCGGTCCTTTCGATTGATTCTATAACTATACCAGACATCCTTACGATAGGCACTAGGAGTCCTTGCGGCCCAGTTTATTTTATATACACAAAGAGCAATATGTACCACACATACATTTTTGTCACGCAAAGTTAGAACATTCATTTTGTCGCACATAGGAGTTTCACTTCATCTTTTGGGGCGGCCATTGATTATTATAGCTGACGAAATTCAAAATGTCAAATGTCTATTTTTAACACCCATTACCATTACCTCACAGATTTGTTCAGCGTTGAGTTTTTGGACTGAATGACACCCAGTGACAAAAGTTAAAGTTGGTAGATACTTAAACGTCCATTGTGAGGTTCCAAATCCAAGCGTTTTCAGATCGTTTCCTATTGGCTGAAATTTTATGACGTAATACATTGTTATTAAGCCCAAATGTACTCAAACGCAAATTTACCGCGTTGATGTACTGTAGCAAAATCATAAGGCGTTACATAAAAAATCGTTTATTGTCATGTCGGTAAATAGGAGAAACTTAATTGGCTTATGGGTAAATACTTTGACAATGTTTTGCATCTTACGCCGTAAAAGAAGCGCAAAATATACTGTTCTGATTAAATAAACAAGCGTTAGCATGGTTCAAAAATTAGTTTAAGTGTGTTTAAACTTGATTTATAATATCGCCAGCCAAAGCGAGTTGTGATTTGTGTGTGAATGCACGTGTGCAAAGCCAAAACAGGCTAGTACAAAAATTTGCTTACAGTCTGCTTAACTGGCCGTACGCAATATTGCTGGGTATACGACATACGTACTAAACTTAATAACTTCGTTTTGTTTATCATTTATTAAATTCGGATCTTGGTGTAATCTATTGTGGTGGTCTAAGTAACCTGGGCGAAATTGGCGCGCCGGAATTTGGTTTTGGGCAGTATCTCCAAAAGTTGTGACGATATAAAGCTGAAATTTTTTTATTGTGGCTCATTTCAAAGGTGGTGCCTCCTAGTTTATATCGTTGAAATTTGAACTTGCGCCCCAAGTTTGCCCAGGTGTCTAATTAGGCTAAATGAAGCGCACACACCCTTAAATAAGTTGGAACTATATTAGTGTAAAAAGTCAATTTTACCCACCACCAGTAATTGTTAAACACACCTTAGGCTTAGCTTTAAACTGACATTATCTTTACAAGACTGATTGTATTTTAACTTGGCACTTTGGTGCCACATCTACAAAACTTACAATTTTTGTTTCATTTGCATTAAGATCTTGTAGAGAAACGACGCATGTCTGTTTGTGCTTGTAATTATAGCGTGTTCGCCTGGTAAAGTGTTAAATATTTCACCTAGATACTCATTTCCTTTCGTGGCCGTTCTGGCAAATCTAGCCGAAATTCGACTCAGCCATCGCAGTCGCTCTTGTGCTATATAGTGTCACGCTGCTGTTGGATTAAACTCTACAGTCAACGATGCGCTCCTTACTGGCAACACGTGTTTTTACTGCGCTGTAAGCTCTTTTATTGAAAGCGAAATATGCTAAATTATGTGAATGCACAATAAATCTATAAGCGACCTGACAGTATGCTCTTTGAAATGCAATGACAGTTCGTTTTAGTTTAGATTTAGTGGAGTTCAGATAGCACGGTGGTTATGTCTCACCTGTTGAAATATACATTGGTGACCCCGACGTGATATGAACATGCAAATAAATCCTTCTGAATGAAATTTTATGCATACTGTCAGGTTGCATAGAAAGTATGAATTAATTTGGTTTGCTAGCGCTTTTCTCGTTTGTAAGTATTTTTAAGCTACGCCGATCAGTTCTGATTTGTTGAAACGTTTGTTAACAAGTTTATTCCAGCGTTATTGCTTGTTAAATTGATATTTGATTAGATGTAATGCAGAGAAAAATCGTTTGACGCTTTAAATTAGTGGTTACGCAAGACTGTTATAGTTATTGTTGCGAAATTATGACCCTTTTTTTTGGTAAAGTTTTTAAGGTGAAAATATTACGATCGAGGTTGACTGCGAACACCTCTCGTGATATCTAATCTCAAAACCAATAAACGGATAGATTCTATCTCAACCAGCACTTACAGAAGTCGTTACTTCTAAAGTGTCAAAGCCACTGCGGCTACTGTCTCTGGTCACGTGTTATGGTGATTGATGTTTTATATCTCACCCAAAATAACCTGATCACTTTGTCTGAAATTCCTGCGTCACTTAACCGTTATGATTTATAAGAAGGAAAACAGAGCAGAAGGCCAAACCTTGTTGCCAATTCCCAACATAACGCGAGATTTATCTCATTTGTGACTGCAAGCGAGCATGCTCTGGGTATTATAAGCCCATGATTTTTAAGGCTTTTGATGCCTCATTTACTTTTCAGACGGTGTGAGATAACCGTCATGTAGTCCACATGAAGTTACTAGCATGCAGAGAGTAACTTTCTAGAATGACCTTTTGCGCCAAGGTTATAATGTCTGCTATTTAGGGAACCCATCAAATGTGGACTAGGCGATGTAATTTGTTTTCGCGTTTCTGAGATTAGCACCTTACCCCCTTTTAATTGGTATTCTAGAGCAAAAGACTCTAAGCAACTAACTTCAGTTTTGCGATTTGAAATTTGAAATTAGAATTGCGTTTTAAGACGATCATTTTCTGCATTATAGGCTATTCAAAAGTGTTTTGCATTGTTGTTTATTGTGCCTTTTAAGTACCATTTCAGACTTGCATCGTGTCGTACGATCAGCTACCCCTGGAATTGTCCGTTTGCCGCCAAGACAAGGAATTCATGAACATTTTTCGCTCTATTGAACACCACGATTTCCAATACGTGCTGGATCGATATTGCACAAATGTCAAACATTCTGCGTTTGCTGGTCGACTCGTGATCGGATCCTGGGAAGATTTTAAAGAAGAAGCGCGGCCCAACGAACTGCTCGAGACCTTTTTCGTTTTCCAGGGAGGAAGGAAATGATGTAGAGAAACGTCATGTCTCACCTGTTGAAATGAACAATCTTAATTAGCAATTTTTTAATATTGTAGTGGATTCTTTGGAACTCTGTGACCCCGTCAACTCTGTCCATTCTATGAACAGCCTGCCGGCTGAATCGCTCATGCGGTCACTTTAATTTCCCGTCGCGTATTGTAATTTTGTTTGGTCGTATGGCCTTTTTTTTTTTTTTGTTGGTCGTATGGTAATTTTTGTGGGTCGTATGGCCATTTCCTAAGTCGTGTTTTGTGTCGCGTTTTCTAACGAATTAGTAATTACTCACATCTGTCCGATGTAGGCTATATAAGAAATGTTGTAAATCGTTAATTCAGCAGTTCCACTGTTCACTTAGCTGGAGTCAGATCGCTACGTACCGTACACGGAGGTAATTTATTGTATGTATCGTAAGTACCTGTGTAAGTACTGTTTGTCGTTTGCTTATATGCAATAAATATTCCATCTTTGTGCTTAAAACCCACAATTTGGAGACGCACCCGACGTGGTATTTGAACACGCATATATACCTTCTGACAAACTAATATTCTAATATAATTATTATTAACCTATTGTGTTGATTTAAATCTATTTTGTAACCTACGCTTTTGTACCTATTTTTAGTCTTATTTACCGTGCGTGCTATTCTTAAAATCGTTATGTCGAAGAATAACTTTTCCGTTTTGTTTTCAAAGGTTTCAAGCAAATTTAAAGCTTGCAACGTCAAAACTTCAACGCGTATAGCTGCCATGCTATGTAATATACGGGAAGGTAATGTTTTTCCGAAACCTAAGGGAATTAAATCGAACTTTTCCATTTCTAAGCTATACGTCTTACGAAAATAGGCTCTTTTTCTAAACCTATTTCACCTTTCTCTAAAAAGAAATTTACAGAAAATAATGTTTCAATGCCATTGGTTCCAGTTGTTCTACCGATTGCAGTGCCAATCTCGTTGCAGTTTGACAACGACCAACCGCATTCAACTTTCGAAGCCGCTCCATCGTCGTTTTGCACCACGGCAAAACCTTTAAATGTTCCGGTAAAATCTTTTCAGCCTGTTGCAGTTACGTCCAACAGCGAACTTTCAAATGCAAAAGCGATGCCTCGTCAACAAAGCGAGTTTACTGCATCTACGACGTTCCAAACATCTATGACGTCATGCAATTCTACGTCAAACTCTATTCGAAAGGTACTTTTAACCTATCTTTTTCACCTTTCTCTTTACATAATCTTATCAGACAGGAATTCTTGTCGATCGATTGATGATTTTAAGTATCTCGATGTCTGGTATCGTCCGCCTGACCTAACAGCTTGCAAGCAAATCTTGCGGATCTGTTGCGACAGAAGCAGCACTTTCCTACGACGTTTTCACCTGATGATAACATAGTGAGCTTTCATAACTTTACTTTACCTTATCTATCTACGGCCTCTTACTATTCTAACCTTGACTATTCTAATCTTCTCTTCCTCTTATTCTCAGCTTTTTGCTAGTTTTCTTAATAGACGTTTTGTTAACGTTTTTGGGTAATTTTTAGCGCCTATGGCTTAAGGTTGTCGCTAACGCAGGGATGGGCCTTGCATAATCAAATTGAATTTCACTAATACGCTCACGAAGGATGGCAGCTATAGTTTATTCGTAATTTTTGTGCGCGCTATGCATTGTCAGTTATTGATACATGCCTTGTTTACCTTTTTACGCACCACGCCTGTTTTTCTCTCTAAGCCGCCGCTATTGTAAGTATGTTGTTGCTAAATTTTGAGCACGTTTTAATGTTGTCATATCGGTCGAACAATGCAGATTTAAAACCGCCTTTGAGCTAAACTAAATTTACGGCATTGCTGTTCAGTCATTTGCAAAATTACGTCTCTTTTTGTTAAGTTAAAGGTGAAACTTTACGCAAGAGAATATTCTTCTCTCGTAAACTAATCTCTAAGCCTATAAACAGATATATTTATCTCTCACACTTACAGAAGTTGCGCCTTCTAAAGTGCCATTTCCGTTTGCAGCTAACCTGCAGTCTGGTCCTATATGGTTTACGGTGTTTGATCAGAGATATCACACCTAAAATAACCTGACCGTTTTGTTTGTATTCCGGGCATAGTTCCCGATGTTTTCAAGGCCACGTGATGCCTTTTTACCTTACTGACGGCTGAGGTACCGTCGCATGTCCATTTGAGTTACAGGCTTGCATAGTGTAACTTTTTAGTTTAACCTTTACGCCAAGGTTAAAATGTCTGTCATTTAGGGATTACTTTTAAAATGGACAAGGCGTTTATTTTGTTTTCCAGTTTTAGAGATTAGCACCGTTTAACTTTCTTCATTTGGTATTCTAGAACGATAGATTCTAGGCATTTGACTGACGGTTTTTCCTTTGAACATTAAATTACGATTTTTACGGCTCTATTTCTGCATTGTAGGCTGTACATTTTTTGTATTCGCATGTTGTTAAACGCCGGTGTAGGTATTTTTACACAGATCGTTCAGCAACAAAGTACCAGCTCGATTACGGAGGGATTCTCGAACACTACAAAGAGCAGTTCAGTTTCAGCTCTTTGACTACCAACGTTCTTTGTACGAAGCGAGCTTTTTCATCGTTGGACAACAGTCATCTACGCCTTGACGGTCCGCCACCGTTCCTGACTTGTGCTACAAGGAGCCGGCCGACAAGGAGGACACCATTATCCAATGAACAATGTTTGACATGTAGGAGGAACACCACGAATATGAAGTTTCTCCAGACCTCTTGTCTTAAAGGCAGGGAGAGTGAATTGTAGTGGATTCTTTGGAACTCTGTGACCCCGTCAACTCTGTCCATTCTATGAACAGCCTGCCGGCTGAATCGCTCATGCGGTCACTTTAATTTCCCGTCGCGTATTGTAATTTTGTTGGTCGTATGGCCGATTTCCTAAGTCGTGTTTTGTGTCGCGTTTTCTAACGAATTAGTAATTACTCACATCTGTCCGATGTAGGCTATATAAGAAATGTTGTAAATCGTTAATTCAGCAGTTCCACTGTTCACTTAGCTGGAGTCAGATCGCTACGTACCGTACACGGAGGTAATTTATTGTATGTATCGTAAGTACCTGTGTAAGTACTGTTTGTCGTTTGCTTATTTGCAATAAATATTCCATCTTTATGCTTAAAACCCACAATATGATCAAAGTGCAACAAATTAAGAAGGATCTTCTACTTGTGCACAGTTGGTGTGTGCTGTTTCAATCACAGTTGCCATTTTTTCTTACAAAAATAAATTAAATAAAAAAACATCTAGATTTATCATAGAAAAATCTAAAAAAAATTTCTAAAAATATGAATATACTACTTGGACATAAAGGGCCTTGCTTAAAGCTTTAGATTTGCTGTTTCAAAAAACATTTTACTGAACATGACCAGTTCTGGAAATATTGATTTTATAACTTACTAAATTAATTATTAGCAAATTGTAAACTTATGAAATTACTAAAATATTTATCCTAGATATAAAATCTGCCACCATTTTAGAATATTAGTGTTGTAAATTTTTGGTTTAATAAAGAAAGCATGATCAATGTATATGTTAGGTATGTGCACATTTAAAGCAACAAATACATTTTTGTGAAAACAGTTGTTTCTAGAATATATATATATATCCAAGGGTACTGTAAGAATGTTGTATAAAGTGAGATATCATGATTCATATTAGTATATTATTGGTAAAATATAATTAGGTACACCGTACATTAGATTTATTTTTTGTTTAATATCTTCCATAGACTTATTTAAATAGTATCAAATGATGTGCTTAAACATGTAGCTGTAGGATAAATTAAAACAGTCTCATTAAAAATCCTACCACAATGCTTATTATTTAGGTAGGGGCTGGTTTAGGTTTTTGGTTGGTTAAGCATTATTATTAAATGTAATAATATTTGGTCCACCCGAGCCCAAACGCTAACACAAATAATGTTACCAATATAAGCCCCTGGGCGAAAATTTTGTCGTATTTTTCTTCTATAAAAAAATAAATAATTTTGGACGGCCGCTCAGCTGATCGTCTGTTACGTCTCAAGATTTCATCTGTAACGTCATAAAATTTCAGCCAATAGGAAGTGATCTGAAAACGCTTGGATTTGGAACCTCACAATGGATCTACCGAACAAATCAGGGGAATACCCCAAAGGCCAACTTCACTCTTGTTTTTTTTTCTTTAGTATCTAACGTAAATAGTTCTATAGCAACCACCTTGTAACTTCAGTTCTGCTTTTTTCCTCGTTTACATGATGAAATCGGTAACATTCAAACGGCCGATAGATCCCTGAGAAGTACAACGATGAATCAACGGTAGGTATGCTAATTAATTTTAATATTTGTTTTATTAAACTTTAAAACTACTAAACTTGTTGCAGTTGTATTTAATATATGCTAGGTAGGGCAGTAGCAACTTTGGGGCTGGTCTAGAATCCTACCACAACGTACAACATTATTTGGGTTAGGGTGAGGGTTAGCGTTTGGGTGACCTGGGCCGAGATTGGTTTTGGGCATTATCTCCTAAAGTTGTGACGATACAGAGTTGAATTTTTTACACAGTCCTTGTAGCCTATTGCCTACACATTTCCAGCAAACACACTTTTAGCTAAAAAATCAGTTATGAATATTAATATTCAGCAATATTAACCCTTAACTGTGAGCCAACAAGTTCAAACTTTAGCGATATAAACTAGGAGGCACCATCTCCAAAATGAGCTATAAATCATGTTTAAATTCATTCGAAGTGGTTGTTTACTGTTCCTTTGAAATTTCAAAACCACCCAAGTTTAAAAAATGCCCTTCTTTTTTTAAGTCAGTACAATATTTTGCTTTATAATATACAACCACTGTAACAAGTAAAAGTAAAAAATAGCCAATTTATACTTAGGTTTATATGCAACAAAACCGTTTTGTGGTTAGGCCTACAAGATTCAAATACATCATTGTTAACCAACTTGTGCACCAATGTATAATGTAATTTCCAAATGTAAAAAATGGGCTAAAAAATGTCATATTTTTAGCAATGCATGCTTATTTATATTTATTAGTAGCCTTGCATCGAAAGCTAGATATTTTATGTTTTATTCATTGACCTTTGATAAAAGCACAAACAACAAAAACTGCATAGTTATCAATTTTTGTATGTTGTTTTGGTAATAGTGGAAAACTTCCTATCATGGACCCTTAATTGGCACCATCAAAAGTGTGATGGAAGCTGTCTGAACTTAGTGTTAGGTAACTTTTAAGGCAAAACACCAGGCAAAGTCTTATCTATGTGCGTATTGTGAATAATTTACAGTGGTTTTTCTTTTTTTCAACATGAAGCAAGTATTGATGTAACTTATTCGGTTATTCTCTCACTGTGAGATTTATAAACTAACGATTTCATGTCCTTTTTCAAACAAACCAGATTTTGAAATGGAATAAGTGGACACAGTTGGGAATTTTTTCTGAATACAAAATTACCCATGTATTTGCAAGCACTATTTTTGTTAAAAAGTTTTCATTTTAATAAATCCAATGCAAGATCACTTATATTTATTAGTCACTCTAAAGAATTTCGTATATTATAATGACATTCAATCTGTATATCCTAAGTATTATCACATATTTTGTAAATTTCCATTGCCATGTTACTAAATTTTCGACAGCAAACAGGTTGACCCATGAGTGTTTATGCTCACATAGACAAGAAGTTTGGTACTTGAATAATCAACAGTTTTAGCATTACATGTGTCTTTAATGATTTTTTTAGACTCTTCAAATATGCTGCTGAAGATGTGACGATTGCTTGGTTTATTCATAATTCGATTGACCACCGAAAAAAACTTCAAGTGTCAATGCAGAGAATTGCTCATGTTGAAATTCAGAAGAATAGTGTAAACAAACCACAGTATGTTTTTTCACAGCTTGAAGTAAGTTTAAAAATAAATATGGCATAGCACATTCTTAGATAATTACTTTTTTACAACACCTTAATTTTTTTTACCACGCCTTATTTTTCTAAATATGTAACTTTTTTGTGAAAATATTCTTTTTAAACTACGTTTGTGTATGGATGTTGGATTCTTAGTATTTATTTAGACAGAGATACTGATTATTTGAGGGAAAAATAAGCGCCCATCTGATCTAAATCCCGATGACATCAGTGTTATTTACTATGATCAAATAAGCCAAATTGCTAGGTGCAGTAGTAATGACTTTTACGATATTAGCCGAATTTTATTTTATGCCAGGAAGTCAGTTTAGTCGCAATTTTTGATGTGATATTGTTTTTAAATAATTAATTATATTGTGAAGTAGGAAAACCTGCAGTGAATAAAAACATAGTTTTATTATCCAAATTAGTTTGGTATTGGATTGGTACTGTTAACACCTGCAGATCAGACTAAGTACAAATAACTTATCACCTGCATTAAATTAATGCTTCAGAAATCTCATCTACGATAATAAAAATATGAGATCAATGTACTTATTTTAAATAGTAATTGTTTTTTAATTTAATGGTTTTTGTTGTTCTTGAAATATATTCTTTTGATAAGGTTTCCTGTTTTTACTTAAAGTTGGCTAAAAATGAGAATTTCGCTTTTTAAAATCATGAAAACAATTTGATTTTTGGTAAATTGAACAAAAATATATAGTTCATTTTAAGGGCAGGGGGTGAAAATAAAAAGTCTGTAATAAAATAGGTCAATTAGAATGTAAGTATTTTCAAAATGTCAAATTAAACTAAACTATTTATACAAGAAACAGTTTTTGAGGTTAACCTACATGATTTATTTCTGATATTAGTTAACAACAACAATCTCAACTTGAGCTGGTTGATATTTACTATTGAAATTCATATAAGATTGGGTGTGTGTTTTACTTTCTTCCCCATGTTTGGATTTATGTTTTTTTTAACAGACATGTAAATGACTGAAGACAATGTATAAACAACAATAAAATTTATTTAAAAATTTGTAATTATCATGGTCTAAAATTATTATTTCTAAAAACTATTATCTTAGTTTCTTATAGACATTTATTATAATGTCCACATTGTAATTATTTAGCTAAACTAAAAAATGATCATAAACTAAATAAATTGTTTAGTTTTTAAAGCTTGACAGTCAGTTATTGTTTTTTTCTAGGGCAGTAATATATATCCTGCTGAATTTATAAGAATGTGTCTTGATCACCTCAAGGCCTTCTTACGTCAGTACACAACAAAACAAGAATATTTTGAACAAGAGGTTCTGGACAGGCAACCCCCAACTTTCTTTACAGTTCAGTCAAAGGATGAAGACCACAATCTTTTTGTTCGGTGGTATAAAGATGCAAAACATGTGCTTGTCTGTGGTGAAATTAGGCAAGTTGAACAAAAATTGAATGAAATCAGACAACAACTTCCCACCATGCCCAAGTAGGTTAAATTCCATTATTATTGCAAGATTTACTTTTCTTAAAATGCCTAATTCTTAATTACTGAAAAGTGCCATTTCATGTTCTAATAGCAATACAAGATTTTATGTTATTTGTAAGATGTAATTTGTTTAATAAGCTTTTGATAAAATATTTTCTTAGTCGTTCCATCTCAAATATATATGTTAACAAACTATTTAAGTTTAAAGGGTAAGTTTTTGTTCTTGAGAAAATACCGAATTTGGGCGCTCATGAGAACTGATGACTAAAACGAACATCAATATACTTGAATGAATTGTATCTCTTTAGTGTAATATTAAAGCATATAATGTTAGTGATATACCTAGAGCAAGTAGTTTAATTCATTTAAATTATCAAAGTTATTATCTTATAGAAAAGAGAAAAAAGAGGCATTTGTTAAACCAATCAACAACAAACACGTCGGAATGTTTATAAAGAAGTCCCAAAAACATAAGGAAGAACTTGACAAACTCTTTTCTGGTTTTGCTGTTGTTTCTATTTCGGAAAATTCAGATAGAAAAATGGAATTCAGATGCCTTCAAAAAGGGGTATTTACATACTAATGGAGCTATTTATTTAGGTTATTTGGTCTTGGCTATGTAGTATACATATTTTGAAAAAAATTGAAATGTTATTTTCTTGTACAGAATGGTATGCCACGAAACAACTTTGAAAAAATGTGCATTAATCTTCTTAGTACATTTGAAAATCTATATAAAACTGAGCAACTAGAGTTCAACAAAGGGAAAGTATCGAACTCAACCCTTCCCCTTAGTTATTTTAACCCTTCTGTTAGAGATCAGCAAAAAGTCTTCGTCCGCTGGTATAAAGATACTGAACAAGTGCTGGTTTGTGGCCTTATAAATGATGTGGATCAAAAATTACTGCAAATAACGAAACAATTTGGAAAAGGGTAAATCTGTTTCATTCATGTTTTAAATACTATTAAATTAAATAAATATTCAGGAAGACCGTTGTTGTTCAATATTTGTTGCAGTAAAAATATTTAGCATTAGGTTTTATAAAACTCGAATAAATTTCAGAACCAAAAAACCTTGGAATGAAAACAAGTTGGATAAACAAAATAAAAACTTGTGAGTATATCTCACGTTTTCAGCTAATGTAGTACATCTACTATATCAAATAAATGTTGTTAACCAACTCTATTATTACAGCACTATTTTTAATGCCTTATTTTTATTTCAGAATTTCCGAAACTGAACAAGAACAAAGCTGTCCAAAGTATAAATGCAGGTAAAATATATTTTAATCATTTTTATTGTCAAATTTATTCAAAATAAACTTTCTGGTTGTCCTTTTGCTACAAAAAAATTTGTTTATATTCGCAACCCATGAACTGAAATCAAAGCTGAGCAGCTACAGTGGATTAAAAGTAGTAATTTTAAAAAAGAGTATTTTTGCTGCTTTGGTATAAACACAAGTAAAACTAAAATTTTACAAAAAAAGAGTTATGTGTATAAATGATACAAACAATGGTTGACAAGGTTTGGTGGTCTGATACCAGTCATCTGTATTTAAAAAACCAGGCGCAATTTACCATATTAGTAATGAACTAGACCAGGGATGTTCAACCCGCAGCACACAGCCTGCCTGATGTTTCTGTGTTGCCCACCACTTATTCTCACTTTCAGTAGCCTTTATTTAAAACAATTGTTTTGACTATCATCGCAACATGTAGAACATGCAGGATTGGATGTAGGCCTAATCTTATATTTTGTTTAAGCCTATATTTAACACTAATACTTTAAGACCGCATTCAACATCCATGAATCACTTGTGCGCCCATCATTGTTAAGAAAGGTGTTTGTGGACTGATTCAAAAAATATATCAACCCAAAGGTGTCGTACTATGGCATGTTTTGACATGTAAACTCAATTTTTACATGTAAAGTCAATTGCACTATAAGGCCGAGATTTCTTGTTTTTTTGCGCAAAGTTCACTCTCTAAGGAGTGTTTATAAGATAACTTGTTTATGACGCCACAATGTGTTCACCCTTTTAATTGAATAGGTTTTGCGGCCCATCAAAATTTTTAAAGTGGTGTGCTAAAATAACAAATAATCGTCTTAAATTAATTGTGAATTGTTGCAATACTTAAAAGAGCACAAAAACAGTTAGTAAATTGGCATGATATGTTTGATCATTTCATTGTGCAATTCCAGTGTAAAGCTTTATTGAGAAGAACATGCGAATAATAATTTTATTAAGTGTATCTTCTATATAGCTGAACTTATGACAATCAAATTTACTTTTTTGAGATCAATATAACTACCACTGTATATTATAAAACCGTTGTTTTGCATTCATCAGGATTCTTATTGTTTGTGATATTTTGAAAAAAGTGAATGCCACATTTAAAGGACGTGTACAAGTGAGGTGTTTTCCTAATGAAGAAAAGATTGTGTATGTGGGATTATTGGAGGATATTGAAATAGTAAAGAAAGAAATTATTTCCCAAGAGGCAAGAACATAGTAGTATTTTTTTTGGAAAAAATAAGATTATTGAAGACAAAAACACACATATTTGCTGCTTGTTTTAAGATCGCTCTATTAATTTATTATTTTTATTTATGGCAAAATCTGTGTGCATTTATAAAAAGTACAACTACTGGAACAAAATAAATTAAAAACTAATTTTATTACTGAAAGCAAAAAAAAAATAAACATGTTATTTCATGACCTATAACATTTTACAGAATGCATTACTCAATCAAATTCCCACTATTGCTGTTGCAAGTAGTCAGTTTTTGCAAATGATGTTTGAAAACAACAAACTGGATATGGAAGAAAATATTTACGACTCGTTCAACAAAAAGAAAATAAAATGTTTATAAATTTTACACTGCTTTATCTTAATTTTAGGATATTTGTGTTTGTTTTTAGAATTATTATTGTAATGATGCAGTGTTTTTTTCAAATCGCAAAGTAGATTGAACAGTTTTTATCGTTTAATTTATAGCTTGTAAAGGTTTGATCGATTAGCTGTAAAAAAACACAAAAAACGACATATAATTTTTAATGAGCCTTCGTATCCATGGGTAAACTCTTCTCCCACTTAGCTTTTACAGATTTAACTTATACCCAAATGTAGAGATGTTAGAATTTGACATTTTGTTCTAATACCCATACTCACTATATTGGACATCAAGTATTGTAATAGACCCTGTACCAAATTATATCTTAATTATGCTCAAATGAGCAAAGTAATTGAAATTAAAATGCCCCAAGTTGTTTTTATTCCAAATTATTAGGCCAAAATTTGCAAATTTTTTGTGCAACAAAAAATAACAAAATATTTTACATTTTTACTTAGGTGTGACTCATATGGAAGGTGGAATATTAACCCTTGTAGCTTCAAACAAGACACATATAAAAACTGCCTGTGATGCCCTTTCAGCGATGGTTAAAACTCATACTGTTGATATTCCCGAAGACCTTTCCAGTTCTGCACTTAAGTTAGAGTGGAGCACCTTTGTGAAAAGACATATCACACTAAAATCACTTTGGGCTGTGCAAGAGGTAATCTTCTTGATATACAAGATTGGTATTTATTAATGTTACCTGCCATCACAATTTACAGTTTAAAAGACGTGATACGAAAAATATAAACCTTTATATTGTAATATATTATCTTTTTACTGAAAGTTTATCTTGTATGTCGCCTATTTATCACAATGAAGACATATGGACTCTAAAGGTGGGGTATAAAATATACAGGAAAGCATGGCTTAGGCTTAGCCACTTACCCCAACCACCAAACCCTAAAAAAAAAATACAGATTTGTTTTTCTGTAGGATCAATGCATCAGAATTTGTGGTTTAGAAGCTCCTCCACTTATGTTGGCAGAAGACGAGCTTAACAAGTTGTTTGAAAGAATTCTAAAGAAATCTATAGTATTTAGGTGCTCCAAAGCAAAAGCATTGATTATTGAGACACACAGAAGTGATAACCAAGGATCCTTCCCCATTTCCACTACTTTTAAAGCTATTTCAGAGGGGGTTGAAATTACAGGGCCTAAAACTGATGTACTAAAAGGTGAATATATGTTGTGGGTGTGAATGCTTGTCATGGTTAAGATCAGGGGCGGGCAACATACGACCAGCGGGCCGGGTATGGCCCACAGACAGTTTCCGGTCTTACATGATATTGTGGCCCGCGGCCACATTCTGCCACAATCCCCCGCTACTTGATTACTACTTCAAATAATAGTGATTGTTGGTTATTCTTTAGTTCTTTGTTTTCTTTGTGCTTTTAGATTTTTTGTTTTGGGTTAAAATTATAGTTAGAATTTACAATAAATATTTTTCCATGAGTTTGCCAAGAAATGTAAGTTTGACAAGGAGTGTCGCAAATTTAACAAGGATTGGATGCCAAAGTACTTTTTCACTTAAGTCGGCAAGAATCAGAATTTTCCTTCAAATAACAAAATCTGACTGAATCGGAATGGCAAAAAACAAACGATTCTGGTTGAACATCAATGATAAAGAATGTTTGGATGTTATAAGATAAATAAATTTCGCTAAATGATGCTTTTACTAGCGAAACATATTTATCTTACGACATCCAAACAAACTAATTTTCGATTACTAAGTTCTGTACTTAGTTTATTCTAAGTCGGCAAGAAAGCAGTATGTTTGATGTGCAATGTATTGCCCTGTTTATAGGGTAAAACATTAGCCGCCATTATGCGACAAAACATGCAAGCTTTGGCAGTATTTAATCAACCCTCCAAGTACTTTATTTTCCACTATCTGGCCCGACGATCGGAGAAGTTGCACGCCCCCTGGTTAAGATGTTGGGGACTAGCTTAGTTTAATTTATATGCGTTTGTTTTCGGTTTATATTTTTTTATATAGTTTAATGCTAAACTGAAGTGGAAACCTGCTGCTTCACAGATAAATTTAATCGTTTTTACACTTCTGCTTTTAGTTAAAGAAAGGCTTAGTAATCAGATATGGCATTCTGACAAACTGCAATTTTTCGCTCCGAATCTTGTCAACTATTTTGGTAGTGATCAATGGAAGAAAACTTGTAAATTGCTCATCTCGGAATACAGATGTGCAGTGCTGGTAAGGCCTTTACCAACCTAATGTTTTTTTACAGATCTACAATTAAATAATTTGTTAAAAAATGCTTCAAGTTCATAAGTTTAAATATGCTAATGTAACTGCTTAATATTTTGTTCATTTATTTTTTTTTCCAACAGAGTGAAAACACTGGGATTGCAAAGAATAAAAAATCATCTTTGCCAGTTAAGAGGTTAGTGATTAAACTTTTTAGGGCTTGAAGTTTACCAATTTTAACATTAAGATAATAAAGCTAACTACCTGGTGTGTAAATATTTAAACCTTTAACACCGCCTGTGTTTAATATTTGTTTAATGTGATATTTAAACACATGAGTAAACCATACTGAAGTGTTGCATCAATAAAAAAACATTTCTTCAGGAATACCTTAACAATTGCTGGGGGCCCTATTTGCAAATATGGGGATATAGCTGTTGAAGTGTGCTTTGGAGACATTACAAAGCAGGTCACAGATGCTATTGTCAACGGATGCACCAAAGACTTCAATCTTAGTCATGGTCAGCAAACTTGATCTTATAACACTGTAAAGGCACCAACTTTTTAATTGTTCAACTCAAGAGTATTATTTCAATTTTCAAACATTTTTATCATTTTTTAAAGTGACGGCTGCCTTTAATGAAACATGTTTCTATGTTTAGGTGAACTTTCTCCACATATATTGCATTGTGCGGGTTCCCAGATACAAACTGAACTTTTAAATGCAGTTGGTGACAGTTGCCGAATAACAAATGGTTATAAATTGCCCTGCAGGAAAGTTGTTCATATGGCCACACCAAAATCTGAAGACAAGTTATCCCAGAGTATTTTGGACTCACTGTTATTGTCTGATAAAAACAGTTGCAAATCTGTAGCTATGCCTACACTTGGTGCTGGTTAGTCAAACATCACGTTATGTTTATAAAAATACGTCTTTAAAATGATATATTCTTTTATTATTGTTTATCTAAGGTGAGATGTGTATCAACAAATTTACCAAAAAAGCTACAAATTTTTGGTGTTGTCATAAACGTCTATTTCTTAGTTGAAAATAAAATTTGTTGTGTCAAATAGTATAACAAAGTTTCCACTTTTAAAACAATCACTTTGTTATTTAATAAAAATTTTATTTAAAGGGCTCAAGTTTAAAATAACCATTATATTAAATCTCTCATTCTATTACAATAACTTTGTAATGTTAAGACGCATCAATTTTCATATCTAAGCAGTTTAAATTCAAGTTTAATTGATGTTATGTATCTCATCAATCTCATTAAATCACTATCATATTCTATTAAATCCGACATATCTGTGAGGCACATTTTTTTGTGCTGTCTAAACCTGGTGATATGTTTAGGTGGGATAGGATTGGACGTCCTTGATGTTTCAAGAGCAATTTCCACTGCTTTTTTAAACTTTGCATCTGGTTCACCAAAGAATGTCAAAACGATCAAACTGATTGTATTTGATGAAAGTGTGCTGTCCGTTTTTCGCAATTATATTTTGTCACAGGACATCAGCTTTTATAGTGGTAAATCTTATTAAAATTATTTGTAACAAGGTTGCATGGACATATGCTGTTACCGTTTTAGTAGGTTGCACCAGTAAAGAAACTATTCTATCTGATTTGGAAAATAAGATGAATGCCTTAAACACAACTTCCAAAATTGAAATCATTTCAGATGTGGCTATGAATTTGATTGAGGTGAGTTAAAACTGACTTTGTTGAAAACCTGCAATATTATACTACAACCACTTATGAAGCAAGTTTTGTTTGTTTAACCTTAAACAACCACTTGATTTTAACAAACAATATTACTATCTGGGACTCAAATGAAGGGCATTATTTTATCTTTCAACTTTTGATTTTTTCTAAAACATGGTTATGAAACAAACTTACTAGCATCCACCGAATAGTTAGTACTTCAATAAGAAATGGCTCATTTTCTACACTACAAGCAAAAACTTAAAATGTATGACATCTTCAAAATACAGGGAAAAATAAAAAGAATCAGTTTAGTAGGTGGTATGTTGTGGTATTCATGTTGACACTAAGGCAGAAGAATTATTATGCTGTGTTTAACATTATGTATATGTTTACATGACACTGAAGGAGACACGTGAGAACCCAGAAACTGCCATTTCATCATTGAATTAGACTTTGGTCGTAAGATGATTACTGCCGCCAGATTCAACATTATCACATTCTTCCAACTGCTTTTAGTCATTTCAATTGTTGACCATGTTTATTTAGTCTATGTTTTCTCTATAGCCGGCCAAGCTGCCAGTTGATTCTATTGCACTCATCATACTTCACTTAATAAACTATTAATAACTTGTGACTAAAACTTAAAAGAGGCTGAGTTCTATATGATTTAAATTTGTTAATAATGATACTTATAAAGTTATTTCTAACAAAATAGGTAGCTTTTCAAAAAAAGTTACACATAACCTAACAAGCGTCTCTGTGCACTCTATAGGTTTTTTTTTATCTAAAACCCCAGTCACTCTTTACCTATTAGATTATTTTAATAATATCCATGGGAGCCCGCAAGGAGGGGCACTTGCCCCCCCCCCCCTGGAATTTTAAAATGCGATTATTAGTATAATTTGAAAGTGTAATATGTATTACTTATACACTATCCATTGCCCCCAGTAGCGTATCCAGGGGGAGTGGGAGTCCTTACTCCCCTTTTTGTCGTTTTTGTTGTCGTTTTTGTCATGGTTTGACAAACTGTTCGAAGCGGCGTGCTTTTTAAGTAATAGGGTCACACGTCTTAATCTAATGCGAAACAAAAATCAAGCGCAAAACGCAATTTTTCGTCTTTAGTTTGGTCGACCGTAAACGCTGGATAGTTTTTCTCTTTCGTTATTTGTTTAGGTTGACTGATTAGCAAGTGTGTATTCGACAATTGATAACGCTAAGTCAAACATTCTTTCTTTTTTTCTCGCTAAAAACGTCGAGTTATACGCAGTATGTCCCTCACTGTTCGGTCTCTGCGCTAATATCCGATGTTGGTGTAACATCGACATTTGTTTAACTGAAGCAGATTCTTAAAAGAAAGTATAATGATGCATTTTAAGTAATGATAGTTAACGCAAAATTATGCTCTTTAAGCATACTCTAGAACCACGTGCTAAGTGTGCAATGGACATAACTTATTTTCCCTCAACCACAGCTTGTAATTTAGCTGACTTGGCACACAGCTCGGCGCAGATGTTGCGCTAATCGTGGCATAATAACACCCGGAAAAAACGATCTTCGTTTAGTATTGCTCGGTGAAAGGCGTGCTTGTAATTTAGCGCTAGTTCCGTTCATGGAACTTAAAAACTGCGCTGCTGATGGTCGAATTATGTTTTATTGTACCACAATTAATCACACATATTTCACGGTCTTGGTTTGTTTATTTGCCTGAAGGTAACGATTGCACACTGTGGTTTCTGAGTTTTTTTATCACGTCTTGCAAATAATCTATGACGTCATACTGTCACTGTTTTATGACGTCATTATTCATTAACGTCAGACGAAAAATAGGGAATTCCCTAAGTTGAAAATTCAGGACCCTTTTTTGACTGGTTACACCCCTGATTGCCCCCCCCCCCCCTGGAAAATTTTCTGCATGCGCCCCTGCTAATATCATAAATGTGTAATGGAAATTATTAATCTAAAACGGGAGAACATTCAATGCTTTGATAATACTCTGAAAGTCACACAAAGTGCTGATAGACAACCAAAGAGTTATGTGGCAAGAAAGCACAGCTTGGGTCAATAGGCTCACATAGGTGTTTAAAGGTTAAACATAGATGTTTGTGTGTTTTGTTTAAAGGCAGCACAATATCTTCGGGCAACTTTGGAAAGCAGTTTTCCCCTACACACGGTCTCTGAGGATAGCATTGAAAAACTGGAAGTTAATGATAAAATTGATATCTTTCAAAATGCTGTCAACTTGAATTCTGTTGTAACCATCGAGTCAAGGTAAGTACTTTTTTGGTATTATTATTTTAATAATTTAAGTTTAGAAGTAATAATAACATAATTGAAAGCAAAACAAATTGAAAAAAAAGTTGTGGCTCTATTTAATTTGGTTGATGACAGTGAATATAAAAATTCCAACCAACTATGGTTTTTTTTTCAATAATATCAAATAATAATTAATCAGAGCTAATGTTAGGTCTAAGTATAGGTAGTTATCCAATGCAAAGTGAATTGGTACTAATACAAAACTAAACAAAGATATTGACTTTACCTGGTGAGTTAAGATGCCTAAAAATGATATCATGGAAGATAGTTAAACAGACATTCACTATGGTAGGTAACTAATTTATTTTAGTGAAATTATTCCTAACTTCATGTAGGAGTTATAGTGACATGTTAATGTCCTGATTTAATTATTGATATTCGTTTCAACTGAGTACCAACAGTACATCTGACACAGAGTGACATTTTTATTACGTAAAATATTGGATGTCAGTATGAGAAAAAAATATTTGTCATTCCTACTTCTGCTTCTTTAAATATTTCATTTTTTTTTTTTTCCAGAACAATCTCTATCCGTGGTTGCTTAGAAGCAAAGGATTTTGTGTTCAAAGTGATAAGTGATCTCAAAGAGAGTCTTCAGTTATTAAAGACATGCAAATGGGAGATAGAGGGGTGCAATGAACTCCTTCCTCCGAGAGTTGGCCTTGCTATCGAAAGACGATATAAGGTTTCAGTTGTAATTTTGCATAAAGATTCATGGGAATTATTCTCAAATTGCTCCTCTAGATTTAGCCTAAATTGTACACAGATTGTACAGTACACCACAGTGTATTAATATTGATATTGAAAAAATAAGTTTTGTATATTTAACCCATTTAAATATTATTTATAAGTATACTGATTACTTTAAATTCTTAAATTCTTTAAACATCTATTTCAAAATAAACATCTGCTAAACATAAAATTTACAGACAAACCAAAAGGCAACCTTTCAAGTGGACTTGTTTGGGGAGCCTTCCCATGTTGATTTGTCAAAAATGACAATCTTAGTTGGTACATCAAGTAACTCACTGAAGCTTCTAAGGTCCACAAATGAAGGTAATTTTTTTTCCAAAAAATGTGTTTAAACTATAAAAAGACTTTTTCAACACTTACTGTTGCCACAAAGTCTTTGAATGATTTTGCTTGAATTAAAAGAAATGTTAATGAAGTATTAAACCCCGTATTTTTTCAAAAATTAATTGGTATTTTATTGTATAAGTTACATGTTTTGAAAGTGTCTTGTAAAACAAATTAATTCAAACTTGTGCTACATGTCATTTACACTGTTTTGATTTCGAATTGCATTCAAAATACATCAAATGATCGAATTTGAGGTAAATGAAACTAAAAAACTTCTTTAAAAAGTATTTTACTTATTTCTTAAAAAATATGTCCCTGATCACAATAAAATTACCTTTGTTAATACATTAGATTATAAATTGGCAATATGTCAACTATTTAAAATAAATTAGGTTATTCTATATTACTTTTCTATTGTTATAATGCCAACTAATTTTAACAGATAAGCAGTAGCTAAATATATATATTAATGTATTTTTTTTATAGAAACAAGCATTTTTAGCAGAACAAAACAGAGAGACAGATTAAGAAACTTGCCAAAAACAAACATAGGTCAGAGAAGTCCGTTTAAGAGTGTAGTATTTACAATATATTTTTTTTTAACTTTCAGACTTATCAGCTTATATATAAGAGTAGTTCAACAGTTTAAACAAAAAAAAATCAGCCTATTCAAGTCAGAAAAATGACTATACCAGTGTGTTTCAAACCTACAAAAATGAATGTTGCCTTAGAAAGTTAATGACAGTTGTTCATGTGAATGTAAAAGTCTCGAATATAAGAACTTCAAATTAACCTTAAAATTACCCAATGCCAATGGGTGTAATTATATCATAGTAACACGCGGTGATTTTGCTTGGTGTGCGTTTGCAAGTGCTTGATTAGGCACAACGTGAACCAGTTGAGTTTAGTTACAAGGCAACCGTGGGAAGTGGCTTTATTATCGCCTTGCCTTTTAGGTCAGTGCCTTTAAGCGTCGTACCGAAAACCCATCAAAGGCTGTTTTAACTAGTGGAAACATGCAGTATAACTTTTATGTATTACTTATCCAAACTGATACTGTCGTTACTCACCTGAAACTCTCATCCTAAGTTAATCGCGAGTGATTCCCGAAGGCTGTGTTATTCGATAGCCATTATCATTTTGTGTGTGCACATTATCCCTAACACATAGGCCTACCCAATGCACAATATTTTTGTAAACATGCTCGAAGTTAATTTATTATTTAAAAATCTTTTGGCCAAACATAAAGAACCCTAATCCTGAAAACTTGTTAATCTGCCTCAATCTGTGTTATATAGCCATTGAACTTCCACCGCGCTGGGATCTTCAATTGGGTCATCGAGTTGTGTTATCGCCGTCAACTGAAGAATACGCTGCTGTTTTGAGTAAATTTCAGCGTGGGGGTTTAAATACCACAGTACATCAGGTGTTTTTCTTGCATCATTATATTAACAATCTTGCCAATAAGGTAGAAGTTGTGTATTTAAAAACTTTTTCACAGACAATAATATAAAATGTTGTTTGGCTTTCTACTTTCCAAATTTTTTATGGTTATCCTTTTGCAACTTTTACCTGGTAAACTGTATGACTTATACAGCTTGTTAGAATAGCCAGTTTACCGCTTCTACAATAAATAGAAAAACAATAATATATTTGTTTTGCTCTTTCCTCGTTACTAAATATATAAGACCATCCGCTATTTTCGGATTCTGAGGCAGAATCCATGCGCGGTGCCTCTTGACTGGAAGTAGATGTAAATTGCCAAGCGCAACTAGATTGCTTTGGATTTTTATTGCCCTTTACTGCAGATCGAACGGATCCAAAACGAAGATCCTTACCGCCAGTTCAAGATTAAAGAGAATAACGTGAGACGTAATATGGTTTCCGACCAGCCTGTTCTCCGTCAACTTTTTCATGGAACTTCACGTGAAGACGCCGACAAAATTATAAACAAAGGATTTAATCGCAGTTTTGCTGGCAAGAATGGTAGGCTATGTTTAGTTTTATCCCGTCTGTTTTGTACTTTTGGAATTCAAAATTAGGGTGAAAATAAACAAAAATCAAGGCTTAGCGTAATAAAAAAAAAGTTGCAACAACCCAAAAATTTACTCAATACAAAAGGTTTGATTTTACAGGATTCAAAATTTTTTTTGTAGTCCGCGTTTATTTTGGGTCACAGTTTCAGGTATATTTTTTAGGCAATACAACTGTATTAAGTCTAATTTGGAGTCTCGTATTTGTAAACTCCTGTGCAGAAAAAATGTAGGTTTACCCTAACGAGTTGTTTAATGTGATCAAAGTTTTAATATCTATTTTCTTTTCGCATTTGTTCTTAATACCGACAACCGAAGATGCAAAGTATTTGTGATCGCCATAGAAAATTACTACAAAGTGTTTTTTGCGCAGCGACTGCTTACGGACTCGGCGTTTACTTTGCAACGACGTCGTCCTACTCGACGAGGTTCGCCAATCCGGACGCGACAGGTCGCAGAAGAATGTTTCTGGCCGAGGTTGTCACGGGAGACTTTGTCCGCGGAGATTCCAGCATGAAAGAGCCACCGATGAAGAACAGCAGGATTAGTTACGACAGCGTCGTCGACAATATCGCCCATCCCTCGATGTTTGCGGTTTTCAACGACACGAGTGTCTACCCTTCTTACCTTATTACCTTCCACTGAACCTTATTAGCTTACTAACTGAAATTTAAGCAAGTTGCGCCATCGTTTTTATCATTGTTTTATAAAAAAAGCTTAAGAATAATTATGCTTTCAAAAAACAGCTTTTAAACCAATATTCCACATATGCGCCGTATTTCTTCAGGTGTGTGCGAGTAGCCCATAGTTTTCATTTTAAATATCTAAAATGTGAGCCTTATTTTTAAATCACTGAAAAATATTTTTTTTGAGAAGGAGTCTCTATACCGTGATCAATTTTGTCACGAACGCACAGCTTTGTTTTAGAGGCCATAAGGCTTTTTAAAAATAAACTGATAACGTTCCAATTCACTTTGTAAATGTATTTTAGTGTTTTTGTAGTCGTTGTTGATATAATTTGTTAAATAGATATTTAACGAATCTTAAAACCCAAAAAAAGTAAAAACTAAAGCAATAAAATTAGCATTAAAAATGATTGTATATTAGTTTATGTAGATACTGTGAACCTGTGAATATGAATACTGTTTTATAACAGGCTATTTTGATTTTGTTTTTGTTTTTGTAAAAACTTGTAGGTATTTAATACCTTTCTATAAGTTCAATTTGATTTTTGTATTCACACTTAGTGTAAACTTATCAATTTCACAATCAATTTTCTTGTAATCTGTTTTCTTATTTGCTTGTTTATACTTAAATTAATTTCATTGGCATTTTTTGAACGCTATTTTGTTTACTGGGCAAACTACTCGCAGGTCTTTATGTTGTGGAAGTGGCTATTTGTGCTGGGTTGGGCATTTCCCCGAGGTAATTCACCAAAACCAATAGTTTTTGTATAAAAAAAATACAAGACTTTCTTCGAAATAAAGCAGATGTATTGTTTTCTTTCTTTAATTCTTGAATGCTTTTTTTCATTTTTTTTTCAATGATTAATTTTATTAACCCGATAACAATACTTTTCTCATTCTGTTCAACACTTATCTAATTTATTGTAAATAAAATAGTCTTTAAATGTTGGGACTACCGCACCATTGGCACCAAGATGCTGTCAGCATAGAGTTTCTTGCTTCTTCAGTTAATCAAATCAATACGCTCGCACGTCTCCAAAGATTTTGGTGGTATCAACGTTAAAATAATAAAGTCACAAACCTAAACGATACTAAATTGATTTCCGTTTTACTATTTTTATAAAAGAACTAAACGTAACAAACCTTTAAATCTAAAAAAAATATTGTTAATTTAATCTATTAAATTACCAACACGTAAAAACTCGCGTCGTTTGTAGGCCAACGTATTTTGAACTTTACAGCGACACGTTTCTTGCAGCTAATGTAACAATTGTCGCAAAATCAAAGTACCGGTACATGAAGGAATTCATTGTGCTATTAGACCTATCGTCAGGGAGCAACTTCCAGCACTAGTTATTTTAACATCTTTGAAAAGGAAAACATCAGCAACAACCACGAAACCACCAACGCACAGTAGATATAAAAGCCGGGTAAAAAAAATTGATACTTAATTAAGGGCCCTCGATAAGTTCGCATTCCAATATTAGTTTCGAAAAACTCGTCACATTTGTAAAGTCTGCTGGGAAACCAAACACGGTTAATTCACCAGATGGATATAATTAGCTTCTTAAACAACGGACATCAACAACCTATATATAAAGTACATCCACTTTATTTTTATGCTTTTGGTGTTAAACAGATATAATACAGCGTAAAGCATATTTTAATCAAAGTCAATACACTGGGACTAGATTCAGATGTGTGGGTTTTAAGCACAATGAAAGAATATTTATTACAAATAAACAAACGACAAACAGTACTTACAGGTACTTGCGATATACGTAGGCTACAATAAATTGCCTCCGTAACGTATGCGATATGGACTTCACAATTGAACAGTAGGCACTGTTCTTTTTGGTATATAATGAAATCATTTATAAACAGCATTCCAGCTGGCGGTAATTAAATATCGTGACAATGCGGTTGGGCGGCGCAGCAAAAAACAGGAAACTCGGACAAACGACGAAAACACGATCAGGCAATAAGCTGTCAATGTGATGAATTCACAGAGGCTGGTGTGACGACATCACAACCAGCCAGTCTGCTTTATCTGATTGGCCGGGGTTTCAAGCCGGGAATAATATGGAGCAGCGCAAGCTGCTACAGATGCAAATAAACCAACAAAACCCAACATATTGTATGCAGCACTTTTTCACAATGTTTAAATCATAGACTAATGTTTAAAAACATTCTCTAAAGCCTAAAGTTGAAAAAGATTATATTCTCCTTGCGGACCCTTTAGAAACTGCTGTACGGACCCCAGCTTGGGAACCGCTGGGCTATACTATGCAGATTAGGCCTATACCAGCCATTAAAATCTGCAGCTGACAATAAATCTGCATACTCTGGTCTTTGCATGCTCCAACTACAGGCCCGTTGGCCAAAATTGTGGCTTCAAAAAATAAGTACAGGCTCGTAGGCCAAAATTGGCCCGCGAACTCTTTTTATTGTCCCGCCATGTGGCGACTCTTTTCAGTTACCTGAAATTCTAAGCGACCCCCCAATTTTAGGTAGTGAACATAAACCAAAATACATTTATATATAAAATTGAGACGAACCGGCAATCTGTGTAGAAAATGTGAACATTAAGCTAAATCATACACAAATAACCAAGGGCAGATCTATGAACTTTGTTTGAGCTCTTATTGTAAGACGCACGTCCAAAAGTTAACTGATAAGGTGACGTCATAATACAAGTAAACTTTTAAAACTTTGTATTTAAATGATTCCCCAAAACCAGATAATTATACTGCCATTTAATATTTTGCGCGAAACGCAAGTAATATAGGCCAAAAATATATAGTTTGGAGGAGCAAGGTCTTGTCCGCCGCTCCTGTTCATATTAAACAAGGCCATTAAAGTGAAGCAGTGCTTCGGCCATTAAATGGTAATGTCATAAAAATAACTGCATTACTGAATCAAATTCTATTAACCTATTCGTTAGACTATGGTGGCTTTTATGCTCCTCTACTGCTAAAATTTTGGTTTATGCTGTTCGTTGTTACCAGCGTCTTGTTAATTTGTTTAACGAATATTACACGGTGACCCCAAGTTTAGACACCAGTGTCTTAATAAGTTTAGTCTTAAAAATATCATGGTCTGGAAGCTAAACTTGTACAACAAACTGTTATCGAAACAAAAGTAGTCTACCTGGCAGACTTCGGTATTTCGAGTAAAGCTACAATTTAAACTATTACAGAGCAAGCCAAGTTTAAGTTTATTGGTATTAAATAACAATTTTAATTTAAGAAATCTGACAACTAATGGACAAGCCTGTGTCGTATAAATTACATTTATTATGTATAAGCAAGGAAAATTAATTCTTTTTAAATGTGACCAAATATTAAAAAACCATGGTAAATCTTCGGTTGCTGGCAAATGACGATTCGATGCAGATTTATGGTTTTAATTGCGCTTAAATTAATAGGTTACGATAGATTAAAACTTGATTAAAATTGATATACAGAGCTTCACTAATTCAAGCTAAGAATTTAGCCCTTTCTCCCTTTCTTTCCCTTCTTCTTCTTGTGCTTTTTGGAGCTTTTCGAGTGACTACGTTTGCTGCTGTGTGAGCGGCTGTGTGAGCTGCTGTGTGAGTGACTGTGGCTGTGCGACCCCTTGGAGCTGGGTGAATGGGGTGATCCTGGCTTGTGTGGGGGCTTTGGTGGTCTGGGTTTCTGAAACAACAAAATTTGTTAGCCGATAAGCGTACTGCGAGAAATATTATACTCGGATATAATTGATATCATTTAACATTTTATCAGATGACTACTGAAATGTGTTGACTTGTCAACTTACGCATTTACGTTTCTTGCATCCGCCACCACCATTTCCGCCACCTCCGTTACCGCCTTTTCCGCCGCTCCACTGTATCTGAAAAAAATATTTTCTTTCAGTCATGACGTCATAAGCTACCGCCATAACAAGACGTGACAAATCTACGTCAAAATGTGACGTCATAAAGTTAGATCTTAACATGATGTCACAAAGTTACATCTAAACGTGACGTCATAAAAAGTAATCTTAAGAACACTACTACACAGTTCGTTTATTTTGTTGTAGTTTTAGGTTGGGACCTTATATTACTTAAGTTGCTCAAACTTATTTTCAATAGGCGATGAGCGCACGACCCAGGGCTAAACCAACTGCATCAAAATGAGGTAAGACATTAGATACGTCAACAAGATTAGCACGAAGCGCGACAAACTTTTGCATTTACCTAGTTGTAATAGGCAAATTGCCAAATACCGACCGAGTATAAGATTTAAGCATACCGATATCGGACATCTCTATTACCAATTAGGTGTAAAATAAATGGTATGGCTACTTTACAAAGAAACTACGAATTTACCTATATGTTTAATTCTTTTACGTCTAAATATTTTCGTTTTTACGTTTTGGTGTCGACGTTTAGGCGCCCTATAGTTTAAACGGCGCCGTTGGGGCGCCGCTGTTTTAGGGTTAGTGGTGGATAGGGGGTGGGGTTAGGAAATGGATTAGGGCTGAAATTGTAGTTAGTGATGTACTTAGGGGCGTGGTTTGTCGTTAGGTAAAATGTTGTAAAAACCTAATTCTGGCCATTGGTCTTATTCCGACAGATTTAGGACTTATTCCGATTTAGACGTTATTACGACTATTAGGTATTAGTCCTGTTTTGGTCTTATTCCGAACTGTGTCATTTTGACTTTGATGTTGTTCTTATTTCGATCTTATGGCTGGATTCCGCATTGAGCACATATGAAATACATGCACATGGCTATATATTTTGGAATTATTAAATTGTGTGGACCTTTGACCAACAGCAATAAGGATGCACAAAACACACGTAAAAAGTTTGCTCGGATCACAAAAAACTTACAATGCTTTTAACTTCTTGAAGTTTTAGATTGGGGATATGTTATATTTACGATACAAAGGTCATACTGCTAAGACGGTACAAATCACATTAAACACGAAAAAAAAGAAATTAAGTTGACAAGATAAATAGGGATGTTATAACATATTTAAGACATGGCCGGTACTAATATTTTGTGCTTCTAAAGAGTTTATTTATTTGATTAATACTGACCCAAAGGTAGACTCAGATTCTACTTTGTTTTCTAGGCTGGAGTTGGACTCGGGATTCGAACTCGAGTTGATTGAAACCCACTTGTAGACAAGACTTTAACAACTATGCCATTTTAAAAGTTTTTTTAGAGCAATCACATATCGCCTTCTATAGCCTTCGAAATGTAGGCAAAGATTCAACGTTAGATTTATGTAGGCTACACCAGACTACAGATCAGGAGGTTAAAACACTCCGACTAAAAAATCTTACACAAAGAACGTCAACACGGTCGATTATTTTGAAATAAATCACGGCTAAAATAAACGACCTTACATCGTTAATAATATCATCAGAAATCGTTATACCTGATTTTGTTGTTGCACAAATCCACCATTCCCGTTTCCGGCTTGCCCCTGGTAATGTAAAAACGCATGGATATGTTAAACGAGGAACCGTGATATCATCCATAAGTGTACAACAAATAGAATAAAAACCATCGTCCACCTTCCCAAAGAAGACAATTAATCGGACTATAGATTCTTTATTCAAATTATAACCAATTTTTAATCCATAAACCCTATAATTTTTAATTTAATATAGAAATCACCGACAAACGACGTTAATCCTAAAGGTCTTCTTTTTAATTAAAATCTGTTTGGTGAAGTTGTAACAATATTATGTCGTTAACACCTACCTGCTGTTGTGCTTGTACACTCACACGATTGCCACCTTTTCCATAGCTTGCTTGTTTCTGATAAACAAATACGTTTGTTTTAATGTGTTCTTTTATACGTTTTGTATGTGTTCTTTCTTTTAGAGGTTCTCATCCAATGTTCGAATAAAACTAGTTTTTTATAAGTAATATTATTGTGGACATATAATTGTGATCAGTTTTGCAATTCACCCATAAGAAGGCGAACTATCTAGGACGTAAAAACGTTGAAGAACCAAAATAATTATCAAGGTTTTGTTATTTCGATTAATATTGGCCCCAAGTCAGACACGAGTCAGAATCGCTTTTTTTAAGACGAGAGTTGGACTCGGAAGTCGAGTAAACCTCCGAAATTTAGGCAAAGAGTTCAAGTATAGCCTTAGCTTTATGATCAACGAACCAAGGATAGGGGAATTAAAGCACTCCCGCTATAATAAAACATATTTAAAGAACGTCAACAAGGTCGATTATTATGAAATAAATCACGGCTGAAATAAACGACCTTACATCGTTAATAATATCATCAGAAAGCAGTTATATACCTGAGTTTAAAAAAAAGTGAGCTGTGATCTCATGTGCATATTTCTACAACAAAATATTTGTGTGGAGGCGACAGAATAGAAAAGTGCCGTCCACCTTGGAAAAGAGGCAATTAAGCCGCTATATTCTTCAATCGAAGTAACATTCAATTTGTAATCTATAAAGAATATAATTTCTAAAATAATATAGAAATCACCGACAAGCGACATAATTCAGTCTTCTTTCTTATGTAAATTTATTAAAGAAATTAAAACTTTAATATATATCGAAAGTACACCTACCTGCTGTTGTGCTTGTACACTCACACGATTGCCGCCTTTTCCATAGCTTGCTTGTTTCTGTTAATCAAATACGTTTATTTTAATGCGTAAAACTTGTCGATGGACCTATTCGGTTAAACGTACAAACTAACACCAGTTTTAGGCTCATCGAAACAACTGAAATATCTAAGAAATTTGCAAAAGTGCCGAAATATTCTATGTAAAACACTAAACACCACGTCTTATTTACGTTCTCAGTGCGATCATACACCATTGGTGCCCATGATAATTAACACTTGTGGTACGCTGGAATTTTAAATGTATATTCTGCAAAATATTTTTTCTTTTTACTATTAATTCTTGGTCGAATATTTTGAAATAAATCACGGCTAAAATAAACGACTTTACATCGTTAATAATATAATCAGAAATAGTTATTAAACCTGATTTTGTTGTTGACCATATCCACCAGTCCAGTGTCCGGCTTGTCCCTGGTAATGTAAAAATGCACATTATAATATATATATGTTAAAAGAGGAACCGTTTCTTGTGGAGGCGACAGAATAGAAAACTTCCACCCACCTTGGAAAAGAGACAATTAAACCGGCACTTAACATACCTAAATCGAACTAACTTTCAATTTTTAACCTACACCTACATTTTTAATTTAATATGGTAATACCCGATTAGCGACGTTAATCCTAAATGTCTTCTTTCTTAATTAAATCTATTGGAGAAATTAAAACGTTAATATATCTAAGGTAGATAACACCTACCTGCTGTTGTGCTTGTGCATTCATTTGATAGCCGCCTTTTCCATAGCTTGCTTGTTGCTGTTGACAGAAAAAAAGTTTTTTCTTGCGTAACTTGCCAATGAAACTATTCGATTAAGCGTATAAACTAACACCGGTTTAAGGCTCATAAAGACAACTGCAATATTCGAGAACCTGTCCTACTGAACCTAATAGATTTGGGATGAAGGGAAAATTTTGTTCATAAGTTTAGATCAGGCGTCGGCCATCTCTTCCTGCTCGCTGGCAATAGCGTGTCGAAAATATATTTTCATTGATAAATTAAATACTGTAAACGGTGTAATTTGAATAGGGCTGTTAAACTCTGGATGCTATGATCATGTTTAAAAGACGCAATGAATTGGTGCAAAACGCAATCAAATTTATTTAGATACACGGATTTACAAAGCGTCCATTGTATGGGATGTATAGTTCCACATGAAGCACAGCGCCTTCAAGGTTAAAAAGTTCCGTAAAATGCCAAATGTATAAAACGAAATCGCTTAAACAAAAATGTATCAGACCAACTCTGGCTTGCGGGGATTTTAGGTTGTCGACCCGTGTTTTTAGAAATAATTAATCAATACAGCCTATACGTGGACTGCTTTTCATTAGTGATGGATGAAATAACGAATAGGTTTAAATTAGTGAAATAAGAAGAAATTAAATTTTATTTTAAGAGATCATTTGTAAAATTAAAAAAAGCAAACAATAATTTATAAGCGTAGCTACCTACGCACACAAATCAAAAATAAAAGTAGTAATCCTATACTTCCTACAAGTCGTTTTTCATTACAATGCACGAACTATTACACGAACTAAGATATTCTGCTCGATTAGGCTCGGGTTTGTCCTGTTTTTTTTTGTGATTCTCTTGCGGGTAAAGAACACCAACAAGGTCGTTTATACGAAACAAACTGAACAAAAATAAACAGCATTACATCGGTGACAAGATAGTGAGAAAATATCTACCTGCTTTTGTTGTTGTACATATCCACTAGACCCGTGCCCGCCTTGACTCTGGTAATGTAAAAACGTATATTATAATATGTGTTAAAAGTGGAACCGTGATTGTATATCCATAAGTGAAGAATAAATATTATGTGAAGGCGACAGAATAAAAAACTGCCGTCCACCTTTTTTTTTTTTTTTTGAAAAGAGACAATTAAGCAGGTTTCATTCTTTTATCGAACTGACCTTTAATTTTTAATCTATATTTACCCTTTTTTCAAAATTTAATATAGAGATTCCCGATCAGTGACGTCAATAATGAAGGTGTTTATTTTTATTTAAATTTATTGGAGAAATGATAGCATTAGTACATCTAAAGTAGATAACACCCACCTGCTGTTGTGCTTGTACATTCATTTGACGACCACCATGCCCATAGCTTGCTTGATGCTGTTGCTGAAAAGTTTTTAATTGCGTAACTCTTTAATGAAACTATTCGATTAAACGTATAAACTAACACCAGTTTTAGGTTCTTAAAGACAACCTTATTATCAAAGACACTGTCCTACTGAACCTGTTTAATTTTGGGTGCAAAGGCGTATATGTAGATGTTTTATTTAAGGGGAAACGCAAAACAACGCGTTTCTTTTACGTAGGAAATATTCAGTGCAATTACCCAAGTATCATCAGTTCCTATCATGGTCACCGTTGACCATAGGTTTAGATCAGGCGTCGGCAATATTTTCCTGGTCGCTGGAAAAAGCGAAATTTAGAAAGGTCCTAGTGTGTCGAAATATATTTCCATTAAAGAACGCTTTGCTAAAACGTGTTGTTTTCAAGTATTTTATTAACGTAGGATTGTCTGCAATACGAAATGGGTCTAATCACATTTAGAAATAAAACGTTGAAACAAAAATTGCATTGGATTTTTTTTTTAATCGACGGTGTAATTTGAAAAGGGCTGTTAAACTCTGGATGTTATGGACATGTTTAAAATATGCAATGAATTCGTGCAAAACGTAATAAAATGTATTTAGTTTTACAGCTTTGGCAAAACGTCTATTGTTGGTATATAGTTCCAGATTAAGCACAGCGTTCCAGATTAAGCACAGTTTAAGGTTAAAATGTTCTCTGGAAATGAAATGCATAAAACTAAATGGCTTGAAGCTTAAAAACATTTACATTTACTTAACATAAAATATGGCAGGCCAAAATCTGGCTCGCGGGGAGTTTAAGTTGCCGAATCCGACCCCTGTTTTTACAAATAATCAATCGAAACAGCTTGCGTGGAAAGATTTTCATTAGTGATAGAAGAAATAATGAATAGGCTACAAATAAGTGAAATAAGGTACTAATAAAGCGACCTTTAATGCGAATTCAAAATCGACCTAAAACGACGTTTTTCGTATTTTGTTTGGTCGATTGTAAACGCAAGATAGTTTTTCTCTTTGGCATTTCGTCATTCGTTCAGGTTGGCTGATTAACAAGTCTGTATTCGACAATTGACAACGCTAAGTCAAGCCTTCTTCCTTTTTTTCGATAAAAACTTAAGATTTAAGCGCATTTAATGTTCCTCGCTGTTTGCTGTCTACGCCAGCGGTTCCCAAACTTTTCTAAAAATTTTGCCTGGCGGACCCGTTGTAATTATTTTGATATTTCGCGGCCCTATAAAATTTCAAGGGTCAGTTGACCCACATTTCTTGTAATTCGACTGCATCGCGGGCCACAATATTTCTTGCATATTATTTGCGGGCCACATAAAGTAGGCTAAATGCGTACCAGGAGCGGATCAACGTTTTTCGTTTGGTCGAGGCATGAAAAGTTTAAAGATAACGTCACAAAGTAATATCGAAAGATATATACGGTCCAGAAACTTGCTTCTGTCGTCGAACTTGTGCGCAAATAAAATCGAATGTTATGAGACTGGGAAAATGTTGTGCGCGAAGCGCGAAAAATTTGTGTATTTGACAAAAATTTTAATTAGAAGACTGCATTTTATAAGCATAGAGTGTTCGCGTAAAAGATTTGTTGCATACTCCCCAATCGCCAAATCGAACGATTCGCTATTGGCAGGTAGTACAGCATAATAGATGCTTTATGATGTCACAATAGACATCATAAAACAGGCTATGATCGAATAATAAAGCATAACTAAAGGCAATAAAGATGACAGATAATGTTTAAAATAGTGGTTCTTAACCTTTTTTCAGCCGCGCCCCCCTTTGGTAATTTTCCCATGCCTTGCGCCCCCCTATGAAAATATTTCGACATTTTGCGATTAAATATCACCGAGAAAACAGGAAAATAGTGAAGGGTGTTGTTGGTCGCGCGAGACGCGAAAAATTTTGTGTTTTATTTGTTCGAATTGGCTAGACTGCAACCGAAGAGGCGTTTCGCATTGGGCATACAACAAATTGCGCGAGCTCGACACATTGATTTTATCGAGCTGATTTTGACAAACGTGTTGCGAGGGCATTGACTTCACAGTTATATGATGTCGAGCGCAAAAAATGTCAAGTAACGACACACAACACAACGGCAATATTGCAAAAACAATATAGTTTTGCGCAAAAAAAGTTCGACTCCCCCTGTTGCTATAGCCTGTTATCATATATAAAATATGGATGAAAAATAGTCCGAAAGGGCGATAGTTTTATTACCGTGGATTTTCTAAAAGGGAAGTAGAAGATTCGCGCCGAGCGCGAAAAATTTTTGCAGTTTTAATGTTAAAGTTGGCAAAAAACAGAGTTTGTATGTAGGAATTAAAATCACTACAAAAAGGTAAAATATTAAAGTCGAGCTCGCGCCCCCCTTAGAATTGCTTGGCGCAGTATTGCAGGTGACGAAAAGACGTGCTTGTAATTTAGCGCTATTAGTCCCGTATATGGAACTTGGGTAACTGCGCCGTTGATAGTCAAAACATGATTCTACCAAAATCAATCACACATATTTAAACATTTGCCTGAAGTTAACGATTGCACACTTAGCTGTTTCGCAGCTGGCGCCTGGCTGGAGTGTAGACGACGCACGTGTTTACTTTGCGCCTAAAGGTCGCTTTTGCTAGACGTTTTTCTATTTAGTTTTTTCCTATTGAACACGTCCTTACAAATCACTAATTATGACGTCATAACCGTCGCTATTTTATGACGTCTTTATTAATTGACGTCAGACGAAAAATAGGGGAATTCCTTAAGTTGAAAATTCGGAAACTCCACCCTTTTTAGATTTCCGGATACGCCCCTGCATACAACGAACGTTATACCAACTTTGTTATTAAAAGAAAAATGTTAGGTGTTCTGTTGTTGTCGCCATTGGTTACCTGTTGTTGGTACTGGCTCATGACGTGGTGCAAATTAATTTGGATTGAATGGTGGCTAGTCATGGTCTGCTGTTGATGTTGAGATTGCACACCGCGTTTAGCGACTGCGTTTTTCTTTGCCGCTTCGTCAAAGACATCAGCCCATTTTTTGATGTCCTAAAGCAAAGCAAGAGAAGTAGTTTGCATCTGAAAAAAGGTTATAGGCTATAGGCTTTACTGCATCACAAAGTTTGCAACGTAACCAAAAGTTTTCAATATACGCAGACGAAATTTTATAAAAAAAATGTAATTGGAAAAGTATTTATACATATAAAAAAATTGTATTGACATATTTTCATTTTGTTAAGTGTGTTTGTTTATACGTTCATATGGGAATGCGATGATTAAAGTTTTCAGAACGATGTGAGTTTAATTACGGTCTTACTGTTGGACTTCATTTTATTATTTCGTGTAGAAAATGTAGGCCTAGATCTAGTATAGTGTTGCCATATTTTGAAAGCGAAATTCTAAACAAATTTAATGCGGTTGTATTAACCTACTCCAGATCAAGGGGCGTACTACGTCATAAGTTACAAAACGTGACGTATTTTTATAATAAAAAGACGGAAAACACTTGCGTCATGCGTGAAGCGTGAAAAACGGCTTTGTATGGTTTTTAAGTTGACCGAATTTTAATTTTCGAGGGTGCGATGAGACATACGGCCCAAGGATAATCTGATTTCAACAAAACGAGCTAAAGCATAATTAGTTTCGAACACCTCGGTGTAGCGGTAGGTCAAATTGGTGTTTGCATGCAGTTCCATATTTGGTAAAAAATAACTATATAATCTAGTTGCTTGTTTAAGTTTTTCCAATATTTAACTTACAATATAAAAATTAATAAACTTACTGCTGGAACGTTTTCAACTAAAAGAGAGCGCAATACACAAAAACTTTTTTCAAAAGCGAAAACAAAATGATTAAAGGTATTTAACATGGTCGCGTGTGACGTAACAATAAATAGCATTGCATTGCAAGTTACGTCCTGTGAATACGAAGCTATTTACCGAACAGAAAAAAATTGAACTGTAATTTTAGTAGTTACAATTATCGTTTTCGAAATTGTAAGTGTATTCGCGATATACTCCAAACATGACGGTCAAATCCCGAACAAATAGGCAGATTTTAACACTAAAGTTCCTGTCATGTCAGGGAAAATCCTGATGTATGGCAACCACTGTTCCCTCTAAATAAATTTTCTACTGCGCAAATGTTTTTTGCAGTGCGCAAGAACATTTTAAGGCTGCGTTGGCAGGGGCCCGCGCCAGATCAATGTTTTTTTTGTATTGGGGCGAGGCGTTAAAATTTTAAAGATGACGTCACAACGCGTGACGTCATGAAACAAATATTCTCAATCTAGTTAAATATTTTCAAGGATATGGCAAAAAATCGGTCGCGCGAAAAAACATCCGAATATTTGGGTTAAATTAACAAAATGTCTAATTTTCAAAACTAGGATGCGTGTTGCCTTTAGCGCACAATCAACAGTCACGAACTATTCGCTCATTTGCATTTATCGAGATGATTTTGGCAATTTGTGAGGGCCATTATTGACCCCACAGCAGTATCTGCACAGAAATCGTGTGCCCAAAAACTGCATTTGTGTTAAAAATTTACGTTAAAAAAAATGCATTTCGGTTTCATGATCCCGAATTATTTTCAAACCCTCCACAACTGTGTTCGGCACTGTTCTAAACTCATCTTTTAAGCTTGATATTCCTGAGTAGACATTTAATTCTACGTGAGATAAAAACATACACAATATGGATGATAAAAACCGATTAGACAAATTAATTTAGTACGATACAATCGCCAATGCGGTTTTAGCTACAAACATCAAGGAAAAAATGGCCAATGCGAAATACTCGAACTGTTGTGGCGAAAAAGTAAAGATATTTTAGTTCTCATTTGATAATAATGTAAGTGCGCAAAAGCAGATTTTACTGCGCAATTGAGCACTTTAGAGGGAACACTGATGGCAACCTTAATCTAGTACCATCTTCTTTGAGCACCATATTTTTGCGGCACACCTTTGTTGGAGTGAAAAAAATGGCTCATTAAAACAACAGGTTTGCTTCCGCTGGCATATTATAGAAACGATTGTTTTACGAACTTGAATAAGATAAACAAATATTTTGTCGTTATGGGGACAGTTGCTAACTTACAGCAAAATGTAAACGCGAATTTTATCTTTATTTTATATTTAGGCCTGGACAGGGAAAACTTATAAATATTACCTTTATAAAGTTCTCACGGTCACCTTCTTCAAGCAAGTCACGTTGTGAATTGTCTTTGATCACCGCCGCAGCCGCTCCGGCGATGCAAATCGCCAAAACAACATAAGCTCGCATTTTCAACTTTGCGTAGCACCTCAAACTCGTAAGTCTGCTTCAGACCGAATGAATCTCGGGCCACTTGAGAACAGGTCCATATCAATTTGCTTCGTTTTATTTGGCTTTTGCACACAAGCGAGGACAATGCACATTTCTGGACGCAACCCTAAAGACAAACACTAAAACGGGGCTCGCATTCGGGGTGAAGGTGCCGCCCTACGCCCGGAAGATAAATACGGTTCGGAAGAGAATAAAAACGGTCAACTCTGCTAACATTGGGTCTTTTTATTCGACGTTATCTACGTACAAAAGCAGGCGTGACCAAGTAACGCAGAAAGCAAACAATAAAATTCTTTCGAGGGCAAAGTTATCAACGACCACTGTTTAAATGTTAGACCTGACGTTCCCTTAGAAAAAACTCCGGAGAAGGCTACCGATTTTGACAATGTCGTTTTCACAGCTGCAACCATGGACACTGCGTCAACAGATATGAGGAATGAATTTGTTCGGGCAGTCCTAAACGCTCAATGGACAGAATAGTTGCAAAAAGAACACTGACATCCTTAACGAAATAAAAAAAATTGTGACCTGGGATCTTTTTTTACTGAAATTGTGACCTGGGATTGTCCTCATGACAATACAGAAAATTCGTTCATTATTATTATTTTTTGTCAGGAAGACTGACGTTTATGCTTTCGATAACTAATTTATAAATTCGCTGATTACGTCACTACTTGTTTTTTAATTGTCAGAACACTGCTTCATGTTAAGATGTCACACTAGATGTTTTACATTCTACTAGCTTTTCTATAAAAAGTGCAAATTAAAATTTGCAAGAAATTGCCTGAAAAAGAAAAAAAAACAATCAAGGGTGGCTGGCGAAATTTTGTTTTTCGCTACAAAGACATAAAAAAACACTTTTATAGCGATACATAATTAACATACTCGGTAATCCCTGCGAAGTCCAAGACAAAAGATTTATGCAATTTTTGCATAAGCAGAAGGCTAAATTCCATTTAAAACACATTGATGTTTCAATTGAACTTTTGCAACAATACGTGGTAAAGCAGTGCTCCTCATTCAGTGGGTAGAACTGCTTCAAATTTGGTTGGGGCAAGAAGCTATAAAAGCTGTTCGACGATTTACTTTTAATTACTCTTTATAGTCAATTTAAACTTAACGACCGGCGAGAGCGGCGCACAAACTAAACGGGTGTACATAGCCCGTTGGAAGTTGGCTCTGTAAAGCTAAAATCAACATCCAACGGAATTAAGGTAGGTCAGAAATTCTTTGAACTTATTTGGCCCGGTGACCATTTAAACTAAGCCCTTTAACCAACCCTTTAGGAGTAAACTTAACTCTTAACCTAATAAGAGTGTGCTATAATATTGGATTGGTTTTAGAAGCACTGCGATAAGATACCAAATTGATACAGGCATTTCAGCCATGTTTCCACATTCAAAACAACAGTATCGAATTCTACACACAACGATGTCGAATTTTACCATGAAGTTGACAATAAAGTAACTAACTTCCAGTTACACTAATACCCTTTAATAATTAATGATTATAAAAAAATTGTTTAGAGTAGAGTAATTACGTCACTTTTCCGTATCAGAAGGGGTACTTTTTGCCTGAAATAACGCGATCGAAATAAAATTTCAAGCATCGAAAAACCCCAAACTAGAGTTTGTCAGTTTTTTGCCGTTGCCTTAAAAGTCTATTTGGACAAACCAACCTATATTCTAATAAAATATAGTCCGGACTCTGTGAAAGGGCAAGTGAGCCATCTCCGCCCTGTGAGCCCTGGCATAATCCCACAGGTAGTTGTCCACAGTGATGGAGTTGACGACGGCGGAGATGTCGGCTCTGTCGCTCTGGTCGCTTTCCATGATGGCCGACTTCACTTGCGTCACGAGGAGCTTCACTGCTTCGATCGAGCAACCGCGGATCTCCAGCTCGTAACTTTCAACGAAAAAAATAAGTCAAGTAGCCGAAAAAATGTCACAAACAAAAATAATTGAAAATAAAAATATTGTTACACATTTTTTGTATTAAAAAAAAATGAAAAAGTATAAGAGGCGAGCTGTACAGTACTTCATTGTTATTATTTTGGTATTTTGAGTTATTGTTTTTATAATGTTTAAATTTGTACTATTACCTGACTAAGACTAGCAAAAATAACTGTATCCAGATAAAAAAGTAAATCGAATCTACTGTATATTTAGCATGATTAATTCCATTTTGTAATACAAATACAAAAAGAATAAGTTTTATAAGCCTAAAAATCACATATTAGAGCACAGTACACAGCGGTTTTAATTGAAAAATTATAACAGTTTTAATTGAAATATAAAAGCAGGGACAGTACGCAGATTTTAAGTCTGGTTTATGTAGTTTATTCAAATTAAATTCACAATGGACATTGGACATGGCCTTCTTTGATAGCTTATTTTTGAGTACTGTTGCCATTGAAGCACACAACTAACCGGGAACCAACAGGTAGAACAGTAAGATCTTCAAGGATTTTCTTTAGTTCACTTGAATAAGACAAAATTTCTAAATATTCCAAAGTCTGAGGAACCCTGTAGTCGGCAAACATAGTCAATTGATCTATGTTGGTAAATTCACCAAGACCTGTCCCTAAATAAAAAACACATAATCCATTCAAAACAACATTTTTTTAGTATGGTGCAACTAAGATAACAGCAGGAATTTTGATTTTTGCAGAGTATGATTTTTTGTTGTTTTGTTAAATTGAACAACTTTGAAAAAATTCTCTGTAAGCTAACCTTCATAGCACAACCAAACATCTGCCACCAAGATTTGAGCTCGTTTGTAGAAAGCAACAGATTTGCCATCAAAAGTTGACACATCACGGTAGGATATAAAATTCTTCACAACACACTGTAATAAATCCATTGCATTCTTGTTGCACTGTCTATATTGATACAAATATTTGTATAAAAACCAAACAAACACTCAGAATAGGTGTAAATTATACTAATTTCAAATTTTTTTTTTTTCAATTTTTTTAATTTTTACACTGTTAATGTGCAATTTTTTAATTAAAAAAGGCTAGTTTTAATGTTAACTAACTTAATGCAATTGACAAATGATCCATCAAAATCTTCAAGTAAAATTTTTCCTGCATCCTTGTATGCTAAATATCTTTCTTTGAGTAAAGGAATGTCAGTCTAAATAAAAAAAAAGTTCAAGGCTTGGTGACCAATTCCAAAGAAAAAAAAATATAATCTTCGGAAATATATAAAATTGATACGTGTAAAAATCTAAACTTATACAAAATATTTATTGTTCATATTCGTGTTGTATATATAGTGCTGTTATATGATACTACAAACATAAATTGATGAATCCAGCAGTGTTTCCACAATTAGCAACAGTTGCCCACAGAAAATGTAAAATTCACATGACATATCAGAACTTATGATTTTTCACAAAGCTTAAAAAATATGTATAAAATTGAATGGTACCTTAGAATCAGATCTAAATAAATGGGTAAACTCTTCTTCTGTTACGGTTGACATGTAACTGGCATTGAACACAGGTTTTCCATCATCTTGAGCCCTTCTCAAAGCTGCAATTAGAGACCAGTAGCCAGTGTAGGTTGTCCCTTTGTACTTGACCTAAAACATTACAACCAATACAATATTATTTACCTGGTTGTATTTATGAGTTCAAAGACATTGTTTCTATTAAATATTTTATTTTGTATGTCATTCATAATACCTATCTGTTCTTGCTGAGTCCCTTTAAAGGAAATTTAAATAACATTCCTAAAAATGACTTTTGGGTGGTATTACAACTACACAAGAGATTATTAAAACTGAATTGCTAAACAATTATTTAACAATTGCAATGTTTTACTAATATGTATAGAGAATGAAATCCAATATTATACAGAGGGCCATACATCTCATACAACCCTGACTGCATTGCAATTTCATTTCCACCAAGATGTTTAGCATGAAATGCTTGCAAAAAAACTTTGCCAGTACTGTCATGCATAAAACATGACCTACACACCAATTTTAGAACGAAAAATGGTTATTCTAGCATTATTACATAATTTTGGCATGACTTTTTGACTGCCACAAATTATGGAATACAGTCATCCATCCAAATTAATCATTAGTTGCAAAGACATTGTAATTTATATAAAACTTTGTAAAAATACAACAGGACACATGCATAATCCAATGGAAAACTTTGTTTAATATACTGACCATGTATTTGATTTCAGGATCATCAGGCCAAAAAGAGAAGTTCAACGTGTCAGCAACAAAAATTAAATCAATTGCTTTTTCATCAGCAACCTTGAAAAATGTTATATGTTCAATAAATTTACATTTTTTTTTCTAAGAAATTGGTACTGCAGAACTGTTTTTCTATTATTCTAATAGTTAATATGTTTTTTTTTTGTTAGATGTAGCAAAACAGTAAAATTAAAGTTTAATCATATTAAAACTTTCTGGTGTGACTCACACTTGGGTGAAGGGTGTGTTCTTTCCATGTTTTCATAGAAGATTCCTTTTTCATAAAAGATTGCGAAATTTTTGCAGCTGCAACTTCGATAGCTTTACTAGATATTGTCACATGTTTACTGTTTGCAGCAATCAGCTTTCCCGCTTCAGATGGAAACAAGGTTTCGGCACAAACGCTTTCAGCTAACTCGGGCATTCTATTACTCTAACTTGAAACTATAAGGTGCGCAAAGCACGTGCAGTTTGACTTCCAGGCGAATTACTCTCCGGGTATTTCCCTTATGGAAAGTGTGTAGTATCACTAGTACACCGAAAGCCATCGCAGGCTCACAGAATATGTCGAACAATGATGCAGGCAAGGCCGGCTAGAAAACAACTAGCCTGTAGTGCGGTTCGAACTAACGACCTCCGGCCATACCGGAACCATGTTGTACGCTTTGTGTTTCTTGTTCTTGCTGTGTTATTCAAAGAAATAGGATTTAGTTACATAACATTAGGTTACTAACGACCCGACTGCGTTAGAGATACATGCTCTACAAAATAACCACCCCATCCGTCAGAAATCAGTGCAGTTCTAAGCAAAAAGGTCTACGACAATCAGTGCATTCAAAGGATCAAAAAGTCCGACTTTTAGGTCTTGGACAATGCACTAATTTGCATTAACAAATGTGCATAAGAAGATTAAGTTTAACAATACTTGACCCAACCAAACCCAAACGCTAACCAGCGCCCTAACCCAAATAATGTGCGATAATTTAATACTTATAACGCTTCAGGCCCCAATACCTCAATTTGTGACGTAATAATCTTAAATACAATGGACGAGAAACCATCTTATGACCATCCGAGTTTGGGCCTTTTTCCCCAGCATTTAAAGAATTATTAAAATAACGCACATTATTTGGGTTAGGATTCGGGTTAGCGTTAGGGTTTAGGTGGGACAAGTGTTATTAATCCTATCTCCTATTTTGTGTTATCTTTTCTGAACTTTTAATGAATATTTTTAATTTATCTACGCCGGGAGTTTACCTAAAGGTCCAAATCAGTGCATTGCCAGGACCTCAAGGTCTAAAAGTCTAGACTTTTCTGCCATTGGATGCCCTGATTGTCGTAGACCTTTTTGCTTAGAAATGCACTGATTTCTAACGGATCGGGTGAAATAACACTAAACTCAACAGATATGCTATTTTATACAACACACTGTTTATAAAGTTCTAACTACAACTGCAATGTATAATTAAGAACATGGATTTTTACAAATAATCTACGTCGAACTTCCTTGCTTGTCTTACCTTGACCCAACTTTTTATATTTAACATGCTAACTGGCCTGATTGAACATACAAGTTAAGAAACAACTCAGCAAAACATAATACTTCTTCGGTTAAGGACATAACGAATTACCGAGCCTTTAAAATCGCGCGGAGTTAAATTCTAGAGCTATAGTCTTTATGGTAAATAAGGCCACTCTTGTAATCAGGTTCACATTCAACATCGGAAAATAGTCAGTTTTGTAATCAAGTATTTTAAGTCCCAGTCCAACTACAACTTCAGCAAGTCAAGTCATTGCTTTTTCTGCACTACGAGCAATATTTCGCACAGAACGCATCAAAACGAGTAAACATTTGTTACATTTAATAGTTGACATAAATAAACGAATTTACCTAAAATTGATTGAACTAAAGTACTTTAGTATACATGAAGGTAGCCTATTTGTTCAAACAAATAAAGCAAGTCAATTAAAAACACAGATTTTAAGTCCATAATTACAACAATGGAAATCTTAGGTCGTCAGTCTCAGTTAAGTCAATTAATATCGTAGTAAAATATTTGGAAATGTTTTTTTAGTTGGCAGACCTTAAGTAATTATGGAAAACGCTCTAAAACATTTAACACATTGCACTTTTAGCTTAAAACATTTTTCGCATTGTACTTTTAGGTTTTAGTACGAAAAGCTCTTAACACGAACAACATCACTCGCAATTAGAAAAGAAATTGTATTAAAATTCGAAACAGTATAAGGCAATGAAAGAGAATTGCGCTAAAAAGAAAAAAGGAAATAAAACAACGCTGATGTTAAACGCACATCAATTCAAGGTCTGCAGCTTGTACATTGCAGCTCCTGTCTTAAGAAGAAAACCTTGAGTATTGAGGGTATCAATAAGATCGGAAACGCATGTTGGCTCAATCGACAACTTTTCGGCAATCTCGCGGATCTCGGCCGTCTTGAAAACGATTGTCGATCGGCTTTGGGCGGTCTAGATTGAACAGTACAATTATGGTTGGAACCAAATAATGTTTTATAGAAATGTAGCATAAATTCAACCGATCTACACTCTACAATATCTTATCGCTAAGCGTACCTACCGGCCAGTAGGCTAATCCCGAAAATTTGAGCCTATTGTAAATGGTAATTGCAAACGTATATATTGGTAAGTATATCTTGCCAAACATATACATGGCGCAAATCATATAACGTTACCTTAAATATTAAAATAATTTATTTCATTTTTGAAACATTTTCTACATTTGAAGTGAAACACGCGAATTTTTGTTTTAGGATATTTGAATTACCCACTCCGCCACCAAATGGTGCGATTACTTTTCAGTAGCACACAATGTAATATTGTACAACGGGCGACTTGCCTTGTTGAGAGCGGCGAGCAGCTTCTTGATCTTACTTCTCCCGCTAACGCCCGAGCCGTGGAAGGAGCGCTCGAAACGCAGGTTGTTGCTCTCGTCGGCAAAGGTTTCGTACAAGCAGTGACGCATAATCTCCACCACTTCCTTCGCGTCATCCGCCGTCGCCTCGCTCCTGAATCGGGAGGTAAAACAACGTTGGACTTTTTCATTTTTATAATAATGGTATACCGCAGCGGTTCCCAAACTTTTCAAAATAATTTGCCTGTTGGACCCTGTGCAATTATTTTGATGGCCCTATAAAAAATCGGGCATCAGTTGACCCATGTTTCTTGTGGTACACTTGTGAAGCAACGAACATCATAAAAACACTATAATAATAATAATAGATAATTTAATTGTTTTAAACGACAATTGTTTAAAACCTAGTCTAATATCTAAAAACATTGGGTAAAGCCTAATGTTTAAAAACACAAAGACCACAGCTTTGGAACCGCTGGTATACCGGTTTCTGACATACCCCCGTGGACAGAACGGTTTGGCCGGAATCGGACAGCCATTTGATGCTGCGTTTGTGTGGAGAAACTGCTCGACTGGTTTGGAATGTGTTTTTTTACGGTAAAGACGTGATAACTCGGACATCAAAATGGCCGAGCAAGGTCAGTACAAATGCAATTTAAAAAAAGGAAAAGTGGGTTTTAGAAAAATCTACCATTTCACCAGCATTGGCACTAAATTTTTAAGTAAAATACGTCACCGACATTTTTAAGCCAAGCGTTGTTTTACAATTTTAACGTTCGTTTGCATAGTTATTTAAAAAAAAATGGCAATAGCCGTGGCTGGTTAAAAACTATTTTACTCGCTTTTAAAAATACAAAAAGCGTTTGAATGTTAATATAAGGCAGTCTGACGACAGGTATATCAACGTACTATAATTCCCCCTTATTTCAAAAAGCGATATTTGATAGTCATTTTACCTGAGCTCCATCCTGGCTCTAGCTTCTGACAGTCTTCTCAAAGACTCGAGTTGTCTTGTTGTAATAGGGGTGCTGTCTGATCGGTCGCCCTGACGACGAAGCTCAAGGTAAAATTCCTTTAAAACCTGAAAAATATGAAGAATGTGATAGTTTTGTCCTTTACACCTGCAGTACTTCATCATAGGTCACACCTAATCGAATTACATTGAATATTGTAAAAAAATAGGTTAAACTTTTTATATACAAATATTTATTTGCAGTATTATGCCAACTTAACTTCAAGACTTTTCATGAGAAACTTTAAGACAAAAGACAAGCTCCTTGGTCTTACTTTACAGGCGTCCTTAGTAAGCGCCACCCTCTTTATGTTCTTTCTCGCATAAGCGATGTACTTCCACATCAGGCAGTGCGGGACAGGGTCGCAGTCGCCTCTGCATGTGTAAGACCTCAAGCGTTGCTGTAGAGAGTTCTGCAAATGCAGCGAAAAGCGCAAAATTTAAAATCGTACAGTAAAATTAGTACATAAATTTCAGCCATGATTTACGAATAAATGTGACAATTTTTAACTTGAAGTAAACATATAGCCTCTTAACGCAAAAGCAAATTTCGTCATGATATCCTAGAAAAAACACTTTTTCTATTTTGCTAGTTAGTAGTGACGTCACTTTGGTGTCGGATCGAGTCGCGATAATTTTTGTCCAAAATATTTGGTATTGAAATAAATGTCAAGTATCGGACATCCCTGCTCACTAAAGTTAGATTTTTGCTCACCGTCGTTGAGCTACTTTCCCCTTCTTCCCTGTACACTGCCGCCATCGACTCGCCAAGACCAGTGAGTTTTTTACCGGTGTGTACTGCCATCACGTGGTCAGATAAAAGTCTGCACAAAACCATGAAGATAAAGTTGTTGATGTCTTACCTTACATTACAATTATTTTATTCTCCAGAAAGTGATTAAAGATTTTAAAATATACCGAAAAGAATGGCATAATGAATATTAAACATAGGTGACATTATTTTTTTAGCATTAATTTGGGCTAAAAATGGAAATACAAAGTTCCCCAATTGAAAAGCACCTGTCTCTTTCTTCGTTGGGAGTATCCAGAAGAATGTAAACGAGATCAAATCGCGACAAGAGCGCGCTTCCAAGCTTAAGGTTTTCAGAAACCGTCTTCCCTTTATTGTAGTGGCCGCCGACTGGGTTGGCTGCAGCAATGATAGCACACCTTTCCAAAAAGTAATTAAAGTCAACATTAATGTATATAAAACATGTTTAAAGAAAATTGGGAAAACACACATTACGGGCAAAGCTTATGTTCATCCAGTATCAAACAACCATCGACTTGCCTAATATATAGATTAGAGACTATTTGGGTTAACCTAGCATGCATGGAATGCAAGTGCGGTAAGTTGTAAGCGCATATTTAATACAAGCAGTCAGGCACTCGCAGTATGACATTAAATGCGTTACGAACAGAGATAAGGGATTGAAGGGTTAGTAAAGCTTTGTTCCGACTCTATTCAAGCACGAATCTGCGTCTGTTTTCGTACTTTCGGTCCTTATTCTAAACATTTTAACTCGTTTTCGATTGCACAAACCAGGAGAAAACGCTCAATAAAAAATACTGGGAAAAGCTAGTCAAATCTGGGTTTATGCACTATGCAGGGTAAATATCAATGATAAAGGTATTCAATTCATAATCCTGTCGCCACAACCTGGCCAAATAGAAGAACGACACAACTTATTAAAAAACGGAAAACAAATAGGATCTCATTCAGTCTAATCAACCGCTCACCTGGCGGGCATGCTGCACACGACCCCAGCCTTGGCTATACTGATGCTCTGCTGTTCCATGGCTTCGAGCAAGGCCTGGTGCTGCTGGTTCATCTTGTCGAACTCGTCGATGCAGCAGATGCCCTGGTCGGCCAGCACGAGGGCGCCAGCCTCCAGCGCCGTGTCACCTGTGCTCGGGTCTCTGTCCATAAGCAGTAAATATGGCATTTTACAAGGAAAATAAACGTCGTCGTTTAAAGCAAGGGACTTCTTTTGTTCGAGAGGACTAGACAAGTTTTTAGCCAATGTGTTATATTTATCTCTGCCGGGAGTTTTCCTAAAGGTCGAATTAGTGCATTGTCGCGACCTCAAGGTCTAATAGTTAGACTCTCCTGGCCTTGGATTCACTTATTGCCGTAGACCTTTTTGCTTAGAACTGCACTAATTTTTGACGGATCGGGTGAAAATGACGTCCTAAATTTACGTCACAGTAGAAATAGACTTCATAAATGTGCTGATTTCGGTCCAAAAATTGGAAAGTGAAATGGAGTCCAAATACATTTAGTGGAAAACGTTTTATTTTTAATTAAACTCTTTTCTTTGATAATTTAATTACATCTTAAATAATAAGTAATACTTCAATTAGGCTTTTACGGACCCCCTAAAACTAGTTCACGGACCCCCGTCCCCCAAGGGGTCCATGGACCCCAGTTTAAGGATCCCTGTCTAAAAGTATCTAAAAATTTAATTGCAAAAACATATTTTGGGGGTAAAATGTTTTTCTATACGCGTTTAACTGCAAAATTTACTGTGCCGCAATTCTTGCAACACCATAACTGTGGAGGATCTTCGTGAAAATTTTGGGTAAATACTAATGTTTCAGTGATTATGGATTAAGTAACAGCGTAAGGAGGATTAAACGTAAGTTTTGCACACTCCAAAAAGGCAATAACCCCTTTCGCTTCGTCTTTAAAGGGTATTTCGGATTTAAAAAAATCGAACGCTTAGCATTAAATACATTGTCTTCGTTTAGGAGTTTTCTACTCAGGTTGAAAACTATAAAAAACGTGACCCAAAACTTTTTAAAAAAATTCTCGAACTCCAGATGTAAAAGTAAATTTTGAAAAAAAGCCTTGCTTCTAAATGTTAAATTGCCCCAGGCCGATAGTCATAGAGACAAGTTCGAAATAGAAGTAGCCGCTCACCTGAGCAAGGTGACGTTCGGTGAACAAATAGTAAAATTCGGAAAAAATACCTTTGCTTAGGATAAATATTGTCCCCAGGCTGACAGTCATACAGACAAATTCAAAATACAAAAAAAGTAAAATAAAATACTCACCTGGACAAGGTGACGGTGAGCCCGCTGTTGGATGACGTATTGCCGCACACGTACACGCCCCGGGGCGCCAAGCGACTCACGGCCTGCAGCAGTTGGCTCTTACCCAGGCCCGGGTCGCCGACCAGCAAGATGTGAGAGTTTCCACGGATCTGCAGCAGGTCGCTGTCCTTGTCGTGCTGCTGCTGGTTGCCGCCGAACAGGCCCAGGAGAAGACCGGCCTGAAAATACAGCGTTTTGGTGATCGGCTTTAGAGCAGGGGTAAGGTTTTAGCTGTTGACGGCCGCATTGACAGTCTTTATTTTTTTTTCACGGCCACCGGTACAATTTTTTAAGGATGACGTCCGAAAGTTAAGTCATAAAGTGACGTCATTAAGAAATTATTAAAAAAAATTAACAGATTGTTCTATAGCAATTTCGTGCTAATATGCAACTGAAATAACAATGCTCTTAGCCAATCTGATGACCGAGACTGATATCTACCTGGCCTATGACATAAAAACCCTGCCTCGTTTTAAACCTAAAAGAGTAAATATAATAAGTTTGGTGCAAAAGTAACCCTTTTATGTAAAATGTTTTATTAAGTTGTCTAACCTTAACCATATCCTGCCCGTAAATAGTTGGACAAAGAGAGCAAGCCAGCAGGGCAAAAATGTCATCTTGTTTGGCGATTTCGGCGAATCCCGCTAAGTCTCGCTCGCCGAAATCTATCACTTGATCGTTGGCAATTCGACGATCTATGAAAAAGGTTTAAACCGTTTTTATTGCCACTAACTTTACACCTTTTCATGATAAGTGATCACTAACTGCGACGCGCTAAGTTGATTTTAATTCCAAGCATATATCATAAGGAGGTAAGCTTTTGAGTTCTAGCAGACTTTTTATTTACCTTGCATTGAGTTCGACCTCGCGTTGCTCACGTGACTTCCCTCAATGTAAACAAGAAACATCGATTTGTCCTTGACTTTAACCCCACCGTCTTCTGATTTCTTTACCTTTACAATTCCTGGCGGTAAAATCAGTAAACGTCAGTTTGCACCGCCAGTATTGTTTTTTTTTTCTTTTTAAGCCAAATAAAAGCAAATTAACACGATACGACTTCCAATAAATATACTGTTTCTACCAGGCATGTTGTGTACTGAATATAAGCTATTTTGATACTTATTTGTTTTCTTTATGGATGCGTTCATCAGAAAACATAACCATACCATGACCAACAAACCACGCAAAATAAAACGACACAAAAAAGGAGACAAAATGCGCTAACCAAAGTTCAAAATAAAAAGCGATGTGTCGTTACATTCCGTGATGAAGGCATCCTGGATAGTAGCCGAAACGTCGGACAAAACAAATAGGTACCAGAAGAACTTATTTTTGTAAATATAGGACCGTCTTGAGTCATTTAATAAACCTACCACATTGAGACCACAAAAAGGTGATTTTTTTACTGCCACTCAGATCAAACAACTTTAAGCTGAAAAGCGATTAATAACGTCAACTCCTACCTGTAATTGTGACGACATCTCCCGGTGAAGCGGTATCCGCCAGATCCCGCATCAGTTCAACTTCAACCGTTCTTGGCATTCTGCCAGCTTCCCTCTGCTCGTCAGACAGCGCCTCCTAGTGCACAAATAAAAACAAAAAATGTAAAAATCCAGCATTCTGACAACGCCGACTTGCAAAAATGCTCTCGCTATTACTTTTCATTTAAAGATATAAAAAAGTGAATAATGCAATGAAAGACAAATTCACATTATGTAAACAAATTTTAATGAATTTTACACTCAAACGGTTTTTATATAATTTAATCGCACAACATAAATGTATTACCTGAAGCTTGACTATTTGCCAGTCTGTAATTTCAGTTAGCGGATGGTTGCGAAGTGATTCAAAGGTCCGGCTTCTGCATTGACTTGCAATGCAGCTACGAGGAGCCGAGTACTTGTTATCAATTAAAAGCAGAGCTTGCAGTTGTCCACATACCGAACACTTGAATGCCATTGTTGTGCACATTGGGCGGACATTGCCAACCTTTTTTGAACAAAATATTGCCTATTAAGTTGGTACAACCGCTGTAAACTGTACTGCTAGTTGTAACTTTTTCATTAATTCCTCGAAGGTAGTAATGCTACTTTATACATTAAATCAAATTTTGACAGCAGTTTTAGAGTTTTTGACAGCAGTTTTTTTTAGTCAAAATAGTTTTAATGTCATTGGTTTATAAAATACTTTTTACTATTTAATCCATTTATTTAAATAGCTAGGCAAACATTATCTGAGAATCACATAAAAAGTCTCACTTTAACTAAGGTTCCTTTCACTGACACAAACTTTCCAATAGACCTTGCTTTCAGGTGCTTCAGTTGAGTGACATGTTCATAGTTGAAAATTCTTGCTCTATCATAGCCATAACAATGTAATATGTGTTTAGTTGAAGTACAAAATTTTAATAGATTTGCGCTAAGTAAAATAGTTTGTCTTCTTAAATATTCTTTAATAGAGGTTTACAAAATATCCACCAATCAACCATTACCTTGAAAAATCTCACCTTATCACAGGAATATCCGCTAGAACTAAATTCATGCTGTCACTTGTAGAACTTGCAAGGGATTGGGATTTCTTTGCCATATAATGATGGGCTGCCAGTCCTGTTACATACAAATAATTATGAAATGAAATATATGTAAAGGAAACACGATTATTTTTGTAATAACCATAATATTCGGTACACATACCGACATAGCAAAGGATCTGATATATATTAGTAACATTTCAGGCTAATTTTTAAATAATATCAACCATCTATGACCAGAAAATAAATTAAATTTGGATATTAGTAAGAAACAGAACAAGCATTAAAAAATATTACAACGCATTTTATTTTAATAAAAGCTTAATTTGTGGTAAGTTGCGAGCAAATTGATGCACAAAATGTATAGAAACCAAATTTTGTCGATTTGGTTAAAATTTGCAATTTAAAAGGATACATAATGTTTAGCACATAGAAGAGATTCACATATTGTTTAAATAAATGACATTTTTTCTAAATTTAACTTTACACTTTGTAGAATTATACTGACCTCTATGCTAAATAAACACCTTGAAACAAACTCAAACAAACTGAATGTACAGATGCTCATGTGAATTTTTTTTTGTATTTTTAGTTCAAAAGGTAAAACATATATTTGTTGGGTCAAAAGGTTACTTTACAGCTAAAACTGCATAAATTATGTGGCAATAATTCTGTTTAACAATATGAAGTCGAATAAATACAAATAATGCAATCATTTACCGTATGTTTAAATGGTAGAATCAAACTGTCCCTGTTTTAGCAGCTTTAAATTGTCTCTGCGTCACCTACTTTTTACCCTTGATCCATACTTTGTCAACCGCTGTCTTATAGTAATAATAAGTTTATGTTTAATTAATTTGATGGGCATAGAAAGTCAAGCAAGTCCTATTTGGCATGAATAAGACATGAAAACATGTTTTTAAATATAGGAAAAGTACCCGTCATGTTAAAAACAAATATATGTATATGCATTATGCATTTATATGTTTATTTATTGGCACTTAAATATTATTTGTTTTTAATTGGTAACCATGTTTTACACCCCTAAAATTATTCCTAATTAAGAAAAACGAAAACACAGTCGAAATAATTTTAGTTACTAGTACCAAAAAAAAAATGCTACTGCTTTTCAACATACCAAGACAACCTAATGAATGCTCGGGGCGTTCATGTAGATCTTTTTTCAAACTTGGAATTTTATCTTGGATATGCTGGTTGTCAACAAGATCTACATAATCAATTGAAATGCTTTCCCTTGTAATGACAACATTCATGTCATTTTTCTCAAAGTAGTATTGAAAGTAGGGATCTAAGTTCTGTAAGAAAACAACAACAAAGCATGCAATAGCGGAGTTTTTTATTTAAAGTAAATTATATAATTTTATTTTTTAGTGTTAGGTACCACTTGTAACTAGGGCAGAGGACGTGGAGCTGGAGCCCATAGCTACATGGAACTGAAGCCCACCTGGATCCATTAAAAAAATATTTTGGGTGGAGCTGAAACCGCAACCATTTTAGTGTGCAGAGCTAAAGCTGTGAAAATGTATGCTCCAGATTTTGAACCTTGTAGCAAACTTAAAAAACTGCGTTTTCATAGAAACGAATATATAAAGGGATTAGATAACAAAGACACATGTATACATATTTGATTCCTATTTTGGTGTTTTTTGTTTAACCCTTTTTTTTATTCTTGTTTATATTGGTCAGTTATGTTGATTCTTGAGTATTTGGTATAGTTCTTAATCAGGTTGTAAATAACAAAAAGATGACTTTTCTTGTTTGCTATCAGCCTAATGTGAAAGGGTTTTAAACTGCTACATTGAAAACTAAGCTGTTTAGTGTGTAGCAAATGTAGCTTAAAGAAGCAACTTAAAAAAAATTACAGCTATGAAGCCAAAGCCAAGGGCCTGTTATATAAGTGGGTTCTGGAGCGATTGCTAATTTACAGTGGGTCCTCTGCCCTCGTTGCAACTAGATATTTACAACTTAAAATAGGCTCATTAATTGATGTGTTTACCTTTATTTTTACCACAGTTTCTGAAGCGACACCATACTCTTCCAAGGGAAAATAATGCCTCCATGCCTTATAAGGGCAAAACACATTTGTGACTGAGGGCCCAACATTAATTTGTGGCACAGAATCATCAAACAATGGTCCTTTTTGAAAAATTCTAAAAAAATATTGAAACATAGTCTTACAATATGAAATTCAAGGTTCATGGGATTCTTCAGCTTGGTTCATACTGTTAATATGGTTAAGCTTGGATAAGCTGATCTAAGTATAAACAAGCAAGCTTATCTCAACATGTTATAGTCAAATTAAATCTTGGTTATGAACTTCAACATTTTAAATTTAACTGAGCTGTTGCAAATGTTCAGGGTACTAATAATATTTATTGGTTAGACTGCTAACCTTCCACGAAACCAATTGTTCTTTTTCTTTTTACCACCATACGATGCTCCTCTGGAATTTGATCCTGGTCTTTTATCAGCCATTGCTGGTGCTTACGTTTGATTACTACATTTCAACTAACAAAACGCTATACTTACACTAGAAGAAAACAAAGCACTGATGAAAAGCCAGTTTATGCGCAAGTTGAACTGACTCAATAGTAATACACAAATATTGACATAAGAATAAATCACGTTATATAATCCAACAAGTCGGTTTTCCAAAATGAAAAATTGCAACAGGAACACCAAATTAACAAAAAATTAAATGTTAAATTTGGGATAAAGCCTCCTTGTCACCTATGGAAAACAAGAGAACTTTAATTTCTTTTTTGTGCTTTGGTTCACCAGTTTGATCCAAGGCTTTTGATAAATGCACAAGCAATCTTGACAGTGTGGTTAGGTGAGTGCTAACATCTTCATATTCTTTGAACCAAGGTCGAGGAATGGCACGAATTATTTCTTGGCATTTGCGTAAACATGTCACATTTAAAGCAGAAGTTTGCAGAGCAAGCATTATGTATCTATTAAGTAGCGAGTCAAAAGCAAACTCACACAAAACCTTGTACGACAAAATGCCATCAAACATCATTATGTTTTTAAACAGCTTTATGCAGGACCAGGTTTGGCGCTCTAGAAATAAGGTTGCTACTGACTGTTCTGCACTAGGCACAATTAACGGAATAAACACATCATTTTCTAAAGTGTTTTGAATGGACTTGCATATTGCTTGAATTAAATGCTGGCAGTGGCGGTTCTTGTCATTCATGAAACTATAATCACACATTAGTTCCCTAATCTCTGCAGAAAATCTTGAAGTTTGCTGAGCCGACATGGGATCCCATGCCCCTTGGGCCAATCTTGTGAGTTTGGCTAGCACGACCTTTTCAACTACACTGGAAATTACTTTTGCATCATCAGCAAACATGCCTTCAAGGTTCTCCTGTTCAAGTGCAAACATGGAAGCAGCTTTGAACCAGCTCATGTCTTCAAAGTGACTGTCGGCAGAAAGTAATGGATTCCAAAATGTCAATTGGGTTTTCACGAAAGGAATAATAAGTTTAGGTATGCACAAGGCAATGTAGGCATCAAGGTAGGTTTCTTGATGATTATTTCTCCAATCTGAAAAGCGTTGTAAAATATCTTTAACATTGCAGAAGTCATCAATAACATCTTCAAACATCTCTTTAAAGGAAGCTTGTATATTTTCTTGATCTGTGGCGAACTTTGCTTGTTCCATAGAAGTTGGTTCGTCATCTGATGACATACCGTCATTGTGATTGGGGTTTTCTTTTTTGATTTGGCGAAATGCACGTCGACGTGTTCTTCTAGCCTCACGTTCTCGTACTCTGTTCATGAACTCCGAGTCCATTGCCTGGTTTCGCTCTGCAGGTTTCATGGACACTTGACTACTCTGTATGGCCTCGTCTTGAACATCCTGAATGCGGCGCTTTACCAGGGCTCTTGTCTGCACTTGCCACATGTTTAGTGTTGCTTCGTAGAGCCTGTTTATCTCTGGATCCTTCTCTTGCAAGCAGCCTACAAGGTCACGAAGATACTGCCTCGTTTCTTGGTAAAACTTGTACTCAAGTGCAAGAGTATCTGTGTTACTTAAGTGCTTTGAAATGGTTGTACATTCACTTGTATCAAAGATAAGGCGATCCATTTCAGCTTGATTTTTGCTGTGTTGTTCCCTGCTACATATTATGTGGTCCTCTAACTGTTTTTTTATTGTTGCAAAAGAAACATCAGTTTTTGCATTTACATGATGTGCTTGCTGGATGTTGTCCATTTGACCATAATACATATTTGAGAAAGCCTGATTGTACATAACATCTTGGTTTTGGTAGTAGTATTCAGCATGACTATTGTTGGTCATTGGGGCTTGAGCGTTAATTCCTTTCTTAATCATCTCTTCCTCCCAACGATTTACTTCCTCATCTGGAACATTATCTTCATCGTTTTCATCACCAGATTCATCAGATTCATTGGGAACAAGTTGCCTGGGCTTCTGCTTTTCAATTCCTTTCATCTCCAATATTTCGTCCTCACTGCTGTTATCAAGGTCATCTTCTCTTACAAGCCGCGACTTGTTCTCCTTGTACACCTGAGTGTCATCGGTGGGAATAAACTCTGATCCAAACTTTCGAAGCATCTCTCTTTGTTTGCGGGCAGCATGGATCATGTTCGGAGTAGGAATGGCACCTGTACTCATACTGGAAAACTGAGTGGAAAGTTGCTGACTTTTAGTTGCAATATTCTCAGGTGGTTCCTCTGGTTTTGGGCGAAACACATGAACTTGCTCATTGGGTTGACTTTGTATATTGTTGTTGCTGGCAGTTGACAAAGGTTTTCCGTTGCTTTGCAGTTCTTTTTCCTCTTGCGCTCGCTTCTTGATCTGCTTTGCGATGCGTTTGCTCCGAGAAGATTTTTTGATTTGCAGAAACTCCTCTTCTTCTTCATCCGCTCCGAAACTTAGAACAGAAGCAGAAGAGGCCACCTTCTTCACCTTTTTTGTTTTCAACTTCTTAGGCTCAACAGTTCCCGCAGCACTGAAGGGTGCAAATTGTGTTGTCGGTTTGATACTTGGAGCAGGATGCAAAATGGATTCGCCTGGTTCATCCTCATCTGTGTCCCTCCGCTTTCGCAGATTTGCTTTGCTAGACTTTTTGAACATTACGACCATACACGATCTTAATTAGATAATATTGAGACAAACCATTTAGAGATATCCCTGTGACCTGTGCAAACGAAAAACAAACATACAATTATCAGTTATAAGATTGGTGCAGTTTGGATTCCTACCAATGCTTTTTAATGTACAATTACCAACTAGTCTTCAAAATTTAAATTGCAAACTAGGAGATTAATATTATGTAAGCCACCAGAACCCAAATAATGTGTGTTGATTTAATAATCATTAGAACGCTGTCCTAGGAAATAAGCTTAAAACTCTGGCCACTGTGGAAAGTATGGCAAGTGCACCCGCAGGTTTTTCAAACTTTCAAAATACACCCCAACCCATGGTGCATTTTTTTAACCTTTGTTGCACCCGGTCAAATGTATTTTTTCAGCCGTGTACCGCAAGATCTTATCGAAATTTGCCATACTTTCCAGACTGGAACTCTGGTAAGGATAAAATATTTTTCCGTCCAGGAGTTTTTAGCATCTGCTAATATGATTTGATTTAGAATGCAGGTTTAAGTGGGTCAAATATTATTATTATAGCTATTTCGGCGCTCGTCTAGAATCCTACCACAACGAACATTATTTGGGTTAGGGTTCCGGTTAGCGTTTGGGTTTGGGTGAGTCCAGTAATAGTGTTAAACAATATTACTTGACCTACCCACACCCAAACACTAACCGACACCCTAACCCACATATTATGCATTGCTTAATAATTATTTCAACGTTGTGGTAGGATTCTAGACCAGCGCCGCTATTTCTCCCATTTTTGATTTCTGCATTACTCCATTTTCAGCCGTGCAAAAGTTTCCAAACTGGCTGGTAGGATTCTAGACCAGCAACCAACTATGTTTATTTCGGCGCTCTTTCAGTATTGTACGTAAAAATTATTAAAAAAAAAACTTTCTCCAAATGCCGCATACCACAACGCATATTGTTTGGGTTAGCGTTTGGGTGAGGGTGGGTCAAGTTATTATTAATAATAAACATAATATTACTTGACCCACCCTCACCCAAACCCGCATCCTAACACAAACAATATGCGTTGTGGTATGCGGTATTATTTTGTTTTTTGCATAACTTTTCACGTACAGAAGTGAAAGAGCGCCATTTTCCTGTACTGTAAATTGTTTCTGTTTTTCATTGCTTACTTATTATGCAACAAACATAAATTTATCATCACACGTGATAAGTGACTCAGTGATTCGATAAACCCGAAAACTAGAATATTTATAAAAAAAAGTGGAGGTCGCCTTATATATTTAAAAATATCAAATGAGACACATTTTACATTTATAAATTTACAAGATATTTAGCGGCACTTCACAGAGAAACTTTTACATCTTGAATAAAGTAAATCGTCATGCACAAGGTGTTTTATGAACACCATCATAGAATACTAAAAAAATGCCAGTTAAAACTTTTTCAGATTTGCATTATTTTCAATAAATTTGGTCTCTGCTTGAATCAGGCACCTTAAATTAGGTTATAGCTTACATTTAATAGTCATAGGCATCAAACACTTTCGAGTTGGGGGAAGTAAACTGTAAATATATTATTTTTGCAGAACGACAAGTAATCCCCATTTGGCGGAAAGTAAATCAAGTACAAAAACTGAACTGTATTTATTTAGGTTGAAATATGAAAGTAGCAGTATGCATGTCCAAGTTTCTATAAAATTTTATCCCATATTAGACTTTGTCGGTTTGGGTTCCGGTAATATTGAACTATTGTTTTATTTTGAATGTAATATCCCATATCAAAATTAGCATTTTTAATGACTAATAGTAGTAGCCTACTAAGCATACCACGAGCAAAAAATGCTGGAAGAGCGGTCCGCTAATACCTCACTGCGTTTTCCTAATTTAATGTTAAACAACCATAACCTACTGAAATCACTTTATTTAATTATAGTTTCTTTGCTAATATGACAGACACAAGTAAAACTATTCGGCAAAAACAGCAATGCACTAAACATGGGACAACGCTACTTAACAGCGAGACACGAGACAGAACTAAGTGGCAATAGCACTAATACAAATAGAGTGACAGAAATGTAGTTCAAACAAGTACCAACATAAATCAAAAGAAAAATCAAGAACGTGAACGGGGCGATTTGGTTAGGTGTGCAAAGAAGAACAAATGTTTGTGTTGGATTATATATCGATAATGATTTGCGTTTGGTAATCAAAGATAAAGGTCTGAATTAGTTTATGCAGCAGTAAATATTAAAATGGGGAAATATACCGATCAAAAAACACTAGAACAATAAAATGTTTTGTTACGTAATAGGGAAGAATATGGCACAACTCTAGGTAAACAAAACAACCTTCATAAAACCCGTGCTGAATAGAATTTAAAAAAAGTATAATATGTTGCCGGCTTCATATAGACTGGTTTGGCTTATTTTTTTTAATTTAAACCTTAATATCAACTAAAACAACAAAAATAAAAATACAACACAAAACACGCCACTAAACAACTAACATTGCAACAGAGAACCACTCTACAACATTTAAACCAACCTTATCAAAGCATTGCACCAAAGAAGAAGTTTGGTTATTGCACAACATAAACTACAAACATTGAAGAAATGTGAACTGAAACCTGAACCATAATTAACTGCGCGCTCTATAAAAACTAATGCACAAAAAATATCGAAAATTAATAAACCTAATAAGTAAAAATAAATGAGAAATGTGAATTTCTAACCTGGACCATAAATAACTGCATTGGGCAAAAACTAACACACAGATAACTTCGAAGATTGGTCTAACTCAGGGGTGTCCAACAAGCGGCACGCGTGCCAAGTGTGGCACGCGACCTAATACAAAATGGCACGCAGGCCCTCCCCAAAATTACTAAAATTGTTATTTAGCCAATTGCCAAAAATGCTCAATTTGTTATTCAGCCAATTGTCAGAAAATGCTAAGTTTGTTATGCATCAAATTGCCATTGTTTGTTCACAATATAAAATAATCGCGGCAATCACGACAACCAACAATTACTTTTGGTATAGTAACATTATACTGTGTGGAGGCTAGCATTCACATAATATTATATAGCTTGATGTGAAGAAACAAGAAGTCAGTTCACCGAAAAACACTTTGATGTAGTGATGCGCATTTCTACTAGACAGTTTTTTTTTCAAGTTTAAATAAACGTTTTTACTGGTAAAAAAAAAAAAAAATTTGGTAAAAAAGCGCTTTTATTATTAAAAAGAATTGGTTAGGTTACGAAAATTTGGCACGGGAAGAAGTTATAAGATAAAAATTGGCACGCCGGCATGTTTGAGTTGGACACCCCTGGTCTAACTAATAAGTAAAAATAATTAAAATAAATGAAGAATAATGGAGAAATGTAAATTTACCCTGAACCTTAATTAACTGCATTGGGAAAAAATGTTGAGTACCTAGATTACTAATTAGCAGTAAAACGTTTCCAAAATACACATAGATAAAAATATTTAAAACTACATATTTTTGGTAAGCTTATAGAAAACGTAAAAATGGCATCATTTTGGGAAAACTGCACATTTTCACAAGTAAGACAAGTTCTACTTGCTACATTCACAGTAAGCATATACATTTGCAATAGGGGCAGTTATCGTGCAAAAATAACAAGAAAAAACAAGCATTACAAAACTTGTTTGTTGAAAACTGTTGTACTGCATCAGTAGATTCTTTTACAACAACTCGCGCAATCTTAAAAAGTTGGAGGCGGCAAGCAAAATAGAAAACGTTAGTATTTTATCTTGCAGCAGTCAAAAAGCGCAATTCTGAAGTACTACATGGTGGAATGTAGTTCGACATTGGACGCTTAGCTATTAATGACAACACCTCTAAGCTACGAGGTGTTTAAAACTAGCACCGTTTTTTTAGGGCAGATGGAAGAGTACACTCACTCTCGAAGAGTTGATTAGGAATTATGAATTAACAGCATAGATGTCCAAAAGTACCACTATTTATATAAATTCCAATGACGACACCAAAATAGAAAAAAAAATAAACCAAAAAATACTTATATTGGGCAGTTTAGAATTTGTGTTACAAACGTCAAATTTTCTAAATGTTTAAGTAGTAATTTGGAACCAAACACAGTTTAACCCGTGCAAAACCAAACCCTGGACAAAATTAACCCGAAAGACTCCTATAATGTTCTATTAATCCCCGTCCTAATGGCTTAGTCCTACGCCCTACAAATCTAAATCCGCATAATTGTTTCCCAAGCGTCAGTACCACTAAAAAATAAAAAAAATCGTACGCAAAATTAACAAACACAAAAATTACAAATCACTGTTGTTGCTGCAGCTGCTGTTGCGGCGCCAAGAAATGACACAAGTCGCCGACTCGCAACAGCCATTGGTGGAAGGCGTCGCCTACGTCACAATGGCTCTCCTGCGTCACGGTCGAGCTCGGTTGCCTCGCCAGCGCCGCCAGCGGTTGATATACGACAGGAAGCAGCTGATTAAGGATGGGGTCAGGTGCGGTGGTGAGCAGACGCAAGGTGTTGCTGACGACGACGCACCACGCCTAGGAGTAAAACAGAGGTTGAGATTAAACCCAACAAAGTTAAAAAAATTGTCACATTTAGCCTTTTCACATGGCCGCTTCAAAGATGGCTTTAAAGGTGGCCTGGCCCCCTTTGCCTCCGAAAAAGCCAGTTTTCCGCCAAAAAGGTGGCTTTTCACTGGCCCTACTCCACTGACCACAGGGTTAAAATTTCCAGAATTTTAATCGGATAGTCGGACTTTTAATTGTTAGGTAAATAATTTCGGTAGCCATTGAAAATAACTTAGAAACCCTGTGGAAAAGGTTGGAAAATAATTTAGGACTAGTTTGGAAGAAAGCGGCCTTCATTAAATAACCGCATTTGTTTGTGATTTGGTACTGTGAAGTATCTTAGTTGTCTGTTTAGGTCAGTGGTCTCAAGATTTTTTAAATTGTTGTCCCTTTCAATTTGTTAAAGATTAGCGGGTTCCCTAACATATAACAAATAGCAAAATAAAAAAATACGATAAAAAACGATCTATATAAAATTAACACGTATACAATAACAAAAAGACTAGAGCAATTTTTTGTAAACTGTGTGTACTTGTTGGTTGAGGGCTAAGTTTTAAACTACAAACATTGTGTCTTTCGTGACGCCCTGAAACTATTTTTCGATGCTGCTCAAAAAGTCTGCGAAATCCACTTCAAGAACCACTGGAATAGCTAAAAACTTGGGCTAGGAAAATTTACTCAAACTCATTAAGGTAATTGCTGAAATGAGCGGGAAAAATACTATATCCAACATACTTGGGTCGTGGTAATTACTTAACATGGGTTAGCTATAAAATGGCTTACATACAACCGTGCTATATCGAAAGCCTACCTCTCTCTCCATTTCCCGTTCATCGTAAGGCAGAGCGGAGTGGGTCGCTGTGCTGCTCTCCGACACTGTGCGCGATCTGCTGCCCCCTGGTGACGACGGCATCGAAACGTTATCACTGTCACTGCGAAGTGAACCGCGGAAAGACTGGAAAAGAGTGTAAAACGGTTTATTTAGGCTTTTTCTCAACCTCTTTGGATTTGCTTTTTTTTAAAAAAGAGCTTTTTTATTCAAAAATTTCGTGTTATGGCAAAAAGAGATCAAGCTAACACAAAAAGAGAAATTTAATGTACCAGCATGACCATTTATAGCATTTTTTATTAATTTCAGGAAAAAACATAGGCTTGTTAGAGTTTGTAGTAGATTTTTTTTTTTGGCTTTGTTTATTTGGCCACCTGGCAACCCTGACTTTGTGGAGAAGTTAAAATAGTTATTCAAGTTAAGTATAGTAAAAGTGCGACATTGGCAACGCATAAAGATACAAATAATATTAAGAAAATCGGGAGTCTGCATATGAAATAAGATCATTCCCTGTGTTTTACAAATCTGTTCTAGAACGTAAACAAGAAATCTGGCGTTCACCTTATTCTGCTGCTGAACTATTGTGGTTGCTCCTTGGTGTTGCTTGTGCTTCTTGTAAGCGCTAATCAAACGACCGATGGTCTTTTCGCCAGCCACCGAGTACATTCGTCTTCCAGTCGACGATTTTCCAGGGATTTGAGCCTAACGATAAAAATACGCTTGGTAGAGGTAAATAAGGTATTTTTAGCCCATACCTTGGATCAAAAACCAAAAACAATATTTTGTAAACCTTTTTTTTACGGTAATCATAAGGGCGATAGTTTTTTTACCTGAAAACTAAGACCTTTGTGACTGGAGAAAAATGAATTTTTGACCAGAAAATACATTTTTTGACAAAATGTTATTAGGTATACATTAATTTAAACAACGCATTGTTGTATTGAAGACTGCATTAGTGTCTTGGCGTCGTTAGTATCTTGTAAAGAGCTCTTTTTGGTATTTAGCTGGGAGGCAAATCATTTGTTTTGTTCTTCTATAGGCCTGTGGAAAACTTAACTGATGATGATGCAAAAACATATTGAAACCTTAAAGGCGTCAAGAAAAAGTTAATTTACCCGACTTTTTGGCTTTAAAATTCATTATCAAGAATCTAAGTGCTACTTACAGTGTTAGAATTATGCTTGGTTGTGATTGTACCTTCCATCTTAGAACCTTGGCCTGCAACATAAAGGTCAATTTTGCCAATCAAATATAAAATAATTGTTTTGGGGGTCCAAGTATACTTTAAACTATATACTGTAAGCGTAGTACACATTCGCCATGTAACATAACTTATTAACACACCATTATCGGGATTTTCCTGGTGAGTCTTTTTAACATAAGCCATGTAGTCCATATCCAACGAGATGCTCCTAGTATCCGATTTGGTGTCCGACATCTCGTCCGACGTTACACGAGCCTCCTCCTCAAACACAGGATCCGAACTAGCTCTTTTCTCCAGCGAGGATCGCTCTTGCAAGATGTAGAAGGTCTCGGACTGTTCGACGGACCTAGGGCTTGCAGGGTAACCCCCCTCACCCCAAGGGCTGCTTAAGAGCCCCAGGCTCATGCCGAGTGAAGTGAGGACCCATGTGAGTCCGCTAAAGGACTCGGCGGACTTGAGATGATAGTGATAAAGTTTCGAGAGATTAGGGAGGATGTCCTCGACGCGGAGCACGGAGTTTGGTGGCGGGGGAAGTCGAGGAAGTGATGTTGCGGTGGAGGAGGTTGCGGGGATAGTGAAGTGGGAGCAAAGCGTGAGGATGATGCGGAGGTAAGTGTCAAACGATAGGCTCGTGAACTGAAAGCGTGAATAAGTGAGATCACTACTAGCAATTTTATCGAACAGAATCGTGAGAGATTTTACATTAAATGAACGTTTGGAGCATAGTGGTTGGAGGTTGTAGAAAGACGTGGTAAGAATATCGCAGCCCATACAGCAGTAGGCAGCATTTTGAACGTTTCGAATATGACTTTATTTATTTTCAACATCTGATCTATGCTACCTACTTCTGTATGGGCCTAAAAGACCCTTTGATTAGCTTAACTGCACAACTAGAAATAAACATTAATTTTCTAAACAAAATGATCGTTTCAACATCTATACAAGTTCAAAATTGTTGGGACGCAGTAGTTCTGTTTAATAAGCGTTTTTATTTTTGCAAAAAATATTTACAAATTAAGCAAAAATATGATGATGTCACCAAAGTGTAAATAAGGAGCCATATGCAAAAAATTGGCTTACAAAAAATAAATATAAATTTAGATGGTGATTTTGTTAAAGGCTTCATATTTAACGACGGGCGTAATAACCACACCCTTGTAAAAATACACCAATTAATCAAGTTTACCCCATGTCGAAAGATTACTGGTGTACACTGAATATAAACAACATTCAAAATTTCACCTGGTACAGATTAGCTGACGAGTAAAACTTTCCGAGCTTTTGCAGGAGTCGTTGCAAATTACGATGGCGGTCAAAGTTTCTGCCCATCGCAAAACATTTGACAACACAAGCGCATAGATTGTGAATCTGGAAAAGTGTAAATAACCTATTCTCACAAGCGAACCAGAAGTGTGCATTACATTTAGAAATATCGCGACCTGTGTAATGAGTTTAAAAATTAAAACAGTAAAAGCAACTTCAGCGAAAAGTAGAAAAAGGTAAAAACAGAAGACCTATCGTCATATTGTTACATCGTTTTGCTAGTGACAACAGAAATGTTTGCGATAAACAATTAAAACGAGTTGAATGCTATAAGATATATACTTGTTTCTGTGGATTCAAATGTTTTCAAAAAATCAACCAACAAATAAACCTACTTCTGCGCTTTGCAAGCGATCGAGCATGACATCTTTCGCACGTGCTTCGCTCTGATTGGTCGCTTCTTCGTTGCTGGAGTGGAGAAGTGACGTGGTACCTTGTAAAGGCAATAAAAATGCATCTTAAAACATTAGGAATGTTTATGCAATATTCGAAATGTGTTGCCATTAAAAATTGGCCACAATAAAAAATAAATAGTTGTTATAGCTACTGCAAAACAATACTTTTAACAAACTAAAACCTCGTTCATTACATTTTAAAATGAGCAACACCAGGTATTTTCTCTAGTATTTCATATAATAGCATTTTTAGGCAGGAGCACAACAACATTTTTAACCAGTGAAAATTTTAAAAACAAACGCACTGTTTTGGTCGGAATTATTGTTTTGCTGACGATTGTGATGTGAAATGGGAAAGTCCCGCTTCCACGGTGACGTCGAGTTTCCCAACATCAGGTGATGTATACAATTGACCAATAGGTGCAGGGAGGAAAGGTCACATGACAGGTTGCACAGCGACACCCTGTAAAAAATTATTAGTGTAATTTAACTGTTCGACATTATTGGGCTTTATCCGGGTAAGCAAATTCCTTTATATTGCTAACAAGAGTAAATATTTAATAATGTATAACATTTTTGAGCAAATAAAACCAATTTGATTTGAGACATAAACCACGTCACGTAAGCTAAAAAAAAATTGAAAAACAGTTCAACAATATAGTAAGGTGTTCAGACTGTTCACACTCTAAATGAGCTAAACTGAAAAGTTCAGCTAAATGACATTCGACGTAGTTCACCTGTGAAACTTTTCCCTGGAACTGTAGATCAGGTAAGTCTCTGAGTGAGGCTCGAACCCTCGACCCTTCGACTGGAGAGAATTGGATTGAAACACCTGAATCAAATGGGAGAACAAGCTAGTAACGAATAACAAGGAATCGGAAACTATCCATCAATTTTTACATAAAGTCTAATATAACACTGTAATAAAGTGAAATCATCACTAAATTTAAACATTGAACACAATAAAAAGGCGACCTGATATAACGTGTCAAACTTTCAAAATTGTTTTACCCTGGAAAGACAGGAAGGGTCGCAGATAGTAATTCCCGAATCCTTCAGTTCCACAAGCAACTGATCTTGCAAATCGTCATCAAACAACGTCACGAGTGAACCGATTGTCACCAAACAATCGTCGACGACGTAACAAATGCACCGACACGCGTCGCTGATCATGCTTGGGGTCAAGAGTTCACCGGTAGTTGTAAGAATGTGCCTGAAAAGTTAATTTACCATTCTATGAATTGCAAAACAAGACAATTAAAAAAATTAAGATATATTGACTTTTAGAGTTATTGAAAACATTTGGTTTTGTGCTTTAATTATGCGTCAGTATACAACATTTTTCGTAAATAAAAGGAATTTCTGTAAAGTTACCCAGTAAGTTAAAAAAAATTAATATACGTAAGTGAGATTTAGGGTCGTATTTAGTTATTATATACGATACGTATGTATAATGTAATATGTATATTATTTCAAAGATTTGACATTTGGTGATAAAGTACAATGTGGCAATTAACCGAGTATTAAAAAAAAAGTAATTAAGCGATATTTATAGCACTGCCGGGTCTCTAATTGGGCGAAAGAAAACAGGAACCTACCGGAGACAGGCGCATCCCAGTTTCGCGAGGTGTTCCTTGCGAGTGCGAATGGCGTGAATACACAGGTTGAGGTAGGCGGTCCAAAGACGGTTAAACGTCGTTTCCAGCAAAGTTGCTTCCTCCCCGCCGCTTTGCTCGTCTTTGTTGGAAGACTCAGTGGCAAGGGTTAGCAAATGCCTGAAAGACGAAGGCAGAATAGGTCGAGTGTTAACCGAGGTGGGTAAATTATTGTTAATAATACGGTAAATAACAAAGATAAATAACTCATACAACAAACAACAGCTTATATTTGGATTGGGATCATGCGTTCGGAAATGTGGCTTCATTTTACAACTTATCTTGGATGTAAAACAACGGTTTACAGCGGTGTTTACAGCGGTGTTTACATCGAAGATAAGTGTAAAGCGCAATATTTTTCACCTGGCCAATTTTAAACTGTTAAACAACACCAGGTACTTATCCTTTGCAACGTACCGATGCAGCACGTCGGCCACATACTCCATGATGGTGCCGAACATGTGCTTGTAGCCGGCCAACATGTTAATGACGTCACGATCGGTGACGTCACTGGTTATGCGCGACATCCAGGAGTGAAGGGAGGGAAGACACGAGTGGAGAAGGATGTGCAGACAGTAGATGGGGCCTGGCGAAACAGAGCAAAAAATTATAAAAATATTAATTTATTATGGTAACTCTCATATGGTAAGCGGAAACACATTTTACATTTTTATAGATCACTCCAAAATCCAAAATCATTTTAGAAGCTGTATTGACTAAAAACATTTCAAATTTTATAGAAAGAGTGCCATGTACGTATTCAACATGGGTAGGTTTACCTTGGTTATAAATTCTCAAAAACAATTAAACACAACAACGTGAAAGCTGCCGTTGTATACCAAATAATCTGCCAAAGTCAAACGGTTTATCCGTGGTTTGCTCTAATATTTTGTAACCTTCAAGCAAATTGCTAAGGCCAAATATTATTTACAAATTTAGCAAACGAAAAACTGTCGATTCCAGACTGTGATAATTGTTAGTTCCGGAAGGAACACAGTTTCGGTTCTAAAACTTTTAAACGATTGAAAAGTTCAAGTACGCTAAAGGCGTTACCAGGATTGGTCCATATCTTCTCCAGCAGTCTGCAAAGCAGGTCAAGAGCCACGGGCTGTGTTTCGTAGTTGCTGGGCAGCACGCTCGAAGCGAGGCCGTCCAACAAAGTGAACCAGGTCGGCAGCAAGCCGCTCGTGTCGTGCAAGCAGTGATCGACAGGGGGCGACCGTTTGCACGACGACGGCGCGTCTAAACCATCACAGAGAGTATAAATTTTTCGTTTTATTTTAAACGTGTTTTGGCCTTGTTCAAACACAAAGGATATTTTTGGTTGAAACATGCCCGCAAGTTTACGATATTTAGATTTACCGCACTTTTAGTTAAAATACTCCTTCTAGGGCAGGGGTTCTCAAACTGGGGTTCATGGACCCCATTGTGGTACAACTAGTGGGGTCCATGTAGGCTTATTTGAAATATTAGTATATGTTTGTAAAACAGGGGGTCCATGAAGGCCTCCTTATATTAATATATATGAAGTAACCAAATTTACAAAGAAAGTAGTTTAATTAAAAATAAATCGTTTTCGCACTGAATGTAATTAAACTAAACCGGAAGCAGCACAATTTTAAAGTCTATTTGTATTGTGACGTAAATTTATGACTGACATCTTAAACTATTTGTATTGTGACGTAAATTTATGACTGACATCTTAAATTTATGACTGACAATTTAAAAAGCTCTGTTCTAGGGTCTTCCATGTCACCATACAAAGCATGCTATACTTAAAAAAGCACGTTAAAGCCCCAAAATAGAGTATTTTTTTACCATTTTTAAAGAGGCAATTTTGGTTTCTTTGAAGAACGTAAACCTATAGTGTTCTGTGTAATTCGCTTTGGTCTTACCTTGCTCGTCGGCGAAAGATACTTTGGCAATTCTCTCAAGTTTATTAACAGCCTCTTCAACTGTTTGGTCCTCGTCGGAAATCCACTGAGGTGTGACGAGATACTGCCAGGTCGAGCCGTCCCCTAAACGCAAATATATTAAGTAAAATAATCAGGAAGAACGTTGCGGATGACCGGGGTTTCCTATAGCGGAAAACGATTAATTATTTTCAACGATATTTGTTTGACGACCAATTATTATTATTAACCGTTCGATTTTATTTCAGCCATTGCAGTTTAAAATATTGCTAAAGATCTGTGTTTGAATTCGACAGATTTACCCGAACAAGCAGGGGTGACATCGATGTGCGTCGAGTTGTGGAACTTTTCAAGAATTTCACTCTCTCTCATCGACATCATAATGTTATGGATGTCTTCCAAATATCTGCAGATTAACATAATGTTGATACGCAAAAAAAAACGTGATGGCAAAAAGTCATTGACCCGCATAAATTCGAAAATAAAGAGCATAAATGGTACCTGCAAATATATTCACTTGTTGGCTTTTTGTTTTTTTCATTTGTTTGGCCTTCTGTTTTTCCATCTGAAACAAATCGCCAAATTGTAATAAACTGATACCGATCACACAGTCACGTTTTTACAAAGTAAATATGACAAAAACTTTTTGTGTTACAGATCCTGGTTTAGCAAACTAACAGACAGATCCAACTTCAAAAAAATAATATATTACTTAACAGCAGTAGGTCTAGAAATAGAGTACGACGTGATAGTTCCATACTATTGGCTAAGCAGTAAGCATTAAGTCAAAAATACAGCTTCGATTATATATATTATTTTACAAATTGAAAAAGAGGCACAAAACAATAGTGAAGCCCAGATCAATTTACCGAGTGCATTTTCCTTCCTTTTAATGTATTTACATAACTTGCACTATACGACAAAAAACACTCACCACTGAACAAAAAAAAGGTACAATTTAAGTTTCTCACCTTCAACGGTTGCAAGCATTTTGAGCAGACACTTGATGCAGTCGTGAGCTGCGTTGGCGAACACGGATGGTGACTGGGAAGCTGCAAAGAACGAGTTGAGCACGTCGAGGACGGGCGAGGTTTTCTGCCAACAAAGTTGAAATCAATCGCTGATCATTTTAGCACGACTGTAAAGTGTTCGCGCTCATTTTTAGAGTGGGAAATTGTAATATCATAGGAACTGCGTAAAATATAATTTCCTGACTTGAGTGACGGAATAAACGAAAAAGAGAATCACGAGGCAATGTTTTTCACAAAAATTAGTTTTAGTTGTCAAGTCCGCTAACCATTTTTTTATGTTAAAACAAAACCCTTTCTATTACAATTTTTCGTTACTAAGGACCCAAACTATCATATGCTCACCAGTGAGTCTTGCTTGGCGAAGCTGATGCTACGAAGAGCGTTGAACAACGGACGCCAGCCCGACGCGATCCGGATTGAACTGGCTTCAACCAGTTGCGATATTGAGCAAGCAATCTAAAGTGAATAAAGAAACTGCTTGAGCACACGTGATAATTCCGTTTCTTCCAAGTTAATGGAAATATTACAGGCAGCTAAGTTGTTAGTTCGGTTAGCATAGTGGTTCCCAACCTGAGGGTTGCAGCCCCCAAGGGGGTCGCAAGACGTTGTCTGGGGGTTCGCGGTGTACCGTTTATTAAATGAAAAATTAACAACAAAAAACAATAACAATTCAAACTAAAAACAGACGAAACGACCTAGAGTCCTGGACAGTCTGATAATTGTCTTTATGGCATTTGGTTCACTGAACAACCACTCGTGTTTATTAAGTCATCATTGAAACATTCAAAGTAAAAACAAGACAATAGAAAAACAACACTGCCATAAACTGTCTTCTTAATCTAAGAACACATTCTGTTTAAACCTAAAAAACGTATAGGTAAGTCAATCCTTAGTTATAGGTAAGTCAATCCTTAGTTACTTTACGAGTTTACGGGAAATTATTTTTCAACTGTTATTCCAAAAGCGACTCAAAATTGTAAAATGTAAATGATCGTAATTTGAAATATTATGTAACAAAGTTCAGGGGTCGCGTAGGTTGTCGAAAACTAAAAATGAGGTCGCAACAACAAAAAGGTGGGGAACCACTGGGTTAGCGGGCTAAGGGTTCAATACTCTTTATTAGATTTTCGTTAATATTATTTCAAATTAACAGCTTTTCACAGTAAGTGTCCTTCGCTATGGGATCCGTGACTCAGATATAGTTACGATACAGTCCCACCGAAAAAAAATTAACAATAGCTTTCACTCACCTGATCTTGCACGGGCTGAATGCAGGCCTCGAGTTGCATGGCTCGCTCGAAGGGCTGAAGGAGCGCCTCGCTAAAGTGGAAATAATGCGGCTCCTTGTCGCTCCACAGCGCCAACGTGCGGTGGTCGTTTTCATCGTCTTGGCTCGTGTTGAGAACGACCGACACCGTGTCATGGATGAAGGTGATAGCCTGTTTTGCTACGTTTACGTCCAGGTGCCCGGCAGCCTGTCATTTAAAAGCAGCGGTCGTTGTATTTGTTTCACTCGAATTTAGGTTTTCAGAAAATATTTTGCCATACGGAATCTTATGAATCTTGTTGTCTTGCCGATATATATGCTTTTAAGTTGGTATATTTTCGCGTCGTCTAACAACACCTGACACAAAACGACTGAGAAACGCCAATGACTAATTTGGGACAGAAATGAGTTTGATTAGTTTCATGAATACTTTATATAGAGATCGAAAGTTAAGATAGAAGTAACCCTCTAGTATAGACACTTGAGTTAGACAGTGAACTACGGTTTATCAAGTAATAGGGAAAATTCTAAAAGCCGAACTTCATAAAAGATAACGACATGACATCTCTATTCATTTTACCACATTCATCAAAACCTGTAAGTACCTTACATGTTGAAAGACAACCCTACAAAAGCGTTTTTATCAGTGACACAGCAAACGATCGTTATATTTAAACACGGTAACAATTAGAACAGCCTACCTTAGCGAAATGCGGAGCGCACATGTTCCACACGCTGCCGATGTGCAGGAGCGGCCGATTGGTCGACTTGACACACTTGAGCGCACACTCGCCCAAGCGGAACAGTAGAAGGTTGCCTTGCAAGACGTGGAGCTTTTCTGGAAGTAAAGAAACAAAAACATGCCTAACAGGGCCTTTGCGCAGTGCCAGTACACTGCTAAATATCACATCGTTTAGTGATTTGAAAGCAAGTTTTGTTTGTTGACGAGAACGTTATAACGGACTAAGTACTCCACGTCATATCGAAAAAAAATATATAAACTGCAATAAAAATTACGAAAAAACAATTATATTTTTATGCTTTTGGAGATGTAAAAATGTCGCAAATTGACAGATTAAAAGTGTGTTTAAAGTTGACAGGAGTGCCTTAAATACAAACTTAAAATTAAACTGAAACCAACCTTGCTTTGACTTTTCCACATTGTAAAGTTGTTCGCGTGAAGCTTGTCCGAGATACCAGATAAAGTTGACCATGTTACGCAGGTTAAGTTTCACAGAAGCCTAATAAAAAAATATTTGTTTGACCATTCTACAAAGGGAATTACCTAAAATAAATCTTTCTAGTTTGGTAAAAACTGTAAATATTGTAGAAGCTTGGTCTTGTGCATTAAACAACAACAACTAAAAATAATTTTAAAATGGAGTTTTTTTTAGGCCTTTTGGGCAAAAGTTTAACAAAAACACACCGTAATCTAGTCATGCCGTTTTTACACATTAGCAGCAAACTGTAATACTACAAAGTGACATTGTGAATACCTGTTCGAACAAGTGGTCGATTTTTTCAGCCAGGACGCACACAGCCTTGGTCGTTCGCTCATGAGTGAGAAATCCGATGCTGGTAAGTTTTGCTTCCCCTGATGAAAGTTTACCCCACTTTATGTCCGCCGAGTTCTCCTGAAAGCAGAAATACCCCGATGTCTTAAAAAAATACACTTCAGAAAATTGCATTTTACTGCAACCAGTCGTTTTGTTTTTCTTAAAATAAAGACCCATTGTCGTTGTATGATAAAAATAATATTTTAAGTTTAAATAAAACGATATATTTATCTTGATTTGATTGCTAATAATCTTTATTCGTCCATCCAGTTGACTGAAAGTAATCCAACAATTTAAATTAAAAGGAATACCTCAAAAATTTTAATTAGGTTTTACAAGGATATTTGAGCACCTGTGAATAGAATAATAGGAATAGCTTTTCTACCTTGACCAGCGCAGCAATGCTTGAATCAGTTTGTTGTACTTTCTCCTGCTTCAGACGATTATTTTTTGTGGAATTAAAGCAAGCAGTTTCCAAGTGAGCCACGTATGTCACCAACCTTAACAAAGCGCAGTAATTATTATAGAAAAAGTAATACTCATTTAAAATCCCATATAATGTTTACTTTGGACTTACTTAAATTTCTATTGTTTGGTTGATTCTGTAGACTATTTTTTCAGGACGTTACGTTATATATAAAAAAATGATTAAAAAGCGGGATGTTTTTTCCAGTATTGTAAGAAAATAGCACAAAAAGTAACCGGGTATCCGTTTTATTATGCCTTACAAAAGAAAAGTTTCATAGTGAAACTTAAGCTCTTTTAAAATACAGTTCAACCTTAGAGGTAAATACGAAGAATTCGCGTACTTGTTAATACAACAAATTAATTTTGCCTTAATACCTGAAAAGGGCCTTCCACTTGCTTGGAGCGTGGCATCCAACTTGCAAAGCCACATCCAAGACAGAGTCCATGCAAAGGACATGGCACATGTGGAGACGAAGGTCAGGGCTGCGGTAAACCTCGTCCGTAGCTGTCAAGGAATACACTGTATGTTATGTGGTACATGAAAAATTGATTACAGTAACCCGAAATATATATTTTTAAAAACATTTTTATGCGAGATTTCACTTAAAGATTTATTCTTGTCGTAACAACTTTCCAACACACTTAGCTACCTCTCAGTGCATCTTGATGTTCACCCCGCTGTCCTGAAAAGTTGTCGGGAACGCAGGCTTCGACCATTTGCGCGAGGACATTGCCGGAGTAGGACGGGATGCCTATAGTTACAGAATGGTTTATTAAATATGATTTATTTTGATTATCTCGGTAATTGCATTGAAGAAAAACCTAAATTACAAACGTCTGGTTATTTTATAATGTCAAAAATTTAGTGTAAAAAGCGATAAACAAGGATTGATTTGTCGACTTTATTATTCCGCATACTCCTTTACACATCACTTAGAAAAAACCTAAAACCTTTACACAATATCGCTAAAATTATGCTCATTTTTTTAATTGTTTTTTTTTAAAAACACTAGTTTTTAATTGACACATTAACATACAGTATTGTTAATTATTATTATCAGGTGGCATTTTTACTCTGAAATACCGGTTATAATCGGCATCGGAATAGAATAGTCTGCGTTTTAATGAACAACTTCAGTCGTCTTACCAAGGGCGCAACTCAGCTTCACGGCCGCCCTCAGGCCTTCCAGACTCGTTATGATGACGTCATGTTCCCTTGACGACCGCATGCGGAGGGAGGCGGGTGAGAAGACCAGAAAGAGCGCGTTGGAGAAGCCGGCTTCTTTCGCGAGTCCGAAGGAGAACTGGAGGACATCGAGGATCAGGTTCCACGAGGAAACCGAAAGCTGACGAGCGAATTCGCTTCCTAGCATAAAAATTGGAGGAAGAATTACAACTCTGCGTTGTTGACCTGGGAAGCAATTTTAGCCCGCACACTCCTCGTTTTTCAAAAAACTTTTAAAAAGTAAAAATGGCTCTTTGCGTTTTTTGTGCTGATTTTAGAATATGAAATTGAATAAGTTTTACTTGTAAGTTGTAAGATAGCCTTGCTTGTCCCTACTTTTTACAGCATGTTGTGACAATGCTGTTTACATTTTTTTACAAGAAGCACACTATTTTAGAATTATTTTTAAAACCGCCCTTCAAAAAATTTGCTTAATCTCAAATATATAGTAGCAATTCATAAAAACATTCAACGAAAACTAAACACAGGTTTTGAACGTCTTGAATAACAAAACACCTCCAATTAATTGTAAAAGAGCTTTAATTAATTATTTATTGCAGAATTTCTAATTACATTACAAGTGCCTTACATGTACGAAGCGTTGATAAGTAGTAATTAATCAAAATAGCTGATTGCTACAAAATAATTTATTCTTAAGACATACGTTTTAAGTTTAGATCATTATTTGAATTTATTTTACGTTTAAGCATATTAATTACTCTTAATTCAAGTTGATTGCTTTAATCTAATATACCGAAAGTAAGTGGAAAAATACCGATTTTACCTGCTTTTACAGCTTGTTGCTGCTGCAGTGAAGCAGAACTGTGGATGTGTACTGGTGAAAAGCCGATTCCCTGTTCACGCTGAAGTACGCCATCAATCTCTGCAAGTTAATAAACATTGTAAACGTTACATAAAAGTCAAACGATGAGATGTGAATAGCAAGTTAATTTTATACGTAATGCGATTCAACAGTTAAAATTCTAACGTAAATAGGCTGCCCTTAATTACTTAAGAAAGGCAATCAGCAAAAATATATACGTCAATGGTGACTCATTGCAAAAAGGTACTCTTACAAATTATGTTTTAAAAATAGGGGAGCCAGAGCCAAAATTCAACTATAGTTATATTTGCGTAATAAATGGAAAATCTCGAAAGATTTAAACAGCCGTTATTGCCATGATTTAATATTGGTTTGAATAAATAAATATGTTATATAGTATAGAGGTGTCAACAATAAAGTAAAGTGTAACAAAAAACAGTCTTGGCGCATATTAGTCATTCTATTATGAAAGGCCAAAAAATATGTTGGGAGTTATTATCAGTGTTTAATTTTCAAAAGCGGAAGGTGGTGTCCTGCAATCCTAACATTCGTTTTTTAACGTCCGACTCAGACCATGCATACAAGATGCAATATAAAAAAAAACATAAAAAGTAAAATGCACTAACCTGTGAGTGTGATGATGAGGGGAGGTTGCAGTGTATTGCAGTCGGAGTCGTCGTACCCTGCCTCACCAAACATGTCCATGGTAAGGATTTGCTTGAAGGTTTCCGACAGCCAAGCTTTGCCAAGGTACACGCCACTCGTCTGCTGGAAGTCAACCCACTGACTCTGGAAAGTTGCGAGAAAGAAAAGAAGGTTAAAAATACAAAGCTGTGGCCGAAATACAAAGAATTAATTTTGGATTAACAAGTAAAATAGGATTTCTACCTCGGCCTTCATCTTAGCTTGAAATATATTATACGGTATTTGAATTACAACAACAGTATTGTAGTCTGGCTAAAAAAGAATTTTTATTCGAGGACCTACTTTGTTATAGCGACTTCTAAGAAAACTCTCCCTCTCTCTTTATCACGTTAAAATATTGAAAATACATGTGTGTTTTTAAAAGACAGTGCCATTTGAGTTTATTTGAAACAGTTTTCAAGACATACCACTGTTTCATTTATAAAACTGTAAATTCTCTCGAAAAAAACAAAAAGTTCGTGTTCACATGCAAAATTACGATGGAATGGCTAACATAACGTCAAAACGCTTTTAACAGTGCCAATGCACACAAACAAATCTCTCCCTCTCGGTTTGCACGACTTTCCAACGATCGACCAGCTAATAAAATACGCAAAACGCATATTTCGTACTTTGACGCAAGGCAGCTGCACCCCGGCTCCCGTGTAGTGTCCGTTCAGGTGCAGCCTCAAGGAGAGAAGGAGTGTGGCGTACGAGAGAATGTAGAGGCTGTCCGCTTGGATCGACAGACTCTCAACCTTCCAACTCGCGTAGATCTCTACAAAGCATTAAAAAAGCACTACGTTAACGTTAGAGCATTGAACAGTATAGGGATGTACAATTTAAACCGACATCCTTTCACAAATGGTAGTAACAGCACTTGTGAGGTATCTGGTGGGTATCGTTGATGTTCCGATACCAAACTGAGCAGCATTTAAGCCATGTTTGTGGTTTAACGCAACGATTTCGACACTGAAATGTCTTTTGTTGTTTAACCGAATTTGTTTCTTATTTTATCATTGGAATGACGTCATTTCGTATGGGATCGAACGAAGGAATCTTTTGCCCAAACTTTTATCGGAATACTAGACGAAGTATTGGAAATCCCTATAGAACAAGCCTACATACACAAAGGTACAAGGAACGCAACAATATTTTTTTACTCAAGCCGCCTACTAACGCTGTTGTAGCCAGTATAACGTGTATAATATGTAATATGGTGTCCAGAACTGCCTAAAGATCCCCTTTAAAATAAAGTTCAAACAATGTGATAATGTTGAAATCATGTCAAACATTAGCAGGTGTACAGTACATCTATTTATATAGAGTATATCGGAAAACTGTTGCAAAAAAAAGCAATGGTAAGGGTTGTTTCTAGAATAAAACTTCGACAAAGTATTTATGTCAATCTCCGGGAAGTATTGTAAAATGAAATAAACGTTTTGTTTAAAGCGAGTAATTCTATTTATTTTTGCTAAATGAAGCTTAGAATAAAGTAGTGAAAAACATAAGCCATTTTGTAAAACAAGACTTATGTAGAGCGCAGTATCACCCAAAACGTATCCACAAAAACCTTTTTAAATATGGTTGTTAAATTCATGCGAAAGAAAAACGCAAAACGATGTTTTTAGGATTTTATATTTTTGCTTCTATTTACCGTAGGAAACCAAGCGGAAAAGAATTGTCTCACCGTGGCAGAACTGGGAGGCAGCTTGCTGTAAGCACTGGTCGAGCGTTGCCACATCAGTGCACTCCAGTAGCTTGGGAAGCAAGGCGCCGATGTACTTGATGTGGCGGCGGGCCAGGATGCGGTTCCTCTCCTCCAAAGCCCGATCAGACACTAAAAGAATTTATTTCAATTTTTGAAAGTCTGGTAGATTTGGTAAACCACCACTTATGGGCCAAGTACAGGTTTTGTTTCTTTGCGATTCTCAAGCAGTTATACTATATTTTAAAGCACGATATCAGACAATGCAAGATTTAATTTTTAATTTTTAAAAGTTGGGTAAATTTGGTAAACCATAAACACGTCAGGCCCAAATCAAAGTTTTTATCTCTTAGCGTTTCTTAAACAGGTCGACCATATATTTTTTGTTAAAAAAGTGAGCGTTCAAGCCAACTGCGCTTAACGTTGCGTATTATATTCGAATGATTGGTTGTGGACACTCTTTTAAATCGATATGCTGGTGACATTTCGCTGAATATGCCCGTCTTAAAGTGAGCACCGTGTAAAGTGTAACCGCAAAGCATTTTTAGAGTGCTGTATGTGCAGATCGACATTTCGAAAAATCGATAGAACATACCAACAAAGTGTTAAGTATACTGTTACCAGCCTTGCTTTGAAATAAGAAGCTAATCGGGGACCAAAGCTTTTTCTTCGATTGCAGGCCGCCCAAAGCAAACAAAAAGTTGGAAACCCATAGTCTGACATGCGCGATCAAACAAGTGATTGCGTGGCACACTTACTTGGCAGGCTTAGTGTTTCGCCGTTTGACAAAACTGTTTCCTCGATGTATTTCTCGATGTCACCATCTGAATCCTGAAAAAAAGCAACGTGGTACAATGGTACATGCACGAGTTGATTGATGAAACATATATTAATGTAAACTATTTATACTATTTCAATTTATGCCATACAGTAAATGCATTTGAAAATTACCACGAAAGCTAAAACAATGATGTGCAAAACTTTGATATTTAGGTAAAATATACACTCTGTCTATTGTACTCGCAAGTAAAACCCTTACATATCCATCGTTGCGGAATGAGGCCACGTCAGAAGTTGTATTGGTGGATATGGAAGAAAGATTGCCGTCTTCTTCTCTTACTAGATTGACATAAAATTGAAAATAAAAATCATTTAGACAAGTAGTTAGAACCGGTGGTTGTAAAAAATCTCGCCTACGCCAGGGGTACCCCTAAAATTTTATTTGACCTCGCGTGGACCACGGTAGTCAAAAATATTCAAAAATGCTGTGATAAATTGACGTCACAATACAAATAGACTTCATAAATCTGCTGATTTCGGTCAAAAAATGTAAAAGTGAAATAGAGAGTCTAAATACATTCAGTGCAAAACCGTTTTATTTTTAATCAAACTGTTTTCTTTGAAAAAATGATTACTTCTTAAATATACACTAATATTTCAAGTAGGCCTTTATGGATCCCTAAAACTGGTTCACGGACCCCCAAGGGGTCCATGGACCCCAGTTTAAGAACCCCTGACCTACGCTATTTACACGAATTTGCTTGAAACATGGACAAAAAACGGGCGGCCTTATACCAGAAACAGGAAAGCAAAAAAGGGCGGTTGCTTTCAGAGTGGCTTTGAAAATTGACGTAACAGTGCACAGTGGACAGTGTGCAGTGCACACACAACAGGCCTGTACAACATACGGTCAGCAACCTTTTATTGTGACCTGCGTACGGCTCACAATACAATACCATTTTTCGGTTTATTACCTCTAAGTTAAATACTCCGGACTTGTTTGTGAATTGCGCGAATAAATATAATTGCTGCAATGATTGGCAAAAACAGCAATGCGCATAGCTTAGTTCCATTACGAATGAATACAAGTGTAGTTGTTTTCGTTTTTCCAAACTAGGTGATATCCTATTAGACTATGTAACATAGTATGCACGTTACAATGGTTATATATTAACTTGTACCATTTCAAGTTGTGTAAGCCTGTCATATACCATAGTAAAACATTTATTTTTACAGTAAGCATACGAAAATGATTCCAAAAGCACTCACCGTCGGGAGTTGAGGTCGCCACCTCTTCTTCGTTAGCGGATTGGTAGCAAGGAGAAGATGGGGTGCGGAGATCTTCAGAGGACATCCAGATGTCATCTTCATCGGACAAGTAGCCGCGGTGAAACTCACTAAGTGACTTAGGCGCATAGTTCTGCAGTGTGCAAAAATACATCAGGAACACTTAAGCCTGAGGCACCGTGCCCTGGCTTGACAAACATAAATGTCCCCATTAACTACTAAGAATTAACTCAGTGACATTGCATTAATGAGGTGGACAGTTTAAACTATTTCTTTTTATATACTTCAACCAAAAACATCCTAACAACAAAAAACATTTTATTTTTCGATAGTTGTACAACATTGATGGTTGTAAAACTCTTGAGAACCATTAAAAAAAATATGTTGAAAAACGTTACCAAAAAAAATTTGACAAAATAATATTTTAAATGCAGTAACATTGATATATGAATTATGCACCACCAAAAATACCAAGTCCCATATATAAAAACATCTCTGTTATGAATTAACCGTTTATTCATAATTAACGAGCACAACATTACCTGATAAGATAGTTCATGTTGCTTGTGTTCTTCCTCTTGAATGATCTCATTCTCCTCTACATCATCATCATCTTCTTCTTCTTCTTGCTCCTCCACTCCTTCTTCCGATTCCTGCATCTTTAAGCTGTCCTCCTCGGCGAGCACAACATCCTCGTAGGAGCTCTCACCAGCATCAGATGATACTTCTGCATCCGATAGGTCGGTAGGAGATTGGAAATAGTGGGCAACCTGTATTAATGATATGTTGGCGTTACAGTAATGATATGTTGCCATTACAGCAATCCAGTATAACAAGGATCAGATATAGTGCATAATTCTTGCCAAGATGTGTAAAACTTAGTGATACTATTTTTTAGCAAACAATGTGGTAGCAAAGGGTATATTTAACTTCATAGTAAACATGATAGTGGTAGTATTGCAGCACAATGTTATCTAAAACCACATTATGATGATCATTATTCTAGTTTAATGAACAAAATTGGCAAATTAGAAACTTGAAAGAATTAAAAGACATGTTACAAAGATTGTTTAGTCCTTAGATTTATATCTCTATATAAGTTAACACAAGCTATTTTTCATGAAATGAGTTTTGGAAGTAAACTGTGTTTATTTGCAAAACATTAAGAAAATTTGCACACCTTATGATCAGACAAGTGGAAAGCTATCACATGTTTTTTTAAGGAAGCTATCACATGTTTTTTTAAGGAAGCTATCACATGTTTTTAGGTATTGGCTTTCGGCCATTAAATTCCATGTAGACTTAATGTATTTTATTTATTTTCCTTAATGCAAATCATATGTATGGTTCATGAAATTTTTAACACGACTTTAATATATTTTTGGTGCTTATTTTTGTTTCAACTATCTGTAGTTTAGATCAATTTGATGTTTCCTATTCCCCTTTAAACATTAAGAATAGCAAGCAAAGTGTAAATACATACAAATAACAAGCAAAGTTTCATTCAAAAAAAAAAAAAAGTTCTAAGCAAAATAGACAAATGTTAGAACTAATATTCATAGAAAAACCTGTTCAGCTCTTAGTCCTTCCCCTTGCCTTGCAGCATCTAGTGATTCCAAAAGGCAATTTACTGCCAGAACCGAGGCTTGTATATTGTCAAGCTGAGAACTCTGCTCCAACCTTTCATCACACGACGTTGACATGGTATGGATTATTCTACAAATATAGATAGTAAACTACAAAACTATGTGTTTTGTAATCAGTCATTTGTTATTTAAAACAGGCATACTGTTAAAAAAATATCCTTGAAAATATTAAAGGTAAGGAATATAAGTGGAAGAGCACTTACAACTGTAAAATTCCTGCCACATTTTGTTTTTCTTTCATATCCTGAACCAGAAATGGGCCAGCCAAGTCATAAAGAATGTCGGGCGTCTGCCAGAGCTACACAAAACAAATAGAGACAGCATCTGTTAAAATTTACTTATAGAACGAATCAAATTTACTTAAATGGAACAAATGAACTACTCCACAAGATGTAGTAAAATGTATAAACAAAAAAGATTGTAGATCTAAAACTAAAACGTTTCAATATAAAAGGTTACTAAATTGGATATATCTCAGTGAATGGTAAATAACATTTGAAAATTTTCTTTTAAATACACCTATTTTTGCTTAACTCAAACAATTGGAAATTCTGAATAAAGTAGATGTCAAAAAAAAAATAATTCTACCTTTTAACTGGCCATGATATAGTAAAGTAATATTGGTAAAATGTTTTATAAAAATCTTTGTTTGCGTTGCTATTTAATGACAATCATGACAAGAAAAAAAATAACAAATCAATTCTTCAAGACCTTGAAAAACAATTTGAAAAAATTATAAACATTCTCCTAAAAACAAACAAGCACTGTTAAAAAAAAAATAAACTGCATAAATAACCTGCTTCAATATCATATAAGGAATTCCATGTTTCGAGGTTGCAACATCTGAAAGCAAATGTGTAAAGACAACGGCAATATGGGGTCGTAGAGATGCAACACAGCCCACCAAGCGCACAAGCTCAACCGACAACATAGCAACCTTTCGGTGAAGCATCACAGACCGAGTCACCATCCCATCTGCAAAACATATATAATGTAAAAAATACTTCCACCTTGCACAAAATTAAACTACTGAAATCCTGGAACATTTAACTGCTCTACTTTGAAAAATTGAAAAAAACTTATGGTGCAAAAAGTTTACATTTATTTGTTATACTAAAACAGTGATGCTTATTTCATTAATATACAGCCTATTGAAGTTGCATTACAAGTTAGTTTATTGTGCCTAATTAAACTACATACTTTTTTGACTTCTTGATTTTTTCTTTTTCTTGTACTTTTTGAATAGAAGAGGTCTGGTTTTCATTGCAACCTCTGTCATGCAGATAACTGTTGCCAAGCAAGGACAAAGATCTTGCCTGTGATGATTAGGAAATAATATACATTTACATAATGCATATTTATTAAATATGGCAATGGCAAAGTTTGGTGAAAAAGCTAAGCACATTATTATCAGCCAAGATCCCCCTCCCCCCCCCCCCCCCCCCCAAAAAAAACACAAATATATTTGCTAATATTTAAAAATAGGTCACTGATAGATACCTGACAAGGTTGCAAAACATATCGTGTTTCCTGATGTATGGCGACTTTAGTGCTTTTAGAACAGAAAGCAAACATTCCAGGTAAAGGCCACGTTGGCTATCCGACTCTGCTCTGTTGGTTTGTTGCACAAAGAACTTGGCTAGGCCAATCACATCAGCCAGTTTGTCTGCAAATGCAACCAAAATTAGCTATCACATAAACTACATGGTGCAATTCAACTTGGAATCTTTAGACTTGGCTTACATCATAACATACTTCCAAAAAGTTTGATTTTAGACTATTCTGGTTTCACTTTAAAAATTAAAATTGTCCATAAATGGTAAAAGTCCACATGTTAAGTTGAAATCAGGCCATATTGTACTTATTTTGTCAGACATATATTTAAATTATAAATGTCACACCCCTGTGTACGTTATATTCTACCGAGAAGGTTAAGAAGTGAATACCAAATATTAAAAAATTGACCTTAGCTTAAATTGAAAAATGTAAGCATAAACTAACAATTGGTCTGTTGCATATACAGATAACTAGTAATACTAAGAAAATGAGAAAATTAATATTAGTTTTGGCAAAATGAAAAGATTGTGTAAGGTAACATGGGACCCTTTGATGCGATTACCTAAAATCAAAGGGCAACCAAAGGATGTGAAGCAATTCCGAATCACAAGATGCTTTGTAAATAACATATTTTATAACTTGCAATTTACAAATAATTCATGACATTCCAAATACGACTACCAAGTTAGTGTTTTTACTGAAAGTTTACAAAAAGGAGTAGTCACTAGTCATGTAATATTACAAAAGTATAACAACTTGGTTTATCTTCTTTGCTTGTTATGAATACAAAATCTCATCAACATTATACTCTACCTGCCAACATTCCCTCATTATGGATATCAGCCTTTGCAAGTTTTTCGACAGCTTGACTGGCCAGACTTTCAGCAGCGCCATGTACATCTGAGTTGACATTTTGTCTGGCACAGCTTGCAGCACAAAACTACATATAACAATAAAATTCAGTACAACAAGTACTTTGCAAGTTACCTTTTAATGGCTTGCTTTGTGCTACGTAAACATCAACTTTGCATTAACATTCAACATGCTTTACATTTTCAGACAAAATTTTATTCACAACCACATTGATGCAATATATATTGAGAAACATAAAAATGACCTGTCATTTTTTGGAGTCCAAAAATGGGGCAAAATCTATAAGTTAACAACTAGTTTTGTGTTGTTAAGATAATGATAATTTAGTTAACATACATGTTTCAGTGTGTAAACGTACAGAGGAACTAAAAATACATTGCAGTGAGCCGTGTAACAGCTAATAGCAACCAAAATACCATGCTTGAAATGAAAACAAAAACTTTTGTAACAGCAAACATTCTAGCATTCAGTGTGTTAATAAATATATAGGCAGACACGCATTTTGGGGAGAATATATAAACGTAAAAAGAAAAGAAAATGAAATGCAGTTAGTTGACTTTCCATATATCGAACCTGTTGCGTGTGTAATGCGTACGCAGCACATAGCTCAACCAATGAAGTTTCAATGTTAGCCGGGTGGTCCTTGTGCCGACATGCGAGGCACATCTGCAGAATGTCAGCACAAACTCAAAAACACAAAAAACGCTTTTCCTAACACATTGCGCCCAAGTCAAACAATTACCACATTGAAATGAAGTACTGATACATAATATATATTGTAACACTTTAAAGGCGACATTACGGAGAAGCATTAAGAAGAACTATTGAAATTAATTTAGTTTAAAGTAACTTTAAATCAGCCCACCCTAGTAAACTGTTGTTTGTTTGTAGATTGTTTATGATTTTATGTATATCACTATTATGAGAAAATAAAGCATTATGGAAAAGTATTTCAAGGAAAATTTTACCAAAGTTTAATTCTGATTGATAGTAAAAATATTATTGGTGTAAATAGTTCATGCAAGTTTGGCATATTTAGCCGAAAACAAAGTGAGCATGTAATGAACATAGACATTTACCCAGTGTTATGCAGTTTAAATAATATTATAAGTCCTTCTGAATACGCAAAATATTAAATTCTAACCCAATAAAAGATGAATTGCCAAATGGAAAACAACAAAAAATCAAAGCGTGCAAACTGAAAACCCATGCAAACCAACACAACTGCAAAATACTAACTTGGACTATTTTTATGATAAGTTCCCCGTCGAAGCTGGGTACAAAATCGCAGCAAAGCCCCAGAAGTATTTTAAGGCCCTGCACTTGATGTACAGGCTCTAAATGAGGCATGCATTTTAGTGAATCCAAAACCTGAAAAAAATTAAAGTAAAGTTATAAAAATGTTTTAACAGGAAATAAAAAGGCAGGTGGAGAGTGAAAACAACTAAATGCTTCATAAATATTACCCAAACAGTTTGTTAAACAATAATTAATAAAATGGCATCGCTAATTTATCAACAGCTGGAATATTTGCAAGCAATTAATAATCTTGCAAAAATTAATTCGGATTATGTGAAATCATATTAATGCATCATTTATATTCATAAGTATACCAATTGGGCTATAAGAAAATCAATAAAATGCAATGCGCTGTTTCCAGAGATGTATAAGTAAACCTTTCTGGAAATCCTAACAATGATTTTAAAGTAAGATACATTTTTTTTTGTCTAAATAAAAGATTTTATATAGGTAATATTGTTAGTCTCACAAAAAGATTTTATATAGTTATATTGTTAGTCTCACTAACAGGGATTAACCTTGCCATATTTTTTTTGCTTTTTAAATCGACTTTTGAAACAACATTCGTGTAATATCAAATATTTAGGAAAATCACTGTTTGTTAAAAGCTGAGTTATATAGATGTTAAGACAACCTGAAGAACGAAAATCCTTGCATCCATGGCATCCCATTCATCTTCACCAGTAATGCCATCTAAGTCAGGATGAAATACTGCATGCTGGAAAAAATACATACAGAAATAACCTCATGAAATGGCTCCAAATGTAGGAATGGAGTTGAATTTGAATCTATACTGTTTTAAATTGGAAGCAAAATTGACAAAGGTCTATTTTTATTCCCTTAAAAATATTTTTAACAAAATATATATATTTGAACCTCGATTGCGCGTAACCCAATGGAGACCAAGGTAGGATTGTTGCTCTCTAAAGCCTCTTTCAACACAGAAACACATTTCTCCCTGTAATAAATCAATTTTAATTATTTATGACCACCATTCATCTAATTAAAAAAAGTTAAATACACATGTGTACAACCACTTAGATCTATTCCTTTTTTATTCAGTGATTACGGCTTAAATATCATAGACTAAGGATGATAAATCAATCATATTACAAAAATCAAATTTATTGTATCTTCATAACAATCAAAAAAAATATTTGAAATTATATATATATATATACCAGAGTCTGGAATGTCAGGTCAAGTAAACAAAGGACAACAAGTTAATAATGAATTGCTATTAATACAATACAAAACAAAAAGTATATATAATATTTACTACTATTCACAATTAGTTCACTTATCGAAAAAGGCTACAATTAATGTAAAATGTTACGTGTATAAAAAAAAATATTTTTGAGTATTTAACCAAAGCACTGAGTGTACATACTTTATGGTATAACAAATCAAATGAGGTGCAGGAAAATAAAAGTGTTATCAACTTTCACATTAGTCTTTCGGGATTACAGAAAAACAACTCTAACCACAAAATGTATGCAGAATACTAATAATCTTAGACATAATTTCTTTAACATGTGGTGCCAACTTTTATGATTTTAGTCGAAGAATGTCTAAATTAAATACCTGATTTGCCAAGCTTTAAAGGCATAGGAAACTTTCTGTGTTTCAAGGGTGTCCAAAGCCAGTTGAACATTTTCTTGAATTGTTTTATATCGTTGGGCTGATGTGTTTCGTAGCAGTACCTTAAGGTGCTCTTCCATCGTTAAGCTGTCCATTACTGCTACACATCACCAACAGTCAACAACAACTACTGTGTATAGATGGACAATTTTACCTTCACTAGTTTTAAAAGTAATTCGAAAAATTACACACAAGTTACTTTTAAAATATTTAGGATGTAAAATGTGCACCCAACAGAGAATGCAGATTGGACAGCTAGAGTTAATTCACAAAAGGATTAAAAATTGAAAAAAAAAAGATTAAAAATACAATCCTACCACAACATACATTATTTGGGTTAGGGTGCGGGTTAGCGTTTGGCCACTGTGGAAAGTATGGCAAGTGCACCCGCGAGTTTTTTTCAACCTGTTAAAAGTGCACCCCGAAAAAAAATCTGAACAGCACCTCAAATATGTAAAATGCTTGTGCGGCATAAGTTTAGAGTGCAATGTATGCAATACAGAGTGCATAACAAAATCATAAAGTGCACCTGGAAGTTGTTTAAAAGTGTACCCAAGGTGCACTTTTTCTACCTTTGTTGCACCCGGTCACCCGGATTTTTTTGGCCTTGCACCCGCAAGATCTCATTACGATCTGCCATACTCACCCGCACCTTAACCAAATAATGTGTGTTGAATTGTTTGAACGATGTGGAATGATTCTAGACCAGCACCAAAAAGCCTCAGTTACCCAGTCTGGAAAGTATGACAGATCTCGCAGGTGCACGGCTGAAAAAATCTGGGTGACCGGGTGCAACAAAGGACGAAAAGTACACCTCGGTTTACTTTCAAATTTTCGGGTGCATTTTATAATTTTCCGATGCACTCTGATTGTATACATTGCACTGTAAACTTATGACGCACAAGCATTTTACATATTTGGGGTGCAGTTCAGATATTTTTTCGGGGTGCACTTTTAAAAGGATGAAAAAAAAACTAGCGGGATCACTTGCCGTACTTTCCACAGTGGCCAGTTATCATAACCAACAACATAACTAAACAATGCAGTGTTTTACAAATTGATTTAAAAAATGCGAAATCCTTCTTACTTAGCCATTGTTAACTACTATTGTAATTTAACGGTCACAAATCACAATGTATGTTTGTTTTATAAACCACCAGCACACGTATATTCAAGACCAGAAAGAACTGTTTAATAAAAATGGTAAATTATAACAGTTCATGATCTGGATCACACAACTCAAAACTTAGACTTTATACATTAGTAGAGGTGACACAGTTACGATCCCTTAGTTATGCTTATTCCGCAAACTACTCGCTGCTCAACCATAAGTACTACGGAAGCTGGTAACCCTTCTTCATTTTTGACATCTGGTGTGCAGAAATCTCGCATCCTTTAAAACCACTCAACCGTGACACATTTGCCTAAACCACTTTCGACTTCTTTGGACTTTCGCAGTTAGAATGTTACTATTTATAGTTTAAGAAATTTGCAACGGAAATTAATTTGCCTTGCCTATACCACGCTTTTTATTAGTGCGTATTACAATTTAGAAGGTTGTATTTTTCTGTTACGCCTCACGTATTTCTACAATCCACATCTTTCCAGGATAACAGCACTAGCGACTAAGTATGATGCTGTTTCATTATAATTGAAAATTCTGTGGTTGTAGAAACAAGTTTTGTTTTAACTGTATGTTGTTACTCTCTTTTATACCCAGTATAAATGGATACGCAAAAAGTTGCATTTGAACGCAAGAAACATATTAGTTTCTTTGTTCGACTTTTACAAGTTTTGCCACATAGATACTCCTTGTTGGATACAAGCAGGTAATTTAAAGAAAACGAATTGAGTTAGGATACATTAATAACTTTGCTTTTATCTATATTAATATTATTTTGTGTTTGAATCAACTTGAAGTTGTTGAATTGCAATGATAAAAAATAAATGTTAACTCCTAATTACTTAAAAGTATTATGTTTAGGTTAACAATCACATTCTTTGCTATCTCTGGTCTTGATGTTTTAAACGCTTTGGACACCCTTAGTGATAAAACTCAAAAAGAAATAATAGAATGGATTTACTCATTACAAGTTATTCCAAATATGGCAGGTATATAAATTGTGATTGATTTGTTAACTACTCTGGAGCGAAGACAGTTTTTCATATTTGCTTTGTTACAGAATCAAATTTGTGCAAGTGTGGTTTTCGTGGATCTGCAAGCAATGGGGTTACCACTCCTAAAAATGTTAAGGTAAGGTTTTATTAAAAGATACTCTTAAACTAACTTTAAAAATGATTTGATTTTTATGTTCTTTATAGACCATGGAATCAACTAACATTTATGACTGTGGTCATATTGCTATGACATATACAGGCTTGGCAACTTTGCTCATTCTTGGTGATGATTTTAGCAGAGTTAATAAGAAAGCTTGTTTGGAGGGAATAAAGGCTTTGCAGTTGCAAGACGGAAGGTTTGCTACATGGAATGTCTGACAATATTTGATTAGCCAATACCAAATTCCAGTGATAGTATTAATACTTGACCAATACTAGGGTTCTGTCACTGATAATACCATGCCAAATTGATATATATATTAAAATGTCAGCCATAATTTGTGATCTAACACAGCAATTCCAAAGTAGTTTACGTTTTCAAATAGCGCAAATACAAACTGGACGTAACTAAACTTTGGAGCGCTAAACAAATTTTTGGTCTAATAATATAAAAAATTCCCATACAAAGTTTCAGTTGTGGCCATTTTGCTTGGTTCAATATCATAATGAAGTTTAGTATTCAGTAGCAGAACTTTCTGAAAAATCAGCTATCACACCAGAATAAAATGTCAATCACATCCCTATTTGCTGCTAAGTGTCAATTGTGCTATATACTGGCACTTTTCTAATTGTGCAATAACAGTAACCAGCATACCTAGTATTATACTATCCACTCGATCAGAATAATATTTTAAAATTGGTTGTTAGTACTACTTGCCTAAACTATGACATTTTAAGCTTTTTAACATACAAAAGTCATTATTATTAACATTTGTATCACTACAGGCAGGTAGTGCAGCAAAACCATAAAGAATACAATTGTAGTTTCAGATCGTCTTATGATGGAAGTGAGAATGATATGAGGTTTATATACTGTGCTTGCTCTGTTTCTGCAATGCTTAATGACTTTTCTGCAATTGACAAAAGGCGAGCCACTTCCTTTATTCGCAAGAGTTTGGTAAGTTATAATAAACAAATTTAATAAACAAATCATACTGGCTAGTAGCTACTGGCTAGTAGTAGTATCAACATGGTTTGTTATAGTGCTATGATGGTGCATTCGCACAAGGACCATTTCTTGAAAGTCACGGGGGCTCAACGTTTTGTGCTATTGCTTCTCTAAATCTTATGAATTGTTCATCTGCTCTTACACAACAGCAGCTTAAACGGTAAATTTATTTATAAGCTGGAAGAAATTTCATTGTGTACTTGTTGACTGGCAAAATTTTTATTTTAACAGTTATATTAAGTTTAATATTTGCTAAGGTTAATCATAGTTTTCTTGTTTGTGTGTCTATTAAACTAAGCTAAACTTTTATGTTCAGTTTAGAGTATTGGTGCATAAGCAGACAAAAATATGGATTTCATGGAAGACCTCATAAAGATGATGATACATGCTATTCCTTTTGGGTTGGTGCCTCTTTAAAGGTAAGTCACTTTTTTATTTGCTGTTAGTCAACCTATAGCTAATTACTTGAATGTGTAAAAAACTTGTTTGCTTTTTAAGCTTTTGGGTTCATATGAAATGATCGATTTTGAAGAGAATGAAAACTTTGTTTTATCAACACAAGACAATGTTGTTGGTGGATTTGGAAAGTGGCCACAAGTCCACCCAGGTGAACCTATAATTTATAATTCTGTGACTTTTCTAATTAAAGGCATTTTATGTTTGTAGTGTTTTAAGTGCACAAAAAAATATAACATTAGCACTACACAATGTTTAATTAAAATATGGTGATTTTTTTATAATTACCAATAGATTTGTTTGTTTGTTATGTGTTAAACATCTGAATGATTAAGACATTCGACCTACAAGGTTACCAGGCATTACGTGTTTTATATAATACTATGATAGGCAAAAATATTTGCCTTGTGAACGTGGGTAACAGTTCTTGTTTTTTTTGTTTTTTTATGTTAAATTATTTCACCAGTGCTTACTTCAGACTAGTTCATTATACGATTTTAAAAGTAGCTGCCAAGAATAAGGTTTGCCTTTACTTTCCCGAGCAAGACGTTAATTGAAACGGTGTGAGTGAAAGTCGCTAAATTTGTGACACTTACCAAGGCTTGTTTTTACCCAAACGCAGATGCGCTGCACAGTTACATGGGAATATGCGGCCTCTCGCTAATGGGATTGCACGACCTTCAGCCCATCGACCCTGCCCTTAACGTAACGCAACGAGCAAAGACGCGAATGCTAAACTTGCACGTACGTTGGACCGAAATCGAAGAAAGGCGCCGCGCTGCCGTGGCGAAGACCAGACCCCGGACTAAGAGCGGGTCGACCCTCGATCGTGGAACGCACGCAGGAACCGTGGTCCTTGCTTTTGCGATTGGCCTAGGAGCCGTCGTGGTTCCTTGGCTCTACAAGGCCTATCTCAGGAACGCGTCTTCGTGAATTTTTTACCTGCCTTGCATTTCGGTCTGCTCGCCACGACGGTAATTCTAAACCCTATTTCCTCTGAAGTTAGCCCGTGCGACCGGGAAAATGTCCGCCGAAAAGGGAGTTGGAAAACTCGTGACACGAGCCTTGTTGTAATAATAAAATGCTTATACATGTTAGACTTCTTCCATCTCTAAGGTGATTTTTAAGTGATATGTCGTGAATATTGTTATATTTTTTGTTTGACTTTTCGTTTAGGTAGGTTTCGCTTTTCCGTATAGATGCTCTTGGTGTCCTGCCTTTCTAAACATTATATTATTCCTTGTAGTTATTCTACTTGAATATCTGAGTTTTATATGGGACATTAACTTATACAGGACCTAATTTTGCGTTAATATTTTAATTATGATGGACTAATACTACTTTAAACTTCGTGGCCTGTCGTTATTGCTGTTCTACTATATACATTGTGCATTACGGTTATACCTGGCTTCAATTGTGCTCGTGCTATGAAATTTTACAGTGTTTTGGAAATTTTACCCTTGCTCCTGATGCAAAAGAGTTTGCGCGGACTTTAAACTGATATATGTCGTCGGATTGTCTTTAATAAAATCCTGTAATACGTGTTGCGGATAACAGTTACCCACTCCTTGAAGTCGGTCCGTAATATCTCCTTGAGTTTAAAAGCGGTAAAAATTAGTTAACCATGTTTGGTAGAGCGAGGTAGTGGTGCTATGAGAAATTATTTCTGCGGTAAGTATTTTCACCACTAAACCATGAACGGAAAAGGCGATAAAAAATCTTTAACGTCAGTAAATGTAAGAAGCTTAGGAAGGTTGATACATTTGTTTACAACCCCAGTTTAAATACCAGTTCGCGGTAGGAGATTTAAATATGGCTTTGTGCAATATCTACAATACATCTTGCTCGGCAAAAGTATGTTTGTGTGAGTGAGAAAGAAACGACTTGGCCATCATTTCTGTCCGTTTGTATATGACTCTTGTCGTAAAAAAAAAGAATTACAGCTTCCGGCATCTGACTGGTTGTCCACCACTGGCCTAACGCAACAATACAAACGTATTAAATATGGGCCGTTATACTTTTTTATAAATAATTACTGGATTTCCGTATTCCGTGGAACTTTTGAACGATAGTCAGTTTTGAACGATTGAAACGATAGTCTTTTGAACGATAGTCACAGCTCCATTCTTTTAATACATACATAAAAAGCTTGCCAATTTATTCCATAACAAAAGCACTACGAAGGATGTACGATTGTACGTGTATGCTGAATTTTCTTTTAGCGAGTTGATATATGAGCGCACTAAAAACAAAACTTAAACATTTAGCGATTCAGAAACGAGAAAAAAAAGCACCGACGAAAATAGCGAAGAAAGCACCGTTTACACTTGGAAAGAAGTGAGATATATGTGTTATGCTGCTTCGATCACTTATAACTAGGGCGATTATTTTTGACTTGTCAGAAAAAGTTAAAATTTTGTTTTCTAAAAATACTTAAAAACACAGCAAAAACAGCAAAAAACGTAAAAGTTGGAAGTGTCTTAATAGGTTTGAGACAAAGACTCCTACTAACGACGTGTAAAAACACTTTTATACTTTTATACCGAAGTGTGTGTTTCAATAAGTAAAAAAAAAGACCGAAAAAGTATTTGAAATTTATACCCGTTCCCATGCCGTGGTTCTCCATTCGACGCAAACGCGCATCGTGCACTGCTGAATGACCGCTGGTCGGGCGGCGGGGTCGCACATGCCCTCCTTGGAACACGCGATGCGCCGTCTTTGTGAACCGGGCGCGCATGTCGCGTTGCACTGCAAAGCGAATTGATACTATTTTATATCCCAAATGATTATTTAAGTTTCAAGTTTAAATTTTGCTTCTCAACCACGATTCATACAGTGCACGCAAAATAGTATAGTACATAACGTCACCGGATTAGGAAAAGGAACAGCCTCAAAGCACAAGTGGTTATACCAAGAGACTGAACCAATAAATATGCTTTTTAATTTTTCATATGAAATCCTGCGTTCTTGGAAAGTATCAAACATTAGGTGGTCTCCTGAAAACTAGATCATCTATGTTTGATATATATATATAATGTGTGTGTGTGTATTGTTTATATATATGAGCATAATTGTTGACTTTATTTTTCATTTCAATTCTGACTCACATTTCTGCCAAAATAAAATTAGTATTCAATTGCCGAAAATGGTGTTTTTTATTGTTTTAAATTTAGAACAGAAGAAATGCATCAGACGCTGCTCCATCTTGACGTTTTCCAAGGCATACAACGCTTCATGTCGCATGTCGCGTTAATCGCTCGCAATCGCGGCACGGTCTTGCAGTGGTACGGACGAAGGAGGTCGTTGGTGAGCGAGTTGCGGCACTGGATTTTGCGAAATTTCAGGCCGCGTCCCAGAGGCGGGAACACTGAGGTTTGGCGTAGTATACGTTTAAAAGCATTAAAATGGCGAGGATATGTTGTTTACCACTCGAAATTACCTTAAGTAAAGGGGTACGTTTGATTATTGGTTATTTTAACTTAGGATACAGACTCAAGAGATTAAGCAATTGTTTTTAAAACTTAAAATTACTATACAACATTTTAGCAAACAGCTAATCAGTTAATCAGAAATTAAAATCACTTCACAAGTGTGCCGTGGCAAGTTGATTTCAAAGTGATACCGGTACCAGTGGATCGGGGGAAACGATATTTGTTGAGAGCTATCGATTTTTTTTTAGAAAATAGAACAAACCGAATCCTGTTTACAGGAAGCTGGAAAAATTTTTGACTTATCAGCTGGAGGGCGCAAAGTAAACCAATTGGTGCCCAGTAAACAGGAAACTTGATTAAAATTCTATAGGCTGTAGAAGTAAACGGCACAAATATTTTCAACAATGTCAAAATATTCGTTATGGAGAATCACAACAAGAAAAACAGCGACGTACCTTAGTCCAGCCGCCGTACTTCCACAACGAGCACAGCTTAAGGTTGCACCTCTGGGCGGGGGCTGGCTTGGTTTTGTTGTCGCACCTGTCAGGTCCCCCGCTGCAAACAACGTTACGGATGCGGGCGCCTTCACCACAGCTTGTTGAGCACTGAATGTAGGAAAATCATAAATATTCAACTAGGGATTTTCTAATTATTGGCACAGTTTTATTATTTCTACAGTATACAGAGGACCTGTAGACCCAAACTGTTTTTTTAAGTAAACGTTAACCAAGCTTGTTGTTTTAAGGAAGGTATTTTTGGCTTATAACTTTTTCTATCAAACAAATGCGCAGTAATAACAATATTTGAAGGTTTTACTTTGGGCAATCTTTAAATATTACCTATACCTTTTTGATGCTGGCGTATCTGTAAACTGTAGAATATTTCAGTGGTACGTATACTAATCGGTTAAAACAAGCATTGCCTTATGGTTCCCCAGAAATCTTGAAAATACAGCGTCAACCTTTTCAGCAAGCCCCCAGGATATTTGAGAAAGCGATTTCAAATCAAATAATGCAGTTTTTATTCGAATCACACGCTTTTTAGTCAAGCAATCCAAGAAATACGTGAACGGTATGGTAATCATCAATTTGGGCAAGTTAGTTTAGCTTGGTTCACTATTAACGACACTTTTGGTAAAATGTCGGAGCAGTCAAAAAAAGTTTCAGACGTTGTCTTGCTATGATTTATGCGTAATAAAATACAAGGCAACCACCGAAAGTTCTTTTGTAATATTCGTCAGGTATAAAAGGTCTGCAAAATTATTAAATATTGGTTAAAATACATTTATCGAAATCTTTGACAGCACACAGCCCACCTGACCCCAGTAGCCGGTCAGCCAACGTGGTTTGGGTGTCACCGGGCTTGGTTCGCCGATGGTCGAAGTGGTTGATTTGATAGTCGTAGTAGTTATTGGTTTTGTGGTTCGAGTGTCCACGTCAGTTGTTGATGCGCCGGACGACGTGCCGAAAGTGTTGTCGTCGTCTGACGAATTTATCGCCAACGTGGTCACAGTGAAAGTCGGGGTTGTCGTAGAAAGTTGAAGATCAGTTGATCTCCGCTCCCGGAACCCGACGTGGAGGAGTTGCCAGGCAATTTTCGCCCGCTTTTGATTCCGCCCGGGAACAAAAATGTCCGCACATCAAACAGGTTGCCGCCATGTTGTGTCCTAGGATTTTTTAACAGCTTGTTAGAAACAAGGCGTTGATCCGTGGGTTTTCCGCCGGCATCTGTTGACCCCTCGATGTCGAAACTGGCAGCAGGTGAGTGAAGTGGGTTAAACACGTAGTTGGAAGTGATGTTGGGTGGGTGGGAGTGACTAGGAATGTCAAACATCGGACCTCGCCGAAGGATAGCAGCCTGGGTAGGTTTTCTGGAACAACATGTATCGTTTAAATTCGTAACAGTGAGATTATTAAAGTTTACTAGTAGATAAAACTCTCATGACTCCACATAAAGAGGAGCAAAATGACACAAAGTTCCTTGACCAAAGATAAGTCTAATAAGCTAATATCTCACAGATATTTTGTAAAATTGATATGCCAACTCTGTGGCTTTAGTATTCAATATCAAGTTGTATTACATATTTCAGCATAGAAGTCCACATTATTTTTGTAAGATATTTTCTCAATTTTTATTATGTCCAAATTGCTACGAATCGTCGAACAAGGGTTAATTGCTGCTCCCTTCAGAAGTATGATACTTTCAAACTGCCATCATACTTTTGTTCCGTGAACATTTGACCTGACTATGCTTGTTCTTTGTAAAACAAGTTTTTTCAATGGTAATTAGTGATTAAGGATTATAAATTTAATCTGTAATGTCAATTAGAAGTTTTTTCAATGTCATTTAGTGATTCAACTATGATTTGTAACTGAGTGAAAATGAGTTTTAACAATATATATACTTAATTAAAACGATGTTTTTTAACATTATGTACAACAAATCTACGATTGGAAAAATAGGGTTAAAGATCAAATAAAGGCGATAACATTAATAACAATAGGTGAGAACAAAAGAAAAGCAACGCACGTCGAGATGTTGTGTGTTAAACAACAACAAGAAATTTGTTTTAACCTAACTTTTAAATATTACCTACCTAACTACGTCTTTTAACTTTTATTAATATGTACGGCGAGTACATCTACAACTGTTTTGATTTAAACTTAAATCTATCAATCTATTTTCGGCTAGCATCACAAATAAACGTTAAAGAACCTTTTATAAACATTTAAAAGACCCAAAAGTCAAAACAAACCTAAGATTACAAACAGCTCTATTGCGATCGTTCAAACATACCTGGTAGGTACAGCGCAAGGATTGCCCTGGCAAACTTCGGTCACGTGAGGTCGACGTTCCACGTCACAATCACCATCTTCCACGACGTCATAATGGAGGTTTTCGAGCATTTTCTTGCCCCACTTTTTTGCCTTTCCCCTTTTCTTGACGATGTGGACCTTGTTCATAGTGAGATGCTCGACCTCCGAGTTGAGCATCACTGAGGTGTAAACTTCCTCCTCGGTCAGATGTTGGTCTTCCTTAGAAGATACTTTGCGTTTTTTATGAGGAGAATCGCTCTGATTTTTCGATTGTTGATCACTTTGGTTTTCTTCGTTTTGAGGATCTGCTCCGTTATTTTCTTGGTTTGGAGGAGAAGCTTCTTCTTGTTCCTTATCGCTAGGCGCTCCAACTCTTTTCTTTGGTGTAGGAACCCTCGTTTTCTTGCGGGAGCCAACGCGCCCAACGTCCAGGAAGTCGTCGACCGGGGTGTCCACCGCGTTCTTTGACAGAATGACGTCATTGATGACGTACGTGACACACTGGACAGTGCGATTTCGTGAACCGGTTGCGTTGCAAGGCGCAGAGCACTAAAAATTAATTTTTTTACAATTTGTGGTTTAACAAAATAAAATAAAATTTAGTTTATATACATTCAATAGAACATCCAGGTTCTGTCAACTGCAAGGTTCAAATAGTTTGTCGTCAAACAATGTTCAGTTTTTGAAAACGGTAGTCTGCCCCTGATACGATGAAATAAATAGTAAAACCTACAGTCTATATTACCAAGAAGGCCACCAACTGACGGAAAAACCAAAAGTTAAAGAACAAAAACTTTGAGTCGGTCTAAAAATAAAAAAATAAAATAAAAATATATTATTAAAAAACTACCCAAACGTTTGGTTGCTTACCGTAATTCAAAACTACTGTATTTCAATGAGCCCTAAATGGTATGTAGGGATTTCATTGTTTGCCATAAAATTAGCGGAACAACAATTTAGATAATTTTTCAAAGGGCTTGCGCTCACGTTGCTCCATATCCCGGCCCTCCACATCGGACAGGGCTGTCGGCTAGCGGCCGGACACAACTTGACCCGTTTGGGCTTGGGCAGCTTGCGGCACGACCTTCCCTTAAGAACCACTTGCTCTACGTTGCTAAGGCTCATACCACGCATACCACGTTGCGACGACGCCGGCCTATCTTTGCGCCGCAGCTGATGGAACATGGCTGCCAAGGTCCCTCCAGCCATCTGCGCGAAATATACTCTGATATTGGCAACATGCAACGCTTGGTGGTTGAAAATGAGCTTTGGAACTTTCTCGGTTAAAGTTATATAACCTCCTTGACTTCTTTAAGCAACATCATTATTATGCAAACGTTTCTAAAGCAACGCGGTAACTATTATTCGCAGTATGACACTCATTAATACAACACAATGATTTCTGCAATACATTTTGAATTAACGAAAAATTATGCCGAGACATACAGAAGTCTGGATGGTTACAATAGTCTTTGATATATTTTTTGGAAAGAACTATTATGTCAAATCAACAGCCAATAGAGAATGACCGGTTGAACCTGTTTATCCTGTATGAAAAGTGTTTGTTTAGTTTACAGTGTCAATTAAAACTTGTATAAACGCAAAATCCATAGGTTGAATCGTTGCACAACTCACTCGGCTGGGCAGGGCTGGTGATGACAAGCTCTTCTGCGGTCATCGGGCCTCTCTGTTGCGTCACAGAAATCTTCGTCTACAATACCAGCCTTCTTTTCGATGCAGATCGCCATCGACATTTGAACGCCTTAAAACATGATAAATTAATTATGAAAATCATTATTCACCAGTATTAAAGAATATGGCAAATAAAGACTGTATAAATTTATATGATAAAACTTGCCATCAATCTTCCCACTCTAATTGCAGTTGTTAAGATTCTAGCTTTTGTAGGACAAACAGTTTTAAGTGCGCTGAAACCATAATTTTAATGCCTCATAGTAGCAATCAAATCGATAGCTACTAGCGAAACACCATACGCCATACATTGTTCATGGGATTAAATTGATTTCTTAAATAATAAAAACAATTGTATAAACTCCTTCAAGCATCGCGTGAAAGTACTATAAACATCGACAATTCGACATGCTCTTACCTTTGCCACATGACCTTGAGCATGACCCCCACTCTTGCATCATCCACCGGAAGTTGGGTTCCTCCTCGGCGAACACGGAAGTGACGTTGTGCGGCATGACGTAGGTGATTTCGATTCCCGGGTTTGGTTCGACGAAGAGAACCTGGGCAAAGCGAAAACTGGTAAATTAAAATTAAAATCGTAAATCTCTCAGTTGATCAAAATCTAATTTACAGAAAGAACATAAAGTAGAATTAAGTGTTGTTAATACCATATAAGATTATTACATCGCTACTTTTTTTTAAATACTTTCGTTTTTTAGTGTTCCATTCTTATTTTGAAAAAAGAAAATGATAGATTGTAAATCCAGAAATAAGGTAGGCCTTACACAATTTCTGGATAGCAAACCATGAAATTGTGCAAAAAGTTTGTTTTTGCTGAGCAAATCTAACGTTGTTTCTTGTTTTACTCAAACTCTTTGGTAAACTTACGAAAACTTACCATAACCTCGATGTCAAAAGTAATTGGACCCTCTGCAGTAATGTTGTCCAAAATCTGGTTTATCCGTTCGTATTTAAAAGTGGTTCCAGCCAAAGTCAGCTTCGAATCCCAATACTACAATAAACAAATCTGTTTCAAAAAAATTTGGTGTCTTCCTTTTTTATTTTTGTGAATATTCATCCAATATAATTGTATTTTATGTATGCCGGTGGTTTATCTAAAAGATCTAATTAGTACATTGACAACGACTTCAAGGTCTAGAAGTCAGACATTTTGGGGTTTGGGAGCCCTAATTGTTGAGACCTTTTGGAACTACAGTAGTGTCTCGCATATTCAGAAAAAAATTTACAGAAAAAAAGGCAAAAAAGTGGGGAAATGCAATGAATATCACAAAATAATAGCAAAAAGAAGCAATTTTGGGCATTTTAAGTGTCCTTTGAAGGCATAGTAGACCGACCGAATATGTACTTGTTTACAACCTTCAGCTGTTTCTATCTATAACCAAAACTTGCAAACTAGTTTGAATACAACTTTGAACGAACCGTAGCCGAATTCTTTTAAATGGCTTGAAACAAAATCCTTTTGGACCGAATTTTATAAATTACTTTTAACAGAAACCGAACCAGAGACCAAAATATAATTTAAACAGTTTGCCCTCTAGTATATAAATACATACAATACTTTTTACTTTAACTAACAAGTAACAACGGTTAATACTTTAGCAGGACTCAACAAACATCCTTGTTACGTCACGATGCTACATTTGGTTACAATTGAATGATTTATTGAATTTAGAAAATTTTTATTTGAGATTTATGAGATTGTAGAGAGAGGAAGCAAAATTAAGAGCTGTTGAAAAAGTGATTATCATCATATTGAAAGCGATTTTGTTAATTCTGCTGCGATTTGGTGGCATTTTGTTCGAGGATAATGAATACACAGGTAAGGAAGTATCTTCTGAAGAAGGAGAAAAAAATCTGTGCTGATCATGGCTACAAGATGGCCGATAAATACTTGGGAGGCGGTGCTACGGGAAGAGTGTTTTTGGCCCAACCAACTGAGCGAAAAATTAGATCCACAGAGAAGCTGAACTTGGTGAAGAAAGAAGATGAAAAACTCCAGGTTCGCAAATATTTGTTGTCTAGCTTTTAAAACATAACAGTCAACACTTAAGCTTCATTTATAGATTGTGGTAAAACTAAACAACGATGTAAACACCAAAAAAGCTTGCAACTTTCATTATTACTTTGTAAAATCTCGTTCAACGCGATTATATTCTTTATTAATTAATGTGTTGCGCATTTCAAGATAGTTTGTTTCTTTATTTCCATTTTTTGACACTTTCATTTTTGTTGCCATGAAAATGATCACGTGACCCAGTTTGCCGTTTTGCCTCAAATTGTATTTTGACTTTTATGACGTAATATACATACTTGGCTAACGCATTTTCTTGTATATTGGTTACTTAACATCTTTCTATAATGAAAAAATAACTCACTAACTTTTCGCATTTTGTATACCTCATGATTTTTTTTATAGCATAACTTTATTTAACAGGAAATCAATACTTTAAGATCGTGCGTTACACGGTTCTACTGAATATATTTTGTCAGGTCGCAATAAAGATCTATTATGCGGATGTTGGAGCCAATAGCATTGGAGATTTTGCCACATACTTGCCCGATGAAATAGGAAACTGCAATAAGTGTTTTGGTGTTCCTAACATTGTAAGTGAAGCGAAATTAGTTTTTGCTTTTCCCTAAAATCATTTTGGTATTGTTGGCATTTAATTCCAGGTAATGTTGCTGGACGTATTCGTGTCTTGCAAGCGAATATTTCTGGTTTTTGAACACGCGGACAAAGGCGATTTGACCAAAACTTTATTAGACCATATTTCCACCAAACAACTGGGAAAACAATACATGGAAGAGGACCTAGCTCGTCATTACTTTAGGGAAATCGCCAAAGGTGTCCAGCAGCTGCACAGGAGAAATATCGCACACAGGTTAACTTAAATTGCCGCATTTTATATCAATATTAATAATGTGTTTGGTAACCAATAATGTGCTTTGGTAACATCTCATTTTCTTGCAGGGATTTAAAACCGGACAACATTCTGGTAACAGGTGACGGGCAAATAAAACTGTGCGATCTCGGTTTTTCGATTGCTGGCTGCGATAAAAATAAAAACAGCCGAAGCTTCGTCACTTCTTCTCCTTGTGGCACACCCGGCTTCGCGGCACCCGAGATTTTCGATAGTCGCAAACATCCGTACGATCCATTGAAAGCTGATGTGTGGAGCATGTACGTATATCGTTTGTAGCTTTGCCCGTCAAGGTTTTTTATCTACTTTGACAACATTCAAAACAAAGTAAAGTAATATTCTTATAATTGGCAAAAAATCGAAAAGTGAGCTTTTGGCCCAAAAATGTTCAAGTTTTTAGGTTAGTTTTGTTTTGTTTTGCAGGGGAGTGATTCTTTTTCTGCTTACAAACGGACGTTATCCGTTCAAGGGTAAAACATCGCAAGACATTCAAAAAGAAATTTTGATATCAGAAGGCGAACCATTGCCTTTTCGGGAAGGCCTTTCTTCTGGTAATTATATTGCATGTAAAGCATACTGTAAGTGTAAGTTAACCTGTTGGTAAATTTTTATTAAATATTTAAAACAGAATGTAAGGAGTTGATCAGTCGTATGCTAACGACTCCAAAAAAGAGGCCAACAGTTCACAAAATTGTAGGGGATCAGTGGTTGGTGCAACACAAAGTGCAGGTAAAATTTTATTTCTGTTTTGTAACAAAAATCAAAAGGCAATTTCAAGTTTTAAACCAAGTTTATTGTTTTAGGAATCACCTCCAAGTACGAAACATCTACGAAATATCGCTGATAATTTGGGTAAGTGTTGTGGCATTCGAAATAAGCTAATGTGATCTATATGATTGCAAGTTTTCTTTTATGTTTTTTTCAGTCTACCGATTTCAAGCGACGTACGTGCGAAACTACCTCTACCAACGTAAAAGGCTGCTGCTTGAACGGCGCAAGTTTCTCCTCAAAAATGGTTGCAAAGCAGAAGACTTGCGTAATGCAGGAATCATGGTCAGTCTTCCGCGTAAAGACACAGGGGGAGTTACCGTCAATGAGGTTTGGAGATTTGAGAGAAACGAGTCGCCTGAAACCGATACCTTACCTGTTGAAAGAAACAAAACTGCCAAGCTTAAAGCCCTTAAAGATCCCTGGGCTTGGTGTCCGGACGTGGAAGAGCCAACCCTTGGTATTGGCCTCGTTGAGCGAGTTGTTAAGGACTTTCCAATGCTGAGCAGATGGGCTGCTATTCTTGACAATGAATTTCTGGCGAAAGAAGGCTTTGAGCGTTCCCTTGAAAATTACAACACGGTTGACGTTGAAGGGTACAGAAACTTAATCTATCGTCATCCTCAAGATAAAGAATTGGAATTGGCGAGTTGTCGGCAGAACATTCTTGGGTTTTATCCCAAATCGTACAAAACAAAATCGAGAAAACAAAATTCTAAGGAGAAAGACAAGGTAATAACTAGTTTGTAATATTAAGTAAATTGCCAGTTTAATGGTTTATTTGTGATATGTATTACCACGTTGTTTGCTTAATCAACATTAAATCGATATTTAGGTATCCGAAAAACGACCAAAGTCCGGCTTGATAGAAAGAAAAAAACGAAAAAAAATGGCTAAGGATGAAAAATCAAAGGAAGAACTTAAACTGGATGTTGGTGAAAATTACCCACCAACAGGTATATACATAAGTAAATAACTTAATAACCAAGCCTAATTGTATTATAATATTAAAGCAAAGAATTTGGTTCGTAACAATGGTAAATGTTTATTTTAACTAAAATTTAAATTCTAACATTCATTGTTGTATGAACAAAGGGCTTTCTGTTCCGCTTTTTGTTGGTTGGACACCTTGCATCTGCTGGTGAGACCGACAGATTTCGTAACAACATATCTTCAAACCTTCATTTCGTAGTGTCTTTGTCTCAAACTGTCTGTGGTTTTCACCAAACATCTTCGTCCGGATAAGTATCACTAGAATGTACGAAATGTTCCGAGCTATAATCTTTACATTTTTGCACTTTCAGCAAAGAAACACATATCTCCGAAAACAGAAAAGTCTGCCGTTCATTCGTACTACAATCGTCATGGATATAATCGACCGCTTCCAAAGGTTCCAGGCGAATCATACGAGCTTTTAACTGACAAACTTCAATTGGAGCATGTAAGTAAAACCATGGCAAATATATTTACATGCAAATATATACATTTCCATTTTAACTTGCATGTTGTTTTTATCCAGTGTCGCCCTTACGGATTGCGACCTGCAAGGACAAACGCTACAACTTCAATTATCCCCACAGAGAAGGTAACTTGAAACAACTTCGTCATGTTGTTGTTTTTCAGTGCTAATACATTAATGTATTTTTATTGCAGAGCACAAAGATTCAAAATAACTTGAAGAAAATTAAAGATGGCCAAGAAAACTTGATGAAGGTAGATTAGTCGGTTTATTCTACCATTTATCAGGTTGAACTAAAGACTTTATTACCCATATTTTCATTTTATAGAAATTATCATCGAGGGACAAGCAAAAGTTGAAAAGCCTACAAGAAAAATCCAAACCGTCTCGTGAAAACGGTAGGCTCGGTTGTGTCAAACGTTATAACATAGTGGTCCGTAGAAAACAGAAAAATCATGTTTTTTTAACTGTAGGAGCACACGTGATGAAACATCAGCCCCGTCTTACCGAATGTAAAGAACAACTTTCACGGTCGGACAACAAAATCAAACCACGCGTGACTGGTAAGCGACTAAAATGTGATGATCATTAAATAAATTTGATAACAATATACAACCAAAAATGAAAACTGTTTTGTTTTCGTTAACATATCCTAAAAAATCTTGGATTTGTACACATTTGCAGTTTTCTCAGATCCTCAATTGCATAGGTCACTATCACTACTTTAGTTATGAAATGTTTTAGCCAGGTCGTAATCTGTTTTTTTTTTCTTCTATGTTCTTTAGAATCTACTGTCCCACAGCAAGCCCAACCTCCACTTAAACGTGCAGAGGTAAATCAAGTCCAAAAACGGAGCCTAAAGGCTAGTGGTAAGTTAAACAATATGATTATATTATACACCCTACGACACTTGCCCAAATTAATTTGGTCTGCCCAGGCGTCATCATTTTTGTTAAATTTTGGACATTTATATACAAATGCTACCATGTGTTTATATGTCCTGCTGTGCCAGCAGCTTGATGGATCTTAATTCAGTGAAACAGCTGTCAATCATTTGGTGCACAAATTCCTGAAATATTTAACTAAATATTGTCCATTTACGTAAAAAAATATTCGCTGACAGTTTTCATTTAGTGCTAATCGGAGTGTCACAAATATCTGGATTTGTCGTTACTCTGCTAAAATTGGCAAATTTTATTCACAGATATAAATCCACCGGTGGTTATAAAGAAAAGATTAGCACCGAAGTGTTTGAAAAACATCCAAGTTTCTCCTGAGAAAGTCAAGGAAAGGTCCACCATCCCAAATGTCAAACCACTGTCATCAAAAGACACAGTATCGGAGAAAGCAAACAACGCTGCTCTAAAACCACAAACTGTTGACCAGCTTGTTAAACTTAACCCCACGCCTTGTCAGACTCAAAAACCTCCCAAAATTAAAACCTGCATTTTCAAAGACAGCACTCTCTTTAACAACAAGCCTCCAACGGCCACGTTAAAAACAAGTAATGAATCGAGTGTTGCGAAAGCGTTCAAAAGAATTCAAAGTGCGCGTCGGCAAACAACCATTTGTGGTCCGATGATGGCCCCTGTCCCTCCAAGTCACGTAGGGAATTTATCTGCAGCGCGCAAAAGACGAATTCTCAAGCGCCAATCTGCTCTCAACTTATGCAAAAAACAGGAAGTTTTAAAAGTTAATCCAGCTGAAGGTCAAAGCGAGAAGTATTCAGCAGCGAATGTCGTTAAGCAATGCAAAGAACCCAGGCCACCAAAACAAGAAGGGGAAATGTCTGCAGCTCGGAAAAGACGAATTTTAAAGCGTCAATCTTTGTTGAAAGAAAACACAAATGGAACTAGGCAAAATGAAAACTCAACATCTCCCTCTGCAGACTTGGTAAACAATCCGGAAGAAACTGCTACCATTAACCAAAGAAAACTTGGTTTTGCAGAGCACAAAACACGTACTACAAATGTAGTGCAGATTTGCAAGGAAACAGTCGTAGCTACCAAGCATACCTCGCGTTCACCGCTTCTAATAGAACAAATTTCGCCATCCACGAAATATGTCGTTGCGCCCACACCACCCAAGCAAGGCAACAAGTTTTCAGCAGCGCGAATGAGGCGAATTGCCAACCGAAAATCTGCGCAGATATTATGCGGTAAAATAATTGAAAGTCCAGAAGCCAACGTAAATATGCTTTCGCCAATTCATCAAGAAAAAGACACCGCTAAAGGTATTTTAAAAGAATCTGTACCGCCAAATCAAAGCGGAAACATTTCTGCTGCCCGAAAAATGCGAATAGCCAACAGACGATCTTCCAAGGTACTCAACAACCAAGAGAATGAATACGCTTTCCATAACGCCACTTTAACTAGAACTGGCCAGCGTAGCAAGAATGACCACTACCAAGAGCTTGGGAATAAACAGCAACACGTCAAGAGTGAGAGGACCTCTACAGAACGCGTCACTCTCCATCCATCAAAATCCACTGAAGCGCTCGGCGTTACGTTGTGCCAAAGAACTGATGTGCCGCGAAAAAACGCCGCAGCAGTTATCGATGCACGAAATCACGGCAGAACCGTGCGTCGCAGAACGTTGAAGGAGCGCGGAGCCGACAATCCCGGTTTGAAATCCGGGCCACCGGAGTCAAGCAAACCTGTTGAAGTGCGTAAAAGCGGCAACCTAAGTATTACGCCGAAGGTCGAACCGCAATCTAAGGTGAAAGTTGCGATGCACAAGCCGCCACTGCATCCCAAGCGAAACAAGCCGGGGTCATCAAAGTACGATACGAGACAAAAATCTACGCAGGGCTGAATTCCTCCCGGTATAATTCTGTCGGACAACCGCTTAACCCTGTCAAGCGATGTTTAAAAACGCCACCTATTTACTTGCAGACTGACGTTAGGTTGTGTCACATGATTCTCGTAGTAAATTTTGCGCTTTCGCCGAATTTATTGCCTTCTTTTCTCTCTTTCAGTGTTTTAACTTTTTCCCATGATGTTTGCTGATTTATTGTGTTTATTTTTCGTGTTGGTAGTTCATTGCGTTAAATGCAAATTTATTTATTTTTGATATCGCAAGTTGTTGTATCATGTTTAAAAACGCTTCCAATTTAGTTGCATTTTAATTGTGTTATTTGATTCTCGTAGAAAAAACTTGATTTCGCCAAATATTTTGCCTTCTATCTTTCTTTGTCGTTTTTTTATATCCTTTTAACGATAATTGCTGATTTTTTGTTTTTGTAATTTATAGTGTTAAACGAAAATTTATTGATTTCTGATGTCGCACTTTAAAATTGTTGTTTCATGTGCAATAATAAAAAAGAATCACTTTAATCATGGCCTACTTTTCATTATAGTAAATAGGCAAACTAAACTAATAAATATAATGACGGTTTAATTTTAGAAATGAAAAACATGTGAATTAGAGGAAGTATATTTGTTTTTCAGTATTTATAAAAAAAAAAAACTATACGAAAAAATACTGAGCACATCTTTATATAGTCAAAGAGTATTATATGGCGTTCAGCACGTAGGCCAGGTGCCTATCTAGCCTGCGGTTAGGTTCGGGTTCACGACCTCCAGTCATACCAGGACCGACGCTTTTTCAACTAAGCTACAGGTGCTTAGTTTGGAGCAAGTCGGCAAACAATCTTGACAACATTGCCTGCCGCATCCTGTTAATACAAACAACTTCATACTGAATAAGATTTACAGTACTGCATCAAGTCAATAAACATACACACACATGTCATACATGACAACAACGGCGATCTATTCCTTGAGATGTCGTTCTTTTGATCAACGATAACGGGACTTGTATCATACAGCATAGGAAGCCTTTAAGAGACTATGAAATATTGAGATTCGACTTTTGGACTTCGGCCGTAAAACACGATACATATGTATGAATGTTAACCTTGTACTTTAAGCTATGTTATGCGATTATAAGTATTATATAATCTTTGTCTGAACATTTTAAGATAAGGACACTCCAAAATGTCAAGGTGTTCACGTATAACTTAGTCCTGTGTTGTAAGTTCTGTAGTGGGATGAAACTACGCCTGTAACTTACCCTTATCTTGTAATCTCCGTTCAGGTAATACTCTCCATCTTTGTTAGGATTTTTAAGGGCGAGAAAGTCCTCCGAAGCGTTCACTTCGTGCCCTTTAATGTTCCTGGCTCCCATTGGCAGGATTCCGACACTCACATATGCTGTGGCGCATACACAAGAATTAGAAATGTCTATGATAAAACTAAAAGTTGAGACCTACCAAATTTGGTCGCCTCAGCTTTTACTACCATAATAAAACAAACCATGGAGTTAGGCCTGGAAGACCATTTACTTTAACAATTTTTGTCATATGTTTGAAACATACATATTTATCATCATCTGTTCAAAACACACACATATATATATATATATATAATAAATGTGTGTGTTTTGAACAGATGATGATAAATATATATATATATATATATATATATATATATAAATACATATATTTTATAAGTATATTTTGTTAATCACTCTACCTTCGCCGCGGGTGCGGTTAAATGTCTTGGTGACGTCACTGCATGACGTGGCATCTCCCCTGCACACCCCGCACCTATCTTCGCGCGCAAAAGAGTCGATGCATTGGTCACAACCCAAACGCTACAAAAACAGAAAACTATTTTAATAGACAGATTTAAACGTAATTCGGTAAATAATCCATTTTTGTTGTGATCATTTAATTATTGCACATGATACATCAACCTGAGTTGCGACAAAAATGCGTTTAATACAATAATCAGCAATAATTAGGAAGAAGTAAAAAGATTTTGTACATAAAATTGTTGACAAGGGATAAGGCAAACAAGTCGGTGAAAGCACAACATTTTGAATCAAGTAACATAAATTAACCTAAATAGTCAGGAAATGCATTTCTGGCGTTTAAAAAACAAGGCATATGGTGTCTCTGAATAAATCTTAAATTTTTTTAAATATTTCTACAAAACTACCATGCATACTAATAGATTTTCTTCCATGTTTGATCTCACCTTGCAAACGCCATCGACGCAGATGTCGTTCGCGTTGCTGTAGCACTTAGTTCCATCCACTACTTTGTCGCGCAACCGGTCGGCGAACGTCCGTTTACCAGCTTTCGTGTAACAATGAAGTTCGCAAGGGTAGACTGAACAGAAATATGGTTGTCAATGTTACGTTGCACTAATAAAGCAGTCACCAAATTACGACCAGCGACCAAATACGGCCAGCGGAGATAATTATCTAGGCCCGAAAAATAGTTCCTTAATGAAGATAAATTACATTTGTAGCCTAATGTTGTACAATATAATTCCATGCTAAATGTGATAACATTAAGTTTACTACTTTTCGATGCCTAGTTATTTATACTTTCTTCGTTTAATGATTATTAAAATACCAAATTTTGACAAAAATTGTATATTCTTCCCGCGATCGAAATCCTTACAGTTATCCAGCCTTTTATGAAATAAATGATGACACTTGTGCTAAGGCGTTCGCCAAAAACTTACTAAATATTTTACTCACTGGCGCTACCTACCGGCAGCCACGAGTAGGTGTTGTTCCTGTATGGGATGTTGTTCAACTCTGCGCACTGCTCGTAACGGAAACGCAAGTTGCTACTTTTGACTGGACAGCCCTGAAATAAGTAACAGCAAGCTTGTTAGTTTTAAGTTTTTACAGAACAGTTGACCCTCATTATTAGTGTCCTTACTGTGGTATATAATTGGTTAAACATCGAGATGTATTAAATTTATATTGTTATTTAAATGGATTTAACATATAAACAATCAGTGGCTTAATCAGAAATAAAAAAAAACCGTCTCCCAAAAAGTCAGGGACTGTATTTCTTTAAAATGACGTCACAAAATTCAGTTATAAAATAACGCATAAAACAAAAAAAATAGCTTTTCGTTTTGGGGCCTAAAACAGGGGTCGGTAACCTTTTTTACACTGCATGGTTTGATTCTATTGCACTTTGGGATGAACACGGTTAAGGATAAAAAAAAGATATTTTGTCCCTTTTTTGATATGTTCATACGAGGAGTTAGATTTTACAATCAAGAAACGCATTTTAGGATGTGCTTGAAACTAATTGTGATTTTTTATATGCCAATCAACCATGGAGTATATTTAAACGAAAGTTAATGTCATTTGGATAAAAAAATACTTTCAATCGTTTTTGACTTTTACCTAGCTTTTCCAGCTTTTACGTACGGTTTGGGTTTAAATCAAAATTTTAATTTGGAAACCTTGCTACGGACCGGTAACGAATTCCTCGCGGACCAGCAAATTCAACAAAGGCCGCAGCAAGCAAAAATCGTATTTAATTTGCGGACCGCATACTGATGTTGAATGCATTTTAGGGATGATGTTACAAGGTTACCTCATGACATGGCGTCATACAACAATAAATCTTAAAATCACTGCGTTTATTTGGTTTAAATTGGCAAATATTTGATTTAAAAGGTTGATTGTTAGGCACATAAAGGGGTTTGCATATGGCCCGAAACAACAGATTGAAAGTATGTTTTACCAAAAAGTAAACTATAGGCGTTTAACCATTTTAAGAGAATAATTTGTAATAAAATAAACTAATGTATTAACTGAGTAACCTTGCCAAACGAATAGTAAACCATAAGCGTTAAACCATTTAAAAAGAATAACAAAATTTGCTTTTTAAACATGTTAGCTGGCCAAAATTTAATAACAAGACCGTATACGAATTATCATACCAAAATTCTATTTATCAAATATATTTTTGAACCTTCCCCAAATACCTCGTCGTATTTAAATTTTTTGTCGCGGTAATACATAAAGAGGCAATGTAGTGTAATGAAGTTTCACCCATCATAGAATGGAGGGAAGCATTGCGAGAAGTTTCATTTATACGGCATTAGAAAACTTGGTCGCCAGATTGGACCATAAGCCAAAAAAAGTTCGAAAGTTTTCTCTTAAGGTAAAGCTTTTAGGCGTCAAGTGACAGTTTGTCACTGTCTCTGGGAAGGAATTTTTTTTAAGGCGGTAAAAAAGAAAATAAATATAAGTGATTATTTGATTGCAAGATGATTCTAAAATTAATTTTGTATAGTCCACACTAGCGATTTTTTTAGATGTAGTTTATTTTCCAAACTATTGTATAAGAAATTAATCCCTTGGCAACTGCAGATAAAAGTCTGACTTGACGCGATTTTAAGTGACAAATGACCCCAAACGTTACCGGATCGCTATTGTAACAAATCACATTTTTCTATACTTTTACATTTTACGACGTCGCGGTCGGTCTAAAACGCCGTTATAAAAATGACCGTCTTCCTTTTACAATTTAATTAATATAGCTTAACTCTTGTTTTTTGGATCCTTTCAAATCAGTTATGGATGAAGCACACATCTTAATAAAGTCTTAATAATGCTCGAATCGCTACAGTCATTATCTGTCATTCAATTTTTGAGGGTTTATTACTATACCGCTCACACTGAATTTCGTAAATTAACTGTCTTGTTTTGCACTACTATGTGAACACCCGATCCGTCAGAAATCAGTGCATATCTAAGCAAAAAGGTCTATGACAATCAGCACATCCTAAGGCAGAAAAGTCTAGACTTTTAGACCTTGAGGTCTTGGACAATGCACTAATTTGCATTAACAAATGTGCATAAGAAGATTAAGTTTAACAATACTTGACCCAACCAAACCCAAACGCTAACCAGCGCCCTAACCCAAATAATGTGCGATAATTTAATAATTATAACGCTTCAGGCCCCAATACCTCAATTTGTGACGTAATAATCTTAAATACAATGGACGAGAAACCATCCGAGTTTGGGCTTTTTCCCCAGCATTTAAAGAATTATTAAAATAACGCACATTATTTGGGTTAGGATTCGGGTTAGCGTTAGGGTTTAGGTGGGTCAAGTGTTATTAATCCTATCTCATACTTTTTGTTATCTTTTCTGAACTTTTAATGAATATTTTTAATTTATCTACGCCGGGAGTTTACCTAAAGGTCCAAATCAGTGCATTGCCAGGACCTCAAGGTCTAAAATTCTAGACTTTTCTGCCATTGGATGCCCTGATTGTCGTAGACCTTTTTGCTTAGAAATGCACTGATTTCTAACGGATCGGGTGATGTGAATCATAACCGGAAAATGTTACGCGGTTCGACTGCCTGATTTAAAAACGAAATGTCTGAAAATATTTATTGACATCTGCGTCATGCGGTTTTCTAAATATAGCTTTTAACATGGCATTATTTTTTTTATATTTAGGTGTTCTTGCATTTTTAAAACACCCGATAAGTCAAAAGCTATTTTGTAATTCAACACGTTTTGTCAGGCAGTCGAACTGAAATCGAACCTGACTTTTATGAACCGGTTTTGGGCGAATTTTTCCGGAACCGTAACCGTATCGAACTGTTTTTTGTAAGATTTTAAGGTGCCGAACCGGAACTGAACCTAATATTTTGAAAATACCCGAACCTTAACCGAACTCAGCCCTTTTCAAAAGAGTGTTTTATTCCAACATGACGTCACAACTTAGATTTACCTGAGTCAAGATATGCCATGTTAGAGATTTTATGAAAATGTATTAAATAAAACGTTTCTTTTTAATTTTCCAGAAAATTTTAATAATGAACTGCTTGCTTTTCAATACATCACGAAACTCAGATTTAATTCGAGTTACAGTTTAACAATAATTATTCTCAACATTTATTGACCACCTTTTTTAGATTCAACGCAACTTTTGTTATATCCGAACCGAAACTTTATGAACCGGTTATGCAATCGAACCTGAACTGAACTGTAAAAGTCAAACGGTTTGACTCTCTGTTTTTTTTTCGAATGGACGAGTAAACTGTTCGTGGTTTGCGGCATTGGGGTATATATTAAGAACATTTTAACTGTTTTTATCTTGGTATAGTGTTTCAAGTAAAACAAAGGTCAGAGAAGCATTGTTTAAAATGTACTCTGAACCCAATAGAGTAAAGCCTTCTTATTTCATTGCGCTATGAATTTCCTGGTGATGTCGAAACAATTTGGGAATGACAGTAGGGTGGATTACCATCAAGTTTTTTAGCATATTAATGTTTCCATCTTAAGTATTTTAATGTGCTTTTCAGAGATTCACAAAGTGTGCGTCGTGGCGCCCTGAATCTTTTTTTCAATATTTGAATGGCGTCGCCCAGAGATTTTGTTTCGTATCTTAACTCATTTGTAGCAATAAAATACCGGTACTTGATATAAATTTAAAGAAATAAGTAAAAAGTGTTAAATGTATTGTAGCGTTATAAGTATTAATTAGTGGATAATTTGGAATTTATTGTATGGTGTATTTATCAAATATGTTACGATTTATGATTTGTCACTTTTTCACGCCTTTTACCAAACACTCGCTGTCATTCTGAGAACAGAGCATTCGGTTAAAGTTCCCGGCTGCCAAAAAGACTCCGGGTTATAAATCATTTCCGCTTTTTGGTGTTGCCTTTCCTCTTTTATGCAAACTTTCAACTTATATATGCGAAAGCTTATATAAATATAACCAGTCTTGTCTAGTTAATACAGTAAGCGGTAAAGTAAGTTGTAATCAGACTACAACAATACCTTAAAGTAATAGTGAGGTTGATTGGTCGAGGCAAATTAGTTTAATGAGACTTGTAATTAAGCCCCACCTGCTTCAAATTGGTGCCCCGAGTGAGGATCGAAGAACTCAAATTTCACGCATATCTACAAGAAAAGTCGTCGAACGAAGCTCAAAGAAAATATGTGCCTTAATCTGTACGACCCACCTACAAACGACCGCCTGAAATCTACTGTTTTTGGAACTTGCAAGAAGCTAGCTGTTGGAAGAATTGATTTCGTCGAAAGATACGTCGAAAGACGCTCCATCTCGTCAGCAGAACATTTGCTTGTGATACGGAAGACAAAATATAAACAAGCCTTGCCGATAAAGACATCACCACCGTTTGGAATCATGGAAAACGAAATGGCACATGGATTTAATAATAACTGATTCTGCCTAGTTTATCGGGTGAAAAATCTATTATACTTTTAAAATAAAAATAAAATTATATAAATAATAAGTAAAAATGTCGACTGAAAGGTCTGTAAATTGTTTTTATGCTACTTTTTATTAAATCATTATGTATCGCATTTGGCAAATTATGTATAGTCTATATCTATGAAGTCTAAGCTTAAACGTCGATCGCACGATCTTTTGATAAATGTTGAAAGAGCTTAATTTTTGTGCTTGGAGCTCAATAGTTTGAAATCAACGCGTTAAACTTGTGAATCACGACTTAATTTTGTTGTGCACGAAATAATTTCGTGTTAAATTTCCGAATTCTTTTAAACATTTGGTACGTTTTGGGTTTTTGTCTGTTTTTCTCTCATCACGCAGCCGCGTTTACACACGAGTTTAAATACCTCGTATCAAAAAGCATAAGGATTTATCCACACGCAAAACATTAGCTTTCAAATCACAACTTTAGGAACACCCCATTTCCTGCCTTTTGTTGAAAGCAATAGTGAATAAGCAACAACTTCAAAGCGTATTTTCTTGTGATGCGTCGTTATTGTAAAACTTACATTGAACGAATTGTGCAAACTAAAAAAAATGCAAATATATAAGGAGATGTTGCTCAATGTTAAAAATCAATAGAATTTAATTCCGAACAAATAACTGCCCCTCCTTTCTTTTGTCTTCACAGTTTCACGTTTTTCACCATGTATGACGATAGGACGTGAGCTAGACATAGAGACAACAACAAAACGCCAACGACAGTATCACTGTACGCGTCACAAGTTGAACGAACTTATCCTTAGGCGTCTTAGGAAAAATAATTTGCGGACTACAGATTTAATAAATGTTTTTAAGCATACACAGCAATTTGTTCCGATATTTGACTATTTATAAAAAAATTTTTCCATATTAAGTTTTTTTTTTAAAGGATCACCCTCATAATAGTATTTAACCTGCCTTTAAAACAAACATTTTTCTTACAAGCTCTTGTAACTTGAAATAGGTAATAAGGAAGCGCTGTAAACAGGAATATTCAATGGCCCGAAACTGGGGATGAATACGTCATTTTTCTGTTACGCGCCCTAACCTATAACATCCACAAACCAATGTCATCATATTATGAAATTCTAATCATGCTGATACGGAGCTATTGCATTTTTTAATACAATTCTGTATTTTTGCCTGATAGATAAGAAATGATCGCTTCATAATATCATTCAGCAAACCACAGTTAAAGGGAGCGTCGTTGTAACACATTTTTTGCCATGCAAGAATATGTACAACAATTTTACAATCATAACAATACCTGACAGCAATAGTATGTGTATGTACAACAATTGTTTAAGAGAAGCTAAAAAAGTGTTTAAAGAGCGTCGCCTTATTTTATATGAATTTCCCTGCCACAAATCCCAGCAATTCGCTTCCCCAATTACAAGTTTTCCAACGACAAAGCATGGGGCACCCCTGGTTTGGCGGCGGCACTAGTAGGCTTCTTCCTTAAAATGCAAGTAACTATTTGTGGCCAGCATTCGAAAGTAAGCAGAACACACAACAAGTTAACGGATACAACAAGATCAAACACGGGAAGGCTAATGGTGACAATTGTGCTGTTTGGCACGACAAACTTAAGTAGTAACATGCTTGTGGCGTCTGTAACAGCACCAACAGTTGCAATAATGGCCGAGCGTTTGGCAATTCGTAGGATTTCATTTGCGTTTCTGCCTCGCAAGTGAAGACGAAGTGGGTATAGGAATTGGAAGATCATTATTGCCTGTCCAAGCCAAGCTATCCCAAGTCCAACACTCAGCGACCAATGTATAACTCCCCCAGGGTTCTCCACAATGCAACCATATATATTGGATGCTATCACCTGCTGTTGGTCAGCGTAAATCCAAGTGGACAACGAACAAGAAGAAATTACAAGTACCAGCATTAAATATTTGAGAAACTTGATCCAGACTTTAACTGCATGTATATAAGAGATGTTCTCGTACAAGTTATGAAGTCTGAACCAAATAACTAGGTAGTAACTAATGTAAAATAATGCAAAAAAGGCGTAGGAAATATAACTGACAATTTCACAACTGATATTATGTCTACCATAACCCACATTAAAACATACTTGGTCAGCAACCAGACGAAGTAGTGCAAACACAATAGCACAAAGTGTAGCGACATAAACTGTCCTTGACTTGATATTTGGATCCTGTTGTCGCGGTGTGATTTTCCACTTGTCGTTGCGTTTTCCATACACGATAAAGTTTACTCCAATCCAAATTACGCACAGAGTCTCAACAATGTTGAGTATTTCTGCGCAAATCCACTCCAGCTTAAATCGACCAGGGGAACTTTCCACGTTCATCAGTGTCGTCTGACTTGAGTTCATGTTTTGGAAACTCCTCTTTGAGCAACACCTTTTTTATTTGACAGGGACTACCGGTATGCTATACGACTCTTGCTTGATTACCTTTCAAGTATGAAACACAGGCTTATAGGCTATACGTTTTTCTTCAAGTTTACTGTAAGTCAGCCCGAGTTTTATATATACAGAACTTAGTTCGCTTTGTACCTTACGATTTAGAGTTTAGACAATGGTATTTTTAGATTTATTGTTGAAGATAAAACAGTTAAATGTTACTTTCAAGTTTGGGATATTATTCTATTGTGTTTTATCTATTCGTGACGGTTAATTTTAACTGCGCCGGGTTGCCTGCATGCAAATCAACAGCATCTAAAATAGTTTTGCAAAATAAGATTTTCCCTAAAAGAAGTGCGTTGTACAAATAATGCGAAATATCTACAACTATGGTGTGCTGCGGCCCACTGAACTTGGGCTTTCTCAAAGTTAATATCCAATTGCGAGTAAAATTAACACTTCATGTACACCGGAGGCTTGTAGTTTGACAATATGCATTAAACCATGTGTAACTCTATGAACCTTCCTGATAATAAAATACCTAAAAAATTATGTCCGTTAGATTGTGAAAAGTCATAAACAACAAACTTTACTTCCAGGAAATTTGGATGTCCAGACTATAATGTAGAACAGGGCAACTCAACTGGCGGTCCGAGGAAAGCGGATCTTTTCATTTGAATCCGAACCTATCGGCCTCAGTATTTAGGCTATTAGCAATGCGATTTGATAAGTTTTTTTCTTGGCAAACAATTGCTGCTGTTCATTCAAGACCCCTTTCTAGTAAGTGACATTAAGTTGAAACGAAGGACATATTTAAATTTTACCGTATTACACTTTGTTTGACTGTAAATTATTTCATGAGAAATATAACGGACTTAAGCAAATTTTTAACTTTTGTAACTGGAGCTTTGCTAAAAATAATTGAGTAGCCCTGTCGTATAACAATGTTTTTATCTATGATAACAAAGCGGAACCCTATAGAGTCAATATTAATACGCTAAGAACACCATGTAAAATCTTGGAAAATTATATGCAGTTTTGTCCTTATTCACATTTTTTATTGCCAAAAATGTTTATTTCCCAAAAAATATAAATAACGCCAAGGGTTTTAATGCATTAAAGAACTTTGCACAAATACAATGCGGCTGTAAAACTTTGAAAAAATAATACGACCCAAATATTTACAAATTCAATGTTTTTTTCCACGCGACACCGAATTATTGCAGTAAATTTTCCGACTATATATATAAAACAAACAAGCAACTAATCGGCGTGACCTTAAGCGTGGTCACAAACGTCTATGCCATTAAATTATCTTCTATTTTAATAATGACCCTTTAGCATATAGACCACACAACTTGCTCACCTAGTGCCTTGACAAAACAGATAAAGTCAAATTTAAAGTAAGGTTAAAAGATGCGTAGAGCGGGGCGTCACTTTTCTTAATTCTCTTTACTAAACCGGAAACTGGCGTACAATGAAGCGTAAACAACGCAGAAGGAAGTACGCAGTATACCCAACCAATATTATACCCGCTCAATATAGCGTAATCGACGAATGACTCGGCGGCATAGCTGAAAGCTATAACGAAAGGTGACGCAGTTTACAAAATACCAACAGCTTATAAACGTCAGGGCTACGTGTATCCTGAAATAGATAAAGCATGTTTGGCAGCATAATACCTTGTAAAATTTAAATAGCGTTAAAAACGGCCACGTTGACCACACATGGTACACAACACTTTCACTTGTTCATAGGGTTTAAACATAACTAGTCTAAACTGGTATATCTTCACTATGGCCATGATTGGCCGTATTCCTGTTGATTGGTTGTAAAAAAAAACGTTCATAAAAACGTCTATATCGTAAATCTGAAGTGCAAATTATAAATTTTCGTTCTTTGACCATAATCTACATGTGTCTTACTTTGTTACATACAGTTTTTTTTTTAAGGTTTGGTTTGGGTGACCACTAAGTAGTTTTACGATACCGCAAGTGTTTCATTTAAATACCAAAAAGTTGCAAGTCCAAAATTTGGGAAACCGCTGGAGAAATTTGGGGGACCGTTTCGGTCCCCCAAAACACCTTAAAAAAACACTGGTTACATATATATTTAAGATATTTTAGATCACGTCATTATCCTTTACATTGAACAAGGTGCGGATCAGCTGGTTTGCTTCCAATTTTGATGTATTTTGTAAGATACTATTCAAGTTCCCGTTTAGTCGTGAACGCGCGATCATGTGGGTCTTCTATGTTTATTAGAGTTTGTAACAAATATATTTCTCATAATAAAACTATAGCAATGCGTGGCCCTCTCAATCCCTGAAGCTCTGATTTTCTTGTATTGATTTTCTATTTTCTGCATATAGGTAGGACACAAAGACTGTTCGGGTTTTTAACGAAATGAGTTCATCACTAAATTTTACATGGCCCACAGATAATATGCTGGCTACAAGTGGCCCACGGGCCAGGGTTAAAACGAACCTGCACCGGATCTTTACAATTTTTATAAGATCAAAAAGCAAAAAAACAAAGTTAATAAAACAATATAACGTTTAATTAAACACAGTAGAATTCTCAACCTAAGAAAATACCTATGACTCTTTTAGAAGAGTAGACTCGTAAGTATCACCCTATGTGAGTAACTTTGGATAAGTTTAAATTTAAAGCCGATCCTAAGTTAGGTTGCTTTGAGTAATATGTAAAATTTTCTGATCGATGTTTTGCTTCCTTTTTGAGATATTACACGATTAAATTTCGATCTGCCTACTTCCTTTTGGTAAAGACCTATGTAATACATTGCGATTGAAAAGCACTGATGAATATGCTTTTAACCATTTCTAACGTATTTAAAAACCATTTTCTTAGTATTTAATCGGTTCGAACTTTTTGGCATCATGCATCACTTAAACTGGTAACGTGTTAAATATGGGCCGTTACATTTTTTTATGGAACCCTTACAAACAAATACTTGATTTCCATACTCCATGGAATTTTGAACGATAGTCATCGCAGTTCCATTCTTTTAATACATACATAAAAAGCTTGCCAATTTATTCCATAACAAAAGCACTACGAAGAATGTACGATTGTACGTGTATGCTGAATTTTCTTTAAGCGAGTTGATATATGAGCGCACTAAAAACAAAACTTAAACATTTAGCGATTCAGAAACGAGAAAAAAAAAGCACCGACGAAAATAGCGAAAAAAGCACTGTTGACACTTGGAAAGAAGTGAGATATATGTGTTATGCTGCTTCGATCACTTATAACTAGGGCGATTATTTTTGACTTGTCAGAAAAAGTAAAAATTTTGTCAAAATTTACTCGTTAGGTCAAAATTTGTCAAAATTTTTTAAGTCGAAATCAAATAAAAATGCACATAAATCGTTTAAAAAATTAAAAAAAAAACTATAGTCAGCTTTTGAAATTCGTCATTCAGTTGTTTTGAAATTTATCGTTCAATGTCATCAAAAAAATTTAGCTTTGATTTATGTTCAAAGTCATTATAACCGTATTATATCTTTATTAGAGAAATATACGGCATAAAAAACGCGTGATTAACGACACCTAGGTTATTTAAATCAATGTATTTCTAACACGTCAAAATTTTGTCAAAATAAATTATTTTTAGGTCAAAATTTGTCAAAATTTTAGTTTTTCAGATCAAAATGTCCTATTTTTTAGGTAAAAAATAATCTCCCTACTTATAACCGATAAAATATGCATTCGCAAAACTGTACAATACATCTATGCTGACGTGCACGGAGTACGATTTAAATTACTAAAAAAGCGTAATCGGAATAACAGTTGTGTTTTTATTATGGGTGAAAATTGTAAAAAACGTTTAATGTCGACATCATTATATTTAAACTGAAACAGTTTTTACAGAAGTCGTTACTTCGTAAGTTGATAGTCAAGCAAGCGTATTCGTTTATTCGGCTTTGCTGTTTTGGTCAGAATGCAATAAACTGAAGTTGACATCGTTAATTTGGATCTATGAATCAGGAAGTGAAATAAAAAACAATAAGGAAACTTCACAGCCAGCGAACTGAAGCACGTTGAAAATTGACAACAGTTATGAAAGGTTATTCAATTTTACTTTCTGTCATGGTGAATTTGGAGCTTTTTAAATGACACTCAATGTAAACTTTAACACTATTTTTACTATCAGCATATTGTTGTTTAATTTCACGTTAATGATCTATCTCTGCAAAATGCTAAGACGGATGAAAAGGCATTGGAAAATTTTGCTATAAAACGATAAGCAAAGCATTTCAGATTGCATGGGTCGTTCTAACCAAAAAACGATGTCATGCCATGTTTCAGTGTTTAATAAATTTATATACAGTGATGAGATTTAACCGATTAGTACTAGATCATCCTTTTTTAACCTGGGGTAAATTTACTCGTTTTTTTGGGGTAAATCCAAGGAGAAGTATTTCAGCTCTAAATATTGTCGTTACGTTTTTTTGAACAAACTAATGCGAAGCGGCTTTTCTGCATATCAAATATAAAGAACGAAACCGACTTAACGTGTTGAATTTGATATTCGTTTTGCATTATGGGCTACTTTAACAGACATTGAACAACTCGTTGTCAAAAAACAAGGGCAGCTGTCGATCTGAATATAACTGATGCAATTTGTTACTTTTATTTTTTTTAATAAATGAGTACCACTTTATATATTGGGGGTAAATGAGATTTTTATCTTTTTTAAAAGGGTAAAACATACAAAAAAGGTTAAGAACCCCTGTACTAGATCGTGGGAATCGGTTCCCTTCAGAGTTCACGTAATTATCCTAAATCAATTACTTTATTTAGGTCTACAAATTGATTTCCAGTTTGGCCAGTTTTTACCTAACTGACCAATCTGCAAGCAGTAATTACCTAAATAATAGTATTTTAATACCCTTATAAAGAAAAAGTTGGCTTTCAAAATGAGTAGACAAGCCAAACGGTTGTTCACTATCGCGTCACACCACTGATAACACCCATGTGTCAAATAGTTTTGTTAGGCAAGAAGATCAAACCTTCAGCCACAAAACATATGCCTTATTCATATAATAATATTCTATAGCAATACGCAGACAAATCACAGAAGCAAACGAAAAAATATAAACGTAAATAAAACGGTGCCACAGTTTTACCGTTTTGGGGCAATAAACGTCGCCCTTTGCAAGATGGTTCAAAACAAACAATTAAAACCTATTTTAAATTTCGTCACAAAAACAATCACGAAATCTTATCTTTTCTTCGAACGCTCGTAAATGTTGTGCAAGTTGCACAACATTGAATTGCAAGCGACGGTTGAACGCACTTTCCCCATTTCTTTAGGACTTTGCAAAACATTGTTTTCAATCGATCACCAGTGCATGCGCTAAAATCTGTGCATAAAATGTGAAGAGTACATTTCAAATGATTTCATATCAATGTTGATTCAAGCCAATAGGAACAACACTAAGTAGTGGTTAAAAACTTGAAAATACTCATTTTAAATATATATTTAGGTGAAAACAATCGTGTCATTTTAAAAATATTGCTCAAGCCTTTTTCAAATAGTACTACTAAAATTTAAAATATATATAAAAAATCCTATTAAAACTTTATAAAATCTTAGGATACTACTAAACTTTAAAAATATATTTAAAAAATTCCAATTAAGACTTAGTAAAATCGGTGGATACCGAATGTTTATCAAACATAACCTAAATAGCCCTGTCCTTTCAAATAAATAACAACGACTTTGAAAGAAGTAAATCAAGTCCGTTATTTTAGCCCCTTGTCGCTATAACTCTGGTCTTGGAAGGTGGAAAAGGCCTTTCAGCGTTCGACCACTTACAATGCGGCGATTCTACCTAATGTAAAAGCTTACCAAAGTAGGGGTTTGCACCCTGCAGTAGGTTGCAATAAGCCCTACTGTTTTATCTTTACGAATCGTGGTTTTTTCTGAATTTTAAACGGCATTTGTTAATACTAATGTAATTCGCAACTAAAGGTTATAATTCGCAACTAAATTGTACATTATTATTTCAACAAATGTGTGCCGAAACTGGCATATAAATATTTTCAGTTTATCACAGCCAAACTTTAATCGTAGTAGAAATTTGCAATATTTTTTGAAGGTAGCAGATGAAAAAGTTCGCAATAGTAACGTGCTTGGAGATTTGGACTTAAGTTAACTACGCCGAGAACCACTGTTGTAATGACTTAAATCAATAAGCCAATGACTTGACTTAAGCACACTTAAGTCGCTGCACGACTTTTACACTTAAGTCGCTGCATGACTTTACTTAAGCCTTTCGGACAAATAAATTGGGTTGAAATGAAATGTTTTCTTTAAGTATTTTTTTTAGGATTAAGCTATTTAACCAAATTTTTGCACATAAAACAATTTGCTTGCTATATGTTGCGTTTTCTTTTTTGTAGTTCAGTTATTGTTTATAATCGTACCACTAAAATTCGAATAGTTTAGCACTGGGACTTGACTTGCGCAACTGACTTTTTTTTATTCAAATAGACTTGACTTGGACTTAAGTTTTTTACAAATGACTTGACTGGGACTTAAGTCATTTCAAAATGACTTGTTTATAACACTGCCGAGAACCCACCGAAATCCGTTACGCGACATCTTCCCAAGTTGCACTTCTGCAGTGTCCGAGGTTTCATCGAGTTGCTACACTTATTGCTCAGCTTGCCCGAAGCCGTTTCCACGCATTCGGCCGCGCGCTGCTGCAGGCCAGTGCCGCAGTTGACGGAACACTGCAACATCAAGGTAAAGCGTGCAAACCGTCCCGATTTTAGCTTTCGCTGTGACTCAGCGAATCGCGTTTGTACAGGTGAACAGTCCAGTCGCCTACAACCACTTTAAAAAGTGTCAGAATCCCCTTTTGTAGCAATGTTATTGCAACTTTTGTAGCAATGTTATTGCAACTTCAAATATATTGACGAAATTTGCAAATGCGGTAAAAATTGACCCACTTTGAATAATTATAATTATCGAAATAACTTTTTGGGCTATAGTAAGGGTAAGCAATGAGTTGTTCAGGCGTTTTTTATACAGGTTTTGTTAGTCCCGGATCTCCTTGTAGAGTTATGTGGTTTCTTTGCAAATATTTTTCAAGTAACAAAAACATTTTAATTAACTGTCAGGAGACCTTTTACGTGAGTGATCCATTTTCCAAGCGGCACAAACATGCAAACGAGCGCTGCTATCAAACACAACAAGCTCTTCTGTTACGAAAGCTATAGCCTACAATTATTAGGTTTATTAAGGACGCACAGTTTTGGCTACAAATCACATCAAAACCGATCAAGCTGAATTAGGCGTGCACTTTTACTCTTGATTGCATGCGACAATCTCGGAAACTATGCGACCAGCCAAGCCAATAAAGGTATAATATTAAAGGGTATAGTTCAAGTTAAAAAAACACAAGACTTAGTAAATTACATGTTAGCAAACACTTAACACGATGATGAAGCAGCGAAGCTACAAAATGAGTGATTAAACTTCTGGATTAATTCAGTAGTTTTCTACTTTAGCGGCTTTCGATAAGCTGAAATTTTCTAAAGATTCCGCGGTCTGATTAATTATTATCAGTCAATTTTCCAATCTGTACTGTTTGTTATAACTTTTTTTGTTTATTTTATTTGCAAGCAAAAAGCAATCCATTGTGACAAAGCAGCACGAAACGATGTGAAAAGTGAAGTGTGACAACATACAAATTTCCTGTGACATGCAACACATGTGAAACAATGTCGTCTCCATAGCTACTTTGCTGTTTGTAGCTAACCCAATTTCCGGCCACATGTTTGATGTTGAACACGTCACTGTTAATTGAATTGGTCCTGAGCTTGCATTCAGCAAATTCGCTACGGAGACGACGCAATATATTTACAATCGTGTATGATTCGACAAATCGTGCATCAAAAGCAAGCAAATCATTAAAATTCCAGGGTAATTTGAGCAAGCATTTCGTTTAGCGCCCATTAAATAAAAAACACAAAAGTTATTTTGCTTATTTCAGAAAAGCATTTAAGTGGAAACTTTTGGCACAAATTTACTTTCTTTTTTGGTACGTTGTCAAACTGACAAATATGCTGATTAGCAATGAATATATTTACATTGCGTTAAAAAAGGGTAAATATTCCTGCATAGGGTATAGAATCGATAACAAAACCCAATTAGATGTTGATAAACATGTTTTAACATTAGAACCACGGCTTTGTCAAAGTTAATACAATATCTCGCATAGGTTTTGCTCTTCATTTTATTCTAAAAAGATTACATACCCTTGCGTTTTCACAAAAAAGGATTTGCTAGTGAAACATGCAGTGTGAATTACTTTTAAGCAGCACAAATAAGTTAGCGTTTTCGTACTAACAAGGTGTGAAAAGCGAATTAAATATGCTGTGGTACGTATGCTAAAATGGCTGATTTATGGAAAGTGAAATATCGGTATGCTGATCTAAAGGCTTAAACAATTACAATCAGTAACACAATCGAGTTAGTAAAAAACGGATAAACACATCGTAAGTTAATCTAGATATACAGCTTTTGCGGTAAACGCAATCGACATTGTGTCATAGGTTTCACAGATCATTTTTGTATCCCTTTGATTTATGCATTGCACATTATTTTTGGGGGATATGCAAATTATATATTAATAGGTGGTCATAATAGAAACCTGGTGCAAAATATATCGACAGATTTCAAGTCAACGTTTGGCATTCAATAAAAAACATGAGGCTCGTAGTTTTCGTATAAAAGTGGCATTCTTGTTTTAAGTAACCTAAAAATACTTTTAAAACACAGCAAAAACAGCAAAAAAAAATTAATAGGTTTGAGACAAAGACTCGCAATATTTTCGATTTGAAAGAAATTACCAAAGCCAAGTTGGTATAAATAAACCAATTTTTTCGGAATCGTGGCCGACAAGCTGACCTAACGATGGTTTACTAACGACTTGTAAAATACACTTTTATACCGAAGTGTGGTAAGTAAAAAAACGACCGAAAAAGTATTTGAAATTTATACCCGTTCCCATGCCGTGGTCCTCCATTCGACGCAAACGCGCATCGTGCACTGCTGAATGACCGCTGGTCGGGCGGCGGGGTCGCACATGCCCTCCTTGGAACACGCGAAGCGCCGTCTTTGTGAACCGGGCCCGCATGTCGCGTTGCACTGCAGAGCAAATTTAAACCATGGTATATAGCAAATGAATTGTAGAGAAACGTTAAGTCAAGAAATCAGTTCGTTTTTACTAAAACCAAAAATAGGTTAAAGTTATTTCAAGTTTAAAGTTTCAATTTTTCTCCCCATCCACGATCAATACAAAATAGTGTAGTACATAACGTCACTGGATTAGGAAAAGGAAGAGCCTTAAACCACAAGTGGAGTTACAAAGAGAGTGGCCCAATTAATATTTTTTTTAGTTTTTCATATGGATTCCTGCTTTCGTGGAGAGCAACAGACATTAGGTGGTCTCATGAAAACTAGATCACAAAGGAAATATATGTTTGAAATAGATATAGGTGTTTGTGTGTCTGGTGTGTATTATTTGTAAATATATGTATATTTATGATGATACTCTTTGGACTTATTTTTCATTTTAATTCACACAGACATTTCTGCCAAACTAAAATTGGTAATCGATTGCCAAAATTGTCGTTTTTATTGTTTGAAATTTAGAACAGGGGAATGCATCAGACGCCTCTTACCCTGCTCCATCTTGACGTTTTCCAAGGCATACAACGCTTCATGTCGCATGTCGCGTTAATCGCTCGCAATCGCGGCACGGTCTTGCAGTGGTACGGACGAAGGAGGTCGTTGGTGAGCGAGTTGCGGCACTGGATTTTGCGAAACTTCAGGCCGCGTCCACAGAGGCGGGAACACTGAGGTTTGGTGTAGTATACGTTTTTAGAAACACCAGTAAAAGCATTAAAATAGCGGGGATATGTTGTTTACTACTCGACATTACCTTAAGTTACGGGTACGTTTTTGTACCGGTTATAACACAGACTCAAGAGATTAAGCAATTGTTATTAAGAACTTAAAATTACTACACAACATTTTAGCAAAAAGCTAATTAGTTGATGTGCGGTGGCAAGTTGATTCAAAATTGATACCGGTGGACCAGCGGGAAGCGATATTTGATAAGACGAATCGACATTTTTTAGAAAATTGGACAAACCGAATCCTGTTTACAAGAAGCTGGGAACGTTATTTACTTATCAGCTGGAGGGCGAAAAGTTAATCAACTGGTAACCAGCAAGCAGGGAACTTGATAAAAATCCCAGGCTGTAGAACTAAACAGCATACATATTTTTAACAATGTCAAAATATTTGGTTTGGAGAAGCACAACCAGAAAAACATCGGCGTACCTTAGTCCAGCCGCCGTACTTCCACAACGAGCACGGCTTAAGGTTGCACCTCTGGGCGGGGGCTGGCTTGGTTTTGTTGTCGCACCTGTCAGGTCCTCCGCTGCAAACAACGTTACGGATGCGGGCGCCTTCACCACAGCTTGTTGAACACTAAATGTTCAAAAATCATGAATATTCAACTAGAAATTTTCTAATTATTGACACAGTTTTATTGATTTTAGAGTATACAAAAGTGTAGACCAAAAGGTTTCAAGGGTTTAGTTTTTTCGGTAAAACGCTTACCAAGTTTGCCATTTTTGAGAAAGGTTTTTTTGCTTATAACCTTTTCTACCGAACAAATGCGCAGTACTAACAATGTTGAAGGTTTTATGAATAAAATTTAAATATTACTTATACCTTTTAAATGCTAGCGTATCTGTGAACGATAGAATATCTCAGTGGTACGTATAGTACTAATCGGTTAAAACAAATATTGCTTTCCGGATCCCCCGAAATCTCGACAAATCAGCGTCAACCTTTTAAGGACAATTGAGAACGCAATTTTAAATGAGAAATTGCGATTTTTTTCAAATTACACGATTTTTAATCAAATAATCCAACAAATACGTGTCCGGGATGATAATCATCAACTTGGGCAAGTGAGTGTATCTTGGTTCACTACTAAAACACTTGTTAATAAAATTTCGGTGCAGTCAAGAAAAGTTTCAGACGTTGTCTTGCTGTAATTTATGCGTAATAAATGTAAGGCACTCACCGAAAGCTTTTTTATAATTCGTCAGGTAAAAAAGGGAATTAAATTGTTTAATATCAGTTAACTATACATTTATCAAAAACTTTGACAGAACACAGCCCACCTGTCCCCAGTAGCCGGTCAGCCAACGTGGTTTGGGTGTCACCGGGCTTGGTTCGCCGATGGTCGATGTCGTTGATGTGGTAGTCGTAGTAGTTATTGGTTTTGTGGTTTGAGTTTCCACGTCAGTTGTTGATGCGCCGGACGACGTGCCGAAAGTGTTGTCGTCGTCTGACGAATTTATCGCCAACGTGGTCACAGTGAAAGTCGGGGTTGTCTTAGAAACGTTGAAGCTCAGTTGATCTCCGCTCCCGGAACCCGACGTGGAGGAGTTGCCAGGCGATTTTCGCCCGCGTTGGTCCGTGGGTTTTCCGCCGGCATCTGTTGACCCCTCGATGTCGAAACTGGCAGCAGGTGAGTGAAGTGGGTTAAACACGTAGTTGGAAGTGATGTTGGGTGGGTGGGAGTGACTAGGAATGTCAAACATCGGATCTCGTCGAAGGATAGCAGCCTGGGTAGGTTTTCTGGAACAACATGTATCGTTTAAATCAGCGGTTCTTAACCGGGGGGGGGGGGGGGGGGGGGGGCGCCAAGCAATTCTTACGGGGGCGCGAGCTCTATTACATTATTCATTTTATGCAGCAATTTTATTGGTTTCGTTTGTGTTGGGCACCACTCCTACAGCTGTACAACCTCTGGTTTTTTGACAACTTTAACATTGAAACTGATTTCATTGTCAAGCACGCGCGAATCTTCAGTTTTCTACTTTTATTGACTTTTTTAACACAAAGTCTATTTCAATGCAATTGCATGTTTTCATATCATGGAAAGTATAACGGCCCTATTTAAATACAATTTTTCAACCCCCTTTCGAACTATTTTTTATTCATACTTTACAAATGATAACAGCCTAGCAAAAGGGGGACTCGAAGTTTTTTGCGCTAATCTATAGTGTTTTTGCAATATTGCCGTTGTAATGTGTGTCATCATATCTTATGAATCACGATAAGGCAATGTTTTCATTTTGCCCTTGGCATTTTCATTTTTGCGCTCGACATCACAGGAAAAAAGGTCAAGAACCACTGGTTTAAATCCTAAACAATTTTCTGAAAGGACATCGTTTTAATTTTGAATATTGAGAAAATAAAAGTTTACTAATAGATATAACTCGTATAACTCTACATAAAGGGGGAAAATGACTCAAATGATAGATAGCCGCCAACACATTTGCCTATCTACTGAATGTGTATAAGTACTAAAGTTATAAATTGTCTCGCACACTGTTCTCTGACCAAAGAGAAGTCTAGTAGGTTAATGTCTGACAGATATATTTGTAAAGTGCATAACATTTGGATGATGGTAAGTGGGAACAAAAGAAAAGCAACGCACGTCGAGATGTTGTGTGTGTCAAACAACAACAATAAATTTGTATTAACTTAACTTTTAAGTATTAGGCCCCTAAAGTATTACCTACCTAACTATATGTCTTTCAATCATTCTGTACATTGGGTAAATCCACAGCTGTTTTGATTTAAACTTAAAGCTATTTTTGGCCAGCATTAGAAATAAGCGTTTAAGAATCTTACCTTTTGTAAAAATACAAAAGTGCCAAAAGTCAATTCACACCTTAAGACTACAAACAGCTCTATTGCGATCGTTTGAACATACCTGGTCTGTACGGCGCAAGGATTGCCCTGGCAAACTTCGGTCGCGTGAGGTCGACGTTCCACGTCACAATCACCATCTTCCACGACGTCATAATCGAGGTTTTCGAGCATTTTCTTGCCCCACTTTCTTGCCTTTCCCCTCTTCTTGACGATGTGGACCTTGTTCATGGTAAGATGCTCAACGTCCGAGTTGAGCATCACTGAGGAGTAAACTTCCTCCTCGGTTAGATGTTGGTCTTCCTTAGGAGGTACTTTGTGTTTTTTATGAGGAGAAGAATGGCTCTGATTTTTAGATGGATGATTGCTTTGGATTTGTTCGTTTAGATGATCTGCTCCGTTATCCTCTTGGTTTAAAGGTGAACCTCCTTCTTGTTCCTTAACGCCAGGCGCTCCACCTTTTTTCTTTAATGTAGGATCCTTTGTTTTCTTGCGGGAGCCCACGCGGCCCACGTCCAGGAAGTCGTCGACCGGGGTGTCCACCGTATTCTTCGAGAGAATGACGTCATTGATGACGTATGTGACACACTGGACAGTGCGATTTCGTGAACCGGTTGCGTTGCATGGCGCGGAGCACTAAAAATTGAGTTTATCACCGTTTGTGGTTTATTAATACATATTTAAATTTAGTTTATACACATTTAATAGAACATCGAAGTTCTGTCTACTGCAAGGCTAAGTAGTTTGCCGTCAAACATTGTTCAGTTTTTGAAAACGGTAATCTTGGAGTCTGCTCCCGATAAGATGAAATAAGTAGATAAACCTATATACTATATTACCACAAAGGCAACCAAGTGATACTTAAATAACAAAACATTGGGTCGGTCGAAAAATAACAAACGAAAAACAAAATATAATTCAACAATACACAAACGTTTGGTTGCTTTCCATAATTCAAAACTATTGTATTTCAATTGGCCCTAAATGGTGTATAGGAATTTCGTTCTTCGTCACAAAATTAGCAGAATAACAATTTAAATAATTTTTCAAAGGGTTTGCACTCACGTTGCTCCATTTCCCTGCCCTCCACATCGGACAGGGCTGTCGGCTAGCGGCCGGACACAACTTGACCCGTTTGGGCTTGGGCAGCTTGCGGCACGACCTTCCCTTAAGCACCACTTGCTCTACGTTGCTCAGGCTCCGTATGCATACCACGGTGCGGCGACGCCGGCCTATCTTTGCGCCGCAGCTGATGGAACATGGCTGCCAAGGACCTTCCAGCCATCTGCGCGACAAGTAGATTGACATTGGCTACATGCAACGCTTCGTGGTTGAAAATGAGTTTTGAAACGTTTTTGGTTTAAGGTTCAAAAACCTCCTTGATATATTTAACCAACATTGTTAATTTGCAAACGTTTCGAATGCAACACGGTAATCATTATTCGCAGTTCAACACTCATCAACAGGACCGACGATGATTGATGCAACACAGTGTGAATTAACGGAAAATTATGCAAAGACATTGAACAGTCTGAATATTTACAATGGCCATTGATATATTTTTGGAAAGAAATATTATGTACGAAAATCAGCAGCCAGTAAAGAACGACTAGTTTATTCTCCTGTATGAAAATATCTTTAAACTAAATAGCTCGGACAAAAAGCGTTATTGTGTATTAAAATGCTTTGTTTGGGAAACCTTTTTAGTAAAATGAAGATATAGTCCGTCAAATAGCCTAGCAGTAGTATATATTTTTTTACAATTTCGTGGAAGCCTACAACGTTGTAGTCGGTACTACGTGCTACGCGTAGTAATCCAGGATCGCCAAGTGTTTGTCTAGTTTACAGTGTCAATTAAAACTTGTACAAACGCAAAATCCATAGATTGAATCGTTGCACAACTCACTCGGCTGGGCAGGGCTGGTGATGACAAGCTCTCCTGCGGTCATCGGGCCGCTTTGTTGCGTCACAGAAATCCTCGTCGACAGTACCAGCCTTCTTTTCGATGCAGATCGCCATCGACATTTGAACGCCTTAATTGGTAAATTACAAAGTATACAAATCGTTATATATCAGTATGAAAAAATATGGCAAATAAAGACGAATTCTTGTGATAATAGTTGTAGTAAAACTCTCACTTTAATTGCAGTTGGTAAAATTAATGCTTTTTGCTCATAAAAGCAAATATTATTAGTTCAAACGGACAAAAGGACAAACAGATTTAGGTGCGTTGAAACGACCATTTTAAGGCATTATATAGCAGCAATCAAACCGATACTGGTGAAACACCACATACGTCATAGAATGTTCAGGGCATTGAATTTATTTCTTAAATATTGAAAAAATGTATAAACAAAACTACAAGCATTGCGTGAATGTAGGCTACTTTAAACATCGACTTGGCCTTACCTTTGCCACATGACCTTGAGCATGACCCCCACTCTTGCATCATCCACCGGAAGTTGGGTTCCTCCTCGGCGAACACGGAAGTGACGTTGTGCGGCATGACGTAGGTGATTTCGATTCCCGGGTTTGGTTCGACGAAAAGTACCTGGGCAAAGCGAAAACTAGTGAATAAAAAATTGTTAAAATCGTAAATATGACTTTTAATTAAAATCTTAGTTATAGAAAGAACATAAAGGAGAAATACGTGTTGATAATACCAGATAACATTATCACATAGCTGTTTTTTGAAATATTTTGCATTTCTTAGTATTTTGAAAAAAGAAAATGATAGATCGTAAATCCAGAAATAAGGTAGGCCTTACACAATTTCTTGATGGCAAACCATTAAATAAGTGCTAAAAGTTTGTTTTTGCTGAGCAAATCTAACGTTGTTTCTTGTTTTACTCAAACTCTTTGGTAAACTTACGAAAACTTACCATAACCTCGATGTCAAAAGTAATTGGACCCTCTGCAGTAATATTGTCCAAAATCTGGTTCATCCGTTCGTATTTAAAAGTGGTTCCAGCCAAAGTCAGCTTCGAATCCCAATACTACAATAAACAAATCTGTTTCAAAAAAATTTGGTGTCTTCCTTTTTTATTTTTGTGAATATTCATCCAATATAATTGTATTTTATGTATGCCGGTGGTTTACCTAAAAGATCTAATTAGTACATTGACAACAACTTCAAGGTCTAGAAGTCAGACATTTTGGTGTTTGGGAGCCCTAATTGTTGAGATCTTTTGGAACTACAGTAGTGTCTCGCATATTCAGAAAAAAAGTAACAGCAAAAAAGCGGGAAAATGCAATGAATATCATAAAATAATAGCAAAAAGGAACAATTTTGGGCATTTTAAGTGTCCTTTGAAGGCATAGTAGACCGACCGAATATGTACTTGTTTACAACCTTCAGCTGCCTCTATCTATAACCAAAACTTGCAAACTAGTTTTAATACAACTTTGAACGAACCGTAGCCGAATTCTTTTAAATGGCTTGAAACAAAATCGTTTTGAACCGAATTTTATAAATTACTTTTAACCAAAACCGAACCAGAGACCAAAATATAATTTAAACAGTTTCCTAGTATATAAATACATACAGTACTTTTTACTTTAACTAACAACGGTTACTACTTTAGCAGGACTCAACAAAAAATCATTGTTACGTCACCATGCTACATTTGGTTACAATTGAACGATTTATTGAATTTAGAAAATTTTTATTTGAGATTTATGAGATTGTAGAGAGGGGAAGCAAAATCAAGAGCTGTTGAAAAAGTGATTATTATCATCATATTGAAAGCGATTTTGTTAATTCTGCTGCGATTTGGTGGCATTTTGTTCGAGGATAATGAATACACAGGTAAGGAAGTATCTTCTGAAGAAGGAGAAAAGAATCTGTGCTGATCATGGCTACAAGATGACCGATAAATACTTGGGAGGCGGAGCTACGGGAAGAGTGTTTTTGGCCCAACCAACTGAGCGAAAAACTAGATCCACAGAGAAGCTGAACTTGGTGAAGAAAGAAGATGAAAAACTCCAGGTTCGCAAATATTTGTTGTCTAGCTTTTAAAACATGACAGTCAACGCAAAAGCTTCATTTATAGATTGTGGTAAAACTAAACAACGATGTAAACACCAAAAACGCTTGCAACTTTCATTATTACTTTGTAAAGACTCGTTCAACGCGGTTATATTCTTTATTAATTAATGTGTTTCGAATTTCAAGATAGTTTGTTTCTTTATTTCCATTTTTTGATACTTTCGCTTTTGTTGCCATGATAATGATCACATGACCCAGTTTGCCGTTTTGCCTCAAATTGTATTTTGACTTTTATGACGTAATATACATACTTGGCTAATGTATTTTCCTTGAACATGTATTAGTTCTTAGCATTTATCATGTTAGGAAATGCATTAATCATTCTATAATAAAAAAAATAACTCTTTAACTTTTCGCATTTTGTATACCTCATGATGTTTTATAGAATAACTTTATTTAACAGGATATTATTAATTGATGATCATGTGTTACACGGTTCTACTCAGATATATTTTGTCAGGTCGCAATAAAAATCTATTATGCGGATGTTGGAGCCAATAGCATTGGAGGTTTTGCCACATACTTACCAGCTGAAATAGGAAACTGCAATAAGTGTTTTGGTGTTCCTAACATTGTAAATGAAACGAAATTTGTTTTTACTTTTCCGTAATATCATTTTGGTATTTTTGGCATTTAATTCCAGGTAATGTTGCTGGACATATTCGTGTCATGCAAGCGAATATTTCTTGTTTTTGAACACGCGGCCAAGGGCGATTTGACCAAAACTTTATTAGACCATATTTCCACCAAACAACTGGGAGAACAATACATGGAAGAGAACCTGGCTCGTCATTACTTTAGGGAAATCGCCAAAGGTGTCCAGCAGCTGCACAGGAGAAATATCGCACACAGGTTAACTTAAATTGCCACTTTTTATATTAGTATTGCCAATTATATGATTTGGTAAGATACTATCTTCTTGCAGGGATTTAAAACCGGACAACATTCTGGTAACAGGTGACGGGCAAATAAAACTGTGCGATCTCGGTTTTTCGATTGCTGGCTGCGATAAAAATAAAAACAGCCGAAGCTTCGTCACTTCTTCTCCTTGTGGCACACCCGGCTTCGCGGCACCCGAGATTTTCGATAGTCGCAAACATCCGTACGATCCATTGAAAGCTGATGTGTGGAGCATGTACGTATATCGTTTGTAGCTTTGCCCGTCAAGGTTTTTTATCTACTTTTAAAACACTTCAAACAAAAAAACAAATAGTCTTATAAGTGACATTAGAAAAAATCTAAATGTGAGTTTTTTGCCAAAAATATTCAACTTTTGGTTATTTTTTGTTTTGTTTTGCAGGGGAGTAATTCTTTTCCTGCTTACAAACGGACGTTATCCTTTTAAGGCAAAAACATCGCAAGACATTCAAAAAGAAATTTTGATAACAGAAGGCGAACCATTGCCTTTTCGAGAAGGCCTTTCTTCTGGTAATTATATTGCATGTAAAACATACTGTAAGGTAACCTGCTGGTAAAATTTTATTAAATATTTAACACAGAATGTAAGGAGTTAATCAGTCGTATGCTAACGACTCCAAAAAAGAGGCCAACAGTTCAAACTATTGTAGCGGATCAGTGGTTGGTGCAATACAAAAAGAAGGTAAGTTTTTTATTTTTTATTTATACAACAAAAAATCAAAAGGCAATTTAAGTTATAAACCAAGTTTATTGTTTTAGGAATCACCTTCAAGTACGAAACATCTGCGAAATATCGCTGATAATTTGGGTAAGTGTTGTGGGATTCGAAATAAGCTAATGTGATTTATATGATTGCAAGTTTTCTTTTATGTTTTCTCAGTTTACCGATTTCAAGCGACGTACGTGCGAAACTACCTCTACCAACGTAAAAGGTTGCTGCTTGAACGGCGCAAGTTTCTCCTCAAAAATGGTTGCAAAGCAGAAGACTTGCGTAATGCAGGAATCATGGTCAGTCTTCCGCGTAAAGACACAGGGGGAGTTACCGTCAATGAGGTTTGGAGATTTGAGAGAAACGAGTCGCCTGAAACCGATACCTTACCTGTTGAAAGAAACAAAACTGCCAAGCTTAAAGCCCTTAAAGATCCCTGGGCTTGGTGTCCGGACGTGGAAGAGCCAACCCTTGGTATTGGCCTCGTTGAGCGAGTTGTTAAGGACTTTCCAATGCTGAGCAGATGGGCTGCAATTCTTGACAATGAATTTCTGGCGAAAGAAGGCTTTGAGCGTTCCCTTAAAAATTACAACACGGTTGACGTTGAAGGGTACAGAAACTTATTCTATCGTCATCCTCAAGATAAAGAATTGGAATTGGCGAGTTGTCGGCAGAACATTCTTGGGTTTTATCCCAAATCGTACAAAACAAAATCGAGAAAACAAAATTCTAAGGAGAAAGACAAGGTAATAACTAGTTTGTAATATTAAGTAAATTGCCAGTTTAATGGTTTATTTGTGATATGTATTACCACGTTGTTTGCTTAATCAACATTAAATTGATATTTAGGTATCCGAAAAAGGAACCAAGTCCGGCTTGATTGAGAGAAAAAAACGAAAAAAAATGGCTAAGGATGAAAAATCAAAGGAAGAACTTGATGCTGGTGAAAATTACCCACCAACAGGTATATACATAAGTAAATAACTTAATAACCAAGCCTAATTGTATTATAATATTAAAGCGAAGAATTTGGTTCGTAACAATGGTAAATGTTTATTTTAACTAAAATTTAAATTCTAACATTCGTTGTTGTATGTACAAAGGGCTTTCTGTTCCGCGTTTTGTTGGTTGGACACCTTGTATCTGCTGGTGAGACCGACAGATTTCGTAACGACAGGTCTTCAAACTTTCATTTCGTAGTGTCTTTGTCTCAAACTGTCTGTGGTTTTCACCAAACATCTTCGTCCGGATAAGTATCACTAGAATGCACGAAATGTTCCGAGTTATAATCTTTACATTTTTGCACTTTCAGCAAAGAAACACATATCTCCGAAAACAGAAATGTCTGCCGTTCATTCGTACTACAATCGCCATGGATATAATCGACCGCTTCCAAAGGTTCCAGGCGAATCATACGAGCTTTTAACTGACAAACTTCAATTGGAGCATGTAAGTAAAACCATTGAAAATATATTTACATGCAAATATATACATTTCCATTTTAACTTGCATGTTGTTTTTATCCAGTGTCGCCCTTACGGATTGCGACCTGCAAGGACAAACGCTACAACTTCAATTATCCCCACAGAGAAGGTAACTTGAAACAACGTCGTCATGTTGTTTTGTCAATTTTCAGTGCTAATACATTAATGTATTTTTATTGCAGAGCACAAAGATTCAAAATAACTTGAAGAAAATTAAAGATGGCCAAGAAAACTTGATGAAGGTAGATTAGTCGGTTTATTCTACCATTTATCAGGTTGAACTAAAGACTTTATTACCCATATTTTCATCTTATAGAAATTATCGGCGAGGGACAAGCAAAAGTTTAAAAGCCTACAAGAAACATCCAAACCGTCTCGTGAAAACGGTAGGCTCGGTTGTGTCAAACGTTATAACATAGTGGTCCGTAGAAAACAGAAAAATCATGTTTTTTCAACTGTAGGAGCACACATGATAAAACATCAGCCCCGTCTTACCGAATGTAAAGAACAACTTTCACGGTCGGACAACAAAATCAAACCATGCGTGACTGGTAAGCGACTAAAATGTGATCATTAAATAAATTTGATAACAATATACAACCAAAAATGAAAACTGTTTTTATTTCGTTAACATATCCTAAAAAATCTTGGATTTGTACACATTTGCAGTTTTTTCAGATCCTCAATTGCATAGGTCACTATCACTACCTTAGTTATGAAATGTTTCAGCCAGGTCGTAATCTGTTTTTTTTTTCTTCTATTTTCTTTAGAATCTACTGTCCCACAGCAAGCCCAACCTCCACTTAAACGTGCAGAGGTAAATCAAGTCCAAAAACGGAGCCTAAAGGCTAGTGGTAAGTTAAACAATATGATTATATTATACACCCTACGACACTTGCCCAAATTAATCTGGTCTGCCCAGGCGTAATCATTTTTGTTAAATTTTGGACATTTATACACAAATGTTACCATGTGTTTATATGTCCTGCTGTGCCAGCAGCTTGATGGATCTTAATTCAGTGAAACAGCAATCAATCATTTGGTGCACAAATTCCTGAAATATTTAACTAAATATTGTCCATTTACGTAAAAAAATATTCGCTGACAGTTTTCATTTAGTGCCAATCGGAGTGTCACAAATATCTGGATTTGTCGTTACTCTGCTAAAATTGGCAAATTTTATTCACAGATATAAATCCACTGGTGGTTATAAAGAAAAGATTAGCGCCGAAGTGTTTGAAAACCATTCAAGTTTCTCCTGAGAAAGTCAAGGAAAGCTCCACCATCCCAAATGTCAAACCACTGTCATCAAAAGACACTGCATCGAAGAAAGCAAACAACGCTGCTTTAAAACCGCAAACTGTTGACCAGCTTGTTAAGCTTAACTCCAAGCCTTGCCAGACTCAAACACCTCCCAAAATTAAAACCTGCTTTTTCAAAGACAGCACTCTCTTTAACAACAAGCCTCCAACGGCCACGTTAAAAACAAGTAATGAATCGTGTGTTGCGAAAGCGTTCAAAAGAATTCAAAGTGCGCGTCGGCAAACAACCATTTGTGGTCCGATGATGGCCCCTGTCCCACCAAGTCACGAAGGGAATTTATCTGCAGCGCGCAAAAGACGAATTCTCAAGCGCCAATCTGCTCTCAACTTATGCAAAAAACAGGAAGTTTTAAAAGTTAATCCAGCTGAAGGTCAAAGCGAGAAATATTCAGCAGCGAATGTCGTTAAGCAATACAAAGAACCCAGGCCACCAAAGCAAGAAGGGGAAATGTCTGCAGCTCGGAAAAGACGAATTTTAAAGCGTCAATCTTTGTTGAAAGAAAACACAAATGGAACTACGCAAAATAAAAACTCAACATCTCCCTCTGCAGACTTGGTAAACAATCCGGAAGAAACTGCTACCATTAACCAAAGAAAACTTGGTTTTGCAGAGCACAAAACACGTACTACAAATGTAGTGCAGATTTGCAAGGAAACAGTCGTAGCTACCAAGCATACCTCGCGTTCACCGCTTCTAATAGAACAAATTTCGCCATCCACGAAATATGTCGTTGCGCCCACACCACCCAAGCAAGGCAACAAGTTTTCAGCAGCGCGGATGAGGCGAATTGCCAACCGAAAATCTGCGCAGATATTATGCGGTAAAATAATTGAAAGTCCAGAAGCCAACGTAAAGATGCTTTCGCCAATTCATCAAGAAAAAGACACCGCTAAAGGTATTTTAAAAGAATCTGTACCGCCAAATCAAAGCGGAAACATTTCTGCTGCCCGAAAAATGCGAATAGCCAACAGACGATCTTCCAAGGTACTCAACAACCAAGAGAATGAATACGCTTTCCATAACGCCACTTTAACTAGAACTGGCAAGCGTAGCAAGAATGACCACTACCAAGAGCTTGGGAATAAACAGCAACACGTCAAGAGTGAGAGGACCTCTACAGAACGCGTCACTCTCCATCCATCAAAATCCACTGAAGCGCTCGGCGTTACGTTGTGCCAAAGAACTGATGTGCCGCGAAAAAACGGCGCAGCAGTTATCGATGCACGAAATCACGGCAGAACCGTGCGTCGCAGAACGTTGAAGGAGCGCGGAGCCGACAATCCCGGTTTGAAACCCGGGCCATCGGAGTCAAGCAAACCTGTTGAAGTGCGTAAAAGCTGCAACCTAAGTATTACGCCGAAGGTGGAACCGCAATCTAAGGTAAAAGTTGTGATGCACAAGCCGCCACTGCATCCCGAGCGAAAGAGGTCAGGATCATCAAAGTACGATACAAGACAAAAATCAACGCAGGGCTGAATTCCTCCCGGTATAATTCTGTCGGACAACCGCTTAACCCTGTCAAGCGATGTTTAAAAACACCACCTATTTACTTGCAGACTGACGTTAGGTTGTGTCACATGATTCTCGTGGTAAATTTTGCGCTTTCGCCGAATTTATTGCCTTCTTTTCTCTCTTTAAATGTTTTAACTTTTTCCCATGATGTTTGCTAAATTATTGTGTTTATTTTTCGTGTTGGTAGTTCATTGCGTTAAATGCAAATTTATTTATTTTTGATATCGCAAGTTGTTGTATCATGTTTAAAAACGCTTCCAATTTAGTTGCATTTTAATTGTGTTATTTGATTCTCGTAGAAAAAACTTGATTTCGCCAAATATTTTGCCTTCTATCTTTCTTTGTCGTTTTTTGATATCCTTTTCACGATAATTGCTGATTTTTTGTTTTTGTAATTTATAGTGTTAAACGAAAATTTATTGATTTCTGATGTCGCACTTTAAAATTGTTGTTTCATGTGCAATAATAAAAAAGAATCACTTTAATCATGGCCTACTTTTCATTATAGTAAATAGGCAAACTAAACTAATAAATATAATGACGGTTTAATTTTAGAAATAAAAAACATGTGAATTAGAGGAAGTATATCTGTTTTTCAGTATTTATAAAAAAAAAAAAAAAACTATACGAAAAAATACTGAGCACATCTTTATATAGTCAAAGAGTATTATATGGCGTTCAGCACGTAGGCCAGGTGCCTATCTAGCCTGCGGTTAGGTTCGGGTTCACGACCTCCAGTCATACCAGGACCGTCAAAACAATCTTGACAACATTGCCTGCCGCATTCTGTTAATACAAAACAACTTCATACTGCATAAGATTTACAGTACTGCATCAAGTCAATAAACATACACACACATGTCATACATGACAACAACGGCGATCTATTCCTTGAGATGTAGTTCTTTTGATCAACGATAACGGGACTTGTATCATACAGCATAGGAAGCCTTTAAGAGACTATCAAATATTGAGATTCGACTTTTGGACTTCGGCCGTAAAACACGATACATATGTATAAATGTTAACCTTGTACTTTAAGCTATGTTATGCGATTATAAGTATTATATAATCTTTGTCTGAACATTTTAAGATAAGGACACTCCAAAATGTCAAGGTGTTCACGTATAACTTAGTCCTGTGTTGTAAGTTCTGTAGTGGGATAAAACTACGCCTGTAACTTACCCTTATCTTGTAATCTCCGTTCAGGTAATACTCTCCATCTTTGTTAGGATTTTTAAGGGCGAGAAAGTTCTCCGAAGCGTTCACTTCGTGCCCTTTAATGTTCCTGGCTCCCATTGGCAGGATTCCGACACTCACATATGCTGTGGCGCATACACAAGAATTAGAAATGTGTATGATAAAACTAAAAGTTGGGACCTACCAAATTTGGTCGCCTCAGCTTTTACTACCATAATAAAACAAACCATGGAGTTAGGCCTGGAAGACCATTTACTTTAACAATTTTTGTCATATGTTTGAAACATACATATTTATCATCATCTGTTCAAAACACACACATATATGACGTCACCAAGACATTTAACCGCACCCGCGGCGAAGGTAGAGTGATTAACAAATTATACTTATAAAATATATGTATTTATATATATATATATATAAATACATATATTTTATAAGTATAATTTGTTAATCACTCTACCTTCGCCGCGGGTGCGGTTAAATGTCTTGGTGACGTCACTGCATGACGTGCCATCTCCCCCCCTGCACACCCCGCACCTATCTTTGCGCGCGAAAGAGTCGATGCGTTGGTCACAACCTAAACGCTACAAAAACAGAAAACTATTTTAATAGACAGAATTAAACGTAATTCGGTAAATAATCCATTTTTGTTGTGATCATTTAATTATTGCACATGATACATCAACCTGAGGTGCGACTAAAATGCGTTTAATACAATAATCAGCAATAATTAGGAAGAAGTAAAAAGATTTTGTACATAAAATTGTTGACAAGGGATAAGGCAAACAAGTCGGTGAAAGCACAACATTTTGAATCAAGTAACATAAATTAACCTAAATAGTCAGGAAATGCATTTCTGGCGTTTAAAAAACAAGGCATATGGTGTCTCTGAATAAATCTTAAATTTTTTAAAATATTTCTACAAAACTACCATGCATACTAATAGATTTTCTTCCATGTTTGATCTCACCTTGCAAACGCCATCGACACAGATGTCGTTCGCGTTGCTGTAGCACTTAGTTCCATCCACTACTTTGTCGCGCAACCGGTCGGCGAACGTCCGTTTACCAGCTTTCGTGTAACAATGAAGTTCGCAAGGGTAGACTGAACAGAAATATGGTTGTCAATGTTACGTTGCACTAATAAAGCAGTCACCAAATTACGACCAGCGACCAAATACGGCCAGCGGAGATAATTATCTAGGCCCGAAAAATAGTTCCTTAATGAAGATAAATTACATTTGTAGCCTAATGTTGTACAATATAATTCCATGCTAAATGTGATAACATTAAGTTTACTACTTTTCGATGCTTATATAGTTATTTATACTTTCTTCGTTTAATGATTATTAAAATACCAAATTTTGACAAAAATTGTATATTCTTCCCGCGATCGAAATCTTTACAGTTATCCAGCCTTTCATGAAAAAAATGATGACACTTGTGCTAAGGCGTTCGCCAAAAACTTATTAAATATTTTACTCACTGGCGCTACCTACCGGCAGCCACGAGTAGGTGTTGTTCCTGTATGGGATGTTGTTGAACTCTGCGCACTGCTCGTAACGGAAACGCAAGTTGCTACTTTTGACTGGATAGCCCTGAAATAAGTAACAGCAAGCTTGTTAGTTTTAAGTTTTTACAGAACAGTTGACCCTCATTATTAGTGTCCTTACTATGGTATATAATTGGTTAAACATCGAGATGTATTAAATTTATATTGTTATTTAAATGGATTTAACATATAAACAATCAGTGGCTTAATCAGAAATAAAAAACAGTCTCCCAAAAAGTCAGGGACTGTATTTCTCTAAAATGACGTCACAAAATTCAGTTATAAAATAACGCATAAAACAAAAAAAAAATAGCTTTTCGTTTTGGGGCCTAAAACAGGGGTCGGTAACCTTTTTTACACTGCATGGTTTGATTCTATTGCACTTTGGGGTGAACACGGTTAAGGATAAAAAAAGATAGTTTGTCCCTTTTTTGATATGTGCATACGAGGAGTTAGATTTTACAATCAAGAAACGCATTATAGGATGTGCTTGAAACTAATTGTGATTTTTTATATGCCAATCAACCATGGAGTATATTTAAACGAAAGTTAATGTCATTTGGATAAAAAAATACTTTCAATCGTTTTTGACTTTTACCTAGCCTTTTCCAGCTTTTACGTACGGTTTGGGTTTAAATCAAAATTTTAATCTGGAAACCTTGCTACGGACCAGTAACGAATTCCTCGCGGACCAGCAAATTCAACAAAGGCCGCAGCAAGCAAAAATCGAATTTAATTTGCGGCCCGCATACTGATGATGAATGCATTTTAGGGATGATGTTACAAGGTTACCTCATGACATGGCGTCATACAACAATAAATCTTAAAATCACTGCGTTTATTTGGTTTAAATTGGCAAATATTTGATTTAAAAGGTTGATTGTTAGGCACATAAAAGGGTTTGCATATGGCCCGAAACAACAGATTTAAAGTATGTTTTACCAAAAAGTAAACTATAGGCGTTTAACCATTTTAAGAGAATAATTTGTAATAAAATAAAATAATGTATTAACTGAGTAACCTTGCCAAACGAATAGTAAACCATAAGCGTTAAACCATTTTAAAAGAATAACTAAATTTGCTTTTTAAACATGTTAGCTGGCCAAAATTTAATAACAAGACCGTATACGAATTATCATACCAAAATTCTATTTATCAAATATATTTTTTGAACCTTCCCCAAATACCTCGTCGTATTTAAATTTTTTGTCGCGGTAATACATAAAGAGGCAATGTAGTGTAATGAAGTTTCACCCATCATGGAGGGAAGCATTGCGAGAAGTTGCATTTATACGGCATTAGAAAACTTGGTCGCCAGATTGGACCATAAGCCAAAAAAAGTTCGAAAGTTTTCTCTTAAAGTAAAGCTTTTAGGCGTCAAGTGACAGTTTGTCACTGTCTCTGGGAAGGAATTTTTTTCAAGGCGGTAAAAAATAAAATAAATATAAAGTGATTATTTGATTGCAAGATGATTCTAAAATTAATTTTGTATAGTCCACACTAGCGATTTTTTTAGATGTAGTTTTCTTTTCCAAATATTGTATAAGGAATTAATCCCTTGGCAACTGCAGCTAAAAGTCTGACTTGACGCGATTTTAAGTGACAAATGACCCCAAACGTTACCGGATCGCTTTTGTAACAAATCACATTTTTCTATACTTTTACATTTTACGACGTCCCGGTCGGTCTAAAACGCCGTTATAAAAATGACCGTCTTCCTTTTACAATTTAATTAATATAGCTTAACTCGTGTTTTTTGGATCCTTTCAAATCAGTTTGTCATTTTTGTGTTTATTCATTTGTAAGATTTTTGCAGAGGCTATACATCAGTGATTCCCAACCTGTGTAGGCTACACCTTTATCTAGCGGTGCTCAAAACCCCAAACTTATATGTCTGATTCAATATTATTGCGGCTTCCGGAAGTTATTTGTCTCTGTTTGCCACATAACATCGATGTATTATATACAATCTGCGGTAATAGCCCTCGAAGTGAGGTTGTTTGAATTTTCCGTTTGGTATTAATTAACATAGGCCTAAGCAAATTACAGCACAATTGTTTTTTTTTTTCAAAATCAGCTTTCTGAAAAGCTGCGAAAGTATTGTCACTATAGGTGTATACTGACCTGGGTGGCATAAGTGGAAGCTCTAACGAAAGGTGACTGTAAACTGCTCATTGTTACAGTTTACAAAATACCAACAGCTTATAAACGTCAGAAATGCGTGTATCCTGAAATGGATGAAGCACACATCTTAATAAAGTCTTAATAATGCTCGAATCGCTATCTGTCATTCAATTTTTGAGGGTTTATTACTATACCGCTCACACTGAATTTCGTAAATTAACTGTCTTGTTTTGCACTACTATGTGAATCATAACCGGAAAATGTTACGCGGTTCGACTGCCTGATTTAAAAACGAAATGTCTGAAAAAAATTATTGACATCTGCGTCATGCGGTTTTCTAAATATAGCTTTTAACATGGCATTATTTTTTTTATATTTAGGTGTTCTTGCATTTTTAAAACACCCGATAAGTCAAAAGCTATTTTGTAATTCAACACGTTTTGTCAGGCAGTCGAACTGAAATCGAACCTGACTTTTATGAACCGGTTTTGGGCGAATTTTTCCGGAACCGTAACCGTATCGAACTGTTTTTTGTAAGATTTTAAGGTGCCGAACCGGAACTGAACCTAATATTTTGAAAATACCCGAACCTTAACCGAACTCAGCCCTTTCAAAAGAGTGTTTTATTCCAACATGACGTCACAACTTAGATTTACCTGAGTCAAGATATGCCATGTTAGAGAGTTTATGAAAATGTATTAAATAAAACGTTTCTTTTTAATTTTCCAGAAAATTTTAATAATGAACTGCTTGCTTTTCAATACATCACGAAACTCAGATTTAATTCGAGTTACAGTTTAACAATAATTATTCTCAACATTTATTGACCACCTTTTTTAGATTCAACGCAACTTTTGTTATATCCTAACCGAAACTTTATGAACCGGTTATGCAATCGAACCTGCACTGAACCGTAAAAGTCAAACGGTTTGACTCTCTGTTTTTTTTTCGAATGGACGAGTAAACTGTTCGTGGTTTGCGGCATTGGGGTATATATTAAGAACATTTTAACTGTTTTTATCTTGGTATAGTGTTACAAGTAAAACAAAGGACAGAGAAGCATTGTTTAAAATGTACTCTGAACCCAATAGAGTAAAGCCTTCTTATTTCATTGCGCTATGAATTTCCTGGTGATGTCGAAACAATTTGGGAATGACAGTAGGGTGGATTACCATCAAGTTTTTTAGCATATTAATGTTTCCATCTTTAAGCATTTTAATGTGCTTTTCAGAGATTCACAAAGTGTGCGTCGTGGCGCCCTGAATCTTTTTTTCAATATTTGAATGGCGTCGCCAAGAGATTTTGTTTCGTATCTTAACTCATTTGTAGCAATAAAATACCGGTACTTGATATAAATTTAAAGAAATAAGTAAAAAGTGTTAAATGTATTGTAGCGTTATAAGTATTAATTAGTGGATAATTTGGAATTTATTGTATTGTGTATTTATCAAATATGTTACGATTTATGATTTGTCACTTTTTCACGCCTTTTACCAAACACTCGCTGTCATTCTGAGAACAGAGCATTCGGCTGTTTCACACATGATAAAGGTTATATCGTGACACATATTTCCGTAACAGATAAAAGTATTTCACCTGTATGAACGCGTTATTGTTAAAGTTCCCGGCTGCCAAAATGGCTCCGGGTTATAAATCATTTCCGCTTTTTTGGTGTTGCCTTTCCTCTTTTATGCAAACTTTCAACTTATATATGCGAAAGCTTATATCAATATAACCAGTTTTGTCTAGTTAATACAGTAAGCGGCTGTGTTGCTTGCCGGCTTCTGGCTGGCCAGCTCAACACCAGCCAACAAAAACTGTGTGGATTTGTAATCAGACTACAACAATACCTTAAAGTAATAGTGAGGTTGATTGGTCGAGGCAAATTAGTTTAATGAGACTTGTAATTAAGCCCCACCTGCTTCAAATTGGTGTCCCGAGTGAGGATCGAAGAACTCAAATTTCACGCATATCTACAAGAAAAGTCGTCGAACGAAGCTCAAAGAAAAGATGTGCCTTAATCTGTACGACCCACCTACAAACGACCGCCTGAAATCTATTGTTTTTGGAACTTGCAAGAAGCTAGCTGTTGGAAGAATTGATTTCGTCGAAAGATACGTCGAAAGACGCTCCATCTCGTCAGCAGAGCATTTGCTTGTGATACGGAAGACAAAATATGAACAAGCCTTGCCGATAAAGACATCACCACCGTTTGGAATCATGGAAAACGAAATGGCACATGGATTTAATAATAACTGATTCTGCCTAGTTTATCGGGTGAAAAATCTATTATACTTTTAAAATAAAAATAAAATTATATAAATAATAAGTAAAAATGTCGACTGAAAGGTCTGTAAATTGTTTTTATGCTACTTTTTATTAAATCATTATGTATCGCATTTGGCAAATTATGTATAGTCTATATCTATGAAGTCTAAGCTTAAACGTCGATCGCACGATCTTTTGATAAATGTTGAAAGAGCTTAATTTTTGTGCTTGGAGCTCAATAGTTTGAAATCAACGCGTTAAACTTGTGAATCACGACTTAATTTTGTTGTGCACGAAATAATTTCGTGTTAAATTTCCGAATTCTTTTAAACATTTGGTACGTTTTGGGTTTTTGTCTGTTTTTCTCTCATCACGCAGCCGCGTTTACACACGAGTTTAAATACCTCGTATCAAAAAGCATAAGGATTTATCCACACGCAAAACATTAGCTTTCAAATCACAACTTTAGGAACACCCCATTTCCTGCCTTTTGTTGAAAGCAATAGTGAATAAGCAACAACTTCAAAGCGTATTTTCTTGTGATGCGTCGTTATTGTAAAACTTACATTGAACGAATTGTGCAAACTAAAAAAAATGCAAATATATAAGGAGATGTTGCTCAATGTTAAAAATCAATAGAATTTAATTCCGAACAAATAACTGCCCCTCCTTTCTTTTGTCTTCACAGTTTCACGTTTTTCACCATGTATGACGATAGGACGTGAGCTAGACATAGAGACAACAACAAAACGCCAACGACAGTATCACTGTACGCGTCACAAGTTGAACGAACTTATCCTTAGGCGTCTTAGGAAAAATAATTTGCGGACTACAGATTTAATAAATGTTTTTAAGCATACACAGCAATTTGTTCCGATATTTGACTATTTATAAAAAAAATTTTCCATATTAAGTTTTTTTTTAAAGGATCACCCTCATAATAGTATTTAACCTGCCTTTAAAACAAACATTTTTCTTACAAGCTCTTGTAACTTGAAATAGGTAATAAGGAAGCGCTGTAAACAGGAATATTCAATGGCCCGAAACTGGGGATGAATACGTCATTTTTCTGTTACGCGCCCTAACCTATAACATCCACAAACTAATGTCATCATATTATGAAATTCTAATCATGCTGATACGGAGCTATTGCATTTTTTAATACAATTCTGTATTTTTGCCTGATAGATAAGAAATGATCGCTTCATAATATCATTCAGCAAACCACAGTTAAAGGGAGCGTCGTTGTAACACATTTTTTGCCATGCAAGAATATGTACAACAATTTTACAATCATAACAATACCTGACAGCAATAGTATGTGTATGTACAACAATTGTTTAAGAGAAGCTAAAAAGGTGTTTAAAGAGCGTCGCCTTATTTTATATGAATTTCCCTGCCACAAATCCCAGCAATTCGCTTCCCCAATTACAAGTTTTCCAACGACAAAGCATGGGGCACCCCTGGTTTGGCGGCGGCACTAGTAGGCTTCTTCCTTAAAATGCAAGTAACTATTTGTGGCCAGCATTCGAAAGTAAGCAGAACACACAACAAGTTAACGGATACAACAAGATCAAACACGGGAAGGCTAATGGTGACAATTGTGCTGTTTGGCACGACAAACTTAAGTAGTAACATGCTTGTGGCGTCTGTAACAGCACCAACAGTTGCAATAATGGCCGAGCGTTTAGCAATTCGTAGGATTTCATTTGCGTTTCTGCCTCGCAAGTGAAGACGAAGTGGGTATAGGAATTGGAAGATCATTATTGCCTGTCCAAGCCAAGCTATCCCAAGTCCAACACTCAGCGACCAATGTATAACTCCCCCAGGGTTCTCCACAATGCAACCATATATATTGGATGCTATCACCTGCTGTTGGTCAGCGTAAATCCAAGTGGACAACGAACAAGAAAAAATTACAAGTACCAGCATTAAATATTTGAGAAACTTGATCCAGACTTGAACTGCATGTATATAAGAGATGTTCTCGTACAAGTTATGAAGTCTGAACCAAATAACTAGGTAGTAACTAATGTAAAATAATGCAAAAAAGGCGTAGGAAATATAACTGACAATTTCACAACTTATATTATGTCTACCATAACCCACATTAAAACATACTTGGTCAGCAACCAGACGAAGTAGTGCAAACACAATAGCACAAAGTGTAGCGACATAAACTGTCCTTGACTTGATATTTGGATCCTGTTGTCGCGGTGTGATTTTCCACTTGTCGTTGCGTTTTCCATACACGATAAAGTTTACTCCAATCCAAATTACGCACAGAGTCTCAACAATGTTGAGTATTTCTGCGCAAATCCACTCCAGCTTAAATCGACCAGGGGAACTTTCCACGTTCATCAGTGTCGTCTGACTTGAGTTCATGTTTTGGAAACTCCTCTTTGAGCAACACCTTTTTTATTTGACAGGGACTACCGGTATGCTATACGACTCTTGCTTGATTACCTTTAAAGTATGAAACATAGGCTTATAGGCTATACGTTTTTCTCCAAGTTTACTGTTAAGTCAGCCCGAGTTTTATATATACAGAACTTAGTTCGCTTTGTACCTTACGATTTAGAGTTTAGACAATGGTATTTTTAGATTTATTGTTGAAGATAAAACAGTTAAATGTTACTTTCAAGTTTGGGATATTATTCTATTGTGTTTTATCTATTCGTGACGGTTAATTTTAACTGCGCCGGGTTGCCTGCATGCAAATCAACAGCATCTAAAATAGTTTTGCAAAATAAGATTTTCCCTAAAAGAAGTGCGTTGTACAAATGATGCGAAATATCTACAACTATGGTGTGCTGCGGCCCACTGAACTTGGGCTTTCTCAAAGTTAATATCCAATTGCAAGTAAAATTAACACTTCATGTACACCGAAGGCTTGTAGTTTGACAATATGCATTAAACCATGTGTAACTCTATGAACCTTCGATAATAAAATACCTAAAAAATTATGTCCGTTAGATTGTGAAAAGTCAAAAACAACAGACTTTACTTCCAGGAAATTTGGATGTCCAGACTATAATGTAGAACAGGGCAACACATCTGGCGGTCCGAGGTCCGAAAGCGGATCTTTTCATTTGAATCCGAACCTATCGGCCTCAGTATTTAGGCTATTAGCAATGCGATTTGATAAGTTTTTTTCTTGGCAAACAATTGCTGCTGTTTAAGTTGAAGCGAAGGACATATTTAAATTTTACCGTATTACACTTTGTTTGACTGTAAATTATTTCATGAGAGTTATAACGAACTTAAGCAAATTTTTAACTTTTGTAACTGAAGCTTTGCTAAAAATAATTGAGTAGCCCTGTTGTATAACAATGTTTTTTATGTATGATAACAAAGCGGAACCCTATAGAGTCAATATTAATACGCTAAAAACACCATGTAAAATGTTGGAAAATTCTATGCAGTTTTGTCCTTATTCACCTTTTTTATTGCCAAAAATGTTTATTTCCAAAAAAATCTAAATAACGCAAAGGGTTTTAATGCATTAAAGAACTTTGCACAAATACAATGCGGCTGTAAAATTTTAAAAAAATAATACGACCCAAATATTTACAAATTCAATGTTTTTTTCCACGCGACACCGAATTCTTGCAGTAAATTTTCCGACTATATATATAAAAAAAAACAAGCAACTAATCGGCGTGACCTTAAGCGTGGTCACAAACGTCTATGCCATTAAATTATCTTCCTTTTTAATAATGACCCTTAAACATATAGACCACACAACTCGCTCACCTAGTGCCTTGACAAAACAGATAAAGTCAAATTTAAAGTAAGGTTAAAAGATGCGTAGAGCGGGGCGTCACTTTTCTTAATTCTCTTTACTAAACCGGAAACTGGCGTACAATGAAGCGTAAACAACGCAGAAGGAAGTACGCAGTATACCCAACCAATATTATACCCGCTCAATAAAGCGTAATCGACGAATGACTCGGCGGCATAACTGAAAGCTATAACGAAAGGTGACTGTAAACTGCTGATTGTTGCAGTTTACAAAATACCAACAGCTTATAAACGTCAGGGTTACGTGTATCCTGAAATAGATAAAGCATGTTTGGCAGCATAATACTTTAAAATAGCGTTAAGAAACGGCTACGTTGACCACACATGGTACATAACACTTTCACTTGTTCATAGGGTTTAAACATAAACAGTCTAAACTGGTATATCTTCACTATGGCCATGATTGGCCGTATTCCTGTTGATTGGTTGTAAAAAAAAACGTTCATAAAAACGTCTATATCGTAAATCTGAAGTGCAAATTATAAACTTTTCGTTCTTTGACCTTTAATCTACATGTATCTTACTTTGTTACATACAGGTTTTTTAAAGGTTTGGTTTGGGTGACCGCTAAGTAGTTTTAAGATACCGCAAGTGTTTCATTTAAATACCAAAAAGTTGCAAGTCCAAAATTTGGGAAACCGCTGGAGAAATTTGGGGGACCGTTTCGGTCCCCCATAACACCTTAAAAAAAACACTGGTTACATATATATTTAAGATATTTTAGATCACGTCATTATCCTTTACGTTGAACAAGGTGCGGATCAGCTGGTTTGCTTTCGATTTTGATGTATTTTGTAAGATACTATTCAAGTTCCCGTTTAGTCGTGAACGCGCGATCATGTGGGTCTTCTATGTTTATTAGAGTTTGTAACAAATATATTTCTCATAATAAAACTATAGCAATGCGTGGCCCTCTCAATCCCTGAAGCTCTGATTTTCTTGTATTGATTTTCTATTTTCTGCATATAGGTGGGACACAAAGACTGTTCGGGTTTTTAACGAAATGAGTTCATCACTAAATTTTACATGGCCCACAGATAATAATGCTGGCTACAAGTGGCCCACGGGCCAGGGTTAAAACGAACCTGCACCGGATCTTTACAATTTTTTATAGAGTCAAAAAGCAAAAAAACAAAGCTATTAAAATTGATCAATATAACGTTTAATCAAATACAGAAGAATTCTCAACCTAAGAAAAGACCTATGACTCTTTTAGAAGAGTAGACTCGTAAGTATCACCATATGTGAGTCACTTTGGATAAGTTTAAATTTAAAGCCGATCCTAAGCTAGGTTGCTTTGAGTAATGTGTAAAATTTTCTGATCGATGTTTTGCTTCCTTTTTGAGATATTACACGATTAAATTTCGATCTGCCTACTTCCTTTTGGTAAAGACCAAAGCCTACGTAATACATTGCGATTGAAAAGCACTGATGAATATGCTTTTAACCATTTCTAACGTATTTAAAAAACATTTTCTAAGTATTTAATCGGTTCATGGCGTATTATATTTACGAAAGCTATATTGTGAATTGAGTAAACTCTTGCCATTTAAGCGACCGTAATTAAACATAACTTATGACTTGACAATTGCGAATAGCGAAATCCCACCTGTATGTTATGTTCGGGCACTTTTCGTTATGGTTTTGCCGATACGAGGAAAGTTAATAGCCTCGTTTATATCAAGATCTCACAAAGAAAACAACACTAATCTTAACGGCTGTACTTATTAAAAGTGTAAATACAAAGAAGTCAAAATCACAACGATAGTAACAATAACCAATACCACAAAAGTGGATTTTAAACATAAACAAGAAAAGAATGAAATGGTGTTTGTTCAATAAATGTTCTTTCAACCTTTAAAACTTTGAATAGGATGCCTTGCCAATGGTTATATGACTTATTCTTCTATATAGTACTTCAATTAATTGTGTAAACTTATGGACGTTTTGGTGTTAAACAAACTGGTTACCTTGGTATTTACACAGTTCAATGCTACCCAACAAATTTTAGTGCTATTGTACAATGTACATGTTCTCCAAACAACACGAAAAACATTACGTTTGCACATTTCAGTTTTATATTCATTGCTTGTTTGACTATTGTAATGACGTAATTGGAATCGGTTAAGACGGCCGGCATTTCGCCTAAAATGTTTGGGTATGGGTTGTCGATTACATATTGTGAGACAATGGCTCTCAACCTCATAAGTGGTATCCCCTTCTATGGACCCTCACTTTGAGCCCAACAAAAAATGCTTCACATAAATCACAAAAGTTATAATTAAAACCACAATTGAAATTTAACTGGCTATAATTAAATTAAATAGGCAAGTACCCCTCCCTAAAGACTTCGAAAGACGAACCAATTTCGAGAAAAAAAAAAAAAAAAAAACAATTTAAAAATAAAGAACCAAACTTTAAATCAACCTATTTACAAAAACAACAAAAATCGCGACTCTTAAATGTTTCCCGACGACGCGGTCAGGGCTGACGGCTGCGGTGTACCTACTGGTTGTTCAGCCTTCCCGCGTCGGCAAAGCACGATCCTTCGCCACGACACGAACGTGAGGAGCACGCACAGCAGGTCAACCACCACGTTGACGTCGAACACCAGCTCGTAGACGTGGCCGTGAGACGCTTAGCGATTCGCCGGATCTTTGCCGCGTTTCTGCCGCGAAGCTGGAAACGAAGCGGCCGCAGGAACCGGAAGATCATGGCCGCTAGTGAGAGCAGCACTACCGCGAAAACGAGGTACAGAGGCCAGACGACGGGTGATTGGTGCCGGTCGACGCAGTCTCGCCGCGAACTAGTATAAGTGGATAGTAGGTGTCCACCACAAAACAAACGACATCGCCGGTCGCGGCGAAGACCAGCGTCAGCCACTTGAACCGTCGCATCCACGGGCTAAGCGTATGTATCCGAGCGACGTTTGCGTAGAGCCGATTTAGGCGGAACCAGAGCGCCAGGTAGTAACTGAGGTAGAAGCACGAGTAGAAAACAGCCGACAAGTCGAGGACGATATCGCACACTGGTGAATCTTCAACCCCGTAGCCAACGTTGAAGGACAACTGACTGCTGACCAGTCGGAGCCAGGCGAAGGCGGCGGCGGCAAGGCCGCTGATCAGCACTGGCGACAAGACGTTTCCAGGTTTCCTTTTGTCATTAGCTCGCTGCCATTTATGGCGTCGGATTTCGTGCACAGCAAAGGCAATCCCTATCCAGGTTACACATACGATGGCGATGCCGCCTACCGCCGCCGCCGCCATTCTGGTTGCTTAAAACGGGAGAAGTTACCACTGGTGTGGTATAGAAGGTTACCACTGGTGTCGTTTAGTTGGTTGCCGCTGATTTCACTTAGATGTGTCTTTGTTTCGTCCGCAGCTTGCATTTCGTTAAATTTTCAGATTTTTGTTAAATGTTTAGAAAAAAACTTATACAGGCCACCTGCGAAAGGTAAACGAAAGTTAGCTACTATACAGGTAATAACCCAGTGCCGCAGAATTTAGGTTTGGTTAATGGTACTCGATACTGTGGTTTATTCAAAGTTTTTGTATTAGTTTGGGGAACCTTAGTTCTAACAGCTGACAATGCAATCCAACCTATAATCCTAAAACTGTTTGTTAACTATGTTCGTTATTTGCAAAGTGCCTATAGATAAATCGTAATTTCCGTGGACTTTTTAAATTTCACTGTTTTTTATAAATATTATTACAAATGGCTTTTCAAATATTTTAAATATTGCCCACTTAATCAGTATTGATTAACTGTCTTATAAACAATATGACCTAATAAGTTTTTTAAACTGTTTCTCAAATTATAGCCTTGACTATCACGTTACTTAAAATCGCATCTTAATAAAGTCTTACTAATGTTTGAATCTCTACCGCCATTATCTGTCGATCAATTTTTGGTGGTTTGTATTTATACAGTTCACAGTGCATTTTGCAAATCAACTCTCTTGTTTTGCACTATTTCTATATAGTAACTAAGCAGAAATATAGATTAGAAATCAATGACAATCAAATGACTTATGCTAAAGTTTTTCATATCATACTTGAATATGCCAGTTATATTAATCATACTTGACTTTGTAGTTGTTCTTTTTTTGCACGTGATAAAATGATGCGTACTGGATGTACACTCGGACAACTAATACAAAATATAGTTTTCTAATTCAATAAACTAAAGCAAAATGCGGCTATTTATAAATCTAACCTATAATAATATGTGAATTGCTTGGGTGCTCTAATTCTAGCTTTTATTCTAATTCGGATTTCCGTCTTAAATTTAGCACAATAATATTGATATTCACATTCTTACGAGAATAAGTTGCGATTTAAACTAAATTAATTGTGAAACATTAAATTTAATTCTTGTTTTAATTCTATTTCATATTCTAAGTAATTTTAATTCTAATTTTGTTAAAGAAAACGTAATTAAACGAATTACAAAATATTTTGGAAAAAAATGAAATGCTCTATTGAGTCTAGTTAAATGAAACAAATTTTTTTTTTCGGGACATATCTTGTTGTTGCTTGAATTATATGGGCCAAAGATTATTTTCGGGACACGCCTTGTCTAGCCGTTATATTTTTTGGTTTGGTATATGGTTTGCTTTGATATTTTTCAGACCGATTTTTGTCCTGAGCTTTATAGAAAAAGTTTACATCGTAGATTTTTCACATTTTTAGGTATGTTGGTGCATATAATAGGTTTAGGAGTCTGCGGCCCTAAGGGCCACTGATTTGGGGAATAAAAGGCATCACGCTGCGTGTCACTTCTCCCTGGAGATAAGCAGCAAGACACCAGGCATTAAATGCTTATATAATAGCATGGTAGGCAAAAAGATTTGCCGTGTGAACATCAGTAACAGTTCTCGTAATTGCTAGGGATAACGTTTGACTTTACTTCTCGAACAAGACGTTAATTGAACGGTGCAAAAGTCGCTAAATTTGTGACACTCACCAAGGCTAGTTTTTACCCAAACGTAGACGCGCTGCACAGTTACATGGGAATATGCGGCCTCTCGTTAAAGGGCCTGTACGACCTTCAGCCCATCGACCCTTCCCTTAACGTAACGCAGAGCCCGGATTAAGAGCGGCTCAACCCTCGATCGTTGCACGCACGCAGGCACCGTGGTCCATACTTTTGCGATTGGCCTGGGAGCCGTCGGGTTTCTTGGCTCTACAAGGCCTATCTCAGGAACGCGTCTTCTTGTATTTCGGTCCGCTCGCCACGACGGTAATTCTCAACCCCATTTTTCTTCTTCAGTTGGTCCGTACGCCCGGTAATATGTCCGCCAAAAAGGGAGTGGGAAGACTCGTGACACGAGCCTTGTTGTAATAATAAAATGCTTATAAATGTTAGGCTTTTTCCTTTTCCATCTCTAAGGTGATTTTTTAGAGAATTTTTGTGAATATTGTTATATTTTTTTTGTTTGACTCTTTTTTGAGTAGTTTTTGCTTCTCCGTATAGATGCTCTTGGTATCCCTGCCTTTATAAACATTATATTATAACTTGTAGTTATTCTAACTGAAAAACTGAGCTTTATATGGGACATTAAATCCGAATTTTGCGTTAATAGTTTAATTATGATAGTCTAATACTACTTTAAACTTCGTGGCCTGTGGTTATTGCTGTTCATATAGGCCTACACCTTTCATTGAAGTCGGTCCGTATAACTCCTTAAGTTTGAAAGCGATAAAAACTAGACAGGGTGTGCGGTTTTTGTATATTTTGCTAGGGGGTTATAGCGCGGTTCTACTATATTATACCAGGGGGGGGGGGGTATAGCGCAGTTCCACTATACTTTACCAGGGTGTTATTCCTTGGTTATTCTATATTCTTTCAACGGGTCTTATTTGTCAGTGTCCATATACTCCCAATGTTGTGCTTCCAGTTTCGGTGCTTTAGCAGGCAAAAGCGGATGTGGCCCGAAGTTGCGTGTTATAGGTTGGACATGGTGCACTTTTACAAGATAGATTGCCAGTGGTCTTAATATAAATTTTGCTGCGAAGCAAACCTATAACTTGTCTTTATAATTAATAAATATTTGACAATTTTTTCTTGCACCCCTATACGCCTCTAATTGGGGACAAAAGTCAATAGTGTGACGTAATCGATTTAGTTCTTTACAGCTATCTACTCTAATCTAGCGGCAGAAAACCTTCAATATAGAATTTGGTCATATCGCTTGCTTTATTCTGGCCGCGAGCGGCTGGCTCCCTGCTATGCTTATTTTGTCCAGCGCGGGCAACATTCATCGTGCAAAGTGTCTCGTATCAGTGAAACTAAGCGCGTGCGACTTGCCTTTTAGAAAGAGGTTTCTCTTAGCAAATTAACTCATTGCTTTTACAAAACAACATATTTTACCGACGCAAGTTTAAATGAAAAATCTGCCAGGCACTGTACACCACTCTGTTTGCAATTTTTATTCCATCAAAAAATCACTTTAATTTCTATATTTTTGGTTAAATATTTTCCCCCATGGGTTAATTATTTTGAGTTGAAGGTCAAAATTTTGCTGTGAAGCAACCTATAATTTGTCTTTAAAATTGAAAACTGTTTTACAATGTTTTCTTTAGTTTTTTAGACACCTCTAAACACAAAAACGGCCGAATTTTAATTTTGCCCCCCTAAAATACTCCCCTTTTTTCAAGAGGTAAAATGTTTTTTTTAACATCAGCTTTAAATGGTTCTCTAACATTTGTGAAATTCTAGTGTAAATATATCAATGAAATTTCCTAAAGTGTTGTGCATTTTGACCCCCCCGGATAAACAGTTCAGGGGCAAGGTTTAAAATTTTGTTACTTAGCATTGTGTATGTCATGTATCCATCATCCATAAATATATCAGATTTTTTTTACATTTGTTTTATCTATGAAAAGTGCCTAAAACCAAAATTAGCAAAAAATGACAGTTTTGCCCCCCTAAAAACCAACCATTAGAACCTAGGCAAATTTTTTTTATATTAGAAACAACTTTGAGGGTATTTAACAGTTGTGAAAATTTCATGTTCCAACTATGTTTTTTTCCTTGTCAAAAGTGAGCCATAAAAAATTGACTGAAAAAAAAAAAATAAAATAAATAATTCAGACAAAAACAACATGTGTCCTAAAAAAAATTTTTTTTTCGGGCCACATAATTAGTTAACAATGTTTGGTAGAGAGAGGTAGTGATGCGATGAGAAATTATTCCTGGGGTAAGTATTTCTACCAATAAACCGTGAGCGGAAAAGGCGATAAAAAAATATTTATCGCCAATAAATGTCCTTCGGCAGGTTAATGACATTTATTTACATCCCCAGTTAAAATACCAATTAGTATTACTGCAGGATTTAACTACGGTTGTGTGCAATATTTACAATATACATAGCTCAGCTAAAGTAGGTTTGTATTAGTTAGAAAGAAACGGCTTGGCCATCATTTCTGTCCTTTTGTTTGTGACAGTTTGCTTAAAAATAAGAAATACGGCTTACGGTATCTGGCTATAGTTGTCCATCAGTAGCCTAGCCGCCTAACGCAACAATACGGAACTTTAAAACATATAAGTTTTAATAAGAACGCACTTTTTGGCATCATGCATCACTTAAACTGGTAACGTGTTAAATATGGGCCCTTATATTTTTTTATGGAACCCTTACAAACAAATACTTGATTTCCATACTCCATGGAATTTTGAACGATAGTCATCGCAGTTCCATTCTTTTGATACATTCATAAAAAGCTTGCCAATTTATTCCATAACAAAAGCACTACGAAGGATGTACGATTGTACGTGTATGCTGAATTTTCTTTAAGCGAGTTGATATATGAGCGCACTAAAAACAAAACTTAAACATTTAGCGATTCAGAAACGAGAAAAAAAAGCACCGACGAAAATAGCGAAAAAAGCACCGTTGACACTTGGAAAGAAGTGAGATATATGTGTTATGCTGCTTCGATCACTTATAACTAGGGTGATTATTTTTTACTTGTCAGAAAATGTCAAAATTTGTCAAAAATTAAAAAAAAAATTAAAACAAAAATTAAAAAAATTAAAAAAAAAACTATAGTCAGCTTTTGAAATTCGTCATTCAGTTGTTTTGAAATTTATCGTTCAATGTCATCAAAAAAAATTTAGCTTTGATTTATGTTCAAAGTCATTATAGCCGTATTATATCTTTATTAAGAGCAATATACGGCATAAAAAACGAGTGATTAACGACGCCTAGGTTATTTAAATCAATGTATTTCTAACACGTCAAAATTTTGTCAAAATAAATTATTTTTAGGTCAAAATTTGTCAAAATTTTAGTTTTTCAGATCAAAATTTCCTATTTTTTAGGTAAAAAATAATCTCCCTATTTATAACCGATAAAATATGCATTCGCAAAACTGTACAATACATCTATGCTGACGTGCACGGAGTACGATTTAAATTACTAAAACGCGTAATCGGAATAACAGTTGTGTTTTCATTATGGTTGAAAATTCTAAAAAACGTTTAATGTCGACATCATTATATTTGAACTGAAACAGTTTTTACAGAAGTCGTTACTTCGTAAGTTGATAGTCAAGCAAGCGTATTCGTTTATTCGGCTTTGCTGTTTTGGTCAGAATGCAATAAACTGAAGTTGACATCGTTAATTTGGATCTATGACTCAGGAAGTGAAATAAAAAACAATAAGGAAACTTCACAGCCAGCGAACTGAAGCACGTTGAAAATTGACAACAGTTATGAAAGGTTATTCAATTTTACTTTCTGTCATGGTGAATTTGGAGCTTTTTAAATGACACTCAATATAAACTTTAACACTATTTTTACTATCAGCATATTGTTGTTTAACTTCACGTTAATGATCTATCTCTGCAAAATGCTAAGACGGAAAAGGCATTGGAAAATTTTGCTATAAAACGATAAGCAAAGCATTTCAGATTGCATGGGTCGTTCTAACCAAAAAACGATGTCATGCCATGTTTCAGTGTTTAATAAATTTATTTTCAGTGATGAGATTTAACCGATTAGTACTAGATCATTCTTTTTTAACCTGGGGTAAATTTGCTCGTTTTTGAGGGGTAAATCCAAGGAGAAGTATTTCAGCTCTAAATATTGTTGTTACGTTTTTTTGAACAAACTGATGCGAAGCGGCTTTTCTGCATATCAAATATAAAGAACGAAACCGACTTCACGTGTTGAATTTCATATTCGTTTTGCATTATGGGCTACTTTAACAGACATTGAACAACTCGTTGTCAAAAAACAAGGGCAGCCGTCGATCTGAATATAACTGATGCAATTTGTTACTTTTATTTTTTTTAATAAATGAGCACCACTTTATATATTGGGGGTAAATGAGATTTTTATCTTTTTTAAAAGGGTAAAACATACAAAAAAGGTTAACAACCACTGTACTAGATCGTGGGAGTCGGTTCCTTTCAGAGTTCACGTAATTATCCTAAATCAATTACTTTATTTAGGTCTACAAGTTGATTTCCAGTTAGGTTTTTTTTACCTAAAGTTTTTTTACCTAACGAACCAATCTGCAAGCAGTAATTACCTAAATAGTGGTATTCTAATACCCTTATAAAGAAAAAGTTGGCTTTCAAAAATGAGTAGACAAGCCAACCGGTTCTTAACTATGGCGGCCCACTACTGATAACACCCATGTGTCAAATAGTTTTGTTAGGCAAGAAGATCAAACCTTCAGCCACAAAATATAATCCTTATTCATATAATAATACCTATAGTAATACGCAGACAAATCACAGAAGCAAACGAAAAAATATAAACGTAAATAAAACGGTGCCACAGTTTTACCGTTTTGGGGCAATAAACGTTGCCCTTTGCAAGATGGTTCAAAACAAACAATTTAAACCTATTTTAAATTTCGTCACAAAAACGATCACGAAATCTTATCTTTTCTTCGAACGCTCGTAAATGTTGTGCAAGTAGCACAACATTGAATCGCAAGCGACGGTTGAACGCACTTTCCCCATTTCTTTAGGACTTTGCAAAACATTGTTTTCAATCGATCACCAGTGCATGCGCTAAAATCTGTGCATAAAATGTGAAGAGTACATTTCAAATATTTTCTTTGAATATTGATTCAAGCCAATAGCAACAACACTAAGTAGTGGTTAAAAACTTGAAAATACTCATTTTAAATATATATTTAGGTGAAAACAATCGTGTCATTTCAAAAATATTGCTCAAGCCCTTTTCAAATAGTACTACTAAAATTTAAAATATATATAAAAAATCCAATTAAAACTTTATAAAATCTTAGGATACTACTAAACTTTAAAAATATATTTAAAAAAATCCAATTAAGACTTAGTAAAATCGGTGGATATCGAATGTTTATCAAACATAACCTAAATAGCCCTGTCCTTTCAAATAAATAACAACGACTTTGAAAGAAGTAAATCAAGTCCGTTATTTTAGCCCCTTGTCGCTATAACTCTGGTCTTGGAAGATGGAAAAGGCCTTTCAGCGTTCGACCACTTACAATGCGGCGATTCTACCTAATGTAAAAGCTTACCAAAGTAGGGGTTTGCACCCTGCAGTAGGTTGCGATAAGCCTTACTGTTTTATCTTTACGAATCGTAGTTTTTTCTGAATTTTAAACGGCATTTGTTAATACTAATGTAATTCGCAACTAAAAGTTATAATTCCCAACTAAATTGTACATTATTATTTCAACAAATGTGTGCCGAAACTGGCATATAAATATTTTCATTTTATCACAGTCAAACTTTAATCGTAGTAGAAATTTGCAATATTTTTTGAAGGTAGCAGATGAAAAAGTTTGGGAAGCCCTGGGTTTTTGCATCGCAATAGTAACGTGCTTGGAGATTTGGACTTAAGTTAACTACGCCGAGAACCACTGTTGTAATGACTTAAATCAATAAGCCAATGACTTGACTTAAGTACACTTAAGTCGCTGCATGACTTTTACACTTAAGTCGCTGCATGACTTTACTTAAGCCTTTCGGACAAATAAATTGGGTTGAAATGAAATGTTTTCTTTAAGTATTTTTTTTAGGATTAAGCTATTTAACCAAATTTTTGCACATAAAACAATTTGCTTGCTATATGTTGCGTTTTCTTTTTTGTAGTTCAGTTATTGTTTATAATCGTACCACTTTAAAAATTCGAATAGTTTAGCACTGGGACTTGACTTGCGCAACTGATGACTTGTACTGGAACTTGACTTTTTTTTATTCAAATAGACTTGACTTGGACTTAAGTTTTTTACAAATGACTTGACTGGGACTTAAGACATTTCAAAATGACTTGTTTATAACACTGCCGAGAACCCACCGAAATCCGTTACGCGACATCTTCCCAAGTTGCACTTCTGCAGTGTCCGAGGTTTCATCGAGTTGCTACACTTATTGCTCAGCTTGCCCGAAGCCGTTTCCACGCATTCGGCCGCGCGCTGCTGCAGGCCAGTGCCGCAGTTGACAGAACACTGCAACATTAAGGTAAAGCGTGCAAACCGTCACGATTTTAGCTTTCGCTGTGACTCAGCGAATCGTGTTTCTACAGGTGAACAGTCCAGTCGCCTACAACCACTTCAAAAAGTGTCAGAATCCCCTTTTGTATCAATGTTATTGCAACTTTCAAATATATTGACGAAATTTGCAAATGCGGTAAAAATTGACCCACTTTGATTAATTATCGAAATAATTTTTTTGGACTATAGTAAGGGTAAGCAATGAGTTGTTCAGGCGTTTTTTATACAGGTTTTGTTAGTCCGGATCTCCTTGATGAGTTATGTGATTTCTTTGCAAATATTTTTCAAGTAACAAAAACATTTTAATTAACTGTCAGGAGATCTTTTACGTGAGTGATCCATTTTCCAAGCGGCACAAACATGCAAACGAGCGCTGCTATCAAACACAACAAGCTGTTCTGTTACGAAAGCTATAGCCTACAATTATTAGGTTTAATAAGGACGAACAGTTTTGGCTACAAATCACATCAAAACCGATCAAGCTGAATTAGGCGTGCACTTTTACTCTTGATTGCATGCGACAATCTCGGAAACTATGCGACCAGCCAAGCCAATAAACGTATAATATTAAAGGGTGTAGTTCAAGTTAAAAAAACACAAGACTTAGTAAATTACATGTTAGCGAACACTTAACACGATGATGAAGCAGCGAAGCTACAAAATGAGTGATTAAACTTCTGGATTAATTCAGTAGTTTTCTACTTTAGCGGCTTTCGATAAGCTGAAATTTTCTAAAAATTCCGCGGTCTGATTAATTATTATCAGTCAATTTTCCAATCTGTACTGTTTGTTATAACTTTTTTTGTTTATTTTATTTGCAAGCAAAAAGCAATCCATTGTGACAAAGCAGCACGAAACGATGTGAAAAGTGAAGTGTGACAACATACAAATTTCCTGTGACATGCAACACTTGTAAAACAATGTCGTCTCCATAGCTACTTTGCTGTTTGTAGCTAAACCAATTTCCGGCCACATGTTTGATGTTGAACATGTCGCTGTTAATTGAATTGGTCCTGAGCTTGCATTCAGCAAATTCGCTACGGAGACGACGCACTATATTTACAATCGTGTATGATTCGACAAATCGTGCATCAAAAGCAAGCAAATCATTAAAATTCCAGGGTAATTTGAGCAAGCATTTCGTTTAGCGCCCATTAAATAAAAAACACAAAAGTTATTTTGCTTATTTCAGAAAAGCATTTAAGTGGAAACTTTTGGCACAAATTTACTTTCTTTTTTGGTACGTTGTCAAACTGACAAATATGCTGATTAGCAATGAATATATTTACATTGCGTTAAAAAAGGGTAAATATTCCTGTATAGGGTATAGAATCGATAACAAAATCCAATTAGATGTTGATAAACATGTTTTAACATTAGAACCACGGCTTTGTCAAAGTTAATACAATATCTCGCATAGGTTTTGCTCTTCATTTTATTCTAAAAAGATTACATACCCCTGCGTTTTCACAAAAAAAGATTTGCTAGTGAAACATGCAGTGTGAATTACTTTTAAGCAGCACAAATAAGTTAGCGTTTTCGTACTAACAAGGTGTGAAAGCGAATTAAATATGCTGTGGTACGTATGGTAAAATGGCTGATTTATGAAAAGTGAAATATCGGTATGCTGATCTAAAGGCTTAAACAATTACAATCAGTAACACAATCGAGTTAGTAAAAAACGGATAAACACATCGTAAGTTAAACTAGATATACAGCTTTTGCGGTAAACGCAATCGACATTGTGTCATAGGTTTCACAGATCATTTTTGTATCCCTTTGATTTATGCATTGCACATTATTTTTGGGGGATATGCAAATTATATATTAATAGGTGGTCAAAATATAGAAACCTGGTGCAAAATATATCGACAGATTTCAAGTCAACGTTTGGCATTCAATAAAAAACATGAGGCTCGTAGTTTTCGTATAAAAGTGGCATTCTTGTTTTAAGTAACCTAAAAATACATTTAAAACACAGCAAAAACAGCAAAAAAAAATTAATAGGTTTGAGACAAAGACTCGCAATATTTTCGATTTGAAAGAAATTACCAAAGCCAAATTGGTATAAATAAACCATTTTTTTCGGAATCGTGGCCGACAAGCTGACCTAACGATGGTTTACTAACGACGTGTAAAAACACTTTTATACCGAAGTGTGGGTTTCAATAAGTAAAAAAAACGACCAAAAAAGTATTTGAAATTTATACCCGTTCCCATGCCGTGGTTCTCCATTCGACGCAAACGCGCATTGTGCACTGCTGAATGACCGCGGGTCGGGCGGCGGGGTCGCACATGCCCTCCTTGGAACACGCGATGCGCCGTCTTTGTGAACCGGGCCCGCATGTCGCGTTGCACTGCAGAGCAAATTGAAACCATGGTATATAGCAAATGAATTGTAGAGCAACGTTAAGTCAAGAAATCAGTTCGTTTTTACTAAAACCAAAAAATAGGTTAAAGTTGTTTCAAGTTTAAAGTTTCAATTTTTCTCCCCATCCACGATCAATACAAAATAGTGTAGTACATAACGTCACTGGATGAGGAAAAGGAAGAGCCTTAAACCACAAGTGGAGTTACAAAGAGAGTGGCCCAATTAATATTTTTTTTAGTTTTTCATATGGATTCCTGCTTTCGTGGAGAGCAACAAACATTAGGTGGTCTCATGAAAACTAGATCACAAAGGAAATATATGTTTGAAATAGATATAGGTGTTTGTGTGTCTGGTGTGTATTATTTGTAAATATATGTACATTTATGATGATACTCTTTGGACTTATTTTTCATTTTAATTCACACAGACATTTCTGCCAAACTAAAATTGGTAATCGATTGCCAAAAATGGTCGTTTTTATTGTTTGAAATTTAGAACAGGGGAATGCATCAGACGCCTCTTACCCTGCTCCATCTTGACGTTTTCCAAGGCATACAACGCTTCATGTCGCATGTCGCGTTAATCGCTCGCAATCGCGGCACGGTCTTGCAGTGGTACGGACGAAGGAGGTCGTTGGTGAGCGAGTTGCGGCACTGGATTTTGCGAAACTTCAGGCCGCGTCCACAGAGGCGGGAACACTGAGGTTTGGTGTAGTATACGTTTTTAGAAACACCAGAACACCAGTAAAAGCATTAAAATAGCGGGGATATGTTGTTTACTACTCGAAATTACCTTAAGTTACGGGTACGTTTTTGTACCGGTTATAACACAGACTCAAGAGATTAAGCAATTGTTATTAAGAACTTAAAATTACTACACAACATTTTAGCAAAAAGCTAATTAGTTGATGTGCGGTGGCAAGTTGATTCAAAATTGATACCGGTGGACCAGCGGGAAGCGATATTTGATAAGACGAATCGACATTTTTTAGAAAATTGGACAAACCGAATCCTGTTTACAAGAAGCTGGGAACGTTATTTACTTATCAGCTGGAGGGCGAAAAGTTAATCAACTGGTAACCAGCAAGCAGGGAACTTGATAAAAATCCCAGGCTGTAGAACTAAACAGCCTACATATTTTTAACAATGTCAAAATATTTGGTTTGGAGAAGCACAACCAGAAAAACATCGGCGTACCTTAGTCCAGCCGCCGTACTTCCACAACGAGCACGGCTTAAGGTTGCACCTCTGGGCGGGGGCTGGCTTGGTTTTGTTGTCGCACCTGTCAGGTCCTCCGCTGCAAACAACGTTACGGATGCGGGCGCCTTCACCACAGCTTGTTGAGCACTGAATGTTCAAAAATCATGAATATTCAACTAGAAATTTTCTAATTATTGACACAGTTTTATTGATTTTAGAGTATACAAAAGTGTAGACCAAAAGGTTCAAGGGTTTAGTTTTTTCGGTAAAACGCTTACCAAGTTTGCCATTTTTGAGAAAGGTTTTTTTGCTTATAACCTTTTCTACCGAACAAATGCGCAGTACTAACAATTTTGAAGGTTTTATGAATAAAATTTAAATATTACTTACACCTTTTAAATGCTAGCGTATCTGTGAACGATAGAATATCTCAGTGGTACTGATAGTACTAATCGGTTAAAACAAATATTGCTTTCCGGATCCCCCGAAATCTCGACAAATCAGCGTCAATCTTTTAAGGACAATTGAGAATGCAATTTTAAATGAGAAATTGCGATTTTTTTCAAATTACACGATTTTTAATCAAATAATCCAACAAATACGTGTTCGGGATGATAATCATCAACTTGGGCAAGTAAGTGTATCTTGGTTCACTACTACAACACTTGTTAATAAAATTTCGGTGCAGTCAAGAAAAGTTTCAGACGTTGTCTTGCTGTAATTTATGCGTAATAAATGTAAGGCACTCACCGAAAGCTTTTTTATAATTCGTCAGGTAAAAAAGGGAACTAAATTGTTTAATATCAGTTAACTATACATTTATCAAAAACTTTGACAGAACACAGCCCACCTGTCCCCAGTAGCCGCTCAGCCAACGTGGTTTGGGTGTCACCGGGCTTGGTTCGCCGATGGTCGATGTCGTTGATGTGGTAGTCGTAGTAGTTATTGGTTTTGTGGTTTGAGTTTCCACGTCAGTTGTTGATGCGCCGGACGAAGTGCCGAAAGTGTTGTCGTCGTCTGACGAATTTATCGCCAACGTGGTCACAGTGAAAGTCGGGATTGTCTTAGAAACGTTGAAGCTCAGTTGATCTCCGCTCCCGGAACCCGACGTGGAGGAGTTGCCAGGCGATTTTCGCCCGCTTTTGATTCCGCCCGGGAACAAAAATGTCCGCACATCAAACAGGTTGCCGCCATGTTGTGTCCGAGGATTTTTTAACAGCTTGTTAGAAACAAGGCGTTGATTCGTGGGTTTTCCGCCGGCATCTGTTGACCCCTCGATGTCGAAACTGGCAGCAGGTGAATGGAGTGGGTTAAACACGTAGTTGGAAGTGATGTTGGGTGGGTGGGAATGACTAGGAATGTCAAACATCGGATCTCGTCGAAGGATAGCAGCCTGGGTAGGTTTTCTGGAACAACATGTATCGTTTAAATCAGCGGTTCTTCACCGGGGGGCGCCAAGCAATTCTTAGGGGGGTGCGAGCTCTATTACATTATTCATTTTATGTAGCAATTTTATTGGTTTCGTTTGTGTTGGGCACCACTCCTACAGCTGTACAACCTCTGTTTTTTGACAAACATTGAAACTGCAAAAAATTTCGCACTCCGCTCGAATCTTCAGTTTTCTACTTTTATTGACTTTTTTAACACAAGGTCTATTTGAATGCAACTGCATGTTTTCATATCATGGAAAGTATAACGGCCCTATTTAAATACAATTTTTCGAACCCCCTTTCGAACTATTTTTTATCCATACTTTACAAATGATAACAGCCTAGCAACAGGGGGACTCGAAGTTTTTTGCGCTAATCTATAGTGTTTTTGCAATATTGCCGTTGTAATGTGTGTCATCATATCTTATGAATCACGATAAGGCAATGTTTTCATTTTGCCCTTGGCATTTTCATTTTTGCGCTCGACATCACAGGAAAAAAGGTCAAGAACCACTGGTTTAAATCCTAAACAATTTTCTGAAAGGACATCGTTTGAATTTTGAATATTGAGAAAATAAAAGTTGACTAATAGATATAACTCGTATAACTCTACATAAAGGGGGAAAATGACTCAAATGATAGATAGCCGCCAACACATTTGCCTATATACTGAATGTGTATAAGTACTAAAGTTATAAATTGTCTCGCACACTGTTCTCTGACCAAAGAGAAGTCTAGTAGGTTAATGTCTGACAGATATATTGTAAAATTGAAGTGTATAACATTTGGATGATGGTAAGTGGGAACAAAAGAAAAGCAACGCACGTCGAGATGTTGTGTGTGTCAAACAACAACAATAAATTTGTACTAACTTAACTTTTAAATATTAGGCCCCTAAAGTATTACCTACCCAACTATATGTCTTTCAATCATTCTGTACATTGGGTAAATCCACAGCTGTTTTGATTTAAACTTAAAGCTATTTTTGGCCAGCATTAGAAATAAGCGTTTAAGAACCTTACCTTTTGTAAAAATACAAAAGTGCCAAAAGTCAATTCACACCTAAGACTACAAACAGCTCTATTGCGATCGTTTGAACATACCTGGTCGGTACGGCGCAAGGATTGCCCTGGCAAACTTCGGTCGCGTGAGGTCGACGTTCCACGTCACAATCACCATCTTCCACGACGTCATAATGGAGGTTTTCGAGCATTTTCTTGCCCCACTTTCTTGCCTTTCCCCTCTTCTTGACGATGTGGACCTTGTTCATGGTAAGATGCTCAACGTCCGAGTTGAGCATCACTGAGGAGTAAACTTCCTCCTCGGTTAGATGTTGGTCTTCCTTAGGAGGTACTTTGTGTTTTTTATGAGGAGAAGAATGGCTCTGATTTTTAGATGGATGATTGCTTTGGATTTCTTCGTTTAGATGATCTGCTCTGTTATCCTCTTGGTTTAAAGGTGAACCTCCTTCTTGTTCCTTAACGCCAGGCGCTCCACCTTTTTTCTTTGATGTAGGATCCTTTGTTTTCTTGCGGGAGCCCACGCGGCCCACGTCCAGGAAGTCGTCGACCGGGGTGTCCACCGTATTCTTCGAGAGAATGACGTCATTGATGACGTATGTGACACACTGGACAGTGCGATTTCGTGAACCGGTTGCGTTGCATGGCGCGGAGCACTAAAAATTGAGTTTATCACCGTTTGTGGTTTATTAATACATATTTAAATTTAGTTTATACACATTTAATAGAACATCGAAGTTCTGTCTACTGCAAGGCTAAGTAGTTTGCCGTCAAACATTGTTCAGTTTTTGAAAACGGTAATCTTGGAGTCTGCTCCCGATAAGATGAAATAAGTAGATAAACCTATATACTATATTACCACAAAGGCAACCAAGTGATACTTAAATAACAAAACGTTGGGTCGGTCGAAAAATAACAAACGAAAAACAAAATATAATTCAACAATACACAAACGTTTGGTTGCTTTCCATAATTCAAAACTATTGTATTTCAATTGGCCCTAAATGGTGTATAGGAATTTCGTTCTTCGTCACAAAATTAGCAGAATAACAATTTAAATAATTTTTCAAAGGGTTTGCACTCACGTTGCTCCATTTCCCTGCCCTCCACATCGGACAGGGTTGTCGGCTAGCGGCCGGACACAACTTGACCCGTTTGGGCTTGGGCAGCTTGCGGCACGACCTTCCCTTAAGCACCACTTGCTCTACGTTGCTCAGGCTCCGTATGCATACCACGGTGCGGCGACGCCGGCCTATCTTTGCGCCGCAGCTGATGGAACATGGCTGCCAAGGACCTTCCAGCCATCTGCGCGACAAGTAGATTGACATTGGCTACATGCAACGCTTCGTGGTTGAAAATGAGTTTTGAAACGTTTTTGGTTTAAGGTTCAAAAACCTCCTTGATATATTTAACCAACATTGTTAATTTGCAAACGTTTCGAATGCAACACGGTAATCATTATTCGCAGTTCAACACTCATCAACAGGACCGACGATGATTGATGCAACACAGTGTGAATTAACGGAAAATTATGCAGAGACATTGAACAGTCTGAATATTTACAATGGCCATTGATATATTTTTGGAAAGAAATATTATGTACGAAAATCAGCAGCCAGTAAAGAACGACTAGTTTATTCTCCTGTATGAAAATATCTTTAAACTAAATAGCTCGGACAAAAAGCGTTATTGTGTATTAAAATGCTTTGTTTGGGAAACCTTTTTAGTAAAATGAAGATATAGTCCGTCAAATAGCCTAGCAGTAGTATATATTTTTTTACAATTTCGTGGAAGCCTACAACGTTGTAGTCGGTACTACGTGCTACGCGTAGTAATCCAGGATCGCCAAGTGTTTGTCTAGTTTACAGTGTCAATTAAAACTTGTACAAACGCAAAATCCATAGATTGAATCGTTGCACAACTCACTCGGCTGGGCAGGGCTGGTGATGACAAGCTCTCCTGCGGTCATCGGGCCGCTTTGTTGCGTCACAGAAATCCTCGTCGACAGTACCAGCCTTCTTTTCGATGCAGATCGCCATCGACATTTGAACGCCTTAATTGGTAAATTACAAAGTATACAAATCGTTATATATCAGTATGAAAAAATATGGCAAATAAAGACGAATTCTTGTGATAATAGTTGTAGTAAAACTCTCACTTTAATTGCAGTTGGTAAAATTAATGCTTTTTGCTCATAAAAGCAAATATTATTAGTTCAAACGGACAAAAGGACAAACAGATTTAGGTGCGTTGAAACGACCATTTTAAGGCATTATATAGCAGCAATCAAACCGATACTGGTGAAACACCACATACGTCATAGAATGTTCAGGGCATTGAATTTATTTCTTAAATATTGAAAAAATGTATAAACAAAACTACAAGCATTGCGTGAATGTAGGCTACTTTAAACATCGACTTGGCCTTACCTTTGCCACATGACCTTGAGCATGACCCCCACTCTTGCATCATCCACCGGAAGTTGGGTTCCTCCTCGGCGAACACGGAAGTGACGTTGTGCGGCATGACGTAGGTGATTTCGATTCCCGGGTTTGGTTCGACGAAAAGTACCTGGGCAAAGCGAAAACTAGTGAATAAAAAATTGTTAAACTCGTAAATATGACTTTTAATTAAAATCTTAGTTATAGAAAGAACATAAAGGAGAAATACGTGTTGATAATACCAGATAACATTATCACATAGCTGTTTTTTGAAATATTTTGCATTTCTTAGTATTTTGAAAAAAGAAAATGATAGATCGTAAATCCAGAAATAAGGTAGGCCTTACACAATTTCTTGATGGCAAACCATTAAATAAGTGCTAAAAGTTTGTTTTTGCTGAGCAAATTTAACGTTGTTTCTTGTTTTACTCAAACTCTTTGGTAAACTTACGAAAACTTACCATAACCTCGATGTCAAAAGTAATTGGACCCTCTGCAGTAATGTTGTCCAAAATCTGGTTCATCCGTTCGTATTTAAAAGTGGTTCCAGCCAAAGTCAGCTTCGAATCCCAATACTACAATAAACAAATTTGTTTCAAAAAAATTTGGTGTCTTCCTTTTTTATTTTTGTGAATATTCATCCAATATAATTGTATTTTATGTATGCCGGTGGTTTACCTAAAAGATCTAATTAGTACATTGACAACAACTTCAAGGTCTAGAAGTCAGACATTTTGGTGTTTGGGAGCCCTAATTGTTGAGATCTTTAGGAACTACAGTAGTGTCTCAGAAAAAAAGTAACAGCAAAAAAGACAAAAAAGCGGGAAAATGCAATGAATATCATAAAATAATAGCAAAAAGGAACAATTTTGGGCATTTTAAGTGTCCTTTGAAAGCATAGTAGACAGACCGAATATGTACTTGTTTACAACCTTCAGCTGCCTCTATCTATAACCAAAACTTGCAAACTAGTTTTAATACAACTTTGAACGAACCGTAGCCGAATTCTTTTAAATGGCTTGAAACAAAATCGTTTTGAACCGAATTTTATAAATTACTTTTAACCAAAACCGAACCAGAGACCAAAATATAATTTAAACAGTTTGCTCCCTAGTATATAAATACATACAGAACTTTTTACTTGAACTAACATTAACGGTTAATACTTTAGCAGGACTCAACAAACATCCTTGTTACGTCACCATGCTACATTTGGTTACAATTGAACGATTTATTGAATTTAGAAAATTTTTATTTGAGATTTATGAGATTGTAGAGAGAGGAAGCAAAATTAAGAGCTGTTGAAAAAGTGATTATTATCATCATATTGAAAGCGATTTTGTTAATTCTGCTGCGATTTGGTGGCATTTTGTTCGAGATAATGAATACACAGGTAAGGAAGTATCTTCTGAAGAAGGAGAAAAGAATCTGTGCTGATCATGGCTACAAGATGACCGATAAATACTTGGGAGGCGGAGCTACGGGAAGAGTGTTTTTGGCCCAACCAACTGAGCGAAAAATTAGATCCACAGAGAAGCTGAACTTGGTTAGGAAAGAAGATGAAAAACTCCAGGTTCGCAAATATTTGTTGTCTAGCTTTTAAAACATAACAGTCAACACTTAAGTTTCATTTATAGATTGTGGTAAAACTAAACAACGATGTAAACACCAAAAACGCTTGCAACTTTCATTATTACTTTGTAAAATCTCGTTCAACGCGGTTATATTCTTTATTAATTAATGTGTTGCGAATTTCAAGATAGTTTGTTTCTTCATTTCCATTTTTTGATACTTTCGCTTTTGTTGCCATGATAATAATCACGTGACCCAGTTTGCCGTTTTGCCTCAAATTGTATTTTGACTTTTATGACGTAATATACATACTTGGCTAATGTATTTTCCTTGAGCATGTATTAGTTCTTAGCATTTATAATGTTAGTAAATGCATTAATCATTCTATAATGAAAAAAATAACTCTTTAACTTTTCGCATTTTGTATACCTCATGATTGTTTTATAGAATAACTTTATTTAACAGGATATTATTAATTGATGATCATGTGTTACACGGTTCTACTCAGATATATTTTGTCAGGTCGCAATAAAGATCTATTATGCGGATGTTGGAGCCAATAGCATTGGAGGTTTTGCCACATACTTACCCGCTGAAATAGGAAACTGCAATAAGTGTTTTGGTGTTCCTAACATTGTAAGTGAAACGAAATTTGTTTTTACTTTTCCGTAATAACATTTTGGTATTTTTTGGCATTTAATTCCAGGTAATGTTGCTGGACATATTCGTGTCATGCAAGCGAATATTTCTTGTTTTTGAACACGCGGCCAAGGGCGATTTGACCAAAACTTTATTAGACCATATTTCCACCAAACAACTGGGAGAACAATACATGGAAGAGGACCTGGCTCGTCATTACTTTAGGGAAATCGCCAAAGGTGTCCAGCAACTGCACAGGAGAAATATCGCACACAGGTTAACTTAAATTGCCACTTTTTATATTAGTATTGCCAATTATATGATTTGGTAAGATACTATCTTCTTGCAGGGATTTAAAACCGGACAACATTCTGGTAACAGGTGACGGGCAAATAAAACTGTGCGATCTCGGTTTTTCGATTGCTGGCTGCGATAAAAATAAAAACAGCCGAAGCTTCGTCACTTCTTCTCCTTGTGGCACACCCGGCTTCGCGGCACCCGAGATTTTCGATAGTCGCAAACATCCGTACGATCCATTGAAAGCTGATGTGTGGAGCATGTACGTATATCGTTTGTAGCTTTGCCCGTCAAGATTTTTTATCTACTTTGACAAACATTCAAAACAAAGTAAAGTAATATTCTTATAATTGGCAAAAAATCGAAAAGTGAGCTTTTGGCCCAAAAATGTTCAAGTTATTAGGTTAGTTTTGTTTTGTTTTGCAGGGGAGTGATTCTTTTTCTGCTTACAAACGGACGTTATCCGTTCAAGGGTAAAACATCGCAAGACATTCAAAAAGAAATTTTGATATCAGAAGGCGAACCATTGCCTTTTCGGGAAGGCCTTTCTTCTGGTAATTATATTGCATGTAAAGCATACTGTAAGTGGAAGTTAACCTGTTGGTAAATTTTTATTAAATATTTAAATCAGAATGTAAGGAGTTGATCAGTCGTATGCTAACGACTCCAAAAAAGAGGCCAACAGTTCACAAAATTGTAGGGGATCAGTGGTTGGTGCAATACAAAGTGCAGGTAAAATTTTATTTCTGTTTTGTAACAAAAATCAAAAGACAATTTCAAGTTTTAAACCAAGTTTATTGTTTTAGGAATCACCTCCAAGTACGAAACATCTGCGAAATATCGCTGATAATTTGGGTAAGTGTTGTGGGATTCGAAATAAGCTAATGTGATCTATATGATTGCAAGTTTTCTTTTATGTTTTCTCAGTTTACCGATTTCAAGCGACGTACGTGCGAAACTACCTCTACCAACGTAAAAGGCTGCTGCTTGAACGGCGCAAGTTTCTCCTCAAAAATGGTTGCAAAGCAGAAGACTTGCGTAATGCAGGAATCATGGTCAGTCTTCCGCGTAAAGACACAGGGGGAGTTACCGTCAATGAGGTTTGGAGATTTGAGAGAAACGAGTCGCCTGAAACCGATACCTTACCTGTTGAAAGAAACAAAACTGCCAAGCTTAAAGCCCTTAAAGATCCCTGGGCTTGGTGTCCGGACGTGGAAGAGCCAACCCTTGGTATTGGCCTCGTTGAGCGAGTTGTTAAGGACTTTCCAATGCTGAGCAGATGGGCTGCAATTCTTGACAATGAATTTCTGGCGAAAGAAGGCTTTGAGCGTTCCCTTAAAAATTACAACACGGTTGACGTTGAAGGGTACAGAAACATATTCTTTCGTCATCCTCACGATAAAGAAATGGAATTGGCGAGTTGTCGGCAGAACATTCTTGGGTTTTATCCCAAATCGTACAAAAAAGAATCGAAAAAACAAAATTCTAAGGAGGAAGACAAGGTAATAACTCGTTTGTAATATCAAGTAAATTTTCAGTTTTATGGTTTATTTGTGATATGTATAACAACGTTGTTTGCTTAATCAACACTAAATCGATATTTAGGTATCCGAAAAAGGAACCAAGTCCGGTTTGATTAAAAGAAAAAAACGAAAAAATATGACTAAGGATAAAAAATCAAAGGAAGAACTTAAACTGGATACTGATGAAAATTACCCACCAACAGGTATTTACATAATAAAAAAGTAGACAACTTAATAACCATGCCTAATTGTATTATAATATTAAAGCGAAGAATTTGGTTCGTAACAATGGTAAATGTTTATTTTAACTAAAATTTAAATTCTAACATTCGTTGTTGTATGAACAAAGGGCTTTCTGTTCCGCGTTTTGTTGGTTGGACACCTTGTATCTGCTGGTGAGACCGACAGATTTCGTAACAACATATCTCCAATCATTCATTTCGTAGTGTCTTTGTCTCAAACTGTCTGTGGTTTTCACCAAACATCTTCTTCCGGATAAGTATCACTAGAATGCACGAAAGGATCGGCGCTAATCTTCACATTTTTGCACTTTCAGCAAAGAAACACATATCTCCGAAAACAGAAAAGTCTGCCGTTCATTCGTACTACAATCGTCATGGATATAATCGACCGCTACCAAAGGTCCCAGGCGAATCATACGAGCTTTTAACTGACAAACTCCAATTGGAGCATGTAAGTAAAACCATTGAAAATATATTTACATGCAAATATATACATTTTCCTTTTTAACTAGCGTGTTGTTTTTCATGCAGTGTCGTCCTTATGGATTGCGACCTGCAAGGATAAACGCTACAACTCCAATTATCCCCACAGAGAAGGTAACTTGAAACAACGTCGTCATGTTGTTGTTTTTCAGTGCTAATACATTAATGTATTTTTATTGCAGAGCACAAAGATTCAAAATAACTTGAAGAAAATTAAAGATGGCCAAGAAAACTTGATGAAGGTAGATTGGTCGGTTTATTCTATCGTTTTCAGGTAGAACTAAAGACTTTATTACCCATATTTTCATTTTATAGAAATTATCATCGAGGGACAAGCAAAAGTTTAAAAGCCTACAAGAAAAATCCAAACCGTCTCGTGAAAACGGTAGGCTCGGTTGTGTCAAACGTTATTACATAGTGGTCCGTAGAAAACAGAAAAATCATGTTTTTTTAACTGTAGGAGCACACATGATAAAACATCAGCCCCGTCTTACCGATTGTAAAGAACAACTTTCACGGTCGGCCAATAAAATCAAACCATGCGTGACTGGTAAGCGACTGTTTGTTTTTTTCGTTGACATATCTTAAAAAATCGTGGCTTTGTACACATTATGAGTTTTCTCAGATCCTCAATTGCATATCACTATCATTACCTTAGTCATGAAATGTTTTAGACCAGGTCTTAATCTGTTTTTTTTTTCTTCTATGTTCTTTAGAAACTACTGTCCCACAGCAGGCCCAACCTCCACTTAAACGTGCAGAGGTAAATCAAGTCCAAGAACGGATCCTAAAGGCTAGTGGTAAGTTAAACAATATGATTATACAACATAAACCCTACGACACTTGCCCAAATTAATTTGGTCTGCCCAGGCGTCATCATTTTTGTTAAATTTTGGACATTTATATACAAATGCTACCATGTGTTTATATGTCCTGCTGTGCCAGCAGCTTGATGTATCTTAATTCAGTGAAACAGCTGTCAATCATTTGGTGCACAAATTCCTGAAATATTTAACTAAATATTGTCCGTTTACGAAAAAAATATTCGCTAGCAGTTTTCATTTAGTGCCAATCGGAATGTCACAAATATCTGGATTTGTCGTTACTCTGCTAAAATTGGCAAATTTTATTCACAGATATAAATCCACTGGTGGTTATAAAGAAAAGATTAGCGCCGAAGTGTTTGAAAACCATCCAAGTTTCTCCTGAGAAAGTCAAGGAAAGCTCCACCATCCCAAATGTCAAACCACTGTCATCAAAAGACACTGCATCGAAGAAAGCAAACAACGCTGCTTTAAAACCGCAAACTGTTGACCAGCTTGTTAAGCTTAACTCCAAGCCTTGTCAGACTCAAACACCTCACAAAATTAAAACCTGCCTCTCTAAGGACAACACTCTCTTCAGCTATAAGCCTCCAACGGCCACGTTAAAAACAAGTAATGAATCGTGTGTTGCGAAAAAGTTCAAGAGAATTCAAAGTGCGCGTCGGCAAACAACTATTTGTGGTCCGATGATGGCCCCTGTCCCACCAAGTCACGAAGGGAATTTATCTGCAGCACGCAAAAGACGAATTCTCAAGCGCCAATCTGAACTCAACTTATGCAAAAAACAGGAAATCACAGAAGTTAATCCAGCTAAAGTTCAAAGCGAGAAATATTCAGCAGCGAGTGTCGTTAAGCAATACAAAGAACCCAGACCACCAACGCAAGACAGGGAAATGTCTGCAGCTCGGAAAAGACGAATTTTAAAGCGTCAATCTTTGTTGAAAGAAAACACAAATGGAACTACGCAAAATAAATACGCAACATCTCCCTCTGCAAACGTTTTAAACCACCAGGAATCTGCTTCAATTAGGCAAAGCAAACTTGGTTTTGCCCAGCACAAAACGCGCACTACAAATAGAGGGCAGATTTGTAAAGAAACGGTGAAATCTACCAAGCATACCTCGCGTTCACCGCTTCAAACAGAACAAATATCATCATCCACTAAGTATATCGTTGCGCCCACACCACCCAAGCAAGGCAACAAGTTTTCAGCAGCGCGAATGAGGCGAATTGCCAACCGACAGTCTGCGCAGATATTATGCGGTACAACAAAAAAAAGTCGAGAAGCCAACTTAAATGTTCTTTCACCAATTCAACAATGTAAAGTAACCGTTGAAATAATTCAAAAGGAACCTGTGCCGCCAAAGCAAATCGGGAACATTTCTGCTGCTCAAAAAATGCAATCATCCAACAGAGGATCTTCCCAGAGACCCAACAACCAAGAGGATGAATACGCTTTTCAAAATGGCACTCTAACTAGAACAGGCCAACGTAGCAAGAATGACCATTACCGAGATCCAGTGTTGCTAAACAGCAACACTTCAAGAGTGAAAGAACCTCTACAGCACGCGCCAGTCTTTTCCATGCATCAAAATCCACTGAAGCAGTCGGCGTTACGTTGAGCGAAAGAGCTGATGTGCAGCAAAAAATCGCCGCAGCCGATATCGTTGCACGGAATCACGGCAGAACCGTGCGTCGCAGATCCTTGAAGGAGCGCGTTGCCGACAACGCCGGTTTGAAGCCCGGGCCACCGGAACCACGTAAACCTGTTGAAGTGCGTAAAAGCGGCAACAACTATTACGCCAAAGGTCGAACCGCAATCTAAGGTGAAAGTTGCGATGCACAAGCCGCCACTGCATCCCAAGCGAAACAAGCCGGGGTCATCAAAGTACGATACGAGACAAAAATCTACGCAGGGCTGAATTCCTCCCGGTATAATTCTGTCGGACAACCGCTTAACCCTGTCAAGCGATGTCTAAAAACGCCACCTATTTACTTGCAGGCTTTAATTGACGTTAGGTTGTGTTACATGATTCTCGTGGTAAATTTTGCGCCTTCGCCGAATTTATTGCCTTCTTTTCTCTCTTCAAGTGTTTTAACTTTTTCCCATGATGTTTGCTGATTTATTGTGTTTATTTTTTGTGTTTGTAGTTCATTGCGTTAAGTGCAAATTTATTTATTTTTGATATCGCAAGTTGTTGTATCATGTTGAAAAAAGCTTCCAATTTACTTGCATTTCAATTGTGTTATTTGATCCTCGTAGAAGAAACTTCGTGATTTTGCCTTCTATCTTTCTTTGTCGTTTTTTATACCTTTTTCATGATAATTGCTGATTTTTTGTTTTTGTAATTTATAGTGTTAAACTAAAATTTATTGATTTCTGATGTCGCACTTTAAAGTTGTTGTATCATGTGCAATAATAAAAAAAGAAGATCACTTTAATCATGGCCTTCTTTTCATTATAGTAAATAGGCAAACTAAACTAATAAATATAATGACGGTTTAAGTTTAGAAATAAAAAACATGTGAACTAGATGATGCATTCCTCATGTTGTTTTTTAGTATTTATAAAAAGACTATACGAAAAATATTGAACACATCTTTATATAGTCAAAAAATATTATATACCATTAAGCACGCTGATGGGTATGTTAAAGTAGGCCAGGCGAGAAAAATCTAGCCTGCGGTTAGGTTTGAGCTCACAACCTCCGGTTCTATACCGGGACAGTCGCTTTTATAACTGAGCTACGGGCGCTTGGTGGGGAGCAAGTGGACAACCAACTTTGACAACATTGCCTGCCGCATCCTGTTAGTACAAACAACTCTATACTGAATAAGGTCTGCAGTACTGCATCAAGTCGATAAAACACACACACACACACATGTCCTACATGAACAACAACGGCAATATATCACTTGAGAAGCCGTCCTTTTGACCAACGATAACGTGACTCGTACCACCCAGCATCGGAATCCTTCAAGAGACTATGAGATATTGAAATTTAAACTTGGGACCTCAGCTACATGATTCAAATGTATAAATGTTACCCTTTTACTTTATGACAGCATTATATGCGATTCTAAAATATATTTATTCGTATATTGAACTTTTTAAGACAACAAGGAAACTCGAAATTGTCAAGGTGTTCACGTAGAGTCCTGTTGCAAGTCCTGTAATGGAACGATGCGAAATTTAGCCTGTAACTTACCCTTATCTTGTAATCTCCGTTCAGGTAATACTCTCCATCTTTGTTTGGATTCTTGAGGGCGAGAAAGTTCTCCGAAGCGTTAACTTCGTGTACTTTAATGTTGCGGGCTCCCATTGGCAGGATTCCGACACTCACATATGCTGTAGCGCACAAACACGAATTAGAAGTGTACATAGTAAAACTAAAATATTCGACCTCCGCCTCAGCTATTTTTATACCTTTATTAACAAATTTTATTTTAAAAGTAAAAAACATTGTTAAAAAGTCGGACTTTCGGAATAAACTAAAACCCAGATAGACGTAAACAACAAATAAAGGTAAAATAAGAGAACGACGAACACTTAAAAATAAGCCTCTAAAGAACTTTCACTTAAACAATTAATTTGTCTCTAAAGCAGTTTAATGAAAACATCTGTATAATTATGTATTTTGAATAAATATATTTTTTATCGCCATACCTTCGCCGCGTGTGCGGTTAAATGTCTTGGTGACGTCACTGCATGACGTGGCATCTCCCCTGCACACCCCACACCTATCTTCGCGCGCAAAGGAGTCGATGCGTTGGTCACAACCTAAACGCTACAAAAACAGAAAAAAACGTTATTTTTTACTGTGAAATATTTTATTGTTGTACATGATACAACAACTTATGGTGCGACAACAAGAAACAATGCGTTTAACACAATAAATCAGCTTCGCCAGCATCATGAAAAAGTTATTGCACATAACATTGTTAATAAGGAGAAATAAAGCCAAATAATTTGGCGAAAGCACAAAATTTTCCATTAGAAATAAGTAACATAAATTAACGGAAATCAAGTCTGATATTGCAAATATTACCTATACCATTCTACCTATTTTCTAAAAAGATCATACCTTACAAACACCATCGACGCAGATGTCGTCCGCGTTGCTGTAGCACTTGGTTCCATCCACGACCTTATCGCGTAACCGGTCGGCGAACGTCCGTTTACCAGCTTTCGTGTAACAGTGAAGTTCGCAAGGGTAGACTGAACAGAAATATGGTTGTCAATGCTACGTTGCACTAATAAAGTAGTCACCAAATTACGACCAGCGGCCAAATACGGCCAGCAGAGATAATTATCTAGGCCTGAAAAATATTCTCTTAATAAAGATAACTACAGTTGTAATGTTGTCCAATGTCATTCCAAATTAAGGGATTTTAAACTAAACGACGATTCAGCTCACTACAGTTTTTGTTTGCATAGTAATACATTTCCTTCGTTATCGAAAATTAAGTTAGGAAAGTTCGACATAAAACTGTTTTTTTTTAACCGCGATCAAAAGTCCTAACAGTTATCCGGCCTTTCAAGATAAAAGTTTAATGTGTTCGCCACAAACACGTTCTAAACATTTTACTCACTAGCGCTATCTACCGGCAACCACGAGTAGGTGTTGTTCCTGTACGGGACGTTGTTGAACTCTGCGCACTGCTCGTGACGGAAACGCAAGTTGCTACTCTTGTCTGGACAGCCCTGAAATAAGACACAGTCTACTTGTTGGTTTTAATTTGTTACAGAACAGTTGACCTCATTGTTAAGTGTTTTTTTCACGCTATAAAATTGGTTTAACTTTAAACATTGAGACGTGATAATTTAATTATATTGTTATTCAAATGGATTTAACATAAATACTTTCAGTGGCTCAATCAGAAATAAAAAGAGTCTTGCAAAATATCAGGACGAATGCATTTCTTTGAAATGACGTCACAAAATTCAGCCCTGAAAGAAGACAAAGCCTACGTTCTGGTTTGTAGTTTTTTAAAGAACAGCTGACCTCGTTGTTAAGTTTCCATGCGATAAAATTGGTTTAAACATTAAGATGCGATAAATTAATTATACTCTCAAATGCGGATTTAACACAGATACATTCAGTGGCGCAATCCGAAATAAAAAGGAGTCTTTAAAAAAAAGTAGGGACGAATGCATTTCTTTGAAATGACATCACAAAATTTAGTTATAAAGTAACGCATAAAACAAAAAAAAATAGCTTTTCGTTTTTCGGCCAAAAAGATTCTACCAGAATGTCAATAAATTTCACAATGTGCGGAAACCTTGACTCTTACGTATTTTAAATAATGAGAAATTTACGTAGATTAAATAAAGAAAACTAATATAATGCTTTCTTTAGATTTTTAAATTGGAAATTGAATCATGAAAAGATCATAAGCTTTGCCACATTCTAGCTGCGCCGTTATAAATTTGTGTGACTTCAAACGGTAGTTTTGAGTCTAATATTAAAAACACAAAACTTTCTCATGAAAATTCCTTTAAATCACATTCACGGCTGTTTATACGCTTACCCAAACATTGCACGTCCTGTAGCGCTTTCTCTCCCCCAGGCAATACCGGCCGCCGTTTCGGGGTGTAGGCTTGTCGCAGTGACGTACTGATGACGTTATACCGACGCCGCAGGTCCTGGAGCACTTGCTCCACACTGACCAAGAACTCCATGCCCCGTTTACCGCTAGAGGTCGCTTTCCCACCAGCACGCAGGCCCCGCCAAAACACCACTAAATGAGAGAAAAAGAAAATTATGTGTTTAGTAATTTGAAAAATGTTTGCGCGACAGTAATGAAAATCGCGCAATACATGTCATATTTGTGCTTTACATGTTGTTTTTTGCCCCAATAATTAATCCCAAATCTATTGGAAACTTTTACTAAGGTAAATAAAATACAAACGGAAGATAAACAGACGTAAATTAGTTTGCTGTTTTGTCTCTTTGAAGGGCTCTTCAAAATTAACTCTACAACAGACCTATTATTATAGCCTAACTTAACGATAGCAATTGGTGATGGTTTTAGTACGGAAGAGGCCACCGGAAAGGCTTACCGAAACTAGTCAGTCTAATCAGGATTTTCGTGCAAGCTTGGCCAGACTTTCCAGACTTTCCAGACTTTCCAGACTTTTTGACACGTTTTACGGACAAAAACACAACTAGTCTTCCGTGAAGTTTAACTCGTGTGCCGTTATTGTTAGTCAGTACGACGCCAGACGGGCTTGATCACAGATTATAAACATTGTGTGTATCAATGTTTCAGATAATAATTTTAGTTACGGTGGATTAGATAAAATATATAAAAGACGCCATCAGGTAAACATATAGCCCAAATCCTTTGAAGGCTTTGCATTGTGCTTTACATACACAGAAGGAGACTTTAGTACATTAAAATTCGGCCAGGTTCAACAAATTAGAAATATCACATTCACGTTTGTTCAAAAATCCAACTTGTCAATTATCAAAACAGTACTCCGTAGATAAATTTTTAAAGCAAGTTGCATACATAATATAAAACATACTATAGCACCAGAGGGTTTATTAATTATATTTACAAACGAAATGCAATATTCACAATTTCAAGTTTCTTCAACAAAAGGAGTAAAGAAGAACCAATGGGCTCCCAAGGGTCAAAATGTATACAGCACAATATTTAATAAACGGAAAATCAAGATTCAATTACCCGTCCTTTGCCGCACTTGGTTCCTGCAGCTGCAGCATGAAGACGAGACCTACAAGTTCCTTGGCTCACACACCACAGCCGGTTGCAAATGTTCTGGAATAGTTGAACGAAAATCAATTCGCAATCAAATGCCTTAGCAGTGTATCGTGACGTGCTTTGTACAGCCTTACGTATATCAATGACGTTATGCAAAATAATGAAGCGTTCCAAACATAAGTGAATTACTAAATGTATTTAAAAACAAAAGTGGAAAGCAAATGTGAACAAAGCCACCATTAAATTAAAACTATTTCGTCCTTCAGGAATAATAATAATACAAAGTTTTTAGTCTTATTTAAAAGTTAGTAAAAATTACCGTATAATACACGCAGTCAGTTAGATAAATGTGCCATTTTTTTTAATTATAAAATCTCAATGAAAAGTTCAATGCGCATCCTTTCGGTATCGCATGATAGCATATATAAACAAATCACATATCCATAATTTAAGCCACGCACGTCTATTCCTCTGCAGTGACGCGATCCGGGACCAAACATGAGACGACATTGGTGGTTGGCGTTGTAAAGCACCCCCGGAAGTTCAGGGGGGTAAACGAAAGTGTCCTGTTCGGGGGAGGGCTGGTCCACCAGGCACCTGCCCCAGTTCCGACTGAAAAGAGTAAAAGGGTAAAATAAACAAGTGATGCATTTGGAATAGGTAAGTTCAAAACAACGTGTTTGACTTAGGGCTGAAAACAGAACAATTTTCTTACCGGATCAAATGAAAGTTATCTGATGTGACGTCACAAAGTTACATCACAACAAGACGTCTAAAACAAGTAAAAAGCGGAATGACCTGGTGAAAAAAAATGGCCTGAACAAAAAAATAGTGCCTTTCCAGCCCGTTTCGGCCTAATACATACGATGAGGATTTTTGATACATTGAGCAAAAATGTTGGCTGTCCGATCTTACGCAATTTATGTATTTCGTCATATATATATAGTTTGGACAATATAAATTCTAATGTTTTTAACCCCAGATTTTTGCCTTTTTTGCTTGCTTTCAAAAGTGACTTGAATAATAAATTTAACATACACAAATTAATATTTTTTGGAAAATTTAAACCAGTTAGTTGAACCGTTTGTCGTTTGCGGTTCGGGTTCGATTCTGGGTTAAGTTTTTTTTTTCAGAATTCGGTTTTGTTCTGGTTTCGGTTAGGAGTTTGGGTTCAATATAAGTTGCGTTAAACCTAAACTGTTGGTCAAAAAATGTATCAAATAATTATTGAATTGTAATTCGTATATATAAGCTTGTTTCAGTCAACCCATACGCTTTCTCCCAGTACTATTTTTGGCAATGCTAGCAGTATATTTGTGGGGCTGTATAAGAGTTAAATCAGCTGGACCAATTAAATCACCCACAACAAATGAGTCGCTTACGACAAGATACGTCCTAAAAGAAAGATTCAATTACAACTATCCACATGTTTATGAGTCAAAAGATGTAGGCTAGCCTAAAATTGCTGAAAACTTAGATATTTCCATATTAAACACAGAGCCAACGCGCCACTTTTCCACGAAACCACCACTTTTCTGCTGCTGGCATTTTTGCGGCCGTTCTATAAGCTCTCGCAACTTGACTTTAAACCGCGACAAGAAGTACCGTACCGCCACGGATCATTTGTTCTAGCTCTCTCTCTCCTCATGTATATTGTGGTACCACCAAATTACGACGTTTTGGGGTTACGGGGTCGATTGCCTTTGATGGTTTCACGTTATGAGCAAGCACCGTATTTGCCTTAGAGTTTGACGGGCATATTTGCGGTTTATTCGACTAAAGTCTCTGGTTAAAGCTGTGTGTTCCGGTACAGTGATAGTTAAACATAAACCTAATTTTTAGTCGAACAAAAAGTATAATGCGCAAACTCTTATATGTAACCAGTAAAAATAGCTAAAACCTCCATGTAATACATATATGCCCGAAAGTTCAACGTTAGAAAAACTAAGAAATATGATTGCAAACGCTTTTTATAAATCGAACTGGTTCAATAATTGCATTTTGTTTGCCAAAACTGTTATAGACCACACTTAAATATTTGGCTGATCAAAATGAACCGACATAAACACATAGGTTAACAGTTTCAAACAAAAGTAACTGTTTTGATTAACTATACACATCCATCGCTATTTATTGTAACAGCACCGTTGTAATTGGTACACCAAGCAGAACTCCCTGTTATATGTAACAGAGAATAAGACTCCAAATTGCTTTTTAAAATTTTGAGCCTTCTTCTCGTTGTTTATTGAATGTATACAAACACTAATGAGCCTGTCCCCAATCAGCTATAGGCCCGCTTTGTTTTGAGTTTGAACTATAGTTGTTTCACAAATATTCAGAAAAACCAAAACTGTAGTTTTTTCAAAAATATCAGAAAAACTAAATCACCATCAACATAAATAGACAAGACGGGAAACATATCTAGGCGTATTTATACTGACACCAGACGTCACCAGTGCAGTCGCAAGATCGTGTGTACCTCTTCGTCAAGTTCAAGTGCCTACGTGTGTCTGGTGTCTTAGCGGGTTCGATATTGAAGAATCTGCGAAGATTCCGCGGGCGCCAAAGCCGATTCGAGCCACTTCAGTTGTGCGGCGCGCCATTCGAGAGTTGGTAACTTAAAACCACCACGATTGATGTGGACGATTACAAACGCAACCTATCCGAGTCCGAAGGGTGGATTAGTGTAAAAAGAGCCGCCCGCAAATTAGACGCGATCTTGATTTCAAAGAAGGGCCAGTCGAGTCTTCTAGCGAGCGATCGTGTGTTCCTTAATCGCACTTAGCAATCAAAATAAAATCTAATTCTCGGACAGCAGCAGCAGCAGCCTCCCAAAATCTTGAGTAATGTTTTAAGTTGTTCGGATATAACGGCAACCACACCAGAATCTAAAGCAGGGGTGTCCAACTCAAACATGCCGGCGTGCCAATTTTTATCTGATAACTTCTTCCCGTGCCAAAGTTTCGTAACCGAACCAATTCTTTTTAATCATAAAAGCTTTTTACCAAAAATAAGAACGTTTATTTAAACTTGATAAAAACCTGTCTAGTAGAAATGCGCATCACTACATCACAGTGTCTCACGGTGAGCTTTCGTTTCTTCACACCAAGCTATATAATATTATGTAAATGCTAGGCTCCACACAGTACAATGTTACTATATGAAAAGTAATTGTTGGTTGTCGTGATTGCCGCGATTGTTTTATATTGTGAACAAACAATGGCAAACAACTTAGTATTTTCTGACAATTGGCTGAATAACAAATTGAGCTTTTTTGGCAATTGGCTAAATAACAATTTTAGTATTTTGGGGGGAGGGCTCGCGGGCCATTTTTTATTAGGTCGCGTGCCACATTTGGCACGTGTGCCGCTTGTTGGACACCCCTGATCTAAAGGGTTACGTTGATTTCTATTCAGTGGTCAGCAAGTGCTTTGGACTAAACTGAAATATCAAAATCAGTCATTTGTTAATATAATGATTTTAATATTTTTTTGTGTGTGAAAGGGGGAACAACCACGAGTTATGTTAAGACTAGCTAACATTTTACCTAAAGATTCCAGGCGCATTTTAACGTCGATTCTGTCAAAATTTACTTTTTAATATACAATTCTATACATTAAAATGACAGCTGTCTTACTCCAAAAATCTGGTGACGTATCGCCTGCTGCACGTGCTCCACCTCATGGGAAGGTTATTCGAGGTCAGGTGGGGCGCCATCACTCGGGGGTACTTTTCGTTGGGGGAGCAGCTGTTAAGTTGACCATCGTGATGCATCGCAAAACTGCAAGTAAATAGTAACAGTAAGACATTTTATCGATATTTATGTGATTTTGCAAACAATTTGGTTAACGCAATTTTCCTAGACCAGTGTTTTCCAACCAGTGGTACAATTACTTTAAAAACTGCAACTAATTACATCAATTCCAATTACAAATTACAATTGATCCAACTCTGGTCTGCTACACACCAAAATTGGGGGGTCGCGTAGGTTTTTAAAAACTGGAAAGGGAGTCGCGACAGCAAAAAGGTTGGGAATCACTGTCCTAGACTAAATAGTGTTTTGAAAACCTTCGGGCAGACCAAGCGAAATCAGACGGTCTTTTGGGATTCGTAGCTTACCGCAAACCAGTCGTTTTTCAACACCACTCTGTAAACCGGTAATAGATCTTCCTATTCATAATACAAACCTGGTATAATCAAAACGTTTCTCAAGAAATTTACCGATGGCGAGAAAATGTATCGTTAAGAGTTTGGTATACCAATTTAGGATTAACCGGGTAAAGTCTGTAGATCTGTGAGATGGAGCAATTTCGTTAAGATTCTACAACAGATAACAAGCTGTACATTTAGCCAAACGCTTGCGACGCCCACAGACCCATTGAGATCAACCTTGTGGTACTATCGGTGTTAAACATCGCTGTAGAAATCTGTAACAGGTTCGTCGTAACGTGCCTGCACAGGAAACAGAAACATCGAAAGCTAAATTTACAGCTCTCCTAAAGGTTACTTTTTTAAGTTGATTTAGTGAAAATCTAGTTGGGTGGTCTCACAGGTCGATAAAGTTTGCTTAAATTCGAAAGATTACCCAGTTGTCTTCCCCTAAAAACGGTACTTTTAGGGTATGCACCAGCAAGACGTGCCGTCCAATTTTTGGTGGCCTTGCCCATAGAAACGATCCATCACAATGAATGTATGAACGAACACTGCGCATAGCAGGGCGCACTTTGCAGGTAGTTGCAGCGAGAGCAGCAAAAATGCGCCCGATTACTTTCCAGTTTATCACGATCAGCACACAAAGCCGCTTTGGCGTTCGACTGTCGGATATATTTCCTCCAAACGACCCGACCGAATAGAATTAATTCGGATATCGTTCAAAGCGCTTTGAGAAGAGCAGTAAAATAGGATAGGTCTGCTAAGGTTTTATGGCAGCCACGTCCAAACACGACAAGCCTTTTATGTTCCGCTTGGAGGTTATTAATGAAAACGTGATCGTGCATATAAAATCGTGATCGTGATATATAAAATCGAACCGTGCGGTATATTTAACAATGTGGGGTATTTAAATGGAATGTTGGAAATACTGTACGCAAGTACGGGATAAGTGTTGCAGTTTCAGGTTACCTTATTTAAAATAAGTCGCGTTTATATTTGGCTATTTTGTCTTCTTTGAAGGGGTTGGGCCTCTTATTGTTCTCTGTAAGATTTTGTAAAATGAGTGGGTGTTTTTTATTTGCTTACGTCGATTAGCCGGGTCCTCAAAATTTTATATATTGCATAAGTTCTCCAGATAATATGCTCGACTGAGCCACGATTATCGCTTGATTACCTGTATTTCGCGTATCTTAAGCTTTATCTAACCATTAAAAAAAAAAACTTGAATCGAAAAACAAACTTCCATCGAATGATTCCTATTTTTTAAACGATAAATATACATAAAGATAAAAAAACTTCGTTCATTCAATATTAACGACACAACTGCCACAACAACTTTGCATTTGCACATTCACGACAACCGGAATACTTTCCAAAGAAAGGAAATTAAGCCAACATATTGGAACTGGCAAAGTGGAAAAATAGTAGTGCGTGTGCACTTTTAGGTTTTCTTGAAACACAAGATTAGTTGAAGACGTGTACTATATGTACAAAACGTCAAGTCGCACCGACAGTTGTATAATGTATACCCATAGATAACAGGCCTGTCGGAAGCCCGTTTCCCGTTTGCTTAAAACGATGTTCTGTAGCATATGGACTGCTTCCTTTAAAGGCAATGCACCCTTTGTCGGTGCGACCGCAGACGAAATCCAATTAATAATGCATTATACATTTTTGCCAGACGACGGAAACGTGTCCCCTTTACCCAGAGTGAGTCGTCAAGTTTGCTCTGGTGACAACGTTGGCAACTCACGTTATGTACACATTGCCCCTAATCTATAACGCATTTTTACATTAGTTCGTCATTATTCGTTTCAAATTTTTCAGTCTGACAATTTCAAGTGTCTGTTTGCAGAAAACTTAGAAAACATTTTGTCATGGCATGGCCTTACACCTATACACTTTAAAACTTATTTAACACCATAAATGTAAACAAAGTTTGACAGGCCAATGTAAAGTTATAAGTATTTCTGGTTTTAATTGAAATAATATTAGTCTAAAATCGATTTAAAAACGGGCTTCCAGCGATAGTTCAACTCAATAAAACACACAGGAAACCGGCGCGATACAGTTTTTCAGCTCATGCCAATAAAAACGCAACTATATCGACTAACGCAAGCTAAGGTGTCAAGCAAAATAACCTTCCACCTTAGGCTGACAATATATCTCACAATCAATCACGATCGAGAGTTGCTGAAACGCAGGATGCGAACCACATCCGTAAGAAACCCTCAAAGTCGTTTGTCCAACTCAAGTTGTTTTGAGGTTTAATAAAATAAAATATATAAAAATAAAAAATGTGCTAAATATGTTGTGGAGAGCAGGCTGACCTTTCGCTAAACTTGCGCTAAGTATTATGGTTGTCCAATCGTTCACAGATGTACCAATAATTATAGGAAATAATATGACGTGAAAGCAAGGTCACTACAATCAATGTCAGTTGGGACAATCATAAGCGGTTAATGAAGTGATTTTGGAAAAGAAACACCAAGGCGAAAAATTAGAACGCTTGATAAAAATTAACAGCGACTTTTTCTCGTCACACTTCATAACTCAGTTTCGTTTGAAGAAAATAATATGGATTGACTAACCTTTTTTGTCACCTTGACTATGTATATATACAGTTTACTTTCTGCTGCAGGATAATATTCGAAAAACGGAAAAATCGATCTCATGTAAAATTGGCAAAACATTAAATGGAAGCCGTCAGCCCATTACAAATAATTCACCCTTACGATTTTTTTTATTCCAACAAGCTATTTAAACCTGCGTTTTTCATGAACCCAACGAGGAAAATATGACAAAAAAAATATTTTTTTTTAATAAAGAAAATATTTTTAATTCGAGTTTGGATATTACATAAGGTTTAGCAAGTTTCACATTTGCACAAACAGTCAACCATGCACCATTCATACTACGTTAAACACAGTCTTGTTAGTTTACTCAGCTACTCTAGACATCCAGCAAATCATATCTTAGGCTTTTGAGACGGATCGTGTAGTACAAGTACAACATATCACCAAGAGCGAGCTCTTCATACAAAATAGAAGATCGAGTAGGCTCTGTATCCGATAACCATCGAGGCCTAAGCGGACAGTTTGTAGATATAGTATGATTTACATATCATAATCCGGGTTAGAAGCGCTAAGCTAAACCTTCTTAAGTCAACAATCCCTAAGCGGGGTTGACCTGAGAACCGGCACGTCAGAGTTCAACCGTCTGCGGCGTGGCGGTTGTCCAAGGTCAGCGCCAAGGTCAGTTCTTTGCGAAAGCATTCAAAACAAATTAAAATATGACAGAACTTTACAGTTTTACTGCATCTTGTGCTTCAAATAAAATGCACTGCACGATGTTTTATTGTTTGCTTTATCGATGTGGTCAAAACTTTGCCTAAAAGAAAATGCCATTTGTTTAATGGCCCAACCGGCAAATTAAATTTTTTTAAAGAACAAAGTAAAAAAAAACAATGCAAGAAACAAGGGATTGGAATTTTTTATATTTTGCTAAGAATCCAATGCCCATTACACTCGTTTCGAACAGCTATAATAATCAAAGTATACGCGACGGAACTTACTTATGCCCCAGTTCATGGGCCACCGTGAATGCCACGCTGAGCCCGGTGTCCTGGTTCACGTTGCAACTTCGGTGAGGCTGGCACATTCCTGCCACGTGGGCGAGCCCGAGAGTCTCACAGCTTTTGTTCGAGCGGCTACATATATTTCGCCTGCAAAGAAAACAATTTAAAAAAAAGTTTCGTCTCCAAGAATGTCTACACGAATAAAAAGAACAGTCTCCCCCCGCCCTCCTTTTTGTTATTCTTTTTAAATTGGTTCAAACTACCCGATATTACACATGTAAAAACATGCTCTAAAAGCGAACGTCTCCACACATTTTGTTTGATCGTTGATCACTACACAAAAAGTCGTACGAAGTTAAAATCAACACTTTTTTTACAAATTTATTGAGTTTGATAAAGCAGTAATATACTGTAGAACCTTACTGCGAAAAAGAAAAAAATCAAATTAAAACTATTGCTTTCGCGTTTATGATATGGTTTTATAACAATGCTTGATATTAAAACAACCCAGACATTCAGACAAACATAGATGTAAGCACGTTCGCGGCAGGTTTTAAAAACCGCGTATTACTTTCAAACTGCAATATATTAAAAAGGCGACCCATTTACACAAAAGCTATAGATGTCAAATGAATACCTGGTGAGCAGGACAGCCACGTCGTGGTGATTAGCGTGCGTGTCGCTCCTCGGATTCATTCGCTTCGCCCAGCGGCAAAAGCTGTCCAGGGTCTTTTCCGCGTGCTGACTGATCTTGAGCGCTTTCTGTAAAGAGGAAACCGAATACATTTTGTATACTTGAACGTGCAACATGTTGCTGAACGGCAAAACGAGGAAGTAACGCGGCTGCCGTGCAACCGCCTTGTCAAGGTTGAGTTTACAATGTTGGGGGCTGGAGTGTTAGTCTAACCAGCAGGGAGCGCCAAGCTTTTTTTTATAGGAAAACAAATAACCGTAAGGGCTGACAATTAGGGACTGGATTTAAAATTTTGGTCGAACTTTAATAACCTGATTAATTTAGTAAATAGAATTAAAAAGTCCACAGTGAGCTTTGTGAAACCCTCGTCCAGCTAACATTTCAATAAAATTGAATCTGGATTGGCATCCGACCACATTTCACCCTCAGTTTATCTTCAACGGGGCGATATGACAAGGGTCAAAAGATATAGTTAACAAGCCACATCTGGCCGGCGGGACCTAGTTTAATGACCCCTGGTCTAGGCAATTGACTTTCATTTTTTTCTAATATGATGTAAGTTTAATCATTGGAAAATGTTCACAGGATGTTTTACACAGAGGGATCTCTATAACGCGAGTCTAGAAACACGAAAAGTCTTAAATGAAAACTGGTTATAGTAATACGCTGCTACCATTGCACCTTTCTAAATATGCAAAGCTAATATTTACTGTATTGTTATTTTTACGTCCTAACCCAATTTGACTTATCCCAGATTGATTGTACGCTCAGCTGGTCGGTGTATATGTGGCTAGAAGGACAAGGTCCACGACCTGACATCTAACAAAATACAACATAGCCAGCAGGTTGTTTATCAATGGTGGCGACTGGATGGTCTATGGACCAACACGCGTTCATAGTTTGACGTTTGTGTTGCACCATCTTCGCAAGCTCAGCGGATTAGAGAGGTGAAGGGTTGTCTAGAACGGTCAATGTTGACTCTATGTCAACACGATTAGTAATAACGTCGATAAGCACTGTAGATGCTAACACGGTTAATCACGCATATTGTTGCCTTTACTCATAGCTTGAATCATTCTTAATAAATTTATTTTATACACTCATTCAGTTTTTTATAAATTTGCCAATGTGAATTCTGCTTGTCGCCTTGTCTAATCCTGTCCGAATAAAAGGTGGCAAATTGGTGAGACTAAATTATACTCAGACGTTCAGACATACTCCCAAGATACATCCGATACGTTGTTGCGATTTTGGCCCACCCACCAAGTGTGTTCATTGTTCATCATTTATGCACACTATAAGCCCGTAGCTTGCTGTTTTAACTCCCATTTGCTTCATCAACATGTACGAAATTAGTGGTTCAAATTTCTCATTGCAACACACAAAGGTTAAATTAAAACGATGACTTGAAAAAACTTTACATAGCAAACCTACAACCACAAAGCAATTCCTACAACAAACTTTTATGTTTTAAGGTTTTTCATTAAAAAGTTGAATTCAAGGGGAAAACAACTTACTATAGTGAGAAACAATCTTGTAATTCAAATTCAGCAAAGGCAAGATAAGCCTTTTTATTCTTCACCGTTATAAGACAGGTTTTAATGTCTCCGCGATTATCCGCACGTATAAGACGATCACAATCAATCATCATATCTCTCTTGGCTATTCGCGGAAGACGCTACGTTTGCGCTAAAATAGTCAGACATCCAACACCGTGTTTCCTCATTTTCGCGTTAAGCTTGATGAGCAACTTTAACCGTAAACGAACATTAGGAAGAAACGAAACACGGGAAGTGGTTTCAGACAAAAAAAATATTCGGTGAACTAGCCAACTTTTGGCAATTTTAGAAGAATTTTGTTAATAAATAAAACGTAATTATTGTGGATCGTATAACGGCGTAGATTGTTTTGCAAATTACATCAGACCCAATACAGACGTATAAGCGCATTTTGGTAATTTTTTCTAACATTATTCAATTTTAAACAAAGCTTTGTGCTAAATGTTCGCACAAAGCTGATTATTTATTTGGGCGTTCGAATATAAGTCACAAACGATGTTAAATAATATTTAGAGTCTGGTTTTGCCCAATTTCTGCTGCGCGATTTCTAACCCGTAACCAATTTGCAAATAAAATAGAATGCCATATTATTAAAACAGTTGCGTTCCTTATCACAATCTCGTCTGTTTTGATGCAGTATTGCAAGTAATTGTAAATGATATATATATCAGCTCAGACACAGTTGCTTCATATCCACTGCATTAAGATGAATCGGTAACGTCCAATTATAGAGTGTATTTGCATATCCTTTCTCTTCTTTATTCTCTTCATTTTCCCCTCTTGCTCTTAAACCGCGCGAGTTGCAAGGACGCATTAGCGCACACAAATACACCCATCATTCCGCAGGGAGCCAGACCGACTTGCTGGCCTCCAACATTTGCGACACTCAGGGCTCGGGAATTCCCCAGGGGACAAAACCGAATCGAGCGTGTCGCAATTTCGAAAATGTTTTTCAACCAGGACTGTTTTCAACATGCGTTTGTTGCAAAATAAAAACCAGGCGTATTACAAAAAGTCATTTAAACTGTTGGATAAATAATTTTATTGCTGCACTTTGGGCAAAAAACATTATATGGCAATATAACTGGCAATATCGCCGAAACAGAAATTTTTACTAACCGTTTTATTCTGACCATGTTTTTTTGATTGTCCAAGAAAATCTAAATTCATTATATTTGTATGCCCTATTATATTAATGTTAAACTCTGCAAATATGATAAAGTTTGCAAAGCCACAGCATATAGTTTTGCAACAAGTCCCAGAACATTCCTCACTCAGTTGAGACCAGACGCGATTAGCTATCGACGGGTCAGGGGTCACTGGCAAGGCAAGAAGCACATTTGACACCGTTATGCCTGGTTTTACACGCACCAATTACTCCGGCACGTTTGCGCGTATCAATTTAGCTTCTTTTGCCGTTGTTCTGCAAGCCGCAAATATGTCTGCAACAGAGATATCGGCACCTGATTGCCCGAGGTAACACGTTCGGGATTTACATGTTGTGCATATTTGACATAAAGGCGTTTTACAAGAAAGCTAAAACGTTAAAATCGTCACGTTTCATCAAATTTAACTGATTCCTCATGCCATCAAATGTGTAAGATTAAAAAATAAAGATCAAACATATTGGCTTTTGAGTCTATATGCTTCATCATGTTATTTTTTACTTTGTGAAACTTTATTCCGTTTTCACTTTAATTATATATTTCTTAAAAGGCCTAGTGTACTTACATTTGTCGTTGTTTTGCAGTTTAGCTGAAAGGAAATCTGTATTATTCATTATTATCAATTTATCAGATATTAAAATACGATGGTAATTAAATTACGTTTTTCTTTTCTACATAATTTAAGCGCAATACAATAGTTAGATCTCTGTTGGTTTGGTCAGATCGTATTGGCGTTACCTGCTCTAACAAGATACGTAAGAAAATTCCCGATGTAAGATTTTAACACAACACAGTAGACAGGTGACTTAGTTTCGCCAATTTACGGGGAGACAAAGGTGGGTTAACGATGCCCAGCAAAGAGGGGGTTCAAACTACTGTCTGCTGCACTGGTACAAATTGTGCAAACCCAACGGATTTTGCATTGCCATAACATCTTTGAAATTGCACCAATATACGATTTACAGTTATACATTCGTTTTTGCAGTGTTTTTGTATGTAACGCTTGTATAGGTATATCAAGGCGTTTTAGTTCCATTGAAGCTTTATTCACTATTATAAGTAATCAACAAGAATCTTAGTTTGTGAACAAAAAGTATCCAAATTCTTATTCGGTTACTGTCTCATGTTTTGGTTTACATGTTTTTCGTTAGTATCGAACGCCTATATAAAGGAAACACAGAAGGCCCAGCGCCGGATTGTTTGGGTTAGAGTTAGGTCGGGTACGGGTGGGGTTAGAACTTTATTTAGGGTTGAAATTATCAAGGCAGTTAGTGATGTAAAATACTGTATATAGGGCCTTATTCTGGCCATTTAGGTCATATTCCGACGGATTTAGGTAAAGTATTCCGATCTAAATGTTTTACCGACTATGTATTAGTCCTATTTTGATCTTATTCCGAACTATGTTTTATTCCATCGTTGATATTGCTCTAATTTTGCTCTAATGGATGGAGCACTTTTAAACATACTGTGTCGCCCTTGTTTGGCCTAAGCGTCAATAAATACATATCAACTATTTCGCAGAAACAGAAGAAAAGTTTAAATAGCCAAATTATTATAGAGGTCGGTTAGCAATTAGTTCTAATTTATTTATGTCTTCTTTTTTTTAAACTAGCGGCGCCATAACTGTTTAAAAGCAGAGGAATAAAATTAGAGAAGAGTGTTCCCGAATGGGTATGGTCAGAAATGAATAATGAAAACACGCTTTTGTGTTTTTCTTAACTGGCGTACATAAGCTCTATCGCCCTTTTGTCACGTTTGTAAAGGATCCTGGGTAAATAAACAGACACACAGTAAAGGATAAACTTTGTTAAATACGCAAATAAGTGGAGTAAATGTGATAAATTGGTTACCTCCTCTCCTTCCAAAACAATAAGGCGTATGAGAGTGACGTGAAGCAGGTTTCCTATACTTTCGTCGTGAAACAGCTCGGCGACCTGTCAAAAAAGCGAGCCGTTACGCGTCTTTATAACCCGGTTGATCTTAATTGGCAAAGCAGGTTATTCAGGAATAATCTTTTTCGACTTTTAACGGCCCACCAAAAGTGTGTGGCTTGATCGCGTATGTCGTCGAATGGTGTATCTGGATCCCTTCAACATGCGGGCCTTACGCGGAAACGAGCAAAGGCCTTTCAAGGTTTCTGGAAGCAGTAAATCGAAACATTTGACAGGATCAATATCCAAACTTCGGCCCGCCCAGACTTGCTTACCACATCAATAGTTTTGTTCCGAACGTGCTGAGTTCGATCCCCGCCTCAACAACTACCGGTCCAACGGAAATGCCATTATAATCGAAACTTCTGCGCTAAATATGGGCCCGGAAACACTTAAAATGAGTAAACCTTTTTCAAAACTTTTATAATATTGCTTGGAGGTTCATTTGATGGAAAAGAAAAAATAAAATGTCGGAAAAGCCTTTATTATGCTAAATAAATAATATTAAAACTAATTTTATTGAAAACCATGCTGATCCGGTAGCTCGGGGTTAACTTATTTTGTTACGATAATATGGATGAGAAGCCCTTTGACCACGCTTTTTGAAAAAAGTAACTAGCCGAATATTTTCTTTCTAGTTGTAACCAATTCTTTTCGCAGACCCACAAACTTAAAGCGCCGCAATGTGTGACAAGTCAACGCTCATGCTAGAAGATATACATAGTTAGCAGCGTCGGGATTAAAATGTATAGCGGCAAAGATTTTTGCCCCACGTTAATTTATTGATGTTAATCGATACTATTACTATTTTTTTAACAATCCCTATATACGCTTATGGACCAGAAAAGTTTGACACACTTTTCAAGTAAACGCTTAGTAAGAAAGATCAGTGGTTCATCAGATGAGATACTACAATTGTATAACACTCAATTACTAAACATAAAAATTTACTTTTTTAAACACGCATCTCACGAAAGACAATTATATAAACAAAATAATTAGAAGGCTTCACTCTTTTAAGTTCAAACAGTAAATCTGTAAAAAAAAAGTATGAACGCAGCTTCGCTTTAGCTAATAAGCCTGGGTATGGACAACTATAACCTAGAAAACATGTTTGCAAAATCCTGTTACAATTTATCAAATCTTACTTGCCCGACCAAGGCCAGGCAATTTGGCACACTCAATTTAGGCGCTGTATACTCACCATATTGACGATAGTGAGCGCGTACTTCTCCACTTGTCCGTGGTGAAATGCCTCGTAGTATTCGACCATCTTCTTATCCACCACTACCATCACCTCGATCCACTGCTCAAGGCTCCACGACTGACGTCGCACCCGATGACGTCGACGTTGCGATGACGTCACGTCGGCGAAGTCGCGGTGACGTCGGGACTCCCAGCGCTCGCGAGCGCGGAGTTGGCTGCGGTAGCGCAATTTTGTGTCTAGAAAAAAGTTTGTTTGATTTTAAGAATTGCTTGTACAGATAGAGTACCTTTCTCGTGGGTAAATCTAACGTAGCGTACTTAGCATGAAAGGTACAACAATGAACTTTGTGAGCATTAGCGTAACGTGGCACTTAAAAAACTTACTCGTTGTGTGTACAAACGTAACGTAACATTATGCAAACGCCGCGTAAGACTTTACAAATTACGTACGAACATAAACGAAAACCGATTACGCGGAACACATAAAAGTTACGTAGATTATACAGCACACAAAAGTTACGTGGCTTACTCGTAAAACAAAGCAACGTATAGCATACTTAAGGGTAACAATTTGCACTAAAATTATGCAAGCGTGCCGTTGCTACTTTTACGTACCTCAATCAAAGAAACCCACGTTTTACAGAAACGTATCGTCACGTTTCATTACCAGAGCGTTACTTACCTCGCACACCACAGAAATCGGCGTCAGGACGTTTGGAAGAGTTGCTGCGGTTGTTTGAACTTTGCTCAGCATTTGCGTCAGCCGTGTTCGCTGCGACTGTAACGTAAATAAAGGTTTGCGGTCGTTTTTTAATCAATATGTTTTTGGAGCGGTGACTTTTTGTAAAATATTAGTCAAATAACGACGCATAGACTATACGATAGAACAGAGGTCATCAAGATGTTTTCATAAAGGAGATGACTGTGAGGCATGGGCAAGATAACTGTTTACGATCATATTTACGATAGCGGGCCGGATATTACTGTTTGTCGAACTTTATGAACTAAATCATCGTTAAACAAACGGAATATAAATAACTATGTAATAAAAACTGTACCGAGCCTTAGTCAAAATACATCGAAACTATGTTTTGAATTGCATCCCAAAACATTTTAACTGTGTCTTTAGGATGGAAATTCTTATAAAGAAAGTATTCGACGGGTCAAACTAATTAACCCAGCTAGCCGGAAATAACCCGCGGACCGTTCAGTATTGGTGACCAGTGTTTTTTTAAGGTGTTTTGATTTCTCCAGCGGTTTCCCAAATTTTGGACTTGCAACTTTTTGGTATTTAAATGAAACACTTGCGGTCTCTTAAAACTATACTTAGCGGCCACCCGAACCAAACCTTAAAAAAAAAACAAAAAAAAAACTGTTGGTGACCTTGTGATAGACTAAATAACTTGTTCGTTAGCAGCCTGACTTTCATTCACTCATAAAAAAACACTTTAATGGAATATTCCTCTAAAAAGGGTAAGGGTTCTCCAATTAATCGGGTTTTCTAACTCTAACAAACGCGATAGAAAGATATCTAAACTTGTTGTTTAGCAATCATGATATGTCTGAACCAACAAAAGCATGGACAAGTGGTTACGGGGAAGGTAAGCGCACAGACCAAAAAATGTAATGCGAGATTTTGTTAACAGATTTTAATTTTTATCCTGTGACCCGCTTAAAATTTATTAGTTTGCTTTGTTATGAACAACCTAGGTTTATTTTTGTAAAACCAATTTCAACGCCAATGTTATGTGTTTACTAACACATTATAAACACCAATCAATTGCTATACAAGAGTTCTTATTATCATTCAGTTATTTTACGAATTGATAATAGGATCTTAGTTTAACGCGTTCTAGACTTCGTTTTGCCAAATGTTTTAGTTACATAATATAATATGGTGATGATTTAATGTTTTCCGTGTTGTTATGTGGTAACGCAATTTAGTCATAAGTAAGGGATTGAAAAACAAAAACAAGGGTTGGAAATTTCCCTTTAATCACAACCCCGCAAAAAAGTACCATAACCAATTTAAACCTCCAATGTTCATCACAAAGTCACATTCTCGAGTAATGGATCGATCAAACTAAAAGCAAGGTTTGTTGTGATATCTTGAATATTTCGACGAACTGTAATGAACACATTACTCCGAAAAAGTCGTAACTTGATTTCGGCCTTGCTGTTCTACGTTTGTCAACAATACAGCTGTCCTCAGAATGAACGCTTCGCTTCGCATGGCAAAACAGTAAAGAGTGTCTAATGTTTGTTGTAAGTTTATATCGACATTAAATTAAATTCTGTCACATCACGTTTCTGTTATTGGTTCGCGGTATCTAAGAAAATTGCCCCACAACAAATTTTCCAAAAATGAAAAATCATGGGTTTTAATTAAAAGCTCGTTAAACGAAAAGTGTTATCGGGCGCTATTTGCCAAAACGATACAAACGAGGCAATCTGTCAATCGGCCTTGAGACACAGACATGGAATTGGCCGCATAGGCAAATATTACACTGTAGATTTGCGAAGTTCTTGTACACCGGCATGTTTGCACACCTTGCAATGCACAACACTCGTCGCGCGTTTGGAGAAACGCCAGATTCAAGGTCGAATATTTGAGGTTGCGAAAGTCCCAAGGTGATGCCTTGCACTGACGCACACCAGCTTTCGAGTGGTGGCCTGATGAAATCACAAACGCTATTGCGCTTAGTTCTCACGCATTTTTCGAAAAGCGACGCCCATATAGCTAACAGAAGAAAAATGCGTGCAGGCGAATCGGGAGTTGGTGGAATGTGAAGGATGTGTGCCGGTGTATAAAGACGTTTCTCCAAAGCCTTACTACCGGAGGTAAGGTTTTTGTGGCCGCTCCAACGGTAAAATATCTGGGTAATGGCATTTTACTGTGAAAGCGAAAAAGCTCAATTAAGCCAAATCATATCAGGACAGGTAAACGAAGTCGATTTTGACGTCACACTGGACGGACTGGTTTTCTTATATATTAAAGAGATAGCCACGTGGCTCACAATGGCTAACTTGGGATTCAGCCCTGCGTGTAAAAGATGCTTTCACTTGAGCCACATATTTCACCTGTATAAACTAGATTTTGTTTTCTGCTTTCCTTAAAACGCATAGCCTACAGTCTTGGGTCATGCTTTAAAACGCAGTTTTGTTTAATTTGGTAAATTTCCGGTTTTATGGTATGATATAAAGTTTAGGAGAGAACTTTATCGACGATTTATGTGCGACCAATTGATCTAGACCAGTGGTGTTAAAATATTTTACCTGGCGGAACTCTTTTGCTACCTTGATATAACAAAGGGTTACGAACTATTTAAAATAAAAGTAAGATCGAAAAGCACAATACTTACAAATCACTACTTCGCATATTACTTATTGTAAAGGTACCAAAAGAATCATATTGTAATAATCGAATTATAAGAAATATTATTACTTTTTAACCACAATGAAAAGGATATGCTCTGGCTAATTATTTTTTAACAATTAATGAATTTAAAATATGTTATGAAAAACCTTTAAAACTTCCTTAAACCCCAGGGGTCCACACACCCACTTTGAGCACCATTAATCTAACTAGAAAGACAATTTTGGATTGTTGGTGGCCGATCTGCAGCGGAATCACACCAGAGTACTACACGCGGTCATGGCACATCCTACCATCTACAAATGTAGCTTTACGTCACCGTTCGTCGTTATAGCGTTTCAACGCAGCCAAACCCACTTGACTGCAGCGAGATTAGAGGTTCTGCTCAGCGCCAAGAAGTTAACCTTGTTAATCTACCATTTGCCCCGCGCCGTACATCAGCAAGTCAGCCGCCAACATAGCCTCTATGACGTAACAAACCTCCGTGCTTTGATCTTCGCCGCTGCTGTTGACTGACGTCACGTCTATAGACCTTGTGCGGCTGCGCTGATTGGCCGTCAGAAGGCACGTGATGTCGCGTCATCGGCTCAACGAAATAATCGCCTCCGCGTAGTCGAATTAATCCCGTCTGTGGCGTAACAAATAAACGGTTTAGAGCTTGGCGTTCAACAGGATGGGGCAAATATAAGACCCAGGTGGGTGATAAGGGGTAAGAGCGGTGGGAAAATAACGTGACTCGGTAGTTTGATAAAAGTTGAAAATCGGTTTCGTGCCTTTTTGCGAGAGTTCAACTATAGATACGTTATGACCAGGGCGATTATTTTTTTAACCTTGCAAAAAAGGTGATCAATAATAAATTTTGAATTACAATCAACAACATTGCAACCGTATTATGTATTCTTTGATGCAAACTAAGGTATACCCGAGCCGGTAGAATAAACCACGCAAGCCTGGTTAATCGCATTAGGTTTAGCTCGAACATCAATTTTGCTTTAGATTTGTGCTATCTCCGACTTGGACAGAGCAGTATTTGCTGTGTATTTTTTCGGTGCTGATATGTAATTATCCCATTTCCTGTTTCGATAATATGACAGGTCCTTGTTAATTTTAGCAATTCTAGGCAATCTTTTCACGAGTTTGTTTTAAAAAAACATGCGTCTTGTTTTCTTGGGAGTTTCTATGGCTGTTTGTCTTTTTGATACGCCAAAAGTATTTACTATAGCTTATAAGCATTTTTTAAGAGTTGTGCATCCACCTTAAAAAACATGGTTCGCGGTCCACAGGTTATTAGCAAACATCTAAGAAAGACATGACCTACATTTTTAAGGCATGAGGACATTTGGTACGTCCTATAGTAGATTCCGAGTTTGCTAAATTAAAAAAAATGTATTGTGACTTGTGAGTTGAAAAAATTGCGAGTTTGTGAGTCAGTTCTCCGCAAAAGGTGGGCGTATGTATGATCGTATGAATAGTTACTTGATTTCGTGCATTGCAATTTCCGTTACCGCGATTTGGAAGACCGCATTTTCGTCAATATCCTAACAATAACTCATTGTTACGTTTATCAGGCCGCTACGAGAAATTCACGGGAGAGCCTTCTAAATTCACATTGTCTTTGTCAAGCACTAAGTAGAACGAAATAATGTGTGTGTGTGCTTTACTTTTACTACTTTACCAACTAACGAAGTGTAAATATTTGATCGGGTTAACTACGCCCGGCAACTTAGCGCTTTTTATTTTGTACATACACACCTCATTCCAAGTAAAGTAAATATTAATTTCAACAGAACGCAATAGACTATCTCGATATTTTTGTACCCTCTATATCGATTGGATTCCCAAGACAATTTTTGTAAACCGGTGAATGTTTACGTATAACATGTATATCGGCTAAAATTTATTACATTATTGACTGTTCAAATCGTTAAGGCATGGAAGAATTAAAAAACACATGAAGGCTAAAAACGTTTTTTGTAAAAAACAATTCGACGCCAGGCTCGATTTAAAAAAATGGGGTCAAAAATATAATTTATATTGCTATTAAATGGCCATTCCTTCCATAAATGTGAAACGGTGAGCGGATTTTTTAATAAAAGTCTAAATCACCGCAAACATGATGAAAAAATCACGTGGTTTGACGTCAAATATTTCCGGTTCCCACGCCAAAAACCCGAAAGAACAAATAGGTCAAGTCTAAGACTGCCATTCGGCCGACCCCAGATTTAAATAAATTGTCACTTTGACACAATAGCGTCAGGTGGGTGCGGCGTTTGATGTCGCATCGGGAGAAATATACACGCGAAATTAGCCGGACGTTGTTGTACATGGCGAGTGCAGCGATGCATAAAATGACAGGCGCGCACTTCGGACGTACGAGATAGAGTTGTACATTTTTGTTTTAAAATTTTCCTGCTTTGACAGACGTCAAGCGACTATTAAAATGCAAAATTTTACATCTTGATCGATTAAAAATGGTACAGTTTTTCTTTTGCAACCAACAAAGGCAAAGGTTTGAAGTAGAGAAACCTATACTTACATCCCAAACTGTTGGCGTAAAACAGAACCCTTAATGTGAAGGCAAAAATTTTCGATAAGTCAAACCGTATTTTTTTTTTCACAAACGGAACTTGATTAGAAACAGAATTATCATCAAATTGAGCAAATTACGGCCGCGGTCAACCATACAATATTCGGTTGAAATATTATATTTTCCTTTTAAGTTATACGAAAACGCAGTTATAATAAAAACATGAACTGAAATTAGTAAAACAATAGTTTAAAACGAATTACTTTTTCAACACTAGATTTAAACTTGAAACTGCGGGACTCGCATGAGCCCATGTTGGCAAGGTTTAGGAGACAGTCGACAGATCTAAACCACAATTGACAAAAGTGGTGACAGTTTAGCAGTATTCTCTTATTTACCCGGTCTGTTATGATCCCAGACTATTATACACGTGCTATATGTCAATTTATCCGCTTGACTTGACTCTAAGGTATTCTAGAAGGTTAGGCCCACCGCTTTTGTTTGACTTTTGGGATGTGGTGTAGATGGTCGACAAAGGAGAATATTATGTAATGCCAAGTTTATTCAAACAATTGCAAAGGATCGAATTTGACGATTAGCTTAATACTTAATTTGAATCAACATTTATGATTTTAATAAATTTATGTACGTCTATATCCACATCAAATAGTATGATCTAAAATTAATGTATACAGTATAGCTTTAGGTTTTGTCTTAAATCACCAAAATCCGCACCCAAAAATGTTATTTAACCATCCGAAATATTTTTTTGAAATCTCTATTTAAAAAAAATGAACGAAATTTTCTAAATAAACAAAAAACGTCATATGTTTTATTTCACTCGTGATTATATTTCCGAGTGAAGCAACATAGATTTTTCGGTTCGTACAGGGCTAATAAAATTGATAGCCTGAGCTGCCATTTCCTGAATTGAACAGAATTGTCAATAGAACCGCTAACCTTATAAACCAGACATGACTCACAAATAGGGTTTCCTAAAAAAGAGAGACGAAATCTTGAAGGGCTGCCGCAAGATTTTGGGGATGTACATCTTGCTCATGTGGCTTCAATAACTCAAGCTCAGCCCAATCTTAAATTGTGTTAGGATAAACTTCGCTTTTGAGGTTAACTTTCTGGGGAGAGGGATTGTGGGGTCAGGTTAAAATGTTTTAGCAGAAATGGTTCGTTTTCAAAAATAGATTATTTAGGTCACAGCTTCTCAAACTGTGCGCCTTGGTGCACCGTTGTTATTTCACCAAGGGCCTCAAACAATGATTCCCTCTCGTATCTATATACTTAATTGCGGAAATAAAATGTTTACCGCTTTTATTATCTCCTGACATGTGCTTTCGAAAAAAAAAGAAAATTGGTGAAATTCCTTTCGCTTGGTGCGTGGCAAGAAATACAGTGCTCGATATCAGTTGTTTTGATTTACCAAACCAATATCATAGGATCTGTGCCGATTGGATACTCAAATACACAATTTAACATGTTAACATTTCAGAAACGCAGTGGCAGTCGTCAATGGAATGTAATCGTAGATAAATCTCGAATTGTTTCATAAAATCGTCGTAATATATTTTACACCTAACATTAAACTCGAAAGTTTTACTTTAAACTCTAGAGAAGACAGATGTGTCACCAGCCAAGAAGAATGGACGAATATTTCATGTGATAACGGCTTGTGTGTCTTGCGGTTTGGCTAAGCTGCCCGAGAAAGTCATAAAACTAGTGTTTAAGCATTGATATAGATCAACGGATTCCCCCATCGCGTAGGTTTGTGGTCAGTCTGTGAATGTGATCACTGTGGAAGAGGTTCGGTCGTAAAATCCAAGAGCAAACGTACGAAAGTTAACGATTTCGCGGAAGCATTAGTAGCTGTTTTAGGATGCAGATTTTGCAAGCTTTTCTACGGGTGGATATGCCACCGTAAATGTTCCTCACGTATAGTGAGAGCTATATCGTTTTTTCAAGAAAAATCATTTTGTGCTAAATTTGAAATAACCTTAAAAAACGTTTTGTTAGTTGACTTTCCTTTCTGTTTAAGTCCTTACCTTCTAGACTTCAAAATAGATCGTATCGTCAAACAGGCAAAACAAAGCAATTTTATTGACAAGTGTAATGTGTAATTTAAAGTTAGCGTTAAAGTAATTTCAAAAGCAGACCTAAAAAAACTAGATTTACTTAGTTTTTGGCCTGGTTTAAACAAGAAGAACTAGTATTTTAAATAGAAGTGGCTAATCATATTTTACACGTAATTTTTTTATAAAGGTGCATATTTGTTATTAAACAAGCGAACCATAAAATTAACTTTGTTGAAGAAATAAAATGTTTCGCCTTTACATTAAGCATTTTATTGTAAACATCTTTAAGTGCAACCCCCCGTTTCACATTGTTGTGCTTTTGGTTTAGCATATCGGAAGATATTTAGGCCTATGTCTCAGCTAAATACATTACGCCCCCTACGCAATTGTCAGCAGGTTTTAAAGTACATAAAGTTAAGCGTGGAGATCAGGCTACCCTGCTTAGCTGTCCAATCTAGGCTACGCAAATATTCTTAAGAGATGGCTTTAAAGTTTATAAGTTTAGGTACTTACGCCTTTAAGCACGCTTGACGCATATTTCTCTTCTACAAAAGGTTTACGGTGGCTAATAAGATTAACTGGTGCTTCAAAACGCGCGAGGGACGAATGTTATCCATTGACCATTCGACATGTTTGTTTTGTTTAGTTTGTACCAAAAAGTGATTTTATATTAGACGTTAAGGCATTGGGGCTCAATATATCGAATCTCCACAGATTTATTTTAAACCTAATAGGCTATGTAAATATGAAATAAAAGTACTAAAAATAAGACTTTATTAGGTTTCAAAATACGCTAAGCTATAAGCAAATCGCATTAGATGTGAAGTAGGGGTTTTTGAAAGGATAAGTCGCTAAACAGGTTTCGTTTAAACAGACAAAAAATAGAAGTGTTTGATCACCTGAGCATCAGCAGCTAAAAGTGGGCTAGCAGCCGCTAAAAGTGTCGGACGGTTTCCTATATAGAAGACACGACGCAGTCCATCTACGATTCTATCCCTATCCCAAGGCTCCCGAAGCGTTTTGCATTGGCAGGGAACTTTTTAGGTAACGGATACGCCGAAACGTTTATTTAAAATCTGGAAGGCTGTTTGAGTATAACCAATTAACTACCAGTCACTTCACGTTAACATCTCTGCCTAGACGCACTTTCTTTTCACCTTTTCTCGAACAGTCATAATAAACAAAAGGTTGGCTGCCGAGCTATGTTCCTCGAGCCCAAGGCAAGACTTTTGGAATGTATAAAAGCGGCGCATTTAGCAAGTGAAATTCTCTTTAGTAATTGTGTATTAAAAACCGATGGCGACCAATGGAAAACTACCTATACCGTGCGTTCTTTGGTTTTGAATGCATTTGAGACTTACACTTGGAGTAGTGAAAGTTCAGTTGTAACACCAAATGTATTGAAACAACAACCACATAAACTTAACCAGCTTTATCAAAGAGGATATAAATAAACACAGCTAACCATATGAAATATGAAAAGAAGTTTTAAGCTCCAAATGCCGATTTATTTTTGTTTAAAGCCCTTTGAGAGAAGCAGGATTGGCAACAAACAAGCCGCCTACGTAATTTTGGGAGAGTTTTGCATTCCAGCTCATTAGCAACAATTATACGCTCTCAAGGTTGCATTCGCGAAAAGGGTGTGCTTCGCGAAACAACAGCTTACGACTAATCGACTATGAATAGCGTCAATACGCCACAATCCATGACATGGAATTTTTGTTTGACTGATTTTCACATATAAGTGTTTCAAGGAAAACCTCCAAGGCCGCAATTACATAACAGATTGCACGTGATATTTGTTTCGTTAGAACACAGTCCAAATGTAAGCTGCGGTCACGAACGTGTATTTATAAGTGTGGCAATGAATATTATCACGTCAGCATGAAATTCGACAAACGCCGTGCACGCCCTATTTCAAATTTAATGCAATTGTAGTTTGAAACTGAAAATTGCACCACTTTGTGTCTGATTGACACGAAAATTAATGGTTTAAATTTAGGCAGGTGCAGTTCGTGTAAAAGTGTGAATTTGAAAATATAAAATGAAACATAAGAGATAAATAAGGAATTCTTTTAAATCAATTTTTACAATCTGAAACAAGCTTCTATGTATTCATCGCCATGGGGAGTTTAACAGTATGTAACATTACTCAAAAGCTTGCGCTGCAAAACATACCAAGCTATTATTCAATCAACTACACACTACATTGGCCCAACGGGATCCACATGTATTTTAGGAGTTACCAAATCAGGAGTTTTCGCAGAAACATATATTACACAACACGTAGAACAAGATGTCCATTTGCCACTTTATTTATTGAATAAATCTATATTGGCCCACTAGTTATATTAAAGAAGTGGGCCAAGGGAAAGCAGGTTTATTTTCAAACCAATTATACAGAGTTTTTGAAAAACTCCTTGACCACCCGCGATCGCTTGAACCACAAGGACCAATTGGGCGCCGCGCTACAAATTGAGTCAAGCTAATTATAAGCTTAGCAAGACACTTGAGAAAAGAAATATGCCGTGAATTCCTATTTTTACTCTCAGACACCTGTATTCAAGACCAGTACACATGGGAATGTGGACACCTGGTTTAAGTTGTAATAAATCAAAAGTATATACCAATTAAAAAAAACTTTTTCGAGATAATAACGCGCGGCCAACGCGGTCATCTGAGTGTACAATACATCAATAAAATTTAAAGAAATACACTTGTTCAGGTAACTGACTGCAAACGTACGCTGGTTGTGAAAATTGCAAGAGAACAAGATAAACAAAGTGAGACGGTTTCACGAAATCGCAAAAAACTAACTTGCGTGCTACAAGTGGTCTAAACTGGCCTATAGACTGTTGTGTGTAAAATGACGACACGTTTTCAAACGTGGCTACTTTAAGAGATTTTTAGCGTTAGATTTCACACATCTATTCTAAGATTTCTCCACTATTATACCCCTATAATGCAAGAATGCGTTGGTGTAAACAAAAGCGTAGAAACAGCATAGAAACGTTGAGTTGGCATTGCTCATGAGGTGGCGTTGCGCAACTCCTTATAAGGAGATTGAGCACAGGGTTCGGCGGCTAAGTTCAAGTAGCCCCTGGTAACCTTAGTCACTAAAACAACAGATTTAAGGACGAGTTGTGTCTAAAGTGACTCGAAAGTAAACCAGGACCATCACGCGTCAATTTAAGGTCTGGCGTGGCAAACCGTAAAAAGTCGGGTTCGCAGACTTGTACACTCAAGTGAGGGTGCCTGCGAGGAATTTTCTCACGGTTGTAAATGATTATCCCCTCTTTTTAGATATAACTCTATTTATAGCAATAAAGAATTGTTCTAGCAGTGCGTGGGTCGCCGCACCCTGGGCATATTTCAAAATTTTAGGACCCCTTCTAGGGACGGTTTTTAACCTCTCCCAAAGGTCTGTGCAGTGTTTGTTGAACCAACACAACTTTGGGACGGGCTTTAACCAGGATTGACGTTCTAATTATGGTATCAGTTTTCAAGCTGGGTGACAAAAAGGTAACTGAAACCTCAAGGAATCCGTACAGGACAATGAGTTTGTGGCGGACACTTTTGCGACGAGATCGGTCAATGTCGGCAAATCCACGGGAATTTTGCATGGGAAGCGAGAAAAAATATATTTTACTATCCCTGTGAATTGAAACTTAATACCTAGTGAATGCGGTTTAAACAAAGGGTGAGGGTAAAACACTTAAATAAGATGGAACGAGTCGGAATCAGATACCGGAAATATTATTTTGGGTCGAAATTTAAAATTAAATGCATTCGTGAAATATCTCTGCACTTTTCCCATAGGTAAACCCAAGAACTCTCTTTGCATATGATACACACATAATAACGGTGATGTATGCATTTTAAAGTGGGTTCAGTCCTAGCATGCATCTGCACCTTGATAATTTACGCCAATCAAGCTAAAAAACTTCAGCCTCACAGTTTTTTGATAAGCAATATCCCAATATTCCATAAGCAATGGGCAATAGTTCCACTTTAACATGGATCATTTTGTAAAAAAAGCAGACCGATCCAAAAATATTTGTTCGTTACAATTCATAATATAGTATTTCTAGAGCTAGAGATTCTTATATTGTGAAGGGTGCCACTAGTGATAAATTAACAATTTGTGCTGCACTTGCGCAATGCTTCCCGGCAAATAAATTTTACAATTTATTGACTTTATACAAACTCACCAATCCATCACAAGTTGAGATGGCGACTTTTGATTGGTCGTGGCCGATCACGTGACCTCTGTAGTGACACGGCCAGTTGGTGCCCCGCTGAAGAGAGGACCTTTGCATGATGGCGTCATCTTCTTCGTCAAAATCGTGTTCGGCTCTTTCGATGTCGTGGACACGCTCCACTACAAAATTGGGGTGGATCAATTTCCTGAAAAAAAGAAAGTTTGTCTTCTAGAAAGGGAAGTAAAATGAAAAATAATGGTGTTTGAGATAAAAAAGTGTTAAATTTATAAGGGTAAATTGGATAGATACAGTAAGGAGAAATATAGTGATTGGATAGTTTAGGTATTGAGTTTCGCTATAAGAACACTTTTACTTGCTTAGAAATAATCGTGTATATAGTTGAAAACAACAACCGAGACAGAATTTTATGCACATTTTTACGAGCAGAAAATCAAACTGCGCCATTTAACAAATAGATGTAACCAAAAGATTACCTATTTTGCGTGACGTTGACAGTAACTTCTCCTTTGCCAACATGGAGTTTAAAATAAACATTGTCGTTTCGTCGTCTTCCATCGGCACCGGCGTCATCAACGTCGCGTTTCCGCCGAGATTTTTCTTCTTCATAGTCAAACTTGACTCGATGAGATATAAAATCGCCCACGTGATTTACTCTCGTCGGATGAGTGATGTCAAATTCTTCGGCATCCTGCTTCGATTTGCTGTCAGCTGATCCGAACAACGACGCAAGATCTGTCAATCGGGTGTCGGGAGTTATGACTCAAGCAAGCACAGCAGATTTATGCTTGCCCTCGTAACATATAAATGTTTACTTTGCGAACCAAACATGCCTCCCATTTAAACCTATTGCATTTTTTAATTAAAATTTGTGTTTACCCTTTTGCCAATTGTACTTAAGCAATTTTAATATCGAAATTTACTTATTTATTTATTTAATTTAAGTTTGTGACAAAACTATCGCTAAACTAAACAAAATTAAAAAACCTAATTTTAGGCTTTGGAAAAAATTACCCTTATTTCAGGAAAATTCTAACGGTTAAAAGTATTTTTTAGGTGTAAGGCATTATTAATCACAAGTGTTTCACCTAAACAACTTCTAACAAAAACGTTTATTAGCCGTAAATAATGCAAACCGTAACTTTGTGTGGACGCTTTGATAGCGAGGTTAAGTAAGGAATGAGGGCGAAATAAAGATGCAAGTTTCGAACTAAGCTCATCTCAGTTTAACCGCAATTATTTTCACATTATTGCGCCACAGACAAGATCTAAACCGCCAAGCGTACAGCTCTTTATGAAGCGTGAAAAACAGAGCAGGCTAACGAAAGTAGCTCAGGACAAAAACTTCAGGAACAGCTTGCAATTTTGGCTTCGATCAGACGTACGATCAAACCGCTTTAACCACGCTAATGCAGAGACGGTCTGCTACACCTTTTATCGCTAAGCCGGTCGCACGCTTGCCCTATAAATAAACCCGCGGCTCCAGACAACACAGAAGTCCACGTGCGCTCGGCGGCCATCTTTGTCTGCGAGGCCCCAGGCTGCCGCATTCAAGCAAGTGCCAAAATCAACAAATGTGGACTGAGATTAGCAGTTATGCCTAAGGATCCGTTCAGGTCAATACATTATTTGCTTAATACCTATGCCATGGGTATCTAAGAAAAGGATATCGATTAAGGATTTACAGCATACATTCGAATATGTACTTTTATCTCGTCAAACACATTTTTAAGTTAACGTTTTCCCTTGGTAAACCCAATAGCGCTTCTGGAAAACGTGAGTGTGTGGAACACCTAAAACAAGCCACGTTAAATCTGTTGGTTCTTCTTTAAAACGTTATAAATGTCGACGACAACCTTGGGTCCCCGTTCAATACGCCACTACATTCCAAAAGGTTACAAGTGCTCAAACAAAACACAATTGCCTGCGGAAAACCTACGTCGCGTTGGTTCGACAAATAAAACGGGAAAACGCACTGCGACACCAGGACATTCAACCCTCACGAAGTCACTGACCTGCTACTTGACTTTGCAGATTTGATTCCAAGTGCTCCTTTGTTTCAAACTTGATCGGACGACTTTCCAACTTGACTTTGGTTGTTCTGGCGCCAACTGTTATTCCTAATAAAAGCCCAACAATGATCAAAGCGCTTATTTGCCGCGAGATCGGTATCCCAGTTTGACAGGTCCTTAAATTCATCGTTTTAAATTGGGCACAGGTCTGTGTGAGTGACAGTCCGCTTTCCTCAGTTTCCGTTTCTCGATCAGGCTTGCATTTTCCCTTTAAAGGGTTTAGCCGATGACTGATTTGGTTCTTACAGTAATTTCTGTTCAATGAAGCAGCACAGTCAAGACACACTTTTGGGTCTGGCGTTTCTACTTTATATGTCCGGTGAACTGTTACGGGCCAACTTGAGCTACCGCCTTTTCATCACAGAGTAATCCTTCAAATTGGCGCCCGGCAAAAGTGGGACCGCAAGTGCTGTCGAGGTCTGAGACGGGGAATCTGCCGAGGAAAGAAGGCTGTCGGGCCGCCGCTGGCTTTTAGCAGATGCGATGTCGTTTTAGCCTACAAGCTTCGCCGTGCAATACACATCCGACAACAAGCGGCTGTACACAAGGCCTTTTCGCTGTACATATAAACGACACGGTGTAATGTGGAAGAACTTTCAGGCAATACAAGAACTTTACAGATTACGATACCGATTAGAAATTACGCATAACGCGTTGCTACGCTAGAAGCATGTCTGGCCAACAACCTAATGAAACTGCCTGTTAGTGTTTCAGCTTTTTATAGACTGGTTGGTTCATAGACCACCAACAAAAACTTTCTTAAGGTAGTGCCATTTATTAACCTAAAAGTATTGTACTTGCTTTACTCCCTTACTACTGAACACTAAGGACTTCTTTTATAGTGCTTACGTAGTAGTATTCCGTGCTGTTTCGACTGCCTTGAAGTTTTAAAAGTGGAGATACTAACAGGTTGTTAAAGCAAATATTCAGAAATTGCAATAAGAAACACAACCGCAAAATAATTACTCACAACTAACAGTTGCCACTGCGGCTTTCTGCGTTCGTCGCGTAGCGTCGGTTGAGACTACCTATCAGCAGATCAAAAGTCCTTAACATGACTGAAACTTACGTTTAAGCACCAACATTAAACGCTGGCATTTTCGTCGCCAAATCAGGGCCACCTTTGCAGCATTGAGCGAGCAAAACTGCGCTGCAGGCCTCCGAACAATACCAGACTCGCCGGCCTTTTTCTGCCGGGCTAAGCGCGCCGACCGCGAGACTAAACAAGAAGATAAAATGCGACCTCGTGCGCAGGGGTCGAAATAAAAACTTATTATGCGATCGTTGGCGCAGGGGTTAAGATGAATCTTAAAGGCGCACACGCGTGCCCAGGGTATGAACTAAAAAAATGTATTAATTTTTTTTTTCGCTTTGAACAAATATATCATGTAGATCTAGTTAAAAATAAGAACATTGTTTTAGAACCAGGTCAAAACGTTAAAATAATTTAGCCCACACGAGGTTTATTGAAGGGTAAAAGTTTTTAAAGGATTAGACTTTGAACCCTTGATGAAAATAACGTTTTTACAGTGCTACCGTACACGAACCAAAGGAGTTCAGCACTATTAAAAAGTTCAAAATGCTAGCTTAACCTTTGCCTACGAAAAAGGCCTCTTGGCCCTTGTAAGTTTAATAAGGTCCCGCTTCGCGCAAGCTCTGACGAAATATGTTTGAGAACAAACACGCCACAATCCAGCGGCTTCGCCATGACATTTGCGCAGTGGATGTTACACCTTTGCTCGGTGTTTGCCATCAACCTGTCTTCCGTAACCGGGCATCTGTAAATCAGCCGCAATCCGCTATAACCGGGCATCTTTAAGTCAGCTACATATTCAGCATGTACAAAAATCCCCGTCTTTCTGCCTAAGTGTTGAAAATGTTGGATTGGGCAGCAACCAAAAAAATTGTCACTTCGTCCCTCATGAAACCTGCGTAAAGCGCAGTGGCGTGGACTAGTTCGTTTTACGACTGTAAAAACGGATTTAGTGAAAACATAAATATTATGTATGTAATCATTTTCTAACATTTTTTTCAAACAGGAAAATTTTGCAACCACCAATTTTTTCTAAAGGATTTCTAATTTATTTGATACCCATTCAACTTTAAATGGCAGGAGTTATTTTTGAATGCTTTTTGCGGTCGAAATGTCAACGATGGAATATAGCCTACTACATATTATTTCTTGTTCTTAACAAAATTCTAGATTGCTCTCAACTGGAAATCATTCTTTAGGTAAACCCTGAAACTTATCTTGGTCTTTTACTAAGTCTGAATATTTTTGAAGAGTTGTTTTACAGTTTATAATTCAAAAATTACGGTAGATAGCTGCCTAGCCTACCCCCTTCTCCAGAAAATGATTATTACCGATCAGTGCATAAATATAGCCCACATAGTACATGACCCTTGGTTTTTGTAGCAGTAGCGAAAAGCATGGCACGAATTAATTGTTTCCTGTATTGGCAATAAGTAGGCGATGGTCGGGTCGAATGCATTCTGGAGTATTTTAAAGATGTTGAAAATAATATCGAATCGTATGTAGATTAAAGGGTCAAATATATATGTAGGCATACATACATTGTTTATAATGGCATAGCCAGTCTCTGAAAACAAGAATGCATTTGCCACCAATGTTGGTTTCAAGTAAATTCATTACTATGACATTTCCCAGTGTTTACGGTTGTTTTTACCTGGAAAGCTGTCACACTTTCACCAATGCCGACACCGACAGTGTCTCAAATATTTTCGATTTTGAAAACAAAAATAATTCGTTCCGTTCTGACCTTTAAGCCTGGTTTTGAATACCTGAATAAGTAATGAATATGTGACCACTTGCCATACACCGATAAACTCTATTCTTACGACAGAAGAACCAAATTACCACATCCGACAAATGCGGTCACGAAATCTACGACACAAATGGGCGAAGGCGATTCCGCAACACGATACAGCAATGGTCACTTACCAGTCAGGACGTCAACTTATTAAACAGAAGGTAATCAGGTGGCACTATATAGAAACAAATTGTATTGAAATCTCTAGACAAATTGTAAGTCAAGATTCAATACGATTTGTCGTTATATACTGCCACCTGATTACCCTAATTTAGAATTAGACAAATACGGCCATTTACAAAGAATATTGTTCAACATGCAATTCACACTTATAGTAAGCACACGATAAATGTTGGCCTTTCGTCCTAATTCAACCTCCGACCACCAAGATACGATTTAATACTGGTAAATTGTCCAGACTTGATTACACATGAAAGTGTTTAGAGAATTTAGAGATGGATGACAAAACTTACAATTGGAAACAACAAAATCACAAATAGCACCAGAATAAGCGGAATTGCAAATGCAACAACCAAAAAGGTTGGTTAAATTATATCCCACAAGTTATTATCTGATTTGATAAATAAGCGAGTTTTTACCGAGTTCGAGCGTATGCTGGCAGTACTGCAATGAAGAAAAAAATGAACACTGATGAAGAACGTAGAAAAATAAACTAAAGAACAAGGAACCAAAAATTGCACTGCATTATTTTTGCGGTCTGCTGAGTTCACAGTATAGCGTTGGTAGTAATATTGTTGAGAGGATGTTAGTCGTATGGTGGAACGTACAGTGGCGTTGGCAGTGGTTAAGTTTGGGCAATTGGCAGGACCGCACATCGCAATATAGAATTTTTTTGCTTTTATATTATCAGTAACTTTTATTATTAACTGGACAGCTATGATTGTGTTCAAAGGTAAAGTAAAAAAACAATATAAACAAAAGTGTGAGCTAGTTAGTGAGCGACAAAACAGCGGGGAGTAAATACAAAAGAAAAAACGTAAGAAAAGGATTTATGAAAAATAATGATATATCGGTGGGAAAATAAATAAATACATGCTAATGTGAACGAATCAAAGATGTCAAAATATAGTTTGGGCTACGCCACATGACGCTATCGTACAGCCAGTGTGCGTAAATACTCTGCAAAATTAATGAAGATAGAGTGACGAATAGATACAAGAACGCTCAACTTGCAATACGATTGTTACGACGTTTATTGCTGCATTGAAGGTGGATACGTAATACTATCAAACAGGGGCATGCTTTCAATAAACTTTAAACTAAATTCGATTGCGTACTACTCAATAAATCTCGACTCAATAAAGAAAAATATCAAGAAGGATAAGGTTATCTGCAATTTTTGCGAAAAATTCAATGGACAAATATTTTAAATCTTGTGAAATATTTAACACACTAAACACAAAAAGATTAAAGGCATACTTTCTGTTAAATGCTTTTAACAAAAAGATTGTGGTTGGAATCTACTGGATTAGGTATAGACTGCATTACACGATCATTCGGTGGACTGAATTAACACAAATCGCTTTTGTCGAACAAAATTAGACACTGACTTTCCCGAAAACTGCGCGCAAATCTACAATACTGACGGTGAAAAATAAACAGGTAACATTTGCTGCACTCTATATGAGAAAAAAATCTAATACTCTATACGGCCATTGCACGTCAATAAGCTTAGACTGGCGAACGGTATCTTTGCACATCGATCAACACGATATAACTTATTCATGCAGAGACTTTTTGCGTCTGTTACTATGGCGAAGGCGGCGGTGCGAATTGGTTGCCAGGGGAATGACGTCATCAAGTCTCGACGGTTTGCCTTTTTCGCGCCAGTTTGGATCTGCTGAAAATATAGACACAAATAAAAACGCGCGAAAAGAAGATTCGGCAATGGGGCACCAAGACGTTTTACACAGTTCTCGACAACAGTGGGCTCAATAGGATGCAGTACAGCTTTTTTGCGGTTGTATTATCACGGCTGTGATACATTTATATAGGAACACACGATAGGACCTTCAAAAAACAATATATAAAGGTAATTTATCTGTATGCAATCGTATCAAGACCAGCGACAATATAAAACCAAATGAGCAGTAATATCTTCAGTTCTTGTTCCTAATTAGGTTATCTTTCAGACTATTGGCTATTAGTCCTATTTTGGTTTTATTTTTAACTGTTTTTGATTCTGCCGGTAATGTTGTTCTATTTTCGGTCTTTTTGATCGAGGGTGTTTTTATTCGTCACGTTAAAAAGGTTATCTTTTGACGATTAATTTATTTAAAAAAGGTCAAGTTTTCCCCAATTTTTTCTGCTCTACTTTTAAACTGTTTTGCCTGAGCACGCAGTCATTTACGCGAACGTAAATAAACACGATATTGCTTTATATTAAGCGCAATATTCTATTAACCGGCTCACTGAACCCCTGGCAGCAGTCTATTGAGGCACCAGTACACGTTAGGGGGCGCTGTTAAACCGGTACGTGGTAGGACGCGGCGTGGGTATACCTGATGGAACCCGCTAGCAGAGGGTTGAAAGCGTAAAGCCAGCCGTGCATATCAACTTCGTTGCTTGCCTGAAGCACGAAGCCCCGGTGCTGGGTGCAAACTGCAAAGCTGAAATTGTTCTGAAAAAACGAGGTTTCGAGTTAAAATAGTGTGGAAGTATATCTCTTACAAGCTGGGGCAATCGGCGCCCCAATGTTACATTTGCTATGTTTGATAGTTTAGTCTGCAAAATCAAACGGTATTTCTTTGTAACAATTTGTAAAACAAAAAATGTTTCCCAACTGAAAACAAACAAAATATATTTCACACAGTTAATTTAAAAATTTAAACAGTACGGTCAGGTAAAGTGCAATGCAAATTTATTCAACGCGTTTGTTTAGTAATCGCCGAAAATACCACATACACAGCTTGATTTTATAAGATTTTTAAAATATAGGAATCTTGATCAAGGAACGTTTAGTTCCTTCATAACCAAAGCGGTTTTAGCTTAATTGCCTTGGTTGAGACCCAAATTGTCTGAAATGCAAATTATGGTGGCAAAACACGATCCGACAAGTAATAAGCCGAAAACTTGCAGTAAGACTTACAATACTTAAGACTTACAATACAACAAGCCCCTCTGACCTGCGTGGGGTGCTCCTGCGAGCATTCCACAACGGTGCTGGCGAGGTTGAACATGCCGCGCTCGACCGGGTCCTTATGGTGGTTGTAGAGGAACACGTAGGGCCGACGCACCACCACCCAACGCTTCATCCAACAAGTCAGGCCAGGCTCGAGCAGGTTCAGGTAGCCTCGGCGCGACACCACAGGGCTGCGAGAGCGAAACAGGAAATGTTTAGTGCTGACAACGAACGATGTTAGGCACTAATTGATAATGAGGCAGTTTTGGGGGAAATTAAATGACAATGTTGACCATGTTTTGTTTACCAACTTTAATCCCTATTTGAAACCAAAGTCATAAAACGATTTTAGTTTTGTTTTGAATAAATGATATAGTAGTGGGCCATACGTTTGGGAAAGAACCATACACATATACTTTAGTTCCTTGTCTAATGTGTATGGCAGCGATATTTTATACTTACACGCGCCTTTAGCAACAAACTTACGACATGTTTCTTGGGTAAAACTATTTTTACCAGTGTGACTTTATTTTCTAATTTAAAATCTTGTACAACAACTTAAGGTTAAGTATAGAAACATGGCCAAACTTGGTTATCTCGAATGGCTGAAATTGATACGAAATAACCAACGTAACTTAGCTCAAAATTAAAGTTGTAGCCACAATCTGTACAAAACGGCAAACGACTGTAAAATTTGGCTGTTTTTTAGATAATTTTGCTGATGCATTTTGTCAAATTTTAAATTCCCGTTCCCACAAAAAAAATATCAGAGAAAAAAACACAAAAAAATCGTAATTAACACAAGCCTCAACCAACCTGACTCTAATCTCGGCCACCCAAGGAATGTAGCGCGAGGTTTTCCACGATGCTGGTTCGCTGTAATCGGGGGTCGTCGAACCGCTGCCCGTGGGGGTGCTATCCGATGAGAGGAGCGATTGGAGATCGAGTCGCCCCACCGAAGGGCGCCCACTGCTGGAACGCAAATGCAACGACGTCACAATTTTGAAGCGCCATTAAACTTTAAGGGGAAAACTCGAAGAAAATTATGGCTAAATGCTATTTGCTCTTTTAGGCGGTTTTAATTTTGAAGGCGGTGAGACAACAAAATAACATTGGCCATACAATGCTAACGTCGTGTGTTACTACAGCAGGGATAGCGAATCTTTCTTATTGCGTGGGTCACTAATCAGGCCGTTATCCATTGAAAATACAAAAATAGGTCATACATTAAATCACCTGGTAGAATTATTGTTAAACTAGCTGTTGTATTTTTCAGCAAAAAATGTGATTCGCATGAATATTAAGAACCAATAAAATTAAGCAACAGTATCAAATCAAAGAAGATATAGACAAACACTCAAAGCGTTCAAAACTGTTTATTACAGGATGTTTTGACAATACAAAGACCTTCCCTGATTTAAAAAAGACTTTGCGTGTAAATAATTAAAAAGGTGCACGTATTGACTTTCAACTCAAACGTAGGTTTTGAGATAGGTATACACAGTTCTGTCTGCGAGATAGCTTGAACATCAGTTTTCCGAATCTACCATGACCAAAAATTTGCCGGCTTTCGAGCTAAAGCGCAAAATCACAAACCACATCACCTGGCGGTTTCGCTGACGTCATGTGGAAATATGATGCTGTTGCTTTGAACAATGTTGTGACGAGATTGCGAAGTAGGAAAGCCGATGTCGTCCGCTACTATGCCGCTCTCGTTGTGAGCTTCCGCAAGCTAAGTGAAAAAGGGTGAGGTTTTAGGTGACAAAGTCTCACAGAACTTTAGTTGCTTATTATTTTGCAGACAACCATTTCGTTAATCTGTTTTATTTTTGCTTACAGCGGTATTGGTCCATTTTTAAACAATTGTATTATAATATTGAAAGGCTTTCGCACAACCGTGCTTCATCTGTTCATTTGTTCGCAAGTTTGTCAACAGTATAACAAATAATACAATTATTGTTATGCAGGTGCAACCTGATTTCCAGATTTTGTTGTGGTTAGTATCGTTATAAATATGCATTTGAGACTATTTACGCATTTAAGATGAAACAATATTTTACCTCCAGTAGGAAAGATCAGCAATTTATTTTATATATATCCAACAACTTTTTGATATCGTATTTATGGTTATAGATGAAACTTGTCAACGGTCGCATATCAAATACTGAAGCATCGGCTCTAAACAATTTTGCCCAACACACCTGAAGAGGATCGTGGAAATCGAATATGCTTGGTATTCGGTATCGCATCAGCTGTACGCACTAAGATAAAAAAGTGTTAAGGATTATTATCAAAATAATAAAAGTTTACAAACAGGATACAGCGTATGGAAAAGCTTTATTAGGTATGGTGGTTATTAGGAATAACGTGCAATAATGTTGAAATGTCTCGTTTTTTTTGAACAGTTTAGATGTGGACCAGTGACATTTATGAATATTACATTAATAAAAATTATTAAAACGAGGGGCGAACGCAAATATGTCACTATCGGAGTATAGTGGTCGTTTAGCTATACAACTTGAGGAATACCTCAGTAGCCAAACGGCTGCCGTATCATTTTTAATTACCTATTTTGCAGTCGATTCAAATCTAGGGCAAACTGGTTACCAACTCACTAACGATAATATGCTATCATTGGTAACGAAAAATACAAGGAGAACCTACTGCAGAAAACAGGGAAAAAATTGAAAAAATGATAAACTTAAACTTTAGGGGAAAAATAGTTGGCACACTACACTTGCATGGAAATAATGAATTTACCAACAACTGCTTTGTCACGGAGTTCAAGTTTTCAACAAGTATTATTGACAGTATTGTAAACTGAACTGTCATTCAATTTTTGTCAATTATTAAAAAATACCTTTCGAGCGAGTTCTTTATCGCCGTTAAGAGGCGATGGTAGGTCACGAGGTCTGGTCAAACAACCAGTGGTGGCGCTCTTGCGCACTTTCGAGGGAAGGTCGCGAGCCATGACGTCACCGAAGTTGTCAAAGGTTGTCAGAGACGACATCCTAAAAAAAAAAAAAGCAAAAGTTAAAGATGTCAACTCCGAGGAAGGTAAAATAAAACAGATGAAGTATTTAATACCATATTTTTTATAACTGTCGAATAACTCAATAGTCTATATCAGCCATCAGGGGTTCTTACATTTTTTACCGCGGACCCTAATTTTTTTTTTGCTTCCCGTGGACCACGGGAGGCAAAAAAATAAAAATGACGTCATAATCAACGTCACAATACATATAGACTTCATAAACCTGCTAATTTAGGACTTTAAATATAGACTAATATTTCAATAAGGCCTTCATGGACCCCTTAAACTCGTTCACGGACCCCCAAGGAGTACATGGACCCCAGTTTAAGAACCCCTGGTCTATGTTAAGCGTGGAACAACTTGGTCAATCAAAGGGTAATACGAAACAAACCCAAGCGAGCCGCAAAATCAGTAGTGTCAATCCAAAAAGTGAACATTTCTATTACTGTTAAGACACCAAAACCTGTGAGCGAGCCGCAATTTGCTCACACCAGCTCTATATTTTTTAGATATAATAACGACTCGCACCAATAATAAAATTTTATTGGTTTTGTGGTTGTGAAGTTGGTTAAGTAGAGTACACTCAAATCATTTTGATTAAAATACAGTACGGCGCATACTTGAAAGGCAGTGCTTTTGTTTCGTCGGATTGGTGTTCGTCTTGGTCACGTGGCTCGGGTGCGCACTCGAGCGTGACCGCTGCTTCCTCTTTTCCTACGGGTTCGTAGCTGCGACCTGATTGGTTGACGGAAGAGGCGGCTCGGTCGGCGCTGATGGTGTCTTGCAGAAGCAGAATGTGACGAGTCTTTTCAACCTGAACGACCGAGAAGCAAGATTAAAAAATAATTTGGGCAAAAGGCGCTGGTACCATACAAAGCGTTTTATTCGGAAAATTTTCCCTGTACGATTAGTTCTAATGATTAGGTTACACCGGAAGCCTTTAAATGGGTTAAGGTGTACTATGAAATGTGAGCCGTTATTATTGGTCAGTACTACTTTTAAAGGCCTGGCAGCAGTTGTATATACTAGTCTATAAGTGTTGTAAAAATAAGGTAGATATATTTCAAACCCCATTTTTTAAAACCTAAGTTACATTTTAGAAGTACTTCACAATTTAGTTATTAAAGAAATAAACAAGTCAATTCAGAATATTTCTACAAAAACTGTTTTACACTTGGTAATTTAATCGTAAAGTAGGGGTAGACAAAAATAATAAACAGGTAGGTTTAAAAAAGATTGAGAAGTCATAACCAAACTTTATACTTAGGTGTAGCCTAATTTCTTAAAAAAAACAGTGTTTTTGACATTTTACGACAAGTATCGCTGCCGATGGTTATATGTTTGACTTTTTTAAAGCACCTCGAGCACTTTGTGGAATCGGTCCAACTGCCACTGGTGCTCCAGTATCAAGCTGTCGCCTCTGGGGCGCCACCCGGCGAGGTTCTCTTCCCCTCTGACGTAGGTTGATGACGTGTCGATGACGCGCCTCAGGCGTCGACGCGACCCCGGACTTCCAACTCCTGTGTCGTTGTACTTGAGCGACAGCTCGTAAACGCCACTCACGCGATTGCTGTAGACATTAAAAGTTTAGTGATATAATTATGGAAATTTAGACTGTTTAGCAAAAACAAAAACAAAAAAGTAAAAAAAGCATATAATCCGTTCTTTAAATTAAAAAAAAATTGTATTTCGCAATATAAAATATCTATTTTTAATACCGATTTTTACTAAACAGAATAAATATCAACTGATTCGAACCCAAATGATTTTATTTTATTTTCAGCGTGAGATTCCGTTTATATACGACGTTTTAGATGTAAATTTGGATTTCTTACGATTTGAACGATTGAACTTCAAATGCATAAATAAAATATTTACCGAGTTCTTGTACGATCTGCATCCAGGCCCAAAAATTGTAAATTTAAAGGTCAAAATGTCTCATTTTTAAGGTAAATTAATACCTGCCCCGGTGATAGGATAAAGGTAAAGTTACAAAAAAAAAATAAAATATATAAAGTAAAATGATACTGTTTAGGCTGTCCAAAATTGTTTTAATTTAGTGATTACAAATAAGCAGCGCTAAAGCTTTTTTTAATTTTGACTGTCATTTAAATTACTCTTATTTTTAGAATAACATTTTCTTCAGACGCCAGCGAATGAGAAAATTGTATGGCGTTCGAATTCGTTCGACCCCAGTCGTTTTAATATAGAAGTATGCTCAGAGGCGAACGAAAATACACAATAAAATATTCATGAATTGGGTTTGGAGCCTCAAGGACAAAAAGATTTCCAATTCGGTAGGTCACGATTGATTGAGAAAAATCGAAACAGCCACAAAAAGAATTATTTGAAATCGATGATAAAATGAACCCAAGCAGAGGCGAGGGAAACAGGCAGGTCATTTTATCAATAAACGATGACATTTATGCCAGCATTTTTAGAAAAACAAAGTTCTAAAAATGAATAGCAAAAATGGTTAGTTACATGATTACATTTTTTATACTGGTTTCAATCAAATTAAGAGTCTCAAACAAATTAGTAAACGCCTTATAACAATTGAAACAGATCAATAAAAAATGCTTCTCAGGTTACTGTATTCGTTATACAACGTTTCGGCGACAAGTCGCTTTCGTAAGGTTGAATAAAATAAAACAGATGATAGGTTTGACGTTAATATCGGATCCGAACGATACCAAGTGGTTGTATCAGTATTCCTCCGATACTAGGTTAGTATCGGTGCCGATCCGATACCTATCGGAGCCGATCCGAGTAATTTAATTGTCCAAAATATCGGGTATCGGTATGAGAATGGAATGTCAAGTATCGAACATCCTTATCTCACAATATAAAGTAGGCCGAGTTAGTATTTGTTTTTGAGTCATTTATTAGCAGCACTTTTAAAACTGCACATAGCGGTATTTTTTTGCTCGCTAAAACTTAAACAGCCTTATGCCGCTTTAGGGCGAGCAAACTATCTGTGATATTTCGAACTATTAAATGGAGCAAGGCTCGTTACATGAGCAAGTTTTTGCCTATAGGTTCCAAAAAATACAAAAAATGCATTAAAGACGCTGTCAAGCGGGTGCCAATTCGAACCGGGGCAATCAGCACAAAAAAAGAACACACAAATTGCTGACAAACTGAAAGTACTAGTTACTTAAATGAGAAATATATTTCGCCACAAAATAAGTCATCATCAGTCTCTTATTCAATTGGAACCTTTTTGCAAAATTTAGTAATTTCAATAAAAATATCAAAGGCATTATATTCGATAAAAACGACATTTTGCAATTTACAGACGTTTCAGCAATAACTCATGCCATCATCAGTGTAAAAAATCAAGTGAAGACAAAAGCGATAAGACGTAAAAAGAAAGAAAAAATGGACAAAAAATAGCAGCGAAAAAAAGCGATGTACGGGTCATGGGGTGTACTCATACATCGCCTTTTTTTTGCTGCTATTTTTTGTGTCGTTTTTATCGAATATTATGGCTTGATATTTTTATTGAAATTATTAAAGAAACCCGTGTATTGTGTTCCAAAGTTAAATAACTAGAACTTAATAATGACAGACTTTGACTAAGACAGAAAAGTCCAAAGAATATGAACAAATTGTTTTGCGAAAAAAATATTCGAATTTGCGAAGTCACCTGTCAGGCGATCTGTATGATCCGCTGAAAAAGCTCCTTAGGGTGCGAGGAGTCCGGAGCTTGGCGTCCCGGTTGCAAACCATCAGGCACAGGTCCTTGGAGATAACAACGGGCACCACGCAGTTGTCCAGCTGTGAAAGCAAGCAGAAAACACATGCTGAAAGATTGAGATTTCGACATTTTTAGTACAACCGTCTACAGACGTGTAGATAGGTATTGCATATTTCAGGCACTTCGGGTGGACAAATTTAAATCCTTGGGCGCCGGGAATTAAAATTTCGAAGTAAATATTTAATTTTTCGTTCTTTTCACATTGGATTTTTTTGATCGTTGGTCTAAGACAGTGGTTGTCAAACTTTTCAGGTTTTGGAAAAAAAATTTAGCTTTCAAAAAGCGTGAAAACTGGGAACCTAATAAATACAGTTTCTAATCGCAATTTAACTTAACCATCAGTATTGTGATTTCGCACACAGCTTATATCAAATCTGACAGTAAGATGCGGTAGTTGTTTAATGTTTATGCAGGCAGAACAGAATAACAACACGCCGCCGCGACTATAAGAAGGACAGTCTGGAGTTCACTTTTCACTCACTTCCAAATAAACAGCGAGAGTGATGTAGACCTCTTATTTTAAATCTAACAGTTAGTTTCGGTAGTTGTTTATGCAGGCAGCACAGAATAATCATACGCAGCGCCAATAGGACGTACAGTCCAAGGTTTATCAGTTTTCACTCACTTCCAAATAAACGGTGAGAGTGATGTAGACCTTCTCGCTGGAGGGGGTTACCCGGTTGAGAAGCTGGGAATTGTGCAGCGAGCTGTCCCAAGACGATTCGAAGCGATAAAATGTTCTGCGACAATACCAGTAAAAAACGTACGGTTGCGTTTCCAATGGGTTTCCATGTGGTTTTTAGATTACGTTGAAATGTTTTAGAAAATTTAATTTTTGCTTTTAAGGTAAAGCAGTACCTCGCCATTAATTACACCGGCCCAATGCCCATATCATTAATATTTTTTAATTTACAGTCAACAGAAAAAATATCTATTTTTACAGTTTTGTAATAGGTCATTACATACGCAGTGGGCATGGCCATGTATTTAAATATTATCTAGAAATACATAAAAACTTACCTTGTATCTCTTCCATAGGAGATTCTGAAAAGTAAAAGTAATACAACATAAAATACACGATAACAAAAGTGAAATTAACATTAAATACATAAATACATAAAAGCTAAAACTATTTACTATTACGTGAAGTTACTAATAGGGGGTTAGCTCAACTCCTTGGCATGTCTATACAATAGGGTCTGACAAATGGCTTAGCTAAATCTTCCTTTTAACAAAGGATAAATACAATATATAGTTGCACTCACCTGTCGTCAATGGGCGGATAGACGTAATGACCAGGAAGTAAGCTTAGGGAGAGAATGTTGTCGGTTGAGTTGGGACAATCTTCGGCTTTCTGCTTTTTGCGGATTCGGCCTGCGGTTATTAGATGCATATAGTTACAAGAACGAACTGCTAATATATAAAAAAACAAGGCCCAAAATAAGATAATAGTAAATTGCTTATTTATGCCTGGCATCACGTTTCAATAAAGTAAGGCAAATTATGTAATACAAAATAAAATTATTTACACATTACACTTCTCCTGAGAGTTAAGACATATATTTATTGATGTGACTTACAGCACAGTCGATTTCGGTTAGTCCCAACTAGGGATGTTCAAAGTAGAATCCCAAGGTATTCTAGAATAATAGGTTTCGAATCTAGAATAACGAATCCAGAATAGCGAATCCTAATATATTTTTATTAAATTATTTATCCTCGATTTTGTTTGGGGAAGGGATTAATCTTAATCTACCCTACAGGGCCCACAATCACAGCAAAAAATAGCCCAAACAATTTTCTAACATGTGAACATTATAATAAAAAAACTCTCTCATATGTTTAACATTCTTAACAAAGTTCTGTCATCTTAAGCCGTTCTGTAAACTGTAATATGTCAACTGCCCAGGTTGTGTCCAAAACTTATATTTTTGCCAAAAGTGAGCAAATGCAACACTGCACATAAAAGTCTTAAGCAATTCGGTCCTGATTTTGAAAGCATTATTAAGTATTATTGCTTCTTTTTTGACTAACATGATCTGCTATGCAGTCATATGATGTACTGCAAAGAATACAAAGTTATTATTGACATAACGAATTCTTGACAATTACGTGGTGCATAACTGCATAACTTCCCTGAATATTGGCCTAAAGTTGACTTTAAGTAACCCCATAGCGCATTTTGTGGACGGCCAGCACGTTTTGCAACGCTATGTTACTTTTGCAACTTAACGCATTTAGGGAAATTGCAAACTCCACACCAGAAACTACACGTTGATCGCTCGCCCAATAACGCTTGATTGACACTTAATTATTAGACGAACGTTATCGCGAGACGCGGTAATTGGTCGCCCGAAAAAACGCTGACAGTGCACTACAAGGTTACATTTAAAGCAAGCACTGTAAATTGGTCGCCGCGGCGACAGGCCAACTTACCACACGAGTTTGTGCAATTAGGCGCAACAATCCGCGGTAAAACATTAAATGATATCGGTTCCAATTACCCGAAATAAACGGCAGAATTGGATTCGAATCCCATCTGGATTCGAATCCAAGGATTCGATATTCTACTTTGAGCATCCCTAGTCCCAACCTAATTGGTGGTGTTATATTAAGTTACGGAGTCGTTATACGCACACATGTTTATATACCTGGAGATAAGGTAGCAGTAGCACTGTTAAACGACAAATTGTATTGTTGCTTTCCAAAATAAATTATGGTTCAACAGTTCCTGTTGATTTACAGATATGAAATTAATCAAATGCGGTAACCAACAAAGATTTTCGTTAACGAATACATTTGTGCAACAAGTGGACGAATTACAGGGCTTAAGTTTTTATTGTATTTTAGTAATTTTCAGCACACCCCATAAAAAAATTCATGTTTTCAAAGTTTTAGACTCACTCACCGACAACGACTTCCTTGACGTCTTTCCAGATCAGCTCGGGAGCGTGCTCGTGTACAATCGTGACCGCTATGCGGCGCTGTATGCCCTGGTGGAGCAGAAACACGCCGCTGTTGCTTGCGATGTCGCCATGGTGGTCCACTGTAGTAGCCGTGTAACTGCGCAAATAGGACGGTTTGTTATTAAGGAATGCTAACGGATGTAGTACGAGGATATGGAATGTAACATAACGGCCAACCTATAGCAATGTTCGTAATTTGTACAGTATTTTAAACGATACTCACTCAAACAGAATACACTACAAGATGTTAAAAATAAAATATAAACTCTTCTTGAAATGTTAAAAGCAATAATCTTCGACTTTATTCGATTTGATGAGTATTAACTAGTTTGGTGTTTGGTTTCGGATTGTTTTCAAACAAAAAAGTTATATTAATACCTTAAAAGTAGCCCCAAACTTCGTTTTTTCACCAACAAACATTCCAAAAATAAATTTAGGTCATATTGCCGCTTTAAAAATATATAAAGAAAATAAAACATTTACTAACCATGTGGTTTAAAAAAATTAATCAATTAGACTGGTTAAAAATACATTATTGTACTCTTTGGGAATTCTTGGTTACCAACGCATTTATTAGCCAAAGTTGAATATCAAATAAAAATATTGCCAAAATTTTTTTTCGTGGAAAATTTAAGTTTCGAAAGATTCCCAACAAATTGGCAACATCAGCATAAACCTTTACACACAACAGTCTGCCATTGACGAGCCATTGTCGTTATGTTAACATTGAGTTACACTTACTCTCCCTGTGGTTCCAACTCGCAAATCTCGAACCAAACCATGAAGTCGTACGTGCACTGGCTCCCTCCACTGGTGGGAAAGGTGTAGTGGTCGCTAATGCTCGTCGCCGGCACTGCAACGAACCAAAAAACTTATGGGCCTTGAAGTTACAAAAGAAAAACATATATGGCTTTACCTGAAAAACAAACAATTTTTTCATTTTTTTGGTAAAAACTAATAATTCATTCAGAATCATGCAAAATTAATATGCAAATAAAGTTAAATAGATATAAGTAAATATACTGAAAGGTTATTTGAACTATATATTTTAAATTAACTTGAATATTTACCATATCGCAAGTTAATAAAAACATCAGTCGTTTGACTTAAAAAATCGGGTATCGGTTTCAGTCCGAAAAAATGATATAGGCACTCACCTGGTTTGGAAAGTGGAGCCAGGGTCATAGAGGCAGGGCGTCGACTCATCAACAAACTATTAACATTAACATCGTTAAACACAGTAATGTACCTTCTACTAAAAAGAAGCTCTTCCGGTATTTATTAATTTTTATATAATGTTACGGTTTCCTAAGAAGGATGCCTTCATCAGGAAATGTAGCAATACCACGCGAAGTGAAACGACAAAGAGGGGGATTTTCAGCTTCTTTTTAGTTTGCTATGACTGGTAACAACAGCATATTTTATAAATTAAATCTAGTTAGCTTGGGATTGAAACCAGGGAGGTCTTAAAAAAATCGGTGAGGAATTGATTCCCAATACCAGTTAGTGTTCTCGAGTATGTGACGATACAGTATATGTTTATATGGCAATTAAAGGGCGCAGTTTGTTTAGAGGACAAGTTATTTCAATCACCTAAAAGTCTGCCTAAATTTAAGAAAGCACTACCAGTTGTTTCCTTGCAAGTCAAAATAACTTTGCATAAAATATCAGGTTTTATCGCATGATTACAATACGACGCATCGGACGTCGGAAGGTAAAAGCTGCAGAATGGCAAGCAAATCACTTTATCAATAAAAATCATTTCCTCAACAGTTCAAAAACAAATATCTTTATCATCGCCCACCTTTCCATGTCTTTGCTGTCTTCGTGCAAAGGATGATGGGAAAAGTGGCCGAATATCTCGAATATGATTGGCTGCGAGCGGATGTAGTCGATGAAGCGTGGTGTGACCTTGACGCAAAACTGAAAGGACAAGCAAACACGTGAGTTGGATAATCGGACTTTATGGCACAGTCATCATTACCTTATTCTGGTGATATCGTTAGGTTCAATTTAATCATATATTTAAATGGAGGTACAAAGTAAACACTTGTGGCTTTACCGAATTACAATCATATATTTATTACCAGCTTTAAAACAGACTGAACTATATACTTAAAAGAGTAGCACCAAAAAAATAACAACTGAAAAACCATAAATGTTTGTATTTAGAGTAACAGTAGCATCTTTATTAAGAAATTTCGCTTAATTACTATGATCCTCCGATACAGTTAAATCTAAAAGTAATTATTCAATTTCCATCACTTGATCGGTTAATAGAAGAAAGTCGCCAACCGTGGCGAACGTAATTAAACGATTTGTGGTTAACAGCGGACAGTAGAAGATTCGAAGCAAGTCACATAACACTGGCATATAGTTTTTGTGGAATGGATTGAAATGCATCGATTTTGTCCCGGGCGATCGGTATCGGGAAAAACCGTCGCGTCAGTTATTACGTCACAAAAAGTTAGGTCCCTGAATGACGTCACGCTGGCAAAAAAGGCTTACGTTCTGCACGTGATAGAATCCGAGGGGCGCGCCTTTGCCTGTGTTTTTCAGCGGCTCGGTGGAAAATGCCTCGTCGTGTCGATGCAGAAAGCTGAAAACAACAGTGGGCATTGTGACGTCATAGACAAAATAAGCGTCAGGTGCATGGTGAATAATTAATGACCGCATCGTTCTCAAGAACGAGAGACGTGCCGACTCGTTTGGAGCTGTGTTTTGTTCCTACTGCGAGCAATACTTTGTATTTTGAAGTAAGTCGCGATTGGAATGTTTAAAAATATAAAAACCCATGAACATTCGAACTATTAAGCGATAGAAACCATCTAATAATAAGAAAATTAAGGAATTAACAATTAACAGTATGCCGAAAGCGTTTTGGTGGCCGCGAGTATTGACTGTTTGATTTTATTTTTACACAATGGGTTACAACCGAATAAAAGGTAAATACCCAAATGGTAAAACCATGCAAACTACAATTCTAGATTGAGATGCTCTGTAGAATGCGTGATTAGGCAGAGCAAAACTGTTTTGTTTACTCCTTTAAAACCTGAAGGGTCGCAAAACAGTAATTTATTTAAAAGGGCTTCTTTGCGCTTACAATGCAGCGGTTCTCAACCAGTGGGCCATGGAAACTTTCTAGATGGGCCACAGACCAATTTTGAAAAGCTAGATTTATTGAAGAATTTAGTTCCATTTGTTTCACTATACCTAACTTTTAGAGGAATAATGCCTTGGGGAGGAATTGAGTATGAATGTAAATGAAATGTAATTTATTGTTATATGCTCCGCTATATTTTGTTCTAAACCTTTTTATAGTTTGTCCATTCACAAAAATTCATTGGGCCACATAATTTTTATGCAACGAAAATGGGCCGCCAAAAAAAAGGTTGAGAACCACTGAAATAGTGGTATTCCCAGAAACACAACAACAGGTACTTGTGATGTCGCACTTACTTGAATTGACAGAAGATGTCGGCGTACTTTGTGGAAATTCCCACGGCGTCGAGAATCGTGACGCGAAAGTGAAATTCCGAACCGATTTCAAGGTGATTTGCAAGGTCGCCCAACGTATTCTGCTCGCTGAAGACTGGTGAAAGAAACGTGAATATAAAATTAAAACCAAGCATAAAAATATGTAATTTTTAAAGCGAGGTTGGGTATTTATTAAATATTATAATTTTTAAGGCGAACGCCTCAGTTTTCCTGATTGAAATATACATGGTCGTTTAAGTATAAAATATGTATTTTCTGTTTCTCTCCTAATTTGATTTTGTTTTTTAATGTTTAATTTAATGGTAATATTTGGGTGTAGTGTGTTAATATGCAGGTTTTTGTATAACCAGGCTTTAATTGTATAACGGAACTTAAGCCTTCCTAGTTCTAAACGCTTGCAGCCCCGCAATTTTACATAAAAAAGATATTAATAACTATATGCAATCAGTTTCCTAATCAAAACTTCGCGCCACACCTCTCACTGAACAAATCGACTTTAGTGAAGTCTTTAATTAAGTTTATTGTATCCATTAAAACTAGTTTTTAAACAAGGCACACAGCCTTGGTAGATTTTAAAATTACAAACCGGTAACTGTAGTTCACATGAAGCGGTCATATTCCCACTTGTTCTTTACACTACAGGCAGGGATACAATATTTTTTAATTTAAGGATTTTAAAAACGTTTTCTTCTAAAACGCTAAAAAAAGGTTAGCAAAACAACCATCTAGAAACAGCTTCCACGAGTTTTGGATTATTCAGAAAGTATGGCGTGATATAATTCCGTAAAAACATAATGGCAATACGTTAGATATCCGAAACAAATTCGCATAACTAGACGAATCATAACAGTTTCAAAAAAGTTATCATACATAAGCGTTATAGCGCGACCCTAAGTGGTTGCCCTATGTACACCCGAGTATCAAGACATGGCCCAAAAACTTTCTCAAAAACTTCTCTACTGATATTCCTCTCGCCCACCTTCGCATCCAGATGCGTCGAATGTGCCGGAGTCGTCGGCCGACAACTTGCCGGGGTCGTCCTTGTCCTCCTTGCTCTCGATGATGGAATTCTCGGCCGAGCTGTCTCCCCGTCCCTCCACCACTCGCGTGTCGAAGTCCTCACTCACGTCACACCCGGACTCGGAAGCGAGCTCCTCCAGCTAAAGTAAATGTTTTATATTTGCAGCCGGTAGGACATTGCGTTCTTTAAAGGAAAACAGGCTTCAGTGTTGTGTTGCAACTCGGTTAAAGCTGTATTTGTCTTAAAACTGAAAACAAGTGTCGGTTTTGTAAATTGGTTTCCAGTCTAGTTGAAAAAAATAGGTCATCACTCCAGACATAAAGTTCAATGTTTGGAAAGCTTATATCGAGTAATACGTGTAAGCATTAAATACGCTATGTTAGATAGAACGAAATAGTCAGAAAGTACAAAACTATAGGTAAACCGAAAATCTATTTCTTGGGATTTTACACGATAAATATATTTGTTTTCTGTAAGCTGATGATGCTTATAGGAGTAAAATATATTTATTGTGTAATGCAAGATAGAGCGGTGATATTTTTCAATAATGCGCCATTCTTAAGTCCGCCTTGTTGGATCAAACCTAAAGGCCCAATTAAAAGGTGTGCGCCCGTCAATTTAAAATGTTTCGCGCTAAGCATCGGTTATATAACAGGGCCTGCTACATATCTTTAAAGCGTAACCAGCACATACGTTGACGCTGAGCTCGTCGAACTTTATGTGGGCGGTGGCGGACTGTCGCCTGCTCGTGTACTGCATCGCTGTGTTGTTCCATGCGTCGTTGCGGTTTCCCTTTGTGCCTGGAGTAATTTAACGTTACTTCATTATGCTGGAAAACTAATTAAAACCTATCAATCAAAATAATTGTATTGTAGGCGGGTAGATTTAGTTCTATACACTCTAGCTTTTAGACTAACAAAGGCACTGGCTGAATTGTACCACTAAAGCGCTGCAAAACGATGCTATTATATATTTACAGAAAAATGCCACATTAAACGTTGGAAAAACTACAAAAAGCTACAAAATAAAATATATTTTTCCCTAATTTATAAAATACATATCTGATTAATTGCAACGTGTGCATTTATACTTAATAAAGAAGCTAATTTCGAAGAAGAATTAAAATGTATTTGCATTTTAAGGGTTAGCTAACTCCGTTGAAAAAAAAGAGCTACAGTAAAAGTTAAATCACATATAACAACACCTATATGCAAATAGCTTGTGCTTACCCAGTATGGGTTGAACGGCGACCCTCAGAAATCCCCGAATTTCCCCGGTGTCGCTCACCACCGCCATCTTGTGGACAAGAGGGACGGGCATCAGCAGGTTGCTCAGGTACACGAAACCCCTAGGTGTGTACAAGCAATTATAAGGATTAATAAAGGTAACTATTTACAACATATATTTACCAAATGAACGAAATATCAAAAGAACAATATAGCAAATATTAAAAACAACTTATAAATTAAAAATGTAACTTTATTAATTATTTTTTATAGGGTAAAAGATCACTTTTTTTAAGTTTAAAGCCATTTTGGCATATTTTATAGGAAGACGGGTTATGAATTAAAAAAACATCCGAAAGTGTAATAAAAGCAGTCATTTATTTTGCGGTATAGTTAGAGTGTGTTAAATGTGGTCAACAATTTCGTTCATATTTAATTGTAAATCACTAAAATGCCAAAGTTCGTACTTCAAAGCAGGGCTGCGGAGTCGGTTAAAAATAACCCGAGTTGGACTTTTGTCGAGTCCCGAGTCCAGCCCGGACACTACAGCCTGTATTTCACCAATTTACGTAACTAAAATAACGTGGATATTCAGCAATCCACTTATGGGGGGTCGTATAATTCATTCACTCACAATACAAGGTCGGAAAAAAATCCGCCATATAATATTCCACCTTTACAATTTCCATTTGGCGGCATATCAATTTTAAAATTCGGTACTGCGCATGCGCATGTCGGACTCGGGATTCGGGACTCGGGTAGTTTTACAAGGTCTTACTCGAGTCCCGAGTCCCGAGTCTGACTCCGACTCCGCAGCCTGCTTTAAAGCCGCAAAACAAAGTCATGGTAAATCTGGTCGCAATCCAAAGATTCATGCATCAGCAAAACCATGCCAATCACTGCGTATCATTTATAGAATCACAATAAAACAGCAACATCACTACTGGTAGCAGCAGCCAATCACCAACCTGCCGACAATGCTAAACCAGGGCGTGCGATCGTAAAAGGGATCCTGCTGACTCAGCAGCGCGTAAATCGCTGACTCATACTCGAGGTTGGACATGGAGCAGGATTTGTGCACCGTCACCGGGGAAGGGGGTGAACTGGAAGCCGGGAAAGCACCCAGGGTGGGGCTCCTGGTACCCAGAAAGTTGTTCTCTGACGTGGAGTGGGGCATGGTGGAACCTGGGGCCCCAGTTAACCTGGAATCGGGGACGGGACTGTTAAGGGGGGTGTTTCCGCACGGGGGCGTTGCGTCGTTGGGGTCGTGACGTATGCAGGAAAGGTGGAAATTCGGGGGGCTAAAGTGCCTTTGTACCCCAATGAGGCGGGGTGGTTTTCGGGGTGAGCGCGCGAAGCAACGAACAGTCAGGGTTTAGTCATTAAGCCAAACACGTTAAAAAGGAAAAAAATAATTCAGAAGAATTTTTAAATATATTTTGCATTTGCCACATTAATGTTATTTTAATTTACAAAAAAATTGGATTTTAATTTAATTTTTTAAAAACATTTTTTGTTTTCGCAGGCGATAAACGTCAAGCATTGTCATAATGTTAAGCCAAATTTACAAGACCAGATTGGTACAGTCGGAAAACCAAGTCGAGCAACGAGTTAAAACCGTGTTTCAAGTTTGTTTTTTGCGAGTTAGAAAAATATCGCAATTTCAAACGGCAGTTACAGCAGGTGGAGGTAGTGAGTTACATGCATTATAGCAGAATGATTCGTTGCATGCAATTGTTGCAGTTGCGATATAACAGCCAAAAATAAAAATGCGTACCCATCCGTCAAATAAGGTTGGCAAAAAAGTAAAACAACACACACAAGGTAAGTTTTAAATAAATTACAAAATCTTTAAAACTAAAATTTAATTAATTTGCCAACAACGAAACGAGAACATTTTCAAATAAAAATATGGTAGGATAATATTTCTTAAAAACAGCAAACGGTTTATTTAGCTTTGCCGTTTTACTTTAGAAAACGATCATATAATATTCGTTACAAAAGGTGGTGGGTGTAACTATGTTGTGTCGTGCGAAATCTACATATATTTTTTTCGCGAACAGCTGTGACATTACCTGCCGAGCATTTTCACCCAAGCCAGTCTGTCCTTAAGTGGGTCCTGCTGGTGATTGACTGGCGTGCCCGGCTCCCGCGGGCAATCGCACACCTGGTCGTACATCTTTCGCATAAGCTCGAGACGTTGCCTGGGGATGGAATTATTTTCCAGATAAAAAATTCGAGACTTCTTAACGCCAGCAATGAAATTTCTTCTTGGGTGTCATTTCTCAAAAATTGATTTGCAAAATTCGTCATAATTAAGAATAACTAGATTGTGTTCCGGGGCTATTACAAAACGGCACAGCCGTTTTGTTTTTGTTTTTTTGGGTAAGGTAACCAAGTAACCCAGCAAAAAATGTTATTGACCCACTTATATATATATTTTGTAATACCAAATCCCAAATAAATATTTGATCAATGAATAAGTGTTTTAACAACATTTGTAATCCACCGACTATGCTAAAAATATAATCCTTGTAGAGTGAAGCTTCCTGCCAAACCTTGAAATTAAACCTAAAATACTTAACATGCAGGAATAAGTTGTACAATTTTTTACAAATATCAATGTAATTTAAGGCATGGCCAACTTGTGTTTTTTCATAGATTAAGGTCTCTTTTTAACCTATATAACAAAAAGGTTTGCCTTGCTGGCTTAGGTGTAGTCAGTGAAAAAAGGCACTATCTGTCCAAACCAGATAATATATTAAAGTAAATCCTTTTATGAGAATTAAACACGACAAAGTGGCTAAAAGCAAACCTATAACGTCAAACCACAAAGAGTAGACTTCGTTTTAAAGATTAAGTAGTTTTTGTAATAAGTAAGGTAAATTTGAGTTTACGCGTGACGTAGCACTCAGGTGTTTTCCTACAATAGACGTGATAAAATCTACAAACATCTGCTAAACGTGCTCTACAATTAGGGGAAAATGCCAGGGCAATAATAATTAATTAACGTTTAAATTCCAGATAAACGTATTGCGTGTTAAAGTCGGGCTGGCAACAAGGCATACGGTCGATACAGTTACTAGAATTGTTGCGGACGTAAGTAACATAAGGAAACGTCAGAAGCGCATTCAACGAAGATAGAATACCAAGAAGATTTCAGCGCTGGATCACGACATCTTATACCTCAGTTTCTGCAGCGACCAGAAGTGCGTTGCCCCGTTCTTGTGGTCGCACACCTTCACGGCCACAACCGTTTTGTTGTAAGGACCACGCTTGCTCGCTGCCTCGGTGGGCAGCAGATCGGCCGGTAGAGGGGAGTAGAGCGTGTCGGTGAGGAGAATAAACTGGAAGATCACCTGCGATGACGTCACAATTTACTTTAAACAGCGACGGGTAAACCATTTAGTTGGGCAACACAAGTTTAAATGTGTTAGACTGGAAAAACATCCTGTGCTAATAAGTTCGTATAAAACATTTTAAAAAGTCAGTAAAATTGTAAAAAAGACATCGCTATTGTCTGGAATAAACGAACTAGAAATCCCGTTTCCATCTTTTGGGGGTTACGGGACCTTACATTAAAAATGATTGGTCCGCGGCACGCTTTTTAAGAATTTTCGCTTGGTGGTTTTACTGCGATGTTACTATAAAGAAATTGAAACAACACACATGTGAAACGCATTCTTAAATTTAAAACAGAAAATCGATAGCTATTATTTATACGTTGGTTAAAGATTTAGTCCCTATTTATATAAATGCACTATATATAAAACATCATACCAATGGTTATACAGACCTTAAAGAGTTTTTACGCTACCCTTTTCACATGTATTGAGTATGTAATCTAAATAAATGTCCCATGCACATAACGACTAACGTAATGTACGGGATGTTGCAAATTGCCAAGCTGTTCGGTGGCCGAAGCGCCCGTCATAACAGGTACCGTAACGAAATCGATACAAGCCTACTCTCTGCTCTATTGGTTGTCTAACAATTCGGCTTCTGGCCATCTCGCACCTGCTTCTTTAGTTCGACGCTGATGGCGTTGGCCTCCTTGAGAAAGATGGCGTTGCCCCAGAGGTCGTCCCGTAGCGAGGTGAACTGGTAGTTGGCCCACTTGTCCCAGGCCCAGCGCGCCAGCGAGTGCTCCCTCTCACTCCACTGCTCCTTTTCTTTCTCATCCTCCTCTTCGTCAAAATAGGAGCGGCCCGAGTCTGGAACGGATCGATGGCGACGTTAAGGTCGAGCGTGTCGAAGCCCGACAGACGACAACTGGTTTTTCGATTACTATATAGCTGGTTGGCGCTTTGGTCGGCAGAGCAGCCGTGTGGAGACGACGTTTATTGCTTATTGCTTTATTGTAAAACGCTAATGTATTATCGGGGAGCCGCACTTAACGGCGGTTTACGGACGCCGTGTTGGGATGTAGGTTTGTCGTTAACGCGCGATTTACAGGATGTTGCGTCACTATTTTTCAAAATAGCTTGGTCGCGCTAAGTAAAAAACGTAAACAACTACAGTCCTTATCCCATCGTTTATGAACCTTTGACATTAACACTTTATCCCTACAAAGTGAACGTATGCGCAAAAGTTGACAGAAACACCATAATCAAAATGTATTATTTTGCAAATAAAACGAACAAGGATGATATAGGGTGAGGGACAAACGCTTATGGCCTTAATGTTAACCAGAAGTTTCAAGCCACCAAACGTATTTTAAGGGTAAAAAACAACTAAATACTATCAGCAGCCCCTCACAGGCACAACGGTCGAAGCAAAATAAACGAACTAACGTAAATTTGCATCCCACCTGCCAACTGGTTGTGTGTGTCGCTGGGGGCGAGAGCTTGTGTTTCCATTTGTTGCTGTAGCACCTCCAGCCTGTGCTCGTATTCCTGTCAGAAGCAAACTTACGCCTTAAAACGCAGGTCCGTTGTTTCGATTTTGGACGGATTAAAACGTCAAAAAAACAGTCGCATTTTTGTTAATAACGCACGGCGCTGCGGTCAATGTAAAAAAAAACCTCAAAACTAAAACATACAACGACGTGTTACTCCCTTAATGCCGGACAAGTCTTGAGAATTCGTTGGCAAAATTCGAAATTGTTTAGAACAACTTTTCATTTATATAATCACTTAGTATATCGCCTTGATTTTTGCATTTCGAAGCCGTTACTCGGCAGAAGTCAGATTGTTAAAAAAACTATTGAGCGGATTGGTCTTTGTTTTGGCTTGTAATTCGAACAAAAAGTGTTACGTAGTGAAAAATTATGCCAAAAATCAAAAACGAATTCCAAAATATCCATAGTCGCATTATTTAAAGAAACTGTTGGCCAAAACGTAGAGTTTTTGCAACGCACGGCAATTTGCTTTGTTAGGCGAAACAATACCCGAAGTATAAGTGCATACAAGTTGCTATCCCAAATGTTGGCACTGTAGGACTAGAAGCTGCTTAACAAATCTAAACAAAGATGAACAATGTATAGATCAATAATTAAAATTGCACCAGAAAGAACCCATTTACGAATATTTCTAACACGATAGAATCCATTCTTATTGAGGTGTTTAGTCATTAAGCTGCCGAGCTGAGCACATGACTCATATAAGCAAGTAAATGTGTACGGTATTACTGGGATCGGAATGACGACTTTATAGTGCTTTTGTTGAAGTTCTAAACTAGACATAAATAATTTAGTTCGGTACAGAGAGATTTAGGAGTTTTGGGTTATCCTTGCGTGTTTATTATTCATTGCGGATTCTACTGCTTCAAAATCAAAGAAACGCCGAAAACTTGTACACTTGATTTAAAAAAGCTATTTTTAATAACAAAAAGTGTATGACTTGAATGGATTTGTCAATTTATTATTTGTCGACTTGTGAACAACTGTTTGTACTACACGTTGTTCTTTAAATTCCTTATACAGTGATAAGAGGCAATATAGGCAATCAAAATTTGTATTTACACAATGAAATTAAGCAGGAAAAAGGCTGCTATTCGACTAGTTTCATTTTTTTACGGACGTCAATATTGAATTTCCTAAAAATAATCAAATAATTTAAAACCATTAACTGTTACCTTACAGCGTCCGTTTCATGGCTTTCTATGGTATGTCATGTTCCAACACTTTTTCTACGACTATGTTTGAGATTGAGACGATTTTGGAGCAAATTTTGGCAGGTGAATATTTCAAAACAGCAGCCAAGAACATATGTGGGAATCCAATATCATCTCAAATACCGCTCAACCAACCTCGTTTATAACATTTTACTAAATATTTTTGCGCAATTTTCACCTCTAAATAAATTTTTGCCTGAGCCTTGACTCAAAGAGTTATGGCAGATAAGCGCACACTTGCTTATGGTGCATTGTTGTTGTAAAACTTATATTCGACGTGCAGGCGAGGCAAAATGGCGCGTATAAAACACAGAAATACACTTAAACGCTGAGGGGATGACTTTCCTACATGAGGCTTTTAATAATTTATTCAGTTCTTACGAAAGCTGTTGTACGGTAAGGCCGGGGAAATTTCCAGGTAAAATCCGAAGATAAAAACGAACTTAACTGGCACGAATAGCGCACGACAAAATGACGATTAAACTCAAAACTGGATCAAGGTCGGTAAATTAACCTAAGCGTTTTCGTATTTTCCTAATGTTTGACGTTGTAAATCTATTATTCGGAAAAATTAGTAGATATTATTTCAGTTCAATTTATTTAGATTTTATCTCAAGGGGCTCAGAATTGCTTTCTTAGCAATCATTTACTTACAATATTGAGCTTTCTACTATCGCAAAAATACGAAAATCATACGTTATAAGTTGGAACGAAACAAATTGTCTAAATGCAAGAACTTATGGAAAGCGTGAAATCGCATTTGGCAACTGTAATTACTTCGTCGTCAAATTTTTAAAACACAGCTTGAAGAACTGGGCACTACTTCCCACAGTGGAGAACCATTATCTACATATATGCTCTGTACATTTAGAAATTATACGTAAAATGATGCTGATAAACGTTCAAATAACGCTAGTAGCTTTAATTATAAAAAAACACTGCTAAAGCAACCATTAAGAAAACGGCCTGAAACATTCCGCCGTGATAATTAACTAAATTATTTAAAGTGACACAATTTTTTAAGAATCCAGCAAAAGAAAAAAATAGTTCTACAGAAAATGGATCATTTTTCTGATCTCATCTGTTGCCTTGCTGGAGCGCTTGGCGCCTGAACGGAGGCTGGTAAACTCCTTTGTAGGCCGGAAATCTCTTCTTGCTATTTTCGTCGACCTCAAGAGCGTCGGGCTGCTGGTTGGACGCTTGCCGGTATTCGCTTGCTTGGTTCAGGTCAGGCGCGCCATTGCACGTCGACAAGTAAGGCGGCGAGTTAGACGCGCGGGTTAAAGCACTTGGCGGGCCGTTTAGCGGGTTGTGGTAAATCTGAGAAGGAATTGGGTCAAGGTGCGGCGGCGGCAGGCACTGCTCGTCGCTTGGAAGATCGCCGATGAAGAAGCGAACGTTGTTCGGGTCTTGGACGATGTTGCGGCCCGAAAGCATTTGTTGCTGGTGATGAAAAGGTGCCAAGTAAGTCTGAGGCTGGCTCACAACGACCGGGGGCATGGCGTACTGCATCTGAGCGGCCGGGTCGTAATACGAATAGGCCCTTGTTTTCGTTAGGAATTGCTGGTTGTGATCTGCCTGTTGTTGCTGCTGTTGTTGTTGTTGCTGTTGAAAATTGTTTAAAGCCGCGTCCGGAAGCCAGTTTTGCACTAATGGAGCTGCTGGTTCGTTCCACTTTCTGCAGTAAGGCTGGTTTAGAACTGCGTTGGCCTCTTGTGGTGGCTGCTGTTGCTGAGAGTTTCTAAAATTGCCTTGGTTCGAAAACTGGATAAGCTGCGTATGATTCTGCTCGTAGAGCCGCTGGAAGTTGCCCCAGGTCTTGTGCCGCTGCTGGCAGTAGTTGCGCTTGTTGTAAGGCCTACGGGCTACGACTGGGTTTTGCGCTTGAGCAAGCTTCTCCTGGGATCCGTTGGCGTTCTTCGCGGCACTTACGACCGGCGAAAGTTTAGGCGATTCCTTGCGAACGTTTTGCTCTTCGCTGCGCGGCTCGAAAGCACTCTCCGACACCGCTGCGCAGGTTTTCCTCCGCGGACCTTCAAAGTACTTCTTTGGCGTTCTCCTGCCTTGCGTCTGCTGCTTGTTTTGGTTCAATCCCTTAAAGGCGAACCTTGGCGTCGGGTAGCGGTTTCCCGTATTCTTACCGCCGCCAGTCTCGCGCAGTTGCTTTCTCTTTTCCTTGTTTACCTCCTGCGACCTCAGGTTCTCCTGGTGCCGCTTCTGCTGTGCTTCCCAGCGAAGGCGCCCGCGGCGGAAGGCAACGTCGTTCTCCATCAGCCAAGATATCTGCTCATCCTTGGTCTTTATCCAGTCAGGCAGCACCACGCCCGGCGATGGCTTGCTGAAGTCGTCCGACTGTATATACTTGGGCGAGCAGTAGCTCTCCGCTTTGTCGTCCTTTGATGAGCTGGAGCTTTTCGTCCCACTTTTAACACTCTTCGCACTACCGCTGTTTGCGTTTCGAGGCATAGACCTTTCTACAGCGCTCTTATTCGACTCGACGTCCTTGACAAAGGACTGCAGCAGAAGGGACTTTCCGTAGTCTGCGTTTCCCGAAAGCGCTTTCTCCATCTCGTCCATTTTCGTCTTCATCATTCGCATTTCCTCGCGTTTCGTCTCGTTGTCCTGCTTGACGTTCTGCAGCATGTCGACCAGCTGGTTCATATCGTCCTTCAGTTGCTTAACCTCGTCGGATCGCAACCCAGACGCAACTTCAGTTTCGCTATCGCCCGTCGTTGGTCTGTCTTCATTCGCGACAACCACGTTCACTAGATTCCTCACAACCTCTTTGACCGTCTCTCTGCGCGCAAAAGACTTTAGCAGGTCTTCGTCGAGCGCCAGTTCTTCCTCGTTGCGGCTGCGCACATCGCTCCTGGCGCAGTTTCGGTCGCCGCAAAAGCCCACCGTGTCTGTGACGTCGCGAGCCACAGACCGCCAGGTCTCCGAAGGGTTTGGATCGCGCTTGCCGTACTGCTGGCACAAGTCCTGCAGCCGGAGCAAGCACATCGCCTCGATCTCGTTCTGTACCATTGAGAAGCCGGTGAGCGCCACTTGGTAGCACACCTCCTTGACAGCTTGCACCTTGATGTCGGCCATGGTCAGCCATCCGGGCCTCCGGGTACCGCGTGGTTGCCATGACGCCCCGTCCGTAGGTTCCCCGCTTTCGCTGGGCCTCCTGCTTGGAAGTCCGAACCGGTTGACGATCGAGCGCAGTTTCTCGGGAGTTACGTCCTTGCGAAGTCTGGTGATGAGTCGCCAGCTCTCCTCGCAAGGCAGCTGGTCGTTGTTTTCGTTTCGCTCCTGTCGGATCGCAGTGTCGTTTGTTTTTTTTTCGAGTGGGATGTGTTAGATGGTGGCACCAAGTCCACGGGTTGTTTAGTCGTTGTTTGTTGGTTTGATTTTCAGCCACAGCCAAGATGAAGAGAAGGGAAAAAGGGAAGCGGATAAAGGAGAACATAGAAAAGAAAAAGAGAAAATAGGTGTTAGATAGAAAGAAGTAAAGTATCCGTGCCTTATCGTCACCGCGCGATCGCGAAATCAATGACACCGCTCACCGAAGGAAAGTTCGTTCATAAAGCCAAATGGTAAACGCCATGCATATAGTTGTCTTCAAGGGTTAATAACATTCCTGACAAACTTCCACCCTGTTGTGGCTGAAGCATGCGGCGAAGTTGTCACAATGTCACATTTCGAAGTAAAAACAGTGCAGCTCAAAGTAAGATTGCGCAAAAAACAACTGAACACATTATTCATGTTAGCAGAACAAAACAGTACTTTGACCGCAGAGCAAATAGATCCCTCAATTTTGGTTTTAAAAACGAGTAATTTCATCAGACTAAAAACTTAATTACACCTATAGAATGAAAATAAGAGAACCCTGAAACAAGCGGGCGCAAATTCTTGTTTGTTAATCACTGATAGATTGATTTAATTAATTATCGTGGCCATGTTTTAAGCAGGGTGGCATTTTTCTGTTCTCAAGTTATCCGTTATAAAAGAGTAGCACATGCAATCAAAATCATTCAAGTGTAATGTCAATCTATCATAAAAATAATCGAATACTAGCTTTATCAACCATGTATTAAAAGCATGCTTCGAAAATTGTGGTATGTCTCGATCATAATAAATATATGATAGGTATCAATTTGTGAACACTAAACGTAAGCTTTATGTTCACAAAACATTACATTTGTAAGGTGGGACATTTTTTATGGTAAAAAGATATCGCCTGGAATGTATTCTGCATCTTCATTAATTTGATTTAGGTTACCTACGATTCCTTAGATATGTTTATATACAGCTTATTAAAATTAGTGTACAGTGCTTAAAACATTACGCAATAGTTTTACTGGCAAATTAAGTTAAAAACATGACTTTACAACGGCTAAAGCGTATTTCGTTTAAATGTTATTGTTTATATGTTTCGTCAATTACAGGAAAATTAAACATAGTCCCGTGTGAAACAAAACACTTTGTTAATTTGCAGTTAGTCGTGATTCAAAACGTCATTGTTGAGCAGCCCATGCAGAAACACAGCTAAGACTTATATTAAAAAAACTTTAACCGACAATAAGACAAAAAAGCGGAATCGTACCAGTCGCTGTTGTTCGAGGAGAAAGTCCGCTTCCTCTTTTTCTCTCTTGTACTGCTGCTCCATCTCCTGGAGCCTGCATCAATTATTCATGCCATTAATTTGTGGCCCAAAACAGCCTTGGGACAGCTGCGCGCCCAAGCTGGAAACAGCGCCTTGCTGGGCACAAACAAACGGCAGGATGGAAAATTTGCCAGGGATTTTGAACTTGGTGAGATGTTTTTTTTGAAGCTTAGGAAAACTTTGTTGGGAAAAACAGGAGCTTGTACTTTTATTTAGACAGTACAAGTTCAAATTAATCGCCATTGCACTAAACGCCCAATATTTTAAAACAGTCCTAACTGAGTAACTTCCACTGAAGCACGTTAACTTGCTTCGCGCAAGTTTTTTTTTTCAGAACAAAAATTTGCTTGGCGCAAGTTTTTTTTTCAGAACATTTCGTGTAAACCTTTGAATCTTTTTGAGGAAAGGTTAAGTCCGCAGGACAATCACACCGTCAAACAGACTTTAGTAACATTATATTTGAACCCCCATAACACTTTTAACTCATCAAAAACGTATAAGCGTTTATCGTTTCGTCGTTGAAACTCCGTGGTTTAACCGAGAAAGTGCATCCCTTACTTTCTCTCCATCTCCTGTTTCATGTCGATGCCCTGCTTGTCGAGAAGTTCGCGTTGCGCAAAAGACCAGTCGACCGGCTCCGTTGGCGATTCGATGCAGAAGTCCAAGTTGCCGCGTTGCAATCGGGCTTAAAGTACAATATTGGTCGGTTTAAGTGACGCCTCTTAAAAAAAGGGCGTCTACTTTTTATCCAGTGCTTTTGTGGCGTAAACTAGTCAGGATTTAACAAAAACGCTAAAGCTTTGGTGTTTTAGTGGCGTGAACGGGTCAGGATTTAAAAAAACAATAAAGCTATAAATAAATTCCTTAGAAGCGCCCTTGTAAACTAAACAAATTGTTTTGTCATATATAATAAGCAGGGTGGATATCAAGGTGGAAAGTAGTTTACGAGACCCCACAAAACGACTATAAAATAAGCAAATCACCAACTATATTTACCTCAAAAAACTTCCATAAAACAAAAATAAGGTTTAGGAGTTAGACACATAGGGCCGAGCCTTGTAGAATATGTGGTATTGAAAACTTAAATATAATGGTTAAATTTTTTTCTCGCATAATGACATATAAATGTGCTATGTTAATCAAGCTTTGTCGATTTTGGGTAGACAGGAAAACGTGGAATTGCGAGGCGAGAAACTGGCCTATACTTGAAACCGTTTTGTGGGGTAATCAATAAAAATTGATCACTTATATCCAGTAAGCTATTTTAATGCCGAATGAAGATGGCGAATGAAAATGGCGAATGAAAACGTTTTGTGATAATATATTCGAAGGAATTTTGCCAAGCAGTTGTTGTAAATTAATGCTTTGTAGTAATCTATCAGTCAGTTTGTAACAAATACGTAAATCGGAAAACACAGAAACTACAGGTAACTGTTAACATTTGTTTTGCTTTTAAATGAAATACTTTGAGGATTAATTTACTTAACTTTGAGACAGGGATTACTGTGAAAGCAAAATAAATCACGGTCGCAGAAAGTTTAGTAACATTAACTGCTCAACCTCTATGGACAACATAAAAATAAATGGCGTACTATACAATAAACGTAAATACGTAATTTTATTTTAACCTTAATACGTATCTTCAGTATAAAATCAAATTTAAACTACAACAAAAGAAGAATATTTTCCAGATCTGTTCTTCTTAACCTTTTATTGTTTTAAGCCCTTAACAGAACCTAATGGATTTCCATAACAACCAAGGGTTATGACTTACCATGAATAAACAACACCATAATCACCAAACATTTGCATTCAAATAAACCTTCAAAATTTAAACAAACCTAAAACTGATACTATTACTTTCCCTACGCATATCCTGGTCCAAAATGCGCAAGAAAAAATTGTCAATTTATCCCTTGGGTTACCTACCCACAAGTTAAGAAGATGCTCGATTAGGCAGAGTAATGAGCATATTGGCAATTATTCGCAAGGCAATTGGTTTACTGGCGAGATATAGTTGATTCATTTATTTTAAATCTATCGGTTAGTTAAATGGAAGTGTTATTTTCGGTTGTCGTAACTTTATAAAGTTGTTGACTGTTCACATACCAACCTAATAACCTCACCGAGCTCGAGCAATTTACGTTTAGCCGCGCCAGAATTGGCGGCGAAGCTAATACCCTGTATGTAAAGTAATCGCCTTTAGCCAGACAGATTCCGGCACGAAATCTTTGTTTACCTTGGTCGGGGTTCATGAACCTGAAGACGTGGTTCTTGCCCATGATAATGCGACTTCCCGATCGCAGTTCGGTGGGCCCGTTCACCTCACGACCATTGACGAAGGTACGGGCTCCCTCGAAAGGTATAATGCACACCGAATCTGACAAAGCAAATGGTATATGTAAACCTTATCGTACACGCAGCCGCGCATATACGAACATTGGGACAACGAACAGACTAGGGGCTTGACTTTAAAAGTTGTTTAGTTCAAACTTAACATAAAACCGACTCAATCGGGTACTTATGCCAACTGGTCCAGTTTTATCCCCTTTATCTACAAACGGAATTAAGCTTACGCTCTTTTAACCAGGGCGTATAACATCCCCAGCTCATATAAAACCATGCACGCTGAGTTTGCCACAATAAAGTACATGTTGTTTGGCAAGGCATTTGTAGACCGTGTGATTGCCCACTTTCTTGATTAACATAAAATAAGTAGATAAACTTACATTTACGTTGAGTAGTTAAAGTAGGTATTGTGACAAGTGATGAGTGATGACCTAGTTACTAGATGAAGTTACTACTGAGGTAAGTATATAAACTTGGCAGTGTGAAAACAATAGAATAACCTGCTATTAAGATAAGTAGACAAACTGGGTAATAAGATACATACATGAATTTGGTAGTAAGACAATCATAGACAATATGGTAATAACATTAGTAGGTAAACTTTGTTTGTCGCGTTAGTTTTTTGTAAATTAATTTAAAATAATCTAGTTTATATGGACACTTTTGATAGAAAGGCACCAATTCTCAATCCGCTAGCTGCTTTTTAACACAGCTCCGCGGTAGTTCGCGACATGAGGACAGTAAAATTTTGGTCACCAAAAATCTAAAGCACAAATTACTCCGCAGGGAATAAGCCTTTGTATTCTAGCAAAGTCATTCGTGCGAGCATACATTTTGACCTACTATTGGGGGACGTATACACCAATTAATGGTAAGCTACAGAATAAAGCTATACCATGACAAAAATGTTATACTTTTAGGGGGATATCTTAAGAGCAATGTTAAAATCCCTAAACTTATGAAAGCTTTTAGTCGAATATAACCCGTCGTAAAACATTTCACGGTGGCTAACAAGCGTTGGAAACAGGGCGACTGTTTGATACATAAGCACGTTAAGCCGGCTGATTTCATTTCGCGTCTAATACCACCGGAGGGGATTGAAATGCCAATCAATATCGGAATTTCCATCAGGCCAGTGATGTGATCAATATATGTTGCCAACAAGGGCTGTGAGGACGCCAGGCGGCGACCGGTGCTTTACTATTGGTCACGGGTTCGGACGGGGCGAGCGATTAGCATTGCATGTATCAATTAGCGCCGAAGGCGACCCACTTTCTTCGATTTGATGAGATTTCTTGCATTGCAGGATGCAGTGTTCGTCCATGATGTGCTGCCCGCTGAGCACGATGTCCTGCGGCACTTTGGCAGAGGAAAGGCCGACCCTGGTTAAAGCGAGGTAGTAATTAGTTACACATTCGACGGTAAACTTTGCAACTAAACTTCTTGGGCAATGTCTTTTCTCGTTTGTCTAGGCATGTAAGTTTTCACTAAAAGTACTACTGCTTAACAAGGTGAATCGTATTTAACCGAAAGCGAAAATGTAAATTCTGGAAAGACTTAATTATGCCACAACAACACCACACTATAGCTTAAGAACCTCTCAAACAATACGTTTGGGCTGTTTTACTTGGTAGAAATTATCGCCCTTATCTTAAAAAGTGTCGAGTAAAATGATTTGCTGAAATATTTTTCTTGTTAATTTTCCAATCAATCAAAAAATTAAATTAATTGTACCCTTCTGTGGATTTGTTGCACTTAATTTAATCTGACCATGCCATCAATTGTATAACACGTAAGAAAGCGCAAACCCACATCAAAAGACATAATTGAAAACCACCGAAGGAATAATAAACAAAAAACAGAGACTCGTGAAATATTGTTTAAACTTCCTAAAAAGTTTTTTTAATAGCCTTGTCTATAGAAATTAAAAAAAAGTTTTAAGAAAATGGAGTAACGGTCATCAGTACAAGGCCTACCCTCCTGTATGAGGTTAAATTTATCCTGTACGTATTTCTGTTTTTACCAATTCTTAATAGCTTTGACACAAAAAAATAGGTGGTTGAATCGCAAGGAGTCGCTTACCGGGTTAGACCGTCTTTAATGTAGTAGAGAAGGCACTCTGACATCAGAGGGTCCTCGTTTAGGTTAACGATGTGCGGTGTTCGCTTGGGTGAGAACACTCCTAACGTTTCGCCATCTTCCCGCAAGGAGACGCCGAGCTCCATCAGCGCGTTTTCTCTGCGGACGAAACAAACTTAGGTTGGATCGAACTATAGTCATAAGGATGAAACAAACACAGTTCGGAATAAGACTGAAATAAGACTTAACACCTAAAAGTCGTAATAACGTCTAGATCAGAATAAGACCCAAAACCTGTCAGAAAAATACCTAAATGGCCAGAATAAGGCCTATACGACATTTTACTTAACCCCAAGCCTTACTCCTAACTTCTTCACTAAATCACCCTAATAAGTTCAACTCTAACCGGCAGCATATGGCCGATTTTGCTCACAAAGCCAATGCTGATACTATTTAATTCGACGAGGTTAACCCTAAACAAGATCGTGAGAGTGCTTGTCTTTATGTTTAGGGCATATGCTAATTCCCACAAAGAAAGTAAGGAAACTTTTTAATTTTCCGAAATATTTTTTCCAAGCATTTCACAGCCATATTATATCGTTCACACTGTGTTTCACTTTAGAAATGCAGAAAAGTTATCTAGGGAAACAACAAAATTTCAATTTAGTTCGATTTATATCTGTGGGCACACCTCTGCTGGCGAATGCATTCCGTTTTTCGCAACTTCTCTTCCCAAGTCTCGTTTAGTTCAGCAATGATTTTTTCAGACTCCTACAAAACAAATAAAGTTATCAACGAACGTACAATCGTGCAAATTCTTAGGCACCAAAAAAGGTGGTCAGTTTACATATTCTTTAAATTTAACCCAATGGTAAACAAGATACCAATAATAACACAAAATCGAATGGAATATCATACTTTGATTCTTTCCAGCGCGTTCTTCTCCTGCGCTTTAAATACTTCAATTGGAGAGTCAGGTCCAGAAGTGACTTTGCCGACATTTATTCCTTAAAGGAAAAATAAAACAACTTTTTTAAGTTATGGCGACATTTTTGTATTGTGTTGAAGGCAACTTGCAACAAGTCATTTTTAACGTTGGTCTGTTGACCGATTGGGAGTAAAAATTTTTAATTTAAAACCAAATATATCGAAATTTAAGAAGTAAGATGAACTTCATATAACACGTAAAAGAGTGCTACACAACACAAAAACTAAGCCAGTCGGCAGACAAGCATTATGTAATCAGGAAAAGCCATTGAGAATTAGCAGACAGACAATGGCAGTGCAAGCAGCTGTTGTTGCCTACCCTTGTCCAGTGTGTGCTGAAGTTTGTTCCTATTCTGTAGACTGTGATGATTTATGAGACTGGCCAAACCCTCTGCGCGCAGAACTTGTCTCAATCTTTCTACTTCCTCTTTTAGTTCTCTGATTAGTTTTGCATTGGGGTCTTCATTCACCACAGCGTTGCACTTGATTTGCTTGGCACGGTCGGCATATCTGTTAAAGAAAATGTGATTTAGCCCTTTATTTTAAAATTAAAAAATATCCAACACACCCAAATTTCCTTTAGAGGTTTATTTGTATTTCCTTAAAATAACATTAAACAGCCTTATTAATTCTACTCTAGATTTCAACAAACCTTAGTGTACTCAAAGTTTCATCAAAATTGATATCAGCTGGGCTTATTGCAGCAATCATTGCTGTTTTTGAATTGCCGCCCAAATTTTCTTTGAGTAGCCATGTCAAAACGGAGTCTCTGTATGGGATGTATTCTCCTTTTTTCTTTTTAGATTTGGTCTGAAAATTTCACACAAAAATGAAACGATATTTTAAAATAAAGGTATATTTTGAAATAAAGTCCCCCAAATAGGTTATGTATGTAAATTTGATGGTTACTAAGGATGTGTTACTTGACCAATATAAGAACAACAACAACAACCACCATAAGCAAACGGATATGCTTCTGTAAACCATTAGACTAAAAGTGAGTTGATTAGGCAGGCTTCATAAACCCTGTGGTTGGCTTTCCCTATGCACTCTGCAATGCCCCATGGGACACGAGGATCAATATTAAAGGTTTGTTGCAACTGTTGCATGTCTGGGGTTGGACAAAGATCAGTAATCTTAGCCAAGAGCCAGACACCACAAGCCAGAGAAAGATGACTCACTAAATAAGACTGGAAAATAATCTAAAAAAGTTAATTATAACTTAATAATGATACATAATTATGTTTTGTTGTAGAAGTTAATTGGTAGATTAAGTTTATTCATTCACTAGGCTAAATTGTCAAACAATTAGTTGCCAAACAACATATATCATTTTTAAATAATGTTCAATATTTTTGACAAAACCTGTTTTATACATTTTAATCCAATAAAAGTAAAGATAGAAAACTACAGTTAAATCCATTGTGTGTACATAACAAATATTTTGGCATACATTTTACAGCGAATTTTGGTTTGAATATATAAAAAATATTATTATATATTTATTTTTTTATTTTTTTATTTTTTGAAAAAATGGTTAAATTTCAAGCCTGAACAATTGTAACATTATTTGAAAAAAAAATTTATAAAATTCTCCTACGAAATATTTTTTACATAGTCATGTTCAAATTGGACGAAATTGATGTTTCATCTTAACATATTTAGGAATGCTTACATAAATAAACAAGGTAACCCTTATTTCCAACAGATTCACAGCTTTACACCGTTTGACAACTATAATTACAAAAACCACCACATCAACAACAACAACAACAACAACAACATTTAAGTTACTCACAACTGTGGTCTGAGGGGTTTCCTTTATGATGCATTAAAAATAAAATATATCATTTTTAAGTTAATAATATTAACCTAGAAAAATTATTAATTTTGAAAACACATTTAAAAATTGGCTTTTAGACGATATAAATTAAGCTATATAATTAAAAAAAAATCCAACAAGAAATCCAGTGGCAAGCTAAATTCTTAAATAAAAAATATTTATAAATGTGTCACATTAAATACTGTTTCTTACTTGTTCTGCCAGTGCAGATATAACTTTTCCAAGGGTTGTTAGAGATTTGTTAATATTTGCCCCTTCCTTTAATCGCTTTCCCTTGGCTCCTGTAGATTCAGCTCGTTCACTTCCAGCAAGATCAACAAGACTTATCTTGCTTACCTGCGTTGAGTGCAACAAAAATAATTCCACATATAAAATATCAATGGATTACACAATAAGTGGTGGAAATTTGCATACTAAGGCTAGTTGGCATTTTATAAAAAGGATGTTTTCCCACAGACTTTAAATATTATATGTGTATATGAAAGTGAGCACAGACCTTTTCTGTTTCAAGATTAGTTGCTTCATCACAACGTTTTTGTGTAAAAACTATGTTAAACACACCATGAGAACGACTGCTGGTAGCATTCATGTTTGTCGCTGCTACAGTTCTGGAATAAACAATTCATCACTAGTCAGTTTTTAGAATAAACAATTATATCACTAGAGAATAGAGATACTTTGATCTTGTAGACATAGAATAATGGCCTTAGTCTAGAGTTTGGCCAAGTTTTTACCTAGCTTTGTTGCCTTCATCCATCAGATTGTTGATGTCTGAAAAAGACTGAACCGCAAGCTTTGAAAGATCTTCAACGTACGGTCCAAGAAGCGGGTGTTCACGCACTCGTAGATTTTTATTGTTTTTAGGGTTTAGCAAATCTCGAACTTGTTCACAGTATATTTCCATGTAGCTTACTTCCACCGAATAGGTAATGTTGCCTTCTCCATCATTTAAATTGTTGTTTTCCGTTGATTCGGCAATTCTTGTGAATAATTCCTCACACATCTATGTTAAAAATATTTAAATTAAGTTACCAATTTCTTTTAAATGTATAGAAGAAAATCAATTAATATATACATTATCTAAATATGGACAATATTAGTCACACTTTTTGTTAAACACTAAAATGAAAGAGTTACATGTTAACTAGATAATTTTGTTCAGTAAAAAGATTTAGATATTCAAGTAAAAAATTATGCTTTTCACAAAAGGTTCAATTTACCTGTGGAATAATCCCACATTGGTCTTTTGTGTCGTGTTTGCCCATCATGGTGTATGATTTTCCTGCGCCTGTCTGACCATACGCAAATATGCACACGTTGTAGCCATCAAATGCATGCTGAAGCATTTCAACGCCCAAGTCATTGTACACCTGCGTCTGACTTGCAAAATCTTCATCTGTTGGCTTCAAATAAAAAATGCTTCTTAGTACAAAAATAACAAGCCTTAATAGTATATTTCACTTAATGATTTGTTATAAATTTATACTATTACAAACTGATTTTTTAACTTACTCACAAAAATTGTATAAAACTTACTGATGTGTGTGACCAATAGGAATAATCAAAGTTGAAACTTTTAGGATTTTCTCTTGGCTGTTTTGGATTGGAAATGACTAAAAATTAAAAATATAAAGTCAAAACAAAGTCAATACAGTATTTTTAACTTGGTATGTTGATGATATTAGATCAAAGCAGATACCCGATATCTAGTGGTAGTATCTGTACTCGTTCGAAACTAGGGTGGTATCGGTGTCAATTGACTATCAATTAATATAGGAAAATGCGGTTAATTGCAGCGCTTTCTATATTTAATAGGTAAATTTATCTAAAAGTAGTAGATTAACAACTGTAGGTATATTAACATATTTGTGCTTAGCCCATTGTAGCCTAAAAACCTACAAAAAAGGCCTTGGAATATTGCAATTTCATTTTTCTCATTTGAGCATCTAGTGTTCTTGGTTATAGCTTATGGAATTTCTATTTTTCTTGTTTGAGAATAGTAATCATGTTATGGTATCGGAATGGATCACAATACTTTTTGTTGGAAATATCAGGTATCGGAATCGGAATAAAATGACCAGTATTGGACCCGTAATATAAACCAATCAAAGAATACATAATTTTTATTTGGTGTAATTAAAATATAATTATGTGAGATTTACTGCAATTTAAGGATCTCTTCTATGGTTGGCCTAATATCCCCCTGTATATTGATCCCCTCATATAAATTTATCAATTTTTCCACCTACATCAAACATATTACGATAAATCTTACTTGTCGTTTTTCCCTCCATCTGAATAATGCAATTTGATTTCTTTTCTTTTTCTCTGCTGTTGAAGGGCCGGACCCTCACAGCTACTTTCACAGAAGACATTTTAAATGTTGTTTGGAATATTCCGTTCTTTTTTTAATCCATTTTACTTTTTGTTTACAAGTGTACAAATGAACAAATAAATATATATTTACAGCACTGCCCTGTGACAGAAAAAAACAGTATATATGAAATTAAAATTTTCTACAAATATAAACACTGACACCGTTCAAATATTACATAATGTCGTCTAGAACTTTCAAAAAACTATAAGAACCAGTAAATTACTAAAGGCTGACCTAGTGAAATCAAAATCTACAGTGCCTTAAGAAAGTTCCTTTATACATGCAATTACTCATGCATTTGATTAAATTCGCCTTTTCGGTTTCGCAAAATGAATTTTGCGAAGAACAATGGCCAACTTTTTTAATTCACGCGCTCTTTAACGCAAATGACCATCATCACATATCAAATACTCATACCAGACGCGTATTGTTTTGTTTTGCCACGCAAATATTTATCTATCCTGAAGGAACAGCCGGTATACGGGCGCTGTAGCAAGCCTCCACATCCATTGACGTGTTCACTACTGGGTGCCGAAACAGCAACGCGCTTTGAATCAGCGATTGTATTTGCAAAGCACGGCGCTTGCTTGAGCCGCGCGGCCTAAATCACGCTGCTCCTTCTCGCTATTACGTCAGAGACTCGTCATCGATCGGGACCAGTTGGCTTCGCCAATTTCCTTTTCGACGCAAGCTTCTGTTGTCGTAGCTCGGTGAAGTTCAACCGACAACTCTTGCAATCTCCGGGGAATGTAACATAAAATTCAAAACAGGTAGGTCTATACTCAGTGCTCACTGTCAGCGTCAGTACTTATAAAACGTCCAACGACATTTTCAGTATCCTTTTCCAGCAACTGGTAATCAAGCAGTTGAGAAAGGAAATTGAGAAATCAATCTAAAATATACAATAGCATCCAAAAACAACAATTGTTGTGTCTTTGAAAACTAATGATGTCAACGCAGAAATGAACGATGATTTTTTCTAAGTTAGCACGAGCTGTAACGCATTACGACAACAATCCGCTATTCTTTCTAAACTGGTGAACTTCGCTTTCGTCGTTAGCTCGTGACTAGACTAAAGACGCTCGGCCTACTAGGGCGTCTTGGGCAAGCGTTTGAAAGACGGGGAGGCTCTTAAAATATTCATGTGCCTGTTCCGACAGACCTTTATCGATTAGGTATGAGGCAAGTATCTTTGTTCGTTTTTTAGGCGCCACACGTAAGTCGTAAGCCTACATTTAGTCGGCCTTAAAAGAAATACCATAAATGTTAGGCCGAGGAAAAAAAACACAAAATGTTTTCCAGTCCATGTCAGATTAGTAAACTTGTCCCACATAGTTTATATATCTGACGCATTGCCGACTGTTTCATGACACTTTCAGTTAATAAATAGATTTTATCTTTTCATCGTGACATGTATAATGTAATATTTTAACAATCGTACAATACTTAGTTTACCAGAAGCTCCGTCTCAACTTCTAAGGCTAAATTTAGTTTGTATTTAAATTTTTTAGAATTAAATAAAGCACAACGATAAAACGTTCAGGAATAATTTAAGTTTCGAAGTTTTAATACGGAATTAAACATTTATTGAGCAGCAAATATCAATAAAAAATGTACGATACATAGAGCTATATAATAAAAAAATGAAGAATCCACCTAACAGTATATGCTACTTGAAACACATTACAAACGCCACTTTACCGCCATCTAGTTGCGTATAGAGAAAGAATTAATCGAACACCCCGAACGTCAAATACATCGCACGAGCAGTTACATCAATACACGAAAATTTATGCCCCAAGAAATATCAACATGCGACCAACAGTAACGTTTTTTAATAGACTAAAAAAAATAAGTTTAAATCGTATGTTATTGTCAAAATCGAACAGAAAAATAAAACTATCTCCATGATTACTTGAGCTCAAAAAACAATAAAATACTCTTTTAGAATTATATTCCTTGATAAAAACCTTCATATGAATGATGGCACAAATCAGTGCTAGCATTAAACCAATTATTGCTTAAACCACAACAAAATTTTGTCTAGATTGATATTTAGAAACTGAAAACGGGCAAGCAAAAACAAGAAAAAGCTTAATATTACAAATAAAATAATGTGTAATTATTCAGACAATACATTTTTTTACGCTTTTTGCACGTAAAAATAGTTTCGAAAATAAAAGTTTGTTCACTGTTAATTTAAGAAACCTAAATGATAACAAAAAAAAAACAATGTATTATTGCATATTAATTTTGCGCATTAGGCAATCGCAATAATACAAGAAAACCTTTGGCAAATATTTAACTGTACGGATCACAAAACGTAACTATAAATTTACTAAGGTGTGACGATAAAATATGCAAGTAAACATGATATAAAAAACATAATCTGCTAAAACTTAATAGACTGATACATAATATATAAAGTAAAACTTATTTCTATATTCAGGCAGAGAAGCTGTTGTGATATAAAAGTTTACTGCAAGCAATGTAAAGGTCACAGTTGACATATATAATTGTAATATTGTCAGAAATATTTATATTTTAAAATACTGCAAAGTGCTACACATAATTTTTACTGTCCATCCTCTAAGATCGAGCCATCGGTCATTCCTAGGATCACTTGCATCCTTTAGCTGCCAGTTTGGGTGACGTGTGACACTTTTAAAATATTTGCTGTTCTACCATTATTTGGCTGTATCCAGATGGTGGATCAAAGGAAAAGTCAGAAAACTGGACGTCCAAAATTGCACTTTCATCAACTTTACAAAGAATATAGTTAGGTAGTTAGTAAAACTAATTAGTTATTCAATAACTTGGTCAAGTTTGGCCTGCAATATTAAGGCAATGAAAACAAAGGCAGCAGCAGCAGTTTATTTAATCAAAATTCTAAAAAAATGGTAAATAATTTAAAACAAACAATAAACACAGATGTGCTTAGGAAAGTATAAAACTTGTTCATTTATTGTCTAATTTTATAATTTATTAATGTAGGTTAACAAGATTTAAACTTTTGATGATGCTTATAGCAACATAAAAAAAGCTACTGGTAACATAAGTTTACTACAAAGTTGGTTATAAAACTGACCATAAAGAACAGGAAACACTGTCCCTCGAATTCCTGAAACGGGGCAACTGATTGACTTGCCATTGACAAAAAAGTTTAACTCCACATGATCATAAGACACACCCTAAAAATAGGAAAAAATAGTGAAATAGATATCATAACTCTCACTGGGATTGCGGAAAACTATCTCTTTATATTTTATTAATGTAAGAAAGAAACAAGAAAAAATATAGTTCAAGAGAATATAGGTTCCAGAGAAATAAAAGTTTAGTTCATAAGCATAACCTTTTGAGGTCTCCCACCAATTATGATGGAAGTAGGGCCATTCTGTGTCAATTCACACAGTCAATATAATGAACACCTGCAAAATTGGAGCGTAATTTGTCAAGAAATGCGAGAGTTATGACGCATTTAGTTTGGGGGGGTCTGCCAAGGGGGCGCAATTTATCTATTTTGGACCATGTTTGACGGCCTATTACTGCTAAACTAAATAAGGTAACAAACCATTTTTTTACAGGTGATAGTACTTCTACCAAATATTAAAAAATCAACATAGTTTACATTGTCCCTCTAAAAGGTCAAAGGTCATAGACATCCAAAGTTCCTTTCCTAGCACACGGCTAAATTTTTTCCTAATTTTGAAACCTCGCCAAGACCCCATTTTTGATTAGATTTCGCTAAAAATAGGTTGAAATGTTGTTTATAGGATTCTCTCATAGGATAGTGAAAAGGTGTGTAAAATTTAAGGAAAATTGGAGAGGTTGAATTTCTTGACTTTGTGTGAATTGACACGGAATGGCCCAGTAGTTAACATTAAAAAAGAAATACTAAGCAATTTTGAAACTAACATAAACTTGTTAACTCTACAGCAATTACAAAAAAAAATGAAATAGAAGACTAGCTTAAAACATTTGCTACATAGTTTTTTACACTAAGCAAACTACATATTGTTATACTTACGTGTGTAATAAAGTAGAAAAAGCAATACAAAAAATAACATTAAAAGACCTAAAAAAATGCAGAGTTACTTACAATGACATCTCCTTCTTCCACTTTTACTTTTGAAGCATGATAAACTTGCTTGTTGTGCACAATGTTCCCATCATGTTTTAACACCCAGCTGTATGCATCTTCCCCAAGTGGAACACGGTCCAGTTCTGTTTGTCCAAGTGCAAGTCCAATTCCCCAGATTCCAGAACTCTGCAGCTTCACCTCAAAGTATGCCTAAAGTAAAATACATGCTGGTAATACCTTTTTAAAAAGGCCTAAAAATTAATACCACAAAATATTTAATTAACACCTGAGAGCCTTTAAATGTGTTGAGGGAATAAAAAGTCTTTGATCGGCTATTTATAAATATATAATTAAAAACAAGGAATTTTAGGCCTTTTTAACCTAGCTTCTCTGTTTTAATGGGCATTGTTTCAGTTTTAATGCATGCATTAACGGCAGTGTTTTCAGTTTTTTTTAGGGCAGTGAGCATTATATTATGTAAAACATGCTATTAGCCACAAAATTTTGTTTACAAAACCATTGGTAAAAGTTTAACCGTAAAACAATTGCTATTTAAGCTTGTATATCAGGTGTCAACACCCAGAGCGCACCTTAATACATTTTAAATATTTTTAGCAAAATGGGTCTGCATGCTCACACTGTTGTGATGGTGATTATGTATACTGGTACAACTTTTTGATGGACAAATAACACTAAATAGCACAAAATCGCGAATTTAAACTATGAACACACAATTTACAAAATCCTTTTTTTAACCTTTATTTTTCATGTTTCAGTTTGCAATGCATTTTATCGTCTTTTCGCATAGGGGAGTTTGGTCTGTTATTAAGTAAAATGTTTAACACTGACATAAACATAGTTATTGATTTTATTGTGTGGGTTGATATTTTCAAACATGTCATATTTTTTTACAAGTTAAACATAAGCACAAAATTGATCAAACCAATGAACCTTATCCTGCATTATACAGGCATTTGCGAGACCAGCTCCTGTTCCACAAATTCTTCTTCCTCCTTTTACAACCACAGCATCAGTGCCTTGTTTGACATAAATAACATACAAAATGTTCACCAAATGCACTTATTATTTGAACAACATAAAATGAATGACTAGATCTCAATACAGACCTGAAAGGTGTATTTGTCCATTATATATATTTACCAACCAAATTTTAACACCTAACAATTAAGGTCTATAGCCCCAAAGGTGTCAAAAGGGCAAAGTTGATGAAAATTATCCAGAATGTTTATTTTTTTGTAATTCTTTGCTACAAATATTAGAAACAATCATTATTGTTTTTTTTATAAAAACTATGGTTTGACAAATTTAGGTTTACCAATGAGTAATGTAAACAAAATTGAGTCCTGTTATACACTATATAAATAATTATATACTAAATATATATAACCGGCTATTTAGCGAGATCTATATTCCACAATTTGTCACTGCAAAAGATATCTGAAATCTTATCCAAAAAAATTCTGAGATAAATACCTCAGAAATTATATTTTTCATTGTAACACAGCGATAGTTTATGCGAAATGATGACACTAGCGTGATTTTGGGCAACATTCCATGCCAAAGATCTTTAACAGGAAGGAACTGGGCCCTAAGGGTGTTTACCCAGCTAACAAAGCATTTTAAATTGATATGGAAAGAAAGGCGCTCTTTCACTATTGTACGTGAAAAGTTATGCAAAAAAAAATAATAATAATACCGCATACCACAACGCATATTGTTTGGGTTAGGGTGCGGGTTAGTGTTTGGGTGAGGGTGGGTCAAGTAATATTATGTTTATTATTAATAATAACTTGACCCACCCTCTACCAAACGCTAACCCGCACCCTAACCCAAACAATATGTGTTGTGGTATGCGGTATTTGAAGAAAAATTTTTTTTTGGTGAGGGTGGGTCAAGTAATATTATGTTTATTATTAATAATAACTTGACCCACCCTCTACCAAACGCTAACCCGCACCCTAACCCAAACAATATGTGTTGTGGTATGCGGTATTTGAAGAAAATTTTTTTTTTATTAATTTTTACGTACAATAGTAAAAGAGCGCCGAAAGAAATTATGAAAATTTGCAAAACTTGGTACTGGTTTAGAATCCTATCACATTTTCATTCAGGGGTTTCAATTGCTAACACTGCTTGGGTAAGGGTGAGAGTTTCAAGAAAAAACTACTTACCCATCCTGTTGGTATCAAGGCAAATCCTTGGTTGTTCCACAACACTTCTATGATCCTCGATTCCTTGTCCTCCAGACCAACCGAAACAACGGTTAAAGCATTTTACATAAAAGGACATGCCGAACGCAAGATTTACTTTATCTGTTTAAAGTCCTAATCGTTTCTTATGGCAAACTAGAACATAAATGTTACCATCGCTCAAGCAACACACGAGCTTACAGTAGGATGGGATGAAGTTTTACGGTATTATAGCACCATGAAATCGTGTCAATTTAACTTTTTTCACCCTTCAGTGCACATTGGGGTAAACATGATTCATGCATGACTTGATTGGTTCACGTGCAAATTTACCCACATGTATTACGCCCAAACGGTTTTACAACAAAGTTTTTAACAAATTCTATGTTAAAAATGTAACAGGTTTTTTTCACACGTGCTCTAAAGGCATGGTTTTATCTTTAATGTTTACAACTTTTTACCAGGCTTGATCACACAACTCTGTGTGAACCGACTTTATGTGAGAAATACATTTAGGTTCACCACAAAACAATCGATACTATTTTTTTTATTTTATTTATACATCTTTGGCGATGTAAAATGGTCGACAAAACCGAAGAACAACTTGACCAGAATGTAAGTTTATTCGTTCACTTCCGGTTTGGCCAATATTTTTTTGGTTTGATTTATTTTTTTTCTTTAAGTTGTATGTTATACGCAACCTGCAATTTCGAAACCCGGGTCCTGCGTTAGATCAGTTCAATCCAGAGCAAAGCCACAGGCAAGAACGTAAACTACAAAGGATGATTCAGCAGGCGTCTAAAGGAAAAGGGTCTGTTCACAGTACTTAATAAAACTGTCTTGGTTATGGTAAAACTTTAAGTTTACTTAGTTAAGAAAAAACAAATCCAGTTTTTATTACAACTTTTTATAATATATTTAAGCTTCATCAGTTTGTTCTATCCCAAACAATTGTATAATATTGTTTAAGAAAAGGAAAAACAGTCTATGATGAAAATGGACTACTGATTGTTGACAAAAGAGATCTCTGTGATTGTTTGCGAGAAAACTGCCCGGGTTGTTTTTATCCATGTGAAAAATGCAGAAGCACCAAGTGTGGAACAGAATGCAGATGCTTACGCAAGTACAAACAAGTTTAAAGTTATTATCTTAATTCCATTTGTGAAATGCTGATTAATATTAAGATTTTTTGTAGAATCATGTTTCTTGACACATCCATTTTTCCCCATAAAGTAAATAAATAAGTAGTATTTTGCATCCATTATACTAATTCTTAGGCAAAATAAGTCCCGACACTTGATCTGTTATTTTTAAGATGGTATTATGAAAGTTTAGAAGTTGAAGGAGGCTCAAGTCGACAGTTTCCTGGAAAGGCAACATGAACATTTATGTCAAGATGTTTTAATATTGTTCTGTTGAAAACATAATGAAGCTTTACCCAGTTATATGTGTGGAACATTACCGTTGGGTAACTAAAGTGATCCTGCAAGAAAATTAACTATGTTCACATGTTTTTATTTTTTATGCATTGCCTGTAAAGTTACACAAATAAAATAAAATCTTTGTAACACTGAAACAATCCACTTAAAAATACCGAGCATGCATCAGGCAGCGGCAACAGAACAAAAATAAATAAAAAAATTTTTTTAATTGTAAAGAACAATTTTTTTATTATTTAATAAATGCAAATTATTAGCTGTTGGCACTGCCTTACAAACACAAACTAAATGTAATGTGCAAAAACAATGTAGTTAAGAATCATTTAAAGTTTTTTTCATGTTTAAAACTAAACTGTTGACTCAACGAACCAAAATACAAAACTTTGACTTTTGTTGTATATCTAAGGTAAAATCAGGAACACGGTCAAGAGTTAACAAAAGTAATGTTCTCTATATCATCAAGCAGCTAAAACATCTCTGACAATAAATAAAGGCATGCACGGATTACTAACACGAACATGTATAAAGCTCCTTGACTCTGTGTGCTGTTTTAACTTAGATCCCATTACATAAAACACATACAGGACTGCAAACTATGTATTGGTGCATGTCAGAGAATATGTTTTTGTATATATTTTATCTATTGTTTGCCAAGTATCGTTTAAAAGTTTATGGTTTTTATTGCAAAATAGAATTACTTTTATGTAATTTTAAGTTTCTATTTCACCTATTTTTTATTTGACCAAATAGTTACTTGAAATCAAATCAAATTGTAGCATTTTAATAAAATAAGACGTATATATCAGAATATCCCTATTATAAAATATATTTTCACACTTAAAACAAATAATATGTTACAATAACTCTCTTGAAGTGGTTGCATTTGTATACAAATTGACAGCGACCAATAAGAAACATAAAATTAGTGGTCCAGTAATAGCACCCTCCAATCCATAGCTGTATAGACCACCAGCAACGGCAAGTCCAGTTATGTAAGGATGACCGCCGCCACTACTTTTAGAAATATCCCTGTAAATTGCTGCATCAACAAACAAAGTTGGGGAAAATTGAAACAGGCATAAGCCAAGTGCCCTTGCAGGAGAACCCTGTAGCAACCAAAGCTCTAGTGCAGATGGTATGCAAACCCAATAGGTGGTAAGCAGTGGTATTACTCCGAACACAGCTGCTAAAATGGTTGGTATGTAAACCAGATTTGATCCAAACAAGCAATGGTTTACCCATGTAAATAAGCCATAAAAGCTGAACATTTTTAAGGATGCCCCGAAGACTCCACTTACAGATTCCTGCATTGCTGTTTCAAAGGGCGTACCAAGAAGAATTGGTTTAACCACTGTTCCGACCACTTCAATTGGTTTGTATTGATCCTTGCTGCTTGATAGGAGATAAAAAAGGGTTGTGAAAAATATTACAAGAGACACAACAAGGTTCAAAACAATAGTGCCGCCACTTAAAATAGTGGTGAAGATTGAGGTAAAGGCAGAAACTACTAGACCAACATTACTTTGAATTATCATCAGCACTGATTCTACGATTTCCATAAGTGAGGAAACATTTTCCTGTAACCATCCAATTACTTCGCTGGCACTTAAGAAGTCAATCATTCCATTAAACAATCCCTTTTCAGTTGAGATTACCTTCATTGAACTTTGCCGTGTAAGTCTTCGAGGCTGTTTTGGAAACCAGGTTTGATAAACTTGGTCCCATAACATCAAAGCTTGCTTCTCAGCACTACTTACATTCGCCCCTGATGCGGAGTTGTGAAGTTTGTGTGAAATCCACTCCCGTCCTTGTACGTAAACCTTGTTAACCAGTGAATCCATCGTCCTTTGCATTGTGTCATTGTCTGGTAGCCAGGCTTTATACTCTGGATGGTTTGCAACTGTTTCGTTCAACACGTTTGAAGCAAGTTGCACAGCAAGAACACTTTCCTGCTGCACCTTTACAGCCATAAACATAGTAAAAAATATGGAAGCAAAGAATATAAAGAGGATAATAAGGATGCTGGTAAAAATCGGCAGGTATGAGAGAATGCTGAGGTGTATCTTACGATCTCCTTTTTTCATTATAGAATAGATTTTTTGAACAACTTCTGGGCAGAGTACTGTTTGATTAGTGTTGTAGAATGCGTAAATCCTATCCTTAATTTCTTCTTTTGTTATGCCAAACAGTTTTTGACATAGAACACCCACCAGTTCTGCAGTTTTTGCATGCAAAATTAGCTTCTTGCACGACCAGAATGTTAGTGGGATGGTCAAAAGGAAAATCACCCATGCATACATCCAGATGACCACCAGGAGAAACATCACAAAGAGAATATTGAAATATGTATCCGATGGCTTTTTTTCATTAATTTTTCTCAGAAGGTTAACACTTGTGGATGCATTTAGTTCGTGGACTCCCGATTCGTTGGCAGTGTCAATGTTTTCTTCCGGCTTGGTACACTCTTCCTCCATAGCATTTCCAAATACGGAGCCAAGAACAGAAAGGCCAATGACTAAGATGATAACTGGTAATTTCAAACTTCCACTATTGCCCACTACAAAGAGCAATGAAACTATCCACATACAACCTATAAGTGGTTTGGGCATCTGCAACTGCATTATCAGAATGGTTGCAAAAAAGGCTACCAGAGCTGTTCCAATTATTATGTAATGATTTTCAAAAAGTTCCAACATTGTGGTTATGACATATAATATATAGGTTAATGAAGTTAAAACTGTTGTGATAAAGAGACTGATCAATTCCAGTTGGTAGAGAGCATACATGGGAAACAAAGTAAGAGTTGCCCCAAGTATAACTTTCCATTTGCTCATAAACCAAACTCCAATCCAATCAGACAAATTTAAAAAGAGGGAAAACGGCAGTATGGCAATGTCCACTAGCAAGATGTGGTTGCTGGCTAACGTTTGTTGCAACCAATTGTGCAAGATCTTGTTCAGTGTGTATTTAAAAGGAAACAAAAAGGAGCCACACAAAACAGCCCACAGAAGAGGTTTGATGAACACTTGCAGCACAAAGTATGTGCTCACGGCGACGCCGCACACTATGCTCAGAAGCAGAATTGATGCAGTAGTATACAAGGCTTGTTTTAGAGGTTTTTCATCTCCAGCAGGAACCAAATGAGTAACGCTATCAATGAACATTGATCGCTGCCTCTGCAACTTTGTTGTTCTAGGTGTTGAAGAAATGCTTGCCATAACTTTTGCAGTTTTATTCAGTACAGCATTTTGCTAAATAAATACACTAGAATTAAAAAGTTGGAGGAGAATAATTAAATATTAACAACATGACCTGAAAATCATCAGGGATGGTTACCTATTAGTTATATGCTATTTAAAGATTACTTAACTGTTGGACGTTTGTGTCTTTGAAAACAAATGTTTATAATAATACCGAGCTTCACTGAAGCAAACAAGTTTATAATGTTACTTTTCATACTAGGAAGTTTGTTAAGTTTCCAAAAAAGATTACAACAACCTGTTAATAAATATACAAACCATTCTATTGTAACAAGCAAAAAAAATAATTAACGCAAAAACTTGATTTGCGTTATGATTTAATATCCAAAAACTGCACGTATAGAGTAGTCAGTTAAATGTTTACGCAATTTTGTTCGTCACAAAATGATGTGCCCCAACCATTTCCTTTATTAGATGTAGATCATCAACAGCTGACTAACGTTTAATATCAGCTCACATCAATCATCTTTATATGTCGCAGTTTTTCATAAAAAACAAACATTTTTCTGCACATCTAACGTTGATTGTTAAAATCAGTTTAAGTTTAGGGAAAACCACCCAAAGTAACAACGTGTTTGCAAAACCATTTTATTTCTCACAACAATAATTAATTTCAGCTTTAAATATGATTTGTCAGTGGATAGAAATTAAGAATAGAGTTCTACGCTCCCAAAAACTGTTTAATTACCTATCATAACCACCCATATCCCCCTAAGCCCAGCAATCGTCATGATGTCTTTTGCCAATTAGTGATTTTGAAATGACATAGGTCCCGGTTAAGTAAATTGTAAAATAACATCAAGTCGAAGTCATGACATAAAAATAGCTACCTTGTCCGACTATGAGCAATAAAAAATGCAACATATGACATGCAAATTGTTTAAGGTGACAAAACACAATGTTTACTAAAAACACTTTAATTTCAACCAAAGTCTTTTGATTTAATGAGTTCAAGTCATATGACCCTAAAAGAATTGAGTCAGTTCATTACAACAATGACCCTTGCAGAGCTGTCTGCATAACTGCTACTCACATTTACCTTAACCCAGTCCAATCCAGCTGTTTAATCCTGGTTCCTGGTGATACATGTATGATATAAATATATTTTTGTTATTATTCAAACAGCTTTTAAGAGGTGCTTGGCTGCCTTTGTCCCTTCAGCCCTCTTTTTTTCTCTGAACACTATTAATTGCATAGTTTTATTAAATGTATAAGTGTGTTTCTTAATTTTATTTTGTTAAATTTGCAGCAAGAAATCGGTGCAAATACAATTAATTAATTATATAGCAACATGGGAATTATCACAGTACGAACATAAACAACACATACGCTTACAGTTACTGACAGTATTTGAACTTTTAGCAAGGAACATCCATCAGAAACAAGGAACAAAAATAAAACCAAAAGACAATGAGTGTGTTAACATTGCTACATTAATGAAAAAGTTAGCAGAAAAAAAGGGTCAAGAATATGCAATTAGATCACCTTTTAAAATTTGCATCTAAAAATTGACTATTACCTATACCAATCTAAAATTTATTGAAACAAAATTGTGTTTCACAACCTCACATCAATTTTAATGTTTATTAATCTTTTAATTAACTATCATGCAATTATTTATTAGTAAGTCTTGTTATTGGGGTAAGCGTGATCTGAGATATTCAAGTACAGCAGCTGGACCTTTTTGCAGGATACTTTGACGTGGTACCCTGAACGTATTTCCATCTAGTATAACTGATCGTAAGTTATCAAGCAAAGCCAATTCTGGGGGTACTTGACTAATACAGTTGTTTTTTAGGGATAAAATAGATAGTGATTTAATTTTTTTAAGATTTTCAGCAGGTATTTTTTCGATTTGATTGCCGTCAGCCAATAGGTTCTCAATGCTCGGTATATCAAACAGGCAAAAAGGAAGTTCTCTTAATTTGTTGCTGGAAATGTTAATCTCCATTAGGGTTTGGAGCTGGTTCATTTCTTGTGGTAGATTGGTGAGGCAGTTTGTACTCACATCAAGAAAAGATAACATCGGAAGTAGGCCAATTGATCCTGGCAATTCTTTTATCTTGTTGCAGGATAAATTAAGACTTGTCAAACTTTTAGAGTAACTCTGCAGTGACACAGGATATACCTCAATGGTACAATACGAGATGTTGATCTCCTTTAAATCCTCTTCTGAAAACTCTTGTAAACTTTCCAATACAGACACTTTGTTTTGTTTAGATAGGTTAAGCTTGCCAGTATTTCCTACAGCAGACTTTCTTGACAGGTCTGAACTGAAAGCTGATTCTGGTAGTGCTGATGTCATTTTTTCTGTTGTTACTGATGGAGCAGTAACAACACGTGATTGTAAATATTTTAAAACTGCTTGTGTCCCCCTGCTTATTATGTCCCTGCGTATGCTGCGAAGAGGATTCCCATCCAACACAACGACTTTCAGATTTGCCATATTTCCCATTTCAGGTGGTAGGTTTGAAATGTTATTGTTGCCAATATCCAATCTTTGAAGGTTTGATAAGCCTACAATGCTCTCCGGGACTATTGATATTTTGTTGTCTCTCAATTCAAGTATAGAAAGTGAGATTGGTAGGTGCTGTGGAACTTTTGTTATCCTGTTGTTTCCCACATATATCTCCTTAAGTGAGTTACAGTTTGTCAGTTCTGGCAAGTTTGTAATTGTGTTGTTGCGAACATACAACTGCTCAAGTTGTTTTAAACTACTTATATCATCAGGAAAATCTGTAAACTTGTTATTACTAAGATCCAGAAAACGCAGCGAAGAAAAGCATGACACTTGAACGTGTTTCAATTTATTGTCAGACAAATTCAGTGAAGATAGATTCATGTCATTTAGGAGGGGAATAGACTCCAAGCTATTATGCGACAAATCAAGTTTTTCACATTTCTTTATGTCACCAAGACTTTGTGGCAAATCACACAAGTTATTGTGCTGAAGAAGAAGAACCAAGAGATTCACACAATTACCAAGATCTGGAATTGCTTTCAGTTTGTTGTGGCTTGCATCTAATTTTTCTAAGAAAAGAAGTTCAGAAAGTGTGGATGGCAAAGACTCCAGTTCATTATCATGTAAATCCAGAACTTTGAGTGCACTTAGGATGCCAATGTCATCCGACAATTGCTTTAGTTGATTGGATGACAGTATTAGTTTGGTCAAAATAACTTGTTCCCACCACTTTTCGTTTGACTCCAATGAGGCGTCTTTGTCTTCGGGTGGTGTATTGATGTGCCAAACTTCTGAAGGAATAGTTGTTAGGCCTCTGTTGGCCAGATTTAATTGACCGCTTTTACGAGCTTGTTTAAGCAAGGCTGGCCTGACTGTCCCAGGTGGGTCCACTGCAACAGCAGCAGCAGCAAAACGTTTCTTTCTTGCTGCACTCATTTCATTATTTATTTCACAGAAACAATTTATTTATACTAAAAACACAGCTAATAAACATATATTTTCTCAAAATAGATTTTAAAAATCAAAATGTTCCTCACTTTTATTACTAAGTTTGGGTAGTGACTGACATAACATGCAGCGTTTCTTGGGGGCAGGATTTCTGTTGTTAAAAAACGTACTAAGCTCAATGTTTTTTTTTATTTAAAACAAAAATGAGTATACCCCTAGCATAGGTGTAGTCACAAGCTACCAGATAAAAACATACCACACAACACATAATGCATTTGTAACTAAATTTTGTTAGTTATCTTATTTGCACAAAACTCTGGTGTGCTTGTTAACAATACACTACTACACACCTCCCAAACTGTAAAGTATGGCAGATCTTAACAAGATCTTGCAGACGTAAAAATGAGGGTGAATAGGTGCAACTTAGGTAACAAGTGGAAAAACCACATGCATATTCATTATTTAGGGGTGCAGCCCGTACAGGTCTGGTAAAAAAATCTGTGCACTTGCCATACTTTCCATAGTGGCACACCTCGCCTGGTGAACAATTCAGTCATTCCCAAATATTCATACCCCTAACTATTAGTATAGAAATTTAAATTTTTCAAATTGAGTTTTCGATAAAAGGGGAGGCTGCAGCGTGCCAATGAGGCCAATAATACATTCAAATCGTTATTAAATTTTTTTACAAAAAGGCCCAATAATTTTGATGTAAGTATTGGGGCAAGAATGTAATGTTTGTTTTTTAGAACTATTCAAGCAAAATTTGTACAGTCCCAGTCTATCTTTCATGTCACTTCATGCCATGATCTCGGGACGTGCAGAACCAATTTTTGAGGTTATTTATTTTGCACACGTAATGTTGGAAGTCCAACCACAATTTAGCATATTTAGGAAGTTAAGGTGTGCAATATACCACTGTGTGTGCACACAAATTTCTTTAGAAAAAAACTGGTGTGCACCTGACACAGAATGCAGATGGGTACAGTCTTATCCCTCAAATGTCTATAATGCAATTTATTAAAAAAAAGCCCACAATGCAATGATTTAATTTAGAATTCAGTAGATCACCCTGTCTAACTAAGGGATTAAATCTTGAGAATAAAATTTATGAAAAATGACTTATAATAAAAGGATATACTATTTGATGAAAAATCAGGGTATACAATCTACAAATAATTTCGGGTTAGAGTGTCGGACTGTCGGTTAGTGTTTAGGGTGGGCCAAGTATTATTATTATTTAATAATATTGCTCAACCCAAATCAATTTTTCTGTGGTAGGATTCTAGACCAGCGCCAACGTATGCGATTGATTATTCTTTAGAAATCCTGTACACTACAGAAAGCCAAATAAACCAATCATGTTAATAAAGACAGACTTTTGGAAATTGGGTTAAAAAGCCATGCCAGGGAAGGGACCTCAGTCACCTCACACAAGCAATTTTACCATTCAGGCGTTAGGAAAAAGTTCTGAAATGGATGACACAGATTACAGCAGGAGTGTCCAACACGCGGCATATGTGCCACATTTATCACTAATAAAAAATGGCATGCAAGACATAGGCGTAGCCAGTGGCCATGACCCCCAAAATTTATAAATATTTTACTCTTAATAATTTGTGTTGTAGCATGTATTAGCAGTACCACAACAGTCGATCACAGGCATGCCACACCTTCAATTGTTATGCATTGTTACGTCACAAACGATGTACTTAATATAACGTTTGCTTGTAGTTTTACTACTTTTAGACAGTTTTTGCTCTTTGACTGTTTTTTGAGTATTGCGTTTAACATTCAGTCAGTTGCTGCTCGAAACGGTTTGCTAGCATTGTTATTTGTGTTCGTTACGGCGGTTAATACAATGACAAAAGCTAAACTAAAAAATCCATTTTGGCCTCCCCAAAATTTTCGGCTGGCTACGCCACTGACGCAGGATCCCCCCCAAAATGCTAAATTTGTTGTCAAAAATGCTAATTTGTTATTCAGCCATTTGCCATTGTTTATTCACAATACAAAACAATCGCGGAAATCACGATAACTAACAGTTACTTTACTTCTGATATACTGTATCGTGGAGGCTAACATTCACATAATTATAGAGCTTGGTGTGAAGAAGTAATTATCAGCTCACCGACGGACACTTTGTCGTGGACCATTTTGCTTAATTGCTAACGGGCCGGGTGGGGTGTATATGCATTAGGCAGTAAAGGGTATTTCACAGCTTAAGGCAAATGATGAAATGGTTTGCTTGATTAAATAATTAAATGTTTTTCATGTGTAAACAAACGATTTTATTTTTTGTAAAAAAACGCTTTTAAGTTTAAAACTAATTAGTTGCGAAACTTTGGCACTAGACAAAATTATAAGATAAAAATTGGCACGCCGGCATGTTTGAGTTGGACACCGCTGGGTTACAAGATTACAGAGCATATACAAAATACCAAACTTTGTCAAAACATGACATCATAACACTAGTCATTGTTTCATTTCGAATAGGATGGTTCTAACACTAGAGGCGTTGTACGAGTTAAACGAACAGCTGTCGCGAGCTCGTTTCTGTTTTCTATGTTTGTTTTTAATGATCAAGTCCAAAGTCTCTATAGAAATCATAATTTCTATGGACTAGTCTATAAAACACTAGAGTATATCTGTGCTTTAAATTCTGAAAATCTCGAAATTCATAAAGTTAAGTGGGCTGGCCTTTGGCCCAACCTGTCGCTCTTGATAGTTGCTATTTTTTATTCTCGTCCGTCTTTCTATTTTGTTGTTTCAGCGTAATAAAAAAAATAAAAAAACTCGTTTCTGTTACCAGGGTTGTCCGTTGTTGTTCTATTATTATGTGATTTCGCGCTTTGTTGTCGTTGAATCTTTTGTGAGGCTAATTCAGTGGCCGGCAAACTGTGGGCCGCGGCTCTATTGTGGGCAGCAGAGCCTTTTTTAGACGGTTATGAATAGCTTTTAGTGTTATCATGTCGTTGTGGCCACCATGATAGCTGTGGCGTACATTCATTGCACTTTAAGTTGGTAGAATTTTCATGTCTCAGCGTGGTTGAGACCCACGTGCCAAATGCGGTTCTCGAGAGCCTGTCGAACTATATGTTTTGCCAATTTTAACTACCCATATAGCTAGGCTTGCCATTTTTTAGAAACGTAAATCCGGGACGCATATCGAAAACTGCAAAAAAAACTAAATGAAGACCCTAATACACAAGATTTAAAGCAGGTACTTAACGGGGTTGCGGTTGTTTTATATTTTGTCAGGAGGTATTTTTCAGGGCCCAATTTTTAAGGGTGGTTTGTCTAAGTAATTTAAATTGTAACCGAAAGTAATGTTCTGTATTGTGTATAAAATGAGTCGAGTGAATACTTTCTACAATTGAAGTAGGATGCGGCCCTCGTGAAAACAGCAACAATATTAGGCCGTACATGTTGGCAAAGGCGCTGGGAACATGACAAATTCGTATTCCTGGACTAAATCATTCTCAAGCATAATTAAGTTAAAACAATTTAGGATTCCATCAAGCTGGCCTCGAGCCGCGTGTTATTGCCGATGATTTAAAAAGGTAATTCACCATTTTATTAAGTAATGTTACGGATAGCGTAATATCCTGGCTTGAGTGCTAAATAGTGTGTAACGTCGTAAACATTTTAATTTTTTCTAAATAAAACATTTTAGGAACACTAAACACGGATCTGTTCATTATCTTCAGTAGAAAGAGAGTGGCCCAAATAATAGATAAAAGATTCATTCTTTTATTAGCAAACGTTTCGGCAATTTCTTTTGCCATCATCAGTGCAGTAAGTGAGGCTAAGATACTGCACTGAAGATGGCAAAAGAAATTGCCGAAACGTTTGCTAATAAAAGAAATGAAATCTTTTTTATCTTTTATCTATTATTTGGGCCACTCTCTTTCTACTGAAGATAAAAAACATTTTAATTTCTACAGTCGTTAATTGTTATATACAGCATATATGTTGGTCGTCCTTTGACTATTTTTTGGCTTATTCTGCCTGAAATGGGTTAACTAAATGATTCCCCACAAATTAAGTTACATTCTTTAGCCTGTGTGAAAGCAGCATTTAATCGGATGGCGTGTCAATAAATTATCGCTGTTGTCTGCGTGACTGTGAAACATCTAATTGTTCGTCTTCGCAAACTAAAATTTTACATTTTGTTGAAACAAAATTGCAAATAATGTGTTCTTATTGCATTGAAACGACTAAATACCCAACGGCTAAGCACGTCAAACATCTTTTACGTAACGAAAACAAGTGACATATATCGATAGGGAACCACTCACTAACGTATAACCTTAAGTTGTATAGCAGCCATTGTTTACATGGCGTGATATTCAGCAAATACGTAATCCTGGTGTCATACTGCCTCCAACGAAAGTAAAATCTCGTTTAAATCTGAAAATTGGTTACGATTAAAAGCGCCGCATTAAATGCGAACTCTATCTAAATTTGGCACGGTAACATACTTCAAGAAGTTCTTAAACCTAAAAGTAATTAATTTAAATTAAGGCAATATACCTAATTTGATTTTTATTTCCTCGCAGGTAATTGCGATTAAAGTTTTTTATACAGCACAACAAAGTGTAACCAAAAAGCAATTTTTAAAGAAACAGATTCAATTCTTCGTCTTGTGTGATTAAATTACTATCTTTACAGTTTTTTTTTTTCATACATGCAACAAAGTATGTAACCAAAAAGCAATTTTGTAACCACTTACAAACGTAAAACCTTTAAACCGAGACGTAATCTCTGTACCATATTGCGTCCAACATAAGTAAAATCTCGATTGAAACTAAAAATTGGTTAGCATTAAAACCGCCCCATTAAATGCGAAATTTTGCGAACTCTACCTAAATTTTGCGCGGTAACAGACATCAAGAAGTTTTTAAACATATAAGTCTTAAGTTGGAAACATTAAAACTTCTTTCTATTAAAGCAATCATTGTGTTATGACTTCAATTTAATTAGTAATGCTGAAAACCTGCGACATTTATCGATCTAGAATTACTAACAAACCTTAAACTTTAAGTTGTAACAGCAATTGTTTAGACATGCGTAATATGCAAGCAATAATACCGGCACCAAACTGCGTCATACGTGAAAACAATCCTTAAAAATAAAAATTGCTTAACGGTAACCGGTTTGCGACGGCGCTCGCTTACCTCCTTCAAAAAGTTATCTCCCAGCACCCGCCAGATAATATTCATTTAATTTTTTTACTCACCACACACAAAAAAGGACCTAGCCCCAGCAACCTCACCCCCAGAAAAATAGTTCTTAACACCCGCTGGAAAAATTAATTTATGTTAAAAAAAAAATTCTTGACAGCCTTACCAACCAAAAATGAAAAATAAGAAGTATTACTTTTATAGTTTTGAGAAATAATTGCTAAAAGGCTAACTCAAGAATTTTTACATTTTTAATTTTTTTTTTTTGGTAAATCTCAAATTGAAAAATGCGGGACAAATTGATTAACCGGCCGGGACACCGGGACAAGGCCTTAAAACCGGTACTGTCCCGGCTGAACCGGGACGTATGGCAAGCCTACATATAGCCCATGCTTGTTTGCTTTTTTTCGCGCTTCGCGCGTATACGTTTCGTTTCAGAGTATGTTGTATTTTACATTATGGCATGGCAGTGTTTTAGCCATCAAGGCGCCGTGTAATATTTAACCTTAAAAACAAATATCTGAATGATATTATTTCAAAACCTGTTCATAAAGTTTCGGTTCGGATACAATATAAGTTGCGTTAAATCTAATAATGTGATAAACTTTGAATTGTAAGACATTTAATCTTAGTTACGTGACGTATTTAAAAACCAGCAACTCATTATTGAAATATCTCAAAATTTAAAAAAATCCACGTTTTATTTAATCAATATTCATATTTTTTCATAAAATTTCAAACATGGCGTAACTTGAATCTGTAAAATACAAGTTGTGATGTCATGCTGGAGTGAACAGTTTTTGTTTAAAGCATGCAGTGATTCCCAAACTGTGTGCCGCGGCACACTAGTGTGCCTCGAGAGATTATTAAGTGTGCCGCGAAACTTTTTTTGTAATTTGGCAAAATAAGTTATTTGTATTACTAAATGGATACAGGCAAACATTTTAGACTTAAATATACGCACTATCCATTACAAATTAATCATATTGAGACATTTACATATGGTTTGTCGCGTGTTAAGGACCATTGGTAAAATTACTCTACTGTTGTTCTGTTAAAAATGTGCGCGAAATATTTAAGATATTTTTTAGTGTGCCGCGAGAAAAAAGTTTTAAGTATGGGAACCACTGGTTTAAAGGTTCGGGTTCGGTTCGGAAAAAATTACCCAAAACCATAGTTCCAGTTCGGCTCCGGTTCGACTCCCTGGTTTAAATTAATGTATCATTCAGTTTTATTTGCAATTACTTCAATACTGCGAGCAAGAGGTCCTTACTACAAATAGAGTACATGTCTAAAGCATTTGCTACCACTTTGAATCGTAAATAAAATATAATTATACTATATTTGCGGGCAGATAATTGCGGATAAACCTGAAAGAAGCATTTGTACGAACAAATAATACAGTGTTCTGTGGTACTGGTAGGCTACCGCTGTTTTTTTTAATTTTAACTTATAGTGGAAAATGCACGAACAATCTTTTTGTACAGCATTTTCGATTACTATGTTAATTTTTGTTTTTTTTACCCGTTTTAAACACTTTGGCACGAAGTTATACGTTAAATCCCCGTTATTTAAAAACAGTGGATTTAAAAATTAACTATTCTCTTTTATTTCATTTGCTATCACCTAGTCCTAGATCAGAGGTTTTCAACCTATGGGCCATGGCCCAGTTGTGGGCCATGACGCTGTTTTTAGTGGGCCACAGAGCTTTGCATACAGCAAAAAAATCATGTAGGCTAATTATGAACACATAAGAGTCCGACAGACAACCTAATATTATGTTTGTGACATTATTTCTTTTTACAATGTGTTAGGTTTTGTTTGCGAGCAGTAATTCTGCTGGTTTAGGACAGTGCTCTGCAACCGGTGTGCCGCGACATTCCTGTAATTGTGTTAGTTGTGTCCCAGGGTACTTTTTAATCAGTCGCATTGTCGCGAAAAATGTATATCTTAGAAAGGTAGGTATTTTGACCTTATGCAATATTCCAGGTGTAAAAGATTAACCATGCGCTCGAAGCCCATAAAGTATCATTGTAAATATACTATTGGCATTTTGTGATAGTATAATTAGCCTTGGGAGTTGTTTCGAAAAATATCTGAAGCTACAAAATACAGTACAAAGCACCAATGTCCGGTTTTATTTAACAAATGCTATTAAAAGCCCTCTGTTTACCGTTTTCCGTCAGCTATTGCAAGGGAGTACAATTTTTAGGACTTCGACTGAATTCAGAAATTTTTTAGAAAGTCTGTAAAACCGCAAAATCAGAAGATAAAGGAATGTAATACGACTCGCTTCAGAAATTTTCAGAACATCTGTAAAACCGCAAAATCAGAAGATAAAGGAATGTAATACGTAAAATTTTCGGCGCCTTCGGCGCATTTTATTATTAACTGCTCCTTTTTCTATTAGCTGCCCATCATATTTGCTGATGTTGTCGATCAACATATTTCGTAGGTGTGCTGCCTATTGAATGTCGTGTTACGTTGCTATAGTGCGCAAATATGGCTTATTTTTGCTGTAGTGATTCTTAATTGCAGCGTTTTGGTATCTGCATCAATTGAACAGCCACATGTTGCTTGGCTAGGACAGATCTTAGTTGGTGTGTATATGCGTTACTTGTTATGTATTGATCTTGCGTTGACACCCCTTCGTTTTCCTAATATAAAACAGAAAGGTGTGCATCTTTCACGCGCCTGTATATATATTGAGCTACCTGCCTGGGCGGTCCCAAGCCACGCCATTAAGTATCGGGCGACATAACACACTTGAAATAATGTACAAGCTTTATTAATTTACTGTCTTGTTGAAACTTAGTGTTTTATATTGAACGTTGATGGGCCACCGCCATTTTTTTACTAATTAAGTGGGCCATGAAAAAAAAACACTTGCCCCCCTCTGGAATTTCAAAATGCTATTATATTGTTGCTTATAAGTGTAATATATATTACTTATGAAGGTAATGGAAAATTTATAATAATATAACCCGGAAAATTTTCTGCTCTGCGTCCCCTTTCCTTGGTGCCCTAAGCACGTGGAACACTTCTACGGGTTTGTTCAAAATGAAATTTTCATTAGCGTATCTCTGTTTTAATATCGTAGTTATGCCGTGTTTACAACTCGTTTATTTACAATACAAAGTAACAAATCACAAAAGTCGCCGGTTTATCTTTCAAGTACCGATCAGTGGTTTTATCTTTCAAGTACCGATCAATTATATCCTGTACCTCACTCCAGCTCAGTGGGATCTTGCACACCGGCTTTTTGTTGTCTGACGTCATTCTGTCTGTAACGGTCGTGGCTGCACGTAAGCGACCTATGTAGCCTGGCCTACATCACCCGTTGCATGGGTGTTTTTAGTTGGAACGCGTCCCCGCCAGCACTGCCTATATTTGTCACACAGTCTTGAACGGTGACGGTTCTCTGTTAAACAATTAACAGTACGAAAAATCAACATAACGAAATGCCATTATGACGTCATACACGGCTATAGCAGACGAACAAAGGAAATATAGCCACAATAAATGTACGTACCAACTTGTTAGGGATCCAGGATTAACTTGGATATAATCAGTCACGGCTAGATTTCAGTTGCAATTTAAAGTTTGTAATCAATTACTAAACAAATAATAAACGTAATATTATTAACTTCTTACAAATTAAAAGCTTAATACGACTAGTCAATACAACTAACTAGTACAGAAAAACCCAATTTGCAGTTAGCAACTAAAAGTTAAGAACTTGCGCCTTGTGCTTTTTTGCTAGCAACATTAGAGAAACTAGAAGAGAAAAACGGTAACATTGTGACGTCATCAGCATAGAAATTAAATAACGTTTCTCGCTGTAACATTCCCGGCCCCGATGTGCGTATCCGAACTAGAGCACATCTTAACCCAACTACTATACAGCGAGAACAACAAAGAACATGCATATTTACAATTTACATAGCAACGCAGAAATCGCGACGTTACGCAGCGCGAATGAGGCACAATTTTGCAATTGGCCTTTTAAGTGTCCCATTTTTGGTTTTCACCAACACACTCCGAACCGATCCATTTTTGTCGGGATAGGTTTCCACGACTCTCCCAGTGAGCCATTGGCCCCGCGGAACCGAGTTGTCCGCAAGGGGAACGAGATCATCGCGCACGAAGTTGCGCTCCTGGACAGTCCATTTTTGCCGCATTTGCAATGTCGGCAAGTCCTCGGCAACCCATCTCAGCCAGAATTGACTTGCCAGGTATTGCACCTGGCGCCATCGCCGTCTCACGTAGTTGTCCTTCTCATCGAAGACGCCTGGAGGCAGCGTGTCGCAGCGACCGAGCAACACTAAATGATTCGGCGTTAGCGGCTCGTCGCTTTCCGGATCCATTGTGACTGGTGTAAGCAGGCGCGAGTTTAGAATCGCTTTTACTTCCACCATAAACGCGCTAAGAGTCTCATCACTAGGCTGTTGGCCAGCCATTTAAACGTTCAGAATCTTGCGCACTGAGCGAATTTGCCTTTCCCAGACTCCGCCCTCTGAATGCCCATTCGACGTTGCTCTGTCGCAGCAGACCCTCAATTATCTGGGATTGATTCCAGTCCTGCAATGATTTGCGGAGAACGCGCTCGGCCCCCACGAAGTTGGTTCCGTTGTCGCTAAAAATCTTTTGGGGTTTTCCTCGGCGACCGATAAATCTGCGAAGCGCGTCATAAACGAGTCAGTTGTCATTGAGTGTGCGATCTCAACATGCACCGCACGTATCGTTAAGCAAGTAAACAAGCACCCGTAGCGCTTGACTTCGCTACGGCCTTGTTTAACCATGAGCGAACCAAAATGGTCGACGCCCACAAATGACAATGGCGGATGGTTGGGCGTGATGCGCTCACGCGGTAAATCGGCCATCTTCTGTTGTCCGCTGGGCTCATTTCGTAGGCGGCAGAAAATGCATTTTCCAAGCACTCGTCGTACAGCAACTCCTCCGCGAACGACCCAATATCTTTGGCGCAGCAAGTTCCATGTTAGGACCATGCCAGAGTGGTGAACTGTTTGGTGGTGATCCTCAATAATCAAGTCCGTTACGTGGTGTTTGTGTGGCAGTATCACAGGATGCTTCAGATCGTATGACACCGGAGCGTAATTGAGGCGCCCTCCAACGCTCAAAACGCCTTCGACCAACATCGGGTTCAGTTTTTGCAAGGTCATTTTCTTTAGCGCGCGCTTACCAGCGCCGCGCTCCTTTTGACACTGTGACAAAACCCGGATATCTTTTGGGAAGTTTTGTTTTTGCACGTACTTGATCACTGCGAGTTCGGTAGTCTTAAGTTCAGGTACAGTCAACAATGATGCAAACTTCGATTTCTTGTTTCGTATGCAATTTACGAAACGCAACAACCAAGCTACAGCCTTTTTTAACCTCGCCCATCACGAGTAACGATGCAGCAGCGTATCTAAACAGTTGGAATTGTGTGAAACTAAGTGGACTTTCACATCTGACGGCGGCTTCTTCACAAATTCGGCTGGTAGTTCATCGGCGTATAGCGGACTAGACGGCCACTGGGTTTCATCCTGATACAGAAACGGCGGACCTTTGAATCAGCGGCCTCTCTCCATGAGCGCCTTAACACTCAACCCCCGGGACGCGTCATCTGCTGGATTGAGCTTAGTTGGCATGTGTCTCCATTGCAATGGATCCGTACCCTCGCCAATCTTCGTGAGCCAATTTGCTACAAAGGTAGGGAAACGCTTCGTTTTGTTGTTGATGCACCGCAAAACTGACGTTTGAATCGGTCCAAAACAGACTTTTGAATTTTTAGATTCAATTCCTTTCGTAAAACCTGGTCCATTTTCACAGCAAGGGTAGCTGCAGTCAACTCCAGCCTCGGTATTGAAACGGTTTTCAGTGGAGCTAGGCGTGCTTTAGCGAACAGAATAGAGCAGCGTACTCTTTCTTCGTAGTCAACGACTCCTAAATACGACACTGTTCTATAACCGTATGATGAAGCATCTGCGAAATGGTGTAAGTCGTAGCACTTAATTATTTCGACGTCGTTTGGTTTCAAACATCTGCATGGGAATTTGTACGCTGGCTAAATTTGGCAACTCAGAGACCCACTGGTGCCACGCACTAGCAATGTCGTCCGGCACTTCTTCGTCCCATCCCAGCTTTTGCTTACACAGCTCTTGCAGCAACATTCTGGCCTGCAACACAACAGGTGCCACAAATCCCATAGGATCAAACAGGGAACTGGTAACAGACAATATACCCCTTCTCGTGACAGGTTTTTGCTTTAAATTAACTTCAAACTGGAAGGCATCAAACCGAAAATTCCAGCTTACTCCAAGTACTCTTTCCACTTCGGCGTTTAACGGAAACGACGACTTGGCTGTGTCGCCTATTGGAACGGCGTCCAAAATCTCTTCGCAATTGCTTAACCATTTTCGTAAATTAAAACCACTGCGCTGAAGCAATTCGCGGAGTTCTTTGATTAGTTTTGTTGCCTCATTAGGAGTTGCAACAGACTTTAGGCAGTCATCGACATAGAAGTTTTCATGGACTGTTGCAACAGTTTCAGGGGCGAAATCCTTGCTATTATCGTCTGCGGTCCGTCGAAGGCAGAAACTAGCGCAGCATGGCGACGACGTTGCGCCAAACAGGTGAACCAACATTTGGTAGTCAACAGGCTCTTTAGCCGTATCGCCGTCTGGCCACCTAACAAACCGCAAGCAGTTGATGTCCACTGGATCGACCCTCACTTGGTGAAACATTGCTTCTACGTCAGCAACTAATGCAATTTTCTCTTGGCGGAATCTTAGCAGCACACCTACAAGGCTGTTCATTTAATCAGGTCCTTGTAGCAGTTGATCATTCAATGACGTGTTGCGGTACTTTGCAGCGCAATCGAACACTACCCTCACCTTTCCCGGTTTTTGCGGATGGAGAACGGGGTGATGCGGCAGGTACCATACTTGGCCATTCACAGGCTCCTCAACAACACGACGAGCGTAGCCATTGCGCACATACGCTTAAATTGTCTCCTTGTATTTCCTACAAAGGGAGTCGTCTTTGCTCTAACGGCACTTCAGGTATCCTAGTCTTTGCATCGCTTGTATGCGGTTGTTCGGTAGGTTCGGTGAGCCTGCGCGCTCCTTCAGTTTCACAGAGTCATTCATCAGCTTGAGAGCGTACTTGTCGTCCTTAGACATCCCTACGCCGGGACTCAAACTGGAATCCTTGAACTCCGTTTCCCACATCTTTCTTGCTCGTGCAGCAAATCGCATGACAAATTTACGTGGTTGACTTTAACGTGATGTACGCCGAGATCGCTGGACTGAGACGAAGCGGGACCAAATAGTGACCAACCAACCGACTTTATAGCGCTTAGCTCACCTCGTTTCCCTCTTCGATCCTCTTCGACCCAAAACACCTCGGGCACGTCTAAACCAATTAGAAGTAGCACTTTGTCGTTAGATGCTTTCGCAAACTCAATCCCCTTTAAGTGTGACCATTTTTTATCGCATCTGTTGAGCGCAACAGGTAAACTTTCAACTGTAATTACAAAAGGCAAATTGACAGTATTTTCTCCGTCCATGGACTTGACGGCTAGCTTGACGACTACACCGTCCTTTGACATTGACCATAGAAATTAAATAACGTTTCTCGCTGTAACACTGTCGATACCCAACCCATCAAGGGCAGCGGTTTTTTCGTTCACATTTTAAAGACGGAACACATTCAACCGAAGCGCAAAAAGTTCATTTATAAATAGGCTGAATTTGATAAACTTTGTTTGAGAAAGTGCCGCAGTACAAACGACGCGTTTTGTTTGTAAAAATGCCTAAAAAACGAGTGTAACATAGAAAGACTGAAGAGATTATATTTTTTTAGGTTATAGTTATAGGCTAAAATATTCTTTAGCGTTAGGAAGTTTGGTTATACCTTCTATGTTAACCTAGGCTACTATTTTTTAGTAAATTTACCTTTGAAGGTAGAAATCGCCCAACCTAAACTTGTTTGCAAATGACTTGATTTGGGTTTACCGTTTACAGAAATTCCACAAACTTTTATCGAAGGCTTCAACAACCCGCGTGCACCTTAACCTCATCAAATGCAACTTTTATTATTTACACTTTGACCATGATTTTTTACAGTGACGCCCATAATTACGTCATGTGGTATTTCCGCCTTGAAACATTTTTTTGACGAGCGCTTGTTGCCGACAGGATTTGCAAACAGTTTGTTTTTAATAGGACAGCGGCGCTTAAAACATTCTATTTTATTTTGCTTGCTCGCAGACTTTTTATCGATTATAATTTAGAATTGAAAAAACAAAATTAACTTCGAACTTTTGCATCTATAACGACGGTATTATTAAAAAATTATTTTTTAACGATCTGATTTGTTTACTTATGTATACCCAACAGTTATTTTTTAAATGTATTACCAAGATGGCGGAAGAACCACGAGCTGCCAACATTGCAAGAAGAGCTCAAGTGTCTGCTGACTGCGCAAAGCAACGGCTGACTTAACATATAATGTCGAGTCGAGTCTTGATTAATGTTTGATAGCCATCGGGATTCAGTTACAAACTAAAACATGTCTTATCGCCAACGATTAAGATAATTATGTTAACCCCTTTCTCTTCAAATTGCACCAATCCGTTTGCAATAGAAAACTAACAGTGTTTAGACCTAGAATAAAATCAAAGCCGATACTGAAATATAGGTAGGAACAATGTTTACTTTTTACGTTTTTGAGGCTACTAATTATTAGGGCTATTGTCGTTTAATATCTTCTCAAACAAAATTAAAAAGCGGTTAGATTATCAGTGTATATTATTATTATTATTGATTGCAATATCAATTAAAATATGACGATGTACATATTAAAACTGGCGAAAACATATGTTGACCTAAATTAGATAACATACATTCACTCTGCCGTATTATTTACAAAGGTTTTTTTGTCGATCTGGGAACACAGGTTAATAGTAAGACATATAGTACAATATATCGCCATTTATGATAAAAGAACAACAAGCTACAAGATCTAACGACCTTTAAACATAAAAATTACGGTTATTTTACTATATGGGTCACCAAAGTTTTTCATAAAGGGCCGGATAACTGGAAGGCCTACGATTGAAAGCCAGATATAAAAACCTTGTAGATCTTTATTACCTTGATTAAGGAAAATGCGATAAAAACTGTTGCATGGTTTAAGAAATTGTCGTCTAAAATTTCATCAGAATTTAGTTTGAAATTGCATAAGACAACATTTAAACTGAAGTTCATTTATTTTAAGAAAATAGTTCGCGGGCCGGTATAAGGATAGCTGTTTGCTATGGGCCGCATTATTTTCCGACATCTTTGCGATTTGTAGCCGAGTGACTTGTACCGGCTGCATCTTCCCCCAAAAGAGCATCATCTTCGGTGTGAACGGCCAGAGCCTTGTTGTCAGCACCGACAACAGGTTCCATCAGCTCTGGTGTAGCGTTGGTTTCGGCCAAATTGTCAATGCCAACACCAGCCCCGAGAGCCACAACGCCACCTGTCGCACCGAGACCTGCAGCAACCAGCTCAGTGGCAACCACAGAAGCAGCAACCGCCGCACCAAAAGGGGGTATCAGCAAAAGCAACGGAGCTGTGGTAATGCCGATAAGGGCTGATGAAACAGCTACAAGGCGTGTTTTAATCTTACGCCTGTGAGAAAATTCCTTTTTCCGTTTTTCATCTAAATTTTTGACGATGCGATCTTTGGCCTCTTTAAACTTCTCGCCGTCGCCCAAAACAGTTTTTAATTTTTTGAGGCACAACTCGCAGTGTTTTTTATATGAATCATTGACCTTTTTCGGGAAAATCTTACCAATCTAAAAAATAATTACTTTTGTTTTTAATCTACGCTTATTTCTGTTTTTAAATCACTTTAGCAAACCTTTTCAACTTCTTGTGTAAATTCTCGAACAGAATTATCGTAAACAATTTCAGCCAGTTTCTAAAGAAGAAAAAAGTAAAGTGTCGTGCGTCACAGCGTAAAACCTCGTCATACCATATTTTCTTTCAAAATTTTTTCGTCAAGTTTCGGTTGAAATATTTTCCTTTGCTGTTCACTAAGCCGTCTAAATGACTCCATTGCGGCTTCTTTGGCTTTATCGTGAGCAGTTGCAAAATCACCGTCTTCTTCGTTTACAACTGTCTGAAAGTGGAAGGATCGACCAGAATATCCCAATATTAAGTAATTACGTTTTGGCTTAGATTAAACACCAAAATTTTAAAAAAATTGTTAACGCTTTGAATAAACTGGATGGAAAACGGAAATACGGCCAAAGTGTATGCTATTTGGGAAAATGCTATACATTCTCGCTCACAAAATATTGCCAGAAACGACCTCGTATTGGTCTGCACAATATTTATTGCGACTTCACTTCGTATAGTACGTTTCTAGCGTAAATTCAACATAGAACCTACCTCACATCAATTTCATCTAAAAAAAACATTCGTAATGCACCATACACGCTTTATATATTATTGCAGACTCCTTTAGGCCAGTGTTTCGAAATCTTTTTTTCACGGAGACCCAAATACTCAGCGTAAGAATAATAGCAAAACTTTGTCGACCCAATTCTCTTCACTGAACTTTTTGTAAGCGATCAATACATTAGATATTTTTATAAATAAAGTCAAGTTTAATTAATAAAGGCTATGTCTTCGTATTGCTTTCTCAATTTTCTCTATTTAGAAACTATCTCTGAAACAATCTCATTTAATCATATTAACTATAGTGCGGTCGGTGACCCAACTAAATCAAACAGCGACCTAATTTGGGGTCGCTACCCATAGCTTGAGAAACACAACCTACACTTTGTTTATGTCGGCTATGATGGGCTTTTTAACGTTTACTATTTTATTTTCGATTCGTTCTGCCGTGCATTTGCTTGTGGATGTGCAAGACAATTTTGTTCTTGCTTGTTAAGGCAAAATTGGCCTAATGTTGTTACATTATGTTATTTTGGCAGTCTTTGATAAACATGTTTTCCCGGACAAGGGAAGATGAACGTCTCGCGTGGTAAACAATAAACCTGATAATGTTTACCTAAATTGAACGGTAAAACATTTCCGAGTTTTTAGTCTGTTTTATTTTAAATGGAGCGATGCACCCTTGTTAACGCTTAAAGGCAGTAATTTTTACAAAAAAATCAATAAACGAAGTGGAATATGCCTTATTTAACAAGGGCAACGCGGGTATTTTGTCTGGTCTAAAATTCCCAAGATATCTGATTTAAGTTAACCGGGTAAAATCAACCCACGTGTTAACCGGGACCAAAAAATGTAACAAAAATTCAAATACAATTTACGAATTGCTGAAAATAACAATACCGTACAATGGATTAAAACAGATTACCTTCTCCATGATGTTTCTATAAAGTTGCACGCTTGTTTCAACAGTTTCCGAACTATTTTTTTCTTGAACTGCCTGTAGCATTGGCATTAGATAACATTAAAATGCTTTTTTTAACTAGAGGTAAAACACTTGCCTACCTCGAACACGTTTTTTAGCTTTTTAGAATCCGACAGTAATGCATTAAAGTCAAACATTTCCAGTTGGTTCAACATTGTTTCACCGTTAGTTTCTATACCATCGAAGACTTTTAACACCAGGTTTTCATTGGAAAATAGTAGTTCAAAAAGACCAGAAATTTGCTTTAAGGCAACATCATCAAGATCTGTAAAATGATTGAATCCTAGATATGAAGTTTTGTTAACGCAAAATTGATTTAATTTTTCACTTTTTCTGGCGTTACATTAAAAACTCGTGAAATGTGCAAGTTTATAGTTTTATGTTTTGTTTTTATTGAATAAAAAAATGGTTCAGGAAACATTTTTTTAAATGCTTATTAATGCCATTGTTTTATCACGATGCTTATTGAAAAATACATATTTTATATCCAAAGGTTATATAACGTTTCCTAATAAAACGCATTTTTTTGTATTGCTGATCCTATTGATAGCAGTGTAATACAGTATTAGCTTTCATGCCTTTGAAATGAGCCCGGATATCATTTTATTCTGTTTCAAGGTGGTTTTAATACTGCTGCAACCCATAGTTCATATCGTGACATTAATTGTTATAGCCTGCATCCTCAAACCTACCTTTTAAATTGTTGGTAATTGTAGTAGCCACAGCATCTCCTGGGTCTGGCAATAAGAAACATTGAACAGATTCGTATAAGTTATCCAATTGCTGCATTGAAAGCATGGAATCAAGTTGAAGCTGTGGAAAAAAATCGTTTAAATTAGTAATGATAAATTAAACACATTTGTTGTCACCATTCGCAAAAACATTTTACTAAGTGCCTGAAAGGAAACTAAACACTGGTAAATCGTTTTTTCGATTCTACTAAGAGTGGTTATTCTTTCAAGATATAAGCTATTTTAGGATATACTCACACCAGCTTTGTCTAATTTTGTTTGTAAATACCATAAACAATTTTAGATTGGAGCATTCCATTGTCACCATAATAGATATTCGCAAAAGTTAATATAGGCCTACCTTTGTCGTATATTTATTTCCTCCAATTACCCCAAAATCGTACTGTGGTCTTCGCCAATCTCGAACGAGCAGCATAAGCTTCTGAAAAAGTGTACACAATAATAGGAAGGGAAAAATTGAACCAGGGCGCAAGTATTTCTGTTTTTATGCCATAGTTCGAGAATTTAGGCAAAGGCCGCGACCCGAAAATTGGATCGTCGTTTAATTTGGCTGGGTCTCCGACTGCAGTAGGTTACATATGGTTTGATTTAATATAATCGGTCCTGAGCAAGGTTTCTTCAAAATTTTTGGAAACTGTGGCAGAAATACTAAGACATTTTTTATAAATATAATAATAAATTCGAGTTTATTCATTCTATATTACTATTAGTCGTATGTTTGTCTACTTATAAAAAGTTTATGGATCACAACTGGGTCGCCAAAGCTTCGCTGTTTTATTAACTCCTGATATTTGGTTAGCCGAGAAAAAAGTTATGCACCTGTTTAAGGTTTGCGAATCAAAATGTTTTACCTTATGGATCACACTGTAAAAAATTGTCTGTCACTGGTCAACATGGTCGTGTTCACGTAACTATTCTGTCAATGTGATATCCTAAAATAACTGATAATATTTTGGTATTTAACTATTGCCTTTTCATTTATTCAGGGTGACATCACATTCAATTTACAGAACGATTATTTTTTTAAAGTATGGCTTTTTGTAAAGAGTGTGCTGCGATTTTTGATTTCCTAACTGCCCGCAAGCTAAAACAAAATTAGCAGCTCTGGTAACGTAAAGAGTTTACTGTCAGACTTTGTTTCCATCATTTCTCTTCAAGCTTTCACTCAAACTAATTCTTTAAATCGACGGTTATCCACACTGTTTAAGGCAGAAAGAATTTTTTTTAGCAAAATAATTAATTTTGTTATCGGGATGTAATGTGCGTTGAAGGTAATGCTAACAAAGATTAACTCTCCCCTCACAGGTTTATGCCTTAGTCCTTAAGACGTGTAACTTGCTTTAGGCTAACTCAGGCTGATTTTATTTATTTAAATGAAATTTATTATTCTTTTTAACAGCTTAAGGTTGCAATGCCAAATCGGTTTTGTTGAGACTTAAATAAAAAACTAGAAACATACGCACCGTTGAACCAGGGATTCCTTGAAAATTACTTCGCAAGTTTGCAAATGTCTTAAAATAAAAAAGTTCTGTAATGTTCGTTTTCTTGATACCATTACTCTAACCATAAACAATTAAAGTTGCTTATATGAGACTAATAAACAAAATTGTTACCCCGAGCTCTTCAATAAGATGTCTGTCGATTTTGTTACTGCAGTTGATAATTTGATATGAGCTCAGTATGTTACAGAATGAAAACAAAAGCGACTCGTCTCCAAAGCACTGTTTCGTGGCGTGACTGCCCTCGACGTCCACCAGGAAAACTGCGACAGACTAAAAACAAACCAACTGCCAGGTGCGGATGCCGTTAGAGGGGGGCACGCGGTCATGCTCGGACCCTCATTTTCTACCTACTTAATTTCGTTAATACTTGTTTTAAAATTGTGCGCAAATCTATAACGTACACTACTCTTCAAATTAGAAAACGCAGTATATGCTTTCTACCTGGTTTATAGACGACAGCCATTGTTGTAAGCTTTACGGCCTTAACCTTTTTATGTTCATAACGCGCTTATTTCCAAACGAATTCGATCACACATATCGTTTTTTTTTTTTTAATATCGTTTTGTTTCTTTTCATATTATGACGTCACATCCGAAAGTTTGCATACATACACATACAAATCCGGGATCGGCCGCTACCAACTGCACATGTTATAACATGTAAAATGGCGCTTTGTATTTATCCAAACCTCAACACGCATTTACAGCTTTCACTATTGCTCGATGTTGTGAGTTAAATTACGTATAAAAACAGAATAAAAAAATAACTACATGGGTACGAGTTTGTTATATGCCTGAATGTAGTTACCTTCTTTTCTTTGTGCATCCAAAAAGGTTTTGTTGTCATTCGAATTCCTTTGGTAGTCGATGTAATGTCGTTTCTGCTCTCGAATATTTTTTTAAAAACTTGGTATTTTTCTTCCCTGTCATTCTATAATAAAGACCCGATAAATAATCGGTGATCAACTTGGCAAGATTTATTTTTAGTTCTTGGAATAGCGGTATTGTCAAAAGCTATAGAGTTAACTATTTAGGCCAGTGCTCTGCAACCCTTTTTGACACCTACTAATATACGACGAACGACAACACAAGCAATATTCTAGGCGCACAGAGAAAAAATAAAAATTATGAATAAACGCTCCGAAGGCGCAGAAAATTTGACGAATTACGTTATTTTATCTTCTGATTTGCGGTTTAACCGCCTTCCTAAAATATATTACGCCGGCAATCAAAGTCCGAAAAACTTCACCGCTTTGCGGATCACAAAAGGGTTTTTAATAGTATATTCGAATAATGAAACCTGACAATTTTGCTTTGTATTTTTTCCCAATTTATTTTTCGGAACAGTAGCCTTTAATATATACATACAAAACGTCATACATTTACAATGATATTCGGTGGGTTTATTTTTCACTTTGGTGTAATAGGTAATAAACAATTCTTGTATGTTTTTACTCTTTAGCGGAGTTAGTTAAAACAGTGCTTCTTAAACTTTTTTAGTTTTGTTCACCTCTAGCATTTCTCTCGAGATTTCATTCACCCTTGTCTCATGATATGATAAAACTATCTCGTATATACCCTGTATACACTGAAGCAGGCACGCCCTGCTCGCAAGCTATCATCCATTTCTAACGGTTCACCCTTATACACCCCTTTTGGTTGGTTCACCCCTGCAAAAATTGTATTCACCCTAAAAGGGTGAAGCATTCACCTGATTAAGAAACACTGAGTTAAAACACTCGTTTAAAATTTGACTTCCGGCGATAAAACGTAATATAGGTTTTAAACACGTTTCATATATCAAGGAAAGTTCATAAAGTTGCAGCCGGATTATTGCATAAGGCCAAGATACAAGTAACACATCTCCAGGAACGTCGCGGCACATCGTTTGCGGAGCACTGATTTCGGCACCTGGTGGTACTTTAGTAGCCTTGATACGTAAAATAATGCAGCCTACCTTTGAAACAGCGGAATGCCTTTCTCGCAGGAAATGAGCAAATATGTTGAGAAGATACGATTTTCCGCTGCCAGAAGTACCAAAAATAGAGTAAACTGCAATCGGACTATTTCTGACGGACTCTTGAGTCAGAATTTGCCTTAAAGCTTCGTGCTTATAGGTGTATTTTCCATCACTATTTTCCACGATATCAACAACAGATGGCAGCGCAATTGCTGCCATTTTATCAATTTTTTTTACACTTTTACACAATTGAAACAAGAAGATTACTACCACGAACGCAAGAGTTTACCTATATATAGGTAAAACATATTACAGTTTCAGAACACTTTTCATTTTGGTAGGAATTACTGCATGTCACAAATTAAGTCGTTTCGCGGACAATTGGATCGAAAAGTTTTTGTGTGTGACGTCATCCCATAAAACATCATTTCGGTATAAAAACTATTCTACTTTCACCACTGCTCTTACATCTTTTCCAGGTGAAATTTTGGTCGTTTGCGCGAATCCATAATGACTTTACGGCCATTGTTGTATTAATTATTTGTAACACCTTTAAAACGAGATAAACACAATGTTTAACTTTTTTGAAGTTTAGTGATTTAACCAGACGTTTAGATCACTACAGATTGCCTGGATCAAAAACAAATTGTCCTAACAGCTCATCGAAATGCCTTACAACGACGGCAAATTATCCATTCCCTTATACAATTGTAATATACTGTTGTCTCCTTTCTTAAATTGATCACAGCATGAAAGCGTATAGTCTTTACATATAATTTCGTTTTAGATTTAGAATTAGATCATATACCGGTCACTTTTTGCGCATACGCGCTAGTTTTTTTTTTCTTTTGCAGCACGTAAACATGTGGGCTGTATATACGTCAGTTGACTAATGCAGCCCACATTTAATGACCTAGGTATTGACTATAATATCAGTTGCCGTTTGTGTATTTATTACGTTTACTAACCTGGCTATTAAAATATATCGATATAATGCTGATCAACGTACGTCATGTGCCATCCTGATCTTTTCTGTTTACATACATAAATGTGCATATTGATTTCTTAATATAAAATGGTCAATGTTACTGTGCGCAACTCAATGGCTTGCTTCCTCATTTAAAAAAAGAAGTATATACAGTACACAGTTGTCTAAATCAGCACGTTGGTATTTCGAAATACCTGTTCGCGCTAAATATTCTCTTCATTACCACATCATTCCTAAATCGCGACCGTTTTCGCATCGTTGCATTAGCAATTTAGTTTTTAGTTTGACAGCCTTTTAAAATTCGGTGCAAAATCGTCAATGACCCTTGTAGCTACATAGTTTGTGTGAAGAATTAACTTTTCCCTTACCCTATTTCGTTGGATCCCAACCTTTTAGGCTTACGACACTCTACATAAAATATAAATAGTTTGCGGCACCGTTGCTAGCATTCTGCTATGTGCTTTTACTGTGATGTCACAACAATCGAAACAGCCCACATAAACTGTTCGTAATGTAAAAAAAGATTCTTGAACGTTTGCACTACAATCGTACACCATAAATTGCTTCAAGAAGCTTACCGATTTCAGCAAAACTAAGAGTCCTGAATTTGAAATGTCTCTCGGCGCACCTAAAAGGCAAAATCGTCACCCCAGAGTAACGCGGCACCCCCGGTTTGGGAACCCCTGCCCTATTTACATAAAATTACTTCAGCTCCTTTACAATATTAACGTAACCACACTGCAAAAGAATGACGATGAGGTGGAACACGAACTTTTTAAATAAAACTCAAATAAACAAACAAAGTCTGTTGCTGCCTATCTAACATTTAGCTTCCCTGCTCTCCTATTCATTACGAAGTTGTAAGTTTAAATAACACGTCATGCACGATAAAATTGTTTCTTTCGCCTATATGCGAAGGAGTCAGTAAATAGCGAAAGCAAAGAATCGCGATTCGGTTGATCATTAACGCTGTTAGGGGTTTTCTCTGCCAGTATAAAGACAATGCCATGAAGCATTTTTCCAGAGTCAGCAATAGTTTTAAATAGCATGATTTAGCCCTTAACTTTATATCAAAACGTTTTTATAATTTATGCCTAAAGATCAACATGTTTTGATCTAGAAAATGCGTTTTATGTTTTAGATTTAGCGTTTTAGGCTGTTTGAATAATAGTAAGTTCTTGGCTTCTTGTTGCTTTTGTGATATGACCCGTACTTCAGCAAAAATATATTGTGAACAAAACAAATGTTTTACTATAAGTCATATGTATACAATATACATATTGTTTTTGATTTGCTTGAGTCTAGTGGTTTTTAAACTTTTTTTTAAACCAGGCCCCTTTTTGTAGTTTAAAAAAAATTATTTCTCGGGACATATCTTGTTATATGGGCCGAAAATTTATTTTCGGGGCATATCTTGTTTTGCCGCTATTCTTTTTTGGTTTGTATGGTTTTTATGGTTTGCTTGGTCAGTTTCAGACCGATTTTTGTCCAGATCTTTCAAATGTTCAGACATGGCGTAAAATGGTATGCAGGTGCGTATAAGAGGTTTAGGAGTCCGTACCCCTAGGCGCCTCTAATTGGGGAAAACAATAGTTTAACGTAATCGTTTTAGTCACTTACAGCTATCTAATCCTGTCAAGCGGAAAAACTTCAATACAGAATGCGTTCATATCACTTGCTTTATTCAGCTCGCGACAGCGGCTTACATCCTGCTGCGCTTTATTGTCCCGCGCGTACAACGTTCTTTGTGCGAAGGGGCTGTTTAGTTACAGTGGGCGCGTGCGACTTACCTTTTAGACAGAGATAAAAACAACTTACGGCTCTTACTAAACAGTATATTTTACTGTATCAAATTTGAATGCGAAACCTTAGGGCAGTGTACACCTCTCTGTTTGCACCTGTCTGGTATCTTATTCCAATCAAACATATCAACACCAGACCTACACGACTTAATATTGTACAAGGGTGCAGGGAGGAAATACTTACGTTGAATGCATTATTAGGGATGACGTTATACAGTCACGTCATAACATGGTGTCATACAAAAATATGCCTTAAGAACACTGTGTTTATTTGGTCTAAATTGGCGAATTTTTTCGATTTTAACAGTGGCGTACTAGGCACATACAAGAGTTTTTCGTATTGCTCGTAACAGAAATTTATGGAGTAAAAGTTGGCAAAAGTATAGTAAACCATAGGTGTTAAACCAGTTTTAAAAATTGATTATACTTTCTTTTTAAAGTTGTTAGCTGGACCAAATTTAATAATATGGTTGTACGCATTATATACATAAAGATATAAAATATATTGGCTTTTATTGAGCAGGTTTTGACGAACAAGCATTTTGAGCTAAAAATGTCTACAAAATAGGTTCAAACAAAACTAAAAACGGAAAGATTCGCACAAGGCGCGAAATGTTTTGATTTTATATTATTAAAGTTGGCAAAAAATATAGTTTGGGCATGAATTAGTGTTCTATACCCACAACTTAGGTCTGAATCAAGTGTCTCAGATTGTTCTGACTGAACATAAGCCACATCGGTCGTAAAAGCAGCAAATAAAAATAAAAGCGCCCCGATACCGAGAAGCAATTACCAATCAAACGAATGGCCCTAACGCTTAAAAATCGCAGACAAATATGTAGCCAAAAAGTTTGCAAATCTTTAATCAAATTGGTATCCTAAAAACTTGCAAATTGCAAAATCGTAAACCATAACTACATATGTGTAATTTTGATGTATTACATAGCACATGATAAAAGCAGAATTACCGCCAAGCGTATGCCATATGGAACCAATAAAATCAGTATACACAAAGTAGTTGTTTAGGAACTCACGGCTCGCGCCCCCTACCCCCGGTTAAGAACCACTGCTATAAGCAAACCATGCATTTCCACTTACAACTTGTGTAAAAATGTGTAGATAGTTCCACGTTAGTAAGCCACAATCCTGTCAAACGCGAGTGTTTATTGGAGTCTTTGTGACTTCCGGTTTAACTTAAAGCGCAATTTCCCAGAATTGAAGAGATCTATTGAGTTTTCCGTTTTCGATGTAGGCTAAGCTATAGGCTAATGTCCTTACGCTGATTTTAGCAGCCGTGCTTGTGGAAGAATTGTCAAACCCTAAGCGCTATAGTTTCTATTTTCTGTGTTTTTTGAACTATTTATGAATTTTCTACTTTTCCTGTAGGTAGTTTGTTGTTTGTTGCATAGTAAAAAAAATAATTCACTTCGAAAGCACTTTGACTGTATTTGTAAAGTGTGGATAAAGTTGTTGCTGAGACAGAATGTAATAAGGTCATGAAAAGTACGGGACGTGATTTTTGTTGGGTGCTACTATAGCAAAATTACGCCATACTATGACATCAAAAACAAGTAACTTAACATAACTTTTGTGGCATGTCGATCTCGTGACAAATCCGCCCTATACAACAACCAGATAAATCCGCTTTTAAACACAACGGGATACGAAAAACGAACAATGCAGCCATTGCAGTGTAAAAGTGAAATAGCACTTTAAACAACAGAATTGCTACTTCGCCCGTTACGCAATGTCCCCTTCATTGTTCAGTATTACCATCCCGCCGTGTTTGCAAGATTGAAGAGGATGCAAGATTTAAGTGCTTTTTTCCGCTGTAGTATACTTTAGCATCCTTCCGAAATACGAATGAATGAGTTTCAATTAATGTGATAACGACGAAGTCCTTACTCTGCTTTCATATGCTACTTCAGATTAAAACACGGAATAGATAGATATCACTTTATTTGTAACACCAAAAAAAAGAACAGACGAAAGTCATTTTCGCAATATTTAACGTTCCCAGGTGCAGCGAATAACCAAAAGGTTGTAATAAAAAAGCAAACGTTTTTTGTTAAGTGAGAATACACGGCGCGTGATAAGTATATAAGACTTTAGTTGGATTTAGTGATGAAAGTAAGACGGGACGATCCGAAACGGTGTTCCGGTAAAAATAATTATTGGTTGCCTTATATTGTCTTTCATAGAGCCATATCAAAATTACATGTTATTCCTGTTTTAATCATGTAGGTTACGGTAATTGCAAAAAACGTTTGCATTTTCTTGCTTAGTGTGATGTCGTTTTTCTTCACGCGAATCTTATTTTGCTTTTCGTTTTGTTTAAGCCCCTTTTGAAACAAATCTTTCAGCGGAAAAGCACGTTAGTCTAATTAACGATCTAAAATAAGAGTTTTGTAAATGCGCGTTTTGCACTTCGTGCCAACTTTTTACGTTATTTCGCTGCACCCATTAGGACGTGGAGATAATATACAGTGCTAATCTTGTTATGCGTCCAAAGCGTCAAGTTTACTTTTAATTTAAACGATTGGCTAACTGAAACAAACTTACGTATTTTTTACGCTTTGCGCCATTAAGCTTCAGTTGCATGATTAGACATCAGTTATAGTTGCAACAATATATAATTGGCCCACTATAAGAAACGAATTACCCGCGGCAAAATAAATTAAGACAACGCTGAACCAGACTTTTCTGAGGTTCACATTTAACACTTAAGTGCAGATACGGACGGCGTTCAGCCAGTTAAGTACTTCTGTAATGTATATGTAATGTATAGCGCAAACACTTTGTCGCCACCTCTCGACCGAGAAAAGCAAACGTTTTGAGGTTGCCTGTTTTATGGCGTAACCTCCTGGTGTTATCTTTAAAAAAATCCTGCGTACAATAAGATTTATTCTACTTTTTTCCTTGGATTTAATAAATACAGTTCAACGAATTTTTGACTTGTAAACCTATAGAAATTTCTGATTTCTATAAATGTATGCCCGACTTGGAGAAAATTCCCTAAAAGAAAACTTAAAGCTCATTAATAAAATTGAAATTTATAACTACGGCAAATTATTTGACCAAATGTAACGCAGGATAATGTATGTCCCAGGCAGGATAAGGTATGAGTATGACGTAGTCGTAATGCTTACTGCAGCTATTTATGTGGATTAGGGTGTGGGTTGGAGTGGGTTTATAGGTATTATTTAAACTTGCACCTGAAAACGTTTATTTATTTTATTCTAGCAAACCATTCATACACTACAAAAAACGATGACTTAATATAATCACTTCGCACTAAACTGTCTTAAAGTAAGCCCAAAATTTAATGAATGACTTAAAAAGTTTTAAAAACGGGCTGAATGTAAATCATAAAAAACATATTTTTTTTAGTCGAATCTAAAAAAGACTCATTGTAAGACATAATGAAAAAGTCATTTAAAATGGATAAATAATAGCCACAAAAATCAACTTGTTATAAGTCAAACACAAAATAGACTTAATGCAAGACATAAATAACCAGCTATTCAAAATGACTAAATAATAGCCACAAAATATGACTTGTTATAAGTTAAATGCAAAAAAAGAACTTAGTGTAAGACATAAAAAAACGTTTTTAAAATGGCTTAACTTAGTGGTGAAATCTGACCGAAATGCAAAAAGACGAACTGGTGAGTGTTTTATTTAATACTCATTATTAATTATAAATTGTAACAAACTATGGAATATTTGCCGGTTTACGGATAATATCGTCCGCTATTTATTCCTTCAGATATTTTAGAATTAGTAAGTTTTGGCCGATATTTGCTAAAAGTTTACTATGAAATACTATTGTATAGCACAGGGATGGCGAACCACTGTCCCAAATTATTCGTTAGATAGCACTATACTCTTTAAATCAGGGCTACCCAATCTGTGGGTCGTGCAAAAGTGTTTTAGGGATGACGAGTAGGCCTACAATAACTGCACTTCAACAAATGAGTGCAGAAAAACAAACAAATAAAAGTATTTTGTTTTTCTCTGTAAAACCAAAAGGTTGGCAAGGAAATTTAAGGAAAATTAGAAGCCTTTAAGGAAAATTAGAAGCTTCCAGACTAAAAATTATGAAACCCCTGGTTAAACCATGCTGAAAAGCTTTTTACTGAACTCCTGTAATCCTATAAAAAATGCTGCAGCATTTTATTACTATATTTAGGTTTCTAATATTCTTGGGAATACCAATTTAATAAACCTTCAAAAACCTTGAATTACCAACCCAGACAATAACACTTAAAATGACGCAGCAGCAAAGTTTCGCATAAAATCAAATCTATGATCCGCTTGTGCATTTTGCAAAGATCAGTTCCCCTTTTCCCCCGTTCCCCTTTTTGATGGGGGCAGTATAATTGAAATGTACTTTAATATCTATTTAAATAATAAAGGATAAATAAAAATTTCAATAAACATAATTTTTCGCGCCCTGCATATAAGTTTTAACTTTATTTTGTATTGTGAAAATTAAGGCATAAGGCATTCAAATTACTTGTAAAGAATCCCACTTTCACTGCGGTATAGTTGATCAAAACTGTTTGCATTGCTACATCCAAGTGTTTTCGGTGAGCTTACTTTTGCGCTATATAATTATGTGAATAGAATGACTAGCCTCATTTAGTATAATGTTATAAAGCAGTGCTTCTCAAACTTTTTTAGTTTGTTTACCCCTAGCATCTATCTCCAGATTTCATTCACCCCTAGCATCTATCTCCAGATTTCATTCACCCTTGTCTCATGATATTATAAAACTATCTTGTCTATATATAACAGCACAAAATGACTTAGGTTGTTTTGATTTTTGTTAAGATCAACTCAAGATAAGTTTTACCATTGCAAATCTACAATTTCTCGAGTCAAGAAATATAAAGCTACAAAAGCACAAAACACAGTCACAAAATTTTTGTACTTATACACTCAGTGCAAACCAACTTCACTATTACAATAAACAAAACAAAAACACCAAAAAACACAAGTTCAATAGTCAATTTACTGCAGAGCTATCATCCATTTCTGACGGTTCACCCTTATTCACCCCTTTTGTTTACCCCTGCAAAAATTTTTAAGAAACACTGTTATAAAGTATCCTAGTTCAATATATGACTAAAAATACATAATATTAGCAAGTAATTGCAAAATTTATTGCCTCATACCTTGTTCTGCCTTGGACTCAACATTTGGTCAAAAATGTTTTCCACTAGCAACTCAGCAAGTCAGTTATCAACATAGCACAAATCACAAATCGAGATTATTACTTAGGAAGCCACCTGGTTTATAAATTAATTGAATCCCTTATTTACAGAACAAAAAACATGTATATGTAAATGAATCGCAATTATTTAGTTCAGTTACTTTATGTAAATTTATTAATAATAACATAGAGGTTAAAAACTATTATATTCTTGCAATACATCTAAATATCCATTGAGGAATTAGCGCTTACAACATTTTTATTAGCATAAACTGTGGTCAAGCTTTTTACATAGTAATCTAGTCGGCGCTGGTCTAGAATCCTACTACAGCGTTGACCAGTCTGGAAAGTATGGCAGATCTGAACGAGAATCTTGACCGGGTGCACTTTAATGCTGTACTGCAAGAGTATGCCGCACAAGCGTTTTACATATTTGGGGGTGCACTTTTAAAAGTTGAAACAAACTTACGGGTGCAATTTCCCTACTTTCCACAATGAAGCGTTGAAACAAGTATTAGAGCAATGCACAATATTTGGCTAGGTCAGTTAGTGTTTGGGTGAGGGTGAGTCAAGTTATATTATAAATATTTATTATTAATAATATTGCTTAAACTACCCAAACCCAGTCGCTAACTCACACCGTAACCCAAATATTGTTTGTTTTGGTAGGATTGTAGACCAGCGCCACCGTTTCATAACATACAAAACAATTCAATAAAAATTCAAAACCAATAATTAGTATGAATTCAATTTAGATATATAGTTTGTGTTTTAACATCTGATTTTCTGGTGAATGTGGTGATGGTTCTGGTCATTGGCATTAGCGGGTATGTCAATAGTTTATTGCTAATTTGTACTTTTGAAATGTGTATCGGCTAGCAGCAGTTTCTGTGGTTGTGTTCTGCGATTGTAGTGACATTATTTTGTGTAAAATATGGCAGTGTTGCAATGTAAAATACCTTTCAATTTCAAACAAATCACATAATTTTAGCATAGGATTTTAGCAAAAAATGTTTGTGCAGGAATCTTTGGTGGCAACAAATTATGGAATGTAGTCGGGCTGTGCACTACCTTGATTAAAAAAATGTTTTGCTGAAGTTAACCTATGTTTATTAAACACATTACGTCCAGTGTTAAATAGATTCAATATTTTTTTTAAATAGAACTAGCAAAGAAAGAACATAACATCTCCACAGATTACTTTACACTTGCAATAGTTTTTCCAAACTATGTATAAGATACAAAAGCTACTTGTTTAGCACCTGAAGAGCCCTAGCATACGTAAGCATAGCTAACATGGGTTAAGAGTCTAAAGACCCACTGCTATAATATAACTATTTAAATTAATTCATATAATTTACCATATGTTTACCTTTTTTTATATAATGAAGTAATATACTAAATAGGTTTTGTGATGCTATGTATAACTACATGTTTATGATGAGTTTATGACTATAAATTGTTGACTGTTTGTTGGTATGTTGTAGTTATTTTCTAGTAAAGATTTAGTAATAACTTCATGGCATTGTTCGGAAGCCCAACCAAGACCCAGCTGATAAGAGATGCAGAAAGTGTCGTCAATACCGTTGTGTTTCTGAAACTTGCCATAAACCAAATTGAATATGGAGTCATAACTGAAATAAGCTTGATTTCGGTTGACATGGGTGAAATAAAAAAAAGATCTGCATCTTTAAACAAGGATAACTGGAAACCAAGAATTATGGACAAATTAGTTTTGTGTTTTGATCCCGAATCACTCACAAGCCCTCAAATGGCGAGTCTGTTTAAATTTAACAACCATGCCATAAGAGAAAGCCGTAAAAAAGTTTTCGATTCTGATGCTGTAAGTGTGATTTATGAGTTTCTGCAGCGCCAGGCTCCACCAGTTTGTTTGCTGTCTCACAATGGTTTTCGCTTGGAGTTTCCACTCTTGCAGTATCAAATTCAGGCACTTGGTAGATCAATAAACACCATTATGGAAAGTGACTTATTGTGTGGAGATGCTCTGTGGACTTTTAAAGCAACGGACTTGGACATTCAGAATCAATCCATAGTCAACACAGGTACAACAGTGATGGACATGGTATATTATTCTCTGGCTAGTCTCTATGAACGGTATGTCAATAAGCTAATGCCATCATGTCTTTCACCTGAAGAATACAACATGCGTTTGATTGAGTTGGTGATTCATGCTGGAAAACCATTTTTAAAGAGACTTTGCTGCAAGAATTTTTCATTAGTAACCTTTCACTGGCGGAAAAACCCCAAGCCTACAGTGTTGTTTGACAATGGCTCACCCCATTCCAATAAGACAGAAACGTTTGTGTTCTTTGATCTGGAAACAACAGGTTTACACAACCCTAAAATAACTGAAATTTGTCTAGTTGCATATCATGCTGAGGCAATACGTTCAGCTACTTTCGGCTGTGTGCCCAGAATTCAAGACAAGCTTGTATTGGTTGTCGATCCAGTAGCTGAAATAAATGTTTATGCTGCACAGTTAACACAACTTTCTAACTTGACAATCTCAGAAAGTAAGAAAACTAGGTTTGACACTAACACAAGTTTGCTTCTTGCACAATTCCTGCAGCGCCAAGAAGGCCCAGTTTGTTTGGTGGCCCACAATGGTAAAAACTTCGATTTTAAAATCTTACGAACATATTTAACTGAGTCAGTGTCTGAAACTTTTCATCAGGTTTACTGTGCCGACAGTTTAACTGGCATTCGGTTTTTGCAAGCTCAGAAAAGAGCAGCAACCGGTGACTCAAAAAAGCTCTCCTGTGCGTTAAAGAATGTTTTTGTCAGATGCTTTCCCAACCAGGCATCACATTCATCCCATGAAGCAGAATGTGACGTTGATATGCTGGTCAAAATATCTCAAGTTACTCCAGAATTGATGACATGGCTTGACAAGGAAAAAGAGCCCCTTCTTAAAGCCTTTAAGTAGGGTTAAATAATTGGATGTCCATGTTTTGTTTGTTCTGTTGGCAAGTGGGCTTATAAAACACTTTAATTGATTCTGCTGATTGCTCTGCTTTTGTTTACATATCAAATTAAACTTATAACAAACTGAAGTTGTGCCATGTTTTTTATTATTAATTTTTTGTACAAAAATGATCTATGCTTGTCTTTATATGTCAACTGCCGTTTTTGCCTTGACCATTTGTTAATGTTTAAAATGTCAGTTTTATTTAAAACAACTGCCTTTTATACATTTATTTTATAACACAGTGATGTAAACCAATCATAACTTTTTGATTGTAGATGTCAATGATGTATGACTATAAATTTATCATATATATAAGTTCAAATTTTATAAAATGCACTGTTATTTCTAAAAATTGATTTTTGTATTTGATTTGAAATGATTTTACATATTTTAAATATTGTACTGTACACTAACATATTTAGCGTAGTTTTGGTTTTATGTGTTTTGTGCAGTTGTTCATGTTGTTGTTGTGTTAATAGAAAATATTTACTGCCAGGTACTGTAAAGTTTTTGTAATCTGTTTTATGCTTTACCATTTGTATAGTCACAACTCAGAACTATGATAATATAATTCTGCCTACAACAATAAAAAAACAAGATATTCAGCAGCGCTGTCTGTTTTTTTAAAGCAATCTAAATTTAATGTATTTTGGAATAGTTTTACAGCATGTTGATAGCAAGTTGTAGTCAAAGTTGCCTCAATAAGTAAATTCAGGATGTTTTAAATTTGTTTTTGACTTTTTTATGTTTAAGGTAGTTGCAAATATAACATTATGTGAATTTTTACTCCCAATTTCGTAACTGTTGTATATTTTCTTTAAATCTTTTATAAGTATTTGTTTACCAGTTGGCTTTTAACCAATGACTTAAAAAAGTATGGGTGTTATATATATATTACAATTGTGTTTATTTTTGCCGAACAGCCTAGGTCTGTTTTCATACTCACAAAACCATTTCAACCCGCCAAATAAATATATTATATTTATAAATTTTTCAACCATTTTGAAAGAAACATTTGTTATATCTATCCTCAACATCTCAAAAACACACACAACTGGTGAGCCAAAACCTCAAATTTTCCCTAACTTTAAGATTTTTTATGTTTAATATTATTTTTATTAGGTTTCCCCCTTCCCGAAATAAAACTTTCCCACAATTCAACTTCAGAATTTTTGGCAAAATTATTCTCTGGAACATACCAAAATATTTAGTACCCTATTAAAAAAAATGTACAAAACAAACAGCTTTCTCAAACTCCCCAAATGAATTGGGTTAGCTAACGGAATTCCTAAAAGTTAAATGGGCTTTTATTGTTTACAAAATTGAGTTTTGATGCCACTCATAATAAATTGCATGATCACAGTGTGAGCAATGGTGGAAAGACAACTATTACTGATCGACTGCTTTCAATTTTGAAAGATCAATATCATGTTCAAGTTATTCATCAAGATGATTACTATAAGGTGGCTATTAGTTGGTTTTTACTTTTTGAACCTCATTTTTACCTAAATTGGTTTGCAAAACATTTTTTAACTAAAATAACTTTTATTGCTCTCCAAAAAACATGTAGTTAGATGCTTTTAAAACCCAAGGTTTAACATTTGTTAAAACATTTTTATTTAGCAGCATGAGTAAATCACAGTGTTGTTTTAGGAAGCACAATATATTGCTCGAGACCCCAAGACCAACCTTTTGATGTGGGATGGTTAGTATAAAACATAACCTAAGCAATGTAGGGATATCGGTAAACAGTTTTGTGTTTGGAACAATAATCCTGTGTTACACAAAAACTAAATCTCACCAAGTAAGACTATGCCACATGCAAAAAAAACTTCATAACAATTTTAGTACAGGAAAAATGTATATTTTTAATTTGCCGTAGATATAAGTTGTTTATTAGCTGACTGTTGATGATAATGATTTGTGTGTAAACTCTAGTTAAAAGAAAACAGATAACTTGAAGTGAAATGTTTGTTTATTGCAGTACCAAACGCATTTAACATGCAGGAATTGATTCAAGATGTGAAGAAAGAAGTTAATAAACTTGAATCTCTTAAAGAGAAATCAGTGCTTATTGTAGAAGGAATATTGTTATTTTGCAAAAGGTTGGTAATTAGGTTTAATTAAAAACGAAGCAGGCATGTGTACTATAGTGTTTCGTTGTTGGCTAAAATGTAAAATGTGTGTTGTTTTAGTTTATTGTTGACTTGATGGACCCGCTTGACTACCTTTTACACCTATCCAAAGTTTGACCAATTAACAATTATTTTGTTAAAATTAAGTTAATGCACTTTAAAATTTTGTATGCCAACCAAAATTATTGATAAGGCCTATTTTACTGTAGATTAGTATAACTTCCAAAGGGTTAAATTAAACATAATGTATAGAATCCATGGTTTAGGTTTCTGTTTATATCAAGTTAGCACTAATCTAAAAAATTAGTTCTAAATTTTATCTATTTTTTTTAATCATTCTAAGATATTTTTTATTATTTTAGTGAATTAAATGACCTTTTCCACAAGAGATTCTTTTTCACTCTCCCCTTTGAAGAGGCGAAAATCAGAAGAAGGTGAGACAGAGATTTTAATGAAACTGATAATAAACCAACTTATTTGGACCAACAATGCTGGTTATTATTGCTTTCTTGATGACCGAGAGGTTACTTTAAAAAAACACTATTTACCACAAATACAGCACTGGGAAAAAAATTGTGGAGGCTATGTAGCTTAGCGGAAAAGTTGCCTACCGAATTTGTTTTGTAAATAAACACAAAACATTTTTTCGTTCATTAGTTTTGTTTATTATTGAGAGAAATAACCACATAGGCGCCAAACGAGAGTGTGCAGAGCGTTTTTAGACACCCTGAATTTCTGTCAGGGCGTCGAAACGCCTGGAATTTAAACATGTTATCAATAAATTTGCCAAATTAATTCGTGTAGCACAGATTTAGTTTACCTAAAGTGTTTAATACTTTCCTAAATTACTATATAGGCATGAGGCCATATAACCCCCAAACTATGTTTTTTTAATTATACGTTAATTAATTGTTTTGCCTAAAGGCGCTATAAGAAAGTTATAAAAGGCGAAATGGTTTGTTATGTATCAGCGCAAACGCTGTTATCTAGGCTCACATTTTGTAATTAATCAGCAATTTCGCACTGGTTAGAAAACAAAGCCCTGGAAAAGTTCGGCGCCTATGTAAACCCACAGATATGTCTAACCGAAATTAGTTATATAAACGATTTATTCTGTTTTATTTGTTCTTTCTTGCTCCGATTTCCCAGTAAACGCGTTTACGAACCCCCGGACGACGAGGGCTTGTTTGAGCTGCATGTCTGGCCCATGTATTTGCATTACCGTGATCTTGTGCGTCGCAACAACACGCAAGTCGTTGAAGTGCAGGGGACGCTTGATCCGGGCCGCGTTTTCGAGATTGTCACTGCAAACCTTGCAATTGCTTGAAAACGTGTGTAGGGGATCTACCAAGAAGCCTAGAAATTTTAAACGATTCGCTGATAAACTTTAATTGACAGAAGCTTAGTGCTTAACGACGTTGCAGTGTAAAGAATAGGTGTTAAAAAACTGTCTTTAAAAACTGACCTAATAAAATCAAATCTTGTTTTTTACTCTGATCTTTATATAAACTTCGAAACATTCAGACCGACTGTGCAACAATAATCATGTTTTTTTTTGTTTTAAACTGTTTTGAACTCAGGGTATGAAGCTTCTCTGCCTATTTGTATTTATTGATCAAGTGACATTTTAATGAACATACCTGTTAAAAATCAAAGTTACGGTGCACTTAAAGTTAAAATATTTTTTGCGGCATCAATTACTTTTTTTTTTAAATATAAAACACTTTTTACGATATGATGAAATATTTTTAATGTATCATGCTGAAACCCTATTTTGCAATTATGTATGTTTCTTTGTAAGATTATGTGATTTGTTGTATTTGCTCTTGACAGTGTTTCGCTAAATTAACCAATCGATGCCTTTAACGAAAATGTCTTTTGTGCAGTTGCGTTCAATAAAGGAGTAAAATTTTTTTTTTAAATTATTTATTTTTTACATAATTACGTGCGCAATACTATACCTCCTTACAATACTATACCCTTTTACAATACTATACCTCTAAAGACATGTGTAATATTTTAATTGTATGTCATATGCAAATAAAATCGTACTCGCAAAACACGACCATGTCGGATTTGGGGATTTTTCTGTATGTTTAACTTGGTCAAAGATGAAAATAGGACTATATCTGGTCGTACATTCGGTTGTTTATTGTCGCCTAAGTTTAATACTTTACGTTGTTTATAATGTTTGTATTTTCGTTGCAAAACATAGTAGGATATATAACCTTATTGGAAACATTGGCCTACGTATCGAATTTAACAACCGACTAAAAAAAGTGAAATGCTAAAAATCCACCTTAATTGGATCTCCACAGCCCTATAGTCACAATACCAATTTGCATACGTAATCATCCCATCTATTTTACCAAATTAACCTACTATATTTAAAAGAATATATTTTAAATTGGCTAAAAGTTTAATTGAAAACATGACGCGTTAGGCACATTAATGATATTTGTATACTTCTGAAAATAGCGGGACAATTTATAATTTAACAGAAATTGCATTTTGTAGAGCAGTGTTTCTTAACCTTTTTTACTTGGGGGCGCACCTAGAGACGTATGAAAACGTGGCGGCGCACCTTACGAGCAATGCGAGCGCGAAATTTTTAAGGTGTACCCAAATTTCTCTTAAATTGCCTACATTTTTTTATTACATGGCTTTTATAGTTGCATATTTTTAGAAGACTTCCAGCCTTTGAGACTAAAAACTTTATTTTGTCCATTAAACTCTTAATCCGATTAAGTTTGGACTTATTTCGACATGTTTTTTCCTTTTGCTCGCGGCGCACCTAGCAGTCTTCCATGGCGCACCGGTTAAGAAACGCTGTTGTAGAGTTTAATAGTCACACGGGGCAGCATGACAAAGTATGGATAATGCCTTTCGGCGGACTAGTTTTGGACACAAACATTGGAAAAACGGATAGAAGTTCGCGCGATGCTCTGAAATTTTTTGAATATAAGTAGGCTTGCCATTGTTTAGAAACGTAAATCCGGGACGCATAATAAAAACTGCAAATAAACTTAATGTAGACCTAATACAAAAGAATGTAATATAAATAATTAATTTAACTGGGTTGCGGTTGCTTTATATTTTGTTAGGGGGTATGTTTCAGGGCCCTATTTTTAAGGGGGGTTTGTCTAAGTAATATAAATTGTAACCGAAATAATGTTCTGTATTGTGAATAAAATGAGATTGTTTCTGAGCAAGACTTCTCAATTAGGAAAATTATGGAAACAATACAAAATATTGAATAGGTATTAAAATTCGAAATTCTTCATGCTAATGCCTAGTGTTTGTTCGCTTGCAAGAAGCTATTTTTTAGTTTGCTTACAAGAAAAAAACAATTGGGTCGCCAAACCTTGGGCGTCATATACTTACACTTAATATTTGGGTCGCCGCGTAAAAAGGTTGAGAAACACTAATCTAATTGTTCGTCTTCGCAAACTAAAATTTTACATTTTGTTTAAAATTGAAAAGTAATGTGTGCATATTTAAAATGAAACGACTAAAAAGTAAATACCCAACGGCTAAGCACGTCAAACATCTTTTACGTAACGAAAACCAGTGACATATGTCGATAGTGAACCACTCACTAACGTAAAACCTTAAGTTGTATAGCAGCCATTGTTCGCATTGCGTGATGTTCAGCAAATAAGTAGGCCTAATCCCTGTACCATATTGCGTCCAACGTAAGTAAAATCTCGTTTGAAACTGAAAATTGGTTACCATCAAAACCGCCGTATTAAATGCGAAATTTTGCGAACTCTACCTAAATTTTGCGCGGTAACAGACATCAAGAAGTTTCTGAACATATAAGTCTTAAGTTGGAAACATTAAAACTTATTTCTATTAAGGCAATCAGTAGGGGAAGGCGGGGCAAAACGGACCCCTTAAGGGATAAATCTTATTTTCCGAGGTTTATAACATGTTTTTTGATCAGTGGGGTAGCAACCGAAAGGTCGTATCGTAAGTTACTCCTATGCCAAAAAAAAAAAAACTGAAAGAATAATACCTTCTGAATAAATTTAACTTTTTTTGCCGATATTTGGACGGGGCAAAACGGACCCAACCAATTAAAGGTAATTAAATTGCCTTGTTGTGTGAAAATGCTGGTTTAAGGACTTTTGTTTTAGGAGCGCACCAAAATTTTCAGAGATATTTTCACAAGTTGCGTCACAACGTGACGTCATAATTCAAGTAATAATATGCAAGGCGCCTTATAAGGTAAAAATATCTTACAAAATACGACAAAGCATACAAGAAAACCAAAATAGGACTATACCGTACCTAAGAAGCGTACTTGCATCAATATAATAGTTTTTTACAATTATTATCAATTGTCCTTTTCTATGACTTATCTTGTTCAAATTTCAGATCGTTTGGCCTTCCTGCAAAATTAATCTCAACATAAAATAATGATTTTAAATAATTTTATTCCTGTTTTAAAATGCCTTACTAAAAATATAATAAAAAAACTAATAACAGAAAAGTTTTAGGGTCAGGTACACTAGGAATACCGGACTGCCATATTATGGGGGTCCGTTTTGCCCCAACACTATGTATCGCATGAAAACCCGATTTCTTTAAAATCTCTTAACTTAAAAAGTCCAACTGTCTGGCATTAATAGACAGACCCTTATCTACAAATTATTTAGCAAAAAGTAACTCGACCTTCACTTGACCTTCAGTAGCAAGCACATAATATTACTGTACCATCCTTATATCAACATCTCCCAAACACATTTTCTTCCCTCCATGGTTTGTCGAAAACCGAATCAGCCTGATTTTTGTCGACAAACGTTTTTTCGTCGATAGTCAATGTTTAGTAAAGAAATACTGACGCTGGATAGTTAACGAGAAAAGCGGTGGGTCCATTTTGCCCCGGGGGTCCGTTTTGCCCCACCTTCCCCTATGTTATGACTTCAATTTTATTTGTAATGCTGAAAACCCGCGACATTTATCGATCCAGAATTACTAACAAACGTTAAACTTTAAGTTGTAACAGCAATTGTTTAGACTTGCGTAATATTCAAGCAAATAATACCGGCACCAAACTGCGTCATACGTGAAACGGTGACCGGTTTGTGACGGCGCTCGCTTACCTTCTTTAGAAAGATATCTCTCAGCACCCGCCGGATAATATCCATTTAAATGTTTTTACTCGCCACACACAAAAAAGGAACTTGCCCCAGCAACCTCACCCCCAGAAAAAGTATTACTTAACACCCGTTGGAAAATAGCTATAAAGTTTGCTTGACAGCCTAATCAACCAAAAATAAAAAGTAAAAAGTATACAAGTTTTGAGAAAAAATTGCTAAATGGCTAACTCAAGAGTTTTTAGATATTTTATTTTTTTCTTGTAAATCTCAAATTGAAAAACAAGATATAAATCCGGGACAAATTGGTTAACCGGGAGGGACACCGGGACAAGGCCTTAAAACCGGGACTGTCCCGGCTAAACTGGGACGTATGGTAAGCCTAAATATAAGGCCTATGGTAGAAATAGGCAAAAATAAAGTTTGGGGCAGGGTAAAAATTCAAAAAAACGTCAAGACATTTTCTATCTCATTGACTTTTGTAATTTATAGTAGGACAATCTAGTGCAGGGTGGTCCTAAACTGCCAGTATACTGTTTGTTTAAGTATATTAGCCTATGTTTAGTATTTCGAAATTACGTAGGTTTATCAAATAAGGATACGCTACACGCGTACCGTACTTGGCAATGACATCAAAATGTACGACCATAGTACATTAATAATGTCGTTACATGTGGTTAATATTCAACATGTCTTAAATGTGTACAGGATTTTGGCTGTTCATAAATCGTAATAAGTTTTGCAGTAGCTACGTGAGTAACAAACGAAGTTAACTCGGAATATCGATTTTGCTACCCGGTAAAAATTAAATCCCTTTAATTTTATTTGCCAAGTTTAGTGGCAGTTTACCACTCAGTAGCCGCAAGGCAGCAATTAATTTCACTCAAACGAAATTCCAAGTCAATTTTTACGTCACCTGTCAAGCTTGAATGACTCCGTGTTTGTGTGACGTCTTTAAATGGAACACCTCTCGGCCAATAAGAAAACGGCCAAAGCATCGTACAGCCAATCAGATGAAAGCAGCGTTTTTTTCGCGAGGTACAAAATGCAAAGAAAGCCATTGCGATTTCTTCGCTTTTGTTTTGTATAAACTGTGAGCTGTATTGTTTACTATGTTGTGCATTTGAAGCATTGTTAAGCAGGGCAGTAGAACAAACTATTCATAAGGTATTTTTTTGTTTAGACGCAGTTTTATAGTTGTCGGCTTGTGCGAACAAGAATTTAATGCAACCGACTCCAAAAGCTGTTGAAGTTTTAACTTTTTAAAAGTTTTACCTGCACCCGTCTCATTTACTTAAAAGAAGAAAGCTCTTAACATTTTAATTCAAACCTTTAAAGATGGCCACTATTACTGCTCGTCCAACCACACAGGCAAGTTGATATCTAAGTTCTATTTGTTTTAAATTTTTGTCTCTGCTCTAACTCGATTACTATCTTAAGGGTGCCGATTCTAAACAAGGCGCCATCATCAAGAAGAGATCTGCTATACCAACTACCCGCTCTGCTTTGGGAGACATAAGTGACAACAAGAAAATTGTGGTAATTAAATATAGCTTGGCCACTGTGAAAAGTATGGCCTGAGATTTTTTCAACCTTTTAGAAGTGCACCCAGAAAAAAATTGAACTGCACCCGAAATATGTAAAACGCTTGTGCGGAATACGTTTACAGTGCAATGTATGCAATACAGAATGCATCCTAAAATCATAAAGTGCACCCGAGGTGCACTTTTTTGCCCTTTGTTGCACCCGGTCACACGGATTTTTTCGGCCGTGCACCCGCGAGAACTCGTCGAGATCTGCCAGCCATACTTTCCAGCAATGTAGCTAGGTTTACCAACACATTTTCTAGAGCTAAGAGATAAATTTGTGTAGAGTTACTTATTTCAGTCAATATTTTTTGGTGGGAATTCTGGCTACATAATATATATTTTTCTTAAACCAACCACCTATTAGAAATTTGCTAGTTTTTGGGGTGTTAAACACTGATATCTAATCTAACCAACCAAAAATAAAGGGATATCAAATCTCGTATTTAGAAGTAATTTACATGAGGATTTATTATTAAGGTGAATTGAGTGTCCATGCATGGAGCAGATGTTTTGGCAGTTTAGCAATTTTGTGATCCAATCTGTTTTATTTTGAGAGTTTTTTTTATTTTGGGAGTGAGTTCTTTGTGACATTAAAAATATATTATTTGTTTTTCAGGCAAGTAAAGCTGACAAAAGTGGCCTTCAGCGTCAGAAAGCTGCCACTAACTTAAGAAAGCCCTTGGCAACCAAACCATCAAACGTTCCAGTCAAAACTAACATCAGAAAGACCACCCTTACCAAGCCAACAGCCTTAAGCACAAGAAATGCTGCTCAACAAAAGCACCCAGAGCCAAGTGCCCTTTTGAAGGCCAAAGTTGCACCAAAATCCCCAACACCAATGCTCATTGGAACACCAGCAAAAGAAAATGTGTTCAATCTTGGCCTGAACCCGACTGTTGAAAACATAGATGAGAACGACTCTGAAAATCCCCAACTCTGCTCAGAATTTGTAAATGACATTTATCAATACATGCTATATTTGGAATCTGAATATCCAGTGCGTCGCCACTACTTAAAAGAAACGTCTCTTAAAAGCCGCATGCGAAGCATTCTGGTTGACTGGTTGATTCAAGTTCACCACAGATTCAACCTCCTACAAGAAACTCTCTACTTGACTATTGCAATTCTCGACAGATTTCTTCAGGTATAGAAAATCAATTTAAACGCTCATTAGCTTTAAACTAAAATTTACGGAAGTCATCTTTAAAATAAGGGGAAACGTCAATGATTAACCAGATGTTTTTTAAACAGGTTCACCAAGTGCCACGAGCCAAGCTTCAACTTGCTGGGGTTACTGCTATGCTTCTAGCTTCAAAATATGAGGAAATGTATGCCCCCGAGGTAGGTGAATTTATAAAATTTTCCAGCGTAACTTATTACTAAAAATCAATTCGCTTATTTCGTGCAGATTAGCGACTTTGTTTACATCACTGACAAGGCTTTCACCCAGTCACAAATCCTTAGTATGGAGATCCTAATGCTGAAAACCCTGGACTTCAGCTTGGGGCGGCCCCTTCCCCTGCATTTTCTTCGCAGGAATTCAAAGGCTGGACAGGTAGGGAATATAAAGACTTAAATTTCTTTGTGAATATGGTTAAAAAAAAATAATTTTGCTAGGTTGATGCCAGTCAGCATACGCTTGCTAAGTATGTCATGGAACTTTCATTGGTTGACTATGACATGTGCCACCTTCCACCCTCTCAGTTGGCTGCTGGTGCCCTGTGCTTGTCCATCAAACTGCTTGAAGATGCAGAATGGGTAAACGTGTTTTTCAACTTGTCTATTTTATCTTGTCCCCCATGCTTTTAAAACCATTTATTTATTTCAATTTCAGTCTCCAACTCTGGAGCATTACAGCAGATACTCAAAGAGCGATCTAGAGCCAGTCGTTACACACCTTGCAAAGAATTTAAAGTCCGCCGAATCTAACACTTACCAACAGGCCGTAAAATCAAAATATTCAAGCACTCGCCTTATGAAAATTGCACAGGTAAAATCATTTCTCTTATATTTCTATTGTGCGTTCAACTGCATATCACTAACTTATTATTTTCTTGAAGATCCCAGAAACCAAAGCGGATTTGGTTTCGCAACTCGCGGAACAAGCAGCTGATCTAAAGTTATGATATCGCCGATGCGTATAACAAAAACCTTCATGGTTTTCCGTTTTCGATCTACAAATGTGGCAGAAAGAGGAATAATAAATGTACAAAACACCGAACCGTTTTTATCAAGGACTGTGTTTTAAGTGTAAATGCTCTTTTGTTTTTATTTGTTTTCTACGATTTCTTTGAGCTTGTGCATTGACCTATGCTTACCAAGAATCTTAATGTATCTGCAATGCCCAATCCTAATGTTCGAAATCGTATTTCATCAATAAATCTAATAAATAAATTCTTTTAATCTATGATTTCATGAGGGCATAAGTGTTAGCTATGAATATCGTTCGTTGTAACTTGTGGTAGAATAAAACGACATTCCTAATCTGTTTTCTGTATTTATGTACCATACCACAAAGCGAGATTTTAGTTGTTATCCAAATAAGGTTTTAAGTCAGTGGTCGGCAAACGCCGGTCCGCGAGGAATCTCTCGTGAGGTTTAAAACAACTAGTGTGTTGTGGCCATAAGTTACATAGCACGTTCACAACATCCATTTTGCCGATTTCTAGTATACTACAACATATCGAAAAATGTTGTAAAGCAGGGGTGGGCAAACTTTTTGGCTCAAGAGCCGCATTCAGAATCTGAATTTGTTCGAGGGCCGCACCAGAGTATAATTGAGATTATAATATAAGCCAAGTATAAAATCTAAAATTGTAAAACCACTGAAAATCAGTAATTGCTGTTGATAGCTGTTCTTAACATTTACCGCAATCGAGTCTATGCGACGAACAATTGTTCACCGAGACATGCTTCTATTTTCGACTTAACTTCAGGACACACAACCCTGACAGCATTAACCATACAATCTTTAGTAATTCCGTTTCTGCAAAGAGCTTGATGTGTTTTGCAATTTTATTGGCTTATATAAAACGTGCCTTTATAAAGACGAACTTTTGGTAAACATCATTTGCTGTTGTCCAAACATTTTTTTATTCACTTTCTTCATTTTGCAACTCATGATTTGAAAAATTGTGACAAAATTAGGAAGTTTGGTTTCAAAATAACGTTTCATATTGTAATCTTTAAATACAGCCACGCTTTTATGACAAATCAAACATATTGCTTTACCACCAACATCAGTAAAGAAATACTATTCTGTCCACTCTTTGTTGAATGCACGACATTCATCTTTAACTTTTCGCTTTTATTTTGTTTTGAGCAGCTCATTATGGGTGAGTTTTACCTAACCACACATATAGTGAACGAATCCACACAGCACACGCACAAAACAGTTTTAAACTAAGAACATCACTCATAAATTAACAACTTGCTAAACAACTAGCTGCTAATCTAAGATGACACTTGTAATGCGACAGACCGAACTTAGAAATTTCCATTGTGACATAATAGTCTGTTTAGCAATCTAAAGCCTGGTGCGCACCTGTATCGTACGGCAGCTACGACACTGCGGGCGAGAAAGTGAAAATTGTTTTACTTGACCGCGAAGCCGCCAAGCCGGCTGGGCTGTAATGAATGTAATTAAACTATTTAGGCAATTTTATTATTATTTTTTTTTAATTACCGGTTTGCCCACCTCTAGGCTAAAGTATATCATGTGTTTTAATTTAAGCGTGCTCACCTTAAAGTGCAATAGAACTTCATGCAAACATTGTTTATAAACTATGTCCCATAATGAAATAATTTATCATTTTGAGATTTAGGCAGGAAAGGTTTCGAAAAAACGTGTATTAATTAGTTTTAGACTCTTAAAAAAAAGTGATTTTTGTTGTCAAAAAAGCAATTCTGGCAAGCCTTGTACGTATGTCTATCCTATACTTTTCAGGTGTCGGTCTGTGGTTCGTACTTTTTCATATTCCATTAATTATTTTTCGTTTTTATATTACGTAGGCTAACTAGTTGAAGTGTCGTGTAGGGCCTGGTCAGAAATGGAATCATACATTATTATAATTATGTTATATAAAAGTGTGACTTCTTTTGAAAGAATGCGTTAGATATCCTTATTTTGACAAGCTGGTAAGAATAGAGGAATTTTTAATAATGGTATACAAGTGTAATTTAAGAAAAAACGTTAAGGCCTAAAAGTTTTATTGAAACGAGCCGTCGGCTGGGTTAAGTTAAATTGTTTGGCTGGTCCGATGCCGCCCGCGAGTTTCAATAAATTCAATAATTCCTAGATGGGAGCATCTCTTAGCGGCAAAACAAGCACAAAGTTCGCAATGAAAGTTGTAATACATTTCCTTTCCCAAACATTTGTTGTTTTTAAGGCCGGCCCGAGACAAAATTTTAGTTTTAAACCGGTCCGCAGTGCCAAAAAAGTTTGCCGAACCCCGGTTTAAGTGACGCTGGTAATAACGAACTACCTTTTGAGGTGTCTGTTTTGCCCCAACACAGTGCAACAAAGTTTAAATGTTTTCAATTAATAAGACCCCCTTCCCTTAAAGGTTAGGTCGCCTTTAGTTGTTGAACTTATCAGAACCCTAAAACACATTTTATCTGCCTGATTTTGGGCCACAACTGTTTTATCGACGATAGTCACTGTGAATAACGAGGAAAGTCGTGTGCGCCCATTCCCAACACGGTCGTTGTGCGCGTAAATTTGACAGTTTTACTTAGGGCCTGAGGGGTGATTCGTTTCGGTCATCGACATTAAGCTAAGCTAAAATACGATTATTAATAATTTATAATTGATAAATAATAATAATAATTATGATAAAATAATAATAATAAAAATTGATAAATAATAATAATAATTAAATTCGCCGACGATTTACAAAAAAGGTTTGTTAAATGTTGACCTATATGCCAAATATTCTTAATGGAACAACGAGAGAGTTTGTTTATTTAATAAAGGGTAGGTCAATGCTGTTCTTTTTTTAAATATACACTTCTATTATTCTTAATTGTTGCATGTCGGGCGACAATATTTGCAAATACGACCCGAAAATTTTCCACGCCTGTGTGCTCAATGAGTGTGTACGTAGGCTTTTGGTTAGTTTTACTGCGTTCGCATTTTTTAAATTAAACCTCTTTGCCTGTTGAAACAAAGAAAATAGAAACAAGTTTTATCTAAACTAATAGGATTTTTAGAATTTATTTTTTTCAAGAAAAATACAATGCAGCATATAACTAAAGATCCACGAATTTTCGAAAATAAGAGATGACGTCACAGGTTTACGTCATAAAATGGCGTCACAAAGTTACCTAAAACGTGAAGCCATTACGAATTAATCTTAAGAATTTAATTAAAGTTTTAGGTTCCGAGATGCAATTTTTTATACAAAGCGACTCGACGATGTAATATGGATTCGCGCAAATAAACTTATCGTTTAGGACAGGACTGCAACGCACGACGCACGACGCATTCGGGCTAAAATGCCTTAATGAACTGGAATTTAGAAAAATACATAAAGAAACGCAAATCATATTTTTGCAGGAGGGGTTCTATACCCTTTTTCTTGGCGGACAACTTAAATCACCCAACTGGGGTGCGTGGACCATGAAGCAATTTTGGGAAATGTGACCAATGGTGTATTTTGTTTCCTATTTCAACTTGGTAAATGTAAAATATGTTTTGCGCTGATTTATTCTTCGAGTATGCCGTACACGATTTTTACAAAGTCGATTCAGCATCAGGGCGTCGTGCGTCACATCGAAAATCAAAGCTTTCGATTTAAAGGCGCTACGCTTTGTGGCGAATTAATAAACAATTAAACACCCTTGTAAGGTAGCATTTGTATTAAAAGTAGCGCTTCTACAATCTCAAACTTTAAGTGAACTCTGTGGTATTGTTAGGTCACCGCTTTATGGCGTCACGTTTAGCTGTAACTTTGTGGCGGCTCGTTTAGAAAGAAAGATAACATAAAACGGAACAACATGTTTGAGAAAAACGACTGCACATTCGACGACCTCGTCCGAGTATCCACTTGTCGGACTCTTTCTCATCAAGGTGAACTCCTTGCGGAGACTTCTGGTCAACCTTTAAGACAGACTAAGACATTAACATTGCATTTTACAAGGTAGCAAATAAAGTAATGGCAGCACACCAGTTTTCAAGCAGCCTCTCATCAAGGATTCTTTTTATAAATGATTAACGTCCGCAGGCATTTCTGTAGCAACAGGGTCTGGAAAAATGTTCACTTCCTCTTCTAAATGCTCAATGTCGGAATCATCATTTGGTAACGCCGGACCATCTGCGCACAACTCGAGTTAAAAACAAGCCACTTTATTTGTGGAAGAGGTCAAACTATGTTATTAAGAGTATTAAATGCATATTGCGTTGAAACACAATTTAAAGAATAGGGCGTATTGGACTAAATAAAAATTCTATGATTTTTTTTAATTATTCAGGTCCAAATCATAAAATATTCCAGTTTTTTTATAATGTTACAAACTTTTTAACGGCAAAACAAATAAACGCAATTTATGTTTAAAATAATTGTTTAGTTGGTTACCTGTAGTTATAATGGTGGTTTGCATATTTTCATCCATTAATGGCATACCCATTCGTAGTTTCTTCAGGCACACCTAATCGTTTAATCATAAAAAATAATTTTTATATGCCCTTTTTAAACAAGTATCATAAAAACATAATGACACTCATTATTATATCATAAGATGTTAACAACACTTTTTTATTCTTTAGCATTCAAGTTTAGTTGATTTGGTATTTACATATTATCTTATAATAGTTTTATTGGAGCTTACCTGGATCTCCTTTTTACGCCCAAGCGTTTCAAGTTTTTCCAGACAATCATCAAACATTAGCTTTGGGTAAAGTCGATGAGCCCAATGCTCAAGCTTTGACATTATAACATTCAAATCTTCAACCTTTTAAAAGTATAAAACATCTGGATGTAAATATATTCCATCTAACAGAAACTGGCTGGCATGTTTTGGCCAGACAAGATTCAATGAGATGTTGTTTTATGTGAAACTTACAGGGTTGTGTCAGGAGTCAGGACTTATTGAAACCAAATGTGCATACCTTTTTGATTGAAATATTTCAGCTAAGCAGAAAATTATAGGTTGACATGTTATGCTGGAATTTAAACATACTTCAGTAAAACCATTTGGTATTCTGCACAACAAATGATGTTGAATGCTGTTTAGGTGTTTAATATTATGAAGGCACAACAATTTATGAAGTGGAACACGATAACCCTTTAAACTTTACAAGGTGATTTTGCCTTTATTATTGTACTATAACTGCTCTAATGTGTGGACTGGTACTCACTTTATAAGTAAAAAACAAAATTCCCTACTTTATTATGGGTAAGAATTCTTGCACATTATTTAACCTGTGGTGCACCAGCAATATTTAAAATAATTGGCGGTTGGCGGTTCCCTATGGAAAAAATACCAAAAATGAATATAGACTGTTATCTTTCCATGAGGCTTCTTCAACCTTTTTTTCTTGGTGTTATTTTATTACATGAGATCCGTAACACAAGATATACATATAATGTGGATTATCATGTAGTCGGCTTTGGTATTGTATTCATTTATGCAGTCTTTATTCTAAAATACTTTGCAAAGCCTGGCCAGCAACAGTTTTTTGTCAATTATGTAACCTAACAAAACAAAAGTCAACCCACCTCATGTCCTTTTCCTTGCAACTTTATGCCTTCAAAATGAGATTCTATAGCTGGTATACCTCTGGATCCAAGTAACCTAAAAATCAACTATTATAATAAAATATTAAAAAACATAGTAGAAGGCAGTAACGACCTTCAACAGATAACTACTTTAGATAAAATATTAAAGCAATGTTTAAAAGGAAAAAGGTAACAGTAGTATTAAAACATAAACAAAAAATAATCATTTACTGACATTAACAGGCTCAAACTGATGTTTGCCCAAAACGAAAAGCAAGTGCTTTTTGCTATTCACAATTGATGTCATTTGAATTTCTTCAGGTATCAACTAGCTGTTCGAATTACCGTGTTACGTTATCATGTGTCTTGAGATTTAACTGTCAATAGACTCAATGAGCAATATGAACTGAGTGAAGTTACTCTGTACAGAGTTTGAAACTTATGAGGACAGGCGTTTTATAGCGGGGCTGGGGAGCCACCGTAAAATAGCATTATCTCCAGCTCCGGAGCCACCAGGCAATTATTAAATGGCTCCGGCTCGAGCTCCGGAGTCATAAAACTCAATCATTTGGCCTCGGCTCCAGCTCCGGAGTAATAAAACTTATATCCTTTGGCTCCGGCTCCAGCTCCGGAGCCATCAAACACACACCCAATGACTCCGGCTCCAGCTCCGGAGCCATCAAACACACACCCAATGACTCCGGCTCCAGCTCCAGTGCCACCAGTCACTCATTCAATGGCAAGTTTTAAAAATTGCTTTGGGCTAACTACTGTCGGAGATGGAACAAAATATAATTTCTTAGCTTTAGCACCACAAATTGAAAAATGGCTCCAGCTCCACAAAAATAATAAAAAGGGCTCCGGCTCCAGCTCCACAAAAATAATAAAAATGGCTCCGGCTCCAGCTCCAGTTCCACAAAAATAATAAAAAATGGCTCTGGCTCCACAAAAATAATAACAATGGCTCCGGCTCTGGCTCCAAATGCATAGCCCCGGGCTCCGGGCTTCAGCTGCGGCTCCCCAGCCCTGTTTTATAGCACTGCTTATTTGGAGTCAGATAGATAAAGAAGGAACAGGTGAGACCTATATAGCCATCCGTCCTTCCCTAGTTACATGAGGCAATATCGTCTCTAGACTACGCTCTGTATCTCTACACTACCAACGCTAAAATGGTAAAATTTATAGAAATAAAACCCATATTTTGAAAACACTATTGCAAAACTATGTGCTCTGTAAAAACTTATAACAAAAGAATTTAATACCCGAGTAGTAACAAGTAAACTCTACCTTGAGACATTTTAGAAGTATTTATATAATATTCATCGAAAAATGCCTTTTAGCACAACAGCTAGTTGAAAGCTAATAACTTTAGTAATACAGGCAGTTGAAATAAAAATTATTATATAAAGATAATGAATATTTATACCCTTCACCTTCTTGTATCTAATTTGGGTCCCCTGTTAATTGTTTTACGCTTCTTGGTGGAGGCAGTGTTGATGTCATCTAATTCTGCCAAGACTTCTGTAGCTTCATCTACACAAAAAAGTCGCACATTAATGATATAAATAGTAGTTTATATTTAACAATAAAGCCAAGTTAGCATATAACCCCCCGGAGAAAATGCTGTAGGATTATAGACCAGTGCCAAGCTATGGCACTATATATTGTATTGCATTGCCACTTTGGTAGTATATATTGTATTGCATTGCCACCCGGTAAGGCAGTAACATGTATTGTTTTTTATTTGGACAACACTTGCCTAAAAGCTTCGCTACTGCCGTACTTGAGCGTAGTGTGACATTTGGGGTGCTGTTCTAGAATCCTATATCAAAGTAATGAAACAATAATTGAATTAACACACAATATTTGGGTTAGGGTGTGTCAAGTATTAGTATTGAAAAAAGTTTCTTGTCCTACCCAAACCCAAATCTACCCTAACCCAAATATTGTCCGATGTAAAAGGATTCTAAACCAGTGCCGCGTTTTGTAGTACATATGCTATAATTATCGACCAAAAATCTTTAGAGCCTAAAAGGTATCGAGTGCAGGCAAAAACGTGGCAGTCGGGGCACTATACAGTTTACACAGTCTGCAGCAGTTAAATACCGTTTGGTGCTGTGGCTGCATCTCCTCCAACTTCAATAGCCTCGTCGAAAAGATTGCTATCAACGTTGGGTTCGTCAAGTAAATCGTCCATTATATTGAATTAATAAATACTTTTTATATTAAGTTAACAAACTCGGAAAAACTTAAACGACAACCGAAGCATTCGCAAAACTCTTTATTTGCTTGGTGAATGGTGATAGATATTCGCGCCAAACGGGTTCAAAGTTCACCACAATCAAGCATATCCGTTTTAGAATGACCGTTGTTGGAATTTGTTTATTTCGAACTTTTAGTTTTTAGTAATATTGCAGTTACTTTAATGTTATGAGAAATTGGCCATAAAGTTGGTTATCAAACAAAAAATTCAAAACATAAAATTAAACAGGTTAAAAAGCTTGTTACATTGCAGGATTCAAACTACAGGGGGTGTTTTTATACCGAATGGCGAAATTACATCATAGCAAAGATCATTTTTTGTATTTTGTGAAGGAAAGGAAACGGATATTCGTTTTCCTTTTATGTAGTTGTGTTTTCGCTCGGAAAATCTTGACTCACAACAAAGGCATGTTCAGTTGGTCACGTGACCAACCGCTAGGTGTCACAGAAGACAATCAAGTAACGAATGGCACGGAAGCGTGACAGAAAGAATGTTGAAAAGTTTTGGTAGTTGGGTTCAGTTAACTGGCGCGAGGTTAAATTGTCGCCAGGCCGGAAGTTCGCGCGTATAGCAATAATATTCCCTCAAGTTGGATATTTAACTTCAAAGTCTTTTAAATTTATGAATAGCTCTCAGCCCGGTAGGTGTCAGGCAGATAAAACTTTAAAGAGAGTCGCTATTGTTGAGCTTTACGGTTATTTTAAATAAAGGTTTCTGAAATTTTTAAATAATGTGCCCTATTTTATTTGTATAGTAATTTGTAATGCGATGCTTTTATTAGGGTTAGGTATAATGTTATAGTTGTACGCTATTTTAATTGTTAGCAAAAATATTAAAAAAAAAATTGCTTGAAACCAAATATGTTCCTTGCCCTTTTATGGTCAAGCTAATCCTATTTTAATAATGATAATGATTAGTATAGATGTTTATGTTAATTAAATTTAAAACAATGTGTTAAAATTTATTTACTTGTTTTTGTATTTTTTTAAGAATTTTACTAGTGTATATATATGTCTGTATATAACTAGACCATGTCAATGGTTGTTGCTGCGCGAACACAAAGACGGGACAAGTCCGCAAATGGACAAAAACAGCCACAAGTAAGAATACTAAAATATTTATAACAAGTCTCCCAGGTTGGAAAGTTTGGCCTGCGCGGGTGATTTATCCCCCGCGCACTACCACTTTCAGCCGCGGTCACAGCCGCGCATTTTATAGAAAATGTGTTCACCCGCGCAAATTCGACTCGAGCAAACGCGCAAAACTTCAGCCGCGCAAACTTCTGTATGAAACTTAACAAGCACAAAAAAAATTGGCGGGCTGTATACTGAAGTTGCATAACATTTTTTAACGCTAGTCTATAAGACGCATATAATATAATGCATCATATAGAATCCCCTGCGAAACGGTCACGTGCATAGTGACGTCAAATTAGGCAACATCGAGTAATATTGCATATTAAATGCTACACTATCCAGCTTTTTGAATATTTACCTGCGCCCGCACACCAAACAGAAATTGCGCAGTGATTCAAGTATTTTATTAATGCTGTAAACCTGTAAGTTTAATATAAATTCGCAATTTACAACTTTCGGTACCCTGATGTTTAGTTTCAGCCGCGCAAGTTCAAGTCGAAATTTTATTTTCAGCCGCGCATTTTTTCAGCTGCAAAACATCTCCCCCGTGCAATATCCAAAGTTTCCAATCTGGCATGTCTCTTTCTCAGGTGCAATTGTGTTCGAAAAGACCAGTATTCAAATAAATTAACAAATTATGTTTGGTTTAGGGCAGTGGTCCTTAATCTTATTAGTGTTGTTACCCTTAAAATTAACTTGATTTATTTTCATTACTGTTTTAAAAAAATAAACAGTTATTTCTTGAAATTAATAAATAAATTACCAATAAAAAGTGGCCTATATATTTGCATTCAATTGAACCAATCTGGAAAGTATGCAGATCTCGACAAGATCTTGCGGTCGCACGGCCGAAAAAATCAGGGTGACAGGGTGCAACAAATGTCAAAAAAGTACACCTCGGGTGCACTTTATAATTTTTCAACTGTAATCGTATGCTCTAGATTCGGTTTAGATTTTTTTCGGGGTGCAGTTTTAAAAGATTGAAAAAAACTTGCGCGTGCAGTCGCAATACTTTCCACAGTTGCAATTAAAAACTTTTTTTTCATCAATATCAGAACTTTATTTTGTAGTCAATGTATTGTGCTACTATTTTATATTCGTTGCACAATATTTCACTGCTTTGTTATTTTTAAGGCCACAGCTGAACAGCTTCGGCTAGCTCAAATTATGAGTGGCAATCCCAAAGAAGAAGACAAAAATTATCATCTTGTTGAAAAGGTTTGAGTTTTCTTAAATATTGAATTGCGGAATGTTGTGCAAATGGCCCTACCTCTTGTAAGTTGTAGCTATTTTTCAGAAAATAAAAAAAAGGTTACATCCAACTTTTTTTTTGTCTAACACTGTTTACATAAAATATATAGCAGTTACTAAGGATTGCTGATTTATAAACATTTAAAAAAAAAAAAAAAGCACTGGCTTTGCTCGCCAGGTACACCTGGACTTCAAATGGTTAACAGACACTGAACAAGATTAACCATTAAAGTTTTCGCGTTTCCTCAAAGTAGTTTTATTCAAGTTTTCATTGGTAGTATGAATGACAACATGTGAACTTGAATTTTAAACCAAGCAAACGCTTTTTTCGCGCTTCGCGCCAACACTTTACTGCAGCCTTGAATGGAATTACCACATTTTCAAGTACCACAAAATCCAAGGCCTGCCAGATTCAAGTTGTTCCAACACTTTAATAACACAATTCCTAATTAACTTTTCGTGCGGACGGCAGAGACCTTTCTGGGGTTGGTTTTGGCCCGCGACTAGAAAAAGGTTTCCAACCCGTGTACTAGCTGGTCATGATTTTATGTTTAACTTTAATGACTGACATGCGACAGCCAAGTATTGTGTAAATTGTGAACGATAAATCACATGCACACAGCAAGAAAACTACAATTCAGGAATGTCCAATAATATCAGTATCAGTGATTGATCTGATCCCAAATAATATAGGAACTTCAGTCATGCTTTGCATTTAATTGTCGATTTAATATTAAAAGGTGAATTTATCAAAAAATAGTAGGTTAACAACTAGATTGAACTAAACTGCTTAACGCTAAAGAAAATCTTTGTGTAATGACCTGACAAAATTGACTTTGAATGTTTCAATTTTACCTATTTTGCTTGTTTAAGCTTAATAATGATTTCATCCGGTATGAGATTGTGATACTAGTTCCCCAAATATTAGGTATCTGTATAAAACACTCTTTAGAAATCCCTTCTGAATAACCTGTTCAATCTTATTCAAACTTTGAACAGGTGATGGAAGTTACAGGCACCAGCGAGGATAATGCAAGAACTGCCCTTTATGATGCAAACAATGACACAAACAGAGCAATCGAATTGATCTTGGAAAACGGATCTTTTGAAAAGGTGATTCTTGTTCTTTAAAACAAAACATATTGGCAATTTTTTTATAGCTAATGTTCTGAATCACATTGGTTATTTATTTATCAAGGTATTTTAAAAATTTAATAACGGCACTTCCTTACAAATCATTTTACTAGATTTTAAACTATAGTCCCAATTAATGCCAGTGTTGTAAACAAAACTGTTGTTTTGTTGAATATTATCTTTTGTTATTTTTGGTGTTCAACACAGCTCATGAGTAGTGCGACCTTTGACTTGCCGAAAATAGAAAAATATTGTATATTTTTAATAGACATATATACATCAAAAAACAGCTCCTCTGGTAAGTGTAATTGTTAACCAACGTTGTATAGGTTGCCGAAACGTTGGTTAACAATTACACTTACCAGAGGAGCTGTTTTTTGATTTATATTACCATGCCTGGTAGCAACAGTTTATATAGAGATATATACGGTATACGCGAACTGGCAAAATTAACCACCTAGGCCTAGTTTATTGAACTAGGTTGAGCAAGAAGTTTTTGCTTTATATAGTTGTTAATCTTTGATTTGGACAAACGAATTGACCCGTATTTGCTGTCTTCGCTTGTGAAATTTTTCCATTTTTTATATCGATAATATGCTCAGTCTTAACTTTCTGCAATTATTTTTCTCAGTCTTAACTTTCTGCAATTATTTTTTTAACCCCTTCCAAGAAACTGATTTGTGTTCAACCGTTGGTCAATAAAACATCTAAAACGTGTTGTAGGTAGAGTCAAACCACCAATCTAGTACTTCAAACAACCATAATATGATGTTTAAAGCAATGTTTTTTAACAGGTCAAAATTTTGTCAAAATAAATTATTTTTAGGTCAAAATATGTTAAAATTTTTTTTTTAAGTCAAAATTTCTAACTTTTTAGGTAAAAAATAATCGCCCTACCCATGAAGTTATGGAGAAGAACTGCTATTTGTTTGTTTTTTTCTATTCACTGATAGGTTTTGAAGTATGTCTGGTATTTTTACTTTTTAGAGTGCAGAATGGGAAACTGCTGGTCGAAAGAAAGGAAAAAATACACAACTAAAACTCCTGGACTCGTACGATGACGACACAAAAGACTCCACTCCTGGTGGAAGCAGATGGGAACGAAGTGAATCTAGAGGGAGAGGAAGGGGAAGAGCCTCAAACAAACGAAGAGGTAAAAAACTTCTCAAATTTAGTTAGTTATAAAATACTTTTACTTTGAAAATTATTTTTTTCAGTATATGTTGTCTGCAAGTTCATTACTAGCTCAAAAATATGCAGATTAAAAATAAATATTATTTTGTGGATTAGGCACAACTTTAGCGGAGCCAAACAACCAATGTCGGAACTCATGTCAATCTTGATAAATATTAATAACGCTTAAAGTAATAATATATAAAACATTAATACATTATATTTGTCAACCAAGTTTCATGGCGTTATAGGGGTTAGCAAAATTAGTAGCATATATTTTAATATGGTTATTAACCTCACTAGATGCTGAATTTATTTCCCTTCTGGGACTTTGCTTGTACTACCATCTTGATTAGGCCGGCTATATTAGTAATATGGCCCTCCCCTTGTATATTATTTTAAGTATGTAATAATGGTTGCTTAGGATTACCTAAGCAGGGCTGACAACAGGATGACCCCATGATTCCATGCCTTAATCACTTATTCTGCTTGTTGTTCGTCCCAAACTGCAAAGTTGTGTATGTCCAATGTTATGAATATCCTTTTTTATTTCTAGGAAAACCAGATGAGCCAGACAGATCTGTTGACGATGAAGGCAGGGGCTCATTCGACAATCGAGATCGTGGCAGAGGTGGAGGAGCTCCTCGTAGAGGCAGGGGAAGGGGAGGGTCCTACTCGAACAGAGGAAGGCAGCCTGGAAGGGGTCCAAGGAGATTTGGGTGGGCTGAGTTTGTTTAACATACGAAATTACACTTTGTTATTTTTGTAAAACCAGGAGTATTGATCAAACTTTGATGATTGGTGTCCACTCGCATGACTGTCAATTGCCTAAAACAAAAATTAGATGTTCTTATATAGATGTTTGTTAAAAGTCGTTGATCTGTAACAAATTATGTTAAACTTGAAAACATGAAGTAAGTAAGTAAGTAAGTAATGTTTATTTTTCCGTTAGCGCTTAAATTAAAATACTCAAGTAAGCTATAACAAAAAACAAATTCACGCGCGATACGGCCGGAGCAGCGAAGGGTCCAATGGACCTTCCAGTCAGCTGCACGGTGAAGGTGAAGGCCAATTTTTGCTTAATTCTATAACTAAAGATGCTTGCACAATGCACATTTATAAAAAAATATTATAACAGGTACATCAAACATTGTGAAAGTCCTACAAATTCTAAAATAAATATAATTTAGGGAGAAAGAAATTTGCAAATGAGACCTTTGCCATACAAAAATTTTGGCAAGTGTTAGAGATCAGTAAATCTGCTTTTATTGTCAATAAAATTTAAGGGAAAACGTGTACACTGAATGCCCTGCAATATATTTTCCAAATCACATTTTAAGGCGTTTCAACCGGGAGCGGCCAGACACAAAAGAGAATGGTGGGGGTGAAAGTGCACCCCTAGATCTCGACGAAGGCTTTGGCACCTACACCAGCAAACCAACTGAACCCAGCTCGGCATCACCCAATGAACAATGGGACCAAGATGAAGATGATTGGGATAGCATGGAGGTACGATAACCAATAAAATAAAAAATCCCGGAAATAAAAGGAAATTGGACAACAATTTACTTACTTAAATGTTCTGCACAATATAAATCACAATAAAACGTACACTTCTTTTTTATTTAAAAGAATGTTACTTTCTAATATATATATATGCGTTATTTTTCAAATATAACTTTGTTACCCACTTTTATGTTTTACAACGCTTTTTTTCTACTAAGATTTTTTATGTACTTAGAAATGTAACTTTTTTCTCTCTATAAGGTTGGAACCTGGTCAAATGCCGATTCTAAGAAGCAAGTCGAAAAGAAAACTGATTCTTTTAGCCAGCCTTGGGAAACAGAAAGTTGGGCCGATGATGTAAGTTTAATTATTTTACAATTTAGTCAAATTGTATCCATGTATAAAAAATGTAAATCATAATCTGTTTAAATATAGATATATTTATTAATTTCATTGTATTGAATATGTGGTCATTGGTCTTATTGCTAAATGCATAAGACTTTAAGAAGTTGATTACTTTATTCTAAAATAACACATGGAACTGCTAGAAATTGGGGTTAAGCAATATTAACAAATTTTGCAGTTGTCTTGAGTTTTTTGTTGCTATTCCTTAATGTGTACATGCTCATCAAGATTTCTCCTGTCTTAAATTTGTTTAACACTTTTGCTGTCAAGGTGTGTATTTTTTTATAAGTCAGCGATATGTACTTCATTAACAGCTCACGGAGACCAAGGTGTTTCAGTCGCAAAATGCCCAGATCCCACCCACTACTGCTAACCTTCACACACATATCCAAAACCAACCACAAAATCCTCCTGGTGCAGTTCCTCAAATGGGCGAAAGGATTGATCTTGGTGCTCTATTCAACAAGAAAACAGGTAACATACCTTTGTACTGTGTTTTTTCACTATTTTTAGTCTTGTATGAAAACAACTATTTTACCCAACATAACTTACTGTTGAACATTGTAATATCCACATTGTTACACAATTTTACAAAAACCAAAGGTGTTACCTCATTGTTTTGCCAAACCATGTTTTCCCCATATTATTAACTAAAGTTTACTGCTTAAATATTGTTTAATCTTGTTTGTCTATAAGTTGAAAGCTATATATTGAAATTTTCAAGTTTTATAATAAAACTTTCGTCAAAATTGCATAATTTTTCAGTTTTTAACTTATGAGGTTAATTTTTGCTTTAAAGCCCCAGCGAACGAGAGTGGCACCAATTTCAACCAACAGTTGAACAACAGTGGTCTGACACAAACCGGATTGGGATACAATTCAAATGAATCAATCCAACATACAACACCTTCAGTTATACAACAACTGCAGGGACAGGTAGGTTATTTTTTTAATCCTGAATTATCGCAGTCAAATGAGATAGACCTATTCAATTCTAGCCGACCTAGTAACTTTTCAAGAGACTTATGTAATCTTAAAGCTTTGGTAACAAAAGCTAAGCTTCTTTTATACCATTGAATATTTTGTTAATATTTCAAGAACAAATGCCCTGTTTTGAACTTTCTTTGTTTTTTTGTTTTTATTTTCAGTCAAGCTCGTTGTTTAGTGAGAACAAGCAGGCAAGTGATTTGGAACCCTCGTCACGTTTGTTTGGTTCCTATGAGACGACAAATACTTCCAACAACCCTGGCACCATTGGTCATTATGGCACTACGCAGAGTTCGGAAACGTAAGTGCCAAAAGAACCTTGTCAATTCTTATTGATAAAGATAATGTTAATTTGTATCTATCAACCAAAGGCTGTAACCAAATAACATTTTAAAAACTGTTTACATTTTAGGACAAATTAATATTCTGATCATTAGTTGTATGTAAAACTTAAAAAAGGTTAACTCTATTTGGAATTTTCCGTAAAAATAGTATTCTGCTCAAAATCAGTTCAGCGAAACATAAACAATAATATCATCATATTTTCGAAAACAGACATAGCAATAACAAACAATGTTAGATCACAATGCATTTTAACATAGTAAAAAAACATGCTCACAAAACAAAAACAAAATTGCTGCAAAATTTTTAAATCACAAAACATGTTTTTATTTCATTGCCGGGTCAACTCACAGCGGTCCTCAAAATTATGATTTTTTTCTCTATATAAACCAAAATCTAAACTGTACCCAATAATGCAACCTGATAGTCCAATGACGTGTGTCCTACTTCTATGCAAATGAGTTGGACTATCATGTATCCTAGTGATGTTGAGTTCCTTAAAACTAGGCCAGTTAACAGAACATGGTATAATTAAAAGTTAAATTTTATCTTTTTGTTTAGTTTATATTTTGAATTGCCCTTTAAGCACATAGGTGACGTGCCATATAAAATAAACAGGATTAACTGTTTTTTATTATATAGAAGCTGCTTTGTAAAATTAGGAATTAAGTATGTGAATAAAAGGTCATTGCAAAGGTTAAACTAGATTTACCAAACTTTTCAAAGCACAAGTAATCCAATTTAATAATCAATAAAGAATTTGTTTGCTTGGAAATGCTTTTGTGTGAATCATGTTTTACTGTTATTACAAATAAAATCACATAATGTATATGTCCTTTATTTATAGGATTACACCGTTCTTATTTTCAATGGTGAACTGTGTTGTCAATTGTCCTGTGATGTTTTAACATTTTTTTATTGTTCACAGGCCCTACTCCCAGTTTAATGGGAAGCTGGAATCAGCTGAGCGAAATGGCTCTTCCCTGCTTGGTTCATTTGCAGAGCAGTTTAAAACGACCGAGGAGCCCATTCAGTCTGGAATGCTTGGTCAAATACCTGGCTTGAATAAATCTGCGTTCACACCACTGAAACCAGTAAGTTCTGTGTACTTTTACATGTAAAACTTGTGTTGTGTTGTTAACCTGGAACAAGTATATTTGACTACATCTCAAGTTTACAAAGGTGTGATTTCATATTTATGAGAGGGCATGTATGTTGTAATATTTGGTTTATTAAGTCGATTATTTACTTCAATGGTAAAAGCAATCTCTGAAACTTTAATTCCAGTGTTACAGAATCCTACAAAACACCAAAAAGTGTTGTTTTGGCACTATATTGTCTTTGGAAATCTCCCACTCAACTTTAATTTATTATATTTAGCAGTAACTGTTCACAAGAAACTTTTAGCTGTGTCTGTAAAACACAGCACATTTCCCAACAGTTTGTTTCTAATAGGCGCACATTGATATATCGTTATAGCCACACCACAGTTGTAATTTAAAACAGAATGTCAAATTTGCCTAAATGTAATTACCCTATTTAGGCTGTCAATCAACCTAGCATTTATATTCCACACCAAAATATGCCTCCTAGCTAAACCTTTGCGTTGGACAACAATCAATGTCATTTTTAGTGCTATTTTTTACTTGGCGGCACAAACTTTTTTTTTACTTTGTGTTTTAATAGTAAAAAAATAGTTTTCAAATGAAGAACAAGGCATACATATATACTGCTTAAGTGTTTTATCGCAAAAATAGCTAAAGATTTGTAGAGTATTATGTTTGGGTCAGGTCGAGTTATCTAAAAAGCTATGAAATATGTTTTGATTCAGAGCACAACACAACAAAATAACTCATCTGGTGGCCTTGGTTCCGATTATAACAACTTTTCTCAAACACAACAGCGAGAAGCAACACAAGCCGTCAAGGCATCTGTAAGTTTGAAAGAAATGCTGTTATACTGCCAAACAATGTTTGTATAAATATCCAAACGAACCATAAAGATTAAAAAAGATTTGCAACAATTTTATTAAAAACGGCAAACACAAAGAAAATACAAAAAAGATTTATATAAACGCAAATATCAGAAATACTATAAAGTCCAGTTACATTTTGATGTTGTATTAAGTATAGTGAATAAGAGACAATAACTATCATGAATGTAAGCTATACCTGAAACACAGATCAGGAAATTACTTTATAGTGGAGTGTTGCAATATGTTGATTGTTGAATAAAGACGATTTTAGTTTGTTTATACCAAAAGTTTAATTAACATTCTGAATATTTCTCAGCTTGGCCTTTCACATGTTAACACTCAACATGGTGATGCTCCTGGTTCTGGAACACCGACCACCGGTTCAAGACTTACCCCTCCATTGAGTCAAGAAACCCTTTCGTTTGGTGCACCACTTACAATGCGACAACCAAAACCACAACGAAGGAAGCAACCTTCTACCTATTCAAAGGTAAAGGTATAAAATCCTCAATGTTTAGTAATATAATCTTCTAATGTGTTGTACAGAATATTAGGAATTTTAATATTTCATTTAAAATACAGAAAAAGCCTATTTTTTTGAAAGGTGCCAGACCTGCTGTTAGTTTTGGACTTTTAACATATTTAGATTATATCACACATTTTTACATTAACTAAGCACTTATATTGTGTTGCCACAAACATTATTGGTTAGTAAAGAATTAATTTAAATGTACTCTTGAGCCCTAAATATATTTATTCCACAGCTTATGCTTTTACTACATGTAAACCAACCAAGAAAGACGTAAATTATTTAGCCTACAAGCAACATCCAGTTAGTGTGATATCTATGTAAACAACAGTATGCTTCACAGATCCCGGCAGCTGCAGTTGAGATGCCCGGGTCGAGTGGAAATAGTTATCATGAAATGTCAAACTTCGATCTTCAATTTGGCATTGATGACAATGCGATTCCCGCCCAAGAATTTGGAAGCACTCCACCATCGAAGCCATCCACCGGTGTGACACAGAGCAGTTTGTTCAGCAACAGGTGGGCTGAAGTTAAACTTATTCAAATGTTATTTATTTATACCAGCGCTTCTTCGTGGGTTGCAAAATAGTTTCAGGTGGGCTGTGAACTTTTTACTGATGCTTTTCAATTTTGATTTGGGCAAATAGAAGCTACAACCTGAAAATGCAATTCGGTGCATTTTTACGCAATAGGTGTTAGATTTTTCCTAAATTTCGGCATACCCCGGTGGCACTATTAAGGCTTTGTTTCCATGTTAGGATTAAATTTTTTTAAAAGGTTACGAAGCACTGCTTTAAACCATTCCTAAAATAATTGTATACATTCCTGGACATTTCTAAATGATATATTTTTGTAAGTATCACTCACTGTTCTCCCCCCTTCATTTTATTTCTTCATGAAAATGAAATACTGTATTTTTATGTGCGTTGAAGATTTTTATAAGATAAATGTATATTTTTTAGTGCTGTAACAACGCAAGGTCTGATGAACCACCTTCCACCTGGCTCAATGGCTGAACCCTCCATGTTTACTGGCCAGATTCCCGGTCAACAGGTATTGTTTTTGTATGTCCAGAAATAGTTTTTTTAAGTGAACAGTAATTGGGCATATTTATCAAGTCCTATATATTTATTAATCAATGACAATTTTCAAAAGGTATTTTTGTTTTATTTTTTGAAAAACTCTTCACTTTTTGGCTTGAAAATTAATGTCAAAGCCTAATAGGTCAAGTAAATCAACATCAACTTTGAAAAAGACGTTTTAATATGCACTTGTATCTTTACTTGTTATTTATTTGAAATAATTACTCAACAATGAATGCTCTATTTGAAACTCAACGAAATCATACATTTTATTGCTTAGAAATTTTCAAACGTTTTCTAATTGTCTACAGACTGAAGCCCGTTCCATTCAAAGGTCAAGCTACCAAAGTCTGCAAAGTGACTTTACTCAACCTGGTGGCCAAGTAAGATGTTTGTGTTTTTACTTCTTCAAAAATTGACTACCTTGTAATAATAAGCCAACTCACTCCATGCAAAATTAACAACTTCCATTCTAAACCTAATTAAATATAAAATTAAAACCTTTTCGGAAGATTGTTTTTCACTTATTCTGACATGCAGTTGGGTGGAACGGCTGACTCTTTGTCTCACCAACAGGCAAATGAACCTACCTCACTTCATGCTTCCCAAAGATTCCCTGATGGTAAGATTACTGGCAGATTAAGCAGTCCTATAACAAACTATTTTTTACTAACCAATCTGATTCAGAAAACTAAACATGAAACTTATAAAACGAACTAATTTTTTGGTTTTTAGTATTTTTTTTCTTAAGTATTCTTTTCTTCATAACATTTATTATTTTACCAAACTATATAATATATTACTTTCTTTAAATATTCCACATATTGAACCATAATTTTACATGTGTTTTGCAGCTCCTAAATCGTCAGAACCCCTCCGTGGCCCCCCTGGTCTCCCCCATCCCAGTTCCTTGTCTTCTTCTGGTTCCTCTGCCACTGGCCTAGGTGGTTCCATGTCCGGTGCCCCCCAACAAGCCCAGGACCTGACATCTTCATATGGTTCTGCCCGAATTGGTCCGAGTGGAAATATATCTCTTACTGGACTGTCAGCGGAAACAGCAATTGATCCTTCAAGGTAATTTTGTGATGAGGTATTGTTTTTTATCAGAAAGTCTGATAATCCTTAAAAATGCCTATATCTTACCAATTCGAGTCACTCGTTTATTATTCAGTATTACACTACTACCTCTTCAGAACTTGTTCCATATAAAGTTTGGAAACTTTTAAGGGAAGTTTGGTAAAAACAAATATTGTATCGTGATCAGCTAGTCTGGTTAATGACTCTTATTAATGATTTGTTCTGTCCGTTATACTCATATACCACCACTTTACAGTTTCAAATATATTTTGTAGATACATTGCACCAAAACTTCAACACTAGTCTGTTGTTCACCTTTTCTATGGTGGGCAATTCATTACCTGGTGCTAAATTATGTTGTGATGTTACAGGGCAGACTGTGTGCGAGTTAATGCAGTCTGTAGTTTTCTGTCACACATTTAAACAACATACTATGATAATTGCAATGAGAAACAGAATTACATGTTAGCGATATAATCAGTTGGTAGATGGTGATTTTCGATTTTAGTTGCATAACACAACAAATTAGAACAATCTCAATAGATAGACAGGCATGTATCCCTTTTTTACATTTAACACTTAAAAAAATGTTGAACAAAATTTAAAATATGTTAACTGTTGTTTTCCAGTCTTGGTACTAAAGGTCATTCATTTTATGCAACGGCCTCGCATGCTCAAGCACAACAACAACTTGGTTCTGATCTTTCAAACTCTGCAGGTAACAACTTTATTTTTTTATAAAGTTTTCCTTATTCAATGCGGAAAAAAAATTGTCTAATTATATATTTATTGAGGCTTGAAGTGAGTTTTGCTTAACAATCATGTCATCTTTAACACATCTTGTCATGAGCTATTATCTTGTTTATTATTGATTTCTTTGCCACTCCTTAGAGATCTGACCCATTTACAATGTCATATGTCATCAATTCATTTTAGTTAATCCCTGTTTCTAAATTTGTTAAAGAGTATGTCTTGTTGCAGAAGAAGTATTAAAGCCAATAAAGCAGTACACTGTGTAAACACTTGTGTTTTTACCAATCAACAACATTTCATATCTGACATTTCAAACTGACTAAAGAGTTATTTCAAACATATGCGCAACTTTAACTTTGTCTATTTAGGTTTGCTATTTTTTATGACTTATTTAAACCTCCAACCATTATGTTTTCTGCTTTTTATTACAAAGCTGTTACTTTTTACCTAAATTTACTCTGCATATTGCTTAACAAGGTTTATAGCAACCACCCATTCATAAAAAAGACTAAAAATTAATTTCTACTTTAAAAAAATAATAGAGTTGGTTGGGTATCTATGTATACTTTTTGAACAATTAGGTTTGGCCTAGTTAACTTTAATACTGTATACTAGTTGATTTCAAGTGATGTCAGACTACATCCATTTCACAATTATGTATTTCAAAAATTGTGATGCCCCTCGTATTAATTTTATTAATACATATTTGAGTTTTTTCTGCAATTCATGTTAGTCCACAGAGAAGGTTGTAAAACAGTGGCATTCATGTGACAGAAAAACTAAAACAGTAAAGTTGAATCAATATTGTTTAATAACCATTACTTTTTATATTGCTTTTGTGAGTTGCCTATTGTTTGTATGCACTAGCGATGGTGTATATACCACTGTCATCGGGGATTACTCGTTTACACTGGAAAATCTGAATTCTATATGTTCCTATAGGCCGCAGCCTACGTTCTCCTGTGCCAACGTCGAGTCTGCAGGGAAGTATGCAGGGTTCGCCAATGCCAGCTCATATGTCTGTAACTCCATCTAAAGACGATCATTCTGTGAGTTCAAGCTGAACTTTACTATTTTTCGAACCTGTTTTATGTAAAAGCAAACCGGTTTTGAGGGTCTTGTATTGTACAGTGTACTTTAGCTTTCTATCATGTCTATCTAAGACAATCTTATCATATATAATAGTTAAGTGAAGTTTTTAATCTATTTGCAACTAATAAACTGAGCTGGTTTTGCTCTGTGCAGGTCTCTAAGACTATCTTTTCTCAACTTTTTTTGTAATTGTTTGGGTAAACTGGTATTTCACTTGAAATGCCTGCAATTTTTTTGTTTAGTGGCTTTATACTTTTATAGTTAAGTAATGTGGGATCAATGAGAAATGTCAATAACGAAAGTAAAAAATGTATGATTTATATATTAAAATGTTTCCTCTTTCTGCCCATGACACACCTGGCAACCTTCCACGGCTCACATGATAAGAAGCGCTGCTTTAAGACAATCTTAACCTACTTAAAAAATTAGTACAACAAAAGCCTTTGTAGACTTCGAAATCTGTTGATCAATGATACAAGTAGGGCAGGCTAGACAAACAACTAGCCTCCAGTGAGATTCCAACTCACGGCCTCCATACCGGGATTGTTGCTCTACCAACTGAGCTATACAGGGCCAAGAGAGGAGCGAGTTGAGAAACAACCATACAACACCATGCTTGCTAAAAAAATAAGTTAATTTTGTTTAATCTTTGTAAAACTGTTGATCGAGCTGGTTTTGCTATTTGCAGTCTGGTTCTGTTACATCTGCAATCTCATCTTTGACGAGTGGTCTTGGTCAAGCGCATATTACCCCCCATTCAAGTGGGAGTCAATCACAGGGGCAGGCAGCACCGCTGAACATCCCTGGGACTAATGCTGGCACCGCAGGCTCCGGCAATTATGGGTCAATGAACATGCACCTGCAATACAGGTTTGTAGAAATTTTTCTACATGTCGTTGGAGTATCAACTCCATCAAAAATGTGATGAGAATAGATGCAGTCAATAGAAATACATTAATGAGTAATTTTGATAGAGCCACTTAGGCTTTATCGGTATTGTCATAACTCATAAGAATAAATGCGCTTTATGCAAAAATGCTCTATACTACTCGAGACAACCTGAATCCCGACTCAGACATGCACAGTAGCAAGTTCTGAACTGATAAAACCACTTACTATAAATTGTAACTTTAGGTGACATAGCAAAGGGTGGAATGTTATCCTCCTGACCTACAGTACAGTATGTAGGTGGGCGAGTTGTACAAAACTTGTACAAGTGGATTGCTCTACACTCTACAGCTACACTATTTTGGTTATGGAATGGGTTGAATACATGGCTATGGAGTCTTAGGCGGAAAACCGAATTAAACAAACTCTGGCTGGATTTTGACTCAATTTTTTTTTTTCTCGTGGAAACTTTTTTTATTTCTCTGGTGCATAGTTCTTATTGCGCTTTGGCTCTGCTGTGAGGGAATAAAACTTATTAGGAAGCAAAATAAGATTTTGCCAGCAAATAAGTTGCAATTTTTAGTAGTTTAGGTTGGCAGCATATGTCATTATGGGTACTAGACCTGTTTGTCAGCTGAACATTTTACTTGGCTTTCCTTTTAGAATATACATTACCAAAAATTTTGTTTGTTACCTAATATTTGCCAACCCCTGTCCTAGACAAAACCAATATATATATTTTTCAAATATATAATAGTGGAATATTCCCCGCGAATAATAAATACTGTGAGGAATCTGAAGATATCCAACGATTGTTTTCTAGTGCTTCGCCACAGGCCTCTTCCCAATCTGCCGTCGCTCCGACGATAAGCTCACCACCAGTAAACAAGCACCTTGCTGCGGCCGACCTCTATTCATCCGCAGGACTCCATCATAACCACCAGCAACCCTCCTCCACTGTATCCTCCATGATCGCATCCTCTCTGGGAGCTGGCACTGCAGGTACAAGTTTTTTTTTTTTTAGCTTGGCTTGTTTTTTTAAATAACTAGGACAGGGTCGGCCAAATCGCACCTCGCGAGCCGCATGTGGCTGCCTATTCAAAAAAATTGTTTTTTTATAAATTTAGAATTTGCATTGCCCGGTGTTAATTTTTGTGTACTTAAAATGCTGTGCACCTTAAATCTGTTTGCTACCTTTTAAGCTGCGATAGATTTTTTCACCTAACCCTTAAATGTACTTACGATGCATATTTGCCCACAAGACTCATCTTATGGCGTCACGGTTTTACCACGTCCTCTCAAACAAAATGAAGGGATCCATCCCTGCTTAACTCATAATACTGTTTGTAGAATTAAGTCAACACATTTTAGAAACTTTGATAGCGTGTTGGCATTTATTTAAGAAGTCCTGCAGTGTTTAAAAAAATCAGTAGTCAAATCACTAATGACTTATATTGGTAAACCATTGGTCTTTAAATATTCCTTAAATAAATGTCTGCTAGTTTTCCTTAAAATTATTTACTTGGAATTTATGTTTGGTGTTGTTAATAGTTTTTATTCTGCTTTGAAACGATGACTGAACTCAATACAAAATTTTCAGCCAAGACGTCGGTGAACATGACGTCAACCAAACCTGGACCTCCTAATCTTCCGCTTGGTGTACCTCCGCTTCTGCCGAGTCAATACACAATTCCAATGGCACCTGGTGGCTTGATGGCGGCCTATGCTGTAAGCTAAATGTTTATCATAGTACTTGTATATATTAAACGTTCCAGGTGACAGCCGATTTAGATTAATAGTTGTTATTAGGGAAAATAATCAAATCGGTTAATTCTGAGACTATTGCAGTGGGCTTCTTAATATGTGAACTTTCATACTATTTTATTGCATTTCAGCCAGAAGCATTGTATGGTTACCCAGAGTCGCTGATGGCTGTACAGTCAAGAGTGGTCAACCCAATGGTATGCCTGACAGTTAATGCTTTTTTATAACTATAACTGTTATTTCAGGGAGTTGTATATTCGAAAATAAGAAACTTTTTGGGATTTTGACTACTGTAAAATACACATAGATAAATATATCCGGTGTAAAAAAGTATGTTACTAACTGTATTAGGGAGCACACATCTAAAGCAGAATAATGTGTAAAACCATAACATTAAGACCAAAGACCTAATAAAGCCAAATTCGCTGTAATGTCCACGACAGAATAGTATATAAATCGTATGAATAAGACCTAAACCTGTCGGAATAAGGGGTGGTGACAGGGGTTAGAAGTTGGGTTGAGGTTAAAATTCTTAGCGGAGTTAGTGATGTACTTAGGGGTGGTTGTATTGGCATGATTCTGACAATTTAGGTCTTATTCTGATTTAGACGGTTCTACGATTATTAGGTATTATTCCTCTTCTGTTTTTATTCCGAAGTGTTTTTTTTTCAATGTTAATGTTGTTCTTATTTCAGTCTTATGGCTGGAGTCCGTTTATTACAGTAGGGAATTGGGATTGTTCGACAGAAATGCTTTGTTTTAAAATTAGGTTTCTCTTTAACAGCAAAACTACTATGACATGTCCTCCTTCCACAATTCGAACAACCAAGCTGTGACAGCAAACTCTGCCAATCGGGAATCAAGCGCCAGCACAACTAACCAAGGGTAAAAATTATACTTAAAATTTGCAAACCATTTAGTGATGCATAAAAGAATACGCGTCGTTTAGTAAAATGAGCTTTACTTCACAAATACAGCAAATACAACATGGCAGATATTTTACTTTAAAAACTCGTCCTATTATTTACTTATTTATTTGCTGAGCAAAAAATTTGAAAACTAACAACAAATGTTTGAAGCTCTTTAAAGTATTACGAGGGCAAAATTGACGTTATGTAACTGAAAAACGCACTCCTACCTTATACTGTCGGAGTGTCGGGGTTGTGTAGCTTTGTTAAAAGCATCAAAACGTAACATGCAGAAAATTCAGTCACAGAGAGCCTTCAAGTCCGACGTCTGTGATTGGAATGGTGGGTGCTTCCAGTCAGCAAGTTGCCGGACAACACAATGCACAGCAACTTAAAGGTACAATACCTTCTATTACTTGATTTATTTACTAAGAAAAATGGCTGTCATATTTAAAATATATATGTGTTTTACTGTTTATGTTACTTGCAAAATAATGAAATATTTTTAATAAAATAAACAACGTATTTCTTTCAACGTCGTAAATCTATTTTAGTAAAAAATAAAAATATTAATAAATGCAGTACACGTTACTTTCTCCTTTAAAACTAAACGTTTTTGAAGTTATTTGTTTTCTGTATCCAAACGTCGCACTTCCCACAAATGAAAATGTTTTTCGGGAGCTACTTATACCTAAATTTGCGCTTAATTTATTGTTCAAGTGATGAAGTACTACGACTTTCGCTCTACTGAATTCTAATGAAGCGAACATAGTCTTCTGATGAGCACAATGTTATTAATTAAAAAAAATAATTATGAACATAATAATTAAAAAGGATCTAGTTCAATTTGTAGTGCTAATTAAGTTTTGCTTTATGCATTCAGTGTCGCAGACCGGTTCGCATCAACAGCCGTTCATGAACCTTCCCACTGGTCCTGCAGCTTACCCTGGTTACGCCAATGTTTACTACAACGCTGCAGCTTTCCAGTACCCACCGGTGCTAGCTGCTGTAAGTTCAAAACGTTTACTAGACCAGTGATTGTCATTTTATAGAACTAATACATGTCATAGGAATGTCCAATACTTGCCAATTTTTAATACCTAATTCTTTGAATAAAAACTTTAGCGATCTGATACCAAATGACGTCATTAGTATGCTGAAACAAGCAAAATATGAGCTGATTCATCGAAAGGTAGTTTTTTTTTCGGTTTAAAAGACAAAATTCTGTTTAGCATTAGGGTTACCGTCAGTTTTTGTTTACTTATTTTTAATTATTTACGTTTCAAATCACTGCTTTGCATTGCTGATCAATGATTAGGGCTGAAGTTTGAACAACCTCTATGACTTGGAATTACGTCTCAGCTTTGATCTGATATTATTGGACATCTTACATAGGGAAAAAAAAGTTTTAGTGCCATCCTAAAGATATGTATTGTGTGATGTGACACTGTAATCTGTAGCTCAATAACGACGAATTGAACGTGAGCAAGTGCATTTTTATTGTATTGTCTTAAATCCCATTAATATTTTCCAGGCCCGCTGCTAGAATTACAGTGCTAGACATATGGTCAAGGAAAAAGTATTAACTGAACTTTCAACAACCTCTTTCTATTTTTTGTTCGATTAAAAGTTGTGTTTTGTTTAAACTAGTTCTATTTTATTTAATGTTACAGGTCCCTCAAAGCGGTAAGCACTCCGCAAACGCAACGACTGCATTCCAACAACATGGAACTGGTTTCGCCAACGCTTATTCCACTGGTAAGAGCTCATTATATGATTTCGTGTTGTTATTTTTAGGCATTATAAAATATAAAGTTCTTGTACCTTTTTGTAAGCGGTTATAGTTAAAAGTATATTTTATGTTTGTTTGCAGCATCTATTAACGCTACCAGTGCAAACAATCTTCATGACTTGCAAGGACAAGGATATAATAAAAACCATGTGGTAAGTTCTTATAAATATTATGAATGATGATATCTAATTCACTTTCTTTTATAAGAAATATTTGTATTAGTGAGAAATGAACTTAACAGTATTAAATAATTAAAAGAGGTACTTTCGTAGTTATAATTTACAGTATGTACATTATGTTGTACAATAGCGCCATGAGAATAAATATTCTGGCCTTGATATGGTCGCGATCGATCGAAGCTGTTCTAATTTTAGGTTTGTTAAAAGGAAGTTTATTGTTTCAGTCTGCATTCGACAAACAACAAGCGGCAGCCTTTCATCACCACGCGAACACGCCCCCTCCTCAGTTTAATTACCAGGTACCACTGCTGATTGGTACCACTGCTGTTTGTTTATCATTGCAAGCAAAATGTCCTGTGTCGTAAACTCGCTACTGATATATCGGTTGAGGCGAGCTTCGTCAAAAATTCAAGATTTATTAAATAAATTAACTTAAAAATCGAACACCCGGATATATTGTTAGTTCAGTAAAATAAAATGATTTGCAAGTAATTGAAGCATTGGCCGCCACAAGTTGAATAAATAATAAAAAATATATACTAGGATTCGACATTGTGGATTGGTTATTCTACATTCGAAACTTAATATTCTACAATCCCCTGAGATTCTACGTTAGACATCTCGAGTGATGAGATTCAAACTAAGCATGGTCTATATTTCCGGCTGATGTTTTAACGATACTTTTGCATTATGCAGAGTGCTACTTTCGAGGTGGCAGATGCCAGTTAGAAATGTACACACATTTGTATTAGTTTCAAGGCATTTGCCATTTTTAACCCGATAATGCTTGCAGACACTGACAGCGGCGATGGCGGCGGCTAACAGTGGTGGGGCGGGCGCTGGTGGCGGTGCTCCGGCGATGAGTCCCTACACCCAATCTCCGTTCATGGCCATGCTGCCCACTCACCATCTTCACGTTCAGCAACACGGTGACGTCGGCCAGAACGTCGGCTCACAGAGGGCTCAGGTAACTATTTTTTTCCGAAAAAAAATTCACCCTCAGTCTTCACCGTGGATATATTTTTAAATAAAGTAGATTAGTGCCTAAAAAAGTATGCGTGCATTTTTATCTGTCTATTTTAAACATCCTTCTTCGAAAGTCAGTTGGGTAGGTTGTCAAAACGTTCTTTTTTCTTAACTATTCCGAGTGCAGTTTTTTGGCGCTAATCGTCCAGTGATACCTCTTTTGTTTACAATGGTAAAAAACAATTTTGTTGTCCGTTGAGCGCAACTGAGTTATTAGAATAACAGGATGGGCACAAAGTCATTGAATTCCCTTTATGTCCAGCTTAAGTTATGTGTTTAGAAAGTGCCGCTAAAAATCAATTAACTCTTTTTTTTAATTGTGTTAGCAATGACGTTCATACTGTTGTGTTTCGAATTAATTTCAAAAAGCGTCGAACAATCCCATTAGAGTTTTTAAAAATTAAAAAAAAAATTCTGAAAAATCTTGATATGTCTTGGAATTTTTTATAAAATAGTGTGGCAATCCTGATTAGGTGTGACTGAAAGCCGACTATATGTTTTGCACAATTCATTCGCGCATAAAAATTATGAGATTAAAAATGTAATTATTTGGACAGCTGTGTTCGCACCAGGCTTGTAACAGATTAGGTTTTGCACTCGCGTTTTTGCAGTAGGACTCTTTTATCTGACATGTTTTGTTTGTTTTTTCTTTCAGAATTCAAATCCAATTGGGAAGTCCGCCGCGAAACCCGGCTTCGGCCAATACTGGGGCAACTAAATCTCAACTGTCAAACATGTCTCCGTTTCTTTGTATTTTTCCTTAACAAAAGCGGCGAGTCGCACCCTTACCTTGCTACCAGCTACTTAGTTTAAAAGTTCGTCAAGCTGTACCACTTTGCCCGTTCCCCTGTACAACTATCCCCGACAACAGACCCGCGATTTTTTTTGTAAAAAAAACTGTTGTCATCCTCTTACTTTTGCTTTTTGTAGTAACGACTGTGTTGTATGTTGTCTTTTGTATTTTTTCTCTCCTTCTCTGCATTCGAGGAAAGAGGCTGGGGTGCGATTTCCCCTCCCCTAACTTCAGCGCCGACATCACTGAATTTACGTACGACGACTTGCACTCCTTGTCAATCGGCTTCAACATTTAGCTGTTGAATAAATATGACTCTTATCCCAAAGAACGCAACCGTTCCAAATGCGCACCACGCGTCTCAAATAACTACTTTTTCTACACTCAAAAAAGACGCTTTGAAAGCAACCAAATATTTTTGTACGCCCTTTGTTGCTCCGAATCCTATTCCTAGTTTGGTTTTATTCAAGACTGCTCTACAAAGAGCGTGTAGAGATGGTTGTACAAATATGTCACAATCACAGTCCAATAATATCCGAAGTAAATTAATTAAGTTCAAGACCGTTTGTCATACAAAATGGTGAACAATTTCTCTGGGTTAAGCGTCCTTCTGCACAAGTTCACCACATTTTGGTCGAAACCCAACTGTATTTCCATGCTTTTGTTGTTTATATGAATATTGTGTATAGGGGTTTGCTTTCGGCTGTTCTAAGGCTATTTCCATTGATTAACTTCATTAGATTCCCTTTAGTTAAAACGGAAGCTTGTCGTTTTGTTTCTTTGTTGAAAGAAACAACTTCAACGCTTAAGGTAAAGTTCCATTGTGGCATCCATGTGTAGTTTGGGCGGCTTTGCCAACTTCTTTGTATTTTCGATTGCTACCGTAAATGAACATAAAATGCGACATGTATATCGGACTGCTGATTTGGACTTCCAATACAAGCCAAAGGGAAACAAAACAACCTGGTCTCTCTACTTGAAGTTGGCAATCCTAAAAAATAGGAGCTTGCGTGGGCTAGCATAGCTGCAAAGAATTGCTTTTTACGAGCTCTTAGGAAATTAGTAACTTTCACTAAATATAGACTCCTAATATGTTATGAAGAGTCTTACTGTGAATGTAGGCAGCCTATGATTAAATGTGTAGTTCGATACGCTGTGTCCACAAAATATCAATCAACTACGTGTTGTTTAACAATGTGGACTGAGTCTCCTTGGTTTAACAATTTAACAGTGACGGGTTTGTGAAGTATGGGAGGGTTGCATAATTCTGGGGATAGATCACCATTGGATACTTCATTTTTATATCTAGTATGAGGAGGGTTAATCTAGTGATAGTGTAATACAAGTTTGGTGTAAATTAATAGTTGACATTTAGAGAGCCACGTACTTTTTTGTTTCAATTAACTAAAATGACAATTGTGTAAATTAATTGCAAGGGCTTAAAAAACTTATTTTAAAAAAATAGTTGTTATTGCTAATTAAATCGTACCTGTCCCACTTGAATTGTTAGAAAAAATTATATATTTCTTTAGAAGTGCCCCTCTAATGTGCTTTTAGCGTTGATCAATATAATACACTGACGAGCCCAAAAATTTATCAAACTAATTCCTTGTTTAAACAACGGTAAAAAAAAACTTCACAAATTTGATAGTTCAAGGGAAATCCAAGAATACATTTTTTTTTCTCACCAGGTAAAAAAACGTTTTTTTTGCACCACTAGTAAACTAAAATCCACAAAATCTTAATAAAATATATTATTAGGTTGATTTCTTATTTATAAAATTTTAGTTGCTTAAAATTTGCCATTCATCATTTCAGTTATTAGGAGCAAAGGGGACACCAGACAACATGTTTCAACAAAACACTTGAAGTTTTCTAAGGTGTGACCCAAAATGTTATACAACTTTTTAGTTAGCAGCAGAAAGAAATATTAAACTAAAATTAGGTATCATATCAAAAGACCTGTTACAAAAGTTTCATACATGAAGTCGGGGATACTAAGATTTACAACTTTATACTTCTTTGGATAGTAATCACAAAATTTTGTATGTTAACCATTGTTTATACCCCAACAATTTCAAGTCTTACCACATAAAATGTGAAAGAAACATAAGTATATGGGTCATACGTGTACAACGGCTGTGTGATCTTGTATTACACAGGGTGCAGCAAGCAATGTTGTCATGGTAGTTCTTAATGTGCACCCCCTCTGAGCCTGTGTAGCAGCTCAGTTGATATGAGCGATGGTACCAGTATGCCCAGGGGTCGACCACAGGTCTGTTTTTTTAGCCTACCTTCCTTGCATCTTGTTTGACTAATTCAGTTGATCTACCAAATGCTTTCGGTGTACACATAAAATATGTTAAGAAATCTTGTTAAATTTACTGCATTGAACACAACTAACTTTCAGCATGTAAAATATTAAATTGATATTTGATACATATCGTAACAACAGTAAATGTGCTTTACACAAACAATACTTGCCTGATCATAAATCTCCAAATTAAACCATTTGTTAAATCTACAATAATCAAAATCGATGATAAAAAAATAAAAAATCAAATTCGTTATAAAAAAAAAACACATTAAAAGTACAATATAAAATGGCAGTGCAAGGTTGTAAAAACGCAAATTGACACACAAAAAAATTGAAAGCACCAATCTATTTGCTGTGTTTGGTCAATAAACTTAGAAATAAATGATTTTGTAAGGTATTTCATTAGGTCAGGTGATCTAGACTACTTTTAGGCAGTACCGAAAATATTTCTTTTGTTTGTAGGCAATTGTCACAAGCCCATATCGCCAGTTCTTCTGATTTCAGATACTTGTATGCTTGTTCAGTTAGCCCAACACAAGTTCGATGGTACCAGGTTTGGCAGCTTGCCAAACAGCAAATAACTTCTTCGGAAGATGAGGTAATGTCAACAGAACAAGACTTGCAAAGTTGCGGTAAAGTGGGAAGCACAGAATGTGGAATAATGTTTGTTTCTCCTGCACTTTTATCCTGCTCAGATTTTTTAGCTTCCAACGCTGCTTTTTTCTCTGACTTTTTTCGTGACTTGGCACTTGGCTCGCTCGTTTTAGGTGACTTGCCTTCTGTTTTGTTGGAGCTGGTGGAGTTTTTTCTCCCTGTTGTGTTTGGGGACTGCAACTGAGCCGGAGTAGGGCGAGTAAGGGCTTTCATTTGGCCTGTGTTCCCCAACATATGGCCCTGGTTTCCACTTGATACCATCATACCAGGTCCCATGTTCTGCTGATCAATCATCATCCCATCAGCACCGGGTGAACCAAGGGGTCCCATAGATCCAGGCCTTATGTTATTCATATGCATTCGTGGTGAACCCCTAAACTGTGGAACACCCACTGGGCCAGCATAGTGGGGCCGATTTATGTTGTAGCCATTACCAGGCATGTTAGGATTAGGGGGCATATTTGGATGATAGTTTGGGTGAGAGGGCATTCCATTGTTTGCATGCATTGGTCCCCAACCACCAGGTCCATATGGTCTCATACCACGAATGTCCCCTCTTTGGGTCCAGCCTGGGTAAGGACCTATTCCCCCAGCAGGAGCTTGTAAATGTACCATATGTTGATTGGGAAAATACCCAGGACCCATATTCATTGCTGGGGGGTCATCGAAAGGGTTTGAGGCGACAAGGTGTGTTGCAGAGGGGTTAGGGGGTGGCACGATATCTCCACCACCATTGGGTGATGTAGAACTTGCTTCTTTTGAGATAGAAGAATTCTTTCTTGATTTTTTAGATTCCTGGTCTTTCTTTTTAGCCATGTTGTTATGTTAATGTTATAACACTGTACAGCAATGAAAACACCTGTTAAATTTATAATATGTTCATGTTAAGGTGTTTTTTTATTATGTAACAGCAGCCTAATTACCAAATATTAAAAGAGGAAATTTTTGGAAAGAGTTTTTTATTTGCGCTGCCAGGACCAGACGCGAATCTAGGAAATTTGTTGGACAGGTGTTACTTTCATAACAAAACCTACAACGATGTAATCGAATCAAGAAAGACACAAGGTGTCTTATTCATTTTATTTAGGTTGCCCAAACTTTGGATTCGTCCCTGGCCAGGACTCTACTTTGACTAAACTTTTCTTCTTTTGAACGAATGACTGACACCTAAATTTCGCTTCAACCAAAAATGGCAAAAGCATATAGCTTGGCCTTTAAAATTGTTTTTCACAGCCAACAATGGCAGGGCCAGCACCAGTGGCAGAAGTAAATAACAAATTGTTAAAAATGCAAACTTTAATGCTCTCTGCTATAGAAATATAGGCATTTGTCTAGAATTCTACCACATTTTTGTATTTGGGTTTATATTGCTAACGTTATTTGAGTTATGCTGCAACTTAATAGGTTGGGTGGCTCAAGCATTAATATTAGGAAGAGGCTAATGCTCAGTTCGTCCGTTAACGAACTGCGAAATTTGCAAAAATACAATACGATTTATTGCTAAACCGGATATCCGATTACCGAAGTTTAGTTTTCAAAGTACTGGTAACAGCTTTATAGCAATAAATCATGTTGTAGTTTTAGAAGACCAGTTACAGCGGTGCGACTTTCAAAGTTCAGTAAATGGGTGGAAAAATTCAGCACTGGTCTAACTTTCTACCAGAACAAACAAACAATATGTGGGTTAGGGTGCGGGTTGGTAGGTTAAGAAATATTATAAACAAATAATCTTAACCCACCCTCACCCAAACACTGACCGACACCCTAATCCAAATATTGTACTTCTTAGTTGCGAACTAAGGCGCTGGTGACTGGTCTAGAAGTAACAAAACGAGTTTACAGTAACGAAACGGTCCTATAAAAGTTCTAAATTTAAAGTTCGGTAAATGGCTACAGAATTAGTTTGGGTACTGATATACAATTCTACCACATTTTCGTTCAGGGTTTAATTTTGCAAACATTACTTGCCTAGGGTGAGAGTTAGCGTTTCTTTTTTTTCGTACAATTTGAATTTTTGTTTCGGTAATAATAAAATGGGTAGGTATCTAGACCAGTGCCATAATAAACCCCTTAACGAGCTAATTGTCTGTTGTATGTTTAACATCCAACTGAATAAACTAACGTTTTTAGATGCCAACTTAAACTTAAAAAAAAGCTTGCTAAATCTATTTGAACTTACTTACGGTGGATGAAAAGTGCTCGCCGCTTATATATTTCACCGCTAGCGGCGCTTTTCGTAAAAAAATTAAACGAGACAGTTAAAAAACTGCAATATAGAAGTGGTTCCCAAACTTCTATAGAAGTGGTTCCCAAACGTTTTTGTTTCGTGGCCCAAATTTGTTTTATAAAGCACTTCGTTACTCGCCATGTGTCGTAAACCTTTTTGTACGCCCTTTTTTAGATCATTATATAAGATATATCAACCTATGGCTAAATTACATACAGCGAAACTTGTCTGTCTACAATTCACACCTACATAGACAATTTCTCAATGAATGTATGATTCTAACAATAACTGAATAAACCCAGGCTGATTACCTCTAGCGCATTTTCGGATTGGAATTAAATATCTCTACCAACAGGCTGAATTAATATTTTTAACTTCAGTGCTGTTGTTTCTACAGTGTTAAACGCCTAGCGAATAAAAACCAAACCTACTCATCGAGGCATTGATGTACGGTACCGTACTTGGTTTCTTTAATTCGTTAGTCTATGAAAAAATATTTTTCGTTTTTTTTTTCTATATTTCTCACCTCTAATGATGGCTAGTGCACATTGATGAACAACAGCTGTCGAATGATTGAAGTATACTTTTTGTTTTAAGTACGGTATCTGTCTTTGATTCTAATAACATTAAAAGGCGGCAAAAAACGTTTGTTTGGTTTAAAAACGGATCCGCCCCTGGTGAATTCTACTGAATAAAATAGTATTTTGCTCCGGACAGCATGCAGGTGATTTCAGCAGGCACCACAGACAGATATTTTATTATAAGCGGAATCTTTATTACCTCATACTTTTCGCCTCATCTCCTTTTTGTCTTTACTAGCACACAAAAACAAAATATAATATTGCAGACTTTATTGGATTCACACAACGTTTGAATGGGACACATATCTACAAAACACACAAGGCCTAAATTACGCTTGCAATCTGAATAGCGATATGGTAGTAGCGCACTTCACTGTACAAATGTACCATCCCAAATAACAACCTGTTTTAAGCATCACCAGGCCACTAGAAGTTCAATCGATCACATTCAAACAGATACACACAATTTGGTTGAATTACAAGTATGTTGACAAAACGGTTTACCACAATCACTTATGATTCTAAATCTTGTTTTCTTTTAACGATACAACACCGCTTGAACCAAAGTTAAACACGTTACTATAGAAAGGGGCAATAACCTCAATAATTTAATAATATCGGTTTCTGCGAAAATTGTGTGAAGAAACAGTGCTTTTTTTAACAGGGTGACATGGTTAAACGGTTAGTAAGTCACGCGTTTTAATTTGATTTCCCCTTACACTGCGCGTCAACACGAAACAACATCTGTTAAGCATTTACAAAACTTGAACTATTATCACTGCAACATATTTCCTATACACAATTTCCCTTTACCTTAGAAAAGGGAAGCAATGGTTGTTCAATTTCTTTTCCGTGCGTTAATAAACATTTTTTCTTTAAATAAAATACGCGACCAAAGGTTCGACTGCAATATAAGTATATTATTGGTGTACATTTTAAACTTCATGGCACTCTATTAACGCTTTAAACACTTTTTTTTGACGTCACTCCCATGACATCACAATGACGTTGAAGCGAGCAGTGACGATTTTGAGGTTGATAACTTGCGAATTAGGTACGGCAGCTGGCCGCCATTTTAGTTTTAAACGGGTCCCCGGTTTGGTGGTCAAGACTGGTGGCTGCTGTAAAGAATAATTTTTATTAACTTTTGTTGCTAAACAATCTAAATTAGTTTTATATAGTTTTTAAATCAAATATTTTATAGCAATAACTTCTTCCATTTTAACCAAGTTAAATTTTTTAAGGCTAAAAAAATGTGAAAAAAATACTTTGTTTTTTAATCACTGATACTGCAACCTAGATTTAACTATAGCCACAATTCAAGCAAATGCCTTGATCGCAAAGTGCAAAACTAGCTTAAAATAAATAAACACCAACAAAATATAAAATCACCTTAATAACCAGTCAATGGCAGCACTGAGGTTTCCATTGTTAACGACTAATGCCCGAAGGTTCGCTTCGCGGTTGAAAAATCCCATCGAAGTAAGTTGTTCAAGCTGAGTTTGAAATCGGGTCTCCGGGTTCACCTGAAAAAGCAAAGAGCGATTTAGGCAATACAAGCGGATTTTTTTATATATTTTTTAAACAAACTTTAAATTAAAGAACAAACACTATTACCATTACCAAAAAATGCAGGTCAAAATGTAACGCTTTTTTCTACTTTTTAATCCCAGTTAATAAACTTAACCCCACACCAGACTTGGACAACTAGATTTATTTTTGCTTTTTAAAATTTGATTAGAATTAGATTTAGAGCATTTGAGTTTTCCCGAATTATCTCAGAAATTTAGAATTATTAAATTCGACAAAACCAAAATGTAAACTATAATTTTATGTACAACTGCATTTAATTATTCAAATCAATTTAATTTCACAATTTATTCTTATAAACACGTGGATGGTAAATATCTGTGTGCTAATTTTTATATGTTTTAGCAAAGCCTATGCTTTTCGGGTGTAAAAATCACTAACAAGTCTTTCCGACCGAAGAGTATTAATTCCAATTATTTGTTTTGAATGAGTGAATAAAAATGCCGTTGAAAAAAGTAGCATTTTTTTTGTAAAATCCGAATTAGATTAGAACTACAATTAGAGCCCCACAAGCAATTCACAAACTAGATTGGAATTATAAATAGTCGAGTTTTGCTCTAATTTATTAAATTAGATAACTAGAATTATTTAGTTATCCAAGTCTGCAACTCCACACAGTACATATTACACACCTGCGGTGTCGTGGAAGCGGGGGCACCCCCTGTGCCGAGACTTTGCAGCATCTGACTGAGCACGTTTGGGGGAATCACCGGAGGGGTTGCACTGTTGGTGCTAGACTGGGTCGTTGTGGTTGTGGTCGACGGGGTTGTACTTGAGGTGTTCAAGCCGGTAGCTGTTGCGCCGCCAAACGGCCCCATCAAGCTTCGAGATAAGATAAGAATAGATTTCGGCTAAACACAGACAGTCAGACAGCCTCGTCAACAACTCTCCATGACTCGTATGAAAAATGGTTTTGGTTTTCCCCGGGACTGCGGAGTCGGTTTAAAACAACCCTAGTCCGACTTTAGACACCGAATCTATCGAGTCCGGGTTTTGCCTACCACCTTAGCGTTGTGAACATTGAATCTGATTTCTGCTCAACCCTTACAACTTTTTGTGTAAGATAAGAGTAAAATAAATCCAATTATAACTTCCTACGTTGTGTCGAGTTGGTGTGTGTTGTTCCAGTTCTGTTTATTGTGACATTATAGTGAATTACCTTCTGAAAAATATTATAGGGGTGCCGCGACCATAAAAGTTTGAGAAACACTGCCATAAGCCTTCGAAAGGTTTTGCGAAGACGCACAAAACCTTTCGTGGTAAACCTACTTGGGCATGACACCGGGAGCTTCTTGTTGGAGGGTCTGCATTGCTTGTTGCATCTGCATCATGGCTTCCATGGCTCGCGGGTTGGAGTAAAGGGATTGCATCTGTGGGGACTGCATTTGCTGCAGAATCTGGGGCATCATTTCTCGCAACTGCGGGTTGTTGGCGAACGCCGGATTTTGCGACATTAGCTGCGTGCGACAGAATTAAAGTTACGCATTTCGTTCTTGCCCTTGGTGAGAACGTTGTTTAGATCAATGTGTTACTAACTGCTTGTTACAGGAATTATACGTAATAATTTAACCAGACAACAAGGATATCTTTCATATCAGACCGCAACCACACCCAACCCTAACATGTACACCAGTTTCTGAAAAAAAAACCTATTACCTAATTTACAATGATTACAAGAGGCAAAACACTACAATCTTTCAAACAGATAAAAACAGTAAAGAAATGCGTGGTTTTATAGGTTGGGTAAATAGATTTTGTGTTCAAAGATCTTTTAAAATACATACATACAATTTCTAACTGATACAATTATGTATTAACACTCAATATTAAAGAACAGTAACTTACAGGAAATCAACAATATTCAGATATAATTTGAAGTTGTATATTAGGTTTTTTAAATTGCAATTAAAAAAAAAGAAAAACTAAAAAAAAGTCACATTTATTTTTTTCCTGAAATACAAAACAAACCTGTGCAGCAAGATCAGGATTGTTTGTCAAGCTTTGCATCATAGTTTGCATGTAAGGTGCGTTCATCATACTTTGCATCATCTCAGGGTTGCCTGTGATTTGCTGCATCAGGTTTTGCATGGCAGGGGTGTTGAACATGGCTGTTGAGATGAAATTGTATAGCATAGTAGCTTATATACAAAAATTAATTAAAAAAAACTTTCCAAAAAAGTTTTTGATTTGTACAACTAATAAGAATGCAAGGAATATATGTGCACTTTAAAACAAAACAAAGAAAATTGTTTAGCAAGTCCCTATGCATACTTAAGATTCTATATTAGCATGAATATTATAAATTTGTTAAATATATAGTCTATAGGATATCCTAACGCTTGAATCAAATTGAAACACATAACTTGATTGTATCAGGAGCAGTTTAAGGAATCTTTGAATTAGAGAATGACCGATTTCACATTACGAACCGATACGAATACCCAATTTTTTACACTTATATCAACCTATACGCGATATCAATACCGATTTATTTTATATATCTGGGAAATGTTTAAAAAATAAAATCCAAATACCATTTAGTTTATATACATTTAATTATTAAACCAATATTTTAAATATTAACTTTATGTGATGCTTGTTGTTTGTTGTTCAGGCAAAATTATATCTTATTTTTGTACTTAAATATCAGCCAAAGTATCAGCCTACATTTGCGGATACCGATATATTGGTAGAATGCCAAATATCTGCTGATATTATCGGTTAACCAATATATCGGCCTATCTCTACTTTGAATTATTTATTTTCTTATTTCTTAAGCACTAACTTTTAAGGTCTTCAGCAGAATCTAATTAACCTTCTAGACAGTTGAGGCTAAGCTATGAAAACAGGCAATCTTACTTCCATGAGACTGGTTAGCTGTAGTTGGTGTTGTGGTGGTTGGGGTTTGGGTAGTTGTCGGGGGTTGTGTTCCACCTGAGCCACCCCACGGGTTTGGAAGGGGTGAAGTGTTCTCAGCGTTCTGACTGCCTTGGGATTCTTTATGTCAAGTTTACAACATTTTAGGCTTTAAATTATACAAGTAACAACCTTACTATTTTTTATTTTAACTTACTATTTTTTATAGTATATAAATGTTAAAATATATAATCATAAATATTGCTCAAATTTGTATTACCATAAAAATAACTAAATAATCCAAATAACAAAATGGAACCAAATATTTTTATTCATGTGCACCTAAATCTCATGGGTTCTTTTTATACATTAACTATTTTACCGAAACAAAAGGTGTAGTTTGTCTATCTTTTATAGGGCATAAGTATACCACCTATTTATTACATTTTACAGCACGATCTTTCTAACTCTAATCCTATAAGGAGGTGGTTTGGTTTGAACAAGATAGTTAACAGAAAATTATAAAATGTTTTTTTCTGACCTCCACTGTTTTGCACAAGTGAAGCAAATGGGTTGGGGTTGAATTGTTCTTGAGCGGCGTTTAGCATTGGTTCTTGCACATCTGTGTACAACCTGCGAAGTGCGTTGTAACCACCAGGGATGCTCTCCAAGTTGCTCATGGCTCTAAACATACAAAATTCATGATAAATATTTAATTGTGGCTGACACAGTCTATTGTCTAACAGAAATTTACAAATATTTATCTACACTTATAAGTGTATATATGGATTTTGTTGCAACATATAAACAGAAAAAACAAAGAAAGTCTGTCAGGCAAAACTAAACGCCCTTGACATTAAACAAAGTTCACATTCTTAGTGGCCACAAAATATAGCTGTAAAATAACTATAAATTCTTAAACGACAAATTATGACAATACAGGGTATGTTGTCATAATGAAGCTGGCTCATAAAAAACAGAAGTGGGTTATTGTTACCGGTCCTGGTTTCGCATCATTTCTTGAAACATAGCTGGGTTGCGAGCTAGTTCCATCGTTTGGCGCATCAGCTCTGGATTATTCAACATATGGGTGATTTCAGGGTTGCGCTGATGAATAAAATAGAAAACACAGTTTTAAGATTTAGACTAGAAGAAGTAATACCCTTGAAAAAAGAGTACAAAGTATAATTATGTGTATTAAAAAATGCTTCAAATAATATATATATAAATGTTGTTGGGACATTAAGCAATTCACCTATATATAACAATGTTTTACTTAAAAAAGTATATTGCTATCAAATAATTTTTATTTCAGCTTTTTTATGACATTAATAGTCACAAGTGCATTTGATAAAATATGATCATATTCAAACCTCCATAAGGTTCTGCATCTGTGGGTTGTTGGAGATCATTTGTCTCATTACATCAGGGTTTGACATCATACTCTGAACAAATGGATTCTCCATCACCTGCTGCAGCGCCTACAGTGGGATATATCGGTTTGCATTACTAGGGAAGATTCTTATTAGGATTTTACCATATGCACGATGAGGTAAAGTACTGGTTGAATACTCTGAATAGTTTATAATAGTAAAAGTTGCGTAAATTCGTATCCAACCACCTGAACACCTTCATATAACAATAAATGACAATTATACTAGATTTTTAATTTAATATGTTTATATATGCATTTTCATCTAAAATACACACTACACATACATACACACAAAAAATACACCTAAGGTCCAAAATATAAGAATTTGTATTATTTATGTTTAATTTCTATTGAAACCGTGAAAATGTAAAACATTAGGCTATTTAATTGCCCACAAAATGTGTTTCAAAACAAATATAATGCAATGAACCTGTGGGTTTGACATTAATTCTTGTTGCATCCGTTGTTGCATTTCTTGCAAGTTTCCTGAACCCATACCACCCATTCCACCGAGCCCAGCCAAACCTTCCAGACCACCCATTCCACCTGGTAACATCATTGAATTTATCATTTCACAATAAGGTAGCAAAATGCTAGTCTAGCCACAAATATTACGACTATTGTTATTGAAGGCAAACACAATCAGGGCACGGAACGTTTTCGTTTTTTTAAATATTTTATCTATACATAAAATTTGGTCGAAATTTACAGAAGAAAATATTGTTATTGATCTGTGGATCTGAAGGAGTATTAATTACCAAAAAATTTACGTGCAAACTGCTGTAAATTCAAAACATGAATATTGGGAAAAGAAACTTTTTCTTTAATACTGAGGATATCTTTAAACATAAGGCAGCAGGATGAAAAAGCGATAGATCGCTTATGTTAGAGGTCTCCAAGTTGTGGGTCACGACCCCAAGTGGGGTCGCCTAAAATTTTTCTGGCTATATTAAAATTCTTAATTTAAATAAAACGTTCTAAAATAAATCATTTTGGTTCACACATGTAGCTACAGTTCTCTGGAAATGTGTATAATTTACGCATATTCGCTCGTGTTACTAAGTTCCAGCAGTATTATATATGAAAACAAAAATGGGGTTGCAATGTTAATTCTGATTGCTTAATAAAAAGGTTGGAGATCACTGGCTTATGTAACAACTCACCAAGACCACCAAAAGGAAAACTAGGCGGTGTTTGAGCTGGTTGAGTTGGGTTTGCTGTCGAGGTTGGTGTAGGAGTTGTGGAAGTAGGGGTCGGATTTGGTGTGGAAGTTGTTTGGGAACCTTGTGCTGGTTTTGACTTAATAACGAGGTGGACAGTGTGTGCTTCTTTTATCTGGTGTACATCCAGTGTGTCTGCATCTTTTAGTATTTTTCCAGCAAATATGAGAACAAGTTGCTCGACAGATGACTTGAACTTTTCAGAAACCTTTGCTTTGAGCTGCAAATAAAGTCACCAAATTTCTAAATGGCCCAATGTGGGAGTACAGCAAGTGCCTGTGAGTTTTTTTTAACAAACGAAACCTGCACTTTCCATAAAATCAAATATGTAACTAGATTTTCAGCGCTAGTCTAGAAACCAAATATTTTTTACAGTAACATAACAAGTTGTTAAAATTGAAATTGTAAGGGAGAAATAAGATGGGAGAATAAATATAATATTATTAATTAACCCACCGAAACTCAAAAGCTAATTCAAACCCTAATACAAATAACTTTAGCAATATAACCCCCTGGATAAAAGTGTGGTTCAATTCTAGACAAGCGCTAAATTTTCTCATGTGTTTTAATTATCAAAGATGCACTATAGTACTTTGGTGCACACCTATTTTTTCGGAACTGGTAAATGGCACGCAAGAAAATACCTTAAATGCCAATATAGAATGTAACTTTGTAAAGTTCACCTATTTATTAGTTAAATAGTACCAAAATTGAAACATAAAATTTAATGGTGAAAACCTACAGCAAGTACTGTGATGGTTGGTATAACTTCAAATTCTTGTTTTTCTTTTGGTGTTTTTACTATAATCTTGATGGTTTTGGCTTCAATTTGTTGTTCAGGAACAGTTGGTTGTTCTTCTTTGGTTGAATCAGCCATTTTTCTTAAATAAGTACTTATTTAAACTAATTGAATGAAATTTAGTTTATATGTTCTTTCTAATCTAAACATTTAAATATATTTTATCGAAAAAAAAAACATATTTTGGAATTATGTAAATCGCGAAATTTTATCCTATATACAAAACATGTCAACTCAACATATTGAAACATAATAAAAATCAAGATAGCTTCACATTAAACGTATTTTACAAAACAGATAAAGCGTATACTGTTTTGTTCATCAGTATAAAAGGCCTTTCACTTATTATTACTTGTCTGCAACATTTCCTTAACGGCCTAGTTTTACACACGAAACTAAGCTTCTTTGAAATATGACTGGTTCCGATTTTTTTGTTTTAATTTTCGTCCATTTGATTTAAGACAGCAAAAACAATAAAACCATTTTTTTTAGATTTATGTTTGTATGAAAATAAATTCATTCAAACACAATAATTATTTCTTCGGTGATTTCTGATTGCACGTTAAAGTAGATTCTTGAGCATGACTAGTAATATTGAATACAGTGACGAGGCAATCGAGCAATAGTTCTCGAAACTCGCACTTGTGTTTTATATTAATTAAAAAAAACAAAAAAGTAATTAACAGGTATAACATTCACTCGTTTGTGTGGCACCTTTGCGACATAAATGCGAAAAAGTTTTTAGTTGCATAAATCTTAAATACACCACATAGGCCTAGTATACGTGCCACTATTCCACTTTATATCCAAACTTATGTCAGGTTCGAGCTAACATTTTTTTCAGAAATCGGTTTAGTTCCTATTTCAGTTTAGAGCGATTTAAACGTTCAGGTTTAGATCCGTTTTGATAAAAGTTAGTTTTATAAAGTTCCGGTTTGAGTTCAATAAAAGTAGACTGGTCTGGAATCCTATCACTTTTTTTTAGATACTGCGGCAAAACTCAGTTGTCAAAATTTAAACCCAACAAGTCACAATAAGGCTGGTTAAATTTTTCAAAATTTAAAAGCATCTTCTCTATATAATTGCACAGGGGGTATGATCTTGCAAGTTGCGACACCTGGCATTTTTTACCGCAGGTCAATGGTCGTTAGCTTCATGTATGCATTTTGCATGAATTTAAAAATATGTAGTTGCATTTGCGATACGTTTATGCTAATGATAAACACACCTTGAGAAAGAGCCAACACTCTTCTGTACAGTGAGAGAAAAGAGAACCCGTTTTATGCATAGTGCGACGTCTAGCGGAACTTTAAACATAGCTAATATTATCTACTTGAGCAAAATTAGACTCCTTTTCAATTGCATAAAACAGATAGATCCGTCCCTCTCTGGTATTATAATAAAATGCTACGTGTTTTAACATAACATTTATAGTTAAAGTTTTTTACGGCCCGCCTGGAACTTGCCGAGTTTGGTTTGGCCCGCGACTGAGAAAAGTTTACCGACCATTTTAAAAACGCCATTACTTCAAGCAATGTGTACATTTAAGAATGCGTTACGTCGACTTCTAATTAAAAGTTTTCTTGATTAACCTTTAATGAGGTCACGGTATCAGAAATCTTTGTGACGTCATCTTAAAAAAGGCCCAACATAAATCTGGATTTGCCCCTGCTTGCTATGTGCGGCCCGCGTACAATCTGCGAAAATGTTCGTTCAGCCGTAACGCCATTGCTATAAAAAGTCGCCCTTCCATTAGGAACCTGGGTGATTTGCGATTATACCTGAAAAAATAGACTCCAAATACTAAAAAGCTAGTTATTTGTACATAACCAAGCTCAATAATATTTTTAAAGAAACACCATTTACTATTATCCATTTCGGGGAGGGATTCACCAGACCATACACCCAAACTATATTTTGGGCCAAGGCAACAAATTATCTCGCAGGCGCGAATCTAAGAATTATTTTTATATTTGGGGGCATGACAATTTTTCAGAGATGACGTCACAAAGCTACGTCATAACGAGAAGCCACATAGTTACGCCATAACGTGAAGTCACAAAGTTACGCTTACGTCATACGGTAACGCCACAATGTTACGCAAAAATGTCAAGTCACAAAGTTACAATTAAACGTGACGTTATAAAAAGTAGCCCGGACCTTATGAACATCAAACAAGGCACACATTTCGTTTATTTGGGTAAAGTTTCAGATTGCACAGGGGTTACTTTCAATACAAAAGCTATAACAATGTAATCGCGCAAAGCGAAAAACGCTTTACTTATATCGTTTAAGTTACCCAAACTTTTACTTTCGATGTTGCGATAGGACATAGGCTACGACGCCTTTTTTTTGATTAATACAATTTTATCAAAATGGGCTAAGATATTCTAGCAACATAATTAGATACGCGTGAAATGCGCAAATTAATTGCATTTACTATTACCATGATAAAAAGTCTGCCTTTTGGGTGTAGGCCTAGGCCTACTCACCGCACGTAAAATACATTTTGAGATTACCCGTCTTGTGGAACAGGAAATCGAGAAATCGTTGTTTATATTTTAGAAGACTATAAAACTGAATGTTTAGGAAATTTTACACTAAACGATAATTTATTAAAGCTAACTTTAGTTTTTGTTGTATATAGTTATTTAAATATTTCCTTTTCTAGCGATATAAAACAAGGTAAAAAAGTTCAAAATAAAATAGATACTAACCGGCCCGCGATCGTCAATCTATACAGTTGTCCGGTCCTTTAGGAAAAAAGTTTGCTGACCCCTGGACTTATGCTTTCTAATTGAAGCTGCGAAGCAAGGTTTCCTTCAATATAATCCCTTCTCAGACAGGCTATAGGTTAAATCATTCCCGCTATTCACTTATTTCGTTGCGTCGGGTTGGGGCCGTTTCTGAATTATGGCTTTACCAAACTTCTACAGCAGTGGAATGTCAAATTTGGAATAGTGAAAAGACGCAGCATGGCTTTTATTCTTTGTGTTTACAAATGTATCGTCTTAAAATATATTTTAACCTCAAAGCTAAAACCACTCAAAGCCGTAGAACTTGCTTTGGCTCTTCTTTACCATGGAGAATAATATGGAGGAAATTTTATTGATATCGGAATCTTTTAACAAGGACAAACATGTCGTGATTTTAGGATGATATTACACGGGTTTCGAGAATATGGACCAGTGGTTCTCAACCTTTGTAAGCATCTAAGTCAAATTTGAACAATCGTTTTCAAAAAAGAGCCGCAGAAAGATTAAGTAGTTCATTAACAACAAACCACATCAAAAAAGGCAAAATGTTTTCCATTTCCATTTACTCTAAAACGTCATATTTTCTTACTAAAGAAGGCAAGCTTCTTTGAAAGTTGTTTTATGGATCGCGATATATGTTATTTTGGGTGGATCAAGTATTTTTGTTTATAGGGGGGCATGGGAATTTTCAGGGATAATTTCACAAAGTTATGTCATCAAACGATTAATATTAAAGCACCTGCTGTTGTCGAGAGAACTCATGCGCAAATATGCTTCTGATAAATCATTTTATTTTTTGAAAATTAATGGGAGCCGAAAAGACGGTTTGAGCCGCGGTTGAGAACCACTGATATGGACTATGGATAATGTCCCCGTGTCCGACTTAAAAACTTTTGCTGATAGCAGATAAGGCCAACAGTGGTGCATGGTAGAATAATTACTATAGTGGAGCACAATACAACACTAAACAAAAATAGCATTTAAAAACATAATAATACCATACCCGACTTCTCGAAAACAAGCAACAGGAATTTCAGTATCGGTAACTCAAATATAGATATAATTTTTATTGGTCCATTATTTGATGGGTTGGTCGTTACTCGTTAGCACATTAGCTAATCCAATAATGCTAATCGTGGATTTCCTGCTGTTACTATTTGAGAAGATATAGTAAAGACATTTTAAAGAAAGTAGCCTATTACAAAAAAGTATAATGCGCCAATTATGTAAATTTACAAATACTTAAATGTTGTTTTGGCTCCCATAAAATACATTATATTAGATTTTCTTGGTATCTTAACTATTTTGGTGTCTCGCCAAAGGAATTCAAAACTTCTATAGATAATTCTGCTGTTTATATTAACGTTGCCGTCGGATGGGTTAATTATTTTTTGAGAATAAGATATCCCAAATAAAGCTTATAAACATTCTCATAAACAAAATTAAAAAGGCGAATTTTCTCGCGTGAATTACTTTCTTAACTCGTCATGAAAAGGCGTAACTCTGTAAGTAGAGCTTATACCAGTGCTCCCATGCGTAAATTTCACATTTCTACAAATGGGCCTTAATTATAACAATGGATTTTTAAATATAGCATAAAAAAGCACCCAAATGCTTTATCACAGGTTTTTAAAGAACTTTTTACAAAATTAGATGTTTTGACCAAAATTTGACAACAAAACAGTATAGATATCACAGTCAACAAAATAACATAAAGTTAAAAACTGGCACAACTCAAGCTGGACATAAAATAAATTAAAATACTTTTGAAAAACATAATTTTTTTTAAAGACTTTTCTATACCCACACTAATTCAAATATATACTTGCCTTTGTTGCAAACCTAAATACGGTTTAAATGTTTCAAAGAAACCATATTTTTTATTTTTTTTTATTTATAGTACAGTACATTTAACACATGCACTTAAAAGTAGAAGAAGTTGAAGTACAATAATTGGAAAATAATAATGTAATGTGTTGAAAAGGGCAAAGTCTGACAGCTTATGTATTTAATAAAAAAGATCACAAGATGCAGCATTACTTTTTCCAAGTTTAATTAAACAAAAATCAATGAACACCTTACGTTAAAACCTAATTTAAAAAAAATAGAAGAAAAATTATTTTTTTCAGATTTCATTAAACACAAAAAACGCCTTTAATCCAATGTTTGAGAGACTGTCTGAAGAAATTATGTAACTTGTCAGTTATTAAAAAGTAAAATTCCTATTCGGGAAAAACTCAACTGTTTTGAAAACTGCACAGTGGTGAATTTTATGGCATGGGATTAACAGATTACTAATAATGGATTTGACCTCAGAGATTTACATATTTTTAAGCACATAAATTTAAATAATTTTATAATCCTATTAAGAAATCAATGAATAGTTTGTAGAGGTATAAACAGGGTCTGGCTTAGGCTGGTGTTTATATCATACTATGGGAAACTAAACCACATCAATTAGCAAGTATTTAATCTCAACAGCAACCATTTTAATTGTATGTACCTTAACAAAAAGGTTTTTTAAAGGCATTTTAGAATTGGTAAGGTGAATGTCTAATTTAAAAACGTATGGTTATTGGGATTTGATAAAACAATTGTTTGACACCAAAACAGCCAGTTTACAGATATTATTACAAAATTTACAAAAGGTCAATTGCAACCAGGTCATGTAACACAGCACAATTTGCTAAATCACTGGTTTAAAGTTTGCCTAATCACTTATAGGATCGCTAAGTGCAACCACTTGTGGAACTTGGGAGAGCGTTTCTACGCCACTAGCACCTTCGTCGATTGACGAGGAATGAAATCTAGGTGGAGATTCACTCTCCTGATTAGTTGACGACGGCTCTGAGGCGCTGTCATGTGAGCTTCTCAATAAACTGTGCTGACGCAGCAATGTGCATTCGCCGCCATCAATAGGGTCAAGGTTATAAATGTACAGGTAACCTTCCTCGTCAGCAATAAGTACGCGCGGCTGTTTCTGCAAGGTTGCAATCGCACAAACGTTTCGCATCCCGTTAAACGGCAGCTTTACGGTTGCAAAATCCCTTCCCTGGCTAAGGACGTCTGACACCTGGGACGGAAGATAGCTAGCAGAGTTTGTTAGAACTTTGTTAAAATATCCCATCCATGACCCACTTTCGTCCACAACTGGGTTCCTGTCTGCTCCAGCCTGTTCCAATTTAAATATGTGGACAGTTTCGGTGTTGCTTGATGCACAAAGAAACATTGAATCAGGGCTGAATGCCAACGATCCAATAGAAACACATCGTTTCACGCCTCTACGAAATTCAAACAACTTTTGTCCATCTGGAATAGAGAATACTCTTATAACAGTTCCTTTTCCTGAAGCAGTTGCTAATTTGGTTGCTGTACTATTAAAGGTCATGGCTGCAAGTGGACTGTTGTGTGCATTTATTGTGCTCACAGCTCTCAATGTAGTTACGTCAAAGATTTGAACTTCTCCAATAATGCTACTCCCCGGATAGGCGAGAAGGGAGTTCTCATTGTTGACGCTAAGACAACAAAGACCTTTGGCGTTACTTGGTGTGTCTCGTATTGTGTGAAGGACCTTCATATCCCTGATGTTATGAATATAGAGACTTTCCTCCAGAACCACAACCAGTCTTAGTCGATTTAGCTTGACAGCAAGAATGGAGTTTGAATAGCTGTAGTTGCAGATCTCTGTACCTTTCTTAAAGTGACATACCTTTAATTTCCGTGGGGCAGACACACTAACGATAGCTACTAAACTGCTAGAAAATAGTCGATCCACCAAACAAATTTCTCTGGTTTCACCTGCATTGTCATAAATGCTTTCCAAATTGTCAACCGAACTTAAAGCATATAGCTGATAGCCCCCTCTAGTGCCAACAGCAAGTGATGTACAATCTTGGTTGAAGTTGGCGAAAAGAATATGGCCAGAACTATTTCCAGGGCCATGACATGCAGCAAGATTATAATTCATTGTGCACATGTGTTGTTGTATGTCACATTTTACTAATCAAACACGTCCTAAAAGGGATTTTCGACTTGCAAAAACAAAAACATGTTTTTATTTTGGGTAAAAAAGCATAAAAACGATCACCAAGCAACAATTGTAACTGTAACATATTAAATGTACAAATTGTTTTTATAATATTTGTTTACTGTGAAAAACATATTAAGTAAAGGTTCTGGACTGGCTTTAAAAAATGTAATATAATTTACTACTGGTTTATTGTTACTCAAAACTAATAAAAATATAAAATGAATTTGGCATCCTATTTACAATATTTGGGTTAGGGTGCGAGTTTGGGTGTGGCTGGGTCTAGTATTGTTATATTCATTATTTAATAATAATAATACATAATCCACCCTAACCCAAATAATGTGGATTCTTGACCAGTGCCATGAATTTTTTTGGCGCTCTTTCACTTATGTACGTGAAAATTAATAAAAACAAAACTTTCTTCAAATGCCGCATACCACAACGCATATTGTTTGGGTTAGGGTGCGGGTTAGCGTTTGGTTGAGGGTGGGTCAAGTTATTATTAATAATAAGCATAACATTACTTGACCCATCCTCACCCAAACGCTAACCCTAACCCAAACAATATGCGTTGTGGTATGCGGTATTATTTTGTTTTGTTTTTTTGCATAACTTTTCTCGTACATAAGTGAAAGAGCGCCATTTTTTTCAAGGAACATATAAATATATTACATTTAAAACTCTGTATCATTAAGTTTAAGTATACTATTAATTGGTAAAATAATTAGGTTGACAGAAATATTGACATGTTAATGAGTTACATTAACTAAAAAAGTAATATTATTTTGACTGAAAAAACTAACACAAGGTAAAAAACAACAAGTAAATATACCTATAATGGTAAAAAATGAAAAGCAAGATTGAATAATTTCTCTGTTTTTAAGATTGTTTAGGTATTAATAATACCTACACATATTTACATCTAAATTTTTCACCTTGATATCCTAATTCACTTCACATGACCATCTGTAGTGGTCTGGCTTAGATATTAGTAATGTTTTGCAAACCAACACATTGTGCGTTTCGTTGTAAAACTCTTGTTGCATAGCACAATGTAAAATTTATCCAATGAGCATATCATAGTTCGTGTAGATTTATTGATGGTTAGTGCAGCGAAATACCCAACTACATCAGTAAATAAAACCAAAACTAAATCTCAAACCAATTTAGCCATATTCCAAAATAACTTCAACACGTCGGAGATTTCTTTGTTGTTGTTGTGACGTCAGAATAAGTTACACGGTCGGTACAGTGTTAATGAGCATTAATAACTAAGATCGTGTTCGAGTTTGACACAAAACTACAATAAACATACATAAACGATTAAAAACAATTTTCGTGTAACCCATGTGGCAAAAATTAATGTGTATTAAACTTTGCATGAGATGTTTAAGCAGCAAAACAAAAAATACCTTGTCAGGTCTTGAGCCAGTTTGTCTTTGTTTGACTGCGTGGGTCATAAACGGAAATACAAATGCAGAAAACAGACACAGAATAACACCCATACACATGTAAGACGCCACCTCGAATGTACAAAAGCAAGATCACGAAGAACAAATGACACCTCCAGGAAAGAAACGCTACATTGTGCTGGATGAAGGCGGCTTGTATAGGTTGCCGAAACGTTGGTTAACAATTACAATTACCAGAGGAGCTGTTTTTGATTTATATTACCATGCCTGGTAGCAACAGTTTATATATTGTGCTGGATATTTTCAAATTTTGCTTAATATTTTCCAATAGAATTGGGGAACTACAGTCAATTACATTAAGGAAGAGGCAGGTACATCTCATCGGAAGCGCAATGCAAGTTATCATCGTTTTTTATTCAAATCCTAGCATTGCCTTTACCTTGCCAAATATAAGGGAAGGCGGGGCAAAACGGACCACTTGAGGGATAAATGCTATATTACGAGTTTCACAAAATATTTTTTGATGAATAGGATATCAACTGAAAGGTCTTACCGGTACTGAAAGTTACTCCTATGCTAAAAAAACACTGAAAGAAGCATACCTTCTGAATCAATTAACTTTTGTTGTCGATTTTTAAACGGGGCAAAACGGACCCCACTTATAAAATACAATTTATGTGCCTTGTTGTGTGGAAATGCCGGATCAAGGATTTGTGTTCAAGTGACGAGTAGAAATTTTCAGAGATATTTGTCACAAGCTACGTCACAACGTGACGTCATAATTTAAGTAATGGTATACATGGCGCCTTTATAGCTTGAAACTATTTTACTAAAGTAAGCCAAAACATACAAAAAACAAACAAAAAAGCACTATACTAAGTACTGGTAGTTTGTCACTCTTTATAAGTTACACGATTATAAATAGGCCGTACCGTACGTAAACTGCCTTATATTTATCTTAATGTACACCAACTCATAAGTATTAAAACTAATAGCAATCGAGCTTTTTTACAACAGATATTGGTAAAATTTATGTTTTGCCTTCCTACAAAACTGATCTAAACATATAAAATAATGTTTTATTATTTAATTTTGTTCAATTTCCAAAATGTCTTACTGAAAGGCTAACTAAAAATACAAACAGTGCATTTTTAGGCTAGTAATAACAGATTAACTTGTGAGGGGTCCGTTTTGCCCCGCTTGGGGGTCCGTTTTGGCCCAACACTATCAGTCCCATGAAAACCTGGTTTCTTTAAAATCGTTCAACTTAAAACGCCAACTGTTTCGGATTAATTAACACACCCTTACCTACAAATTATTTAGCAAAAAAGTAACTCCGTCTTTACTTGAACTTTACTAATAAACGCATCATTTTACTGCGCTATCCTTATATCAATATCCCCCAATCACACTTTCTCCCCTCCCTGGTTTGTACGAAATCGCATCAGTCTGATTTTTGTCGACAAACTTTTTTTCGACGATAGTCACTGTTCAGAAAACAAATATTGACGCTGGCAATTTTGGTTAACGAGAAAGGTGAGGGGTCCGCTTTGCCCCGGGGGTCCGTTTTTCCCGCATTAACCTAATACTTAAAAACATAATAGAAAGGTAAATATTACTCATTTATCAGATTTTCTCTCCACTTGATTATTAGCGTCATAGATACAACAGTTACCGCTCAGTATTTAATAGAAAAGAAGAGTACTCGAAAGATACGTTAAAAGTTTATCTATAGTTATGCTAATCCTGTGGTTCGCACAATCCTTTGTTTTGGATACAAGGCCCATATATGCAAAAGTTGCACTTCCGCCAATAGGTTGAAAAATATTTAGCAGTGAACTGGAATGGATTTATAAGGCGCAATCACATAATATCACATTTCATTTTTTGTATCACTTTCGATCTTTACCCATACCGTCCAGCTCGTGTGAAATTAATTTACTTTAATGCAAAACATGCTAACGTATAAACTAAGTATAAAGCTTTTATTCCTTTAAACATTAAAACTCTAAAATAGTCGTGGCATTTCAATTTTATTTTTTGTTCACATTCGTAACTGTTGCCTAATCACTAAAACGAGGCAAAACGTTGGCGATTAAAACAAATTTGTAGCGGATTTATCATTATTTAGGGCAGGCCATATAAGCAAATATGCCAATGACATGTATGGCACCCATGTTTTATCGCAAGGGTGGAAAAGTAAAACTGCTTTGACGGCCAAATGAAACCACGTTGCGGGGGCGGATGCAAGAGTTAACTTTAAGGGTGGCGATTTGTTTTCAGGAAAATTGCAAATTCTGGTATATAGACCTATATATACTTGATAACTAGGGCGATATATTTTTTGACTTGTCAAAAAGTCAAAATTTTGTCAAAATTTCCTGTTAGGTCAAAATTTGTCAAAATTTTTTCAAATTAAAATCGATTAATAATGCACATAAATCGTTTACAAAATTAGAAAAAATATGGTCAGCTTTTTAAAACTGTCGTGCAGTTGAAAAAAATTGTTTTGAGTTATATTCAAAAATTTTAAATGTAATAAATCTTCATTAGACTTCATTATACGGGATACTCGAGCCGGCGGAATTAACCACCAAGTCAAGGACACGGCCTGTAGTTTATCGCATTAGGCTCAGCTCTAACTTCGTTTTTGCATTATATAGTTGTTTATCTCTGCTTTGGACAAATGTTTTGAACAGTTGTTGCATTTTTTCGCTTCTGATTTGCAATTATCCCATTTCCTATTTCGATAACTATAGGTCTTAGAAGCATTTTCATTGGTTTTGCATAAACCCGTAAAAATAACTGATTTGAGTGATTTGTGTTATGTCAGTAAACATCTAAAACGTGTGGTTGATGACGCCAATAAGACACTTATGTAGTAACAACAATATCAATGTATTCGTTCTAGGTCAAAATTTGTCAAAATAATCGTCTTATTGATAACGATAAAAATAAATACGATGACAATTCTTGGCACTGGGAGGAAGGCGATATTGCCCTTGGCATATGAACTGTGCCGCCATTACTAGATCGGGACAGTCCCAGAGTGCCATATTGCACCGATTATTTTTCGTTGATTTTAGAAGAAAAATTGCCATTCGCTTTTGTGCAGCTGACAGGATGCCAGAAATTCAAAGTACAAAAGCGGAAAATCGTTTATCCAGTTACAACAGTTGTAGATGTGTCATTTAAAATAATCATATCGCAAAGACGTTGCAGATTCGCACAAAATGCATAAATTGCACAACTTTATAAACTTCGCAAAAATTGCATATTTTAGATCGCCCAAGTTTATACACGGCGTAGACGTAGACTATCGGTATTGGCAACAGAAAAAAATTCCCGGAAAGCGGGATATTTCTAATTTCTATCGTTTGTCAAGGTTAAGTTAGCAAAAAACATGCCATATTATACACGGCGCCTTAGGGGTGAAAATATAAAAAAGTTTACACATAGTTACTTTTGAAGAAAAATGAGGAGATTAAACATAGTTCCATGAATCCTTCGTAAGTTTTATTGTGTGTTTCTGATGTTTTTTTTGCATACTTATAGTTCAGGGACACGAACACTATAAACACCTTCACAAGCAAAATAAAAAAAGTCTATATAAAAAGGCATAAGATGAGTTAACAATGTTCCGCGGGTCACAGATGTACCTATAGGGTTCGGTAACCACGCACTTAAGACCGAGCAAGAAGAGGCACTGATCCAAATCCTTAATTATTTTATTTTTTAAGTGCGTCGCTGGCCGCAAATTAAAACAGTTATCACGAGGCGCGTATTTTTCACCCCAGCTTTAGCGCAAAATGAACCCAAGTAACGATTGGCCTTTTCAAAAACAGCCTTTACGAGAAAACGTTTTCAAAATTTAATGGATACCGCGGATTTCTAACTAACCTCAAGTAAACTAGAAACGTTAGGTAATATGTAGTATTTGCCATTTGTGGAGTATAGGCCATTTGCATAAACAAATAGGACCGCATATATTTTTTTGAAACAAATTGCCCGAAAGCGTGCTCTAAAGATGACCCCCGAACAAAATACTTTTCTTGTTTAAAGTTTCTGAAAGCTGCATTCAAACATATATTTATATGTGATATATGTTTATTCACAAAGCGCATTTAGAAGTTGGCGAGACCAAAACACAATAAGTTTTTGGTTTGCAAGGCCACAGGAACGATCCGTCATAAAAATGAAAAAGATAGCAAAAAGGCCCTATAATCATGAATAGAAGAACAATCGTACCCCACTACGGTAAGGGAAAAATGAAGGGAAAGGAAAGAGGTGAACAAAATTCTACTGGAAATTTAACACAAGTAAGAGTTTTGATGATTGCTAAATAGTAAAAGGGGTGTATGAAATACAAAATATGAAGAAGTGTTTCCTAATATACCTCTTACAAGTATCCTTCAATGTACTAGTAATAACAGTTTATGTTATACAATAAACCCTACTTGGGCTAATAAGTCAGTCGATGCCACACAGGTATTCAGTAAAGATATTTGACTAACACACATCACAGGTCCTATATATTAATATTTGACTCAACCAGTAGGCGAACTGCGCAGGACGTGATCATTTCGCGCAAAACAATATAACAGGAACATCATAATGAATTGGTAACACCAAATCAACATTTTACTGTCTGCGAGATAATTCTTGCAATGACACATTTAACAAGAACAAATTTACATGTTTGCAGCAAGGATAGATTAGAGACACATTTTAATGAGCAAAAAAGATAAACGAAAACTACGCGGAATCTCGAAGCATTCAGAATACGTTCGTGAGATCCTTACAGCTGGTCTATTGATTTTAGCGTTTTGAGGAAAACTTGGTACAGGATTTCACAAAAAACAAATAAATATGGGTAGACTATGCACGGATCTGTAATGTAGCTTAATAATAAATTTCAAAGCCAAAAAGGTCGAGTAGATCGACAGCATCTTGATTAAAACGTTTCGATACGAACTTGTATCCTCTTCAGTTAGTGTGACCGAAACGTCTTAATCAAGATGCTGTCGATCTACTCGACCTTTTTGGCTTTGAAATTTATTATTAAATAACAAATAAAGATTTGGAAATTATCGTTTAACGACCTTCGTAATTTATCGATATTGTACGTCAACTTACGAGGAAAATAGAGGCAAATGCTATAGTCAGTGAAACATAACAGTGTTGAAAAATACGGCAACGTTGGTACCAAAAACACGAAGTAACAAGAAAGCCTGAATGATCATGAAAAAAGTTAATAAATGAAAATCGCAAACTGCCCGGCTTAAACGCGTCCCGTGAAAAAAATGATTCCTGTTTTCGCAAGAAAACATATGCGCTATATTTCATTGGTCTCAAACTTTAAAAAAAGTATAATAGGATACAGTTTTTTGCTATATTTAACTTTATAATATTTTTTGTACTTAAGTTTTAGAACAAAACATTTATTTTGCAGTCCCAAAACAAACCCACCCCACATTAGGAACAACTACTCCGATTTAATTAAGCCACAATCCAAACAAATTATATTTAAACTAGTGTTAAAAGCCAAACTTAGAGGAAATGATAAAATAAAACCACCAAAGATGATTTTCTGTGGACTCGAAAATGTTTGCACAACTGTTTTTTAGGGACAGTAAACGAACGCTAAAGCGACTATAAATCTAAACAGGAAATAACCGTTGGTCCCGCATATGACGTTTATAAAGAACCACAGACGCAATAAAGCTAAATATAGTGTTATGAAAACGCGATGGAAATGTAAACGTGGGTAAATTTGTTTGCTTTCCATTTAGAGTATCTAATGAAGGTTTGTGTGTTCACAGATAGAATCACATGCATAACTCGTTTTGCATCACGATCCAAATAATATAAACCGCACAAGACCTTCAATTCTAAATATGTTTTAGCTAACAATTTAATACCGAGAAGAACACCTGGCATATTTAAACAAAGCGTTAGTTAAAAATGAAGCTATAGACGTCGATAGCTCACAGCATTTGATAATTAAATTGAGGCGCCATGTTTAGTATCTCCAAGTTGCGAGTACTCATTAATCGGGCTACAAAAATTAGTCACCAAACCTTAATTGAGGCTATTTAAACTGCATTTATAGAAAATAATGTACACCTCCTCCACGCTTAAATTCAGTGAAAAGAAACGACATATCCCAGCCACTCAAAGAAATGAACTAACTACAAAACATATAGTTCTACCAGAGTTCGCGAAACAAATGGCACAAAAACCAGAAAAAGTGTGTTTGTGTGTGTAGGGGAAAGGCGGTTGTACAGTCAAATACGGAGGTAGAATATTTTAAGTGAGTTCGTTGGCAAGGAGCGGTTCAGAACGATCATAGGGAGGGCCCATCTGTTTCCTGCTTCGCCCGTTGTGGTACTGCATTAGAAGGAACACCAATACCGATATGGCCAACACAACACCAACAGTGATTCCTGGAAAAAAAAACGACTTAATGTATTGTGTGGGGTGACAAGCAACTATCTGTGCTTGTAAGTTGTACATGGGTTTCTTTATATCTTAACTGAACATGTTTTTGTGTCTTTGTTTTTTTAAGACATTTAGGCTTTCATGTCAATTTGATAATTTTATATTTACACCAAGGGCTAAATGTTCATTGTCAAAACTTGGAAAACATTTTAAACGATAAACACTGTATCAGTTTTCTTCAATATTTAACATTGACTGTTTTAAAAAATTATAAATGTTTTCATTTTTTGTAAAATAATTTAAAATAATCTTACCGATAATTTCTGCCAATACATATTTGTCAACTGACTTTGTCTGAATGGCAAGTAATGACATAACATCAGTCATTGTTCCATTGTTTGGGGCGGGGACAAGCTACAAAAGAGGTGTATTTGAACTAATAACACATTGTATGTTTCTCTCTATAATTAGTTTTTTTATTAACGAACACAAATAAAACACCAATACATCTATTTCATTTAAAAGCTATATCCACAGTAAGTTTAAAACAAAAATTCTTGACTGCTAGCATTGAAATTCTACTTTTGAACATAGTAAAAGCTTGATCTTACCCCCATAATTTTGCAAATCAACCCATATATGTCCACACTGCTAAAGGGTTCCGATATGTAGTTTTTGCGAAATGCAGGACCATGTGCAATGAAGAACGGGTGCATGTCCATCAGAGAGTTATTATAACCATGGGAGCCATCTGTTATTAATGAACACATAATTTACTAAATAATCATGTTGCAGGGTTGACATGTTGCATTAACCCAGATGGGTGCTGATTGACACACATTCCTGACTTACAATTGCTTAAAGAAAAAATTAGTTGTTGTTAGTTGTTACCATACCCAGTGGAACTAATTTATTAATCTGCCACAAATTGTTATAAAACGACTAAGACTAAAGGCCAGCACTTTACACATGAAAAAAAAAATGCGATTCAATGAATAGTCGGGTAAATATTTTAAGCCATACAAGAACTGTTTTCATGCAGTAAAATAAAGGCAGGTTAAATCATTTTGGCAGAATTAAAATTTTTAGACGGATATCTTTTTGCGAGTGTTATTTTGTTCAGGAGAGTGATGAATGGTAAACACTTATTCAAAATCAACCATTATAATTTATCAAAAAGATTGTAATATAAAACATTATGTTTTTTGTAAACATTATGGTATTAAAACATTCTAAATTTCAACAAGGCTTTCCTACAAATATATTATAAAGTTATTATGCCTTAAAGATAGCCATAAATTTGAACACTTACTGAGCGGCAGGGGGTCGTTAAGCTTATCGACAAGCCACCATCCATCCATAGGCATTAATAGGATTGGAGGAATTCTGTTGCAATGCCGATAATGGAAATCTGCTGGTATCTTGCTCTTTTCCCAAACTTTAATATGAGAGTTGATTCCAAGCAACGACTTATACGTCTTTGTAATAAATTCTATAAACAGAAAATGACTGGTTAATGATATTACCCATGGTATATATATTATAATAAATTAATAAACAACAAATTTAGATTTTACGCATGCTTCTTTTAACTAACTCTTAAACTGACTCAAGGAAATTACACAAATTTGAGCTACACATATTAAGTGACATTTCAATAATGTTTACAGTCTTGGCCAATCTGTACCTTTCTTGGGCCAAATTGCAGCTCCAGTACCATAATTAATGTAATGGGCAATTTCGCTCATATTTAAGTGAGGCTGGATTGCTACAGTTTTGGTTTTGTTTAGAGAAGCCATTCCGTGGTCACTGGTGATTATTATATTCACTTCGTCATAAATTTTGTTTTCCTTCAACTTTGTAATCAAGTACCCTGTAGAAGTAATGTAACATGTAATTTAGAAATGTTTTTTACATAAATTGTTGTTTACCATAAATAAATGTTTTATTAATATTTTTTTTATTTGCTTCAACAATGCCAGACCTTTTCAAGGGGTTAATAAACAAAAATCCTGAACAAAAATCCAAAATATTTTTTTTGCAAATGGCTATCAAAACTAAATGAAATTTGTTACCTTGAATTTGATACTTTAAAAAAAAAAAGGCAAACAACAGACAATTTACCAGTAATGTTGTCACACTGGGCAATCCGTTGAGTCACTTCAGGTGATTCTGGACCAAACTTGTGCCCATCATGATCAGGTTGAGAAAAATACAGAAGCGCCAAATTGATGTTTAATGGTTCTTTTTCAGTGTTGGCCAACCAACTGACTACAGTGTCCACTCTGTCGGTCCAAGGTACTAACTTGTTAAATGTCTCCCATCTAGTTGGGCGAACATTTTTAATTTTTGCTTCACTTCCAACCCAGAAGTAAACCCCGGTCTTGCCTCCTTGCTTTTGATTGGTGACCCAAATTGGTTCTCCTCCCCAAAACCTTGAATCCACAACATTTTTCTTGTTTATATAAGAAAATGACTGATTTAAATCTGGATCATAGAAGCGGTTTGCAACAATTTTATGACTTTCTTCATACAGTCCTGTTGCAATTGAATAATGGTTGGGAAACGTTTGTGAGACAAAGACGTCCTTAATCCATTTTGCTTTCACTCCACCATGAATTAGGGCATCAAAGTTTGGCGTGTCAGTTCGATCCAGATAGTTGTAACGAAACCCGTCAAAAGATATCAAAAGAACGCGGGGTTTTTTATCAGTCAATGCAGACACATTGAAAACAAATACATAAAGGACAAACAGAATACACCGTTTAAGCATGTTCGATTACCTGTTGCGGTACCTGTGTAACATAACAGAACATAAACGTATGTGAATAACTGTTATCACACGCACAAAGAAAGACTATCGTTGAAGCAATTCTCCATGTGTGTCGCAATACATTATAACGCTGACAAAGCAATAAATGGCGTTATCCTACTAAAGGAAAAAAATGACCAACAATGCTATGTTATGCTCTTTACAATAGTTCTTTACTATAAAACTACAGTTCGCCCAAATTTATTTTATGTATTGTCTGTTACGTATTTTGCACCATAATCATCCTGCCAGGATTTTTTTGATTTTTAGTCTTTTTCAAAATGATTTTTTCTTTTAAATGTTTCCAAATATTTTTGAAAAAATTAAAATGATGTAATAAAAACAATACAAATATTTTACTTGTAAATCAATTTAATGATGCACTATATAAAAATTATATTGAATGTTTCTGAACCTTTCAGTTATTCAAAATTTCGTCATCGCTATTAGGCATTCTCAACGTTTGTTCGGGACCTACTTCGTAGCTTTGTAAGAAACGACTTTTAGGAAAAAAATACAAATGCAAAACTTTCCGAACAATAGATTTTTTTCAAACTCTTTGCAGTTCTAGAATAAATGTTCCTTATTCAAACGACAAAGTCAAAAAAGTGACCCCATACCTGGTTACCCCAACATAATAAATTGTTCGGGGCCTATTTTCGCTTTTTTCATGATACGAGTTTTGGACGTAAAAAGAAGGCAATTTTTTAAAACTTTCTCCCGATATAACTTAGTTTTTAGGAGGTGCTACAAATAAAGAAATATGTAAAATACATTTGGACAAACTTTGTTTGCTGGGTATAAATAAATATATAATCATGGTGCGACGTAAACTGTATTCTCCACAAGGCCAATAAAAACTAACACACAAAGCAAACTGGACATAATCCTTAATAAATCGATTATTGTCTTAAAATAGGCCACGCTTAAATCGTTCAGCTGGGCGTTCTAGCTATGGGGTCATCAAAATGGTTTTACTGCATTGTTAAATAAGGTGTATTTTAGCAATACTCAATAACTAAAAACAATCTATTGTACGGAAAACTATTTTATTTGTCTTTACTTTTATGCTGCACCACCAAGTTATGTCAAAAAATATTATTTTGAATCACATAAAAATCCTTCCTCGTCTTCCCCTGTAAATATAACTATTACTACAACCGAATATTAAATTCTGGTCGTCCTGCTTTCGTGCAAACAAATAACTTAACTTCAAATGAACTATGCTGATCTACGTCGCTGACGTCAAATAACAATACGAGCCGCGTAATGCGAGCGGTGGTTACCCCTATGACAAAGCGTCTCGGCGGCGTGTGGCCCAGCGGGATATGCGCAGAGAAAATGTCTAGCAAAGCGCCTTGTTGCATTCCTTCAACAATGTAGAACCAAGTTTCGCCAATTTATAAAATAGGCCACCCTTAGACCGTTCTGCTGGGCGTTCCAGGTATGGGGTCATCAAAATGACTTTACAGCATTGTCGACTAAGATGTAAACTAGCAATACTGAATAATTTAAAAAAATCTATTGCTCGGAAAGTTATTAAAAATCGCTTTAATTTTGACAAAAATTCCAAAAAATATAAAACGACATATCTTGAAGTGTGTGATACTCGAAAACTACTTTTGGCGTAAGTTTTTAAATTGTAGGTTGTTATTTTTTAAGTTTGATTCTTACGAAGCTGAAAAAATTATAAAACTCTATGGACGGGAAAGTTCTTAAAACCGTCGTTGATTTGACCCTCTAAAACGCTGTTTTGAAAAGTGATAAAACAGGCCAAGCTTAAATCGTTCAGCTGGGCGTTCTAGTTATGGGGTCATCAAAATGATTATCCAGCATTGTCGACTAAGATTTAAACTAGCAATACTGAATAATTTAAAAAAATCTATTGCTCGGAAAGTTATTAAAAATCGCTTTGATTTTGACAAAAATTCCAAAAAATATAAAACGACATATCTTGAAGTGTGTGATACTCGAAAACTACTTTTGGCGTAAGTTTTTAAATTGTAGGTTGTTATTTTTTAAGTTTGATTCTTACGAAGCTGAAAAAATTATAAAACTCTATGGACGGGAAAGTTCTTAAAACCGTCGTTGATTTGACCCTCTAAAACGCTGTTTTGAAAAGTGATAAAACAGGCCAAGCTTAAATCGTTCAGCTGGGCGTTCTAGTTATGGGGTCATCAAAATGATTATCCAGCATTGTCGACTAAGATTTAAACTAGCAATACTGAATAATTTAAAAAAATCTATTGCTCGGAAAGTTATTAAAAATCGCTTTGATTTTGACAAAATTTCCAAAAAAAATAAAACGACATATCTTGAAGTGTGTAATACTCCAAAACTAGTTTTGGCGTAAGTTTTTTAAAATGTAGGTTGTTATTTTTTAAGTTTGATTCTTACGATGCTGAAAAAATTATAAAACTCTATGGACTGAAAAGTTCTTAAAACCGTCGTTGATTTGACCCTCTAAAACACTGTTTTAAAAAGTAATAAAACAGGTCAAGCTTAAATCGTTCAGTTAAACGTTCTAGCTATGGGGTCATCAAAATGACTTTACAGCATTGTCGACTAAGATGTATTCTAGCAATCCTAAAAAGTTAAAAACAGTCTATTGTACGGAAAACTATTTTATTTGTCTTTACTTTTATGCTGCACAACCAAGTTATGTCAAAAAATATTATTTTAAATCACATAAAAATCCTTCCTCGTCTTCCCCTGCAAATATAACTATTACTACAAGCGAACATTAAATTCTGGTCGTCCTGCTTTCGTGCAAACAAATAACTTAACTTCAAATGAACTATGCTGATCAACGTCGCTGACGTCAAATAACAATACGAGCCGCGTAATGCGAGCGGTGGTTACCCCTATGACAAAGCGTCTCGGCGGCGTGTGGCCCAGCGGGATATGCGCATAGAAAATGTCTAGCGAAGCGCCTTGTTGCATTCCTTCAACAATGTAGAACCAAGTTTCGCCAATTAATAAAATAGGCCACCCTTAGACCGTTCTGCTGGGCGTTCTAGGTATGGGGTCATCAAAATGACTTTACAGCATTGTCGACTAAGATGTATTCTAGCAATACTGAATAATTGAGCGGTGGTTACTCCTATGACAAAGCGTCTCGGCGGCGTGTTGGCCAGCGGGATATGCGCATAGAAAATGACTAGTGAAGAGCCTTGTTGTGTTAAGAATGAAACCCAAGAAAAATAACAAAACATAAAAAACTTGCACCAGGCAACCTATCAATCAATCAATATCGCTACCATGGTGTAAACGAAGTTATAAATCGTCTGTTCGGCTGTAATATTGCATCAGAACCTAATCACTAAAAATATTGAAAACAAGCATACGTTAACCAACTTATATAATTGTGAAATAGTTAAATGAAAAAGACTTTGGATTAGAGATGGAAACAATTGTTGCTGAAGTATAAGATAATCTGTGGCGCGACGGGCCATCCGGTCAACTTCGAACAATAAGGTTTTATCAGTCAGCTTCAGCGACGTGAAGATTGCCGGAAACGACGAACCCTTTTTGTTCATGGTGTAATGACTTTGGCTGAGTCGGAAGGATGCGATGAACCGTTTTTGTAAAAGTGCGGTTTTAGGGTTCTAGGAGTTAACAATTATCCCAGTTAATTCCGTGTCGAAGTTCAAGCGCATGCTCTGGCAGAGTCGACAAGATAAATTTCACTTGAAAAACATAAATAACCTAAAATTTCGCACTTTTACCCAATTTTGCGCTTTTCGGCAAAAAAACAACTCGATTTTCTTATACCTGTACATGTTCAAATGAGCTTAAATTTTGTATATAACGGTTTTAGGTGTCTATCTATTAAAATCCATATGAGGCAGGTGGGTTTGAAAAAAAATATATTTGACGACCCGCCCTTACTATATATGTTCCAACTATTCCGGAAGACAGACTGTATTAACGCGTTGCAAAAATATATTGATTCTAAACAAGCCATTTTTTAAGAATTTCACTAATTCTTTTTCAGTCAACATAATAGTGTCGTAACATGTTAAAATATGTTGTCACAAACAGCGCAGACTTACATAAAAAAAAACATGAATTGCTGCTTTTTTATAAAATTTCCAAATTATGTACAGAAAAAATTTGACGTGATAGAGAAAAACTACTGCCATTTTCCGAATCAGTGACCTCGAAATAGGGGGAAACGCCTAATAGGGTGGCTGGAACTTTCAATGACTCTAAATTTGTAAACCAGTGTATTTTATCATGCTGATAAATTATTCAATAAGTTTAAAGCCAAAAAATTAAATAATATCAGATATAAGCTTAAGAAAAGAGATATTTTGTTTTCTTTATATAAAAATAAAAATTGCTGGTTAAGTAATAAAGGTTTTATAATGGGTGGGTGAAATAAAATAAAACAAACCAAAATAAGGAATGAAAATAGAAATATTTTTTTCTTCAAAAAAATGATTATAAACACTTTATGTGGTATGCGCATCAAAAATCAATTTAAAAATAGGCAAAATTTGAGCGAAATAAATTCCAAAAAAATCCTGCCAGAATGACAATGGTTATTTTGCTACTTAAACATTTGTTTGTCACGGTTGGATCGTTAGCAGTGCAAAGAAATAAAGATCCATTTGATCATTTAAGTTGTCATTAAAAAGGCTAAATATTTTTTTTGCCTTTCAGGGAGGTTTTTAAACAACATTTACAAAATGGAAATTGCAATAAATCTTAGAACACACTGGTTGAAAAATAAACAAAAGAGTTAAAAATCTTACATGGGCCATACAGATTCGGTTGATTGATTTTAATACGAGTTGACCACCAGACCGTGATTTGATAGGTGACGAAAGTTACGCCTAAGTTAACAACTTCGAGTTATTTACACTCGCAATGTTTGCTAATTGCTTTAAAATGTGTTGTTTATCTGTTTAAATAAGAAGCAGATTTGGCGCAGATCTAGAATCCTACCACATTTATGTTAGGGGGTTTATGCTGCTAACAATATTTGGTTTGGAGACAGGGTGAGAGATAGCATTTGGCTTCGGGTGGCTCAGGTATTGTTTTTATGCTAATTCTATCATATATATGCTATCCTTGCAATTGTAACTTTGACAACTCATTTTGTTGCTTTTACAATCAATGAGGTAGGATTTAAGATCAGCGCTTCAGATTTTCATTCCCTGTACTTTATATACTGTCAGCAGACAACACAAAAATGACATAAATTAGAGACAATTGTGTGATTTAAATTGCTTTTGTGGTATTTTGTGAGACATACACCTTGCGGAAAAAGGTCTCTAATTTGCAAAATTGCTTGCTTGGAGTAGACCTTGGGATGTAACTGTCGTTGGATTGTACACAGCATACATGCTCTACAATATTTGATATATGGAACGTTTGGTGGAATATTTTGCTGTAGTTGGATACGATTTTGATAATGAAGGTACATGTTTAAATTTGTAGTGCTTAGTACTATAGAATATAATTATATATACTGATTTATTTACTGCCAATAATATTTCAAGTGTTTAAGTTTTTGTTACTAATCTAATGTTTTTTTCACACCTCAACAGAACTTAAGAATAGTACGATTTCCATTATTGCAAATGTATTCCCGCAAGTGATTAAAACGAAATTATGTTGCCTATCCATACAAAAAAGTATTTTTGATTTGTCTGACAAATGTCTTTACCCTGAAAATACACATAAATAAAAAAAAGTATTAATGACTTAAAATTTGGAATACTAAATTGTTTTTTATCCACTGCTTTGTTTTAGATAAAGACTCCACCCTAAGGGGAAAGGTTATAACTAGAGTTCCTGAATATGACTGGAAAGATTTTCCTTTTACACATGGGATTGAACTGGTAATTTGCCAAAATTATGATACCTATATGTTATCTATGTGTGTAAGAAAGCTTCAATAGGGCAAACTATTTTGTTCATGCTTACTCTGCATTAAAAACGGATTACAAATTTTAGGTTAAAGGATTTAACTGATTGAATTTATTTGTAGTTTGCTCTGTTAGAAATCCTGAATACCCTAATAATCAAATTTTGTTAAAATTTTGTTGTAAACCTTTCTTTCTTTTTTTTTGTTTACCCCTAATTAGCTGTTCTTTAAGTATTTGCGAATTGGGCCTAAAAAAACTTCTGAATGTGACAGACTTTTTGTTGAAAGTAGTAATTAACTAGAAACATTAAACAAAGATTTTATAATTTTCAAAATCAAATTTCTAATTTGTTTTTATTTGAATTGCGCTAACATTATGAACTTAAGTAACAAATTAAACTGATGTATTTTTACCTTAAAAAAATAGCGTTCCCAAAAATCAATGTTTTGTAAATCTATTTGTCTTCTAGTTTTGCCAGCCAGGAGGTTGGTTCTTGGTGCATGATCGTCAGCCGCCAACATTTCATGTTGCCATCCTGACCGATGCTGAAGGAAAGCAATGCTTCTGTGCAGTCCACAGCTTCCCTGAACCTGTGAGGCCCAAGAGTCCGCAGCACAAGGCCAAGGCCCGTTCTGACTCGTTGTCAAATGGACCAGGCAAAGACGGAGATGCAATCGATGACCATGTGGACGATGCCATGTGTAAGGTTGAAAATGGAGAAGATGACCCAGACAATACAAACAATGACAGCATAAAAAATGGAGATAATAAGGACACTTATTCGATAAAGTGCTTGGTGTTAATTTCCAGAGTCAAAGATTTTAAAGTGTTGAAAGTAAGTAGGTTATAATGTTTAGAACAGAATGTGCCAATCATGGCTTTTGGGCCCCTGGGGGGCACTAAGCAGTATCGGGACCTGCAGCATATAATGTTTAAACTATTACCCAGTTAAACTTAGATTTTAGGTTTTCAATATAAACTTGGAAACCTCCCTTGTAACGTTCGGCAACATATTTTAATAAAACATGAACAGGGGAACACAAAGTGCTCAGATCACATGAAGGGGTCCACAAGCCATTAAAGAACTGGTCTAAAAAACTGCTCGAGTAAAGTAGTAGTTATTTTGCATGTCAGTATTTTTAATAGTTTATTTAATTATTTGATCAAGTGGTTTTATTTGCTTTTCTGTTTGCTCACCTGTAACATATGTCTTACAATATTTGTTTGTTTTAAGAATTGCTTAGGCCTGATCTACACAGTGTACATCGAAGGGCTTACCATGTCACTTGAGAATATTGTGGCAAAACTTCTTTTAGTCAAAGTCCCACCAGCAGGGTCAAGCTGTCTAAGGTTCTCCATTGGTGCTGCTGACAAACAAGCTCTGCAAATGCCCCAAACAATGTCCCTGCCATTGACTAGATCCTCTGTTACAATGTTGCTCAGACAATTAGGTAAGTAGCAATTATCTGTTTAGTCCTTTTATCGCATCGTTTTCCTCCAATCTTTAATGTTGCATCAAGTTTAACTAGGACAATATTCTGTGTTTCAAGTGTTTTGATGTTTGTTATGCCATATTGTGTTAACTTGTTTTTTGGAATATTTAGCAACCCTTGGCATTAAACTTTAATTTCAATTAAATATATACTTAACTTGTATAATGCACATTTTAAAGACTTTGCTTTTTACAGTATTTGCAAAATTGATTGCTGAAAGAGTATGTTTAAGTGTGTTTTGTTGATTTTTATACATGTTATAAATTTTTTTGTTGAGAAATCTCATTGCAAGGCTCCTAAACACTTAATGGGTGCACAAATGTATAAAAATATATTTTCTACCTTCCAGGAATATTGAATGTTCTAAATATTCTTTGTGCTGCACTCGTGGATCAAAAGTTGCTGTTCTATTCATGCAGTTACAATCGACTGACAGAGGCTTGTAATGCTCTTGTGGCGCTCATGTATCCTTTCATGTACAGGTGGGGCAACATTGTGTAATTTATTTTACCTCAACTTTGCATAAGTCAGTTGTATGAGTCGGTACTCATAAAATTACAGTTGAAGGTTAATGATTGTTAAATGTGACAATTAATACATTCAATGCAGCTTTCAGTAAAGGCTGACAATGTAAGGTTAACAAATAATATATTTAAATATGTGCGAACTGGCTCAAAAATTTGAAAAAAAAGTATTTCTTAGTTAATATCAGTACACACTTAAATATTTTTTTTTGCATTTTGCACTTTTTTTTTCAGTTACCCATATATTCCAATTCTTCCCAAGCACTTACTTGAATGTACATCCTCTCCTACGCCATTTTTAATTGGGGTTCATTCATCTTTTAAAAACAATTTACAAGAACTGGTATGTTATACAAGTCTATTTTATATTTATAACCAAAAACTGTTTTATCTTTTTAAAACTGTTTCCACAGTAGTGTAAAAGCCACAAATATTTGTTGATTTAAGGCACTTTTAACTAAAAAGTTGCATATGCTTATTTTTATATAAAGATAGGACCTCTCAACTAACTTTTAAAAAACAAAATATGATTGATTGCAATCCAATTAGATGAACCACTAAACAGCATTAGTTCTTTCTAACAATCTAGTTCAATTTATTTTTTTAGCTGGATGTTGTAACAGTCGATTTGGACGGTGGTGTGATTTCTATCCCAGAATGTGTGACAATCCCTATGATACCGGAGCCCTATTATACAAGCGTTGTTGAATCTTTGACCAAAGTAACATAAGAAAATCTTTTTTATGAAGCAGTTTTTATAAAATCATATATTATTGCATGTTGCCCTGTTGTTATAACAATCAAATTTACAAATGTTTTCTTATACCTTTATGGGTAGCTGAATAAATTTGTCTCTTGATTTCTTAGGTCCTGTGTCCTGACTTAGTTGTGGCTGATTATGCATATCCACCTGACCACACAAAATCATCAGAACCTGAACGCCTAGTAAGTTACCTTCACACTTGCTAGCATATTTGTGTTTTTCGAAACTTTAAAATCAAAAGAGTTTTCTGTTTGAAAACTAAAAAAATATTTTGTTTGTTGGTTTAAAGTTTACATTAAGCTCAAAATACTGACACTGATAATGTTTTATTTGGTAAAAAAGTTTTTATTTGGTTTATGATCTTTTGGGTTTTACTATTTATTTTCATTTCTGTGTAAAATAAATAACGCCGGGAAAAAAGTACAGTCTACTAACTAAACATTTTAAAACAAGGGTTTATCAGTTAGTTTATCCGAAAGCACAACCAACAGTTGTAGCGACTTCTGTTTGTACTAGTGGTTTAGTCAACATTTTACAGGAAGTTTGTGCTTAAATTTAACTGACTCATGTCATTACACAATCAATAATGCAAATTGTGGCTTTCTGTTGCTGTTAAATTTGATTTGATGATCTAAATTCATGGCAGTGTATTGAGGGATAAGTTCATAGTAAATGATGGAAAACTTTTTCTTTTTTAGTTATTTATTTTTATTTTTTTGGTTTGTTTAAAGCTTAGGGAAATTACGTGAATTAACTAGAGTAGGATACAAAAGTGAAAATTTAAAACTCTTCCCATATCTGTACCCTACCTAACTGTGGTTCACCCCAAAGTCTTCTCTCCTTGCATGCCATGAACTATGTGTGTTCTTGTTATATATATACACATTGTTAGATGATCATGGGAACGACTGGATTGCCAAATAAGGCAGCTGCGTTACAATCTATTCTTATTCCAAATTATGCTGAACTGTGTGCTGACTATTGCCTATGGTTTTTACAACTACTATCTATTTTTTAATTAACATTAAATTAGGTATAATTGTAATTACATGAAAGTTTAAGCCAAACTAACAAAAATGCTTCTACCAAAAATATATATATTTTATCTGATTTTTGTTATAGAAAGGTTAGTTTTTAACTAATTGCTAAATTAAAATTGTAATTAAATCTTACTGAGTATACATAGGTTTTTATTCATTTCATAATTTCATAGTTCTGTATTTTAACTTTTTCTTTGAGAATGGATCAAATTTCTCGAAAGTCCACTTGACAACTTTCAGAAAATTAATGTTTTAAGACACAAGATTGACCAAAATATTACACTTTTTATGTAAAGTGTCTGCCCCTGATGTGTGCTGTACATAGCAAAATAAGCACTAAGCAGCTTGTGTGTTTTGTCAAGGGTTATAACATCGTCAAAGCGTACCTTGCCCACAGCCAGGCTAGGTGCAGGCGTTTGTTTTGTGTTAACAGTTTGCCACGCGGAAAAGGAGCGGCCTGTGCAATTGTATAAAGTGCTGCCTGTAGTGTGAGTCATGGCTTTCTCTTTTGCGGTGTGTTTATGGTTACTACGATAGCGACTCGGCATTTAATCAACCTTAAGCTGCCCGATGCGGCCCTGTGCTTTGCAGTATTGGGATTTTCAGCAGTGCCTTTTTTCCCGAAACGTTCCCCGGCGATATTACGATCCGAGTAACTGGAATCTTTACGAGGTTATAAAAATCGGTTATCTGTAGATCAAAGTATGGTGGTCGCCACTAAATACATACCTGCCCAAGCTTGGGGTGGGCATGGATATATTTAGGGAGGACGTCACTAAGTTACGCCAAGACGAAACATCATAAAACAATCACTTGTATTTCTAGAGCGAAATTGTGGTTTTGATTTTATTATTTCACACGGCGTAACACGCCATAGTATGCATGAAGTCTTTGCGCTGAATAGATGTTCTTAAAACGAACAAAACGTAGTTAACATGGAGAGAAGATCGCCCGCGAAATGCGAAAGGACTTTTTGTTTACATAGTAAAAATTTGCAAAATATGCAGTTAGAATCAATCCTTGCTTTCTAGTTTTCAGCTACTAAACGTAAACTTAGTTTCCCATCATTACACCATAATTATACAATGTTTTTCTTTATTGTAAACACAAAGCCGTAAGTGACAAGAATTGAGACCTTAACCACAACTTTGATATTCCGCACATAATCCTAAAATAAATCCTGCGTTTTTTTACAAATATTTGGACAATTCGTCTGTAATTATGTTAACGTCGTTTCATGTTAATAGTATGTTTTACTCTGGTTCCGTTGTAATACACTAAACTTAAGGGGTTACAAAAGGTTTTGTAAAATGATAGGGGTTGACAAAACAAAAAAGGTTAGGAACCACTGGTTTATGTCGATGCATTTAGAAGTCTTGCAAAAAAGCGAAAGTCTGATGGAGTAATCTCACAGATAAGCTGCTAACAGTACTTGATTTTTAACTGCTGTCCACTTTCAACAGCAGTGACCACTGAAAGTCTTATAGGCAGCCATAACCTCAAGTACCACGGCCCTTGATGAAAAACCTCTAGACAGTTCGTGGGTTCGTTCCAAGTACAGGCCAGATAATAAAATCGCCAACCCTTAAGAGATGTATGGCATATCGCTATTACAGTCTTTCCGTTTATCCAATAGGCGTAATACTTTATCGAACTAAGCATGACTTACTGCAGAATATTGAGGCAACAACCGTAATTTCATCACAAAAAAGCAATTCGCAAGTTCAGACTAAAAACACAAGGACTCTCGAACGATATCAGATTTTAACTTTTTGCGTTTGATGAGATTTTAACATTTATTTTTGTCATTTTTTTTATTGGTAAAGACTTGCCTTACTTCAGATTAGGTACCCTCCAATAGTGCGTGCTTAGAACTGTTTTATACCGGGACATATGGCAGCATGACCGAATTTTAATATTTGTTTTCGCAGAGCATGGGTTTTTAAGGACGCAATTGCTTTTTGAATGACCACATCCGTAACGCCAGGGTTGTTGTTCGTTTCAACGGCGAAGGGCACTTGTCATAAGTTAAATTTAGGTTGGTCATATTTTTCGTGGTAAATTCAATTTGTTGACATGAAGTTACGCACGCGTAAAAAAACTAATTTAAGCACCGCACGGAGACATTTCACGGATTATTATATACCTCTTGCTGTGACTGCGTGTGCGCATGGATGTGTGTCCATTTTCAAGTGGTGAGGTTTTTGTAATTTTTCTCATATTTTAACGTCGTTGAAGCCCTTTTGATGATATCTCACTAATGAAACGTTGAATGTACAAAGTTGAGCGCTTTCCAACATAAAACTGAGTCTTACCCTACAAAGACAGAACCACAATTTCTATTCAGTTTTCTAAACAGCTTGCAACCAACACGCAGATTTGATACTAGGGCAAAAACCTTATGGTTAAAATGATTCCTAATGGGTAAAATGATTTCCTTGCCTAGAGGGTTTTGCACAAATTACCGTTATACTTATCGAAGCATTAGTGTTTTCTTATTACGTTCTATATTATAGAAAGGTGGGATTGTTGGGTGTTGTTACTGTGATACCTCGTTGCAGCAAAATCTGCAAATGAAGCAGTCAGGAGTACAAGCCCACAGTCATTATGATTACAGTTGTTGTAAGGTTTGGCATTGGTGACTGATAACTGGTTTTAAACAGATCGCAATTATGTCATCTAAGTATGCAACGCTCGCTGTAATTCCAGAAGTGGGTTATATTTGGCTACCTGTTTGATAAATTTACGAAACCGTTTAGGTCCTTAAAACAGAAATTGGCAGAGGGAATCAATGGTTTATTTATTTAAGTTACCCACGAGCCAAAGAAACCGTTTAGCTCCCTTAAAACACTGACGATTAAAACAGAAATTGACAGAGGGACTCCAACGGTTTATTTAATTAAGTCACTCACGAGCCAACTAACTTTTGGTGTTGTTGTTTCGCTTTTAACCCAAGACTGAACGACGATATTTTGTCTACGAGGGAATTCCTATCAGTAAACCTTAAACCTCGACTGTTTCGCGTCTCTTGATGCAAGTTATGTGGAGTTTGTGCCGCTTTTCTGTGGTGTCAAATGTTTTGCAACACACGTCGCCTCACTAACTGCCGGAGATAACGAATCTAATCCTGTCAACGTCACGTTCCTTATCTGGAGTAGGCGGTTTTGTTTTCAAACCTGTTAAGTTATTTTCCACTCCCCTTTTTATAGCCTCTGTCCAAGAGTAGACGAAACGGTGTAAAATATTGTATTGTGAAGGAGCACTTTAAAGGAGACGCTATGGGTCCAGTTCAATATTGGCCTTTGATTAAGCTAAACTTGATAAGGATAGTGTTGATTTAAAACCTAAAACCTTAAGGTGTCTGATTTGGGACTTTGAAAAAACTTATCTTGTTATCATGGTCACTTTGAGTTCATTATTTCTCTTAATTTTAGTATGTATAAAGTATTATTATGTCTAAGATAATGTTTTCGCGATTTTTTGTGTTTTTTTTGCAATTGTCAACACGATTTCATTTTCAAGTTACCCAATGTGACTGCATGGATAGATTTTCAAAAAAAGGCTTGTAAACATCCAATTTGGCTAATCTAGAGAAAACAACAACATCTAAACATTTTTCCCAGCGCCTGCATGCGAAGCGGCGCTTTTTGATGCTTCCTTGTGCTCGTGTAAGAAAAGACAGTTAATTGCTGTCAATCTTTCAGCAGCAGTTTCGCCACGTTGCCTGTGAGAAATCGCCGAGTTGGTTCTCGGCTGCACCAAACATTGGCCGCTTTGGTCCTGGACATTCCTTCCGCATACCTCGCAGCCGGGGCCAGTTTGTGTGATCACGTGTTTCGCGCTTCGCTGACTTCTCACCTTGCTTACGTCACTGCTGTTGCCGATCGTAATGCCAGAGATGAGAGTGCCGAGAGCGCGTATCGCGATAACGTTGCCGAGCTCTTGCGATTACAAACAAATTTCGCGTGGTTTTGGCCTAATTAATGTGCTATTTTTATTGCAACGAATCAAAATTGACTAACTCTTTCCATGGGGTTCAGAAAGTATTGATACATGCGGGATTGTACACAGTACACCACCTAGATTTAATTCTATTTTAATCACAATTTGACTTGCAGCGTCGAACAGCCTATTGCACAATCCAGCCCAGCCTATTGTCCTTTTTTTCTGAATAGGCCAGTTTGTTTTATGGCAAAGATGCCTCGTTTCCAACGCACCATGACCCACCCAACAGCGCTTGATCGGTTGAGCTGACATTTTTAGATTATCCACTGTAATTTTACATCATCGTATTTATAAGCTAATTAGTATAAGGCAGTGACTGGACTTGTGTCGTAAATTATTTAGGGAATAAGAAGGACATTTTGGTCGCTATAACATTTTGGTTTGATCTGGGTATATATGAGTTACTACGTCGTGAGAAGGGCTAAAAAACTGTGTCATCTGAGATTATTTAAGACCATAACTTTTGACCAAAAAGTAACGGGAATTTGAATAACCTCATTTTAAAAAGACAAAGGTATAATCTGCATTAAATAAATTAGTACAAAATCCTAGACTAGGAGGTCCTTGTAATTTGCATTCAAATTAAAATTTATCAATTTTTAAACTCGATTTTACTTTTCGATTTTCAGCGTTATATCTTTAAAAAAATATAATAATTTTTGACGGCAATTACCCACAGATTACGAACCACTAAACATAGAAAAACATTATTGTATTGGCCTACCAAGGTTGCAACCAAGTAAAAATCCCTCGAAACCAAGTCTTTAAACAAAAAAATTCACCGCTGGACGTTACTTTGATCGCACCAGGATGCCGAAAATCGCGGTTCGCATTCTTCCTTCGTCAGAATTGCCCACTGGTAATAGCATTCTCAGACCGAAGGCCTTAAGCGAAAAACGATTTGCCGGGCAACCTTCGATCAGCTTTATCTCGGAACTAGGTTGCGTAGCGCTAACGTCAGCTGATTGCCAGCCTTGGAATCGTTCCTCGAGGGCCTCGCGACTGTGAATCGAACTTCCCGTTATTGTTCGATCCAGGCTGGCTCTGGGCCATGTTGGCTGTTTACTCGTGGTTGCAATACTTGGTCGTGTACTGAATTGCAGTAGCCAACAGTCAAGAACGAAATTTGCCGTGGTCTCTTTAGCTATAAAACACTAAATATACAGGTGTTCGTAAAGTCACTGTGCACTTCATATTTATTAACAGGCATGTCTTAGTATAGAATCCATGAGCTAAATTTGAATGATAATTATAAATAATGTTGAAAGTGACCCACGTTAGCATCAATACAGGCTTGGACTCTTCCCATATTGTTTGCCTGCTCCCCCCATTATACTGAATAAATACTGTTATAGCTGCTTGCAAGTCATCCAGCGTGCGCGGAGGATTTCAGACACTGCAGATTTTGCGGCTCCCCATAGATATTAGTCTAGTGGACTTACAAAATTAAAATGAAAAATTATTAGCACAGTACTCAATGACTTTCCGCACACCCTGTATCCCGACTGCATTCTACATTGCCACAGTTAAATTCCGTTTAGTGGTATGTTGTGTATACTTTTTGACGTGAAAGTTTAGGCAACAAATCTGTAAGCGGGAAAACAGCATGGATTTCCTAATATTTGGTTTCGCCTATTTTAAATAGATTTACCCATTGAGTGCAAACCTGCGTCATCCCGACTGCATTCCATAATTGGTACTACATTGCCACAGTTAAATTCCGTTTAGTGGTATGTTGTGTATACTTTTTGACGTGAAAGTTTAGGCAACAAATCTGTAAGCGGGAAAACAGCATGGATTTCCTAATATTTGGTTTCGCCTATTTTAAATAGATTTACCCATTGAGTGCAAACCTGCGTCATCCCGACTGCATTCCATAATTGGTAGCCGCCAAAGATTAGTGCTAAATTTTGTGACCAAATTTTGCAAATTGTTCGTCAGAATAGGCTTATTTTTGTAAAATTACTAGGCGACATTTCACGCCAAATGATGTCACTCCTATGATTTTAAACAAGCATTTCACGATAGAGATTTTGGCAAAAAAAACTAGAATGCAATCGGGAAGGTCACGACCCCCTTGTTTTGTATCAATCACTACTGTTTTGCATAAATGTCAATTAAACAATAAATTATTGTCAAACAAGTAATTGAATTGTTGTCGAAACTTGATAGACTCTTCGAAGAATCACGACCGTTTTTCACGAAATCCAATATCGTGTATTTAATGTAAAATTTTTTGAAATCGAATTTTACAGAACAATTTGTACTGATATATTTGTTTTCCTCGTAGTGTTTGTCTTGCGTTTTTGCAGTGTTGCTCTCAGCAATATGACTTCATCAATCGCTTTTTGTGTGTGCGACTGCGTCACGTTTTTAGTGCCATGAACTTAATCACGAGCTGCAGGGTTCGTCATACGGTCGACAGTTTCATGTTAGTTAGCAATTCTCCGGAGACACTCAATCCGATGCCATTCCACATTGACCACATATAGAAGCAGACTGTCAGTCTTCACGCTAAATTTGCATAATCAGTCCTTTTTTCCAAACAGCTTCTTCAGTTTCAACACTATACTTCACTAAACACCACACCACTACAGATGTCTATTTTTATCTTACACTCGTAATCTCGAATACCTCAGTCCATAACCCAACTGTAATATTTTTGTTATGATTTATCTTTTTTTAAATTTGCTTTCATGGATCTTATAGCTTTCGTATTTGAACAGCGCAGTTTGCAATTAATATCAGACTATGCGTCACAAAAAAATTTGGATTTCACATTGTTGCAATTATGCTATTTTGTACTGGAGCCAAGCATTTTAAGCCGTTAAAAGGGATACTATTAATATTTTTTCTATCACAATAAAGGAAATTCAAATATATTGCAAGCGTTTCTAAGTAAAACATCAACAGAGGTTAAAATATTTTTTTAAGCTACGTGATCCAATACATAACAGCGACACACCTAGACATTATTAATTGTAAATTGCTTCACGCGATTGGAAATAGTTTGTTTGGGATATTGTTTGGAATTGAGTTATGTACATCTACTAGACGCGTTAAAGTGATTGGACTGTCTGCACAATGCCTGCACAATCAGGGAAGTATGTCCTAATCACTTCACACTTGATAGAACCTCATGACCGGTTAAGTCCTTTCCTTACACCGGTACCGGCAGATTCAAGCCCAACCTTGTGTGTGTGGCCCGACCGTTTCGGTAACTTGATAAGTGGCCAACACAGTTATCTGCTCGCATTGCAACAGTTGAAAGCATCAGGATGGATCCCGCGCATTTTTTCCACGTTTTATCTGAGCTGAGAAATGTCAATTTTTTAGCTGCGTGTGAACTGTTGCGCAAGTTTACCTGACATCGGCGGCCACTTAAGCATTGATATACCCGAGTTGAACACAATGTTAGATCAGCTTTGCCCAACTATTCATTGTGTCATTAAAAGTGTTTATTATGTTGAATCGACAACTTGGATGCGATTTACTCGCGCCTAATTCAATTAAAAGCATACATATCCCCTAAAAAGTTACGCATATCGCACTTGGCTTTGCTGCATTGTCTAACAAAAACATACCCAGCGGAGTTTTTTTTGCGAACTCGAACCGAGCAAATTAGTTGTGTGGACAAATCCGGTTTTAGCACCTTCTCTACACCTTGAGTGACAGACGGAAATAAACGAAATGCTATCTGTCTTCCACTATCGGTCGTAAGCTGCGGGTCAAAAGAACTAGTTCAATTGTGGTTGCAGCCGTTTTGGTTCGCGGGCCAGTTAAAAATGTTTGCCCAATAAACCAGTTACTTGCCAAAAGTTATTGGTTTATTGCTTTCTACTCTATTCGCAGTTCGCTCTCCGCGCAATATTACGTGACGAACTGGCAAACCACCAAATAGAAATGGCCTCCACGTCCGATTAACCTCTACCAATGCGCTTGGTATTGAACTTTGCTCGAAGCTTGAAATTGCTTTCACGTTGCTGCTCTTGAAAAGCATTGCCTTTGGCGAGAGAAAGCAAGTATCGACACGACCTTTTGTTTTAGGGTCGTAATAAGTCTTTATTTTTCTCTTTTTGTTGGGTAGAAGTTCATTGATTTGTTTAACCTGTGATATAGCCCTACGTAAACATTAACTTGCAGCATTCAACTTTTGTAGTGGAATATTTGTCCTGCAACTTTAGAAATGTGCATTGTTAGTATTTCCGGCACACTTCATTTTAGCGTCTAAAAAAAACCTGTGGTATAAGTGTGTTTAATAAAACAGGGTTAACAATAATTAATAAAAAAATAAACAAAACTTCGCATTTCTGATTACTGTTGCTTTACGGCTTTGCTTGGGTTTTAACTTTCACGCGCCGCATTTGCCGTTGTGTTTTTTCACTCGATGCTGCGTCGACGTCCAAAAGCTGCAGATCAAGTGGTTTTGCTTCGAGCCACGTCGTCATGAGCAATGACTTGAAATGCAAAGCCCCGGGCCACCGCTGGCCATTTCACTCGGAACGTCCATGAAAACCGGCATCCATGCAAGGCTGTGAAAATGTGGCTGACGCTGCGAAACTAAGCCTATCCAGCAGGCAAAGCACAGCATGAGCTGTCGATTCAGTCGATTGAAATGGAGAAAGTACGTTCCCTTACTACTCTCCACGCGAAACGGCTGGTGTGAAAATCGATTCCGCAACTTAGCGTGCGCGGCTTGATCGCGTGGGCTTGTTACGTCACAGTGCAGGGCGCTCTATGTGGTTTATGCGGTGACGCCATTACGCGAAGCACTATTTGTTTAAGTCACGCTCATTGAAACAACCTTTTCTACTTTCGTGTGCTGTTTCATTTGACGATCATTGGTAGTACATTTAACAATATTCGAAATGTATAAAGGTTTTCTATCTTAATTGGTTCACAATACTGTTTTAGAGCACTTATAACATCTTGATACATTTCCGTCGTTTTTTTTTGTTAGTTCACAGACGACATGATGGTGTTTCAAAGTTTTTTAAATGTAATAGTTTCCTGGCTTATAATATTGTGTTGTCTCCACATCAATAATACATTAATGAATTGTTTTGATTGCAGGACAAGGAAATCCGTGCTATCTTTTTGCGTCTGTTCGGTCAATTGTTGATGGGTTATCGCTCCAGCTTGCAAGTTTGTCGAATTCATCCAAGACCTGTTATACGATTTCAAACGGTAAACACGCAATCGAACAATTATTTATTAAAGTAAAGTTACCGTAAAAAATAAAAACAAACACCAGAGACTTATTTCATTTGACTGGCATTAAAAAACTTTATATGTGTGATTCATTACTTGTTACATATCAGTTGGTGACAAGGGTCAGCTGTCAATTTCGGACTAATGATTCTGTTATAATCTTATGTGTTGCCTAACAGCGCTACTAACTTACCTCATATCTAGGACTCATGTATTCAGTTGTTTTGTATAGGAACAGTACCTATTAAGTCGTGGATTTGATGTCATCACACCAATGTCGAATGAATTTGTTCCAAAGCTGCTGCAAAGTCAAGCTTTCAGTTTGTTTGTGCAAGAGAATGGCCCTCCGTTCCGCAAATTACATCTCTTTGATGAGGTAACATGTCAACATGCCAACAATCCTTTAGTAACCTTCCTATTTTATATGTTGTCTCTAAATCAGTGTTTCTCAAACTGTGTACCTTAAGAGATTCTTAAGTGCGCTCCGTAACATTGTACTGTATGCAAGCATGTAAGATTCGAATTCACACTGCCCATTAGAAAACTGTTACTATTGAAACATTTACCTATTGTTTTTAATTATATTGTGGGTTATTGCCCAATTCTAAACTTTGGTGTTGTAGCTAGTGTACCGCGAATAATTTACATTTTTATACTATGCCGCAAGCCAAAAGATTTTGAGAACCAATAGTTTCTTAATGAATGATAACATTTACCTAGTTTTATACTTTTTTTTAAATTTCTCAATCATTGTTAGTTTTTATAGTTTATAGCTGATTTTAATATACAGCTATAATAAAAAATGCGTTATACCAAACTATCCGACATTTTACTCTTTGATAAAGTAACATGTCAACACTCAATTCTTAACCTCCCAATTTGATTACTATCTCTAATTGAATGATAACATTTACCTAGTGAATACTTTTTAAAAGTTGACAATCACTAATCATATTTATATATTTGTTATTTTTTTAGCTTTAAAGAAATAAAAAATACATGATACCAAAACCGTTTGACAGATATAAAGGAAAACGTTAAAAAGTCAGTTTTATAATTTTCTGGTTATTAGATTGTTGCCAAAATGAGGGATAGGATACAAGGTGATATCTCGAACGTACATCAAGCTCTGAAGAATGTCAAGGAAATTGCATCAGATCTTTACATGAACGTAAGTCAGTTAAAATAATGCTCAAGATAATATATTATAGTGTTTTTTAAATTTGTTACTGCTATAGGTTCCCAAGGTTGCTGTAGGATGACATTGGACTTTATTTATTGTTTTTGTAACGTTATACTAATCAAATGCAGAAAACCGAAATCGAACAATTACACGATTAGTAAATTGGGTAAAGATTTGTTACAGATCCCTTACGATGTTAAATACTATTAAATAATCTTCCGTACGGCTTTTACCACCTGTATAATATTAAATTTATTGCAAGGCTATATTATATAAACGTCAACTTAAGTTTTGCTCTTTAAAGGAAAATCCGAACCACATTCCCCTGTCAGAGCGAATCCCGAAGCCGAACGAAGGGTCTCTGCGTCGCCCTCCTAAAGCCAGTTTTCCCAAACTCAGCGTGACAGCCATCCAAACGTTCATGGAAGAAAATCGAAGCAGCTCCGAAAGAAGCAACGTCAAGCGAAAGTCTGAGCAGAAAAGCAAGCGCGTTCCCGAGGGGAGCCGATCGGGTAAGTTGGGTTTGTGCTCTGTGCCTATCGCCCGCGCTTTGCAATTAGTTTCTCGAGTCTTTCGCGTATTAACTTCACGTGACCGTGATATTGATCGGGGGCCACGAGAGACTTGGGTTCGTTGGTCGGATGCCGTGCTGGCCGTTTGTCTGTTTTAGAAAGTAGTTGTCTTTGTCTTGCTAAACAGAAATGCGTATGCAATAGCGTTTTGCTTGAATTTCTGCGATTATAAACCGTAAATGTCTAATAAAACACGGCTGTTGAATCTCGTTCGTGATTGTCTATTGTGCTTCTCTACATTGTATTTATGTGGCGCACACCTAAATAATTCACCAAACGTTTTGTTATATCTTGCTATTTAACAAAATAAAATGACTCGTCAAAGGTGGTATTGAAATTGGAAAAACACGCACAATAAATTTACTTTTGAAATGATAATTATGCAAGGAATATAAAGTGTTCATGAATAAGCCCATAAAAGCCGAACTGTGCAACAAATATCAATTACTTTTTTATGTTATTAATGTTACATTTATTGATAGGCTCCCTAACAAGTTGGAGCGCGACGCTTACATCGAGCAGCAGAAGACTGGAGGTTCTCAAAAACTGCCTCTCGTTCATTTTTGAAAGCAAGACGCTGGAAATTAAGAAGATCTTTCAAGCCGGTAAGTAAACAGATGCGGGCTTGCTATGAATGCCGAGGGCGTACGTTGGCTACCAACCGTTACTTTACCAGCAGGCCGTTTGTCCTACGGTGTAGTTTGGTTCATTTACTATTTTAGAAAAAAACAAAAAACATTTGCTAAATTTTTGAAGAGTGTATTTAACCGCATATGCACATGTTTACATGCGATAAGTATTATTTACAATTAAAGAAGTCTTACTGGTTGATGAAAAAATCCAATAAATTTCATCTTGCGAACCTACAAAAAAGAACTTGCATCTGTATGTACGACGTTTCGCTATAAAACCCACTCCAACATAAAATAATTTCCTTAAATTGTATTTTCTAGTTCTACGCGCATTAAAGAGCCGCGTGGCGCGCAGCAACCTCGTGCAAGAGCTGATCGTATACTCCAAGACCCACCCCCAGCTCGACAACCAACAGTTCGATTACATCGCTCGCCTGATTAACAACGCACTGCAGGTTCGTGCAATGCGGTTAACATTTTTACAGCGTTCACTAAAAGCAAACAGATATGTTTACTGTGGTGGTCGTATGTATAACATTGCTTCTCACTAACTTTTGTGGCCACCCTAATAACAAGCGTCAATCTATATTTTTTTCTAAAACTTCATAAGCTTATAAACTAGGACATTAACCAAAATTTAGAAGTTTAAAAGTGATTAATGTTCCCTTAGCCTTGGAGTTTGAGTTGTTTCTAAATCTTTTCAAGTTTGAAGGCAATCTTACCAGGCCGTGTTTGTTTATTTAATAGCAGTACTTTATTAAAATTATTAGAAGCAACCATAGCGACCTGTAACGTTGTTTAGTATTTTGAACTAACTATTTATTTGTAATAGTGCCATTTATTAGTTTGGGGTTGGGAGTTTTTTTGTCTCGCCACAATGTCAATCAGTGCGTCAAAAAACAAAGTTGTTTACTTTTCACCGAATAAACATTTGTTAATGTACATTTAATGAGTCATTTGCCGTTAGTAAATAAACACAAACCAGCAATGGTGTAACTATTTTTATGCGTGTAAAGTCTCTTTATCGCCGGGTTAGGTTAGTTTGTAAACCGTTTGCAGTTGTATTTTTTTGCAATATTTCAGCTCTTTGCGTTTTTTTTTCACAGGACAGCAGTGGACAACTGGACGAGTTTACAATTGCCGCCGATGTCCTTCCTGTCACTACAACTTTTTATCGGGTATTTACGTTTTCTATTCATGCAGCTGTTTTATTTCGATCGGATGCGTTTTGCTAATGCCACATTCGGTAATAAGGACTTGTTTGTAAACAAATTGTAAATATATTTTTTTTAAATTTGCTCGTTTAAACGATTTAAAATTCAATAAGGTAATTTATTGAAAAAAAATCCTTATCCTTTTGTAACAGCAGCTATATATTTTGCTTTTTAATGGGATGTTTTTTTATTTCCAATACATCTTATTTGTTCTCTGAATGTATCGCTAATGTGTGATTGCACACATGGCATGGGAAAGTAGGCAGAGTAGCGCTGCGGAACAATAGCTTGCTTTCACGGTTAAACAAATAAAATGTCAGCACAAATGTTAACAGAACTGACAAACGTTTACCAGGAATTTGACATTTTTTATTGAAACCCATTGTCCGAATTTTGCAAAGCAGTTGGCGCAGATTTTCAGCTGAAATTGTAAAAGGTTTGAAATCGAATCTTTTTTGTGTTCCACACGTTTGTAATTTTTCGATTTTCCCGCAGAAACTGTGTCCGACCGTGATGCAGTTTGTCTACACAGTGGTGCAGGAACACCCGGTGTGGAGCTCCAGCGCTTTCTGGGAGAACGCCTTCTTCGACGACATCCAAAACGCCATCCAGAAGCTTTACATGACCAAGCTGGAAAAGTCAAAAGCAAGGGTGCGTCCAAAGCTATAGGACACTTATTTTATATACAGTTATGCAGAAATAATACATTTAAAATATGATTTCTCGCTTTTGTAGACGTTTTGTATTTATTCTTGACTTTATATTGCTTGTAAATATTTTGCCACTTTTACCTTATTATCGCGAAATTTTGTAAAAAAACAACCCTTACCAATCAACAAACGAAAAGTTCAAGTAGAAAATAGTCCTCCATTTTTGGTCCGAAACCCCTGTTTTGTGTATTTTGGATTGCAATAAAAGTAAACCTTCAATTATGTTACCGCGAATGTTTGAACTCTAGTCCGACAACCAATCCAAACTCCCGTGCTATAACCAAGACCCATAACCCAAATACTACAAATCAGGCACGGAACTAGCACGGGTGCAACTGCCAACTGGTGCAACACACCTCGCTCGTGATTTTAGCTTTACTTACCCGTTTCTTTGCCTAACATTGCCAGGTGAGAATGTCGCCGTCCCGCGCCACTCCCCTCACCGCAACCAGGGACAAGAGATCGGGTACTGTGAAGCGCGACAACCAGCTCTGCATGGAGATCGCCGCTTACGAGGTATGTGAGGGTGGACGGGGAGGCAAACTGTTTTGAAAACATCTGGGATCGGTTTGGCATTTTGTACGTTTTGAAAAGCAGCTGGACCCTCGCGCATGAAAAGTGTCTAAGACTCTAGATCAGGGGTTCTCAAACTTTTTTCACCGCGGAGCCCTTAATTTTTTTTTGCTTCACGTGGACCATGGTAAGCAAGAAAATTAATAAAATGACGTCATAAATTGACGTCACGATACAAATAGACTGTAGAAACCGGCAGTTTTTGGTCCATAAAATGTAAAAAGGAAAATAGAAATAAAGACATTCAGTGCAAAAATGTTTTATTTTTTATTAAACTCTTTCCTTAGAAAATTAATTACTTCCTAAATATATGCCAATATTTCAATTTGGCTTTCACGGACCCCCTAAAACTAGTTCACGGACCCCTAAGGGGTCCATGGACCCCAGTTTAAGAACCCCTTCTCTAGATTGTAGTGGTGCGTCGCCATCTTAAAATTCGATCTGGAATTTTAAAACAGATTTTTTCCAACACTACATATAGAATACTCGAGTAAGTTTCCGTTTGGCTTTCATTGTTACTGGATATAACTTAAATTAATAAAAAAACGTACTAAACTTTTAGGTCATCTGCGCAAATGTTTACAAATGAGCTAATTTTAATTCAAGGTATTTCTTATTTTTAAACAGATATTATTGTCTTTGCAACTCTGCAAATATATACAAATTTTCAAGTAAATTTTAAGTAATAACTTCAATCAATTAACAAAAACGTACTGTCGTACTATTCTGGCAACAGCTTTTAAACACATTTGTTTTCAATTTATCAAGTTAAAGTTATGCAATTCCAATTATTATTATTATATGGGCCAAAAAATTATTTTCATAACATATCTCGTTGTTTTTCAGCATTCTTTCACTTTTAGCAGGGTAATTCCACTTTTAATCCAAAAAAATTCTTCCTCGAAAGGTTCGATCAAAAGCACAGCTCCAGCATTGGTAGTTTATCAGTTTAACTTTTTGGGCATCGTTTTTAGCAGGATAATTCTACTTTCAAACGATTTTACAAAAATGACCCCCCCCCCCACAAAAAAAAATAGTAAAACCGCTCTTCCACAGCTCCAGCACTGGGTTTTAATTACTTGAATAATTAAAAAAATCCCACACCCCCGTCCCCCTAAAAAAATGAAAAAATGCGCTCTTCCACAGCTTCAGCATTGGGAGGGGCGCTCTCCGAGCCAGCAGGAGGAGGACATCGGATCGGAGGAGGGCGTCGTATTCAGCCAAGCGATGCACAACGCGCAGCGGATGGTCTTCATGCTGGTGCCGCTCGACTCCACGCGCAACAACCGGGTCAAGTTCCTGCGAGTGGGCGGCGGAGAGGAGAGCAGCAGCAACAGCTACTTCACCAACAGGTAACAGGTTTTTTGTTTTACATTTTCGCCCTTCTATCTCTTCGCTCACGATTAGTGTTCGGTTGGTTAAAAGAAAATGCGCAACGTTTCCAATTTTGTTCTTTTTGGTACTCTCTATTGGTAATTCTTTTCGGGCGCTGTAACAATGCGTTAAGGTTCGTTTATTCTAAACAGTGCGTTTTAAGGTGATTTAAGCCTTTAAGGCAATGGTTCTCAACATTTTATGGCCTGCGGTAGCCCTCAGAAATTATAAATAGATTGTGCAACCCCTACAAGATTTTTCCGTGGGTGAATCACTAGAATGTCACAATAAACGGAACTGGACAACTTTAACTTTGTACAACGTAGGTTTTAATTGAATTTATTCCACTCTAATCCTACACAAAAAGTTGTAAGATTGAGGAAAAATGTTATTCTTAAAGATTCTTTAATATCTCTCGGCACCCTTGGGCGTTAGAAATGGAACCTCGGTTGATAACCACTGCTTCAAGGGATCGAAAAAAAAAGGATTTTAAAATAATTCAAAGGTCCCTCAAATAACCTACTTGTTTTGCTACAGCATAAAAATTAGCAGTCTCTACACATTTTACCGGAGATAAACCGAAAAAAGACACCTAGGAAACACGTGTTTACCCAAACATTTAGTATCAATATTACTAAAAAGAACGTGACAGATTTTAATTGACTACCGTTTAAGAACAATTGCGAACTATGATTATTAGTGTTGATAACAGTGGCCCAGATAAATGCTGAAAGCATTAACTTGGACTTGCACCTGTTAAAGGTGCAAGTCCAAGTTAATGAAAAAAAAGTACCTGATTTAAATTAGTATACAGATAAAAGTATGACTATTTTGTTATTTATAGTGACGGTTAGCAACTCTTTTTATTAAACGAATTGGCAAACGGCGTCATTATCAGTAGCCAAGCAGGCAAATGACGGTACTATACGAGTATTTTGCGAGTAGTCATGCGCAACTCGTTCGGCTTGGTTAAGATTTCTCAAAAAATGCCCTCCTCGCTTTTCACTAAAATTATAAGTCGCGAAAGCAATACAAAGTGCGATATGACTAGTCTGTGTGTTTCGTCAACTCCCCCAAAAGTTTCGCCAACGGCCAACTTTTATTGTGCAGCATCGCTGAGTCGGACGCAGGCAGCGTGGACGGCGAGTCGGGATTCGACGAGTCCCAGGACAACTCGGGCGACGTCTCGGCAGCCGTTTCCAAGTTCGTGTCGAAGTTCGTCGACCGGGTTTGCACTGAGGCTTACATCAGCACTGAGCACACCAAGACCCTCATCAACAAAGTTCCCATGCTCGTTCACATGCAGGTGCGCAGTGGATATAGTTTTCCCCGAATGTGCTCGCTTTTTGCTATCTAGCGTTTTTCGCACATGCTTTCGATTTTAACGTTTCGACCTGATATACTGGTGGTTTTCGTGAAAGCAATTACATCTTTGAAATTGTGTGATTAATATCGATGTAAAAGCCCTGTAGGAACTCTAGGAACAAAAACACCTGTATTTATATATTTTTTCATTTCTTTAAAAGAATGTCCATATAGCATTACTATGCCTAATAGCTAAATTTTTTAAAGCATGACGCTAAGAAACACACATTTCCGTTTTTAGGTTTTTAACATAATTAGCAAAAAAGGCCAGTTCTGTCTTATATTTGTATATTTGAAAGTGTGTATATATATTAAAAAAATTGTACAAAAAAAATGGGCAAAGTAAAATTTATTTTCGCAATTTAAATAATCATTATGGTTTTACTCGGCCATCATGATTATTTTATTAATACAACATTTACCAATTAAACAAATTTATTAGATGGAATCCCTCCAAGATGTCTGCAAAGAAAGCAAGAGATTGCCACCAATCAAAAAGGTTTTTATATATTATTAATATTTTTTTAATTATTTTTTCTTTTATTGTGTCATAGAATTATTATTATCAAGATATAGCTTTAAAATGCCACTTTTTTTATTTTTTTAAATATATAATGTGTTGTATATTTCTACAAAACTTCGTAAAGGTTTTAAGTAAAAAATGATGTCAAGAAAATGAAATCCTTAGACTTAAAATCTGAACAAATCTCTTTGAGGACAAAATGTGAAAAAATCCTAAAAAAAAAATGTGAGAAAATCCTACATTTGCTGTGACAATTATTATGTTATATTATCACGTAGTTCTGATGTGAATTGTTCTTTCAATTCACTTTAGCCCAAGTTGCTCCAACCAAGTTTGCTCGACGGCGAGGAGCGCATATTCAAGGAGGGCGTGCGAGTTTACCTGGCGCCTGACGGCCGAGGAACGGCGGTAGGGGAGAACATCGGGGGGCCCGCCCTTCTGCCGGCAGAGGGCGCTCTCTTCGTTACAACCTACAGAGTTATCTTCATCGGAACGCCCTGTGACGCCCTCGGTAGAATGTTAACACTCGTTTTCGCCTTTTTACTTGAATGGCTGCAGTTTTACCTTATCGAGTTGTATAATTAATTTCGTTTTTTTCATCTTAAAGAAGTTGTTTATATAATAGTCATACAAAAATTGAAATATTATACTATTATAATAGGTTGATACTGATGTTTAAGATTTTCTAAAAAATTATGTGAAAAACACTGTGTTTAACTTGTTTTATCTTTTTTGCAGCCGCTGAGCAAGTTGTGATTCGTTCCTTTCCCGTTTCGAGTTTGTTTAAAATCAAGATGTTTAGCGTCAACGATGTGCCGCACGTGCACGATATCGACTCGTCATTAACGGTAAGGTCCAGAAACTTTACTGAGTTTTTAACCGAATAAAAATCTTTAGGTTAGTCAAGCGTATCTGTAACATATAAGTTGAAGTAAGGCAGGGTAAATATATTTGCCTTAGAGGTGAAAACAAGAATTCTACTTTGACAAAGTGATTTTGCCAATCACGATTTTTTAATATTTAGTTTCTTCTTTTAATGTGTCTTAATGACTTTATCTATGTTATTTAGTCTCTAAAATAACCACACACTGAAACATTTACCTGTTTCCACAAAATGATATACTTTTTTCGATTTTTGGCATTTTTTTACTGTATATTTCTTTCATGCATGACTTGTTTTACATAATTTTATTCAAAAGAAAAAATAAAGGCCCGTTTACACTACAGCTGCGCTGACCTGAGCAAAGCGTAATTTACGTTTAATCTCTAGTGTGCATAGCGTTTCGCGCTTTGCTAAACTCAAGCCCCGTGCAGGTAAAAAAAATACGCTTTGGGGCGATTTTCACGCTTTGCTTGACTACCATCGAATCGTTAAAGTGAATTTGCTTGCTACGCAGCCATAGTACAAACGCAATTTCACGCCCAGGTCAGCTGTAGTGTTCATAATTTCACGCCCAGCTTAGCTCAGCGCAGCTGTAGTGTAAAAGGGCCTCCAGCAGTACGATTTTAACAATCGACAAACTCTAGAAATCGCCCAAACACCCAAATGCTTCGTCTAACCTCTTCTTCTCGTCTTCCCACTACAGCACGGCGTCCAGCTGCGCTCCAGCACCTTCCAGTTCCTCCTGCTTGCCTTCGACGAGGAGGTGACTTCGGAGGAGCGGGAGCGTCTGCAGAGCGAGCTCCACAACCTCCGATACCCGAGGACGATCGAAGGAGCCTTCGCCATCTCCGGAGCAAACAAGTTCTTCGCGTCGCGAGCCAACCAGGCCAAGGGACAGATGCGCACCAAGTCGGACTCCGTGAGCAGTACAAGCACCATCAACCCTAAGTAAGTATGCTTCACATGAGATCAGTACGTGAATGTTAAATTTTAATACTTTTAAAAAACGGTATTTGGGCAGCATTATCAAAGTACTGCCCGCTAGTCCACGTACACTTCGCTTAATGCATCTGAACCAGGACTGTTCAACTTGCGCCCCATCGACCCTTTAGCTTCACAGTAGAAAACCAGTTAAGCCCTTATGTTAACATTTTTTCAGGAAACCTTACAATAAACATGTACTTGTTTTAGTCGCATCGGCGGCGCGAAGACCTTCATTAAGCAAGCGAAGCGCAAAGCGGGGTTGAACAAGGGCAACCGGATCTCGAGGTTCATTTCACCCGATACCAAGAGCAGGACGCTGTACTATCCGGTGGGCGCGGGACAGGCTGCCGGATCCTCGTCTACCCTTGGAAGGTATGCGCTGCTGTTTACATACCAAAACAAATATTTTTTCGAAATTCGTTGCTTTACAGGAGACTATTTTAGGAATAAATTTGTAAAATTCAACAAATTGAAATTATTTTAGTTATACTGGCTGTAGTAGTAAACCCTTCGCCAGCGGTTCTCAAACCTGTTTTTGTCAGATGACCTTTACAGAAAATAAACCAACTGTACGCGATTGCAATACATTTCCCCGCTTACATGCCTGCAATGGGGTATGAAAACACAACAAAATGTTTTCACTGCCTTTATAAAACACACTATTACGGTAGCTTACGAATATCATCGTGGCTTGCATGTCGCGTATACAGCAACCAAGGGACTCCAGCCATAAGACCGAAATGAGAACAATATCAACGTCGGAATACAGCAGGGTTTGGAATAAGACCAAAAAAGGACTAATACCTAATATTTGTAATCAGCATAAGGGAATAAGTATTATACCCTTAATAATACGACCTAAATGGACAGTATCAGGCCTATACAACATTTTACCTAACCCCAAACTCCACCCCCTAAGTACATCACTAACTCCCCTAATAATTTTAACATTAACCCATTTTCTAACACGACCCATTACCCACCAATAACACGAAAGAGGGCCAAAAATTCCTGTGCCAAAACAGCGGTCAAACTCTGGCGCCCAAACGTGTTCAACAAAACGGGTCTTATTTGGACGATTAAGTTCTTATTTTTTCGTATATATTACTGCGTATTTGGCATTATTATGTCGTTGGTTTTAAATACTATGGTTTTATAGATTTTTCTGCTTTAGGTATTATTGCTTTAAGGCCTTATTGTGTATTACTCACCAAAGTGCCAGTAAATAAATTCAGTTCAAGACTGCTTTAGCCACCGGCGTCCATTTCTGACGTATATCGTTGCTAACTAAAGGTTTTTAAATGTAGTTTACTCAGTGCCCACATTAACGTAAAGTAATCCATGGCAGAATGCCCGTCATCAACGAAACGATGACGAAAACCCTGTCGGACAAGGACACCATCAACCGACTGGTGCAGCGCTCTTCCGAGACCGAGTACGTCCGTTTGGGGCTAATCAACAAGCACGACAACAAGTATCGCTTCTCGCGAATAAATCGAATGTTCGCCGTCTGCAAAACGTGAGTTGGACAAACAAAATATTTGGCCAATGTAGTCTAATTGTACTTTAAAGTTGGCTTTCGCACAACTATGCTTTTGTTTTTAAAGAAGACAAATTTAATTAAAAAAAACAGCCTTTGTTTTTCGTGGAGGAATATAAAATTTTTACGAAGAGACAATAGTGATATTAGTTGACGTTAAGAAATGAAGCATTTTATAGTTTTTTCTAGTCGTTTAGATGGAGTCTGATGTAGACCAAAATAAACAAGTCAATTTTACTTTACCGACAGGCGTTGTCTTCAGTAAAGCTAAATCATTTCGGAATTTAAAAACCAGGTCAATAAACGTGTAACACTGAATCGGGAGTTGAATTCGAGTAAGACTACCGAGTCCCGGGTCCGACGTACGCATGCGCAGTACTAAGTTCGAAACCGATAATGACACACATTGTAAATATAGTAGAGCTGAAATAGCATAGGGTGGGTTATTTCGCACGAATTGTGATTGGTAGAGTTATATGACACCACCATTGAGTGGATTGCTTTATATCTACTCTCGTTTAATTACGTGGGTGGGTGAAATATATGGCTATGAAAGCCAGACTCGAGATTTGACGGAGTCGGTAAATTTGGCTGGTCGAAGTTCGGGAATCTTTATTTTCTAGGCCAGAGTCGGAAAGACGGAATCGAAACCAGGCTTGTTTTAAAACTTAAACCGTTATATAGAAAGGCGTATCTTTATGGAATCCAAAACCGTTGGCAGCAGGTGTCTGTGCTTGTCGATTACTTTGCTATGTATAATTGTATTTTCCTTTACTTATAGGAACTGACGATGCCAGTATAGGCGAAATATATATTCCTTCAAAAAATGTCTGATCCTGGTTTTACTCCGATTTTTAAACTTTTAGTTTTATTGTTTTAAACCGAATCCGTTTTAACATCCCACCTACTTATCATTCGTTTTCCTAAAAAAAACACCCCGTTTTTTCAGCTACCCCATGTGCGTGATCGTGCCGATGAAGATGACCGACGACCAGGTGAAGTCAATCGCGCACTGCCATCACCAGGGACGCTTCCCCGCCATCGTTTGGCTCCACCCGAGCACCAAAGCTGTGTTGCTTCACTCGAGCGCCATTCGATCGCGAACCGCCAACTCGCTCTTCAAGCACGGCCAGTCGGCCCCGATGCGTGAGTTCGCTGTGTATCTTTTTACAATTTTGCTGTTGCTAGTCGTTTTTGAAGCGCCTTGGAGCTACGGCGCGTGATACAAAAAAGCACGTCGATCTTCTTCTCGTTTTAATGAGAGTTACCATTTTTCAGTCATGACATTACATGTGAAAAACGAATTAGGATACTGATGACGCTGTTAATAGCGAAATTTATTTATCGTATTATAACATCTAAACAAGCTGATTTTCGGTTTATTAAGTCCTGTACTTAGTTTAATATTTATCACTGATATGCAACCAGAATCGTTTGCTTTCACCATTCGGATTCCGGCAGATTCTGTTATTCGAAAGAAAATTCTTATTATTGGCTATCAAGATTTTTTTTAATCTTAAAAATTTGGCTATTTTCAAAACTATAGGTATCCCGATTGTTGTGTTCAGAAAATATATGTGGAGTTAACTACATTACGAAGGTGTTATCCATTCACGCATAACTAGAAATAAGCAAAACATATTTTGTAGCACCTTTGAGCTAAAAATATTTCAGCACAATTGGGCTAAGACGAAACGTATTTGAGACTCAAGAAATGAAAAATACCACATGGAAATCTAGTCCACCGTGGTCGATTTACTTATCAGCGGTAATCCGTAATCCCGAACACTGATATTCATGGACGTTATTATAATGGTTGGGAGATTTTTTATTGAATATTATGGATATTTCATTGTATTTTACTCTTCCCAGTGTCTGACGAGGGAACTGTTGGATCTTCGTCAGAAGAGGAACGATTTCTCCTCAACATCGCGTCTCTGGCGCCACCTAACGGCCGACCTTTGTCTTCGGTATTTCATATTGATTCGACCTCGATGTCCAGTCTTTCAAGCAATGATGAAGAGGTGGGAAATATAGTTGATTTGTCGTCCAAAAATAGTTTCATCTGTGACGTAGTGTTGTTTAAATCACACTTGTCAGCCAGAATTTTACTGTTGCTTCAAACATGGTTTTCAGTTCTGTAAAAGCTGATTAACAGCAATCTAAAATTTACCAACACTTTGTAAACTTTGAAATATAAAACTAACAAAGTGATATCTTTCCAATCTTGGGCAAGTTAATTTATTTTGTTCTACTTCCACATTTCCAACTTTTTAAGACCCGAGTTTGAAGCAGGTGTATAATTTCTGCTCTTTGTGTACTTAGCTTTTAAGTTGATTTTCATTGTATGTGTTGTGGTGGTTTTGCCAATATTATTTTTACCATGCGCTAATACTTCATGCTGTACTATGTACCCAGTGGTGGCATTCAATTTTTTTTGTCAGCCTGTTCTATCACAAAAGTCACATATTTCATCCGGTTATTTTACGAAATATCACATTTTTCGGCAAATAAAAGTAGTTGCAAGAACAGGATGCAACCCCAGGCTCCAGCGAATGCTGCGAACTGCGGACCGGCTGAATCCCATCACTGCTAACAGCCACACTAAAAAGGAATGACTTGTACTTATGACGCAACAATTAGACTTTCAGACAAACAATCACAAAAGGAGAATTCTATAATTATAAAATTAACACAATGTATGACTGTTACGTGCAACCTAAACTATTGTACATTTTGAAGAAAAAAAAACACGTGAGCTACTTGGATCTCAAAAATCAATGTATCAGATAAGATACAAAAATCCTTGACAGTAACCACTAACCAGTAATACTAATTGGTTCGCTGATCTCATAAAATTTCGCGAGACGGTTTTAGAGAACCAGTGTGAACCGGCTGAATCCCACCACTGTATGTACCGCCAACTTACCAGTCACGCAATAACACAAGTTTCATCTGACGAAATCTCAGATGAAGCTGTCGCCGGCCTCTGGACTGGCAAGGGGGCCTGGTGCCCACATGTCACAATCGGTGCGTAACCCCAAAGGCAAAAAGTGGGGCACGTTTGGCCGCTCCAATGGGAAAGCTATTGGCGAACAAATGAGTAAAACACCCATTGTGAGTTGTCTTTCATTATTTTTGCATGATTTTTATTTCTTTTTAGTTAAGAACGTTTTGTTAGTGGATAACTCTGTAATACTGTCCTAAGGCATTGTAAGTTGCATGTTATCATTAGCCTCTGGTTAATAGCAATTCCTTGTTTATTGGCAATCTAAAACAATATTTTGGCGTCGCAATTTCGTAGTCCTGCAGGCGCCTTTATAAAAAAAAAAACGGTAGCAAGTGAAATACTTAAAACGATAGTAAACCGTCAAACACAATCAATTATAGATCTAACCATGTGAAATACTGCAACTTAACCAATCAAGCGGCGGCTTACTTTGGCCTCTGCTTTAAACCATGTTAGAAATAAGCTAAATAGCCATGTTTTGAGTCTCCACTCCGTTTAGATGCTAGATTTCAATTACATAGTGCTAACAGTTAGATTCTAACCTTACCTAAAACCCTAAGTGTGTAAGGAGTCATAAGAATAGAAAGAGAAATTAAAGTTTTGTGACAAAATACCATGTTTGGTTTCTTGATTATAGAATTTTCGTTATTTTTTAAAGGTAACTGTTTTTTTTCTGTTTAGAACCTATTTTAATTCTAATTCAACAATTTTATTTTCAGCTCTAACTACTTTTACAAAACGAAAGTCTTGTAGTTGAATAAAAACAGCCTTCCTACAAACTCCCCCACAACCCTCCTAACATATTATGTTTTGTTTGCATTGCCCCTTGGTCTGCCTGTTTTAATTTACTGTTCAATGGTTTGCAGCTGAACAGACGGACCAATGTTCATCAGAACGGAAGCGCAACTATTGCCCAGTCACTCTCTACTCAGGATCTGTCAACACAAGCTCAACTTTATGTCCTTGGTGATAAAGCACAACTCAAGGTAGAGAAATCTTTTTGACACTACTATGTCTGTATACATTTATTTCAATAAATAGAAAGTTGTTTCGTTTGCCTAAGTTGTAAAAACTTTCCCACTTTTCCATAAAAAAATGATTGTTCTATTACGACAAAAGCGTTTATTGATTTATCTGTGCAAAAACTAAAAAAACGCAAAATATGACAACCATTTATACACAAATCAATCAAATTAAAAGTGTAAGCTGATCAAACAATTAAAAATTACGAATTAAACATTCACATTTTGGCATTCACTAATAGTTTAGTGGGTGAATCACAGTCTCATATAATGTTCGCTTAGAAAATATTTATTGGCCTTTCGTCCCACATGGGGGCAAAACGTTGTAGGCAAAGTCACACGTTGCCGAGTCTGGTTTAAACACCGTTCCAGCGGCACAACTAAAATGGGAGGTGCGGCCTTCATGGCAATTATAGTAATGTGTACAACTTTCCGGATCGGGGTACAAGCCGTCATACAAGCCCAAACAGGAAAATGTTTTTGGAACAGTGGATCCTGCCTTGTGCACCTCCAACACTGTTGACTTGGCATCGGTTCCCATTTCGCCTATGCCGTAGTATCCGACAGCCCGAATCTCACACCAATATCTCCCGGAGTTGTTCTGCTGTGTGTTGTCTATCACTAGAGAGTTACCTGCAATGCAACGTGAACAGTGCGTTAATATTAGGAGTTTTTAGGATTTTTGGTATTACTTTGGCATGGGAGTTTTCCCCATGTTGTCAGGCTTTGAATTATGCATGGGGACATCAATACTGGTTTTAAATAGTGATATTTATATTAAAAAAATTAGTTTTTATAAAAAAAAAAGATTAATAAAAAAAAATTTCCTTACCACTTAAATGTGCTTTTCCTTCCCATGCCCCATATGCTTGGTATTGTGTCGGCGTTGGTCTAGAGTAAGATTTCCTCGAGTACACAAGATGGTATTGTGTGTTGTCGTAATCGCTTGGTCCCTTGTACCACACGACGTCGCTGCAGTGGCTACCAGTACAACTGTGCAAACAAACATGTTAAAAAAAAACCCAAAAAACCCTCTCACTACTAATCTGAAGGAACATAGTTGTCAGGCATTGTATTAATTTTAAAGGGGTTCTTCTGACAAATATATATTCAGCGCCGACGTCTCGATTACCTATACGGGTAAACTTTTTCAGGGCAGTAAACTTGTAACTTTACAGAAGGGTATATATACAGTGAGTCAAAAGACGAAATACAAGGTGGCAAAACGAGGCGAAAAAATTACCATACCTAATATTTAAATATTTATTTTACTAAGTTGCTTTACTGTTTAACTATTAAATGCTTTGTCAAAAAGTTTTTTTGTACAAATCTTACATGCAATGCAAGATTGCTTGTTCTCCCACGTGCGTTACAACGTTGTCGTCAATCTCAACTGTATGAAACTTTGGTCTCATGTAGTCTCCCATTACTTCAAGTCCCACCGACTTCATGTCCATTCCAACGCCTTTACTTGCTTCCTTGACTTTACCTTGCAACGAAATTTGGCACCAATAGTTTCCGTTGTCCGAATCAAGCACCTGGTCAATGTTAATTGTAAATTTGTAATTTTTTGTGTTACTTTTACACAATGTTAATTTTTTTTATTGGGACTGTCATATTTGTTTTGATAAATGATTAAAGTAAAAGTCAGCTCAAATCTGAAAAAGTCGTTCGTTTAATATAGTTTTATCAACAATACATTATTAGAACTGAATGATTTTTTTACATTTCCTATCAGTCAATTTTGGTTTGTTTTTAGTTTTGCATAGATATGTCAGTTTCTGATAACAAATTAAATGTCAAACTTTTTTTCTTAAAAACTTACTTTTGTGAAGAACAAATTAGGCCTTTTGTTTTCAAGTATAAGTCGACCCTTGTATTTGGCATCCAATGTTTGTCTGTCCTGGCAGATGCCACTGCTTTTTGTGTAGTTCACACATCTGTAGATGTCGTGCGCGTTACGAGGACCGTCACCAACTTTCCATGTCACTGTGACGGGAAGATCTTCACCCGTCGAAATCGAGTAGTCGCAAAATAAATGTGCTGCTTTGTTGGGATCTGTTCGAACTTTAGGCTCCTGTTAAAAAGACAAGTGGTACAATAACATCGGAGCTTATTCATTTTTGTTTTAAATTTAAAAGCTTGTGAATGTTAAAGACAGATAAACTTAAGCAGATAAACTTAAGCAGATAAACTTAAGCAGATAAACTTACAGGAGCTGTGACGCGCACTTGCTTGACAGCAGTAGTTGTTATTGCCTCTATGGTTTTCTTCACCAAAACTTCGAGACTGTCTTGTTCTTCGTTACCCTTAGACTTTATGATGGACCCTTGACAGGCCCATGCCACTATCACAATGATGACAATTGCAATTTTCATTTTCGTAACTCACTTTTTGCCTGTCTTTGAAAGACTCTAGCCTTTCTGTTGATGTGTCGGTTGTTTTATAGCTGCCTGAATAACCGCAAGGGTTTTTTACGAGCTATATTGTTTGCTTTGCTGTGACTAATAACGTTCTAGAACTTTCAACTCATGCCAGCAACTTGTTTTTACGAGGATCCGTTTCTCTTTAGGAATCTCATTTAATGCTTGCTGTTTGTATTAAAATTTCTGCACTTATTGTCGTAAACGTTTAGTGCACCATGTCATGTCTGGCGCCCATGTTAGCTATAAATACTTGCGATGTTAGATCAGTGTTTGTTTTACAGCAAACAAAATAGTTTGCTGAGCAAACATTTTGTAGTAAATCAGGGTTGTTAAAAAAAGCTCCAAAACTTTGCTTTATTCCTTCTTTAATATAGTTTCTAGTGGTTATATAATATTTTTTTATTGCCATGTTTTAGAAATAATCAAATAGTTTGTGGTTGTAAAATTTGGCTAATTTTCGCATAAAAAATTCTGAATGATGTCACATTGACGTAATTATTGACGTCATTAAGTGCAGGTACGCAGAACTTATCCCATTATCACCTGATGTTAAATAACAGTGACAAGGACTGAGTCATAATTGAACAGTGTTAAGATATTTTTTATCAAGTTTCGGTTGTTTAAGTGTTTCCTGGAATTATGGTGCAATATTTAGGTATTACATGCATCAAAGCAAGCAGTTCCAAGTAATGTTGTCCTGTGCAATCCTTGTCAGTTTTTCCAAACTTGGGTGGCGTTTCTGCTAACATACGTTTTTATCACTAATTTCTATTTCGTAAAAATATTTTTGCCATTTTGCCTGTACTAATTAAGAACAAATATCGAATTTTCAATATGTTTTGAATCTATACAGTTCTTTTCCAGTGTTGTAAACAAGTCATTTTTAAATGACTTTAGTCCCAGTCAAGTCATTTGAAAAATAACTCAAGTCCAAGTAAAGTTTTTTTGCAAAAACAAAAAGTCAAGTCCAAGTCATCGCTTTCCCAAGTCAAGTCCCAGTCAAGTCATTATGAGATCAAGACAATTTCAAGTCATGTCACTGACATAAAGTGAACTGTTAAACCATTAAAATTGGTAAACTCGTCCGACTATGAGCAACAATTTAATAAAAAATAACCCAAGCGCCATATACAGCAATAAAATTGTTTAATGTGCTATACTTTGAATACATTTTAATGAAAAACACTTAATTTAATCCCAAGATATTTGACAAACTGACTTAAGTCCAAGTCATGTAATTTGTCCAAAAGACTTGAGTCAAATTCAAGTCATTTAAAATCAGTGACTTAACTGCACTTAAGTCAAGCAAATGACTTAAGTTATTACAACTCTGTTCTTTTCCAATGATTACATTTGTTTTCATGTACTCGCTGTATGTGGCTAAAAGATAAATATTCTTGATGTTGATTTTTTAATCACATAAAAACAAAGCTATTGCAGTTTTTCTATTGACTGATTGTGGAAGCGGGTAGATACAAAGTTTGTCGACATTTTAGAATTCAGATGAATCACATAAAACAACATGTTATTTTAACCTTTTTTTACAAACAAACGATTTTTTATTTAAAAGCATTTGTTTAAGTTACATACTGACATAATTTTTACATAAGTTTTACTTGATTACCAACTTTCATCATAAGCAAAGTTTATTGACATGTTTACTAAGCACTTAAAAAAAGTTTGTTTTACGTCACTTGCGAATAAATACCAATTATTTACAATTAATAAAGGTAATTGCATACAATTAAAATGGTTGTTTTACAATTGAATTTGTGTTTTTAAACGCATATCAGTCAATATGTTCCCTCTAATTAATGACTGAACCGGCCGGATTGACTTGTAAGACTGTGGACTTTGCATCTGTAGCCATCTCGCCAATCCCAACGTAACCCATTGCTCGAATCTCGCACCAGTACCTTCCAGAATCATCCAAAGTCACATCCTGGATCACTAAAGATTTACCTGCAATCACCCATATGTATATGTTAGAGACACCACTGTGTTTTAAAAATATTCCAGTCAAATCATGATTAGAGCAAGTCAACTCCAAGTTAAATCAGTGAAACTCTGAGTCATAATCAATGTGCAAAAATAATTTAAATTTATAATAAACTGTTAAATAAAATCACTTAATTTCAACCCAATCATTGGACTCAATGACTTAATTCCCAGTCAAGTCGTATGCCAGAAGACTTTTAAGTCAAGTCAATCATTTTTCCAAAACCAATTAAGTCATGTCAAGTTATTTGAAAACAGCGACTTAAATACACTATGTTAGATCATTGATTTAAGTCATTACAACATAGTCATTTCATAATAGGTTTTCTAAATAGTGACCCTGCAAAACTTAAAATACACGTTTTAAGATTATAATTAATTATTTGCTGCCATATACCATTAACGAAATGGCTTAATCAGGATGGCAGTACCGTTTAGGCTGGTTCTTCCAATCCATTCTCCATGGGCCACGTTTTCTGTGTTTGTTGGCCTAGAGTGATTGATTCTGGAATAAACAGGTTCGTAGTTGGTGTTGTCGACATCTCTTGGCCCTTTATACCAGCGTATGTCATCGCAGTGGTGACCACCATCTTCGCATCTGTAATACCAATAAAAAGTCATTACAAACGGCTGTGGAAAAGATGCTTAAAGTACGCTGAGTTATGCATTGGGTTTAATTCATGTATGACTATGTTAACTTTGCGCACTAAACACGAAAGCCGTTAAAAAATCACTAAGGAGGGTGAAAAGGTCAGCACAAAAAAATCAAAACTACCCTATTACAATAACTAATTTCGTCATATCTTAGTTATCATTTTCAAAATACTGTAGGTGTGATGTTCAATAGGTTAGGTACCATAGCTTAATTAAATTTATCTTACTCGCAAAATATTGTAACTTCATCTCCCACTTGAGAGACAACATTTTTTTCAATGTTGACGGTGTGCATCTTTGGATAGAGGTGGTCAAGGCTAACCATCAGGGCCACTGATTTCATGTCCATGCCAACGCCTAAACTCTCTGCTTTGTCGTTACCTTCCAAAGATATTTGGCACCAGAACATGTGATTATCATTCTCTTCCACCTGCAAATTTTCGAAGCGCTAATTTATATAACATGTGTATATATCTAAAAGGGAGGTAGAAACTCAGCGGGTTACCCTCAATCTCAAATAACATTTTCTTACTGCATATTATTGACTGTTGTTGAATATTTACTGTAATGATAAGGACTGAAAGTTCTACTCAAAATAACTGGTATATATATTGTGGGAATGTAATTTTTGCTTTATACTCTACTTTTAAGGCCCTTTCTTGTCTAAATTGCAAACGAACAAGTTTTACTTACTGTTATAAATATCAACGAGGGTGATGTGCTTCCGAGAACAACCCTGCCTTGATAGTTTTTATCTGTTTCTTGTTCCTGGCAAGTCTGTTTGTCCTTCGTGTAACTTTTACAAGTAAAGACGTTTATTGCATTGCGAGGCCCGTCTCCGACTTTCCAAGTGACTGTAACTGGAAGATCCTCACCAGTAGAAATTAGGTAGTTGCAAAAGAGGCGTGTTGAATGACCAGGCTTTATTGGGTTGGTTTCCTTTTAAACAATAAATATAACGTTTTTGCGTTTACCATGTATTTTTGGTAAAAGCTATTCGTTTTTGTGTGTTTTTGATTCATGTACAGTAAATGTAAGCATTCTTTATAAACTCATTTCTTGTTTATTAATATATTTATTATAGCTACAGATAATTAAAACTGTTACAATGCATAATCCAGAAAAGCCTCAACTCTTTAGGGTCTGAAAAAACAGAAAAATTATACACTTACATCCACGTTGACTGTGACTTGTTTTACTGCAGAGGTAAACCTTTCTTTCATTAGGTTTAAACTCGAAGAAAAGTTTTGTTCTTCTTTTGCATGAGTCTCAACGACAGTCCCTGCAAACCAGGCTGTGATCACCAGTATTGCAATTAAGCGATTATTACCCATTTTTAGGTCCGTCTTTTGTCTTCACCTGTCCTAAATCGTATTTGCTGACTAGCTTGCTCTTTTATAGCTGTCTGTACACGTTACGTTTTTATGTGATTTAATGTTTGCACTCTCCAAGCAATACACCTTCAAGAACCTTCACCCGACCTTGGTAACAATTGATTTAGGAGACTCCATTTCTATAAAACGGCTTTGAAAGTCCATAGGCACTGAAACAAAACTACATATTGACTTAATGTGCACACATTTCTCAACGGTGTGAGATTCGGAATTAAAGGTTTTTTGTCAAAGCAACACCGATAAAGAAGCAGAACTCATGAAACTGTGGCTAGCGAAAAATACTTCATTTGTTAAGGCTGTTGAAGTTTAACTTGCTCGTATAAATGGTATGATTCGTTTATTTAATTTGCGGATAGTAGATTACTCTTACCCGCCATTCATTATTTGCTGGCAAATCATTAGATTTATTGATTTTGAAAAATAATGTAAAATTCAGTATCCGTTTCTGCGTATCGATGACAAGTACCCTTGAACTTTATGTAACGTTTTTTATGGACAATGAAATTGCTTAGCAATATTCTTCCATTCTATGGCTTTATTCTTCCATTTTATGGCTTTAGTGGCACATAAAACACATTGACTCATAGTCTTGAAATCCATTAGCAAATGGTAAGAACAATTTATCTTTAAATGTTGTATTGTGTATTTTTTACCTTATGTTTTGCACAGGATGGTTTGCAATACGTGTCAATTTGATGCATTTGTATTATATATAGTGTTTGGTAGATGATTGCTTTTTTTTTTTAAGTTCTGTCCACAACAATCATATACATTTAGCCTTGAATTAAAGACTTTCCTATTTAATTATTTTCTTATGGGAATGATAAGGTTTTAAAGCGCTTCTCATGGTGATATCCAGCGTTGGGTGGTAAACTAACACATTTCCCACAACTGTGAACAATTTAAACTAATTTTATTCAGCAAGATGTACGAAATACAACTTTTTTCGATTACAATGTTGTATGGTAACAAGCAATTAATATATATTCATTACTGTAAGTATCTTAAACTTTGTAAAAGGCAAGGAAAAATTACATGTAGATAAGGGTATATCGCTACAGATTCATCAAATGCACATTTTGCGGTTTTAATTGATGACTGAACCGGCCGGATTGACTTGTAAGACTGTAGACTTTGCATCTGTAGCCATCTCGCCAATCCCAACATAACCCATTGCTCGAATCTCGCACCAATACCTTCCAGAATCATCCAAAGTCACATCCTGGATCACTAGGGATTTACCTGCAACGACACAGTTTTTTAGTCAGAATACAACCCTGCTTCAAACTGTGTAAAACTTGTATCAATATTTTTTAGGTACAAATGCATTATACAATAACCACTAAACCAGAAGGGAATAATAACTCAAAATCAACTTACTAATGCCGCATAACATGTATGTTCACTGTAACTAGGCATTTTGCACCATCCAAGAAATTATGTGAACTTGTTCGTTGTTTTTTTGTTATTAATATAATATATCGAAGTATGCTACCTTCTAGTGTTGCCCTTCCATTCCAATCTCCGTGTGCCACATTTTGTATGGGCAATGGTCTGCTTTGGTGGATCTTGGAATAAACAGGCTCGTAGTCGGTGTTCGCGACGTCACTTGGCCCTTTGTACCAACGTATGTCATCGCAGTGGTAACCACCCTCCTCGCAACTGTAATACAAATATGAAGTGAAAGGGTTGTGTTGTCGCATAACACCAGCGGTTTTTAACCAGTGGGCCATGGAAACATTTTGAGATGGGCCACAGACCAATTTTAAAAAGCTCGGTTTTTAGAAGAACTTAGTTTCATTTGTGTCACTATACTTAATTTTGCGGAAATATTAAAGGCTTGGGGAGGAATTGATAAGAAAGGTAAATGAAATGTAAATTAATTGTACAGCAGCAGTATCTCACTAATACACGTTGGAATAAATATTCTTATATGAAATATGTTCTGCTTCTGCTATTATTTTAAACCTATTTTATAGTTTTTTTCAGTCTTAAAAGTTTATTGAGCCAAAGAATTTTTGCACAACGACAATTAACCCGAAAGTAAAAAAGGTTAAGAACCACTGCATTACCAAAAGTATGTATACCGAAAATAGACAGTCCGATGCATTTAAAACATCGCAAAAAATACGCTGTGCAAAATATCGCCAACACGACTGTTAGATTCAATCCAGGCATCTTACTCGCAAGATATTGTGACGTTGTCCCCCTCTTGAGAGGCGACGTCTTGAGCGATATTGACAGAGTGCATCCTGGGCAGGTACTCCGCAGCTTGGACTGTGAGCGCCACCGATTTGATGTCCATGCCCACTCCCAAACTCTCCGCTTTATCATCGCCCTCCAACGATATTTGGCACCAGTACATGCGATTGTCTGACCCTGACACCTGTTAATTTGGTTTATCGTGAATTAGATAAGTCGAATTCCTTTGTTTGGCTTCACTATAGTTAAATTTTATTGCTTTTATATAGGTTATCGGACTCTTTGTTTTCTACGATAAAAATGATCCAAACGCTTATTTGATTCCCATATCGGGTCCAATTTTAGTCTGAAGGAGTTTTCTTTTTTTTTAATTTGATTGATAAGCTTTCATGGATTTAAGCACAATATCGTTTGTCACTGAATAAATGGAAAAGTATAATGTCTATGCTTTCCACGCTCATCTTTATAAATACAACTCACGTCTACAATCGTCAGTGATGTTTGATCAAGGGTTGCTCTATCGCCAAAGCTGTTGTCCGCGCTTGAGCAACCGTTAGCTTTTGTGTAACCGGTACAACTGATGACGTCATCTTCAGTCCGGGGGCCGTCCCCTACTTTCCAGGTTACGGTCACGGGGAGGTCATCGGTTGTCGAGAGCGAGTAGTCACACGCCAGCGTGATCTGATCGGTTGGTGCCACCAGAACCGTTTCGTTCTAAACAAATTTTAATTTTATTGGCACTTCGTTAATAAATCTATGACCAGAGAAGTAGATTTTGACATTTTAAATCTATTTTAGCAGAGGCGTTTCTCTCTGTCGACATTCCGCCCAATTGTTCGCTACCCGTAATTTAGCTTGTGTTCTTTACACGAACGGCAAACATATCTCGTTTCTTTTTTAAATTATAAAAGTACCAAGACCTTTAAAACACTACGGGCAAGCAACTTACTGTCACGGAGACTGTTACTTGAGTTACTGCCGAAGAAGGGTGACAGTATGCGACCATCAGGAGCAAAATCGAAGCAAATTTCATCTTTATCGATGTGTCTCTATAGTAGGTACACTTACAAAGTGTATTTTTGTCGGCGAAAGAAGGTCTTATATAGCTTTCTTATCTTGAGCTAATACTTTACAACGCTGTCGGCTCTAAAGACTTAAAAAACAAGTTCACTCTGTTCTTATTTACTCTGTAGTTGAGTTTAATGGGACAAACGCACGTGTGGCAAACCGCATATTAATATGGTTTCTTTCATTAATATTTACAGCAAGTTTCTCGGGGTATTCGCGTCGATTTTATTGTTTAACTATATGACTTAAATTTTGCGACAGTCACTGTTTTATTGCTTTGTCAATCTTCACTGCTTGTTGTTAGCATGAAGTTAAAACCGTAATAACTACAAGCAAAGATTTAATAATATTATTTTTTCGATTGTGTTTTTGTATTTTATTGCATGACTGGATTCAAGCAACCATTGTATCTCCCCTTTGAAAAGTACTTAAAACTTTGTGAAGATTATTAAACTTTGTGCCACAGAATATACGGGTCTTTTGTTATATTTATGGTTTCCTTTCCAACCTTGATCTTACCCTAAAAAATCTTTGAATCAGTATTTCGACATTGCGCAATAAACATAAAGGGGTCCAACGGGAATTTTACAGCAAAGATTGTAATGTCAGACTTTATAGAGCCGTTTTCTGGCACCATTATAGTGACTTAGAAAGTACGGCGGCCTTAAAATGTCAATTTACCGTTTAACAACCTGCATAAAGGTTTGTACAAGCTTTATTTAAGGGTTTCTACTTGGGAATACGAATAATAAACCAAAAAGTGTCCGCAGTATGACCCTCTACCCTAGACCTTTATAAGATGGTTTTAGGTGTACTTTAAAAACAAAGAGAAAAGCATGATTTTTGATCGTTTTATAATAATAATATTTTTTCCGACTAGTTCAACCCCTTGCCAAAAACTAACCGATCTCTAGTTCATTAATCATTTTTAACAATATTAAGGCATATAATCAAAATTACCAAAAAAACAGTATTGTAATTTAACACCTTGGTGTGAACTCGGATCAGGAATATTGACAAACATTTCCAGTCTGTACGGAAAGGGTTCTATTCAATGTTTAATGTAAATCTCATCTTTATTTAATCCTGTTCCTCTTTCTCCAGAGCATGCGCCACGAGCAGCAAGGAAAAATCCTCTTCATCCCTCTGGAACTCCCGGAGCCCAAGCAGATCCGCATCAGCTACAAGTCGCTCCTAAAGTCTTGCCTCCCGGCTGATCTTCCCCCCGTAACCAACTCCTCTGCCCAAGAGAAGCAGCAGGGCCAGGAATCGAGTCATGGATACCTGAAGGGAGTCCAGGACAGCGGGTGGTTGGAGCAGGTGAGTTGACGTCAAGTTATCCCTACATTTCCGTGGTTGTCTGCCTAAAGCAGGGGTTCCTCAACTCGGATCTGTGAACTAGTTTTAGGGGGTCCACGAATGCCTAATTGAAATGGGGCTCCGTGAACTAGTTTTATAGGTTCATGAACGCCTAATTGAAATATTAGTGTATATTTAAGAAGTAAATCAATTTATCAAATAAAGTTTAATTAAAAAAAAGTTTTTTATTTGCATTGACTGTATTAAGACTCCATGTCACTTTTAAATTTTTGGACCGAAATCAGCAGATTTATGAAATCTATTTGTATTGTGACGTAAAAGTCATTTTTAAATGCTTTGGCCTACAGTGGTCCACGCGAGCCCCCAAAAAATTTTAGGGGTTCGCGGTATCTCCCTTAAAACATGTCTTGTCCTGTGTTTTCTCGTCTGGTAAACACTCGAGGCTGGCTATGGACTATATTAACGCACCGAAATGACAAGGCGGGTTAAATTATTGGAGAAACAAATTGGTGGGACGGAAATTCGCAGACGGCGTGCCAATATTTTTGCTGAGTATTGTTCAGTCCGGGCGAGTGCTGATTGGTAGACACTCTTTCGATAGGCGAGTGCAAATTTTAATTCAATACCAATCCTGTAAAAACTAATTTAAACTAGACTCCAGTTCAGTACAATTGTCGTTTTATGTGTTGTTGTATTATTGGTTCTTCGTTTGACGTGAAAATTCTGTCGTTGCTCTGTTCTATATGGTTTGTTAATACCGGATAAAGCAAACTTTTATTTTATCTAAATTTGAAATTGAGTACGATTTACCTTAAACTTAGCCTAGCAAAGACGTTTCCAAAAAACTTGTCGAAAAAAATAGAAAATATTTTTTCACGATTAATTTTCTCCCACGAAGGTCGCTCTGTTCGCTTTATGGTTTGTTAATACCGGATAAAGCAAACTCTACTTTTTTTCGAACTTTAAAATCGAGTACGATCGACCTCAAACTTAGTCTACGCAAAGACGTTCTAAAAAACTTGTCGAAGAAAACAAGAAAAAATAGGTTTCACGATTATAATTATTTTTCTACAACGCAGGTCTCGATGCTCCTTCGTGCTGCCGGAGTGGTGGTGGACGTGATGGACGCAAGAGGAGCGTCGGTTGTGCTCGCTATCGAAGACGGGTGCGACTCGGTGCCGCAAGTTTCCTCCCTCGCCCAGCTCCTCATGGATCCCTACTACAGGTGAGTACCGGACCGAGTAGGCTACTCGCCGTGACTCGAACCGGCATTATTCGGGTCGTTTTACCCAAGTAAAAAAATCCGAGTTGGGGAAAGCTACTGATACACTGTGGAGTTCGTGTTAACGTTACTCGTCCGAGTAAGAAGGTCACACTCTCGTTTTCTTACTACTTTCTAGTCAAGTCAGCCAATTTGAGTTCTCGACTCGACTCAAACGGCATCGCGCATTTATTTTTAAGTATCCCGATTCCCGAATATTATTTATGTTTTTTGGCAAATAGGTTTTGCGATGTTCAGATTTAGCTTTAAAGTTTACTATAAATCATAACAATTATTTAGGTAAGATTGCATAAATTTTAATTGTCAGGGCATTACGCAACGCGATAGCCCATTGTTAGATATCTATTGCAAATCGTTCGCGAGGGAGCCCTAAGTATCAGTGGTATTTCTATATAGACTATAATTTACTTGTAATTAGTACGCCGAAGCTATCGCAGACTCACCGAATCTGTCGATCAATGATGCAATCAGGGCAGACTAGAAAAACAACTAGCCTGCAGTGAGGTACGAACTCACGACCTCCGGTGATACTGGTACCTTTGCTCTACCAACTGAGCTACACATGCTAAGAGAGGAACGAGTTGCGAAACAGTCATATTCTTAACACACATATGTGTGTGCATGTTTCAATTACTTGAAATTACTTACCTTTTTTTCCAGGACTGTGGAAGGCTTTCAGGTTCTGGTGCAGAAGGAGTGGTTGTCGTTTGGCCACCGCTTCAGCCACAGAAACCGCTTTAACCACATTGAGTCGAGCGGCTTCACTCCCGTCTTTCTACAGTTTCTCGACACCGTTTACCAGGTTGGTAAAATCTAAAAACGCGATTTTTAACAGTTAAAATACCAATATATCTGTTTTTCCGATCGCGTTCGCAATTTGTTTTTTTTGTATGCATTTTTTTGTATCCTAGAAAAAATTACCAAACTGCTCTTTCGTTATGTTTTTTTCTTGATAAATGGTATTATTTTGGACTTCGCTTTATTTCCACTGTCCAATTAAATACCTGTCAAATCAAGAATAAGTAAACGGTTAGCTTCACTATGGTACCACAAAATTAATATTTCAAGGTAAAAACAAAATATTACTCGATATTTTTTTAACCAAAAACTAATATGTAATTACAATTTTGCTTCTGGGAGGTGCAACCTAACACAAATAACCGTAGTTAGTCAGAAGGTTTTCATACTCTTTTCAAACCTTTTTTTAAACGAGCTTAAAAGCAACAACAAGCCGTAACACCCGGGCTCGCTGAATGTCTGTCGCTTTCAGTTTCGCCATTTTTAACGCAAATTCTTGTGAACGCCCGCGCTCGCAGGTGCACGCCCAGTTCCCGATGTCGTTCGAGTTCAACTCGACCTTCCTGGAGCTACTCGCCTACCACTCGGTGTCGAACCGCTTCACCACCTTCCTACTCGACTCGGACTACGAGCGACTCGAGGCCGACATCCTCTTCGAGAAGTCGGATCGGAGGAGGTCGCCCGGAAGACATTCGCTCACTTCAACGGGATCCACCTTGTCGGGAGGTAGGAGACAGCAGTGTTATAAACAAGTCATTTTGAAATGACTCAAGTCCCAGTCAAGTCATTCGTAAAATAACTTAAGTCTAAGAAGTATTTTTGAATAAATAACGAGTCATGTCCTAGTCCAAGTCATCGGTTGCCCAAGTCAACTCATAATTAGAGCAAGTCAACGTCATAAAAATAAAACTTTTAACTATTAAAACTGGCAAACTTCCTTAATTATGAGCAATACCTCAAGTAAAATATAAAATAAACGCAAAATATAGAAAGCAAATTGTTCTATGTGCAAAGATTAAGATAAATAAGCCAATTTTATAATTTCTTAATAAAAACAATTTATTTTAACCCAAGTCATTTGTCCAAAAGACTTGAGTCAAGTCTAGTCATTTTGCCTAAAAGACTTAAGTCAAGTCAAGTGATTTGAAAACCGTGGCTTAAGTGCACTTAAGTACGCAGTTCTTTTTTGAATTTTGATTTATATTAAAATACAATACTATAGTTACCTATTTTGGAGGTTATCAACTGTCTGATAAATGTTACAGCAGAGCCACAATGTAAAGATTAAACAGAGCAACCCCTTTATAAAGTGCTAGCCGATTAAAAGTGCCCGCATAGTGTTTTTTGTTGTATCATACCTCGTTTGATGGGGATTTTAAATGTTTGGCACTGGCAAAATGTCAAATTCAAGTAGAATTATTCTTTTAGTTTCTACATGCCTGGACAAGACATACACGGGGTTATAAACGACATGGCCAAAGTTTACTTCCAGTTACATTAACTCGACAACACGATATTAAACTTTTGGCCAAAAGCACTTAGGTGTAATTATGTCGCCCATCACATTGCTAAGGCTACAACCTGCCAGGACAAAAAACACAAGTGCTGTTTTAGGTTCCAGACACTCATACAAGACAACTAACAAATATAATATTATTATTGCGTTATCAAGCCATCAGACCAAAAATTAGCAATGGAATACTATAACAATGTTTTTCGAACAGATGTGCGTAACGCTTGCCAATCTAAGAATTTACAAATTTCCACGTATAATACGCACACAAAAAATATTAAGCGCAATGATGTTTTCCGTTAAAAAAACACAGATTCTACTAGACGCAATTGGTGGCCATGTACGCTACATATTCGTGGTATTTTTGTTTATGTTACTTATAACTTCCACTTTTAAGATGCTTTATTCCCGCAGGTTCTGTGTCGTCACCATCTTCACCTGGGCCCAAATCACCGACCAAATGCTTGTGGACTTACATCGCCCTCTGCCACAAGAGGTCGCCAGTGTTCCTTAACCCGTTGTTTGCCCCTGGTCACGTGATCAACCAGGTACTTTCAAAATGTGGAATAAAGAAAAACGCCGTTTACAGTGTTTGCTAAAGGCAGGCGAAACCTTTTACAGCGAACGTTTAATCATGTGGATGTGATGCTTCGAACGTTTTTACACATCCGAATACTATTAAAACCGACTACGTAACGATAACCATGTTGCAACATCAATCGTAGTTTAACGATAACTTTGTGTTATAAAAGATTCATAGTCTTATGTAGTGGTTCTTAAACTTGTTGGTGTTATAACCTCTGAGAACAACTTTATGGATTAGAATCATTTTTGTTAAAATATAAAGACGTGTCCTCTAATCAATTATTGAATTAAAAACATGATTATAAGTATATTGTCTGCGTTCAAATAAAACATAAAAACTTGAACTGTTGGAATGTTGAATACTTCCTTTTAGCAGTCAAAGATAATATCCCTTAAAAAAATTCCTATAAAAAAATACATTTTTGGTGTAATACCCACAGGTTAGGAATGTTCCTGTGCGTGGCCTTTGTTTTTTTTTCTAGCATACTTACCACTATATTAATAAGGTGCAATTTTCTACTTTACCTGATTTTTTTCTTCCAAAGGTCCTCCGCCCCGTCAGCGCTCTTTCGCGCTTAAAGATCTGGCCCTACTACTTCTGCGAGTCGCTGAGCGAAGGCACAACCTACGATGGGCTGCTGGGAGAGCTGAGCAGTGGAACAAGCCATAACGAACACGAAGCAACAGAGGTGGGGGGACTGTAGCTGTTGAGCGTCAGACTCAGTTTCGTTAAATAAAACTATCTACCTTTGAAGTAAATTCTCTAAGGTTTCGCTCTTTTTCGAAAAGAAAACGACCTAGCCTAACATCCTAACTTATTTAAACGATCACGTTTTGAGAGCGATTTTTTAGTCGACGGGACGTCCGTATTATTAGTTATAAGGTTGATCAAGAAAAAAAAATATTTAGTTCATGTTTATCCGAAACAGGCTTTGAATTCTATTTCTATTCAATGCTGTACATTTGCAATTTTCCGTTTTAAATAAAAAAATTTTCCCACTAGCGATGGCTGTTTATTTCACACTATATGTTTTTTGAATTATGAACTTGGATATATTAAATTACCTTGTAATTGTTCGTCCAGACAAGTGACGTATGGGGAGGTGCGACCGCCAGACGCGTCATCAATGGTTGTTATGACAACGTCAGTGACGCGCAAACGGATTCGATCAAGTAAGCTATTAGTATTGTTTTCTTTAGTGTTTGTATGTTATGCAAATTAGGATTCTCTAAATTTTAAATAGTTGTTAAGTCTGAAAATCAAGATCCGTTTAAAATATTTAATTGGCGTAAAGTAAATAAGTATTTTTCTTCCATGTAAGCTTAATTCATAATTCTACGTACAAAAATAAACCCTGGTATTTTCTAAGATATTAAGCAATGCCCATTATGAATGATTTGTTCAAGTTTGTTTGTGATTAAGCTTCGGTTTCAGTTAATGTTGCAAAATTGTCTCTTTTAGTTCAAATTGAGGTGAACCTATTGCGATTAAAAACTCAGAAACATATTCTTCAAAACCGGTCGAGGCGCTTAACATGCGAATATGTCTTATCATACTAGAACGCGGTTAGATAAAAAAAATATTTTTCCATGCACAGACTGAAGTGCTAACCTCTAAATGCTGTTTTTTAGGACGTTGCTACAGCAGATCCAGCGACTTAACAGTGAACTCGACCCAAACAACGAAGGATGGCGAGAAGCGTGGAAGGCGCTGGATTCCAGCAACGCACCAGATAAGGTAAAACGGTCACACCACTAGAACTTTACCTGTTGGCGAAACGTGACTTCCGATGAGTTGGTTTGCGAAAAACGAACAGATTGAAATCAACAGATAGAAATGCGTTTAGGCCGCGACTCTATGCTGAGCTCGACCCAAAGTTTTTTTTTACTGATCTGGCTGTTTAGTAATCTTAGCGTTGTTCGCTTTAGCCAGAAATTAAAACTAATGTTGTCTACATATCGCAATTAAACATCACTCCCAAAAGAGCTGTACACAATGCAATGCAAAACGTCCTTGTAACTAGTTTTCTGTGTTATTTTTTTGAAAATAAACGTTGGTGTCAATTAAGCGTCGTAACTTTCTTGTTTACTTGTATTGAACTTTATTATTTAAATTTACCCTTGAAAACCTGGATTATAATTGACAAAACGTCAACAGAAATACACCCTTATTTATTAATTGTCAACGCGACCTTGTGTGCTCGAGTCTGGTAAGATTAATTATAAGCACACGAAACGCCCAGCCACTTAAACTTGTGGTCGTGCCATGTCACCAAGGTTTCGCAAAAACACACCGATTGTTTTCGAGCGGGCAAAAGGTTGACGTCATTTTTGTCGCCCCTCTAGGTCAACGTGTCGCCCGAAACTCGCAAAGCGCACCGCGATATCAGTTCGCTCCATGCTCTTCAGACCGAAGATATCATCGTCAAGGTGAGTCAAGGTCATATCCACGTGGTCGACTGCCAAAATTTAATTAAACCTGGTTGGTAAAAAAGGGCATTGTGTTTGGCGAATAACGAAGCTTGGTTTGTTTTTTTAATAGGAAAAACCATGTACCTATAAAGACCATTTGCCTGTATTCTGCTGTTAGTTTTGGTCAGTGTGAAATAGTTTGTATGTTATCCGTGCAGAGAAACGAAGCTATGAAGCATTCCAGTTTAATTTTTAGTCACATAATATTTTATGCTATTTAATAATTGTCTACTAACAGACATCCAAAGTAACGCTTACCGCAAACTGACGTCATGCGCGTTTTGCGTGCTCTTTACGTCGCAATGCATCTTTAAAGCTGGCTGTTTGTTGTGTGTGCTGCGTGTGCTGTGGTGTTGCAAGCTTCGACATAACCCTCTTGGGTGATTTTGGTGACTGCCGTAAATTGCCTGAGCTGTTTTTCTTGCCAGCCTATTCAATGTGGCCATGTATGAAAATATCTTGTTTCGCAAAAAAGCCCCAAAACTGAGTGAAAAATGGTAATTTGCCGATTTTCGGTCTCAATTGTTTTCAGCTTTGCACAAACAATGTGATGCGTAGATTAGATTTTGAACTAGAGTTTCCCACTGTGGTAAATTTCGCAATCTGCTTATGCCCAAAGGGATACGACGTTATTGAGCTACACTTGTTAAGTCGCGGCTTTTTCACTTCGTGCTAAGCTAACATTTTTCAAGATACCGATGTTTGTACGTTGCTATGGGCCTTTGGCTTTAGGCATATCATTCAAAAGTGCTGTTTGGTTATACGCCATCATGTGCTTGGGTTTTAGTGTTTCACAATCATATTAGTCCAAGTGCTGCTTATCGGGGGTTCTGGGCTTTGAAGTAGAGGTTTACAATGAACAATGGACAATGCTGTTATTATGTTATCTATTTTCTATCGAGCCTTCATCTGTTTACCGGGATACTTTATAAGGGCCTCCTTTAGGAGTGTAAAATGTTCGGTTAAATTCTTACCAAAAATTAGATTTCTAGTATTTATAGTTTAACCTGTTTAAATCTTCATATTTGAGGTTAGCTCTGAATATATCTTAACTGTGCAATACGCATTTAACTAACCCTATTATATGTATCTAACTTGTATTTTATTGAAGCATCTTCAAAGACCCAAACGTCACTTTTTTGTAAGTTATGACGTAATAAACCTTCATCATTAATGTAACCAAACCATATACCGCCAGATCTATCATGTCATTTATTTTACATGAACGCTTTTAATGCCAAATGAAGTCCTATCTTGTTTGAGCCAATCAAGTAACCAAAATTCAGTTGAACTAACACAACTTTTTGTGACGTTAAAACAGCAAGTTTGTGTTCCGTTTGCTGCGCTTGGCTTTTCTTCACCCATTCGCTGTGAAAACTTTTATATTAAGCTATATTTTACATCGTTCTGTGTAAAGGCTTGATTATTTACCATGCCTCATTATTTCTAATTTCTGCTAATATATCAGAGTCATTTAATGCCTTTCTGCTTTAATGATGTAAGACTTATTTTCGCCCTGCATGTGTTTTACTTTCTAAAGCTTTGATACTGACTTTGCGAAGCTTGCATTTCTATCCCTTAAATTATTTAGGCCAGAAGTTCATCTTGATCTTCAACTTGGTACACAGCTTAAAATATGATAAAAGCTTAAGTTGAAATGTAAACTGTAACCCCAAGCCTGTTCACAATGTGGGGTCCTAATGAATATACTTGATAGGTCGCTAAAAGTATTTTTTTGTTAGTTTCCCTTAAAGGCTGGAGATATTACCTACTGATTCGGACCAATGATCTCAATTTCGATGATTGTGCGATGAACACTTTTTGGTTGTTATCAATAAAACCATACGATTTTATATCGCGCTTATTCCTACAAAAACATGTGGAACAATCATGTTTAAGTTTTAAGGCATATAGTTTGTATTTGCATAATATGGCAATTAAAGAGCTTTTTGAATGGCACCATCAACAGCACAGTCATTATTAAAACGTTTATGTGCCAAACACTTGTTGAAGTCTGCTGATGATCTGTTAATGCCCCACACCTTTTCGTTTCGTTAATTTATTATCACTGTGAGGGTACTATTGGTCATTGACCTCATGTGACTCTCCGACCAGGGATTGGATTTCTTTCAAAACCAACAAGTTTTGCCATTCCGTCCCCGAAGCAAGACAACAACAGAAAGTTCTCCACGGCGCTTGGGCGCCCCCATGCTGATGGTAGATATCGCACTGCCTGGCCTGTAGATGTCGCCCTTTGTTATTTTACACGAATCAATCTGCTCATGCTGCATTTGCGTCTTGAAATGGCAAATTTAAAAACTTGAAAGCAAAGTTTCAAGATTGCTAGTCTTAATTAATTTTGTTTAGGTTAAACAATAGTAATAAGTTTATTTTATTGTTATACCCTATGTCTACCTTATTTTCCTTTGAAGGAACCAATTCCCGTTTTATTTTTTTGTGATTTCTCTATATTTGCAAACTTTTGTTTCTGCATGGTTTGCGCATTTTCTTTTCGACTGAGAGCGGCTTTGACAAGCATGCTAGCATTTTTGCAAGTTGTTTGTGCGTAGTACTTTGGGCGATTCAATTTCCTTTGTTTCTTATAAGTTTGACAAGAGCTCAGCATCACTGAAAACGTTGTGCTATCGAATAAATAAACAATTTAGGACTGAAAGTTGTACTGTCTTTCGTCGAACTGATCCTTTGGTCCAACAAAGTTCTAATTATTACAGTCTGGCGGAGTTAAAAAGTTCCTCTACCTAAGTGTAACAACCTTTTTGTATTACTATTGCGCATTTTGGTTGAGATCGCATGCGTTATGTTTGTATAATTACGGTATAACGATATAAAACCCACAAGGACGATACGCAAGGCTTACTAAGAGGCGGTTTTTGTCAAACGATTATAAAAAACTTTGCTGTTCTACTAACAGAAATACCCAGAATATTTTAAGTTGTTTATTAGCTCTGTTTTAGTAAAAAAATACAGCAACTTCTATATTTTGTTAACAGAGGAGTGTGATACGCGAAGAGAGTATCTCGTCGGAGGCTGGATTCGATTCCGACACGCTCACGCCACAGAACAGCGTTCGAGAAAAGTTTGACACGGTGTCTTTGTATGACCAGTTCCAAACCAACTCACAGGAGGTACTGATTAGACCAAATGACGATTTTACGGTTTAGTAACCTTGTCCAATTATTAATAATTCATTTTTTTTAATTCTGATTTCTGACAGTTTATGATTGTTTGCTTCAGCTGTAATGGTGTTTAGGTATAACAATGATTGCCAAACTGTTTTTTTTTGCTGCTATCATTTTAGAATTTAGAATTTTTATTTAGTCATTTGTAATTCTGGCAAGAATTTTAAATAGTTTTTATGTGTTTTAAATAGTTTTTATGTCCTAGCTATTTTTTATTAGTTTTCGAGCTATCCTGGTAGATAGCCCAGTTTGTCACGTCTATTGTCTTTTTTTGTTATTTCATAAAATAAAAAAATATTAATAAAGCTCATAATAATGGTTATGGTTTGTTTGAATAGTTCTACGTTTTTTTACTAGTCGTGTCCTATTTTTGATAATTCTGTTGTTTAAATTGTGATTTCTGACAGTTCATCATTGTTTGTTTCACTTTTGTAATGGTGTTTGGGTAAAATAATGGTTGCCAAACTGTTTTTTCATGATTGCTACTATTATTTTGGATTTTTTCAATTTTTATTTAGTCATCTGTAATTTAATCGTTTTTTTCTGGCAAATTCTTGTTTTTAATAGTTTTTTTTTTCTAGCTATATTTTAATAGTTTTTAAACCTTCCCGACAGATAGCTCAGGTAGTCACGCCTATTGTCTCTTTTCGTTATTCATAAATTAAGAAAAAAAACATTATTAAAGCTCACATAATTGTTTATTGTTGTTTCTATGCTTCTAAGTTTTTTACATCCAACCAACTGCTACGTTATTCAGGTTCGAACGTACGAGGGAGCCTTGTGGAAACGAGGGGCGTACATCAAGGGTTGGAAACAGAGATACTTTGTGTTGGACACCACAAAGCACGAGGTGAGCTTTTTGTTGCACTTTCCCAGTAACAGCCCCAAAGGTAGTCCGTTTGGCGTTCATTTGGAATAAGGCGCGGACGTAATTTTGTTAACATACTATAATTACATAAAACTTTTATTAGCATTTAGGTGGATTTTATAAAGGTTTCCCAATTATTTGAATTAAGCTTTCTTTGTTACCACTCATATTTGAACGTCTGCCGGGGCTAACGTGAACCCCAACGCTGATTTGGTATTTGTGTGCAAATGCGCTACATTAAGAGATCGACTTTACCTGGCTATTCTTTATAATTCGGATCATTCTGTACCTAGTTAAATTGTGATCAAATTGACAGTTTGGCGTACTTGTCTTTTGCTTTAGAGGGAAAAAAATATGAAAGGAGTTTATTTTGGCACAAGTGGTGTAATAACTAAAAAGATAAATATAACTGAACGAAAACTAACAAAATCTTGAACATTCTAGTCTGAACGACAGCACATCTTACGTCACAGTAAAATTATTTTAACTGGCCGAAAGCAGTTCACACGAGAACAAAGAATGGAAACAATACCTTAAGATGACATATTGTGACAGATCGTTATTTCATGAGACAGCGCTCGTTATTTTATGAGACAGCGCTGCGCGTTATTGACTAAACTGAGGTACAACACAGCGAGCGATTGTCACGAAATTCTTTAAAGTGGAATTTAAAACAACAAGTCATTTCAGGTCAATAATAATAAGCCCCTACTCCCAACAAGTACGGTCATTTTCTACATACCTAAAAGCTAGGAAAATAAGTTTATTATCTTAAAATCTTTATACATAATTAGATTTATGCTAATTCTTTGTATATACAAAATGGCTTCGGCTTTTAAAATATGTATTAAAGGATAGTATTTTTGTTTTATAAATGGTTATTTTAAACTTGAACATTTTCCCCATCAGTGCAATTTTGCGCTAAGACCTTTTCCGAAACTTGGTAATTCCCGGAGTTATTACGCCGAAGTGCTGAATATTCAGACTCGACGGCCCTTACCGCAGACAAGTAAATATAGCCTTGAATCGTGAACGCTCTCTTTTGACAGCTGCGTCAGTACGAGAACAAAGGAGACAGCGTTTGCAAAAACGTGATCGCCCTTAAGGACCTGGAGTCGGTTCAGCTTATCGAACCCATATCAGGGGCACCTAAAGAAGTCGATGAAAACGCCTTTCTCGAAGTGAGTTTTAAAGAAATGTTCTGAAGTTTAACAGTTGTTTTAAAAGGCCAATACAGTAGTGGAGGCTTTACTATGGTTTGGTATGAAACTATAAGAGCACAAAATGTCCTACAGTTTTATCACCAAATTGTTTTTAATCGATTTTTTGTCTAAACATCTGATGTTACACTACAGGTAACCCGCTTTGTCGATTTCAAAAGTTAAGTGTAAGCATTGTAAACGTCGTCGCCATTTATGTACTAATTATGTTATATCGCACTTTCAATCACGTAAATAATGACTAAACAGAAGGAGAATAAAACGCAAGTCTAACAATCTAAATACGTTACAGTCCTGTTAGTACGAATGCTACGGCACTTTTCACGTTAAAAATTGACATGTTACTAAAGGTGTATATGTAAGTAAAATAAGAAAAATAACAACATAAATGGGCAGCACATAATGAAAAGTTTTTTTCGGTTATATGCAGTAGGCACATATTTCTATAAACACTGTTAAATTGCAATTTCAGGTAAGAGTTTCGAAACGTCAATATCACTTCATCGCCGAAACCCCGGAAGCCGCGAAACACTGGGTCGACAACTTACAGGCCGCACTTCAGTGACGTCATTTTGACCCATTGTTCGCGCACAAGCACTGTGATCGTTCCAACTTCTGCTCCCGGTCGAAATCGGACGCGCAGCGTCGTCTAGCGGAAAAGCGAAAAGGCACAAAAATATAATTTTTTTATCGGATTTTACTTAAACATACTATGTGGAGCGCTGTTGCTTTCGTCCTTTCATTCGGTCAAGACAAGTATATATTATATTGTTTGTGAAAAACTGGAATTGAATAACAATTAACCTAACCTGCGGTTAAATAGTGCCACCCCAAACAGGATATACACACTTATAAATAGGTTATTAAAATCGAAACGTTTTGTAATAACGGGTTTCCCCAGGCTTTTCTGTCGCCAATCTAGCAGCATACTTGCGTGCTTTTAACAAAGAACAAAGTCTCGGAAGCCTAATTCCCTTCCCTTACTGTGATTTCGGTCTCCGGCTGCGCAATTAACACACAAACAATGGGGCGCCTTCCCGCCGTTTGACCTTCAATGCGCCGCGACAAGGTCATTCGCCTTTCCTGCAATAAAACAATTTCGCAGCGGTTTGATTATTCCATTCTTTCCGTCGGTCGGCGCCTATGATCGTCGGCCATAAATCAGCAACGCGCTTTTGTGAAAGGAAATTCGTCGATTAAGCGAAACCACTATTGGGTATTACGTCACGAACTCGGCTAGCCGTTGTTTGCTTAATGAGATACATCTATCGGCACGGCTAGGTTTGTTTACCTCCAGATATGTTTTATTTTAAATAGTTAAAGGTTAAAAAATTTAAAATTAAATTCAGCCATTCAACTCGCAATCATTTTCTTTGTGGTATTTTTTAAAACGCTGGTGTGCTGTTTTGTGTAGCTTAAAAAAATACCGAACTAAAAAGCTTAGATATGTAACGACCTAGTAAGTCCGGCAAAAACACGTAATGTAAAGCAGCCTAAGGTGAAATGTGCTGAAAAACAGTTTTGGCCAAATGTGAACTTCCTTTAAATGCTTGTAAATTTTAAATTTGTCATTTTGTCTATCATCGCGTCTTCCATAGCTACGTTCTTTAAAGCTAAACTGTTTGCAATTGCTAGTTTTTTTGTTATGTAAACCGTCGTTCAAATTCATATGACGTAACATTGCGAACTAAAGCAGTATAAAAGAGCGCCTTTCTCGAGTTTTCATTTCACCACTTCTAACTTAAGTTTTCAGAGCGGGCCACTTATGTCGTTTAGTCTACTAAGAACGTTGGTTTTAGGTTGTCACCGTGAACTTTTAAAACACGCCCAAATCTCATTTATCTACCAAATATAAGTCGCCAATTTTGCTTAAACGCTTTGTACTATCTTCCAAGTTTGGCTGATACGCGCTTGCATTGGTTGGCCTGCGGTTTTTAGCTTTGGCGTCCATTTCTTTTTGCGACCCGCCTTAAAATAGTAATGCAAGGTTGTGTTCTACTGCCTCTTTATTCGCCTGGTGTGATTTTACATCCCTTTGTTCGCTTAACTGTATTTCCGTGGCTTTTACTCTTGGGGCGCCGAGGCCCGTAGACGTAGGCTTCTTTCTCTTTACTTGCTGCTCTGAATCTCTTTTGTGTACGATTCTAGATGTAATTTATTTCGCCAGGTATATATATTTTTCTTTCTTCTTTCGAATTAATCGCCTGTTGCGCAACAAAGTGTTAGAAAATACACATTCCTTTGTGTAAGAGTGGTGTGCTCTGCCTTAGTTTTATGAACTAAGAAAATTAAATGAAATGCGTAGTTACACTTGTATAACCTTGTTTGCGGGTTGAAGTGACACCAGCAGTTTTGGAATTGTTCTGCATTTGAAAATTTCATACGATTAGGCATAATAAAACGCTATCGTAAATTTACAGTTTTGTAAATGTAATACCAAACAAAACTCGTGGTAGCAAGATCGGACATCTTATTTAAAAAAATAATCGTTGCGCTTTAAGTATCATTTACATGACCTGACGAGATAATTTTAGCAAAACAAATATTTAAAAAACAATGAACACTGTTTTATTCTAACTTTGAAGTTTACCTTTTTTAACTTCTAAGTAAGCTATCTGCGAAAAGTTGTCACGTAAAAAGTTATTTAAGTAGGTTCTGGGCCTAAACTGTGTAAAAAACTAACTGCAAGAAAATCGACAGCTTACTTTGTGCGACTCCACAAGCAGACAACATTTAAATTTGTATCGCCGTTCGATATGGTTAGGTTCTCGACTTCACATTCTACGTCGCACAAATTTAAGTTGTGTTTCTTGTATCTATCTAGCCCAGTGCTCTTTAACCTTTTTCGGTTTTGTGAACCCTTAAAGTTGTTGCGACGAGCTCATTCACCCTGTTTGCTTAAAACGTAATCTGAGGTAAAAAGCGATATGAAAAATTAATATGCATATCAATATCGTGTCAATTAAACCAAGCTGAGCTGCCGAACACACTATCGGTGAGAGTTCGACTATGGCTTCCAGGCTGCTTGCGAGTATAATTGCATGTCATAAAACAGCATTGAAACAAACTTGAGAAAATAGAAAAGAGACTATTTAATCATATTTTATCTACGGATCTGTCAAATATTAATGGTTCATAAAAAGTTTGTGATACATCCTTGTATTTTCGTACTGGTGCACCCCATGCATATTTTGGTTCACCTAGGGTGAACCGTGCACACCGGTTGAAGAACCCTGATCTAGCCTATTAGCCTATTTCGATAAAATTGTTTAAGCTCAAAAGGAGTTTTTACTCAAAATAAAATATTTTGACAACTCTTCTGTATTGTTAGTAACAACTCTCCTTCCAAACACGAACTAAAGGAACTGTGTGATTTTCTTCATGTCACTACTTATGACGTTCCGTTTAGGTGTTACTTTTTGACGTCACCTTTCAATCTATGACGTAACATTTTATTGTCATCACCGAGGAATTTTCATGCTGCCTCCCAAACAAAAATCCTTGATCTGCCTCTACAAGACATGGCTAATATATATTGCTTTGTATTTAATAATAGCGTAGCCTACTATTGTTTTATTGGTGACATTCTCCTTTAATAGCCTACGTGACAAGGCAATAAGTATATATTTTTTGTCCTCAGGAGAAAGCGGGACAAAACGTATAGGCCTCTCACTTTTTTTCGATAATGAAAATTGCCAGCGTCAATATTGGTTTGCTAAACAGAAGTGTTTAACGTCGAAAAAGCTGTATTTATAAAAATTTAACTTTTATAAAAAAAAAAAATTTTATAAAAATTTAACTTTTTCTGTATTTATAAAAATTTAACTTTTATATAGATACAATGCTACTTACGCACAGTACTAGGCCTTATTATATTTTGTGATCTGTTTTTGGCGTAGGCCTACTTTAATAAAATATTTTCAGCTTGCGAGACGCCATGTATATTATTTGAACTATGGCGTAACGTTGCGAAGTAATTTGTGAAAATATATCTGAAAATATTTATGCGCCTCTCAAACAAAAAACCTTGATCCGACACTTCTACGTATAAAAGCAATTAGGATTATTACCTTTTATTAGTGTTCTATGTTTTGCCCCACCAGGTCCGTTTTGCACCGTGCAAAAATTGGCAAAAAAGTAGATGGTACGCTTCTTCCATGGGGCTTTTAGCCCAGGCGTAACCCACAAGGATACCTTTCGGTTACTATCCGGCCCAATAAAAAATATTGTTTAAAACCCACAAAATAGGATTTGTTCCAAGGGGCCCGCTTTGCCATCATTGATTTTCCAATAAATAGTGTGTTTTAAACTTTCGCAAGTTTGTTTGCTCAACAAAAGTTTTGCGTTACCGGGCCCCTTTTTATTTTTTTGGTTTTTAACGGTTTCCCGATTGGAATAGTTTTCTATAAGACATATAAGACACCACTGAATAATTTATTACCTTCAGGCCATATTAGTTGTATAGTTTGCGCAAGCGTATTAAATATAAGTTAGCGTCGGTGCCTGTAATTTTTTTTTATTGTGACAAAACTTAACACTGTTTGCAATGTGCTTACTGTGTTTGACACGACCCATTTCAGTATCGTACAGTGTTTATTAAAGGCCTTTGATTCGATAGACAAATGCAATTTTACGAGCATTTAAATACACTAACAACCAATCCGTAAATGCACACGCATAAAAACTCAATATTGGATTACACAAATCCTAAAATGCGTTGAAAAGACCCCCGGGCGGCGGACGTAGCGAACTAGATTGTCGTGGAAAATCATCATGTCAGTTGCGTTTAAACATTTGTAATTTGACTTGACGCGACTTTGTGATTGTCCCGCACAGCAGCTGTCCCTGTACCGCCTACAAGGGGGTTCCGAAAAGTGCCTTTCGATCTCCACTCGAATTGATTACGTCGCAGTTGCGCACTAGAGAGTGCCCTTCAGCATCTCGCTCGTGATTGGTCGACTGAAAGTCGGCACGGTTTTTGAACTGGTCGAGGAGAAGAACTGCTTCAAGTGTACAGCATCGATCGAACAAGTCAATGAATTTGTTAAAAATGATTTACAAATCCAGTCTAGGTTTTGCCCTAAAGTTAAGGATATTGCTATTTATTAACCAATTACCGCTTTTATTTTTAATGGATAAAGTCATAAACATGCCGATATTGGCAAACTTGTTTTGTCACTTGCTGTGGAAAACATAGGACGTTAAATGTTTTATTCTTGAAAAACATAGTGTGTTTAGTAGCTAGAAAACATAGTGTGTTATTATAGTATGCCACTTTAAGTGTATTTAAAACACAACATAGTGCAGGATTTTACAATTTTTTAGAAACTTTGATTAGATTATTTAAAGTTGCGTTGTTGCAATGACAAACTTTTATTCTTAAAATGGCATGACGTCCTAAGATTGGAAAGTATTGACTCATGTTATTTGGTACAATGACTAAGTTTATTTAAAAATACTATTATTTATAAGTACTTTTAGTTCAACCATGGTTTGGTTTGCTGTTTGTCTTCGGCTTTTACGTGGAAAGACAGGACTTCTAAATTTGTGTGTCTTGAAATAAAGCATATATTTAGTGATATAAACTGCATATTGTAACGTGGATAATTTTTAACAGTTGCCTAAAAAGCTGAACTGTAAGATACAAGATCATAGGTAATATTCATAATCAATACTCATATAAGACCTGTCTGTCTTTTTAAATGAAACCTAAATTGTTGCAATTATAAAATATATATATTATCAAAAAAGTAGGCAATTTGTAAATAACTGTTTGGTATATGAGTAATTCAGAAATACTTTCTTCGCACTAGTATGTAAATTGTGAAGCGTCTGATTAGTTACTCATTCAAAATAGATATTTTTAGGACTTCAGTGTATGATGGTAAAGTTTAAATATATTCTTAACTTTTTTCTTTGTTAATGTATTCAACTGTCCATAGGTGGATATCCTGTTAACGATAACCCATAATCGGTTATATAAATTTTACAAAGGAAGAAATATATACTAAGTATGACTTTTCCTCAGGAATATAATATATAATTTACATACTCTAGATCAGCAATTTCTTTCCATCAGTTAGCCATGGAAGGTGGCCAGGTGCGCAAAGAAATAAAACAACATTAAAAATCTGTATTGTTTTACGAATTAGCCACTGAAAGAATTCCTGCAATAAGACAAATTAGAAAAACACACAGTTTGAAATTAAATCGATATGGGACCAATAGATAATAATAGTCGGAATAAGACCAAAATGGGCAAAATAAGACTTAAACAACATTTTACATTAATCTATGTTAAAGAAATGAGAGGTCCCATCAAATACAAGTCTAACACAAAATTGCCATTATGCATGCATAAAACCAAAGGTGTGTCCAAGTTCTTATTTTAATATCTGCTACTTATAAAATATTTTTTGTTGTCGGGTAGTTAAGTTTATTAAATGGGATTGTATTTTGTTAAAGTCAGGTGTATTTTTGAAACTTGTACTGTATATTTTCATAAAATATTAAAGGCTTATTTTAATTTTTCTTTCGCTTTTGGCTTATCTCACAGAGCATACCGCACTTTATAGATAATGAAATTAGGAGGCCTATGTAAAAAAACTTGCTAGAAATCAAATAGATATATCAAGCCCATCAAACAACGTTTTTGCTTATTTGCCAGGTGCCCGGACATTTTTAGAAGTTTTCAAGTGCGCCCCGGGGTAAAAAAGGTTGAAAAACATTGTGCTAGATTGATAACAATCATATTAGTGTTTAATGCGAGATTTGGTCTTGTGCTTTATTAAACTGAATACATATACGTGGACAGAAACACTGCTTTGAAATGAAAAAGTTTGCCATTTTTAATCAAAATGTTTTTTTTTAGGGTTGCATATATACGAGTGGATTTGTCCACGTTTAGGCACTTATTACTTAATGTATATATTTCAACTGAGTTTCACACTGCCAATGTTGGGGCTTTGATCCATGGAAAGCCTGACTTTAATTTGTCAAACGTTTTGATCGAACAGCAATCTAAAATGGCCAGCGGCCCTTCAACCAGTTTAGGCTCTGCTGAAAAGACAACCTTAATGCCACAACTGGCCAAGGGAAAAGTACATGCAGCCATAATAAAGCCAAAAATCAAGTCACACAGGCCGATCATACTATTGCGGCGGAACTCTAGTGGTAATATACAACCCAACTCTGCAACAACTATGGGCAAACATGTGAAAATGCCGCGTTTAAAAAGTATGACAGATATTGAGCTGAAACGACCATCAGTATTGAAAAAAGCTTCCTCACCTAAAGTTAAGGTTGAACAAATCGAAGAATATCCCACATTACCAACCCCACAATTGCCCACTCAACCGGTCTGCAACAGTGCAATGTCAAATCACAATGGTAGTGTTGATGTCAAGGTGGAACAGTCTCATGGATGGCCTGTTTCAGAGATTAGTCAACAGATACAAACACCTGAAAATTGTTTTTCTGTTTCAAACCAATGCCTCCCATCCGGCAATATTACAGCAAACCATTCTGGACAAACTTTTATAAAAGAAGACATTGGAGAAAATGCAACCTACTTTTTCCAAAACACCAATAGTGCCCCATTTCAGAATACCTTTAATGGTTCCATTAGAAATGGTAATTTTTCGGTTGTTGGCAATTTTAACAACCCAAATCAGTTTGCAAATCAGCAGATTTTTGTAAACAACATTGGTCAGCCAATTTCCAACCAACCCCATTTTAGTGGAATGCCTTTTCAAAACCTGTTTCAGCCACAGACAGGTCTGTGTTTATGAGTTGTTTTTCTACGTAATTACAGTTACTCATTATAAAGTGTTCAACTTCCTTTTTTTGCAGTTCCTGCCTACCAACAGCAGCAACCTTTACAGTATTTCAATCCCAATCAACCTATGCATATAAACACCAATTTTAATGGTTGTCCCATGGATGACAGTCTTACCAACATTACATGGCTAGGTAGAATGGGTGTCGACAACTTTATGCCAGTGCCGTTGGAACTAGAAAGGAAATATGCAGAAGTATGTTCTTTACTTTCTAAATCTATATTTTGCCTTGTTATGAGAATTATGTGTGTTTCAAAGAATACACTTAGGTGCAACACTTGCAGGCCACATGTAATGTTTTGTGTCAAACTTTATTAACTTGATTGTCATTAAATTATCATCACCTATAAATATAATTGTTTAAAAAAACAATAGTTATTGTTAAGAGTTGTATATAACATTGATAAAATTATCGAAACTTAGATAAACAGCATTGACTTGGATAAACAGCATTGGTAATACAACAAACTTTACAAACTATCTTTTTTTTTTTGACTAAGTAGCTTGTATATATGTATAGTAAAAAGCAAATTAAAAGAGGAACTTTACAGGCTAGTTGTGAAATATTATAAAATATTTGTTCTGCTTATTAGCAGAGGGACAGACGCGGAAGGCCACCCTACTCCTACATGGCTCTTATCCAGTTTGCAATAAACAGCAGCTCTTCTGGAAGAATGACACTAAGACAAATCTACCAATGGATCGAAGAGAAGTTTCCCTACTTCAAAACTGCAAAGCCTGGTATGAGTTGGGTTAACATGTTTTTATTAAACTTTGATATAACTGGCACAGTTCACAAAAATCTGCAATAATGTATTTGTTTATAACCAAAGACTAACTTATGTCATAAGTTTTTGTTCTTCTACCTATAGATCTCAGTCTCACTTATATGTCACTGTCAACTTTGTATTAACCCTACTATGTAGCCTGTTCTGTCAGTTAGTTATGTGAAGTACTATAAACAAAGTTTACTAACCCCTGGTTAAAGTGTTTTTTCTATGTTTTTTTCATTAATAGTATGCTTTATTGATGGTTCATCAAAATAGTATTTTAAGACATTAGAGTTAACAAACCAGTATTGCAAGTATATTACAATTCTAGGTTGGAAAAATTCGATCAGGCACAACTTGTCTTTGCATGATATATTTGTGCGGGAGGTGGCAGCTGGGTCCAAGGCTTCTTACTGGACTCTTCGAGCTGATCTAAATGTCAGGCCACTCACTTTAGAAAGCTTGGTAATTTTTTAATTTTTGTTGATTTTCAGCCCTTTTCTCCATTGCATTTGACGATTTTATGTGCCATTTCTTAACTTTTTTTTCTGGGTTAAGGTGTTTTGTGTAATGTTCATTGAAAGATAATTATACATTTGTTGAAAAAACTCCTTATGGCAGTTTGCATAGCTTAAAGAATTCTTTGAATATTTTTTCATATCTTTGCAACTGTTTAATTGCCTTTTCATTTATAGCGAGGAGGTGCTCAGCATACATTCTCAGATTGTACATTGAACAAGTCCCAGCAATCCCCACAGCAGCAGCAGCAACAACAACAACAACAACAACTCTGGTCCGTGCCGCAGACCCCTGGGCAAAAACCTCTTCTACCCAGGCTCCCCCATTGTTCGAAACCTTACGTGTTTCTGCCAGTACCAATACTGCAGGTTAGTGAGGCAGAATTGTATTCTAGCATTTTGTTGCACTTCTCATTGCGAGTTAAATATGACTTTTCTATGGCTGGATGAAATATGTTTTTACTTTTTCCAGTTGAGTAAAAGTCTTAACAACAAACTGCATGTAAGGATTAAAATTGAGTCACTTTTACAATCACATGTTGTATTTTTCACATTGTTTTATAGAGTAGCGATGGGCCGATGATGAGCACCCCCACCCAACCCCCTCTCACCCCCCAGACCCCAGAAAGCTCTGCTCACCATGTCGATTTCGACAATGCTAGGTAAACCCTGTAAATTTAGTTGATATTATCATTCTTATTTGTGTAAAGTAACCTTTTTACATTGTAAAACAATCAAACCATTTTTAAGTTATTAAATTTACAGCAGTACATTTTGACCACGCATGTTTAAAAAATGTCGCCTAGCCAATTAGTGTTTAAAAAAAATGTTGAACGGCGAGTAACAGCAGACGTTTCCACTTTTGCAGCCAAGACATAACCGGAAGCTCATCGTTTTTTGCCGACTCTGGGTTTCATTCAGACATCAGCCACACCACCCCTTCAGGCGCTATGCTTAGTCAGTCAACTCCTGGCAAGTTCTAATGTTTTTAAAGTTTTTCTGCCGTTACAACAAATATCAGATAAATATACGATTTTACATAATCTATACCTGGGGTTCTTAACCTTTTTTTGTATGTTTTACCCCTGTTAGCAATGACTAATATCAAATTTACCCCCAATATATAAAATGGTGCTCATACATGACGTAACAATGAAGTAACTAAGAAATAGAAAGTATCAATTAGCCAAGCATAACGTTACCGACACTAGACGATAACGAATCATTAGGCTATTAGGCTAGCTTCGAATTAGCAGTTAATTTAAACTAGCAAAGTAGGCTATCAATACCTACAGCTGACAATTTTTTTCTGTCTCGCCAATTGACGTGGACATGTTGATTGATCGAATTTACCCCCTTAAACGAGAAAATTTACCCCAGGTTAAGAAAGGCTGCATCTTAAAAACTAATCAAATTCAGTCACTTAACTTTAAACATTGTGCTTTGTCCAGGGTCATCTCGTTCTGTGATGAAACCTCATTCTACTGGGAAGGAACTGAGTCCGACGTTATCCCAAGTTAACGTACGTTGCACAGATATTTGGAAATCAGTAGATTATAATACAACATCAACATGCTTTTTTATATGCAGAATGCAACCAAGTCGTTGAATCAAAAGCAGTCCAGGAAAGAGCCACTGAAGACGCTCAACGATTCACTAAACTCATCTCTGCATTTTGTGAAGGTACTGCCAATAAAGAATATTCTTTATAGCGCGTATTAAATAAAAAAAATGCTAACACGACTTTACACCAGGGGTGTCCAACTCAAACATGCCGACGTGCCAATTTTTATCTTATAACTTCTTCCCGTGCCAAAGTTTAGCAACTATTTTTTTTTCTAATATTAAAAGCGCTTTTGTACAAAAAATAAAAACAATATAATGTTATAATATCAGAAGTAATTGTTTGTTGTCGTAATTGATGGGATTGTTCTGTATTGTGAATAAACAATGACAATTGGCTGTATAACAAATTCAGCATTTTTTGACAATCGGCTGAATAACAAATTCAGCATTTTTTGACAATCGGCTGAATAACAAATTAAGTATTTTGGCTAGGGCTTTCGTGCCATTTTTTATTAGGTCGCGTGCCTCATGTTGAACACCCGTGCTTTGCACAGTTTACAAGCCTCACCTCTGAGAACACTTCCAGTTTATCCTCTTTGTATATTTTTTTGCACTTTCGGCGGTAAGCCGGTAACGAATTACATTTAACGTGCTAACATTTATTTCATTCGCTGCTTGCAGCAGGAGAGCAGCGAGGGTGATTCCCCTCTGCCGTCCCCGCGCCGCCGCCCGCTCTCGCCCTCGGGCGCGCAGTTCCTCCTCTGCAAGAAGCTCTCCAAGCAGAGCAAGCGCTCCCACTCCCAATCCATCGCCTCCTCGGAAGACAAACCGACCGCTATCGGTCTCTCGGAGGAAAGCTTCACCGAAATCCTCAACGACCTCGGCTCGCCTTTCAAGGGCATCTTCTCGCAGGACTTCCCGCTCGCCAAGTCCTCCCCGAAGGCCCCCAACAACCGCAAACGGCGCCGCTCCTGGGGGTCTCCCGACTCCAGCTATTCCGGAGGCTCCACATCGGCTTCTGCGATGCAAGTGATCAGGAACGTGAACGAGACCACGCCCATGTCGCAGCAGATACGACGCGTCAAGAGCGACCTCGGCGATTTGGCTAAGCGAGGCGACGACAAAACCTCCGTTGGCGGTGTCGCGTCATCGGTCAAGGGGCAGCAGCGCCATTTGCCCACCTCCACTCCGATGCTAAAGGAAAAGTGGAAAAAATCGCTGCACTACAAGTGAGATTTTTCTTTTCTTTGGGTTATTTTTAAATCTGTGAGTTTGAAGTACTTGCCTTTAGACGATTTAGATTTCGAATACGTTTAAAATGCCCGGAAACTCTTGTATTGCAAAGTACAAGTTACTTTTTTTAAATATATACATTATACACATATGACGAAAATATATTTTGCAATTGCAGTTTATGTTTGTATTTTAATTTTAGATTGGTCAAGTCACTCAACTGTGAAGTGTGCGACTGTGCATACATTCTTCACAGCCCATCACTTTCCAAATAACTAAACGTCGTAATATACCATTTTGTTGCAAACCGATCGATATGATCGTTTAAATAAAATATACTATAAAATTGTCGTTTCCGCCTTATATTTCCATCAGATCCTGTGATGCTGGCATCGAGAACCAAGAGAACATTCCCCCGCAACTTTGTCGCGGTCGAACCAATTGGATGGAGAATCCGCTGCGTCCGGCTCCTATGAGGACTCCTTCTCCAATCCCTTCATCCAGGAGCGAAGATCTCGAGTCCCAGTTCCTCCACGACATCATGGGAACCATGTTCAAGACCCCGGAGCGCCCGATCGCCCCGGCTCGACACTTCGACAGTCTCTCGCCCACGCGCGTGCCCTTTGCCGACGTCACCGCGCAGCAGGATGACGTCAAGCGCATGACGTCATCTTCGGGCGAGCAGCACTTCCTCACCACTCCGGTGAAGGTTGACGTGCTGGACAGCAGCTTCAGCAAGTTGCTGGACATCAGCGGTGGCAGCGGCGGCTTTTCCCGCATTAACAACCACTTCAGCGACATCGCCGACCTGAACCTCAGCTGGTCGAGTCTCACTCAGCTGTGATTGCACATATCTCTCGAACCTGTGACGACATAGCTTGGATTTTTCTCTTCCAAGCTGTTGACCTTTCTGCTGATGGTCATGGGAAAGTTTGACCCCGTAAGTGCTTAACATGGCGTTACGCGTTTTCTTTGTTACAGAAGGATTTGATGTCATCAGGTTCTCCAAGAAAGTTGCAATAAAATGTGCCTTTTAGATAATTTAGTCGAACAGACGACTCTTACAGTATAAAAAACAGTATTATTCAAAAGCCAAAAAAGTTGAAACTAAAAGTTTTTAATTTTTGTACCGACATCTATATATTGGTACTTTGTTCAAATAACTATAACATGTATATATTGTGAGTCGCGTAATGGTTACAGTCACGTACAAGACACCTTTTTCAAATTTTGTTGCGTCATTCTTTGTGTTGTGCAAAAGTTTCGTTATTTTAAGTTCCCCGATACGTTGTGTCCTGTTTGTTCGTTTGTTAAAGCCCTCGCGTTATTGTTGGTGATTTATTTGTCACAGTCTTGAAAGTTTGCTGAAAGTGATACGCTAAACGACATGTTGCTTTTCAAATTGCCGTTGTACATTTATTAAAACAGTCCCGAGTTATAGAATTGTATACATTAACCGGACTGAAAAACATTTATATTTTAACTAATCTCATGAACTAATTTTAAACATATAGCTGAATTGTCCTATTTTTTTTTTAATTGGCACTAGATGTTTGCAATGGACGACAAAGCAATAATTCCTTTTCAGCTTATGCTTGTTTTGTTTGTGGGCTCAGTGTTAGGAGCGTTTCGTGTTTTCATTGTATACCTTGCATATTTTTACGAACTCATTTTTAACCCCTCTAATAGCTTTGCACATGCGCGTCATTTGCGGCGCGTTTTCAAACTTTTATTCTCAGATTTGCTTTTGTAATTCTCTTTCTGTAACTTGTGTGTCTTATTAATTACCCACTAGCCAGCACGCAATTATTTATCCACTTTTCAGACGGTGACTTTTTTATTTTTGGTAAAACCACTGTTTCTTAGTTGTTAGTTTTGTAGCCCGACCGTGTTAGAGTAGTTGTAAAACGAAGCCATTTTATCCATTTGTCACTTGATAGTTACCTTACGCTCTAGATTTACTGTAAATAGCTCACAGATTTTTTTTATTTCGTTTAAGCGGCTTTCTGGTACTGGGATTGTCTGCTTTTTTGTTTTGTCTTATAAGCTTACGCGTGTGTTTCAAAACATACTTTGTTCTATAGCACCCATCATCTTCATTTAAATTGTAAGCAAATAAAACAAGACTAGATGATTTGTGGCGTATTTTTATTAGGCTTCCAATGTTGTACAGTGCAGAAATGTTTTGCAGGGTGCATAAAACAGTTTTAGTAAGTGAAAAAGACAGGAGTACAGATAACAGGTAGGCTACATGGTACAGAAAAGTTTGTGAGCCACACGGGGCTATGCAATATGTATAGCACCTTTTGATAGCTTTCCCTCCAACGAAAAAAAAATTTGCTAAATAAAACGTTGCTTTTTAATTTTTCAGATATTTTAATAATGAGTTGCTTGATTTTTAATACGTCCTTATTTTCTACATTATTGACCAACAGTATGAACCGGTTTTAAAATAACTATGATCAAACCTGAACTGAATGAATCTTTTATCTATTATTTGGGCCACTCTCTTTCTACTGAAGATAATCAACAGATCCGTGTTTAGTGTTCCTGAACTGAACTGTATTCCGAAAAAATCCTTGAACCCGAACCTAAACCGGAAGAGTCAAACGGGTCGACTGCCTGGTCCAGTGTCCGAGTTATATCCGCAACCCTAATTAAAATTACTAGTTAGAGTATTCCGCTTGAACAGTCACGGTTATTCCCCTAAAGAGTGACTTAGTGGTTTAATTTAAAAATTAGGATCTAACATGTCTGTTGGAGGAAAGGTTAAAAAAACTGTTTTGGTGAAAAAAGAGAGTGGACACATTCCCAAGTTTATTTTTGTTTCAAGTAAAATGTTTCTAGCATTTTAAACCAACAAATGATTTTCGTTGTAATATAGGCTACGCCGGTAAGTTGGATGGTTATTTAAATTGTAGCTTAAAATGAACGTTAATATCATCAAGCAAGATGTGTCATTACTTGTTAAATTGTTTTGGTTTTTATGGTTTAAGAGTTTTGGGTTATCGAATATTTTATTTTGGTTTGCTGCTTCTAGGTTTATAAATTTTAGATTTTATAAACAATAGGCCATTTTAGAAGAGTTAAAATTGATTTTTGATTTTGTTTAATTGGATGTGTTTTCAAATTTCGCTGGTCTAGAATCCCACCACAAGAAATGTTATTTCGGTTAGGGTTGTTGGTTTGGGTAGGTTGAGCAATATTATTTAAGAGTCTGTCAGGAAATTGTAAGCAGCCCTCTCCTCTTACCTTCTTTTACATTCATTTTTTGATTATTTTTATTAGCTGTTGAGTGTCAGCTAACATGGTCTGATTGATATAAACTTTTAGAGTACCTTATGTAGTGTTCCTCTCCGGGAATGTTTCAACGGAAAATTCCTGGTATTTTCCGCGAATTAACAATCCCGAATCCCGGGAAAATTTTTTAATCTTGGTTATTCAGCAACATAGCAAAACTTAAAAAATTTGTCGTTTTTGACTGATAGAAAGAAAAAAATATTACCAACCCTGTTAAAGTTGTTGTCTAAGTTGCTTTATTTGCGCTTACCAGTGGAAAAAAACTAATTAAATTTATTCTACCAAAAAAATGTGTTTTTTTCCAAATAAAAACAAAACAGGGTGCTGACTTGAATGTGTGAGAAGGTCTTGTAAGATTGCAGAAGCAAGACTACAGAACATTAATAAGCTTAATTAAATCTTTGGAGCTAATATAAAATAATTTTAAACGTCATAATGACAAAATTTTAGGTATAATTTTTTTGTCTGGAATCCCGGGATTTCCGGGAATTTTCATTTTTCAATCCCGTTTCCCGGGAGTGAAAAAATTGGGGGAAAAGAGGAACCTACAGTAAGTTATTTTGTTGCTGGTCTACAATCCTACCACAACGCAAATTATTTGGGTTAGGGTTTGAGTTAGCGTTTGGTTTAGGGTGGGACAAGTATTATTAGTAAATAATGAATATAATAATACTTGAGCAACCCACACCCAAACGCTAACTCTCACCCTAACCAAAATATTGTGCTTTGATTTAATAGCTGTGGTAGGATTCTAGACCAGCGCCGTTATTGTTTCTTCTTAGAAAAACTTGTAAAATTCCTAATAACAAGGATGTGTAACGGGTCTGCCTGGTGAAAAAGTTTAAGAACCACTGCTTTAAAAGAAAGGCATTCAAAGCTAATTTGGATAAATAAATTTTGTTTTATTATATTTATTAGCTATCACTTTTTCCGAAAAATATATGTGTTATAACAAACGCTATGGCAACTGTTGAAGCACTGAAAAAAGCTCTGACTGAAACTCTAGAAAGCAAAGGTATACTGGGAGAGCTAAAAGCTCGCGTCCGAACTGAAGTCTTTAAAGCGCTTGATGATCCCACAAGTGAAAAGCCAAGGCTGTCCAATGAAAACTTGCTGATCAACGACCTCATACGCGAGTATCTCATCTTTAACAACTACAAATACACCGATTCGGTTCTGGTGGCGGAAACAGGACAGCCCGATGTACAACTCCAGCGTGAGTTTTTGTGTCAAGAGCTGAATGTGCAAGACAGCGAAACTTCAGTGCAAGTTCCACTGCTCTACAGCCTGCTGGACAACTTCACGAACAGACACAGTGTCAGAAATTTTGTGAAAGAAAATGAGGCTACAGATGATGATTTGAGTGCAACTGAGCAAGGTGTTTTAATGAAAGGCGTTGGTCAGAAATAGATGCCGATAAGTTGATTCTACCAAATGCAAAGTACTATCTATTGTTGGGTAGGGATGTCTGATACTTGATATTTTATTCCCATACCAATTAGTCTAATACCCATTATTTTGAAAAAACAACAACCATTCAATCCGATACCGAACGACATCTTAATATTGCAAAATGAGCAAAATTGATTATTTGGTTGAATTTAAAAGTGCTATAGTAAGGATTTGTAGGGTATTAGACCTGGATTTCCTTTCACACTAAAAAACTCTATGTTGTACTGCAAAACATGGCTGTTTTGCACATTGCATTAATTTGGTATGCACCGATGCCACCCTAGAATTGGACGAGTACAGATACTTCCATTTTTCGCCGGTTTTTGGTTTCGATCCAACATTATTGGACATTTCTAGGGCCGGGTAAACAGTGTAGCTGCAACGAAACTGTTAGAACTATACGCTATACAAAAGCAATAACTGTACCATTTTTAGTATGCTTTACTTTTTTGTATACAATAAGGAAAATTGTGAAAAGTCAAATGTTTTTCTGCTATTCTACATGGAATCTTTGTTTTTTACAGGTTTCGTTTGTATTAACTGCTACTGTTAGTAGTATTTCATTGCTATCTTTACAGAAATTTTGTTTCGCTAAACACATTTTACCATGTTCGAAATTCTATTGATTTGTTATTTTGCTGTTTAACAAAAAGTTTATTTTTGTACTTTTTAGATTACTTTTCGTTTGAATTATATATAAATATATAGCTTTGGTAATTGTTTGTTTCTGAAAATGTCTGATCGACTAACACAACTGCAAGATGCTGTTAATCAAGTAAGTAACTTGCTAGCTTTTTCTCCTTCTTTCATATCTTTGCTTAAAAAATATTTTCTGTTGTGTGTAAAATCTGGTCATCTCCAGCTAAACTCTTGGTTTGTTATTTTACATATACTTGGTTTGTTATTTTACATATAATCTTTTAGAGCTTCAGATTTTAAGCTTTCGTGACCATTATTGTAATTTTAATTGTTTTACTGCACGTTTAGCTTGCCACCCACTTTTGCAACAGCGTTGGCATCTTGCAACAAACGGCTCCTCCCGGGTCATTTGCTGGATTAGAAAAAACTGGAACCAAACCACCTGCTGTTAATAATGATGGTATGCAGCTTTTGTCTCAGTAATATCAAAACAAAAGTGATTATGTTATAGTGTTCCAGCTACTCTTGTCTCATGAAAACTTGAGTTGTGGGTTTAAATTAGTGGTTCAAAACTTTTTATGGCTAGCAGAACCCCTTAAAATTCATAAACCCATTGTGCTAGTTTAGCTTTAAAATGATTTACTGTAATGTCACCATAAACGGAACTGGAAAAACACAAATCAATATAATGTGAAAAAATCTCGGTTGATTTATTGTACTCTAATCGTACACAAAGAATTGTATAAAAAGGCTTGCAAATCGAAAAAAATATTTCGTTAAAGAGTTCCAAATATCCTTTCTCCTAGATGCCGAAAGGCCCCCTGAGCATACAAATGTCACCTCAGGGTTTGTGGTTCCCCAGTTTGAACCTACAGTTTCAGACCACCTCCAAATGCTCAATAGTGTTGTAAATAATCAGGGGCAATCAGGCAATAACCATGTCAATCCACCAGCTTAGAAAGTCAGCTCAAATCTGGTCAAAACCATTAAATAAAATAAAAATGTGCAGACTGCGTGTCAACATTTTTAAGTAGTGTTGTTTTGCCTGGCGTGCTAATTATAGGCCTCTTTGAGTGCAAATTTTAATCTTGTATAAATTAACCCTGTAATGTATGCATAAGTTCATTTTTATTTATTGCAGCCTTTCCTTTATCGTTTAGAAACAATTGCATTGTTCTGCAACCTGGTCACAAGAACAGCTAAGGACATTGACATGTTGATAGATTCCTTGCCAAGTGAAGACAGCACCCCTCAATTACAGGTGTGGACTTATTCACGATTAATACTAAGCATGTCTCATTCAATTTTTATAATGAATTCACATTGATTTCAATAAAAATATTAATCCATTATGTTTCATAAAATCAACATTTTGCCGTTTACAGACGTTTCAGCAATACCTCATGCCATCATCAGTGTAGAAAACAAGTCACTTTACTAAAAAAACCCGTGTATTGTGTTCCAAAATATGATCCAGATAAAAAAATACATAAATTGCTGTTTGTAAGACTTTAAAACTTATTATGCTAGGCTGCCTACTTGACCCAACTGGAGCATGAAAATCAGGAAGCAGCAACGAAACTCCGATCGTTTGTCAACCACGGAGAGTTGCAACTTGCCAGAGTGCAACAAGCACTGGTCGACATCGCACAAGCTCAGCTTGCTGCAAGGAAACTTGAGGTGGAAAAAATATTTTTTTGTGCTGAGACATCTTTAATAAATTTAGAAATTACTTGTCGTGTGTATTTGTGACAGATGTTTTTTGCACACAGAATTAACAAAAGGTAAAAAAGGGTTAAATCAAATTTTCATGGAGAATATAAATTTTAGCATATCTGCTTTATAATCTATTGTGTTGTAAAGCCATTCATCTTAAAATGCATTTACTGTTTTTTTCTAAAGATGTTTTTTATGTAAAGATTAAGTGAAACAGTTACCACGATTCTGAATTAAATTATCTCGCACTGCTTGTGTTATTTTTTGACAAATTTGGTATAGTGTGATAGTTTAAGCGAGATTATTTCAGATTTTTTGATTATGTTAAAAATCTAATTGTTCACTAGATGGCGTAGTTGAGCCATGTTCTTTTTCCGCTTTACGATGTATTTAAAGCAATTCTTCTCAACGTTTGTAAATTATACAATAATGTACAAGCTACTTAGGTTTAGCAAACTTTTTATTAGACATTTGTTTGTCCCAATAATGACTGACTTTTTTATTTAAAAATTGTCCGAAAATCTTTTAAAAATTTAGTTTATTTTCCTCAAATTTCAATAAAAAGCGTGACTGCCAAAAGTGGTCATCATGATGTTCGAAATATAATGTGGCGCGGCGCAAAATTATCTTTCAAACTGCTTAGCAATGTAGGAGTAAATACAAGGCATTTTAATCTTGGAAATTTATCTCTCTTCAGGCGAACCTTGTTTGCGGTGCTTCCCCGTTAACGAGCCTTCCAAGTCCAAGTGAGGTCACTGGCGACTTTTCCGACCTTCCCCAACGATGAGTCATGCTATGTAAAAAGTGTCCAATTAGCTTTTCTAAGGCAAAAGTTCGAAGCCCAAGAGGAAGTTAGACTTTTTGGAGAATGTGATGCGAACCGACAATACTTTTGTGTGTGATAGGCGAGTTATCATGGTCACGTCGAACACTTTTTTATTTAAAACGACGAGAACTGCAATGCCTTTAAACTCGCCTCGTTGCGGAAAAGAGTATGACGTTGTTCTTGTTGTTACCTTTACAAAAAATTGGGCAAAATTTTGGAAAAAATATAAATTAATTTTTATTTTTATGTACTTTTTTTGTCAACGACTTGGCATCTAATCGAACATGTCTTCATTCTGAAACAATCGTTACAGTTTGTTAACATTTTAGAAAAATATCTGATAATACTGCCGCGTTCGCATCAGCTTTTCAGCTAGAAACTCTTTGTTTTTCGTATTGGAAATCACAAGTTTGAATTTATATTAAATTTTCCTGCACAAGGCCCATGCTGAGGCACTTGAATGTTACAAAACAATTCGAAGTAATGTTTTTTTGCAAAACCACCCTTTCCAGGCTTTTTTTGCTAACTAACACTATACTTCTTTACCAATGTAGAACTTTTTCTGTTTGGTTATAGAAAAAACCTTCGGCCAAACCTATTAACGCTGTAGCTTGTAACAATTACATATCATGTAAGTGCACTTTCGAGTCACTATTGCTGCCCAAACCTTACATAAACGTCGGAAGGTGTACGTGCCACAATAAACGTCCTGCAATTCCTAAATTTTGATTGACTCGTGTTTTTTTAGGGCCGCGACGTTCGTTAACTGCCGCCAGTGGAGAACTTCGACCGCGTTACTTGTTAGCGTAGGCCGCAGACCAATTGAGAGCGAAAGGCGATTTTCGAGCACATTAAAACGCAAGTTGTCGCTTTTTGCTGATGTCATGACCCGCGAGAGAGGAACGAAATTGACCTAGACTACAGAGCACTTGTGTCGCGCGACCACGCTTAACATTCCTAAAGTATTAGTTGCCCAGAAGCGGCAAAGCGAACTTGAACGGCTCATGTTCCCGTCTGTGCAAAGTAAATGTTAAGCTGCACCGATGATATTCGTATTGTTTGGAAAATCCATGAGGATTTTTTGGCAATCTTTTGGGAGCTCGAAGCTAAAAACGATTGACAATTTATGATATAGTAAGCCGTACGTGGTGTTAATTGAATCTGCACCTTTCGGACTGACTAAAAATTAACCCAAACTAACGGTAAGTACTTTCTAATAGAATCCAATATTTAACGAGCGCTTAAAATAACAACCCACTCTCAGACTAACCTAAACCTCATCCCGTTCGCACCTTCATTTATTCTCATTTGCTGGCGGACGTCGATTGACGTCATGTAATGGGCTCCTCGACCGTCGGGCATTCATAAACGTCATATAGCGGGGAATCGCGCCTGTCTGGACAAATTCCGAACGAACTTTGAGCGAAGTCCGGTCACAATTCAGCAAGATTAATGCGACCGTGCCAGGATTTGCAATGTAAAACTGGTTTAAACCCGATTAAGGCGCTCCAAAAGGGATAACCGACTGTCACTCGGCGACGATACCACTCTGGCATTGCGACTTTCGATTTGTGAATAATAGTGATATGAAAACTGTTAAGGTCACGTAATAGAAGTTAACTATTCGCCTATTTAAAATTTTAGCACAACTAAACTACCAATGACAAACTCAATTTGTAAAATAGAAAGACATCTCCTGGCCGTTACACGTAAATGACGAAAATGGCTTCAAAAAGGAGCAACGTACAAAGTCATTGTGGCGTCTTAGTACAGAGTCATTTATTCATAAGTTTACGCTAACTTTTGACTTACAGTCATTTTCATTACCACAAATGTATTTTTGTAAGTTCTCTGGAATAAATTATTTTATTTAACGTGGCTCACAGGTTTATCTATTGCTATGCAAAAGCGCTTTTAAGGTCGAACTTTGGTGTATAATGTGAGGATAAATTTATTATGTACTTAGAAGAATGGCCTAAAATGACTAACTGCAGAGTTTTCGTGCATTCAATCGAAATTTTCTCTGCCAACATTTTCACCCAAAGACCACAAATATTTTTCTTTTAGCGATTAAATAAATTAAACACACGATAATGTTTAGGACAAACCCAACCAAGCTGGCGCAAAAAGAAACATTAGCACGAAATATAAATTAATTACCGCTCATGATTCAAGTTTTTTGGTTATTAATTTTTTGCGCATGCTCAAAATTAACCCTAGTTTAGTTGTCAAAAAACAAAACCTACCAAAACAAACAAAACATTTAGTAATAACAATTTAAGTAAAATGATAAAAAAAAATAAAATCCGCAAATTATTTAAAAACAAAGCATAATATTTGAGCAGGGGTATTAGTAAAATTAGTAGGTTTCGCAAACTGAAAAACTTTTCGAATTTTTAAACTTGAGTACACCAAATGATTTATTACGATGGATTTAAAATATATTGAACGATAATGTCTACGCCACAAGTTCCTATTTAAAAATACGGTCGCCTGAAAAAGGGTGAGCCGTCTGACTATTTTGTCGTCACGCGCTGTTTAAAACCTTTTTATCGCCAGGATAACTGTACTTATTTATTGTTTGACAGATATTAAAAAATCGAATTTGAAAAGTGCAGTTAAAAATCTTCGGTTAGGGTTAAGCAAATGTCACGAATGCCTAGGATAATTGGGAACGGAAGTCGTCGATTAAATGGCGTACGATAATGCTTAATGCTTGCCTGAAAACTGCTCGAATCTTGCCAATTAAACTTTTTCAAAGGTTAATCATGTTGATGATCTTCCCAACTCGCTTGAACCTTTGTAACTCCGACTTACATTAAAAGCGAATAAAATTTGCTCAATAGATTTCAGATATTCTGTTTTGGTAGTAAAAATTGATGTCTGTTTGCGAATTTTAATATTAACAGACCATGTAGCATTACTAGTTTTCCTTGTTAATTAAAAATAAAATATAGTGTTTTTGTAAAGATTCGTTGAGAAAAAGCAACAAGCCATAAATTCCACATGAGGGTATGAGGCGCATAAAACAAACAGCGTTCAACTCAGAAAACAAACAGCGTGCAGGCAGATTATTTTATGACACTTGAACCGGAAAGACCCTCATGACAGTGACGTCACAACGTTATTCGCGCGTCGCCATGGTGACATACCGCAATCACGTTTTGGGGAAGTGGCACGATGCCAGCCGTTAGCGTCGGTCGCCGGTTTGACGAAATAAAAAAGCAGAAAACTTGCATTCAAATAGCGGGCAATGTGACTTTGCAGTCGCCCCGATGCACGTCATTAGACGATGATTTGGACTGAGGACTTTTTCCACTCGAATTATTATTATTTTCATCAGCCGAATGCCGACTTTGCAAGGGAACTGCGCTTTTATGAACACACACCAAAACGCTATGGAAATGTGGTCGTCATTGTTATTGCTGATGATTTCTATTGACGTAGGGTGGTATGCTATAAAAAAAAACTACTGTGGCGTGTTCTGTTTTGGGGTATAAATAATCATAAGCAAACTGATAATTTTTTTTTATTCTTGATTCTTTGTAAATTAAAGTATTTCTTTCGGCATTCTATTTGCAGTAAATAGACAAAAAAACGTTCCGGTATATTTTGTTAACTGGTTAATACTTCATAAGCTTTTATGGATGATCCCCCGTTTTATGCCGTTCAACAAGTGATTCTCAACATTCATGGCTTATGGCACCCTTAGAAATAACAAAAATGTCGCGGCACTCTTAAAATTTGATTTACATTAGTGTCACAATAAACACAATATGGGAAAATATAATTTGCTTTATTGTACTTTAATCTTGCACAAAGGGTTGAATCGAGAGAGCTAAAATTCATTGTGTCACGGCAACCCTTAGGAACCCTCTGCTGTAGCCGTTAAAATCAGGAATATAAATAAAGGGTGGCCTTAAGTTGGTGACAAAAAGTTTCCACTACCATCGCAATTCATTTCCCCTAAATTTTGAGGGTTGCAATTTGCTGCGCTGCCAAAACTGCGACAGGTCACATCGGGTTTAAAGGGCGCTGCGCGACGCTATAGTAATTACACCGCTTTGGGCTGGTTCTTGAAACGACTGATTGCTTAACTCTCGCCAAACGCCTGTCACGATCGCTTTGTTTTTACTTGCAGTTCTGGAAATTTACTGGACGTTAACCAATACGTTTCAACGCGAGTTAAAGATAATGCCGATTGGAAGCCGAGCTTAATTGTGGCGCGCGACGCAGCCCATGTCGAAGCAATTATGGACGGCGACACGCCGCAATCATCACCGCATCACGACCGCGCGATGTATTGACGTAAATTGCTAACACAGCGCGATGCAATGCCAAGTGCGTTCGAATTTTTATTTTACTATTTCACGAACCTAGAAGATGGTTGTATATCCACACGTGGTTGGCTATTATAGTTGCAGGAAATGACTTGGGCAACACGAAGCAATATACATAGATATTAAAAGGGGAACAATGAGTTTTGCAATTCAAATATGCATTTTGCCTTAATTTTGCTTGGCTCCAGTATCCCAAGCTGTAATTAACCCTTCAGGATTTTTTTGCTGTCATTCGCTTCATTCGTAGATATTCTTGGATCCAGTTTGCTTTCTATGTAAATGAATCCATAACGTTAAAATTTGGCCAATATAACTGATGAAAGGGTGCTGCAAAAAATTGCAAGTTGGGTGATTTTAACTCGCTCGCATAGAAAAACACAGTTCGGAACAAGACCAAAATAGGACATACACAATTGTCGTAATAACATATAAATCAAAATACGTCCTAAATCCGTCGGAATAGGACCTAAATGGCCATAATCAGGCCTATACAGCATTTTACCTAACCGCAACCCATACCCCTAAATACATCACTAACTGCCCTAAAAATTTCAGTCCTCACCTATTATCTAACCCCGCCCATTGCCCACCACTATCCCCAAACAGGGCTCAACAATCCGATGCCAAAACAGCTGCGCTCTAACGGCACCGTTCAAACTAGGGCGCCCAAATGTCTTATTCTGTCGGGGTTATTATCGCGTATTTGGCTTTATTATGTCGTTGGTCTTGATACTATTGTATTATAGCATTTTCTGCTTTCGGTATTGTTGCTTTATAGGTATTATTGTGTGTTCCAATTAAATGTCCGATATTGTTTTTCCTTGCTATATGTTTTTCTGTTTAAAAACTATTTTTTTATTTAATGTTAATTTTAAGCATTTTATGTTACTGACGTCATGCAGAAAATTAGGCCCAATTACTCGCAATTTTGCAATGCTGTTAACCAGGGCTGGGATCGGTTAAAATAACCCGAACCGACTTCCGAGTCAGACTCCGGCTAAATGTGCGATTTCGTCGAGTCTCGAGTCCGGTTCTGACTGTACAACCTGTATTCCGCCAATTTACGTAACTAAATACGGTGAATATTTAGCAATCCACATATAGGGGACAGGGGTGTCATATAATTCATCCACTCACATTACATAGTTAGAAAAATCCACCAAATGCTATTCCGCCTTTACAATTTACATTTGTTCGACCTCTCTCGTACGCGTCAAATCAGTTTTAAAATTTGGTACTGCGAATGCGCACGGCGGACTCTGGGCTCGAATAGTTTTACGTGGTCACACTCGAGTCCCGAGTCCGACTCCGACTCCAGCCCTGCTGTTAAAGGGGCTGTCCATTACCTTGCTTTTAATCCGATACCCGATGTTTTAGACAGGGGGTTCTTAAACTATTTTACCGCGGACCCCTATATTTTTTTTGCTTTGCATGGACCAGTGTAGGAAAGACATTTTTAAAGATGACGTCATAAATTTACGTCATAAAATAAACAGACTTCAAAAATTTGCTATTTACTGTCCTAAATATGTGAAATGAAATAAAGTCTAAATATATTTAGTGCAAAAACGTTTTTTTTTTAATATAGCCTACCTATTTGGTTGAAAACATTATTCCCTAAATATACGCTAATAGTTGAATTAGGCCTTCATGGACCCCTAAAACTAGTCCACGTACCCCCAAGGGGTCCATGGACCCCAGTTAAATAACCCCTGTTTTAGACAAAACGAACACCAATGACATCATTGCTATGCTCAAGCAAGAAAAATAGATAAAATGATAATGTTCAAAGATTTTTTTTCAGGTTATTTGGCCAAAAATTGCTTTAGTGTAAAGTGGTTTAGCTATCTTCCGTTGTTAATATGGGGGCCGATACCATCCTGGTATCGAGTATCGGACGAGTACCGATTTTACACTTGGTATCAGGTATCGGCTTCGATCCGATATTATCGGACATTCCAACTGTTAAGTATTTTGTTAAAATTTGTAGTTGAAAGCTTAAAACAGTTTTCTACTTTTGTTAAATGTAAGGCAAAAGTTGCACGTGAAAAAATTATTTGTACCGTTCTTATTTCAATAAATTTTGGATATTACCCGGTCTCTAAAAAGTTACCGATAATACATTTAAGAGCCCAATAACCCGAAAAAAGCGAATGCCACTTGCGCAATTGTTGCGCTGCTTTGCACACGCCCCACGTGATCGTGCCGCGTTGGCCTTCACATATAAAATTGCACTAAATGAGACAAAAATACCCTGGGTTAAATCAGGGTATGCTCGGTTTTACGAATATCAGGATGTCATGCCAACAAATATTGTGTTGTGCATATCACGTTGTGGACGAATCGATAAGTGTCATTAAAAATACCACATAAGTCAAGGGGCTGTCTATGGCTAGGCTTCATTTAAATTTTAAAGACTTTTGAGAATAGCGATCATTCTGCGAACTTCAGAAATAGCCGATGTTAAATTTGATCTTGTACGAGAAACGTTTGTCTCAAATATCCGATAGTCGTTTTGAATTTATTTATTTACCAATACAAATTAAAGTTTCAGACGCGAAAAAAATACTCGAGCCCGATTCAACAACATCACGATCTTGATTATCGTATATTGTTAACTTCGGAAATGCGTGTGGCACAAAACTGAGTTTTTAAAATCCGGTTTGTCAAGACCACACATGACGATCTACAAATCCTGCCCAGTCGCAATAAACAGACATTCTTTCGAACTGCTTTTGTTTGAAAGTTAGAGTCTGTGTTACACATCGGGTTATTCCTGTTTGATAATTTTGCTTTTTCTCAAAAATAATGCTGTTTCCAAAAACAGCTTTGTTATTGAAGTCCTTCTCCATTTGGTTGTCATTATAGGCTGTAGGTTACTATTTGTAAAATAATATTTTATTATGTAAATTAATTAGGTAACATTCAAATGATAATATTTATGTTGCGTGACCTTTATTTACCCTTTCTGATATTAAAAAAAAATATTTTCTGACCTCAGGAAATATTCGTGATTTAAAGGCGCCTGGACATTAAATATTTCTTTCAAAATTCGAAAATGGGACTCAGAGAATATTAACTTCCCCGAAACCACTGTAAAGTTTTTATAAAATTACTACAAAACGTGAACCCCTTTTGGCAAACCACCAAGAATTTAAACTTTTAAACCCTATTTGTAAAATAATCGGTTTTCGTGTAGCGCCATGACAGGCACCATATGAGGAATCAGTTCCATAATCGCTCTCGTTACACGCACCCTAATTTGTAACCAATCGATAATTGGTTTACGATGAAGTGCTCCAGCAAGTTTGCATCCTGTTTACAAACAGGTTAAAGAATTTTGTTTTTCTGCCTAAGGCAACGACAAACAAACTCACATTTTAATAGCCATTTCTAAATTTCGGGCGATTTATTCCATTTGTTTCGGTGAATGTCACTTTCGCGACAAGAGAATGGCAAGAAAAAAGGCAACCAGATAAGCAGTTCTCTCGCACTTCTGGGAAAAAATTATAAATACACCCGTTAAGGTGCAATTAGATCTGTATTAGGCAATTGGACGGGTCGAACCAAAAACCATTTGGTTTCAGGGAGCTTATTAGGATAGGCGAAATAAAACTAGAAGGACAGGTTTTGAGCGACAGGCAACGATTTACCTGTGGGCTTGTTTTAGATTATTTTTAGTATGTTTTGATCGAATTTCCTCGACGTTAAACTTCGTGGAATCGTTAGTTTATTTTACTCGTTAGATTTAAACATCTGTGCGAAAATCGCATTTTTGACAAATATTTCGTTTACTGTCATTCAATTAATCTAGTTGTATATGTTCAGTTACTAGACATTCCAATTAGAAATATAGCGAACGAAAATTATTTGCGATGAGCGTTAAAAAAGTTTTATCGCTCTTGGCAATTGTTGGCGCCTTTGCAAGTTCGAGTTACGGTAAGGAGTTTTTGTATAACAACTGTGTTCCTATTGTTATTGCTATACTAGCAACTCTGCTTGTTTTACAAGCTTGCCTTAAAAAAATGAAAAGTATTGCTGCAAAACGCCGTTCTTAGAATAACTCACTTTGACTTGTAATCTGATGTAAGCCAAGTGGTTTCGACCAAAATACCCATTCATTAGAATTTTAGAGCGTTGGTGATTCTCCCTCCCCCCTCACTTGTTTAACACTCGTTTGTGACAGCATCATTTCATATTGCCAAGGAGGACGTATTTACGCCATACATTTACCAACCGTAATTATTATTTATGTCAATTGTTCGATGCTTATGCGAGTGAAACGCACAGAAATAAATTGCCAAAATTTAATTTATATTTTGATTGATAAGTTAAAATTAACTAGATTTATAATTTTTTAATGATTTTTCTCTTGTAACAACTTAAAACGTCGAAATGTGATGTTTTCTGTAGAATGTAATTTTGGTACTATGAAATTTATAATATAAATTACGTTTTGTTTCGATCGCCAGCTTTGTTACTCTGTTTCGTTATAAGGCGAAAGTGCGGTACAGGTCCCCGTTATTTGGGCCTCAATCATATTATTCCTATAGCCATACGATTTGACCCGCTATACGTGGTTCGAGGAAACGAAACTGAAAAGCCGTTATATATGTCATATGTACCCCGATCCTTATTAAGCTTCCGCTTTCCGCTTTCAGGGCTGCGATGTTACGTTTGCAACGACGCAAAGTCGAACGCCGAGTGCACTCAACTCCGAAAGTGTCCGAGCGGCGCCGACGGCTGCCAGAACGTGGTACGGATGGAGAACGGACTCTTGCGAATCTCCAAGGCCTGTCAACAGTTCGAGGCGTGCCGGTCCAGCAGCAGACAGGTTAAATTATAAGCGGTTGTTTTTCTGTTTCTTTTTATCCTACCCCGTTTTTCACGACATAAATTGCGTAAATTACTTGTTTATTGCGCTGCGAAAAGTCGTTCGGTGTAGAACTGCGATTTAAAATTATTAAATAAACGCGTTTTTTTGTAAACAAATGTAACAAAGCACTGTGGCAAGTTTCGCCGACTTTGCATTATACCTTGTAAGGTTAAATGAACTCGGTTTACATCCCAATAAAACCACACCAGCTTTTGTGCAAGCAAATCCGATGGCAACATGGCTGTTTAGCCGCTGACCGCAAATCCTTTACGCACGAAGAAAGTTCAAACTTAACCTTGGCATTTCTATAGGGCACGTTTGTGAGGAAATTTAACTCGACCTCTCTTGTACGCATCCAAATACGGTAAACAAAAGCAAACGACTTTACCCGCTGACGCCCAAAAAAAACGAAACGTTTTACCACGAAACAACTTGAATAGACCAACTATTTTTCTTGTCCAGACATTCTCGTAGGATTCAATAATCCATCAGTATCGACGTCATTCAAGTCGCACTTGATCATGTTATGCACTTTTCTGCTATTGATTAGTGCAGACTCAAAGGATATGTTATGTCGATACGAGGTATTTGCGTTCGTGCGATCAAACTGGTAATTCGATTATTTAATCGTTTTTTTCAAAAAGTCTCTTAATTTCGTCTTATGCCCGGCCTTGATTTCGTGTTGCGCCAAGGAGCAACTATTATTTGTACACTTCGTAACTAGTAAATAAGCTACTTGTTAAGCAGCTTGTTTTCGCTTGTTTTCTGCAATGAACACGACAAAAAAGTTAATGCGATACCAAGTATTGAAATTCGCTCGAATAAAGTTCCCAATTCAAGTTGTTGTGTTACAAGGCATCGTCGAATTATTATTATGCATCATCAATCTAAATTACGGCAATTTTTCTATTCAACCCATACATAGGAGATAGCTACTGGTTCAACAACGTGCACTGCTTTCAGCAGTTTAAATGCCGTGATGGGAATAAGTTTTTCATTTAATATGAGGGCTTCCATTTATTTTTTGGCCCAATTCCGCGATGTTTTGCTTTTGATTGCCAATAAAGATAAACGTGATGTGACTCAATAACCAACATGACGTTAATTACATGCTTATTAACATTTGGCGGCGGTATTGCACCATATTTTGTTGTGGCACGTAATCCTTTTTGCACAGATTTTATAATCGCAACAATTTGATGTAGCTCGGAAATCCCCACAATGCAGCTGCAATTGATATTATCATTGATTTCCTTGTTTTTGGACATATGCCAATTTTGTTGTACGTCACACGCAATATAAATCGTTTATCTGCGCAAAAGTACAAAATCACGAGGGCAAACACAATTGCATAAATATGGTATCATGCAAAGCTAAGCCCAGTTTATATGCATATCTGGTCTTCCAGTCCAACGTTTGTTAAATGCGTTAAAATTTTAGTCGCCCTTCCTTGTAAAAACTGATGTTTTTGCCAGGAACTTATTTTATATAATTTTCGCATTTCATTCCCTAAGGCGTTTTTGACGAATTTGGTTTGTGTCTGATATAAATACCTAAACATTTTGGCGCTAAAGTTAAATTGCGTCTTTAGTAGCAAAGCGACACGACTCACAACACAATCTCGCAACATAAATGAAAGCTCGAGTTTTCAAAAGAAGAATGTGTTATTGGACGCATTAGACCTCTGGCCTTATAAGTACATCAAGGTGACCCGGCCGCAGATTTATTAAAAGCATCCGGTTTTACTTTCAGCCGTCTGACAATTTTTGCCGATCGCTCTCTTTATATGACGGGTATGATATACTAACATAGACAAATATCTGACAAAATTGGAAGTAAAGTGCTGAAACAAATCGCCGTCGCAAAAGCTAGAGTTGGAAAAAATGTCCCACGATTCCCGTTCAAAGAGGGAATGGTCACTTACTGAAATTTAAAGAGCTGTCGGTGAAAAAGCTTATTTGTCTAACTTTAAAGGTGTAACCCAACCTTAAATTTACTTATAATTTGCTGGAATTTTACTTCCAAATGTTTCACAGAACTACCGCCAATGCCAACCGGCAGCAGTCAGCGTCATCCAACGGGAGGTGATTCCCCGAAACGCCAACTTGCCGCCCAGCGTGTGCCGGTCATGTTGCCAGGGCGACGGGTGCAATCAAAAGTAAGTGCCTTTACGAAGTTGTTGTAAACTTCTTTTTGTGTAGTGATGACGGCGCAGGTTAGTTTTATTTCCCCAAATAAACCCAACGAAAAAGAAAGAAACGTGTTTGCATCGGTCCAACATTTCACGCAACAACTCCGTATTTGTCAACAATTTGTTTTGCTTTGTTTTGAAATGCTTCTAAATCTAACTTACCTTAAAGCAAGTTTAAGGTAGTTCTTATGATTAATTGCATGAATCAGCTTTAGCGGTATACGGATCGTATGTACTATTAAATGTACATTAACTGGTTTTGAGAAATCCATTTTTCACAAAAGGCCTAATATAAAAATGATGCCTTAGGTAACAAACCATGGCTTAAACACGAATGTCAGTTATGTGTCCAATTCGAACTGATAGCAATCTAGGATCGGATGAATAAGAATCTCATTTGGTCGCAGGCCTTATTTGAAGGAAGAGAGTCGCACGGGAAGGATAAATCCAAAGGCTCCATTAAGCTGGCGTCCGGTCAAGCCTGCTATTCGTGACGTCAAAGTTTACGTTCTCAGCCCTGACACGGCCCTCATCACCTTTTTAGGTAAATGTAAATACCTTAAAATAGTAAGGTAACTTTTCTCTTTGTGAATGTTTACATTTGTGGCACCCATAAGTATAAACAGGTTCAGTTACACCAACACTCCTCTAATTGTGATCATATTTAAAATAACATTAAGAAAATGTTTAATGTCCTTGGTCTTGTTTCCACTTATTACACGGTCGAAAAAGTCAAATTGAGACGCGGGCTCTAGATTTGATAACAATCCCATAAAAGCAACATTTAACCTTAAATATCAGAGTTTTTATCTTGACAATCAATAAATTGCCATCGAAGTCATTTCAAAAAAGCTTTTATAATTGTCGCATTGCTAATGTGACGTAAGAGCATCGAAAGTACATCAGTGGAAGCGAATAACTGAAATGCGACTTTAGCTACAGTTTTACGAATCTGTTTTGCGCTTCACCGGATTTGCAGCGTAGCTCCAGGTGCCCGTAGAAGATTTACGAAAGGCTTAAACGCGATTATTCAGATACAAATACAAACCTGCGGGTTACGCCGTTCAGATAAACGTTAATAAACTGCGGATAAGACAAGTTTAACTGTAAAGTACCAAAAAACTACTGTTACTTCAGGGATACCAATTCTTCGACGTGTGATAAATAGAATAAAAAGCAATATAAAACTTTTCTCCTGTTACGCGTAAAAAATGCAACGAACCTGTTGCGAACATTGCAGTTAGTTCGCCAGCATTTGTTTATCATTCTGGTAAATTAGGTCTTAGCATACTTAACTGAGATTTACGTACAATACGACGGTTGAAAATTTTATTTTATGACGGGTAAAATCAAAAAAAAAAATTTTTTTCTTAGTTTTTCTCAGTTTTAACGACGGTTCAACTGATAACAAATCATATATTGATTAGGTTAGATAAGTAGCTCAATTATGACATTAATTTACATTAAATATCCAAATAAATCTATTAACTACCAAAAGTCTTTTTTCGAACCACCGATCTTTTTTTCAGATATTAAAAACCACTCGGCTTCCTTTTTTAACGTCCAACTGTCACCGCGGAGAAACACCAGAATAGCTCCGGTGATCCTGCGCAACAATTCCGGTATCGCTGGTCTCAGCTTTACCCAGAAACTTCCCCCGAAAACCCTTACTTACTTGGTCAGGGGACTCTCAGCCGGAAACCCATACAGGTAAGACTTTGTTATACTCATTGTAGATTAAAGTTTTTTTAACATCACAGCACACAAGTTAAAAATTTTAGGCGTAGACCAGTATTTTGAGCCTTTCTCCAGTTTTGGAAAGACGTAATTGTTTCGACCAAAACTGCTTTTCCGAACAACGTTAATCTTGTTAATTATGGGTTTGATACGATTTGATCATGATTATTGTAACCGCAGATAACAAAACATTTTAATTCGATTTGTGTACATTTCAGCGTGGGTGGGGGAGTTGCAATGTCTCGACAAAATGCTAAATCTACACAATTTTTGTCGCAATTATGTCGTCACACCCACACAACACTTACTATGTTCTAGCATCGTTGTTACGTCATGTATAATCGCGTGGCTCTCGAACCCGGTGTTGGTCAATTCGGACGAGATTGTCGCGACTAATCCGACGATTAAATGCGACATGCCAACAAGTTACAAGTTCGTAAAGTCACCACTCAGTTGATCCGTATCTAGTAAACAACGCATTCTGCGGATTAAGGGACTTTCTGGACCGGTAAAGGTTTCACACCAAATATGGCCTTTTGCAACTTGTTAGAGTTGAACTTTCGTGATTAAATTCAAAATTAAAAGGCATTGAAAGTGGCAATGCTTAAAGCACAAAAATAGTTGTTTTCCGACTGCGATTTATGTCGAAATGGGTGTGAAAACATCACACACTTTTAATTAAATTTTGCTAAAAAGCAGTCCGGTACCGATGTAATGTTTGTCGCATAAGACTAACGAAAAACGTTTAACTGATAAAATCTATTTATTTTACGATCTATCATTAGGTTAATAAAAATTAGCTTTACTAAACCTCACTCGAGATAAGATCTTCAGGTGATCGCGGTAACTTGGATGTTGCCAGAGCGATTAACCTTATCGCTGTAAGTTTCCGTGTGTTTATAAAGTCAATATATACGTTTTCGACGATGTCTCCATACGTTGCGGTTAATCCTGCGAAGAATGTTAACTTTTAACGTTGTTACGTTTTGCGAAAAAGTAATAAACGGCAAATGCGTTATGTATTCCGACAACTTCGTGGGTTCGCGTGCCAAGTCTGCGGATTATAAATTCGACGTTCGATGATTTAATTATTTGGGTTGTTTTAAAAACAAACGGAAATCGTCTTATGAAGTTAGAACAGTCGTGGTGGATGCAATAAGTTGAAACGCGATGTTTTGTTTTTAAATTTTTAATTGTGCATTGCTTACTTTTCAGAATCAGCGTTATCGCCAAGCACAAGTCAGCAATCTACTCCAAGAAGATTTTTAAAACCTTCTACACAAGTAGGTGTTCCAAATATAGTTATTATCCGCTGCAAAGAACAACCGATTGAAGTTCGCGAACTTCTTGTCCTTCAAACGGCAAAAATGTAAATTGCCGTCGCCTCCTTGTCTTGTACGTTCTGCACTGTTTCTGTAATTGTTTGTGATTTGCAACTTAATAGGCTTCTCACGGTATTTACCGAAATCGGAAAGCACTTTGTTGTCGTTTGAACGATCTATTTGTAAAACATTTGAATGTAAATCCTGCGATATCGTGCGCAACAGTGTCGTTGTGCAAATATTCGCCAGACTTCGGTGTGTTAATTATTTGTAACCACTTTAAATATAAATCGACAATGGAAATTAAAAAGTCACGTACATCATTTTGGAACACGAATGCCGATCGTCAATGGCAGACGGATTCGTGGAAAGATATTTCTGCGAACAATTAATTTATTTAAATTCGGCAATTTTAATTTTTTAATATTTTACCTTTGTTGAAAGTGATACAAATTATATCCGGTTATCCCCTTTGATTATTCTATATGGCATACATAAACAATCTATTTAAAGATTGTTAAAAACTCTAAAGTTTTGTAATCATATAATGTTGGTATCGTCAACGGGAACATCGCTATTTATCTTCAGGGCCCCGACCACCTCAGGGAATTCGACTGATGAACTTTGACACCAACACGGTCTCAGTGTTCGTCACAATGGCGCGACCGGGCAACGGGGACAGGGTCAGTCATTATATGGTCAGTTACAGGTAAGAAAACTTGCACCATTTTGATTGAGAGTAATTTTTTCGGTAGATTGGTTACTTGAGTAGTTTATATGCCATCAATTCGGTTTAAATGTGGAATGGTGCATGTTGTACACTGGGTTGCCGTCTTTAGTGGCCTTTTCGAGATGTAGACTCCAAAATAAAAAAAATACACTTTTTTGTATTTATTGACGAGCATAACTGATCAATATTTTTTGTAGTTAATCACTTTTGTCCTAAATTTCCTATTTGCTGTATTGCGACCCTGTTGTTGCTTATTATGAAATTAGCAAGGCTTAAAAAAAAAAAAAAAGTGCGTAGAATTTTGTTTTATTTTTCCCCATACTTAGTCTTAGAACCGTTTTCTTTTTGTTCTTTCAGGAAGGCCGATGAACCTGTCTCCGCCGAATTTCGACTGCCGTCCTCTACCCGGGCTGGACTCGTGATGATACCCGATCTTATGCCGTCCACCGAGTACATCATTTCCGCCTGGACTGACGTAGTTTCCGCTGCCGGAAGAACAGTCGCGGTTTCGAAAAGGGTCGACCTGAAAGTCACCACTGGTGGGTGTCAATTGCAATATTGTTGAGCTTTCTTATCTATAGTAACAGCACGCAACGCGTTTAAATATAAAACAATATTTGATCGCATAGAAAGCTTCAGAGGCGTAGCCAGGGTATGTTGCGCCCGGGGCAAACTATAAAATTGGCGCCCCCTCCTCAATGTCCAATCACATTTTCTATTAGATTAACATAGTATACCTTACTTTATAAGAAAAAAAAAATAATTTTAATAGAACATTGTATTTAAAGAAGCAGCCGGCTCATTAGGCATTTGTAGGCCTTATTTTGGCGCCCCTGTACCTTGGCGCGGGGACATATGTACCCCACCGCACCCCCCTAGCTACGCCTCTGAATAGCGAAAGCTTGCGTTTCTTGGCGAAGACAACAATAAAGTGATTTATCGCAAAATGACTGTCCATCTTCTTTAAATAAAAGTATTTTAAGATATTCCAACCAAACGCTTACGTTTAGGGCTAAAATAAATTTGCGGTCGGTAATTATTGTTGACGTTTATGATTAATTTGCATTTCAACACCGACCGCCGCCGGGATACTGAATTTGCAAAAAAACATATTTTACACCAGTGCTTCCCAACCTTTTTCAGTTCGCGACTCACATTTTAATGCGAACTATATTGTGCGACCCACAATGAGGTATGACCAAACAACTAAAGTTACATAAACCTTCCATCTTTACTACTGGCGTACATATTGAAATAAGTAATGCGACACAACACATCTAATTGTTACATATTTGGGAAATTGATGCATGAACTTTACGTAATTGTGATGCAATAATTTCCCGATCTAATAGAAAACTGTAACATTTAGAGGTACTTCGTGACCCACCTGAAATAGCTTCGCGACCCACTGGTTGGGAAGAACTGCTTTACACTATCGGACAAGAAATAACTTTTTTTTGGGATTTGCGCCAAGGCGGCGTTAAACAGAAGCTTGTGCGCAAAGAAGCAAATTCGTAACGGAGTGTTTTTTAAACTCAGCCGTTCCCGGAATCGCCGAGGTCCTGGCTTCCGAGTTGCACGCAACCAGCATCACTTGGTCATTCCGACTGCCATATTACGTAACAGAACGATCACAGGAGAGGTTTATCATCACGGTGCGCGACGACACCCACGGACGAATCCTTGTCGGTAAGTTGAATAAAATTGCGAAAAAACCCTACGCAAATAAGGAAGCAAATAACATGCATGTTTGAATGACTTTAATTTAATTTTTTTATAGCAAAAAGTTAATATAATAGTTTTTTTTACGAACTCAGCAGTTATCCCGTTTTTACTATTAAAAAAGCTTACAATATTTAAAGTGCATTTAATTGAAAGTTTAAAAACAAAACTTCTAGAATAGTTAGTGTCGCCCAAAATAGAAGTATTTTTTAGCACTTTTTCTTTTTTTATTTGAAATTTGGTAATAAGCTATGATAAAATCCTCATTTGGTGTAATATACAAACATCTAATTGTTAAGTTTTGTTTATATTTACTCTTTTTTTAATTTAAATATTTGGTAAATACGTTACTTGTTCGTAAAACCGTTATCCAACGATCAAAATCCAGTTACTGAATGCTGGTTGCGCAATGCGTAATGTGCCCACCACGCGATGATCAATTGGCAACTCGTAATCTGGAAGCTCCCGCGCTGCCCGATTGTTGTATTACAATGCACCGAGCGCCGCCTGCTATTGTTGTCGATTATTGCAAGAATTAAGCGGCTTCGGCACGAATGGCATTTCGAGCGAAGGTGGCGACTCCAACCGGGGATAAAGCGATTCCATTGTCACGAAACGGCGATTCGATTGTCGCTGTTTATCCAGGCATGCTTGCCAATTCGACAGAATACGCATCTCGATTACGTCATACAAAAACTGGTCATGAAATGTCACCGAACGATCGGGAAGTATTGACGGCGAGACAAACGTGATATATTTTTTAATTAATAATATGTGTGAACATTAGTGCAGTGAAAATATTCAAACCGGCCAAAGCTAATTAGCAATAAAAAACGCAATTCAATTAAATCAAATGGCCGTATACATTTTTTCCACGGTAAACGACGCTGGCCACCAACTTATGCAATAGCTAAAAGTGCATTTGCTAATAAGGTATGTTTCTTCGAAAAACAATCTATTGAGATCCGTTAATGATTTTTACGTGCCATTGGTTGAGAACCGAAATGCTGGAATATTTTTTTACTATTTTAGACACAACATTGGACAAGAGCGCACGCTCTTACACCGCTACCGGACTGACACCTCGTACAGTTTACACGTTCAGCATCAAGGCAAGCAACGCTGGCAAAGATTCAGTCACCGCTTATTCGGAGCCTATCAAGACACGTAAGTTGGCCAATGTGGTGCTAATTTCTCATTTTGAACCGGCAGGAGGTTGATACGCGTAAATGTATTATTTTTTGTGTGCAAAACCTCGTATTAGACATTAACTAAACTATTCAAAAGTTATTTGAGCGAATAGATTGAGTCAGCAAACTTAAAGCGAGAAAAGCTATTAGAACGTTAATTGCAAAGATTTATCTTCCGACCTCGTCCCCGGGTTCGTTATTGCCATTGATCAAAATTATTACACTGTTGAAAAGTATACCCTCGGCCAGATTACAGGTAAAACATATGTTAATGAAAAAGTGAAAATTCTAAACATACCAAAATAAAGTAAAAACGGATAGTGGCAAAAACAAGATATGTCGCGAAAAATAAATTTTCAGCCCAAAGTTTAATATGAAACTATAGACACATTTCTATTAATTACTTTTATCGAACGTAAAATGCCTTGTAATGGATTCTAGCGAATCGCGAAAAGCTATTATTTGGTCCAAATAAAGCTGTACGGAAACAAGAACACGCTTGTAAAAATAGTCTCTCTTTACGCATGCGCAGTGACACGTTGTTACGGGTGCGTCGACGCGATGTCACGTGACGAGTGCATGGCGATCGTGGAATGCTCCCCTGAGTCAAGCGGCTGCCTCAACGTGGTTCGACGTCACTCGGTAACCAACACCGGCAAATACCAGCCGTCCAGCTACAGGGCTTCTCTTGTCTGCAAACAGCCCAATGCCTGCGATGATAACGAGAAGCAGGTAAAAATGACAGGGCTCATTATTGTTTTAAAAAAGAAAGCACTTTTAACTTTTTGAAAAGGTAACAATCAATATTTTTTTTGGTTCTCGATAAAGGGATGTTTTTCCTACAAATAACGCTTTCACTGCCCTTTTGCAAGAAAAGCAGGGCTTCGAAAGAGTAGAATTATTATTATGTCATTAGGAGTTAATTTTCTACTTTTTAAATAATTTTGGTATACATTTGGCTTGGCTTCCTATGCCTGCCTGTACACGATTACTGCTTTTTCCCAATGAAGCTAAGTTATTTTCCTATAATTGTTTGTACTTTAATACACCACCTGAACGATTGACGTCACAATCCCCACTATTTTCCACAGAATGTCACGGAACAATGCAATCCGGACAGAAATCGAAATGTAGATCCGCCCGAGGTCTGCAGGTAATTATATCTATTTATCTTTCACGGAGTATCCCTTTAAAATCTATTGCAGAAAAGGAATTTTGCAATATTAGCCAAATTTTATTGGGACACAAGCAACTAAAATACAATAGTGTTCAGTGACCAAAATATGGGCTCTCCACCGACTACTTGTTTATATTTTCAGATGTTGTTGTGAGGGTGATCTATGCAACGGGCCGGGTACAACTTGCGGTCGTGTGTTAGGATGGTTGGACCCCTTCCGATCTCCCGAACAACTGATTTTTTCACCCCTTGGTATGTATACTTTTCCTTGTTAGTAAGTGACCTCTGTCAGCTTTCTTAAGTTTATAATTTTTTTAAATTTGATCTTGTGTGGATTTTAAAGTTTTCTTATAGCATTTACCGATATTACATCTAAAAGTAGTTTTAAACTAGGCATTTTGAAATACGCAAAAAACAGTTTTACACTGAATAGCCTCTTATCATTATAATAAAGACAAAACGATGTCACACTACTCACACATATTATGTTTTAACTTATAGAATACTGCGAGGAGCGCAGCCTTATCACGAACGGAATGGTTATCTGCAGCAGCGGAAACGAGATCGGGTCAGTTTGCACTTTCACCTGTTCTGGAGGTTACTACTTGGTGGGAGTGGGCATAAGCTCCTGTTCCAATGACGGCTCGTGGACAGCGTTGACGCCGCAATGCCTCGAACTAAGTAATTTTTTTTAAGCCCTGCTCAGCCAATAAACAACAGGACGCAAATTCGATAAATTACGGTCGGAGATACTTTGTAATTTAACCAGATGAGTCGCCGATACACTTTGCGTTTTTGCGTTATACCTTTTTACGCTGTTGCAATAAATAAGGCTAAACTTACAACTAGTTGCTTGGGATTCAAATTTGCTCAGCATTTTTTGCACTGATTGGATTTGTTTCTGTTTATTCCGATATTGGTTCATACTTCATATATAATGTATCTGCCAGGTTAATAAACTTTCAGACAGACTAGTCCATGACGTCTTGGTTATGCTGTATCTCACAAGTTCATCTTTGTCCTGTGTGATTTATGCAACTTACAGTAGTGACGTAACATGTAATGCGATTTTCTCTTGTAAGCCACTATACATACTTCCGCACCTGCCGGGTTCTTATCTTCCGCACTTTAGTGCCTTACACTGTAGGGCGTCGTTTCTGTAAACCAATTTGGAATTTCTCTCTGAGAACGCATTTTTGCTATTACTGAATTACTGATACTTTAAAATACCTTTAAAAAAATGTTTAGTCATCGAATTTATAATTTGCGTAAGGTTATGTGATATGAACAAAATTATGTTTGTTTTTAGGTAGATCAACCAAACAGATTTTTCGTCCTGCGTTCTGCATAAACACATATTACTGACAAACCTATAAATAAAAAAAACATCAACAAGCGGTCGTTGCAAAATACAAAAGGATTCATTATTCAAAATTTGGATTTTTTGAGATCGCTGGCAAATCGTTTACATTTAATGCTCTAATACCCTAACTTAATTCCCAATATACGTTTTGCAGGGAAAACAACAATATTTGCGTTTTCAATTTCAGAGCCCTGCCCTGAATTGGACGTCGAAGGCATGGTTCTCAGTTGCAGCAACGATTTCAACGGTGGGTCAGTTTGTGACGTCGAGTGCAAAAGCGGGTACATGCTCACTGGTCCGAAACGAGTTGCCTGCAGCCGACAAGGAAAGTGGAAAAACGACCCACCGACTTGTCTCCAGATAGGTAGGTTTGTGTTTTTTATCCCGTTATGATTCACATCTAAAGAGCAGTTAAGCTCACGACATGCGTCACATAACGAAAAGGTGGATTATGTTTACAACCATTAAAGTACGGCCCGTAAACTTATCAGGTTTAAAAGATTAAATTTAACCTTTAGTAACCTTTTAGTAACCTTTAAATTAATCCTTTCAATTTAACCTTTACGTCTTTCAATTTAAAATAAATGCAAATAACCGAGTTATAAGTTTGGGATTTACCCAGCGTTCTCTGTTAATCGCATGAATTAATAATGCAGTTTGTAACCTTCATTTGACTTGTGTACCGAAAGGTTAAATGGAATATCAAGGTGGAGTATAGTTTTTCTGATAATGACAGACCAAGGGTTACTAAACTTGTTAAATAAAGGATTTTTTTTGTTAAAACGACAATCATATTACCACAGTTAATTATAATACTGTGATACATTTTCTATTAAGCTAAAGGAGTTACAAATAACAATTAGAAAGTTGACCAACTCTCAATTGATAGTTAAGCGATTTTAGACCCCGTTTGCAATGGATTACATTTCAGCATATGTTGTGTAAACGCGAGCTGAACCATTGGCTCTTTGTAAACTTTCGCCGGTGCCCATTGCAAAATTTCCCGCGCAATTCCAACTAAATTGCACAATGTACATTATCCGATCAGAGGCGGAATGACGTGAGACTTTTTATGCAAAACAGAAAACTTTAAAACGTTTGAAATGAATTAGCAGTTCTTGAAATAAATCCACTGGAGGGGCACGTGAAGTTAAATGTGGGCGCCCTGTCTGAGAAAAAAACACTTTATAATTATTCCTGTTTCTAAAAACAAAACGCCAGGGCCCAGACGTTGCAACACGCGAAGAAGTTTAATTAGCCCAAATATGGGCGACCTGTAATCCTGCTTAATGAAAAACGCAAAACACTGCGGCATAAACAGGCACAGGATAACACGCTTTGATTATACTTGAAACCAAATATGGCCGCTGTGTTGACTGATAGGTTAAACTAACCTTTTTGCTTCTCAGACGACTGTCAGCCAGACCCTTGCATACACGGTACTTGCAATGACCTCATCAATGATTACGAGTGCGAATGCACTCCCGGGTGGCGGGGAAAGATTTGCGATACCAAAGGTAATATTTCTGTATATTTCTTGCCTATTAACGAAAACGAAAAACTAACAATAAATATATACGCTATCATTTTTTTCATGTTTGTCTGGTTGCGATTAACTCAATTTTTTTCTCGTTAAGCATTTTAAAATTCGTATTGTTTTGTGCAAAACCCAAGTAACTAGCGAACATAGCGTTGAACCGAATAAACTGTATCTTTTTGCCGCCAGTTTTCTGCGGGGAACTGAGCGCGCCAAAGAACGGAAAGCTGGAATGCACGGACAGCAACAAGTTTGGCTCGCGGTGCAGGTACGCTTGCGGAGTAGGGTATGAGCAGCACGGCCCGTCCTACGTCAGGTGTTTGAGGGACGGCTACTGGTCCTCGCTCGAGCTCACTCTCTGCGTGGCTAAAGGTAAGTCTCATCATTTCGTAAATAGTACTTTTTATAGGTCTCTGCGATAACTCAAAAAGGATGTTGCTCGGCTGCAGTAATTTGAAAATACCGAGCCGAGTTACTTACAAACTACCTTGGTCCGTGATAAATTTTGATAAACACCACCCCTTTAAATAAAATACCTTCATTAGCTTTAAGAACAAAAACTCTTGATGAAAACACGTTGTAGGACGTGGGTTAAATGGGGTCCTATATATATTGCTCATATTTTTCAATTTTAAATCGCGTATTTTGATTATGTATAAATCATTATATATCACTAGGTTATCTTTGAGACCAGGTGTTGTATTCATTGTAGAGAAACTCGGTTTCTTCGTAACTTGAAACTCCACTATAGTTCACAAAATATAGCAAGAAATATTAGGCCACATTGCTCTAAATCTAATATGCAGTAGATGGCATCGGACGATTAGGGCAGAGCAGTAGTTTTTGGTCAAGTACCTGGTTGCAGTTTATTTTGGAAGGTGCAATCAGTTCTACTAACCAATTTGTTTTACTCAGATTGTAAAGTGCCTCCCCAAAACCTAATGAACGGCGGTACGGTAAATTGCACAGGCTACAAGGTTGGCGATACTTGTGATTTTTCTTGTCCAAATGAACTTGACATTGCCGGTGGAGAGGATAGGATCACGTGCCAGAGCGAGTGAGTCAAACTTTTTTGTCTAAGTTCAACCCGTGTTTCTACATTTATGAACGTCGACATCCACTGACTAAAATGGAAAAGTCAACGATAGGAATATCCATGTATAGGGCGGGAACACAAAGAAAAGTAACATTATCTAAAACAGAGTAATATGAATATTCGGTTAAGGTTGAAATTAGGCGAGTTACTTATGAAGTTCGAAGCATAGGTTTGGGGGTTAGGTACATTCTGGTCATTTAGGTCTTATTCCGAAATGTGTTATTCCGGCGTTAATGTTTAATGTCAATCTTATGACTGGAGACCGTACTAAGCAGGTTTAGGAGGGCTACAATAATTTAGACAAGACTTGACTCAAGTCATTTACGAAAATGGCTTGGCATATGTTAAAATGGTTTAATTACATACGTTTTAGTTAAATATGGTTATTTAGGCCAATTGTTAAATGTAATAAATTATAATTTGCTATTTGTTGCCCGTTTTCTGTTTGCTTTACAAAAATTGGTCACAATAAAACGTGTTCACCATTTTAAGTTGAATGTTTCATGTTGATGCCAACGCTGTAAAGTTAAATTGACCTGATGCCATTTTAGGGAAATCTATAAATGCGCATTGCATTCGTCGATACTCGTTACCAAGTATGTTTAATTGAATTCGTCATTTATATTATCACAAAGCCTAATACCTCATGCTTTGTAACTAATGCAACCTACCAACTTGATCTTCCCTTTTAATCGTGCAGCCAAACATGGTCTGGCAAGGTGCCCTGTTGCGACCTCCCGTGTCCACCTCACGCCCTCGTGGACCTCCTCTTCCTCCTCGACTCCTCCTCTTCCGTGGGCAAGAGCAACTGGAAGACTCTTATCGAATTTACAAATCTTCTGGTAAGAGGACCCTTAAACGGTTTTGCGAGTTTCGTTAAGACTTATCTAGGTTACATGTAACACGTTATAAACTAATTATAATTTGTCTGTGTTATTTTGCTTTAGAGAAAACTCAATGGTTCTTACCTTTTCTGGACGCCAGCTTTAAACTGTCGTTGCGTAACGCATTTTAAAAATATACACTTTACTCTAATATGCTTATTAATATTGAAACCCGTCAAAAAATCGATTCAAGTTATACTTTACATTTTATTTTCTATGTAATACGACAAAAGTAGAATATAGCTTTGGCCCGCCACATTAGACCTGCGTTAATTTTTTTAAACTAATTATATGACCCGAAAATTCTTGCGTATAGGCCTACTATTAGTGATTCGCTATGTTTAAGAACAACTTCTTCAGTTGTTTGGCTTTACCTTTCTTTTTCACCAATGACGTTTAGGTCCTTTATATAATAGCGTTTTATCACAGTTAATTCAAGTTAGGTCATTTATAAGGCCAAAATACCAGGTATAAAATTTGTGGAATCATTGTAAAAACAAACACTACCGTAAAGTTTATTCCTTCCTCTTTGTCTATTACGTCCAGTGCTGAAAAGTACCGCAATTTTAGTAAAACTACGTGTTTTTTTACCAGCTTGACTCGTTCGTAATTGGACCCGAAGATATGCGAGTTGGGGTCGCCCGGTACAACCGAAGGGTCGATAAGAGGAATGAGATCTTGATGGGCGACTATATGAGCGTTGGCCAGCTGCGACACAAGCTGAATAAGATTCCCTACAATGGAAGAGGTTAGAAAAACGCATGTTTGACAGATTTTTTTTCTTTAAACGGCTAAAAAATTGTTTAAGTCAATACATACTTCACCATGTCCCTTAACCTTGATGGTGAAATTTTCTGTGTAATACGTTGCTAATTATGTGTAATACGTTGTCGCCCATTTATATTGCCTCAGCACATAGCCTTGCACCTCCGTGGATGTAATACTGTCAGTTGTTTTATAAAATTGGGTCAGCCTTTTTTAAATTAGTTTACGAAATCTTCGTTTAATATTATTAATGAATAATGAACCCTTTGGTAATGAACATTATGTTGTAAAATCTTTAGTGGAGGTAGGACTGGTCCATGGAAAATCATTTAGTCCGTGGTCTATTACGGGTACGTATTTGCCCCGTTGGTATAAAAGCCTGCACACCCCTGATTTATAAAAGTTATGCAATCTTAAAAAACTATCTTTCCATTTTAAATTTGCAGGTGCGTATTTTTAGAATTAAATGACTAAGAACCATTTCTCGTACAATTTAACGTTTTAAAACTAAAATGTTTTTATAGGTACATTGACTGGTAGAGCTCTGTGGCATCTGCACACAGAAAGTCTCCGCGCACCCGGAAACCGGCCCAACGTACCCGATGTGATTGTCATCATCACGGACGGAAAAGCAACCGACAAAGTGGAAAAGGCTGCTCAGGCTATCAGGGATCAAGGTGTCAAGGTGGGTTTGTTTTGCTCGGGTTAAATGTGCGGTGTTTATTGCCCCTTTCTTTTACTTTATATCCGCCCCGGTATAAATCGACCGAAAAGAGTGTTATGTTTATTCTTTGTTGTTCATGAATGACGAAGGGTGAAGTTTCGTTTAGGATTTCACTCTCACAAGGTGTCCGTTTAACGGTTTAGGATTTCACAAGGTGTCTGTTTAACGGTTTAGTCCTAACCTATTTTGACATTAGATATATCACAGGGTGAAATTAACGCTTCGTCGTTTCGCAACAATAAATGACACGCATCGAATCAACGGCGTGGTTATACAAAGCAATGCAGTAGAATAGGTACAAAATCCTATTTAGCGCCGTGAGCACAAACTTTAGGCGTAGGTTGCTTGTGTTGCCTGTCAAAAATACGTCCTGAATATTGTATGATGCAAACTGTCTGTTGACCGTATTAGCAAATCTCTTAAATTGTCACGAATTTATTTAATACGTTTAATATCGAATTACCCCTAAACAAGTGTGCTAAAACGAAGCTACTTTTTCAAACACAATTTACTTTGCAGATCTACGTTGTTGGGGTTGTGAACCGATATAATCGAATGAACATGACCCAGCTTGCTTCGATGTCCTCCGGTCCGGATTATTTGCAGATCATCACCGAAGGTTACGAGAAACTGGCGCGTGATCTAACCTCTCAGCTGACCAAAGATGTATGCTGGTTGCCTTGTAACTTCAAATACGAACAATGGTGAGTTTTTTGTTTTTATTGATATTCGTCATTCGGGGATTTCTGTGCGAATTTTACCATGCATTTTAAACCTTAAAAATGCTTATCTCAACAAAAAAAGTGTCCTCACGCGATTTTTTGAAAGAACACAATTTTTTGATTTTCGAAATTTTCAAATTTAATTCTTGAGTGCAACTGCTCTATAGTGGGAGTAAAAAATGACACATCAAATCCAACAGCCTATACAAATGAAGGCTGCAGTATAAGCCTACTTATTATTTAACAGCAAATAAATAAAAACAAAACATTTGCACAGGGAACTTTCGAATCGACAGCGTCAGGCGTTGGCGATGAGCGAAGATGAAGAATTTTGGCGAAGTTTGGATCAAAATGCCCCTCTTGGAGCCCCACAACCGACACCTTTGCCCAGCAATAAAGAAGATGCGCCACCCGAAGAACCGACTGTTGGTATCTAACACCCAGATTGCGCAATCTGTTAAAATGTTTCGATTTTTTCACTGTCGATACGTAAAGATTTCTTGTGAAATCCGCAAGCGCCACAAGCACACATGCAATCTTGTAAATTTGTGCAAATATCTTCCGAAAAATTCACTATTTGTATTAGTTGTTTTGCAAAAGATTTCTGCTAAAGAAGGACGTTAACCGTTTGTACTGTAATTATATTCGAAGAACATATGATTTATATGCTTTTGGAGCACCTATGCTTGGGCTGTCTGGTATATTTCACCAAACTTCTATAAAGTTCTTAAATCATTAAAGGTTTGGTGGGCAAGGGCGAACTTAAGGGGGAATAACCCCCCGCTTAGCGTGAATTATTTAAGTTTCTATTATGTTAAATATCTCCAGGGTCTTCGCGAAAGAAATATCTCCAGGCCTTCGCGATTACTGTAATACGATTGAAAACAGCACGTGTTTTTCAAATTATGGTTGTTTTATGTCGTCATTTGAAACAATCTATGTCCTCTCTCAATTTAAAGTTGTTTTGTTTAAGATTGTTCAGTGTTTTTTCTTTTGATTTCGCTTATTTTTTATTTCTTTATTGCAAATGCTCTAAATGTACAGTCGTTATTTTTGTCCTCTGTTCCATTTGTTTTGCAAATAAACGACGTCACACATAATCAAGAAAACCGTGATTCTACAGGAACGTTGTACATCGACGTGAAGAAAATATTAAATGCGACGGTCATCAATGTTAAGCAAACATTTATAGGTTAAATGGCGAATAAAGCTATTTGGGCTTTGATGTTATTTGCCTACCACAACGTGCTTTTTATCCTATTCTGAGCGTTTTCTGGTCACGAAGGCTATTTCACACAACGCTGTCCTTTTCAATCTTGAAGTTTAATCATCACGTGAAAGTTGCATTTTTGAATATCAAAAACCTATTCTTTTGTGACGTCTAGCCAACCGGTAGACTACATACCAATTCGTTAAATGTTTTTTGTTAAATCTCAACTCAAATATAACCAAATTTTCTCTGATTTGTTCGTGAATGATTTATTTGTTATTAATGATGAAAAAATGCGTGGGTTAGGGTCACTACTCTTCATTATGCGCTGAATTAAAACTTCACAAACTTTTTAGCCAGCAAACTCTGAGAAATTTCCAAACAAATAATTTTTTTTATAATTTTTAACAAATTTTATCATTAGACTTTTGTTACTATTAATAACGTTGGGCGCGACCCCTATACGAGTTATCCTAAAAATATTTGTAATTGTAATAATATAGTATAACTTTTTAGTCATTTAAAATGTTTGACTTTCAAGATGAATCTTCAGTTGATTTATAAAAACTCTAACTAATGCTATATTTCAGTGACATCCACTATTGTTTTTATCTATGTATTTATTCAGCCTCTAGTTTAGTAATTGCTGGATAAACCATTAAGCAAAATAAGCACCGGTGCCTAGAGCATCAATGGAAGAGGGGCACTACAGAGATTTTTATTTCCGAATTTAAAATGGTACCTCAGTGTTTATTGAAATAACTCGAGTAGGTCAGACGACTGAGACGTCAATTGTGGCCCGTTTAAAAATGGGGTGCAGTGGTTTCCAAAATATTTTACCTGGTGAACTCGCTTTGCTTTATTAAAATAATGAAGTTGCCTATGCTTAAAACTAAGAAAATTAAAAAAAATCAGAGTGGTGGAATATTTATTCTAACTTTCAAATTAATACATGCAACCTACTGCTTAAACACAAGCTGCGTGGCTTAGACCCTCTGGTCTTTTTGCCATGCACATTTATCGCAGTACGAGTCGGTGTTAATCATAACCTTAGCAAATGTTGACAATCCACAGCAGGGGTGAAAGCAAAATAATTTTCTTACCGAAACGCAATAACATTTTCAGAGATGACGTCACAAAGTTATAACGGAACGTCTAAAACAAGTCATTTTAGGATACCTGAGGTTATAATCTCGTGCACAAATACGCAAATGAAATTTTAGGGTTAATTAAATTCAGTCACGAAGATGACGGTTAATGGCCTGGTGATAAAGGGACATGTTCTGATAAATAAAGAATATTTCTTGTTTAAAAAGAACATTACCGGACGGCGTACTTGCCAAAATAATCTTCCGGAAACGCCGCTTTGGCCGTTCAGTAATAATAATCTTTACAGTACAGAGCATCGTATTTAGCCCCTGGCTAATTTCGCATTTGTTAATGCGGCGTAGCCCAAATGTAATTTTTCTGCCTAATATTGTAAAGGTGTCAACATTTTGTATTTTGTGAGCTACTCAAATCAGTTAACAACATTACTTTTGGGTTTAACCTTGCACAGTTGTAGCTATTTTGTTATAACTCCGAAATACATACATGAACACAATATACTTTCAATTGAGTCAGGCTTTGTGTATATAACAACATGTCAAGAATTCGTGGAAATTACAACTTAATGCTCATGATCTTTCTAAACAAGACAACAACTGTGCAGAGGAAGTAAAATTCTATTATATGGTATGTTATTTGTTAATACCGCTTATTTGACATATATTTTTTGGGGTAATCGAGCATGGCACGGCTGTTTTATAGCTTAAATTTTGTCAGTTACTGTACCGGTTTATCAAATTCCGGAACTTACTGTTTTTTTTTTAACTCGTAGCTCATTGAAACGTTTTACCATGACTGTGTACTGTAGGAGTAACAATTTATAGCTCCTTAATAAATGTAAAGCAATAGTAATAAATGCTACCAAAAAACTATTTTTTAGTTTGATGGATGCGCCTGTGCTGACAAAACTGCACTTTATAGCTTTGGCTCTGTTGTCTGCAGACCATAGCAAATATCTTACTTAATCGCCATTTTGCTTTCCGCAGTGTTCTTAAAAAAACGTTATTTGAGAAATATGACAACCATAAAGGTTCTCATTTGCTTTGTGATAAATTAAATGAGAAATATTTGAGAATGGCTGAGACAAGAAGCTGATACAAAAAGAAAAAACGAATGAAAGAAACGTCACTTTCCAAGAAAAAAATACTAATGCAGAAAATGAACCCAAGAAAAATAAATCGTTGCACGTTAAAAATGTGTCAAGAATAAAGAGTTAAAACGCTATAATTCAGACGTTTGTTTGAAGGTTGCCACATGGAGGGAAAACGGCGAAAGCGACTGACAGATGATTTGAATAACGCAACTCTGGCAACCTATTCAACTTACGTATCTGATCCACCTAGAACTCGGGACTATTTCTGTATATGTCTTCAAGTAAAGGTAGAATTTTCTGTGGTTAAACGAACGATATAAACTGTTACAATATTATTTGCAATGTGTATTGTTGGTCAAATTTTAATTCAATTACGGATAAAAATAGTTTAGTCGTAGGTAATTAATTATAGATTTTATTGGTTAAATAAAGGTAAAAAATATATTCGAAGAGAGATTTTTGGGAAATAATATTTAAGTTCGTTTTACTATAATACTTAGTTAAAATGAAATACTTAGGGCAAAAAACTATGATACGATGCTAAATTAATTAAGTTAAATGGCTAGTGCTCACTGTTTGGATAAACTAAAACCCAAATGACAAAATTTCCTGGACAATTTTACTAAAGATGCGGTCAATAGATTTTGTTCATTTATCTTTAAAAGTGCCTAAAAATTAAGGCTTCTTGCTCAATGTATGTACAAGAAGTAAAACCATTCCATGCTCTATTGAAGGCTCTGTATCAAAACTTCGACTGGACATCCAATGTTGACTTTACTTTTCTTTCTACCAACTGGTACATGGGCACGCGAGATGTGCAGTGCTGGTACGGTCAATAAAATAATATGTGCGCTAGAGCTAGACAACAATAACGATATTTTTTCATATTTGTGTATTGCACAATATATATATTTTACAACATATACTTTTATTGTGTTGCAATAAAGAAACCTTTTCCATACCAACAGCTAAATGGGTAGAAATCTACGAAAGCTACAAACGTTATAAGTATCCAGTTTTAATAACAACAAGGTATAAACAGACTTTAGTGCTAGGTAGGCTATGCTACGAATCTTCTATTTTATGTCGCACTCACTTTTAATGCTGTCCGTGTCATTAGTTTTCTGTTATCGAGCTTGATAAATCCCTTTCAGTTGATACCCTATTCATCAAAAAATATTCGTAATATAGCATTTATCCCTTAAGGGGTCCGTTTTTCCCCGCCTCCCCTACCAATAATTTATTCAACCTGTTTATGGATGCTTTATAAGATTTCCTGATAATTAATTATTCAGACGTTAATTGGGGTTACACAACATGGATTTAAAAACACGAAATAGCGGAAGGTTATTCGTAAAGCGAAAATAATTGCAATCTAATATAATGGAAACTTATTTTGTAACTTTGCCTACAACCTTCAATTTTTTTTGAATGGTCTTATAAAAAAAAAATTATTGCACCCAGGGGCGCCCGCAGAAAATTTTCCAGGGGGGGCAACCAGGGGCGTAACCAGAAAATCAAAAAGGGGGGGTCCTGAATTTTCAACTTAGGGACTTCCCCTATTTTTCGTCTGACGTAAATGAATAATGATAAAACAGTGACAGTATGACGTCATAGAATGGTGATTGCAAGACGTGATAAAAAAACTAATCAGAAACAGACAAATACGTCCAGCAAAAGCGAACACGTGCGTCGTCGACAATCCTGTCAGGCGCCAACTGCGAAATCACGGTGTGCAATCGTTAACTTCAGTCAAAAAAAACAAACCAAGACCGTGAAATATGTGTGATTAATTGTGGTAGAATCACACATAATTCGACTATCAGCAGCGCAGTTTTCAAGTTCCATGAACAGAACGAGCGCTAAATTACAAGCACGTCTTTCACCACCTGCACTACTAAACGAAGGTCGTTTTTTCCGGGTATTATTATCAACATCTGCGCCGAGCTATGTGCCAAGTCACCTAAATTACAAGCTGTGGAGGGGAATAAGTTGTGTCCATTGCACACTTAGTACGTGGTCTTAGAGCATGCTTAAAGAGCATAATTTTGCGTTAACCATCATTACTTAAAAATGGAGACTTTGAAACGCGCACGACAGTCACCATTATACTTCCTTTTAAAAATCTGCTTCAGTTAAACAAATGTCGATGTTATACCAACATCGGATATTAGCGCAGAGACCGAACAGCGAGGAGCATACGGCGTATAACTCGACGTTTTTCAGCAAGAAAAAAAAGAAAGAAGGTTTGACTTAGCGTTGTCAATTGTCCAATACACACTTGCTAATCAGTCAACCTAAAAAAATAACAAAAGAGAAAAACTTCCAGCGTTTACGGTCGACCAAACAAAAGGCGATAAATGGCGTTTTGCACTCGATTTTGGTTTCTCATTAGATTAAGACGCGTGACCCAATTACAAAAAGCACGCCGCTTCGAACAGTTTGTTAAACCATGACAAAAACGAACAAAAAACGATAATATCACTTACAAAATGGGGGTAAGAACTCCCGCCCCCTGGATACGCTATTGGGGGCAATGGATAATGTATAACATTTTTAACCTTTATAAGTAATACATACATATTACACTTGTAAATAATACTAATAATCGCATTTTCAAATTGTAGGGGGGGGGGGGGGGGGGGCGCCCGCTCCCCCGTGCGGGCGCCCATGGTTGCACCCCATCATTAGGAAATTAAGTTGAAACCACTAGGTATAGTATGATTCATAAATTGGTCACGAAGAAAGCTTTTTTCATAATTGATCTACACTCTACAGCAGCGTTTCTCAACCGGTGCGCCGTGGAAGGTGGCCAGGTGCGCCGCGAGAAAATGGGGAAAAAATGTTACAAAAATTCTGTATTATTTGTAGAATTTGCGAACAATTTTAGAATAAACTCTAGTCAATATTTTCTGTGAATAAACACTGAGCAATATGACTGGATGCGTAGCCCCTATTGAAGTCCCAATCGTTGATGTTGGCTCTTCGCTAACAAAGAAAGAGGAACTATTGCAACATTTCTAGCGGGGCTTCCGCCATAAAACCGCAATTAAAACAACAGCAACTTCAGCATAAAAAACAGTTCGGAGTAAGACCAAAATGGAACTAATACCTAATACTCCTAATAGCGTTTAAATCAAAATAAGACCTAAATTCATCCGAGTAAGGCCTAAATGGCAAGAATAAGGCCTTTGCTACCTTTTACTTAACCCCAAACCCCACCCATAACTTCAACACAAACTCCCCTAATAATTTTTACCATAACCCAAATTCTTATTCTACCCATTACTCGCGCCTAAACCCAAACAGAGGCAAATAATCCTGTGCCAAAACCTATGGCACCCAAACGTCGACACCAAAACGGCCGATGCCAAGAATATGTCCTCTAATCGACCCATACCCTTTTTTTTGCAATTTTGAGCGTTATTTTGTCCATTTAGATTTTTTTCCGTTACATTTTGGATTTATTCCGAGTTAGATCTTGTTGCTCTTGGGGCTTATTCTGTGTTTCCATCGAACTTTAACTAACATACCGTGTGTTTTCATAATTTACAACAGGAAAGGCCTATTTTATTTTTTTATTTTTATTTCGGCCTGTCTTATTAAGCACATCGTATTTTAAAGCAGAGCTGTGGAGTCGGAGTCAGATTTGGGACTCAACGTACCGTAGTCGATTTGTTTTGCTAAAGTCGGACTGCCTGAGTCCCGAGTCCGACGTGCGCAGTAACAATTTTAAAACTAATAATGCCGCCAAATGCAAATTGAAAAGGCGAAATAGCATATGGTGGATATTTTCCAGCAATGTATTGTGGTTGGATGAGATATATGACACCCCTATGAGGGGATTGTTGAAAATCCACCTTAGTTTAGTTACGTAAATGGGAAAATGAAATGCTGTAGGGTTGCAGACGGACTCGGAAATTGACGAAATCACACATTTGGCCGGAGTCGGACTCGGGAGTTGGAGTCGGGTTATTTTTAACCGACTCCGCAAGCTGCTTAATAGATAATAAAATTAGGAACCTGATGTTATAAAAACTGCCAGCAAAAAACAAAGTATCCAAACAAAGTTAGCAGTCGACTCGCTTGTCAGGTGCGCCGCCACATTTTGAAAGGTTTACGAATAATTGAAAATGATCAGTTTAATTAGCGCCATGGTAATGATTTCAGGTTGTAAAAAAAGTTTTTGGGTTGGGAACTTTAGTCGCCTACTTTTGCTTTGGCAGGTTAGGGCGACATCTTAAATGAGTTATATTCACACCGTTTGTTCGTGTATTTTTAAACTCTTGACTCAGTTGATGGTGGTCCATATATTAGGGGTGCTTGATACTCCGTAGGCTATATTATTCAAATATGCGATATGCTAGTTAAGCATTACTGCCGACCAAATCGGATAACGAGTGAGTTGCTTATATTATGCGACCCGTTATGGCGTAAATTTGTGACGTCATCTCTAAAAGTTGTCATGCGTTGTGGTAAAAAAATATCATCGTTCCAATATCAAAAACAATTTAATTCACACTTTTTCACGTAAAAAATGTGATCAGTGAAACCGTTAAATAACACCATAGCCTACCTGTTAAATTTACTTGCTGTTTCTGCATCAATAAAAGTTTTTCGTTGATGCTGCTTGTATTTGACAGTATTTTTTCTGTAAATATATTTTAATAAAAACTAGGAAAACAATAGAAACCTACAAATCCGATATATTTGTGCACCACATGGAACGATAACCGTAGGTTTATTAAGTTTTACCTTTTTTAAACCACTCGTTATGACATAAATTACTGACATCATTAGAGAAAGTTTACTTGCGTTCTTTGAAGAAAATTATTCTACTTTCACCCTAGATTTTAACTTAATGGTATAATACGCACTGCTTTAGTTTTCCGCTATATCTTTGGAAAAGTTTGGATTCGATATAATCTATGTATTCTGTGCTTAAATGTCGTACTTTTAACGAACATAGCACATTGTTTTAGTTTTACTTCAAGCGAAATAAATTCTAATGGGCTTCAGAGTAATACGGATATAAAAAATCAGTTTGAAAGGCTTATAGTCATTAGGAAATTAAGGTGAAACCACTAGGTATAGCATGATTCCTTAATTGGTCACGAAGAATGCTTAATTTTAATTAATCTACACTTTACAAGCAGTATGTATACCAAAAGGAACAATAGAACTTTAATTTCAACTTCTACAACAAATTTGTTTAAAACCAGTTAGTTTAAAACAAATCTAGAGAATCTCACAAGGAATTTATTTGCTCAAATTGTAAAGACAGGGGTGTATAAAAGGTGGTCAGCGGTGTCCGATAAACTTGTGTACCATGTGGAACGATAACCAGAGGTTTCCTAAGTTTTACCTATTTTAAATGACTGGTTAGGACAAGAATTGGTGACATCATCTGTGAAAGTTTTCTTGCGTTCAATTATGTCTGGGGTAAAAGTAGAAAATTATTCTACTTTTACCCTAGGTTTTAACTTAATGGTATAATACGCACTGTTTTAGTTTTCTGCTATCTCTTTGGAAAAGTTTAGATTCGATATAATGTATGTATTCTGTGCTTAGAATGTCGCACTTTTAACGAACATAGCACATTGTTTTAGTTTCACTTTAAGCGAAATAAATTTTAATGGGCTTCAGAGTAATACGGATATAAAAAATCAGTTTGAAAGGCTTAAAATTAACCACTAATTGATTTCCAATTTTGCACGAATGATTTTTTTACTACCTAGCTATACCTACGCTTCATGTATTCATATTCCAAATAAGTTTTTATTTTACAAAAATATGGATAAGTCATACAAATATAAAAAAATATAAACACATTAGACCAGGGTTGGTGAACCTTTTTAGTTAAAGGAGCAATATAAGCCAAATATTCTTTGTTGTATTTCAATGAGAGCCATATAACACTTTTTAACGTAGGTATAGGTTGGAAAAAAATACAAAATTGAACACGGACGCGTTTATTCGTTTAAAGAACAGAACATAATATGCACTAAAAATTAATTAAGTTTGCGCAACTTTTCGCCTTTAATATAAGAGACTTCTTTGAAGGGTATAACAGGCTCGAAACAAATAGCATTCGCACGAATCGCAGAAAATTTGCCATTATGTGAGTTGAAAAAGGAAAACTAAAGAAAAAAGCGGTCGTGCAGCGTGAAGTTTTATTTGAGATCATGCTCAGAAACATTAGCTTAGATTTTTCTTGAAGCAAGATTCGTTCATCAAAAGAGCCATATAGGTTCCCGACCCCTGCATTACACTAAAATAAATTCCAGATCCGCACGTGGCACATCCATGTGTGACGGGACAATATCATCACTTGTCGACTTCATTTTCTTGCAAAATATAGTTAAAGATTGTAGAATTATATATACAACGGGATGTTTTTTTGAAATAAATTTATAGTTTTAAACGTAAACTTACCTTCATTAAAACCGCTTTCGAGGAAACCAGCTGAAAATCGTATTACGTAGGAAACTTCCGAAACGTCTTATTGCGCTTTTCTGTAACATACACTAAAATTAAACCATAATCATACCTTGAAAAGTTGGTAAAAATAACATTTGCCTTTACTTTAACATGTGGAATTTCGTCCATATTTTCGGAAAAATGAGTAACTTTTGTTAAATATCCTTATTTTTTGGTGGATCGACCACAAATATTAGCAAATCAGCATGTTTAAATCATGTACATACGGCCTGGGTGTTTGTTTCTTAAATAATTTTGATTAATCCTGTTACAAGTTACTGCAAACCTGCTTTTTATTTACATCGGGTCTATCGACATGACGTTTCGGTTGTTGAAGTTTGTTAATGTTGTCGTCGTTCACTGCTTCTTGTTTCTAAATAACACATAGAAATAAGTATGTCCTGCTATATTGTATTTACTCGCAGCCTTAACGACTTCAAACCTTCTCATTGCGCTTGTTAGAATCCTCCACACAACTTGCAAATGTTGAACTGAAGCAATATTCGCTGCGTATTTTTCCTTAATAAAAAATATCTAACTAATATAAAAACACAACAAGTTTTACCGATAAACATAAAAAATGGCAAACCTGTTTGTGATTCATATATGGATTGTTGGTACAACTTTTCGGCTTTTGAGATACCTTAAAAACAAATAATAACCAAAATGTTTTTATATAAAACTTGAATTTAGCGTTTTACATTTTTTTTATTATTGCCTTTTACCTGTCTATAATTTTCCCTCAGCCTTTTATGAGAAACGATGCATTGTACCAAACTGAAAGGTTCAAACTGTAAATTCAACAATTCTTTTATTAAATTTTACATTGGACAACAAACCAACAGGTTTTTTACGCTTTATTGCTATTTGAACATCGTTTTACCTTAGTTCGTAAAATTTTCTTCGATAGCTGGTGAAGCAAAATTTGATTTCCAGCCAAGGTAGGTGGTAGAGTGACAGCCAACTGACGGGTTATTTCTCTGGTTCGACACTTTTTCTACAAATGAAATAACTGAATTAATATTACAAAAACTACGATAAGTTGAATACTAATTTTACTGATACTGATAAAACTATTATTTACCTTAATTCCACGGTGATTTCCAATCTAAAAAAATCGTTGTTAACGTTTTAGCTGATTATTCTTCTGTAGTACTTTTAAATAAACGGAAAATATTTTTTGAAATTATGTGAATACAAGGACCCCCGTGGTCATATATTGAGATATCCTTACTAATTGGGAAAGCAAGACTCAACCAGCTTATTTTTATTTTTTATTTTTTAATCATTTATCCTTAAGAATACTTTCTAAGTTCATGTATTATAGTTTAACAACACGATACGGATGCAAAACACTTACACCAAAGTGTATTTGAAGCCAGCTCAAATCAACTATTGTCGCCTATGCGTCTATACCACTTCTGAAGACACCTACGAAGTAGCAAATTAAATATGAAAGATAAAAGCTTAACATAAATAATATTGAATGAAGCAGGAACAAAATGTCGACCTACCAAAGTAAATATGGCTTTTATCCACATTGCTATAGTGCTGCCTATCATTTCCGGTTGCGTAACATTTAGCGAAAATTCTCCTTTTGCATTTTGAACCGCGGTTGTTTGAAATTTTTCCATCTGTAAAGCGATAATCTACGTTGGTTTTCACTGACAGTCTGAAATCGTACTAAGTTGATGGGCCAGTCTTTAACATAGTGTAATTTAATTTTTTATTCTATCGAATGTAATTGTTAAATTTTAGAGTAAAATATGTTGTCTGATACTTATTAATAAAAACAAATAATAAACTTACAGTTATTGAATTTTTGTGCGATGTTGCGTTCTTGTTAGAATTACCACTTTGATCATTTATCTGAACTCTCTCAGTAAAGGACTCGGGTTGTCCTGAAGTCTCATTCTGCACAAAAAGTCTTTAGTAAATGCAGAAACCAACGTTTTAGGCATTTATTAGTTACCTCTTCTTTTTGAACGGCAATTGGGAAAAGGGTGCTGACATATTCAGAAGGCAGATGTTTCTATTAAACAGAATAAAAACTTATTATATAAATGCGTTTGCATTGGTGGACGTTGTTCACAGGATACTATTCTCCTTTCTACCGGCAATAAACGTTTAACTAGACATATGTTTAACACCAAACTCCAAAACTCAAAGAAAAATTTACATATATTAATAAAATTTCACATGTAACCTTATCACATTATAAAAGCTGGTGATTTAAAACTAGGTCTACTTACCAGCAACTTCGTGAAGTCAGTAATTTGAAACGGAAACATTCCAGCCCCTGCAATGTCCTTCCGGTAATTGCAGGGAGCATTTCGCATTGTAATGGCTTGAATCTGGGGAATCATTCCTGGCAGATTTCTTATTGCGATGCTGGTCTCATTCGACGCAATCTAAGATATCAACGTTTAGTATTGTCTAACCAAGTCTATCTTTCTCTACAATCTTTGCTAAATATTTATTTACAGTTTTAGGTTAACGATTAGGCAACTTTTGTAGCCTAAGGTTAATTTATTTTTATGAAAAGTAAGCTAAAATTGTGCAATATATCACAAGGATTATCTCATATTAAACCCACCTTGAATCGATACATTCTCAAAGGTTATTTGATAAATCAGATAACTTTTAAATTCAGTCAAATTTGCTATAAATAACTAACAATAAATTATTAATTAACAGTTGCAAATGTGATTTCATTTTTCCCAGTTTCTGCCCAGTCCTAAAACAGTCCATTATTAGATAACAATCGTAACTTGACGACAAATTCACAATGTAGTTCATAGAAATAACATATTTTATCTTGTTTTTTTATTTAAAATAAATTCAGCGCAAACTAAATAAAATAAAGTGGTCAACATTTAACCTATAGTAAGATATGTGCTAAAACAGACCCATTTTAATAATTTAAAAATCATTGCATATTAGTACAACATGATTTACAGATTTTTTTTATTGAAACCATAGCTGTTTGTTGAACAGTGTGACAATTGTCTGTTAAAAAGTTTGTGGTGAAACATAATATTGAAATCAGGGCTAATTGAAGCAGGCGTAAATGTTAAATTGCTCTGGCTCCAGCTCCGGAGCTTATTGATACCACTGCTCCGGCGCCAGCTCCGGTAAAAACTATCAAATTGGGCCAGTCAGTATCAATCAGTATCATTGGTTGCAGCTGACTGTTATGCTCAGTCTGCTGTCAAATCCCAGCAACGTGGTTAGTTTGAAAAATTGGTGCCAAAGAGGCAACAATTTCTAGTTTTGTGAAGGATTGCTGTTAAATTGTGTGAATTCAGCCATTAGTAGTAGCATATGCCATCTTATGAAATATATCGGAACCGGAGCTACTTTTTAAACAACTGACTCCAGCTTCTGCTCCAGCTCCCGTTGAATTTCACGTTGAGCTCCGGCTCCAGCTCCGGCTCCAGCTCCGGTAGGCTAAAAATGCACGGCTCTGGGGCTCCAAAGCCCTGATTGAAAGTCATTTACACCTTGAAATAATTTTACACTTTTTCCAGAGTAAGCCTATTATAAATAGTTAAACTAAGCTTGAAAATGAATATCAAAGCTATAGATAGGTCGAGTAGTGAACATCATCTTTTAAAATACTTTTCTATATTGGATTTGTTGTTTACACTTATTTTAAAACTACGTTACATATCCGTGCATACAGTTTAGTTAAATTGACCTGTTCTCTTCTTTACTACTTCTTTCGCTGGACATGTTTTAGTTTTAAGTTACGGCACGAGCATATTTTTACCATAGACCTACACATTTTTTATACGTGCCCATTGCCCAAGCTTAAATAAGCCGGCAACTAAACACGAATTCATGATAATTCTATACACAAAGGCAGTTTTGTGACAAACAAGGTATTTTAAAAAGCTGATTTGTTAAAATATGTCATGTTATTTCTAATTTTCGTTTATTTGTGTTGTAGCAAAACTTACTTCGTCTTGGGGAAATTATCTTAAATATTTTTTTATAAGTTTTTAAATCTGCTTTATCCTCACAAAAACGGGGAGTATTGTACATGAATTCGACGTACCGGTATAGTATAAGGAAATTTGTTGCAATTTTTCGGTTAAAATAATGTTATAGCGGTAGTTAATTGCTTTATTCCGTAGCTGCGACATAGTGACTTCAAGGCGTAGCGCAACACAAACACGGCCTAAGATTGTTCAGATTTTGAAAATTTTTGAAAAGTTTAGCGAATCAAAGTTGTTTTCCATGGTTCAGACCTTAAAAAAAAAGAATTAACAAAAAAATATTGAAATTGGGTAATGATTTCGTCCTCCTCATACTACCAAAGTTTAGCAGTTAAATCATCAAAATATGGGAATTCAACTATTGCAAAAACCCGCTACATAGGCTATTTTGCAACCAAAAGACTGAAAATAGTATTGTAAAACGTTATTTGTAATATATTAATGACGAATACGCATGTATAACACAAAGAAGCATTGCAAATTATCTAAAAGCCATAAAATGATTTTTTTAAGTCTGGAATCAATCGCCGGTGTTCTTATATGACTTGCAGGAGGCTATCGACGTATATAGTGCTGCTGTGCATCACAGTGGTTACTTATCAGTGTTTGACTTGAACATTCTATCAGCCGCATCATTAACAACTTGACAGGATTTACAAAGTTTGCTGCAACTTGGTAGTCTTTATCTTGCGGCCAGTCACAAAATGGAACCTCAGCCAGTTGCACTCGAAAGAGCAAAAAGCAACCAGCACTCTTGGCCACCCAAAACTTCAATTTTGGTGCCTTCTGTTAATTTTGAACGCATTACCGAAAACCACTGGCAAAATTAACTTGGCTTGGGTGTATCCAAAATTTTGCATGCCGCATTTCTTTCTTCGTACATAGTAGGTGTTAACTGAGCACAGAAATCACCACAGTTTATTCATTTAGGACTTTAGGAACTAATGATGCTTCAGTAACTTGTTTCGGTAAACCCTTTGACCTGGTTGTCATATTTTAAATACTCGTTCATGGTTTGCAAAACCGCCAGGTCATTTATTAGAGAAGTTAAACCAATACCTGTTTTTACCAAGCTGGAACAATAAACCAGGCAATAAACTGGTTGGTGCGCTTCATCCACATGAATATATCTTGGCAGTATAGGATCTGACTCATCCATCGAGCGCTGTGTGTAGCACAAGGTCTACAAGAAAGGGGACTTTCAAAAATGTCTCTCAATGTTACAAGACTATGTGTTTATCGCACATTCTTTGTGGTCTTTCCTTGCCAATACACTTTGAGATTGTTTTACTTGAGAAAGAGGAGTATCACCTTTAACCTGTTCGATTTTTTATTCTGTTTCTGGCATTTTGATTTAAAGGCATTTAGTAAACTAATTTCGGGACCAGGTATTTTTTGCCGAACAACTACTTCAATGCTGATCCCATCAGCAGTTCGAATATCCTAAGGCGACATTCAAGACTAAATAATTTTTAGATAAATAAGGTGATAATTAATCAGACGTTTTGGAGGTCACACCGCATGGAGTTAAAAACACTGATTGAGCGGAAGGTTATTCGTGAAGCGAAAATGATTGCAAAATAATATAATGCAAACTATATTTTATAACTTTGCCTACAGCCTTCTTTTATGTAAATGGTTTTATAAAAAAAACTTTGTTGAACCCCATCATTAGGAAATTAAGGTGAAACCACTAGGTATAGCATGATTCCTTAATTGGTCACGAAGAATGCTTTATTTTTAATTAATCTACACTGTACAAGCAGTATGTATACCAAAAGGAACAATAAAACTTTAATTTCACCTTGTACAACAAATTTGTTTAAAACCAGTTAGTTTAAAACAAATATACAGAATCTCACAAGGAATTTATTTGTTCAAATTGTAAAGCCAGGGGTGTATAAACGGTGGTCAACGGTGTCCGATAAACTTGTGTACCATGTGGAACGATAACCAGCGGTTTCCTAAGTTTTACCTATTTTAAATGACTGGTTAGGACAAGAATTGGTGACATCATCTGTGAAAGTTTTCTTGCGTTCAATTATTTCTGGGGTAAAAGTAGAAAATTATTCTACTTTTACCCTAGGTTTTAACTTAATGGTATAATAAGCACTGTTTTAGTTTTCCACTATCTCTTTGGAAAAGTTTAGATTCGATATAATGTATGTATCATAGCACATTGTTTTAGTTTTACTTCAAGCGAAATAAATTTTAATGGGCTTCAGAGTAATACGGATATCAAAAATCAGTTTGAAAGGCTTAAAATTAACCACTAATTGATTCCCAATTTTGCACGAATGATTTTGTTACTACCGAGCTATCTAACCTACCCTTCATGTAGTCATATTCCAAATAAGTTTTTATTTTACAAAAATATAGATAAGTCATACAAATATAAAAAAATACAAACACATTAGACCAGGGTTGGTGAACCTTTTTGGTTAGAGGAGCAATATAAGCCAAATATTCTTTGTTGTATTTCAAAGAGAGCCATATAACACTTTTTAACGTAGGTATAGGTTGGAAAAAAATACAAAATTAAACACGGACGCGTTTATTCGTTTAAAGAACAGAACATAATATGCACTAAAAATTAATTAAGTTTGCGCAACTTTCATTACGGAGGTCCGTTGAAAGAACAGGGCCTTTTAGATAAGAGACTTCTTTGAAGGGTATAACAGGGTCGAAACAAATAGCATTCGTGCGAATCGCAGAAAATTTGCCATTATGTGAGTTGAAAAAGGAAAACTAAAGAAAAAAGCGGTCGTGCAGCGTGAAGTTTTATTTGAGATCATGCTCAGAAACATTAGCTTAGATTTTTCTGGAAGCAAGATTCGTTCATCAAAAGAGCCATATAGGTTCCCGACCCCTGCATTACACTAAAATAAATTCCAGATCCGCACGTGGCACATCCATGTGTGACGGGACAATATCATCACTTGTCGACTTCATTTTCCTGCAAAATATAGTTAAAGATTGTAGAATTATATATACAACGGGATGTTTTTCTGAAATAAATTTATAGTTTTAAACGTAAACTTACCTTCATTAAAACCGCTTTCGAGGAAACCAGCTGAAAATCGTGTTACGTAGGAAACTTCCGAAACGTCTTATTGCGCCTTTCTGTAACATACACAAAAATTAAACCATAATCATACCTTGAAAAGTTGGTAAAAATAACAGTTGCATTTACTTTAACAGGTGGAATTTCGTCCATATTTTCGGAAAAATGAGTAACTTTTGTTAAATATCCTTATTTTTTGGTGGATCGTCCGCAAATGTTAGCAAATCAGCATGTTTAAATCACTATGTACATATGGCCTGGGTGTTTGTTTCTTAATAATTTTGATTAATCTTGTTACAAGTTACTGCAAACCTGCTTTTTGTATGGCCTGGGTGTTTGTTTCTTAAATAATTTTGATTAATCTTGTTACAAGTTACTGCAAACCTGCTTTTTGTATGGCCTGGGTGTTTGTTTCTTAAATAATTTTGATTAATCTTGTTACAAGTTACTGCAAACCTGCTTTTTGTTGACATCGGGTCTATCGACATGACGTTTGGTTGCTGAAGTTTGTCAATGTTGTCGTCGTTCACTGCTTCTTGTTTCTAAATAACAAATATAAATAAGTATGTCCTGCTAAATTGTATTTACTCGCAGTCTTAATGACTACAAACCTTCTTATTGCGGTCGTTAGAACCCTCCAAATAACCTTGCATCTGTTGAAACTGAAACCACATTTGCTGCGGAATTTTCCTTAATAACAAACAGATAAATAATATTAAAACACAAACGTTTACCCGATAAACATAAAAATGTCAAACCTGATTTTGATTCATATATGGATTGTTGGTACAACTTTTTGGCTTTTGAGATACCTTAAACAAATAATTACACTTTTTTTTTATATATAAAACCTGAATTTAGAATGTTACATTTTGTTACTATTGCTCATTATTACCTGTCTATAATTTTCCCTCAGCTTTTTATGCGAAACGATGCATTGTACCAAACTGGAAGGTTCAAACTGTAAATTCAACAATTTATATATATATATATATATATAGATATATTTCATTCTTTATTGTTGTTTTACCATCGTTTTACCTTAGTTCGTAAAATTTTATTTGATATCTGGTAAAGCAAAATCCTTTTTCCAGCCAAGGTAGGTGGTTAAGTGACAGCCAATTGACGGGATATTTTTCTGGTGCGGCACTTTTTCTACAAATGAAATAACTTAATTAATATTAACAAAACTACCATGAAATGAATACTAATTTCACTGATACTTATCTGCACGTTATTCATGTGTGACGTGACAATATTATCACTTGTCGACTTCATTTTTCTGCAAAACAAGATTGTTAGACTTAAATATAGAACGGATTTATTTTGCAAATAAAATTATACTTTTAACAGTAAATTTACCTTCTTTACAATTGCCTTCGTGGAAAACAGCAGAAAATCGTATTACGTAGGAAACTTCCGAAACGTCTTATTGTGCCTTTCTGTAACATACACAAAAATAAACTACAATTACACTTTGAAAAGTTATTTTAATAATATAGTTGCCTTGGAGTTTCGTTCATATTTTCCGAAAAATGAGTATTTTTTGTTAAATATCCTTATTTTTTGGTGGATCGACCACAAATATTAGCAAATCAGCATGTTTGAATCATGTACATACGGCCTGGGTGTTTGTTTCTTTAATAATTTTGATTAATCTTGTTACAAGTTACTGCAAACCTGCTTTTTGTTGACATCGGGTCTATCGACATGACGTTTCGGTTGTTGAAGTTTGTCAATGTTGTCGTCGTTCACTGCTTCTTGTTTCTAAATAACACATAGAAATAAGTATGTCCTGCTAAATTGTATTTACTCGCAGCCTTAACGACTACAAACCTTCTCATTGCGCTTGTTAGAATCCTCCACACAACCTTGCAAATGTTGAACTGAAGCAATATTCGTTGCGTATTTTTCCTTAATAAAAAATATCTAACTAATATAAAAACACAACAAGTTTTACCGATAAACATAAAAATGGCAAACCTGTTTGTGATCCATATATGGATTGTTGGTACAACTTTTCGGCTTTCGAGATACCTTAAAAACAAATAATAACCAAAATGTTTTTATATAAAACTTGAATTTAGCGTTTTTCATTTTTTTATTATTGCCTTTTACCTGTCTATAATTTTCCCTCAGCGTTTTATGAGAAACGATGCATTGTACCAAACTGGAAGGTTCAAACTGTAAATTGAACAATTCTTTTATTAAATTTTACATTGGACAACAAACCAACAGTTTTTTTACGCTTTATTGCTATTTATACATCGTTTTACCTTAGTTCGTAAAATTTTCTTCGATAGCTGGTGAAGCAAAATTTGATTTCCAGCCAAGGTAGGTGGTAGAGTGACAGCCAACTGACGGGTTATTTCTCTGGTTCGACACTTTTTCTACAAATGAAATAACTGAATTAATATTACAAAAACTACGATAAGTTGAATACTAATTTTACTGATACTGATAAAACTATTATTTACCTTAATTCCACGGTGATTTCCAATCTAAAAAAATCGCTGTTAACGTTTTAGCTGATTACTTCTTCTGTAGTACTTTTAAATAAACGGAAAATATTTTTTGAAATTATGTGAATACAAGGACCCCCGTGGTCATATATTGAGATATCCTTACTAATTGGGAAAGCAAGACTCAACCAGCTTATTTTTATTTTTTATTTTTCAATCATTTATCCTTAAGAATACTTTCTAAGTTCATGTATTATTGTTTAACAACACGATACGGATGCAAAACACTTACGCCAAAGTGTATTTGAAGCCAGCTCAAATCAACTATTGTCGCATAGACCACTTCTGAAGACACCTACGAAGTAGCAAATTAAATATGAAAGATAAAAGCTTAACATAAATAATACTGAATGAAGCAGGAACAAAATGTCGACCTACCAAAGTAAATATGGCTTTTATCCACATTGCTATAGTGCTGCCTATCATTTCCGGTTGCGTAACATTTAGCGAAAATTCTCCATTTGCATTTTGAACCGCGGTTGTTTGAAATTTTTCCATCTGTAAAGCGATAGTCTACGTTGGTTTTCACTGACGGTCTGAAATCGTACTAAGTTGATGGGCCAGACTTTAACATAGTGTAATTTAATTTTTTATTCTATCGAATGTAATTGTTAAATTTTAGAGTAAAATATGTTGTCTGATACTTATTAATAAAAACAAATAACCCAGCTAACACACAACGTATTTTCGACGTTCGGATTTTTTTTTTAAACTAAGTAAATGTTGTGGGAATGTGTCCAAACGAACGTTAAGAAAATACGTTGAGGCCGTGTTATCAAAACGTAATGTAAAACGTAGCATTAACGTCAAAATTAACGTTAAGAAAAACCGCAATGCGACCAAATTTTAACGTCATTTGTAACGTACAAACAACGTTGATTACAGACGTCGATCTTAACATGTTTTACATCATTTGGGACGTCACTTCGAACGTTTGTTGAACGTTATTTTTTAACGTTGAGACGAACCACAATGAAACAAATTTACAACGTCATAGGTGACATGCAAATAACGTTTATTACTGACGTAAAATCTAACATTTTTAGACCGGTTCAGACGTCTTTTACACGTTTAATTAACGCTGTATATTTAACGTTCCGTAAAATTATAACGCAACCAGCTTAGAACGTCATACGTGACGTAGAATTCACGTTCATTTCTGACGTCACAATTAACTTGTTATAGACAAATTTTAACGTAACTTCAAACGTTTGATTAAGGTTCTTTCGTAACGTTGAAACAAACCAAATGCAACTTATTTTAAAACGTCATAAATCACGTACAAAAAACGTTGTTTACTGACGTCAAAACTAACGTCTTTTCAGCCACTTTTGACGTCGTTTAAACGTTTTTTCAATTCAATGGTATTCTTTAAAAAAATTGTGGCGCACCACAAAGTAACCTGATTATAACGTCAAAGGTGACGTACGAACAAGGTTAATTAATTACTTCAAGGCTAATAACTTGTTTTAGGCTATTTTGTACGTCAGAGCGAACGTTTTGCTAACATTATTTTTAAACTTTGTGACCACCATTAATGTTACTAATTTACAACGTGATACGTGACGTACAATCAACATTAAATTTTGACATCAAAGCTAATTTCTTGGAGACCAGGACGCCATTTTAAGCGTTATAATAACGTCATTTTACCGTTTTGACTAACAACATTACCTTTTGTAGCAAGGATAATTTTTTTATGACTATTTATACATCATTTCTAACGTTTTAATAACGTCATTTCTCAACCTTGTTACAAACCACGTCAAAGTAAACTTGATTTCATTTCATACGTTGTCGTGAGAAACCACAATGGACCCAATTTAGGAAATCATACGTGACGTACAATCAACGGTGATTTCTGACGTCAAAGCTAACTTATTTAAGACCGTTTTGGATGTAATTTTAAACGTTTTAATAACGTTATTTCTCAACGTTGCGACAAACTAAGATCCAACTAACTGACAACGTCACGCGTGAGGTATAAATGATGTTGAATTCTAAGGTCAAAGCTAACTTCTTTGACAGCATTTTGGACGTGATTTTAAGCTTTTTAACAACGTTATTTTTTGGTTTGTAACTAACAACAAAGCAATCTAATTAGAACTTCACGTGACGTAAAAACTACGGTAAATACTGACATCGAAGCTTAGTTGTGTTTAGAATTAGACTATTTTATACGTCATTTTTAACGTTAATATAACGTTATTTTTCAACGTTATTACAATCTTCAATATAACCAATTCAAAACATCATACGTGGCGTATATGCAAAAAGCAATGATAACTGTCGCTGAAGATAACTTATTTGAAACCATTTTAAATGCTATTTTCAAAAGTTCCAATAACTTTATTTCTTGACATTACGAAAAACTAAAACGCGACCAAATTTGCAACATCCTAAATGATCGTAGTCATTTCGAAGGTTACGGCAAACCACAATGCAACCGGATTAAAACGTTAAACGTGACGTATACAACAAGGTATATACCTGACATCGAGGTCAACTTGTTTTAGACTATTTTATACATAAATTAAAACATTTCATTAATATTGTTTAGCGTTGATACAAACGTCAAAGGAACCCTATTAAAACGTTAAACATGAGGTAGAAACAAGATCAATTAGCCTACTTACGTTGAAGGTAACTGATTTTAGACGAATTTGCGTGTCATACACAATTTTTTCGACTGAGCTGAAGTACAATCGAATCAAAATGTCATACGTGTCGTATAAAAAACGTTGTTTACCGACGTCAATACTAACTTTCCAAGTTTTAATTTTCGTTGAATAGAAATGCTTTCTTTTAAGGAATGCGTCGGGATTGTGTAGCCTATTTACAAAATATTTGTTTTTTTTTGTAATGTGTTTTGATTAACTATTTTAGAAAATGTAAAGAAGTATACTTAGTTATGCTTACATAAAATAGAGATGTGACTTAATTTAAGATAGCATTTTAGTAAGGGTAACATTGTCTTTACATGAAACAAATCGCATAAAAAAGTACTTAGCGCAGCGACCGCTATAGACGCAGTTTCCTGGATAGACAAGAATGTCGCTCCCTGCTGCTTTTTTTTCGCGGTTTTCGAACGGCGCGTAAACTCGTGATTGGCCAATATGCGGATGACATCACAGTCCAGTTTGAACATTTGCTATCAGGACATTGGAATTCAAAATAAGTTTTGGCAGCTCAGCGCTAGAGTGCTTGTTAGATATTTAGGTTGTTTTCCTTAAACCATGAAGATTAGGGTTACATAAAAAGATTAGGCTTTGTTATCAAATATATTTTCAGGTTAAATAGTCTAAGCTGTATTTGTAGTTTTATTTATAACTTTTATTTTAAGTAGGAAAAAAAATGATTTACTGAATAAATGACTTTAAAGCCTCCACTAATTTTCATCTAACATAGAAAAACAAGCTCTATTACCTCTGTGGGCAATTGCAGGCACTGGTCTAGAATCCTACCACAGTGCACAATATTTGGGTTAGGGTGCGGGTTAGCATTTTGGATTAGGGTGGGTCAAGTATTAAATAATAGATATAATAATACTTGGCCCACCCTCACCCAAACGCTAACTCGCACCCTAACCCAAATATTGTGCGTTGATTTAATCATTGTGGTAGGATTCTAAACCAGCGCCCAATTGCATTCTACGGCGAGTGAACACCCAAACTTTTTAGACAATTTTAATGCAAATCTTGATCTTTGTATCATGCCAGCGTAAATACCTTGGGTGTGCATAAAACCCCAAATAAACACTTGAAAATTCATTACTGAAGATCTCGACTAAAGGCTTGATTAAAAGTTCAAGGTGGGATTTGAAGAAGGGTACACTATAAGATATTCCTCATGAACTTGGCTGCTCATCAATATTTACAGGTAAATTATTGATTAATATTTTCAAGATTTTTGTTAATTATTATATTTATTTGACTCTTACTGTTTTGTTTTATGCTTGCAATTGCCCTAGATGCTAACAACAAAGACTTTAAAATGTATCCTGGCTGCGTTTAAATTTCTTTATTTGGGCAGCAATTTTTTTCAAAACCTACCAGTGATAGACCAGTCTGCATTCTGTGGACCAGAAGCTACACAGCACAAAACGCTATCACACAATAAGTAAAGGCAAAATAAACATAATATGACAGAATTATTGGGAAAAAATTATACCATAGACTAGTACTGAGAATGGTCTATATTTTTTTAATATAAAAACAAAGTTTAAAAAATGTATAAAATACTAATATTCATTATTAAATGTTATTATTGGCAAAAAAATGAGATAAAAATTCTTGATACTAAATTTTACCAAACAAATTCAGGTTGCACAAGAAAATACATTAACAGTGATATAAAATTTCTGTGCTGAAAGTTGGATGGGGTTTTCCTTACCTTGAACAAACACATGAGCCATTTTTATAAGGTATATATTCCCCTGTTCGACCCTATAGCCCTAGCGCTAGCAGTCACTTCCCTATTCCCTAATTTTTATATTATTTGCCCACAGCTCTCTCGATGTATCACACATGCATTCAGATACGGATTAAACTGCTGGATTTTCGTTTTACACCGCTGGATTTGTATTGTTCTTATTTTTTCAATACGTTGTTGTTGTTAACGTTACTTTCCTGTTTTAATGTGCATTGTTTTACACATAGTCTGTGAAATGCAAAACTTTTTCAATTTTGTCTTTTAGACTGTGTTAGTGTAATAGAGCAATTTAAGTAACACTATAAAATTTGTGTGTTTTGCAGGTCCACAGACCAATTTTCTCAGTTTTCTTGTCTTTTTTACAGTTCTTTATTGTCAACATTTTTATACTGCCGTGTTTGTTTTACTTCAATACTATATTATTTCTATATTTTCCTGGATGGTAATTGTTTAGAAGATTTAGTAAGAATTTGCAAGTGTAAATAATTACAGTCAGATATGTCACAACAAGTATAAGTGTTTTAAAAGTTCAAAAACATCGTTATTATGTTTCTTTTTTGCGCATTATACCGTAGTTGCGAACGTAATTTGTAACTTCATTGCAAACGTAATTTGTAGGGCATGGAGTCCAAACTATTACGCAAACATAACAATGTGAACGCTTTCAATAACCTAGTTTTACAACGTAGTTTCCAACGTCGCATGAACTTTGTCCGGATCACACATTTTTACGTAAAAATAACGTCTGTGATAAACTTATAAATAACGTCGCTGAACATCGTAATTTGCAACGTCTAATCTACGTCGTCTGGAATGGACACTTCTATACGTAAAAACAACGTTCATGATAAACGTATAAATAACGTAGTTGCACAACGTCGCATCTAGGTCGTAAAGTGTCGACGCTTTTACGTGAAAATAACGTTCATGATAAACGTATAAATAACGTAGTTGCACAACGTCGCATCTATATCGTTTGGTGTCGACGCTTTTACGTGAAAATATCGTTCAGGATAAACGTATAAATAACGTCGCTGAACATGGTAATTTGCAACGTCTAATCTACGTCATCTGGAGTAGACACTTCTACGTAAAAATAACGTTTATGATAAACGCATAAATAACGTAGTTGCACAACGTCGCATCTAGGTCGTAAAGTGTCGACGCTTTTACGTAGAAATAACGTTGGTTGCAACGTCTTATCGACCAAACTTAAACCAAAAATCTACGTCGCTGCGACGTCAAATTGTTAGCTGGGAATAAACTTACAGTTATTGAATTTTTGTGCGATGTTGCGTTCTTGTTAGAATTACCACTTTGATCATTTATCGGAACTCTCTCAGTAAAGGACTCGGGTTGTCCTGAAGTCTCATTCTGCACAAAAAGTCTTTAGTAAATGCAGAAACCAACGTTTTAGGCATTTATTAGTTACCTCTTCTTTTTGAACCGCAATTGGGAAAAGGGTGCTGACATATTCAGAAGGCAGATGTTTCTATTAAACGGAATTAAAACTTATTATATAAATGCGTTTGCATTGGTGGACGTTGTTCACAGGATACTATTCTTCTTTCTACCGGCAATAAACGTTTAACTAGACTTATGTTTAACACCAAACTCCAAAATTCAAATAAAAATTTACATAATATTCATAAAATTTCACCTCTAACCTTATCACATTATAAAAGCTGGTGATTTAAAACTAGGTCTACTTACCAGCAACTTCGTGAAGTCAGTAATTTGAAACGGAAACATTCCAGCCCCTGCAATGTCCTTCCGGTAATTGCAGGGAGCATTTCGCATTGCAATGGCTTGAATCTGGGGAATCATTCCTGGCAGATTTCTTATTGCGATGCTGGTCTCATTCGACGCAATCTAAGATATCAACGTTTAGTATTGTCTAACCAAGTCTATCCTTCTCTACAATCTTTGCTAAATATTTATTTACAGTTTTAGGTTAACGATTAGGCAACTTTTGTAGCCTAAGGTTAATTTATTTTTATGAAAAGTAAGCTAAAATTGTGCAATATATCACAAGGATTATCTCATATTAAACTCACCTTGAATCGATACATTCTCAAAGGTTATTTGATAAATCAGATAACTTTTAAATTCAGTCAAATTTGCTATAAATAACTAACAATAAATTATTAGTTAACAGTTGCAAATGTGATTTCATTTTTCCCAGTTTCTGCCCAATCCTAAAACAGTCCATTATTAGATAACAATCGTAACTTGATGACAAATTCACAATGTAGTTCATAGAAATAACATATTTTATATTGTTTTTCATTTAGACTAACTTCAGCGCAAACTAAATAAAATCAAGTGGTCAACATTTAACCTATAGTAAGATATGTGCTAAAACAGACCCATTTTAATAATTTAAAAATCATTGCATATTAGTACAACATGATTTACAGATTTTTTTTATTGAAACCATAGCTGTTTGTTGAACAGTGTGACAATTGTCTGTTAAAAAGCTTGTGGTGAAACATAATATTGAAATCAGGGCTAATTGAAGCAGGCGTAAATGTTAAATTGCTCTGGCTCCAGCTCCGGAGCTTATTGATACCACTGTTCCGGCGCCAGCTCCGGTAAAAACTATCAAATTGGGCCAGTCAGTATCAATCAGTATCATTGGTTGCAGCTGACTGTTATGCTCAGTCTGCTGTCAAATCCCAGCAACGTGGTTAGTTTGAAAAATTGGTGCCAAAGAGGCAACAATTTCTAGTTTTGTGAAGGATTGCTGTTAAATTGTGTGAATTCAGCCATTAGTAGTAGCATATGCCATCTTATGAAATATATCGGAACCTGAGCTACTTTTTAAACAACTGACTCCAGCTTCTGCTCCAGCTCCATTTAAATTTCACGTTGAGCTCCGGCTCCAGCTCCGGTAGGCTAAAAATGCACGGCTCTGGGGCTCCAAAGCCCTGATTGAAAGTCATTTACACCTTGAAATAATTTTACACTTTTTCCAGAGTAAGCCTATTATAAATAGTTAAACTAAGCTTGAAAATGAATATCAAAGCTAGATAGGTCGAGTAGTGGACATCATCTTTTAAAATACTTTTCTATATTGGATTTGTTGTTTGCACTTATTTTAAAACTGTACGTTACGTATCCGTGCATACAGTTTAGTTAAATTGACCTGTTCATTTCTTTCCTACTTCTTTCGCTGGACATGTTTTAGTTTTAAGTTACGGCACGAGCATATTTTTACAATAGACCTACACATTTTTATACCTTCCCATTGCCCAAGCTTAAATAAGCCGGCAACTAAACACGAATTCATGATAATTCTATACACAAAGGCAGTTTTGTGTCAAACGAGGTAGTTTGAAAATCTGATTTGTTAGAATAGTCATGTTATTTCTAATTTTCGTTTATTTCTGTTATAGCAAAACTTACTTCGTCTTGAGGAAATTATCTTAAATATTTTTTTATAAGTTTTTGAATCTGCTTTAGTTTTTGAATCTGCTTTATATTATAGCGGTATACTTTATTCCGTATAGCTGCGACATGGTAACTTCAAGGCGTAGCGCAACACAAACACGGCCTAAGATTTTTCAGATTTTGAACATTTTTGAAAAGTTTAGCGAATCGAAGTTTTTTCCATGGTTCGGACCTTGAAAAAAATAATTAACAAAAAAAAAATATTGAAATTGGGTAATGATTTCGTCCTCCTCAAACCACTAAAGTTTAGCAGTTAAATCATCAAAATATGGGAATTCCACTATTGTAAAAACCCGCTACAGTGTTTAACTTGAACATTCTATCAGCAGTATTATTAACAACTTGACAGGATTTACAAAGTTTGCTGCAACTTGGTAGTCTTTATCTTGCGGCCAGTCACAAAATGGAACCTCAACCAGTTGCACTCAAGGTCCAAAGAGCAAAAAGAAACCAGCACTCTTGGCCAACCAAAACTTTAATTGTGGTGCTTTCTGTTACTTTTGAACACATTACCGGAAACCACTGGCAAAATTAACTTGGCTTGGGTGTATCCAAAATTTTGCATGCCGCTTTTCTTTCTTCGTACATAGTATAGGTGTTAACTGAACAAAGAAATCACCACAGTTTATTCATTTAAGACTTTAGGTACTTTCGGTAAACCCTTTGACCTGGTTGTCATATTTTGAATACTCTTTCATGGTTTGCAAAACCGCCAGGTCATTTATTAGAGAAGCGGAACCAATACCTGTTTTTACCAAGCTGGAACAATAAACCAGGCAATAAACTGGTTGATGCGCTTCATCCACATGAATATATCTTGGCAGTGTAGGATCTGACTCATCCATCGAGCGCTGTGTGTAGCACAAGTTCTACAAGAAAGGGGACTTTCAAAAATGTCTCTCAATATTACAAGACTATGTGTTTATCGCACATTCTTTGTGGTCTTTCCTTGCCAATACACTTTGAGATTGTTTTACTTGAGTAAGAAGAGGATCACCTTTTACCTGTTTTGATTTTTTATTCTGTTTCTGGCATTTTGATTTAAAGGCATTTAGTAAACTAATTCCGGGACCAGGTATTTTTTGCCGAACAACTATTTCCATGCTGATCCCATCAGCAATTCGTATATATGCAATACAAAATATTTTTTAGATGAATAAGGTGATAATTAATCAGACGTTTTGGGTTTCACACCGCATGGAGTTAAAAACACTGATAGAGAGGAAGGTTATACGTAAAGCGAAAATGATTGCAAAATAATATATTGCAAACTATATTTTATAACTTTGCCTACAGCCTTCAATTTCTATTTAAATGGTTTTAAAAAAAAAACGTTGTTGCACCCCATCATTAGGAAATTAAGGTGAAACCACTAGGTATAGCATGATTCCTTAATTGGTCACGAAGAATGCTTTATTTTTAATTAATCTACACTTTACAAGCAGTATGCATACCAAAAGGAACAATAAACTTTAATTTCAACTTCTACAACAAATTTGTTCAAAACCAGTTAGTTTAAAACAAATATACAGAATCTCACAAGGAATTTATTTGTTCAAATTGTAAAGCCAGGGGTGTATAAACGGTGGTCAACGGTGTCTGATAAACTTGTGTACCATGTGGAACGATAACCATAGGTTTCCTAAGTTTTACCTATTTTAAATGACTGGTTAGGACAAGAATTGGTGACATCATCTGTGAAAGTTTTCTTGCGTTCAATTATTTTTAGCGTAAAAGTAGAAAATTATTCTACTTTTACCCTAGGTTTTAACTTAATGGTATAATAAGCACTGTTTTAGTTTTCCACTATCTCTTTGGAAAAGTTTAGATTCGATATAATGTATGTATTCTGTGCTTAAATGTCGTACTTTTAACGAACATAGCACATTGTTTTAGTTTCACTTTAAGCGAAATACATTTTAATGGGCTTCAGAGTAATACGGATATAAAAAATCGGTTTGAAAGGCTTAAAATTAACCACTAATTGATTCCCAATTTTGCACGAATGATTTTGTTACTACCGAGCTATCAATGATATACCTATACGCTTCATGTATTCATATACCAGATAAGTTTTTATTTTACAAAAATGGATAAGTCATACAAATATAAACACATTAGACCAGGGTTGGTGAACCTTTTTAGTTAAAGGAGCAATATAAGCCAAATATTCTTTGTTGTATTTCAAAGAGAGCCATATAACACTTTTTAACGTAGGTATAGGTTGGAAAAAAATACAAAATTGAACACGGACGCGTTTATTCGTTTAAAGAACAGAACATAATATGCATTAAAAATTAATTAAGTTTGCGCAACTGTCATTACGGAGGTCCGTTGAAAGAACAGGGCCTTTTAGATAAGAGACTTCTTTGAAGGGTATAACAGGCTCGAAACAAATAGCATTCGCGCGAATCGCAGAAAATTTTCCATTATGTGAGTTGAAAAAGGAAAACTAAAGAAAAAAGCGGTCGTGCAGCGTGAAGTTTTATTTGAGATCATGCTCAGAAACATTAGCTTAGATTTTTCTGTAAGCAAGATTCGTTCATCAAAAGAGCCATATAGGTTCCCGATCCCTGCATTACACTAAAATAAATTCCAGATCCGCACGTGGCACATCCATATGTGACGGGACAATATCATCACTTTTCGGCTTCATTTTCCTGCAAAATATAGTTAAAGATTGTAGAATTATATATACAACGGGATGTTTTTTTGAAATAAATTTATAGTTTTAAACGTAAACTTACCTTCATTAAAACCGCTTTCGAGGAAACCAGCTGAAAATCGTGTTACGTAGGAAACTTCCGAAACGTCTTATTGCGCCTTTCTGTAACATACACAAAAATTAAACCATAATCATACCTTGAAAAGTTGGTAAAAATAACATTTGCCTTTACTTTAGCAGGTGGAATTTCGTCCATATTTTCGGAAAAATGAGTAACTTTTGTTAAATATCCTTATTTTTTTTGGTGGATCGTCCGCAAATGCTAGCAAATCAGCATGTTTAAATCACTATGTGCATATGGCCTGGGTGTTTGTTTCTTAAATAATTTTGATTAATCCTGTTACAAGTTACTGCAAACCTGCTTTTTATAGGGCCTGGGTGTTTGTTTCTTAAATAATTTTGACTAATCTTGTTACAAGTTACTGCAAACCTGCTTTTTGTTGACATCGGGTCTATCGACATGACGTTTCGGTTGTTGAAGTTTGTCAATGTTGTCGTCGTTCACTGCTTCTTGTTTCTAAATAACACATAGAAATAAGTATGTCCTGCTAAATTGTATTTACTCGCAGTCTTAAATGACTACAAACCTTCTTATTGCGGTCGTTAGAACCCTCCAAATAACCTTGCATCTGTTGAACTGAAACCACATTTGCTGCGGAATTTTCCTTTATAACAAACAGATAAATAATATTAAAACACAAACGTTTACCCGATAAACATAAAAATGTCAAACCTGATTTTGATTCATATATGGATTGTTGGTACAACTTTTCGGCTTTTGAGATACCTTAAAAACAAATAATAACCAAAATGTTTTTATATAAAACTTGAATTTAGCGTTTTACATTTTTTTATTATTGCCTTTTACCTGTCCATAATTTTCCCTCAGCCTTTTATGAGAAACGATGCATTGTACCAAACTGGAAGGTTCAAACTGTATAATTCAACAATTTATATATATATATATATATATACTTCATTCTTTATTTGTTTTTTACCATCTTGATTTTTTATTCTGTTTCTGGCATTTTGATTTAAAGGCATTTAGTAAACTAATTCCGGGACCAGGTATTTTTTGCCGAACAACTATTTCCATGCTGATCCCATCAGCAATTCGTATATACTGAGGCAACATGCAATACAAAATATTTTTTAGATGAATAAGGTGATAATTAATCAGACGTTTTGGGTTTCACACCGCATGGAGTTAAAAACACTGATAGAGAGGAAGGTTATACGTAAAGCGAAAATGATTGCAAAATAATATATTGCAAACTATATTTTATAACTTTGCCTACAGCCTTCAATTTCTATTTAAATGGTTTTAAAAAAAAAAACGTTGTTGCACCCCATCATTAGGAAATTAAGGTGAAACCACTAGGTATAGCATGATTCCTTAATTGGTCACGAAGAATGCTTTATTTTTAATTAATCTACACTTTACAAGCAGTATGCATACCAAAAGGAACAATAAACTTTAATTTCAACTTCTACAACAAATTTGTTCAAAACCAGTTAGTTTAAAACAAATATACAGAATCTCACAAGGAATTTATTTGTTCAAATTGTAAAGCCAGGGGTGTATAAACGGTGGTCAACGGTGTCTGATAAACTTGTGTACCATGTGGAACGATAACCAGCGGTTTCCTAAGTTTTACCTATTTTAAATGACTGGTTAGGACAAGAATTGGTGACATCATCTGTGAAAGTTTTCTTGCGTTCAATTATTTTTAGCGTAAAAGTAGAAAAATATTCTACTTTTACCCTAGGTTTTAACTTAATGGTATAATAAGCACTGTTTTAGTTTTCTGCTATCTCTTTGGAAAAGTTTAGATTCGATATAATGTATGTATTCTGTGCTTAAATGTCGTACTTTTAACGAACATAGCACATTGTTTTAGTTTTACTTTAAGCGAAATACATTTTAATGGGCTTCAGAGTAATACGGATATAAAAAATCGGTTTGAAAGGCTTAAAATTAACCACTAATTGATTCCCAATTTTGCACGAATGATTTTGTTACTACCGAGCTATCTAACCTACCCTTCATGTAGTCATATTCCAAATAAGTTTTTATTTTACAAAAATATAGATAAGTCATACAAATATAAAAAAAATATAAACACATTAGACCAGGGTTGGTGAACCTTTTTAGTTAAAGGAGCAATATAAGCCAAATATTCTTTGTTGTATTTCAAAGAGAGTCATATAACACTTTTTAACGTAGGTATAGGTTGGAAAAAAATACAAAATTGAACACGGACGCGTTTATTCGTTTAAAGAACAGAACATAATATGCACTAAAAATTAATTAAGTTTGCGCAACTTTTCGCCTTTAATATAAGAGACTTCTTTGAAGGGTATAACAGGGTCGAAACAAATAGCATTCGCACGAATCGCAGAAAATTTGCCATTATGTGAGTTGAAAAAGGAAAACTAAAGAAAAAAGCGGTCGTGCAGCGTGAAGTTTTATTTGAGATCATGCTCAGAAACATTAGCTTAGATTTTTCTGGAAGCAAGATTCGTTCATCAAAAGAGCCATATAGGTTCCCGACCCCTGCATTACACTAAAATAAATTCCAGATCCGCACGTGGCACATCCATGTGTGACGGGACAATATCATCACTTGTCGACTTCATTTTCCTGCAAAATATAGTTAAAGATTGTAGAATTATATATACAACGGGATGTTTTTTTGAAATAAATTCATAGTTTTAAACGTAAACTTACCTTCATTAAAACCGCTTTCGAGGAAACCAGCTGAAAATCGTGTTACGTAGGAAACTTCCGAAACGTCTTATTGCGCCTTTCTGTAACATACACAAAAATTAAACCATAATCATACCTTGAAAAGTTGGTAAAAATAACATTTGCCTTTACTTTAGCAGGTGGAATTTCGTCCATATTTTCGGAAAAATGAGTAACTTTTGTTAAATATCCTTATTTTTTTTGGTGGATCGTCCGCAAATGCTAGCAAATCAGCATGTTTAAATCACTATGTACATATGGCCTGGGTGTTTGTTTCTTAAATAATTTTGATTAATCCTGTTACAAGTTACTGCAAACCTGCTTTTTATAGGGCCTGGATGTTTGTTTCTTAAATAATTTTGACTAATCTTGTTACAAGTTACTGCAAACCTGCTTTTTGTTGACATCGGGTCTATCGACATGACGTTTCGGTTGTTGAAGTTTGTCAATGTTGTCGTCGTTCACTGCTTCTTGTTTCTAAATAACACATAGAAATAAGTATGTCCTGCTAAATTGTATTTACTCGCAGTCTTAAATGACTACAAACCTTCTTATTGCGGTCGTTAGAACCCTCCAAATAACCTTGCATCTGTTGAACTGAAACCACATTTGCTGCGGAATTTTCCTTAATAACAAACAGATAAATAATATTAAAACACAAACGTTTACCCGATAAACATACAAATGTCAAACCTGATTTTGATTCATATATGGATTGTTGGTACAACTTTTTGGCTTTTGAGATACCTTAAAAACAAATAATAACCAAAATGTTTTTATATAAAACCTGAATTTAGAATGTTACATTTGTTACTATTGCTCATTACCTGTCTATAATTTTCCCTCAGCTTTTTATGCGAAACGATGCATTGTACCAAACTGGAAGGTTCAAACTGTAAATTCAACAATTTATATATATATTTATATATACATATTTCATTCTTTATTGTTGTTTTACCATCGTTTTACCTTAGTTCGTAAAATTTTCTTCGATATCTGGTAAAGCAAAATCCTTTTTCCAGCCAAGGTAGGTGGTTAAGTGACAGCCAATTGACGGGATATTTTTCTGGTGCGGCACTTTTTCTACAAATGAAATAACTTAATTAATATTAACAAAACTACCATGAAATGAATACTAATTTCACTGATACTTATCTGCACGTTATTCATGTGTGACGTGACAATATTATCACTTGTAGACTTCATTTTTCTGCAAAACAAGATTGTAGACTTCAATATAAAACGGATTTATTTTTCAAATAAAATTATACTTTTAACAGTAAATTTACCTTCATTACAATTGCCTTCGTGGAAAACAGCAGAAAATCGTATTACGTAGGAAACTTCCGAAACGTCTTATTGTGCCTTTCTGTAACATACACAAAAATAAACTACAATTATATTTTGAAAAGTTGTTTTAATAATATAGTTGCCTTTATTTTAACAGGTGGAGTTTCGTCCATATTTTCCGAAAAATGAGTATTTTTTGTTAAATATCCTTATTTTGTGGTGGATCGACCGCAAATATTAGCAAATCAGCATGTTTAAATCATGTACATACGGCCTGGGTGTTTGTTTCTTTAATAATTTTGATTAATCTTGTTACAAGTTACTGCAAACCTGCTTTTTATTTACATCGGGTCTATCGACATGGCGTTTCGGTTGTTGAAGTTTGTCAATGTTGTCGTCGTTCACTGCTTCTTGTTTCTAAATAACACATAGAAATAAGTATGTCCTGCTATATTGTATTTACTCGCAGCCTTAACGACTACAAACCTTCTCATTGCGCTTGTTAGAATCCTTCACACAACCTTGCAAATGTTGAACTGAAGCAATATTCGCTGCGTATTTTTCCTTAATAAAAAATATCTAACTAATATAAAAACACAACAAGTTTTACCGACAAACATAAAAATGGCAAACCTGTTTGTGATTCATATATGGATTGTTGGTACAACTTTTTGGCTTTTGAGATACCTTAAAAACAAATAATAACCAAAATGTTTTTATATAAAACTTGAATATTGCGTTTGACATTTTTTTATTATTGCCTTTTACCTGTCTATAATTTTCCCTCAGCCTTTTATGAGAAACGATGCATTGTACCAAACTGGAAGGTTCAAACTGTAAATTCAACAATTCTTTTATTAAATTTTACATTGGACAACAAACCAACAGGTTTTTTTACGCTTTATTGCTATTTGAACATCGTTTTACCTTAGTTCGTAAAATTTTCTTCGATAGCTGGTGAAGCAAAATTTGATTTCCAGCCAAGGTAGGTGGTAGAGTGACAGCCAACTGACGGGTTATTTCTCTGGTTCGACACTTTTTCTACAAATGAAATAACTGAATTAATATAACAAAAACTACAATAAGTTGAATACTAACTTTACTGATACTGATAAAACTATTATTTACCTTAATTCCACGGTGATTTCCAATCTAAAAAAATCGTTGTTAACGTTTTAGCTGATTACTTCTTCTGTAGTACTTTTAAATAAACGGAAAATATTTTTTGAAATTATGTGAATACAAGGACCCCCGTGGTCATATATTGAAATATCCTTACTAATTGGGAAAGCAAGACTCAACCAGCTTATTTTTATTTTTTAAACATTTATCCTTAAGAATACTTTCTAAGTTCATGTATTATTGTTTAAGAACACGATACGGATGCAAAACACTTACACCAAAGTGTATTTGAAGCCAGCTCAGATCAACTATTGTCGCATAGACCACTTCTGAAGACACCTACGAAGTAGCAAATTAAATATGAAAGATAAAAGCTTAACATAAATAATACTGAATGAAGCAGGAACAAAATGTCGACCTACCAAAGTAAATATGGCTTTTATCCACAATGCTATAGTGCTGCCTATCATTTCCGGTTGCGTAACATTTAGCGAAAATTTCCCATTTGCATTTTGAACCGCGGTTGTTTGAAATTTTTCCATCTGTAAAGCGATAATCTACGTTGGTTTTCACTGACAGTCTGAAATCCTACTAAGTTGATGGGCCAGTCTTTAACATAGTGTAATTTAATTTTTTATTCTATCGAATGTAGTGTAATTTAATTTTTTGTAGTGTAATTTAATTTTTTTATTTTATCGAAATGTCTGATACTTATTAATAAAAAACAAATAATAAACTTACAGTTATTGAATTTTTTTGCGATGTTGCGTTCTTGTTAGAATTACCACTTTGATCATTTATCTGAACTCTCTCAGTAAAGGACTCGGGTTGTCCTGAAGTCTCATTCTGCACAAAAAGTCTTTAGTAAATGCAGAAACCAACGTTTTAGGCATTTATTAGTTACCTCTTCTTTTTGAACCGCAATTGGGAAAAGGGTGCTGACATATTCAGAAGGCAGATGTTTCTATTAAACGGAATAAAAACTTATTATATAAATGCGTTTGCATTGGTGGACGTTGTTCACAGGATACTATTCTCCTTTCTACCGGCAATAAACGTTTAACTAGACATATGTTTAACACCAAACTCCAAAACTCAAAGAAAAATTTACATATATTCATAAAATTTCACATGTAACCTTATCACATTATAAAAGCTGGTGATTTAAAACTAGGTCTACTTACCAGCAACTTCGTGAAGTCAGTAATTTGAAACGGAAACATTCCAGCCCCTGCAATGTCCTTCCGGTAATTGCAGGGAGCATTTCGCATTGCAATGGCTTGAATCTGGGGAATCATTCCTGGCAGATTTCTTATTGCGATGCTGGTCTCATTCGACGCAATCTAAGATATCAACGTTTAGTATTGTCTAACCAATTCTATCTTTCTCTACAATCTTTGCTAAATATTAATTTACAGTTTTAAGTTAACTATTAGCCAACTTTTATCGCCTAAGGTAAAATTATTTTATGAAAAGCAAGCTAAAGATGTGCAATATATCTCAGAGATTGTCTCTTTTATAAACCCACCTTGAATCGATGCATTCTCAAAGTTATGTGATAAATCAGATAACTCTTAAATTTAGTAAAATTTGCTATAAATAATTAACAATGAACTGCTAATTAACAGTTGCAAATATGATTTCATTTTTCTGAATTTATGCCCAATCTTAAAACAGTCCATTATTAGATAACAATCGTACCTTGACAACAAATTCACATTGTAAGTCATAGAAATAACATATTTTATCTTGTTTTTTTTACCAGTTAAAAAAAAATTCAACTTAAAGTTAAAAAAACATTCAACGTAAAGTTAAAAAAAAACAAGAAAAGTTGTAAACATTGGAGTTATAATTATAAGATATATACAAACATAACCATTTTATTAAAAATCATTGCATATTAGTACAACATGTTTTGCAGCATTTTTTTATTGAAACCCTTGTCGTTTGTTGTTCGACAATGTGGCAATTGTCTGGGTTAAAACCTGATGCAGAAGCACATAAAAAGAAAATTAATGTCAAGTCAAACTAGTCAAAGCTAGATAAGTCAAGTATGTCAAAATCATCTTACAAGAGACTTTTCGATATTGGCTTTGGCATTTATTTTTAAGCTATACCATAGTGTATAGCTCATTGGCTTGCCCACCGTTTTAAATTGGCTTGCCCACCGTTTTATGACTTCTTTTGCTGATGATTAGGGCGATTATTTTTTGACTTGTCAAAGAAAGATTTTGTTAAAACTTACATTTTAGGTCAAAATTTGTCAAGATGATTTCATGTGAAATACACATAAATCGTTTAAAATTTTTAAAAACTATAGTCAGCTTTTTGAAATTGTCGTTCAGTTAACTTTTTATTAAAAACATTTAGTTTTGAGACAAAAATATCAACTAAGCATTTGTATGAGTTTTGCATCAACCCGAAAAAATAACTTTGTTTTCGACCGGCAGTCAGTAAAACAAGTAAAACGTGTGGTCGACGATATGTTGTTTTAATCAGGGAGTCGAACCGGAACCGAACATGAACTTTATGAACCGGTTTTAAGTCAGTTTTTTTCGAACCTTAACCGAACCTGAACCGTTTTTTATAAGATTTAAGGAGCCGAACCGGAACTGAACCGAATATTAGTACCTGAAGTACCTGAACCTTAACCGAACCCGAACCTGTAAATTAAAACGGTTCGCTCCTACATGACGTCACAACTTCTATTTTACAGAGTCAAGTTACGCCATGTTCAAAATTTTATGAATAAAATATGAATATTGAATAAAAAGATCGTTCATTTTTTATTTTTTAGATATTTCAATATTGAGTTGCTGTTTTTTTAATAAGTCACGTAACTGAGTTAAATGACTTACAGTTCAAATATTATTCTCTACATTTATCGACCCACATTTTGAGATTTAACGCAAATTATATTGTATCTGAACCGGAACTTTATGAACCGGTTTTAAAATAACGAAGGTTGAACCGGAGCTGAACCGGAACTTTTAAATTACTCCGAACCGAAACCGGAACTGAACCGGATTCCGAAAAAATTCTTGAACCCGAACCGAACCTGAACCGGAAAAGTCAAACGGTTCGACTCCCTGGTTTTAATCAATGTATTTTTGTATTAGGTAAATATTTTGACGAAAAATATATTTTAGGTCAAAACTTGTCAAATTTTTAATTTTTTAGGTCAAAATTTCTTATTTTTTAGGTAAAAAAACAATCGCCCTACTGATGATAAATGTTTTAGTTTAAAGTCACAGTTTATTTTATACAATTTCTAATGACACAAGTATAACTATATTTTTGCAATATGGGTATATAGCCTAATAATCAATTAGGTATTCCTATTTAGCTTTGCGTTAAAAAAAGTTTTAATATCCTATTTTCTATTTTATTATAAAACACGTCGGCCAGTCGTTTACTACAAGATTTAGCTGCGGTACAATTACTTGCTTTACTAAGTTAAACTTTCAATCATTTTAATTCAGGGGTTCTTAAACTGGGGTCCATGGACGTCCGGTTCGTTTACGCTTTGATGCTGTCTTATGAACTATATCAGCGCTATTTTACCGTTGCGGCGTGGAAGGCTGCCAATTGCGTCGCGGACAAACGGAAAACGTACTCAAAACTATTGGACATATTCGGTAGAAAAACTAACATATTCGGTAGAAAAAGAGTGGCCCAAATTTACTTTTTCTACTGAAGATTATTAACAGATGTGTTTAGTGTTCCTTGGACATATTTTTTTAAACATTTTTTTGTTTATGTAATACAAACTTGCAACAAATTTAAAATAAATGCAAGTACATCCCCCAAAATCGCGATATCTTTCCTCGGCAGGTGCGCAAGTACTTATTATATGCTAGATTAACTATTAAGGTTATCTCATTTTCTCAAAGTAGTTTTGTTACACTTTCCATTAGTATAGCATGGATGACGACGTATGGACTATAATTTGTAACCAACCAAACGCTTTTTTTTTCGCGCTTTTCACTAATACTAATTTACTACCTCTTTAATTTTAATTAAACATTTTAAGTGGAAAAAAGGATCCTAGGCCCAGCTAATTCATAGTTGTTCTAGCATTTTAATAACACAATTCTTAGTTAACATTTTGTGGCCCGCGACAAGAAAAAGATTGCCGACCCCCTGAACTAGGTAATTCTGGTTTTCTAAATCAATTAATTAGCAAAATGCGGCTAATTTTAATACTAATTGTGAATTGCTTGGGCGTTCTAATTCTAGTTCTAATCTAATTCGGTTTTCACCAAAAAAGGCTAATTTGACCAACGGCATTTTTAGTCTTTTTAAAAAAACAAAGAATTTAAATTCAAAATCTTTGGTTGAAACGTAATTTGTACAGTCTGAAAGCATATGTTATACATTCTTATTAGAATACTTCTCGATTTAAATGAAATTGATTGTCAATAATAATCATATATAAGTCTAGTTGAAACTCGTTTTTTCAGTAATTCGGTAATTTCAATTGTAATCTAATTTGGGAAAACTCAAAATGATCTAACTCTAATGCTAATCTAATTTGAGAAAACTCAAAGTGATCTAACTCTAATTCTAATCTAATTTTAACAAGCTAAAATAAATCTAGTTGTCCAATTCTGGGCATAACTGAAGTTGTGGGTTGTAACTCTATAGAGAATATTTGTCTTCTATACAAACTACATTTTTGAGGTTATGGTGAAATTGCACCACATTCAAAGCTATACCTGCATGGTGCATCTTTTTGGATGGTCTGAGGATTCATATAATACTCTGGTTAAGTTACGATAAATTGCTTCTAGGGTGATATGTTTCACTTGTTACCAAAAAAGTCAATAAATTGGAATATTTTAAGCGATTAAATGCGTATTTCTTGTACCGTCATATAAAACACGTTAGAACAAATAAGCTAACTTTTCCGTGACGTTGTTTATTGTCCATTCCTTAGCTTCATGCGTTTTACCGATATTTTAAACTTAGCTTGAAATCCGTGTGAGCTTGAAATCCGTGTTAGATAAGAACAGCGCATTTAGCTTCAAGGCAATTACTTTCAGCACGCTGATAAATGCAGTATTGGTGGTTAATGCCATGCCACAAATTAGCCTGAAGTCAAATAAGCGCATCGCATATACAACATTAAGCGGATCGCATACAATATGTTTTAAAAGAAGGCAGTCGTTAAAGCTATTTGAAACTATTAGTATAAATATATTGTCAATGCTGTAGCCTTAATAAATAATAAATAGAGAAAACTTGGAAAAAGGTACGTTTAATGTATAATTACAAAATATATTTTTTTTATTCCGATGCTTTAGAATTGTTTAATTTGAAATTTCCAAAAAATGATAGCTAGTATAACGTAACCTTGTCGCTATTCGTTTCGTTAATTTGTGCAAAAGTTGTGGATGCTTTATTACTATATTTGTTTTGTGAATACAGGTAAAGCTTTAATGGTTGTTTGTCATTATTATGTTTATAAAACAAATGTAATTTCTGGTTGGTGCACATCTCAATCGTGTTGAATTATTTCTTTAATCTGTTATTTCTGCTATCATATTTCGTCTGCCATGAAGCAAGCACTACCAGCCTAGCAGGTAGATCTTTATACAAAACAGCATATAGGCTCTAACAAATAGTGTACATAAAATAAAACCAGTAATCGCCTATCGTATGGCATGTACTCTTTGAAATCACGGAACGTTATGTTTCCCATTCAAGTTGATCTATATCAGGGGTGGCTAACCTGCAGTCAGAGACCCAAAGCCAGATTTATAGCTTGGTTAACTGCAAGGAGCCACATACAAATGGGCAGAAATGAATAACTTATACACATACCTTTGCTCAGTTATATACATTGTAGATATTGCGCACTACACACCAATAATATTGCGTTGGCTGCATTTACCCGAATTTGTATTTACGCTGAAGGAATTCTCAAATAAATGCCAACACGCTGTTAAAATTTGTAAAATATGTTAACTCGCCTTTACAAAAAGTAATTTTTCTAAGTAGGGGTGGATCCCGTACTTTTACTTAAGGGGGCATGGTAAAACGTGACGCTATAAAATAAGTCTCGTTTATTACTATACCGAAATCAATTTGTAAGGTATCGCGACAAAAGTCTATGCCGCTGTGATGTTAGCAAACTGACTTAGGACGCGAGGCGTGTTTATGCTGACAAGATTTGTCAAAAGACATAATGGAACTAGTTTCTCGCGTAGCGCGTTTTTCTTCTTCTTTTGTTTAATTTTCCAGGTATAAATAAAGTGGGACAACTATATCAGGGGTCGGCAACTTACGGCCCGCGGGCCGGCCCGCCAATGTAATTCATCCGGCCCGCCGCCTCTTTGACAAACTATACACGAGTCCATTTTCAATTTTTTTTAATTTTCGCGGTTTGCGCGAATAATCGTGTACGTCCGGTTCGTTTACGCTTTAATGCTGTCTTATGAACTATATCAGCGCTATTTTACCATTGCGGCGTGGAAGGCTGCCAATTGCGTCGCGGACAAACGGAAAACGTACTCAAAACTATTGGACATATTCGGTAGAAAAACTAACATATTCGGTAGAAAAAGAGTGGCCCAAATTTACTTTTTCTACTGAAGATTATGAACAGATGTGTTTAGTGTTCCTTGGACATCTTTTTTTAACATTTTTTTGTTTATGTAATAAAAACTTGCAACAAATTTAAAATAAATGCAAGTACATCCCCAAAAATCGCGATATCTTTCCACGGCAGGTGCGCAAGTACTTATTATATGCTAGATTAACTATTAAGGTTATCTCATTTTCTCAAAGTAGTTTTGTTACACTTTCCATTAGTATAGCATGGATGACGACGTATGGACTATAATTTGTAACCAACCAAACGCTTTTTTTTTCGCGCTTTTCACTAATACTAATTTACTGCCTCTTTAATTTTAATTAAACATTTTAAGTGGAAAAAAAGATCCGAGGCCCAGCTAATTCATAGTTGTTCTAGCATTTTAATAACACAATTCTTAGTTAACATTTTGTGTGGCCCACGGAGACTTTTCTGAGTTTGGTTTTTGCCCGTGACAAGAAAAAGATTGCCGACCCCTGAACTAGGTAATTCTGGTTTTCTAAATCAATTAATTAGCAAAATGCGGCTAATTTTAATACTAATTGTGAATTGCTTGGGCGTTCTAATTCAAGTTCTAATCTAATTCGTTTTTTACATAAAAATGCTAATTGGACCAACGGCATTTTTAGTCTTTTTGTAAAAACAAAGAATTTCAATTTAAAATCTTTGGTTGAAACGTAATTTTTACAGTCTGAAAAGCATATGTTATACATTCTTATTAGAATACTTCTCGTTTAAATGAAATTGATTGTCAATAATCAAATGTAATTCTAGTTGAAATTCGTTTTTTCAGTAATTCGGTAATTCCATTTCTAATCTAATTTGAGAAAACTCAAAATGATCTAACTCTGATTGTAATCTAATTTGAGAAAACTCAAAGTGATCTAACTCTAATTCTAATATAATTTTAACAAGCTAAAATAAATCTAGTTGTCCAATTCTGGGCATAACTGAGGTTGTGGGTTGTAACTCTATAGAGAATATTTGTCTTCTATACAAACTACATTTTTGAGGTTATGGTTAAATTGTACCACATTCAAAGCTATACCTGCATGGTGCATCTTTTTGGATGGTCTGAGGATTCATATAATACTCTGGTTAAGTTACGATAAATTGCTTCTAGGGTGATATGTTTCACTTGTTACCAAAAAAGTCAATAAATTGGAATATTTTAAGCGATTAAATGCGTATTTCATGTACCGTCATATAAAACACGTTAGAACAAATAAGCTAACTTTTCCGTGACGTTGTTTATTGTCCATTCCTTAGCTTCATGCGTTTTACCGATATTTTAAACTTAGCTTGAAATCCGTGTGAGCTTGAAATCCGTGTTAGACAAGAACAGCGCATTTAGCTTCAAGGCAATTACTTTCAGCACGCTGATAAATGCAGTATTGGTGGTTAATGCCATGCCACAAATTAGCCTAAAGCCAAATAAGCGCATCGCATATACAACATTAAGCGGATCGCATACAATATGTTTTAAAATAAGGCAGTCGTTAAAGCTATTTGAAACTATTAGTATAAATATATTGTCAATGCTGTAGCCTTAATAAATAATAAATAGAGAAAACATGGAAAAAGGCACGTTTAATGTATAATTACAAAATATATTTTTTTTTATTCCGATGCTTTAGAATTGTTTAATTTGAAATTTGCTTTCCAAAAAATGATAGCTATTATAACGTAACCTTGTCGCTATTCGTTTCGTTAATTTGTGCAAAAGTTGTGGATGCTTTATTACTATATTTGTTTTGTGAATACAGGTAAAGCTTTAATGGTTGTTTGTCATTATTATGTTTATAAAACAAATGTAATTTCTGGTTGGTGCACATCTCAATCGTGATGAATTATTTCTTTAATCTGTTATTTCTGCTATCATATTTCGTCTGCCATGAAGCAAGCACTACCAGCCTTGCAGGTAGATCTTTATACAAAACAGCATATAGGCTCTAACAAATAGTGTACATAAAATAAAACCAGTAATCACCTATCGTATGGCATGTACTCTTTGAAATCACGGAACGTTATGTTTCCCATTCAAGTTGATCTATATCAGGGGTGGCCAACCTGCAGTCAGAGACCCAAAGCCAGATTTATAGCTTGGTTAACTGCAAGGAGCCACATACAAAAGGGCAGAAATGAATAACTTATACACATACCTTTGCTCAGTTATATACATTGTAGATATTGCGCACTACACACCAATAATATTGCGTTGGCTGCATTAACCCGAATTTGTATTTACGCTGAAGGAATTCTCAAATAAATGCCAACACGCTGTTAAAATTTGTAAAATATGTTAACTCGCCTTTACAAAAAGCAATTTTTCTAAGTAGGGGTGGATCCCGTACTTTTACTTAAGGGGGTAAAACGTGACGCTATAAAATAAGTCTCGTTTATTACTATACCGAAATCAATTTGTAAGGTATCGCGACAAAAGTATATGCCGCTTTGATGTTAGCAAACTGACATAGGACGCGAGGCGTGTTTATGCTGACAACATTTGTCAAAAGACATAATGAAACTTCTTTTGTTTCATTTTCGCATTTAAGCAGTCAAAAATGGCAAAGCATAAGCCTACGAGAATTAACACTATACATTCTAAAAAAAACTCACATTAAAATTAAACGTAAGAGTCCATTAAAACCGGTGGTCGACAGCCGTATTCTGCTAAGCCGCGGTTTGGCCACCCTTTTCAACATGGAGAAAGTACTAGTTGGCTTATATGAGATTAAAAGGTTAAAGTGCTTTCAGTTTTATACGGTATTTTTAAAAGTTTTTTTTCTTTTGGTCAAGTTACGCCTTGATCGGAGGGTGTTGAATCCTATTTAAATGGTGCTTTCTTTCAACAGACAAGACGTGCTTAAGATTTCGCAGAAAGCATGAAAGTGAAATGCTCTTTAACGTTCCCGGAAGCAACGCTCCAGGTAAAATACGGTTATTCATTAAAAAGTCGAAGCCTTTCTTTTTTTCAGCAACAATCCTTTTACACTTGTGGCATCTAATAGATGTCATCGACATTACAATTAACCACAACGCTTTTAAGGAAAGGGTAAGGTAAGACGTCACAACGATTCCTCACAAAGCATGTAACCTTAAAATACTGGCCTTAAAGTGTTCGATAGACAAATATTAACCTAAAATGACCCAACATTGTTTTGGGACATGACTCGTGAAAAAGGGGTATAATTTTGCTGGCACGCCTAATTATTTCATACCGGAACACTACCCCGGACCGTTTCGGCTTACTTTGATCTCTGATGATACAACAAAACGCTGTGGGTAGACCTTTAGACTTTGGTATTAATAATTTGGCTTTCTTCACTATAGCCGCTGGAAAAACTCAACATATTCTTTACTCCGTACAACTATAGATCTAAACCGATTGTTAGTCAAATATAATTTGCCGGTTATACAAGGTTTAAGACTCTAATGTATATTTGCTTGACGTCATACTCACAAATGTTTACCAAACTTGGTTATGACCACCACACATGCCTGTTTAGGAATAGGTATAGCGAACACTAGTCTCTCTTAGGGTTTATAAATAATACAAATAATTTTACGTGTGTTTAGCCTGCGGTGCTCTTCCTCAAAGCTTGGCAAGCGGGTCTTCGCTCAATTGCTCGGTTTTTCAGTCAGGTGGCGTTTGCGACTGCTCGTGCACCAGCAAACTGTTCACAGATCGTGTAAAAGGTTGCATCACTTGCCAAAATAAGTGAGTTTGATTGCTTTGATAACGATACGAAATCTCATTTATGATGAGCGTAGTTTCCTATATTTTTTTGCATTTTTTACAAATGTTGTCAACTAAACCTCTACCAGCAATCTGAATAAAAAACAAACGCAACAATATAAGAATAAGTCAGATACATTTATTTAGATATACTGACGATGCCTTTGTTGGCGAAATATATATATATATATATATCTTTAAAGATCTGTTAATTGTGAATTACTAGCTTCCTAGAGTATTTTGCTGTTAATGACCAGGAATTAAGGTCGACATCTATCTTGCAAGGGTCAAGGTGATTTCTATTATCGCATATTCATTACAACTTAACCTCTATTACAACCCATGAACATTTACTGTTACATCGGCATTTTTACATTTTCGTTGACTGTCGCCTACGAAATCTGTATGTGGCATGATTCGATCTCCGTTTTAGCGTTTCCAGATTATACATTTTCTGAGGAAGAGCGTTTGTTTTTTTCTTAGACAAACGTGGCCTGGCGACATTCCATGTTGCGAACCAGAGTGTCCACCTCAGGCTCTTTTGGATTTATTCTTTCTCCTCGATTCCTCTTCTTCCACGGGAACTAAAAACTGGAATACAATCATCAGCTTCATAGTTTCTCTTGTGAGTAAAAATAAGTGTAATTTAAAGCTTTAAATTAAAGCCAGACTTTTTCGGCGTGAAATAAATTACATTTATTATTAACCTTCAAACGCCAACAGCTTTTCATGTTGGATATAATACTTCAAGAGTATGACTTGTGCTATGCTACAATTGTTTTGCCGGATATTTTACTACTTTGCTATATAAGAAATGCTTTCTGTGTCCAATGAATTCAAACTGAAGACATAATATGAACTCGTTACTTACGGCAAAGCAACAAAAGCTTCATAAACACAGTGTTGAAATGAGAGGTCAATGTCTATTTATGTGTGAGAGATCAACTGTAAAATGGGTTACTTTATTATTTTCGAAAGGTTCAAGGTTTTTTGTGAGATCTGCTGTTAAGTGCCACGCTCAACTTAGGAAGTTTAACAATCTGTCTTCCTACATTTTTAGCTGGATATTTTCATCATTGGGCCAGAAGGTATGAGAGTCGGGATTGCAAGATACAACCGCAAGTTCGACTTGAAAAGTGAAATCTTGATTAATGATTACTCTGGTGTTGACGAACTTAAGAAAAAGCTCAAAGACATTCCCTACAATGGATCGGGTGAGTCAGCTAATATGTTTCTTAGTAATCGGCCTCTACCAGATGCCAATTATTAATATTAGTATAGTTGTCTAAAACTAAGGTGGTATAGATATTTTGTTCATAGTTTGGGATTCAACGGATTTAATGCCGAAAAATTACATTTCTGTAGAAATTAGTTAAAACTGAAAAAAATTATAAAACACAAAACATAGTTGTCCGGTCGAAGTGATATATTTTGGGCAAAGAATCGGGAACTGGTATTGAAATAAACACAACCATTTGACATTCCTACCAATAAAAAACATAATATGCCATAAGCGAGCAATTTTTCTCCTTGCCCATGTTTATTACCGTCTAATCCAGTGGTCGGCAACCGCCGGTCCGCGAGGAGTTCGTTACCGGTCAGTTGCAGGGTTGCCAGATTTAAATTTTTATTTAAACCCAAACTGAACGCAAAATGCCAAGAAACATAAAAATAAGGCAAACAACAATTAAATGTAGTTTTATATTTAAAACACAGTAACTTTCGTTTAAACATACTCCATGGTATGATAAAAAGTATTAATTAGTATTAAGCACTGCGATGAGGTTCAAAACAAACCAGTGTGCTGTGGCCATATGAGATGCATTGCAAAATGATTTATTATTTAACGTTCAGGCAAGAAAGTTTTAGAAACAAGCACATGCATTTTAATTAGTTCATTAAAAAAAAGATGCAATAAGTAACCTTTACTGAACATTTGTTGTTTTTAAAGCCGCAGAAAATTTTTAGTTTCAAACCGGTCCGCAGGACCAAAAAGGTTGCCGACCCCTGGTCAAATTTTTTGCTTTATAGTTTCATTGAATTTGTATGACTCTGCCTTAAAAATATTATTAAAATCAATGAAAATATTATTAAAATCAATTAAAATCAAAGGACTTTCAAAAATTCCAGTTATTTTCACATTTGTTTAGCCTGTAGCCCAACGAAAGTAAGAAGAATGGCATCATTGTTAGCATGTAATATGTTTTATGTTTATTATCTGAAATTTATTATCTGGCAAGGTAAAAATAAATTTCTGCAAACCAAAAGCCATCGTCTAATATAAAGAAGAACATTTGAATAATGAAAACAGATCGCCTCTTTGATAATAGTTTATTTCTCATACATTCATGATGCTCTTCACGTTTCACAACTCGTTGTATTACTGTTTTTTAGGAACACATACTGGAAAAGCTCTCTGGCATCTTCACAGGGAGAGTTTTAATACTTCAGGAAACCGGCCTGACGTTCGCGATATTCTGGTGGTTTTCACAGACGGAAAGGCCACTGACCAAGTTGAAACTGCTGCTAAGGCAATAAAGGATAGAAACGTTCAGGTGAAAATGCCATAGTTAGTATTTTTTCAGTGACTAAGACGAGATTTATTGGACAGAATATAATGGCTAGGATTTTCTTTTACAGATATATGCGGTTGGATTTTCTAATCGCTTCGATCGAATAAAAAAGAGTCAGCTGTTATCCATTTCTTCTGGACCGCATTACGTAAAGAATATTGCTGATGGTCACCAAGAGTTGGCACGTGATCTTTGTGTATAGTTCGTTAACGCACTTTATACAAAATATACTTTTCGGTCTGTTGAACAATAAAATAATTTTTAATACTATTTTGGACACGGTTGGTGTAGTTTTTGATTTTTTCAGGATATGCCTGGATGCATTATTTCAATTTAAAAATTTATTGATGCTTTTATACTACGTATTTTGTTAGGCACGAACGATCCATTTACTGTATCTAAGCAATACGGACAATTGTTAACTGCACCGTTTCCAATAATAGTACACCAGGTGCCTTTGGAAAGACTTGAAGAATTCGTTCGGCCTAATCAAGATTATCGTGCAAGCAAACCCATGCTAGGCTAGAAAAACAACCTGCATGCGGTAAGGTTCGAACTCAGGACTTCTTCCGGCAAAACTGGGACCGCCGGTCTACCGACTGAGCTAAGTAGAGGATTAGTGAGAGCTTTGGAGAAGACAAAGCGGTCATAGCACGGTTGACTGCTGTATCCTGTTTGTACAGCAATGCGGAACCAGGAAGTTGCTTTTTTACGATCATGAAACAACAGAGACGCAAAGTGACAAGTAAATGTTACGTCATAAAGATGTAACCCTAAGAACATCATACGCGTTTATTTTGGTAAAGTTGTTGGTAGGAGAGGTGTTACTTTCAATACCAAAGCCAAGCAAAGTGGTAAATGCGCGAACAAATTGATGTTATTGGCTAATTAGCAAAAGTGTATATTTTAAAGGGTAGCGGTGTTAGGTTGTGGTCCGATAAAAAGCGTTTATCCTGTTTAAAGAATTCAATGGCTAAGACGTAGTAACAAACTATTTTTTGTGCTCAACAAAGTAAAGAAAATTAGATAACAGAAGATTCGCAAATTTTTTTTGGCATTTTTAATGTTAAAGTTGGCAAAAACAGAGTTTGTACAGCGTTGTAGGAGTGGTGTACAACCAAAACGGAAACGATAACATTATAATCATAGCAAAAAATTTAAATATTAACTTAGAGCTCGCCTTCCCCTACGAATTGCGTGGAGCCCCCCTAGAAACCTTTTTTAAACCAGCAATTCAGCATCTATCATGGCTTAAGTATTTTTTAGAAATAAATGCAACGCCTGGCCTAATAGTCTTGCTAAAAGTATTAGCAACTAACTCGAAATGCGAAAAAAGACGACATTTGGACATTTTTGAGCGTCCGAGGAGGACCATTTAGTTTTCTCAAGAAAAGGGGATAAATCCTCCTAAAAGAGGGCATATGGTAGGCCTAACTTATACACTCAGTGCAAACCAACTTAACTATTACAATAAGCAAAAAAAAAAACACCAAAAAACAACAGTTCAGTAGTCGATTTACTTCAGAAAGTTGTTACTAGTGACTATAAGATGCTCCTGAACTTTCGTTCACCCTTATTCACCCCTTTTGGTTGGTTCACCCCTGCAAAAATTGTATTCACCCTGGGGTGAACCATTCACCACTTTAAGAAACACTGGGCTACGGTTCTAAAAGTTTTTTTGAATCGGAGCCCGAAATAAATTTTTGGCTTCACGTAGATCAGGCACGATATTTTTAGAGCTGACTTCAAAATTAGCGAAGCAACTAGGGGGCCATTCATATCATTGTATGTTACGTCACGTAAAATCATAAACTCTACAAAAGTGCTGTTTATTTCAAAACAATATGTGAATCTTTTTATAAGGCCACGTGTCATGTAAGTTTAAATTAGATCCACATTAACCACAAAAAAACTAGTCCACGTCGTCGAACCTGAAGTAGGTCAAGGATAACCAAGATTACATGGATTTCTTGTTATGGTGTCAAAACCCTTTACTTCAGTATAAATAAAACTATTGTAATCAATAGTGAGGACCTTGATACTTTTTGTGTATTTTGACAATAGTGAGGAGAACTGAATTTGTAGCTTGATCCTTTTGTGAGCGCATGTGCATGACGTCATTAAAATAAGTTCACTCTAGCGTGGTGAAACATTGTGTTATTTATGGTATGTTATACCAATTTGAAGTAACTATAAAACAAGAAACACTGGAGAAGATGCTTAAAAAGGTTTTAATTATGCAGTGTTATTGGTTAAGTTGCATCTCTAACGTTATGCAGCTAACCAAGGAATACTGGCCCAATAGCTTATTTAAACTCGGTATAAATTGCGCAAAATCATCGTGTACTGTTATCACAGACAGCAAACAACTCGAGCACCCGATTTATCTCGTGAATCAACACACTTACGTCATTTGCGACTGATTTAGCACTGTTTAAAGTTCAGTATATGCGTATCCATTTACTTTGTCAAGGCCTCAATATAACATAACTAAAGTTAGCTGCAAAGTGCTCTCAGTACTTCGTTTGTTGCCTATATCACAGGTTTGTACCCCGTTTAAAATATAATACAAACCCAAATGCGTATTGCTTTTACTTTGATTTGGGGACTTTTCCCGTTGTGCTTTGGCCAAAAGGGTCTGGTCAACTTTAACGCCTATAGACAAATCGGACTGAGCACTTACACCGATTTAAAGGAAGACTTGCACCCAAGAGCCAGTCGAGAAGATTTGGATGGGATCGTTGATTTTCTGAGCAAGTTCCACGGATCACAAAAATCAAGAAATGAAATTTTGCAGCACATTCGAGGGTTGGTTTGTTACGCTACAGTATATTAGCAACAGCGACCGTCTTTACAATTATTAGATAGTGGGCCACTATTAATCCCCTAAAGCAGGCACGCAGTTTAACTAAGCAAAGGCAACGTTTTTTCGCGCTTAGCGCAAATCTTATGTGGCTGTTTATATGTTTACCCCATATATGCTCAAATATATTGCCTTAGGGCGCCGCTAGCACCATTACACTCTCTAACAATTTTGTTTCAACTAAACAAATGCAATTTGGCTTTCTTCGGATCTTTGTTTACAATTTTGACCCTATTATTGACATAATGATTGTTGACGGCTATAAATCTCTGCATCTTGTACCATATTATGATAAACAATTAAACGAATCGACTACTTCATCTAGATTAGGCACAAGACTGCAATCTCCTATAAAAGATTCCAAAGAGGTCGCAACCGAAGAAGAAATATGGAGTTGCTACACAAAATACCTGAAAATGATGATCGATTCTGCTAATGGTGTGCCATACGCTGTTCAAAGTAAGACTCGTGTGTTGCAACTACCTAATTCAATGTCTTGACTTCAAATGGGATGACTTAATTAAAGTCTTTTGGATAAAATGGTTTGACTTGACTTAGTTAGTTTAAACAAATGACTTGACTTGGCTAAGACTTCGACAACTAGATTTATTTTAGCTTTTTAAAATTAGATTAGAATTAAAATTAGAGCATTTCAGTTGTTCCAAATTAAATGAGAATTAGAATTAGATCATTTTGAGTTTTCTCAAATTAGGTTAGAATTGGAATTACAGAATTCCTAAAAAAACGTATTACAACTAGAATTTGAACTATAATTACATTTGGAATTATTATTCACTATCAATTTTATTTAAATCGCAAATTATTCCAATAAGATTGTGAATGGTAGATAAATGTGTGATAAATGTTATGCCTTTTAGCAAAGCTTATGCTTTCTAGACTGTACAAAATATCTACGAGTCTTTCTGACCATATAGATTTAATTAAAACTGTTTGTTTTGACTAGTATAATGCCGTTGCACTAGACTAAAATCGCCGACTAAAGACTAAAACAGCCGTTGGACAACGTAGCATTTTTGGTAAAATCCGAATTAAATTAGAACTAAAGCCCACAAGCAATTCACCAATTAGATTAGAATTAGAATTTGCCCTACACTCGAGACTAACTCATTGAATTAGAAAACTAGAAATATCTAGTTGTCTAAGTCTGCTTGGAATTAAGTCATTGCGTCAAATAACTTGGATTGAAATTAATTATATTTTATTCGTAGAAGGTTTATTGCTCATGGGTGTAGAAGTAAAGGAGTATAAAAGGCGAAAATCACGCACGGTTAGTTTGGGCGCAGAACGCAATCACCATTTTAACGCAAACCAATAATTACTGCGTTTTTGGGACGCTAGCGAAATACCAACGCGAGAAACGCGTGCACAAGTCGTGCACGCTGCAGGGCAGTTGACTTACAAAGTGCGACAACAAAAAAACTAGGTACGAAATTAGTACAACGGTCGAACTCCATGACACTTCCCCAATAAGCCTGAAAAATAAATGTTGTGGTTAAAGGGTTAGCAACCAAAGAGTTGCCGCGGTTTACGACTCTTTGATCGCCTCGGGTTCGTGGATTCGTACTCCAACTCGTTCAAGACCTTTCTCTTGGGTTCGAATGGGGTTATGACCGCGGGTGTTTCTCTGGTCGGTGCAGAACAGACGTTTTCAGGGACGACACGAAGTCAAGGAATCAGAAACCGCCGGCGGAGGTTCACTGGGGTCTTCATCTTTCATCGTGGCATAACGTGGGCGTAATTGCTTCACATGGCGTCGCCATACCGTACGTTGACACTGCGACTGCCCTGCCGTTTGATAACAATGGGCGGAACCCAGTGAGGTTGTTCTTTCCACCTCGGCCCAAAGAATAAAGCGTAACACAGATTACCCAGTGGGTGACACTTATGTTGTTTCTCCCGTGCTTGCGATTTGGTAGCCTCTCTGGCTTGCTTGCCCTGGGCAATGTGAGTTGGAGAAGGGAGTAACGTGTCGATTATCTGCCGACTTTTTAGTATTTCACTGGGAGAGTATCCGCTTGCCGTTGGTGTCTCCATGTACTGTATGGCCAACTCGAGCAAGGCTTTTCTGGGAGGCTTGGACGACTTGCGTAAGGTCTGTTAAAAAGTTTGTAACAGGAGCTCAACCCCCGTTCGTTGCAGGATGATATAGGGCTCCTGTCAGGCGAACTATATCACCCGCGTCTCGCAGTAGTTCGGAAATTCTTCCGAACGAAATGTCGGATCATTGTCCGACACAATGGTGTGAGGATAGACAAGATGGGAAAAGTCTCTTTCCAGGAGATCCATCATGGTCTTCGCTGACACCGACTGTGTAAAATGTATACAAGTGTACTTGGACTAACATCAATCATAACTAACCAATTGTACCTCATGGAGTGATTGCATGGTCCTCATGTAAGCGACTCCATGGTTTTTCGGGCGTCATCCATGGATGCACAGCCACCTTTGAATAAGCGTTTTGGTGCCTGGCACAGGTGTGACATTTCCTGAACAGGTCGACTATATCGCTATCTATGCTGGGCTAAAATGACCTTCGCGTAGTAGGGCCAGGACGTTGGTGCGAAGACTGGTTGGATCCACTACTTGTGAGCCGTATAAGCATCCGTGTGATATACTTAGGGAATATTCGACTTTCCTAAACTTTTCGACTGGATCGTTGATGTCGACCCTGTTTTTAGCTGGCTAACCTTCGCGAGTAGAACTTATCAAGTTGGTAAGAACTGGGTCATGCTCAGTTTATTTTTGCCTTGTTGCCGATGCATACGGCTGTTCTTGCAAACTGAGTGTCTCAATTGCACATACGATGTCTATGTCCTCGGCACTTTCCTTCCTATCAAAAACTAGGTCGTTACCTACGGATGATCGGCTCAATGAATCTGCATTCTGATGTTCACATTTCTGGCGGTATTGTATCTCGCACTTGAATTGACTCACAAATAGCGCCCATCGCGCCAGGCGATTTGCCGCGGGTTCCGGCGTAGTCCGGTCCAAACAATTACATCAAAGGCTTGTGGTCGGTCACCAGAATAAACTTTGTGCCGAGGAGATATTGATAACTATTTTTAACGCGTAGATAATAGCCAATGCCTCATTCTGGATTTGGCTGTAGTTGCGTTGACTATTTGTCAACGTATATGATGCATTGGCGATTGGGCTCTTGCCACCATCAGGATAGGGGTGAAACAAGACGACTCCGATGCAAACACTAGACGAATCGCATTCAATGTCAATTGGAAGATTTGAGTTAAAATGGGTGAGAACGTGGTTGGACAATAAAAGAAGCATCAGTTCAGTAAACACATTTTGCTCTTTCTTATTTCATTCCCAAGCAATTCCTTTAATAGTGAGCCGATACAGAGGCTCGGATGTAGTCGCGAAGTCGACGGTTAAACCGCAAAATTGCACGGAGCCAAGTAACGAACGTAGCGAGTACACGTTTTTCGAACAAGGCATCTCAATGACGTCCGCCGTTTTGCAATTCCTTCTTTGGAGGGGACGTGGCCCAAATTTCCACTTTTGTTTGGGTTAATAGGCACTTCTCAAATCGACAACGTTTCGTTTAATCGCTTCAACAAGCGTTGAAGATTTTGCAAATGATCTTCCGCTCACTAGAATATCATTGAGATACACAACAGCCCCTGGAAGGTGGATAGTAGAGCTTTCCAAGATTTCCTGGAAATAACCAGGCGCAGAAGAGATTCCAAAGAGGAGAACACTCTGCAGCAGTATAACACGGTATGTACTCTGTGAAAGTATCTTGCGACTTACGTTTCATAGCAATCTTTGTAAATCCACAACCCTCTCCTAGTTTTGCGCATCAAATCTTTCGGAAGAGTAAACGGTTGATAATGACTTTTAAGTTGCGGATTCACCGTGACGGAATAAACCCCATACACTCGTACACGTGCAAAAGCTTGTCCAGGAAGTGGCGATTTTCCTTGGAGTATCGCTGGGGGATGGTAAGGCGGAGGTAGAGGGATTTGATTTTGGGGCAAGTTTATTCAGTAAGGGTGGGGTTATAATTGTTTATGAGAGTCCAAGTTTGTTGACAATATGGCGACGGAAAAGCTGTATAGGAAGAGTAATTTTAATACTGAAGTCATATTTTATGGAGGGCTGTATTCTGAGGTTATATTCAATAATGGAATGGATGTCTGAAGGGGAGTCCAGGATACGGTGGTTATGGTATAGGGGCCAATGATACAGAAGAGAAAGAGATCGAGGTAGAGGGGGATGTTGGCGACTGAGTAGCCTCCGTGGGCGACTGGCCGCCAAGGGTTTCAAGGGGGGTGAGGGGGTTATGGGGGCCGATAAAGTATTAAAGTAATGTTAGGTTCATTTTATTTTTTTGCGGGTTTGGGAGAGGATAGACGGCAGCCAGTTGCGTAAAATTTGATAAGAGGAGGGTTTTAGAGAGAATGGATTTGGAATCAAAGGTGAAAAAAGGTTGTGTGGTTTGTGAGATCTTGTTGTTAAAGGGTTAAGGGCCAAACCGGAAAGTGTTTCAAATTTGGCCAAAGTATTAAATAGTTGGGGTAGTGAATGTGGGTGGGCTAGGGTGAGGGTCACATCATCGGCGTGAGTCACGAGTTTGGGTGGGGTGCGGGTTTGGACCGGGGTGGGGGAGATGGAGGGGTTATCCTGAATGTTATTCAGCAGGGGATTGAGGGCAATCAGAAAGAGGGTAAGACTCAGCGGGTCGCTTGTCTCATTCCTCTTCTCATCGTCACTGGGTCAGTGGGAAAGCCATTTAATAAAATTGAGGAGGTGGTCGAATTTTGGTCGTTTGAATGTAATTTAGAAGAGTGGGGGAAAGTTAGGATGTGGGTAAGGCAGCGGCTATAGAATCTAAAACTTCCTCGTCGCCAATTCGTCTGTTGTATTCGTAGAGGTTTTAATGCTCTTGGGCGTAGCAGTAAAGGAGTATAAAACAACGAAAAACAAGCATATGGGCGCAGAATGCAATCACCATTCCAACGTAAACCAATAATTACTGTGCTTTAGGGACTCTAGCGAGATACCAACGCGAGAAAGCGTGCACAAAGCATGTATAAGTCGTGCACGCTGCAGGGCAGTACCAAACCATAGAATACTAATTATGTAATTAGTATTCTATGACCAAACTAGTACATAGGTCGAACTCCATGACATTAATATATTTTTGGTAAAATTCTGTTATTTGTCTTTACTGCTGCACGCAAAACAGTTTGCTTGCTAATGTTCTATTTTACGTTTTTGCTGTTTTTATTTGTTTCATTACCAATACATGGACAAGTTTACCAATTTTAATAGTTTAACGTTTTATTTTTATGTCAATGACTTGACTTAAAATGGACTTGCTATTATTATTATTATGGCCTTGTTAAGACTTGGCTTAGCTCTCGACCATTAAAGCTTATTACTATTCAAAACCGAATAAATTGCGTTTGGTTGGATCTGTGGTAACTTATGGATAATTACTCCCAAAACGGTACTTAGAAGGATGAACTAACAATAATATAAAATGCTATCTTTAAATTGCTAAAACGAAAACAGTATATTATTTGTTTGAATTTTAAATATTTAATACAAATTAAAATTACTAATCCATTTTGGTATTGTTTGCTAATTATTAAATACGAGTAGGCCTAACCAAAAGCAAAAGGGTTAACTGCAATCGAGTAAAGACCGGACATCGTTTTTACACTGTTATCTACTTGTAACATTTTTCTAGGCACAGATTCATGGGGCAGTGTGGAGCCTGGTTGGCCATATAGGTTCCCGACCCCTGCATTACACTAAAATAAATTCCAGATCCGCACGTGGCACATCCATGTGTGACGGGACAATATCATCACTTGTCGACTTCATTTTATTGCAAAATATAGTTAAAGATTGTAGAATTATATATACAACGGGATGTTGTTCAGAAATAAATTTATAGTTTTAAACGTAAACTTACCTTCATTAAAACCGCTTTCGAGGAAACCAGCTGAAAATCGTGTTACGTAGGAAACTTCCGAAACGTCTTATTGCGCCTTTCTGTAACATACACAAAAATTAAACCATAACCATACCTTGAAAAGTTGGTAAAAATAACATTTGCCTTTACTCTAACAGGTGGAATTTCGTCCATATTTTCGGAAAAATGAGTAACTTTTGTTAAATATCCTTAGTTTTTGGTGGATCGCCCGCAAATGTTAGCAAATCAGCATGTTTAAATCACTACGTACATATGGCCTGGGTGTTTGTTTCTTAATAATTTTGATTAATCTTGTTACAAGTTACTGCAAACCTGCTTTTTGTTGACATCGGGTCTATCGACATGACGTTTCGGTTGTTGAAGTTTGTCAATGTTGTCGTCGTTCACTGCTTCTTGTTTCTAAATAACACATAGAAATAAGTATGTCCTGCTAAATTGTATTTACTCGCAGTCTTAATTACTACAAACCTTCTTATTGCGGTCGTTAGAACCCTCCAAATAACCTTGCATCTGTTGAAACTGAAACCACATTTGCTGCGGAATTTTCCTTAATAACAAACAGATAAATAATATTAAAACACAAACGTTTACCCGATAAACATAAAAATGTCAAACCTGATTTTGATTCATATATGGATTGTTGGTACAACTTTTTGGCTTTTGAGATACCTTAAAAACAAATAATAACCAAAATGTTTTTATATAAAACCTGAATTTAGAATGTTAAATTTGTTACTATTGCTCATTACCTGTCTATAATTTTCCCTCAGCTTTTTATGCGAAACGATGCATTGTACCAAACTGGAAGGTTCAAACTGTAAATTCAACAATTTATATATATATATATACATATTTCATTCTTTATTGTTGTTTTACCATCGTTTTACCTTAGTTCGTAAAATTTTCTTCGATATCTGGTAAAGCAAAATCCTTTTTCCAGCCAAGGTAGGTGGTTAAGTGACAGCCAATTGACGGGATATTTTTCTGGTGCGGCACTTGTTCTACAAATGAAATAACTTAATTAATATTAACAAAACTACCATGAAATGAATACTAATTTCACTGATACTTATCTGCACGTTATTCATGTGTGACGTGACAATATTATCACTTGTAGACTTCATTTTTCTGCAAAACAAGATTGTAGACTTAAACATAAAACGGATTTATTTTTCAAATAAAATTATACTTTTAACAGTAAATTTACCTTCATTACAATTGCCTTCGTGGAAAACAGCAGAAAATCGTATTACGTAGGAAACTTCGGAAACGTCTTATTGTGCCTTTCTGTAACATACACAAAAATAAACTACAATTATATTTTGAAAAGTTGTTTTAATAATATAGTTGCCTTTATTTTAACAGGTGAAGTTTCGTCCATATTTTCCGAAAAATTAGTATTTTTTGTTAAATATCCTTATTTTGTGGTGGATCGACCGCAAATATTAGCAAATCAGCATGTTTAAATCATGTACATACGGCCTGGGTGTTTGTTTCTTTAATAATTTTGATTAATCTTGTTACAAGTTACTGCAAACCTGCTTTTTATTTACATCGGGTCTATCGACATGACGTTTCGGTTCTTGAAGTTTGTCAATGTTGTCGTCGTTCACTGCTTCTTGTTTCTAAATAACACATAGAAATAAGTATGTCCTGCTATATTGTATTTACTCGCAGCCTTAACGACTACAAACCTTCTCATTGCGCTTGTTAGAATCCTTCACACAACCTTGCAAATGTTGAACTGAAGCAATATTCGCTGCGTATTTTTCCTTAATAAAAAATATCTAACTAATATAAAAACACAACAAGTTTTACCGACAAACATAAAAATGGCAAACCTGTTTGTGATTCATATATGGATTGTTGGTACAACTTTTTGGCTTTTGAGATACCTTAAAAACAAATAATAACCAAAATGTTTTTATATAAAACTTGAATTTAGCGTTTGACATTTTTTTTATTATTGCCTTTTACCTGTCTATAATTTTCCCTCAGCCTTTTATGAGAAACGATGCATTGTACCAAACTGGAAGGTTCAAACTGTAAATTCAACAATTCTTTTATTACATTTTACATTGGACAACAAACCAACAGGTTTTTTTACGCTTTATTGCTATTTGAACATCGTTTTACCTTAGTTCGTAAAATTTTCTTCGATAGCTGGTGAAGCAAAATTTGATTTCCAGCCAAGGTAGGTGGTAGAGTGACAGCCAACTGACGGGTTATTTCTCTGGTTCGACACTTTTTCTACAAATGAAATAACTGAATTAATATAACAAAAACTACAATAAGTTGAATACTAACTTTACTGATACTGATAAAACTATTATTTACCTTAATTCCACGGTGATTTCCAATCTAAAAAAATCGTTGTTAACGTTTTAGCTGATTACTTCTTCTGTAGTACTTTTAAATAAACGGAAAATATTTTTTGAAATTATGTGAATACAAGGACCCCCGTGGTCATATATTGAAATATCCTTACTAATTGGGAAAGCAAGACTCAACCAGCTTATTTTTATTTTTTAAACATTTATCCTTAAGAATACTTTCTAAGTTCATGTATTATTGTTTAAGAACACGATACGGATGCAAAACACTTACACCAAAGTGTATTTGAAGCCAGCTCAAATCAACTATTGTCGCATAGACCACTTCTGAAGACACCTAAGAAGTAGCAAATATGAAAGATAAAAGCTTAACATAAATAATACTGAATGAAGCAGGAACAAAATGTCGACCTACCAAAGTAAATATGGCTTTTATCCACATTGCTATAGTGCTGCCTATCATTTCCGGTTGCGTAACATTTAGCGAAAATTTCCCATTTGCATTTTGAACCGCGGTTGTTTGAAATTTTTCCATCTGTAAAGCGATAGTCTACGTTGGTTTTTACTGACAGTCTGAAATCCTACTAAGTTGATGGGCCAGTCTTTAACATAGTGTAATTTAATTTTTTATTCTATCGAATGTAGTGTAATTTAATTTTTTGTAATGTAATTTAATTTTTTTATTTTATCGAAATGTCTGATATTTATTAATAAAAAAAAATAATAAACTTACAGTTATTGAATTTTTTTGCGATGTTGCGTTCTTGTTAGAATTACCACTTTGATAATTTATCTGAACTCTCTCAGTAAAGGAATCGGGTTGTCCTGAAGTCTCATTCTGCACAAAAAGTCTTTAGTAAATGCAGAAACCAACGTTTTAGGCATTTATTAGTTACCTCTTCTTTTTGAACCGCAATTGGGAAAAGGGTGCTGACATATTCAGAAGGCAGATGTTTCTATTAAACGGAATAAAAACTTATTATATAAATGCGTTTGCATTGGTGGACGTTGTTCACAGGATACTATTCTTCTTTCTACCGGCAATAAACGTTTAACTAGACATATGTTTAACACCAAACTCCAAAACTCAAATAAAAATTTACATATATTCATAAAATTTCACATGTAACCTTATCACATTATAAAAGCTGGTGATTTAAAACTATAGGTCTACTTACCAGCAACTTCGTGAAGTCAGTAATTTGAAACGGAAACATTCCAGCCCCTGCAATGTCCTTCCGGTAATTGCAGGGAGCATTTCGCATTGCAATGGCTTGAATCTGGGGAATCATTCCTGGCAGATTTCTTATTGCGATGCTGGTCTCATTCGACGCAATCTAAGATATCAACGTTTAGTATTGTCTAACCAAGTCTATCTTTCTCTGCAATCTTTGCTAAATATTTATTTAAAGTTTTAAGGTAACGATTAGGCAACTTTTATCGCCTAAGGTAAAATTATTTTATGAAAAGCAGGCTAAAGATGTGGAATATATCTCAGAGATTGTCTCTTTTATAAACCCACCTTGAATCGATGCATTCTCAAAGTTATGTGATAAATCAGATAACTCTTAAATTCAGTAAAATTTGCTATAAATAATTAACAATGAATTGCCAATTAACAGTTGCAAATATGATTTCATTTTTCTGAATTTATGCCTAATCTTAAAACAGTCCATTATTAGATAACAATCGTACCTTGACAACAAATTCACATTGTAAGTCATAGAAATAACATATTTTATCTTGGTTTTTTTACCATTTAGGTTTAAAGTTAAAAAAACATTCAACGTAAAGTTAAAAAAAAACAAGAAAAGTTGTAAACATTGGAGTTATAATTATAAGATATATACAAACATAACCATTTTATTAAAAATCATTGCATATTAGTACAACCATAGAGCACTAATATTAGTGCTCTATGGTACAACATGTTTTGCAGCATTTTTTTATTAAAACCCTTGTCGTTTGTTTTTCAACAATGTGGCAATTGTCTGGGTTAGAACCTGATGCAGAACCACATAAAAAGAAAATTAATGTCAAGTCAAACTAGTCAAAGCTAGATAAGTCAAGTAAGTCAAAATCATCTTACAAGAGACTTTTCGATATTGGCTTTGGCATTTATTTTTAAGCTATACCATAGTGTATAGCTCATTGGCTTGCCCACCGTTTTAAATTGGCTTGCCCACCGTTTTATGACTTCTTTTGCTGATGATTAGGGCGATTATTTTTTGACTTGTCAAAGAAAGATTTTGTTAAAACTTACATTTTAGGTCAAAATTTGTCAAAATGATTTCATGTGAAATACACATAAATCGTTTAAAATTTTTAAAAACTATAGTCAGCTTTTTGAAATTGTCGTTCAGTTAACTTTTTATTAAAAACATTTAGTTTTGAGACAAAAATATCAACTAAGCATTTGTATGAGTTTTGCATCAACCCGAAAAAATAACGTTGTTTTCGACCGGCAGTCAGTAAAACAAGTAAAACGTGTGGTCGACGATATGTTATTTTAATCAGGGAGTCGAACCGGAACCGAACATGAACTTTATGAACCGGTTTTAAGTCAATTTTTTCGAACCGTTATCGAACCTGAACCGGTTTTTATAAGATTTAAAGGAGCCGAACCGGAACTGAACCGAATAATTTTAAAGTACCTGAACCTTAACCGAACCCGAACCTGTAAATTAAAACGGTTCGCTCCTGCAGACGTCACAACTTCTGTTTTACAGAGTCAAGTTACGCCATGTTCGAAATTTTATGAATAAAATATAAATATTGAATAAAAAAATCGTTCATTTTTTATTTTTTAGATATTTCAATATTGAGTTGCTGTTTTTTTAATAAGTCACGTAACTGAGTTAAATGACTTACAGTTCAAAGATTATTCTCTACATTTATCGACCCACATTTTGAGATTTAACGCAAATTATATTGTATCTGAACCGGAACTTTATGAACCGGTTTTAAAATAACGAAGGTTGAACCGGAGCTGAACCGGAACTTTTAAATTACTCCGAACCGAAACCGGAACTGAACCGGATTCCGAAAAAATTCTTGAACCCGGACCGAACCTGAACCGGAAAAGTCAAACGGTTCGACTCCCTGGTTTTAATCAATGTATTTTTGTATTAGGTAAATATTTTGACGAAAAATATATTTTAGGTCAAAACTTGGTAAAAATTTCTTATTTTTTAGGTAAAAAAACAATCGCCCTACTGATGATAAATGTTTTAGTTTAAAGTCACAGTTTATTTTATACAATTTCTAATGACACAAGTATAACTATATTTTTGCAATATGGGTATATAGCCTAATAATCAATTAGGTATTCCTATTTAGCTTTGCGTTAAAAAAAGTTTTAATATCCTATTTTCTATTTTATTATAAAACACGTCGGCCAGTCGTTTACTACAAGATTTAGCTGCGGTACAATTACTTGCTTTACTAAGTTAAACTTTCAATCATTTTAAATCAGGGGTTCTTAAACTGGGGTCCATGGACGTCCGGTTCGTTTACGCTTTGATGCTGTCTTATGAACTATATCAGCGCTATTTTACCGTTGCGGCGTGGAAGGCTGCCAATTGCGTCGCGGACAAACGGAAAACGTACTCAAAACTATTGGACATATTCGGTAGAAAAACTAACATATTCGGTAGAAAAAGAGTGGCCCAAATTTACTTTTTCTACTGAAGATTATTAACAGATGTGTTTAGTGTTCCTTGGACATATTTTTTTAAACATTTTTTTGTTTATGTAATAAAAACTTGCAACAAATTTAAAATAAATGCAAGTACATCCCCAAAAATCGCGATATCTTTCCTCGGCAGGTGCGCAAGTACTTATTATATGCTAGATTAACTATTAAGGTTATCTCATTTTCTCAAAGTAGTTTTGTTACACTTTCCATTAGTATAGCATGGATGACGACGTATGGACTATAATTTGTAACCAACCAAACGCTTTTTTTTCGCGCTTTTCACTAATACGAATTTACTGCCTCTTTAATTTTAATTGAACATTTTAAGTGGAAAAAAGGATCCTAGGCCCAGCTAATTCATAGTTGTTCTAGCATTTTAATAACACAATTCTTAGTTAACATTTTGTGGCCCGCGACAAGAAAAAGATTGCCGACCCCCTGAACTAGGTAATTCTGGTTTTCTAAATCAATTAATTAGCAAAATGCGGCTAATTTTAATACTAATCTAATTGTGAATTGCTTGGGCGCTCTAATTCTAGTTCTAATCTAATTCGGTTTTCACCAAAAAAGGCTAATTTGACCAACGGCATTTTTAGTCTTTTTAAAAAAACAAAGAATTTCAATTCAAAATCTTTGGTTGAAACGTAATTTGTACAGTCTGAAAAGCATATGTTATACATTCTTATTAGAATACTTCTCGATTTAAATGAAATTGATTGTCAATAATAATCATATATAAGTCTAGTTGAAACTCGTTTTTTCAGTAATTCCAATTGTAATCTAATTTGGGAAAACTCAAAATGATCTAACTCTAATGCTAATCTAATTTGAGAAAACTCAAAGTGATCTAACTCTAATTCTAATCTAATTTTAACAAGCTAAAATAAATCTAGTTGTCCAATTCTGGGCATAACTGAAGTTGTGGGTTGTAACTCTATAGAGAATATTTGTCTTCTATACAAACTACATTTTTGAGGTTATGGTTAAATTGTACCACATTCAAAGCTATACCTGCATGGTGCATCTTTTTGAATGGTCTGAGGATTCATATAATACTCTGGTTAAGTTACGATAAATTGCTTCTAGGGTGATATGTTTCACTTGTTACCAAAAAAGTCAATAAATTGGAATATTTTAAGCGATTAAATGCGTATTTCATGTACCGTCATATAAAACACGTTAGAACAAATAAGCTAACTTTTCCGTGACGTTGTTTATTGTCCATTCCTTAGCTTCATGCGTTTTACCGATATTTTAAACTTAGCTTGAAATCCGTGTGAGCTTGAAATCCGTGTTAGACAAGAACAGCGCATTTAGCTTCAAGGCAATTACTTTCAGCACGCTGATAAATGCAGTATTGGTGGTTAATGCCATGCCACAAATTAGCCTAAAGCCAAATAAGCGCATCGCATAAACAACATTAAGCGGATCGCATACAATATGTTTTAAAATAAGGCAGTCGTTAAAGCTATTTGAAACTATTAGTATAAATATATTGTCAATGCTGTAGCCTTAATAAATAATAAATAGAGAAAACATGGAAAAAGGCACGTTTAATGTATAATTACAAAATATATTTTTTTTTATTCCGATGCTTTAGAATTGTTTAATTTGAAATTTGCTTTCCAAAAAATGATAGCTACTATAACGTAACCTTGTCGCTATTCGTTTCGTTAATTTGTGCAAAAGTTGTGGATGCTTTATTACTATATTTGTTTTGTGAATACAGGTAAAGCTTTAATGGTTGTTTGTCATTATTATGTTTATAAAACAAATGTAATTTCTGGTTGGTGCACAGCTCAATCGTGATGAATTATTTCTTTAATCTGTTATTTCTGCTATCATATTTCGTCTGCCATGAAGCAAGCACTACCAGCCTTGCAGGTAGATCTTTATACAAAACAGCATATAGGCTCTAACAAATAGTGTACATAAAATAAAACCAGTAATCACCTATCGTATGGCATGTACTCTTTGAAATCACGGAACGTTATGTTTCCCATTCAAGTTGATCTATATCAGGGGTGGCCAACCTGCAGTCAGAGACCCAAAGCCAGATTTATAGCTTGGTTAACTGCAAGGAGCCACATACAAAAGGGCAGAAATGAATAACTTATACACATACCTTTGCTCAGTTATATACATTGTAGATATTGCGCACTACACACCAATAATATTGCGTTGGCTGCATTAACCCGAATTTGTATTTACGCTGAAGGAATTCTCAAATAAATGCCAACACGCTGTTAAAATTTGTAAAATATGTTAACTCGCCTTTACAAAAAGCAATTTTTCTAAGTAGGGGTGGATCCCGTACTTTTACTTAAGGGGGTAAAACGTGACGCTATAAAATAAGTCTCGTTTATTACTATACCGAAATCAATTTGTAAGGTATCGCGACAAAAGTATATGCCGCTTTGATGTTAGCAAACTGACATAGGACGCGAGGCGTGTTTATGCTGACAACATTTGTCAAAAGACATAATGAAACTTCTTTTGTTTAATTTTCGCATTTAAGCAGTCAAAAATGGCAAAGCATAAGCCTACGAGAATTAACACTATACATTCTAAAAAAAACTCACATTAAAATTAAACGTAAGAGTCCATTAAAACCGGTGGTCGACAGCCGTATTCTGCTAAGCCGCGGTTTGGCCACCCTTTTCAACATGGAGAAAGTACTAGTTGGCTTATATGAGATTAAAAGGTTAAAGTGCTTTCAGTTTTATACGGTATTTTTAAAAGTTTTTTTTCTTTTGGTCAAGTTACGCCTTGATCGGAGGGTGTTGAATCCTATTTAAATGGTGCTTTCTTTCAACAGACAAGACGTGCTTAAGATTTCGCAGAAAGCATGAAAGTGAAATGCTCTTTAACGTTCCCGGAAGCAACGCTCCAGGTAAAATACGGTTATTCATTAAAAAGTCGAAGCCTTTCTTTTTTCAGCAACAATCCTTTTACACTTGTGGCATCTAATAGATGTCATCGACATTACAATTAACCACAACGCTTTTAAGGAAAGGGTAAGGTAAGACGTCACAACGATTCCTCACAAAGCATGTAACCTTAAAATACTGGCCTTAAAGTGTTCGATAGACAAATATTAACCTAAAATGACCCAACATTGTTTTGGGACATGACTCGTGAAAAAGGGGTATAATTTTGCTGGCACGCCTAATTATTTCCTACCGGAACACTACCCCGGACCGTTTCGGCTTACTTTGATCTCTGATGATACAACAAAACGCTGTGGGTAGACCTTTAGACTTTGGTATTAATAATTTGGCTTTCTTCACTATAGCCGCTGGAAAAACTCAACATATTCTTTACTCCGTACAACTATAGATCTAAACCGATTGTTAGTCAAATATAATTTGCCGGTTATACAAGGTTTAAGACTCTAATGTATATTTGCTTGACGTCATACTCACAAATGTTTACCAAACTTGGTTATGACCACCACACATGCCTGTTTAGGAATAGGTATAGCGAACACTAGTCTCTCTTAGGGTTTATAAATAATACAAATAATTTTACGTGTGTTTAGCCTGCGGTGCTCTTCCTCAAAGCTTGGCAAGCGGGTCTTCGCTCAATTGCTCGGTTTTTCAGTCAGGTGGCGTTTGCGACTGCTCGTGCACCAGCAAACTGTTCACAGATCGTGTAAAAGGTTGCATCACTTGCCAAAATAAGTGAGTTTGATTGCTTTGATAACGATACGAAATCTCATTCATGATGAGCGTAGTTTCCTATATTTTTTTGCATTTTTTACAAATGTTGTCAACTAAACCTCTACCAGCAATCTGAATAAAAAACAAACGCAACAATATAAGAATAAGTCAGATACATTTATTTAGATATACTGACGATGCCTTTGTTGGCGAAATATATATATATATATATCTTTAAAGATCTGTTAATTGTGAATTACTAGCTTGCTAGAGTATTTTGCTGTTAATGACCAGGAATTAAGGTCGACATCTATCTTGCAAGGGTCAAGGTGATTTCTATTATCGCATATTCATTACAACTTAACCTCTATTACAACCCATGAACATTTACTGTTACATCGGCATTTTTACATTTTTGTTGGTTGTCGCCTACGAAATCTGTATGTGGCATGATTCGATCTCCGTTTTAGCGTTTCCAGATTATACATTTTCTGAGGAAGAGCGTTTGTTTTTTTCTTAGACAAACGTGGCCTGGCGACATTCCATGTTGCGAACCAGAGTGTCCACCTCAGGCTCTTTTGGATTTATTCTTTCTCCTCGATTCCTCTTCTTCCACGGGAACTAAAAACTGGAATACAATCATCAACTTCATAGTTTCTCTTGTGAGTAAAAATAAGTGTAATTTAAAGCTTTAAATTAAAGCCAGACTTTTTCGGCGTGAAATAAATTACATTTATTATTAAACTTCAAACGCCAATAGCTTTTCATGTTGGATATAATACTTCAAGAGTATGACTTGTGCTATGCTACAATTGTTTTGCCGGATATTTTACTACTTTGCTATATAAGAAATGCTTTCTGTGTCCAATGAATTCAAACTGAAGACATAATATGAACTCGTTACTTACGGCAAAGCAACAAAGCTTCATAAACACAGTGTTGAAATGAGAGGTCAATGTCTATTTATGTGTGAGAGATCAACTATAAAATGGGTTACTTTATTATTTTCGAAAAGTTCAAGGTTTTTTGTGAGATCTGCTGTTAAGTTCCACGCTCAACTTAGGAAGTTTAACAATCTGTCTTCCTACATTTTTAGCTGGATATTTTCATCATTGGGCCAGAAGGTATGAGAGTCGGGATTGCAAGATACAACCGCAAGTTCGACTTGAAAAGTGAAATCTTGATTAATGATTACTCTGGTGTTGACGAACTTAAGAAAAAGCTCAAAGACATTCCCTACAATGGATCGGGTGAGTCAGCTAATATGTTTCTTAGTAATCGGCCTCTACCAGACGCCAATTATTAATATTAGTATAGTTGTCTAAAACTAAGGTGGTATAGATATTTTGTTCATAGTTTGGGATTCAACGGATTTAATGCCGAAAAATTACATTTCTGTAGAAATTAGTTAAAACTGAAAAAAATTATAAAACACAAAACATAGTTGTCCGGTCGAAGTGATATATTTTGGGCAAAGAATCGGGAACTGGTATTGAAATAAACACAACCATTTGACATTCCTACCAATAAAAAACATAATATGCCATAAGCGAGCAATTTTTCTCCTTGCCCATGTTTATTACCGTCTAATCCAGTGGTCGGCAACCGCCGGTCCGCGAGGAGTTCGTTACCGGTCAGTAGCAGGGTTGCCAGATTTAAATTTTTATTTAAACCCAAACTGAACGCAAAATGCCAAGAAACATAAAAATAAGGCAAACAACAATTAAATGTAGTTTTATATTTAAAACACAGTAACTTTCGTTTAAACATACTCCATGATATGATACAAAGTCTTAATTAGTATTAAGCACTGATGAGGTTCAAAACAAACCAGTGTGCTGTGGCCATATGAGATGCATTGCAAAATGATTTTTTATTTAACGTTCAGGCAAGAAAGTTTTAGAAACAAGCACATGCATTTTAATTAGTTCATTAAAAAAAAGATGCAATAAGTAACCTTTACTGAACATTTGTTGTTTTTAAAGCCGCAGAAAATTTTTAGTTTCAAACCGGTCCGCAGGACCAAAAAGGTTGCCGACCCCTGGTCAAATTTTTTGCTTTATAGTTTCATTGAATTTGTATGACTCTGCCTTAAAAATATTATTAAAATCAATGAAACTGGACTTTCAAAAATTCCAGTTATTTTCACTTTTGTTTAGCCTGTAGCCCAACGAAAGTAAGAAGAATGGCATCATTGTTAGCATGTAATATGTTTTATGTTGATAATCTGAAATTTATTATCTGGCAAGGTAAAAATAAATTTCTGCAAAACAAAAGCCATCGTCTAATATAAAGAAGAACATTTGAATAATGAAAACAGATCGCCTCTTTGATAATAGTTTATTTCTCATACATTCATGATGCTCTTCACGTTTCACAACTCGTTATATTACTGTTTTTTAGGAACACATACTGGAAAAGCTCTCTGGCATCTTCACAGGGAGAGTTTTAATACTTCAGGAAACCGGCCTGACGTTCGCGATATTCTGGTGGTTTTCACAGACGGAAAGGCCACTGACCAAGTTGAAACTGCTGCTAAGGCAATAAAGGATAGAAACGTTCAGGTGAAAATGCCATAGTTAATATTTTTTCAGTGACTAAGACGAGATTTATTGGACAGAATATAATGGCTAGGATTTTCTTTTACAGATATATGCGGTTGGATTTTCTAATCGCTTCGATCGAATAAAAAAGAGTCAGCTGTTATCCATTTCTTCTGGACCGCATTACGTAAAGAATATTGCTGATGGTCACCAAGAGTTGGCACGTGATCTTTGTATATAGTTCGTTAACGCACTTTATACAAAATATACTTTTCGGTCTGTTGAACAATAAAATAATTTTTAATACTATTTTGGACACGGTTGGTGTAGTTTTTGATTTTTTCAGGATATGCCTGGATGCATTACTTCAATTTAAAAATTTATTGATGCTTTTATATTACGTATTTTGTTAGGCACGAACGATCCATTTACTGTATCTATGCAATACGGACAATTGTTAACTGCACCGTTTCCAATAATAGTACACCAGGTGCCTTTGGAAAGACTTGAAGAATTCGTTCGGCCTAATCAAGATTATCGTGCAAGCAAACCCATGCTAGGCTAGAAAAACAACCTGCATGCGGTAAGGTTCGAACTCAGGACTTCCGGCAAAACTGGGACCGCCGGTCTGCCGACTGAGCTAAGTAGAGGATTAGTGAGAGCTTTGGAGAAGACAAAGCGGTCATAGCACGGTTGACTGCTGTATCCTGTTTGTACATCAATGCGGATCCAGGAAGTTGCTTTTTTACGATCATGAAACAACAGAGACGCAAAGTGACAAGTAAATGTTACGTCATAAAGATGTAACCCTAAGAACATCATACGCGTTTATTTTGGTAAAGTTGTTGGTAGGAGAGGTGTTACTTTCAATACCAAAGCCAAACAAAGTGGTAAAAGCGCGAACAAATCGATGTTATTGGCTAATTAGCAAAAGTGTATATTTTAAAGGGTAGCGGTGTTAGGTTGTGGTCCGATAAAAAGCGTTTATCCTGTTTAAAGAATTCAATGGCTAAGACGTAGTAACAAACTATTTTTTGTGCTCAACAAAGTAAAGAAAATTAGATAACAGAAGATTCGCAAATTTTTTTTGGCATTTTTAATGTTAAAGTTGGCAAAAACAGAGTTTTTACAGCGCTGTAGGAGTGGTGTACAACCAAAACGAAAACGATAACATTATAATCATAGCAGAGCTCGCCTTCCCTACGAATTGCGTGGAGCCCCCCTAGAAACCTTTTTTAAACCAGCAATTCAGCATCTATCGTGGCTTAATTATTTTTTAGAAATAAATGCAACGCCTCGCCTAAAAGTCTTGCTAAAAGTATTAGCAACTAACTCGAAATGCGAAAAAAGACGACATTTGGACATTTTTGAGCGTCCGAGGAGGACCATTTAGTTTTCTCAAGAAAAGGGGACAAATTCTCCTGAAAGAGGACATATGGTAGGCCTAACTTATACACTCAGTGCAAACCAACTTAACTATTACAATAAGCAAAAAAAACACCAAAAAACAACAGTTCAGTAGTCGATTTACTTCAGAAAGTTGTTACTAGTGACTACAAACGTGCTGTTTATTTCAAAAAAATATGTGAATCTTTTTATAAGGCCACGTGTCATGTAGGTTTAAATTAGATCCACATTATCCACAAAAAAACTAGTCCACGTCGTCGATCCTGAGGTAGGTCAAGGATAACCAAGATTACATGGATTTCTTGTTATGGTGTCAAAATCCTTTACCTCAGTATAAATAAAACTGTTGTAATCAATAGTGAGGACCTTGATCCTTTTTGTGTATTTTGACAATAGTGAGGAGAACTGAATTTGTACCTTGATCCTTTTGTGAGCGCATGTGCATGACGTCATTAAAATAAGTTCACTCTAGCGTGGTGAAACATTGTGTTATTCATCGTATGTTATACCAATTTGAAGTAACTATAAAACAAGAAACACTGGATAAGATGCTTAAAAAGGTTTTAATTATGCAGTGTTATTGGTTAAGTTGCATCTCTAACGTTATGCAGCTAACCAAGGAATACCGGCCCAATAGCTTATTTTAACTCGGTATAAATTGCGCAAAATCATCGTGTACTGTTATCACAGACAGCAAACAACTCGAGCACCCGATTTATCTCGTGAATCAACACACTTACGTCATTTGCGACTGATTTAGCACTGTTTAAAGTTCAGTATATGCGTATCCATTTACTTTGTCAAGGCCTCAATATAACATAACTAAAGTTAGCTGCAAAGTGCTCTCAGTACTTCGTTTGTTGCCTATATCACAGGTTTGTACCACGTTTAAAATATAATACAAACCCAAATGCGTATTGCTTTTACTTTGATTTTGGGACTTTTCCCGTTGTGCTTTGGCCAAAAGGGTCTGGTCAACTTTAACGCCTATAGACAAATCGGACTGAGCACTTACACCGATTTAAAGGAAGACTTGCACCCAAGAGCCAGTCGAGAAGATTTGGATGGGATCGTTGATTTTCTGAGCAAGTTCCACGGATCACAAAAATCAAGAAATGAAATTTTGCAGCACATTCAAGGGTTGGTTTGTTACGCTACAGTATATTAGCAACCAGGGCTGGGGAGCCACCGTAAAATAGCATTAGCTCCGGCTCCAGCTCCGGAGCCATCAGGCAATTATTAAATGGCTCCGGCTCCAGCTCCGGAGTCGTAAAACTCAATCCTTTGGCTCCGGTTCCAGCTCCGGAGCCATCAAACACACACCCAATGACTCCGGCTCCATCTCCGGTGCCACCAGTCACTTATTCAATGGCAAGTTTTAAAAATTGCTTTTGGCTAAATAACGTTGGAGATGGAACAAAATATAATTTCTTAGCTTTAGCACCACAAATTGTAAAATGGCTTCAGCTCCACAAAAATAATAAAAATGGCTCCGGCTCCAGCTCCACAAAAATAATAAAAATGGCTCCGGCTCCGGCTCTGGCTCCAGAGAAAATGCTTAGCTCCGGGCTATAGCTCCGGCTCCGGCTCCCCAGCCCTGTTAGCAACAGCGACCGTCTTTACAATTATTAGATAGTGGGCCACTATTAATCCCCTAAAGCAGGCACGCAGTTTAACTAAGCAAAGGCAACGTTTTTTCGCGCTTAGCGCAAATCTTACGTGGCTGTTTATATGTTTACCCCATATATGCTCAAATATATTGCCTTAGGGCGCCGCTAGCACCATTACACTCTCTAACAATTTTGTTTCAACTAAACAAATGCAATTTGGCTTTCTTCGGATCTTTGTTTACAATTTTGACCCTATTATTGACATAATGATTGTTGACGGCTATAAATCTCTGCATCTTGTACCATATTATGATAAACAATTAAACGAATCGACTACTTCATCTAGATTAGGCACAAGACTGCAATCTCCCATAAAAGATTCCAAAGAGGTCGCAACCGAAGAAGAAATATGGAGTTGCTACACAAAATACCTGAAAATGATGATCGATTCTGCTAATGGTGTGCCATACGCTGTTCAAAGTAAGACTCGTGTGTTGCAACTACCTAATTCAATGTCTTGACTTCAAATGGGATGACTTAATTAAAGTCTTTTGGATAAAATGGTTTGACTTGACTTGGGTAGTTTAAACAAATGACTTGACTTGGCCAAGACTTCGACAACTAGATTTATTTTAGCTTTTTAAAATTAGATTAGAATTAAAATTAGAGCATTTCAGTTGTTCCAAATTAAATGAGAATTAGAATTAGATCATTTTGAGTTTTCTCAAATTAGGTTAGAATTGGAATTACAGAATTCCTAAAAAAACGTATTACAACTAGAATTTGAACTATAATTACATTTGGAATTATTATTCACTATCAATTTTATTTAAATCGCAAATTATTCCAATAAGATTGTGAATGGTAGATAAATGTGTGATAAATGTTATGCCTTTTAGCAAAGCTTATGCTTTCTAGACTGTACAAAATACCTACGAGTCTTTCTGACCATATAGATTTAATTAAAACTGTTTGTTTTGACTAGTAAAATGCCGTTGCACTAGACTAAAATCGCCGACTAAAGACTAAAACAGCCGTTGGACAACGTAGCATTTTTGGTAAAATCCGAATTAAATTAGAACTAAAGCCCACAAGCAATTCACCAATTAGATTAGAATTAGAATTTGCCCTAGACTCGAGACTAATTCATTGAATTAGAAAACTAGAATTATCTAGTTGTCTAAGTCTGCTTGGAATTAAGTCATTGCGTCAAATAACTTGGATTGACATTAATTATATTTTATTCGTAGAAGGTTTATTGCTCATGGGTGTAGAAGTAAAGGAGTATAAAAGGCGAAAATCACGCACGGTTAGTTTGGGCGCAGAACGCAATCACCATTTCAACGTAAACCAATAATTACTGCGTTTTTGGGACGCTAGCGAAATACCAACGCGAGAAACGCGTGCACAAGTCGTGCACGCTGCAGGGCAGTTGACTTACAAAGTGCGACAACAAAAACACTAGTTACGAAATTAGTACAACGGTCGAACTCCATGACACTTCCCCAATAAGCCTGAAAAGCAAATGTTGTGGTTAAAGGGTTAGGAACCAAAGAGTTGCCGCGGTTTACGACTCTTTGATCGCCTCGGGTTCGTGGAATCGTACTCGAACTCGTTCAAGACCTTTCTCTTGGGTTCGAATGGGGTTATGACCGCGGGTGTTTCTCTGGTCGGTGCAGAACAGACGTTTTCAGGGACGACACGAAGTCAAGGAATCAGAAACCGCCGGCGGAGGTTCGCTGGGGTCTTCATCTTTCATCGTGGCATAACGTGGGTGTAATTGCTTCACATGGCGTCGCCATACGGCTCTCCTTTGAACCACTCGTACGTTGACACTGCGATTGCCGTGCCGTTTGATAACAATGGGCGGAACCCAGTGAGGTTGTTCGTTCCGCCTCGGCCTAAAGAATAAAGCGTAACACAGATCACCCAGGTAAGTGGGTGCCACTTAAGTTGTTTCTCCCGTGCTTGCGATTTGGTAGCCTCTCTGGCTTGCTTGCCCTGGGCAATGTGAGTTGGAGAAGGGAGTAACGTGTCGATTATCTGCCGACTTTTTAGTATTTCACTGGGAGAGTATCCGCTTGCCGTTGGTGTCTCCATGTACTGTATGGCCAACTCGAGCAAGGCTTTTGTGGGAGGCATGGACGACTTGCGTAAGGTCTGTTGAAAAGTTTGTAACAGGAGCTCAACCTATATCACCCGCGTCTCGCAGTAGTTCGGAAATTCTTCCGAACGAAATGTCGGAGCATTGTCCGACACAATGGTGTGAGGATAGACAAGATGGGAAAAGTCTCTTTACAGGAGATCCATCATGGTCTTCGCTGACACCGACTGTGTAAAATGTATACAAGTGTACTTGGACTAAGCATCAATCATAACTAACCAATTGTACCTCATGGAGTGATTGCATGGTCCTCATGTAAGCGACTCCATGGTTTTTCGGGCGTCATCCATGGATGCACAGCCACCTTTGAATGAGCGTTTTGGTGCCTGGCACAGGTGTGACATTTCCTGAACAGGTCGACTATATCGCTATCTATGCTGGGCTAAAATGACCTTCGCGTAGTAGGGCCAGGACGTTGGTGCGAAGACTGGTTGGAACCACTACTTGTGAGCAGACTTGGACAACTAGATTTATTTTGGCTTTTGAAAATTAGATTAGAATTAAAATTATATCATTACAGTTTTTCCAAATTAGATTGGAATTAGAATTACCAAATTCCTAAAAAATCAAATTTCAACTAGAATTTGAACTAGAATCACATTTAGTTATTTACAATCAATTGATTTAATCGCCATTTATTCTTATAAGAACGCGAATGGTAAAAATGTGTGTGCTAATTTTTATGCCTCTTCATGCTTTTTAGACTGTAAAAATTACATACAAGTCGTTCAAACCAAAGAATCTAAATTGAAATTCTGTGTTTTAACTGAGAGACTAAAAATGCCGTTGGACAAAGTAGCATTTTTGGTAAAAATCCGAATTAGATTAGAACTAGAATTAGAGCAAACAAGCAATTCGCAAATTAGATCAGAATTAGAATTAGCCGTATTTTGCTCTAATTCAAAGAATTAGAAAACTAGAATTATCTAGTTGTCCAAGTCTGCTTGTGAGCCGTAAAAGCATCCGTGTGATATACTTAGGGAATATTCGACTTTCCTAAACTTTTCGACTGGATCGTTGATGTCGACCCTGTTTTTAGCTGGCTAACCTTCGCGAGTAGAACTTATCAAGTTGGTAAGAACTGGGTCATGCTCAGTTTATTTTTGCCTTGTTGCCGATGCATACGGCTGTTTTTGCAAACTGAGTGTCTCAATTGCACATACGATGTCTATGTCCTCGGCACTTTCCTTCCTATCAAAAACTAGGTCGTTACCTACGGATGATCGGCTCAATGAATCTGCATTCTGATGTTCACATTTCTGGCGGTATTGTATCTCGCACCTGAATTGACTCACAAATAGCGCCCATCGCGCCAGGCGATTTGCCGCGGGTTCCGGCGTAGTCCGGTCCAAACAATGACATCAAAGGCTTGTAGTCGGTCACCAGAATAAACTTTGTGCCGAGGGGAGATATTGACAACTATTTTTAACGCGTAGATAATAGCCAATGCCTCATTCTGGATTTGGCTGTAGTTGCGTTGACTATTTGTCAACGTATATGATGCATTGGCGATCGGGCTCTTGCCACCATCAGGATAGGGGTAAAACAAGACGACTCCGATGCGAACACTAGACGAATCGCATTCGATGCCAATTGGAAGATTTGAGTTAAAATGGGTGAGAACGTGGTTGGACAATAAAAGAAGCATCAGTTCAGTAAACACATTTTGCTCTTTCTTATTTCATTCCCAAGCAATTCCTTTAATAGTGAGCCGATACAGAGGCTCGGATGTAGTCGCGAAAGTCGACGGTTAAACCGCAAAATTGCACGGAGCCAAGTAACGAACGTAGCGAGTACACGTTTTGCGAACAAGGCATCTCAATGACGTCCGCCGTTTTGCAATTCCTTCTTTGGAGGGGACGTGGCCCAAATTTCCACTTTTGTTTGGGCTAATAGGCACTTCTCAAATCGACAACGTTTCGTTTAATCGCTTCAACAAGCGTTGAAGATTTTGCAAATGATCTTCCGCTCACTAGAATATCATTGAGATACACAACAGCCCCTGGAAAGTGGATAGTAGAGCTTTCCAAGATTTCCTGGAAATAACCAGGCGCAGAAGAGATTCCAAAGAGGAGAACACTCTGCAGCAGTATAACACGGTATGTACTCTGTGAAAGTATCTTGCGACTTACGTTTCATAGCAATCTTTGTAAATCCACAACCCTCTCCTAGTTTTGCGCATCAAATCTTTCGGAAGAGTAAACGGTTGATAATGACTTTTAAGTTGCGGATTCACCGTGACGGAATAAACCCCATACACTCGTACACGTGCAAAAGCTTGTCCAGGAAGTGGCGATTTTCCTTGGAGTATCGCTGGGGGATGGTAAGGCGGAGGTAGAGGGACTTGATTTTGGGGCAAGTTTATTCAGTAAGGGTGGGGTTATAATTGTTTATGAGAGTCCAAGTTTGTTGACAATATGGCGACGGAAAAGCTGTATAGGAAGAGTAATTTTAATACTGAAGTCATATTTTATGGAGGGCTGTATTCTGAGGTTATATTCAATAATGGAATGGATGTCTGAAGGGGAGTCCAGGATACGGTGGTTATGGTATAGGGGCCAATGATACAGAAGAGAAAGAGATCGAGGTAGAGGGGGATGTTGGCGACTGAGTAGCCTCCGTGGGCGACTGGCCGCCAAGGGTTTCAAGGGGGGGTGAGGGGGTTATGGGGGCCGATAAAGTATTAAAGTAATGTTAGGTTCATTTTATTTTTTTGCGGGTTTGGGAGAGGATAGACGGCAGCCAGTTGCGCAAAATTTGATAAGAGGAGGGTTTTAGAGAGAATGGATTTGGAATCAAAGGTGAAAAAAGGTTGTGTGGTTTGTGAGATCTTGTTGTTAAAGGGTTAAGGGCCAAACCGGAAAGTGTTTCAAACTTGGCCAAAGTATTAAATAGTTGGGGTAGTGAATGTGGGTGGGCTAGGGTGAGGGTCACATCATCGGCGTGAGTCACGAGTTTGGGTGGGGTGCGGGTTTGGACCGGGGTGGGGGAGATGGAGGGGTTATCCTGAATGTTATTCAGCAGGGGATTGAGGGCAATCAGAAAGAGGGTAAGACTCAGCGGGTCGCTTGTCTCATTCCTCTTCTCATCGTCACTGGGTCAGTGGGAAAGCCATTTAATAAAATTGAGGAGGTGGTCGAATTTTGGTCGTTTGAATGTAATTTAGAAGAGTGGGGGAAAGTTAGGATGTGGGTAAGCCAGCAGCTATAGAATCTAAAACTTCCTCGTCGCCAATTCGTCTGTTGTATTCGTAGAGGTTTTAATGCTCTTGGGCGTAGCAGTAAAGGAGTATAAAACAACGAAAAACAAGCATATGGGCGCAGAATGCAATCACCATTCCAACGTAAACCAATAATTACTGTGCCTTAGGGACTCTAGCGAGATACCAACGCGAGAAAGCGTGCACAAAGCATGTACAAGTCGTGCACGCTGCAGGGCAGTACCAAACCATAGAATACTAATTATGTAATTAGTATTCTATGACCAAACTAGTACATAGGTCGAACTCCATGACATTAATATATTTTTGGTAAAATTCTGTTATTTGTCTTTACTGCTGCACGCAAAACAGTTTGCTTGCTAATGTTCTATTTTACGTTTTTGCTGTTTTTATTTGTTTCATTACCAATACATGGACAAGTTTACCAATTTTAATAGTTTAACGTTTTATTTTTATGTCAATGACTTGACTTAAAATGGACTTGCTATTATTATGGCCTTGTTAAGACTTGGCTTAGCTCTCGACCATTAAAGCTTATTACTATTCAAAACCGAATAAATTGCGTTTGGTTGGATCTGTGGTAACTTATGGATAATTACTCCCAAAACGGTACTTAGAAGGATGGACTAACAATAATATAAAATGCTATCTTTAAATTGCTAAAACGAAAACAGTATATTATTTGTTTGAATTTTAAATATTTAATACAAATTAAAATTACTAATCCATTTTGGTATTGTTTGCTAATTATTAAATACGAGTAGGCCTAACCAAAAGCAAAAGGGTTAACTGCAATCGAGTAAAGACCGGACATCGTTTTTACACTGTTATCTACTTGTAACATTTTTCTAGGCACAGATTCATGGGGCAGTGTGGAGCCTGGTTGGCCATATAGGTTCCCGACCCCTGCATTACACTAAAATAAATTCCAGATCCGCACGTGGCACATCCATGTGTGACGGGACAATATCATCACTTGTCGACTTCATTTTATTGCAAAATATAGTTAAAGATTGTAGAATTATATATACAACGGGATGTTGTTCAGAAATAAATTTATAGTTTTAAACGTAAACTTACCTTCATTAAAACCGCTTTCTAGGAAACCAGCTGAAAATCGTGTTACGTAGGAAACTTCCGAAACGTCTTATTGCGCCTTTCTGTAACATACACAAAAATTAAACCATAACCATACCTTGAAAAGTTGGTAAAAATAACATTTGCCTTTACTCTAACAGGTGGAATTTCGTCCATATTTTCGGAAAAATGAGTAACTTTTGTTAAATATCCTTAGTTTTTGGTGGATCGCCCGCAAATGTTAGCAAATCAGCATGTTTAAATCACTACGTACATATGGCCTGGGTGTTTGTTTCTTAATAATTTTGATTAATCTTGTTACAAGTTACTGCAAACCTGCTTTTTGTTGACATCGGGTCTATCGACATGACGTTTCGGTTGTTGAAGTTTGTCAATGTTGTCGTCGTTCACTGCTTCTTGTTTCTAAATAACACATAGAAATAAGTATGTCCTGCTAAATTGTATTTACTCGCAGTCTTAATTACTACAAACCTTCTTATTGCGGTCGTTAGAACCCTCCAAATAACCTTGCATCTGTTGAAACTGAAACCACATTTGCTGCGGAATTTTCCTTAATAACAAACAGATAAATAATATTAAAACACAAACGTTTACCCGATAAACATAAAAATGTCAAACCTGATTTTGATTCATATATGGATTGTTGGTACAACTTTTTGGCTTTTGAGATACCTTAAAAACAAATAATAACCAAAATGTTTTTATATAAAACCTGAATTTAGAATGTTAAATTTGTTACTATTGCTCATTACCTGTCTATAATTTTCCCTCAGCTTTTTATGCGAAACGATGCATTGTACCAAACTGGAAGGTTCAAACTGTAAATTCAACAATTTATATATATATATACATATTTCATTCTTTATTGTTGTTTTACCATCGTTTTACCTTAGTTCGTAAAATTTTCTTCGATATCTGGTAAAGCAAAATTCTTTTTCCAGCCAAGGTAGGTGGTTAAGTGACAGCCAATTGACGGGATATTTTTCTGGTGCGGCACTTTTTCTACAAATGAAATAACTTAATTAATATTAACAAAACTACCATGAAATGAATACTAATTTCCCTGATACTTATCTGCACGTTATTCATGTGTGACGTGACAATATTATCACTTGTAGACTTCATTTTTCTGCAAAACAAGATTGTAGACTTAAACATAAAACGGATTTATTTTTCAAATAAAATTATACTTTTAACAGTAAATTTACCTTCATTACAATTGCCTTCGTGGAAAAGAGCAGAAAATCGTATTACGTAGGAAACTTCCGAAACGTCTTATTGTGCCTTTCTGTAACATACACAAAAATAAACTACAATTATACTTTGAAAAGTTCTTTTAATAATATAGTTGCCTTTATTTTAACAGGAGGAGTTTCGTCCATATTTTCCGAAAAATGAGTATTTTTTGTTAAATATCCTTATTTTTTGCTGGATCGACCGCAAATATTAGCAAATCAGCATGTTTAAATCATGTACATACGGCCTGGGTGTTTGTTTCTTTAATAATTTTGATTAATCTTGTTACAAGCTACTGCAAACCTGCTTTTTATTTACATCGGGTCTATCGACATGACGTTTCGGTTGTTGAAGTTTGTCAATGTTGTCGTCGTTCACTGCTTCTTGTTTCTAAATAACACATAGAAATAAGTATGTCCTGCTAAATTGTATTTACTCGCAGCCTTAACGACTACAAACCTTCTCATTGCGCTTGTTAGAATCCTCCACACAACCTTGCAAATGTTGAACTGAAGCAATATTCGCTTCGTATTTTTCCTTAATAAAAAATATCTAACTAATATAAAAACACAACAAGTTTTACCGATAAACATAAAAATGGCAAACCTGTTTGTGATTCATATATGGATTGTTGGTACAAATTTTCGGCTTTTGAGATACCTTAAAAACAAATAATAACGAAAATGTTTTTATATAAAACTTGAATTTAGCGTTTTACATTTTTTTATTATTGCCTTTTACCTGTCTATAATTTTCCCTCAGCCTTTTATGAGAAACGATGCATTGTACCAAACTGGAAGGTTCAAACTGTAAATTCAACAATTCTTTTATTAAATTTTACATTGGACAACAAACCAACAGGTTTTTTACGCTTTATTGCTATTTGAACATCGTTTTACCTTAGTTCGTAAAATTTTCTTCGATAGCTGGTGAAGCAAAATTTGATTTCCAGCCAAGGTAGGTGGTAGAGTGACAGCCAACTGACGGGTTATTTCTCTGGTTCGACACTTTTTCTACAAATGAAATAACTGAATTAATATTACAAAAACTACGATAAGTTGAATACTAATTTTACTGATACTGATAAAACTATTATTTACCTTAATTCCACGGTGATTTCCAATCTAAAAAAATCGTTGTTAACGTTTTAGCTGATTACTTCTTCTGTAGTACTTTTAAATAAACGGAAAATATTTTTTGAAATTATGTGAATACAAGGACCCCCGTGGTCATATATTGAGATATCCTTACTAATTGGGAAAGCAAGACTCAACCAGCTTATTTTTATTTTTTATTTTTTAATCATTTATCCTTAAGAATACTTTCTAAGTTCATGTATTATAGTTTAACAACACGATACGGATGCAAAACACTTACACCAAAGTGTATTTGAAGCAAGCTCAAATCAACTATTGTCGCATAGACCACTTCTGAAGACACCTACGAAGTAGCAAATTAAATATGAAAGATAAAAGCTTAACATAAATAATATTGAATGAAGCAGGAACAAAATGTCGACCTACCAAAGTAAATATGGCTTTTATCCACATTGCTATAGTGCTGCTTATCATTTCCGGTTGCGTAACATTTAGCGAAAATTCTCCTTTTGCATTTTGAACCGCGGTTGTTTGAAATTTTTCCATCTGTAAAGCGATAGTCTACGTTGGTTTTCACTGACAGTCTGAAATCGTACTAAGTTGATGGGCCAGTCTTTAACATAGTGTAATTTAATTTTTTATTCTATCGAATAAAAAATATGTTGTCTGATACTTATTAATAAAAACAAATAATAAACTTACAGTTATTGAATTTTTGTGCGATGTTGCGTTCTTGTTAGAATTACCACTTTGATCATTTATCTGAACTCTCTCAGTAAAGGACTCGGGTTGTCCTGAAGTCTCATTCTGCACAAAAAGTCTTTAGTAAATGCAGAAACCAACGTTTTAGGCATTTATTAGTTACCTCTTCTTTTTGAACCGCAATTGGGAAAAGGGTGCTGACATATTCAGAAGGCAGATGTTTCTATTAAACGGAATAAAAACTTATTATATAAATGCGTTTGCATTGGTGGACGTTGTTCACAGGATACTATTCTCCTTTCTACCGGCAATAAACGTTTAACTAGCCATATGGTTAATACCAAACTCCAAAACTCAAATAAAAATTTACATAATATATTCATAAAATTTCACATCTAACCTTGTCACATTATAAAAGCTGGTGATTTAAAACTAGGTCTACTTACCAGCAACTTCGTGAAGTCAGTAATTTGAAACGGAAACATTCCAGCCCCTGCAATGTCCTTCCGGTAATTGCAGGGAGCATTTCGCATTGCAATGGCTTGAATCTGGGGAATCATTCCTGGCAGATTTCTTATTGCGATGCTGGTCTCATTCGACGCAATCTAAGATATCAACGTTTAGTATTGTCTAACCAAGTCTATCTTTCTCTACAATCTTTGCTAAATATTTATTTACAGTTTTAGGTTAACGATTAGGCAACTTTTGTAGCCTAAGGTTAATTTATTTTTATGAAAAGTAAGCTAAAATTGTGCAATATATCACAAGGATTATCTCATATTAAACCCACCTTGAATCGATACATTCTCAAAGGTTATTTGATAAATCAGATAACTTTTAAATTCAGTCAAATTTGCTATAAATAACTAACAATAAATTATTAATTAACAGTTGCAAATGTGATTTCATTTTTCCCAGTTTCTGCCCAGTCCTAAAACAGTCCATTATTAGATAACAATCGTAACTTGACGACAAATTCACAATGTAGTTCATAGAAATAACATATTTTATCTTGTTTTTTTATTTAAAATAAATTCAGCGCAAACTAAATAAAATCAAGTGGTCAACATTTAACCTATAGTAAGATATGTGCTAAAACAGACCCATTTTAATAATTTAAAAATCATTGCATATTAGTACAACATGATTTACAGATTTTTTTTATTGAAACCATAGCTGTTTGTTGAACAGTGTGACAATTGTCTGTTAAAAAGCTTGTGGTGAAACATAATATTGAAATCAGGGCTAATTGAAGCAGGCGTAAATGTTAAATTGCTCTGGCTCCAGCTCCGGAGCTTATTGATACCACTGCTCCGGCGCCAGCTCCGGTAAAAACTATCAAATTGGGCCAGTCAGTATCAATCAGTATCATTGGTTGCAGCTGACTGTTATGCACAGTCTGCTGTCAAATCCCAGCAACGTGGTTAGTTTGAAAAATTGGTGCCAAAGAGGCAACAATTTCTAGTTTTGTGAAGGATTGCTGTTAAATTGTGTGAATTCAGCCATTAGTAGTAGCATATGCCATCTTATGAAATATATCGGAACCGGAGCTACTTTTTAAACAACTGACTCCAGCTTCTGCTCCAGCTCCCGTTGAATTTCACGTTGAGCTCCGGCTCCAGCTCCGGCTCCAGCTCCGGTAGGCTAAAAATGCACGGCTCTGGGGCTCCAAAGCCCTGATTGAAAGTCATTTACACCTTGAAATAATTTTACACTTTTTCCAGAGTAAGCCTATTATAAATAGTTAAACTAAGCTTGAAAATGAATATCAAAGCTATAGATAGGTCGAGTAGTGAACATCATCTTTTAAAATACTTTTCTATATTTGATTTGTTGTTTACACTTATTTTAAAACTACGTTACATATCCGTGCATACAGTTTAGTTAAATTGACCTGTTCTCTTCTTTACTACTTCTTTCGCTGGACATGTTTTAGTTTTAAGTTACGGCACGAGCATATTTTTACAATAGACCTACACATTTTTTTATACGTGCCCATTGCCCAAGCTTAAATAAGCCGGCAACTAAACACGAATTCATGATAATTCTATACACAAAGGCAGTTTTGTGACAAACAAGGTATTTTAAAAAGCTGATTTGTTAAAATATGTCATGTTATTTCTAATTTTCGTTTATTTGTGTTGTAGCAAAACTTACTTCGTCTTGGGGAAATTATCTTAAATATTTTTTTATAAGTTTTTAAATCTGCTTAATCCTCACAAAAACAGGGAGTATTGTACATGAATTCGACGTACCGGTATAGTATAAGGAAATTTGTTGCAATTTTTCGGTTAAAATAATGTTATAGCGGTAGTTAATTGCTTTATTCCGTAGCTGCGACATGGTAACTTCAAGGCGTAGCGCAACACAAACACGGCCTAAGATTGTTCAGATTTTGAAAATTTTTGAAAAGTTTAGCGAATCAAAGTTGTTTTCCATGGTTCAGACCTTAAAAAAAAAGAATTAACAAAAAAATATTGAAATTGGGTAATGATTTCGTCCTCCTCATACCACCAAAGTTTAGCAGTTAAATCATCAAAATATGGGAATTCAACTATTGTAAAAACCCGCTACATAGGCTATTTTGCAACCAAAAGACTGAAAATAGTATTGTAAAACGTTATTTGTAATATATTAATGACGAATACGCATGTATAACACAAAGAAGCATTGCAAATTAGCTAAAAGCCATAAAATGTTTTTTTTAAGTCTGGAATCAATCGCCGGTGTTCTTATATGACTTGCAGGAGGCTATCGACGTATATAGTGCTGCTGTGCATCACAGTGGTTACTTATCAGTGTTTGACTTGAACATTCTATCAGCCGCATCATTAACAATTTGACAGGATTTACAAAGTTTGCTGCAACTTGGTAGTCTTTATCTTGCGGCCAGTCACAAAATGGAACCTCAGCCAGTTGCACTCGAAAGAGCAAAAAGCAACCAGCACTCTTGGCCACCCAAAACTTCAATTTTGGTGCCTTCTGTTAATTTTGAACGCATTACCGAAAACCACTGGCAAAATTAACTTGGCTTGGGTGTATCCAAAATTTTGAATGCCGCATTTCTTTCTTCGTACATATTAGGTGTTAACTGAGCACAGAAATCACCACAGTTTATTCATTTAGGATTTTAGGTACTTATGATGTTTCAGTTACTTGTTTTGGTAAACCCTTTGACCTGGTTGTCATATTTTGAATACTCTTTCATGGTTTGCAAAACCGCCAGGTCATTTATTAGAGAAGCGGTTTTACCAAGCTGGAACAATAAACCAGGCAATAAACTGGTTGATGCGCTTCGTCCACATGAATATATCTTGGCAGCATAGGATCTGACTCATCCATCGAGCGCTGCGTGTAGCACAAGGTCTACAAGAAAGGGAACTTTCAAAAATGTCTCTCAATATTACAAGACTATGTGTTTATCGCACATTCTTTGTGGTCTTTCCTTGCCAATACACTTTGAGATTGTTTTACGTGAGAAAGAGGAGTATCACCTTTAACCTGTTTTGATTCTTTCATTCTGTTTGTGGCATTTTGATTTAAAGGCATTTAGTAAACTAATTTCGGGACCAGGTATTTTTTGCCGAACAACTACTTCCATGCTGATCCCATCAGCAATTCGTATATACTAAGGCGACATTCAATACTAAACAATTTTTAGATGAGTAAGGTGATAATTAATCAGACGTTTTGGGTTTCACACCGCATGGAGTTAAAAACACTGATTGAGCGGAAGGTTATTCGTAAAGCGAAAATGATTGCAAAATAATATAATGCAAACTATATTTTATAACTTTGCCTACAGGCTTCCAATTTTATTTAAATGGTTTTATAAAAAAAACATTTTGCAACCCATCATTAGGAAATTAAGGTGAAACCACTAGGTATAGCATGATTCCTTAATTGGTCACGAAGAATGCTTTATTTTTAATTAATCTACACTTTACAAGCAGTATGTATACCAAAAGGAACAATAGACCTTTAATTTCAACTTCTACAACAAATTTGTTTAAAACAAATCTAGAGAATCTCACAAGGAATTTATTTGTTCAAATTGTAAAGCCAGGGGTGTGTAAACGGTGGTCAACGGTGTCCGATAAACTTGTGTACCATGTGACACGATAACCATAGGTTTCCTAAGTTTTACCTATTTTAAATGACTGGTTAGGGCAAGAATGACATCATCTGTAAAAGTTTTCTTGCTTTCAATTATTTCTGGGGTAAAAGTAGAAAATTATTCTACACTTACCCTAGGTTTTAACTTAATGGTATAATAAGCACTGTTTTAGTTTTCTGCTATCTCTTTGGAAAAGTTTAGATTCGATATAATGTATGTATTCTGTGCTTAAATGTCGTACTTTTAACGAACATAGCACATTGCTTTAGTTTTACTTTAAGAGAAATACATTTTAATGGGCTTCAGGGTAATACGGATATCAAAAATCGGTTTGAAAGGCTTAAAATTTACCACTAATTGATTTCCAATTTTGCACGAATGATTTTGTTACTACCTAGCTATCAATGATATACCTACCCTTCATGTATTCATATTCCAAATAAGTTTTTATTTTACAAAAATATGGATAAGTCATACAAATATAAAAAAAAATATAAACACATTAGACCAGGGTTGGTGAACCTTTTTTAAAGGAGCAATATAAGCCAAATATTCTTTGTTGTATTTCAATGAGAGCCATATAACACTTTTTAACGTAGGTATAGGTTGGAAAAAAATATACAAAATTAAACACGGACGCGTTTATTCGTTTAAAGAACAGAACATAATATGCACTAAAAATTAATTAAGTTTGCGCAACTGTCATTACGGAGGTCCGTTGAAAGAACAGGGCCTTTTAGATAAGAGACTTCTTTGAAGGGTATAACAGGGTCGAAACAAATAGCATTCGTGCGAATCGCAGAAAATTTGCCATTATGTGAGTTGAAAAAGGAAAACTAAAGAAAAAAGCGGTCGTGCAGCGTGAAGTTTTGTTTGAGATCATGCTCAGAAACATTAGCTTAGATTTTTCTGTAAGCAAAATTCGTTCATCAAAAGAGTCATATAGGTTCCCGACCCCTGCATTACACTAAAATAAATTCCAGATCCGCACGTGGCACATCCATATGTGACGGGACAATATCATCACTTGTCGACTTCATTTTCTTGCAAAATATAGTTAAAGATTGTAGAATTATATATACAACGGGATGTTTTTCTGAAATAAATTTATAGTTTTAAACGTAAACTTACCTTCATTAAAACCGCTTTCGAGGAAACCAGCTGAAAATCGTGTTACGTAGGAAACTTCCGAAACGTCTTATTGCGCCTTTCTGTAACATACACAAAAATTAAACCATAATCATACCTTGAAAAGTTGGTAAAAATAACATTTGCCTTTACTTTGACAGGTGGAATTTCGTCCATAGTTTCGGAAAAATGAGTAACTTTTGTTAAATATCCTTTCAAATCAGCATGTTTAAATCACTACGTACATATGGCCTGGGTGTTTGTTTCTTAATAATTTTGATTAATCTTGTTATAAGTTACTGCAAACCTGCTTTTTGTTGACATCGGGTCTATCGACATGACGTTTTGGTTGTTGAAGTTTGTCAATGTTGTCGTCGTTCACTGCTTCTTGTTTCTAAATAACACATAGAAATAAGTATGTCCTGCTAAATTGTATTTACTCGCAGTCTTAATGACTACAAACCTTCTTATTGCGGTCGTTAGAACCCTCCAAATAACCTTGCATCTGTTGAACTGAAACCACATTTGCTGCGGAATTTTCCTTATTAACAAACAGATAAATAATATTAAAACACAAACGTTTACCCGATAAACATAAAAATGTCAAACCTGATTTTGATTCATATATGGATTGTTGGCACAATTTTTCGGCTTTTGAGATACCTTAAACAATTAATCACCAAAATGTTCAAAAAACTTTTTATATAAAACTCGATTTTAGAATTTTACATTTTGGTACTTTTGCGCATTACCTGTCTATAATTTTCCCTCAGCCTTTTATGAGAAACGATGCATTGTACCAAATGGGAAGGTAAAAACTGTAAATTCAACAATTTTTATATTATTTTTTTTCACGCTTTATTGGTATTTTAACATCGTTATACCTTGGTTCGTAAAATTTTCTTGGATAGCTGGTGAATCAAATTTCCATTTCCAGCCAAGGTCGGTGGTAGAGTTACAGCCATCTGACGGGATATTTCTCTTGTCCGGCACTTTTTCTAAAAATGATATAACTTAATAAATTCTGCAAAACCTTCCACATGACTAATACTAATTTTAGTGATAAAACTGTTATTTACCTTAATTCCTCGGTGGTTTCCAACCTAAAAAAATACCTTGTTAAAGTTTTAGCCAATTACTTCTCCTGTAGTACTTTTTAATAAACGGAAAAACATTTAACCTTAAGAGTTCATGTATTATTGTTTAACGATACAGATCCAAAACGAGAATTAACACTTACACCAAAATGTATTTGAAGCCAGCTCAAATCAACTATTGTCGCATAGACCACTTCTGAAGACACCTAAGAAGTAGAAAATCAAATATGATAGATAAAAGCTTAACATATATAATAGTGAATGAAGAAGGAACAAAATGCCGACCTACCAAACTAAATATGGCTTTTAACCACATTGGCATAGTGCTGTCTATTTTGTCCTTTTCCGGTTGCGTAACATTTAGAGAAATTCTCCATTTGCATTTTGAACCGCGGTTGTTTGAATTTTTTCCATCTGTAAAGCGATAGTCTATTTTGCTTTTCACTGACAGTCTGAAATCCAACCAAGTTGTTGGGGCAGTCTTTAACATAGTGTAATTTAAATTTTTATTTTATTGAATTTAATTGTTAAATTTTAGAGAAAAGGCGTATTCTGATATTTTTTAGTGATACACACATTTAAAAACTTACAGTTTTAAATTGTTTTTGCGAGATTGTGTTCTTGTTAGAATCACGCCTTTGATCATTTATCTTTATTCTCTTAGTAAGGGATTCTCGTTGTCCGGAATTCACAATCTCATTCTGTACAAAAAGTTTTTAGTAAACGCAGAAAACAACGTTTTTGAGCATATTATTAGTTACCTTTACATTTTGAACCGCGCTTGGGAAAAGGGTGCTGACATATTCAGACGGCAGATGTTTCTATTAAACGCATTAAAAATTTAGTATATAAATGTGTTTGTGTTGAGGACAGTTCTCTTTTCTACCGATGAAAAACGTTTACCTGGACATATTGTTAACACCAATAATACAAAGAAAAATTAACATATATTCATAAACTTTCACTGGTAATCTTATCATATTTAATAAAGTTGGCGATTAAATACTAGGTCTACCTACCAGCAACTTCGTGAAGTCAGTAATTTGAAACGGAAACATTCCAGCCCCGGCAATGTCCTTCCGGTAATTGCAGGGAGCATTTCGCATTGCAATGGCTTGAATCTGGGGAATCATTCCTGGCAGATTTTTAATTGCGATGCTGGTCTCATTCGACGCAATCTAAGACATCAACGTTTAGTATTGTCTAACCAAGTCTATCTTTCTCTACAACCTTTGCTAAATATTTATTTACAGTTTTAAGTTAACGATTAGGCAACTTTTATCGCCTAAGGTAAAATTATTTTATGAAAAGCAAGCTAAAGATGTGGAATATATCTCAGAGATTGTCACTTTTATAAACCCACCTTGAATCGATGCATTCTCAAAGTTATGTGATAAATCAGATAACTCTTAAATTCAGTAAAATTTGCTATAAATAATTAACAATGAATTGCTAATTAACAGTTGCAAATATGATTTCATTTTTCTGAATTTATGCCCAATCTTGAAACAGTCCATTATTAGATAACAATCGTACCTTGACAACAAATTCACATTGTAAGTCATAGAAATAACATATTTTATCTTGGTTTGAATTTACCATTTAGGTTTCAAGTTAAAAAAACATTCAACGTAAAGTTAAAAAAAACAAGAAAAGTTGTAAACATTGGAGTTATAATTATAAGATATATGCTACAACAAACCATTTTATTAAAAATCATTGCATATTAGTAAAACCATAGAGCACTAATAAATGTATTAGTGCTCTATGGTAAAACATGTTTTGCAGCATTTTTTTATTGAAACCCTTGTCGTTTGTTGTTCAACAATGTGGCAATTGTCTGGGTTAGAACCTGATGCAGAAGCACATAAAAAGAAAATTAATGTCAAGTCAAACTAGTCAAAGCTAGATAAGTCAAGTAAGTCAAAATCATCTTACAAGAGACTTTTCGATATTGGCTTTGGCATTTATTTTTAAGCTATACCATATTGTATAGCTCATTGGCTTGCCCACCGTTTTAAATTGGCTTGCCCACCGTTTTATGACTTCTTTTGCTGATGATTACGGCGATTATTTTTTGACTTGTCAAAGAAAGATTTTGTTAAAACTTACATTTCAGGTCAAAATTTGTCAAAATGATTTCATGTGAAATACACATAAATCGTTTAAAATTTTTAAAAACTATAGTCAGCTTTTTGAAATTGTCGTTCAGTTAACTTTTTATTAAAAACATTTAGTTTTGAGACAAAAATATCAACTAAGCATTTGTATGAGTTTTGCATCAACCCGAAATAACTTTGTTTTCGACCGGCAGTCAGTAAAACGTGTGGTCGACGATATGTTGTTTTAATCAGGGAGTCGAACCGGAACCGAACATGAACTTTATGAACCGGTTTTAAGTCAATTTTTTTCGAACCGTAACCGAACCTGAACCGGTTTTTATAAGATTTTAATGAGCCGAACCGGAACTGAACCGAATAATTTTAAAGTACCTGAACCTTAACCGAACCCGAACCTGTAAATTAAAACGGTTCGCTCCTGCATGACGTCACAACTTCTATTTTACAGAGTCAAGTTACGCCATGTTCGAAATTTTATGAATAAAATATGAATATTGAATAAAAAAATAGTTCATTTTTTATTTTTTAGATATTTCAATATTGAGTTGCTGTTTTTTTAATAAGTCACGTAACTGAGTTAAATGACTTACAGTTCAAAGATTATTCTCTACATTTATCGACCCACATTTTGAGATTTAACGCAAATTATATTGTATCTGAACCGGAACTTTTTGAACCGGTTTTAAAATAACGAAGGTTGAACCGGAGCTGAACCGGAACTTTTAAATTACTCCGAACCGAAACCGGAACTGAACCGGATTCCGAAAAAATTCTTGAACCCGAACCGAACCTGAACCGGAAAAGTCAAACGGTTCGACTCCCTGGTTTTAATCAATGTATTTTTGTATTAGGTAAATATTTTGACGAAAAATATATTTTAGGTCAAAACTTGTCAAATTTTTAATTTTTTAGGTCAAAATTTCTTATTTTTAGGTAAAAAAACAATCGCCCTACTGATGATAAATGTTTCAGTTTAAAGTCACAGTTTATTTTATACAATTTCTAATGACACAAGTATAACTATATTTTTACAATATGGGTATATAGCCTAATAATCAATTAGGTATTCCTATTTAGCTTTGCGTAAAAAAAAGTTTTAATATCCTATTTTCTATTTTATTATAAAACACGTCGGCCAGTCGTTTACTACAAGATTTAGCTGCGGTACAATTACTTGCTTTACTAAGTTAAACTTTCAATCATTTTAAATCAGGGGTTCTTAAACTGGGGTCCATGGACCCCTAAGGGGTCCGTCACCTAGTTTGAGGGGCTCCATGAAGGCCTAATTGAAATATTAGTGTATATTTAAGAAGTAATCAACTTATCAAACACAACAGTTTAATTAAAAATAAAGCGGTATTGCACTGAATGCATTAAACTTCGTTACCCTTTCACATTTTTGGACCGAAATCAGCGACTTATGAAGTCTATTTGTATGGTGACGTAAATTTATGACGTCATTTTGAAAATTTTTTGCCTGTTGTGGTCCACGCAAGGCCAAAAAAAATGTTAGGAGTCTGCGGTAAAAAAATTTAAGAACCCCTGTTTTAAATGTTTATTAGATCCTTACCTCTGAGGCTTGGCGTTCGAGAACTTGTACTATATATTATGACGATCGCGGCCCAGAAAATTTTTGTTTTAAATTTAATTTACTTGCTTATCGTTATATGAAGAAAAGTAAAAATTTCCAACAAAAACTGAACTGAGCTTTAAGAAATTGTCGTTTAGTCTAAAATTTCTTATAAATTCCAACAGTTTAATTGTATTTGTCTTATTTTGGGCAATATGCGCCACTTGCAAAATTAACCGCGCAGCGTCTGTCCAGGTTGCATTTTCGTCAACCCTGCTTAGAATATTACTCGTGTACACATGTATTATAGCCTCAACAGTTTGTCTTTGTTGATGGTATATTTTAATACTGGAAACCTCGCATCTGCTTTCATTGAGCCTGCGTACCAGTCGGTAGAGCGACAGTCCAGGTATAAACAGAGTGGGACAACTAGATGAGGGGTCGGCAACTTACGGCCCGCGGGCTGGCCCGCCAATGTAATTCATCCGGCCCGCCGCCTCTTTGACAAACTATACACGAGTCCATTTTCAATTTTTTTTTAATTTTCGCGTTTTGCGCGAATAATCGTGTACGTCCGGTTCGTTTACGCTTTGATGCTGTCTTATGAACTATATCAGCGCTATTTTACCGTTGCGGCGTGGAAGGCTGCCAATTGCGTCGCGGACAAACGGAAAACGTACTCAAAACTATTGGACATATTCGGTAGAAAAACTAACATATTCGGTAGAAAAAGAGTGGCCCAAATTTACTTTTCTACTGAAGATTATGAACAGATGTGTTTAGTGTTCCTTGGACATATTTTTTTTAACATTTTTTTTTTTTTTTTGTGTCTGTAATAAAAACTTGCAACAAATTTAAAATAAATGCAAGTACACCCCCAAAAAACGTGATATCTTTACTCGGCAGGTGCGCAAGTACTTATTATATGCTAGATTAACTATTAAGGTTATCTCATTTTCTCAAAGTAGTTTTGTTACACTTTCCATTAGTATAGCATGGATGACGACGTATGGACTATAATTTGTAACCAACCAAACGCTTTTTTTTCGCGCTTTTCACTAATACTAATTTACTACCTCTTTAATTTTAATTAAACATTTTAAGTGGAAAAAAGGATCCGAGGCCCAGCTAATTCATAGTTGTTCTAGCATTTTAATAACACAATTCTTAGTTAACATTTTGTGGCCCGCGACAAGAAAAAGATTGCCGACCCCCTGAACTAGGTAATTCTGGTTTTCTAAATCAATTAATTAGCAAAATGCGGCTAATTTTAATACTAATCTAATTGTGAATTGCTTGGGCGCTCTAATTCTAGTTCTAATCTAATTCGGTTTTCAAAAAAAAAAAAAAAAAATGCCAAAAAAATGCTAATTTGACCAACGGCATTTTTAGTCTTTTTGAAAAAACAAAGAATTTCAATTTAAAATCTTTGGTTGAAACGTAATTTTTACAGTCTGAAAAGCATATGTTATACATTCTTATAAGAATACTTCTCGATTTAAATGAAATTGATTGTCAATAATAATCAAATATAAGTCTAGTTGAAACTCGTTTTTTCAATAATTCGGTAATTCCAATTGTAATCTAATTTGGGAAAACTCAAAATGATCTAACTCTAATGCTAATCTAATTTGAGAAAACTCAAAGTGATCTAACTCTAATTCTAATCTAATTTTAACAAGCTAAAATAAATCTAGTTGTCCAATTCTGGGCATAACTGAGGTTGTGGGTTGTAACTCTATAGAGAATATTTGTCTTCTATACAAACTACATTTTTGAGGTTATGGTTAAATTGTACCACATTCAAAGCTATACCTGCATGGTGCATCATTTTGGATGGTCTGAGGATTCATATAATACTCTGGTTAAATTACGATAAATTGCTTCTAGGGTGATATGTTTCGCTTGTTACCAAAAAAGTCAATAAATTGGATTATTTTAAGCGATTAAATGCGTATTTCATGTACCGTCATATAAAACACGTTAGAACAAATAAGCTGACTTTTCCGTGACGTTGTTTATTGTCCATTCCTTAGCTTCATGCGTTTTACCGATATTTTAAACTTACTAGCAAATAAATCAAAGCGGTCTTTTAACGGGAACTGTAAAGCTCTCAGTCAACTATTACACGAGTAAAGGTGGAAAATACTCATTAACAACGTAAATAACTAGAACGACATTTATATACGACTTCTGATTTTTAGTTTGACGCCGCCACTCATATACTGAATTCGTCTTATTTTATATCTGTGTATTCATGGGACGCACGTTAGGTAATTATTTAACATCATCAAATTACAAATAGTTTTATCGGCTGAGCTTGAAATCCGTGTTAGATAAGAACAGCGCATTTAGCTTCAAGGCAATTACTTTGCAGCACGCTGATAAACGCAGTATTGGTGGTTACTGCCATGCCACAAATTAGCCTAAAGCCAAATAAGCGCATCGCATATACAACATTAAGCGGATCGCATACAATATGTTTTAAAAGAAGGCAGTCGTTAAAGCTATTTGAAACTATTAGTATAAATATATTGATATATTGTCAATGCTGTAGCCTTAATAAATAATAAATAGAGAAAACATGGAAAAAAGCACGTTTAATGTATAATTACAAAATATATTTTTTTTATTCCGATGCTTTAGAATTGTTTAATTTGAAATTTGCTTTCCAAAAAATGATAGCTACTATAACGTAACCTTGTCGCTATTCGTTTCGTTAATTTGTGCAAAAGTTGTGGATGCTTTATTACTATATTTGTTTTGTGAATACAGGTAAAGCTTTAATGGTTGTTTGTCATTATTATGTTTATAAAACAAATGTAATTTCTGGTTGGTGCACAGCTCAATCGTGATGAATTATTTCTTTAATCTGTTATTTCTGCTATCATATTTCGTCTGCCATGAAGCAAGCACTACCAGCCTAGCAGGTAGATCTTTATACAAAACAGCATATAGGCTCTAACAAGAAGTGTACATAAAATAAAACCAGTAATCACCTATCGTATGGCATGTACTCTTTGAAATCACGGAACGTTATGTTTCCCATTCAATTTGATCTATATCAGGGGTGGCCAACCTGCAGTCAGAGACCCAAAGCCAGATTTATAGCTTGGTTAACTGCAAGGAGCCACATACAAATGGGCAGAAATGAATAACTTATACACATACCTTTGCTCAGTTATATACATTGTATATATTGCGCACTACACACTAATAATATTGCGTTGGCTGCATTAACCCGAATTTGTATTTACGCTGAAGGAATTCTCAAATAAATGCCAACACGCTGTTAAAATTTGTAAAATATGTTAACTCGCCTTTACAAAAACTAATTTTTCTAAGTAGGGGTGGATCCCGTACTTTTACTTAAGGGGGCATGGTAAAACGTGACGCTATAAAATAAGTCTCGTTTATTACTATACCGAAATCAATTTGTAAGGTATCGCGACAAAAGTATATGCCGCTTTGATGTTAGCAAACTGACATAGGACGCGAGGCGTGTTTATGCTGACAAGATTTGTCAAAAGACATAATGGAATTAGTTTCTCGCGTAGCGCGTTTTTCTTCTTCTTTTGTTTAATTTTCGCATTTAAGCAGTCAAAAATGGCAAAGCATAAGCCTACGAGAATTAACACTATACATTCTAAAAAAAAACTCACATTAAAATTAAACGTAAGAGTCCATTAAAACCGGTGGTCGACAGGCGTGTTCTGCTAAGCCGCGGTTTGGCCACCCTTTTCAACATGGAGAAAGTACTATAGTTGGCTTATATGAGATTAAAAGGTTAAAGTGCTTTCAGTTTTATAGGGTATTTTTAAAAGTTTATTTCTTTTGGTCAAGTTACGCCTTGATCGGAGCGTGTTGAATCCTATTTAAATGGTGCTTTCTTTCAACAGACAAGACGTGCTTAAGATTTCGCAGAAAGCATGAACGTGAAATGCTCTTTAACGTTCCCGGAAGCAACGCTCCAGGTAAAATACGGTTATTCATTAAAAAGTCGAAGCCTTTCTTTTTTCAGCAACAATCCTTTTACACTTGTGGCATCTAATAGATGTCATCGACATTACAATTAACCACAACGCTTTTAAGAAAAGGGTAAGGTAAGACGTCACAACGATTCCTCACAAAGCATGTAACCTTAAAATACTGGCCTTATAGCGTTCGATAGACAAATATTAACCTAATATGACCCAACATTGTTTTGGGACATGACTCGTGAAAAAGGGGTATAATTTTGCTGGCACGCCTAATTATTTCATACCGGAACACTGCCCCGGACCGTTTCGGCTTACTTTGATCTCTGATGATACAACAAAACGCTGTGGGTAGACCTTTAGACTTTGGTATTAATAATTTGGCTTTCTTCACTATAGCCGCTGGAAAAACTCAACATATTCTTCACTCCGTATAACTATAGATCTAAACCGATTGTTAGTCAAATATAATTTGCGGGTTATACAAGGTTTAAGACTCTAATGTATATTTGCTTGACGTCATACTAACAAATGTTTACCAAACTTGGTTATAACCACCACACATGCCTGTTTAGGAATAGGTATAGCGTACACTAGTCTCTCTTAGGATTTATAAATAACACAAATAATTTTACGTGTGTTTAGCCTGCGGTGCTCTTCCTCAAAGCTTTACAAGCGGGTCTTCGCTCAATTGCTCGGTTTTTCAGTCAGGTGGCGTTTGCGATTGCTCGTGCACCAGCAAACTGTTTACAGATCGTGTAAAGGGTTGCATCACTTGCCAAAATAAGTGAGTTTGATTGCTTTGATAACGATACGAAATGTTATTCATGATGAGCGTAGTTTCCTTTATTTTTTTGCATTTTTTTACAAATGTTGTCAACTAAACCTCTACCAGCAATCTGAATAAAAAACAAACGCAACAATATAAGAATAAGTCAGATACATTTATTTAGATATACTGACGATGCCTTTGTTGGCGAAATATATATATATATCTTTTAAGATCTGTTAATTGTGAATTACTAGCTTTGCTAGAGTATTTTGCTGTTAATGACCAGGAATTAACGTCGACATCTATCTTTCAAGGGTCAAGGTGATTTCTATTATCGCATATTCATTACAACTTAACCTCTATTACAACCCATGAACATTTACTGTTACATCGGCATTTTTACATTTTTGTTGGTTGTCGCCTACGAAATCTGTATGTGGCATGATTCGATCTCCGTTTTAGCGTTTCCAGATTATACATTTTCTGAGGAAGAGCGTTTGTTTTTTTCTTAGACAAACGTGGCCTGGCGACATTCCATGTTGCGAACCAGAGTGTCCACCTCAGGCTCTTTTGGATTTATTTTTTCTCCTCGATTCCTCTTCTTCCACGGGAACTAAAAACTGGAATACAATCATCAACTTCATAGTTTCTCTTGTGAGTAAAAATAAGTGTAATTTAAAGCTTTTAATTAAAGCCAGACTTTTTCGGCGTGAAATAAATTACATTTATTATTAAACTTCAAGCGCCAATAGTTTTTCATGTTGGATATAAGACTTCAAGAGTATAAGACTTGTGCTATGCTACAATTGTTTTGCCGGATATTTTACTACTTTGCTATATAAGAAATGCTTTCTGTGTCCAATGAATTCAAACTGAAGACATAATATGAACTCGTTACTTACGGCAAAGCAACAAAGCTTCATAAACACAGTGTTAAAATGAGAGGTCAATGTCTATTTATGTGTGAGAGATCAACTATAAAATGGGTTACTTTATTATTTTCGAAAGGTTCAAGGTTTTTTGTGAGATCTGCTGTTAAGTTCCACGCTCAACTTAGAAAGTTTAACAATCTGTCTTCCTACATTTTTAGCTGGATATGTTCATCATTGGGCCAGAAGGTATGAGAGTCGGGATTGCAAGATACAACCGCAAGTTCGACCTGAAAAGTGAAATCCTGATTAATGATTACTCTGGTGTTGACGAACTTAAGAAAAAGCTCAAAGACATTCCCTACAACGGATCGGGTAAATCTGCGAATATGTTTCTTTGTAATCGGCCGCTACCAGATGCCAATTATTATTATAAGTATAGTTGTCTAAAACTAAGGAGGCATCGATATTTTGTTCATAGTTTGGGATCCAACGGATTTAATGCCGAAAAATTATATTTGTGTAGAATAGTTAAAACTGGAAAAATTATAAAACAGAAAACATGCTTTTTCCTATTTTCTTTTGATAATGACATTATTTGTTATCCGGTCGGAGTGATATGTTTTGGTTAAAGAATCGGGAACTGGTATTGAAATAAACAAAACCATTTGACATTCCTATACCCTTATAGTTTCAGTGAATTTCTATGGCTCTACCTTAAAGATATTATTCAATGAAACGGGTCTTTTAAAATTCCAGTTATTTTCACATTTGTTTAGCCCAGTGGTTTTCAACCTGGGGTCGCGACCCCAGGGTGGGTCGTTTGCCCTTTCTCTGCGAGTCGCGAAGACGACAATCAGAAATACAAATCACTATTGCTAGAATGCGAATTAATTAGCTTAAAAAAGTAACTTGTAATGATAGTAAATTTTCAAACAGTGAGCTGCCAGGAAGAAAGTTGCGAGATAGAATATTATTTTAACAATGTAGGCTTGCTATTGAGTTCCCGGTATCAGTCATAGGTAGGTTACGGCAGTGCTTCAACCTTTTTTGGAACAGTATACACTTAAGTTTACTGAAGAACTTTAAGTGAAAACTTAAACCTATAATATAAGTTGCAATTGTTTATATTCAGTGACGCCGGAGCGATTTCAGGTCAAGGGGGGCGACTTTTTTGGTAAGGGCAACATAGACCGCAGGCGAGCTTAGCGAGCCGAAATATTGAGGGGTCCGGGGGTGCTCCCCCGGAAAAATGTTTGCGGCCACGCCCTCTAGATTGGCTTAAAATGGTACCAAAAATGTTTTAACAAATGTCAACCATGTCATTTTACGAATTTTTTTGCATTTTTCCGTAGCTCAAGCCCTACTCCTGTCGGCCCTGTGGACTAGTAAAAGTTACTTGAATTTTCTAATTTATCTATTTTTTTATGAAAAGGGCACTTTCCCTAAGGATTATTACATTACATTAACGATTAAACTAAAGTTTAGTCAAATAGTGTTATCGAAAAAAAATCGTAATGCGACGATTAGAGGCTTAAAGCGTGAGCAAGTACATATACTTTTTCGTTAATCCGTATAGTTTAACCAAATTTACAACAGTCATGTGATTGTTTTACCAATTTAAATGTGACTCTAATTTACTTTGGTCAATGTATCATTAATTAAAAATTGAGGGGTCGCGTAAGTTTCGAAAACTGGAAAAGGGGTCGCGACAACAAAAAGGTTGGGAACCACTGTTTAGCCTAAAGAAAGAAAGAAGAATGCCATCATTGTTTGGCATATAATATGTTTCATGTTTATTATCTGACATTGCAAGGTAAAAATAATTTTCTGCAAAACAAAAGCCATCGTCTGATACACAGAAAAATATTTGAATAATGAAAACAGATCGCCTCTTTGATAATAGTTTATTTCTCATACATTCATGATGCTCTTCACGTTTCACAACTCGTTATATTACTGTTTTTTAGGAACACATACTGGAAAAGCTCTCTGGCATCTTCACAGGGAGAGTTTTAATACTTCAGGAAACCGGCCTGACGTTCGCGATATTCTGGTGGTTTTCACAGACGGAAAGGCCACTGACCAAGTTGAAACTGCTGCTAAGGCAATAAAGGATAGAAACGTTCAGGTGAAAATGCCATAGTTAGTATTTTTTCAGTGACTAAGACGAGATTTATTGGACAGAATATAATGGCTAGGATTTTCTTTTACAGATATATGCGGTTGGATTTTCTAATCGCTTCGATCGAATAAAAAAGAGTCAGCTGTTATCCATTTCTTCTGGACCGCATTACGTAAAGAATATTGCTGATGGTCACCAAGAGTTGGCACGTGATCTTTGTGTATAGTTCGTTAACGCACTTTATACAAAATATACTTTTCGGTCTGTTGAACAATAAAATAATTTTTAATACTATTTTGGACACGGTTGGTGTAGTTTTTGATTTTTTCAGGATATGCCTGGATGCATTACTTCAATTTAAAAAATTATTGATGCTTTTATATTACGTATTTAGTTAGGCACGAACGATCCATTTACTGTATCTAAGCAATACGGACAATTGTTAACTGCACCGTTTCCAATAATAGTACACCAGGTGCCTTTGGAAAGACTTGAAGAATTCGTTCGGCCTAATCAAGATTATCGTGCAAGCAAACCCATGCTAGGCTAGAAAAACAACCTGCATGCGGAAAGGTTCGAACTCAGGACTTCCGGCAAAACTGGGACCGCCGGTCTACCGACTGAGCTAAGTAGAGGATTAGTGAGAGCTTTGGAGAAGACAAGGCGGTCATAGCACGGTTGACTGCTGTATCCTGTTTGTACATCAATGCGACCCAGGAAGTTGCTTTTTTACGATCATGAAACAACAGAGACGCAAAGTGACAAAAATGTTACGTCATAAAGATGTAACCCTAAGAACATCATACGCGTTTATTTTGGTAAAGTTGTTGGTAGGAGAGGTGTTACTTTCAATACCAAAGCCAAACAAAGTGGTAAAAGCGCGAACAAATCGATGTTATTGGCTAATTAGCAAAAGTGTATATTTTAAAGGGTAGCGGTGTTAGGTTGTGGTCCGATAAAAAGCGTTTATCCTGTTTAAAGAATTCAATGGCTAAGACGTAGTAACAAACTATTTTTTGTGCTCAACAAAGTAAAGAAAATTAGATAACAGAAGATTCGCAAATTTTTTTTGGCATTTTTAATGTTAAAGTTGGCAAAAACAGAGTTTGTACAGCGCTGTAGGAGTGGTGTACAACCAAAACGAAAACGATACCATTATAATCATAGCAGAGCTCGCCTTCCCTACGAATTGCGTGGAGCCCCCCTAGAAACCTTTTTTAAACCAGCAATTCAGCATCTATCATGGCTTAAGTATTTTTTAGAAATAAATACAACGCCTCGCCTAAAAGTCTTGCTAAAAGTATTAGCAACTAACTCGAAATGCGAAAAAAGACGACATTTGGACATTTTTGAGCGTCCGAGGAGGACCATTTAGTTTTCTCAACAAAAGGGGACAAATCCTCCTAAAAGAGGACATATGGTAGGCCTAACTTATACACTTAGTGCAAACCAACTTAACTATTACAATAAGCAAAAAAAACACCAAAAAACAACAGTTCAGTAGTCGATTTACTTCAGAAAGTTGTTACTAGTGACTATAGGATGCTCCTGAACTTTCGTTCACCCTTATTCACCCCTTTTGGTTGGTTCACCCCTGCACAAATTTTATTCACCCTGGGGTGAACCATTCACCACTTTAAGAAACACTGGGCTACGGTTCTAAAAGTTTTTTTGAATCGGAGCCCGAAATAAATTTTTGGCTTCACGTAGATCAGGCACGATATTTTTAGAGCTGACGACAAAATTAGCGAAGCAACTAGGGGGCCATTCATATCATTGTATGTTACGTCACGTTAAATCATAAACTCTACAAAAGTGCTGTTTATTTCAAAAAAATATGTGAATCTTTTTATAAGGCCACGTGTCATGTAGGTTTAAATTAGATCCACATTAAGCACAAAAAAACTAGTCCACGTCGTCGAACCTGAAGTAGGTCAAGGATAACCAAGATTACATGGATTTCTTGTTATGGTGTCAAAACCCTTTACCTCAGTATAAATAAAACTGTTGTAATCAATAGTGAGGACCTTGATCCTTTTTGTTTATTTTGACAATAGTGAGGAGAACTGAATTTGTACCTTGATCCTTTTGTGAGCGCATGTGCATGACGTCATTAAAATAAGTTCACTCTAGCGTGGTGAAACATTGTGTTATTCATGGTATGTTATACCAATTTGAAGTAACTATAAAACAAGAAACACTGGAGAAGATGCTTAAAAAGGTTTTAATTATGCAGTGTTATTGGTTAAGTTGCATCTCTAACGTTATTCAGCTAACCAAGGAATACTGGCCCAATAGCTTATTTTAACTCGGTATAAATTGCGCAAAATCATCGTGTACTGTTATCACAGACAGCAAACAACTCGAGCACCCGATTTATCTCGTGAATCAACACACTTACGTCATTTGCGACTGATTTAGCACTGTTTAAAGTTCAGTATATGCGTATACATTTACTTTGTCAAGGCCTCAATATAACATAACTAAAGTTAGCTGCAAAGTGCTCTCAGTACTTCGTTTGTTGCCTATATCACAGGTTTGTACACCGTTTAAAATATAATACAAACCCAAATGCGTATTGCTTTTAGTTTGATTTTGGGACTTTTCCCGTTGTGCTTTGGCCAAAAGGGTCTGGTCAACTTTAACGCCTATAGACAAATCGGACTGAGCACTTACACCGATTTAAAGGAAGACTTGCACCCAAGAGCCAGTCGAGAAGATTTGGATGGGATCGTTGATTTTCTGAGCAAGTTCCACGGATCACAAAAATCAAGAAACGAAATTTTGCAGCACATTCGAGGGTTGGTTTGTTACGCTACAGTATATTAGCAACAAAGACCGCCTTTAAAATTATTAGATAGTGGGCCACTATTAATCCCCTAAAGCAGGCACGCAGTTTAACTAAGCAAAGGCAACGTTTTTTCGCGCTTAGCGCAAATCTTATGTGGCTGTTTATATGTTTACCCCATATATGCTCAAATATATTGCCTTAGGGCGCCGCTAGCACCATTACACTCTCTAACAATTTTTTTTCAACTAAACAAATGCAATTTGGCTTTCTTCGGATCTTTGTTTACCATTTTGACCCTATTATTGACATAATGATTGTTGAGGGCTATAAATCTCTGCATCTTGTACCATATTATGATAAACAATTAAACGAATCGACTACTTCATCTAGATTAGGCACAAGACTGCAATCTCCTATAAAAGATTCCAAAGAGGTCGCAACCGAAGAAGAAATATGGAGTTGCTACACAAAATACCTGAAAATGATGATCGATTCTGCTAATGGTGTGCCATACGCTGTTCAAAGTAAGACTCGTGTGTTGCAACTACCTAATTCAATGTCTTGACTTCAAATGGGATGACTTAATTAAAGTCTTTTGGATAAAATGGTTTGACTTGACTTAGTTAGTTTAAACAAATGACTTGACTTGGCTAAGACTTCGACAACTAGATTTATTTTAGCTTTTTAAAATTAGATTAGAATTAAAATTAGAGCATTTCAGTTGTTCCAAATTAAATGAGAATTAGAATTAGATCATTTTGAGTTTTCTCAAATTAGGTTAGAATTGGAATTACAGAATTCCTAAAAAAACGTATTACAACTAGAATTTGAACTATAATTACATTTGGAATTATTATTCACTATCAATTTTATTTAAATCGCAAATTATTCCAATAAGATTGTGAATGGTAGATAAATGTGTGATAAATGTTATGCCTTTTAGCAAAGCTTATGCTTTCTAGACTGTACAAAATACCTACGAGTCTTTCTGACCATATAAATTTAATTAAAACTGTTTGTTTTGACTAGTAAAATGCCGTTGCACTAGACTAAAATCGCCGACTAAAGACTAAAACAGCCGTTGGACAACGTAGCATTTTTGGTAAAATCCGAATTAAATTAGAACTAAAGCCCACAAGCAATTCACCAATTAGATTAGAATTAGAATTTGCCCTAGACTCGAGACTAATTCATTGAATTAGAAAACTAGAATTATCTAGTTGTCTAAGTCTGCTTGGAATTAAGTCATTGCGTCAAATAACTTGTATTGAAATTAATTATATTTTATTCGTAGAAGGTATATTGCTCATGGGTGTAGAAGTAAAGGAGTATAAAAGGCGAAAATCACGCACGGTTAGTTTGGGCGCAGAACGCAATCACCATTTCAACGCGAACCAATAATTACTGCGTTTTTGGGACGCTAGCGAAATACCAACGCGAGAAACGCGTGCACAAGTGGTGCACGCTGCAGGGCAGTTGACTTACAAAGTGCGACAACAAATAAACTAGGTACGAAATTAGTACAACGGTCGAACTCCATGACACTTCCCCAATAAGCCTGAAAAACAAATGTTGTGGTTAAAGGGTTACGAACCAAAGAGTTGCCGCGGTTTACGACTCTTTGATCGCCTCGGGTTCGTGGAATCGTACTCGAACTCGTTCAAGACCTTTCTCTTGGGTTCGAATGGGGTTATGACCGCGGGTGTTTCTCTGGTCGGTGCAGAACAGACGTTTTCAGGGACGACACGAAGTCAAGGAATCAGAAACCGCCGGTGGAGGTTCGCTGGGGTCTTCATCTTTCATCGTGACATAACGTGGGAGTAATTGCTTCACATGGCGTCGACATACGGCTCCCCTTTGAACCACTCGTACGTTGACACTGCGACTGCCGTGCCGTTTGATAACAATGGGCGGAACCCAGTGAGGTTGTTCGTTCCGCCTCGGCCTAAAGAATAAAGCGTAACACAGATCACCCAGGTAAGTGGGTGCCACTTAAGTTGTTTCTCCCGTGCTTGCGATTTGGTAGCCTCTCTGGCTTGCTTGCCCTGGGCAATGTGAGTTGGAGAAGGGAGTAACGTGTCGATTATCTGACGACTTTTTAGTATTTCACTGGGAGAGTATCCGCTTGCCGTTGGTGTCTCCATGTATTGTATGGCCAACTCGAGCAAGGCTTTTCTGGGAGGCTTGGACGACTTGCGTAAGGTCTGTTAAAAAGTTTGTAACAGGAGCTCAACCCCCGTTCGTTGCAGGATGATATAGGGCTCCTGTCAGGCGAACTATATCACCCGCGTCTTGCAGTAGTTAGGAAATTCTTCCGAACGAAATGTCGGAGCATTGTCCGACACAATGGTGTGAGGATAGACAAGATGGGAAAAGTCTCTTTCCAGGAGATCCATCATGGTCTTCGCTGACACCGACTGTGTAAAATGTATACAAGTGTACTTGGACTAAGCATCAATCATAACTAACCAATTGTACCTCATGGAGTGATTGCATGGTCCTCATGTAAGCGACTCCATGGTTTTTCGGGCGTCATCCATGGATGTACAGCCACCCTTGAATGAGCGTTTTGGTGCCTGGCACAGATGTGACATTTCCTGAACAGGTCGACTATATCGCTATCTATGCTGGGCTAAAATGACCTTCGCGTAGTAGGGCCAGGACGTTGGTGCGAAGACTGGTTGGAACCACTACTTGTGAGCCGTATAAGCATCCGTGGGATATACTTAGGGAATATTCGACTTTCCTAAACTTTTCGACTGGATCGTTGATGTCGACCCTGTTTTTAGCTGGATAACCTTCGCGAGTAGAACTTATCAAGTTGGTAAGAACTGGGTCATGCTCAGTTTATTTTTGCCTTGTTGCCGATGCATACGGCTGTTCTTGCAAACTGAGTGTCTCAATTGCACATAAGATGTCTATGTCCTCGGCACTTTCCTTCCTATCAAAAACTAGGTCGTTACCTACGGATGATCGCCTCAATGAATCTACATTCTGATGTTCACATTTCTGGCGGTATTGTATCTCGCACCTGAATTGACTCACAAATAGCGCCCATCGTGCCAGGCGATTTGCCGCGGGTTCCGGCGTAGTCCGGTCCAAACAATGACATCAAAGGCTTGTAGTCGGTCACCAGAATAAACTTTGTGCCGAGGGGAGATATTGACAACTATTTTTAACGCGTAGATAATAGCCAATGCCTCATTCTGGATTTGGCTGTAGTTGCGTTGACTATTTGTCAACGTATATGATGCATTGGCGATCGGGCTCTTGCTACCATCAGGATAGGGGTAAAACAAGACGACCCCGATGCAAACACTAGACGAATCGCATTCAATGCCAATTGGAAGATTTGAGTTAAAATGGGTGAGAACGTGGTTGGACAATAAAAGAAGCATCAGTTCAGTAAACACATTTTGCTCTTTCTTATTCCATTCCCAAGCAATTCCTTTAATAGTGAGCCGATACAGAGGCTCGGATGTAGTCGCGAAAGTCGACGGTTAAACCGCAAAATTGCACGGAGCCAAGTAACGAACGTAGCGAGTACACGTTTTGCGAACAAGGCATCTCAATGACGTCCGCCGTTTTGCAATTCCTTCTTTGGAGGGGACGTGGCCCAAATTTCCACTTTTGTTTGGGTTAATAGGCACTTCTCAAATCGACAACGTTTCGTTTAATCGCTTCAACAAGCGTTGAAGATTTTGCAAATGATCTTCCGCTCACTAGAATATCATTGAGATACACAACAGCCCCTGGAAGGTGGATAGTAGAGCTTTCCAAGATTTCCTGGAAATAACCAGGCGCAGAAGAGATTCCAAAGAGGAGAACACTCTGCAGCAGTATAACACGGTATGTACTCTGTGAAAGTATCTTGCGACTTACGTTTCATAGCAATCTTTGTAAATCCACAACCCTCTCCTAGTTTTGCGCATCAAATCTTTCGGAAGAGTAAACGGTTGATAATGACTTTTAAGTTGCGGATTCACCGTGACGGAATAAACCCCATACACTCGTACACGTGCAAAAGCTTGTCCAGGAAGTGGCGATTTTCCTTGGAGTATCGCTGGGGGATGGTAAGGCGGAGGTAGAGGGATTTGATTTTGGGGCAAGTTTATTCAGTAAGGGTGGGGTTATAATTGTTTATGAGAGTCCAAGTTTGTTGACAATATGGCGACGGAAAAGCTGTATAGGAAGAGTAATTTTAAAACTGAAGTCATATTTTTTTTGGGCCGATAAAGTATTAAAGTAATGTTAGGTTCATTTTATTTTTTTGCGGGTTTGGGAGAGGATAGACGGCAGCCAGTTGTGTAAAGTTTGATAAGAGGAGGGTTTTAGAGAGAATGGATTTGGAATCAAAGGTGAAAAAAGGTTGTGTGGTTTGTGAGATCTTGTTGTTAAAGGGTTAAGGGCCAAACCGGAAAGTGTTTCAAATTTGGCCAAAGTATTAAATAGTTGGGGTAGTGAATGTGGGTGGGCTAGGGTGAGGGTCACATCATCGGCGTGAGTCACGAGTTTGGGTGGGGTGCGGGTTTGGACCGGGGTGGGGGAGATGGAGGGGTTATCCTGAATGTTATTCAGCAGGGGATTGAGGGCAATCAGAAAGAGGGTAAGACTCAGCGGGTCGCTTGTCTCATTCCTCTACTCATCGTCACTGGGTCAGTGGGAAAGCCATTTAATAAAATTGAGGAGGTGGTCGAATTTTGGTCGTTTGAATGTAATTTAGAAGAGTGGGGGAAAGTTAGGATGTGGGTAAGCCAGCGGCTATAGAATCTAAAACTTCCTCGTCGCCAATTCGTCTGTTGTATTCGTAGAGGTTTTAATGCTCTTGGGCGTAGCAGTAAAGGAGTATAAAACAACGAAAAACAAGCATATGGGCGCAGAATGCAATCACCATTCCAACGTAAACCAATAATTACTGTGCCTTAGGGACTCTAGCTAGATACCAACGCGAGAAAGCGTGCACAAAGCATGTACAAGTCGTGCACGCTGCAGGGCAGTACCAAACCATAGAATACTAATTATGTAATTAGTATTCTATGACCAAACTAGTACATAGGTCGAACTCCATGCCATTAATATATTTTTGGTAAAATTCTGTTATTTGTCTTTACTGCTGCACGCAAAACAGTTTGCTTGCTAATGTTCTATTTTACGTTTTTGCTGTTTTTATTTGTTTCATTACCAATACATGGACAAGTTTACCAATTTTAATAGTTTAACGTTTTATTTTTATGTCAATGACTTGACTTAAAATGGACTTGCTATTATTATGGCCTTGCTAAGACTTGGCTTAGCTCTCGACCATTAAAGCTTATTACTATTCAAAACCGAATAAATTGCGTTTGGTTGGATCTGTGGTAACTTATGGATAATTACTTCCAAAACGGTACTTAGAAGGATGAACTAACAATAATATAAAATGCTATCTTTAAATTGCTAAAACGAAAAAAGTATATTATTTGTTTGAATTTTAAATATTTAATCCAATTTAAAATTACTAATCCATTTTGGTATTATTTTCTAATTATTAAATACGAGTAGGCCTAACCAAAAGCAAAAGGGTTAACTGCAATCGAGTAAAGACCGGACATCGTTTTTACACTCTTCTCTACTTGTAACATTTTTCTAGGCACAGATTCATGGGGCAGTGTGGAGCCTGGTTGGCCATGTAGGTTCCCGACCCCTGCATTACACTAAAATAAATTCCAGATCCGCACGTGGCACATCCATGTGTGACGGGACAATATCATCACTTGTCGACTTCATTTTCTTGCAAAATATAGTTAAAGATTGTAGAATTATATATACAACGGGATGTTTTTCTGAAATAAATTTATAGTTTTAAACGTAAACTTACCTTCATTAAAACCGCTTTCGAGGAAACCAGGTGAAAATCGTGTTACGTAGGAAACTTCCGAAACGTCTTATTGCGCCTTTCTGTAACATACACAAAAATTAAACCATAACCATACCTTGAAAAGTTGGTAAAAATAACATTTGCCTTTACTTTAACAGGTGGAATTTCGTCCATAGTTTCGGAAAAATGAGTAACTTTTGTTAAATATCCTTAGTTTTTGGTGGATCGTCCGCAAATGTTAGCAAATCAGCATGTTTAAATCACTCTGTACATATGGCCTGAGTGTTTGTTTCTTAATAATTTTGATTAATCTTGTTACAAGTTACTGCAAACCTGCTTTTTGTATGGCCTGGGTGTTTGTTTCTTAAATAATTTTGATTAATCTTGTTACAAGTTACTGCAAACCTGCTTTTTATTTACATCGGGTCTATCGACATGACATTTCGGTTGTTGAAGTTTGTCAATGTTGTCGTCGTTCACTGCTTCTTGTTTCTAAATAACACATAGAGATAAGTATGTCCTGCTAAATTGTATTTACTCGCAGTCTTAATGACTACAAACCTTCTTATTGCGGTCGTTAGAACCCTCCAAATAACCTTGCATCTGTTGAAACTGAAACCACATTTGCTGCGGAATTTTCCTTAATAACAAACAGATAAATAATATTAAAACACAAACGTTTACCCGATAAACATAAAAATGTCAAACCTGATTTTGATTCATATATGGATTGTTGGTACAACTTTTTGGCTTTTGAGATACCTTAAACAATTAATTACAATTTTTTTTTATATAAAACCTGAATTTAGAATGTTACATTTTGTTACTATTGCTCATTACCTGTCTATAATTTTCCCTCAGATTTGTATGCGAAGCGATGGATTGTACCAAACTGGAAGGTTTAAACTGTAAATTCAACAATTTATATATATATATTTCATTCTTTATTGTTGTTTTACCATCGTTTTAACTTAGTTCGTAAAATTTTCTTCGATATCTGGTATAAAGCAAAATCCTTTTTCCAGCCAAGGTAGGTGGTTAAGTGACAGCCAATTGACGGGATATTTTTCTGGTGCGGCACTTTTTCTACAAATGAAATAACTTAATTAATATTAACAAAACTACCATGAAATGAATACTAATTTCACTGATACTTATCTGCACGTTATTCATGTGTGACGTGACAATATTATCACTTGTCGACTTCATTTTTCTGCAAAACAAGATTGTAGACTTAAATATAGAACGGATTTATTTTGCAAATAAAATTATACTTTTAACAGTAAATTTACCTACATTACAATTGCCTTCGTGGAAAACAGCAAAAAATCGTATTACGTAGGAAACTTCCGAAACGTCTTATTGTGCCTTTCTGTAACATACACAAAAATAAACTACAATTATACTTTGAAAAGTTCTTTTAATAATATAGTTGCCTTTATTTTAACAGGTGGAGTTTCGTCCATATTTTCCGAAAAATGAGTATTTTTTGTTAAATATCCTTATTTTGTGGTGGATCGACCGCAAATATTAGCAAATCAGCATGTTTAAATCATGTACATACGGCCTGGGTGTTTGTTTCTTTAATAATTTTGATTAATCTTGTTACAAGTTACTGCAAACCTGCTTTTTATTTACATCGGGTCTATCGACATGACGTTTCGGTTGTTGAAGTTTGTCAATGTTGTCGTCGTTCACTGCTTCTTGTTTCTAAATAACACATAGAAATAAGTATGTCCTGCTATATTGTATTTACTCGCAGCCTTAACGACTACAAACCTTCTCATTGCGCTTGTTAGAATCCTTCACACAACCTTGCAAATGTTGAACTGAAGCAATATTCGCTGCGTATTTTTCCTTAATAAAAAATATCTAACTAATATAAAAACACAACAAGTTTTACCGACAAACATAAAAATGGCAAACCTGTTTGTGATTCATATATGGATTGTTGGTACAACTTTTTGGCTTTTGAGATACCTTAAAAACAAATAATAACCAAAATGTTTTTATATAAAACTTGAATTTAGCGTTTGACATTTTTTTATTATTGCCTTTTACCTGTCTATAATTTTCCCTCAGCCTTTTATGAGAAACGATGCATTGTACAAAACTGGAAGGTTCAAACTGTAAATTCAACAATTCTTTTATTAAATTTTACACAAACAAATACAACAAACCAACAGGTTTTTTTACGCTTTATTGCTATTTGAACATCGTTTTACCTTAGTTCGTAAAATTTTCTTCGATAGCTGGTGAAGCAAAATTTGATTTCCAGCCAAGGTAGGTGGTAGAGTGACAGCCAACTGACGGGTTATTTCTCTGGTTCGACACTTTTTCTACAAATGGAATAACTGAATTAATATAACAAAAACTACAATAAGTTGAATACTAATTTTACTGATACTGATAAAACTATTATTTACCTTAATTCCACGGTGATTTCCAATCTAAAAAAATCGTTGTTAACGTTTTAGCTGATTACTTCTTCTGTAGTACTTTTAAATAAACGGAAAATATTTTTTTGAAATTATGTGAATACAAGGACCCCCGTGGTCATATATTGAAATATCCTTACTAATTGGGAAAGCAAGACTCAACCAGCTTATTTTTATTTTTTAAACATTTATCCTTAAGAATACTTTCTAAGTTCATGTATTATTGTTTAAGAACACGATACGGATGCAAAACACTTACACCAAAGTGTATTTGAAGCCAGCTCAGATCAACTATTGTCGCATAGACCACTTCTGAAGACACCTACGAAGTAGCAAATTAAATATGAAAGATAAAAGCTTAACATAAATAATACTGAATGAAGCAGGAACAAAATGTCGACCTACCAAAGTAAATATGGCTTTTATCCACATTGCTATAGTGCTGCCTATCATTTCCGGTTGCGTAACATTTAGCGAAAATTTCCAATTTGCATTTTGAACCGCGGTTGTTTGAAATTTTTCCATCTGTAAAGCGATAGTCTACGTTGGTTTTCACTGACAGTCTGAAATCCTACTAAGTTGATGGGCCAGTCTTTAACATAGTGTAATTTAATTTTTTATTCTATCGAATGTAGTGTAATTTAATTTTTTGTAGTGTAATTTAATTTTTTTATTTTATCGAAATGTCTGATATTTATTAATAAAAAAAAAATAATAAACTTACAGTTATTGAATTTTTTTGCGATGTTGCGTTCTTGTTAGAATTACCACTTTGATAATTTATCTGAACTCTCTCAGTAAAGGACTCGGGTTGTCCTGAAGTCTCATTCTGCACAAAAAGTCTTTAGTAAATGCAGAAACCAACGTTTTAGGCATTAATTAGTTACCTCTTCTTTTTGAACCGCAATTGGGAAAAGGGTGCTGACATATTCAGAAGGCAGATGTTTCTATTAAACGGAATAAAAACTTATTATATAATCGCGTTTGCATTGGTGGACGTTGTTCACAGGATACTATTCTCCTTTCTACCGGCAATAAACGTTTAAGTAGACATATGTTTAACACCAAACTCCAAAAGTCAAATAAAAATTTACATATATTCATAAAATTTCACATGTAACCTTATCACATTATAAAAGCTGGTGATTTAAAACTATAGGTCTACTTACCAGCAACTTCGTGAAGTCAGTAATTTGAAACGTAAACTTTCCAGCCCCTGCAATGTCCTTCCGGTAATTGCAGGGAGCATTTCGCATTGCAATGGCTTGAATCTGGGGAATCATTCCTGGCAGATTTCTTATTGCGATGCTGGTCTCATTCGACGCAATCTAAGATATCAACGTTTAGTATTGTCTAACCAAGTCTATCTTTCTCTACAATCTTTGCTAAATATTTATTTAAAGTTTTAAGGTAACGATTAGGCAACTTTTATCGCCCAAGGTAAAATTATTTTATGAAAAGCAAGCTAAAGATGTGGAATATATCTCAGAGATTGTCTCTTTTATAAACCAACCTTGAATCGATGCATTCTCAAAGTTATGTGATAAATCAGATAACTCTTAAATTCAGTAAAATTTGCTATAAATAATTAACAATGAATTGCCAATTAACAGTTGCAAATATGATTTCATTTTTCTGAATTTATGCCCAATCTTAAAACAGTCCATTATTAGATAACAATCGTACCTTGACAACAAATTCACATTGTAAGTCATAGAAATAACATATTTTATCTTGGTTTTTTTACCATTTAGGTTTCAAGTTAAAAAAACATTCAACGTAAAGTTAAAAAAAACAAGAAAAGTTGTAAACATTGGAGTTATAATTATAAGATATATACAAACATAACCATTTTATTAAAAATCATTGCATATTAGTACAACATGTTTTGCAGCATTTTTTATTAAAACCCTTGTCGTTTGTTGTTCAACAATGTGGCAATTGTCTGGGTTAGAACCTGATGCAGAAGCACATAAAAAGAAAATTAATGTCAAGTCAAACTAGTCAAAGCTAGATAAGTCAAGTAAGTCAAAATCATATTACAAGAGACTTTTCAAAATTGGCTTTGGCATTTATTTTTAAGCTATACCATAGTGTATAGCTCATTGGCTTGCCCACCGTTTTAAATTGGCTTGCCCACCGTTTTATGACTTCTTTTGCTGATGATTAGGGCGATTATTTTTTGACTTGTCAAAGAAAGATTTTGTTAAAACTTACATTTTAGGTCAAAATTTGTCAAAATGATTTCATGTGAAATACACATAAATCGTTTAAAATTTTTAAAAACTATAGTCAGCTTTTTGAAATTGTCGCTCAGTTAACTTTTTATTAAAAACATTTAGTTTTGAGACAAAAATATCAACTAAGCATTTGTATGAGTTTTGCATCAACCCGAAAAAATAACTTTGTTTTCGACCGGCAGTCAGTAAAACAAGTAAAACGTGTGGTCGACGATATGTTATTTTAATCAGGGAGTCGAACCGGAACCGAACATGAACTTTATGAACCGGTTTTAAGTCAATTTTTTCGAACCGTAACCGAACCTGAACCGGTTTTTATAAGATTTTAAGGAGCCGAACCGGAACTGAACCGAATAATTTTAAAGTACCTGAACCTTAACCGAACCCGAACCTGTAAATTAAAACGGTTCGCTCCTGCAGACGTCACAACTTCTATTTTACAGAGTCAAGTTACGCCATGTTCGAAATTTTATGAATAAAATATGAATATTGAATAAAAAAATCGTTCATTTTTATTTTTTAGATATTTCAATATTGAGTTGCTGTTTTTTTAATAAGTCACGTAACTGAGTTAAATGACTTACAGTTCAAAGATTATTCTCTACATTTATCGACCCACATTTTGAGATTTAACGCAAATTATATTGTATCTGAACCGGAACTTTATGAACCGGTTTTAAAATAACGAAGGTTGAACCGGAGCTGAACCGGAACTTTTAAATTACTCCGAACCGAAACCGGTACTGAACCGGATTCCGAAAAAATTCTTGAACCCGAACCGAACCTGAGCCGGAAAAGTCAAACGGTTCGACTCCCTGCTTTTAATCAATGTATTTTTGTATTAGGTAAATATTTTGAAGAAAAAAATATATTTTAGGTCAAAACTTGTCAAATTTCTTATTTTTTAGGTAAAAAAACAATCGCCCTACTGATGATAAATGTTTTAGTTTAAAGTCACAGTTTATTTTATACAATTTCTAATGACACAAGTATAACTATATTTTTGCAATATGGGTATATAGCCTAATAATCAATTAGGTATTCCTATTTAGCTTTGCGTAAAAAAAAGTTTTAATATCCTATTTTCTATTTTATTATAAAACACGTCGGCCAGTCGTTTACTACAAGATTTAGCTGCGGTACAATTACTTGCTTTACTAAGTTAAACTTTCAATCATTTTAAATCAGGGGTTCTTAAACTGGGGTCCATGGACCCCTTAGGGGTCCTTCACCTAGTTTGAGGGGCTCCATGAAGGCCTAATTGAAATATTAGTGTATATTTAAGAAGTAATCAACTTATCAAACACAACAGTTTAATTAAAAATAAAGCGGTATTGCACTGAATGCATTAAACTTCGTTACCCTTTCACATTTTTGGACCGAAATCAGCGACTTATGAAGTCTATTTGTATGGTGACGTAAATTTATGACGTCATTTTGAAAATTTTTTGCCTGTTGTGGTCCACGCAAGGCCAAAAAAAATTTTAGGGGTCCGTGGTAAAAAAATTTAAGAACCCCTGTTTTAAATGTTTATTAGATCCTTACCTCTGAGGCTTGGCGTTCGAAAACTTGTACTATATATTATGACGATCGCGGCCCAGAAAATTTTTGTTTTAAATGTAATTTACTTGCTTATCGTTATATGAAGAAAAGTAAAAATTTCCAACAAAAACTGAACTGAGCTTTAAAAGTAGTTCGTTTAGTCTAAAATTTCTTATAAATTCCAGCAGTTTAATTGTATTTGTCTTATTTTGGGCAATATGCGCCACTTGCAAAATTAACCGCGCAGCGTCTGTCCAGGTTGTATTTTCGTCAACCCTGCTTAGAATATTACTCGTGTACACATGTATTATAGCCTCAACAGTTTGTCTTTGTTGATGGTATATTTTAATACTGGAAACCTCGCACCTGCTTTCATTGAGCCTGCGTACCAGTCGGTAGAGCGACAGTCCAGGTATAAACAGAGTGGGACAACTAGATCAGGGGTCGGCAACTTACGGCCCGCGGGCCGGCCCGCCAATGTAATTCATCCGGCCCGCCGCCTCTTTGACAAACTATACACGAGTCCATTTTCAATTTTTTTTTAATTTTCGCGTTTTGCGCGAATAATCGTGTACGTCCGGTTCGTTTACGCTTTGATGCTGTCTTATGAACTATATCAGCGCTATTTTACCGTTGCGGCGTGGAAGGCTGCCAATTGCGCGGACAAACGGAAAACCTACTCAAAACTGTTGGACATATTCGGTAGAAAAACTAACATATTCGGTAGAAAAAGAGATTGATATTTATTTGGGCCACTCTTTTTCTACTGAAGATTATGAACAGATGTGTTTAGTGTTCCTTGGACATATTTTTTTTAACATTTTTTTGTTTATGTAATAAAAACTTGCAACAAATTTAAAATAAATGCAAGTACACCCCCCAAAATCGCGATAGCTTCCCTCGGCAGGTGCGCAAGTACTTATTAAGGTTAACAAATACTATGCTAGATTAACTATTAAGGTTATCTCATTTTCTCAAAGTAGTTTTGTTACACTTTCCATTAGTATAGCATGGATGACGACGTATGGACTATAATTTGTAACCAACCAAACGCTTTTTTTCGCGCTCAGCGCTAATAATAATTTACTGCCTCTTTAATTTTAAATAAAAATTTTAAGTGGAAAAAAAGATCCGAGGCCCAGCTAATTCATAGTTGTTCTATCATTTTAATAACACAATTCTTAGTTAACATTTTGTGTGGCCCACGGAAACCTTTCTGAGTTTGGTTTTTGCCCGCGACAAGGAAAAGATTGCCGACCCCCTGAACCAGGTAATTCTGGTTTTCTAAATCAATTAATTAGAGCAAAATGCGGCTCATTTTAATACTAATCTAATTGTGAATTGCTTGGGGGCTCTAATTCTAGTTCTAATCTAATTCGGTTTTTACCAAAAATGCTAATTTGACCAACGGCATTTTTAGTCTTTTTGTAAAAACAAAGAATTTCAATTTAAAATCTTTGGTTGAAACGTAATTTTTACAGTCTGAAAAGCATATGTTATACATTCTTATTGGAATACTTCTCGATTTAAATGAAATTGATTGTCAATAATAATCAAATATAAGTCTAGTTGAAATTCGTTTTTTCAGTAATTCGGTAATTCCAATTCTAATCTAACTTAAGAAAACTCAAAATGATCTAACTCTAATTGTAATCTAATTTGAGAAAACTGAAAGTGATCTAACTCTAATTCTAATCTTATTTTAACAAGCTAAAATAAATCTAGTTGTCCAATTCTGGGCATAACTGAGTTTGTGGGTTGTAACTCTATAGAGAATATTTGTCTTCTATACAAACTACATTTTTGAGGTTATGGTTAAATTGCACCACATTCAAAGTTATACCTGCATGGTGCATCATTTTGGATGGTCTGAGGATTCATATAATACTCTGGTTAAGTTACGATAAATTGCTTCTAGGGTGATATGTTTCGCTTGTTACCGAAAAAGTAAATAAATTGGAATATTTTAAGCGATTAAATGCGTACTTCATGTACCGTCACATAAAACACGTTAGAACAAATAAGCTGACTTTTCCGTGACGTTGTTTATTGTCCATTCCTTAGCTTCATGCGTTTTACCGATATTTTAAACTTACTAGCAAATAAATCAAAGCGGTCTTTTAACGGGAACTGTAAAGCTCTCAGTCAACTATTACACGAGTAAAGGTGGAAAATATACTCATTAACAACGTAAATAACTAGAACGACATTTACATTCGACTTCTGATTTTTAGTTTGACGCCGCCACTCAATAAGATATACTGAATTCGTCTAATTTTATATCTGTGTATTCATGGGACGCACGTTAGGTAATTATTTAACATCATCAAATTACAAATAGTTTTATCGGCTGAGCTTGAAATCCGTGTTAGATAAGAACAGCGCATTTAGCTTCAAGGCAATTACTTTGCAGCACGCTGATAAATGCAGTATTGGTGGTTACTGCCATGCCACAAATTAGCCTAAAGCCAAATAAGCGCATCGCATATACAACATTAAGCGGATCGCATACAATATGTTTTAAAAGAAGGCAGTCGTTAAAGCTATTTGAAACTATTAGTATAAATATATTGTCAATGCTGTAGCCTTAATAAATAATAAATAGAGAAAACATGGAAAAAGGCACGTTTAATGTATAATTACAAAATATATTTTTTTTATTCCGATGCTTTAGAATTGTTTAATTTGAAATTTGCTTTCCAAAAAAATGATAGCTACTATAGCGTAACCTTGTCGCTATTCATTTCGTTAATTTGTGCAAAAGTTGTGGATGCTTTATTACTATATTTGTTTTGTGAATACAGGTAAAGCTTTAATGGTTGTTTGTCATTATTATGTTTATAAAACAAATGTAATTTCTGGTTGGTGCACAGCTCAATCGTGATGAATTATTTCTTTAATCTGTTATTTCTGCTATCATATTTCGTCTGCCATGAAGCAAGCACTATCAGCCTAGCAGGTAGATCTTTATACAAAATAACATATAGGCTCTAACAAGAAGTGTACATAAACTAAAACCAGTAATCACCTATCGTATGGCATGTACTCTTTGAAATCACGGAATGTTATGTTTCCCATTCAAGTTGATCTATATCAGGGGTGGCCAACCTGCAGTCAGAGACCCAAAGCCAGATTTATAGCTTGGTTAACTGCAAGGAGCCACATACAAATGGGCAGAAATGAATAACTTATACACATACCTTTGCTCAGTTATATACATTGTAGATATTGCGCACTACACACTAATAATATTGCGTTGGCTGCATTAACCCGAATTTGTATTTACGCTGAAGGAATTCTCAAATAAATGCCAACACGCTGTTAAAATTTGTAAAATATATTAACTCGCCTTTACAAAAAGTAATTTTTCTAAGTAGGGGTGGATCCCGTACTTTTACTTAAGGGGGCATGGTAAAACGTGACGCTATAAAATAAGTCTCGTTTATTACTATACCGAAATCAATTTGTAAGGTATCGCGACAAAAGTATATGCCGCTTTGATGTTAGCAAACTGACATAGGACGCGAGGCGTGTTTATGCTGACAAGATTTGTCAAAAGACATAATGGAACTAGTTTCTCGCGTAGCGCGTTTTTCTTCTTCTTTTGATTAATTTTCGCATTTAAGCAGTCAAAAATGGCAAAGCATAAGCCTACGAGAATTAACACTATACATTCTAAAAAAAAAACTCACATTAAAATTAAAGGTAAGAGTCCATTAAAACCGGTGGTCGACAGCCGTATTCTGCTAAGCCGCGGTTTGGCCACCCTTTTCAACATGGAGAAAGTACTAGTTGGCTTATATGAGATTAAAAGGTTAAAGTGCTTTCAGTTTTATACGGTATTTTTAAAAGTTTTTTTTCTTTTGGTCGAGTTACGCCTTGATCGGAGCGTGTTGAATCCTATTTAAATGGTGCTTTGTTTCAACAGACAAGACGTGCTTAAGATTTCGCAGAAAGCATGAAAGTGAAATGCTCTTTAACGTTCCCGGAAGCAACGCTCCAGGTAAAATACGGTTATTCATTAAAAAGTCGAAGCCTTTCTTTTTTCAGCAACAATCCTTTTACACTTGTGGCATCTAATAGATGTCATCGACATTACAATTAACCACAACGCTTTTAAGGAAAGGGTAAGGTAAGACGTCACAACGATTCCTCACAAAGCATGTAACCTTAAAATACTGGCCTTATAGTGTTCGATAGACAAATATTAACCTAAAATGACCCAACATTGTTTTGGGACATGACTCGTGAAAAAGGGGTATAATTTTGCTGGCACGCCTAATTATTTCATACCGGAACACTACCCCGGACCGTTTCGGCTAACTTTGATCTCTGATGATACAACAAAACGCTGTGGGTAGACCTTTAGACTTTGGTATTAATAATTTGGCTTTCTTCACTATATCCGCTGGAAAAACTCAACATATTCTTCACTCCGTATAACTATAGATCTAAACCGATTGTTAGTCAAATATAATTTGCGGGTTATACAAGGTTTAAGACTCTAATGTATATTTGCTTGACGTCATACTCACAAATGTTTACCAAACTTGGTTATGACCACCACACATGCCTGTTTAGGAATAGGTATAGCGAACACTAGTCTCTCTTAGGGTTTATAAATAATACAAATAATTTTACGTGTGTTTAGCCTGCGGTGCTCTTCCTCAAAGCTTGGCAAGCGGGTCTTCGCTCAATTGCTCGGTTTTTCAGTCAGGTGGCGTTTGCGACTGCTCGTGCACCAGCAAACTGTTCACAGATCGTGTAAAAGGTTGCAACACTTGCCAAAATAAGTGAGTTTGATTGCTTTGATAACGATACGAAATCTCATTCATGATGAGCGTAGTTTCCTATATTTTTTTGCATTTTTTACAAATGTTGTCAACTAAACCTCTACCAGCAATCTGAATAAAAAACAAACGCAACAATATAAGAATAAGTCAGATACATTTATTTAGATATACTGACGATGCCTTTGTTGGCGAAATATATATATATATATATCTTTAAAGATCTGTTAATTGTGAATTACTAGCTTGCTAGAGTATTTTGCTGTTAATGACCAGGAATTAAGGTCGACATCTATCTTGCAAGGGTCAAGGTGATTTCTATTATCGCATATTCATTACAACTTAACCTCTATTACAACCCATGAACATTTACTGTTACATCGGCATTTTTACATTTTCGTTGACTGTCGCCTACGAAATCTGTATGTGGCATGATTCGATCTCCGTTTTAGCGTTTCCAGATTATACATTTTCTGAGGAAGAGCGTCTGTTTTTTTCTTAGACAAACGTGGCCTGGCGACATTCCATGTTGCGAACCAGAGTGTCCACCTCAGGCTCTTTTGGATTTATTTTTTCTCCTCGATTCCTCTTCTTCCACGGGAACTAAAAACTGGAATACAATCATCAACTTCATAGTTTCTCTTGTGAGTAAAAATAAGTGTAATTTAAAGCTTTAAATTAAAGCCAGACTTTTTCGGCGTGAAATAAATTACATTTATTATTAAACTTCAAACGCCAACAGCTTTTCATGTTGGATATAATACTTCAAGAGTATGACTTGTGCTATGCTACAATTGTTTTGCCGGATATTTTACTACTTTGCTATATAAGAAATGCTTTCTGTGTCCAATGAATTCAAACTGAAGACATAATATGAACTCGTTACTTACGGCAAAGCAACAAAGCTTCATAAACACAGTGTTGAAATGAGAGGTCAATGTCTATTTATGTGTGAGAGATCAACTATAAAATGGGTTACTTTATTATTTTCGAAAGGTTCAAGGTTTTTTGTGAGATCTACTGTTAAGTGCCACGCTCAACTTAGGAAGTTTAACAATCTGTCTTCCTACATTTTTAGCTGGATATTTTCATCATTGGGCCAGAAGGTATGAGAGTCGGGATTGCAAGATACAACCGCAAGTTCGACTTGAAAAGTGAAATCTTGATTAATGATTACTCTGGTGTTGACGAACTTAAGAAAAAGCTCAAAGACATTCCCTACAATGGATCGGGTGAGTCAGCTAATATGTTTCTTAGTAATCGGCCTCTACCAGATGCCAATTATTAATATTAGTATAGTTGTCTAAAACTAAGGTGGTATAGATATTTTGTTCATAGTTCGGGATTGAACGGATTTAATGCCGAAAAATTACATTTCTGTAGAAATTAGTTAAAACTGAAAAAAATTATAAAACACAAAACATAGTTGTCCGGTCGAAGTGATATATTTTGGGCAAAGAATCGGGAACTGGTATTGAAATAAACACAACCATTTGACATTCCTACCAATAAAAAACATAATATGCCATAAGCGAGCAATTTTTCTCCTTGCCCATGTTTATTACCGTCTAATCCAGTGGTCGGCAACCGCCGGTCCGCGAGGAGTTCGTTACCGGTCAGTAGCAGGGTTGCCAGATTTAAATTTTTATTTAAACCCAAACTGAACGCAAAATGCCAAGAAACATAAAAATAAGGCAAACAACAATTAAATGTAGTTTTATATTTAAAACACAGTAACTTTCGTTTAAACATACTCCATGGTATGATAAAAAGTCTTAATTAGTATTAAGCACTGATGAGGTTCAAAACAAACCAGTGTGCTGTGGCCATATGAGATGCATTGCAAAATGATTTATTATTTAACGTTCAGGCAAGAAAGTTTTAGAAACAAGCACATGCATTTTAATTAGTTCATTAAAAAAAAGATGCAATAAGTAACCTTTACTGAACATTTGTTGTTTTTAAAGCCGCAGAAAATTTTTAGTTTCAAACCGGTCCGCAGGACCAAAAAGGTTGCCGACCCCTGGTCAAATTTTTTGCTTTATAGTTTCATTGAATTTGTATGACTCTGCCTTAAAAATATTGTTAAAATCAATGAAACTGGACTTTTAAAAATTCCAGTTATTTTCACTTTTGTTTAGCCTGTAGCCCAACGAAATTAAGAAGAATGGCATCATTGTTAGCATGTAATATGTTTTATGTTTATTATCTGAAATTTATTATCTGGCAAGGTAAAAATAAATTTCTGCAAAACAAAAGCCATCGTCTAATATAAAGAAGAACATTTGAATAATGAAAACAGATCGCCTCTTTGATAATAGTTTATTTCTCATACATTCATGATGCTCTTCACGTTTCACAACTCGTTATATTACTGTTTTTTAGGAACACATACTGGAAAAGCTCTCTGGCATTTTCACAGGGAGAGTTTTAATACTTCAGGAAACCGGCCTGACGTTCGCGATATTCTGGTGGTTTTCACAGACGGAAAGGCCACTGACCAAGTTGAAACTGCTGCTAAGGCAATAAAGGATAGAAACGTTCAGGTGAAAATGCCATAGTTAGTATTTTTTCAGTGACTAAGACGAGATTTATTGGACAGAATATAATGGCTAGGATTTTCTTTTACAGATATATGCGGTTGGATTTTCTAATCGCTTCGATCGAATAAAAAAGAGTCAGCTGTTATCCATTTCTTCTGGACCGCATTACGTAAAGAATATTGCTGATGGTCACCAAGAGTTGGCACGTGATCTTTGTGTATAGTTCGTTAACGCACTTTATACAAAATATACTTTTCGGTCTGTTGCACAATAAAAAAATTTTAATACTATTTTGGACACGGTCGGTGTAGTTTTTGATTTTTTTCAGGATATGCCTGGATGCTTTACTTCAATTTAAAAATTTATTGATGCTTTTATATTACGTATTTTGTTAGGCACGAACGATCCATTTACTGTATCTAAGCAATACGGACAATTGTTAACTGCACCGTTTCCAATAATAGTACACCAGGTGCCTTTGGAAAGACTTGAAGAATTCGTTCGGCCTAATCAAGATTATCGTGCAAGCAAGCCCAGGCTAGGCTAGAAAAACAACCTGCATGCAGATTCGGCGAGTCTGCGATGGCTTTTCGGTGTACTATTGATACGGAAGCCGTAATCGTTGGTCATAAAGCAACTTCCCAGGGGCTAGATCACAGATGTTATTAAACACATATGTTTGTGTGTGTCTTTTATTGATTGATACGGACTGATAATCCCCCAGTGTGAAGTTGCTTGTAACAAAATGTGCAAGTATTGGCGCATGGTTGTTTCTCGACTCGCTCCTCTCTGAGCCTGCATCGCTCAGTTGGTAGAGCGACGGTCCCGGCTTGACCGGAGGTCGTGAGTTCGAACCTCACTGCAGGCCAGTTGTTTTTCTGGCTTGCTCTGCTTGCATCATAGATGGACAGATTCGGCGAGTCTGCGATGGCTTTTCGGTGTACTATTGATACGGAAGCAGTAACCGTTGGTCATAAAGCAACTTCCGAGGGGCTAGATCACAGATGTTATTAAACACATATGTTTGTGTGTGTCTTTCATTGCATGCGGTAAGGTTCGAACTCAGAACTTCCGGCAAAACTGGGACCGCCGGTCTACCGACTGAGCTAAGTAGAGGATTAGTGAGAGCTTTGGAGAAGACAAAGCGGTCATAGCACGGTTGACTGATGTATCCTGTTTGTACATCAATGCGGATCCAGGAAGTTGCTTTTTTACGATCATGAAACAACAGAGACGCAAAGTGACAAGTAAATGTTACGTCATAAAGATGTAACCCTAAGAACATCATACGCGTTTATTTTGGTAAAGTTGTTGGTAGGAGAGGTGTTACTTTCAATACCAAAGCCAAACAAAGTGGTGAAAGCGCGAACAAATCGATGTTATTGGCTAATTAGCAAAAGTGTATATTTTAAAGGGTAGCGGTGTTAGGTTATGGTCCGATAAAAAGCGTTTATCCTGTTTAAAGAATTAAATGGCTAAGACGTAGTAACAAACTATTTTTTGTGCTCAACAAAGTAAAGAAAATTAGATAACAGAAGATTCGCAAATTTTTTTTGGCATTTTTAATGTTAAAGTTGGCAAAAACAGAGTTTGTACAGCGCTGTAGGAGTGGTGTACAACCAAAACGGAAACGATAACATTATAATCATAGCAGAGCTCGCCTCCCCCCCTACGAATTGCGTGGAGCCCCTCTAGAAACCTTTTTTAAACCAGCAATTCAGCATCTATCATGGCTTAAGTATTTTTTAGAAATAAATGCAACGCCTCGCCTAAAAGTCTTGCTAAAAGTATTAGCAACTAACTCGAAATGCGAAAAAAGACGACATTTGGACATTTTTGAGCGTCCGAGGAGGACCATTTAGTTTTCTCAAGAAAAGGGGACAAATCCTCCTAAAAGAGGACATATGGTAGGCCTAACTTATACACTCACTGCAAACCAACTTAACTATTACAATAAGCAAAAAAAACACCAAAAAACAACAGTTCAGTAGTCGATTTACTTCAGAAAGTTGTTACTAGTGACTACAAACGTGCTGTTTATTTCAAAAAAATATGTGAATCTTTTTATAAGGCCACGTGTCATGTAGGTTTAAATTAGATCCACATTATCCACAAAAAAACTAGTCCACGTCGTCGAACCTGAAGTAGGTCAAGGATAACCAAGATTACATGGATTTCTTGTTATGGTGTCAAAACCCTTTACCTCAGTATAAATAAAACTGTTGTAATCAATAGTGAGGACCTTGATCCTTTTTGTGTATTTTGACAATAGTGAGGAGAACTGAATTTGTACCTTGATCGTTTTGTGAGCGCATGTGCATGACGTCATTAAAATAAGTTCACTCTAGCGTGGTGAAACATTGTGTTATTCATGGTATGTTATACCAATTTGAAGTAACTATAAAACAAGAAACACTGGATAAGATGCTTAAAAAGGTTTTAATTATGCAGTGTTATTGGTTAAGTTGCATCTCTAACGTTATGCAGCTAACCAAGGAATACTGGCCCAATAGCTTATTTTAACTCGGTATAAATTGCGCAAAATCATCGTGTACTGTTATCACAGACAGCAAACAACTCGAGCACCCGATTTATCTCGTGAATCAACACACTTACGTCATTTGCGACTGATTTAGCACTGTTTAAAGTTCAGTATATGCGTATCCATTTACTTTGTCAAGGCCTCAATATAATATAACTAAAGTTAGCTGCAAAGTGCTCTCAGTACTTCGTTTGTTGCCTATATCACAGGTTTGTACCCCGTTTAAAATATAATACAAACCCAAATGCGTATTGCTTTTACTTTGATTTTGGGACTTTTCCCGTTGTGCTTTGGCCAAAAGGGTCTGGTCAACTTTAACGCCTATAGACAAATCGGACTGAGCACTTACACCGATTTAAAGGAAGACTTGCACCCAAGAGCCAGTCGAGAAGATTTGGATGGGATCGTTGATTTTCTGAGCAAGTTCCACGGATCACAAAAATCAAGAAACGAAATTTTGCAGCACATTCGAGGGTTGGTTTGTTACGCTACAGTATATTAGCAACAAAGACCGCCTTTAAAATTATTAGATAGTGGGCCACTATTAATCCCCTAAAGCAGGCACGCAGTTTAACTAAGCAAAGGCAACGTTTTTTCGCGCTTAGCGCAAATCTTATGTGGCTGTTTATATGTTTACCCCATATATGCTCAAATATATTGCCTTAGGGCGCCGCTAGCACCATTACACTCTCTAACAATTTTTTTTCAACTAAACAAATGCAATTTGGCTTTCTTCGGATCTTTGTTTACAATTTTGACCCTATTATTGACATAATGATTGTTGAGGGCTATAAATCTCTGCATCTTGTACCATATTATGATAAACAATTAAACGAATCGACTACTTCATCTAGATTAGGCACTAGACTGCAATCTCCTATAAAAGATTCCAAAGAGGTCGCAACCGAAGAAGAAATATGGAGTTGCTACACAAAATACCTGAAAATGATGATCGATTCTGCTAATGGTGTGCCATACGCTGTTCAAAGTAAGACTCGTGTGTTGCAACTACCTAATTCAATGTCTTGACTTCAAATGGGATGACTTAATTAAAGTCTTTTGGATAAAATGGTTTGACTTGACTTAGTTAGTTTAAACAAATGACTTGACTTGGCTAAGACTTCGACAACTAGATTTATTTTAGCTTATTAAAATTAGATTAGAATTAAAATTAGAGCATTTCAGTTGTTCCAAATTAAATGAGAATTAGAATTAGATCATTTTGAGTTTTCTCAAATTAGGTTAGAATTGGAATTACAGAATTCCTAAAAAAACGTATTACAACTAGAATTTGAACTATAATTACATTTGGAATTATTATTCACTATCAATTTTATTTAAATCGCAAATTATTCCAATAAGATTGTGAATGGTAGATAAATGTGTGATAAATGTTATGCCTTTTAGCAAAGCTTATGCTTTCTAGACTGTACAAAATACCTACGAGTCTTTCTGACCATATAGATTTAATTAAAACTGTTTGTTTTGACTAGTATAATGCCGTTGCACTAGATTAAAATCGCCGACTAAAGACTAAAACAGCCGTTGGACAACGTAGCATTTTTGGTAAAATCCGAATTAAATTAGAACTAAAGCCCACAAGCAATTCACCAATTAGATTGGAATTAGAATTTGCCCTACACTCGAGACTAACTCATTGAATTAGAAAACTAGAAATATCTAGTTGTCTAAGTCTGCTTGGAATTAAGTCATTGCGTCAAATAACTTGGATTGAAATTAATTATATTTTATTCGTAGAAGGTTTATTGCTCATGGGTGTAGAAGTAAAGGAGTATAAAAGGCGAAAATCACGCACGGTTAGTTTGGGCGCAGAACGCAATCACCATTTCAACGCAAACCAATAATTACTGCGTTTTTGGGACGCTAGCGAAATACCAACGCGAGAAACGCGTGCACAAGTCGTGCACGCTGCAGGGCAGTTGACTTACAAATTGCGAAAACATAAAAACTAGGTACGAAATTAGTACAACGGTCGAACTCCATGACACTTCCCCAATAAGCCTGAAAAATAAATGTTGTGGTTAAAGGGTTAGCAACCAAAGAGTTGCCGCGGTTTACGACTCTTTGATCGCCTCGGGTTCGTGGATTCGTACTCCAGCTCGTTCAAGACCTTTCTCTTGGGTTCGAATGGGGTTATGACCGCGGGTGTTTCTCTGGTCGGTGCAGAACAGACGTTTTCAGGGACGACACGAAGTCAAGGAATCAGAAACCGCCGGCGGAGGTTCACTGGGGTCTTCATCTTTCATCGTGGCATAACGTGGGCGTAATTGCTTCACATGGCGTCGCCATACCGTACGTTGACACTGCGACTGCCCTGCCGTTTGATAACAATGGGCGGAACCCAGTGAGGTTGTTCTTTCCACCTCGGCCCAAAGAATAAAGCGTAACACAGATTACCCAGTGGGTGACACTTATGTTGTTTCTCCCGTGCTTGCGATTTGGTAGCCTCTCTGGCTTGCTTGCCCTGGGCAATGTGAGTTGGAGAAGGGAGTAACGTGTCGATTATCTGCCGACTTTTTAGTATTTCACTGGGAGAGTATCCGCTTGCCGTTGGTGTCTCCATGTACTGTATGGCCAACTCGAGCAAGGCTTTTCTGGGAGGCTTGGACGACTTGCGTAAGGTCTGTTAAAAAGTTTGTAACAGGAGCTCAACCCCCGTTCGTTGCAGGATGATATAGGGCTCCTGTCAGGCGAACTATATCACCCGCGTCTCGCAGTAGTTCGGAAATTCTTCCGAACGAAATGTCGGATCATTGTCCGACACAATGGTGTGAGGATAGACAAGATGGGAAAAGTCTCTTTCCAGGAGATCCATCATGGTCTTCGCTGACACCGACTGTGTAAAATGTATACAAGTGTACTTGGACTAAGCATCAATCATAACTAACCAATTGTACCTCATGGAGTGATTGCATGGTCCTCATGTAAGCGACTCCATGGTTTTTCGGGCGTCATCCATGGATGCACAGCCACCTTTGAATAAGCGTTTTGGTGCCTGGCACAGGTGTGACATTTCCTGAACAGGTCGACTATATCGCTATCTATGCTGGGCTAAAATGACCTTCGCGTAGTAGGGCCAGGACGTTGGTGCGAAGACTGGTTGGAACCACTACTTGTGAGCCGTATAAGCATCCGTGTGATATACTTAGGGAATATTCGACTTTCCTAAACTTTTCGACTGGATCGTTGATGTCGACCCTGTTTTTAGCTGGCTAACCTTCGCGAGTAGAACTTATCAAGTTGGTAAGAACTGGGTCATGCTCAGTTTATGTTTGCCTTGTTGCCGATGCATACGGCTGTTCTTGCAAACTGAGTGTCTCAATTGCACATACGATGTCTATGTCCTCGGCACTTTCCTTCCTATCAAAAACTAGGTCGTTACCTACGGATGATCGGCTCAATGAATCTGCATTCTGATGTTCACATTTCTGGCGGTATTGTATCTCGCACTTGAATTGACTCACAAATAGCGCCCATCGCGCCAGGCGATTTGCCGCGGGTTCCGGCGTAGTCCGGTCCAAACAATTACATCAAAGGCTTGTGGTCGGTCACCAGAATAAACTTTGTGCCGAGGAGATATTGATAACTATTTTTAACGCGTAGATAATAGCCAATGCCTCATTCTGGATTTGGCTTTAGTTGCGTTGACTATTTGTCAACGTATATGATGCATTGGCGATTGGGCTCTTGCCACCATCAGGATAGGGGTGAAACAAGACGACTCCGATGCAAACACTAGACGAATCGCATTCAATGTCAATTGGAAGATTTGAGTTAAAATGGGTGAGAACGTGGTTGGACAATAAAAGAAGCATCAGTTCAGTAAACACATTTTGCTCTTTCTTATTTCATTCCCAAGCAATTCCTTTAATAGTGAGCCGATACAGAGGCTCGGATGTAGTCGCGAAGTCGACGGTTAAACCGCAAAATTGCACGGAGCCAAGTAACGAACGTAGCGAGTACACGTTTTTCGAACAAGGCATCTCAATGACGTCCGCCGTTTTGCAATTCCTTCTTTGGAGGGGACGTGGCCCAAATTTCCACTTTTGTTTGGGTTAATAGGCACTTCTCAAATCGACAACGTTTCGTTTAATCGCTTCAACAAGCGTTGAAGATTTTGCAAATGATCTTCCGCTCACTAGAATATCATTGAGATACACAACAGCCCCTGGAAGGTGGATAGTAGAGCTTTCCAAGATTTCCTGGAAATAACCAGGCGCAGAAGAGATTCCAAAGAGGAGAACACTCTGCAGCAGTATAACACGGTATGTACTCTGTGAAAGTATCTTGCGACTTACGTTTCATAGCAATCTTTGTAAATCCACAACCCTCTCCTAGTTTTGCGCATCAAATCTTTCGGAAGAGTAAACGGTTGATAATGACTTTTAAGTTGCGGATTCACCGTGACGGAATAAACCCCATACACTCGTACACGTGCAAAAGCTTGTCCAGGAAGTGGCGATTTTCCTTGGAGTATCGCTGGGGGATGGTAAGGCGGAGGTAGAGGGATTTGATTTTGGGGCAAGTTTATTCAGTAAGGGTGGGGTTATAATTGTTTATGAGAGTCCAAGTTTGTTGACAATATGGCGACGGAAAAGCTGTATAGGAAGAGTAATTTTAATACTGAAGTCATATTTTATGGAGGGCTGTATTCTGAGGTTATATTCAATAATGGAATGGATGTCTGAAGGGGAGTCCAGGATACGGTGGTTATGGTATAGGGGCCAATGATACAGAAGAGAAAGAGATCGAGGTAGAGGGGGATGTTGGCGACTGAGTAGCCTCCGTGGGCGACTGGCCGCCAAGGGTTTCAAGGGGGGTGAGGGGGTTTTGGGGGCCGATAAAGTATTAAAGTAATGTTAGGTTCATTTTATTTTTTTGCGGGTTTGGGAGAGGATAGACGGCAGCCAGTTGCGTAAAATTTGATAAGAGGAGGGTTTTAGAGAGAATGGATTTGGAATCAAAGGTGAAAAAAGGTTGTGTGGTTTGTGAGATCTTGTTGTTAAAGGGTTAAGGGCCAAACCGGAAAGTGTTTCAAATTTGGCCAAAGTATTAAATAGTTGGGGTAGTGAATGTGGGTGGGCTAGGGTGAGGGTCACATCATCGGCGTGAGTCACGAGTTTGGGTGGGGTGCGGGTTTGGACCGGGGTGGGGGAGATGGAGGGGTTATCCTGAATGTTATTCAGCAGGGGATTGAGGGCAATCAGAAAGAGGGTAAGACTCAGCGTGTCGCTTGTCTCATTCCTCTTCTCATCGTCACTGGGTCAGTGGGAAAGCCATTTAATAAAATTGAGGAGGTGGTCGAATTTTGGTCGTTTGAATGTAATTTAGAAGAGTGGGGGAAAGTTAGGATGTGGGTAAGGCAGCGGCTATAGAATCTAAAACTTCCTCGTCGCCAATTCGTCTGTTGTATTCGTAGAGGTTTTAATGCTCTTGGGCGTAGCAGTAAAGGAGTATAAAACAACGATAAACAAGCATATGGGCGCAGAATGCAATCACCATTCCAACGTAAACCAATAATTACTGTGCCTTAGGGACTCTAGCGAGATACCAACGCGACAAAGCGTGCACAAAGCGTGTACAAGTCGTGCACGCTGCAGGGAAGTACCAAACCATAGAATACTAATTATGTAATTAGTATTCTATGACCAAACTAGTACATAGGTCGAACTCCATGACATTAATATATTTTTGGTAAAATTCTGTTATTTGTCTTTACTGCTGCACGCAAAACAGTTTGCTTGCTAATGTTCTATTTTACGTTTTTGCTGTTTTTATTTGTTTCATTACCAATACATGGACAAGTTTACCAATTTTAATAGTTTAACGTTTTATTTTTATGTCAATGACTTGACTTAAAATGGACTTGCTATTATTATGGCCTTGTTAAGACTTGGCTTAGCTCTCGACCATTAAACTTATTACTATTCAAAACCGAATAAATTGCTTTTGGTTGGATCTGTGGTAACTTATGGATAATTACTCCCAAAACGGTACTTAGAAGGATGGACTAACAATAATATAAAATGCTATCTTTAAATTGCTAAAACGAAAAAAGTATATTATTTGTTTGAATTTTAAATATTTAATACAAATTAAAATTACTAATCCATTTTGGTATTGTTTGCTAATTATTAAATACGAGTAGGCCTAACCAAAAGCAAAAGGGTTAACTGCAATCGAGTAAAGACCGGACATCGTTTTTACACTCTTATCTACTTGTAACATTTTTCTAGGCACAGATTCATGGGGCAGTGTGGAGCCTGGTTGGCTGATAGGCAACGTTCGTTGGCCCGGACACTATTACGAATGCATTGGTGTAAAGCATGAAACTGACGATGATTTGGACGGCAAATGGTGCAACTCTTACTGGGGATTTAAAGATATTGTAAGTGTAACCGCAACGTCACCAACTTTAGTTAGGGATATCTATGCACTATCGTGGTGATATTTCTATTTATCTGAAAACACTGACTTTATAATGCAGATTATTGGTGGCATATTGTTTTCGAAAACCAGAATTTCTCGACCAATGGTCTAAAGTTGGACCGCGGCCCCAAATGTTTAAGAACCCCGATTTAAGAAGACCAATGACGCCTTGCCGTCTTGTTTCAACTTGCTACTGTCGTTTTAATTTTTTTAGCCTTATCCATTGGGTTACCCAATCGACATTAGCTTTGGCCTTTGCATGCCAAATGTCTGCACAAAGGAAGCTATAGAGGCCCTCTTGTGGATTTCCATAGCTGGGAACGACACGGGTGCAAGGTTGCCACTGCAGTCGGTCTACTGCCCGGAGCCTCGCAGCGCTTATCAGATGTCCACCGCTACTATAATCGCCATGTAAGTGTATGTCAAATGTAACATTATATTCAGGTTAGATTAACTGTTACGAAGCGCTTTTCTTTCGTCCTAAATCGCCAAACTAAACAGAACTTCGAAATTGTTTATATGCTAAATCGTTAAATGCTAAATCGATGTAAAGTAGTCTAGATTAGTGACTTCAGTAATAAGTTATACCCATACCGCAGAGTCGTTTCCACATTTATTGGCATTTTGTTGGTGTCTGGGACGATTTGTGACATTACATTGAGGAGGAACCAACAAACATGCGATTCTACAACTGGTAAATTGTGTTTCATGATTTCAACAAACCCACAAAAACATAAGTTAAACAAGTTTTATTAACTGTCATACGTTTACAAATCTCAATATTTGAACATATTAACATCAGCTGTTTGTAATTTCAATAAAAAACAAATTGGTGTAACACAAGTTGTTAAAAAATCGGCACAATTATTGGTTAATTGAGACCCTAAGAAGAAAATCACTATTCTAAGTTCATTTTGTTAAACAAAAAATACGCCGACATCTGGACAGCAAAAGGTAAAGTAAATGTGTCAAAAATAAAACACGTTCTCACCTTTCTTCTTTAAAAGTAATTGTACTAATAACAATCTAAGATAAAATATTCAACTGTTAAAACAACAGATTTTTTACAATAAACATAATTATTCGCCTGTTATTTAGTCTTTTATAACCGAAAGCATATATTCGTTGCTATTATTTTCTAGTGAAAGTGGCTTTGTGTTTCTCGGTAATTTCAAATGGTGAAAAAATTTTGGACCTGGAGAAAAAACCTGGAACAATCCCTGTGCTTGATGGAATTCGTTTTATTTCAACTACGTGGGTAATTCTTGGCCACTGTCTGATCTTCATGTTATATGGACTTGGTAAGTAGGCTAAACTGGTTGCTGTTTATAATTTGTTTAACTAAAAACATAATTGTGAAATGATTGTCGGCAGATAACGCAGGATATGCGGCTAGAGTAAGCCGAGAATCTTGGAGCCTTCTTCCTCTAATCAACGGGACGTTTTCGGTGGATACTTTCTACTTTCTTAGTGGCCTCTTGGTCGCTTACCTGGGTATCAAGCATTTGAACAAAACCAAGGGAAAAATTAATATACCGCTCCTGTATTTACAACGGTATATGAGGTTAGTATGGCATTCGTGTTTGGGCTATAAGATTAGATGGGAAAAAGACGATTGGTTTGTTAATTAGCGGCTAACAGTACTGATTGAGTCAGTTCTCTAAGTTTGTAGTGCAGATAAAGTCACAGTTAATACCGTTAAAGTGTCAATTTCTTTCTAACAGATTAACCCCTGCCTACGCCTATGCCATCTTGTTTTCCGTGGGGCTTTATAGGTATGTAGGACAAGGTCCCTTTTGGCAGGACATGGCCGAATATCATGAGGAATCGTGTCGATACGACTGGTGGACCAATTTACTTTATATTACCACCCTTTATCCTGCAACCCACAAGGTAGCTTATTTTAAGCTAATCGGAAATTTTTAATTATTTTCAGAACCTTTTTCTAAACTAAATAAAGAATTGCACCATGTAGGCCTAATACAAACTATTTTTTTATACATTTTAATTTTCTAGTGCTTTCCAGTTTCATGGTATCTCAGCAATGACATGATCTTTTACATCCTTTCTCCTTTTGTTCTACTTCTTTTGTACTAGTAAGTCAAATATTGTTGAAAAGAAAATATTTGTTGAAAAGACTGCACATCATGGATAGAATGCCATTTTTGACCATTGCGAAGTACATAACAGGGTTGTAATTGTAAATAAGGTAGCCCATATATCGGTATTGTTTATTTTGAAATGACCAGAATTCAATTAAATCTTTGGAAAAAAAACTTGACCTTACTTAATTCATTTAGCTAAATGGCATATGACGTGGACTTTAGTCTTTTGCTTATTCTATATAGTTTGAATTTATTAAATTTTACTAAATTGGGATTAAATTTAACGATAAATTACTAATTGTTTCGGTTTTGGATGTTTGCTTTGTGAAATGTTGCTCAGAATAGAAAGCGTTTACCAATTTCACTAAATTCACATTTAGCCTTGATGCAAGTAGTTTGACTTGGCTCTAATCATCTTTCAAGGCGCCATATATGTTTTTTACCAAAACAAAACATTTTTACCAAACAAAACATTTAACTTGCCCTGATTTTCATTTAAAAGGTATCATTTTAATTAAACTTGGTTTTAATGTTTAAATAAGTTTCCAACAAACAAGCAAGCATTCATTGGTAATCAATTTAAAGTGCTGACACCCTCAATTTGCTTTCACCGGACTTTTTACGTTTGAAACACATGGCACTTTTTGCGTGGCAGGGAAATCACTTTCGAAGGTATTTCAGTAGTTTTATTAAATGAGGTGTTCGCTAGGTTTTTGCCAACAAGCAATATACAACGTCAACACACTTTTCATCTGTATTCAAATGGAACTCGATAAGTTTAGCATAATTAGATTACATACTTTTCTGCAGTGCTTTCTACGTTGGACTTGGAATAATCTGTTTCCTTATAGTTGGTTGTCAAGTTGCGTTGGCCCTTCTTGCGTCACACAACAGCATTCAGCCCAATTCTATTGGCATAATGCAAACAATGACAGTGTAAGTCATTAGTAATTTTAGAGTACAGTTGCACGCTATCATTTAGAGAGTTATATTTCTGGTAATTAATATTATATGGCATTCACATTTTGTCTTGCTGTGTAGGCTAGTTCGGGTGATTCTTACGTTAAAATTATAACCCTACAACTTTACCTTCTGCTTAACGTGGAATCACGCTTGTGTAGAATTGTTTTTTAAATCATGGAAGTATTTTTGTTACCGTGGAAATTCGTTTAATACTTAGCTTTCATTTTATGTGTTTTTTAGCTGGGTTCGAATATTTTTACCCGAAGTCCCAGAAGAAAGACCTTTAAGCGAAATATTCATGTACGATATGTACTTCCCGCCTTGGACGAGATATGCGATATACTTGATTGGGATGCTCACTGGTTATTTGCTTTATATGAAGAACGGAAAAGTTAAAATGAACAAGGTTATATATTGAAAAGATGCGTTTGACGCTGATATAAAATTTTAAAAGTAACGAAAGTAAGTTAAGTTGGATTATATTTCTGCCAAAAAAATCCAGTCGATTAAAAATGTGGTGCTGTGACCAAGTTATGGTAGCTAATTTACAATGCAAATGTATTTTTGTTATAAATTCCTTTGGTCAACTTTTACAACCGTTGAGTTATTCGAAAACCAATCACAAATACGTAAAGGCAAATTTAATATGTAAAAAAACACGCAAAAGACAAAACGGCTCGCGAGGTGTAATCTCTATAATAAATAAGATTTTTACGTTACGTAAAATCAAGAAAAACAAGCAGAAAATGTATCGGTGATAATTTGTCATATATAGGATACAGTTTTATTTTATAGTTTTTTTTTAAAGTTACCAGTGGCCACATACATGTGAAAGACATGAGTTTGCTTGTTCGTATGGCTGTCAGGTATAGATTCTTTAACTTAACGCTGCAAATTTTCAGTTGATTGTTGCTGTCGGCTGGATTCTCTCAACCGCGTTGGCCGCTGCGATAATCTACGGATTGCTCTACCATGTGCAGAACGTGGAATCCATGAGTGACCAAATGACGGCTTTCTACCACGGTGCTTCGCGACCTGTTTGGGCTCTTTGCGTGGGTTGGGTTGTGGTTGCTTGCTCTTCTGGCTACGGAGGTATAGGCAAATGCTGCACTCCACAGTGTTGTAGTTTTGATGTTGCGAGTATTGACCTTAAGACTCGAATGAATTAGGGAAATAAAGTAAAGTCAAAAGACAAAAATCTACAGTTAGTTGACCAATAGAAAAAAATATATATATCAAAAAAGTGCTATAGTGATATCGTTTAAGTTAAACTTGTTACCCTTAGGTCCTATTACAAAGTTTCTCGATTGGAAGCTGTTCACGCCCTTGAGCCGGCTGACATACAGCACTTATCTTTCCCACTTGATGGTGCTGTACTACTACCTCGGGTCGCAGGAGAAACCCATCCACTTCCTCATGCTCAATATGGTGTATATATATTTAGGTACGTTAGAACCATTTAATCACATATCTCTTCTGGTTAAAAGTAAAGAGACATTTGTTAAACTAAGAAATGTTACATCGACTAAGCTTAAAGACGATAGATAACTTGACTCAGGTAGACACGGATTTATTTTTTGCTGTTGTTATTGTAAAGATTTGGATTCGGGTTTTGACTTCTTTACTGTTAAAACTAAGGCCTACAAATAAAAAAATAACCTGTTTTCAGAAACAAAATGCACCTGAATTTTTTTTAAATGCCACTTCGACTTTGAGAAAAAAATAATTTAGTTTGTTTTAATAACGCTCTTTTGTAAATGCAATTACTATTATTATTATTATTTCTACATTTAAGTGTAATAGTAGGCTACCTTTCAACAACAGAAATGTTTGACAAAAAAATTACTTTTTGATGCCAAATCGTTTGATATGTGCCAATTGACTAAATCACTTGTTATCTGCTGATTACAAATATGTTTCGTTTTTCACAGCTACTACTGTACTTTCGTTTGGAATCGGTTTTCTGCTCGCGCTCGCCGTGGAATGGCCCATGATTGGGTTGCTTAAACTTGCCTTTCCTCCAAAACAAGCCACAACTCGACCAATCAGCAACGAATGGAACATGGAAGCAATCAATGTGGAATCACCGAGGAAAGATTTATCGGGGGGTAATCACGATTTAAACAAAGGTGCCTACTTTAAGTTTTTTGTGTTCTTTTCTTAATTTGATTGCACGTTAATTATTTAAGGTGCTTCAAATTGTGTTAAATACTCAAATAAGCTCGTGGCCTTTGAATTTCGAATTTCGTTGACAAAAAATCACAGTTTATCAAGCGGGCAAACGCATATTCAAAATATGACTTTTAACCCCAAAAATATAACTTAAAATTTAATATTTTTACAGGTGGGGCTCACAACAATGTGGGCTTTTTACCAGAAAATGGAGCGATCGTCCAGCACACCAATATACCAAAAAGTGGCCCACCGTCTTATCACAGTGATGATGTTGCTGAACTGACAGAAAAAGTGCACAAGTTTTAATCGAGAACTATTTTTAATTTTTTGTTCTTTTTCGTAATTTGTTTAAATTTGTTGTTTTTCAAATCATTTTTCAGTGTTTAAATTTGGCGCTTGTCTACATTTTAATTTCATTAAAACATCGTAATTTTTTTAACAAAGAAAACGAAAATAAAATGCTGCCATGAATTAACCTTATGGAGGTGATCTAGTAGGTTGGCCTACTTTTCGTTCTTAAGAGAAGGGAATGCCAAACAATTCAGTTCGCTACCCTTTCCATCTATAAATAAAACAAACTTTTCCTTGCCCTTTAGGTTGGACAGAGTGTTAAGAATACATCCCTCGGTGCCATTTTTCGTTTGTTTTAATGTAATACTTATTCTAAATGTTTCGTCCTACATTACTTTTTTGATTTCGCTTTTTCTACAGTTGAAGTCACAAAGTTCATGTCGGCTGTAGTTACCGGATCCAAGTTTGATTCCAAATAATGATATAACTTATCATGAGTCCACTTTGCTTCACTTAGTGTCATCATGATGCTTGTCAGGTCTTGAGTTCCTGGGCTGTGGCTTGCAAATAAACTGCATAATGAACCAAAATCCAAGTTTTCGATTCACTTTGCATTGAGTAAAAATTAGGGACTATTTTATTCCACTTGGATTTTGTGCTAAATGTTGTTCAGTGTAATGTTGTGACGAGTCACCTTTGCTCTTTGACACGATATGCATATATTGCACCAATAAACTATATATTTCGCCATACGTGGCCAAACAAAACGTTCTGAAACTATAGTTGGCGCATTTCCTTTGGGCCTTCATGAGAAAGCGAATGAAAATTTTCAAAAATCTGTCGGCGAAACTCTAATGGAACTATTACAATCCCGTTTCCCGGGAGTGAAAAAATCCGGGAAAAAGAGGAACCCTAATGACGACGTGTGGACTCGAATTTTAAACCAAACAAAACGTTTTTTCGGCGCTTTGCGTCAACACTTTAGTGCCTCTTTAAATGTAATAAAACACGTTTTTTAAGTACAAAAAATATCCGAGGCCAGTCTGATTCAAAGTTGTTCTAACATTTCAATAACGGAATTCTTAGTTAGCCCTATCACTTTATGCGGCCCGCAGAGACCTTTCTTAGTTTGGTTTGGCCCGCGACTAGAAAAAGGTTGCAGACCCCTGATGTAAACAAACACGTTTTTGGGTTAAAATTCAAAGAAAAAGTTTTATCCTGATTAATACAATTGTTACATTTTTAATACGTTAAATATATTTTTAACACATAAATGCATACCTTTATATATATATATATATATAAAATCGATTGCCATTTCCTATTTAACCTGGGCAACGCCGGGTATTTCGTCTAATATGTCATCAAAGCACACTCACTCGCACACAGCAAGCAAATCCACAATGTCAACATGGCCGACAGACTCCGCACTATGCCTTACAAATGGCGTTAGCTTCATCCTTGCCCACAGATACTTTTTTACAGTTTGTTGAGGTTGGAAACAATACTTTGAATTTCGAACACAACGTTTATATAATATCATAGCTTATGGTAAAAATCTTGCTGCGTGATGAAATTGTCTCCTGATTTGCCAAGCAAAACGTAACGAAAAAACCTTTCTAAAAACTGCTGTGGACTACGCTTGTCGCAGGAAGTTGGTGCAAAGGCATAGGCCTGCAACTCTACTATGCTTTGAAATGTTTTGAGTACTATCAACTGACCATTTGCGTTTTGGTTTAGAGTAATTTCCGTAGGGCTTCAGCCAAAGGGAAATTAGGTCAATCTGGTGAAGATTAGACGTTTTAACAATTTACAAAAACGCTTGTGTTGTGTTGTGCCACTGGAAATTTTGATTTTTTTTTCTCAGGCGTGTTGTTTTGCGAAAGCTTTACAACCAGTGTATAAAATATCATGGTAAAAACAAAAGTTTGGTACAAAGTCAAGGAATTCGAAGGATTTCCAAAACACTCCGACTTTAAACTGGCGGAGGAAGAACTAAGTGATGAGCTTGGAGAAGGAGGTGAACTGTAGGGTTTTGTGATGTCAGCTGGCCAATGCTTTCGCACTTACGTGATGACCTCCATGTTATTTGCAATGTACTGCCTCGTGGCAGATTTATTAGTTATACGCGTTGTGTGTCTAAGCAATGCTTATCGCACCCCAGTGTTATATCTTAATTGACATTTCGTTACCGCTTCACAAGTCATCGGGATTGGATTTAGAACTAGTTCCTTTCGGGACTCACAACGAGTTCCATTTGGGACTCACCAGAGTTATTTACGGGCTCACTATAGTGTATCTTAACTTGGCCCACATAACGTCTTCTTAGCTATCGACTTGTGCTGTTAACAGCGTGGATATTTGCAAGTGGCATCATCTATATGCTAACTTGTTTTGCCGATATATAGTTTGAAACTGGTTGTTCGTTCATCAACTAATGCAATTCTAATCACCAGAACGTCTTGTGGCGGTTAGATACGCACCTTGAAGTTTGAGTCAGAACGGAAGTGTCAATTAGAACGCTCTTCTGTTGAATAAACTATTATAAGTTCAACAACCTAAACCCGTGCCCCACAGAAACATAGGCGCCGAACGTGGGTGTGCAGAACGTTTTAGACGCCCTGGAATTTGACTAAGTCGCACTTGTAAAGTGTGCAATTTCCACATTGAAAACATTATAATGAAGATACGCCAGACGAGTTGCACAGTTTAGGTTCATCAAAATAATGTGCGAAACTAACAGTGTGGGACCGTTTCCGTTCGCATATATACAAAGTGCTTAACTCGCAAAATGATACGACCTGCCAAAGTGAAACATCCAGCCTGCAACCTTTTTACAAACTGGTCACGAGGCCGTTACCCTAATATTTTTTTTATGTATTTTAACAACGTAAATGCATTTTTACGTTTTGCGCGAGTTTTGTTAATACATCTGCATACCCTGAAACTACAACCATCAAGGTTTCGATAACTTCGAATATCTTAATAGGCTAAATTCAACGTCCTTTTCTTATTTTGATTAGACCCATTTTAAATTGCCAGTTAAAATTTAATACGGGCCCTCTGAGCCATTTTAGGTTTAGCATTGACACGAGTGTATAAAAAAAGAATCCGTCGCTCATTACCAAAGCATAAGCTTCCAATCGCAACCAACATGAAACAAATTTGTCGTTCAGTACTTTAAAGATACCACAGCGATGAAGCCGATATGAAAAACTTGCAGGCAATTAAAACATAATACAGGTTGACCACAAAAATTTAGAGCTTGCTTTGCTCGCCAGATTTTTAGGTATGTTACGACTTTGCCGGCAAGCACAATTTAAACGCTTACCATTCATTATTGCGAATAAATAATCGCGGACGTATGATATTATCAGCGTTTAGAGATCATTTCTTTGTTGTAAAAAGGGTTGTTCGTCACTATATGTTGCCCTTCATCGTTTTAGAGAGTGCATTTGCCATTGGATACGAAGAAAATTACGAGAGACACAACGCATTGTTTTAATCGAAGCGCTAAATCGGTTTCCCAAATACTGTTACGTTTTAGTGGTGATTCCTGACAAGTAAGCATTTTGTACTGATTTCAAAAAAACGCCATGGATTTTTGAAAGTTCGTACCCTATGGAGGTGACTGCACGTTTGTAAGGTTTGTATGTGTTAACCCGGGACAAGAAAGGTTCATAAAGTACTGTTTTGCAAGGCAGTGCAACCAGCGCTACTTTTGACCGACTTCGCTACCATGAGTAAGAGGTCCTTTTTTAGGATTTTAGCCTTTATATTTGATACCTTACATTTATATAACGCTTCTATGTACTTTAAATACACTTGTAGCTAAGATGTAGCACACGGAAAAACTGACGTTGTATGACACCAACATGTAGGTAACGACATTCAACAAGGGCCTTATTGACACTTAAACCTTTGCATATCTACTAGGAGTGAGACGGTTCGACAGACACGAAATAAGTTGATGCATATATACAAAGCTGTTTCCTGCGAAAATTCGTGCCGCAAAACGGCCGTAGTGTCACATAAAACGTTGAAAAGCCGGGGTTGGTAGTTGCATTGACAAGCTACACTAGCCCACAATCAATCTCGAAATATCGTTGAATTTACGCGATTGACCAGCCTGAAGCGGTTAATTTGTGCTATAATAAAATTGCGTTTTACTTTAACGGTTTAAACGACATTGTATTGGCTTGTTAAAAAATTATGTATTTTGTTGCAGAAATTCTAACTGAGGCGGTAGCCATAAGTGTGGACCCTTTTATCAGGTATATAAAGAACTTGATTAGCCCTTCGTACATGACTTGTGTTTCTTCCATTCCTGACTTAGTAAAAATTCTCTGCATTAATGTTTGTAGTCACTTGTGGTCTGCAAAATATAGTTACAATTTTTTCATTGACGGTTTGCCCGATATACATGCTAATAAATAATTTAATTAACATGGTTTTATTTTAATTGTAAGCATTTCAACAAGTTTGTATGACAAATTATATTAAATCATTGGCATAAAGGCCATTTCATGCATGTTATTTAAAGCATGAAGCCTTTGATATTAAAATATTAATCTAAGGTAATAACGCAACAAACGTTGTTTAATTACCACTACTTTACAGATGTTTCAAAGTAGAGGTGAATTCTTACGTGATCGGATATCAAGTGGCAAAGTAAGTTTTTTTGAAAAAGAAGGCTGCCTATATGGAAAATATAAATTTAAGTAAATTAAAGAAGATGGCGGAATAGTTTGGTAAAAAAGAAACATGCGGCCTGGCGAAAAAAAACTTTTTTTACCGGTACGGTGTATAAGTAAAAACTGTTTAACAGAATGTCATGCCGGCAGCAATCTTTTTCACAGAACGCTATTCTGGCTTAATTTTACGACTGGTTGTGGGCCTGTAGTAATTGCTGTATATTCATTTTTCAAATCAGGTCTGTTATATTAACAACCATAGATACGATTCTGTTTAACTTACGCGTCTATAGAGTGCTGAAGAGCAACAACTCCCAGTACCCGGTTGGCAGCTACCTGCTGCACAGAGGCGGCTGGAGGTCTGTGTGCAAAGTGAGTGAAGACACGATCTGGTACGGGATCGATGGACTGCTGGACGAAGACAGGCCAAACAGCATTGCTCTAGGTGTGCTCGGAATGCCGGGGTAATAACAATAGAAAGTATCTGCTTAGGTGTAGATGTGGCTGACTTTTGTTTGATTGCAATCGACTGAAATTAAACACAATTAATTGTAAGATTTACGATCAATTAATTAATTTGTAAGATTTACGAGGTAATGCAGTCCTACGAAGAATCGTCATAGTGGACCGTTTTTTAACTCTCTCTTGTGCTATAGATATATACTTAGGTTTTGACTTAAAATAACGTGTCAGACAATTTCAAGTTTTAGTTAACTTTGCACATTCCGATTAAATTTATCCTTGTGTATATACTTTTTTTCGCTCTATTATATTGTTTGAAGGTGCCGCATAATCTGCGCAATTGATTAGCTTAGATGTGGCGATTGACGTATAACAAACGTCGCCTTATTATTATTAGGTAAAAGCCAAAATTTTCCAAAAATATTTTTTAACGATTTCGTCTTGAGATTGAGGTCAAAACGAACAGAATGTGACCTATCTATACAAGTTATTCCGGTTTGCTCGCGGATTATTTTTCTGCCGAATAGACCGGTCATCTGAAACATTGTTCATGTTTTAAATATTGTGTTGCTTACATCCTAATATTTATACGCAATTTATCCATCGGTTTTATGATTTTGCGACGAATCTACTCGTTTTGCATTCACAGGCAGGCTGCATACAACGGTTTTCTGGAGCTTTGCAAACCGAAGGCTGGTGAAACGGTGATGGTAAATGGATGTGCTGGAACGGTTGGCAGCCTCGTCGGGCAAATCGCAAAGATTAAGGTTTATATTTCCGAACGATGTCCGCCCCTGCCAAATGTAGTCCTCTCATACCAGACAATTGCACCTATAGGAAATTGCCGCGATTGTAACCATGATTATAAAGTTACTACCGGCTAGTGAATGTATTACATTTTTGTTTAGCAAAATTTAAATGAATGATAATATTTGTAAAGATCGGTAATGACATTCGATTTCAAATTTGGGTAATTTTTGATGAATTTTAATCCAATATCACAGACCACGGTCAAGCATGAAAAATAGATAACATAATCAACCCAATATGAAATACATGCGTGTTGCATTCTTTTCCGTTTTAGTTATGTCCTTGATTTATCGACATTATTAGACAACGCAACATTTGTTCCGAGTTTTTAAATTACAAATTCCTTTGTCTGTACAAAATTGAAGTTTCTACAAGTTATATTGGACTCTAAACTTTTAACATTTGTTTATCGCGCCATATCGTCGAAGCTCCCACCTACACCAGTGCTTCCCAACCAGTGGGTCGCGACCCATTTCTAAATATTACAGTTTTCCATTAGATTGGGAAATCTTTGCATTAAATTATCATTACGTAACTTATATGCAACAATGTAACAAATACGTAACAATTAAATCAGGGATGACCAATCTTTTAGTAGAATGGGCCGCATTGCCACTTTAAAAATTTTGGTGGGCCGCAAAACCTGTTAAATTAAAAAGATGACGTCATAAGTTAACACCCGCTTTTCGATAGTGAACTCGTGCGTAAATATGCAAGTGAATCACGGCCTTATCGCGCGAAGCGCGAAAAATTGTTTACATCCCGTATCATGTCATGGTACGACACTTTTGGGCTGATATATTTGCTTAAAACGCTCCGCAAAAACACACTTTTAGAAAAACAACGGTCCGCAAAAACACACAACTTGTTTAACATTATGGGTGCACAAGCGTTCGATGGATATTGAAATACGACATTAGACTCGAAGATGGAAAAAATATAAGATTAGGCCTACATCAAATACTGCGCGTTCTACACGTTTTGATGATAGTGGAAACAATTGTTTTGAAATAAAGGCTACTGAAAGTGAGATTAAGTGATGAGCCGCACGTAAATATCGCGGGTTGGACATCCCTGAATTAGATGTTTTGTGTCGCATTAACTATTTCAGTAGGTACGCCAATCGTAAATATGCAGGTGGTATGTAACTTTATTTGTTTGGTGATATTTCATTGTGGGTCCCAAAATAAAACATGGTGGGTCGAGAACCGAAAAAGGTTGGGAAGCACTGATCTACACCAAGGGGCGATCGACCGGTCGATTACCACATTTCACCAGTTTGATAGCGTTGAATTTGTATTAAGTGATTACAGTCTGTCGCACACCAGCGGAACATCAAAATTACCAATTGTTGTCTGGACAAGCCTAGTATAGCGTTCTTTGACTAACAAATTAACCTCCATCGAATGCAATTTACGCTCAAAATGTTACTAATGCTGTTGTGACTTTTTTACCGAACCATTCGATCGCGAGTCTTTAAAAAATATTTCAGTCGATCGCAACCAATCATAAGTCGCTACATCTGATCTTACACTATCACTTATTTGCGTAACAGGGTTGCACTGTGGTTGGGTGCTGCGGCAGCGATGAGAAGTGCACTTTCGCTAAGTCGATCGGATTTGACGCTGTGTTCAACTATAAGACCGCCACCTCGTGGAAAGACGAGATAGCGAGGATAGCGCCAAACGGGATTGACTGCTTCTTCGACAACGTAAGTTTGGCGAGGCTATGTAATAATGTTTTATTTCACTATTCATGATCCAAGTCGATAACCGATACCGTCATACGTGTACTTGTATACTACCTAACTACTTCGGACTTTTTAGTCAGGTTTAGCGATCCAACACTGACAGCTCCATTTAGAACTATATTTTGATTACAAATAATTCATCAAATAACACAAAAAGTTGCTAAAAGACGAAATGGTTTGTAGTTTAGCCAAACACAACAGTGTTTCATACATACTATTTCGATTGTGAAGTCTTTTTCACAAATCACAAGTCTAGTTTTACAATTAAAGTTATCAGGAAATCGCACTGAAAAGTTTTTTTTAATGTTTATTCTTATTTAGCTACAACTGAATTTTTTTATCACTGTTAAAAGGTCGGAGGCCAAATGGCAACTGACGTTATAAACGCGATGAACATTTTCGGAAGAATAGCGGTCTGTGGAAGCAGTAGCGTCTACAACGAAGTGGATATTCCTTCAGGTTTGTTCGACGCATTTACATAAAGGGAAAAGTCTGGCCTTTCTGTGATGTTTAAGAATGATTCGCTTGTAAGGAGTCTTAAACAATTATTTTGACAACGAGTCGTCGAGTCTTAATGCATTGTTTCAAAACCCAAGGTTTGCTTTGAGTGTAAACCGTAAAGGCATTTGAAATTAGGAAACTTTTTTTTGTTTGAAATTAGGAAACTTTTTTTTATAACAATATAAAAGGCTTAATGAAAAATTGATCGTTTTATTTTTTTGCTTTGTTATGAGATATCACGGTATTATTGTATAGTACTGTTCCGGAACATTGTAACTAGGAAACCTTGAGCCTGATTAAGAAGCATATTGACCAGATTGTAAACGTTGTTTATTTAGCCAAGGTGGTTCAACCTGCTTTTATCTTTAAACAACTACGAATGGAAGGATTCATTGTTGGGCGGTTTAGAAAGAACTTTCCAGAGGCTGTAAAACAACTTTCACAGTGGATAAGAGAAGTAAGGTTAATTTTCGCAAAATGCACAACATTATTTAATAGTAATATATTTTTGTTTCTATTTCTAATGTTTAATAGAGATTGGAAAAAGTCTTATCTTTTTTCCGACCGGATCAGTTTTGGCCCCGGACCAAATTTCGCGTTACAGACCAACCTTATATTATATGGACATCTAATAACCAATTCCCAACAAATTGGACTGCAGTTGCCCTTCTTTTGCACTTCATAGGCTATTTTGTTGTACCTAGGTTTAAGGTTACGATCGGAAACATAAATTTCTAAACTGTTGAGTAACGCCGTATTTGCACATAGCAAACCAAACTGTTCGGCAATTTAACAGAACTATGTCTAACTGTTTTCGCCCAACCTCACGATTAAAGCGTTGTGCAGATGTTAAGCGTTTAATTTTGGAATACATAAGTAAGTACAAATTATGGTTTAGGTCTATGTCAATTGCAGTCTCGACATTACTTTCCCTTACAATAAATGTTACTTTTATTTCTATTGTTTAAATTTTGTTACAGGGAAAGATAACATTAAGAGAATCGGTAAGTGAAGGATTCGAAAATCTTCCTAATGCTTTTTTTTGGAATATTGAACGGAAAAAATATCGGAAAAGCTGTTGTTCGTTTATGAAAGTTTGCGTTTATTTTATATTGTTTTCAGTTTGCATTAGTACCATTTACTTCGGAGAAACGATTAAAGGGTGAAATGCTATTAAGTATGTTCTGTTGAATTTAGTGCTTTAAAATACCTTTCATGCGCCACCAAAAGCCGTAGAATTATAAGTTTCATGGCTTTTCATACCTTACCAAATATAAGACGGCAAACAGCTTTGGAGGCTACTCAGTCGCTGCAAAATAAACAGTTTGTGCGCCAAAACTTGTGAGTGGAACGAATGATGGTTCGAATACAGGGTTACCATCCAGCTGTCTGTACTGAATAACTAAGTTATAGGGTCAGATTTAAGAATCTTAAGGGCAGAGGCCCTATTGTTTAAACTTGGCGAATAGAAGTTACGCCATGACCTGTCGTCATTAGCAGTTTTTTTTTTAAAAAAACTCATCTCACTGCGGCATAATAAGCGAGTTAGCTGAAAGAGGTTAACACATTTTCTCGTAGTAAAGTTGTTGAAAATTTAATTCAGATTATCTTTGGAGCATAATGGTTGGAGGTTGTAGTAAGACGTAATAAGAATATCAAAGCCCATACAGAAGTAGGTATCATTTTGGACGTTTCGAATATTATTCGAAACGTCCAAAATGATACCTACTTCTGCATGGGCTTTGATATTCTTATTACGTAATTCAGATTAGCTTATTATCGAATGTGTACATTGAAATAAATAAACACGAACTGGCAGACTTGTCAACAAAGCACACCGTATTCCAATACAAATTTCGGATCTAACCGTCAATTTTTCTACACTTATTGCGGTACTTGCCATTAATTTCAGAAAATCACGTGTCCGCTGTTCTCACGATTCTTGTGTTGTTCGCTCAGGTGAAATCAATTAAAAAAATCCGCTGTAAACTATAGCTGTAGCCTATTCACTTCTTTGTAGCAGTAAATGCTTTTATGCAAATATAGGCCTACTTGTTCTTTGTTACCCTGAACTTTTTTATGCTGAAATGTGTTCAGAGTAGCGTTTGCGGCTTACGAATTACGAAAAGACGCCGAAACCTTTCGCAGGTTACCCTCGATGCGAAATAGCAATTCCACCGACCACAAACAATGCTATTTAAAATAATTATTATTATTTGTGAATTGGAATATGCATGCGTAGCAGTGCGACGATATCGTGAATGTTGTACGATTCTCCACGTGTTTGAAATAATGCAATATATATAGAAAGATATCCGTCGACATAAAAATGCCTCATCTTGTAGCACTGCGCTCAACATAAATAGCACTTCCTAGCCTCCTTTTAACCCCTTGCGTAACCTAGTATACTCCGCTTTTTCCCCACAGAACGTACAGAGTTAGGCCACATGGATTGATTTTTTTAGTATCTCGCTAGTGACACGTGCGTTCGTGCAATAACCCAGAGAACAACACGGTTTTCGTGATCTATCATTCTTTCCAATGAAAGCAAACCTAAGAAATTTCAATATGTCCTTACACTTCATATTAAAAAATATTAATAAACAACATTCCACCTTATCAAAAAAAATAGTGTGCAGTCCAAAATGTGGGATATTTGAAATCTAGGCTTGTGTGGTAACGTGGGCTAGTTGGTCCAGCATAAGTAAAATCTTATTAATTGACAAGCAATAGTTCAAAATAATCAAAAGATGACTCTATATTATTAGTATTTATATTTTTTAATATTTTGCATCCATCTTGTAGTTTATTCAATTGCTTACTGTTTTGCAAAACGCTTAAATTGTAATTTTCGATGAAAAACTAGTATGTTTAAAACTGATGGCATGTGAGTTGTACGTTCTTGTATTGACTTTTACGTTATTTTGAACTGCCTTTAAGAAAACAAAAGGCGCTGGTCTAGAATTCTACCACAACGCACATTATTTGAGTTAGAGTGTGGGTTAGCGTTTTGGGTTCGGGTGGTTCAAGTAGCCTATTATTATTAAATAATAAATATAATAATACTTAACCCACCCACACCCAAACGCACCCTAAGCCAAATATTTTGCGTTGATTCAATAACACTGGTCAACAGCAAAATTTAAACGGAGATGTGATGAATTGATTTTTAGTGTGCTTTCGGCACTGATTCTGAAAATGCCCTCATTTTTTTTAGCACGTCAGATTTTTGAAATATTTGCATTTTAATTTTTTCAATGTATAGCTGTATTATTAACATAGGCAAATTGCGCACTGTGACATAGTCCAACTATAATGTGACTCGCACACCGTTTAACTGTTTTTTGCTGATATCTTAAAAAAACAACATAAAAAAGATCTTTTATTAACGATTTTTTTAATAAAGTAGTTAATTTCTGGATGTAAAAACAGCATCCGAGCTGAGTATATGTTGTTCAAACAACTTCGCAATATAGCAGAAAAAATCAAAATGAATCAACGTTAGGTAATGTCAGATTTTAATCAGTAATGTTGTTACATATACTTTTCAAACTTTAGTAACCAACGACAAACAATGAATCACTACAGATATCATTAGGTTGGACGATTGCACGTAAGCTGTTAGATTAGGCGAAAAAGCGTATACCACATAATGCTCCGCCTCACTTCCTCCTCATAAAAGTCATGAATTCTCCCTGATGAAGTTGAAGATTAAATATAGTTAATAAGAACAAAGCCAGCCAAAGCCAGACAGCCTTACTGTAGATGCATGTTTTTTTTTTCAAACGAAAATCGGAACTGCTTGTATTAGGATTAAAATAAAACCACTTGCTTGAGATTGATGTAGTATAAATACATAACGGAAATAAAACTCCGACAACCTTCAGTAGATGATCCTTTTTGCCACAACAGCCGTGCTACAAAGTGCATTACTAAGAGACTATAAGCCTATAAGAGAACCGTGTCTGATATCACAAACGTTACGCCTCTTAAAAAATTAAAAGTTTTCACTACTAAGCTAAGCAAAACGAAACGAATCATGATGGAACAAAATATTAGTAAAATATCAAAGGATGCACATTGTAAAAATGTTGAATTACGCGCTTGGCTAGCATTTGGTGACTATGTGCTAACTTTTAGGAAAATGCAAATTGAATTATTTTCCGTTCGGTGCTGATGATCTGCTTAGCTTAGCATATAGATAGGTTATGTATGTACCTCAAAGTGCATTTTCTGCACACCTATAGTTGATTTTTTTCCAGAAAACCTAGGTTCAGTCAGTGACGAAAAAACTTGACATTTTAAGCAATAAAACCCCATCACCAAGGATTTTAAAAGGGGGAAATAGTTGAAAAGTCCATCATAGGAGTTCTATGGTGATGACTTGAATTATGTGTATAAAAACGTTTTATGTCAGACGCTTAAAAGGGCCATTTATTACAGCTGTGCGTTGTTTTTAATGCGTTTTTACGAAAAATTCTAGAAAAAAACTAAAGGTGTATTCGAAATCAGTGCGAAAAATACATCTAAGATGAAATACTTACAATTTCGTTTATAAAAAAGTGAAAATTTGTTGACCAGTGTAATTGTCACAACGGTGATAGGATTCCAGGCCAGCGCCAAACAAAATAATTTAAAATTAAAATTGTAGTGTTATTTTCGAAATATATCAAATGTGCTGTTTAAATTTTAGCAAAATCTTAGATAGGATTTGTTGCGTTTTGCAAAAAAAATTGATTTAAAATGCAACATTCGTGCGGAGGGCGCCTGCAGCAGCTGAAACTATGTTAAACAGCAAGGTAAACAACCCAAACTGTTTTTTACCTTTATGATTAACTCAGTTATGAACAAATCTGTTTCCTGGTGGTGAAAGCTGAATGACTAATATGATATTTCACAACGGTGGAAGTACGACAACAAGTTACGCGAGTGTATGTCGTAAGCGTGATTAAGCCTAGCTGTTGGTCATTGTGGAATGTTGCAATCGATTGTCGTTTACAAATACACAGGATTTACAATGCGATTTTCATTTGTAAATTACTCGCTAAAGCAGCAGGTAGTTTTGAAATTGACCAAACCGTAACGAAGTGTGTATAGAATAGGCGAAAAAGCATTATGTCTCGTCCCGACAACAACTATGTAAATCAAAACGGTTCCAGCAAGGCCAAACCCCAGTTCGAAGAAAGCAGCGCGATCTACGAGGAGCCTCAGATGACAAAAACTAGCCCAGTTGAAACCAACAAGGAAGATGTAAAACCCAGCCAAGGTTCGATTTTATTCTTAGATAAACGATTCCTTCCCACGTCCCAATAAACGATTGAGATTGACATCCTGTATACATATGCGAATTTTAAAATATAGGAATGATTTACAAGTAGGTAAACTAAATAATGAATAGTAAATTTCTTAAAAAAAATTGGGAAACATTAAAAGTAAATAAATGAAGCAAATATATTATACTTGAAAATAACGATAATTAACTTGGTCGAGCGATTTTGGCAAAATGTTGAAATTTCAATGCATATTTCCTATGTGACTTCAACTTTTAACAAGCTATAAAGACTTATGTAGAAGGGGTTTCTTTATAGTGCAGTATACCAAGTTAAATTAGGCCGTCGTTGAGTCTTGTCGCACCAAAAAGATGCACTCTGTTAAATAAGACATATAGTAACTTGTTATACTCTTAATATAAATATTTGCATCACAATCAGATAGTCAGTCAAAATCTGGCCTCATTGTGATACTTCTGCTCGGATTCGCAACAATACTGCTTCTTGTCATCGCGGTCGCCTCTGTCCTAAACTACACGGTAGGTTACCGATTACGATAAAGTTAATACCTTTCGATCTTAGTGTATAGTGTTTTCAGAAAGGTAATCCTAAGTTAATCGGCCCATCAAGTATTAAAAAGTATTTGATTGATGTTAAAACGCATATCATTGCGCAAAGCGCATATCATACCCAAAAGGTCGAATTGGCAAAGCATTTCGAACCAACACCAAAATGTTGTTCGTTATAATCTATTACTAATAGACAGAAAATATGCAATGGTACACAAAAGGACTTTGCGCTAAAAATGTCACTAAAACAGGAAACAACATAACTAAAAAAAAATTGCGCAGTTTCAATGTGAAGGTTGGCAAAAACAGAGTTGGTACACGGCTGTATGTGTAGGAGTGTTGTCCGACCCAATTGCACATGTTAGATCGCATGTGCACAACTTACTCTTGTGTCCATCCCATGCGCACAACTGCATATGACAACTACCATATTGTTCTGACTAACGTAGCACCCCAAAAGTTGCAATTATAATCCCAAAATGGGCGCGGTTAAGAACCACTGGCCTGCGACGACTTACTATACAGCCCACATATAAGATAAAAAACGTACTTCGTTAGAAAAGGATTGAGTTAATGATCATTAGGCTATTTTCCATTAGGCTATTTTCCGCTTGAAACCGTTATATACATCATTTGTGTAATGTCATACAGCATGTAGTTTAACCTTATATTTGTTAAGTGTTTAATTTTACTATATGAGTAACGGTTAACGATGTGCACAAAAACCTATCTTAGTTTTTTTGTTTTAACCCAGGGGTCGGCAACCTACGGCCCGATCGGGCCCGCCGATGTAATTCATCCGGCCCGCCGCCTCTTTGATAATTTGGACACGAGTCCGTTTTACATACTTTTTGACTATTTTAACTACGTAAGTGCGAAAATTTTCTTTACCGTTGCGCCTAGGAAGGTAGCGAAGTGCGTCACGGAAAACGTATTCAAAATGTTGGACGTGTATTTTTAACATTTTTTTTTATTTTCGGCAATGTAATAAAAACTTGCAAGAAATTTAATAGAAATGCAGGTATACCAAAAAAATCGCGCTCGCTTCACTCGCCAGGTGTGCCAACACTGAGCTAGGTTAATTTTAAATGTTTGCGTGTTCGCTCAAAGTACTTTTATTACTTTTCGTTAGTGGTATGGATGACGACGTGTGAACTCGAATTTCAAACCAAACAAACGATTTTTTTCGCTCTTTGCACTTTACAGCCTTCTTAAATGTTGTTACGATCCGAGGCCCGGCTGGTTCACAGTTGTTTTAACATGAAAATAACACAATTCTTAGTTATCATTATGAGCGGCCCGCAGAGATCTTTCTGAGTTTGGTTTTGGCCCGCGACTGGAAAAAGGTTGCCGACCCCTGTTTTAACCGATGTTAGACAAAGGTACGCCGATGCAAACGCTAGGACTACTTTACTGACTGTTGATAACGCAGCTCTTGTTTCAATGAAACAACCTTTGTTTGTAATGTTTTTTTGTATTATATATATTGAGATACTTCAAATAAAAGTTTATTAAAAATCAATAGGATTTTTAATTTCGACCCCATAATTCAAATGGCTTTACGTACAGGAAACGAATGCTGTTTTATCTGTTGGTGTAGCCCCTTCCGGAAGTGATTCAGGTAAGTAATAATTATTGAAATTGTTTGTTGCAATTGTTAGACGAATTGCTAAATTATATATCTACTTTGTAATTTATTTACGGCGTAAAGTAAATATTACCTTCGCTGGTATTTGTTAATGTAAGAAAGACATTTCCAACCATTCAAATACCAAAAGCCGCATTTCTTACTTTTTTAACCTTGAATATCCTCACTTTATATATGAGCAGAAATGAGCCTCACCCCGATTCTACTTCACTTATATATGTACCTTTGCTCAACTTGATTTATTGCAAATGTTCTACCGTAACAATTTGAGTATAGGCAACTTATAAACGCGAATTCCTTACCACACCATAGAATAAAACAGTCATAACGTTGTCAAAGCATTTAAAACAGTGGTCGGCAAAATTTTTTTGTCACGGCCCAAAGTACTCTTTTCAGAGCTATTGAAGGTCCACTACGTAAAACCACCATGACAACAGGAACGTATTCAGGATATTTGATTTAAAGGTGAAATATTACACGGCGTCTTGAACACTGCCATGCCATAATGTAAAATTGTAAAACATACTATAAAACGTAGAATATATAATTTTTTTCAATTTTTTGCAATTAATCTACACGGCTATCATGCGGCCCACAACTACATGATAACAATACTATTCAAAAGTACCTCGCGGCCCACTAAAAATGGCTCTGCGGCCCACATTAGAGCCCCGGTCTACAGTTTGCCGACCACTGAATCTGAGTCGGAACCGGCGATGAATCGGTAACTTAAGCAAACAAAATCGACACTTTACATCCTAAAAAACCCTACAAATGGAAACGTAAGTGCCGAGAAAAACTGTAAATGAGCTGCATACGGCTCACGATCGACGGGTTGGCCGGCAATGGAATTCAAATGTATTTTGTTTATAAAAACAACAGAGAATATTATGGTCAGCTTTTCGAAAACTAAAAAAAAGGAAAAATCACAACATAAACTATGACACTTAAGAACCTGCAGGTCATATGTGAATTTTTTTTTACTCTAATATTTTGTTTGATATAAAACACTGATGATTCTTTTACGTTGCTTCTATCAAGTACCCTTTTGTGTTTTTTCCGTGCAGGGCCAAACAGACATTAAATTTATCTCATAATATGTTGTTACAAAAATGCGTTATAGTCACACTTGAGAATTTCTTAGGCGCATCATTTTAGAGTTAATGTACTCTAAGTCAGTGTTTTTCAACCTTTTTATGCCACGTAACACTTAACCGTATGCTTTAAAAGAAATTTGCAGAACACCAAATAAAGGTTTATAGGGAATATTGCATTAAAACAACAATGTATTCACTTTTAATTTGTCGTTGTGCGACATTTGGATCTGTTTGAATGAGCACATAACTGATATTCGGTCGTATTATTGTAAAACAGCAACAGGCCCACAGAATTCCTCTCCTGTACACAAGTCGTAATACCGTACATAATAATAAATTAAACAAATCACAATCAATTACAGAATATAAAAGCTACTTTAATCCATTGATTTTTTCCAGTGATCATGTTTTGCGGAACACCTAATAATTTTGCACGAAACACTGGTGTTCCGCGGAACACCGGTGGAAAATCACTGCTCTAACCATACATTCACCTATTGCTAACAGTTATCAACTACAAATCATGCTTGGAATTGAAAAAAAGCGGCTTTAACGAATCTGGAATCTACAAGATTAATTTGTCTGCAGGATCTGATGGAATCGAAGTGCGTATGGGTTTCTTTTAAATCAGTATACCGTAGCCATGTGATGCCTAGGATAACCATAAAATGTTCTCGGTTTCAAATGTATTCGTCTATATATACTCATAAAATTTAGCAAACGCGTGCATTTGAATCAGCTTACAAAGAAACAGATTTTTTACAGGATATATCATGGTGAAATTTATTTAAACAAAAATACCCATGCTTCCAAAGTATGTCACATTCAAGTGGGTATAATAGCTTTCAAACGGTATAAAAATGGTTTGCCTGATTTGAAAATTAAAATATGATTTAGCTTTACGTTGAAATGGAATTTAAACAGAGCTTTGCATTTATTTTATGTATTTTTTGCAAATCTTTCACAGCGTTTTAATGTTAAAAAATATAGCTAAAAAAATTCGGAGGTTTCAATCTGATAAGCTTTTTTCCTTGAATTTTTTGTTACATTTGTTTTCTTCATAAAGTAATACCATCTAGCTGTTTGAATAGATAAAATCGTTAAATTATTCACCAATCTAAAAAAATCCTACAGTAATCCTTAATTCTTCCTAGAGTTTGTTTGGGTAGTTGACCTGTACTGTACTTCAGGTTTACTGTGACATGAAAACAGCAGGGGGAGGCTGGACATTAGTAGCATCTATAGTGAACGAGGCTCCTGGACAGAAATGTTCAACGATTTATGACAACTGGTCACGGAATCCATACAGCCAGGCTGCACGCTTCAATAGAAGAGGTGGTGCAGTAAATTTCCATATCAACTTAATGATTTAAAGCATAAAATGTCATGTGTACTTTTCTGTTTATAATTAAACTCGTTATATTTAGTGGTGAACTGTAGGTATGCTGATGTACATGTGCAATAGCTCATTAGGTTAATGGTGTTCTTGGCATGAAAAGGTTCTTCTAATTGGGAAAGCACCAGCACCTTCGGAAACGCTCGCAGCGCAACATCTTTGGATTATAAAAACTCAGCTTATAGCAGTTTAAAGGTATTTCTAAAAGTTACTGCACAAATGTCAGTAACTCCACGTACAATTGTAGGTAAAAGACATATTTTCTACTATAAAACAATTTACCTAGACCTAAGCTCGCATTGTTGCCCAAGTGTTAAACGCTACCATTGTACGAATAGTTTTGCTTTGCTTGTACAAATATAGTTTTGTTATCGTTTATTTGAAGTTGGCACAGTTGGTGGAAATTACCACAATATGCTGTAGCATCAAGGCTCTTTTGCTCTGAAGATACAATAAAACTGTTTTTAGGCAACAGATATCATGGTTTCTCATGTTCCAAACTCGGTCCCTATCGATTATCTGAGCTCAACCACAAGGCAACAATATTACACCTCAAGCAAATTTCTGAAAGAATACGGATCGACATTGTCAGCGTTGTTCTATTTTTACGCACCGCTTCGTGGCCTTAGCATTGTAGGTCAGTTGACTCTGTAATGTAACTTTGCATGCTTTACTTAGCCAACAATAAAAAAACCCTGCAATTTTTTTTACAGCTAAATACAGTTGGTATGGCTAATACAGTTGAAATTAAAGTAGAACTAGCAAAGGCTTAAAATCATTCAAAGTTAGTTCGACGTTCCATATAACTTATTTTCCATCAAGGTGTTGACAAAACAATACTGCTTGAGTTTCAAAAGAATCTCTCAATAACCTCGCTTGTGCCCAATTGGAGTACATACGACTATGACGCTGGGTTAAATGCGACTCTCATCTATAATGGAAGCAACCTTTTTAAAGGCGGAAATAAGGCATGTGACTGACTTACACTTTTATGTATTTTAATGCATCGCTTATTTACCAAAGTAATCCAAAGATTGATTTCGTTCATTAATGTTTAATGCAATACTATTTTTCAGGTGTCGTTCAGTGCAAACGGAAAGCCTTACAATTTGATTTCATATGGAAAGAGTTATACGTAAGTCAAATGCAATTGTTAAATAGCTTTCATAAAACTTCACCCTCTACTACAATAAACATACTTTCTGGCAAACGACATACGAAATAGGTAAATGTCATTACGTTTGGAAGCATTTGTTGTTGTTTTTTGGCAATAATTAATATAAAATATATATATGTATTTATAACATATAACAAAATAATATAACTATTCATTATTTATCTTAGAGATTCTTTGACCTATCATATAAGTAGTGCAGCTATTCAACCATTCATAACTCTTCTTTCGTTCAACGCAATTGATGGAGCATCAACTTCTTTCAAAATGAAAGTATGATAATTACCGCACACTGATTTTTGCCGCGTATATTGATTTTGTTAGAATATAAAATTGTACAAATGCTCTCACTATCATTTAGGCTGAATCAATATTATCTCCAAGTGGCGGTTCTCATGGTAGTTTATACGTCAATACGTTTTTATACAAAGAAATGTTTTACCAAGCAAGAGGACATCAAGTTTACAATAGGGGAGCGTCCATTCCTTCCGTTGCTCAAGTATTCTTTCAAATTTGGTCGAAAAAGGTACATTTAAAATAGAGAACATATGGACTACTCTTGTTATAATTTGTCGTTATATTGACCGACAAAATAAATTGCTTTCAGCTTTTGCCAAAAAATGTTAACACATTGTAACCGAAAACGTGGTATAGTTTATATTACCTAACCTATTGTTTTTTTCTTAGGTTTTAAATTCATATTCGAATAGTTTTTCTGCCTACCCCACTTACAGTTCAGCAAATCTGACGAATGAAATGGTGCTTAATAGGGAAACAAAGAACACTCTTTTTGGATACTTTCTACTTGCCAAGTATTCGGATTTATTACATTGTGTATACTTTAAAGTTTAAACCATAACGTCTTTAAATGTGTTTAGGAAAGACTCTAACCCATTTGACTCAAGCCACTTGGACAATGTTTTAAAAGCAATTGTGGATGCAATTGGTAAAATTTTCTTTGTAGTGTTTAAAAACTAAGTACTTTATTTCTTATAGAAAATGATAGAAATACGATAGGCCCATATCACAAAAAGTATCAACATTTGTTAATCTTAATAATGAATTTTAAAGTCAAAAAGATCGAGTAAATCAACATCATCTTGATTAAGACCTTTTGATACCTGCGTGTATCATCATCAGTGAATGATACAAGTATAGGTTTTGAAACGTCCTAATCACAATAATGTCGATTTACGCGACCTTTTTCGCTTTAAAATTCATTGTTAATCTTAAATTTAAAATAAAAATGACAGATCACCAACGCATTATGATTTTCATTGTTATGTTGTAGTCAATTCAGCAACCACGGACATTCGTATTCTTCACAAACCACAGCCGCTTGTCTTCCCTGTAAACATAGCCAAAGGCAATGATTCACACTCCCAGAATAGCGGGGTGACTCCAGGTTACATTCAGTTCAGAGCATACGACTCTAATGGAAACCCATACGCAATGTGTCCTGGTGTTAAGTAGGTTAAACCTCTATTTAAATCGCCTGTAAAGTTAATCGAAAATATTTTAACTTGTTATACATTTGTTTTAGTTTTGGCGTTCTGCTGATGTTTTTAAAATTACAAGTTTAAGTTTGAGAAATAAATTTGTTCCAGATACTTAGGCTATAATCAGTTATTCCTAATTTTATTTTTTTATGTTTGATAGAGTTGACTCCACCGCCGACCCTTCTAAATTCTGTATTGGATCTGCAAACTTACAAAATTTTGACTATCAACGCTGTGGTGATTTTTCTTGTAAGTACCATTATTAATTCCAGGGCTTCGGAGTCGGTTTACAACAACCCGAGTCCGACTTGAAATAATAAACTAGAATCCGACTCCCGATTGTGGAGTCCTATACTCCTGCCAAATTATGGGACTCCGATGTTCCGGGTCTGGCTACAATTCCACGGCCTAGTATCTCACCGATCCATGTAACCAAAATAGGGTGTATATAATGCAATCGTTTTTAAAAAAATCAAATTACCATATATTTCAACCTATATGCTACTTCACTTTCACGATTTTCAGTTCCCGGCCTTATCGGTTCTCAACTTGGTGATACAAGAGCGTAGCACAGACTAAAGACTATAATAGTTCCAAGTCTGTCTCGATCTCCGTATTCCTGCATGCTTAGAACACATAACAAGTTCATAATACCAATAAACTATATTTACATTGCAAAAGACAAACAAACATTGTTAAATTAAGGGTAATATACGGCCTCTATTTAGATTGGAGCAGCTTAAACGATCACATTTTGAGCGACAGACTTCCTAAATACGGTAGATTTGTCAACGACCTTAACACAGCTGTTCTAATCTTCACAAGAAACGACGATATTATTTAGGAAATGGCCAACCGCCAATGTGATATTTATATATATATATAAAAGTATTTCTTAATGTATAAAAAATATATTTTTGTATTAAAAAAAAGTATATGTTTTAATCAAGATGAAACTTTTTCTTTGAGTTTTAACAAAAACACGTGTATTTTCGTCGTGACATTATGACATTATACTGTAAGCTAAATGCTATTATTGTACGGATAGAAGTACACTTTTAGCGGTCTGTAAATAGATTACATATTTTTCAGTGTATAAGATAATTGTTTAATAGTAAAATTCCTTAAAGAATGCGTCTGATTTGTTTAATTTAATTTTAATGCTATTTATGTTTTGAAATATTCGTTATTTTTGTTTAGTTTTTTTAATGTTTTTTACATAGCGAACTCTGTTAAATGTTTTTTATTATATGCAATTACATATAACTATTCCACCATCTATTGTCCCTTCTATAAAACAAATATACTATAATTCCTCAAAATTAAAATTGGTATTTCTTGTACTTTTCTCTGGGTTACAAACTTGCTTGTTTTTGCATTTAAACAGGCAGCTTTGAATTTTAAGTCACTACTGTGAGTGTAGGTTATCTTTGGTGTGCAAACCGATGGTTGTTAAGAAAACAGGAATCGCAAGTTTTGGTGTGGTCGCTAATAAGCAGATGTTTATGCGAAGCGCAAAACATTGGTTGACTTGCGTAACCGTTTGGTGTCATGCATAAAGTTGTACTTTTTGTCCTTTCGAACCTCCAGTAAAAAAGTAATGAAGGACGAAACATTTGGAATACGTATTACTTTATAAAAACGAAAAACGACCTCGAGGGATGTTTTCTTAACACTCTGTCAACCTAAAAGGTAAGCAAAAGTACGAAAATTGACCTACCTACTAGATCACCTCCATTCGGTTGATTGGTGGCGGCATTTTATTTTCTCTTGCTTTGTTAAAAAAATTACGATGTTTTATAGAAATTTCAAATGTAGACAAGCGCCAAATTTAAACATCGGAAATTGATTTATTGTAAAAAACAACAAATTTAACAAATTATAAAAAAAAAACAATTATTAAAAAAATACTGCTCAATTAAAACTTGTGCACTTTTTCTGTCAGTTCAGCAACATCATCACTGTGATAAGACGGTGGGCCACTTTTTGGTAAATCGGTGTGCTGGACGGTCACTCCGTTTTCTGGTAAAAAGCCCACATTGTTGTGAGCCCCAACTGTAAAAAATATTAAATTATAATATGTTTGGGGTTAATAGTCTTATTTTGAATACCATGCGTTTTCCCGCTTGATAAACTGTTTACGATTTTCGGTCGACAAAATTCAAAGACCACAAATTATTTGAGCATTTAACACCATTCGAAACACCTTAAACCAGAGGTTTATGGCTTGCGCCACCCCTCACAAATAATAAAACTTGGAACAACACACATCAACTCTACACAACGTAGGAAGCTATAATTGGATTTATTCCACTCTAATCTTACACAAAGAGTTATAAGAGTTAAGCAAAAATCAGATTCTCACAGATTCTTAAATATCTTTTCGCACCCTTGGGAATTAGAAATGGCACCCTGAGGTGCGCGGCAGCCCGGTTGAGAACCACTGTCTTAAACAATTAACCTGCAATCAAATTAAGAAAAGGACAAAAAAAACTCAAAATAGGCACCTTTGTTTAAATCGTGATGATCCCCGGTGAAATCTTCTCTCACGTTGATCGCTTCCATGTTCAATTCGTTGCTGATTGGTCGAGTTGTGGCTCGTTTTGGTGGAAAAGCAAGTTTGAGCAGACCGATCATTGGCCACTCCACAGCGAGCGCGAGCAGAAATCCGATTCCAAATGAAAGTACAGTAGTAGCTGTAGAAAACGAAACATATTTGTAATCAGACAAGTGATTCAGTTGGCCCATATCAAGCGGATGGACATCAAAAAAAACTTTTGCGAAAATCTTCCTGATGTTTAGAGGTACTAGTTACAAATTAATGTAGAACAAATAATAATAATAATATTTGCATTTACAAAGGTGCGTTATTATAACGAAAATTTTTTTTCTCCAAAAGTCGAAGTGACAGTTGGAAAGATCCAGGTGCATTTTGTCACTGAAAACAGGTGATTTTTTTACTTTTAGGTCTCAGTTTTAACAATAAAGTAGTCGAAATCCCAGTTCAAAACAACACAACAACGAAAAGCTTAAGTAAATCCGTGTCTACTTGAGTCAAGTCATTGTCTTTAAACTAAGATGATGTAACATTTATTAGTTAAATAAATGTCTCCTAAGTTTAACCTACAGAGATATGTGATTAACTGGTTCTAACGTACCTAAATATATATACACCATATTGAGCATGAGAAAGTGGATGGGTTTCTCCTGCGACCCGAGGTAGTAGTACAGCATCATCAAGTGGGAAAGATAAGTGCTGTATGTCAGCCGGCTCAGGGGCGTAAATATCTTCCAATCGAGAAACTTTGTAATAGGACCTAAATGTAACAAAATCAGCTTAAACGACATCATTAACTTGGTAGCAAATGAAAAGACATTTTTTTATATTTTTTCCATCAGTTTTATTCTGTTCTTTAACTGTAAATTTTTGTCTTTTAACTTTTTGTTTATTTTCCTAATTAATCCTATTACTCGCAACAACAATATTACAACACTGTGGAATGCAGCATTTGCCTATACCTCCGTAGCCTGAAGAGCAGGCGACCACAACCCAAGCCACGCAAATAGCCCACACAGGCCGCGAAGCACCGTGGTAGAAAGCCGTCATTTGGTCACTCACGGGTTCCACGTTCTGCACATGGTAGAGCAATCCGTAGATTATCGCAGCGGCCAACGCGGTTGAGAGAATCCAGCCGACGGCAACAATCAACTAAAAATTTGCAGCGTTAAGTTAAAGACCATATACCTCAAACCGGTATACGAACAATAAGCAAACTCATGTCTTCCTATTGTATGTGGCCACTAGAAGCTTTTAAAAAACCTACAGAATAAAACTGTATCCTATTATATATCACAAATTATCACCGTTACATTTTCTGCTTGTTTTTTTATTTTACGTAACGTAAAAAAATATTTCCTGTTTATAGAATACCCCTCGAGCCCTTAAATTTGCCCTAACATATTTGTGTTTGGTGCCCGAATAACCCAACGGTTGTTAAAGGTTGATGTAAATTAACTATTATAACTTTGTCACACCACCATATTTTTAATAGATTGGATTTTTCTGCTGAAATAACCCAATTTAATTTATATTCCATTACTTTGAAATTATATCAGCATTTAGCGCATCTTTTAATAGGTTAAAACTGACCCTTCAAATGACTTTAGGGATCTAACCTTGTTCATTTTAACTTTTCCGTTCTTCATATAAAGCAAATAACCAGTGAGCATCCCAATCAAATATATCGCATATCTCGTCCAAGGCGGGAAGTACATATCGTACATGAATATTTCGCTTAAAGGTCTTTCTTCTGGGACTTCGGGTAAAAATATTCGAATCCAGCTAAAAAAAAACACATAAAATGAAAGCTAAGTATTAAACGAAATTCCACGGTGATAAAAATACTTCCATGATTTAAAAAACAATTCTACACAAGCGTGATTCCACGTTAAGCAGAAGGTAAAGTTGTAGGGTGGGCTACAAGTTAAGCAGAAGGTGAAGTTGCAGGGTTATAATTTTAACGTAAGAATCACCCGAACTAGCCTACACAGCAAGACAAATGTGAATGCCATATAATGAATGCCATATAATATTAATTACCAGAATTATAACTCTCTAAATGATAGTGTGCAACTGTGCAAGCCTGCATACTTGTCAATCACTAATGACTTACACTGTCATTGTTTGCATTATGCCAATAGGATTGGGCTGAATGCTGTTGTGTGACGCAAGAAGGGCCAACGCAACTTGACAACCAACTATAAGGAAACAGATTATTCCAAGTCCAACGTAGAAAGCACTGCAGAAAAGTATGTAATCTAATTACGCTAAACTTATCGAGTTCCATTGAAATACAGATAACAGGTGTGTTGACGTTGCATATTGAGTTAGTAAATATAATATTAGGTTTATTTAACGCAAAAACATAACGAACACCTTATTTAATAAAACTACCGAAATAACTTTGAAATTGATTTACCAACCACGTGCCATGGGTTTCACTTATAGAAAGTTCAGTGAAAACAAACTGAACACTTTAAAAACACTACTAATAAAATGCTTGTACATTTGTTGAAAACCTATTTAAACATTAAAACAGAGTTTAATTAAAAAACACATTTCAATAAAAAGCAAGACATGTGAAATGATTTGTTGGGCAAAACAACTGGCCCTCTCTCGCATGAAAACATACAGGGTGCTTGAAAGATAATTAAATCCATGTCAAACTACTTGCATAAGGCTAAATACGAATTTAATGAAATTGGTAAACGCGTTCTATTCTGAGCAACATTTCACAAAGCAAACATTCAAATCCGAAACAATTAGTAATTTATGGTTAAATTTAATCCTAATTTACTAAAATGTATTAAATTCAAACACCTTACTTTAAGTCAAGTAGGCCTATATAGAATTCGCAAAAGACGTCTAAGTCATGCCATCTGTCCAAATGAATTAGGGAAGATCAAGTCTTTTTTCCGAAAAACTTAAGTGAATTCTTATCATTTTAAAATAGACAACGCCGATATATGGGCTGCGTTATTTACAACCCTATAATATTTAACTTACTAGTACAGAAGAAGTAGAACGAAAGGAGAAAGAATGTAAAAGATCATGTCATTGCTGAGATACCACGCAACTCCAAAGCACTAGAAAATTGAAATGTATGAAAAAATGGTTTGCATTAGGCCTACATGGTGCAATTCTTTATTTAGAAAAAGGTTCTGGAAATAATTAAAAATTTCCTATAAGCTTAAAGTAGGCTACCTCGTGAGTTGCAGGATAAAGGGTTGTAATGTAAAGTAAATTGGTCCACCAGTCATACCGACATGATTCCTCATGAAATTCGGCCATGTCCTGCCAAAAGGGACCTTGTCCTACATACCTATAAAGCCCCACGGAAAACAAGATGGCATAGGCGTAGGCAGGCGTTAATCTGTTGAAAAGAAATTGAATCTTTAAGGGTATTAACTGTGCTTTTATGTGCATTACAATCTTTGAGAACCGACTCAATCAGTACTGTTAACAGCTAATTAACAAACCATTCGTCTTTTTCCCATTTTCGTTACTTAATTTTAACGAACGTTTTTAACGTACGTAATCTGATAGCCCTAACATAGATGCCATACCAACCTCATATACCGTTGTAAATACATGAGCGGTATATTAATTTTTCCTTTGGTTTTGTTTAAATGCTTGATACCCAGGTAAGCGACCAGGAGGCCACTAAGAAAGTAAAAGGTATCCACCGAAAACGTCCCGTTGATTAGAGGAAGAAGGCTCCAAGATTCTCGGCTTACTCTAGCTGCATATCCTGCGTTATCTGCCGACAATGATTTCACAATTATGTTTTTAGTTAAACAAATTATAAACAGCAACCAGTCTAATTACCAAGTCCATATAACATGAAGATCAGACAGTGGCCAAGAATTACCCACGTAGTAGAAATAAAACGAATTCCATCAAGCACAGGGATTGCGCCACGTTTTTTGTCGAGGTCCAAAATTATTTCACCATTTGAAATTACCGAGAAACATAAAGCCACTTTCACTAAAAAATAATAGCAACGAATCTATGCTTTAGGTTATAAAACACTAAATTTATATTTGTAAAAATTCAGTATTTTTCAACAGTTAAATATTTACCATAGATTGGTGTCAGTACAATTAATTTTTGTTACGAAGAAAGGTCAAAAACGTGTTTTTGTTTAACACATTTTGTTAGGTTTTAGCTGTCCACAAGCCGGAAAACGTATTTTTCAAAATTAATAAATATTGCTTTAACTTATGTTTTTGTGGGTTTGTTGAAATCATGAAACACAATTTACCAGTTGTAGAATCGCATGTTTGTTGGTTCCTCCTCAATGTAATGTCACAAATCGTCCCAGACACCAACAAAATGCCAATAAATGTGGAAACGACTCTGCGGTATGGGCAACTTATTATTGAATTCACTAATCTACTTCACATCGATTTAGCGTTTAACGATTTAGCATTTGAACAATTCGAAATTCTGTTTAGTTTGGCGATTTAGGACGGAAGAAAAGCGCTTCAGGACATTCAATGTAACAGTTAATCTAACCTGAATATTCATGTTATATTTCACATACACTTACATGGCGATTATAGTAGCGGTGGACATCTGATAAGCGCTGCGAGGCTCCGGGCAGTAGACTGACTGCAGTGGCAACCTTGCACCCGTGTCGTTCCCAGCTATGGAAATCCACAAGAGGGCCTCTATAGCTTCCTTTGTGCAGACATTTGGCATGCAAAGGCCAAAGCTAATGTCGATTGGGTAACCCAAGGGGTAATTCTAAAAAATATTAAACGACAGTAGCAAATTGAAATAAAAGAGTATAGCGTCATTGTTTCTTCCTAAATTTGGGTTCTTAAACATTTGGGGCCACGGCACAACTTGTTTTTGGAGAATCGAGCCACATTTTGGAAAACAATTTGTTTGATAACCATCATCATCATGATCTGCATTGAACAGTCAGTGTTTCCAGATAAATAGAAACATCGCACAGATAGTGCAAATACATCCCTGATTAAGTTACGCTTACAATATCTTTAAATCCCCAGTAAGAGTTGCACCATTTGCCGTCCATATCATCGTTGGTTTCAGGCTTTACATCAATGCATTCGTAATAGTGTCCGGGCCAACGAACGTTGCCTATCAGCCAACCAGGCTCCACACTGCCCCATGAATCTGTGCCTAGAAAAATGTTACAAGTAGATAAGAGTGTAGAAACGATTTTGATCTTTACTGGATTTCAGTAACCCTTTTGCTTTCGGTTAGGTCTACTCGTAATTCAATTTTGATTACATATTAAAAATTAAAAGAAATAATGTAATTTTTTCGATTTAGCAATTCAAAGATAGCATTTTATATTATTACCGTATCGTTTTGCGAGTAATTATCCATAAGTTACCACAGATCCAACCAAACACAATTTATTCAGTTTCGAATAGTAAAAGCTTTAATGGTCGAGAGCTAAGCCAAGTTTTAACAAGGCCATAATAAGTCCACTTTAAGTCAGGTCATTTACATAAAAACTAAAATGTTTAACCATTAAAAAACAGCAAAATGTATCAAGCAAACTTTTTTGCGTGCAACAGTAAAGACAAACAACAGAATTTTATATATTAAATAAATCGTTCTTTTATACTACTTTACTGCTACGCCCTTGCGCAATAAACCTTCTACGAATACAACAGACGAATTGGCGACGGGGAAGTGTTTGATTCCATAGCCTACCGCTGGCTTACCCACATCCTAACTTTTGCCCACTCTTTTTTTATTTTCCGCAACTAGCTGCCGTCTATTCTCTCCCAAACCCGGTAAGAAAAAAAATGAAACTAAAATTACTTAAATAGTTTATCGGCCCCCATAACCCCCTCACCCCCCTTGAAACCCTTGGCGGCCAGTCGCCCCACGGGGGCTACTCGGTCGTCAACATCCCTTCTACATCGATCTCTTTTCTCATCGTTATCATTGGCCCCTATACCTTAAGCAACGTAACCTGGACTTCCCCGCAGACACACAAAGCCCATCATTAAATATAACTTTCCCCGCAGACACCCAAAGCCCATCATTGAATATGACTTCCGTATTAAAAATACTCTCCACCATACAGCTTTTCCGTCGCCATATTATCAACAAACTTGGACTATCATAAACGAGTATAACCCCACCCTCACCGAATTAGCTTGCCCCAAAATCAAACCCCTCTTCCTTCGCCTCGCTATCCCCCAGCGATACTCCATCCCCAACCCCACCAAACTGCTAACCCTACCACCCTTGGATACCTGAACCCTCATCAGACAAAAAGGATGGGATCGCGGAACGACTGAACGAGGAACCGCTGTCAAACTCATAGTTAGGAAGGGTCTGGAACTAATGCAGAAGCAACTACAGCAACAACAACTGATATGCTCTAATTTTAAATCTAACCTAATTTTAAAAAGCTGAAACAAATCCAGTTGGCGAAGTCTGAGTCCAAGTCCAAGTCATTTGTTTAAACTACCCAAGTCGAGTCAAACCATTTTATCCAAAATACTTAATTAAAAAAAATCATGCAATTTGAAAACAGTGACTATAAGATGCACTTATGTCAAGATATTAAATTAGGTAGTTGCAACTTGCAACACACAGGTCTTACTTTGAACGGCGTATGGCACTTCATTAGCAGAATCGATCATCATTTTCAGGTATTTTGTGTAGCAACTCCATATTTCTTCTTCGGTTGCGACCTCTTTGGAATCTTTCATGGGAGATTGCAGTCTTGTGCCTAACCTGTAGTCAACTTGGTTATTTGTTTATCATAATATGTTACAAGATGCAGATATTTATAGCCGTCAACAATCAATATGTCAATACTAGGGTCAAAATTGTAAACAAAGATCCAAGGAAGCCAAATTGCATCCGTTTAGCTAAAAAATTTTTGTTAGGGAGTTTTATGGTGCTAACGGCGCTCAAGGCCAAAATATTTCTGCATAATATGGGCTAAACATATAAACAGCCACATAAGGTTCGTGATGAGCGTGAAAAAACGTTGCCTTTGCTTAGTTAAACTATACGTGCCTGCTTTAGGGGACCAATAGTGGCCCACTATCTAATAATTCTGTTTAATAATTACAAAAGGACGGTTGCTGTTTCTTATAAATCGGAACTATAGCGTAAACAACCAACCCTTGAATGTGCTGCAAAATTTCATTTCTTGATTTTTGTGATCCGTGGAACTTGCTCAGAAAATCAACGATCCCATCCAAATCTTCTCGACTGGCTCTTGGGTGCAAGTCTTCCTTTAAATCGGTGTAAGTGCTCAGTCCGATTTGTCTATAGGCGTTAAAGTTGACCAGACCCTTTTGGCCAAAGCACAACGGGAAAAGTCCCAAAATCAAAATAAAAGCAATACGCATTTGAGTTTGTGCTATTTTTAAACGATGTACAAACCTTTGAAATAAGCAACAAACGAAGTACAGAGAGTTTTAACAAACGAAGTACGTACAGAGAGTTCACTTTGCAGCTAACTTTAGTTATGTTATATTGAGGCCTTGACAAAGTAAATGGATACGCATATACTGAACTTTAAACAGTGCTAAATCAGTCGCAAAGGACGTAAGTGTGTTGACTCACGAGATAAATCGGGTGCTCGAGTTGTTTGCGGACTGTGATAACAGTATACGATGATTTTGCGCAATTTAAACCGAGGAAAAATGAGCTATTAGGCCAGTATTTCTTGTTAAGCTACATAACTATAAAGATGCACATAAATAAATCATACTGCACAATTAAACCTGTTTAAGCATCTTTACCAGTGTTTTCTTGTTTCTCACCTTTAATAACACAATGTTTCACCACGCTAGAGCAAACGTATTTCTATGATGTCATGCACAAGCGCTCACAAAAGGATCAAGGTCCAAATTTTATGGCATTCAATAATAGCCTACTAATTACTGTTTTAATCTGACTCCGTTCTCCTCACTATTGGCACAGATTACAGCAGTTTTATTTATACTGAGATAAAGGGTTTTGACACTGTAGAGTTGTTGTATAATACTGTGTTGTATAGGATTGTTGAGTGCGACCTTTATGACGTATTGCTGTGCCTGTATATAACCGCCACTCTTGCAGTACTTGGGGCGGCATTACTTGTGTTCTATACGTCGCTGTGTGTCACGTATCCTGCCAGTAAATACTACAGACACCATAACAAGAAATACATTTGATATTGGTTAATATGCTTGACCTACTTATTGGGGTTCGACGACGAGGACTAGTTTTTTGTGGTTGATGTAGACCTAGTTTACCTCGGTGTATAATTTAAAAGTAAATTAACTAGAAAAAAATTTAATAAAAAATGCTTTGACAAGTTTCCTTAAATGTATTTGGACTCCATTTCATTTTCACAATTTTGCAGTAAAAACAGCAGGTTTCTTAGATCTACCTGCTTTGTGACCAGGGGCGGCTCCAGGGTTTATTTTATTTCAGGAATGGTGTCACAAAGTTAGGTCATAAAACAATTAGGGGAAGGTTTTCCTAGAACAGAGGTTCTCAAACTGTGGTCCGCGGTCATTTTGGAACCCGCGAGACAATTTTCTGGGATCGCGAAGCACCTAACAAAAAATCAACACGACGCTCCTAAAAAAAAAAAAAATGTGCAACAAAATTTTCGAGCAAATTACTTTTCCAAACCAAGCTTAGCAAACACAATAATAATAACTATTTCGTACATATGCCTAATTGTGGGCAAAAAAAAGATAGCCAAACTCAGGATCGACCTATACGCGTTTAGTTGTTCATTCACATGATTGCATGCTCTGAGTGGAATTGTGCATTGTGACGTCATAGTCTTGCGTTGTGCTAATGAGAATTACGTTTTTACAGGTTGCTGCGTCACTGTGCGCTGTAGGTCACAGTTCGTAATTGCTTCACTCAAATTAAGTGATTCGTTAAAGGTTTCACGTTTTCCGTGAAGATTTCGATCACGATCGGCTTTTTACCCTCCAAGCAGAGGCAGACTGTGTCGCAGTTTGCACCAGTCCCATTGATAGGAGTAAAAACAACGTGTTATTTTGCGAGCAATTTTTGAGAACCACTATATGACCTAGGCTTAGAAGGACGTTGCCTGAGTCGGGACATCGCAAATAAGTCGATGTGCCATTAGCTTTAAAGCACCACATGGTAGCCATCATTTTAGCACAGGGTTTCTTAAACTGGGGTCCATGGACCCCTTGGGGGTCCGCGAACTAATTTCAGGGGGTCCATGAAGGCCAAATTAAAATATTAGTGTACATTTAAAAAGTTATCAAATTAAAAAAAAAAAGAGTTTAATTAAAAATAAAACGTTTTACCACTGATGTTAGACTCCTTTTTACTTAAATCATAAGCACATTTCTGACAGGCTATTTGATTGCGACGTCAATTTAAGACGTCATTTTTAATAATTTCTTGCCTACAGGGGTCCACGTGAAGCAAAAAATAATGTGGGGGGTCCGCGGTGAAAAAAGTTTAAGAACCCCTGTTTTAGCACAACAACATTTCGGTAGGCGGTGGGCATTTACAACACATCAATCTAAACAAACTAGTTGTGTTTTCTTGCTAATTTTATATCTATATTATTTCGTGTTGGTAGAACTTGTATTTTTTGTAATTAGGGCTTCTTAACTGGGAAAGTGTTGGAAATTCTGGATAACACGAAAATATTCGATTGTGGAGTCCTATACTCCTGCCAAATTATGGGACTCCGATGTTCCGGGTCTGGCTACAATTCCACGGCCTAGTATCTCACCGATCCATGTAACCAAAATAGGGTGTATATAATGCAATCGTTTTTAAAAAAATCAAATTACCATATATTTCAACCTATATGCTACTTCACTTTCACGATTTTCAGTTCCCGGCCTTATCGGTTCTCAACTTGGTGATACAAGAGCGTAGCACAGACTAAAGACTATAATAGTTCCAAGTCTGTCTCGATCTCCGTATTCCTGCATGCTTAGAACACATAACAAGTTCATAATACCAATAAACTATATTTACATTGCAAAAGACAAACAAACATTGTTAAATTAAGGGTAATATACGGCCTCTATTTAGATTGGAGCAGCTTAAACGATCACATTTTGAGCGACAGACTTCCTAAATACGGTAGATTTGTCAACGACCTTAACACAGCTGTTCTAATCTTCACAAGAAACGACGATATTATTTAGGAAATGGCCAACCGCCAATGTGATATTTATATATATATATAAAAGTATTTCTTAATGTATAAAAAATATATTTTTGTATTAAAAAAAAAGTATATGTTTTAATCAAGATGAAACTTTTTCTTTGAGTTTTAACAAAAACACGTGTATTTTCGTCGTGACATTATGACATTATACTGTAAGCTAAATGCTATTATTGTACGGATAGAAGTACACTTTTAGCGGTCTGTAAATAGATTACATATTTTTCAGTGTATAAGATAATTGTTTAATAGTAAAATTCCTTAAAGAATGCGTCTGATTTGTTTAATTTAATTTTAATGCTATTTATGTTTTGAAATATTCGTTATTTTTGTTTAGTTTTTTTAATGTTTTTTACATAGCGAACTCTGTTAAATGTTTTTTATTATATGCAATTACATATAACTATTCCACCATCTATTGTCCCTTCTATAAAACAAATATACTATAATTCCTCAAAATTAAAATTGGTATTTCTTGTACTTTTCTCTGGGTTACAAACTTGCTTGTTTTTGCATTTAAACAGGCAGCTTTGAATTTTAAGTCACTACTGTGAGTGTAGGTTATCTTTGGTGTGCAAACCGATGGTTGTTAAGAAAACAGGAATCGCAAGTTTTGGTGTGGTCGCTAATAAGCAGATGTTTATGCGAAGCGCAAAACATTGGTTGACTTGCGTAACCGTTTGGTGTCATGCATAAAGTTGTACTTTTTGTCCTTTCGAACCTCCAGTAAAAAAGTAATGAAGGACGAAACATTTGGAATACGTATTACTTTATAAAAACGAAAAACGACCTCGAGGGATGTTTTCTTAACACTCTGTCAACCTAAAAGGTAAGCAAAAGTACGAAAATTGACCTACCTACTAGATCACCTCCATTCGGTTGATTGGTGGCGGCATTTTATTTTCTCTTGCTTTGTTAAAAAAATTACGATGTTTTATAGAAATTTCAAATGTAGACAAGCGCCAAATTTAAACATCGGAAATTGATTTATTGTAAAAAACAACAAATTTAACAAATTATAAAAAAAAAACAATTATTAAAAAAATACTGCTCAATTAAAACTTGTGCACTTTTTCTGTCAGTTCAGCAACATCATCACTGTGATAAGACGGTGGGCCACTTTTTGGTAAATCGGTGTGCTGGACGGTCACTCCGTTTTCTGGTAAAAAGCCCACATTGTTGTGAGCCCCAACTGTAAAAAATATTAAATTATAATATGTTTGGGGTTAATAGTCTTATTTTGAATACCATGCGTTTTCCCGCTTGATAAACTGTTTACGATTTTCGGTCGACAAAATTCAAAGACCACAAATTATTTGAGCATTTAACACCATTCGAAACACCTTAAACCAGGGGTTTATGGCTTGCGCCACCCCTCACAAATAATAAAACTTGGAACAACACACATCAACTCTACACAACGTAGGAAGCTATAATTGGATTTATTCCACTCTAATCTTACACAAAGAGTTATAAGAGTTAAGCAAAAATCAGATTCTCACAGATTCTTAAATATCTTTTCGCACCCTTGGGAATTAGAAATGGCACCCTGAGGTGCGCGGCAGCCCGGTTGAGAACCACTGTCTTAAACAATTAACCTGCAATCAAATTAAGAAAAGGACAAAAAAAACTCAAAATAGGCACCTTTGTTTAAATCGTGATGATCCCCGGTGAAATCTTCTCTCACGTTGATCGCTTCCATGTTCAATTCGTTGCTGATTGGTCGAGTTGTGGCTCGTTTTGGTGGAAAAGCGAGTTTGAGCAGACCGATCATTGGCCACTCCACAGCGAGCGCGAGCAGAAATCCGATTCCAAATGAAAGTACAGTAGTAGCTGTAGAAAACGAAACATATTTGTAATCAGACAAGTGATTCAGTTGGCCCATATCAAGCGGATGGACATCAAAAAAAACTTTTGCGAAAATCTTCCTGATGTTTAGAGGTACTAGTTACAAATTAATGTAGAACAAATAATAATAATAATATTTGCATTTACAAAGGTGCGTTATTATAACGAAAATTTTTTTTCTCCAAAAGTCGAAGTGACAGTTGGAAAGATCCAGGTGCATTTTGTCACTGAAAACAGGTGATTTTTTTACTTTTAGGTCTCAGTTTTAACAATAAAGTAGTCGAAATCCCAGTTCAAAACAACACAACAACGAAAAGCTTAAGTAAATCCGTGTCTACTTGAGTCAAGTCATTGTCTTTAAACTAAGATGATGTAACATTTATTAGTTAAATAAATGTCTCCTAAGTTTAACCTACAGAGATATGTGATTAACTGGTTCTAACGTACCTAAATATATATACACCATATTGAGCATGAGAAAGTGGATGGGTTTCTCCTGCGACCCGAGGTAGTAGTACAGCACCATCAAGTGGGAAAGATAAGTGCTGTATGTCAGCCGGCTCAGGGGCGTAAATATCTTCCAATCGAGAAACTTTGTAATAGGACCTAAATGTAACAAAATCAGCTTAAACGACATCATTAACTTGGTAGCAAATGAAAAGACATTTTTTTATATTTTTTCCATCAGTTTTATTCTGTTCTTTAACTGTAAATTTTTGTCTTTTAACTTTTTGTTTATTTTCCTAATTAATCCTATTACTCGCAACAACAATATTACAACACTGTGGAATGCAGCATTTGCCTATACCTCCGTAGCCTGAAGAGCAGGCGACCACAACCCAAGCCACGCAAATAGCCCACACAGGCCGCGAAGCACCGTGGTAGAAAGCCGTCATTTGGTCACTCACGGGTTCCACGTTCTGCACATGGTAGAGCAATCCGTAGATTATCGCAGCGGCCAACGCGGTTGAGAGAATCCAGCCGACGGCAACAATCAACTAAAAATTTGCAGCGTTAAGTTAAAGACCATATACCTCAAACCGGTATACGAACAATAAGCAAACTCATGTCTTCCTATTGTATGTGGCCACTAGAAGCTTTTAAAAAACCTACAGAATAAAACTGTATCCTATTATATATCACAAATTATCACCGTTACATTTTCTGCTTGTTTTTTTTATTTTACGTAACGTAAAAAAATATTTCCTGTTTATAGAATACCCCTCGAGCCCTTAAATTTGCCCTAACATATTTGTGTTTGGTGCCCGAATAACCCAACGGTTGTTAAAGGTTGATGTAAATTAACTATTATAACTTTGTCACACCACCATATTTTTAATAGATTGGATTTTTCTGCTGAAATAACCCAATTTAATTTATATTCCATTACTTTGAAATTATATCAGCATTTAGCGCATCTTTCAATAGGTTAAAACTGACCCTTCAAATGACTTTAGGGATCTAACCTTGTTCATTTTAACTTTTCCGTTCTTCATATAAAGCAAATAACCAGTGAGCATCCCAATCAAATATATCGCATATCTCGTCCAAGGCGGGAAGTACATATCGTACATGAATATTTCGCTTAAAGGTCTTTCTTCTGGGACTTCGGGTAAAAATATTCGAATCCAGCTAAAAAAAAACACATAAAATGAAAGCTAAGTATTAAACGAAATTCCACGGTGATAAAAATACTTCCATGATTTAAAAAACAATTCTACACAAGCGTGATTCCACGTTAAGCAGAAGGTAAAGTTGTAGGGTGGGCTACAAGTTAAGCAGAAGGTGAAGTTGCAGGGTTATAATTTTAACGTAAGAATCACCCGAACTAGCCTACACAGCAAGACAAATGTGAATGCCATATAATGAATGCCATATAATATTAATTACCAGAATTATAACTCTCTAAATGATAGTGTGCAACTGTGCAAGCCTGCATACTTGTCAATCACTAATGACTTACACTGTCATTGTTTGCATTATGCCAATAGGATTGGGCTGAATGCTGTTGTGTGACGCAAGAAGGGCCAACGCAACTTGACAACCAACTATAAGGAAACAGATTATTCCAAGTCCAACGTAGAAAGCACTGCAGAAAAGTATGTAATCTAATTACGCTAAACTTATCGAGTTCCATTGAAATACAGATAACAGGTGTGTTGACGTTGCATATTGAGTTAGTAAATATAATATTAGGTTTATTTAACGCAAAAACATAACGAACACCTTATTTAATAAAACTACCGAAATAACTTTGAAATTGATTTACCAACCACGTGCCATGGGTTTCACTTATAGAAAGTTCAGTGAAAACAAACTGAACACTTTAAAAACACTACTAATAAAATGCTTGTACATTTGTTGAAAACCTATTTAAACATTAAAACAGAGTTTAATTAAAAAACACATTTCAATAAAAAGCAAGACATGTGAAATGATTTGTTGGGCAAAACAACTGGCCCTCTCTCGCATGAAAACATACAGGGTGCTTGAAAGATAATTAAATCCATGTCAAACTACTTGCATAAGGCTAAATACGAATTTAATGAAATTGGTAAACGCGTTCTATTCTGAGCAACATTTCACAAAGCAAACATTCAAATCCGAAACAATTAGTAATTTATGGTTAAATTTAATCCTAATTTACTAAAATGTATTAAATTCAAACACCTTACTTTAAGTCAAGTAGGCCTATATAGAATTCGCAAAAGACGTCTAAGTCATGCCATCTGTCCAAATGAATTAGGGAAGATCAAGTCTTTTTTCCGAAAAACTTAAGTGAATTCTTATCATTTTAAAATAGACAACGCCGATATATGGGCTGCGTTATTTACAACCCTATAATATTTAACTTACTAGTACAGAAGAAGTAGAACGAAAGGAGAAAGAATGTAAAAGATCATGTCATTGCTGAGATACCACGCAACTCCAAAGCACTAGAAAATTGAAATGTATGAAAAAATGGTTTGCATTAGGCCTACATGGTGCAATTCTTTATTTAGAAAAAGGTTCTGGAAATAATTAAAAATTTCCTATAAGCTTAAAGTAGGCTACCTCGTGAGTTGCAGGATAAAGGGTTGTAATGTAAAGTAAATTGGTCCACCAGTCATACCGACATGATTCCTCATGAAATTCGGCCATGTCCTGCCAAAAGGGACCTTGTCCTACATACCTATAAAGCCCCACGGAAAACAAGATGGCATAGGCGTAGGCAGGCGTTAATCTGTTGAAAAGAAATTGAATCTTTAAGGGTATTAACTGTGCTTTTATGTGCATTACAATCTTTGAGAACCGACTCAATCAGTACTGTTAACAGCTAATTAACAAACCATTCGTCTTTTTCCCATTTTCGTTACTTAATTTTAACGAACGTTTTTAACGTACGTAATCTGATAGCCCTAACATAGATGCCATACCAACCTCATATACCGTTGTAAATACATGAGCGGTATATTAATTTTTCCTTTGGTTTTGTTTAAATGCTTGATACCCAGGTAAGCGACCAGGAGGCCACTAAGAAAGTAAAAGGTATCCACCGAAAACGTCCCGTTGATTAGAGGAAGAAGGCTCCAAGATTCTCGGCTTACTCTAGCTGCATATCCTGCGTTATCTGCCGACAATGATTTCACAATTATGTTTTTAGTTAAACAAATTATAAACAGCAACCAGTCTAATTACCAAGTCCATATAACATGAAGATCAGACAGTGGCCAAGAATTACCCACGTAGTAGAAATAAAACGAATTCCATCAAGCACAGGGATTGCGCCACGTTTTTTGTCGAGGTCCAAAATTATTTCACCATTTGAAATTACCGAGAAACATAAAGCCACTTTCACTAAAAAATAATAGCAACGAATCTATGCTTTAGGTTATAAAACACTAAATTTATATTTGTAAAAATTCAGTATTTTTCAACAGTTAAATATTTACCATAGATTGGTGTCAGTACAATTAATTTTTGTTACGAAGAAAGGTCAAAAACGTGTTTTTGTTTAACACATTTTGTTAGGTTTTAGCTGTCCACAAGCCGGAAAACGTATTTTTCAAAATTAATAAATATTGCTTTAACTTATGTTTTTGTGGGTTTGTTGAAATCATGAAACACAATTTACCAGTTGTAGAATCGCATGTTTGTTGGTTCCTCCTCAATGTAATGTCACAAATCGTCCCAGACACCAACAAAATGCCAATAAATGTGGAAACGACTCTGCGGTATGGGCAACTTATTATTGAATTCACTAATCTACTTCACATCGATTTAGCGTTTAACGATTTAGCATTTGAACAATTCGAAATTCTGTTTAGTTTGGCGATTTAGGACGGAAGAAAAGCGCTTCAGGACATTCAATGTAACAGTTAATCTAACCTGAATATTCATGTTATATTTCACATACACTTACATGGCGATTATAGTAGCGGTGGACATCTGATAAGCGCTGCGAGGCTCCGGGCAGTAGACTGACTGCAGTGGCAACCTTGCACCCGTGTCGTTCCCAGCTATGGAAATCCACAAGAGGGCCTCTATAGCTTCCTTTGTGCAGACATTTGGCATGCAAAGGCCAAAGCTAATGTCGATTGGGTAACCCAAGGGGTAATTCTAAAAAATATTAAACGACAGTAGCAAATTGAAATAAAAGAGTATAGCGTCATTGTTTCTTCCTAAATTTGGGTTCTTAAACATTTGGGGCCACGGCACAACTTGTTTTTGGAGAATCGAGCCACATTTTGGAAAACAATTTGTTTGATAACCATCATCATCATGATCTGCATTGAACAGTCAGTGTTTCCAGATAAATAGAAACATCGCACAGATAGTGCAAATACATCCCTGATTAAGTTACGCTTACAATATCTTTAAATCCCCAGTAAGAGTTGCACCATTTGCCGTCCATATCATCGTTGGTTTCAGGCTTTACATCAATGCATTCGTAATAGTGTCCGGGCCAACGAACGTTGCCTATCAGCCAACCAGGCTCCACACTGCCCCATGAATCTGTGCCTAGAAAAATGTTACAAGTAGATAAGAGTGTAGAAACGATTTTGATCTTTACTGGATTTCAGTAACCCTTTTGCTTTCGGTTAGGTCTACTCGTAATTCAATTTTGATTACATATTAAAAATTAAAAGAAATAATGTAATTTTTTCGATTTAGCAATTCAAAGATAGCATTTTATATTATTACCGTATCGTTTTGCGAGTAATTATCCATAAGTTACCACAGATCCAACCAAACACAATTTATTCAGTTTCGAATAGTAAAAGCTTTAATGGTCGAGAGCTAAGCCAAGTTTTAACAAGGCCATAATAAGTCCACTTTAAGTCAGGTCATTTACATAAAAACTAAAATGTTTAACCATTAAAAAACAGCAAAATGTATCAAGCAAACTTTTTTGCGTGCAACAGTAAAGACAAACAACAGAATTTTATATATTAAATAAATCGTTCTTTTATACTACTTTACTGCTACGCCCTTGCGCAATAAACCTTCTACGAATACAACAGACGAATTGGCGACGGGGAAGTGTTTGATTCCATAGCCTACCGCTGGCTTACCCACATCCTAACTTTTGCCCACTCTTTTTTTATTTTCCGCAACTAGCTGCCGTCTATTCTCTCCCAAACCCGGTAAGAAAAAAAATGAAACTAAAATTACTTAAATAGTTTATCGGCCCCCATAACCCCCTCACCCCCCTTGAAACCCTTGGCGGCCAGTCGCCCCACGGGGGCTACTCGGTCGTCAACATCCCTTCTACATCGATCTCTTTTCTCATCGTTATCATTGGCCCCTATACCTTAAGCAACGTAACCTGGACTTCCCCGCAGACACACAAAGCCCATCATTGAATATAACTTTCCCCGCAGACACCCAAAGCCCATCATTGAATATGACTTCCGTATTAAAAATACTCTCCACCATACAGCTTTTCCGTCGCCATATTATCAACAAACTTGGACTATCATAAACGAGTATAACCCCACCCTCACCGAATTAGCTTGCCCCAAAATCAAACCCCTCTTCCTTCGCCTCGCTATCCCCCAGCGATACTCCATCCCCAACCCCACCAAACTGCTAACCCTACCACCCTTGGATACCTGAACCCTCATCAGACAAAAAGGATGGGATCGCGGAACGACTGAACGAGGAACCGCTGTCAAACTCATAGTTAGGAAGGGTCTGGAACTAATGCAGAAGCAACTACAGCAACAACAACTGATATGCTCTAATTTTAAATCTAACCTAATTTTAAAAAGCTGAAACAAATCCAGTTGGCGAAGTCTGAGTCCAAGTCCAAGTCATTTGTTTAAACTACCCAAGTCGAGTCAAACCATTTTATCCAAAATACTTAATTAAAAAAAATCATGCAATTTGAAAACAGTGACTATAAGATGCACTTATGTCAAGATATTAAATTAGGTAGTTGCAACTTGCAACACACAGGTCTTACTTTGAACGGCGTATGGCACTTCATTAGCAGAATCGATCATCATTTTCAGGTATTTTGTGTAGCAACTCCATATTTCTTCTTCGGTTGCGACCTCTTTGGAATCTTTCATGGGAGATTGCAGTCTTGTGCCTAACCTGTAGTCAACTTGGTTATTTGTTTATCATAATATGTTACAAGATGCAGATATTTATAGCCGTCAACAATCAATATGTCAATACTAGGGTCAAAATTGTAAACAAAGATCCAAGGAAGCCAAATTGCATCCGTTTAGCTAAAAAATTTTTGTTAGGGAGTTTTATGGTGCTAACGGCGCTCAAGGCCAAAATATTTCTGCATAATATGGGCTAAACATATAAACAGCCACATAAGGTTCGTGATGAGCGTGAAAAAACGTTGCCTTTGCTTAGTTAAACTATACGTGCCTGCTTTAGGGGACCAATAGTGGCCCACTATCTAATAATTCTGTTTAATAATTACAAAAGGACGGTTGCTGTTTCTTATAAATCGGAACTATAGCGTAAACAACCAACCCTTGAATGTGCTGCAAAATTTCATTTCTTGATTTTTGTGATCCGTGGAACTTGCTCAGAAAATCAACGATCCCATCCAAATCTTCTCGACTGGCTCTTGGGTGCAAGTCTTCCTTTAAATCGGTGTAAGTGCTCAGTCCGATTTGTCTATAGGCGTTAAAGTTGACCAGACCCTTTTGGCCAAAGCACAACGGGAAAAGTCCCAAAATCAAAATAAAAGCAATACGCATTTGAGTTTGTGCTATTTTTAAACGATGTACAAACCTTTGAAATAAGCAACAAACGAAGTACAGAGAGTTTTAACAAACGAAGTACGTACAGAGAGTTCACTTTGCAGCTAACTTTAGTTATGTTATATTGAGGCCTTGACAAAGTAAATGGATACGCATATACTGAACTTTAAACAGTGCTAAATCAGTCGCAAAGGACGTAAGTGTGTTGACTCACGAGATAAATCGGGTGCTCGAGTTGTTTGCGGACTGTGATAACAGTATACGATGATTTTGCGCAATTTAAACCGAGGAAAAATGAGCTATTAGGCCAGTATTTCTTGTTAAGCTACATAACTATAAAGATGCACATAAATAAATCATACTGCACAATTAAACCTGTTTAAGCATCTTTACCAGTGTTTTCTTGTTTCTCACCTTTAATAACACAATGTTTCACCACGCTAGAGCAAACGTATTTCTATGATGTCATGCACAAGCGCTCACAAAAGGATCAAGGTCCAAATTTTATGGCATTCAATAATAGCCTACTAATTACTGTTTTAATCTGACTCCGTTCTCCTCACTATTGGCACAGATTACAGCAGTTTTATTTATACTGAGATAAAGGGTTTTGACACTGTAGAGTTGTTGTATAATACTGTGTTGTATAGGATTGTTGAGTGCGACCTTTATGACGTATTGCTGTGCCTGTATATAACCGCCACTCTTGCAGTACTTGGGGCGGCATTACTTGTGTTCTATACGTCGCTGTGTGTCACGTATCCTGCCAGTAAATACTACAGACACCATAACAAGAAATACATTTGATATTGGTTAATATGCTTGACCTACTTATTGGGGTTCGACGACGAGGACTAGTTTTTTGTGGTTGATGTAGACCTAGTTTACCTCGGTGTATAATTTAAAAGTAAATTAACTAGAAAAAAATTTAATAAAAAATGCTTTGACAAGTTTCCTTAAATGTATTTGGACTCCATTTCATTTTCACAATTTTGCAGTAAAAACAGCAGGTTTCTTAGATCTACCTGCTTTGTGACCAGGGGCGGCTCCAGGGTTTATTTTATTTCAGGAATGGTGTCACAAAGTTAGGTCATAAAACAATTAGGGGAAGGTTTTCCTAGAACAGAGGTTCTCAAACTGTGGTCCGCGGTCATTTTGGAACCCGCGAGACAATTTTCTGGGATCGCGAAGCACCTAACAAAAAATCAACACGACGCTCCTAAAAAAAAAAAAAAATGTGCAACAAAATTTTCGAGCAAATTACTTTTCCAAACCAAGCTTAGCAAACACAATAATAATAACTATTTCGTACATATGCCTAATTGTGGGCAAAAAAAAGATAGCCAAACTCAGGATCGACCTATACGCGTTTAGTTGTTCATTCACATGATTGCATGCTCTGAGTGGAATTGTGCATTGTGACGTCATAGTCTTGCGTTGTGCTAATGAGAATTACGTTTTTACAGGTTGCTGCGTCACTGTGCGCTGTAGGTCACAGTTCGTAATTGCTTCACTCAAATTAAGTGATTCGTTAAAGGTTTCACGTTTTCCGTGAAGATTTCGATCACGATCGGCTTTTTACCCTCCAAGCAGAGGCAGACTGTGTCGCAGTTTGCACCAGTCCCATTGATAGGAGTAAAAACAACGTGTTATTTTGCGAGCAATTTTTGAGAACCACTATATGACCTAGGCTTAGAAGGACGTTGCCTGAGTCGGGACATCGCAAATAAGTCGATGTGCCATTAGCTTTAAAGCACCACATGGTAGCCATCATTTTAGCACAGGGTTTCTTAAACTGGGGTCCATGGACCCCTTGGGGGTCCGCGAACTAATTTCAGGGGGTCCATGAAGGCCAAATTAAAATATTAGTGTACATTTAAAAAGTTATCAAATTAAAAAAAAAAAGAGTTTAATTAAAAATAAAACGTTTTACCACTGATGTTAGACTCCTTTTTACTTAAATCATAAGCACATTTCTGACAGGCTATTTGATTGCGACGTCAATTTAAGACGTCATTTTTAATAATTTCTTGCCTACAGGGGTCCACGTGAAGCAAAAAATAATGTGGGGGGTCCGCGGTGAAAAAAGTTTAAGAACCCCTGTTTTAGCACAACAACATTTCGGTAGGCGGTGGGCATTTACAACACATCAATCTAAACAAACTAGTTGTGTTTTCTTGCTAATTTTATATCTATATTATTTCGTGTTGGTAGAACTTGTATTTTTTGTAATTAGGGCTTCTTAACTGGGAAAGTGTTGGAAATTCTGGATAACACGAAAATATTCAAGGCGTTTTACGGAATAATACTAAAAGTAACAGAAAACAAATAATAACAAGGAGGCAACTGGTATAGTCAAAAATGTAATTAACTTTTTATAAAAAAGTGGCATTTTTTGTTATAGTTCACAAGTTTTCAACTATAGCAAAACTTTAATACAAGCCTTTCATACGTTTTTCCTAACCATAAAAAAGGGTTCAGCTATCATCCGGTAAAATTTGATCACCGTGTCAACAAATATTGCCAATGCAGGTAAAACTTAACTAAAACGAAAACCACATCTATTAGAATTAAAACAATATACATTTTCAAAAGTTTGTAGAAAAACAATGAGCAAAGAGACACGATATATTTATTTTCGCTTATAACAACAAATTCGTTTTACGATTCTGTGAAATCTCTTTAAACAGGTTAGTTTTGAATTTATGTAGTATTCAAGTTGTTTTTAATTCTTGTGGTGAAAATTCAATTTGAAATAACGGATTCTGATTGTCATATTTTGCGAAGCACACTGTCCCAACACTTGAAACTCTGGTTTCTGAAGACGGGACACAATAACGTTTTTCCAAGACGATTTATTTTAAAAGTTAAAATACTAGAGGCAAAGCTATAAGTGTTTTTCAAGCGTTTATGACAGACGTATGAAGTAGGCATGAAATTATTTAAAACTATTATAATCATTTGTAAAAAACTCTCCCGTCACAGGCAACCTTCCCTAATCCTAAATAAAACACTTGTTGTTTTTAAGCAAACTCGCAAACTTAAAGCAAATTAAAGATGAGTGCGAAAGGGGTGCATTTATTTTAATTTAATTGACACAAAAATTCTTTTGAAGAAGGTACAATTTCCTCATAATTGCACTTTTGTAGGGTATATGATTTTACACGACGTAACATCCCATGATATTGCTTCGCTAATTTTGACGTCAGCTCTAAAACTATCGTGCCTGATCTACGTGAAGACAAAAATTTATTTCGGGCTTCGATTCAAAAAAACTTTAAGAACCCTAGCCTATTGTCTCATATCAAAAAAGTCTTATTTTAAATTTTTAACTTTTATATTTCTTACTACTGAATGGAGTAATTTCCTGATCTATATTAATATTGTTAACAAACAAAGCTATATAAAAGGTTGTTAAAATTGTTTAAACGGTAAACTTGACTGTTCAATTTCGTAAACTAGTCACTGATGCATTTAACTTGGAAAAAAAATAAACGAATAAATTGATAAAACTGTATTGTTTATCAATTCAACTTGTTCTTGCAAGACTTAAGTCGTTGCCGTGTACATTAAAATTCAATTGAAACGGATGTATTTAAAAAGGATGTATAACGCAAAATCCCTGTATTTCTTGCAAAATTAAGTTTAATATTTGGATTTTAAACTAAGCTTTGTTTAACAGACTCGTAATACAGTTAATTTAGTAACATATGATAAAGACAAAGTGGGTCGTAAATTGATACACGATTTTTGAGCGTCGCAAACCTAGAACTGTATAAGGCAACCTCAGGTCAGAAAAAATGAAAATTCAGGTCAGAAAAAATGTTAGGTTTATGTTCTAGTATTTAGTAATACTTTAACCGTACAACATGCTTGTTATTCAGTTCAATATTTTACATAGGTTTACTTATTTATTTTGCAAAGGGTGATACACTTTTATCTTTTCTGCTACATAAAAATTAAGAAATGAAAGTGGTGAAGAATGAAACATTAACACAGAAAATTACAACAAATTGAAAACAATTAAACAACATTTAGCGTCTAAAATGCATGAATCTTTTCAGTCACTTCTGCAGTATCCTCGCTGTGATAGGATGGTGGTCCACTTCTCGGTACTTTATTGGGCTGGACGATCGCTCCATTGTCATGGAAGTATCCAACATTGTTGTGACCCTCTACAGGAACTGACAAAACCAAGTTTTTTTAAATATAGGTTTAATGTCATATCCTAGTTTAAACTTTTTATACAGATAACATATAATCAATATGTTAGATTTTTACACTGCCATAGGCCAGTTGCTCTAAACCAGGTATGGCAAACCTTTTCATTGCGCGGGTACCACACACGACCTTAATCCCTACAAAATGCACAAGTGGGTCATATATTTAATTGTATGCTAATTTTATGCGAAACTTTACTGCTGCGTCGTTTCATTGCAAGTGTTATTTTGTCTGGGTTGGTAATTCAAAGTTTTTGGACGGTTTCCAAATTTCGAATCCCACGAATATTAAGAACCTTAATAGTTAACAAATGCCTTTTTTGGATTGCAGGAGTTCATCAGAAAGCCCCTTTGCGTTTTACAGCGATAAACAAAATGCTTTTTGGTGTTTGCTTTTCTTCAAGCGTTGAAGTTCAGTTAATGTAGGCCTACTCGTCACCCCTTAAACACTTTTGCACAACCAACAGATTGGGCAGCCCTTGTAGTGCTATCTCGATTTATATAGTGCTACACCCTATAGGCTAATAGTTAATATATAGGTAGCGAAAGCAGCAAAATCCTGTAACATAGCGAACCTTTGTTTAAATCGTGTACCGCCCCAGAAAAATCTTCTTCTGGTGGTTGTACGTTGGTTTGTTCCATGTTTAGGTCGTTGCTGATTGGTCGAGCTGCGACCCGTTTCGGAGGGAAAGCTAGTTTAAGCAGACCGATCATTGGCCATTCCACGGCAAGGGTAAGAAGAAAGCCAATTCCAAAGGAAATTGCCACCGTACCTGAAAAAAACGAAAAGGAAAACGTTAAAGAGTAACACGAAAAGAGGACGGCATTTTAATTGATTCAACCATTAGCATACTAAAGACGTACCACATTAAAATTCTTACACCCCGAGAAAAAAATAATTAACTTTCTTTAAGTTAATGTATGAAACAGAAACCTACCCAAATGTATATAAACCATGTTAAGCATCAGAAAGTGCAAGGGCTTCTCTTGCGAACCGATGTAGTAGAACAACACCATAATGTGGCAAAGATAAGTGCTGTAAGTAAGCCGGCTGAGAGGGGTAAACACCTTCCAATTGAGGAACGTGGTAACAGGACCTATAACCAGTTTAGAGGATGTAAAAATTAAATGTGTAACAATATGTCTCAGACAAAATGGTATTTCAGCAAGTAATACGCGAGAAAATTTGGCTTGTATCATTTCACTTGTATTTTCGATTTATAGCAAGTTCGGCATGAATGATTGAAATAGTGCTTATAAAGTTGTTTTTTTCTTGATTACGCATACCAAAACACTAGTCACTAATAAAACTTAGTTTTTTTAACTTAAGCATATCTTTATTATTTAATTAAAATTCAATCCATTTATGTGCTATAGTTGAATCACTACAATATGCTGCTTAACAGTCCTTTTTATGAAATCACCTATTTTATGACCGCAGTTAAAAATGTTTCCTGCTAAGTAAAAAATAAAAACCTAAATATTCTATTTATACATTCTATATATGTGTATTTTGCCACTTAAAGTTGATACAAACATGCAAGAGGGGTAATTTCATGTGACGTTTGGTTGTCATACATATATCTGAAGACAAGGGCTTCCTAATAGTCACACGATAGGCGCAGTTTGCCAACTATGCCTACCTCCGTAGCCTGAAGAGCAGGCAACCACGACCCAAGCCATACAAAGAGCCCAAGCGGGTCGCGAAGCCCCGTGGTAGAAACCCGTCATTTCGTCACTCACGGGTTCAACGTTCTGTACATGGTTGAACAATCCGTAGATTATTGCAGCGGCGAACGCGGTTGAAAGAGTCCAGCCGATGGCAACAACAAACTTAAAAGACGTTTTTATTTGAACTCGAGGTTAGGTAAAGCTGGGGGGAAATAAGTGTTTTGTCTACTGCACGTCTACCAATGTTGGTATAGGCCGAAGTATAACCATGTTCGCTAGTCTCGAAGTCATTTACCGTGTGACAACCGGGATAAAAGTACAATAACTTTCTCAATGGATCGCTGTCAAATGATCTTATCGGACGCATAAAGATTTTTAGAAATGACATTACGAAGTTACATCACAGTGGGACGTCCTATGAACAAGTAACCTATGATAAGGAAACCATGGGTTATCGTTCGACGTAGTGAACAAATACAACTGAAATCTTATACAACTAAAATGTCGCGATGGCTTATGGTGATAAAGGGACTTGGTGTGGTAAAATGGAACATTTTTTACCGATTCCACGTACCTGGAAAATATATTTCACCGGTACGCTATGCGGACCCTAATGGCCTATTTTTACCACTTTTCAAAATAAAATTTACCTTTGCCGGCGTGCTGATAGTTAATTAGTAAACCATTTTTTAAAGCAAATATTTTCTGGTTAATATCGTTACGACATCATAAAATTCAAAAGGATTTGCCACTATAGAGAATTTTGTAATGCCAAAACATTGAAAAACTAAAATTCTAATCAAACAATTTTCGACGCAAAATTTTAACAGTCTTTTTTCATTTACTGAACTGGATGTTTTGTTTATGTGGTGTAAAATGTAAAGCAATAACTGAATATTAAAAAAAACGACAAACAGTTAAAATCAACCAAACTAGGAAACTGAAATACTTACTTTGCTCACTCTATTCATCATCTTTTTTTCCCTTTAATTCGACGAATTTCGTCTGTATTTAGTTTATGGCACTTTTACACAAAGTTCGTGATAACTATGCCAAACACTTTCGTATAATTTAAACCTATCTTTGGTTAAAATTCTATCTTCCAATCATATTATATTTGCCAAAGTTGTAAAAAATATGGTATCGCTTTTAGGCATAGGCCCTACCTTATTCATTTTAAGTTTGCCATCCTTTTTGTAAAGCAAATAGCCGGTAAGCATCCCAATCAAATATATTGCATATCTGCTCCAAGGCGTGAAGTACACGTCGTACATGAATATGACGCTCAAGGGACTCTCTTGGGGATCATCCGATATATAAAAACGAATCCACCTGGAAAGTACTAGAACGATAAGCAAATTTAGGTATTATTACGATATCTAAATTTTGTGTAACATTAATTGCGGCTCACAAGTCATGATCTCGCTCTCAGGAGCGCTAATGATTTTACCCCAAAGCTTCGGAACTGTCGTATGCAATCGTTTAGCATTTAAATTAGAGAAGCTTGTATCATTTTGCTGTGGAAATAATGCAAATAATGACGAAATCGGGTCGTTCTATTTTATACAAATTCCCCGCGTATTTTCGGAAAACCACCCAAAACCCCATGTCTTACCTTAACCTATGGATTTGGGTTTAGAAAAAAGAATCTTCACCCGTCGTAGGGTTAAATATCTGGTTAAAACATTTCTAGCGAAAACATACTAGAATAGAAATAGAGCATTTTATCGTCAAAAGATGAAAAGACACGCCAGATGTAATTTAGTGAAATTAAAACAATCCGTGTGATATATGGCGGCTTTGAGAGATTTCTGTGAAGCAATTGCTTCATTTGTAAGATGTTTAGTGGGAATCGAAGCGCAATCAAACTCAATAGTTAACATACGATAAACTGACCTGCACTTCCAACAGAGCGAGCGCGCAAAGAATATTTGGTAGCCCACAGTCTTTATGAAACTACTTTTTATAACGATTTGGGCAAATATATATTGTTTTGAATAAAACAACTTTTGTTACAGCGTACCGAGGGTAATACGTTTAAGTAACGTACATTATAGTAAACGAACGTGTGCTTGCTTACGCCAGGATTTCTCAACCGTGGCCCTCGGCCCCCCTGCGGGGCCACGGAGCGGTCATTCGGGGGCCACGGGCATAACTCACTAGCTATATACTGCGAAAACCAAAGTGTGAGTATTTTCAAAATATACCAGTCACCTTATACTAGCAATGCAGTGCGGCGTCAGCGTTTTTTCGGGCGGCCAATTATTACATGCGATACCTTTGCCTAATCATTAAGTGTCCGACAAATCCTGTTAGGCGAGCAACTATAGTATGTAATGTCAGGTGCCGAGATTTCGCAATTTCCTTTAAGAGCGTTCAGTTGCAAAAGAAATATTCCATCGTAAAGCGCATAAACTACGCTACAGGGTTATTCAAGGTCATTTTTAGGCCAACATTCAGCGGTTTATGCACAGCTTGTTTTTCAAGTAGGCTATTAGTTAAGCATTATTCAAACGAAACTCGACAAATCATCTCAACGAATGTAGTGACATCGCTTGGCTCAGTAGCCTACAAAACAGAATATAAAAAATGTCTTGGTGCATCGAAATACAAGATTGGTAATGACTAACTAAGTTAATTTAAATTAAAATGACTTATTTGTAATTTTGTAAGTGCGTTTATTCGTTGATTAATGGCTGTATTTGTTATTAACGTGAAGAAGTAAAACGGATGAAAAGACGTTAAACACAATGCTTGGTATTTTTATAAGCAGGGGTCATGAGGGTCGAGAGCCTTTCAAAGGGGGACACGAAACATAAAAGGTTGAGAACCACTAGCTTACGCTGTCATTCCTTGCATGAAGCCAACAACGGTGGGTTGAATGCTGCTGTGTGACGCAAGAATGCCGATCGCAACTTGACAGCCAATTATAATAAAACACATTACTGCGAGTCCGACGTAGAATGCACTGCAAAAAAACTCTTGTAAATACATAAAACAGTTTTAGATGAATTAAATTACCAAAAAAACTGTTGTTAAGAGAAATGCCCAAACAGTTTTGTAACCATTAGGAACAGGTAGAGTAAAAATATATAGATACGTGATAACACAATCGTCAAATACTCTATAGCCGTAAACTGTTTTCGTAATACGTGAATCAATGTAATTATTTAAAATCATAAACATGTCTTTCATTTAGAAGAGTTCTAGGATCCTATAGCATTATCATAGATAAGGTTGACAGAAATATTATTTAGCAATACCCCTTGTGCGATTTTTTTCCTGAAGGACTCCTATAGGGTATAATGAGCATTTTCTCTTAACATAATTATATTCAACATCTATGAATGCATTTAAAAAAGTGCTACACACTTCTCTTTGGAAGCACTGAGCATGCCCTGATGAGTTTATTCCTTGGAACAATACTTACTAATATAAAACAAGCAGAACAAAAGGCGAAAGTATGTAGAACATCATATCGTTGCTGAGGTACCACGCAACTCCAAAGCACTAAAAAAGGTGTGAGATATATATAAATGATTTGTTCTGTTATAAATTTAGTTTGTACACCGCAAACTGTTTTTATAAACCGATTCAGGCCATTATTACCCTCTGGTTGGCTGGGTAAATTGTAGTGATGTAAAGTAAGTTGGTCCACCAGTCATACCGGCATGTTTCCTCATGAAATTCGGCCATGTCCTGCCAAAAGGGACCTTGTCCTACATACCTATAGAGCCCCACGGAAAACAAGATGGCATAGGCGTAGGCTGGTGTCAATCTATAGATTTGAAAAAAATATATTTTGAAAAAGCATCACTCACTACTTAGAATTATTGAACATGTAAGATACATTCAAGGTTTACCTTATCAAATTTTTTTCATTTTCATTTCGACAGTTTACTGGTTAATATTTTTTAAATATATCGCATGTACTTGTTAACTTTTACTGAACAGAAGCATAAAACAAATACGTTTCAATCATACTCCACAAACCTTATATATCGTTTCAGGTATAGAAGCGGTATGTTTATTTTCCCCTTGGTCTTATGCAAGCTCTGTATGCCCAGGTAAGCCACCAAGAAGCCGCCCAGAAAGTAGAAAGTATCCACCGAAAACGTACCGTTGGAAACAGGGAGCAAGCTCCAAGACTTGCGAAACACGCGAGACGCATAGCCGGCGTTATCTTATATAGGTGAAGATTTTTTTACATTATTGCAAATCTTTCATCCTTACTGCAATTATTCAAACTCACCGAGAGCATAACACATATATAGAAGTGAATGATAAATGATCACCCAGGTGGTTGAAAGAAAACGTATGCCGTCAATCACAGGCAAACTCCCGGGTTTCTTTTCCATGTCCAAGATTTTCTCGCCATTTGATATTACAGAGAAGCATAAAGCCACTTTCACTAGTAAAAAAGAAATATTACTGATGATGTAAATCAAATAAATAACAACAAAACCTATAGAACGCCCAACTTTTCAGGTTATGTTACAAGTTTTTGAGACCCTCAACTACATATACCTTTGCTCGATACTTGTTTGGTTTATACAATTTAACTTTACCGTATGTAGAGTCTCTGTTTGTTTTTTTCTTGATGGTCAGATCACAAACCGTTCCGACGACTAACAGAGCGCCAATAAACGCCGAAATGACTCTAAAACCCATGCAAAACAAAACAAACAGGGCAATTCAGGAAATTACTCTCGAAAACCATAGTCATCTTTTAGCACAAATAGCTTTTACAAAACTGAAAATACACAAAAGTGAAAAAGTGATATTATTGTGATTGCCCATCTCATTTTAAAATGTTTCATTTTACAACCATTATCCCGTTTAAGAACAAATACAAACTACGCACATGGCGACTATAGTAGCGGTGGACATCTGATAAGCGCTGCGAGGCTCCGGGCAGTAGACCGACTGCAGTGGCAACCTTGCACCCGTGTCGTTTCCAGCTATGGAAATCCACAAGAGGGCCTCTATCGCTTCCTTTGTGCAGACATTTGGCATGCAAAGGCCAAAGCTAATGTCGATTGGGTAACCCAATGGATAAGGCTGGGTAAATTTGAGACAAAATAAGTTAATTGAAAAAATATATGGGTGCCTTTTAATTTTTGAAACACATGTCCCGATATAGAATCTTGTAATTTAGCTTAACAATTTGTTTCTCTTGTTGATGTACGTGGACTTAAGGAATGTTGACAATTCTTACTCATTAATTATAGCCTACGTATACGCGTCCAGCGCGTCGAACAGATAGAACAATGGGGCGCAACGACAAAATCATTTTCTGCGCTAAACTATAACATCTCGCATAGGGATAGCAGTCATCCCGTTTCCGAACAATATTTTTCATATCTTCTGTTTGCGCGAATCCATAATTTTCCATTTAAAAACGCCATTGAAAACAAGATAAATGTATATAGTTATTGCGCTTCGTGCGATTACGACATTACTTTAATTATATTGCAGACGAGTTTGCTCGAGAGCAGGAAGTTTTTTAGAATTATCTATTTATTTTATGATAACTGTTTTAAGACGACACGCTATCACTTATCTTTGTGATGTCATCGTAAAGTGCCCCCAAACCAAAATTCCATGCGCCCTGGGTGTACACTCTAAGAAATTTAAACTTGATTACAAAATCTTGTTGCTAGAAAAATATATTTGAATTATCTCCCTGGTGTGTAACGGATAAATCAGAATTGCTCTTTCTATGATGCATAATTAAACCTGAGAGGGGCAAAGCACTGGACAAATAGAATAAAGAGGGCGTGATGCAAAATAAGTAAAAACCCTGATTCAAAGCTAAAAAAAAAAAAACCCTGATTCCACCCAACCCCTTTTAACTTTTTTTCGGGAATATAATGCAACTTTTTGCGTGACTTTATAAACTCTTTTACAAAATGCTATTACGCAGTATTAGAATTATACGTGTTCAGTTTGCCAACAAATACGTGCCGTAGCCCACGTGCTGATGTTGCAGTCTTCCACTTACAATATCCTTAAATCCCCAGTAAGAGTTGCACCACTTGCCGTTTAAATCCTCGTCAGTTTCATGCTTTACATCAATGCATTCGTAATAGTGGCCGGGCCAACGCACGTTGCCAACCAGCCAACCAGACTCCACACTGCCCCATGAATCTGTGCCTAGAAACAGTTAAAATATAAATAAGAGACAGAAGACTTCTTAGTCGGTGTTCTTTGTGGCTATAGTTCCTTAAATCTTTTTTTGTAGATGGACAATCACGCTCATTAAAATAACTCGGTAAATACTAAAAATTAGAAATACATAAGAACATATTACACATTTTAATTGATGAACAGTTCTACCTGAGGTTTATTCTATAAGTCTGCTCAGTTTGTTGTAAACCAGCTGTCATAGTCATTGTAAATATTAGATCCTTAAACAACCTAACTGTATCCGTAATAAGCAATAAAGTATTAGGCCTATACTTATTAATAAAATTATGCCGACGTCTGTTGCCCTGACAAGGTATCAGTCAATAAAATTGGTCTCACAGTCGGTGTACCTTGTAGGCCTTCAAAATTAATTGAATTGTTTTTTCTTACTTTGAACGGCGTATGGTACTCCATTAGCAGAATCGATCATCATTTTCAGGTATTTTGTGTAGCAACTCCATATTTCTTCTTCGGTTGCGACCTCTTTGGAATCTTTTATGGGAGATTGCAGTCTAGTGCCTAATCTAGATTAAGTAGTCAATTTCTTTATTTGTTTAACGTATATTATGGTAGCCTACAAAATGTAGAGCTCTACAGGCGTCAGCAAACAATTAGGAACTAAAAATACTTAGTATCCAAGCAGGATTAACCAAAAATATGTTCGATCATTCGTCAAACATACTTTTCAAATTTGGAGGTTACGTATTTCAAAACATACGATGTAAAATGTTTGGGGACGCGTTTAAACGCACAATTTTATCAACATTGTACAGTTAAATATTAACCTTCAGCCTGCTCTTATATGAATTGCTAAACTTAACCTCCCCCCCCCTGAAAAAAAATATATGTACCGGATCTGCTTTATCCTTGACCTACAAGCGCTACTGCAGCGGAATACCCTGTATAACGTTTAGTGATGTTTCGCTATTTGGCCGAATTAAAAGGTTAAATATTTGGCAAGATCATTGCACCAATCCTACCGTACCCTTGAATATGCTGCAAAATTTCGTTTCTTGATTTCGTAGATCCATGAAACTTGCTTAGAAAGTTTACGATTCCGTCTAAATCTTCTTTTGTTGGCTTGTGAGACAAATCTTCCTTTATCTCGTAATAACTGCTCAATTCGATTTGTTGGTAAGCGTTGTGATTAACCAGGCCCCTTTGGCAAAAGCAGAGCGGTAGAAATCCCAAAACCAAAGTAACAGCCAGACGCATTGCTGCTGGCACGTCTTATTGATTATGTATTGCTAAAACCTGAAAACATTTGCTCAGGTGACGACACTAGGCTTCTTTAAAGTTTGTTTAGTCTTATTTTTTTAAATAGTGCGTTTGACCTAAAATGGCAGGCACTTCAGTTTCGTAAGCTCTTAATTCTGTCTGGAATCACCTACTAACAAGCGATTGTTCTTAGTCGGTTATAGAACTTTTAACTGGTTACGGAACATGAAAGTAGATATCGTTTAAAATATGCCATCAAAAATGCACCAAACAGACGTTTTCATCATTGCGAGTGAAAACTCTGGATCTTGTGACAATTATGCGACGGTGATGGATACATTTACAACCTTTTCTCCTATAAAGTCATAAATGCTCGTTAAACAGGTTGTGTGTTCATTGAGTGCACCGTGTCACAGACAACACGGTAAACGATACGAGGGGCTAGGGGCTAATCCAGGGGAGGGGGGACGAATGCCACGCTTCCTTAGTTTTGAGCACGGAGCCACGCTTCCTTAGTTTTGACGTATTTTGTTTTGTCACGTTTTGCGTAAACTTATGACGTCATATATCTGAAAATGTCTATGCCCGCCCAAGCATAAGTTCTGGGTCCGCCCCTGCACGAGACCAACTTAATTCCTTGGTATCTTTAGTCCACAAATTTGGCCTATTTTACGTAAAAGTCAATATAGAGGCCCGTACGACGTTTTAACAAATTAAACCGATTAAGCGCCAACATGTTTTATTTTTTGGGAAAATCTTATACATGCACATTTCCACAGCAGTTCTACAAAATTCAGAAAGGTTTACTTAATTTATAACTCCATGGCGGAAGGTTTTTATTCCCTAGAAATGTTTTTTCGAACTCATTTTACAAGTTGAATATTTGCAAACGCTTTTAAACAATTGCCTGCTAAATAAATCACGCTTGTGAAGACATCTTTACTATTCCTATTTTCACAAGCTTTTTACCAGCAAGGTTATTTATCCATTTTTTAAAACAAGAGATTTTCAGTTTCTTATTCGGCCCCATGTCAAAAAGGATTGCCCACCCCTGTTTATTTTGTTATTAGGATTACATGATCGTTGCGTCAACATTTGTATGGGTAATAAAATGCCTATATAGGACTGGGAGGTCATAAGATGTGGTAAACAACTGGCATAGATTTCTTTCACAAATGTAAAATTCATTTTGGTTATAGTCTTTCACTATTTAAAAAGTACCGAATAAAGCCTAAAAATGAAACGTTAACATTTGAGATAAATTTACTTCGATAACAACATTTTTTCAATACCACTGTGTAATGGTGTGGTTTTTGATCTGGGCTCATGCTGTAATAACTTTTTTGAATGTTTGTCTTTGCGACATTGAGTGTGGTTTAAAGTCCAGTTTTGTGTCGTAAGACCTTTCAACACACAACAGTTCTTTACATAATGTTTTAGCCTTTCAGTTTACGAGCACATCAGCTTAATCGCTGAATAATCAAGTGTGATATAAAGGTTTATTGTTTGTCGATGAATAACTGTCTTTGAAAATATTTCCGACAGCTTTATAAACTACTTCAATTTTCTTATTTTAACTATAACTGCTACAAATACAGATTATTTTATTTTTGTCAAACTCTGCCAGGCGACATTTTGTTGTAAAAACATGGATACTTATCTTTAATAAGTATATACATCTTTTTTGATATATAGTGCTGATATTTTGCTGGCAAAGAGCTTCTATAACTACTTACAATTTGTTATATGTGTTTCATTTGTGTGCAGACCGCATAAAGTTATATCATGAAACTCTGTTTGAACTTCGTTTGGGGATTTATTACACTCTGTTTAGTTCAAAAAAACCTAGCAATCGTAGCAAACCCTAACTACGCGCGCCAATTAGTGTATCGCCAAAGCTATCACATTGCAAAAGAAGATTCGCGCTTTAACCTTCGAGAAGACTGGGATGGTATTATAGAATTTCTTAGCAAACTTCACGGTACACAAAAGTCAAAAAAGGAAATTGTACAACATATCACAGGGTATGTATAAAGATTAATAAAGCATAGTTTAGTCATTAACAATTATCAACAACAATGTTCAACTATAAGGACTATATATACCAGTGGTTCTCAACCGCCGGTCCGCGTCAACGCTCCTGCCGGTCCGCCAAATGTATTGCAATTTTAAATCTAAATTGCAAAACTCAAGATGTTGAAGGCTTATCCATCAAATTAAGAAGTTCGCCAGCTCCGTAATTTGCAGCATTGTCACGTAACTTATATGAGTTAAAACTGTTAAAGGTCTACTTTGGACTTCATTGTATCGTCACAATGCTGCAAGTGTTTTGGCCAACTGTTTAAAAGTAGGCTACAACTCGTTCAAGTCTTCAGCTTTAAGGCCAGTTGTATGTGAAAGATAACTGTGTTTTAGTTGCAACTGTGGCGTTATTAAATTTTGGGTTGATTTTTATTTTTGAAGGTCCACCGGTCCGCAAAACTTGTTTTGAAACTTTACCGGTCCCGTAAGCTAAAAAGGTTGAGAACCACTGAATACTAAACCAGGGATGTCCAACCTTTTAGCAGAATGGGCCGCATTGCCACTTTAAACATTTCGAAGGGCCGCCAAACCTCTCAAATTAAAGGGGTGACGTCACAAGTTACGTCATATCGTGACGTCATAAAACAACTTAACTTATAAACACCCGATCTTCGAGAGTGAACTTATGCGCGAATATGCAAGTAATCTCGACCTTATTTATTATTTTTATTATGGTGAAGCGCGAAAATTTGAGTTTTTACATCTTTGGGCTGATACATTTCCTTAAAACGGTCCGGAAACATACACATTTAAAAAAACATACATCTTGCTTCGCAATGGTGTGTGCACAAAGTGTTCGATGGATGTTGAAATGCGACATTAGATTTGATTCTATCAGAAAAAACATAATATTAGGCCTACATCAAATACTGTGCGTTCTACACGTTTTGACGATAGTCGAAACAATTGCTTTTAATAAAGGCTTCTGAAAGTGACAATAAGTGGTGGGCCGCAGGTTGGACATCCCTGTACTAAACTATAGGACCTGCTTTACAAACAAACTGCAGTCGGCCAGATTTTGAAGACCACCAGACGTCGTGGTCACACTGTCGGTGTGTCCAAAAAGTAGACACTGTTACTCCCGTTTTTGTGTGACGTTAATATTGTGTGAAGTTAATGCTGCTTTTCCCTTTTCTTAATCTAACCAAGTTTTGGTGACTTATTTAGCGAATGTATTTGTTAATCTTGCTTGCCGAATTGCATATGCCAACCATCAAGTTTTGACGTTATCTAAGACGTCATTGTAGAGTTGTACAACATTGTGTAATCTATACTGGGGGTTGGAATAAATTTATAGTTCTCAGCCTGCATGCAACAACATTCTATTGATAAAAAGACCCTTCATTTCAACGCACGGGGTTTCTATACCTCTGACTTAGAGATGAATTTTCAAGTTTTGAACGGTGAAGTTTTGCACTAAATGATCTTCTTTTCTCTCATTCTAGCGTTATCGTGTATTTACAGACTCGGTCCAGAACTGAATTTACAATGGAACAACGAATCTTTCTCTGTAACAGAAGAGGAGATTAGAAAATGCTACGGCAAATATCTTCAAGTAGTGAATGACGCCTATGATGGAATACCATACGCTGTTCAAAGTAAGAGTCGAAATTTTTTTTTCCAAATTTTTTTTGAATGATTACATAAGATAAATATTAAAGAATTATGTGTAGTTTTTTATACTAAATAATAACTTTTAAAATCAACGATTCAACTAATTTCGGTTGTCGCAATAATATAACTTTTTGGCAAAAATTACCTAAATTAGATCGTAATTGCGATTCGAAGGCTACTATGGATTTAATTTTGCCAGCCTTGGATTCGTGGGGTAGTAAAGAGTCTGGTTGGCTGGTTGGCAACGTTCGTTGGCCCGGCCACTATTACGAATGCATTGATGTAAAGCATGACACTGACAAGGATTTAAACGGCAAATGGTGCAACTCTTACTGGGGATTTAAAGATATTGTAAGTGTCCGCATTGTAAAATTAATCCTAACATGAATTAAGGGATGCAAACCCTAAATGGTTTCAATATCGCGTGTCTGATAATCCTTTTTTTATATTTGTGTTATTTTACTCCTAAAACTAACTATAATTTGTCGTTCGCCGTCCATGTTGTACCTATACTTGCCAGTATATATATCTGTATTAAATGTTCCATTTTTATCTATTTATGAGTATGGTTTTATAAATTTTAAATATATATCACATAAAGAGTATAAAATATTAGGTTAGGCAATGCTACTCTCAGTTAAGTGTAATTCCAGCACAAAGAGAGGGGTACTACAGAAATTTAACTATAACCACTTTAAATTGTCGCAGCCCTATCCCGTTGCATATCCAGTCGACATAAGCTTCGGGCTCTGTATGCCTCAGATATGCACAAAGGAAGCGATAGAGGCCCTCCTATGGCTTTCCATAGTTGGAAACGACACACGCCCAAGGTTGCCACTTCAGTCGGTCTACTGTCCAGATCCGCCAAGCACCTATCACTTGAGCACAGCAAGTATAATCGGCATGTTAGTGCAATTAAGTTTAGTGTTTACTATATTATGTATTTCTGTTTGAAAGTGTTGGCATTGTCAAAGAAGATGGATCCCAGGAAACTGCGCTTATAAGTTTTAAATAAAATTGGAAATAACAACCGATAAACGATTGCCTTTCATAATTTGAAAAATACTGGTTATACTATTGGTTGTGCATTTCTGAAATTTCAAAATTTCTTGATATCAAGGTAAAGCAAAATATTTAAGTCAGTTGATAAATTCCCCGTAGCTAAAAGGATATGTGGAATTATTTGCTTATTTTTAGAATCGTATCCAGTTGTATTGGCGCTCTGTTAATAGCTGGGACCATTTTCGAGCTCACAGATACGACGAGGAAGCGACAAAAAGATGATTCCATGTTCGGTATATACATAAAAAAAATATAAAAAAAAAAATAAAATATTTCGTTGTAATTTCTAAACATTAAAAAATGTAAATGTTCACAAAAGTTATAATCTCTGAATATTTATAGCGAAAATGATGAGATACGTATATGAAATGTGGAACGGGGACGGCCGATCCAAAACTAAAATTAAATCGCCATGTCAAACTACCTACCAAGGGATACACAGACTAAATAATGAACCCAATGGCAATTCTCACGTGCGACATTTCTAAAGTACATAAAATGTGGGATAAATGGAAAAATTGTCCTTCTCTGGCCGGGTATAAATCTCGTCCCAGTTTAAAACTTTTAACAATTTCAAATTCATCAAAATTAGATTTGCCCTTGTATTGGAATAAAAATTATGCCCGTACTTTATCTTCGGAAAATATGCCACGGGTTGTTAGAATTACCTCTGCGTGCCAAATGTTGGCCGCGGGCCCTAATTTGGTGGCCCCTGCTGTTAGCTGAGCGACACCCAACAAAATCCACAAATACTAAAACAAAAAGAGTCATAATAGTTATTAAGCTTTTAAAAAGTGCTTAAGCTTTTAAAAATCCTTTGAATAAAGAATCAGTCTTGTTTGATTTGCAGTGAAAATGGCGTTGTGCTTTTCTTTGGTTTCAAATGGGGAAAAAATATTGGACATGTCTAAGAAACCTGGATCGATACCAGTGTTAGACGGTATACGTTTTATTTCAACAACCTGGGTGATTCTCGGACATTCTTATAGTTTCATGCTATATTCATTAGGTACGGCATGTAAAGTTATATATAATTTTTTTTTAAACCGAATGATTAGGATTTATAAGCACAGTGAGTGACTGACTACGTAGTGACATTACAAGTTATTAACATTGTAATTATAATTATCAAATTTATATTATATAAAAAGTATAGAAGTCTGATACAAACGATATTTTATCTGATTTCTTTTATTAACCTTGTTCAACATTTCAAATAGTTTTTTTAATATTAACTTATAATCCTAATGTGATAGGCCTATACTTAGAACTATTTACAGGTAAAGTTTAATTTACATTGTGCACCTGATACACTCAAGGTTATCATAAAAGATAAAAAAGTAAAATATTGATAAAAAATCTACAACAATTCTAAACTTATTAAACTTATTTCCATACTTAGAATTGCTGATTAGTATACAATTCTTCTACACTTTCAGATAACGCGGCCTATGCATCACGCCTAAGTCGTGAATCTTGGAGCTTGCTTGTAATTTCCAATGGAACGTTCTCGGTCGATTCTTTTTACTTTCTTAGCGGTCTCTTGGTGGCATACCTGGGAATCAAGCATTTGAACAAATCCGGGGGAAAGATAAACATACCGCTTATGTACTTACAGCGTTACATGAGGTAGGCACTGTAACTGCTGTTTAAACAACGCAAACCCGACTCCCGAGTCCGACTCCGACCGTAAACATAAATTCGACTCCGATTTCCGGGTCCCCAGTTTGACTTTCAGTCATATAACACTTAATAAGGGGTTGGCGATTTACCACCCTATGCTATACCACCGTTATAATCTACAGCAGTGTGTGGTCTTTTGATTCCAAACTTACGTCTGCGCAAGAACACGTCGAACTCAGAAATCAAGTAGTCTCGAGTGGTCTTACTCGTGTTCCGAGTCCCAACTCAGCCAAATATACCGACTATGTCGAGTCCCGAGTCCGCCTGCAGCCCTGCTTAAAGGTCGAGAGATTTTACGTTTTTTTACGTATGACGTCATTAGGTGTAAGCGCTGCTGTTTGCTTACTCCACAACTATTAAACAATAGCGTGTTAAAATTATAGTCCCTAGAGGCTAAAACACTAATTGTGCTTATTGGTTTCTTTAGGTTCTGGAGATTCAGTAAATTAATTAGCGAATCATACAAACTGACTATATCACTGATCGGTTATTTTTCGTTCATAAATTGTTATTAAATACGGGCGAATAAAGAAGACACTGTACGGATTTCTGAAAAAACAACAAGGGAAACTAGACAGGGTGTGCGGTTTTTGTATATTTTTCCAGGGGGTATAGCGCGGTTCTACTATATTATATCAGGGGGTATGGTGCGGTTCTACTATATTATACCAGGGGGGTACAGCGCAGTTCTACTATACTTTACCAGGGTGTCATTCCTTAGTTATTCTATATTCTTTCAACGGGTCTTATTTGTCAGTGTCCATATACTCCCAATGTTGTGCTTCCAGTTTCGGTGCTTTAGCAGGCAAAAGCGGATGTGGCCCGAAGTTGCGTGGTATAGGTTGGACATGGTGCACTTTTACAAGAATGATTGTCAGTGGTCTTAATATAAATTTGGCTGCGAAGCAAACCTATAACTTGTCTTTATAATTAAAAAATATTTGACAATTTTTTCTTGCACCCCTGTACGCCTCTCATTGGGGACAAAAGTCAATAGTGTGACGTAATCGATTTAGTTCTTTACAGCTATATACTCTAACCTAGCGGCAGAAAACCTTTAATGCTGAATTTGTTCATATCGCTTGCTTTATTCTGGCCGCGAAGCGTCTGGCTGCCTACTGTGCTTTTTTTGTCCAGCGCGTGCAACATTCATTGTGCGAAGTGGCTTGTCACAGGGAAACTAAGCGCGTGCGACTTGCCTTTTAAAAAGAGGCTTCTCTTAGTAAATTAACTTATTGCTTTTACAAAACAACATATTTTACCGCCGCAGATTGAAATGAAAAATTGTGGAGGCAGTGTACACCACTCTGTTTCCAGTTTTTATTCTATGAATGAAATCACTTTAATTTCTATATTTTTGTTTAGTTGTTTTCCTCCATAGGTTAATTATTTTAAATTGAAGTTCAAAATTGGCCTGAGGAGCAATCTATAATTTGTCTTTATAATTGAAAACTATTTAACAATGTTTTCTTTAGTTTTTTAGACACCTCTAAACACAAAAACGGCCGAATTTTAATTTTACCCCCCTAAATTACTCCCCTTTTTTTCAAGAGGTAAATTGTTTATTTTAACATCAGCTTTAAATGTTTCTCTAACATTTGTGAAATTTTCAGATGTTTATGTCATTTCCTTCTAGTGTAAATATATCATTAAAATTTCCTAAAGTGTTGTGCATTTTGACCCCCCGGATGAAAAGTTCAGGGGTAAGGTTTAACATTTTGTTACTTAGCATTGTATATGTCATGTATCCATCATCCATAAATATATCAGATTTTTTTTACATTTTTTTATCTCTGAAAAGTGCTTAAAACCAAAATTAACAAAAAATGACAGTTTTGCCCCCCTAAAAACCACCCCTTAGAACCTAGGCAATTTTTTTTTATATTAGAAACAACTTTGGGAGGGTATTTAACAGTTGTGAAAATTTCATGTTCCAACTATGTTTTTTTCCTTGTCAAAAGTGAGCCATAAAAAATTGACTGAAAAAAAAAAAAATAATAACTAGACAGGGTGTGCGGTTTTTGTATATTTTTCCAGGGGGTATAGCGCGGTTCTACTATATTATATCAGGGGGTTTGGTGCGGTTCTACTATATTATACCAGGGGGGTACAGCGCAGTTCTACTATACTTTACCAGGGTGTCATTCCTTAGTTATTCTATATTCTTTCAACGGGTCTTATTTGTCAGTGTCCATATACTCCCAATGTTGTGCTTCCAGTTTCGGTGCTTTAGCAGGCAAAAGCGGATGTGGCCCGAAGTTGCGTGGTATAGGTTGGACATGGTGCACTTTTACAAGAATGATTGTCAGTGGTCTTAATATAAATTTGGCTGCGAAGCAAACCTATAACTTGTCTTTATAATTAAAAAATATTTGACAATTTTTTCTTGCACCCCTGTACGCCTCTCATTGGGGACAAAAGTCAATAGTGTGACGTAATCGATTTAGTTCTTTACAGCTATATACTCTAACCTAGCGGCAGAAAACCTTTAATGCTGAATTTGTTCATATCGCTTGCTTTATTCTGGCCGCGAAGCGTCTGGCTGCCTACTGTGCTTTTTTTGTCCAGCGCGTGCAACATTCATTGTGCGAAGTGGCTTGTCTCAGGGAAACTAAGCGCGTGCGACTTGCCTTTTAAAAAGAGGCTTCTCTTAGTAAATTAACTTATTGCTTTTACAAAACAACATATTTTACCGCCGCAGATTGAAATGAAAAATTGTGGAGGCAGTGTACACCACTCTGTTTCCAGTTTTTATTCTATGAATGAAATCACTTTAATTTCTATATTTTTGTTTAGTTGTTTTCCCCCATAGGTTAATTATTTTAAATTGAAGTTCAAAATTGGCCTGAGGAGCAATCTATAATTTGTCTTTATAATTGAAAACTATTTAACAATGTTTTCTTTAGTTTTTTAGACACCTCTAAACACAAAAACGGCCGAATTTTAATTTTACCCCCCTAAATTACTCCCCTTTTTTTCAAGAGGTAAAATGTTTATTTTAACATCAGCTTTAAATGGTTCTCTAACATTTGTGAAATTTTCAGATGTTTATGTCATTTCCTTCTAGTGTAAATATATCATTAAAATTTCCTAAAGTGTTGTGCATTTTGACCCCCCGGATGAAAAGTTCAGGGGTAAGGTTTAAAATTTTGTTACTTAGCATTGTATATGTCATGTAACCATCATCCATAAATATATCAGATTTTTTTTACATTTTTTTATCTCTGAAAAGTGCTTAAAACCAAAATTAACAAAAAATGACAGTTTTGCCCCCCTAAAAACCACCCCTTAGAACCTAGGCAATTTTTTTTATATTAGAAACAACTTTGTGAGGGTATTTAACAGTTGTGAAAATTTCATGTTCCAACTATGTTTTTTTCCTTGTCAAAAGTGAGCCATAAAAAATTGACTGAAAAAAAAAAAAAAAATAATAACTAGACAGGGTGTGCGGTTTTTTATATTTTGCTAGGGGGTTATAGCGCGGTTCTACTATTTTATACCAGGGGGGGTATAGCGCAGTTCCACTCTACTTTACCAGGGTGTTATTCCTTGGTTATTCTATATTCTTTCAACGGGTCTTATTTGTCAGTGTCCATATACTCCCAATGTTGTGCTTCCAGTTTCGGTGCTTTAGCAGGCAAAAGCGGATGTGGCCCGAAGTTGCGTGTTATAGGTTGGACATGGTGCACTTTTACAAGATTGATTGCCAGTGGTCTTAATATAAATTTGGCTGCGAAGCAAACCTATAACTTGTCTTTATAATTGAAAAATATTTGACAATTTTTTCTTGCACCCCTATACGCCTCTAATTGGGGACAAAAATCAATAGTGTGATGTGTTCGATTTAGTTCGTTACAGCTATCTACTCTAATCTAGCGGCATAAAACCTTCAATACAGAATTTGTTCATATCGCTTGCCTTATTCTGGCCGCGAAGCGGCTGGCTCCCTGCTGTGCTTTTTTTGTCCAGCGCGTGCAACATCCATTGTGCAAAGTGTCTCGTCTTAGTAATTAACTTATTGCTCTTACAAAACAACATATTTTACCGCCGCAAGTTTAAATAAAAAATCTGCCAGGCAGTGTACACCACTTTGTTTGCAATTTTTTTTCCATCAAAAAATCACTTTAATTTCTATATTTTTGGTTAATTATTTTCCCCCATGGGTTAATTATTTTGAGTTGAAGGTCAAAATTTTGCTGTGAAGCAACCTATAATTTTTCTTTATAATTGAAAACTATTTAACAATGTTTTTTTTAGTTTTTTAGACACCTCTAAACACAAAAATGGCAGAATTTTAATTTTGCCCCCCTAAAATACTCCCCTATTTTCAAGAGGTAAAATGTTTATTTTAACATCAGCTTTAAATGGTTCTCTAACATTTGTGAAATTTTCAGATTTTTATGTCATTTCCTTCTAGTGTAAATATATCATTGAAATTTCCTAAAGTGTTGTGCTGTTTGACCCCCCGGATAAACAGTTCAGGGCTAATGTTTAAAATTTTGTTACTTAGCATTGTATATGTCATGTATCCATCATCCATAAATATATCAGATTTTTTTTACATTTTTTCATCTCTGAAAAGTGCCCAAAACCAAAATTAACAAAAAATGACAGTTTTACCCCCCTAAAAACCACCCCTTAGAACCTAGGCAATTTTTTTTTATATTAGAAACAACTTTGGGAGGGTATTTAACAGTTGTGAAAATTTCATGTTCCAACTATGTTTTTTTCCTTGTCAAAAGTGAGCCATAAAAATTGACTGAAAAAAAAAAAAAAAAAAAAAAATAATTCGGACAAAAACAACATGTGTCCAAAAAAAAATTTTTTTTTTCGGGCCACATAATAACTAGACAGGGTGTGCGGTTTTGGTATATTTTGCTAGGGGGTTATAGCGCGGTTCTACTATATTATACCAGGGGGGTATAGCGCAGTTCCACTATACTTTACCAGGGTGTTATTCCTTGGTTATTCTATACTCTTTCAACGGGTCTTATTTGTCAGTGTCCATATACTCCAAATGTTGTGCTTCCAGTTTCGGTGCTTTAGCAGGCAAAAGCGGATGTGGCCCGAAGTTGCGTGTTATAAGTTGGACATGGTGCACTTTTACAAGATTGATTGCCAGTGGTCTTAATATAAATTTGGCTGCGAAGCAAACCTATAACTTGTCTTTATAATTGAAAAATATTTGACAATTTTTTCTTGCACCCTTATACGCCTCTAATTGGGGACAAAAATCAATAGTGTGATGTGTTCGATTTAGTTCTTTACAGCTATCTACTCTAATCTAGCGGCAGAAAACCTGCAATACAGAATTTGTTCATATCGCTTGCCTTATTCTGGCCGCGAAGCGGCTGGCTCCCTGCTGTGCTTTTTTTGTCCAGCGCGTGCAACATCCATTGTGCAAAGTGTCTCGTCTTAGTGAATTTAACTTATTGCTCTTACAAAACAACATATTCTACCGCCGCAAGTTTAAATAAAAAATCTGCCAGGCAGTGTACACCACTTTGTTTGCAATTTTTTTTCCATCAAAAAATCACTTTAATTTCTATATTTTTGGTTAATTATTTTCCCCCATGGGTTAATTATTTTGAGTTGAAGGTCAAAATTTTGCTGTGAAGCAACCTATAATTTGTCTTTATAATTGAAAACTATTTAACAATGTTTTCTTTAGTTTTTTAGACACCTCTAAACACAAAAATGGCCGAATTTTAATTTTGCCCCCTTAAAATACTCCCCTATTTTCAAGAGGTAAAATGTTTATTTTAACATCAGCTTTAAATGGTTCTCTAACATTTGTGAAATTTTCAGATTTTTATGTCATTTCCTTCTAGTGTAAATTTATCATTGAAATTTCCTAAAGTGTTGTGCATTTTGACCCCTCGGATAAACAGTTCAGGGCTAATGTTTAAAATTTTGTTACTTAGCATTGTATATGTCATGTATCCATCATCCATAAATATATCCGATTTTTTTTACATTTTTTCATCTCTGAAAAGTGCCGAAAACCAAAATTAACAAAAAATGACAGTTTTACCCCCCTAAAAACCACCCCTTAGAACCTAGGCAATTTTTTTTATATTAGAAACAACTTTGGGAGGGTATTTAACAGTTGTGAAAATTTCATGTTCCAACTATGTTTTTTTCCTTGTCAAAAGTGAGCCATAAAAATTGACTGAAAAAAAAAAAAAAAAAAATAATAATTCGGACAAAAACAACATGTGTCCAAAAAAATTTTTTTTTTTCGGGCCACATAAAAACTAGACAGGGTGTGCGGTTTTTGTATATTTTTCCAGGGGGTATAGCGCGGTTCTACTATATTATATCAGGGGGTATGGTGCGGTTCTACTATATTATACCAGGGGGGTACAGCGCAGTTCTACTATACTTTACCAGGGTGTCATTCCTTAGTTATTCTATATTCTTTCAACGGGTCTTATTTGTCAGTGTCCATATACTCCCAATGTTGTGCTTCCAGTTTCGGTGCTTTAGCAGGCAAAAGCGGATGTGGCCCGAAGTTGCGTGTTATAGGTTGGACATGGTGCACTTTTACAAGATTGATTGCCAGTGGTCTTAATATAAATTTGGCTGCGAAGCAAACCTATAACTTGTCTTTATAATTAAAAAATATTTGACAATTTTTTCTTGCACCCCTATACGCCTCTAATTGGGGACAAAAGTCAATAGTGTGATGTATTCGAATTAGTTCTTTACAGCTATCTACTCCAATCTAGCGGCAGATACCTTCAATACAGAATTTGTTCATATTGCTTGCCTTATTCTTTGTTCATATCGCTTGCCTTATACGCGAAGCGGCTAGCTCCCTGCTGTGCTCCCTGCTGTGCTTTTTTTGTCCAGCGCGTGGAACATCCATTGAGCAAAGTGTCTCGTCTTAGTGAAACTAAGCGCGTGCGACTTTTCTTTTAGAAAGAGGCTTTTCTTAGTGAATTAACGTATTTCTCTTACAAAACAACATGTTTTACCGCCGCAAGTTTAAATGAAAAATCTGCCAGGCAGTGTACACCACTCTGTTTGCAATTTTTTTTCCATAACAAAAATCACTTTAATTTCTATATTTTTGGTTAATTATTTTCCCCCATGGGTTAATTATTTTGAGTTGAAGGTCAAAATTTTGCTGTGAAGCAACCTATAATTTGTCTTTAGAATTGAAAACTATTTAACAATGTTTTCTTTAGTTTTTAAGATACCTCTAAACACAAAAATGGCCGAATTTTAATTTTGCCCCCCTAAAATACTCCCCCTTTTCCAAGAGGTAAAATGTTTATTTGAACATCAGCTTTAAATGGTTGTTTAACATTTGTGAAATTTTCAGATGTTTATGTCATTTTCTTCTAGTGTAAATATATCATTGAAATTTCCTAAAGTGTTTTACATTTTGACCCCCCGGATGAAAAGTTCAGGGGTAAGGTTTAAAATTTTGTTACTTAGCATTGTATATGTCATGTATCCATCATCCATAAATATATCAGATTTTTTGTACATTGTTTTATCTCGGAAAAGTGCTTAAAACCAAAATTAACAAAAAATGACAGTTTTGCCCCCCTAAAAACCACCCCTTAGAACCTGGGCAATTTTTTTTTATATTAGAAACAACTATGGGAGGGTATTTAACAGTTGTGAAAATTTCATGTTCCAACTATGCTTTTTTCCTTGTCAAAAGTGAGCCATAAAAAATTGACTGAAAAAAAAAAAAAAAAAAAAAAAAAATCATTCGGACAAAAACAACATGTGTCCAAAAAAAAAATTTTTTTTTCGGGCCACATAATTCGAACAAAAACAACATGTGTCCAAAAAAAAATTTTTTTTTTCGGGCCACATAAATAAAAAAAATGTATGCATATTCAGTTTGCTCTTATAGGTTGACTCCGGCCTACGCCTACGCCATCTTGTTCTCGGTTGGATTGTATAGGTATGTGGGAAAAGGTCCTTTTTGGCAGGAACTAGTTGAATTCAACGAGGAATCATGCCGGTACGACTGGTGGACCAACCTTCTCTACATTACCACTATATACCCTGCAACACCCAAGGTTTAACTAACATATAATGTTAAACAACGGTATTGGTCGTTCTGGAGACCAATTTGTTTGGCAAACGCACCCAAAACAATAGTTTGGTTTAAATCGTAAAGGAAACGTTTCAGTCCGATTTAGTATACGCGAGGAGGAAGAAGAATATATCGCATGCTATATCAGTATTTTATAAAAACCGTAGCTAAATGATTACTGTTCGATTACTTTAACCTCAATTTATCAGGTGGGTTGATATCGGCCTGTTTTATAGGTAGGCCTATCCCTATACTTGTTATCTAAAAATATGTCGCCTGCTGCATGGTTTACCACTTTTCGTAACTATAAAAATGGGACAAAAACTTTTTTATCTCTTTGTTTAAAGTGTTACGCAGTTGCGTGGTATCTAAGCAACGATATGATGTTCTATGTCCTTTCACCGTTCGTGCTGCTCCTTCTTTACTAGTAAGGGTTCGGTCTTGTTTTATTCACTAAAATATATTATATTTTTAAGTGTACTTCTAAACAAAACAATTCAATTTTCACAGCGCTTTCTACCTCGGACTGGCTGTTATTTGTTTTCTTATTGTCGGATGTCAGGTGGCTGTAGCTCTTCTTGCATATTTCAACGGCATTCAACCAGATCTCATTTCCACGTTACAAATATTTACCGTGTAAGTGTTACAATATCGGAATACAGCTAAAACAAATGTATTTATTGCACCGGGTTGAATAAGACAACCCTTTGTGTAATCATACTTTGACATAAATATTAAAATTGCTTTTAAACTTTACCGGTTAGTTTTTCAGTTTGGCCAAGCCGAGCCATGAAACTTGCTATTAAATTCAATCAAATATTTTTGAGAAACAATATTTTAATTCCAAACACATACTTGGAATAAAAAACTTTTTGTTTTCGAATATGTGATTAGATGGATTCGATTGGTTCTACCAGAGGAAATTCCTGAAGCTACTATGAGCGAAAACTTCATGTACAACATCTATACGCCGCCATGGTGCAGATATGCAATATACTTGATTGGCATGCTTACAGGCTATTTACTTTACCGAACCAAGCATAAAATAAAAATGGGAAAGGTAAGGGGATAATAACGACGACATTCTCATAATTGATTTATTTTAGTTTACTTTAGAGTTCTCTCTATTTTAAATGCAAGCAAGAGTTGACAGTTTTATCGCATTATGCTTTATTTTAAACACTTTGGAATAAGAACGAACGGTTTTGCGAGATGACGTCATTGAGTTAGGGGTGTTGTTATCGGGCGAAATCGTGCGCGAATATGCAGAAATGTTGTCTAATCGCGCGAAAAAAATGCGTATTTTGGTTTAAATTGGCAAAACTTTCAATTTAAAGGTAAATAGACTCTCATATTGCTCTATGCAATGGCATTTAGTCTAAGTGTGCTATGTACGAATCAACCCAGTTCGATAAGAATTACGTTTCGCCTTTAAGTGAGGGTTGCATAAATTTCAGTCACATTAACTGATAAAGATACAAGTGCGTATCTAAACGTTTCTATCAAGATAATTTCGATTTATTCAACCTTTTTGGCTTTGACATGCCCTATTAGGCTGTCTATTTTACAACAAATCCACTCTGCAATGTTTAGGAGTTCACTCGATGCAACGTACTAAGTATAAATTGCGCTTTTTTGCGCTATAATACACTCCCGAAAAAAAAAACACTTTATGTAGGAAAAGTTGTAAAAAATATAGTTTGGGGGGCCCAAGACCTGGTGTCAACCTGAACCCGCCCCTGTCTAAGGCTTGCTTGTCTTTCAGTTGGTTGTCATCATCGGATGGATTGTTTCCATTGGAGCCGCACTTGCCCTTATCTACGGATTGGCCGGTCATACACAAAACATAGAGCCTCTGAGTGACGAAATGGCAGCCTTCTACCACGGGGCCTCGCGACCTGTCTGGGCTCTCTGTATGGCTTGGGTCGTGGTGGCCTGCTCTTCAGGCTATGGTGGTAGGTTGAACGACCGTTGAGCACAGAACACTCAACATTAAACTTAAGCTATAGGTTCAGTTAGGCTTTATTGCTTTCAGGGACATAATATTTGTATAAGTGAGGAATAACTAACATAGACAAATGTGTGGCACTTTTACACCGTTATGGAATTCTAGGGCCCATAAACTCTATATCAACAGGCAACAGCTCATCATTGCCATGAAATTAGCAAATAGCAAGGTAAAAATAACTGAGGGCAATTGGCGCCCCGCGAGATAGCAGGGTTTAGTTGAAAGTGCATATGTTGCAATAAAAGTTGTAAAAACTATATATTTCTACTTTTCTGCAAAATGAAACGATTACGTGTACACTTTACTTTTCAGGTCCGGTGACTAAAATTCTTGATTGGAAAGTGTTCACGCCACTGAGCAGGCTCACGTACAGTACTTACATTTCGCATATGCTGGTTCTGCAGTGGTTTATCGGCTCACAAGAGAAGCCCATGCACTTCTTGACAGTAAACGTCACGTATTTTTATCTAGGTAAATCAGCAGAAGGGTTGGATTCAGGAGGGGGGGTTGCATCAAGCCATGCCACCCTTGCCAAAAACTATATATGTGCCAACTTTACTGTGTTAATACAAACATTATCTGGCGAACGCGCTTCTGGCGAACTTCTATCCCTTTTTAAGAAAATCTATTTAGCCGTGAGATGCCATTCAAACTATGCATGTTACGTCAACCCATAAACTCTTTAAAATGCAGTTTTTATTGCGAGCAATGTGCGAATCTGTTTAGTGTGCCTAATTCGCCATCATCCATGGTATAGTACATTGTTGGGCAGTAAAGTACTACTTTATGCACTTGCTGTTAAAGTCTTGCCAAAGGATATTCTATGATTTGTTACACTTATGTTTGGTAATGCTTCAGTCGCTTTAAGGACGATAGTTGCTGATAGGATAATAACAGATTTGTAGTATGATGTTTTTTATTGCATTTAAAAATTAATTAAATTTGCTTGAAATTGCACTATACTAAACATTTTCAATCAGGTTCTCTTGTGATTTCCTTTGGGATTGGCTTTCTGCTCGCGCTCGCTGTGGAATGGCCCATGATCGGTTTGCTCAAACTAGCATTTCCTCCAAAACGCGCAACAGCTCAGCCAAACATAAGCGCGCCCAAGATGGAATTGACTAATGTGGAGTCGTCGGTGGGAGACAATTCGTCTGGAGCCAAGCAAAATTTGAAAAAAGGTTTGTTCTATTTTCAGCTTTTTTACGCCCTGTGTTGTACAATTATGTTTTAAAGTAAATTGAAATAAAGATGCTACTGTAACCAACGGCTTATTGGTAAAGCAAAAGAACTCCATAATAACGCCAGGAGAACAGAATTACCGAAAAATCACTTTTCTCTCTTTTAGTATATTAATTGCAAAATTTCAATGTGGCAAACCGCCTAATAGCAGAAATGCTTAGATTGACAAGGTAAATACACTACAACTTTGGTTCACTGTCTGTAACAACCGATGGTCATATAGGGCTATCAACCACTTCTTAATTCAGTTGTGACCCTTGCTGGATAAGTAGTGGCCTTCTATTTCCAATAGTAACCTTCTATTAAAAATAAATAGAAATGTTACGCCAAAATGCAGGATCTCTACTTTACGGTCTGTCGGATGCCAAGCGACACATGACGTGTCAACTGTAATAATATAAGTGACAAGCAAAACAATAAAATAGTAAATCAATGAAAAACGGCCGACGCCTAAAAAGGTGGCAGAAACGTCAATTACCAAAGTTTCTGACTGTTTTACAAGCTCTCCCAAAACCCTACTGCCTTGATTGTTTTTTGGTTACGCGGATCACCACAACGAGAGGAAAAAATGTTGTAAATGTCATATGTAACTGATTATTAGGTGCCAACGGAAAACGTCATAAGATAAGAAATGAAGCGTGAACGTTGAGGTGCAAGTGTAGCTAAGCGGTATAATTTACGTGAGTGAGAAAGAAAGAGTGAAAAGAACAACACGTGTACAAACGATAAAGCAAAGAAACAATAACGCACACGCATAAACAAACGACAAAAAATAATTAATAACGCACACACAAAAGACGATATAATCGGTGCAACAGAAATACTCGGTATGATACAAAAACCTTCGTTTAATTTTTGTTACACTATAGCCAGCCATATTTAGCCTCTGATAACATAGTGATCTATATGTCTTTTAAAATAAAATAAAATGTTATACCTTTCGGTTATAAATTTAAATTTTAGCATTAATTTACAGGGTTTCAAAGATTTCTGTTAAATTTTGTATTACAATTTAATATAGTATAATATTACAATATTAGTTTTCCAAGGTCGTCTTTATTGAGAACGCTTTAGTGAGGTTATAATCGAAGGTCGCTCACAAACAAAAGTTTAAATGAAGCAGATTTTAAATACGATACTCGGTCGTTATTGTTACTTCACACATTGATGCATTGAGACGTAAAGCGTTTATGTACTTAATAAATCAACGCACAATATTTGAGTTAGGGTGCTGGTTAGCATTTGGGTACGGGTGAGCCAAGTATCATTAAACTTAATCTTCTTATGTATAGTATTGTTAAGTCAAATTATGGCATTATTTAAAACCTCAAACTCTAAAAGTCAGACTTTTTGTTCCTTTGGATGCACTAATTGCCGTAGACCTTTTTGCTTAAAACTGCAGTAATTTCTAATGGGACGGGGACTGTCGTCTTTACATTCTGTTATATTCACAAACTCGTTATTGCAGTGAAAAGCAAAAACGTATATATTTTTTTCCTATCAGGCCCAAATATTTTTTTTCAATTAGGCCTAATAACACATGCACATTCTCCAGACTTTACGTTATTAATTTTAAAATTTTAACAACGCAGCCTATATTAATAGCAGAATTTCGGGTGGAGACAGCAGTCGAGGCCAACACCAATTTAGCATTTTGCCATGAAAATCAATCAATTGTTCAAGACGAAAAAGGCAGTTTTAAATGCGAAAGTGGACCCCTAGCTTTCCATAGCGAAAGCGACTCTGGATTCACCGAAAAAGTCCACAAGTTTTAAAGAGACGATTCACTTGGTGTACCCTCTGCTATTGAAGTTGCTTTTAATGCTTTTGGCTAGTATTTCAATATAACAATATTGTGTATTTCGAAAGAGTAATTTAAAACTTTTATTGTATATTCTTGTAAGGATATTATTCGTTTGGTTGTGATTTATTTGGTGAGTTTTAGCGTGTGCTGTTTTTACTCAACATTGCTGCACTTCTTGGCATTCACACACGAAATAGACCGAAATAGCGAGTTTAAATCATTTTGTCCTGCCTTTGCACCGTTTTTTTGCAATGTCAATTGTAATGCATTTTAACGCAATTAAAGCCTTTTCGTGCTAACGACTAACAACTCCAGGACACCCCCGGGGCACGTTTGGCAGCGTTGTGATTCTCAAGTTTGTGGTTGGCAACAGGTCAGTATGTCGACTGCTATACGACCATAGCGTTTCCTCAAGGCTTAAAAGAGAACCTTTTCAAAAGAGGTTAGTATAAGCTGATCTAAAAGATTAATAAAAACTGACTGGACCGTTACAGGTTACAAAAGGAGGCTGTGTCCAGTCTATTAGTGGTGGTACATTTATAAATGTGTTACTTACTTCATGCAGAATGTTTTCAACAAGTCAAAAGTGCAATTCAATTTAGAGTTTTGAATGTCAGATAGGAAGCGTTTATTATCTTACGTCAACTAACGTGAAATGCATTTAATATACCGATTTGTTAAATTTTAGGGTATTTCAGGTTGTACTTGGGGCTTAATGAAATATTATTAAATCTTTTTGAGCTTGGTATATGTTAACAAAATCGCTAAATATATTATGTACAATAACCATCCACTACTGCTGCCAAAGTTATGTAATGTATCTGTCCACAGAGTGTAGATTAACGTATATCTAAATATAATTTGTAAACAGGAATTTAACGTATGCCATAGTGAAATGTCTTAAAACTGGCGTAGGACACCAACATAGTATAATAAAGTTCAGGCACTTTTGTTCACTGGTTTTATCTGAAAGTTTTAGTTTGCCGAAGAAAATTAGGAATCATAGGTAAGTTTTGACAGGGTAACTTTTAAGCCATTGTAAACTAAGCTTTTAAAATATAACAAAAAAATTAAATGCCGTTTAAGCACAAGCGACTCGGACTTATCAAGCAACTTTTTAGTGGCGATATACCAAACCAACTGCCTTTCGTTGGCCAGAAAAAAAAAATTAGATGCAACATTGGCCATTTTATCTATTTAGAACCTGTTTATATGCACTATATATTATAACAAGTACAATATACAGGCTCTGATGTAACTCGAACCTCTCCAGACCTTACTTGAATCAGGGTTAAGAACTGTGATATTTTAATCAAAATCAACTGGCACAGGTGGGTAATGGTGAGTGCAAACTCGTACGTCTGGAATAAAAATATCTGCATTAGTTTAGTTTCGATACTGAATCATCCCTAATTAGTTCACTAGAAACAAGCAACATTCACTATTTAGTACCAAACTTTCTTTTTCTTTTAAATAGCTTGTTTTGCGTTTGTTTCGACATGATAATTGCTGGCCGGATATACAAGAATCTGATAAAAACCTGCATCGCAATCCTTTTCCTCTTGAGCCTTTATACATTTTGGTAAGTATACTGTCTTTTCAATTGTTCTTGCTGTACACCCCAATTTATCTTGATGTTTTTACATTTTGAATTTACATACGTTGCCTGAAGAATTTGCCCCATATAAAGATGGCACGGAATTTTGTTTATACAACCTTAGTTAAATTCAACCCCCCGATTAATCATGCAATCGTGGCGTTACCTGTACTAGCGTTTTGGCCACTTAACGCAATTAGGAGTGTGTAGCACTGAAATACACTGCATTAGTGAACAAGACAAAATTTGATGCTACAAACATGGTATAAATAACTTAGCTATTACCAAGATATGCTATAGTGTAAATTTTTTTGGGATTTCTTCTCTTTTGGATTCGACTTATATGTAGTAATATTTGTAATAGAACCTAACCTTAGCAGCAGTACAACATATTAAGTTTACTATTTCACTTGTTTGTTTGTGTTTTTAGGCACGGCTCTACTTTGATTCGAATTTCTAAAGAGCGCCATGTCGCTACATCCGCGAAAAATTCAGTTGCAATTGCGCTCGGGGCAGAGACAAGCGAGAAACAAACAACAACTGCATTGCAGTTAGAAACCGGTGTTACAAGGAGTTTGCCAGTTACCAGCACTCGCGCCCTCATTAGGTAAGAGCAAAATTGCGCCTTCTAAATCAGCGCTTTTCAACCGGTGTGGGTGCACCAAAATATGCATGTGGTGCACTAGTACGAAAAGGTATGCAAGGGTGCATCACAAACTTTTAAAGAACCATTAATATGTGATATTGAATGCTATTTTATGACATGCAATTATACTCGCAAGCAGCCTGCAGCCGGAATCGAACTCTAACCGACAGTGTGTAAAACTTTTGCAGCGCCGCTCTGTTTAAATGACATGAGTGATATTAATATGGATAATGATTTTTCATATCGCTTTTTACCACAGTTTACCTTTTAAGTAAACAAGGTGCATGAATTCGTCACAACTATTTTAAGGGTTCACCAAACCAAAAAAAGGTTGAAGAGCACTGTTCTAAATTACGCCAAACCAAAGGCACTTTTGATTTCGAGACTTTTGTGACTGTTGCTTGGTGATAAGTGACCTCAATCAAAAACGGATCGCTACGGGAAACTTGACAAAGCTTTATGCATGTCAATCATTAAAATGAGTGCAAGTTACACAATGCCTACTAACTTACATAAAAACAAAGGCGATGGATGAATCAAATACTGAAATTGTATGACTAGCAACATTATGTTTTGGAAATGTATGTTTGTTGAACGGAGGGCACAACTTGATATGCCACGAAAAACAAACATCCTTAAAATCAACGCCGCATGCGTTGTAACCTTGCCTTCGGGCGTAGTTAACAGTACACGCGACGTAAACTGAGAGCGAGTAGCTCTGAAAGAACCAATGACAATCGACGAAATTGACAATAGTAAAATATAGGTGACAATAGTAAATAATAAAAAACTACTAACGAATTCGAACATTCTTTCGTCATTTAAGCAACGACTAATGATGACACAATATCCTAATTATATAATGTGCTTAACGGTAAGTCGTGTTATCTGAAACACGGCGAGCAACAATGTGATTTTATTTTTGAGCTAGAGGCTAACCTAAAAAGAAAGTTGCCTAGTATTCTTTTCATTTAACAAACCTTTTAACGTATGATATAGTCATTAATATGGTATAAACTATCTGAGCGATTTTTAATGGCACAGCGTATAGTTAAATGAAGCACAAAACTTAATTAATGTAAAATAACGAAGGCATAATGGTAAAGTAAAGCAATTTTTAAATGTTTGAAATTATATTCTTTAAATGTTTCTTGCGAATTTAAAAGCGAAATCTAAAACTTAATGTCTGTATACATGGTATTTAAATCAGGCCCGTTGAGGCCCGTTGAGGCCCGGACGGCATTACATTACATTATATGCCGGCTTTTATAGATATGTTTAAAGCGTTTGCGAGATTTTGTTAGGCGTCATGGCTAGGGGCTACTGACACTGGTGTATTAACATATTTTTTTGATGCAGCTATAAGCTTCGTAAACTTATAGAAAATGCGACAACACATACAACCATATTTTTTGCAGGCAAAAGGCAACAGAAAAGACACATGGAATATCCCGTACTCAAACAAACTGCACTGCACGAAACAACGTTTTCTTTTTGAAAACTCACAAGACCGCCGGTACATCTGTCCAGGTATACAATCCAAAGCAGCAAAGCAGCATAATTTATTTTGAAATGCGGTAACATATAAAAACGCTCTATAACAAACTTAAAGTTTCAGTATTGTAACCTTTTAGAGTATGTTACTATAAAATGATCGATGTGTCTTTATTTCTGCAGAACATTTTATTTCGCTACGGCCTCAAACATAATCTCATTTTTGCGATGCCGGTCAACCAACACGACTTCAACTACCCCTACATCTTTAATAGGAAAAGCGTCTACCGAACCCCAAGTATATGCATATGCACGACATATTTTTGATAGTGTATACAGTATACGGAATTATTTTTTTATTTTTGTGACGCACACGGATTTTTATATTATTTAAAACAAAAAAGTCGACTATTTTAGATTTATTTTCTTTTTTCGTTTTCGTTTTTCTTAAAATATAGAATATGCAAAGTTTTCTACAGAATGACTTGCCGATACCGACAGTATGTCTAAAATGTTTGTCACCTTTTGATAAGTTTGATTATTTGACGAGTTGACTTAACCTCCGTTTCCTATTAAATAAATTTTTGATTTTTTTTGTTGCAATTTTAAATGTAATATGGATTTACAGGCACTTCATATAGTTTTTTGGCGTTTAAGTTATCTGCGATCTTTGAGAGTCGAACGTTCTTAACAATACTTCTCCTAACCAATTCGTCAGTGACTAATAGTCTGTTATACTCTTATTCGCATACAGGTTGGAACACATTTTTCTTTATACATTACAGTGCCTCCTGATTTCTCTATTTAGGTTGGAACAAGTTCAACATCATGGCGCAACACATTCGAGTCAACTACAACGAGGTGAGGGCTGTGATGCCGCCAGACACTTTCTTCTTCTCCATCATTCGCGAGCCGGGATCGCATTTCGAGTCGTGCTACGAATTCTTTCGAGACGTGTCCGGGCCATTCCGCCGCGTTCCTGCCAAAACTACGCCCGAATACTGGCTCAGTCACGCACATCTTCTCTTCAACAAAACCGGCCGATACTGGGGACTGGCCAAGAACCTAAACACCTTCGATTTCGGATACGACAATCTGAACGAGACCGCCGCCTACCTGCAAAACACCATGGCCGAAATTTCGCGCAGATATGACTTGGTTTTAATTGCGGACCATTACGACGAGTCCATGGTTTTACTGGGCGACGCCCTCTGCTGGCCCATTCAAGATCTCGCCTGTCTGACCTTGAACGCGCGCAGCCAAGGTCAGGTGGACGACGTGAGGCGAGATAAAATTAAAATGTTAGCTCGAAAATGGAACAAGGCTGACGCGGCGCTGTTTGATCATTTTAATAAAACTCTTTGGAGGAAAATCGAAGCCTACGGACGGGAACGAATGAGTAAGAGTATCGCAGAGCTGCAAAAGGCGCGCGAGAACCTGATTGAAACTTGCGTTGAAGGCGGAACGCAAGTTCCAATGGAAGAAGTAAAAGACAAAAAGATGCTAAATATGTTGTTCGTGCCTAAACACGTCACAGTTTCGGCTTACAACTTAAAAATGCAACCAGGAAAAGAGACATTTTGTCGGCACCTTGTTCTGCCCGAAATTCCATTTAGCAAGAAAATATTTGCCAAGCAACGCCAAACAGTTATTTCAAACGCCCCAAGGCGGCTGTCCAAAGTCCAAGTCGGAAAACCTTTACCGCGTTTAGTTAAAAAGCCAACATTGGCTCCAACAAATGTCACCAATTCAACACAATTAAACGTGTAGCCCATATCATAAAAAATCAAGCGATGGTATTGCTATTTTTATGTAAACAAAACTGAGCTATATATTTGAACAGATGTTCTGTCAGCAGATACGAACTTACATTAACATTTAAGATTAAAATGTTACGCAAAATAAAATAAAAGACTACGCGACAGTGGAAGAAACAGCGTTCTTATGTTTAACTGGAAACCTTAAACATGGAGTGTATCATGATATCAACGACCAAAGGATTATATTAAAACTTCGTACTATAGGTAAAGTTGACAAAATGATATATGAAATCCGCTTGTCAGAATTAAATTTTAGATTGACGTATTTTTTCAGTTAGAGCCTTAAGTTTGCTATTCATTGTTCATTCTTTTTTTTTTCTTAATTTTTTTTATTTTATTGTGGAGAAGAATTTGCCAGCTTATGGAACCGTATACAATCAATAGTTAACAGCATAAAGGCGACAAGCGCCTTAGTTGTTTTACAAGTTTTCCGATGACGGTAAAATGCGTGAAATTTTCTTAATAATATCACCCCTAGCGACTGATAAAATGGTTCATTAACGCATGAAGGATTGTTTACTACTTCAACTCTTTACTTTTAGCTCACATTTTGCATTGTCCCATTATTTATTTTTATATCATTATTATGAAGCACACCTTAGCAAGGATACTACGGCATATGATTATTTAAAAAAAGCTTTACGTGAAAAACAGTGTGCTATTGATTTCAATGTTTAGCCTGGACGCACCTTCGCCAATGTATGCGTATAGTTAAAACATATTTTTGCGTTTTTCAGAGTGCTCTTCAAATGTAAAACATATGATCCAAAATGCCCCTCATATTACCTTGCTAAGTTTTGCGCGATGCATTTTTATTTAAACTCATCAGTACCGCATTTAACCTGGACAAAGTCGGGTATTTCCTATAGCGAATATAATTTAACAAATGTTTAAAAATACAGTCATATTAGGAACACTAAACACGGATCTGTTCATTATCTTCAGTAGAAAGAGAGTGGCCCAAATAATAGATAAAATATTCATTATTTTATTAGCAAACGTTTCGGCAATTTCTTTTGCCATCATCAGTGCAGTAAGTGAGGCTAAGATAAAAACGAGTCACTATAGACGCTAGGACGTTTTAGAACGTTATATAAACAGAAAAAGGAAGTCGCAAAGTAACGGAGATAAGAACTGCAACTACCACTCTCTTTCTACTGAACAGTCATATTACAAGTTGGCTTAAGAAGTGTCCTCTACTTGGTCGAACTTGTGCGCAGATGTGAACTAAAATTTGGTTCTAATAAATTGTTTCGCGGCTAAACAATTGCGCTAGGCGCGAAACATTTCGGCAAATTTCAAGTTTTATTTTTCTCCCATGGAAAATAGAAAAGTAAATAACGTTACCGGATTTGGGAAAGGATCAGCCTTGAACCACAAGTGGTTATACAAAGAGACCGGGCCTTTCTATTTTAGCAATATATGAGTTTGAATTGGCGAAGAAAAAAAGTTGCGAGGAATAATCATATAAACACAATTACAACTTTTGCTAGGAAATAATTAAATAAAACACAGTTACGCACATAGCAATAAATAATAGTACAATATTATTTAAAAATACATCAGTATAAAAGAGGCGTTGTGAAATTACCGAAATAAACATGCGTTGAATATTGCCCCACGGCGACCACTCGACAGTAATTGAATAATTAGTCACATGCAACGCGGTTGCAATCAAACGGATAATTGAGATACAACAAAGGAAAAACAACGGCAAACACCCTGCGGGGCAAAAACAACGGACCACGTGGTGTCAGGTAAAATAAAAAAAAACAACAACAACAACTGGATGCTGGTTTAGCAATTTACATATGACGTTCAGTATAGTTGTCCAGGTATGCAAGTTTCAATTCACGTTTAAAATCAAACATACTTTAGGTTGCAATGGCATGCGGTATACTTTCCTATACTTGTACACATTTGTATCTTAAAGATTGTTGGCCACGTGTTGTGGAGATGCGAGGGACATAGTAGTTTAGCTTAAGGGCTTTTCGCGCACCATATTTGTGGATTTCTGTCGGACTAGTGAAAAAGTCTTTAAAGATCCTAGGTAACTTTTTACTTTTAAATTGGTGCATAAATTTTGCCAGTTCCATTTCATGCATTTCATGTATTCTTAGAATGCTTGTTTGCCTGTATAATTTATTCGTTGAACACTGGTAAGTGCTATTATGGTTATTCTTTTTATGATTCTGTTTTGCAGCACGACTATCTGCTGTAAATTTGTCTTATTTGCAAAACCCCATGAAATCAAGCCATAAAGTAGGTGTGGTTGAACTAATGTATATAGTAGACATTTCTAAGTATGTCTGAATTTACAGGCTTTAATTTGGCTAGTGTTCCTGCTAGTTTGACGAGACACTTTTTCATCGAGGATAACACCAAGATATTTAATAGATTTAGTTTTTTCAAGGTCAGGCATGGCCTCGTGTCTCTGGGTCTACCTCTGGTAGCTAGTGCCATGTGTCATCATCTTGACAAATAAACCCTAACAAACTACTTTTTTAACGATAAAACATTTTAAGGGTGTCGGTTAGCCATTTCTTCTAACTATACGTGTTACGGCAATCTGACATTTAGATATAGTAAGGAAACAAAATCATCGTTTTGTGTGCCATATCGTACAATGAACTTTATAGTATATTAGCAATTATTTGGATTTAGTTAATGAGAACTTTTGTATGTTTACCAAAGAAACGTTGCTCTTACCGGTCGCTGTAGAACTAATATTGTTCTTAAAACTTTGCAAAAGTACAAAAACAAACAAGCTTATCGAGCTCAGTTCAACGTAAAATGGTAATTATTAACTTGTTCGCAATTAGCTGAATATATACGTTGTGCCCCATATAAATAGATGTTAAAGTTACTCAAAAATCAGTTCCGATTTGCACCCTTTAAACAATTATCCAAATATTTTTAGAATTTTAACCGAGATTTAAACCAACAGTTGTGTGCCACTATAGAAAGTGATATTATTTTAAGGCTGGTTGATCGTCCAGTGTTTTCCATTATTTATCGTTCATTCTGGTTTATTTAGTGCGTTCACAAACACACCTTAACTGTTGAAGCAAAACGATCGTCTATTGTAATTGTAAATTAATATTTGTGATCAAAGGATCATTCTTGGAAGTTTTCTGATAAAAATTCAATTAGATCACAAATCTTTCGACAACAATATATTGCACATTCTATTCTTTCCTTGGCCTTTTCCCGATCAAATTCTGTAGAACAAAATATTATGTGATAAAAATAAAACCGTTTAGGATTTAGAACAAAAGTTTATACTTGAAGATAAAAATATTGTGTTTACACAAAGCTACTTAAAGACGTACGATAGTAAAAAAAATCTCTTGCGTAAATGTAATCATTGTAAATATAATAAGTTGATAGCGGGAAGCCGATCGCGCGAAAAAAGAATGTATAATTTGCAAAACGTGACTTGGGAATCTATTGGAGGCCGTTGGCTCTAAAACTCAATTCATGTTGGCTGGAATCGCATTTTAGGAAGAGTTACATAAAACTATCGAGAGGAACGATAAATAATATCGTTTGTTTAGGTTTAGGAGGTAACAATTGTTATTTAATTTGTGCAGTTTTATAAGCTCCTTGCTGATCACATTGGATCCGCACCCGATGAGTGTTAGACAAACGACTTATTTTACAGCTTAACCCTAACAAATAATTTAAATATGCTGTTCATCGATAAATTGTTTCTAAATAATTCCACTCACGTCTGTGAAAAAATACTTTCGGTATTAGTTTGAAATTAACAAAATTGTGGCTTGAGTTTAGACCACCCATGGTCTAATGAAAATTTGTGCATATGGATAAAATTAGACACAATATGGGGGATGAGGCGTTTTCTTCAGTATCTTGTCAGGTTTCGTGACCCTATAACGCAAAATCTGAAATAATAAAACTTTTGTTTTGCACTGTGTCACCTTTTTTTTCTGGATCCTGCTCTGTCGGTTTCACTGTACTTTGGGTAGTGATTACATTTTCATCGCGCTGTGGAGGTATTTCGATGACATGCTTGCAAGACGGGCAAGTGGTCTTGTACCCAACGGCGACATGATGGTCAAAGTCATCGCCCTGATATGTTCTGTTGTCGTATGCTGTTATAACTGCACTTGTTTGGCCTTTGCTTCCTATAGAAAAAAACATTTATAACACTGAAAGAAAAATATCTTTTACTTGGATTGAAATATATGACCTATAGCAGGGGTCGGCAACCTACCGCCCGCGGTCCGGATCCGGCCCGCGGTCCGGATCCGGCCCGCCGAAGTAATTCATCCGGCCCGCCGTCTCTTTGACAAATTAGACACAGGTCTATTTTAAATACTTTTTGACTATTTTAACTGCGTAACTGCGAAAAATTTTCGCGAAATGTTCATTACACCTCCGGGTTGTTTACGTTTTGATGCTGCCTTTTCAGCTATAGATCAGCAATTCTTTACTGTTGCGCCGTGGTAGGCTGCCAAGTGCGTAGCGCAAAATAGGAAAAATTATTAAAGAATATTGGATATACATTTTTAAACATTTTTTTTTTACTTTCGGCATTGTAATAAAAACATAAATTGAGAAGAAATACCGGTATACCAAAAAAAAAATTGCGCTTGCTTCGCTCGCCAGGTGCGTCTTTACTTTAAACAGTTAACAAACACTGAGCTAGATTAACTTTAAATGTTATCGCGTTCCCTCAAAGTAGTTTTATTACACTTTTCATTCGCTTTGCGTCAACAATTTACAGCCTCTGCAAATAAAATTAATCACGTTTTTAAGTGCAAAAAATATTCCAGGCCCGCCTGATTCACAGTTGTTCTAAAATAACACAATTCTTAGTTATCATTTTGTGCGGCCCGCAGAGACCTTTTTAAGTTTGGTTTGGCCCGCGATTGGAAAAAGGTTGCCGACCCCTGACCTATAGTCTATTTCCACTTTAGTATACATTTAGTATAGGCTACATTTAGTATACGTTATTCAGCAGTAGAACTCCTAAAAAAGAGTCTTTTTATGGCCATAACTTAAGTATCACGACCCAGTTAAGGTTTTGGATACTTTGCGGCTTAAATATAAGCGCTAAAAGTAGTCCATGGAGTTTCGAATACCTGTCGTATTTTTTCGGCGCAGTTGAACCGAATGCAATTATATAGACTAGATAGTTTGTGTGCGTACCGATGAAAGTAGAACAATTTTCTCTTTGAAACAAACAGATTTCTAACCGGAACGGACTTTTTAGAGATAACGACACCAAGTTACGTTGTAAAGGAATGTGTAAAACCAATAACCGTACACTATACATAGGAAACCTGAGATTATTACTACAAAAATGCAGCTGCAACTGTACTCAAATATGCAACTGAAGATCAGTTTATGTACATTTAGAAAATGGAGGTTGTTTAAAAGGATTGGCGTTCCGGACCGTTTCGATTTACATTTGCCATTGGTTTTGTGGTGGTGTGTATATCGATGTTGTGTTTTAGCAGCTATCGAATAGTTTGCAATAGAATATATATAATAGCCTGTTAATCCCAACGGTAGCTTATTAATTAATAAACATATTTAGCAACCTTGATTATGATGAATTTTTTGAAGGTCCATCTTTCTTTGGAAACTGTTGTCAGCGACCACTTTAGTGCCTGCGCTGCCTTTTTCGACCTTGTTACCTTGATCTTGGTCAGTATTTAGGGCGCCTTCTTGTGAAATATGTTTAGTATAACCAGGAACAACTCCATTGTAGCACACTATGTAACTGGGAATTTGTGCCCGCATTGATAGCTCCATTTTTCTATGTCAAGCTTGTTAACCACTTATACCTAACTTCGATAAAAAGCAGATAAGCGCAAATAATCGGCAATTTTAGGATTTTTCTTCTCCTTATTCCCCATACATCTGTTATATTTTGATCTATTGACTGCCACCTATACTCTGAAACGCAGAAGTGTATCAAAGAAAATAAACAGCATGCTGCTCTTAACGTCGCAAATTCCATCTTGTTATCAGCTTTGGCGTTAATGATCAATTTTTTAGCAATGACGCTAAACGACTGGCATGTACAACGATGAAGAAGTTTAATCTCTTAAAGAAAATTACGTAGTGGTGTATTAGGTAAACTCGTTTTTATTATAGGCTAAGTGTTTTGCATTACCTCCCAAATGCTTTCAATAGATAGGAGGACTTAATATTACACATAGAAACGTGTCATCGCCAGAATAGGATCATTCGTTGTCAACACGCAGTTTTCGACGATGGTTGCGACTATATATACAAATTAAACCCTGGGAAAATTCAGATTTTGTTTTACATCTTCAAACCTTCTAGGCCCCGTTTTTAATTGTATCTCAAACTTTTCGAAAGAAGATATGTTGTAAATGAAGATATGTTTATTTTATACCTTGGTTGACATTTCTATAATTAATACTTTGAAATTTCTTCGTAAAACACTGCCATGGCCCGCAAGTCGAATTTTACATCGAAGTAATGTAATCGTTTAAGGAAGTCTCTCCAACACCTTTGCCTTTTTTTTCTTAATTGGAATTTGAATCAAAGGATCATTTTTTGGATTGTGCTCAGGCAACAGTGCTTTCTTTATAATTGGGTGAGTAAGTTTCAATTCCAAGCAAAGTATAAGCATAACAAACAAAATGCCAAACTAGCATCAGCTTCCTCATCATGGCCGACACGGCGAAGGACCCAAAGAAACCTTTAAATCAGGACTTTAGGCATTTTGGCCCAAAAAGCTTTTGTTATTGTCCGATAAACAAAATAAGGCCTTTCATACTTGACAATTCAGTTTACTATTTATTCCAATGTTTGTTAATATTGGTATATGACGAACGCCCAACGTATGCGTTGCCACAACTTGGAAACAAATGACTTTTTTTCCTAAATATGCCCCACTTTTTTCAACCAGGGCACCCAGTACGACTTCGACCGAAAAACCAAAGTCCTGAGTCCTAAGTCCGACCAGTGCCAAATTTGCCGAATCCTGACGCAATTTTATAGCCTGTTACCCTCCCATGTCACAAACAAATTGGGGTTGGTGCACAACGATCGACTAGTAGGGGTGTCATTTCACTCACCCTTTAAAATATGTGTTTGGAAAATAATCCATCGTATGCGATTACAAATTTACGATTTACAGTGTGCGGTTTTATCGGTTCCAAACATCCTACGGTGCTTTGCCTTCTCGGATACTCTTGCGATTTTACGTATAGTCCTACTCGAGACCCGGCTCCCGAAACCGATTCAGTTAATACAAACAGATTGTTTCGAGTCCCAAATTTCGAGTACCAACTCCGACTCTAACTCCGACTCCTCGGCCTTGGTTACAACAGTATTGTAAGAAATGAACCAGATCACTTTGTACTTTTCTTGTCCTGTGTATCTATATAATTTACACCAAATCCTGCGTCATTGTTTAATACTTTTCTATGTTATTTGATCTCGTATGGTTACCAATTAATATGCGCTGACCTGACGAATTCAAGAATTAAAGCATTGTAAATAGATTTATAGGATGTTGCATTTAAACATGTTTTCGACGCTTTATCAAGTGAAATACCTAGGTAAACGCAATGTGCAAATGTGCAAAAAACTGCTTTTAGACATTTCCAGGGTAAAAATACAAAAGCACCGAAAACATAATTTAACAAAAACACAAAAATTTACTAAAAAAACATTTTATGAAAAGTGCAAATTGGCACGTACAAAACAGAATTAGCAAAATTAAAATAAGTTATTATGAAAACTCTCTGTAAAAACAGCAGAATTAGCCGAATACTTCGTCAACACAGCCAATGACCGCAGAAATGCAGTTTAATATGGCTTCGCAGCATACGAATACAGTTCTGAGGCTGTCGCAGAACCCTTCACAATCTGTACCTATATCATGGTTAATAAAAGTTAAAAATGAGCTGTGTAATCCGAAATAATATATTTCGCAATCTAAAAAGAAACCTGCCAACCAGAGAAAATAATAACGTTTTACAAGAGGCTATGAGTAATGACTTGGTGATGCCATATAATTTTGCAATATTTTTCGCGAACACACCAAGAGATCCCTAGGGTCAAATTAAACACGCACTCCTCTATTTATTTAAACAGGAGGTGAGACGTTTCTATAAATTGTCTATTTTACTAGTACTTTTTCAAGTATTATTATTATCCCTTATGAAATTCATTTAAACTGGAAACGACAAGATTATTACATTAACTATAATGTTTAGATATCAACCGACGCAAATATAGACAACTATTTTAACGCCGAAAGTGCTATACTGTAAACTTTTGAAATTTTGGGCCATTTTGAAGATCCTCATTAGGAATGTCCAAATATATCTTTTGGGAGATGATACCCGATACCAAGTGTTAGAAGTGGTACTAGCCCGATTAAAGGCTGGTATCGATGCAGATTCTATAGCAAATTAATTACTATATATAATTTTTACTCATGAATAGCGATCAAACACAGCGGTTCTACTTTAAAATCAAAATTTATCAAAAAACTTTGTAGCTAATGGTGAGCGCGAAATTAAAGTTTGAACTAATATCCTAAAAAAATCACCTTAATTTGCTTGTTTAGCATAATAATGACGTAAACTGGTGATACTTTTTGTTCAATATATCGGGTATTGCTCTCGGGCATTCCTAATCCCCATGTATAGCAACACCGGTACGTACCATCATCTTCACTTGGCGTATCTCTATGATTTTGGTGCTTCTTCCAAGCCGGCGTAACAGTGCGTGCTGGCTGTACCTGGATCATAGTGTCGTCCATAGACTCGGCTTGCAAAGAATTGCTGCTAACATCTTTATCGCAAGAAATGATGTTTTAGTTTCTCAAAGCGTAAATTTTATTGGGAGGTTGTAGATAATTGTAGAAATTCTAGTGTGTTAGATTGTTTAAACATGTTATTAAACCCCACTCTAAAATTAATTTTGTTAGTCGAAATAGCATTTGTAAAGGCATTTAAGTAACAATTTGCGGAGATTTGTAAACAAATAAATGTGTTAACAAATGTTATAAAATAAAAAAATAGTAACAAAAATAGCTATACAATAAACTACGGTACTATTTGGTGAATGATATATTTTTCTATCTTTAAATAGCAAGAATTTCCTTTTCCATACAAAATACAAAGCCAGAAATATGTGATGTCGTAAAAAAAAAAAAAATTAACCTTGTGTTGCAGAGTCGACGTATTTGGAAATGGTTTGTAAGTTTTCACTCGGAGAAACTTCTGAACTCGTTGATAACATCATATTTAAATCTAACAGTTTTTTACTGAAACAACTGACAAACAATAAAATAGGCTACTGCGTTGTAATTATAAAAACAAAGTAAGCTTAGACAAAAAATGACGAGGTGATATTTGGACAAAAAATGACAAAGTGAAAATATGTTTTAATAGGTCGTTGATCGATGAATGCGAAATCGATTAAAGTACGGAACTTTACATTGCCAAGGTCGTGAGTTCAAACCTCACCAAAACCAAGTTTCCATAATATGTGTTTGTGCTTTTATTGTTAGGCCTAGTTAAAAGTAAGGTTTGTCACAATTGTTCTGTAGAATAATTTTTAACTTCCTTAGACAGTTCTTTTGATATATAGCATTTATAGAAGCAAGCATATTTACGTCGCCCGTGCTTACTACTTGATCCACCACTTATATTAACTTTTCAGCAGTTATTTGTGCTGTTAAATGCTGTACCTTGAAATAACCGTAGCCCCTCACATAACACTTCACGTTTTGCTTGCTACTTAAAAGTTTTTTTTTCCACGTTTTGTCTGGTATACAGATGCGTCGGCGTTGTATCTCTTGTTTTTCTGGTCAGATTTAGCTAAACATAATGAACTGCAAATTTCCGATTTAAAGGAAACCTTATAGTATATAAAATGCAAAATATTTCGGCATGGCCCTGTTCCCGCTAGGCCCGCCCCTGGTGGCAAGCGCCATGTATCATCATTTTGACAATTAAACCCTCACAAAACTTATTTGACAATAACTATTTAAGAGTGTATGTTATCCATTTATTCTGACTATACGGTACAAAGAGATTAATCACCCTTTTATCACTTATCTAAATTTTCATCAGTTACTACAAGACATTGAGATATAGTAAGAAACCAAAGTCATCGTTTTGTGTGCCATATCATACAACCAACTCGAAAGTATTAACGTTTTTTTGGATGTATTTAAAGAGTTTTTTGTGTATATTTAGTTGTTCACCAAAGAAACGTAGCTCTTAACGGTCGCTGTAAAACTAATATTGTTCTTAATAAATAGCAAAAGTAAGTTAGAAACAAACAAGCTTATCGAGCTCAGTTCAAAGTAAAATGATAATTATTAACTTCGAACGCACTTAGCTGATTTTTTTCTCTCCTCGTATAAAGAGATGTTATATTTATTCGCAAATCAACGCGCGACCGCGAATCGAGTATGTCTGCTTGACTTGGACTTGCCTATTAAAAATGTTGTTGGAAAACGTGATTGTTTAAAGACGGCTCGTCAACCCCCTTTGCCGCAATTGATTCCTAATTGGTATTTCAATAAAAAAATTGTTTTGTGGAGTGTGCTCAGGCAACTTTGTACAGAATTAAATAAGAAAGTTTTTTGCCAAACATAACGATAAACATAACAAACAAAATGTTGAATACAGATGGAGAACCCAAAGAAACATTTAAATCAGGATTTGAGGCAATTGGGGGCAAAACATATTTTTGAGGATTTAAGGCAAAAAGCTTTTGTTTTTATTTGCTAAGTAAGAATGTTCACCAATAAACAAAATTGACAATGCATTTAGAAAACACACAAGCAAATAGTCAAACTTCACAAGTCTAAATTATGAAGGCCCCTTAAACTTGGCAATTAAGTTTACCATTTATTCCACAGCGTTTTTTATACAAGCATATTACAAACTCCGCTCCTAGAGTATAACACAACTTGGAAACGGGAACACGCAATAAAACCTAAAACGCAACGATATGCTTAAAGTGAAAAACCTATAAAACTATAGTAGATCAACGGCATAATAAAGCCTAATACGCAGTAATATCCACAACAGAACAATATTTAACTTAACCTACTGAATAAGACATGTACCTGTCGGAATAAGTCCTAAAGTTATTGGCTAAAGGCATAAATGACCAAAATAATACTTAAAAACTGTAGATACGGGCCACCAGTCTATCATCGGCCGTTTTTGTGTCAACGTTTGGGCGCCTTAGTTTGAACGGCGTGGTTAGGGGGGGCGATGTTTTGGCACCGTGTTTTTCCCCTGTATAGGGTTATTGGTGGGTAGTGGTTGGGGTTAGAAATTAAGTTAGGTTTAAAATTATCAGAGTGGAGCTATTTAAGTACTTGGGGTAGGGCTTAAGGTTAGGTAAAATGTTGTATAGGCCTAATCCGGGTCTTGTGGTATTCCGACAGGTAAGGATTTATTCCGATTTACATGCTATTATGACTATTAGCTATCAAATGGCATTTTGTTCTTATTCCGAACTATGCTCTTTTCCAACGTTGATTTTTTTCTTATTTCGGTCTTATGACTGGAGTCCCTGCAAACAAAAGGCTTTTGGTCCAACTAGGGCACCAAGTCTGACTTCAACGAAACAAACAAGTCATGAGTCCGGCCAGTGGCATTTGCCTACTCCACCGTGTCCCGAGTCCTACACCGCACTTGTAGCCTGTATTCCAAACTTGTCGAAACGAAATTAGGGTTGATACAGCAGTCCATTAATAAGGGCGTCATATAACTCACCCACAAACAATGCAGGTTTAGAAAATAATCCATCGTAGGCTATACCACCTTTATGATTTACAGCAGGGGTGTCCAACAAGCGGCGCGCGTGCCAAATGTGGCACGCGACCTAATAAAACATGGCACGCAAGTCCCCCCCAAAAATTGTTATTTAGCCAATTGTAAAAACGCTCAATTTGTTATTCAGAAAATTGTCAAAAATAAGTCCAATTTGTTATTCAGCCAATTGTCAAGAAATACTAAATTTGTTAAAGAGCCAATTGCCATTGTTTGTTAACAATATAAAACAATCGCGGCAATCACGAGTGGAGGCTAGCATTCACAGGTTGGCAGCTTGGTGTGAAAAAGCAAAAGTCGGCTCACCGACGGACACTAACCGCAATAAAACGAATTACTACTAGTTTTCCATGTGTAAATAAATGAACGTTTTTATTATTTGTTAAAAAGCGCCTTTAAGATTAAAAGGAATTAGTTACGAAACTTTGGCACGCGAAGAAGTTATAAGATAAAAATTGGCAGGCCGGCATGTTTGAGTTGGACACCCCTGATTTACAGTGTGCGTCCTAATTAGTCCGAACTTGCTGCAGTGCTTTCCCTCCTCGGATTCTGAACTCTTGTGGTTTGACGTAGGCCTAGTTCTACTCGAGACCTGATTATTTAGCCAAATCCCGTGAAAAAAACAGGTTGCTTGCAGTCCTTAGTTTCGAGTACCACCTTCCTTCGAGTATATTTTTCTACGTTATTTAAGCCCGTGTGGTTACGAAAATTTTACGCCAACCTGGTGAAATTCCGAAATAAAACCCTCTGCATTGAAACATGTATTCGACGCTTTAACAAGTGAAGTAATAAGTACTAAAAAGGCACAAAATTTAACAACTTTTGTGGTCAAACCCAAAAACTGTTTCCAGGGTAAAAATGCAAAAAATAAGTACGCACATTTTTTTACCAAATCCACAAAGATATTTACAAAAACATTTTATAAAATATACAAATCGGCACGCAACGTTTAAAAAAACGAAATGGTTATTTTTAAATTATGAGTAAAAAACAGCCAAATTATTCAGATACTTCGTCAACCAACTCAAATACCGCAGAAATGCAGTTTAGTAAGGCTTCGCAGCACACGAGTACACTTTTTAGGCAGTCACAGCACCTTTCGCAATCCGTACCTGCATGTTAAATAAAAGTTAAAAATGAGCTGTGTAATTCGAAATAATATATTTCGCAATCTGAAAAACATATGACAAGAAGAAACGTAACCAGAACATGCTTTACAAGAGGCTATATAAAGAATGGCAGGGTCAACCATATCATTTTAAATTTCGCTGTATAAAACGAAAGAGATATTGTGCAAATAAATATTTTTGTAGCGTCAAAATAAACACGAACTCCCTTATTTAATTAAAACGGGAGGTGAGACTTTTCTGTAATTGTCTATTTTACTAGAACTTCTTTAAGTCTTATCTTTGAACCTTAACGAAATTAATGCAAACTGGAAACGACAAGAACTTTACATTCTCTAAGGTTTAAATATTTCTCTCTTATATTAGGCGACGCAAATATAGAGAACGCTATTAAACTTCGAAAGTGCTATATATAGTAAAACTTCCGGAATTTTTGGGACTTTTTGAAGATCCTTATTAGGAATGTCCGACCATATCCTTTGGGAGCTGAGACCCGATGCCAACAGGTGGAAGCGGTTCTAGCCCGATACGATACAAGGATAGTATCGATGCTAAACCGAAAGCATATTAATAATATATTTAACCGATAGTATAATAATAATAATAAAAAGTTTTACTCTTGATTAGCGATTAAACGCAGCGGTTCTACTTTAAAATGGAAATTTATCAAAACAATTTAGGAACTAAATAACTGGAGGTAACTAAACGTTTTACCGCGAATTTTAAGTTTGGACAAATAAAAAAAATCAGTTTTGAAACGTTTTGTTTTGCGTAACAGTGACGTCATTTGGTATCAGATAGGATCGCGATACTTTTTGCCCAATATATCGAGTATCGCTATCGGGCATTCCTAATCGCCATTGATAGCAACACCAATACGTACCACCATCTTCACTTGGCGTATCTGTGTAAATCTGGTGCTCCTCCCAAGCCGACGTAACAATGCGTGGCGGTTCCTGGTTGACTTGAAAAGAATTGCTGCTACCATCTTTATCGCAAGAATTTATGTTTTATTTGCTTAAAGGCTAAATTTTGTTTTCTTCCTCCTATGATATTTCGTCGTTATAGATAAGTGTGGTATTAGACTGTTTAATCTTACGCCAACAAAGGTTTAGGTCGCTCAATAGTAAAGGAAACTTATAGAATGAAATAAATCTAAATTATTAGGCATTTTTTTCTTTATTATTCAAACGGTCATTTTGACCGCTCGCCGTAATTCTAAGTTTTAATCACGTTATTAAACCCCCCTCTAAAATTATTTCCGATAGTCGAAATAACAATGTTGTAAAAGCATTTAGGTAACAATTTATTTTGTAAATACTTAATTGTATTAAAAAACTGTTATGAAAAAAAATAGTAAAAAATACCTATACATTATTATAACGGTAAGCAGTTGAACTACTCAATTTTTGAATGATCTATTTTTTTATGTTTAAAAGGCGAGAATTTCAGTTTTCAAAACATATGCGGATTTAAAACCAGAAATATATGACGACGTAAACTTTAACCTTGTGTGAAAGAGTCGACGTATTCGGAAATGTTTTGTGAGTTGTCACTCGGGGCAACTTTCGAACTCCTTGATAGCACCATATTTAGAATCCAACAAAAACAACTTACAAACAATAATTTAGTTCACCTGCGTTATAACTACAAAAACAAAATTACTTTGGACAAACAATGACGGAACTTTACATGGCAGAGTCGCGAGTTTTAACCTCGCCGAAGCAAAGTTTCCAGTTGTCTCTTTTCTCCTATCATTGGTCAAAGAGACGGTTCGTCACAATTGTTTGTTCTGTACTTAGATCCAGTTTTAACTTACTTTTTTACCCCTTTTTAAGACAGTTGGTATTATATACTGCATTTATAGAAACAGACATATTTACGGTGCTCGTGCTTTTCTACTTGCTCCACTACTTCTATTAACTTTTCAGAAATCATTTGTGGTGTTAAAAGCTGTACCTTGAAATGAGCGTCGCCCCTTACAAAACACTTTACGTTTTGCAGGTAAACTAAAATTGGACCTAAACGTTTTGCTTTTCAGCGTTTTATTTGCTATACAGACACTTGAACGACTGCAACCAACTGATTTAAAAGGAAACCTTACAAAAAGAAGATCCTTATTAGGAATGTCCGACCATATCCTTTGGGAGCTGAGACCCGATGCCAACTGGTAGAAGCGGTACAAGCCCGATACGATACAAGGATGGTATCGACGCTTAACCGATAGTATAATAATAATAATAAGTTTTACTCGTGATTTGCGATCAAACGCTGCGGTACTACTTTAAAATGGAAATTTATCAAAACAATTTAGGAACTAAATAACTGGAGGTAACTAAACGTTTTACCGCGAATTTTAAGTTTAGACAAATAAAAAAAATCAGTTTTGAAACGTTTTGTTTTACGTAACAGTGACGTCATTTGGTATCAGATAGGATCGCGATACTTTTTGCCCAATATATCGGGTATCGCTATCGGGCATTCCTAATCGCTATTTATAGCAACACCAATACGTACCACCATCTTCACTTGGCGTATCTGTGTAAATCTGATGCTCCTCCCAAGCCGACGTAACAATGCGTGGCGGTTCCTGGTTGACTTGAAAAGAATTGCTGCTACCATCTTTATCGCAAGAATTTATGTTTTATTTGCTTAAAGGCTAAATTTTGTTTTCTTCCTTTTATGATATTTCGTCGTTATAGATAAGTGTGGTGTGTGACTGTTTAATCTTACGCCAACAAAGATGTAGGTCGCTCAATAGTAAAGGAAACTTATAGAATGAAATAAATCTAAATTATTAGGCATTTTTTTCTTTATTATTCAAACGGTCATTTTGACCGCTCGCCGTAATTCTAAGTGTTAATCAAGTTATTAAACCCCCCTCTAAAATTATTTCCGATAGTCGAAATAACAATGTTGTAAAAGCATTTAGGTAACAATTTGTTTTGTAAATACTTAATTGTATTAAAAAACTGTTATGAAAAAAAATAGTAAAAAATACCTATACATTATTATAACGGTAAGCAGTTGAACTACTAAATTTTTGAATGATCTATTTTTTTATGTTTAAAAGGCGAGAATTTTAGTTTTCAAAACATATGCGGATTTAAAACCAGAAATATGTGACGACGTAAACTTTAACCTTGTGTGGAAGAGTCGACGTATTCGGAAATGTTTTTTAAGTTGTCACTCGGGACAACTTTCGAACTCCTTGATAGCACCATATTGAGAATCCAACAAAAACAACTTACAAACAATAATTTAGTTCACCTGCGTTATAATTACAAAAACAAAATTACTTTGGACAAACAATGACGGAACTTTACATGGCAGAGTCGCGAGTTTTAACCTCGCCGAAGCAAAGTTTCCAGTTGTCTTTTTTCTCCTATCATTGGTCAAAGAGACGGTTCGTCACAATTGTTTGTTCTGTACTTAGATCCAGTTTTAACTTACTTTTTTACCCCTTTTTAAGACAGTGGGTATTATTTACTGCATTTATAGAAGCAGACATATTTAAGGTGCTCGTGCGTTTCTACTTGCTCCACTACTTCTATTAACTTTTCAGAAATCATTTGTGGTGATAAAAGCTGTACCTTGAAGTGACCGTGGCCCCTCACAAAACACTTTACGTTTTGCAGGTAAACTAAAATTGGAGCTAAACGTTTTGCTTTTCAGCGTTTTATTTGGTATACAGACACTTGAACGACTGCAACTAACTGATTTAAAAGGAAACATAACAAAAAGAAGATCCTTATTAGGAATGTCCGACCATATCCTTTGGGAGCTGAGACCCGATGCCAACTGGTAGAAGCGATACAAGCCCGATACGATACAAGGATGGTATCGATGCTTAACCGATAGCACATTAATAATATAGTTAACCGATAGTATAATAATATAATAATAAGTTTTACTCGTGATTTGCGATTAAACGCAGCGGTTCTACTTTAAAATGGAAATTTATGAAAACAATTTAGGAACTAAATAACTGGAGGTAACTTAACGTTTTACCGCGAATTTTAAGTTTGGACAAATAAAAAAAATCAGTTTTGAAACGTTTTGTTTTGCGTAACAGTGACGTCATTTGGTATCAGATAGGATCGCGATACTTTTTGCCCAATATATCGGGTATCGCTATCGGGCATTCCTAATCGCCATTTATAGCAACACCAATACGTACCACCATCTTCGCTTGGCGTATCTGTATGATTTTGGTGCTCCTCCCAAGCCGGCGTAGGAGTGCGTGCTGGCTGTACCTGGATCATAGTGTCGTCCATTGGTTCGTTTTTCAAAGAATTGCTGCTAACATCTTTATCGCAAGAATTTATGTTTTATTTTCTTAAAGGCTAAATTTTGTTTTCTTCCTTCTATGATATTTCGTCGTTATAGATAAGTGTGGTGTTAGACTGTTTATTCTTACGCCAACAAAGGTGTAGGTCGCTCAATAGTAAAGGAAACTTATAGAATGAAATAAATCTAAATTATTAGGCATTTTTTTCTTTATTATTCAAACGGTCATTTTGACCGCTCGCCGTAATTCTAAGTTTTAATCAAGTTATTAAACCCCCCTCTAAAATTATTTCCGATAGTCGAAATAACAATGTTGTAAAAGCATTTAGGTAACAATTTGTTTTGTAAATACTTAATTGTATTAAAATACTGTTATGAAAAAAAATAGTAAAAAATACCTATACATTATTATAACGGTAAGCAGTTGAACTACTAAATTTTTGAATGATCTATTTTTTTATGTTTAAAAGGCGAGAATTTCAGTTTTCAAAACATATGCGGATTTAAAACCAGAAATATGTGACGACGTAAACTTTAACCTTGTGTGGAAGAGTCGACGTATTCGGAAATGTTTTTTAAGTTGTCACTCGGGACAACTTTCGAACTCCTTGATAGCACCATATTGAGAATCCAACAAAAACAACTTACAAACAATAATTTAGTTCACCTGCGTTATAATTACAAAAACAAAATTACTTTGGACAAACAATGACGGAACTTTACATGGCAGAATCGCTAGTTTTAACCTCGCCGAAGCAAAGTTTCCAGTTGTCTTTTTTCTCCTATCATTGGTCAAAGAGACGGTTCGTCACAATTGTTTGTTCTGTACTTAGATCCAGTTTTAACTTACTTTTTTACCCCTTTTTAAGACAGTGGGTATTATATACTGCATTTATAGAAGCAGACATATTTACGGTGCTCGTGCGTTTCTACTTGCTCCACTACTTCTATTAACTTTTCAGAAATCATTTGTGGTGATAAAAGCTGTACCTTGAAATGACCGTCGCCCCTCACAAAACACTTTACGTTTTGCAGGTAAACTAAAATTGGAGCTAAACGTTTTGCTTTTCAGCGTTTTATTTGGTATACAGACACTTGAACGACTGCAACTAACTGATTTAAAAGGAAACATAACAAAAAGAAGATCCTTATTAGGAATGTCCGACCATATCCTTTGGGAGCTGAGACCCGATGCCAACTGGTAGAAGCGGTACTAGCCCGATACGATACAAGGATGGTATCGATGCTTAACCGATAGAATATTAATAATATAGTTAACCGATAGTATAATAATATAATAATAAGTTTTACTCTTGATTTGCGATTAAACGCAGCGGTTCTACTTTAAAATGGAAATTTATGAAAACAATTTAGGAACTAAATAACTGGAGGTAACTTAACGTTTTACCGCGAATTTTAAGTTTGGATAAATAAAAAAAATTAGTTTTGAAACGTTTTGTTTTGCGTAACAGTGACGTCATTTGGTATCAGATAGGATCGCGATACTTTTTGCCCAATATATCGGGTATCGCTATCGGGCATTCCTAATCGCCATTTATAGCAACACCGGTACGTACCACCATCTTCACTTGACGTATCTGTATGATTTTGGTGCTCCTCCCAAGCCGGCGTAGGAGTGCGTGCTGGCTGTACCTGGATCATAGTGTCGTCCATTGGTTCGTTTTTCAAAGAATTGCTGCTAACATCTTTATCGCCAGAATTTATGTTTTATTTTCTTAAAGGCTAAATTTTGTTTTCTTCCTTCTATGATATTTCGTCGTTATAGATAAGTGTGGTGTTAGACTGTTTAATCTTACGCCAACAAAGGTTTAGGTCGCTCAATAGTAAAGGAAACTTATAGAATGAAATAAATCTAAATTATTAGGCATTTTTTTCTTTATTATTCAAACGGTCATTTTGACCGCTCGCCGTAATTCTAAGTTTTAATCACGTTATTAAACCCCCCTCTAAAATTATTTCCGATAGTCGAAATAACAATGTTGTAAAAGCATTTAGGTAACAATTTATTTTGTAAATACTTAGTTGTATTAAAAAACTGTTATGAAAAAAAATAGTAAAAAAATACTTATACATTATTATAACGGTAAGCAGTTGAACTACTAAATTTTTGAATGATCTATTTTTTTATGTTTAAAAGGCGAGAATTTCAGTTTTCAAAACATATGCGGATTTAAAACCAGAAATATGTGACGACGTAAACTTTAACCTTGTGTGGAAGAGTCGACGTATTCGGAAATGTTTTGTGAGTTGTCACTCGGGGCAACTTTCGAACTCCTTGATAGCACCATATTTAGAATCCAACAAAAACAACTTACAAACAATAGTTTGGTTCACCTGCGTTATAATTATAAAAACAAAATTAATTTGGACAAACAATGACGGAACTTTACATGGCAGAGTCGCGAGTTTCAACCTCGCCGAAGCAAAGTTTCCAGTTGTCTTTTTTCTCCTATCCTTGGTCAAAGAGACGGTTCGTTACAATTGTTTGTTCTGTACTTAGATCCAGTTTTAACTTACTTTTTTACCCCTTTTTAAGACAGTTGGTATTATATACTGCATTTATAGAAGCAGGCATATTTACGGTGCTCGTGCTTTTCTACTTGCTCCACTACTTCTATTAACTTTTCAGAAATCATTTGTGGTGTTAAAAGCTGTACCTTGAAATGACCGTCGCCCCTCACAAAGCACTTTACGTTTTGCAGGTAAACTAAAATTGAAGCTAAACGTTTTGCTTTCAGCGTTTTATTTGGTATACAGACGCTTGAACGACTGCAACTAACTGATTTAAAAGGACACCTTATAATATAGAAAATGCGTGTATTTACAATGTCGACGCTTACATCGCATTCTAAACCAAATAACTTTGCTGCATTTACTTGAATGCAACAGGAATCACAACAACACACTCAGCAAAATGAACAGCGTACTATTGCCATGACAACATATCAACCTAGCGTTTTGTTAATTATAAACTTTACCACAACCGTAATCTGCTGCCGCATCTCGGGCTGACAAAATTGACGAAACACAAGAACAGTTTAGCTGCGACGCGTTAAAAATGGCCACAACCTTAAAAAATAATTATATCGTTTGTTTTATTTCTGCCAGAAAGGTACACAATATACTAAAATGTTTTATATGGAAACAAACCGAATAATGTTATTGCAAGGCAAAAACTACACAAATGTAAAAGAAAGTCTTGTAAAATGAAAATCTTAAAAAATCACTTTTGCATGATGAATGTTCAGCTAAACAGTAATTAAATAATTCGGTTTATTCACTTTTTTGCAAACTATTACTGCAAACAAAACACAACTTGAAAACAGATATGCATGCTTTTCCCGATTTGCTTTCCCGAAGTTACGTTTGTACGAAAAGTTGACGAAATCGGCAAACATACACATAAAAATAATTTAAATCGTTGGGCTACACAGGAATTACCAAACAAATTTCATGAAGGGCTACAACCGTAAGAAGGCCATCGCGGGCCGGATATGAAATTTTGTGTCATGTATTGGTTTTTTATGGTTTCAACGTCTGTCAAAGTATTTAATGGGTCTAAACATAATAATAAAATTCAATTTTTAAAACAGAAGTAGCGTACTTTGCAAAAAGTCCTAAATGTAATTAGTTAATGTATCATTTCAAAACAGGTAAACTGTTCACGGCATTATTTGTCGGCACGAATCACGTAGTACTTTCATTGTGGTAGTGGCCAGTAACCGGTGCTAATAAAAACGAAAGTAATGATTTATTTATCCTTTTTTTTCTCAAACGAAATTCTAATTATTTTTTTCAAATTAAGTTTTCTTTTACGATCATTATTTTAGATAAATTGTAACAAAACTTTTCCATTTAAATCGTTAAATCCACTGAAATATCATAAGTATAAATGCACAACAGGATACCATGCCGTCTTGAAAAACATCAACACCTGGATACAAAATAATAATAAAATTACTCGCCTTATCAAGTCAGATTTTAAGTTGCTCTTCGTTAAAGGTACTAGTTTTTAAGCAAGCAAAAAACAAATAAAATGTTATTTTTTACAGAACTTAAACACCGTCTCCTGTAGCAGTACGATCCCTATTTTGCAATTATATTTAAATATAATAGTACCTAGTTTTTTTACATTTTTCGAGTTTATATAGTTTTAATTAACGATATCCAAACACCTTATGTGTAGTTAACCATCATTATCCGAAAAACGCAAATGTTTGTTAAGATTTCTTCGATAATTGCCGTTAATATTTCAGTATTTTTTTCTAATTGTTTGTCTCGCGTTTGTTGAAAGGGATTTACAAATACCTTTTCGACTTGGCTGAGTTGTTTTTACTTCTTGTTGACAAGATGGGAAAATCTTCTGTGGCTCAATGTTTTTGGTACGTGATTCATTGTGGTACTCAGCTATGCCTTGGTTGAAATAAAAAATAAATATGTTGCATTCTTAGATCAATTTTAGATCTCTTGAGAAACAAACTACAGTTGATACCTGTTTGATATAGAGAAATGGTATTCGTTTAATTATAACATTTCTAGGAAAACCTGCTTGGTTAAAGTGGTTAGGTGTAGAAATTCTTTGAATGCCTTCGCTTAAGTATGGTGTTTGTCTCGTGTCATAGTTGTCCAATGATCCGTGTATTCCAGAATAAAATGTTTCAGGCATTTCTGGTGCGCTTGGGATAGTTGACCCGGGAATGTGGTCGGTATAGTGATTAGTAAATCCTGCAATTTCTTGGTTACTACAAGCTTTTTTGGGCCAATATTTTTCTTGAGTACAGTCATTCAAGTATGGCAGTACGTTTTTATAATAGTGGAGCGGCTGATCAAAACCTGGGTAGCTGGTTTTAGCAGTTTCTGAAAAGTAGTTATTCGTTGATCCATGCAATCCTGGAGTGTTGTGTTTCTTTGATTCGACAAATTCATGGAAATGGATGTTAAGAGAACCTGTTCCATCTAATGTGGGACGCTTAATGATTGCCTTCTTGTGCTCATTAAACTATCCACAACCTGCAACAAAAAAGCAGTGAAAAGTAAGCCAATATAACAAAAAATTTTTATAGTGTGGAGACTTAATGTGGATCGAAGCGGACACCCGATGCCGTTGAAAGTAGGTTAATAATGAAGGGTTATAACTTAAGGTTTTTATTTTATCTGTTTTGTTTGTATGAGTATACTATTTATGCCATTGGATCACAATACTTTATCGGTTTAAAATGTATCAGACATCCCTTTAGTGTGAAATATTCGACAACTGTGATTTTATCCAAGAAGTATTTTACATCAAATTGCTGATGTCAGCATTTTCATGAAAAGGAAAAGAATTATGCGACAGCACTTAATTTGATACAAAGGTTAAATTAAAACCAATTTTATTTTTCTGCGAAATATATTTTCAATTGACTATTTGGAGAAAGTTGCAACACACATAGGCCTATACCTGGGCAAACTACGGCCGCGGGATTGAATGCAACCCGCATACATTTCCAATTAAACAATTTTAAAATTTTAAAAGTAAAAACCAAACACTTACGGCATAATCTAATATATACACCTCGATATACAGTGCTCGTCGCAACAACCTATATTTCTCACCTTAACATCCTCGTTATAAATGCAGCGCCCTAAATTAACGCACTTAGAACCAACAGCGTGTTTTGTCGCCCAGCAACACATGCAAAGCAATCAAAGATGAATTAGTTAATCATATACTTTTGTCGTTGATGATTTGATGTGTAGGCCAAATAATACGAAAATACTTCTTGATAGTAAATAGCTCGACGAAAGAGTTCCGACTAAAAACTGAGTACCATTATAAGCCGCTTACCTCGGGCTTTGATCAACTTGATAAAAGAGTAACTGCTTCGTCAATTGATAGAATTCCCTTGCTATTTGAAGAATGTTGGATCAAGCTGGATGATACGCGCTTGGCGCCATATTTAACCAAAGTAAGATTTTTGTCAAAATTGGTTGAGAATCCGGAATATACAGGAGTGCCACAAGTATTAGCGAATTCGTGCGTTTGCGTCTGTCACGCTTTTAAATTTATAGGAGGCAGGGTGTTGTTGTAATTCGCCCACAGAAAGATTTTTGGAAATGCTTTATCCTTTTGCAGTTCAATATTTCACGAGTTTTATGGTTTTAGTTTATGTACGACTTTGACGTGTCAAACTCGTTAATATAGATATATTGCTGTAAACAGCAACTTGGAAAAAAGGTTTGGATTAAAAAATACAGGTTGGACCCCAATAAATTTAAAAATTGAATGTATGTTTCATCCTCGATTAACAATTAAAAATTACATTTGTTTGGCCAAATAAGATAGCAAATCTCGCAACACAAAATATTTTCTGTGTGTGATTAATACTTTGAAACTTCTTCATAAAACGTGGTCCGCATGTCGTACTGGGTGCCCTGGTTGAAAAAAGTGGGGCATATTTAGGAAAACAAGTCATTTGTTTCCAGGTTGTGGCAACGCATACGTTGGGCGTTCGTCATATACCAATATTAACAAACATTGAAATAAATAGTAAACTGAATTGTCAAGTATGAAAGGCCTTTAGAATTCGTAACTCGTTTGGATGACTATTTGCTCGTATGTTTTCAAATTGGGTTGTCATTTTTTGCTTATTGGGACACAGTACTTTTTTATCGGACAATAACAAAAGCTTTTTGGGCCAAAATGCCTAAAGTCCTAATTTGAAGGTTTCTTTGGGTCCTTTGCCGTGCCGGCCATGATGAGGAAGCTGATGCTAGTTTGTCATTTTGTTTGTTATGCTTATACTTTGCTTGAAATTGAAACTTACTCACCCAATCATAAAAAACGCAATGTTGCCCGAACAGAATCCCAAAAATGATCCTTTGATTTAAATTCCAATTAAGAAAAAAAAGGCAAAGAGGTTGGAAAGACTTCCTTCAACGATTACAGTGCTTCGATGTAAAATTCGTTAACTATTTATTCCAGCGTTGTTTATTGGCATATGACAAACGTCGCTCCTAAAGAATACCACAACCTGGAAACGGGAACACACAACAAAACCTAAAAAGCAACTATGAAGTGGAAAAATCTATAAAACGATAGTACTAAGATCAACGACATGATAAACCAAATACGCAGTAATATCCACAACAGAATGAGAACTTAATCGTCTAAATAAGACATAAATCTGTCGGAATAAGTCCTAAATTCATCGGCTAAAGGCATAAATGACCAAAATAATGTTTGAAACTGAAGGGCGAGGGATTTGGGAAGATATGGGCCATCGGTCTGGCATTGGCCATTTGGGTTTCGAATTTTGGGTGCCCTATAGTTTGAAAGACGTCGTTAGGACGCCGCTGTTTTGGCACCGGACATTTTACCCTGTTTGGGGTTATTGGTGGGTAGTGGTTGGGGTTAGAAATTGGGTTAGGTTTAAAGTTATCAGGGGAGTTATTGATGTACTTGAGGTGAGGTTTTGGTTTAGGTAAAATTTGCATAGGCCTAATCCGTGCCATTTAGGTGTTATTTCGATGCGTAAGGATGTATTCCGATTTACACGTTGTTATGACTATTAGGTAATATAGTCGTATTTTGGTGTTATTCCGAACTATGTTGCTTTGTGACGTTGATTTTTTCTTATTAAGGTCTTATGGCTGGAGTTCCTGAAAACAAAGGGATGTTGGTCCAACTAGGACACCAAGTCTGACTTCAACGAAACGAATAAAGTCCTGAGTCCGGCAAGTGCCAAATTTACCGACTCCATCGAGTCCCGCGTCTTGCTCCGAATACTCCAATCATTTGGCAACGAAATTAGGGTCGATATACAGCAGTCTATTAATAGAGGTGTCATATAACTCACCCACAAACAATACACGTTTAGAAAATAATCCATCGTAGGCTATAACTACTGTATGATTTACAGTGTGCGGCCTAATTAGTACGAACTTGCTGCAGTGCTTTCCCTCCTCGGATTCGTAACTCTTGTGGTTTGACGTAGGCCTAGTTCTACTCGAGACCTGATTATTGAGCCAAATCCCGTAAATAAAAACAGGTTGCGTGGAGTTCTTAGTTTCGACTACCACCTTCCTTCGAGTATATTTTCCTACGTTGTTTAAGCCGGTGTGATTACGAAAATTTTACGCCAGCCTGGTGAAATTCCGAAACAAAAACATTATGAATACATTATCAGGATTCTGCATTGAAACATGTATTCGACGCTTTAACAAGTGAAGTAATAAGTACTAGAAAGGCCAAAAAATTTACAAAATTTTGTGGTCAAACACAAAAACTGTTTCCAGGGTAAAAATGCAAAAAAAAATACGAATATTTTTTTACCAAATACACAAAAAAATTTACAAAAACATTTTATAAAATGTACAAATCGGCACGTAACGTTTATGAAAACGAATTGGTTATTATTAAAAATCTTAGTAAAAAACATCAAAATTAGCCAGATGCTTATTCAACGAAGTCAAAGACCGCAGAAATGCAGTTTAATAAGGCTTCGCAGCACCCGAGTACACTTTTTAGGCAGTCACACCACCTTTCGCAATCCGTACCTGCATGTTAAATAAAAGTTAAAAATGAGCTGTGTAATTCCAAATAATATATTTCGCAATCTGAAAAACATATGACAAGAAGAAACGTAACCAGAACATGCTTTACACGAGGCTATATAAAGAATAGCAGGTTCAACCATATCATTTTAAATTTCGCTGTAAAAACGAAAGAGAATTTGTGCAAATAAATATTTTTGTAGCGTCAAAATAAACACGAAAACGACATTAATGCAAACTGGAAACGACAAGAAATTTACATTCTCTAATGTTTAAATATTTCTATCTTATATTAGGCGACGCAAATATAGAGAACGCTATTAAACTTCCAAAGTGCTATATATTGTAAAACTTCCGCAATTTTTGGGACTTTTTGAAGATCCTTATTAGGAATGTCCGACCATATCCTTTGGGAGCTTAGACCCGATGCCAATTGGTAGAAGCGGTTCTAGCCCGATACGATACAAGGATAGTATCGATGCTAAACCGAAAGCATATTAATAATATAGTTAACCGATAGTATAATAATAATAATAAAAAGTTTTACTCTTGATTAGCGATTAAACGCAGCGGTTCTACTTTAAAATGGAAATTTATCAAAACAATTTAGGAACTAAATAACTGGAGGTAACTAAACGTTTTACCGCGAATTTTAAGTTTGGACAAATAAAAAAAAATCAGTTTTGAAACGTTTTGTTTTGCGTAACAGTGACGTCATTTGGTATCAGATAGGATCGCGATACTTTTTGTTCAATATATCGGGTATCGCTATCGGGCATTTCTAATCGCCATTTATAGCAACACCAATACGTACCACCATCTTCACTTGACGTATCTGTATGATTTCGGTGCTCCTCCCAAGCCGGCGTAGGAGTGCGTGGCGGTACCTGGATGATAGTGTCGTCCATAGCTTCGTTTTGCAAAGAATTGCTGCAAACGTCTTTATCGCAAGAATTTAGGTTTTATTTTCTTAAAGGCTAAATTTTGTTTTCTTCCTTCTATGATATTTCGTCGTTATAGATAAGTGTGGTGTTAGACTGTTTAATCTTACGCCAACAAATTTTAGGTCGCTCAATAGTAAAGGAAACTTATAGAATGAAATAAATCTAAATTATTAGGCATTTTTTTCTTTATTATTCAAACGGTCATTTTGACCGCTCGCCGTAATTCTAAGTGTTAATCACGTTATTAAACCCCCCTCTAAAATTATTTCCGATAGTCGAAATAACAATGTTGTAAAAGCATTTAGGTAACAATTTGTTTTGTAAATACTTAATTGTATTAAAAAACTGTTATGAAAAAAAATAGTAAAAAAATACCTATACATTATTATAACGGTAAGCAGTTGAACTACTAAATTTTTGAATGATCTATTTTTTTATGCTTGAAAGGCGAGAATTTCAGTTTTCAAAACATATGCGGATATAAAACCAGAAATATGTGACGACGTAAACTTTAACCTTGTGTGGAAGAATCGACGTATTCGGAAATGTTTTGTGAGTTGTCACTCGGGGCAACTTTCGAACTCCTTGGTAGCACCATATTGAGAATCCAACAAAAACAACTTACAAACAATAATTTAGTTCACCTGCGTTATAATTATAAAAACAAAATTAATTTGGACAAACAATGACGGAACTTTACATGGCAGAGTCGCGAGGTTTAACCTCGCCGAAGCAAAGTTTCCAGTTGTCTTTTTTCTCCTATCATTGGTCAAAGAGACGGTTCGTCACAATTGTTTGTTCTGTACTTAGATCCAGTTTTAACTTACTTTTTTACCCCTTTTTAAGACAGATGGTATTATTTACTGCATTTATAGAAGCAGACATATTTACGGTGCTCGTGCGTTTCTACTTGCTCCACTACTTCTATTAACTTTTCAGAAATCATTTGTGGTGTTAAAAGCTGTACCTTGAAATGACCGTCGCCCCTCACAAAACACTTTACGTTTTGCAGTTAAACTAAAATTGGAGCTAAACGTTTTGCTTTTCAGCGTTTTATTTGGTATACAGACACTTGAACGACTGCAACTAACTGATTTAAAAGGAAACCTTACAATATAGAAAATGCGTGTATTTACAATGTCGACGCTAACATCGCATTCTAAACCGAAATAACTTTGCTGCATTTACTTGAATGCAACAGGAATCACAACAACACACTCAGCAAAATGAACAGCGTACTATTGCCATGACAACACATCAACCTAGCGTTTTGTTAATTATAAACTTTACCGCAACCGTAATCTGCTGCCGCATCTCGGGCTGACAAAATTGACGAAACACAAGAACAGTTTAGCTGCGACGCGTTAAAAATGGCCACAACCTTTAAAAATAATTATATCGTTGGTTTTATTTCTGCCAGAAAGGTACACAATATATATTAAAAGGTTTTATATGGAAACAAACCGAATAATGTTATTGCAAGGCAAAAACTACACAAATGTAAAAGAAAATCTTGTGTCTTGTAAAATGAAAATCTTAAAAAATCACTTTTGCATGACGAATGTTCAGCTAAACAGTAATTAAATAATTCGGTTTATTCACTTTTTTGCACATCATTACTGCAAACAAAACACAACTTGAAAACAGTTATGAATGCATTTCCCGATTTGCTTTCCCGAAATCATGTTTGTGCGAAAAGTTAACGAAATCGGCAAACATACACATAAACATAATTTAAATCGTTGGGCTACACAGGAATTACCAAACAAATTTCATGAAGGGCTACAACCGTAAGAAGGCCATCGCGGGCCGGATATGAAATTTTGTGTCATGTGTTAGGATTTTTAATGGTTTCAGCGTTTGTCAAAGTATTTCATAGGCCTAAACAAAAAAAAAGCAATTTAGGAACACAGATAAACAGATGTGGATATATATTATTACTTCACAAAAAATATTAAATATTTAATGTATCATTTCAAAATACGTAAACTGTTCACGGCATTATTTGTCGGCACGAATCACGTAGTACTTTCATTTTGGTAGTGGCCAGTAACCGGTGCTAATAAAAAACGAAAGTAATGATTTATTCATCCTTTTTTTTCTCAAACGAAATTCTAATTTTTTTTTTTAAGTTAAGTTTTCTTTTACGATCATTATTTTAGAAAAATAGTAACAAAACTTTTCCATTTAAATCGTTAAATCCACTGAAACATCGTAAGTATAAATGCACAACAGGATACCATGCCGTCTTGAAAAACATCAACACCTGGATACAAAATAAGAAAAATTACTCGTCTTATCAATAGTCAGATTTTATAGTTGCTATTCGTTAAAGGTACTAGTTTTCAGGCAAGCAAAAGGCAAATTAAATGTTATTTTTTGCAGAATTTGAACACCGTCTCCTGTAGCATGCACGATCCCTATTTTGCAATCACATTTAAATACAATAGTTCCCAGTTTTTACATTTTGCGAGCTTATTTAGTTTGAATTAATGTTATGAAGAGACCTTATGTGCAGTTTACCTTCATATCCGGAAAACGCAATTGTTTGTTAAGATGAGGGCTACCATATTTTCAGCACCCAAAAGGAGGACATTTTTTCCCCCACGTAAAACGAAAGTAGAATTGTTACGTTTGAGAAAAACATGTCATATCCACACGTAAAGCATTCAGCTTCGAAATTAATGCGTCACTTTCTGAAACAAGGATACTTCTGGCGTAGCTCATTGGTAAATTGAGTTTTCCTCTTCGGCATTATGATTTATAGCTTATTTTGCTTTATGGTTGTCTATATTTAAAGAGTAATAAAGAAAAATGAAAGCATCTACTGAAACTAACTGTATGCTGTATGCTATAGACCAGTGGTTCTTAACCTATTTTCAGCCGCGCCCCCCTTTGGTAATTTTCCTATGCCTTGCGGCTGAAATGTCAAGCGAAAAAATTAAACATTGCGTTATTGTGTTTCAGAAGATGTGACGACACACAATATAACGGCAGTATTGGAGAAACATTATCAATTTGCACAAAAAAGTTTTAGTCCCCGTGTTGCTAGCCTGTTTTCATTTATCAAAAATGGATATAAAATAGTTCGAACGGTGGATAAGTTTTATCGTTTATCTATCAGTTAGCAAAATTGTAATTAAATATGGCCTTTATACCTTCGCTAAAGAAAAAGAAGAAACGTATAAAACTCCAGATTGGCGCGGAGCGCGAAATTTTCTTAAAATTTAACTTGGAGCTAGCGCCCCCTAAGAATTGCTTGGCGCCCCCCGTTTAAGAACCGCCGTTATAGACTAACTAGACATGGTTCTGTAAGCAATAAGAACATAGCCTACCATACAGTAACACTGATTGTATAGGCTAGGCCTACAAAACTCACACCTTTGCTTTAACAATGGGCCTTTCAAGATGTATGGTTCTGTTGCCATTTTTCTGGCGATATGTTTGCAATAACAATTAAAAAGGTAGGACTGGTAGGGCAGTTTGTCGGAAAACCTGTTTTAAACCAGCAATTCAGCATGTTTCATGGCTACAGGATATTTTTGGAAATAAATACAACATCTCGCCTAAAAGTCTTATTAAAAGTATAAGTCAGTAACTCGAAATGCGAAAAAAAGGGGACATTTAGACATTTTTGAGCGTCCTCGGAGGACCATTCAGTTTTCTTGAAAAAATAGGACAAATCTTCCTAGAAGAGGACATATGGTAGGCCTAGTTAAGATTGCTTCGATAATTACCGTTTTAGTATTGTAGTATTTTTTCTTATTGTATGTCTCGCGTTTGTTAAAGGGATTTACAAATACCTTTTCGACTGGGCTGAGTTGTTTTTACTTTTTGTTGACAAGATGGGAAATCGTCTGTGGTTCAATGTTGTCGGTATGTGGTTTATTGTGGTACTCCGCTATGCCTTATGGGCGGGTTGGCGAAGTGATTAGCGCCACTGACCAGCAATCCTCACATCCAAGGTTCAACTCCCAGCTGAGCACTTTACGCGCGATGAAAACCGTAGCCCGAAGATCAGGCAGTGAGCGCGGCTCGCGATCAAGTAAATAATCTCGGCAACAGCGCGTTTACGAGCTGAGCTGGCGGCCGTGGAAGTAAAAGATCATCTCTCACTTTACAGAATTCTGTGCATGGTAGTGCAATATATGTAAAGCGCACTCGAATATGCATGTATATGTGTAGCTATTCCTTGGTTGAAAAAAAATATGTTGTATTCATCAATTTACGATCAAGCCTCTTGAGAAACAAACTACAGTTGATATCTGTTTGATATGGAGAAATGGTATTCGTTTAATTATAACTTTCCTAGGAAATACCTGCTTGGTTTAAGTGGTTATATAGGTGTAGAAATTCCTTGAATGCCTTCACTTAAGTATAATGGTTGTCTTCTGTCATATTGATCGAATGATCCGTGTATTTCAGAATAAAATGTATTTCTGGTGCGCTGGGATAATTGACCGAGGAGTGTGTTCGGTATAGCGATCAGTAAATCCAGCAATTTCATGGTTACTACAAGCATTAATTGGCCAATGTTTTCCTTGAGTACAGTTATTCGGGAATGGCCGTTCGTTTTTATAGTACCGGTAGTGAAACGGCGGATCAAATCCTGGGTAGGCCTACCTGGTTCTAGCATTTTAGAAAGTAGTTGGTCGATCCATGCAATAGTGGGGTGTTGTGGTAACTTTGATTCGAAAAATCCTTTGAAATGGATGTTAACGGGTTCCATCTGATGTGGGCCGCCTAATGATTGTCTTCTTGTGCTCATTAAACTATCCATAAACCTGCAACAAAAAGCAGTAAAAAGTAAGCCAACAACAACAAACAATATTTACAGTGAAGAATTAATATTCGATAATATCGGGTCGAAGCCGACACCCGATGCCAAGCGGAAGAATCGGTACCCGTTCACTGTAGGTTAACAATGAAAGCTAATTAAGTTTTTATTTCTGTTTTGTTTGTTTTTTGTTTGTTTGAGTATACTATTTAAATCATTAGATCACTTATGCTTTATTGGTTCGAAATGTATCAGACATCAAATGTATCAGACATCCCTTTAGTGTAAAATATTCGACAATCGTGATTTTATCCAAGAAGTATTTTACATCAAATAGCTGATGTTAGCATTTTCTTGAAAAGGAAAAGAAGTATGCGACAGCTATTTCAAATAACCTATTTAGACACAAATCTTGATTAACACTAATTTTATTTTTCTACGAAAAATATTTTCAATTGACTATTTGTAGAAAGTTGCAACACTCTCTAAGTCTAAAACATAGGCCTATACCTGGGCAAACTACGACCGCGGGATTGAATCAGACCCGCGTCCATTTCCAAAAAAAAATTTAATATTTTAAAAGTGAAAACCAAACACTTACGGCATAACCTAATATACACCCCGATATACAGTGCTTATCGCAACAACCTATATTTCTCACCTTAACACCCTCGTCATAAATGCAGCGCCTTAAATTAACGCACTTCGAACCAACAGCGTGTTGTCGCCTAGCAACACATGCAAAGCAATCAAAGATGTATTAGTTAATCATATACGTTTGACGTTGCTGTACTGTAGGTCCCAAAATACTTCTTAATAGTAAATGGCTCGACAAAAGAGTTCCAACTGAAAACTTGGTACCAATATAAGCCGCCTGCCTTGGGCTCTTACTCAGCTTGATGAAAAAAGGGCGCTCTTTCACTATTGTACGTGAAAAGTTATGCAAAAAAAATAATAATAATAATACCGCATACCACAACGCATATCGTTTGGGTTAGGGTGCGGGTTAGCGTTTGGGTGAGGGTGGGTCAAGTAATATTATGTTTATTATTAATAATAACTTGACCCACCCTCAACCAAACGCTAACCCGCACCCTAACCCAAACAATATGTGTTGTGGTATGCGGCATTTTAAGAAAAAAATTTTTTTATTAATTTTTACGTACAATAGTGAAAGAGCGCCGAAAAAAGTAAATGCTTCGTCCACTGATGAAATACACTTTCTACAAATCGTATACGGTTTATAGTATTCCAATATTTTAATAATTGAAAAATATTGGATTGAGCTAGGCTAGATGATATGCAATGGGTGTTTCTATTCTTAAGAAGATTTTGGAAAAATTGGCTAACATTTCGGAGTTTACAGGAGTGCCATAAATATTAACGAATTCGTGTGTTACCGTCTGTCGCAATTGACAGTTTTTTCTGTGAATTCGTCCACAAAACGTTTGTTTGCAATTGCTATATATTAAAATATATACACTGTTGTATAGTTACATATTTCACGAGTTTTATGGGGTTTTTTTATACAGTAGTAGGCCTACTTTGACATCTCAAGCCGGCTAATATGGATCCATTGTTATAAACAGTAACTCGGCAAAAATGTTGCGATTACAAAAAAAAAACAGGTTGGACCCGTATAAACTTTCAAATTTGAACGTATGTTTCATCCTCGAATAACAATTCAGAATTAGTTGTTTGTTTGTTTGTTTGTTTGTTTGTTTGTTTGTTTGTTTGTTTGTTTGTTTGTTTGTTTGTTTGTTTGTTTGTTTGTTTGTTTGTTTGTTTGTTTGTTTGTTTGTTTGTTTGTTTGTTTGTTTGTTTGTTTGTTTGTTTGTTTGTTTGTTTGTTTGTTTGTTTGTTTGTTTGTTTGTTTGTTTGTTTGTTTGTTTGTTTGTTTGTTTGTTTGTTTGTTTGTTTGTTTGTTTGTTTGTTTGTTTGTTTGTTTGTTTGTTTGTTTGTTTGTTTGTTTGTTTGTTTGTTTGTTTGTTTGTTTGTTTGTTTGTTTGTTTGTTTGTTTGTTTGTTTGTTTGTTTGTTTGTTTGTTTGTTTGTTTGTTTGTTTGTTTGTTTGTTTGTTTGTTTGTTTGTTTGTTTGTTTGTTTGTTTGTTTGTTTGTTTGTTTGTTTGTTTGTTTGTTTGTTTGTTTGTTTGTTTGTTTGTTTGTTTGTTTGTTTGTTTGTTTGTTTGTTTGTTTGTTTGTTTGTTTGTTTGTTTGTTTGTTTGTTTGTTTGTTTGTTTGTTTGTTTGTTTGTTTGTTTGTTTGTTTGTTTGTTTGTTTGTTTGTTTGTTTGTTTGTTTGTTTGTTTGCTTGTTTGTTTATTTGGCGAAATAAGATAGCGAGGAGGCAGCATTTAAAACTTTTTCAAGATATCATGAGACATACAACTGTCAAATGTGCGGTACACTGTATGTATATTACAGTAAAAATTGCAAGTAATTAGTTTAACACGCACCCATCCTGTTTCAATTGTCTTTGTTCGTACTATACAGGAAGTCTGCTATATTTGTTTGGCTGTGAGAGCATCGAAATCAATGCGAACAGTGACACTACTTATTTAAAGGCAACCTTACAGAAATAATTCAACCTTTCCTAGAAAAGTGATTATATTAAATTACAGGCGCGTATCTAGAACTGTACAAAACAATGAAAACATCCCATTTCAACCCAATTTATTTGTCCAAAGGACTTCAAGTCAATTCATTTTAAACACAGTGACGTGAGTCGACAGCATAAACGTTAACTTTCCTCGACAACTATAGTTTTATTCAGTATTCTATTTAGTCTATTTAAAACACCTTTTATCGGTTACCAATGCCACTATTTTATCGGTTACCAAAGCCAAAACTTAGAAAATCGTGTTGTGTTGCCCCACTTGCATAACACCTTGCGATATAACTTGCTAACTCAAACCAGAGCTATAGACGTTTTGCTTTTAGCATGCGATTTAACTTAGGTTCAACATAAGATATGCTCTTACAAGATAGTTAATAATGATGCAAATTGCCGTTCAAAAAAACCCACATTATGTACATTTGTTTAAGGCAGGGGTTCCCAACCTGTGGGCCATGGGCCATGAAAAAAATAATAATACCATCGTCTCAAAATCTCAAAAGACAAAACGATATTGCTACAATTAAATTGCTAAAAATTGGAAAAAAATTGTTAACAAAAATCAATATCGCTTGTTTTATATCCGCCCAAAAGGTTTAAAAATAAAGTGAAAATGTTTTATTTATATGTGGGGAAACGAGTTGAAGAAAAGCAAAACGAACATGAAAGTTACACAAATTTAAGACAAAATATTGTAAACGACAGAACATATTATTTACACAAAGAAGACCTATTTATTTATTTTAAAATTACGCAACAGTTAGCCAGCAAATTGTAGTCTCAACGCCTTATATTTGCCAACTAATTAAAATACGCCAAAACAAACGCACGTTTTTATATCACTTTGTTTTTCTACTTTTTTAATTGCACTTTTCTTGCTTTTTATTGCATGACGAATCGAACATGAACTGGCAAACAGTTTATGCATGCTCGATTATCGCTTTGGTAACTTTACCAAAAACACGTGTATTCGAAAAAGCGGTGAAAAACGGGCAAACATATCATGACAAATGCCTTTGCTGGGATAGTGGATACATTTGTGTCTTTTAGGTTTGAACCCAAGAATTGACGTTATGCTACAGAGGAAGAAACCAACATTTTTCATAAAAGGTTAAACAGCTAAACGAAAGGCGATCGCGGGCCATATAGGAATATTTTGTTAAAGTTTGTTGCCCTTAATGTCTATCAAACGAACAAAACAAAAAATTGTTTTATAATGTAAGCATTTCAAAGAGGTCGAGCAGTTTACATGTTACGCTCTCTGTAAAGCTATGTTTATTTTTTACCGCGTCTCTTTTGGTAATTGTCCTGTGCCTTGCGCCCCCTCAGATATTAAATAATTATCTTACCAAAATAAATCAGGTATATTGTCAATTATATTTCGCTGAGACAACAAAAAAATACTTCTTGAAAGCGAAACGTTACATTTTTGGTATATTTTGAATTGGATAAACTTTAATCCAAAAGGCAGTTAATCTCATTGGGTACACAAAACATTGTTTGTGCATAACATATTGACTTTATCAAGCTGATTTTGACAAACACGTTATGAGGGCATTCTTTGACTCCATAGTTGTAAGGCTACGGAGAAATCATGTAAAGATGTCGCCAAAAGTGCAATAATTAAACATTGCGTTAATCGTGTTTTGAAAGATGTGACGATAAAACAATAGCACGGCCATATTGCAAAAATATTATAGATTCGCGCAAAGTGTTCTAGGATGTGGTCATATATAAAAGTTGTAAAAAAAGTTGGAAGGGGGTCGCATTTAATGATGGGCATTTTTAATAGACCCAATGGGCACTTTTAATAGACCCAAATCATGCAATGGTATTCATAGAGGTTTCGTGTAAAAATGTCAACAAAACAGGATAAAAGAAAATAAAGCGGCCAAAGGGCTTGCAGTTTTATTGCTGGGGAAGCAAAATTAACATCAAACGAAATACGATAAAAACGCAAAACTAATAAAACCACTATAAAATATTAAATAATGTAAATATCAGACTTGGGCTTGCGCCCCTCTTAACAATTGTATTATGTTGGATATATTGGAGATTATTTGGAATAAACATACTGGTTTAGGATTATCCGCAGTGAAAATCAAAAAATAAATCACAGCGATTTACAATCATACCACAATAACATTACACATATATTAATTTTGTATGAAAAGTGGATGGAAAGCGGTACCTATGTTTAACATAAAAATGTAAAATGTAAAAAAATAGTAATCACAAGACGATCTATTTTTGATTAATATTATGGTAGCAACAGTTTATAGTGTAAGAAATAAAATTGCAAATTCTGGTAAATCACCAGCAACCATAAAATAAAGTACACATTTTAATACGAGCGAAGAGAAAATCAACCGTAGGCTATTTACTTCAATGTCTTAAGAATATATGAGCAACAGGATACCTCGCCTTCCTGGACAGCATCAGCACCTGAAAATTTGTTTTATAAACGTTTAAAATACAAACCTGGAGCTGTCAATCGTTTTTCATGACAGTGGCATACTATTTCATTCTAAATTTGATTTGAAATTGTATTAGAAATGCCTTTACCAAAATATGTCTTGCATGCCAGGCCATGTAGAAAAGTTGTACGAGAAAAATACACCCTGAATAAATTAGTGAAGAATTCAGTAAATACGTCAGAGGCGCAGTGAACTAAAACCTTTAGATGAAGCTAAAGGATTTAGTTCAATAATAATAAATAATGCCTCACTGCAGGAGGATTTTTTACTCACTACTCGGATTCAAAAGTACCTTCTCGTCTTGGCTGAGTTGTTATTACTTGCTGACAAGTTGGACAAATCTTTTCCGGACCAATATTGTTGCTGTAGGCTTTATTCCTGTAGGCATCTATGAAATTGAAAGAGTTAAAATAAATGTGTTATAATTAGAATATCAAAGTAAGACTAAAAATGTACTAAAACTTTAAGTGCAACTTTTCGTAAATACCTTTTTGCAACAATACTACCGTGAAAAAAAATTAATTAGGAATTGAAAAAAAATTATTTAACCTAAAATTTCATTCTGCTAGGTAGGCATCCTAATAGTTTGATATGTTGTTTTTTAGTAAAATAAAAATTATAATCTTAGTTATTTGAATTAGATCACTATAAAAAACCTGCGGTGTTAAAGTTGTTGTGTTCAGCGATTCCTTGAATGCTTTGGCTCGGGTATGGTAGACCCGTGTCAGGGATAGCAGATCCAGGAAGGACTTCAGTATTGTGGTTAGTGGGTGCAGGTATTTGTGGACCATTGTAAGGATTATTGGGCCCATAGTTTCCTTGAGTACTATAGTTTGGATATGGTGGTTCCCTTGCTTGGTAGTCATACGGATTGGTAATTCGAGGATAGCTGGTTCCAGCAGTTTCGGAAGAGTGGTGGTTGATTGATCCAGGAATCGCTGAAGTGTTGTGGTTCATTGATACGAAATATCCTTGAGAATGGCTGTTAACGGCACTAGGAACATGATCTGTGCCATTCTGTGGAACGCCTATTTGGCTTGAATTTAGAAAAGGATCCATACCTGATAAATAAGCACAGTACAAATAAAAAAAACATTAAAAACAAAGATGTTTAAAGTGTATAAATTTCGTAGACATTGCTTTTGAAAATAATAGCCGATAGGCGATATAGGCTACTACAACTTTCCAGCTAAAAAATACAATGTATTTTGCGTCGTTTTTTGCAAAAAAATGAAGGTCTCAACATATAATTCGTTGATTGTTTTTGAGCAGTCCGCCATAGTTTGTGACCGATTACACAGCTACCCAACCTAAAACGGACATCAACAAAAATTACAGTTTTTATAGTGAAACGTTTGTGTGCTTCAGATGCATAAAATGCAAATATAAGATTGGTTCCTTGTTAAATAACACTTTGGGACAACTCAACATGTTCCCAAAGACATCCAAACAAGCTTTAGTTGGGCAAAATGTTTGTCTGTGTAAGTCTTTTTGTTAGATTTTTTTGTATAATACTAAGTAATACTTTATTAACAATAGTAGGCTCAATAAATATTGTATACATTTTCGTTTAAATGTACATTAAAATCGGAAAGAACAAAATTTTTCGCCCATTCGCTTTTAGCACCAAGATAATAATAACGACCAGAGAGACGCTGACTTCAACCAACCTTCAAATCAATTTTATTTTTTAAGCATGATTCTTTCTCGAACGAAAGTTTTATAACGTGCAAAATTGCTACACCCTCACGAAAAAGTCACTGGAAAGCCTATTGTTGCTTACGGATTTAAATACAAACCAAAGCGATTTTATCGACAAATGAAGTTCAGTGATTTCTGTAATTCCTAAATTTGGAATAAATCAAAGGCAAGTTGCACAAATACAGAACGCTAGCCTAAAGAAACAATCTGACTTCGTTACCCAGTCCTTGACAACTTCGTTCTCAATGCAGAATCTTAAAGCAACGCAAATACAGTAAAATCTGATCAACAGCGTGGTGTCGCATAGCTACAAATGCAAAGCAATCAATCATATTTTTAGTTAATCATAAACTGTTAAGAAAAAACATATACAAACACCCTGACAAAAGAGTTTTGCAAGTAGGCTATCACCTTTTTCCAGAGATGTTGTTAGCTTTACAGTTTGTATAGCGAATACTGTAAGTGTGGATCAAATAATTAATTTGTTGCGACATGATTATATACTATAAAATCATTCCGAACTAAACCGCTTATAAGACCGTCTATGGTTCTGCTAAGGTTAAAGTGACCTGAAATATTTAATTCAGTACCGGTTCAATCGTTAAATTAAAAAATGGTTCAGGTTTGGTAATTAACGAGTAAAATTAACCCAAAACCGGTTCATTAAACTTTCTGGTGCCCGTTCGGTTCGACTCTTTTCTAAGAAAGCGTTATGAGCACAAACTCTATCTGAAAAATTCATATTTCTTGTAAGTCAACTGCATACATAATACAAACGTGCATTGGCTTAGTAGTATCGTTTGCATTTTTGGTTTATCGTGTTTGTGTTGCTGCAAGAAAACTATTAGCGCGCTCGTGCTTTAGCTGCCCCTAATGCAAACGTTTTTGTTGTCTGACAAGAATGCAAAATCCATTAAATTCTAAAAATTGTGTTAACTGAAAGATTTGCTTTAAACTTAATTTTATAGATATTATAAAATCCCTTTTTAAGCTTTCTATGATTTCACTCTGAATGCGTCATATCCGTTAAGCTCGAGTGATTTCGTGCGTCACCGTTTGGGCCGCGAAACTTTAAAAACAACTTCTTGTAATTCGCCAACATAACGTGACTGACAAGTGGCTTCCCTTTGTTTTACAACGATGAGTCACTGAAGATAGGATAACAGCTTCAGTAAAACAGTTGTTTGGAGTATCCACGTTTTAATATCAGAGGTTAGGAAAGTGGGCGCTGGTCTAGAATCCTACCACAGTTCTAAAATCAACGCACAAAATTTGAGTTAGGGTGCGGGTTAGCGTTTGGGTGTGGGTGGGTCAAGTATTATTATATTCTTTGTTTAATAATAATACTTGACCCACCCTCACCCAAGTGGTGTTTCGTTGTGGTAGGATTCTAGACCAGCGCCGGAAAGTGTTTTGTTTTTACTTGGTATGAAAATCCGTTTCATTTAATTGGTATTCTCCGTGGGCATAAATATAGTCTCTAGCTCAAGTGTTAAATAAAAACAACATATATTAAACTCTACGAATATATTTTTACAGTGCTCATATTATTAGCTAAATTAGTGTCTGTTTACCATTTCTTATGTATATATATTTTAAATTAGTGTACAACTTTGTCTGTTTGGGTAAATCAAAATCTGAGATCCTAAAGCTTAATTCAGGTTACATAACTATGTATGTAGTTCAAACAATCGTGTTGTAAGTCAATTTGATAAACTGAATAAGCGTGGTTTAAATTTTGTGCTTTTCAGACTGATTAAAGGAAAGATTATGTCAGGAAGACACACAACCACGTACAAAGCCCCACTACGAATGTTGGACACGCCCGAAAGTGGAGCACTACATGAATATGGATCACCTGTCTTAAAAAGCCTTAACCCATGCACAGTTAAAATGGTACCTTGCAAAGAAAACCTAAAATGGGTAAGCAGCCCCTGCTGTACTTGTAAATGAGTTTACCATAATTAATGTGATCCTTTTTGTCTCTGTCAATCAAATATTTGATCATTAATTTAAGGTTTCTCCTGATGTGCAACTTGCCAAAGGAAAATCTGATTCTAGTTCAAAAAAGCCCAAGCAGCTTTCAAGTAGAGAAAATCTCAAAAAGTCGGACAAAAGAGGTCTCAAGTCTGGAACAGCTCGAAAGACTGGTAAAGCACTTCAGTGTGAAAGTGTTGCCTCTTCTACCAACCCACCAGCAAGACCAACATACACCAAACTTGATTTTGTACATGAACAATCGCCCAGGTTTTCCTGTTCAAAAAAGTACGATAATAAAGAAAACATCAAACCAGGGGAGAAATTTGCAGATACCCCTACACGACCAAACAGTTCAAGAAAACTGCAAAAAGCAGATGGTGTACAGAGAAAATGCCTTGGCACATCTGCAAGAGTAAACCGATTGTAAATCTGGTGTATTTTTCCTGTTATTGACAAAGCCCTTAACTGTTGCAATGTACTTTTATGATTTTTATGTACAAATATATTTTACTTGTTCTTCTTTACTACTTGTTTAACCTGTCTGTCAACTAGAAAAATCACACACATCTTTGAATACTATCCTAAATGTGCTGTATTTTAAATTCATTAAACTTAAAAATTAGTGCCTCATTATCTTCAAAGAGTTCAGTTCAACAACACCACAAAATATTTGATTTTATTTTCGTCACAACAACTGTCTAACTTTATTCATTGTTTAAATTGGTAAATTTAATCTGCTCTTTGGTTATTTAATAGGTTACACTTCATTTCAAAACATCAAATTTTTAAAACCACTGCTCCAAAAGTTTGAAAGGATTTTTATTTTACTGCTAATCTTTAACTAAATTTAGCAAAAATAATAACAACACGAAACTTTATTCACATTATGAAACAGGCAGTAAAGTTAACAAAACAACCAAGTTACAGTTCCTGGTATTCAAGCAGGATGAAAAATGCAAAGTTACAGTTTGAAAATGACAGATTATGGTGTCCCCGAAATACTAATCTAGCCAGAGGTAAAAAAAGCATGCATCAAACACGCATTCTGTGACAAGTCACACATTGGCTGCCTTTAGCAATATAAAATGAAACCATTAAAATGTCTGTTCAACTGCGAAATAAGATGGTGCCAAACTTGGCGATGTGACATAACTATAAACTGCAAGCAAACACATTTGAAACTTATGCTGTGCTATACAAGCACAGTAATTTGGATGAACAATGTTGGAATAGCCGTTTACCTAGATTAATTGTTAAAATGTGTGTATTCTTATTGTAACTTAGTACAACTTGTCTAGCACCGAAATCATTCAGCTTGAATGCAGTGTAAAATAGCCTACTCAGCAGCACACAATATGCTTAATGCTGGAAAAATCAGAAGAAAACACTGATATGTTATTCCAATATTTCCAAGTACTTTTGTGCCCACATTACTGCTGCTTGCACTCCTGTGGAGTTTCTTTAGGCTTTCCTTCTTTCTGTATGACAAAAACATTTCTTTATTAGATTAAATACAGTTTATATTTGCATGTTGTCTCAGTCAGGTTGTTGCTTAACAGTCCACCAGAAAATGTTCATTCAGTGCAATTCCAATAAAATACATAAATGCTAATCAATCAGATTATCTAATAGCCAAGGTGATAACAATTTAAGATTTCCAAACTGAAGGATGCCTAAACATTATTAGTATAGTGACAAGTTAAAAGCTTTAGACTTTGCAAAAAAATGGCCCATAGCACTGTGTACATTTTATTTGTATTCTACAGTAGTTAAAACAGCAAACTTTAAACAATATTTTATTGTACTTTTTTAATGTACATGTGTTACCATGGTAGGACCAATTTTTTAAAAATGCAGTTTTTGCCAACCTAATCTAGTTAGGGTATTTGTCCTGCTTTATTGGAACTAAATAGGAAAATACAATATGGCTATTGTAACAACAATCTAGTTTACCAAAACAAACTAAATGTGTACCGGAGGATTTTAACGTTACCCAATGTCAGTTTTGAAACTCTCTGCCCAAACAAAAAAAATCTGGAATTACTCCCGTTTTCTTGCCAAGTCGTTTTTTTTAATGCAAGGCTCAAGACATTTTTATATTTATTAAAGAGATTTCTAAAATATATAAGTGGATAACCTTATCTTAGACTACAAGTTAAGAACTGTGTCTGTGTAAACATATCACCTAGAATACATCACACAACATTTTTAATCACTAGTTTACCTGTGGGTCAAAGTCAGAGTCATTTGCTGAATCCGAATCATCAACAGATTCACCAAGGTTAAACTAGAAAACGTAAGAAACAGTTACTCTCTGAAGAAAAAGTGTACATCATCTAAAATTAACTAATTATACACATAGATGTTTATGTTTAATGATACACATAAAACTGCTGGTATTGATAAAATATAAATCTGTATAGTTTTTATATTTAGCTTTTTTAACTAAATTTTAGCTTCTCCATTACATTATAAAAACCGAACGCAAGCCGAGTAATTTTATTGTTATAAATTGGTAATTAAGATTTTAGTATTGATTTTTCATAAAATTACATCTTGGATGTTGTCAGTAAGCAAATCCAAGCTCCTAAGCTTATAAACTTGCAATACTAAGCCTGCTTAATCTTACCGGTAAAATGGGGACAAATTAAATAAATAGCATTTTTGATATTGACAGATTTCAGAAAGCTTCAAGTGCAACAGGCAACATGTTAATATAAATATGTTGTTTAAAGCACAGCTTTTTAAACTTTGCAATTTGCAAACCTTTTATTTTATTTTTATAATCCCTTTATAGTTGACAAGTCAATGATTAACCCAACATTGAAATAAATTGCAGCTCAGTCAGGTATTAGGATTTTTTTTCGTTTTGACCTTTTCATTAATATAGGTTAAAAAATTACAATTTATTTCAATTTAAGAGTTGTGTGTAAATTGTAGGTCTACTTTTACACCAAAAACTCATTGCACAACCCCTAGTTTTACAAGCCTTGGATTTAAACACAAAAAACGTTCTTATGGCTTACTCCTCCTCCTTCTTCATCATCTTCCTCTTCTTCCTCATCATAATCATCTTCATCGTTGACTTCCCCGGTAAAGTAGAGGACAGCTCGGGGGACGATCCGCTCTCGTATCATGTGTCCAATCTCAAAATCACTTGCCAGCAGTGCTTCGGTGTCTGGGTCCTATATAAAGAAAATTTGATTTAGTTTTAAGTTGAAATGAGAACTTTACTGTGGCTGGTATGACAGAATGCAAAACACAGGCGCAGGAATATGTAACTTTTTAAGTCAAAGTTAATCTAGGGATGTCCAACCCGACTGATGTTTTGGTGTGGCCCAGCACTCAGTGTCACTTCAAATAATATTTTTTCAAAAAAAAAAATGATAAAATATCATCAAAACGGGTACAAGGCATAGTATTTGAGGTCATTTTATAGTTTTTCAGAGACTATAAACGTGTCTAATGCAGCCACAACAGTCAAAGTACACTGTGCACACAGTTAAATTTAGCATTGTTATATTGTGTGGGTGTGTGGAGCTCTGTGGTTGCTTACCTCCCTCGCCTAAGTATAAAAAATGTTTGCGCAACTTTTGTTGTTTTATAAAAAATTAAAGTTTTTTAATAAAACTGCTAAAATATAATTTAAAACTTAATGGCTGATTATTATTTTTGTAGTTTTGCTGAAACGTCAAAAATAGGAAAGTAGCAAAACAATCTAATGAACAGAAACTAATATTTTAAAACATTAGTTGGTAAATTAAATAAATCATAAATTAACATAAAAAAAAACATCTGCCTAAACTAAAATTGGAATTGATTTATATTTAATACTGTGTTTGTTTTTTATCTCAAATTTAGAAATGTGAATGTAAAATTTTGTCATAAACAACCCTTTGAGGGAAATATTTTTAGGTCGAAGGTGACATACTGTAGCATGTTATGACATGTGAATTAACTATTTTGTGCTTCTTACGATTCACCTATATTTCACTTGCAAATTGCATGAGTTGACTGGAGAACACTGGGTGTTTTAAAGATTAGTTTTTTCATTGTCACCTCAAAAAAATTTTATTCCCACCTACCCAAATATAAATCTGCCCATTTATATATGTATCAACAGACAATTTAGTCTTACAGATTTTTAAAACTCAGTGCCAACTTATCGTAAAACGCCCACGAAAATTATGGTTAGAAGCAGCATCTATTTAATAAAAAGTAGATACAACATCGTCCACAAGATGCATAATTTCAAACAGTAAGAACTACAACATTCATTAAAATGTCCCAAAAATATGGAGTATATATATGTTGCTACAGTGCCATTACTTTTTAAAAGTCTAGGCTACTAAGATTATGTATAAGAAAATATTTCAAACAAGTCATTTACGGTTGGCTACAAATAAATAAAAATAACCATTAACATGAATGTGGTATTTTTTAGTATTAGTTATAAGCAAGTCTAAATTAGTGACCACAACAGGAAGAAAATACTTTTTTAAACACTATAAGGAAGTAGTTGCCAACTAAGGTGGCATTTCTAATGTGCAAGAGGGTGGGCTTACATATCTGATTCCTAAATATTTTGAAATGGTCTCTTTGTAAGCTTCTTGCAACAAGTTTTAGTGTACAACGAAAGTGAAGTAAACCAAGCAATACTTTCACATCTTAAGCACAGTTTGTGTGTCGACAACCAAAACATTAAAATGATCAACATAGGCTGTATATATCTGTATACTTCTTAAAAGTTAGGGGGCCTCCTTAATTGTGATTTTTTTATACTGAAAACCACACCAGTAATAAAGTATACAAAATGTCGCCTGTGCACTTTACACAAAAAAACATTAACCTAAAACAAAAAAGAAAACAAATACTTACCAATTCAGTGTCGTCTTCTTGAACTAAAAATAACCATAAATAAATGTAAATTAACAACAACAAAAAGTATCTGTTTAACTTTAAACTGACATAAATCAAAGGCTATTATTATCCTACTTTTCTGAAATATGCTGCATTGGGTTGTAATTTCAAATGCAACTGACATAACTAGATGCGTTGCGGTATATCATAGAACAGCTTTTGGGAAGAAAAATAGTAAATATATATAGCATGAGATGAAACAAACACAAAGACATTTTTAACAGTTCTTGATGCACATGATCATGTCACTCATTTAACAAATACATCGGCTATAAAAAGTGTTTGTTCTCTAGTATATAATTATATACTGTGTATAACTGTTATTTTGTGTATTAAATCTACTCAACCTTTACCAGAACTAAAAATTTACTACACTCTATAAAAGCAGTTAAACTTTTATATAGCATTGGCAATGTATTTTTCCAAAAATAAATATGTAGATATGCCTGATTTTACTACTGTTTATAAAAAATGTCTACAAACCTTCAGGTGGGTTGAAAAAGTTAAAGAATGAGTCATTTGCAACTTGTTTGGTGACTGTTCGTACTGTCCCCCTACCCTTGTGCTTCTGTTTTTTCTTGATCGTTTTCACTGTCAGGTTCTTCCCTTTGACCCAGTCAATGGTGCACCTGGTGTAAATACAGCATGGTTAACCTTCTGCTGACCAGTCATTTGGTTCTAACGTATAAAACGCCTACAGAGCACATTCTTTCAGAAAATAAATTGTATTTCAAAGATGTCTTTTTCTGGGTAAGCAAGTGTTGAACTTTAATTAGAATATAAAATTGTAGTGATGTGATTTGATATGTTTAAACAAAACTACTGTCTTAAATCATTTCGCTAAAAAAATTTGTTAATAAACTTAATGTAAAAACAGGACAACACAAACTTAACCTATAAATTCAACAATTGAAAGTATGTTCTTTAAGCTGTACTAAATAAGTATATATACCGATTGTAATTTCTAATTTCTTGCATAGTTTGTTCAATAGTATATATGAAAAAATGTGTATGGCAAAATAAAATACTTTGAATTGTATCTGTCAAACATAATTTAACCTAAAATGTTACTTTTAAGGATTTTTTTTGTGAATAAAATTGCAAAACAAAGCTTGCTTGTAAATAGAGCTATTAACACTAAAACAGAAATAATTCTCCAGACTTAAATGTCATGTATCTATATTTTAACTGTTTTACCTTCTTTGACAAAGTGATTAATATTTAATAAGAGAAAACAGATAATAAACACATATGTTTTACTAGGATGTGCCAAATTGCATTTTGACAGGCAATTGTCAAGAAAGATACAATTAAACCAACTTGCAAGGCATTCCTGTCCAGTGTATTTCCCTAGTGCATTGTGTTGTAGCGCATCACATGACAGTGTCACTTCCTTTTTTAGACAAAGCAACAAACAGTGCACACTAATTCAGTTTGCCATGGGAGAAAAAAAATTGCATATCGTGAATTTTTTTACATAGCTGAACATGGCAGTTCCAAAAAGGCAATTCTAAATTTATTAATGCATAAAATACTTTTAAAAGATATAACAAAACTCACCCTTTACAGTAAACAATTTCAGGGCCTTCAAATGAGAATGGTTCTTTTTCATCAGGCTGTGATTGCAACTTGTAGTATTTCGTCAACGAGGAATTGGTAAAGTATGAATTGGAATCAAAAACAAACTCCAAAGTAAAGCCCTGCAAGTTTTACAATCAAATTAACATCAAAATTAGTTAACATAAATAAACTTTATAAAGTTATAACCAACAACCCTTAAATGTTACTAAACTTATATATTGCCTCTAAAGCAGTGATTCCCAAGCTGTGTGCCACAACACACTAGTGTGCCTCAGAGATTTTCAAGTTGTTCAGTAAATTTGGAAAAAATATTAGTTATTAGTGTTACCAATAGGCATACGGCCACAAACGCAAGCATTTTAGACTTAAATACGCATAATCCATTACAAATTAATAATATTGAAACATTTATATATAGTTTGTCGGGTGTTAAGGATTGTGAATATCTTTCAGCAATTTCCTAAAATAACAGTGCAAACAAGCAGAAAGTATGCAAGCCTTATATGCCTACTAAGCATGACAACTCATACATGTCATTATCTAACATGATATTTACACATTGCCTTGCTATCTAGTTGGAATGATGGGCAAATTAAGTTGCATTTTGTTATGTAAAATGTGCACACTATTAAATTAGATTGCATCAAAAGACATTAAACTTAAAATCAGTGCTTTACAAACCACTAAAATCTTACCATTGGCTCATCTGTAGTTGAGTATGTGACCCTGATATCAACAAGTTTAGTTAATACTGGTTCATCGTGCTCTTGTACCATGTCTTGGAGGATAGTCACATTCTTAAAAATAGTCAGCCAAAACTCAGGGATGCCTTGTGGGTTTTCTACAAAAAATCACAAAATCAGCATTTTTATTTCAACATATAAAAATAAATAAGCATCACATGTTAATTATTGTGCATTTATACTTTGGTAAAAGTGTCTTTATTGTAAAAAAGTTTGGCACGAAAAAAAATCAATAAAACATTGGCAGATAGTCATTACATTTTTTTTTTTTTGATTGGCTTAAGGTTTTACAACTATTCCACTTTAACTAAATTAAATGTTCTCTTTCAAGCAATCAGATAAAACTCTTTTAGGTTTTAGGTTTCAGGTTTCAAGTATTACCTTCATCTTCTTCATCTATCTTAGCTTGGGCCTGATCTTTTTCCTGGGAAAAAAAGTGGAAGGGAAAGGTCAGGTTATACATTGAATTGTCTACGTGGCAGTCTGGTTACCGGTTATATTAAGACATGATACATGTAACGTCAACTGTCACAACAAACAAATTGGAGATTCTACTTTTGGGTTCAATGACTGGTCACAATAATTGCATGAGATTTCCATGAAAGAGTTATATATAGATATATATATATATATTCAACATATTGGAAAATACATAATATTAAAATAATGAAATAAATTTAACTTGAGTATTTAAAATTTGAAAAATACTTTAAATAGAAAGGCCCACTAAATAATCACGTTTTTCCAAAATTATAAAATGAAGCTCTAACCTCCGAGTCTGTGACTTCTTTAATTTTTTCATCATCTTCTTCTTCAGCCTCGCTTTCCCATTCACACTCCTCGTCAGTAGGCTCATAACTGCCACTGACAATGACATGCCGCTAAAAGCATACACAAAGATTTAATACAAGTCTTCAGGAATATTAAAAGAGTAATTTTAAAAGCCTAGAATTACTTTTGTAGATTCTCGAATTTCAAAGGTAGTCACATTCACTTACAAAATAAAAAGGTAGTCAAAAATATTTATTTAGGATGTGCCAGAAGCAATAATTATTAAACAGGCCACCCATCAACTTTAATCATGTAATTGACCTTTTGCCAACACAATCGTGACTCATGGTGTTATGGAAAATCATGTTTTGTCCGGGCGATGGAGTTTTCAAATTATGCCAGGCTAATTTTAAAATGAAATTAATTTATGCTTCCCCATTTTATTAAAATACAAGTTGTTAATCTTTGTAAAACTTGGGGTTTTAAAGCATTACTTCTTTATATAAATTCTTATCTAAACACTTTATTTGGCTTAAATTTAATCTTTTTATCGGCTTAAATTAAATCTAAGCAACTTTTAGACATGTTTTCCCTTAAATGCTGGAAGAAAAACAGCACGTTTTTTGTAGTACAAAATCTTGCATTATGTTTCGCAATGACAACTTTAGGTAAAACCAGTATATAAAACAAATATATGTTATCTCAAGTACCTTCTTTTGTTGCCAAAATATATGATAAACATTTATTTAATATTGTAGAAGGATAAGGACCCATGGATTAGAGTTAAAGTTAACCCTTTTACAAATGGATAGCAATATTGTGTACCTTGTCAAAAACCGGTTTGTAAAGTTCGCTGTACTTTCTTTCCAGTTCATGGACTTCCTCGTAAAACTGGGCTTCAATTTTTGTTGACTTTACTTGCAAGTTCTTTAAGGCATGGATTCTACGCTTTATCACCTTTGGCAAGCTATAAATTGCAAATACATTAAAATATTAAAAGTTTCTATTACCAGTCACCTTTATGAACAAGGGTGTTTAAAGTACAATCAACTATGTTTAAAAAATACATTCAAGAGGACTTGAAAAAAGAGAGGAATAAACTTAATTTTATTTTATGTTGTATAAAAAAAGAAAATAAATTTGATGTCTATTCTTGCATTGCTATACGTAACCTATGATAAAACTTACATATTCATTATTGTACTTGACTGCGTGTTTAACAAAATACAAAATAAATATTTTTTATATTGTTCATTGTGTTTACAGTCCAATAGTTGCAAAATAAAAGACCCAACTAATATTTTTACATGTCAAATCAAGGTGTTAAAATAACTATAAAAAGCACCTTTTTTAATTTGGCAACTTATACAATTGGTTTATATTATTATCATACAATTTCTTTAAACTATAATTCCTATTCTAAAATTTATTACATACATTATTACTATTGTTGAAACTAAAAAATAACTTGAAACAAAATCTGCAGATATTCCTATTTTTCAATTTACTGCATAAATTGTTTACAAACCTGTCTATATATCCTGAAGGGGTCCCTACAATACTGTCCAATCGTTGCTGTAATGCAGCAAGCACTTGAGGGTTTTGCATCATTTCCGAAGTGATTTGACTGGCTGTGAAAAGACAAATATTTATAAGCAAAAATACAACTTACACCAGAATCCATCTAAATTGAATAGAGGTGTACTATCATAGAGTAAGCAAAATAGTTTTCATATTAGCTAGCTATGTTTGGTAGTTTGATAAATTATTTGCCGTAGAACAGGATACGTAATCAATTTAAAAAAATTAAACTAGTTAAATTTATCAGCTACTGCGGTATTTAACTTACCGGATGGGATAGATGCTTGAACTTCTTCTGTTTCAACCTTTCCCTCATCTTCCTCCTTGGCCACATTGGTACTTGTGTCTGCATCGCCAGCTGACATTATTATTTTGTGTGTGTGCAAAAATCGGTAACTTTACAAAAAAATCTGCCTTTGGTTGCAGACCACACTATGTATCAAACCTGTAAAAAATGGACACACTTGTGTTGCTGACAATACCATTTACATTTCATGGTAGTTTTTGTCAAGATCTTGGGTGTGAAGCGCCAACTTTTTAGGTGTACAGGGACCCTAAAGTTTGGAATCATAACCTATCAAAATTCATTCAACCAATAATGCAAACTTGAAAAAAAATGAGTGCAGTGTTTTTGTAAGCGGAAATGTTTAAAAACATTTTGAACACCAAAACTCTCCTGAAGCCTACCTGTTAACTGTTTTGCAAGGATATTTAAATATAACACTTTTAGTACCCAATTTTTACTTAAGTATCGAAAATGTGTCCAAATGTCTTTATATATTTAAGCTTGGTGCAAATAGAAAAGTATCGCAATTAGTTTCATTCTAGCTATGTAAAAAATGATAAGTGCGAAGTGCCCATATTAGTTTTATTGAAGCAGCCAAGCTACATGTGAATAAAAAGTGCCGAAATCAGTATTTTCAAAATACATGCAAATAAAACAGTGCCTATTAGTTTTATTTGGTTATATGCGAATAAACAGATGCGCTGGTACAGCAAAAGGTTGCATCAAAAGAAAATTAGAAGGCCCTATTGAACACTGTAAACAAGACTAAATCTTGTCTAAGTGAAAGGCCTTATAAACTTGGTACTAATTTCTAACATTTCAGCAAATTTTTGAAGTTATCTAAAACTACTATTTTTGTGTCTGGTAAGTTTTTTAGAAATTTAAGTAAGCGTAATAACCATAATTTTAGGACTTTAAAAGACAGCAGTTATGACTGTTGCTAAAAAACAGCACAATAGCTAGGTAATGTACCACACAGACTTAATAGTGACACATGTCATCCTTAAAGGAATAATTTTTTATGGTCATAATTTTTTGGGGCACTAATTCAGGTGTGCACACAAAATACTTAAAAATAAAAGTTTAAAAATGCTGTTGTACACACCAAACCTGTGCAATCAAATTAAACTTTGGTTTAATGGACACATGAACTTTAAATTCCATCATAACCTAACATATTTACTAAATTTAGGTGTTCAATTACCAGATTGAGGTGTGCACACAATTTCCTTATTTTAAGTTTGTACCAGACACAGAATGCAGACTGGCAAGAAATATTCAGATTGATATGTTGTCGCTCAATTAAAAATGACTTCAGTATGTGGTCTTACAACTTCCTTGAAGGCAAGATTGGCATTTCTTTAATGCATGTGGGTGATCATTGTTTTCCTAAACTGAGTTCAGGAATTTCCCTTTATCGATCATTATAATGACTAATGGATATCTAGAAAAAAACTTCACTAGCACAAATGTCAAGGTAGAGCTAGCATATATTAATCTGCACAATTGGAGGACAAAGCAACATTTGGAATGAATTTTTTTAAACAATACTTAACTTCTTTTTGGATAAAATTTAGCAAAGTAACAGCGAAAAAGTAGACAAATTTATTTTGCAGATTTACATTATCATTTTGTTTTTTGGTTCTGCTTATTTTTTGCAAAAGGAAACGTTCATATAAAATGGATAGAATTCATTCCATTACCAAAAAGTCTCAACTTAAATTAGCACTCTTGCTAAAAACTCACACGTAAATATAATTTTCTTAAAAGGATTACCAACAAAATGCAAAACACAAATGAGTAGCTCATTTGGGCATTTTTTTGGAGGGCAACAGAGTGAGCTAAAAACAACATGAGTCTGAATCTGATCATAAAAATAACAAAGGCATAACTCCAAAGTTACTTTGGCCAAATGGCTGATAACGTTGTATCACTGGTCTGGTTCCTACTGGAATCCTTTAACTGGGCACAATTAAGCATTTATTTGGTATAATTGTCAAAAGTTTTTAACAGAGACATAATCCAACAGCGATCTTAGACTAATTTTTAGTCTCAATAACTACAATCCCACTTTGATAAAGGTCCGAGTAGTTGTAAAAATTATTTCAAGTCAAAATCGCTCAAAAATTAATATAAACTGTATTTAAGTCATTTAAAAATACTGTATTAACAACGATGGGGCTTCCAATCTATGGGCCATGGCTAGGGATGTTTATTATAGAATACTGAATCCTTAGATTCAAATCCAAATTGGATTTAAATTTTGCCGTTCATCTCGGGTGATTGGAACCGCTATACTTTTTTTTTTTACCGCAGATGGTTGCACCTAATTGTGCGTTCGCGGGTGGCAAGTTTGGATTAAGGCCTGTACATTTATACCACATGATTTAAATGAAGGCATGTAGTGCAGTGTCAGCGTTTTTTGGGGTGATTAATTACTTGCAATAACCTTTGTCTAATAATTAAGTGTCAAACAAGCATTATTGGGCGAGCCACCAACATGCAACATCAGTTGCAGAGTTTGCAATTCCCTTTATAAGTTACAAAAGTAGCATTCCCAAGTGTGTTGGCCTTGGAACTGAAACACAACAGTGTTTTAAAAAACAGGACAAAATTTGCTTGACCATTGTGTAGAGTTGTATTGTACCAACTATATTGGCAAAATATTAGGTTTTTAACAGAAATTGTTTGCTGATTTGTTTTGCTAATTTAACAGAAATTGTTTGCTGAGGTTACAAGTCACACAGTGCAACATGCCATAGTACAGCGGTTCTTAACCTATGGGTAATTCCAGGATAGGAGGTGGGTAATCAGCTGAACCAGAATATTTAGAATTATAGATGTAACCAACAATTTCAAAGGTGTAAGTGCTAAAGCTTCTCTATTACTTACACTTCATTTAATGTTTTGAGTTCGTTCAAAACAACCAAACAAGCACAGTGATATTTTATTATTTTTAGAATTGTTTTGTCATAGTGATCATTTTTGTTGCCACTTTTACCAACAGTAAGATTTTTTGTGTATCTGCTAGCCTAGCTATTATTTCATGATCAGTTCCGTTACAGCTGTTTTATAAGCAAGCTTGACGGATGCGTTGCCGTTTAGTGTTTATTTAAGGTATTCTTAGCAGGGTTGGGCTTAAGCACTTGCCCGCTTGCCAATGCGAGTGCAAATTGACACCTCGTCCGACTGGTGAGTGACTTCAGTGAGACTTTGTCGCGTTTTAGAAAAATCGTAACAATCAAACACTTTTATTTTTGGTTTATTTTTTACCTTAAACATTTTTAATTTTTAAATGTTTAACCCAGTCGTTGGAAATGTTTATTGGACTTACGATGTACTTAGGATAATAATTCTACTTTTTTGTATTTGTTTAATTGATCCAGCAACTATAGTGTTAGGTGAAATGTTGCGTTTTGTTCCTGGCGTAAAATAACCTGCGGAGAACCTCCTTTAGGAACAGAAAAACCAGAATACGAAAAAAAGATAGCGCAAGGATTTTTAGATAAATGGAAAACAGGCAGGCCGTAGCTAATAAAATGTCAGGGTTTTTTTTCACTAAAGATTGTAAGAAATATTCCGCTAATAAACATTGCTTTAAGCGTCAAGTGCTTTGTTTGTCATTAATTTGTTTATCCATGCATGGAAATAAATGACCAGACTTTATAAAAACTAATGTTTACGTATAAAAACCACAAGTCAGATTAACGATAACCCCAAAAATTACCGCGCTTGGATGGAAATTTGTAGACGGTATGCCAACAAATTTGGTGATTGTTATTTCGTCCAGGCGAGTGGTGATTGATAGCCACTCGCCTGCCTGGCGAGTGTAAATTTTTGCTTAGGAACAACCCTGCTTAGTGAAGTTGTTTGGAGCAGAATAGCTAAGTATACATTTAGGGAGTTAGTGTTGAGACGAGCAAGCAATATTTTGTTGAATAACGCTGTTTTATATTTTTAGTATTACAAAATAAAAGAAATTAGATTTTGGGTAAAAGGACTTTCATCTGACAGAAATGGGTAATAAGGGAAAAAAGGTTAAGAACCCCTGCCATAGTATATATAGTTGTCCCACATATTTTGGGTTCCGGTTAGATGTTTTTCAGGGTGCTCTACTAAAAGGTTGAAAAATAAAGTTTCTACATTCATTAGGATATGCAAAAAAACGAAGAATTTGGGCCAAAAATGCTGGACACCATAAGACTGGCAAGATTCTGCCACCTGTTTAAAATTAAAGACAACAAGTTAGTCTAAATATCCTTATAAAAATCAAATCTTCTACTGTATTAAACTGCTTATTATATATTCAGAAATGGGTGAAGGGCTCTTTAGAAAGTAACGCAAAAAAAAACGATCTACAAATAGCGCAACGCAATTATTTGGGTTAGGGTGTCGATGCCTTTTAGGTGTGGGTGGGTTTAGTATTATTATATTTATTATTAACAATATTGCTTGACCCACCTAACCCGCAACCAATGTGCTTTGCGGTATTTTCTAGAGACATTTTTTGCGTTACTTTCTATACGTATTACGTAACAAATCGACGAAGCGCCTAAATGTTTTAATTCAGTCTAACTAAGGGTCGGGCACTCTGTAACACTTAACAGTCTCATAATATTTAAAGGTTTTAAACATATAACATATAACATAAACAGAACTAGTGTCTGAACAACGAAAGTCACCCAAATGCAACATGTGGAAGAATATAAAATCTCCCTCTTGTAGCATAAATCCTATGACAGCTCCGCATTAAACCGAAAATTTTGCAATAAAACAATATAAAATAAGCCCGTTTAGCATTATAAATGGTTAATTTGACATAAATTCTATACAAATCACATAATATGTGTGTTTTTTCGCTATTTTGCGAAAAGTAAGTATTTTTCTCCAAGTTTTGTATTAACAGTAAACTTAGTTTTCCGACAAGTACAATTTCCCGCCAAATTTTGCAACTTTTTCACCAGAGGCTCTTGAACTTTAAAACAGAAACTCCGACCGAACCCGCAACAGATCATTATGAAGTAGTTTTAAACTGATTTTGTACTAACCTTAATCGATTCCATATGGTTTTTCGTAAGATTTTAAGAAGTCAAACCTAAAGGAGAACGTATATGCCTGGGATAAACCTAATCCTTAACTGATTACAATCCTTTTAAAAAGTGCACTCCAGTATGACGTCACAGTTTGACAACAACACCCACATCAGAATAAAACACAATTCGGAATAAGGACAAAATATGACTAACACATAATGGTATTATTACCGCTTAAATCGAAATAAGTCCTAAATCCGTTATAACAAGACCCTAAAGGTCATCAGACCTAAACACACTTTATCTAACCCAAAACCCCACCCCAAAGTACATAACTAACTTCCCTAATTGTTTCAACACAAACCCATTTTCCAAGCCAATCCATTACCCACCAATATCCCCAAACAGGAAAAAAATCCGGTGCCAAAACTTAAGCTTCGAAAATATGGTAACCCTGCCAAACCACGTACATTAATAATTTTAAATCTACCACAACAAAGCATTATAAAACAACTGATCGTTGATTATATGCAAGGAAGGCACGTTTTAAGTAAAAGTAATACACTTGTTTATTTCCTTGGTAAAAACGATCATATTTGTTTACGTTTTTGTACATCATAAATCTGGAAACAGCATAAAAAACAGATAAATGTTTTGCATAAAACATAATAGTATTATTTAAAAGCTCACAAGGGCACAGTGAAAAGAGGTTCAGCAATCAATGGACTTTCCAATTAGGGAATAATAAACTGAATTTGTTTATAAGCGTGAAAAACCAATGCCAAGTAACAACACATGTCGGATCAACTTTTAACTGATAAAAGGCCGATTAATTTTGCGGGTCTTGCCAAAAGTATAAGTAAAATATATTTATCTGAACCTAAAGATTTTAAAAGCGGAATCTATGAGGAACTTTTGACTGAAAAACTTGGGCACCGCTCGTTTACAATAGTACAAAAACAAGGCTAGCTAGAGTCAGGGGAATTCAATTTCAAGTAATCGATTTTTGAGGCAATAATAGAAAATATGGCCGGTCATGCAGATGAAAAAGCTACCCTTGAAATACAAATAAAACATTGAAAAGAAAAGTCAAGTCGGCTTGCTTAGCTTTAGTAAGAATTTAATGGTTACAATAAATACAATAACCATACATTGTATAATCAGCTTGATGGACCTAGGCATTATTTTTATTGATGGAGTTTTTGAAAGTTGTTTAAAAGGTATATTTGATTGTGGATGACCAGTAAACTTTCACGAAAGAAAGATATTGTTTTACTGGTAAACTTTGGGCATATTTAATACAAGGCAGTATAAACACCAACCAACAGAATTTGGCAAAAACCGTATGAAATAGAAAAAGAGAGCAACACTCTATGTTATATAAGGTATAAAAGTGAAAAGGTAACAAGCAGAAAGCATAAAAGAAAAGTAGTATTTTAAGTTAAAAGCGTCTTTGAACATAGTGTAAAATGCAATAGATTAATAAATTTACGGAGTGGGTGAAGACAATGGGCATTAACTTATCAAAGTGAAATAGACTTGGGTATTTGTTTTTTTCCTACGCTGTAAGCATTTTCTATAAAACAGTTTTCAAATAATGGGCTGAAGACGGACGCTAATGTTTAAAAATCGGTCGTCGTTATAAAAAAGCAGACGGACAGCGATTTGGAAAGCGACTTGGTTGTACAAAAGTTACACCCGGAGACGAACACTGATGGTGTGAGTTCACTGTTCGGGTTGTACCTTTGTGGCTTGTTTACGAGAACTTAGAAAGGAAAACTTATTTTTCATATAAAAAACAGTGTGGAAAAGTGTTAAGGACTGCTTAAAATTGTTCACATACGAAGGGTATAAAAACGTACAGACGTTTGCTTAACAAGTTTAAAATGGTAAAGGTTGAATTAAGTTACTTGGTGCCACGTTTTTCCACCAGCAAGGCTCACGCAATGCATACCGGCAACATGCAAACAAGGACCACCAAAGAACAGGCGTATAGCGCGAGCAATTCTTGAAGAAACAAAGTGAATCGTTGTTTAATAATCTGTCGGGACAATTTATTAATCTGTCGGGTGCCAGAGCCACCAGTCGGCTTTGATAGAAGTCAGCGGCAGAGTCCGTTCCAAAATCGGTGTGGAGGAGTATACGGGGTAGCCCAGGGGTGAGTCGGCCGCCTGGGTGGTAAGGTTTCTGAGCAGGGACTGGTGCGCTTGGATGCTGTAGCGTTCCTCGTCGTCGTTGGTGGCGTAGAGGAGCTCGGCGGCCTGGTTGGCCCAAAAGGCCCGGACCGCGGCCGGGGACAGCGCCGCCACGTGGACCTCGACCGGGCGCCGGATGAGGGTGCGAGCCGAATACTCGTTCTGTTGGGAGAAATGTACGTTTTGATTCCTTCACTAAACTATTCAATTAAACGCCTGATCATTTCAAACCAATTGTTCAACTATTAACCAACCAACAACCAACCGAACATCGATTAATTAACTTATTTAATTAAACCTCTAATTCATCAATTATATTAAAAGTTGACTCAATAACCTTTTCATTTACTAATATAACAAAGCAGCTAACCGAGAAATTAATTTAAACAATTAAATAATATTATAATTAACTTTATATCTAATCGAACTCAATACATTTCACGGATAACGCCATAACTCCAATTTTGATTCCTAAAATGTTTTTTTGTTTTGTTTATTAACTAACTAATCAAATTATTGATCGTGCACCAAAATAACATTCAGATAATTATTATCAATAAACCAACAACAAATCAACCAAAATCAATACACAAATAGGAAACGCCAATCATATTAATAAATAACTAATCGTATTAATAAATCAACTATTTACGTTAACAAATTAACTAACTTACGAAGTAAATTAACCAATAAACCGACCTCGAATTCAATTTATACTTCGAATCGATCAAATAGAGCATCGGTTTGTGTTTGTCATAGCTAGTGGTCACAGACTGTATTTTTTGACATGCCCAATTTGTTAGGCAAATATGCCATATCCTTTATATTACAATACCATACTAGGCTACCTTGTCCGCGTCAAAGCTGATTGTGAAGAGAGAAACTTTTCCTTGTTCTGCCGCGTCGGTCCAATCGCGCGACGTCTCCAGGTCAATCATCCAATCAGTGTCGTACTCACGCAACGAACCGGTGACGTCATCAATATCGTCGTCCACGTCATCGCTCAGCCCCATGGCGGCCCGGTCGTACATGAATTTTACCGCGTACCTATAGAATTGTAAATTTTTTACAGTTAGTTGCTTTATCATTCCAATTAGCAGTAAAAACAAGTTTTGAATAGAGGGCGGGTTTAGGGTTAAAGTTACAAAGCTTAATAATAGTTAACTGCCTACTCTTAATTACATTATTTTGATGACGATAAACGTATTTTTTGTTGTTTGGGATATTTGTTGTGCGTCAAACTTGTATTTATTTTTTCATCACAACAGTTTGAACTCTTCATAGTGATCAATAAAAATGGGAAAGTATCACGAAGAATAATTGGGAAATTATACGTCTTCTCAGGGTTTAAGGTTTAGCGCTGGTGACCGCTACGATATGTTACGATATCGCAACGATCAGCCCACAAAGACTAACCACTTATTATTTACTGTGGTGATTCTCAAACTGTGTGCCGTGGCACACTAGTTTGCCTTAAAATTTAAAATTTATTAGTTTGGAAAATAACATGTTTGTTTTCCAAATACGCATACAAGCAATAAAGCAAGTATTATAATGTATGTCGCGAATTTTGAGATCTTTCGGTCACACAAAATACCGTGAAATGCACTGCGCCTCTTTATTCAATACAGACTTGAGTTATTTGTATCACCGAAAACAGCTGTCAAACATTTTTAACTAATGTATGCCTGATAACAAAGTAAATTTTGCGAACTTGAAGGGTTATTCAAGTAATTGCCAAAAAGGTACTAACAATAACAAGTTATGTATACCTGTAAGCCTTTAGCACCATTTTGTGAAGCTTGGGGTGTTTTTGAAGCCACTCCAGATCCGGCGACCACGGGATGTCACCAGAGAACACCTTTACTACGTGACCTGGACCAAGGCGCGTCGGGTCTCTACCAGGGACGCCTAAACCAAAAACAGAAATGCAATGAACATAAAGATAAAGTTCATGAGCCGCCATATTTACGATTGCCAAAATCTTGGAATGCGCTGTAGACCTACCAAGAGACCAATTGCCTAGTTTTTGACGCTCCATCGATTTGGTACCTTGAAACCAACGCAAAAAAACGGTCTACACAAATACCGCATACCGCAACGCACATTATTTGGGTTAGAGTGCGGGTTAGCGTTTGGGTTTGGCTGGGTCAAGCATTATTAACAATATTAAATATAACAATACTTGACCCATCTACACTTATGTGCCGCCGTATTTACGCTTGTCAAAAAATTGGAAAACGCAGTGCCACGAGACCAATTGCCCAGTTTTTTGCATGCTATCTATCAAGATTTCAAACAAACCTGGACAACGTAGCCCATATACATACCGGAATACAACAAAAAATATGCTACATTTTTGAATAGCTACTATGCGCCCTAAACGTGTAATAGTGTGTTTTGGAAGATTTTTATAGACATTCAAAAATGGTTCATCCAGGTCTTTGTCAGCTCAGCCTGTTCATCAAAACAAACATACCCACAGCACGAAAATTTCCTAGGAGGAAAGCACACCTTGTACATTGACGATCAAGTGGCACGCGAGCACCACCTTGCGGCACTCGTGGAGGAGCCGGTCGTCCTCGGCGCCCGATGACATCACTTCGCCCGTGTCCTGCTCAACCACGGCCGTGACGTGGCAGTGCCAGGAGCTGTCGAAGAGCTCGTGGAAAGGTCGAAGGTCGCGCTCGGCCATCGAAATATCGTGAAAGTCGAGCCGCTGGGTGGCGGAAGCGGATTTACGCGCAGAGCCTGAAATAAATACTCGAACTATAATTATTGCTGCCTTACCACCCAAATGGGATCATATCGATGACAGTTCGAAAATTAAAGTATATGTTTAGTTAATGAATGTACAGAACAATTTCAAAAGCGTGACACATCAAAGGCTCTACAATAAAATTAAGCAGTTTGGTTCCACCACAAAAGCAACAAAAAAATTGAGAGCGGGCCTTTCTCCAAATACAACTCCTTGGCAAAAACTGCATTGTGATATCTATAATTCAACAATTGAAACGAAACTACGCTCGTTTCAAATAAAACTAACCTACGTTTGCTTACTTTTATGTGCGCAGTTCGTTATATCTCGTCCGTCATTTTATTAAGTGTAACAAAAAAAAAAAAATACTCGAACTATTACAAAGGGTGCCGGTTTGATTAACCTTAAAACGAAGTTATTGTGAATTGGTAAATTCTAAATCCTTACGGCCTTTGCGTTACCAGAGTGGTGAACTCGAACCTCAGCGCGGGTTAAATATTTATTGCTTGCACTAATATCACAATTATGCCAATAGATTTCGGTAATAGCTTTTCCAAAGGTAGCCAGGATATTATTATAAATATACTGTAATTGTTCGTCAGTAATACATCATAAGGACTATATACAGTACGTGTCCATTTGGGCTCCATTGCTTAGTTATCCAAACCCTTTTAGACTAAATTTAGGTGGTGTTGTATAGGATTACCATGTGTGTGCAAAAAATAGGGCTTTAGAAAGATTTAGACTGCAAAGAGATACATACGCAAGACTTTCCATACAGAACACACTTTAGGTCATCGACCAAGTGTTGCACTGAAGGCTTCATTTATCCCAGTTTCTCAACCGTTGGGAATTATATGTTTAATTGTTATGAAGCCCATTTCATTTATCTTTGTTTGATTTACCACAGCAACGGTTATGAGGTAGTGTCCAACCATAACATTTTCAGAATAACACAAATTTTGTTTTAACATACGTATAGAAAATATTCCTATAGTACAAAGAATGATAACTAATTATTTGCTTATAAAGGGCTTCTATTATCATTCGGAGGGCGGTTAACCTACGTTGATCACAGTTTAACATCATCATCTTGATTACTAAGATTTAAAACACTATAAGATAACTTATAGTTGCCTATAAATTTGCTTTAAAATAAGGAATAGAAATAATGCCCAATACAAAAAATGTTAACTAATTTTTTGCTTATAAAAAGCTTATGCTATTACTCGGTGGGCGGCTAGCCTACGTTGCCCCAAACTTAACATTTTTAAACATTATGATGACGTGTTTTCGCTTTAAAGTCACGTGAACTTCGACTTACTCGGTTTTCCGCTTGCACGCTGCTTCTTTTTATCCTCGACATCCACGGCCGGAAGTCCGAAGCCGGAGTCGGAGAAGGCGCTCTCCATCTCCCAATCCTCTTCATCCTCGTCGCTCACGTAACCGGGGATCTTCACGGCGGACTGAAGACTCCTCTTCCCACTGGAGGACCTCTTCTTCTCCACATCTTCGTCACTGGCTAGAATTGAGGCGAGGCTCCCTAGTGACGGCTCGCTCTTCTTCCGAACGATATTTCTCTTTCCTGATCTTTTGCGGCTGCGCGGCCGCGAGGAATCCGCTTCTTGTAGCTTGAGGCCGTGCACTTCGGCGCCACCTTGCGCATTACTTGCCGAGCGCCGGTCGTCGCTGGGTGGCGTAGGAGCGATGATGGGCAGGAGGCTCCTAGACTGTCGATTGGCGCATTCGTGGTGCACCAGCATCCAGACCATGCACTTGACAAAGTCCTTCTGCAACTGACGTTGCGCCTGCGGTTGGTCGATGACACCTGCGAGAATATTGATTAAATTGTTTATGTGTGTGTGAGTGTGCGGGGGTGTGAGGGGTGGAGATATACACACAGACAAAAAGGAAATATCGATCTTTTTCATTTACCTATATATTATAAAAATTAGATGATGTAACCCAAAGCGCTTTGGATCATCAAACCGTTGACGAAAACTACGTAATATTGTGATATTACGTCGACTTTGAATTTTGTTTTTCGATAGTTGAAAACACAAGCTAAAATGCTCACCTGATAACGAAGTTTTGGCGTCCGAGTAGCCTTGAACGAACACCGTGTCGAGTTGGGTTACCACCGAGAACATCGGGTACGGGTTTAATCTTAAATAAAATACAAAGATGCCGTTAGGGCCAGGTATTATTCACTTGGTGTTTACAGTAAAACAAAACAAAATTCACCGACTATGTTTCTAATAATTTTGATATATTCATTTCAACTTAGTGTACTGCCTCACACTAAGCAGCAAACTTGTAATTTTTCCACCAGTTTTTGTTTTTTTTAATAAGAAACTTTACACAAAATTCCGATAGAAGCGAGCGAAGACAGTATTAACCGGAAAAAATGGTTCCAACTTTCTATACCGGGCTAAGGAAAAATAGCACAACATTACTTAAACGTATAGTTCTACGGCCTTCTTTAACAATATTTGGTCTTAACTATGCTTATTTACTTTGGCCTACAGGTCTGCTGATCTTGCATCTCAAAGGCGGCCTCACATTGGTCGTCAAGTCTGGTGGCCTCCAATGCGTGGCACGAGGTCTCTTGGAGCTCGAGTCCTTTCACAGAGTAGCTCGCGTACCCGTAGCCACTCTCTAGTTGCTGGAAGTTATAAGTTAAACCACTGATGAAAAACAATTTTTTTTTAATCAGCTCAAGTAACTTTGCAAACAACGCCCATATCAAACGTGTGAGACTATGTTGGAAATTAAAGTAAAAAGTCGAAAATGTCACCGAATGAATCCAGAAAATGTTGCCAAGAGATTAAAAATATTCGCTTTATTAATATTTTAAATAATTATTATAGTTTGCAAACACCAAAGCTTTTGAATAAAATTGTCTGCAATGGCCATTACCATGTACCCAATTATTCAAACATTTCGAGTAGCTATGTTAAGAATGAAAAATGTAGTAAAATCAAGCGTTTCACGAGCTGCAAGCGTATACCTGGACCCAGAAGGTTTTGTCTTGCGATCGAGCCAAGTAGAGCGAAACGTCACTCCCTGTTCTACCAAGCGTGACCAGCCCGCCTCTGTACAGGCCGCGGGACAGTTCATGCGTGACGTCTTGCGACATCTGGCGGTAAAGCGCGGTGTCGGCGCACACGTTGGCGGAAGCTGAACCTGCAGTGGTTGACGATTAAACAAGTTAACTAAGGTTTTAAACAGGAACTTTCTGCATTAAAGACCTATTTAATAGTTAAAAAGTGAAATATTGAGAAATTGCTGTATGTTGAAGGCGGTACTTTGATTTCGGGGGTATGCGGCTACATCTGAGGGTCGATGACACGAAAACGTCATTTGTTGGGTCAAAGATTGATTGCACGGGTTCGAAAAGAATATAATAACATAATCACTACTTACGATGCCAACTCAAGTAAGATTGTTTGTATAATCTTTGTTGACTGCTTTTTAATATGAATTGTTCGGAGGTGAGCCTCTATTCTATTGGGTAAGATATTTTATATTGTAAATTTGTTTATTGAAGTGTGCACCACCAGGTTTGTCTGTATCGTCTGCCTATTGTTCGTTTTATAAGTTTTATGGGTGAAATGCACAAGCTTTAAGCGTTATGTTAAGTCCGAGTATGTTTAGCTTTAATAATTACGTTAAAATTAGGATGAATAACTATACTAGGGTTGTTCTATTCAAGCCCAGTGTAGCACTTACCTGGCGATAAGGGCCAGAACCTGGACGGACGCGGGAATGCGACATAGAAGAGGGGAAGGGTGAACAGAGGCAGCAGTGGGGCCGCGAGCGCTGATGACGTAGCTGCTGCTAAGATGACAACAGGGAAAAATACGACGTTCAGCGCCAGCAATAGAACGCTGCTTCTGCCCCTGCGACAACACAAGGAATGCGATGTTGACACAACATTGCGTTGCTTTATTATATGCAATGTGTGTAATTGATCTCTATTGAATGTGTCTGCTGAGCAGAATAAAGGTGACAAAACATTGGGAAGATAGCCTTTTTATTAATATTGCTCACGTGATGTTAAATACTTGCATTCCATGGAAGTCTGTGTATGACAAGATTTTTTTCTCGACAATTTATTTGTCGGCATTAACAATTTTCGAAGTACGGTCTTAAACCGTGTCATGTCGAAGTTCCAGGTTTAGGTATAGAAACTATAGGAAAAGTCATATAAGGTTTTGAATAACATTTCTTTCTGGATCGAATAATTTTTATAAAAAAAATAATGTGCACAAACATCTACGAAAGAGTTTAAAACAGTCTTCGGGATAATCGAATAACCAAAAAATTCCACATATTAAAAACTAAATTAAAATTGAAACCAAGCTTTAATGGTTATACAGATATAAAACAATGTTAGATTTACCGTATTTGTGAAAAGTTTAAATTTAAAGTGCGAGTTAAAATTACATTTGATGAAATCAAGTTTATTCACATAAATGACAATTCTAATATTAGGAACAATAAACATGGGTTCGAAAAAGTACCTTTCATTGAAAATTAAATATTAGATGAAAGCTAGCAAAACGAATTGTCAGCATTTCACTCTTATATGCGGCGCATTAGAGTGTAACTGTATAACGTTTTCCTCACCGTCTCTGCTTTTTGTCGGTCCACGACGTGACGAGAAGGGCGAGAGCAAACCACAGGTTGTCGAGGAGGCGAACCAGTCGGTCGAGCGCCACGTCGACGAGCAGCAAACTCGGTCCTAAGCCCAGACTGTCGAACCAGCCCAGCGAAGCCGAGGTGTTGGTCGAGATCAGGTCGAGCACACTCACTATGACCAAGTTGGCGAGTGCCCCTTCGGATCGTTGCCAGGTCTACAAAATGTGGTGGGCTGCTGTTATACGTTGGTGACCCCGATCGTAACTTCGGGGCAAAAATTGATGTTTGTCTAATCGAAAGAACTTTGTATTAACCAAAATAGGAGAATTGGTCATTTGCAGCACATACAGGTGTTTTGCATTACTTCTTGTTGTACCATGAGAGACACCCTCTCTGATATATGGCAAAACAAAAGCACTTAAAATATTTAGTAACTCCTTTTCGTCAATAAAACAAAACACATTTCTAGGCGCATTACTAGCAAAACACTTTTTGCGCAATGTTCCATTTGTATAATAAACAAAATAGTAACCAAAATTATGTGATTCAATTCCAAAATTTATATAACACTTAGGAATCGTCCATGTCATATAATAAAATAAAGGTAAATTACAACGGCCCTATCGATTAACAAACCATTTTGATTCACCATCGTTTTCCAGCGGTTTACTTTATAGCTTACCGTCCGGAAAGCATGAGTGGCGCCCAGCGCCAAAAGCACGGACGGCAAAGTGGTTGAGGTGTCAGGTAGAAGAAACGCGGAAAGGTAGCACACCATCAGCATGGGAGCCACCACCGAGATTACGCCGAAGTAAACGTAGCCAAATATATTGAGAACGTTTTTTCTGCAAAATAGAGAAAACGTAAATGTTTTGTAGTTCGAAATGCCTTAAGGCTTAAGCGAAGATCAATTTTAATCATTCGGGTTGTCGTATTCACGTCGAATATAAGACCCGTCGAATATCATAAAAAAAAACGAGAACCTTTTAGGCAATGCAAATGTTGATTGCCTGCATTTTAGGACTGTTATTTAATTTGTTATCAATTTTTATTTTATTCGTTTGAATGCATGCTGTCTTCAGATAGTTTAAGGTCAGAATTTAAAGTATCATTTACGGACTTTTATTTTTAAATCGAGGGTGCTAAAAGCAATCTTAGGCCATCTGTATCACCTTTTGTTGAAGTTGATCTGGCGCGAGTAACTGGGCGGATAGAGCAGGTTCCGGAACAGACGAAAGAACACGTAAACCTTTTGCGCATCGGCAAGAAGCCGTGCGAACGCATACAAGGAGATAAAGACAATCTGAAGGCCGAGTTTAGCTTGGGCGGTGAACAGGGCTCGGTAGTTGACGGCCAATGCAGCAAGTACGATGTTGAGAAGGAAAACTCCCGCGTGCCAGCCAAAGGCCAGAATAGAGACGAAGGGCTCTTTCCTATCTCGCGTTGACTCGTATGCCACGTCAGTAACGGGTGTGCTAGATCAAATAAAGGCAACGTCAGTGTTACAAACATGGAAAGACCCGATTAGGTTTAAATAACATTATGACTTTCGTGCCAGATGTAATGTATTAAACTGAATAGCAATTGTTTTACAGGGTAACTTGTTATTTAGTTACCACCTATAGTGAAAGCACATAATCCCCTGTTTAAAATTTAATTTATTTTTCACTAGGTTATTCTGAGACCAGTAGAGCGGTTGGTTTTTGCATCACCTTAATCAGGTATCTAAACTTTTGCCACCCAAAATTTAAAATATCAAACAATAAACTATGATTGAAAACAAATGGTATTAGGACCTTTAGTGGGTTTTTATAAAAAAAAAAGTTAGACATTTGCAGCCAAAGTCACCTTACGTACTGATACACCATATAGTTATTGACCTTTTTTTGCAAAGTGCAGTTGCTCGTTTCACCAGATCAATTAAGAGGCTAGTCGTATCTGTGCTTAAGACAAAACCAAAAGCTGCAGAATAAAGGATGAGAGCTTGGATAGTTGAAAGAAAACAAGCCCCGGTGAATATTGCACCTGACAGCACAAAGGAAACAAACAATCTGCAACAAAAGATAAATGAAATGTTTTGTTTGGGTATAAAATTGTCTTAATGTCTTATGTTCAAATGGCTAGTAGGGCACAACACATAACTATTTAAAGGTTTTGTAATCCAAATTTAAAATAAGTCAAAGCTTTGGCTTTGCTTCCAATTGAAGACCTACTCCATTTTAACACCTACCTGAGGTCGGATGCGACTGGGCTTCCTCCAAGTGCAAATATGAGGAGTTGCTCAACAATCCAGCTCAACATGGAGTCAATGGGTGGAAGAATGCCAGAAACCCAAAGAAGTGGCAGAAAAACAAACAAAATGTGTAGTACTTGATTGACTGTTTGAAATGAAGAATCAAATCTAAAAATAAAATTAAAAATATGTTTTGAAGCGTAGAGAGTTCGTAGGAAGCTATAAGAAGGCTGCTGACCCTGTAGACGAGGGCCGACGGCTGCCTAAGTCTCTTACAAGTTCTTAATCCGACTCCAAAGGAGCAGGCCGCTAGAATACCTGTCCTTAACTTCTTGTACTCTAAGCAAAGACAATCCACTCAGTAGATCGTTGCTCTTAGAGTATATTCACAAATCTCAGAAATACAGCGATAAACAGAGCGGTGATTCAAGCCGCTAATCAGTAAGACGTATAAAATAGAATAAATTGTCAAATGCGGAAAAGCAATTCGCTAGGCGCGGCGGTCACATGTCAGTGGACATTGGTCACGTGTATAGTGACGTAAAAGTAGGCTAAATGCTACAGTTTACACAGGTATACATATTTACTAAACAAAACAACTTGAATTTTTTGAAAGATTTTAGGGATACTTGTAATTTACTGCTGTGTACTCATAACTTCTAAAAATAAACATCTAAACAGTTTTGAATGAAAATATCCCCTTAAGGCCAATAATGATATATACTTAAGATATATATAATCCAATAATAGTTATAACAACAACATCAACTTACACTTGCACGATGTGGAAGGAATAGAAAATGAAAATGTGCAATGGCCTTGTAAGCGAGGCAAATTCAAACTGATCTACAAAATGGAATGTGGAAACTTCAGGTGGTACCCCTCCTGCAGCGAGAGGAAATGATGCTATGCAAATGGCCAGCCACGAAAAGATAAACAAAACTACAGTTGCTGCAACATTGGAGCCATAAAGAGCAGTGTACACTTCTGGGAGACTGTACCAAACGCCAAAACCACACAATATTCCACTCAACATAGAATGTAGAAAAACATTTGCCAGTAATCTAAAACAAAAGTTGTTTTCTTGAATTATAGTTTAAAACAACAATATTTGTGTAGCTTTAATAATAAAATTGTGTAACGTTATTTATTTTGAGTTTAAAGTGAAAATATATGTAAACAACTTCATGTAATAAATACCTCTTAGGTGGGACAACAAAGTTAAATGTTTCTGTTGAACAAAATGAATCAAAAATAATCTCATCCTCTTGGGCCAGAAGTTGCTTAAGGTTTAAACTTGATGACACTACTGACTCGTCCATTGAAGTTTTATCATTTCTCCAAGTTGAAATGTAGTGTGCAAGCTAAAATATTGGACAATATAAAACACATATTGCAAAAGATATACAGAAATAAAAAAACACAGCAAGAGACACTTGCTACCAGCTGTCATTTGTCCAATGCAAGAATCATTACTCATGTTGTTACTTACCTGTAAAAATAGAATAAAAAAACAATAAATACATCCAGCTATAATGCTTCCAGCCACAATATTCATTCCACCAATGCTTATTGCAAGTGTGAATATTCCACCTATTAGCATTGGCACTATCCATAGTAAAAGTTGAGAAAGTTTGACGTAAAATGGGGCATCGTAGCCAAGTCGTAAATTTATACCACCAAGAAATGTCTGTGGAAATCTTCTGAGGACAAATTCTTTTTTATAGTGGTTCAGGAGTGGAACTTTGACAGAGGACATGCTTAAACTAAAGTTAATTGGTGGTTGGACTATTGTAAGGGCGTATTTGCTTGAAGTGTATGATTGCAGCTACACATGTTGATGAATGATCATATTTCTGAAGTTGGCAACAGCGATTGAATCAAGCTAGCTAAAATTTTCCTGTAAAATAAATTATATTACAAAATTATTCAGTCTGCTAAGTGTGACTATGAGTTAGTAATGCATAAAACAGTGATTCTTAACTTTTTGGGCCTGTGGAAAAAAATAAAAACAAACTTGCAGTAGACTTGTACAAAATCATACAATTATAACCTTACAATCTAACCGCAAGACAAGGTGGTCAGTAAATAGTGTAATGTTATCAATTACCCTAGGGATAGTGCAAATATACATGCTAAGCTGCATATCTATATTTGTAATACAAATAATTCATTTGGGAAAATTACATGGTTTAGCGGCACACAAAACAATCCAGGTAATTTAAAAAGTAAAAAATACAAATTTATCACTTTCGGGTGAAAGGAGATTTACTCAGTAGTATCTGAGATTTACTCAGTAGTATCTGAGAACTCAAACTGGTTAGCGTAAAGAACTTCATATGTACACATTTACAAAAGACTTTTTGTAGGGTACTTCTTAAAAGTGCGTTTTTTTTGTTTAAAACTCTATATTTTGTATCGCTAAACTAACACAAAAAATTGAACAAAATCATGCCGCATTGAAATTGTTAAATTTATAATTGAATTTGATAATTTGTATGGAAATACATTATTAGCTAAGGTGACGTTGAGCATAACGGACATCTTTAAAATTCTATACTATGTTGTTGTTTTGTTTGTGTATGTTGCTGCAGTTTTTAATTTCACTTCGATTAAAAATAAAACGTATTTGTTTGTGATAAAATTAGTTATTGAATGAATTAATTGGACGAATAATGCATACTGATGATCTCTAATAATTATAAAAGTTTTAATAAAATCGCAACGAACTGAAATATTAAAAAAATTTAAAGTTATTATTAGCACAAAATGGCGTCGAAAATAGCAACGTATTGGTGAGAATTCACCACTGGATAGTAAAACATGTGCGTTGCAATTGTTTACTAGGGGTAAGCTTTTTTATAATATTTCTTTATTCATGATATAGCGACATAAAATCGCTTAAACATGACTGTTGAGAGAGACAATCAGTTGTTGCAAGTTTTCTGGGACCTGGCAGATAACGATGAAACAAAGCGAATTAATGCAACCCAATTGCTGATCAATCGGTTGTTGAAACAACAGAAAAAGGTAGATGAATTATTTGTGAATTTTATTGGGAGCTGGTCTAAAAATTTACCACAACGAACATCATTTGGGTTAGCGTGCGGATTAAAGTAGGTTAAGCAATATTAATAAATAATAATACTTGACCCATCCAACCCAAATACTGTGTGTTGCTTTAATAATAATTGTTTCAAAGCTGTAGTAGGATTCTAGCCCAGCGCCTTTTATTGTTTATTTTTACACTTTTTTGTTAGTTATACATTCCAGTGTAAATGTAATTTCAGAATTAGACATGATTCAAACATTTATGATTAGTATATTCATATTTTTATCACTGAAAGAGAGGAAAATTTCATCATAAAAAAACAAATAGTTCAATGTGAAGTGTTTTTTACCTTAAATGATGTAATTTTTTCATTTAATTGTTTAAAGATTCCCATTTACTACTCTGAAAAGTAAGACAAGTGGACCTGCATTTTTTTCAACAGACTACTCCTGCACCCCAAATATTAAATATGCACCTGATTTTCACATGATTTATAGTTGTGGGCTGCACTTTTGACCTTAGTTGCACCCGGTCACATCCATTAATTTCCAGACGGGCTCATTTATAGGTTTACACATTGTCTTTATCTAAATCTAATACAACACGTTTTGATAATAGGCAGAAGATCCTGAAGAATTATGTCCAGATTTCAAGTATACGATTGGCCGTCTGGTTGGTGGGTTGGGATCCAACAGAAAGTTTGCCAGAGTTGGCTTCTCCACTGCTCTGTCCGCTTTACTCAGTCAAACAACTTCAAAGCTAGTCAATGCCAATCACATTTTGGAACTAATGACAGAAAAACTTCAGCTGGGCAATACAAAAAGTGTAAGGCTGTTAATTTTTTTTATATGATAGAAAGGATTATGTTCTACTACCGGGTAATTCCATGTCAAAGCAACCAACCTATTTAACCCATATGTTTTCAAAATTGCTCAAATTTTGTACATGTGTAGAGTTTTCCATCCTGATTACAATAAACTTTATTTTACCAAAATTTTTTGAGGGGTTAAAAAGTTATGCTGTTTTGAAATATTGGGCATTTTGTGCTCGCTGAACCGTGAAACTCATTGATTTTTACTCATGCAAAGTTCAATCTAGCATAACTTTTTAATGGATTGGAGTTTTACTTTAAAATTAAGTTTATTTAAAAGATAATAACCTAATGTTAGATTTGTTACATTGTTTTGTTGTTTCAGCTCTAAGGTCAGAGGTCAAGTGCAGGTCAAACTAATGTGTATTTTAAAAATCAGTGAAGCGGAACCCAATTTAGAAGCGAAATATCTCAAAAGCGTTGACTTAAATTTTTTTGTGTAAGGTGTCTATGGAGAGCTTATTCCAAGTACTTTCATTTAAACCAGGTTTCATTGCTCCTTTCAAGGGATACCACTGTCATATGAGCTGTGTAACATGACCGTCTAAAAAATAGCATTTTGGTTCGAATTACAAATTTATTTCAATACAAAGTCTGAATTACATTATTTTTTCAACTACTAAACTGTGACATTTGTTTTTTAAATAAATTAATTTCTCAACATATTTTTTGTTTTTAAAATGTTTATGAAGAATATACTCCTCCAAATACTTTTTTAAAACATGGGTAGATAAAGTCCATTGTATCATATTTTTTTATTTCAGATTCATTACAAGTTGATAAATTCTGTAGTTTTGTGAATTGTTTATCTAAAATTATCGAAAAAGTACTCATCAAGTTATTGAAAACCCAGTTAATGAAGAGTTTAGTGCTTGTAGTGTTGGTTTACACACTAATGTGGATTCTGACTGCCATAAACTAACTATGGTAAAAGAATATCGGCCTATTCTATTTGCTAAACTATCTAAATTGTTGTTATTAATAAGAGCAAACTTATTGCAAAAAGAAAATTTGCTTGTATCACCATGCTTTTTCCTAAATAAATATGATCTGCCTCAAAAAGTCTGCTGCAATCCATTTAAATCACATAAAACAAATATTATGGCTAAATTACAAAAAATACAACTTGATTTTTCACAAAAAACTAAGCAAAATAATTTTAAGCTTATCCCTGGACAAAAAATTCTAGTAATTGCAAAACAAAACTAAAATTAATTTGTAGTGAAAATGAAAGCATTTCATCGGAATCGTCAATTGATACGAATGTTAGTGTAGCTGCCTCTAACACTAGTGACAACAGCGATTTATATCTTTCCACAAGTCAGCTTAACACAAGCCTACATGTGATTAGTCAATCCCATTAAAACTTCATAGCCTACCATCATCCAGCAAGATTGTATATAGAAAAAGGAAATTGGGCTCTATTTATCAAGATTTGAAGAAGAGGTTTTCAACTGCTCTTCCACACTTGGAAACTACTAATAGAGAAGAGAAGGCAAAATTATTGTAAATATGCAAAAAGCCAAAGATTTTGACAAACTAATGGATAAAATTCAAACCAAACTGGTTACAGAAGAATCCTACTCAGCAAAAGTTCAACTTCTAACCTTTTCTCCAGACTCTTGGTCTAGAAAAAAAAGTTTCAGAATTTTTTGGAGTGCCAGAAAATATGATGCGTACAGCAAAGAATTTTTTAAAATTTACGAAAGTCCAAAAAAAATGTACACCAAAAGAGAAAACCATTGCCAGCAGGAAACATAGAAAGAAGCTGTGCTGAATCTGTGTCAATGACAACACACGTATAATGCCAGGAATTAGCGACAAAGTTAGTGTTGCAACTAAAGTATATGAACAGAAGAGGTTAATACTGTCTACATTAAAGGAGTTGTATCTTGTGTTTAAGAATAAAGCAGGGTGATACAAGCAAATTTTATCCTTCAAATTTTTCTTATAATAAGGCTCTTATTAATAGCAACGATTTATCTTTTATAGGTAGTTCAGCAAATAGAATATACCCACATTCTTTTACCATAGTTAATCTATGGCAGTCAGAATCCTCATTAGTGTGTAACTGCGAGCACTAAACTCTTCATTAGCTGGATTTTTAATAACTGGATGAGTACTTTTTTGACAATTTTAGATAAACAATTCACAAAACTACAGAAATTTCCATTTGTAATAAAAAAAAAATTTGTAATAAAAAAAACATGATATAATGCACTTTATCCACCCATGTTTTAAAAAAGTATTTGGAGTATACTTCCATAAACATTTTAAGAATAAAATATATATTGTGAAAATAAATTTATTTGAAAACAAATGTCACAGTTTAGTAGTTGAAAAAATAATGTAATTCAGACTTTGTATTGAAATAAATTTGTAATTCGAACCAAAATGCTATTTTTTAGACGGTCATGTTACACAGCTCATATGACAGTGGTATCCCTTGAAAGGAGCAATGAAACCTGGTTTAAATGAAAGTACTTGGAATAAGCTCTCCATAGACACCTTAACACAAAAATTTAAGTCAACGCTTTTGAGATATTCCGCGTTTAAATTGGGTTCCGCTTCACTGATTTCAAAAAAGACAAATATTCAACCTCTGCATGACCTCTGACCTTCAGCCTTAAATGTCATAAAAATCTAAGCAATAGGACCTTAAATTATTATCTTTTAAATAAACTTTATTTCAAACACAAACTTCAATCCATCACAAAGATACAAGATGTTGAAGTTGACATAGCTGAAAATCAATGAATTTCATGGTTGACCGAGCACAAATTACCCCAAATTTTAAAATAACATAACTTTTTTACCCCTCAACCAATTTTGACAAAATAAAGTTTTTAATGATCTGGCTGAAAAACTCCACAAGTGTGGCAAATATAAAAGAAATCCAAGGTGTAGTGGTTAAAATTTTCGTTTTTTCTGGTTGCTTTGACATGGAATTACCCTACCCCCTAAAATTAGTAGGAATTTACAATTTTTATATTGCTTTTTAGGAGGACAGAGAAATGTTGTTCGGAAGGGCGTTTTGCTTGCTGACACTTATAGAAAGCAACAGGTTATTTGAAGCGGAGAGTCATAGTGGTCGACTTATAAATCATGTTACAAAAGAGTTCCTTAGTCTTGCCAAAGCTAAGGTTTTTGTTCACAGCTTGGCTATTCAAGGACTTTGTGAATTGACCAAAAAGGTATATATTTAAATTTAATTAATTTTAGGTGTTACTTTATCAATTAGTAAAACCCACTAAAACAATGCATTGCTTCAAAACTTTTTTAAAAGAAAAAAATTGCTAGAAATCTTCTACTCTATAGGCTAAGAAAATAAGCAATGTTTTTTTATCTCCTCAAGGTAAAGTCTGCAACTTTTCAAGATGCAATGTGGCCATCACTGTCATCTTTCTTTGAGGATGGATGGGATAGCTGCACTCCAGACATGTTACATTTGCTGTTGGTTTGTTCAAAGCATCATCCTGAAGCATGTGGCAAGACTTTTCTCAAAACAAACAACTGGATACCCAAGAAATCAAAGAAGAGTGAAATCATAGGTCAGTGATTTTAAGCTTTGACAAACTTTGACCCATTCCAATATGTAATAAATCTGCTTTTACAGGAACGCACTGTTTTAAACAGTTGGCCAGAATTATTGCTGAAACCACTCCTTGCCAGCCTGAAGTTAACACATTTGCCCTTGACATCATGTTGCAGATAGCCACTCAAGGCCATGAGTCCTTAGCAAAGTTTTGGCATGAGTTTCTGCAGCCAACACTAATTAATTCATCACCTGAACGAAAATGTCTGGCAATTAAACTTGCCGTTTTTCTGTTACCCCATTTAAGCCAAGATAATGTAAGTACTAATATTTCTCCAAAAAAGATAAACAAATTGTGTAATGTAGAACTTGAAATACTAATATAAAATTAGTAATCATATTATTAAATTTTTTTTTCAATATTTATATATATGTATATATATAATTATGTTTTCAATATGTTTAATTATGAAATGTATATATATATGTGTATACATTTTTTTAAGTAAAATCACACTTTTTATTATAAACTTACATTAATTTTTAAACAATGTTTTTGAAAAATGTCTGGTTGTTTCTCTATTTATTGGCTAGGTTCATAAGATCCACCTACAATCTCCCTTTTCCAGGTACCTATCATTTGGAGTAAAGATATATTGGTTCAAATCTACACCTCTCTACTGAATAAAGATCATTACTTTCATAAATATTCCAAACAACAACTGCCTCAAGAGCTTTCTGAAAAAATGAAAGATGCAAATATGTCCCCTAATGTGCAATACAAGGTTTTGTTTCAGTTATTGAAGAGGTAATATGTTAATCTTGTTTTCTGTTTTTAGTGCATTATGTATAAATTGCATAAATATATACTGCAAGGGCCTCAATACAGGAGGTAAAAATGTTTGAGTTGAGACTAAAAAAATAAGTACTTAGTACAAGTTAGTAGTGTAAAATAGCCTGTTTAAATGATAGTTTAAATACAATATATTAATATATACTGAAAAAAAACATGATTTGTTTATAAATGTATACTTTTTTGGAAATTTTATGGTTGCATGGAAAAGTAATGATGATGAATACGAAAAATTCATAAGAAAACAATATATTTAATGGAAAAATTTGCTTCTATATTCTTTGGGTTTTCAGGGCGTTTGATTAACATACTTAAAATTAATCTTTTTAGTCCTGGTGGAATCTATCTTGATAGCGTCACACATTCTGCTATAGTTAGTTCGGTGGTTGGCCACCTTAAACTGCCTGCCCTGCTTAAGTACATCAGCTGGCTCAAGAAACTGTTCCTAGAGGGATCGGTCGGCGATTCTGGAATCAAGGAACTTAACTTGGATGTTGCTCGCGAGTAAGTAGACTTTTTTACTTGCATAAACGTTGCCACCGAACAGTGCTTCGGTGCAAAGTCACCCTTTAAAATACAGCTTATGTCAAATGATATTTGTAAGATGCCTGCAAACTTCCTAGTTGCTATTTAAATAAAATATAAACAACCAATGAACATAAAAATTAAGCAAACAAGAAAACAAGATTTTATCCGACAAGTCTCACCTTAATTTGATTGAGTCTGGTATTGTTTTGATATGATTTTTTATTTGCTTTTCAAGATGGAGCAGCACACAGCTTGCTCACCTTGTTAGGATGATCCATCTTCCACGGAATGAAGACTGGATATCAAATACTCTTAAGTTTATGTTTTTCCATGGCCACTTTGATGGTAAGATTCTTATATGAAAACAAACTCATAAACTACATTGTTTGGTCATTTTCCACACAAAAATATTCGGTAAATGAAGGCAAGACTTAAACTCACTGTTTGTGAACAGTGACTGGAACCAGTAAATCATCGAACATTGAAGAAGTCGCTATGGTGCCGACTCATTTTATGGAGCTTTCAGAATCAACGCAGAGCAAAGTGCGTTCAAATTTTAACACCCTTATGTCGTGGCTGAACAACATGCTTCCAGTGGACTCCGAAAAGAATGTAAGACAGCAAAGTTGCTGATATATAATACTTGAGAAACACTGCTTATGCTTATATGACACAGTTTATAATAACATAAGGAGACGTTAGATAGTTAACAGTAAGCCCTCTTTTTGATGTGTTGTATGAAAAAGCGTTCTTTTTTTCAACTTTGTTCAGTTATATTCTTTTGTCGCCACTGAAAGAAGTAGAAGCAGATTGATTATGTAAAACCATTCCTATAAAACCTATTACGCTCTTAAAAATTATATTGCATATTTCAATGGTAGTGATAAATGTAACCAATAACAATTGAACCTCTAAATGTTCTAGTGAAATATGTTATCTTTTTTCAGCGATGTGTAACGCTTAGTTATAGCCCCGTAAACGTGTTCATGATTTTTGTGATGATTGCCATTGTTAGGTGGTTTCCAACCTGGGGGTTGGGCCCTTAAAGGCGCCACAAAGGTTTGGCTAGGGGGTCCCCGTGTATAGTATTTGATAAAGAAAAACTTCATAACAAATAAGCAATATGAACTAAAATTTAACATTATGATGAAGCAAAAGCAAACGACAGTCTAATAATTGTGTTTATGTGGGTTTTGCTGCAGTTAAACAGTCGTGATTTTGACGTCACCATTACACTTAACTAAAGCGTTGGCTCAATCAAACAATGTCTAATAAACATGGATGAACGCTTAAACCGTAACCTTACCTTGTTGTGCATACTTAAATCCGGACTTAATTTTTGGCCAAATTTTGATACAATCCGTCAGATTTTTCCCCAATTTTTATATGTGTTTTGTATTGACTCTGGTTTATGTATCATACACTAAAATTGGGCGGTCGCGCAGGTTACCAAAAAATTAAAAGGGGCCGCGAGAACAAAAAGGTTTGTGGTGATTTCCTTCGTTCAGATTTTAGAATATATCGACAACAAAGGAATTTTGCAGGAAACGAACCAGCGGCGAATTCCTGGCGTGATGTCGAACGGCGACTTCTGGCTACACATGGTCGTTCGCTACGCAGACGCGCTACTGGAGGAAAGCGACGTTAGCATGACAACCACTGTCGATTTCACTGACGAGGTTAAGGCCGCCTGGAAAGAAGCCATGTCGGCGATCGGGAAAATGTCAACGCTAAAGAAAGGTGAACTTCTCTCGCCATCGCATCGGCGGTTTCTCGAAAAAATAACCTTGCTTAGAAACTGACGTTATGTAATATACCGGGGTACCGTAGTAGGACATAAGTTTGAAGCGATTGTGACAATTGCCAATCGTTGTCGTTCTGCATTAGACAAGTGTATAAATCAAAGTGAAGATTCCTACTATATTGTTGGTTGTTGTTTTTCCCAATAAACCGTTTCCACCCGGCATTTCTAAACTATTCGAAAACTATTTCTAAACTATTTAAAATTTCTAAAACTATTCGAAATCAATTTGTTTAGGGTATTTTTAGCTTATAACAGCAATAAATGAGGAAAAACACGATAAGGCATTCAAACTGGTGGTTGTGGATAATAAATTTCATAAAATAAAAGCCAAGTCCAACCAGTAATTTTGACTGGTGTTGAACGGAACTTTGATTAAATATTTGTTGCGGGACACTTGGCGACATTTCACTGAACATCAGTTAAAGCACTTAGTGTGCATATATGTTTGACTAAGACAATAGCATAACTAGATTCAAATTAATTAACATGAGCCACGCTTTCGTATTGCTGTTGAATTTCGCAGACATCTTGCTCAGAACCAAACTCTTAAAACCATGAGAACCACTGCAGTCGTCGATCTAATCGTGGGTCGCGACCCATGTGTAGTAGAAACACTGGGTTAATTTATATAATTTGACAAATAACCGCGCAGACACGAAAAACTTCAAGTCGTCGGAAGCCACAGCTCTGCAGCTTCTCCTGTTGCACGTCGCTCTCCAGCTGCTCTCGACCGACGCCGACGTGCAGAAGTCAGCCATCGACGTTGCCGGCGACCTGCGCGAAATCATCAAGGAGAGGTTCCGCAAAGGCAAAAGCGCCAAGCCGGCCGACGAAGATTCCGACGCGCCTCATTGGGTCGAGGTTAGTTTTGCTAGCTAGTGTAATGCTTTCAAACCACCCGCAGGTTGTACAGCGATGTAACAAATAGAACTCGAGGAATCCAACGCGCCCCTCTGTTTTGACTGTTGGTTAATATGACAGGTTTGTCCTTTACGCGCTAACCTTTATAAATAGGGGGTAATATATCGCGATGTTATCGACTTTTCGGCAATTTATTGATAGGAACAAGTCGATAGATATGTCCTATTACCGAAATTAAGGTCAAATATAATTTTGAAACGTTTTTAGCGGCTGGTGTGTATATCCCATAATAAAAACTGTGCTGTATTGCTTTTCCGTTATTTTTGAAAAATACACCCCAGAAGTCACTTTAATAACAACATAAAACAGACTTACTTATGTCACATTAAAAATAATTGGATTTTTCTATTAAACAACCTACATAACCCAAGTTTATCTAAATCCAAACCATGTAAAGCCTATTATGATTGTTGTTTTGCTAAAACACCTATTTTTACCCATTTGTCATTATTTTTTACCTATTAGAGATAAGTGTAGCATAGCAATCCGGGTCTATCCAGTTAGTAGTTTAGTGGCAACTATGTGTAAAATTATGTTTGACATTAAATTGCCTTCAGGTGATAGTCGAAATCTTGCTGGGAATGTTGTCTCAAGAGTCCCGTAGCGTCAGAATCATCGCGAACCAAGTCTTCCGTCTCATTTCGTGTCACTTGACCAAGACCGGAGTTCAGCTCATCTTAGATGTAAGTTGGCATGTTTTAAACTTTGTTGAACGCTTTTCTAGGCTTCTTGTCTATATGCAAACACAAATAACCCATTTCAGGTAGCATACGTCATTGAGTCGAGTACAACGTCCCCACGTTAAGTCATTTCATAATGTTCTTGATTTGGTTTGCTATAGATTTTATTTAGATGATGATTTAGGGCAGACGTTTTTAGACAGGGTTAAGCGTGAATTCAGTGGTTCGAAAGAAAAATTCTAATACTGGCAGTTTATTGTGCTATACGTGGTACGCAAGTCTCACCTTGTATATGAAACCTACTATGAAATTCGGTTTTCATAAAGGCAGCTAAAACTTGGGCCGAAATGACAAAAAACATGTCGAAGAAAGAATAGCCTACGTAAGCCGCTAAAATATTACACTCGCAAACATTTTCCTGGCCACCATAGAGACCTGAAAGCTACTCACCATTCCTATATCGTTACTTGCTCTCCAGACTTAAAAAGTGACCTAAAGGTCATACATCTTATTAAAAAAGACTCTTATAATACTACTTTTAGGACTTATAAAAAATGTTGCTTCCTACGTGAGCCGCTAAAATGTTACACTCAAGTACATTTTCCTGGCCTTCACATACACCTAAAAGCTGCTCAGTATTTCAACAGCAACGTTACTTGAACTCCAGGTTGATAACCACTGAGCTACGTAGTAAAAAAACTGGGACCTATTAACACCAGCTTTTAAAACTTTAAAAACAATAATGTGGTTTCCCAAGGTCCTTAAAATGTCCGATGAAGATTTAATGAAGGACAAGGAAGACTTGGATGAGGACGATGACGAGGAAGAAGAAGAAGAAGAGGAAGAAGTGCAGTCGGATCCTGATGGTAAGCTGCCCTACTCTCATGATTTGCAGATTTAAATACAACGAGAGGATTCTAAATTCCATTCTAGCTAGATATAACTTGGTTGGCAGTTGGCACACACTTTAAACTAATGTGGCCTCTTCATAAACCTGTATGCGTGGTTGGTTAGTTTTCAAATTGCAACAGTTAGGGCAGGGGTTCCCAAACGGGTGTACTCGTACCCCTTGGGGGTACGAGATTGAACATCAAGGGGTACTGACATCGTTGGGCCACAGAGCAGCATTTCAAACATATTTCACAGTTTTATTTTAGAATTATAAGTGGTACAGTTTTATTTTAGAATTGTAAGTGGTACAGTTTTATTTTAGAATTGTAAGTGGTACAGTTTTATTTTAGAATTGTAAGTGGTATTATGTATGCTATTACGGTCTTTGCTTTGAAAATAAAAACAATTATCTACAAATAATTGTTTTTTAGCAAGAAACCTTATTGTCTAATAACAATGCGTTATTTTAACTTCAGATAATTTATGTTTTGCCTTGAGTATAATCCAACCATCGTTTGAGCAAATTTTATCAATGAAGCAGCAACAAATATCTCACTAGGAAGTAACAAACCAAATAACTACTGATTGTTGCAGTTTTGTGTGAAATATCGGTAACGTTTAATTGAGCTATAAAGCAAAAAATATATATATATAATATATATACATGAAAGATTCTATCAGAACTTTTTGGGGTACGAAGAATGCTCTGACCTGACAAGTGGGTAACGAGCAAAAAAGGGTGGGAACCCCTGAGTTAGGGTCTGTGCAATTAGTTTAATTTTTTGACAAACCCGTACATGCCGGCAAATAAGTAAGTTGTTTCCATTTCTTGCAAGGAGTTTCGGTTCTGCTAAAGTTTCTCGCAACGTAGCGATGGCTACTCGTGAGAATATGCATTTTCTCTGAATAAATGCAAGTTTACAATGACATTTGGTTTGTGGTAATAAGAAACTGTTAAAATTTGCTAGCAAGTTCGGTTTACCTCCTAGTAATGCTATTCGAAAAACTTGTGCGCAGAGAGCCACGCATCAGATGTTCAATCCGACTCGGAGTCAAGTGAAGACGAAGATGCAGATCAGAGCACGAACGATCCTGATGGAGGAGTGGACGAGGAATTTCGCAGGAGAATCAAAGAAGCGCTGGGGGACGTCGCTCCTCCATCGGTAATTATATGATGCTGCTAATCTGAATATTGCTTGCAGAAAAATCTAATCTATCATTGCCTAGCCTGATTTTAAATAAAACTGCACGCGTCCATGGCCGCTTTCCTAACCTTATATTTCTTTTTATTGCACATAGAAGCAAATTTTCGGCGCTTCGCGCGAATCCCATTTGTTTTTTAGGCTGTTATCCCGTTTGAAAGATCTCTTAATATCCAAAAGGCCCTGCATGTTCTTTTAACAGAACTCAGTAATCAAAGTTGTGCGAACTTGACTAATTAAATTTTGGTGCTTTGCTTGTGCCCTTTTAATGGGAACAAAATAATAAGGCCCTGCTCAATTTACTATTTTTTGCCAACATAACTAGATGTTAAAAAAGTATTATATGGCTCTCATGGAAATACAACCAAGAAAATTTGGCTTTTATGGCTCCCTAGCTAAAAAGGTTTCCGACCCCTTTTTTAATGTGTTGCAGCTTGCAGGTCAGCTTGCTTGTTATTCATTATTACGTCTTGTGTGGGTAATATACGTAATCAAAGGTGATTTTTTACTTTTTTTAAAACAATGGTAATATGTCTTGGTGGCTACCTGACACAAATCAGTACAGATGGATATCAAGTTTAAATTTTTATCTTTGGCTGATAAAATGTTGATTTTTTACTGCAAAAATAAACGTTTACAGGCAGAACTAGAAGAGGGGCTTGTTTAACGATTTCTTACATTTAAGTTTTCTAATTTGTACTTGATAACGCTAGTTTTGTCGTTAAGTTAGAGGAATATTTTTGATCAGTTTTATTCATGATGAAGGGCCGTGGGTAATTCCTTTTAACCACAATGCTTCCGCGTTTCAGGAAAGTGAAGGCGATGACGACGATGCGGGCGACGAGGGCGACGACGATAGCGATGCCGACATGAGTGATGACGCAATGATGAGGATTGATTACATGCTTTCCGACATATTTCAACAGAGAAAGGTGAACAGATTCACGATTTAAGCGTACTTTTAAATTGTGTTATCTGTATTTAACAACAATTTTAACTCGGATTTAAAAACTGACAATTAACCAGGTTATTAAATGTTTATAGTTCTTTAGAGTTATTTTGTATCCGTTTTGTGGCTACCGTTTAATATATACCGCTGACCACTGTAAACATGTTTACTGGTTTCTGTAATCAAACTTATATGCATCTTTACTGGAACCTTTTTTTCTAAATTGAGCAAACAAAGTAGTAACAATTTTAAGAGTTCTGCTTATTCATTGTTTATCTTTGCATGCCCCCACCTTCCATTCCTCATTGTTTTGCATAAAATAATAGCTAGAAAATATTAAAAAATTAATATTTATTTGAATTAGTGAATTCCTTTTGGACTTGTGCGAGGCACCTTTAAGCTAGGATGTTCTGGTTGTTTTCGACCTTTAGCGGCTCGTGCCAAGCGATCCTTAACATCTGGAAGATTCTAGTCACATATTTAACTGAATCAGTGGTTGTCAAGCGTATGCTTACAACGATGGACCCTTTGTTTTCTTGATATAATGAAAGGCTGCTCAATTTTACAATAGACCTATTGTAGATGCCTAATAGGCTCTTTATAATACCAATCAATGAAGTTAAACAAGCGTTTTATTGCATACAACCGAATAAATAAGTTTTTTTATCGATTTTTCCTCCCCAATTTCTCCATGGAAAAAAATTTCCTCTTAAAAGTCGAAAATTTCCTCTAAGGGTTTCAAGTGGGTAATAAAATTGCTCTACTATTTAAACCAGCACTTAAGCAAACTAAGTAGTTAAACCTAACGAGACTATTTTGTCCCAGCTAGAGTTAGACCTTGCGCTTGCCAAAGTTTCTCACTGATCCAAGGGGTCTGTCGACCCCGATTGTGGAAGTTCTAAGGTCCAAAACCTTCTTTCTAAATCCTCCGTAGCTGCGCTTCCCCGTTGTTTTGCCTCTGTCAGTACAGCATACTTAAAAACCTCATTCAATTCGCTCTCTCGCAGAAAAAGAAAAAGGCGACCAAGAAGAACAACAAGTTGCACGTCACACACTTCCAGCTGCGCTGCGTCGAGCTTCTCGAGTCTTTCGTGCAACGTCAGCACGACAAGAACCCGCTCGTGCTCGCCCTCGTGCGCCCCCTGCTGGACGTGGTCGAACTGGCGTCACGTGACCCCGACAAGTCGGTGTTGGCCGAGCGCGCCACAGTCGTTTTAAGGTATGTTCTTTCATTTTTTTCCTTTGTGGCGTTGTTTTGGATGGCGCGCCATTAGTTTGGGGCTCAACGCCAAACAAGCTTTGTAATTTGCGAAACGTTAGGTGAGCAATATTTAATTTAGTTTTAAATAGTGTAACAGTTACACTTTTGACTAGTGTAACAGTTTACCAAATTTCAAACAAATGACATTTTGAATTCCTATATTTCTTTCCTAGTTTTTCTTTCTCTTGTAAGGATTAATATTTATGGATTTGCAATGAATGTAATTTTAGTGGAACTAGTTTAACAATTTACCAAGAGTTCATTTCGAATTCACGAAGCTAATTTTGCGCTATAGCTAGAAATTTAAGCAGTTGTGCATCTTCGGGGAATACTTTTTTCGGGAATACGTTCTAAGGCTTAAACTAATTTTGCCAGACTCATAATTGTTGTTGTCTTCTCTTTAATATGTTTGCTGTACAGTTGTATTCCAAACCAACACAGATGTGTCTACTGTAATAGCATGGTGTGCAATTTTATTAGCATTTTATATTTGAACACGTTGGCTTGAGGCTGAAGTAAGGCGTTTAATAAAACTAAGCTTTACGAAATAGGTAACAATGTTTAAATGTCAATAATAAATCAATTTTGGAAAATACCCTTAAAATATTTTTTTTTTGCCATAACAACACAATATATGCATTAGGCGAAATTTGTTTTTAAAACTTCTATGTATGGTGCACGTATCTGAATTATTTATGGTTATTAGGGGGAAAAAGTTTTGTTTCTTCAGTGTATATGTATCGTTAATCACCAGTCTTTCTTTGTGGATACACAAATTGACATAAATAAAATAAACATATTCGTCATGTGGAAACGAGAAACTATACAAGACATAAATCCTGGTTCTTTTGAGTACAAGACCTACAGTACAAAAAATCAAACCATTTGCTAAATTTTTCCGAATAAAAAAAAACTATTCCAATGAACATTTATTGTGTCAAATTTGCAAATTACTGCAATCATTAAATCAACGTGAATTATTTCGAGTTTAGACGTTGAACACAATAAATTCAATTTCTGCAGGATGAATTTGTTCAAAGGCAAACGGAACTCAAAGCCACGAGCGGCCTTACACTGCAGCGCTCTATTGCAAACACATAAAAGATAATAGACTACAAACGACGAAAAATATACAAATAGAAAACATTAAGTTAAACCGGGCGCGCCGTAAGCTCGCTCTGCGTTCGCGTCACTCCCCTCCTCGCTCGTGACGTGTGTCTCTTCCTCTTCGGTTGATGCAGGGATCTTCCCCTCCTCTTTTGCCAGTAGGCCGGGTCCTCCTTGGCTCCTCCGTGTCCGTTCGGCCTCCTCCAGCTTCCTGGAGCCGGACTCTGCTCCTTAATGCGCGTCCTCGGCAACGGAACGGGTCTTTCCTGAGGGTCGCGTCGTTTTTGCTCCAGGTCTTCCGAAATCGTGTCCAGGTCGGAGGAGGTGAGGTCCTCCCACGTCCTACCATCCTTCTGACTCGGTTGAACCTCCGACGCGCCTGGCTTTGCTTCCGTGGCGCTGCGTATGGCTTTCGAAAAGCTGCCAAGTCGCTTCAGCAGCCGGTGCGTGTTGCTGTGGTTCTCCTTAAGACTGTTGTGTGCGCTCTCCACGTCGCCAGACGCGTACGCGGGATTTTCAACCCCGTTTTCCCGCCGATCCGACGCGCTTTTGCTGTTCCCGCTTGAAGCAACGACCTCGCGCTCCCGATAGCTCCACGTAGGCAGCGGCTCGTACTCCTTAAACCACGCCTTTTCCGCATCGCTTCTCACCGCACGCTCCTTGATCTCAATGCGGATGTTACACGCCGCGATCAAGTCGCGCACTTCACCGCTGCCTGCCGCGTTGGCCGGGGAATTTCCCGCCGAGTCCAGGGCGGCCGGGTCGGCGCCGCGTTCCAGCAGAGTCTGGACCACCAAAAGGGCGCCGGCCTTGGCCGCGTGATGCAGCGGCGTTGCCATTGCGTAGTTGCGCGCGTTGACCGGGGCTCCTTTGTTAAGGAGAACGTTCACCACCGCGTTGTAGCCAAAAGCGGCAGCCTTGTGCAGCGGCGTGTCCAGCTGCCGGTCGATCGCAATCAGGTCGGCACCGTGAGCCAGCAGCAGTGACGTCACCTGTTTGCAGAGCCCATTTATAGTGATATTTTGCGCAAAACTGTGATGTCAAAACGTTTTGATGAAGGTTACAGATTGAGTATTTCACCTGTGCTTGTATTGTTGCTTAACTTGAGATTGTTTGCGTAAAAATGGGGGAAATTAAAGTTGCGTTTTTGGCATATGTTTGGCGAAGCTCCGGCATGTTGAGAAGCTAGAATGTCTTTACATGAATATTTAGCATAGCACACAATAAAAGGTTAGCACGTTTCTGCACCAAAACACGTTACTTTTTTCACTCATTTAAACACCAAATTATTATGTTTTGGTTCAGATTGTAAGTGCTTTATCAAAACAACCATTATAAAAAGTAAATTTAATATACTTATTTTTCCTTTGCGACAGTCACAATTTTTACAACCCACTAATACCACTATAAAACATCACATTCGTGCCCCAGTTAAATTCTAAATCGCAAAAATTGATGTAGTTGCCTTTAGAAAAGCGTCACCCTACATGGTTTAAAAGCAATTAGTTTGACGAACAGACTTCGATAATATCGATCATGTTCGCGTCGCGATTTTTGATGTGCGAGCGTCGCTACTAAGAGCCGAGGTCGGCCTAATATGGTTTACTATTCGTGGAGAAACAAAGGAAGTGGCGATTTGCGATTGCGTCATCACTATACGCTTAACGTAAACGAAACAATCTGGCCATAGAGCAACGCTATTCGATTTAGGTTTGAAGGGTTTAACTGTGCTAGTGTTGTCGAGTTCTGTTGTAATCTGGTCACCAACGTATGCTGACTAATTAAACAAACTAATTAGTTCGCATTTTAAACACATTTAACAGCATATAGGCGTTCGCATTTTAAACACATTTAACAGCATATAACTGTACTTAACTAAGTTAATTTTGTAAACAGCTTATGCAGGACAAAAACATTACATTACAGGTTAAGCTTTTTCAAACTAGGTAAACGGAGATTACGAGTTTTGGAATAACCAAATCTTATTAAATTAAAAAGAAAATTCATCGAATTAAATTAAATTTGCCGCAAAGTAACTTGTACTTTTTGGTTGAAAAAAATATCGACACCTTAATGTAACTAACAACCCACTTTAACTTTGTTAAATTAAAATCTCACCTCTTTATGTCCTTGCCTCGTCGCTTGGTGCAAAGGCGTTCCAAGCTTGCTGTCCTGCCCGATGTCAACATTAGCTCCGTGTTCAAGTAAAGCCTGAAATAGTTTGCTTTAAATTGTGGCTCGCTCTGTCTGCCCAACGTAAAGTAAAATGGACTGGAAACTAATATGATACAACCTGCGACATCCTAAACTGTTTTATTTGGGTTTCCAGTTTATTATTACAATTTTGATGTTGCCTGACGCGTGATGCGATTTAAATTTATACGATATATCTTTATGTGTTACGATTGATGTCATTATAAGTAACGATAGATACTGTCGTTTTTGTATAGTGTTTTTTAAATCTATATGCCTGTACATACGAGATGCAGTTTCGGTTTGTGGAAATCTGGCTATTAATTTCTTATTTGATTGCTTTACCTTGATTATGCCGAGGCTTCCTTGCTTCGCCGCAATATGGAGGGGATATTCGTCCAAATGCGAGGGACTCTCCTCTTCTGAGGGCCAAGTGGTTTGGTTGGTCGATGATCCGGCCTTTAGCATCATCCGGACCTTAGAAAGATTACCCCGATTATTGTTAAAGCACATGTAGCTATTCTGCCTTTAAACATTTTAAATTACGATTTCTTTAACCTGAAGTAAAATATCATTCTCTACGTTGTTTTACTGTGTTGGATGATGACTCTAAACCAGTGATTTCCAAACTGTGTGTTTTTTGAGACATTTACATATGGTTTGTACTGTGTCAAGGGAGATTGTAAAATTACTCTATTGTTGTTCTGTTAAAAATGTGCCGCGAAATAGTTAAGATTAGTTAGTATGCCGCGAATCAAAAAAGTTTGGGAACCACTGCTCTAAACGTTGGATCCCAAACTCAATTATAAAGTCACAGAATTCGCATTAACCTAGTCTGCTTTGCTTTATTAATCAACAAGCCGTAAATGCATTAACCAGAAGTACAAAAGTATATCTGCCTAAAATGAGGCTTACCAGCCTATTCTGATATTTGTCTAAAAGGGTTTTGTACTTTTAGTCATAAACTTGGAGAAAAGTCAATTGAAAAACGTCGAAAAAATAATTGTACTTACCAGTGCTTCGTTGCGCTGCGTGATCGCCATACACAGGAACGAACATTTGGCTTTCTGGCTGTAGCCATTCGGGTTGGCGCCTGTGCGAAAAACAACAATATATGAGTTTTTGCCTTTACTCCAACTTTAGACTCATGGCGGAAAGAGAGAAAATTCGGTGTTAAAGTGTTAATGTAACTCTGATAGCTGACATCCCAAAGGGTTACTAAAAAGGAAGTTACTTATTTGCCGAATATACTAGATTGATTTTTTGTGCAATTACGGCGATTCGCAGATCGTGCCCTGTACGATGACTATGAACGAAAAACCGTGGTCTAACGCAGCCTACCTTTGCTGAGTAGTTGTCGCACCCTTTTCAGATCTTGCCGCTGCAAATACTTTTCCAGCTGTTGCTCCTTGTCAGTAATACACCAGAGTTTGAGCATGTCTGAATTTCTTTGTACAGTGCTCTGGACATTGTTCGCTAAACCTGACAGCAGCATAATTGTTAGATTGTTTTATATATCTATCCGCTTACCGAAAACCCCAAATGAAATCTCAAAGTTTAACTGCAGCGAGGATACTGTCATTATGTTCTACAAGTATATATGCTCTGGGTAAAGTGAAAAATAAACAAAATAGTATAACCTTTGATTGTTAAACCAACTAATTGACTGCTGATTGTGATTATGTACGCCGCACACAACGCAGTCCAGTGTTGTTAAAACAACTAAAATAAACTGCACCCTTTTATGACTGCCGACGCTGTTTGTAACTTTAATAAAAATTAAACTATTGGTCTATTGCCCCAACTTGAGAATATTTTACTTCGTGTATATAATAAGCGTACGAAACCCGTAAAATGATAATTGAGGACACAACGTCGACCGTAGGCTCGCATGTATAAAATATTTAGATTATTTCGCCATTTTGAGACAACAAACACCATAATTTTATTGAATACTGTATTAACATGTTCTATAGACAGCGTATACTCTCATGTTTTTATTTACTGCTGCATTCAGTCGCAGTACGCCGTTTACAAATTTAACATGAGCACAATCGTGGCTGCATCACGCCTCTGTGATGTTAACAAGCAGCATGAATAATAAAAAAAAAACTCTGTTGACTTCCATTATTTCTAGTCCTGTTAACTACAATTGGAAACTTGCTGGTTATATCTGGATAAAATTGGTCGATTCGTTTTAATTATGTATAAGACTATTTGCCCTTGCCCGTCTACACATGGGTTTTTAGGAATTTTAAAGATACTTTAATGTCAGTTAGGTTAAATGTGTTCCTGTTATATCCTTTCTATATACCGGTAGTAATATTTTTTTTAAGTTGGTGGTGACTAATTGTTAGTAGTATGTATTACCGCATTATTTGATGTAAGTTTACTTTTTATATGTCTCAGAGGTACTTGGTCAACTCACTCTCTTTGCAAATGACCAAATTGCATATATTTATTACCAAAAAAACGCAACATTTTCTCTCCAACCGAAATAGATAAGTTAAAGCATATTGCACACTTTTTGTAATTTTTGTTGCACAGTGCGCTTTCTAATTTTAAATCACCTGACAAACTGACACATTTCGACAGGAAATACGTAGACAACTGACTTTCACCTTAATTAAAAATTATGCGTTGATAAAATATCGCCCTATATCGATTTCATGCCATACTTTTTCCTATTGCCTGTCAATTTTGTTTTACGAATAGGACAAACGCTAAACTCGAAATGGCGATACCGGGCGTCTGGCAGTGACATTTATACGCAATTCTGTGACGATAACAACGACGATTGTGCGAAATCTGCGCACATTTTTTTGTCACGAACCCAGTTCGCTGTTTTATTGTTTTTCGTCAGCGGCGTCGGGCCACTCACGACATTTCGAACGAAATTTAATGTTTTTGCTAATGGTTTGTTAATGTGCGATGTTAGCGTTATATACTTGATTGATGGAATTGACAAAGGGCGTTTCCACCCACTTCATATCTAAAATTGACGTGATTTTAATGTTTGTTTTATTTTTTTAATATCCCTTCTCTAAAAAATCAATATTTACCCAAAAAGAAGTTATTATTGGCATCAAGTATTTGAGCCATTACAATTATCGGTATCGAGAAGCGTCCATTATATAGTTCATAAAGCCGTATGTCTAAACAATTTTTACATTACGTTGCACGTGGGTCACGTTTGCAGATATTTTAACAAAGTTTTGTCGAACTTTTATAAAGCTTGTGTAACTCTATGCAAAACGCAGAAGTCTAAACCTCGCATTGTTGTCAATCTACGCCCAAGACCTGTAAAAGCACTGTAACTTTACTCAAATATGCATTTTTAAGCTTTTTCGCGTTTATTGCGAAGGGCAGACACCAAATCTCACAGGCGGCACCTTGCCCAGTTCCTCAAGATTCGTGTCTCAGCTTGGCAAAATCCTTCCACAAAAACTTCTAGAAACGCCCTGCCCTCCGAATCCACTGTTTAACTACTTCTCTCTTGCTAACTATGAGCTCCGCCCTGTGTCGACCCCAATCTAAAGTCGATCGCTCTTCGGCCCTGGCAGCGATATATATATAGCCTTCTATTGTGGTGCCTGCGCTTTTCGGCGAATCTAAGCGACCCGATTGCTCCCCAAGGCGGCTGGGTTGGCTTTATCGCGCTCTTGTTGTGTTTGGCAATCGGCCAGCTTACAAGGCCTTTTTAGCAAGAAGCCGGCTCCTTTTTTCCCGCGTTGTTTACGCGAGAAGGTGCGAAAAACAGCACCGAACGTGTTCGACGAAAAATAATGGCGGGACAAAATAAAAAGGTCACGAAACGGGTTAAAAATATGCACCTAAGAAAAGTAAAAAAGCTACTGCCGGCCTTTTTTTCGGAGCCTGTGTAAACAAGGGCCGAGCGTCTTTAAGGCAGCCACCGTCCAAACCAACAGTCCGAGTGGCCTGTGGATTTTATGGCTCGACCAACTGGGTTAATTGCTCAGTGCGCACAAAAGGCCCGATGTCACGCCACACGACCATGAACCGCGCCTTTTGCCGACTGCGATTTCCCACATGTTAATATTGCTGCTCAGCGGGAACAGAAAGGGCGCGGCAAAGGGAACTTTCTTTGGAAGGAGGCCTATTCGAAACTAGCATGATGTAGTGCTGGTTTTAAACCTTGTACGTGTCTAAACGTGATCCAATTGAGATATTTACAGCTCGCCACTGTACAATGGTAACATTTTTCCAAGCTAACCGATTTTGTTTGGGGGGTTATTTTATTAAGGAAAAATACGTTTTAGAGCAGTATAGCTAACTGGATATAACTTACGGCGATTGTCGTGTGGAAATTAATTGCCCCTAAAACTATGCAAATTCAACTAATAAGCTACATCTCAATGGAATGTGAACCCTTTGTGAGCGGATTTCTGCCTGTCTGTCTAACACTGCCTTACCACCGCGTATGTAAACAATTACAAGGTAAAGATATCTATAAAAAAAGTTCTGTGCCGCATTTCAGTTGAATTTTATCGCCGAGGATTATCCCACTGTTTGCCTACTACGTTTAACAAGGCTTCGGTAGCGTCCCTCCCGTACCCAAGCGATAGATCCCTGCGATAAAGCCTGTACGTTGCTGGGCCATTAGTTGATTGGGTGCGCGCGCAATGCCGTTGCGCGCTTAGCCTTGCCACATAGCGTGGCACTTCGCTTCGCGCAGCTTAATTAGCGAGCGGTTGGAGCCGTGAAAAGGCCAGGTGTTTGCACGCGCAAATAGCCGAACGTCCACTCACGGCATTCCAATGCCTACAATAATTTACCTGCCGCTGACGTTCGAAAATCAGTTACACACGACAGATTAAAGTGCCGTTTTCTCTAAATCCGTCCTCCTTTTTGTGGTGAGTTATGCGGACAGGTTAGCACACACTATTGATCGTTTGACGAATGGTAGAAACCTAATTCGCCTTTTAAGCGTACAAAGGACTTTATTTACGCTCGATATCTGATTTTTGCACTAGAATATGTCGTAATCTATGTTATATTGACCATATTAACCTCACACTACTTGTTCCCTATAAAATATCTTCTATCGTTTGAATCATCCAAAAATCTTACTAATTAAATCGCTCGGTTGGGTTTTAACGATTCTGAGGCAGGATTTACAAGCTTCTGGAGATAAATGCCAGAGAGACCGTTAAAAAGTTTACAGGCCTCTCCAAACTGTCGGTGGAAAACAATATTGACATAACTCGCCGTTCCAGCTAAATTCACGGACTCTTAACATTTTACCGCGTCACGTGGTTAAATTGAGCTGGGCTTCCAAGCTTTTCGAAATATTTTCTCGGTGATAAAACGTAAAACTGACTCCCGCCATTTCGCAATAAAATGGCATCTGCCCTTCCGGTTTTCTATGTTTTAATACAAAATATATGTTGATGGAGGGCATTGAATTACACCCATGCCTTTCAAACCAACGTTACTTAACCACGACGCGTCGCCGAAACATCGTATTATTATTGACGCTTATTTATTAAGGAATGACAAATATTTGTGTTCTATATAATATACTATAGACAGCAAACTGGTTCTTGAGAATAGTTGTCTAAAAAGCGTTAGCTAAACACCCCTGTTTCGGTAACACAACTTGCATCTCCACACAACTAAACAATTCGGCCTGACAATGCTGTACAAACATGCATCCCACTAATGGCCCTGTTCTAACTCTCCAAGCACTTTTATCTGACTCTGGCAAATCAATAGGATTTCTCTTCGTGTTGGCATTACACCAGCCCTTGCCTTCTCGTTTCCCCGCGCCTATATGACGTCACAATGCCACTGAAGTGACCGCACAATGCATTGCCAGTAGACCTTGCACGTGAACTGAAAACGTAGACGCCCCCAGCCCAAATAAAAAGTCGACAAACTGACACAGGCTGAGTTTTGCATGGCACCTGGTTACGGGTTTTGGAGAACACTCGAAAGTTTTAATATGGTTTCGATTATTTGTTGTTGCTAGAAGTTTGGGACAAAAACTGTTCCAGGTTTGAGTTGAGGGACTATTTTTTCTTAACATAGACTCTGTGATTATTTATCTAAACTTACTTGCGGTTGCCTGTGGTTTACATTTCACCTACACCATTTCCGTAAAATTCGCCCTACATTGCTTCACACCTGCCTTAAAGTTTCCGCCAGCGCTTGAAGTATGCCTTCGCGCATAGTTTGGTCGCAAATCTCTTCAGACCGGCAACTAAGCGGTGAATTATTTATGCACGCGCTCGTCCCACTTACCCCACTTACTACGCGCACTAGCATACCACTCAAACACACTCGAACCCCCTGAAACCATATCAGCGTTTAAGCTGTGCTAAACCGCCTCGAGATTCCAACGAATTTCTTGTCCCAGCAGAGGAAGTACTTGGCCTCGAATCTGGTCTTTTCTCACGCCTCTCGCCCGTGTTTTACTGGTCACAGACCACAGTACACTTGGTCAGTCCACGCCAACGCAGTCCTCATTTCAGCGCCTTCAATTATTTGTATGCTAAATCACTCTATTGAAATGGCCCATTTTCCGACCCTTAAACGACGCGACATTAAATAAGCCAGTCTCTGTAAAAAGTTATATATGAAAGACAGGAGGGTTTATGTTTTCTCCTTTCTTCTCAGCCTGTGTCTGCTTTCCATCAGCTTCTGCCCGCCACTTGCGGTTTCTTGTCAGTTTCTTTGATAAGGATCAGGGTTGCCAGACAGCTTAGAGCACTTTTAGGATGTCTCAGAAGAAAACAATTTGACGATTTCGCGGTAAAATACAAAAGTTTTTAAAGCTATAAGTGTTAATGACTTAAGTTATTGTTATATGACCCATTAAGACAGTTCTTTTTGTCAATCAAGAAACCAAAAATATATGCTATTGTGACACTAAACCTAAATCCTGGCAAATATGCCTTCAATGAATAAGAAATCTCGACAGCACTTTTTGTACAATCAAATAGTAAATGAAGATGATATGAGTTTTCTGATTTGTGCGAGCGCATTCGAAAATAAAGTAGAGTCTTTTGTCCTAAACTGGGTATGAACAGACTACTGTTTGAAATAGAGCAAGTGCTCACGCGAGTTTGCTTTAACAGCCAAACCTTCTACTCAAAAAAATAAAATATGCATCCCGATTTACCATACGTTACACTTTTGACCTTTGGATCACCACGTTAACCCGATTTTGTCGGCCATCTTACCCTAAAGACGTACGGTTTGCCCAAAGATATGCTTGTTTAAATAAAATCTGTTTAAGTAAACGTTGAGCTTTGACCTTCGACTTGCATTTTCAGCAAAGAATTTTTTTAGCCGGAACTTTGAAATCTGAAGAACCTGGAAACCCTTATAAGGATTCACGCGAGTCCGAAGTTCTGTAGAGTCTCACGGGATGGTCACGGATTTTTATTTTATTAAGCAAAACACACTTTTTTGCTTTTTGGCAGTCAAACGAAGCATATAATATCGTTGCAAAAATTTCTCATAAAATTGTAAAATTTTCTCGGAGTAAATGCATAGGTAAAGAGCCATTTCTTTTAACCGTAATCGGAGGTTTTTTGCCAATCGCTGAGGAAACCAGTCGACACACATTTTCTCAAGTTGTGTTAAACCTGGTTATATACATTGTACACAACATGGCGAAAGAGTATTTGCAACTGAAAAGTCATCTGCATTGCTTATTATTGTTGCACGGCTTATCTACTAGGCGTAAAAACGTCACAACAGCGCTTCTGCCGTGATGTCGAAAGTGGTGGTTGCAAGTCATCTAGTTCATGCGGTTATATTTAAACGCCCATAAGGCTTTTGTTGTTGTGCACTGAGAATACGACACGGCGAGCTTTTGTGTTTTTTATTGTTTGTTCTTTTAAATCATTTATAGAATTACGATGGATTAGTTATCAAAAATCACTATGAAATTGTTCACTAAAAAATGCGGTGTAGAACACTTTAGTTCAGACAACGCTCTCAGAAGCTGTGTCATAAAAAGGTTTTTCGTTAAAATATGAAGATATCAATCAGGATAATTTTTTCCATTAGCATAAATCGGATCAAACCTCCAAAACCTAAAAAAAACTGACTGACAATTTGTTTCACACCCAGGGTTAAGCTGTGCAAGATGAAGGGATACCCGCGCACGTTGGATGCTGCGCAGATCAGTGGTTGCCACGACGACATGGAGGCGATACTGCGCAGGTGCGAGCGCGCCAACGGCGGCGTTTTTCTCTCCCAGCTCTCGTCTCACTGCTGCATGTTGCTGCTGAGGGTGCTGGCAGGCCAGCCATCCACGCAGGAAGGGTAAGCGTCAATGACCTCTTAACAACATTCGGAAATAGACCAAAATAGGACCAATACATAATAGTCGTGAAAACCTCTTGATTGGAATAAGTCTTAGACCGGCCGGATTAAATCCTAAACAGCCAGAATAAGGCCTATACAGCTTTTACCTGACCCAAAATCCTAGTCCTAACATCACTAACTCCCCCAATAACTTCAACTCTCACGAAATTTCCTATCTCATCATTCGTTACCTGCCCATAACCCCATACAGGGGCAAACAATTTCGTGCCAAAACAACGTTAACCTTAACGGCGCAGTTCAAACTGGGACCCCCAAGCTTCGACACCCAAACGTTCGATGTCAGACAGGTGTCCCATACCGCCTCCCTACAGTTTCAGGCGTTATTTTGTCGATTTAGACCTTACTTCGTTAAAATTAGGACTTATTCTGACATGTTTGGGCCGTATTCAGACGATTTAATATCTTACTCATTATGTCGTTGGTCCTAATGACAGCCTTACAAAATTCAAACTATTCTGCATTAAAAGTTGATACTTTACATTTCTTATCGTGTGTTCCCATCGCTTTATCTTAGCCAGTGATTGTCGAACTGTGTGCAACGGCACACTGGTGTGTATCCAAAGATTTTCATATAAACCATTCATATTACTCACTAGCCACAAGTAAGCATGTGAGGCTTAAATGTAAACTATATTTATTTTAAAAACTATGTATGCAATACTATGGTATTCATCTATAAGCTTGCCGTGTATTAAGGACTATTGTCAAGGTTGTGTATTATTCTTAAAAAAGTGCGCCGCCTATCTTTTTTTTTGATCGTCCCAAGTCTAAGTGTATCGCAAGCTGAAAAGTTTGAGAAACACTGATCCAAGCCTTTCTCTTGTTTGATTTTACCGCACCGAGTTCAGTGGTTATATTCAACAGCGATAGAAAGCAGACAAAACCGGCTCGCGCCTCATTCCGCAGTAAAACCGACCCTGTATTATTTGGTATGCCAGACTTCTTTTCACATTGGTTATGTGAAGAAATCCGGCACCACTTCATCAACCCAAATATTACTCGATGTCAGTGTAAAATTTATTACACATGTTTTGCCGCTTAGTCTCTGGCCACTGTTTCTTGTAAGCTTTATCGCCTAAAGCTCAAAATCTCTTTGTATACACATTGAAACCAAGGACGCTAGATTGAGTTGCAGGATGGCCATTATGTAAAACCTGTTTTAAATTATAAAAATAAAATAAACCGCCGCCCAAATTACCTGTAAAGTGAAAACGTAAGACCTGTTATTTTACTGTTTTTTTAAGGCTAAGATGTCTATTGATATGGGAAAAGAAAGCGAAATGAGCAACGTTAAAGTGTTACATGTTGCATGAAACTATAAGCTACTGACTTTTTTGTATTGCAAACAAAGAAGAATGTAGCTGTTAAGAACATACTATATTCACGATAACCGAATATACACTGTGATAATCACAGTGTGATCAAAACCTCTTGCGATAATAATACTTACAAATACGTTGAATGCTTTTGCCGTTTTTACTTGGGGAGCATTTGGATTAGCCCCTCACTGTAGTTAGCCGACCAGTCGAATCCCAGTCGCTCTTTAAAGAATCGTTCAACCTCTTACTCGCAGTTTAAAGGTCGTGGAGGCCTCGTCTTGTCGTTAAAATACTTACTGATGAAGCATTAAGTTATGATACTGGACACATTTTGTTTATGCACATCCCTACTCTATCCCCCCAGTTGCGAGACAGGCGCCGTGGACGTGGAGCGTGTTTGCGCGATGTACGCGAGCGCGCTGGACGACTACATGAGCAGGCGGGATAGCAAGATGCAACAATGCGTGCTCCACGATTTCGTCAGCCGTTACCCGATCCTCGCCCGGAACCTCACCAAACCGCTCATCGCCAACGTGAAAGACGCCGTCCTTGTGTTTAGGAAGGTACGATATCTGCCTACTTCCATTATTTGCTTTATTGTTGGTGTTTTTTCGTTTTTTACCAGATTGTACGCTAACTAAGGTGCATTGCTTTGATTTTTTGTAGCGTTTTTACTTCGTTAAACCCACAGCAACTATTTGTCTGGAAAGGTACGCCAGACATTTTGTCTTGTTTGATTGTAGCCTGTCACTTATACAAAGAACTGTACATCAGCTATGACTACTAAAAGTAATATAATATAAGAATCATTGTTAGGTTTTGCATTGCTTCTACTTTTTGTAGCGTTATTACTTTCGTTATACCCACTGCAAATTGTCTGGAAAGGTACGCCAGACATTTTGTCTTGTTTAAATGGAGCCTGTAAGTTGTACCAAGAACTGTAAAGTAGCCATAGCCACTAAAGAAAAATATAATATAAAATAATATGAAAATCATTAGTAGGTTTTGCAGATCTGCAGTAACTTCAAAAGGCTGTGTGTTATATTGTACTGTGTTCATTTGTGAGGCATGTTATTAGGATGCCGTAATCGTTTCGCGGCGTTGCTTTTCAATGGATTTTAGCTCATCTTTATTGCTATTTTAGGGTCAGGCTTGCCAGCTTCTTCAGCTACTTTTCACTTGCTCGGTGTCAGCCCCTTACGCCGGCCAGCACTCGGCGGAGCTCGTGGACACAATCACCGACATCCTAAGCAAGATTTGCAAGCAGCCAGCAGACGACTTTCGGCCAAAACACGTCTCCGAACTTCTGCGGTGAGTGCTGTGAATCGCAAGTAAATTGGACAATTTTCGTGGCCGCTTATAGAGAGCCGAACCCTTTTTTAGAGTTATTGGTTTTAATTGTGTCTGAAGTGGATTGGAGGCAATTTTAGTTGATTTTTTTCGGCTAATTTCAGTTGATTTGTTTTGTTGCTGTCAAAGATGGTGCTTTGTAAATGCGTCAAAACCGGTTTCATTACTCATCAGGAAGTCGATTAACCATTGTGATTGTAATTGTTTGACTCAGAGGTTTACATTTTGTCTGCAACACTATTATTTAAAGAAAGGTATAATGTGAGTTAAAATATGCATTGCGGTCTTGTATACACTCCTTTTGGTATATTAATGATTTTAATTTGCGACATATAAACGTTTTTGGAAAAACCCAACCTTTAGTAATTAACTTGACCATTCATATGTTATTTTTGTTAAGCGAAATTTTTAAATAATTTAAAATGTCAATCCCCTCGGAGGTGCCACAATAATACTATGTGCTCTATTTAAAAAAAAAAAGAAAAATTTAGTTGACGGTAAATTTCTCTTAATTTATTCGAGTCATTAAAACTGCTGTTATTGCCTCAAAACTCGGGTTAATCTGTTCGCATTCATAACTAACATAAATGCCAGTAAGAGTATCCGTGCTTTCCGTTTCACTGTATATGATAAAGAGCTTGTATACAGGAAACATCCACGCCGAGTGTTATTTTAAAGACAAACGCGTCTCTAGTTTCACACGTTTTCTTTTAAATGCTTTTTTTATACCACACAGACTCCTATATCACCCGGTCCAGACCATAAAGTCAAAGGCAGCGGAAGACGACCTGGAACAATGGAAGGAAGTCAGTGACGCTCTCAACAAGCTCCTCCAGCTGCAGGAAGCAAGGAGATCGCAGGAAATCACCAACCTCGCCTGGAAGGTCCTCTCCACTCTCGGAGCAAAGTAGGTTTACTAAGAAATGTGCTCACCGCATGCCACGCTATAATGTATGCCGACAGTGACTGATGTGAACCCCTTACTTTTGTCTGCAAGTCATTAGGTTAGCCGAGCTGTTATGAAAACGACATTTAGGTGTCCGTTTTTCTGGGTTAACGAGTCTTGGTAATTATGACAAATCTTTGCAGGAATTGTTTCAAACTGTTGGAAATGTTTGTGAACCATCGATCTTGTTGAACGCCTAAAATTAGCGCAGTGTTTTCAACTTTTTTAAACCACATATCGCTTATCGCATTAAAATAGTTTTACGGAACACAAGGTTGTAACCATGCCTTAAAATAAACCACACAATTACAGTTTATGCACTTTCAATTTTTCTTTTGGCGATATCTAGGCCTGTTTTGAAGAGTGTTTCGCAGTACACCGATTGTGTGTGTCTTTCATACACCGATTAACTAATCGCTGCTTAACTTAATACAAGGTTGTGGCAAGACATAAACGCAGTCAGGCCACTATTGGCTTTTATTAGTCGTTTTTGACAGTTACTGGCAAATGAATCATCCCAGGCTGAACGACATTGAAAATATGCGCCTACACAAAACCAGTAGCTCCATTGTCAAAAATTTCAATTCAAAGAACATCCATGCTCTCGACTGATAATTTTATATTCTTAACGTTTGGTGTTTCACAGGCGAACCAAACCAGACAAATCCGACAAACCACAAAAGAAAGAAAAGAAGGAGAAGAAAGAAAAGCGAAAACGCAAGTTGTCAGAAGGCGAAAACGGTTGGTATCTATAGTCTGCTTGGGTTAATGCATAAATGGTTAAATACAGGAATCGAGGCGCAAATCGCTCCGTTGTTTGTAGAAACAACATCAATGCCAATACAGAAGTAGGCGTATTTGAAGATATCGAAATAATTCTTAATTCATCTTCAACATCTCTTTAATATAATCATTCTACGTCCAACTACAACCTTCGGTCATTATGCTCCCAAAACTCCGTAATTACGTGTTAAGTTAATAAATGCTGTTTCACATGGGCAATTTTTCTTCAGCGACTGTTTCGACTACCAATTTTTCGAAACGATCACATGTTTTTGGTGGAGGGTTAAGTTAGTTTTTAATCAAGCTTATTTCCAATATGTACAATTCATCAACGTTTTATTGACACAGACGAAAATGCCACCGAAGAGCCAAAAGAGAGCCGGAAAGCGAGAAAGAGAAGAGTGCAGAAAGAAAAGAAGAAGGCAAAACGTGGAAAAGGTTCGAAGCAAAAGCGCCACCTGGCGGAAGATGGAACGTCAAATGACGCACAGAAAAGCTCGGACTCTCTTGTTGTTTCTGTGCCAAAGAAGAAGGCGAAAAAGAAAAACAAGCAACCAAAGGCAGAGTCAACTATTGGCGAATAATGCGCAAAATAAATAGAAAAATTCATTTGGTTCTGTGCAATTTTTTTTTTTCAGAAGAATACCCTATTATCAGCAACTTACTTCGGAGGACGTCAATGTATCGAGTTAGTTAATAAGGTGCAGTTTGTTTACAAGCAACACACATAATAAATTGTCAATTAGCAAGAAGCATTTAGGCACGTAGCATTGACAATTGCAAGCCTACCATAAAAAACGGCAAGGTTTAAAACACCGAACCTATTCCTGCTTTGGTGTTTTTTGGACAAATTTAATATAATTAAACTTTTTGTAAAGCATTACACTTTGACGTATTGTCATATTTTCGTGTTGATCTTGTCAAATCAAGCAATAATCTGTGGGGAGAAGTTGCGACCTCGTGTAATGTACACGGGGGATTACAGTTGACGAATAGAAATATATTGAAATAAGCGCTTAACCTTTTAAACTTTGTTAGTGAACGCATAAAAGTAAACACATGCAGAAGAAAACAATAATATTATGTACATGTGATGCAAGCTATTTAAGACGTCTGAAGTGATGATTGTGCACGATTAATTAACAAGTTAAAATGTCTGTGTCACTGTACATCTCGCAATTGATTTAACTTAACAAACATAACTGTAAATATATTATACACAAAGGTAACAGAAGCAGTAGCATTTTACGTCTTGCAAAATAATTTAAAAAAGTGAGGAAAATAACTGTTTTTTCTATTGTGTATATTGCGAAAGCCAACTTTGTGAACAGATTAACAATACAAGTTATTTTAATGGCCCTTTCTTGTTCAGTCGCAGGATTAGTAGGATGCAATTCCATTTTTTAAAAGAGGAGTTTCGGAGGAACTTATGACGCCGTTTTTTCCAGCTTCCAGCCGCTTGTTTATGGGTGAAACAAAACAGGTTGTAATAAGGACTCCTAGTAGCAGTGCACTTTGAAAGGTCATTATACCGACACTGCCAAAACTGCTATAAATGATTCTGCCGACCACTCCGAGAAACAATGCTGTGACTGACATTGACCCTGTCATCCAAGTGTTAACAACCGTTTCTTCGACGGGATAGGTTTGCTGCGTCAGCATCTCTAGACCTAAGATTGATGAAAAACCGTTAAAAAATCCAAACAATGAGTTTCCGACAAAGATGAGCTTTGCTTTTTCTAAAATCACACCCACACCCAACAAGATTGTGGACAGCAACGTCAACCCCAGGCTTACTAAAATTAGAGATTTGTATCGCTTGCAATGGTTGACTAGCGGGCCACCGAGCATAAGACCAACTATGTTACTAACACTCCAAAGCGACATGACATAACCGCTTACTACGTCGGAGGGAAGTCTAGAAAAACTTTCCAGGTGTAAACTATGCAGGATCTCTGACATTATAAGATTTTCAATGAAGACTATCTGGAAGACAATGGCCAACGCAATTGTCATAATAACGTAAGACCTGTTTGTAAACAACGATTTTGTTTCATTACAAAACACAGTCCAAGTCTTTTGATCTGTATTCATTGTTTCTTTTAGACTTTGAGCCGCCGTTGGTGCCATCGGTGGTCGATCGGTAATAAACACGCATAAGAACACGGCAGAAAATACTGCAATGCCCGAAAACGCAGCGTACATGATTTGTAAGTTACGCCGGCCGTTTTCAAGCATTGAATCACTGAGGGTGTACGTATCATTTCTGCCTAAATCCGACGAATACAGCAAGTAAGGCGGCAAAAGATAGCCGGTCGTATCCCCGACAACAAGGCCCATTACGTTGATGGATATCACTGTACCCACTTGGTTTTCGGGAAACCACAGAACTGCAAACGTGGAGGACAAACCTATGACGATGGTTTCTGCGATTCCTGACAAAAGCTGCCCTAGGAATATCAAGGAAACCAGTGAAGGGCGAGTGAGGGCGGCAGTAACCAACAGCATTCCGATTGTGCTTGTTACTACAACCATCACAACCATCTTCCTTAATCCGATGCTGCCTTTGAATGCGAACCACGCCAAAGGAACTGTGATGAAAACGGCGCTGATATTTCGTCCGTTTGTGATCCAATCCACCAACGCATGGTCGATATTGTAAAACTGTGTGTAGAAGTTGCTGATTTCTCCAAAACTGCCGAAAGAAATTCCGCCGAAAAACTGGAAAATAAAAAGGCCGAGCAAAAAGAACCACCTCCTTGCGTAGAGTTCAACCTGCATGCTAAAAGTTATGTTTATTTATTTAAGATAACAGCAAACAATAGAGGTTTAGTTAGTTACAACAAAAAGCCAACAGTTATCGTTCCTTTGTTAATTGGTTCGCCTAGGAATAATGCGCTTACTAATTTTGATGTGTGCATTTAAATCTATGTAAAAATATTGTTAGATATAAACAAGCGCCAGGAAATTACGCGTTTATTTTGGCATTTCCTGTCTTTAATTTAATGTCGTAAAAAGGGGTAAGCAGTTGCCTTGGCATATTTTTATGGGATAACAGTAAATTCAAGTAAGACGTATGTGATGTTAAGTTCCCACACAATATTTTCAAAAAAAAATAAATTAAAATAAAAAATAAATAAAATAAATAAATAAATAAAAAAAAATTAAAAAGGCATTTATTGTACATGTATTTATAGGCTAAATAAGCTATAAACCGTGGGCCATTATTTTCAACAGCAGGCGCATGAGAAACACAAAATGCTGTAGCTGGCCGGGTCAAAAAGTGGAACTAAAATAGATAACATGACGTCATACTGTGACACTAAGTTGTCATTACGTTTGAGTTGTACATACCAAGAAAAATTGTTTTAATGAAAATAAACCGTGGACCGAATTAAATGGCTTGGCAAGCCATTTTATGTCAAGTCTAAACCTTTAAAGTTGTTTAGATAACGTTCTTTGAAACCGAACCTTATTCCAGTGGATAATAACAAATCAAGTCAAGTCGCGTTCAGCAAGAAGAGAAATGACCTAAGTCGAGTCAAGTTATTTATAAACATTGACTCAAGTGCAGCCAATCTGCTACACTTGAAAGCAGTTAAAAAACTGGTATCGGACGACTTACAATATCACAAACTTCTACTATCCCAGTGTTGTAAACAGGTTATTAAGACAAGCCAAGATATTTGAAAACATATACTTAAGTACAATTACTTCAAGTAATTAACTTCTATCATTACAACACTGTAGCCTACTATTGGCTTTTTCAATCACAGACTTTGTCTATTTAGACAAAATCAAAACACTTTAGATACAATAGTAAAACACAAGCATGCCTTAATAAAAATGGCGCCATTTTCCGCGGAACCCAATGTTATTCTCGGTTACTTTGAAGTCTGTTAGTGTTGGAAGTAGCAAAATACCAACAGGTTTTACAATGCCGAGAAGGCCTTTAGATACATGATTAGGAAATTGCGGAGGCTGGATTCAGTCATAATTTGCCCGTGGCAAAACATTATACTTCATCATGGTTTGTTAGACGCTATACCCTTAGCAGTCAATCCGGCATAAGAGCATTTGTGTTCCGAAACGGTGGTTACACTTAAAAGTAGCTTATTAATGAATGTGGTCCCTGTTTTAACTTCTGATAAGTATTGTTGAACGTCTTGTCCCTGAACCTATGATATCATTTTATTAACCCTTTGACTCCATCTATCATCTATGTAGATTTTTTATCAGAAACCTACACAATAATTATAAATACATACAAGTTAAGGTTAGATGGATACTTTTAAATGCTATCCATACGACTACATCTGTTGCATAATGTTAGGTCAAAAACATTACGGGGGCACACATATACACGGTGGTCGGTTGCAAGTTAAAGATGACGAAAAAGAAATTAAAAAAAGGTTGACGTTGGACTCGAGCGTGGTGGAGGAAGAGCTTCGAGGTTTTTTTTGATTTGTTTTTCGCTAACTAAAAGAAAGTAGGAACACTAAACACGGATCTGTTGATTATCTTCAGTAGAAAGAGTTTTTATCTTGGTCTCACTTACTGCACTGATGATGGCAAAATAAATTGCCGAAACGTTTGCTAATAAAAGAATGAATCTTTTATCTATTATTTGGGCCACTCTCTTTCTACTGAAAAAAAAAAAGAAAGTAAGTGTGAAGTAAAGGGTGAAGATTAACAGACTTATTCTTCCCATTGACCAAAATCCTGAGGACAAGCATTCTCTCAAAGGGAGACGATGCCGCCACTTGGAGGTAGGACCAGAGTTAAACTGCGCTTCGGCATAAGATTTATAGGTAATAGGTGTCAGTATTATTAATAAGTTTAATATTTTACTGCCCGGAAACAAATGGCAGGACACAAACCCACAGTGATCCGGTGAAAGACCACCGGCTTCGATGGGTTCGCAAATTCCTAGGCCTTATTAGATGTCCACTGTCGTTACTAAGACAACAACGTGCGGTCTCACGGAACGAGCCCCTACTGAATGGGAGAAGTGGGTCACTATCACCACGTTATGCCACCTGTTGTAGTATCCTGAAAACTCAATCGAAGTCAACAAGGCAAAGGGCCTAGTTTATAATAATCTGTGCGGCGATTGTCCTATGGTTTATTGGTGAAATAGGAAGTTTGTTCGACACACGGCGGAAAGAACACGTTCGTGAAGTGAAGACAACGACGCTAAGAAAGTCAACAACGACAACGACGCTAAACAACGACGCTAAGAAGTCAGCTTTTGCGCTGCATGTATGTAAATTCAATCACAATATTAAATTCTTCTGGTGGCACTGTTATTGCGAAAGAAGGTGACTTTGGTAACGTATTTTTTGTGAAACGTGGTGTATTCACCGGCAGCCAGATACTATTAATATAAAAACGAACGTTTTATTTCCAGCTCCATGCAAACAGGTGTTAAAAGATAACAATTGAGTTGTGGGTCGACGCCTTTATCGCTTTTTGTTTAGTTTTACTTTGCGTGGGTTTTATCTTGGTATTGTTGCATTGCCTGTTTAAGGCATCCTGTATAGGTAGCCGAAACGTTGGAGGAAATAAATTGCCACAAATTTAATTATTGTAGCGCCTTTGTGCGGACCTAATGCGTTAGGCCGCGGGAGCTTTTATTTGGCATGCTTTGCCTGGTAGCAACAGCATGTGGTGAATAAGCAAACGCCGTCTGGAAAACTTTTGTTCAAACTTTTCAAAACTGATAATGGCAAAAGGTTTCATAAAAAAAATATTAGGCTAATGTTTTGAAGCACATTAATATCTTTTTTAGGTGTGTTCAAGCTATCTAAACTAGTTGATTAGTTCTAAGAATATAGGTTATATATAATTTGTTTGAAACGACAGTGGGGACTTTTCTGAATCGAGTACGCAAAAGAGTTATAAAAACACGTACACTTTACTTAAGTCTTTTAAATTATGCAACGATGACTTTTGTATAACGCAATAATCGCTAGAGACAAACAAAAAACAAGTAAGTCTTTGTTGCCTGTAGTTTTAAATTATGTAATATTGTTGTATGTTTTGGACGACAATTCTATATCTTTCACTAAACCATATGTTGTACTTAATTCGTTTTTGAAAAGCTTCACGTTTACTAAACTTACATAACCACAGGTTATGTTAGAAGCGTATATGAGAAAAATTAGGACTTGTACTTTGTAAGGACTAACCAAAAGCAACAGCATTTAGGTGGCGGTAAAGAACAATGTCATTTAGATAATAAGTCTCATGCGGCTATAAATATGCCCGATACCAGTTTTATTCCGACACCGTTACAAAATACCGTTAAAAAAACAAAATATAAATCGTTTAGTTTACCATTTTTGGTTTTCATAAAAGAATCATTCATAAAATTTAATCAAGGAACGAAAACAAACTATATAAATAATTTTTATATTTTTGAAAAATGTTATTCAAATTAACGTGCTATGTTTGTCCCTTTAGATGACGGACATTCTTATCCTGCAAAAGTGGCGTTTTGGACGAAGATGGACAGCAGCCGTTTTGCCCGGCCTCCAGGCGCTTGTTTATCGGAGAAATAAAACAAGACAAAAATACGGCGGATAGCAAAAGTGCGCTTTCCAAGATCACCCCGAAGCTGCCCAAACTGTTAAAAATAACTCTGCCGAACACGCTAAGGAGCAGTGCAGTTATGGAAAGCACCCCAGTCATCCAAGTGTTGACCACCGTTTCTTTTAAAGGGTAGGTTTGCTGGGTTAAAATGTCTAAACCTAAAACACTTGAAAAGCCGTTGAAAAATCCAACAAAAGAGTTACCTAGAAAAATTGCGACCGCCCTCTCCAAAATTACTCCTGCTGCCAGTACGGTTGTGGCTAGAAATGTCAATGTCAGGCTAACCACAATTAGAGCCTTGTATCGTTTGCAGTGATTGGTCCGCTGACCAGCCAGAAGCAGGCCAATTATGTTACTGACGCTCCACAGCGACATGACAAAGCCGCTAAGCAAATCTGAAGGAAAATTGGCAAAGCGTTCCAAGTTCAAACTATGCAGGATCTCTGACATTATACGATTTTCAATGAAGACTACTGTGACGTCCAAAATTTTAGGACTGTCACGCATAGGCTTACAAGTTAGCAAACCTAGGCTTTTGCCTTTGTCGTAGGTGACGTCATTGGGCACGATGAGTCAGAAATTCACAACTGTCCTCTAACTGCACAAACTGTGGTTTTCAGTGTTATATTATGGCGATGAAGGTGAAGGAACGGTGCACGAATTCGGCAACGGATAAACAAATACAGTTCGTATCCAAAGAGGGTTCATTCCAAATCATGACATTGAAAGGCGTTTACATCATACAGAACATGTTGGGGTTATACAGTAGAGGACACATTGAGATTTCTGAAGTTCACAGTACCTAGGTGTTTAGCATTACGGTGTTGGTTTAATCGTCTAAACATTTGAAGAATAACAACAAACAAAATGTTACCAAAACACTTTACATAACTAGACATTAACTAAATTGCAATTGTCTTACATTAACGAGCATATAAACAACTAAACTTAGCCGATTCCAACAGATAACTGCCATACGAAGACTGCAACAGAAAGTGAACAAAGACTGCACTAAAAAGGGGTGGGAAAACAAAGCCGAAATACACAAAGGAATCATACCGTAACGCATGGTTGCACTTGACAGAGAAACCTAGAAAACTTATATAAATATTGTTATTTTGTCCGTAACAACTACTTTAAACGACACGGCCAACGCGATGGTCGTAATGATATAAGACCAGTTAGTGAACAACGATGTCGTCTCCATACAAAACATTTTCCAGTTTGTTTTCCCAACATTCCTGCTTTCTTGTATTCTTTGCATAGCCACTGTAGCCGCCACTGGGGGGCGGTCAGTAATAAACACAGATAACAGAAACGCTAGAAGTACTGCAATACCGAAATACGTTCCGTACATTATTTGTAGGTTACGTCGACCGTGTTCAAGCATTGAAGCGCTCAGTGTGTATGCAGTATTGTTTTTGCCTAAACCTTGCGAATACAGCAAGTAAGGTGGCAAGAGATAACCAGTTGTGTCACCGACAACAAGGCCAATCAAGTTGACGGATATCGCTGTACCGACTTGGTGTTCCGGAAACCACAGAACTGCGAACGTTGAAGGCAAAGCTATGCCGATTGCTCCTGCGATTCCTGACAGCAATTGTCCTATGAATATGAAAGAAACCAGCGAAGGGCGAGTGAGGGCGGCAGTAATAAACAACATTCCGATTGTGCTTGTTACCACAACCAACAGAACCATCTTCCTTAATCCGATGCTGCCTTTAAATGCGAACCACGCCAAAGGAACTGTGATGAAAACGGCGCTGATATTTTGTCCGTTTGTGATCCAATCCACCAACGCATAGTTGATGTTGTAAAACTGATAGTAGAAGTTGCTGATTTCGCCAAAACTGGCAAAATAAATTCCGCCCAAAAACTGGAAAAATCGGGAACACTTTTAAACAGTCAGTAGATCAGAACCTGTTTTTGATGGTCATTTATATATGACGTTACTAAAATACGTCCAAGTGTGACGTCACAAAACATGTTGCCACTCAAATACAAACTTTTCTCATTATTTGGTATAATTGTTTGTAATTTTGCAACTATTTTAAAAAAATGATGTTGAACAGTTGGAAAAAAAAATTGTGTTACAAAAGCTGGTATAATTTATTTATTTATAAGTGTTAGATTTCTCCTATTTCTCGGTTTATTTACCAATGTTTTGTACGGTGCCACTGTGGATTGCAGAAAATCTACCTTAATTTAGTTGCGTAAATGAGTAAAATACAGGCTGCAGAGTCAAAGCTGGACTCGGGAATCGACAAAATCTTACATTAGGCCGGAGTCGGACTCGGGACTCGGGAGTCGGACTCGGGTGTATTTTTTTGGCCGGGGTCGGACTCGGGAGTCGGACTCGGGTTGTTTTTAATCCGCAGCCCTGCTGCTTGCTAGTATACTATTCAATGTCATAAAACAGCATTCAGTTATAAATAATAATATTTCATTTAAAGTTTGTGATGCACCCTTGTAGCCTATACCTTTCCGTACTGGTGCACAATATGCATATTTTGTTGCACCCTATGGTGCACCGTGCACACCGGCAGGGTTTTGTTAAGGTTTGATTTGGGTGACCGCTAAATAGTTTTAAGAGACCGCAAGTGTTTCATTTAAATACCAAAAAGTCCAAAATTTGGGAAACCGCTGGAGATATTTGGGAAACGGTCCCCCAAAAACCTTAAAAAAACACTGCACACCGGTTGTAGAGCACTGGCATAGAGCATTACGTAATTAGTATTCAATGGCAGCACCACTACGCCCCCCCCCCCCCCCTTTGCCAGTTTAATCGCTCCATTTATCTCAACAACCTTCCTGAGAGGTCAGTTAAGCCTGATAGAGTATACCACACAAATATTTATTGCACTTATCGGGTCATGCTTAACAATACAATTTATTTATAGGCTCCGTAGGCCTAAAACATGGGTGAAAAAAAAACAACCCTGCGGGCCGTTAAATGTTAACAGTGTAGACTCCACGGCCAAAATTACCGGAAGGAAATATAACATTTTTTCTAACTGGAACAAGTTATTCTATTTTAACAAAAGGCTAAAACAAACATAAAAATAAGACTAAGCTATAAATCTGGAACATCCTTATAATTAAAACTTTTTTGCCTTTAGCTAAGGAAATGCCGCGTTAAAGCAAAATACCGAATAAAATTCGCTTTAAATGGCAAATGTTCAAGCAAATTTGTGTAAAATAAACATGTTATAAATATGCCTAGAAAGTTAACAGTTAAGTATGATTATAAAACCGTTTTTATTTATGTGCAGACGTAATTTTTCATTCGACAAATATGCTAGTGGACATTGTGGTTTACGTATTTATATGTTTGTTTTGCTGGATAAACTTTGAATGTTGAAAGTTTTATTACAACATTTTTAATTTTATGGCAACTTTAGTTGAGTTTGCGTTTCGTAGGTTATGGAGCAGGTTTTCAACATTATACGATGTTTTCTACGCAATATTTAAAGAAGACTTAACCTAGGTTTACGTATTTAATGATAAAACAACCGAAAGTTTCTACTGATATTTATTCCGAACGACAAACGAACTTGAGAGTTTTAGACAAAAGCCTGGATATGCAATTGCGAAGAGTTGTACTTTAACATTACGCATTATGCTACAAAAAAGAACCACCAATGCAGCGTTTCTTTTGACAATTGCGGACCGGTAAAGATACAAAAATCTATTCACGGACCGCTAAACAGAATTACATTTATAGGCACGAAGTCATTAATGAACAAAACCTATACCTATAGCTATAGTTTATGCAAGTCCCAATTAAGCCGTCACAAGAAGTGCCAGCAAAATAAAATAAAGCATCACACTGCAAGTTGTGTTAAGGTGGAAGAAACAATATTTTGAAAACTTTTTCATTCACGTCTGCTTAAGTTGGCATAAAAATCTATTTACACAAAACAATGACAACTTTGCGGCGTACCCGGCAAACATTTATCGCAAACCGGTGGTTACGAACCGATGCACTAATGCACGAGGTGATCTGTATATATAGTATTTTTCTTCACGTTATATAAGTAAGACAACAACTAAAAACATAAATAAAGCAGATGTCAATCCCCGCAAAACTAAAAAAATTATGGAAAAATTGTTGAGCAAATCTGGGGCAAAAATGGGTTCGCCTCAGATTTGAATTTGATATATAAGCATCTAAAACATGGCTGAACCGTTGTGTTTTGTTTAAAAGTAATAAATGTATCTGTTATATGAAGCGAAAAACACCAGCACGAACGTCAAACTTCATAGTTAAATTATCAAACTTGTAAATTACTTACGGTTAAATTGTCTATTTACAAAAATGCATGTAAATATAATTAGTCAACCAGTTTGAAAAAATGTTTTTTAAAAATCGAAGCAATACAATTCTTGACAAGAGGTTGGTAAACTGAAATGTTCAACTGATACTTTTGAACAAACGTCAGGGACGATGACTGGCAGAGGCGGATCCAGCGAGGACACGTAGCCATGCCCCCAAAAAACTATATTTTTTTACTATTTTAACTACGCAAATGCAAAAATTGTTGTGCCCATCAGAATTAAGTTTTTATTATGTCTTATCGAATCTTTCTTCGCCTTAGCCCAACAGGCGTCGTGCTTCCCATCGCACCCTTTAAAATGAGGTTTATGCAACTGAAACTATTAAAAGGCATTTTTTTCACATTGCACTCAAGTTACTTCCTTATTTTTAAATAAAACAAGTTAGGTTTTGACGTAACTTGATGACGTAAGTTGTGACGGCCACGTTTTGTGGCAACTTTTTGATATCAAACCAAAAAAAGCCCCAAAACACAATTCCTCGATCCGCCCCTGTTGACTGATCGTATTACTTCAAATAGTGAAACAAACAAATATCATGAATATTACGATCAAAACGTGTAAAGCTTTTATCTTATAAAGTAATTTAACAATGCGTGTTTGTGCTTACTGAACATATTCTCATTGCCAGCAGTAAAGTCTGATAAAGGTAATTGGCCAGCCGACAATTATTCTTAAAATGCGTCTATGTTAGATCGAACAATAACTCAACACTCCTAAACGTGTGTGTTTTATTCTTGCAAAAGAGGCGTTTCGGACGTTGATGGAAATCCGTTTTGCCCTGCATCCAGCCGCTTGTTTTTTGGTGAAATAAAACAGGTTGATAAGACGGCGGCCAGCAATAGCGCGCTTTGCAAGGTCACGACCCCAAGGCTACCCCCAAATTGGTAAATTATTCTACCAAGCACGCCGAGAAGTAATGCCATTATGGAAAGCGCCCCTGTCATCCAAGTGTTCACCACCGTTTCTTCTACTGGGTAGGTTTGCTGCGTTAAAATCTCAAGAGCTATGACACTTGTAAAGCCGTTGAAAAACCCAAATAGTGAGTTACCGAAAAATATTGCAGTCGACTTCTTTAATATCACGCCCACTGCTAATATCACTGTTGCAATGAAGGTACAAGCCAAGCTAACTACAATTAGTGCTTTGTATCGCTTGCAATGGTTCACTAGTGGGCCGCCCAAAAGCAGTCCAACTATGTTACTCAGGCTCCACAGCGACATGACAAAGCCGCTAATCAAGTCAGAAGGTAGGTGAGCGAAGCCCTTCAAGTCCAAACTGTGCATAAGTTCAGACATTATAAGATTCTCAACAAAAACTACTTGAAAGGACATAGCCAACGCGATAGTGGTGATAACATACGACCAATTTGTGAATAAAGATTTCGTCTCCATGCAAAACATAGCCCTATCTTTTTTCTCAGCAACTGTGTTTTTCTTCTTGCTTTGAGCCGCTGTTGGAGCTTTTGGAGGTCGGTCGGTAATAAATAGACATAAGATCACGGCTAGAAAGCCAGCAATTCCCAGATACGAACCGTACATAGTTTGTAATGTATGTCGGCCATGCTCAAGCATTTGTGTAGTGAGGGCATATGTATCATTTCTGCCTAAATTTGACGAATAGAGCAAGTAGGGCGGCAAGAGATAGCCAGTTGTGTCGCCTGCCATCAGACCTATTACATTGACGGATATTGCTGTACCCACTTGATGTTCAGGAAACCACAGAACTGCAAATGTGGAAGGCAAAGCTATTCCGATGGTTTCTGAGATTCCTAAAAAGAGCTGTCCTATGAATATCAATGCAACCAGTGAAGGGCGAATAAGGGCGACAGTAACAAACAGCATTCCGATTGTGCTTGTTACCACAACCATTACAACCATCTTTCTTAATCCGATGCTGCCTTTGAATGCGAACCACGCCAAAGGAATTGTGATGAAAACGGCTCCAATATTTCGTCCGTTTGTGATCCAATCCACCAATGCATGGTTGATGTTGTAATACTGCGTGTAAAAGTTGCTGATTTCGCCAAAACTGGCAAAAGAAATTCCGCCCAAAAACTGGAAAACAGCAAGGCCTAGCAGAAAAAACCACCTCCTAGTGTAAATCTTAATCTCGTTGTCACCCATTACAGTCATTTTTTTACATCTATGTAAATAAACTGATCTGCGTATAAAGAAAACCAGGCGTTATTACAACACTAAGAGACTCCATCCCCCAAATTGTTATTGAGGTTTATGTTTTTAATCTTAAACCTCAGGTTGTATTTTTAATTTAACTCAAATTACATTTAACTATGATGTTCTCAAATGGGTAAGTTACATTAATATTAAACTAGTATAAGACATGATTTTTGATCCTGTGGAAGAGTTAATAGCGGTTTGCTTAAAGTTCATATTAAACCCAGTCAATTATGCAAATATATGACTGTTTTTTTACATGCGATGGACATCGTCAAAGTTTAACTTGACAAGGTGTGTTGTTGATGGTGAATGATTATTGCAAATTTGATTTCAGTAGTTTGGTAAGTATTTTGTATCCTTTCATAAGAACAATAAGCATATAGTTTTTAAATAATTTGATCCTTTAATGTCGTTCTATTTTAAATTAGAATTTTGTAGAAGTCTTAAAACCATACTAAATATTTTTGTAATAAGTAAGTTTAATTAAATAATAAAAAGTGTCGTATGTATATTTAGTACCTTTAATTTGATAATTCGCCCTCAAGTTCAGCAGACAATAAAGACTTATGAACATTTCTAAAGTTGGAAAGTTGTTGTCATAAAACATTCACATTGTCTAGTTTCCAGTAATTTTCAATCTTTAGTGCAGTGTTTTAACCTGTATATGCGCAGACGTGTTAGACCGAAGATCCAAGTAAGCGTAAACTTTTCGCAATCTCTTGAATTGATTGCAAGTTTTTTTAACATATGCCGACTAGTTGCATATATGAACGTAATATAGGAAAAATGAGCTAAACCGAGGGGGACGTAAGAATAATTGTAAGAAAGTTATGTATAACATTTAAGAACATATCCTCCCCAGACCTGTTTACGTTTCACTAAAATAAGTCGCGGAACGTCACAAGAAGGTTTTTAAAATCACTGAAAACAACAGATTTGGTTTTAACTGGATGATAATAAAATTATTTTATGCTTCCATTTCCCTCATATGTCTCGCTTTCACTTCAAACGACGGTAACCGCCTTTACACATCGACAATCAAAGGTACTTGTTCTGAATGTCACAATACCAAATATATTTTTCGGTTCTGACTTTTGCAATAAAATTTTTTTCGTTATACCAAGACGTAGGTGTTGGAAATAGCTAGATGTATTTCTCCCTAAGCCCTTTCCACTTAGCGACGCCTGCATAACAGCTATGTGCAAGCGTTCTTATAAAAAAATACGCTACAAAGTGTCCTTCCCTCTTAAATCTGCCTATGTCTAAGATTTGCCTACCCTTCGTTTTATAAACAAATTAAATGTTTGATTAGTATCTTCAGACTAAACTATTGTTAATCTGCTTTGGGAACAACATTATCGCTTAACAAAAATTGAAACGCTGACCTGCCTAAATTCGCCTGTGCTGCTTATTATGAATAATCAAGGCATTTTCACACAAGTCAGAATTCGGGAAAGCCGTCGCTTACGGCTGCCGATTTTAGTTGGAAAACCGGAAACTGTTGCTTTGGTTCATTCGCAATCGTGGGAACTCAGTGTTACATATACACGAAGTATTTGAATTGCAAAGTTAAGCAGTAAAAATAGAACTTCTTACAGTGATTCATATCCTACACTCTTATCGCCAAGCCTGTTATTTAAGAAAATATTTTTTATGAAATATGAGTAATTAGACAACAAACTCAATAACGATTAATAAATTGCACGTTTGTTCTGATCGAGTTTTATATAAAAAACAACATCAGACATCTACAGTCGTTGCGCTCTCGCTCACATCAAAATGGATACGTCATTAACAAAATTAAATATACACGAAAAGGTACATTATGTAAATTGAGATTATTTAAAACACATAGAAGTCCGGGAAACGCTAAGCAGCTGTAAAACAATGGCTGCCTGGCCAATCTTTTCATAAAGCCGAAATGATCGTTGCCGTTGTGTGTGCAAAGGTAGACCTGGCTTCAGTTGACTCGGGATACGAACTTTCGTAGATAGCTACTTTAAAAGTTAATAAGTATTGTTCTAAAAAAAGGAGCATTATTATAGGGACTGTGCAACAAAGTTTTTCGATCTAAAAAAATACGTATAAATGGGGGCGCACAGTCAGGCAAAAATATTATTTTTGTCCCGAAATAAATTTTCTTACGTATAGTTTGGGTACAATTGCACATTTTTTGGCGCTTGGCGCGAATATGTTTTTATGTTATTCCAATTAAATGCAATATTTTAAGATTAAAGGCGCCGTGACATATTTTTGTATTTTCTTTGTGTCCACAGCCTAGCGCTGTTTGTGCTCAAACTCTATACAAAATGCAATTTCTGCCAAATTACCGCGCAATGCAACGTTTTGCTTTTTGCGCAAATCTATAACAACTTCGCAAAATGGCCATTGTATCATATATATAATACCTAACCAACTTTTAAAACAAAATAAATTATTCTTTTTTGCACGTCATGCGAACTTCCGACGTAATTTCGGTGCTGTTAGTCAGCTGTGTAGACTATAGTTGTAATGTCATGTGACTAATGCGACAAGTTTCGTTTTAAGCTAAGGTATAGTAAATGCATTTTTAACCAAGTAAATCCTTTGTTTTGCGTTTTGTCCGATTTGCTTAATCGCTGCATTATTGCCCAGCGTTTTTTTTTCTAGAAAAGCCCCCTTTTATAGGTTATTTTACTATGACGTCATGCAATGACGTAACTTGCCACGTTATATAGAAAATTGATTTATAAAAACTTGTGCCAATGGTTAAATCACCTTAATAATTTACGCCTATGGCACGGTTTCAGTATTATTGATTGGAATAAATTGCGGATTGTTTAAGTATTACTAAAGTCAATTAATAATGTAAATAAAAAACGTTAAATAAAAATCACCACAAGACAAAAAACGATCTTTTAATTAAAGTGTTTTCAGTAAACAGAAAAAACTAGATTAAACACAAAAATAAGTACTCAAACATTGAAATGCCATAGCTACATAAACTTATTACTGTTTATTTACTATATTAAACTGTAGGATAAAAAACTTTACAATAAGGGTTTTAGAGGACTTTTGTTTGTTTAGCTATGCGAAAGAAAATAATGTGTTAAAGCAAAATACAAACTATAAATGCTACTCCTAAAGCGACAATTCAAGCACAACTGTCTAAAAATCTACCGCATATATACGCTTAAAAAACCTATGCATGGTTCAAAATAATAAATTGCTAAGCGTGCATCTGAAACATACAGAACACAAGTACCGTCGGGCCGCTAGAACCGCTAATTGCTAATCCAGAATATTTGTTCTCATATGACATAGATCAGGGGTTCGACAACCCCTGGCACGCGTGCCAAAAGTGGCACGCGGGATGATTTTGCAGGGCACGCCAAATCATTCGGCCGTGTTTGTGTCACAAATTAGTGTTTTAACTGTTGTATTTAACATTATTTTTTGTGGGCCTTGAACTTGTTGTTGACGACTAACCGTTCGTAATACGCCACAATGCCCTAAATTTGGCGGGATGTTTACTGCGTTAAAGCAGGGCATTTCACATTAAAAGTAATTAAGCACTTGTGTTTTTGTGCGACTGAGAAACCAAGCTAAAAGCGAAACTGATAGTTAACACTTCTAGGTATCGGCTGAAAAGCGTAAAGTATATTCCAAAATAGTGGGCACAGTTTTGTGTTCGTGACAGTTCGTTTTTAGTATCTTTATAGAATTTAACTTATAAAATTAGGTTTAATGACGTCTCTTCCAAGATTCGTAAATTAGATGTCAGAGTCACAGGAGGGCTGCGGAGTCAACTCGGGACTCGAGTAAGACTAGGGAAAATGAGTCCGACGTGTGCGCATGCGCAGTGCCAAATTTCAAAACTGATAATCATATGATGGCATATTTTCTATAACCCCTATGAGTGGATTGCTGAATACCCATCTTATTTTAGTTACGTTAATGTGTGAAATACAGTCTGTAGAGTCTGAGCCGGACTCGAGACTCGGTGAAATTGCACATTTGGCCGTAGTCGGACTCGGGTTGTTTTCAACCGAATCCGTAGCCGTGGTTGCCAGTGCAAAACCAAACATAGAAAAATGTTTGGCACGCGAGTTGTTGATATTTTGAAAATATTCATAAACTGGCACACTGTATACGAAAGGTTGCCGACCCCTGACATAGATCATGGTGCATAATATTTATCTAAACCTATCATATGTTATTGTGAACAGAAATTACTCTACTTATATTTATTTAATTTTTAACTATTTCGTATTATAAATTCTAAAAGGTTTTAATTGCTATAAGATGTGTCTCAAATTTGGTACTATATATCTTATGTAAAAACTGAGATGCACTAATGCACAAATGCTATCCAATTTCTACAACGATCTTTATTCCGTACGACAAACGAACAACGCAATAAAAATAGTCACAAACTATGTAATATAGTTATATTATCAGCTCAATAAGTTTCTTGTCAATAATAAAAACTTAAATATTGACGTAAATCGATGTCAATCCTTTCACAGCACACTAAGAAAATCCAAGTAAAACAACCTGAACAAAGCTGTGGCAAAAAGGGAAAAGTCTGAGCCTACTTTAGACAAACATGCCATGTCAAGAAGTAATTGGGCTGTGATTGAAACCATGGCTAGAACGCTGGATTTAACTTTAGGTAATAACGATCCCTTAATAAGTGTATAACAGTATTTAAAACAGGTCGTTTTGTAATGACTTCCATTTAAAGTCATTAGATACGAAAGCCAATTTCAAATCACAGAATTTGCACTAAAATTTATATTAAACTTCTAAAATTATTGAATACGTTTCAATCTAACCAATATCTCTCACAGCAAACAAAAAACGGAAACAAATAGCAAGTTAATATATATTACATTTAATAATTTAATAATTGGCTAAAATAACTCAATTTAGTAAAAACGTTCCAATTAAAGCACCTCAACATACGTCAAATCTTTTGAGTAAATAACTTAAGTCAAGACAAATCATTTTACCCGAAAGACTTAAGTCAAGTCAAGTCATTTAAAAACAGTGACTTAAGTGCAGTTAAGTCAAGTCATTGACTTAAGTTATGGCAACACTGGTGTATATTATAGCGAAAAAGACGAGGACGAACATTTTAAATTATGATGCTTTCCGGGTAAACTAAATTTCGCGATACACAATTCTCACAGACAAACTACAATAATCCAAAGTTTAAAAAGCATAAAAAAACAGTTCAATCCTTGACGCGATCGAGGTAGGTAAGCTGAAAGGGTTAAATGGTTAGGCCTATATATTGGAGTAATTTATGTAGGCTTGCGGTCATTTTCGGTAAAACCTTATTTCGTGTAAGGTTTAGCAATTAAGAAGGCATGTTTAAAATAAGCTTTAATATATCTTATTTAGAATAAAAAAATCTCAACAATCCTAAACGTGAGTGTTCTATTCTTTCAAAAGAGGCGTTTCGGACGACATTGGAAGGCCATTTTGCCCTGCATCCAGTCGCTTGTTTTTCGGTGAAATAAAACAGGTTGAAAATACGGCGGCCAGCAATAGCGCGCTTTGAAAGGTCACCACCCCAAAGCTACCCCAAAAGTGGTAAATGATTCTACCAAGCACGCCGAGGAGTAATGCCATTATGGAAAGCGCCCCTGTCATCCAAGTGTTCACCACCGTTTCTTCTACTGGGTAGGTTTGCTGCGTTAAAATCTCAAGAGCTATGACACTTGTGAAGCCGTTGAAAAATCCAAAGAGTGAGTTACCGAAAAAAATTGCCGCCGACTTCTTTAAAATTACGCCCACTGCTAGTACCACTGTTGCTATAAAGGTGAAAGCCAAGCTAACTACAATCAGTGCCTTGTATCTCTTGCAGTAGTTTACTAGTGGGCCGCCCAAAAGCAGTCCAACTATGTTACTTAGGCTCCACAGCGACATGACAAAGCCACTAATCAAGTCAGAAGGTAGATGAGCGAAGCGCTTCAAGTCCAAACTATGTACGATTTCAGACATTATGAGATTCTCAACGAAGACTACTTGAAAGGACATAGCCAACGCGATAGTGGTGATAACATACGACCAATTTGTGAACAAAGATTTCGTCTCCGTACAAAACATGGTCCTATCTTTTTTCTCAGCAACAGTGTTTTCTTTCTTGCTTTGAGCTGCTGTGGGAGGTTTTGGAGGTCGGTCGGTAATAAATAGACATAAGAGCACGGCTAGAAAGCCAGCAATCCCCAGATAAGAACCGTACATAATTTGTAATGTATGTCGGCCATGCTCAAGTATTGGAGCACTGAGAGTATATGACGTATCATTTCTGCCTAAATCTGACGAGTAAAGCAAGTAGGGCGGCAAGAGATAGCCAATTGTGTCGCCTGCCATTAGACCCATCACATTCATGGATATTGCTGTACCCACTTGATGTTCAGGAAACCACAGAACTGCAAATGTGGAAGGCAAAGCTATTCCGATGGTTTCTGAGATTCCTAAAAAGAGCTGTCCTAAGAATATCAATGAAACCAGTGAAGGGCGAATAAGGGCGACAGTAACAAACAGCATTCCGATTGTGCTTGTTACCACAACCATTACAACCATCTTCCTTAATCCTATGCTGCCTTTGAATGCGAACCATGCCAAAGGAACTGTGATGAAAACGGCTCCAATGTTTCGTCCGTTTGTGATCCAATCCACCAACGCATGGTCGATATTGTAAAACTGTGTGTAAAAGTTGCTGATTTCGCCAAAACTGGCAAAAGAAATTCCGCCTAAAAACTGGAAAACAGCAAGGCCTAGAAGAAAGAACCACCTTCTAGCGTAAAGCGTAATCTCGTTGTCAACCATTGCAGCACTTGTTTTTATTTTCTATGCAAATAAGATTGACCTGTTTTAAATGAAAACCACATATCAATTTTAAACATATCTTTATCTAACTAATACAAAGGATATTAGGCTTCAAGTCAAAATACCCCTGTCTTCCATTTTGTTTTCATATAAGAATTTTGACAGTTGTTACAACTTACATGTCTCCTCAATTTAACTACATTTATAGTTTTTAATGGAAAAAAACACTAAAAAGTTTACTTTCCTATTTTCATATATTTCTTCACACGGCTTTTGCTGTGAAATGTCTAATCACAGGTAATTATCTTTCACCGTAAATATTTTTTTGTTAAGATTAAACTATAAATGCTGTGATTTCGAGCAACATGTGAATTTCTTTTATGTGCCCTATGATGCGTCAAGCAACCTTTTTAATTAAAAGTTTTACCAATTTAAACCAAATAAATTCATTTTTTCTCGGTTTGCTTGATCACACTAGATTTACCTGTAATTTTACTTGTAACAAGTTCTGTATACACAGAAACAGACGCTAACTAATTGTATATTTAGCCTTTATCTAAAACTTTAATTGATTGATCGATTTGTTTACGTAAAGATATTTCCTTTAAGTTTATTTCAGAATTTGCGCTGAGGTTCGAACTCACGCGTAGATAAGCCTAATGTTCAGAGTGAGCCAAAAGTAGGCTTTTCGTGGCCATTCAATGCTACCTAAAAAAGTTTAGTAACTGTAAGCCTACTTTTGGCCCACCCTAATTATATATACCTTTTTTGTGGTGAACTCAATATTAAGCGTAAATTTAACAGCAAACCTTGGGCGACTCAATTTTATTCGCTGAACTTTTTCTACTCGAAACAAAATCAGACAAACAGAATAACTAAAATAAGTATGATTACTAGGAGCTATGCCTTCGTATTTATCCACAGTTTGCTCATGTTTTAAAATAATCTTGATCTGGGTTTAAATTTGATGCATTTTGGTTTACCTTGCCAAGAATAGGCCTAAAAATATTACAAAAGAGTATCAAGCGGTAAATCTCACAACTTGATTCACAAACTGAAAATCGTTTAAAACTTTGACTTTTAATGCATTACGACGATTTTAATGCAAGCTGAAAGTGCCAAACTTGGGACCAAGGGCCTCACTAAAAAATTTACTGTTAGAATGAGATTGACAACTATAATTAAATAGCTCAATAAAGCTCGTCTATTCACCTGCTGGTCACTTGTGGTAAATAGTTGACTTCGTTTGGTGTGTGGGGCTGTTACCTTCGCAACAACGCTAAAGCCTTTGAACCGTACCCTTAAACGAGCAAGTAATGCCTGCGCTTCTTTCTTTCACACAAACCACCGAAGAAAGCACGTCAAAATAATTTCATACCAACAGCTGGGCGAAGCACATCCTGAATAAGGCCAAGAATTACGGACACCAGAAAACGTTCAGCAAAAACATCAAAGCGATTCCTTGGAAGCTTTAAAGGTAAACTTCCTGTGCCATAGATTGCGCTCCTGTGCCGTTTCGCAGTTATAAAAACTTCCCCTGCCTATCCGCCTTCATTCAAACGCTTTTTTATGTATACTTCCTCTATCCACTCGTTACCGATTGACAATAAAACCAAAACAAATTGGTCGCCAGTTTTCGTCATCTGCAAAAATAAAGACTTATTATTATATGTTAAAATTATGCCAAAGGAAGCTTGGGTTGATTTTTTATAAGAAATACTTTACTTCTAACATTATATAAAAACTGAAAAATATGTTTGTACAAAGCTGTTTGGTGTTGTGGTCAATATTTTTGCGATAAATTGGCTTGTTATATCTTTTCAGACCTTGTTTTGCAAAACTTTAAAAAACTATTGACGACTGACCAGGAAACAAAAACACTCACGGAAACCAACACAAATGTTTTTTTGTTTTTTTTGCTCAGCTCCATTTTATGACTTAACAATCTTTTAATTTATTAGTTTAATATCTTTATTTTATCTGCAAAGTGGTGTTACGAATTGTAGACATAGGGCAAACAGGTACGGTAAGTGCGTTTGTCGATCAACGTTAACCGCTCACATTTTATAGTAGACAGTTAGTCCTCGACAGACTAACCGAATCAGTCCGTTAATTAAAGATATTCATGCTAGCCAGGCTAAATAAACAACTAGCGTGCGGTGAGGTGAGGTTCGAATTCACGACCTTCGGTCATACCAGGACCGTCGCTCTACCAACTGAGCTACTCAGGCTCAGAGGGTAGCATGGCGAGAAACAACCAAGGCACCATTACTTGCATCATATTAGTACAATAAACTCGATATTCGGAGGATCTACAGTTCCACGTTAAGTCAATATACATACGTGTATACCACAAGAGTGATCTAGCCCTTGTGAGTGGTTAGTTGATTAACGATAACCGCTTACATTTTATAGTACACTGTAAGTCGTCCACAAACTAACCGAATCAGTCGATCAATTAAGAATATTCATGCAATCAAGGCTAAGAAAACACATTTAAGGGGATGTAGTGTTCCAGGTACAGTCAATGAAAGATGCATACACATACTATCTTGTGAAGTGGTTGTTTGACAACGATATTCCTTAGCCTATGTAGTCCTCAGTTGGTAGAGAGACGGTCCCGGTATGGCCGAAGGTCGTGAGTTCGAACCTCACCTCACCGCACGCTAGTGGTTTACTTAGCCTGGCTAGCATGAATTTGAATATCTTTAATTGGCGACTGATTCGGTTAGTCTGACGATTTAATAAATAACACCGTGCTTTCAAATTAAGATATCGGCGTTACTAAAATCAAAAAAGCTACGAAAACGTTTATTTAAAGGTTGCAAACACGAAGTACTGCTATCCCGAAAAGTTTCTTTGTTTATCATTAATGTTAAGTCAATTTTGCGAGGCTTATGATATTTAACACGTGTGTCAAAAAAATTTCCATTCGCGCAAAGCACACTAGCGACGTTACAAATTTGTTCTAATTCTCTCGCTGCGAAGGGCAAGAAAGGCGTGCTCTACTTTTAGTGAAGACTTTTATTGCTGATAAAAATTTAAAACAAGTATTTAGTGCGCTTCGTTTGTGACTCATCTGAAACAGTGGAAGCCAAAGCCTATACACAACCATTTCATCAAAATTGTCTACATAGTAGGTCGTTGACGTTTGTTGACTGCCTTTTTAAATGCTATTGTTCAACCTGATTAGAAAACGCATTTACAAAGCATTTGAAAGGCAACATGTGTGGTGGGTGACATGCGAAGCGATACAAGATCCTCTGATTTTTAAGTTTTTGTGCTTTGTATTGATATTCCTTGATACCAAGGGAGGCCTATCTTAAAGTAAAGTAAAGCAGTTATTTTCAAACGGTCTTCAGTGAAATATCTAAAGGTGTCATTATGATGTTTTATGAAACAACGGTCACAAATCACTGGTTGAAGACAATGGACGAAGTAGCTTTTGTATTATGAAAGTAATTATCCACTATTAGCAGCAGGAATGTTCCGTAGAAATTTGCCTTATTTTTGTTGTGTAATAACTGCTGCTTTTATAAGTAGGCTACAATACAACCCTAATATGAATTTTGTGCTTCTCCAAACAAGCCTGGATATCGCCATATGAAAAACTGAAAGTGAATAAATTGTTATTGTGTTGATTTTTGTAATGGGTTTTTATAGGATTTTATTTCGCAATGAAAGATAAAACCAAATATAAGACAGGGTAGGGATTGGTTTCCGTAAGCACTCTCAATTTTTTTAAATTTGTATTGTTTTGTTTTCGTTTCTATATACATATTTTTTGTTTTAACGTTGAGTTGTACAGTTGTTTACTTTATAATGCAATTTCGCTGTTTATGGTGAACAACGTTTGGTTTTGTGCCAAATATATATTATCCACATTTTCTTGTTTTTTTGTCCACTATCGGTGGACTCAACTATAAGGAAAAGAAAAAGTGAAGTAAAGGAAGAATTTTAACGGTTGTTGCTTGGGTTTTCCCATTAGCCAAGTATAGGAGACCGGAAGTGCCCGAAAAAGTCAGTATGGTCAAGAGCCCAGTCTTTTTGGCAAACGACCACACTATGGGGAGCAGGTGCCGCCACGAAGGTATAGGGTCCGGGTTAGAACTGCACATGAAAGTAGGGACACGTTTTAACCTTTTTATTCGTGCTAATGGTATGAATTTATTATGTTGTTAGGACATAATGGTTAAAGATTTGTTATGTTGGTTGTTGTATGTGTTAGTTTATCACCCGAAAAAACAAGAGAAAAAATGCCAAATTCTACTCGAACTCGGTAAGGTTTGGCAGAAGCTTAACTTACTTCAAAAAAAAGAATTTCCAGGGCCTGAAGATGAGGTGTTTCAATTCAACACGCAAAAAGGCATTTGTGAAAGATAAGCAGATTGTTGATTGCTTTTCCCTGCTGTCCAACGTTCGAAAGGAAACCGCAAATCAACCATTGTGTTGTACGAACTGTGCATTTCCTGTTCATGCCAAGCGTTTTATAAAACGTTATAGAGTACAAGTATAACATATAACACTTCATATTTTGTTGGCAGGAGAAATTGCTATACTAAAATAAAATATATTGTGAGTTGGAATAAGGTAAAATTTCTAGGAATTATATACACTCTTACGGGTTTAATTTCAAGTGTTGGTATACTGCTGGAATCGTTTTGTGTTACTTTTCTGTGCCAGAGATTTTCAGATATTAATTTAGAGAGTTTGCGAAAGTTTGGTAGGGAATTTAGAGAAGTTAGGGAGATGAGAGATTATAAAGATTTCTACAGATTTGTAATATTGATAAGATTTTAAGATATTTAAGCAACTTGAAATTGGCTTTTAAGATATTTAAGTAACTTATGATAATACAGGGCTTTAAAGATATTTAAGTCAAACGTGTTTGTCGAAATGTACATTTTAAATAATGAAAACAAACAAACGATTTTGTGAATGACCGTCGTCAAGTCTAGTCAAGCTTTTATGCACTAGACTGAATTCCAGTTCTAGACTGAAGTCCAGCAGAGTCTAAATCTACCCCAGGGTCGGATTTGGGAACTTTGTTTGGCGAAAATTGCGTAAAAAATCAGGAAATGACATAGGAAAGTCAAGTCATAACGTGATGTCATAAAATAAATCATCGTAAAAATATTGGTGTTTTCGAGCAAACATGCCGAAATGTGCAATTAAAGCTAAGTGTTATCGCGAGAATTTTGCTTATTGACATTTGTTTGTTCCGGGGTCTCCAAACTATGGCCCGCTGGCAAAACCTGACCCGCGGCTTTTATTTCTTAATAATAAAAGTATGTAGCCTACAGTTAAAATGCTGTCGAATACAATTCAAACTAAATCACTTTTTATTGCACAGTTATTTATATTTCCTTCGATCAACGATAACTAAGATTGATTAAAAATATTGTATCCGGCCCGCGATCGTAAAGCCTTACAGTTATCCGGCCCGCGATGGTCAGGCCTTACAGTTATCTGCCGAATTTTGCACGGTCCTTTGGGCTCTGTCTGTCTCCCTAATATGAGCCACGTTGCGCTGTCTGTGTCTCCCTAAATCGCGCACATGCTGACGACCGACTGCCGACTCACAAACTTTCCATTTTATTATGTTTAGATTGTTCCTATTCGCGCAAAACCTACTAGCGACGTTACAAATTTGTTCAAATTCGCTGCGAAGGGCAAGAAAGGCGTGCTCTACTTTTAGATAGTGAACAAAACGACTTTTTTCATGCTGATGGTTTCACCGTAAAAAGTAAACAGGTATTTAGTGCTCTTTGTTTGTAAAGACTTATCTGAAATAGTCGAAGCGAAAGCATATACACAATGCGTTCATCAAAATTGTCTATATCATTGTTTCCCAACCTTTATGCTCTCATAAAGTTAAACCAGAGTCAATAAAATACACAATTCAAATTCGAAAAATATCTAGACGAATTGTATCAAAATTTGGCTAAAATGTCCGGATTTATTTATTTTTATTAGACCAGTAGTACTCAAAGAGAGCAACTTGGATCCCTTAGGAATTTTTTTTTTTAATTAGGCTAATAAATTTGTCCAGGGGAAGAATTGGGGAGGAAAAATGCATTAAAAAAAGTTATTTAATCAGTTACCGTATATGTAATGAAAAGGTTATTGAACTGTAATGATTACCGTTGAAAAAGGTCGATTAGGCCTCCAATCTAAGTTGTTTATTCAAAGTTAATTAATATTCTATTGTTTCTTCATAGTTACATATTACTCTTTTGTTTATTCACAGTTACATATTAGTCTATTGTTTCTTCACAGTAACAGCCATTAAATAAATATAGCTTACATCAATGCAGGCCATTTTTCCAGGTATATAAAATGATTACCTACGTCACACGCTAAAACAAACTCAACGTTTAGAGGATTAGCGCATCCAAGTCTTGGCTTTTTGCGCAGCTATGTCTATTGCAGATTTACATAATTTTTTTTTATCTTGTCGACTCTTTCTTTTGGGTTTGGCTTTCTGTCAACAAGATACATCGAAGTAATAAATAATAACAAGAGGAAGAATACTTCGTGTTATTTTCTGGGGAGAAATCGACAAGTGTTCGGGCTTGTAAAGGCGGAATATCAAAACAATTAGAAACCGCTGTATTAGACAATGTTTGACTGAAGCCAAGCTTGATCCAATAATTAAGAAGTGTACTGGTGACGTCATAAACACGTCTGGTTCACTGCAGCAAGAGCCACATAAACACAAATATTAGACTGGCGGTTGCTTTTGCTCCTCCTAAAACGCTAAAATTTTAGTTCGTAATTCTTATAATGTATTTCGTTATATACTACACGGCGACCCACCCCCCAGACAACCCCTCATGACCCCTTTCGTGACCCTCAGGTTCGGAGCAACTGGTCTATCTATATATAGTAGGGTTAGTCGATGCCGTGTGTGTGTGTACTGCCCTTTGAAACTTTATACTTTAACCTAATAAGAAAACGTTTCAAAAATATTTTAAAAACAACAAGTGTGGTGGGTGAAATACGAAGCGATACAAGATCTTCTGATTTTCAACGTTTTAGTGCTTGATATGGATATTCCATGATACCAAGATATTGTTTTGTTTTACTTTGCATATTGTTTTGTTGTTTTAACGTTAAATTTTTCAGTTGTTTTTAATTGTTAGTGGCACAAATAACTTTATAATAGAATGTAGCTGTTAATTTGGCGACCAACGTTTGGTTTTGGGTGAAATATATATTATCCACTTACTTTTTTTGTCCACCAATGGTGGACTCAACTATAAGGAAAGGAAAAAGTAAAGTAAAGGAAGAATTTTATTGGTAGTTGCTTGCGTTTTCCCATTAGCCAAGAAGAAGGCCGGAGAGGTCTGAAAAAGTCAGTATGGTCAAGAAGCCAGTCTTTTTGGCAAACGAAAACGACCACACTATGGGGAGCAGGTGCTGCCACGAAGGCAGGGTCCCAGTTAGAACTGCACATGGCAGTATAGCAGTGTTTCTCAACCTTTTTTACTTGGGAGCGCACCTTGCGGAGACATATGAAAACCTGGCGGCGCACCTTGCGAGCGAAGCGAGCGCGAAATTTTTGAGGTGTACCGGTATTTGTTTCAAATAGGTGTCAATTTTCATTATATAGGCTTTATAATTGCAAATCTTTAAAAGATCTTCAGCCTTGAGACCAAAATTGGAACTACATCAACTTCGGAACAAAATACAGTTAGGAATAAGGCGTAAATAGGACTAATACCTAATAGTCGTAATAATGACGAAATCGGAATCCGACCTAAATGGCAAAAATAAGGCCTATACCACCTTTTATCTAACCCTAAACCCCACCCATAACTATCATTAACTTGATAATTTCAACCCTAACCCAATTGAAGCCAAAACATGGGCGAAAAATCCGGGGCCAAAATAGCGGCGCCCAAATGGCGACAACAAACGGCCAATGTCAGACAAGTGGCCCCTAAACATCCCATACCCTTTCCCTACAGTCTTAGCGTTATTTTGTCTATTAAAGTCTTATTTAGATTAATTTGGGACTTATTTTGACATGTTTAGGCCTTATCTAGACTATTTTAGATCTTATTCTGTCGATTACTGCGAATTTGGCGTTATTATGTCGGTGGTCTTAATACTATGGTATTATAGATTATCTAATTAAGATATTGCCACTTTGTAGGTCTTGTTACGTTTTGGAAGTAGGCCTACTGTGAAATCAATGAGCTAAGCTTAATGGGAAAGTAAAATATATATATATATGTTAAACATATTAATTTTTTTGGGGGGCTCGCGGCGCACCTGGTAGCCTTCCACAGCGTACCAGTGCGCCGCGGCGCACCGGTTGAGAATCGCTGCAGTATAGGGACAAAAAAAATTTGTTATGTTGGTTGTTGTATGTATTAGTTTATCACCCGAAAAACCCAGAGAGAAAAAATGCGGAATTCCACTCGAACTTGGTAAGGTTTGGCAGAAGCTTAACTTATTTTTTTCAAACATAATTTCCTGGGCCTGAAAATGAGGTGTTTCAATTCAACACGCAAAAAGGCTTTGGCAAAGCACCCGTCTACAACGGTGAAAGATAAGCAGATTGTTTGTTGCTTTTCCCTGCTGTTCAACATTCGAAAGGAAACCGCCATAAATCAACCACTGTGTTGTACGAACTGTGCGTTTCCTGTTCATGCCAAGTGTTATACAAAACGTTATAGATTACCAAGTCAACATTTGTTTAATCCATATGATTGTCCCCAATGCACTTCATATTTTGTTGGCAGGAGAAATTGCTATACTAAAATAACATATATTGTGAGTTGGAATAAGGTAAAATTTCTTGGAATTATATACACTCTTACGGGTTTAATTTCAAGTGTTGGTATACTGCTGGAATCGTTTTGTGTTACTTTTCTGTGCCAGGGATTTACAGATATTAATTTAGAGAGTTTGCGAAAGTTTGGTAGGGAATTTAGAGAGGTTAGGGAGATGAGAGATTATAAAGATTTCTACAGATTTGTAATATTGATAAGATTTTAAGATATTTAAGCAACTTTAAATTGGCTTTTAAGATATTTAAGTAACTTGTGATAATACAGGGCTTTAAAGATATTTAAGTCAAAGGTGTTTGTCAAAATGTACATTTTAAATAATGAAAACAAACAAACGATTTTAAAAAGTATCAAACTGGTCTAAACTGATGGTCATCAGTAGGAGTATTTCTTATCATAATGTGGCTCGCTTTTCAGATTTTACTTCAAAAATGTTAAAGATTAACAGAGACTAACTATTACCACCACAGTCGTTTTTTTTTCTGTTTTGCTTGACCTGAAAATATACAGTGCTGCGGGAATTTAGTGTTTTCCTTAAAATTAAAATAAAAATCATAAGCTTGATGTTTTGTGTCGATTCCAGTTTTTGTATGTGAATGACCGTCGTCAAGTCTAGTCGAGCTTTTATGCACTAGACTGAATTCCAGTTCTAGACTGAAGTCCAGCAGAGTCTAAATCTACCCCAGGTCGGATTTGGGAACTTTGTTTGGCGAAAAGTGCGTAAAAAATCAGGAAATGACATAAGAAAGTCAAGTCATAACGTGATGTCATAAAATAAATCATCGTAAAAATATTGGTGTTTTCGAGCAAACATGCCTAAATGTGCAATTAAAGCTAAGCGTTATCGCGAGAATTTGCTTATCGAGTTTCAATTTGGCACAGATTGCACTTGTTTGTTCAGGGGTCTCCAAACTACGGCCCGCTGGCAAAACCTGACCCGCGGCTTTTATTTATTAATAAAGAAAGTATGTAGCCTACAATTGAAATGTTGTCGAATACAATTCAAACTAAATCTATTGCACAGTTATTTGTATTTCCTTCGATTAACGATAACTAAGATTGATTAAAAATATTGTATCAGGCCCGCCTTTACAGTTATCCGGCCCGCGATGGTCAGGCCTTATAGTAATCTGGTCCTTCATTACAAACGTTTGGTGACTCCTAGCTGGTTTAGTTTCAGACAGGGCAACATGCCGAATTTTGCACGGCGCCTTTGGGCTGGCTGAAGAGATGTAAAAGGCCCTGTTTAATACAAATATCATAATGTTTCCACGTGTTTAACAAAAAACTAAAATAAAACGTTTGTAGCATTAAGTTTGGAGGTTGTAAAAAGAATATCAGAGCACATACCAAAGTATAGGTAGCATTTTGAACGTTTCGAATAACTGTTAATTCTTTTTCAACATTGTCAAGAGATAATCGAAATGTTACCTACTTTGATATGGCCTTAGATTTTCTTACTACGTTTAAAAGTTTCGTGTAAAGGGAATTTCCTGATTTTGGCAAAGTTAGCGTCGTAACTTAGGGGTATCTGCGGGGCCCCTAAAAGTGGTAGGAAATAAGTTCACCCGAAGCGCAACAAATGTTTGTAGTTTCATGTATAGTTAAACGTAGCAGGACAAATAGTAGTCATTTATAGTGTGATTCGTTTCCTACAAAGAAAAGATTTCCAAAACGAAATCAATGGGTCCTACACTATGAAATCCCCATATCTGACGTTTCATTCCCATAACTATACACGATATTTTTGGTAAAAAGTACAGCAATATAAAATGATACCAAAAGACGCCACTACTTATAACACAAAGACCAAATATGCAGAACTAAAAAAATTAAAAAATGCTTTACCTTTGTATCTGTAGTGTTTTTTTCTAGTCGACGATGCCTTATCGTTATCAGGTCCGATCGGAAGCAAGTGAGTTGTTCTCCTCACAGTCATGACCAGATTGCCCGCTTTGCGTTATTTGCTCGAACGCATTGTGTAATGGTTGGCAAATTAAAAACCGCTACGAGACTGGCGTTGTGTTCGCCGGACGTTAAGCATACGACGACTGTTTGCACGTTTGCATATGGAATGTTTTATAAGCCGTTCCGCGGTGTTTGCTTTTATCACGACGACTGCGAGACGCGAAACGGCCCTTAGAAAAGCGCGAGATTGTCCGGATTGCAAATAACCGCTATATCTACGCTGTCTACTTGCCTATAGGTGGACTCGTTAGCTATTAAAGGATTCAGGTATTAGACAGAGGTAAATAGCCTAAGCTTGGATTTTGCTTTGAGTACAGTAAAGACTGGTCGCATGTGCAGCGTAGAAAACAAACAGAATTGATTAATTTAACTGTTAGCGGTTAGTGAAATTTTCTTTAAACAGTTGGAAAAATAACGAAATGTAACACGTTTAACTCTATTAAAAGGTCGCAACCTAATATGCTTGATGCTTTCTAAACACAGGAACTTCTGTTTAAAACGGGATATTCATATACTAAAAAATGACAACTTAAATATCGAGAAAGTAACAGCAGTTTCAATGTTTACCAATTGCAAACATTACAGATAGGGAAACAAGTAATGGGAAAAAAGCATAGCGGTTAATATCAATGTCCAAATGTCGATTAAAGTAGACTCTTAAAACTATAATTTAGTCCTGAAGCAAATTAGCTAGAAATGATGTTGACGTTAAGTAAAAATCAATTTATAGAGTTGTCAGGGGTATGAACAGGATGATTAACAACATATTTTAGCTAAAAACGCATATCTCTTTCTTAACTGCACATTGTTTTAAATTCAATTAACAGTTTTTAAATTTTAAATAGATTCTCCTTTAAATTTGCCTAAGCGCCTAATAAATACAAAAAAATCAACATGGCGGAAAGCGGCCAGGGAAAAATAACAAGGAACCTTATGTTGGCAACTTCCATGGCTGTCCTGGGATCAACGTTTCAGTTTGGCTACAACACCGGTGTTATTAACGCACCCCAGGTCATTATTGAGGAGTTCTACAACACGACTTTCATCTTAAGGTACAGTTTTGACGTTTAGTACTGTTATAATGACTTAAGTCAATGACTTAAATGAATTGCCTATAAACTAAGTTTTTTGGTCAAAATGACTTGACTTATGTATTTTGGATTAAAAACTTGTCTTGAACGAGTCATTAACGCAAACGCCTTGCATATTTAATCAATTTAATCAACAAAGAAAACGTGCGCTGATTCAGTTAAAATTTGTAGATCTTGTTTGCTTTATTGGTTTGTTTATTCACGAAATTTGCAAATCAAGTTGTACGTTAACGCAATATAAATCTTGGTTACGTAATTTACGTAAAATCTTACGTAATTAAGAATTTGATACTACTGACGTGTTTTCGTTAGGGTGAACTTTGCCACACATAGTTTTGGCTGTGTTAAAAAGTTTATCTAAATAATGAAAAGTTAAAAAAAAAACTCTAAACCTTCTAAAAAACATTGTTAAGGTTTGGTCATCCGATTTCGCAGTCGACAATTGATCTGCTTTGGGGCTTCACCGTGGCCATTTTTGCCGTCGGTGGGATGGTCGGTTCACTATGCTCAGCTCCTGCGGCCCAACGACTTGGACTCAAAGGCTCGATGTTGTACAACAACGTCCTTGCCCTGGTGGCCGCCATGATGCTCGGTTTTCCCTACCTGGCAAATTCGTTCGAAATGCTGATAATAGGTGATTAGTGAATTTTATGCCCTCTTCTTAACTTTCTGAGTTTGGAACTCCAACATAGCATACACACTTATCGTTTAAATATAAATGAGACACAAACTGAAAATTGGATCGCGTTTATGTGTGTTTGTGAACATGTGTAAGAGCGTACAACCAAAGGTAAAATCTAAACCAAAGAATAAATAGTATAAACATTTTTTTTGATGTTTAGAATTCCCCCCTCAAAAATTGATGAAAAGTCGACACTTGACTAAATTTAAAAGTCATATACAAAGACTTTGGATAAATTTACTTTTCAGTTAACTATACGATAGGCAACAAATGTCAGCCTAAAATTTATCCACATGTCTATTTAATTTATTACGACATTTTAAATCGACAAAAAGCAAACGAAAAGTTATATTTACTCTGCAATTGAAAATTTTGAATTTAGATAAGGGCCGTCTTTTATTGCGTATACAAATGAAGCCACATTTGTCTTGAAACGTAGTTGCCTTTGAAAATTTATAGTTGCCTAAAGAAAACGCTAACTATACTTTTAATTGACAGATTGTAATCTCCATTTGGTCAATTATGGTAGAAAAACAGCACTTAAAAAGTTTCTGCGCAAAATTTATTCGGCAGCCGTGTAGTCTAAAGTAAATTATACATCTCAATGCTAGTAAAGAAATACACCAAAAAATGCCGTTATACAAGCTCTGCGCAAGATATAAAAAGCGATTTTTCAGGAAATGGTTTCATTTGTCCAATTTCTTTGTTGTGGTCTGCATTATAAAAAGGGACAAACTTAAAAGCGATGTTTAAACAGCGTGCTGTTCGTATTCTTTAGGTCGATTCCTCATCGGGCTTAACAACGGCATCAACATGGGAATAGCGCCGATGTACTTGACCGAGATCGCGCCGGTTAAGTACAGAGGCATGTTTGGAACCCTAGGTCAGTTGGGCATCGTCACTTCTCTTCTGATCTCCCAGGTAAGAAAGTCTCTCTCACTCGCAATTCGACCATGCTTATAGGGTGCTAAAAATCATTCAGCCAAAGGCAATTGCCAGCAGTGGATTTAACCCTATTGGCGACACCTAAAACTATAGTTGTGCGAGCCCAGTTTGGCAAGCTCTTGATTAGCCGTAATTGCACTAATCGGGGTTTCACAACTTATTGGTTCTTTAAAGCGAGCAAATTTTTAATAAAGTTTAAAATCTCCACCTAATTTAAGCCCATACTGCGCTGTTCTCAATGCACGCAGAGCTTTAGTTGTCCCGTACCAAGTCCTATATTAAAATCAACTTTAAAATGCTTGAGCACATACACAGCGCAGCGCAGCGCAGCGCTCTGGCCACACAGTTTGCAAACTTGGCAAGAAAGGCCATTTATGAAAATCATTTCTATTCATCAAGGTCCTTTCATTCGTGTTGATACAACCACGTGGTATAACATTTTCCAGTACTTTTACCTAATATTTAATTGTAATTGGATCTGCGAATCCAGCACTGTGTTGATACTGGATTGCTTTTAGAAAGGTATATTAGGCCTATATATTTTTATTTTTTTGCAGATTCTCGGCTTGCAGTGGCTTTTAGGCACAAGCACCCTTTGGCCGGTTCTCTTTAGCCTTACCAGCGTGTTCGCAGTTTTTCAGCTTTCTGTTATCACATTTTGCCCTGAAAGTCCCAGGTAAATATTTGGGATCGGTGGTATGTGAAAAACACATGGCTTTAACTTTCGAAAGAACGGTTACCAACCTACCAACCGCTTTACCGTAAAGCTGGTTCGACAAATAATCACACTAGGAAAGGACTTTGCTGCCTTCAACTAATGCATACGTTAATCACATTAAAGGACTTTTTTAAATAAATCCTTTCATTTTCACTGTCAAATATCCTAGCCTAATATCTGTTGACTCGATTCTTTAAAATAAATGGGAGTTTGGCGGAACACGTTATTTTGTTTACGGGGCATAGTAAAACGTGACTCTATAAAATAAGGCTCGTGGTCAAATATACAACGTAAATGCAGCATAAATACTTTTAAAGAGGCAAAGTCCTTCGTCTTCTAAAAGTTAGCAAACACACGAAAGATGCACGAGTTCTTATTTTAATATTTTACAAAACACGATAGGACATACTAAAAGAAAACGAGTTTTGTTTGAATGTTTTAAAATTGAAAACATCTTAAGCACACAAAAAATGGCACTGATGTTTATCCTAAAAAAATAAAAAAAATAAACGTACGAGTCGCATAAAACTAGTTGAGCCGCATGCGGCAGGTGAGCCGCGGTTTGGCCACGCCTGGAAAAGTACATTCACCACCAGAATAACAAGTTAAGACGGCCTTAAACACAGATTAGTTAAATTGGCTATTACCAAAAAAGTGCTTTATCATATGAGATAATCGAGTAAACTCCGGTGGCTAACAATGGTCGGCGCATAAAAGTACATAAGCTTTTACTTTGGTGCGAATCGCAGAACCCCATGTATGCTTTAATCTTCTCTAGAATACATCATGTTGAGTTTGTCAGGTAAAAAAACAAGCTCGACTAGTGTAATCGAGTGTCGACTGAATCACTAACACCAAGGTTTTTTACTGTTAGAGGTTGGCGAAGTATTTTGTTGTATATTTGTCTCCGAACAATAATCTCGACTGTTAGCTTTAATCTTTTTTCTTTTGGTTTCTAATACTTGGTATTTCCTCGTCCACTGTGTTTACAGTTGTTAAACATTGACAAGCTTACTAGAATCAACTAAAAACAACATTGTCACTGATTGCAATGGCATCACTTCAGCAACCTTATCAAAAACAAACAAAACGAGTTTTTTAACTTTTAAAAATAGGCAAGTGTTTTTTTCCGTCAGACATATAAAACCAATTTGTGAAGCTGACGGCGTTTAGGTTGAAATACTCACACATATATAAATATTTTATTTAAGGAAACGTGTTGCTGTATTCAGAAAAGTCCCGTTTAAGATTGTTCAGGGTGTCTTGTGACCGTTTACACAAGTTGTTATTCAAGACAATTTGGAATGTGCAATGTCATACCTGGTGATATTGCACATTTTGGAAGGACTTTCGGAAGCATTTATGTGTAGTGACACTACTGAGACTGACTAATTCTGTCAATAATCAATGACTTGCTTATATAACCATTGGCCGATAAATATATTTGCTCGACCGGGTACTTATGACGTAAAAGAACGTCCTTGAAATGTGGGGCAAATGTTTGTTATCCAACCTTAAACAACAATCGTTTGATTCCGTTTATTTAAAAGATTCGTTACGCGAGCATTTTTTGCGGGTTTGAACACAGTGTGATATTGCATTCATTTAAAAAGTTGACCACTTTGCTTAAACCTTTAGCATAGCCAAGTAATATTTTTTTAAATGAAGTTGTTCTCGTGCTTTTTAAGTAACTGTGTAACTACGCAAAAATGGCTAATGAACAAATTTACAATAGTTCACAATACAAAACGATTTTAATTAAAAGCCTTGCTTTTACCTTTAGATTAAAGCATTTGACAATATGTTCACAGGTACCTCTTGATCGCTCAGAAGCGAGAAAGCGAGGCACTGGCTTCTCTACAGTGGTTGCGCGGGGAGGGCTACGACGCAAAAAAAGAACTGGAAGGCATCAAACAAGAACATTTCTCTTCCCAGAATGAAGAAAAACCAAGTAAATGACATTTATGTAACTTAAGTTAGACTTTTTTACGTGTGTGGGTGTCAGTGTTGCAATGACTTAAGTTATTGACTCTATTTAAGTGCTCTTAAGCCAATGTTTTCAAATAGACGTACGTACGTCTTTTATAGAAATGACTTGACTTGGACTCAAATCATTAAGTTAAATGAATTGTTAAAATTAAGAGTTTCCATTTAACATTTTAAGTTTTGCAAATAAAACGATAAGATTGCTACATGTTGTTGTTTGTAATTTTTGTGTCGAATTATTGCCTCGCATGAAGTTACCAATTGGTTTCTTGTTCTATTGTTATATCAAGAATTTGACTTATTGATGACTTTGTTTAGTAATGACTGAACTGGGACTCGACTTGGGTAACTGGTGACTTGGATTTGACTTGCTACTTTATGAAAAGGCTTGACTCATTTCAAACTTAAGTCATTTTATAATGACTTGTTTGTAACACTGGTGTGTGTGCATGTGTGTGCTTGTGTGTGCGTGTGTGTATGTGTGTGCGCGCGCGTGTACGCGCGTGTGTTTGTTTTGTGTACCATTTTATACTGTCGCAAGCAACATACATACTTGGTCCATTTTATCCAAAACGTAATTACCCAGGATTGTTGCATTCGCAGAAATCGTGGAATACTTTACCAAATCATATCTCCGTCGCCCCCTTCTCATCGCTGTCGTCATGCAACTCTCCCAGCAACTCTCGGGCATCAACGCCGTGTTTTACTATTCGACCGACATCTTTGTAGCGGCGGGAATTCCGCAGGAATACTCGTATGTAAAAAAACTCTTAATTGTTTTGTATACTTGTTATGCATCCACTTTATATTTATTCTACAGTTTCATAATGTAATACGTGCAAAACATATCGCTGGAAATATATTTACTCATACTTCGGTGAAAGGGTATATAAATGACCCCTATTTATTTTTTTATATAAATGACCCCCATTTTTTGGCAGTTTATATCCATAACTATAATCACCATTCGACTCTACGCTATAGTATATAGGCTTGGAAGAAAAATCAGTATATTTTCCAAACAAGAAAAGGGTACATCGACTTTGTATTTATTAGTATGGCGATGATAAAGGTGTCAATCAAGGATTTTGAAATAAACTATGCTGCAAAACTTGAACACCGACCCTATAGCGCAGGGGTTTTAAACTGGGGTCCATGGACCCTTTGGGGGTCCGTGAACTAGTTTTAAGGGGTTCATGTATATTTACGAATAATAAATTTATCAAAGAAAACAGTTTAATTAAAAATTAATCGGTTTTGCACTGAATGCATTAAGACTCCATTTCACTTTCACATTTTTGGACCAAAATTAACAGATATTTAAGGCTATTTGTGTTGTGATTGTGACGTAAATTTATGACGTCATTTTTTCAATTTACCGTGGTCCGCGCGAGGCAAAAAATTGTTTAGGGGTCTGCGGTAAAACAAGTTTAAGAAACCCTGCTATAGCGTCTTCTAACAAACCAAAATCAATCATGATACAATTCCAGCAAATATTTCGCAGGGGTTTGGCGACGGTAGGAGTGGTTGGAGTGGTTAACGTTCTGATGACTCTGGTCAGTGTGGCGCTTATTGAACGAGCCGGTCGCAAAATCCTCCATCTCACTGGCTTGGCGGGAATGTGCGTTTGCGCATGCGGACTTGTGGTACGTTTTATATTGTTTAGCGTATGCAGCTGTCCTTAGTGCATAGCTTTGTTTCTGAAAGTAAGCACCGCAAGGTGGCCTTCATACAAGTTAGAAAATATTTTCCTGCACACAGGCATATAAGGCTTACCATACGTTTCGTCGTGGGCAGTCCTTACATTGCATTAAATGTGAATGTAATTTTTAGGTCACTACAGCGTATACCAGCCCAGTGGTGGGTTGATTGATAGCGCATTAGAAAACACCTATAGTGACTTCGGCTAAATGAACTTTTCGCCTATGGTGAAATCTATTACAGATTTTCATTTGTAATTTATACGATTTGCAAGAAAATTACTTTGTCTACAGTGATGTTTCTCAATATATGAATCGCCACCCAAATCTGGGTCGCCCAACCTCTTTTGTATGAACAGTTTTTGAAAAAATAAAAATAGGCCTAAAAGTGAATTTTCTCGCACATATAAAGACTCCTTAATTCGTCGCAAACCATGGGATACATTTAGTATATTTTACTTGAATATCACTCGAGAAATTGGCAGACAACAACAGGCGTCGGAAAGTTACATGTTTTGTTACGTCACGCTATGACGTGACGTTCAACGGAACTTAATTGCTCGACCTGGTTACTGTTTAAACTTTAAAGCGTCAGAGTTTTAAGCTTACAAAGCATGGTAACCGTACAATTAAATGTATAAGAGGTGTTCTGTGTTGTTGACTTTATTATCTGCTTCTATTTAAAACTTTAGCCACCTCTTCAAGTAAGCAAACAGTTTTTCATATTTATAGTGTTAGAAATGCATGGCCGCTTGCCAACGTTTGAGTAAGTGGGCAATTAATTCCTTGTGCTAAATATAAGCACCTGTAGAACATACTCACCTTACTCTTTCTCGAGTAATGACAGTTATTGAAAGTAATGCTTAATATAGCGCCCTCAACGACGTTAGTTATACACCTAATTGTTTTATGATAAACACTGCCGCTTAGCACCGACCAATTTATAGCAGGCTAGCGGCAGACAGCAGGCCTTTTGCCGCTAATTGGCGAAAGAATTTTTACAATCCCCTGGTGCAAGTCTGACAAGCGTCTGAATGTCAACTTGAAATGTAAAACTGACACTTTACAATGAACGATCGCAAAAATGCACATGTAACTCGAACAGTCGTTTAACCGTCTCTGTCCTGTGGTTTACTTGTGTTTCACAAACAGCTATTAAAGATAAAAATAAATGAATCTAAAAGCTTCTGTACATTCGTCAGCAAGATTATTATTAGTAGTGTTCGAAGATAACACTTTTAACTCGTGCGCTATATCAAAATAGTTTGGATTAAGCTCTGTTATTATCAGGTACCCGAAATGGTTACGCTTATGGTTCTTGAATAGGGTATAGTTCTCTTAAGAAGAAAATGATGAATTTCAATTAATCTTATAGTAGACCTACACAACAATAAGATCAAATTAAGAATAACAATAAGGTCGGAATAAGACCTAAATAAAACTGATTCCTAATAATCAGAATCGGGTCTAAATAGGGAAAATACCTAACCTAACTCTGCCCTCAACAGGGGTAACATTCCGGTGCCGAAATCAGTGGCGCCCCAACGGCGCCGTTCAAACTAGGGCATCCAAACGTCGACAACAAAGCGACCGATACCAGAACGCTGGCTCGCAATCGTTCATTCTTCTTGAATTTAGGACTTAACCGACAAGTTTAGGTCTTGTTCCTAAGATTTTCGGTCGTATGTATTTGTGTATTTGGCCTTATTTCTATGAATAAAATGGCTTTAGAATCTAAATAAATGGTTCAGAACGGTTGAATATGTTCCTGTTCTTTCGAGAAAGTTTTAGAGCTTGGATTAGCCGTCCCTCGTATAACCGAGCTATAATTATTTTTTCATTGATTGACAGGTGCTTCTTAACGTTTCCAAGCCTGACGCGCTGGCCTGGCTCACCGTGATCCCGATCCTACTGTTCGTGGCTTTCTTCCAGACCGGCCCGGGCGCCATCCCCTGGTTCATCACGGCCGAGCTGTTCGACCAGAATTCGCGCCCGACCGCGGTCAGCATCGCCGGCCTGGTCAACTGGCTCGGCAACTTCGCAGTCGCTCTTTCGTAAGTCGACGCTTGTTGAGCCTGTCGGACAGCATGTAGTGGTTTTGTGGTCGCGCCTTTACGCGAGCGCTTGAATGCTGAAATTGTGATGGATGCCTTGGTTTTACAAGCTCATCTTGTCATTTGACGCGCGCTTCTGCAAAGCCCAGGTCGACTTTCGAGAAAAGCCGTTTGCGTTTTGTGTGGATTGGTCGCCTTGGGGGGCAAATAATTTTAATAGTCTTAACGCTGATCAGAATAGCCCCTTATAGTGGAGCATACATGATGTAAAACGAGGGTTAAGTATAGGCGCTGTACCTAAATAAATTTTAGCCTGTGATTTTGGGATAGTTTGCGAATTACTCTGGTATTATACCCACGAAAATTATACTCAACTTGCCTACTACAAAAATTTTGAGGTTAGATATATTTGTTTCTCTTATTTTTCCACAATAAACTTGTTTGATCTTTGTAGAATTTTAAATATAAAGTTGAATTTTGGACAAAAAATTGCAGGCTAGCTAATTGTTTCCCAATTAGTAAAAAGTACAATTTACCTTTAAAAATTGGATTACAGACACAAACCCAATATTAACCACCGCCAATTCGTAACTCAAAAGGTACCCTTCGCTTGACGGCGCCATAGGAGGCTACACGTTCGTCATCTTCGCCGTGCTTCTCGCATTCTTCTGGATCTTCACCTTCTTCGTGGTGCCAGAAACCAAGGGCAAGAGCATCGCGGAAATCACGGCTCTCTTCCGAAAGGAAAAACATCCGCAGGAAGACACCACCTACAAAAATGCCACCGCCCTTTGATACTTCCTATATAGCTATACGGTGATGAGCTGTTGAACTGTAGCATTTCGCACATCACTTTTCAACCAAGCAGTCGGATTTTTACTTTAGGTTCTTTTTTCAATGATTTTCGGGCCTGTTTTGTAGCGTGCATGTATATAGTCAATCGTTACTTAGTGCCATAAGTCCTGCTATTTAGGTAACACTTTGTTTGGAATATTTCAAGGTTTTCTTTTAAGTGAACCATCATGTCTGTAAATGTTGGACTTATATTCCGCCCGTAAAATATTGCATTGCTCGTCTTCTAAGTCCCTTCACGGTGTGTGCCGGCAAAGTTACCCTAAAGGTACGCAAACACTTTAGAAAGTTTTACGATCTTTTTTATTGTTCAGGGTAGTATAGTGTAGCTGTTGTGTCCCTGTTACTTTTACTTTGCTACTGTGTTGAAAAACATAAACGACGCAAACGAATTTCCATTCTTTCATATTTGTGAAAAATACAAAATTAATTCCAAAATTAACCTTCCATTGGCTGATGCACAGTAAGTAAATTAAGTAAAATAAAAGATTACTAAATCCGCCAGGTGTCGCACAAGACTTTATAGTAATTTTTAAACCGGGTTTCCGATCAAAACAACGACCATTAAACTTGAAAAAACGCTTCAGCTTGTTAACTTTTGCCAAAAAAATTAATTATTCAATCAGCGAAGTTTGTTTGATGCTAAAGATAAAAACAAAATAATTCCACGCGGCTTAAATTTTATAATGGCATTGATGTCGTAATGGTATAATAAAGGCGATTAAAGGGCGGAACATGTTGTTTTTAAAAATGTGTAAATCCTTGTTGACTTCGAAAAATGCATTCACAATAGCAGGCACCTTATTCCCACTGAAATCAAATAAATTGTGTATTTACATTGAACACATTAAAGCCCAGTCCCATTAAAATCAGTTGTAATCAAATTAATCCTTCCCATAAAGTGGGCGTTTGTTATCCAAAACGTTTCAAATCGAGGCACGCGAGGCCGTGCAACGTGACGGGAATGCCGAGACTCGGCCGATGGTCCAGTGGCATTCTCCGGAGATCAGACAACGTCATAACTTGGCACGTTTTACAACCCAGGCGCCCGGTCCCCGGGCAGCAAAAGCGGTCCGGGATTTACCGCGGGAGCTTACCTGCCGTAAAACGTTCTCCAAAACTGCGACTCGATTGTTGGAAGTGCGAAAAGCGTCGACGCCGTGAGACAAACGTCACTCGCAATGGTTGTCGAACGAGTTACGACTGTATGTTATTTATACTTGGCCGTTTAAACCATTTTTTGCAACAATGTCAAAACGATTAGAGAAATTTAAGTTTCGATTCTGGTAACGTTATACGTGTTTTTTTGAAATTCGAAAACCGATGTAAGAGTTTAGCACATAAACTGTTTTTTTAGGGTAAAACATATAACAGAGTAAAAATGAAGAAATCGAATCTATTTTTGGCAAACCCGTGATCAAACAGTTTTAAATGCTGCACAAGTCCCACACCCAGCTAACCCAAAAAGTGGTGGTGCGCAAAACATGGGGCTTCGAATTTCAGCGAAAGCGTGCCATAAAATGAACGTTATCGAATCTGACACCCCCCTCTACAGTACTGGGCAAAATTGCCCTTTTTTAAACCGCGAAATCGGCAAAGTGACATTTCGTTGAGCGGCGCTACCTGGAATTGCTTTCCCAACACCTCGCCCGCGCTGTGTGTAACCTAATTTTATCTTCGTCCAAATGAACAGTGCACGAGGCAAGCCATAAGTACGCCACAAATGAGCACGTTTTAGGGCTGAGTTTTTGGAACCTGTCAGCGCGTGATAGCGTGCGCTGCCAGGGAGTCAGAATGCTTCCTTCCTTCGGTGCGACACAACCGCGTATGTGAATGGCCCAGTGAGACACGCCTGGCAACCATTAGGCCGCAGTATGTAAGTGTCACGCAAATTAGGCATACGTGGACCCGATTGAAAACTGCCAGCTCCTTATTGTACTCGATTTCTTGCCATTTGTTGACACCTTTTTGTTATTTAAAGCATGGTTTTGTTGTATTTAAAGCATGGTTGATCCTTGTTAAGTGCGAACACGAAATGAAACGGTACCGAGAAAGTTTCAAAGGGTCTCGAAACGGCCTATAGCTTCGGGATATAAAACGTACATGACTTGGCTATTTTAAAACAATCCTGGAAGCGTTTCTATTCTTATTGGATTTAACGTCAATATTCTCATTTAAATGGAAAGCTTTTAATTGACGCGTGACTATTTTCAAGAAAAGACAGTTCGCACGTTTCCGCCGCTGTGCCGGTGAATGCAAATCAGTCTCAATGCGCTAGACGTTGCAAAACGATGTATATATATATAGAAAAGTATAAATTCAACCATATGACGACATGTCCCCTTTTCAACTTTTACAATCGAGTATTTATTGACGATTTTCGGAAACAACGTGTTTCGGCGATTTGCATATTGCTTTTGGTTAATTGGTGTCTCTTCACTATAATATATACTGGCCGTTAGAATTTTTAACTGCGGCACGTTATTGGCTAATAGTTAAATTGCAGGTCCGAAAGATGTACAGAATGCATGCGAAGCTATAGCTATATGCACAATGCAGAAACATGATGGGGGGGACCAAAGATTTCTTTCACCAGAACAAGCGGCGATATGCAACAAAGTATAGAAGCATAATTAGAAATACCTAATTTTTCTGCGATTCTGGTCATTTCAAATCGAAAATAGCTTTCCGCTTGAAAACCCATATGATTTTGTTAACAATCTCTTTGCTGTAATATAGTTTATACAGATTTTCGCAAAACAGTATGTTTAAATTACCCTAAAATATGGTTTTAGAAATATGTTCTTCATAGAATTATATTCCCTATTTAGAATAAGCCTAAGACTAAAAAGTTAACCAAGTGTGAGTTGTGAAATACAAAAGCAGCAAATCGTTTTGATTTGTTATAGCCAACAAGTTTCCCTGTTACGCATAATTTTAAGTTAATTAGGGGTTTATAAAAAAAAAAAACGCCTGAAACCCTGTCCGCTACACGTTGTTTTAACGCTCGACCAAAACCGGACCTATATATATTTATGACGGATTTGTAGTAGTGTTAGTATAAGCGATGATTAAATAGAATAAGCCGGTCGACTTGTCACTTCGCCTGTCACTTTGTACCCAATATAGCCGATAATTGGTCTGCATCAAGCAAACTTTGTTGACAGCGTCGAGTCAAATGCTACGTATATACACAGGCTGCGAATTACGAGACTACGCCCCATATACGGGCCCTGGGCCAAAGCAAAACAACAAGCAGCTTGAGCTCCCAAAATCACAAAAGAGTTTTATTTAAGCTGAGATAAAACTTGATTGAAAAGACGTTTAACCAATATTGATTTAATGTTTTCCATAAGGGGTATAAAACATGCCGCCCGCTGGCAGGTTTCAGCCCATACGGACCGTGGCTCGCAGACCCTTTTAAAGTGCTGAAATTGTTTTTCAACATTCTCTGCAACTTAAGCTGCAACATTGTTAGGTTTGTATACCGAAAAGCCCGTGATTTTTCAACACACCAATATTTTCATTTCTATTGTACCTATATTAAACACTATTGATATGTGGTATTGCCACATATACGCTTTCAGAGCATAAAATATATTCGGGCGCCAACCTTGACGTATTACTTGTATTTATAAATGCTGCTTAAACTTCTGTATGTAGATCTACACGGTAAACTGAGCATTATAGCTCAGACACAATAAAACTATTTGGGTATAACAAGAATTACACAGTTTTTGTTTCTTAGTTTTGTTCTTTGACCTACTATTGTATGTGGCCCTTAGTAAGACTTGAATTTGACAGCATCCTAAACAAGCAATGACACATTGTATTTTGAATGGCATTAATCTTGCAGTTTAATCAATCTGATTCTTTTCCTTATGAATATGATTTGTCTTATATACAAAATTCAAGTTTATTTGAAGCGTATACCAATTTTATGTAGCACAAACAAAGAAATTTATTGATAAACCATTTAAGCGCTCGACCTGGACAATACTACACTTTCGCAGTTCACTTATAAGCGGCTCGTTGGTCTAGGGGTATGATTCTCGCTTTGGGTGCGAGAGGTCCCGGGTTCAAATCCCGGACGAGCCCGATTTTTTAATTTTGTTTAATTCGATGCCCATTTTCCACACACAGTAATCTCCCGCTTAAGTCCGCACCCGTTTAAGTCCGCATCCCATTTAAGTCCGCGCAAAAAATTACCCATAAATCGGGATTCAAGTTTATCAAAAAGATTTTGTTTTTCGATTTTTGTAGAGTAATTATCTAATATCGAAAGCTGTTCAGCGATTTGCTTTGCTTTTAAAATCGCCAATAAAGATGGAACCGAAAGACTTGCTCGGCGCATGGTATTAACTCAAAGATACAGCATATGTGTTAGCTCAGAAAATTGACCAACAGATGCTCGAAGTTGTTTTCGTTTACTGTCTTCTGACATCCGATAGTTTTCGCATATCGTTTTCAAATAGCTTCTCTATTTTCCCAACCTCCTGAATAGATGTTTCATCTATACTTTTTATGTTATGTTTATATTTAAAACAAGGAAAACAAAACGCAAATATAACTTATAATTTCGCAAAACAGTCATTTTAAAAAGTTATATTATAGGACGTATACTGCGACTTTCATACCGGTCTAACACATACCAAAATTAGTCTTTCTTGCCATCCCTGTATCCAAACTTCATCAGCGATAGTAAGCTGGTTTATTTAATGGTGGAGCCGGAAATATTACCAAATAATTCGAACATGCTTGCTGTTTGTTGGTCACTTATATTTCTTTGATTCCAGTGTTTCGCAACCTTTATTGAATTGAGGCACCCTACAGAAATGATATATAGTTCTCGACACCCTTGCTCGTATTTTTGAGTGATTACCTGTAACGTTACAATAAGCGAGATTGTAACAGCACATTGACTGAGCAAAAAGTTTGAAAAAAAAACGTTTAGTTTTTAGCACACATATTTTGCCTAGGTTTGGACCACCCTGTTTTAAGCTATGCTTTTGTGATCTGGCGCTTGGTAATTAATCTTTTCCTCGCCTTTTTAGTATGCGTCTCAAAGCAGCGTTACGTATCACACTTTTAAATACTTAATTAATGTCAAGTTTGACATTTATCTCTATGACGTGTTAAAAATGGCCATTAGAACAATGTGAATTATAATGTTTAAAGACGTACAAACACGCACTAATGATTATGACTAACAAGAGTTTATTGTGCTGAGAAGTATAGCCTAGTTTCTTTATGCTATCCACTGTACTGTGTGTACCCGAAAAAATAGCTAAAAACTGTACTGTGTGTACCCCGAAAAAATAGCTTAAAAAGTCCGCACCTACCGGTTAAGTCCGCACAAGCCTATAAGATTCAGTTTGCGGACTTAACCGGGAGATTACTGTAATAAGCTAATAAAATAACTATGTGCTAGAAGTAAGAGTAACTTGGTATTAACAAGACTTGTGTTGCTAATAGCATCCAAATAAATTCTTTGGAACTATATTATACTATAATATAGCCTTGGTTTATTATACTAGGTATTATACAATTTCACTCGAATAAATCACTGGTTAAGCTAACTATAAAACACTCTTTTAAATACTAAAATGTTAACGCAGCACTGTTTTGTTTTACATGTTGAACATGTCAACAACAACCCTGTAAGTTGGTCGTGAACAGGGGATTTTGAAAAACAATCCGATTCGCAACTTCGCTTTGGCCAATAAGCTGCTTTGCGTCAAACGAAAAGTGTAACTTTGTGTTAAACCGATCAGGGTGAATTAGGGGACTATTTCGAAAAGCAAAGCGATTCTTACACAAAAATAGACTTGTTTGAAGAAAGTTTAAAGATTTGTAAAGTTTGAAGATTGTCTGATCTTCACATCAATATAGCACTGACGACCCTATGAATATTTTCTATTCAAAACTAGTTGGTTTTATGAATATCAGTTACTTACGTCGCGAAAAATTATACTAAAGAGGTATTTCAAAGATCTGGGATATGCTTGAACGTAAGTTTCCAATAAAATTTAAATAAGCTACGTTATTTTGTAATATACCTCAAATGATTGGAAGGAATGGTTTTATTTAGTTTTGTCAGCAACCCTCCTCATCAGCACGCTCTATTTATTAAGTAAAGGGGAAAAAGCCCTGTTTCTACAAACCACATGAAACAAGATAGCCTGCATGAAACGTGGCCCTAAATTTTGTATTTACGTAAGACTCATGCTTGTCAGCTGTGTAAAGAGCGTCTAAAGTTTTAGAGCTATTGTTTACACACGTCGGCGCGTACATTCAACACAGTAGTGCGCTATTCTCACGCTTTCCCGACAAGATCCGTGTTTACGTCAAAGGAGAACAGTCAAAAACAACCGCTTTGTATGTTTACGAGCTGCGTCGAGCATTACAAGACGATTGTGTGATGCATTTTACAGAAACGTTGCTTTTGCCTTTTGCTTCCGTCGTTCCCAGGCAAAGGGCGGATTTTATTTGTGTGTTGTTTAGATGTATTTGACAAGATGCAGCATAAACACCATGATAGCTGGAAAATCGCGGTCCACGTATGCACTCGATGACGACAAAGGGGGAAATTTGATGATGAATAATGTTACGCGTTTGGTTTATGCAAAAAAGCGCGGGAACCCGTGAGAACGGCATTTTTCACGCATATTTTTGTTTATTTATACTAACAAATGTGCACAATTCTCGTGTTACAGTTTTAGTCAGCGATATAGCCATATGTCCTTTTTAGCAAGTTAAATACAGAATCCTAACGAAAAACACTTGTAAAAGTAAATTATATGGATTTTGAATACATTGTTTTTAGGTGGCAGGTTATTTCTTATTTCTGATTTAACTTCGCCACACCGCGACTAGCTTATAAAAAATATTTGTCTTGTCGTAAATAATACGATAATTAGAACGTTCGTCTTCTGTTGAATTAGGTTGACACGAAGCGCCGTTGAGTTAATGAAAAACCGCCTAAAATGTTATCATTACAATAATTTAGGCAAATTACCTGTCACGTAAAACTAATTGTCAAACGGATCTGAAGCAACAATAAATTTAAATACGGTAATTGTCATTGAGGTTACTGTAATGCCAAAAGTTAATTGCAAATAAATCACGTTTAGTTTGTCTGATTTTTATTATGGGAATTAGGTTACTTGGGCAAAACTCGTTTCTCACGGTTTGAAAAATCTAATTTGGAAGATAAAATATTTTTATATTTTTGCACAGCATTTGCCGCCTGACGTATACGACAAATAAACGGGGACGTTTCATAATGTTATAATCGTTATACAATTAATTAAAATAGACATAAAATGAAAGTTGGGTATAAAAAAAACATATATAGTATAAACAAAACAAAAGGTCCAAGTGAAATGAAGGTTCTCACACTGTTAAAACGGCCTAACAACAAATGTCGGTCAAAGCACTTGACTTCAAAGCATTGATAAAGAATTGTCTCCTTAAGAAAATAACAAACATCCGAACTAGAGTTTGTGATTGAGGCTCGGGTCACGATTAAGACGAAAGCTTAACCTGCCGCAATAGCAGGCTGCCAAGCTGCACGAGTGCACGGTCAAGTCCACTTGACGTCCTTTTCGGTAACTTTCGATGTCCGGCTTTATAACCCTTGCTTTGTACCAGCGAATTCGGTCGTCCGGAAATAAAAAGGAAAAAGTATAGGATGGCGACTGTAGCCTACGTTGGGTTTGAAAGGCCTTTTGGCCACTAAAGGTAGGAATTGGAACGAAATTAGGATTTAAAAGTTAGGATTAAAAAGTTTGTATTACCACTAAGTGACAGGATTATGACCTATTGATTAACTAAATAGCAAGTGCCATTTAGAGGCTTTAGTTGACGTTAAACAGATGGTGCTTATTTTAGTAACTTATACTACTCAGAGGAAAGCACCATTGTGCGCCTGTAAATAATGGCGCTATAGTTTGCAATTAACACATGTCACTGTTTCTTAGTTGAAAATAGGGGGTAATAAGGACGGAAAGTGGATCCGGCCCTGAAGTGGACAAACAGGGTGTCAAAGCAGGCCTAGGTAAACTGGGGTAATGATCACCTGCGAATCGCCGGTCGTGAGTCGGCGACACCCGGAAAAAAACGAAATGGAGCCAATCAGCAACTTCCCTTTCCTGCGTCATTTCACCTTCCCCGCTGCGGCCAGGAAATCAGTTGCCGAGAGCGCTCGGCTATAATGCCAGGCTATAGCTTGAATGCCGATTCGCAATCTAATTCCCGCCCTCGAAAGGGGATAGGTCAAATCTCACCTGTACGTCAGAAAACCGCTCGCGAAATTGCCCCCCGTTAGGCGTTAATAAGCGACACATTTGCACCGCTTTGCGTGTGCGGATGTTGCGATGGGCAGCCGTGATGTACAGCTCGTTATTCCAATCACACGCTCTTTGCGGCAAAGCGTCGTTCGCCGCTCCGCGCCACGAAACGTTAACACGCTGTGTCATTGCCGTATACGCGGTCTCTTGATTTCTCACACAGTGGGCCGCGCTGTAATGCGTTTGCTTACATATTGCTGCTGTCAAAGGAAGATTAGGCCGATCTGTCATTGTTTAAAAACCTTGACGCGTTAGAGGCGCTCGACTTGGCTGAGTTTCTGACGTTAACGGACCCGTATAATTACGCGGCAAGAAAATATTTCGCGGCTTTGTAAACGTCCTAAGTCAATTTTTCCGCCCGTTCTAAGCGGTGACTTTGGAAGTTTGGTTGGTAGACGTGACGAAAGCTATCCGGTTTTTCTGTGTTTGGGGTGCCTAAAGAAACAAGTGGTTTATTCATTTAAACGAAGACGAAAGTTAATTTGTAAATACTTCATTTTTTCCAGAATATTTTTTTCTAAACGTGCATTAATTCAACTTGGTATATATTCCCTATTCTGATGATTCTGAGGATTTTTTCTGAGGATTGGCTAAAGCTAAACCTATAAGCAGCATATTTGTGCCACAGCGACAAAGTCCGTATAAAGTATTGTCTTAATATAAAACTGGTGTTTTTATCTGATTGGTTAACCACCGTATGCGACTAATTTTTTTCCAACACTGGGTTCGAAGTTTATTGTCGGGCGAAAAACATTGCAACACGTAGAAATCGATCGACCCCATCAGAATTTCCCACACAACGACGCTCGGTCGAATTACACGTGTCGTTCAAACCCTGACAACGCATGCAAGCCAGCGATTACACATTCTCGCGTGCGCTTGCTGCGTAACTGGATGCCTTCTCAAGCCGTCGCGGGGACCATCGATAGGGGGTAGAGGGGCAATTTGTCGATCGCAATTGATCGAGGCAAACGAGCTCCGGGGAAGGGGGGAATAATCGACCTGTTTGTATAGAAAGGCCAATAAAACACGTCGCGCGATCCTGCAGTGAACGCCGGCGCTACGATTGAACTTCCATTGACACCGCGCCGCGTCGACTCGCCGGCACCTTCTAACGTGTTCGTCGCCGGGCTGTTCGAAAACGCGCTCTAGCAAGCCGGCAGGTATTTATTGCGCGGGCCGGCCGGCCAGGAAAACAAGCTTGCTACCGCTGCTATACTCGCGTCACACGCACATCACCATCCCATTGCGATACACCGATAAGCAGTGTCGTTTACTTAAAAGTATCCCTTTACCGCGCCGGCCCGAATTGCGGCAATACACATTCCGATCCGTGCGCGGCAAGGTGGCTCCTCTTTCTCTTTCCTTCTCGTTTCTGCTCTTTGCGGTTTGGCGCGATGCATTTTTTCGAGGCGAGCGTAAAAGTAGGAAGACGGCAATTGTCTGTTGATTTGTCGTGAGCCGCTCAAAGCGCTCGTCACACTAATATTTTGCGAGATAACGACGCCATTGTTCCCTTGGGGACGATGTGTTTTTTAAGCGCTATAGCTGTTATAAGGACGCTGTTACTATTACGTAACGTTCTAAAAACGGCATGCAAACGTTGGCGATGCGCCAGGTGCGGCAACGCGATAAGGCAAAGGTGTGCTTTACCGCGATGCGGTGCCCATTTAACAAACCAGTGCGTTTTGTGCGGCTTTTAAACTTTTTATAAACTACACAAAATTACCGCTATTCAAAATTGCGTTAAGCCTCTTATGTTCATGTTTACAAACCGCTACAGGTTACAATTTGTCAGAGCTCGATGTTTCCACGCGACCTGCACCTGGCAGTTGACGGCTCACGCTGTCGCCACGTCAGTAAGAGGTAGGGAGGGGGCGACTGCCCTTTGCTTTGTCGGCGCGCCGCCTTTGAAGTGGGATACAATTCCCCGATTGCGTTTAATGGACAAATTGTCGCGCAAATTCGAGCGAAAGAGCTTCGGCTCTCCGAAGGTTAGTGAGTTGTCTTGACACAGGATGGGGACATGGGTGGCGCGGAAGCGGTGCGTCCGTTACAAACTACAATTTGTCGTGGCCTTTGCGCAAAGGGGAAAGTATCTCGTCAACTACCTTTGTATGTAACGATTAGTTTGCTCGCTTTAATAGAGAGCTGCCATCGTTAACGACAAGGTTTAGTTAGAAACAAAATTGTGGCATCGCTAGGCATTTCTTCAGTCGATTCGTCGACCGATAAGAAAAATTCCAATTTTGTAAACGTTCGTTCAGCAAGAGCTATTTATTTACCAGCGAGAAATTGCTGCGCATTAAACTCGCAAAAGCGGCGATACAGCGTTTTTGACGTCAAAGGTCGCTCGGAAAAGTAAGAAGCCAAGCTTTTGTTTTCCGTTTATTTAACCGGTTTCGGGGTGGTCATTTTTGGACAAAAATAACCTTTCCTTATCGTCGATCCCCAGTTAGATCAACAGCGGGCCGCTGAGGGATAAAGTCACCGCGCGGCCTAATTACAGTGCGTTTGCGCGCCTGCGGATCGCCGAAAACTCGACAGTTATTGAAGGTTATGAACGGCATTGTCCGCGATGGCTCGGCGGAAATGCGATCTAGCCGTCGATAACGGGAGAAATAGCGTGGAAGCGGGAACGTGCCCGGCTAGCCCCGGGGCTCTGAGCTTCTTAAATTTAGCGCCGACACCGTACCACCGGGCTTCGGCGCGGTCGTTCGCTTACCGCGAAGTGCGACCGCCGCGGCTCAAACACCGCCAACCCGTCGGGCATATTCCGACTGTGGGCTGACGCCCGAATACCGGCCAGGATTATGGGAGGGAGCGCGCATCTTATTCGTTGAAGGCTGCAGCGAGGCCCGCAAGTTTGCAAAATGCCGACGACTGTTGAACATCTTTTGTGTGAATATTTCTTTCGTACTTGTCACAGCAGAAACTGTAAGTAACGGGCGCATCGCACTTAAAAACGAAGCGAAAAATCGATGCTAACATTAAAAAACATGAAAAAGGAACAATTAGCTCCTATACACACTGAAACAAAGCAAAACCAAAATCAGAAACCTTACACACTAAATATATTGAAAAATCAAATTCTTTGAAAACCATTAAAAATGACCAGTTAATTTTTCTTCATTTAACTGGCGACGACAAATATTTTGGGTCCCAAGCTGTGGTTGCACCAACTTAATGCGGTCATACAAGTCATCACAATGTTCCGTTGTAAGATATGGAGGTCCAACTTGCGACCTACACTCACAAGGTTTTTAACGCATGTTATGTCATTTAACCCAGGCTCCTTGTTAATCAAATTACTAAACGTTAGTAATACAAACACATACAGGAGTAGTAGAATTTAGCACAAATTTGCGGAATTTTGTTAGTTTGCAAACGTTATCAGCGCATCATTACTTAATTAATTGTCATGCAAAATGTTTGCCGTTTAAAATGCCTTTGATTTAAAAATTGCCGTTGACCTGTTGTGCAGACCCTTGGGAAAGTTCTTGGTGAAATGTAGTGCGCATAGTTTGCATTTCGTTCGACGTACTTTACGCCCCAAGGCAAACGGACGTGCAAAAAAATATACAGGTTGCACAATAGGGTGTTCAATAAGTAAAGTATTGTGAAACAAATAAAGTTAAAATATTCCCGATTTTATTTGCCAGTCTCCAAAGGAGAGTACAGGCAACCAAATTAGTTATGGCAATATTTGTATAAACCACAAAACTCGACGTTGGCCGGCTTGACGTCATCGAGAATTCGAGACCTTCCGCCTTGTCACAACCCCGTGGGCTGCAAAACACGAAGCGACACAAAAGTCGAGGTCAAACAGTCGCGGTTTGTTTAAAAATCGCCAGATCTTATCTTTCGCTCGAGCAACCGTTGCTACTATTGTCTTGCCACTTGCTGCCGATTTTTCTCGATATGCGGTGTTGTTGGGCGACATTATTTTGGTCTCACTGCACGCACGCCGCGCCATTACCAGAATAAGAGTCAATGTTCGTTTCAGAGAAAGCCGTGACTGAGTGCGCGGGTTTCTTTCCGGACGCCAAACGCAGGCCTGGCAAAATTTAGAATTCTCGAAATCGCATCTGTTTTGAAATCGAGGTATTTCAATTATGCGCATATACGGTGGTGAAGTCTCGCGCCCGCATTTAGACCGAACGTCATACGGAAACAGAGCCTTTTCGTGCAGACGAGAAGTCTATAATTATTATTTTTGTTTAAGGTCCAGTTCAGACGAAGACGATTTCGTTTTCAAACAATTGCATTTCACGATTTCAGCACCAACTTCCAAGGACTAGGTCAAATAGATTTGATCGCTTATGTTTCTGAATTTACCCAACGCTTGAAGAAAAATGCTACTTGTTACTTTGGCAAGGCCGTTTTTCGTTCGGTAAATAATATCGAAATTCTCCACAAAAGCATGTACGTTAAAGCGCGAGCAAACCATGCAATTAATGAAGATGAAGTTGAACAAAATTTTAAATCCTTTACAAATAGGGAAAATAACTTTAAGAAGCGGAAATACAGTAGAACATCACCTTCCTCTAAGTATTAACATAAAATAATTAAAAAACGCTGTTTAATGGTATTTCAGTAAGTCTAGGGACTTATTTTTTTTGCTTTATCCACTAGTAATCCGTAGCCATATGGGTAAAAAAAAAAAAATGTTTAACGGAATAAAGTATAAAATTGTCAATAAAAAACAATCTTGTAAAAAGAATTTATATGTTAGATTTGAAAATGATAGATGTACAACAGACAGCAGTCAATAAAGGTTAACATTTAAGAAGTTGATTAACGATTATCATGCAAGTTGGCGAGTTAACAGAAAAGTGTATATTTACGAGCAAAATTTAAAATGTTGGCGGTTAACGGAGTGGACAGGTTTTCCCATTTTACACCGCCAAATCAAAATAAACCTCGCAAACCGGCTAAAATGTGGGAAATGTTGGGAAATATCACATACAGTATAAAGGATTTAAAATGTCAGCTACACATTTTACGAAGTGGTCGCGTAAGATAGCATGACAGACAGGCCGCGCTAATCAAGCCATCAAGCAATCGGTCAGTCCGTGTCTTGCGCATTTTTTCTGCTCACAGCCGTCCGATGAGCGATGTGTCTGCACGTTCAACACAGGTATCGGATGATCGCAAGGGTGCGCCAATACGGCCTGAGAAGAAGGGACCGGATTGCCCAGGACGTTCGCGGCTCCCGGTGTCTATTCGCTGTACACCTATAAGACCCGCAGCGCCCCTGTGTTGCCTGTCATTCGCAGCAAGGGGCAGATAGGGAAGGGCGAAAAGAAGAACAAACAAAACAAGGCTGGCGATGATCTTTTTGTTGTCTTACGATTGTTATTTTGCCGGCAAACGAATTGGTTAGCGCTCGGGAAATGTGCGGTAAAAGTCGAACGGGATGTGTTCCCATAAATTTGCTTTAGTTTTGGAGATGGTGGAGTTAAAACGGCAATGTTTGATTTTAATTTCGATGTTTACCGCGATGTTAAGTTACTTGCTCTAGTGTTAGAAATAGTGTATTTTGAATAGTTATATTTCGTTTTTGTTGACATAGTTTTAAATTTAGACTGTGCTTGTTGTTTTTCGCAACGCTGCTAAATGTTTGTGAAATATTCGTACTGATTTTTAAAACATCGCGAAAACTTGTACCTTTAGCGTCAAACTTTTTTCCAATTTCTGATTCAAATTTAGTTGCCTACGAAAAATTGTACTTGGGCAAAGCGCGCCGCGTTCAATTCGACGCGGTATCAATCACTGCGAGTTAGTTTTGATCGTCACGACACCGGCTTGACAAAGCTTCGTGGTAAAACCGGCAGAGATGCGATTAAAATCGAGCTTATAACGTGATTAGCTCGGCTTTGGAACGCGAACTTGCTTACGGTAATCCGGTCTCTCGTCCGGAATGTTTCTTCTAATCGGCTTAAAAATGTTGCGCAGAGTTTGTATGGAAGCTAATCGCGCGCACTCGCTTCTTTACTCCGGCCGGTAGAAGCGGTTCTCTTTACCCTGCCTCTATATGCATTAGTAACTGAAGTGCTGCGTTTTTCGCCTTGGGGAGGAACGCTGTACACCCGACGTTGAGAGGAAATATTGAGGCCGGCCCTTACCAGTGAAGTCGTGCGACAATGAAAATGCGCGACTTGGCGTTGTGTTTCTCTACCCCTCTTCGGTGTCCAAGGCAGGCAATTTGAAACATATCGTGGGTGCCTGTTCCGGTGCGCAGCTCGCCTAAAATGCGATAATCTCGCACGATAATCTAGCGACATCTCCCGCCCTAAACGCGAATGCCCGTCGGCCGATACTATTTCACATGGATTTCAACAGGATAAGGCACCAAAATCCTTTATGAGGGATGTTTCGTACGTTCGTTTTTCATTTAAACTCTCGAAATTTTTGCCGAGACCCTCAGTAAAGGCATACCACGTTACCGTTTTAGAAATTTCTCGGCCGCTTTTGTAGATAAACTATCGCAGTATACATTTTATATTTCGTTTAAACCTAGTCCAAAGAAACAAACCTAGTTAATATCAAGTTTCGAACCGCTTGCAAAATTGCGATTCCAGCGCACAAATTATTCAAACGTTTAAGTTTCGTTAATTAGCGGTTTGTTTGGCAAGTCCATTTAGGACTTTAATTGATTGGCTTGCACGCAGGGCCAGGCAGCTGGCGATGGCCAGGAGCGAAAGAGCAAAACCGACACTCAACTCTTCTCAGGATGGATGGTGATTAGGTTGGCCGTGCGCACGTGACGGTCAGACCGGCGCGCGGTCGTAAAGCACAGGTCAAAGCGGCGTAATTGCTCGGGCCCGGCCGCAAACCGTCGGTAACTTACTTAATTAGTTGCTGGGTTACGAAGGGCGGCTTCAAGTAAAGCCAACGCACCAACACACTGAAGAATGGCGCTCGGTTACCGGATCACCACATTGTATAACATAGAGTCGAGACAAGACGTGAAACTGTTGTGGCACTGGACGGGCGTTTTGCGGACATTTCGTAGTTGTAGGCTTTTACATAGAAATAGGTCAGTAGTGAGAAACAAAAGCGGCTGCCCTTTCCCCCATTTGACTTTTGTTGTCGTGCACGAATGCCGGTTTGCTACGGCATTTACTGATCAAGCACAATAACGATTTGCCTTTTATTGTTGGCAGATCGTCGTGTGGCGCAACGCAGAATACACTGACTATAGGTTTTGCGTGAATTGGCACTAAATTGGCTTGAAGGCGACTTCCACTGCGCAAGTATCTCACGAAAATCGATCATCGGCGTCACGAGGTAAACAGAGGGCGTGACTTGCACTTTTTGTCTTCACAAAAATAGGCTAAACGCGCATGTTGCAAGTATAACTGTATAAGGATAAAAACGCCGACCCAAACTATAGTTCGGCATTTGTTGGACTTATAGGTGGGACAATTAAATCTCTCTCGGAAATAAAATAAAATAACGAGGCTGGTAAAATTGAATTTATTTTATCAAACGAATTATATAACACTTTTTTTTTCAGATATCAAGCTATCCAAATCAACGAGCAGAACACCAAAAAATGTTTCTGCGTTTAACGCTCGCCTGCTTTTTGTGTAAGTTTAACCTTTAGTTTGTGCTTTTCGTTTACAACTAAATACAGGACAGGTTTACAGCATCATATTTTAAAAATAAATTAATATTGGCCATACCTTGTGTTACGTTTATTACATAACAATCATGAAAATATTTCTGTGTTTTTTTAGACTTTCTGGTAGCGGTTACGGCGCAATCGTGCCAAATCGAAGAGGTGAATAGAGTGAATTGCTACGAAACAGACGGCTTCAACTGCATTGCAGCGTGTAAGGAAGCACGATATTAAAAAACACTTGTGTTTGAATCTGTGTGGTAATTTATAACCACAAGATACGAAAGATTTAGAAGTTGAGAATAATTTCAGCGTTAGGCTATAAAAGACTGAAATAATAATATTTAGCCAGTTCTTTTGAACTAAACGTGCCCAGTCGCACATGACCTAACGGTAAACACTTCATATCGAATAACAACGATACATCTTTTAGACTGCTGTTGGAATGGAACCCATTGCTACAAACACATTAGCAGCAGCAGCGGCGGAGATACCGAGGGTCAGGTTGGAGCTGCCGGAAGATTGCCAGCAGTGCTGCTGCCCAGCAACCCGCAGCCGCAGATCCCAGCCTTCGCTTTGACCAACGCTGCTGTTCGTAAGTGAAATGAGATGCCTTCTTTTAGGCAGTAAGATGCCTTCTTTTTTTAAGAATGCGCTGAGTGTTCCAGTCTTTAGTTTTAATCAATACGCGTTGTGGGGATAAAAATATGTTGTAAGGTATAAAAATACGTGCAGTGACGTACACTTAGCGTGAGACGTTAAAAATGCATTTACTGTGGGTATTACAACTTGCGGGTTTGCGACTAAACTGATAAACTACATTTTGAATTGCAGAATTTAGGGGCTCTTGCTTGTTCCACTGCACGTCGATTCCTCGTCAAGAACGCGTGCCCTGCGGTGGTGGTCCAACCTCAATGAACGCCTGCCTCGGAGTCGGCTGTTGCTACGACGCCAGTGAATTGTCACCGACCAAGAAATGCTTTTTCTCAGCACGTAAGTCGATTCGTTCAGTTTTCGGGACGATTTAAGACCATGGAAACCTTAATGTTAAACATAGGGGTCCATGAATATACTGTTGCTGGCAGGCATTGCTTCAAGTGTAAAATTGTTCTTCCGACCAAGTTTTATTAAAGTGCCAACGTTTCAACCTTTCCGAAGTACGGGTCCATGTCATTTTTACAACCTTCCCTAAGAAAGTAAATTGAGGTGCTACCGTTCTTAACATGTTTCTCACCAAATTATCGACAATTTTTCGATTGCGTTTCGCCAAAGGCAAATTCTACGGCTAGAGGCGTTTTTTCCACCTAAGTCCTTCCTATGCAATATTTAACCGGCGTCGTTTGATCTCCAGCCTCCATCAGAAGCTGTCCTCCCGACCGCTGTCTTGCTCCGAGCGGCTCCTTGAAATATTGCGCCAACATCGATTACGCCGAGAGAGACTGTCTCGCGCTGGGCTGCTGCTCGCAAATGGTCGGAAACAACCGAGTCTGCTACTTCCAGGAAGGTAAAAGAAAGATATTGCAATCGGGGAAAAATAACTTTTGGCGTTTATTTTTTTCTGTAAACATTGCGCAGCACATGAACGCGAGTGTATACATTGAGCTGTTTTACTTTACACGAGGCGTTAATTTTAAAATATCATGCTTTGTTAATGTAAAAGAGCCCGAGTGTCTCCAAGAGTGGCAAACGCCAAAAAAAGTTTCTTGGGGATAAGTGCGAAACTTACTTATTTTCCCCACAGACGCACCAAGGCCCATTTCTGCAATCACTAACAACAGGCCTGCGGGCTCGTCGTCTTCCCAAGTCGTGTACGTTCCACAGGCGACTCAGAGCACCGCAGCTCCGACCACGACCGCCACTACTACCGCTACCACCACACCGGAGAGCTTCCTCCAGATCCTTTCGAAGAACGGCGGAGTGCTCGAGGAATACTCCGTCATGGATCTGCTCAGCAATAGCATCTCGCAGCTGCTACGCAAGAGGAACAGGACCGTGACCACAACCCCGACTCCGTAAGTTCGACCGGTCCAATTTGTCGATTTTGTTTTTATCATATATTTAATATATATTAATTATCTTTAGTGCATTGCATTATTTAATGACGACATGGGCGTACGTTAGTGATACGGTTGTTATTATTGTGCGACGCAGGACAGTGAAAAATTACGTGCAAAAAGTTCAGTGCACACACAACCTATACTTATACTCTACAAATCTGTTGTTAGGTTAGGTCAATGTGCACAATTGTTGTAAATAATTTCATGTTTTTTTTTAACTCCAAAATAATATTAGTGATAAAAATTATGAATAGTTGCATTTTATTGAAACCTAATGGACTGAAAATATATATGGCATATATCGATCAAGCTTTTGTAACACCAGTTTGAGAAGTTTATGATCTTTAGCGGATAATGTCAAAAGTCACACACCGCAAATACAGTGCAAATTGCGGCTGCACATCTGCCCTTTAAATCTCACTTTCCCAAATCTGTAAATCCAAAGACCGCGTAAAAATCAACTCACAAATAGCAAAGATTTTTACGAATACACCTCGGTTTACGAGGGACCGGCCTTTCAAGTTCAGCGCGTTCGCATTTTCTCCTGACAAATCACACCTGGGGTGTAACCTGCGAACCCATTGTCGGTTTTAAGAGTTTATGGACGCGTTCTGGCCATTAGGCCGCCCGGACGCAAATCACAGCAGGGGCATAGTTCAGCCGCGCCCTTCGTGCGCAATGCCATCCGTGATAATGTCGGCCAAACCTGTTTAGCGACACCAGCAACCGGTTGGGTAGGCCACGGACAGGCTTCGTGCTGCTTGCGCATAAGCGTAAACACATTCGAGGCGCTGGGGATTAAGCGCGTGGTATGTTTTTTGAATTCGTGAAAGCATTGTGCATGCGCACAAAAGATCTGTTTGGTATACTTGTGAAATTAAGGTCGCGCAAAGACGCATATTGGTAAATGCTAAATGGGCGAGCGTCAATTTGAAGGGAGCCCATAAAGAGCAAACTGCTAAGGGCGAAAGTAAATTTAAATTAGAATGTAATTTCAACATTCTCATTTAAGGTTATCAGTCTACTCTCTTTACCAAGAAATTGTGAAAGGTTTTTATTCCGTGATCGACAACGTTTGGCAATCGTTAAAAGGTCGACTTTTTTGCAACCAGTTCCACTTAAACCGGAATCGTTTACTGGTGACAACATGCAATTTTAGCATTTTAGGCGCCCTATCGCACAGGTGCAGGTGTGCGCTCGTCACTTTTGTGTGCGCCTTTAAAGATAAGTTTTTTGCGAAGTTTGAGTTCTGCAGGTTTCTGCAATCGAAACGCTAAAATCGCTTTTGGGTGATAAGTTTTTTGCGAAGTTTGAGTTCTGCAGGTTTCTGCAATCGAAACGCTAAAATCGCTTTTGGGTGAACACACACAACAACCTAGTTTCGATCGCAGAATCAGATAGCATTAAAATATCAACGGAAATCGAGGTATTTCGCCGTTTCGCGAACAGATCAATCAGCGCTAATATGACCTATATGTTAGAAACCGGGGAAGCATTTCTCTTGGCACGATTCGTTTCCTGCGCGCCTTGCCAGTAAATGCTTGTACTGTTTTGACGAGCAACAGCAACCTGATTTGTTGTTTCTTTTTCCAGGCGCCCAACCACAACAAAGACCACAACCACCGCAATCCCGACCACTACAAGACAGCCGAGAGTGCTCACCACCCAGCCAGCCTTCATCTTCAGATCCTACTGTCGCTGGGGACGATGTAAGTTACGGCATACTGTCCAAATATTCTTGTTTTGTTGCCCCCAAAATTAAAACGTACTGAGAAGTCAGAAACGCCAACAATATTGAAGGGCTGCCAACGCAAAGATTCCAATTACAAAGAGTTTCGATTGTTTTTTATTTTATGTTTCCACCACGCTGGTAATTTGAATCTAATGAACCCTGTAGAACAACTCGTGGTGTCAAATAGTGACTTACAATCGACATGCAAATTCACTTATGGTTTCGTTGCAATGAACTTGGCAAAAACTACAATTTTGTTGAAAAAGAAATCTCAAATTCCAAACTATAAGTTATCGTTGTTATTCATATACTGAGCATATAATCGCCGACTATTTTTTCAGCAAAGTTTCATCCGTTTTTTACAGGCCGCCGATACAGAGTAAGAAACCCCTCGCTCCAGCGGTGCTACCCACGAGACTGTGGCAAGCCGAGATTTTACCCCGGCTCACCCATCAGCCTTCCATCCTCAACCAAGAAAATCGTGGGAGGAACGAGGTAATGCATTGTACCTGGGGCCGTCGTGCAGTTTGCCGCTGTTTTGGACTGTTGTGTATTTTTGTTGTAAAGCGATTTAAGGTTTTAGTTAAACCGGGTATAACGGCGCATGTTGTTCTACTTTATTTACAATATCAGTACAAAGCGGTCGAATCGAACGTGAATAAAAATAATATTTGCATATATAATTAAAAGCGATAAACTTTTCGACCGCCCCAAAGTAATATCGAACATTTTATTTGTCATCTCAGTTAAAAAGTCTCAAAACGCTCGAAATAATTCAAACAAAAATCACACACTTATTTTCATGATTTCTCAGCATGCCCACACTTTGGATTTTAGTTTTAATTGCGCTTAGATTATTATTTAAATATATTTTTTTTGTCTTTCCACAGCGCCTATCCCTTCAGCCACCCGTGGACCGTTATGATCGAGAAGAAAGAAAGAAAGAAGCAGTTCCTTTGTGGCGGCTCCATCATCTGCAAACACTGGATCGTCACCGCTGCCCATTGCTTTAACAGACAAACCCAACGGAGCCAAACGCCAGAGTGAGTACGCGTTTCTTATGAATGTGCCTATAGAAGCTTTAAAACCTGGCTTAGGCCTTAGCACAACGTTAAAGCAGACTGTAAATAACATTTAAAGGGATTGTCAAATTTGCTCTTTTTCGTAGCTTTTGCTCGTTTTCGTATCGTTCGGAAGGCGATGAAATTTTGGAATGTTTATAGCTCAGAGTTTCTGGCATATTAGGTTCGATTTTCGCAACAAAAAAAGGTTTCCAACTTTACCTAGTTTTGCGGTGTCTCATTTCTGCAAAACACAAAAAAAGTGTAAAACGTTTTACTGGGTTTTTGTGCGGATAACGAGATATCGCGTTAGATCCTTTCATGATATTCACATCCTATCAGTTCCAATTCATACGATTTTGTTTATTTAACTACGATTTGCACTGCTCCGCAATATGAGGCATGACTAAACGTTCGCTGGAGTGATACGTATTTGAAAATGATGGAGAAGCAGCCTCTTGCATGATTTAAACTTAAACAAAGGCAGGACGCGACGATGTGCGCAGTCTTGCGTCGCTGCACGTATCGTTCCTTCATTAATCAAGAGTTTAAATTGCTTGTTGCTTGTACAAAAGCAGAGTCCCGTAAACACTGTCGTCACCAATCGCCGCGCGTGCTTTGTTGGACAACGATTGTTATTTATCGGTTTTATCGACCACGTATCCGGAGGCATGAGAAAGCAACAATCGCGTCCGAAAGAGAAAGCGACAGTGTGTAAACCACTTCGGTTGTGACAAACATTAAACAGCGCACAGGAAAACAAGTTTGCGTGCATTTTGCTTGCCTGGGAACAGCGGAGCTTTCGCTGCGAGGTGTTGTTGTTTCATCGTCGAAAAGAAAACAAACAATTCGCGAGGCTTTGAACGGTCTTGACCGGTGCTTGCACCCGACCGAATGTTCTGTATAATTATGCCACGGCCGTACTCCCGAAACGATGTCGAGCGACGTAAAATAATAAACAGAACCCGCGAGTTCACAGCTTTATAACGCCGATTACTGGAGAGCGCTGTCAAGTTGAAATAATAAAACCGAAAAGCCGAACGGCTAAAGCATGCTCCTGTGCAAACGACAATCTACTAAATGCGTATTTTGCACATCTCATGTTGCAAGCAGTTTGCAACCATCAACAATCCAGCATTTTAGCCTGCGATTAAATCATTAAAACTTTCTCGTATTTAGTTGTATAAGTAATGTTCAAAACAGAAGATATTGCGTTTTTCATTTTAATAGCAAAAGTCGTATATAGATATAATATTTGTGTAATATTAATGTATAGGGCTATACTCTGAAACTCTTTGCGTAATTTTAAATTTACGAATTCAAAGGCGCTCCATAATGAGAAGACTGTTTGCAATTTAAATGACCCATGAGTTACCGTTTTTTTTAAATCTGCTTTTAGCCTGGATGCCTTGTTCTACACTGTATACGTCGGACGCTTCATGGGATTGAAATACTCAGCCGGCAAGCAAGTCCAAACTTTCAGAGGACGTAAAGGTGAGTCGATCATTATATTTATTGACAGATAGGCCTACTCGTTTTTAAGCAGCAACTGTTTGCTCAACAATATAATTTGCCAAAAAAGTATGACATTTGAGCAATGTTGACCCTCTTGGAATTAATGGTTTCGCTTTTTTCGAACTCGGTTTAATTAAAGGTTTGTGTAGGAAAAGTAAAACAAAATTATAAAAGTTTATTTTAATAAATGTAAACAGAAGCCCACCAATCAATACGTTCAATACCATGTGGCACGTGTGGAAGTTTACGGGGACTATTACGTTTACGGTGATATTGTTAAAGAAGTAGTTCCATACATATAAAATCGGTGTTGCCTTTGGCGATGGCGTTTTAAATTTTTCACCAGCGACATTCCCAAGTTTCACCCTCTAGCTGTAAAACGTCGCGCGGAGAGCGCTCGCATTGCGTCATGCACAATTCCGACAACTATAGACGCGTCATCAAATAGCAGGGAATCGATTTCAGGAGGCTTTGAAGTCGATATCGCTGCGCGAGATTACCACACGTGTCACAGCATGCTCGCAAACTGATTTCGAGTAAAGAGGAAAATTTCAGAAATCCCATCTTATCCCTGACTCACGAATATTGAACAACTAATTTCTAAAAAATAGACCTATGCCTATAGCTAAAAGCACTTAAAGATGAATACACCCCCTTCAGCAAACATGGTTCCAATAGAAAGATATAATTAATGGCATCCACGGAGCAGACACTTCTGCCATATAGTGTTTAAATAATATTCAAGGTTATCCTATAAAACCAATATCGATTTATTAGAAATAAATTCAGCAAATAAACAGATAAATGGACAAGCTTTATCTTGACTAAACAGTAGTATTCCCCGTCCGGGTTCGGGTTTCAATTTTTGACCAACAGTCCCAATTTTAGCGGCGCGTGCTTACTTTAACCTATTTCGTCCAGATATCGACTTCATCGAGATCCACGACAAGTTCCGCAGTGGTGTTATCAGGGGAGTGGTGGCCTACGACATCGCCGTCATGCGACTGAAGCAACCGATCGAATTCAACAACTACGCGCAGCCAGTTTGCATGCCCACCGTTCGAGCCAGGGCAAATCAGATCGTTTGGGCAACTGGCTGGGGCGAGACTAAAGGTAAGAGATGTTGTCTGTTTTCGTGTTTTCCGCAAAACATTCACACTATAGCTAATGCCCTTTATAACTTGCCCAAAATACATATAGTTTATACGTAGTTACGTGATAAAAATGTAAAAAAGCTACCGTACCGACTAGGTGTGCCTCTGCTTTGTAAATACTGTTATGTAGATTAAGAGTTAGGAACTTGTTCCAACAAATATCTGCGATGTTACTAAGTATATGCTACAGTATTTTGGCCATTCAAAACTATACTAAGTTATCAGTCTGCCTATATTTAAGCAACCTTTTCTCTGTTGTATAGATGCCTGTTTTGGTCAGTTTCATCAACTATATTAAATTATCCGTCTGCCAGATTAAGCAACCTTTTCACTGGTATATAGGTGTCTTCTTTGGCCATATACATAAACTATACTAAATTACCAGTCTACCAGATTAAGCAACCATTGCACTGTTGTATAGGTGTCGGAAAAAGCAATCAGAACTTGAAGCAACTTGGAGTGAAAATCTTGAACGAAACCGTTTGCCAACGTCAAGTGCCCAAGTTTAACGTCACAAGACCACCAGGCGTTTTATGCGCTGGAGGAGAGTCCAAACAAGATACATGCACGGTAAGCTCTAGAAAATTGTATAACGAAAAACGTATTTAGGGAGTGTGAAGTAGCCAATGGTAGCTATGTATCATCTTGTGTTGTGCTTCGATATGATAAAATGAAGCCGGAGTGATAGGATTCGAGTTCCTCGAAGCCAACGACAATTTGCATACTTGAAAGTGCAATATATATATTGTAGTAGGCGACCGCGTGCTGATGTTTGACAGTTAGGGTCACATATATGATCCATGTAAATTTATGGGCAACTTTCAGATTTAAATAAAATACTGAAGATTAAAACACGGTCGCTTATTAAGACACAATCACAATTGAGTTAAAGCAGAATGGCAAAGGTATACAATTTACGGTTAAACTTTAGTTTCTGAAAAGAAATACTATGTTAAGTTTGAGATTGGTGACAGTTTTATTAAGGACCAATTAAAGCGTCAAAGACCAACTTTGCGTCAAAGTCCAACTTTTGCTTTCCAAGATAGACTTGTCATATTTGTAAGTAGGGTGATACCTGATAATGATACCCAGTATGTATCGAAACGTCTTTCACAAACTTGATATCGATTTACTCCACCTATTTAGATTTCGTATTAAAATTCAAACTTAAGAAACTTCTAATACAATATAAAACAAAAACAACTTCTATAGGGGCATACCATATAATTGTTATTAATACGATGTGGTACGTACAATCGATTTTTTTAAATATTTTTTTCTTCTTTTAATTGCAGGGTGATTCCGGCGGACCTCTGGTGGGACCCAAAGTGGTTGGTGTTGACCGAAGCGGCCGACGCAATCTTAGATGGACCCTGTTCGGAATGACCAGTTTCGGTTCACCCAGCTGCAACACTTTCAACTTCGATCGTCAGCCTGCTGTCTACACCGACGTCATGCATTACAAAGACTGGATTAACATGAAGACGAACTACTGCTGCGATTAACTCTAAATAATTTCTTCAAGGGCTGTTTTAGTTGTGCCGGTCACCGTATGCAATTGTAAAATTGAGTGATGGGCGCTTTTTCAAGCGTCTCTCGTACATTCAAATTTCAACTTATTTGTGGATGTTTTGTTGTCATTGGCAAATACTCATTACTAATGCAGCGATCGGCGTAGTCTTTTGGTAAAAAGCCCCATAGATTGCTTTTGCGAGTGCATTTATGTCGATAACTTGTAACTTTATATGTCTGTCATAGGCCTATTACAAAGCGTGATAATTTTGCGGTTCGAACAGCTATTTTCAAACTATAGCGTGACGTATGTGTTTTACCTACCTTTGCGACCTGCAACGGTCGTTTCTCTGTTGATTAAGTCCTGAGACGTGCATCATTTCAATATGCTTGCCAGCTTTAGGAAATTGTTAATTTGCAAAGATTTATTGTGTTTGTTTTGTATTTGCTTCGCAGCAGCATTGTCTGATTGTGAACCAGCAGCAGCATTAACCAATTGCTGATTTTATACTAGTTCCCGACAAATACAAACGACGTTATTATTTATTTTTTGTTTCACTTTTCTTGTATATAACATTTCGTGTGGAGTTTTATTTTGTATTTTGCGTTTTTGCGCAAACCGAATAAAACTTGTTTGCCAATATCATTCAACCATATTGTTGGCATTAAAAAGATTTGATAGTTGGTGATTACAGACCCAAAAGAATTACAAAGGTATAAAAATATCTAAAAAAAACTTAATTAAAATACTCAGGTTTGCTCCAAACTGCAACACATAAAAAATACTAAAGAGGCTTTATATATATTATAATACAAATAATAAAAACCAAACCGGAATACAAATACAGTCCAGAATCAGATAAAACTCGATGTTGCAGTACAATACAGTGAATGAAAGGAACAATTAACTACTATCATTGAATGTAGATATGCCTGAAGCTAGTAGACCGCTGAGAAGGAAGAAATTAAAGTAAGATAATATAACAAGAAATATCCAGAATTACTTTTTGTGGCAGTGGTTGTTATAATATGTTGAATGTTGATTGCAGCTCGTATTTTATTTAACCAAATATCTTCGTAGAAATCCAGTTATAGACCATTTCGGGTTGTGCGATAAATGTAAGCCTACAGTGTAGCACTAACTATGACGCTTTTTTAATATTTGTATTTTTAATATGTGTTAACCGTTTTACCATTTTCTATGTGTTTTCAGTTTTTAGCAGAAATGATGATGGGTTCCGGCAAAAATTGCAGCATTCCGTATTTCGGCGAAATTGCAGTATTCTATATTAAGTCGTTTTAGAACCTTTTTGGTTATTTATAACATTTCATAAAAGAGCAGCAACTCGCCGTGTTTGGACAGAATTGAATCGGAAAACAAGCAATAAAAATTTTAGCGTTATTATGTTGTTTGTCACCTTAGTGATTACAGCTAACTGTAGCCTATGTTTTTGCAATGGAATCACATTAGCCTACAGAAAGGAATCCTGGAATGACACTGTTAAACGTAAAATTCACGTTATAGGCCTACATTTTCGGCTGATTCTTTGCTAAAACTTTTCTCAAGCTATATATTTAATACCAAAAATTGAATAAAGTTTATGCTTAAAATTGTGGCTAACAGTATTAAGTCTTTTACTAAATGTCCGCGCAGTTAGTAAATTAATTAGGGTCCGTCAAACAGTTTTCGGCTCTAAAAAAATTGAGGAGGCTAGATACACGTAAACGCAAAATACGTTTCTTTTTTTATATATCACTTCGTCGCTTTTAATTTTTATAATACGTTAAAAAAGAACATGTGGTTTCAAAGAGGTCTCTTTGTGTGGTGTAGTGCAGACCTGGCCTGCCACCTCGTGGTGTACTAATTTAATTAATAGGCACCGCGAACGAAAAGCGCCAGAGACTTCACACCATGGTATTTTTTAGCCATGAATTTAAATCAGTAAGTCTCATAAATTGGAGTACACATACACCATAATCTAGTTTATGGTCATACTCCACACTTTTTGGAAAATTATGTAGGCTAACAGCCGCTAACTGATGAATGAAGTAAATAACGTGTGAATCACCTAACTAAATGCATTCTGTGGCTCTTCTCACTGAAATGAAATAGTAATGTTCATTGTATTTATATTAGGCCGAGTAATGCTGATGCCTTGTAATTTGTTTTTCTTCATATAACATCGGTTTCTTTCTTGTCCGCACTTATAGGGAAATGCACCAGAAGTCTGTTAAATCGATCTCGCAAAAACAAATTTTAAGTGCAAAATGTTAGTTACGATAATATACGTCACGTTAATTTTAGAAAACAATGTACAGCCATGCCATGATCTACCCTAGTCTAATAGAACCGTTTGTTTTAGTTTTTTGCCATATAAGGTATCGGATTTGTTTTAAAAAATTGCTCGTATACGCTACTAGCGGAAAACCAATTGTCATGGTAACGTTAGGTGAAGTACCTAAAATAAGTTAAATAGGCAGTTAATATTTGTTAAATTTGAACAAATTCATAACTTGTTTCGCTCGCATAACCAACATGGCGGAAGGTGGTGAAAAGGAGTCAGCTGGTAGGTTTAATTCATAGATATGCCATGCAAATACTGCATTTTAAAAATTCTGTTGTTTAAACAATGCACAATGGTGAGGTTGAATAAAGTACGTATATATAGTTTGTAATGATAAAATCACCATTGTTCACAACAAATACCATGGAACTGAATCACAAAGAAATGATTAATTTATGAACATGCAATTCAATACACATTGGATAAATTAAGTGACATACAAATATATATATATACCAATTTGGAAAGTAGGGCAAGTGCACCCGAGATTTTTATCAACAGATTCAACCTGCACCCCAAAAAAGTTAATTTGCACCCCGGTTTCCTACCTGGTTCACTAGCTTGACCTCAGTCACCTTAACTTTTTGGTGCTGCACCTCAAAATCTGCCATACTTTCAAACCGGGTATATATATATTCTCAAGCAAATAGTTATGTTAATATGTTTATTCATAAAATCAGTACAACCTTTAACAATATCATCATGGTGAAGTTTGTCATTTTAACAATTCAATATCGTTTTCTAAAATATTATTAATATAAATACAAAACACTTAACTGTATCTAAACCATGAAACTCAACAAGTAAACATATTTTTGCAGAGTCAATGCTGGCCGAAATCGAAAAAAGAATTACTGAAGCCTTTGATATATTTGATCATGAATCCAATAAAACTGTTGATGTCCGTGAAATAGGAACTATTGTCAGATCGCTTGGTTGCTGTCCATCAGAAGGTAGTTTTTTAAGTTTTTGCCTTTGTTTTACAAACTTAAATATTTGCCTAACAATGTGATAGCTTTTTTAATGTATTGTGTTTAACTTATGTTTGATCAATAATACACTTTGAAGCATTACACAGAAAACAAATTGGACATCAGTTTACTTTATCATTTAAAGCAAATACTAAAAGGTGAATATTTAGTGTTTAGGACAAAAAATAGTGTAGTTGAAAAAATTAGGATTCACTGCATTTTAGTGGAGATGGAATGTCAATTATATTCTTTAAGAATCCCGAATTTAGCCTTCAATAGCCACATATGATTTTGTTATAACTGAGTAATGTTGCTACAATGTCAAGAGTAAAGTTTTATTTTCCCTTCTTCTTAGCCTACTGACATTATCTCAAAATAATTACCTTCTGTTATCTTTATGAAGAGGTAAAATTGCTACAGAATTAGTTTTATTTAGGCGAACTTCATGACATGCTTGCCGAAATCGAAGAAGAGGAACCAACAGGATACATTCGCTTTGAAAAGTTTCTTCCTATGATGACACACATACTAATGGAACACAGGTAAGATTTAACTTTGTTGTAATGAAGCAAATCAATAATAATTCAAGGAAAAAACAAGGTAAAATATTTTTTAGCATTTGTTGACAATATCAAAGGATCATTATTGTGAACTTTTATCGGATTTTTAATTCCTTTGTTAGCTTTTGCATTGAATTGTACCCCATACATTAGCCCCATAACCCGGTTTTATAAAAAAAAAAACTGTTTTTTGAAAATACCTAACTTAAACCAAATGACTTAAGCCAAATTGTTTTGCTTGAAAGACTTTAGTCAAGTCAAGTTATTAGAAAATAGTGAGTTGAGTGCAATTTAGTCGAGACATTAAAACACTGGTTTAAAGCCCCTCCGACCTGTAGTTCAGCCACGTGCTTCTGGTGTTTTAAAGGCCTGACCAAATGCAAACATTTAACCACATATTACTACAAGGTACAAGCCAGCACCAGAAGATCAGCTCTTGAAAGCATTTGAAGTGCTCGACACAGAACAAAAAGGCTTCCTGGCCCAGGAAGAGCTGACAAAATGCATGGTTGAAGAGGGTGAACCATTCACACAGGAAGAAATGGACGAATTCCTATCAGCTGCTGTTGACCCTGACAGGGGAGTGGTGCTTTACAAAGACTATGTTTCCGTCATGGCTGTTGAAGATACATGATGAGTGATGACATAAAGGGCAAGATTTTTATACTTTTTTCTTGAATAAAACGCTGACGCAGTCTGGTTGTTTTTACATATTGTTTTTAAGCATTGTTGATATACTCTTTGCTGGATGGCGTTTTTCAGAAGACTGATTTACATAACAAGATGTACAATTCGCGATTTTTGAACTAGAACTTTAGTAAAACATTAGTTTATGATGATTTACCTTTACTAAAATCAAAATAAAAACACCAGTTCGTAAACCCGCAGCTAAGCAACAGTTTTTTAATTGAGTTGACTAGGGTAAACAAACTTGTCGTAAAAACAAAACATTAAAGGTGCTTAGGTTAGGGCAATGTTTCTCAACCTTTTTTACCCCGGGGCGCACTTGTAAACCTTTCAAAACGTGGCGGCGCACCTGACGAGCGAGTCGACTGCTAACTTTGTTTGGATGCTTTGTTTTTTGCTTGCAGTTTTTATTACAGCAGGCTCCCAATTCTATTATCTATTAAGCAGCTTGCGGAGTCGGTTAAAAATAACCCGACTCCAACTCCCGAGTCCGACTCGGCCAAATGCGTGATTTCATCAAAATCCTAGTCCGTCTGCAACCCTACAGCATTTAATTTTCCCATTTACGTAACTAAATTAAGGTGGATTTTCAACAATCCCCTCATAGTGGTGTCATATATCTCATACAACCACAATACATTGCTGGAAAATATCCACCATATGCTATTTCGCCTTTTTAATTTGCATTTGGCGGCATTATTAGTTTTAAAATTGGTACTGCGCACATCGGACACGGGACTCCATCAGTCCGATTTCAGCATAATAAATCGATTATGGTACGCCGAGTCTCAAATATGACTCCCGACTCCACAGACCTGCTATAAAATACGATGTGCTCAAAACGAGATGCCTAAAGAGAAAGAAAATAAATGAAATAGGCCTTTTATGTTGTAAATTATGAAAACACACGGTATGTTAGTTAAAGTTCGATGGAAACACAGAATAAGCCCCAAGAGCAACAACATCTAACTCGGAATAAATCCAAAATGTAACGGAAAGAAACCTAAATGGACAAAATAACGCCCAAAACTGTAAAAAAATAGGGTATGGGACGATTAAAGGACATATTCTTGGCATCGGCCGTTTTGGTGTCGACGTTGGGTGCCATAGTGTTTGGCACAGGATTGTTTGCCTCTGTTTGGGGTTAGGCGCGAGTAATGGGTAGAATTTGAATTTGGGGGAGTTTGTGTTGAAGTTATGAGTGGGGTTTGGGGTTAAGTAAAAGGTAGCAAAGGCCTTATTCTTGCCATTTAGGCCTTATTCGGGCGAATTTAGGTCTTATTTTGATTTAAACGCTATTAAGAGTATTATAGGTATAGGTCCTATTTTGGTCTTACTCCGAACTGTTTTTTATCCTGAAGTTGCTTTTGTTTTAATTTTGGTCTTATGGCGGAAGCCCCGCTAGATTGCAATAGTTCCTCTTTCTTTGTTAGCTAAGAGCCAACATCAACCATTGGGACTTCAATAAGGGCTACGAATCCAGTCATATTGCTCAGTGTTCATTCACAGAAAATAGTAACTAGAGTTTATTCTAAAATTATTCGCAAATTCTACAAATAATAAAGAACTTTTGTAACATTTTTTCCCCATTTTCTCGCGGCGCACCTGGCCACCTTCCACGGCGCACCAGTGCGCCGCGGCGCACCGGTTGAGAAACGCTGGGTTAGGAAGTCATAATTTTAATAAATTTTGTCACGTATATAAAACGCAAAGTTCAAGCTTAAAGAAACACTTTTGCTGACAGCGAGACAAGTACAATTGTTGTATTAAAGATCGACAGAACACATTTAATTTAAATAATTAACACTAGGTAGAACCAAGAATAAACAATCCACGATATTCTTTCAACAATTCGAAAATTGTGCTTAAAATAATTCTATTATTTTATTAAATTGTTGCCGCCATAACGCGAAAAAAAATATTTTGAAGAATAACGAAAGATGAATTAAGCTGATCATTGCAGTATGCCATATAGAAAACATAACAAATAAAATTATTCAAGTTCCACACACATTTAGCAAGTAAATAAAGTAGATTTGCACTTATGTCTTTGAAAAACACTAGCGATAAAAACTACAAGCAGCAACTTGAAAGCAAATCAACTAGGGTTAAGTTTTTTCTTCAATGAAGCATTTCAATGCAGATTTCGATCTTTCTTTTCAGAGTGTTTTGTTTTCTCAATTTTGCGAGTAGGGAGCACGTAAAAGAGAAACAGGTCAAACTGTCGTTTTTTGTATTACATGTATTGTCTAGGTAAGTCGGTACAGCGGCATGTGAGCTACACACTTAAATCGCTACACCAAGAAGTCGTTAAAAAAAATCGGTCCAAATGCATTGCCTCTGAACTAAAAAAAGTATTTACTTTTATCAGTGGACACGTGTCACATATCTCATGGCTTTGCAACAGATTAAGCAAAATGACTAACAAACTTATCGAAAGTGCACCACTGAAACGGATGTCAAAGCAAAAGCTTAATGACAAAGGAAAAACCAGCTCCGGCGAACAGACCTACAGATATGGTGAAAGCCAGCATCGATCCAGCCGTGCTTGCATTTTCCGGAGTGTCCATCATTCTGGAAAAGTAGTTCGTACTTTACGGACTGTATTTGATACAACGTTGGGTTTCGCAAATTTGCTACAGGAAGGCCAGAAAATAACATGAAATATTTTAGAAGACTGTTGGCGTGGTGAGTATTACTTTAAACAGTAGATATGTTTTTTAGGTTCTATCATGATTAACTCTCCGGCCTTGTAAAATATTGCCCTTGAAATTATACACAGTTTAATTTTTTTAAAGGTGAAAAAACAACGGGTTTTAAAAATATAGTCATAATTGAGTAGGACAGCAGTTAGTACTTCGTTGCGGTTCCTCAAAATGTATCAACGGTCACAACAAGCTAAATCTCAAGTTAATGCAGACACAAACACACGCTGGGACAGATTGCGGAGTTACCACTAGCATTCAGTTCAGGAACCACCAAAGTATCCGGTTAGTGGCGTCAGTTCCTTGCCCCGTCGGCGCATTATGCCATGAGCAACTTAATTTAGAATTGTTTACGCATAGTAACGGCAAACTGGCCAGATTTGGATTAATAAATTACAGGCTCGCAATTTAGTTTGCTGTATCGTACTGGACGTTTTATTAGGACAAGTCTATTAGTAACTATAACCCTGTGGAAAAGTTCGTTCATTTCAACCCAAAAACTGAAAACATATTCCTGAGAAGTTACTTTCCGAGAAGACGCGTTATGCAACATAATAATCAGCCGCTATAAACTTACTGGAAATCACGAAAGGATATTTGTCTTAAACTATTAAGTGCAAAATTTCATTTGCAAAAAAAGTGTCCCGCATGGTTGCAAAAAATCTGATAACAAAGCAGTTATTTAATGTTTTTCGACATATTGGTACAACAAACTCGAAGCGGTTTGGACACAATGAAGTATTTGCGAACTCCTGTTTGGTTAAACGCGCGATTGAATAACAACCGCAGTTAGGAACTTTCAAAGAAACCAAACGCCGCGCCACAATAGACCAACTTACAGCGGCCCGTATTGCATGGAGAGGGTGCTGAGGTGGCCGTTGGAAATGCCGAAGAGCACCATGAACACAATGAAAATGGCGTCGTTGGCGAAGATGACAGGCGTGGTGCGCGGCTGGACGTTGCACAGCGCGAACAGAACGAGAAAGGCTCCCCGCGCGACCACACATACCAACAACGCCGTTGTATTATTCCTTGACGGCTGTTAAGATAAATGTATTGTAATGAACGAACTTTTTTGTGATTCTTTTCGAACAATTTGGCACGAAGAAAAGGGAACCGGGAAAACTATGTAAAAGCCTTGCCAAAACAACACGCCGTTACAAGGTGGCACTGCGATAGGGTCTATTGACTCCTTCAAACCGAACTGCGTGGTTTAAATATTGTTCGAGATTGAGTGGGATTAATATTTTACAAACAATGCATTTCGCAACTTCGTACAGTGCCAGGTCTGAAATACAGTTCATGCGAAAAAACATGGTTATATTATTGGGAGGTGTTGACATGCGCTGTACAAATCTTGTCTTAGTTTGATTTAAAGCAACAAAGAATTCTAGTATTTTTTATAAGTTTGGTTGACTCTTAATTTTCGAACTTGATATTATGAATAATGTAAATAATCATAACTACAGTTCATAAATTTACAGTGAACAAAACATATTCTCAACCTTTCTGTGATTGCTGTGATTGTCTGGTTGCAAGGTTATGGCCGGAAATACAAAAGTGTATTTTTGTGGGTAAACGAGTACAACTGCTACAAGACAGAGAAAATTCGGTATTTTGTTCTCGAGCAGGCAAACGAATGGGTGAGTTTTTCACCAGTGGTATATTTTAGCTAAGCCTTGCTTTGCGCAAATTTATTTAATTCTAACTTCTTTACAAACCTTGTACCCTAAACTAAACTAACTACACGCCAGCAAACATAAATGCTTTGCTTTAAGAAAACTTGGCAAACAAATCACTGCAAGGCAGTTTGCGAAGAAACTATTTGGTGAATTATTAATCGGTGAAGGCGCGAACAGAGAGAGCTGTAACTTACAATGTGCACGTAGCCCGCCATACTCCGACCGATCCAATCGGTTAAGTTAAACAAAAGAAAGCAGCAAACTGGAGTGAAATAAATATCTGCAAAACAGAAACACGAGTTACAATATATTAAAAATATAAATTATGTGCGATGTCTTAAACGAGAGATGCTTTTGTATCAGGGACCTTGGTGAAACTTGAATAACCTTACGTGCCATTTTGTCATATGCTTTCGAATTGTTATGCGGTTGATAAATGCGTCATCAGATATGCGTAAAATCTTGGCATATATTTGTTAAATCCAAAAGCGCAATATAGGGCAAAGTATTTGAGGGAAAACTGCCATGCCGGTAATAAAGCATTTCGTTGAACTGTTATATGCGAATTGCAGCCACATTGGCAGAATAACGGGTAGTTTATAAAAAAACATTTTACAACACTTCGATCGTATGACTTGGTATCACTTCCTATTCAGATTTCTATTTCTGCGACTCGATGTACGATTTCCGACCTGGCCTGAGAGCCAGTCAAAATGACACGCCCACTTTTCACTTGACCTCAGGTTATCAATGCTTCGACATTCAGATAGCAAAAAGGACTGTGATTTGCGCGAGGTTTATTAGGTGTACTTCACATCAGGCAAGTTACTTTTAATTTCGATTTAAGGATGAACGATTGGACGTGCACAAGTTGCAAATGCATGCAATGAAGCAACGTAATATTAGTTTCCTGACCACCTTTTGCCAAGTTACAACACTCACTGAGTCACTTCCTATTGCTTTTAGACCGCTGTAGAGTTTTTCACATATTTTACCGAATTAAAAAAGTTATTTTTTTTACTTCAACTCTATTGCTATACGTGTAAGCTATAATTGGAAGACATAAAACTAAGGTTGTTTATCATCAATCCTAAAAAACAGGTCTTAAATTTCAGCAATATTTTCAGATGTAAACCTTTTCGAAGGCATTCGGTGTACTTTCGGATTTATTTTGGTTTTTTTTTAGTGGGTACTAAACATAAAAATGTGTTATTATAGTGCATTCGAAGGGAGCACTGCTATAACAACCCACTCCCTCTGTCCGCTGTATTAACCACACTGCGTGTTAAGCGTACATTTCAGCCTTGAAAGTTCACCGACACAATTGCACAGCTGCAAAAAATTAACCACCAAAAACTAGTAAAAAAACTGAAATAGCACGCACCATTCCAATCGTGTCCTGACGTCATCGACTGGACCCCGGAGGTAATGGACGGGAAGCAAGCCAGCGTTACGAAAAAGGTGAAAATCACACAGAAGCAGTGACGCCAAATCTTCTTAAAGATTTTCAGCAGCGGCGGGTTGGTCTTTGGCTGTAAGTTCAATAGGAAAGTCTTGCTTTTATACGATAAGTAAGGCCGCAAGGCTTTGTAACCCAATTGGGTGTAATTTTTTGTCATGTTTTGACAACGGATTGAGTTTCGTAAAAAAGTGAAAAACAGTAAAAAAACAAGCGTCATAAGCATAAACTAACTGACGTGGATCAAAAACCTTGACTAGAGATATAAAAATCCATCAATAGAATTTTTCTTTCAGAAATAACACGATGGTCGGCGGCAGTGAAAACTTGTCTATAATTACTATATCAAAATTAGGAATGGTATACATTTTTTGCGGTTTCGATGACGTAAGAAACATGTAAATCTTACAAACAAGATTTTCTCTTCGTCTCCAGAAAGGGGATTCATTTCTTTGTTCTCCACAGCTGTTTCGTCAGCCAGCCAAACATCTCCGGTCGCGTTGATGGCTGTCGACAGTTTCTCAGGCCCATCATCGCACAAGGTTTGGTCGTCGGACGCCGAGCGTGGCTTTTCTAAAACCAAATTTGGCGACAATAGATTGGAAAAGATCGATAGAGAACCTAGTTGATGTAGGGGGAAGAGTTGATGTAGGGGGAAGAGTTGCCTTAAACATTGTGAAAACATAAGCGGCCAGTATTTTTCTTCATAACAACTTGGGAAACAACTGTTTTGTTTGTGTTAAATTCTTCTGAAACATGTTTTTATTTGCCTAACCCAATCGTTTAAAGTTTAAACACTTACACAAACTTAGAGCTAAGTGATGTATAGTTTTATGTATTTACTTACTTGTTGATTGTGACATACTCGCTTTACGATTTGTTCGATAATGGGAAAAGAATACCTATGAAAGACAGAAATATTTTTAGTGATAACACTGAAATTGATGAACATGCAGAATTCTGTAAAAATCTGATTGTGATTTTGTTAAATGTTAAAATAAATGTTACATAGTCTGGTTAAGCTAATAAACTAATGGTAATAAGTAACAGTATATTTTTGCTATAAAAAACTCTGTTCACCAACTGGTTTATATCTTTGTATATTTATAAGATTTTTTTTTAAAACAACAACAACACAAACTTACGCTTTTCCTTAAAAGTAGATAACAGACCACTGTAAACAAAAGTACAACAATTGCAGCCATAAAATAAGCAAAGGCACTGCTTGTAGGGTCACTCGTATCTGAAAAAATAAAGGTGGACATACATAGAGAACTTGGTTCTACAATTCAAAAACGGTTTTAAAGTCAAACATAAATATAACATCACATACAAAAAATTGGGACCAAATTTTATTTGCATAAAATCCTTTATTATAATGTATACAATCATTGGGTCAACAAGGATTCAAATGACATATACTTACATGCCAAGGCCGCAATCATTGCACATGAAGCAAATACTCCACCCATGCCCTGCAAATTGCATAATAAAGTAAAATTAAAAATAAGGTGCTATAGTTAACAGATAGATAACTCTTGTATGAACAATTACTACAACACAACTGGCAAGAATGAAGTGCTTTAAGGGTTGCAGTCAAAAGACTAACAACAATTGCAAAAAACATCACAGGATATTGCCTATTCAAATTTGCTTATGTTAGATGACAATTTTATCTATTCCATAGTGGCAACTTTCATGTCAAACAGCTGATATTTGGATAGGAGTATCAGCATATGCCATGAAAGCCATATCAGGAACTTCACCTTGGTGCAGTTATATAATTTATAACAACATAAAATAAACATGAAAAACCTAATCAAGGCACAAATAAAAATCTTGGTAATGAAAAGGACATTATTCGTTCGTAAGCGATTGCCAAAAATGTTGTTTAAGAAAGATCATTTCTAACCAAGACTTAGGTGATCATTGTAGCAATAAATCAAACTATTGTATAGTTTCAAATGTGCATCTCTATAATACCAATTGTTATTTATTAATAATAATACCTGGCCTGCCATGACAGCTTGAGTGTAACGAGGAGGAAGGGAAGCAGAAATACCAAAAATACTGGATTGAAATACGGCAGAGCAGCTGTTCATCACAATCACACAGATCATGGTAACGGCAAAAAACAGTTCCTGCCAGCTGCTTGTGTCAATCTGAAATAATAGGTTCAGTTTCAATGTGCTGTAGTTGCGTTTAAGAAATGTCTGGTTGACACAATTATGTCTTAACTAAAAGTGCTGCATCAAACTACCACATAACATACAGTACAAGATCACAAAGTAAAGCAACCCATACCAGCTAACACAAATCTATAGTGACAAAAACAACTTTTTCTTCTAAAACAACTTAACCAACTAAAAAGGTATGTTATTTAAACAAAACTAAGGGATTACACAACTACTTAAAAAAAACAGCTTATGTCAAACAAAAGTAAACTTGTGCTAGAACCAACAATCTTTTGTAGAATGCTGTTAACCAATTACATTACCTTAACAAAAACTTCAGTCAAAATAAACAACATGATCATAAGAGTGACTGATCCAACAATTCGAATAGACTCTCTGATCCTGCAATATATGCAAAGTTAAGTAAGGGTATTTTTTTAAGTTAGAGCAGGTTTTTTTATGAACAATTTAATTTATAAACGTTGTGGGGTTGCTTACTGTTATTTCCCAAATTACAAAGTACCTTCTTTGCAAAATAGTGTTGAGAAACTGAAAAATCACATTGGGAAGCATTGCACAAATGGATAAAGCGTTCTGAAAAAGTGTTTGTAGACTATTGTACTGCACAGGCGGAGTTGTGGGCGCAACAGTGCCAGAGATATTGGAGGAAGATTGAGAGGTAGAATATAAGCTTGAATTGGGTGGCGATGGAGTTGGATTGATAGATGAATTGCTTTGAAGCTTGTACATCCAATACTATACACATGTTTGTAGTTATGGATCAGGTTAAATCTATCCCAGATAAAGCTCTTAACTTAAATTAATTTAATAAAATTACAACTTAATACCTTGGATTAATAAAATTACAAAAATAACTTAGATCTAACATGAGGATGGAAGGTCTGTGGTATGCAGCCACATGCAGCCAGCTTAAAAACTTATGTGCCTGGATTAAAGTGGCAATTGATAATGACATTCTCTATTTGAAAAATGTAATGACAAACTTTCTTTAAAAATTACAGCACATTCAAAAACTGATTCATGTGGCCTGCTGTACTTGGGTTGTGCAAATTACGAAGCCAACAGTACCAAGTTGGTTCCCAACTCCTAATCTAACAACAAAAGGTGAAGCAGCTTGCATGGAAAATATATAAAACATTAAAAGTATCACTCGTGTTCTGAAACATGACCAAAGTGAATGATTACAAATTTTATGTTTGACATAAGAATATTGACTCGAATCTTTACCCAATACATATGCACATTTTGCAAGTAAGTCGCTGTTTAACAAAACTAGATATGTCTAGATATGAAAGTATGGCTGCATTACAATACATCACTAAGAAATAAAATATACATTTAATGCAATCTATCATCTCTTATACATGATTTCGAAAAACAAAAAAACAATACAACTCTAAGAAAAACAAGGTGAATATATTAACTCAAGACTCACATCGTTTGCTGTTATGAAGAAGTTCCATGGCAATAATGTGCCGAGGCCAAGGAAGTAGAATGAAAGGTACACAATCTGATAACTGGAATAAGAGAAACTTGAGATCAACTGTTGATTCTAACAATAAACTTCTCTAAAATACATAGGAAATTCATGTAGCATTTTTCAGACAGTACACCAAAGTTTTGTTAACTACAAACAGACTTTCTGGCACACTACTTTTAAATATATTCCATGGTTGATTGGTATGATAAAAAGTCACATTTATTCACTACTGAGGTTCAAAACAATCTAGTATGCTGTGGCCATACGAGTTATATAGCAACCTGCAGAAATGGATCTTTTAAGTACAATATAAATATAAAAATGGGATCTGAAAATAAATATATATATGTATAATACAAAGCGTGACTTATTTTAAAAGAATGCTTTAAATATCCTTATTTTGACAAGTAAAGAGTAGGAAAAAGGTGATAAGAGTAGGTATACATAGGGGATAATGGTATCCAAGTGTAATTTGTTTAATTTTTTTTTTTAAATGAGCCACACTTTTAAACCTATACGCTGTGCAAAACAAGTTGCCGATCCCTGCTTTACACAATTAGATTTATACAAAAAGCACTGTTTATGATAATTTTTTTCAATAGAGCAAACAGTAAAAATAAAAAAAAACTCTCTTTTGTTCTAAATAAACTTGTAGACTAGAACATCAGAGCATGATTTAACTTAAACAACCTACTTGTCTTTCGGCAGGACCATGATGACATCAGAACAATCTTCTTCGCTGTAGGTGGCTTCACTATAGACAGATTCACTGTGGTTTACTCCACTGTACCTTTCTCTATTACTACCACAAGCACCCAACAAACTTTGATGTTCCTCTCTTACATCTATAAACACAGCAAATTAAGCATGCAATTATGAAATGCAACAAATAAGCACAACCACCTGGGAAATCACATTTTGAAATTTAAGTTGTTGCTTAACCTAAAGGGCAATTCTTCAGCATTAAATCAATATATGGTTAGGTATAATTTCACCTTTTCATGACACAAATTTAAATGCTGTTATTTGCAGGTGAGAATTTAGAAAATGAAGGACTTAACACTAGATTTTAATTTATTCAGTCATTTTTAAGTTATGATTTCTAGTTAATCCAATACCATAAGAAGTGTACATTTACTTCATAAATGAATGGATATTGTTAAACACTTAGTTTTAAGTTTAGCTTTTAAAGTACAGTATTCCAAGGTCGAGCCATTTAATTAAAGTTGAACGCATTAAACAATGAGAAACGTCTCGACTGCTGCTGTGGTTACTGGCTTACAATTGGCAGTCCATTGTACTAATCTCTTAAAAGTTACTGATTGATTTAAACTGCTGATAAGGCATTAAGCGTTGGTTTGTAGGGCCTACTTTCGCAATCTGTAGTCAAACACTTTCTTGACGAATTAGCTTAGCCTGCGTTTTCGCGAGTCAGTTTTGATTTGCTTTTGCGATAATGAATACACCAATACGCGATCGCTATTGGTCGCTTAGAGCCATAAAAAGTATAAACAAAATGCCTACCTTTAGTAACCGACATACTATCAACCAACGACGCTAGGTTTTTCGTTCCTTTGTTCCAAATCGCGCAGTACAACAACAACAACAGACTGTCGCAATTTGCCAGCTCAGCATGTAAGAAGCGACGAACAAAGAGTATTTTAGCATACTGCTTGTCTCGGGTTAACTAGGTTTATAGTGCGGTCTTGTTTTAACTTCAAGCGACCGTTTTACAACGATTTTATTATTTGCGGCGTAAAAATTCAACATAAAATGGCTATGTAAAATGTTGAAAGTGGTGTTTAGGTTGGTTTTATTTGGTTTTGATTTGGTTTCGTTTGGTTGTAAATTGAAAACCGACTCTTTAATTTGCTACCTTCACGAATGCACTTTCAAAATACAACTGACTCATCAAGATTTGACAAAATAGCAGACTCTTGCATTAAAGTGAGAACTTGCGAAACAGCGTCATATGATGCGCGCATTGAAGGGTTGACGTCCGATCGATAAAAGCCAGGCTAGGGCCATTGAAGATCAGACTTATACAATAGAACAGCTAATTCTAGTTTCTGATCTAAAATTGGCGCGATTTGCTCATCTTTCAAATTGTACCTTAAGTTGTAGGCAGCTTATATTGTTTTAATGTTTTTACCGAATCCGCTACCTGTTCAAAATATATCCCAGTCGGAACGAGTTTTCCGCAATACAAGTATTGTAGGCTACACAAGGGCAAAATAGAGTTACTAGCACAAAATGTCGAAATCTATTCACGTCATTAACTAAACTTGTTTAAACGTTTAAAGTTCGCGTGTTTGACTTATTATAATGTAACAAATATATCCACTTTTGCAAAGTCACTTATCTACATTTATATGGAAAACACAATAATGGAGGCATGATCAATTCAGTTAGGCTACAAGCTGAAGTTCATTTCATTCCTGAAGATTGACATGCAACTAAACAAACTGAGTGAAGCCCTTGAAAGCAGATGGATAACTGCAATCTATGTTTGTGTTTTCCTAGAAGCCCGAGCTCCCTCCAGCGGGTCAAGGATATTTTCATGCGATGTTTTGAGCGTACATTGTCCGACCAAGTGCTCTCTGTCCAATCGCTCGAAATATTGCGTGACAAGTGTTATCTCCAATTTAGCGGATAGAGTTCATAAAAGAAAAACTATTAAAAAACGTTTTGTGAGTTACCATATGCGCTGTTAAAGCTAAATTGTAGGATGTTTTTCTGCGTTCGTCGTTCGTTTTTTATGCGCTGTCTGTGCGTAACCTACCTTCTTCTGGTTTTCTTTGCGTATAACCCCTTCTCATTTACCGCATTTCAAAAAGAATGTTTAAGGCAGCCGTAGTGTTAGCCGACATAAGTTTTCGACTGCTGAAAGCTAGAGAAAATCAAAATGAGATATAGAGCAATTGTAATATTATAAGTGAGCCATTATAATTATGGTGGCACTCAAACGATAAAATCTAAACATTTAGGGTTTGGTCAATGCCGTACAGATTAATGGCTGGACAGATACATTTTTGAAAAAGTACGCATAAGGATTGTTACGGTACGGTACAAAGAAATAGCTTTAATAAAAACTTACTGAAAGCCATAAAATGAATTGTTTAGCCTATATAGGTTTTGCACCGGGGCCTCTAGAAGGGCAACCGAATTCAGTTGATCAATAAAGGATTTTCATGCAAGCAAAGCCAGACTAGACAAGAAACTAACCTACAGGGGGTTTCGAACTTACGACCTCAGGCATACCGGGTCAGTCGATTTATCAAATTAAATACATGGACTGAACAGTAAGTAAGTACAAAAAAAACATATAGCATCATTGCCTGTGCAGTGATGAATCCTGTTTGTATGCACAACCACACATTGAAGGGGAGCTAAAGTACCGTATTATGTCACTGAAACCTTTATACGAAAGTGTGTACAACTGGAATCTAGACCGTCAGTAGTCGTATTGACCAACGATAACGGCACACATAGTAACCCGGAAGCCTTTAGAGGGGCTGACCGAAATCAGTTGATCATTTAAAGATTTTTGTGCAAGCTAGGCCGGGCTAGACAAAAAACTAGTCTGTAATGAGGTTCAAACTCAAGACGTCGGCATTCCATGACCGTCGATCTACCAATTAAGTGTAGGCCTACTATGATATATTGGAGAGGATGGGACCGGATTATTTACATTGACGAGACGGATCTGACCTGCGGGCCGTACAGGTTGCTGATCCCTAGTGTAGGCGAATCCTAATGGAATGATATTTTAGGGTAACAAAACAAGGCACAACTAGACGAAAGTCGCATAAAGCAATTAATAAACGACACGCCACAGTACACCACACTAGAGTTACACATAAAACGAAACGGTAATTAAATTTAACGGGACCTTAGAATTTAACGCTGCGTTTCGGATGGTGACTCGGCTCGTTAGTCAAAGTACGAATAAAGCACGAACCTTTTGGAATAAAGTTAGCCGTGCATTCCTTTAGTTTCGTTCGATTTGCGGATGGTCGGATATCGTACGCTGTCGATGAGAACCTATATAACCTATACTCAAGATTGGCCTCTAGGGAGAAAGTTAAATTGCCGCATTCTATTCTGCAGTTACGTTTCTGGCTATTCGGTTATGTATTACCTATAGAGTTGCCATACGCCAGGATTTTCCCTGACATATCAGAGAATTTAGTGTTAAAATCCGTGCCAGGGAGAAGTAAAATGACAAAATCTGCTTATTTGTCAGGAGTTAACCTTACCATACTATATAAAATATATTGCCAATATATTCACAATATCGAAAACGTTATTTGTTAACACCTAAATTGTTTTTGGGGGGTTGGAACATTACAACGATGGTACAGGGTGACATAAGAGGCGATTATGACGTAGATTTCACGTTCGGGGCGATCGTCGCGTCGGGCACGCTTTAGGGGTAAAAAAGAAAGGCAAGGTAATAAATATTGTAAGGGTGATTGAAACTAATAGAATTCACTCATATCTTGAGGGCAGGGACTTAGCATGGTCTCGCGGTGGCACGAAATACGGAGTAGTGCAGTTGCAATGTGATACCGACTTTAGGTATTTTTGTTGTGGCGTGCACCGGCGTGGGCCCTTTAAAATTACGAAAGTATGAGTTATTTGCATAAATGGAGATTAAAGATAAAGAAAAAACGCTCACGTTTTTAGTGAGGGTATGGACTTAGCGCGGTTATGCGGTGGTACCTAATACAGGAAATGCAGTTACAATGTGATACCAATTTTTGTATTGTCACTGTCTCGTGTCTCAACGTGTCGGTTGCGCATTAAAGGCTTCAGAGGGTACTGCGAAAAAGGCGAGTTATTACAATAAAATTGCGGTTAAAAGCAAAGGGAATAGCGCTCACCTTTTCGGTGAGGGCAACGGGCTTTTTGCGGTTTTGCGGTAGTACGGAATGCCTATATACTGCGGTTTAACAGTGGGACGTTTTTAGAATCGTGTTTTTCTCGCGTATGAGAGCAGCGTTTACTTTTTTCTCGTGGCGGTACATTGTGTAGAAGGCTTAGGAAGAGTTGTGTCAACATGGGTCTATGGTTCTCGGGGAGGTAGGATCGTGCTTGATTTCGTTGCGGTACGAAATTCTTAAGATTTTCTTGTATTTGACTATCTAGTGCCAGGTTTTGTGGGTTGTCTGTTGCTTTATCTATCGAGCATCTTGCTCTGATAGATCTGTTAAAAAATTGGATAATAGGGATAGTGGGCTCTGTGTTCTGGTCGACGGCTCTTGTCATCCTGTTTTTCAAGATTGTGTGATGTAAAACTGTGTTTATTATGGTTATGAGATCGTTGGTGGGTAAGGGCGTTCGTGCTGGTGTGGCAAAAATATGTGAGGGTTTGTATCGGAAAAAGGAGTGTCTTTAATTGGCCGGTTATGTTCTTGTGGATGTGTTTTATATGGTTGGGTAGGTCATGGACTTTGGGGCAAGTATGAAATAGGTGGATATCGGTTCGTATCTGGTGTGGCATAGGTGGAAGTTGGACTATAGCGCCGGTTCGTTCGGCATTTGGTTTGCTTTGATGGGAAGGGCATTGTGGGCGAGCTTAAAATTGAAAGTAGAAATGGGGGGAGGATCGGACTTTGAATTAGTGTCCAGTTGGGAGGGTTGTAATAAGGGGATGGGGGGATACGGTTTTGAGGTTTTTTTTGTTTCTATAAATTGGGGTTATTTTGGGTAATTTCAACTCGGTTATAGTTGGTTTTACATCTTGATTTGACTTTCTTGATTAATCCGGTCTAGTAGGCTATTTCTTATATCGTGGGGCGGGGATTGCATTGTGGGGGATGTTGTTTTTTATTCTGAGGATACATATTTGAAAATTTATGTCCTATGTGGAATTCTATTATCTGTTGTTGAATGTCTGCCGACGAGCCCGTGTTACTATGTATCGTATAGTTGTGTGCCTGTTTTTATATAGGATAGGTAGCAATCCAATGGAATATTTGCCACTTGGTAGCCACCAATTATACAAGGTCTAGCTAATTTAACTATGGAAGTTTGGGGGTTTCGGGGGCCTGCAACATAACGGGTGACGTTAAGGTCTATTTTTGTCGGAGGGGTATAGAAGCGGGTATACGTGTGCTAGTTGTATGAAATTTGGAAGGAGTAGGTTTTTGGTTAAAATTGATTTTATTGCGTATGGGAAGAGTCGTGCTATTTCACGAATTTTGACAAAGAAATTTTTATAGGTTTCTTGCCAAGCTTTTCTGATTGATCTGGTGTTGTCCAATGCAACCGCGGTAAATTCTCCAGGGATTTCGCCTTTAAAAATATGGCAACCCTAACCTATACGCTGTATAGTCTATAGCACAGTGGGTCTTAACCGGGGTCCGCGCCCACCTAGGGGGAGCCAAGTAATTCTTAGGAGATCGCGAGCTCTAATTCAATATTTAACTTTATGCAGTGGTTTTAATGGTTTCCTTCGGTGTTCATTCTGCTTTTTTTTGATGTCCTGTACTTACAATACAATTACACGTGTGTAGGTAAGTGTCTGAAGAAATAGTTCATGGACTTGCAATTGCGAGTTTCGCCACTATAGGTTTTTGGTTTCCAGACTGTAATTGCTACTTTATACGACCGATTTGGGTTCTGTTTAGTTAGAACAATTAAAATTACACATATCTTCGATGGTATAGCCCCCCTATTAAAGTTATACTATGGCTAACTTATAGGTAAACGATTGAAGTGTTCCCCCTTTTCCAGCTATATTATTTTTTATGTTGTCTCACTATTATGTAAGTAAAAAATACCGAATTGCTTATCGATACTAACCGTGGAGTTATACTTCACAAAATACTAACCGTGGAGTTTTTTATAATTTTGGCAAATCGCTTCGTAGACGAGTGCACATATTGTATTCGAATGACATTCAAGTTAAAAAAACGGGAGTCTCTAATAACTAGACCTAAATGGTACAATCATTCAAGCTAAAAAACGGGGTCTCTAATAACTAGCCTTAAATGGTACAATCATTTAAAAGAGAAATATGTGTCTCCACCAACTTGTAATACCCGTACAACGACGCGAAGCTTTCACATTAATATTGTTTATACGTTAAGTTTGAAGACGTTTTTTGCAGGGCATTTTGAAACCTGCAACAATATCGAATTTCCACTTTAATCTCGGGGAATATCCTCGCATAAAAGAGTGTTTTTGCAACACCTTATACAGGGGACTTTAAAAAAACTCTATTACTGAAATCAGTTGGCTTGATTAGTATTGCAGTACAAGTAAGGACAAACTATAGATAGAAGACCAACTTGCCTGCGACTTGCCTACCAGCTAACACTATTCGTCAAATTGGCTAAACAAACCACACCGAATTTATATCTATGTAATGTATGGAAAACGTTGGCTGACTGAAAAGCGGGACATTTAGGCAATTAATCCGGACGCCCGGACCAAGGCCTGAAAAACGCCATTGTTCAGCCTAAATCAGGGCGTATGGTAAGCCGATGACTGACAAGCTTTTTTAACTACAGTAGTTCAGATCTTTGACGAGTCTGCGTAGCGCGTCAGGGGCATTGTAACGCACCGCAACAAATCTTTAAGTAACTTAAAACGTAAGGCCTTTGTGAACCAGTGTGTTGTGGTTTTACCAGCCTAATGTGCCTTTCTTTTACAAATGAAGTAAAAGTTAGCTAAGTTGGTTTCATTAGGGCACAGCGGCATCGCTGTAGTGTGTTGAATCTGCCACCAAAAAACTTGAAGGAATATGTATAATGTTGAGATTAAGAAGGCATCGAATAAGTCTTCTATTCCTTCTGCCCGCCTTCATTGTTTTGCTAAATCTATGGCAAGCCATTTTTGAATTTTACAACGATGAAGACATGAGTTATCCGGCGCTGTCGACGGCCCGTTCACATCAGAAACAAGCAAATGAAACTGCTGAAGTAAAACTATCCGCGTCAATACGGAAACCTTGGACTGACTTATCAACTAAAGAGATGCATTTATTTGGTAAGACAACATAAATACTTTGTACAAAAGTTATATATATTTTTTTAGGACTCTTCTATAACACCAGGGTCATATTTTTCGCTTGTGTAGCCAGTGGCGTAGCCAGCCGAACCTATTTTTATTTTCTTGGAGGGGGCTAAAATTTTGAACTTTTTGTGTAGCCTTTACCATTGTATTAACTGCAGTAACGAACAGAAATAACAATTTGAGCAAACCGTTTCGAGCAGCGACTGAGTGTTAACGCAATACTCAAAAAACATTCAAAGAACAAAACCTGACTAAAAGTAGTAAAACTACATTATTGTATAGCAAACGTTATATTAAGTACATCGTTTGTGAGGTAACAGTGCTTGACAATTAAAGGTGTGGCATGTCTGTGATCGACTGTTGTGGTAGGCTACTGCTCATAAATGCTACAAAAAAATATTAGGAGTAAATATTTATAATTTTTTTCGGGAGCCACAGGGGCCATGGCAAAAAATGCTACGCATATCTGTGTAACTCACCGTAAACCAAATCGTTAAGCACCGTAAAATGACAGTGATTGTTGTTCCTGTGACGTCTGAATTTTCGCTTGGCTGGTCAAAATGACAACAACGAATATTTTAATTCAATGAATGATGATCTTAACCAAATTGTGCACATGTGGACACAACTTTATATCTGTTTTTCTTATATATATATCTGTTTTCGGTATTTGACGAACAAGAAAAAAGTTAACAAAATTGTTACGGAAGTTACCGTTTGTTATTTTAACCTAGGTAAGTAACTATTCGAAAATCAATTGGTACTTGGTAGTTAATTAAATTCATACCATACAAATATGACTTTCAAGATCCGCACACAGACAATCACTTTTAAATTCAACAAAAAAGTAAAAGATACCTAAAAAGGTTCAATTGAGTCGGCCTTTTAATTACAAAAATTGCTTGATCACGGATATTTATTAGGAATTTCCAGATCTCTATCATTAGAAATAGTAGCGATGCAACTTGTTAGATATGGCTACCACGTATATTATTTAGGTTCAGAAGCTCTTCACCCGTTGTCCCGAGATGAACCTTATGCTACAAGAATCAATGGTATTCGATCGCGGTGCAAAAAGCAAAATACGACCAATCCACGAATTGATCTTTCTCGGTTGATCTACGATGACGGACACAAGGTTATTATGTGCGAGGTTCCAAAGGTAGTATTTTTATTCGTTTCCGATGTAACCGTTTTTATTCTATTCTAGGAAAATTGATAAACTTTTTTCCTAATTGAACTTTTCGTTGGAGGAAAGTTTTTTTTGCAGTGTTTCTTCTTTTTGCAGTAACAAACGTAAATCTCGCTCAAAAAGTTAATGTAAAAGGTAGATTATACCAATTACCGCCCATTATTTGAAGAGGTTTATTATTTCGTTCTTAAGTTACAGTCCTATAGAGGTGCATATAATGACAACGATGTCAATTTATTGGCGTTGTACTCTAACAGGCTGCCTGTACAACGTGGAAAGAGATTATGTGGTACTTGCTTCGAAAGGTGCGCACTCTGGATGACCTGGACGGCATGGATCGAAATATTCTGACCCTTTCGCGAGGCAATCTTCCAACATTAGACAAGTAGGTACCAGAATCTATGCGTAAAAGGTGGTGTTTTTCCCGGCGGGAACACAGAAAATTGTACCCTTCGTACGTATGTCAAGCTAGCGGAATCGCACGCTAAAATGTTTAGAGTCATGACAGGTGAACAGAACCAAAAAAGTAACGGCTAGAATTACGTCATACCTGTTTAGCAGTATCAAGGAACAGGGAATGGTTGAAACAATTAGAAGAAAATTTGGCACATTGTAAAACAGAAAATTGGCCAACGGATCAAACAATGATGCATGTTTTCGCGCTTAGTTTCTTTATTATCTTTTTGATAGAAGTATGTCTTTCGAAAAATAATCTGATTATTCCCAAGGACGTTATTCGCTATCGCAGTGTTTCTCTACCTTTTCTGGCTAGCGACACACTTCAGAAATAATAAATAGTTTGCGGCACCCCCACAAGATTTTTCCGTAGGCATTTCACTGTAATATCAGCATAAACGGAACTTGATCAATACACATCAACTCTACATAACGTAAGAGGTTATAAATGTATTTATTCCACTCTAAAAATAAAATTTGTAGGAGTTGAGCAAAAATCGGATTCTTAAAGATTCTCAAATATCTCTCGGCACCATTAGGCCGCGGCACCCCGTTGAGAACCATACGCTATCAATTGCGTATCTTAACGCGCACTGTTTTTTTATGTGTATCTTAATTAGCACCGTTTCGTTTTTATTTAGATTGGATCGCGACGAGGCTATTAGCCGCTTGACGACTTATACCACATTCTTCGTAAAACGGCACCCGCTCCAACGGATATTGTCCGCTTACAAAAATAAGTTTACCAAGAAAGCGTACAACGATGTTTACAAGTTGAGGGACGGGCGAAAAATTGCGCTCAGCCAAGCCGGAGACTATATGCACGGCGTGGAATTCAACAGAACAGGGTAAATTTTTCTACTTTTTATCAACTTATGACCGATTGATTTAATTTGGTAACGATTCCTGTTTTAATTTTATGCGCGTGTTGTCAGTATGCCGAATCCGGAGTTCAACTTCGCTCGTTTTATATTTAACAACATGTTTAGCCCCCTTTTTCTTTTAAGAAAATTATTTTCGCTTAAAGGCGCTTATAACAGGGATATAAGTTTGTTCTTTAACAATAAAGTAATGAAGCATTTAGCAAGAGAACTATGTACTAAGTGTGATTAATATAGATAAAATTTCAACAGGTATTAACTTTCTCTTATACCATTGTGACGCAATTCGGTATGCTGTTTCAGTTTTACAAACGTGTCTCTGGTGAAAAATGACCCGACATTTAAGGCATTGCCTTCATCAAAACAAGAAGAAGTTCTGCGATACGTTGACATTTTGAATAGTGGGGAAATTGGATTTGAACAATTGGCAAGGTACTTAATATAAACAGTTGCAAATAAAAATAGATAGACATTGACAGCAAATGGAATATGTTGTGTTATATTTAAAGCAGAATTTAGCGAACATTTCTTTTGAAAAAATAAAGAATGAAAAACATTGTTGTATAAGATTTTTATAGGCGATTTTATTTTTGTATAAGATTTTTATAGGCGAAGATTTTATAGACCTATTTGATATGAATGTATCTGGTGTCAATATGTGTAGACAAACATTACATATAGAACCAAAACTGGTGAAGCATATATACTCTAGTGGTAAAATTGTTTCGTGATACAACGCGACAGTATAGCTTTCTTGCGTGGAATAAATCGAAAAAGGTAAGACATTGTATTTTCACAGAGCTTTCATCCAAAATCACATTTAAACTGAAAACCGCAATTAATAAACGTTTACTATCGATCGTTTTTGTTGACAGAAGTGCCGCCGAGCAAAACGACATCAACCCGGAGAACTTGGATGTCCATTGGCGATCGCAAGTCCTGCTCTGCAATCCCTGCGCAATAAGCTACGACTACATTATCGACTTCGACGACCTGGGTCGGGATTCGAACCGTCTGCTCGACTACTTGCAGCGCGACAAGCCGAACGAGCCACGCTCCCGACTAAAGCAGCGAAAAGTCACAGCCAATCAACGCACGACTAGCGAGGCATTCTCTTCTCTCGGCCGGTCGACTGTAGACGGGCTGAAGAAAGTTTACCAAGACGACTTTTACATTTTAAACTACGAATGATTGGGATTTCAAATCACGTTTAAAACGCGTGTTCTCGAATCGTGGCTTTCTATTTTGTTCGGTGGTGGTGCCTGAAGCCAAGGATAGAACAAAATACTCTACTATTTTTTATTTAAACATCTGTTTTTTTTAGCCTACTTGTTTCATGACGTCATCCGTAAAAAAATAGATGTTCTCCCTGGTACAAGCAAACCACAAAAAAATGAGGGGTCTGCGTTTCAATAAGTTTAAGAACCCCTGTTCTACATGTGGAACTTTAGACACTTATTCCTTTAAATCCATAAGATTGACAAATAATCAAATTAGGACAAAAAACAATGTTTTCATTGCATCAACTATTGGTTGGTAACATGTTTGAAACTAAAGCAAAATGATATTTGGCCAAAAAACTTTAATTCTGAGTTATGAAAATAATTCTAATGACAAATGTATCTTTGCCTTGGCTTTGATACCCCGGAACCATTTCATGGCCCGTAATACTACACTTTTACTTTGACAACCTTATTCTTCACTATTTTATCGGATTGTTTCTACAGTAACAGATGTACGGATCGTTTTAAGTGAAAATATTAAATAAACTATATGTTTCATTTTTATCATCAAATTAAAATAAATTAAATACATAAAGCGAACTCGTTTTGTGACATGATTTTTAAGCGCTTTCCTAAATAAAGTTTCTTTATTATTCAAAATTTTCAATTTTATTTTATTTCTTTTAAATATAGACATAAATTCTGCTCGGTGTAATTTAAATTGCCATTTATGGCGCGTTGAGGTCTATCAAAGGTTCATTTTTGGTCATAATCCTATTGGGTTATTTGTGCAGCACACGGCTATGTGTCAATGCTTAATAGCTGCAAATCGTTTTTCAAACTATTCTTGATAAATAAAATTATATCCGATACTTTACATTTATTTCAATACCGATACCCGATTTTCGGAACAAAAGGTATCGCAATCCGGTCTGAAACCAAATGACGTAATGATAATAATAGCTCAAACAAACAAAATAGAAAGAATGACATTTCAAAGGCATTTTCTATAGGTAATTGTGTCAGATTTGCTTCAGCGTTACAAAGTTGACCAATCTCCAGTTGCTTACTAATTGATAAAAGTACCCCTTACCATAGGATCGCTGCGTTGGGATGAATCGGCACTTATACAATACTATAGCATTGGACGAGTACCTATCCTGGCACTTGGTATCATCAGGCATCGGCTCTTAAGTTTTGTTGTGTGCTACTTAGTGCTTTGTTCTAAATTAAAAGAAGGAAAACGTCGATCAATTAATTAAACCAAGAGAATATGGACACAAGGTATACTGTTGATTAATAAGTAACCATTATTTGCTTCTCGACCGTTTAAAGAGGCCAGTAGACTAAGTAGAGTATCATGTCCTGCATGGTTAATAAGTAACCATTATTCGCTTACCATGTCCTGTACTAACGTTGACTTTTGGTGGGGAGCCTCCAGTATTCGTTATGAATTTTTGCTTATGACTGTGAATACGTTGAACGAAATGACTGTGAATAGAAGAACGTATGTGTTGAGGGCAGACATGTTCAAGTAGATAATTCTAGTTTTCTAATTTAATGAATTAGAACAAAATGCGGCTAATTCTAATTCTAATCTAATTTGCGAATTGCTTGGGCGCTGCAATTCTAGTTCTAGGATTTTTACCAAAAATGCTACTTTGTATAACGACATTTTAGTCGCTTAGACAAAACAAAAATTTGAATTCAAACTCTTTGGTTGTAACGTAACTTTCACAGTCTGAAAAGCATATGCTATTCTAAAAGGTATAAAAAGTAGCAAATTTATATTTACCATTCACATTCTTATTATACTTGTCGATTTAAATGAAATTTGCTTTACAGTAAAGCATTATATTAATTGTTGCCTAACACTTATTGTCTTCACTTTCGTTTCGATAAGCTGTCAGTCATATTTTAGGTTGTCTAACATACATTCACTATAGGAATTTATGGATACATTAATTCACCAGGTTATGTCATTACCAGGAAAAATTCAACTTTCTGCACCAATACTTTAAATCAGGGGTCGGCAACCACTTTTTGTCAGGGGCACCAGAAAGGTCTCTGTGGGCCGCTAAGAATTGTATTATTGGAATGTTAGAACAACTGTGAATCAGACGGACCTCGGATTTTTTTCATCCATACTACTAATTAAAAGTGTAATAAAGCTAGTTTGAGGAAACGCGATAACCTTAGTGTTTATATATAGTGTCATTCAGTGTTTGTTAAGGTCTTTAAGTCCTGGCGCACCTTGCGAGCGGAGCGAGCGCAATTTTTTTGGGGGATATACCAACATTTCTTTTAAATTTCGTGCTAGTATTTTTACATTGCCGAAAAAATTAAAAAATGTTAAACAATATATGTCTAATATTTTTAAATACGTTTTCCGTTTGTCCGCAACGGTAAAAAAGCGATAATCTATTCCAAAGACAGCATGAAAACGTAAACAAACTGGACGTAGAAAGACCATTCGCGCCAAGCGCGAAAAATTTTTGCCCGTACTAAGTTAAAATAGTCAAAAAATATTTAAAATGGACCCCCTTTAAATATGCAAAGATTTTGCCGCGTATAAAACTGTGAAACGCATCAACAACCAACAACTTTACATTTATTACGTAACAATGGTCGGAAAACTGCATTAAAGGTTAAAAGTTACCTACAGTCCTGTTTGTTATTATTTTTATGTGAACTTTTTATATAATTTAGCCTATAAGTGGTTTTATGTAACGCCCCCTTAAGTGCATTCAGCGCCCACCAAATTAGAAACGGACCCAAAACGCCCCCTTGTAAATCGCCAACGCCCACAAGGGGACGGTACCGCCCACGTTGGGAACCTCTGCTCTACCTTTTCTGGCTAGCGACACACCTCAGAAATAATAAATAGTTTGCGGCACCCCCACAAGATTTTTCCGTAGGCATTTCACTGTAATATCAAAATAAACGGAACTTGATCAACACACATCAACTCTACATAACGTAAGAAGTTATAAATGTATTTATTCCACTCTAAAAATAAAAGTTGTAGGAGTTGAGCAAAAATCAGATTCTTAAAGATTCTCAAATATCTCTCGGCATCATAAGGTATTAGATATGGCACACCAGTGAGCCGCGGCACTCCGTTGAGAACCATACGCTATAAATTGCGTATCTTAACGCGCACTGTTTTTTATGTGTATCTTAATTAGCACCGTTTCGTTTTTATTTAGATTGGATCACGACGAGGCAATTAGCCGCTTGACGACTTATACTACATTCTTCGTGAAACGGCACCCGCTCCAACGGATATTGTCCGCTTACAAAAATAAGTTTACCAAGAAAGCGTACAACGATGTTTACAAGTTGAGGGACGGGCGAAAAATTGCGCTCAGCCAAGCCGGAGACTATATGCACGGCGTGGAATTCAACAGAACAGGGTAAATTTTTCTACTTTTTATCAACTTATGACCGATTGATTTAATTTGGTAACGATTCCTGTTTTAATTTTATGCGCGTGTTGTCAGTATGCCGAATCCGGAGTTCAACTTCGCGCGTTTTATATTTAACAACATGTTTAGCCCCCTTTTTCCTTTTAAGAAAATTATTTTCGCTTAAAGGCGCTTATAGCAGGGATATAAGTTTGTTCTTTAACAATAAAGTAATGAAGCATTTAGCAAGAGAACTATGTACTAAGTGTGATTAATATAGATAAAATTTCAACAGGTATTAACTTTCTCTTATACCATTGTGACGCAATTCGGTATGCTGTTTCAGTTTTACAAACGTGTCTCTGGTGAAAAATGACCCGACATTTAAGGCATTGCCTTCATCAAAACAAGAAGAAGTTCTGCGATACGTTGACATTTTGAATAGTGGGGAAATTGGATTTGAACAATTGGCAAGGTACTTAATATAAACAGTTGCAAATAAAAATAGATAGACATTGACAGCAAATGGAATATGTTGCGTTACTTAAATATTTAAAGCAGAATTTAGCGAACATTTCTTTAAAAAAAATAAAGAATGAAAAACATTGTTGTATAAGATTTTTATAGGCGATTTTATTGTTGTATAAGATTTTTTTAGGCGATGATTTTATAGACCTATTTGATATGAATGTATCTGGTGTCAATATGTGTAGACAAACATTACATATAGAACCAAAACTGGTGAAGCATATATACTCTAGTGGTAAAATTGTTTCGTGATACAACGCGACAGTATAGCTTTCTTGCGTGGAATAAATCGAAAAAGGTAAGACATTGTATTTTCACAGTGCTTTTATCCAAAATCACATTTAAACTGAAAACCGCAATTAATAAACGTTTACTATCGATCGTTTTTGTTGACAGAAGTGCCGCCGAGCAAAACGACATCAACCCGGAGAACTTGGATGTCCATTGGCGATCGCAAGTCCTGCTCTGCAATCCCTGCGCAATAAGCTACGACTACATTATCGACTTCGACGACCTGGGTCGGGATTCGAACCGTCTACTCGACTACTTGCAGCGCGACAAGCCGAACGAGCCACGCTCCCGACTAAAGCAGCGAAAAGTCACAGCCAATCAACGCACGACTAGCGAGGCATTCTCTTCTCTCGGCCGGTCGACCGTAGACGGGCTGAAGAAAGTTTACCAAGACGACTTTTACATTTTAAACTACGAATGATTGGGATTTCAAATCACGTTTAAAACGCGTGTTCTCGAATCGTGGCTTTCTATTTTGTTCGGTGGTGGTGCCTGAAGCCAAGGATAGAACAAAATACTCTACTATTTTTTATTTAAACATCTGTTTTTTTTAGCCTACTTGTTTCATGACGTCATCCGTAAAACAATAGATGTTCTCCCTGGTACAAGCAAACCACAAAAAAATGAGGGGTCTGCGTTTCAATAAGTTTAAGAACCCCTGTTCTACATGTGGAACTTTAGACACTTATTCCTTTAAATCCATAAGATTGACAAATAATCAAATTAGGACAAAAAACAATGTTTTCATTGCATCAACTATTGGTTGGTAACATGTTTGAAACTAAAGCAAAATGATATTTGGTCAAAAAACTTTAATTCTGAGTTATGAAAATAATTCTAATGACAAATCTATCTTTGCCTTGGCTTTGATACCCCGGAACCATTTCATGGCCCGTAATACTACACTTTTACTTTGACAACCTTATTCTTCACTATTTTATCGGATTGTTTCTACAGTAACAGATGTACGGATCGTTTTAAGTGAAAATATTAAATAAACTATATGTTTCATTTTTATCATCAAATTAAAATAAATTAAATACATAAAGCGAACTCGTTTTGTGACATGATTTTTAAGCGCTTTCCTAAATAAAGTTTCTTTATTATTCAAAATTTTCAATTTTATTTTATTTCTTTTAAATATAGACATAAATTCTGCTCGGTGTAATTTAAATTGCCATTTATGGCGCGTTGAGGTCTATCAAAGGTTCATTTTTGGTCATAATCCTATTGGGTTATTTGTGCAGCACACGGCTATGTGTCAATGCTTAATAGCTGCAACTCGTTTTTCAAACTATTCTTGATAAATAAAATTATAGCCGATACTTTACATTTATTTCAATACCGATACCCGATTTTCGGAACAAAAGGTATCGCAATCCGGTCTGAAACCAAATGACGTAATGATAATAATAGCTCAAACAAACAAAATAGAAAGAATGACATTTCAAAGGCATTTTCTATAGGTAATTGTGTCAGATTTGCTTCAGCGTTACAAAGTTGACCAATCTCCAGTTGCTTACTAATTGATAAAAGTACCCCTTACCATAGGATCGCTGCGTTGGGATGAATCGGCACTTATACAATACTATAGCATTGGACGAGTACCTATCCTGGCACTTGGTATCATCAGGCATCGGCTCTTAAGTTTTGTTGTGTGCTACTTAGTGCTTTGTTCTAAATTAAAAGAAGAAAAACGTCGATCAATTAATTAAACCAAGAGAATATGGACACAAGGTATACTGTTGATTAATAAGTAACCATTATTTGCTTCTCGACCGTTTAAAGAGGCCAGTAGACTAAGTAGAGTATCATGTCCTGCATGGTTAATAAGTAACCATTATTCGCTTACCATGTCCTGTACTAACGTTGACTTTTGGTGGGGAGCCTCCAGTATTCGTTATGAATTTTTGCTTATGACTGTGAATACGTTGAACGAAATGACTGTGAATAGAAGAACGTATGTGTTGAGGGCAGACATGTTCAAGTAGATAATTCTAGTTTTCTAATTTAATGAATTAGAACAAAATGCGGCTAATTCTAATTCTAATCTAATTTGCGAATTGCTTGGGCGCTGCAATTCTAGTTCTAGGATTTTTACCAAAAATGCTACTTTGTATAACGACATTTTAGTCGCTTAGACAAAACAAAAATTTGAATTCAAACTCTTTGGTTGTAATAATAATAGGGTGTATCTTTATAGAATCGAAAACCATCGGCGGCAGGTTTTAGCCAGTCGATCACTGCTTATTTGCGTCGCCTACTCATTTATCCCAGTCGTGTTGCCTGCGAGGCTGTAGTGCTTTTCATTGCGTTTTTAGTCTATTATAATGTTTTAATATTTTATTGTTTACTTTTATTGGTTTGTTGATGGCTGCGCTCTGATTTTATTTATTTGTACTCTTACAGGAACTGATGATGCCACTTTGGCGAAATATATTTTCCTTTAAACAAAACGTCTGATCCTGTTTTTACTCATGTTTTTAACTATGTTGTAACGTAACTTTCACAGTCTGAAAAGCATATGCTATTCTAAAAGGTATAAAAAGTAGCAAATTTATATTTACCATTCACATTCTTATTATACTTGTCGATTTAAATGAAATTGATTGTGAATAGTCAAATGTAATTTTAGTGTAAATTCGTATTTTTAAGAATTCGGTAATTGTAATTCTAATCTAATTTGAGAAATCTTAAAATGATCTAATTCTTATTCTAATCTAATTTTAAAATGCTAAAATAAATCTAGTTATTGTCCAAGTCTGGTTGAGGGTGTCCGTGACATGAAACGTGACTATTCTTTGTAAGGTGGCATTATCGCTATTTTTGCGAGTCGCAGAAGTTAGTATCGTTTATAGTAATGGAGTCCTTATCAGTGTTTTAATAAACTTGACTGTTAAATAAATAAAAAATACAGACGCCACTAGCATATTTAGTATCAAAGAAAAACGTTCAGTAAATTTGTATGATGTTTAAAATTTGTTATCGACACCCCAGCACCATTAAACTGTTGTAGTTGGAACACAAATTAAATGTTTATTTTTGTTATAATAAATGTCGTTATTAGTTATCTCGTTCATGAAATAAAAACGTATAGGTATTAGATATGGCACACCAGCATTTTACCAATTTGTGACAGATAGTTCTAATCTGTTAACGATTCCTGTTTTAACGTTATGCGTGTGTTGTCAGTACAGTTAAACTAATATTTATGTTCACAGAATGCAAATTTTACACAATTGTCTATTTAATTTTTCGACCGTTAACGCACATATTAAATGTCGTCCAACATTGTCATTGTATCGTGTGTAACGCCTCCCATTTTTGAGATAAGATAAACGCGACGTAGGCTGTGCCTATTTACACTTCGTGGGAACTATTTAGCGAATCTACATCTACATTATACAATAGGGAAAAGCTCGCCGCTGCTTTCATCACAACAAAGGGGCTTGAATCGACAGAACATTTCAAAAACGATTTTATAGGCGAATTTCTATTGCATTGCATTTTCCAATTGTTTTTTTTTTTGTTTTTTTTGTTTGTCACGAACGAACTAACAAGTTAGGTAAGCATATTCTGGTCGCTATAAGCAAATTTCCGAAGCATTTTCGTCTTTCACCAAAATTTTTGTTGCCATTCTACATTAAATACTGAACCATTAATTGTAGTCGTCATGTTGTGATGTAATTTAAGACGTCACATATGATTTTTTGGCTTACCTAAACAAGAATATTAGGTCCGCCTCTGCAGTACAGAAAACGACCCGACATTTAAGGCATTGCCTTCATCTAAACAAGGAGAGGTTCTGCGATACGTCTCTATTTTGAATAGCGGGGAAATTGAATTTGAACAATTGGCAAGGTAATTAATTTAAACAGTTGCACATAAAGCTAGATAAACATCTACAGAAAATGAATTATGTTGCGCTACTTAAAATATTTAAAGCAGTGTTTCGCGAACATTTCTTTTGAAAAAAATAAACGCTTGAAAAACATTTGTTAAATATAGCTTGAATAAGCTATATATACGTAAATTTCAAATATAATATAATTTATTATCTGTGGTGTCAATAGTTGAACACAAACATTGCATAAACAAACTACACTATAGTCAAGAATACTATATTACTATAGTAACTATAGTTCAATAGTGGTTAAATTGATTCGTGATACAAAGAGACAGTAGCTTTTCTTTCATGTTTCTTTTGCTAACTTGAAAAAACATAAGACATTGAATTTTCGGCGAAAATTTTTACCTGAAATCAGTTGCCCTTCAACCGTTTCTGTCATGCAAGGAGAAGATTGGCTGAAACACCTATAGCACTACAACTATTAAACGCATATTCAGCGATGGTTTCCGTTGACAGAAATGTCGTCGAGCAAAACGACATCAACCCAAAGAACTTGGACATCCACTGGCGATCGCAAGTCCTGCTCTGCAATCCCTATGCAATCAGATACGACTACGTTATCGACTTCGACGACCTGGTTCGGGATTCGAACCGTCTACTCGACTACTTGCAGCGCTACAAACCTAACGAGCCAAGCTCGCGACTAAAGCAGCGAAATGTCAGGACCAATACACGCACCACTAGCGAGGCATTCTCTTCTCTTAGCCGGTCGACCGTAGACGGGCTGAAAAAAGTTTACCAAGACGACTTTTACATTTTAAACTACGAATGACTATGATTTCACATCTGATTTTATTGGCCCGTTCTCAAATCGTGTCAAACTGCAATAAAATGGCAGAATGGTGGTATACATCTCAATTGTTCGAGTGGGAAAAATGTTGTTAATATATTTGTTTAGAGCGTAGCAAAAAGAGTCTTCCGTCGTCGAATGGTCACCTTTCCATTTATATTAGGCAAGGCTATTAGATTAAACAATAGACTGAAACTATCCTCCGGACATTGATTGAAATAAATACTAATGGTGACGTGGATAACACGACTGGCTTACTAAAGTAAATCCATCAACAAAGTTGTTAGCTTGGCGGTTGTTCTTGCTCCTTCAACTGCTAATTCTTTATTTTGTATTGTTGTGTTGTCTTATTTTTCGTAGAACAAATAGTGCCCGGCTCTGACCATATCTTGCGACCCCCAGGTTGTGAGTCACTGTGCCAGAGAAATAGATGCACGAATCGCATTTTAACTGAAAAGTGTTGTTTGAACCATATGCTTCATCCTCTATCATCAAACTAAATTACATTTACAAAACGAATTTATTCAGTGACGTTGAGCGCTTTACTGTGATTTATGTGAAGGAAAGAATAAGCCTACATGACAAAGTTACGACTCCAATAAATAGAAACACTTCATCAACATCGAATATCATATTAAAAAAAAACTGTTCCTGTGGTTGCTTACAACCAACGAGCTATTGTCGATAATAGCATATATATTTTGGAAAGCCTAATCTTCGTTTAATTGATGTTGAATTTACTGAAGAAGCCGTTAGTATATTTTTGTAGTTATAAGCAACATACAGTTGAATCTATTTTGAAAACGAGACCAATGGTATGGGAAAAAATGAATAAAATACTTGTTATGGTGATGTAAAACTAACTAATTACTATGTACGTTAAGAATGTTTTACGATATAGCTAAATAATGCAACCAATCAGTATTAAGTGTTTTTAAAACATTTTACCAAATCAGTGTTTTATAAGAAAAATACACTTCAGAGCAGTACTCCATAAAATATATCTTGCAATTATTGCAATACATTTTGACAACATTTATTAATAGGCAAATAAAATAATAAGGAAATAGAAGTTTATGGTAAAAGCAATATTTGTGAATGTTTCGCAGACAAACATGGTGGTATGCTTAACTGTACAAACCCGACATTTGCCTAATGTAGCAACGACATAACATAAAGCAGTTTGTCCGTTACAGTTCACCATTCTGACTGTAGCAGTTTTCTCCAGTAATTGCCATTAAAAGTTAGAAACTGAACTTGTAAGAACAACGATTTCGCGACGACGTGGCAGCAAAGCAGTGTTCTACTTGTACTTGTTGATTCGTCTTAGCTGAACGTAGGCCAGCAAAAGGAAGCCGAAAGCCATGCAGACGAGCGCAAGGACGTTCTGCCATAAGCCCCACACACCGTACTCAATTCCCTGCACTTGCATGTACTCCTCGCCCGTGGTGCTGCGCGAAAATTACAGTTCGAGATGTGGGGTTAGACGTTGTCTGCTTGGCGTGATGCTCAGTCAGCAACTCAAATAAAACAGTTACAGCAAGGAGCAATTACCGGCAGACTGGTTGTCTTCTTTGTTAATGCTGTACAAATGTTTGGATTGGAAATAGGATAAACGAAAAATAAAATTTTAACAGGATAGCATCTTACAAGCTATTTACCTCATATTTTCAACACACGATATTTAAAATGTATATGTTTGCTAATCTTTAAATATTATAAAAAGATAATCATGAGGCAAACATTGTACCAACGCCTATAACACGCTTGGACACAGCGATTGTCTCCCATACGTTTAGATATGTCACGTGACAAATATAGATATGCGTTGCTTAAATGGCCATGATATGTGAAAATGTAATGATGGCGCGCACCAATAATACATAAAGACTTGAAAATGAACATTGGAAACTTTAAAATACCAGTTTGGAATCCTGAATCCTAGGGTTGTGCTGATGCAGGGCGTTGGCGAACTCGGGTCGTAGCCAGGAAAGGAAGAGTTGTCGATAAAGACCAGACCGGACATCTCGTTAACGGTGAGAGCCTACGCAAACACAAGGCAATTCATATGTGAGTAACAAGGGCTCGGTAATAATTGACACATATAGTGGTTACTAACTTATCGCGTCGTTGGTACTAATATGGGTATCCAAAGATTATTGTACTTTTTCGCGGGAAAAAATAATGAAAACCAGCTTTTTGGGACCATACTAATCAGAAAATAAGGCGCTTTTGAAGTAGGGGTCATACTTTTAATGAACTAGTTTTATGATGAAAGGTTGGTGCTTATTTATTTAGGTGGTTATCTGCTTTACTTTTTCGTCGAAAACTAGTATAACATGTTTTTTAATTGTTTAAGCAATTTAATTTAAGTTGAGCAGCATTTTAAACCAAGAATAGTTTTACAAATGGGGAAAATTGAACTCCAGCAGGTCTTACATTGATCCCATAGCGAAAGATGCTGATCCACTTGATCCACTCAAGCCAAACAAGCAAAGTCCCAGTGTTGACCAGGAATCCTCCGAAGAGCATCATTAAGATGTAAGGAAGGCCAACCACGGCGTTGGCGATCGCAAACACCCGAACTGAAGCGCTGACCAGGAATGCCATGGCGGAGGCGGCGATCGCTGTCATGACAACGGTCAGCAGGAATATGAAGTACTTGGCGGCGTCCATTTGTAATCCTGTGGTACAAAATACATGATTACACACTGTAATATGTGTGTTTTGGGGGATTGAGTAGGGAATTTAATGAGTCTAGAGATAGCATAACTTATGATTTAAAAAATGTAAGACACCAGTGTTAATAAATTTCAGTACAAAAATGCGAAGAGATCACTAAAGCTATCCTCTACAACAGCTTATTAAATTGTTTGGTTGAAATACCAGTAAAGCTGTTCACAAAACTTGGTATGTTGAGCAAAATGTCTAAGATTTCAAACTTTACAAGATGTCAACTTAGTAGGCATATACCCATTAGCTTTAGCGAAAAAGACCAGCCCAATTATGTCAAACTAACTCACCTATCATGAAGTAAATGATGATGGTGAAGAACAAATTGGGGATGAGTCGGTTCGGAATGAGGTCGGCGAAAACCTGTGCGATGAAGTAGACCGAGACGCGGTAGTAACCGCTCGCCGATTCGTGCCTGTGGAATGCAAGTTATTCGAAAAGCACAAACGCAAAAAAAACTTTTTTTAACTTACACAAAGTGATGGCGGTTGTTGAGGAAAAGCATGAGGGCAGAAAGGTTTGACATCACTTGGGTCATAATAAGGAAGAAGAACACTCCGGCTCTGCATGAAAAAACAGTTTGTTAATACCGGATTATTGTTTTATGGATTCGCAGGGGTAAAGGGTGTTAACATTTGTTGTATTTGTGTGAAATATTGTACTTGTGAGGCTCTCTTCATGGTTAAATATTTTAAATTCTTGTTCGCTAACATGCACTATTAAGAAAAGTTACTTTTCAGATCAGTGCTTTTCAACCAGGTGTATTGTACACCCAAGGGTGTACCGCATTTGTAGGGTGTACTGGGTTGTACAAGATACCACATTACAATAAAAAGGTATAAAATAATACATAAACAAGTGTATTACCTTGCTGACTGGAGTGTAAAATGCATGGCACTACATGTATTTAAACGTCCTACAGCTTGTAAGATGCTATATTCTATTTGTGACATCATAACCAAATGGATCTCTTAATAATTGTTATTGTGGGGTAGGCCTACTAACTACTTCTTCGTACCGGTTAATAGTTTTGTTTTGCAGTACAACAGACTTTTTTTATAAGTCCAGTGCATTGCGCGGACTGGGGTGCATAAGTTCTTCAGTAAACATAAAAGTCTGCACTGTTCCAAAAAAGGTTGACAATAGATGACATAAACTAGTATAATTATCTTTTGTTTCATCTTTAATTATGGTTACTCTCCACCTTACATTTTGTACGTCTCATTTTAGCGACTTCTGGAGCTCTAATCTAGGTTTAGTGGTCAAGTCAGATTTACCTGTTTTGAAGTCCGGTTTTAAACGACGTATCGCTTTGGTAGAAGATAAGGCCAATAAGCACAGCAAAAATCACCAGGATGATAATTTGAACAAAAGAAGTCATGGGATTGCGAATTATGTTCAGAACAGTTCGCCGGACAACCGACTTTAGCTGAATAACACAAATAAATATAAGTTATACGTATTTTACTGGCTAAGCGAGTCTGTTTCTGTGGAAGTCTTAAGCAAAAATATCTGTAATACCATTGCAAGTTGATTTTTACTCAAGATTACCAACCCATATAGACTAGAGAATAATCATATATAAATATTTGATTTCTGGGTAGAGATTCTACCGTTCAACTCTACTGTATAAATGTACTGTATAAATAAAATGTAAATGCATAAATAGGACTGTCAGGAAAATGGCATAGAAATAGGAAGAGTAGAACACGATTAGGCGGTCACACGGTAATGTTGATAGTAAGTACTTTTTATTTATGTCTTACCTGTGTAAAAAAGCCATTAGCATAACATGTCCTGTAACCAACGTTGACTTCAGGTGTGGGGCCTCCCGTTTTCGCCTCGAATTTTCGCTTTAATGACTGCAGATACAAGAACGCATGTGTTTAGTGTGAAACCGTGTGTGAAATATGACCTTTTTCGTAAGGTGGTGATATCGCCCATTGTGCGAGTCGTGGAAGTTTCTAAATTTATCGTTCAATTGACGAAGTCTCTAACCGTGTAATGAAAATACAACCGGAATCGAAAAAAGCTATACAAACTCTTTTTACAAATATATTTTGTAGAGTATCGAAAAAAACGTGCGAGTATGTAAGACATCCAAAATTTGTAATCGACAACCCTGAAAGACCATTATACCATTAATATGTTTTTTGAACACAATTAATAAATCAATTTCGTTATTATTTATTGTGTCTATAAAAGAAAAACACATAAAAATGCAAAAAAAGTAAAAACAAACTTCAGTGAATCATTAAGATAGAGTTTTTATTTCCTACGAATCTATTGCCGCATCCAATGTTCCCGGGACAATTGCTTTCCACCCCTGTGGGAGTAAACAAACATATTCCCCTTGTTTTCACTTTTCCGGGACATAAAAAAGCATTTTATTGGGATCAACTGCAAAGATCGAAACTATCGGCCAGCATTCGGTAAGTAAGAAGCTGGATTAGCGACAAAAACCAACCGCCAACGGTTTTTCTGTTTCGGCGAAAAAGGATGAGTTTCGGAACTTCTCGTCGAGCTTCTTGTCCTCCACCTCTTCCTCGAGATCTTGATCCATCGCGATCCGGATCTCCTGGGAGTTCGCTCTCGGGCGACGCACAGTGTCGACTAAAAGCGTTTTAGTTAAATAAGCGTAAATTAAGACCGGGCGAGAAATCGCAAAAAAAGGCAAATTAAATCTAAACACAAACATGCACCATATTATTTTCCGAATATGTAATGCTGCTGAAATGTCTGATTTGTGTTTCTTTACAAGCAATCTGCCTTTTAATCTTATTTATCATAATATACTTTTAGGCACATATTTTGCTATTCAAGTTTCTGCATTCCGCTTCTGTACAAGTAACATATTTTTTTCATATATATTTACATCAAACTTTCTGTATTCCGTTCCCTTTCAAACAGTGCTATTTAAATCTTGGGTGTCTATAAAACTATATACATATATGTTTTTACCTTAATCTAGCTTTTATTAATTTAATCTTATTTCAGTTGTGAGTGTAATTTCTAAGTGGGGGGCATGTTCACTGACTATACCCGTTATCTTACCTTCGTTCCCGCTGGTCTCCGATTCGCTGTTCATGCGACCAATCAAGCGTGAAGTGTTGACGTCACCGCCGACGATGTCCAGGAAAAAATCGGCCGGGTTGTGAAAGCGAGGACACGGGTAACCTTGCAGTAAAAAGAGTAAACTTTTAAAAGAAGCTAATACTATTATTAGCTTAACTTTACATTCAAGCGCCAAAAATTGTTCCATGAAAGATGGTCATAATTTTATCAAAATTACCCGTAACATATTATCTCTAGTAAAAGATTCTTTATTGTATATGCAGTAGAGCAAGTTTATCTTTACTTAGCTATAAAAACTGCAATCAATACTAATTCAAAAGTGTCAGGCTGGTCCCCAAATTTCCGTTTTGTTATCCCCTAATATACGTAAAATGTATAAACTTGTATTACCGATTTCGTTAAAGTAGTCTACCGCCTTCTTTGCGTGACCTCTGTACACGATGTTGCCCTTGTTAAGCAAGAGAAGGCGATCAAATAGTGTGAAGATGGAATACCTCGGCTGGTGAATTGACATAATGATGTTCCTTCCGTCACTCGCCAGCCTAAACAAATGTTTTTTTGGCAATGACTGAAACGTGCATTTTATCTGAGTTTCTGCTGAAATGCTATTTTAGCTTGGGGAGTATTTGTGTTTGACGAACGTCGACCTAATACACATAGCTTTTCTGTGCATGTTTAAATAAATATGGGGTCACATTAAACAAAAATTAAGCGCAATATTACTTAATCACAGTGAAAAACAGAAAAAAAAGCAAAAAATGTCCATTTCAATTAGGTCGATCAGCGGTTGTCAACCAGTAGGCCATGGCTCACTGGTGGGCCATAAGAACATTTGAGGTGGGACACAGACCGATTTAAAAAAAGCTAGATTTAGTTTTATTTGTGTCACTATATTTAATTTTACAGGAATAATGGCTTGGGGAGGAATTAAAAAGAAAAGTAAATTTATTGTTCAACCGTAAGTATCTCACTAATGCACGGTTGAATAAATAATCTGTTTTGAAACAGTTTTTTTTTTTTATAAAATTTATTTGGCAACAGAATTTTTTGCAACGTAAATGGGCCACAAAAGAAAAAATGTTGAGAACCACTGAATTAGGTTATTACCACTAATTTATAAAATCAAAAGTCTGGGTTGAATTGATTTTACAATTTATTAAGTTAAATATATCATAGGCTAAACTAAATTTACAGGAACAAAAAGGAAATAATTTATAGGAACAAAAGAAAATATTCGGCTTACTTGTACAAGAGGAGCACGATAGAGTTGGCGGTGTTGGCATCGAGGCCGGTGGTGGGCTCATCCAGGAACAAGACCGGAGGATCGAGGATCATCTCCATGCCGACGTTGACGCGCTTCCTCTCTCCTCCGGACACGCCACGGATCATTTCGTTTCCAACCTGGAAAGAGTAACTTTATGTTTCTGAGTAAAATCCTAGAAACTGTAAACTTAAATTGTTCCGTAGGTTCCAATCAGTTGTGCATCAAATCGTTTTATCTTCGAGGATGATTCGTACATGTTGTGTCTTCACTTATCAATATTTGGGAATTTTATACACTTATCAATATTTTTTAGAACCATGGGGTCACCTTATAATTTTGCTTTAAAAAATTATTGCAATATTAAATATTCTAGACAAGGTGTTACGCTCTCTGGTTAAAACCAATTAAACATACGACAAGGTAAACTCTTTTTTGCTCGCGTTACACGCAATTAAATGCATGAGAGGTGCAACAAGTAAACCTAACTTTGTATAAAAGTTGTAGTTACCCCAACTAGGTAGTTTTAAAAGTTGTAAATAGTCGCTAACACTATCAAAGAGTTGGTAGAGTAACAATATTTTGCAGTAAAACTAATTTTATTAATCAGTAATTAAACAAATTCTGGCTTGTATTAAACTTATATTAACAAAGCAGTTATATTTGTTTCTTAATATAAGTTAAAAAAATAAAAGAGTCCAATTTTTTTTCTCTTAGACAAATATTTATTTCAAACAATTATAGTTTAAGACTGTGTGATATCATATAAAGCTAAATGAAAAAGGAAAACATACTGAAAACCGTTTCAAAACGTTAGTTTCGACGTCAAACACAAGGGTACGAAAATGTGAAGACGAAAATACTGAAATTACTCCTACCAGTGTGTCGGCGCAGGCCTGGAGTCCCAGCTGTTCGATCACGTGATCGACCTTCTTTTTTCGCTGCTCGGCGCTGAATTTCTTCGAGGAAAGGCGGAGGTTGGCAGAGAAGGCGAGGTTTTCGCGCACCGACAGGGTTCCCATCACTATGTCGTCCTGTAGGGAAGGGAAACCTTTATTACAAGTGCTTTGTAATCTCACTAATTCGTTGTTATGGTGCCACTACAGCCAAGTCTACTTTATCCCATTGTAGATTGTGGGTTGACTGTGTTACAGAGGTCTGTTCAACATACGGCTGCTGACCGTATGTGGTAAGCTTCTTCTAAAACTTGTGACGTTTATGCAGTTGTTTTTCTAACTTGACGATATCTCCTATTCAACAATATTGCACGTATTTACTTTACTATGGTTTTATTAACGCGTGTATGTGGTTCAACAAAATAAGTGTTCCGTTCGCGATGTTGTACCATTTTTCGTTATTTAGGCCTGGTGTATCGTTTGTAAAGTCGTTGGATTCTTAAAGCGAATCACACGAGAAGTGGTTTCCATTGTGCTGAAACTAATCTCAATATCGTTAAAAGTAAAGTTACAATTTGAGCATAGTTAGGTTACAACAAATCTCTTAAAAGCATTATCCCGGAGTCCCAGCGGTCGGTCAACAAAATGTTCCGTTTTTGCGTTTAGTGAGCCATATTTGACAGGCTACACACTATACGGATTTTACATGTATGATTGATTTGTAAATAAGGCTGTGTGACAGGAATAAATAAGGCTGCGTGACAGGAAGGCCAGCTTATGGGCAAACTGAGGTACAGGGCCAAAAGGACGGACAACCTTTGTAAAAACAACGCAATTCTCGGTAAGTCGATGAATGTCCCGTTTCGGCTTAAACGAAAAACATATAGAAGCGATGAAATAATTACTGTCACGCAAACCGTAAGTCAAACAATGCATGAGTAAGTGAAGCATAACAAAAACAATTCAGGGATGCACGAAAATATTTTAATTTAAGCAAATAAACACAACAGTATGAGCCTTCTATAGTTGTTTAAAGTATAGCTGTGTTTCTTTATCACCTCAAAAGGCGACCAACCTGTACAACGTAACCGCTCATGAGACGAAAGTCCTGTGGTGGTGACTCTCCGTTCAAAAGCACGAATCCACCTTTAACACCGGCCGGATCCTTTCGTTTCGCGAGCACATTAAGAAGCCTGCAATAAAACAGGGGCGGCATTATGAACAGTTCCTCGCTCGCTAAGTTACCGAACTCGTTTTATAGAGGGATTAACGAGCGAAAATCTCGCAAACCCATTTGGTATTACGAACGGTCCTCCACACCTCGCTGAACAAGACGTACGCACGAAAGAATGCGTCGCAATCACCAGAAAAAGGACGGATGACTCAGCAAAATTGTCGCCAAACCGTCGTTTAGATTTTTTTTGGAATTCGTTTGCTTCTTTTGAATGTTAAATTTATTATGAATAAATTTTCAAGGTGAACCGCATCAATATACAAAACGCTTTGGAGAAGCAACGTTAACTGAATTGACTGGCCCTGTATAAAGTTAAAGAGATTCATACTCACTTAAAAGTGTTGAAAAACAATGTATTACTAATTTACAGAGAAAATAACAATACTTAGGAAACACTGAAAAAATCAGTCTTATTTTTGTCTTGTAGCAGGAGAGCAGCATGAGGAGAACCAACGACAAAATTGTTTAGATCAATTGGTAAAAAAACACAAATGAGTCCTGCCCTGAATCATCTAACAGCTACTTACAAACAACAAGACAATCGAATAGTTGGTGTCCACAAGTGGGCCTATTGTTTTTGTTTTTTTGAAGTTTCAAACATAGCTAACTTACATGTTAGCTGTGAACTTTTGTAAAAGCATATTCTTTGTATAAAAATAAATAGATTGGGCTGCATTTCAACCATTTGTATTTGAAAACATAATTTGCAAATGTCTTGCTTCATTGTTTTAAAGCGGGGGTCGGCAATCTTTTTTGCACTACGGAACGGTTTAAAACTGAAGCTTTGTCGCGGACCGGCCTTAAAATACAACAAATGTTCAATAAAGGACATTACTACCACTTTTTCCAATGACTTATTAAAATGCATACGTTATTTTAGAAAACTTTCCTGTCTGAACATCAAGATAATCAATTATTTTATTATGGGACATTGTTTCCATGATTTTATTCTATCGCACTTTAATGTAAGCACGCTTGGACATCAAAGAAACAAGATATTTTAGCCAATTTTTCGATATATTGTACATACGAGGTGTTAAATTTAACAATAATTTAACTGATATAGCCACAGCACACTATTGTTTTGAAACTCACGACAGCTTGATACTAAATGTGATTTTTTATCATACAAAATCAACCATGGACTATATCTTTAAATTGAAACCAAACTTAATGTTTTTCCAATATGATCTAGAAACCCTGCTACGGACCGGTAATGAACTCCTCGCGGACCGGCACCGGTCCACGGACCGGCGGTTGCCGACCACTGTTTCAAAGTATTAATGTATGAGCTTGCTATTAAAAAAATGCTATGTTTTAGCAGAACTCATTTCTGTCAACTTAACAACAGCTTTCAAGTTTTCTATTCCCTTATACTCTGTTTTTTGGTTTTTTTTGTGATTCAACAATGTTATGAGCTTACCAAATACGGTACAACAGCATATTTTTAGTACAAACAAATTTTGTTTGTGTTTCTGATTGAACTTCTGGCCAAGTGTTTCTTTGGGTGTTCAAAACAACGTTTAAAGTTCGTCTTAAATAATTTTGTAGCATAGACGCCGATTTTTGTTTTTGACAGGGGTGCTTAAAATTTTACGCTAAATATAAGTCACAAAATGTCCACTAAAAAGACAAGTTTGTTTGCAGAGTGGTGAAAGCGTTAAAAGTATTTCACGGTAAATAATTGACTACTGCGGAAGCAAGGATTTTGCATGACGATTTATCATTGTTTTGGGGGTTAAGCACTGTAAGCACCCCAGACTCGTTTTTTAAAAGTCTATGCTGTGTAGGTAGGAGATCGCCTAATTCCATAATCACGCAATTAGGCATGAGGAATTCACAAGTTAATTATGAATCGTTGTCATGACATCCATTAGGTGTCGGCAATATTATAAACGTTTATTATTAATATTTTTTAGCTTTATTTGCAGCAGAAAGGTTACAAACACAAATTAAGCGCTAGCCTACCGAGCGGTCTCAGCCGCTCATTAGTTGGCGAGGAGTTTAGCGAGATTTGAGTGGCGAGAAGTGGGTTCGTAATACCAAAAGTCGACTTAACGCGCTCGTGCGTCGTTAGCGAGCTCGCTCAACTTACCGAGGTGTGTTCATAATGCCGCCTCAGGCCATGCATCGATTTAACATTTCTAAAAATACTCATTATTTTGGTTTCACCATGACCAAGTTTGTACAATCGTGAAACCAATTTTGTAAACATTTTGTAAAGTCGTTTATGCTAATTTTTTCTTTTCAAATCAGGATAGTTAGTAATTTATACTTTGTATTTGAAAATTTATGTTAAGAAAACTGTGATTTAACGAATAAAAAGGACTAAAACATGCTACCTTGCAGATATATTCGCGTTAAACCAAATTATGCTATTAGTGTCGGAAATAAATAAAAAAATGTTTTTTCTCACAGAAAATAAAACAAGCCCTAGGTTCTAGGCAAATATTTCGTTTATTATTTATGGTGCTGCAGTTGCAACACACCTTTGCAAAACGACCTTATAGTAACACACCTTCTTGCTAATATTTTACGCACATTCGCATACAAACTGCGTGCATGCATACGTGAAGTTCAACAAAACTCACGAGGTTTTTCCGCTTCCGGTTGGTCCCATGATTGCGTTCAAGCCAGGCGGTAGCAGACCGCTGAAAAGAAAAATTAAACGCCCAATTAAATATACTTTTTCTTGATTTGTCATTAAAACGTTTACAGCAATATTGTATAATGAAAAAGAGGCATTTCCTATGGTAATGCCGTGCGATGCATGAATTGAATTTTTTTAAAAGAAGTCAATGCATTTTGAAAAAGCATTTAAATTTTTTGTTGTTAATGAGCAGCACAAAAAGGGCAAAATCTGAAATGTATTATTCGTCGTATTTTTATGCCAATTGCACAACGAATTTAGAAATTTGCGAAAATGCAATAGATATACGACACGTAGAGAATCGTTTATTTATAAATACGTTTGGGTCCATCGTGTTGACTCAAATTAAACGTTTGGAATTGACTTGAGCGCGAAAAAATTATTATTTGCTCTATGTTACTGTAGGCTATAACCGCTGCTGACATACCGTTCAGTTTAACATTAATAAACCGAGCATAATATTGTAGAGGGTAGCACTTGTTTCAAAGTAAAATAGGCTTTACAGAATTCAATTCCGGCGACTTACCTCACTCCGCATAGAATCTCCTTCATGGCTGTTTTTCCACACAGGGGCACATCGTCTAGTTTCTGCTTCACTTCATAACGAAGGTCGTGAAACGAAACTGTCACACCCTCACTTACCTTTTCGTTTGGCGACATAGGCTTAGTTTTTTGTCTAAAAAGTAAAAGGCCCGTCACTTTAAAGGCGTTTCACTTAATATGACAAGTTTCGCTCAGTAATGTGACACATAAACTACTGTTTAAGTGTGAGCAAATCATGGATTTGCTTGGATAGCTTGAAAATTAGTAAATACCTGTTAACGGTATCAAGACTAATATTGCCGTGTACATTACAAAGCCGCTGATGAGAGATTAAACAGCATGTGTTGCCCACTTCTTTGTATTGGTATTTCCAAGGGAACTCAGGCAACATTGTCAGCTGTGTCGCATCACTGCGTTTAACCTGTAAAGCTACCCTCATTTAGGGCAGCAGTGGCAAACTAACATGCTTGACTAAGCGCTGCCTGTTGGATGGCTATATTTATGCCATTTTAGGCAATTTGGAAGCAATTTAAACGCATTATCAAAAACAGCATTTTATTACAATGCTATAAAGACGTCTTACCTGGAGAAAGAACTTGAGGGTTTCGAACGAGGTTTGGAAGATTCATCTTGTTCAACGCTTTCATGAAGCTCCATAATAACAGCCGCCTTAACTTGAGCAACACCAGAAGGCAAGTGATCGCTGCCGGTTACATTCCAGTTGAGCGACAGGGGACAACGCCGTCGTAAACTAACGCTGAAGCTTTTTTATTGTCGAAATGACGAGGTTTTCCGCCTAGCATTAAAACGGCGAATGACACAAAACAAAAGTCGCTCAAACTTCTAAAAATTACAAGGCTATCTCCCATTTTGCAACTTTAAAAAAATAGTTTATGAAAATTATTTCTATATGACACTAGTGTTTATAAACTACATTATCTTATTTAACTTTGAGAAAAGATTTTCGCATTGGTCAGCGTTGCTCGAAATCTTTAAAAAAGAATTGGTGTTGGAATTCACGACTGTATACACTCGACTAAAACACTGCCGTATTTCTCTTTATGGCATACCACGTTAATACGTGTGTCGCACTGCGGTTAAAGGTTTAATCTGCAATTGATTACTTATTGGTTATCAAGATTTTAATTGTTGACGTATGGACAAAAAAATTAGACTTGGACTTTTTTTAGCATGGTGTTTTGTTTTTTGCCCTTCTCAATACATGTTTTGCGATTCGATGGCAACCTGAAATATCACGTTGGTGAGTTGCCCACCAGCATGTGTCGTGTTTACCTTTCACCGGTAAATTTCATCTTACCAGTAAACTTCATCAGTTTTTGTTAAGATACTGTATGTGCATCATCTTTTAGTTGGGACGCCGATTTTAATCTGTGTGACGCGATTCATTAAAATGTGTACTTTAGTTAAACAATTGGAGAGGTAATAGGGGATAATACATAACTACACGACAACGACTTTAAGCACCGTGCATAGTACGTGGATACTCTGACGAGTAGTTGGACGCCTTACTTGATTAAGGCATGTCGCGTATACATTTTGTCAAGCTTTTCATTTAAATCTATCGTAAAAAGGGGTTCCAATTCCGTTTGATATGTTGTCGCATATTTGAAATTACATCAGTAACTGCCGTTCCCAACACCAATGGATGAAAACTGTGGGGTAGCCTACTCGCAGTTCTCTCGAACACTACTGACAATGAACACCTTGGCAAAGGAATTTTAAGTGCCAGCAATACCGGTAAGCTGCAGCTGATGAGAAATGTGTTTGGCCCGCTATCTAATCAATATACACATAGTTAGTTCGTCGTTTTAAAAGATTACTTACCCAATCGTCTCTGACCTAAGGTTAACAACAATGGAAGTCTGTCGTCCGTTTTACCAATTAAAAACAATTTATATAGGATTGAATAATGCCTAAAAGATTACATGATATACTTTCACTTAAAAATCAATTTGTTTAAGATTAAACTAATACAGTACGGGTCACGATAAACGAGTTAATTGCACACTAGAGCAACAGAAAAACAACAAATACCGAACTTCCCCGGGTGCTAATTGTTAATTTCCCGTATTGATTTACCAAATACTTAATTTTGCCATATTTATTTTAGTGTTGGTTTACATTAGACCATGTTGTAAGGAGTAAAACAACCGAGATTCGTAACTTTGACGAAGCTGAGAATGGCGCTGTTGCAAAAAGAGAAAAAACATATTGCAGATTTGTATCAAAAAAAAGTTCTTAAAATGAAAATACAACTAACAGACGAAGAATAAGGTACGTCAAAACACCGGACAACAAAGTAACCATATTTTTTCAGTCTTTTTCGGGCATAGTTAAATCATGCATTTATTAAATGTCCTTATTTACCTTAAAGTAGGGCGTTCTAAATAAAATTTGAATCGCCCAAACATCCAAATTCATAAACGAATAGCGGATGTAAGGTAAATTAACCATGTAATTGTGCATTTCAGTACGTTAAAACGCCTTATTATCAAAATAAAGAAATTAAAATACACATTTTTCGTTCCTTTGGTGACTACAATTATTATTTTTCGACTATCAGTTTTTTTTTGTCTATCGGCTCACCAAAAACATCGCCTTACAGAAACAAGGTTTACATACTTGACCCCTGAAAACGACGAAAATTATATACGGAAATTGACTGCGAGGGCAATTTCCACTATAAAGACAAAAATTTGCACATTGCGAAAAGTCGGTGTTTCACTTGTACTTGTTGATTCGTCTCAGCTGTACGTAGCCCAAGAAGAGGAAGCCGAAAGCCATGCAGACGAGCGCAAGGATGTTCTGCCATAAACCCCACACCCCGTACTCAATTCCCTGCACTTGCATATACTCCTCGCCCGTGGTGCTGCGCGAAAATTACAGTTCGAGTTATAAAGATTATATCGTACGCTATTTTCTCTGGAAAATAAACCGGGTCCTTGGGGTGCTGGCAATACAATATGGTGGTTATGTAAGGATACGAAATATAACTTTGTTTAAATATAAGCCGGATACTTCGGGAAGGATTTTACCGTAATCAGTTGGCCTAACCAGGATTGTAGAGCATGAAATCTGGTACAATCCTGTTATACCAATTAACTTTAGTAATCCAAAGGCATTCGGTATATTATTACGAATTGGTCCAGACTAATTCAGCAGGCCTAAGTCACAGAATATACCCATGTTAATTGCATGGCTTAGCAACGTACAACAATGAAATTCCCAGAGGGTAATAACCATAATAAACGGGGTAATGTCCGGGTCAGGGTTTCATGCCTGGGTTAAGTCCTTTTGTAACTTACAAAAGTTGTTATCGTAAAAACAACAACAATAAATTGTAGTACTCGCAGTGCCGCTAAACGTACACCAGCAGTAATGCATTGGAAGCTTAAAATACCAGTTTGGAATCCTGAATCCTAGGGTTGTGCTGATGCAGGGTGTTGACGAACTCGGGTCGTACCCAGGGAAGGAAGAGTTGTCGATAAAGACCAAACCGGACATCTCGTTAACGGTGAGAGCCTACGCAAAGCACAGGGTACACAAATTAACTACAGCAAAAATGTCGGACTTCAAATACTGGAAAAGTTGCACCAATGTACAGCAGATGATTTGTACAAAGAATGGTAACAAAACACATGTGGTTAACGCACTGCCTACGCAAACTGTCTTATGGTTGGGAAGTTCGTTATATGTTCAGGTAAGTGATTATTCACAAGTGTAACGACATAACGAAAATAGCAAAAAGCTCGATTAGTAATTCAAAAGGCTCCTGAGTTGGTACACAAGACAAGAAAAAGGTTGAAATAAAACATGTTTAAAAAAAGGTAAAAAAGGATGACGAAAATATAGATTTTAACAGGAATACCTTATAGTCTTTACAACGTTTCACAACATACTTACATTGATCCCGTAGCGGAAGATGCTGATCCACTTGATCCACTCAAGCCAGACAAGCAAAGTTCCAGTGTTGACCAGGAATCCTCCGAAGAGCATCATGAAGATATAGGGAAGAGCCACCACGGCGTTAGCGACCGCAAACACCCGAACTGAAGCGCTGACCAGGAATGCCATGGCGGAGGCGGCGATCGCTGTCATGACAACGGTCAGGAGGAAGATAAAGTACTTGGCGACTTCCATCTGTAATCCTGTCATGCGAAAAATGCGATCATTAGCAGAAATGAACAGCTGAGTGTAATCAAATGCTTGTGGTGTAAACTGCAAAAAGACAACTCTCAACGTAGGAGGCCACAATTGTTTCTTTAAATAAGCGCAAATTTGTCTCTTCCCCCATTCACAAAAAATTAAAGAAAAACAACAATGTACTGATGAGATTTTTCTCCTAGAAAAGCTTCCGAATCAACCTAAGAATGCATAAAATATTATAAATGAGTTCTACTATACTACTATTTTAACCCAAACTCCAAATTATAGTCATTCCTGTACACAAGTATAAGAAAGATCACTATTTAAGAGATTCCATCCGAAATTTAAACATGCGATAAGGCGAAACAACAACTATAGTCTTCTAACCCAGTGTTTCTTAATCAGGTGAATGGTTCACAACAGGGTGAATAAAATTTTGCAGGTGTGAACCAACCAGAAGGGGTGAACCGTCAGAATAGGATGACAGCTTGCGAGCATTTGGTGACTGTGTTTTGTGCTTTTGTAGCTTTATATCTCTGGACTCAAGAAATTGTCATTTTGTGCTGTTATATATAGACGAGACAGTTTTATCATATCATGAGACAAAGGTGAATGAAATCTGGAGATAGATGCTAGGCGTGAACAAAACTAAAAAAGTTTGAAAAGCACTGTTCTAACCGATCATAAAGTAAATGATGATGGTGAAGAACAAATTGGGGATAAGTCGGTTCGGAATGAGGTCGGCGAAAACCTGTGCGATGAAGTAGACTGAGACGCGATAGTAACCGCTCGCCGACTCGTGCCTGTGGAATTAACAGAGCACGGATTAATTGGTTTATATGAAAAGGCTAACAAAAAAAACAAAAAGCATAAGGCAAACGTACACAAAATGATGGCGGTTGTTGATAAAGAGCTCAAGCGCGGAGAGGTTGGACATCACTTGGGTCATAATGAGGAAGAAAAACACACCGGCTCTGGATAAGACAACATATTTGGTTAACCCTAAGTTTGAATGTAGGGCCGAATTTTAAAACGGGGCTGCGAAGTCAGTTTAACACACCAAGAGTCCGAATATGGTCGCAAAAATAAATTGGAGTCCGAGATTCGAATACCGAGACCGTCTACGTCCAATATAGAATCTAAGTCCGGCTCCGACTCTAAGCCATAGATTCTCCCCCATTTAACTCAAACAGATTAAATATATATATATATAAATCCACTCGTTCAGAAGGGTTCATATAAACAAAGCGTGGTTGGAAACAATTCCACCATATGCTATTCCACCTCGGCCTTATCGGTTTTATGTAAGTAGTCCATCCCATGTCGGATTGGGAGATTCTTTAAAATAATGATTTTGCTACTGTAAGGATTTAGGTACTGCTTAAGTATAAGCTAGGAATGTTCTTCTGCGTTGAAACTAACATTTTGCAAGTTTGCTTTCGGAAGATAATCCCGGTAGCGAAAAATATTTAACGTGAAAAAAATTAAAAAAACTATAGTCAGGCAAACTGGCTAACAATTAATTTTAATTGAAACTTATTTAGGCGAACGATAAACACGGGTAACACAAAGACGCTTTCGTTTAGCGAAACCTGACGGTAAGTTACTTACCTGTTTTGAAGGCCGGTCTTGAAAGACGTGTCGCTTTGGTAGAAGATAAGACCGATTAGCACAGCGAAAATCACCATGATGATAATTTGAACGAATGACGTCATGGGATTACGAATGATGTTCAGGACCGTTCGCCGGACAACCGACTTTAGCTAAAAAGCACAAACAGTCCTACGTTTGATACTTTTGCAGGGCAATCAAGAACTTTTTAGACTTTCGAAAACAATAATAAACTAACATCTTCAATTCAATGTTGATTTGAATAATTTTGGTAAACAAAACTATATTAATACTGTAGATTCGCCGGGTAGATATTTTTTGTCAAAATTTGTCCGTTTTGGGTACAGCGATACCTAAAATGCGATACATTTGCTATCCTAAAATGAATAAATCTGAAAGTCGAAACCAAGGCGCTCACCTGAGTAAAAAAGCCGTTCGCGTAATGAGCTGTGTGGGTTAGATCGACCTCGGGCGACAAGACTCCAGCTTTGGATTCGAACTGCTGTTTTATCGACTGTAAATGAGCAAAGTTATACTTGTCCAGAATTCCGAGTGTTATCTGATAGTCTTATGTAAGAAATTAAAATTCCCAGTAGGTAAAAAAACATAGTTAAAAATGTAAAAGTTTAAAAATCGTATTACAGCTTTTTTTCAAATAACGCCACAATGTGCCATACAGATTAAAAACTTAGGTAACATTAGAAAAACTCTTTACTATCAATGGAAAAACTTTATTCTCAATTGCGTACGTTTTTGCGTAAATACGTCAATATTCGCTCAAATGAAAAGCAAACATCTGCCCATACCTTTGACGGTACCTTAAATAAAACAATAATAACGAATTTTGTCGACAACTATACTAGGTGTTAATATATAGAGATTATTATTCAGACGATACAAATTGTTCATATAGGTCTGAAAACTTTCTATTTATTCTGCTCCCATTTTTAATATGTTAGGCATAGAAGTACAGCCGTCCGATCCGGCGGTGGAAAATGTGTAAACAAGTTTGTTAAAATTTAAACGTACAAAGGTGATGTTTATGACGTAATTGATTTCTACGTCAGGATGAGAAGTTTCGTAACTTTCAGCTTTAAACAAACTTAGATTAATTTAGATTAAAGGAGGATCCGCTGCTTCGGATAATAAAACACAGGTGATAGTAGGGTTGTTCAAAAAAACACTTTTTGTCAAATTTCAGTGTGGCCCCTGGAATTGTTAGGTTGCGTCTAAAAACCCCACAAACCAAATCCAAGCACTTATGGTTCAGTATTAATAGTGCTACGTGAATTTAAAAATTCAACAAAAAAAATTTATCCCCCCCCCCCAAAAAAAAAATTTCTACTTTCTTGCATTGCTCTGCAATTGAATAGCTATAAATAAACCTGTTTTGCAGTAAAAAAGTGAGTAGTCATGGTACAAATGCCACATTTCAACAACATTTGTTAGGCTGTTTAATACGAAAAATGGCTTAAAAATTTAAAATAAAGCAGATGCAGCACACGACAAATCAATAAAATAGTGCATTTAGTCTTCACACAATTATATCAATTACTTATCTTAAGTTCAAAAAAAATGTGCTAAGAAGCCATTTTTCGTACAAAACAGCCTAACAAATGTTGTTGAAATGTGACATTTGTACCATGAGTACTCACTTTTTTACTGTAAAACAGGTTTATTTATAGCTATTCAATTGCCAAGCAATGCAAAAAATGTAAAAAAAAAAATTTTCAGTAGAAGGATAATTTTTTTTTTCACAAATTTGGCCTAAATATGAATTTTCAAATTGACATTGCACGGTCAATACTGAACCAAGCGTTCTCAGATCTGTTTTGTGGAGATTTTAGACGCAACCTAACAATTCCAGGGGGTCCCCACTAAAACTTGACAAAAAAGTGTTTTTTTGAACAACCAACTATATAGGCATTGGATCCACACCAAAACCAACTTAGTATTAGACGAGTACATCTGCCATCTATATTATCGGTATCGCTCTTAACCGATTATATTAAGCACGGTCAGGTGATGCAAAACTATATATAAACGAGGCCACAACAGTATTGGGCCCAGCCAGGGCCCAGCAGGGGCTGTTGTATATAAACGATAAAAACCTACAGCCAACGGTTTTTCGGTCTCGGCGTAAAATGATGAGTTTCGGAACTTCTCGTCGAGCTTCTTGTCCTCCACCTCTTCCTCGAGATCTTGATCCATCGCGATCCGGATCTCCTGGGAGTTGGCTCTCGGGCGACGCACAGTGTCGACTGTTAAAAAATTAACTTGAAATCTAAGCTTATACCTAGCTTGTAGTTCCGAAGGTTAGGTTATATAAAATGCTTATTAAAGTTGACATATACAAAAATGGCTTTACTCTCAAGTAAGTCCCATTCTTGTCAGCCTCTCAATCGAAGCTTCGGTCTAAGTTATCTAAAGGACTATGTGGTCGAACGTTGCTCTTCTAAAGTTTATTATAAGCCGTGGAAATTTACATTTTCTTTATTGCGAAGTCACGCTTAATTTAAACTTCTTCAGGTTAGCTTACTTTCGTTTCCGCTGGTCTCCGATTCGCTGTTCATGCGGCCGATTAAGCGTGACGTGTTGACGTCACCGCCAACGATGTCCAGGAAAAAGTCGGCCGGGTTGTGAAAGCGAGGACACGGGTAACCTGAAAGTAAAATTATCGGAAAAAAATTTAACGAGACTGTCTTTAAATGTCTTTAAAAAATTTGGCCAGTTAGCCCAAGATTGTGTGAATAACTACAAAATTATAAAATAACAAAGAAAAAAAATAAGGCTGCTTTTCCAGACTGACCAAAAGTAATGTTAATTCGACTTGTATATGGCAAACTGTTCAGAATAGATTGTTAAAATTTAGTTGATACTATTTATGAACTTATTTTAACAAAGGCATCTTAATTTAAAACAAGAGTTACTTGAATTCAAAATATAAACTAAATTAAAGTGAATTGCGTTTAGTATGCTTGTTGGATGTATGATCCTTTTTTTGTTTAATGCAGAACCTTTTACCTTTGGATAAAAACATATACTATTCAAACAAAAGGTACCATCGACAAAATACAGTGTTGTGAACGGTGATTTACAAAAAAACAGTTGACTAGAGACATACATGTCACCAATGATTAGTGTAATATTACACTTTTAACAATCCAGAAAACTATACTAGACGTCTAATGTTATTACCGATTTCGTTAAAGTAGTCTACCGCCTTCTTTGCGTGACCTCTGTAAACGATGTTACCCTTGTTAAGCAAGAGAAGGCGATCAAATAGTGTGAAGATGGAATACCTCGGCTGGTGAATTGACATAATGATGTTTCTCCCGTCACTTGCCAGCCTGAAAAAGTAATACTTTTCGTGAGACCTATACTTTGAGCATTCAAGCATTAGTTTTCAACTAAGAAATAACAAGAATAAAGTTATTTTCTGGGCGTTTATTTTTACTATACCGAGATTGGGATTTAGGTGTATTTCTGTTTGACAAACATCGCCTGTTCTGTCTATACCACTTCAAGGAACCAGTTTATATCAAGAAATCATACATTCTGCTGGGCAAATACATGTTGTGAACTCCTGCCACATAATTGGCATAGTCGCGACTAATGGCTCAAAATTACTTTTTTTAAACAATCTTACAGTTTAAGTCTCATATCTCATAACACAGGACTTATAAATATTTCATAAAATTAAACCATTTTTTCCCTCTAGGATTAACGCCAACCTTCGTATGAAGAAGACCGACAATCCTCTTTCGCGAGATTGATCACTTTTGCCTTTAAAGCAGCGAATGTCATGTAGCAGACAGGGCACAATAAAATATTCCGCTTACTTGTACAAGAGGAGCACGATAGAGTTGGCGGTGTTGGCATCCAGGCCGGTGGTGGGCTCATCCAGGAACAAGATCGGAGGATCGAGGATCATCTCCATGCCGACGTTGACGCGCTTCCTCTCTCCTCCGGACACGCCCCGGATCATTTCGTTTCCGACCTGGGGAGAGTAAGAACAAAATTCTGTACTTGAATGTCGTTCTCCGTGTGGTTATATTAGCATAGAACAGTGGTCCTCAACTGGCGTGCCGCGGCACTCTAGGGGGCCATTATGAACGCTCAGGGGTGCTGATATATATTTTAAATTCTTAAAGATTCCAATTTTTGCTCTATTAATAAGCTTCTTAATACAATTTTTTGTGAACGATAAAAGTGACAATAATTAAAAAGTATTTTTTACAACCTTGTTGCAGAGTTAATGTGCTGTTTCAATCTCGTTGATTGTAAATCAGAAAAAAAGGTTTCAATCTAATATAATAATAATTAAACAAAATTTTTAATTATTTACGTTTGTATCATTTTGACAGCCATTTTTACTTTCGCTAAATAAATCACATTAGGGAAAATTTATAAAAGGAATTAAATTGTGTTTGCATGCACGAATACTTCAAGGCTAAGTTAGTTGAGTCCTAAATACAACGTAGACTATTGCAGATGAATTGTTTTTGACTTTTTCAATGTTAATTGCTGAATTTTTACACGTCATTTCTGCAAATATAGAAAAACTTTCACAGCGTTTCAAGATGCTCAGCACACGATCAGGTAAATATAAGAAAATTATCGCCAAACGAACAAACGGCATGAAGGCTATACCAGTGTGTCGGCGCAGGCCTGGAGTCCCAGCTGTTCAATCACGTGATCGACCTTCTTTTTTCGCTGCTCGGCGCTGAATTTCTTCGAGGAAAGGCGGAGGTTGGCAGAGAAGGCGAGGTTTTCGCGCACCGACAGGGTTCCCATCACTATGTCGTCCTTAGAGGAAGGTAAGACGGTAAACGCAGGCGTCAGTAAAACATGCTGTTCTACAGTGCATTTTTGCTGCCATGTAGCAGTCTTAACCGCTTACAGCAGTGTTTCTTAAACTTTTTTAGTTTTGATCAACGCCAGAATTTATCTCCAGATTTCATTCACCCTTGTTTCATGATATGATAAAACTATATCGTCTATATATAACGGCACAAAATGACTTAGGTTGTTTCGCAAGCTATCGTCCATTTCTGAAGGTTTACCCTTATTCACCCCTTTTGGTTTGTTCACCCCTGCAAAGATGTTAATCACCCTCGGGTGAACCATTCACCTGATTAAGAAACACTGGCTTACAGTACTTGAAATAGGTAAGTTTAAGCAATACACATATTGTAACTGCTAGTGTTTGACTCCGTGAAGGAAGCAGTAAAGGAAACACAGAGTTTACGCATTGGGAAATTAGCGTGGACCAACTACAGGCCCGATGGCCAAATGTAGACTGTTTTGTTGGCCCGTGATCTTATTTTTATGGGCCAGTTATGAAGTCGTTTTTTTTTTAATTTTAGCTCCCGACCAAATCGCCATGTCACATCTATTACTTGTTATTTCGCAGCTGTGAAAACTTCTTTGCCAAAATCACTTTTTTTCGCGCGTTGGCATTTTATAGAGTTTTATGCATGATGACATGCCAATGTTATCAGCGTGAAGGTGTCATGCAGTGTTTTCACCTTTTTTTTGTTTATTACGCAATTTGTGTTTTTTGTGCTTCGTTAGATTTTTTACGTGATTTCCGTGCAGCCATTCAGGTGTTGTAATAACAGTGCTAATCTTTTGTGTCGAGTGTACTTTTACGGTAAACGTTTTGCCAACTGAAACCAAATTGATGCAATGTAACGTGTTACGTCATGTATTTGTAATTTGTTTATGTTTTCCCCCAAACAAAAAACAGGGCCGGGGAAGCAAACCAACCTTTTCTAAAACTTAACTATATAGAAGTCTAGAAACATTTCGCGCTTTGCACGTCATTTTTTAACATTTTTCCTATTTTAACGAATTCGTCTGAGCCCTAACGCGCCGTGAACAATACAAAATATGTTGTGTCGAAATAATAAACCACTTTCGCATAATTTTCCAGTTTTACCTTAGAGCGCTTATTTGCACTTCCTACTGTATATACGATGTTTCTATTTGCCTCAAAGCACTGGTTGTGTTATACAGATCATTGCGGCTGCCAAATATTGATTTGGAGAAAAAAATGTTTGCATTAGTTTTCCCTGTTGTATATCCATAGGAAAAAAACAAACAAAAAAAGTATTCTCTTAAGGCATAAATATTCTGCACTCTTACTAGTTTTCCAAACTGGAGCCGCGATTTAATTACGGTTACGCAACGGGTTTGAGGGGTCTGACTATATTAATTTTATGCAAAGTATTTTATGTACCATAATTGTATATTTTTAACTGGCAAAAAAAAACTATGCAAACAAACACCCTTCCATATACAGAACGACTAATGATTTGTTTAACACTGTCAAACCTAAAGGGTCAGGAAAAGTTTAAATAAATCAAACGGGGTCGCAACTCAAAGTTCAAGATGCCCTATTCGAGTTCATGTTCTTTGTATAAACACACAATTCGTTGACATTGTAAACAATAAAAGTTAACGTCGCCGAGCTGGGTTGATGATTTACCAGACACAATAAAAAATTATTCTTACTGGCCTGTCCTCTAAAGTTTCCACATATCACAAACAAATTAATGGTATAGTAAGAACAAAAAATACCTGACGTCGTTCGACGATGCTTTTAAAAGCCATTTACGCAGCGGTTGCATATAGAATGTAATGGTTGACAACAAAGAAAAGTTTCTAATATAATTACACTATGCCAGTTAAGTTGTACAGCAAAAGCTATTTGCATTACCAAACTAAATACGCCATAAAAAGTTGGCTTTGGACTAGGTTTATAAGTCAGCATTAAACAAGTCTGTAATGTTAAACAATACATGAGGGGCTGAAATGAGATTTAGTTTTGGAATAGCAAACAAAATCTAGTTTGAGAATACCCAACAAAAAAGTGGAGAAATTGAACCAAGACAGGGTCAAAGTAGCAAACCAACCTGCACAACATAACCACTCATGAGACGAAAATCTTGTGGTGGAGACTCTCCGTTCAAAAGCACGAATCCACCTTTAACACCGGCCGGATCCTTTCGTTTCGCGAGCACATCAAGAAGCCTGAAATAAAGCAAGGGCGGCAGGTCAATATAGTTCAATATAGTAAAACAGGTCAATATAGTTTTTTGATGTTGTCTTCGAATCAAAGTCGACAACCGATGTCAGTACTGCATACTATAGAGTGGCATCGGAGCCGAATCTATCTGGTAATTATAACCTTACAAATTTATAACTTAAGTTTTAAAATTACAATTTCGCGGTTATAAGAAACAAGAAAGCATTCGTTGTTTTACCAATCACAAATATTACGTATGAATGGTACGCATATGTCAGCAAATACGCTATAAGGACAACATTTTCATAACCTGGCAGAATAGACTTGCGTGCCACTTTGTTTAGGTGGTGTTACATGTTAATACCGATTAAATGCTGAAAACATCCATAGTGTCATGCATACGTGAACTTTAAGGAAACTCACGAGGTTTTTCCGCTTCCGGTTGGTCCCATGATTGCGTTCAAGCCAGGCGTTAACAGACCGCTGAAAAGTAAAAACAGATAACTGGTATTAAAAACTTGGTATTTTATTCTTATAAGACATGGACGGTGCCCTATCGGTATAAATAGATACTCGTAGCAATACAAGTTATAACATAATACAAGTTCTAACATAATATGTTCCGGGAAGATGCTACAATCGAAAGTTTGCGAGTGAAAATTGAGGAAAAAACTTTCTTATCGAACAAAAACGATGAACACGCGATTTTTGTGGTTAAGAGTTATGGCAATAAAGTGTACAAATCGCATGCATTGTGAGGAATAACAATATTTAGAAAGTGAGTGCCATCAATGGACAGACCGACGCGCAACATATCACATTTCTTGATTTAAAATCGCTAAAGCGTGACGAAACTAATATGTACGAACAAACACCACATTCAACTGAGCAAACCGAACGCGAAATTCGCAGAACGGCAAAACAGTATTTTTAAGATTTCTATGTTTTATGCATAAGGATAATATTCGGTGAACATCTTTCACCTTACTCCGCACAGAATCTCCTTCATTGCTGTTTTGCCGCAGAGTGGAACATCGTCCAGTTTCTGCTTCACTTCATAGCGAAGGTCGTGAAACGAAACTGTCACACCCTCGCTAACTTTTGTGTTCAGCGACATTGGGGAAACTTTTTGTCTAAAACCAAACAAAACAAAGATAATGACCACCACTATTCCATTATTTATGTTCAATTGTTCATGGTTCTACTATTTCCTATTTAAAGGAACTACTGTCTCCATTCTTTATGAAGGCTAAGTTGTTTGGCAAATGGTGTTTTGTTGCTTACCCTGATTGCTAAAACCTTACTGTGCGGCGCGGTCATTTTATTTCGAAAACTAAACAAAAATCCTAATTTAACGTTCTACCACAGCTAAAACATACATAGCAACTTCCATTTGTACGGTCGCTTACCAGCAAGGCTATTCTGTTCAACTTTTATTTTAGCAGCTGACGAACTGGTCATACAATTAAGGTTGAAAAGTAAGTATCGGGTATTAGAGGAAATTGTAATTCTACACTTCGCGGTTTTCTGTGCTGCATTCACGTACTTAATTTTACAGCAACCAGCATCAGCCTTGCACAACAGCTGCCGACAAATATCAATACAGACCTGGCGAAACTTGACATTATGGGACTTGATTTGCCCGATTTGTCGTTTCCATTTATTTCTTGTAGGTCCATAATGTGCCGTAGTCAAGCTAAACCAACGGCCGGAATCAAATATTACAGCAGCCCACAAAGAGTATAGAGACAGTTTCAGTTCGCTAGCGAAACACTGCAGTCGTGTGCCTTACCTTTTTTTCCTATGGCACGCCCGTTAACCCTGTTTTATAGTTTACTTAAAAAGGTGACCCGCAATAAAGAAATACCGCGGATACGTCACATAGCGGGTAACGACGGGCGACCTGGGTGAACAACTAGTAACTTAACAGATAATGCAATAGCTCCAAATGAGTCAAGATAATGTGCTGTCTTTGTTGTGCTGTAGTGAACAGCCTATGTCTGCTTCACAAGAATATTTTTACTCCTTCGCCTTGCTAGTTAGGTTAGATTACATCAAAAGCACTGAGCTTGTCGCGAATAGGTTTTCTTCTTGTAAAATCCGAAAATTAAAATTGCTTACTGTTAAACTGCTGAAATAAACGTAATGTTTTGCAAACTCTGTCTAAATGTTGCGTCTTTAAACACATTGCAAAATGCCATTAGGCTCTGGCCTTAATCACTGTCAAATTATTCTTGTAAAGGTTTGTTGTACGATGTCCGTGTAGGTTACCCGGTGTTTATTCAAAGTATGTTTAATATACAACCCGTATGGTAACAGTATTTGTTCAACTTGTGATACTCAAGCAAACACGTATGGCGTACAACTGTAAGAAAACTCCGTTTTGTGTTTAAAAGTGAAAACTGCTAAACCTCAATAAACGCCATACTAAGCCGCGCCTAACGTCAGACAAACCATTAAATTAACCTGTTTGAAATATAAATTGCTTACTGTTCAGTGTTCAAACTGCGCCAACAAACACGACATTTTGAGAACCCTGTCTAAATTTTACGTCGTCACACTGTAGTCTGTAACCATAAATATATACATATGTGATGTATTTTTTGCGTGTTTGTATAGCCTATTGGTCGTCCCTTGACTGTGTACCGTAGCCTATAGTTCGTCACTGTGGTGCCGGTCGTCATTTGACTGTTTGCCCCTGATTGTGTCTGCGGGTTAACCTTAATACTTTCCCACAAAAAACATTTCAAAAAACTGTGTTAAAGCTACATTGAATCGACTGGCGTGCTATGAATTACTATTATCGACAGCATCCAACGTAAAAATAATCCCGTTTAAATTTTTTTAAATGCCGCAAATACGTTTAATTCTACCTGGTAAAGGATTGTTGGCGTTTTTTCCGTCTATGTAAACCAATTACAACGACAAAAACGTTATAGTTTGTGAAATCTATGTAAATTTTGGGTGGTTAGGTCTATACAAAAAATATTTTATTACGATGTGGGCTCCTGATCACTATTGCATATTACAGCGTGTTAAGCGTGCCATAAAAGTTTTAAGTGACGAAAATCCGTGACATTTATCGGTCCAGAATTACTAACAAACGTAAAGCTTTAAGATGTAACAGTAATTGTTTAGACTTGCGTGATATTCAACCAAATAATGCCGAAAATAAACTGCGTCATATATAAAAAAAAACTTATAAATAAAAATTGCTTACCCGTGACCGGTTTGCGACGGCGCTCGCTTGAGATACGCGACTTTCTCTCAAAAGACGGCAATAGACCGGGGTGTAAACTTTGCCAATTATTATAAGAAATTTGCATAGTTTGAATACCACTGATATATCCGCAATTTTCCTTGCTTAATGTTTAGCACAAGTCCCAGTATAGGCCTATATGCGACTGATACACAAAAGTTTACAACCAGTGCCAACAGGTTTCGTTACATAACAAATATAGACGCAATAAACGATATGCATCTATCAAACTTTTAAACAAACATACGAAAATTGGTGTTTAAACACTTTAGTGTTTTTAGACATGCACAAATCGGCAACGCGAAGATTTCTAGCTTGTAGCAGTTCAATGCTTTACTAAACCAAAGGATACATGTTACGTAACTCAGTTACCTGGCCGTCAGCTGACTGGATACGCGATATGCTAATACCAGTACTATACAACCGCACAACGCTATACGCCGCACCGAGACTATTATGTAACGGATTGTTTGTAGTGCTAACTGAAGCAAACTGTCCTTTTCTTGCGGAAGTATATACTATAAGAGTTGATTTATGTTATTTGACCTCGATTAGGGGTTTAAAAAACAATAGCGCAGTAGCATGTAACTGAGTAATTTTTAATGAAAATAAACATTAAGTGCACACTACTTACAGTCTTGCGTAGGCGCTCATCGCTGCTTCCGTTGACTGAAACACAAACGTTAATAACAACCTAAAATATTATATACAAATCCACACCAAACTAGTACCACATCACACAACGTGCTTTGCGCCCTTCGAAATAAAACTGATTGTTATGTAACACACGGGACAGACAAGGCCGGCGTTGATTAACTGCTACGCTTGAGAGACGGCGTCGGTGCTAAAGGCATATGACTGAACTTTGAGCCAGCATTTCGTGTCTTTTGGGCAAGCGAGGCTGCGTTTTGCGTTTTTCTCCCTCAGTTAGGAAACAAAGTTGTCAAAACACGTTTTTGTCGGTTTGCGGTTTGAACTTTTGATAGCTTGTGGAGCATGACAGTACCACGTTATTTCAGAACATTATTGCATTTGTCCGTATGGCTACACTGTTTGGTTGGTTGCGAAAACCCTTTTATTTTGCCATTTGTCGATTGCTTGTAGTTATACATTTAAGATAGCTCATTCCGCTGAACCCATGTAAACAGAGGTTATTAGAGGAGAAAACTAGTAAATCAATTGCTATTTTCAGCCATACACTTCACTTGTAAAATTGTAAAAATCCTATACAAACGCAATTCTTTGTTAACCTGTAGTTGTTAGTTTAGATACACATCTTTTACACATTCAAGTTTGTAAACTTAATGACAGCAACACATACTTTATTGCACGTGTTCCGTTTTCTAAAGACTTGTGGTAACAAAAGACATGAGCCCGCCTGCTGTTTAAGTCGTTAGAACAGAAACATGAATGACACCTACACCAAGTCGGGGAGTAGTGCTGAGGAAGGGAGTGGAACCGAAAATGAAAGCGAAATGGAAGCAACGCCTCTGAAACTGCAATTCGAAGAAGGCGGTGAAAGGTTAGTGTTAGCCAGGGCTGTAACTTTGTGAGTTGTAACACTTGTGCAAATTACCCCCTCCCCTACTTTTCCAGCCAGTGGGCTAATGTTTAAATAAAACAAAAATTATTTATCTCACGATTTAAAGTGTGGTGAAAAAAAACCCGTACAGGAAAAACTAAATGCAGGTATTTTCCATGCGACTAGTTCAAGGCGCCTTGCTTTTCTTGTAAAAAACGGTTCGGTACACATTCCAAGGTGCACTAGCGTTATGTAAACCTAACAGTTCGCATTCGAAGGTGAATGTATTTGGCCCCCCTCACAGCATAACCCTTTTCGGTATTTTATGTACGAAATTTACTAATTGAGCCACGTACACAAATTGCGTTGTTAACTAACAAAAGTTTTTTTGAGAGTACCGTCCACAAAATCTATAGACTTACAATCGAGTACGTTATCCATTGCGTTAATGTGCCAGGATCAGATGTTGCAAGCGCTACATTTTATATAACAAAAATGCAATTTTTATTTAAATTAACAAAAAGTAAATTACAAATAAGCGTGATGCATTGAGCGCACAACAAACATGACATACGGAATTTAATATAATAGTGTATGTACAGTAATGAAATATCAAGTCAGAGCCGACTTAACGAATCAAAAAGCGCCAATGGAAAACACGTTTATGTCTTATAAACGGATCGTACTTAACAGTCAGGAACTATTACAGTATATTCCCGGGCAAAATGACTTGTCAATCAACCTCCTAACGCTAGGCCTTCTTGCAGGTGCCTTTGTGGGCATTTTTTTTTTGCCAACATTAGAACAGTTTGTGCACATATAATTGTTTTTAAATTGTATTAAATACTGAAAAGCTTAGTCGTGTATAAATTTAAACTGTGTACTGCAGCAACAAGGACTATCATCAATCTTGCTTATGTAATTTAACCAATTTCAATTTTCGTACCAATACCTATATCCTATATTTTGTTTCGTTGCCTACTGTTACCCAGTGTTGTGACGAAGTCACTGTTTTTAAATGACTTGACTTAACCTAAGTCGTTTTGGTAAAAAGATTGACTTGAGTCTTTTAAAAATGGACTTGAATTGGATTTAAGGCGTTGAGTAAAATTACTTGGGTTGAAATTAAGTTATTTTATTTAACATTTTGTTATAAAATTGAGCTATCTAGCTCATTTGTTAACAGTAAAACGATCCGACTGCTAGGCCTACATGTTGTAGCATTTTTTCTATTCGTTTTGACTTATTGCTCCAAATCAGACGAGTTTACCGATTTTAACGGTTTAACGTTTTATTTTGGTATTAGTACTAAAATTGGGTAACTGATGACTTGGACTGGGTCTTGCTATTTTCGTCATTTTTATTTTAAAATGGCTAGTTTAAAACGCTGCCGTTGGCCGATAAGGATTTTTTACAAACCTATTCAATATGAATATTGAGTATTTATTACTTGTATAATACAGATTGTAACATACACAACTGCTTCCTATTCAAGAAAAACACTGCATTACTTTCGTTTTTTTTTAATAAAAGTAGATGTTTTTTACTGGCGATAAAACACTTCTATAAAATATATGTTTTCAAGAACACTACTTTAAAATATCTGCTGAAATTTACCGATGCCGAAATATCGGTTGGAGCGAAATCTTCGCAGAAAATGCCAGTCAACCAACAAATCGTTACACTGTAATTTGCCTTTGTAACTTCACTTAAGCGACGAGGAGACCAAAAACGACCAACACCAAGCGCCACCTACCGGAAAAGGTGCTGTCTCTAACAAAGCGGCTGCTGGGACAAAAAAACGCCCGCCCTTCCTCGAAATGATTCAAGACGCGATCACCAACATTGCCGATAAAAAAGGAGCAGCGGCTCAGGCCATCAAAACCTACCTGATCGCCAACTACTTGCTTTCAGATGTAAGTGACTTTGTACTTGGTTTTTAGCAGACTTTTCGTGTTTTTCAATTTATGCAAGTCGAACTTGAAAGCTCAGTGGCCCTTTATAATCTCATTCTCGAAAGTCTTGTTCGGTAATTGTGTGTTGGTAAAGCTCTAATATTAAATGAATGTATAAAGACACTTTTGTCCTCCTAGGTTCGGTTTTATTCGGGCATTACACTTGGCATTTACAAACGAAATAATATTAGAAATGTATCAATTGCTGCATTGATTCACACGAATCCAGTAAATAGTTTGTGGTCTTAGACTGCATAACTTGATGCCATGCAGTAATGTGTAACGCAACAAGCTAAAAAGGTGCGTTATTAATAGAGCGATTATTTTTTTTTCACTTGAAAACTTTGAAATATTCACCTTGATCTAAAAAAATATTTTAGTCAAATATTTGACTTATTAAAATATATTAATTTAAACAACGCATTTTATGAAGTACTGTATTAGAACTGCATCTAACGACCGGTTGAATACGAATCAGTTATTGTTTCGGATTTCAGCAAATTCCTAAAAATGTTTCGTTGATATACAAGTCATATCAAAAAGACCAAAGAAAAACAGGACGCTTGTTATTTTAGAAAATGGTGTAATAAAACAGTTTAGCTGACATTCAAGGTAAAAATAATTGTAGAAGAATAACAAAGTCCTCATTATCGAAATAGAAAATGGGATAATTGCATACAACGAGCACAGTAAATAAATTTTATTACATTTTAAGTCGAATAAATGCCGCTTACTTAAAAGGTGTTACTCATATGTGGGGTTGGGACTAGGGAAGGATTAATCAATACCAGCGTCTTTGCAGTTTAACAATGCTTATTGATCACCGGAAAAGTTAATGTTATTTAACTTCTATTACCAAACGTGTAACGCCCCGCTTTACATCGTTTTGGCATAAATAAAAATGGTATTGCATTTTAAACAACATTTAATGAATAATTTAGCCTTCTAATGCATGAAGATGTACATTGTACGCTATCCGTAACGGATCTTGTTGCCTGTTGGTTCCATTCAAATTACCATTACCATATTATTTTTTTAGAATTATCGGTTATAACGCAAGGTTGCCAAATTTGCACGGCAATATAAAACGTAACATACAATAGCGATACACAGCACAATCCAGCCATAGGGCCGATATAAGACCAAAATCAACGTCGGAATAAAACATTTTACAATTGAACCAAATTAGGACGAATATCCAATAGTCGTAACATTAATGGCCAGAATGAGGCCTATACAACAATTTACCTAACCCCAAACCCCACCCCTAAGTACATAACAAACTTCCCTAATAATTTCAATTCTAACCAATTTTCTAACCACAACCATTACCCAACAAGGACGCATAACAGGATAAAAAAATCCGGTGCCAAAACAGCGGCGTCCCAAAGGCGCCATTTAAACCAGGGCGTCCAAACGTCGACACCGAAACGGCCTATGCCAGACCCATGGCCCCCCATCGTCCAGTACCCTCTAATACCTACAGTTTCAGGCGTTATTTAGGCCTTATTCCGCAGAATTCAGGACTTATTCCGACAGGTTCTTATTCAGACCTCTAAGTTCTTGTCGTGGAAATTACTGTGTATTTTGCTTTATAATGTCATTCAGTGATAGTAGTATGATTTTATTATCTGCTTTACCACGGAAAATTCGGTAGATTGCGCAAATTCTCGCCCTTAAGCAGTGGTAATAAATTTACATCGCCACGACAACGCCGGTAGTCGTGAACAAGTTTAACACTGGCAATATCCGTATTACACTTGCAAATATTTTATTTAACCTTCGCAATGTTACACCATCGCGCTCATTTGGGCAGCTCTGTGTCGAAGCCGAGCCCAAAGATCCTCCCGTGTCTTCATATGCCTTTGCCTTGATCGGGTTGCGGCATCTCGTTGAAGCCGGGCCTTACGTTCTTCTGGTGTCTCCAGTTGTGTTCGGATTGCTCGCGTTGCCGCATCTTTTCGAAGCCGGGCCGTGCGCTCCTGTTGTGTCTTTAGTTGTCTTCGCATAGCTCGGGTTAAGACATCTCGTTGAAGCCGGGCCTTGCGTTCTTCTGGTGTCTCCAGTTTTATTCGCATTGCTCGCGTTTCGGCATCTTTTTGAAGCCTGGCCGTACGCTCTTCTGGTGTCTTCAGTTGTCTTCGCATTGCTCGCATTGCGGCGTCTCGTTGAAGCCGGGCCTTACGTGCTTCTGGTGTCTCTAGTTTTATTCGCATTGCTCGCGTTGTGGCATCTCGTTGAAGCCTGGCCTTACGTTCCTCTGATGTCTCCCGTTGTTTTCGCATTGCTCGTCTTGCGCATTCTTGTTGAAGCCTATTCTTACGCTCGTCTGGTGTCTCCAGTATTTTACGTGCTGCATACGCTTGCAACCGATTTCGCCGCTGCTCTTCAGATTCTGCCGCCCTTAAAGCCCTCATGCGTTTTGCAGCAGGTGTAGTAGAAGGGGTAGAATGTTTTTTCCGTGGCATTTCTATTAACAAATAGTGGTTGGTTTTGAAACAAAACGTATAGTATCATACACAGTTTAAAAGTTAAAATCAAAAGAAACCAATGTAAATATCAATGTATCAATTGTTATAAACCTAACAATTGATGGGGTGGTGATACAACTTAATCGCGAGGGATTGGTACACTTATTAAAGCCCAAACACCAACTCTATTTTCAAATTTTGTTAAAGTTGGGCAACTGATTTTGGCTGTTACTTACAGAGGTACACTAAAAATGTTTTAATTGCAACCAAATATACAACATTTAACACTTTTAGGGCTCATAACGAAAATATATATTAAGCCCAGAAAACACTAATTTGAACAAAATGTTAAATATACCATAAAGCATAACACCAAAGAGCGAAGTGGCAAAATTATGGAGAAAATTTAAGGACAGTTTCTGTGGCAATAGTAATATTTTATGCTTGGTATAGTTTGCTATATTGCTTGAACTATATCATACAAAGACTCATCCCCATTTATTTTGCCACATTTTCAGTTCACACATATAATACAGTAGCAAATGTGGCACTAAAAATATGCAATATACAACTGAAAACAATAAAAACGGAATGGTGTATATTAAATGTATTTTTCTTAAATTATTTTTTTTAACTTCAAAAGGGCTACTGTTGCTTGCTATTGTCATTTCTGGGTTAAAATGTATATTCTGCCAGTTGCAGGTTTAGGATTGACACATTGTAAAATGATTGCATTTGTAATCGTAAAGAATCTCCAGTTAATGGAGAAGCAAATAGACCACTAGGATGCAAAAACATTACTTTGACGTCATATGTTTAATAGTCGGAATGTATAACAAATGCCAACCATTTGTTAGCAAAGTCTACTGTTAAATATCTAGCTATATCTTAACAAGAATTTTTTTGTGAACAAGTTAAGTAAGATACAAGTTCGCTTTTTTTTTTTGATTTTTACTTAAAAAGGAATGCTTATTTACCATGAGAAAATGACAGTTGGTGAATGTGTGCTTTTACAAATTCACACAGAATTTGCTTTAATTTATAATTTGCTGCTCATAGGACATCTGTAAGCTGCCGCTACCCAGCCAAATGCATGGTCTCTTTGCATAAGTTGCAGCAAATAAGTTGAAAACTACATCAAATTGAATATCTTTCCTATGATAATTGAAATCAGTGTTTCTTTTTTGTAATAGCACTTTTTGGGCTTGTCAGATTCTTGTAATGCCCCCCTGTTGCAACAAACCTGGTAATTAATTTAAGATGCTAGATTGGGAGGTGGCAAAATAACTTTAAAACATATCGTTGAAAAATTATGCCATAAAACAAATAACTTAAATTAAGTTTCAATACATTTGCCCATGTTGGGAAACACTGATTTAAATCAATGAATTATTTTATATTTGCATTTGTAATGCTGCACCATCCGTAAAGTAGTGTAGCTGTTTTATGGGAATTTTGCTTGAAAGGTATTGTATTAGCTAATAAGGTATTTCTGGAAACAATGTTGTGTCATGTTTCAAGCAGTCTAAAAATTTATAGTTAAAGTTTGTACCAAACATTTGTTCAATCAATTTGTATTGCATCTTGCAATGAAATTGAAATGACTCTTGTCCTTCATATGAATTGTTTATAAAAATTCTAAAAATACAATATGCTTTGCTGCACTGCAAAACTTGACATTGCAACTCTTAGATCATGCTGATAGATCATGCTCTTAGATCATGCTGATATGCTGATATGTCTTTTTTTTGGAAATAATTTGGCACTCAAGTCTCATTCTATGCTCTTACCACAACTGGTCAAAATCAATTTTCAACATCAGAAACTTTACCGGCATTACTGTCAATATTCTAAGAAAGCTTCACAAACAAATCTGGATCATGATAACATGCACATAAACACATAAATGTCTTACACAAGCGATTTTTACTTACAATATTAAATATGCCATATAACTTCTACAACCTTTTGCCATGCAGTCGCTGACCAAACCAAACTCTTGCCAAATGTCCATTAACGATTTTGTTCGTTGCTGCTGTGGTTTAGGGCTCCGACCCAAGCTTTATTCAATCTTTATCACTATAAAAAATATAAATGAGGATTGCTACCAGTTACGGTGTTAGTACATAAGTCAGGATGTTCGCTTCTGGCTTCCTGCAGTGGTGTGGGCATACCTCGGAACTTGAGTAAAGCGCTTGCCGAACAATAGGAGCAGCGGCGTCACACTGGGCCCACAGCGAGGGCGCGACTTTTCCTTTTTGTAAGTGCCTGAGGGGCATTTTCTCAAAAACTTCTGGCTCAACAACTCAAAACCTCCTAGTTCAAAACTTTTTTCAAACACCATTAGCGCAATAATCTGCGTGACCGTAAAATCAAAAAATTAGGTTCATCCTTCATGGCCTTGGTAAAAAACAAAAATGTAATGTTGCGATATTAAGACTTTTATGCTGAATGACTTCTTGCAGTATGTTTATTAATCACGCAAAATTTTAAGCAAAGTACGCCAAATATCTCATTTATTGCAGCGGTTTTAACAGTAAGCAATTTTCACTTTCAACGTGACCATAAAAACAAATTAAAAGTCATCGCATGCATAAAAATATAATACAATTTTGCAAAATAAGACTTTTATGTCGCCTGATGCAGATGTTTTGAAAACAGTGTGAAATTATTATTAATAAGTTATTAATAATAACTAAATCTACCGATTAGTTTATAATTGTTTTTTTCTAAAAATATGTAGTTTTGTTATGTTTAAATGCTGCGGCCTTATAACACGCGGATTTAGCAACTAAAGTATTATTGTAAATTTCTATATTATACCGCACGTGTATAGCAGGGCTCGGCAACCTACGGTCCGCGGGCCGGATCGATGTAATTCATTCGGCCCGCCACCTCTTTGACAAATTAGAAGCTATTTTACATACTTTTTTGACTATTTTAACTATAGAAGTGCGAAGATATTTCACGCTGCGCCCGAATGATCTTTCTACATCCCGTTTGTTGACGTTTTGATGCTGTCTTTTCAACTAGATCAGCACTTCTTTACCGTTGCGCGATGGACAGCCTGCCAAAGTGCGTTGCGGAAAAACGGAAAACGTATAATTTTCTATTTTCAGCAATTTAATAAAAACTTGCAAGAATTTAAAAGAAATGCCGGTTTACCAAAAAAAAATCGCGCTAGCTTCGCTCGCTAGTTGTGCCTTGACTTAAAAAACTTTAAATTTTATCGCGTCCCCCAAAGTAGTTTTATTACACTTTTCATTAGTAGTAGGCTATGGATGACGACGTGCGAACTCGACTTTTTAACCAAACAAACGCCTTTTTTCTCGCTTTGCGTTTTAAATAAATACGTTTTTAATTGCAAAAACGATCCCAGGCCTGCCTGATTCACAGTTGCTGAAATGCTAATAACACAATTCTTAATCATTTTGTGCGGCCCGCAGAGACCTTTCTGACTTTGGTTTTGGCCCGCGACTAGTTAATACCACCCCATTAGTTAATACCACTCCATTTTTGTCTAATAGTTAGGGTTTCTACACTTTTGGGGATTAAGTCGGGACACTTCCAAATAGTAGTTACCAGATCCAGCATTTTTTGTGGCCATTTAAGATTAACGTCACAAAAATAGGGCATAGCATCACGTCACCAAACTTATAACTTTAGAGCCCTTTGTTGCTAGTCAAATCTCGCGCGAATGTGCAATTAAAAATAGGACTTAATGTAGGCTCATTGCTCATACAGACAGGTCTTGAGTTGATTGCAAACACTGCAAAAAATAATATCTTCTACTACTAGACTACTATGGAAACACACATTCTGAATGTATTTATTTTGTGCCAAACTATGGCGCGTTTGGCCGAGAAACCGCTGTTTCAGTCCACCCGCCAACTCAATCGGCGCTGCAAGTGTGCGATTTTGGCTATTTTGTATTGCAGTCTCGGCATTCGTCGGAAGGAGACCGAGCGGATCGGACTCATCTTGAGCGAAGCTTACAATCTCATGATTAGAGACAAGTTATAGCTTAATGTGACCACTTAGTGTGCACGTGTCTTTGTCTTACTGACTGTTGTTCTTCTTGTAAACGATCACAGTTTCACGAAAGTTTTCTTGCTCGAGAAAGTAAAGTGAAACATTAGTTTGGGTATTGTGGTCCGTACTAGTCTGCGACACAGACAACTCCTATACTAGTTAAAACCCAAGCAATTAACCTCTGGACCAATTACACACCATAGTGACGTACCAATTACATTCACATTTAACGCAAGGAAGTACAAACACACATAACCTACCACTCTTCACTAACTTAACAAAAAAGGGGTTAAACTTAAGCCAGAAATTTGAACGCATTGTCATTTTCCGCGATCCACAAATGACGATATCGGAATTGGTTGGATGAGCTAAATTTAATGAAAATCAAATATTTTTTCAAACATAGCCTTGGTTCAAAAAGTTTGACAACCCCTGACCTATGTTATTAGTTGTGAGTACAAATAACTGCTCTATCCTAATCCTACTGTTTTTGCAGGCAGTTATCAAGCGAAATTTTAAAACGCAAATGGCCAAGGGGATTGAGTGTGGAATGCTTATTCGACCTAAGCCCAAGGCTGGAGCCAAAGAGAGTGTCGGTAACCAAACGTATATTTTAGTCTTTTGATCTTATTGTAATCGAAAAAGCTTGAAGCAAATGCTACAGAAATAGTTAATTGACTTTCTGCATCCCTAAACGGACACCTAATTTTCAAAGCTTACAGTGTTGAAAATAAGTACAACTACTACCCTAATGTTTTCTTCGTTGAACAGGACAAAATTTGTTAATTTGCAATAACTGTAATAAACTAAGCTACCTATAGTTATACCAAAATCGGCGCTTAAGGCAAATTACAAAAAAGGACACAAGTGGCACTGTTGGCAAATTTCATTTTTAGATTGACGAAATTTCACACAACCGTGCTTCATCGCGTTAAAAAAGTAAAATTACGTTGATGTTGGTTTCATTGCACATTACCCAATTTAATATTTGCAATCAACAGTTACGCGATGCTTCGCATACTCTTGCGTTGGCCCTCGTATCAGCGAGTTACTATTTTACTCTATACGTTTTATCGCCTTTTACTCTGTGCGCTTTTTATTCTTACTCTGACCTGATGAAGCACGGTCGTGCGAAAGCTAGTGAACTTAAAAATACAAAACCTGGTCAATTTAAAAATGTTTTGAGTTTTTGAATAATTCAAATATGACTATAAACCAATATTAGAAGGGATTCCTTGTTAACGGTTTGACCCGCCCTATTATATTATGGTCAGGATTCAGGTGTGAAGCATTTCAACCTAAATCTTTAACAAAATAAACTAACGGTGTATTGTTCTTAAGATCACTTTTTGATGGCGTCACGTTTAGATGCAACTTTGTGAGATCAATTTTATTACGTAACGTAAGGACGTAAATTTGTAACGTAATTTTTTATTTTGTTTCATCGCCCCTCCAAAGAAAATACTAGAACCGCTCCTGATTTTGACTACCGTGATAAAAAAAGATAAAAAAACTTAGTTATAACTAGCCTATAATTTGTTTTTAATTTACACGTTAGGTAAAAAAATAGCCAACCTATTACAAAAGGCAAAAACACTGTTTACAAAATTAACAAAATCTGCAGTGATATTTTGAAATTTTTGTTCAGTTAAAATATAATCAAAGTTTACAGATGATCGCAATATAGGTTCAGCTCGAACTGCGTTTTTGCTCGAAATAGTTGTATAATATATATCTCTCATTTAGACAATAGTACTGAACATTATTTGTTCAGTTGTGTCTTTTTTGGTGGTGATTTGCAATAATACCAATTACTATTTCGATAAATATGCTAGGAATGAAAATATGATGGGCCTAAGTCAGGGATGGCGAACCTTTTCATCGCGAGGGTCACAAACACGACTTTAATCCATACAAAATGCTTACAAAGTGTAATCCTTACAAAATGGTCATACATTTAATTATTTGCTAATTTTATGCGAAACTCTGCTGCGTCGTTTTAAGTATTATTGTCTGGGTTGGTAATTCAAGGTTTTTCGATGATTTCCAAACTCTAAATCCCACAAACATTAAGAAGCTAAATAGTTAACAAATGCTGCAGCATTTTTATTGGATTACAGGAGTTCAGCAGAAAGCTTTTCAGCATGGTTTATTGGTTTAACCACGGTTTTTAGAACCGATTTGTTAAAGTGCAGTTAATGTAGGCCTACTTGTCATTACAAATTTTTCTCTTTTGCTGTCTATTTTAGGTTAAATTTTTTCTGAACGTTGTAACGAAATGCTTTATGCCTGGTTATTATGACGTAAAAATGCAAAATATCTAAGTTAAAATTATTTTTTTTTATTTTTAGAGTTGATTTGTACATTTGTAACTATGTTAAGACTAAAGAGTTTACTGTTTAAATTATATTCATGAGTTGTTTTGTATATGTTACGCTGACATCATCCTAATTCCACCAGGCCTGCAGGGACGCTTCAAACTCAACCAACAATGGCTGAAGCAGCAGAAAAAGTTAAAAACCAAAGTCAAGAAAAAGACCAGCGACAAAAGTGCCAAGGCCAAGGCTGCTGCGAAGAAAACAGCTGCCAAGGTAGACAGCGACAAGCTGAAAAGCCTGAAGGAGAAACCCTATTCTGTAAAGGTAAGAACTAAGTTTTTAAGTAATAGACCAGCTTCCTGTTTTGAAATGAAAGCACTTAATCTTTGGCCTTATTTTTTGTTAACTTTTTGCAGCTGGCTCAGGACAAGGTGAAGCAAGCGCGAATGTCGCTGGGTATGTCGCCTGCAGTTGGAAAGAAAGTCAAATCAGCGACCGGAGCGAAAGCTGTCAAAACTGTAACTGCCAAAGCAAAAACCGCAAAGGTACGCTTTTTACGTTGACTTAGACGTGCGCTTCTGAACTGAACTTTTCGTCCGATTAATATCTTTGTTGTTAATTTTTGCGAAGAAAGTGTTAAATAAACTGCTTTCGACTATTAGGCAAGTGAACAGTCAGATTTAACCCCTGATCATAAAAAAAACTTGGCGTCGCAACACATGATTTGATCACGCGCTTAGAATTATTACCTTGTTGCGCAGTTTAATATTTTGTCCTTATCGATCCATGATCAGTCAGTTGGGTTGATTTCAAACTTTTTTTGTATACTTACTTTACTTAACGTTAAAACTATGGTTGTTGAACGATATTAGTAACGTGTTTTAGTCGTTAGCTAATTTTATTGGTATGGCGACACACTATACCAGGGGTCGGCAACGTACGGCCCGCTGATGTAATACATCCAGCCCGCCGCCTCTTTGACAAATTACACACGAGTCCATTTAACATACTGTACATTTAACATACTGTACATTTTGACTATTTTAACTTGGTAATTGCAAAAAATTTTCGCACTTTGCGCGAATCATCATTTTACGTCCGCTTTGTTTACGTTTGATGCTGTGTTTTCACCTAAGATCAGCGCTTCTTAACCGTTGCGCCGTGGAAGGCAGCCAAGTGCGTCGCGGACAAAAACGTATTCAAAATATTGAACATATATTTTTTAACATTTTTTTTTCGGCAATGTAATAAAAACTTTTAAAAGTAATGCCGGTAAACGGCTTAAAGTAATGCCGGTAAACTTTAAAAGTAATGCCGGTAAACTAAAGAAAAATCGTGCTCGCTTCGCTCGCCAGGTGTGCCCTCAGTTCAAAGGTTAACAAACACTGAACTAGATTAACTTTAAATGTTATCGTGTTCCCTCAAAGTAGTTTTATTACACTTTTCATTAGTAGTATGGATGACGACGTGTGAACTCTAATTTTAAAACAAACAAACGCTTTTATTGCTCTGCGCCAACATTTTACTGCCTCCTTAAAAGTAATTAAACACATTTTAATTGCAAAAATATCCTAGGCCCGCCTGATTCACAGTAGTTCTAACATTTTAACAACACAATTCTTAGTTATCATTTTGTGCGGCCCGCAGAGACCTTTCCGAGTTTGGTTTTGTCCCGCGACTATAAAAAGGTTGCCGACCCCTGTACTATACGGGCCACAACACCTACACTTTTTCAACATTGTAGAATTGAAAAAGACATGGACGCAAACATGTTTCCAAGAAGTTGTTCAGCTTACCTTAAATTCCACAATGTTAATTATGAATTTTCTAGTATATGCTCAAAATGGGACTGGACTTCGTTGTGTTAGACTAGTTAAACAGTAACATTTTTTTAAGTTATAAAACCTCAATATGATAACAGCAAAATTATTTTCTCATGTAGACCACCAAATCCTCGACTACAATATTTAAACAGTAATTGTTTTTTTTTTTCAGACTGCCACAACCAAGAAAGCAGTCAAACAAACAAAAGCCATCAAAAAATCTCCAACAGGTTTAACTCATTTATTGAATTATGAACTAAAATTTTGATGTTTTATTTTTATAGTAGATGTTGCAAAACCCGTTATGTAAACCTAAGCGTCTTTCAGAATATTAAATACAGATGTCCATGTATTTGTCTACGTTTTTAACGCAGATGTTTGTGTCCATAAAACATGTACTTTGCAAGTGCAAGTGACGTGACTATTGTTACACAAGGGCCAGCTATCCATGGCTGCGGAGTCGGTTAGAAACCACCCAACACCCGAGGCGTCCCCGTGGGAAAACATAAAGTCAAAGTTCCGAGTTTGGCACTGACTATACAGCCTGGATCTACCCATTTAAGTAACCAAAATAGGGTGGATATATACAGCAATCCACTCATGGGGGTGTCATGCAACTCGCCTACCCACAACAAGTAGCTAGTTCACCTATACCCGCAATAAGTAGTAAATATGTTACACCAATAATGACTATACCACCTTTACAATTTACAGCAAGTTGAGCAGTTTTTAGCCTTATATTTTTCGAATTTGAAACTGCGCATGCGCACGTCGGGGGACTCGGGACTAGTTTCGCGTAGCCGTACTCCAAACCATAGTCCTACTCTAGCGAAATAAACCGCGGTCTTGCTGCTTTTTAGTTTGGTTTTTGTTATGATTTTTGAATGGGCGCTAAAATCACTTTTACAGCTGCACGTTCACCAGCAAAGGCGAAAAAGAAAGAAGCGGCGGAAGCCAAACCAAAGAAGAACCAGCCGAAGGCGGCCAGTGAAGCAGCCACCAAAAAGACGAAAGAAACAAGCGCAGCCGCAAAGGGCAAAGCCCCGCCTAAGAAAAAAGCGAAAAAAACATAAACTGTTTTTGATTATTTCTGATCTGCTTTTTATTTCGATGGCGGATGAGTTTAGCAATAAGCGCCAGTTTTCAAAGTTTTTGTTTGCCTTATAATACATTAAGTTGCTTGTGATAATAGCATCATTTGTTGGTCGCTGTTGTTTGTTGCCATTGGCACTCATCTGTATAGTAAGCTGCAAAAAATACCAAAATCTTCGTAATTCTCTCTTAAACCCTCTTGGCCAAGCACGAGAGAAATGGATATATTTTAGTTGGCCAATGGCCTCGTTTAAATGGCCATCAAAAACCTTTTAAACAAACAAACAATTGTTTTTTACAGAGAATTAAACTAATAAACCACAATTAACTTTATAGAGAATTAATGTGGCTAATGCAATGACCGCTTTCTTAATTTTATACTTGCCAGGGATAGCATTTGCATGACGGGACAAACCTTAAAAAGCTCTGATTAACACTTGCCTAATTCGAGGGTGGATTTGCTTAACCAAGCGCAACATCCTTAGATTTGCACTAAGACCTTTGTTAATAGCGACTTGGCCCTACATTGACATATGGCATTTTCTGGTTTACGTTCTGGCAAACCTTCTGCAGAGCGCTGAATACTATGTTCGGCAGCTTCTGAGTTTCAAATAAAGTAAAACGCCTGTTGAGTACAGAATACGTTTTTTGATTGCAAAAACAAAGATAAATCTGTAAAATTCATATCAGTTTAAAATAACTTCGTTAGGCCGTAATCTTTGGAAAAGCTGTAGAAAGAAAAGTTTATTTATTACATACCGAAATTATAAATTTAGTTTTAGAACATGGTTGTTCTATTACGCTTTAGCTACAGGCAGACTTAGTTTGCTGCTAGTTTAGGTCAACTTTAGTTGGTATAGAAATGCAATTTTATCAACAATAATTGTGACTTAATTATGGTAGGCCCATTTCTCGTTTAGATTTTAATTTAGATTTTCTTTACGCGAATATGAAAGCTTTGATTCAATTTTAATGCAATTTAGAAATGCTAAAATGCTTCAAATTGTCCAAGCCAACAGCATTAAAACAAATTGGTTTTGTTAATTTAGCAATAAATGTTGGATGATGACGTTAACATGCGCTTATTCTGTATCAAGGGTGATCAGTTGTTAGATATAATATTTACCGGCTTTTGTGTTGTTACAGAAGCCTAGTTTACAGAGAACTCGAATAGGCAGTGTTCTGAAATGCCCTGTTTAGGACGATTGGCAGTGTGTAGAAAAAGCAGATGTTGAACCTTGGCTTGCTGCATTTTTGGTTAATTCATTCGTTAATTTGCTTCCACGGTAAGTCAAGATAACTTGAATAGGCCTATGTTAATGTTTATTTAGTCTTCATTAAAAGACAATTAACTGAACAAAAAAATATTGCGGCAATAAATAACTTTACGTCTAAAACTGCAAACCAAAATTTCGCTTGTTTTGTTATTGCTATACTCATTGGGTTTTGCCCGTCTTAATCTCAGTTGTCCTACATTTCGCATATGGCCAAATGTATCGTGAGAGGATTTAGACACATCGTACCACAGCATTAAATATTTAATCTGGTTAGGTCATTTGTTGTTATATATTTGGCAGTTTAAACACTAGACTATACATAATGGTTATTTAATTTGTTGAACAAACTTGTTATTTTGTCACTTCCCTAAGTTATCAAAAAATAAGAATATACAGCATCAAACGTTATGAAAAACACTACACAGTTATTCCATTTGGTAAATACTTTACACATTTTTTGAAACACTGAGTTGAAATTATATATATTAGTTACTATAATATTTATGCCAATTTATATGTTAAAATTGCTTAAGGTTTAACTAAAAGTTTATTTTGATGTTATCAGACGAGTAACTAAAAAAATGTGTTAAGTATTCTATGAATTTGTCGTCCCCGCTTTTAGTAATACCAAGTTAAATTAAATACCATGCCATTGTGTTTAACAATTAGCTTTAAATCTGGTGTTTAAGACGCCAAATAGTCTACGTTCGTATAGCGCAGATCGTCATTTCGATTTTTGAAAAAGTCTAGATGACGCTGGTCTAAAATCTTACCACAGCCTTCAAAACAACTATTAAATCGACGCACATCTGGGTTAGGGTACGGGTTAGTGTCTGGGTTTGGGTGGGTGAAGCATCATTATTTTAACACAACTTGGTCCACTAACACCCCAACGCAAATAATGTATCAGCCTACGTTGTGTCAGGATTGCGGAAGAGCGCCCTAGATTTTACTAATAATGAAACCAAATCTTTTTCATTTCGCCTTGAAATGTTTTAATCTTACAAAGCCCTCAAGTCCACTGCTTGAATAACAACTGATGTCTAACAACTTCCATCCAACTATTTCACAGGAGGTTCGACATTTCGTGTCATCACACCTTTGTTTGAGGAGGCGATAGAAGGTGACAGATTTGTGTTGCGTTGTTCCTACGCTGACGAGCAACCGCTAGACACAGTTTTTGTCGTACTCTGGCAAAAACTGGACAGTCTAGGTTCGGCCACTACCGTCTACAATTCCCAGGTACAGTTTGGGGTGTGTTACTTTTGCACTGGAACCCTTACCCGCGTTGTTTTCTTCTATATAGTGATTAGAATTTATATTGGAATAAGAGTGGGTAATTATAGCCACTTTGGCCAGAATTTCATGGCAATATTTGCCACTTGGCGATGTCAACCGCAGTTTACTGTTAACAGTAACACTAAATAACTGTAACTTTCGGATATACTTTGAAACCATGCCAATTTAACTTTTACATGAAATTTAATTTAGCAGTTCAGTGGTAATGTTGATTCGTCTGAAAAAATGTTTTGTTACGTCACATTGCTGGTAAGCAGTTCGAGAATGTGGCCATAAACGTAAGTGTAACAATAAGGTAAATTGAATTAGTTTATTTATTTGCTTTCATATGCTGGTTGGAGTCACAAGGCAAAACCAGTTCTAGTTTGTGCAACTTGCTGGTTGGTACGTGGCCTATTTGTGAAATTTTTTAACGTTTTTATAACCCTGCGTATTACCTTTTGGAAGTTAACAATTCGCGGAAGAGGATGCAGCTATTAAGAGAACCTATAGCAGAACATACAGCGACTATTAAACAGTACAAGAAGACTTTACAGATGACAATACGTTTTTCATTTCTGTCGACTAAGGAGACTATTTCATAGCAAATGTAATTTCTTTCATTGTTCTTTCGCAGAACTCGCTCGACCAAAAGCACCATGGAGGCAGACTTAAGCAGGTAGGAGGTGCTTCCTTGGAGATATCCCCTGTTCTCAAATCGGACGCGGGAAAGTACCGGTGCCAGGTCACACCGCTGCCCAGTTTCGAACAAGGGGAAGCCCTCACCGAACTTGTAGTAACGTGTAAGTTTTCGAAATTAACGATGGTTTGGGGTTGTATAACTGCTTTTGTTTGTTTCTTCGATTTTAAATCCCGAGTTTAGCATGACTATGCTTTTCAATGACATTGACACTTTACTGTTTACCACCGCCTTGCAGGCCATCTAATATGATTGTATAATTATCATGAAGTATTCCATTGTTATCTTTATTTTATAATGTTTATAGAAATAATTTTCATATTACCTATACCGTACCGCTTTTTATACCGTGATATGAAAACGGTACATTTAAGGTTTCTGTCTTGTAGAGGTTTCACCAAATCTAATGTCGTTTTAGACCCGCCCCATTTTGAGACTCCGACGAACTCCACCATATACCTGGACAAAAATGCTGACGTCAACTTACCCTGTCGCGCAACTGCACTTCCCGGGGATATTGTCTACATTTGGTAATGCTTTTGTGATTTTGCCAGGCGATTTAAATTTTGATTTTGTTCGTAATTAATGTATTTCGTGTTTTTGCTTCAGGTACTTTCACGGCAATGAACGCGATATGGAATCCGCGTTAAACGTTCATCACGATAAGCGTATTTGGTTCGTGCAGGGAAAAAGCATCCATATTTCAGGTTAGGATGTTAATCTAATAAGATGAATTTTTATTTGTCTCACCTCCTTTTACTTTTACGGTAATTACATACCTAATAATGACTCCAAAAATGACTAAAAATCAAATCGATTTTTTTTAGATTTCTCTCAATCTTTGGAGGGGTTGTATCGATGTCAGGTGACTAATCAAGTCGGAACAAGAAACTCTTATTTTCAGCTTTACCTTAAACGTAAGACCAGCAATCCAGCATGTTAGAATTGCATATAGTATCTAATTTTATGCCGAATATATACGTTAACTAAATCATAAAGAGTGGTGTTATTAATTACTTTTAGATAGTTGACTGTTAAATAAAGGCATTAAAAAAGCTAAGTTTGAAAAAGAATGTTGTAGCCTATAAATATAATGTAACTTTTGCAGGTCCTATATCAACAATAGTCATAACGTTTTACTTTGTAAAAAGCATTTACCAGTTATAGCTATCGTGGTCCTTAGATTGCCTGTCAGTCGTAACAGGTTTGTCAAAAAATGTTGCTTCCTCCAAAGTAAAATGATACAAAAAGTAAGACCTGGGTTCCATTGTCTGTGAGTTAAGTGCAACAATTATCAGATTTGTTTTGTTTTTAACCTTTAAATGCTACGACCATAACAAATTTTATATGCTCCGTTCATTAAGAATATTGATAAAACGACACGTTTCATGTAGGTCCAGCCGTTTTCATCGATTACCCCGACCAACCGGTAACCGTCACTGAAGGTAATGACGTCACAATGATGGTGACGACACAAGCTGTACCCGACAATGTCACATTCAAGTGGGTCTACAAGGAGCAACCAATCGACCTTTTCGGATGGTAAGTTATTTACTAGTACACCGCATTCAACGACAACGAGACATTTCTCATTTTGCTTTATAAACTGTTTTCAGGTCTAGTGTATTTGGATTTGATCAAAGTGAAGTGTATCCGTATCTAAGGTAAGAAAATTGTATATTTCTACTTAATTGGTGTAATGTGAATACATGATTACCATTTTTTTACGATTTTGTATTCTAGGATAATTAATTCAGGCATGGATAGTCGTCTGGAAATCAAAGACGTCACTCGGAAAGTAGCGGGAGTATACGCTTGCGTCATCAGCAATGACGTAGGAACACCTACACGCGTCAACATCACCTTGGATGTTCACTGTCAGTGGAGAAATTTTTCGGTTTTTAACTAATATTATTTTTAAGGCTTATTTGTATGTTTAACAAAAAGAGTTGAATTTTCGTCAAAAAAATTGATTTTCATGTAATCATTTTATAGTGTTATAGGTTGTAGATATATATAGGTGAAAGTTTAAATTTGTATAGTTTAACTACTCATACCAATTTAACCAAGTAAAAAAAGTCCATACTTTTCCGTTTAGCCATCTTTACACGATTGAACGAAATAATAAACGTTTTAAAATCACAAATTACTTTTTACAAATGTTGTAAGAAGATTCTTAAGATCTTTGTAACCACTTCCAAAACTGGCATGCTAAAAATTGCAGTAAAAAATATTTCTCATTGTTTTTTTGTTTTATTTCGCATCGCTTCAGATCCGGCTACCGCTAGTTACGCACTCACCAGCCTTGCGACGACCTTCGAAGGCGGGTCAGTGACCCTTCCGTGTGGTGGAAAGGGAAATCCCCGTCCCTGGTTCGTGTGGGAAACTCCCCTGCTCAAAACTGTGTCGTCAATCCCAGACAGTCGGACCAGCGACAGGTTTAGTCTCAGCCCCTCGGGAAATCTTACCGTGGACCCCGTTTATCGCAACGATTCCGGAGTGTTTCGCTGCAAGACCTTCAACGGGATTGGCGACGATCAGGAATCGACAACTAATCTCACCGTTCAGTGTATGTGTAACCGGAGCAACAGTTTTGTTCGTTGCTGTTTGCTTGTAAGACTGGTCGTTTAACACTCGACATTATTGCGAAAAAGTTACACAATCTATACAGCTTTCGTTGTTTTTACTATCTCTCCTCATTCTCAAGCTATTTTTTTACGGTTTAAATGCCAGGAAGGATACCATAACCAGGTGTACAATATAGCAACAAAGCTTGTTTAACTTTAATTATGATAGAAATTCTTAAAGAAATGAATTATACAATGTGTTGGTAGCAGAATGTCGTCGGAAGCATTTTAAACTACTAAAACATATTAACATCTTTAACGACCCTACAGTAAAAGTATTACTGTCGGGTCCCATTGTCCGGTGAGCATGTTTCAACTATATTTTAAGATAAGACTATATTTTTGTAACAGATGCTCCAGTGTTCCTTCATCGTACCAGAAGTCGTTATGTAGTGAAGGCTGGCTTGAACCTCACGTTCGATTGCTCATCGACCGCCCTTCCTTCTCCAACCTACACTTGGTATGGAACTAATAGGGAAAGAGTAACTTTTGTTGGCGTGACGTAATTGATCACCTCGGTACGTTTTTATTTGGTACTCTAATATGGATTCGTTGTGTTGTTACACTTACAGATACGATTTATGTCTATAGCTACGATTATGCCATAGGGAATAAATGTAAAGCAGTACATACTATTCTGATGTAGAATGGGGAATATTTTTCACATTGTTTAAATAATTTAGTGTATATTTTTGAAAGTACTTAGCTTTAAATTTACCAATAACTTTGACAAATCCGAATACCGGCAGCTTACATTCTTATCTATTTTTCCTACAGTTTCGTGTTTCGTCAATTTTTATTGTTTTACAAGCCATAAAGAATGACTTTAAATGAGTTTAAAAAAAACCTAAGCATAAGGATGGATTATCTAATGCAAGGGACCGATAAAACTTAAAATTCTATGTCTTTTAAGGTTCAAGGATAGGCAGCCCATTACAGCACACAACGACAGCCTGACTTTGGGAAACTCCTTGACTTCACTGCACCTTGTCAACGTCACTAGTCACCATCGGGGAATTTACCGCTGTCAGGCCGAGAACCATCTCGGAATGGTTTTCAACGAGTTTCAAGTTAGAGTACAGTGTAAGTTTTTTACAGATATTAAACCCAATCGTCCATGGTCATATTTGATTTTGTACCATACAGGTGATGGAAGCCGTGAAACTGGACGACAGAATTATTTAGGACGGGCTCGTATAGCTTAACCAAAATTGCTAAATCAAATTTAAATAGTTTAAAGCTGTGTCTTTTCGCTGGGAGTAATCTTGGTAATTTGCGAAATCTATGGCAGAAAGGTAATGAGGAAATGAAACAAAGTATTTTTATATGGTTTGTTTTAATTCCAAGTTGCTGTTCTCTCTGCTTTAGTGAACGGCTAGTTATTTTTGTGACTATAGACTTGATGCATCTCACTGTTACAAAATTTCTCTTAACTTATAGCCTAAATCAGGGGCGGGCAACTTCTCCAGTCAGCGGGCCGGATATGGTAAAATTAAGTATACTTGGCGGACCGTATTCCTGAATTGATACATTAATCGTGTATTTATCCACCTATACAAAAAATAAATCGTATTTGGTTGTACTCTTTGAACACAGCAACATTTTCATTGCACAGCAAACATATAGGCCTACTGCTTTTTGGCTGAATTGAGTGAACACTCCTTCTCAACTTTTTTATGACGAAATATTTATTGTAAATTCTAAATCTAATTTTAACCCAAAACAGAGAATCTAAAAACACAAAAAAAACAAAGATCTAAAAACGAACAGTCACTATTATTTGACGTGGTAAGCAAGGAATGGGGGATTTCGGCAGAATGTGGCGACATTATCATGTAAGACCGAAAACAGTCTGCGGCCACTCAAAATCCCTTCGCGGGCTGGCGCCGCTTATATAACTAAATGACTTAACTTTAGCGCGAGTAATTTCTAATTGACATATTATCAACCCCTCCATTTTATCGCAGTTGCAGCAGTCATTCATCACCTTTCCGAAGTGCGCAGGGTGCTGGTCGGAGACAACATTAACATCACGTGTCTTGTCCACGGTGGGCCACTGCCGGCGCTAGAGTGGTCACATGCGTTTCGCTCATCGGACGTTGGTATCGCAGGTGTCATCCGAAACGGTACCCGGGGCAGAACCGTTGTCCTTACCAAGGATATTGATTTCAGTAGTCGAAGAAGTACTTTGATGGTATGGTGATCGCTAACGGTATTTAAGCTTAGTCAACGGCGTTCTTTTTCAAGTTTAATGTCAAATTGCAGATCATGCAACTATACTTGGCCAATTTTTGTCATTGAAAAATTGTTCAATTCATCAACATGAATCAAAACAAAACAAAACACGATTGTCGTTTTTTTTTTAAATGTAAACTAATAAATTACGAATTACGTGAACTCTACTTTTATCGTTTTAAAAATGTACGACTTCCAATTGAATGTATAAAACCTGTACGCTATCTCTTGATGTGAACTTTCAATTGATCCTCTTGTTGTTTATTATATGCTTTATTAATATTTTCGCGCAGCTGACACGAGTGGGATTGCAGGACTGCGGATTCTATTACTGCTCGGCCAGCAACATTCTTGGAACAGACAAGGGTTACACTGAACTTCGTTGCATTGGTATGTAAAGTGTGACTGTAACCGAAATCTATATTCAAAATTTATTATATCCTTAATTATCAAAATCATCATGTTATAGCTTTTCTGTTATATGTGGCGCTGTAAATGCGACTTTACCAAGATTATGGGTTATTTAGGTGGTGTCTTAAGTGCACTTTTAAGGCAAGTCGACTTAATTGAAAAAGGTTTTCGAACAATGCCACAGAGTATCCCACAAAATTGTTTCAAACTTTTTTTTTTGTATAATTAAATATTAAATAGTATATTATTAAATAATGACTATATATTGCCCCTCGGTCTTTATACTGTCATTCAGCCATACAACGTTTTATACAACCAGCAAACACCTATATATAATTATATATTATCCTCGCAATATGCAACTAACAGTGTTACAATGTTTAGATTTGCCGCAAACACCTCAAGACGTCGAAATACTTCAAGTCAGCAGTTATGACGTCACGGTGAAATGGCGACTCGAACCTCACATTCCGAACGGTGAGCAATTCTACTGCTCCGTCGCGAAAGTAAACGATACGGGCCAACCGAAAGTGATGGCAGGCGATATGACGTCATGTCATGTTACGTCACTGAATGAAAGCACAGCGTACAGGTTGCGAGTGTTTGGTGTCAACTCGGCAGGAAAGGGGAACTATGCTGAATCAAAATTCTCCACTAACAGTAAGATGACCCTTAAAGTCGATAAAATCATTTTAAGCCTTTTTTATTTCAAGAAATCACTTGCATAATATACGTAAATTATAGATTCGCAAATAAAATTGCAATTGAATACATTGAAAGTTGTGCAAACCGCAAATCAAAATATTTCTTTATGCAATTAATTTTGTTGTTAACATATGGCACGGTTTAAATATTAGTATATTTACAAGCTAAAAACTATCATTTTTTTATTGCAACAATAAAAAGTCTGGTATACCTACCGGACCTTTCTATCCAAAGAGAAACAAACCGTGCAAACTTTAAGTTCGAACACAATCCAAATATACCATAGTATACGTATTCTGAACTGCCCTACAGCGAAAATTATACACTTGTGATGGAAAGTATTTGGTAAAATACAAAAACAATTCCTGGTCAATTGTGTACAAAGATTTTTATTCCGTTCAGGCAATCCTCACCGCGAAAAGCAAAGTCCTTCGCCAACCTTACCCCAAACCAGCCCCAGGCCCCGGTCAACGACCCCCACCACAACCCAGGCCACAGCAGCGAGATCCACCTTCGCCAAACTCGCCCCGACAATGGGGGTAACTGACGTCACATACAACGTCACAGGAGGCTGGGTGACGTGGCGAATCGACGCCTCGCTAGAGAACGCGCTGACGTTATGGAATTCGAGCTTGTTACGTCAATGCGTGAAAGTGGAAGCGAAACGCGAGAATAGGTAAAGCACACCACGCTAAAGTGAACCACGCATTTCTTGCCTTTAAAAAGCCTTACGTTTGTGACATTTTACTAATAGTTCGATACTCATTACAGTCGCAAATAGTCTACTTGCAATTTTTTGGGAAATAAGGACGCACCCAAACCGTAAACTGCTTAGGAGTGTTTTACACAACTCGTAGGATTATAAGCAATAACTCAACTAAAAATAGGAAAAACGCAATATAGCAAGCAAATTTTTTTAGGTGCATAATTTTGGATGAATAGCTCAATTTTGTTTAAAAAAATACTTAAACAAAACCCTCATTTCAACCCAAATTATTTGTCCGAAAATACTTAAGTTAAGTCAATTGAAAACAGTGACTTAAGTCAAGTCTTTGACTTAAGTTGTTACAGCACTGCTATGTATGATGATATAAACATTTCTAAATAAATAAGTCAGTTTATAAAAGAAACGGTTTAAATTTTGTTTTTTTTGTGCAATACAGTCAAAAAAAGTCTCACAAAATTATCCTGTTGTTTGCACGGTATTGATCCTCCACCTGATAACCTGACAATTTTTTGCGTGTTATTTGCAGTAGCAACTGGCGCCTCGTGGCCTGGTGCGTCGCAGTTTGGGCCGAGGCCTGTCGCGTCCGCCAACCACCATCCGCCCAACCCTGGATGGTGCGAGTCTACCTCTGCTGGGGCTTCAACACGGGATGCGGAAAGGCCATCACCGCCGACACTGTTGGACAACTGGGTACGTGTTTAGTCTACACATTACACAGGCCTTTAAGTTACGCTGCCTTGGATAATATTGGTGGTTCAAGTAGAGGGACTTTCAAAGATCCATCCTGTCAGCTTTCCCACGGTTTTGGTGATCAGGAGGATCTATACTAAGATTGGCTCACATTGATAAGGCATCAGATGTATTTTCATCTCAGTTTTCTAACTGTGTGATCCGATTTATTGAATTTGGCTTGTTAATAACGCCACGTGGGATCCTGCGAGTCTTTCCAGGTTACCTGGCAGAACTCTATGATTATGACGGGGTGTTGCAAAGCAACCCAACTTTAAAATATGTTGCGTCCTCAAAAACAATCCATAAGAATACACACTTGTTATAGGCGTAAACCAGGGGTTTTGACCCCGTTGAGAATGGGACAATGTAATGTGTTACCGCCGAAGGTTATTTATAACTGCATAAAATGTTGGACAATAGGAACTATGAGGCATAGCCAAAGGGTATACTTACGTTCCCGAAGCAAGCAATGGCTGTGTCAGCATTGCAGTGTGTGCTTTAGGCATCAGCGTTTGTCTAGTTTGGTGCGCTAGAACGATTTACCAAAACCGACGGCCTGTGTGTGTTTAACTGAAGCTGGCGAGAACAGCACTCCACCAACCCCACAAAACGACGACGAGGTCGCCGACCCCCAATTTCCTGCTCTCGCAATTGCTGGCGCCCTCCTCGCCGTGACGTCAGTGCTCATTGTCTACGTCATCACTTACGTGCATCTCAGGAATCGACGGCGGAACATGGGTTCGTGTATGTTTTTTTATTGGGCGTTGGTGTTTGTGATGCACTTCAACCCTGCTCTGCTATAACACTGTAAAACGTGTGACCGCATTAGGTTGTTTTACAGAGCTTTTAAGGAAAATCGGCAATGAGTTATGATTATATTCCGCGTTTACTTACAACCTTAGACCATTAGCTGAAAACTACTTAGCTATTTGTTGTAAGGGCAGGGAAATTAAAACAGCTGCGAGAGGTAAGCTGTTAGGTAACACGTTATCGTTAACACGCCGTTAACGTATATTTGTAAAGGACCTGCAAGCGTACAGTGAGTGCAACGGTATATTTATTAATCTCGGCGCCGGCTTGACAAAGCTTATGTGGCCCATTACGACAGTCGCATGCGTCAAAGCATACATTTGTGCAACGTAGGCCGATTTTCGGCGCTGCATTGCCTGTCGTTCGGAGGTCAAACATTAACCAGCGGTGACCAGTATGCACAAGCAAACCACACAATGCACGGCCGTTTTGTTTGGTCTTGTTGATTGCTCTCCTATGTGTCACTATAAATTTCGGTGCTTGTTGAAGGACTTCTTATGGTTGCATCCTGTTTACTGAATAACCTGTATTTTACCAAATTAACCGTCATTACGAGCTTCTTTGCCAAGAAAAACATAAGACACAACCTCAGCATTTCCAAAAGTATTAACATCGGCGCAATATCTTCGACGAAACAGTTACAGAAAATAACATACTTTTCGCGGTGTTAAGTCTAAATACTTCCTATCGCATAAAGCCCTAAATACCACCAACTTTAGCAAAACGTTTCCTATTGAATAAAGCAAGTTTCCAATTGTGGAATTATAGGGACGCTATAAGGAAACTTGGGCAGGCTGACATTACCGAACGAAACACCACTATGATGCTATTTACTGTATATCTTAAGTCTCATACTGTGTTTGGATTCATCTAATAAAAGCCTAGAAAACGTTAACTTCAGTTACGTTACGTTGTCGGTGTCTTTCGGTAATGTCGGCTTGCCCTTGTTGTACAGGCGTGTATGGACGGGCGCGCGAAAGAGTCAATCCGTCGGTTCGGAGTCGGATGTTACAGGACGACACTGTTGGAAGACAAGCGAGGGCCTTTCAAGCCAGCATCGATTGCTTAAGGTAAGATCTTATATAGTATTTTTTTGGCGTTCATATTAATGCTAGAGTTGTAAGACGATGTTTATTGTCGAACCCGTGAAACATTTTTTTCCAATTAAGTTAAGTTAATTAATTTCGAAGTCTTGTTGTCTGTTTATCGAGAAACATGCGTTTACAATGGTAGTGACTAGCTGCTACTTGCATAACCTTATCACACTGTTTTCTTCGTGGAACAATATTTGTTTCCAGTGTAGTTTATATCTAAAACAATGACAGAGTATAGATTTTAGTTTTAATTTAAATAGCGTGAAAAGATAAAGCATTTACAGTAACAGTAATTACCAATATAAAATGTAAAAGCGGTTTAGTTGCATCGCAAACCTAAAAAAATTATAAAACTATAAGCTTGTGAAATAGAGATACGATTACGGTACAGATTAAGCATGTCAAATATTCCAGGATTTTTTTTTTTATAGATAAGTGTATTTTCAGTTGTGATGCAGAGTTAGCATAAGCGAAATATACCCAGTACACAAAAACATTTATAGATCAGTGGCTTATTCAAATGTTAGATTTTGCCGAAGTCTAGAACTAAGGTGTGCTGTCGTTCTCCTATAGATCGTGATTAAATCTTGCGCAACATTATGTACCTCTATGAAAAATGCAATAGCTTTTACCTTTCTTGCAGACTCGGACAACTGCGCCCCCCAGCGGTGGCGCGCAAGAGCTACAGCCTTCCGGGCCATGCCTCTCGAAGATGGAACGCGATCTAAATTCCAACACACTGCATATTTATTTTACAATTGATGTCGTGGGCAAATTTCTTTTGATCATAAACGCCCTCTGTGGACAACGTAAGGTATTTCGACAGAGGCAGAATTATGGCTCGTTTGGGCCGGCTGTTTGCTTATCGTGCAAGGATTATGTTGCGCTTTTTTGAGAATTGAGCTTGCCTAAAAATGCTATAAATCGATAAAGCGTCGGAAGTGTTGACTTTTGCCAAGTAACAATGTCGTAAATATGTGTGCACAGTGTGAGATTAGCGTTGGTTGGATACTTGGCAAGAGCAAATGTGGTGACCTACTTTACAAAAGCAATGCAATTCAAACGCATTCATTTCACTAACATAAAGTCTTAATCTATGTATATAGTTATTAGCGTGTACTTTGTATTTGTCTCTTCTTCTTAAACTGTCATTTTTAATAAACTTTTATACACCACTGTATAAATTCGCGTGTTGAATTTACTTATAAAGTGTTCAAATAGCGTTTTTTACGGATTGCTAAAAACAAAGGTGCTAGAAACCATATAATCATTCACAAACAATCATATAATGTGTAACCATCACGCAAAACACGGTTGACAAATCAATAATTTATTTCGCCTGAAATGACAACGCAAAAAAACGTTGCGCCCAACTCAATATCCTACTAGAGGCCCTTATTATGCAACGTTGGTTTGTCTACCACACCCTGTACATCGACTTATCCGTTTGATCCAAGAGTCAACCGTGATTCCTTTGCGCCCATCTCATGATCTCGGCGAACAAATATTGGCGAGAGAAGTGCTTGCCAGCTAGTTTTTCCAGCTGCTATAAAAGCGGGTCCTAAGCATAAAGCAAATACTGCTCTTCAATTGCTTTGTGTCTTAAACCGGCTTATCTCTCACTTTTTAGAAAACTTTAAGAAAGGATCCATTTTTTGAATTGCAACCCCTTTTCTATTTGACATAATTGTGGTAAAAGTTCTCGACTTGTTTAGATAACGAACAAAGCGTATCTTTTAAGAAAGAACGTACACGGTTGACTGTTGCATTGACATTTGTCGATTTTTTTAAAATAAATTGTGTATTTTTAAATGCAGTTAAAATATTTTATAGCTATAATAAATTTATACAAAATCTCCTGTCCACCCACAAGATTTCGATCCAATCAGTTATTCTACATTATATTCGGGCACAATTCGCACGTTCCACTCGAGCGAGTAAATAAAATTGTGTAAACATTTTTTCTGTGAGCTGAAGTGAATTAAATGGAGCGATTATATTTCGTTAACCCAGATTACCTTTTAAGAAAAAGAACTAAATCTTTAGAACTCTATAGTCTGTTTCTTAATGAGGCCCTTAATTTTAACAATACTTTGCATCAAAAAGTAAAGGTAACGGAATATTTTAAAAGTAAACACATTGCGTTTAATAAAATACCAAACACAGCAAAGCATGAGTAGAATAACCCTGGCTAGTGGCGGAATCAGGGGTGGCACGTGGCAATGCCCCTCATAACACTGGATTTTTTTTACTATTTCACCTACATCAATAAACAAAAATGTCCCTACATCAATGCCAAAAAGCCTAATTTAAAAAAATCGTTTTAGCCCAAAGGCGTTATTTTTTGTTGTCAAGTTAAACGATTTAAAGAGTTTTTCGCTTTGTGCGATTCGGTAGCATCTTTATAATGAAGCTTTTGTATTGAACTAACACATCTCTAACGTTTAAACTTTACAAATTAAACCAACAGTTTGGTTTTCGTAAGGTTACTTATTCATGACGTCACGGTAAGATGTTACTTTGTGGCGTCACGTCTGAAAAAAACACCGATGGCTCCCCCAAACAAAAATCCTGGATTCGCGCCAAAACAAAAGTTGCTCAAGAGTATAGTGAAAGAAAGCAACAGATAGTGAAGGGACGCGCCTTATTAAGCGTTCATGTAAACTGACCAATAACTGTAGTACGGCGAGTATCGCACGGTGTCGAACATCTCCACGCCACAGTTGAAGAGTCGCTCGACATTCCGGCCCGCAGCTTGACTTCTTTATGGAAACGTCGCGCCAAGGCCCTTTCGAGAAGGTTCGAGTGCACCCTCGGCGAATCAGCAAAGCACGTCGCTTTAGGGCCCTTTAACCCGATTCCGCTTTGATTTTCTGTTTTGTTGCTGTCATGCTGGGTTCATTGTGAGCGGGATTTACGCGCGCAAAAGCAAAGCGGAGAGCGGCTCGCATGTGGCCGGTGGTTTTTGTTATCGCGCCGTATATTTTTATGTTTTCTTTTTATTGATTTTGGGAGTAGGCGCGTTGGAAATGTAGGAACTGACAAGGTCCGCCGTTTCGTTTTGTCACAAATGCCCGCCTGCTTGTTAAGGCATGTTTAAGGTTGAACGTCCCACGATCACTGTGCCTTGCCTTGAGAAATCGAAAAGTTTTGTGGAATATGTGCTGGTTAACACGAATACGCCATTTGAGCAATTTTAGTTGAACCACTAGTCAGCTGGAACTTTAAAACCGACAAAGTATGTGTGAAAAGCATATTTAAATTACTAAGCAGTTTTTAGGCTGTTTATTGGTTGTGTAGTCAGTCGAACGAAATATTCGTAATGCACACAATAACATTTGTTTCGAAAGAAAATTAGTTGAGTTAACAAAAATTCTTAACCGAGATCGACAGCAAAACAATACAAAGGAAATTTAAGAGTACAGTGTTCCAACAAAGAATAGCAGACAAAAAAGGGTCGGCATGAAGCGCGCATTGTTGCAATTAGGGGAAATACTTAACGAAGTCTTATTCAGTATGCCAAATCATTTGTGCATGATGCCAGTTACACCAATATTGATTTAACGATTACGTCTTCTGCAAATGTTTTAACGTTTTTGTCAATTAAGTCATTAATGATTGGTTCACATGTCTTAGATGTGTTGACCGATGCGCTATCTCCATGTTATATAAGGTATTACGCATGTAAACACGTGTCCTAAATACCAATGCTTATGCGCAAACAATAATTGTTCAACGCACATATGCAGAGTGACGAGTTTCGACAAACTGTCTTGCTAATCGATGTGCTATAATAGTTATTAAAGCAACATCTTCTAGTTCAACGTTTCGTCCGACATTCACATCAAACCCATAGCAATAAATAAAATACCAATAAACAGCCTTTTTGACAGCGGTGGTCTTTAAATTTGCGAAGGTGATCTAATTACGTCGCTGACAACTTCTGTCGGCCGCTTTGTAAGGTCAAAAGTCAAATCTCCAAAGGTTATTTTTGTGCTAGGAAATAGGCAAAGGCAACAAATCGATTTGACCGAAATTGCATGTCCAATAAAAATCACTTTCGATTACCGCTTAATGGAAAAAGACTTCGTAAGACCTAATTTAGGACACTGAGTCCGGGTTCTAAATGCTTTTGTGGTAAAACAGAAGATCTTAAATACTTTTGATCTTCTTGTTTTTCCTTGTTATTTAATTTATGCGCGTGTTTTTACTTTATTTTGTATTTTTTACTTTTGATAAGGTTCTAAAATATTTTCAAAATATATATCTGATTTTATTTTAACTTTGGAGCGATATAGGCCAATGCCGTCAATTAGTTTAGCACCATCAATGAAAAAATACATTTGTTCGCATTAGTCATGTTGAGTAAACAAATTGCCTTTTTGTGAAGCAAATTATTCGGTCAAAATGTTCCTTTGATTAAATGATAAATTACTGAAATGCTATTTGCAAAGGTTGAGAATTGTGGCCTAAGATTTAACATCACCCCTTCTATAGATTGAGTATAAAAAACACAATTTTGTGTCTTAAAAAAAATTTAAACTTTCAGTTCGGCAATTTCTCCATCATCCAATATCGCAGAACATGTTAACCATTGTCTGAAGCGCCTACCGAATAGATATATTAATTTTCATTACGCATTAGATATATTAATTTTCATTACGCACTGCGGCCGTCGGCGTAAACACAAGGTCTCTTGTACTGTTTGTATTCCACCGCCACAAGACTCTTGAGCAAACAGCGCCTGCTATAAGTACCCGTCGAACCGAAAAGGAATCATTCTCGGAGGTACCGGCCCTGCGCACCTGTCATTGGAATATCTAAGACAGCATTGCTACTATTTAGGACTGTTGGGGTTGGGGTGGTAGATTACCTTCCTCCGTCTTAAGTTTTACATGCACTGGCCTTAAAATATTTAAATCATACCTACCCCTAGATAATTTTGACTACAGTTCGCAACAAACACCACAGCTTTTATGAAATATTTTCCATGATTCCCGCGTGACAAACTTACGATTGAAATAATACCATCAACTCTACATGCTGCGCAACCCTTAAAACTTTTTCTTAGAGGTCCGCGGACCCCAATTTGAAAACCATCTAAATGTTGCAATATACCCGGTAAATAAATCTATCGAGTACTGTAGCGCAATTTTGAAATGTCGAATTTCGATGAACACCATACAGTATCCGCACAAAACTAATCTCGCATAAAATATGTTGAGCATCTAGTGTCTGTCATTCCCATAAATTTGTTTTTGTGCAGAACTAAATCAACCTTAGGACTTATAAATTGCTTTGTGTTTGTAGTGCGACGCCGTTCAGATGAAGAAGCCCCATTGAGGTACGATTTTCACCAATTATCTTGTTCAAACGTTAAACTAATTGCCTTTTAATCATATTTCTTACAGCTTCTAAAGGCTTTTATTAAAATTTATTTTTTAATATGCACCGCTAATCAAAATATTTATACTAAAAAATATGTAATTTTCTTCAATATTACTCACTTAGTTCTATTAAGAAAAATTTATTTAATGCATTTTTATTCAATTTAAAAAATGAGATTTAGAGATGAGTAGATTTTTCCTCCTCTTACACATAAACAAATGACATGAACTTTTTTATTTTTTTAATGTTATACTTACTGTTAATGCCCAACTTTTATTTTAGATTTTGTTTCGTTGCAGGGCTAAAGACATAAAAGTATTGTTCGGATATGAAAATCCCGCTCTGGTGGAAGACGAACAAGACCCTTTTTCAGGTAAAATAAATTGAGTTCAATATAAAATATAATTAAGCGATAACGACTTACAAGTTGACTAATAAAAGACTGGCATTGGTGTGGGTTTAACTATCTCATAAGTCGACTATAGTTAAAGAATGAATTGTTGCTATTTTTAGTTAATAAGCCTAAGGCCATTATAGGTGTTACGCCATCGTGACGAATGCAATTGGATCGTCGAAAAGCCCACGCAGCCTGTTAGTTTTTTGGTATTTACCCAAAGAACGTGCGCGTGCGTCACCCAATCAATACGAGTGTTTGTTCGTTGCAACAGAAAACGCTAACTTACTTACTGAACTGTCGACATCATGTTAATCAGACAACTGGTGAAAAAATAATGGGTAAAACATAACTTCAATTATGCCCCATTCACATGATCCCGTCGCAATACTCGGTTAACTGACGCTCCTAAAATGACACATAACTGGGAAAAAACGCCACGTTTTTATCTTTTTATAACACCAATTTGCTTTTTTTAACACTTAAAATCATTTGTTGTACTTTCAGAAGTAGGCTATATTTGAGAAAGCGGATAAATTTTAAAGAATGTTTCGATCAATAAAACAAGGTAAAACACTATACACATGTATAACATCTTGTACCTTGTTTTTGCCAAACTTAACCAGCTTAAAAAAACAGTTTCCCCTACAAAACATCTATTTCCTGTCCATTCTGAGGTTGTGCTATGACATACACCAAATTTTTCCAAACTTGGGAGTTTCAAACCTGCAGACGGTCACCCGAACTTTTAGACGTCGCAATTAGACTTTTAAATTTTTTAAATAGTATTTTTTCTGGCTTTCGATTTGTCTAAAAAAACAGAATCCCTGTCTGCTTTGCATTGCTTTAGAAACGCATGCCAATGCTTGCATGAAAATTCTAGGTAAACCGAAGGATTTCGGTAAACGTTTTTAAACAAGTGTACGTTTATAAAGATGTTAGGTGCACATCTACCAGTAACAAAATTACACTAAAGAAGGGCATCAAACGAAGCTTATCGCTTTTAAAGTTTTAACTCAGGTTGAGCGTGTATTTCGCTGTTTCCTAAGCCGGGAGGTTTGGGCCTAAGAATACTGCTTGTGTTGTTGAAAGTGGCGGTCGCCAAAACAGACTTTCGTGACTTCACGAAAACGGCGGATACGAAGTTACTCCTGTTTCTCAGTTAAACGGCGACGGCCAGCTATACGCTATAGATATCAATAGGAGTGCGTTTCCATCGAAATACCATCTCGGAATTGTCAAAGACCCCTATAACATTGCAGGTCCCTTTTGCGTGCAATGCAATTGGCCTATCGCATACCGACAATACCATCTGAAATCAGTATAAAGACGATTTTGGTCGTCTCTACGATTTCTGGCTTTTTCAACACCCTTCCACACCGCCGCCAGTATTTAACAACAAAGTTCTGAGAAGTTTGGCTACCAACGGGTTAGCAACAGAACAGGAATTGACAGATCTTGAATTTGAGCAGCTTCGGCCAGCTCAACGTGTATTTTACGACCGCCGTGAAAGCTTTGAAGAAGTAACGTCGTAAATTTTAGGCAACCTCGAATAAAAAAAACAGGCTCGGTTCTCTAAAGCCGAGCGGTTGCATAGGCTTCGGAGTGTTGGGAGAGAGCAAACATACGGTATCGAGTTCCTTGGTAGATTTCGTGTCGCAAACTTTTCCGTTGTGTACTTAGGCGGTCGGTTACTTTATAATTACAGGAGAGTAATAATTAACCTGGACGATATAACTCTCCACAGGCTACTTGTTGGTGAAACTTTATGCAGCAGACAGTTATAGTCGTGTTGTACTTAGCGAGAAACGGTGCCCAACATATTTTTAATTGTACGTCTTACTGCAGATGAATTGTGAGTTTAGAGAGAAACCAAAGCAACAGGTATATAAGCCGTCAATAAAAAAAGTCGCAATAGTATTGGAATTTTAGATGCACGAACTTGTTTGGGTCTCGTTGAGGTTATCTGGATTTGATAGAGTTGTATCATTCAATTAAACTTTTGACCTGTTTTGAAACAGTGCTAGCTAAATGATGGTTTTGTTGTGCGATTAAAATACGTTTTGGAAATTAAAAAAAGTTGTTGAATCTAACTTGTTATTTAGCATTTCGTAACCTGTAATGTGAATTGTCGCGCACGCGCCAATACAAAGACTGTATTCGTTTAGTTTTAAAAGCCAAGTGTTTAACTTCTTAGGAATGGATATGTCAGCTTGAATAGTTTTGCCCGCAAGCTAAAGGCCGGTGATACTTGTTTTTTAGTTAAGTTTACAATGATTTATTTACCAATTATTAAAGTTTCTGTGCAAAAAATAATCGAAATATTCAAAAACGCTCGGATTTGGTTATTTAACATAATAGTTTAACTATAATAAAGACAGATTATAACACAATACCAAAGAGTTTATATTCGATATAATGTTGCCAAGTGGGCCTAATACGACCCAATGTACGTAATCGTGTAGGCCTATTTTCACTAACTAAGATTATTATACGATGTATTAGCCATATTGCCACGGTTTTCGAAAATTTACAGCTGTCGGGAAAAATCAATTCACATAGTCAGGCACCTCACAAAAATTGCATGTTCACATTTATCACAGAAAAGCCTTCTCTTTGATAGACGTTGCACCACAATGCAACACCCTGTGATTTCTGTGATTTCTATATGGTGTCAAAAACGTTTGAGTTTTAACTAAGTTAAACCAGCCTACCTGTGTAAATACAAACAGTATACTTTTGCCGGTAACTTGTTTTTTGTGCTTATAGGCTTACAGCATCTTAGTATTGTTCACTTTAGGCAGGGCTTGTGTTTTCCTAGCTAACATTCAACGCCACTTTGGCACGCCCTGTATACAGAACTCATAAATAACATTTTATTTTATGACTCATTGGTTCATGACTAAGGTGTAAAGTTACCGTAGGAAAGTTATAAAAGTTGGGACGACGTTTATGATATATCGAAATTATGAAATGCTCTATTAAACGCAAGAAAATATGGTTGTAAGCGTGCGTTGGATGCAATTTGTAGAATTATTTACTTACAAATATATCAGTCCAGTTTATTTGTAAAGAAATGTGGTCGGTATAACGAATTCAACAACAAATTCAAAACGACATAAAAACAGAATTAAGTTATTCCTTTAAAACAAAATCAATGGGTTTTAAAAGGCGTCTTTATAGTGCCATCTATCTATACTTCAAAAAGTGCGGTCTGCTTTTTGGTGGGCGTTATATAATACGAAAGTTAGTTTGGATTGAGAGTCGTTTGCAAAAAGCATCCCCTTGATAAATTGCAATCGTTACGCAATCACACCTTAGGACAACACGCGCAGCGGGGGTTTGCATACTCGTCGCCTCATTCATCAAACATCCTATTGGCTTTGCAGTCAATTAAACTGTAGCTGAATGCACAAAACGGCGTTTCGGCTCTTTACAAAAAGCGGGAGTCGAATGCGCCTTTGAAGAGCCTTAAGTTATAAAGTCGTGCACAAGTCCGTCATCCCAAAGTCTTTCGGCGCCCAACGTTTATTCACCGCACACTGCAAACTGCCTCGCTCATGAAGCTATTGTTCCACGACAATAGAGAGCCTATATTGCTCCCAATAACAAACAAATGTACGCAGGGACGCTCTACAAAGTCCGATTTTTGAAAGTAGTCAAAAACCTGGATTCGTCAATTCATTGCAATGTCTAACCTCAATTTAACGTATATATTATAACGAGAAAACTGAATTGCAATAAAGGAACGGCATTCACCTAACATTTTACGTTTTAATACAGAAAGTGACAAAAATAAACATTTTTCGGCATACTTTTCTTCAACAAATCACTATACAACAAATTGTTAGTGCTAACTGACTGCACATTGTGTCACACGTGTAATCACTCAAAAAAACGGATCAGTTTAACGTTTTTATTTGGGAACAAAACACCTTGACCTTTATTGCGTCGTTTCGATATGGTCGATTAACTTTTGTGAATTCTAACGAGACGCGTCAAGAGTTACAAGGTAAACATATGTATACCCTTATCGCGTTTACTGCGGAAGCGGCCGTGTAGCTTGGTTGTTCTGATGCACATAATTGAGCTCCGTATTATCTTTCCCAAATATTATCTCGGGTCAATATTGCGAACAAGAAGCGTTTCATTCGAACTTTTCCTCAACTTGACGAAGTGCGATCGTCCATTGGTTTTCTTTAAACCCGCCCCTTTTGCCAAGTCAGTTCAGAAAATGCGGTAACAAAGCACGCCTGTCTAAAAAGACTTCGTCACCAACATTGAAAAAAATATAATTTGTACGTTTCTTGCACAAGCACACGTTTGATTTTCAGGTTAATCAGATCAGTGGTTCTTAACAAGTTACTATAACTCGGGAAGGCGTAGTTTGACAACTTATACAATTGAACGTTTCAAAATTATTTAAAATGCCACCTTCGACCGCTGGGCGCCAAAGTTTATCCAATATTACAGTTGCTTAAAGTTTGAAATTTAGTTTGAAATTTTGGAGCATAATGGTTGGAGGTTGTAGTAAGACGTAATAAGAATATCAAAACCCATACAGAAGTAGGTATCATTTTGAACGTTTCGAATAACTCTTTATTCATTTTCAACATAGCAATGAAAATGAATAAAGAGTTATTCGAAACGTTCAAAATGATACCTACTTCTGTATGGGCTTTGATATTCTTATTACGTCTTAGTTTGAAATTGATTACAAAATTTGCAACGTAGCCCTGGTGTTGTTTATCCACCAATTGCATGCATGTAATACCACAAGTTTTTTGAAAGGGTAACGGCAAAGTGTTAAGTTGATATTGAGTAACGACAGAAAAAAAGCTAAAAACGACTGGATTCCAACTTCGTGCAACAAAGGAAACTGGCAGCACACAGAACTTGCAGTACGTTTATCTTGGCGAGGCAATGCCCGCGACCCCGCGTAAACGACATCTACTGTTAACTTGTTGACTTAAAAGTCGGCTTGTTTACCGAACAGGCGATTTCCACATATAACTTCGCCTGGGAAACGTTTCGTCGCATTGGAGGCTCGAGGCAGGTCAGAACGTTTGGCAGCCTAGGTGTACGCTCCGTGGATATAATTAGGGAATACGTTTAATTTCAGTGGAGAAAATTTTATGAAATGCGCTTATCTATCTTGTTTTATAAAACTTAACTGAAGCGAGGTGTTTTTAAATTACGCCAAAGAGCGAATTACAACTCCTTTAGCAGCGACAATTCGTTGAAAAAGACCGAGGAATCGTACGTTAGATGCCTTTTAAGTGATATATTCTATAGTTCATTCGGCAGCAACAACGTAAAAGGAACAGCAGCAACATCGGCATTTCATTTAGCGTGATTTTACAAAAAGTTCTAATTATTAACCAGCAATCGTGCGGCGCTTATTATCACACGGTTTGACGCAAACAGAATAGTCGAGCGGTTCGCGCCCCAGCTATGTCGAGTGGCCGACTTTAAGAGACTTTGCCCCCTGTAGAATTAATCACCGAGTGGTACAACGCTCTCCCCAGGTTTGCCTTGTAAATATCAACAAGGCCTAACGTGCGCTTTATGGCTCTTTTACCAAAAGTTGCCAGCGTCGGCTTGGGGCGCCATGAGTGCGTTTCTGCTTCGGGTGCTCGTTATGATCGATAAGTATGTTTGGCTTCGCTGGAAAGACATGTTGCACCTGAATTCAATACATTGATGGCTTCTTTAAGATGTGTTTTGAAGCGATTAGACCTTTGCGCATGATTTACAAGGCAAAATCAGATTTCGTCAAGAAATATCAGCTTATACGATGTAAAAATTGTTTTAAACAAAGCCTCAAGTTTATGTAAACTTCAAAAGCTTATCTTGATTAACTTACCTTAAAATAACGTTTTTGTTCTTTTTGGTGTAAATCAGTTAGAATCATCTCTTTGCATTGCGTGTATCAATTTATAACTGACATTTCCACTGTTGTACGCAACCACAGAGATGAGCGCCAATACAGGAATCCGTGACTGTCACGTGATCAAGAAAGAGGATGAGGAATTCGAATTCTTTCTCAAGGTGGACAAGAGCAGGAGTGGGCAGGTAAGGATGTTTGTACGGCAAATGCGCCATAATAAACAAAACGTATGCATTTTGGTGTTACGGAGTTACGCAGAACGGATTACGCATTTTAATCAGTAGAAAACTGATTTTTTTTTAAGAATATCACGAAACCGTGTAGTACGAGAACAAAGTGTTGTGAAAGTGTTACTTCTGTACACATCTATTAAACTTTTTGATGATGACGTAGCAAAAATAGAAGTTTGTGAACATATAGATCCATCTGACTAGACTGGGTCCCTGTTTTAATTGTGCAAAGGAAGTTGAAAAGTTGCATACAATTTTAGCATAATTTTATAAGAGCCCGATGTGTGAGAGTAGTTTGCGTGACAAACCTTATTAAATGCGATATAACCGAGTGTTGCTCTTCCAATTAAATGAAGTACAACCGAGTTTTATTAAATGAAGTATAACCGAGTGTTGCTCTTCCAGCAGTTTATTATAACCGAGTGTTGCTCTTCCAGCAGTTTATTATAATCAATCGACATTTCGACGTCCTATACAATACGCCTTCATCAGGATAATGGCATATATCATACAAGACAGATTTCTTATAAAGCGACAAGTTGCAACACTTATAAAACAGTGATAACAAGTCGTTCTATTACAGACTCGCACAAACGTATAGTTTTAAGTGTTTGAGCTATGTGCTGTGACTTGCCTTTTGTTAAAAATAGGCCAGTAAGAGTTAGTCAACTTTGACCTAAAAATAATTGCGTAATGATTTCCACAAAGGGTCGTCAGTCGACCAAAGCTTAAAGGAGTGCTCTGTTTGCCGACTGTCCGGTTCTCCCATAACTCAAACACACGTGCTAGGTGCGTGGACGTCTCCCGTGATGGTTTAACCAATGATTGGTGCTAACTGAAGGCCCAAATAAATTTTAGTATGTGGACTTATATGCGATTACAAGTAAATTTACTGTGGCTTCCTGTGACCAACCATTTTATACGTCTCTGATTAATTTGTTGCACCCGATATGTGAGGAGCTTAAAGTTAAACACAGCTAACGGCAAATTCAGTTATCCAACAACGTTTTTCGTATGGTATCTATCTAAAAATATAAATTAAAAACAAAATATTGCGACCGTTAGAGTACTGTTTCGCGTTACAACATGGCTACCTTTGAACATTTGTTGTAGTTGGGTTAAGGCCGCGAAAACAGGAATAAGGAGGTTTGGATTCACTTAGAAGCGACAATCTATCCGCTGATGTCTCAATGAAGTTACAACTTAAATTAGACTTATCGGTTTAACTGAAAATAAGTTTTCATCGCCCTTTTTGCACCTTTGTGATTTCTCTAAAGGTTTATGAGAATGGCTGAATTGTGGTCAACAGGACCTTATTTACAGAAGTATAATCAATCCTTTGGCCCTTTAACGGACAAACCCAACTTATATCCACGGTGAAACATAGAAAGAGAGACGCACAATGAGAAAAAAGAGAAAGATAAGAGAGAGAGGAAAATAAGAAAAAGGACAGAGAAAATAACATAAGTCACCGTTGCTTTGCCATTCCATTATTGCGTCACAACAGAAGTAGATATTCTCCCACTTTACGCTTGCCCTATAATATATAATAATTTGATTAAACGGAACCTTCCCACTACATTTACAGGTAATAACCAACCTTACCAATGGTGGTCCCGCATCCCGAGCCGGGGTCAAGGACGGGGACCGAATCGTTGAGATCAACGGCAAGAATGTGGAGAAGAAGTCACACCAGGAGATCGTCGACATTATCCGCGAATGCATTCCGAAGAACGAAATTAAGTTCAAGTTGATCGATACGGAGAGCGACGCCAAGCAGAAAGACACTCCGGCCGTTGCGTGAGTTTATTCTCCTCCGCTTTACCTTATTTTACTTTAGGCTACTTTCATGACAAAGACGAATCCATCGGAGCACTGATTTTGACACCAGGGGAATGATCACCCCTACAAACACAATTTGTTTTTACGATTTGCGCGAACTTCTGTTTGTTTTTTCAATGCTAAAAATGTATTCAAGCTTTTTTTTTCAATTTTAAGCATGTAAAGACAAGTTTTGGTATGTTTAAATAGTTCACTGGAGACGACAGGTGTTTTAAAATTGCTTTTTTTGTGACTTCAAATTATAACTAACTTTGTGACGTCATCCCAGAAAATTTCCACGCCCCTGCCTTAAACAACAAAATTTCTGGATACGCCCCTGCCCCTTGATGCGTTGTTTTTCACCATTTTTCTTACCCTTGAAAATAAATTCTATGATCAACGAATACCTATACTCGAACTCAACTAAATAGGCAAACTGTTTACCGTTCCTTTATTTTTTTTCTTCATGGATTGTTTCCATTATTCTATAAAAAATAAATCAATTTTCTCTTTTTTCAGTCACGCATAATAAATCACACATACTTTATACTTAGAAACCTTCATCAGGGAATTATCATTTTAACATACAATTCCTACTATATTATATTGTTCTCGTTAAGACACTTTGTTTAAGTATTTTTCTTTGCCGGATGACAACTTTTCTTTATCGTCCTTAAGCATCTGATGGAGGACCAATTAACTAGCTGTTTCAAATGTTTATTAAACCATGGTCATAAATTCCAAGGGTTTTTTATCACCTGGTTTATCTTCCAAATAGCGCAAAAACGTCTCAAACCGCTTTTCCTGCAACAAAACCAGCAATAGTCCACCAAATGGGTCAAACAAAAGTCACCACGTTTTATTACCTTGTTACTGCAGTGTCGCCACCAACCGTGCCGAGCCGAAGGTTAATGGACACGCGAGCCTTGACGAGGTTGACCTCCGACCCCGGATCTGTAAAATCACTAAAAAGAGAGGAACGTTCGGTTTCAATCTCCAGGCGCACGGAAAAAGCAAACCAGGTGTGCAACAGCGGTCATTTTCCGCTTAAGTTTAAAAAATTGCTTAAAGCAATTGGGTTGAAATTAAGCGTCATTTTAAGGAATATAAGTCACCTAAAGCATTTTAAGCTAACAGTCACTTAAAACGACAATTTCGACGATACTTCTAGTTTTGATATTAAGGTCGCCCTCAAAGCTCACACACGAACACGCAAACAACATGCAATAATTGTACAACTGTATACGTACTTTTAATTTAGTGAAGGGCAATACTAATATTTAAAACTTTTAACAGCGAGGAAACTCACGTTATAATGTCGTTTGAGAGGTATCTATAGGCTGTAGTAGCTTTGTTTGCACAGTGTCAGATGTACTTCCAACGAAGTGCTTTTGCATGACTAATATATGTGTCCAACACCGACCTGAAGCATGCCACTGGTAAACATTTGTCTACCCTTGCTGACGTAAAGATAAAGGTATTTATCCGTCTTGCACACCTGTGCCACGTATCGCGTTAAATTAAACCATTAACCAGTATTGTATCCCGAAGGATTTGTCTTTTAAGGATCCAATATTATATTTAGGTATTTATAAAACTATACAATAGAATTCAGTGGTGGCCAACCAATCAGATACCAAGAGCCGCATTTGATACTTGATTAACCACAAAGAGCCACACTTTACACACATGAAACGTAACGAATAGCCTACAACTCCGTTTATTATTCACTCCCACGAAGCGGGAAAAAAGTGCATTTGTAAACAGACAACATTTTGATTTAAAAGCAGACGCAACGCACTGGATAAAAAAATACACATTTCTCGATATAGTGTTATTTATCAATACTATTTGGGTATAGTTTTTGCGTATAAAAAGTGTTACCAAAATACAATAGCCTTAAGGCAAACAGTCGGAACCGGCAATAATCCATAAAAATCGAAACATTCTAAAAAATCATAAGTGCAACAGGAACGTAAGAGCCGCACATGACTGGGTGAAGAGCCGCATGCGGCTCGCGAGCCGCGTGTTGGCCACCCCTGGAATAGATGTTTTTGCGACAAGATGGTATAAATTAGGTTGTTTGATTGTCTTTACTTTTATTGAGTGCTTTTGTTAAATAACGTTATGTTGAAAAGGGTTTTTTTTCCTCAATTTACTAAGGAAATCTATTTGTCTCGTCTCTAGTATTTATTTTATTAATTTTGCTTTACCCGTTTACAAGTAAAAAATATGTATGTGTATACTGGTTAACAATCATCACGCAATTCAAACGGGATGCATAAGGCAGCAGTTTTGGATCTTTTGACATTAAACGGAGCTTGCTAATCGCTAAATATTTATTTCACCATATGTTGTTTAGTAGTAAACTGACATATTTCAAGTTCTAACACGTTGTCCACTTCACAGGTCACTTTATCGGCGAAGTGGTAGAAGGTGGCCCGGCCAGTGAGAGTGGACTTCGAACTAACGACCGTATTATCGAAGTGGGATCGACCAACGTTGAGAAACTGAGCCACAACAAGGTTGTCTCCCTGGTATCGAAGAGCGAAGGTACTGTGGTACTTTTGGTGGCCAACGAAGCGACCTACAAGCACTTTGCAGCCAGGTAATTAGCGATATGCGGGATTCGGTGTGCCGACTTTTTATCGTTAATCACTGTAAGGACCAATTAAGGCCAAAAAACGGTTTGCTTGCATTAAAAACTGGAATCAGCAAATTTTAAATATGTGTGGCAAATATTTCTTAATTAAGTACTTTCCTAATCTATTGAGCCTCTTAAAGCAGGGGTCGGCAACCTTTTTTGCACTACGGACCGGTTTAAAACTAAAGTTTTGTCGCGGACCGACCTTTAAAAACAACAAATGTTCAAGGAAATTTATTACAACTTTCAATGCGAACTTTATGCTTTTTTTGTCGCAAAGTGAGGCTCCCATCTAGGAATTATTGAACTCACTGAAACCCGCGGGCGGCATTCGGCCAGCCAAACAATTTAATTTAACCCAGCCCGCGGCTCATTTCAATAAAAGTTTAGGCCCTTACGTGTTTTCTTAAATTATACTTGTATACGAATATTACCAATACCTGAAAGGCATGGGATAGACAAGGCTTGCCAGAATGGCTTTTTTGACAACAAAAATCATTTTTTTAACATGGTGGATGTTATAAAAACCATTTGGCTTTTTTGTCATTTTTATAGAGTCTAAAACTAATTAATATACATACGTTTTTTTCGAAACCTTTCCTGCCTAATCAAAATAATAAATTATTTCATTATGGGATATAGTTTTTACACATTGTTTACATGAAATTCTATTGCACTTAAAGATGAGCACGCTTAAAATCAAAACACATGATATTTTAGCCCATTTTTCGACATATTGTAAGTACTAGAAGTTAGATTTTGTAATAAAAATGTGAATTATGGATGTTGTGAACGTGCTATGTAACTCATATAGCGACATTAACACACTAGTTGTTTTGAACCTAACGAGAGCTTGATACTAATTGTGATTTTTTATTAGACCAATCAACAATGAAGTAGTAGGCTATATTAAAACGAAGGTAAATGTGTTAAATATAAAAATACATTTAATTATTTTACCAGGTTTTTACGTACAGTTCGTGTTTAAACAAAATTTTAATCTGACAACCCTGCTACGGACCGGTAACCAACTCCTCCGGTACCGGTCCGCGGACCGGTGTTTTGCCGACCACTGTCTTAAAGGACTACCGCTCTAATTTGATGTAATAGTATAACAACTTATCGCGGTTTGAAAATATTTGCAATAAACTATATCAAGAAATCACAATTAGTTAAACGTTTCCTAGAAAATGATTTTCATAAATTTTCTTACTAAATCTCACACATCAGTTTTCTTAACAATTCCAACTCGTGTGTCATAACTATAGGAAGAAGAAGATTAAGAAGAAGTACGCCTACAGCAGCACTGAGCAGGTGGTCTCCCACTCCCGCTCCACTTCCTCCGACTCATCTGCTCGCCAGTCCACCTCCGGCTCCTCCACCACCAACTCGGATCAAGTGGCTCGCATCATTCACATCGTCAAGGGCCAGGAACGCGGTTACGGCTTCTTCCTGCGAGTTAAGAAGGGAAAGTCAGGTGTGTAGAGCGTATAGAGCAGCGGTTCCCAAATTGGGGTCCGCGGACCAACTGTGGTCCGTACAGCAGTATCAGAGGGTCTGCAAGGAGAATAAGTAGCTTAGTTTTAAAAAATTAGGCTTTAGCGAATATTTTTAAACATTAGACTATGTTGTTAAACATTATCTGTCATCATTATTAGTCTTTAGTTATGCTTTATTATTTGATCATATAGCGTGTTTTATGATGTCTCTTGTGATGTATTGTGCTACACTACCTGCTATCAGCGAATCGTTCGCATTAATTAGAAAGATGTTACATTAGACTGTAGTAGTGTACTACAAGAAACATGGGTCTGACCCTTGAATTTTTATAGGGACACGAAATATCGAAATATTTGCAACGGGTCCACCATGCAAAATTTTTAGAAAACTTTGGGAACCGCCGGTATAGAGCCATACACATGCTAATATTTTAATACACTGATAAAAAATTCGTTCCAAATCTTAACGCTCTATAATTTCTTATTCTCAACTTGTTTGCATCACGAGAATGGGAAACTGAGAGGCGTCTCCAAAGTAGCAACTACGTTTTTATGCATTTTTGTTAATAAAATGCTCGAACTGTGACTCGATTTAAATGGTAGTTGCAACACAAACGAGACTGAGTCTGCTTGGAAGGAAGAATAACTTTTGGAGGGTGCCTTTTGACTAGTAAGGCATAACTTAGTCTCAATGAGCAAACCATGATCTTTTGAAGACTCAAAATTGTGTTTCATTTTTTTACGAAATTAGCAATAAACATAGACACGGAATGATAAACTTTAACTCCAGAATGCGTACTTTACATTCAACACTCTTACTTTTTTAACTTTTAACAGATACCTAACTTTTAAAGGAAATGAATCCACCACACAGCATTGCCAAAGTAGTTGAACTACATGTAAAAACGGTTTATATTAAATATTTTTTCGGTTGTAGTAAATGATGTCAACCAGAATCTTTAGGATACTTTAATTTAATCACAAGTCAAATACCAGTGTACTACAAAAATAATAAACCACTAAGTGCAGTAACTAAGCATTAGTAAGGCCAGAATGTTCCAACTAAAAACATATCCGTTTATTCATTTTTTCTTCACATACCTTCCAAAGAAGATCCAACTTACAAATTTCTGATCATCGGTAATAACTCTAATCAACGCTTTTTATCTCAAAACGCATAGGTAAATTCTAAACGAAGAATCATCAACCGTTAATCAGCATGTTGTGCATGTTTCAGGCGAATATGCCGGCGACATCGAAAAGGGTGGAGCTTCTGACTGGTGCGGTTTAAAAGACGAAGATCTCGTGATCGCCATCAACGGAGACCTGGTCATTGGACTGGACCACGCCGACGTGGTTGGCAAGGTCAAGTCTATTCCCAATCACGTTGTGCTGGTTGTGCTTGGGCCCGTGGCTGAAAAGTTAGTTGACACGTAAAGTTCTCTTATCGTTTACCGTTACGTTCCGGTTGTACTTAATCCAATTTCCTTGTATTAGAAGTATTAAAAAAAATCTGTTGCGTGTTTTTGGGAAGCGTAAACCCTAGATTATTTATTTTAACCCTGATATCAAAGATTCTACAAAGTTTCAAAATTCCAGATTCGGTGTTTCTTGTTTAGTGACAATTACCGTTTTTGTTTTAAACAAAGATTAAACTTACAGTTTTTGAGTTCGTATAACTTAAGACCGACTATTGTTTTTATCAAAGGTCCTATAAACATAAATATAAAAATTTGACTTATTTTTTTGTGTCATATATTAGTGGTATCCCGTTTATATACGTTGATATTTTAGAACGCAAATATCATACACCCGTGGGGATTATATTTAATCTCGATTGCATATCAGGAATGCAAGAACCAACGGAATGCCAGCGGCCGTTGGGGATGCTAAAGAGCTACTGCTTGAGAAGCCTCGCGAGGTTGAGGTTGTCAAGGGCGACGGGGGCTACGGCTTCTTTCTAAAGATGGACAAGGTGTGTTATGTGTCATATTAAGTGAAATGTTCTGTTGAAATTATTTTTGTTTAAAATATATTTTTGTTATGCTATCGAGGTAAATACGATATACGCTTTCAATAATAGTAAACCGTGATAATTTGAAAATACAAAATTTAGCACTTAATCACGTTTTGAGCAATAATGTTTTTAGAAGTAGTTATTTTAACATTCTAAATATATATTATTTGGGCATAATGGTTTGAGGTTGTAGTAAGACGTAATAAGAATATCAAAGCCCATACAGAAGTAGGCATCATTTTAAAAGTTTCGAATAACTTTTGTTTTGGCTTTGGTATTCTTATTACGAAGCATATATTGTTTTGCTGGAAATATATTTTTTAAAGTCGCTTCGTTAAGATATCACAATAACCGTCTGTCCAGGGCAAGCCTTTCCATATTGTGTCCGACGTGGACGACGATTCAGCTGCCAAGCGGGCCGGCCTCATTAACGGGGAGACCGTTGCCTGCGTCAACGGACACGACGTCACAAAAGCTACGCACGACGAATGCGTGAAAAAAATATTGTAAGGGTTTTAGCAAATACGCTAGTCTAAAAATATTTTGATGTGTGATGGTAAATTCATTAGAGGTGCGATTAGGCCGCGGAATTGAGACATCGGAATTCACATAGAGCAGGGTTTTTTAAACTGGCTTCCATGGACCCCTTGGGGGTCCGTAACCTAATTTTAGGGGGTCCATGATGTCTTAATGAAAATATTAGTGTATTTAAGAAGTAATCGATTTTCAAATAAAAAAAAGTTTAATTAAAAATATAACGTTTCAGCAATGTATTTAGACTTCATTTTATCATCAGCATATTTCTAAAATCTATTTGATTGTAACGTCAATTTATGATGTCATTTTTGAAAATTTCTCGCCCGCCGTGGTCCACGCGAAGCAAAAAAAAATTAGGAGTCCGCGGTAAAAAAAAGTTTAAGAATCCCTAAAAGAGTCTTAATATTCTTCTCACCAGGCTTTATACATTACTTTGATCGCTACAGAGCTGACAAACCCCGCTGTAAATGTGGGTCGCGACCAGCTTCGAACAAAATCGAAAGTTTGTTCCAGCTTCTACATAAACCAATTGCGAATCTTTTTTTTAATAAGTTGATGTTAACGCAGGGAAGACCCGACCAAAGTCAAGCTCACCGTTGTCGCGCGTCCAGTCATGGAACTCTTCCAGAAGCTCGGAGTCAAGGTGAACGAGGAATTTATCCGGTCATGGCCGGCCGAGTCCTGCTTCCGGATACCGAGATTCGAGGACTTTGCTCTCGGGCGAATCAAGGAGGAGCTGGTGGAGCAGGCAATTGAAGAAAAGAGGGAGGATGTTGCTGAAGAGGTAAAAGAAGTACCAAGGCACTGTCGCCATGACTGGTGTTGAAAGCTGCGTTCTAATTGATCTCAGTTACCTTTTCTCAATGATTTAACAAAGTTGCTTGAACATGTTTTGTCTTAATTTATAATGAACGAATGCGTTTATTCAAATCGGTATCGGCCACACTAAATTAAACAAACCTGTGAAGCGTTAACCCGTTATTCCTTTCGAGGGTAAAAGGTGTTATAAATTATGCCTTAAATATAATACAAACACATGTATATTACATTTGCCATCAGCACTATAAGCCCTGTCCCGATAAACTCTAACACACATATTCTATATATAACAACAGTCTGGCCTTCGCTGCTCGTCAACGCGTAGCTTTGTTGATATCGTCGATTAATTACGATTAGTCACCCCAAGTTTCTCACGTATGACTGAAGCCTTAATTTTCTTATATGTGCAACGGCGCAATACTTTCGTTAAACAATGGGTTCTTAAACTTTTATTACCGCGGGCCCCTAAAATTGTTTTGGCTTCGCGTGGACCACAATGGGCAAGAGTTTTTCAGAGATCACGTCATAAATTGTCGTCACAATACAAGAAACTTAATAAATCTGTTGATTTCGGTCCAAAAATGTGAAAGTGAAATGTAGTCAGCGCAAAACCGTTTTAAGAAACTGTTTTCTTTAAAAAAAATTGATTACTTTTTATACATACACTAATATTTCAATCTATGGACCCCAGTTTAAACTCTATGGACCCCATTTAAAAACCCCTGCGTTAAAGTTATTTGATACTTCGCAGATCCGTAAGCCGAGGCTGGTGAAACTGGAAAAGGACGACGGAGGATTTGGTTTCTTTCTCCGTGATGAGGGAGGCCACTTCCTGAGCCGCGTGGAGAGCGGAGGACCGGCGGCGAAGGCGGGAGCCAAGGAAAACGACGAGATCATTGAGGTGGACGGGGTCAACGTGCAGAAAGAGACTCACGACGAGGTAAGCACACAGCCGTACTAATTTCTTCCATATCAAATTGGTAGTATATGGGCTATTATTTCAATATACAGCCTTGAACATTTTATGACAAATAGGGAGCTAGATGGGTTCTTTATTGGATAGTTTAGTGATTTGCAATCGACAAGTCGCTTTGATGGTGAACAAGTTTTTGTTATGTGTTTTGATTTCCGTAGGTTCTCCTGTACTTACTCCTAAAGATCCCATATGCAAAGTCGGTTTTGTTCCCGATTTCATTCCGTGGGAACAGAGTTTTCAATAGGAGGCAAAATATAGGGCGGCGTAACAAAAATTACTAGGACGTTACGGCGCACAGATTCGAGCCCAATGATTTATAGAATAAATTACGTGTAAGTGAAATGAGATATTGCCTCATATGGGAAATAGCATTGTTGTTATTTCTGTCATATAAAATGGGTAGTATATGGGCTATTTTAATTGGTTAAATACTTCAGTAAGTTGCAAGCGACAAACCGCTTTGCTGGTTGACATGTTTTCATAATGTATTTCGAATTATTATAGCTATATGCATTTACTTACTCCTAAAGCTCCCAATTAAGATCAACCAAATCTTACACTTTTTTCTCCCGCAATATTTTCCTCAACAATCGTAAGCAAACCATGTTTTTTTAGAAAAATGTTGCGCTAAACCCTTTTTAGTATCGGAATGTAACAGCCGTTAATTCTCCTAAATGGAATCGCCACGGCACGTTTGGCTGTGCTGCATAACAACATGGCCCAGACATTTGGTTAATCAATAACAACAAATATGAGCGTACATTTTGGCATACTGTTCTTCATAGACTTAAGCTGATTACTTCTTAGCGACTTAGCTGATTATAGGCATACAACATTATACCGAGACTATAATTTAAAAAATATTTATAGTCTGATCTATTTTTTTTATCAATATAATAATATTTTTATCACGCATTTATAGCGTACTGCGTTCTCCTTCGCCCAGGAAAATTATACCTGGTCTAATCTTGTGGCATCGTTTTGTTATTTATCACTTGATTTGTAAACTTTTTACACGTGGTATTTAGGTGGTTGCAAGAATTCGTGCGTCCGGAAACAAAGTGACCTTCCTCGTGATTGACCAAGAAGAGAAGAAATACTTTTCTGCCAAGGCTGTTGTTGTGTCTTCGGCCCTGCTCACCGCTGCCGCTGCTGGTTAGTTAAAGGTTTTTTCGTGAAGTGTCATAGAAAAATTCGTTTCGTGAAACAGTTTGTAGACTTTATTTATCACTTTTCCATTGGTATGCTTTATTTAAGGTCCATATATTTTAGTCTATACGCCTGTCGGTCAACTTTGTTTTTATTTCAGGTTCATATCAATAAACATTTTCCCTGTATTAGTTTCAAATATAGTTTACTTTGACTGTTAGTCAGCTTGCGCAGGGAAATGTTCCGCTGCCCCCCCCCAAAAAAAAATTTATTTTAATTCAAAAATAGTTATGGCCTAAGTAGTGTACATGTTGTGCCTATACTCGTGAACCCATATGGGTCAAGCGAATCGCATTTGCTCATGAACTTCGGGTGATTAATAGAAAACCTGTGTTGATCGATAGCTAGCTGTTATAGATTTGTACAACGTGACTTGTGAAAGGCCAAAGGCACATTGCACCTCCCGGCACAAACAACGCACGTATAGTCTGCATTGAAACTAGATTAATCAATACACAAAACACACCTTGCGTTATAGCAGTGGAAGACGACGACGAAGCGAAGGCAGGACTGCGTCTGTGCGTGCTGGAAAAGGGCTCAGAGGGCTATGGTTTCCACTTGAACGGCGAAAGCGGCAGCCGCCCTGGCCAGTACATCAGGAAATTAAAAGAGGGAGGAGTCGCCGACAGAGCTGGCGCTAAAGAAGGTGAATAACGTGTTCCAGCAATTTTGTTTGACAACTTAGAGAAAAAAAAACAAATCACCGTACCCTTTAGCCGAAATCACCGTACCCTTTTATTTAAATTTTATTCATATTTACATAAAACCTCGCCAGTTGGAGACTTTTACATTTTTGTGGTTTTCAGCGATTCTAATTTGGGGTAGCTTTAATCTGATCTCTGGTGAAATTTTAGACGTAATACGTCGTTGTGTCTGAAAATCCTAGACTTATTTTACCATACAAAAAAATTATTTTTTAACGCAACGTTGACTCCTTAAGAAGTAACATCTGGTCTTTCTCTATAATTACCTTTATTACTTTTGAAATCGCAAATTAAAAACTATTAAAATAAACTGAGTTTTAATAATAGCTCGATTACATCATAGTATGCATCTCCTTCATTTATACACTTATATACGTATAATTGAAGTCTGCAGTTTAATCCGAATGGTATTTATGCAATTACGAAACTATTTCATTGTGTTTGCAAAGAGCCAAATGTAGGCGTGTTTTCTTTGATGTTTAATTTTAAATCAAGTTTCGATTTTGCCGGCAATCCTCAAGTGTGCTATTTTAATCGAGTCAATTATGTTCTCACATTACGCCCTTAAACTACATAAAGTTCTTAACGGCCAGACTTCGCTATGTGCGTGGGAGAACTGAGAATGTACTAAAGCCTACCCGAGTACTTAAACTTGTTTTGACGGGTTGTACCACTTATTACTCGCCCTAAAGCAAAACAAATTTTAAATAATACAACAGTACGAGATAATGTGATAATATTTTTGAATCCCAAAATTTGAAAATTTGCATATAGGGTATTATCTATTTCAGATTGCATTTCGCTAAAAACAATTCTCAATCCTACAGGGAAAATAATTCTTGCTACTGGGTCTTTAATTATCACACCACATTCGTTTACTCTCGTCGTCGGAAACGCCTAAAGCAATTAAGCTTATTTTCACTCGGCTCCATGAATTTCGGCAGCGTTAAATTTTAACCTATACAGGGTAACCTAAATCACTGGATATTGATTCGTACTTTGGCCGTAAACAAGTTAAAGCTTTTTGATTACCTTCACTCGGTAAAATTTCTGTTTTGCCAACAGCTGCAATACGCAAACTCTTTTTTGTGAAGCATGTTAAAACAAACGTTGCCCTTTAAACTGATTTTAGGCGTTACCAGCAAACCCATCGTGGTACAAACTTTACATATTTGCTTATAACTTTCAATTACACATATATCAATTTTAAGACGCTGCAAATGTTTTTCACGCCGGGCACCATTGATCTTTTTAGTCGCACACGTTTTGGCGAACTTTTTCTGATCACAACTATATTACATTTTTAGGCGACAGGGTAGTTGAAATCAATGGAGAAAACATTGACACCAAAACGCACGACGATGTTGTCAAGATGGTGGTAGCAAGCGGGTCCAAGGTATGGTAAAACAAACTGTTTACTTGTTCGTCGTTGTGTAATTTGTGGATTCAGTAATTACATATTTGTAACCGGCGCTTAGAAAAAAAATCAAGTTTGTTGTAGAAATATAAATTGTAATAGGGTGTCGCACAGGTGTAAGCAAGATTTTGTAGTAGTGTCAGGGTAAATGTTAATGATAAGGCGCACACAATCCAATATTTCCCGAATTAAATTTAATTATAACGTGTTATATGTATTTAGTAAAAAAGGTAAAAGAGACATAACAAAAAGCCTGGCCAACTTATAACTTGTGATTTAAACACGCTAAGTCAGGTCATAGGCCTATGACATTGCAAATTTGTAGCCCAGTGCTGTGAGTCATTTTAGCAGACCTTTTCTTGTCAATTCATGTGCTATTCCTTTATGTAGGTTACGTTCTTAGTGGTTGACGAAAAAGCCGACGTCTACTACAAGTCAAAGGGTGTAAAGATCGTGGCAACCCTGGTCGCAGCGAAAGCAATTGCCGAAATAAAATCAGGTAATTTCCTTGACTTCAAGGTTTAACCTGTCAGGTTACAGCGTTCGATCGACACTTAAAAGCTATACTTCGAATGAAGTTTATTTTTGGTGCGCTGGACATCGCCCACAGCATAGAAGCTTCTGCGACTGCGCTGCCATTTTAGCCCTTGTTTTACGCTTTTGTTGTTTAACACAAAAACGCTATTCTTGTTTTGGTTCCCTATTTACCATGCCCGCGTAAAATAAAAAGAATCCATAAATTTAAAGGGGCCCCTTTCAAATACCAAGTCAACCAGTTTCCTATAGTAGCCAACTACGTATTATTCACTTTTCACAAAAGCGTAATATTGCAGGTGGGCACTTGGATGGTGCGTTTAATAGTGTTTTACTTCCATAAAATAAATTCGATCGTTCTTTTGTTTAGATATTGAAACTAAATCAACGTCCTCCTCTTTGGTCGAGGCCGAGGCGACCGTTCACGAGACACCCGAGGAGAAAGCGGTAATTTTATATGATTTTTATCACTGGTTTATAAAGTTTATTGTTTTTTTTGGAATATTACAACAACGTCCAATGATTTCTAGTTTTTGACCCCTGCTTGCCTAACTATGTGTTCAAACCAATTGATCGACAAGACATGAACTAATATATAAGTACATTAAGTAAACCTGTTACGGTTACATATAAAATTGGGTTTATTCTCGATTTTCTTAGGATTGGCGACCAGCCGTAGTTTTACACAAATTGCATGACTGGCTTCTTGAGAATATTACATTGTTTTTTTGAGAATATTACATAACGTCAACTGGTTTCTATTTTTTCTAACAACGCCAGATTACACGAGTCCCGCAATAAATTTGTTTCCTTTCAAAGTTGAACTTCTCACGTAGGTTTTCACCGTAAACGCAGTATTCTATTGGTTTACAATCAGTTTTAGCTGCAATATACGAAGTAATTTGTTTCACCAGGAGGAGGAAGAGAAACCGTCCATCATATTCCCTCCTCCTCCCGCTGATGAGGAAGAAAGGAAGGAGGAAGCCGAAGATGCGATCGCAGATCTTAAGGAAGAAATAGCGGAGGCAATTGATCAACAGAACGATGATGAGCTGAAAGAAGAAGTATTGGAAGAAGTTGTAGAAGATATCAAGGAAGACATTAAAGAAGAAATCAGGGAGGACATTAAAGAGGAGATCAAGGACGAATTGAAACAAGAAATCAAGGAGGACATCATAGAAGGGCTTTCTGAGGAGACAAAGGAAGAACTGAAAGAGGAGATAAAAGAAGAAATTCGCGAAGAAGTGATGGAAGAAGTTGCCGCAGAGTTGAAAGAAGAGATAAAGGAGCAGATTAAAGAAGAAGTTGACATCCCGGAGATTGTCATCGATGAGATTCAGATTGCCGCCGACGAAGAATCATTGAAAGAGCAGCTTGTGGAAGAGGTAAAGGAAGAGATTGCAGAAGAGATAAAAGATGAGATAAAAGAGGAAATCATGGATAACGCTGTTGAAGAGATCATGGAAGCAATTCAAGAGCCTGAGGAAGACCCTGTGAGCCCAGGTTTAAGAGAAGGTTCGTTGTTGGTTTTATTTAATGTTTAAAAATAAGCCACGCACCTCTACAGCTATATATCAGTTGTCAATTTGTCATCACGAGGGCTAAAAAGGTTATATATTCTAACTTAAAGTCCATGAGAATTTGCCTATGAATCATAAATCTGAATACCTGGGCATTTTCCATGCAAGAATCCTATGAATTTATTTGCCAAAAGTATACCTTATTACTGTTTAGATCAGCGATTGTCAAATGACTTTTGACACCCCGAAAAATAAAAAAAATATTCACAGCACATCCTCTAAAAAATAATATGTTATATTTAAAATGGTCCCTAACACATGGGTAGCCAATAGGTTAATATTTCAATATCGTCGGTTTTTAGTGCACATTACGCTTGCTTATATATGTCATTCAGATTGCAATGCTTTTCCAGACTGTTTGTAAAACAAAAATGTTATTTTTTTTTTAAATATACAAAACATTTCGCGACGCACGCAGTTTGAGAATCACTGCTTTAGATATAGTGTCTCCAGTCTTTCCCGGGTCAGTGATGACGTAGATGACGATTTTATTTGGACATTTAACTAACTGCATTTTTTCTTAACCGTGCTTGTTTAATTCGCTGTTAAACGAAAATACGTATACCAACATTAACAAGCTTCAGCACATTCGTGCTTGATCAGCTTGAAGTAGTAATTGACTCACTGTATGTCCTATAGAAATCAGAAACTCGCCGTTGGCTGGAATCTCCGGCGCCGCCGTTGCAGCCGCGATCGCGCGCAAGAACTCCGATCCAGAGCCGAACCAGGCACCGGCGCCAACTCCTACTCCCCCGGCGTCGCCCAAAATCACCCCTAAAGAAGCGCCGTCGGCCGTTGACATCACGAGGGTGGCTAACTCGCTTAAAAGCGTCAACCGACCGCCTCCGGTCTCGCTCGTTTCCCAGTCAGAGGCACCCAGCGAGTCGGAATCGCGGCCCATGAGCATCAAGGAACGGATGGCGATGTTTCAGGCCAAGTCGGCCAACGGCAAGGCCAGTCAGGCAGCTCAAAAGCCCAGCTGGGTCAGGCCGACCCCGAAGAGCCCGCCGGCCGTTTCGGTGGCCAAGACCGCGTCGCCTATGGTGAATGGGCAAGCGAACAAGCCGAAAGTGACCAGCTGGGGCGGTGGTGGCGGCAAGGCCTTTAACATCGTCGAGTCGTCACCCATGTTCGACTGAATCCTTGGGTGAGTGAATTTCTTATATAGTCTAGTTTATGGTTTAACCATGTGCTGAAAACACACCTTGTCTATGTAAATAAACTCATCCTGCCATCAAGGCAAGTATTTTACGCCCGGAACGTGTTTAATTGGGACAATTAGCGATTCAGCGCAGTTAAGTGTTAAAGTTAGTTCTGAAAAAAGAAGGCTAGGTTTATATTTCCACTATATGACTTATTTAGATTTTTGCACTGCTTTTGTTTTTCAAATTAGTCAACGTTTGTTTAAATGTCTCCAGTGGATGGTACGACATAAGAGCAGACCACGATTATTCTCAGCATATAAAATTCTTCAGTTGAACTTTTGTTTTTGTTTAAAGGAATATACGACGACGACAACCATCTGCAGCCTTCAAAGATGCACTTAACCTCTCAAGAAAATCTGTTACACTTATTTGCTCTCCTCGTTTCTTTAAACGTTCGATAATAATCGAGCCTTCTGTCTTAAAACGTCCAGCGTTTTGCGCACCTTCCTATATGTAATCGAAGACACGATGCTGCCTATACGTCATCATTTTGCTTGTGACATCATTAGTTATGACGTTCTTAGCAACTCAATTATCTAAATATTGTTTAAGTAGCACACCTGCTTGTTGATCATTAAACTTAAAAAACTATATTTTACATCTTTTTTTCTTGGGACGTCACCTGTATAGTGTCGGAGCTTTATCCTTATTAGGATTTCCTATTTATCTCTGTAAAAAGTGCATAATTTTTATTTTCTTTCCTGTTACTTGTAAATAAATATATTGTTATCAGTAAGAGGGCACAAGAAGTAGCCATAAATAAGGCACAGTGTGGCAGTAAAACGAATCTGCGCGAATGGCCTTACGTACTGTACGTTAGTCGATCCAATCAAATACTGTTTTTCGCATGTTTCTGTCCGCGTTGTAAATACAGCGTAGTAGTACGCGTCCGATTTGTTTGTTTGTTGTAATTTTCGGGACTTCATTTTTTGTTCAGTCCCCTACCTTTAAGTCTTCAATCTTCGAAATTGTACCTAAAACACTTTAATCTACGCTGAATTTGTGCTAATAATAAACCAAATTATGTCAAAACCGTGTCACCAAACTAATCAGAAGCACAGTTCATAGCTCCTGATGGAGATATATACTTTTTGCCCAGAAGTAGATTGCTGCACAACACATATCTGGAAGTTGCAAAAATAACATGGGGTTATTGCGAAAAAGCTAAATGGATTTACTGTCAGATCTTGAACATACTAGTGCACGACTTTTGGCAATTTAATTTTACGCAGTGTGCATTAAACGCAGTAATAAAGCACATGGAAAATGCCCTAAAACAACATTGTTTTCGGTAAATCACTACCGAATGTAACCAAGTTTTAACAAATGTCTTGTCACTGCAGTACCAACAAACCGTTAATGCCTTTATAGTCTTTATATAACATCGTAATAAGCATGTAGCACACACAAGTCACGCATATACGAGCGAATCGGATTTTCCGCACTGAGGGGGATTTTGTGATGATGCTGACACATCGGCATCGTCAACCGATTGCCAACAGTGATCAATTTAACTGGGTTATGTTGTGAGTCATGACTAAGCTGCGAACTTACCTTGTTGTGCCAACGTTACAAACTGCGTGTTGTGCCAAAGTCATCGCAAGTTCACGAAAGCAATAGAGAGAGAGGATTTTTGCGGCTCACAGCGAACAAAGCCATGTCGACCTTATCTAAAGTTCAACCTCGCATGAGCTGGCTAAGTGTACATGAATTGTAAGTCCGTTTCACTTCCAGGTGCTCAGTCATGGATCACGACGTGGAAACCGAAAACCCCAGATTTCGCGTTTAGCCATGTCAACTGCATGGCTACATATCTAACTGCAAAATTTGCCCTTATTTGTGTTTTGATTTGCGTCAGAGTGAACCTATATGAGGAACACAGGGCCCCGAAAAAGCCGAAGGCTGTTGTCGATGTTCGTGCGAACCGGCGATAAAGGGCGTGCGACTATAGGGCGCAAAAACAGACTGGCGAAATAAATGAATATAGGCCACTTTCACGCTGGTCTCACGTCGCCCACGCGTTAGTACCGACGAGAAAGTCACGACTATCGGCTAAAAATCGCCGAATACCTTCCATGAGAACCTCAAAAGATTAAAAAGCGGCGGCGAAAACAAAAGAGCCGCCCACGAATACCTGAGCGTCAATTCAGGCCGTGACGTTTGCGATGCCTGCGCGATAAAGCTTTATTTAGTCAATGACCCAAGGCATCTGCTGGCCTAGAGGCACGCTCTTTTAGCATCGCGGTGTAAGTTCATCGGCATTGCGTCGGCGTCCATGTGACCACGGCGTATATAAAGCCAGGTTATCCGTACGACCAACCACTCAATTCGATTTCGTTCGGCTTGTCGCGCTAAGACTTGCTTATAAAGCTTACCCGCTTTTAGATTTCTGGTGTTCAGTTCGCTTTCGATTTTCTCAGCAAATATTGTTCGTTGGCACTGCATCCTGTGAAACGTCGGACGAAATGAGACTCACATTGACTTTGCTGATACTTTACGGGTCTTTGGTGCTGATCTCCTGTTCTCCGACCGCCATAGTGGACATTGAGGAGACGTACGATTTAGAGAATGAGGTAAGTGATGTGCGCCGGAAGAAAGTGTGGCGAATGGTAGGGGATAACAATTAGGACTTCGAACAAATCTTATAACTATAGTATAAAAATGTATTTTTTAGAGTTTTGCCTTGAGATGACCAACTTTATCGTTAAAACGTTCAGTGAATGTAACATTCCCCTTCGAAAAATGGTAATAATACGAAAACAAAACTTTCATTTCGGTTCTCACCAGACAGGTAGACCTATACGACCTTTGATTTCAATTCTAATAAAGCCAAATTTTGGCCGGTTTTCATTAACCGTTTTATTACTCATGTAAAATTGTTTTTTTGATATAAAAATTAACCTTGTCACTACCTCGTTAACAATTTTGTGTAATTTCTGGTAGCGGTAACCCATTACTCGTATATAAAAATTGCCTAAACTGCACAGTCTTTCCCGAAAAGTTTAGGTATTCAACATGGAAAGCCGAAACTCTACTGACACGGTTGTTGAAAGTTGGGGAATATGTTAAGTTTAACAGCATTTAATTCATCTTTCAAATGCCCCATTCGACTGGCGTTTTAATTGACTCTTTAAACTGGACATATCTATACTTTAAACGCCAGGAAACTATTGACAGCTTTAATATGTTTGTATTTTTAGGCTGTCAAGCGTCAAATCACCAATCTGGGAAACAGTTTTCACATGAAGATAGATCCGGCAAACATTACGAAAGAAACGGCACAGCTAGTATTTAAGGTTTGTTGATTAACCAAATAAATGTATTCATTTTTTTGTCGGCTAGTTTATTGTTCACAAGAAAATTTTGATAATAATACAACATAGTATGTATTTACTTATTGTGTAATAATACAACATAGTATGTTTTTACTTATTGTGAAATTTATTAAAGTATTGTACATTGTCACTCATTTAACAAAAGGTATACAAGTATACTTGCTACGAAGAAACAAATTACAAATTTGAAAAACACTGTTTCTTTTAGATATAAATGAAAAAAGATTCTTTTTACGAAAACTAGCTTTTGGTTTATAATGCAAGAGATACGATACTTGAACAATACATAGAATTCTACGAAGTGCGTATTTAACAATTGATTGATTGTGTGAAGGCCAAATGGCGACAAACATAGGTAGATGCCGAATCGAAAGAAAACTTAACGTAATCCTCTTTATTCGCACAAATAAACCTCGTAAAAATCATCATACGTAATCAATAAAGCAGTTTAAAGGTTTGCTGTGGGTCCCCCTAAAATATTAAACATTTACGACATTCGTGTGTATTTTTTTCACAAATTAGCATGATTGGCCAATTATAGTTAATCGTGCCCAAGGCTAACATTCTTCGAACAAGTGATTTTCTCATTTACTTACCAAACTGAAAAAGCACTTTCCAACTTACAAAGCACCTGAGAAACAACATCTGCCAGCCACTCGGTTGCTTCTGCCGTAGTCTTTTACCTATATTTCAGGCACCAGCTTACGACTATCACGCGTATCAGATATTGTTGCAATCCTAATCTAATTCAATGAACATGCACACACATATGTGTGTTAGCAACTGAGATTTAGCCCTTCTGAAGCTGCCTTTCGACTAACGATTAAGGCTTACGTACCATCGCAGACTCAATGAACCTGTCGATTAACTATGCAAGCAGGACAGGCTACAAAAACAACTAGCCTGTAGTGAGGTTCGAACTCACAACCTACGATCAAGTCAGGACCGTCGCTCTACCAGCTAAGCTACACAGGCTTGGAGAGGAGCGAGTCGAGAAACAACCATACGCCAATGCGTGCTCAATCTGTTAGTACAAGCAACTTCATATTGAAGGGCATCCACAGTACCATATCATTTATTCAATGAAACATGCACACACATACGTGTGTTAACAACTGAGATCTAGCCCTTCAGAAGCTGCTCGACCAACGATAATCTTAATCTAATTCAGAAAAAAACAGAGAATATATATGTAAAACAAAGGTGTATATATACCACCAACATGTCTTTCTAGCACAACCAATTTAAGTACTCATAGCATTGCTTTTGCTCAGATGAACGCCTACTGTAGCTGCGCTTGTTGCATCGAGGATTTGACCCCCGACTCTTGCGACAGAAGCCATCCGGTAGAGCTGCCGGAAAACTTTACTTGCCCGCACGCCTTTTGCGAATCACACTCCAACCTATGCAAGGGCTGGGACGAGGCGAAATGCAACAAGGCCTGTTTTTGCAAGTAAGTTTTCTACTAAGCAAAAAACGAAAACAAATTTAGAGGATTCTATTTTAAAAACAAAAATACCGATTTAAAGGAAAATCTATAGTCCATAAATCATTCTTACACGGTTTTAGGTAATTAGAAATTATAGGTTTAGTGATTAATGATAAAGTGAGACAAAACACTTAGTATCACTCTATTCAATTCATGTTAAAAACACTGCTTTTGAAAAAAAACACTTGTGTTACTTGAATAGTTAAAGTGAAAATTGTTTTAAACTGCTTCTAGAAATGGCTTTTAACCTTCGCGGACCACCATTGTAGCTCCCCATAATGAACCCTGTACAATCCAACTTAAAGCAAAATACCAATATATTATTCGACGCCATCAGCAATTTTATCACAATTCAATAGGTTAATTTGTAAACTAATTATTTTCTAGTTTAAGTGGACCTATTATAGGTTCTGTACAGAAACGCCGGAGCGATTTCAGGGCAAGGAGGGCAACTTTTTTGTTAAGGGCAACATAGACCGCAGGCGAGCGTAGCGAGCCAAAATATCCCCCGGGAAAAATTTTGCAGCCACGCCCTCTAGATTGGCTTAAAATGGTACCAAAAATTTTTTAACAAATGTCAACCATGTCATTTTACGAATTTTTTTGCATTTTTCCGTAGCTCAAGCCCTACTCCTGAAGGGCACTTTTGCCCCCCCCCCCCCCTTTCCCCCCTTAGCAAAGAGCAGGAGGGGCGCTTGTCCCCCGTGTCCCCCCTTCCCTCTCCGGCGTCCCTGGTTCTGTGCATCGATCTAGCTGCTAGCACATCGTTTTGTGCCTGAGTACAATTACATAAATTACGAAATATTGTATAAAAAGTGCTGTCAGCATGTATTGCCGCAAACTGTGACTATGTCCAAATTAGCTCATTTATTGTTGGAATGATTATACCTTGTTCATTTTTGTTTTTGGTGGAAGTATTGGAATCAGATACAAATTTTTCTCACACAAACAAGTGTCTTTCATTGCTCAAAAACATGATTATATTTGATACGAATTAAGAACATTAAACTTTTTTTTCTTTGATATAAGAAACACCCCTAATGCCTTATTCATTACTATAAAAGTATATATAGGTATCCCATTTTCCAGACTGTTAAATTTTATCAAATCTTCTGATTTGTGTCAGTATATCATCGATCCTCATTTACCACTTCTTCTAAACCAGGGGTCGGCAACCTTTTTTTAGTCGCGGGCCAAAACCAAATTCAGAAAGGTCTCTGCGGGCCGCACAAAATGTTGACTAAGAATTATGTTATTAAAATGTTAAAACTACCCTGAATCAGGCGGAGCTCGGTTCTTTTTTGCGCCTAAAAACGTGTTTAATTACATTTAAGGAGGCAGTAATTAACTATTGGCACAAAGCGCGAATAAAATACGTTTGTTTGGTTTAAAATCCGAGTCCACACATCGCCATCCATACAACTAATGAATAGTGTAATAAAACTACTTTGAGGAAACGCAATAACAATAGTTAATCTAGTTGAGTGTTTGTCAACCTTTCAAAGTCCGGGCAAACCTGGCAAGCGAAGCAAGCGCGATTTTATTTTGGTATAACGCCATTTCTTGCAAGTTTTCATTAGCCTACATTGCCGACAATGAAAAATAAAAAAATTCTAAAAAATATATGTCCAATATATTTCAATATTTGTTGTGCACGGCACAACGGTAAAGAAGCGCTAATCTATATTTCAAAAGACAGCGTCAAAACGTAAACAAACCGAATGGAGAAGGATCATTCGCGCGAAGCGCGACAATTTTTCGCACTTACGTAGTTAAAATAGTTAACAAGTATTTGAAATGGAATCGTGCCTAGTTTGTCAAAGAGGCGGCGGACCGGATGAATTTCATCGGCGGGCCGGATCCGGCCCGCGGGCCGTAGGTTGCCAACCCCTGTTCTAAACCATTGGTTCTCAACATTTTTTTCTTTCGTGGCCCATTTACGTTGCAAAAAAATACTGTGGCCCAATACATTTTAATGAAAGAAAAAACTGTAAAATGGGTTTAGAAAAAAAAAACACAGCAAACATAGTTCAAACCAGAATATTTATTCAACCGTGCATTAGTAAGATACTTGCGGCTAAACGATAAATTTACATTTCTTTATAATTCCTCCCCAAGCCATTCGTTGTAAAATGTAGTGACACAAATGAAACTAAATCTAGCTTTTTTAAATTGGTCTGTGGCCAACCTCAAATGTTCTTATGACCCACCAGTGAGCCATGGCACACTGGTTGAGAACCACTGTTCTAAACTGAATGCTGTATTAAATTAAACCATTAGATAAGGCTTAAGATCATGCAGGGCATTACACGCACAGAGCGAAGCATGTCAATTTCACAAAAACTTGCAAAAGTATTATCACACCAATTTTCAGAATCCGTACTAAACGGTCTGTCGGATTCCAAGTGCTACTCGAAGTATCTTGAAACTGAGTTGAATATAGGCAAAACGAAAATAACATAATAAAAGGCGAAGAAAAACAAAAAAGCGGCCAACTTATAAAAAGGAGCTAGAACATCAAATTGCAATAGTTCTGAATGTTTCCTGAGGTTCCCCAAACCTTCATTTTTCTCTCGGTTCTTTTAACAACCACAACAAGGGAAAAAATGGTTTCAATGCCGAAAGTAACTAATTACTAGGTGCCAACAAAAACGTGTAAAACGTGAAAGGTGAGGTGTAAAAGTGATAAATTACTTCAGTGAAAACGTAAGATTAAAAAGAACAACACACGTACAAGCGATAAAATAAAGAAATAACAAAGCGCTCACAAACGATGGAACACTATTGTTCCAATGTCATTTGTTCCAAATACCGCTTTTTGGAAAAAAGTTTTTGTTTCGTTTCTTTGCAGGAGGTGCGCGAACAAGCTGGCCGACGACGACTACCGTTGCCAGGCCAACTCCTCCCCGGGCCCTGGGTGCGTTTGCGAGGGCGATGAGTTGAAGGCCCCGTGCGCACCCGAGTCGGAAAACCTGCACAACCTCTGGCTGGCCACCATCCTCGTTTCTATGAACCCCGATCGCGTCAATTGCCTGCTAGGCTGCTTCTGCACGTAAGCTATCTCATTTGGCTATCGCTTCAGTACGGCTGATACATTTTGCGGGATGCTGGAGCTTGAAGCTCTATTCTTCTGCTCCACAATAGAACTCTGGAGCCACACAATGATCCGTTAGCGAATGAGGTTTAATTACAAAACAAAAAACGGGGAGCAAGTTTAAATCACATTTTTACGCCATACAGTAATGGGTTTGAAGCATGAAAATTTGAAGATTACCTTATCTGTTACCATATATAAAACTATTTTTTGTCGTGGACAACAGCCAACTGCACGCAAACAAAACGGTAATTCAATTTTAGATTCCATACCCAAACGCTAAACAATACAATCTGCATTCTCAGAATTCTGGGAAATTGTTTTAATTCTTCAATATATAAATAGTCAAAAAGTTAATCAGTGCTCCTTATTTGATCTTAGGTACCTATTACAATCTAGAAAAACAAATAGTTTAAAAAAAAACGTTTTTACAAAGTTGGCAGATTTTCACACAACGCTTGTTTTATTAGGTGACCGCTAAAACGAAAATACTGTAACTTAGTTGAGACTAATAATTAAAAAGACAACTTTTTTCACATTTAAAAGTTTTTGTTTTGAAAGTGAGTGCCTACCCTGAATCTTATTTTCCGGTTAAACTGTATGCACTTAGTACATCGTTCTTGCAAAATTCATTTAATAAGGCGATACGTGATGCACTGGGATTAGCACGTTTCTCAATATATTGAGTAATTTGGGGCAAAACATCAATATGATTCGGCAACAAAGTTGTAGGGGAAAAAATAAAAAAGTACCAATAATAAAAACACTTTCGTTAAGCAATTCACATAATTATAATTTTTCACGAAAAATACCAAATTCACCGTTTTAAACTTCAAAATACCTCCAAGTTGAAAATTTCCCCGGTTAAGAAACTCACATAAGTAAACCGTTATGATTCAAAAATACTTAGCCATTCGCCACACCGCCAAATCAGTGCTGTCACTATACTGATGTAGATTTTGTAACACCTAATTTTCATATTTTTAACGATTTGTTCCAGGGAGTGCGACAGGCAGGAAATAAGTGCCTACATTTCCGAAGTTGACAAAACGTGCGTCCATTTTCCCGAAGTACCGCAGCAAAACTGCACTTGCCAACCATGTCCGAGCGCAGAAAGTGCAAAGCAAGCGCGAATTGTAAGTAGAACATCAACTATTTTCTTCTACGATCTATGGCAGACTTACTTAAACTTGTTTTTTCCGCGGACCCCTAAATTGTTTTTCTTAGCGTGGACTATACGTTTGGCAAGCAATTTTCAGAGATGACGTCATAAATTGCGGTAATATTACAAATACAAATAGACTTCAGAAATCTGCTAATTTCGGTCAAAAAATGTGAAAGTGTAAAGGAGTCTACATTCAGTGCCAAAAACCTTTTTATTTTTCTTATTTTTAGCAATTGATTACTTCTAAAATATACACTAATATTTACATCTGACCTTCATACAAGTCAAAAGTGGTTCACAGACCCACAAGGGGTCCAGGGCCCCAGTTTAAAAAAACCTGTTATAGAAACATTTTTCGTCAACAATTATGCTGCCTAATGGGCAAAACGAATGCTGGGTCACCATTTCTACTAAAAGTTTGTGCAATATACTCAGTTTATTATTGTAGTTTAAGGGAATTATTATATTTTTTCAAGATTTGCAAAAATGAAAAACTTTAATCAACTATTTTTTTGCAGAACCTGAATGCTTTGAGCATAAGTCATAGTGGGCACGGAAAATAAAAGTGTCTTGCCATTAAAAAGCTCAATATCAACGGTGCACCGCGCCAACTGTACTTATCGTATCTGTGTTCCCACACTTGTTTTCGAAATAAATTATTCGTTTTTGTTGAAGGTGCCTGTATCCTTATTGGGCATTTATGCCCCTTTTCTTGGGTGATAATAATTTATAAATAATTTCCGCGAGACCAGAGTGCGTTTTGCCTTCAACTCAACCGTGCACATAAAATAATTGGTTTACAATATGTTGCGTTTGTGTTGTCCTTTTAGTTATGCTCATAATCGAACGAGTTTACCAATTTTAATAGTTTATCGTTTAATGTCACAACACGGACTTGATTTGTCATAGTAATAAGTTGACTGGGACTTGACTTGGTACTTATTCAAATATACTTGACTTGTACTCAAGTATTACCGTTTACAAGGTCATGTATTCAAAAGAATTGTTACAGTTCACTATATTTAATTTGGGTAAAACAAAAGTTAACAAAGTAAAATGGAGTGAAAGCAGCTGAGACTTTTGAACCGGGAACTAAAATGAATACAAGTTCAAGAGGCCTGCAAAGTGCAACACGCCACCAAATACCCAGGGACGAAATGGCAAGCTGTATAATGTTCATGAAGTCGGGCCAACATCTCCCTTTCCCACAAATTTAGGACAGTGTTTTGCAAATTACAAACAATTATGCCACACTTCCCATTTATCTGGCCAAGAATTTGAGTATGACACACCTCCTGTATGAATTGTCTTCTTTCCATCGCTGTAAGCCACATCACTATCCGTGGCCCACGCAACATCACTTCATTTAATGAATGCGAACACGCTTTCTGTTAGCATCACCTTTAAGTTTAGTATATTGTTCGCCTACCTCCAGGAAATCTTATTTCTATTTTAAGTGTTTATTCCTGCTCTGTAATTCTGTACATAGTTCTTATAGAGTTGAAAAAATAACATAGGTTGCAATCTAATCGAACGAAGTGCACCTGGTGCGCCCTCGCATTGGTTGGAGAGTTAAATAAACACTCATTGGAGTCATTGCCACACGCAGTTGCCATATATAATGTCGAACCGACGAAAAAAAGAAAGCAATAGCTAAAATATATCTTGTTAGTAATAAAATCATTTTCCACTGATCAGCAACGAGTGAAACGAATTTGATTTGGGATTACGACTTTAGCTCGGAGGGTCAACTGTTAAAATTTATTAATTATTTTCAGTCATTTTATCGTCCCGACAATGCTAAAAATAGGCGTTTAACGTGGTTGCCAACTTAAAAAGGTTTTATATTCGTTGGGTACCAAATTGATAATCTGCCTTACACCACACATGACGTAACAGTACAAAACCTCTCAAACAAAACTAGCGAACCATGGTACAATAAAACATGAAATAGCAATGGAGGCGACATTATTAATAACTCGTTTAATGGAAATATTTTGCCGAGACAAATTCATTGCGAAGTGAGCCTATTATTCTATGGCATCGCATCTGGACTGAAGCCAACTGTTGGCTAAGATATTGAGGCGACGGGACGCCCTCTCGCTGCGCCATAAACTGCTGCTTCTAATTCGCTACTATTAATTGGCAGTGGTTTGTAAAAACAAAAGGACTGTAGCAAATTGCTTACAATTCGCTAGTTTTAATTGGCAGTAGATTGTAAAACAAACGCATTTGATAGCCAAACTATCATGTACGTGCGCATATTGGTGATGTGTCCCCGTTGGACAAACATTCGTGACTAAAGCTACGCGGACGTGCAATTTAGAGCAACACAAATATTACGCACAAGCAACTATTCCGAACCATCCAAAAACGTCCGTTATTATTGAAAATACTTGCGAAATGCAAACAACACCCAAATACGAAAAGAACACTGGAAGAGGAATTGCCATAGTTACGTAAATGTTTACTTTGGGTAAGTACCAACACACTAGTTGGTTAAGCCATTACTGCGCTAACGCTGACCAGCAAATTATCTGAGACTCTTTTGGCTGAGCTGTTGTGACATGTCAGTGTCATCCGACATGTTATATGTCTAACTATATCAGGGGTCGGCAACCTAAGGCCCGCCGGCCGGATTCGGCCCGCCGATGTAATTCATCCGGCCCGCCGCCTCTTGGACAAATTAGAGTCCATTTCACATAATTTTTAACTATTTTAACTATATGTAAGCTCGAAAAATTTTCGCGCTTTGCGCGAATGATTTTTCTACGTCCGATTCGTTTACATTTTTTTTGATTCGTTTACGTCTTTTCAACCAAATCAGCGCTTGTCTATTGTTGCGCCGTTCAAGGCTACAAAGTGCCTCTCGAAAAAATTGAAAACATATTCACATAATATTGGACATATGTATATTTTTTAATTTTTTTTTTTTTTTTTTCATTTTCGGCAATGTAATAGAAACTTTCAAGAAATTTAAAAGAAATGCCGATATACCCCCCAAAAAATCGCGCTCGCTTCGCTCGCCAAGAGCGTCCTGCCTTAAGTAGCTTAACCAGACTTAGATAGATCAACTTTATATGTTATCCCGTTTTCCTCAATAGAGTCTTATTACACTTTTCATTAATAGTATGGATTATGACCCGAAAGATTATGTGACCCGTGTGAACTCGAATTTTAAACCAAACAAACGCTTTTTTGCGCTTTGCGCTTTACTTACTGTTTAAACGTAGTTAAATACGTCTGAAAGTGCAAAAAATAATCCGAGGCCCGCCTGATTCACAGCTGTTCTAACATTTTGATAACACAATTCTTAGTTAACATTTTGTGCGGCCCGCAAAGACCTTTCTCAGTTTGCTTTTGGCCCGCGACTAGAAAAAGGTTGCCGACCTCTGAACCAGATGGACGTGCAATAAGATGACTTTAGTTAAAGATTGTTTAAATTAAACCGGGCTGTCTTTACGGTTCCAGTTGATTCGACGGCAATCTGGTGCTGGCTAAATATTTATTAGCGGTTTAACAGTTTACCACGACACATCTGCCCGTCAAAAAATCCTGCTTTGGTTTATAGTGCTAAAGTTTATGTGAAATTATGTATGAGTTTACTTAAGTTGCACTTTTCTTATCTTTAAGTTTTACATTTTTTAAAAACTTGTTTGTATTTGATACGTGCATTACATAGGCTATTATCATTGTAGCGTTTAAGTTAAACTAACAACATCGTGGGAAGGAACAATACTGGTCTGACGCACTTTCATTCCGAAAAGCTATTTTGGACATGACGTGCGGCCCACTGCAAATAGATTGTGAAATTAGGCGAGTGTAATCTGTGAGAAAATTGCCGCCTGGTTTACACCAAATCGTTGAAATCCGTCTATAAAAGGCTTCCTTTGTAAGTGATGAACCAGATTCGACTGAAATCTACCCAACCAAACAGGACGACAAGATGTTCAAGGTTGCCATTCTTCTAATTGCTGCCGGTAAGTCGATCGAGTCAGAGGCCCATCGCTGCAAACACAGGATTGCCTAAATGCAGTGGTTCGGGGTGCCGCGGTGCCCTGGGGTGCCATTTATAATGCTCTACGGGTGCCGATAGGTATTTGAGACTTTTTAGGAATCTGATTTTGGCTCAATTGCTCTATGTTCGATTAGAGGCCATTATATCAAATGACATATTCCTACATGCTTTAAGTTGATTATATTGTACCGGTTTTATTTATAGCGACATTTTAGTAAAATACTCCAGTTTTCAGTCGGGGCACCGTAAAATATCGTTATTCTTTTTGAGGGGTTCCGTAAGCCCTAATAGGTTGAAAATCACTGGCCTAATGCATATTGTGTCCCTCAATGGTGCTACTTTTGTTAATATTGGGATATTTTTTGCCAGTGTCCCAATAATCTAACGAACATTTTAACCCGGTTACTTGTTGCAGTCATGACGGCTAACGCCGCCGATGAGCGCATTGTCGGTGGATCGACTGTCACTGACATGGCAGTCGCTCCCTGGCAGGTGTCACTCCAGCGCAACGCCTTTCACTTCTGTGGAGGCTCGCTCATCGCCGAGCAGTTTGTCATGACAGCCGCCCACTGCTACAACACCAAGTAAGAGAACAACTTACACCTGTGTGTCGCAACTATTTTTAATTTGTTTTTACTTCAGGCACACTTTGCTTAATTTGTGTCCAACGTGAGGACTTTAATTGACTATTTGCAACGAATTAACTATATGCGTTAAAGGCTCAAGGAACTATTGTGTTACTATTACAAATACCCGGATTAATCAGTTTAAATTGGTATATTATGTTAGGACGCAACTAGTTTTTCGCAAATGATTGCCCGAATTTTTAGCGTTTACGTGGCTTAGTAACAACGATGCAAGCGATAGCGGTAAATTTTACTGCTAATTAATTAAAAAAGGAAAATTCGCAGCGGTTTCACTAACAGTTGAACCTTATTAACTATAACTACAAAATTTGCCATTGTCATAGTATGCGGTTATCAGAAAGTCGTAAATCTGATTTTCTCATAACGCATATTCAACGCATCTAACAAAAAAAAACGAACCCTAATACTCTGCTTCGTCCTACGCAGCGTTAAGGTAAACCTCGGGTCAGTGGACACCAGAAACCCCGCCCAGAGCATTTATGCCGTCGCCTTCACCACCCATCCCGATTACGGAAGCTTCCCGGCCACTACGTATGATTACGCCGTTATCAGGATGGCAAGCAAGGCGATACTCGGCCCTAACGTAAGTATTGGCCCTAATGTAAGTCTGTGACTGTTCTCGGGTAAGTTAAAAACAACGATCATTCAAAAATATATTGCAATAAAATGGAAGTTCCAGCGTAGATAACATTTTAAAAAATATTATCTCTGTGCCATGCTGAATGGCGACATAAACGTCAAAAGTGCCCCATTTGTAATGCATTATGTTATGCCAACGATTTTAAAAGCTTATTAGGATTTAAACAAAGGTGATTAAAAGACGTAATCAATACCGCACGCAGGGTTTAAACCATGGCTGCGAAGTCGGTTAAAAATAACACTCCCGAGTCCGACTCCAGACAAAAAAATAAACTCGAGTCCGACTCCCGAGTCCCGAATCGACTCCGGCCAAATGTAAGATTTCATCAATTAAGAGTCCGGATCAGACTCTACAGCCTGTATTCCCCCAATTTAGATAACAAAATACTGTGGATATTCAGCAATCCACTTATAGGGATGTCATATAATTCATCCACACACTAAATACATGGTTGGAATATAGCCACCATATGCTATTCCGCATTCAAATTTTACAGTTGGCGGCACTATCAGTTTCAAAATTTGGTACTACCAATGCGCACGTCGGACTCGGGACTCGGGGCTCGGGACTCGGGACTCGGGTAGTTTTACTCACGTAGTAGTTTTACTACTACGACTCCGCAGCCCTGGTTTAAACACGCCACAAGTTTGACAAAACGCCCGTTTTTCTTCGTTGCCAGGTTGCCATCATCGACTTGCCCACAGACGAAGTGGAAAAATTCGAGGGACAGATCGCCCAGATCACCGGCTGGGGTCAGCTGAGCGGCAGCAACAACGTCGCGCCTAACTTCTTGCAAGTTGCCTCTGTGCCGATCGTTACCAACGAGGAGTGCAAGGGCTGGTGGGGCTTCAGGGTCACTCCACAGATGGTCTGCGCCGGCGCCACCGGAACCAGCGCTTGTATGGTACGTATATTACTCTGGCTTGCCAGTGTCGGTCTGCCAATGTTATACAATTATTTTAATGTCACTCAAGTCCTATTCAAGTAATTTGCAAATAACTTTAAGGTTACGTCAAGTTTGTTTTAAATAAGTTGTTAAGCAAGTCAAGTCTTTACCGAAGCAAGTCAAATGCAAGTTACAGAATTGGCATCAAAAACAAATGTTAAACTTAATAATCTCGTGAACGCGTTCTACATTGAATAATATTCGCTATCAAAAATATCAATAAATCAAAACAGAAAGACGTGAGTATTTATTACATGGAATAATTGGCCTAGATAGAGAAACCTATTTTACTCAAACGTATTTAATAGGCACCTCAATTTATGAACAGTAATTTGCGTAAATGATGACTCAAGTCGAACTGTCGAAGTCATGCCATTTGTCTAAAGTAACTATAACGCAAGTGATATCTGTGAATAATTGTAATTAGGCTATGGTGATTGTAAAAACGTAAAAAATGTGAATTAAGAAAACTTTTGTTGTCGTTGGGTACACTATGCACGGATCTGTAATGTAGCTTCATAATAAATTCCAAAGCCAAAAAGGTCGAATAGATCGACAGCATCTTGATTAAGACGTTTCGATACGAACTTGTATCATCTTCAGTTAGTGTGACTGAAAAGCAAATCAAAGCATCACTTATAATGCTGTCGATCTACTCGACCTTTTTGGCTTTGAAATTTTATTGTCCTACTCATTTGTCAACACTAATAAGAGGGATGTTTTTTACTTTTTTAAAAATAAAACCATATAGTATTGGTGGCAATATTAGAAAACGCTTTCAAAACATAAATTCGACATGTTTATTTTCTCTAACGAAATAATTTCGATGTCCAAAAAGACCACAAGGACGCATAAGGAAACTTTGCGGCTGTTATTGCATGAATTGTTGTACAGGGAGACTCTGGCGGACCCCTGGCCGTACAATCGGGCGACAATTGGATCCTGGTTGGAAACACATCATGGGGAAGCGGCTCTTGCACAACCGACACTGTAGCCGTCTGGTCTCGCAACAGCGAGGTCCTTCCTTGGATTAACAGCTTTCTTTCGTCCAACTGATTGCTGTGTTAGTCGCAATGCGCTGAGCTTGTACCAGCAGCCTAATTGGCAAAATAAAATAAGTGCATTTTGAAAAACTGAATGAATTGCCCTATTGCCGTTTTCTATAAGCTGGCGTCTATCAAGTCGTATAGTAACAACATATAGTGGGCAATAATGCCAAAATCACAAATAGTGACAAATTTTGTGGAGCACTTGAATTAAAACTGTCAAGAAAAAACATTAGCTACAAAGGGTATTGGTCTTAATTCACAAAACACGAACAATCGAAGTCGATGTTATGGCTTAGGCTGGCCGCATTACCAGGTTGTTTTCCATAATATCAAAATGTTAGGCGACACTCTTGAGAATCCCTCGAAGCACACTGGTGTGCCGCGCCACACAGTTTGAAAATTACTGCGACACATGAGATTAGTCTCATAAGGGTAAGAAAATAGTTAAAAAAAATTGATTAGTCCACGTTATGACATGATGAAGGCGTCGTCATTAAAATTGCTAGAAATGAAGTAAAATTTGCAATTAGGTGTAGCAATTTTGAAATGACAACGGACAAGGTAAACTCACGTATTTAAAACATTGGTACGTAACTTAATGACACAAGACGTGGCGACGTGGCGTATTATGACGCAACAGTTATAACTATGTTTACTGTTAAGTAAATAAAATCATTAGTTGACACTTTTCACTAAACAATTTCACTACGCATTGGAAGAAGGTTACGATATGAATGACGTTAAATGGCCGAAAAAACATAGTGCAATATAAATAATTGCAACTTGAATTACAGGTTAGAGTTTTCATCTAGTTGTTCTACAAATTGCAAGGTCTGGTGTGAAGTGTGTACTGTTTCAAAAAAGATTGAAAAGCCTTGCCTTGAACTCAACTTTCTTCCTGTCTGCTGTTTGTACATTTAACTTATATTCAATTGTTTAAACATGCACTGTCAACAACATTCATTATTATAATTATAATCACAGATATTTGTTATGATATTAATTGGCATTCTCGTAATAGTGATTGGTATTTAATTGTCGTTTTCCCGACCCCAGAGGAAAGGCAAACAACCCACCCGGTGGTCGCGACCCCCAGGTTGAAAACCACTTTCCTATAAAGTCGAGATACTCTTTCGTTACTATGGTGAAAATATTACAGAGAGGATTTTGAAATAAATTTTAATAAACAGACGACTCATATAAAAGTAGCCTACTTATCGTCAAAAGTTAAAGGTTCAGAAATGGTAGATTTACTAAAATAATACTGAAATTCAATAATGGCCTAAACTTAAACAAACTATTTACATAAATTATTGTATTTGAAAATCACTAAAAAATGCTAATAATCCTTTAAATATGTGCGCTTTTTAATATAAAATGTCGCATACCGTCAGACGATTATTTCCTTCTCATTGTTAAGCTACCAGGACACATACGGCCACTGTAAGAGGCGTGCAAATTCGGCAACCGTTTTCAAAATCGACTGCTCCTCATACGGTTTAAACCGCACGGTCCTAAAAGTGCTTGACGCAGCTCTCGCTATAACCATGCGAGTCCGTGAGAATAGTGCCACATGGCTGACCTGAGGAGCGAGAGCAATAAATATCTCTGATTAGCAAAATATTAATTGGCAGATGGTCTATATAAATAGCTAGCCATTGAGTTGGCGCATTATTCCATTGAAAAGCAGTACAAGGTACAAGAAACATGATCAAGACTTTTATTCTTCTGCTTGCCGTTGGTAAGATTTTATTTTGAAGAACTGGCGTATTTTTGTAAATAATAACGTTTTTGTGGTGAGAAACTGGCCTATAGTATTGTGCAGTAAGTCTTATTAATATATTTGCCTCGTGCCTTAAATCAGGATGGTCCAAACCAAAGCCCGCGGGCCACATGTGGCCCGCGACACCATTGTGCGTGGCCCGCGAAGCACTGTTGAATTAATGCAATGCGTAGTGCGTACCGTTGAGGGTTCATTCAAAGAAAGCTAACCAACATTAAGCATACTGCAATTGTTTGGTTATGATTACATTTTTCCCGGTATACCATGTAAAAAACAGTTTCCTATCTCTCACCAAATTCGGATCCAGGGCGTCGCAAGAACGATTAATTTTTGGTATGTGTTAGACCGGTTTGAGAGAAGCCGCAGTGCGTCCTATGGAACTTTCTAAAGCAGTGGTTCTCAACCGCCGGTCCGCAGACCGGTGCCGGTCCGCGTCAACTTTTCTGCCGGTCCGCCAAATATATTGCAATTTTATATCTTAATTGCAAAATGCAAGATGTTAAAAACTTGTTAACCAAATTAGGAACTTCGCCAGTTCCGTAATTGGCAGCATTGTGGCGTAACATAGAGTTAATGGTCTACTTTGGACTTATCGTACGTTACAATGCTCAAGCGTTGTGCCCAACTGTTTAAAAGCTACAAGTCGTTGAAGTTTTCAACTTTAAGACCAGTTGTATGTGAAAAACTTTCATACACCACGTATGATATAAAAAAAGACAGCAGAAAATTGCTAATTAAATTGAAGTTTCCATTCTTTGCTTTTAAGTTGCATACTTTTGTCGTAATTATATTTTGGGTTGATTTTGATTTTTAAGGTCCACCGGTCCGCAAATTTGTTTTAAAATTTCACCGGTCAGTAAGCTAAAAAAGGTTGAGAACCACTGTTCTAAAGTGATGTTTTGCGAACTTATAAGTTATATTTGCGTTTTAAAGTAAATGTACGATAAAATATATCGCGCTGCTCGAAAGTATTGTTTTACAGATTTTCACTGTGCCTTGAGGCTAAACGCCCTAACCCTTTCCAAGATGCAATTTAAACCAAATCGAAGTGGTTAATAAAACCTTTTTGCGCAAAACGATAACGTCTTTGTAATTTAGCGATTGTGTAGTATGCAACATCTCTCTTAAAATTTTAGTAAGATACGCACACGGTTTACGCGAATATTTTACGCTTATAAAATGCAGTCTTCTAAATAATTTTTTTGTTAAATACGCAAATTTTTCGCGCTTCGAGCGCACCATTTTCCCAGTCTCATAACATTCGATTACATTTGCGCGCAACTTTGACGATAGAAGCAAGTTTCTTGAGCTTATTTGTCTTTCAAAGTTACTTTGTGACGTCACTTTTAAACTTTTTGTGCCCCGCCCAAACGGAAATCGTTGATCCGCTCCTGGCACACATGTAGCCTACTTCATGTGGCCCGCAAAGAATATGCAATAAATATTGTGGCCCGTGATACTGCCAACCTTGGACTACCCTGCTTTAAATTACGAACTTGAAAAAGAGAACAAGAAAAAATGTAGAAACTGTGCAGACTTGTTTTCCATCTTTTAACAACCCGCAATAGTTCCCAATGTACCTGTTGCTCTGTGAAAACTTGCTTACGATTTGTAATCTCAATTAAAATTATCCACCGAATTGAGTTAGGTAAGAGATAGAAACATATATACAATAAGTTGGCTTAACCTAATGACGACAAGAATATACTTTTAAAACTTTACGCATTTTACCAACGAGATTTTGATCTGCATCTTGCCTCGCCTGCTCGTAAATTGTTAAACTTTCTTGCAGCAGTTGCTATCCAAGCATCCGATGAGCGCGTCGTAAATGGGCAGCAGGTCTCATCCATGACGCAAGCCCCGTGGCAGGCTTCGCTACAGCGATTTGGCTCGCACTTCTGTGGAGGATCACTCGTCAGCGATTATTTCGTCATGACAGCGGCGCATTGCTACGCCACCTAGTGAGAATGTGCTTTTTTATTTCCAAATTGGTTATATAAAAGGGGCTTAACTTTCTTATGGAATCCAAAACCATTGATAGCAGTTTTTGCTTGTTGGTTACTGTTCCGTTGACGCGTATATAAACAAGTAAAACCAGGATAAGACATTTATACATTCCTTTAACAAAATGTCTGATTTCAGTTTTAGTCAGGTTTTTAAACTTTGAGTTTTATTTGTCTAAATTGGCGAGGGTATTACTGATTTTTAGAAAAAAAGGCTCCAACATTTGACAAAAAAACAGTTTATTAGACTGTTAGTCAATTTAAAAACTCTTAAAGTCAGCTATTTAGACACACATATTGTGTAAGGTATTTTGAATCACTAGCGTTTTTCTGAATTTCATTAGTTCTCCTAACTTTTCGTTTTTCAACCATTTTCAATTACCATAATACGAAGGCGAGTGTGATAACCTTCATAATTTCCCAATTTTCTTGCAGTGCTATAGTAAACATGGGAGCTATTCATAAAGGACAGGCGCCCCAACAGATTCCCGCAATTTCGTTTAATAGACATCCCTACTGGAACCAAAACAACATGGACTACGACTACGCCGTAATCAAGATGCAATCCCCAGCGCAATTCAACTCATACGTACGTACGAATTGTTAAACCATGTATTACCCGCATTTGCCTAGATGTTGTACGGCTAAACACCTTTTAAGAAAAAGTCTTAGTATAGTTTGGTTAGGGACGCTGGCTGCATTGTCTCAAGATTAATATCGATACTATTCTCAAGCCTTTAACAAGAGGTCTGAAATAAGGTGGTCATTGCATAAAACAAATACTAAAAAAAATGAAAAATATTCGACGAAAAACATTTGCGTTTAAGAATATCAAAGCCCATACAGAAGTAGGTATCATTTTGAAGGTTCTTTTGATATTCGTATTACATCTTACTACAACCTCCAAACATTACGCTCCAAAATTTGCGTTTCATTTAGTTAAAGTTAGCGAAGTTTGGTACTCAATTCAGAGGGAGCAAATGCACCGATGTATGGCCGGGCGTTTGACTGGAATATAAAATTTCAAAGCTCCAACAAAATTAGCTTTTACTTTCACACGACGTTTTTACAGGTTTACCCCATCAATCTTCCAAGCCCGGGACAAGACTTCACGGGCGCAACCGCCCAGATTACCGGCTGGGGGCAGATGAGCGGAACCAATCAGAACTCAGCCGCCACCTACCTACAGTATGCAATGGTGCCCATCATATCGAAATCGACGTGCACTACTATTGTCGGCCTCGGCAGGATTACCAACCAAATGGTGTGCGCCGGTGGACAGGGGCCAGGAGCCTGCTACGTAAGTCTGTCGGGTATAGTAAGCCAGCACTATTGGCTGCCGGCTAAAGTAGCACCACCGGGGGCGACAGAGTTATCCACGTAAAACGGCTAGTTCTTTCGACCTTAATAAAAATGCTGTTTCTTCTCATTTTCAATGGTGACCACTGAAAATAACCTGCGCATATAAGCCTCACGCACAGTGTTCCTGGTAAATTATCCAAAGGCGCAATATAATGGTGTAATATCCTCAGCTAAATAAACACTATGAGGGCATCAGCCTGTTGCCTATTAAAACCTTAAGGACACAATGTCTCGCAGTAGACGCTTTTTAGGGAAGACACGTTTGCCTGTCTTAGTTTGCTTTTCAACTTAAAAAGATATTAAATTTAATAAGCTTATGTAATGTGCTATACTTTGATATCAATGCTTTTAACAATCCGCTGGGTGTTAAAACACGGCGTTCGCATTAACATAGCTGTTCAAAAGAATTGAGCCTTGAGTGTGTTACAACAACGCAGGGTGATTCCGGTGGACCCTTGGCCGTCTACACAACGGCAGGTTGGATTCTGGTCGGAAACACTTCGTGGGGAAGCACCTATTGCAACGGAGTCGCAATGTGGTCCAACAACGCGGTCGCACTCGACTGGATCTACTCAGAATTGAGCAGATAAATGCATTTGTAGCATACTCGTGCCGCGTTTGCCGATAATAAATTTCAGTGTCGGTTGTCACGTATTCGCCTATGCTCCTTTTAAGATTTAAATGTCTCGTTGTTGCCAAAACTATAGGCGCCTCTACGCCTAGAAATCAGAAGACAAACAGTAGACGACCGGCGGTAATTCAACCCATCGGCGGTAATGCAGAATCCGCGAAGAATGTCGTAACTAGTTATAGCATATTATTTTCTAATATGAACACGAAAGGCTGCGCGTAACTCAAATAAAGTGACGTTGTAATGCTGTTATACATCCGTCAGTAATTTAGGTTAAATGGTATGACTTTATGTTTACACGAGCTTGGTATAAAGCAGGGTCTCTCAACGGTGCCCTCGGCCCTCCTGGGGGGGGGGGCATTGAGCGGTTATTGGGGGGCCTCGGGCATCACTCTCTAGCTATAGGTAGTTTGGATAAATGCCTGTCGATTACTGTGCTGCTTTATATAGCTATAGTCATGTAGTGTGGTGTCAGCGTTTTTTTCGGGCGGCCAATTACTTGCCGACAACCTACGTCTAATCATTAGGTGTAAATAAAGTGTTGTTGGGCGAGCAACTAACGCAGACCTGGGCAAAATACGGCTTGCGGGCCGCAACGGTTTATTATACCGTCTTTGCAATATGTCCGTTTTATCGCAAGAAACACAGCGACAACTTAAAGCCTCATAAAGCTAAAAAGGCATTGTAAATTGTTCTGTGCTAATTTTTCAACGATTTTAACCTTGGGCCTTTAGATAACAATCCCACCACTTAAACAATGCCAACATATCAGGAATGTACATATATATATTTTGTCTGTGCTCAATGCGTCACGTACACCTCTAAATCCAAATTAAATTTTGCATTTTAAATCAAATAGTGAAGATTTTTTCGCGCTTCATTTGGTAAATTTTTAGAAAGCAAGTGCATTTTTTCGTTGGATCATATCTGTATTTGTTATTAACGCGAAGAAGTAAAACAATGAAAGCAGTTAAACACAATGCTATTTTAATAAGCAGGGGTCCACGATGGTTAAGATCCTTTCAAAGGGGGCCAAGAAGCATAAAAGGTTGAGAACCACTGGTATAAAGGTATATTTAAACACGGCGATTTTAAGGAAAAATTATGGAACTTTTATCAGATACAATATGTTTTATTCAGATACACTGGTCTTAAAAGTTGTGTTGCGAAGGGTCGCATAAGACAGATTTGCTATGCGGGTTTTTGTAGCCTGACTCGGCAAAAAACGTGTTTAAAAATTTGATAAATTCTACAAGCAACAAGATTAAAAATTTTAACTTTACATTTATACCATTACACAAGCTGTTAGGTTAGTTGGTGTTTGTTAGTATCGCTTTACCAAAATCAAGTTGCTATATAGCCAAAATTAGGATGCGCCTTAGGCGTCAAATAATGTTTAGCTTTTTAAAATGACATTTTTTTATAGACGCCAGTGCACAACCATGCATGACACAGTACTATAATTAATTGTATTCTCTCGACACAATAATACATAGGCAAGTCTTGTTTTTCATTAGGCAGCCTGGGAACGCGACGCTATGGCTTTTCAGTTACAATTATTTTGCTGATGTGGCAAAACGAACGCGCAAAGAGTGTATGTTTGTACAGGTCCGCTGCGATAGACTTCCACGTTGCCTTCGGCTTATCCGTTAGTGAGAATTTAGGCAGGTGCCGCGGAGCCTAAAATAGTAACATAAGGAGCTGATTAAGATGGAAGTTGCAACTTTTATGAGGACTTTGCTGTTTGTCTGTGGTAATGGGGGAGCAGCACCACTTCACCTGGAAAAGTTAATGACAATGTAGCCTACTTCTGAGCCAAGTTTTACAAAGTTCTACCGACGCCTTTGAAATAGTTTTCTCGCTTGCTTAAGGCACGTCTATTTGTATTTCAAATTTAACTCCCAAACTGAAAAAAGTTCAACAGATCACCAAAATATATTAACTGTCATACTGGTCTGCCTTGGAGAACAGTTTTTGAAATACTGTTATCGTAGACCAAAAATCACAAACAAAAATTGTTATATGCTTTAAATAAACACTAACTGCTTTGTCAATCAATTTTGGTATACGATTTTGTTAAACATCCCTTTTGTAACTCAAACAATATGGACTACGACAATACCATGATAACGCTGCAAACCGGAGCGACACTAAACTCAAACGTACGTCGGAATGTTTAAAAATTGTGTCTGCCTACCCATACCCCTTCCAATCCACCAACAGTATAACAAGAGCACATTTTTATAGCACAAAACATACCTAATAAGGAATCCGCAATCAAGCTTAAAAGTGTTACCTATTAGGCAATCGGTTAAAACAGGGGTCGGCATCGTTTTTTGCACTGCGGACCGGTTTAAAACTAAAGTTTTGTCGCGGACCGACCTTCAATATAAACAAATGTCCATAAAGGAAATTTATTACAATTTTTTACAATGCGAACTTGTTTTGCCGCAATGAGATGCGTCCTCTAGGAATTATTGAACTTAATGAAACCCGCGGGCGGAATCCGGCCCGCCAAGCAATTTAACCAAGCCCGCGGCTTATTTCAAGCCGCTGTTTTTAGGCCATTCCTTTGTAAGAAGTCACACTTTGTTTATAATATTGTATTTTAGATACCTTTTTTGACAAAAGTACACCTGAAAAGTATGGAAAAGACTTGCTTTCAAAGCTTGCTTTTTTTCAACGTGCGGTTAATGTCCGAAAATAGATTTAGCTGTTTGCCTTTTATTTGTCATTTTATAGAAGCTTGCTAACACTAATTAAAATTCATAACCATAGACCTACGCTTTTTTGAAACCTTTCCTGCTTAAATATCAAACTTTAATTTCGGTGAATCAATTTATCCTATTGGGAATAAAACAACAAAACGTCAGGTGTTTCGACATTTCAAAACCTGAAAGCAGCGGTAAGCTTTAGTTGCTCATAGGCAAACATACGTCCTGACAGTCTGCAGAAAAATTGTTCATTGTTTTAATAAAAAGGCGTATATTTTTCGGTCCAAAACTTTTGGCAGCAGATTAGATTACTGTTTCGCTGACGCGTAGGCCTATATTAACAATAAAACTCAAAGTTTAAAAAACCGAGTAAAAACAGGGTTAGACATTTTTTATGGAAAATTCGCCTTTGGCATCGTCAAATATACATAGCAAAGTAATAATAAAATTGATGAAAAAGTAAGTAAAAGCAATACACATTAGTTGGTATTGGTTTTATAACGTCGGGGTATTGCCGTGGAAACGATAACCGCTTATAAAAGTTTTGCGGGCAACGCCGATTAATTATGATCTACAGGCTTTGATATATAACCGCGGTTAAAACAGCGCGGATTACTTTATGTTAGGCCTACCCTAATTATTCAAGGTTCATTAAAAGACTCCAGTGTGTAAGCCTGCAGCGTGAGAAAATCCCGTATGAAAGAAGTGCATGAAAAAATACCGTTCGTCGTGACAATGTCGAAAATGCCAAACGCGTAACACAATTATTGAGACATGAGTTTATGTCATGTTTTTATCAATATCAAAGACATTGAATTGAAATGAACTTTGCCCAACAAAGATGTGCTTCGGACGCAATTATCTGACCGTTCTTTGTTTAAAATGGACCTCTACAATATTTCAACCTATTGATAGAAAAATAAATAACGAAAAACAAAAACAGTTATAAGCACGGAAAATTGTGTTGTGAGCCCTACAAATAGATAACTGCTTTGTAAGTCAAATAGGCCTAGCAGGTAGAAACAATTCATATTAGGCGACGGAGCCAGCGACACTTGGTAATGCTCCACCAACCAAAGCTCTATTTTTGGCCGGATTTTACTATGTAGGCTAAATGCAAAAATGATCAACTTTCTCGAATTGATTTGTTTATTTAGTAGGGGTATATGTTTTCAACAAATTTTTGTACATTTATCCAGGGAATCGAACCGTTTGACTTTTCTGGTTCAGGTTCGGTTCGGGTTCAAGGATTTTTTTGGAATCCGGTTCAGTTCCGGTTCGGCTCCTCAGAATCTTACATAAAACGGTTCACCGAAAAGCCATCGCAGACTCGCCGAATCTGTCGATCTATGATGCAAGCAGAGAAAGCCAGAAAAACAACTGGCCTGCAGTGAGGTTCGAACTCACGACCTCTGATCCGGTCAAGCCGGGACCGTCGCTCTACCAACTGAGCTATGCAGGCTCAGAGAGGAGCGAGTCGAGAAACAACAGAAGTTGCAACTTCCGAGGGGCTAGATCACCGGTGTTGTTGAACACATGTTTGTGTGTGTCTTTCATTGATTGATACGGACTGATGATCCCCCAGTGTGAAGTTGCTTGTACTAACAAAATGTGCAAGTATTGGCGCATGGTTGTTTCTCGACTCGCTCCTCTCTGAGCCTGCATAGCTCAGTTGGTTGAGCGACGGTCCCGGCTTGACCGGAGGTCGTGAGTTCGAACCTCACTGCAGGCCAGTTGTTTTTCTGGCTTGCTCTGTTTGCATCATAGATCGACAGATTCGGCGAGTCTGCGATGGCTTTTCGGTGTACTGTTGATACGGATGCCGTAATCGTTGGTCATAAAGCAACTTCCGAGGGGCTAGATCACAGATGTTATTAAACACATATGTTTGTGTGTGTCTTTCATAAAACGGTTCAGGTTGGGTTACGGTTCGGGAAAAATTGGACCAAAACCGGTTGGTTCTGGTTCGACTTCCTGCATTTATCAGAAGAAACAAAGTAAACGCATTTTACTCTTGTTAGCGCGATTACACTACACCTTATTAAGATTAGTTGATTACGATGCTCCGCTTATACGTTACTTTATGACGCCCTCTTCAAGAGATTGTGTCTATTAATGAATCATCTTTTGACAAAAAAAATTTTATGTTCATTACAGTCTGCCTCGATGATAGCATCAGCTGTAGAATACTATTATGCAGGGGCGTGTAACCTTTCATACTGCCGGGCCAAATATGTGTATTCGGATTAGACCACGGGCCACTTGCATATCTCGTCGCCAAAATGTTAGTGCAGTAGTCGGCGAACTTTTTGTTGCGGCCTAAAGTAGTCTTTTCAGAGCTACTATTGAAGGCCCACTACGTAAAACCACTACGAAAACAGTGGCGAATTCAGGGGGATATTTGGTTTTAAGGTGAAATATTCTATAATGCTTAATGACCAAAACACTGCCATGCTATATAAAACATTATATAAAAAGGAATATACGCGCGAAGCGCGAAAAATTTGCGTTTACCTAGAGTTAAAGTTGGCAAAAAGTATAGTTTTACAGGCTCACAAGACCACATTTGGTACGTGCTGGGTCTTTCCAATCTGAGCCAATTTAAAACATTATATGCCACACCAATTGTTAAAATAAAGTGCAATGAATGTACGGCTATCATGCAGCCAACAACTACGATACAAGATAACACCAAGCTATTCAAAAATAACTAACGGCCCACAATTGGCCTACCACTGTGTTAGTGACTACCACAAAAAATTGCTTACACACGTACGTTGAACCGAACAATGCCACCTTAAAAGCGACAAATTTTCTCAGCTGTCGAAACTTATTTAGATCGAGATGTTCGTGGTAAAAAACTACTTTTTAGTTGCGCTGAAAGAAATTTGTTTCTTTTTTTACAACTCACATGAACATTGAAATTGAATATAATACAATTACATTTCAAATGAGCGAAAAAGATCAAACGGACATTTTTAATATGCTTTCTTTACATGGCCACAAGTAGCTATTCTAAAGCATTTCAAGACCAAAAAGATTGCAGCGGTCAGTTCACTTACACAAAGTTGTGCACTTTACGCAACAACATCCAAAACACATTTTGTAGTTTTATTTTGTTAGCAGGTCACATTCTATTCTAATATGTTAGCAGGAAACATTCTGTTCTAATATGTTAGCAAGTCACATTCTATTCTAATTCTAATAAACTAAAAAATTACACGCTATATAAGGCAACCTAAGACTAAGGAACAGTCAGGAAGTTTCAATATTTTAACAGTTACCTGAATGTTTAGTGGTGCGGCCAAAAACCAAAGCACACCGCGGGCCACATATTTTGGTTCCGCGGGCCGCAGGTTGCACGCCCCTGCTATTATGTATCGTGCTTGCTGTTTATAGTGGAATCAGTGCGTAATTCTGCATAGAATAGTAAATCGATTATTGTTGTAAACGACTGTAAAAAGTTTCCAGCGATGCCAATACTTATTATTACCGGGCTAGGACAATAAATACTATTTTCTAGAACAGCATAATAAAACATTTCTCGAGAATACACAGTAGCCTACCTACAGGTTGGTCTACTAGGCACATTTTGTTGTCGCTCAAACATCACAGTTGACGTCTAGCGGTTACTTGTGGGGATTATCATTTTCTAAACAAACAATCAACTTTCATTCATAAAAAGTGCTGCAAATTGCTTTCTCAGCCAAGTGAGTATGGTTTGTTTTTTAATGTTATGGTAGTTTTCGATTAGCCTTTCAATTTTTTTCGCGGCATACAAATTGTTAATAGATATTTAACATGAATGGCTGAATGCCATGCACTTAGACTAAAAACATTACAAGTGATGTATTGTAGGATCCTACACACCTAAACGCTAACCTGCGTCCTAACCCAAATTTGAGTTGATTTAATAATTTTTTCAGCGTTGTGGTAGAATTCTAGACCAGCGCCCAAGTACCTCCTGGGCCACTGGGGAAAGTATGGCAAGTGCACCCGCGAGTTTTTTTCAACTTTTTAAAACTGCACCCCGAAAAAAATCTGAACTGCACCCCAGTCCCCTAAACGGCTAAACACCTTTTAAGAAAAAGTCTTAGTATAGTTTGGTTAGGGACGCTGGCTGCATTGTCTCAAGATTAATATCAATACTATTCTCCAGCCTTTAACAAGAGGTCTGAAATAAGGTGGTCATTGCATAAAACAAATACTAAAAAAAATGAAAAATATTCGACGAAAAACATTTGCGTTTAAGAATATCAAAGCCCATACAGAAGTAGGTATCATTTTGAACGTTCTTTTGATATTCGTATTACATCTTACTACAACCTCCAAACATTACGCTCCAAAATTTGCGTTTCATTTAGTTAAAGTTAGCGAAGTTTGGTACTCAATTCAGAGGGAGCAAATGCACCGATGTATGGCCGGGCGTTTGACTGGAATATAAAATTTCAAAGCTCCAACAAAATTAGCTTTTACTTTCACACGACGTTTTTACAGGTTTACCCCATCAATCTTCCAAGCCCCGGACAAGACTTCACGGGCGCAACCGCCCAGATTACCGGCTGGGGGCAGATGAGCGGAACCAACCAGAACTCAGCCGCCACCTACCTACAGTATGCAATGGTGCCCATCATATCGAAATCGGCGTGCACTACTATTGTCGGCCTCGGCAGGATTACCAACCAAATGGTGTGCGCCGGTGGACAGGGGCCAGGAGCCTGCTACGTAAGTCTGTCGGGTATAGTAAGCCAGCACTATTGGCTGCCGGCTAAAGTAGCACCACCGGGGGCGACAGAGTTATCCACGTAAAACGGCTAGTTCTTTCGACCTTAATAAAAATTCTGTTTCCCCTCATTTTCAATGGTGACCACTGAAAAGAACCTGCGCATATAGACCTCACGTACAGTGTTCCTGGTAAATTATCCAAAGGCGCAATATAATGATGTAACATCCTTAGCTAAATAAACACTATGAGGGCATTAGCCTGCTGCCTATTAAAACCTTAAGGAGACAATGTCTCGCGGTAGACGCTTTTTAGGGAAGACACGTTTGCCTGTCTTAGTTTGCTTTTCAACTTAAAAAGATATTAAATTTAATAAGCTTATGTAATGTGCTATACTTTGATATCAATGCTTTTAACAATCCGCTGGGTGTTAAAACACGGCGTTCGCATTAACATAGCTGTTCAAAAGAATTGAACCTTGAGTGTGTTACAACAACGCAGGGTGATTCCGGTGGACCCTTGGCCGTCTACACAACGGCAGGTTGGATTCTGGTCGGAAACACTTCGTGGGGAAGCACCTATTGCAACGGAGTCGCAATGTGGTCCAACAACGCGGTCGCACTCGACTGGATCTACTCAGAATTGAGCAGATAAATGCATTTGTAGCATACTCGTGCCGCGTTTGCCGATAATAAATTTCAGTGTCGGTTGTCACGTATTCGCCTATGCTCCTTTTAAGATTTAAATGTCTCGTTGTTGCCAAAACTATAGGCGCCTCTACGCCTAGAAATCAGAAGACAAACAGTAGACGACCGGCGGTAATTCAACCCATCGGCGGTAATGCAAAATCCGCGAAGAATGTCTTAACTAGTTATAGCATATTATTTTCTAATATGAACACGAAAGGCAGCGCGTAACTCAAATAAAGTGACGTTGTAATGCTGTTATACATCCGTCAGTAATTTAGGTTAAATGGTATGACTTTATGTTTACACGAGCTTGGTATAAAGCAGGGTCTCTCAACGGTGCCCTCGGCCCTCCTGGGGGGGGGGGGGGGGCATGGAGCGGTTATTGGGGGGCCTCGGGCATCACTCTCTAGCTATAGGTAGTTTGGATAAATGCCTGTCGATTACTGTGCTGCTTTATATAGCTATAGTCATGTAGTGTGGTGTCAGCGTTTTTTCGGGCGGCCAATTACTTGCCGACAACCTACGTCTAATCATTAGGTGTAAATAAAGTGTTGTTGGGCGAGCAACTAACGCAGACCTGGGCAAAATACGGCTCGCGGGCCGCAACGGTTTATTATACCGCCTTTGCAATATGTCCGTTTTATCGCAAGAAACACAGCGACAACTTAAAGCCTCATAAAGCTAAAAAGGCATTGTAAATTGTTCTGTGCTAATTTTTCAACGATTTTAACCTTGGGCCTTTAGATAACAACCCCACCACTTAAACAATGCCAACATATCAAGGAATGTACATATATATATTTTGTCTGTGCTCAATGCGTCACGTACACCTCTAAATCCAAATTAAATTTTGCATTTTAAATCAAATAGTGAAGATTTTTTCGCGCTTCATTTGGTAAATTTTTAGAAAGCAAGTGCATTTTTTCGTTGGATCATATCTGTATTTGTTATTAACGCGAAGAAGTAAAACAATGAAAGCAGTTAAACACAATGCTATTTTAATAAGCAGGGGTCCACGATGGTTAAGATCCTTTCAAAGGGGGCCAAGAAGCATAAAAGGTTGAGAACCACTGGTATAAAGGTATATTTAAACACGGCGATTTTAAGGAAAAATTATGGAACTTTTATCAGATACAATATGTTTTATTCAGATACACTGGTCTTAAAAGTTGTGTTGCGAAGGGTCGCATAAGACAGATTTGCTATGCGGGTTTTTGTAGCCTGACTCGGCAAAAAAACGTGTTAAAAAATTTAATAAATTCTACAAGCAACAAGATTAAAAATTTTAACTTTACATTTATACCATTACACAAGCTGTTAGGTTAGTTGGTGTTTGTTAGTATCGCTTTACCAAAATCAAGTTGCTATATAGCCAAAATTAGGATGCGCCTTAGGCGTCAAACAATGTTTAGCTTTTTAAAATGACATTTTTTTAAAGACGCCAGTGCACAACCATGCATGACACAGTACTATAATTAATTGTATTCTCTCGACACAATAATACAAAGGCAAGTCTTGTTTTTCATTAGGCAGCCTGGGAACGCGACGCTATGGCTTTTCAGCTACAATTATTTTGCTGATGTGGCAAAACGAACGCGCAAAGAGTGTATGTTTGTACAGGTCCGCTGCGATAGACTTCCACGTTGCCTTCGGCTTATCCGTTAGTGAGAATTTAGGCAGGTGCCGCGGAGCCTAAAATAGTAACATAAGGAGCTGATTAAGATGGAAGTTGCAACTTGTATGAGGACTTTGCTGTTTGTCTGTGGTAATGGGGGAGCAGCACCACTTCACCTGGAAAAGTTAATGACAATGTAGCCTACTTCTGAGCCAAGTTTTACAAAGTTCTACCGACGCCTTTGAAATAGTTTTCTCGCTTGCTTAAGGCACGTCTATTTGTATTTCAAATTGAACTCCCAAACTGAAAAAAGTTCAACAGATCACCAAAATATATTAACTGTCATACTGGTCTGCCTTGGAGAACAGTTTTTGAAATACTGTTATCGTAGACCAAAAATCACAAACAAAAATTGTTATATGCTTTAAATAAACACTAACTGCTTTGTCAATCAATTTTGGTATACGATTTTGTTAAACATCCCTTTTGGAACTCAAACAATATGGACTACGACAATACCATGATAACGCTGCAAACCGGAGCGACACTAAACTCAAACGTACGTCGGAATGTTTAAAAATTGTGTCTGCCTACCCATACCCCTTCCAATCCACCAACAGTATAACAAGAGCACATTTTTATAGCACAAAACATACCTAATAAGGAATCCGCAATCAAGCTTAAAAATGTTACCTATTAGGCTATCGGTTAAAACAGGGGTCGGCATCCTTTTTTGCACTGCGGACCGGTTTAAAACTAAAGTTTTGTCGCGGACCGGCCTTCAATATAAACAAATGTCCATAAAGGAAATTTATTACAATTTTTTACAATGCGAACTTGTTTTGCCGCAATGAGATGCTCCCTCTAGGAATTATTGAACTTAATGAAACCCGCGGGCGCCAAGCAATTTAACCAAGCCCGCGGCTTATTTCAAGCCGCTGTTTTTAGGCCATTCCTTTGTAAGAAGTCACACTTTGTATTATAATATTGTATTTTAGATACCTTTTTTGACAAAAGTACACCTGAAAAGTATGGAAAAGACTTGCTTTCAAAGCTTGCTTTTTTTCAACGTGCGGTTAATGTCCGAAAATAGATTTAGCTGTTTGCCTTTTATTTGTCATTTTATAGAAGCTTGCTAACACTAATTAAAATTCATAACCATAGACCTACGCTTTTTTGAAACCTTTCCTGCTTAAATATCAAACTTTAATTTCGGTGAATCAATTTATCCTATTGGGAATAAAACAACAAAACGTCAGGTGTTTCGACATTTCAAAACCTGAAAGCAGCGGTAAGCTTTAGTTGCTCATAGGCAAACATACGTCCTGACAGCCTGCAGAAAAATTGTTCATTGTTTTAATAAAAAGGCGTATATTTTTCGGTCCAAAACTTTTGGCAGCAGATTAGATTACTGTTCCGCTGACGCGTAGGCCTATATTAACAATAAAACTCAAAGTTTAAAAACCCGAGTAAAAACAGGGTTAGACAATTTTTATGGAAAATTCGCCTATATACTTGGCATCGTAAAATATACATAGCAAAGTAATAATAAAATTGATGAAAAAGTAAGTAAAAGCAATACACATTAGTTGGTATTGGTTTTATAACGTCGGGGTATTGCCGTGGAAACGATAACCGCTTATAAAAGTTTTGCGGGCAACGCCGATTAATTAAGATCTACAGGCTTTGATATATAACCGCGGTTAAAACAGCGCGGATTACTTTATGTTAGGCCTACCCTAATTATTCAAGGTTCATTAAAAGACTCCAGTGTGTAAGCCTGCAGCGTGAGAAAATCCCGTATGTAAGAAGTGCATGAAAAAATACCGTTCGTCGTGACAATGTCGAAAATGCCAAACGCGTAACACAATTATTGAGACATGAGTTTATGTCATGTTTTTATCAATATCAAAGACATTGAATTGAAATGACCTTTGGCCAACAAAGATGTGCTTCGGACGCAATTATCTGACCGTTCTTTGTTTAAAATGGACCTCTACAATATATACCTATTGATAGAAAAATAAATAACGAAAAACAAAAACAGTTATAAGCACGGAAAATTGTGTTGTGAGCCCTACAAATAGATAACTGCTTTTGTAAGTCAAATAGGCCTAGCAGGTAGAAACAATTCATATTAGGCGACGGATCCAGCGACACTTGGTAATGCTCCACCAACCAAAGCTCTATTTTTGGCCGGATTTTACTATGTAGGCTAAATGCAAAAATGATCAACTTTTTCGAATTGATTTGTTTATTTAGTAGGGGTATATGTTTTCAACAAATTTTTGTACATTTATCCAGGGAATCGAACCGTTTGACTTTTCCGGTTCAGGTTCGGTTCGGGTTCAAGGATTTTTTTGGAATCCGGTTCAGTTCCGGTTCGGCTCCTCAGAATCTTACATAAAACGGTTCACCGAAAAGCCATCGCAGACTCGCCGAATCTGTCGATCTATGATGCAAGCAGAGCAAGCCAGAAAAACAACTGGCCTGCAGTGAGGTTCGAACTTACGACCTCTGATCCGGTCAAGGCGGGACCGTCGCTCTACCAACTGAGCTATGCAGGCTCAGAGAGGAAGGAGTCGAGAAACAACAGAAGTTGCAACTTCCGAGGGGCTAGATCACTGGTGTTATTAAACACATATGTTTGTGTGTGTCTTTCATTGATTGATACGGACTGATGATCCCCCAGTGTGAAGTTGCTTGTACTAACAAAATGTGCAAGTATTGGCGCATGGTTGTTTCTCGACTCGCTCCTCTCTGAGCCTGCATAGCTCAGTTGGTTGAGCGACGGTCCCGGCTTGACCGGAGGTCGTGAGTTCGAACCTCACTGCAGGCCAGTTGTTTTTCTGGCTTGCTCTGTTTGCATCATAGATCGACAGATTAGGCGAGTCTGCGATGGCTTTTCGGTGTACTATTGATACGGGAGCCGTAATCGTTGGTCATAAAGCAACTTCCGAGGGGCTAGATCACAGATGTTATTAAACACATATGTTTGTGTGTGTCTTTCATAAAACGGTTCAGGTTGGGTTACGGTTCGGGAAAAATTGGACCAAAACCGGTTGGTTCTGGTTCGACTTCCTGCATTTATCAGAAGAAACAAAGTAAACGCATTTTACTCTTGTTAGCGCGATTACACTACACCTTATTAAGATTAGTTGATTACGATGCTCCGCTTATACGTTACTTTATGACGCCCTCTTCAAGAGATTGTGTCTATTAATGAAACATCTTTTGACAAAAAAAAATTTTATGTTCATTACAGTCTGCCTCGATGTTAGCATCAGCTGTAGAATACTATTATGCAGGGGCGTGTAACCTTTCATACTGCCGGGCCAAATATGTGTATTCGGATTAGACCACGGGCCACTTGCATATCTCGTCGCCAAAATGTTAGTGCAGTAGTCGGCGAACTTTTTGCGGCGGCCTAAAGTAGTCTTTTCAGAGCTACTATTAAAGGCCCACTACGTAAAACCACTACGAAAACAGTGGCGAATTCAGGGGGATATTTGGTTTTAAGGTGAAATATTCTATGATGCTTAATGACCAAAACACTGCCATGCTATGTAAAAAATTATATAAAAAGGAATATACGCGCGAAGCGCGAAAAATTTGCGTTTACCTAGAGTTAAAGTTGGCAAAAAGTATAGTTTTACAGGCTCACAAGACCACATTTGGTACGTGCTGGGTCTTTCCAATCTGAGCCAATTTAAAACATTATATGCCACACCAATTGTTAAAATAAAGTGCAATGAATGTACGGCTATCATGCAGCCAACAACTACGATACAAGATAACACCAAGCTATTCAAAAATAACTAACGGCCCACAATTGGCCTACCACTGTGTTAGTGACTACCACAAAAAATTGCTTACACACGTACGTTGAACCGAACAATGCCACCTTAAAAGCGACAAATTTTCTCAGCTGTCGAAACTTATTTAGATCGAGATGTTCGTGGTAAAAAACTACTTTTTAGTTGCGCTGAGAGAAATTTGTTTCTTTTTTTACAACTCACATGAACATTGAAATTGAATATAATACAATTACTTTTCAAATGAGCGAAAAAGATCAAACGGACATTTTTGATATGCTTTCTTTACATGGCCACAAGTAGCTATTCTAAAGCATTTCAAGACCAAAAAGATTGCAGCGGTCAGTTCACTTACACAAAGTTGTGCACTTTACGCAACAACATCCAAAACACATTTTGTAGTTTTATTTTGTTAGCAGGTCACATTCTATTCTAATATGTTAGCAGGAAACATTCTGTTCTAATATGTTAGCAAGTCACATTCTATTCTAATTCTAATAAACTAAAAAATTACATGCCATATAAGGCAACCTAAGACTAAGGAACAGTCAGGAAGTTTCAATATTTTTAACAGTTACCTGAATGTTTAATGGTGCGGCCAAAAACCAAAGCACACCGCGGGCCACATATTTTGGTTCCGCGGGCCGCAGGTTGCACGCCCCTGATTATGTATCGTGCTTGCTGTTTATAGTGGAATCAGTGCGTAATTCTGCATAGAATAGTAAATCGATTATTGTTGTAAACGACTGTAAAAAGTTTCCAGCGATGCCAATACTTATTATTACCGGGCTAGGACAATAAATACTATTTTCTAGAACAGCATAATAAAACATTTCTCGAGAATACACAGTAGCCTACCTACAGGTTGGCCTACTAGGCACATTTTGTTGTCGCTCAAACATCACAGTTGACGTCTAGCGGTTACTTGTGGGGATTATCATTTTCTAAACAAACAATCAACTTTCATTCATAAAAAGTGCTGCAAATTGCTTTCTCAGCCAAGTGAGTATGGTTTGTTTTTTAATGTTATGGTAGTTTTCGATTAGCATTTCAATTTTTTTCGCGGCATACAAATTGTTAATAGATATTTAACATGAATGGCTGAATGCCATGCACTTAGACTAAAAACATTACAAGTGATGGTATTGTAGGATCCTACACACCTAAACGCTAACCTGCGTCCTAACCCAAATTTGAGTTGATTTAATAATTTTTTCAGCGTTGTGGTAGAATTCTAGACCAGCGCCCAAGTACCTCCTGGGCCACTGGGGAAAGTATGGCAAGTGCACCCGCGAGTTTTTTTCAACTTTTTAAAACTGCACCCCGAAAAAAATCTGAACTGCACCCCAGTCCCCAAATATGTAAAACGCTTGTGCGCATTAGTTTACATGACCACCCGATCCGTTAGAAATTAGTGCATTTTTAAGCAAAGGTCTACGACAATTAGTGCATCCAAAAGATCAAAAAGACTGACTTTTAGACTTTGAGGTCTCGGACAATGCACTAATTTGACTTAACAATGTGCTTCAAAAGATTAAGTTTAATAATACTTGACCTACCTCACCAGCATTCCAATAATTATTACATTAACGCACATTATTTGGGTTCGGGTTTGGGTTAGGGTGGGTCAAGTGTTATTAATGCCATCTCACACTTTTTGTTATCTTTTATGAATGTTCAATGAATATTTTCAATTTATCTACGCCGGGAGTTTACCTAAAGGTCCAAATTAGTGCATTGCCAGGACTTCCAAGGTCTAAAAGTCTAGACTTTTCTGCCATTGGATGCCCTAATTGTCGTAGACCTTTTTGCTTAGAAATGCACCAATTTCTAACGGATCGGGTGACATGACAATGTATGCAATACAGTGTACATCGGAAATTTAAAAGTGCACCCGAGGTGCATTTTTTTTACTGTTGTTGCACCCGGTCACCCAAAATTTTTTGGCCGTGCACCTGCGAGATCTCGTCGAAATCTGCCATACTTTCCAAACTAGCTCCTGGGCAAACTTTGCGCGAAGTGATATGCAGCACTCCTCCGTTAAATATGCTAAAAAATTGGCCAGTCAGTTTACCAGCCGTAAAGATTTAGGAAAAAATCCCATGTTAATCCCTTTCTGTTTTAATGGTAAACTATAACATTTGTTAAACATTGCATCAACTGGTCCACATGCACATACCTTATATATTTAGTGACTTTAGAATGTGTGATACCATAATGAAAGATATACTAGAGCAGAGGTCGGTAAGTGTAACCTATGGCTTGTTTGCCATACATGGATCTTTTTGTCACACCTTTATGGGTCTTTTGTTGAATGAATCCTGCATACAGATAAATCTAAGCTATCTTTTCTCGGCATGATCTAAACAAAACTGAACGCGGCCATGACTGTTTTCCTAACTTTTTATTTACTTTTTTTACACATAGTAGCAAATTTTGAAGAAATCCTATTTGTTTTTCGAGACTGTTATCCTGTTTGAGGGAATCTTCTAATGTCCAATAGGCCTTATTCATTCAACAGAAGTCTGTAATCAAAGTTGTGCAAACCGTTAATTCTAATTATGTTCTGTCCTAAATGAGAACAAATTGAGCGGCCCGCTCAATTTACTATTTTTTGCTAAATAGGCATTATATTTTTCTCTCGTGCAAATATACCCAAGAATATTTGGCTTTTATGGCTTCCGTAGCTAAAAAGGTTCCCGACCCCTGTACTAGAGTATTAGAAATTTTGATGGATTTCAGATTTTATGTACACACCAGTTGTGCTGCAAAAGTGTATTTATTGTGTTTAATACCACTCACAGAAATTATTTTTTTGTGCAAATTCATAACCATAATGTTAAAAAGTGTCAGAACAATATAATCCCATAAATTTCTGTTTTTTTTTTTAATGTTTACCTTTGTTGTATTTTATTTACCCTGTGGTCAAGGGAGCTTGTGCAGGATTTAATGACTTTTTACGTAGCACAAGTATTTTAAAGTGATTTTTGATCGTTTTACCACAGATATTTCACTTGTGGCAACCAAATGGGGCCAGCATATTTATTATTGCAGTTTAATTTTTGTTTGTCTATAAGGATCTTTAAAAAATTGCTGTTGTTATGTTATCAAACTCTAATATTTAGTTATAAGGGCTGCAAGCTAACATGGAAAACTATGTGCCAAATACAACACCTTACCTTGACATAACATATGAACAAAGTTTATTTGGCATTAATTACTAGTGTTTCATCATCTATCAGTTGAATCCTTTAAAATTACCTTCATTGTTTATGCATCACTGGCATATAAATTATCTTCATTTTTAATTGTGAATTTAACCTTACTCTTTAATCCTGATTTTTTTTATTTTTAAATATGGTTTTCAATCTTTTTTAAATGCTCTGTCTTTCTTTTAGCTGTGATGTAAAGAATGTCGGTATATCGCCCAAAGGAATGGATTGCTACAGTCCTGGGGAAATTTGATAAATTGGTAAACATCTAGTTCTTTCCACATAATTGCAGACGATGTATCTAAATTAAAACTCAAGCTTCTACTTTTGTGCAGTCAGCCAGCAGCCAGCCGCGCTGTTTTATAACATTGTGTTTTCAATTTACATTGATTTTTTGTTGACCTTATACCCTATGCCTCGTGCAATTTATTTTATTTCAACACTTTAAAATAATGTACAAAATACCCCTCAAACAAGGAAGAAAGGTACCTAACAGTTACCTGGCAGTGGGCACTAATTTTAATTGCAATATTCTTACATTTTTTCTCTGGTGCAAAGGCAGATGAGTTTTAACTTGGCTAAACCTATAACACAACAATTTTCTAAAATAAACATTCATTTTTTTTTCTGTGGAATTTTTTATAACTGTTTGCCTTTTTTCAGACATCTAAAATATAAATTATAAGATTTTTGACATATACCCCCCCAAAAAAATGTTTTGATGTTTTGTGTTACTCGTCATCAGTAAAACACTAAAAACAAGTGACTGGTGACATCAAGACTTTATACAACAATTCATTGTTTAAATCAATGAATTCTTGTTACATAAAAATTCTGTCAAAAAATATAATTTTAGATCAAAAAATATTTCCCTAGTTACAACATTTTTTTATGACATATTTGCCTTTGTCTAGCTCGAATTATCAGTTACTCAAAACATTTCCTTATCGAGTCAACTGGAGAGTCATAAGGATTGTTTGATCAACATCAGTGAAAGCAAGTGTCCCACCATCATCAGTGGATTGACGACGAGCTTAAAAAAACTTTCAAATATAGTAAGATTGTTTTTTTTATTATGATTAGCAGTGGTTAAATATGGATTTAATTATGATGGTTCACATGTGATGTTTTTGTTTCCTGTTCACAGTAGGATAAATTTAATGAAAATACCTTTAAATGTGTTGCAGCGTATATACGGCGACCGGCAAGAGTACAAATTATATTCCAGTCAAATAGTTGTGCTTAACCTGCTTGAGAAATGCATAACTGCCGTAAGTCATATCTGAATTTATTTGTTTGTTATTGTGTTGCTTCCTAACATGATTAAAATAGAAATGTTGGCAAGGGAACGAGTGCTAAGCAGATAAATCCACGAAGCATCAGATTTCTTACCATATTGTATTTTCTAGAAGACCTTGTCTACCTCCACTATAGCATTGAAAAACTATAGGGTATAAGACGCCTTCAGCAAAATCGTTGATTTGTTTTAATAATATAGGTATATAGGTTTTTTAGAAAAATCTTTCGTTTGTGGTGCTTGTGATTTATCTTATTTTGATACAGAAGGATTCGGCTTTGCCGGAAGATTCTATTTTAATGAAGCAATTATTGTCGGAAATATGTCAAGTAAAGTATTGCATTTCCCTCTGTAAAACATGTGTTAAACTTTATTTATTTTAATTTGTATTTAACCAAACAGGTTTACTGGGCTAACGAGAAAGCCTGTCTGGTCCATACTTTATTTATAAAATATATTCGTCTTGTCATTAAATTAATAAAAAGTTTACTTAAGCCTGGCTCCCCTTGGACTTTGCTTTGATTACTGTACACTTCATCCTTGCTTTGCACAATTCTACTTGATTTTTATTCAATACAGTTTTTGCATCAACCAACAAATGATAAAGCTTTAGTGGAGCAGCTGAAGGCTTCAGCATCACGAGTTCTCTACTGTATCAGTCAGAACAACTTTAACATTGTGTTCAGTAGAATTGCAAACAGGCATGTATAATTTGACATATTATTTTGATACTAAAATCTTGATGAGAATTTTTTATTAAAAATTATGGCAAAATCTCTTAAAAAATTGTTAAAAGATTTATTCGATATAACTGTGCCCTGTTTTCTTAAATATAAAGGTTACACGATCTGTATTTGAACAGTGATGATTTTACTGAACTGAACGATTTGGACTTAATTCAACATGTCCACATCAATATCACAAAGCTCACAAAGCTATTGGATGGTACGTTTCTTGGAGCCTCCAAACTACATGTTTAAGTAACATGTACAATAACTAATATATACGATGTTCTGAATTTTATACTTAAAAGTTAAACAGTTTTTAAAATTTGTCGTTTTGTAACAAATAATAGGTATTAAATTGTCCTTTTGTAGAAGAAGGTCATGACGTCACCAGGGGACACCTTCTTAAGGTTTCACACATTATAGACCAGTTGCATTTTTTTCCTTTGTGTGTTTTCCATATATTGTAAAAGCGTTCGGTGTCATTCACACTGACGAAGGCGACTCGCATAGGTTGCCGAAATGTTGTTTGGTTAAGAATTACAATTAACAGAGGAGCTGTTTTTTGATTAATATTACTATTCCTGGTAGCAACAGTTTATATATTGGTAGATCCACATTTAACAATACTCCATATCAGTGATTCTCGAACTTTTTTACTTTGTGGACCCCTTATGCTCCCTTGAAATAATGGCAGATCCCTTTAATGCATATAACAGCCAAACATACGTTACGATTAATAATTACGATAACATGCAGTCCAGTACTCATGCTAACTATACTTGTATACACGAGCTGTCTATCAAAATATTTATTTACATTTCAATTCACCAAGGAAGTCTCTCTACTAATATAATTTATCAGCCTATAAAATAAGAAATGGTAAGCGACCCCTTAAAAAAAGAACTTCTCACGGCCCCCGGGGGTCCACTGTTTGAGATCTGGTGAACACAGTTTGTTGTATACATCAGTTCACTATATTTCAATGTTCTTTGTTTTTCAGAGATAATTTTAAAATTTAAAAGCCTCAAGAAATCTGTCCAACTATCAGTCCTTGCCAACCTTGATGCTGTAAGGACTAAACTTGCATTTAACTTATAGATAATCTCATTGCATAACCTTTAGTATAATATTTTTTAATTGGTTTAGATGTTTAAATATCCCTTACAATTGCCTGGAATTATACATAACCCATTTGATTTACTAACTGGTTTGCGTCTTGAGTTTTTTAGCGTAAAAATTGCATGTCGACATTTACAGGCATTATGGGGATGGGTGTGTACCTATCCTGATGAGCTCAACCTGCTGTACCAACCGGTCCAAACCGGTTTCGACCAGGGTCAACAGGCTACGGATCGAGGAGAAATTCATTTGCAGGTAAAAACTGTGTGTACGAAATTTATTTAGGCGCCTTTAAAACATTTCAATTAATAAACCAGTGGTTGTAACTAGGTATGTTTAAAGTAGAATCCCAGGGATTTCGAAGTTAGATCAACGAACCCAGATATCGAATCTTTTTTTATTTGTATAGTTTTTATTAATTATTTAACTTCTATTTTGTCATGTTGGGGGTGTAATTTATGCCCCATGGCAGGGGTTGGCAATTGTTTTTGACTGCGAGCCGCATAAGAAACAGAAAATGTTTTGGCGGTTGAACCACACGCGGGCCAGCTTTGCCATTCGGCCGTATTGTGACTGTAATTATTCGCAATGCACTTTGCTAACGTATGTATATTGTAATAAAATAATAATCAGTCAAATGTATTTTATACTAGGCTCGTATCGGTGCCGATTCCATACCAAATAAACATGGGCATTTCCATGTTTGTGATCCAACACAGCGATATAAGTAACGTCAGGCGGTCGCTTAAATTTCCAAACGCTAAAGCAAATTGTGGCCCAACATCCTGGAAAAAAATACTTTCGAACGGGATAGGATTGCGATATTTTTTGCCTTTTTGGTATCGCAATAAAATGTCAAGTTCTAGACATCCCTAATTCTAAACAACTGCCAGTTGAAGCAGTTGTGCAAGCTGTCATGTATCACTTCATAAAAACAAAACAACAACGTAACGCAAATACCAGGTTGTTCAAAATTTAATTTTATTTGAATTAACTCTGTTTTATAAAACATTACTATCTTTCAATTCTACTTTACTACAAATGTCATCTGTTATTCAGTAAAATATTTTGCTGCTAAAATAGAATACAGAGATACTACTGCCAGCAATGCGTAACAACCAATACTTTGCAATAACGCTGGAAGTAACCTCGCTGAATGATGACATAAAGTTGTCCTTGATTAACCCCGTAGCGCATTCAGGGAAATTGCGAACGCTACATCTGTCATTACACGTTAGTTGCTCGCCCAATAACACTTGATTGAGACCTAATTAATTAGGCGAAGCTTGTGGCAACCGCAAACTATAACTGTTCGCCCGAAAAAGTGGTTCTCGAAGCCTTGTCAGCGTTTTTTTATGAGGGGCCACCGAATACTTATTTCCTTTTTTGTGTCAATTAAATGTGTAGAGATTTTCGCAATTTCGCAGTTATATAACGTTTGTGGTATAGTAGCACTATAACAGAACAAAGTTTATTTAAAAAAGGACAGAATTTGTAAATGGTTTATTTTGTTGTATTGCAATCCTATAACAAGTTTTTAGTAACAACATGGTATTCATGTTTTATGAACTTTTTTGTTCTTTGTTGTTTGTATGAAGCAATGCTTTAAAATTCAAACAACTGCTTAAAATGGTCATGCTTTAAAATCAACCACGTAATTTATTCTTTTGATTACAACATAAATGTGTTGGAAAATTGTTTTGTGATGAATTGCTGTTTTGTCACTAACTAGAGAGCATATAATGATTAACCCCCCTGTACCAAACTTTTAGGTCAGATATCCTAAAGTTGCTTGTCAGTGATGGCAAACCTAAAACTGACACAGCAAAAACAGCAGATGCTCAATTTAGCGTAGTTTATATTGAATAACACGCCACGCCTTGCCACAAAGTCACGTCAAATCAACCGGTTACTTCAGGTCAACTGGTCGCACGATAATATATCACAATAGAGATATTACGTCACAATGGTCAATAACAGATGGCAGAGTAACGCAATGTCTGGGAATATAAAGTGATTTTACTGGTATAACGCTATCTGTGACACCCCCTAAAATAGATTTTTACTTAAAACTTACCAAGATTCGCTTTTTGGATTTGTTATTCTCGATTCGAAACCTATTATTCCGAAATATCTCGGGATTATACTATCCCCAATCCCATCGCCAGCAGTAACGCAGCAGCTGAAATGATTGTTCGCGTCCCGTTTAGATTCAACAGGAGGAGCGACTCGCGCGTAATCGAAGGCTGTCAGTGGCCGCTGAACAGCTTTTCGACCTGGTAGATGGCTCAGGCGAGGTTTCCAAGAAAAAGGCGGCGTCGCTGTGGCCGCTACAGACTCTCCTGTTACTCTTGTGCCCGGTAAGCGTCGTTATTTGTTGGTACCTGACTGTTTCTCTATGCGTGTGAGTATGGATGTCCGTTAATATCGGTTCGGGAACTATGATACCCGATACCAAGTGGTAGCGTCGCCACTCTAGTTTGGTATCGGTGTCGATCCGATACCAAATTTATTTGAAAATTTCTGCCATGAGTTAAGGCTAACGCAGCGATTCTACCTTAAAATTTAAATGCATTGTCTAAATTTCTTAACACTAAAGCAAACTGTGGCGAAATAACCTTGAAAAAGTCGCTTTTCAATTTAATATATTTTACTTTTTGAAAATAATCATGATGGTATTTGGTTGTGGTGGTATAAATAATGGTTTAGTAGGTTTGTTCTAGGGGTACATTTTCCCTAAAACGCGTTAAACTTTTTACTAGTTGGTTACCGTAGCTCTTTTTGGAGTCCGCAATCAATACTCCTGTAGCGCTTAAGGCAGAGTCGTAGCCATTTTCACCATTGTTGTTTCGCTTCCAGGATGTTGTAAAGCAGGTGGCAAGTCGGAAGTCGCAGCAGCAGCAGCAACAGCCGAAATCTAGCAAGGTAACTAACGCTTGTAACCGGTTGCTTCAGGAAGTTGCAATTTTCCCTGGCCGCGACCTGAATGTCATGTGTCTGATAAAGGCAATATTTTACCTTCGCCGCCTAATTGTACACTGATATTGATTAGACGTTGTTTTGGGCCACACGCTTCGAGCCATATCGATTCATTCAGCCTGGACAAAATTATAGATTTTTATGTCACTTTTTATGCTTGGGTTAGACTCCGCAAAAATAAATATCCGACTCTGCCAATTAAATATACCGACCGGGAAAGCTTACAATTGAGCAAAATAGCTGTTTTGATTATAGTGAAATTTTTTTCCGCCGGATGACACCAGAGCGAGAGTCAATTTGCCAAACTGGCAAAACCATCAAAAGTAATTCGGCTAGTCTGATATTTGCGCATTTCCGTTTGCCGTGAATTAACAATACGCCGATATGCCATTACCTCGAGATGTTGCTAAATATCTAAACACCGCAGAACTACAGCTTATGAACGTTACTTCAACCGCGCCCATATATTTTGGCGTGCCTGACACGCACTTTTCTATTTTATTCGAAAGTAGCTTCGCGATAGTTACATTTTGCGCTAAAGGGTTCATGTCGTTTCAATAAAATGTCATTTGGCGTCACTAGGCCATGCAATTGTGGGATATTTGCTGTTCAGTAAGGCGGTTAACGGCACCGCCTTGACCATTTTTACCTTACCCTTTTTTATGTAATATAGCTGAAAAACCTTTGTTTTGTGTAGAGTTTTATGTTTATGTCAGTTACCATTTTTACGTATGTTTGCCAATGCAGGCGAAAATTAATTAAGTTAAACTTATATTGCTGTGTTTATATGCACTTTTAAACACAAAAGTTTTGTATCCGAAGGAAAGCCACTTTAAAATGATTCTTAAAAACTACTTAATCCCAGCAAATTAACCCAGTAAGTAACCCTTATGTTTATGTAGAGAATTCTAGGTTTTTCAATTTTGTTTTGTTTCCCGACTTAGATCGAGTTGCTGGCCACGGTGAAGCGTCACCTGTCGAGTTCGGTTACTCGCCAGTTGCAAGAGTACAGCGTCGACTCGCTCGTCCGGGTGGCCAAGGTGGCGTGCTGCGTGGCGCCATCGTGTGGTGAGGACCAGCTGCCCCTGCATCGACTTGTTGACTCGTTTCTACCGGAGTTCCAAGTGAGATAACTTTACCACAAGCAGGAAGTTGTCCATTGCGATTTTACCTAAAAATTAGGTTAAAATATTTTTTTAGATTATTGTTTTCGACTCGTTAAGACGTTGGCGTGAGTGTTTTTCGCAATACGTTGGCCCACTTTAGATCTAGTTGTTTTCGTATAATACTATAGTCCTGCAGTTGTCGTGGTTATACAGTTTCTCATATATACTTGTTTTTCTCCAAAAGAAAAAAAAATACTGCGGAAATTGTGACGTACAAAGACCCGGTTAACCTGGTATTGGGCATTTATTTCTTTATAACTAAGAAGTTGTTAAGTTACATTACTTGTTTTCGTTCGATTTTCTGAAAAAATACCCTGCTAGATAGAATACGGCGTTTTACCAAAAAAACGTCTTCTATCTTAAAACTGTAGCTAAAATTTTCAAATATATGTATCTCATTCGATAGCACCCGAATATCGAACGAGTACCAATTCCAAAACATAGTATCTTCACCGACAATTTGAGATCAGATTCGATAGTCAATTATAAACCATTGTCAATTTCACTTTGAATTACCTTCAAATGCAACTTGTTGTTGCTCAGACGTTTCTGTTCGACGGCGGCTCCAAGTACTTCAATAAGACGAGCGACGAGGAATCGCTGATCGAGTGCTTCGTCTGCTCCTTTCGCCTTGCTCCTGACCTCCTCTCACTCCCGCGCCTCTGCGCCTCCTCTTCCTCCTCGATCCACCACAAGGTGGTACTCGTGCAGGCGCTCTGCTGCCTCTCCACTCAGGTCGGTTCGCCAATTCCGACTTTCCCGGTCGTTTACTTAAAACCTAATGGTAAAGGTTTTTCATTTATTCTTAAATAAGTAAAAAATAGGCCACACAATAAAAAATTACTTTAGCACTGAATTTAAATCAGTACTATGAACTTCTTCGCATTCGAATTGATTTATAGAAAACCTCGCAATAAAGGCTTTTTACCTGGCAGAATTAATTCATTCTTAACCAGTAAAAAATTTGATCACGATACAATAAATTACTACGCTTAAATTTTAATCAGCACTATAAACTACTTACTTTATGCGAGTTGTCAAATGATTTTTTTGTAAAAATTAATAAGTAGAAAGTCTTCCGGGCAACTGTATGCCTGTAATACGTACCACTGAAAACTTCCAAACAGACCCAGGTTTTGTGAAATCAATACCGTTTCTTATAGGTAGTTTTGTTAATCTGCTCCTATGCCGTACGTTTTTTTAATCTGTCCGAAAAGCTAACCTAAACTTTTGTTACTTTTGCCTAACTTTATTTCTATCAGGCGGATATATTTCCAGATTTCACGCAAAAAGGTGCTATGGTCTCGCAAAAGTTGCCTATTCAGAGATTTCGCGGTAGACTTATTTTGTAGTATCTTAGACTCCAGCTGTACTGCGCATTTGGTTTTAAATTTAAAACGCTATGATCAAGCGTGGGGTTACTCCAAATGGTTTTTGCGTTTTCCATCTAATAATACCAACACCAATCCTTTTTATTTTCCCATGACTCAACTTACTGTTAACATACACTGAAGGTTGCCTGTCACAAACATATTACGCTAAACGTTTCCATGGCTGTTCTAAATGAAAACTTTTCTTTCAGCCTCCTCTCTCGTGGTGGCCCAAGGTAGATCGACTCTACAGCTACGGATCGGATATTAGGAAGATCTTTCGCGATTGCGTCGCCAAGACCCAAACCCAGGTGCACGCGTCGCCGAGAAACACGCAGGTATAGGGGCCGTATGACGTACTATATTTTTATTATTGGCCGCTGTTGTTAAAAACTCAAAATTTGCCTTGAAAATTATTAAGTGCGGGAATTTGTTTATTTAAACTTAGTTGTTCAAATTCCATTCGTGCCATGCTCTTGCGTGGTTTAATTCGTGTGATGTTCGCTTTTGCACTAGATTTGTCCTTTAATTTGTGTTTGTACCCATAACGGTGTGGGGTTAGCTCTTGTCCCACTTTTGTTGTTCTTTAATCTCACATGCTTACATATACTAGTGTTTAATATGCAAACTTAAAGTGATGTGATAGTATTGTTGTTTTATTATGATACGCCTGAATAAAGTCACTCTGGTCTGTTCCTGTATTTAAAACAGATTATGTCTACTTCTGTTATCCTTGGAATAACCTGAAATAACAGGAATGCTAGTTGAATAAATTAAATGTTTGTTTTCTGCGTACGTTCACCTCCAATGAACCCTATAGTTTTGTAATATAACAGCCTTGAAAAGAAAAAGACTGCCTAGCTAAAATATAAAAATGGCCAAATAAAGACCTTAAACTTCTACCGAAAATTATTAACACTCTTTTACTTTCTGTTATTAAGTCGATACGAGTGCGTATGGAACGTATGAACGTTGGCCTGAAGCGATCACAAGACGAATCTCCCAACCATCGGGATCTTCTACGCGTCATACTACAGCTCATACAAAGCAACCCGTCGCTGCTTTTACACGTAAGCGCCGCAGGAAATTGTTATTTAAACGCAATGAAGTGTTATTTTTTTTGCTTTGGATGTTTTAGATCCTTCTGCGTGAAAACATTACTCGACTGGAATACTGGTTTGAACTCCAACGAACTTTGTCTAATATAATTCAACCAAATTAAAGTGTTTTTTTAATTTTTGCATATGTCACTTAATTGTGAACATGCTTGACTGTAGCCTTAATTAGAACATCGTATTACCTGTATTGCATACGTTTTTGGGGCTGTTTTACTACAATTTAACCACCCTGTGAAACATTTTTCCATTGTTTATTGCCGCTATTTTTTTCACTTTTTATTGCCGCTATTTTTTTTTTCAATACAACCGCGTTACGCAAAATAGTTACGCCATACCATGATTCTGCCTGAACAGCGCAACGAAGGGAAATTGAAATCCCCCGTATCCTGTATTACCATCGCTAGAGCAACGTTGCACAAAAAAGCTAGAGCAACGTTGCACAAAATTTACCCGTTTATAAGGTTTTCGAATGCTGAAATAAAAACAACCTATTTCCAACCAGAACCTGGGGTCGACGAGCCAGCAAATTCACTCGGAGATGTTCGACTTTTCCAATCACCTGGTCCTTCTTTTTTCCATTCACCCCCAGACCAACCTGCAGTTGGCCGTGGAAAGCTCGGGCGCCCTGCTGCGCCTGCACGACCCCCTCAACATCGCCCTGTGGAACCCAGAGTCCACCATGGCCACGTTCTGGGAAGTAAGGTAAAAGCGGCCACAAAACGTTGTACGTCGACGTCAAAACACAGGGCATCACAATATTTTGTAAATACGCTGTACGCTTTGCCTGGGCATTTTTTACGTGCTGCCTCGCAACTGGGTTTAGGGCTACCTATTTTGCTAACTTTACGGCCTACCATTTAAAGAAAACTCTACAAACGAACGCAACGATATTTTGGATTGTTGTTCGACGAAATTGCAAATAGAAAATAAATTTGGACGGCCGCCAATGCACACCTGCATGTTTTATAAACTTCACAACCGTTAAACTCACTGCCTACCTGTAACGGTGCGTGTCCATAGCTTGACAACTACTGATTATAAACCTGGAGAGAACTTCGTCAACTTTTATGAGTCTATATTGCCTTTAAAGATAATCCTCACAACTGATATTTAATCGAACCAGAAGTGTTTATGTCATATTGTTGCGCCCTAAATATCGGATGCCAATTTCACGGCATGTCGGTTCCCTGGGCACTACACGAAATGTCTCACTCAGTGTTGTGTGTAATATAGGGCGAACTTACTTAAATCATAAAAACACTGAAAGGGCGTGATGTAAAGAGGCCAGCGACTAAAATCGGGCGTAAACTAAGGCGATCTAAACTGGTCGTAATCCCCGCCTTGTCCACCCTGACTTTCGACTGTTATATAAGGCCTTCCCAAAACTGCAGCCAAAATGAGATCAATGAGAACAAGGTGCGGGTGCTGAAGTATTAACAGTTAACGCGATTAGATAGGGAATAAACCGGTGAAAGGCGAGGTGCAGAAGTGGTGAGACAAGAACAATTCATTGGGTAGAAAGCAATAGTGAAACCAAGGCGAAAAAAACACACAACAAACGATAAAATATGCTGTGCAACAAAACTAGGCGCGCCCGAAACAGTAGGCTACACAAAATTCCGTTTTGTGCAGCTCCAGGGTAAACATTTCGCCGAGGGACGTGTTTTCAACTTCTATATTTTTTTCGCCAGCTCACACGTGGTGTCTTCGGTCTGCGACAAACTTCTCGCCAGCCAGATGATGACGTCACCCGAGCTGACCTTGCACGCCATCAAGTGGCTGCAGCAGGTGCTGGCGCGTCGCATCGAGTTCGTGATGCAGAACCACACAAGGCAGGGAACCAACAACACGTCGGACGCCGTACGGAAGACCAAGGTAACGCTGCTCTGATAAACTGCTTATTATTTCATACTTACCTTACCGTGGCTTGCAGTACACTGATAACTGCGCGTCGTATCCTGCCTTTTTTCTGAATAAAACCGATTTTGGGGGGCAAATAGTAAAAATACAGAAAATAAATATGTTATATGCGAAAAATCTAATATTTAGTTTTAAAGTTTTAACCTAATTTCCTTCTGTTTAGTGTGGTAAATGTGGTTTTTATTTGAAATGCTTCACCATTTCAGCTAAAGTTGGAACAGACGCTACTGGAGCATTTGTGGCACCAGAGTGAAGAAGTGGTATCTGTCGCTCTCACCTGCTTTCAGGGCCTCTACGAAGAAACCGAACTCCGGTATGACTTTTACAGAGCAATCAAACTAAACCTCACTGGTTAAACGCTACTAAACGCTCTTAGCGAAACGTTTTTAATGCAAAAATCAGTTTAAAAGTGCAAAATAATTCGCACGCTGTAAAGCTCTTACCTAAATTTCCCGACAAACTTTAAAGGTATCAATCGCCTTTCTATTGAAGCCTAATATCATTCCGTAAGCCTAAATTTTACGTCATAACGGATAAATTTTTTGCCGTTTTGACCTCTTCACAATTGCCTTTATATTGTTCAAGTTCGTAAACCTTTCAAAGTTGCAAAACGGCGCGCGAACACGTCTTGTACGTCCAGGTGGACTTTCGACGACTGCCTGGGAGGGCGGCTCTACACCGAACGCTACGAGTGCTACCAGGAGCTCTCTTCCGCCGCACTGCTGGACGACGGTGACGTCATCCACAAGCGCGTCAAGTCGGTGCTTCGCAAAATGAACAGGTTCCCGCAGGCCAGCTTACAGGTAAGTGCAGTTGCTTTCCACTTTTCCTTCCTCGTTTTTGGCTCGCTGTGTCGGCCATATTGATGACGCAGTTGCGTTTTGGGTTCGACAGTTCATTTGTGCTTTTCCTTGTGCGTGGCCAATAACTTGCTAACATAGTCATGAAACGATTTTTGTTGAACGGCTGTGCATTTTGAGTTGATTATTTTTTTGCCGTCATCAGCTTTACCTGTTTAGGGATGTCCGATACTTGTTTGGCAAAAAAATACTTAAGCGTTTAAAAGCTTAGTTACATTGATTTTTTCTTTTCTTTTTAATTTTTTTATTAATTTAGCTTTCAATAACAAAAAAAACTACTTTGATTGGCAAACCATGGCCAATATACCAATTAATCTGGCATCGGACCTAAGGCATACCAAAACTACCACTCATCCGGTATTGGCTTCGATCCTATAATATTGGACATTCCCAATCAAAGCATAGACCATCCACTTTTCCATCTAAGCGTAATAAAACTCTATGATTATATAGAATGTATAAACCTTCAGTTGGAAAAGCTAAGCGATGGTAATGTTAACTTGACTCAACACGGCCGCAGATTTATAACTTGCATAACAACACTAATCTTCTGCTTTAACCAGGCGTGGGAGGACACACTCAACAAGTGGGAAGCCAAGACGCACTCGCTCAGCCACAAACAGAGCAAGGACGATTACGCGGTCGTCACATCAGCCGGGGAAAGCCCCAACTCTGGCAAGTCGACCAAAAAGGCCCTGGCAACAGAGGTGCGTGTGTTGTTTTTAGCCTTTCTTGTGTGATTAGGGGTTTTCAAAGTTTAAAGTTATTGGATTAGACCAGTGGTCGGCCAAATGTGGGCCGCGCCCCAAATGTGGGCCGCTGGCTGGTTCTTAATATTCCAGTTTTGTCATGTAGTTGTGTACCGCGTGATAGCAGTGCATTCACTGTACTGTACTGTATTTTTAAAATGTTGTGGCTAAGATTTTTTTTTACTTTTGCTTATTATTGCATCGTAAGGCCACAGTGCTATCCTCTTTTTTACTTAGTGGGCCTTCAATAGATCTTGAAAGACCATTTTGGGCCGCGACAAAAAAGTTTGCCGACCACTAGCTTAGAGCCTTAGGCTATTCTAATCAGTTTATTTCGATTACAAGCCGTTTCCGTTACCCAAAATGCAGTAAGCTGTGTGTGAATAATATATTTTTCGTGTACTTTGCTTTCAATTGAGAACATTTTTTAACTTTCAGTACTGTAGTAGGTTTTGCGTCAAATATGGCTGTAATGTTTCTGTTATCTCCAAATAAATTGAAATGGCTTCTCGACTCTACTAAGCAGTTAGTATGGAGCCGTGTTGGTACATCTTTTCGGGAAGTTTAATACAGTGTTGGTGTGTTTTGCAGCAAGAAGTTTTTTTGGTACCTATTCATTTTTTACTATTTTTAAATTGTCCTTAGGTTTAGCTTTAAAGCAGAAAATAGGTTCTGATCTCCAAGTAGATTGAAATGGCTGCTTGATTCTACTAAATAGTTAGATTGGAGTCGCGTTGGTATATCTTTTCGGGAAGTAGTTTAATACTGTGTTAGTGTGTTTTCCAGCAAGAAGTCCACGACTGGACCAACCTGTCCGGTTTCCTCTGCTCGCTAGGTGGCGTATGCGCGAAGTCCGTCGAAGTCGTGTAAGTCGATATTCTCGTTGTTTATTTTTTAAAGCTTGCGTTATAAAACGCAGTTTCATATGTTAAGGCGATGTAATCGCAAAAGTGCTAGGTTGTTCAACAAAGCAAGGTAATAGGGATCTACGACACTTGACATTCAATAGAGTCATACTGATTATTTTCTCAAATATTATCGCGATCCTATTCGATACTTAATAACGCCATTTCTATAAAACTATCCCTTGGCACCTGGTATTGGCTTCGATTTGTTATTATCGGACATCTCTACAAGATAATGCTTAAAGGACAATCTTTACAAGATAATGCTTTAATAAAGTGATTTTTAAAGTATCGGTATTCTTTACTTAAATTAATTTCAACAAAATAAAATGTACAGCTTGGCCGGTGAACATCAAACCAATGTTAAAATCATATACTTTATAATTTAATAATGGTTTTGCAACGATATCCAATCCATACCTTAAAATTGTTAAACCAGCGGCTAACTTATTCACAGCTCCAGCAGTCTCACAAGCCTGGCCTGGGACCGCAGGACGAGCAGCAGCTCGGTTTTATCCTCCAGCGCCGGACCATCAAGCCCCTCGGATCACCATGGCAACGCGCGACAGGGCCCGGGGTCCAGTTCTGTGTCCAGTGGTCACGCGAGCCGCTTCGTTGGTCACCTGATTAACATGCTGTTCAAGGCCAACTCGCGTATTCCCGATGTGTCGGCCATTGTCAGGTTCGTCGCCAAGCTGGTGGTTAGTTTTTGGAACTGTTGCTTCGATACCACTGGTGTACTCTTATGTGCCTTATTGGCCAGTGTTTTCATTTTTTTACTCGTTTTTTCAGAATTTTTGACTCCTTTTTTTAGATACTTTGTTACCCCTAAAAACTTATTTTTTTCTTTAGCAATACTGTAGAAAAATATTTAGTTGAAAGAACTGTTACATTTAATAAGAATAGTTTTAAACTGTTTTATCAACATTGTTTAAGCCCGGGATTTCCAACCTGCGGCCCGCTAGTCATTTTCACTCCCAAGTAGTATTTTGAACTTTAAATCTTAGCCTAATGAAATGTACCAGTCAGCTTTTAGTGCCGCAGTAATAGTATAGTAAATGAACAGAGCAAAGCGTAATTTGGTTCTGCGGCCATTGAATTATTTCAAGTGACAATGCGGCCCACTATAACAAAAGATTGGACATTCCTGGTTTAAGCTAAGTTTTTATTTTCGTTAGCTTATCTCAACATTGCACTGGAGCTCTTGAAAATATCCTTCAATTATACTAACTATTTCATTCTACACAATTGCATAAGTGCAAATAAAGTAGCTTTTTTTTAAACGCTAAACCACCCATAATGGTGCAATCGAACAGTTTCGCCTTCTTTTTTCCAGGAACCTGCTGGCCTACGATCTTCACCCTGCATTGTTTCCCACTCTGTTCCAGCAAATTACCTTCGTCCTCAAGACCAACCTCTTTGACTCTGAGGGAAGAGTGAGTGACCTTTGTAACTTTGCTGCACTATTAAGTCGAAAATAGCCGTATTGTCGCTTTTGTTCGTTGTTTTAAACGAAATGTAAACGCATAATAGGCCGGTATGACCTTGAACCAACGTAACTTTTTACTTGTGTTCTTAAATAACACGAATAGAGTTAGGAAATCATAGGACTTTCGACGATAACAAACTATACATCTTCGCCTTAACTTTATTTTTACGCAGATCGTGCAGAACCACTTTACCGATCAGTTGGTACATGGGGTGATCTACATCCTTCAGATCATTTTCCAAGATTCCTCGGAACAGGATGGGGATTACTTGGGAGAGGAAAGCATCGAAGACACGATACTCTACATTGTCAGGTTCGCTAAAGCCGGGGTTCAAAAGCCGTAAAATAAAAGCTTCCCTTTTATAGTGTATTTAGGCCTGAGTTTGCCATATTCAAAGCCCATTTGGATGTGTTTTTTGAACTACTAAGCCTATAGCCTAAAAATTTCAAAAAACTGTTTAAAAAATAAAACAATGTTTAATGATTTTGTTAGGCTGCTGTATACTATTCACACATTGTTTCCAAATAATTATTTAATCGCAGACTGAATTGGTCAGGCTCCAAAAAGCAAAGAACTATTTACCTTTCCTTATTTTTAAGTATTAAAGGACGGGTTGAACAATATCAGTACTATTAGTTTTTTTAAAATCTCGTTTATATATTTTTTGTCTAGATAACCGAAACCCTGTTGTCCCTCCAGTGGACGATAAGTTTAAGAATACGCTGGGCTAGACTGCATGGCAGGTCTCGATAAATTTTGAAATACCTTTAATCAGACATTATTTTTTTAGATACATACGTCAGATGGGCGCAAGAATGTCTGCCTTCGCACTTCGAATTCTCTTCTGCAAGATGGTCACCGAGGTAATGCAAGAACAACTGGCCCTTTAAAATCTGCTTTTGATTGCAAATACTTTATTGTTTATTACTTCTAAAGATATATCGAATTTCTCCGATTTTTCGATTCTTGTTACCAGCACTTGTATTAACAGCTGATGATTCGCAAAAGCGATTTCTTCTTCCTTTCTGAGATAAAATTCCGTAACAAGCTGGTTGAGCACCTCGCTGATTGGCTGATGACCTTGTCCAATCAGAATACCAATTCCAATCACGTGTTACTCAGGTGAAGGCAAAATTAAAACGAAAAACAGAAATTAGTAAACTTTGCATAATCACCGCTTAAAAAGGTAGTGAAATTTCCACGTAGGAAAGGTTGTGCAATTATTTCTACGTAAATTTTGTGCACAGCAAATTACGTTGTAACATGTCCGTTTACATTTGCTAGCCTTATAAAAATGTGTTTGCCTCGTGGGTGAATCATGTGCAATTCACATGTAACCAAACAGTGATGTTACGGACTCATTAGATGGATAAATATTGTGAAAATATATTTTAAAACGGCATAACAGTTTTAGTTATGCTTAAACGTTGCACTACGTGAAGCTACAAGTTCGGTAAATATAATTTTCATTAAATATTTGATGTGTGTGTCTTTATTTCACTTTGATCGGGGAACATGTAACTTACTCTGTAAAACCGAAAGGGCGATGATTGCCCCTTTACTGTTGAACGCTGATTGTTTCTGAAAGGGTTTAACTAAATGCTTTCCCACAATAAGATTATCGCCCTATAAGAATACGACCTGTGTTGAAGCGGCATCTGAACGACTGGCGTGGTGTAAAAGTTTGCTAGAGCCGCATGTTACGGCAAAAACTATGTTGGTTAGTAACATTAGTCCACCATAAAAGTATTTTGGTTTACGTTGTTTTATTGCTTTTCACGCCTTGAGCAACCTACCGGTTTAGCCAAGGCATTTTGAGCTTAAATTTTTTTGACGGATTTGAAAAAAACAACGCACAAACATGTAAATTGCGCACGATATGTTAACATTACATGTGCACATACTCAATTATAAACAGCAAGCAAAATAATCCTGAATATGTAACCTTGCTTACTTAGGGAGTTGGACGAGTCTGCCGTTGTAGCAATTGGCGCGTTGCTGGACGGCTTACCCCTTCACCCTGATGAGGGGGACGGCGGGGACGTCCCCAAAGCCAAATCTCAGCTGTTCTTAAAGTAAGTTGCCTGCTGGTTTCTTAATTGCTTGCAACTAGCAATACCCTTATTAAAAAGCGGTAAAATTGAGGTTTTGTCTATGATTTAACTGCAATTTTCACACGTAATCAGAGTTTTCTTTCGAATAACAGAATGTGCCAGAATCTGAATGTTGAAAACAAACGATTCTGGTTGCACAACAATGATAAAGATTAAACTAAGTAAAATACAGAACTTAGTAAGTTCACACGTTTAATAATAACAGTTTTAGCATTATTTAGTAAATACGTTTCTTTTAAATTAATTGAAATGTTAACACAACCTTTACTAAACAAATACTTTTTGTTTGTTATAAGACCCACTGGAGTTTATTTTCTCAGCCTATATTTTCTTTAGATACTTCACGCTCTTCATGCGTCTGCTCAGCACCGACGACTGCCAAGGCAACAATGACGTCATTAATGGTGATGACGTCACGGCGCTGCGCAGCTCGGTGATTCTGGCCATGTCCAAATTGCTGAGCGCCAACATTGAGTACGGGCTTGTTCACGCAATGGGTAGGTTAAAATATAGGAACTTTCCCCGGTATGTTTAGTGCATTTGAATGAACCATTGCCTAATTTGCCTTTAAAGCTTTAACTTACTTCAAATGGGCTGTGCGTGGCACAAAATTTATTCTGTTGAATGTTTATAGGCTTTATCCCTTGCCACAACTTGTAACGTCCTACATGTTTGGAGATGATGCCCAGTTTGCGTTGTATTGAACTCGTCTCAACTTCAAGCGATCACCTCCTTGAAATGTTTTTTTTTAATAAAATGTTAGGTTTAGGAAAATACCAGGTTTACCACAAAGAAGGCGTCTTACATTTCATTTTTAAAGCAAATACTGACGTAATAACTTAAAAAAATGTACAGACATCCGAACGGCGCCAACTTACTCGTCTAAGTTCGCACGTACTAGTTTATTCTTAACCTTGCGCATTTTGATGTAAGAGCTTTTTGACTTAATCTATTACTTGCGGTCAAACGGTCAAAGGTCACTGAGCACATGGTGCCTTGATATTGTAGTTGTCCTTATGGCAGTTGGTGTTACTACCTTGTCGCGATAGTAGCTCACCATGTTATTGTTATTCAGCATACTCTGATGCTGCTTCTGGTTTCATAACGTTGTTTTGTATTCATTCTAATTAAGATACTGATCCACTTGTTTAGACCTTGGTGTTGTTAATAAATTCCTGCACACCGATAACGGCTTCAGTGTCATATCGGCCCGGGTCGGATCCATTAGTTTTCATATATAACGCAACGAAAAATTATAATCTCATCTTATCGCAGGCCTGGCGTACCACCCCGACATTCAGACGCGCGCCGCCTTCCTCGAAGTCCTCATCAAGATCTTGCAGCAGGGAACAGCAGGCTTCGACACTCTGGGCGACAGCGTGTCGGCCGAGCGCTTCGAACGACTGGTCGAGCTTGTTACTATGATGGGCGACAACGGAGAACTGCCCATCGCCAACGCGCTCGCCAACGTTGTGCACACCACCTACATGGTGAGTCTAGCCGGTTTTCCGATCAGATTACATGACACTGCTGACTGGGATTCTATTCATAAGTAAGCAATGTCTCCATTAGGCATGTACGATAATATAGGTTTAGAGTAGATACCCGACGCCAAGTGGGAGTATTTGTACACATTCGACAGTAGGGTGACCAAATCAATGTAGGAATTCTGCCAAAATTTGCGATTTAAAGCAGTGATTTCTACTTTGAAAAGTAGTAACCAAACTTTTTTGCCGCTAAAGCTAATTTTGGCGAAATAACCTTAAACAAATATATTTTCGGTCGCTATGAAAATACGTGAAGTAAAACTAAGGCGAAGTCTTCGTCGTTTGGTTGCGTAACTATATACCAGCAGACATTTTTAAATTCCAGTAGTTGGAAGCATTAAAGTAGGTAAAAAATACTCCTTATCAAATTTGTTTTCTGCCACCCACATGGGTATTTCTAAAGCCAATTTTGGTGTTATTTTGTTACACGATTGTTTTCTTCATTTGAAAGATTTTCTGAATTAACGGTTGTATAAAACGCGCATTCGCCATACCTGTAACGACTGTGACGTCATGTCAGTGAAGCAGCCTTAAAACTAACGAAGAAAAGCCTTTACTTTATGTGGTTATGTAACACTGGCCTGTCGAAAAGAACTTTTAATAGTAGAAAAACTCTTCCAGGACAATCTTATTGGTCTCAAACGTTGTTCATATAAAAACATATTTTAACCGATTTGTCATATCATGACGATGTCTCACAATTTTGTTTCAAAACACAACAGAAATAGACAGAAAAATTGCACGTTAAATCTCACGTTTTAGTGTTTTCTTTATGATTGCATACGTACTTAAGCGCGATAAAACACAAGTAGATGCCCCTTTAGAAGTTATCACATCACGGATCGACGTATAACCGACGATTATTGTATTTTCAGGACGAACTTGCCCGTGTGTTCGTGACGCTGTTCGACGCCAAACACCTGTTGTATCAGCTGCTGTGGAACATGTTTACCAAGGAGGTAAAAGACGTTACGAAAGAAATGTTGTTTGGGCAAAAAAACGAAATAAGTTTGAAATGATAAATGAGAGATGAAAAAAACATGTGGTGTTTTTTTCGCATGCCGCTGGTATATTAATGTGTGACGATGTGTAAATTCAGCACAAAGAAACGACAAAACTCTGTCATGTATATTAAACTTATTCTGTCCTTATTTGCCATGAAAGTGGTAAACTTACTTCGAATGCGCTGTGGGCGGCAAGAATAAGGACCAGCGCCCACAACACAAGATGATGGCAGTGTGTGAACTTTTGATGTCATTGTTGAAATCAATTATGGCATCGTGTGAAATAAATTAAATATTTTTTCTAATGTATTTTTATTTATGTTAGTTTCCACCTTCTAAAACGCAATGTTTTATCTCCTTGAGGTCGAAGAGGCGCCGAACGGGCAGACCCTGTTTCGGGGGAATTCCCTGGCCAGCAAGATCATGAAGTTCTGCTTTAAGGTGTACGGGGCCAGCTACCTCCACAATCTGGTCGAGCCACTGATCGAGTGGAGCCTCGGGCCCGAGATAGTCGCTTTACAGTTCGAGGTATAATTCGTTTTGTTAATAAACAGAAAGGTATTTTAGCATTTTTTTAACCAACTAAGGCATGTCATAATATCGCATAGCAGCCTGTGCGCCGAATGCCTTCCAGTCTGAAATTCATTCAGCCTGGTCAAGATTATGGTGCAAGCAAGGCCAGTCTAGAAAAAACAACTATCCTGCCGTGAGGTTCAACTCACGACCTCCGGTCATACCAGGACCGTCGCTCTATCAACTGAGCTACACAATACAGGCTTAGAGGGGAGCGAGTCGGGAATATTTCAGTAAAGTAGCATAGCTGTGGTTAAGTTTTCTAAACGAACTGTTTACTTCAGCACCTTGAGGCTTGTTTTTCTCGGCTGTTTATTGCATTGTTGGTCTTATATACCTCACATATGTTTTACTTGGAAATTAAGTAATATTCGCCACACGCAGAAATACATGAAAAATATTACTGATATAAACCCATTTTGTTTAAACTATTTTAATTGTCATAAACTGTATGGAATGAAAGTTAAAGGCATTTAAAAGCACTCGACTGGTTAATGAGCCGTGATCGACTCTTGGCACATTCCAGTAAACCAAAATCACACGGCTAAAACACGCCAATGCATTGCAGGTTGACCAGAAGCGCATACAGCCCGGTGCCGGTGTGGACATCCTTCAGTGCAGGGCAAACCTTCAGCGTCTTACCGAGAGGTTCTTCACTCGCATCATGACTTCAACTGACAAGTAAGTTACTATTTTGTTTTAATATTAGCGATTAAATCACGTTCTATACATGATTTCTATCGTTTCTTGTGGATGATAGCATTTGGTTTCTCGCCCGCTTCATGTACAGGATTTTAGTATTTAAGTCATTGTCAGACCAAGTCTGGTGGTTGGATTAAAAATATATTTAAAAGAATAAATTTCGTAAAAATTGAAAACAATTTAAACAACAGACCGCTTTATTTAACACTAAACAGATGTATTCCACTTTTAACTATAATAACTTTTAATAAAACCACGTCCAAGCCAATATATATATGTCAAACGCATTTAAATTGCTACCCCAGAACAGAAAATCGGTTTAATTGAAACCTATTAATAAAAGAAATTTCAAAGCAAGACATTTTTGCCTATCATGCTTCCAAGTTTAGTAATAGGACACTTTTACTGTGGCGCCCCAGCCCCGCAGTATAACGTTTTTTTTTGTTTTTTTTACCAACATTACACATTGCAAAGGTTTCCGCCGCAACTGAAGAGCGTGTGCCACTGCCTCTACCAGGTGGTTTCCCAGCGCTTCCACGAGAGCGGAACCGGGGCCGTGGCCAGCGCCATCTTTCTTCGCTTCCTCAACCCGGCCATCGCCACCCCGTACGAAATGGGACTCAGCGACAAGCCAATCCCGCCTAACCTAGCCAAGGCATTTAAGTTAGTGTGCAAGGTGACTGTTTTTTGGTTTTGATTGAAAATCCAAGTAGGCGTCTTTTTCTAGGCAAGATAATTTTTTTTTTTTGGTTGACATGTTTTTTTTACACCAAGTGACAAAATGGTGATAGTAACAAGTCAATTATGACCATGGGAACTTTGTGAACAATATACAATACGTGTGTCAAATGCTTTCCCTATCTAAATCTCGTATAAATTTGGATATTTTTTTGATAATAAAGCAGTTGGTCCCATTTACTATTTAAACATTTGTTGATTTTTGTTAAAACAAATTGCAATTTTAAAATTCTTTAATATTAAGATAATATACTTAAAAATCGTTATAACCATTTATTCCCCCGTGCGGGTGACCAAAATGATAAGGATTACTAAGGCTTTTTATAGGTCCTCTGTTAATTATATTTGTGTTATTTTGTCATTCATTATGTGTGCGATCGTTCGGTGTCATTCGCATTGAAGAAAGCCACTTACAGAGGTCGCCAAATCGTAGCACGACAAATATAATTCGCAGTTGACCTGTATTTAATTAGAACACCGCTTAATACCAACGTCCTATTTTATTTTATTTTTTTAGCTGATGCAGAAAATCGCCAACCACGTGGTTTTCACCAAGGAGGAACATATGAAGCACTTCAACGAATTCGTCAAGGCCCGGTTTGACGTTTGTCAGCAGTAAGTACAACATATAGAAACTTGCATGATGGCGTAAATTGGATCAGATTTTAAAGCGATATCTCATTTCCACATTTGCACCAAAATTTTCCCCCCAAAAAAAGGTTCCAACATTGTCTATAGCAGTTAAACCTTACGCCTACATCTTTCATTGAATAATGATATGGCATTGTAGATCCCCTTTAATGTGAAGTTGCTTGTACTAACAGAATGTGGCAAGCATTGGCGTATCTGTTTCTCGGCTCACTCCTCTCTAATCCTGTGTTGCTCAGTTGGTAGAGCGACGGTGCCGGTATGACCGGAGGTCGTGAGTTCGAACCTCACTGCAGGCTCTAGTTGTTTTTCTAGCCTGCCCTGCTTTCATCATTGATTGACAGATTCGGTGAGTCTGCGATGGCTTTCGGTGTACTTGTTCCAAAGACTAATTTTTTTCATGTCTATAGACTAACTTTGTCACGTTTAAATCTTGGCAGGTTCTTTATGCAAATCTCGACACCAGAGTGCGCCAGTCTGGAGGGCGTCGTCCATAGCAACCCGATCGTGAACGGATCGAACGTGCAAGCTCTGCACCGCCTCCTGTGGAATGACCAGGAAAAGATCGGACAGTTTCTCGCTAATAGCAGGTGTTTTGCGATTGGTTAGATTAACAGTTACGAGTTACAATATGAAAGCCTGGACCACATCTGTCTCTTTTAAAAATATAAACAGGAGAAGTTTTATATATTCTACCTCCTCTTTATATTTATGTAGAATTGAGCTTTGTTTATTGTTTGAAAGAGAGTGTTTCCAGTTTTAATATTTAACAAACTTCTTCAAGATAACTGTTTTTTTTACCCCTGTTAAGAATGTAGTGACCTAATTTTTAATTAGCGAAATCCTTACAGGGTGCTCAGTTTAAGTATTTTTGGTTAGCGTTAAAATTTAATATTCGCTAAAACCACTCCTGCATTTTGTCTGTATCAAAATGCGACACTGACTTGAATAATGTAACGTTCTGTTCGCAGAAATGCCAAAGCGGTTGGCAGAAGACCTTTTGACAAGATGGTAACGCTTCTTGCATATCTTGGTCCTCCCGAATACACCAGGTGAGGAAGACATGTTAAAATGTTCGATCATTCATCTCTTCAAATTTGTTTTGTTCACTCGTGTTTTGGCTAAGAAAATCAATTAAGGCGAATATTAAAATACTAGTTATGCGCATTCGAAAACGCGCTTTCTGATGTTATCCATGTATATTGTATAATATATATGTAAAAAACTGTTGGCAAAAATTGTTCAAGCGTTCCTGCGTCTGGGTCACAACATTTTATCAAGGCAAGCGGATTTATGTGGTCTTAGAGTTTAGGGGATTGTTAAATACACATGTTGCTGTATCAAAAAAGTTAACCAAGGCGCGCAACATTTTGAAACTTGAATTTCAAACATGGCCGAACGGCGCGGATATTCGGGAGGAAAAATTACTAGTAGTTTGTTTTTGACATTCGAAAAACAATCAATTTAAAGAACATAGCATAGACTAAAACCCTACTAATTGTACCACTATAGCCTCGGTATTTGTGTAGACCTGTCCTCGAGACGCGCACCACCGGCCAAACCATCACCCCGTGTAAGTTTGAGGAGCTCATGACGAAAAGGAAGGTGGCCGAATCTGATCAGTTCAAAATGGTCAAGGGGCTTAACATCTTCTATCAGGTATAGGTGTTTCTTTAGACGGAATCTTTCTACAATTTTCTAGCAAAGAGTTACGTTTTTGTCTTATCGAAAATTAGATGCACTAAAAATATAACTTGCATCTAGTCAAATCTAAGCGTAGTAATTTCATAAAAGTTCGAGATTGGCCGCACTGTTTATTTTTTTTTTTTTATTCAAATTTTTTACAAACAAGAAAATCATTTCTTTCTCAACAGTTTGAAAATAAATGCGTCATCGCAAATCGATTTTTAAGTTTCTTTTTTCACAAGTTTCCATATTGCTTATTGGTAGCTGGGCTGATTACAAATTTCGAAAAAAGATTTGCAAAGTGTCCGAGCACTCAGCTCGACGAAACCAATAGCAATAATTAACAACATCACAACTCCACACTTGCGCAGTTCGGCCGATCAAAAATGGGCTACCCGGTGTTCTACTACATCGCCAAGCGCTACATCCAGTCGGAGATCCGCGAGGACATCCTGATGTTCTACATTCTGCAAGCTCTCAAACCCTACTCGTCACGCAAGTTTGACGTCATCATCGACCTGACGCATGTCGAAGCCAATAACGGGTCAGAGTTGAAACTGAAAACGGGCTTTTGCGGTTAACCAGTACGACTTCATTGTGGAATGGTTTTTAAGCTAGATAGAGTAGAGTTGAAATAGATTTAAGTTTTAAAATTCTCAGATGTTTGCGTTAATCGGTCCTGAAGCAAAACAAAACAGATTGCGTGTGATTTGACACCATTGGTAAACACAGTTGAAAGTTGTATGAAAAAAAAACTAAAAATTGTTATGATTTTAGACGCTATTTATATTGGAAATGTGCGGTTTAATATCGGGTATGACCCAATTTGTTGCGTTTTCTTAACGCTATGTTTTTTCGAAAGTCCTTGAATAGTTTTTGAATTTATTTTATGTCGATCCTAAGTTGTGGTTTTAGAAAAGGCTCTTTTAAAACCAATTTTTGTTTAAGAAATTCTTGTTAAGTTGACCATGGCATTTATACTGTTTTGTTTTTGAATATATCCCAAAAAAATGTTGAGCGGTCCATTTCTAGGTCTTTCTTCCTCGAAAAGTCTTCAAATGCTTTTGAATTGTTTTTATTAAGGTGTATGTCAGTTTTGTTTTGCCAAGGTGCGTTTCTAACAGTTTGCTTTCTTGTTTTGTTCGCACAGGTTCCGACAGCAGTACCTTCCCAAGTGGCTGGTGGTCTATACGCCGCAAATCTACAAGAACCTGAACGCAGTTTACGTGTACAACCCGAACACCTGGGTGATGGCTTACGTCAACAGAAACCAAGCTTTCTTCGACAAAGTCAAGCATTCCAAGTCCGTATAATGACAAAGTTGTGCGATTTTTCTTAATTTTTTTACTTTAGTTGGGTTTTGTCGAACGATGAAGGGTTGCCACTAATTTTTAAGTCTTTCAATTAATTTGCGTACTATTGAAAATTTTTTGAGAAATCTTATGTTTTTTATAAAAGTCTTTAAATTTACTTTATGATTAAGCTATATGTGAAAAATGTGCAGTTAAAAAAACAGTTTTTCAACTATTGGTTATTGTATTAATACTTTATTTTCGAAGTATGTTCAAAAAAACATTAAACTGCGTGAACGATATATAGTCCTGAGTATATTCGTTTGCATTTATCAGCATCATCTTCCTGGATCATCTGTCGGACCTCCAGGAGCACATTGATCCGGACCACCAGAAGATCCCCTCAGCCACCAAGAGCCTGGATGAGGACATTGCCGTCTTCCGGAACGTCTACAGGTCGGTTGCAGAACTAACTCTTGCTTGAGCAAGATTTGTATTGTCGAATTTCTATTTAAATCCTGTGCCGATATAGCAAAAAAATAAATGAAGTAAAAAAAAAATTTAAATGTTAAGTATTTAACATTCTGTTATCAGTTGCTCGGTGGGATCGTTCTTGTATTTAACGGTTTTACTTACTTCACAGCAATCTATAAAGCTAAATATTTATCAAAATGTTCCGACTAAAGCAGGGGTTCTTAAACTTTTTTTACCGCGGACCCCTAAAATGTTGTTTTGCTTTGCATGGACCCCGGTAGACAAGAAATGCTCCAAAATGACGTCATACATTGACGTCACAAAACAAATAGACTTCATGACTCTGTTATTTCGGTCCGAAAAATGTGAAAGTTAAATGGAGTCTAACTATACATTCAGTCCAAAACCGTTCAATTTTTAATTAAAGTGTTTTCTTTTAAAAAATAATAACTTTAAGTATACACTAGATTTTTAACTAGGCCTTCATGGACCCCCTAAAACTAGTTCACGGACCCCCAGGGGGTCCATGGACCCCAGTTTAAGAACCCCTGGACTAAAGCGTAACAAATACTTCTAGTGGTGATTATACAAATGACAAAATTCCTGCAACGTTACGCTTGGAAGAAATACTATATATCACAGACAACAATGCTTTATAACGTTCCGTTTTTACAGGTCTGGTCCCACAAAAGTTGACTTGAAGATTGGAAGCCGGGCTGTTCAATTTACCTCGGTGGAAAAGCACAAGGTGGGTCGCAATTTGCCTTCCACTTGGATTGCTGTAAAGCATTGCGAAAACGCTCAACTAAGTTTATCCTTCAATTTTTTAAAAACCTGACAGTTTTAAATTTTTAATAGCTGGACAGGTGTTTTGAGTTTTGATATTCTTTATTTACAAAGATTTTTGTTTTTGAATGGCTTTTTGTCGTTTTGATACGCCAAAAATATCAACCAAGCATATGAATTTTGCAAATTCTCAACGGCAAATACTTGCGTTCAAGAAGTGACTAATGGAAGGAAAACATAGAAAAGTAAACAATTAGCAGTTTCTATTTCGTTTCAGGGCAATTTCTTCAACCAATTCTCGACGGTTTTACAGATTATGGAGACTTCCACTGTGTATATATTAAAAGTAAATCTAACCTTTTCAGCTGCTGAACCGCGACGTGGTATTGAACGACATCTTTTACGCGAGCGAGATCGAGTCGATTCAGTCGGTGGATGACAGCCACACGTTCGGACTCAAGGTGGCCTGCGACAACGCGGTGATCATATTCTCGCACCCAGAGGCTTTGCGTATCGCGCAGGTGAGCTGTGTGTGTTTGTTTGTGTGAGGTTTGTTTTCTTACTTTGCATTTCGTAGCTTTAGTCGTTGCGCGCTGGTTTACTTGACTTCTACGGCGAAATGCTTCTAAATCGAAGTTATATTGTATGACATTCTTATCAGTTACTCTAGACCAGAGACTTGATCAGGGGTTAGCAAACTATGACCAGTGGGCAGAATGTTCATTCAAAACTAGCATTTGTATAATTTTAGTATGGTTTGGAGTGAACTTGAGTAATTGATTTTCATTTCCGTTTAATGATCTCTAATATATTGCCAACATCGAATATACCATAAAAAAGAGTTGTTCAATTGTTTGTACTCATAAAGGCATGTTGATACCAGTAATCATGGATATTCTACTATATTTTAAGGTTCCAAAATCAACCCTTCATATATCTGAAAACCATTTTAATACGATTTTTGTCCTTCCAGGAGTAAAAAACATAATAAGAAATACATTATTTTTTACTGACGTGTTGTATTATCGTAGGGCTTACGTCACCTTCGCGCAAGATGGGAGTTGACCCAGCCTGAACTGTCGACTCCTCACCACAAGATAGGAGCAAAAGACGTCCCGGGAACCTTGCTCAACATGGCGCTCCTGAATTTAGGTAGAACCTAACTCTAACAAATCGATTGTGGAAAGTTTAATGTCTTTGTTATTTTGGTTCGAAACTGATTAGGGAAACAGAGTTTAAAAGGTCGAAACAAACTCCCAATACTTCGTATCATATTTCTGTATAAATAGAAAAACCTAGAAGAGCGTTAGTTGCAATATTTATTCATGAAAATACATCACCATGACTAGTAAAATAAATAAGGCAATTGTTATAATTTAAAACAATTAAATTATTATCGGACTAAATTGACCATTATCAGAGATGGTGTTTTAAAGAAAACCTGATCTCGCGGTAAAGTGGAATTATCTGCCTTGTAAATAAACTAAGTTTTAGGGAACTGCGGATGACATATCACGACGAGAACAATATATTCTTTTTTTAACGAAAATTATTTTTTAACCAAAAAAACGCTCGTTTTGAGATAGGTGCCAGTCGTCCTAAAAGATCACTCGCTCGCACACAACACTGCTTTCTGCATTTTTCAAATCCAAGCCCATTGTGACGTGTTCGCGCAGGCTGCCCGGACCCGGTGGTGCGATCAAGCGCCTACAACCTGCTGTGCGTGCTCACCTCGTGCTTCCACCTGCAACTGGAGGGTCGCCTTTGTGGCTCCGAGGGCCTCTGCATCCCGGCCAACAACACCCTCTTCATCGTGTCCATCAGCACGACGCTCGCTAAGAACGAGAGCCACCTCACGCTCGAGTTTCTCGACGAGTGCATCACGGGTTTGTAACCGGGGGGTTTGTTGTGCGTGGAACATATGCTATACAAGTTACTGGTAGTTGAAATAAATCTGGAAACCGAAGTCGGGTTACCACATAAATAAAAACAAGAAAATAAAAAACTCACCTTTCGAACGCAAACGCTTGAAAATACTCTTCTACAGATACACCTACTAAACTGCAGATTTGCAAGAATTTTGACTTGTAACTAAAAGGAATTTGGTAACCAAAATTCATTTTTTTTCTTTTTTTTTTTTTTTTTTTTTCCCAACCTTAAATTGTGTTGACAAAAAACTTTATTTTAACCGACTGATTCGTTTCAACTCATCGTAACCTGGTGGGATGTCACTCCCAAAAGTAGCGCAAAACAACCATTTGATTAACTATATCTTCCTATAACAACTCTCACTTTTATGACATAAAACACTTTTATAGGAATTCGCGTTACACGGAGCTAAAACTTTGCTAACAATTGTTTGTTCTGCAGGTTACCGTTGCTTGAGCGACACACTTAAGAACCTTTGCCTTGAGTACATGGAGCCCTGGTTGTTCAACCTACCCGCCTTCGTCAGCCCAAGCGAGTACAAACGAAACAAGGTCCGTATTCGCTTAATATGTTTATTACTTTTATCGCGTATCATGCTTGTTTGTGAATTGTTTTTGGTTCGTTGTGGCCAGTCAAATAAAATGCTGTTATTTCAAGCTAAATTCGAATCTCTTTTATGTGCCAAGGTGCCATGTAACGTTATAATTTAAAAGTTAGACTAATTTAACCTATGTAAATGCAAGTTTATAATTTCATTATGCCCAGTTTCAGATGCTAAGAGGAAGAAACCAAATACTAAGCGAAAATTTGGGGTTCGACGAAAGCTTGCAGAATAACGTAGGGGTTCGACAGGTTGCCTATGGTTAAGAACCACTGACCTAATGGAAAAGCTTGATAAAGATCTCCTTCTTAGCAGCTAGCACTTTGATTTCTATATGTTTTAGGTAAAGTCTGTGATCCACAAGCTGATCGAGTTGACGATTGCTGAGCGCGATTTCTACCCGAGCGTTCAGATTAAGGTCTGGGGAAACCTAGGAATGCTGTCGCCACTCACAGACCTCATACTGGAAGCCTTCGTCGAAACAAGCTCCGAAGGAGGACTCAGTTCTTTGAAGGTAAATTCAGGTGTTTCTTTTTTTAATAATAGAATGTTAAACATTTTTTTAACCACTTATTTAGCATTTTAGAATGTGTTCTTTTTGCGATGCACACCTTATTGGTGATTATGACAAGAATTTTGGCGCAAAAATTCAGGATTTTAGTAAATATGGAATAAGGTAACAGGTATGTACAGTCGGTTTAAATCTAGCATCAGAGCCACCAAATTTAAATTGTATTACCTTGTAACTAAAAGTATATACCAGTTGTTCATAACTTTTTTGTCGCATGGCACACTAAAGAAAAGTTGAATGGATTACGGCATAGTTAGACGCTTAGTAATTTGCCATATTATTACCAAAATAAATCACTGTACTCTCGTCGAATACAAGCAGTTGAATCAAGGTGCTTTCCTCGCCACCAAAATTTAGATTCCCAAAAAAATTAAACGATCTCTCACCTTGTTAACCGTGACACACCGGCAGGGAACACATGGTCTAGTGCAGGGATTCTTAAACATTTTTTCGCAGACCCCTAAAAATGTTTTTGCTACGCGTTGACCAGTGTATAGGCAAGGAATTTAAGAGATGGCGTCATAAATGGATGTCATAATACATATACCTTCAAAAATCTGCTTTCCGATCTGAAAAACGAACCGGAAAAGTAAAAACACAGTTCATCGCCACCTTCACTGTTCCACAGGCAACTCTTAACTCAACCCGCCTTTTCCAATTTCCAGGCGGAAGTGATGGCGGACACTTCGGTGTCGCTGGCGGTGAGCAACATTAAGGTGGTGTCGGGCAAGCTCATCAACCTGTTGTGCACTATCGTTGACAAGACCTCGCTGCGACCGACCCCGACCCTACAGAAGCACAAGCACTGGGAGGAAATCGCTATTTTGGCAAGGTAAGACGCAAAAATTTTAAATGTTAATGAAATGCCCATCGCTATTGGAGCTGATTTTATATTTTTAAGATACAGGTTTATTACCACATAAACTAGCACAAAAATAAGGTAATATCAGAGTGACAGTATGGTAAGAACATCATTAATGCAATACGATAGCTATTCTTGTCATAAAATCAAGGTAAGCTACATCTGGATTGCCTATAGGCCCTATATAGTGCTTGGATTGGTGACCGCCATAGAATGCAAAATGCAGCAGAAAAAACAAATATGTTTCCTTGTAGGTTTTTGTTGATGCTGTCCTTCAACAACAACCTTGACGTCATCACTCAACTGCCCAACCTCTTCCACCTGGTGACGCTGTTGCTCTCCACGGGCCCCATCTCCCTTCGCGCCTCTGTCCACGGCTTGGTGGTCAACATTATCCACTCCCTGTTGACCTGCAACCGACCAGAGTTTAAAGGTTAGGCACCTTTGCTATTTGAAAGATGTGCAATCACTAAAAATTTGGGGGATACGCCCTTAAGCACAACGGAGATAGGGTCGGAATTCAATCGTTTCGTGGTTGGGCTGATTTTCATGCAAAAAATATTGACCATCCAATGTATATGCATTTTACTTCAACCAGAGAAAAATTATCGCACTGAATACTGAAGGTTTAAATAATAGAATAAAAATGTTTTTTTATACATTCATCTTAAGTATAGCCAGTACAATAATTGTGTCTAACAAAATTAAAAAAGTGGTATTATGTCTGCAATATTTCCGTTTTATAAGCCATATACTTTGTGTTGGTTCTTCAAGCTTTTAACACCAGTTTGACCGGGGCAAAGTAAACGTGAAAACACTTTTGCTATTAGATGTTTGCTTAGAAATATACGTTTTACTAATTGTAAATGTTTGACAATGGTTATACCAACTACTCAGAATCCGTCCTTCTTTGCCAGACAGAACTTAAACAAACTGTTTTCCGCAGAGCGAACGAGGCAGGTTCTCCGACTGAGCTTGACCGAGTTTTGTCTGCCCAAGTTCTACCTCTATTTCGGCATCTCCGACGTCAAGTCTGCGGCCGACACAGCCCTGAAGGCCGAGTTCGGGCAAATATGCGGTAAACAACGAGTTGCTGTCGTATTGTATCGCTACGTGCTGTTTGTATATCAGTAGTGTTTCTGTTTAGTGGCTGCTTTATGCTCTTATACCTGATAGGTCGTGCCTAAACTTTAAAAACTTCAGACAAGCAACAGGCGGCACAATTTATTTGGCAAAGATGTCTTATTACGCTTGCCAATTAATCCTTTTTTGTTTATGAAAATAATTGTGTGATTTTTCGGCGAATAGTATTAAAACATTTTATTTAGATTAGGGTTTTAAGTGGTGTTACTGAATTTGAAGTTTTTGAATTGGGTCTTACATCTTTTTATTAAATGTCGACTTTTAACTTAATTTTTTTGTTAATTTTTTTTTTTTTTTTTCAAGTATAAATGACTAGTTATAAACTGTAAATTACTTTAAAACGAGTATTGATATTACGTAGAAGCTACGTCACTCATGCCGGAACGCCACCTGGTTACCAATGGCAACGGATGCCGCGACGAGGACAACGTCATCAACTTGTGTTACCTCAACGAGGTCACAGATCGTCTTCTGGAGGTTATGGAAGTAAGAGAACATCAAAAAGATTGCAATATGTCCGTCAATTTACCGAATATTAAACTGAAAAAATACAAACAAATCTTAACGAGAGATAACCAAAATCGGTCGGCCGATCAAAAATGTAGCCCACTTTTTATGCACTAGACTGTTTGCAATGATTTGGGGTTAATAACTGGTTAGGTTAAGTTTTAAATTATTAGAGAATTTAGTGATAAAGCAAGGATCGGGGTCTGGTTATGTAAAAACTTGTTTTGGACGTCCAGGTCTTATTTCAACGGTTTTACGTCTTATTTTGATTTAGACCGTGTTCCGAATATAAAGTATTAACTAGTACTATTTTGGTCTTATTGCCAACTGTGTTTAATAGAGTCCCTTTTACTGTTATCTGCTCTTCCGATTGATGCCGTTGTTCTAGTGATATATGTGCCATTATCCTTTGCGACCTCAGCAGGATTGATCGCGGTTATACACAATGTCTATTAATCTTATCATTTAAACAACAAAACAATCACTCGTTCGTTTCGCTCCGCTGCAGGCGTGCGTCAAGGACGTTCCGGACTGTGATTGGCTGAGCGAGTGGCGCGAGCTGAGCGAGAAGTTCGCCTTCCAGTACAACCCTTCGTTGCAACCTCGCGCCATCGTTGTACTGGGTTGCATCAACAAGCAGCCATCGCTGCGCCACATCAAGAAGGTTATCAGCATCATGGGCAAGGTGAGATCACTGAGGCTGCTAGATCCTAGTGCAGTGGTTCTCAACCGGTGTGCCGCGTTACCCTTGAATACCATTTCTAATGCTCAAGGGTGCCGCGCCCGCGAGATATTTGAGAAACATTAAGAATCTAATTTTTGCTCAACTCTTACATTTTTTTGTGTAAAGATTAGAGTGGAATAAACCCAATTATAACTTCTAACATTGTGTAAAGCTAATGTGTGTTGTTCCAGTTCCGTTTACTGTGATATTCTACTGAATTACCTACGGTAAAATCTTGTGGGGGTGCCGCAATCTATATAATATTTCTAAGGGATGCCCTAGCCATAAAAGACTAAGAAAACTCTCTGTCCTAGTGTTATAACTGGGTTGGTTATGTATAATGTGAATGTGAATGCATCCTGAGCACTTCGATAGTGACAAGATGGGTTTACGGCCGACAATTTACGATCTTATTCCATTACAACACCGAACAAACTGAGTTAGCCAGTTTACACTTAGTTTAGGTTTATAACCTAGCTTAATTTCAACAAAAGCTTGTGAGAGTGTGCCGCGGTCGTAAGTACAAAACAGTCGCCTGTTTTTGAATCAGTTAGGGTAAAGTTTAATATGGCTAAAAATTGGAAGTTAATTAGCTTCAAATATACCCATCAGCACCGCGCATTTATTCCGATGCCAACTGAGTATTTGGATTAGCATTTGTAGATGAACTTTTTTCATTACTCAAACACTATTTTGGGTAACATGGCACAGGTTCTCCGTCGACAAATGTATTCTCGCGTAACGTGCTGTTTCTACCAGGCGTAGTATATCTATTCTTTCCCATGCATACGACTCTTTGAAGTTCCAATCTAATTAATTTTAAAACTAAAAAAGATTGCACACTGAAATACTTTTGCGATGTTTCTATTTCAGTCGCTGGAATCACAGGTCGACCCGGTACTACTCGAGTCAACTCTACTCGCACTAACACGACTTCAACTCGTTACGCGTGCGGTGAGTATCGTGTTTGAAATATGTGGTTTATACCTGTAAATACTGCAATTACTTAAGGTGAACGCTTTTCACTGAAATTAATCCATTCTTTCGGAAAATTTTTTTTTTGGAAGTTCATATTCATTCTGCGTATCAATATCGTGGGTGTTTACCTTTTTTTCCAAATTAATTTATTTAATGTCGCAAGGTCACAATACACTCACGGAATTACTTTTAAGAACATGTAAAAAAAATGTTATTCAATTTTTATCATTCGTTTAACTTTTGCAAAACCGTTTAATGTTCAGTCCTATAATTCAAAACCAACGTACAACAGCGCTTTTTATTTCTACCCCAGAAAACAAAATTTCCCGGTTAGGCCACAGAAATACTAAGATTTTACAAACAAACTGATTATTGAAAACCTCATTTCGACCTAATCAAAATGTTCAACAGACTTAAGTCGAGTCCAGTCATTTGTCCAAAATACTTAACAAACCAAGTAAAAACAGTGTCTTGATTTTAAATCAAGTCAAGTCATTGACTTTATTCATTACACAACTAGAAATAACTGTTTCAATACTTCAAAACTTTCGATTCGCACAGAGCCTGGAGGTAAAGTCGAGCTTGTTCTGGGTGGCGATCTGCGCTTTGCAGATGAACGCCGAGCACTTGTACGCGGCCGGACTCGCCTTACTCGAGCAGAACCTGCATCACCTCGATGAACTAGAACTATTCGCGACGCAGGTAAATGTGTTTTTGGCGTTATTTATGGATTACATTCTTGAAGAATGATCCAGGCAAAACCACAAAGGTTATAAAAAAGATCCAAAACAACTTAGTTTTGCAATAATACACCCTACAGAAATTATAAATAGCTCGCGGCGCCCTTTTTTGCTAGCTTAGTTGTTTTGGATATTTTTTACCACCTTTGTGGGTATGCTTGGATCTTACGATATGGAAAAAAGATCAACAACCAGAAATTTCGGAACAGGCTTAGATCCCGATATTAACAAAAATAGTAATACTAATATTATTATTTTATCAATCTGGAATAATGATTGCATGTAATGTACACATAATAACTTTAAGTAATACGTGAGTTTATTTTAACATGATTTATATATATACTACATGTGAGGTTAAGCAAAATCTCCAAAAAGACCGGTAACTAAGGCGTGAATACCAGCGAGTTTAACACTATTTAGTTATTTTATTTTTTTTTATAATTATTTTCGGGTTCTGATCAAATATTAGTGACTGAAATTTTGTAAATCTGGAATTTCTCAGCAAGATGTGTACTTTTTTTACGGAGTCTTAACTGTTCGGCCGAAAACGAAAACTATTGAAAGCTTATTTGCGAACTCAAGCCATAAGACCGAAATAAGAAAAACATTAACCTTGAATTTAGGACTTATTCCGACGGGTTTATGTCTTATTCAGACGATTAAGTTCTTATTCTGTACTGGATATTACTGCATATTTGGCATTATTATGTCGTTGGTTTTAATACTGTGTTTTATAGATTTTTCTGCTTCAGGTATTATTGCTTTTTCAGTCTTATTATGTGTTCCTCTTATTTGCATTTTTAGTCGTTCGCCGTTGCTCTTATGAAATCCCGAATGCCTATGGAAAGGTATTTTCGTCCGCTAGAGGTCGCAGTCGGCCTTAGCTTTCAGTTCAGTTTTCACTTCGCCTTCGTCACACACCTTATTAAAGGTCAGTGTCCCGTGCTTGTGTGGGGTTTCATACTTGAGCGCTGTCTTACTGACAAACCCCCTAATGCTCGTTACAGAAAAGTTAGCGTGATTGTGAAAATTAAACTTTGCCTGGATAAAGGGTGTTTTCTATAGGCAAAAATCCTGTTATTTGAACATTAAGTTTATTAAAAACGGTAGGAAACTGTTGACTTACTTTTACGAAGGTTGCTATATCCAGAGACACCAATGTACGTTTCCTTATTAATCAACAACAAAAAGCGTTTCATGTTTAAACATGGGTTTAAACGTTATGTTAATAAGGTGTAACAGCTGAACAATTCAAGAACTATAGTTTATTGGGTTGATGGAGAGAAGGGTATTTTTCATTTTTTATGTAGCCATCGATATACAGTTTTTAGCTATTAGTGGGTTCACCCAAATACTGTTTAAACCAGTGTTTCGCACCCTACATAAATTATAAATAGCTCGCTGCACCCTTGCTCTATATTTGCGAAATTGTGTATATTTGCGAAAAGTGTAATATTACAATAAACCAGACTGAAACAACAACTGTGCACCAAGGGTAAAAAAACTTTTTAATATTTGGCACTTTTATCGTACACAATAATTGTATAATTTAAAATATCTCTCGGCACCCTTGAGCGGTAAAAATGGCACCCAAAAGTGCCGTGGCACCCCGGATGAGAACCACTGTTTTCACCAACGTTTCCTTTCTCAGGTTTTCGCCACTCCGACCCGGTGACCGTCGCACGTCTCATCCGATTGCTCGACTTCTGCTTGGAGCTGGTATCGCGCAACAGGGCGTGTCACAAATATGAGGTCAACCCTGACAGCTCGCCGTATATCGCCGGTAAAATGAAACGTGACATTCAACTTCACTGTGTATTAAATTCCCAAATCATTTTTAACTATAGTTTTGTTGTGCCGTAATATGCCCACGTTGTCACGACATTATAACGTTTTAAAATGTGACTTCTTTAGCGCCTTATCACGCCAGTCGAACCATTAATCTGTACCTGGGTTGTACAATATATTTTTTTACATTTTTGAGAAAAAATACGCTGTCCGATCCGATATAAATTTCACTGGTGTCGGGTGTGATATTTCCTAACATGCATAGTGCATACTTTCGTGGCACAACTTAGTATATATTTATAACTGTTGTTGTACTGTAGAAATAAATAATAATTAAACCAACCTAAAAACTTTCTTTCTAATTTTTTAACCATAACTCAATATACTGTTTATGATGGCGCTTAATAGAGCCTATTTCACAGCAAAAACAGCTCCTTTATCCGCCTACAAGCTCATTCAGTAATTTATTTTACTTCAAAGCCCTTCTGCCTGTATGCGAAGAAGCGCGACGTCACTGCGTTCCGCGACGTAAGGTCGAATCGATAAACGGCCACTCAACCACATCGTCCAAGGTTTCCAGCGGCCGCTGCGCCACTGCGCCACCCAGTGTGCACTCCGCGGTCGACGAACCTGGAAACTGCTCCGACTCGCCATCGAGCGGCGGACACTCTTCCGTAAAAAGGTGCCGGGTTTTTAGTTTACTTTGGCTCACGTGGTGCTTTGTACCGTATGTTAATAACCGAAGATTTGGCTTAAGGTTAAGAGATAATGCCACTATTCGATTGATAAGCAATGTTTTTCATCAGTCTTTCATAATTTGGTTATTCGTAAGCCAACAGATAACTTAAATTTAACTTCTTTTTTTTAAAGTTTGGAAACTTTTTCTTTGATCTACCAAATTTGAGAGTTTCCAATGCTACCTCTTTTTACTGAGCTGAGAACAGAAAAGATGTTTGGTCTTCTAAAAGTACTTCAGTCTTAAATATAAAATCCGCGTTTTCGTGTGTTTTATATTAAAGCTAACTAGAATAATTTAATCTGTTGTTTTTTTAGTTGTCATAATTCTGCAGCCGAGAGCGGTGTGGCGACAACCAGTGGCAGGAATCTTCTAACCATCGGCGAAGCGCAACATCGCAATAAAGGTAAGAGGGAAACCTATTTGTTTCAAACTTTATGACGTGTGAAATATGTTTTGAGTAAAGATACAACTACAACTATTTGGTCATGTGTGACATTTTTGAGGTAAAAAAATATCGCAATTTTTTATTTGCGATTTTTAAAATGTTGTGTATTCATATTAAGTTTTTTGTTCACATTACGAAAATGTTTAAGTCAACACCCTGCTACTGGTTCAAGTGCAAAATCTCCATGCGTTTGGCCTCGACACATCTTCTTGTAAGTCCGATTAAATCCCGAAGCAAAAGCCTTGTAACTTTGTTAAGTAAAATTCATTGGTAAAGTTCTGAACAACTCGAACAGTTTAAGAAACCTCGTTTGATTTGGATGCTGGAAAAATGCCCGGCTTGGTTGCTGGAAGGCGGACTTCGACTAATTGCAAGCTGCGCGACAATTTGCTCACCATTTAAACTTGTTCGTTTGTTGTTTTTTCGAGTTCGTTCGTAAGCAAAAAATAAATCAATTGTTATGCATGTGAACATTTTCGAGATCTGCCTTATCTTAGCCATGCGACATTTTTGCCCAATTCTTCAATATTTAATGCCTCTGGTTTTCTTCAGGTCGCGATGGAGTTCGCAGCAAAAGGCCAGAGAGTCGCGAGTCTGGGACAACCCCCACCAAAATGCGCAAGGTACGCACCCAATGACGTCATTCAACCTTGGTTTGTGGTAAACGACAAATAATACCAGCACGCGCCAAAACGATCAAATTCACACGTAAAATTCTGATGAAAAAAAATCAGATTTTTTTCAGTAGAAGCATTGCGACAGCTAAGTAATTAATTAAATTTTCGTGAAAAAAATACCCACTTTACGAGTGTAAAATGCTGACCATGGCCGTATTGCTCTCTTGAAAAAAATCATTGTGGAAGACAGTCATTTAAAAATGACGAACCTTTCACAAGTCGCACTTTAGAATCAATAAAAGTAATAATTTACAGATAAATATATCTCCCGTCGACGTGGCAAGAGCTTCTAACACTTGATCATACAAGTAAACTCAATACGAATTATAATACGAATTATTTATCTTGACTATTGTTACTACTTAATTTGCGAAAAAAATTACCGTTGCGCCGTGGAAGGCTGCCAAATGCGACGCGCAAAAACGGAAAACGTATTTAAAAATATTAGACATATATTTTTTAACATTTTTTATTTTCGGAAATAATAAAAACTTGCAAGAAATTTAAAAGAAATACCAGTATACCAAAAAAAATCGCGCTCGCTTCGCTCGCCAGGTGCGCCTTGACTTAAAACGGTTAACAAACACAAAGCTAAATTAACTTTAAATGTCATCGCGTTCCCTCAAGTAGCTTTACTACACTTTTCATTAGTAGTATGGATGACGACGTGTGAACTCGAATTTTAAACCAAACAAACGCTTTTTTTTCGCGCTTTGCGCAACACTTTACTGCCTCTGTAAATGTAATTAAACACGTCTTTAAGTGCAAAAAATATCCAAGACCCGCCTGATTCACAGTTGTTCTAACATTTCAAAAACACCATTCTTAGTTAGCATTGTGTGCGGCCCGCAGAGACCTTTCTCAGTTTGGTTTTGTCCCGCGACTAGAAAAAGGTTGCCGACCCCTGAACTAGACAAAGCACTGCTGCGCAATATTAAAGGCCTATACATCACTAAATTCGCCAACTGTTGGTCATTTTCGTTGGCTCAGGTCGGCGAAACGTCACACGACTCCGACAGCAGCTCAGGTGCTACGTCACACGTGACGTCATCGTCGAAGCGCTCGTCACAGCGAAAGCATTCGATCGTTTCGACTTGCAACGCGCTGTTCGGCGACGACATTTTGGACCAAAGCACGCAGGTTTGTTACTTTTCTAGAACTTTATAAAATCAGGCGACTGTTTTATGTAAGTTTTTTTTATCATTAGAGTTGCATGGATTTTAATCAAATTGTCTTTTTTGCGCGATGTATTTTAATTGTGGCTTACAAAAGGTTGCAGTTTGTTGTTACAGGTAAAGAAGTTGCAACTAACTTTTTGCAGCAAAACCCTACTTATTCTAGCAAAAGAGGATACGTTTTAAAAAGTCTCGAAAAAGTTACTTACTTATTAGTATTTGATTAATTTGAATCAAATTTGTAACTGCTTTTGACATATTTGCATGTTAAAATAATTGTGTTGCAGTTATTAGGTTAAATGTTCCTGCAACAAGTGGATTGGGTAAAAGAAAAACAAACATTTTATTATTGAAAAAAACTTCAGTACATTTGCATTAAATTGGTTCCTTTGCAGGCGCTGCTACTCACCCTACTCGCCACACTCGTCAAGCACTCGCCCAACAACTCGGACGTTCAAGTCCTGTTCGAGTACCTTGCCGAAGCCAGTCACATTTTTCCAGATGTTTTCCCCATTGTGTAAGCGTAAATTGGCTGCAAAAAATAATTGTATAACTTCAAACTACGCATAATAACATTGGACAACATATGTTATTATTGGTCATACTTTGATAATATTTCGACGTCTGGTAATAAAGCACACGCCCCTTAGAGTACGGTTTTGGCCCATTTACTACAAATTTACCTTAATGAATATGCTGTTGCTGCCAGGCATTGTTTTAATTGTACAATTGTTCTTCCGGAATTTTTTTATTAAAGTGCCAACGTTTCGACCACCTGTTCGGGCAATCTTCAGGGAAATATAATTGCAACTAAAGGCGAAAACTTATAAGTATAATATAAATATATATATATATACCAGGCAAACAATAAAAGAAAAAACAAACAGGAATGAATCAATTTCTAAGCAATTATTGCCCTGAAGAAGAAGATTGCCCGAATAGGTGGTCGAAACGTTTGGCACTTTAATAAAATTTGCCGGAAGAACAATTGTACAATTGAAAATCACCTTAATGTTTATCTTTGTGACTGCATAATTTTTTTTATTGAAATAACTGTGCAAACTTATCTTTGTGTTTCAAACCAATTCCGTTTAACAACCACAGCAAGCGTTTTACCCTTTTGCTCCCTGCCTTAAGCCACAGCATGATGGACCACAAGATCAACAGCATCCTGAATCAGTGTGAGGACGCCGCCATTTTGGGTCACGTGCAGACGATTGTTCACAACGCGGCATCGCACCAATCCGATGAAGGGGTGCACCGGCAGTTCACTATCTTGCAGGGTGAGATTATCTTAACAATCAAATGCGCCCACTGACGTGGTGAATTTATAGCGTTTCGGTCTGACTTAATGGCGATTTCAACATATGCCATATTAGGTCAATTAATTATGGGAGTGTTTTGATTAAACATAGCAGCCACTTGACCATCTCTTAGCCACAATTGTTAGGTATTGCTGAATCATTTATGTTTAAGCAGTTAAGATTTTGGTAATAAGTAATTAGTTTTTTACTGGTAAGAGTTCTTTTTTCTATATTGGGTTTTGAATCCCTGATAACATACAGGAATTTCAAGCTTTAATATAATAAAATGGTTAATTGTAAAAAGATTACACCGCCTCTCTTTGTTACTAAATATATATTTTTGTCGACAGAAATTGGCTTCGGCGGCATGTGGAGATTTGCGGGACCCTTTGCTCAGGTAACTCGGAGCTTTTTAAAACCGATGTGTTCATTCGTATACTTTACATGAGTTTTCGTATCTATAATGCCGAGTTATGTGGTTTGATTGTGTGGACTTTAATGTTCTCGAAGTTCAGCTTATCGTATGGGATTGTAACGGAATCTAAATTGGATAAATGTATACTCACGCTATTTTTATAATTCCCATTTAGTTAAAAGTGTTGTGTTGTTGTATTGTGATGATTATAATACAACTAAATAACTGCACCCCAAACAGCGTTATTAATGTTATACCGTTATAGTATAAGTGAACGTAAAATAAAAATAATAATATACAGGTAGTTTGGCCAAATTGATAACCCCTCCCCCTTTAAAAAAATATATATTGAGAACATGTGTTTTTGTTGTAATAAGAATATCAAAACCCATACAGAAGTAGGTAACATCATGATCATGATCATGATGTTGAAATAAATAGAGTTATTCGAAACGTTAAAAATGATACCTACATGTGTGGGATTTGATATTCTTATTACGTCTTACTACAACCTCCAACCATTATGCTCCAATGTTTTTGTTATCTACGATAATCTTAAAAAATCTAACTATATGCAATATGCATATCCAGGTCGCCAGCCTGGAGCACGCCTCTGACGTCGTCAATCTCATCGACAGCATTGTCCTCCATCACATGGGGGATGTCCCCGACCTGACACCGGTGGCCAGCCGCCAATCGCTCAACAGCGCGCTCTCTGCCGCCTCCGCCGACGACCTTCCCGAGTCTGAAGGTGACCTTTTAAACACGCGTTGTAGTTTTAGTGTTTCGTCTGTGTTTGTTCGATGATAAGTTGTAGAATGACCAAACCCGTAAACATGTTTTCGGCTCAGCTTAATGTTTAACGTCTTGATTAGGCCTGAATACCTACAGCTTTAGGCAGTAAAGGTAAACGTCGTCGTTGAAATTTGTAAGATTCTACGTTTATACAATTTTATTCGCCGGCTTATTCATCGCCTTGCACTTAGCCAACAATTTGACACTTACACAGTAGGAGCGCGACAGCTCATTTAATGCCTTGAGGCCCGTTTACACGACAGCTGCACTGAGCTGCGCTGGGCGTAATTTGCATTTAATTTCTATTGTGGCGAGCGTTTCACGCTTTGCCAAATTCAAGCCCCGTGCAGCTCGCCAAAAGTGACGCTTTGGGGCGATTTTCACGCATTGCACGACTGCCATCGAAGCGTGAAAGTGAATTTTTAGTTTTACGCATCTATAGTATACAAACGCAATTTCACGCCCAGATTAGTTCAGCTGTACTACACCCGGCTCAGCGCAGCTGTAGTGTAAACGGGCCTTTAGAGCTGCCTTATTGTCACATGTGCTACTGAAGCGGTGGGATCATATTTGTAATTTAAACATTTTATCTTAACGTTAAACCCCACCAGTTCACAACTCTTCACTTTCCCGGTTTATTTTCAATCATTTCTGAAAACTAATGGATCCGATCCGATACTGAAGTCTTCATCAGCGTACACGTACAGGAATTTATTAAAACACTCAAAGGCTTAAACAAGTGGTTTCTTATTCAAATGGAATCAATACAAAACAATGTTAATAAAACAGAAACAGAATCAGTAAGTTGAACATCATTGCTAAACACTTACAAGTAACTAAGAATATGAGCTCCTACCGCTACAAGGTAGTAACACCAAGGATAACTACAATGTCAAGGCACCATGTGCTCAGTGACCTTTGACCGCAAGTCATAGAATGATCACACAATTAAATCGGTCATAAAGCACTTACATAAAAATGCGGTTTTGGTTTTGCAAGCTCACTGTTAATCTTAACAATTTATTTTCCAGAGTTTGAGCTTTCCGACTTGGACGACGACGACGATGAAGATGAAGATGACAAAGAAGAAGTTAACGACAATGATGACGTCATGGACGCTCGACCGAGTGCCGAAGTTGCGAAGACGGCAAAGCCGGGAAGCTTCCGAAACAAGGGCCCAAAACTCACAATAAAGTTGCCAGGTTGAAAATAACTTCGCGCATTGTTTATTCTAAAAAGACCGTTTGTTATTTTTATTTTGCCTTATTTGCCATACCTATACATTATTCTTTTTGTTTGGCAACGTGCCATTTTTTTACCAATAGTCGTGCTATTCAAGGTATGAGTTAGAAGCTCAGTGTCCAAAGAGGTTTAGATGTTCTCGCTGGAATAGACCTGCTGTTTCGGCAGACGTTAATAAAGGTGTAGTTGAGCTTTGTAGGGTGTATATAAGTAATTGATGTCAGGTCATCAAGGATAAATATAAATACACTTGTCATATTTTTTTCCACTGAAACAATAACCATGGTTTTAAGGGACTTTTTAAGTTGCTTTTAAAATACTTTGATTGTTTTACATTGACTTATCCGTTTACATAATCACGTCAAATAGTTTTGCATTCGCAATTTTACGTAACAATCATGACGTCATCTTATCGTCACTGCCGCCCAAGGCACATGGTGATTGCAAATTCCTGTGAACTTTGTTAAGTTTCTAAGATAGGTTGATAAAATACGTTGAATATTGTCGCCATTCCTTTGTAAAAGGATTAAAAGAATTTAAATCTTTTCACAAAAAAGATTTTTTTCTTTGTTACGAAAGAGAGCACGTTGTCATATTTTAGCTTTTGTATTATTTTTTCAACTACCAAGTTTGATACTTGCGCCTTCCGGACTTTCTGTGCGATATAATTATTGTTATTTCTGTTTTTTTTTTTGTTTCTTATAAATACTCAGTTGGCTTTATTTCATTGCTTGTAATTCGCAGTATATTGCACGAAGACTAAACGATGTTTGCATATTACGTTGCCACGCTTTGCCTATGCTGTTCACCGCAATTAACAATCTGCTTCAAAACACGCCAGTCTCCCTCTGTCACTATTCCATGTTTTCCGTAATTCAGTGTTGTCCGCATGCCGCGCATACTTACATCTTATAATAGTACGTCGGATTGGTAGCGAGATTTTGCTTGTTAGCGTTGTTTTTGTGCTGTTTTTAGGCTTTTATTCTGCACCTGAATGGTACACAGTCGCCAAACCGTACCAAACCCGATTTCACGATAGTACAACTTCTTTTATTCCATTTTTGTACATTCACCGTTTCTTTAACTGAGTTAATTCTTTATCTGACAACTCCTTTCGTGTTGTTTGTATATTGACCTTCTTCTTTGTGTAATTTACCTTATCTTTGGGTAAACCTGTGAAGACTGGACTAGCTGTCTTAATTATACCAAATAATTTTAATCAGCTACTACAACCCTCAAGTAGAAATAAACCGCTTATTAAGGGTTTTTATTTACGGTCGTAAAAACAAAAGTGTTTTGTAAACAGCATAGCATACTGCCACGTCTATAATCACAATTGCACATGTCTCGCTGCTAAACCTTACCTTGTTGTCAAACGAGCGCTTCTGAAATTGCCGATTAATTTTGACGTTTGCCAGAGTGTCGTAAAACTCTATTATTTGCATTCGGCGTTGCTCGCCGTATGCCTATAACGTAACGTATACATGTTGCGCACAAAAAAGTCTCAAGTTGTAAACTTGTCTGATTTCTACAGTTATGACCGCTCGGTGAAAGTGAAATATATTTAAAATACGTGTTTTTTTAAGGTATAGTGTATTATTGTTTTCTAAATATTATAATTATCGGATGCCTTCGTCAAGGCGATTATCAAAACAGTTGCCTAGTTAAGGATTGTCGCCAAAGCAAGGCAAAGCTATAAAAAAAATCTAACCTGCGACAAGACTCACAACTAAAGCAGGAATTAAGTTTTAAAGCACTCGACAATGTACCATGAGTGTCACTCTTTAGATATGACTTAACAACATAACTTAGCCCTTGACCCGTTAATTTACTATTTTTTTCATTTATCACAACAAATTATTTGTTAGATTCTGTAGAATTGTTTTAAATTGGCTAGTTTTAAAGTTACTTGTATTAGAAGTTAAGGTTAAAGTTTTATAGTCATTGAACAATTTAAAATATCTTGCGAATAATGCTGTTCCATCGTTTTAACTTTTGCTTTTTAAAGATGGTACACAACGTTTTTTACAAGTAGGTTTAATCAAAAAAAATTGATAGCGTCCAATTTGTAAGTGGTGAACAAGCGTTTATGGCAGAGGTATCAAGTAGCATGGTATTATTCGAAATCAATGTTATAATTTAGAACTATATCATTTAAAAAACGTGTCCATTCCGGGCAACCTTCTCCGTTGTTTTGCCCAAATTGCTGGAAATTTACATGCTTAGAACAGTTGGCCTATAAAATATATCGCATTTTTAACTTTAGCCGCCGTAATTTACCCCTCCCTTTTGCTTCCTAAGCTGAACACCTTTTTCCCCACCTGACTTGTATCACAAGAAGCTTAGACGTGCGGCAGTGGTGTAGAATTTAATCGTGATATCCTGTGAGCCAATGAGAGTTTATTGTTTTATCATAGCTGCTGGCACGTCGTGTGCTTACGAATGTCCGCCAGAAATTTGCCTATCACGCATCTCACGTAGCCGACTTGTTACAAGGTTCGTAATACCAAACTTTGAAAGGTAGTGGGTACCTTGAATTAAGCTGACGGTTAATGCCGAATCTAATTTTTTCTGGTAGTTCAAAATACACCATTCAATTCTATGTCGCGCAATACGTAAAAACTCTTGCAAAAAAATTGTCCCTACAATGGCTGTGTATGTCAGGTATAGTCGTGCCGTTCGTTTCAGCGGAAACTTTGATATGACGTTGAGAACAAGAATAATGACCATAAAAAGGCCCTGAAATTCCTAGTAGTTGTTGGCTAATACAGCTCTGCTTGGACTGTTGATCTAACGTCTTTGAAGAAATAAAGCAGTGACTGCAATTTAGGCTGCAGTGTTAGTGAGTCAGAAAAAGGAAAGTAATATATAAAGAAACACTTGCCCATTGGAAAAAACTTAGGTTTTTCAAGAAGTTCAAATATTTAACTGCACCCTTAAACATTTGAAAATACGCCCCAGAGTGCCTTGGCACCCCGGTAGGGATCCAGTCTTGTAATCTCAAGCTATTAAAACAGGGCGCTTTGTTTAACTTATTTTAAAATCAGCTTCACGCTTTCAAGAGCTGAAACCGGAAAGCAAATATTGGCTGAAGTTTCCATAAAACGTCAATTTAATTGCACGAAGCAGTAATGCATAGATTATCTCCTGGGTTTTGTTTTAGACTTTCGATACAGCAAATAATCACACTGGTGAGGAGTTTAGACAGGCCAACCACTTGGACGTCGCGTTATACATCCAGCATAGCCTTGCGATACAGCCGTTCGAATGTACAAATGTAAATCACATGCAAAAGTCCTGCGAACTCAATGATTTCTGTTTCTATCGCAGGAAACCGACTCTCGATTGATACTCATATTCGCAAAGATACAACGGCAGAAAAAGTGCTCTGACGCGCTTGCTGACACAGAACACTACCAAAAGGCTTGCTGTTAGATAGATAAATACTCTGAAGAGATTTATTGGGAAGATGGAATCGTTTCGCCTAATTTTGTTTACCTTATTCTGTATGCTGAACGCCTGCGCCTCTTTGAACTGCACTGATAATAACGGTAAGTTAAGCAACTTGGTGATTATAGCCGTTTAACTTGCTAAATAGTTTTATTCCATTTTGCCCATTTCTTTACAGACCTAAAAGATTACCCCTACCTTAAACGACTGTCTAGAATTGTCATATTCCTAACAAATCTATTGACGTACTATACAAGCTAAAGTATTTGTCAAAAGTTCAAGGTGATAATTTTTTAAGTGAGACACAAAGCTTTAGGACCCTGACAGTACAATATTATGACCAACTATTATTACTGGACGAAAAGCACTTTTTAGCAAACCTATAATAAAAACCTTTTTGTTAGGTGAACCTATACCAACGGATAGTCCGCTATGTGATTTAAACCAAACTTCAAACTCGTCAGCTATGGCTGTAAGTGTCGAACCTGAAGACAAGTTGTTCAACTTCACCCTGGACTCGTCAGTTGATGCTGTCTTTTTGGAGCGCAACGTGACATTCTGGGCGGAGGAATTGTACCGTTCAGGAAAGGAATCGGGCTCAGTCGAACGAAACAAAAACGTCGTGCTACGCTATTTGAAGTTTCAACCCGACCAAGTGTTCAACCATTCCACCACGGTTGCCTTTGATTCAAATAAAAACAAAGGAGATGAGAAGACGGTGGCTGAAAACGTGGAGATTTTGCCTTCCACGCTGCGCAACCTAACAAGTAACGGCAAGTCGGCCGTCCTTATCGTCGCGAGTGTAGAGCAAAAAACGAAAATAACCCAGACCCCTGGAAATGACGCCATAAGTCAAATTCTGGCGTCCAACATTATCTCGGTGTCCGCCTTTAATCCGGTTTCGTCCGGTTTCAACCGCCTTCGCAAGGTTTCTATACCGATCACTTACAGCGTCAGGCGGTCCGGCGAGCCGCTGATCGACAGCCTGAACGAACAAGGACGAACTGTAGTGTACAGCAGCACAGCAATTTCGTGCACCTACTACGACGGCAGCTTGTCGCGCTGGTCAACCTTTGGATGCTCGCCGGTCGCGTTCTCGGGCGGCCTGCAAACCTGCCGCTGTAACCACACCTCGTCGTTTGCGGTCGTGCTCTCGGTGCGTAGCTTTCAGGTGCCACCTGGCCTCAGCGTGACCGCGAACGTGGCCGAAGTGATTTCTGTCGTGTCGCTGCTCTGCACCACCGCAATGCTGGTGCTAATCCGACGCCACATACCTGTGGGCCGCTTCCTCACCCAGTTCGGCATGTCGCTCTCGCTGCTACTCCTTCACGGCGCCTTCCTCTTGGCTTCTCTTGCCCTTACCGCGCGCCTGGAGGGCCTGTGTAGCTTTACAGCGGTTGCGGCGCACCTTTTCACTCTCGCCGCCGCCATGTGGATGCTCAACGAGGGCGTGATGCTCTTCCTGAAGACGCGCCGCAATTCGCTTAAGTTCGACCCGGACGCGCACAGTCGCAAGCTGATTCTAAGCGGCTGGATATTCCCGATGGTGTACGTCTCAGCTTGTGCGCTCGGCGGCTTCCTGTCCAACAATTACATGGCCAAAGTGGCACTCGAGCCAGGCTTATCGCCGCCGTTCGTGTACAGCTCATGCTGGTTGGCCGCCACCCAGGTCCTTCTGCTTGCCATCCCGCTCGGACTTATCTTCTCCACCAACGCCGCCATTGTGGCCGTTCTGATGTGGAAGGTGCGCAAACTGAACCGCGACACGCGCAAACTCGTGCCAAGCGATCTCAAGCCGAAGCGAAGGAACACGCTGGACAAGGGCTCAAACCTCCAGGTTAGTTATCGGACGCTCAAGTGCATTTCAAATAAAGCTATACGCTGCGTGTTACTGTTTTTCTACACTTACCGTATCGGTAGTTAATTTGCTTTGGTTTGCATGACTATACATTCGCATTCGCACTCGTATTTGTTTTTTCAATTAACATCCACCAACCTGCGTTTTGTTTGCCCTTACGATTGAACGGCATGTTTCTTATATTAAGGTCAAATTTAAACCCGTTTAAACTTTTGACAAAGGGCATAACCTCATTTGTCCAGCAAGGTATTTTAATCGCGGATGCCAACTCAGCCCTAAAATAAAGATTAATATAAACGATTTTGCACTGTAGCAAACTTTAGTTTTGGCGTATGTAGATTGCCACCTATCCTGTAATTAATTAATTTTGTTTTTGTGGTCTAAGCTACAACACCAAACCTGAAAAATGGCCCACGATTGCAAAACGACTCTAAATGTGATTCTACTAGTCAAACAAAAATATTGCTTATGAATATAATACCAAATATTGTCTCCTATAGTCTTCCATTATCCAATCTTTCACATCTAGGTCACCGCACACGCGATGCTCATCTTGCTCCCCATCCTGGGGGTCCCCTGGCTCCTTGCTCTGCTTGTCAACATCCCGGGAGCCGAGCTCTTCTTTGTTGCGCTGCACGTGACCATCAACGGCCTCCAGGGCCTGCTCTTTTCCATCGTGGTCGTCTTCAAGAACCACCAGGTGCGCTCCACGGCGCGACGGAGACTCACCAAGGTCGGCATGGATTTTTCCAGGACCCTGGAATTTTCCTGAGCGCTTTTGTGAACATTTTGTTTCGTCGTATGAAATGGTTAGTTGGTCTCGAGAAGAACTTCTGTTATTATTTTCCTTGTAGGCTTTTGGCCGTGAGCATTACTGGTGAATGTTGTGTTGGACACGTGATTTCTTAAAATAGAAGGCCTATTTCAGGCGGCGATGGGCCGATGAGATCAATTTTCGTGCAACTTTATTTCACTCGTTTGTTTCAAAAATAGATTTCTTATAAGGTTGGCCCAACACTGAATAGGCCTACTGTATACTTCTATTTCGTACGTTTGCAGTTGACAAATGTAAACCCAATAGCTTATAGATATAGTTACATCAATATACCGTTATATTTGCGCACTAGTAACAAAAAGTTGCAAGGCGTACTCCATTAATATTGCATGTCACTTTTTGTGGTACTTATGTTGTCTGAATTGTTTAAAATTAGTACTTTTTACTAAAAAGTTTTTAGTATTTTTTATTTTCATTAAGTTAAAACCAAAAACATAAAAAGCCGACAAAAATCGTTGGATATAAAACGACCTTAATAACTAACGCAAGGTAAATAAGAAAGTTTTTAGGGATTGTTGCTGTTTTGTTTACTGATCTCTTCCTTTACTAGTTTACCAAGTTTACTTGAAAGGTGTAATGAAAGTAAAGTGTTGCAAACGAACTCTCTACAAAATACCTTAACGTAAAAATCGTTACCTGTACAATTGCCTGTTAATAAATACTCCAAATAAAATTGTCTAATTCATTAATACACCTGGATCAATTTAGCAGTGAAAAAGTTATTATGAAATGACGAAATTCACAGCAATAATTCGTTTGATAAAAAAACAGTCGAAGTTATTTGACAAAAAACAAGTCCCAGCCATCAGCAGTTACCAATGTCAAGCCATTATGAGGGCAATTTAAAGTCAATATAATTATCCAGATCGATTTGGATCTTGACTAATCGTATAACGCAGTGGTTCCCAACCGGGGAGGAATTCCTCCCTAGGAAGGAATTTTATGAGTTCAGGGGAGGAATTTCATAAATACAGTAAAAAAAAATTTACATTGGAAATGTGTTTAGAATATTTTTGTATATACGTTAGGGATGTTATGTTGGCCACAGATAACTTCCTATCATGTAAAATATAGGCATGTCAATATTTATTTGCCTCATGGGCTAGGCCAGTGTTTTTTCAACTATCTTTTTCTGTTTCACATATCCTTATTAGGAATGAAAACGGGACAATAACTGACCTATTTAAATTACATTTTTTGGTCTAATTAGTGGTTCTCACATTATTCACGATGACACACATGAGCAATCGAAATCAATCAACAGTTTGAGTTTACAAATTCCTCATTGTAGGTTGGCTATCTATGGAGCACCTTTAAATTACAAAATTAACACGTTGCCCTTAAAATAACCTGGTAGATTTAAGCCTATTGTCATACAATTGTAGACGCATTTAGACCAGTGGTTCTCAACCGCCGGTCCGCCAAATATATTACAATTTTATATAAGATGTTAAAAGCTTGTCCATTAAATGTAGAACTTCGACAGTTCCGTAATTTGCTGCTTTGTGACGCAACATAACGTTAATAGTCTACTTGGGACTTTATTGTTCGTCACAATGGTGCAAGTGTTGTACGTAAAACGCCTATGTAATCAAAAAGACCGAAGCAAATTGCTTGACGTTTCCCTTATTTGCATTAAGTTGCATATACTTTTGTCGTAATTTCATTTTGAGTTGATTTTGATTTTTGAAGGTTCACCGGTCCGCAAAACTTTTTTTGAAATTTTACCGATCTGTAAGCTAAAAAAGGTTGAGAACCACTGATTTAGACTGTTGGTACAAATTCTAATTCTTACCGAATAAGCACATTATATGGTAAATAGTTAGTTATACTTTATAAAACTAAACTACAATATAACCAAGATGAACACCGTCCATTATAATATAGATCTGGTTCACATTTGGAACAGAATAAGAGCAACCCAAATATAAACTTTGTGTTGAGGATGACTTGCGTTGCCGCGTATACAACTACTTTTAGGGCGCAAACAAGAGCAAATTTCCCATTGAGTTGTAATGTGAAATAAATTGATATTTCAAATTGCCACAATTTTTTGCGTTATATTTGTTTTTCGTCTTATGGGGAGGAATGACTAGTTCAAAAATTGAGCAAAGGGAGGAATGTAGCAAAAAAAGGTTGGGACCACTGGTATAACGTATAGTGCAAAATAAACTTGTTAGCCCATATTTGTTCACCGCACTACTGGCAATTTTTATTAAAATATATTATCATTTTGCAGTTACACAACGCGAACTACTTTGTCGTAATGTCACGACATTTAAATGACCTCACTACATAGCGGATAGAATTAAGCGTTTTGTGTAAAATCTTTGTGTATTTGCAACCAAATGGTTGTTGAAGGTGTTATTGTAATAATTTCTATTTTAGTTTTTTGTTATTCTTTATTTTTGTATTTGAATTTATCAGACAATTCGTTTTCTTCATAAATGCCATGCGAACGAACATGTCTTAACATAACATGTAAATAGGAAAAGCGCTATGCTTTTTGGTCTGAAAACTTTAAATAGCAGTGACACCCGTTTATTAGAACTCTTTCACATTGCGACAAACACGATCGAAGGCACTTTGTGTAGTTGGTGCAGAATTGGTTGCGCGTTAGTATAACCACAATGAACTTTGAAATAAGATAGACGTATAACCACAATGAACATTGACAAGATTGACAACATCACTCAGCTTTTTCTTTCCGCTGACTAGCGCCAAACAGTCGTCCAGTGATAATCGACAATGTTAGGGCTGAAAAAATGAAATACAGAATTCTAAATTGTTGAACAATATTGGCAAACACAAAAACAAAACACGACCGTTATATTTTAAATAAAAATTGATGACAGATTTTATACTGGCTTACGGCAAAAGTAGAAACATATCAAACTAAAATACCAAACATTACGCTAAAACTCCAAACGTTATACTGGAATAAAAAAATCCATGAAAATAAAAAATCAAATAACTAGAAATTTTACCATTAAGACCAAACGTGAACTAAATAAGTCAGGTATTTTATAATACGAATGTTAAATTTATAAAATTCTCAAGTTTTTTGGCGGGCTATATTTCGATTTGAAAAAAATGAACAAACGACCGACTATATTCTCATTTCAGTTTGGTTTGAACATTAACTGTTATATAAAACACCTATGTTAACCTGTGAAGAAGAGCGACCACAGAAGCACCGGTGGACTGATTTGTTTCAGGTAAGCTCTCAGGGCAACGATCGCATTCTCCACTCTACCAGGAGGGGCCTTCCTTTTTATTTCAACCTAAAAAAAGAGAATAAAAGTTTTAACTGAAGTCCATCTAGAGCAGGGGTTCTTAACCAAGGGTACGAAGCGTCAAAACTGGGGGTACGACATGCAGTGTAAAATTATGCACTAAGAATACGTAAAAAGTTACTTTCTATTTATGGCTAGGATGGGCTAGTTTTGTAATATGGGTGGTTTTAGCTCCAAGCAATTAAAAAGCCCTTTTTATTTCCAAGTAACTTGGTGGATGGTCTTGTAGATGATATGTCTATGTCTATTTTTAAGAAAGAACTTCGTTTCAATATGATCATTTACAAAAAGCAACAACAAAAACGCCATTAGTAACTTGACTGATTGTTAGTGTGTTGTAAATTTGTTGAACCTAAAATAATGTTTTTTATGCATCGTATAAGTTATAAATACATTGAGTTTAATTCCTATTATTACAATTTTATTTACTTCTGTCAGCCATTGTACGAGGTACGTGAAAGTTTCTTGAAAGCTCAAAGGGTACGAGCACAAAAATGCTTAAAAAACACTGATCTAAAGATTTAGCCTCTTCAAACAATTCGCATATCTTTAAAGTGGAAAGTGGAATTTTTCCTTTTATATATGATGTTCGTAAAATATATGATGTTCGTAAATGCAAAATTTGTATAAATTGGGATCTTGACATCATTTAGCCATAGTTTACCCGGCGAAAGTTATAAAAAGGCGCTAACTATTATGGTTACAAGGATGCGTTTTAACAGCACACAAAGCTTTGGCATTTTTAAACTCGTTAATTCGATAAAATTAGGTTTACGGACTAATGACTTTTTTCCCAGACAAAACGCGCTCGTTTACCAGCATAGCTACATACTTTCGCGCTGAAAGAAAATCTCCTTTCATGTAACAAATGAATACGAATTAAGTCGCGTTAAGCCAGTGGCCCTCAACCTGTGTTGCACGTTTATCATTCTAGTGGTGCGCAAAAGCTTTTCAGATATTAAGCGAGTAGTCTTTAAGTCTATTTTTGCAGGTGTTGTAATGTTTTATTCTTTCAGCCACAATACCTTGATAAAATCTAGAATAGACTTTAGGAAATCAATTTTGGCCTCGAGTATATTTGAGTAAAATGTTTTGTTTTGTTATCAGGATGTAAGCAGCGACAACAAAAAGCAATTAGGTGGAAAGCGAATAAAAAAGTCGGTAACGGCTGCCTGTTAAAGTCAGCCTCAACAAATTTCTGTTAAGTCTTCTAAATTGTTAAGCAGCTAGGTGTTGCCTCGTACAATCCGACACAATGGAGCTGTTTCAGGATGGCTCTGAGCACAGTCCAAGATGTGTTCTTTTTACACAATCACAATCTTTGTAGGGGATTTCCTATTGGCCACTCTGTATATATGAGAGAACCGTAGAATGACATAAAATAGGTCATCAGATTAGTCAAGTATCACGAGCACCGCTAGATCATTTGTGTAGACCTCAAAATTATCAATTTTTACCTTGGCTAATAAAGAGGTTTCATATGAGGGACAAATATTTAAGCACGACATTGCGCAGAGAAGGGAGGTTTCCCCCACTTTAGATAAAATCCGAATGGATGATACAATCTGTAAGGTTACTGCAAAACGATAGTGACTGCTTTCAGTACATACTTTTAGCAGTTTCTAAGATGTGGTTTGACAAAATAAAGGCTAGTGTGTTTAATAGACCTCAGTGATTGGATTCTATGTATTCACACGACGAGTCGCCTACCGGTAGGAGCTTGTTGTACTTCAGGAACTCGAGCATGTGTGTTTCGGTGTCGGTGAGCGGCGGCGTGTACTCCTTCTCGAACTTTCGCTTCCACCAGGCGACCGGCACCGAGCCGTCCTTCTTCAATCGACTGTAGTTGTACTTGTACAGACGAGACCGCACGTACTTGGGTCGGCTCGAGCCGAAAGGCAACCGGCTGGTGTCGAGCAGATCCAGCACTGCGCAAATTGAAATTGATTACAGCAGCGTTTCCCAAACTACGGTCCGCGGACCAACTGGGGCCCGTACAGCAGTTTCAAAGGATCCGCGATGAGAAATAGTCTTTAGATTTTTAAACATTAGCTAAAGAGTAATAAACATTAGACTATGTTTTAAACATATGCCATCATTATAGTCTTTAGTTATGCTTCAATATTCGATAATATAGAGTTTTTTTATGATGTCTCTTGTGACATCATAAAGCATACATTATGCTTTACTACTTGCTATTAGCGAATCGTTCGCATTACAGTAGTTAAAAAGTTGTTACATTGGAAAGAATCGTGACTGCACTAGTAAACCGATGAGAGGAATCGTTGGAAAATATCAATATAGCTGTAGTGTTAGGGGTAGGCCAGTTTTGGGAATTCTAGAATGAGTCGAGTCGTAAGGAGATGCTAGAGTTTGAATTATCCATTTTCCTGTATAGACTTAAAATAAGTACAGGCCTGTGTGTTTTTTTTAGTAGTACTAGCTAAAGTGCTACGCTGTTTCTAATCTTGCACCTGTTTTGTTTATTCGAATAAACAGCTTTTTGTGCGAGGTAATATTTAGAATATTTTTTTTTCAAGCCCTGCGAGCGGCTGTTATTGTGACAGTCCCATGGTTGCAGCGAACTTTTAAAATAGGGGTAGTTTAGCAAAAGACTGATCCGTAACTGATAATCTTCTATTTTAAACACGAAGGTGATCATACGTTAATTACACACTTTTGCAAAGTCTTTAATTTGACCAAGTTTTCAACTAATGTGCAAAATTAATTCCTGTAGCACAGTTTTAGTTTACCAAAAGTGTTTAAAACTTTTCCGAGTTACCATATGGGCAGGAGACCGAAGAACCCCCAACGCATGTTTTTTAAATTATACGTAAATTCACAATTTTTTGCCCATTAAAAAAAATGGACACCTCTCAGCCTAAAGGCGCTAGAAGGAAGTTTTAAAAAGCGAAATGGTTTGTTTCAGTGATAACATGCAACAGCGCTGTTATATAAGAGCTCGCATTTTGTAAAGCAATTTTTTTTTTCGGCGCCTATGCTTGAGACTCACCGTCCGGTTGGCCAATGAGGAGCCGGTGGATCAAGCTGACGAACCAGGGGTTGTGCTGGTAGCTTCCCAGCGCCGCAAACCACAGCTGCCAGTCTAGGCGCGGCTGGTGAGGTCCTGAAAAAAAACAATCAATAATTTAATCCAATTTTGTGAGGGGGTTTTTGGTTTGTTATTTGGTGCTCGTTTTAAGAAAGCCGTGGGTTTATTTTATAAGAAATGTATACAATTTTTGAAACGGTAGTTAAAGATTAGATTGCGGCTTTTGGTGTCTCATATATATTAACGAGTTATTACACATCTGGATTTTATCCGTATATTGGATCCTGCACACATAGCTATAAATGAAAAGTTAAAATTTGATCTTTAACGACCAAAGAGATAAATTAAAATCGTGCCATTTCTACAAAATAATGGAGGCCTCTTTGAATCGGCATGGAAATCTTGTATGGTACACATATCCTTAGACAACATTTTTTTAGCTGTTTGGGTTTCGTAACTCCACATGAAGTTTTAATAATTTTTGGTTATAGTACATGTCAAGTTTCCTTAAAATCTGATTTTTGGAATTGCAATATGCTTGAAAACAAAATTGAATGCCACGTACACAACTAGGAATAGGTTTAAATTCAGTTTTTGTTCGATTTTATTTGCCGAATTGTAAACGCTTGGTTTCTAACAAACATATGCAATAGCAGTAACCTGACTTTTTAAATCGGATACATTGACGTAGTTGTGTTGTTTAATAAGGTCATACCTGTCCATCGCAGCGGGTTCTTTGAGTTACCGGGTTTGTACACAAATTCGTATTCCTGTAGGAAGACATCAATATAAGCGGGTATTCTAGACGTGTGAACATGTCAAAAATTTGAAAATTTTAAAGACGATAATATTTAACTTCACTATGTGCGTCTGTTTGACAAAAATTTCTGTTTATATTTGACACAAGCAAAGGCTTTAATTACGGTGAGTAAAGTTTGGCAGTGGGAGTAGGATATTGAACAAAAATTGCCGTCATCTCAGTTACTTTGAATCTTTGATACACTTAAGGTTTAATATTATGCTTCAATACTAAGAAAGCTTTTAGATTTATAAATGCAATGGTATTTAGGATTATAAACCAAGACAGTACTCCTAAAACTATGAACAAACGACAACACACATCAAGTGCAAAACTGAAACGTGAAGCATGCCATACAGTTTAGAAATGCAAACTTCCATTTTTCACTGTCAGCATACCTTTAACGAAAAAAATCTATTTCAAATCGCACAATAATATCAAACGAACCTTCCAGGGTCCGTCCGGGCTGTTGCTTCCCTCGATGACCACCTCGGGCCGACCTCCGACCCCGGTCATGCGTCGGAAAAGTCCGTAGGAGTGCACGAGCTCGAAGCGGTTGCTCGCGGCGTGCCAGCGCTTCACGATCGGCCACAGGTCGCCGCTGTAGCCAGACTCCAGCGTTGAGAAGGGTACCTAGAAGAAAGAAAAGGTGTAAGGGCAGGTGAAAGAAGAATATATAGCATTACTGATAATATTTATACGGCCTAACTGTATAGTATTTCGAATTTCAATTAATTTAAACCTTTAGGGTTCTTTTTGGATATTATGATATCAACAAAGATAAACAACTGACAGTTTTGAACAGGCATACATATCACTACATATAATAAAAATATTAATATTATAAATATACTAATTCGAAGAAGGCATTGCAAACTTCAGGAGCGACGAACGGCGGATTTGGCAGGGCATTCTGGTTTACAAATAAGGAAGGTATACGCAATATCATAATGAGTGTAAAATGTCGACATTCACACTGTTATTTAAAGCTTTTCGTGACCTTTTTAAGCATTTTTGTATTAAAAATTAATTTAACGACCACTGTAAATCTTTTACAAGTGCAACTGCATATATCAGCAACTGCATATTTTTTTTAGCGTAAAAAGATTTTTCAAAGTTAGGCTCATCAAATTCAAAACTTCGGTCAAAAGTGAAGGTTCGAGATTTGACGAAATTGTAAAACTCACCAGACTGATAGAAAACACGTAGAGTGCTGGAAGCAGAATAAGAACGACCTTCACAATGCTGCGGTCCATTGAACTGGATAAAGCGACAAATTATTTTCGGTCGGGCATAAAATGTACCAATAACGTTAACCATGCGGAATTTATTTCAAAGATAATACTTTATTGCCTATTGCAAGGTTTAAATCTTAAAAAAGTTTATCAAAAAAAGGGTAAAATATACCTACTTGTAAACTACAAAGAACACCTTGCAGGCGAAAAGGGCAACAGCACCCCAAGTGATAAGCGGAAGCGATGTTTTAAGAAACGCATTGAGATCTTCGGAAGTAAATTCTTCGAAAAGATTTGAACACAAATATTATAGAAAGCAGTAACCGGAATATTAGTTGTGGTCTAAGTCAACACGTGTTGTATTTTAAGTCAGCATTAATTCACACACACTTCTACTGACATAAGTTCGAGCGTCATTAAATCGCTAAGTAAAGGCACATCACTAAACTATAGTGTTCCAAGTCTTTGCAAATTTGGCCAACGTTGTATTTAGGTGAACGGGCGGTCACCTTAAACTTCGGTTCATTTTTATTCTGAATCACAAAGCATTTTTTTCGAATGTATGATACCGTATGTTTCGCCACTATAATAAAACACATACATATTTTATTGCATGAGCCCACCTAGTTTGAAGAACTCGTCGTAGGATGATAGCTGATAGCAGATGAAGGCTATGGCGCCCAGTACGGCAAGGTTCGAGCACTTTTCCACGCATGAACCCTGGCCTTTAGAATTTGGGACTTTGGGTTCTGAAAAACAACAAAAGGGTCCTGTTTAAATCCATGTTAGATTCATTTAAAATAATTGCACTAATAAGTCAGTATGCTTTACATAGGTGGCTTAACCAATGACGAATTGGTCAAACAGTAAAGCAATATAACTCGTAATACCATATTTCTAGAAAACTGTACAAAAGAAATTTAAACAATTTATATCTAAAATTGATTTAATAATATTAATTCTGGGCTAAACATAGCAGCATTTGTTAGTATTACTTATATTCTGAAAGTTTGTGTGGCGCATTTGAATAAAAAGTTAAAAAATGGTGCATGGAAATAAAAAGGTGGGCCACCCTTGCAAACCATATTCCTAAATATATGGCTACTTGCAATCGAATAGCTGTAGGAGCCCAATTTTGCCGGGAGAATAACCTAGGCAGCAAATGGGATTAATTCAAAGAATGGTCTCAGCTGCGGATCCACATGAAATCGCCATGCGCAAGAAACTCTAAACAAGTAAATTCTCTACCGTCGCTTGATTTCCACAAAAAGCCGCGAGTAAGAAAGGCGATGTGGTCGTCATCGGCCAGGGAAAGGCACAGGACGGCTGTGAGCAGGTTAAAGAAGTTGTAGTTTCCGGTGAGCGCAATGACCACCATCAAGAACACCTGGGTGGACAAACAGATGTGGATGATGAACCAGCAAGTTGGCCTTTGTTTTGCTGAGGTGCAAGCTAGCTAACCCTGTAATGTGTGAAATTGAATGATACCGAATATAGTTGAACGTTATTACAGCAGCGGTTTTGTTGGCCTCAGTGCATGTTCTTACTACATTTGAGAAAAATGCTACGATCGTGCACATCACTAAACGCTTGTATACAGTTGCCTTGTATACAGTTACCGCTTCTGAGTCATATTTAAGACCTACTGGCACAAAAATTTAACAGAGACAGTCAGGTAGTTAAATCGAGTACATGATCGAAATAGCCATTGGTTGGGTTTTCGCTGTTTTTGTTTTAAAATGTCACGTAGAGGTGAACACAGTGACGTTTGTGCATAGCTCTGGCCCCAGTAACCACAGAATACAGTTTTTTTGCAGTTGCCACAGAATACAGGTTACACGCCTGAATGGTTTACTGAACTTATCACTGAAAAACAAAGGCACGCCTGGATGATCAGCAAGTTATGGTGACACTGCACAGATTCCTTATTTAGGTGTTGTTTAGAACCACATTAGTCCAGACAAAAACTATCGTAAAACACTATGAAATATTTTTTGGAGTGCAAATAAATACGACACTAAAGCATGGTCCTCGGTACAATACAAAGTGTTACATCTATAAAATTTTAATTTTCTGTTTAATAAGCTAATGGAAAATCTACAGCAAAACAAACCCCTAAAATGAACATTACATTACTAAAACGTTTGAAAAGCCCTGCAAAATACGACAAAATTTTGAGTCGTATTATTAAACACCATGCAAGATGTAGTCTAGGGTAATACACTACCAGTCGAATGTCTTTGTATGCTGACGTTCTTACTGACCTGAGAATATCCAGCCAGAAGCCTGGAAAACCGAAGGGGTGAAAAGAAGAGAAAGGGGACCACAATTTCGATAACGTAGGTGGCCAGAACCGACATCTGTTGGAACCAGGACGGCAGTTGGTGGGCCCACCAGGCAAGGGGGGTGGGAATGCACTGGAATCAAAATTTAAGTTTTCCATATATACCCAATGCTGGTTAAAACAACCATAACCAAACAACATAAAACAAACATAGGCAATTAAATGGCATTAACACAAAGTTAAACACACAACTTCAAAAATAAACTTTACAATACGTAATAAGAATATCAAAGCCCATAAAGAAGTAGGTATCATTTTGGACGTTTCGAATAACTCTTTATTCATTTTCAAAAAGAATTATTCGAAACGTCCAAAATGATACCTACTTCTGTATGGGCTTTGATATTCTTATTACGTCTTACTACAACCTCCAACCATTATGCTCCAAAACTTTACAATCATGGGAAAAATATATCCAAACAAAAATGAACAGAACAATAGTTGATCATACCTGGCTTTCATAATGGAAATTCAACGCTGCAAAAAAATCACAGACATTTTAATTTGCAAAACGCCTTACAAAGTAAAGTATCAACTGCTGGTCATTAAAATGAGTAATGGTAGCAAAAGCTACTTGTTTAGTTGTTTTTCATAAAAAAGCAAAATGAATCACATAAAGTATTTACATTACCAAATTATGTTTTTAATGAAGTGCATTTAAACAGAGAATACGCATGCAATCATCAAAAATTTATTACCTATGTTATAAAAGAGTGTTTGTAAACGGTCTTAAAATTGAAAAGTACCGTAACTAATTATTAAAATTTAATTCCAATAGACCCTTCTTTATAAACCTGTGAGTTTCCACCAAGTCGGACAATTGCTTGTCAGTTTTACAATTCCAGAAGCAAACATTAGGCGAAATAGCAACCAGCGGACCAACCAGAATGGAATTTGCCTGTGTAAGCTGAATGCACAATGTGTCATAAAATTTAATATGTACAATGTAAAGAAACAAAAAAAAGACAAAAGCAAACTTAATGAACACTTACTTGACACCAGTTTCAGCATCAGAATCATTACTGCAAAGAGGGGCAATTAAAACACAAAGAAAACCAACTTCCAATAGAAGAATGTCCCACTGAAACCACAAGAATGTTTCTCCAACCTGAAAAAATAGTGAAAATACTTTGTAAAGTATCAGTGTTGTAATGGCTTAAAGCAGGGGTGTCCAACTTAAACTCCCGTGCCACAGTTTAGCAAACACTATATTTTTTCTAATATTAAAAGCCTTTTTCTACAAAAAATAAAAACAGTATAATGTTATAATATAAGAAGTAATTGTTTGTTGTCGTAATTGCTGGGATTGTTTTGTATTGCGAATAAACAATGACAAGTTGCTGTATAACAAACTTAGCATTTCTTAACAATTGGCTAAATAACAAATTTAGTATTTTGGGGGGCTTGCATGCCATTTTTTATCAGGTGACTCATGTTGGACACCTCTGGCTTGAAGCAATGACTTCACTTTAGACACTGTTTTCCAATGACTTGACTTAATCTTTCAGGCAAAATAACTGGTCATTACTTAAATCAATTAGATAAATCGCTTAATACCAGTTTAAGCCATTATGCAAATTACTTAACTAAAATTTGAGTTCGTTAATTAGACACATTTTAGTAAAAGTGGATTATTTTTAACAATATAAAATTAAAAAATCTTAAATTGTTTTTTGTTTTTTCGCTTTTGATGTTTGCCAATTAAAATACTGCTCAGAATAAAGTGGGTTTACCAAATAAAAAATTAGTTGTTAATGGTAACTTAAAATGACTTGTTTAGTTACAGCAATGTGGGGTATACTATATACTGTATGTGCTGGCTTGTTACAAAGTATTTAAGCAAAAATGAAGCACATCAATATGCAATATATAACACAACAATCAGTTGATCCATTATAATTGACTAAATTATGTTAAGGTCCTGTTCAAAATTGTTGCCACAATGGCATATTATGATGTTTTTGTGTTTTTTAGTATAATGTTTATATATTTGGGGTAAATTTGCTGCAATGTTAAGGTATATAGCGCCATGCAAATAAGATGCAGTTTTAACAAACTGCATAATTTTCTAAATAAAACCACATATAGAAAATTAAATTGGTAAATGCAAACCTTGTATAGTGATAGATACAAAAGCCATTGCACAAGAAACACTGGGGCGACTCTTACACGCCTTGAAAACAGGGTAAGAAATGAAACAAAAGTACCTATAAACAAAAAAAACATTTTTAGTGGCCACCCACAGGCCACAAGTGTTGCACAACAACACAAAAAATGCTTTGATGGCAGTTTTTATTAAATGCTAAACTCCAGTACAAATCAGCTGATAAAAAAACAATCAAGGTTTAACAAAGTTATCCAAGTGAACTAGGGCAAACAAAAATAGGTTTACCTAAAAGTGCAATAAACTCTAAGCCAATGTCAAAATTAAATGGCAGGAACCAAATT